>NC_137850.1:39034290-49034290 GCF_948465745.1 Chenopodium album | reverse complement strand
GAGGGTACTGTCATTAAGGTCACTGTTGGATCGGTATATGTTCATTGGATAGCTTCAGCTGGCTATGGTCCTAATTCTTCCACTTCTCCAGCAGAAGAGCAGAATCCTAAAAACCTAAAAGTGTTATCTTGTTTTACTCATGCTAGTTGGCAGTTGGGTGACTGGTGTTTTCTTCCAGCCCTTACATCTTCTTCCTCTATTCCTTTGGATAAAGATTTGTCTAAGTTGCGACTTCATGAATCTGAATCTGGTCATCCAGAGTCTGATGCAGATGAAGTCATACCAGAGGATTTGAATGTACATGTTGAATTGATGGATCGTGATGAGGCAGGCACATCAGAGAGTATTGATGGAAATACTCAAAACAACTTGTCTCCAAAATCAAGTTCTAAGGATGCAGCCCATGAAAGTTGGCAAATTCATCGAAAGAAACTTCGTAAAGTTGTGGTTAAGAGGGATAAGAAGGTACGGAAAAAGGAAGAGACTTATGAAAGAGCTCTTTTGATTGTTAATACTAAGACAAGAGTAGATGTTGCGTGGCAAGATGGAACTGTACAGCGGGGCTTAGACTCCACGTTGTTGATTCCAATTGAAAGCCCAGGTGATCATGACTTTATTGCTGAACAATATGTTGTGGAGAAAGCTGCTGATGATGGTGAAGAGACCTCTGAAATAAGACGCGTGGGGGTTGTCAAAAGTGTTGATGCTAAGGAGAAGACAGCTTGTGTGAAATGGTTAAAACAGGTTACGCGACCAGAAGAACCCCGGGAATTTGAAAATGAGGAAGTTGTCAGTGTATATGAACTCGAAGGCCATCCTGATTATGATTATTGTTATGGGGATGTAGTTGTTCGCTTGTCCCCAGCTTTCATGGCAACGGAGGCGGAATGCCCTGACCCTAGAGAGTCCGCTACACTTGCTAACACTAAAGAAGGGGATGCTTCTGATGAGGCAGCTTGTAATGAACTCTCAAATGAGTCAAATCTATCATGGGTTGGGAATATTACTAGCCTAAAAAATGGTGATATTGAAGTAACGTGGGCTGATGGAATGATTTCTACGGTACTTTACCACCACACTGAACACTGATAATATGTTTATTTTTAATGTTAGAAAGTTATTTTATGTGCAAATATTCTATCAAATTGCTTCCCCGATCCTTGATTGATATTTTCTTTTAGCTTGGTTTCAGGTTGGCCCTCAAGCAGTGTATGTTGTTGGCCGAGATGATGATGAATCTATTGGTGCTGGGAGTGAGATTAGTGATGATGCTGCTAGCTGGGAAACAGTTGAGGATGATGAAAAGGATGCTCTAGATAATTCAGAAAAGGTTTTACTTTCCTTTTCAATTGCAATGTTTAGTTCATACCCTATGTGCCAATTGTGTGTATTTGATTAATTCCCTGTGTTTCTTATTTTATGGGAGAAAATGATAATGAATGGGATACTGGTAGATTCTAGATGCGTATTATGATGCAATATCACCATGTGAATTTTCTTGCACTACAATATAGGATAGCAATTATTTATTTAGATATAATAAAAAGAAAAAAATGAATACGTAACAGCATGTCATTATGTAAGTTAATAGTCCTATGATAGTTTAAGTAGGTTCATGTACTGAAATAAGCAAATGTGAGTATTTGACTTACATGGTCTGTATTTTGGGCTTTTTTTTCAATTTCCATATCTATTCCACTGCTCTATTTATGGTTGCTCCATCCGGTATATGGTTGTTACTGCTGTTATCCTGATTTTTAGAAAGATATGAAGTAAAAAGAACTGTTACTACATATGCCAAAAGATTAGGAGTGAAAGATGGAGATGGAAAGTTGGGAGGGGAAGAGATGAGTAGGAATGTAGACCAGAGACTAGTTAGGTTAGTGGGGAAATATACTTTATACTTTTCTTTTAGAAAGGAAATCTGAAGGGAGATAATTAAAGGGCTCTGCACATAGCTAAATGTCACATGTATATTAATTGGATTAGAGTACTTGTACAGTTGCATACCCCTCCAGTGGAAAATGACAGTTGTGTATACTACTTGGGAATGTTTGGATAAGCTGTCCGCTTTTCTAAGAATATTTGTTGTCAATCGTAATTAAATTTCCCAACCTATCCTCACCTAAATTTAATGTTGGAGAGAACATGGAAATGCAATTGTTACAATGGTTGTTTTGCTTAGCTCATGTTAAACTTCCTAAAATGGCAAATTGGCAATTGCTGCAATATTAGGGGAACAGAGAAGTATATGTTTTATGAAATAATTAGCTCGTTCTTAATTATATTATCTGCTGTGAATTGGCTGTATGCCTGTATCCTTTATGTCGGTGTTGTGCTATATCACTTCGGTTGTTCTCAATTGAAGATAGTCAATGTAGTGGTTTGCAAATTTTGTTGCTTCTGTAATATAGCTAATTAATCTCAGCATATGTTGTGTTAGGAACCAACACCAGAAGGCAATCCTGATGCAGGACATGACATTGTAGTTGCTGAGCAAAGTTCAGGCAACGGACCATTGACTTTTCCTCGTGCAGCTATTGAATATGTTACCAGATTTGCAACTGGTATATTCTCTAGAGGGCGCAGCGATGGGGATTCATCTGCCCCAGACGATCCTGTGGAAACCAGCATTCAACCGGAGGAAAAAATATGTATATCTGGTGAAAGAGCATCTAGCAACATGTCTAACACTCAAGATCCTTGTGTTATTGACAGTGGTAGTGGGCAAACTAGCTCGAACATAGGTGATGAATCTGCTGAAGTTGAGTCTGCAAAATTAACAGATATGGATGAAGCCTTGGGAAATCTGACACCCAATGAACCATATGCTGAGCTATGTACTGGTGGCAATGCCTGTAGCTTTAAGCGCTTTGATACTGCCAAAGATCCATTGGATCATTTTTTCCTTGGTTCCAATATACAGGTAAACCTAGGCTTCACTTGTCCTATAAAGATATGAAAGTACTGAAGTATATATTAGAGTTCAATAGTCTTACAGATTTACTTTCAGCTCCTGAAGAACTTGTCTGGTGTGGATATAATATTGTCTTAGGTTTTAAAGAAATATATTCTCATTTTATGATGCCCTGGGTTGAGGGGGAGGGGGGTGGGGATTGGCTGTGTGGTGTGGGGGGCTAGGGTAGGGATAAAAAGTAATTAAAATGATTTAATTTTGCTAAAAATTATTTAAACCATTCATTTGTCATATTCCTGGCATTTATTGTTATCTTATAGCATATTTATGGCATACTTACCTTCCTCACATTTTAAAAACAAAAAAATTATTATGTTATATTACATCATTTTGCAACTAAAGTATCTTCATTGACATTTGACAACGATTGCAGGGCAACAGTGGAAGAAAGTGGCTCAAGATGGTGCAGCGAGATTGGAACATTCTTCAGAACAACCTCCCAGGTATTTGGTCTGCACATCTACCATCAATAAGCTCTCTCAGTTTTATGCATTAACTGATTTATTAATGGCTTACCTTGTTTCCCTTTGTAGAGGGTATTTATGTACGAGTATACGAGGATAGAATGGATCTACTGAGAGCAGTAATTGTGGGGGCTTATGGAACACCCTATCAAGATGGTCTCTTCTTCTTTGATTTTCACCTTCCTCCAGAGTATCCTGATGTTCCACCGGTGGGTATATTGCATTTCTATGGTCCACTCATGGAACTTTTCAAGTTGCTTTCTTACTGTAGTGGGGAATGCCAATACTCTGGTGTAAAAAATATCAATCTTTCTTTTGCAGTCAGCTCATTATCATTCTGGTGGCTGGCGCTTAAACCCCAATTTATACGAAGAAGGAAAGGTATGCCTTAGTCTTCTGAATACCTGGACAGGAAGAGGAAACGAAGTCTGGGATCCCCAATCCTCAAGCATTCTTCAAGTTTTGGTTTCACTTCAAGGATTAGTTTTGAACTCAAAGCCATATTTTAATGAAGCTGGATACGATAAGCAAGTCGGGACAGCTGAAGGGGAGAAAAACTCATTGTCCTACAATGAAAATACCTTTTTGCTTAATTGCAAGACAATAATGTATCTTATACGGAAGCCTCCAAAGGTAACATAATAACACCTTTATTTTTTAAAGTACTAGTATTTAACGTCTGTTATCAATCACCATTTTTAATACTTTAATATTCATGAGGATCAAACATTTTTGCTGGTAATACGTTTTTGTTTCATCTTTAGTGGTTAACATCTTGCTTATACGATATAGATGTGCGTTTGAACCATTGAGGTATATTCTGAATTAGGAATGAAGCCTTGATCACTTCACCTTATAAAGTAACATTCGTTAAAAAGTTAGCATTTATAAATTAAGTTTAGTTTGAAGTTAAAATCAGTTTAGCTCCTTTGATGTGTGTGTGTGTGTCTCTGTTTCTCAATCTATGAAGTGATTTGCAAGAGCCTATTCTGTGTAAGTTATAGGCAGAAGTGATGTGGATTCCTCAAGGCTTGAAGATTATGTAATTATAAAAAATAAATAAATAAACGAGAAAAAAAAAAAAATCAGACCTTTAGGAATTGGTTATTTTGTATTTTAAGTATTTGCTTTTCTAAGCAAGAATTCTATAGGATGATGAAAACCTAGATTAAAGTTACAAGGAGGAATGTAGAAACTGAAGCTCAATATAGCATTTGCAGAGTTTGTTGTCAATAATTCTGCTAATAGGTTAGGGTCCTATTTTCCAAAGATAGCATTGGTGCCCAACTCCAAGCTATGTTAATAGTGTTATGTTAAGCTTTCATCTGAATTTCTACGTGTATGCTATAGTCCTTTGCTGGTTTTTTTTTTTTTTTTTTTTTTTTTTTTTTTTTTTTTTTTTTTTGTGGGAACAATGCGTGCTATTTGGCTTATCTAATATTTACTGTTTACCGTCTTTTAAATATCTAGGATTTTGAAGATCTTGTGAAAGAGCATTTTGGGCAGCGTGGGTACTATATCTTGAAAGCCTGTGATGCATACATGAAAGGTTATTTGATCGGTTCTCTAGCAAAGGATGCTACGTTGACGGAAAAAAGTGAAGCTAATGCCACATCTGTTGGCTTCAAGCTGATGCTGGCTAAGATTGTGCCCAAGCTTATCTCAACTTTTAACAACATAGGAGCTGATTGTCACGAGTTCGAACACCTGCTTCAGTCTTAGTTGCATTTGCAAAGTCTATACTGCCAATTGTTCAATCCTGCTAACAGGTTAGAGTCCTATTTCTCCAAAGATAGCATTGTTGCAGTGGTGCTGCTTGTAAAATACCTTGAGCTGTGCACTATTTGATGCTATTCTAACCAAATTGTCTTACATGCTGCTTCTTTTGGGTATCAGCTCGAGATTTTGGGAGCAATTCTATGGGTCAACTTGTGTGAGTCAAGCGATAATCAGTGCTAACTCACCAAAATGTGCAGGATCGAATTTTCAAGGGCTCTGGTAACTTTTGCTTAATGACATTCCTTGATTCTTTTGTATTGGAGAGACAAGGAGATAAGTAGTCTCTTTGCTCTTTGGTTAGAATTCAGAAATACACTTCTCATTGAATGGAGAAAGCATTTTAAACCCCTTTTCTTTCATTGATTTTTTTTTTCTTTTGTTTTTTAGAGGGGAGAAGGGGTATCATACCATTTTTTACATTCATGAACTCGGGTAAGCAGTATACCAAAGAAGTGTTCTTTCTGTGTTGAATTATGATGGTTTATTGGTGTTGATATTCAGAAAGTTACGAAAAAAAAAACATTAAAATAGAAAGCCTACCCGTGCAGATTTTATGCGGGTTCATTTACAGATTTATTATTCTCAGAACTGTACTGTCAGCTCATTTTATCATAATTGAAGAAATAAACTACAATTAGTACTTTAATTTTGTGCCTTGTGTTAGTTCTTTTTACTTCAAATTTGTAGGATGATTCTTGAAACAGATTAAGCTTAATAACAGTATACAATAGTTCTGTGCTGCTTGCTAATTTCCGAGGCAACGTTGCTAGGAAGAAACCAAGGAAGATAATAATCAAACCATTTTTGCTTTAAAAGTGAGCGAGAAGCCAAACACTTGTGTCATTAAAAAGTATGAAATAGAAGACAGAAATTGAAACAATGAATTTCTTTTCTCAAGGCTAATGTGGGACTAAATTTTTGATTGGGAGATGTTCTGTAGTATATGCGACTCCCTTGTTCTACAATAATTGACATACTCTAATCCCAATTTAAAATAATTAAACAAGTGTAAAAAAAAAATTAAAAAGTTAATATTATGAAATTTTACATCAAAATCTATTTAACAAAATTTTATATGATAAAATATTTATATGAAGTACAATGAATTAATGAAAAAATTGTAAATAATAATCCCAACTTTGCTCCATTTTCTTTAATAATCCCAACTTTGGATTATTCTAGAATAATTCCAACTTTGGGGTTGTTTTCTTTCTTCAATCCCAAATCGGTCAACAGAAGTCAACGACCTCTAATATCAGGTTACATTACACATGTCAGCTTGTCATTGGTGCAAATAATAAAAAAAAATTAAAAAAAAACCAAAAAAAAAAAACAAAAACCACCCAACCTCTCATCAGAACCCCCAAGCTCATCCACCACCCCGCCCTCCGCCACCAGCATACCCACGCCCACATCCCGAAAACACCAACCTCCCCTGAAATCTCCCCCGCGTTGGCAACCTTAACCACAACATCAACTTTTCTGACTCCGTCGATCCAACATCAAACCTTCGCCGCTGGATCGAAACCCGCTTCGAGTTCTCACCCCAATTGCCTTCGCCGTCGGTCAGCCACCTGTGCTCCACTCTCGTCGCCTCTCCCCCTTTCTCCTTGAACCAACGACCTCGTGAATGCACTGCCCCTTCCCCCTTGAACCACCACCTAGCTCGTGAGCGTACTCCATGAGCATAATTCGAAGTAAATTAGGTGTCGAATTGCTGATTGTAGTTGGCGAATTGGTGATGAGGTGGAGATGGATGCTGCGGCTGACGGTTTAGGCTGATGGTGATGGTGGTTGTTTGGTGTTTAATTTGCGGGTTGTGCGGTTTTTTGGGCTGAGCTGCAGGTGTTTGTTGTTATTTGTGGTTGTAGTGTGTGTGGAATGGGGCGGCTTGTCGACGGGAGGAAGGGTGTGCGTTTTCCGGTGGGCGGTGGGCTGGGGTTTCGGTGGACGGTGTGGCTGAGTGGGTTGGCCAGGGAAGGAAGGGGGTTTTCTGATTTTTTTTTTTTTTTTTTGTTCATTTTTTTTTTTTTTTTGGCTAATTAACTCTAGACACGTGGCATTAATTAAACAAAAAAAAAAAACCAGTTCAACAAGTAACCGGTAATCGGGATTGAAGAAAGAGAACAATCCTCAAAGTTGGAATTATTCTAGAATAATCCAAAGTTGGGATTATTAAAAGAAAATGGAGCAAAGTTGGGATTATTATTTACAAATTTTCCTAAATGAATAAGAAACCAAAGTCAGAGCTGCTATACGAGTAATGAATAAAAATCAATGTCAATTATTATGGAACGAAAGGAGTAATAAATTATTATAATTTTCATAATTGAAGGCTGATTAACCCATCTTGAATGGTTAATAACAAGTCTACTTTAAAAGTTGAATTTAGGGAGAAAAAAAATAAACTACCAGATACCCCTAATGCTGAATTTGCTACAACCATTCATCAGATATCCTGGTATGATCACTAATGAAGTAATGAGGCCACCAACAGATAATGGTAAGTTGCACCAGTCATGAGTTTAGGTCCCCTCAAATATTAAGGAGAGGTCTTGCTGTAGAGAATATCACACAATTCACATCGGAATGCAGCAACTTCGATAAACCCAGTATCACAGTGAATTAACATGAAGCATCTACTGGTGCGTACATATCAGAATTAAAGGTATAACTAAGTTAAATGGATCCATCAAGGCACACTGACTTTTCACCAGCACACCAATTCAGTAGTATTCTGGTATGCCCATTTCCTCGTCATCAAAATGGCTTATAAAGAAGATGAAAAGAAGGTTTCAACAGTGAAATGAACTCTGTTGGACCAAAAAATTTTACAAGAAAGATATTAGAGCCCTTATTACATATCAATGAAAACAGTCTTAGGCTAAATTCGAAAACAACACTATATGTCAATACTTTTAATTATAAAGACCACGTGTCTATGCTTTGTATGTCGTCAGCCATTCATGGTGGTCGTTAATCCACCAAAGCCAAAGAAATCAAAAGGCAGGAAAAAATAATCTAAGGATAATTAGAAAAGCACCATTCACGAAATGAACTCAGACTCAATTGCAAAGACCAATCGAGCGTAGCTTAGATGAGTATGTCATCTGCCCTTTTGAAGCAGGGTTTATTAGGCTAAAAGACCAAAGTACCAAGTCATTCTGAAAAGATCATCACACATTCAACACTTTGTACTATTTTCTCTCCAAACCCAATGAATATAGCGCAGTAATAGCCCAGGAATAAATGACTCCCCTTCCTCCCATTCAGCCAGAATTTCGAGCACTTAGCCCTCCAAATAGTCTACAACAAGACCAAAAATCAAATTTGGACACCAATACTGACAAGTATGGAGCATAAAGAAACTCTAGAAAAAGAAACTATTTTATACATCCCCTCCCCCAACATACCAATATAATTCAACTACAATGAATTTTCCTCAACGATCTTCTTCACCAACATTTCCCCGGTGCCTCCCACCCTATCTGTAATAAGGGAGATCAAATATATGTGACCTTACCTCCACAACAGGACTAATTCCATTCCAATCCAAACAAATCCTTGATAACAACCATCTACTACTATACAATAGATAAATCATTAGTAATACTACACTTCCCCTTGATTAAACTACAATCTATTTCTCCTCAAGGATCTTCTTCGCCATGAAATTAATGCCCTGGATTCATGTTACACGGCAATGCCTCCCACCCTAATTGTAATAACGGAGATCAAATGTACGCAACCTTGCCTCCACAACAAGACTAATTCCAATCCAATCAAACGCTTGATTTGATCACAATGACCAACTACTACTACACAATAAAAATTAAAGACAATTCCATGTTCCACAATGTAATTCATCAATGCACAAATCAATAGAAATACTACACTAAGGTTGAAGCAATGACAAACCCAAAAAAAAACAAAAAAAAAAATTAATTCATTTTTTTATTGATCAAATTAACTTGGAGGGCATGTAGCAGAAGTAACAAATAAGCAACCGCAATCCACAGCAATCCAAAAGCAAAAGAAGAGATCATGATCAAATTCCTCCCAAAAACTAAAATCTGTGTAATCAGCATAATAAAAAAAAAAAGGTAAGAGATATAAGATCATACACTTCTAATAAGATTCCGACGAGCCAAAAACCTAGCAATAGGAGGAGTAAGAGCAATTGTAATCGGAACCCTAATTGGAAACAAAGCTTTGTTACAGAGCAGCGCAAGAGCAAAAGCGCCGCCACTAGAGGCCGCGAGCTCAGCCGTACGATTCCTCGTCTTCTCCGGCGGAGGAGACGGTGATGCAGACGGAATGTCGGCGATCAATTCGGGGTCGTTTTCCGGGATTTGCGGTTGTTCGTTGGTGTTGACGCCGCCCATGCCGACTTTATGGAGGAGAGCTTCAACGTCAACGTTGTTTTTAATGGCGACGTAAAGGCCTGAAATGGAGGCAGCTGAGACGGAGAAGTGGACTCCTAAGCCGACTTTGCCGTACTTCTTCAGGATTTGGCGGAATCTACCAGTGGACGCCATTGTTGAAGCTTGAAGGAGGAGAGAGAATGGGAAGGGTTTTTCTAGGTTTTTTGATTTGGGGGAAGAGTTGAAGAAGATTCTACGGTGAGGTTATTTGTTGCGCAAGATTGACTGAAAATGGGGTGGGTTGAGACTTGAGAAAGGGGATTTGGGCATGTGTTTGGTGTGTCTACAAGGATTCGGACATTAATTTTATAATTACATGAATTAACTCTTGAAACAATGTTAACATTTTGCTTTTTTAATTACTTATTTTTTAGGCAATTTTTTTTTTTTAGAAGAAAAGATTAGTGTTTTATTAATTCATAATTAAAATATTTGAGAGTACACATGGGGTAATCTGTTTAGGATAATGATTAACCCAAACCTGTTCTACTCCAAAAGGCAATAATCTAGCGAGGTGCTGAGCAACATAATTGTCTTCCCTCTTTAAAGCAAGAACACACAACTAGTACATCATCAAGAATATTATCTAGATCCATTAGGAAGGTTGTTGCTTTGTCGAGGCGATCCATCACTACTTGGGAATCGGATTCGATGATTACTTGTTTGAGGCCAAATCGGTTGCCAAGTTTGATCCTAAAACGCACAGTCATACACTCGGCAATATCATGGGTTAGATGTCCATGAATCCTCAGCAATATCAAGCAAATTTAGCATCAATGTGCACGGATTATAAAGAGGGTATGCTCGGGATATTATTAACCAATATAACACGAACTATGATAAAAGGTGTAATGTGTGTCATGAATGACATTAGCGGCTCTAACAGTTTTTTTGGCTCAAAAAAGTCTAGATTTGTCCAAAACTAAAGGTTAAATCCATGCTTCAAACCAAAACTAAAAAAACTCTTAACAGTTTTCCAAAAATGAAGTGAGTGTACAAAGTGTCTTCTATGGTCATATAAGTTGGTGAATAATATGACCTATATATGGTGAATAATGATACAACATAAACTAAATATGGTGAATAAAGGTGCAACGAGCAACATAAATGACATTGATGATCCCTTCTCTTGTTGAATCTAGAGTCGCTAATCATTAAATTAAGTTTAGTTTATTCATGTTGTTCTATAAGAAAAACTTTTTTTTTTCCATCTTGTTTATTGAATGACTAATTCCCCCTCCCTTATTTGATGATTTGATCACATAGAAGGTTTTTTTTTTTTTTTTTTTTTTTTTTTGAGGGGTAGGTAGTGGTAGTATTTATATACTTTATAAGTTTATATATATCTTGTTTAACACTGGTGCATGTTTGAGCAGGTCTAATTAATATGTCTAAGGCAGAAGGCATGATTATTGTTGTTTTAAATAAAACAAGCTACGAGACACACGCTACGCGTGTACAATATAGGAAACTTATTATTTTACTCATAATATTGTTATTGTAGATATTTTCGTAAACCAATACTTGCATAAACTTTAAATTGAAGAGAAAAAAAAAATTGTCAATAACACATCTATTCTACTCAAAAGATTGAAGACTATAGAGTAAACATCTACGATAATATCTAAAAATTGTCAATAACACATCTATTCCACTTAAAAAAAAATTGTCAATAACATATATGGATTTTTTTTTCTTTTTTTGAGGGAGTACGTATATAGATTAGATAGATGTATATTTTTTCCTTTTATTCTTTTTTAATAAATGTTAAGGTTTTTTTTTTCTTTGTAACAGATATGGATGTGGTATATGTAGGCTAGCTATATTAGATTTTTTTTAGGGAACTACTCCGATATTGGTATTAGTTTTCCTTATTTTAATAATTATATGTTACGATATCTTTTAACGAAGTTTGACGTGATTTTTTTCAATAAAAAAAAGGTAAAATGTGGTCGTGGGTAGTTATTATTTTTCTTATTTTTGTTTGTTTTTTAGTGATAATAATTTTGGTTTTGGGGTAGGTTTTTTTTTTTTTTTTTTGAATAGATTATTTTTTATGAGTAGTTATGAACTTTTTTTTTATTTTATTGGAAAAAAATAATAATTAGTGAATAAGTAATTTTGTAAATTGAGAAGGGCATTTTGGAAAAAGACAAATTTATTACCCAAAAGACTCTTTCTCTTTATATAGTAGTATAGATACTACCTTCAATACTAAGAATTCATTGGAGAACAAAAATAAAAAAACTTGCAATGTGACATAACTACTTAATAATCTTTCAATAAACAACCAACTTAAATTCTTTTAAAAATTGAACTAACTTCAAGGGTTGTGACTGAGAATTGTTGGAAATCTTCAATGAACAATGATCTAGCTTGTTTGATAGGCTGTAATAAAATAAATATTTTAATAAAAATAAAAGCCATTATAACAAATTCATGTACAGAAGATTATTTTGTAAATAAAGTTCATAATTTGACAAAAAAAACAGTCTTTCATTGTTAATGCTTATATACAAATTTTTTATTCATAAACTAATAGAAAAACATATACAAAGGACTAAAAAATACAGAGTTTATGCTTACATCATTACTTTTTATAACAAATTAACAACCTATCAAAGAGACAGTTAATTGTCTTGCCATATTATATTATAGATATCATATTTTTCCTTCCAACTACCCATTCATTATTCTTCATTTAAAGCATCCGATCCATCAATAAAAACACAAATAAAACAAGATATGGGTATAACTAAAAAACCCAAATCTTTCAACTACTTTTTGAATCTAATGAAATTCCTATTATTCATTTCTTGTTTGTTCTTCACTATTTCCAAATCTGAAGTTATCACAGTAGGTGGTGAGAACCGTTGGACTGATGGTTTTGGCTATGCTTCATGGGCCAAAAATCTCAATTTTACTGTTGGTGATGTTCTTGGTATGATTTAAATTTCCTTTTTTCATCTTATATTTTGATCATTTTAATCATTAGTTTTCTAATATAATTCTTGCTTTTGCTAATCCAATTCATCTGTAATCAATAAAGTCAACCGCTAAAGATGGTTTTTTTGCTGGCTGAATTCTTATTAAACTGAAGTGTTTTTCGGACATCCAAAAATAGTAATATTAATGGACGACTAATCAGACTATTGATTGTGTTGTGCAGTGTTTAGTTACACAAAGGGATCACATAATGTACTAGATGTAACAAGGGCAGCATATCAATACTGTGATAATAGCAGTGGAGTGAATGCCAAATATGAGACCGGTGATGATCATATCGAGCTCAATGAGGCCAAGTCGTATTGGTTTATATGTACGGTGGACTCGCATTGTCGACTTGGGATGAGATTTGGGATAAATGTATCAGCACCTGTCGCAACTTTTGTTAACCAAACAGGGGACTCTTCTTCTAGGAATCACATTAATGCAGGGTTTTACCTTCTTGTTGTTGGAATTATGTCCATGTTAGTCTTCATTGTATGATAAAATTTTGATTTAATTTGTATGATTTTTTTTTGTATTTTTGTACTAGAAAAAGGGTGAAGAACAACCATATGTAGATTGAATTTGGTGGGTTTTTTCTTGAAGAAAATCTTGTAATGATGTTTGACTTTTTGCTTAAATTTTAAGAGATTGACTTAGTTTTTATTTTTATTTTTTTGGCTACTGCTGAACTGTTCTTTCAACTTGATTTACTTTATTCAGCTGCTATTTGACCATGAAAATTACTCCCAATGACTTGGTCTTCTGTTTGTTTTCACTTAGGAGACTAATTTACTATTTATGACTTTTTTTAATGGGATTATTGTAAGTGAATTTTCAATAACTCGTATAGATTATACGAAGTATAAGGCAATGATCGATTTCTCCTACAATCTTAATTTGTCTATGTAATACTGGCCTTGGTAAGTTTAGCACCCAATTAACATAAATATGACGGCACAACATTTTAATCTGATCAGAATATGTCTTCAACTACTTGTTATGAAAGTAGCAGGAATTTCTATATGATGGGGTTTAGCTTTAAGCCTTTTGATGTATGAAGCTATTTTCAGCCATTCTGGTGTCATATACTCATCCCCTAGTCGATTTTGCTACGAAAAACCGGCGAAAAAAACATACACCATAGCTTATGTAGACTTCCTGATTACACCAAATAACAAAGGGGATAAACAAATAAAGGCAGGGCAAGTGCTGCTAATGTTAAGCCCTAGATGTTGTTTTACATCTTTATTCACGAGTTAAAAAACAGAAGAGACGCTACAATTAGTAGTTCATATTTGGAGTATTACATAAAAAGAAGGAAAGAAGAGAATATTAAGCTTGATTAATTTTGCCTCTGAAAAAGCACCCTTTGTATATTAGTTACTGAGGTGGTGAAAGTGGTTGTGGAAAGGTCCTATATGGTGGTTGTGAATGTGGTGCTGTAGCCCGTAAATCTGATTCTGATGTCGATGATCGATACCACTTCCATTCTCTGATGATGCCTTAGCCATCTCAGACCAAAATCCAGCTTGGTTACGCGTTGCCTCCAGCAAGGAATCCCTCAGGTACTCTGCTTGTACACTTTCACTGTCCCTCTTCTATCATGAATTTGCCATAAGATATGCAGGGAACAAAAAAGGGTATTAGAAACTTTAATTAGTGCCTGACTAGTTAAGTAATTTGACAAGGGTCATAACGTCCGAAATACCCTTAATGAGGAAAATAAAGGCAGGCTTAAGTCAAGTAAAGTCACTATTAACATTTCGCCCCCTATTAGTTGCCTAACTGTTAGACAATTAGCCGAACTCTTAAAAAGAAAAATATGTATGAATAACACAAATGCGAAGATGTAAATGTAATTACCTTAACAATGAATACATAAGAGACAAGACTGATGCAACTGGTCATATTCACGTTGATTATCTCCAACCCAAGACAGTGTAAAGCCTCCATTAGTCTCACAAACCCGCCTCTCTTTTGCTCACCAAACACCTTCACAAAGAAATCATTCCCTTCAAGCTGAGCAACTTCCACTTGAACCTGCAATTTTCAAGAGAATTATATTCAAGGTATATATATTCAAGGTATATACACTAATTCCAAGATATCAGCGCGACAGTTTTATGTTATGACTACCTCCATTTGTTGCGCTTTGTCAGTAGCACTTTCAAAATCATGGCTGCTTTTATTGAGGCTTTCAGATGCTCCTCCCATGTGAAACCCGTTTCTAGGCTTTTCGTGATCAAAATCTGGCCTGAACCTTGGCCCTTGTGCATTTTGAACTTCTGGTGAGAAATTCATTGGATGAAGTTGGTGATGATGTTGTGCATGATCAATGTTCATGTCGTTGTTGTGATCTTCATCATCTGAATTCCTCGCAAGCTCGTTTTGAAGGTCTTTTTCTTCCTTCTGCAGCTCTTGTACATACTTGATTGCATCCCCAAGTATCGAAGCTCTATCCAACTACAAGGATCAAGTTAAAAGGCAAGAAAACAGATCATCCACTTACAACATTACTCTCCTAATAACATCTCCAACATTATATTATATGTAAACATAGTACAATTGATCATAACATAGACTTTTACCTTGGAAATATTAGGGACTAGTGAGCGAAGATGGTAAAGCCTCTCATTAAGCTTCTTTCTTCTCTTCCTCTCAGCCATGAGGTTCTTAGATTGAGGGCCTTTTGTGGGCTTTCGTCGATGATACTTTGGATCATCATCATCAAGTGGATCACTATCTGATACAGAGTTAGCACGGCCTATCTCATGCTTAGGTAGACTTCCCTTCTCATCTAAATGCTGATGATCATTTGCTGAATGGTCCAAAACATGCATATTATGCATACTGTTAGCATTGTTCATAAGGTCTTCAAATCCATTTTCTGACAAGGACTTGAAGGAGTTTAATTGGTGATGATTCTCAGCTTGAAATGAGTCATTTGCTTCGTCGAGAAAGTCATTCCTAGACATCTTGTTAGTCTCAGAAACATAGTTAAATTGCTGCAAGAAATTCATTGAAGACTGTGATTCATTGTTCATGCTGATAGCATTTTGATCAGATAACATTGGATTCGATTGGAGCTCGTTGATCATGTTGATGTTCGTCGTGAAGCTGGGACCCGCATTGCTTGAACTGCTTATTGCTGCTTGGTCCATCAAGGTGGTGCATTGAGTCATAACATAGTCTATGACATTCTGATCTTCATTGATCTATAAATCCCATAAAAATTGATTTAGAGACCTTATACTAAATGCTAAAAATGAAACAAAACATAATATTGTTGTTCAATGAAGTAAAAAAAGAAGGGGATACTTAGTTACTAGTACTTGTTTAGCAGCAAATAGTTCAGCCAGTCCACCAGGAATTGGGATTAGAAGTTTTGTACCAATCGATACCTGTTTAAATCAAGTAAAGCACAGTACAATTTTAGTCTTGGTGGTGCTTCTGCATCGACGAATGCAATAGGCATATGTGGAGAGGGGCACCAGATTTGGTATTCCTAGGTGCATAAAGGCTCATATAACTGGATTTATAGCAAAATAAAGCATGACTTACTTCGTTTACGTTTATATCAGAGACATTTGAGAAGTTTAGCCATTTGGGCTGATTTGATATAAGGATCTCCATATTAATCCTGTATTACAGTTTACATAGCTATTAGATGATGAAATAGTACAACCACAGAAACACACAAGAATAGTTTGCATTTGAAAGCAAAAGAGGTACCCGTCTAAAGGATGAGAAGAGGGTAATTGAGCAAGTAATTCGCAACTTCTTGTTCTCATGTGCTGAAATGTCATATGTCTGCAAGGAAACAGAAGCTCTTCACCAACAGTATTGCCATTATTTTCCATGCTGCCCTCGCTTCCAGCGCAACAGCAGTCCATAAACTCTAGGAACCTGAAAAAAATATAAGATACACTGATCAAAGTTGTAACAACCATATACAAGAAGTATTTAATTATGTTTTCGAAAAAAATAAGTAAGTACCTTTGATCTTCACTTAATTTCCAGAGGACACAATAGTCCCAAGTCTTCGAGTTCACAAGTTGCCTAAAACTATCCATAGGGCTTGACACAATGCTCATTTTCTCTTCATCATATTAAACAGATTATTAGCTTTCAAAACAGTTGCAATGAATTATATTTGTTGTTGTTAATGAATTCTAATCTGCATAAAAAGAGAAAACTATATATATGCTGTTGCTACTTGCTACAGACACAACATGTGACTTAAGCCGATAATTCAATCAGAAACTGCCTGAAAATTTTAAGGTTTTGTTAACCATTTTTTTGACCTGTAACACAATATACCAATGCTCTTAGAGTATCTGATCAGATTAGTAGCTAACACAATTTTATTGAAATTCTGAATACAAATTAGTCTAAGTAATTAAGGATCTTTTGATTGCTTGTTTCCTGCATAATATGTTTATGTCATTAATACCAAACTATTACTAGGAATAATAGTTTTTATGATTAAATACATGTAGAAGAAAAATTTAATTTCCTAGCTTAGCAATTAGCATGATGACTTCATAATATAACTAGCTAGCTCACCTTATAATGTATCATGCCTTTAACTCACAAAATGAAAATGAGGCAAATTTGTAAGTTAAAAATTTAGAGAGAATAGTTTTAGAAATATACCTGGCAAAAAAGAGTATTTCCCTCTTTTTCTCCTCGGATAACTACGTTCTTCGACGACAAAACCAAGTATGACATATAGAAGCAGAGCAAACCAAGAACAAAGTAGAAAGCAAATTATATGGAAGCAAAAATCCATGCAATAAGCTTACTACTCTTGAGTTGATAGCAATGTTTGTGAGAGTTTTCGACATACGACTCGAGTAATCTCACCTCAGATCAGATCATCCAGCATCACCCATCTCTAGGAAATTAATTATATGATGGAAAGATAAAATAAGAAATGAAGAAATTTCATCATTTTAATTACAAGAGAATATATATAGGTAGAAATTAGCAATGAAAGTTGTTTCTGTTAACTTGGTAGGTGAAGTGTAGTGCAGGCGTGAAACTAGGAAGCAACATATATTTATAAGTTGAAAGGAGGTTGGAGGGAATTGTAGGACTTAAATTTGTTGTAAATAAATTGGGATGAAATTTTATTATTTGTGATTTAATTATAATATAAAGAAGGATTTATAAATAATGCTGTAATGATGGGAGTACAATTTGCATGAGCTAAGATGGCGTAACTACCTAAGTTTATCATTCATTTTTTGTTAATTTTTTTCCAAAATAACTCAACTACTTAATTGCATAAAATGAAGCAAAGGGAGATGCATATAAAAGGTTTGTTATACTCTTTTTGAATTTAAGTACATTTTCGAGACAGTTTCACTTTAAGTTATGTTGACATTTTTATAAATTAAGTTACCATTCTTAAGCAAAAATTAGTGTGTCGTACATGGTTATACTAGCGGCGGTTAAGGGGTGCTTAATGACCTAAGTAACTAAATCCATGATCGATTAAGTTAATGAAGTGTTAAATTTAGTAGTACATTTGATCATCTACACTAAGCTTTTAAATCTTAATGACCACTTGGACTCGTGTATTTGAAGAAGGTAATGGTAATTGATATATACCATAGTATATACGTAAACCTATAAACATGACATGCCCTTATATGCTAACATAGTCTCTTCTCAGATTTTAATAACATTATAAAACAAAAGGAGTACAATTTATCAAAATATTCTTATTTTTTTGCTTAAAGTCTTATGTTTATGGTTACTTGTTTTCTATATCTATATGCACGCAATGCATGCTTTAAATTTCAATAAATATATACAACAACCATTTAAAGATGGTCATTGGTGAGTTGTCTAGGCGATGGATATGTGGCCGCACTGTCGCAGTCACCTGCAAACTAAAGTGGCTAAAAGGCTTGTTGTTGAGTTTGGGTGTGAAACATCTTAAAGCAGTTAAATAATTTTGAGACATTGATTTGGTTTTACCCATAGCAAAAAATCTCGTGTTTTATAGTTCTAGACTTACAATTAGATAGAATTGTATAGGATTAGTATTGGTTGAAACCGGAACATTAATAATCTCTTTGTCAAACACAAACACGAATAATCTCTTTGTCAAACACAAACACGAGTACAAAAAACACAACCGGACTTCAAACGGGACCAGTTAAAGAATAATCCGAAAGAAATTCATCTTACTCGACCACGCTTCCGTTAGCCACTATTCGGCCTCGACTCGGCAGTAATCAAAATTCTAGGGCTCGTTTTCTTCCCCTTTTTCTCTGTTTGCTCAGCTCCAATTTCTAGAACGATTGATTAGGGTTCCTTTGATTCTCTTGATTTGCTGATCACAAAAAACTTAGCTCTTCAGCAATTCAATAATAAATCTGGTAAAATTCGTTTTCCTTATGTCTTATTAATATGCAAATTCTCACTTCAATTTTATTTTTCTGTGATCAATTATTGAATTTGGTTGCTTATTACTACTATTCAAGTGGATAAACCCTAAATTATTTGGGATTTTTGCATTTTAGGTTGCAAAAAATAAAAAATGATGGATCGGGAAAGAGGTGTTCATCCAGATTGCAGAAATGCGTCTAACCCTTACCATGAATGCGTTGAGTATTGCTTCATAAAGATTGCCGAATCCAAAGCTCGTTTCGCCGAAACCAACAAAGGTATTGTTTCTTTTATTTGCTTATTAATTTGAGTTTGTCATCTAATTTATGGTCTAGGTTATTACTGGTAATGAATTGATGGAATGATAATTGTATATAGAAGCATCTTATTGCCGAATTGATATGAATTTATTGCCAATTTTTTAATATAAGCATCATATATTATGTTGTTTTGTTATCGTAAGAAGGTGGAGAGTGGAGTGAACATAGATCACATAGATGCTTATGGTGGTGCATCACCTTGAACTTATGAGAGCATTTATGTTGTTTGAAATTAGATGTATGTGATTCGTAGCTTCGCAGTGTCATTTAACTATGTGTTACCGAACCAAACAAGCATTGGATTACTTGAAGAATCTTGGTTTTAATTATAGCTTTTATCTTGTAAATGATACACCTTTGAAAAGAGAATACCAGGGTGAACAATTGAAGAAATTTGACAAAGTTGCTTGTGGGGATGCAATGCCTTGAGAAAATGTTTCCTTTCTTCTTGTGAGATATCTTAATTTAATATTCAACTATTGTGATTTTTTCCTTGATATAGAGGAGGATAGGTACAGATGAGAGATTTTTAAAAGGTAAAATAAAGCTACTATCTTGTGAAAAAGCACATTGAATTAATCTTGGAAACGAACATTAAAGCTGAATAACTAAAGCGTTAGAATGGGGGGGATCCTCATTTAGAGGGTTTAGGGTGAGAAACATATACCAAATGAAAAGAGTTTTCTTGGAGTTAGGCTATTGTCTTCCTTAATTCACGTTTCACTCAAGTTAAGCATTTTTTAGATGTGTTTGATTATCAATGGTTGTCACAAAATCACGAGAGAATTTTCTTGGAGTTTCTTCTTGAATAGTGTATTGCAATCTAATGGCAGATTGCACAGGTACTCTAGAAGCTTTGGAAACTATTTCCTGTATTTTACTGTGTGGACTTAATGATTTCCCAGCTTTACGTAAATATAAGATTATAAACTGGAGTAGGAAGTTGCTTTAGTGTGCTGCCTTCTCTGCTGCTCTTGATTGATGCATAAGCTGGTGGGCACTTGGAAAATTTCTGTTCTGGTCTACCCATGCGGACATATCAAGGGTGCAAAATCCACAATCTATAGCTCTCTATAAGCACTTCAATGAGCATACCACTAAAACATTGAAACTTTAGCACTCCCTAGAGCTCTTCTCGGTTAATTATCAGATTTCTGGGCAGGAACTTTTACAAGAATCCCAAACACTTGGAACTACTTATAAACAAAACTGCAAATAACAGTTAAGGGCGATGGTTATCCAGTAACTTTATCAATTGCGTCATTTTGTGAGCCAATATGTTACTAACTGCTAGTGATCAACCACACAGATGCCAGTTTATGCCTTATGTTCAATCATATTAATATGGTGCCTGAAATTTAGATATAGTGGCTGAAAGTTATTAAAATATTTGTATCCTCAATCCAAGGTAAACAGACTTTTGAATTGGTTTCTTTTTACATCTGAACTTACTGGGTATTTTGCCACGTACTGAATAATGACATAGTTATATTGCTTTTCATGCGCCTCTTTTATGTTGCACGGCTTGAACCCTAAATTAATTACCTACCTGTATGGTCTACCTCTTGTGGCAACCATAGTATTAGTTATAGGTACTTTGGAAATCATAATATTTTTGTGGCAATCAACCCTTTTGAAGAAAGTGGGTGGTGATTGCATCTTTTCATTCTGCAATGATAGCTGATGTTTCTGGCTGTATGCCACTGTGTGTTCTTAGAGGCTACAGGAGCTAGTGGGAGCCAAGCCAAACTTGATGCAGCTGCTCCTGATGAAATTGAATTATCATACAATGAAGTGGAAACACATAAAGATGCTGATAATGCTGATGACAATCCTGAAGAAGCTACTATGGAAAAAGTTGACTTGTCTAAACTTACAGGGAGACAGAAGAAGTTATTTGAATTAAGGCTTAAGATGGTGAGTATTTTGGAACCTTAAAAGCCTAAAATTTCTTCATATGATCATATGTGTATGATTATCAAATTCATGAATACTACATTCTATGTGGCCTGTTGCTCTTTTCATTTCCTGCAACTTTATTTTTTCTTGCAGAATGAAGCCAGAAAAGCCAATCAAACAGCTATGGTGGCAGAGAAGAAAAGAATGGAAGCTCCTACTGAGTCTAGGGGAGTGTCCAAAGAGAAATGGCTTGAAGAAAGGAAGAAAAAAGTTGGCAGACTTCTGGAAGCTAATGGTTTGGATATGACAAAGGCATACATGTTGGATACGCAAGATGCAGCAGAGTTGAAATATAAGAAATGGGAGAAAGATCCAGCTCCAACTGGTTGGGATGGTAAGTCCTGTACCAATCACGGAGTATTAAATTCCTTAAAATGTGATGGCTTTTGGAGCATTTTACTTTTCGATAAAGGAAGAGTGTTTATTGTGTGATCTTTGTTTGTTTCACCTTGTCGTTTCTTATCTCTACGGCTGTTGTACATTTCCTGCTTAATTTCAATTATTAAGCTGAAGTACTTGGATTCCTAGAGATTTTTAAAGGATGAAAATTCATTATCTAGTGATAGATAGATAGATACAATACTTCGTAAATAACTGCCTTCATGGGTTTTTTTAAACAAAATTGGTGCTTGAGCATGCTTTTCAGTGTGGTATGCTTCTTCTGCATGTTGCTTATGTCAACTTGTGCAATTGAGGGTTAATATATCCCTTAAAAGAGTGAAGTTCGGTTAACATTGGGGTTAATATATTCCTTAAAAGAGTGAAGTTCGGTTAACATTTAGACCATAACTTGCTCCATTCAAATTTCTTAGTTTACTTGTTCAAATATATGTGAAGACCATCAAACTTTGCTTTATTAATATATTATTGTAATTTTTAACTTAAGATTTTGAGGATAGTCCAGATGCACTGACTTCTTGATAGAGTGCTTGGATAATAAAATGTTGGTGATAGGAACCTATTTGACATTTACATGTAAGTGCTCTTACACATGACTTGGTGATGCAGTTTTTAATCAAAAGTCATTGTACAATGCATACAAGAAGCGCACCAAAAATATAGCAGTTGACCTTGAAGAATACAACAAGTTGAAAGAACAGGACCCTGAGTTTTATCGAGAGGCATCCAGCCTTCAATATGGGAAGGTATTTATAGCAGTGTTGCAATTATGGTGTTCATCAATGTTTAAAGAAAGTTTTGGTTCTTTATTATAATGTATTCTTTTCACATTGATTATACAGGATCCAAAGACATCTGAAGCTAAAATTGATAGAATGGTCAAGGAGCTTAAGGATAGAGATGAGAAACGTCAATCATTTAGCAGGAGGAGGAAGTTCCGTGAAGAGAAGGATATTGACTCTATCAATGACCGTAATGAGCATTTCAACAAGAAAATCGAACGGGCATTTGGGAAATATACACTGGAGATCAAGAACAATCTGGAAAGGGGAACTGCATTGCCCGACTGAGGTTAAGTACCAATTAATGCTTGAACAATATTCTTTTCTGCGCTGTTTATTCATCTCAACTTTATGTTTGATTTGCTCTGTGCATTTTTGAACTATCATCCTTTCTTCCTATTGTATTTTTCATCATGTGAATGTTAAATTATCTTCCTTCCCCTGAGATTTGTCCGGATGAATGCAAGATTATCCATGAGCCCACACTCCACAGGCTCACACATCTCTAACATCATTATAAGAAGGGGTAAAGAGAGAGGGCGAGAGAATTTAAAGAAAGCCAGTTCTAAATTATTATCTGAAATCAACTGTCGATACTGTACACTGTTACTGCTGAAATGTCATGACACAGATTTTGTCCAAAATAATACCGTTCTCTTGGAGTACAAATTTTATTTAACGATCTTCAAAAGTATTGCAAACATATGGCTGGGGAGAATAGAGGATAAGGTAGGGGGAATCGAGATTGGTTGGGCAGTAAGGATTAAGGTTTCAGAGTAGTGATTTCATACAACTATTCTCCATGTTTTCTGCTGCGATGTAATGTGAATAACTTTCTGCCTTTTTGCTCTGAACTGAATTATAAACATGACATTATTTTGGAAGGAAAGTAATAGCAAATAATCTTTCTAACTCTTAAAAGACCTTAGTAAATCAGAGCATATTGTATGATCTAAAACTAGCTTTTTCTACGAAAAACTTGTCCAACGGGCATCAGTTGGCCTCACATCTTTTTTTTTCCTAATGCCATGCACTCATGCAAATAGCTTGTGGTTCATTTAAATATTGAACAGCCTTTGAATTTGGGAACAAAATTGTGAAGTTGACTTGATTATCTAGGTATCGCTCTTCTCGAGTATAGTAATATACTGTATTATTGTGATTGAGTTTTGTGATATCATTGTATGATATACTTTCTTGATTGTTTTATGAAGGATGTAAAGACCCAATTTTCCAATACTTCCTTATTAGACACTTTAGCTTATGTTGTCAATTTTTCAAAAACTTGTGGCCATGGGAAAAAAAATCTCTTTTGTCTGATGCTTCTGGTGGACATACTATGGCTTGTCAGCAGGTTTTTACTTCCAGTAGCCGGTATATTGGACAAGTTTATTGTGGACAAGGTGACGGCCTTCTCTGTGGAAGAGCCTCATCAAGAAGAATCTTCATGATGGACCAGCTCGTTCTGTAATTTTGGATTTTTTTGTTGTACAAATAGTGTTTGTATGCAAGAATGGGAATGCCTATCTGAGTATTATTCAGTTCTGTTATATCCTAATCGAGTGCCCCGTTTTCCCTGCTACATGCACCCTCAAGGTTGTCATCACTACAATTCTGAGGTACATAATTTAACATTTAACAGGAACCTCAATGCACAATGATCTAATGTATTAACTTGAGTTGGCTAAGACTGCTTATTTGGCTATGCGTATGCCATATGCCTTCTGTAACAATAGCATGGACATTCTACAATACACAAGAAATGAGCCCTGCTAATTTTACTTAGCTGGTCATAATTGCCATCGCATGTTTCATTAAGATCCTTTTTATGTTCCATGTTCTTTTACAAGATTAGATTATGAATATGGCTTTATGGTGTTTATTGTAGACTACAGGTATTAATTATATTTGTTTTTGGATGATTTTTTTTTTTTTTTAATGGTGAAGAGGACCCTAATCAGACTTCAACCCTCATGATTTTTTTGATCCAGTATTTGCTGGCTAGACACTTGAGAGTAGAGTTTAAGGGATGTTCTTGTTGAGTGACCAATAGATGTCTTGTAGACTACTCTGTATAATGTTAGTTTCTTGGATGATTTGAGTGACCATTAGATGTCCTGTGGCCATTAATACTAATCCTAAGGGGTATCCGAGTGTTGTGTCATGACATTTGTATCACACTTGGCCCATGCTTGGAACAATGGTAATTATTAAAGGGGTGTTGCATTATTATTATTATTATTATTATTATTATTATTATTATTATTATTAGGTCTTAAATTTTGAGGTGATTGATGAGTTGTGGTGATGCTTGAGGGATAAGGATACCCTATGAAATTTCCTTAAAAATCCTATCATGATTAGTTAGCAGTCTAACTATAGGTCTACAGCCTTTGTTGGGACAATTTGTGTCTTCATTGAGCAAGTGCCGTTGTGAAGATTATTCCATTTAATAATAATGATAATTTATTTATTTATTAAATATAAGAGAATCTAGAAAGTATCTAAATTTAAACATGTCTCTAATTACATACTCTTAACACTTGTACACCCTCCTACTATATTAAGCATAGGATCAAACGATAGATTATACATCTCTCAGATGTTAATAGAGTTATAATATGTCACATTTTGTTTAATATACACTTCAAGATTTCTTTGTACAATATGTTTAGAGAGGGTCCCAGTTAATCTCCGAGATTAACATTCCAAGTTAATCTCCTCTCACAACTTTATGCGTTTGTTTTCGTGTCACTTTACTATTTCGCTTTTATCATTTAAAAAATAAAAGTAAAACAATATGTTGTGAGAGGAGATTAACTTTTCATGTTAATCTCAGAGATTAACTTGAATTCTCCCATATGTTTATCTCCCCTTTTAAATGTAAATAAATTCATTTTTAAATTCTTAGTTCATGTAAAAAGAAAAAAGTCCAGGTGAAAAGTTCATGTAAAATATGAGTATTCAAAGTTAAGCTTACTAATTATAGAAAATGACATCTAAATTTATGGCGATTTGAAATGAACACAAATGTGAATATTAATGTAAAATACGTCGATAAAGATATATCACATCTGTAATTTTCAAACTATCCAATATAGCACAAATTACCTCTTTAATCAATCGTGTCAAAACTTCAATTACAAAAACATAGATATAATCAAACACACAATTAATTAGCACGACTTCAATCACTTTTCACCATAATCTATATTGTCAAAAAAAAAAAAAAAAAAAAAAAAAAAAAAAAAAATTTGCCCGTTGAAGAGCACAAGTGACAACTATACAATTTGGTTCGTCTCGAGGCCTTATTATATGCCCTACGAAAATTTCACAATTGGGCTATGTTATTCACTTTCAGTATTCACTATTGAGCCTATTGACCTTGCTCTTTGTGCTGCTGAGTGTGCTGACCACTGCACCAGCTGTAAAAATTACAGGAGAATGGGGTAAATATTTTAAACAGCACCCTATGTATATGGGTCCCACCTACATGACTCATGCTGTGCACGTGATATACGTCATTATCTAACTGTAAAATTTTGTATTAGGGCAAAAAAATTAAAAAAAGGTAAAATAAAAATAAAAAAATAATAATAAAAAATAAAAATAATAAAAAAAAAAAAGGGGTAAGGTAAAGGACACTCTAGCTCTGTTATAATTGTCAGAACTCTCTAGAGATAAGACCTAACTGATTTTGAACCACTCAACTCTATTTTTGATTTTTATCAAAAAAATAAAAAAGAAAAATAAAAAAGAAAGAAATGGAGCATGAAAAGAAGGCCCAAGTTTTTATTTTGTGGTCCATAAGATAAATTGTCCCTGCTTCTTTCAAGTTTCAATCTTGACATTGGTCCTTTCTTTTCTTGTTATGAACAAAAGTTGGTGTTTTGCAAGTTGGAATTTGCAATTTTCCACCTTTTATTTATTTATTCTTAAAGCATGATACATTGATATGGTATCTTATGATATTGATGACAAGGATTAATAAGGGGAAGTCACTAGATTTATCCTTTTTTTGACATGAGTTGTATACTTTTAGGGTTGGTGGTAACATTTTTTTTTTCTTTGTTTAGCTTTTAGGGTTGGTTATCTTGATATTAACCTTAGTATGAGTGTTGGTAAATTTACCTAGTATTGTTGATATTGAGTGGAGTAACAAGAATGAATTCCACTTGAAAAGTAATTGATTCCGAATTTACTATAGAAGGTTACAAGTCAAGTAGGTTTATGATTTTCTAATTTTAGCTACTTTGATGTTTTCATCTTACCTTAAGAGTATACTCTTTCTATTGTCTACAATCTACGTACGGTTAAGGAAAATATACTTGAATAGTGAATACCATGCACACTCCAATAGTTTAGGCGAGTTGTTAGCTTATCACTTGTAAATCAAACATTAGTATTGGATAATCGTATTCACACATCTTATCATTAACAATCCAAATCAATAATTAAGTCGACACATAAGTAATTATATCATACGGAGTATTAAACATGATTCAATAACCAAATATATAGTACTTTGTTGGATTATTATTAGTCTAAACAAACATACAAATCATGTACTAAAATTTGTTCTTGTGACAGAAAATCATCAGAAATTTGTGTACTTGTAAAATCCCAATATTCATATGAACATTTTCCTTCCGATTTTCTCTCTCCTCCAAAAATGAATCATTGAATTTGGCCCGTACACGGCTACACCCCCACCCCATGTGATCTCTCATTCTCTCTCACCTGTAAAATCATACACCAAAGCAAAGCCCATAATTTCACAGCACTTTCATATACTACATAAAAACTTTGGGCTAACATTTATGCATCCTTTTTTCATCTTTTTGGCTTATCCCCCTTTTTTACTAAACAATGTTTTTGGTTTGGATTTTAGTCAAAAAGTTACCAAATTTCATCACACTTTTTTCTGCCTTCAAACCACCACCAATTGTTTGGTTTAAACAGTTGTGTGTTACCCCTATGTAATACCGACACGTGTCCTTACTTTATAACGGGTAAATTCTGGCATGCCCAATAATAGTCTGACAGGTGTCCAGAATTTGCGTGGATACCTATCTAAATGAGTAAATTCTACAACAGGTAATGGGTTAAATTAATGGGGTGTGTTTTTCCATGTGATTTGACAACACACCCCATTTTGGAATCATCTCTATTTGTTGCATCTAGTGTTATCTTCTTTCCTCACTAGCAAAATATTGTACGAGTAGTCCATTTTATGTTTCAATTGATGCCATGTTACTACCTACAAGTACACTTACCTAAACTGACTCATAAATCATAATACTCATAACCCATTACAAAATCCTAATTTCTCTACCTAAAATCCCATTTAGTATCGATGTTACATGATCTGATTGTAAACCGAATTGAAATAATGTTTTGAGTTATAATCTAATATCAACCATACAAGAGCCATTAACATTAGAATACCATTTGCCGAAAAGAAGAAATCTAACAACGTACCAGGTATGAAGTATCCCAAAATAGTGTCTCATTTTTCCATTATTAGATTTGAACAATTAAAATAATTCCTCAACAAATGCATTATTGTTATTGGCTTCTTGCGCAACATTTCAATTAAGGGTGATATCGTCAATTTAAAGGTGGTTTGATTAAAAGACGTTAAAGTCGAGCACAAGACAAAAAGGGTACTGCTAAGAATACTTAAAGAAGAAGAGCAATAATACACCATTGATGCTAACTCAATAATTTACTTCACATTACAAGAGAAGAAAAAAATAAGTAAAAAAGAAAAAACGAGGGGAGAAAGAAAGACTAAATAATCTCTTCATACTTGATAATAATACTGCACACAAAAAACAAATCAATTTTTTTCCCTTGCTTTTTTTTCCTTTTTTAACCATTAATTTCTGATTTGATTAATACATTGTTTCCTTAATCCTTAGTTTGTAGGGTTGCTTCTGAATGATCCCAATGCCTTAATTGCTGCTGCCCTCAACACGTATTGGTGGTATGCTGCTGCTGCCAATGCTCCCACAAATGGTCCGACCCAGAATATCCACTGCACATAAATTAACATTTCATCATAATATTAGCATTTAGTTCCATCATACCCCAATTTTAATAAATCCCAATTTAGTAAATGAACATACATAAACACGTAACCTAAGATGACCCATTCAATTAAACACGAGCATATAACACTACCTCCGTTACCTATAGAGAGGAAAAATGTCTAATTGTTGCAAATAATATAAAACAGAGATAGTACAAAATTACTAAAATACCCTTACAGAAAGAGGAGGTTTTAAAAAAGAGGGGGCTTACATGGTCATCCCAGACTTTCTTGTTGTTGTAGATAACAGCAGCACCAAAACTCCTAGCAGGGTTAATTCCAGTACCAGTGATTGGGATAGTAGCCAAATGAACCATAAAGACAGCAAAACCAATAGGAAGAGGAGCAAGGATAGGCACGTGAGAATCACGTGCACTTCTCTTAGGGTCAGTAGCAGAGAAAACGGTGTAAACAAGAACAAAAGTACCAACAAGTTCAGCACCAAAAGCAGTGCCCTTGTTGTAGCCAGGAGCAACAGAGTTGGCCCCACCACCAAATTGGTTGTATGGACCTTTCATGAATGCCTTGACTAGCCCAACTCCACAAATGGCTCCTGCACATTGGGCTATCATGTACACTAGTGCCCTTAGTAAAGACACCTTCCTTGCTAGGAATAGTCCGAAGGTCACTGCTGGGTTGATGTGTCCTCCTGTTTTGTTCAATTCAAACATGTAACCGTAAGTAAGTACCCGTGTTAGACTCTTGACCATCCTAGTATAATCAAGTACTCCGTACATACTAGTATGCTTAATTTTCAAAATGAAATCATGAGTAACTTTCATAACGTAGTTCAACAGTGTACAACTACTTACCGTGTTAGATTCTCAACACTCTAACATAGGTATATACTTTTATACTTGTATATGGTTCATTTTCAAACTAAAATCATGAAATTACTTCATAACAGTCATATTACTACGGAATACTCATCTTCCGAGTTAGATTCTTGACACTCGAAACATCAGTATATACTTAACTACTTCATTTTCAAACCAAAATCTGAAAAATATTCACTACTTGTCCTTAATATCAAGGAAAATTTTCAAACAATTAGTTGTCCAACACTTGAACAAATACCCGTGTCGGACACTTCTAGCTAGACTAAATCTAACATAAGCACATATGAATTCAACAATAGAAAAAACAGGGGAATAAGAAAGAAAACTAACCAGAAATACCAGCAGTGCAGTAAACAAGGACAAAGATCATGCCACCAAAAGACCAAGCAATACCAAGAAGGCCAACAGAAGCACAAGGGTCAGTTTCCTTCTTGTAACCAATAACAGTTGCAACAGTTATGTAAAGAAACAAAAGCGTTGCAATGAACTCGGCAATTGCAGCTCTCCAAAAAGACCACAATTTGAGCTCACCCATGTCAAAGAATGGAGCTGGTGGTGGATCAACGTAGTCTTTCCCATGTTGATGAACTTGTCCTTCTTCACTTACTTCCTTTGACATTTTTTCAGAAAATAAAACTCAGAAGAAAAAAAAAATGTTAAATACTCAGTTTTTTTTGGTGGGATTTTCTCTCTCTAGGTTTCTCTCTCTAGGGTTTGAGATGGTGGAAGAAGTAGTGGAGGAAGTGAGTGGTGGGGAGGGTTTATAAAGAGGACGGGGATACAAGAGAAGATGTTACTAGAATGTGTGGGAGTAGGGGAGGGTGTTTTGTGGTTTTTGGATAAGTTCTTAGGGTATTTTTATTTTTATTAAGGGAATTTTAATATTTGTATTGTATTATGGTATGTGGGGTAGTATAGAATGATTAAGCTTAAGAGATTTAATTATTACTATGACTTTTCTATGTTGTATGAAAATGATACTAATAAATGATGTAATAACAAATTTAACAATACTAGTTTATAAAGACCTTTGAAAACCTTATAAACACCTTGTTGTCTAATTTTTTATAATTTTGAAAATATTTTTTTTACACTTAATTTTAAGCATGTACCAAACGTAGTCAAACTGTTTTTTAGAGTTTTGAGACTCGAATTGAAAAACCTAAGTGATATATTTGTATGAGGTGCTTCTTTTTGTCAAATAATGATGCTTGGAAACATACATAGTCACTAGTCGGCCATATATGCCCATGCCCATGAGTTTATGACAATACAGGTGTACTTCAACGACTAAATTGTCAATTATATTTAGAGGCAGTGAAATCAAACTCGTGCTCCATAATTAAAAGTTGTAAGAGATGATTTAATGTTCAAACCACTATCTTAGCATCATGGAGTCCTACTAAAGTGTCGAAAATCTTTCATCAAGTTAGTTGCTTTTGTCCAAAATGCTAATATAAAGTTCCAATTAATTTATCAAAGCATTATAACAATATCAATCATTTAAACATAAGTAAACCTAGTAAACGGGAAATGACTTTGGCACACCCTTAATTGATTTTGGTACACCCCTATGTGAGAGCACAGTTTTCTATGCTCTTCTCATGTAGGAGTGTGCCAAAATCAATTTCCCTAATAAACAGACCCAATTTGAAGTGTTCGAAACAAATTCAAAATGGACCTAAATTTTGGATGAAATTTTTTAATCTCTTCAATAATAAATTAATTTAAAAGTCTTCTTGTCCAAATGTTTCAATTCATGCCCATATTAAATTTAATAAACATGTTCAATGTAATAAGAATAATAATGATGATTATTAATGTGAAAATAGGATAGTACATCAGGGTGCACCATGCACATGGTGCACCAAGAAGGCAGAAAAAACATATGGTTGTTTGATAAAGAATATACTGTGTTTGACAAAAAATATACTTATGTTTGACAAAGAACATACCTATATATGTTTGATAATATGTTTTTTTATACTTATATTCTTTAAGATATGTTGATTAAACATGTTTTTTGGGTTTTAATAATATAATATACGTTCTTTGAATTTGGCTCGTATGTTATTTGAAGTAATGAGTAACGCACAATTATTTTTTTATTATCATACTATCATTATATTTTTATTTATTTTTTTATTATCTTATGTTCTTTGAGTTTGGTCAGTGTATTCTTCGGGTATGAAGTATATGCTCTTTACATTATAACTTATGTTCTTATAACCTATGTTATTTTGAATTTTCAAATTTGAAATTTAATTTGAAAATGAAATATTGAATTTTTTTTAGTTGAAAATACTTTAGAGAGAGAACTAAAATTATTATGGAAAGTTAAATTTTTTGAGAGTAAAAACTATTTTTGGGGAAATGATATATTTAGTAAAGATTTTTTTCCGTTAATGTGTGATTTTTCATAAAATTTGAATAAAGTTCTTATCATGTTCTTTTTATGATGTCTATGTTCATTAATAATGCATGTTCATTGTTAAATACAAACATGTTCTTTTTCAAAAACCTAATGTTCTTCTTTTAAAAAAAACCATATATATTCTTTTTCGAACATCTAAATGTTCATTCTACCTTTTTTTTTTCTTTATTTAACCGGGTGCACTATGTTTATGGTGCACTCGAATGCACAGTTTATACATTATTATTAATGATATCTCTAACAATACTATCTTGAGAAATTATCGAGACACCTACCTCTAACAGCTACTCTTCTTAATCAATACACTTAACTATGGAGTTAATCAATACGATAACTAAGATTAATACAAAGCCTACAACCGTATGTATACAAGTGAGACACCGATTTGGCCGGTTCTTCTCACAAAAAAAAAAAAAAAAAAAAAAGAAAAAGGTGGGACCAAGAAGACAACTAGGCCATGTGATGGCTAATCATCGTGGGTCGGTTTTAAGGGTTGGATTGGAGTTGGTGGGGTTCAAATGTTAGCCTGTCATACAGCCAATACCACCCCTTCAAACGGCTATTCGCTATGTCCCTCTATCTTGTCACTTTCTTCGTTTTCCTATTTTCTACTCTCTTCAATTCTATCTTTGCATTTTTATTGTTTCTTGCTCGAGTTTGGAACAAACAATGGTGCGTGTAGTCGATGTGTTTTGACATGTCATTTTTTTGAATAGCAAGTTAATTGACAAATAATATAAAATCAAGCTATTTATTCATCCTAATTTAAAGACACAACTGATTGCGATAATTTAATGAAATTTGAACAATCGCTAATTAATAAGAATCGGATTTTATTATAGTGGTGATTTTAATTACGAGTACTAACTACTTCTACTTCTTTATAATTAACTTAACAACTTTCATACTCTGTATTATTACAATAAATGTGGTCAACTAAACAAGCATGTATAAGTTTCTTCCAACTTTTTTTTTAGAGCACTCACATCAATGAGCATTTTTTTATTCATGAGCAAAAATGGTGAGCAAATTTGGTAGAAATGGTACATCAATGAGGAAAATGAAAAATGCTCATGAGCATTTCAGAATTTGCTCATAGGATGAGCAAATTTGATGATGAACAGTAAATACGTGGGCCCCAGCAATCATCCAAAATTGATGAGCAAAATGGCAAAAATGTTACTACATCAATGAGCAAAATAAAATATGTTCATGAGCAATTCAATTATTTTTTGATCACTAGTGGGATAAAATTTCCTCACCAAAAATGCTCATGAGCAAATTTGGTTGGGAAGAGAGAGAAAGTGACTAGAGAGAGAATGAGCAATTTTTTTTTGCTCACTAATGTGAGTGCTAGAGGTAAATTGCTTTCAGGTGCATACCAAGTACGAAGTTCATAACTACATATATTGGTTGTACGTAAAGTGGATAGAAATGAGAGGATGAGGTTGTTGACATGATCGAGTCACAGGACAACAAATTTATTGAATCACAGTATTTCGATGTACGAACTTACCCAAAAAGCCTTCAATGGTTGCTACGTTTGCTCCCACCGTCCATGCATGCATGTTCAGTTTCTTGATTGATTATTTTTGCAAAAGTTTACGTGGCTGCATCACTAATTGTATTTAAAGTAAGAGTACAAATTATGCACATGCCATTATAAATGATTTATAATCAACTTTATAGTTAATACGTATACGTTTTGATTTGTGTATTTTATTCATCATAAATTATAAAGAGTTTGTTCTCTTCAGTTTATTTTCAATTCATTTCTGTTCAGCTTTAATAAGTTCAGTTCAGTTATTAGGGTCTGTTCTGATTGACTGAACTGAACTGAACTGAATATTTTATGAGAGAAGGAAATTAAGAACTGAACTGAACTAAAAATAATCTTAAGAGAACAGGCTCTTAATTTCCTTCTCTCATAAAATATTTAGTTCAGTTTTAGTTTAGTTCAATTCAGTTAATCTGAACAGACCCAAAGTTTCATACTTTGTATTAGAGTTTATAAATCATAGGCGATACAACACTTACCTCACCGGGTAAAACTACTTTATATTTAAGAAATTTGAGTTAGGCAATTTTAATTTTTTTCTTCGAGTTATATTTGTTCAAACTGTTTACCATTGTCATTTGCCAATCTATGATAATGAGGCGGTGATGCCTAGATCTTCTTGTACCTTGTCTTAGGGCCTGTTTTGATTTACTGAACTTAGCTGAACTGAATTGAACTTATTGGAGCTGAACTGAATATTTTATAAGAGAAGGAAATTAGGAACTGAACTAAATTAAACCGATTGAAACTGAACTGAAAATAAGCTGAAGAGAACAAATCCTTAATTACAACAATTCGTAGACAAACTTAGCAATGTTAAATGAGATTAGTTGCTTGTTTTTGAGAAAAAAAAAAAGTACTGTCAAATTAAAGTAGAATATTGCAGAGAATTTAAGCTTCGAAGAATTATGGAGATGTGTCTAGTTAAACCAATTAAGAGAAGACAAATTGAGACTTAAGAAAGAATCTTGAAACTTTATTTTATGTTGAAATTTTTGCTCACGGAATAATAATCACAGCTTAAAGTCTTCAAATTAATGCATATATATTATATACTAATAGTGTGACTGACTAGTGTCTAGTGATTTCTTTTCTTTTCTTAATTACATTTTAATATTCATACACTTTTTGTCATTTCATAATTTTTCTTCTTTTAGGCTACTTTTTATTTGGCTTTTGTAACTTTGTCGCATGTCAAGTTATTTTATGTAACGTACAAACAAACATTAAAAATAAAAATAATAGTAATAATTTTATAGATCTCTTTATTTATTTTAAAAGGGAAGAAAAATAGGGAGGAAACGAAGAATCTTTTCCCAAGATGAAGTGGCTCAAAAACAACTCACAAATTGTTACAAACGACAAATTATGGCATGCACCAGCAAGAAACTGGCTAAACTGTCAAGTTAATGACAACAGAGAACGTTAAAATTATAAAATTAGCCACTAATTAGGTAATTAATCTGTAATTGTCCTAGTTGACCATTGTCGTGCCAAAGGAGATTCACGACATTCCGTATAGAATTGCAGTCCTCAAAAGCATAATTAATAACTAATCCATGTTGTTAAGTTTATACCGTACTCTATGTGAAAAAGCAAGTTTAATAGACGATTAGGACAATAATAGTAGATTCTGATGCGATGGTTTATGGTTATGCTTGTGTATATGTTTTTAAGATTAATAAGAGCATGTTCTGATTGACTGAACTGAACTAAACCGAACTGAATATTTTATGAGAGAAGTAAATTAAGAACTGAATTGAAAATAATCTGAAGAGAAAAGGCCATATAAGAATAAGATGTTGATCGAAACAACAAAGTAATATGGACACATAATATAGAAATTTAAATAGTACATTTTCATTTGAATTTTCAAACCACCTTTTTTTCATAGAGTTGAAGTTCTACAAAAAAAAAGGCACGAAGACAAATCATACAATGTCATCTGGCCATACCACTCGTAATTTAATCAGGCATACCAATTTTCGTCCATAGTACAAGATATTATCTCTTATTTTTTTTAAATTACAAGTTTAGAATATTTTATATCTCTCAAATAATACCTCAAAATTACAACTAAAAAAAATCGGAGGTAATATAAATAATTTGATCCTTTATACTTCGTATTACAAGTATCTTCGTGTTAGTATAATAACATGGCATTATCAATATAAAATGCTCCTCGTTCATCATGCTTTAATTGGCTTACGTTATTAAAGTTGAAGCATCATTTTTAGTTAGCATGCGGTTGGCATCCATGTGCAGCTTCACTAACCAAAATACTCCTACTATATTATATTATATATGATCAATTTTATTATACAGTACTTTATTTCTAAGTTTATTTGTAGCACGTACGTATCTATTATCTACCTGTGAATATCTTCTTGATTATAAAACTAATGAGAGTAATAGGACAATGCAATTCAAGCAACATACATTATACATATATAGTGTATGGATGTGAGGATGTCAACTCTAAAAACTACTATTAGCTAATAAATTTTTTTGATTGGTTCTTAAAATATGAAATCGTATCTCATATACGTATATATACATCAATATATATATATATATATATATCCCTACCTTATAAAAAGTAGAAACTTACTCTTATGAATAGTGTAATGCCAATTATACCCTTTAAAATGTGCATTTACATATATACCCTCATTAATATGTACAAGTTTTTTTAATGAATAGTGTTTGGACAATTATACCCTCTGAAATATTTAATTATGTACTTATTTGCTTTCATGCATTAATGTTAGTTGTCTTGGATATTTATACTCATAAACATAGTTGTGTACATATTTTTTTGTCACTAATTTTGCCAATAACTAAATTTGTGATTTTAAGACCTAGCCGAAAGAATAACTAGATATGACTAGCTATGCGCGCGCATCGCGCGCGTTAGCTGCCCTAGTATATATATATATAGGAAGTGATATATATTATGGCTTGAGTTTAACGTTATCTATTTTAAGTGAAAGGAAGAAAACGAAAATAATCAATTGTTTTCAGTGTGAAGGAAGTAAACATATATACATTTTGCTACACATCATTCTTACCTCTATCTTCTTTGTGTAAATCTTTATTTTTTAGAAGAAAATAATCCATTTACAACCTTTTTTTTTTTTTCCAATAACGGCACAAACCTTCTAAAAACGATTATTCATTTTAAATCAAAAATAGCTATACTTTTTACGGGGTATTTGCATTGTGTAAAGCATAAACGGCTAGCTAGACTTTTTACGACATTTATTTTCAAGCCGTTGTAGTCATGTAAATCCAACACAATTTGGTCTTTACATCCTTGTAATTGTAACGGTCAAATAAATGTGAGGAAAGAAATGTGTTGGAAGAAAATTGACCTTTAAACCATCAAAGTTCAAATTGTTAAGGGCTAAATGGTAGGGCTAACTTGCCCTACCTTACCCATGTTTTGGCCCACCAATTTTTCATCCAAAAAGGGTTCCTTCACTTTCTTGCCTTGGGCTAAGAAGCAATTTGTTTGAATATGCCGCCAAATCTTTCGATATCTTTTTTCATATGATATGATTTCTATTTAATTCTACAACTATGATAGTATGAATTTTGTTTTGATAAATTTTATTTTGTAATATATTTGCATGTGATTAGATTTGCTTATCTTGTATTCATGCATTTAAATAGTTTTATCATATTTGGGAATATTGTTTTGGCATTTGGTGAGGATTCAAATGTGATTGTTATTCAACTTGTGTTTGATTCTTGGTTTCTATTCTTGGTTTCTTGGTAAGAAAGAGGAACTAACTATAAAAAGAGAATAAATGAAGTTTTACCAACCTTTGAGACTTTAATGAAAATGTGTTTAAGAATTTTTGTTTTTTTTCACTATTAAAATTGTCATGTTGAAGATGAGGATTCCTTCAACAACGAAATATCTCACAATAATACAACCATACAAGACATTTATTACCAAACTTGTAGTATTTTTTTTTTTTGAAGGAACCAAACTTGTAGTATTTTGATTGTACATTTGTAGTTTTTTTTTTTGAGAAAAATACATTTGTAGTGTTCATCATTAAAGAAACATTATAATACCATTTTTTTTTTTGAAGTTATAATACCAGCTTTATTAAATACAAACTATTATTGTGGAATTGAAGTCTTTTTTTAGTACAAAGTCGAGCAAAAGATCATTATATAAGCATATGTTCTATTTATCTTATTTGTAAACTTATTTAAATAAGTTTAGATTAACTCAAATTAATTTAAGTCGAAAAAAATAGATTATCTAATGTTGAATGTAGAAAGCTAAAGTACCTTGTTATGCGTTAGCTAAAAGTCTTATAACAAGTTTATATAAGTTCTCACGTGCTCAATTCAGTAATATAAGTTCATAATCCATATAAATTCTTCTCTTTCTATAAGTGCTTAATATATAATGCGTTTTGCTAACGAAATAAGGGAGATATAATTCATGAATCATGATGCGTATAGACTAAAATTACGAGTAAAACTTTGATTTTGCTTTGCATGCCTGGCCTAGAAAGTTCCCATTCTTTTGCATTTACACAGCTTAATTATGAAAATCACCCAAAACTTGGCCCACACAAAATATGTATCAACAATCATAAATCGGTCCAAGACGACTATGAAAGGTAACCAAGAAAATACATTTGGTAATTAGTAAATTAGAGGATTATAGTAAAACAGTAAACATCTAGGAATATTTTCAATATATAATAATAATACGAATCTTAAATAAGATCTAGTATATTTTTTTGGTGTTTAGATAGCCATAAAGGCCAGGGTGAGAATCGATCCCAAGACCTCTCAGAATCGGGAGAGAAGTTCTAACCACATGAGCTATTCTTCACTCTCAAATAAGCTATAGTATATTGTATAATTGAGATATAAGTTGACTTGTGAAAACCGTCATGGGTGGAAAGAAAGGCGGTAATTAGTTGAAGTATGATTTTTATGAGGATTTCCAGAGCATTGCGGCTGTACTATTGTCTTTATTTTTTTTATTTTTATTTTTTTGTTTAGATACTATGCATCAAATACTAATGACAATGTTGACAAATAGGTAAAAGACACAATATTTTTCTTTATAGTGAAGGTGAAGTCGACAACTTTTTTTTTTTTTTTTGGGGGGGGGGGGTGTTTTGATAAAGAAGTCGACAGCATAGTTTCCCACGTGAATGTTTTTTTATTTTTTTTTTGTGACTAATTCTCCAATTTACAACTATGATAATGGGATCACAATCCTATTGGACATTATTGGACTCATATAGTCATATGGCTAGTGTAGAGGCATAGAGCTACTAATATTTTTGGTGCAAATTTTCCAATTGAAAGATATGTGTATTAAAATCGGTATAACGATTGATAGAAGTATCATATGCTAATTTCACGATAAAACTTGAAAAGAGTAACATGTTATTATTCGTTGTATTCTATTCACCTCTATCAAAATGCATGAAGATTATTCAATGACTACATAAAAATTGTAGTCATTTTAAACTTTTGATCTAAACTCTTCATTTTTAAGAGGAAATCTTATTTATTCATTTATCAAATCAAATCATAATTTTTTAAACTTCTCCATTAATGGGAGGTTGGAAATTAATTTTAATTCATACACACTGATACACTACATAGGCATTAGAAATTCAGATTGTACGATCAAGTAGCGTTAGATTGATCAATGGTGGAATTTGACATATTTAAACATTTTAATTTCTTCTACGTATGGTATGGCCTTTGAAGATAATGAATTCATCAATTCATGGTAAACAATGGAGTAGTATGAAAATCATGAGTCTAGAGTGGAAGAGGATGATAAATTGATAATGCAGTTTTTTTATTTAAAGGTAAAATAAAATTATTTTTCAAGTCAACTCAATAGTCAATATGAAGGATATGGAACTATTATTGATAGATGTACGATCATGATTTAATAGTTATAGTGGCCACAAAATTATTGTAGCCATTGGAAAATTATACTTTCGGTCCTACAAATTTTAATGAGGGATACTTGAAAGGTAATCACGTCTTTTAGGAGGTTGAAAACATCAAATAATATACAAATCACATACACATGTTATTAAGGAATATTTAAAAAAAAAAAAAAAACCCGAATCATGAAATATTATTAACCCAATACACAATAAACAATCAAAAGGCCAATTTTGATTACATTTCTCTCATCTTCATCAAAATTTAGTGTTTCTTTGAAACGCATGATGATGAACTACACAAGCCCATCAACCCACCTCGTTGATTACCAATTAAAATAAGAGTCCAACCTTAACCATTGTTGGGCCAATTATTCTTCAAGACGGCCCAAAATTAAAAGATTTTTCCGGCCCAAAAATTGGGCCAAAGCGAGCAAAGTATCAAAAGAAAACCAATGTTAGGGGGATTTTTTTTTTTTTTAAAGAAATTTCTTAGGGGTATTTTGGGAAAATGATTATGACACACTCTTAATTGATTTTGGCACACCCTTATGTGAGAGCACAGTTTTCTATGTTCTTCTCACATAAGGATGTGCTAAAATCAATAAAAGGCATGCCAAAATCAATTTCCGTATTTTGGGGGATGGAGGATGACATGAAACTAGTTTTTGAGCTTGAGATCATTAAAGTTTTTGCAAGTATTAATGATTAATATATACAATTATAAAAATAGAAAGTAGAGTGATTAAATAAGAAATCCAATCGTTCTGACATTTATACATTATTTATTTATTTATTTTTTTTTGAAGGGACATTTATACAAGTATTAAAATGAATGAAACCCATAATAATGGCAATGTCACATAATTTCCAAGTAAATAAAATATATATGGTATAGTGAACACACTATAATCTTAATACCAAACTCTTATCCAAATTGGATCTCTTTATATACGAGTACAAAAATAAAAATTGCACATTATATGAACCCAAAATTTCCTCATATAATCATCGTAGTAACCAAATACATCAAATACTGATATATGTAAGAGGAAACTATAGAGGGCAATAGATCTACGAAAACCTCGGCAATGACCCGGGTAGAAATGTAGAATAGTGTTTGCTGTGGTTTACTCATGGTAATAATAATTATATATACATCCATCGTCATTAATTTTAAAAATAAGTGTACGTTATCCTAAGAAGCAGCTCTTAGATATTAGACCTCATTCTTTCTGTACGTACCCCCCACATCTCATCAACTCTGCTCGGTCAATGGTTTGCAACTTGCACAACTGAAAACTGTGACCATAAACCTCTGCCTGTGATAAAGCTTTGTAATTCATTCCTTCCCCTGAAAATCAAAACCAGAGAGGGAGTATTCCGGCTTAGATGCAAATGCCCTGGTAAAAATACGCAACGACTTTCAACAGGGCTGTAATTAGCATGCCTTTTGTGTTTCTACTGTGGCAATGTGTCTCACAAGTAAAAACAGCAAAAGAAGCTTCAGTATATTATCGTGGAACATCTATTGAGCAGTTGAATAGATCAATGGTTTGTAACACCAAGTTTCCCCCAGTCTCTGCGGAGGAAATGTAGTCGCACTGCATAAAATTAAAGACATTTAGCTTAAAATGCTGAAGTTTTCATGGAGGTAAAAACAAACAAGTAAAGCAATAAAATAATACCAATTAACATGAAAATATGGAAGATAACAAAGAAATAAAACTTCAAACAAAATTTTGTATACATTCAAGTCATTATTATACAGAGAAATCAAATGTAAATGTCTTACTTTAGACAAGTTGAATTCACTATGAATCAAACTATAAGTGCAGAGGAAAAAATTTGGACTTACCGTAAAGAATGAGGAAGTATAGTTAATAAGTAATGTCATTGCGAGATGAAGCAGCTTATCACCCAATGAATCTGTCGAATATTAAAGTACACAGTAAGATGACATGTGTATCATTGAAATGTAAATTTAAGCTTATCATAATTCCCAAAAAGTTAACGAGACATTGTAACTTACAAGATTATTTTCAGGTGTTCTCCAGTAAAAACCTTGTAACACAACAATAGCTATATTTGAAGTTAATAGGACAAAAATGCTTAAGGCATGAACTCCCATCCACTCCAATGCAATTGTCATCCACCTGTATCTCCAAACATCAACCTGCAAAGAACCAATCAATGATTGTATGTGCTTGTCAGCATTGTATATAGTTAATTCAGAATCTCAAAGGGTTCTCAGCACTAATCTATAAACTGGTAAAAATTCTCACAATTGCGCAACCTACCAATAAATAAAACGCACAAAATATGAATCCTGCACAAGCTGACGTAACAAGGACATAACTGACTGTAAACAGCGATTTATTCAAGGGAATACCTGAAAGTTAAAACAGATATAATGTTAGAAGAAGAACAATTAGTCTAAAGCATATACTTGTAAATTTTTTCCTTCAAAAATCCTAATATATTGATCTAGAATATGTGGTCTATATGGCTTTATAACTTGTAAAGGCACAGGAATTCTACAGTCCAGGATTTAGAATTGGGCTATCTAGTGAGGTCAGATCATTTAACCCTTCAACAATTCCGGTGGCCATGTAGCTAAAAAATATAAAGGCCATTAGCAATTCAAGCGTACCCATGAAAGAAAGGTATAGCCCAAGGACAAAAGTGGACATTGAAAGTATGGACCATCTGTGCAGCCGCTCCTTGTGATCCTGAAAAACATCAGTGTTAGTTCCACATAGTTTATGCGAGTAACAATTTTCAAATACAATATTAACAAACTGGACAACTCAAAATATACTTTATTTAACAGTCTACAATCAAACATCATACTGAAAAACATCAATGTTAGTTCCACATAGTTTATGCGACTCATGATTTTCAAATACAATATTAACAAACTGGACAACTCAAAATATACTTTATTTAACAATCTACAATCAAACATACTGTAGTATTTATGAGAGACCGGAAAAAATTATTTGTGTATTTATGAATTCAGCTGTCCATCATCCCAACTCATCATTATAACCCCTATGTCCCTCAACCAAGACCCTATAGTGTTTTTAAAATGAATGCTCAAACAAGTGTACCAGTGGTCCTAAATTTTAGGGGATTGGCTTATGGGTTAGTGGGCTATTTCTCTTTCTAGTTATGGTCCTAATTTTTAGAGATGTAGTGTATTTTTTGAGTATACAAACGATTTAAATGTATAATGTGATTATTTGAGGTTAGATAGTGACAAGACTATAGCATATGTTCACAATTTGCTAATATAATTTGTTTATTCTCATAATTTAATAATTGTCATACCAGACAGTAGCCTACTGACCTGTGTTTGTACAAGAATGTGACCAAACTGAAGTCCAATAATGCAGGTCAAAGAGGCAGTGAGAGATCTGTAATAACAATGTGATAATGTCAGACATGTACTCAAAAAAATCAAGCACTAGATAGCACTTGCAGAATTCATAATGTTAAGAAAATATCAACCAGTCAACGAAATATCAACAACGTTATCTTGTACAAATTTTCTTTGATTAGCCAAAAGCCGTAGATATGCAGAGATCATCTATGTAATTCGATATTAATATAATATTGGTCCTTCTGGATATACATTTCCTATCAGAAGATCATTAGAATAAAAGACCTTTCTTTCTGGTCGATTTTATTTGATAATTGACTGGCCGAAGTTACATACGTAGTACTTGCATGACAATATCTCTAGATCCTATTTGAAAATACTAAAGAAATCTACAGCTCTTCTTCACAGAAACTATATCAAGAAACGTGGAAATGATGGAAGATGGGATAACCCAGTATCAGTCAGTTACTTTCCGAGAGAAATATGTATAGCTACTTTTAAATAATGTGTTATATTTCCTAATAATTATAATGCAGGTTCAGAATTTGCTTCATTGCTTCACCAGATGAAAGTTAAATCCTTTAAAATCAGAAGTAAACTAAAAACACTCTCCACGAGCGTGAGGAAAAAAAAGGTCTGTGGTCACCAAGGTCATTCTTCTATAATGAAATCATGCACTACAGTAAAATAAGAAAGGTCTGGTAAATTTAATGTAAACGAGAGGCAAGATTTGTATTTACCCCAAAATCCCTTCTGGATCAAAAGGAGCATGGCACCATGAAGGTGAATCTTCAGGTACTAGGCCATTAATGGATTTATTACATACCTGTGATGAAAAACAACAATGCTCATAAAAAAAGGACAAATTGTGAAACTGCTTCCATACGTTTCACAAGTGACAGTGAGTTACGATAGCTTAATAGGGTACCTTCAAGTTTTGATATGCAGGCTTCGTATAAAGATGATTAATTCCAAGAACATAGCGATCAATCATTCCAGCTGAATTGCATGCAGGGCTAAGGTTACCTCTCATTCCACATTTCACCTGCCAGAATTTAAAATGAAAGAATGTGAGGCTGCTGGTACTATTCACATACATAACAGGTGTTCCACCTCCCAAGTTTGAGGACATGATATCATTGATTTGCATACTATAAGAGTCATCAAGGATGAAACATCACTATGACTATTTTTTTAGTTAAAGTACTATCACAGTTAGCCAGTTAGGGAAATTTCATCAGTCTAAATTGTAGTTAACATTAACAATTTTCACATTACATCAATGAAGTTAGGCTACCATTTATGTATACTCACCATTCTGATTTTAAAAAACACTTTAAGTGCCATTTGAGAGCTTTATACTTGCATATACATAGTAAATGACTCATTAATTCCTTCATTTTCATACCAATAATAAGAAAAAAATTATTTCACCAGCACTCACCTCGTAAACATGGGTACCATTTGCAGCAGGTAAAGCTAAACCCGAGTTTGATGGGTTTATTTCCCAATCAGGAACATATAAGCCGTACATAAGTCCAATATATACAGATGACAAAAGCAAGGCCACACACCTGTAAGACAAGAAGTGTAATGAATATATATTCAACTAAACAATATTTATATATGTTCAGTCTTCTAACTGCCCGGCATAATCCCAATAAAAAAATTATCCACACAGTACCATACCATTTAAGCCTTTAAGATTTAACCTACTCAATTTTTTTAAAAATTAGGCAGTGACTCAATAAAAATTAGTCTCAGTAATATTAGCCACAATGAATTTCTTTCAACACCATTAATAAATAAAAACATATGGCATGCCAAGAGGCATGATCATCATGTTGACTTACACTGATATTTACTTTAAAATAATGATTTTTTCAATCTAAATAATGCCAACATATATTTAAAGTTAACCAGTCATAACATAACACTCCACCGTCTTTCTTTGCTATGCTAGTTGCATTCATGCAAACCTTAAAAAATAATTCACATAACATAGGTCCGAAGAACACTAACAGCTGACAATAAACTAGGTCAATCCATAATAAAACCATATCACCAGCTTAGTTTTAAAGGGTGCAAGGCGCAAAAGTCTTTGGAGCATAGGCACAAGGCAAAGGTGCGAACCTTTTGTAAGTGAGGCGCGCTTTACTCATATAGAAATGAAATAATAATTTCTATTAAATAAGTGTAAATTTGGAATTATGTGAAAAGGTGATCAATAGCTAGAGTTCTTCAAATCAAATTGGAGGATATGGGATTTCTCTCTCCACTAGAAATGAGTTAACCTGCCTGTTTCAAAGTCCCATTGTGTTTTATATATAAAAAATTACTTCCACAATAACTATTGACGCTTTACAACATAAGGCGCAACCTAGAAAAAAAGCGTAAAGGCACTCGCCTTTTCTAGGTCTTTGAGCCTCACAGAGCTAAGGCGCCAACTCTTGAGCCTCACTATGCCTTGCGCCTAGGCACGCTTTTTAAAACAAAGATCACCAGATGATGGCCATGCATAGTTTTGTACACAAGAACACCTAACTATATCTGCTAGTCTCAAATTAATCCGGTATTTGGCTCCCCATACTAACTCCAACTCTTTGAAAGTCCCAAAACTCCTAAGTGACGCAAACTAGTATTCTCTCCAACAAAACATCTGTTCGTAGAGATCAACTGTAGTTATTCACATGTTAGGGTATGGCTCCTAGTTAAGAATTAAAAGCCACTATGCCTAAGAAAGCATATTGCTACATAATGAGCTAATAAATTAAATTTTTACCCGGTGAGAAATAAATTGTGTTCTGTCATAAGACCCAAAGTATATTAGGTAGCCATGCGTACACAGTCTATACAGCTTTCATTGGTGAGGTCCATTGGACGAAGGCAAAGCACCAGTGAAGGCATATCTTATTGTGAATAAAACTGTAAGAGATAACAGTGCAAGTCTCTCTAGTTTCAGTTTAGACTTCATTCCACACTCAAGTTATATAATTAGTCCTAGGTTTATCAGCTTTTGTGTTAGAACAGAGTTCTTATCAATAAGCTCTATCTAATTATATAATTTAATGAGGCAATTGCATTTACATTCTAAGATCACATGATCAATCACTTAGATTTCAGTTGCTGGTCCAAGTTACTTGATCAAGGACAGCAATTCTGAAACACTAAGTATACATCTCAAGATTAAGAAAATTGACAACAATGTGGTGTAGATAAGTGGTTTCCAATACCCAATTACTTGTATATATCAGTGTTCAACATAGATAAATCAACAATACATATTCAATCTTACCACTGCCAGAAGTAGTTTTTTACAATACCAAACTTTCTCCACTTTTGACACGGAAGCCAAATCTCACATAAAGCAGCAACCAAGTATGCAATTGATATCCGCTGAACAAATGACAAGAAGCACAATCAATACAACATTTATTTGTCAAGCTAGATAGAAAATTTAATTTTTCAACAGACTAAACAGCTACAAGGTGAATAAATAACATACTCTGTAGATACTACAACTTCTAGCCCTCAAAGTTTAAATAGCTTCCTCAGGCATTTACTGCTGTAGAAGTCTAGTCATAGATAGCAGTACAGCAAAATAAATGCCTTCTAATTTTACGGGGCCCTTTTATTCATAAGAGCCCATAGTTGGCTGTGGTTGCCTCTTATGCTCTTTACCTTTTTAAATTTCAACATTTTAGCACTTGGCAGGCCTAATATAGTATAAGCGCCACATAAACTAAACATGGTTTATTCTCATAAATTCAACAAACCTGCAAGATGCCCATTGAGCGTATCCTTATAATATCAACACCATATGTTAATGACTTGGCTCCATGAAGGTAACCACCTGAAGATACATACAACAATAATTATGTTCAGTACGTCTTTGTTGCTTGTTAACACATGGGTCTCAATTAATGAGATGTAGTAGCTCTTAGTTTCAAAGAAACATTGAACAAGAGAGAAGTACAGCATGATGGTCAATAAAATTTTTCAAGATTGTAATTGCGTAACCAATACAGGTTGGAGTAGTATAACTTGAAGAGACAAAAAAAAAAAACAGTTGATCCAGACCCATAATGCTTCATCAGTACTACAATATACATAAATTCCATATTGTATCCAGGTACATGTACATCTAACTTCTTCCAAAAGGATATCTTTGTCAACTTTTTTTTTTTTAATCATCAAAATGTACTCATGTACAAGATAGAGGTTACGACGTTAATACAATTCTATAGATACAAGTCAAGCAAAGGACAGTTTAATAAAGATTGAAGCAAGAAAACAAGTCAACTACTTAAAACGGAGAAGCATGAAAGACCATCTTTTGACCTCAAAGGCTATAAATAATAAAAGTCATAATCTTAAGGGATGAAGTCACTTTTACAAAGATACAAAAACATAATTCCAAAAGTTATTGTATCCTAATTATGTAAAAACAACAACAAACTTGTCTTCTTCTTCTTGAAATTGTTCTTTATATTAGAGTTAGTTTTTAACTAATTCCAAAAATTTAATGAGAGATTAAATGAATCAAACATGGTAACCCAACTGCAATACTATTGTATTTTCAAATTTACCTTGCAGAAAAACGCCTAACACAAATAATTTCACTGCCCTCATTATTGCCTTCTTCGTTGCGTCCATCTGGTCCCCGACTTTCTGAAATTCACCAAAAGATAAATTACAGTACGTCAAAACCAATTGTTCTAATTCTTAAATTGAATAATAGGAAAAAGATGTACAAACAAATCACCATTAAGCTAAATCAAACATTAATTACACCAATAGATCGACTCGTGATTTTGCCACTGATTTTAAACTTAATACCAATATAAGGCTAAATAAATCATTATAAATCAAATGAACACTTAATTTACCTTGTAAGCAATAGCAAGAGAAAGTCCAGCGATGAAGAGAAAGAAAGGCATAACGAAATCAGCTAAATGCAATCCATGCCATGGCGCATGCGCTATTACAGGAAATATTGATCCTCCATAATCAACCACCATCATCAGCTGCAAAATTTTAATTAAAAAAAGAAAAACTAAAAAGGTAAGTTTTTATCGATATTAATATGAATATTTGCATCCAAATAAATCAAAAAACAATAATCATTGAATCAAAAATAACAAAAACGATCGTGAAATTGTACAGAATAAAGTAACAAATCGACAAATTTTGTTTTCATTCTAAACTACATAATTCCAGAAATAACAACAGAAAACACCAAATCCAGAAATCAACATGCAAAATTTCTTCTATTTTTCCGATTCATTCGACAATATTCAAATCTAATCCAAACAAAATCAACACTCATTGTTCCAAAACAACAAAAAAATCATCTAAAATCGACAAAATTATACAAACAAAACAAAAAGATTATAAATCAAGAAAGAAAAACAAAAAAAACCAGAAAATCCACAACAATGTCGAATGAAAGAAGAAACATACGAAGACGCAAAGACCGCGGAAAACGTCGAGAGAAGCGACGCGCGCGGTTTTGGATTTTCCGGCAATGTTCATCGGAGGAGGAGCCAGCGGCGGAGTTAACGACTGAGGTTGTTCGATGTCGTTGTGAAGTGGCGTATACTCCGCCATTAAAATCGAAGGTTGAACGAGGAGAGAGAAAGTGAGAGAAAAACCAGGGAGGAGAGAGAAAGTAGGAGAAGAGTAGAGTGAAGAGAGAGAAAGTAGGAGGAGATTTTTTTTTATAAAAAAAAAAAAAAAAAAAAAAAAAAAAAAAAAAAGAGAGAGAGAGAGGGAGAGAGAGAGAGAGAGAGAGAGAGAGAGAGCGCCAGATGCGTGTAACTGGCGATTGGAATATTTACGTGATGCTACTATTTATACAATTTCTTGATTCATTCATTCATTAAATATTGAGGAAATTGTCATTTTATCTAAAAATAAAATGGATTTAGGAAAATTAAGATTTATTTTTTAAATTTTTTTTTTTTAAAGAAGTGTTTTATTAAAATTGAATTTTTATGGATAATTCAATGTCTATGTTAATTTTGGAAACATTTTGTGGAGGAAGTTAATATATTTTTTGTGAGTTTTGTGGATTTTTTTTATCAAAAAAAATAATTTAGTGGTGGTGGAGTCCATGTTGAACTTTTATTTTCCATTATCTTTTTTTTTTTTTTTGAATGGATTTTCCATTATCCTTTAAGAAGATGAAGATGTAAAGGTGGGGATTTTTTTTTCTTTCTTTTTTTTTTTTAGAAATAGAATACTAAGTAATTTTCCATGGAATATGCCCAATATGTTTAAGAATCAAAGAAAAGGTAAGATGGAGTGTATACACGTATTATCGCACATAACCAATTTTTACAATGCGGAGATGCAATCATCTTTCAAGATGTTCATAAAAGATTTTATTTTTTGTTGGAAGACATATACTCGTAATTGATATTTGCTTTTTTGGTTAGATATCTTAATCAGCGATGATATATAAATAGTTATTGGTTATATACAATAATGAATATATATGACACAAATCATGAACATAAATAAAGAAAATTAAAGTATATCCAATAAAAACGAGTTGATTCAGTCCTCTTTGTAAGGTGGTTGTTTACATAAATTTTTTATCTTCTTATAATAGCAAAATATGGAGTGCAATAATTTGATACATATACAATCAATGCAAGATTATGTACATTTTCATGAAAATCAATTTTGTGAATGAATAATACATGATATGATAACTCTCCTTAACTAGGAACCCAACACTCGTATTTATTTTTAATTACAACGCGATTACATTATCCCATATTGTTCCATTAATACACCCTCGTATGCAATTTGCATTGCGTGGGAATGGATATAACATGCATGTTAATTAAATAGGACAACAAGGTCATCACGATCAACACAGTCTAAAACAAATGGTAGTCGATCTATTAATCTATCATATACTACTTGCTTCAATCAAGTTGGATGGGTACATCACCAAGGCCAAGTAGGAAGCTTCAACATGAAATAAATGAATGTTCTTATAGATTTACAAACTAGTCAAGTAGTCATCATTAGATAAGAGGGGGTGGGGGGGAAGCTAAGGGAAGTAACTTCAAGGAAAAGGATATGGGATAAGGCATAGAAAACAAAATAAATAGCTATTGATCTTTGTAAATCCAACATTTTTTTCCAAGAAGTATGGAAGAAATTACTAAAAAACACAAAGTACTTTTGAGGGTCTTTTTAAATTTCTAATAGTATCTATAATTTTTAAACAAGAATCATACTTGCTTGTAATTTGCTTAGTTTTTAATGCATGTATTTGATCATAAATATATATATCTTCAAATAAAATATTTTGTATGATTAATGTTTAGTTGAAGTATTTATATTAAACATTTGTTCTATCATTATTACTATCAATTTTTACTATATATTAGGCCTAGATAAGTATATAAATACAAATAAACTACATTATTGTATGTAAATTAAAGTTATTTTTTTTTCATTTTTTTTTATATCATGGAAAGTTATTAAATTTCCATAATAAATAATTTTATTTTGGATAGATGATCATTTAATCTATATTACCAAGTATTATTGATTTTACATGCTTAGCACCTGTTTACTTTAGCTTAATTTCAGTTCAGTTCATTTTAGTTCAGCTCTAATCAGTTCAGTTCAGCTACAATCACTTCAATGCAGTTCAGCTCAATTCAGTAAATGTGAACAGACCCTTAATTGTCAATAATAGTAGCAATTTTTACTAGATTAGTGTCCGTGCGATGCACGAATTTAGCAAAAAAAATTAATTTTGCTTGAATTAAAGTTGTATATTATTGAAATAGTTTTAAAATCAATACGTAACTTACTACAACAATAATAATAATAATAATGATAATGTTTGATAATCTAGTCCTTAATTCAATGGTACATGCAAAGTGAAAAAGAAAAACAAACAAAACAGGGATGTGATATGGTAAAATGAGATTAAATAGAGGAAATGGAGTTTAGTAGATAGTCAAAGTGATATTGCAATTTTTTGGAGAAAAGAAAATAGTTACATTAATTTATTTTTCCAAATACAATGTAAAATGCATCTCATTAAATATTAAATACATCTCATCATATAAAAAAACATAATTATCAAAAAAAAATGATGACCAAATAGGAAATCGATCATATTATACAAATATATTTTTAAAATATTTTGTCAAGAAAAGATACGAATTATAATATTTAGAATAAAATTTTAGTTAAATGTGTATATATAGAATATATAAGAAAACCAATAATAATAAATCATATTATATAAATATTCTCTAAAGCGTTTTTGGCAAGAGAAGATGGAGGATGATTTTGGAGGGAAAATGACAGCACCAAAAAATAATATGTGTCATTCTTGGTGTATATACGAAGACTGGTAATCATTTGGGTTGTAATGAATATCGATTTATAAATTAAATAATTTTATCCGGGTAGTTGCGTTAGTTATTACATGTACTTTCTGCTCCTTAGCTAGCCTCTACAAATCTATAATTATGCTTAATGATTTACTAATTTTGGACCTCCTTACATTATGTTATAAACAAAATACTACATTTTCCTAAAAAAAAAAATACTACATTGGCAAGCTAAGCTGGCTTTATATTTGTAAAGGCCTTTTTGTGTTGACTCATGAAAGTAATCAAGAGTCACTAGATATGTATGTACGGACTCATTTTTATTTTATGAAAATTTGGTAGTAAAGTGTTTGCATACATGTTACAATTATGACTTCACATAATATAATTAATGTTTATTGTAAATTGTCAATACGAATTAGAAGTACAATATAAATTAGGTACATCGATCTCTTATGGGTAGCTATAACATGCAATAGTTGAATTTTTAGTTATGCGATAATTTTTTAATCTCGACAAAGTTAAATCAAGAAAACGGCATTCTGTTCATTTGCTCATCTATAACAAAATATCCAACGACAAAGCAACACATACTTAAAGCTTGTCATTAACTTTTAAAAAAATCTTTAAAATATCACTATCTTTAAATAAAAAAATAATAATAATAATAATAAAATTTTTTTTAAAAAAAAAAACAGCTAACGAAATGGTCAAATATTGTCATACCCAAAAGAAAATTTAGTTCAAGAATCGTGTATTTTTGCTCAGTTGTAAAAGAGCAATGATGGGGACAAAAATACCAAACCGTATATAAAATAAAATAATAATTTTCTATTAAAAGGAAAAAGGCCTAGAAAACATAATATAGGTAATAACATAAAATTAAAAAAATAAAGTAAAGATGCTTAGATGATTGAGTTTGGTTAAATATGATATGTTATCAGGTTAAGCCGACCAAACACATTAAATCAAGCAATTGCCCTTTTAATCTAAAGAAGGATTATTTAATCATCTTTTAAAATTAGGTGGTGAAATATGATTTAGTTAGCAAAATAGGGTGGTTAGTTACGTGTATTACCAGTAATGGCGGGTACGGATGCCTGCAATATTGGTAACTAAATAATCCGTTTATATGATTAAGCATTTACACTTACACACACGCTTTTGTTTTGGTTGGCCTTTCGTGTTTATGACTTTGTGTGGTATTTGTAGTTTCAATATTGGAAAAGTTTGTTGTACTCACGGCACTTCTTCGGCATTAACCATGCCATGCAAGTTGATTCTTTTCGTTTTCCTCCATATAGTTGTTGACTTCTTGTATCTATATGACTATATCTAACACGATGCATTAGGTCGATGCATGCATTTATTTTAAAATGGATGAATTATACATAAATAATGATTTTAGTAGATTAATATATGAAAGGAAAATTTGGTAGAATAACGTATTTTTTAACCCAACTTCTACGATTTACATTAGTATATCTTTTTGGAGAATAATTAAACGGTTCACTGTTCACCTAAACTGAGTGTTGGTTCTTGAATATAAACCTCAATTTATTAAAATAATAATATAATAATTGATTGCATGCAATACTTAATCTGTTGAAATTAAGCACAAACTATGTCAATCAAAATATTCTCTGAATTAATTTGATGTTTTGTATTTTAATTTAACATTAAATATATTTGTGATTGAATATGTGCATTGGCCGACAAGCATAATGTATTTTTTTTTTATAATTTTATTTTTAGACAAGAATTCTCAATTTGTTTTTTTAAATGCATCAATTTGTCTTTCAAGAAGAAAAAAAAATGCATCAATTTGACTTTAATATATGGATCAATTCCATTACTCCATATTAAAAGTTTAAAATTAAACTATAAGTATAGTTAAAAAAAGAAAAAGAATAAAAATGAAAGTAACCTTACGTCGATACCACTAGTGCTCCTTCGTCGTAATTTTGATACGAGTAGACTTAAGGAGGGTGCAAATTGTTGTGGATTGTGGCGTCAGTAGGCATTTTACCCGATAGATCGACTAGCCACTAGACATACAGTACGATCGCGTAGTGCTCTTGGTGTAGTTTGACCCTATTTTATGGGCAGATTGTTTTAGGTCACCCTACAATATACTATTCCTGTATGTAATAGTAGGTCACTAGCTCTTTCGTGGAAAAATAAAAAGTAGGTAAAATGTTGATGTGGGTGGTGCAAAACAATAAAATTGAATTAAAGGGATGTAGTAGTAAATTAGTAATAAACCTAACTAGTATTGGATTAGAGGGTACAGTTAGGGCCTGTTTTCATTGACTGAAATGAGCTGAACTGAATATTTTATGAGAGAAGGAAATTAGGAGCTGAACTGAACTAAACTGAACTTATTAGAGATGAATTGAACTGAAAATAATCTAATGAAGACAGGGCCTGTACAAGGTATTCATTCCATAATTTTGATGTGTCGTATAAGTATAAATGGTAAAGTTTGGAGTTATTTTGCTATTGCCTATCGGTAAGTAATAATAGGATAACACATCGTAGCATGGAATAATCTTACTTGAATCAATCCAACCCTAGCATATAAAACATTATTGTTGTTTAAGGGTGTAGGTGATGGAAATAGAGCGTGTAACTTATTGTTAACTTTGAAAGTTCCTCGTCTTTAGTAGTAAGTTTACTGTTGTGAGTTTAAGGTTACTCTTTCCGTCCCACTAAAATTATTTCATGACTTTTTTTTTCACTCTTTTTAAGATTTAATTCACTTGCAAGCCGCATGGAGTTTAATAGAAAGAATTAACATAATTAGAATGAATAAGCAAACTCAATAGTTCAAATGTTCAATAGATATGTGAAGCAATATTCATGATACCAATTAGGGGTGCTAATTGAGTTGAGCAGCTCGCGAGCAATTCGAATTCGACTCAGTCAACGCTTGGTCAAAACTCAACTCAAGTTAGCTCGACTCGAGATGTTAATGAGCACGAGTTGAGCAAGTACTAACTCGACTCGATAAGCTCGTGAGCAACTCGATAATATATTTATTAATATAAAATTCACAAATAAAGTTACCATGTTTAAACAAATTTGACACTTAATATATATTATCAAAAGAGAAAGAGTAAATCTTTAATAATAAATATATAAAACAATAAATCAATATAAAGTGAAGAAAAATAAATAAAGGCATATAATTATAGAAGGGCAAAAACTTTAACGAGCAGATCGTGAGCTACTTGACTTAACTCGAAACTTTAATGAGCACGAGTCGAGCAGGTTTTATTAGCTCGAAACTTTAACAAGCACGAGTTGAACACATGTAAAAACTTTTTGAGTCGAGTCGAGCACCCCTCAGCTCGTGATCGAGTCGCTTGATAAGCACCCCTAATACCAATGATACCTTAAGGTCCTTAATTAATTAATTAACCCAAATCAAAAGACCAAAAAAAAAAAAAGAATAGTATAATTGTACAAGTAGTGGTTTTATGGAAAAGGTCGGCAATGAAGAGTAGTACGAGTAGATTCGTACGTATAAGTGTATAATTGTACAAGTGGACCATTATTCCACTAGTCAGATCAGATTATGATATTTTGTCAATTCTGATCTATGGAATAATCTCAAAAATTAATACATCCACTAGATAGTACTCTGTAGTCTGTACTTATAAAGTTATACAGAGTGTTAACTAGGATGTAGCTATTGAAAACTGATCAAGTATAAGATTAGGGTGTTTCTTTTGTGAAAAGAGTCTTCCAGTTTTATTTACTCTATGAAAAGAATTTTAAACATCTATTTTAATTTGATGTCATAAACATTTTTATATATGATTTGCTAGCTATTCTTCACTCAAGCTATTGATATTTTATTTATTTTTATTTTTTTGAAAAGGTAAGAAGATATAAACATTAGGAAGCCCTCTTTACGAGGGGAATTCCTAATGTGTCACAAGAAAGAATAGAAAACAAATTAAAGTTATTATAATTATCAATAGCCTACATTAGCTATCCAATCCGCTGCGCAATTTGCCTCTCGATAGACGTTCTGAATACTCCAATTGTGGAACCGAGAAAGGAGAGAACGAGTGTCTTCGATAATATGTTCGATCTGCCAAGGTACTGCCCAAATGCCTTTTACTGAGTTGATGACTAATAAGTTATATCATTTTCAATTTCAATGTCCTGAATACCATATTGAAGAGCTAGTTGGACTCCTTAATGAAGAGCCGTAACTTCGCTGTAAATACTTTGGCGTTGCCGAGGTTGAACATAGATGGCTTGATAAGTAATCCGCTGCTATCTTTGATGATAACACCTGCTGCTGAGTTGTTACGAACCGAACCGTTGAATATATATATGGAGTACTTTGTATCATTGTATTTCTAAAGGCTTTATCGAGCTAATTGAGACCTTACATATGTCAGACCATTTACGTACGAATTTAAGTATACATTAAGAAAATTATATAGATCAAATAAAAACAATTACACAAGTATTTAACATACTAACCAATTGCTTTAAATTTAAACTACTAATAAGGAACATAGAGCATTAAAAAATACGTTAGTTAAAAAACTTGGTAGGAAATTTCCTGATAGCTATAGAAATAGCCAATATATAGTTAATTAGTTTTTATGAAACAAGATTGCAGTGTTTGGACCGGAAATAATTCATCAGGTATGGGCAGCGCAGGAAAAACAAAGCTGCAAGGAGCGAGGATGGCAGGAACTTCAATTCGGCACTTTACTATAACACTCGTTTATAATAAGCCGCCATTGATAAATTTTGTCATAATTTATTTTGTTTACCGCTAGTTTTTTCAGATTAATAATAATAATAAAATTGTGTACTCTGATATTACTTACCGATCATGTTATACAATAAAGTAGTATTTGTCAATAGTTATTTATCAAATTCTTTTACACAAATTAAATAACTAATGCAAATTAAATATCCAATTAAATAGTCAAGTCAGTTAATACTTAAAAAAGTTATCAAGTAACTACTCGTGGTCAAATATAGACAATATATTCATCAGGGATATATTATGTTAGCCAAACAATTACTTGTATAGTTGTATGCATTGTATCTACTAACACATGCCAAATAGGTCCAAAAAGAATATTTACCTTGATACAGAACAAATTTCTGCATTGAATTGATTTCTAGGCTTCTAGCTATCATCATTAACCTAAAGAACAATTATTGCAAGTCCATTGATTTCAAAATAAGCAGGAGTCTAGCGCTGTAACTTATAAGAATGTACGTGCAAAAAAATAAAATAAAATAAAAAATGCCATTAAGCAAGCACGACCTCTTTCGGTGGAAAAAGCATGAAGCATTTTATCACTCTCAGCTTGTTTGTATTTAAATTAATTAATTGTAGCTTATTTAATTAGCCAAGAAACAAATTATTTTTGCTTAACTTAGACACAATTTTATTTACCTTCATCACATTCATTATATTAAATTAATAATAAGATTATTTAGGTTAATTTACACAGCGACAATAAGTTCACATCAGTCAAGTTCATGACCATTTTAGATAAATGAAAATCAAATGAATTAAACGCCTAAGTTAAATTAATGTCCATGAATATTCATGAGCTTTAGCTATTTTTCTTCGTTCATGTTCATTACCTCTTTTTGTTTTCTTTTCATTTTGAGCATATCATGTGGTCTCTCTGTTGCATTAGCTGCATACACAAGTATTTGGAAATGTGGAAAAAGGAATCTAAATACTTTGCGGAAAGCCAAAGACTTTTATCAACTTATCATATCATGGTTTAAGTGGTTTACCTTTTATTTCCTGCCTTTTAATATGAAACTACTCATATTCTTTTTGACCTAGTTTTCCATTTATGCTAATCACATACTCTTTTTTTTTTTTCATCTCTCTTTGTATTTTGTACATTAGGATGGATATAATCGAGTGATCAATTGTTAGAATCGTCTTCATATATATTTATAGTATATTAATAGATAAAATTATAGTTGTATATTAATAACCCATAATAAACAAAACATATCAAGCTAAAAAGTTCGAAGGAAGTACGGATTATTATATTGTATTTACTCGTATAATATGATTGTAAAATCTAACGGTACATGTTAGAAAAGCATCCTATGATACATCATAGATTCCTGCAAAAGCATGGTAAAGACCATTAGTAAGATTAAAGATTGCACATGACAAATGGGATTTTGCGTTGACAGAGGTATTGATGCTATAAAAATAGTACACAAGATTTTTAGAAATAAGGAATTTATTTATAGACGAGTGTTCCTTTTTCCTAAGTAATTATATTATAAAAGGTACTGTTAATCACCTTTGGAATGTCCAAGTTTTAGCTTAATTTGCTTTATTTAATCACTATAATACGTTTTGTATTTTTGTCTTCATGTGTCAAAAGGTTAGTGGATGTTGCATACAGGGTATATACCTGCTTTTGGGAATTCATGCAGCTATACACATGAATGATTTAAATTATATATATATAATTATATATATATATATATATATATATATATATATATATATATATATATATATATATATATATATATAATCAGTTTACAATGTTATTTTAATCTATGTTTAGTCATAATACTAGGTTTTTCTTTTTAATTGTTCTTGCTCCACACCCTGTGCGCGTCCAAATTTATGGTAAGAACTGTATAAAATAAATATACAACATGTACTTTTATTCACCATTGGTAAAGATTTAAGATCTCAAAATATTGTGACGTAAAGAACGGATTACAAGTACAAGTTATCTCATGTGCTATTGATGTCCAAAATAAAGATATATGAGTATTAACCATCTTTGTATATGACTGAGTTGGACATAACTACATAAGGTGATGAAATATAATTTGATAGTGCAGTACGTCCATATTTTTCAGGGGCAAATCTAATTAGGTACTTAATTGAACATTTAGTTATCACAAACTAATTTAATTTTTTGCTCAAAAGTACTCCATTTCTTAAACTTATAGTCTTATTACTTTTTACATGGCTTTTAATATAATATTTAAACGGTAATATTTTAAGTACATGTAATATAAAGAATTAAGATTATAAAAGATTAATATTGTAATGTCATGATGACCAGTACTCGTACAATATTACTCCGCATAATATTTATATTATTGTCATGTCTTCGATTACATTTTGTTTTTCTCTTACTACTAAATACAAAAGTGAGAAAATAAGATAACGAAGCAACGAGAGATAAGAAGTTTGAGCGTAATTAAACACCTTGAAAAGATCTCCAAAATACTTTCAAATAACACAGACAAAGTTGACAGGTTTACAACCTAGAGTCCTCAAGTATATCATAAAATCAACAGTGGGCCCTGTGGCCCACACGAGAGTACCAAAATCTGGGCCAATATGGGCTTGATTTGAACCATTGCAACTTGTATATATGGAGGCTAACAAAACAACAGCCTTCTCACTTCACCGTAGTTTAATGCTTGAGCTTAAATATGGGCAAAATTTAATGTCAAGAAATAAAACATAATGTCAAAAAGTATATAAATATTAAATATAGAAGATAATCCCATACCTTAGATTTGAAATTTGTTTTCAATCACCTATATTTCCGTTTTATAGCTTGATTGTAAGATGAGAAAAGTAGTTAATGATAATGACAATCAAGAAATCAAAGCTTAATTATTGCGAGATTATTGCTAATTATTTACTATGACTTCCTTAATTTCAAAATGATTTTGCATATTTGGTTGTATAAATAACATCTACAATCTTCCTCACCTCAATGTTAATTATTGCGAGATTATTGCTAATTATTTACTATGACTTCCTTAATTTCAAAATGATTTTGCATATTTGATTGTATAAATAAAATCTTGTAAACAATGAATACTCCCTTAATCTCATTTTACTGACTACTCCGTATAATATTATAATTTAGTCAATTTCATGGGACAAGTAAAATAAGGTAGAGACATTATATATCATTTATATTTTCAAATGATATTGCACATGCCATACTTCGTATCTTTTTAATGTTCAAACTTAGCATATTTTAAATTAAAATATATAAAAACATGTTATTGCAATTCTATCAAGGAATAAGACAAGGATGACAGGAAAAAGAAAGAATAAGGGTAGACCGGTAGAGGAGAAATGAAAGTCAGGGAAGAGGCAGTGCAAAGGTAGAGCCAACAACATAAATGATCAACTTGTTAAGTAGCTCTATCTTTGCGCAGCCTCTTTCCCGTCTTTCATTTGATATCTCTTCTGTAGTCCCTCTTTCCTCCCTACATGTCTCACCTTATGTTCCTAAAGTAATTAATACTCTCGACACATCAAATGGAATTACAAAAATACCCAAGCAAATTCGTGAATACAATCAGCTATATTTATATAGTGATTAAAGAATATGTAGAAGAATTGAGAAGAAAAACATTATATGCATTTATAAGCCTACTTTTGAGGTTTGTATTTATATTGAATGAATCAAAGCTTGGGACATGATAATAAGGTCGTTAATTGATTGACTAACAAACTGCAGTACCATTAGCAAGTACAACTGTACAACTATGAACAATATTAGTCGTTGCAGTACAACTTTATACAAATACTAGGTTCAATCCCGTGCAATGCACGGTTGTTAAATATTTTTGATAATTTTATTATAAATTTTTTGATATAATGACTTGAGTATTAAAAACTATAGTGTATACTAAAAATAAAAGCATGTAAGAGAAAATATTTAAAATACATGTAATAATTATAAATTTATAATGGATAGTTTAATCTTTTAGGAAAAGATTTATATTTTATATAAAACAAATTATGTCATAATTTAGATATAATTTATTTTTTCCTTACATAACAATAATTTTTTTAGAAGGTACTTTTGGCGGGAAATTATTTAATAATATATTGACAAGTGTGTCTTTAGATTCGCTTTTAGTAGTATTTAATTGATAGGGTGTTAATCAACCACATTTAAAGTGTACTACTATTACTAAATTTAAGCAAATTGAAAACCCAATAACTATATTTGCGTTGGTCAAACCAGCCCAACTTATTTTGGACCTTTGATCTAACGTTTTAATGCTGCGCTGGCCCATGTGCAGTACATGTCTTTTTAATAAAAAAAACAAAAGTTGAAAATGAGGGATAACTCAAGTGGTTAGAGCTCCCCTTCTGGACCCAGGTGATCTTGGGATCGATTCTCATCACCCGCCTTTGTGGCTCTCTAAACACCAAAAAAAAAAAAAAAAGCTTTTAATTAATTCTGGTTTTAGTTGAGATCATATTTTCTAGTTTTAGCAACAAAAAAAAAAAAAAAAAGAAAAAAAACACTAAAACACTATTACTATCAAATTAATTCTAGTTTTAGTTGAAATAATATTTGATAGTGAAGGACAAAAAAAAAAAAATGCTTAGAGCTTTCCTCTCGATTTAAAAAAATCTTAGGACCAATTCTCATCTACATGCCATTGTGAATTTGTCGCTCTCTAAACACCAAAATCAAATATTTGTGTTTTTGACCATCCTTTTCTTTATTATATAACGATATGGGCCTAAGAAAAGCCAGCCTAATTAATAGTTGAAGCTGACTTACTTGAATGATTGGGCTGAAAGGCCCACCTTGCAAGCCAAAAAAAAACGTGGGGCAAGGCACAAGCCAGCCCAATCGATGATCAAAACGAGCTATTTGAATAATTAGTTTGGATCTACTCGTATAACAAAGAAAGTAGTGGTACTACTCCACTTTCTAGCAGGCACTGGCCAATGGCCATGAATATAAAAAGCGCACAAAATGGTTAACACGCCATTTAATATATGTTTATTGCTAAGAAGTCAGGTCTGGTCTAGATTTGATGAGACATAATAGCGTCTAAGATGTTAAAATAAGTGATTTAATTACATCACAACCATGTTGATTTTGAATTATTACATTTTTATTTTGGATACGAAATCTTAATACAGAAACAAAAGGAGTTGTCATTAATTACGAGTATCAAATTACAGTTGCAGTGCAAGCAAAAAGACTATCAGTGAAAAAATGGAAGAAACACCAAATATCTATAATTCTGGTTTGAAAAATTTAAGCAGATTCAAAATAGAATTGGGTGCTTCAGCCAGTGTCCTTTGTTGGAACGAAGAAAAGGCAAAGCAAAGGGAAAGATGTGCATATTTTGTGTTTAGAGAATGCGGTGAGACTAGATGGTATTGGTAAATCTGATGAAAATGAGGAGGAGCTCAAGCACTATTTGCATGATCAAGAGCTATATTTGAACAAGCTGATAGTAGCCGAAGGTAAGCCGTTTAATCCTCGCATATTTGATCAGGTTCTGAACGAAACTAACCCATCAACTTCTGCTATTATTAGAATTAGAAGATGTAAACATATTTAATAGGTAGATTTTATATTTGTTTTCAGGAACTTAAAATGAAATATTTCCTTAAACATTCTGTAAGAAATAGACCCGGTGATAAGGTTTTATACAAATACCCATTTTATTGCACGAGGTGGTGAAACATTTGGTTTGATGGATGATGCGAGTAAGGAAATTTTTGGACATGCTAGTTTTATTGTCGATTCCGCTTGGAGAGCTCCATCATGGTTGCTTTTTTCTCAACGGAAATTGAAGTCTCTTCTTTTTCTCCCAACCAAATCATCTGAGCGTATAATTATTCCAGAAATCAGTGAAATTTTAGAAAACCAAAAGGCCTTAAAGGTTTTGGATCTGTCAATCGTAGACTGTAGAAGTTGTCCAGATTCCATATGGAACCTTAAACACTTCTCTTCATATCTTTTCCTAAGTGTGTTACAAAGTTGCAGTTTTTGCAGACTTTGGACCTTCGATACTCTAGCATCCGAGAACTACCAGAAAATTTTCATGAAATGCGTCGTTTGAGGCACTTGTATACTGGGGAGAAACTCATTGATCTGCCACCTAAATTTGGGGAGTTAACAAATCTGCAAACCTTAGATGTGTTAATAGTAGGGAGAAATAATGGTTTAGACACACTGGGTGATTTGTTTCTTCTTGCTGGGAAGCTGAAGATCCGTTTTCAACAAGGTCGCGACAAGCATGTGTTGACAGCAGAAGTATCATGTATAACAAGCATGATGAACCTAGATGAGTTGTTGTTAGAGTGGCCATCATCATGTGGATGAGCATATTATTCAACATGCTGGACAGCGTGAAGTCAATCGTCTTTCAGAACTTAGAGTGAGTGGCTGCCCAAAGCTAATGTCAATGCCTTTGGCTCCAACCATTGAGATACTAGAAGCTGTCAACATTAATCAGAAGCTGCTGAAACAACTCATGGATGCCCAAGTATCACCTGCATCATCGTCTGCCTCAATAGCATCTTCCACACTCAAGGAGCTGCACATCAACAATGTTAATGAGCTACTATCTCTCTCAATCACTATACCTTCCTTGCATGATTTAACTGTCAGAGAATGCAGATCATTAACCAATGTAATCATAGAATCTTCTAGCTCTCTAAGAAGACTGAAGCTTCGCGGATGCCACTCACTGAAAGAAGTATCGCCTTCATTAGAAAACTTCCATGCCCTCGAGGAGCTAGAAGTTGACAGTTGTGAAGAACTGAACTGGGAAGATATGAACGATGTCAATGAAGAGAGTAACAATGACAGTGCAGCAGCTGCTTGGAAAGGCCTTAAGAGTCTCCGTTCTCTAACATTGACAAACATGTTAAAACCCGAACCCTTACCAAGGGGACTTGTTTGTTATAGAGAGCTCAAGGAGCTCTATCTCTTATGGCTGTATAGCATGACTGTCCTTCCAGAGTCAATTGGGTGCCTCTCACAGCTTGATCGGTTTGTCATCCGGTACTGTCCAAAATTGAATAAAATCCCGGAGTCTTTTCCTAATCTCAAGTCTTTAACATATCTTGAGATTAAGGAGTGCCCAAAGCTAGAGAGAAGATGTAAGCAGCCTAATGGCGAAGATTGTAATCTTATTGAGTACATACCCAAAATTCATCTTGGTGATCGAACTGCCCAACAGGTAAATTAAACCTTATTTATATTCTTTTTCATCTTGTATGTAGCTTAGTTTATAAATCTTATACTTGCTACTATATATAAGCTAAAAAAATGTAATTAATTTGTTTGGTGCTTTTGTTACAGGATGTTCCTGACAATTGAGGCTTTGTTAAGATTAGCTTGTTCTTTAAAGGGTATCATCTTTCAATATCTTCAACTCTGTTTATATTAGCAAAGTAGCAAGCATTGGTTTTATTGGTTGTATAATTCATCACTCAAGTAAACTTTGTTCTACTTTATACTAGCAGGTCGTGTCATATTCGGCGTCATCAAGAACATGGCCTAGGCGCGCACAACAGGGTTCGCTTGCCAATCGGGCCATACTAGCTCGCTAGCCAAGAGGCCGGGGAATTGTAATGGAACAGAGTCAGGTTGCCTGCCTTGACTACTTAGGCATCTGATTATCTTGTACCCTTAATAAGTTTGAGGTCTGAAGTTTAATAAAGGGAGTAAAATGATTTATGTACTAAAACACTACGACTCCTTTGAAAATAGTTGCTAGATTGATTAAAGTGGGAATGTGGAATTGCTAAATTTTTTTAAGTTTTTAGTTAAAACTTAGTTACTAATTTTTTATTTTTTTTTTTCCCTAAAATTTAGGATGCATGATTGCTGATACATCCTTAAAGATTAGAGGTAGCTACAAGTGGTTAAGTGGTTTATATGCCCCAATTTAATTAATTATTAGGATGGGTGATGCACAAAATCAAAAATTTGTAACAAATTGAAGTCGAATCAAGGAACTAAATTTGCCAATCTTTATCTTTTCATCTTCTTCTACTTGAATCCCATTCTAATTAATTTTATAGCATTGCTTATAAGAATTGACATGGACTTTTACTTCTTCTTTATTTATGTTGATATAATCATAGAACACAAATTCTTATATGTTAAAGGGGTTAATTTGTTAGTGTTTTAGGAGTTACACGATCAGTGTTATAGGGGTAACAAAACGTGTTGACATCAGATGTCAATACTGTTAAAAAAAAAAAAGTATTACCTAAATTGAGTTGTCATAAAGTGGTATCATTTCTATTAATATTTTCAAATTCCTAAATACAAATCTCACTTTCATAATATTTTATTCTGCTCAATTCAACTTTCACTTAAAAAAAATAAAGGGGTATAAGTAATAGTGGAGATTATGTGAGGATATGAATACATAAAATATACTTCGTATATAAAAGAAGATGTCTAAAAAAAATGATGCACTTAAAAACGATCAATTTAAAAAAAGATGTATATTAAACAAAAAAGGCTTGGAATCCACAAGCAGTTCCAACCGGCAAAGGAATAAAAAAGAATCGATCTCAAGATCTCTTAGAATCAGGAGTAAAAATCTAATCACTTGAACTATCTCTCACTCTCGTGATAAATAAATTGTAAGGGCAAAAGATTAATTATATTGTATGTTGTAAATCACTTCATTTATCCAAAGCACTCAACATAAAGATACTATTATATTTAATATTGATATTTTTTTTAGTAAAATTTAAATCGTAATAATCATACTTTAAAAAAAAAGGAAAAAAACAAAACCGTGTAATCAGTCTTAAAATAAGGAAAATTTAAATTCTGTTACCAATTACATCCTTTTTTAAAAAAAAAAAAAGATAGGAAAATTTTAGAATTCGAATAAGAGTAATAAAAGTATATCTTCGTGACTTATATGACTTGTATATATATCCTAACTAGTTTTATTCCCGTGCAAATGCACGGATTTATAATAATAAGACTTGAAAATAATAAAAGCCAATAAAAATGGAGTTAGTTTATATGAAATGGCTTATATATATCATTTTTTTATTTTTGAATTTGAATTCATATCATTTCTATCCTTAAAATTCTCTTATTAGATACATTATTTAAAATATTTTATAAATTATTGTAAGTTTTTATTCATTAAATTTTTTTTATCATGTTATTTTTTAAGGGAAAATAAAGAAATTAAAAAAAAAAACTAAAAAATATTTGGGCGGGAAAATTTTTGTTGTGAATGTGACATGTGTACTTAAGGGATAACTCTGGTGATTACTTTAGTATATAGTATAGATATTCACTGCGATCTAGGGTAAAAAGGGGTCGAAAAGGCTAAAAAAAAAGTTAAAAAAATTAAAGGATGGCATATGTTAAGTTTGAACAATTTGTGTTCGAGTTGGAGAGATTGGGATGTTTAGGGTTCTTATTATCTTTGTATTTATCAATATATTTTCCTTCCCTACACCTCTTTACGGCCATCGTGCAGCTAATAGTTGGTGTAATTTTCATTGTAACCAATATTAACATCCTCATTAATTTCATTCTTCCGGTAACTATTCTATCTCTCTTGTTTCCTTTACTAAATTAATCGTAGTATTCTAGACTTTTATGTTTTTATTGTTTTAGATCGTGTTAATTTTCGTTAATTATGTGAAAATTGAATTATTATTTTTGATTGGTTTTGTTCGTTTGCACTATACTGACTATGGAGTATATTTTATAGTGCTTCGAGTTTTTTGGAGTATTTTTGTTAGGGTAAGTTTAAATTGTACTACATCAATTGATTATGTGGAATTTTTAAGCTTCAATTCACCTTGTAAATTGTTTTTTTTTTTTTTTTTTCCTGATCTCTACAGTTTTATTCTTAGAGGAATAGAAGTTTTACTCCGTACTTTTTTTTGTTTTTTGAAACAACTCCGTACTTCTTAAACTTTATCAAATTTGGATTTTAAAAAAATTACGAACAAAATTATCATGATTTTTATATCCTGTTTGCTGTAGAGATTTGTCAACTCCAGTAGTTTGACTTAATTTCTATAGTATATTGTTTAAAATTTTATAAAAATTAGTCAATTTGATCCCTATTCGTACATCACTTGATTTTGAATCTGTTTGATAATCAATCATGATAATTTGTATGTTTATGTGAAGTTGGGGGAAAAAAAAAAAGAATCAATTTTCATGATCATGATCTATTGTAGTTTAATTTGGGGATTATAACAGATTGTGTTCCTAGTGAGACTATAGGTAGTTTTCATATTAAATTACACATAAAATAATTTGTTATTATTACCGTAATTTATTACTGCCTACCAAGCCAAACGGGCGGTGAAGTAAGTATTATTACACCACATGTATTGAACTTATAACTAGCCTTCGGTGAAAAATAAAGTTTACATGTGGCATGATGGGCATGTGTTTTTAAATACTAAGTATAGATAGATTATCCCGCATATATAATATCATTATCATACATGTTTGTAGGAAACAACTTCAGAAGCATCATCAAAGGATGAGGAACTAAAGCAGATGCAAAAATGCGTCGACAAACTAATAATGGAGAAGAAGATGTGGGGAATGGAGAAACAAGAGCTTATGAAACAAGTATCAGAGGAGAAACAGAAGCTTAGGGAACAAGTAACAATGGAGAAGAAGATGTGGGAGGAGGAGAAACAGAAACTTGAGGAACAAATAACAATGGAGAAGAAGATGTGGGAGGAGGAGAAACAGAAATTTGAGGAACAATCAACAACGGAGAAGAAGATGTGGGAGGAGGAGAAATTAAGCCTTACGGAGCAAGTGGAGGAAGCACGAGCACGAATCGAGTTGTACTCGTACGAGATGATCTACCATAAGAAGTTGTCGAAAGCAAGTCAAAAACATGGAGGAGGAAAGACAAGAGTTTATCAAGAAAAATTTGGTGAATGGGGATGGAGAAGATAAGGAAAAACTCGAAGAGAAGTGTAGGATATTAAGCAAGGAAAAGAAGGAGCTTTCAAAGGTGGTTGAAGAGTATAAGGTTTACGAACAAAATGTGGGTGAAGAGTTTAAGATTCACCAACAAAATTGGGAGTTTGAAAGAAATAACCTAAAGTCACAGATTGATCACCTATTTAATGTTATTGCAAAATATGATGAACTTAATAATCGCCAACAATATATGATTTTACTCCTTTCAGATTTTACCAACCAATACCGTCACAATGTGGCCTACCAGAGTACTGAGGAAACAAGCGATATGTCACCTGATTACTAGACTTTAAATAGTTACATTTTAGTGGTTGAAATTTATTTGATTATTGATTGGATCTTAATTAATTTGTTTTGTTTTTGTTTTCTTTCCGACTTTAAATAAATTTATCATCATTTTTTAAACCGTATAATTATAATTTTTTTATCAATGTAGGTTGTTTGAACAGGGTTGCTTAATCTAGCTAAATTATTATTGTCAATATTTCCTTGTAAATTTAAGATGATAATTGTTGATACACATCCCTAAAGATGAGAGATAACTAGGTAAATACATCTCTCTAATTTTGTTATAGGTCAGTTAGTTGATTACTATATCAAAGAAACAAATTCATGGACAGTTATACACATTTCCACTCACATTATATGACTGCATCATTAATACAGAAAATAGGCTAGAAAACTGCCTGAAACTACGTTAATTAATCACATGCATTATTAGACCTTACCGATTTAATTTAGGAGAGAGCAGTACTCTTTACATGCCCATTATTAAGTGCACCTATATTAAAGTAATACAAGTATTTCTCAATAAATCTCAACACAAACATACAAGTTCCGTTTGATACAAACATACAAGTATTTCGGGTTTTGATCTTTATGTCACATGATCGATCGAGCATAGACAAACTAGGCCAAACTTTCCCCTGCCCCAAATTTAATTTGTTAAGGAGGCTGGCAGATTAAGGCTAAATTTAGGAAGGCTAGGTCGTTTACCTTAAATTATACATCATCAAATTAATTTAAAACTACAATGGAATTTCATTCATTCATATAATTCAATGATGTACGTAAACGTACAATTTTCTATTACAACAATATAGAGTTATAGAGTACTAAGTCACACTTCTAGCTTGCTATATCCCTGTAAAACCGACCAACTTTGTCAACCCAAATGTGAATCCCATGGCTATCCATCCACCTACCAAGACTCTTATTGATGATCTCAAGGCCGGAGCCTTTCCTAGGACGGCCCCGAGCCAACCAAAGGCGAATAGCGCGAGTGTCACCGTTACTAGCACCGAAACCAACCTTGCCTTGTATGATTTTATGAACGCGGCTGCAAGGAGTGGCACCCCTCCTCCGGCTGCAAATGCCGCGGCTGAAGCAGCTGCGGCACATAGCGGGCTTGGCAGGGCCTGCTTTTTATCCTCTAGGGAGCCGGGCGGGCTGGGTTGGGCTTCTTGGTCACGGAGGAGTTGTGCAAGCTCAGCATCCCGTTGGGCCCAAACCGACACAAGCTCGCCTAAGGCCATGCTACACGCCCCACCAAACAAGCCCGCAAGCCCGGTTATAGCCATCGTACCTGGGTCGGGCCGGACTGCCCCGACCCCAATCATAAGTGAGGCTACGGATAGGAGTCCGTCATTCGCCCCAAGAACCGCAGCCCGGAGCCATTGGGCACGTTTCGAGTAATCCGGGCCATCGGACTCGTGTTCGATTTCGATGCTTGGAGTGATGGTAGGCTTCACTTGGTTAAAGGAGGGTTTGTCATTGCTATTAGAATGATTAGAAGACATAGGAGAGGTTTTTGTAAGAAAAAAAAAATTGAAAAAAAAAGGATGAGAAGTTTAATGATGTTTTCCTAAGATTAAGGCAAGAGAGTGTGGAAGACACACTCAGGTTGTAAGCGGTATATATAAGCAAGGGTCTTTGGAGTATGGAGGGCACACTTTTATCACTATTCCTAATTTTTTTCAGGTGTGTACGTAAATGAAAAGAGAACATTTATCTTTGTTCTCTTTAAATAAAGTATTTCATAAAAATTTAAAGCATATTGTAAAAGTGATTGATGAAGTGATAAAAAGATGCTTGGTGTGTTGGAAAATTGACGCTCCAAATCAGATTATGAGGCCGTGTTGCATGATATAAATTTTAAGAATCTTGAGTGTTCATACCTAAAATTAAATGTGTAAATTGGTTGATTAGACCAATCATACTTTAGCACCTAAAATGTTTTTACGGTTTAATGGTGCTTACCTTTTTTATTTTTTTTTATCTCCATACAAAAATTTACTTTACGCGGGAGTAGCAGAATAAAATACAATACTCAGCATTTTTGTAGGATAGGTAAATTGAAGGCTCTATCATACATTTACCTTTTTGTAATGCAACTCGAGTTCGTTAGCGAGCAAAACCCTTTAAAAGTGGGTGAGAGACTGAGATGGGAGGGGAAGGAGGAGGGGTAAGGATAAAAGATCGCCACCCTCAATAATAATAATAATTTAATAGCGTTATGTATGTTGATAGTCTTAGCTTGGTACTTGCCACTATAGATGAAAAATGAGCAGAACATATGATAAATGCTCAGCCTTTCCTTTTTTGGGGTGAGTTACGTTGGATGAATTTGTTTTCTGTTACTTTAATGCCGTATACTCTATTTGTTCTTCTCTCAAAAAGAATGATTTTCTTTCTTTGTTTTCACATGTAATAAAATAGCCAATTGTACTCCGTAGGTATTAAAAAATGTGAACTTTATATGAAGAAGAATTATTATGTCAATCTTAAGCTCTTAATATACTTGCGGTTAGTGCAAGTCCGAGGATGCGTGCAGCACAAAATCATAAAATTGTAACAAATTGAAGTCGAATTATGGAACTAAACTTGCCAATCTCTCTTTTCATCTTCTTCTTCCTGAATCCGTTTCTAATTCCATAGCTTTCTTGTTGCTTGTAGGAATTGACGTCGATCGACTTTTTACTAAAAAATACTTGGTTATACTCCCTCCGTTTTTTTATTTGCATCACTTTACATTGCACAAAGTTTTAGGAGAGTAATATAATATTGTGAGTGGGTGAATAAATTACTATAGTAAAAGTAAGATGGTGACAAATTAGAGAGAAAATATAATAGTTTGGCCTTTCTTCTCATTAATCATATCACAATATATATACTAGTTACAATTTCCGTAACCTAGAATCAAGAAGATTTCCTAGAATATTAAGAAACTAACTAGAATAAAAAAGATAATCTTAGGAGATAATTATCTTCCCAAAATATATTATACGATATATCTCAATACCCCCCTCAAGTTGGAGCATGCGGATCCGAAATGCCCAACTTGGAAAGAAGTTGGTTAAAATGTGATTTGCCAAGAGCTTTAGTGAAAATATCAGCAAGTTGTGCCTTAGTCGAAACATGAGAAGGAGAAATCAATCCATCATTAATTGCATCCCGCACAAAGTGACAATCAACCTCAATGTGTTTCGTTCTTTTATGAAAAACAGGTTTCTTTGCAATGTGTAGAGCCGACTCACTATCACAAAACAATTTAATTGCCTTTGGATGTTGAACACCCAAGCTTAGCAACAAGGCTTTAAGCCACTTGAGCTCACAAGTAACCCCTGACATAGACATGTATTCGGCCTCGACCGAGGAAAGAGAGACGGTTGGCTGCTTCTTTGTTTTCCAAGAGATGGGAGATTTTCCAAGAAACACAAGCCAGCCAGATAGAGAACGACGAGTAAGAGGACAAGCAGCCCAATCAGAGTCACACCACCCTTGCAGGGTCAAATCACAATCAGAACTCAATAGTATACCTTGACCCGGAGTTCCCTTTAGATAGCGTACTACCCTCAAAGCAGCATCTCAATGCTCAGTACGGGGTTCTTGCATGAATTGAGATAATATGTGGACCGAATATGCGAGATCAGGCCGAGTTACCGCAAGGTATATCAAGCGCCTAACTAGCCTGCGATATGACTCTGGATTCGAAAGAAGAGGTCCACTAGCCAAACTGAGTTTGTGATTTTGCTCTATCGGAAAACCACTAGGCTTTGCACCCAATAATCCTGCCTCAGAAATGATATCCAACGTATATTTACGTTGACAAAGAAACAAGCCTATAGAACTACGGACAATTTCAATGCCCAAAAAATATTTCAAAGGATCAAGGTCCTTCATTTTGAACCAATCACTGAGATTGGCTTTAAAAACAGTAAGAGATGCGGAATCATTCCCAGAAATAATAAGATCATCAACATAAACTAAGACGGTTATCTGAACATTAGTCTTAGTATATGTAAATAGAGAGTAATCAGAGTAAGATTGTAGAAAACCATACCGTTTTAAAGCCGTAGTAAGTTTGGCAAACCAACATCGGGGAGCTTGTTTCAAGCCGTACGAAGACTTGGGCAATCTGCAAACCAAATTAGGATCCGAGCCTTCAAACCCGGGAGGGAGCTTCATGTAAACCTCTTCACTTAAATCACCATGTAAAAACGCATTGTGAACGTCCATTTGATGTAACTCCCAATTTTTAGAAGCTGCAATAGCAAGGCCGTATGAACTGTTGTCATTTTGGCCACCGGAGCAAATGTCTCATCATAGTCAATGCCTTGTTTTTCATGATTTCCAAATACAACCAAGCGAGATTTGAGGCGATCTACCTCTCCATTGGACAAAAATTCGGTCTTATAGATCCATTGGCTGCCTAGAGCTCTCTTGCCGGGAGGAAGACGCTTTAAAGTCCATGTCCCATTATCTTCAAGAGCCTGAATTTCTTCTTTCATAGATTTTCGCCACCCATCATACTTCATAGCTTCCTTAAAGGATTTTGGGTCGGCGCTTTGAACAACTGTTGCAATAAATTTCCGATAATTCACAGAAAAAGTGTTACAATTTATATAATATGCTAAGGGATACGTAGTACTTGTAGTCTGATTGGAAGGACGAGGCGGGCTCTAAGCAACAACCGTGTGTGTAATAAAATCCCGAAGTAAAACCGAGGGATAATTTTCGCGGAAACCACGACCCATCTCAGCATTGTTGCTTGGCTCATTACCGACAGTGGGTGGCTGATTAGGCTCGGACAAGGGACGAGAAGATAGGGGCAGCTGGTCGGGTTGGCGCGGCTGGACGGCAGCAGCATCCTGCCCAGGCTGCTGTGCCGTGGAGCAGTCCCCTCCGCAGCCCACCCGCGGCCAGCAGCACTTTGCCGCAGGTTGCCTGCGGAGTAGGCTGCTTCAGCGGAATCATGGAGTTGCGCCACTTCATGAGGTTCCTCATCAACAATTTCATGACCAATTTCAGCTTCGTGGGCAACAAAATCATCACCCATATTGTAGTCAGCAAAATCCATATGAATTATATCCTCCGTATCACTCAAAGAAGTATCAATATTAACCTTTTCCGGACAGCTATAAGGAAACAAGTCTTCAACAAATTTCACATCCCGAGAGACAAAAAATTCCTTTGTTTCTAGATCAAAAAGCTTCCACCCCTTTTTACCAAATGGATATCCCACAAATACACATTTTCTACTTCTACTAGCAAACTTATCCCCCCGTGTTTTTTGATTGTGAGCAAAACACAAGCAACCAAAGGTAGGAATGGCATCGAAAGAAGAAGATTTATTGAACAATATTTCAAAAGGAGTTTTGTTTTGTAGTAGAGGAGTAGGAGTACGGTTTATTAAGTGAGCTGCAGCTAAAACACACTCCCCCTAAAAATAAATTGGGAGGTTAGCTTGAAACCGCAAGGCTCTCCCAACATTGAGAATGCGTTTGTGTTTTCTTTCCACTCGTCCATTTTGTTGAGAAGTTTCCACACACGAGGTTTGAAAAAGAATCCCAGTTGCAACAAAATAATCATTTAAACAATTAAATTCAGTTCCATTGTCACTTTGCACAATTTTAATAGTCTGATTAAATTGTCTATCAACCATAGCAACAAAAGCCATAAACATCTGAAAAACCTTGATAAGTGTTTTATTTGTCCACTTATCATGGCTTTTTAAAACACAATTTTATACTCTTTCCCCTACTTCAATCCCTTTTTCTAACTCTTTTTGTGCATGCTTGCATCTTTTGGGTTTCCCGTTTCTTTTTATGTGTGTGCTCGTGTTTGTAGGTTCAATGAGATTATGGTTAAGTAGCATGAGCATGAAGACTTTCTCGAGGGAGCACTATCAGGCAGGAGCGGGCGTGCACCCTTAGAGGAGCGGCCGCTCCTCATCCCAGCACCACAATCTGCCTCCCCCTGCACATAAAGGAGCGGGCGTGCAGCCTTCAAGGAGCGGGCGTGCAGCCTTCAAGGAGCGGGCGCTCCTCCCTGTTTTCCTACATTCTGCTCCAATCTGCACATAAAGGAGAGGGCATGCAGAGAGCCCAGGAGCGGGCGCTCCTCCTTAATGGAGCGGGCGCTCCTTCTGTTCTGAAGCCCGATTTTGACGGATTTTACGATGTAGCTTTTGGGGATATAAATACGACCCTTGGCTTCAGTTTTCTGGATCTTCTTCCCCTTTTAGTTTTCTTAGGTCCTTAGTTTCTCTCAACCCTCATTAATTAGCTTAGAACTTCTCAACTCAATCATTGTAGTAGATTAATTGAAGATTGTTCTCTTGAATTCAACAATTTCTCAACTTTGAAGTTTATTAAGTAATCTCTTTCCTCTATCTCTTGCTCTTAATTTTCAATTTTAATTGCTTTGAGTTGATAATTTCTCCCTTAATCTTGTTTATTTATTCTTGCATGTTTAATCCATCCTTGTTTCATCTCTTCCTAGCTTATTTGAATTCATGAAAACCCTTACTTTAATTGTTAGATTAATTTCCACCATGTTTAGTGAGTAGTCTCTTAGTTAGGGGTTGGGTGAAGACCCAACCAAGCTATGGTTAATTGACTTGGAATTATTCATGTGCTACCTTGGATTGATAGTTGTTTGTGCTTGAATTGATAATTGCATGTGTATTTTGTTGGCCACATTATGTCCATGTGTTCATCCCTCTTCTCGCATCGAAAGATGGGGTTTTGGAGTGAGTCTTTTCTTGTGTAATTAGATTATGCTACTTTCATGATTTTGGATGTTTGGTTTCATTGACTAGGTTGCTTTAGTATGATAATTAGGTGAGAAATCCCAATTATTCGAGCTTCATGCTAGTTCGGAGCGATCGAGAGACAAACTCGAGCTAGAAACCCACTTCCTATCCTTGAGACTTAATCCTTACCGTGTTAGTGCTTAATCTAGGGAGTACTTATGTTGTGACTTTGAAAGAAGGCAATGATAAGTTCCTTTTCTATCTTCTATGTGTACTCATGATTCGTCCTTGTTATTGATTCCTTGGTTTTGGTTGGTGTTGAATCCCGTTTCCCCTAGCATTCTTTTATATAGTAGCTAACCATTCAAAACCCAATTTGTGACCGAATTAGCTTACAACCGTTTCATACTCTTGGTGTTCTTCACCCATTCCCTGTGGACACGATCCTCTACTTGCCCTAGACTTGTCTTAGGTTAGTTTTGGTAAAAACATTGTTTGGTTTGGGGTGATTGTCCAACGACCGATTTTTCCCTCTACCAAAATGGCGCTGTTGCCGGGGAATGGCGTTAAGCATTGAGTTACTTATGAGATATGTGAGACTAGTTCATTTGTATAGCTTTATTTTTCTATGTTTTCTTTGACTAACCTACTAATCTCCCTTCTAGTCTTCTTTGTTTATTCCCAAACGCAGCAATAGGACACTTCCTCTTGTGCCGTTGAATCTCGAGCTTGAAAAAGTAGTAAGGGCAAATCGAAAAGAAAAGAGGGCGAAAGCTAGTGGTGCCACATCAAGTGAGCCACAAGTGGTAGTTGAGACCGATCAATCTAGTTCTAGTGAGACTAGTGGAGACACCATTCCATTAGAGTCACCAAGGACAAATTTTCCAACTTCTCCACCTCTTCACCAATTTGAGATGGCTCTTCCAAATAAGACTTTGAGAGAGTTTGGTGTTCCTCCTCCATATCAAGAAGTAGGGATGGCAATCGTAAACGGATATCCGCCAACCCGATCCACCCGATTTAATTTAATGGACGAAAATCCGCATTAAATGGATGAAGGGCGGATGACGGATGAAGCGGGTGACGGATCGGGTCGGATTCGGGTGGGGCTCCGCATCATCCATCACCCGATCCGTCATCCGTTTATTACCCGATCCGTCATCCACCCGAAATTATATATATATATATATATATATATATATATATATATATATATATATATATATATATATATATATATATATATATATATATATATATATATAATTTTAAAAAAATAATTATGTACGAAATTATAATTTTTTTTTTTTTTTTTTGAAAAACTGTACGAAATTATATATATATATATATGAATATATAAATAAAAATTTAATAAATAAATATATAAACCCCCCCTAAATTCAGAAACCCTAATCCCTAATTTTGAACACCACCCAGCCAGGCAGGCACCCACTCACCCAGCCACCCTCATTCTTTCTCAGACTCTCACACTGATTCTTTCTCACTCAGACACACTCAGTCCCTCACCACCGGCCCACTGCTCTGCGACAATCCGGCGGGTTCTCTCACCGGCGATTCGGCGACAGCCCGACCATCCTCACGCACCTCCCTCTCTCTCACTCGCACTGATTCTTTCTCACTCATTCTCAGTTTCGCGGTTTTCGCCACACTCAGTCCCTCACCACCGCTCTGCGACAATCCGGCGAGTTCTCTCACCGGCGACAGCCCGACCATCCTCACGCACCTCCCTCTCTCTCACTCAGACAATCAATTTCGCACCGATTCTTTCTCACTCAGACACTCGCGACAATCCGGCGGGTTCTCTCACCGGCGACAGCCGACCATCCTCACGCACCTCCCTCTATTTTATTCTCGTTCAAGCCCTTCAAGGTATTTTTCTTTTTAGTTTGTTCTAATTTATTCTACTAGTGTAAAGCCTAATCAAGTAATTATCTAATAATTTCTAGTTGTTGAAGTAATTGACTTGATTTGTAGATCTGAATTTGTGAATTGTTGTGACGATGTGAACCCATCTGATTTGTTGAAATTTCTGATTTGTGTTTTATATGTAAATCTGAATTTTGAGTATATATATTTATTGATTGAAATATGTTCTGCTTTCTTGTGAATATATTATAGAAAAAATTACTTTATGCTTCATAACACTAGTGCTAAATTATATTGATGTCTTGCTATAAATTTTAAAATTCATTACATTCATTCAATTGGACTTAGGAAATAAATCAAGTAATCTGGTGGAATGACCTACTAATATTCATATGTATTATGTTGTGGTTTGTAATGGGTTTTAATTTAATGGAAAGTGTATTTATATTGATGTAATGCTGTGTTTTATTTGCTGTTTATGCATTATTTCTGATTTGTGTTTTATATGTAAATCTGAATTTTGAGTATATATATTTATTGATTGAAATATGTTCTGCTTTGTATTTTGTATGTAAATCTGAATTTTGAGTAAATCTGAATAAGTCCACTTATATTTTGTATACATACAGATATAAATGACGATTGATGTGGATGATGTTGGATCCAATTATGATGATTCAACTCATTCCACTCAGCATACTACTTCCCCTTCTCCACAAACTACAATGCAACCACCTCCTCTTCCTCCTCGTCCACCCAACAATACTTTAGAAGAAGGAAGTGAGGCATCAACACGAAGAGGAAGAAAAACAACTTCAACGGTGTGGGATCACTTTGAGAAGTTGACGGTTAATGGTGAACCGAAAGCAAAATGTCGTCATTGTGATCAACTTATGTCCGCTATTACCAAAAATGGGACCTCACACCTAAGGGACCATATTAATCTAAGGTGCTCTAGAAAGAACCAAAGAGTTGATATCCGACAAAAGTTATTGAGTGTTAATCGCAAACCCGACGGATCGGTAAGGGTTGAAAATGATAACTTTAGCCAAGAAGTGTCAAGGAGGGAGTTGGCAAACATGGTTATAATGCATGAATATCCATTATCCATAGTTGATCACCTAGGCTTTAGGAGGTTTGTGAGTAGTTTGAATAGCCGATTCAAGATAATATCACGTAATACCTTGCGGGCTGACATTATGAAGATGTTTACAAGTGAAAAATTAAGTTTAAAGAAAATATTAGAGGGTAATGGGTCAAGAATTGCCATCACTACCGACATGTGGACAGCTTCAAATCAAAGGAAAGGTTACATGGCGGTAACATCTCATTACATCGATGAGTTTTGGGTACTTCGCAATAAAACTTTGAGGTAACCAATATACTTCTACTATTGTAATTATGGTTGTTTTTAGTGTGTTTTGATGGCTGATTTTTGAGGTATTGTGGGTTGTTGCATTGCTGATATTTTTTTACTGATTTGGGTGTTTATGTGGGCTGTTTTTAGTGTGTTTTATGCTGATTTTGGAGGTATTGTGGGTTGCTGCATTGCTGATTTTTTTTTACTGATTTGGGTGTTTATGTGGGCTGTTTTTAGCATGTTTTATGCTGATTTTGGAGGTATTGTGGGTTGCTGCATTGCTGATTTTTTTTTACTGATTTGGGTGTTTATGTGGGCTGTTTTTAGTATGTTTTATGCTGATTTTTGAGGTTTTGTGGGCTGCTGCCGTGCAGATTTTTTTTTACTGATTTCGGTGTATTATATGGGCTGTTTTTTATACATTCCATAGGTTTGCTTATGTGCCTTGTCCACATACAAAAGATACACTTGCTCAAGTTTTGTTGGACACTTTGAACATGTATAACATTGCTGAAAAGATCTCTTCTGTGGTGGTTGATAATTGTTCAACAAATGATGCCATGATTGATATTTTAATCCCAAGATTTAATGATCAATCTCTTATATTAAGGGGTAAGTTTTTGCATATGAGGTGTAGTGCACATATTTTAAATTTGATTGTGCAAGATGGTTTGGATGTTATTGGTAGTGGGATTGAGAGAATTCGTGATTGTGTGGCATTTTGGGAAGCAACTCAAAAAAGGGTTGAGATGTTTGAGGACAAGGTGAAATCGGTGAAAGGTGAGGAGGCTAGGAAATTAGTTTTGGATTGTAAAACTAGGTGGAACTCAACGTATTTAATGCTTACTAGTGCTTTTCCTTATAAAGATGTGTTTACAAGTATTAAACGTCAAAACCCTCGTTTGAAATTTGTTCTTCCAACTGAAACAGATTGGGAATTTTCAGAAATAATTTGTGAAAAGCTGAAAATTTTTCATAAAATGACTGAAATTTTTTCCGGTAGAAAGTACCCCACTTCTAATTTATTCTTTCGTCTAGTTTGTGAGATTAAGATTGCTTTGAGATCTTGGTTGTCAAGTGATAGGCAAATCATTCGAGATATGTCCAAAAAAATGATTGAGAAATTTGACAAATATTGGTCTAACATAAATGGAATATTAGCAATTGCTGCAATTTTAGATCCTAGGAACAAATTAGAATGTGTGGAGTTTTACTTCAATGACATATATGATGATAATGCTTTTAATGAAATTGAAAGGGTAAAAACCTTGTTGTATGACCTCTTGTATGAGTATCAAGAGAATGATATTCATAGCTCAACACCTTCAATGCAATGCAATGTGAATGGAAAACGATCTATGTCTTCTAGTAATTCTAATGATGATGATGTCGGAGATAAGTGGAGTAAGGCTAAGAAAACAAAAACAAGAAAGGTGAATGTGAGGTCGGAGTTGGACCATTACTTAGAGGAGGATGCCTATCCGGAGAGTGAGGGGTTTGATATTTTGAAATTTTGGCATATTGAACTCAAGTACCCGACATTGCAAAAGATAGCAAAGGATATTCTAGCTATTCCCGCCTCTACCGTTGCATCGGAAAGTGCATTTAGCATGGGTGGCCGAGTAGTTAGTCCCCATCGCTCAAGGCTTCATGCTAACACCGTAGAAGCTCTAATGTGCTTGCAAAATTGGATTCAAGGAGACTATTCGGGTAAATTTAATTATTTTTTGTGGCATTTCATTAAATTTTTAATACTACTCATTGTAATTTTCCTTACATAATTTTTTTTTTTAAATTCTATGAAGCTCTTTCTATGGAGAATGCTCTAGCTTGTGCCACTATCTTTGAAGATGATGAAGAATCAAATGTTGGAAGTGCAAGTGGCAATAGTAGTGAAGTTGTTGACTTAGATTCGGTAATAACAAATATTTGGATTAATTTTATTTAAATTAGTAAATTTTACGCATAAAATCTTAACTTTTTTTTTTTATTATATGTAGGATGATGAAGATTTCATGGACTTTTGAAGGAAGAACATAACAAATGAACTTCATGTTTTTTATAATGTTGTGTAATTTGAAACTATTTCACTATTTGCAATGTTGTATGCATATTTGCAAGTTTGTATTGATTAGTTGTCGGAAACTTTGTTTTATTTAACTTGTGACAATCCGGGAAACTTTGTTCTTATTTTACTTGGGACAAAAAAGGCGACACTTGATATTTTTTTTACAAGGGTAATACATAATATCGATAATTCGATGTATTAACATCAATAATATGCAATAACAAAATTCATGAATTTATATATTAGAAATTATAATTATCATCCGTTTATCATCCGATCCACCCGTTTCACCCGCGGATGACGGATGGATCGGATGCGGGTGACGGGTTTTGCGGGTGACGGGTGGATCGGGTGGAGCGGATGGTGGATGCGGGTGGATGCGGGTGAAGCTCCATCCGATCCGAATCCGATCCGTTGCCATTCCTATCAAGAAGCAAGTGGGATTGTTACTCCCACTACCGAAGCAAATAATTTTGAGCTAAGGCCCGCCCTTATCACCTTGATTGAGGGTCATCAATTCTCCGGGGCAAAGCATGAGGACCCCATTGCGCATCTAAAGCGATTCACACGGTATTGTAGCACCGTGAAGGCAAATGGGGTGACTCCGGAGTACATTCTTCTAAGCATGTTCAAATTTTCTCTTTCGGGGAGTGCAAGTGATTGGCTCGATAGGTTGACTCCCGAATTCATTGACAACTTGGAATGAGGTAACTTCGGCATTCCTTGGGAGGTTCATTCCTCTTGGGAAAACGGCGGAGTTGAGGTCCAAGATTTCAAACTTTCAACAAGAGCCCGATGAGTCTCTCTACAAAGCTTGGGAGAGATTCAAAAGCTATCAACAACAATGCCCCCACCATGGGATGGAAGATTGGCTCTTGCTTCATGGATTCTATAGGGGTCTCTTGAGATCGGACCGCATACTCTTAGATGGAGCTTCGGGTGGGCCACTCATGAACAAGCCACCCGCGGAGGCATTAAAGATCATAGAGGATGTAGTCCAAAACTACACCGATTGGAGCCCCGATGAGAGAAGCACCTCTAAGAGAGGGGGAAAGTATGAGGTAAATGTTATTAACATGCTTAGTTCAAAATTGGATGCCTTGTCTTCTAAATTTGATCAAATGCAATCTTCTCCCCCTCCTATCTCCCCCCTCCCTAACTCACGTGCATCTAATTCTTCGAATGATAATGTGTCTATGCAATTGATGTCTTGTGATGTATGTGGTGGTGAAGACCATGCGTCTTCCGATTGTTATTTGTTGAATGAGCAATGTTCCCCTTCCCCTTCCATGGAACAAGTCAATAACGTGAATGCTAATCCTAGGTTTGACCCCTACTCCAACACCTACAACGAGGGATGGAAACATCACCCCAATTTTGGTTGGAGAAGTGGCCAAAACCAAGGGCAAGGTAGTGGTCAAGGTCAAGCTAGTGGTAGTGGTAATTATGTGTCTAATAATCAACGGAATTATAGAAATGACAATAGATACCAACAAAAAGGCCAATACTCTTCCACTCACAACCCACCCGGTTTTAATGGAGGAATAAGACCAACCATAGCTCCTATCCCTCGACCACCACTTCAAATTCAAGCTCTCCCTCCTCCTAAGTCTAATCTAGAAAGCATGTTGGAGCAATTCATGAACTCCCAAACTAAAAAGACAAATGACTTAGAGGAAAGCTTAAAGCAAATGCAAACCCACAATAAAATGTTGGAAAATAAAATGGCCCAAATAGCTAGTGCCCTTAAAGGCAAGTCTAGTACCTCATTGCCTAGCCAAGGTCTAGATCCTAGAGAGCAAGCAAATGCCATTGTAACTAGAAGTGGAAAAAGCTTGGGGGAAGTTCAAGGGAAGGGAATGCAACATGACTTAGAAGGTGAGAAGTCAAAAGAAAGAGTGATTGAAATGAGTGATTCCCACGGAGAGTTGAGAGTAGAAGAAGAAGAAGAGAAAAACAAAAAGAGAGTAGAAGAAGAAGAGAAAACCAAAAAGAAAGAAGTTGAAGAAAGAAAAAAAGAGAGTGAAATCCCACTACATGTGGCAAAGCTTCCTTTTCCGGGAAGGTTTGCCGGGTCTAGACTTGATGAACAATTTGCTAAGTTTTTGGAAGTCTTGAGGAAGCTTTATGTTAACATTCCATTCACCGATGCTATTAAACAAATGCCAACTTATGCTAAATTTCTTAAAGACATTTTGAGTAATAAAAGAGAAGTTGACTTTGTGGAAACGATTAATATGCCGGAAAATTGTAGTGCAATTATTCAAAATAAGTTGCCCACTAAGCTTAAAGATCCCGGTAGTTTTTCTATTCCATGTGCTATTGGTGAAATGGTAATTGATCGTGCTTTATGTGATCTTGGTGCTAGCATAAGCTTGATGCCCCTTTCTATGTGCAAAAGACTTGGCCTAGGAGAGTTAAAGCCCACCAACATTTCCCTTCAATTAGCCGATCGTTCGGTTAAGATGCCTTTGGGAAAATTAGAGGATGTCCCCCTTAGGGTGGGCAAACTTTACATTCCGGTGGATTTTATTGTGCTTGATATGGATGAGGACTTGAATGTCCCCATAATTCTAGGTAGGCCTTTCTTAGCCACGGCGGGGGCTATTATTGATGTGAAACATGGTAAATTGTCTTTGCTTGTTGGAAAAGAGAAAGTGGAATTCAAATTGAACCAAGTTATGAAATGTCCTTCCAACATGGATGATTGTATGAGTATTGATATTGTTGAGAATGTTATTAATGAATCCATACAATTGCATTTGCATAACACTAATGATTCTCTTGAGTATGAACTTGAAAACAAAGATAGGTCTTGCAATGAAGACATGGAGATGGAGCCAATTGAGGAGATTCTTGACTTCACCCCCATGGACAAGGAAGAAGCAAACCTAGTAATTGGAAAAGAAGAAGTGAAGAAACAACTCATGAACGACAATGGTAAGGAATGCCCAAGTGTAGAGCTAAAACCTCTACCATCCAACTTGAGGTATGAGTTTCTTGGTCCATCTTCTACTTTTCCGGTTATTGTTAATGCTTCATTGGATGAGGTTCAAACCTCGAAATTATTGAATGTATTAAGGATGCATCGCAAAGCTTTGGGATATAAAATGGATGATTTGAAAGGTATAAGCCCAACGCTTTGTATGCATCGAATTTCATTGGAGGATGATGCTAAACCATCAATTGAAAGACAAAGAAAGCTTAATCCTCCAATGCTTGAAGTGGTCAAGAAGGAAGTTCTTAAACTACTTGCCGCCGGTATCATTTATCCTATTTCTAATAGTAGGTGGGTGGCACCGGTGCAAGTAGTCCCTAAAAAGGGGGGGATGACGGTTATTAAAAATGAAAAAAGTGAACTCATCCCTACTAGAACTATTACCGGTTGGAGGATGTGTATAGACTATCGTAGGCTAAACACATCCACCAAGAAAGACCACTTCCCATTGCCTTTTATTGATCAAATGTTGGAAAGGCTAGCATCTCACAAGTATTTTTGTTATCTTGATGGTTATTCCGGGTTCTTTCAAATCCCAATTCACCCGGATGACCAAGAGAAAACAACATTCACTTGTCCATACGGCACCTATGCTTACCGTAGGATGCCATTTGGCTTATGCAATGCCCCCGCTACCTTCCAAAGATGTATGATGGCAATCTTTGCGGATATGATTGAAAAAGAAATGGAAGTTTTTATGGATGACTTCTCGGTTGGGGGAAGTTCTTTTGATGATTGTTTAATTAATCTCACGTGATGTTTGAAAAAGTGTGAAGAGGTCAACCTTGTCCTTAATTGGGAGAAATGTCATTTTATGGTTCAAGAAGGCATTTTTCTTGGCCATAAGATCTCCCATGAGGGGATTGAGGTTGATAGGGCTAAGGTGGATGTAATAGAGAAGCTCCCACCCCCTACTAATGTGAAAGGGGTGAGATCTTTTTTGGGACATGCCGATTTCTATCGGCGTTTCATCAAGGATTTCTCTAAAATAGCCAAACCTCTTACTACACTTCTTCAAAAGGAGTGTGATTTTGTATTTGATGATGCTTGTCTAGATGCATTTTGTAGGTTGAAGAATGCATTGATCTCGGCACCAATAGTGCAAGCTCCGGATTGGAGCCTCCCATTTGAACTAATGTGTGATGCAAGTGACACGGCGGTTGGTGCCGTGTTGGGGCAAAAGAAAGAAAAGAGGGTGCACGTGATCCACTATGCAAGCAAGACATTGAATGATGCACAAAAGAACTACACCACGACCGAAAAGGAGCTTCTTGCGGTAATCTATGCTTTTGACAAGTTCCGTTCCTACCTTTTGGGTTCAAAAACCATTGTCTACACCGACCATTCGACAATCAAATATCTCATGTCCAAGAAGCATTCAAAGCCTAGGTTGATGAGATGGGTGCTTGCTTTGCAAGATTTTGATATAGAGGTGAAAGACAAAAAGGGGACGGAAAATTCGGTAGCGGATCATTTGTCAAGGTTGGAAATCCGAGATGAAGATGTTGATCAACTTCCAATCAATGATGAGCTCAAAGATGATGTTTTGTATGCTATCCAGGCAAAGTCATTGCCTTGGTATGCCGATATAGTGAACTACTTGTCTTGTGAGGCGATTCCACCGGAGTTCACCCCTCAACAAAGAAGAAAATTGAAGCATGAGTCGAAAAGGTACATATGGGATGATCCTATTTTGTACAAGATAGGGGTGGATGATCTTTTGAGGAGATGTGTTCCCGACGATGAAATTCAAAGTGTGCTTCATATGTGCCACTCATCACAATGTGGCGGTCATATGGGGGCAAACAAAACGGCGGCAAAAGTGTTGCAATGTTTGTTATTTTGGCCTACTCTCTTCAAGGATGCATGGGTCTTTGTGAAGACTTGTGACAAATGCCAAAGAACCGGGAACATATCAAAAAGAAATGAGATGCCTCAAAATCCGATTTTGGAATTGGAGGTGTTTGATGTTTGGGGGATCGACTTCATGGGTCCCTTTCCTTCATCTTACGGTAATCTCTACATTCTAGTAGCGGTGGACTATGTGTCCAAATGGGTGGAAGCTCTTGCATCACCAAAGAATGACTCCAAGGTGGTGATGAAGATGTTTAAAAAGATCATATTCCCAAGATTTGGCGTTCCACGGGCTGTGATAAGTGATGGGGGGTCTCATTTTGCTCATCGAACATTTAAGACTTTATTGGTTAAGTACGGAGTACACCATAAGGTGGGTTTGTCCTATCATCCTCAGACAAGCGGCCAAACGGAGGTTTCAAATAGAGAAATCAAGCTCATTCTTGAGAAGACCGTGGCTAGAAGTAAGAAGGATTGGGCGGCAAAACTCGATGATGCCTTATGGGCATACCGTACGGCTTTTAAGACTCCCATTGGGACCACTCCTTACAAGTTGGTCTATGGGAAGTCTTGCCATTTGCCCGTGGAATTGGAGCACAAGGCTCGATGGGCAATCAAAGCCTTGAATTTTGACCTCAAAAGTGCCGGAGAGAAGAGAACTCTAGACTTGCATGAACTAGAGGAATTGAGAATGAATGCATACGATAATGCAAGCTCTTACAAGGCAAAGTCTAAGGAGTTTCATGACAAATACATTATCAAGAGGGATTTCAAGGAAGGTGATAAGGTTCTTCTCTACAGCTCAAGGTTAAAGCTTTTTCCCGGAAAACTTAAATCAAGGTGGAGTGGTCCTTTTCAAGTTGTAAAGGTATTTCCCTATGGCTCAGTTGAAGTTTGGAGTGAGAGCACCGGAGCATTCAAAATGAATGGTCAACGCCTCAAGATTTATTATGAGGGCGAAAAGAAAGGTGTGGTTCACTCCATCAAGGTGAAGGAATTCAATGTCTCCGGTTAATGTGATCGGAAGGTCGTCAAGCTAGTGACGTTAAAGAAGCGCTCCCGGGAGGCAACCCGAGTATTTTTGCTTTTACTCAAAAAAAAAAAAAAAAAAAGAGGTAGATTTGGAAACTCCAGTTAGGAGCGGACGCTCCTAACCACATGCGCGCCCGCTCCTACTAGCAGCAAACAAAGCAGGAACTTCAGAAATTGTAGGAGCGGGCGCTCCTTACCACCTGCACGCCCGCTCCTCTATACTCAAAATTAGGCAGGAACTTCAGAAATTGTAGGAGCGGGCGCTCCTTACCACCTGCACGCCCGCTCCTATATTCATCTCTCGAAAAAAAAAAAAATTGATTTTTGGAAAAACTGGCAGAAACTTCAGAAATTGTAGGAGCGGACGCTCCTTACCACCTGCACGCCCGCTCCTACTGACGAAAAACAGGCAGTAGCTTCTTCCAAAGGCAGGAGCGGACGCTCCACTCTACCGGAGCGGGCGCTCCACCCCTGCCGTGTAAAAAAAAAGGGATTTCTCCTTTATCCCTTTTTACCCACTTTCATCTCCCACCTCTCATTCACCATATACATCTTCTCTCTCCTCTTTACCCACCTCTTTCTCACTCTAAAAACCCCATCTTTTCTACCTTCTCTCATCAAAATCATCATCAATCCTTTATTTTTTTCACTCAAAATTCACAAATTCTTACTCTCCTTCCAATTCTCTTTCTAAAAATCACAAAAATTCACAAATTTAGTCAAAAAAATTCGAAAACCCACAAAATCTCCATTGAAGAACAAGAGCAAAAAGGTGAAAGCTTGAAGAAGGAGGAGCAAATTTGGGTAATCTTGGAGGATTTTAGAGTATTTTCATACTCTATTTGGTATAATCCACTTCTCTACTCAACTTTCTTTTTCAAATTTTCTTAATTATTGTTTTTTTTCATACAAATTGTGTAGTTGATTGCATGATTGGTTGGAATTGAACAATTATTGTTGTTTATTGGAGAATTGTTAGAGAAAATTGTGAATGATTTTTAGAATAGTTGAAATTGTGATTGAAAATTGCTTAAACATTGTGATCTTGTGAATGTGATTTGTGTGAAATTAGTGAAGTACATTGTTGTTGGGAATTTGTGTGTTGGAATATATTGTTGGTTGTGTTGTGGAACAGGTACATTTGGATTTTTAAAGGGGGTTTGAAGTTAAGGGTGTGTGTGAAGTTGGTGTTGTTGAGTGTTTTTCCCAATTACACTTTTTCCAAACTAAAAAAAAAATTAAAAAAAAAATGAAGAAATTCATTGGAGGGATTAAGAAAAGAAAAACAAGTGAACCTCAAACACCCTCATCCCCTTCACAACGAGAAAACCCTAACCCACCACCAACTTTAAAAATTGATAAACGATTTAAAAAGCCTTTCGATGACCTTTCCAAACGAAAGATTATTCCAACCCGATTCTATCATCAACATTCAATGCGACTTCTAGGGGTCGATGAGGGAATTAGAAGAGTAGCCGAAAACTTCGGTTGGCTAGACTTCTTGGACCTTGGGGAAGAAACCTTTTCTTCCCTAACTCTTGAATTCCTTTCATCGGTTTCTATGAAATGCATAAGCCTTGAGGATGAGCCATTAGAATGTGAAATAAAATTTAGAATGTTCAATGTCGAAAAAACCTTAACTTTGACGAGATTGAACGAAATTTTTGAATGGCCCACCCTCAACCAAGTCTATGACCCCAATGGTACTTACTTCTCAAGTTATGAGGAGCAAGTGTGGTGGAATACCATTGCGGGGTATCCCAATTTCACAACCCGGTCTAGCCATGCTAGCCACATTATCTACCCCGTCCTTCGAATTTTCATGCGAATCATGAGCTATGCTTGTTTTTCTAAACAAGACTTAGGGAAGCTAACTAAAGAGGAGATCAAATGCCTCTTTCTAGCTTCAAGATTCGAAGGAAATGTGGAAGGGAATGTGAACATGGGATACTTGTTCATCAAGAGATGTATTGAAATAAGAGAAAGTGGAGAGATGAGCGGAGAGATTAGATGCGGGGGAATGATTTCAATTATTGCGAGGAAGTTAGGGTTTGGGTCTTTTCTAGACCAAATGACCCCGGTCCAAGGTTCTAACATGCTTGACCTTAAGGCACTTAGTGATATGAAGTTCCTTAGTGAAATTCCGGGCCGAAATCTTCGCTATAGTTGGAAGGTCAATGGGGTGCATTATTGCACTCTCCCAAATCCGGCGGTTAATAACTCGGTGGGGGACACATGGCAAGTGCCAAGTGATCAACTCCCACGAGGTATGGCCGATGGTGGCGAGAATGTACCCGTACCCCGTCGTATGAGTACATCCTCCATTCCCCAATCTAGGGTAGATGGTTCCTCTTCCTCCTCTTCTCTCTTTGATGTGGAAAATGCTTTCAACCAATTAAATCTAACTAATCAAAGACTTCTTGAACAAAATGAGTACCAAAGTTTTGTAGCGGAGAGAAGCTACCAACATCAAGTTGAGAGGGGAGACTTTCTCCCTTACCTCAACTATCCCAACCGTCCCGTTCAAGAAGGGCCGGTAGCGGGTTGGAACAATGGCCAACCCACCTACCCCTTTTGGCAAGGCCCGCGTAGTTCAATTGAGGAGCTTCGCTCCTTTCCCCCTTATGACTACACACAACCCGGGGGAAGTGATTATAGGGGCGACCCTAGCTATTACTATGTCCCCGAGGTTAGTGGAGATAGTTCATCTTCGGAGGTGCTCGATCCCCCCCTAAGGGGGCATTACGGGTTTCCACCCGGCTATGATGGTGGTTGGGGTGAGCAAGGTGTGCCGGACTTTGGCCATTACCGCACTTGCCCCAACTATGATCTACCTCCTTATGTAGACGCCCCGGCCACTTCTAGTGATGTAGATATTAACTACAATTATCACTATTCGCCGGGACGCCGACATAATTAGATGGTCTAGGCATTTTAGTCACCGTTTCATTGCCCCTTTTCACTTCTTGGGACACCGAGGACGGTGCCAATCCCAAGCTTGGGGGAGGTTACTTCATTGCCTATTTTGTTTCATTGAAACGGTGACTACATGTCTAGCTTGGGGGAGTATTTAGGCCTTGCATAGGAGTTGGGATTTGATGTTGCTAGTTTCGTGCTTAATTTGATTATGCTCCGTTTGTCTTGATTGGTTAGTTAATGGTTGAATGTTTGCATTTTGATGAGCTTGGTTTGGTTTATGTGCTTCTCTGTTGATGATGATATTTGTTGATGAGCCTCCTCTCCTTCCCTAAAATCCAAAACCCAAAAATCCAAAGCCCTTAATCCAAATTCTTTAGTTAGTTTCTCCTTCCTGCCTCTTCTCCTTCCCTCTCCTAATCTTCTTTAGCTAGTACCTCTTTCCCCTCCTCTATAAAAAAAAAAAAAAAAAAAAAAAAAAAAAAAAAAAAAAAAGAGTGCTTCCTTTAATTAGTTTAGACTTTGTATATATTATCTTTGCTTGTAGTCATTTGGCTTGATGATTCGACTAGTGTCTTTGATGGTAAAATGAATTCAAGTGAGCTTGTGATATAATTGTCCTAGTTTTGCAAATGACGATTTATTTATGAATTGTGGAATGATTGTTTAACTCGTATGTGTATGATCCACTCATAATAGTCCTTGTTTGCTTTGCTACTAATCACTACTCTTTTATCACCTTGTATATAAGAGACACTACTACATCAAGATCAATGGTAACTCCTTCCCTTCTTTTCTTGTTTATATTTTCCTTTTAGTCCCTTTTTCCTCTAAAAAAAATAAAAAAAAATAAAAAAAAAAAATAAAAAAAAAAAAACATTTTTTCTTCTAGAATAGTCCTCAATGATGATATTGGATTGCATATGATGGATATTTGCTTTCTTTTGGTAATAAAATTTCGAGTATGGTTTAGATGCCCTTGGTTGAACATAGAATTGGCTAGTTTAGGCTAGTGTGAGAATAACCTTACCGAATGTACGAAACCAAAAGTCTAGGATTGTGGTGAGAAGGTGTCGCCCATATCAAAGGAATTTGAACCCCGAAAGGTAGTAATTGATCCCACATTGTTCCCAAGAGTGAGGTTGTAATATTTTTTCAAGCCTACTACATTTTGAATGAGTGGTAAGGATCCTCTTTGATTTAGTACCTAGATCGAGAACTTGAGTCTTAACTCCCAAGATCGCGGCCTAAACTACTCTTAGTGATTATGAAGGTTGTTATGTATTGTTCATTCGCACAAAGTTAAGGCATGTCATTCTTGTTTCATTAGTTCAATCTTTAAGTTATTATAAATAATAGTTTGTGTTGTAAATGCCAAGTTTGAAAAAAAATAAAAAATAAAATAAAATAAAATAAAAAAAAAAAAAAAGAGAGAGAAAAAGAAAAAAAGAAAAGAAAAAAAAAATAGAGAAAGAAAGAAAGAAAAAGAAGTGATGAATAGCCACCACCCTAGCAATTAAAAAAAAAAAAAAAAAAAAAAAAAAAAAAAAAAAAAAAAATCCTTGGGGGTGCATTTTTGTTTCAAGTTTATTCATAATTTGTAATTTGGGTCGAAGTTAGAAACCTCTTTAGGTTTGCTCTTAGTGCTATATATCTTAGCTTGACTTTAATTGCAAAGCACTTCTAGTTTTCTCTATGCCTTAACTTTGTGCCGTAATCCTTGAGTCTTGTAATGTTAGTAGAGTAGTTGAAGCCATAGTCGGTGGAGGGAGTTGGTTCACAAGCATATGGAGAGGGTACTTATCATTGAGATGTCGAGTGTTCTAAGCCTTCTTTTGTCTATTTTTCTTCCGGCTCCTTCGAGGAGTCATGAGACACTACCATTAGGGGGAATTTGAACTTTGTGTTGGGGACGCGGTAAGATTGGTTGAATGGACCAAAGTTGAGTACATTCGGGAAGGTTAGCTAGGTCTTGGCTAGTCATGACCGTGGTTGATCTTAGGCATTTACCTCATGCTTGAGTTTTATTGCTTAAGGATTCTTTTATCTTTACATGTGCTTTTCTTTGAGCGGACTAATCTATTGGTTTCTTTTGCGCCAAGTGAATTGCTTAGGGACAAGCAATTGGCTAGTTTGGGGGAATTTGATAAGTGTTTTATTTGTCCACTTATCATGGCTTTTTAAAACACAATTTTGTACTCTTTCCCCTACTTCAATCCCTTTTTCTAACTCTTTTTGTGCATACTTGCATCTTTTGGGTTTCCCGTTTCTTTTTATGTGTGTGCTCGTGTTTGTAGGTTCAATGAGATTATGGTTAAGTAGCATGAGCATGAAGACTTTCTCGAGGGAGCACTATCAGGCAGGAGCGGGCGTGCACCCTTAGAGGAGCGGCCGCTCCTCATCCCAGCACCACAATCTGCCTCCCCCTGCACATAAAGGAGCGGGCGTGCAGCTTTCAAGGAGCGGGCGTGCAGCCTTTAAGGAGCGGGCGTGCAGCCTTCAAGGAGCGGGCGCTCCTCCTTGTTTTCCTACATTCTGCTCCAATCTGCACATAAAGGAGAGGGCATGCAGAGAGCCCAGGAGCGGGCGCTCCTCCTTAATGGAGCGGGCGCTCCTTCTGTTCTGAAGCCCGATTTTGACGGATTTTACGATGTAGCTTTTGGGGATATAAATACGACCCTTGGCTTCAGTTTTCTGGATCTTCTTCCCCTTTTAGTTTTCTTAGGTCCTTAGTTTCTCTCAACCCTCATTAATTAGCTTAGAACTTCTCAACTCAATCATTGTAGTAGATTAATTGAAGATTGTTCTCTTGAATTCAACAATTTCTCAACTTTGAAGTTTATTAAGTAATCTCTTTCCTCTATCTCTTGCTCTTAATTTTCAATTTTAATTGCTTTGAGTTGATAATTTCTCCCTTAATCTTGTTTATTTATTCTTGCATGTTTAATCCATCCTTGTTTCATCTCTTCCTAGCTTATTTGAATTCATGAAAACCCTTACTTTAATTGTTAGATTAATTTCCACCATGTTTAGTGAGTAGTCTCTTAGTTAGGGGTTGGGTGAAGACCCAACCAAGCTATGGTTAATTGACTTGGAATTATTCATGTGCTACCTTGGATTGATAGTTGTTTGTGATTGAATTGATAATTGCATGTGTATTTTGTTGGCCACATTATGCCCATGTGTTCATCCCTCTTCTCGCATCGAAAGATGGGGTTTTGGAGTGAGTCTTTTCTTGTGTAATTAGATTATGCTACTTTCATGATTTTGGATGTTTGGTTTCATTGACTAGGTTGCTTTAGTATGATAATTAGGTGAGAAATCCCAATTATTCGAGCTTCATGCTAGTTCGGAGCGATCGAGAGACAAACTCGAGCTAGAAACCCACTTCCTATCCTTGAGACTTAATCCTTACCGTGTTAGTGCTTAATCTAGGGAGTACTTATGTTGTGACTTTGAAAGAAGGCAATGATAAGTTCCTTTTCTATCTTCTATGTGTACTCATGATTCGTCCTTGTTATTGATTCCTTGGTTTTGGTTGGTGTTGAATCCCGTTTCCCCTAGCATTCTTTTATATAGTAGCTAACCATTCAAAACCCAATTTGTGACCGAATTAGCTTACAACCGTTTCATACTCTTGGTGTTCTTCACCCATTCCCTGTGGACACGATCCTCTACTTGCCCTAGACTTGTCTTAGGTTAGTTTTGGTAAAAACATTGTTTGGTTTGGGGTGATTGTCCAACGACCGATTTTTCCCTCTACCAAACCTCTATTTTATCAATCATCAAATAAATCCAAACAGCTCGGGAATAATCAACAATTGTCAAAAAATAACGAGCTCCAGACAACGAAACATGTCGATATGGACCCCACAAATCACAATGAATTTTTTCAAAAATTCCAGAAGCTTTATTGTCACTTAAGGGAAATTTGTCTCTTGAATGTTTAGCACGAAAACAAACTTCGCACCCTTTTGCTAAACTACTTTTATTATTGTTAATGTGAGGAAGTAACTTAACTACTCTCTCCGAAGGATGCCCCATTCGCCTATGACAAAGATCCAAATCTGATGACGCTTCAACCACAGATACACGATGCACCACATCCGGTTTGCTAAGATAGTAGAGCCCATCTCGCCTAAGCCCCGTTCCAATCAGCTCCTTCAGACCTGTAAATCTAACATTTTTTTCCAAGAAGTATGGAAGAAATTAGTAAAAACACAAAGTACTTTTGAGGGTTTTTTAAAATTTCTAATAGTATCTATAATTTTTAAACAAGAATCATACTTGCTTGCAATTTGCTAACTTTTTAATGCATGTATTTGATCATAAATATATATATCTTCAAATAAAATATTTTGTATGATTAATGTTTAGTTGAAGTATTTATATTAAACATTTGTTCTATCACTATTACTGTCAATTTTTAAAACATTATATATTAGAAAACAAGAAGAGCACTATGAACTGGAATGGATAAAAGAGTAAAAGTATATGACTATATATTAGGCCTAGATAAGTATATAAATACAAATAAACTACATTATTGTATGTAAATTAAAGTTTTTTTTTTATTTTTTTATATCATGGAAAGTTATTAGATTTTCATAATAAATAATTTTATTTTGGATAGATGATCATTTAATCTATATTACCAAGTATTATTGATTTTACATGTTTAGCACCTGTTTACTTTAGCTTAATTTCAGTTCAGTTCAGTTTAGTTCAACTCTAATCAGTTCAGTTCAGCTCCAATCAGTTCAGTGCAGTTCAGTTCGGCTCCAATCAGTTCAGTTTAGCTCATTTCAGTAAATGTGAACATACCCTTAATTGTCAATAATAGCAGCAATTTTTACTAGATTAGTATTCGTGCGATGCACGAATTTAGCAAAAAAAAAATAATTTTGCTTGAATTAAAGTTGTATATTATTGAAATAGTTTTAAAATCAATACGTAACTTACTACAACAATAATAATAATGATAATGTTTGATAATCTAGTCCTTAATTCAATGGTACATGCGAAGTGAAAAAGAACATATGTGAATTAAATTGTACAACAACATTTAACTGATCACTTAGTTGAGAAATAGAAATTAAATTGCAATTCAAATTAGGAAAAAAAAGAACTCCAGAGATTGTGATTTTTTCAGACAAATAGACAGAACCGGCAAGCGTTGCAAGCACACTATCACCGTTGGGAAGACCCACGGGGCACTCAATTGTGTACTTGTCAAATAACCAATTTTTATATCCGGTTACATGGTGAGTCGCTCCGGTATCAATTATCCAACTAGTGTCATCAAACTTACCTCTTAATCGGTTTTCGGGAATTTTTGCATTACCCATAAAACCGGCTAGAGCTTTCCACTGTTCAATTGTGAAGGCCTGCCCCGTAGAGGAAGTGGTAGAATCGACAAGAGTTGCATTTGCACGGACCCCCCCTCGAGTGTGTGGAGTCCAGCCATCGGGGTAGCCCATTACTTCGTAACACTTAGAAGGATTGTGTCCCTTTTTTTGGCAATGCGGACATGGAGACCGAAACCAGCAATTGGACACCTCGTGGCCCTATTTTTTGCAGTGGGAACAGGTCTTGGGACCACGAGTGCCGCTGGTGGAAGATCGAGCACCCCCTTATGACAGCGAAACAAACAACCTCGGTTGGTTGTTTGTCTTCGGGTTCGTGCTTGGCTAAGCGAACCCTGTGTCACCAACTGATAAGCCCGATCAAGGCTTGGCAGGGGATCTTGTGAAAGAATATTAGTCCGCAAAGAAGAGAAATAATCGGTATACAATCCCATCAAGAAATCGTGAAGCTTAGTTTGTTCCCTTCGAATCTCATGAGTCTTCCCTGCCGTGCAATTAGAACAGCAATTGCAAGAGATCAGTGGTTCGTGGTGTTCTAACTCCTGCCATAGAGCATGGAGATAACCATAATATACAAAGTTTTAAGAGAGTAATATAATATTGTGAGTGGGTGAATAAATTTCTATAGTAAAAGTAAGATGGTGACAAATTAGAGAGAAAATATAATAGTTTGGCCTTTCTTCTCATTAATCATATCACAATATATATACTAGTTACAATTTCCGTAACCTGAAATCAAGAAGATTTCCTAGAATATTAGGAAACTAACTAGAATAGAAAAGATAATCTTAGGAGATAAATATCTCTCTAAAATATATTATACGATATATCTCAATAGATGGGGACCATGAAAGAGAAAATAAGTGAGAGAGGATAGATATTTTTATTATTTTAGTAGGGATCATGGAAGAGAGAGAAATGATAAAATAAGTTGAGTGGGGTTTAAAGTAAGAGATAGAAATGATAAAATATAGTATAAACTTACAAAAAATAAAAGTAATGCATTTAAAAAAAAAACAACCCAAAAAGAAAAGTGATGCAAATAAAAAAAAATAAAAAATAAATAAATAAATAAACAAAAACAGAGGGAGTAATAAAATAAGACTATTTGAATAAATTTCTATCGATATCACTTCTTTATACGTGAGAGTTCTTATTTCGTTGATAAAAATAGAAGTCAACATTAAAAATAAATCGTACCAAAATGTTAAGATATATGATTTTTTTAAACATAGCTTATCTGATATGAAATTAAAAGTGTTAACACTAACTATATATATTCCGGAGAATAAAAACGTGTGAATGCCGGTGGTAAATCACTTAAATAGTTAAATTGTATATCGAGTAACCATAAGAAAGTTATAGAATAAAGCCATGGCAAAATTTGATGATTGAAAATGACACCCAAAAAAAAATTAAAAATAAATAATTGTAAGATTGTATAGATGATGGCATGCAAGACTTGTGGGGACGAAGGAGCAAACACCCTGGCTTTAACGGTGTAAATGTTAACGAATAACGATTGTAGTGTAAAAAAAGTGGTCGAAAATTAAAAAAAAAGTTGAAGACAAGACTCACGCAAAAATGCACATAAATTAAAGCTAGATGTACGTGTTTCATCATTTCCTCATCATACTTTAATGTTGTATACTTGGAAATTTGGAATATTATAAGTTGTAATTCAATAATAAAGCATGATATGAAAGACGGGGAATCGGAGAGTTTACACATAAAGATTAGTACTCGTAATAAAGTAAGTTCATATAAGTTAAAATAAATTGAATTAAAAAGTTTATATATATGAGCAGGTTTTTTTTTTCTTTACCGATATACAATATAAATTGAATTGAAGAGTTTACACATGACTAAATGAGTCGTTTATTTTTTCTTTACTAATATAATATCAAATGAAGCGTAAAAATAATGAATGAGATTATGAAAAATTAGACATGTATATATACGGAGTATAAAATAAATAGTTAAGTATTTAGATTGATCTATAGGGACTTAGGGAGGTTGAAGAATTAGTGAAAAAGAGATTACATTCATGAGAACTTGAGATTGTGCAGTGGCCAAAGGGTGAATTTTTGTTAGGGTAGGTTTAAATTGTACCACATCAATTAATTATGGGGACTTGTGGGGTTACCAGTTTGCTACACATAATTACTACGTATGTGGAATTGCTTACAAGTACCAAGTTACCAACTATATTGTCATCAATTTTTATCCTCTTTGACTCTTTGTTGTAAAGGTCTTTTAACTTCTATTCGAATTAATTCCTATTCCCTTCGTTTTGGATTAATAGTAATATTAGACATTATACAAAGTTGTAGGAAAATTATATACTTGGAAGTAATATTTGAGTTAGAATTGTGGACACGGACTTTAATTTAAAATTGCTACACTTTAAGATGAGAAGAAAAAATTGCTACACTTTAAGATGAGGAGAAATATTAAGAAATATTTGGAATATAAGTTTAGCGGATTGAGAAGCATGAAGGCAATGGTGTTCACCTGGAAGAAGGTCTTGAGGTTTTTTAATGAGAACTAGTTATTGGCTCGGGCGATGCCTCGAATCATTTTAAAATTGTAAGTTTGATCAAGATTAAATTAAGAAGGTTAATGTTCATCCGTATTTATAAGTGAATGAAAATATGGTAATAATTATTTAATTTTACATTGAATATATAGGCCGGATGTACCAAATTTGACACAAATTTTTTATAAAATATCATGAGTGAATATTATGTACAATTGAAAATGAAAAGTAATTTAATTAGCCAACCATACTCAAAACTAAAGTAGCAAAGTGGTAGGTTTTATTCATTAGACTTTACCTAATTAAAATTAATTAATTTCTTACAAATTAAATGGTAGGTTATTGTGTAATATACTAAAGAGACATGATACTATTATACATGAAAATTAAATAGGGATGTTACACATATAAAGAGCTTTTCAAGTAGATTAAAATAATAACTATAATTAAGGAGGTTATGTATATGAAAAGTTTTACATTATTAATACAATGTGTGGGCACATAAGATGACACATAAGATTCATGTGGCGCCAAATCATCTTGAGTTAAGGGAGGACACATGGCAATTCCATGTCGTCCCTTTGAGTTTTAATAATATTATAGATAGATTGGACGGAGTTGACGTCATAAGATCATAGCAAGTGGGTTGAAATAGAAAAGGGTAATTCTAGAATACTGAGAAAACATGTATTAAAATTATAATTACGCGGTATAATACAATCATCAATTTTATCATATATTTTTGTAGGGAATTACTTCAAAAAAAAACAGAGGATGAGCAACTTAAGGAGAAGAAAAAATCCGTGAACAAACTAATAACGGAACAGGTGCAAAAAAAATAAAGGATGGGCAACTACAGCATACCCAAATTTCCGTTCTCAGACTACTAATGAAGAAGACGTAGGAGGAGGAAAAACAAACGCTTACGAAACAACTAACAACGGAGAAGAAAGATGTGGGATGAGTAACAGAAGCTTACATACGAACTCAAGGAAGCAAGTGCACAATACGAGGAATACACAATACCCGAAGAGGAATTCAAACAAATGAATGAGGAAAGACGGGGCTTTTGGTGAAAGATAAAGGTAAATGAGGAAGATAAAGGAAGACTAGAAGAGAAGTGTACGATATTAATGAAAGAAAAGGGAGAGTTTTTATAGGTGATTGAAGAATTTAAGGTTTACTAACGACATTTTATTTCTGAAATAAATTAATCTAAATGCTTACAATTGAAGGCCAAAAGAAACGTGACTTGATTTCTAGCAACCATCACATTGCGTACCAGAGTGCAGAGACTGCAATGATATTTCTGAATCCATTTTACAATGGTGTGATTTACTGATAGTGAAGAGATGCAGAATAAAAGAACAATTTTTCAGCCAAATTTTTCATAATGGTGATTTAGAGAGGATGGACTCACCTTATCAGACACGCTAAGCTATGGTGTAGATTTTTAATGAAAAGATCCCACGGCCTTAGCCCTTGATTTCCTAACATAGATATTGCATGTTTTCAGACACAAAATAATTATGTCCATTATCAGCAGAATAATTTCATACCATCAGAAATTGTGCTTACACTACAAATATTTAAGATAACGATAGCAGAAACTTACATCAGTCATGCTTCACTTCCATTGTAAATAGCACAAACACAAGTACCGCCTAATGAGCCGAATGGACAGACCAGGTTTTAAATTAGTTTCTAGATAGTTTTTGACCAAAAACAAAAGGGCGACTCTTGATATCAACATACTCCTATTCTATAGACATTGTAGGTGAGATATGCAGCTCCCATCCATGATGTTCATTCAAAGGCCCACTGGTTCTCCCTCCTAACCTCCTCTTCCTCCTCTGGGGTGAAGTCGTTCTTGATGTTGAAGGTCTTCCTGATCTCCTCAGGAGTCTTGCCTTTGATCATGTCGGCCACAGTTTGGCAGGTCAAGTCAAGCAGACTCTTGATGTTCAGATAGTTAGCAGCCTAAACCAAGAATAAATGCACCGAAAATAAGTATCGATATTGACAAATCAGAGAAACAAAACATAAAGAGAAGAGTAATGGAAAATTTTCACAACAGACCCAAAAGTAAGCAGTAGAGCATCATAAGAGCATTCAATCAAAGATGACCCGAACTTAGTCATGCCATTAGAATCTTAAGGTTACAGTGAATTTCTGCTGGCATGAAATGGGCAAACAAAGCTACTATAAGGGAGCAGAGCAGAATATAACTGATCAAAAAGATGGAAGAACAAGAATGTACAGGGGAGAAAATACAAGTTTCTCAACATGAGAAACATAATTGGGTATTTTGGTCTAACGGAACGTTAACCCACAAATAACATACCCAACTCTCCTCAACAATAAAGTTTGAGAATCCTTCACCAATGGAGGTTTAGAAATTCTACAACCATGAAAAAAAAAACACTCACAAATAATGACAAATACCTACCATTTAGGGGTAAGCCTAATTACCCTATTGAATTGGTGTGTTGGGGTCGGGGTTTGATCATGCAAATAAATTATCAGAAAAACAGAAACCATCATGTTAACAACTTGACAATCAGACAAATTGCTGACAATCCATACTTCAAGTTATCCAAGATGCTCATTTCTTTCTAAACAAAACCATAAGCACAATACAGATTATCAACAGGAGCCAGTGAATGAACTAAAAACCCTTGAATAAAAAGAAAGCTATGTTGCAATAATAAAGTTTTGGGAAATAACAATTTGATGATGGAAAAGTCACTAATCCCATCAATTTCCAGAGCAGAAATGGTTGGGGATTTGCAAATCAATGGGGCTTCGAAAACATGGTTGGGGGTTTGCAAATCAATGGGGTTTCATAAAGCCTGAAACAGTTAGGGACTTAGGGCTTTGCAAATCAATAGGGTTTCAAAACTCCAAAACAGGTGGGCCTTCGCCATTCAATGCCGGAAATTGCTGGGGGATTGCAAAGCAATGGGGATTTTCAGAGCTTTCTAGCACTTAGAAGGCACATATATAGTGGAACTTAAAATCCCCAACAGCACAGGGCATCGCAGCAAAATTAGCATAAACAAAATCAACCAACAGGTCTACACATAACTACAAACCTTCCAATCCTAAATGTCCAAAAACAACTAACAATTGTAAAAATTAACCAAAAACTAGCAATTCAAGTGCCTCCCAACAAACAATTACACATACATAACTTGATCAAACATCAAAAATCATTTCAATCAATTACAGAAACGAGAAATTGAAGTTTGTTAAACTTCAAACTAATTAATCCCCAAAACAATTTAATTCAACAATCAAAACATAATTCACCAAAACACCCAACAAATAATCACATTTTAAACCAATGAACACAGATTTAGATCTAGACAATCACATAAACAGCATAATCGGAAAATTGAACCAAAAAAATTAATTAAGAGCACAAACACTAAGTTAAAGCAAGATCTAAAATCTAGAGATAAAGGGAGAAATGAGGAGAGAGAAAAAGAAGAATATACCAAAATGAGATCAAAAAGGGTATTCTGGTCAACTTTGACAAACTCAGCATCCCAGCTCTTAAGTTCATCATCAGCAGTAGAATTAGTAGAAGATCGATCTTCAGCAGAAGCTTTAGAAGCAGCAGCATCAACATGCTTCTTACAGTACTCAATCACCTTGGAAAGGATCTTACCAGTAACATTAGGAAGAGGAATCGCGTTGTCGGCGCAATCATCTTCGATCATATGCTTAATTGTCTGAGATTCCAAGGCGACAATCTCTTCGACATCGAATTGCTCGTTGTCGGAGGATTTCAGGGTTACCTTCTTGGAAGTGGCAGCCATTGATGAAGGTTTTTTTCAAGGAGAGAGAAAATGAAGCGGCAGAGAAAACCTAGCAGATCCGAAATGAGGAGAGAGAAAGTGAGGAGAGAGAAAGTGATGCAAGATGGTGGGATGTTAATGGGTTATTAGGGGTTATTTATAGAGTTGGTTGTGAGCCCTAGGGGTCCAGTCTCGTTTCTCATACTCCGTATGTTGTCACTTTTAAATTGCCTTTTACGTTTCAGATAAAATATACTCACTCCATTCTTTTATTACACGCTTATTTTCTATTTTGCACTAAAATTAATAAAGTTAAAGATTCCTTAAAATTACTCCCTCCGTTTTTAAATACTTGCTTCACATTTCTTTTTCGGTCGTTTATAAATACATGCTTTATTTTCTTATTTAAAATTTTTTTACAATATTTAATTCATTTTTCTCACCTAATGGACCTAACTTAAATCATATTTTATTAATTTCATATTTTCTCTCCTCCAGTTCTCTTCACTACTTTTGCTTTTTACAATTTTTTATTCTTCCACCTACCCCACTACCTCCATATTTTATTACTTTCTACAATTTCTCATAAAACTCCACGCATGGAGAAATGGAGCAAGTATTTAAAAACGAATGGAGTAATAATTAGGAGTATAAAGATGCATGTGGGGTTAGAGATAGAGATAGAGAGAGAGAAAGAAAAAGTGGTTAAGAATTAGGAGAGAGAAAATATTAGGAATAGATGTTAATTAAAGTACAAAAAATAGAAAAAGAAAATTGATGACAAATCATCAAAAAGAGAATAATATTGGCAAAAATTACAGCTTATAAATAGAAACAGACACTTAATTTTGATGACCCAAAAAAGGAATACAAACATACAATAAAAGGATGAAGGGGGTACTGTGCTTGTATAAATTTCAGAAATTTGTGACAAAATATGAGTATATTACTGTAATTAATGTTTGTACACGGTATTGATTATATAAAAAGTAAAGATTTTAAAAAGAAGCATTAATTATACTAATTTACGTGTGTTTCTGTCATGAATTTCTAAATTTACACTATTTTGTAATTAGCATTATCCAAAGAAGAATAAGATGGTTCATAATTTGTTTTAATTTTTTTATTCTAGTAAGACTTATAGAAAATTAAGCTAATGGGTCTTAAAAGTTATAAGGGGTAAATAAAGCATGATTAAGATCATTATCTCAAAGAATACTCGTAATACGTATTTGGTTCATCTGATTTATCTCAATCATTCTATCTGAATAAAGATATTTTTATTGAAACTTTGTGGTAAGAAATTGTTTAGTTCTAAACTTATATTTTTTGAACTTATTTTCTCTAAACTTAAACTTTTCCAACATATTAATTTTGAAAGAAATGAAGAATTTGTCTTAATCAACAAGTTAATATCTGATTCACGTAACCCTAACATGTTATAGTGATTTATATCTTGACCTGTAGGACTCTTTTTATGATTTTAAAAAGTTTCTACAATACCTCATACAACGAACAAACGCATGTTTTGAGTCCAATTTGACAGTTTATGAGGTGATACATGTTAATTTTCATAACATGATTACTTTTTTCTTCTTTTTAGTGTGTGAGATCCTCATGTACTATCAAAGTAAGGCCTAGAACAAGAAATAATATCAAGAAGTTTAATTAGTTGTATTTTAATGTTTAATTGAAATTTTAAAATTATACTTTATACACGTGTTCATAATAGAGAACATATGCCAATATTTTCAGTTGAGCTTTGATATGCAACTAAATTTACTGTCATTAACTCCAATTGTGTTATTAAATTGATCTAGGCCTCACTCTTACAAAATAAAGCACATTAGGATCTAACCCAAAGGAAAAAAATAACAAACACGATATGAAATCATCATGTATCACCTCATAAACTGATAGGGTAGACATGTAGTGTAGCTGTGTAGTATATATATTGTACAAAGTATTCTAGAAACTTGTTTCTTATCTTATGAGAACCATACGAAGAGTGGTACATGTCAAAGAATAGATAACTATAGCACGGCAGGGTTATGTGGATCAACAGTAGCAATCAAACCGGTCAATTTATTTTGAAACAAAGAGATTTATTACCCTTAATTAATTCCAAAAACTAGTAAGTATTTCGGGCGTTGCCACGGGTTGCTACTTTGTAGTCTTGTAGATGTGTAATTGATGAATTTTTTAAAAAAAATTTATAAAACTGTATATCATTGTCAAACCAAAATTGAGTTATTTTTTGATTTTTTTTTTTGTAAAAAAAAAAACGTTGAGATTTGGACTTTTTTTTTTTTTTTTTACATATTAATAAAGTACTTGATAATTGGTTTAGATGGTGAAACAGTTTGCTTTGTTATAAGGTGTAAATAAAGTATGATTAAGATCATTCTCCTAAAGTATACTCGTAATATGTATTTGGTTCATATGATTTTATCTCAAAATCATTCTATCTAAGTGACGTGGCTCAACAAAGAAGGGATTATGTGGCACATCGATGTGCTTAATTAGGAATGCATTTCTAAAAATGTGGATGTGCAATTCCTTTTTAATTGCGCCACGTCACCTTCAAAACATCTTATGACGCCACATTATCACTCAAACAATCTTAACCATTACGCCAGTTACTCAACAAACCAATATTATTTCGAACAATACATCACATCACCCAAACAACCAACATTACTCCATGTGAAAACATAAAGATAAAGAGATTCGAACCTTCAACCTCTTATAAGAAAGATGACTATTTAACCACTAATTTATCAACTATGTTATTAATATGTAAAAAATTTAATATAAATGCAAACCATTAGGTTCAATTAAATATATATATTTTTTTTAAAAAAAAAAAAACTCAAAGAATTATAACTCAATTTTAATAACCATTTAGGCTAATTACCAACTATGTTATTAATATGTAAAAATTTAATACAAATGCAAGCCACTAGGTTCAATTAAAAATATAGATACTTAAAGAATAACTCAATTTTGATTTGACAATGACAATTTCAAATTTAAAAAATCTTTACAAAAGTTTATCAATTGCATGTTTACAATAATAGCAATGCACGAGCTACTCACTAATTAGCTATTGTAGCTAATCCGGTCCGGAGTAGTTGCCTTTTTTGGTAGCAAATGCACGAACATCGATTTCCAATAACCATTTCGTCTTCCCAAATCAAGTTCTCTGCAATACTCTATAGGTACTTACAACCATACTTACGGAGTAATAAATTTCCAATTTCTACTCCGACATGGCGATATAAGAAATCATCATCCCAAGTCCCCACCCCCAATTTAATATCATATTTCGACTTTCCAATCATATAGGATCATTCTACGTCTATTATGCAGGCTCTGTTTGGTTAATCTCTACAGACTTTACACATTACTATTCCGTATTAAGGAACACGAGTAGAATCTAAAAGTCTAACTAAATCTGGAAAGACTAAGGGTTTGTTCTTTTTAGCGTAATTTCAGTTCAACTTTAATCAGTTCAGTTCAACGTTCAACTCCTAATTTCCTTGTCTAATAAACATTTCAGCTTTATTCAGTTCAGCTCCAATCAGTTCACTTCAATTCATTTCAATCTGAATTTTGTTTAGGCAAAAGCTAATGAGCATCCCCGGGACGTTAGATAAGAGAATTAAAGTGGAAATATTAGAGTAAAATTAACATTAACTACACCGAACGACGCGTGATTTTGTCATGCATTCCTAACTTAATACCATTTCAACCAATATAATTATTCTTTATCTAACGCCCCGGGACGCTCGTTAGCAAGATCCTTTTGTTTAATCTAATTTTGTTTGAAATTATATTATTTAAATTTTTTAACTTTTTATTTGACTTATTTATTTCAATCTGAAGTTATTTTATTTTTTGAAATGATTTAATTTTATACGGAGCATTGACTTATCAAGCTAGTGTTATTCCTCAGTGTTATCTTATGAGACTTTTTTCAGTGATCACAAGACTATGACTCAAGGAAAATAATTTTGATTAAAAACATAAGGAGCATAATTAATTCAAGCTATCATTACGAGATGATCGATGTAATGAAACCAAGAACATTTTGGATGATCAATACTCCGTGTCTTCAAGTAGTAGATGATCAAATGCGAATAGGGATAGATATATAATCAAGAATAGACACATTGTCAGTTCACTGTGTACTCCACTACATTAGTTACATATATATCCTTCAAGCTCCTTCTAAAAAGTGTTGCATTTTCAAAGCACAAGCTTATTACGGCAAAACTCTATTTGATGCCATGCTTCGATTTCTACAGCTTTGAAACAGGTAAACCTGCACAGTAATTGCAATTACAGTTAATATATTGAAGAACTAAGTGATGCATGTAGATAGTGCACAAAGATAACTAAAGTGAATAGTACTTAGAGCTTTAGCATTGACAATGCTTGGGCAAGCTGCCGGGGGTGGAGCATTCTCATTTAAGAATGGCTCAACGCGGTTGGGGTCAGCCCACGCTGGGTATCCTTTGATTTTTCCCTGAAAGTCAGAAATACAAGTTATATATCTAGCAGGGTATTGATTACTCATCTGCATTTACAGTTAGGGATGAAAGGCAGGGAATTGCAAGGGCACTGTATGCCTATCACATAGTTTTGGCAGATATACAGCTTAACTGTCTAATAATGTACAGCATAAGACTATTTTTCAGATAATCCATATATAACACAGGTCAAGCTGATAAATGTACCAGGACATTCAGAGCTGCAAGTGTCGCCATTCCTTCACGAGTCCACTGCATGACAGAAAATTATGGAATAAAATTGGATTAGAAATAGCCGCTGAAGGACTTAACCATCATAACTAGTTGTGAGTAGATGGTGCAGAGATCAGTAAAATTCCCCCAAGTACCTTGGAAGCTGAAGCTATGTGTGGCACCACAACAGCATTCTTCATGTCAGCAAGGCCAGGTTTCATGAATGGCTCATCCTACACAAGGAAATGCTAATATGAATCTAAGAGGTGTCCAACAAGCAAGATCTGAACTCTGAAACGTAAGAAAGTTATGATTGGATACCTCAAAGACATCAAGACCAACTCGAAACATGGGGTTTGCCTTCAAATGTTCAACGAGAGCTACTTCATCAATGACAGGACCCCTACTGCAGTTGATGAGAATGGCTTCCTGTTGAAATTTATACAGGTTTAAACTTGCAGTAATCAAAGTAGGAATTCTCCAAGAACAATTCGCTGAAATTACCTTTTTCATCATTGAGAGCCTCTCTTTGTTGACAAGATGGTAAGTTGTTTTATCCAATATAGGATGCAGACTTATCTATAAAGCATTCAATCATTTACCATTACACACAAAACTGATTACTTTTCTCCATTTCAGACAGAAGGTATTAGGAATAATAGATCACTTGAATATGCTTGGCTGGAGCTTGGTAGGAACCTTACCAAATCAGCCTGTTGAAGTACTTCATCCATACTCGCTGCTCTTTTCCAAGTGACAGGTTGCTCACCATTAGCTTTCAGGAATTCACCATAAGCTAGAGAAAGAAATCACAGAAATATCACTTAAAATTCAGATATTTAGCTCACCACGTAATTATAAATAAAAATTACATCACCATATTTTGTAGACTTATTCCAGTATGAATAACATGGGAAAGACCAAATTTTTACTCGATGAAATTAGAAATACGGTCTACTATATCAGGACTTGGGGAGTATCCGAGTATACCAGTAACAAACTTCTCCAGTCGAGTTGATTGGTACAGATCAAAATATATCAGGTTCATTTTGAATCCCTCAACCTGAGAATGGAATAGTAGCACTATGTGTGGTTAGTTGATCAGAAAAATCACCAATAGCAGTTTTGCAACTGCAAAAGAATGCAGAAACTCGTTGGGCTTATTGCTTATAAATGTTGACTCAAGCCAAGATGCAGAATTTTAAAAGACTTCTTTAAAGTATACTCGTATATACTTTTTCAACTAGTGTTTAAATCAAGAGTACGTATTTATTAACATTAGAGCACCAATTTAAAATGTATGTTACCATCATTCTAGCATAAGCAGACCCAATACGACCAGCTCCAATGACACCAACAGTCTGCCCCTTGAGCAAGTTTCCAACAAACCTGTGATGAGAAATGTGTACTGTTAGGTCCTTAAAAAGAATTCATTTACATAGAATGAATTTAAGAATTGGACTATAATTAAGAGAGCCCTTACAAATGAGGAAGCCATCCTTCATACAGACCAGCCCTCATGAACTCATCTGCTTCAACTATCCTTCGGGCAGCTGCCAAGGATAGTGAAGCTGCTAATTCTGCTGTAGTCTCGGTAAGAACTCCCTGCAGAAGGCGATAATACAATAAGAGAGATTCTTGTTCCAAACAAAATTCACATTCAAGTGCCACTAAAAGCCGTCTATAAGTTACAGAAACCATCATGTATTTGAATTTGGTGATCAAAAGTGTATAGATGCATTCATCCAAGACTTAAGTTAATCCTGCATGAAATCATTCCAGAACCTTGCAAGGTGCTTCAGGTCTACGTGTGCGTGTGTCAGACACACGCACACACTAAATCAGACCACCATTACCGATACTTTAGGAGCATGAAATAAATTGTGATTAGCTACTTACTTACGACAGTTTTTATTTTGTCAACATATATAATACAGTCAACTAGCAATTTAATTTGTGACTTGCTATAGTGCAAATTCAGATTAAAAAAAAAAAAAAAAGTTAGTTAAGTGAAAATCTTACAGGAGTGTTACCAACAGCAACACCGTACTTAGTAGCAGCATTAACATCAACATTGTTATAACCAACAGCCATGTTACTGAATGCTTTGCCACCTGCTTTGCTCAATGCAGAGAACAAAGTCTCTCCCCAATCTTCTGTCAACTGTAATAACATTAAATAATTCAACAAAAAATAAGCAATTTATCTTAATATTCAAACGAAAATTACCATTCATCCATAAAATTAGAAAGAACAAACTATAATAAATTTACCTGGCCAATTACCCCATCACACTTGTCTCCAATCAAAGCAATAATATCATCAACAGATAATATAGTTTTGTTCTGGGTACAAATCTAAATTTGAAAAAAAATAAAATAAAAAATTATTAATATAAAAACATGAAATTATAAAAAATCCAAAAATGAAGTGGGTGAAATAAACTAAAATAACCTCCACTCGACAATCTTGTTCAACTAAGAGATTGATCCAACGAGTGCCAGGCATAGATTTAGTGCTAACAACTCTGTATTTCCCACTAGGATTGTAAACTTCAATTGAAACTGGTTTTGCCATAATGAATAATTTTGGTTCAGGTAATTCAACAAACACTTGGTGTGCAAAGTTTTATTCTTGAAGTTTTTATACTTGGGAAATGGGCATGCTGTGGTGCAACCCACAGTAAGAATTGTATGTACATTCACATCAACACATCAAGATCAAATCTTTGTGATCAATGGTTGATAAAGGTGTTATCTTTGAAGGGTGTAGAGTAATATGATGGGATTGGATGTATGTGGGCATTGTTTGTGATGTTTGGATAAAGTGGATTTGTTTTGTAGGAATTGGAAGTTTTATGAGGGCCTTTCATTTGGTAGGAAAGATAATGAGATTGTGGCCTATAGTTTTTGATCTAATGCATTGAGTTCTTGATTGCTATAGAGGTTTTTGAGGGCCCTCTCCAATTAGTTAGGAAAATTCATAGCAATTGCAATTTTTTTGAATTTTTGGTAGAGTGAAATACCATTTCAATGTATATTACTTTTTTTTTTTTTTTTTTTTTTTTTTTTTTTTTTTTTTTTTTTGTGTTGAGAGAATAGCAATTATAAACGAGATTTGATCTCAATATTTGGATATAACCTCTTCAGATTTTAACCAATGAATATAGTTATAATAATTACCCGGATCATAAAATTAATTATTACATTTGTATTTTAATGTACGAAATATTACTAAATCGTATTTGTAATCTTACCGGGAAATATATAGTACACCACTTATTCCTCGAAAACATTCAAGTACAATTTTAGATAGGAAGAACTATAAGATTATACTTCAATCTTTCTATTTTCTCAACTTTTTGTTTGCTAGGGTTAAATCATTGATTCGAAATGTTAACAATTTCCACCTCAAATTGCTTTAGGGTTTGAAAAGTATCTAGTGTCATAGAAATATAGTAGCCTTGAACTTAATAAATTCACTAGAACTATTTAAGTGTTTGACTAAAAATTATTGGATCATCAATTTGACCCTAAAGGAACCTTTATCGGCAAACACATAACCCAAAACGCATGATCATGCATTCAATTGTGCTCTATATGCCATTGGAGGTAATATGGAATTGGGCTAGGCCAGGCAAAGGCTTCACAGCCCACACACATCCTAGCATGAAAAAACTTAGCACAACAATTAAGAGAACACTATTGTGTGTCGGCTTGATTACCTTTATTTAAGAGAAGCATGATAAGGCACGACACAACTTGAAACAACAATACGTGTTAAAATTAGTAAATTTTGAGTAAGCACGACATGGTGGCACATGGACTTAGGTCTTGCAAGAGTGTAAGGTGTCAATAAAATGCATCCATAAAGGTTAATGATGATGGGCTCAACACAACTCATTCGGAAAGAACTTTGCCAGGCCCATTGAGCATTAATTGAAACTTGCCAACTTAAAAAGTGTATGGCTAGTTGAAGCAGAAGATTTGCCTACATTCCTTTGCATCACCAACCACATTGAAATAAATATGTACTCAAATAAACATTTCAATTTTTATATTTTTTCAAGTAATACAATTAGAAACATATTAAATGAAAGATATATTTCAATCTTGTATTTTTGCTCAAATAATACAACTTTCAAAGTATTACATAAATCTTTATTTATTTATAATAGGCCAATTACATAGCAATCATATGGGAAATTAGTGCCAAAATTGCCAAAGTCAAACTATTGAAAAACAAAAATAATTCAACTTCATCGTCATCCCCGATTATATGACGAAATGTTACAAGAAACACAAAGAGGCATGTTGTTGCTTAGCTAGTCCAAGTATGCAATTGTGTATAAGTACGATTGTCGCAATGAAAATAGAAGCCATCTTCTTTAGCCTCCCAAAAGCATTGCGAATTACACGTACCTTCGTGAGCAGCCCTAAAAACATCAAATCTAATGTTTTTATCTTTCCAATAGAAGTGGCAAAAGTATAGTGTTGAATCCATCAAATTGACATGAAAATGCCACTCATAAGTTTGTCCTTTCTCCAAAACATGCACACCCAAATCATTATTCTTGGATTGACAACGTAATGTCATTGGACCTGGCAATGCGTTGACTATGTGAACTCTGTAGCCATTCATTTCAATTTGTGCCATTGTTGTTGGCGCAAAATTCATTTTTAGGAATCCTACGCACACTAATAAACTCACCATGTAACCAACGTAACCCATCTTTGCTCTTTTATTATTTACCAACTTAAATTATTATGTTTTTTTTGTCAATTGTTCATTTGTTTTTATATAGATAGGTTTGCATGCTAATTAAACATGGACTACCCTCAAATTAAGGGGAACTATATTATTTAGCCTGTACAGTTTGTGTGCCAAAAAAAACATATGGTTAGATTTCAAGGGTTTTTTTTTTTTTTAATTAACTTTATTTATAGTGTAGGACTTAATATAATATCTTACCAACCTAATAATATAATGGATGATCTGCTCAATAAGCTAAGCCAGCAAACTTAATTAGTATCGTAGCATAGTAGTGCAAAGACGTGTATCTAAGCATTATTTGAACAAGTTAATTAAATTAGGTTTAGTTTTTTTATTTTTTATTTTTATTTTTTTTGGAGGAGGAGTTGGGGGGGGGGGCAATCTTTCGTGATCTTTAGAGAATTAGAGGCCCAAAGTTGTTTGGTGTGGCTATGGCCACAACTCACAAGTGTAACACATTAAAGTTGGTGGAATTAAGAATTAGTCAAATAGACAAATACTATACCACCATTTTAATGAATTGGGATGAATCTGATGATGAAAAATAAATTTCTTATTTGTTGAAGATAAAGCTTGTGTTTTATTTGAAGTTAATAAAAAATGGAGTAACTGTTTTTTTAAAAAAATAAATAAATTATGAGTAACGATATATGTAACTCTCATGGCTATATATAAGCATTAAATATACTTGTTAAAATAGAATTAAGTTGAGAATTCATGACAAAATCACGTTAGATCGGTGTAATTAATGTTAATTTATCTTCAATATGTCCTAAGGGTTATGTTTATCATTTTTCTTTTTTTTATATATGAGGTAAGGAGGACCCTAATTGCATGAACCTTAATCTTCTTGGTTTTTCAATTAAGTGTTTGTAAATTGCTATTGGTAGTGAGTGAGTAAGGTAAGGGATCCCTACTAAAAACACCTAAAATTGTGAGAATTCAACCTTTTGAAACCAATGTGTAGATTCATAAGCTTAAGGTGCAAGCTACTCGTAGCAATATATGATTGTAAAATCTACATATGCGCTACTCTTTAATCTTTATCATGGGAAGAGAAGCTAGTTTTGGTGCTTTCATTATATTAGGAAAATAAGTTTAGTCAAATCAATATATATAAGCTCTAGCTATATACTACGAATACTTAAGATTTATTTAGTGCCAATAAAGTCAACTTGTGTTTTAATCACAATTGTAATGAGAGCTAACAGCTAAGTAGCTAACTAATACTTATTAGTAGGCTAGCTAAAAATCCTAGTATATATAAACATAAACCCTTGGTGCCTCATGTTCTTTCTCCTCATGATATTTTTCTTTTCGAACGAGTTTATATATCAATGTTTGCCCAATCTTCTAGCTCGGTTTTAAACTCTTCATTTCTCCTAAAATTAAAGCATATGATAGAATCATTATTCTTTTTCATTGATCTTCATTTACTATTAACAATTTGGGCATGACACGAGTCAAATTAAATTACCAGTTAAATTAAATAGCTTAATACAAGTTTGGATAAGGAGAAATCTAGGTTAAGAGAGTCCATTATGAGTCATATTGAGGGAAAAAAAAAAAAGAAATTCATCATATTACTATATTAGAGAATAGAGATGATGGGCTCAAGCTAGACTCCTCATGCGGAAAGAGCCAATAATCGAGTGATTGAGCATCCTTTACATTTGCCAACTTAAGTAGAAGTGTGTTGAGTGTATAATAGCAAGAAAATCATGAATTAATTTAATACATTACATTGCATCAATTTGGAAAAAAAATTTATGTACTCAAATAAACATTTCAGTTTTGTGTTTTTTAATCAAGTAAATACAAATAAAAGCATACTCAAAGATGAAAGATATATTTCAATTTCGTATTTTTAATTTGCTCGAATAATACTCCATCTAGAGTGCTACATAAAACTTTATTTATTTATAATAGGCCCATTCCATAGCAATCATATGGAAAACTAGGGCCAAAATTGCCAAATCAAACTATTGAAAAACAAAAATCATCTCTGAATTATTTATATTTTTGCAGAGGTGTTATGAAGAAAAGTTACAAGAAATACAAAGAGACATGTTGCTTAGCTAGTCCAAGTATGCAATTGCGTATAAGTACGATTGTCGCAGTGAAAATAGAAGCCATCTTCTTTAGCCTCCCAAAAGCATTGCGAATTACATGTACCTTCGTGAGCAGTCCTAAAAACATCAAATCTAATGTTTTTATCTTTCCAATAGAAGTGGCAAAAGTATAGTGTTGAATCCATCAAATTGACATGAAAATGCCACTCATAAGTTTGTCCTTTCTCCAAAACATGCACACCCAAATCATTATTCTTGGATTGACAACGTAATGTCATTGGACCTGGCAATGCATTGAGTATGTGAACTCTGTAGCCGTTCAATTCAATTTGTGCCATTGTTGTTGGCGCAAAATTCATTTGTAGGAATCCTACACACATCAACAAACTCACCACATAACTTACATAACCCATGTTTGATCTTTTACTATGTTCTAACTTAAATTATTATGATTTTGTCAATTTTTCATTTGTTTATATAGTTGGGTTTGCATGCTAATTAAACATGGACTGCCCTCAAATTAAGGGGAACTAAATTATTTAGCTTGTACAGTTTGTACCAAAAAACATATGGGTAGATTTCAAGTGGTTTATTTTTAATTAAGTTTAATTATAGGGTAGGTTGGCTTAATATAATCTTTATCAATCTAATAATATAATGGATGATCTGCTGAAGCCAAAAGCCAACAAAAATTAATTAGTAGACGAATTCCTCGTAAGTGGTAATGCAGTAGTGTAAAATTGTAAGCATTTTTTGATAAAGTTGTTAATTAAATTAGGTTTGATTTTTCGTGATTTTTTTTTCTAAGATCCCAAAGTTGCTTTTTGTGGCTAATTTTTGGCCACTGGTGTAACACATAAAAGTTGGTGGAATTAGGAATTAGTCAAATACTACCACCATTTAATGTTTAGGGGTGAATTGGATGATGAAGAAGAATATATTTTTTTTATTTGTCGGAGATGCGACCTGTTTTTGATTTGAAGTTAACCAAATAAATACTGTAGCTTTTATATAGCTTAAGATTGATCAGATTTAGAGCCAATAAAGGCAATTTATGTTTAATCACCGCTTTGTTTTACAAAAAAGGCCTATCACAACTATAATAATAAGAAGTGATTACTTGAAAGAAATAACTTAATACGGAGTATAAGAGTGCATCATAACAAGCTTGTTTAAAGAAATTCATTACACGAAGTATAAATTTAGGATTTCTTCAAAAAAAAAAAAAAAAAAAATTAGTAATTTTTTTTTTTTTTTGGGTTGGTAAGAAGAAAAGCCCGGACCTTTCACAGATTCTCCCGGTTTGGGTTAACAGGCTAGATAATTTGGAAGAGTGGGGGAAGATAAGGAAATCTTACTCCCCCAAATTGTCACTACTCACTAGTGGGGATTGAATACCAAAGCTCATGGTTGGAAGATACTTTCTTTTCCACTAAAACACACACAACTACATTTATCAAATACATGGAGTAGTTGAAATTGATTAGTTTCCTGCATTAATTGTGACTAAACCTAAAAAAAAATATTTGACTTGAAACATCAACTCTAAATATCATATTAGAATTGATATTGTACTCATAATTGGATAAACTAAAACCGACCTGACTGACTGACTAACAAACTCGATCCATATCAAATACAAAGTAGTTATACGTAGATTAAATTAGTTTTCAACAAGCTAATCTTTCATAGGTCGAAATCGAACTTTGTATAACCGAATGAACTTTCATTTAACCCAAAAATTTCTTAACTCACTTCAAGTCTTAACCAAACGACCTATTTGACACCTCTGCCATCACGACTTAAAAACACGGCAAGTACGCTAGACGCACAGTAGGTAGCGAATGGAAGCCGAAAAAGAAACTTTATCTTTAACAAATCCACCATCACCACCTCACCCCTCTTCCATTTCCTTCCCCTCTTCTTCTCCACCACCCTTCTCTCTCTTCCACCAATCCCATCTCTTTCTTCCCTCATTTCTCATTCAATCTTAGAGAGAGAAATTCATAATTATAGGTGGTGGAAGAGAGAGAAAAACCCCTCAAAATGGAGAGATTAATCTGCTCTTCACCAATCCCCTCCAAATTAAACCTTAAATCTTACCCTTCTCTACCCCAACTCGGCCGTGTTGACCCCCTCAAACTCGGTGTTTTGCTACCACCAACCACCGAGTCATTCCGAGTCAACTCGACCCCTTTGAAGCGCTGCCGATTACAGTTGAGGGCATCTTGTTTTTCGAATCCAACCCCATCATTCAATTCATCTTTTGACCCGTTTAATTCAAATGGGTCTTCTTCGGAGCCCCGTATTGCGTCACATTCAAACCCAAAGTTGCAAAAGGTATGATAAACTGGTAATTGTTGTTGCCAATTCTGCGAATTTTGTTTCTTATTTAGACTGAATCTTTATTTTCTGGATTATTGAATAGAATTTCTCCCAAATAAGACTAGATCTTGATAATTGAGGTAGAATATTGGCAATTGTATTATTATACTCACGCTCAGACGTTTATAATTGTACTTTAAAGGTGTTTTGTGGTTAATGATCATCATGTACGGCTTTTTTCCTAGGGAATTGTATCATTTGGAGTGTTGTAAATTTAGAAGCAAGGTTTTATGTCTATATTCAAGGAAATAATGGTTCCGTGTACAGAGGAATACTATTTTGTTATGTTCGGAAACGTTGTTATCTTTCTCGAAGTAGGAATAGTTTAAGATTAGATTAATAGTGATTGTGAAGGAGGCATATGGTGCAATAACTATGAAGGGTCTATTTATACAATCATGCCATATCCTTGATTACAAGTTTTATGACGGTTTAGACAATGTGACAAGAACTCCCAGATGAAGGGAGTAGTATTAGTTAGCTGATGTTGGAATTAGATTAAGAAAAATCATTATTAAGATACTTGATTATATTGTAGTAGCCGCTGCCTGCAGGCGGTGTAATGTGATACCTAGGCTGGTGTAACTCATTTGTATGGCGTGGATGTATGGTTTGTGATTGCAGACTGGGGTTGTGGCGGAGAAGTTTGGCATTCCTGAATGTAACTTAGATAGATAATTTCTTCTCCTTCTTGTTAAGTTTTCGTGTTCCTACTTCCCAGCCTCGGGAACGAAATAAGTTTTGTTGATACCCTATAAGAGCATTGGACTTTTCTGAATTCGATGATAGGTTTTGTGGAGATAGGAGATTCTTTGAAAAGTTTTTTGTGGTTTAAGGTCTGTATTTCAATTGAGAAGGACCTGTCCGTCATTCTTTCATGCAAGAGTTAGCTCATCAGTATATTCTTTTCACTTTATATGGAGTAACTATCAATATTACTTGCTCTTCATTGGTTTTTCTAAGTATAGATTCCATTTTTCGTTTGATGGTAAGAATCTCTGCTTATAAACTCTATAAACTCCAGATTACTTATACAACTTGTTTCCGTGTTTGGATCTTTTTTTTTTTTTTTTTTTAAATTATTTTTTTATCTAGCTTATCTTATCTAAACTCAAGGTTGAATGAAGTACTCCCTTAGTGAACCAAGAAAGTGCAAATATCATTGTGACAGTTGTAATCTCTAAGTTTGTCGGCACATCTTGCAATATGAAGTCATGTAAGATGTAACCCATGAGACTTTAATCTCTTTCTCATGATTTGCAAAGCATTCTCTTTTTTTCTGCTTTGTCCTTCTCTCATTTGCAAAGCATGTAAATTGCATCTTTCATAGATGTGTTATAAACATGATTTGATGAGTATCTAAAACAATGCAAAGTATATTGGAATGGAGTTGAACAAAATTGCTTTAAAAAATTCTTTGACATTCCTGAACATGTGTCTTGACCTTTTTCATGATCTTGCTTAGTTACTTGTTCTGCTAGCAACATGTCATTGAGTAATGAGCTGCCATGGTTCTTCACCTGTAGCCCTGATGCACTGGGTCTCATTTTTGACGGGTGCTTCATCAGCACGAGTCAGATTAGAGACAGGAAAGTATTGGTGGCATGAGTAGTGATCGGGCTTCTCACCTTTCCCCTTACGATGTTGGAGGAGGGAACTAGCTAGATTTGATTTTCTTCATATTAATTCATTTTCAAACCCATTTAGTGGATGAAAATGATAGAATAGTTTGGAAGAATGTAGGATTGACATTAATGAAGCTGGGGATATCGGAATTATGGTACTTTTGTAGCTTCATAATCATTTCCAACTGTCTCTGGGTTATCCTGCTCTGCATAGAAGTGGCGTTTTCTGATGAGCCTTGATTATAGATTGTGTGATGTTATCTTTATGCGATGGAAAGACATTTTCACCTGCACAACTTTTTGTTTAAATACCCATCTAAAAGCATGCATAAGTTACTGTAATTGGTGCTGTTTGTCTTCTGGATTGCTTGCATCACCAGTCATAGATGGTGGATACTGGATAGTCAGTATCGTGCTGTAATTGCTGTTCATGTTACTGAAGTTTTGAACCTATCTTTATACTAGTGTCCTTGGATCTCGTTTCAGTTCGTCACTGCTGCAAAAATTATTCTGCTTTCTGCTCTTGCAATGACCATCATTAATCCAGTCCGTACACTACCAGCATTTGCTAGCTTACAAACTGCCTCGCCTGGGGGTGCCGTTGCAAGAGGCTTCCTTCGCACCGAAGTACTGAGTAGTGCATGGACCGGTTTCTTTGCTGGTTGTTTGCACACATTATCAGGACCTGACCACCTTGCTGCTTTAGCTCCTCTGTCAATTGGCCGAACTAAAATGGAAAGTGCAGCTGTAGGGGCCCTTTGGGGGTGTGGCCATGATGCTGGGCAATTAATTTTCGGCTTACTCTTTCTTCTACTCAAAGATCGTCTCCACATTGAAATAATTCGAACTTGGGGCACTCGAGTAGTTGGTGTAACTCTTCTTATTATTGGTGCCATGGGTATAAAGGAAGCTTCAGAAGTCCCTACCCCTTGTGTTGCCTTAGAAAATGGGGAGTGCGATGTTGGTGTCTTAGATACTGTTGAAACCCCTCTTGTTGGGAAGAAGAAAAAGATTGGGTTTGCAACCTTTGCCACGGGGATTGTGCATGGGCTTCAGCCTGATGCACTAATGATGGTTCTTCCGGCTCTTGCATTGCCCTCGAGGGTTGCAGGGGCAGCATTTTTAGGCATGTTCTTGGTTGGAACGGTTGTTGCAATGGGTGGTTATACCGTATTCATTGGGTCGTGTAGTGAGGCATTGAAAGATAGAGTTCCTAGAATAACAGAAAAGCTTACTTGGGCTGCTTCTCTGGTAGCTATTGGCCTTGGATTAGCTATCATTATTAGTCAATTTTTCGGCTTTAGTTTGTATTAATTAGTTTATTACATGATATCAAGATATCGGATTGTAGGTTATTTTTCCTCGCTGAGCATTAGGAAGGATTTTGGAGTGAGCAAATTGGATTTTCTGAAGAGATTACGTTCATTATTTTTGTTTCTTATGTTGTTTTCTATATGCAGTAATTATAGGTACCACTTTTTTTAATACAAAGTAATCGACTGTAACAGCTTCGACTGAATATTATATTTGTGTGCTCGTTTTACCATTACCACCTAATGATTTAGGGTCAAATTTGAAGGAGGTTACATATGCCGTGCAGCTGTAGGCAATGGTGTGCTTCTTGTCCGATTTTGAGCATCTCTTTGAACTTGCATGTCAATAGTTTGAGTTTTCATTCTACATTTTTCTTACATAAACGTAATGAACATAAATACTGTTACAGGACAAGACGGCATGTTATGCTCAATTGTCACCCAGGCTTATCCCATGGTACAAGAAGATTCATGTGAGGTGCATTATATTCTATAGTGTGAAGCATTGAAACATAAATACTTACATTCAATATAAGTATATATGATCCATTACAGATTACACAACCTGCAAGAACATAAAATTATGAAAATTCGTTGTGGTTATGGCTGGCGGACAAGTAAGTTCATTTGTGCATTGCTGTGACCTCACTTATGGGATTAAGTTTTGATTGATTGATTGTGCATTCATGTCTTCGGTAAGCTCTTTTGGGATTAAGATTCATGCCTTTAGCTGGCTGTTCATGCCGTGCAGAGCACATATATCTGCAGCAGTTTTCAGCTGGAAAACACGAGAAAACACGAATTATAACAAGGATTTAGACATGAGCAAGAAAAGAATCAGACGAGAAAGAGAGTATTTACGTAATGTCTACAATAGATAGAAACTACTTAATCTTTATATACCTGCATCAAATGATCAAAACAAAAGATGGATTTTCAGGGATTTCTGCTTGGACTAAGAAAACTTGGGCTACAAATATATGTAGTAGGCCTGTACCCAATTGTCTATTTCAGCCCAAACCCAATAACAGATTCTATTTTTGGTACTGGGTCTAGATTTATGGCCTACTGTTAGATTATAGGTCAAACTTTCAAAGTTTTGGTAATGGACTTTCTTAGAAAAAAAAAATAGATGTTATTAACTTATTATGATTATCATATCGAATTACACAACTTATTATGATTATTAACTTATTATGATTATCATATAGATGTTTCTAAATTGCTTGGTTTTGATGCTTTTGAGTTTGTTAAACCTAATGGTTTGCGTGGTGGAATTTGGCTCTTATATAAAAAACCTGTTGAATTGATCGATTATGTTGAAGGACATACTCGAAACTATTTTCATGCTCTCTTTAAATTTTCTCCTGAGAGTAAGGAGGTCTTGCTTTCTGCTGTGCATGCACCTTCTTCTCCCTCGGAAAGACACAAACTTTGGAGAGAGCTTCAAGCCTCTTTGCCTCCTGATGATACTCCATGGTTGTTTCTTGGAGATTTGAATGAAGTGACTAACCCCTCTGAGAAATCAGGTGGCTTGAGATTTCGTTCTTCTCAATGTGCTGACCTTAACAAGCTTGCTGATGCTGCATGTCTTGTTGATTTGGGATTTTCCGGAAACCCTTTTACTTGGCACAATGCCAGGGAAGGTCTCAATTTGATTCAAGAAAGACTAGACAGAGCTCTTGGGAACCCTAGCTGGCTGAACACCTATCCTAACACTCAGGTATTACATTTAGCCCGCACTCATTCAGATCATAATCCTATTCTTATTTCTTTGTTTGAAAAGAGATTAGGTGGCCCCTTCCCCTTTAGATGTAAAGCTGCTTGGCTTGAACACCCTAATTTTAAGGATTTTTTTATCTCTAATTGGCATATGCATGAGTTTGATTTTATCAAAGGAAGACAGGAATTTTTGTCAAAAATTAAAACTTGGAATCATGATGTTTTTGGCAACATTACTAATCAGAAAAAAAGGTTAATTTCTAGAATAAATGGCATCCAAATTGCTTTAGCTAAACATCATTCTACTTTCCTTTATCATTTGGAAAAAGATTTACTTTTTGAGTTAAACCATATTTTTAAAATAGAGAGGATAATATGGGCTCAAAAAGCAGGTTTGGATTGGAGAAAACATGCAGATTGTAACTCTAAATATTTTCATCTTTTAGCAAATGTCAAAAAAACCAGAAGTAAAATTCTTACTTTACAGGATAATGATGGAGTTTGGGTAAATGATTTAGTTTTGCTTAAACAGATGGCCAGAGATTACTACATAAATGTTTTCAAAAGTGTTACTATTAATTTTTCTCTTTTGGAAACTTATTGTTTTAAAAAGGCTGTAGATTTTTCTTCAGATAATAATTTGGCTATGCCTCCTTCTGCTGCTGATATCAAGTCTCTTCTTTTCCAAATGGATCCTGTTAAATCTCCAGGTCCTGATGGGATCCAACCCATATTTTTCCAAAAAAATTGGAACTCCTTAAGCAATTCAATCTCTGCCTTTGTTAGTGAATGCTTTATTAATGGAGCTATTCCTCCTAATATTAATGAATCTTACATTTCCTTAATCCCTAAGTGTGATAGCCCTTCTTCTATGAAGGATTTTCGACCAATTGGTTTATGTAATACTATATACAAGATTATTACTAAATGTATTTCTAATAAACTAAAACCTTATATGAATGATCTTATAAGTCCCTTCCAATCTAGTTTTATCCCAACTAGATCTATTGATGAAAATATTATCATCATCAAAGAAGTTGCTCATCTTTTTAACAAAGCTTCCAAATCGGCTAATCTGATGGCTCTTAAAATTGATCTTTCAAAAGCTTTTGACAGCCTTGAATGGCCTTTTATCAAAGACACTCTAACCATTTTTAACTTTCCTATTAATTTGATAAATCTAATTATGAGTTGTATTTGCACTCCTTCTATTTCTCTTTTGTGGAATGGAGAGATTACTAACTCTTTTCATCCTCAAAGGGGAATTCGTCAAGGAGACCCTCTTTCTCCTTATATTTTTGTCCTTTGCTTAGATCGTCTTTCTTGTATGATCCAAGCTAAAGTTGATGAGGGTAAATGGAAACCAATGAAAATTGCTAAAGATATTAATATCTCCCATTTATTCTATGCTGACGATGTTTTTCTTTTTGGCAAGGCTTCCTCTACTAATATTCATGTGTATCATGGAAGTCCTTGATCATTTAAAACAAATTTCTGGCCTTACCATAAATATCCAAAAGTCTTCGGCTATTTTCCCTAGAAAAATGGACTATAATGTTAGAAAATCTATTTGTGATATTTGTAATATTACAAATACTTCTAACTTTGGTAAGTACCTAGGAATTAACATTAGTCATAAACGTTTAAATCACCTTGATTACTTTGCCTTACTTGACAAAACTTGTGCTAGAATAAAAGGTTGGCAGGCTAAACTTTTAAACATGGCTGGACGTTGTACTCTTATTAAGGCCGTTTTAAATTCATACCCCGTTTATGCCATGCAAACTAATATTTTACCTTCTAGTGTTCTCCTTGATCTTCAAAAAAAATGTAAACAATTTCTTTGGAATCGTGTAAATCGATCTAGATATATCCCAAGAACTAATTGGAAAGTAGTTTGTGATCCTATGTCTAAGGGTGGCCTAGGTATTAGGGATTTAAAAAGATGGAACCTATCCTTTATGGCGAAACTTGGTTGGAAAATCTTAACTCAACCTGACAAGCTATGGGTTAAAATCCTTACTAAAAAATATCTAAAATATAGTAATTTCCTTGATTATGTTGTTAAACCCACTGATTCTGTTATTTGGAAAGATATTCTTGCTGGAAGAGTTATTCTAAAATCTGGAATTGTGATTAATGTTGGGGATGGGGAAGATACTTCCCTTTGGTTTCATCATTGGATTGGGGATTGCCCTTTTTACCTTATTCCCAATATTAAAATCCCTAATTCAAGAGGTCATCGGAGGGTCTCCAATATTATCAGAAATAATTGTTGGTATCTAGATAATATTAAACATATCCTTCCTGATTCCATATGCACTCTTATTCTAGCTCATCCTCTTCCTACAATTGTTCATGTCAAAGATAGAATAAGATGGAATCTTGACAAAAGTGGAATTTTCACTATAAAATCTGCTTATAACTCTACTTTACCTCCTTGCAGCCTTAATTCTTCCTTCCTTTCTAATGTTTCATGGAAAAACTTGTGGAAAATTAAGGTGCCGTATAAATACAAAATGCTTCTTTGGAACCTAGTTAGAGATATTCTGCCAACTGGAACCACTCTTAAGAAAAAGATTTACTCCTTTGATCCCATTTGTATAAGATGTGAAGCCCCCCTTGAGGACTCCCTTCATATTTTTAGGGATTGCCCAAACTCTACTGCCTTTTGGTCTCTTGTTTTCCAAAACTATTTATCTCCAAGTTTTGATCTGCCTGCTTTTTATAACACTAATCTTGCTGACTAGTTATCTTTCAATTTAAAAAATGATTCAAATTGGAAAACTATTTTTGTGGTTTCTATTTGGCATTTGTGGAAAAGCAGAAACATGGCTATTTTTGACAAGAAAATGCTTTTCATCAAATATACTTTTAATAAGTTCCAAGTTGATTATATTGGGTGTTTGAAATTAAAACAGGCAAATGTGGAATCTGCTGCTTCTTCCAGCTCTACTATGAACAGGATCTGGGCTCCTCCTCATAATGGTTTCTTCAAATTAAACACCGATGGCTCTTGGATGAATTTAGAAAGTGCAGGGGGAGGTGGTGTCATCAGATGCCAGAAAGGTCTCTGGCAAGAGGGCTTTGCCATCAATTTCAATGCTTGCAGTGCTGCTTCTGCTGAGTTGCTTGCAGTCAGGGAGGGTTTGCTGATTGCGTGGAAAAGGAAGATTGAGCTTCTTGAGTTAGAAATTGATGCTGATGCTCTCACTAAAATGCTCAAGAATCCAGAAGCCTATTTAGACAATGACCTTGGCAACATTATAAGGGATGTGGCTTCCCTTCTCAGCAGAAACTGGACAGTCACTATTTTCCATGCTAAACGAAGTTGCAACTTTGTTGCTGATAGACTTGCCACTATTGGAAGAACTAGGGTTGGGAAGGGCCAGAAAGAAAACTATTTTTATCCCCCTCCTGATGTTTTTGATATGTATGCTGCTGAAATCCCTGAATATCAAGCCACAGATCAGGGCATTGTCTAAACTGCTGCTGCTGCTGTTTAAGTCTTCTATGCTCAATTGTGCTTCAGCTGTCCTTCATCTATTCACTGGGAATACCTTTTGTTAGGCTTATAGCTTATCTGCTATTTTATGTTCTGCTTGCTGCTACTTTATTTCAGTTTCTTCAGTTTGCTTTGTTTATGTTTGTACTTCAGACTTTTGGTTGCTACACATGCAACTCTTTTGCTCGGGTGGATAAAGCCACTCTGATGTAATATACTTTTCCCCTTTGCGTTAAAAAAATCATATCGAATTACACTACTTGTATATTCTTCTTTTTTCCTCAAATCATCTCCATTTCTCAAACAGCTCATGCGATCAAGTGATCAACTACTCTATCTCATTAATTTCAACACTTTTACCAATTTTAGTCTTTCGGATTGGTAATGTTTTCATTGACGAATAATAATATGAATTTGTTATTTATTTTTTTTAGGTTAGAGGGGAAAAGCTTCATTAGTTTATGTGTCAAATTCACAACATGAAGTAGTTGTCTATTTACGTCATTTCCACTATTCTTTTTTTTTTAAGTGAATGTATGTGTTTGACAATCGATTAAAAATATCTAATGTTGCTTATTTCTGGATTTATTTTTATATATAAAATAGAAAGAAAGAAAGATACACAAAGTTAAGAAAGTATTTTTTTTTCAAGACTATGCTCCATAATTTTAATGATTTTAAAGTGGATTTCTTATTGCTTGGTTGATCAGTTGTGAAGATAGAAGAACCTCCCACGATTTATTTTTTATATTTTGCTTTGATCTGTTAAACCACTAAATGCCAACATGATTATCATAGTTGATCGATTTCTACCTTAGCTTGTACAACTTCATTATTAAAACGAATGTTTATATGACCAAAATTATACATTGTATGCAATAAACTAATAGTAAATTGTTAGCGAGCTTGTATATGTAGTAGATTAAACTCATGTATACTGTATGTATTATACTGTATGTATAAGTAGTAATTCTAATTGTCCCATGAGAGAAGAGTAGAAGACTACTCTAATCTTCGTGTATTTTACCTTATCAAAGAAACTTATCATCCTCCTACACAAACATGCGCATATTAGTATATAATCCGTAGTCCGTATATGCATAACATGCATGTACACTATGCACAACACATATCTACGGATGCATGAATGGTAATAACCCAACGGCTCTATAATGTTAACATGAATACTCTTCATAAAATCATACTATACATGATTTAACATTTTTACTTATTCACTAATCATATGATGTACATCATCTTTAATTTGTCTAAATTTTCCCCAGCTAGCTAGGCAGTAACATCTACTATAGGTGATAGTACGATAATATACACGTTTTATATGCCATATTTATATGATATTTGTTGTGCTTTCTTCCTACATTTGCTTATTTGAGCATCATTTTATTATATATTTCGATATTGCTCTCTTTTATTTGTTTTGTAGGAATAAGCTATTGTGTGAGTTGAGCTATATATTGGAGATGTTTTTATATGACAAAGAGAAGGAAATTTATTGAAAAACATTCAAGAAAAGCTTGCCCCGCAACCAAGTCTTGGCTTACTACACTCCTCCACAACCTACCCGTGGCTAGCACGTCAAAAGGAAGAAGAAGAGTGGTGTGGCAGCCCACACCATAGCCCGCCTGTGGCCGACAGAGGTGCGCCACAACCAGGTTGTGGCCTGCTCGTATTTGGTACTTTGTACACGAAATTGGGCTTGTATGGGCTGATTTCACGGGAGTTTTAATTGTATTCAACTACTCCAATATTACGTTTGGCTCTTGCTAATATATAGCTAGCTATTAGGGATAATATTAGGGGGGAGCCGCATGATGTATAGCTAGGAGCAGCAACCCCATATAGGAGGCTAGTGAGTTATTCTTTTAATAATTTTCTTCGTTCTTTGCTTAATTCTCTTTTATTATGTTACTAGATGAAGCCCGTGCGATGCACGGGTCGATCTATTTTTTTTTTTTAAATGTTTTTCATATTTATGTGATTACATTTGTTATTTTATTAGTTGTACGAATATATCATTTTCTCTGTATTTGTTTTAAAATATTAGATAAAATTCCTAATCTCAAAAGATAATATTACGTATTTAATTAATGTAACTATTAAAATCTCATTGGTCAATTATGTTTATGTGGCACTTGAATTATTTATTGGATATAGCTATAATTTATAATCCTACGTGGCACGTTAACTTATTTTAGGTGGCATAATCATATTGTAGTTTTTTAAAAATATTAATCGTATGTGGCGCTCTAATAATTTTTAAAAAATAAAAATCCTACGTGGCGCTCTAAAATCTCGGGAAAAAACTCCCCTTTATATATATATATATATTAGATTCTAGTCTTATTTTCTAGGGTTAGGTTGAACCTTAGCTAAGATTAATACTTGATTTATTCTTTTAAATTCTCAATTAATTATTTATATTGTTCATGCTTAATTGATTGTGCTTATGCCAATACTAGTTTAGGGGTAATTGGTATTGTTATTATTCCATTGTCTTGATTGCAACGGGAGTTGGGTTTTGACGGATTTGAATAGATCAATTAAGGGTATGAAATTCTCCTCGGAAGTAGGTAGAACGGATTATTGGGAAGTTAGGGTGCTGGACTTAATGTCTTTAATTTGCATGATTCCACGGAAGTAGGTTTGATTGTTAATTAGGGAAGTCATTGACAACTCGGGAGAGATCTTTGGTATTTTATAGGGCGTACCTTTCCTTGTGAACATATAATTGATTGATTGGGGTAAAAATTTGTCCTATATTGATTATGCTTATGGTGATACTTAGTTCTAGATGTTTTTATTATTGATTTTCTTGCTTTAGTAGTATAATAATTTTGACCCTATTTTGATTGACTCGACTAGTTATTATTCATAGCAACCCAATATTGATACTACCTTCTCTGTGGGATCGACCCTGACTTACCTTACTACATATTAGGAGGTTTAGTTAGGTATTATTTTTGTTAGGTGTGCGACCGCCTATCAATAGGGGTGTCCGTTTTGTTGTCGGTTTGGATTTAGGCCAAATTCAATCCAATCCGAATTATAATTCAGTTTTCAATTTTTCAATCCGATCCGAATTACTCTCCCAATCCAATCCGAATTAAAAATTTTATTATTTGGATCCGATCCGAAAATCCGAATTAGAGAACGTTAATTTTTAACGTCTAATACGATATTAAAAATAAAAATGCAATTTTAAAAATAACATTTGTTCAAGCCTTAATATTAATACAAGTCTTGTAAATAATCATGATTGAATTAAATTGTTCAACATCAAGGCAATATTAATTAATATTAAGCTAGTACATCTACAAGGCACACCATTACATCAATCCATGCACCAAATCTCATCAACAATTTACAAGGCAGAACCATGCACCACCAAATATCAGCAGGCGGCAGCTTAATTAAGACACAATGGCAGCATATTCATACATACTTAATTTACAATTCGGTTTAGTTTGGATCCAATTATTTCGATGTTAAGGAGGCAAATTTGGCTTTAATAATTTAATCTGTTGCAAGTGAAACAAGACAAAAAGTTTCGATATTATGTTCCGTGAGTCATTCCAACATGCCTTAAGAAGGTCACACAAATTTCACTGGCTACTGTAAACAATTTGCATTCAGAGATACATTTATCACTCGAAGAGGCATTTTTGAAGTCACTTCAGCGCCTACAAATCTCAATCCCTAATCTCTTTCCGCCTATCACAATATTTAATTGGAGAAGATATGGCAACGAAGCAACTGTAGGAGATTATAGGTACTAAATGCGGAATTAACATGAATCATATTCACATAGCACCAAACCAAGGATCTCATGCATAACACATAAAGAAGCAAGAATTATACCTTTGAAGCGTGATTCCACTAGTGATCGAGCAAGAACAAGGGAGACAAAGAACCCCACGTGTGATTCCTCTACTTAGTCCACGAGCACGGATTAAACCTCCACTAATGCTAGTTAGTTGTGATCGAACGCTTCAATCAACCTTCAACGGAGATTAGAGTCACGAGCACACCACAATACCACCCACGCACCACCACACGCACCACCAATGGAGGGGAGACGCACGGAATAGGGGAGGAGAAAGGGAGGGCCGAAAGTGAGAGAGAGAATTAGGGTTTGGGATCTCTTGGTTGCTTGTCTGACAATTCACAGTGTGTAAATTGTTATGTCATGCAACCCTAGGCCTGGTTTATATTTATAGATCATATCTAGAAATAAAACCATGTCCAAATCCTAATTGAACTCTACTTACAATCCAAGCCCAAACATAAGGTGTGTCATATACTCATGAGGCCCAATAATGGGCCTCTAACTTGTTTAACCCAATACTCTAGTGTGTGACCTTGTAGGATCCATCCTATAAGGCTTTGGACCATTTGACAAGCCCAAAGTCCAATTGTCTTATCTAGCAATAGACATTGGCAACCTTATAGTATGAACTTATTATCTCCATAACTGTGATCCTTTGATATATCTAGTAATTGCACTTATCGAAGACATAACTCCTTCAATCTCCCACTTGTCTGAGACAAGTGCACAATATTCAAATTCCTTAAGTCAATGTGTGTCGATTTGATAATATGATTGCATCTCATGTCATGATCATATTAGTCTACAAATCTTATCTTGAAATCTGAGTTTGAATTACAAAACAAATGGTTATTATGTAACACATTTGAGCACGGCCATGCATTTTTCTGAATTCTCCCTCTTCAAGGGGCCAAGACACATTCCTAGTCAATAGGTAGACTCAATCCAATCTTGTGGCAACTAAAGCTCCCACTCAATTCATGAAGTGACCGGGAAACATCCTTTATAATCTCCAGTTACGGTAAGACGTTTGAATGTACCACAGTCAAAACAATCATTGAATAAAATCAGTGTTCCACTCATGTCAAAGGAATCCACTAATATATCCGGAAGTTCTATACTTGAACTTCAAAGTAGGTCTATAGTTTGATCCTGCATCATTCATGCATATCCATGTGATTGACCGAGCATTATCACTATGCTCCCATAGCCCATGAAACTGCACTATCCAATCAATCTTACATGCTAGTCCAAATTAAAATCATTTATGTCCACTTTAATGATTCCGAACTAGGAACTTAAATAATGTATGAATTTCGTTCACCTGTGGGGTTTCATTCAAAAGGTCATTAACCTAGTGAGCCCATCAATTCATAATTATTTTGGACATTTTATTTAATATTAAAACCACAATTAAATAAGAGAAATAATAGAATTTTTGATTAAACATAATTCTGCAAATGAATGTATTACATATGTAATTTATTTTTCTCAAAACAAAAAACAACTTCTAATTACATCATTCGCCTCAATCCAGCTTCATTAGCATGTTTCTCATGCTTTGGAGTTGGAAGGGGTTTAGTAAGTGGATCAGCGATATTCTCATCCGTATGAATTTTGCACATCTTGACATCTCCTCTGTCAACGATCTCTCGAATGAGGTAATACTTCCTCTCTACATGCTTGGATTTGAAATGTGACCTAGCTTCTTTTGATTGAGCAATAGCACCATTATTGTCACAAAACAACTCGATTCCCTTTTGAGCACTTGGTACAATGTCCAGCTCAATTAGGAACTTCTTTATCCAAACTGCTTCTTTAGCTGCTTCAACAGCAGCCATATACTCTGATTCTGTCGTAGAGTCTGCGACAGTGTTTAGCTTCGAACTTTTCCAACTCACTGCTCCTCCATTCAGACAGAAAATGTACCCAGATTGAGATCTAAAGTTATCTCTGTCTGTTTGGAAACTCGCATCCGTATAACCTGTGACAACCAATTCCTTTTCGCCACCATACACTAGAAACATCTCTTTAGTCCTTCTCAAGTACTTAAGGATGTTCTTGGCAGCTATCCAGTGTGCTTCTCCTGGATTTGCCTGAAACCTGCTACACATGCTTAGAGCATATGCAACATCCGGCCTTGTACATATCATGACATACATGATTGATCCTATTGCCGAAGCATAAGGTTTATCACTTACTCTTCTCATCTCCTCTGCCGTTTTAGGGCACTGAGATTTACTGAGAGTGATGCCATGAGACATGGGGAGAAATCCTCTCTTAGAGTCTTTCATGGAAAATCTATCAAGAACCTTATCAATATAAGTCTCTTGACTTAATCCAATCATCCTTCGAGACCTGTCTCGATGGATTTTGATCCCCAATATGTATTCGGCCTCTCCTAAGTCTTTCATGGAAAAACAACTTTTCAACCATTCCTTGACTGATTCAAGCATTGGTATGTCATTTCCCATGAGAAGTATGTCATCCACATACAAGACTAAGAAAACTACGCTGCTCCCACTAGACTTCTTGTATACACAAGGTTCCTCTTCACTTTTGACAAAATCAAACCTCTTGATCGCTTCATCAAAACGAAGATTCCAACTCCTGGATGCCTGCTTCAATCCATAGATGGATTTCTCAAGCTTACATACCTTTCTAGGATTTTCTGGATCTTCAAAACCCTCAGGTTGTGTCATGTACACTTCCTCCGTCAAGAACCCATTCAAGAAGGCGGTTTTGACATCCATCTGCCAAATTTCGTAATCGAAAAATGCGGCAATCGCTAGAAGAATCCGAATGGACTTAAGCATTGCTACTGGGGAAAAGGTTTCATCATAGTCAATACCATGAATCTGTTTATACCCTTTTGCAACCAGTCTTGCTTTATGGATGTAGGCATTTCCATCCTTGTCTGTTTTAATCTTGTAGACCCATTTGCAACCAATGGGTTTTACCCCATTAGGCAAGTCTACTAGGGTCCACACTTTATTTTCAGACATCGATTCCATTTCGGATTTCATGGCCTCAAGCCATTTATCTGAGTTGGGGCTCACCAAAGCTTGCTTGTAGGTTGTGGGTTCCTCATTCTCCAATAAGAAGATTTCAGAATCCTCAGTTAACAGAACCTCAACAAACTGTTTGTTTCTGATTCTGGTAGACCTACGTGGGGTAGGAGCAACAGTAGAAATTTTCTCTCCAACTCCTTGAAGATTTTCGCATGAATTAGATTCAAGTGGGACGATAGGAGTCTCGCCAGTGGAATTAGCTTGCTCCGACGCATGATTAATCGTTTCATGCGCATTCGCCTCTGACGTGGTGTTATCCACATCCATTTGTTGCTCGTCTCGAATTTCTTCGAGAACCACTTTACTCCCACTTGGCTTTCTAGATAGAAATTCCTTTTCTAGAAAGACACCATCGCGAGCAACAAACACTTTGTTATCTTCGCGATTGTAGAAGTAATACCCTTTTGTTTCTTTGGGATAGCCCACAAAGAAACACTTGTCTGATTTAAGGTGTAGTTTATCGCCTTGTAAACGTTTTACATAGGCTTCACATCCCCAAATCTTGAGAAAAGACAACTTTGGAGCTCTTCCATTCCACATCTCATATGGAGTCTTTTCTACAGCTTTGGATGGGCTTCTGTTTAGTATTCTTGCAGCTGCTCCTAATGCATATCCCCAAAAAGATATGTGAAGATCAGTAAAGCTCATCATGGACCTAACCATATCTAGTAGAGTCCTATTTCTCCTTTATGACACTCCATTTAATTGAGGTGTCCCTGGAGGGGTTAATTGTGAAAGTATTCCACAATTAATCAGATGTTCATCAAATTCTTGGGTTAAATATTCGCCACCACGATCAGATCGTAATGCCTTAATTGTTTTCCCAAGCTGGTTTTGTACTTCATTCTGGAATTCTTTGAACTTTTCAAATGCTTCCGACTTGTTCTTCATTAAGTAAATGTAACCATATCTACTTAAATCATCAGAAAAAGTAATGAAGTAACTAAACCCACCCCTAGCTTTTGAACTCATTGGTCCACACATCTGTATGTATGAGTCCCAAAAGGTCACTAGCTCTTTCACCTATACCCGTAAAGGGTGACTTAGTCATTTTCCCAAGCAAGCATGACTCACAGTTTTCAAATGATTCATAATCAAAAGAAGAAAGGAGTCCATCCTTATGTAATTTCTGGACGCGCTTTTGGTTAATATGTCCAAGTCTACAATGCCATAGGTAAGTTGGGTTTGAACCATCTGTTTTCTGCTTTTTATGATCTATGTTGTAGACATGAGTTGCATATTCTAAAACATACAAGCCATTAATTAACTTAGCATTAGCATATAACATACTTTCTTTCGAAATAAAACAACGTTTGTCTCTTATTTCAAATGAAAAACCTTCAGTATCTAAAACTGGAACTGAAATAATGTTTTTAGTAATGCTAGGTACGAAATAACAGTTATTAAGTACTAAAATAAGTCCAGAAGGAAGTCTTGAATGGTAACTCCCAATAGCAAGTGCAGCAACTTTTGCTCCATTTCCTACTCGAAGTGTTACTTCTCCTGGATCTAGCTTCCTACTTCCTTTCAAGCCCTGCACGTCATTAACGATATGAGCACCACAACCGGTATCGAATACCCAAGTGGAAGATGAAGTAAGATTAATCTCTACAACAAAAACATCAAGTAACTCCTTACCTTCTGTTTTCACTGGTGTAATGAGGACACCCTGGTGTATGGGCTTGCCATCCACCACAAAAGAAGCACTGGCAATCTCTCCTTATCAGGTACTCCTCAGCATGGTTAAGTAAGATATTGATCAAATTTGCTGATGATCCCTCATCATTATGAGAGAGTCTTACAATGTCAAAACCAGCATGGAGCGAGAACAAGATAATGTCACGCGCAGAATCATCATCGATCGGTTTCCCAAGGATATCCATTTGATTGATCATATCAACCAATTCATTGACATGGTTCCTCACTGACTGACCAGGTAAGAGTTTCTTTGCCATTATCTTACCATGAATCCTGTAAGTCTCATACCTTAAACTGTCAGCCCAGGAATAGTAAATCTGAGGGATCGAGTTAACGATCTCTCTTACATTTGGATCGTTGACACCTCCACTACCCAATGCCCCCATGCCACCTCTACAGATAGCACGAAGACATTGATACAAGTTGGTCACCTCATACCGTCTGAACCTATTATACCAACAGTTTGGAATAGATTCCAGTATTAGGTACTTGACCCTTTGTGCATCCAAAACTAATTTTGCATGCATTTTAGGATCCTGACCAGGAGCACACTTGTTCTCAATGGGTACATACAGACGAGCTTCAAGCTTGTGGCTTGTGAGAACATTTCTCAATTCGCCCTCCCATTGCCTGTAGTTTTTGAGATTTAGCCTTAAATTGAGTTTTATTGGTAAATCTGTGTTGTCATATAAGTTATTCATCTACAAACAAAAAACAAAACGAGGCAAAATTCAATAATTATGTTTAACGAATTTAAAGTACCCATAAAATATTAGTAATTATTGGTAACTTTAAAGCACTTTATTCAATTTTAAATAATCCCTATTGAATAAAATGATTCCAAGATCCTTTATTTGTGCAATAATTAACCGGACTGAGGCCCTGCCATCAACCATTACATTTTCAAGGTGAGTAAACTCTTTACTGATTACAACTCTTGTAATTCTTGGTTGAATAATTAACCATCATATGTTTAATTATTACCCTTAGCTTCAAGGTTCTAAACTGATCTTTAGGTAACCTTGTTGAATATAACCAATTAAAAGTGTAGAACGTGATCTACCCCCACTTCCCCAAGATATATTATGACGCTCTGCTGAGGCCGACCCATCACAAACGATCAAGGTTTTCGTCGGGTTTTTAATTGGAAAAGCTGCATCAATATTACTGGGATCTAGATTTATTATGTTGTGATTATATAGTGAACTCTAGCGCATCATCAAGCAACATAAATAAACCTAAACATGCATAATCTACTAATGTAATAAAACATGACATAGTATGGCCCCTTAATCCTAAGAAAACTAATAAAGCAAAATGCTCCCACTTGAACCTTCATGGATCTCATCCATCTTGCTCCATTGGTCCTTCACTTCATTAGCTTTTGGATCAACTGCAACCTGTAATTTTATTCTACTTTATCTACTACTTAAATAAAATAAAATAAATTACAAAAATACTTAACGGTACGCAGACCGTATTTAGATTACAAAAATACATCACGATGCGCAGATCGTATTTAGAATCTATGGGCCATACTAGTCTATATATAGCAATAAACAATATCATATATTATAAAGTGCCATATAATAAATCACTCATCATGATTTCCTAAACTATAACATCAAATGATCATAATAAAGGAAACATGGCTATAAAATATCTCATATTTTAATTAATTAATTACTGTAATTAGACAATATCATATATTATTCATGACCAACCATAAAATATCATATATTTTAATTTAGGTATGAGATAGAATCAAATCTTATTTGAATTATGGAAGATAAATCATATTTATTTTCCATGATTATCCTAACTAATTTAGGAATTCTATCCTAATTACTAACCAATCACATATTTTAAATCAATTATTATTATCCATAAATAATCATGGGATAATCACATTATTTAATCAATTATTATCCAAATAGAATCTTTTGCTCCATAATTATCCAAACTTAACAAAAATAACAACTTTAATTTTGTTAATTATCTTTTTAAAATTTAAACTTATCCTTTTAAAATTTGAAATCTGATTTTATCTAAAATAAAATAAAATAAATTTTTTTTTTTTTGAAAAAGCCGCGTCAGCCACCGTGGTGTGGCCAGCCGAAGCCAGCCACGGTGGCCGCACACCTTGCGGTGTGCGCTGCCCCTGCAGTGACGCGGGAACAGCAGCAGCAGCACACGCAACGGGGTGGTGCACTGCTGCGCTGCCCCTTTGCTGCCTGATCCCAGCCCCGCCCCTCCCTCCTGGACCACCAGCAGCGGCACCACCGTGGCACCGCCACCCAGCCGCGGTGCTGCTGCTGTAATTTCACCCTTTTCAAATTTTTTTTTTTTTTGATTTTAATTAATTAAAACAATACAGATTTTTGTAAAATTAAATTAAGCTTTATGTGGTCCAATTAATTCCAAAACTAAATCATATTCAATTTTGAAATTAGGGTTCTTGATGAAATTAATCCCCAATTTAATTTAACACTTAAATTAAGTAATTTGATCATGAAAAATTCATAATTTTAACATGTAATCAAATAGATTAAATTCCTTAAACATATTACAATCGAAATAAATCAAAATTAAACACAAAATTTCACAAATTAGGGTTTAAAATTTCGAAATTTTCGAAATTAGGGTTTAGGGGTTCGAATTTTTCGATTATTTTGGGGCAAATTTCGGATCAAATTATGGCTAATATGGAGCAAATTAAACACCTTTAATGATTCTATATTGTTAAATCACATTTAAAATAACAATTGACCCATAATTAAATTATTCTCCCTCCTAATTGAATTAAAATTGTGGATTATCAAAGAATTATTACTCAATATATGTAAATGCAAGAGGCTAACTGATACCACTGTAGGAGATTATAGGTACTAAATGCGGAATTAACATGAATCATATTCACATAGCACCAAACCAAGGATCTCATGCATAACACATAAAGAAGCAAGAATTATACCTTTGAAGCATGATTCCACTAGTGATCGAGCAAGAACAAGGGAGACAAAGAACCCAACGTGTGATTCCTCTACTTAGTCCACGAGCACGGATTAAACCTCCACTAATGCTAGTTAGTTGTGATCGAACGCTTCAATCAACCTTCAACGGAGATTAGAGTCACGAGCACACCACAATACCACCCACGCACCACCACACGCACCACCAATGGAGGGGAGACGCACGGAATAGGGGAGGAGAAAGGGAGGGCCGAAAGTGAGAGAGAGAATTAGGGTTTGGGATCTCTTGGTTGCTTGTCTGACAATTCACAGTGTGTAAATTGTTATGTCATGCAACCCTAGGCCTGGTTTATATTTATAGATCATATCTAGAAATAAAACCATGTCCAAATCCTAATTGAACTCTACTTACAATCCAAGCCCAAACATAAGGTGTGTCATATACTCATGAGGCCCAATAATGGGCCTCTAACTTGTTTAACCCAATACTCTAGTGTGTGACCTTGTAGGATCCATCCTATAAGGCTTTGGACCATTTGACAAGCCCAAAGTCCAATTGTCTTATCTAGCAATAGACATTGGCAACCTTATAGTATGAACTTATTATCTCCATAACTGTGATCCTTTGATATATCTAGTAATTGCACTTATCGAAGACATAACTCCTTCAGCAACTATTGGATAAGAAATGGGGTGATCTTGAGAAGTTCTTTCGTCGAGCAGAAACCGAAGGAGTTGCTTCTAAACTTCATTATGAGCATGTTGCAACTCTCAAACCTAATAAAAAAGCTAATGATCTTACGGTAATTATTGATTAATTTAGATATTTATTTATTTTGCTGTAAATTTTAGTTTATTTATTATTTTCAACTATATATGTATTAGATGTATAACCTTTCACTTTGTTTTTCTTAGGGCTGTAATATGTTAAAAATCTCCGATTTCGAGGCGTTGCATAAATTTGATCGTGAGTTTAGTGATAAGGCGATTACTGAGATTCTTCAAAAAGGGCCAATTCTCGATTATTTTTTTCTTTGAAGAATTGGCCCTTTTTGAAGAATTTTAGTGATCGCCTTATCACAAAACTCACGATCAAATATATATAACGTCCCGAAACTGGAGATGTTTAACATATTACAATCCTAAGAAAAACAAAGTGAAAGGTTAGACATCTCATACACATATATTTAAAAATACTCCTTCCGTTTTTTTTTTTTTTTTTTTTTTTGCATCATTTGGTAATGCACGGAGTTTTAGAAGGGTAATATAACATTGTTTGTGCGTGAATAATTTATTATAGTAAATGTAAGATGGGTACCATGAAATATAAAGAATGTGAGGGATAGTAGATATTTTTATTATATAAGTGGGGAACATGGAGGAGAGAAAAATGATAAAATAATTTAGGTGAGGTTTAAAATAAGAGAGAGAATTAATAAAATATAGTATAAAGTTTCCAAATAAGGAAGTGATGCATTTAAAAAAACGGAACGAGTATTAAATAAACTAAAATTTACAGCAAAATAAATAAATATACAAATTAATTAATAATTACCGTAAGATCTTTAGCTTTTTTATTTGGTCAGGGAGTCGCAAAATGCTCATAATGAAGCTTAGAAGCAACTTCTTCGGTTTCCGCTCGACGAAAGAACTCCTCAAGATTACCCCATTTTTCATCCAATAGTTCATATCATCTCCAAATATTAAATTGTGATAGGCGGAAAGATATCGGGGATTGAGATTTGTAGGCGCTAAAGTGACTTCCAAAATGCATCTTCGAATGATAAATGTATATCTGAACGCAAATTGTCTACAGTAGTCGGTGAAATTTATGTCATCTTCCTTGTGACACATTGGAATGACTCACAAAACATAATATTGAAACTTTTTGCGTTCTTGTTTCACTTGTGACAGATTAAATTACTAAAGCCACAGAAAACCAAAAAGGCAGAAAGGCACAGCAATGCCAAACGAACACTAATTTAATTGTTATTTTTTTCACTAACAAAAGAGTATAATATACCTGAAACCAGAAAGGCAGTAGTCAAAGCCAAACGAACCCTAATTTAATTGTTATTTTTTAAAAAATTTTTAAAAAAACCAAAAAAGAAAACCACAGCAATGCCAAACGAACCCTAATTTAATTGTTATTTTTTTTTCACTAACAAAATAGTAGAATATACCTGAAACCAGAAAGGCGGTAGTCAAAGCCCTCTCGCAAGCCAGAAGACACTACATAAATCGGGTTCTCATAATCAAAATTGTTAAAACTTACCTTGGAGATTGAAGGCGAAAGGGAAGAGCAATGGAATAGAGAGTGAAACTGAGCCACATGAAAAAGACAATAAACATGCATGCTTAATTTATTTATTATTTTTTTTATAGCATGCATGCTTAATTAATAAATATTTGTAAAATATTTTTTATAACTTTAATTAGTAATTGGATTTAAAAAATGAAGATGTTTGTGAGTATAAGAGTAATATATACATATTATTTAAAATCAAGCATTTGCTCGGGCAATGATCTAGTAATTAAGTATAATTGTTCCATATGGGACCCGACAACCCGCATTCGAGATCCGTGAAGACTCTATCGTTCAACTAAGCACCTACACAGGAAATAAGGATTAGCTAATCCCTGGGTGGATCCGGGGATAACCACTCCAATGACAAAGTCAGAAATCATTTAAGAAGAAGAAGAGATAATACCAAGTGGGAGATTAAGAGAGAGAGAGAGTAATAAATGCCACCCTTTCATGAGGAATTAACTTACCTATTTATAATGAACTCATCTGTCAGGTGGCTGCATGCCATGCAAATGCTTATGCCAACTGTTGGCTGATCGACGCCACGTGTCGCCAAATACAGAGTCGTTACCAACGCCGTTATGGCGACATGCCGATATAGCCAATATGATACTAAACTTGGACTCATTTAATCTACAAAAAGGTTGATATCGGCATACACTTATTTGTTAACGGTATCTCCCTATACAATAACCTTCCTCTTTGTTCCAAAAAAAATATATTAAATATGCAAAATAAATTATTATCATTAAAAAAACAGAAAAAATAACACTCTAAAAATTAATGAAGATATAATACAAATTGTAAAAAAATAAAGGAAGATAATTAAATTATGAGTATAACTTTGTAAACAAAGAAATGAAAAAGTAAGGGTTCGTTTGGCATTGCCGTGGTTTTCTGTTTTTTTGTTTTTTGTTTTTTAAAAGTATATGATATATGTACCAAAACGAATCAAAAATTATTTAAACTTATTAAAATCATGATAATTTTGAAAACTGACAACAGAAAAGTGGAAACACCTTTTTCTTGTTTCCAATTTTTGGTTTTCAAAAAAATAGGAAACTGAAAACCAAAAATGATGCCAAACAAGCCCTAAGTTATAATAAAGCCCCGTTCTTTAGAGCTGCTCTGCTCTGCTCTGCTCTATTTTCAAATAATAATTAATAATAACAATAATAATAATAATAATTAATATTGTATTGATGATAATAATTTATTATTTAAAATAATTATAATAATTATTAATATTAATAATAAATAATATTCATTAATCATAAGATTTACTAATAATAATTATCAATAATAATAATTAATAATTCAAACTATTAAGAATTAATATTTAATAATATTATTAATTAATAATTTGTAATAATTATAACAATTCTTTCAAAATAAAAAATAATAATAATAACAATTTCTTTTTTTTTTTGAAAGAAAAATAATAACAATTTGCAGTATTTTCCGAGAATAATAATAACAAACAGTTAATATTTTTTTTAGGGAATAATAATACTTAATATTTTTTTTTTGAAAAGCAATACTGAATATTTATATACATAGATTGTTAACAGAAACTCCGACGGAATGTCAAATTCAATTAAGACTTGATCGAAACATGTTTGTTCAGCTATTGAAGTTGATGATTGAAAGAGATCTACTACATGACGGTAAATATGTGAAAGTAGCGGAACAAGTAGGTATATGTCTATATATTTTAGCGACTTTCATATCGTGATGCTTCCGACAAATTTAAGCATTCTATTTCTACAATATGCAAGTATTATAACGAAGTGTTGAAAGCGTTGGTTAATTTGTCCTTCGATATCATTAGACCACATCGTGACTTATTCGAGGTAATAATTTGTCTTTTATCTTTCTACTATTAACATATGTTAAATATGGTACACATTTATTTTTGTTTTCACTCACCTAAATCAATGGTATATGCACATAATAATAATAATAATAATAATAATAATAATAATAATAATAATAATAATAATAATAATAATAATAATAATAATAATGTATGTGTTGACTTGACGGGGTCTTCACCTTTGACACAATCAGGGTTGTCTGATTTCGTTCCTGGTCGTGTTGTGTCGGCGGCGACTCAGCGGAAGCAGGACAAGTATGGGGCTCGTTGCAGGGCTATTGACTATGGTTTTCTTCCTTTCTCCTTTTATTCGTTAGAGGAATTAGAGAAGGATGCTATTGCGTTGCTGAATCGGGTCCAGGCGTTCGCTAAGACTCATGATATTGATGCTCGTGCAGCTGCTCACATCTTCAGCAGGATCGGGTTCGCTATAGTTAGAGGGGTGAGGGCCCACATTGTATCTCGGCTCCCCATCAATTTCTTGTAATTGATTGACTTTGTAGGTTTTTTGATATTTTTATAATAGTAATAATAATAATAATAATAATAATAATAATAATAATAATAATAATAATAATAATAATAATAATAATAATAATAATAATAATAATAATAATAATGTATGTGTTGACTTGACGGGGTCTTCACCTTTGACACAATCGGGGTTGTCTGACTTCGTTCCTGGTCGGGTTGTGGCTGATGCAGCTCATCGGAAGCGGGTTAAGTATGAAGCTCGATGTCAGGCGATTGGATATGGTTTCATTCTCTTCTCCTTTTCTTCGCTTGGGGAATTAGAGAAAGAGGCTGTTGCGTTACTGAAGCGGATTCAAAGGTTCTCGACGACGCAAGACATTGGGGCTCGTGCTGCAGCTCATATCTTCACTAGGGTAGGATTTGCAATAGCTAGAGGAGTGGGGGCCCAGATTGTATCTCGGCTTCTCACTAATTTATTGTAGGTTGTATGGCCTTTGTTTTTGAGATGATAATAATAATAATAATAATAATAATAATAATAATAATAATAATAGTGTTAATAGTAATGTTGAGCTCTGCTATTATGAAATCTGCTCTGCTCTGCCCTACCCAGAAACTCAAAAGAATATGGCCTAAGAATGTTAAAATTCTAGAAAAACCCAGTGGAAAACCAACAACGTGAAGTACAAATTTTTACCGTGTGACAATAGCAGAATAGTGAATTTTGGTTTTTTAATTTTATTTATACTTTAAAAAAAAAACATTAATTAACCTTCCTCTCATTAAATCATCATTTCTATTAGTATATAGATAGATATATATTTCTAATTGTATTGGAAATGAAGGGTCATGGTTATTTAAGAAGATTAGTCTTCTAGTTTTTCCTAATGGAGAGGAGCGCATGGAAATTGAATGGTGGCCGATTTACATATTATAGCTTTAGCAGTTTTCAGCTGGAAAACATGAATAAATCTAGGTTTTAGACATGAGCAAGAGTATCAAAAGCATTTCAGGAGTAATTGCACGCAAAAGAAGATCAACATAAGAGATTCATTTTTCGGGCTTCGAAAATTCGGTTACAAACATGTGGTGGGCCTGTCACCAATTGTCCATTACAGCCCGAGCCCAATAACGAATTGTATTTGTAAGTGGGCTTTTATGGACGATTTTGGTACTTGATCTAGTTTTATGGGCTACACTGTAAGATTGTACGTAAAGATGGGCACGGGCCGTGCCGGCACGCGGGCGGCACGGGCCCGACACGATTCCGGCACGGCACGGCGGCCCACCTGTGGGCCGTGGCCGTGCCGTGAACAAAAATCTGAGAATCGACACATGCACGGCGGGCGGCACGTGGCACGAGGGCACGGCATGTGGCACGGCCGGGCACGGCCCGGCACGACACTCATAATTTTTTTTTTATTATATGTATTGTTGTTTTTTTACTAAATTAATAGAATTATTTATATAAACTTAAACATAATTAGATAAATAATTTATATAACCTTAATATATATATATATATATATATATATATATATATATATATATATATATATATATATATATATATATATATATATATATATATATAAATTGGAACGGTCTGGCCCGCGGCCCGGCACGGCACGGCCCGCCAGGCACGTGGGCCGTGCCGTGGGCTGGGGTGTGCCAAATTTAGGCACGGCACGACACACCCACCACCGTGGCACAGCCAGGCACGGCCCGTTGCCCATCTTTAATTGTACGTAACCTTTAAAGTTTTACTAATTTCGTTTTATCTAATTTGTAACGATTAGATATTTTTTATCTTTACTTTATTATTAGTATGATAGATATTAGAATAAAATATTTAATATAATGTTAAAAGATGTTTTTATTATAAAATTTAATTCTAAATAACTATTCATAGATTTTTGTTTGACACTTGAAATTACATTTAAAAGTATCTTCATTCATTAGATATTAGGATAATAAAATTTTAAATATGAAAAAATATTAATTTGTTTTTAAAAATAATTTAAATCATAAATCCTCTTTGTACTTTATAAATTTTTAAATATTTAAATGAAAAATATATACCAAGAGTGTTGCATTACTGAAATTAATCTAATTGAATAAAATTAAATCTCTATAATGAAAATTTCATATATATGTCCTGAATAATAGAGGTATGTCGTATATGTTTACACTACTACAATATTTTTACCATGATAATACATAGACATCTCTTAAATTAAATAATATTAAATTATAATTTAGTTGTTTAACAAAATTTAATGCCATAAGTAGTAACACAATTAGATTAGGTAAAAATAAAACAAAATATACATCTTAGAAAATAATGAATAACAATCAATTTATTTTGTTTACCATCAATAAGCCTTGATATACTTACATTTATTTTTCCAATATTTTGTTGTTAATCAACGAATTAAACTTGGAAAAAAAATTCACACCATGAAAAAGAGTAAATAAATAATATTCACACATGTTTGCGTATTTGTATTATATAATTTTAATGAATTAATGCTTGAATTATAGTGTGGTGGATTGGTTGTGCATGTGTAGTATATATATAGCGTCTATTAATAATTGAAAAAAAAAATTATATTTTTTGAAATGATGTATACAAATCTTTAATATCATCCTTTTTTTTTTTTTAGGAATCAATCAAGATAAAAATTGAACATTACTGTTTCAATTTTTTATTTTTATTTTTTTTAAGAATATTGATTAATTATTACTAATTTTATTTTTCTTTTAAAATGTTTTTTTTTTAAAAAAAACAATGGTTTTGAACTTTTTTTTTTTTGTTTATATTGCTCATTTTACTCCAACACTCCCAAATGAAGCTCCAAAGAATCCAATGAATGACCCCACTACAATTCTCCAATCAAATTCCATGTCCCGTGACATTCAATCATATAAATTCACTCATTCATTCAATCCCAATTCAAGTGAAATCAATTTATGAGCCCCCAAATAATTAAAAAAAATTAACTTACCAGCCAAACATGTTTATACAAATCGTTTTTTTATCTGCTACATGTTTTATCTATTTTCAAATTTTTTTTTAAAGTGTTTGTATATAATACTTGTATAATTAATAGTTTTTTTTTTAATTTAAATCCTAATATCAAAAGATCATCTTTAAAAAAAAAAAGATAATTTTTTATTTTTAAAATAATTTAAATCTTAATAAATCATTATTCGTCGTTTTTACCTACGTGGCAAAATTCTCAAATCTTATTCGTCACTATTCCTTACGTGGCGAGTGAATTTTTTTAATTCTAAAATAAAATACAAATCTAATTTTTAATTGGTCGAAATAATTATATTTCTTATGTGGCGCTTCGAATGCTCTCCAAAAATGCCTACTTTTATTTGTAACGATTAGATATTTTTCATCTTTACTTTATGTCAAATCGTTGCAAATAATATTAAATGGAAATAATAGATAGACGTTATTTTGATTGTCATATCAAATCAAAAGGCTTGTATTTTCCTATATATCACCCTTAATTTCTCAAAACAATTCACACCTTCAACTCTTCCTTAACGGTTTTAATCAAATACTTATCAACTTTAATTTCATTTCAATTTAGTGTCGCCAAAATTCCATCAATTTAGAATTATTTGTAACATTGTTTCAAGTCTCAAACTCTAAATTCTCGTAATTATTAACCAATCAACTTTTTATACGAAATAGATAAATAATGATATGAACTACTAAAAGCCAATGCCATATATGTAAGATTGGTCGATTTTAACTTTTACGCTTGCATAACTTCATTATTCAATCAAATGTTTCTATGACCATATAATTATACTACGTACATTGCATGCAATACACTGTATGCACAATGCATGTCTACATTGAATAAATGAATGATCGATGAACCAACGGTAAAACTTGTCAATAATGTTACCATGCACGAATCCTCTTCATAGAATCATACTGTACATGATTTAACATATTTCACTTATTCACTAATCATATGATATTCATCATCTTCAATTTGTCCAAGTTTCCCCCAGCAAGCCAGGCGGTAAAATCTACTATTGTTAATCATACGTTCATACATACACTATCTTACAAACAATAAAATGAGGGTCTATGTTTGGGTTCTATTATGATTTCATATTGGTCAATTTTTCATAAAATTATTCAATTTTAAACCGATGGAACACCTGTCTGTCTAAATTAGAGGAAAATTTTAATATAACTACTTCTAAATAATAATATTTCATGAAAACAAAAAAAATTAGACTTTATACATCAGATATTGTCGTGGAGAATACGAAATATCTATCATTTTTTTTTGTAAATTTTCCTAAAATATAAAAGGGGGAGTTAAATACCGCCATCTAAGGGCCTGTTCTCTTACGTTGAAATTTAGTTCAGTTCAGTTCAGCTGAGTTCAGTTCAGTTCAGTTCAGTTCAGTTCAGCTCAATTCAGTTCAGTTCAGTTCAGTTCAGTTCAGCTCCTAATTTCCTTCTCTTATAAAATATTCATTTCAGTTCAGTTCAGTTCAGTTCAGTTCAGCTGAGTTCAGTTCAGTTCAGTTCAGTTCAGCTGAGTTCAGTCAATGAGAACAGGCCCTAAATTTATCAAAACCGCCATCATTTTAAGCAAAGTGTCAATCTTGCCCTTACTAAACCCCAAACACCAACCTTTTCTACACAACTACCACAACCAGTCTACCAAATATTAGAGGTTACCAGCAGTTGTTGTGGCCGAGGAAGACGGCGGCGGCTCAAAGTCAGGCGGCCGATCAGGCGGGTGTTAAGAGGTGGCGAAATGGGTGGACTGGACTAGAAATATGTTTTCTGGTTTTTTTTTCCCCTGATTTTCGTTTTCTATACAATCTGTTGCCGGTGACCGGAGCTAAAAACGGGCTGCCCGCTATCTGACCGTCATGGTCAACCAGATTTGGCGTCCGGTTATCGGCAGCGAGCAACCGGTTACCAGCCATCATTATTATTTTACACAGGTTCTAATTCGTAGACACATGAGTTTTTTTTTTATTAAAAAAATAAAAAATCCTAAACGTACACATCCTAGAAGGAACCGACTACTAGTCGAGTACAGAGTTATTTACGAGTATTGTTTGATTAAGCACTTCATAATTAGTTCTCCTGTCCATCTATCTAATGAGGTAAGCATTCGTCATTTCAATTTCTTTCCATTTTCAATCTATGATCTTGAAATCAATTTTTCTTGTGTTTTACATTGTCATTGTGGCTGTCCAGTGTAGAAGGTGGTGGTTGACACGGTGGTTTTGGGTTGTGATGGTCGACGTGGTGGCGTAGGTCGTATCGGTGTCGTGATTGGTGGTGGTTAACTTGGTTGTGGTTGATGGAATAATGTTAGAGAAAGAAAATGGGAAAAAAAATAGTAAGGGCAAGAAAATCTCTTTGCTTAAAATGATGGGGATTTAATCAATTTTGATGGCGGTATATAGCATTTCACTATAAGAAATGTCACGATTAAAAATATCTTTTTCAATTGAGTAGTTATTATTTATGTCTTGCCAAAACTTCAACCAACTTGCATTGCGCGCCTAACCTTGTGTGTGCCCACAACAAATCACCATCTGTTTGCAGCATGAAAAACTATATTAATTATATTTTTCAAGTTTATGCTTTTGTATTTTTCTTTAGGTTGGACCATATCTTGATTTGCATCATTCAAATATATTCCATGACTAATAATATTCAAATGTAAGTTGGAGTAATATATGAGCTAGCCCTTGACACTCAAATGTCGTTATAAAAATCTATTTATCTTATCTTATTAGTTAGGCAATTAACCAGGCAAGACATAATTTGACTTTGTTTCTATGAATTCTTATATACGTACACATCACTTAGACAAGTACGCGAGCATATTGATATTTTAGTCCATTTCACCGTATTGTTTAAGAAGTCTCTTATGCGTGAACCATTACTTAAATTCTTACATTCGAATGTCGTTTTACAAATTTATTGATCTTACTAATTAAATGGTTAATAAGAGACGTGATATAATTTGACTTTATTTACGCAAATTTTACGTACAAATATATTAGACGAAGTACGCAGACTTAATAATGATATTTTAGTCTATTATTACTCGGTGTTGCTTAAGAATATCCTCAATTAACTGTGAATCATTAATTTAAATTCTATTCTACAATATATATGACATGACATGATAGGAACGGAAATTCAAGCACTATTAGTTAGGGAAATATTATGAAAGTGTGATGTATAATATAAGGTCATCAGATGAAATTGACTGATCAAGTTGGTATTTGACATTTCATGAATCAAGGAGTGGGCATAATTGTGGCGTGTAGAGGTGACTGATCTTATGAGGAGTAAAGAGACAGAAATGCATGAATTTTGCAAAAGAGAAGTCAAAAATAGGAATTAATAATTTATGGTTTGATAGGCCAACAATATATGCTTGAAATAGACAAATGTTAAATACTAAAAATGGATTAATAGACATGTGTACAACTCATACTAAGTTTTCTTGTTATTTCTAATAGTTTGTTGCTTGAATTTCCCGGAAGGCAAATTAAATTGACCCTATTTATGTAACTTAACTTCGATGTGAAATATTGATTAGTCCATGTGAACTATTTCAAGTACAATTGAAACTTTACTATTAGAAGGAAGAATAAATTGAAAAATAAACGGATTAGTATAATTCTAACGTGTAATATACAAAATAATCGATCTATACGTTGTAATTGTCACAAATTGTTAAAAAAAGCAACAAGTTTTGAAAATTTAACTTACGTCTTTGGTCAATCCTTATATGTCCTTCTAGTAAGAATTTAGGGTTTAATTTGTTCTCTTCAACTTAATTTCATTTCAGTTCAGTTCAGCTCCAATCAGTTCAGTTCCTAATTTCCTTCTCTCATAAATAATTCAGTTCACCATAGTTCAGTAAATCAGAACAGACCCTTAAAGTAGAATCATTAATAGAAAAATGCTATTTGTAACGCCTTATTAGTAACTGACGTAAATTATGTTAGTTACTACAAGGGTATTAGTAACTGACATAGCTAATGCGGGTTACAAATAAAATAACATTAGTAATCGGCATAACCAAAGTCAGTTACAAATATTAGGTCAAAGATAGGCTGACCAATTATAAAATATGGGACATTAAAAAAGCCATTTACAAATAGCAAGTCAAACTTTATTGACTTAATTAAATGTAACGTGTTTTATTAAGGCCAGTTACTAATGCTAGACACAATTTTTTTTTTTTTTTTTAGAAATTAGGATACTTTTCCTCCTACGGCATACAACTACGTTATCAATTACCCCATTTTTTCACAACCACCCTTTTTGATTCTCCTCCGAAACTGCTTTGAAGCTCCTTCAAAACTCAATTATGGAATTTATCAACAAGGTACGCTTTCAATCTCCTTCTAATTTATTTATATTTTAATTAATTCTGATCTAACTGATTATTCAAGAAATAAAAATATGAAATTCTAGGGCTTGAAATCACATTTAAAGTGCATTTTATTGAGTTTTAAGACCCATTTTACTCAAAATAGCCCAAATATGGCCTATATGGTACTTTTGATATCATGCTAGGACCAAATTATCCTGCAAATTTTTATCTACCACAGTAGGTATTCTCTCTAATTATGAGTTTGACTTTACAGTTGGTACAATTATTGGTAGCTTTTAATCTTATCTTGACTTCTTGTTTCAGCCTTCAAATTAATAGATGTTCTTGGACTATTTATTTTGAATTATCAATATGTTGAGTGTTGTAAAGGAACACTTTGAAAGGAGTTTGTATGGGGATACCTTCATTATATACAGAAAAATAGAGATCCCTACCGGTTCAAAACCCCCATTTGCCACCGGTTTTGAACCGGTGGGCATTTGAGGGGTGGGAATAACCCATCAAAAAGCCACCGGTTTTGAACCGGTGGGCATTTGAGGGGTGGGAATAACCCATCAAAAAGCCACCGGTTCAAAACCGGTGACAAAAGCCTTTAAGCCACCGGTTAACCTGTGGGAATAAGGAGAAAAGCCACCAGTTAACCGGTGGGAATATCCTTCCCGCCTTTTTTTTTGTATTGAAGAGAAAACCCACCGGTTAACCAGTGGCATATAAGGTTTTTTTTTTTTTTTTTTGCTACAATAATAATTATTATTAATAATAATAATAATATAATAAACCCTGTAAGTTTTCAAAAACCCTGTAATAATTATTAATTCTATATTATTATATAATTATTAATAATAATTATAATTAAGTACGATTAATTATAATTAATAATAATTAAATATCTAAATTGAAATAACAACGAACAATAATGATACATATATTATAGATATTAATAATCCCAAATGCAATACAATAAAAAAAAGGTGTCATATACATATATACAAACAATATTAATTATTATTTAATAATGTAGTTAAAAAGTTAACAAAATATAATTTCATAAAGAAGTGAAATTTACAAATTAAAGGTGAGGAAAGATGCCAACATGTCTCGAACTTCATTAAGTTCCTTGCTTGTCAACGGATCTTCCTTTTGTATCTTGCAAAACTTGGAATACATAAAAATTATGTTAGAATTAATTACTTAGGTTAAACATTATGCATGTATGACCTATTTCTTTCTAATAAAATGTCAATGTTACCTAGTTTTAGGTGTCTAAGCCTTGAAATCACATTAAAAGTGCATTTTATTGAGTTTTAGGACGCATTTTACTCATAATGGCTCAAATATGGCCTATATGACTTCTACTTTGCCCATTTTCTACATTTCTTATCAAATGACCTATTTATTTCTCATAAAATTTCAATGTTACCTAGTTGTAGGTGTTTAAGGCTTGAAATCACATTAAAAGATCATTTGACTAATTTTTAAGACGCATTTTACTCAAAATGGCCCAAATATGGCCTATATGACTTCTACTTTGCCCATTTTCTTCATTTCTTATCAAATGACCTATTTGTTTCTCATAAAATGTCAATGTTACCTAGTTGTAGGTGTTTAAGGCTTGAAATCACATTAAAAGATCATTTGACTAAGTTTTAAGACGCATTTTACTCAAAATGGCCCAAATATGGCCTATATGACTTCTTCTTTGCCCGTTTTCTACATTTCTTATCAAATGACCTATTTCTTTCTCATAACATTTCTATGTTACCTAGTTTTAGGTGTCTAAGGCTTGAAATCACATTTAAAGTGCATTTTATTGAGTTTTAAGACCCATTTTACTCAAAATGGCCCAAATATGGCCTATATGACTTCTAATTCGGTCATTTTCCACATTTCTTATCAAATGGCCTATTTTTTTCTCATAACATTTCTATGTTACCTAGTTTTAGGTTTCTAAGGCTTGAACTCACATTAAAAATGCATTTTATTGAGTTTTAAGACCCATTTTACTCAAAATGGACCAAATATGGCTTATATGACTTCTATGTCGGTCGTTTTCTACATTTCTTATCAAATGACCTATTTCTTTTTCATAAAATTTCTAGGTTACCTAGTTTTAGGTGTCTAAGGCTTGAAATCACATTAAAAGTGCGTTTTATTGAGTTTTTAAGACCCATACTACTCAAAATGACCCAAATATGGCCTATATGACTTCTACTTTGCCCATTTTCTACATTTCTTATCAAATGGCCTATTTTTTTTCTCATAACATTTCTATGTTAACTAGTTTTAGGTGTCTAAGGCTTGAAATCACATTAAAAGTGCATTTTATTGAGTTTAAAGACCCATTTTACTCAAAATGGTCCAAATATGTCCTATATGACTTCTACTTTGCCCATTTTCTACATTTCTTATCAAATGGCCTATTTCTTTCTCATAACATTTCTATGTTACCTAGTTTTAGGGGTCTAAGGCTTGAAATCACATTAAAAACATTTTACAAAATTTAAGGACGTACCTCATCAAGCTGTAGACTATCCGTACAATGAGTCACTGTGTCAAGCATGAATCTCATCACATACAGGCCACAATCAACTTCATTATCTTGTTGTGCGCACTACCATAGGAACAAATCACATGAGTCAAACATGCATAGCAAATTATCAATAATTTACGCAATATTTACTAAGATATTAACAATATCGCGTGGCATTACCATCGGTGATTTCCATGTAGGACCCTTAGGAGCACGACAAATTAGCTTCTTCATAACACTGTACAAAAGTAAATTCAAATTTAATTAGTCGTCTGGCGTATAAATGAGTTGGGTAATGATAGTCACACTAGCTATATTTACTTTTGTAGTATAGCCTTCAGGAGCAACTTCTTTATTGATCAAGCTAAATCAAGGTGATAGATTGTGTTATTGGAAAAACAAATCACCATGAGGGTCCAATGCAACCTACATAAATTCACATTGCGTAAACAAATCACTAATTATGAGTCAACATATATTAAGGGGAATCGATTGAATTTGACAAGGTTAGACGTACTCATCATAACATGGGGCGAATATGAACTTTTCTCCCGCACGCACTGATTCCTTGATACTCTGTTCAACATAATAAATCACGTCAAGGTGGTTGCCTAAGATTCTAGGCGTGAATAACTGCTCGGGGCATAACCACCCAACTTTACAAGGAGAATCAGTGTCACTTAAGTGCTCCTGTAGTGCTCTGCGTGCATGAACATAGAAAAAGTTATTGGAAATATGAAGGATAATCACCACTAATCTGAATAACATAATTTAAGTGTTTGAAGTACATCATGAATGTTTGAATGAGGGAAATGTTAAGTATGGAACCATGTAGAAATTCCTTCACATCTTCTTTGCTAATCCATGCTATTGCATCCTCATCATAGTGGAACATTGCCTTAGGAAGTGCAACTTCAATGGGATCGACCAAATGGCTAACACGATTGTGTAGAAACGTTAAATCCTTAGAGAACGATTGAAGTACAATGTCTTCAACAAGTGGAGTAGGTTGCATGGCTGCTGAACCTCTCGAAGAGTTCTTCTTTGACGCTTCTACACTCTTGGACCGTTGTTCACCCATCTTCTTTGTAGGTTGATCATTGCTTTTAGGCTTCACCATCCGCCTTCTCTTTGAAGCTACACTTTGATTCGAAATCTGATCAAACAATCACGAGCGAGTGATATAAAAAAAAACAACAACAACAGGGTGATTTCTGCCAAGGCCGCAGCAGCCCAGGAGGCAGCTGCCGAGGCCGAAGCAGCCCAGGAGGCAGCTGCCGAGGCCGAAGCAGCCCAGACAGATGCTGCCCTAGCTGCAACAACCCAGGTCAGCTGTTGCCGAGGCTGCAGCAGCCCAGGCCAGCTGTTGTCGAGGCTGCAGTAGCCTTGACAGCGGAGATGGGGGTCGAGGAGTCGTGAGTGAGTGATGTTTTGCGTTTTTTTTGTGAGAACAAGTTAGAGCGTGCAGTTTGGTTATTTAACACAAAAAATAAATAAAAAAAATATTACCTCTTTGATCAACCTTACCCACGAACGAGGCCAATCCACAAAGCTACCTTGAGCTTGCCAAATCTTAGTTATCCCTTCCTCCTCTATGGGCACCGGTAGGGGGATGTCTTCGAACCCCGCAATCACCGAATTGATCCCAACCGAGTAATGTTGTGGCCTAACCGTATCACCAATCGTCGCTTGTGCACTACCAGACGCCACCAAATGCAATTCTCCACTATTTGATAACCTCGGGCCTAGAAGTGCACACTGGGTGTCTTTCGTAAACTTGTAAAAACAGAAGTTATCAAAAGAGGTTTTTTCCTACATAATATATAATATAAGAAAATTCATTACGCTAGAACCAAACAAATCACCTATAAATCTGGAAATTGATGCGGTGTTGGATTTTCAAGCTCCCTCGAGTCCGCATGTGTAGGAGTAGCAACCTGCAATTGTTCATCAATAATGCCACCTTAGATCTCACGTAACTCAATATTTCTAAACTAATAGATTTGAAACTACCTCATGTATGAAATCTTCTGCATGTATCTCATATTCTCCATGTATCTCATGTTCCCTTTGTCCTTGTAGGTGACTACATGAGTCGTCCGGTGTAGTCGAGGGGAACGGCAAGCTCGGTAAGTTCATCTGCTTCGCCCAAGCATTGAATTCACCTACTATCTCATTGCGTACTTGTTCCTTAATTGATGTCACCTTGGCATCCAAGTCATTCGGTGAGTTAACACTTGCTCGAGATCTTCCCAATTTTGTGTATTCCGGACCCATCACCTTTTTCCATCCTAGCAATGTCCCTCCTGAACCTACTGCCCGTCTTGGATGGTAGGGCTTTTCCAAAGCCAAGGTGAAAGGGTCTTTGTCTACAATTAGGACCAGTTTGCCTTCAACAAGTTTTGCAATGTACTTAAGCTGTAGCAAAAAGAAAAAGGTAACATGAATACAGTTAATGTTTTTGTTTAGTGATAATTATGCAAAAGCTTCAAAAAGTTCACAAGTTCATAGTTAGCTTACAAGTTTATCTGCCATTTTTTTTGTTTCCTTATCAAACGCATGGAGAGAACAAATGAAATCACCGTCACGACTCACCAACGTAGTGATCGTGGAGTCAGAGGCTTCTTTAGATGACTGTAGAAGCGATTTGGGGTATACACCCTCCTTGACCCAAGTTCCCCTCCATTCACCAAATGTCTTGGACCCCATACGATAGGTGTACTCCTTATGCAATGCATTTTTAGTATTTTGCTCTCGAAGTTCCTACATAAATAGAAATATTGGTATCATTACTTCAAAAAGAGTCAATATATTATACAATTGTCAATAGATTTACCCAAAGTTACAATGGCTTCTGGCTGACTTTTTTGAAAAACGAAAGCTTTCCAATGATCCTCCGTTACGCTTGGCCTTTGCCACGGGAGTTGGTCTTCCTCAACAGGTTCGTCATTTCCACCTTCATTATCCTTTCCCTTGCAAGCTTTCTTCTTATTTGGTTTCTTCTTCTTATGGATCCATCTATTAGTTAATTTGGTCTTGAAGCCTCTGAATCTTTCCGCTACTAAAGATTCAAACACCCTTCTCTTAGCGTCATCATTAGGAATATTAAACAGCTTCTGCAAGCACAAATAAAAGCGATTATTAGTTTTCACTTACAAATTACACAAACCCTAAGAGGAAGGTATTTATAATCAGATAAATGTGCCAACAAAACACTTACCCTTGTATCAACCCAAAATGTTTGAATCAAGCCTGGAGGTACTTGGACCCATTTAAGTGTAATGGGGATTTTGTGCGCACGCATGCCAATTTGGTGTCCATATTGCCGACGCCATTTGCCCGCAGGTTGGCCTCTGTTGTCATACTTCAGGACCATGGGACCGGTAGGTTTCTTAAAACTTGTCGTCGGACCCCTACCCTTTCTCTTAGTCGATGGCTTTACCCCCCCTCCACCACCACCTGTGTTCATTTGATCCTGTCCTTGGCTTTGAGTTTGAGGCACCAACAATCTCACAAATTGAATTTTCAATAGGAGGCGCACATTCAGCAGAAATTTCAAATTCTTCAAGCCTATGCTCAAACTCATCTTGAGCCCGATCTTCTGGCTCACCCAAATCATTCTCCTTGTTGACATCATAAAGCTTGTCCTTGTCCTCATCCTCATCCACCTCCAAATCCTCTACACAATGAAGGTTATAATCGTCCTCCATGAGATATAAACACCTGCCATTACAAACATAACACGTTATTAGTTGTATTAGAAATAAATTAGTTAGGTAAATTATAAATCAAATATAAATTTATGAATTATAATACAACTAAGCATAGAAAATGGGAAAGTAAGTTAATATAGGTCATTTTTATTCCATTTTCACCTAATTGACTCCATAAATTACCTAACTTATGATTTTCTAATACTGTTAACACTTAAAATATTATATGCTATCATATTTAACATGTTTTGAGATTTACTTCATTCATTAAATAGAAATTGTGATTAATTGGCAACTAAGTGAACACTTCCATTTATTTTCACCAAAATTAATCATAAAATCACCTAACTTGTGATAATATAATACTTTTAATGCTTACAATCTCAAATTCACAATAATAGTACCTCACTCTAATATTCCTTCGTTGTGGTCTGATCGCATATAATTTGCTTGGTCATCTATGTCATTTTCTACAACAGGTCTAGGAACAGTGAAAGGTGCTGAATCGTCAAAAGCATCATATTCTTCCTCATCCTCAACATCTCCAATGCCTAGGATTCTTCTTTTGCCGGCTAGCACAATAGACCATTTTGAATCGACTGGGTCAGTTACATAGAACACTTGCTTAGCTTGAGACACTAGAATAAATGGTTCCGCATTATCATTGAAGTGGCCAAGATCTACAAGATTAAAGTCATCATATTTGACGTTACGCCTGATATTATCAACCCATTTACACTTAAAAAGAGCAATCGTGAAGTTACAATAATCAAGCTCCCATATTTCTTGAATTCGACCGTAGTATGACAACTTTGCATCGACAGGTGATTTATCCTTAGCACTTGCAAACTCCCTTAACGATGCCACAAGTGTTACACCATTGTTTTGGGTCGAGGAAGATTTCAAATCCCGACCCTATGTCCAAAAAGTTTACCCATTGATATCATATCCCTCAAATGAGCGAACATCATCCCTAGCACCATAAGCAAGCCACCTTACTGTATCGGTGACTTTATCATCCAATCGACCAATCACTCGATCACGAAACCAATTGATAAACCTCTTATTATGTAACTACATCAGTGCCCTTTCACCTTTCGATGGAAACTCACGTAAACTAGCCATGTGCTCGTCTAAATATGGGTGAATATCTGCAACATGGTGCAACACATATAGGTGAGCTTGTAAGAACTGATCTCGGTCGGGTGACATTCGTTTCGACCCAATTGTGTCGTGACCATCAAGTCTCCCTTCATGTAGAGAAACAGGAAGACCAATAGGTTCAGCAACGGCTATATAGTCGGCCACAAAATTACCAATCTCCTCACTCACGGTCCCTTGAATCATACTTCCTTCCGGGTGAGCCGGATTCCTTACTTTATCTTGCAAGCTGCCCAGGTGTCTTTCAAAAGGATAGCACCACCTCATGAACACTGGACCGCACAACTTAATCTCACGCATCAAATGAAGAATCAGATGCTGTAGGGGTTTATAGGTACTACGCAGCGGAAATAATCATGAATCATATTCATAAAGCACCTAAACCAAGGATCATTGCATAACACATAAAGAACACATAATTGTACCTTTGAAGCGTGATTCCACGTGCGATCGAGCAAGAAAATGGGGAGATAAAGAACCCCAAGCGTGATTCCTCTACTTGGTCCACGGGCACAAGTTAAACCTCCACTAATGCTAGTTAGTCGTGATTGAACGCTTCAATCAACCTTCAACGGAGAAGAGAGACACGAGCTAACCATGAACCACCACGACGAACACCACGAGCCACCATGAGGGGTGTCGCACGTACGGACGTGAAGGGGAGAGAAGAGGGTCTTGAGTGAGGAGAGTGTTTAAGGTTTTTGGGGCTTGGTTGCTTCTTTCAAAATCTACTGTATGTTGATTGTTACTACTTACAAGCAACCCTAGGCATGGATCTTATTTATAGATCACATCTCTAAATAAGAGCCCATGTCAAAAGCCCAAAACCCTTATCCTAAACACACTACTCTAGCCCAACACTCTACATGGTATGTCATAATCTCATGAGGCCCATTAATGGGCCTCTTACTTGTTTAACTCAATACCCTTGTTGTGTGACCTCATAGGATCCATTCTATAAGGCTTTGGGCTATTTAACTAACCCAAAGATCAATTATCATGTCTAGCACCAGATATTGACGACCCTATAGAATGAACTTATTATCTCCATAATAGTGATCCTTGATATATCTAGTAATTGCACTTATCGAAGACATAATTCCTTCAATCTCCCACTTGTCTAAGACAAGTTCGCAATATTCAAATTCCTTAAGTCATTTTGTGTCGATTTGATAATATGATTGCATCTTATGTAATCATTATTAATCTACAAATCTTTTCCTTAAATCTGAGTTAGAATTACAAAACAAATGGTTACTATGTAACACACTTGAGCACGGCCATGCATTTTCTGAATTCTCCCTCTTCAAGAGGCCAAAATAAGACACATTCCTAATTAAATAGGTAGAATCTATCCAATCTTGTGGCAACCAAAGCTCCCACTCAACTCATGAAGTAACCGGGAAACATCCTTTATAATCTCCAGTTACGGCTAGACGTTTGAATGTACCACAGTTAAATCAATCATTGAATGGAATCAGTGTTCCACTCATGTCAAAGGAATCCACTAATATATCCGAAAGCTCTATACTTGAACTTCAAAGTAGGTCTATAGTTCGATCATGCATCATTCATGCATATCCATGTGATTGACCGAGCATCACTACGCTCCTATAGCCCATGAAACTGCGCTATCCAATCAATCTTAACATGCTAGTCCATTATTGGAAATCATTTATGTCCAGTTTAATGATTCCGAACTAGGAACTTAAATAATATATGAATTTAGTTCACCTGAGGGGTTTCATTCAAAAGGTCATCAACCTAGTCAGCCCATCAATTCATAATTATTTTGGACATTTTATTTGATCTTGAAACCACGATTAAATAAGAGTGAAACTTTGTTTCAATTGATAAACATAATTCTGCAAGCTAATGTATTTACTTTTGTAATATTCTTTCTCAAAACATACACAACTAAAATTACATAACTTGCTTCAATCCAAAAACCTTAGTATGACTCTCATACCTTGGTCATGGAAGGGGTTCAGTAAGTAGAGTTCATGAGACATTCTCATAAACATGAACTTTGCAATTTCTAAATTTTATAATCATTTTCATATCCACACACTAAGAATTTTCCTTCGCCCTTTCACAAGGAATTTAGGAATTTCTAATTTATATTCCAACGTTACATTGGATTTCAATTGAAATCTATCATCACTTGTTCTTTAAAACACGTGAATCAAATAGACGAGTATAGTCCATGGCATGCATGATGCATCCTTTGCGAATTGCATAAGAATCATAACTAAAAGTCTTAATTTCATCAACCATTCTCAAGGTATTGAATCATTAAGCAACGTGCCATGTCACATGGGATTGAAACTCTTTTCAATATAATGTTGAACCTTATAAGAATCTTATCAATATAAGCTTCTTAACCAAAACTCAAACATCCTTCGAGACCTATCTATATAGATCTTGAATCCCAAATGTACTCATCTTCTTCTCCAAGGTTTTTCATACAAAATGCAATAGCCATCATTTGATCCTTCAATAATTGCTCTTTGTACTAGACCAAGAAGACTTCATAGCTCCCACTAAACATCTTGTACATACAAGATCTTTTCTTCATTTTACAAGAACATCAAACGATTTGATTAACTCACAAAATTAAGAACACTAACTCCCTGATGCTAACTTCAATCCATTCTGGATCTTTTAGGCATCCCTAGGATTATTGGATCTCCAAACTTTTGATTGTATCATATACAAATCTTATTTCATGAACAATTTCAAGAAAGTGTTTTGAAATCCATCTACCAAATCTTATAAGGTAGAAATCATTAATTATCTTTAATAGATCTTTGCAATATGTAAAGGTTTCATCGTAATCATAGTCATACTATGAATTAGTTGAATCCTTTAACAAGTCTTTGCTTTAGTTAAAAAACATTTTTCTTTCTTGTCTGTTTTGCTTACAATGGGTTTCACCCAATTTAGGCAAATTATTCAAGTGTCATACACTTTCTTACATACTAAGAATCTATTTCAGATTTCCTGGTTTTAAACCACTTGGAGTTATAATTTGTCAAATCATCCTTATTACTTGCAAAATCATCATGTTCCAAAATAAATATTTTAGAACTCTTAGTCAATATGAAATCATATTTCTTTGGCTAAGTTTTACATATGCTAGTCATCATTGTGGGTTTTTATGCAACAATTGAAACTCATACAACAGCTTTGTTTAGTTTTCAATGAGAAACGACAATAGAGGATTTGCACTTGGAATGTACTACCTTCGACACATGATTATTAATCCCATTACACTTAATGAGACCACGCGTTGTCATTTGTAACATGAGGTGAATCATGCTCATATTGTTGCTTTTATTCGATTACTTCTCGAATTTCTTCAAGATTTTCAAAATCACTTTTCTTGAACTCTTTCAAGGCTCTCGAACTTTTCGAGATTCTTATACTCCCACTTGCCTTTTGAGGAGGCATATTTAGCATAGGGTGAACCAATCATGGTTTGAACCACGTTTGTTTGTTGCTTTTCTCAAACTCTTTTGAGATTTACACTACTCCCACTTGATCTTTTGGAACAATTTCCATAAGGGCGCCTACTTGAGCAACAAACATTTTGTGCTAATTATGGTTGTGTAGTAGTACCCCGTGCTCTATATAGGAATCGAATGTGCATTAAACATTTCAATACAACTTTTATTCCTTGCTTTGTAGAAAGACTTTATAAGAACTTTTCTTATCCATATCACATATGAAGCCTTGCTACATTTTGATTTGACCTATGTAATTTTTGTTTAGTTTTGTAGCTCATCTTAAAAGTATGTCCTTTGAACAATGGTTGGAAGATAGGTAATTTACATCTATTATCAAAATATATCTCATATAGATTGATAGCTTCCTTCATAAACACTTCACAAGGTTTTCTTTTGGAGTTTGTTGTAAAACGATTTCACAACTCTTGGACGTTTATCAATGTCTTGGCTTAAATTCTCATTATTACGATCATATCGCAACCCTTTGAATGTGTTGCCAATACATGTCTCGACTTAAATTTTCACAATTACAATCATATTGTAGTGTAATCATTATCTTGTCAAGTTGATACTGAACTTCATACTGAACATTTTGAACTTTTCAAAATTTTCACTTTTATGCTTCAACTAAGCATAAATAGTGATCGTATCACAAATGAAGTTTCATTGTATGTCTCTAGCCTTTGAACCTTTGGTTTTCTTACATCAATATGTATGCAACCTCGAGTTCACATCATCATTTCTCTAAATGGTGACTTAGTCATAATTTCAAATTAGAATGATAATTACATATATCAATGGATTCATAATCCAATGATATTGAAAGTCCATCCCTTTGGATCTTCCGCATGCAATTTTCATTTTCATTTGAATTAATTGACATTTTATAGACAATTTATATATATAGAAATGGTTTAACTATTTCTATCATATAGAACTTTAAACCTATTTAGCTATTCAAAACACATTATGATTCAATGAAGCATAGAATAACATTTATTCTACGTTTTGAATCTTCGATGTTTAGTCATTACAAACATTGAATGGTGTTTTGATAATGGCAAGAATGAATAACATTTATTTAATTCTAGCCAATTATTAGTGGTGTAATACTGGTTCTACTTGTAAAGTTGTAACTTTTGCTTCCAGACTTGTAGATTCTACTTGTGAAGTAGCAACATTTGCTTCTAAACTTGTAGATTTATTCCTCCTTTAGCTAATTTCTTCCTTTAGTTCAACCAAATTGTGCAATGAGTGATCTAAACAGGACATCATATGTCCAAGAAGTAGCAATATGCTAAATCAATTTCTATAATATAATTCTTAAATTGGAACATTTCCATTCTTTTACCTTCCAACTGTTATGAGGTACTTTCTAATCAATTGGAATTGATCCATTTAATTTAAAACATTTGTTGTTCATAACAACTTTTAGCATGTAAGTAGTTTTAGGTTTGAGAAGTAGCAACTTGTTTGCATTTCTTAGCCTATAACTTCTTATTGCAATCCTCATACATTCCAAAACCTTTTCCATTTGAGCCACTTAGAACACTTCTTTTAGGTTCAAAATGATGCTTTGCTTAACCTTTTAAGCATATTTCATGATTTTGCTAAGTCTATTCTATCATTATTTATATTTGAGTTTAATCAAGTATTAAACTCTATATAAAGTAGATGAAGAATACTGTCATTTGATCAACTTTTGATCATAGAGATTTCCAATCACTTTCTTATATTCAATCATATTGAAAATAAGAGATTTTATTGGACTTTTACACTTGTCTTTTAGAGGGTTTGTACCTCTCATCTCATTATATCCCTTGAAACATTTTTCAAAATGAAGATGTGTTGGCATTTTACTCAAACATTTTGAATAAAACCAACCTTAGACATGTGACATGAATTTCTAAAACTTGCCTTTTAGAACAATCTTAGCAAAATTGGAATATAGGTTTATGGATTATCTTTTAAACTTTTGAGAACGTTTCTCAACTTTATTTTCAATCGAGGAGATTATATATAATAATAAAATTAGAACGACATGTTACTTATAAGTAAACGCAAAGTTCAATTATGTTTAATAAAATTTAAAGTACCAAAAGCGAATTAAATTGGTAACTTTAAAATACTTTATTCAATTTAAGTGATCCCAACTTGAATTAAGTGATTCCAAGATCCTTTATTTGTGCAATAATTGACCAGAGTGAGGCCCTGCCATCAACCATTACATTTTCAAGGTGAGTAAACTCTTTACTGATTACAACTCTTGTAACTCTTGGTTGAATAATTAACCATCACATGTTTAATTATTACCCTTAGCTTCAAGGTTTTAAACGCTTTAGGTAACCTTGTTGAATATAACCAATTAAAAGTGTAGAATGAGGTCCTACCCCCACTTCCCCAAGATATATTATGACACTCTGCTGAGGGCCGACCTATCATAAACGATCGAAGGTTTCGTCGGGTTTTTAATTGGAAAAGCTGCATCAATATTACTGGGATCTAGATTTATTATGTTGTGATTAAATAGTGAACTCTAGCGCATCATCACAAAACATCAATAAAGTCTAACATGCATAAAATACTGAATGCATAAATAAGACATAGCATGGCCCCTAATCCTAAGAAAACTAATAAAGTAAATGCTCCCACTTGAATCTTCATGGATCTCATCCACCTTGCTCCTTTGGGCCTTCACTTCATGGGATTCTTGGATTAACTGCAACCTGTAATTCTACTCTATTCTATCTACTACTTAAATAAAATAAAATAAAATTACAAAATACTTTATCGGTTCGTAGACCGTACTAAGATTACAAAAATACATCACGATGCGCAGATCGTATTTAGCAATCTACTGGGCAATACTAGTCATTATATAACAATAAACAACATCATATATTATAAAATTGCCACATAATAAATCACTCATCATGCTTTCCTAAACTACAACATCGAATGTTCACAATTAAGGAAACATGGCACCAAAATATCTCATATTTTAATTAATGTAATTAGATAATATCATATATAATTCATGATCATCAATAAAATATCATATATTCTAAATTAGTCATGAGATAGAATCAAATCTTATTTTAATCTTAAAAGATAAATCATATTTATCCTCAAAGATTATCCTAACAAAGTTAGAAAATTCTATCCTAATTACAAGCCAATCACAAAATTTTAAATCAATTATTATATCCAAAAATAATTATGGGATAATCACATTATTTAAATCAATTATTATCCTTTTTGGAATATGCTCATAATATCCTAACAAATCTTATCCAAAATTAACCACTTTAATTATGGATAATTATCAAAATAACAACTTTAAATATGGATAATATCAAACATAACAACTTTTGAAAATTTGATTCTATCCAAAATAAAACGATTTTATCCAAAATTAAAACTGATTTTATCCCAAAATAATTTTATAATTATCTTGAAATAAATTTTCAAAAACTGAATTTTTTTTTAAAACCGTGCACCAGCCACCGTGGTGTGGCCAGCCTAAGCCGGCCACGGTGGCCGTACACCTTGCGGTGTACGCTGCCGAAGCATCGGTGCAGCGGCAGCAGTGCCACGCAGCCTTTGCACGGTGCTGCTGTCGCCCCCTTGCTGTTCCGATGTCCTGCCTCACCCTACCCCTCCCTCCGGACCACCTGCAGTGGCAGCCGCCGTGGCTGCGCCACCCAGCCGCGGTTGCCGCTGCTAAAATCCCTTTTTTTATTATTTTTTATTTTAACAATTTTAAACAACAACTTTTGTTAAATAAAATTCATGTGGTCCATGATAAATTAAAACATAACTTTTATGCTAATTCATCCAATTAAAATTAAATTCACAATCTAATTTTAAAATCTAGGGTGCTTCATGAAAATAATCCCTAATTTAATTTAACTTTTAAATCAAATCATTGATCATGCAAAATTCATAATTTATACATGAAATCAACTAGATTAAAATCATGAAGCATGAAACAATCGAAATCGAACAAAATCAAGCACAAAAAAATCAGATTTTAGGGCTAATTAGGTTCGAAAATTTTCGAAAAATTAGGGTTAGGGTTCGGAAAAATTCGAATAAACTAGGGAAAAAATTCGGATCTCTTCATGGCTATTTTGAGCATTATTAAATCACATTTAATCAATTCCAAGAGTTAAATCACATTTAATATAATAATTGACCCATAATTAAATTATTCTCCCTCCTAATTGCATTAAAATTGTGGATTATCAAAGAATTATTGGCAATATGCGTAAATGCAATAGGCTAACTGATACCACTGTAGGGGTTTATAGGTACTACGCAGCGGAAATAATCATGAATCATATTCATAAAGCACCTAAACCAAGGATCATTGCATAACACATAAAGAACACATAATTGTACCTTTGAAGCGTGATTCCACGTGCGATCGAGCAAGAAAATGGGGAGATAAAGAACCCCAAGCGTGATTCCTCTACTTGGTCCACGGGCACAAGTTAAACCTCCACTAATGCTAGTTAGTCGTGATTGAACGCTTCAATCAACCTTCAACGGAGAAGAGAGACACGAGCTAACCATGAACCACCACGACGAACACCACGAGCCACCATGAGGGGTGTCGCACGTACGGACGTGAAGGGGAGAGAAGAGGGTCTTGAGTGAGGAGAGTGTTTAAGGTTTTTGGGGCTTGGTTGCTTCTTTCAAAATCTACTGTATGTTGATTGTTACTACTTACAAGCAACCCTAGGCATGGATCTTATTTATAGATCACATCTCTAAATAAGAGCCCATGTCAAAAGCCCAAAACCCTTATCCTAAACACACTACTCTAGCCCAACACTCTACATGGTATGTCATAATCTCATGAGGCCCATTAATGGGCCTCTTACTTGTTTAACTCAATACCCTTGTTGTGTGACCTCATAGGATCCATTCTATAAGGCTTTGGGCTATTTAACTAACCCAAAGATCAATTATCATGTCTAGCACCAGATATTGACGACCCTATAGAATGAACTTATTATCTCCATAATAGTGATCCTTGATATATCTAGTAATTGCACTTATCGAAGACATAATTCCTTCAGATGCACCATTATGTCAAAAAATGAGGGCGGGAAATATATCTCAAATTTGCACAAAGTCACAACCACATCCATTTGCAACGCATCAAGTGAACAAGGATCAAGCACTTTGCTGCATATTGTATTGAAAAACGAATAAAGGCTTGTAATAGCTTCCCTCACGTGCTTCGGTAAAATACCACGTATCGCAATCGGTAGGAATACTTGCATCATAATGTGATAATCATGGGATTTCATACTTGTCAACTTCAATTCTCCATTTAATGATAAAAATCTTTTCATGTTATATGCGTACCCTGATGGAACCTTAATGCCGTACAAACATGCACAAAACATCCGTTTTTCTACCCTTGACAATGTGTAGCAAGCCGGTGGTAAATAAGTCTTTTCATCCTTGCCTTTACCCTCATCTTTCTTCTTTGAAGCATGCGTGGCCTTTCCCTTTCCCTTGCTCTTCGCCTTTCTTATTTTCAAAACATTTACATTTTCCTTTTCTGGTTCCTTTCCCTTTCTAACCTTTCTCTTTCTAACCTTATCCTGAAGCCACAATTTTGGACGAACCCCCATCTCTTGCAAATCTAACCGTGCACCCTTTCCATCCTTTGTTTTGCCTTGAATATTCATCAGCGTTCCCACAAGTGCATCACACACATTCTTCTCTATATGCATCACATCAAGACAATGTCTAACGTCATGTTCTTTCCGGTACGGAAGCTTCCAAAAGATTGATTCTTTTTTAAAGAGAGCACTTGAGACTGCAGCTTTTTCTAATTTTCCAAACACCGTTCGTATACCCTTAACTCGAGCATAAAGCTCCTCATCGGTCAATGGCCTAGGCGCAGTCTCCTCTTCCACTATCCCATCAAAAGCCTTTTTCTGCCTACGGTACGGGTGATCACGCCTAAGGAACCTTCGAGTCCGCACGTAGACATCTATGCGAGAATTCTTAAGGTATATGCTTGATGTGTCATCAATACATATGGAGCATGCTTTTTTTCCTTTGACCTTGTATCCACACAAGTTTCCATATGCAGGGAAGTCATTCATGGTCCACATAAAGGCTGCACGCAATGTGAACAACTCATTCTTATGAGCATTAAAAACGGAAACCCCTTCGTCCCACATCTTTCTCAAATCGTTAATAAGTGGCGCAAGGTAAACATATATGTCGTTTCCAGGTTGCCTAGGCCCCGTTATTAGCAGTGAAAGCATTATATACTTACGTTTCATGCACAACCAAGGAGGCAAATTATAGATCACGAATAGTACCGGCCATGTGCTGTGTTAGATACTAAGAGTGCCAAATGGATTCATCCCATCCGTGCACAACCCAAGCCTTAAATTTCTGATTTCGTCACCAAATTTCCTAAACTTCAAATCAATGTTCTTCCATTGCGGGGAGTCAGCTGGATGCTTCAACATTCTGTTGTTCTTTCTTCCCTCTGCATGCTACATCAAGTATTTAGCATCTTTTGGTGTTGAGAATAGACGCTTAAACCTTAGAATAATAGGAAGATACCATAACACCTTAGCAGGATCGGAGGTCCCTCCGTATTAGGATTGCAACTCATGCGATTATAACGCAACCGCTTGCATCGTGGACACTCCTTTAATTCTTCATACTCATTTCGATAAAGAATACAATCATTAGGACATGCATGTATCTTCTTATACTCCAAACCAAATGGACACATGAGCTTATTAGCATAATAGTAAGACTTAGGAATTTCATTCCCATCAGGCAAGATCTCACTTAATGCGGTCAACAAAGAAGTAAAACTAATGTCCTTCCAGCCATGCTTCGACTTAATGTTAAAAAGTGTTAGCAAGGCTGATAGTTTGGAGTATTTTTTGCACCCAGGATACAAAGGCTTTTTGGAAGCCTCCGATAATAACTCAAACACGCCACCTTCAACACTATGAAACATCTCATCCACATCTTCATCCTCGACCTCATCCACCTGATCATCCTCAACTCCATCCTCAGCTCCATCAAGCATATATTCATCATTTTCGTATTCCTCATCCACATGAATCTCGTTGCTTCTATCGTGCACATCATTCCCATTAAGATCCCTACTGTACTCTCCATCTTCACCGTGCCAAATCCACACATGGTATTTAAGCCTAAACCCACGACAAAATACATGATCTCTAATGATTTCAACACTGTTGACCACCTTCACATTATTACAATCAACTCAAGGACAATAAAGGCCTTCGTCACCCATTTTGCGTTGATAAGATAAAGCCATCTCGCAAAAATCTTGAACCCCATTACAAAATTCGAATGTATCACGTCTACCATACATCCAATCATGATCCTTCTCCATTTAGTAAATTGCATCTAAACATATATAGCAATATATTATGAATAATGTATAATTGCTACATATTTTATGTAAATCAATTTCAAGTACACTTCATGAATTTACCATTCATATAGTGAAAAAATGCATATTCCCAAAGTGTCCTTATCACTCCAACCTAACACATCCTTGAATGTCTACTCTCACTAGTCAATGTATATCAACTTTCCAATTTTAAGGAAAATCCGGCAGCATTTCCCCCTACTTCTCCAAGTACACGATGTAGATAATTACTTACCTACATATGTACCCAGAGAACATGGTCAGGAAATGGTAAGCCAAGATGTTCCTTAAAATCAAAAAGAAGACATACATTCACCACCTAAGTGAGAGTAAACATTCAAGAACAGTCCCAACCGGGGGCTATTTAAGACTTTCTCCTATTGAGAAAGCCTTGAACGGGTATCTAGGCATATGATGATGCAAGCATTCTATATATTGTTGTATTTATTTGTAATTAACCAATAATACACAAGTTGTAATATCTTAAATGGATATATAGAATTAATGACATTCAAACCAAGAAATTGCCACAAAGTTCAATGAACATTAAACTAGCAAAGACAGAAAAAGAGAAACATATATAAATAAGAGGGAGAAGAAGAACAAACCAGAGAAATGGCAACAAATTGCAAGGATAAGGGCAAAGGACTAGCAGAGGCAGGCGCGGAGTTCTCCTGTGGGGCAGCTATGGCGCTCGATCTGAGGGGACAACTTTGGGCACCCCTCTTACTTCGCTAAGGTCCTTGCTGTTTTCACTTCTCAACTGTGAAATAAATCATTCAGACACTATCAACTTTAATCATTATTATACTTAAAAAAAATTCGATTTTACCAATTAAATCAATATAAATTAGTTCATTTTAATAATTAATTTAATCAATAAATATCAATATTATTTTTCAATCTAAACTTCCAAACTAATAATCACTAACATTCCCCAATTTAATTCTTGAATTAAAATGGAGTATAACTTCAGATTTAAATTATTATATCACTAATTTATATCTTTATCAAACAATTCACAGTGTAATAATAAAATTAATTTGAGTAATTAAAAAAATAAAATAAAAATAAAAAACTTACCTCATTCTTTCTACAATAATATATAGGTGTTTTTAACAAGAAAAAACAACCCTAAGGGCAGCTGTACACACGCCTAACTAGAGCTTACAAGGACAGATTTTTAGGCCTAATTAATCTCACAATTCAACCAAACAAATTACTCAAGTCATCAATCAAAATTAGCCTAACAACCTTAGCATTAATATACATACTTTGTACCAACATAACCTATCAAAATCAAGGGTTAAAGACCTCTTATAGCTGCTGCCACGTGAACAGAACAAAGCAAAATTTCAGATTATGGTTTTAGCATAGTAAAGTTCATAATAGGGCTTTAAACATGAAATTAAACCATGTAAACTCATATATATATCTAGGTTATTACATCCTTAACATGATCCACACAAAATTAAGCATGAAAGGGAGCAAAATCTATCAAAACACACCCATAATACATGGCTGGCAGGGAGAAATTACAGCATCGTTTTTTGTTCTTCAAGTGCATAAAAGCATCTTTAAACTCATATAAAACACTTGTAAATCATACCATTACATTAGGGAATAAAAAGCTTATAAACCCCAGCAAGATTCTTGGCTTAAAAGCTTGGAAATAATCATATACAAGGCATCTAACCCACACAATACAAGCACAAAATTACAACAGCTTTCCTTTATGTTCTAACCATTCAGTCCTAGTTTAAGCAAGGTGTTCTTTCACACCTTAGGAAACAATCATAACACAATGCAAAGCAACCATTATAACATTCTTCATAAGTAAACAAAAAAAAGGGAAAGAGAAGGAAAACCGGGTTGTGGCTAACCTTGACGGCAGAGCGGCGGCGGTGGCGCTAGGGTGGCGTCACTGGTGCAGGGAATGAGTCAGAGGAGGCGCGGCGCTGCTATGGTGGCGTCACTGGTGGAGGGGGTTTGAGAGTGAGGAATTCAGTGAAAGTGAAGAGAGTAGGCGATAGTGGTGGAGGGAGTTGCAGGTGGCGGCAGTGGTGGAGGAGGCAGCATTTGTGGTGGCCGGCGTTGCAGGTGACGGCAGTGGTGGAGGGCAGAATTCGGTGAGGTTCGAGGGAGAAGGGTTTTGCTGCTTCCGTTCAATTCGAGGGAAAATGAAAAGGAAAGAGGAAAGAGAAGGAGAAAAGGAAAGGGGGGAAAGGGCGGGGTTTTTTTTATTATTGCCACCGGTTTTGCTTGAACCGGTGGCCTTTGGCCTATATCCCACCGGTTTTCCTTTGAACCGGTGGCCTTTACAATTCACATTTTTTCGCCATTTTTTCCCCCACCGGTTTTGAAAAACCGGTGGGCATAACTCGGTGGGGATCTCTATTTTTCACCTAGTGATACGCTAGTGAGGCTAACTGAATTGGGTGCCCCCCAAATTATTTGAGAAGATGATTATACAAAATTTGAACTTCAAATGTAAAGCTTTCCAGGTTAATGATCACAAGAAAATATTTGCCTCCTGTATTGGCATCCTTACTACTTTTCTCTGTTATAAGCGCATTCACTGATCCTTTTAATGATTATCCTTGTTGTGTAAAAGCCGTTAATAAAGAATTGACATGAATTTTGTAAATGTTGACTTGTTTATTTTGTTTTTCGTTTCTTAATTATCAAAGAGCCTTGATGAAGAAAATGCTTTGTACAGGTAAAGCATGAAGATGACACATTTCCCTTAACACTCAACTATCAAGAGTTCAGAAAGATATGTGACTTTGAGTGTTTCTTTGTTAATATGAAAGAATACCTCAAAGAAGCTCTTCTATGCATAGGTGCTGCCATTCATAAGGTATATCAAGTTGTTTTATTTATCTGGTAATAACCTCATATATTTAGGTTTGTTTGTTAGAATTATTATCTCATGATAACACTTGTTGGTTCAACAATTCAACCTCTCAAGAGCAGAGGAAATGTCAATATTCAAAAATTTAGATAGTTTTGTCAATTTATATATATGAGCTATATGTGTGACTAATAGTAAAAATGAATGTTATCTTTCTTTTTTTCAGGGTTAATTTGTGATTGATATTCTACCCTTAGTTTCTTCCCAGCCTTGTTATTTGTTTAATTGACTATTTTTTATGCTTGCTTGATACACATGTCATTTTGGTTGTCTTGTATGTTGTCAGATTCAGATCATTTGTAACTTCAAGCAGTAAAGTTTTTAATTTTCTTATATTTATTACATACAATGTTCAGGCATATATCAAAATTGATATAAGATGTATCTAGCTTGTGGTGGTCACATTTCAGGTTAGAGTTCACTCAAGCAAAGGTCAACAGAGTTTTGAGCTAGTTTAGGCATTTAGATTCATCAAGTTAATTAAATAATTTTGCAAAGAATGACTTTCAATTCCTAAGTGTATGTTGATGTCTGATGTTACCTGAGTAGTCTCCCTGTATTTCAAGCAATATTTCTAGCAAGTTTTAGCTTGTGTATGTGATAGGTTGTGATATCAGGCACCTGGTATTTTGTGTATGTGATGGTTTGGTCTAGTTCAGGAACCTCCGCACCTACTAGTTCAGGCACCTCCGCAACTGCTAGTTGAGGCACCTAAGAAATTGAAATTTGAGCTACTTCAGATACCTCATAGCTTGTGTATGTAATAGATTGTGCTAGCTCAGACAACTAAGAAACTAAAAATTGAGCTAGTTTAAGCACCAAGCATCTGCTACATTATGTTTTTGTAGTATTTTATATGTAGGGTTGTTTTATTGCTCTCCCCTCAACTATAAAAGCCATTATATGTATGTGACAGTTTAGTCATAGCATAGTTTTAGTTAAATTATTGGTTTTGATTTCTGTATTGAATTTATTTGTGACTAGTTTTGTTTAATAAGTGACTGAAGTTTTTCTTGTGAGTTTTAATGCTTTTTTTTCTTTTATATCCCTTCAGTTTGATACATTGACCATGTTGGAAGAGTTCACTTGGTGACTGTTTGAAACAACCCTTTTTTAATTTTGGGTTTTGTTTATGTATATATTTCTTTCCCATGCAGAATTCTGTCGCAATATCAAGTGCTCAGTGTGAACTGCTGCTATCCTATACAGAACAGTCAAATTTGTGAAGCAGACAGAGACAAAATCGACAAAATCATCAAAATTTGAAGTTTGACCATTGTATCAATTAACTAATTAGCTTTTTTTAGTTATAGAGTATTATTTATTGTGAATTCTGAGAGAAATATTTGTAATTTACAAGTATATCAATTCACTATAATTTACAAGATGTTGCTTAAAGTTGGTCTTATATTGGTTAGATTGATAGTTATTAACACTTAATGGTCTTTACATTAAAAAAAAAAAAAAATGTAGTGTACGAGTGGTGGCAGTAGAGGAATTTGCTACTGTTACCATTTTATTATTATTTTTTTAATAATAAAAACACTATTCGTAACTGGCGTTAGATTATGCCGGTTACAAATAATACTTTATTTGTAACCGGCATAACTTAACGCCAGTTACAAATAGTATGCTTTTTAACTTGGAAAATAGGCTATTAACTTGGAAAATAGTATGCATTAGATTAAGCCAGTTACGAATATTACATTATTTGTAACTAACATTAGCCGGTTACAAATAATTTTCACTAGTTGTAACGGTGGCATTCGTAACCAACAATGCCAGTTACAAAAAGTCAATTTCGCCAGTTACAAATAGCATTTTTTCTACTAGTGAATTCTGAATATTTGAGTGATATAAATGACCAAAACAAGGCGTGTGCTAATTATGGTCGCAAAATTCAAAGTGAATTAGCACCTATAACTGCTTCTAATCTTAAGTGGTGTAATTACTGTAATATGACTATCTATATGATAATACGGAGTATGACTAATCTGTAATAAATATTATATCCACCTCACATAAAAAGAACAAATTATTGGAAGGGCACTATACATAAAGAACAACCAATGAATTTCTGTATTTTTGTTGTAATTTTCCTATGAATAGTCCATTACAGATATAATGGAGGAGGTGTAGGACAAAGATTGCAAATGTAACTAGTGGTTCTTGTAAAGGCAAGCAAGCACATTATTATTATCATAGCACATACATATTGAATAATGAATATAATAATAGTGTCCCAAGTCTTCTTTAAGATTTTATATCCCATAATATTGATATTGATGTATACTTTTAAAGTGGTAAGGGTACTTAATTGAAAAGGAAGGGTCCCAATCCAAAGAATTGGACTTGTTGGCTTAAAGGAAGGGTCAATTGCTTATATATAAGAAAAGTAAAATGTTCAAAATTTTCATACGAGTTAGAAGCTCTCTAAAAAAAAAAATCAAATTACTACTTCAATTTCATATTATTTACAACGATTTGATAATCGTTATAAATAATATAAAACAGAAGTAGTATTAATTTTAACTCATAAATTTCTCCATAACAGTGGCATTGTTAAAATATCAACAAGATAAGTATGAATTATTTTTTTTAAAAATAAATAAATAAATAAAATAGGACGATATTCTTAAGGTGAGGTGGAAAATGTTAAGATAGAAAAGTCTACTCACCTCACTTTATCTTATCACCGCACATTATCAGATCCAAATTTATTTTCTTTTCAATCAAATTAATGAAATTCAGATGCCTTGCTTCCACATAACTACACCTAACCATAACAAATACAAATTCCAAATACTACAGTACTTCCTTTGGAAATTTCTGCCCAAACCCGTAAAATAACTTAACTCATTAAATTGAACTAGGTTAGATGATTGATAAGGAATTATGACACTGTCTCATACAAGACTGATAAATTAATTAACAATATAATCTAGTATGTACGAGTGAAAATAAAAATACAAAGTAGGTACAATACAAGTTTAATACGGAGTACGATTGAGAAATAGTATTATGTATAAAAGGAGAAGGCTTTTAATTTAGATACTCTATAATAATAATACTCTTTTCGTTTTATAATGTTTAGTCTCATATGAAATCATTCACATAAAATAAGAAAAGAAATATATTTGGAATCTAATATTAAAGTACAACATCATTCATAATTAGTTTACCTTATTTAATTTTTTTAATTTTTTATTAGGAAAGCACAAGTCATAATTGCATAATTTAAAGTAAAAATTTCCTTACTTAGAGTCATGTTATCAATTCACAACTTATTAATTCCAAAAAGGGTGCTGATATTGCCAAGGCAAAAAAAAACCATTTCCAAGGCAATTTATCTACCCGCTGCCCGTAATATTTGAGAATCAAAATATGTCAAACTTATTAATTAACATATTAATTCATTAATATACTTTGTAATATTTTATTGCCTATAATATTGCCAATAACAATTAAATCACTTTATTATGGAACATACCAAATCGTCCACATATATACTAAATCATTGTATATAAACACACATGCATTATATTATTCTAATAACCAATACTCCTAGAAGAATCAAAAGTACGAATTGATTATTGCAATGGGTATAAACCAAAACTTCCAACAGCTACAAAATGGTCCAAATTTTATTAAATAAAAAAAATGCATTGGATCATTAATAAAAAAAAATGCAAATATTAAATTACAAATGTTTATAAATAGCAGACGTAAACATAACTAATCCGGAGAGAAGTTTAGCATATGTCCAACAGTCTAAGGAGTTCTACATCATATGAATTTCATATGCATAATCACTGTACAAATGGCGTTTGCTTTACCAAATTTAGCCATTTCATATAGCTCATAGAGCTTGTTCATTGCAAAAGTCGAAACATGAGAAACAAGATTTTTGGATTTTGATGAGAATAATTAGTAGTTGAAGTTGGAAAGATTTTAATTGGAATATTAAGCTACTAAAATTATAGGCAATAAAATATTAAAAAATATATTATTGAATTAATAAGTTTGACATATTTTGATTCTCAAATATTACGGGCAGCGGGTAGATACGTTGCCTTGGAAATGTTTTTTTTTGCCTTGGCAATATCAGCACCCTTCCAAAAAAATCAAGTTACAAATGAAATATATTCAATATGGATATATCTTTTTAAAACGCCCAAAATAATATATAGGATTAACATAATAAAACGGAGGGAGTAATCATTTATTTGGTATGGGTAGTACTGTTATTGTTGACGGAAACAAGGGGGCCATACAATCTGCGTCAACAATGTTGCTCAACGTGTGAGTCCCACATTTGACATTTCAATACAAGTACAGTACCTATCCGGATCTTACTTTCTTCCTGGGTCCCATCTAACGGGGAGTACACGCTGGAACTAAGAATACCTCCTTTTTTTTTTTGGTAGGAAGGAACTAGATTAAAAGAAAACGTTAAGGTTCATACACACCACGTTAATTAGGTGACATGCCACCGAAATTAGAGGGCCACTTAGGGCCAATACAACAGTTTACATTAGAGTCATCAGTAGGTAAAATATTACAGGAGCTAAGTACCACATTAAACTGCAGCAGCCAGTCAGGATCAGGCATGTTAGGGTTAGGAGAGAGGGGAAGCTCAGACTTAGCTTTCCTGGCCATAGAATCCACCAGCTTTAGCCTTGCCCTTGGAACATACACCAGAGTTGAATCTTCGCACAACTGAAGAAGGTCCCTGCAGGTCATGAGTAAGTAATATGCCTCATCAGAAGGAGTGTTATGGTTATTAATACCATAGACCGCTCTTTGACAATCAGAATAAACCACAGCACCAGACCAATTCTTAGCCCGAATCAAGTACAATCCTGCCATGATTGCTAGAGTTTCAGCAATAAGAGCAGAAGGAGCAGCTAAGTGTCTAGCTAGACCACCTAGCCACCTTCCAGATGGGTCCAAACAGATGCACGCAACACCAGCAGACATAGAGGAAGTAGAGAATGAGGCATCCACCATTACAATGTGGTTAGCTACAGGGGGGGAACAAGGAACAGAGAAGGGGAGGGAGCTAATTGCTCTGCCAAGAACTCAACTTCAAAGGCTAGCCGTTTAATGGTGTTGGACAGGGAAGCAAAGGAGGTTGAAATTTTCTGAAAAATCCAGTTATTTCTTCTATGCCAAAGCTTCCAGGAACCAAGAGCAAAGGTAACACACCAAGGCTGCTGCAAGAAAGGGTGTATTGAGGTAGAGGACAGATTTTCTTGTAACCAAGCAATGGTATTAGTTTGAGTGAAGAAGGAGGGAGGAGGAGACAGAGATTGCCAAAGCTCCATTGCTCTTGGACAGTCCCTTAAAACATGCAGTATGGATTCATGAAACGAGGGGCAGAAGGTACAGAACGGGGAGCTGGTAACATGCTTGGAAAATAGCAGCAAAGAGGTAGGTAACCTGCCCCAAGCTACTTGCCAAAGGAAAAACTTTGTAGCTGGAGGGCAGTTAAGACCCCAGATTGAGCTCCAGATGCTTCCAGGGATCGAGAGAGGGTGGTCACTGAACCACTGATGGAGGTATGCCTGTTTACAGTCAAAGTATGAACCTTTACCAAGCTGGCAGAAAGGAGAGTCTTCTTTATCAGGGAAGATGGGCGTGGCAAGGATTTTAGAGAGGATATCAGGAGGTAAGGAAATAGACAGGTGCTGCAGATCCCAGCCCTGGTCAGATATAATAGCATTGAGCTTCAGGTCAAGCTCATGTTCTGGAATAGGACCAGCAATTAGATCCCTCAGCGGGCCACACCCACTCCAATTATCATGCCACACCGAGCAATGAGTACCACTACCCACCAGCCACTGGGTAAAGAGAGCATAAATGTCCCACCCCTTACCAAGTGCTTGCCAAATGTGAGATCCATTCTTGAAAGAAGTAGGCAGGGTCCTTCTACAATACTTATCTTTGATGATATCTGAGGAAATGTTGGATGAATTATGGACTTTCCAACACAATTTTGCAAGAAGAGCAAGATTCTGAGGATGAGTCTCTCTAAATCCCAAACCCCCACAATCTTTAGGACCACAGAGATAGTGCCAAGCAACAAGAGGAGATTTCTTTGATGATTGGTCAGCACCCCAAAAAAACTTATTGCATACTTGATCAAGCTGATTGCAAGTTTTCTTCGGGAGAAGAATAGCTTGCATAGAGTATTGAGAGATGCTTTGAAGAGAGGATCTAATGAGGACAGCCCTTCCTGCTTTGGAGAGGCACTTGGCCTTCCAAGATGAGAGTTTGGATTTCAGCTTAGTGACAATATGGTTAACTTGGGAAATGGAAGGCCTCTTATCAGTCAGGGGGAATCCAAGATACATTCCAAGGTCGGAGGTAACCGGAATGTCAAGAGAAGATGAGAAGAAATCTTTGATATGCTCCGAGGCATTCCTAGAGAAATAAAGTTGGCTTTTAGCATTATTCATTTTTTGGCCGGAGAGAGAGAAGAAGAGATCAAGAGTTTGGGTGAGAGAGAGAAGAGTTTGGTGGCTAGCTTCCCCAAAGAGGATGAGGTCATCCGCAAAAAGGAGGTGAGAGATAGAGAGAGAGTTCTTCCTAAAGGAGAATGGGATCCACTCCCCTTTGTCACAAGCCTCTTTGATGAGGGAGGAGAGGTACTCCATGCACATAATAAAGATGTAGGGGGAGATAGGGTCCCCTTGCCGAATTCCTCTAGAAGCACTAAAAGCGGGAGTTAACTTGCCATTCACCATTACTTGAAAGGAGGGAGAGGAAACACAACTCATGATGAGCTTAACCGAAGGTTCATCAAAACCATTCCTCACCAAGCATGTTTTGACAAAGGACCATTCAAGCCTATCATAGGCTTTCTCCAAGTCTAACTTGATGGCAAACCAAGCCCTATTACCACTCTTCTTTTTCATAGAATGTAGAATTTCGGAGGCCGCAATGAAATTATTCTCACATCCCCTACCGGGTAGAAAACTACTCTGGTTAGGAGAAATAAGAGAATGAAGATAAGGCCTGATCCTACTCACAAGGATCTTAGAGATGATCTTGAAGGTCGTGTTACACAAACTGATTGGTCTATATTGCTTGATTGTTTCCGGATGCTCAACTTTGGGGATGAGAGTGATGGAGGTGGCATTTAGATGAGAAGGAATGGAGCAACTAGAGAAGCATTGATGCACAAAAGATTGGATGTCCGGCCAAATAACACCCCAATGCTCTTGGAAAAAGAAGGGATGGAAACCATCTATACCCGGAGCTTTAAATTTCCCCATACTAAACACAGCATTATGGATTTCATGTAAGGCTGGGAGGTGAGAGATCTTAATGGTGTCACCGAAGGAGAGACTGTGATTAGGGGAAGGGAGGAGCTCAGAGGTAAATAGGAGGGAGAAGTAACTGTTTATGTGGGAGTGGAGATGGAGAGGAGAAACTGCCTCCCCCACCTCATTCCTGAGGTTCTCAATGTGGTTCCTTCTTCTTCTGATGATGACCAAAGTATGAAAGAATTTAGAGTTTTTATCCCCACAAGATAGCCAATTAACTCTAAATCTTAGAGCCTAGAAAGCCTCTTCTTGAGCATATAGGGAGCTGATCTCTTCAGAGAGCTTAGTTTCCAAGGTGTGAAGGAATTGGTTTGAAGGATCTCTTTCTGAGGCTGCTTGGGTCCCCCCAAGTCTCCTAGCCAGTCTGGAAGCTCTTCTGATCGGAATAGGGGCATTATCTTTTTCCCAAGAAGAGATGATGGAGGATAAGGCAGAGAGTTTAGAGGGAAGGGAGTGGTTTAGAGATGGCCACTGGGAGTTAATGAGCATTCTGAAGGAAGGATCGAAATACCAAAGAAGTTCCATCTTTAAAGCTCTTTGAGAGGGAATATGAGAGCTAGGAGGAGAAGAAGATAGCTTAATGGGAGCATGATCTGAGGTGGTTCTAGGTAGGTGAATAAGAGAAGATTCAGGAAAGGTTTGAAGCCAAGAAGCATTGACTAGGGCCCTATCCAACCTCTGAAGGATAGGCCTTCTCCTGCGTTTGTTCGTCCAAGTAAACTTAATACCCGAGTAGCCCAGATCAGTCAGACCACATTCAGTAATACAATGATGAAATCTATTAACACGCCTCATATTTAAGGGAACACCCCCTAACTTTTCACTAGCACACAAAACATCATTGAAGTCACCAATCACCAGCCACGGAATAGAAATATTAGAAGACATATTTTCCAAATCAATCCAAGTTTCCTGTCTACGTCTAAATTTGGGACTAGCATAAATTGCGGAGATAAAGAAGTAAAGGTTTGAATTTAATACCTTCATAACACCATGAATAGCGTGAAGGTCACTACCAAAAGCGTGGAAATCTAGCACAGCAGCATTCCAGAGGAGCAGAACACCACCCGTCATACCCCGTGGTTCAGCAAGATGATAACTATCAAACGGAAGGCCTTTAATGATGTGCTCTGTATGAGCACGGCTGGTCTTAGTTTCAGACAAGAACAGAAGATCCGGCTTGTGCTCCGAGATAAGATGGTTGATATTGGTACGAAAACCTTTGCGAGAGATACCTCTCGTATTCCAGGCAAGAACTATCATGGGTTCAGGCAGAGGCTTTTGGAAGTATATCTCCTTCCTTGTTTGTGAGGCCATTGAGGGCCCCATTTGAACAAACTTCCTTTCTCTCGAGCTGTAGAGATGAGAGTTCCTTGGTTGGAATAGCACCTCCGTTATCCATTCCTTGAGGTTGGGGTCGAACAAGCAGTTGGCTTTGACTTCCAATTGTTGAAACTCCATTTGAGTTTGGGCAATGAGCAGGGCATCTGTTGCTATCCCCATCTTGGCTGTTAGGGACTCCGATCTCAATGTATAGATTATCCGAGATTGCGGGAGCATCGGCGATGGATCCATGAGGAAAGCTAGCTGCGGAGGAACAGTCGAAGGCACCTCCTGGGATTGTGCCATATTGAGCCACCACCTTGTAAATGCTTCCAATACTGGGCACAGAGCTTTGAGATCGTTCAGGGAGGGAAGATGAGCAGGGTACATCACTCCTTCTCCGTTTTCTGACATCAGCATCTCCTGATAAGGGGGATCCGCTAGATACGGCATCAGAATGAACTGACGGAGTTGGTTCTGGGATACCTTTGTCCAGTTGGAAGGGGATTTGAGGAAGAAGGTCATTTTGTTGATGTCCCACTCCGGATAGGTGGGAATCGGAGGATCCAAGAAGAGCAGGGTTTTTGGGGTTGGGACCGCCGTTTCGCAGATCACCGGAGACGGTGGCGCTAGAGGCAGCGGCTGGAAAGGGAGGTAGAATCTCGGGTTGGGAATCAAGTACCTTGCTTGAAGCATGGCCACTATCGAGCAGAAAGGGGTTGAAACATCCTCCTCCGAGTCGGAGTGGTGTTTGAACGGGCAATCGGACATTTGGTTTGAATCGTCCGACATTGGTTGTAGCAGGAAGGTTAGGTGCGGGAGGGAGTGAAGGGTTTTGGTTGGAGAGAGATTGGTCAGGGTGAGTTTTTTGTGCGATGAGCGGCGAGAGGCCAGGGTTAGGTGAGTCCATCTGGACGGATGGGGTTTTGACAGGTGGATTAGAGGAGGACGGTGCTGATGAGGCCACGTGTACCCCAAACTTGAAGTGGGCCTGAGAAGACGCGCCTTTTTTAATTTGACTTTTCGAAGTCAGTTTGGCATGTTTCCGAATTTGTGAAACCTTTTTCACGGGTTTGTTCTTCTTGCTCTGTTTCTGGACAAGCGTCCATTCCCCTTCCTCCACTACAGACTCAGACTCTGGGGACTCAGAAGATGTCTGCTTACTAATTTGAGCTTTGCTCTGCTCTGGGACTGAGTCAGGGACAGGAGAAACGACTGGGATGTTTGCAGACCCATTTCCAGGGCACTTAGCAACAGGGTGACCAATGGTATTGCAGATAGAGCAAAACGCCGGCGAGGCTTCATACACAACCTTTTGAACAAAATTACCAAGCCAAACCTCGGATATTTGCGGCTTAGCCAAGTCAACAAGGACCATAATTCTAGCCAACTGAAGCTTTTTAGAGAGCAGGGGAGATTGATCGATCTTGATAAAGGTGCCCAGAGCATTACCGCACTTCTCTAGGATGGATTGAGTGTTTATTATTATTATTATTATTATTATTATCTTAAAAACTAAAAAGGTTATACAATTTACAGAAAATTAATGGGAAATCGAGATACAATCTAGGTCTCACTCCTCTAGATATAGCAAACCTTACCCTAGTGAAGATATGAATTGCAGCACGAACCTCAATGTCTTGCGTCGTTGAGAATCTTTGAATCCGCTTCATCAACGCAACAACCTCCTTCTCTAATTCCCCAAGCGAAGAAAAGGAGAAGGGAATGAAACCATAGCCAATCGCCCGACAACGAGCTTCATACTTAACCCACTTCCGATGAGCCACAACCCATCCAGGAAAAAAGTCAAATAGCCCTGTCTGTGTCAAAGGAGAAGACCCTGTGAAGTCGACTCATATATCACGACCACGATCCCATGAATAAAGTAACACATTGGCAGGTCTGAGCGCCCCGTCATTCCCTCCAGACAACCCTATGTTAACCTCCTTTCTAGCTGAAATCCCAGATCTGTAGCAAATATCAACAAGTGTATCTCGAACAACATTATGCCGATGTTTAATACCTACAATACCAACACAAATAATAATAATAATAATATTATTATTATTATTATTATTATTATTATTATTACTAAAATAAAGGCAATGGACCAATTATTTTATAGGGGAATAATTTTATCCTAAATATCATATGACTAGAAATCTAAAATATGTTAAAGATGTCTCAACTCTCAACTAACCAAACTAATCAGATATTTAAAAATTAAAAAAGAAAAAAGGTTGATTAGATCAAATCTATAGTATGATTATTTGATAGTATGATTATTTGAGTTAGAATTAAGTTGATTTAGGTTGAAATTTTCAACCTAATCATTGTGATTTTGAAGGATTTATCTTTCACAAGGTTCCCGTCTCCACTTATCCTAGTCTTTTCCTTTAGAGAAAGAAAGGAAGAAACAAAATCATGATACAACTAATTGATTGGTATTGAACAAGATTATTATGGCATAAAATTAGCATTTTTATTAGATCTGTTTCATCTTTATAGAGTACTCTTCTATGTTTTTAACCTTAATAATAAATAGGATTATTATTAACATACAAACCATTAAAAAATATAATCGATGATTATTTATAAACAAATCTTTATATCAAAAATAAATTGATGATTTAAATATTTACGGATTATAATAACGGATAAATAGAAACGAAGAGTAATAAGAAATGTGTAGGAAATACGTAAAGAAAGGCATAATAAATTAATATTAATAATAAAAAAAAAAAATCCAAAGAAAAATGCATGGTGATAGTTGTCAGTTGTCAAAAAAAACAGAAAAGCAAAGATAGTCCCCACGCTTTTTGAAGCGTACATTATTTTTGGATGGGCAAACCCAAAGCGAATTAAAGGGTCCATCAATTTAGGAAGAAAACGGATATTTCTATTTTTATTTTTAATTTTAAATTTAAATTAATTATTTATATATATATATAAAAAAAAAAAAAAAAAAAAAAAAAAAAAAAAAAAAAAAAAGAAGAAGAGAAAAGTAAATGTAATCGAGAATCCAAATCTTCCCCGTCAACGTCCCTTTTAAGTTAGAGAGAGAAAGACTGGACTACCCACTTTCATCTTTTCACATTCGGATTCTTCATTTCATCATTTTCATTTGTTTGTCATAATTGTCATTTTAGAGTCTAGTTTTCGATTTCAATTATTACGATTTTTATCATGCACACAAATTTTGTTACTGTGGGTCAGGGACATAATTCCACCTAATCTCACTATTAATATGTTATTGACCATTTAATCTTTTCCTTTAGCCATTGTATTTTGCTAGACTTTTGTGATTTTTTTAGCATGTGTTAGGCCCTGTTTTTTTGAGCTTCTGGGTAGAGCAGAACATAGAACAGCAGATTGAAGCAGAGCCGAGCATAGCAGAGCAGATTTCCTTATTATTATTATTATTATTATTACTATTATTATTATTATTATAAAAATATCAAAAAAAAACCTACAAAGTCAATCAATTTACAAGAAATTAGTGGGAAGCCGAGATACAATCTGGGCCCCCACCCCTCTAGCTATAGCGAACCCGATCCTGTTGAAGATGTGAGCAGCTGCACGAGCACCAATATCCTGAGTCTTAGCGAATGCCTGAACCCGCTTCAGCATCGCAATAGCATCCTTCTCTAATTCCCCCAACGAAGAAAAGGAGAAAGGAAGAAAAACGTAGCCAATAGCCCTACAACGCGCCCCATACTTGTCCCGCTTCCGCTGAGCCGCCGTAGACACAACACGACCAGGAACAAAGTCAAACAACCCCGATAGTGTTAAAGGTGAAGATCCCGTCAAGTCAACACATACATCAAGGCCTCTATCCCAAGAATAAAGCAACACATCTGCTGGTCGAAGAGCCCCGTCATTCCCTCCAATTAACCCAACATTAACCTCCTTTAGAGCAGAAATCCCAGACCGAAAACAAATATCAACAAGAGTGTCACGAACAACGTTGTGCCGATGCTTAATACCCACCATCCCAGCACAAGACACTGCATGATCCCCATAAATATCCCCATCAAAAACCCTTGAGCAAGCAGAACACGGTGTTGAAATGGAGAACAAAGGAACACCCAACCTGTAGCAAAGAACACTGCGGTAAGTCTTACCATTCATAGTTTGACCCAGACCCGATATCGGAACCGCCCGCAACCAGGCCGAAGAGTGATCCCCCTGTTGGGACTTCCATAAGGCAACCTGACGCGCAGATAAGGAGAAAGTGGAATCCGCTGATGCAGTGACCTTCGTGAAATATATATCTGCCAATTTTTTCATGAGTCTGGGGGCAGCGATCTCACTAGGGTTACTCATAAGGTCAGACTCCACAGTCCTGTTAAAAAGACTAAGAGCACCATCGAAGGCCGGACCCGAACCAACAATACCAGAATTGCTAAGAAGCGTAGCCTGAAGACCAGAAGACTGTAGACGTGACGCAAGGAAAGCATAGTGCCGAACATCACCCGCCAAATATACACCCAAACCACCATAAGCAAAAGGTAAGGTGGCAAGTCGCCATTGCCAATCACCAAAACCAGGCCCCGAAGCAGTTACAATGCGCTCCAAAGAAGCCCGAAGGGCCACATCAAAAGAAATCTGTGCCGTTTCAAAAAGACGAGGAGCACAAGTGCGCATAGAAAAGTACAGTTTCGAAACCCCAGTACATGCACGAAGAAGCAACAACTCGCATTGGGGATCATCGAGCTTAACAACCGCATCCATTAGCACGATGGTCTTCGACACTCTCTGTGTAACAAGCTCACCACAGAAAGAGGAATCAGCACTGACAGGACCACCAAGCAACTTAACGCCGTGGACAGGACGACCAATATCTGGAGGAAAAACATCCACGAGACGGCTACGAGGGTCCTCCGAGGGCCAAAAAACTTCCGTTTTCTCAACGTTGACATGGAGTCCGAGACGAGGTCCCTTCGCCAAAATCAACTCCAAAACCTTTCCTACCACTAAGGTGTCACCAATAATAGTGCCGTCATCTAAATACCAAGCCTGCAAACATAAATCAAAAGAATCCCTGATTTGGCACACCAACGAATGAAGAACCAAAGCAAAAAGCAAAGGGCCTAGAAAATATTATTAATATTATTATTATTATTATTACTACTACTATAACTATTATTAATATTATCGCATTATTATTATAATTATTAAAAATTATTATTATTTTTATTAAAAATTAATAATTAGTATTATATTTAAATATTAGTTATTATCTTTAAATATTAATTTATATTATAAAAATTCAATTATTATTATTATTAATATTATTAATAATAAGTATTATTATTACTATTATTGTCATTATTTTTTTTTTTGAGAAAATATTATTATCATTATTATTTTTACTATTATTACTATTATTATTATTATTTATTATTAATATTATTATTATCAATAAATATTAATTATTATTATCATTATCTCAAAAAATATTAATTATTATTATTATTATTATAATTACTAATTATAATTATTAATTATTATTATTATTATCATCTCAAAAACAAAAGGCACAACCTACAATAATTAGTGGGAAGCCGAGATACAATCTGGGCCCCCACTCCTCTAGCTATAGCAAAGCCTACCCTAGTGAAGATATGAGCTGCAGCACGAGCCCCAATGTCTTGCGTCGTCGAGAACCTCTGAATCCGCTTCAACAACGCAACAACTTCTTTCTCCAATTCCCAAGCGAAAAAAAGGAGAGGGGAATGAAACCACAACCAATCGCCCGACAACGAGCTTCATACTTAACCCGCTTCCGATGAGCCGTATCAGCCACAACCCGTCCTGGAAAAAAGTCAAATAGCCCTGTCTGTGTCAAAGGAAAAGACCCAGTGAAGTCGATACATACATCATGACCACGATCCCATGAATAAAGTAACACATCGGCAGGTCTGAGGGCCCCGTCATTCCCTCCAGACAACCCTATGTCAACCTCCTTTCTTGCTGAAATCCCAGATCTGTAGCAAATATCAACAATTGTATCTTGAACAACATTATGTCGATGTTTAATACCTACAATACCAGCACACAACACCGCGTGGTCGCCGAAAATATCCCCAGTAAAAACCCGAGAGCAAGCAGAGTAAATATTAATTATAGTTCAATATTAATTATTATTTTAATTATTAAATATTAATTATTTATTATTTATTATTAAATATTAAATATTAATTTTTAATATTATTATTATTATTATTAAATATTAATTATTTATTATTATTATTAAATATTTATTATTATTAAATATTAATTATTATTATAATAATTCAATATTAAGTATTATTTTTAAGCAGAGCAGAGTAGGGCAAGGCAGAGCAGTGCAGATTGAAGCAGAGTAGAACAGATTTCAGCAGAGAAGCTCTAAAGAACGGGGCCTTAGATGCATATGTAGTTGAATTAATTCATTTGACTTGTTCGTGTAGTTCCAAGTGTAATGCTCGATCAACACCAGTTATTATTTTAATCTTTTTTTTTTTATCGATATATATGAATATACACTCTGGACTTAATCTGAAAGTATAATGTACCGAGAAATTAATTGAGCAATTGAATGGATCACTAATGTTGACCACTTAATTTCTCATAAATTAGATCATGATATAATTGTTAGGGATGGTAATGGGGCGGGTCGGATGCGGATGATGGTACCTCCATACCCATACCTGCCTAAAAATCTTATACCTATCCCCGCCCCACCACCCGTGGCGGGTACAATATCCACATCCATACCCGCCCCACCGAGTACAAGATAGGATCCATCCCCGCCCCATCACCCACTTGGATATTCATACCCACCCTAAAATCGTCCCAAACCCATTGCCATGATACTCTATTGTATCACATTAATGACAATTATATCAAATTAAGTTAAGAAAATTGGGACTTTCACTATTCAAGCTTATTGAGTCTTAGGGGGTATCAAGTTTCATAAATTCTAAACTCTTCTATAAGAAATATGGTGCGGGTATAAGGTGGGTACGGGGCGGGGTGGATATGGGGCGGGTCTACTCTAAAATCCATACCCGCGCCCATCACCCATGGCGGGTACACATTTTATACCCATCCCCGCCCCATCACCCGCCAAGCCTCCCTCCATCCCCACCCCACTTGGGCGGGGATGAGGCGGGTCTCCCATTTAACCCGACCCATTGCCATCCCTAATAATTGTTAAGAAACAATAAAAATAATGAAGTGATTTGGATTGGTGGAGTTTAATGCATGCATCAACTTGACTCGAAATTGACCCGACCCAAATATTAGCTGACCCGAAATAACCCGACCCGACCCGAATGACCCATTTGCCAGGTCATTCACACATCAATCAATATAAAAGAAAAAATAAAGGGTGTGTTTTATTTGAGAACTTGCTCATTTAAGTTAAGCCTAGTTACAAAGTTCTCATATTTCATACTTTGTATTAAATACACAAAAACAATGGAAAGGAAAGTTGGCATAGTAGGAGCAGGTATTAGTGGCTTATTAGCATGCAAGTATGCCCTTTCTAAGGGCTTCCACCCCATTGTTTTCGAGTCTCGTAGCGCCATTGGTGGTGTTTGGACTCAAACTGTAGAGACTACTAAGCTTCAAACTCCTAAACCATTGTTCCAATTCTCTGATTACCCTTGGCCTTCTTCTTTGGAAAAACTTCATCCTGACAAAAATCAAGTTATTGATTACTTAAGATCGTATGCTAAGCATTTTGATTTGCTTAAACATATTAGATTTAATACAAAGGTTGTTAGCATTGAGTATGAAGGTCCATCTCATGAAGAAATTCAATCTTGGGCTCTTTGGGGTGGTAATGGTGATCCCTTTGGTAATAAGGGCAAATGGACTGTCAACACCCAACATCTCCTTAATCAGTCCACTGAGGTAAATTTTTTTACATTTATTTCCAATATTTAGTTTTTCGCTCTGATTAGAAAATGCAAAAAACTCGTCTTAATTTAGTTGAGTAATTTCTTTTGTAAAGATTAAAAAACAAACACTAAACATTATTAAGACTTTATAATTACTTATAAATTTTTTACTACCTCTATTTCTTATTATTTGCAACAAAGGAGTATTTTATGTCTCACAAACATACCCCTTTGTTGCAAATAATATAAAATAGTGGCAGTATATTTTTTGAATAATCACATTAAAATAAATTTAACATGGTCCATTATAATTATATTTGTCTTGTAAAATTATGTTAGTACAATCAGAAAGTGAAAAGATGTACTTTCAATAGAGCTGTCAGTTTCTGACCCGAACCGTTAAACCCGATTATTTCGAACCGATCTGAAAAGGAACTGAACTATTTAAAACCCGTTTTTTGGAAACCGAAAACTGACCCGACCCAATTTTTTCCAACCCGAAATTGAACTGAACCGAATTTGTGCGAACCGTTACTAACCCGACCCGTTATCAAGCCAAATCGTTACAACCCGAAACTGAAAGCAACTCAAACCGATTACGTCTAAACCCGATAATAACCCGACCCATTTTAATCGAAAACCGTTAAAACCTGATAAAAATCTGATAAACCTAAATTGTTCCAACTCGTAACCCGTTATGACTGAACCATTTATAAATTCATAACCTGTTGTGATCGAACCGTTTACGACCCGTAACTCGTTGAGACCAAACCGTTTAAAACCCGTAACCCGTTATGACTGAGTCATGTACAACCTGTAACCCAATATGTTTATGATTTAATCCGTTTCAACCCATTATTTATGACTTGACTTGATTATAACATGACCCGTTCCTACCCGTTATATGACTAATTCGACTCGATAATCATCCGACTCAATTTTAACTCGATATGATTTGAACTGAAACCCGCTTTAAATTGGGTAAACTCGTTTTCAAACCAACCAAGTTCAATCTAAACCGATTATAACCTAAAACGATAATGATTGGACCCGATTTCACCCGATCTGTTTTGAACCGAAACCTGTTTTCGAACCGACCCAGTTTAACCCAAACTGATTATGACCTGAACCAATTACGACCCGTCCTGATTAAGACCCGAACTGTTTTTAACCGAAACCCACTTTAAACGGGCTAAACCCGTTTTCAAACCGACCCACTTCAACCCAAATTGATTATGACCCAAACCAACTAGAACCTGACCCGATAAGAACCCAATTCGAATAAAAACTGCAATTAAAAAATCAAACCGAACTGACCCGATAATTTTCAAAATCGACCAAAACTGACCTGCTAATTATCTCAACCCGTTATGATCCGAAACTTATAACCCAAACCCAAATCCAAACTGTTTACCTGAATTTACACCCCTAACTTTCAACATAAAATTTGCGATCTTCATTCGATATTTTCAATTATATCACTTTCTATCACTTTGTGTACCATAAAAAAGGACAAGTTGATAACGGAGTATATGATTGATGATTGATGATTGATGATTGATGACTGATGACTGGCTTTGGAAAGAGGTATTTTAGTGACTCATGCCATATGATTTAATTGGTAGTAATGGCCAAATGGGGGGCCATATGATTTTCTCCTTTTTTTCACGGGCGCCATGTGATTTAATTCTGTATCACAGTACAATGGAGAAATATTAACTAACAGGAAAAAAAAATTGTGTGGTTGGAATTAGAATTTATAAATAATAAAACTATTAAGAAATGTTAATAATACGTATATCAAATAGTTGTACGTTTGTAGTTAAGTTGGCAAACAATTATGTCGGTTTTGTTTTATATGTCGTGTTCATTTGGTGTTAGGCGCAAAATATATCAAAAAATATGTCAAATGTAGGATAATTTTATAATTTGACCAATGTATCAAATCAGCTTGTGTTCAAGTTCATTTCGTATTGTATTATGTTACTTCGTATATCAGAGACTGTTAACTCTATTTTTAATACATCTAGTTATTGACAAATAAATTCGACGTAAAAGTAACTAATCAATCTATTTATATCACATACAATAAAACGATAATTGATTGGTTTGATACATTAAAATCTATAATTAGAAGTGATGTTGCAAATTGTATGGTTTATATTAATGACACAGGTGATGGAAGTAGATTTTATGATCTTGTGTATGGGACGATTCAGCGATCTACCGAACATACCACAGTTTCCTTCAGGCGAAGGGTCAGAGCTATTTCAAGGGAAGGTGATGCATTCTATGGATTATTCTGCCTTGGACTATCAATCTGCTAGAAATTTAGTCGTCGGAAAACGAGTTACCGTGGTTGGCTTCCAAAAATCTGCTCTTGACATTGCTATGGAGTGTTCAATTGCCAATGGTAAGTAATTGTATACAAAATACAAGTTGGTCATGTACGTGTTTCTGACTAGTAACGTGACAACTAAATATAGAAATTATACAAAGTCTAAGTAACACAAGATGTTGTAGAACATTATTATATGGTGATGTTGAGCGCAGGAGTAGAACATCCGTGCACGGTAATATGCAGGACTCCGCATTGGAATGTACCAGACCTCTTTCCTTGGGGAATTCCCATCACAAGCTTGTATATGAATCGTTTTTCGGAATTCTTGCTTCATAAGCCAGGAGAAGGCCTTCTACTTGGTCTCTTAGCGACACTACTTTCACCTCTAGTACGTATAAGGCTATTTCTTCGATCTTGACTTACGTACATATGTTCATAATCTTTAGTAGTGTAACAATGTACATTCATTATTTCTTGCAGAGATGGGGAATTAGCAAATTTGTTGAAAGTGATATAAAGTATAGACATCCACTGAAGAAATTCGACATGGTACCGGACCATAGCTTTTCACAAGAAGTTAACTCTTGTAAGTTCTCAATAGTCCCACAAGGGTTTTATGACAATGTTGAGAAAGGAAGTATTATTTTGAAAAGATCCCCTGCCTTTAGCTTCTGTGAAGAGGGTGTTAAACTCGACGATAGTATGAAATCGACGGAGCCTATTAAGAGTGACTTGGTTATTTTTGCTACGGGATACAAGGGTGATCAGAAGCTCAAAGACATTTTTGAATCTTCCGAATTTAAGGATTACATGTTTGGCTCCTCCAATAAAACGCTTTCATTGTACAGGTTCGTTATCTTAAGCTTATGTGAAAAATCTCTTCTATGAGACCTTTGTTACACTTCTTTAGATAATCTTTTGAGATAATGGCAACATCAAAACTAAATTAACTTATTGAAGTTTATTATGTATGTCATGAACCTGTAGGGAATGTATCCTTCCACGGATTCCACAACTTGGAGTGATTGGATTTTCGGAGAGCTTAGCAAACTTGTACACTTCAGAAGTAAGATGTCGTTGGTTATTCGAGCTACTCGATGGCAAATTCAAATTGCCAAGTATTGAAGAAATGGAGAAAGATATTATAGAATGGGAGAAATTTATGAAGAGGTACTCAGGCAAGTACTACAGAGGATCTTGCATTGGAGCTTTGCATATTTGTTACAATGATCAGCTTTGCGTTGACATGGGCTTCAACCCAAAGAGAAAGGACGGATATTGGGCTGAGTTGTTCGAGCCATACGGCTCAATAGACTATGCTTAAATTATTTTACTGTGTTAATTAGAAGGCATATTTATATTGTATTCTATGTAGAATACTCCGTAGTAAGCAAATGTAATGTAAGGGACTAAGGCTTATTTAATTTGCTTATTTAAAGCCTATTTAAAGTCCATCCATATGCATGTACGTATTTTATTCTTATATACGTAATTATTACTCCGTATTAGTAATCCATCCAATTATTTTTTAGTATTTTCTCCCTTGTTGATGTACTTTTTGTACTTCCTTCTCCATCGAGTATTTTTGTACAAACGAGCACTATAATAAGGGATGGAGGAGGAACTAAAGAATTTTCACTTTGTCATCACGTTTGCGTGAGCTTTGAGAGACTATTCATTTGCATCTTTTTGTTTTTCGTAGCAAGTTTGTTGAATATGATGACATTGATCGAATGTGATCAATTTAGGGATTAGAAGAAAGAGAATGAGGAATTGGAGGGAAATCGTGGAAAAAAGAAAATGGATCATTTTTTAAGGTCACGTGAGAGGTCAACGTCAGAGAAAAAAGTCAATTATTGCCGGATTCCGACCTTAAGGTCCCCCAAACAACAAATAAACTTATAAGGTCCTTTTAGACCACTTTAATCTTATAAGGTTCTTCTAGACAAAATAGTGAACATATATGTCCCTTCCAGACAAATTTTCCTTTTTTAATCATTTTGTATAACTTTCCTAATTTTCTTATTTCTTTTAGCTGATCGAACCTTAGATACTCGAGTTCATTATAATTATGCATAAAAAATAACAGGAAATGCAGCCTGATGTTAATGTATATCAATCTTTGAAAAATAAAAAATGTTATCAAATAATCTAAATGTAAAAATGATAAAATTATGTCAGCTTACAATAATTAACTAAAACTCATATCTATAACCTGAATTTGATTGATTTAGGTGCACAATTTGCAAAAAAAAATAAAAAAAAATAAAAAAAAAACTCGTAAAAATCATACATTAGCTACTCCTTAACACGATATTATAAGCTAAATTCACTTTGACATCTATCATATTACACTCATTCTAACCGACTATCTTTTCTTTTCTTTGGAAAGCAAGAAGAGTCAAGTCAACATCATGAAAAACAAAAATCAGAGAAGAAAATAAAATTCAGCAAACGAGGGGGATGCTCCTGGTTTTCTGCTTTGAACAATTTGATTCTGATTTTCTGATCACCTCTATTTTTCATGCATACTTTGAACATTTATAAAATAAAGATTTTGGAAATATATAATAAAAAGATATTATGAGAAAGATATACAAAATCTATATAGGGTTCTAACTTAAATTTGGAAATATATTATAGACGTAATTTAGGAAATTCCTTGTGTATAAAGAAAAGTTCTCTTTTACAAGGGTTTGATTTGAGAATTTTTTATACTTCCTCCGTTCTTTTTTTATTGCACCATAAGGGATTTCACGCTTGCCAATGCATTACTTTAGCTATCAATATCTTCAATTATACTTTTGTAAAAATTATAAAAATTTGATATTTGAAAAGTAGAGTTCGATACGAATCTAACTAGATCCTACATGACTATATTTTTCCTAATGTATAAATCACAAATGATGGTAAAAAAAGATTAAGTTAATAGTGTAAAAGTCCTAATGGTGCAATAAAATAAAAACGGAGGAAGTATAACATATAGTTAGACACAAATATTCACTAAAGGCGGATTTACACTAATTTAGTGTAAATCACACCTCATAAGGAAACCGTTTGTTGTGTTAACCTATGTTTGCATGTGCTTTCCGCTTTTAAAATTTACAAAACTAATTATTTTCTCTCTCTTCCTCATTTATTTCAGAACCTTCTATCTCTCTTCTTTCTTACTCTAGTGGCGATTTCATCGAGTTCTTTGTTGTGTTCAACCTCTCTTCAAACGGCGATTATCTTCTTGTTTTTCAGTTGTGAAGTTGTTAATTTAGGTTCGTTTACTTAATTTTTCCAGATTTTTGTTAGTTTAACTTGTTTTGATTCTTCGATTTTAGGTTTTTTGATTTTCTTTCTTTTTAATTTCGTTTTTTGTAGTGTTTGATTGCAATGGTGAAGAAGAATACTAGAAAGAAGTCGTCAGATGATGTTGAAGGTGTGTTTTCTTAATTTTTTTTTTATAACTTTTTAAAATTTTTAACTGAATTTTCACTTTAAATCTGTTCTTATATGTTGAATTACTAGTGCATGTTATTTTCAGAGTTTGCACATGCTTTTTTGCTTATTTTGTATGCAGATTATGATAATTGGATTTGAATTTTGAAGTTAATTTGTTTATTTTTGTTTTTATTTTATTGTGCATTGTATATAATTGGTTAAAAATTTGTTATACATGTGTTGTGGTGTTGTTATATGTTAAACAAAATTTGCATGTTAGTTTTCAGAATTTTTATTAATTGATTATTATTTTTCAGAAGTTGTTTTTTTGTTATTTTTGCATGTTAGGTTTTAGGCAGAGAATGCTAATTGGAACTGATTTTAGGTTTAGGTTTTAGTTAGAGTATGAGAATAATAGGCATATGTGCATTGTGTTTGTGCATTTGTGTTTGAGTAACAGGCATATGTGCATTGTGTTTGTGCATTGTGTTTGAGTAATAGACATGTGTCATTTATATGCATGACAAAGGTCACTTTATGCTGTTAAAAGGGTCACTTTGTGCTGTTAAAAGGGTCACTCTATGCATTTAAAAGGGTCACTTTTTCAGTTAAAAGGGTTACATGTTGCAGTTAAAAGGGTCACTTTATGCAGTTAAAAGGGTCACTTTATGCAGTTAAAAGGGTCATTATGCATATATTCTGAATTTTTCCATGAGTAATTTGTGAATTTGTAATTTATGGCTATTTCTCTGTATTAATTAGATACAGGTGCTTCAATAGGTGGATATCGTTATAAATTGTCTTCAAAGGGAAAAGCAATGCCTAAAGAGCCTGCTAAGGGTAAAGCAGTACCTAAAAAGACCAAGACAGTTCCTGAGAAGGCCATAATAGTTCCTAAGAAGGCCAAACCAGAGTCTGAGAAGGCCAAAACAGTTACTAAGAAGGCCAAAATTGTACCTAAGAAGGCCAAAACAGTGCATGATTCTCAATTGGAAATGCTTTCTGATTCTGATTCTGAGACTATTGTGTAAGTATACATGTTTTTTTGATTTGCACTTTTTAATTATATTTTGTTTTTAGCTTATATTGTTTCAATTTTTATTTTTTATTTTTTATTATTATTTAGGGAGCAAAGACTCTTGATTGCAAGGTGTAGACCACGTACGTTGGAATTTTTGTTGCAGAACTTTAGTTCTAACCAAAAACAAGCTCGTTTTGTTGGTTTATTACATTTGAAATTGAAAACTCTTAATCGTCAAACGCTACCTTGGCTTGTTGAAAACTTCAATGGTGGTAGCTGCATGTTTACCATTTCTACTGGTAAAGAATTTGTAGTTACTAGAAATGATATATGCAATGTGTTTTGCTTGCCTATGAGTGATATTTCTGTTCCTGAACTTAAGAAAAATGCTGAAGATGGAAGTGTAGATAAACGTATCATTTAGGCATGGAGATCTGATTATGGTCTTTCTGATAAGCAAGCTCTTCATTTGTCAAAATTGGAGTCTCGGATGGTTGATTTGGTTGATGGAGGGGAAGAATTTAAGAGGTGTTTTGTTCTTCATGCTATGTCTAGCTTTTTAGCTCCTACTACTAATAGGTTTGTTTCATTGAAGTTGCTGAAGGCTGTTGAAGAAGTTGATGAAATCAAAGCTTTAGATTGGTGTTCATATGTTTTGAAAAAGTTAAAGAAGGATGTTCAGAAGTATAAGAATGATGAAACTGCTCAAATGTTAGTGGTTGTTTGCTGGCTTGACAAATTACGTATTTTCATCGTTTAAATTTTCAAGGTGAAAAGGAAGGTAGTACCCTTCCTTTGATTCAACATTGGACAGATGCCAAGATTAAGAAGCGGATTAATTTAGAGATAAAAGCTGGTGGTTATGGGCAGGGACCGTTTGATACTTTTACATATCCTGTGTCACAGCCTGATATTAGGAAAACTGTTGTTAAGCAACCTAGTACTTTGGGATATGATCAAGGTGCTTCTACAAGTGGTATAACTGGCCGCATTCTTGCATTTGAGCTTTCGGAAGGTGTGATGACTGATGATGAAATTAAAGAAATTTCAACTGATGTAAGTGTTCTATTTTTTATTTATATGTTTAGTTATTATCCCTTTATGTGCACTAAAGTTACCCTAAATATTCAGTTACAAGGGTTACTTTATGCATTTAAAAGGGTTACTTTATTCATATAAAAGGGTCACTTTTTGCATTTAAAAGGGTCACTTTATGCATATATTTTGAATTTTCACTTTTTTATTATTTTTATTTGTCAGATTTGTTTAGTTTCTTCTTTGTTCATATGTCTGTAGGTTGTTCATGAAACATTTCTTTTGGTTAAAAGAAATATGGATGTTTTATTATTGGTTCAGTCAACTGGTTTTCAAACCTTGAGTGAGATGGTTTCTTCTCGCAGAACTGTTTCATTATCTTCTGATGATGCTGTTGCAGTTTCTCAAACTGAACAGCTACTCTCTGATCCTCAGTACCTGAAGATTTTAGATGGTTTAATTGATGAGTTTAATAAGATGAAGTCTGTACATGAGATGTTTCGTGGTTTTTTTGAACCTGTACAAGGTCATAAAGAAGATCTCCCTGAAAATGAACCTGCACAAGGTTTCAATGAAGATATTCCTAAGGATGATGACAATGGTCATGGAAAAAGTGTTAATGAAGGTGTTAATGGTGCTGGACCTTCTGCTATTATTCCTGGTCTTACTGAAAATGTTCCTGCTGGGCCTACTGAAGAAAATTTTCCTAGACGTATCATCAGAGCCAATAAATCTCTATGCTCACTGGACTGTGGGCCAGTAGGTGTGCATGTGCCTTTTGTGACTTTTTTTTGAGGGGTAATGCTCGGATTTATAGGAATTTGCCTCAGTTACATTTGGAAGTTCTCGATTATTGTTTGCTGAAGGATGATTCAGTGCATAGGAAGTTAAGTGTCATTTTTTACGATAATTATTTTTTTATCTATTTTTTTTCCTTTATTTTTTTTTTATGCTGATCTTATTTTTTATTGTTGTAGTGAGAACCTAGTTACTTTTGGATTGAATTTTTTAATTCCAAGAGAAGATATGGTGTCCCTTGCTGCTCCACTTAGGATTCAATAGTGCATTATTGATTGCTACTCTCTTTATTTGAATGAGAAAGCATGTTTTGACTCTTCTGGTCCTCGAAGATTCTTCTTTGGTGTGAGGCAAAGTGTACGTAATTTGATTTTTTTTATTTAAACAAATTTACTTTATATATATATATATATATATATATATATATATATATATATATATATATATATATATATATATATATATATATATATATATATATATATATATAAACAAGATCTAATACTTTAATAGTTTGCATTCTTGCATGTTTGTGAAAACACTGGCAAAGGTGATATTTCTAGTGTTGTTAAGGATTTGTACGATCTATGGGAAGGTTGGGTGAGCTATGAGAATCCTAAATGTGATATAATGGATGCTGAACTGGTATATTTCATGCTAAACTTAATATCATAACTTCAAAATAGTTCTCTTTATGATATGCTCTGTCTAAATCACTTTTAATTTTGCTGTTTCAGATCTATATTCCTATTCTTATTGAGAATCACTACATTTTGTTTGTTGTTGATCATACAAAAGAGTTTGTATATTATCTTGACAACATTATCTAGCGTGATTCTAGTCTTGAATATTTTAAAAAAATTTCTTCACAATTGGTATGTTTCTGTTGAATATTGTTATGTTTCTGTTGATTTATTGTTTCAATTTAAACTTTTTTTTTTGTTTTTAATGTATTCTAAACTTTTATATTTTATGTCAGTGTGGTCATTTGGGTGCTTTTCTTGGCAAAAGAAATCATCCAAAAAGTTCTCAGCTACATTCTTATGAGTTTCAAATTGTTGAGTTGGAATGGAGAAAGGATAAAGTTGACAATTTGGACTGTGGGGTGTTTGTCATGTATCACATGCTCCATTTTGTAGGCGAATCGTTCAAACTAAATGAACTTAAAACAGTAATTATTCATCTATTTTGTCTGTAGTTCTTCTCTTTCTAATGCTTTTATTAATTACATATTGATAATTTTTTTTTTCTGTTATGAGGTTGTTGGCAAAAAATTTCTGCGAAGAGAGATCTGTACCACACTGGTGCTATGTGATTTGAATGAATCTAGGAATGATGTGTTGTCAGAATTAGCAAAGTTCAACGAGAAGAAGAAAGATCCTGATTATGTTCAGGGAATTGAAATAAGAAGAAAGGCTGCTATTGCTGAGAAGAAGAAGAAAGAAAATGAAGAAAGAAGAATGGCAGCAGAAGCAACAGCAAAGGCAGAGGCAGAAGAAGAAAAGCCCAAAGAAAAAAGGACAAAAAAGCAGACAAAGAAGTACACTCCTTCTAAAGAGTGAAATGATTGTTAGTTATTAGCTGATTAGGTTTAGGATTACTTTTTGAACAATGAAAAACTTAATGTATGTGCATACATTAAGTTCAATGATGTAATTAAACTTATTGTATAGTTTTTGGTTTTTTTTTGGAATACTGATGTATGTACATACATTAAGTAATTGAAAGGTTCTTTTGTATGTTTTTTATGGGGTCACTTTTGTGCATAAAATGGTGAACTTTGTAGCATAAAAAGGGTTACTTCTGTGGGTAGATATGGTAACTTTTATGCATAAAGAGGGTAACTTTTATAGAAAGGGTAACTTTTATTGATAGAAAGGGTAACTTTTATGCAGGAAAAAGGTAGATTTAGTGGGTAGAAAGGGTAGCTTTTAGCCATGAAAAGGGTCACTTTTATGCATGAAAAGGGTAAAATAAGTTCATGTGAAAAGCTGTGAAAATAGTCACTTTTTATGTGAAAAGGTTCACTTTTTTCTGTTAAAAGGGTCACTTTTTGCTTTGAAAAGGGTCACTTTTTCTGTTAAAAGGGTCACTTTTGTAGTTTGGATCCTCTAATTGTTCTTGATTTAAAAGGTTCACTAATTAAACATGTGCTAATAATAGTGTCAATCACTTTTTCATCAAACTAGTCATAGAGTAAAAAGAGAAAAAATAGTTTAACAATACAAAGCATATTAATTTTGAAAAAAAAATGATCTAAAAAAGTTCTTAAAAGAGTCGTAAGTTAGGTGTCTTTGATCCAAATTTTGAATGTGGAGGTGGTAGTGCTGGTTTTCTTTTTCTCTTGCTTTTTTCAAGACCTCCTTTTGCTCTCTTGCTTCTTCCTTTCGTTACAGCCCTTTTAGGATCAAGTATTGTTGGTACACTTGTGCTTGTACTCGATGCCAAAGAAACATCATTATTGCTGTGAGTGCTGTCTGCCACATCAGGAATGTTAGAAGCAGCTTCTGCACTTTCTCTCTGAGCAGCACTAGCAAGTAAGTCTTCCACCATTTTAACACTGTTTCTGAAGCTTTCTTCCATAAATGCTCTTGTCTCTTCATTTTCTTGACTCTTTAAGATTAGATTGTAGAATTTCCTCATCATTGTTTGCCTCCATGGAATACATTACTGTGTAGGATCCTGATTCTTCAACCTATCCCATGCCTCTGTTTTTGCAAACTTAGTCTATCTTTTTGAAACATACTTGTCTGGTATTCTTGTTACTGAATGCAAGTGTAGAATTCTGATGCAATGATAACATAACCATCCAGATGCTTCAAAATTTTTGCAAGTACACCATACACTCTGGCTCTCATGTATATAGTTTACTTGATGTGCAGACCATGGCTTGTCTTCTAGGGTTACTTGATAAAGTAGGCATTCTTCATTTTTTCCTATCATTTGAACAGTTGTTGCCATAGAGTATCCAAACTCCTTTTCAAAATCTCTAAAGAATGTCAAAGTGAAAACCTGTTCACCAAAATCATGTAGCTACATTTACACTGCTATATATTATGTGTAATTTATGTACTTTTCAGTTAACTTTTTACCTGTGCAACATGCTTTAGCATTCCAGACAGTGGCAATGAAGTGAATTCTATTGACTTGCTACAGGTAAACTCATCATGTTTCTTTATGCTTCTCCAACGATTGGTTGTCTTCTTAAATATGGTATAAAATTCTGTCAAGGTAGTTGCTTTATTTGCTCTGAATCCTATAGCATGATTAGTGCTTTCACTCCTTTGTGACGATAAGATTCCCGTTGAAAAGAAATCTCTACTAAGGACAGGACACCATTTCTCTTTCAACTCGTACACTCTTTGGTACCAAGAGTGTGCTGTCAAGTCATATTTTTGCATCATTGCCTGCCACTTTGCTTCAAATTCTTATTCTGTCACACATATCTTTAAGCACTGGTTGAATGCATACTTGAATTCTTTGTCTTTTTTAAGAGCCCCAAATCTGGTTATGACATTTTGTTCCAAATGCCAGATACAAAGTCTATGCCTTGTATTAGGAAGCACCTACATTGAAAATAAAGGGGTCACTTTATGCTGTTAAAAGGGTCACTTCATGCATTAAAAAGGGTCACTTTATTCAGTTAAAAGGGTAACTTTATGGGAAAAAGGAAAACATTATTGTCAGAGCTTAAAATCTGTAAGATGTCAATATAAATCTTTTACCTGCTCAATTGCATTTGCCATTGCTTGGTCCTGGTCAGTGAATATTGAAGTTGGTGTTCAATTCTCCATAGCTTTCAAGAAGGTTTCTAGTAGCCACACAAATGATTCTGTTTTTTCATCCCCAATAAAAGCACATGCAAACATACAATTATGCCAGTGATTATTTATGCCAACAAATGGAGCACATATAAGATTATATCTGTTGCTTTTGTATGTTGTATCAAATACAAGAACATCTCCATATATCCTATAGTCTTCTAGCATCATTGAATCTCTCCAAAAGATATTGGAAATTCTTCCTTTATTGTCAAACTTCACTCTAAAAAAGAAGTTTAGATCCTCTGATTGTTCCTGATTTAAAATGTTCACTAAAGTTTGAGCATCTCCAGCCTCAATTTGTTCCATTCTTAACCTTGAGAAGAAATTCAGGTGATCTACAACACTATGACCTACATTATGTTCTCCTCCAGCCTCTGTAGCCATGTAATTGTGAGTGTCCATTGTAGTTAGACCTGAAAATTTCATTGTTTTAATTGCTTCAGCTTTTTCCTCTGTCATTTTTCTTTCAGAACGATGCAAACAATGCCACTGTGACCTTGTTAGCTCGTGGTTATGCTGAATAACATGAGCCACCACCTCAAACTGTCCTTCTTTTTTTACTTTTGCTCTTATGCATGCTTTGCAATTCGATCTTGTAATGGCTACTTATCTTTGCTTTCTTGTTTTTACATTTACATCCTCTTCATCAACCATTTCAACTAACTTTGTTTTCTTGTCACCTGAATTTCTCTTTCCTTCAGCAGAACACACATAATTTTCTCAGTTACTATTTTTGTGTGTGTTCTGTATCTAGTTGTATGCTTTCTTATTGAAAACCCCAGTATAGTAGCATGTTTTTCATACAATTCCAAAATTTCTTCAAAGTTTCTCTTACCACACCAAGAAATGATCCTCTAAGATCTAAACCAGAAGCATCAATTGGATTTGCATATGTGATTTAATACAGATATATCAGATAATAACCAGAGGCAGCATATCATTCAAATTGGAGGCAACAAAAGGGTAACATTTGTGCATAAATAGGGTCACTTTTATGCATGAAAAGGGTCACTTTTATGCATGAAAAAGGTCACTTTTATGCATGAAAAGGGTAACATTCAGGCATTCAAAGGGTTACTTTTTGCATACAATCTGAGGGTAACATTTGTGCATAAATAGGGTCACTTTTATGCATGAAAAGGGTAACATTTATGCGTTACTTTTTGCATACAATCTGAGGGTAACATTTGTGCATAAATAAGGTCACTTATATGTATGAAAAGGGTAACATTTATGCATTCAAAGGGTTACTTTTTGCATACAATTTGAATCTTCTGCATACAATTTTAATTTTCTCTCTACTAATTTACATTCATATCAATGTTGTATTCATACAGTTCATATCAAAAAAAAAAAAATAACAATTTCAAAATTTTATAGAAATTACCTTCAGTTGCATTTGAATCAATTGATTTACGAGGAACCACCTGATTTTCTGCATTGTCAATTGCTTCTTCTGCATCGTCTCCATTGTCTAGATTGTTATTATCGTCAATTGTTTCTTCTGCATCGTCTCCATTGTCTGGATTGTTGTTATCGTCTCCATTGTCTGGATTGTTATTATCGTCAAAAATTGGTACAAATTCATCTCCAAAACTCTTAGTTTTTCTTCTTCTATAATCGATCGATTTAAATCGATTTCAACATAAGAATTCGAGTTCTCATAATCACCTAACAATGGAGTTTCAATTTGCCTCTATTTTTGTAGCAATTCGTGGATGAGATTGCTGCAATTTGTGGTATCGAAAGTCGAATTCTCCAATTTGTGGTATTCTCTCTTTGCGTTTTCAAACTTTCTCTCTCCCATTGTTGTTCTGCGTTTTTGTGATTTTGAGGTATAAAATTCCGCGTGTTTTGTTATTATTTTTTTAAAAAAAAAAACACTGTAAATGATCGCACGTGCGGCACCCCCGATTTACAATAAATTTATTGTAAACCGGGGGCATGCAAAAGGGATTGATAGTTAGATATACAAGTTACACTTGAAATTTTTGTAATTCCTAAAAAGTGAAAACATAAGAAATAGCTCTATTGTATTCAAGATCAATATGATTAAATTTGATAAGTGTCTATGAAGCAGTTGAACAAAGTTGTGAGGAACTTGTTCAAGATGTTGAAGCTAAAACGCGTACTTCTCTCGCATTGATTGTCAAAATAGTCAAGGTGGAAGAGACTATGGATATGGATATCGAGGAAGTTCGTAATAATGATAATAATAATTTCGAGGAAGATATGAACGAGGATTATGATATAGATGAAGAACTTAGGATGGAAGTGAAGAGTTTCCTAACGGAAAAGGGAGATCTTAATGACTAATGAAGGTTTTTCATCAACTAAAGAATCGAGGTGTTGTTCGATTTGCTTGGAGGAGTTTGATAAGTCAGATGATGATTGTGAACAAGAAGGCGCGTTTCTTCCTTGTTCACATGTGTTTTCATGGGGAGTGTGTGGTTTCTTGGATTCTTGAGGGGAAGAATACTTGTCCATTGTGCCGATATAAGTTTGTGCCTTGTTATTTCATCTTTGATGAAAATTAAGTTGTACTTGTGTATAAGGGTGGTGCTATAAAAGAAAAAGTTCCAACTTATTACTGAATATATTCGTTCTAATCTATTAGCTCTTTGTTTTGAATCATTACTCCTATTAGTTTTGAATCATTGTTTGTGATTTAAGTTATTATTTAGTACTGTATGTAGTAAAGTATAATTTATCATTAATTAGCTCAGTAACTCGAAAATTGTCATGAGTTTAGTTTATGTACTAGTACTACCATTATCTGTTGTAAAATTATAACTTAAATTTGCTCTAGCATAAAAATGAAACAACTAACAGTTCCAAAAAATTTTAAAAATGAAAAAGATGTATATGCTAGGTGCAAATATAAACTTAAGAAGGGTGAATATATATGCTAATCAGTGAATATTTCAAGGGAGATACATACATATATATGGTATCGAGGAAAATACAAAGGGGAGGATTATGATATGATGGACATAAGGAACTTATGATGAATTGAAGAGATTCTTACACATAAATTAAACAGGATTTTAAGAACTATAAATATTTTGTTGCAACCTCATTAGAAAATATTATTTATTTATTTTTTTATAATATAAAAGGTACAGAGTAGTAACAAATTTTTATTGAACAAAGAATAATATAAAGTACAAATGTACAAAACAAACACCCTAGGGAGGGATTTACCTTCTAGGAAGGGCCTTCCCAATACCTAGGGTCTAGAAAAACCATTACATGTTTAACAAAACATAACAATTAGTTTAAAGCTAATAAAATCAAATTACATTCTACTGAATATATCTTCTAAACCTAATTTTAGGAATTCTTGAATCAAATTATCGAATTAGGTCTTCACTACAAAATTATTCATCCTTTTGAAACTTAAAAGTATCACCGATAAGATATTAAGACTAACACAACAATAATAACTCCGATCGACATAACGGACATGTTCCTTTTCTCTTGTATATCCAACCAAGAAAGCAATTCTTGTGATATACATGAGAGGAAGGAAGCATCGCCACATTGTCCGACTTCCTAAAGTCCTCTAAACATATTGAGCAATTCTCCTTAGCCCTTGAATATCCATTATAAAACCCTACTCCACTTGCTTCTAGACGAAATTCTATGTCTTTTCCTTGTCGATAATCTCCTCATCATCACCAATATCATCCAAGTACATAGGCTCCTGCTCCTCTTCCTCTTCCTCCTCCTCCTCGAGACCACGAACCTCCGCTTCTTCCTCCTCCATCAGCTCATCATTATAGTCGTACGCGTGATCATCACCATTCTCCTCCTCCTCCTCCTCCTCCACATGGTACACTTGAGCCTTGACGTGGATAGCAAGTGACTTACGGCCAGAATCACGAACATCATCGAGCAAGAGCTCACAACTTTGTACCACAACATCAACAATAGAATCCCAAGCATCAATATTAACATCATGATCCTTGAGGCAATTCATGACGGCATCTTGCAATTCCCAATAAGGGGACTCTCTCTTGAACTCTAAACTCACATCTATTGTTTTCACATTCACGTCATCAAGGCCATCTTCGTGATACGATAGGTGGACGGTAAAGAGATCATCAACTGGCTTCATCTGGTTATCACTAGTAGTGTTGTTTGGCTCCACCCAAGATGCAACTTCTACCCCTCGTATTATCGATGATGTTAAACACTCCATATTATTCATAATTAAGGTTTAAGGCTTAGATCGATGTTATGCAAAAGTTAATATTAAAGGCAATTATGTATAAAACAAACAATATATAAGTGTGGCTGACTTGCCATGCAAGGTCACGCCTATTTTTTTTTTTCTTTTAAAAAAAATAAATAAAAAAATAAAAAAAAAATAAAAAAAAAAAAGATGAAATTTGAATTATCTAATTAATTATAGAATATTTTTTGGATAATTTTTTAATTCAACAAATATCTCTTGGATAAATTATTATTAACTGAATTTGGAAAGATGAGATTTGATATATCTATATTTTTTGTTTGTAAAAAATTAAAAAAAATTTACTATTAAAAAATTATAAAAATGAGAATAAAAAAGGGAATGAAAATTAGGAAAGTTTTGTAAAAAAAAAAAAAAAGAAAAAAAAAGAAAATTAGGAAAGTCATGGTTTATCGTGTATGTTTCCTTTTTAAGTATTTATCTTGTACGTAGTATATGTAGAGCTGTCAAAAATTGACCCGACCCGAAACACCGACCCTAACTCGATCTATTAACCGACCCGTCTGAACCCGAAAAAAATGGTGACCCAAACCCGACCTAACCCGACCTGAAACCAACCCTAGACCCGAGTTGACCCGAGTATTTGAGACTCGAACCCGAACATTAACCAACCTAGAGACGACCCGACCCGAATGTAACCCGTAAATTATTGACCTGAACTGAACCCGACCTGAACCGAAATTGACCCAAACCCGTTTTAACCCGTCAAAACCCAAAATCAACCCGACCTGTTCCTAACCCGACCCGAATTTAACTCGACCTGCTACAAACTCGACTCGAATTTCAACCCGACCCGAATCAACCCGACTTGTTATTGACCCAGCCCAAATTCAACATGACTTGTTATTGAATCAATATGTATAGGTCGTTATCTCATGTTGGTATTGGAACGGAAATTGAATCCTAACTCTATTCCTTCAATATTTCACTTTGAATTTTAAGAGGTTAGTTTCACAACATGTTTTTAGGGACGAATTTCAAGGACGAAACATGTTTTCCGCAAATTATTGACTTGAACCGAACCCGAGAATGACCCGACTTGGAAATGACCCGACTTGATTATAACCTGTAAAATATTGACTTGAACCGAACTCGACTTGAACCCGAGAATGACCCGACCTGATTATAACCCATAAATAATTGCCTTGAACTGAACCCGACTCGAACCCGAGAACGACCCTAACTCGTTTAAACCCTTAAAAACCCGAATTTAACCCGACCTATTTTTCACCCGACCCGAATGTAACCTGAACTTTTACTAACCCAACCTAAATCCGATAAGATGTATGACCCGACGTGACCCGACTCAAGCATGACCCAACACGAACCCGACTTAAATATGTTATGACATTAACCCGTATTGACCCGACCCGAGATGACCCGACTCACACTAACCCGAATCAAACCCGACCCGTTCACCCGAATTGACAGCTCTAAGTATATGTCATGTTATAGCAAAAAACTTTATGCCATTCCGAAGACGAACAAGGCAATGTGCAGGAGCAGAATTTGCTAAAGTCTTAATGACTATTTTTCTTCATAACCTTGTTACTAATTACAGGTAACTTGATCTTTATTCTTTAATACTTCATCATCTTTCCTCCTTTTGTAAGAAGCTACTTTTGGTGGAATTATTTTCTGATGGGAGAAGATCAAGGGTGGCCAAATTGTTCCGACTCCCATTTTAGGATTCCAAAATGCTCTTCCTATTAAGTTGACAAAGCAGAATTAAGGGCCCTTGTTAACTATTAAATAAAGCTAAGGCAGCATATCGATTTCTAAATTGTGACGTGAAATGTTAGGAAAATAACCCACATGTGAGTTGAAACAAGTTGTTTCATCTATCATACATAGTACATGCTTTTGTAATATTGATATGATTAGAATTTATCGTTAAAATTGGTATAAACCACCTTTTCTGACCAACTTTTTTGAAAAAAACCACCTTTTATGTATTTTTTTACTAAACCACCTTTTAAGTACTTAAGTTTTGATTGCACCACCCCTATTTCAAATTTTGACGAAAAATTTAATTGAGACGTCAAAGGGGCCCACAACTTGTGCTTTTCTCTCCTAAATCATTTATTTTTTTCACTCCCAAAAACATTTGACCATTCCCTCTATATATGTATGACTAAATTGAGTAAAGCTTTAAAAAATCAAACCTAATTTTGCTGCAAAAATTAAATTGTAGTCTTTGTTCATTCTCAAACCCTAAATTGAGGTAATTGAAGTGGATGGGTTGAGATGGAAGGGAAGGTTTTGTTTTGGTTGATGATTTGGAAGTGGATGGTTGAGATGCAATCCGTTAGATTTGAAATAGGGGTGGTGCAATAAAAAACTTAGGTACTTAAAAGGTGGTTTAGTAAAAAAAAAAAAAAAAAAAAAAAAAAAAAAAAAAAAAAAAAAGGTAGTTTTTTCAAAAAAAGTTAGACACAAAAGGTGGTTTATACCAATTATACCTTAAATACTGGATTTTTTTTTGTTTTTTATTACGGAAAACACTAAATTAGCCAACCTTACTACTCCGTACTGTATAAGACAGTGAACGATATTAAAACCAACAACAATCATTGAATCAATCCAAAAACAAAAATCACATGCCTATATTACTATTAGATATTCAAGCCTCTTTTAATAATCAAACCACCCAAAGAAAAGGGTTAATAATTGGACCCCATTTTCGCGGAGTCACAGTTTTTAAGCATCACACATCAATCAATATAAAGAAAGATAAAGGGTATTTCGTTTGAGAACTTGCTCATATAAGATAAGCCTAGTTACAAAGTCATCATATTCAATTCCATACTTTGTATTACACGAAAACAATGGAAAGAAAAGTATGCATAGTAGGAGCAGGCATTAGTGGTTTGTTAGCATGCAAGTATGCCCTTTCTAAGGGCTTCCACCCCATTGTTTTAGCTTCTATGAAGAGGGTGTAAAACTCGACGATAGGATTAAATCGTCAGAGCCTATTAAGAGTGACTTGGTTATTTTTGCTACGGGATACAAGGGTGACCAGAAGCTAAAAGATATTTTTGAATCTTTTGAATTTAAGGATTACATGTTTGGCTCCTCCAATAAAACGCTTTCATTATACAGGTTCGTTATCTTAAGCTTATGTGAGACCTTTATTACAGTTTCTTTAGATAATCGATCATTTGAGATGATGGTAACATCAAAGTTAGATTAACTTATTGAAGTTTATTATGTATGTCATAAACCTGTAGGGAATGTATCCATCCACGGATTCCACAACTTGGAGTGATTGGATTTTCAGAGAGCTTAACAAACTTGCCCACTTCAGAAATAAGATGTCGGTTATTTGAACTACTTGATGGAAAATTCAAATTGCTAAGTATTGAAGAAATGGAGAAAGATGTTATAGAATGGGAGAAATTTATGAAGAGGTACTCAGGCAAGTATTATAGAGGATCTTGCCTTGGAGCTTTGCATATTTATTACAATGATCAGCTTTGCATTGACATGGGCTTCAACCCAAAGAGAAAGGATGGATTTTGGGCTGATCTGTTCAAGTCATACGGCCCAATGGATTATGCTTAAAACTAATTTTACTGCATTATAATTACAAGCCGTATTTATATTTATAATGTATTGTATGGAAGATTGTAACTTGGTAGTAGTATGTTGCCAAATTGACAACATACTAGATTTTAAATTTTTTTTTTTTTTTTTTTTTGGTTGGTTTAATGTGAACCAAGGACATTATATATGTGGAATGAGTTTGAATCTACCAACTATTGTAAACTAGGCCTCAGATTTTATCACTACATATAATATCAGTACAACAAAACTAGAGGTGTCGATTCGTTTATTTGGGTCGGGTTAGGTAAGGTTGGATTAGGTCTATTTTAAAGTTGATTCAGGCTAAATTATTGAATCCATGTGAGTTGAAATCTAAATTGAAAATTTTCAAGTCAGATCGAATAGAGTTTGTTTATGACTACAACATATGTACTGTATATGTATAAAATTTGGCATGTGAATAGGAAAAGTACAACATATGTATAAAATTTGGCAGGTATAATACTTGTGCAAGCACACAATCACTAATCTACTTTTTGGTACTTATAATCTACGTAGTATGTTACAGGTGTCAAGCTTATAAAGATAGCACAAATTCAAATCAATTTAATAGTGATAAACAATAATAAGTTTTGTGTAAATGTGTGATATAGTGCGACAATGAGAGAAATTAACGAAGCTGATTTCCCAGCCTCTGACAACCTAAGCCCTGAAGAAGGACCTGTCAAGAAGCAAAAAAAGGTGCAAAAGAAATTTCATGGCTTTACCAAACTCAGGTTCGGTTTTGATGCGAATGAAGACTTAGAGAATTTTTTCTCATCAGACTCTGAGGGCGCGGCGGCTGGCCCTAAACAGCCCCCAGAGGATAGATGAAGTGTCTGGCGTGGAATTGTAGAGGCTTCTCTGCTGCCAACCCCCCTGCTATTCCCTTCATCAAATGGTTGGTGGACAGTTCGAACATTGACATTGTGTTCCTCTCTGAAACTAAGACCTCTGCCGCTTCTTTGAACCCAATTTTCCAATCTTAGGGCTTCAACAATAGCAGTAGTGTGGACTCAATTGATGCTAAGGGGGAATTTATTTATGCTGGAATAAAAATGTCATTGTAAAAATCCTTTTCCAGGACTCTAATTATTTCTTTTGCTCAATCAATGATGAATTTAAGTACTTTTCTTATGCTCTTTTTGTCTATGGCTCGCCTTATTTGTGTGAAAGACAATCTGTTTGGGACACTCTTAGGGCTATAATCTGGGCTCATCCCGGTAATTTACTTGTAGCCGATGACTTCAATCAAATTGAGAACCTGAACCAAAAATTAGGGGGTAAATCATTCATTCCTGGTGCCATCCAGTTCACTAAGTGGAAAATAGAGTGTGGTCTTAGTGATATCCCTTCCCATGGAGTTAGATATACCTGGACTAATAACAGAGAGAATGATGACACAATTTTTGAGGCCTTGGACAGATCATATGGTAATGATAATTGGAGAAACCTGTAACCTGACGTCTTTACCCTTAACCTGCCCATTCTTATCTCAGACCATAGCCCCATCATTATTTCCACCAGTCAGGCCCCCTTAAGAAGGAAAAGACCTTACAAGCTAGAAGTGTGGTGTTTAGACTTCAAGGAGGTCTGTAATTCTATTGAGAGAGATTGGAACCAAGTGCACCAGGGCTCAGCAATGTTCTCCCTCCAAAGAAAGCTTCAAACCTATTTAAAAAATTGCAAACAATGGTGCCTTAGCTATAAGCACTCAAACCGCATCAACTGGAAGTCCATCTGTGAGGAAGTCACTAAGAAGCAAAGTAACCTCTCTAACCCCTTAAAAATCTCTGATGAAGCAAAAGAAAGGAAAGAGGTGGTTTCTAATATTTGCATCAAACAGAGCTACTGGAGACAAAGGGTCAGAACTAAATGGGATTCCCTCTCGGATCTCAATACCTCCTTCTTCTCCAAATGTGCAGCTACTAGGAAGTCGAGAAATGAAATCAAGGGAATAAAGGATGAACAAGGAAATTAGACTACGGAGGACAGCAAAATACATTGTTTATTTAACGATTTTTTTGAGAACTTATTCTGTGCAGGTAATGCTGAACAGGGATGGAATGCTGAAGCTTGGGATGACTGGAAACATTCTATCCCCTCTCTTACAGATGCTCATATCTCCTTGCTTATGAAGCCTTTCTCTAAAGCTGATATCAAGTCTGTAGCTTTCAGTATGAAAGGGCACAAATCCCTGGGACCCGATGGAATTCCTCCTCTCTTTTTCCAGAAGAATTAGGATGTTGTTGGTGAGAACGTGATCAAATCTTGTACTTCCTTTTTCAGAGAAGGCTTTATGCTGAAGGAAATGAACGAGACCTGGATTTCTCTTATCCCTAAAATCAATAACCCACAGATGGTTTCAGAGTTCAGACCAATAAGTCTTTGTAATACCTCTTACAAAATCATTTCGAAGTGTCTTGTTAGAAGACTTAGAAGCATCATTGGGGACATTGTAGGAGACAACCACTATGCGTTTGTTCCGGGCAGAGCAATAAATGATAGCTGTATCATTGGCCACAAAATGCTTCACAAAATTAAGAAAAAAGCGAGTTCGGGAAGTTACGAGAGTATCTTCAAGGTCAATCTCAACAAAGCTTACGATCGAATCAAGTGGAGTTTTGTAGAGAGAGTGCTTACCCAAATGAATTTTCCTGAGAAATGGATTAAGTGGATTATGCAATGCATATTTACGGCTTCATATCGCATCCTTATCAATGGAGAGCCCTCGAGGAAGATTGTCCCAAATGTAGGGCTTAGACAAGGAGACCTCTTATCGCCGTACTTGTTTATTCTTTGTATGGAGGTACTGTCCAGAAGACTCAATTATTTACAAAGTACTGCTGCTATCAAAGGAATTAAAGCCTCTAGATCGGGCCCTTCTATCTCTCATCTCTTCTTCGCCGATGATGCCTTATTCTTTCTTAAGGCTGACATCGAAAACTTCAGTGTCATGAAAAAAGTGCTTGATCAGTTTTGTGAGTTATCAGGAGAAATGGTGAATTGGAATAAATCGTATGTTATCTTCTCAAAAAACATGCCAAATAAATTCAAGAAGATCCTCAGAAAGAGCCTTGGTGTGAAAGATAGTGAGCACATGGGAACTTATTTAGGGTGCCCCATGGGTATTGATGGGAGAAGCATCAATGCTTTCAATAATATTGTGAGCAAGATCGCAGGTAAACTATTGTAGACACCCAAACGTGTCTCCCCAAAACCAAACCCAGTGATGAATACTTTTCACGTCAAATTATAATCAAATGAAGTGAAAGTGTGGAAAGTCTAGTGTTGCGGTTAGTTTTTATTTCTCTTCTTTCTTTCTGTTTTCGAAAACCTATTTTATGAAAATAGCCAATCCAGTTTAGTTTGGTCCATTTCAAAGGTCCAATAACAGTGTAGTTGGATTGGGCTCGAAAGGAGCTTTCCAATGATATATTATAAGCCCAATTCCGATGAATAATGAGGAAGTTATGGCCAAATTACTAAACTGGGCCCGGTTTGACCTTTATATGGGGCCCAATGATCTAGAGGAGGGCCTATTATGATCTATCATTCCTAATGCAATTAAGATTGATTATAGTCTTCTAGAATCTTCTAGAAGGTTCTTTTGGATCCTAATGTGATTAGCATTGATAATTGAGTTTTATGAGTTTTATTTAGAATAAAAGAAGTGTTACAGATTTTACCCCTCGTACGCTTAATTTTATCAAAAATATGAAAACGTGTGAAAAACCTGCCTGCAGCGCCGCCTCACAGGCTGTCGCCTGGCGACAGCGTCGTGTTTTATTCTTCTTGAAACTCTGATTCTTTTTTATCATATTCCGGCTGATTTTCGTTATAAATAGCCTCCTTAAACCTCCGTTTTTTAATTACCAACTCTCATCAAGAATTTCTTGATACTCTCTCTCTCTTTCTAAACCAACTTTTCACAAACAAAATTCCGCATTCACAAGATCTAGACACCTAGCCAAGTTCGAAGTGGCCTTCGCCCTAGACGTGAAAGGTTGATAATTTCTGAGGGTTTGGTCCCCAATCTCTATTTCAATTATTTAATTTAATTGTTTGATTTTATATTTTCCTTGAAGTTACTAACGCGTGTATTTTGTTATTAGAAAGAGGCACGAGACATCAAAGTATATAGTCTTAATGCTCTATTCTTGTAGAAAGCATGTTTATTATTTATTAATTCCTAGCATCATGTTAGGATGTTATTATTGCTTTCTAGTATCATGTTTAGGGTGCTTCCTATGCTTTCTAATATCATATCAATAGCATGTTAGTATCATGTTAGGGTTAAAGCTTTGATTTTTATTGCTTAGTGACATGCTAGGGTTTGTCATTAATCTTGTTAGTATCATGCCTAGGATCTTGCTATTAATATTATGCTTTAACATGATTATGATAATTATGATTATTATGATTGTTATAATGATTATTATTATGATGATTATTATTTTTATTATTATTATGTTGCTTGTTATATATTATTGTTATTGCTTGATCACACCTTTTATGCATGTTTAAAGGGAATTTGTACTTGTAATCACGCTTAATAAGATAATTAATAATCTTGTTTAGGGCTAATATGATTATAATTCAAGTGATCGCCAATAATAGTTTTGTTTGTGCATTAAATTCAACCAACATAGACTAAATAGGTTTAGGGTAAACCTATTGATTGCATGTTAGTCAGAAAGCGCACATGAATAGGAGCAGAATAAAGTAGAGGCCTATTTTATAGGGCGAGTTCAGTCTCTTTTAGGTTGGATTTGTACCTTCATCCCCGAACTTCCAGTCATGGTTCCAGACCTATTGGAGTTGACGATCTCCTGGATCGTTAAGGGGTGTAACCTTCACCCTGTGAACGGTTTACAAGTTCCTAAAACTTGTTGGCGACTCTTTTACTCTAGCTTCCTTCCCTTTGGACGCCACCGTGCTTAATTGTATGATCACAGTGGGGCTCAAGTGTAGGATGGCTTGAAATATTCCCTACAACTATCTTCCTATAAGTTTCTTAGTCTGTCACAAGCTGGGAAGCTCGTTCTGATCAATGGTATTCTGGTGGCAATGGCTTCCCACATTCTAAGCGCTTACCTTCTCCCCAAGTCTATAACGAAAAAGATTTCTTCGCTTATTCTGAAAATTTTGGTTGTCCTCATCCATGGACAAAAGACCAATTTATTGGAGGAAATCTAACCTCCTGGAATAATACAAACATGATGGGGGCATTGGCCTTCGAAACATAAATAATCTAAACCATGCTCTTGTCTTTAAAAAAGCATGGCGTATGTTTTCTAACCCCCAATTGCAGGTAAGCAAAGTTTTCAAGGCAAAGTACAGGGATGATTGGTTCGATAAAGGAAGGAAGGGGGAGTTCAAATCTTCAATGTCGTGGGGAGCCCGAAGTATTCTCAAGAGCATCTATCACTTAAAGGGTGGCCTCAAAAGAGTCGTTGCCAATGGAGCGTCAACAAAGATTGAAGAGGACTGGTGGGTTACCAAGAACATCATCAAATGCAAAGATAATGATGCAGCTAATAGTGAGAGTAAGCCAAAGTTTGTAAGTGACTTACTCGATCCTCAAGGAAGCTAGCGAACAAGCCTAGTATGGAGGTGGTTTAAACCGCCTATTGCTAGAGATATTCTTGCCCTCAACCCAGCAAAGTACATTTCGGAGGATAGTTGGGACTGGGGGCCCTCCGAGTCTGGGAACTACACCATCGAATCTGGATACTGGTTTTCTATGAAAGGAAATAGTAGCTTGGTCTCCCCCTCGGCCTTCTGGAAAAAATGGTGGTCATCGAAAATATGGCCAAAACACAAAATTTTTGTCTAGAAACTAATTAATAATGCCCTCCCCACTACAAATAATCTTATAAAAAGGGGTATTAACATTTGTAATGTTTGCAGACTGTGTCTCATCGAAGAGGAAACGTAAGAGCATATTTTCAGGACTGCGATATTTCTAGAAGAGTATAGAAATGCAGCAACCTAGGCATTAATTCAGAAGTCGGCAAGGAACTTAAAGCAGGGGAATGGATACGAAACTTCATCTCCTACATCCATACTCTGAACAGCAATAAAGAAGAGAGTATCATGGACTTTGTTAGTGTTCTGTGGAGCATTTGGCTTACAAGAAATAAGGCTATCTTCAACAACGAAGTCTGCAATCCTCTCAACATAATACACACTACCATCACTGGAAAAATAGATGGATCAAAGGTAACCTGCTAGCAGTTGGAGCGAAGCCAAGAAATGAAGATTCTAATGATGGTGGAAGCTTGGAGCAGAGAAAGGATGGTGACATCTCAAGGGTGGCAAATCAGAATAATGTCACTATGATTATTGATGGTGCCTGGAAGAAGAATAAATTACCTTCGATGAATACGTGGAGAGTGGCAGTAGGATGGATTATCAAGGATAAAGGTGTAGTAATTGATAGGGGAAAAGCCCTTGTTTTTGCCTCTACCCCGACTCAAACAGAAGCCATGACTGCTCTTATAGCTATAAAAAATTCAAGTCTTAGAGGAAGGAATGTCACGATGCTCACTGACTCAAGTGATTTGGTGAAGGCTTTTAATGACAATAGCAATGCAAAGAGGGAAATTAAGCAACTAGTGCTTGATATTAAACAGGCTATTAGAGAGTTAGATAATTTTGTTATTGTAAAAGTCAATAGACTTAATGTAATAGAAGCCCACAAGCTGGCTGTAGCAGCTAGGAAGGGTATGTAATTGGCTTTGCTTTCTTGATTGTCAAAAAAAAAAAAAAAAAAAAAAAAAAAAAAAAAAAAAAAAAAAAAAAAAAAGCGTTAAGTATATTAAATTAAACTTTTGGTTAAAATATTTTGCACTAGAAGCACTCGAAGGGGAAAGATCAAATCCAGGTAAAAAGTGAAGAACTACGTGTGATAGAGCAAGTTAATCAAGGGATAAAATAGATTATAGTATCATATCAATTATCGTATGGAAATCCAAATCAAACAAAGTTCTTTGGACTTGCATGTTTTTTTTTTTTTTATAAACTAGATCAATTTTTTGAAACGTGTGTCTTTCTTATCAAATCAAACAACGTTTTGTGCTCTATTTGATTCGCATCTCACCGACTTTAGTATAAAAAATGCAATAATTTTCCAAGCACATTAGCTCTAAATCAATAATTGTGTTGAATTGGTGATTTCGAGGCATACAAGATATATTAAAGAAATACAAAATTAACTAACACTTCATACAAAAATTAATTTTGAACTGCAACCATATGTTTAAATTTTTAGCTGATTTGATACTTGAACAATTATATATGTTATATTATGTTACAAGTGTCATCATTTCCGACAAGGCAATACCAAGCTAGTTCAGATGGCTAGCGAACTATATATTGTCTTGTTTATTATGCATACATAACAAATTGAGTACAATTTAGAAATAAAGCCACCCCAAATGGAAAGGAAAGTAGTGGGTATAGTAGGAGCAGGAATAGGTGGGATATTAGCATGCAAATATGCCCTTTCTAAGGGTTACAATTCCATAGTTTTTGAGTCTCGTAGCACCATTGGTGGTGTTTGGATTAAAACTCAAGAGACTACAAAACTCCAAACTCCTAAATCGTTTTATCAATTTTCTGAGTTTCCTTGGCCTTCTTCTATTGAAACACTTTACCCAACCCAAACCCAAGTATGTGATTACATTCAATCTTATGCTAAGCATTTTGATTTGCTTAAACACATTAGATTCAATACAAAGGTGGTGAGTATTGAGTATGATAATAAAGGTCCATCTCGTGAAGAAAATCATTTTTGGGGTGGTGATAACAATGGTGATCCTTTTGGTAAGGGAAAATGGATTATTAACACGCAACAACTCATCACCCAAACAACTGAGGTAATTTTATTTTTATTTCTTGGAATAATTTATTCCGCGCAATATTATTACATGTTAACCCTTATTTTGATTGATTATATTGATTGCATATATAGGTAATGGAAGTAGATTTTGTGATCTTGTGTGTGGGACGATTCATTGACCTACCATATGTATCGGAGTTCCCTTCGGGCGAAGGGCCAAAGGTATTTGAAGGGAAGATTATGCATTCCATGGATTATTCATCTATGGATAATGAAAGTGCAAAAAAAAATGGTCAAAGGCAAGCGTGTTACAGTGGTTGGCTACAAAAATCTGCACTTGACATTGCCACGGAGTGCTCGATTGTCAATGGTAATATGCTAAGATCAACTACGTGCATGCATGGTTGTACATAACTTACACAAATACTTCGTATACTCCATCATTTTTTTTAGTGTAGAGAGAATCGTAACTCGTAAGGGCACGTAGATAGAATTTGATCTCATGTGCTCTCAAGTTAGTTAATCATCCATTTCCATTATATAGGACTTGTTCTGGTCTCTTCACTTTTTTTTTTCTTTTTTTTTTTCAAGAAAACTTGTTCTCTTCAATTGAAATTAAATAAGGAGATTTGGTTTGATTTTTCATAAGGTCGGATTTGAATTTTTATTATTTGACCTGGTCTGATCTAATTTAATAATTTAACTAAACGTTGACCGCAATTTAATACTAATACTTCGTATCTAAAAAAAAATATTATCAAAATAAATCTTGTTAGATTCGTCTCATTATGAAGTTTTAAAATATGTAATTTTCATAAGTTTTTGTAATACGCAATTAACGATATTTAGCAATAAGTAAATGATAATTAACTCGGATCTTTTGCCAAAATGGCTACTTTTACAAAACTATTTACCAAAACGGCTACTTATCAATATTAATTCCAAAACTAGCTAACTTATTAACTTGGAAGGAAATTATTTATTTCTTATTTTCCTTTGAGCTTGTTTGGTTCACTTTATGGGTTTTTTTAAAGGAAAATTTTTTTTCTAATTTTTGGTTTTTTGTTTTTTTTTTTTTTTTTTTTTTTTTTTGGGAAATTCAAATGCCATAGTTTAAGATATCCAATGATGAGAGGGTAGCTAGCTTGTTTTTCATAGGGTGTGCTTTTGTTTTCTGTTTTGTTTCTTTTTTTTTTTTTTAATTACTGTTTTTGTGTTTTTCTTTGTTAGGGGTTCTCCCCTCTTTTGCACCAAAAAAAAAAAAAAATTCCATTAATTTGAAAAATAATATTCAACATAATATATTTGCAACAATTATTTGGAGACTCTACTTTGTTCAGAGGTGCAAGCATCAGCATTTTAAAAAAAAAATTAGGGAAAAACAAAACTCAAAAAATTATTCCAAATTTCCAATTAACAAAAAAATAAAAATAAATAAAAAAAAACTGAGAACATATTCATTGTTTACCATAATGTATCACTATGTGTAATTTTGATTTATTATACACATTAAACTAAAAAATATTCAAATTAGCTGACATTAACAAAAGTATACAATTTATAGGCATGAAAAAGATGAACAATACCTTAAAAACCCTTATCGTTATATAAATTTGCGGTAGTATTGATAGAACAATACCTACTTGAAATTCCAAATTTAAATGATACGATCTAGCCGAAAAAATTACTATATTTGTACTCTGCATATCGTTAAATTTTCCAACTTAAAAAAAAACCTAAAAACAAAATTAAAATAAAACCAATAAACAAAATTTTAAAAAAATATCAATAAAGTGAACCCTGAACAAAATTGGTTCAAAAGAAAAAGAAATAGCTAATTTACTTCCAAGTCAATAATTTAACTAGATTTGGAATTAAAATTCATAATTAGCCGTTTTGGTAAATACTTTTGTCAAATTAGTCGTTTTGGTAAAAGATCCAATTAACTCACCATGTGTTTTTTGTAATACACTGTACTTCACTTTGTTCCACTAATTGGGCATAACCCACACATTTGTTACTCTTACAAATTAAAACTCCAATTTTTTCTTTTTCTTCATTTTTAATTAATTTATTCTTTTTAATTTTATGTTGGAGGAATTACATTTAAAAAATCACATTTCATAAGAAAAAATCTTTAAAATCTGCCTTCAGTAAGGTCATAAGGAAATCAATTTATGAAGAGAACATTTTTGTTGAGAAATTAACTTATAGTAATGTACCAATATTAAGATATTTAATTCTTTCTATGATGTGAAATTAACACAGTAAAATGTTGATTGCAGGAATTGAAAAACCATGCACAATTATATGTAGGACTCCACATTGGAATGTATCCCAGTCCATACCTTGGGCAAACATGTATTTGACCCGTTTTTCTGAACTCTTGATTTATAAGCCTGGCCAAAGCTTTCTACTCAACTTCGTAGCCTCATTATTTTCTCCTTTGGTACTTTTTTAACATTTTGGACGACTTTATTTAGTTAAAAAATGTTAAAACAATGTGATAACTAATTCAAGTTGTAGAGAGTACTAATTATTTTAATGTGACTTTTATTTGTACGTACAACAGAGATGGGCAATTAGCAAATTTGTTGAGAATGATATAAAGAAAAAGCAACCCATCAAGAAATATGACATGGTACCCAATCATAGCTTCTTACAAGCGATGAATTCTTGTTCAGCTGTTACAACCCCAGAAGGATTTTATGACAATGTTGAGAAAGGAAGCATTATTTTGAAAAGATCTACAACTTTTACATTTCACAAAGAAGGTGTTTTACTTTGCGATGATAGTGTTGAACCTATCAAATCTATTAAGAATGACTTGGTTATTTTTGCTACTGGATTTAAAGGGGATCAAAAGCTTAGAGATATCTTTGCATCTATCAAATTTCAGAAATACCTAACCAACCCTATTAATGAGACAGTTGTCCCATTATATCGGTTTGTAATCATTTTACTAATCCCTTCAAATTTATTTGTAATGAGTCATACTTCTTCCGTTTCTTTGTAATATACAAATGTGACGTATTGATTTACATTGTCATGCTCGTGTAGGGAATGCATCCATCCCCAAATTCCACAACTTGCGGTGCTAGGCTTTTCGGAGAGCTTTGCAAACTTGTACACTTCAGAAATAAGTTGTCGTTGGTTATTTGAACTACTTGATGGAAAATTTAAATTGCCAAATATTCAAGAAATGGAGAAAGAACTTTCAAAATTTTACTAGTCCATGAAATTGTACTCTTCCAAGTACTACGGAAGGCCATGCATAGGAGCGTTGCATATTTGGTACAATGATCTGCTTTGCAAGGACATGGGCTTAAACCCAAACCGGAAGAAAGGCTTTTGGCCGAGTTACTTGAGCCCTATGGTCCAATGGACTACGCTTAACTTTAATTATGTTTTCCAATAATTCATAAGATGTATGCCTTACTTGCGTTGGGGTAATCACGTTTTCCAATAATGTAATGGTTGATGTCCTAATAATTGTAGAATTAATTTGAATTTTCATGAACAATAACACATATAATGATGTAGCCACCACGTGTATAACACGCGCTGATAAGTGTGGTACATATTAGTCCATTCACACCCTCATACATGGACAACATGGCGCATATGCCAATTGTTGGTTGCTCGTGCACTATAATGTAAGGTGCTAAAGGCCTAACGTACAATCATGTATACTCGCACCTTCCATGAACACTGTACCCAACATACAAAATCAACAATGAGAATCCGCACGCATCGCATGCTTCTAATTCTAACTTTAAATGTCCCCTTTTGGCAATTCATAGCATATTCTCTAGCTAAAGACGCAGATTATTGATTGGCTCCAAATTATAAAATAAATAAATAAGACAATATATACTAGTATACTTTGTATAATATAATCAATAAATCATCATCTACATTCTACATAGCTGACCAATTACCATAATCGTAAAATATAAAAATATGAGATAATCTTTAAATAATAAAGGGAGTAACGATTTAGAGATTAGAGAAGACGTGGATTTGTGTTCGTTATAAACAATTGTATAATTAAAACTAATGGAAGCATGTGAGACGTGGACTTTCTTATTTTATCGGCATCGTTGTGCGGCAGTACTGGCAACAGCTTCCAATTTTGTTTTATTATATCAATCAAAGCTTCCAATTTCCAATTACTAACTTAATTAACAATGATATCATAATTGGGATCAGAATTATGTGCCTCAACATAACATAACAGATCATATATATAATTCAACTTTAGGCATGGAAAAAGGAGACTAGTAATACAATAAATATATGTATTTGTCAAGCATACCTGAAAAATAAGTACCAGTAATACAATGAAAGCTTTGATGATAAACTATTAAAGTACTCTTGCTCAATTTTATCATACATTATCTTAATTACATACAAAGAAGTACATACAAGTAAGCAAGGAGTAATTAATTATGTTTGATTGTGTAAATCTTCTTAGTTTGGAGACATCTCAGCCACTCATTCATATTTGTGAGAACGAAATCATGATGAAAAATGTTAAAATTTGACCTATAAATACAATAGAATGATTTAGTAACAAAGGGAATACACTCACCTAAAAAATTAGGTAGCAAAAGTACAATTCAGTTCTCACTGCATTTGAAAATTATTTTCATTCCATAAGATAAAATTAAAGGTAATTGTATGTATAGTAGTATAGTACTATGTAGACAATTTTTTTTTTCTGAAATATACTATGTAGACAATTAATTAAAGAAATGTATGTATATAAACATTTAGGGTAATGATATATATAACCCTTAGTAAGGGTTATATATAAGCATTAAATATACTTCCTAAAATGGAATTAAGTTGGGAATTCATGACAAAATCATGCGTAAATCGGTGTGATTAATATAAATTTAACCTTAATATTTCGTTTTTTAACTCTTTAATTATACATAGCCCTTAGGGCTATGTTTATCATTTTCCAAACATTTATTCCGTAATAATACACTTTCTATTAAATTCATAACGAACATAATTACATGTCGATCTGTGTAATTAGTGATTAATTAAACTCCATATTTTCAATGTAACTTCTTATACATAGCATTGAACTGAGAACCTATTATGTAGGGTTATTTGCTCATTCAATTAACAAATGAGTAAAAATATTACATACTCATTTGTTGATTAAATAAACAAATGACCTCGGTTGTATGGTACACTCGGGTGTATATAACAAATTCTACATTGAACAAGGTTACACATCCACAAATCGACAAGTGCATAATCAAGTAGACATATACGGATAAGAAACAACCCAGTCTGCAATATATTAATTATGGTAATAGAGGATACAGATAAGACTAATTAATACAGAGTAGTATGCACCAAGCTAAGCTTGGTATAGTGGTAAGGGTTGCACCGTCCAGCCTTGAGGTTGGGGGTTCAATCCCCACTATAGGCACTTTGAGGGTGGGGATCCCTTACTCTTTCCCCTTCACTCTCAAAGTATCTGATCTGTAAATATCGGATTAAAAAACCATGAGGGTTGAGGTACGATCAAGATCCTTCTCCTTACCTTAAAAAAAAAATAAAAAAAAAAATACAGAGTAGTACCCATCAATTTCCTTTTTAAAAAACACAAATCTGTTTTGGAGATATTTCGCGCAACATTTGACGAGAATCCCTATAAATAAGGGGTAAGAAAATGAGAAAAAATAAACTACTAAACAATGGAAAGGAAAGTAGGCATAATAGGAGCAGGCATAAGTGGGCTTTTAGCATGCAAATATGCACTTGCTAAAGGTTACCACCCTTTAGTTTTTGAGTCAAGAAACACAATTGGTGGTGTTTGGACTCAAACTGTAGAAACTACTAAACTTCAAACTCCTAAACCTCTTTATTAGTTCACTGATTTTGCTTGGCCTTCTTCAGTTGAAACTGTGTTTCCTAATCAAAATCAAGTTTTTGATTATCTTCAATCTTATGCTAATCACTTTGATTTGCTTAAACACATCAAATTTAATACAAAAGTTGTGAGTATTAAGTATGAAGGTCCATCTGATGAAGAGATCCAATCTTGGGCTCTTTGGGGCGGTAATAATGATCCATTTGGTAATTTGGGTGAATGGCTGTCACCAACCAACATCTTCTCAACCAAACTATTGAGGTACTGTATTATTTACTATTTTATTTTCTCTATTTTCAAAGTAATGGCACTTTTTTCTCCTTTCTATCATATTTTTTGTTCCCACTTTCAACATTAGTAGTATTTTCTTTTTATTTAGGCAACCAACATTGAGACAATACAAGTTCATCTACTTAATAAACAAAATATATTTGTTAAATAGCAAAATTGTAAATAAATTAACAATTGTTTTTGTTATATAAGTCCATAATTGTTAATTTATTTACAAACATATTATGCTAATTGGATAAAATTGTTGATGTATTTATGATTTTGAAAACTAAATAGGTGTATAGAGAAATGATGATAATAGAAGGAATTTTCTTTGTCACAAATAAAAAGAATGAGACAATAAGTAATAATTGATAAGAAGTTTAAGGATGAACATAAAGGGTAGGGTGGAAGACTAACGACTAACGACTAACGACAAAGTATGTTACACTATTAACAAATTAAAAGAAAGGACATAAGGACAGAGACTATTACGGACTGTTATATTTTCTCGATGTAACAAAATGATGTTATTAATTAGTCAGTGTCTTTTACAAGTTTTTGATAATGTTGTTGCTGAATGCATCACAACATAATGATATTGCCGTATAGGTATGGTAAGTAATAAACGAGTCAAGAGTTTGGATATAATTGAAGGATTTCCAATGTCGTTGTCTTATACTCTTATTAGGATCTAGCGGTGTTATCAAATTTGGAACTATCTTCGCATTGCATTAGTATTGAAGTATCGAGTACCAATGCAACATAATTTTGAAATTGTTGGAAGTTCTTGTTATAAAACAAGAGAGTTGGGAAAAACAAAGAGAGAGAAAAACAATTGAGAGGAAAAGTCCCACGTTGGTTGGGGAATGAGGTTTTTCCTTGTTTGTATATTGTAGTGCTTTAACACCACTTAGTTGGGTGAGTGGGAGGTGTGTGTTACTCCACACACACGCGCGAGCGCAAGCCGGGTCGGGCTCGGGACTTGGGGTCCTGGGAAATGCAATGCGCGGGCGTGGGTCCTTATTATCTTTTTGGAGAAATTTTATTTCCCTTTCTTTGCTAAACAGAATATTCTTTTTTGTCTGTTGGGATTACGGAATTAAATCAGTCATTAATCCCTTGATTGTAGCCGAATTAATCTGGTCATTTTCTTAGCCAGATTCTTCCCACGTTTTATGCTTCTCGTTTTCCCTCTACTGCCTACAAATACTCGTTGCTTTTTCAGTCAGAAGATACAACAATTCGTGCCTTTCTCTCTTCTCTAAAAATACTAAACACTGTCCTTGATTTCTGGGCAAATATTCTGAATTCTAGTCGGGTTTGTAAGTGCACATAAACTCCGGCGCCGTGCTTATCCTAGAGGGCGACCGCTTCTAGTCTACTGCACCGGGAGGTAGCGCGGAATCATCTTTTAGGTCAGTGGTTCTCCACGACGCGGCTATTATCAATTTGGTTCACGCATCAAGAGATAAGTCATTTCTGTTTTATTGCTTATTAGAATAACAATCTAAAAGACGATTATCGCTTCCAAATTCCTTGTTCCTGATATGTCTAAACTAGAACCTCTTGATGGAAAGAATTATAAACATTGGGCTGTTAGGATGCATTTTTATTTGGAGCAGATTGATGTTGTATATGTTCTTGATGCTATTGTTGAACCTGTTGATAAAGATGATTTGTCTGAATCTGAGATTAAGTTTTCTAAGGAAGATAGAACCTGTAAGGGCATGTTGTTGCATTATATGTCGAATAGTCTGTTGGATATTCATATGGGTTTTTATCATGCTAAGGATATTTGGGATGCTTTAGAGAAAAAATATGGGACTGATGATGCTGGTACTAATATTGTGTTAGTAAGTGGTTAAGTTTTCAAGTTGTTGATGATAAGCCTATTATTGATCAGATTCATGCTTATGAGAGTGTATGTATTAATATGGCTGCTGAAGGTCTGTCTATTTGTGATACTACCCTTGCTATTGTTCTGATTGAGAAACTCCCTCCCTCTTGGAAGGATTTTCGTAACCAACTCATGCACAAAAAGAAAGACCTAACCTTAGAGGAACTTGCTGCACACCTCAAAATTGAGGAGGAAAACCGTATCAAAGACAAAGCCCCTTCTGTTTTTCCTTCCTCTTCTTCTGCCAAAGCCAACCTTGTTGAACCCAAATCAAACAACCAGTCCGAAGCCAAAAATAGTTACCTCAAGCCTAATGAGAAGGTTCAGAAGTACAAGTTTAAGGGAATCTGTTATGAGTGTGGTTTGACTGGTCACAAGGCTAAAGATTGCAGGGTCAAGAAGAAGAATGGCAAAGTCAAGCAAATCTTATTGAGGATTCTGACGTTATTGTTGTTGTTGTTTTAGAAGCTAACTTTACAGGTAATGCTGCTGAGTGGATTGTTGACACTAGAGCTACCAGGCACATCTGCGCCAACATGTTCACTACCTATGACAAGGTTGAAGGTGAAATTGTCTTCATGGGCAACTCAGTTTCCGCTTCTATCCAAGGCAAAGGGAAGATCGTTCTCACTCTCACTTCTGGAAAATTGCTTACTCTCACTAATGTTTTGCATGTTCCAGAAATGCGCAGGAATTTAATTTCTGGCAGTTTGCTCATGAAAGCTGGACTGAATCTCTCCTTGATTCTGATAGATTAGTTCTTACTCGTAATGAGGAATTTGTGGGGAAGGATTTTGTAATGGGGGGCTTTTTACTCTTGATGTTAAAGTTGACACTATGAATAAGAATGCTAGTACTTCTTCTGCTTATATTGCTGAGTCTATTGATTTATGGCATGCTAGATTAGGTCACGTTAATATTGATTCGATTAAAGGGCTTAAACACTTAAATTTGATTCCAAGTTTTTCTAACACTAATTTTTCGAAATGTCCAGTTTGTGTTGAAGCCAAATTTACTAAGAAGCCATTTAAATCAGTAGATAGACAGACTGAAGTACTAGAACTTGTTCATAGTGACTTAGGTAATTTTAATAATCACGAAAGTAGAGGGGGTAAAAAGTATTATATTACTTTTGTTGATGATTGTTCACATTTTTGCGTGGTTTATCTTCTCATGTCTAAGGATGAAGTTGAGGAAATGTTCTTCAAATATAAAGTTGAGGTAGAAAACCAGTTGGACAAAAAGATTAAGAGGGTTAGGAGTGACAGGGGTGGTGAGTACAGCCCTAACACTCTTAAGGCATTTTGTGAGCAACTTGGCATTGTTCATGAGACGACGGCTCCTTATTCACCCGAACAAAACGGTATAGCTGAAAGGAAAATTAGAACTTTAAAGAATATGATGAATTATATGCTTATTAGTTCTGGGCTTCCTAATAACATGTAGGGGGAGGCTGTTCTTTCTGCTTGTCATGTTTTGAATAGGGTTCCTCACAAGAAGCTTGACAAGACTCCATACGAAATATGGAAGGGTCGAGCACCTAACTTGAAATATTTGAAAGTGTGGGGGTGCCTAGCAAAAGTAGGCATACCTAGTTTCAAGAGGGATAAAATTGGTCCCAAAACTGTTGATGCTATTTTTATTGGCTATGCTTATCAAAGTGCAGCTTATCGTTTTCTTGTTAAAGGTGCTAACAACTCTTATGCAGGTGGTCATATCATTGAAGTAAGAGATGTTGAGTTCTTTGAGAACATTTTTCCTTTAAAAATGTCTCCTTCTAATGATAGTGAATTACATGCTAATAGTTCTGTTAGTTTACCTATTGTTAATGCTCCTGTTACTAACAATGATTCTGTTTTGGAGCCAAGGAGAAGCAAAAGAGCAAGAAAGGAAAACAGTTTTGGTCCTGATTTTATTACTTCCCATTTATCTAAATCTTCCTTAATTGATGATGATTTTGTGCATATTTTTGTTTTGGAAGATGATCCAAGAACCTATGAAGAGGCAATGAGGTAAGTTGATGTTGTTTTTTGAAAAGAAGCAATTGATAGTAAATTACAATCAATTCTCAATAATAACACTTGAGAATTAGTTGAACTTTCTAGAGGTTGTAAGCCCATTACTTGTAAATGGATTTTTTGGAAAAAATTAAAGGCCGATAGATTCATAGACAAGTATAAGGCAAGGATAGTGGTAAGGGGTTTACTCAAAAGTTTGGCATTGATTATTTTGATACTTACTCCCCTGTTACTAAAATTGCAACCATTAGGAATTTAATTGCTCTTGCTTGTATTTTTTATCTTGTTGTTCATCAAATGGATGTCAAAACTGCATTTTTGAATGGTGACTTGGATGAGGAGATTTACATGGTCCAACCTAAAGGGTTCGTTGTTCCAGGCCAAGAGAACAAGGTTTGTAAATTAGTCAAGTCATTGTATGGGCTTAAGCAAGCTCCAAAGCAATGACATGACAAATTCGATAAGACTATGACTGGTAATGGTTTTCATGTTAATGAAGGTGACTATTGTGTTTATTTTAAGCATGATAGTCATGGTTGTGTAATTATTTGTCTTTATGTGGATGATATGTTGATTTTTGGGACTAACTTGGATCGCGTAAATGAGACAAAACAGTTTTTGAGTTCGAATTTTGAAATTGAAGACATGGGTGAGGCAGATGTGATTTTGCGAGTAAAAATCAAAAGGACTCCAAATGGCATCTGTCTTAATAAGTCACACTATGTTGAAAAACTTCTTAAAAATTTTGACTCATTTAATGTCGATCCAGTTAAGACTCCCCATGACCCAAGTTTCCACCTATAGAAAAATAATGGTAATCCAGTTAATGAGTCTGAATATGCTAGAATTATTGGTAGTGTTATGTTTCTTATAAACTACACTAGACCTGACATTGCTTATTCTGTTAGTAGGTTGAGCAGGTACACTCATAATCCAAGCAGTGATCATTGGATTGCTCTAAGGATGTTGCTATAATACCCTGTATTTTTATGTACTTTTTATAAAGTATTTAAGTATTAATAAAATGTATTGTTAAGGGTTCAAGTATTTAATTAAATATTTTAAAGGGTTAAAGTATTTTAAGTATAAGGTTTTATAAAAGTAAAATATATTTTGGACCAAACGTTTATTAATTATTGGGCAATGTAAATTATTCCTACATACTCTTATTGGAATAACCCATTCCAAAACCCATAACTTAAGCCCTATCCCATAACTTAAGCCCACATTTTTATAAGCCCACATTTTTATAAGCCCAAATTTAACCCTACACTCCCTAATCTATAAATACACCATGAATCCCCAAAAATTTCCCACACAAAAAGGTTAGTCTTATTTTCTTTCTCCTTTATTTTATTAATTTGTGGTTTTGATTTTATTGTTTGAAATTAATTTAATTAGTATCGAATTGTATTTTGATGATTAAACTTTATAATTTCAGATTTTATAAATGTCATAATTTTCAGATTTTGTAAATTTTATAACCTAGGGTTTTTAATTATTGAAAATCATGATTTTAGGGTTTTTATGAACAATTGATTTAGTGCTTTTATAGTAATGATGTTTTGAAATTTTGGTGATTATAACTAATGATTAGATTAACTTAATTCCACATTATTTTGAACACGTAAATTCGTGTTTTAATTTTTAGATTTCCGTTCGTTAATATTAATCCCGTTTTAATCCCGATCAGGTTCTGAACTCATCCGATTTTGATAAAAAAAAAAGTAGTGTTTTCCGTGTGTAAACAACGTTTTAAGAAAGACTCACTACCTTTCGTGGCCACCCTTTCCGTGAGTACCACCCTCTCGTGGCCAAATTCAGCCTCTAAATATGATTTTCGGGCAGTTTTTTATTTTTAACGAAGTTTTTTTTTTATGCTTCTAAACCTATAAAATAATTATGGTGAGTATTTTGTGATTGAAAAAGCTTTGAACTTTATATTCTAACTTTAAAAATAATTTTCAGATTTCATACCTTTTATTTTGAAGCCTCTAATTGCATTGAATTGATATATTTTTGGGTTTTTAACACACTAACTTGCTATATAATGACTATTTCAAGTAATTATGCTTATGGGGTTATTTTATATACTTAAAACAAATTTTCAGATTTATTTACCCACTTTAAAGTTGCTGTAATTTGATACAAAACACTATATTTTCATAAATCTAACATATAAACTTGAAGTTGGGATGTTATATTACTAACCTTGATTTTGGGGACAATTTAAAGGCTTTATTTTGATGATTTAAAAGGTTTTAAAGTAGTTTAGTATTGCTGTAATTTTAATTGCTTTGGTATTGATTTATTTTTAATTGTTTGGTTTAGGAGAGAACTTTGTAGAAGGCGACTTCTAGTTTTAAAGTGGCCAATCGAATTGTTTACTCAAGGTACGTACAAGTTACGAAACCTTGCTTGTAGGTGCATGTTTAAGGACAGATCGAGAACTTAGTATCATGTATAAGATTGACTGGGTTAAATTGTCTGGTTATACATTGTGAATTTCAAATGATGTGCACTAGTTTATAATGCAAGTATTATGTGTGCTTTAATTATGCAAGGTGCGCTTAAAGGGAAAGGTATGTGATTGGTGTAAAGATCAAATTATTATTCATTCATGATTATGTAAACAGGATGAGTAAAGGAGAGATTCAATTCTTGTAAGATAAGGTTAAGGTTTTGGGGTGCCTTATGCACTCAAGGTGTTTATACACCGAGGTAGTAATGGAATAATTAATAAATGTTGTTTATCACTAATAAATCAAGAATCTAAATTGAGAATTTGCCATGTTTGATTGAATTGTTTGGGATGTTTGTATTGAAATGTACATGAGTCATCACCAAGTCTAAACCTGTAAATCACGGAAAGTGTAAGTTGGATGAGCAATAAAACTCTGGAATGGTGCACATCTGGAGTAATGACAATCAGGGGTTGGGGTACATGGGGTATTAGCCGTGTACTTTTATCGAGGTCGTCTGATCTACGAGTCTCCTCTTTCAAATATTATTTTTCTAAAACTAGGAGTTAGGTGAGATCTCATACTAACTACGGTCACGGAGTCGCGCCCGTGGTCGTTGGATGTTTATTGATGTTTCCGAAAGGAGGCATGGGGTTTTTCGTTATTGATGTTCCAAATGGGACATAGGTTGGACAACCTTGTCTATTGCTAAATCCAATGAACTAATTAAATGAGTCAGTCAGTATCCATTAGTGAGGTCTTAATAAATTTAATAGCCGAGTCATGAATTGAGTCTATATTTAATGATGCTTGTGCTTGATTATTAGTAGCATGTTAGGTATTTTCTTAATTTGATTTCGCAGCTTGTATGTACTCAGCTTTGCTGACTGCGTGCTTTTGTGTGTGTCTTTCTTTGGTCATGGCCTTCGCCTTTCAATGACCCTGTGACGATCCAATTTTTACACTTGTAACATTGGGGAGCAGAATAACCATAGGTTCTTACACATGCAACATTCATCAGGGTTGTGGGATCTTGAGTAGAGAGTTGGTTGTTTGCATTTTATTTCTTTGGCAAGTTTGAATTTATTTTAATTCAATTTTATTTGACACTAATTCCTTTGAGTTTGAATTTATTTGAACACTGAATTTAATCACTTACTAATTTTATTGGGTTTTAAATAAGGGCCTTAATGGTTCCAATTTGTAATACTTATTTTGATTTAATTCCTTTGTTTTGAGGTTTATTTAAAACTGTTTTGGTTTTCCACTGCTAATTTCTGAGATAGCCTTAACGTTTGAACACGTGGCGGTAGCACGCCAGTAATTCTCTTGAAATTGTTCAGGTTATATACGGTTTCTCACAGGTTTTTAAGAGAGAATTATTGGGGTGTTACAGTTGCTTAGGTACCTTAAGGGTACTATGGATTGGGGTTTGCACTACTCCAAATTTCCTGGAGTTTTGGAGAGTTTTTGTGATGCCAACTGGATATCCGATAATGATGAAATTAATTCCACTAGTGGCTATGTCTTCACCCTTGGGGGTGGAGCCGTATCCTGAAAATCTTGTAAGCAATCTTGTACTGTTATGTCTACTATGGAATCTGAATTTATTGCTCTTGAATTGGCAGGTCATGAGACAGAATGGTTGTGGAACATGCTTGCAGATATTCCACTGTGAGGAAAACCAGCTCCTTCAGTTGCACTTCATTGTGATTCGCAAGCTGCTATTGCTGTTGCACACAACCATGCCTATAATGGGAAGAAGATACGCATCCGTCTGAGGCATAAAATCGTCAGAAATTTGTTGTCTGAAGGGGTGATATCACTGGACTATGTTAAGTCCGAAAAGAACATTGCGGATCCGTTAACTAAAGGCCTATGTAAAAAACTAGTTTTGGAAACATCAGAAGAGATGGGGCTAAAGCCCGTTGTATGAATTGTGAAATAATGAACTCTTACTCACTATGAGTTCAAAGGGGAACATTATATAATAATTCGGAAGCACATTTTTTATTTGTCCATATCTAGATGTTTGTTTTGTGCTTAGCTACAAATGAGAAGAAGGTTGAGCATACTCTTAATGAACCCATATCCATATTTTTGGAGGTGTGTCGTAGCTCACACTTGATGGAGCTCACCTACTTAGGTGTGGAAGTGTGGCCGCTTCCTATAAGTATTTTGTGGGCTTATACTCTAGAGCACCTATGAGCATCCAGGCTGGACGTATGGCCAGTATAATGCGTCACCTTTATTCGCGGAATTTCAGAATAGTATACATGTTCAATTGTGTGGCTCAAAGTGACGGGTCCCTAAATCCCTATTGAGTTCAAGACGAAGGTCACTTGGTAGGTGAGGGATCATAGCTTGATGTCCACTATGTGTTAATTCAAGTCGCGAGACATTGACACTTATGCAATTGTTTTGTTTTGCCCAGAATTCATCTTTCCTTTCTTTCTTTTTCATATCTTCGAACCTGTGGGGGATTGTTGGAAGTTCTTGATATAAAACAAGAGAGTTGGGAAAAACAAAGAGAGAGAGAAAAACAATTGAGAGGAAAAGTCCCACATTGGTTGGGGAATGAGGTTTTTCCTTGTTTATATATTGTAGTGCTTTAACACCACTTAGTTGGGTGAATGGGAGGTGTGTGTTACTCCACACACGCGCGCGCGCGCCGAGCCGGGCCGGGTCGGGCTCGGGCCTCGGGACTTGGGGAATGCGATGTGCGAGCGTGGGTCCTTGTTATCTTTTTGGAGAAATTTTATTTCCCTTTCTTTGCTAAACAAAATATTCTTTTTTTGTCTATTGGGATTACGGAATTAAATCAGTCATTAATCCCTTGATTGTAGCTGATTCAATTCCTTGTTTTTTGCCTCTGTTGTTGACTGGCCGAATTAATCCGGTCATTTCTTAGCCAGATTCTTCCCACGTTTCATGCTTCCCGTTTTCCCTCTACTGCCTATAAATACTCGTTGCTTTTTCAGTCAGAAGATACAACAATTCGTGCCTTTCTCTCTCCTCTAAAAATACTAAACATTGTCCTTGATTTCTAGGAAAATATTCTGAATTCTAGTCGGGTTTGTAAGTGCACATAAACTCCGGCGCCGTGCTTATCCTAGAGGGCGACCGCTTCTAGTCTACTGCATTGGGAGGTAGCGCGGAATCGTCTTTTAGGTCAGTGGTTCTCCACGACGCGGCTATTGTCAGTTTGGTTCACGCATCAAGAGATAAGTCATTTTTGTTTTATTGCTTATTAGAATAACAGAAATTACCGTATAATTGTGCCAAGTACTCGTATATTCCTTCTCGAGATTTTATAGACCTATACTTATGGTTTCAAATCAATTTATATGCCCTCAAAAGACACCATATGCATTCACTTAAATTTTGGGGAAAAAATTTCAAAATTAGTCTAAAGTTTAGATTAGCCTTTAGCCCTTCAGTTTTTTGGATTCAGAAAGGAAAGAGGACAAGGTACTCCACAACACCATGGGAGATCATTTGGTCAATTGAAATTGCCCATTTTACCTTTTAACTATCAATTTAGTTGTTTACATTTATACTTCCGTTGTTCCGTTCATTAACTCAAGGTCAGCATGGGCATCATTTGACCGACTAGTAGTTAGGTTCCTAACAACATTACACTTGTGTGGTATGGACCATTGGACCAAAAGAATTTAATTACCTCTTTGTCAAAAATAAATAAATAAATAAAATAAAATAAATAAAATAAAATCTATGTGAATGACAATTGAAAATTTATGTGCTAATGTTCACTAATTTGTGTTAATGATATGGCACAGGTGATGCAAGTAGATTTTTGTGATATTGTGTTTAGGACGATTTAGTGATTTACCAAACATACCAGAGTTTCCTTCAGACAAAGGTCCCAAGGTATTTGATGGCAAGGTTATGCATTCTATGGATTACTCTGCTTTGGACTACCAATCTGCTAGAAATTTGATCAAAGGAAAGCAAGTTACTGTGGTTGGCTTCCAAAAATCTTCACTTGACATTGCTATGGAATGTTCAGTTGCCAATGGTAAGAGCTACGCCACGTATAATTAGCATTATTCGTTGTTATTGTAGGGTAGCAATAATTATGTAACGCTTTGTACGTTTCATATTTGTACCAATATTCCGAGCACACTAGCTACTTAGCTAGTTGGATCATTCATCTTACCTACAGTACATTTTTATATGTTTGTATGATGTTGAATGCATGAGTGGAGAAACCATGTACGGTAATATATAGAACTGAACTCCGCATTGGAATGTACCGGACTACTTCCCATGGGGATTTCCTCTTGCATATTTGTATTTGAATCGCTTTTCTGAACTCTTGGTTCATAAGCCTGGAGAAGGCCTTCTACTTAGCCTCCTAGCCTCTCTACTTCTACCATTGGTACTATATTTTCCCTTTTATATCGAATATTGGTCAAGTTTATTGCACGTTAAGCATCTATTCTCTTCAACTTATTTTAACAAATTTATGTACTTTTTGTCAAGCATTTTCTGTATTTTAGGGATTGAAACTGATTTTACGTAAGTTTATTATAAGTTATAGAGAACAGAGCTTAAGAGGGCATGATTAAGCTACTTTGAAAATTAATTTACGAATTATTACTCCATACTTCATAACTAACATTTATAATTGTTCAAAAATAACAGAGATGGTCCATAAGCAAATTTGTGGAGAGTGATATAAAGAAGAAGCATCAACTCAAGAAAATCGACATGATACCGGATCATAGCTTCTTACAAGAGATGAACTCGTGTTTGATTTCGACTGTCCCAGAAGGATTTTATGATAATGCTGAGAAAGGAAGCATTGTATTGAAAAGATCTCAAACTTCTAGCTTTTGCAAATATGGTGTTTTACTTGATAATAATGCTAAATCAAAGGAACCTATTAAATGTGACTTGGTTATTCTTGCTACTGGATATATGGGTGATCAAAAACTCAAAGACATTTTTCCGTCCCCCTTCAGGATTATATTATTGGCTCTTCCAACAAAACTGTTCCATTATACAGGTTAGTACTATTTCATTTTTTTTAGGCTCCTAATGACATTCTATTTTACGTCATACATATCTTGAAACCTGTAAGACGCTATGTATGAAGGTATCACAATATATATATTTTTTTTACAAAAACACATACATTTAAATATCTTATTCTAACACGAGTTTACAATATGGTTTATATGTAGGGAATGTATCCATCCGCGGATTCCACAGCTTGCAGTGATTGGTTTTTCAGAGAGCATTGCAAACTTGTACACTTCAGAGTTGAGATGTAAATGGCTATTTGAACTACTTGATAGCAAATTCAAACTACCAAACATTCAAAAGATGGAAAAAGATGTGTTGGAATGGGACAAGTTCAAGAAGAGGTCCTCAGGCAAATACTATAGAAGATCATGCATTGGAGCGTTGCATATTTGGTACAATGATCAACTTTGTAAGGATATGGGCTTGAACCCAAAGAGGAAGAAGGGGGCTTGGGCCGAAATGTTTGAGCCTTATGGCCCAAATGACTATGCTTAACATCTTTGCCTTTTCTTTTTCTGCTTGCTTTCACTTGTGTGACAACAATAATGTAATACGGAGTATTTTTTTTTAACGGGAATAATAATGTAATTTCATTTGCGTTCATATATACCATTAAGTTCATTTTTGCTTCCAATTGTGGCATTACCGAATCTGTAATATTTATCGTCTATGTATACTTAAATGTACTTGTGAAAACATAAACTCAGAAGTTTTATATTATAGGGCACATACCTTTGCAAATAACGACTAACTAATTTTTCGAATTGATTCTCATGCATTAAGAAACTTTACAAAATTTAACTCGTATTATTGTTCACATGCTCTGGTTTAATCGAATTGATTTGCATGATAAGTACAATTTTTTTTTTTTCTTCTTATTCTTTCATTCATGTATACAAATATACAATTCCATGTTATACCAAAATCTTTCAAAGTGCCAAATAACAACACTCACAACATTTGTAACGATTAGATATTTTTCATCTTTACTTTATGTCAAATCGTTGCAAATAATATTAAATGGAGATAATAGATAGACGTTATTTTGATTGTCATATCAAATCAAAAGGCTTGGATTTTCCTATATATCACCCTTAATTTCTCAAAACAATTCACACCTTCAACTCTTCCTTAACGGTTTTAATCAAATACTTATCAACTTTAATTTCATTTCAATTTAGTGTCGCCAAAATTCCATCAATTTATTGCAACATTGTTTCAAGTCTCAAACTCTAAATTCTTGTAATTATTAACCAATCAACTTTTTATACGAAATAGATAAATAATGATATGAACTACTAAAAGCCAATGCCATATATGTAAGATTGGTCGATTTCAACTTTTACGCTTGCATAACTTCATTATTCAATCAAATGTTTCTATGACCATATAATTATACTACGTACATTGCATGCAATACACTGTATGCACAATGCATGTCTACATTGAATGAATGAATGATCGATGAACCAACGGTAAAACTTGTCAATAATGTTACCATGCACGAATCCTCTTCATAGAATCATACTGTACATGATTTAACATATTTCACTTATTCACTAATCATATGATATTCATCATCTTCAATTTGTCCAAGTTTCCACCAGCTAGCTAGGCGGTAAAATCTACTATTGTTAATCATACATTCATGCATACACTGTCTTACAAACAATAAAATGAGGGTCCATATTTGGGTCCTATTATGATTTCATATTGGTCAATTTTTATAAAATTATTTAATTTTAGACCGATAGAACACCTGTCTGTCTAGATTAGAGGAAAATTTTAATATAACTACTTCTAAAAAATAATATTTCATGAAAACAAAAAAAATCAGACTTTATACATCAGATATTGTCGTGAAGAATACGAAATATCTATCATTTTTTTTGTAAATTTTCCTAAAATATAAAAAAAGTCACGATTAAAAACATCTTTTTCCAATTGAGTAGTTATTATTTATGTCTTGCCAAAACTTCAACCAACTTGCATTGCGCGCCTAACCTTGTGTGTGCCCACAACAAATCACCATCTGTTTGCAGCATGAAAAACTATATTAATTATATTTTTCAAGTTTATGCTTTTGTATTTTTCTTTAGGTTGGACCATAAATTTTCCTTTTTTCATCCCCACAAAATTCATTTTCATATTATTATTATTATTTTATGTTTATGTTTATCTATCCTTTTTGCCAACAGTAACCGACAGTTTAAGCTTTGCAGGTTGACATCTATGATTGTGATCGAACTTTGTTTTTTCTTTGTAATCCCACCTTACATACTTTGAATAAATCCCATGACATGTTTACTAATTAATTATGTCATAATTTAAATTATATCCTAGATCAAGAATATTATGGATGTAGTAGTAGTAATCAGCATCTTGATTTGCATCATTCAAATATATTCCATGACTAATAATATTCAAGTGTAAGTTGGAGTAATATATGAGCTAGCCCTTGACACTCAAATGTCGTTATAAAAATCTATTTATCTTATCTTATTAGTTAGGCAATTAACAAAGGCAAGACATAATTTGACTTTGTTTATATGAATTCTTATATACGTACACATCACTTAGACAAGTACGCGGGCATATTGATATTTTAGTCCATTTCACCGTGTTGCTTAAGAATATCTTCTCTTATGTGTGAACCATTACTTAAATTCTTACATTTCAATGCCGTTTTACAAATCTATTAATCTTACTAATTAGATAGTTGATAAGAGACATGTTATAATTTGACTTTATTTACGCGAATTTTTACGTACATATACCTTAGACAAGTACGCAGACTTAATAATGATATTTTAGTCTATTATTACTCGGTGTTGCTTAAGAATATCCTCAATTAACTGTGAACCATTAATTTAAATTCTATTCTACAATATATATGACATGACATGATAGGAACAGAAATTCAAGCACTATTAGTTAGAAGAAATATTATGAAAGTGTGATGTATAATATAAGGTCATCAGATGAAATTGACTGATCAAGTTGGTATTTGACATTTCATAAATTAAGGAGTGGGCATAATTGTGGCATGTAGAGGTGACTGATCTTATGAGGAGTAAAGAGACAGAAATGCATGAATTTTGCAAAAGACAAGTCAAAAATAGGAATTAATAATTTATGGTTTGATAGGCCAACAATATATGCTTGAAATAGACAAATGTTAAATACTAAAAATGGATTAATAGACATGTGTACAACTCATACTAAGTTTTCTTGTTATTTCTAATAGTTTGTTGCTTGAATTTCCCGGAAGGCAAATTAAATTGACCCTATTTATGTAACTTAACTTCGATGTCAAATATTGATTAGTCCATGTGAACTATTTCAAGTACAATTGAAACTTTACTATTAGAAGGAATAATAAATTGAAAAGTAAACGGATTAGTATAATTCTAACGTGTAATATACAAATATAATCAATCTATACGTTGTAATTGTCACAAATTGTTAAAAAAGCAACAAGTTTTAAAAATTTAACTTACGTCTTTGGTCAATCCTTACCTGTCTTTCTAGTAAGAATTTAGAGTTTGTTCTCTTCAGCTTAATTTCAGTTCAGTTCCTAATTTCCTTCTCTCATAAATAATTTAGTTCACCTAAATTCGGTAAATTGGAACAGACCCTTAAAGGTGAATTCTGAATAATTGAGTGATATAAATGACCAAAACAAGACGTGTGCTAATTCTGGTTACAAAATTCAAGGGGAATTAGCACCTATAACTGCTTCTAATCTTAAGTGGTGTAATTACTGTAATATGACTATCTATATGATAATACGGAGTATGACTAATCTGTAATAAATATTATATCCACCTCACATAAAAAGAACAAATTATTGGAAGGGCACTATACATAAAGAACAACCAATGAATTGCTGTATTTTTCAGTTGTAATTTTCCTATGAATAGTCCATTACAGATATAATGGAGGAGGTGTAGGACACAGATTGCAAATGTAACTAGTGGTTCTTGTAAAGGCAAGCAAGCACATTATTATTATCATAGCACATACATATTGAATAATGAATATAATAAATAGTGTCCCAAATCTTCTTTAAGATTTTATATCCCATAATATTGATATTGATGTATACTTTTAAAGTGGCAAGGGTACTTAATTGAAAAGGAAGGGTCCCAATCCAAAGAATTGGACTTGTTGGCTTATTGCACCCCCCCCCCCCCCCTACAACTTTCACTCCCCAAATATGAAAGTTATGTCTATTTTGGTTACCTTTACCAAATCAATTTAATTATTTTTATATATTGATAATGATGGTGATTTGGAAGAAGGGAGACATAAAAATATAGGACCATGAAATTGACAGGAGCATATGTTTTTCCTTTCATTTTTTTTTTTTCTTTTTGAAATTATAGAATGTCAAACATGACTTCATGGCACAATGTAAACAATCCTTTTTAATGTGTATGTGTCTTATCCTCCAACTATTTTGTGTAAAGTTTGAATATATTTTTTTTCTTCAAAATTAATTATCACATTGTTTTAGTACGTCTTAATTAAAATTGTAATGGTCTTTATTAAGTATAATAATGTATACCACTCTTATTTAGGAACAGTTTTTACTACTATATTTCTATTTCAAATAAGGAGAACGTTTACCAACTAGAGCTTAACCCTTATAGTTTTTTTTTTATTATTATTATTTTTATTCAGTCAATTGCTTATATATACGAAAAGTAAAATGTTCAAAATTTTCATATGGGTTAAAAGCTCTCTAAAAAAAAATCAAATTACTACTTCAATTTCATATTATTTACAACGATTTGACCTAAAGTGTGAGTGTAAAGTGTCTAATCGTTATAAATAATATAAAACAGAAGTAGTATTAATTTTAACTCATAAATTTCTCCGTGGCATTGTTAAAATATCAACAAGACAAGTATGAATTAATTTGTTTTTAAATAAATAAATAAATAAAATAGGACGATATTCTAAAGGTGAGGTGGAAAATGTTAAGATAGAAAAGTCTAAAAGAATCCATGTCAACAGCACCAACTCCCACGAGAGAGAATCGCGTGGTAGCATCACAATTCTCAAATCTTCTCAATTAAAAAAGGACAGATGAGTACTACTCCTCTATTCTTCAATCTTCTACTCACCTCACCTTATCTTATCACCGCACGTTATCATATCCAAATTTAATTTCTTTTCAATCAAATTATGAAATTCAGATGCCTTGCTTCCACATAACTGCACCTAACCATAAACAGATACAAATTCCAAATACTCCAGTACTTCCTTTGGAAATTTCTGCCCGAACCCGTAAAATAACTTAACTCATTAAACTGAACTAGGTTAGACGATTGATAAGGAATTATGACAATGTCTCATACAAGACTGACAAATTAATTAACAATGTAATTTAGTATATACGGGTGAAAATAAAAATACAGCGTAGGTACAGTACAAGTTTAATACGGAGTACGATTGAGAAATAGTATTATGTATAAAAGGAGAAGGCTTTTAATTTAGATACGTTGTAATAATAATAATACTTCTTCCGTTTTATAATGTTAGTCTATATGGAATCATTCACATAAAATAAGAAAAAAAATGTATTTGAAATCTAACATTAAAGTACAACATAATTCATAATTAGTTTACCTTATTTAAATTTTTTAATTTTTTATTAGGAAAGTACAAGTCATAATTACATAATTTAAAATAAAAATTTCCTTACTTAGAGTCACGTTATCAATTCACAATTTATTAATTCTAAAACAATCAAGTTATTAATGAAATATATTTAATATGGGTATATCTTTTTAAAACGTCCAAAATAATATATGGAATTAACATAATGAAACGAATTATTTGGTATGGGTAGTGTTGTTATTGTTGACGGAAACCAGGGGGACCATACAATTTGCGTCAACAATGTTGCTCAACGTGTGAGTCCCACATTTCAATACAAGTACAGTACCTATCCGGATCTTACTTTCTTCCTAGGTCCCATCTAACGGGGAGTACACGCTGGAACTAAGAATACCCCCTTTTTTTTTTATTATTATTAAAATAAAGGCAATGGACCAATTATTTTATATGGGAATAATTTTATTTTAAATATCATATGACTAGAAATCTAAAATAAGTTAAAGATGTCTCAACTCTCAACTAACCAAACTAATCAGATATTTAAAAATTAAAATAAATAGGGTTAATTAGATCCAATCTATAGTATGATTATTTGAGTTAGAATTAAGTTGATTTAGATTGAAATTTTCAACCCTAATCGTTGTGATTTTGAAGGACTTATCTTTCACAAGGTTTCCGTCTCCACTTATCCTAGTCTTTTCTTTTAGAGAAAGAAAGGAACAAACAAAATCATGATACAGCTAATTGATTGGTATTGAACAAGATTATTATGGCATAAAATTAGCATTTTTATTAGATTGTTTCATCTTTATAGAGTACTCTTCTATGTTTTTAACCTTAATAATAAATAGGATTATTATTAACATACAAACCATTAAAAAAAATAATCGATGATTATTTATAAACAAATCTTTATATCAAAAATAAATTGATGATTTAAATATTTACGGATTATAATAACGGATAAATAGAAACGAAGAGTAATCAGAAATGTGTGGAAAATACGAAAAGAAAGGCATAATAAATTAATATCTATATCTATACTTAGTATTTAAAAACACAAACCACAAATCTATACTAAGCCACATGTCACCATGCATAATCACTCATATCCCACATGTCACCTCTCTTAATCCTTTCTTTTTAAATTCCCATTTTAATATAAAAACAAAATATATAAATAATGTTTGAGTCTTTAATCTTTATGTATTCTAAAACTTACAAATTTAAGTAAGAATATTAAGTGTTTCATATTCAATATAATAAATTAAAGCTAAACTAATTAGTGTTCATTACATTAACAATAAAATAGTATTTTCATCTCCTAAACTTAAATATAACTTAAACCAATGTCATTTCATGCCCTACAATATCTATGTATATATACCTAACTAAATTCCACACAACACCGACACTTTTCAAGAAAAAATAACCTAAGTAACAACCCGTGCATTGAACGGGTCAAAAGACTAGTTAATAATAAAAAAAAAATCCAAAGAAAAGTGCATGGTGATAGTTGTCAGTTGTAAAAAAAAAAAAAAACAGAAAAGCAAAGATAGTCACCACGCTTTTTGAAGCGTACATTAGTTTTGGATGGGCCAAACCCAAAGCGAATTAAAGGGACCATCAATTTAGGAAGAAAACGGATATTTCTATTTTTAATTTTAATTTTAAATTAATTATTTTTTTTTTTAAAAAAAAAAGAGAAAAGCAAATGTTATCGAGAATCCAAATCTTCCCCGTCAACGTCCCTTTTAAGTAGAGAGAGAAAGACTGGACTACCCACTTTCATCTTTTCACATTCGGATTCTTCATTTCATCATTTTCATTTGTTTGTCATAATTGTCATTTTAGACTCTAGTTTTCGATTTCAATTATTACGATTTTTATCATGCACACAAATTTTGTTACTGTGGGTCAGGGACATAATTCCACCTAATCTCACTATTAATATGTTATTGACCATTTAATCTTTTCCTTTTATTAGCCGTTGTATTTTGCTAGACTTTTGTGATTTTTTTTAGCATGTGTTAGATGCATATGTAGTTGAATTAATTCATTTGACTTGTTCGTGTAGTTCAAAGTGTAATGCTCTACACCAGTTATTATTTTATTTTTTATTTTTTTTATTATTTTATTTTATTTTTTTATCGATATATGAATATACACTCTGGAATTAATCTGAAAGTATAATGTACCGAGAAATTAATTGAGCAATTGGATGGATCACTAATGTTGACTACTTAATTTCTCATAAATTAGATCATGATATAATTGTTAAGAAACAATAAAAATAATGAAGTGATTTGGATTGGTGGAGTTTAATGCATGCATCGCAAATCTTTATACATCCTTCAATTATAACAAAGGAAATACTTTACTATTTTAATTCCAACATGTGACAACAGGATCAATTAAACTTAGTGAATTAGAAGTATACATATAAAATGTATGTAGATTACTTAGCTTATACTCCTTCCTAATTTGTAAGTGGAGTTATTAAAGTAGTCCCTCCAATTTTTTCCCCCTATTATAAAGTATTGTACTACTCACGTAGTTCATCAAAATATTGAAACTTGGTTTAGCTAAAATCATTAAATGACCAAATAGATTCACTATGAAATTAAAGCACAAAAGGTAAAAACCATATACATATGAGTTCATGAAAAGGACATGCATGCGATTAGAAGGTCGCAAATGCAAGTTGCTTGTAAGCGGAGATAAAGCAATAATATTATTCGTACCTATTGCACTTTCTAACTGTCTAATGCAATATAATTAGTGAATTATATATTATAATCTTTAATTTTTGTTATTTTTTGGTTAGAAGCACATGTCACGTGAGACAAAAACTATTTTCATGCTTAAGTGTTATTTTTATGAAGTATGAAAGGCGCATCTTTAAATTATGTATGTAGTTTATGAGGCAAGTAATCATATATTGTAATATTGATAAATTAAAAAATATAATTATTAATTAATTAGTTTGTTATAGGTACGGTATGTATGTATGCAAAATAAATAAATAATGCAATGTTCATAATTGTTAGATAGGACGTAATTGTCATATATTAGGTCAGCATTAGGAGGAACTGCTATATTCATTAAACTTCTTTAATTGGGAGCTAATTAATGGAGTATTCTACTTAAAGTCTTATTTCTTGTTCATAAGTTTTTAAAATCGTGTCATGCATCATGTTCTTTTTGGAAATTGTTTTCTTTTGACAATGCAATCATATTTGATTATTGAGATTATAAAAGTGTAAAAATGTTATTTATAGGAAAGCTACATTTCTGTCTAGTAATGGATTTATGGTGTTGAATTTCAAATTACGTTATTTTGTATAATCTAATGGATTTAATCAGGGATAAGTAGCTTGCTTGAGTTGAATGAATAAACAATCAAGGCTCATTGTATAAGCTAAGGGTAGGGTCAATATTGAATTTAGGATATGGAAAAGATGAGATACAAAATTGTCGTCCTTTTTTTTAAAAAAAAAAAAAAAAAAAGTTTAAACACTTTGTTGCGGGATGAAATTATATGTATAAGCGTCACTACTTAGTAAAGTACTTTCTCTAGTTTTATGATCTGCAACATATATCATAACTAGTGTTACATCTATCTCAGGTGATTCTGAGTGTAAATGTTGAGTAATCATCGTAGAGGGGATAAAATGAAATATAAACCGAGAAAAAAAAAAAAAAAAAAAAAAAACACATCCGTTCACTTTTGATTCATACTCCGTATAAAAAAAAAAAGGTTTTAAATTATCTTATCAAAAGATGATTAATGAAGATTGAATTTGTGGTATTATGAAAATTGATTGCATTTGTGCACTTTGTTTAAGATATTATACAAAATTTCAATCTTGATTAATTCACAGCGTGACTTATCACCTAAGACTTTCATATAGAGTTTTATTATCCTTAAACGACTAAACAAGTCCAGATTAGAATCTTATATAGCAGCCATCATCTTTTTTATCTTCTCCAATTACAATCTAATTATAAGAATCATTCAGACATTACGAATGATATATATATTAATATAATGTCGATTATTATTGGTTACATTCAATTCACCATGTACGTACTTAAGTCGAGAGGACGAAAATCGATGATATATGAAAAGAAATAAAATCTTTGTTAAAATAGGCATTGATAATGACACCTAGTTAATCAATTTGATATAATTAGGGAGTATATTACACATCCAAATAAGACTCTTCGAAAGAGGATCGAGTAAGTGGGATCGATGGTGCTATCCTTGGTACCACCTCCCCCCAAGGGCTGATCATGAAGATGCGTGAATGTGCTTGCCTCGTTGCCTACCATATTGACTAACTAAACTAATTAATATTGGCAAACAAAAGACGATACCAATTCCATCACATACTTATAAGATAAGATGTCATTGTTAATTAATGACATCGGCCCGATTAATTATAATTAACTAATCCTCCGTAGTAATCAATTCGTAGAAGATATAATAGTATAGTTACAAAAGAAAGAAAGAAAGCAAAAGGAGCAACAAAGAAGTGAAGTTGAGCACATTCCCGTGCAAGTTGGGCAGCCCCGAAAAAAATACTCGTAAAGAAAAGATGCACATATATTTGGGACACTAAACTCCAACACTTTTGATAAGACCCAACAGTACGGACCACATCCCATGTAACCGTTTGAGATTTTTGGAAAAATTAAATTAAAAATACTTCCATAAAAAAAGGACAAATACCAATACCAATACCAAAGTTTGTAAATATTCATAAAAGTTTGCACGTACATTACAAGGCAATCTTCCCTTTTCAATGCTTCACCATTAAAGTTGGGGTGTCCCCCCACTTTTTATTTTATTTTATTTTTTCTTTTTTTATATTTTATACGAGTAGATATATTTTTGGGGGTTACTTTCAGCTCAGTTGTTGCAGGGTTATATGGTAGTGCAATTAGTGCATACGGCATAGCCTCAGCTTTTTTGGACTACTAGTTGTATTTTTTTATTTTAAGTATTATGATAAATTATAGAGTATTTTATTTTAGTTTGGATTTTTGAGAAATTAATAAAATAAATGTGGGGTACAGAAAATCGTCCATCTTCTGTTTGCTTTTGGGTTTGTGTGTGTGAAGTGTGAACAAGAAGCTCCTGTCAATCCCATCTGTCAAATGTTTATTTTTAATTTATGGGAAAATTAAAACATACGGAGTAGAATATTGAATAATTCAATTATCATAACCAATAACAAACAAAAACCTTTTTCAGTGGTCAAAGTAGTGAAGAGTGGTAATTTTAGAGGATAACATGTCAGCTTGATAGGCATCAATTTATGTGAATCTCTTTTTAGGATTGTTTTTAGGCGTAAAAGAATCAATTTTTACAACTATCTCTAAATTATTGAAGCCTTTTTCACCCTTTTTCCTTCAAAAAAGAGTAAAAAATAAAGGTGCCACTAAAATTAATCACACGAATATATTGTAATGACTTAAAATGTTGTACTGATGTTAAATTAATATCTTCTGTAACATAATTTATCTTCTACTATAACTTATTATTCCAATGTGTTAGGTTTCATATACACGATTTAATGCTAGTCATAACTTTGGAATTTGATCATCAATTTTGTAATTTCAACTATGAAACTTCTTGATAAAAGTTGAGTACACCATATATTCATTGAACATAATTAAAATGCAATTAAAGAAAATCAAAGCTATAGGTTCTTGTAAGTTGTAACTCCTATATTCAATAATTTTGCGAAACTTGAGCAACTCTTTTTCAAACTTCAATTTGGAATAGAGTGCAAACGATTTCAAAACGGATCATCAACATAGCAAGAAAAATCATTCAAATAACATGATCCACGTCCAACCGATTCCATCCCAGATCTTGAAATTACTCTGTCAATGACAATACATAAAACTAACTTGGAAAAAAAAATATGAATCATTCTTTATAGAAAGAAAAAAACAATTTGCATGTGTTCAAACATGTTCTAATCAAATCCATGACTCAGACCAAAAAAAAAAAAGTAAATGCACCAAAAAAGGCATTAATATCAAACAGGCAAAGATGCTACCAATGTACTAAAATTCTGTTCAATTGATTGTGATTTTCCTCCACCCACCTCTGATTTTATCTGCCAAAGAGCACAAAATTATATTTACCAAAAGACTAAAATAACAGTAACAAAGGATCAAAATGGGGTATTTCTTCAATTCATTTCACCCTTTTTCTTTTTCTTTTTACTCTGATCAAATCTAGACAAATTTTCCTAATAAAAAAATTGTTAAAAAAAAATCTGTTCTTTCTTTTTTTCTTCTCCTATCTATTTTCATGAAATAAGAGCTTCAATGCTTGCCATTTTTACAGATTTACAAACAGGACAAACATCAACAAAAGCTTCACATCCTTTGCAACAACACAGATGCCTGCAAGGCAACAACAACACGCACGATTTTCCAGTTTTGCAAATTTTGCACAACACTTCCCCTGTTTTCTCTCTCTTCTCCCCTGTTTCTGCAACAACTACCCCTGTTACTTCTCTTTTCCTCTTTTTATTGGAAAACTCATTGTTGCTGTTGTCAACAACATTACAGCATGATTCTGCATCGTCAAACTCGTTTGAACAACACGATGATGACGTTGTTGTCAAACAACCTGCTTGTTGTTCTTTCAGTTGCACCAATGTGTTGTTCAATGTTAACACCATTGCTTCATTCTCAGTTGCCAATCTTTGCCACTCTTGATTTTCAATCTCCATTTTTCGGATTATTTCTTCTAAATCCATTGTTCTTTTTGTTGCTCTTGCAATTTCTTCATCCTTTTGACGCAATAATTGCATTGCTTTCGCTTCTAATTTCCTCATAATTGCTCCTAATTGCTGTTTCCTCTGTTCTTGTAACGTCATTTTAAGCCTTTCGTTCTGAAAAAAATTAAAATTAAAATTAATAATTATTACCCAAATCTAATAATTACCCTTTAAAATTAAACTAAAGGGGTGTCTAAAAATATAAATTTTAATAAAAAAAATTAACGAACCTGTAAAGTAATGAATCTATCAATCTCCTGCCTCTGTTTTTCGAGTTGATCAGAAAAACTCGGTGAAAAATTCATTGGCATCTGATAATCACAACTTCCACTTGTAGTGGTACTAGCGGTTGGCGTTGTAGCAGTTGTTGTAGTTGTACAGTTTTTTGACGATGACAAAAACACAAAACCGTCGTTATTAATATTACTAACACAAGAATCACGTTGTTGTTGTTGAAGTTGAGCCAAATACTGTTGCTGAAGTTGTAACAACGCTTGTTGTTGTTGTTGTTGTTGTTGTTGCTGCTGGTATTGAAATTGCTGTTGTTGCTTCTGTTGTTGAAGATTACTATTACCGGTAAACTCATTAAACCCACAACCATTAAAAAAACTGGTGTTACTGTTGTTGTTCATATGGTTGTTCGCCAACAACAACCAATCTTGTTGCGCAACACCACCACCAAGACCACCGTTACCACCACCCAACAATGGTAAACCAAGATTGTCGGGGTACATCTGAGCTTGTATAGCCATTTTTCACGTTTTTCTTAAAAACACAAATAAATCGAATGATTGTTGTTAGAAACCAGAAGAAAATGTGAAACGGAGATTTTCTCTCTCTAGAAAACAGATTCTCTCTCTAGAATGATGGTGTCCTGAGAAAAAGTATGTGTATGGAGGCTAAGAAACAAAACAATGAACGAAGAACAGAGAAAATAAAAGGGTGTTGGGAGGTTATGTTATATATATAGTCGCATAAAGGTTACAGCATGGGAATAAGATAAAATAAAATAAAATAGATTTATTTAATAAAAAAATAAATTATTTTTTAATGAGAGTAAAGACGAGATTTGTTTTGTATTTTTAATTAAGAGTAAAAGTAACTAAAAAAGGAAATGAGAAGCCTTAGGATTCTGCCTATCTCCCCACCTCCAATTATTTTTTTAAAAAAAGGAAATAAAAATAATTATTTTAATTATAGAAAAATAATTGTAACTGTATTTATGATATTTTTTACTCAAAGTAAAGCAATAAAGAGAAGGTGGGAAGGGAAAGAAAACGTACGAAAACATGCACAACTTATGACTAAACTATCGGGTCAGAGATTTCAGAGGTTTGTTGAATGACAATTTTCATTCAATTCCAACCCATGCCAAAGGTTGATTCACCCTTCAATCCTGCATTATACTTGTACGTTTTAATTGTATTAAATTCAGAATACGGAGTATAAAATACGAACTTTATAACTTATACTAGTATTGCGGAGTACTGTAGTATTGTATTTTGACTGAAATTAACATGATCGATCTTATGAGGGCCGGACTATGTATTTAGTTTTACCCCACTCTCGCTATCTCAAATATTTTGTCCACGGACTCAAGTCAGGTTTCTTAACTACAAAAATTATATACGGAGAAATTAGTTTTCACAAATATACATTCATTAAAGCAACACGTGTGGTATATATGTAAATTATAATTTTTTTGTGATTGCTAAATGAATTTGCGTAATTAATAGGAGTTTTTAGAACAAAAAATTGCAAAATTTTAAAAGGTATAATATTGAGGACAGTAATAATTACAACAAAATGTTAATTAAATTATATAGGTGAATTTTTTCTGTATGCAACAAATATTTTTTTTCCCCAAATGAAGATGTATTGTACTCCGTAATATGACTTTTTTCATAGTACCTTTAGTAGGCAATAATGCAATATTAATATATCATGCATGCAACGTTGTCAAGCTATGCAATCAATTTACACGGTTTTGCATAATAATAAAGATCAGTTTCCTTTTTAGTGTAAATTCACTCCAAAAAAGAAAAAGCTTAATAATTTAGATTTAAATGAAGTACCCTATTATTATTTCAATTATATATATAAAAAAAAATTAAAAAAAAAAATCAATGTTTTTAAAAAGGAAAAAAAAATCTCTTGTAATGAAAAGTACTGTATTTAACATAATCATATACTCATTGATATACTTCCATTAATTGGATAATTGAAAATCTACCACCAGCTAAGTTTACCATAAAATTGGATTATTATTGTTAATATTATTGGTTTGTTGATGCCAACAATAATGCACCAATAATACTAAAAATACAACTGTTTTTAAATCTAAAAAGGAAATAGATTAGCCTTGTTACTTTAAGAGATAAATATGTTACAATTAGAAATTAATTATATTTTTTATTTTCTTCTATATAGATGGGATCTTAAATTGATATGATAATTTAATTGAATCCAAATCTGGTCAAAACTCAAAATGGCTGATTGAATCTGATTTATTTATTTATTTTTGAATAATTTGGTGTCTTCCCCTAATTAATTACTATACTCGGAAATCTAGTACTCCGCATTAAAAAAACCAATTAGACAAAATAAAATAAAATAAAATAAATTTATTTAAAAAATTAAAACTTGGATTACACGGTAGCATATATTCAATGTTATTTCGATTAAATAGGGAGGGAAAAAAGGAAGGAAAGTTAGGATATAATTATTCAAAATCTCGTTCCACTTTTGGCGCCATTAGTTATTTTTGTACATGCAATGTTATTAATATTCTAACCTAGAATTATTACGAGTAATACGGAGCCAAGTGCATATAATCGAACGTTATAGGTTTTCAAATAGTTACTTCCACGTAAATCAAGCTATATTTTAGTATTGCCTTTCTTCTTTTAATGAACAACGTTGCCGATTGAAATTAAATTTGGTTGTTCTTAAGGTTAAGTTGATGTGATCATGTACTAAATTAATTAGTGACCTTTTCTTTTGGGGTCAAATGTTGACCATCAAATTATTGAACTTAACCAAGTCATATGATTTAAATCTATACCAAAACAAATTCTATCAATTGGCAATGTTGTTGATAAATTTAATTGGCAATTCTTTAATTAATTTAATCAAACTTGCCTTATGCAATGAGCGTGGTTTGAAAATTTTAAAAAATATCAATTATATATGGTTACCTACAAAATATTTAGGCTATGTATGGTTTAGCTTATTTAAGATGATATTTGCTTAAAAATAATCATCTGATTAGATTATACTAGAATAAAACAAATTAAATCTCATCTCTGTATTATTTATCATTAATATCTTTATTTTAATAATTAAGACAATAGTTAAAATTTCATATTGCGTTCTTGAAAAGTCTGTGTACTAGTATGAATCTAATGACATATCAAAATCATTTGATAATTGTTTGTATTAAGGATTATGTTCGTAAAAAAAGGTAAAATTTTAGTCACAACTAAAAATCATATCAAATTATAAAAGATCATATCAAATTAGATCCGAGTAAGAATTGAGCAGAGTTTTTGGGTATTTGTTATTGAGAAACTTCAAGGTTATCGTTAATCATACAAATAAATAAATTAAATAGCGATGGTGAATAAGAATTTATCCAACAATATAATATAGTGAGATAGTGTAAGCCTCACTTAGCCATAAAATTTGGTTCCTAGCTTGTCCATGTAGTTATCCCCTTGGAATTTCAAATTTCAATGGAATAAGAATAAAGCCTCTTGAAAGGATCCATGTGAAAAGTTCTCTATGCGCATTTTCATCTCCAATGTGCAATACTTTAGCCACAAATAATGTGTGTTGATTAATTCCATTTGAGTGAATATGATCTTTATATGCCCAATAATACAAGGAGGATAAAATCATCTATCATTGTGCTAGCTAAAGAGCTACATTTTCACGAATAAAGTTAAAGGCGTTGGCTTCGTTCAAAGTTGAAGGTGTTATAATTAGTCAATGTTGATTGATGATAGCCTAATTTAGGAATATATATATGCTTTGATTAGATGCAAAACCTGTATATAACAAGTAATCACATAAAAAATCACGTTTAATCATTTTACGTAGAAAATTAACATTGAAGCGATAAATGTTACATAATATAGTTTAGAATAAATTTGATAAATAGAGTGACTAAACTCACCGTGTACACTCACACAATCGCACTTATAAAAAAAATAATATGAATGGTCTTGATTAAGAATAATATACAAGTTGAGAACTTTTTAAAAATAACACTAAAAATAAAAGGAAAATTATGTATGCAATGTTAAACAATACTACTATTGTTATTATCTGATTTATATGATTATGATTAATTATTGATTATTCATGGTATTAGAAGGCTAAAAATACTTTAGCATGGCCTTTTTATAAAATGCCAATTGTGTGAAAATGTTTTTAATTTTGTTAGCCAAACAATATAAGGTCATCTTTGTACAAATCCCATTCTTTTCATGATAATTAAATATATTTTTTCCCAACATATAATGAAAAATGTGAATTCCACTCAATTGAAGATTTTGACATTAAGAAAAATAAAATAAATTTAAATCATATATAAGTACGGTATTAATGGCAATCAACGCAACTTCCAGAAAAGCAACATTAATTTATAACAAAATAAAATAATAATAATAAAATAAAATAAAATAAATAAATAAAAAATACAATTATATTATATAGTCTAGTACATACTCACATCATCATCATTATGTTATCCTTAAATTTCTATGAAGTTGCTGATAATTAATTATATAAATTTGTCAATGCAACACATTACACACCCTTTTTGAATCGCTCCTATGCGCAAGATTTTGTCTCTTGTTAGCACCAATAATTGTCTCTACTATTGTCTAACCTCCACTACTTTGCCGCCACCACGTTTTTAAAGATTAAATCTTGCCGTACTTTTTAAGTTTTTATTATATACTAATAGCCATGTTAATGTGTCATTATTAAAATGTTAAACACTTTTGCTTGAGTGGTCATGACTTATATCATTCATTAGTTGCTTACTAAACCAAACTCTATTATTTGACTCCAATGAAATTAATGTAGGGCCTGCTCTCTTCAGCTTATTTTCAGTTCAGCTTCATCGGTTCACTTCAATTCAGTAAATTAGAACAGGCCCATAGTACATGTATTAGGAAAAAGAAGTAGTTTAAGTATAATATAACTCATAAAGGCTGTTTTCGAATAGATGTCACTTGTGTTTAAGTTTTTTTTATTAGTTAACTTAGGCCACCCTATACTGTTCATTGAAAGATTAATTTTTTGTAATTTTTTATTTTTATTTTTCATTTAACTTGTTACGGTATACAAGTATTCACATAATAATGTTCATTTGATTTTATTAAAATTACTTAATTATGCAATGTAAGAAGCTTTTTAGTTTCATTCGTGCGTTTGTTTTGGATTGAGAAATGATTTTTTTAAGAGCAATCGTTATTGTTGAGATAATGTTGAAACAAATGATGCTCAAGTTAAATTTTTCATGCAAAGGGAATAAATAAGAGCTAGTGTTTTTCATTTATTTTTTCAGCTTCTAAATCAAAATAATGAGGCTTCTAAAAATCTAGATTTCTTATTAATTGATGTTTATTGTTTTGATTTTACTTGACGTTTATTGTTTATATATTCTTGGAGTTACTTTGTGCATGCTTAGATAGATACAAGCATGAAAAGATTGACAACATAAAAGATAAAACACTCATGAATTAAAATTCTTCAAAATACTAATCTTCTGCGAATAATAACAGCTTGTATGTATTGGTCCTAACTTCAATCTAATTCCTTAACTTGGTAAATGGTGATATGATAAAAAGATACATTACATATTATCGCATAAAATAGAATTTTAAAAATTATACTCCTTATTCATAGTGAGCAACTGAGCACATGCATTTTATATTCCTCAACTTCAAGTTTTGCAACATAATGGATTTTTCGTCTTGGAACTAAATGATTACAAAAGGCCAAACCATGAAGAAGAAAAAAGGATCATATGCTATGCTCCCTTATTTGTAATATGAAAAAGATATACTACAAAAGATGTTGAGGTTCCATATATAGTCACCACTACTTTATATAACCTCATATTCCACCATATGATTTTTTTTTCTTCGTTAATCTAATCTTTTTGAAAACCGGATATGCACACAAAATAAATAATAAAATATATGGTGCGTGCTAAGAGCTGTATGTTAATCATAAATCATAAACTAATTAGGGCTAGATTTTCTACGGTATTTATTTTATTCATTTCTTCACCTTAAAGTAACTGTCATATTTATCTCGAAGGATGATTTATAGTTTGCTCCACGGCTTTGCCTATAATGATCTAAAATGATAATTTAATCAAATTGGTTTCAATTTTTTCAAGGATATAAAATCTATCTACCAAACCAAATTTAGGTCTTCCGAACCCACATCTATGATGCACATGCTGAGTTTTAATGCACATAATTTGGTGATTCTAGTAAGTGTACATATATCAATATATGCTAGCCTGTAAAGAGATATTTAGTGACAAGTGATCTGTAGACACTTCTTAGTATTATGGCAACATCAGCTAATGAGTTCCCATAGTGGTTGCACCTTATCTAACCTCCTTTTCTCTATTATTTTTTTCTTTTCTTTTCTTTCCAATCCAAAAATAATAAACATAAATAATAAATAAAGGTCTTTTTGATACAGTCAGCAAGCACTTTTCGGTTGCTAATTGGTTGATTAGAAATTTATTTGTCATAAAATCAACAACAAAGAAGGTAAAAGGAGATACCAATTAAAGAAAAAGAAAGGCTATTAAAGATCTATGTTGACAATTACACTTAGCTACTGAATCCACTTTTTTAATTTTTGAACGTACTCCATTTTAATCATTTATTCTCTCCTAATTGTAATTAGGTTGGGGATCCAATTAAATAATCTCTATCCCTTTCTTTTTAATTAGAAGAAGAAGCTAGCCATTTTCTTAATTGAAACATCCATGTATAAGATAAATAATTTGTTTGAATGAATGAAATAACATGAATTATCTCTATTTTTGAATGGATTAACTAGTAAGAGTCTACTTGCATTGTACACTAGATCGACTACCTTTAATTACCTGATATTTGGCACTACTATACTTACTCTTGAACATAACAATTACTCACGATTTCACGAAAGATTAAAATTGGTCACAACTACCACACCAAAAAACTTACCGTCAATTAATTTATGAATATGATCAATCTCTTATTAAATTAGGGTGAAACAATCTTATCGACATTACACTTTATCTTGAACTTATCATTTTATTGGGTTGGTAAAGGGTATTATATTACTACTGTCTTTATTGATGATTGAGATAGTTTTAGCTGTGCACGAAGCACATGAACAATCACTATTTCTCAAAGATGAAAGAGATTGATTTAAAATTCATTAATATATTGTCTTTACTACAAAGTTAATGTCTTGTCATGGTGGAGAATAGTCTTCCCATATTTGCGCTCAATTTTTCCCATCAATTACCGCAATTAATTTACAACATAGTAACATCAATTAATTTACTTTCAAAAAAAAAATAGTAACATCAATTAATTACAGTATAAACACGTATGCATGATATGATTAAGAGAACAATAAATTGTTAAACTTAATTAGGAGATGCATCTACCTTTTTGCCTTTGCCTTTGCCTTTGCCTTTGCCTTTGCCCCTCTCGTTTAGTTTCACACTTTCACGTGTTAATGTCTCGAAGTCACTAGATCAAAATCATGCAAATTCGGAGTAAGTTTAAAAAGAAATTTTTTTGAAAAAAAGATATATGTATGAATAGATGAGGTATTTTACATGATTGTTATATTACTTTTCTTAATAAGTATGATACTTAAAGATTATAATTTACTAATAAATACGTTTAAAAAAAAAAAAACTGTTAAATATAATGAAATGAATGTTATATAATATGAAGTAGGTTTATTTCAACTGATCATACGATCACAAAAAAACATATTATTAATTATACAGTAATACAATATATAAACATCTATTGTATACTACATGACTACATGTTTATTTGATAAATACGCTAATCAAATAGCCTAATCATCTTTTTTTTTTTTTATCTCTCACGACTTTAAACTTTCCTCAACCCTCCTCCTCCCTCACAAGGAAGTTGTGGTGCCCCAATATAACACCAAAGGTGAGCATGCACGTGGTAGATAGGAGTAAATGTCACTGTGCCACACTTGCTTAATTGATAAGAATTTGTGCAAATTTTAGTACTTTCATAGTTTCATTCACTAAACTCAATTAACTACCAATTTATTTAACCGTGTAAGTGTGCAAGCAACTTATAGCCCTTTATGTATTCTCCGTATTAGTATAGTCCATTGCAATAAGCATTCATCACGATCTACGGATTAATACACCAGAGAAGGATGCTTGACTCAGTTGGCCAAGTCCCTCGAATTTCAAGTGAGAGATCTGCGTTCGATTCTCATCAAACTCACCTTGAGAGGATTTCCCTTAGTCCCCCTTTCAAGGTGAGTATTCACCTTACCAATTAAAAAAAAGGACTAATACACCCATAAGTACTCCATATATATACTACTATATCTATATATGTATATATACTACTATATCTATATATGTACTTAATAGGGTTTTAATTTACATAAGTTATTGTTACAAACTTTATTTAATTTGTAATTAAAAGATATACTGCACAATAATAATCGATAAGAATGCAATACCAATATATAACAAGGTCAAGAAATACTTCTCTCAAACCCTATTTAAAACATGTTGTACTGTGCACCAAAACAAAATATAAGTAAAATTAAAATTGATTTGAATAAAGTTTGGAATGCGACTACATATATACACTATCAAAGCGTTAGTTTAAAGAAATGGAAATGGACATCCATCCTCCAAACTTATATCAATAATAAGTAGGAAAGATTTATTATCACTAATGGATCAAATAATGCATTTCACACCAACTTATAGACTTGTACTTATAGCTAATTATATTGTATTAATTAAGTTTGATTGACCATTGTATTCTTACATGTCATTTTACAAAAATGATGATGAGAGGCTGGTGGAAATCATAGTCATAAGTAAACATGATTATACTAGCTAGTTGATCAACTCATAGAAATAATGCCGGAATTAGTGGATAATACTATTTGAAAGACTTAGGGATTAGAATTTAATTAATTTGAAGGAGAAAGTTCCAAGCATTGGGACTTGTCAGTTGATTGTAGCAATAACAGCAGCCAAATACTTTCGGTATCACATGGTTATTCATCACAATTCACATGATCAAATTGCCGAAGAATAATAACAACACCAACTATAAAATTAACATCTTATTGTATAACAAATCAAATTTAAAGTGGTGGGGGCTATAAAAACTATAGTGTACAAGGCATCTATAATTGACTAAGTTTATTAGCTAGCTAGTTTGGCCCATATTTTGTCTTTGTAATGTCCCTCTCTTTGTTATTTAGATCAGTGCAAGTTACTCCTGTTTTCTCTGTCATTTGCCTCTATTATATGGTGCATGAATCATGCAATTATAGCACTTGTGAGTGTTACCAAATTTTATCATTCACAAGGTAACCATGATCTTGCATGTAAAAGGAAAAATAATTCAATCTCAAGTCCTATCAATCGTAAGTGCTTATAATACCATATTCAGAGACGGGGAGAATAGATCGTTACTAGTTACATACTTTGAAATTGAACTGTTTTACCCTTCTTAAAGACGAGTAATCACCATGTTACGTTATGTTTTCTACGGCACTACCCTACATTGGATTAGCTAGATAGTAAATAGGACTTTTTTGATGTTATCTTATTCATTATTATTTGAGGGGCCAAATTTAGTATTGTTTGAACACATCAAATAGTACTCAAACTCAATGATTAATAAAGTCTTTTGGCTCCTTGTCTGATTTTTCTAGTAACAGGGTTAATTATTTTATTTAAAAGGAGTACTTGTTACATGGCAAATTAGTGTCCTTTATCCAATTCAACTAATAATGCCCAACTATGTATATATATCATAATACATCAATCGATCTCAAAAGAAAACAACTACTATCATAAATCACATTTGCCTTACATAGCATATTAACAAGTAACAACCCCACCTTATTGTCCTATCAATTTTAAGTGGCCAATTTTAGTTTGGTACCATTTTTTTGTCCATTTAAGAAAGAAATATAATTGGTAGCTAATTATTTGTCGATTTTCTTCTATTCATAAAATCTCTTAACATGCATTGTGAGTATTGTAACTGTCATTTGTACTCAATCAAACCTCATGTGGTGAAACCATTATCATACAAGTTGAATAAGATGTACAACACTACAAATAAAATACTACTTAATGTCATTAATTGTGTAGGTGAGGACATAACGTGTGAAGAAAATGAAAATGTTTAAGTAGGATGTCTCATTAGGTCAAGTGACCACAACAAATTAATTGAGGGAAATAAAAAATCATTTATTTCCTTCCTCGATTTGTTGACCCATGCCACTTTGAAGATGTTTCATGATTTATTTTAGTGAATTGAACTAATAAAATGGTGTTTTGATTAATAATTACAATTTTGTTTTAATTATTATTATATACAAAGTATAATGCAAACTTAACTAAAATTAGTTTGCCAAATTATAAACATGTAGATATGCTAAATGAATTTGCTAAGGAAAAAATAGTGCTACCTTTGCACCAAAAAAAAGTACTATCATTCACAATCATGTCTTGTCATCCCTTTAGAAGATGAATACAAACTAATCAGTTGATTAATCAATTGGTCTTTATGGTTATTAACAAACTAATTAGATATAAACACGCAAGTTGTATCTTTAAGAAAAACATCCTCAATTTCAAGGTTAAGCAATCAAAATCAAACATGTTATTACAAAAACATCCTTTCGTGACAGTCTTGGAGCAAATAATAATGACCCCACTAAGAGAATTAATATTGCCGATGAATCGTTTAATTATCAATGGATCGATGGATGACTGATTAGCAGAATGACACATAACACCAAGACTATTCATGATTATATTCGATCTTTTACAGAGAAATGTTACGTTTCTATGAAAAAGGGACAATCTCAAATTAAACTATCATGGAATCAACCAATCGATCCATCCATGCTTGTGAGGCTAAGAAATATGAGAATATATTATACATTTATACAACTATACATACATATGGAGGAAGTAATAACCTGACCTATATCGATTACACATCTAGACCTAGCTAGTTGGCCACATTCAATTAATTGTCCTAGACATCAATAGGAGCGTGCACAAAAATATTCCCACAAATCAAGTTAGTTTTGCATGCAGTAAAAAAAAAAAAAAAAAAAAAAAAAAAAAAAAAAAAAAAAAAAAAAAAAACTTACACCAAACGGGACACAAACACCAAAATGAATAATGCTTAATTCATTGAATACATCAAACCAAAATAAATTTCTTGTTACACCAACTAAATTAACCAAAATTGATGGATACATGAATCATAAAAAAAAAAGGCCAAAGAGATAGTAAATAGTGTTTGGACTAGGTGGTCCATCAATTAAATTATGTCATGTAGTTAGCCCTAAAGTTTGCAGTGTGATCAGTGGTGGGGAATATGGTGTTCCTGTGATTTGATCTTCAAAATAATCAACTTTGTACTACAATAAAATAAAATAAAATGCAATTAAGATGATGTTGAAAAAGAAGATTTCAATAGCGTAGACATTGTCGTATTTTTCGAGGCCCGTTTTATGGGGTAAATACAAATTAATCTCTAATATACACAAAATTTGTTTATCACATGATAATTTTGTAAATAAATCAATAACTTTTTTAATAAAAGTGGATCCTATAGGGATGATAACCGGATAAAGTTGTTAATTTATTTACCAAAATGTCATGTGATAAACAAATTTTATTTATCCCAAAGATTTACTGAGCCTTTCTCTGTTTTATGTAGTCTTTTATTCATCGTAATAAGTTAGTATTTTTAAATGATGGATTATAATGTACTTTGTATGTATTATTATACTAATAAATCAATAACAGTAGAAAAATTAGTGACTTGTTTGGGGTTTTGTCTAGAGAAGGTGCGAAAAAAGTAGAAATAGTAGGTGAATGAAAGCAACACAAAAGAGGAAGAATGGCCAAAACCCAAACGGGCCCATGTGAAATCCCACCTATATAATGCTTCAATCCATGTGAGATAAGACCACCACCCCTTCCTTACACACACCCCCACCCTCATCACCCTGCCTTCATTCGTATCAAAAATTCAAAACTTTAGGTTATAATTTTATAATATGATTTAAATAAAATAAAATTACATTGGTATTGCGAATTTATTTAATCAATTTTTGTAAGGGGGGTATGGTATATGGGGGTAAGTGCATAATTTGTTTTGACATAGGTTTAACAAAATTCCAAACTCCCATATCTTTTTGATTCCTACTAAATGGACCTCGACATACTATTATTATCTGATGCTTACAACTTACAAGTCAGACTTTCTTCCCAATAGTATAGATATACTTAATTTTCTGAATTTTTTTTATTATTATAAATATAAATGTAAAAAAATTTCCACCCTTCATCCGGCATATATGCCAAAGCTAGTGGGACAACATAATTAGGGTGCTTGGTGCTTGCCTATGTCATTTTACTTTCTTTATTAGGGTTGGGATTCTGTCCTTAGGTCTATTGGGATCTTATGCTACTAAGTACGAATGAGTTGTAGGCTTGTGGCTCCATGATTCCTTCTAAACAAACTTAGGTTGAACAGTCTAAAATTCAATCACTATTAGTTTCCATTCTTATCTCCTTTAAATTGAAGAAAAATATTTAACTGATCTTTCATTTTCGATGGTTCAATTTATAATTCAAACTAAGAAAGCTATACGTTTTGTATAACTATAAGAGTTTAAACTACTGCACTACGCCACAACCAATCTCAATGGATTTGAGGGAAAAAAACGAATAATTAATGTATCTTTTTTCCACACATAAAATAAAGTTAAAGAGAGATTATAATACTCCTAATCTAAACTGCATTATTATACGGAGTAATAATAGTGGAATTTTTTATTCTATTTTTGGGGGGTATTTTTCTAATGTTATTCACCCTTTAATGAGCGGAGACTAGTAGCTTATTAGCCCCCAATTAGGTCTAGGAAAATTAGTTAAGAATAAGTTGCTTTTCTTTTGAAATTATTATGCCGTTTATAGGAATGGTGTAGTGAGGCAGATAATAAAAGGTACATACATCATTTGATATAAGAAAAGAGTTTGTTTTGTGCGTCTAACTAACGACTTAATCATATTGTCAATAGACTATATATTTTGGCATGTTGGCTGCTATATTTTCAAGAAGCTCAAGTGGTTCTTAGTATGTTTTTGGATAATCTATTTTAGCATGTTAGATGTAGTTCCACTACTTACACTGTTACAGTATCAAAGGTCTTGCTTACGGAGTATTACTTCTCATCCTTCCCAATGATCTAGGGTTCACTTAATTTGTTATTATCCCATCCTAGATATTAAGCTATTTTTTATTTGAGCCTTCCATTTAACAATGCGCTGTATATGAAGAATTTTTGGCCATATTTGGTGAATAGCTTAAAGTTGAAAGTTGAAGCTGATTATGTTAGCTGATTGTATTAACTGATTTGACTAACTTATTTTATTAGCTGATTGTATAAAAGTGTTTGGTAAATACCTGATAGCTTAAAGGTGATTGAGTATGTGAAATAACCGATAAGTTAATTGTGGGGCAGGTAGTTTAGGTAGGATTTTAAATTAAATGGGGGTATAAGTGTCATTTCACCAAAATTAATGAATATGAGCTTTTTCAAAAAGAGCTTATTTAGTGGAATAAGCTCTTCAAATAAGTTTCCCACCAAACATCCTGAATTAGCTTATTTAATAGTCAATAAGCTAATATTGGTCAAATAAGCTAGTTTTGCTCATAAGTTGTTTACCAAACACAGCCTTTGTAATTTCATTACTTGAACTTTTTTGGACATAACGTGTTAAACTTGATCCGACTTGACTAATCTTGATTTTACCTTATGTTTATAACAAATTGAATATGCTGGTCAGTTTCATTTTAATAATACTTGATCGGCTCTTACTAGACCTACTTAACCCTAAAATTTATACGTAAGGTGAAGATCACGAAGAAATAAATCATAAAAATAGAACAAGGCAAATAATATATAATATTATAACACACAACGTGCGGGGCAGTGAATTTAGACATAATTAGTTAATTACATTTCATTTTTTAATTCTAGTGATAAAGTTGAACTATTTGCTTGATTGCTTTATTTTAGAAGGTTGAAGTGACATAACATCTAACATATACATAATACATATATGTAGCAAATCTGCAAATGTAAAGAAGCATCGCACTAGTTTGTTGAAGAGACAAAGTTATAGGAGATCACACTAAAATATGAAGTATTTCAACAACTTTCACTTTTTCCCAATCAACTAACTTTGAATTAATTTCTGCTTCATCACTTTGGGAGGATGAGGAAGATTTGATTTGATTTAATTTTAGTGTTACTTTTCAAATCTTTCAATTAGGAAAGCTCTCATTAACCCGTGTACCAATATGTTTTACTTTAACACTTCTTTTTTTTTTTGCTTTTTCTTGTCTTTTCGTGCTCTTTTTCTTTCTTTCTTTCTTTCTTTTTTAGGTCATTAATCATTTTTTAATAAACATAATTTTAAATTATTACTCGGTAATATCTTTAGTAACAGTTAAAATATGCACATACACTCACTTTAACACTAGTTACAAAGACTGATGAATATATATACTTGTCTTTATCTTTAGCTTCTTTGTTCATCTTTTCTTTTCCAAATTAAAGTTGTATCATCACACTCTTTCCATTCTAATTGTAATATTGAGCACTTTTCATTTTACGGTTTATTTACCTTGCCAAAACTTGAATTTTTAAGTAAGAAAACGGATTTCAAACACTATATTGATATTGATCTGGCCTTAATTAATAAATTAAATTTCAGGTATAATTGAAATTTGAATAACTCTTTTTATTTTTCTTTATTTTTTTTGAGATGAACTAATTTTATCCGACTCAGACTTGTACATTAATTAAAAACCGTAAAATAAGTTAAAACAATGGTAAATGTAATAACGATAGGTATATTAGGTCATGTGATCCCATCTATGATTCTTCTTTTTCACGAGTAATGCTAAATTTCTTTATTGATACAATGATGTGATATGATCCCATCAATTTTGTTAGATTCGCCAACGTTCATATTGGAATATAGAATAGTATTAGGCACAAATTTGAGGGAGACGAGGTGGAGTAAAGTGTGGGGCATGAAAACTTGTTTGAACTTTAGTAATACTCCATAACTTTATTTCATAATGGAGTACAATATATTATATATATCTTTTATTTTCTTTGGTAATTAATAAAAGTCATAGTTTTGGCTTTTTTGAAAAATGAGGTAACGCTAAGAAATTAAAGAGTGGGTGTGAAGTCATATGTTTTAACAACTTGTATTTGTGTTTGTTGCTTTCTTTGTCTCTTTCAAAGAGACCATTGCAAGTGCATCTTTTGATTCTATGTGGCTTTTTTCACTGTTTAGCAATAGAATTTATTAGCTGCATTACACGTGTCATTTCTTCATTGTGTGGTGGCATCTTATTGGGTTGATTAATGCTACCATATCTTGACACCTTGTTGGTATGGTGAAGCCTTAGAGTGGCTAAGCTAATCAATTTTGGATATTTATCATCTCCAATTTTCCACAGTTGATGGCCGGCTATAGACATGCGCAATTGCTTTCAATTGATTCCTTAGAGATGGTTTTGGGCCGTGTCATGCCTCGTATTAAACATTTGTATACCTTGGAGTTGGTTGAGATTGACGCTACTCACAATTTAGTCTACTAAACATGTCTTATGCTATGATTTTGGTTTGAGATTATCAGGTTTTATGTGTAGCCGTGTTTACGTGACTTTACGTGACTAGGTCAAATTTTACAATTTGTCATATGATATGTTGATTGACAAATTAAAGTCGTGCCTTATCAGATATGTGCTTTATATCACGTAATACTTTTTTTGTGTCATGTTGTGTAATACTTTGACATATAATAATATAATAATGTCATCTTTATGATCACGTAAAAGATCTTGTATGCTCCATATTCAAATTCTCATAAATTTTAGGGGTTGTTTGGTTGACAAGGGAAATAATTTCTCATAGGAATTGACAAACTATGGGAATTAACTTCCCACATTAGAAATCTCATGAATTGTTAAAACTTGTTTGTTATTCATGGAGGAATTTTCAAATCATGGGAATTTCAACTTACCAAGGGGGCACTTGGTAATCTAATTCTCATGTTTTGTGGGAATTGAAAATTCCCATAAATTTGAAATTCCTACATTTTTATGTTTTTGTGGTCAACCAAACAAAACCCCACTATATAAATTTCCATGATTTTCTATTTCCCCCATTTCTTTTGTGCAACCAAATAACACCTTAATCTAAGGATGAGATATGCTATAATATCCATATATATTCCATATTAATTTACATAGAGAGGAGCTTTTCGGTTTTCATTGCCAATTCTCACTAACTCCTTGCATTGGTTAGTGTTAAGTTTTGATTATGACTTCCTTAAATTAATTACTTCACTTGCCACAAGATTTTATACACTTGTGAATGAAAAAATAGTTAAATTAACATTTACAATTACCATGCTTATGAGAGTTGCCCTAATAATAATTAATTAAAGTACAATTATTTTAACATATCCATGTATCACATCTAGATACTAGTTCATGCACCGTAGGAACATGTCACCTTACATGTCAGTACATTATTTTCGGAACCCTAGTATTAATCAAACATTATATTATATAATCATGATATTTAATTAAATGATAGTTTAGTCCTCGTGTTCTTGTTCAAAGTAGTGCTTTCGTGTGATTCGAAGACAGCCTGATCTAGGGGAGATAATGGCGGTAATGGGTTGAGTATATTCCTTTACCCATTCCCACATTTTACCATTTTAATTCCTTCTTTTTCCGGGTATTCGGGCCCACATGATAAACCCATTAAACTAATTTTAAATCATTGTACTTTGCCAACTTTTTTTTTTAATACAAACAGATAGATGACACAATCTTTTGTGCTAATCTTATGACATACGAACTATAATTAAATAACGTAGTTCTTTAAATAATTTATTTATCATATCGTAGGAGACAAGAACGTATCAATTATTTTGTACGTATAGTATATTATGTATGTTGTTAATTAGTTCAATGATGTTATACATTAATGTAATAATGTGGACTGCTCCATATATATGAATATTTAATTTATTGTTCTAAAGTTTGGATTCATATATCCTCTAATTAAAATTTTAAAATAAAGATTGGTTTACATGTCAGAGCTAAATTAGCAATATCTAGTGTCAAATGTTGTAACGTTGAAGGTGTCCACGTGCACATTCACACTTAAGTAGGAATTTTGCTATAATTAGGTAGTGGACATAGGACGTGGTTGCCATTATTTATTTTTCTTTTGAATAATGTAAGTGTCTTAAAGTGAGATGTAGCCTAATTGATAAGAAAAATATTTGTCACTTTTTAATATAAATATGGTTACATATTGTTATGAGCTAATGCAAAGTTTGTATTATAATTTTCTAGATAGAACGTCATTATCACTTGGTCACGGTTGTATTTTTATATTATAATACATGGCATTATGAATTTATAATGATGATGATTTGGTTGTGTATTAGGTTTAGGCCTATTTTATGTAAAAGTTGGAAAATAAAAGTATGAATGTGATTGTCATAGGATCTTAAGGTTTGTTAATTGGATTAAGATGTATGCTTTTAAATTCTAAATAAATCAATATATAAACAACGGAAAAGTATAGACAATGTAGATAGTGAAAGTGTTTACGGAGTATAATTTAGCTTATTAATTATTACATATATAGTACTTAGTACCGATTAGCATGTTTTATGGTTTTTGCACTTTTTGCTATTTAGTGTAAATCTTTATCCAATCTACATATCCCAGCCATCAAATATTAAGTGTTAACATTGATCCTAGATTTCTAGATGCATACGGCTGTTTTTTCACTTCTTGTAAGATGTTAAAATTTGAGAATGGTAACGAATTTGAGTTTAAAAACAACCCTAATATGTTGATCATTTCCTTGCATTTCAAACAAAGTAGATTCCTGTTCTAATTTTTATTTTTTATTTATTTTTTATTTTTTATTTTTTATTTTTTTGAAAAAAAGTCATACTAGCTACACAAAAAGGAGAATTATGTGATCATGTCTTTAAACAAGCTATAATTAATGAGGGTTCATAATATTCATATTGCCAGTATTACTTAAAGTATATGTTAGCATCCCAAGCACAATTCACAGATATCTTGATTCAAACTTTGACTGCTCTTCTTATTAAAAAATGAAAGAACGAGCAGACAAATGCAATCAAAGAGGAGTTAAAGACAACTAACATGAACATGCTTTTAATTACTTCTACAACAATAATTAATTAATTTATAATAATAATAATAATAATATAATTTATAAAAAAATTTAGTAATTTCAAAAAAGTCTTTAGGTTGGGGTAAGGGGGATGGTGCTCCTCTCGTGAAAGCAACCACCCCTCCCTAGCTAAGAGGGCAGGTCTTCCTGCCACTGCATCAGCTGCCATACATGTCGCTTGCTTCCATCATACTCACTTTTTTGAACCAAAGTTTTTATTATTATATCAATGTGAATATGTGATCATGTATATATGTATGTCAGCTTTATTTATTTATATCTTTTATTTTTCTATATTATTTGTTTTCCTTTTCGAGAATGTCTTCTTATTTGGTTGTCCTTTGTACGTCCTTTATAAGTAGTCATTGCAATAAATACCTAAGCCCCAATTATTTATATTATTCCACTAGCAGAAATCTAGGATCTACTTTGGTTGGATAAAAGCTATTTCTCCTTTCTTTTTTTACACTTCTTTTTTCCTAATGGAATCCATTATTAACCTAACTACTAGCTAGCTAAAAGATCAAATGACCTCGATTCATAATTATTGCATGAACACACATGATTATTCTGTTTCTAACACGTTGTCAAATACTTAGCATTTTTATCTAGTAACTATTTGGATACACGTATTATATATTCCATACACGGAGTATCAACAAATGTCATAAACGAACAAGTTTTTGAAAAGATATCAACTTAGAGGTCAAAATTGATGTATGCATGCTCCTATATAGCCTTATAAGGTAGACTTGTGCAATTAGGTTGAAAGTAGGTAGCTATTATCTTGTTTTTATAAAGGATAGACTTCAAATAAAGAGATAAGGCTGGTCCATTTAAATTGTGAACTTTCTCATGTATATTGTCCATGAAGTGAAATACCCCGAATAAAAAGGGACATTTATTATTAAGGTGAAGACTTTGATAAAAAAGATTGTCAAGTAATTGAAAAAAGTATGGTCCATGGACCTTATCTTTATTTTATAAATGTTCAAAGTATGCATGAAAAATAGAGGTGATCAGAAAATCAGAATCAAATTGTTCAAAGCAAAAAACCAGGAGCATCCCCCTCGTTTGCTGAATTTTATTTTCTTCTTTGATTTTTGTTTTTCATGATGTTGACTTGACTCTTCTTGCTTTCCAAGAAGCTTGCATGTCCCTTTAAGACTCATTTTATGGTGTACGCAACCAACCAACCAACTACTCTACCCTAGTTTTTTGGTTACATTATTGCTAAGTATGGGGTATAACATCACAAGAAGAAAAAAGATAAATGACCATTTTTGGATATTAATAAAATAAGAGGTTATTTTATATTCTTTTCCTACTTAAATTGAGTGATCGCGTAGCCTAAACTCTAAATGCTATTAGGGGTGAATGTAAATCATACTTGTATTTATTTAAATGTTAATTAATGAGAGATTCTATTTACACTCAACGGTTATACTTGTATAAGAGAAAGAAAGGACGCTTAATTAAAAATGTATATTAGACATGTGAGATTAATGACTAAACAATGTGTAACAACTTTCAGCGAATTCAATTACCGTAGTAATAGGTTAGTTATGCCATTAAAGTGACCACTTAAGTCTCTGGGCATATTGGGAATACTTTCTTATATAGTTGATGAAACTGTATAAAAGTCATATGTAAATACTTATATTTATACATTTTACCACAAGTAACTGTGAACCTCATTTTGTCATGATCGATCATAAACAAAATCATTAAATAAAAATTTTCGTTATATGTACAACATATCACTTAAAAAGTTAAAAGCAATTGCACATGAATTGAAGTATATTGTAGGGAAGTCTCTTGTTGAAGTTAATCAAGCTGGGCATGGAGTAACTTTCTCTAAAATGAATCATTATCACGCGGTGGAATTAACCTTCAATTTATCTGGATTCCACATTGTTATGTAGGTAGATCACACATTGGAGTTCATTAGGATTGATTTTAGAGTTACGTTTTATTCTACGTAATTAGATCTTGCATGGGGTGACATGCTTGGCGCATGAATTACTACGCCCATTTCAAAACTCAATGTGAACATTTTGTCAATATGGGCTCAATTTGAAAGTCAAATTGTAAAGCTCAGCCCATTAGCCCAAAATATTAGCTTGTTGTTATTGGGCTTTCAGCCTGCACAATAAGTGACAACAAAATTGCAAATTTTTAGTTCACCTTCCAACTTTCCTATATTATCTTGCTCTTATGATTTCAGTTGGCAAATCTCCTTATTTGGGCTGCTTGATTAGTGTCTTTAATATGTAATCTCTTATGAATGTAAGTTATTAATTGGTTGCAATTTGGGTTTTAAATGACCCTACTGATGGAGTACAAAACATATTTTAACCACATGCTTAATTTTTTTGTTGAGTTGATCTTCTAAAATGGTACCAAGAGCCAGTGTTAATTTACGGAAGTTTTTTTTTGTTGAGTTGGTCTTCTAACATGATACCAAGAGCCATCGATAATTTGTAGAGGGCCTATGCCAGACCTGTATATCAAGTCCAACGGGCTCTCATGTGAAGAGGCCTGATAGTATATGGTGATTACAATTTCTTCAACAGAGTCAATCAAAAGCTAAATAGCACATGGTGATTACGACACCTAAGACAGCCACACAGGGGTTTCAATTTAAAAGCGTAAGCTAATTAAAGAGTCTACATTAGCTGATTGAACAAATATTGGAGTTAAGCATAATACAAAGACTTAACATTTGACATTTTTCACCGTTAAAGACTTGTGACTTTTTTTTCACCTTTAAGGACTTAACATTAACTTTCCAGTGATAATTTAAAACAACTAACCCAAGGTGAGTTAATCTTTGGTTAAATTTTTTTTTTCTTTTTTTCCTGATTGAACTTTCTCACTTATTATTTTATTATCTCCAATAAAAAGCATTTTGGCGCAAACTTCTTCCCTGTTCTAGAAGCAGTGCTACAGTTTGGCTAGGGGATTGACGAAGGCAATTCTGGGTAAAGTTGCAAGGTACGCCCGTTTTTCATATATTCGTGTATTTATTTTGTGAAAAATGCAAAAAAAAATTCGTGGGTTTGTTAGGGTTTAGGGTTTTGACGAGAATGATTATGATCAAGTGATTATTTTTGCTAAATTTGATATTGTTGTTTATGAAATTGTTGGTTGTTGTCTAGATGTTGTGATTTGAATTGTTTGTGTATGACGACTTGAAAGGGATTGACGAACGCAGACCCTAATCTATGTTAGCAGTAAACTTGTGAAAAACAGGGGTAGTATGTAGGGTGTTTGGAATTTGGTATTTTGGCTCAAACAGAACTAAAATAAAGAGCAGCAATTAAGCAGGGAAAAAATGCTTAAGAAACAACTTTAATAGAAATATAATCTCCAAAATCCAATAATGCTTTATTGCCTCAAACTTCGATTGGGTTAGAGTAGTAATGCTTTATTGTCTTCTGTTGCATGTATGTTACTAGTCTACTACTATTGTCTATCACTTTCCGGGCTTGTTATGATAGCAATCTACAAAGATATACATGCATTTGAATCATTTTGGAAAATTTTTATTCAAGGGAAGTTTGTATGTATTTAATGTATCCCTCAATTGGGTTAGAATAGTAATGATTAAGGGATAACTAGTTGTCAATGGTTGACATTGTGATTAGGATGTTGTTAGACAATGTCATAACAATGACAATGCTTTTGTAATGATCTGAACTTGAAATTATTAATGCAATGAATGATCTTTTTATTTTTGCTCATTTTTGTTTGATATTTGTTCAATATTTTGTGTTGTTGTGTAGAAAATATGGATATCCAACCTTGTATTGTGCTGCATCAAGGGGGCAAGTGGGAATACAATCCTAATCTTTGTTACATCGGTGGTCAAGTAAAATTAATCAATGATATTCCACTTGATTTTAATGCCACCTACTTTAAATCATTGATTGATTCACTAGGCTATGATAATGTGATAAAGCTCCGTTATTGGTACTTTTTTTTTTAAAAAAAAGTTGGAATATTTTGATATTTTGACGGTTGGAATGTTTAAAATGTATTAAATGCTTTGAGGACTTAAAGGTGAAAAATGTCAAATGTTAACTCCTTCCTTTATGCTTAACTCACAAATATTGTAATTGACAAGTAATTTTTATCAATTATAGCATGATGATCAATAATGCGAATCAATTGGAGAATCTCTCAATAAGAACCATTCAACACACTTGTTACATCTTACAAGAATACAGATTATTCAACATTACAAACACTTAACATTTAAAAAAAACTAAAATTGTAGAAAATTAAATAAGGATTGGATTAAAAATCGGAGCAACGACCCTTCTGTTCCCAATCGCCATAGCGGGTGGGTTCGGGTCCTCTGGGCCCACCAATCTCACCAGTCTCTTCATTCACATGAACACCGCCATCATCATCTTCGCTATCATCTTCAGTATTTTCTCTCTCCTCTTCTTCAATCTGGGTTGCCTTGCTAACCTCTTCTTTTTCACCTTTTTGTTGACCGTTGTTTGCAGAAGTGGTCATTAAGAAGGTTGAAACTGAGTTGGGTACAATCCGAGTCGCCGATTCCAGCCAGTGAGTATGAGTTGGCTTTGAGATTGTTACTATTGATGCGATCTTGTGGGTAAGATTTCTCGCCATTGTTGAGAGAGAGAAAGAGGCGGTGATTGTCGACGTAGGTTGAAAATGGAGGAACTTAGAATTTGGGGTAATTTTATAGGATCTTGCTAACGGGCGTTCCGGGGCGTTAGATAAGGGGTAATTATATTGGTTGAAATGGTATTAAGCTAGGAATGCATGACAAAATCACGCGTCGTTCGGTGTAATTAAGATTAATTTTACTATAATATTTGCACTTTAATTCTTTTATCTAACGCCCCGGGGGCGCTCATTAACTTTTGCCAATTTTAAATGGTTTAGGTTTTATATAATACGGTTCGTTTTTGTCCACGTTTTATTGTTTGGGTTATTTTGGGTTGGTCATGTTTTCAATTGGTCAAAGTTAGGGAATTTGGGTATAGAACCTTTAGTTGGGCTGTGGGCAGGTCCGATGGGACAAAGATACGTTAAATCTTCTTTGTGGCTATTTGGTTCGTGAAACTGAATGCATTGGTATGAAATTTCATACGAAAAAAAAGGTATGGAGACTGAATCCCTTATTAGTATGAACTTTGAAGTTGGTATGGTTTATATAATGTTATGGTGATTCTATATTTCATTTATACTAACGAGGATTATGCATCTTATGAGGTGAGGTAAGTATCATAAGCATGGGAAATGTGATAGAATTTTAACTTCATTCTAAAAAGTCCAACCAAACGACCATTTATAACATTGTTTAAATCAATAACGTCACCCAATTGTAAGGTTGAGTTGTGCTCGGGTCAAATATATTGAGGTAATAAGCATGTGGTTCGAGTCAACCTACTGTAATGCAACATCTTCTCTTTAGCAAATTAGATTGTGCATAGGATTGTACATCGGTCCAAAACCTGACCCGGAACTGAATCATTGATTATTAAGGACGGGAGACCGGACCTGAATCAACAAGTTCGGTTCCGGTCCAAACCCAAAAAAAATAGTTCTGGTCCGGGTTTGGACCTGAATAAACCTGGTTATTGATCTTTTTTTCGCAAAAACTGCTGAACCTGTTTATAAACCTGTTGTTTAGACCTGTTTGGACCTGTTTATGGACTTATTTAGAGTTATTAAATAATTAAAAAAAAAAGCAATTTTACCAGTTTTAGGTCCATACTTGAAAATTCCGAGTTTACCCAGATTGAAAACCCGAAATCATGGGTTTTTAAGGACTGGGATCATATCTGAATTCACCGATCTGGTCCAAATAGGTCCAATTTAGTTCGGTTTTTCATGTTTTTAACACCCCTACTTGCCAACATAGTAGGATAATAATTGACTAAAAGTTTATTAATTGTGACGCTTTTCTTACATGTACGCCATAATTTAACCGATACAAAAGTTTACTCATATGTATACATTTTTAAGTCAATAAAAAAACATTCTTTTTTATTATTTTCCATCAATTGCTATATATATTTGTGTTGTTAAAATATACGGTAGTTAATAACAATATTTTGCATAATAACTTAGTATAAAGCTTGATTAAGCTGGGACAAAAGGAGTGTAAGATTATTTGAAACTACTTGTATACATAAATTAAATAGGAAAATCACATAAAGTGAACAATACAACGTTTAAGCTATCCAACTTTTAACGAAAATATTGGAAGTATGTAAATTGTCTTTAAGAAAAGTGTATTTTCAATTTGAATGCAATAAATAACAAATAGTTAATCAATATAGTTCCAAAAACAAAAGGCATTTGTATTTTCAATTTGAATAGCAGTAAATAACAAATAGTTAATCCATATAATTCCAAAAACAAAAGGCATTTGATATTGTTGGGCCGAATATTAATTTATATACTACCTATTTGGGTTGTGAACTTGGCCATTTCTCACACCAAAGACATGAACACATGATAAGGATGAATGCAAAAGTATGGACAAATCAAAGGTCAAAGTTTCTTAATAGGATTAGCACGACTATTTTGGAGTAGTTTAATGAGGTAGCATGGAGCTTCATATCTCCGCAATAATTAACTAGTTTGGTGGAAAGTAAAAAATTAATATCAACCAATATAATAATTTAAAAGTCAGTTTAAGTCGTATCGAAGTTTTTCATGTTATTTTTGAAGTGTAGCCTTTTCAAAGTATATACAATATGTTCGAAATTCATAAAAGAAGACGGAGGTCAACACTTTTTAAATGCTAATCAGATATTCTTTCTGTAAAATGAGTTTGAGAGACATTTATTTCAAAAATGATTTTGGAATAGGAAAACCTTTGGAGTTAGAAAAGAAAATTGTTTAAGTAACAACCTGTACTCCGTACTTTCTCTATTATTACTCCCTCCGTCTCCGAAAGAACGACCCATTTGGGTTGATTACGCGGGTATTAAGAAAGTTAAATAAAAAGAAGTAAAAGTACATTGAAAAGATAAATTTACATGGGGTTTGTAAAAATATAAAGAGACAAAGTAATAAAATTACATGGAAAATCAAATTTTTATACGGGGAATCTTTTGCACAAATATTATTGCAAATTGATGGGTGTTTTAATGCAAATGGGTCATTCTTTTTTGGACTAAAATTAGGCCAAATGGGTCGTTCTTTCGGGAACGGAGGGAGTAACTATTCCTAACAATATTTTTTTGAAGTAGAAATGTTTCACAATCATTGTAATAATTCTATTTCATGATGTATTTACTCTGTAATAATTTGATTTTGTATTCTATAACTACAAGTCTACAAATTTACCTTATCTTAAAATTTGTACTAAACAATTCACTTCCTATTGTGCAATTGATAAAAAATAAAGATTAAATCTATATACTATACTAAAACAGGGTACACTAGCTCCATGACTGCCACGTGTCTCTGCTTTTTTTTTTTTTTTTTTTTTTTTTTTTTTGTAATGAAAGTTATTTGCTTTAGATGGATGCATTATATTAGTAAATATTTTATATTTGTAAAATATTCAATTTCCTTTATATGGATGCATTATATTAGTAAATAATTTATATTTGTAAAATATTTTTTTGGCTTTATATAGATGCATCCCAATTTGTATAGTGATTTGACATATATATTTCTAAACACTACAACAAAAATAGAATATATTAGTAGATTATTAAAAATACAAATCATTTTAGTTAAGTACTACAAGTATAACTTTGGGTTGCCATTTTTTCCAACCCTTATTTGTATAAAAAGTTCAATTTATGAACTGGTTAACTGCAATTTTCAATTCCAGCGAATTTATACCTAATATTTTGCAAAGATTTTTTTTTAAAATGTTTATATATTTTTGTAATCGTAATGACAATATAAGCGATATGCTTGAAAGAAGAAGGATAAAAGTTGAGAACTCTAATATGATAGGGAGTAATAAACTAGGGAGTAGGGAGAGTCTGCAGTACATGACGTGCAATGCTATGTACTAAAACAGGGTACACTGGCTTCAAAGCTGATACGTGTCCCTATTTTTTTTTTTTTTTTTTTTTTGAGTTGTCTATTGTTGGAATGTATATAATTGTCAAAGATTCTATTGATTGCGTATTTTAAAATAATCTCCATGATATATAAAATCTAATACATTTTACACATGAATATTGAATATTTTAGTTAAGATTATATTACAGTTTAGTAAAGATTATATTAGGGGTAGATTATCACTCAAATACACTAATTTGTATAAATAATTTATAAATATACTACGTAATATACTACCTCCACTTTAACCTTAGAAATTGTAAATGGATAGAACTCAGGAAAGCTAGGGTAATATTAAGGAACAAATTAATTTTGTAAAAGATGTTAAATTATATTTTTAAACTTTAATTATAGTAAATAATATACTCTGTACTACCTTCACTTTAACCTTAGGAATTGTAAATGGATAGAAATAAAGAAAGCGAGGGTAGTATTAAGTAGCAGATTAATTTTGTAAAACATGTTGAATTATATTTTTATACTTTAATTATAGTAAATAATTTGTATCCTACTTACATAATCTTAAGTGCATTTATATAACACGTGGTCAAAATAAAAAATTATGATAAGTGCATTTCCATATTTTTTTTATTTACTCGAATTTGATCATTTTACATATTTATACACTTATAAACATTGTATATACTCATTTATTGAAGGTGATATGATTACTTTTTGCGAATCTTAGTCTAAAAACATGTAACTTTAAAAAAAAATGATATTACACTAAAAAATCAATCAAAAAAATAATTGACTAAAAATTATTATCAGAACACTGTATATAAAAATGATATACCACTAATTAAAAATCAATCACAAAATTATAAATTTTGATTGATTATTTGATATAGTACGAATTGATTTTGATAAATGTTTTGTAATAGTAGTCTTTTGTTAATTATGTTTTTAAAATATGTAAATTGTGAGCCAATTGTGTACTGTTGATATAATTCTATCAAAAAAAATGTTGATATAATACTAATTTTCTAATGATTTTAGGTATATCATACCTATTTTATTAAAAAATTACATGTGCTTCAATTTCACAAACTTTTATGTGTGGATGGCCACACCGTGTAACTAGCCACATCTTTTTTAATGAATGGTCAGTTGGGTTTACTCACTCGGTCAGGGGTTACTCGGCTAATCATGGGTTACTTGGTTGGGGGTGTAGGAGATTATAGGTACTAAATGCGGAATTAACATGAATCATATTCACATAGCACCAAACCAAGGATCTCATGCATAACACATAAAGAAGTAAGAATTATACCTTTGAAGCGTGATTCCACGGTGATCGAGCAAGAACAATGGGGAGATAAAGAACCTCAAACGTGATTCCTCTACTTGGTCCACGGGCACGGATTAAGACCTCCACTAATGCTAGTTAGTCGCGAAAGAACACTTCTATCGACCTTCTACGGAGATGAACGAACGATCAACTAGTCAAGAACCACCGCGCAACACCACGTGGCCACTAAGGGTGGCCGGCCGTGGGTGAGAGGGGAGAGAGAGAGGCGTGCGTGTGAGAGAGGGAGGGTGAGGGCTTTTTGGATGATGGTTGCTTGATTCACAATTCACTGTATGACAATTGTGACTTGTGTGTTCAACCCTAGGCAAGACTATTATTTATAGATCGTATCTCTAAATAATAGTCCAAGTCCAAATCCAAGTCCAATTCCTAATCCCACTCAAACTATACTTAGCCCACTCATGCTTATGACTAATTAATTGCTCATGAGGCCCATTATTGGGCCTCCAACTTGCTTAACCCAATACCCTTGTGTGTGACCAATATAGGATCCATTCTAAAGGGCTTTGGGCTATTTGACTAGCCCAAAGATCATCTCTCATAGTCTAGCAACAGAGGATGACGCCCCAATAGAATGAACTTATTATCTCCATAATAGTGATCCTTGATATATCTAGTAATTGCACTTATCGAAGACACAATTCCTTCAATCTCCCACTTGTCTGAGACAAGTGCGCAATATTCAAATTCCTTAAGTCATTTTGTGTCGATTTGATAATATGATTGCATCATATGTAATCAATATTAATCCTCAAATCATTTCTTGAAATCTGAGTTAGAATTACAAAACAAATGGTTACTTTATAACACATTTGAGCACGGCCATGCATTTTCTGAATTCTCCCTCTTCAAGAGGCCAAAACATGACACATTCCTAAATAAATAGGAAGACTCTATCCAATCTTGTGGCAACCAAAGCTCCCACTCAACTTCTGAAATAACCAGGAAACACCCTTTATAATCTCCAGTTACGGGAAGACGTTTGAATGTACCGCAGTTATATCATCCATTGAATGAAACCAATGTTCCACTCATGTCAAAGGAATCCACTAATATATCCGGAAGTTCTATACTTGAACTTCAAAGTTGGTCTATAGTTCGATCATGCATCATTCATGCATATCCATGTGATTGACCGAGCTTCACCACACTCCCATAGCCCATGAAACTGCGCTATCCAATCAATCTTAACATGCTAGTTCAGTATAAGAATCATTTATGTCCACTTTAATGATTCCGAACTAGGAACTTAATAATATATGAATTTTGTTCACCTGTGGGGTTTCATTCAAAAGGTCATTAACCTAGTGAGCCCATCAATTCATAATTATTTTGGACATTTTATTTAATATTGAAACCACAATTAAATAAGAGAAAAGATAATTTCTGATTAAACATAATTCTGCAAATGAATGTATTACATATGTAATTTATTTTCTCAAAACAAATAACAACTTCTAATTACATCATTCGCTTCAATCCAGTTGCACTAGTATGCATTCTCATGCTTAGGCATTGGAAGGGGTTTAGTAAGCGGATCAGCGATGTTCTCATCCGTGTGAATTTTGCTCATCTTGACATCTCCTCTGTCAACGATCTCTCGAATGAGGTGAAACTTCCTCTCTACATGTTTGGATTTGAAGTGTGACCTAGCTTCCTTCGATTGAGCAATAGCTCCATTATTGTCACAGTATATCTCGATACCCTTTTGAGCACTTGGTACGATATCCAGCTCAGTCAGGAACTTCTTTATCCAAACAGCTTCCTTAGCTGCTTCAACAGCAGCCAAATACTCTGATTCTGTCGTAGAGTCTGCGACAGTGCTTTGCTTCGAACTCTTCCAGCTCACTGCTCCTCCATTCAGACAGAAAATGTATCCAGATTGAGATCTGAAGTCATCCCTGTCTGTTTGGAAACTCGCATCCGTATAACCTTTGACAACCAACTCATCTTCGCCACCATACACTAGAAACATTCCTTTCGTCCTTCTCAAGTACTTAAGGATGTTCTTGGCAGCTGTCCAGTGTGCTTCACCTGGATTTGCCTGAAACCTGCTGCACATGCTTAGAGCATATGCAACATCCGGCCTTGTACAAATCATGGCATACATTATCGATCCTATTGCAGAAGCATAAGGAATGATAGCCATACGTCTCATCTCATCTGGCATAACCGGGCATTGAGATTTACTGAGCGTAATGCCATGGGACATGGGGAGAAAACCTCTCTTGGAGTTTGTCATCTCAAACCTGTCAAGAACCTTATCAATATAAGTCTCTTGACTTAGTCCAATCATCCTTCGAGACCTGTCTCTATGGATCTTGATTCCCAAAATGTACTCAGCTTCACCTAAGTCTTTCATGGAAAAACAACTCTTCAACCATTCCTTGACTGACTCAAGCATTGGTATGTCATTTCCCATGAGAAGTATGTCATCCACATACAAGACTAAGAAAACTACGCTGCTCCCACTAGACTTCTTGTATACACAAGGTTCCTCTTCGCTCTTGACAAAATCAAACCTTTTGATCGCTTCATCAAAGCGTAGATTCCAACTCCTGGATGCCTGCTTCAATCCATAAATGGATTTCTCAAGCTTGCATACCTTTCTAGGATTTTCCGAATCTTCAAAACCCTCAGGTTGTGTCATGTACACTTCCTCCGTCAAGAACCCATTCAAGAAGGCGGTTTTGACATCCATCTGCCAAATTTCGTAATCGAAAAATGCGGCAATCGCTAGAAGAATCCGAATGGACTTAAGCATTGCTACTGGGGAAAAAGTTTCATCATAGTCAATACCATGAATCTGTCTGTACCCTTTTGCAACTAGTCTTGCTTTATGGATGTAGGCATTTCCATCCTTGTCTGTTTTAATCTTGTAGACCCATTTGCAGCCAATGGGTTTTACCCCATTAGGCAAGTCTACTAGGGTCCACACTTTATTTTCAGACATTGACTCCATTTCGGATTTCATGGCCTCAAGCCATTTATCTGAGTTGGGGCTCACCAAAGCTTGCTTGTAGGTTGTGGGTTCCTCATTCTCCAATAAGAAGATTTCAGAATCCTCAGTTAACAGAACCTCGACAAACTGTTTGTTTCTGATTCTGGTAGACCTACGTGGGGTAGGAGCAACGGTAGAAATTTTCTCTCCAACTCCTTGAAGATTTTCGCATGAATTAGATTCAAGTGGGACGATAGGAGTCTCGTTGGTGGAATTAGCTTGCTCCGACGCATGACTAATCATTTCATGCGCCCTCGCCTCTGACGTGGTGTTATCCACATCCATTTGTTGCTCGTCTCGAATTTCTTCGAGAACCACTTTACTCCCACTTGGCTTTCTAGATAGAAATTCCTTTTCTAGAAAGACACCATCGCGAGCAACAAACACTTTGTTATCTTCGCGATTGTAGAAGTAATACCCTTTTGTTTCTTTAGGATAACCCACAAAGAAACACTTGTCTGATTTAGGGTGTAGTTTGTCGCCTTGTAAACGTTTTACATAGGCTTCACATCCCCAAATCTTGAGATAAGACAATTTTGGAACTCTTCCAGTCCATAACTCATATGGTGTTTTCTCAACTGCTTTGGACGGGCTTCTGTTTAGTATATTTGCAGCTGCTCCTAATGCATATCCCCAGAATGATATGTGAAGATCAGTAAAGCTCATCATGGACCTAACCATATCTAGTAGAGTCCTATTTCTCCTTTCTGACACTCCATTTAATTGAGGTGTCCCTGGAGGGGTTAATTGTGAAAGTATTCCACAATTAATCAGATGTTCATCAAATTCTTGGGTTAAATATTCGCCACCGCGATCAGATCGTAATGCCTTAATTGTTTTCCCAAGCTGGTTTTGTACTTCATTCTGGAATTCTTTGAACTTTTCAAAGGCTTCCGACTTGTTCTTCATTAAGTAAATGTAACCATATCTACTTAAATCATCAGTGAAAGTAATGAAGTAATTATATCCTCCCCTAGCTTTTGAACTCATTGGTCCACACACATCTGTATGTATGAGTCCCAAAAGGTCACTAGCTCTTTCACCTATACCCGTGAAGGGTGACTTAGTCATTTTCCCAAGCAAGCATGACTCACAGTTTTCAAATGATTCATAATCAAAAGAAGAAAGGAGTCCATCCTTATGTAATTTCTGGACGCGCTTTTGGTTAATATGTCCAAGCCTACAATGCCATAGGTAAGTTGGGTTTGAACCATCTGTTTTCTGCTTTTTATGATCTATGTTGTAGATATGATTTGCATATTCTAAAACATACAAGCCATTGATTAACTTAGCATTAGCATATAACATATTTTCTTTTGAAATAAAACAACGTTTGTCTCTTATTTCAAATGAAAAACCTTCAGTATCTAAAACTGGAACTGAAATAATGTTTTTAGTAATGCTGGGAACGAAATAACAGTTATTAAGTACTAAAATGAGTCCAGAAGGAAGTCTCAAGTGATAACTCCCAATAGCAAGTGCAGCAACTTTTGCTCCATTTCCTACTCGAAGTGTTACTTCTCCTGGATCTAGCTTCTTACTTCCTTTCAAGCCCTGCACGTCATTGACGATATGAGCACCACAACCGGTATCGAATACCCAAGTGGAAGATGAAGTAAGATTAATCTCTACAACAAAAACATCAAGTAACTCCTTACCTTCTGTTTTCACTGGTGCATAATGGGGACACCCTGGTGTATGGGCTTGCCATCCACCACAATAGAAGCACTGGCAATCTCTCCTTATCAGGTACTCCTCAGCATGGTTAAGTAAGATGTTGATCAAATTTGCAGATGATCCCTCATCATTATGAGAAAGTCTTACAATGTCAAAACCAGCATGGAGTGAGAACAAAATAATGTCACGTGCAGAATCATCATCGATCGGTTTCCCGAGGACATCCATTTGATTGATCATATCAACCAATTCATTGACATGGTGCCTCACTGACTGACCAAGTAAGAGTTTCTTTGCCATTATCTTACCATGAATCCTGTAAGTCTCATACCTTAAACTGTCAGCCCAGGAATAGTAAATCTGAGGGATCGAGTTAACGATCTCTCTTACATTTGGATCGTTGACACCTCCGCTACCCAATGCCCCCATGCCACCTCTACAGATAGCACGAAGACATTGATACAAGTTGGTCACCTCATACCGACTGAACCTATTATACCAACAATTTGGATTAGATTCCAGTATTAGGAACTTGACCCTTTGTGCATCCAAAACTAATTTCGCATGCATTTCAGGATCCTGACCAAGAGCACACTTGTTCTCAATGGGTACATATAGACGAGCTTCAAGCTTGTGGCTTGTGAGAACATTTCTCAATTCGCCCTCCCATTCCCTGTAGTTTCTGAGATTAAGCCTTAAATTGAGTTTCATTGGTAAATCTGTGTTGTCAAATAAGTTATTCATCTACAAACAAAAACAAAACGAGGCAAAATTCAATAATTATGTTTAATAAATTTAAAGTACCATAAGTAATTTTTGAATTTATTGGTAACTTTAAAGCATTCATTCAATATTTAAATGACCCCTATTGAATAAAATGATTCCAAGATCCTTTATTTGTGCAATAATTAACCGGACTTTGGCCCTGCCATCAACTATTACATTTTCAAGGTGAGTAAACTCTTTACTGATTACAACTCTTGTAATTCTTGGTTGAATAATTAATCATCACATGTTTAATTATTACCCTTAGCTTCAAGGTTCTAAACTTTGTCTTTAGGTAACCCTGTTGAGTATAACCAATTAAAAGTGTAGAATTTGTCCTACCCCCACTCCCCAATGAAAATTATGATGCCCAGCTTTGGCATGACCCATCACAAATGTCAAAGGTTTCATCGGGTTTTTAATTGGAAAAGCTGCCTCAATATTACTAGGATCTAGATTTATTATGTTGTGATTATATAGTGAACTCTAGCGCATCATCAAGCAACATAAATAAACCTAAACATGCATAATCTACTAATGCAATAAAACATGACATAGTATGGCCCCTTAATCCTAAGAAAAACTAATAAAGTAAAATGCTCCCACTTGAACCTTCATGGATCTCATCCATCTTGCTCCATTGGGCCTTCACTTCATTGGCTTTTGGATCAACTGCAACCTGTAAATTTATTCTATTCTATCTACTACTTAAATAAAAATAAAATAAATTACAAAAATACTCAACGGTACGCAGACCGTATTTAGATTACAAAAATACATCACGATGCGCAGATCGTATTTAGAATCTATGGGTCATACTAGTCTATATATATAGCAATAAACAATATCATATATTATAAAGTGCCATATAACAAATCACTCATCATGCTTTCCTAAACTATAACATCAAATGATCATAATAGAGGAAACATGGCTATAAATATCTCATATTTTAATTAATTAATTAATTACTGTAATTAGATAATATCATATATTATTCATGACCAATCATAAAATATCATATATTTTAATTTTAGGTATGAGATAGAATCAAATCTTATTTGAAATTATGGAAGATAAATCATATTTATTTTCCATGATTATCCTAACTAATTTAGGAATTCTATCCTAATTACTAACCAATCACATATTTTAAATCAATTATTATCCATAAATAATTATGAGATAATCATATTATTTAATCAATTATTATCCAAATAGAATCTTTTGCTCCATAATTATCCAAACTTAACAAAAATAACAACTTTAATTTTGTTAATTATCTTTTCAAAATTTAAACTTATCTTTTGAAATCTGATTTTATCCAAAAATAAAATAAAAAACAAATTTTTTTTTTTGAAAAAAGCCGCGTCAGCCACCGTGGTGTGGCCAGCCGAAGCCGGCCACGGTGGCCGCACACCGTACCCTGCAGTGACGCAGGAACAGCAGCAACAGCACACGTAAAGGGGTGGTGCACTGCTGCGCTGCCCCTGCTGCCTGACCCAGCCCCGCCCCTCCCTCCGGACCACCAGCAGCAGCACCGCCGTGGCAGCGCCACCCAGCCGCGGTGGCTGCTGCTGTAATTTCCTTTTTTTTTTTTTTGATTTTTAATTAATTAAAACAAAACAAATTTTGTAAAAATCAATTAAACTTTATGTGGTCCTATTAATCCCAAAATTAAATCACATTCAATTTTGAAATTAGGGTTCTTGATGAAATTAATCCCTAATTTAATTTAACATTTAAATTAAATAATTTGATCATGAAAAATTCATAATTTTAACATGTAATCAAATAGATTAAATTCCTTAAACATATTACCATCGAAATAAATCAAAATTAAACACAAATTTCACAGATTAGGGTTCAAAATTTCGAAATTTTCGAAATTAGGGTTTAGGGGTTCGAATTTTTTGATTAATTTGGGGCAAATTCGGATCAAATTATGGCTAATATGGAGCAAATTAAACACCTTTAATGATTCTATATTGTTAAATCACATTTAAAATAACAATTGACTCATAATTAAATTATTCTCCCTCCTAATTGAATTAAAATTGTGGATTATCAAAGAATTATTACTCAATATATGTAAATGCAAGAGGCTAATTGATACCACTGTAGGAGATTATAGGTACTAAATGCGGAATTAACATGAATCATATTCACATAGCACCAAACCAAGGATCTCATGCATAACACATAAAGAAGTAAGAATTATACCTTTGAAGCGTGATTCCACGGTGATCGAGCAAGAACAATGGGGAGATAAAGAACCTCAAACGTGATTCCTCTACTTGGTCCACGGGCACGGATTAAGACCTCCACTAATGCTAGTTAGTCGCGAAAGAACACTTCTATCGACCTTCTACGGAGATGAACGAACGATCAACTAGTCAAGAACCACCGCGCAACACCACGTGGCCACTAAGGCTGGCCGGCCGTGGGTGAGAGGGGAGAGAGAGAGGCGTGCGTGTGAGAGAGGGAGGGTGAGGGCTTTTTGGATGATGGTTGCTTGATTCACAATTCACTGTATGACAATTGTGACTTGTGTGTTCAACCCTAGGCAAGACTATTATTTATAGATCGTATCTCTAAATAATAGTCCAAGTCCAAATCCAAGTCCAATTCCTAATCCCACTCAAACTATACTTAGCCCACTCATGCTTATGACTAATTAATTGCTCATGAGGCCCATTATTGGGCCTCCAACTTGCTTAACCCAATACCCTTGTGTGTGACCAATATAGGATCCATTCTAAAGGGCTTTGGGCTATTTGACTAGCCCAAAGATCATCTCTCATAGTCTAGCAACAGAGGATGACGCCCCAATAGAATGAACTTATTATCTCCATAATAGTGATCCTTGATATATCTAGTAATTGCACTTATCGAAGACACAATTCCTTCAGGGGGTTACTCGGTGTGTCAGGGACTCAAGGTTTACTTGGTTAGGGGTTACTTGATCTGGGGTTACTCGGTCGGTCAGAGGTTACCTAGCTGGTCACATCAAGGGTTACTCGTGTGTTAGCTCAGCTCGCCACATCGTGTGGTGAGCAACACACTAAAGTTGCTGATTCAATTTTGGCTACAATATTTTGTTACAAAATTCCTAAAACCCGAAATCTCTTAATTAATATTAAAATAGGATTTTAAAATTTATGCTACACCTATAATTAAACCATTTATTTGACAACTAATATTACAATACACTCATGCATAATATCTACAATCTACATTTTTAAAATGTGGGTCTTGTTAGTTAGACAGTTAGTTCATGGAATGAATAATATAGGGATAATATTATACTTGATACTAGGTATACGTATCTATTATGAATACTGAGTGTGCATAAGAATGATTTTATTATCTATCGAATATAAATTTACATAATAGAAATAAATAAATGCATATAAAAAAAATAATAATATGAGGCACATAAGTGTACCACCCTATAAAAAAACTATAATTCTCATTTTCAATATAGATTTTAGTACTAATTTTATATGTGTATAGCCAACCATCACAGGGTTACTCGGTTAGTGTTATAGGGGTTACTAAGCTGTTATAGTTGTTACTTTGTTAATGTTGTACTTTGTTATTTAAGGGTTACTAAATAAGTATAATTATACTTATCTGTGCAAAAATAAGTATAACAAGGTCTTATTATACTTATTTGTTATACTTATTTGTGCAAAAATAAGTATAACAGGGTCTTATTATACTTATAATTTTTGCACAAATAACTATAATAAGACCCTGTTCACTTCACCTTAAAGATATAATATTCGGTAAAAATAATATTAGTTTAGTATAATAAGTTCAATTTAGTATATTTAATTTCAATTCACTAAAAATCAATAATTTTAAAGAAGAAATATAATAGAAAAACAATAATAATAATAATAATAATAATAATAATAATAATAATAAAAACAACAAAAATAATTTCCATTCAGTAAAAATTAATTTCAGTTCAGTAAAAATAATTTAAGTTTAGCAAAAATAGTTTTAGTTTAGTAAAAATATTTTCATTTCAGCAAATATAAGGTGAAGTGAACAGGACCTTAGAAGTTACTCTGTCAATATAATAGGAGTTAGTTTGTTAGTGGGATTACTCCGTTTTTTTTTTACAAGCGGTCACACGGTGTGACAGTTTGTTAGTGTTACGTTATAGGGGTTACTTCGTTTTTTTTTTTACAAGCGGTCACACGGTGTGACCAGCCGCACAAAAAATATGTTGTAAATTTTGTATATGTCGTCACGGGTGATATGTAAGAATGATATGCATTTTTTTATTCTTTTATATGCTTGTATATTTAATTTTTTACTTACTATTATATATATGCATTGAAAATATTAAATGATTACGTATAATTAAAAAACAACAGATAATCAAACAATTGACAAGCTTAAACATTATTCTGAGGTTAAAATTTTAGAAAAAAAAGAATTATATTTCATACTAAGCTTTAAGTTAGTGGCTTTGTAGGATTTTAGTCGGGTTAATTTTTGGTTGTAGAAGGTGCGATAGATTTTTTGTGATGATCAGGTGATTTCATCATGTAATAAAATTAAGATAGTAAGTGATGGGGTCAAAAATTCTATTTTTAAAAGCTTCATGTTAAGAGGCCATAGAGGAGAAAAAAGATACGAGATTATTTGTGATATACGAAGTACAATATACAATGATCATGTTTTTATTATAATGGTAAACTTTTCCAAAACTATATTGAGTTAGAGGACAAAGATACCCATTTAAAAGGCAAGTGTTTATATGTGGTTGGCTTGCCACATTGTGTGGCAGGGGTTACTCGAGTTACTCGATCAAAGGTTACTTGAGTTACTCGATCAGGAGCTACTTAAGGGGTTCGCTCAAGGGTTAATTGTGGGGTTCGGTCAGGGGTTAGTTACTCGGTCATGGGTTACTTAAGGGGTTACTTGGTCAAAGGTTACTCGAGGTGTTACTCGGTCAGGGGTTACTAAAGTTATTCTATAAGGGTTTACTTTAGGGGTTCGGACAAGGGTTACTCGGTCATGGGTTACTTAAAGGGTTTCGGTCAGGGGTTACTTGGTAATGGATTACACGAGGGGTTACTTGGTAATGGATTACTTGAGGGGTTACTCAGTCAGGGGTTACTCAAGGGGTTCAGTCAGGGTTTACGAATTACTCGGTCAGGGGTTACTTGAGGAGTTACTCGAGCAAGAGTAAATTGAGTAACCCCTGACTGAGTAACTCGAGTAACCCCAGCCAAACGATGTGACCATCCATAGAGAAAAATCCCCTAAACCATTAAAAAATGAGGTGGTCAATGGCTCAAGTAGAAATGAGGGAAATAATATGACTTGATATGAGTATTGATTGTTAATTTATTGAGTTCGTTGGATTATTTTTCAAATCTACCCATACAAATTAAGAATTATATAAAAAAAAGGCTATTTTCAAGTAGTATTTCGCATATCATTATTTTGAGGGTTAATTTTTTTATTTTTTTTAGGGTTAAAAATATATGATTAAGACATATTATAAGTAAATTTATTATTACTCATTAAATCATTTTATTTTAAAATTTTGTGAAATGAATATGAGTATCAAGATTTATAAGCCGTGCATCGCACGGGTGCTATACTAGTTAAGTATTATTTGATGTAGTTGGTAGTATTTTCATCTTATGACCTTAAGGGGTTCAATTGTGATTCTTGAGGACGAAGTCTCGTTTATGTTTTCTCCAATTTTCTAAGTAATCTGACTTAGGTGTTCTTTTGAGCTTCTTGACAAACAAAGCACATTTCAACAGAGCAGAGTAGATATCAGCTAAGTAAATTGAGTATAGATTTGAATAGAGTAGAGCAGTTTAAAAGAACAGCGCTTTACATAATTAGGCTCTAGTTTATTCACACGAGACCTCAAATCTAGAAGGGTGATTCTCTTTATCCACGTAAAATGTAAGTATGTAACGGAGAGTATGGACGGAAAAGGAACGAGAAAAGACGCGCATAGTAGAGAGGAGTAACAGAAAAAAAAAGCAATTTCCCAAGATACCGACATACGACGTGGGCCTCAGTGAAATTGGGGGGGTCGGTCCAACTTCAACTGTTCTCACTAATCACTCTTTATTAAATCGTCGTTACCACCATTAACACCTCGGAATCCTGATGGTACACGTGACAAACATCGAACCCATCATCCCTAAACTTTCCAACGGTTCAGACACATTTTCATTTTCTCAACTGGGATAACTTCAATGTTTAAATTGTTTAATTTTTTTTTTTTTTTTTTTTTTTTTTTTTTTTTTTTTTTTTTTTAATAAATGAGCGAGAAAATGACAAGTCTGTAATATAATAATGCGACTAAAGAAATAGTGTGTTTTATGAGCTGGTTTAATAAGTGGTGTCCTTTCCAAAACTATACCCATTTTTAGATATTTTCGAATACTACACCAGATATTAGATATATATACAAACACAAACACAAAATATAAATCTATTTCTTCATATTTATCTGACTTTTATACTTAATTTTTTTGGGAGAGTAATTTAAGAAGACATAAAAATGGGGGTAATGGATCATATTTCCGATTACTTTGATTGCTCTGGTCATGGTCACCGCCACCACCGCAAACAGCTTCAGGTACTTTTATTATCTTTAACTTTAATTTAGTTTTATTTATTTTAAGTGAGTGGCTTTGTGTGTTTTTGGAATCTGTATGAAAAAGTAGAGAAAAGAAAGTTGTTAGTGAACAGTGATTCTGTATATACCTGGATCTCTAACTCAAGGACTGAGTTTGTTTAAGTTTACACTTGTCACTGGTCAGTGATTTTGAATCTTATTATGTCTACTTGATTTTGAAGTTTTAAGTTATGTTTCGCGATTATACTAAAAGTCGTGAATTGGAGTTGAAACTGATAAGTTAAGTGAAATTATTACTCCGTGTTCGATTATTACAGTCGCTAGAAATGTGATGAGTCTGATTTTTCGTTTAAACGAATTGGTTCATGATTTTACTTGTGTCACTTAATTGAGACCACCGCTAAGTTGGCGGGGTTATGTAAATTATACAACCAGTTGTATCATGTGCACGTTACAATCGAAGAAGAAGGTGAATGATACATTATTTTTGCTCAATGCTAGCTGTTTACTTGCCGTTTTTTCTATTTCTTTTAATTTAAATTTGTAATTGGTACAAAAACGGATTATTTTTTGGAAGTCGTTGCATCACTTGAGAAAATTATGTCGCACCATCATGGCATCATTGGATGTGACTGTTCAACGTTGCAAATTTTATAAGATTATAAGAATAGAAAATTTTATTTGAAACGCAACTACTGCTCTAGTTTTAATCAACGGTCAAATTAGAAGCAGGGTGATTAAGAAATGGTTAGAAAATTACATGTAAATGCAGTAGATTAGTGACCAATTACAAGTTTACAGAATGCAGGTTACAACATCACAATGTTTGAACACAAATAAATTAATGTGGTTGTCAAAGTGATAATCAAACATTAACTTGTTTATTGTTTTGCACTTTTGCTAAATTAGTCTATTTTACAAGGTAGCAACTAAGATAATTAGACAGAAAATTTACAGGGATAGTATCTATACAATTAGTGGTCCCATTGCCATGTGCTTAGAAAGAACTTTTCTTTCTGTCCATTTCATAAATCACTTTGTTTGGTTCATCAATCATCCTCAAGGTTGTCATTATACATGATAGAAAAGATGCAGATTATTGGAATGAATTAGCAAAAGAGCATGTTATGAGTATGTTTTGTCGTTAAGGTTGTGTTTTATTCATGTGATTTTCAATTATCTATTTTTTTTCGAGTTCAACTTATTAGAGCTTAACTTTGTTGCAATCTGACTAAGATAGCTTTTATTATTATTCCCGAAATTATTATCTATTGATTTGCCCTGTTGTTGAGTTAGCGTCAAAATTACATCATTAACACCCCAATGCACAAATTCATGCCGTAAACCTTTGGTAATAATAAAATTCAAGGGAAGTTGAAACTTGGCTATTAAAGGACTTCCAATTATAAACTTGGATGAGAACCAAGTGCAAATTTTGTTGGAGTTGAGTAAGATTACATGTGCAAATATATAGTGGGATAAGTATTGAATAGACTGAATGGGAAAAATTAGAGGTAAATGAACCACTAGTTGAATCTTGCCTATAAATTGGTGGTATTACCACTTACCTAACATAAAAAGGTTCTATAAGCTTGTTTAAGACGAACGGAATCATAAAGGTGGTTGTTACCAATTTGAAACTTAGTGGTTATTCAGTTGTTGGCAAATAATTGTACATGTTTTTAGGTTCTAATTCTTAATTATGAGGTGTTAGAACAATGTGTGTATTATTTTAAGGATTAGGGACTAATGACTAATCATTCTTTGTTTAATGTAACGTATGTTCAATCAGACGGTAGAGATCAAGATTAAGATAGACTGTGAAGGATGTGAACGAAAGGTGAGGAGGGCAGTAGAAGGGATGGAAGGTGTAACCCAAGTTGACATTGAGCCCAAGCTAAGCAAGCTCACAGTAGTTGGATACGTTGAGCCTAGGAAGGTGTTGGCTCGTGTCAAGCACCGAACAGGGAAGAGGGCAGAGATGTGGCCTTATGTGCCATATGATGTAGTTGGACACCCTTACGCAGCTGGGACGTATGACAGGAAAGCACCTGCTGGGTATGTGAGAAGTTCTGAGTACAATGATCCGCGATCAAATCAGTTGTCACGTATGAGCTCTACTGAGGTGCGTTACACCACAGCATTCAGTGATGAGAATCCTGCTGCATGTTCTATCATGTGATTCTCATTAATCATTAAGGAGGAATACTTTCAGTATATGTTATACTTCATATGTCAAAAGACTCCTTTTTCTTTAGTGGTTTGGCAATTAGGTCTAAAATTGGACAGGTTTGTACTATATGTTTGTATTGGATTGGTGTCATTAAGCTTATCTTCCAATCATAAATCAATGTTAATTATCAGAGATGCTAATTTTGAGACTTGGAGTGAAAGGGTTTTTTTTTTTTTTTTTTTTTTTTTTTTTTATGCATATACTTTTTTCTTTTATTGGGAGGAAACACCAATGATGCAAACAAAGTTTTATATTACAGTGATTCTTTTGATGATTTGATTAACGTTTAATCGAGTAATAGTGTAGTGCCTAGCTCCATTACGTACTTTCTCATAGAATTTGTTAACTTTAATCGCAGTAGGATGTTGTGATATCAGCAGAGTTAAGTTGTTTAAGTGTATATTTTGGAAATTTAATCTGTTATTTTGTAGTAGTCAGATTTTGGTTATGAAGTTTAGCAAAAGCAAAATGTAACTTACCGAATGATCTGTTACAACTTGCAAAGAACATATGAAGTACATTCCTTGTATGATGATGAATTGATGATTGACAAATTTAGGATGGAAGATGTGCATTATTAGAATCCAATGAAAAAAGGCATCTTTGCATGTAGAGGTACCAGAATTATAGAATCTCTTTTTGAGGTCACATGAGTTCGGGTATATATTATGTTGGGACTCTTGGGAGACTTGTAAGTACCAAGTTACTTGCAGTGCTACAGTTTACAGATATTTTTTGACAAAACAGTATTGTCATAGAAGATGGGAAATACTCATAGCATTGAGCTAAGTTTACGTTATGGGAGCTCCCAGGGGATCCAATGCGGTCCTGAGGTGTTTTTTGTTTGGGCTTTGGTCTTTGGATATGTTAGTAATTGTGAATGGGGCAAATTAATTTTAGGAAGGAATACAGGATGGTTCCAAGCGCCAAAACAATCTTATACTACCTCCGATTTTTTTTTAGTGGTAACTTTAGAATATTTTATATCTTTCAAATAATACCCCAAAGCTGCAACTAAAAAAATCAGAGGTAGTATATCTTTTCAAATCCTGAAAATTCTAAAATTCTCCATAAAAAATGAAGGTTATGATCTACGCTTTTGGATCAATTTTAAAGGTTTCAACACTCGATGTTGAAATATTTCAATATTGTATGGAATGCATTCAAGGGTTGTATAATGTTATTTGGAACCATTGAAGATCAATAGTTGTTCATCATATAAAGTCCCGTGGTGACCTTGTGTTTTAATTAGGAGTGGTCTGTACACAAATGGTTAAATTGACAATTTAAAGGTAAAGTAAATGACAATTTTTAGGGTTTTGTGGGGTCAGTAGGAAGAGTCCCGACCACAATCCTTTTCGAATCTGAAAAGGTCCAAAATTCTCCCAAATCGAAGATTATATAATCCACAAATTTGTGAAATGTTTAATAGTTACTCCGTAAGAATTAAGATTTCTTCTAATTTTAACGACATTAAACAATTACTCCATATAAAATATGAAGTACGGAATATATATCAAGACAAATTCAATAACAATCGACATAATCACATTTTATTTCGTATAGATATATATATATATATATATATATATATATATATATATATATATATATATATATATATATATATATATATATATATATAATTGATCAAAGTAAATTGTATACTTGTAAAATAATTCCTTAAAAAAAAAAAAGTACTTGACCCATTTTCCACAATTGGGCCAAGTCATGAGTATATGCCTATCTTTTTCGGCGGGAAAACCCTACTTTCCCTCCTTAATTAAACCCAGGTAAGTGCTTCCAATTTCGGCGGGAAAATTACCAAAATCATACCCAGAATTTAGAGAGAGAAAAAGAGGAGAGAGAAAGCAAGAAAAATGGGCGAAGAAGATGAAGTTGAGATGACAGAAGCACAATTAAACGAAGAATTTGCAGTTTGGAAGAAGAACACTCCAATTCTCTACGATCTTGTCGTTTGTCATCCCTTGGAATGGCCATCTCTTACCGTTCAATGGCTTCCATCATCACCCCAGATCAACCCAGATTCAACTCTCGCCGTTCATCAACTTATCCTTGGGACCCACACTTCCGATGATTCCCCTAATTATCTTATGGTTGCTGATGTTCACCTTCCCCCCGACACTGGCCCTTGTTCCTCTGCTCCTAAGGTAAGAAAGTTATGCCCACCAAGTGTTTGATGAAATGCGTGAGTGAATGTTGTTTTGATTTTTTTGGGTTTTTTGATTAGGTGGAGATTGTGAAGAAGTTTTGTGTTGATGGGGAGGTGAATCGAGCTGGGTTTATGCCACAAAAGCCGAATCTTGTTGCGGCAAAAACGAGTGGTTTGGAGGTTTATGTTTTTGATGTTGCTAAGGAAGCGAACTCGAATGTGTGTGATCCTGAGGTGAGATTGAGGGGTCATGAGAAGGAAGGTTATGGGCTTTCATGGAGTTCTTTAAAGGAGGGTTATTTGTTGAGTGGTTCTTATGATTGCAAGATTTGTTTGTGGGATGTGTCCTCCATGCCTCAAAGTAAAGTTCTTGATTCCATGAATGTTTATAAGGTAATTCATGTGTTAGCCTGTTTTTGTGTGATTTTTGTAGCTGAGATTTGTGATAAAGGGCTTGTTTGATAAATGGCTTTTCATTGGCTTTTTGATTGGCTTTTGGCTTTTTCATTTGGTCAATTATTCAAAATTTGTGTTTGGTGGCTGACTTTTTCAGCTAGCTAAATGAAAAAGTTACTTGGACTAGCTTTTTTGGCTACCTGAGTTACTTGGACCAAATCTGTTTTTAGTCTAATAAAAAGACAAACAATCAACAAAAAAAGCCAATACAAACAGCCAGTCAAACTAGCCAATCAAACCAGCTAACAGCCAGTAGCCAATTGCCAAACAAGGCCAAAAAGAAATGTGATTTACCTTTTTTTAATTACATGTTTAGGCCCATGAGAATATAGTTGAGCATGTGGCTTGGCATCCAAAGAATGAAAACTTGTTTGGTTCGGTGGGTGATGATGCAAGGTTGATGATCTGGGATCTGCGCTCTGATAAGCCCCAACAGTCTGTTATAGCTCATGAAAAAGAGGTATACTTCAATATCCCTTTTGCTTGGAGTTTATGTATGGTTTACGTGCACACACGTACATATAAACACACACAAAGAACAAAGGTGGAATTGGTGCTTTGATCTGAAAATGGTTGCAATATGTCAGTTGGGTGTGTAAACGTAATTTGTATTATGCCTAGTCTCCTATCTTCTCCTTCTTGTGTCCTTAGATTGCATTTTACTCATGTTTATTGTTGTTCTTGGAAGAAGAGGATTATTTCATGCATTACCTTGAAGCTTTGAGGGTATGTTATAGCAAATGTAATTTAACTATAGCATATTAGCATGTACTCCATATGTTAACTGCTTGGTTTATTGGAATGTGACACTAGTTTTAGAGAAGTTTATCAATAATGTTATCTGTAAAGGATTAATTTCATTTACAGTTTCTGCTCATTCCCCTTCCCCCCGTTGGTATCCTTGTGGAATCTTGACCTGAATATCTCAAATTTGTAAGCTTTCATGATATTTTCACAATTATTTGGGAGATATAGACCACTATTTTATTGCTGTATCCCTTTGATGTACAATAAACCGTTTGTTTTTCTCCAGGTCAATTATCTATCTTTCAACTCATTCAACGAATGGATTGTGGCAACAGCTTCTTCTGATACCACCATCGGACTGTTTGATATTCGGAAGCTAGATACACCCTTGCATGCCTTGTCTAGTCACACGTATGATCAAGTCCCAGCAGTGATTTTCATTGTCAATTGAATAGCTATGTTTGGAATTCAAATTTATGCCCTGTTTATTGACAAATTATCAATAGGCTTGGGATTTTACTAAAATGTATCTTCCGTTGTATTTGCAGTGAAGAAGTTTTCCAGGTTGAATGGGATCCCAATCACGAGACCGTGTTGGCATCATCTTCTGATGACAGAAGGCTAATGGTTTGGGACCTTAACAGGTACACTCTTATGTGTTTGCATTTCACCTTTTGAAACCAGTTTGTGGATTAATAAGAGACTGATATATGAAATCAACTGTAGAACTGTTCAGAAAATGGCATAACACCATTCAACAGTTGATTCCTCGAAAACTGTTTTCCTTTAAAATGTCAGATTATCAACTGAGAATCAATCTATTTACTTTTTATGGAATTATGTTTTTACAGAGTTGGTGATGAGCAGTTGGAAGGAGAAGCACAGGACGGGCCTCCAGAACTCCTTTTCTCTCACGGAGGACACAAGGCTAAAATATCAGACTTCTCTTGGAACAAAAATGAACCTTGGATGATCTCAAGTGTGGCGGACGACAACACAGTACAAATTTGGCAAATGGCTGAGAGTATATACCGTGATGAGGATGATATACCAGCTGAATGAGCTCCCTTGAGCTATTTTTGTAATCCTCAGCTTGTCTTAGACTAGTTACAAATTTTCAAAAGGATATTAACTTATTAATGTTAGTTTGACAGTGTTTTTCAGATAGTATTGTATCAATCAGTGGTGAGGTCACCAAGTTTAAGAGTCGTTTCTCAAATCTCTATACAAAGTAGTTAAACTCAATACGCCATAAGTCTAAGCTCGTCAGATTTACTGTGTGCTATAACAAAGGTCAATTTACTAATGCAGTTGTTCTAGCTATGAATTGTATACTCCTAAAGTTCCAACGAATATTTTATCCCTGATCATATGTGCTAGATAAAGGAGATGAGAATATATTGTTGCCCTCAATCACAGTAGTAATATTCTCTACATTTCACGCTTATCTTGTGAACTTGCCTTTTAGCTTTAGGCAATAAGAATGAAATAGTTGTGGATGGGGAAATTTCCAAAAAGGCAAAATAATACTGTTTGTGACATCCATTTATTTTAAGTTGAAACGTGACAGGGTAGCACCATGTCATATGTATTAAGCTTCGTGATGAAGAGAGATACGACTCATAGCCCATTGTGATGAGGAGATAGATTGAACCCAAATCTAGCAAGTAATGTCACGACTTTTTTTGAGCATGGGACAGAGCCCAGGCATCAACTTTCAAACTAGAAACTCGGATTCACTCAAATTTATCAAGCTGCAAACCTTTCGCCAAAATGTGATCTTTGCGCATTCAAGGTAATCGCAAAACCTACAGGTCACAAAAGGATGAAAATCTTGGAACTTCTTGATAGATTATAAGTTCTAATCTCAAGTCATACAAACATATTATTCACGGAAGACATAAAGATATTATCAAAAGAAAAGGAAAAAAAAAACTGAACGAACCAGCAACTACGAGTCCTAAGCATTAAGTATGTTCTAAGATTACAAAAAAGGGTGGATAAACAACTCCACGAAACAAAAGAACATAGTACAGAAGATAGATCCACATGAACAGAAGAAAAGAGGATAATCAGAGAACAAGAGTGAGCTAAATATAGAGCTCTATTGAGCAATGAAAGCATTCCCAGCTCACCAACACGTGCTTTCATAAGATACATGTCTCAACTTCACATCTCCTTGGCATCAACAGTAACCAAATAGCTTGCAAGTGCGGCATGATTAGCTGTACAATGAACAAAGCAGTTCATGTTAGCCTCTGCAAAAATCATAATTTATAAATCAATAGTAGACAGCAGCAAACAATGCCATTAAAACAATTAACATGATAAGATACATGGTACCCTCATAAAAAGCATGAAAAGAATCCTGCATGCAGCAATCCTAAGAATATTATATCTCCAGTTGTCAATACAAGCATCCGAATCAAATGAGAACACATACAATAGTAATACAGTCATCTCAGTGGATAGCATCAAGCAAATATCAGTAACCACTGTTCAGCCACCCCTTCATTCCACACCCCACATTTAAAAGCTATTAAATCTAAGTTCTAAACTAAACACAGGAGCAACAAGTATTCAGAAATTAAAGCCAACAACCTTACAGATTTAGAGGATAAGAGGAGAGAAAAACGTGTGAGATATATCATACATAATATAAGCAACCAAGAATAAATGGCTTTAGTTCTCAGAACTATTTTTCAGTTTTCAATGTACCTGCTCCAACTGAAGTCTATTAAGTCCATACAAATGGCGAACAAACGTTAATACCAACTTAAAAAGAGTGAGAACAAGCCCAAAAAAAAAAAAAAAAAAAAAAAAAAAAAAAAAAAAAAACTTCCTTCATCCAGAATTAACAATCAGTTACACTATTTTGGGAATTCGCTCACGCTTCCTAGAAAAGAATAGTATGATCAGTTTCCCAAACATAAACCCTCATAAAAGGAGTAATGGAGAGAATATGAAAAGGAGATAGCTAATATTCAGAATATTTTAAGTAAATCATGATGAACGACAGGAGCGATATAATGATTAATTTGGGACAATAGAAATGTCAAAAATTAGATCATTGAAAGCTGAAACAAGTACATGGAAGAGAGAGAGTAGGGAAACTGTGAAATTGTTGGTCATCCTTTTATGGAAGAGAGAAAACGAAATACCAATGACCAAAAAATTGTTTGTCAAGCCAGTAACCCTTGCCTATGCTCTATAAGTCTATAGCTCTTAAGCCATCAATAAGTCACTAGCTCCTCATTTAGAAATTCTAAATAAAATGCTTATTCCCAAAATCCATCATGAGTCCACTAAGTTCATCATATCCAATTGTTAAGTCCTCCTTACTAAAGACATTCAATCATCAAACCTAACACTAGGGGTTGATACTTCAAACAACTCAATTTCCCTGGCTGCACTAATGTCAAACCTATATGGCCATATGGCCATTTCCAACACTCCATTCATGCACAATAGTATCAATGTATGATCCTTCAATATATCCAGAAATTGACACCCATCCCACTCATTTTCAGCATATTGGACACACTTCTCTGCCAAGAGCTTGGTATAAGAAACCATAATATAAACTTGTGTGTCACAAGTCTCAAAGGAAGTTCAACCTCAAATATGTGTATGAAGAGTGCAACAAGATTCTCTGCAGTCTGCCAAGAGCTTCGTATAAGAAATCATAAAATACACTTGTGTGTCACAAGTCTCAGAAGAAGTTCAACCTCAAATATGTGTATGAAGAGTGCAACACGATTAACATGCATATCAATGTAATGATCCAATGACCAATTACAAGTGAACTGGTAAGAAAATGGAGAGACTGAGATCAGAAATTAGAAGCAAGATAATAGTGGAGAGGGTGGAGAGAATAAATTTGCAAAGGAAAAAAAAAAAAAAAAAAAACAGTTTTATAGGTGAAAGAGGAAAGGAATTCTTGCTTGGATATTTTTCTATGCCACCCCCCCCCCCCCCTCCACCACAAAAAAAAAAACAAAAAAAAAAAAAAAAACTCCCCAACCCCGGTTGGTAGTTTGGTAAATGCAATTATGCCAAGTCAACACACACTTAAAACAACAATTCTTGTATTTGCATATTATTTCATCCTATCAGCACCATTTAGGTTGCATTACAAGATAATTTATTCTAATGGCAACTTTCACACATTAACCATTTCAAACTGCTAAATCAGCAGCAGCACAGCTATTACATTATGAGAGTACTTTTGCTTAATTCTGCACAAAGCATCACAATTTACACAAAGCACAGCATCAAACATAACAAAGGAGGGCAAAAATAACAAAAACCAGGTCACCAAATCTGATATCACTATAAATTGGTCAGTAGGATATAAGTAAATGTACTTCAATTAGACAAACATCATTGTGCAAACAGGAAACGCTTGCCTCAATACAACACCAGTAGATGTACATATAATCTAATTTCCTCTTACGGCTGAGTTGGATAAATCAGGGGTAATGGGGAATTGTTGATCATACATACGAGATGCAGAAATCAGGATATATCAGGGGAAATGGGGAATCGTCCATCATACATATGAGATGCAGAAATCAAATGACAATATGAATATTGGAAACCCAAGCAATGAATTCATGAAATTAACATCTTCACTGTACATATTAAAGATATAAAAAGCATGATAGAATCAAACCAAAGACTCTGCTAAAAGTTTGATTCAAGCAAAGAAACATTCAATCCCAAAAAAAAAAAAAAAAAAAAAAAAATCACCTTTTTCTCCTAGCATTACCAGATGAAACACCAGTGGATGTTACATTTGTTGTGCCACAACTTAAAAGGTCCTTTGGTGCAGATCCCAGGCTAGCCATGCAATTCTCATACTCACACTGAGCATCTATGTTTGCCCCTTCCCCAGATTTTCCATCGACACCTGGGTGGAGACAATAAATTTGATCACCACACTGAGCATTGCATGGAATCATGTACGAACCAGGAAAGTTATTATTGCTGGCAATATTCTGATACATATCCCCACTCTTGACTGGCCTTTGGTATGGAAAAGAGCCTATTTCCCCTTCAATTCTTCCCCTAATGTCAACAAGCAGACACTTAAGCCTGGCAATCTCAGCTTCCAATGCAGCCTGACCCTGTAACCTCTTTATCAATTGCTGGTTCAAAGCCCTCAATTTCACAACCTCGTCCTCCAACGAGGCTGCATGTGCTTTCTTCTTTTGCCGATACTTGCGAACAGCTTCTCTATTACCCCCTCTCTCCCTCCCACGTTTCCTAGATTTCTGTTCCCCGGATTCAGCAGAATCATCATTGTTCCCACTTTTCTCTTCACTAGAAGGGGGCAAGATTTTTGTGTGCACATGAAAACAGGTGTGCGTATGAGATAAATCAGGCCCGGGGGGATTACAGGTGTGGGTATGAGTACAAGCGTGAGTATCCCTCAGTAGTTCGTCAAAGAAACTATCCATTGATCCACTACTGGGAATCTCGCCAATGTTTGCACTAGAAAGGAGCTCTTGGTTTGAAAATTCAAGCTCTCCATCATCCATTAAAGGAACTCGATTGCTATTACTACTGTTATTGTTGTTGCAATTAATCTGGTTGGTACCTTCCATCATTGCCAAAATTCACCCTAGAAAAAGCCCAAATTGTAAAAATTCAATTCAATCCAGATGAAATTTCCCCACCAAGTATCCAAATTGAGCAAAAATTCACAAAAATTAATCAATATTACTCCAAACCCTAAAACCAAATTATCCAAATTGCCAAAACTAATCATTCAATGATCGCAAATTCAACTGACACCCAATTACATTAACCCAATTAAAAGACATAGTACATTAAGAAAACACACATACACTAATCAATTCCCCAAAAAAGAGCGCAAATTTACTCAACCTAAACACGAATTGCACCAAAACAGCACTATCAACCAAAATTAAAACAAACCCAAAAACAAAAATCATAAATCATACAGTAAAATTACAATAAAACGCAAAATTAAACAGCAATTCTTACCGACAATCAGGCAAGGAATCGTACTACTTCTGGGTAAAATGAACAATCTTCACCCTAAAAGAAACTGAATTGAAAACAAAAATTGAATGCTGACGACCGAACGAGAGGAGAGAGAAAGAGAAGAGTATCGCCGATGAGAAAAGGGGCGAAAAAACCCTAGAAGAGGAGAGAGAAAGTAATAAGGTTGTTTAAACGAAAATGGCAAGAAAATTGAGTGGAGGGGGCAGAAGTGAGGACATAGCCAGGCCAAATAGTTTGACGAGGCAATCGCAGAATCTATCACCTCTGGTTTTTCATTGAAATCACTTCAAGACCCTTTTCCTGGGAATTTGTACTTAATTCAAGGGCTTCCTTGCAATTTTTGATTAATTTTTTAGAATCTAATCATTTCATAATTTTGCACTCATCATCTTGTTTAGAATGTAGATGTTTACTCGTTGACACAAGTCATTAACTCATTCATATACCTAGTGCTCTGCCAAAAAAAACAAAAAAAAAAAAAAAAAGTCATTCTCCATAAAAAATCATAATTTCTATTTTTTTTTTTCTCTCCTTTTTATATCATTCTCCATAAATGATGGTTTTACTTTTAAGAGCGCATTTGCTAAATAATGTTATTGTATTAAATCATTCTTTTAAAAAAAAAACAGTTTCTTTCGGTACATATTGAAGTAGCGGTTTTCAGATTAATTAGTAACTAAGCCTATGTTTAAGAAAATATTAAATTGTTACTTCAAGTAGCAATTAAAAGATATAGTTCTCCTTATGTTTCGAAGGAATCTGCTACAAGAGAACTATGAACAAAGTGCTTTTCTCCCCTTTTTGCCCGACTCATTAGTCTAAAAAATGTTGATTTTAAGGTTTTAAAAATGGATGATTGCCCTTCCTCGACCCATACAACCCAACCTGGGAGTGCGCCCTTTTCCCATGCATTATTAAGGGAAAACATCGTGCTTTTGATATATATTCAATTTACACATTAAAATGTGAATCTAACAAATTTCATTTGATTATATTGATATAAATAGATGAAACTTTTTGAATAAAGTTTGACTAAAATTGAGTTGGGATGAGTAAAGTATGTTCAATAAATTAAAGTTTGACCAATATCAATTTTGGAGGAGTGAAGTATGCTTTTGTTTGAGTGTGGATAATGAACCACCTTAGCTATTTTGATTCATGAGTGATTCATTTTGATTTTAAATTAGATGAGATCATACATGAGTTTAATGACAATTACTCCATAACTTGTTATTTTTTGGTGTTTAGATAGTCATAAGAACGAATGATGAGACTCAATCTCAAGATTCTCTAAAATTGAAAGAGAAGCTCTAACCAACTAATATCTCTTACTCTTTCACCATCGAGATGTGATAACAATATAAATCATGTTAAGTTTTCGATTAGGAAGAAGCAATCTTAGTAACAGAAGATATTAAAGTTTCGTAATTCTAAACTATAACACAATTTGGATTATTCAAATAGTTGGGTACAAGTAGTAAAATTAGTCAAATATAGATTATTATTTATGTCTTTATTTTCATGATTTTAACATCACTTTCTCTCTATAAAAGTCAAACAATAACAATTACTTTGTCCAATTATATTGATTAAGATTTTAAATAGAATCATAAAACTATTTTTTTTCCCCTAGGGAATTCATAATACTAGTAATACTTCTGATTAAGGATATCAAATATATGATGCAATATTAGTTTATTGAAGAAGAATTGAAAAATGACACTGAGAGCATATTCATATTTATAAATGTATAAGAAATAAAGAGGAAGTAATAATTTGACATTGATGCTTGATCTAAATTATACATACTTCACTTATCACCAGTACAACTTACACATTACTCGTCCAAATACATAGGCAATCCGTACTCATTATTCTTCCATATTTTCCCAATGGAAAAGGATGTAATAAAGACTTTATATAAATGGAATATTTATTTCAGAATAAATTCAACCTGATAGGATATCAAATGTAAAACCTTTTTATTTATTTTTTTTGTAATTGTTTATCATTTATTTATTTTAGGCTTAGTCTTGTTTATTTTTTTATTATAGGAATCTCAACATGAAAATATACCGTACTTATAAAAAATTAAAAACGGATTTGTTTTGGACCACTTGATAAACCCCCAAAAATAATGTATTTTCATGCTAAGTCCTAATCTCAGAAGACTAGTCTCAAATTTAATTTATTAAAATTTATAAAATTAATAAATGAATGAATGGTTTTAAAATTTTAATTTACATATTAATACGCGGCAAGTTGTGAGTAGAGGTTTAGTTGTCTATCTTTTAATGTTCTGATTATATTCATATTATAAACAAAGAGATTCATTATTCTTTCTATACTTCATACATTGGTTTCAAAAACAGATTCATGATATAAAATGCTCAGGTTGCAAGAACTTTGGCTTTTGAAGAATTTGATTGGCCAAGTTGTTAGAAGGAGAAAATTAGATGTTTTGCCTATAAATATTAAAATAATATGTCACGTTTGACTTTAACACCATATAATCTTTTCGTTTTTCTAATTATTTTTCTGTATTAATATACGAAGTAGCAAATTTCAGTCTGCTAGTTTCTTTGATCCCACGTACTCGGTGTTCCTTTTCCATTTTCTGATAAGGAGATAAGTAATTAGCTAAAAATAAGTCTACTCTTTTTTATTTTTTGATTGAAATACTTTGTACACAATATATTAGAGGCATGGTGTTTTTGATATATTGAGTAGATTTGTAAATTAGCTAAAAATGAGAAGTTTTAGTTGTTATATAAAGAATAAAGTGATTTCCATTTTGTTTTAATTTTGGTTGTCATAAATATTGGATTTAAGTTTTTTTTATTTTTTTTAAAATTTTTTTTTTTAATTTTGGAAAAAATATTGGATTTAGTTTTTTGAGAAGAATGGGGGAGGGAGCATTTTTTTTTTTTTTTTCTCTTATTGGGTTTAGTTCAGATTACCTTAATATTTGTAATCATGATAAAGTCCAATAAATATAAATTTGTAACTATTCAATGTATATAGTACAATCACTTAGGGTCTGTTCACATTTATTGAATTGAGCTGAACTGAACTGAACTGAACTGATTGGAGCTGAATTGAACTGAACTGAAATGGATATTTTATGAGAAAAGGAAATTAGGCTTTGAACTGAATTGAAACGAACTGAAATTAAGTTGAAGTGAACAGACCCTAATGCAATCGAGGATAGTTTAGCCTAGTACTCCATGAGTCCTTGTTACTCGATATTTTTAACAAAAAATCCAGCATAATTCTGGGAAACACTAACAGAAATGTAAAATGTTGGAATGTAAAAGGTCGGAAATCATAGTTGGTTATTCTAATCTCAGAACTCAGAATAAGTTGAGATGTTGACAGTCATAGTCATACAATAGATGCTCCTAAAAGTAAAATTTGCGGAAGAACGTACGTGCATCTTCTGTTGGTCGAAATATATAGTATAAAATAATGTTTGGAATAAATACTCCAACTTTTATTTTGAGAAGAGAAGATGCATGTAACGCTTTTGGCACAATAGACGGTCAAGACGGACGCCTTTATTTTGAATGAATGATGGACCGCCTTACTTTACATTCTACTCTATTTTTTCCAATGGCCTATATTTCTTGGGTGAGCTAGAGTGAAAGTGACCTTAAGACACGTGTCAAGTGATGGACCTATTGGAATACTCCTTGTTATTATTACTTTCTCCGTTTTTTTACTTGACCTGTTTATTTTATCACGCTTGTCAATGTAAAACTCTAATTATCAATAACTTTAATTCTCCACAAGTAAAAATTATAAAAATTATATATTATGATAGTATTTATTGAGACGAATTCAAAAAGATCTCACATGAATATTTTTTTCCTTATGTATTATTCACAAAAGACGGTCAAAGGAGGGGTGGTGAATAGTGTAAAAATCAAAGCAGGTCAAGTAAAAAAGAACGAAGGAAGTATTAGTTACGAAGTACTAGTATTTGTTTTATTTTGCGTAATAATAATACAAAGTAATACTTGTGTTTTGTAATAATTGCAGTCGTTTGACTTTTACTTTATTCATACATTTATTTTGATTATATTTTTTTATTAATATAAAAAATCAATATTGGCAATTTGACATGTAAAATATTTTTGGATTAATCTTTATTCATATGTTTGCATATGTACTGTAACATATTTTTTTTTTTCACATATAGATACTACGGAGTATTATCTCTGAAAAAAGGGTATGATCTCCGATCTTTAAAAATGTCCTCACTTTCTTTACACTATGTGAAATTGTAAATACTAATGTCCCATGGAAACTAATAAAAATGAAATCCATCTCTTAAAATAGATACTCGTACAAGTATATATGAAAAGCGCTCTTCCCATTTCATATTTACAAGTAACATAACACTTTAACATACATTTGAAGGACAAAATTTGAGCGTGTAGACAATTAGATTAATCAAAATAACATTACCATCAATAACATATAATTTGTTTTTTGAAATACTTGTCAATTGCTTATTTGTAATACTCTATATGACTCTTCTCTAAATATAATTTCAAAATATCAATTTTTAAATGATTTTATTTATATTGATAATGAATACTTCATGCAATGAAAATTGTAAATAAATAAATAAACAAATCACATATGGTTTACATTTCAAACCATCAACTCAGCCAATTGGACTAGACTCACTAGAGGGTCCAGATTGCACATGGCCCTTTTAAATAAAAATCTTGAATGCCGCCGGATTGGGCCCATATGTCATATGTTAATATCAAGTTGATTTGCAAAAATCAATTATTCCGTACAAACTTTTAGTGATTGAGAAATCCTAATCTCTAAATTTTATCATCATAAAGTAAGTGGTAACTCTGGTAAGTACTCCCATTTACATGCTTAAATACTTCTTAATTTCCCACATGTGAGTACTATATGTTAATTTAGAAGTAAACATGCGAGAAAAATGCTTTCATACATCTACATAAAACTGATATAAAGTATAATTTAAGGCTGAATCAGACTATTAAAATATGGACAGTAACGAACATAGGTACTTATGTACTGACCCATACTCTGTATCTAGGAGTAGAAGAAATTTATCTGACCTAAACATAAAGATATTGGACTAGATCGAAACAGATCAAGCATAAGCCCTAAACAATAAAGATTACAGAGTACTACTCTAGTTAAGCCACACCCAAAAATAGAAGCTCAAATCTAGTCTAAGGGTATGTTCTCATTTACTGAACTGAACTGAGTTGAACTGAACTGAACTGTTTATGAGAGAAGGAAATTAGGAACTGAACTGAATTGAAATTAAGCTGAAGTGAACAGGCCCTTAGTCAAGCTAGGTCATACTCAACCGACTCTACGCGACTACCTTCAAAGTCTCAATGATATCCTTCAATTAAAACCATACCAATCAATTTGATACTGATCGAACTTATAATCATGCTCTACTAAAGGATAAATAATACACTTTGCATCATTGCATATACGAAGTATAATTTATAAAAAGTAAAAGCTGCATTAGGGTCATATATAATGAATAATTGCCACATTGAGAACAAGAAGCTAACTCGCCAAAAATGCTTTTAATCGCCTCAAATCTCAATAACATGCAATCATGCATGCATGATGCATATATATAGTGTACATTTATCCAAACCACCACATAAAACAAGGGGGTGCAAACTTAGACTTATAATTTCTCAAAACTATACAAAGGAAAATGTTAACTTAAGGATAATTACAAATGGAGGAAGGAAGACGTCCGTGCTAGTCGAAACTAGAGGACCTCCTGCAACTTCCAGTTAAGAAATCCCCTAGAGTATGAGGACTGTTGCTCCGGTCACCACTACTGCACGACGTGTGATCATCTTCTAAGTCTAGGAGTGCAAGACTTAAGTGTGATTTCTTAGCACTCGAGTTTTGGTAAAACTCTTCTTCATTACCATCAAAGTGTTCTTCTTCTTCTTGTTCATCATATACATGTGACTTTGCCCATGTATCCATAGTTTCCTCTCCTTTAAGAAGTTTTAGTATCTGGAAAAATTTAAAAGAAATGTCATATGCTTTGTCTATAATGGTATGGTTAGTCAAACAAGCCACGTCAATTAAGTAATAACTGATTGTCGATCAAACAAGACCATGGTTTTTAAAAGGTGTTACTGACACATTTCAATTAGTAGCTTTTTAAAACAACAAAATTTATACTCCAAAACTTTTTCTCAGTTAGATTTACAACTCAAGTTACTATGCAATAATACACATTATTGTTAAAGCTATTCAATTTTACCACATTAGTCAATTAACAAAAGTTAACTCAATCTAAAATCTAACTTGAGCCTAGCCAAAAACTTTAAACAGGAACTTGGAATAGAATAGTTTACAAAAAATTATAACTAATCCAAAATTAATCGATCCAAATCGATTTGCTTCGAATTTAAGTTAAAGTATTCGATTTAAAACCGACTTGACTACACTTTGGTAAGGGGGAGTAATATTCCATTTCGGGGTCCATGAAGCAAACATACCTGGTCCATATTAGGACGAAGCCTAGTTGCCCTTGTCAAGCAAAGTTTAGCTGCTAGGACCATTCTTTGCATTTGGGGCTCATCAACACTCCCCTCCAAACTAGGGTCTAGAATTCCTTTTATTAGCTTCCCACTTTGTAGCCTTGGTTTTGCCTGAAATTCATCAAACCCATACCAACATTTTACATGTTATAATCTCAATAAAGTAAATGACACGCAACATCAAAAGGTCGCATTCTTTTTTTGAATAATGCAGATGTCAATCAGTTACACGTATTAAAAAATCGAGGAAGTACTTACCCACATGACCAAGCTCTCTTGGCCTTTGGAAGAATTAATGGGCTTTCGTCCAGTAAGTAATTCAAGAAGCACCACCCCAAATGAGTAGACGTCTAACTTGTCGGTGACCTTACCATACATGAAATATTCGGGTGCTAGATATCCAAATGTGCCCACCACATCAGTGTAGGTCTCAACACTTTTTGCATTTGGACCCCATATTGCAAGCCCAAAATCAGACAACTACAGCCAAAATCAATCAAAAGATATCACATTAGAGTACTATTATTGGCCAAAACTCATCTTTATTGAAATGATTCAAAATTTTAAATTGTTACATTGCATGCACCATAGAAAAAAGAAGTAGGGGTGATACCAATTTTCTTTATCGAGGTCTTGTCCTCATCGATATTTATTATATTAAACTGATTGTTACAGGTCAATAATAAATAGATTTTTGCGGATTAAAACTGATTTTTTTTATTACGTATGCAAAATGAAGAAAACATGATCTAAATCGTTCTTTACTCGTTATGAGAGGGTAGGTATACCTGAGGTTCAAAGTTGTCTGACAAAAGAATATTGGAAGTTTTGACATCTCTATGAATAACAGGCCTTGAGCAACCTTGGTGCAAATAAACAAGGGCTTCTGCTATTCCAACTGCTACTGTAAACCTTGCATCCCATGACACCAAAGATTTTTCTCTGTTTTCAGCTGTTACAAACATAAATCACACAACAAAATCTTAATTCCCAATTACTCAATTAATTCAATCAAATGAAAATTGAAGCAGAATTAGGAGTTGGAGTTTACCATGCAAGTTGTCCTCTAAGCTGCCCTTGGACATGAACTCATAGACAGAGATTAGCTCGCTGTTGTCGATACAAACACCAAGCAACGTTGTAATGTTTTTGTGGCGCATTGTGGACATTATATTAACTTCTTGAGAGAAATCTTTCCATGTTTGTTTCGACGATTTTAGTACCTTTACAGCCACTTCCTTACCATCAAGAAAAGTTCCCTTGTAAACTTGGCTGCATCCTCCTTTGCCTATTAAGTTCCCTGCATATACATATACACAAACAGTTTTAATCAGTACGACAGGTTTGTAAAAATGAGGTGAAGTGAATAGAGCCTTATATCATTAACACGAAGTAAAAATGAAATAAATTGTAATAACCTGCAGAGAAATTAGATGTTGCGTGTCTCAAAACCTCGTAACTAAACCAAGTGAACTCCAAAAAATTCAATTCAAATGGAAGCCCGGGTTCCTGATCAAGGAACTCACTCCAAAGAGACTGACTGCTTTTGCTACTAAACGCGAAATTACTTGCATTATCATTTTCCCTTCCTAGGGGACTCTCGGACTTGGTAGAACTCGAGTCTACATTACTACTACCACAACTTTGAGGAGTATCAGGTGGTGAACGATCAGGGAAGTTCATAACCCATTGAACTACCGACATTTTCCTCGAGTCTAAAGCCTTCTGAGTCGGAAGGCTAGACCTTCGAAGCAAAGGCCAACCGGGTTTTTGCTCCGTTACATTATCCTCTTTGTTAAAACTAACTGTTCTTTGAGGAATTTTCTTACTGTCAATACAAGTATTTTTAGGAGTTTCAACTTCTGCAAGCTCTTCACAACTGATATCTGTTGTTGATTCAGATTCCGAGTTCTGACAGTTCTGTTTTGAGCTATTAGAATCCACTTCTGATACTTCTGAATCTCCAAAATCAGACTGATTTCCATTCGATTTTCCGGGTTTATGGAAGCTCGGCCTCGGATCTTCTTGAAGTCCTAGCATAAATTTCATACAATATCAAACAATTTAGCATACAGTAACAACAACCAAATGAAAGAAAAAATAAAATATAAAAATTCAAGCATTATTTATAAATAGATTAAGAAATTAACCTTGTATATGATCATCATTGGAGAGTCTTTGAAATACAACTTTGCCATTATGAACAGTGAAGATTTCAGTGGCTAAAGGCAATTGTTTTGCACAATATTTTGCAGTTGACATTCTACCCCTGAAATTAATTTACTGTTCACAGTAATCAGATAGAACGACTACACGGAATAATCAAATTTGGTTCATGTTAGCCGACCCCACTTTTGGGATTAAGGCTTTGATTGATTGATTGATTGATTGATTGAGTAATCAGATAGAACCAATGACATGTATAATTTAAATACAGAAATTTGAAATTACTATGATTTTAATAAATTAGTCAAAATTTCTTACCTAATAGAACCAGGTTTTGTTATTCCAACAATTACAGCAGCAGCACCACACCCTTTTGCTTCACTTACTAGACTTTTTCTTATTGATTTTCCTGTCAATATCTTTCCACTCAACTTTACCTGAAATTTATTTCACATAAAATTTAATTCATTAAAAAAAAAATCCTATATTTAAAAAAAAAAAATAAATAATAGAGGAAAGTTACCTTCTTGATATCACATAAATTCTTGAAAATATCTAGATAATCATCCAGCTGTTTCTTCTCCTTTGCTACATCATCTACATCATAAAGTAAAGTAATTACTAATAATTTGAAAATAACCCTAAATTTTTGAAAATAAAAAAAGTTTTTTTGTAAAAAATAGTGTACCTGAATTTCTGCAAACATGAAGAACAACAACATGATCAAGAGGCTCAGCAACCTTAACAATGGCCCAACCAAGAAGCTCTTTGCATTCGGTATCGAATCGAATTCCAACCAATACTTTTCTGGTTTGATCAATCCCCATTTCTTCTTTCTCAATCCTCATTTTTTTTTGAAAATATATATTTGCTTGGACTTCTGGTTGGGAAAAAAATTTCTCTTTCACCTTAAAAAAATATAAAATCTTCAAATGTTGATCATCTTTATCTCAAGAAAATTGAGCTCCAAAAGCAGAGCACCCTGATAAATTTAAAGAACTCTAATAAGAATTATTATACCCTACTTTTTAATTAGATAACAAAAAAGGGGCCTCCTTAGATTAGGTAATAATAATACTATGTGTGGTCAATTAAGAGAAAATAACAAAACATTAAGGGACAAAATATATTAACCTAAAACTTGTAAACAATAAAAATAATTTGAATCGATTGTAATAATAATAATAAAGCGTATATTCATAATCGCAAATTAGATCCTACACACGAAAGAAAACATGGTGTGTTTTATTTAAATGAAGAGAATGTACCGCCAAATACTCATTTGTGGATGAACTCCAACCACTTTTGCAACTAGAATTTGGACCCATTATGTATACCATCACTTTATTATATGATGTTGAAAAAGATGGCTTATTATATGATGATGATATCATTAAATGTAATTTAAAAAATAATAAAAATAATTTATTTGATTAATTAATTAATTTGTGTTGCTAGTTAAGTGTTGAAATGAAAGAAAGGGGGAAAAAATCGTCGGTAACGAAGAGGAGGAAAGACGAAGGAAACGGGCTAAAAGGTGGCGGGAAACCCATGATATCCGGTCACTGAGTACAGAAAAACACATGACAATTAAAACTGATACCGGCTGTTCAGGGTTGACACCCGATTTTTAAGAGTGAATTAAATTATGGAATTAGTAAAGAAAAATTAAAATTAACTGTGGGTTATTGGGAATTGAGAGAGAACAAGAAATCCATGGAACATGCCTTACGTAAAGGAGGGACCCTCAGTAAAATTAGGAAAAATAATTTTTGAGTTTTGACCCCCTTTTTAATAGGAGTGTTATTATTGATGAAGAATCTTAAGCCATTTTCTTAGGTGAAAGTTTGTTGACATTCAAACTTTTATTCAAATCCTACCTAAAATCATATCTTAATTAGCTGAGGTGTATGTATTTGTATTTCTTATATTCCTTGTTGAATTCAAAACATAATACATCTTACAAAAGTTTATGCTACTTTGATTGTGGAAATGGTTTCTTTAGGTACAGGTACACAATCAATCAATTTATTAACTTTATTTTTTTCCGTTTATATATCACTTAGATACTCACATAAGGTATTCATATAAGATATGCGTGCACGTAGAAGTGATAAGAGCGATACATGCACGCATGTCAAATCTCAAAGGTACATCGGGTAATCTCTTTATAATCGTTTCGTTGCAAATTTTCCTTTTTTTTAGTTGTGCGTTATAGATAAATGCTTGAAGATAATATGATGCATAATGAGGTAAGGTCATATATTCGGGCTATGATATATTTAAACGCATAATTCCATTCAAACTCAAGTAAAATCATGATGTTGACCAGCGGATTAGTAAAAGTTTGGCTCCTTAAAATGTGATTGAAAATTAAAAAGAAGAATAAGATTATATCTTTATTAGTCAAATTGTCTGCTACTTTTAGTCATCTGCAGTCGCAAACAACAAGTAAATGAGTCATGGTGCGCATCCTTTATCTCCCAATTGCATCATTTTGGAAAATTTTGGAAGTGGCTTATCTTTTAAATAAGTGCACCTAACATTGTACATTTGTACAGTACTATTTGCTTTCTCCATCAAAATTATCTCATTAATTGCATCATTATCCATCCAAAACTTTGTAAATATTTTGGCTGACGCAAAATTTATCTTTTGTGAGTAGGTTTTTTTTAGGACTACGTAATTCTTAGCATGCTATGAATACAACTATACGGAGTACAAGTAAAACAAGGTTAGTGAGATCATGCCATTCTATGAAATTTATCAATGGTGAGACACTTGGGATCTGTTCTTTTCAGCTTAATTTCAGATTAGTTCAGATCAATTCAGTGCAATTTAGTTCCAATCAGTTCAGTTCCTAATTTTCATCTCTTATAAACAACTCATTTCAACTCTATATATTTAATTCAGTTCAGTTCAGTTCCAATCAGTCTAGTTCAGTTCAGTAAATCAGAACAAGCCATAAGACTCATACAAGAGTAAAGAGTTGTGTTACCGGTTTAATTATTGTTGTACGGAGTATATAATATGGGAAATTTATTATAGCACACCCTTAGTTGATTTTAGCACATCTCTATATGAGAAGAGCATAGAAAGCTGTACTCTCACATAGAAGTGTGTCAAAATCATTTCCCATAATATGTTGTAATTGTAGAAATAGAAGAATGTATGAAGTATAAAAAATGAGGAAAATGATATAAATAATTTTAAGAGTTTCATATAAAATGTCAAAATTGATCAATTAATCATGGTAGTCAATTAACACGTAATTTTATCATGTATTTTCAAATCAATCAAGAATGTAATGCTTTTCTCCTTTTATTGCCCATAATAATTAGACAAATTAGTGTGGAAACCTACATCAGTAAGGTAGTTGAGTACCCGCCAGTTTTGTTAGTAGGTTGCAAAACAAATTAAAATGCTTTTCCCGCATTTATGTAAACTTTTTGAAATAGGTGCCCTTTAGTTTCAAGGTCATGTGGAAGTCCTAATTGCATCTTCAATTAAGCTCTATTTTCTATACTTAACACTTTGACAAGCACGTGACCACATTTACATCTTAATTATTACGGCATTCATCACAACCGTAATCAACCTGAGCCTTGAATTCCTCACTGCTATGTTGAAGCTTCTTTCTCCCCTCCTCCCGGTTTTCCCGACAAATAAAAAGTGTCACTTTATATTGCCGCAAATTCTATCATACACACACGGTTAAACAATAAAAAAAAAACTTACACTATAATTTCAGTTCAGTTTAGTTCTGTTCGGTTTCAATCAGTTCAGTGAGTTCAGCTCCTAATTTCTTTCTCTCATAAAATATTCGTTTCAGCTCTATTCAGTTCAGTTCAGCTCCAATTAGTTCAGTTCAGTTTAACCCAACTCAATTCAGTAAATATCAACAGGTGCTAAGTGCAATGACTTCTCTCACACTGATTAAGATGATCGGAGGAACAAAAAATATCTAGTGGAATATTTTACGTATTATTTTGACATAGTAGATCGACGCATGTTGTGAAGTTGTCCCCCATTTGGCAAAATGCAATGAGTGAACTGAAATAATAACATAGTTTTTCATACCATATTATGTAAATGTTTTGGTTACAAACAATGAGATAAAAGTAACAGGAGACAAGGTTTAATTAAGTAAGCAATGGAATATATTGGTAAATTAAAATATAGCCTTTAAATTGTTTAGCGGCGGGCAATCCGTCAAATATGCGAAGTAAATATTAAGGGAATGGAACAAGTGGATATTATAGTAATTTCTTACGGAATGAGTTAATATCTTCCTACATATAGTAGTTAGTCATTGTCGGCAGCGTGCAGGGAATTAAGGATATATCATCAAATTAAATTATGTGATAATCGTTCATGATAGTCTGTAATTCTTAAACTACGGAGTAGATCTATCTGTAGAGTATGGACTATATAAATAAAGATAGTTATAACTTATAATGTACTACGGAGTACATATCCGATTATATCGATCATATGAATTAGAGGCCACATTTGAATTTATCTTAAATTTAGAAACTAAATTTTTTCTAAGGTGAGATTTCACGGTAGCAAGTTAGGTTGACCTATGAAAAAACATAGATTTGAGATGAGTCATCTCCTTAATATTCAAAACAGAGTTATTATAAAGATTAGATAGTAAATTACATACGGAGTACTACGAAAAAGGATGCATAATGTGGATTTTAGTCAATGACTAACTTATTTATGACTTAATACTGTTTATCTATGACGACTTAGGCCCTATTCTTTTGAGCTTCTGAGCAGAGCAGAGCAGATTTCAGCAGAGCAGAGCAGAGCAGAGCAGAGCAGATTGAAGCAGAGCAGAGCAGAGCCGAGCAGATATTATTATTATTATTATTATTAGTTATAAGTATTATAATTACTATTATTATCATTATTATAATTACTATTATTATTAAATATTAATTATTATAATATTATTATTAATTATTAAATATTAATTATTATTATTATTAAATATTATATATTATTATTATTAAATATTAATTATTATTATTAAAATATTAGTTAGTTATTATTAAATATTAATTATTTATTATTATTATTTTTATTAAATATTAATAATAATAACAATTATTATTATTAAATATTAATTAATTATTATTATTATTATTATTAAAAATTAATTATTATTAAATATTAATTATTATTATTAAATATTAATTATTTATTATTATTAAATAGTAATTATTATTATTATTATTAAAAATTAATTATTATTAAATATTAATTATTATTATTAAATATTAAAAATTAATTATTAAATATTATTTATTTATTATTATTATTATTAAAAATTAATTATTATTAAATATTAATTATTTATTATTATTATTAAATATTAATTATTATTATTATTATTAAATATTAATTATTATTATTAAATATCAATTATTATTATTATTAAATATTAAATATTAATTATTATTATTAAATATTAATTATTATTATTAAATATCAATTATTATTATTATTAAATATTAAATATTAATTATTATTATTAAATATTAATTATTATTATTAAATATCAATTATTATTATTATTAAATATTAAATATTAATTATTATTATTAAATATTAATTATTATTATTAAATATCAATTATTATTATTATTAAATATTAAATATTAATTATTATTATTATTATTGAATATTAATTATTATCATTATTAAATATTAATTATTATTATTATTAAACATTAATTATTATTATTATTAAATATTAATTATTTATTATTATTAAATATTATTTATTTATTATTATTATTATTAAATATTAATTATTATTATTATAATAATTCAATATTAAGTATTAATTTTAAGCAGAGCAGGGCAGAGCAGAGCAGAGTAGATTGAAGCAGAGCAGAGCAAATTTCAGCAGAGCAGAGCAGAACAAAGCAAAGCAGAGCAGATTTCAGCAGAGCAGAGCAAAGCAAAGCAGCTCTAAAGAACGGGGCCTTAGTAATTAAATGGTAAAGTTTTATTCTTACCGCCTTAAACTTTTAATTTCCTTGAAATTCACGACCTACGCGTGATGTTATGTTTTCATATATATTCTTTGAAATTTGTTGGCATAATTGCAATTAATATCTGAATTAGGAATACCTAATATCCATAGAGGCATAGAGGGACAAAGAGTCCAAGCCTTTTAGGTTGTGAGAAGTAATAATATTTTTTCATGGCCATTTATCGTTCAAATGTCTTATTCGAAAATTTTGTAGACCCATATGCAATCATGTCACCATATCATATTACATGCTGATATTTTTTTAACATGAAATAAAGAAGGATCTTTGTTCATTTGACACGTGTCAATTTTCTTCTGACAAATTCATAAATATTAGAAGTTCATGGGTCTATTTCTTTGTGCGCAGGGTCAATATTGTATGTAATGCATTATTGCATAAAGCTTCTTCTACCAATTATATTCAGATTTATGCATGGTTGTTAACTAGATTTAGGAAGTTTTGTGTAATATTATTATTTCTATAATTATTGAATGAGATGGGAAAAATTAATGGCCCCACTCATATTTCGATCTACATATTAAACTATAAAGTATTACGTAGTATATAATAAGGCGTGTTGTATGATAAACAATACCTCCAAGAAACATTTTAGCAGTGTTTCAATAAAATATCAGAATAATGAGAGTGAGGGATAACTCAAGTGGTTAAAGCTTCCTTCCCGATTCCAGAAGATCCTGGAATCGATTCTCACCCCCGCCCTTGTGGCTCTCTAAACACCAAAAAAATAAAATATTGGAATAATTAGTGAATCAATGACGGTACAATTTGTTGAATTCTTCCTTTTTGTTCAATAAGTATTGCTTAAAAACTATTGTAAGTCACTACAATTCAATAACGGACCAAAAAACTATTATAGAAGAGCAATCCCATAATAATAACTAGGTTAGTATCGTGCGATGCACGATTTAATATTTGTTTTGCTTATTTATTTGTATGTAATACATATTTAAGAAAAACACTAATGAATCGTGTGTCTTCTTATTAGATTAAATTGAGCTATTACGAAAGATATTATGTTAAATATAGAGTATTATAATCATATATTATACTATATGCTTCGTAATTTAAATAAAATTTAAAACTTATTTATAAGATGTTAGCATTAATTCATTGGTTTATCTTTCATTAACTTTTTTTTTTATTTTTTTTTTAAAGAACTAATAAGGAATGGAAATACCAAAAACAACACTATAAATGTATAAAGTAGGGGGAGATAAAATGTTTCTAGAAAAATGAAATAGTCCAACCACTAACTTTTAATTTTAATCCATGGAAAAATTGTATAGTTAGTCAATTTTAGCATAAAATATTTTAGGAAATGTGCAATTAATTTACTATTTCCAAACATTTTTTTTATCTTGAAAAAAAAAAAAAGATAATGTTCCAAAATTTTGGAAGGAAAATTTTGTATAAGAAGTTGACACTTGTAAATGATGATGCCAGCGGTTATTTCTTTAGTTATATTTATAGAAGATTAATTAATTGCAATGCAAAGATGTAAGGATGTCACAATGATAACAAGACAAACAGAAAATTTGCTATTCTAGTAAACCAGAACAGTAAACAATTTTTTACAGTGACAAGTAAAGTTTTTATGTAAAGCAGATTAGATTATCAATCCAATTGACCGACCAAAATTCACATTAAAAGGAAGAGCGTAAAAAATGTTGCAAAAGTTGTGATGCCACTTGTTTTTTTCCCCTCAAATTATGAGACCACTTGATTAGGTTAAGGCTAATAAAGAATACTAAGAGTACTATCGTTACTGTACAATGTTGGTGTCAATGACTGTTTATGCATCATAATCATAATTAAGAGGGATCTTTTGTTGTGTTCAACAAGGTAGTATACATATAACACTTCACGTGAGAGATCATTTGTTACATCTTTAATGATGGCCCTCAGATCAGGGTTAACAAATGTGTTGATTACGAATTATAGTTGGTTAAATTTAAGGTCTTAAGGAAGAGATCATTTGTTACGTCTTTAACGTTAGAGCGAGGTTAGATGTGTTGGAAACATTGATATGTAGTGATTGGAGCGAGGAATGGAGAAAAAGAAAAAATGATAGGATTAATAAATAATAATTCTGTATGATGGAGCTGTATGATAATAAATAATAATCCTGTACGACGGAGCTGTATGATAATAAGACTAAAAGAGGTTAATACACCTACCCTAAACTTCTAGTGATTAAATTTAATTATAAACAGTAGTATATCTGCTACAAGAATTAGATAATGCATGCTTTTTGTTCCATATCATTGTATCAACTTTCCACCGTGATAAAATTTGAGTCACGGATGACACACTAACCATATTTAAAAAAAAAAAAAAAAAAAAAAAAAAAAGGATTAGTATTTTGGTGAGAAACGTGAAGGGCTTGCTCACCTGCTTGAGGATCCATTCACGGCAAGTTCCACAATATGTGAATGTTGATATTTATAATACAAAGGTGTTGTTGCTTTTAATGAAATATGTTATCTAATACGGAGTAATAGAGAAGTTAAACCACAACTATTCAAAACCTCTATTTTCAAAAACTATACACATATTCACACTAAATTTAAAGCTGTACGTCTTTAAAGCTATATACGGAGTACTCCGTATACATTAACATGAATACGAATATATGACCTAGTGTCGTATCAAATAAAATTTATGAAACCTTAAGAAAAAGGAGTCTATTACTTCCGTACGGAGTATTAGATTTGGCATACTTTTCCCAATTGTAAACTAACGCCTTTACTCCATATTATATTACTCGAGCAGCGCATGTGGTTCAAGTATGGCATATACATTTCGATGTTAGTATAGTGTACAATACCTCCTCATATAAATGGAACAACAATAAAATACGCGGTTGTATTCTAAGATAACAATTGTCACAATTGAATTTATTTATTGTACCAATTTTGATTTTATCCTCACAAATATATGCTAATAAATTTCAGCAAGATATGTACTATACTATAGATTGATATGATGAGGACCAAGCAAATCTTTAATTTGGCCGGTGATATGTCTAGGACATACAATATATTGGGAGTACGTATGAAGCATTGACGACGTAATAATTGCAATTGAAGTGTAAGTTGAATAATTTGTTGATATTACTTTTGTTCAAGTGGATGAAATCTCACGTAATGCTGCATTTACATTTATTTATATGCATGCTTGTTAAAGGATTGGAAATAATTGTATTGATTGATGAGTGTGAGGCCATAATTCGTTAACTCCTCAATTTGAAGTAAGATCAACTAACGTAAGAATCTCAACGTGTTAAGAATTGGAAATTTTTGTGTAATTATATCGAAGCTAAGGTAAGTTTCACTCTCTATTCTATTGATCTTTCCTTTCACCTTCAATCTCCAAGGTAAGTTTTATGAGTTAAGTATAAATTTGGGGACTAACCTTTTTATTTTTTCACCTTTTGAGACCTCTCACTTTTTTTTTTCACCTTTTTAGACCTCTAGTTAAGTTTCCGGCCATTTAGCCCAACTTAAACTCACCTGAGCAAAAGTCAGTCCCCTATTTTAATTTTTATCCAAAAAAAGTTAGTCCCCTCATTGGAATTTGTACGAAATAAGTGAGTCCCTTCATTGGTTTAAGCATGCATATCCAAAACATGAGTATATTAACCAAATATTAAACTGAAAATTAATTCCCAAAAATTAAAGCTGCAGCATTAACTAGCCGTTTAAATTCAAAAAAATTAAAATCCATAACAACAGCAGCAACAGCTAGCCTTCAGCCCTTCAAATCTCTTCTCCAATCTAAATTAATGTACACAACTATGAACACATCCGACATCTAAATTCAACATAAATTTGCATAACTGAAGCAATAAGAAAAAAAAAATTACCATATTTGGGAGCCACCAAAGATGAAGAATATTCAGAAGAAGAGGGAATTTGCAGAGCTTTAGCAGGGAAGTAAAATGAGAAAATGGCGCCTAAAATGAGTAAATACCCACAAGATTCCAAACGCTGTGTTTGGTTTCTTTTATTTTTATTTTTAAATTCGGTTTTTAATTTGGACCACTCATTTACAAACCTTGCAGCAGAAGTTTTGCCTTTCCCGTGCACACGTGTCTGTCATTTACATGCCCCCATCCAATCATTCTCAAAAGCATTAAATAGGGGACTAACTTATTTGAGGGGATTTTATTTCTTTTGTCACTTTTTAAGGGAGTAACTTTTTAACCCAAGGGACTCACTTATTTAACCCAAGGGACAAACTTTTTGGCCGGATTTTTCCCATGAGGTCCCAAACGGTTGAAAAAAAGGTAGGAGGTCCCAAAAGGTGAAAAAATGAAAAGGTTAGTCCCCATCTTATACTTAACTCATTTTGATTATTATTATAATCTGGAAATTTTGACAATTATCACCTACTATTGTTTCCATTTTAGCAATTATCACATACTATTATTTTTTTTTGAAAATTACCATTTTCTTTTTTTCTGAAACACCAAAAAATTATTTGAATTTTGAACAACCCATTTGTGTTAGTTTTTTTTTTTTTTTTTTTTTTTTTTTTTTTTTTTGAGCCAAGTTAGCCAACGGGACAACCCTGATCCAACTACACACCAATTTACGGGTTAAGTGAGTCCGGGTCAAAGGTTAAAATTTAAAAATTGTGTTGAAAACGAAAGAATGGGTCGGGATTCGGGAGTCCAGTTTGATAGGTCTGTCTAGGTCGCCGGGATAAAAATCCTTAATTAAATGGATTGGGAACGAAAGAAGTATGAACAAGTACGGAGTGCTACGTATTCCAGATCAAGATGCAGTAGGGCAAAAGAAAACCCTAGAAAAGCAACTTTCCCTAAACAACCCATTTTACCTCTCTGTCTTTTTTTTTTTTTTTTTTTTGAGGAAAAGCTCCGAAGGAGCAACTATCTTTCATTCATCGGGAGATCATTGTTCAAAAGAGATACAATACATGACGGGAAATCTGTTAACCAAAAACTACTACCAATCTCCCATGGCAAACGATGAGCTAGACCATGGGCGACTTTATTTCCTTCCCTCCGAATAAAGCTCCACGAAACATCATTAAGAAACGAACACACATGATAAATATCATTGCTTCTTCCCCGCTCTGTCTTATTTTCTTTTTCAATCTCCAAGGTAATTTTGATTCTTATATTAATTAATTAATTAATTAATTAATTACTTCTTTACTCTACGTGGATTAAATAATAATTAATTAGAGATTAAATTGTTGTTTTTTTCTTTCAGATATCCGATTCCAATGGCGGAGGTGCCTCGATCTAGTTCATCAGAAGGAGATCGTCAAAGGTAAACTGTCAAAAAAATACAAGTAATAATTTGTATGTTTTCCCGAACTTTATTAATCTAATAAGGTGAAATCTTTAATTTTGTATTAGGCCTGCTACTCCTAAACATGGATCGTCTTTTAAGCGTCTAAGGTAAATTGTTTCTTTGTATTATAAATTAATTAATTATTTTTAAATATAATTTTTCTAATTTTTTTATTTTTAATATAAATAGATTTGGAAGTGATCTGGCTCCTGAAGAAGAAACCGCCTTCAGCCTTCCAGATGATGATAAGGGTAGTACAAGGTAAATTCTTTGTTATAATCTGTTTACCAAATCAAACCAAAATTAAACAATAATCTGTTTTTTTATTATATAATTGATCTTCAACTGATATATGATTTTACATGGATTTGTTTTTTTTTTTTTTAATTTTTTATTTATTGATTTGTTAATATTGTAGTAAACACTAAACAACAACGCTGCTGTTCTATTGTTTCCATACCATTGATTTAAATTGTCTTATTATTGACTTTTTATGTGTTCTGTACTTGAATAACTTTGATTAAATTTAATATTATGTTCTATGCTATGGTATTGCGTTGAATAGAGAGTTATGTTATTGAAAATAAAAACGAGAATAATAATAGCTAAGTTGACTAAAACATTCTAATAACAATAAAATTAATGAAATTTGATATTAGTAGATTCATGTATATTCATATATCGAATAACTATTCATGTGATGAAATGCAAACAAAAATTGTAGACAATCAATTAAGGCTTTTTGTTTCAAAAATAGCATTTAGAGTGAACGACATGAATTTTTGCATTTGCTGTTGTGATTTTGCTTCACCTGTGTTTTGTGTTTTGTTTGGCTCGCATAGGAGTTGAAATTTTGCTAACTATTATTCATAACAATTATAGTCATAGTAATAGTAATGTGAAATCTCCAATTGTGTATCAGTTTTGACTTTACTCCATCGGTTTGGTTTGAGCCGGATGCGATTAATGACAACAAAGTAGTTTTAGAGGTGACGGAGAACGATCATCGTTTCAGATGTCAAGACGTTTTGAATCATTACAGAGATACCAAGGTCTTTATTTTATATTTTTTGCAAACACAATTTTATTTATCTTGAAATATGCATTCAATTTTTTTGTTCCATTCAATTCCACTGATGTGTATGTAATCTCTTTCTTTTGGTTTTTGTATTGTTGGTGTGGTTGATTTTAAGGGGCCTGATTATGATTATGAACTGGTGGAGCTTATCAAGCATATGGATTTCCCCATTTTGCCCCGGAAACACTTTCATTACAACTTTAAGGCTAAGAAAAGAGAGAGAGATGATGATGATGATGATGATGATGGTTCACCAAAGTTATTCTATGCTGATGTCATTGAAGAAGACTATGGTACATACCGGCTTATATCCGTGATTCAGTGCGATATTCTGGATCCTTCTGGCCCTGGTAAGGATTGGTTTGTGTTTTTACATTGAATCTTGAATCTTGATTGCTTGCAAACTAACTACAAGTTGATATGTATATTTATATCTAGCATAAAACTGACAATTGGGTGCATTTCTGTCGCAGTGGGAAATTGTCGAGGTTGTACGAATGGTGTTCTTCACCCAACAGATTTGGTCTACTGTTATGAACCTTCTATTTGGATGCACGTGGGTCCATTACCATATTTCAATGTTCCTTCTCTTACCGAGACAGACTTGGAGAATGCACCCGGGGTTTAGTTTGCAAGGTTATTAATATATATATATATATATATATATATATATATATATATATATATATATATATATATATATATATATATATATATGTATGTATGTATGTATGTATGTATGTATGTATTTTGGAGACCTGGAATTGGCTGTGTTAAGCACCAGTGCTAACATTATAGCTAGGTCAGATCAACCATCCCGAGACAGACTTGGTGAATGCACCCGGGGTTAGTTTATATATGTATTTTGGAGACTTTGAATTGGCTGTGTTAAGCACCCCATGTTAGTGTTTAAGGTTATTAATATATATATTATATATGTATGTATTTTGGAGACTTGGAATTGGACGTGTTAAGCACCAGTGCTAACATGTTAGCAAGGTCAGATCAACCATCGGATTGTTGGAGAATGTGTGTTCGTTTTCAACAATTTTAGTTTTCCTATTGTTTCTGTCTGAATCTGATTTCCCCAAGAACTCGGACCTGAGATCCTGATACTCCTATCGGCAAGCTGAGAACCTACACAATGATAAGAAGTTAGCTAACCCCGGGGTGGTTCGGGGATAACCACTCCGATGACAAAGTCAGAAAGTGTTTAAGAGAAGAAGATAAGTAAGAGAGAGAAAGTAGAGAGAGAGAGAGTAATTTATGGCCTCATTAATGAGGTCTTACCTACTATTTATAATAATCCACCTTGACAGGTGGCTCTCATCCATGCAAAGCCTCCTGCGCCAAGTGTCGAGCTTCTGTTGCCACGTGCCGAATTCCGACAAGCCGATATGTTTGCTTTCTGGCGCATATCGGCGCCTTCTCACAATTGTTCAGAGTTTGGTCACGTGCTTTTACAAGATATCGGTCATACCCAGATATCATCCCATACAATTAGCCCCCCAAGTGAGGACGCATGATCATACATCATCGTTCTCAGTTAATGTAGCCAACAAACTTAACCTAACTAGACAAACTTTGGGTTCCACTTCTCATTCTTCAAATTTTACCTTATGTTCGAAGTTTCATGTGATAACGTTTCTGGTACTCTGTCAAGCACTGTGCATTAACAAAACTTTATTGCCGACCTTGCCGTTGCTGCAGTTCGTTATACCCGCTTGGCTTATACTCAAACACTGCATCGGATGAAGCTTGAGGATACCTCAGAGACTCACATCTTTTGCTGAGAAGATTTGCCTCTATTTTTAAGCTCTATATTCTTTTACTGAGAAGATTTATTTTAATTTATTATTATTAATTTTTTGTTGTAACTTTCAGGACAACTTTTGTATAGTATTATAATCCCATATTGTATTCATTTGCATTATCTTTGGCATTAGCTCTTAAATTTATACTTTTTATACCTCCTCGACGCATTACTCTGTTATGTTCTAGTGACTCCTTTTGTTCCCCCCCCAAGTGACCTTGTGTGCTGATAGCAGACAAGGTGTACTTGTTACGAAATATATGGGAGCGAAAAACTCCGTTTTCCCCCCCAAGTGACCTTGTGTGCTGATAGCAGACAAGGTGTACTTGTTACGAAATATATGGGAGCGAAAAACTCCGTTTTCCCCCCCAAGTGACCTTGTGTGCCGATAGCAGACAAGGTCCACTTGTTACAAAATATATGGGAGCGAAAAACTCCGTTTCCCCCCCAAGTGACCTTGTGTGCCGATAGCAGACAAGGTCCACTTGTTACAAAATACATGGGAGCGAAAAACTTCGTTTTCTCCCCCAAGTGACCTTGTGTGCCGATAGCAGACAAGGTCCACTTGTTACAAAATACATGGGAACGAAAAACTCCGTTTTCCCCCCCAAGTGACCTTGTGTGCCGATAGCAGACAAGGTCCACTTTTTACAAAATATATGGAAGCGTAACCGTTTTTTTTTTTTTTTTTTTGAAGCGGGAAAATTAGTACACGTGTCATAAATCCTACCGCTACTTTTTGAAATTGGTTGTCGATTCAGGGCCGTTGGATTTCTGAACCGCCTTTCTCCTCAACTGACTTTTCAGTTTCTTCTTTTAGATCAAAATTCCGCCATTTTTCGTTTCATTTCTCATTTTTCCAAAGCTTTTTCTCAGTCTCAATTGTTTTTCAACCAAAGGTTTACTTTTCTGACTTTTCTCGATTTCGGTCTGCACTTCTCAGTATATTAGGCGTGCTTTTCTTCTTCGTCACTTCTCACCTTTAGGTACATCGTATCAGCGACTTTCGTCGAAGGTATTGCCGCTCCCTAACCCCTGATTTTGCATGTTTATTTTATTTTCTCGTTTTTGAATTAAATGTCTGAAGATAGTGTCGAAGAGAATTTCCCTAACCTTAGTACTGCTAGGCGTCGTTTAATTAGGCAATCCCTAGGCAAAGAAATCGGTAGTAATCAGGGTAATTCATCTTCCTTTTCTGATAATATTGATTATCCATTTGAGACGTTATCTTCTGAAGAAGAGAAACGTGCTTTTATGCTACATAGGACTATTGCCCACCGCGAACGTGCCTATTATCCCACTAACCCTGATATTTCTGCCGATACTGAAATTCTTGACGTTGAGCCTGTTAGTGTTCGTTATCACTTACGCAGCTTTGCTGGGAAACGCTATTTTAATCAATACGGCACTAACGTTGGCAATATAGGTATAAACACCATGCCAAGGGTAAAGAGTACCAGTTATCAGCCTCGAGCTGCTGCCCGTGAGGCTGCTGAGGCCGCCAAAGCAGCTAAGGCAGCCGAGGCCGCTAAGGCAGCTGAATCCAGCAAAAGACCTGGGCAAGGTCAGGTTGTGAGTTCTTCCGAAGAAGAACCAGTGGCTGATATCCCTGCAAACCCCCAGGAAGGTCCGTCATCCCCCGTTCATGATTCAGCCGTCAACTCGGTTTTAGGAGATGACGAGACTCAAGAAGGTAGTATCAATAATGAGAGCAGGGAAGACATTGTTGACATGACGGCAGAGGTTATCCAGGAAGAGAATCTGGACGAGGGATATAACTCTGAAACTGACGGAGCTGAATTCCGACAACCCATTACCCTTGCCAGAGATGGAAAAGTGGCCAAGGCAAAAATAAATGACGATTTTAGGAAAACGGCAATTGAAAAAGATTACTGCCGTCGCGCTAAGAAATTTTTCAACTTACCTGACGGGTATGAGCTGTCAATTCCCCCTTCTGGAACCTCGGTATTAGATTGCCCAGCAGGTTCCGTGGCCGTTTATATGAAGCATTTAGACTTCAGCCTCCGCTTTCCTTTACATCCCTTTGTGGCAAAAATCCTGAGGGCCTGGAACGTCTATTTAGTTCAGGTTACTCCTCCCACTATTCGGGCCGTTATTGCCACCATCTGGGTCATGCTATATCGAAACTATCCCCTAACCCTTAACGTTTTTACACGACTGATTACTCTGAAGAGAGACGGTCAGTCGGATGGATGGTGGTCTTTGTATACCCAACCTCACAAATATACTGTCCACCCCAAACTGACAAGTTGTAAGGGCTGACAAGTGAGGTTCTTTTTCATGTCGGTTCCTGAGGACTTTCCTCTAAGAAGAACCTTTTACCAGCCTCATCCTCGCTTTGACTCAGTTCCCGAGAGGGATCTCGGTAAACATGAAGAGAGAGTCGTCAATCATTTTGACGTCTCAGAATTTGATGAAGGTGACGGCAAGGTCCGCATAGTTTCTAAGGTGTGGGTGCCGAATGTGAGTTACATTCTGGGCAACGCGCCGTTGTCTCGTGTCGGTCTCTGTTGGACTGACCATTATGGTACTGTTTATTTTATTGAATTTCTCTTTCTTTTTTTTTTCTTTTTTTTTTTTTTAAAATTATCTGTACCTAGCTGATTGAACTTACATTCTTTGCTCTCAGGTATTGACAAGTTGGACAATAGGCAACTCGGCTTATCTTCCGACAGGAGAAGAGTTCTCAGACGTTGCCCTAAAGCTTCAAGCCCCTACGATACTCTTGCTACCGTTTGCGGCCGCGCTCCAGCTATCAGTGCTAAAAGAAGAGCTGAGATCATGGCCGATGACAATTCCAAGAAGAGAAAGACGACATCTCTGGCCAATCGGCGAGGTGAAATTGTGATCTCCAGCCCTAGACAATCTGAAGGGCGTGGTGGGAAGAAGAAGGACCAATCGGAGTCCGAGAAGACTCCACCCATCACCAAAACTAAGAGCCCTGAGGCCATTGTGAAGAAGGTTATTCAGGGGATTGAGATCGAAGATCTCACTTCCGCCGAGTCCCCTCGTCAGCTTCAGCCAACCGTCACAGTTGCCCCTACTACGGTTGGCTCTGATTCAAGTATTCCGGCCCTGACGTATCGGTCCAATCAATGGATTGAACGAGTCTCTGGAAGGTTTCCAGACGAAGTTCTGAAGGGTTTCGCCGTCCCTACTGGTCATTCCGGAGACCGTTGGCAACCCAACATGGATGTCGGCCAGAATGAGTCTATGATTACCGATGACCCAATGCAAGGTGGGAATCTCGGTTATCGGCTTTTGAGCAATCTCACTCTGCCGATGGACAGGCCTGCTGGTCCAATCGGCCCCCTTGCTGCTACTCACATGCATAACATGATGAAGGTACCCTAACTCTTCCTTTATATATTTTTACATTTGGTGTACGGCTTCGATATAGACTTATTCTGTTTATCTTATTCTTAACTGTTCATATATTTTTTTTAAGGCTGTCATGTCTGGTACAGAGCTCGTTGAGATGTACCGTTATTATCAGGAGAAACATCATCAGGCCTCTTCCAGCCAAAGTGCCATGCAGGAAATAATCAATAATGCTGAAAGAGCCTTAGATGACTTGAAGAAAATAAAAGAGAGATATGACAAGGAGATGTCGGAGCTGAAGGTTAAGGCGGAGAAGGTCGCCAGTCTTGAGCTAGAGGTGCAGAGTCTGAAGACTCAGATCACCGAGAAGAATAAGGCCATTGAGCGCCTTCCCTCGGTTGAAAAAGATCTCCGCGATGCCATAGTTAAAATTAAGAGCCTTGAAGAAAAGGTTCAAAAAATGGAAGCTGACAAACCTGGTATTCGTCAGAGAGCGGTTGGCCGTTATATAGCTTCCAATGAGTTTTGCTCCAAGCTCCAAGATCGTTTCGATGGAGGTTGGACAGCTGCTCAGAGATGTGTCGCCCACGTTGCCGGTTGGAAGAAGGAAGATTGGGCTAAGGTTGAAAAGACTTTCAACGAGGAAGCCTACAAGATCCCTTCCGGCTTCGAGGCACATCAATTCTCTGAAGAGGACTTGTTCAATCTGGTGCCAAGTGCTGATGACGGCCCCAAAGATCCCAGCATTTTGGATTCCCCAGTGCCTGAGAATGCACAAGCTTGAAGGGGCGGGCAGTCATCACCGACATCTTCTTGTGGGTCTTGTATTATTGGACCTTATCAGCTATAACTCCCCTTTTATCGTCTTTTGTATGTTTCAACATTTATTTCGACAATGCTGTTTTATCGGCATATACCCCTTTTTTGTGGTGATGCCTGTCGATTGTCAACTTTGTTGTTATGTAAACTTAGCTCATTTTCATTATATTCTGTCATTTATCAGTTGTTTACAAATTTAAACATCTCTTATCATACTAATTAGGGATAAAATACATAAAACAATTCACAAAAGATAGGAATTTACTTGACACCCAACAGAGAGTTGTCTGATATCTGACAACTTCCAGCAATTATCAAACTTGACAATATCATAATCATACTACAACGGCCTTAACAACTATCACGTAAAAATTACCAAAGCATGATATCTATCTCATTCCTTACTCCCCCAGTGTACATAGTTTGTATTAGAACTATGTATACTAAGTAGTAATCATTTGTTGCTGGTCCAGATTATAACATTGGTCACCTACTGCTTTGTTGTTTCAGCCAGTTAGGTATCCTCTCGGCGATCTCTTTCTGAGCTACGCCTCATATCGGCGTATACTCGAATTGATTTTGCCGGTATTATATTTTGAACCAACAACCTCGTGAGTTAACGTATACAGCTGATCAGGTTGTATATCTATTAACTTCACGGAAGCGGTTTTGAGCTGTCCGTCCCATTTAACGTTGTTCTGTTAAATGGAGGATGCCTATTTCCAACACATATTGTCTGAATACTTCTTCATTCATCACTGATACCCTTTTTGATATCAGCTTCACATGAAAATTGTACATTACACATAGTATTTCTTCAATACAGCCGAGTTCCATACATTCTTCAGGGGTGCCCCATCCAAAGTTTCTAGATAAAACGATCCTTGGATGACGGCATCTCTAATTCGATAAGGTCCTTCCCAACTTGCAGTCAGCTTTCCATCTTCCTTTCCCTTACCGGTTGCCGCTGTTCTTCGCAGTACCAGATCTCCCACACTTAACGGCCGATGAGATACTCTTCTGTTGTAGGCCCTTGACATTCTTTCCTTAAATGCAGCTGACTTAACTGCTGCCTTTTCTCTGAGCTCTGGCAAGAAGTCTAACTGTTGTCGTAGGAGTAAATCATTTTGGTCTTCACAGTAATGCTGAATCCTAAATGTCGGTAACCCAACTTCTGCTGGTATGACTGCTTCTGTTCCAAAAACTAAAGTATAAGGTGATTCACCTGTGGCCTCTCTAATTGTTGTCCTATTTGCCCACAATATCTCTGGTATCAAATCTGCCCACAAACCCTTTGCATCTTCGATCTTCTTTTTAATTGCCGTTATTATTTGCTTATTTGCTGCTTCTGCCTGGCCGTTAGACTGTGGATGGCATACTGCTGCATAAGCAAATTTCACCTTGTACATCGTTAAGAGATCTTTGACTGGCTTACAGTCAAATTGGGTTCCATGATCAAAAACCATCGCCATCGGCAACCCAAATCTTGTGAAGATGCTTTTCCATATAAACTTCTTCACTTCTGATGCCGTTATCTTCGCTACCGGTTCTGCCTCAATCCACTTTGTGAAGTAGTCAATCCCCACTATCAGAAATTTTCTTCCACCCGTGGCCGATGGGAACGGGCCTATTATATCCATTCCCCATTGGGCAAAAGGGATTGGATTTAATATCGGAGTCAGGTCATTAGGGGGCAAGCTGATAACTGGGGCAAACTTTTGACACTTCTCGCATTTTTTGACATAAGCTATTGCATCTGCATTCATTGTCGGCCAGTAGTATCCCCTTCTCATTGCTTCTCTGGACAAGGCTCTTGCTCCGAGATGGTTACCACAACTACCTTCATGCAATTCTTCTAACAATCTTGCTGACTCAAAGTCCGTTATACACCTTTGCAATGGCAGTGAAAACCCCCTTTTGTATAACTGGCCTTGGTGCATGACAAACCATACACTATCTTTCCTCAATCTTTTCAACCCCCCCTTGTCCATCGGCCCTGCACCATGCATGAGGTATGCTAGTATTTTATCATACCACTGGTCCCCAATATCAACACACAAAACTTCTGCCGACACCTCATCTATGCTTCTCTGCTTTAAAACCTCCACCATGACCGTCCTTTCCAAGTCGTTAAAACTTGAACTTGCCAATCTTGCCAGCGCGTCTGCTTGAGCATTTTTCAATCTCGGAACCAATTTTATCTCAAAGTATTGCAACTGCGCCGCTAACTGTTTCATCTTCTCCAAATACTTCACTATTGCCGGCTCTCGAGTTTCATACTCCCCACTGAATTGACTTGATACCAGCTGAGAGTCAGTTATTAAAACCAGCCGTTTTGCCTCTGCCGCTATTGACAACTGCATTCCAGCTATTGCAGCTTCGTACTCGGCTTCATTATTTGTTGCCTTGAACTTAAATTTCATGGCATATTCAAACATTTTCCCGTCTGGAGCCGTTATCACAATTCCAGCCCCTGCCCCCGTTGCTGTAACTGAACCATCAACTGATACCTGCCATGTTCCCAATTCTCCCTCTTCATCGGTGTATGTGGTTTCAACAATGAAATCCGACAGTGGTTGAGCCTTAATTGATGTTCTAGGCTTGTAGCTTATTTCGTACTCCGACAACTCAACTGCCCATGCCAATAATCTACCAGATGTATCCATTTTATGCAATGATTTCTCCAAAGGGTGATTGGTTAACACCTCTATTGGATGTGCATCAAAGTAAGGCCTCAACTTCCTAGCTGCCACTACTACTGCTAACGCCATTTTCTCTATCACTGGATATCTGCGTTCTGCCGCATTCAATACATGACTGACAAAGTATATCGGCTGCTGTTGCTTCTTCCTTTCCACTGACAAAACGGCTGCCACCGTTTTTGGCGATGCCGAGATATATAACTGCAACACTTCTCCCTTCTCGGACCTGGCAATTGTGGGAAGAGATCTAAGATGATTCCTTACTACTTCCAAGGCGTCTCTTTGTTCCTTTCCCCACTCGAATGCTTTATTCTTTCTTAGTACCATGAAAAACGGAAGTGCCTTATCAGCTGACTTGCTGATAAATCTGGTCAATCCTGCCATCCTGCCAGTCAATCTCTGTATATCACGAATGGTTTTTGGTTGTTTCATTTGAAGTACCGCATTCACCTTATCTGGATTTGCATCTATTCCCCGTTCGCTGACCATAAAGCCCAAAAACTTCCCTGATCTGACCCCAAACACACACTTCTCCGGATTCAGCTTCATCTGGTATTTCCTTAACGTCTCAAATGTTTCCCTCAGATCCGCTATATGGTCCCCTTTTTCTTTACTTTTCACTATCGTATCATCCACATACACCTCAACATTCCGGCCTTTCTGCTTCTCAAATATCTTGTCCACCAACTTCTGATAGGTTGCCCCTGCATTTTTCAATCCAAACGGCATTGCCTTATAACAATACACACCGACATCTGTTATAAAAGCCGTTTTATTCCTGTCAGCCTTATGCATGCTGACCTGATGATATCCTGAAAACGCATCCAGAAAACTAAGCATTGCATGACCAGAGGTTGAGTCTACCAGCCTGTCTATCCGGGGTAATGGGTAGCAATCCTTAGGGCAAGCTTTATTTAAATCTGTAAAATCCACACACATTCGCCACTTCCCTGTCGGCTTTCTCACCATTACTACATTAGCCAACCACTCGGGATATGTACAAGGCTCAATGAACCCGGCCGCTAAGAGCTTGTTCACCTCAGCCTGGATTGCTTCTATTTTTTCAGTTGAGAAATTGCGTTTCTTTTGCCTTATTGGTCTGAATTTTCTATCAACATTCAGCTTATGCTCCATCACCTCTGGATGTATTCCTGACATTTCACTTGCTGAAAACGCAAAGACATCTGCATTCTCTCGCAGCAGGCTTATCAAATTACATCTTGTATCTACGTCCATATCGGCCCCAACCTTCACTGTTCTACTTGGATTGCCCGGTTGCAACTCAACCTGGACAGTTTCTCCCCCTGGTAACGGCCATGGGGTTTCCTCAGGCCTTGCATCAAAGTTTTTCATTGTCAAATCTTGAACCGTTGGTTGATCTTCCTTTATCGGATTACACGGTGTCGGAGCACTGCCAACCGGATTCTTCAAAGCTGTTACATAGCAGGCCTTTGACATCACCTGACCCCCATACACCTTCTCTACAGCTCCTAAATTCGACACATAAGCTATTGCCAGATGATAAGTTGACACAACGACCTGCATATCATGTATTATCGGTCTGCCGATAATTGCGTTGTAGGCTGACTTAACATCCACCACCAGGAACTCTGCCATCACATCTCTTGCTTGTGGCCCATCACCCAACTTAACCGGTAACACGATGCTCCCTTCTGGCCTTACAGTTGACCCATTGAAGCCAATCACGGGATATGATACCGGCTTCAGGTACTGCCTTCCTATATTCATCTCTTTAAAAGCCTGCATGAATAACACATTTGCTGAACTACCTCCATCCACCAGCACTCTTTTGATGTCAGCCCCATTTATCTTAGTTATTAGGACTAATGGGTCATCATGTGGGAACACTACACCCCTTGCATCTTCTTCTGTGAACATCACCTGAGGTATCGATGCTGGCCGGGGACGATTGTCTACATCCAAAGCACAAACTAGATGACGGTGCTCAGCCAAATGCTTCTTTGCTCCACTAATTGTCCCTCCATGAATTGGTCCCCCCGTTATCACATCTACCCTTCCAGTTGATAACGGTGGTATTCCTGCATCCCCTTGTCGGACTATTCCTCCTTGCGCCCTTTCAGGCCTTGCCTCTATCCGTTGCCTCTCAACTGCTTGTGCCGGTTGCTGATTCCTGCCTGCATTCAACCGTTACTGTGTTAAATGCCCTTTTCTGATCAATTCCTCAATGTTGTCCTTCGATTGCGTACACTCCTCCGTATAATTCCCCACATCCATATGGAACATACAATACTTCTTCACATCCCTTGGCCTTGCCTTCATGGGAATCGGCCTTGACCAATCCTCTCTGTTCTGATTTACTGAGTAGATTGCTGCCCTTGGTGTATTCAGGGGAGTGTAGGTGCTATATCTCATTGGCAGCCTTGTCGGTTTGGAATCTTGCCGGCTTCCTCCTCCCCTTCCCAGGGCAGGAGCTCTCGGCCTACTTCCCCCAGACGATGTCCCTTCATACTGACTTTGCCCCTTTCCGGCAACGACATGTCTGCTACCTGTCTTCATTAATTCTTCACTCTTTATGTAATCATGAGCTTTGCTAAACGCCGTTGCTAATGTCGGCATGTTTTTCCTTGTAAGGTACCGTTTGAAATCAGAATCAACCAAGCCATTCATTAAAGCCATCACAGCTATTTCTTGTTGCAGTTTTGGGATGGTGTTTGCCTCATTGTTAAATCGCCTAATGTAATCCCTCAAAGATTCATCCGGTTTCTGCTCCACGGCCATTAATTCTCCAGAGGTTCTCTGCCTCACACTGTTGCTGACATACTGACCCACAAACATCTCGGTCAATCTTTCAAAACTATCTACTGACCCAACTTCAAGGTTGTTAAACCAATCGGCTGCAGCCCTAATCAAAGTGGTTGGAAAGACCTTACACCAGAGTGCATCCGAGTTGGTATACAGCATCATGTGCCCCTCATAGGACGTTATGAATCTTGCCGGATCCCCTCTTCCATCATACCTACAAGTCGGCATTTTCACCTTTTCCATTGGCCGGTCCAAAATATGCTGGGCAAATGGGGACGCCCTTAACTGCACCACTGTTCGCACTGCCTGCCCATCTACTTGCGATCTGCTGCTGGGTTCTGGTACTCACGGTGCGACTTGAGGATTGTTCAACCCGCCGTGACATTGTGTGCGATCTTATCGGCGATTCATGTCGGGATCTCCTCGGCGAGTTCATCAACTGATTGTGTTGCTCCTCTTGGTTACGGTGCGGTGCTCCTATATCGGCCTGAGCGGCCCCCCTTTCAGCCTGTGCCGCCTCAGCCTCCTTTCTCTTCCTACTCATTGCACTCATCACCCTTGCTGCCGTTTCTAATTCATCTGGCGTGAATGCCGCCATAGGATCCTCTGCCTCCCCTCCACCTGCGGGGGAGGTTATCGGCATGTGAAACTGGTTACCCTCTAAGGTATGGGTTTCATCCACTATTTCCACCCGAGGTTGTTCTACTGGTATTTCATTGTTTCCGGCCATGATTATCGTTGTTATATATATGTTTTGTGTGAGGTTCTTAGGCGATAGAAGTGATCAATGTCCCCTCCTTCTAGCGCCAAATTATTTCTGTCTGAATCTGATTTCCCCAAGAACTCGGACCTGAGATCCTGATACTCCTATCGGCAAGCTGAGAACCTACACAATGATAAGAAGTTAGCTAACCCCGGGGTGGTCCGGGGATAACCACTCCGATGACAAAGTCAGAAAGTGTTTAAGAGAAGAAGATAAGTAAGAGAGAGAAAGTAGAGAGAGAGAGAGTAATTTATGGCCTCATTAATGAGGTCTTACCTACTATTTATAATAATCCACCTTGACAGGTGGCTCTCATCCATGCAAAGCCTCATGCGCCAAGTGTCGAGCTTCTGTTGTCACGTGCCGAATTCCGACAAGCCGATATGTTTGCTTTCTGGCGCATATCGGCGCCTTCTCACAATTGTTCAGAGTTTGGTCACGTGCTTTTACAAGATATCGGTCATACCCAGATATCATCCATACACCTATATTTAGCCGTCCTTGAGCCATATGGCTTTGAGATGTTCTGACTTGAAAATTGAAAGTAATAATCTTCTTAAGTTGTACAAGAAATATGATCATACTTAATTTACTATAATGGACCTTAACAGTCTACAGCAGAAATCAGAATATTCCGGTCTTAAGTTTTTTTTAGCCATTTTCAAGCTTTTTCCTTTCTCTCTCCTTCCATTTATGAACCTTCTATTTGGATGCGCGTGGGTCCATTACCGGATTACGATCTTCCTTCTCTCAACCATGGTTGACGGTAACAATGTATTTTGGTGAGAGAAACGTCAAGGGCTTGCTCATCTGCTTAACAATATAACTATGCACCTACACTTTATCTAAAACTGTTTTTAAAGTCATGTACATTAGCATGTATACGAGTATAGAACATAGTGTCCTATCAAATACTCACTCCGTTTTTAAATACTTGCTTCACTTTCCTTTTTCGGCCGTTTTTAAATACTTGTTCCATTTCTTTATTTGGAAAGCTTTAACAATATTTAATTAGTTTCTCTTACCTAGTGGACCTACCATAAACTATATATTATTAATTTCATATTCTCTCTCTTCCAATTCTCTCCACTACTTTTGCTTTTATATTCTTTTTATTCTTCCACCAACCCCACTACCTCCATATTTTATTACTTTCTCCAATTTTTCCTAAAACTCCGTGCATGGAGAAATGGAGCAAATGTTTAAAAATGGAACGAATAATATTTATGAAACCTTAACTTCGTACGGAGTATATATTAGCTAGATTTGGAATACTTTTCTCAATTGTATACCAACGCCTTTACTCCATATCATATTACTCGAGCAACGCATGTGGTTCAAGTATGGCATGTACATTTCGATGTTAGTATAGTGTACAATACCTCCTCATAAAAATGAAACAATAATAAAATTTGCGGTTATATTCAAAGATAACAATTGAATTAATTGTACCAATTTTAATTTTATCCTCACAAATATATGCTACTCCGTGATAAATTTTAGCATGATATGTACTATACTAAAGATTGATATGATGATGAGGACCAAGCAAATTTTTAATTTGGCCGGTGATATGTCTATGACATACAATTAGAGTTGTAAAAAGTTGACTTGACACGAATTACCGACTCAAATCCGATTATTAACCGACCCATTTGAACCCGAAAAAATGGTGACCCAAACCTGACCTGACCCGACCTGAAACCAACCCTAGACTTGAGTTGATCCGAGTATGTGAGACATGAACCCGAACATGAACTGACTTGGAGATGACCCCACCTGAATGTAACTCGTAAATTATTGACCTAAACCGAACTCAACTTGAATCGAAATTGACCCAAACCCGTTTTAACCCGTCAAAACCTGAATTTAACCCGACTCATTACTAACCTGACCTGAATTCAACCCGACCCGTTCCTAATCCGACCCGAATTTAACCCAACCTGTTACAAACCCGACCCGAAATCAACCCGACTTGTTATTGACCTGACCCAAATTCAACCCGACTTGTTATTGACCCGACTTGAATTTTACCAGACCTATTACTAACCCAATCTAAAAATTCAACCCGATCTGTTACTAGCCCGACTCGAAATCAACACGACTTGTTATTGACCCGACCTAAATTCAACCCAAATTGTTCCTGACCCGATTTCAAATCACCTTAAATGCAATTTAGACCACCTTATTATTGTTGATCAAAGCATTTTGTCTAGGGAGACCAAGTCGGTCCAGGCCAGCAAAAGAAAAGAGTATCATCCTCAAATTTAAGAATTAAATATAGTATATATTTGTTGTATGGTCAAAGGAGATAATTATCTTCCTAAATTATAGACTATAGTTCCCTAGTATATTGCCATATATTATAGTCAAAGGAAATAATTAGCTTGATAAAAATGATAATTATCTATTTATAGTTAGTTCGTTGAACCCGAATATGACCTGACTTGGAAATGACCCGACCTGATTGTAACCTGCAAATTATTGACTTGAACATAACCCGACTTGAATCCGAGAATGACCCGACTTGGAAATGACCTAACCTGATTATAACCCGCAAATTATTGACTTGAACCGAACACAACTTGAACCCGAGAATGACCCGACTTGAAAATGACCCGAACTGATTATAACCCGCAAATTATTGACTTGAACCGAACCCGACTCAAACCCGAGAATGACTCGACCAGATTCTAACCGGCAAATTATTGACTTAAACCGAACCCGACTCGAAACCGAGAATTACCCTAACCCGTTTTAACACGTGAAAACCCGAATTACAACCGACCTATTGTTCACCCGACCCGAATGTAACCCGACCTGTTATTCACCCGACCTAAACCTGATAAGAATTATGACCTGACGTGACTCGACTCAAGCATGACCAAACCCAAACCCGACCCGCATAGGTTATGGAATTAATCTGAATTGACCCGACCCACTCTTACCGACCCAAACCCGACTCGTTTACCTGAATTGAAAAATCTACCTGAAACCTCCAAAATTTCTCAAAAAGCATGGATATTAGCCTTCAATTTTGGAATTTTTTGACTTTTTTTCACCCGGATATAAAAATTGGTGAAATGTTTAACATAGTCCCTAATACCCTCCGAGAGTCCAATTGGCTGGGTGGAACCATCCAATTTGCCTTTAAACAACCAATTTACCGGTTTACAACTTGCACTGATTTCATTAACTCAACCTTACCACAAACATTTATAACAACATATAATGATCATATATGGATCCAAACGGCATTATATGACCCTGAGATGTATCCCCTGAAATCTTAATGTTTTTCGACACTAGGCCCTGAAACATTCTAAATTTCTCAAAAGCGTGGATATTAGCCTTCAATTTTGGAATTTTTTGTCTTTTTTTCACCCAGATATAAAAATTGCCAAAATGTTTAACATGGTCCCTAATAACCTTCGGGAGTCCAATTGGGTGGGTGGAACCATCCAATTTTCCTTTAATCGACCAATTTACCGGTTTACAATTTGCACCGATTTCATTAATTCAAGCCTACCACGAACTTTTATGACAACAAATAATGATCATATATGGTTCCAAACGACATTATATTAAAGGATTTATGTCTTCTTCGTGTGCAATTACTAGATATATAAATGGATCAAATTATGGAGATAATTAAGTTCATACATTTTGGGTCGTCGTTTTATCATAGCTAGAGGTACTAACGATCTTTGGGCTAGTAAAATAGCCCAAAGCCCAATTGGACGGATCCTATAAGGTCACACAAAGGGTCTAAATCGGGCACGAGAGGACAAGGCCCATGATGGGCCTCATCCTCTAGTATGGCCGGTCATGTAGAGTAAGTTTGAGGGTTTTAGGCTTCCTAACCCTAGTCTAATTATAATATGATTATAAATAGACTAGGTGCCTAGGGTTTGCTGAGATGTATGCAATTAACTGATCAGTGTGATCAAACCCTAATTAGCAAACACGAGACCAACCCCTCTCATACTCCTCTCTATCTCACGGCTCTCTCCTCCTCCCTTGGCGCCAGTGTGGTGGTTCGTGGTGGTGGTAGATCGTGGTGGTCGGTTAGTCCAATAAAGGTGGTGATCGCGGTTTTCCTCAATCACTCGACCAATCTAGTATTGGTGGACGGCTCGTTCGAAGCTCGTGGACTAAGTAGAGTAGCAACGCTTGAGGCTCTATTTTCTCCCTGATTTGTTAATCAAATTGCTACGTGGAATTAACGCTTCAAAGGTATGATTATGTGTCTTGTGTGTTATGCATGTGTTCTTGGGATTAGGTACTTTTATGAATATGGTTCATGATTTTCCGCTGCGTAGTACCTATAAACTCCAACAATGGTATCAATTAGCCTCTTGCATGAACGCGCTTAATCATATTTATACAATTAATTTGAAGTCCATGTTAATTTTATAATCAATTAAGAGGGAGAAATTAATTTAATTATGGTTCAATTATTATATTTAATGTGATTAAACTTTTGGAATTGATTAAATATGATTTAATTATGCTCAAAATAGCCATGAAGAGGACCGAATTAAGCCCTAGATCATTCGAAATTTTCGAACCCTAGAACCCTAATTCGAATTATTTCAAAAATTCATAGCCCTAAAATATGATTTTGTGCTTGATTTTTGATTTAATTCGAATTGTTTTATGCTTCATAATTTTAATTGGATTGATTTATGCATAAAAATGTTTTGTGTATGATCATCGATTTAATTTTAAGAGTTAGAATTAAATTGGGATTAATTTTATGATGAACCCTAATTTTAATATTGAATGATGATTTAATTTTAATTTCTGGACTGATTTAATTTAATAAAAGTTATTTTAATTAAATTAAAACACAAAAAAAAAATTATTTAGAGGCGGCAGCCACGGTGGTTGCCGCCGCTGCTGGTCCAAGAGGGAGGGGAAGGGGAGGGCAGAGGTCGGAGGGTGGCTGTGGGCAGCAGCGTGCAAGCGTTGCACGGCTGCTGCCACGGCTGCCAGTGCTGCTGCCCTTGCGGCAGTGGCTGCCGTTAAGGCAGTCAGCCACCGTGGCTAGCTTCGGCTAGCTAACCACGGTAGCCGGCGGTGGTGGCTCACGGTTTTCAAAAAAAAAAAATTTAATTTTATAATTATATCAAGATAAATATGATTTATTTTGGATAAGATAAAATATTTTGAAAAATATGATCTTTTATTTTAAAAGATAAAATCAGTTTTATTTGGATAAAATCTTTTATTTTAGGATAAAATCAAATATTCAAAAGTTGTTATATTTGATATTATCCATATTTAAAATTGTTAAATTAGTAATTATCCATAATTAAAGTGGTTAATTTTGGATAAGATTGATTAGGATATTCTGAGCATATTCCAAAAGGATAATAATTGATTTAAATAATGTGATTATCCCATAATTAGATTAGGATAATTGATTTTAAAATTATTTGATTGGCTAATAATTAGGATAGAATCTCCTAAAGTTGTTAGGATAATCATGGAAGATTAAATATGATTTATCTTTCTAAATTAAAATAAGATTTGATTCTATCTCATGCCTAAATTAAAATATATGATATTTTATGATTGGTCATGAATAATACATGATATTATCTAATTATGATTTAAAGTATATGATATTTTAGGAAATGCGTTGCCTTAATTATAAACCATTCGATGTTGTAGTTTAGACAAGCATGTTGAGTGATTTATTATATTGCACTTTTATAATATATGATATTATGTTGCTATATATAGATAGTATGACCCATAGATTCTGAAATACGATCTGTGCATCGTGATGTATTTTTGTAATCTAAATACGGTCTGCGTACTGTTAAGTATTTTTGTAACTTTTATTTAAAGTAAATAGATTAGTTATTTAAATAGTGTTAGTCCAAAGAAGCCCATGAAGTGAAGGCCCAAATGAGCAAGGTGGATGGAGATCCATGATGATTCAAGTGGGAGCTTTTCATTTCTAGTTATCTTACGACTAAGGGGCCATACTAAGTCATGTTTTATTGCATTAGTAGATTATGCATGTTAGATTTTATTTATGTTGATTGATGATGCGCTAGAGTTCACTAAATAATCACAACATAAATGAATCTAGGACCCAGTAATATTGAGATTGGTTTTCCAATTAAAAAACCAATGAAACCTTCGATATTTATGATGGGTCATGCCAAAGCTGGGTGTCATATTATATCTTGGGAAAGTTGGGGTAAATCAAGTTTTACAATTTTAATTGGTTATGCTCAACAAGGTTACCTAAAGAGTTTAGAACCTTGAAGCAAAGGGAAATAATTAAACATGTGATGGTTAATTATTCAACCAAGAGTTACAAGAGTTGTAATCAGTAAAGAGTTTACTCACCTTGAAAATTTAATGGTTGATGGTAGGGCCAAAGTCCGGTCAATTATTGCACGAATAAAGGGTCTTGGAATCACTTAAAATTCAATTGGGATCATTTAATTATTGAATAAAGTGCTTTAAAGTTACCTATATAAATCATTTATGGTACTTTAATGTTAAATTAAACATAATTATTAAACTTTGCCTTATTTTGACATAGATGGGTAGCCATAATCAGAATGACAACATCATTTACAATCTTCGACCATTCCTTGAGAAGGATAGGTTGACAGGAGAAAACTTTTCCACTTGGGAAAGAATGCTAAGGCTCGTTCTGAAATCTGAAGGTAGAGAGGATGTCATTGACACCCCATTGCCAAGACCTCTGCTAGAAAATACAACTACGGCAGAAGTCAAGAGGCACAAGGAAGCTCATGATAGAGCTGTGCCTATCACTTGCTTGATGATTGCTACCATGGAACCTAGTCTTCAAAAGCGTTTTGAGGATCAGGATGCGTACACAATCATGCAAGAACTCAAATCCTTGTTTAAGAAACAAGCAAGAATTGAAAGGTACGAGCTTCATCGTGAGATTCTAGATTGTAGGATTCTCAATTCGGGAGGAAGAACCGGTAATAGACACAAAATCATCCATTCTGGTTCTATATTTATTCGAATAAAATTCAGAAGGGTGCCATAGTTCATGATCATGTTTTCAAAATGATCGGCCTTATTCAAAGTATGGAGAAACTGGGGCACCCATACAGTGATGAGATGGCAACAAACATCATTCTCCACTCACTTCCAGAAAGTTTTAACCAGTTTATCATGAATTTTAACATGACTGCGACTGCAAAGACTATGAATCAATTGCACGCAATGCTGGTTAGTGCTGAAAAGCAAATCCCTAAGGAACCTAAGAAGGAAGTTCTTATGATTCAAAAGGGAAAGGGGTTCAAGAAAAAGGGGCAAAAGGTTAGTGCCAAGAGCAAGGGCAAGCAAGTTGCCAAGGCTCTTGAGAAGCCTAAGGCGAATCCAAAACCCAAAGTTGCAAGTGAAAGTGAATGCTTTTACTGCAAGAAGAAGGGGCATTGGAAACACAATTGCCAGAAATACCTAGACTCCCTCAAGAAGAATGGAGCATCAACCTCAGGTATTATGTTATAAACATTTTAACTTTCACTTAGGTATGTGATACCAAGTTGCAGTGCTTGACATTGTGAATGTTGCGCAGGAACTGCAACCAAGTCAGGCTAGCATGGAAATGGAGCTTGAAGGTGCACTAGAAGTGTTCGAGTGGCCAAAGATAGCTTCATAGTTTTAATTTCTGAATTTTATGATGATTTTAGAACAATTTCCAGTTTTTTATGAGATAATTTTTCAGTGTTACTTTGAATACTGATTCGTTTTTTACTTGGCCTGGACAAGTGTTGATCCATGACCAAGGTAATAAATTGTTTTCATTTTGCTAGATATGAGTTATTTTGCTTTATGACATTGATAAAAGTAGATCACAAAAGCAATTTTAGATGATTAAAGTAAACTTGCTTATAACAAAGTAAGATTAGGTCACATAAACCATTTGCACATCCAAAGTTACATTGGATGGACTTTTATTCTTATATGATTATGAATCACTTGAGAATTAGAAGTCATGCTTGATAAGGTAAAATGACCAAGTTGCCTTTTAGCTGAAAGGGTGAAAGAGCTAATGACCTTTTGGAACACAAACATATGATGTGTGTGGACCATAAGTTCAAGAATTAGCAAAGAGATTTAACTATTTTATTGCTCTTACTGACGATTTAAGTAACTATATCGATAATTACTTAATGAAGTAAAGCTTGGAATCATTGAAAAGTTCAAAAATTCCAAAATGAAATGTAAAATTAGTTTGAGATAAACAATTTAACACCACAATATGATTGTTGTGATAAATATTAAACTCAAAAAGTAAATGATCATCTAAAAGGGAATTGTTGAATTAGTTCACAATCTAGAAACATTACATTCAAAGTGTATGTTGAAAGAAGGAATCAAACTTTGCTTGCCATGGTTCGATCCTAGATTAGCTTTAATGATTTACAAATATCGTTTTGAGATATGATTTACAACAACAATTGCGAATATGCTAAACAGAAACTTAACCAAAGCAGTAGAAAAGATGTCATAAGAGTTATAGACTGGAAATGTTCCAAAGTTATCTTTTCTAAACAAGATTGAGGGAATATGAAATCCATGTAAAATGTTTACATAGATGACATAATAAACCCAAAATCAGAGGTATTATTCCTACAATCGCGTAGAAACAAATTGTTTGTTGCTCGCGATAATGTCTTTATAGAAAGAAATCTCTTCCTACAAAGCCAAGTGGGAGTAAAGTTAGATCTCGATGAGATTCGAGACGAGCAACAAATGGATGTGGATAACACTACATCAGAGACGAAGGCATATGAAATCAGCTAATTTGATAAACCATATGTCGAAGCAAGCTAATTCTACTAGCGAGGCTTCTATCGTCCCACTTGAATGAAAGAATTCAAAGAGTTGAAGAGAATAATTCTATTGTTGCTCATACCTATTGTAGGTTACTTAGGATCAAAACAAACAGTTTGTTGAAATTCTGATAAAAGGTGGATTCTAAAATTTTCCTATTGGAATGGTTAGAACCCATGCCCTGCAAGCAAGCTTTGGATAAGTGTTAACTCAGGAAATGGCTTAAGGCTATTAAATCCAGAATGGACTCCATGTCTGTAAAGATGTGTTAGTTCATGATAGTGTTACAAATAGGGTCAAACCTATTAGATGCGTAAGCCTATTCGGATTATTCTAGTTATGGATATCAAAATCACCTTCTTGAAATGTTCTTGATGGAGGATATGTATATGATACAATCTAAGAATTTTGAAATCCAGAAATCCTAGAAAGTTTTGCAAATTTCAGAAATTCATTTAATGGATTGAAGTAAGCATAAGGGAGTTGAAACATTCGTTTCGATTAGTCAATCAAATAGTTTGATTTCCTCAAAGAACGAAAAGGAATCTTGTAGAGACAAGAAGTTTAGTGGGAGCAATTGGTCTTCTTGGTCATGTATGTAGATGACATACAGTTCATTTGAAATGACATATCAATGCTTGAATAAGTCAAGCAATGGTTAGAAAGTTGTTTCTATATGAAAGACTTAGGAGATGTTGAGTACATATTGGGAATCATGATCCACGAAGTGAATCTTGAAGAATGATTGGACAACATCGAGAGACTTATGTTGATAAGGATCTCGACAAGTTCATGAAGCAAGACTCTAAGAGAGGATGTTTTCCCATGTTTCATGGTAGTACGCTCAGTAAAACTCAGTGCTTTCAAAAGCTTGTAGAGTTGAGTTGTATGGATAGTGTACCTTATGCTTTTGCAGAAGGGTCCATTATATGTACCATGATATGTACAAAGCAAGATGTTACATATGACTTGTGCATATGTAGCAAGTTTTCAAGTAAATTCAGAACAAGCATACTGAAAGTTGCAAAGAGAAAATCCTTAAGTACTTAAGAAGAACTAAAGGAATTTTTCTAGCTAATGGTGTTAAAAGTGAATAAGTTGTCAAAAGGTTATACGGATGCAAGTTTCCAAACAGGCAAGATGACTTTTGATAGTGATCTAGATACATTTTGTGTCTGTATGAAGAAGGACAGTAAGCTTGAAAGAGTTCAAAGCAGAATACTGTTGCATACTCATTGTCAGAATATGTGTTTTAGCTGTAGTAAGAGTAGTTAAGGAGGAAGTTTGGATCAAATTGTCTTGTGACTAAAATGACACCTTTGCCAAAACAAAGGAGTCAGGGTCACATCACAAATCCAAACAAATAGATATGAGATATCACCTCATTTATGAGATCAATGACAGGTGGAATGTCATGATTTGCAAAGTTTTATTATGAGTGAGAAATCACTAAACCCCTTCCATAGACTAAGATATGAGAGTCATATTAAAGACTTGGATTGAAGCAAGTTATGTAATTAAAGTTGTATATGTTTTGAGAAAACATATTACATAAGGAATGCATATACTTGCAGAATTATGTTTAAAATAGAAATTTCATTTCTCTTATTTAATTATGGTTTTGGAAATTAAACAAAATGTCCAAAATAATTATGAATTGATGGGCTCATCAGGTTAATTTATTTAAATAACCTGGTAAATGAAACCCCACAGGTGAACAAAATTCATATATTATTTAAGTTCCTAGTTCGAAATCATTAAAGTGGACATAAATGATTTCAATAAATGGACTAGCATGTAAGATTGATTGGATAGCGCAGTTTCATGGGCTATAGGGGCATAGAGATGCTCGGTCAATCACTTGGATATGCATAAATGATGCATGATCAAACTATTGACCTACGTTGAAGTTCAAGTATAGAGCTTCCGGATATATTAGTGGATTCCTTTGACATGAGTGGAACATTGATTTCATTCAATGATTGATTTAACTGCGGTACACTCAAACGTTTACCCGTAACTGGAGATTATAAAGTGTGTTTTCCGGTTATTTCAAAAGTTGAGTGGGAGCCTTGTTGCCACAAGATTGGATTGAGTCTACCTATTAAATTAGGAAATGTGTCATGGCCACTTGAAGAGGAAGAATTCAGAAAATACGTGGCCGCGTTCAAATGCATTACCCAGTAGATTTCAAGAAACGATTTGTAGATTAATATGATCTCGACATGTGATGCAATCATATTATCAAATCGACATATATTGAATTAAGGAATTTGAATATTGCACACTTGTCTCAGACAAGTGGGAGATTGAAGGATTTATGTCTTCGTCGTGTGCAATTTCTAGATATATAAATGGATTAAATTATGGAGATAATTAAGTTCGTACATTTGGGTCGTCGTTTTATCATAGCTAGAGGTACTAACGATCTTTGGGCTAGTAAAATAGCCCAAAGCCCAATTGACGGATCCTATAAGGTCACACAAAGGGTCTAGATCGGGCACGAGAGGACAAGGCCCATGATGGGCCTCATCCTCTAGTATGGCCGGCCATGTAGAGTAAGTTTGAGGGTTTTGGGCTTCCTAACCGTCTAATTATAATATGATTATAAATAGACTAGGTGCCTAGGGTTTGCTGAGATGTATGCAATTAACTGATCAGTGTGATCAAACCCTAATTAGCAAACACGAGACCAACCCCTCTCATACTCCTCTCTATCTCACGACTCTTTCCTCCTCCCTTGCCGCGAGTGTGGTGGTTTGTGGTGGTGGTAGATCGTGGTGGTCGGTTAGTCCAATAAAGGTGGTGATCGCGGTTTTCCTCAATCACTCGACCAATCTAGTATTGGTGGACGGCTCATTCGAAACTCGTGGACTAAGTAGAGGAGCAATGGTTGGGGCTCTATTTTCTCCTTGATTTGTTAATCAAATTGCTACGTGGAATTCACGCTTCAAAGGTATGATTATGTGTCTTGTGTGTTATGCATGTGTTCTTGGGATTAGGTACTTTTATGAATATGATTCATGATTTTCCGCTGCGTAGTACGTATAAACTCCAACATATATGACCCCGAGATGTATTCCCTAGAATTTCAAGACTTTTCGACACTGGGACTCGAAGACTCCAAAAATTCTCAAAAAGCGTGGATATAGCTAAAGATGGGCAACGGCCGTGCCGTGCCTAAATTTAGCACACCCCAGCCCAAGGCACGGCACGGCCCACGAGCCTGGCGGGGCGTGCCGGGCCGGGCCGTGGGCCAGACCATGGCACTTTTTATTTTTATTTATTTATTTTTTTTTTAAAAAAAAAATGTAAATAAAAAACGATATATATATTTTAGTACAACTTAATTTTATATAAATAATGTTATTAATTTATGTTTATGTTAATTAATGTTAATATATTTTGTTTTAAACAACTTTATTTTAATTAAGGTTATATAAATTATTTATCTAATTATGTTTAAGTTTATATAAATAATTCTATTAATTTAGCAAAAAAACAACAATACATATAATAAAATAAAAATTATGAGTGCCGGACCGTGCCACGTGCCGTGCTCTCGTGCCACGTGCCGTGCCGGCGTGCCGACCCACGGGCCGGCCACCGTGCTACCCGCTGTGCCTCGTGCCGTGCCCGTGCCGATTCCCAGATTTTTGTTCACGGCACGGCCCACAGGTGGGCCGCCGTGCCGGAATCGTGCCGGCACGGCTTGTGCCCATATTTAGACATAGCCTTCAACTTATGAATTTTTTAATTTTTTTTCGCCCGAAAATAAAAATTGCCGAAATGTTTACCATGTTCCCTAATACCCTCCGTGACTCCAATTGGGTGGGTGGAACCATCCAATTTACCTTTAAACGGCCAATTTTCCGATTTACATCTTGCACCGATTTCATTAAATCAAGCTTACCACGAACATTTATGACAACATATAATGATCATATATGGTTCCAAACGGCATTATATGACCCCGAAATTTGTCCCCTAAAATCACAAGTCTTTTCGACACCGGCCCCGAAACCTCCAAAATTTCTCAAAAATCGTGGATATTAGCCTTCAATTTTGAAATATTTTGACTTTTTTTATCTCCCGAAAATAAAAATTGCCGAAATTTTTACCATGGTCCCAAACACCCTCCGGGAGTCCAATTGGTTGGGTGGAACCATCCAATTGGCCTTTAAACAGCTAATTTACCGGTTTACAACTTGCACCGATTTCATTAACTCAACCCTACCACGAACATTTATGACAACATATAATGATCATATATGGTTCCAAACGACATTATATGACTCCGAGATGTATCCCCTAAAATCTCAAGAATTTTCGACATCAGGACTCGAAACCTCTAAAATTTATCAAAAAGCGTGGATATTAGCCTTAAATTTTGGAATATTTTGACTTTTTTTCGCCTGTAAATAAAAATTGCCGAAATATTTACCATGTTCCCTAATACCCTCCAGGAGTCCAATTAGGTGGGTGGAACCATCCAATTTGCATTTAAATGGCGAATTTACAGATTTACAATGACTTGCACCGATTTGATTAACTCAAGCCTACCACAAACATTTATGGAACATATAATGATCATTTATGGTTTAAAACAGTATTATATGACCCCGAGATATATCCCCTAAAATCACTAACCTTTTCGACACCAGGTCCCAAAACCTCAAAAATTTCTCAAACAGCGTGGATATTAGCCTTCAATTTTGGAATTTTTTGACATTTTTTCGCCCGAAAATTAAAATTGCCGAAATGTCTACCATGGTTCTTAATACCCTCCGGGAGTCCAATTGGTGTGGTGGAACCATCCAATTTGCATTTAAACGACCAATTTACCGGTTTACAACTTGCACTGATTACATTAACTCAAGCCTACCACGAACATTTATGACAACATATAATGGTCATTTATGGTTTCAAACGGCATTATATGACCCCAAGATGTATCTCAAAAAGGTGGATATTAGCGTTCAATTTTTGAATTTTTTGACTTTTTTTTCGCCTAGAAATAAAAAATTGCCGAAATGTTTATCATGGTCCCTAATACCCTCCGGCAGTCCACACTACTAGAATAAAGGCTAGTTCCGACTTAAAAAATCCCTCGAAAACACCTTTTTTCCGTCGGAAAACGTGTTTTCGACGAAATTCCGTCGGAAAGTGGCGTCATAAAAGTGTTTGTAGGAAAATCGACTTCTTTCGACGGAAATTTCCGTCGGTAGAGGGTTTTCAGGTCCCGAAACGTCCGTGGGAAATTTCCGACGGAATTGCAATTCCGTCGAAAATTCCCGACAGAAATTCCGTCGGAAAATCCTGTAAAAAAATAAAAAAAAAATGCCGAAACCACCCCATACCACCACCAGCCCCCACCGCAAAACCACCACCTCCACCGCAACAAATAAAATTAAAACAACTCGTCGAAACCACCGATAACCACAACCCACCACCTCATAACTCGCCAAAACCACCCATAACCACCACCCACCACCCCAATCGACCCACCACCCTACTCGACCCACCTAAACCTAAATCTGACCCAGATCCACCCACCAAAACCCACCTATAACTAAAACCGACACTAACCCACCCACATAAAACTGACCCTGACCCTGACCCATCCACCACAACCACTCACAACCCCAATCGACCTACCACAACCCACGTGATACATAAAACCGTCCCAGACCCACCCATTACAACCCACTTAAACCTAAAACCGTCCCAGACCCACCCACTACAACCCACCTAAAACCAACCCAGATCTACCACCCACCTAAAACCACCACCATCGCCACTGAAAACCACAATCACAGCCCATAAATTAACAAAAAAAAATTAAAAACAAGAAAACATACCTTTATTTCCACCGAAGCTTTGAATTTCACTCGAATTTGGTTGAATACGGTCAAATTCGACCATGAAACCTTTAGATCTAAGGATGTCAAGCTCGAATTTGACCATAACAACCATAAATTAGACCGTGACAACCATAAATTACCCAGATCTAATGATTTCAAGGTAAAGAAAGGAGTGAGAAAGAGAAACAAGTAGAGGAGAAGAAGTAGAGGAGAGAGAAAGAGAATAGGAGAGGCGTGAAATCTGAGGAAGAGGATGAGAGAGGAAGAGAAGATATGGTTTTGTTCTTTTTTTAAAGAGAGGAATGAGTGGTGTGATTTTAAAAGGAGCAGGAGAAATTTTAAAAAAAATATATTCCGACAGAATTTTCCACCGGGAATTTCCGACGGATTTGAATTCCGTCGGAAAGTTAAGTTACGACGGAATATTCCGTCGGAAAATGCATATATTCCAACTGATTTATTTTCCGTCGGAAACTTCCAACGGATTTTCAACGAATTATTTGAATTCGTCGGAAATTTCCGACAGAATAAAAATTCGTCGGAAATTTCGAATTTTCCGACGGAATTATGCATCCGTCGGAACCAATCCGTCGCTATTTGCCTGTTTTCTAGTAGTGCCAGTTGGGTGGGTGGTACCATCCAATTTGCCTTAAAACGACCAATTTACCGGTTTACACCTTGCACTGATTCCATTAACTCAATCCTACTACGAACATTTATGGCAACGTATAATGATTATATATGATTCCAAAAGGCATTATATGACCTCGAGATGTATCCCTTAAATCTTAGCCTTCAATTTTGGAATTTTTTGACTTTTTTCCGCCCGAAAATAAATATTGTCGAGATTTTTACCATGGTCCCTAATACGCTCCGAGAGTCCAATTGGCTGGGTGGAACCATCAAATTTGCCTTTAAACGGCCAATTACCGATTTACAACTTGCATCGATTTCATTAATTTAAGCCTACCATGAACATTTATGACAACATATAATAATCATATATGGTTCTAAACGACATTATATGACTCCGAGATATATCCCCTAAAATCTCATTGCTTTTCGACACCAGGTCCCGAAACCTTCGAAATTTCTAAAAAAGCTCAGTTATTAGCCTTCAATTTTGGAAAATTTTGACTTTTTTTTGCCTGGAAATAAAAATTGCCAAAATGTTTACCATGGTCCCTAATATCCTCCGGGGGTCCAATTGGGTGGGTAGAACCATCCAATTTGTCTTTAAACGACCAATTTACCTATTTATAACTTGCACCGATTTCATTAACTCAAGCCTACCACGAACATTTATGACAACATATAATGATCATATATGGTTCCAAACGACATTATATGACCCTGAGAAGTATCTCCTAAAATCTCAAGGCTTTTCGACATCGGGCCTCGAAACCTCCAAAATTTCTCAAAAAGCGTGGTTATTAGCGTTAAATTTTGGAATTTTTAGACTTATTTTCGCCCGAAAATAAAAATTGCCGAAATGTTTACCATGGTCACTAATACCCTGTGGAGTCCAATTGGGTGGGTTGAACTATCCAATTTCCCGAGATGTATCCCCTAGAATTTCAAGACTTTTCGATACTAGTACCGAAACCTCAAAAATTTCGCAAAATGCGTGGATTTAATTCTGGAATTTTTTTACTTTTCTTCGCCCGGAAATAAAAATTGTAAAATGTTTAACATGATCCCTAATACCCTCCGAGAGTTCAATTAGATGGGTGAAACCATCCAATTTGCTTTTAAACAACCAATTTACCGGTTTACAACTTGCATCAATTTCATTAACTCAAGCCTACTATGAACATTTATGACAACAAATAATGATCATATATGGTTCCAAACGACATTATATGTCCCCGAGATTTATTTTCTAAAATTTCAAGACTTTTCCACACCGGGCCCCGAAACCTCAAAAATTTCTTAAAAAGCGTGGATATTAGACTTTAATTTTGGAATTTTTTGACTTTTTTTCGCTTGAAAATAAAAATTGCCGAAATGTTTACTATGGTCCCTAATATCCTCCGGAAGACAAATTGGGTGGGTGGAACCATCCAATTTGCTTGTAAACGACCAATTTACCAATTTACAACTTGCACTGATTTCATTAACTCAAGCCTAGCTACCACGAACATTTATGACAACATGTAATGATCATATATGGTTCTAAACGGCATTATATGACTCTGATATGTATCCCCTAAAATCTTAAGGCTTTTTGACACCGGGCCCTGAAACCTTCAAAATTACTCAAAAAGCGTGGATATTAGCCTTTAATTTTGGAATTTTTTTGACTTATTTTCTCCCGGAAATAAAAATTTCCGAAATGTTTACCATGGTCCCTAATACCGTCCGGGCGTCCAATTTGGTGGGTGGAACTATCCAATTTACCTTTAAACGGTCATATTATCGGTTTACAACTTGCACCGATTACATTAACTCAAGCCTACCACGAACATTTATGACAACAAATAATGATCATATATGGTTCCAATACGACATTATATGACCCTGAGATGTATCCCTTAAAATATCAAGACTTTTCCACACCGGGCCCCAAAACCTTCAAAATTTCTCAAAAAACGTGGATATTAATTAGCCTTTAATTTTGGAATTTTTTGACTTTTTTTGGTCAGGAAATAAAAATTGCCGAAATGTTTATCATGGTCCTAAAACCCTCCGGGAGTCCAATTCGGTGGGTGGAACCATCCAATTTTCTTTTAAACGACCAATTTACCGGTTTACAACTTGCACCGATTTCATTAATTCAAGCCTACCACGAACATTTATGACAACAAATAATGATTATATATGATTCCAAACGGCGTTATATGACCCCGAGATGTATCCCTAAAATTTTCGACGCTTTTCGACACCGGGCTTCAAAACCTTCGAAATTTCTCAAAAAGCGTGGATATTAGCCTTCAATTCTGGGAGTCCAATTGGGTGGGTGGAACCATCCAATTTGCCTTTAAACAGGCCAATTTACCGATTTAAACCTTGCACTGATTTCTTTAACTCAAGCCTACCACGAACGTTTATGACAACATATAATGATCATATATGGTTCCAAACGCCATTATATGACCCCGAGATGTATTCCCTAAAATCTCAAGGCTTTTCAACACCGTGCCTCGAAACCTCCAAAATTTCTCAAAAAGCGTAGATATAACCTTTAATTTTGGAATTTTTTGACTTTTTTTCGCCCGGAAATAAAAATTGCCAAAATTTTTACCATGTTCCCTAATACCCTCCGAGAGTCCAATTGGATGGGTGCATCCATCCAATTTGCTTTTAAACAGCCAATTTATCGGTTTACAACTTGCACTAATTTCATTAAATCAAGCCTACCACGAACGTTTATGACAACATATAATTATCATAAATGGTTCCAAACGGTATTATATGACCCCGAGATGTATCCCCTAAAATTTCAAGGCTTTTCGACACAGGGCCTCGAAACCTCCAAAATTTCTCAAGAAGCGTGGATCTTAGCCTTCAAATTTGGAATTTTTTTACTTTTTTCCCCCGAAATAAAAATTGCCGAAATATTTACCATGGTTCCTAATATCCTCCGCGAGTCCAATTGGGTGGGTGGAACCATCCAATTTGCCTTTAAACAACCAATTTAAGGGTTTACAACTTGCACCGATTTCATTAACTTGCCTACCACGAACATCTATGACAACATATAATGATCATATATGGTTCCAAACGGCATTATATGACACCTCAGATGTATTCCTTAAAATATGAAAACTTTGCGACACCGGGCCCTGAAACCTCAAAAATTTCTCAAAAAGTGTGGACATTAGCCTTCAATTTTGGAAAATTTTGACTTTTTTTCGGCTCTAAAATGAAAATTGCCGAAATGTTTACCATGATCCATTATACCTTCCGGTAGTCCAATTGGGTGGGTGGAACCATCCAATTTTCCATTAAACGGCCAATTTACCGATTTACAACTTGCACCGATTTCATTAACTCAAGCCTACCACGAACATTTATGACAACAAATAATGATCATATATGGTTCCAAACGCATTATATGACCCCAAGATGTATTCCTTAAAATCTAAAGGCTTTTCGATATAGGGCCCCGAAACCTCCAAAATTTCTCAAAAAGCATGGACATTAGCCTTTATTTTTGGAATTTTTAGACTTTTTTCACCCGAAAATAATAATTGCCGAAATTTTTACCATGGTCCCTAATACCCTTCAGGAGTCCAATTGGGTGGGTGGAACCATCCTACTTGCCTTTAAATGGCCTATTTACTTGTTTATAACTTGCACCGATTTCATTATATGCCTACCACGAACATTTATGACAACAAATAATGATCAAATATGGTTCAAAACGGTATTATATGACCCCGAGATTTATCCCCTTGAATTTCAAGACTTTTCGACACCGGGCTCCGAATCCTCCAAAATTTCTCAAAAAGCATGGATATTTGCCTTCAATTTTGAAATTTTTTACCTTTTTCGCCCGGAAATAAAAATTGCCGAAATGTTTATCATGGTCCTAAAACCCTCCGGGAGTCCAATTCGGTGGGTGGAACCATCCAATTTTCTTTTAAACGACCAATTTACCGGTTTACAACTTGCACCGATTTCATTAATTCAAGCCTACCACGAACATTTATGACAACAAATAATGATCATATATGGTTCCAAACGGCATTATATGACCCCGAGGTGTATGTCATAGAATTTTAAGACTTTTCGACACCGGCCCCCGAAACCTCCATAATTTCTCTAAAAACGTGGATATTAGCCTTCAATTTTGGAATTTTTTGACTTATTTTCGCCCGAAAATAAAAATTGCCGAAATGTTTACCATGATCCCTAATACCCTCCGGGAGTCCAATTGGGTGTGTAGAACCATCCAATTTGCTTTTAAACGGCCAATTTATCGGTTTACAACTTGCACCGATTTATCGGTTTACAACGGCCAATTTAATTAACTTGCACCGAACCCGATTTGAACCGAAATTGACTCAAACCCTTTTTAACCCGTCAAAACCCGAAGTTAACCCGACTTGTTACTAACCTGAACTGAATTCAACCCGACCCGTTCCTTACCCGACCCGAATTTAACCCAACCTGTTACAAACCCGATCCGAAATCAACCCGACTTGTTATTGACCAGACCCAAATTCAACCTGACTTTTTATTGACCCGATCCGAATTTTACCAGACCTATTACTTACCCGACCCAAAATTTCAACCCGATCTGTTAGTAACCCGACTCGAAATTAACACGACTTGTTATTGACCCGACCTAAATTCAACCCAAATTGATCCTGACCCGATTTCAAATCACCTTAAATGCAATTTAGACCACCTTATTATTGTTGATCAAAACATTTTGTCTAGGGAGACCAAGTTGATCCAGGCCAGCAAAAGAAAGGAGCATCATCCTCAAATTTAAGAGTTAAATATAGTATATATTTGTTGTATGGTCAAAGGAGTTAATTATCTTCCTAAATTATAGACTATAGTTCCCTAATATATTGTCATATATATTATAGTCAAAGGAAATAGTTAGCTTGATAAAAATGATAATTATCTATTTATAGTTAGTTGAACCCGAATATGACCTGACTTGGAAATGACACGACCTGATTGTAACCTGCAAATTATTGACTTGAACATAACCCGACTTGAATTCGAGAATGACCCGACTTGAAAATGACCCGACCTGATTATAATCCGCAAATTATTGACTTGAACCGAGCCCGACTCAAACCCGAGAATGACCTGACTTGATTCTCACCTGCAAATTATTGATTTGAACCGAACTCGACTCAAACCCGAGAATTACCCTAATCCGGTTTAACCCATGAAAACCCTAATTAAACCCGACCTATTGTTCACCCGACCCGAATGTATCCTGATCTGTTATTAACCCGACCTAAACCCGACCCAAACCCGATAAGAAGTATGACCCGACGTGACCCGACTCAAGCATGACCTAACCCAAACCCAACCCGCATAGGTTATGGAATTAATCCGAATTAACCCAACCCGAGTTGACCCGACCCACTCTTACCGACCCAAATCCGACCCGTTTACCCGAATTAACAGCTCTACATACAATATATTGGGAGTACGTATGAAGCATTGACGACGTAATAATTGCAATTGAAGTGTAAGTTGAATAATTTGATGATATTACTTTTGTTCAAGTGGATGAAATCTCACGTAATGTACATTTACATTTATTTATATGCATGCTTGTTAAAGGATTGGAAATAATTGTATTGATTGATGAGTGTGAGGCCATACCGCCATAATTCGTTAACTCCTCAATTTGAAGTAATAATCAACTAACGTAAGAATCTCAACGTGTTAAGAATTGGAAATTTTTGTGCAATTTTATTGAAGCTAAGGATCTAGACGACCCCCAACTACATATCCAAAACACTGCACGCACACTAATCAATATATTTAGTTATTTCTATTAAATAACATCGCTTTTGACTTTCAAATTGTATTGATTTAAATATTTACTTCATAGATTTGGTGGTAACGTTTTTCACATATACTAATGCATAAGTTAAACCATTGATATCATTAAATTATCGATAAGTTTTTTTACAAAATTTATTTTTATACTTTTCAAGACTGAACTTTGATTATAATCTCTCTCACAATGTATTGAAAGACATTGTGTAAGTACTTGTGTAATAATAGCTTGAACTTGAAGAGTGAAAATCTTTAATGAATAAAAAGGAAGGGAGCATCAATCATGAGGTGATTTGTGTAAAATGAAGAAAAAGAATGATGACAATGAAAATCATTCACCAAAGAATCACTTTTTGCACAAAGGAAAGTTGTATTGGAGAATTAAGGATCATTCAATATTGGAAACTTGATGTGATTGAACAAACATTTTACTTTGTTTCAAGGACATCACTAGGACAATGAAAAAGCTTAAACTTCTCAACAATACTCGAGGCTAAAGATTATGAACTTTCATAGTGAATAAGGATATCAAATTAAAAAGCGTTTCACATTTTTTGTAGCCTAAATAATACATACTATTAATAAGTTATGCTATTTGAGCTCTTCATTTCACCTAAAGTATCTTTGTCTTACAATTGGGCACGTTGGTACCAATTATCCTAACAAAACAATTTTATTGATACACGTTTGGCTGAATGTTTTGTGTGGTGCCTTCAGTAATTGTATGCTCCAAATGAGTTACAAATTCATAATTAGTTTTAGATTTCAGAAAATATAAATTTCGGACTAATTTTTTTGAGCCTTGACATTATTTACTCGGGTTCATTACAGAAAATAATCTGTTATACTAATGTCAAGGCTAAACAAGGCTCAGACCATTGCATACTTCTGAGTCCAGCTACGAGCCATGGTTTCGTATGCAGTTCGATCAGTCTTGTACAAGTGAGCAAACTCTGGAACCAATGGATCATCTGGATTTGGATCCGTCAGCAGAGAACATATTGACAGCAGAACCTACACAACAATTGCCAACAATATTTATGGCTAATTCTTATAAGAAAAAAAAAAAAAAAAAAAAAAAAAAAAACAGAACAAAAATACAAACTATATTACAAATCAAAGAAATAAGAGGTGTACGTAAATGAGTTCAGATGAAATAGTAGTCGAGTTAAGTACCTAAATCTAATACAAACAATATCAAATCAATACCCTTTCTTTATGGTCTCTGTTTATTGAAAACATAGGGTCAAACCAAAGCTTAATCCACACATTTCACTAAAACATTATGGTCTGTCTTAATTATAACTACTACAAACTAACGACTGTCAGCTGTGAAATTTTCTTCATGGAGGCGTATGTACCAAGCATGGTAAAAAAAATTGAAATCGTTACAAGAACATGCTATATTTGATGAACCTGAAGTAGGTGAGGGATTAAGTCAGCGGTTACAGAATCATGTAAGAAGTTTTACTGGTGTAATGAAATTATTTGTTTGTTGTAAAAGCAGATTTGCATAATTTTTTTCCTATATTAATGGGTCTGTAAGAGTGTAAGGGGTAAGAGAAACTATCATAACATCCAAAGAATGAATGAAAAACGGAGAAGAAAGGAGCATGGTACTGAAATCTTGGAAAGAGCAGCTTTGAAAGCTAGTAGGATAAGTGCATCAGATATTTTAGAATTGCACAAATATGACAAGGCTTGTTTGGAACCTATGTTACTTGGACTATTTCACTTCAAGTACCCATGTCAAATCCTCAACGCTACAACACCGGTGACTGTGGTGAGAGTCTTCATAAATTATAAGTGATCAGACTATCAGAGTAAATATTACAGGGTATATGTTATATTTTCATGCATATGTATTTTGTCAGAAAAAAAAAAACAGGGATGATAACCTTGGATATGGTGAGTGCAGGGCTCCATTGCTCCTTTAGTATATCAAGGCAAATACTCCCATTGCTATTAATATTTGGGTGGAATACCTTCGTCTTAAAGGCTACCTGCAGATATATTTTATAATTTTAAGCTCGTGGTAACAATAACTATTATTGTACATCAGAAATGAAATTTAATACCCTGTACTTAAATTCGAGAAATATGTAATGAAATAGTAATATACTTCATACATGGATTACAAAATTAAATAATAAAATACTCGTATGTATATGAATTACCTTAGGAGGCTTAAAGGGATAATCAGGTGGAAAATGGATGTTCACAAGGAAAACACCTCCTGCATAAGGACTCTCATTTGGACCATAAATTGTTGCTTGCCAATGGAACATATCTTGTGCAATTGGACCTATATTTGTCACCAACTAATGAGATTAAAACGACGAAAAAAACCTGAAAAAGATTAATGAATAAGGACTAGTTAGACAAAGTAGAACTTCACATCTCATATTTTTGATTACCTGCACTGCAAGAACTAGGTGGATCTCTTTCCAGTTCCTTGAGCTCCTTTACAATTCTTCTAGATGCCATTTTGAGTTTTCTAACACAAAAAACTGCAAAATAATAATTATTCAATGCATTTGAAGTTTATAAGAGAAATGTGGTAATGGAGATGATGGAAGGAAAAGTGTCACAGCTTCTGTTTACACTACTGAAAGTGGGCATAGAACAAATTCCAGAAAAAGAAAGGAACAAGGAAAGAATCCAACTAGCAAAACTTTATAGCACACCTTCTAAATTGGCACTAATAAAGTATAAAGAGGTGCGAACAAGCTGTTGATTACTTGATTTACATGTTCGGCAAAACTAGCTTTTATAGCATTTGTTAGCTGTAACAGTGGTTGTTAATGGTAGCAATTGTTGATTATTGTACGTGTTTAGCATAACTATCTATTGAAATAGAATTATGACTTTATTTAAAAAGAATAAAGGCTATCTTAAGCTAAATACACCCGTAATTTTCAAACACGGGTCTAAAATAGTTATTACTTGACATGATAACATACCCGAATAATAATATCTAACAAATTGAAATTGAATTTCGAAATGTCATTTAGTTATAAAACAATAACCTTGAGAGGTAAAAAATACAGTTGAAGAATAGAGCATACTTTTAATACAGTGTTCACCACAGCATGAATAAAGGAGAAGTATGGCTGTTCTAAGTTTTTTTAGCCAAGCATTTCTCTAGGAATCTTGGACTAATTACTGGACATGGACTATGGGAGTGAAGCATCAGATCTCCTTGCGTAACCAATTCTAAAGAGAAAATCCCATCAACTCGATGAATCTTTTCTTTTTATCATTGGTCCTAACAGAGGTTTCATCTGCAACTTTGCCAGTGGAATACGGGCTAGACAGTCCCTATCCAGAATCATCGGGGATAAGAGCGACTTCGCCAGTAAATTACAGAAGGAACACCCTCCAGAGGAACACATTAGCCAAGCCAAGTTGCTCGGACTCTTCATTTCACCTCATAAGACTAGTACAGATACACTGACCACATCATTTTAGACCAAAATCATGAATATCCTAGTCTGCAATGCAAAAGGAATTCAACAAGACAAGCAAATATAAGCAATGTTAGTCAGAAATTAATCATGAGAGTTTGAATCTTAACACTTGGACAAAAACTCGCATTGGACACATGTACCCGAGTTTTAGTAACATTGCACATAAGCATGCAAGCAACCAAACCAGAGGGGCTAAGATTTCTTAAGTGTTTCCAAGTTACAATTGAACATATAATACAACCAAATGCAATATTGTATGTCTAAGCCTCTTAAAGCTTAGTTTACACACTTCTATTACTACATCCTCATAAAACACACAAATTTTACAGAGAACTCTTCTCTCTCTGGTTTAGAAACATAGAGTGAATAATGATATACATATTACAACAAATTTGATTAACGAATCCACCACCTGATACCGCTAATAAGAGCGAGAGCCCCTCAGTTCTGTCAGTCAAACTATTAGCATCTAAAGAACATCCCACTACTCTAATATGATGATAGATGAGTAGGAAAATGTAACAGAAACTGGTAAGTGGACTTCTTAAGCCAATATCTCCTTGTTATAATATTGAACAGCCTTTCTGAGACTTTCGCTTCTTTCTCTTCTTCTGCTTTGGTGGCTGGAGGACAACTTTGATTGCAGCATCAAACACAGCCTTTATGTTCTGCAATCAAAAACCAGTAGCAAGACATGTCAATAAAAGGTTCAGAACAGCTTCAATACACAAGATTATGCAAGCATGAAACATTACCTGCTGTGTTTTTGCACTACACTCAATATAAGCGGCTGCTCCAATCTGCTTTTTCAGATCTTCTCCCTTAAAAAATCATTGAAACATGGACATCCTTGTTAAAAAAAGATCAGACAACCGGCAACTAAGAGATTTGATACAGCATAGACATCATCTATTTACCTGAGCTGTTGTGATCGGCACTGCACCAGGATGGTCTAGAAAAAATTGCTTATCATCTCGAAGATCTGGGAAAATAAAGAAACAGAGAAAAAACCCAAGTTAGGATGCATTAGAAGTGGACCAAATCAAAAAAGGCCCACAGATACATGAAGTGAATTCTGAAATCCTCCCCCTTCATGTAACCTTACTGGCAAGATGTTTTAGCCTATACGGGGGTACACGCATGTGCCAAGTGTCATTCATGACCATCTCTGGCAGCATATTGAGTTGAAAAATACTAGTATGGCACTATTATGATTTCTAAGACTAAATTTGTTCTCTTTGGAGATTGACTTGTCCTTGCTACAATACACTCTCATGTGTGATTGGTGTGTGCCTGGTATCATTCCTGTAGGGTGGTAGCTTATTATTTGTTCCACCAGGATATTAAGTTAAATTTAAATTGCTATACTGAATTCAAAATTGGCTCTGCCCTTGCCACAATACACTTTCTCAAAAGGTTAGCTTCAATCACATCCAAAAGTGACATCTAATCTCTTCCCCTCCCCCACAAAAAAAAAAAAAAAAAAAAAAAAAAAAAAAAAAAAAAAACACTTCTCAAACCCCAAAACAACAAGTTCCTTACTTCGTTACACTCCAATAATCACTCAGCTTTACAATTGAAATCTCTTGATTCCATGTTAAACTGAGCAGTATATGGTGGGATCATCCCAGCTTCCCCATTATGAATTATGATGAGGGAAAAGACCACATAATGACATTAGTCAACTATTCAGTGGGAATCAAATATTGATCCTCCTTGGCCCTGGCAAAGTTGCATCACAAAACTCAAGTTTTCCAGGGATGGTACGTAAGACATTAAACCACAAAGCTTATATTTCCTCTTTGCTCCAAATCACTTCAAAATTTGCACAGCGGTACAGAGCAAAATATGAAATTGAGCTCCAAGTTCCCCCTTCCCCTAAATTTTCCATTAGATAAATTTTCATCATTATACATTTTAAGCTATTGTTACAAGTTTCCAAGGCAATATTCGACCTTTTTGCTTGATGCAATGGCAATGACATTCTCACTATTTCCTTCATTTCTCATTTGCTCTACAAAAAACCTCATTTTAACGCATAAAACTTAAGAAGTAATCCGAATTTTCTCATAAAGATCAGTGACCAATTAGCTAGCAAAGCAACTCAGAAAACAGAAAGAAGTATTGTTAACTTTCCATTCACTTTGATCAAAGATGATAAAAAATCACCAGTTCATCACAACCGAAGCAATTAGGCTTTGTAGATCATATCATGTTCATAGGAAAGGTGTCTAGGTGAGAAGGACTGCCTCAAAGGTCAAAGCAACTCATTGGTCCATATAGCTTCAAGCTAGTCAAAGTTCACATTAATCCTCAGTTTGTTTTCTCTGAGTTGATGCCATCAAAGGTCATCACTCTAATCTCTAAGTAAGAGGAATGAAAATACATGCAAACACTAAAGAAATCACATGTGCCAACATGATCCGCAATATGGAGAAAGACTAGTGACTTAGCCTAAGGGGAAGGGTAGTCTAATTAGTTGTTGGAAGTAAGCTAGCACCTTAGCAGTAGCTTGAGCAACAAGAAGAGGGCAGTGAGTTAGCCTACATATAGTGGAGTTCAAGAAAACAGAAAGCATGTTGAATATTGATGATAATTTTGTGTTTGTTGAATAGTGATGCTTTCCTTCAGAGTTTTTACTGCCACTCTGCAAGAAGCCATTGGGGTTCTCATAGGCAATGTTTACAGTCTTCAAAATAGGAGACCACTTGTGAAGAAGACATTCCTATCTTCTTTCTAGATTTTTTAAAGGTGTACAAAACCAATACCCTCCATAATCTATTTCCTTTTCTGAAATAAATGTCATAAATCAACCTCACACAGGTATCATATACTGCCTCAGTGGCCTTTAGATGATGGGTGGGAGGTTCTACTATAAAGACCTCAAAGTATAACTACAAGCACGAATTATCTCCATAAGGCATAAGCTATTAAGAGTAGTGTCAAAATAACCAATATGGATACAGAGCAATCCAAGGGGTCTACAGTAGCACAGGAAAACTCCATCTGTCCCCCCCCCCCCCCCCCCCTAGTTTGAGCAGAAACTTAGCATTGAATCTGAAAATGACTCCCTTAATTTTTACTCTTATGTTTGGTTGCTAATGCTAGAGGAAAGAGATGGGAGATACCTAAATTTTTGGATCAAACCATTGCTTACAACAGTTAAGAGGGTGCTTGGAAGTCAAGCGGAATTCATAACTTCTATCAAGACTTTCATATTTCCCTCCTTCCACAATAATTGTCTTGATGTGTGTATTTCCCTACAATAAACTTAATGAGTATCACAAATTTTTTTGGAATGTTTACCTATCCCCATACAAGCCCACAAAAGACTTTCCTCTTAACTCTTTCAAGTTCAACTACAACTTGTTCTTCCCATTGTTTTATAATTTCATATAGCTTTGTTTAGGAAAAATTCAATACTTGAACAATCATTATTTGAGTTTCCAGACCCCAACCACCTACTTAAATAGAGGATATAGTTGGACATATTAAGCAATCTTCAATGACAAATACAAAACTGTTCTTTTGCGATACTCAACAAAAATAATTGTCAACTCATTTATATAACATTGGTCCAATAGCAAGCTAATTCCCCCCCCCCCCCCCAAATTCAAATTAAAGTGATACTGGACAAGAAATATGACCATGTGTCATTATTGTAGAGTAAAAACAAAGAAAAGAAGCACAAGATAGAGAAACAGGCGATACAAGATATATTATAATCTGTGGACAAGTTATAGCATTATACCTAGCTTTGTTCCAACAAGAATAATTGGCACACCGGGAGCATAATGCCTTAATTCAGGAATCCACTGAAATTTATTAGACAAAGGAGACAAACATCAAGAGGATGCACTCTGAACTCTGGAGATTATCTTACAAATACTATTAATAAGATATCTTACTTTCTTCGAAACATTTTCATAACTGGCTTTGCTGATAAGAGAAAATGCAAGAAGAAATACATCTGCCCCTCTATAGCTCAATGGTCTCAGTCTATTGTAATCTTCCTGACCTGTCATAAAATAAACCAAAGATCAGAACATATTCACCAAATATTCCATCAAAATGGAGAGATAGCACACCGCAGACATACCAGCAGTATCCCACAATCCTAGATTTACTGTGCTCCCATCTACTACCACATTGGCGCTGAAATTGTCAAACACTGTTGGTACATAATCCTGATCAAGTGAGAAAGGAGACAAATATTAAAAACATCTTTTCATAGCATTCATGGAACAAAGAAGACTGTCTACTCGACGCATGGAAACATTATACTGTAAATCCAACAACAGGAAAAAAAAAAAAAAAAAAAGGTTTTTGAAAATTTGGCAACTGGCTTCATCTGTACAGAACAGAGGATATACAAACACATAATCTAAGTGCATATGCTTCCTTGAGAAGAATAAGCAGTATCCCAGATAGACAATTAAGAAGAGCAAGATAAAGCTCCAATCCACCCCACCCCACACCCAGGTAAAAAACCAAAAATTAAAAGAGTTACAGCAACTCTTCTGTCTATACAAGTAAGTTGTAACATCCAAACAACAAGACTACGTTGTACCATGCAAGTGTAATATGCGAATTAGATAATTTAACTTGTTCAACTCTTTCAAAATTTCCAGAGACTTGGTGGTTGCAGTTTGGTGCTCAGCTTTTGCTCAAAGGGACGCCACATACATAAAGAGACTCCCTTTAGTTTAATTAAGACAGCGAGTTTCCAAGCAGCTACTTCACAAATGCCCTTCACAAAAGACCACAAGGGCCAAGTTGAAGCCTACTTGTCAATTGTTCCACTTCAGAATTTAGATTATCTGGCTCTTAAGTTTTTATGTAACAAATGACATGATACATAAAAGCAATAGATAGCTCGAGTTTACTAATACCCAGCATTGTGCACCTTAATAATTATTGTCACCTACACTTTGTCAATTGACTATCTTTAACATCGTGCAAAATATTATCTAGCAATCAACGACCAAATTCCAACGAACCAAATCTCAATTATATGCCTATAGCTCCGATGAGAAATCATAACCACAACTATTCTAACATGGTAGGCAAAACATTCGAGCAACTTACGGGTAATGAGGGCTAAACAAGAAAGACTTAGGGTTTCGAAAAAATTCAGGAACGAAAAAAAGCTACCATTTTCACTACTAAGATTAACCACCTACTGACCTACTACATTGTCATTCCTCATACAACAAGTAACCCATCTTCAAAACTAAGGCCTTTTCCTCAAGAAGATCAAAGCACAACCCAGATGACAAAGAATCCCATAATAATCAAACTACCACAAGGGTGATTCAACTAGCTTAACAGCTAAAATTAACACTGTCTTAATCTGATCATAGTTTTAGTGAAAATATATAAGTTTAATTGCAATGAACAAGCAGCACAGAAAAATTGCGATGATAATAAAAATAAATTAAAAATAATTGAAAAAAAAAAACCATAAAAACCCATGAAAGAAAAATACAGAAAATTGAAACCCATGAAACTCAAAATTCATATTTAAGGAAATTCAAAAAAATAAGTGAAATAAAAAAATAAATTAAATAAAACAATTAAATAAAAGAGAGAAAACTTACAGTGGGGAAAGTGTTGCTGGTGTAAGAAATGAGCATACAAGTTTTTCCGACGGCTCCGTCGCCGACGGTGACACACTTAATAAACCTAGAAGCACTCATCCTATTACCGGCGCCGGAAAACTCAAAAACGGCGTCGTAAAACTCCTTCAGTTGCTGCTGTTAATTTCAAACGCTTTTGAAATTGAAGGGTACTTCGCTTTAGTTTATCATCAAATCTAGACGCATTTTTTTTTTTTTACAAAAAAAATTAAAGCTTGAAAAATGGTCAAAAGCGACGAAGAAAAAGTGTCAATGAAGTAGAAGCAGCAGTTAACATTTGAAGAGAGATAAAGAGAAAGATAGAGAGAGAGAGAGTCTACCTTTGGAATTTGGAGTTTTGAGGGATTATGAGAGTATTGAAGAAGACAGATATTCACAACTTTAATTTATTTATTTATTAAATTAATTTTGTACAACAAGAACAAAAAAATTAAATAAAGTTGGCTTCTTTAATTTGCTTTTTGTATGTGAGGTCTTCAAATATTGGACCCAACCCAACTCACCCACCAATAAGCTACCCACTCCAATTATATAACACACTTGAACCAACCCATTTCTAGATTTTGAATTTGAATTTTTTATTTCAATTTCATATCTATTAAAGTTGAAGGATTTGGTTTTCTTTTCAAATACTTTGGAGGGATGGGGATCTTTAATTCTTGGACATATATGGATAGAAGCATATGTGACATGATCTCGATTTTTTTGTACGTAGAATTAAAGTATATTAGTCGATATGTATATTGATAAGACTTTATTGGTATGAAACTTATAACTAATATAGCGCAATAATAAATGAAAATAGTGAACATAAAGTTTTATGTAATTCGGTAAGAAGTCATATGTCAATGTCTATGCCAAGTTCATCTCCCAACTATCATTTTTTTTCCTTTCGAGAATTTAGATTACCACTTGAGTTTCAAGGAGTGATATTGAGTGTAAATAGAAATTTATGAAGAAAATACAAGTTTGGGAATTAGATTGCATTATCAATACTATGGACCAAATTATTGCACTTACAACAATAGGTTAGCATTAAATATATTCTTAGAAGAGTATTGAGATAAAAAGTTACGACAATAATATGCATTTGTCAATGCTATTAAATGTTACTCTATACTTCATTAAACTTTGCTCATACCTTGTGATTTTGTCTAGCATCATCTAATGCTAGAATGCCTAGAAGAGACATTTGAGTGCAAAATTATGAAACTAGTAACTTCATATAAAATAATACCTAATGTTTTAAAGTCAACCTAACACACATTATGTATAACGTAGTTTAAAGACTACAAGTAGACTTTAATGTTAAGGTTAGATGGAAAGTAACAACTAACATGAATAAATAATGAAGCATATTATGGAGTATTAATCAAGAAATATTACATTCATTACTTAACAATTTAACAGAGAGTAAAATACTACCACTGAGATTATAGATATGTGGCGTTAGTTCATCATATTATATGCCTTATTTATGAAGCGAAGATCGAATTTCGATTTGCAAAAGTATGAGGAATCTTGACTTTTAAGAACTCTAACCAAGCTTATTATAGTATTAGACTATTAGTCATATGTACTGTATGAATATAGGTTAAATTTAGGTATCATTTAAATTGCAACACAACAAATTTGCATAATTAAACTAATTAGGTCAGCGACATCATAATTTCATTTGTCATATTAGATTAATATTTTCTAGGTTATGTTGTCACTCCCTAGTAGGGAAGCTCAAGGAGAGTTGAATTTTAAGAGCAAAGTTGTTATAAGGGAAATAGTAGTAATTCGTTTATGCATTTAACTTTAATGATTAAAACCTACTCGTACTAATTGATGATGAAATACACAAAAATAAGGTTATAACAAAGTAACAACAAAACAAATGTAATTTTTAGATAATATTGCTATTCGGTACAATATGTAGAATAGTACTATATCAAAATGACAAAAATTAATAGTCAAATATTAGATTATGTAAATTATTGTGTATTCCCTAAGTGTATATTCTCTAGGTTCACCCCCCTTTCACCTTTGCATTAATTATTTCTATGTTCACACTCCTTAATCATAGCTTAGTGTCTTGTGTAATCTTTGTATTTATACACTTACCAATAATGGAATACTCAAGGGGATTATTTCTTATATGGTATCAGGCTAGGTTTTCTCCCTCTAGCTTCTCTTCTCTCTCTAACCGTCTCTCTGTTTTCCATTTTTCACCATGGGTGACTCACCAAAAACTCCAAAAGCTTCCCCCTTCCATCCTGCTTTTACCGTCACCAACATCAAGAGCGTAATTCCAATTATCCTCCAGATGGACCGTGCTCAGTACATCTCTTGGGGTGAGCTCTTCACAATCAACGCACGAGCCCATCAAGTGTTAGAACACATCCTACCCTCCCCTGACAAAACTGACGATTCTTCTTCTCTTTCAAACACTGACCCTGAACTTTGGACTCGCCTCGACGCTCTCGTTCTTCAATGGATATACAACACCATCTCCAATGACCTCCTCAATGCCATTCTCGAACCAAACTCCACCGCCGAGGCCGCGTGGGGGAGATTGAAAGATGTCTTCCAAGACAATCAAACAAATCGTGCCGTTCAACTCGAAACCGAATTCTCACAAATCGATTTGAACAATTTTCCTAATATCTCTGCTTATTGCCAACACATTAAGATGCTTGCGGATCAACTTGCAAATGTTGGTGCCAAGGTCTCCGAGCATCGCCTCGTCATTACTCTCGTGCGTGGCCTTCCAAAGGCATACGACAATGTGGCTGCTCTTCTTCAGCAATCCGACCCCCCTGTTCCGTTTCAGAAAGCACGTTCCATGCTCTTATTGGAAGAATCTCGACAGGCGAATCAAGCCACCAATGAAGCAAATGCTTCGGGCTCCGCTCTTCTTGTTGCGGGTAACTCTTCACCCAACCATGAATTTCACTCAACCCCTGCTAATCATGGAAATCGCAACCAACAAAAACAATACAATGGTGGTCGTGGTGGTAGTCGCGGCGACAACAACAACAAAGGCCGCAACAATGGTGGCCGGAATAACAAAGGCCGCGGCGGCCGTGGCTCCGGGCAGCAGCCGCAACACCAACAGCCACCGCAATGGAATGGCACCCAAGGGTGGCAATTCCCACCTTGGGCTGCCTGGGGTCCTACTCCATGGGCCGTCCCTCCATGCCCATACCCAACTTCTCAATGGGCCCGACCTCCTACTGGGCCACGGACTCACCAACCAGGCATCTTAGGCCCACGACCACAGCAACACCAACAATCTGCCTTCTCTGCTCAAGCTCCCTCATCAGTCGGGTATGCTCCTACGGATGTCGAAGCGGCTCTTCACACTCTCTCTTTGACTCCTCCCGATGAGAATTGGTACATGGACACCGGAGCTACATCTCACATGACTTCTCAACAAGGTACTCTCTCGTCTTATTTTAATTTGAGCAATAATCGAAATATTATAGTTGGTAATGGTAGTGGCATTCCTATTCGTGGTTTTGGGCAAACTTCCCTCCCTCCCTTTACTTTAAAAAATGTTCTCCATGCCCCTAATCTCATAAAAAATCTTATCTCTGTCCGAAAATTCACTTGTGATAATTTAGTTTCAATTGAGTTTGATCCGTTTGGTTTTACTGTGAAGGACCTCCGGACGGGGACCATTCGTATGAGATGTAATAGCTCGGGGGAGCTATATCCTTTCACTTCCACCACTACTCACGCCTCACCACCCACCGCCCTTGCCGCCATCTCCTCTACTTTGTGGCATGATCGGCCTAGGTCACCCCGGCTCTCTTGTTTTGGACTCTCTCAAGAAGAATAATTTTATTCAATGTAATAGGAATTTGAAATCTACTGTTTGTTCTTCTTGTATTTTTGGGAAACATGTCAAACTTCCTTTTTATTCATCCACTACATGTACTACTTTGCCATTTGATATTTTGCATAGTGACATTTGGACTTCCCCCAAACTTAGTAGTGCGGGACATCACTATTATGTGTTATTTTTGGATGATTTCTCTAATTTTCTTTGGACTTTTCCAATTGCTAGAAAGTCTCAAGTCCATTCTCTCTTCCTCCAATTAAATGCTTATGCTAATACTCAATTTGAGCGTCATATTAAGTGTTTTCAATGTGATAATGGTAAAGAATATGATAATTATTCTTTTCGTAATTTTTGTGTCTCTAATGGTATGGTCTTCCGCTTCTCTTGTCCCCACACTTCACCTCAAAACGGCAAAGCCGAAAGAAAGACTCGTACCATAAATAACACAATCCGCACTCTCCTTTCTCACTCTTCCATGCCACCTTCTTTTTGGCATCATGCACTCCAAATGGCCACTTATCTTCACAACATACTTCCCACAAAACTTCTAGCCTATGACTCACCCACAAACATTCTATTTCAACAAAACCCCTCTTACTCTCACTTACGGGTTTTTGGGTGTCTTTGCTACCCTCTCTTTCCCTCTACTACTATCAACAAACTCCAACCTCGTTCCACACCTTGTGTATTTTTAGGCTATCCTCCTAATCACCGTGGCTATAAGTGTTATGACATGTCCACTCGAAAAATTTTCATCTCCCGTCATGTGATTTTTGATGAAAATCAATTTCCCTTTGCTAAAATTCACTCCCCATTACCTACTGATTACGACTTCCTCGATGACAGTCTTCCTCCAATTTTAGCTCATCAAATTCACTCTCAGTCCAGCCCAAACTCCACGGCCCAGTCGCCTCCCCTTCCTCTCTCTCCTACGGTCCAAAACACTCCAGCCCAAACTCCCCTTATTTTTGGCTCTCCACACTGCCACACTCCTTCATCTTCAGTGGGCTCACCATCCCCTAGGCCCACCAGACGCCACTCCAACCCAACTCACTTTGGGTCATTCCCCATCTCTACCCCCATTAGCCCAACTGATCAGGCCCAACCTACACCTCCTCCTCCTCCTACTACAGCCCAATCTCAGTTGGGCCAGCAACCAAGCAAGCCCGTCCCTCCCCCTTTAGCTGTACGGACCAGGGCTTCTCATGGGATATACAAACCCAAAAATATTTTTGATCTTAGTTGTCAAGCTACTCCATTCCCTTTACCCAAAAATCCAATTGCTGCCCTTTCCGACCCGAATTGGAAAAATGCCATGATGATTGAATTCGATGCTCTAATTAAAACTAAGACGTGGGAGTTGGTGCCCCGTCCTCCTAATGTTAATGTTATTCCTTGCGTGTGGCTTTATAAACATAAAAAGGATACTAATGGTGTTTTTGAGAGGCACAAAGCTCGTCTTGTGGTTAATGGCAGGAATCAACAGGTGGGAGTTGATTGCGATGAAACTTTTAGCCCGGTGGTCAAACCGGCAACAATTAGAACTGTTCTCAGCATTGCTCTTTCCAAGTCATGGTCCATTCATCAAATGGATGTCAAGAATGCCTTCTTGAATGGTGATATTTCTGAAACTGTCTACATGCATCAACCACCGGGCCTCCGTGACAAAACCAAACCGGGTCATGTGTGTCTCCTAAAGAGGGCTCTCTATGGGCTCAAACAGGCTCCGCGGGCTTGGTATCACCGATTTGCCTCTTTTGTTGCTACAATTGGCTTCTCTCACAGTAAATCGGATAATTCTCTCTTCATTTATTCTCATGGCAAGGATTTGGCATACATCCTTCTCTATGTCGACGACATTGTTCTCACCTCCTCTTCCGATGATCTTCGACTATCTATTATGGCTCGCTTGTGCTCCGAATTTTCTATGACTGATCTCCGGCCCTTAAGCTCCTTTCTTGGTATCTCGGTTGTTCGGCATTCGGGTGGTATGTTTTTATCTCAAAAATCCTATGCTCAAGATATTCTAGCTCGGGCGAATATGTCTTCGTGTAAACCATCAGCAACACCGGTAGACACCAAGGCAAAGTTAAGCTCCACTTCCGGACCCCCCACCGACGATCCGACACTATATCGAAGCCTTGCCGGAGCTCTTCAATACTTGACTTTCACTCGCCCCGACATCTCCTACGCCGTCCAACAAATTTGCTTGTATATGCACGACCCTAGGAAGGAACACATGGCTGCCATTCGCCGCATTTTACGATACATCCAAGGCACCATATCCTACGGGCTGCACCTGTACAACTCACCCACCACCGACCTTATCTCTTACTCGGACGCGGACTGGGGTGGCTGCCCAGATACGCGTCGATCCACCTCCGGGTATTGCGTGTATCTTGGGGAAAATTTGATCTCATGGTCCGCAAAACGGCAACCCACTCTCTCAAAGTCAAGTGCCGAAGCCGAATACCGTGGCGTTGCAAACGTGGTTGCCGAATCTTGTTGGCTTCGCAACCTCCTTCTCGAGCTTCACTGTCCCATAAAGAAAGCCACAATTGTTTATTGTGACAATGTTAGTGCCGTTTATCTCTCGGGTAATCCGGTTCAACACCAACGAACCAAACATATCGAGATGGACATCCATTTTGTGCGTGAAAAGGTTGCTCTTGGTCAAGTTCGTGTTCTTCATGTTCCCTCTCGATATCAAATTGCGGACATCTTCACCAAAGGTCTTCCGCAACTCCTCTTTGAAGACTTTCGAAACAGTCTTAGCGTCCGACCATCTCCCGCTTCGACTGCGGGGGTATATTAGATTATGTAAATTATTGTGTATTCCCTAAGTGTATATTCTCTAGGTTCACTCCCCTTTCACCTTTGCATTAATTATTTCTATGTTCACACTCCTTAATCATAGCTTAGTGTCTTGTGTAATCTTTGTATTTATACACTTACCAATAATGGAATACTCAAGGGGATTATTTCTTATATCAAACTTGAAAAGTATCACAGAAATCATTTTGACTTACAAAATGAATAATTCGTATTATTTTAGGACATATGGATGGATGAATATTATGTAGTGTAAAAATGACAAGTAGTTTGGCACTATTCAAATTAAGAAATATTGATTGGAAAATAATCATTTTTGAGATTATGTAGTAAAAATGACAAAAGGAGATAAACAAAGAGGGGGGGGGGGGGGGGGGGGGGAAGGTTTGTACTCTTTTGCTTTACATCTTTTCAAAGTTTCACTCATCTTCAAGACTTCATACACAAAAACACAATGCACACTTCAGAATAATTTACTACTGAAATTAGTACCCCAACTATGGCACATACAATTCTTTTGAAATTTCAAAATTTTTATCTCAAAAAGTTCCTTCAGAAGTTCAGTTTTTTACATAGATTACTTCTTTCAGGTGTCAATCTTAGATATGATGCGAAGAATGAATTCTGCTTCCACTTCATTGACTAATGAGTATATTAGGTCAACCATAACTGGGGTATGTAGTGCTACTCTGTCTTTGCTACTACTTACAGTACAAAACAATCGTCCTCTGAACTGACATAATCTAATTCAATCATCTTATTTGTGGTCTCCTTGAGCTTCTGAGATGAGATCTTCCTTGGCTCCGGTCTCACTCTTTTTGAATCTGGTAGTGAATTTTTTTGCGTGACAGATGAGCCTGAAATTGATGTGGGCAGTGACCTGAAAAGTGGGCAAATCCCTTAGATCCACGTACGAAAAGAGGCAAGAGCTGGCAGAAAACTGTACAAAGCTTATTTAGTTAGATGGTTCCTTCTGTACCTTTTCATTGAGCCAACCTTCACTTGGTTTTTCTGAGCATTTTCACTTTTTGCTGTTTTTGCTCTCATACTGACTGCAAGTGCAAGGAAAAAATTAAGCAAGTTAGAGAAACTGTAAGCATGTAGACTTCCAAGTACGAGAGGATTGAGGAAGATCACAAAACCTGTAATTTCATTGAGAAATCGTATCCCTTGGGAGTGCGAATTTGTCGTCACGTGACCTGCATTGCTGTTCAATTAAAGAGAAATAAGTTCTTTGCATATTTTGGTGTTACTAAACTGCAATAACCCTTTAAGCAATATAGTTGCTTAAGGATTTTTAATTTTCAAGTTTTTCCCTCTATGTGCAGCAAGGGAAAAAAAATCAAGTGTTTAAAATCCCCCCTATGATTGTCATATGTGATGAGGCAGAGTGAATTGAGTTCAAAAAATGATTATTACAGTAAACATTTATACTCTTATGATGCAAAAGAATATATAAGAGACAGATGCAATTTGGCCAACTTTTAATACCTCAAGGCTTGCTTTAATCCATCAACAGACAACACCTTTGAAGATTTAGACTTTTTTCTATTCGCTTTGTCTGCCATTGGATCAAACATATAAACTCCTTCTGGTTGACGTGGATTCCTGAAAGCCGTTCTTAGATTCCTAAAAGAAAAAACTTATTAGTGCTGAATATAAGCAAGGAAATAGTCTCATACCATTAGGCCTTCCCAATCCCTTCAGTAGCAAAATATAAAAGGGTTTCAGAGACGCACAAAGAAGGTAGCTGAGCCAGATCATCAGTCAAACAATATATGGAGTAATTTAATTTGGTCAAGCAAGTTAGTTTCCTTATATTGAAGATGGAGATAGCTGCTATCTCTTATACACAGAATTGTGACCATAAGTCAGATGAAAGAAGTAAAGCGCAAATTTGAAAATGTTACAGGAGATTCATCTTCTCAAATGAAGAGAGAACTCAGCTCTAGTTAGTTTATTAAACGGGAAAACTCCTCATATGGCAAGGAAAGTTATGCAAGAATTTAGCTTACCCTCCTTTGAGCTCACCACGTTGAACAGTATATTTCTCTGATGTTTTCTGCATGAAGAGTTCCATAAAATCAATTATGAATTACTCAATTCTGTATATTAATGTAAAAAAATTCAGTCCATATTTACAGCTCAAACTTACCACTCTATGGAAGCTGCAGTATATTCCAAGGCGTCTGAAATCACAGAAGAAGAAATTGATGTTCACGCTTTGTATGCTAATTAACAGTATCAAATTCAATAGCAAATCAAAGTGACTTAACCCACTGTTTGGTAAAGAAGATTAAGCAAAACAGGTAAAGAGTGAAGCTCAAAAGGTTCACGAGTTTTATATGCAAAAGAAGGCAACCACATAACATACAATTTTAAAATTGAACTTCTTCCTTATCATGAGTAATGCCATATTGACAATTTTAAAATCTAAGCTCCATAACGGTGATTGGAGATAAGTGCAGGGCCTTGTACTCTCATTTAGATAGCATGAAGCAAGAGGCTCCTACAACCCTTATGTTTTAAAAGCCCGATTACATGAGAATTCATTTCATAGACCAATCATCTGTTTACCCTATTAGGTTAGTGTATAAATCATGCATATAGTGAAACTAAGGAGCAACATAAGCTAATAAATTCTCTAGGTGGAACCATAAACAGAGAAGACAATATAAATTTAGGCTGAAGCAGGCCATTCATATATGAAATAAAACATAACAAAACAGCTAAGAAACAACATCCTTGGTCATTGCTGTCACGGAGGAGAGGCAACATACTTATTTACTACAATTGAACAAGGCACACCATCTTTCCTCCGTCCTTTGCAAACTCCATAATCAATAGAAGTACCAATCTTCAAGATTTGATTTGAATTAAAAACACTCAATTGGAAACCCGGACCCTGCAAACACAAAAATTCAAACAAACTCATAAACTACTAAACTTAACAGTGATAGAAGCTATCCATTTGCAAATGACAGTTTCATACAGAAGAATCTTTGCGAACACCGGCATTGAAGAAGGCAAAAACCGTTGAAGCTGTCTCTTTGCTGTGCTGCTTGTAAGCATCACCAAACAAGAAAACAGTTACAAGCTGCCCATCCAAACACCCAATCTTCCATATGCTATAGCTCTTCCCAGTAGAGCTTGTCTTTGGACTTCCTTTTTCGGTTAAAACACCAACAGTTGCCCAACTACCTGATAGAGTGTCCCCTTTAATTACATTCCTATTAACACCAACACATTAAAATCCAAAGTTAGCAGCTTTTTCAGACACAATGATGCCTAATACTCAATTATTCTCTAATTAAAGGGATTACTTTATGGTAGACAATCGGACAAATCGAATATCTGAAAACTGGTTGCTCAGCTCTGCTGACGAAATCACTTGATTCCTGTATCAACCCCCACAAAAAAAGGGTCAATTTTTTCCCTAAAATTGTTCATAATTAATCCAAATGACCAAAGATAGTCAAAATACTAGTTGGGGTATCCAAGAATAAGCATACCGGATTCGAAGACCAGAAAATTTTTCAACATCAAGATCAGTTGGCTTCTTTGAATGATTTGATTTGAGAGCCTTCGTAGCAGTTTCAACATCATAATCCATACAATCCTCAACAGCAGTCTTGAAGGCAGACAAGTCCACATTTCCACTTGGCCGTCGCACTTCATCGTCTGATTGATACCCTGCAAAATTACACTCAAGCGATGCTCAGATAAAGATGAATTGAATGAAAAATAAAAACCCTAAAATCAGAATGTCTGCCAAGTATTTGTGTAAATGCGTCAGTGAAAATTGAAGCAGAACATGTGCAAATCACAAATACCCATAAAATGACAGAAGAAAAATTATAACTTGGATTGAAGAAAAAAAGTGATATAATCGAATTTAACAGAAATTGATTGAAAGAAAGATTGATTACCAGGGGATCTGGGGTGGGAAGAAGACGGAGAAGAAGGAGGGGTTTCAATAACACGATCTTGAAGAGAGAGAAGGAGATCGAGGTCATCTTGATTCTCAGTTGACATCGTTGCTGCTTCTTCTTAGGAGATACTTAAACGATTTCCCGAAAAAAAATTGGAACTTTAGATAGTTGCTGGTTTTAATGGTGATAATTTTGCAGAAATTGGAGGGAGAATTCATGTTCGGCGGGATTTTTGAAAACGATGAAAAAATTAGGGCACTATTGACTAATGACTATACTAATACTGGACTACTAGTAGTGTGCAACTGTGCAACACCAACGGTCCCATTGACCCCATAATAAATCACAAGCTCATAAGTCATAACAAGCTAAGGCTCAAGTAAAGACGTTAAACACTAATACAACCGACCCAAATTCAATCTATTTGAAAATACCCTATTTAAATTTAGACTCACATAAACACAATAATTTAGCATGACTCAACTTTTAAATACACGCAACCTAACCTGATCAACCTCACTAAACCCGATCCGAGTACCTGATTTATACAGACTTACAAGGCTACATTGTCAATCACAATCAAGCACACTTCCACCAACATTTGAAGTTAGTTATGGAGTGATAGATTACTCTAAAGAGCATGGATGAGCCATAATATGGATCGCTTCATTAGCCTCTCTTAGTACATGAGAAAATATACTTATAATTTTGTTTCATTTTTGTTAAGAATTGTGTAACAAATTAGCTACGGAGTAGTACTCTGTTAGTTTAAATTACTAGTTTCGTTCTCAATTTTACCTTTTCATGGTTTATTACTTAATCATTCACAGAATTACTCACATTACATAGAACGATGACTCTAAGTAGCCAAATAAAACAACTTATTTAAGATTAAGGGTCTGTTCTCTTCAGCTTAATTTCAATTCAGTTCAGTTCCTAATTCTCTTCTCTCATAAACAATTCATTTAACCTCTATTCAGTTCAACTTAATTTAATAAATCAGAACATGCCCTAAGAGAATATGATTTTATGCAAACTTTTACCTAGTAATTCATCACAAGTTCATAAAGAAGTAGAAGGGCTAAGAAAATAGCTAGGTTGACATATTTGTAAATGTTGGACCAACAATAGATGCAACAAGATTTTTATTTATTAACCCGTGAAGTTCGTATGGTATATGTTGTTCTTATAAATTATTCATCCATAGATGCTTCCATTCCAATTCAATGGTCAAAATTACCGTTCATCCTTGTAATACTAATTTTAGGGTGCATTATAATGAATTACATCCTTGTTTAACATTTACCAACCAATAAATTAAGGAAAGTAAAACCATATTTTCAAAATACAGCACTAAACCATCTATTTTCTCCCTTAATTTTCTCGTCAGAAAACACCAATATGAGCTTCGTTACGTTGTACATGATCAAATCTTTTTTCTCCTCTTCCTAGCAAATAAGGGAGAGTAAGATTTCTATAATTCATCTTTCCCTTGTTCGTAGGAAGAACAAAAAAATTAGTGTTTGGGACAATCATGGCAAAATGTAGTAAATACATGGTTATGTATATGCTAGCCGTTCTCTTCTTGTTTGTCACCGTACGTTGTGATGAAGAGAATGTTGAAGATGATGTACCGAAACCAGGAACGCCTTCTAGCATTACCTTTGATGGGCGATCCTTGTTTATCAATGGAAAACGGGAGCTCATCTTCTCCGGATCAATCCATTACCCTCGTGTTCCTGTTGCGGTATGCATGATATGATACTTTTGTACTCTTTTCATAACTAGGGCAATTTAATTATATAATGCGTACTGATGGTAATGTCACATTTTGGGGTTTAATTTAGTTGTGGGATAGCGTCCTTGACAAAGCTAAAGAGGGTGGCCTAAATGCAATCCAAACTTACGTCTTTTGGAATATTCATGAGCCAATTAAAGGACAGGTAACTCACTAATATCATACAAAGTATATAATGCTTTTTAACATTACAATCATTACATTTGTACCCCGAATTATACATACTTTATATAATTCCATGCACCTTAGCTTCATATAACGGAGGTCATAATATTTTCATTACAATGTACGACGTGTTCATTTTTGGTCCAATGTACCATCAATGATCGATTTGGTAAAGTTTATTTCATATCCCTTTTGCAGTACAATTTCACAGGCAATTATGATTTGGTAAAATTCATGAAACTAATACGTGAAAAGGGAATGTGGGCAGTTCTTAGGGTTGGACCATTCATCCAAGCTGAATGGAATCATGGGTAATAATACTTAAGTATAATTAAATTACCAATGTTTTTCAACATAATTTAGTAATTTTACTATATAAATGCTTATCTTAGTACTGTATGAAATATTGGCCTTGTGACAGTGGACTTCCATATTGGTTAAGAGAGGAGCCTAATATCACATACCGAACCGATAATCCGGCATACAAGGTGATCAATCACAATAACACTGTTACTTATTATATACTAGTACATGATTTTTATCTTAATTAATTGGTATTATATTATGCAAAATAAAAACTAACTAATCTAGTGTATGCAATATATGCAGATGAATATGGAGAAATGGGTGACCCAGGTGGTTAACCTGATGAAGGACAACAACTTATTTGCTCCACAAGGAGGTCCTATTATGATGGCTCAGGTATTAAATTTACCACAATGGTTAGTTAATATTCCCTTTGTACATCTGTACGTACGAAATTATTTAGTTGATACGTATTGTGATTTAAACTAGCAATAACATGACAACTAAATTTAATTTGGTATATGAGTTTGTATATAATACTTTGTATGAAATTTATTTTCCAATCGCCCTTCTCGATCTTTGTGTAGATTGAGAACGAGTACGATCATATAAGAGATGCCTTCGATGAAGCAGCAGATAGATACATCAAATGGGCAGGACAAATGGCTGTTGGCCTCAAAACTGATGTACCATGGCTTATGTGCAAATCTAAAGATGCACCCGGCGAAGTGGTAACATATAGTAAATTTAGCTCACAAACTATTGAAAATAGCAGTTGATATCTTGTTTAATTTGTGTACTTTGTATGTTTTTTTTGGCGAGGCAGATCAATGCATGTAATGGTAGGCATTGTGGAGATACATTCAAAGGTCCAAATACTCCTGGAAAGCCTTATTTGTGGACCGAGAATTGGACTGCTCAGTAAGAAGTTTTACCCTGTAAATGTATCAAAAATTAAAATAGCCTAGTTAACTCGATCTATACATGATTAACATACTCCGTGTTTGTTTACAGGTATAGAGTTTTCGGAGATGCACCTTCTCAAAGGGCGGCTGAAGATATCGCCTTTTCAGTGGCTCGTTGGTTCTCAAGAAATGGAAGCCATGTCAACTATTACATGGTAAGCTTGTTGATCAATATTCTTATCACTATACTTGCATCTTCTTTTAAGTATGTGTTTTTTTTTTAATCAAATTAAAGTGTACATTCTTAATTGAATGAAGATAGGATACAGTGTTACATTTAAACTTATGCGGAGTATTATTCTACTGGTTTATGAAATAATTTGCGACCTTATATACTAATCGTTTAGTTGTCATATATATAGTATCATGGTGGTACAAATTATGGAAGAACTGCTGCCTCCTTTGTCACCACTCGCTACTACGATGAAGCTCCAATTGATGAATTTGGTAATAAGCCTTTTTAATTTTTCCCCTGTTACGTGAATATATAGTGTATATAGTACGTTCATCACATAGATGATATATAATTTGGATTCTTTTTCTCTGAATGATGATTGTTAGGTCTAATAAGAGAGCCCAAATGGGGTCACTTGAAGGATTTGCACCAGGCTCTTGTGCTAGCCAAGAAGCCCATTCTTGAAGGAAAGCTTCGTGTCAAAAAGAACGGTTTTGATTTTGAGGTATGTATAGCCTAGAATAAAATTAAATAATAGTTTTAATTCCGTGTGAATTTAGTTCATTGTCACATTATCAATTCAAATAACTTTAATGTGTGATAATTTTTGGACTTACATAAGAGTAGTTGGCTTAGAAGTTAACAAATCAATACGATTTTAAATAATCATGCATGTAATGGGCAGGCAAATTTCTATGAGAAGGGTGACCTTTGTGCTGCATTCCTATGGAACAACCACACCCATGAAGTAAAAACAATGAAATTCAGAGGCAAAGAGCATGTAGTTCCACCCAAGTCCATCAGCATCCTACCAGATTGCAAGACTCTTGTCTATAATACCGACTATGTGAGTAGTAACTTATAATATCAAAACATATATATGGTTGTTTATCAACCTCTTTAATTTATGTTATATGAAACGAAAATCGTTTTCTCTTAATTGGACAAACAGATGGTAGCTCAACATAGTGCAAGAGAATTTGTCAAGTCTGAGGTAGCGCATAGGAACCTTAGATGGGAGAAAACGACAGAGAGCATACCAAGAGATGGCGTCTTCTCAAGGGAACCTAAAGAACAATACTTTGTTACCAAAGATAAAAGTGACTATTTGTGGTACAGAACCAGGTAAAAAATATTAAAAGCTATCGATGTTATATTTCCTCTAATTGATACACATAGAGACATAAGAGTATTGCTCTTGTTGTTTGAAATTAGTTGTCACATTGACTTTGACTCTAATTAAAGGAGCAACGTGACCATTACCTTGAACTAACACAATATTTTGTTTGAAATTAGTTTTCACATGTTTAATTGAACTAACACAATATTTTGTTTTGTGTTTGTGTGTTTTTTTCCTCGCTCATTGGCACTTTTCAGTGTAGATCTAGATAGTTCAGACTTGCCATTTAAAAAGTCCCTTCGACCAGTTTTGCAAGTGCTCAGTCTTGGCCACGCTTTGGTCGCCTATGTCAACGGAGAATTTGTTGGTATGCTTATGGAAAGTGCATGATTTTGTTTCTTAAATTACCACCAATACATGTTTAAAAACTGATTTCAATCAATATGCTCTAATCTTGACACACTAGATTTTATAATGCTTTCATTAAAAAAAACAAAACGTAAATAGAAACACGTCACAAGTCGTCTAATAACCTTGGTACGGTGCAAAAAGTGTAGTGAATAAGTTAACAAGAACAACGTACTTTAATAATTTGACATGCAATTTGTCCTTTAATAAACCTCATTCTATTTTCATTTTTATAGGAACTGGACATGGAGTAAAGAGAGAATACAACTTCCCATTTTCAGTAGCCATAAGATTGAAGGAAGGATTAAACAATATTTCAATTTTGGGATGCACAGTTGGAATGCCGGTAATTAAGCACAAAACACACTTGAATTTTCATTCTTATTTATAATTTAATTTTTAATATAGCATGTATGTCAACTGATCATAATGCATGAATACACTTAAACCTTATGAAGGATAGTGGAAGCTATATGGAACGTAGGTTTACCGGGATGGAAAATTCTACTATGGTCCTCTTTATTTGGACCACCACTATACTTAATTATCATTGGTCGATTTTTTATTTTTTTTTTACCTTGGTCAAACCTTAATTTTGGTATTTTCCTTTTTTAATTCATTTTTTATTTTCCAAAATTTAATTACTGAATTTACAAAAATCATTCTAATTACATTTTCAAAATTTATTTATTAAAATCAGATTTAAATTAAATCAAAAAAACAATTAAATCAAAAAACGATTAAATTAAAAAAATCAAAATCAAAAAATTGTTCATCATGTTCTTCATAGTTCATCAATGTTCTTCAAGTTTTTTCATCCATGGATGAGATAAAACACGAACATATGATCTATGTCCATTAAATTCACTCGCGCATCGAAAGCGATTTACAATATGGCTCGATTCAAAAAGCTAAGCAAATGCGAAATTTTAATATTCAAAAAATTTGGGATCTTTGCGAATTTGGGCAGCGATTGAAATCCCAAAATAATAGGTTTGGATTGTACAATATCAGTCAAAGTTTGCAAAAACGATGATTTTATGTAATCAAAATCACAATTTTTAAGTTTTACGATAATTGGGGTTCGTCATGAACATCTGAATATAATACCGCATCAATTTTTGGTCGAAACCTTGTTTGATCCAAAAAACACGAAAAAACGAATTTAAAACTTGTTTGTGTAAAATGTTTTACCCCAAAAAAGGATAGGACATTACCTATTATGAAAATTGTAATTATTAACAACATATGACATTAGGTTCTTTTGGACATTACCCATTATTGATTTATAATTCACTAATATTTTGTTATGCTCTTTATTGGTACGGAGTAGTAAATATGAATGTGGTCTTCAGTGGACAACCACATTATCATGTTAATCAGGTTTGGTATGATGGTAACTAATATATATTTATTACTGTGGTTTGCTTTATGTATGCATATACTATAAAAAAAAAATATTATGGAATCAATATCTTTTAACATTAGAAATATTATTTAAAAAACATTTCAATCACCAATTATAATAAGGATAGTTTCCTAATTTCTTATCTTATTATTATTGTATGAAAGATTTTTAAATCAGTATAATTTTCAAATTTCAAAAGATTATATTCTCATATTTTCTAAATATTAGAATATATATCTTACTGATTTTGTCGACATATCCTATGATTTTGTAAAATTATTGATTTTTATTACAACTAGAATTATGGTAATATATATCTATAATAATGCAATAAACATGAAATGTTTGATAAAAAAATCGTGTAAAATGAATTTAAAAAGAGGATAAATTTTGGTAAATAGAATATTAATAAATCTTAGGATAATAGCTGATTTACTTTCCATCAAATTTTAGATTTTTCTAAGATTTTGTTAGTTCTTCACGCGATTTGGTTAATATAATATTAACAAAATCTTAGGATTAAAACTTGCTTATTTTCCCTCAAAAAAAGGATAAAATTAGGAAAATACCATAATTTAATTAAGGCTTATTATGATTTAAAATCTATCTTATTTTTTTAAGGAAATACTTTAAGTCTTTTTTTTCTAAAATAAGATCAGATTTTCAAAAAAGATTTTGACATGCATATCGTAAAATAAAATCAAAATGTTTGTTTCCCTCAACTCCACATCGAAAAAATCATAAAGTTGGAATTTTTACAATATCCAAATACATATCGTCATTCGTCAAACTCAATAAACTTTCTTTTTTAGGTAATAACCAAAGTACACATAAGTTAATTCCTGAGCTATAAACAGATCACAAAATTCACACTTGTGTTCTACGTATTAAACAACGTTTATAAGAAGAAAATTAAAAAAAAATTGCATCTTCTTCCTCTAATCGATTTGCTCATTATATAGCTTTGTATCCTAAAATTGCATCTACTTCCTTTGATCGATTTGCTCATTATATTGGTTTGGACATTAATTTTGTTTTTTGGTTTGTGTAATTTGAAATTTAAATCATCTTTTTATAAGGTAAAAAAATCATGTATTTAAAGCAACCAATCAATATTGAAATTTAGATTAACAATGGAATGTGTTAGATTTAAAATCTATTTGAAGAATATTGTCTATATGATGGCTGTTGATTGCTTATTTTTAGGATATATTGTTACTAACTGATACATCAGTTAAACCATATAAATTGTCGTCCAAATCTTTTTCAAATATTTTATTATAATATCTAACATACTATTTAAGAAATAAATCAATGATATACAATAATGTTGTTATCATTTACTTTTTGTGGCACATAAAAGATAGACTATAAATTAAAAATGAAACTAAACTGATCAAAAAATGAACTCGTAGAGTCGTAGTACTAACCATTGGGTAAAAAACTAGATACAAATAATCACATGTAACATGTAACGCTATTTTGACAAATAGGAAAAATAATATTTTTGATTATCATTAACATAACTAGAATATGTGTATATACAAAACAGAAGCATGGTATGTCCTAATTATAAGGAATACAACTACCAATAGTAGCATGTATTTAGCCTAAATATAAGGGGTTGAATATTGGCTAACCTAATTATAAATACAAAAATATATTTACTATATTTAACAATTTGTCATTGTATTCTTTCAAAAAAAAAAAAAAAAAAAAAAAAAAAGTTTGGCATGTAATTGCTCACCTCCACGTTTTTTTTCCATTTGGTTATTATATGGGATTCATCCAATATTAGGATATGACATTACTTATATATTTAGAATTGGTCTTAATCTCCTTAATTATTGTAAAAATATAATAATAATCAATGACAGATCATTATTTTAATTAATAACAAACTAGTATCCAAGTAATCCAACCATTGGGTCACACGATAGATAAGAAGATAATCATCTAATTTGATAATTAGGTTGCCATTAGAAAATCTCTAAAGGTGGTTTGATTGAGAGTTAATTTAATTTTGAGGAATATGCATACGAAAATCAAACCACAATAGCTGATATATAAGTGATTTGGCTAGTGAATGAGGATTGAAAACTATATCCAAAATAACGTCCAAATTAAATGTATGGTCGTAGACCAAATAAACAATAATATTGCTTTTTATAGGTAATGTCCTATTAACATTTGGGTTAATGCCTTATATGCAAACAGAATTGAAAACTATATCCTTTTTTTCGGATCAAACAAGTATTCCAAAACAAAAATCGTTGTCTTCTTCAATTTGCTCACAAACCCAGATTTCGAAAAATTGTTAATTTTTTTAATTTTTGCATACATATAATGACCGATTTTACATCCCTTGTTTGCGATTATCCAATTAACATATATTGTTTAGGATTAAAAACAATCCCAGATTCAAACATGAATACAAATTTCGAATGAACTTTTCACATATAATATGTAAATCGATGCATATTTTCAATTTTCATTGATGTGCGAGTGTATTTACGGGACAAAGATTACCAGGCCATAATGGTTGTTAATCTCATCCATGAATGAATAAACAAACTTCTTGAAGAACAATGATGATTAATGAAGAACATTGATGAACAATTTTTTGATTTTGATTTTTTAAATTTAATGTTATTTTTTTATTTAATTTAAAACTGATTTTAATAAATAAATTTCGAAAATTATAAAATAATTTTCAGAATTTCAGTAATTATATTTTGGAAAATAAAAAAGAATTAAAAAAGGAAAATACTATAATTAAGGTTTGACCAAGCTTTAAAAAAAATAAAAAATCGACCAATGACAATTAAGTATAGTGGTAGTCCAAATAAAGTGGACCACAGTAGAATCATCCTTACTGGGATCAGATCAGTAGAGCTCTTAGGTCTCGGTACCGGAAACCTTGATATCTCCTTCAATGGCTGGCATCACTCGGTAAACAAACATCGTACAAAGAAAATAAATTTCATTTTTTAAGTCTTTAGTCAAAATAGATATATAACATCTTGTATAATGTAATGTATGGTTCAATCTACAAATTAAAATGCAGGTTGGTTTGGAAGGGGAGAGGCTCCAGTACTTCACTGACGAAGGAGTATCAAGGGCTAAATGGACCCCTGCTTGTGAACCTCTTACTTGGTATAAGGTACGACTCGTAGAGTAATAATAATAAAAACATTTTGTGACATAAGGATATATGATCATGATTACTTCCCAAGTTTATTGTTACATTAGTAGTTCAAATTGTACGTATATTCAATCTTTTTGAGCTTTCCCGTGAGCAAGAAATTGAAGTATAACTTATTTGAGCAACTATTTTTAGGCCTACTTTGATGCACCAGAGGGAGATGAACCACTAACTATTAGACTACAAAACATGACCAAAGGTATCGCTTGGATCAATGGCCAAAGCATTGGGCGTTTCTGGTCATCCTACCTTACAGTCATGCAAAGCCCTTCTCAAAACGAGTAAGTGATCAAATTAAACATAAAACTACTCCAAAATAGCAAAAGATTTATAAGTTTTACTTAAGTGAATTTATCACCACATACATTGATCGCATACATGTTTGATGAGTATGAAACTAATCTTGGGACTTTAACCATCAACTTCACGATTGGTTTTATACTCTACTCTATCAGTATAAGTATATGTACCATTGTGCCGATCAAATGTATGCTAATATAGTGTCAATAAAATTCACTACCAAATAAAACATTATTGAATTAAGATTGAGAAAAATAATGTTGTAGGTACCACATCCCAAGATCGTTCCTAAGGCCTAAGGACAACTTGTTGGTGATCTTCGACGAGGCTGGAGGAAACATTGACACAGTTCAAATCGAAACAGTGAATAGGGATAGTGTTTGCAGCTTCATAGAGGAAGATTGGCCAGCCGATGTGTGGTCTTGGAAGAGAAATGGGAACGAAATTGTGCCTACAGGCGATACCCCTCAACTTAAGGCCTCCCTCAAGTGCCCTAAGGACAAAGTCATCAATCGCGTTGAGTTTGCTAGTTTTGGCAACCCTAAAGGTGTTTGTGGCTACTTCCTTCTTGGTGATTGCAACTCTCCCAACACCGTTAAAGTCGTTCAACAGGTGAATATAATCATTTACATATAGTCTTTACAAATCTATATCTATACTTATATATTAAAAAGCGTTCCTACAAATGTCTATGTGCAACGTCATCCCCCCTATTTTTATGCCACGTCATCTTTACTCACCTTAGCATAGGGCCACATCACCACATAACAATGTGTCATCACCACTTCACAAATTATTATTCCACTTTAATTAAAAAAAAAAAAAAGAGGTTGGGTTTCAAACACTGTATCTTTGGGACAAAAGCCAAGACTACTAACCACCTTAGCTAATACTCATTTCATGAGATATATCTAGATGAATACACTTATATCTCTAAATAAAATGACAAGAAAATCAACAAATTAAAGCAATGTGGGCCATGTGATCCACCGACTTGCCGGCCCATCTCTCCGTGACACACTCCTCTACACATTCTCTCATCTCTACCATCCATCATCCAATCCCATAAATCAACGGCTAAAACTCAACCCCACACTAACTCCTACCATACACCCTACCGCACCATATCCCTACACTTTAGAGTTTATTACACCTGTCAAATTATTTATTCATTTTATTATTACCAAAAAAATAAAAGAAAACAAATTGTAGATCATAAGAATGCATGTTCTCAGCTTCAAAGTGATGATGAAACGCTCATGGTGGCGGACGAACCAACTAGCAATCAATTATCATACATTCATACAATATATGATGATGGAAATTGAAGTTACACTAAGATTCGAAAGAGGGCTTGATTTATGATTGGTGGTTACAAATCACCAATTAAATTACCGCCACGGCGCCACCATGACGGCACACCGCCATAAATTTTCTGTTGAGGTAGGCAATTATAAATACCCCTTAATTCTCCCTGAATATATTGTAATTGAGTATGCAATTATTTCAAACCAATTAATTGTAATTCTTTCACATTCCTTTGGTGCAATTAATTCATAAATTAATTAATATCCACGTAAATAAGATGTAAAGTTTGTAACTGAAATGTAAATTATACAATGATTTTTGAATTGAAGTTCCGAATATATATATATATATATATGTTCTGTTTTCTTGCAATTTCCACAAAGCTTGCTTATTTCCCTCAAAAGAAAGGTTATTAGCTTATTAGTGTGTTTTTATGTTTTCCTGAATAAATTTTGATTCCTCAATTTAATCAGTTTTTTTAATCTTCAATATCTAATTGGTTTATCTATAGATTCTGATTTATTTTGTTTTGTTTTGTTTTTTTTTTTTTTTTGGGTATTGTTGCATAACTGAGCCTCAGGGTTCTTATAGTCATTGTGGAAGTCAGGAAAGCTTATTGGTAAGTCAATTTATTTGTGAATAGCAGTTTTGGTTATTTTTAGCAATATATTTGTTAAGTAATGGAGTACTAAGATAAAAGAATAGATTATTTCATATATGAATCAAATTTTTTTTTTCTATTCCAAAGCTGAACTTCTTCCTGTGATGTGAATAGGCCTCCTATGATTAATATTTGATGTAGTTGTCTTTGAGGATTGGGGTTGTATGTTAGTAGGGAGGTTGAGAAATTACAATGTTGAGTATTGATCTATGTGTCTTGAGGTTTTAATTCTTTCTGAAAATTCTGATTTTGATGTATAATTAATTTTCCCTACTGTGGTAGTTAATTAAAATTAGCTTAATGTAGTCATACTGACTTTTCTGAATTAATGTATAATATGGCAATTGTTCCATGAATGTCTTGGTCAATTGCAAGTTCTACTTTGATTTACTTCTGAATTATGATATGAGAGGACAAGGTTTTGTAGACATATGTTTAAACTTTATCGTGAAAGTTCGACAGTAGTGCAGTCATTAAGGTTTAAATTCTTTAATTACATGGGCAGAAAGAATAGAATGTGTATCCTTTGACCCATTCTAATTTGGTTCAACATCAAAATGTAGGAAAATGGCAAAGAAAAGGTGCTGCAGCGATTGGAGCATTGTGTTGGCAAACAATTCGTTTTCAAGGTCAAGCTAAGCACAACAAGTAACAAAACTGAACTCATTTGCCAAAAGACATACGACATCAACTACAAATTAGAAAAGGCTTACAAAGAGCAACAACATCAAAACCAGGTATGTTGAAACATATTTGCAAATGACACTGCCTAAATCTAATACCTACACACTAATAAAATCACTGCAATTTGCAGGAAGCCAACACACACCAACCAGAACAACTTGAGGATGACAACACGGGAATTACTGAAACCCAAACAACTCCAAAAAAGAGGAATCGAGATGAGATGTAAGTCACACATCTCAACACAATGAATAACAATTACTAAAAAATGACCCACAATAACAAGGAAAACATAATCTTTGAAATACAGGGAGAACGAGAAAGAAGATGGAGCACCAACAACCCAAACAGTTGTAGCAGCTGAACAGTGAATGGAACACAAAAATGCCCAGAAAAAAACAGAGAAACAACAAGCGCAAAATGGAAGTAAAATTAGAGGAGCATAATCAACAACTTGCAAAGAATGGAGCGTTACATATTGTTTTCCAATACTCTGTGTTCGAAAGATAATCTTTAGCAAATTTAAAGACCAAAAATAATAATGCTATTTCTATTTGGTAGAAAGAAGCTCTTTAAAAAAATCAAAACATTTGCTATATCAAAAAAAAATATTGTTTACCAATACTTTGTGTTCGAAAGATAATCTTTAGCAACTTTGAAAAACAAAAAAAATGACGACCACGCCATTTGCACGAACAAAAAAAAATAAAATAAAAAAAAACCAAAGTAATTGCTGTTGTCTTCCAACACTATCTGGCCGAACAATATCTGTAACAAATTTGGAATACACAACACCATAATGGACAAACCAATTGCTCACTAAAAAAAAAAAAAAGAAGAAGAAAAACAGGAACCTGGGGCATCGCCCGGATGACACACTAGTTATAAATTAAATAGTCTCATTAGTGATCATATTAATAGTAACGAACTGCGTGGGCGTGTGATACGTACATATTTACTAATTTAGTCAAACATTCTCTAATATATGACTAAATTAGTAAATATGACTAAATTAGATAGGAATTATCAATTGTTCATAGTTCATACATAATACGGAGTACTATATATATAGTGACAAATTCTTTTTTTTTTTTTTTTTTTTGAGCAGAATTGTTTGGGAAAAGAGAGTTGCACGATACCAATAAATGAGAAAACATTCGACAAGGAGACTTGCCCAAACGTAGCAAAGAAGACATTTGCCGTGCAAGTGAAATGTGGCCGTAGAGGATAGAAGCCTTGCATGTTGATTTTATATATGGGTGTGGTATATGATTGTCATTGTAATTTTTTTTACCCTCTTTTTGGCTAGATATACGGTAGATACTTGTATCATATAATGTATTTATTAGATAGGAATTGAAATTTCAGAAGCCATTAGAATCCAACTCAAAAGCAGAGCTTTGCATGTCTTACAATCAATTCTTATCTGTTAGATAATATAAACTCCTCAATCAGAGTGATTTCCATTGATTAATATTTATTGATTACAATCAGTAACTATAAGATATGTATAAATATTAAAGATAATCTTATACAAAATATATCCTCCTAAACCTAGGATGAGAATATCCTAGGGATAATTCTCTATCACACCCCCGCAGTCGGAGCGGGAGAAAAATCGAATGCTCAGACTGGATCTGAATCTTGCATCGAACAGTAAAGGATATTATGGTAACCCACGATCAAAAGAGAAGCAGCCAAAGAGTGCCAATGATGATGAGGAGAAGCAATAGCCACAATATACGCATAAGAGAAAAGAATGCTGCTGGGCCAAGTAGAGATTGGCCATATTGCAGATCCAGAGAAAAGGAGAAGATCGTACCACCGTCGAAAGAGAGAGCACTAATGCTGCGGGAAATCACAATTGAATAAAAGCAAATAAAATTGCTTGGGAATATACTAAATTCCCACCACTAAACCACTTGGAAACATCTACCTCTTAAAAAAAATGACCACACGAAGAGATAAATCCCACCAAAAACTAATACAAAGTAGTGGGTGCATTTAGAGAATGACAAAGCCCACCGTATATATGCATTAGTAAGAAAATTAAAATCAATTTAAAAGGTCAAAATTTATTGGCGATTTGAGCAAAAATAATCTAACAACTCCCCTCTCTTTATATTGTACGTGAACATGATTCCAAAGAGGAAAGATGGCCACTGTTTAAATACTGATAGATGATGATTTAACAACTCCCCTCTCTTTATACTGTTTAAAATGTGTTTTTGTGTAATTGTTTGTAAATCACGCCGGTGGGTTTAATTTTCTAACCCACCGACAGGGGAAGAGAAAATTTTAGATCTAAACAATCCCAATATCTAACCTAAGTTGTGATACCATGCCAGATAATATAAACTCCTCAATCAGAGTGATTTTCATTGATTAATATTTATAGGTTACAATCAGAAACCTAATCATATTAGGTAACTATAAGATATGTATAAATATTAAAGATAATCTTATACAAAATATATCCTCCTAAACCTAGGATGAGAATATCCTAGGGATATTCTCTATCATTATCATCATCTAGCCATATGATATATCTACTTATCTAGTGAATTGGTACTCGTATCTATTACGGAGTAAAAAGTAAAGGAAAGAGTTGAGTGCAATCCGACTTGATTGGTTGTACCCTCCACGTCATCAGAAATGACTTTTTTTTTTTTTTTCCTGACACAAGAATGGCTTAAACTCATACCATGAGATACATTTAATATTATCTAAAAAAAAAACCATACGTACCATCAAGCTAGAAGACGAATAGTGGCATTAGTGGTGTGGTAACGAATTATTTTATTTATTTTTTAATTAGTTCTAGACTTCTAGATAACATTATACTAGCTAACTAGTACAAAGACCACAAACCCATACCAAGATATATACTTTTACCAATTATAATTTCAAAAAAAAAAAAAAATGACATGTTTTTCAACAACAATCATTCAAATTAAACAAGTTGGATATTCACAATCTAATTAATTTCATGATATTAGGAGGTTGCCTAAGTAGGCTTAGTTTTTTGTTTTTTTGTTTTTTTTTTTTTTTTTTTTTGGGGGGGGGGGGTGGGGATTGGGGGTGGTACAACAAGAGGTTGCATAATGCTTAACCATTATTGATCAACTATCATTTTTCATTTTTATGGTCAAATAAATTTTATAAACTCTGACCATAAACTGTTAATAGTATATAAGAGAAATCAAAACTAAGTGAAATTTTGTTAGAAGTGTGTTAAGGTGCATTCTATTCTCTTGAATTTCACTAATCTAAAAATATTAGCTTAACTCAGCCTAACTAATCTAAACTTATTTGAACTTATCTGAATTTATTAAGTTAGAACTTTATGGACCTTATTGGCTTATTAGAATTTATTTTAGTTGTTATATGTAAAATGGCGAATAGCATAACTATTTTGCAACAGATATAGTATTATTAGCTCCAACCAATGAAGTAAATAGCTATCAGTTCATTATTAGATTAGTCATGCGCTCATGAATTCATGATGAATCAAAACAAAAGTACCATTTTTTACTTCAAATCTCAAAAGAAGATTCTAATAAACAAGTGTCAAATCTCAAATGTGTTTGGGCGCATAACATTGATCAAGATTTGTAAAGAGAACGATATAGTACCACTTTTATCCTCTAAATAATGAATTGAAGAATGAAAGAGCCCAATGTTCGTTTCTTCTATGTCACAAATCCTTTTGAAACATACTTGTATGTTAGTATGTAAAAGATAACACCATTAAGATTCTTTTTAAAAGATGAAAGTGAAAGAAACTAACATAATTAATTAAGAAGTACTTCGTATAAAGATATGATGCTTAAATAATAGATACACTTCTGCATTTTTTCAAATGATGAGAATCAAGTAGGAGAGTATTAATAATGTAATACAAGGTACATGAGAATAAGAATGTTTCGAAAACAAAAGTTTGTACAAACGTATTTTTGAACAATCTAAAATATATCTCATCTCACTACTTGATGCCTACTTACTACGTACACAAGGCCTATAAGTTTTCATTCCTTGGGGCTGCACCTCACTTGTACGGCCAACACTTTGGCTGTTTCCTTAGGACAATTGTTATCGCCTTTGTCGAATAGGTTTCTATCAACTGGAATCGTGCAACTATCTTTTCCCAAACAATGCTGCTCGTAACAAAAGAAACAAGAATATTAATTATTGTTTTGGTTATAAAACAATCATCAAGCTACGGGTTGAATTGGCACCCAAACAATATAATTATCATATATGCATTGTTGTTAATATAAACGTAACACAAAAAATAAGGTGTAAAAAAATGCTTGCCTGCTCGACAATCTTTTGGGAGTGTGGAGAGTTGCAAGTGCCAAGGATGAAGAAGCCACAAACACCATAAGGGTTGCCAAAGCTAGCAAACTCGACGTGACTGATGACTTTGTTGTTAGGGCATCTGAGTGATGCCTTCAGCTTTGGGTCATCAACCGCGGCAATTATGTCATGGGCATCCCTTTTCCATGATGTTACGCTTGGTGGCATGTTTTCGGATATGTAGCTGCAAATCACATCACGGTGTACTGTCTCAATTTGGACTGTGTCTATGTTCCCTCCTGCCTCGTCGAAGATCACCAACAAGTTGTCCTTAGGCTTAAGGTATGATCTTGGAATGTGGTACCTGTAACATTTTTAATCATTCAATTGCGTTGCATGAACATGCTTCGGTAACAATAACTTGTATATATGTCATATTTTCCCTTTTAAAGGTTAAACAAAGTTAATTTTGACCGTCTCTAATACACAAGGGAAAAATGGTGTGTAACTTTGTTAGATTGATGTCATAGTGCATGTTATAATATTAACCCTAAAAAGATTATCTTATATATTCATGGATAGTCAACACTAAAAGTATTTAATTTCTAGACTCTTGGAGATCATGAAATAAAATTGAATTAATTTAAAAGGGATAAAGAGTACTATATTTATTTCTTAAAACTTACTCGCTTTGAGAAGGTGTGTCCCGTATGGTGAGGAAGGTCGACCAGTAACGTCCTATGCTTCTCCCATTGACCCAAATCACTCCTTTAGTCATGTTCTCCATTCTGATAGCTACTGGATCATTTCCCTCTGGGGCATCAAAGTGTGTCTACAAACAAGTTTAGCTTGCTCATTATTACAGCCAATTCAACAATTATATTACGGATTTTTAATATTGTCATAGACTAATTAATCCAAAAAATCATTTGTGTTCTGAATTTTTGTTCATCCTATGCAAAGAATCGCATTCATCTCTATCCCACTTTATGTGTAACACTTTATACACGTGACAGTGTGTACGGCACTTTTTGACAAGATTAAAGATTTTGGTACTGAATTTTTAGTCAAGGTAAACGAAAAATATAATTTTACCTTATACCAAGTAAGTAATTCACCAGGTCCCTTTGCCGGTGTCCAATGTGTCTTACTAGCTCCTTCCTCAGTGAAGTACTGAAGCTTCTCTCCATGCAAACCAACCTACATGATGCATTATATAATTAAAATTTCTATTCAACATTTAACAAAATCAGTACAAATTATAGACGTAACGAGTCGTTTATACCGTGTGATGCCACCCATTGGAAGAAAGATCAAGTTCTCCAGTACCTAAACCTTGGATTTCAAGGAATTTTAGCCCTGTCCATCTTCTCTCCATATAGCTTCCACTATCCTTCATACCAATAGATTAATAGAGTTTGATTAATACATATATTTTGTCTATATTATATTCGAGTTTATAACACATTTATACAAGAAACGGTTCATTTAGTCAATTACCTTGGTACGTACTTAGGCTATAAATAAGCAAATTGTAGTTAAATTTGGGTTAGGGGAAGTTAGAAAACTATGGACATTTCACCCCCTATTGGTTGCCGTAATTGTAAGCAATTAGCCGGACTCTATACAACTACATAATTAGCCACAGTATGCTCTTACCGGCATTCCCATTGTGTTGCTCAAAATTGATATATTGTTGACACCTTCTGTCAAATGTACAGGTGCTTGGAAAGTGAAAGCAGGAGCTCTATGGAATCCGTGGCTTGATCCTTTGAAAGGTAAAACAAAGATTACGAGCAAGAAATTAAACAATGAACAAATAGCTCTTTTATCAAATTTGTCTAATATACAACCATTGTGTATAACAAAAGTCAATTTTTGATGAAGTTGACTTTTATGTGATTGGGGGTGACTTGTATACAAGTACACTCGACCTATTAATTGTATATAATTTCTGCTCGAGTTTATTTATTTTAATAAAAAAACCAAAGGCTAATACCATACCTATGTATTTTCCATTGACAAAGGCTTGCAAGGAGTGACCAAGATGGTAAAGCTGTAAGACTGGTTGGAGGGACTTTCTAAAAGGCAAGTCAACATTGTCCAATTCTACACTGAAATTCAAAGTTTCATTCATTATTTAATCCTCATTAGTAACGAAGAAATCAAAGTAATACATTTGTTTAAATTAATTAAGCAACATTATTATGTTACCTTGTTCTGTACCACAAATAGTCAGTTTTGTCCTCTGCAGTATGAAACTGTTCCATTGGAGCCCTTGAGTAGACATCAGATTTAGGTGAGATGATTTCATTAGTCTTCTCCCATTTCAAATCCTTGTTAGATTTCTCGGATCTAACAAACTCTCTTGAACTATGTTGCGCGATCATCTGTTTTTCAGATTAAATGCCAGGAGTGTATGTATGTTAGCATCAAAAGAATTGATGCAGAATAATATATTAATCAAGCTAGCACTCTGATCTTCCTAGTGACAATTTACTCGATTTGGATCGATTGATTATGCAAGTAGGAAACACTTACAGAGTCTGTATTGAGCACAACAGTCTTGCAATCAGGCAAGATACTGATGTATGAGTGCGGTTATTCCACAGGAAAGCTGCGCAAAGGTTATTCTTCTCGTAGTAACGTGCCTGATCATTGCATAAATTTACAGGTAATTAGCTAACATGTCATGTGTGACAAGAATTGTTACATCATAATTGTTAAACAACATAAATTTGCATCCCATACATGGTGTTTATGTTCATTCTTTCTCGCATCTGTTATAACATAAACCTGTCGGTCATATGAGTCTAAGGTCCATCTTAAATAAAGCTTACCTCCAAATTTGGGCCGAATATCTCAATACCATATCTCCCATTGACAATAGCCTTCTTGCTCAACATTAAAGCACGGTGTAGATCCCTCAAGTGTCCCCATTTGGGTTCTCTAATCAAGCCTGACAGTAAGTAAAGCAATCAGTAGTCATCCTTTATAATTGCACTATGAATACCTCTAGGCTCAACAAGAGTAATGGGCTCACCAAATTCATCAAGTGGAGCTTCATCATAGTAGCGAGTGGTGGTAAAGGCGGCAGCAGTTCTTCCATAGTTTGTGCCACCATGATACTGCAGCAACAACAAATATATACATAAAGAATTAAGGGAAGAATAGAAGTAAAATCAGGCCTTTTTCTCAAGATTCAATGCAAGGATTTTTATTTTCTTCTTTAACTATGATTAGTGTAGGATACCATGTAATAGTTAGAATGGCTTCCATTTTTGGAGAACCAGCGCGCCACAGCAAAAGCAGTATCCTCAGCTGACCTTTGAGAAGGTACATCTCCGAAAACTCTGAACCTGTATTTCCAGAAGGAAGGAAACTTTGTTTACCATATGATCATTTGATAGACAATTAGTAATGATAGAGTAATAGTATCAACTACTTACTGAGCAGTCCAGTTCTCAGTCCACAAAGACGGCTTGTGAGGTGCATTAGGACCTTCAAATGTTTCTCCACAATGTCTACCATTGCAAGCATTGATCTATCCACCAAAAAAAGAAATATTGTATTAGACTGTTTCAAGACTTGCAACAAGTTAAGGTGAGGCAGGGCGGCTTGAACTTTTGACCATTTTGAGATAAATTAATGTGAAACGACCTCATCTAAAACATACTCTTAGCTTAAATTGCTAAAAAAATTACAAAAGATGGCACTAAAAGAGAACAATCAAAGTACCACTTCGCCAGGGGCATCTTTTTGCTCACACATGATCCATGGTACACCAGTTTTCAGACCAAGAGCCATGGTTCCTGCCCAATTAATATACCTCTCTGCAGCGCCGTCTCTGAATGCTCCTCTAACGTGATCATACTCGTTCTCAATCTGAGCAAGCACGACTAGGAAGGTTAGACTAGATCTACATGTAACATTAACGCGTTGATATTGTTATTTTGTTAAATACATTATCCTAATTGTGTTACTAGCTACAACATTTCTAGTAGATGGTCACCTGAGATAATATAATAGGACCTCCTTGTGAGGCATATAAATCGTTATCCTTCATCAATGATACAATCTTCGTGACCCATCTCTCTGTATTCATCTGCATAAAAATACATACAAAATGTCGTAAGACACTTGAAAGCATACTCCTACGTTTCTTATAATTGATCGTAAAGTTATGGTTAATTACCTTGAATATTGGATTATCAGTTCGATATGTGATGTTAGGCTCCTTTCTTAACCAAAATGGGTATCCTCTGCCATAGGATCACATCATAGGAGGGGTGTAAGAATAAATTGTGATTAAGTATGAATAAGTATTACTGTTTTTAGGAACATTTTATGATCCTATGAATTTCGTTGTCAAAATCATACGAGTAATGATTATAAAGTTGAATTTCATATTATAGTAACATGGTATTCCTATTAATTACCCGTTATTCCATTCACCTTGAATGAATGGCCCGACTCGTAGTGTTGCCCACATGCCTCTCTCAGCAACCAGTTTAATGAACCTTACAATATCATTTTGGCCTGTAAAATTGAACTGCAAAAGCAATGCATATGGTTAATCGCTAGGGAATCGATTGATTTTCACATATTCAAATATATAAACTCGGTCTTTTATGAGAGAAACGTTGAAAACCATGCTCTCTAAAGTAAACACTTAAATTTTCGAATGTTAATTACCTCCCCCTTGACAGGCTCATGTACGTTCCAAAAGACGTAAGTTTGGATCACATTTAGGCCCCCTTCTTTGCATTTGTCAAGGACATCTTCCCATTCCTAATTTACCAAAAAAGAAAAGAACATTAGCCACTCCCATATTATTTCATAAGAATTTTGTTTATTAACAATGTCTAATATTAGTAGGTATATTGACTTAGGAAAATATATACCATAGTTACTTCTTGACTTTTAGTATGATATGTTTTCCTAGGCAAATCAAGATTAGGTCATCAATATGAATATGAATCTAAGATTATTCTTCCAACAAGCAAAAACCTTAACAACATGGTATCAAAGCCATACAATAAAAATTTCGAATTGAATCTATACACTTGCAAGGTCGAGAGTCACAAACAAGGCCTAAACACATTTCCTACACAATTTTCACATAAAAGATGTGATTTTCATGATCCGAATTCATAAGAATTTGTTGTAAGAAAACACTAGATCAAGTTTTCATTTGTATGTACCTCAACCGGGACATGAGGATAATGTACTGATCCAGAGAAGAGGAGCTCCCTATTGCCATGAATCTTCAAGGATCGTGAATCATACGTAACATTAAATTCATTTCTTTCCTTGTCCTTCTTACAGTGCACCGTGACCAAAAACAAAAGGCCTGTGATAAGTACATATTTATAACATTCCGTCATGATTGGCCTTTTCCTCGTACCTTAAAAATAAAACAACAAAGCAATTAGATTGAAACCTAAATAAGTAGGAAAAAGAATACATGGGTGTCTAAAATATTTCGAGTAGTAACGTTTTTTCTAGATAATATCTAGAAGATAAAAAATCGAAAATTTCATTCAAACTTACCCTGTGTAGGAAACACCAAAACCAGTAAATGATTGATTTTGGTTCTTAAATATTTGTTATCTGTCCAAACATCATTTTGATCCTCTTTTTTCTCTCTTCTTTGCAATATATCCTATTTATAGTTAGATCAACAGACAAAACTTTGGTCTAATTAAAGGCTTTTTGACTTGTTCTTTTTATCGTGCATTGCATCTAGAAACATTGTAAAACATACTAACTATATATAGCAGTTATATTAACATTGTAACTAATAGTCATGTATGCAGGACTTGAATGGCAAATAAATTGGACTCGTAGTGTCGAATTCAAATGATATGCAGAACATGCTTATCATACATGATTTAAAACGTTAACTCGACGTAATTCATTCTTAATAAACAGCTAATCATACATGATTTTTATAAAAAAAAACAGAGAGTACCAGGTAATAATCAATCAAATATCCTAACAACCAGGAACTAATTATTCATTTATTTGCTTAATTGGGGATTTCCTAAGTTGTATCATTGGTTTTGTGTATATATACCCTTTGAGTTGTATTAATCAAATCTTTTGCATTGGGCTCTTTCTTGGCCATGTCCTCTTCCTGTCCATGGAAGAGTGACTACTTGCAATAATTACGAAAACCCGGGCCCTGCTTATCCCCTGTTCTTCCCTTTATTTTTGAGAATATATAGATGAAAAGGGAAGTTATGGTGGAATTTCATAAATATGTACTTATATTAGCCCTTGTGTTCTTCATCACCGTGCATGGTGGAGAGAAAAAAACCCGTGGTGTTACATATGATGCACGGTCATTGATAATCAATGGCAGTAGAGAGCTCCTCTACTCTGGTTCAGTACATTACCCTCGTGTACCTGTTGAGGTACCGAAAATAATCTGTCAGTTGTACCTATCTATGATTCTATGTGAAACCGGGATTTATTGAAATTGAGTAATTTTATTGAGAAGTTGGCTATGCAACACTAAGACATGAATCGTGTAAAAATTGACTTAACATAAAGTGTTTTCTTAAACATGTCCTAATTCGTGGCGAATGTGATCGTGGTTTTTGGTAAAATAGGAATGGAAGGATATCCTAGACAGGTGCAAAGACGGAGGCCTAAATGTGATACAAACTTATGTGTTTTGGAGCCAGCATGAGCCTGTTAAGGGCCAGGTGAGATAAAATATAGTATAACATAAACTTATAAGAAATAATTATCTTTAATTATATTGTTATTGCAGTAGAATGATATTGTTAGATTCATCAAACTGATTGCTGAGAGAGGCATGTGGGTGACCCTCAGGGTTGGACCTTTCGTTCAAGCTGAATGGAACAATGGGTAGGGTTCTTATTTTAATTTTGTTACGAAACATCACATGACAATGTTACCAGCCTCTTACATCTTCCTTAAAAGACGATATAGTTAAAGGGTAACACCATATCATCTATGTTACGCAGTATATTACATTACTTTTTTGGCAATTTTACAAATCCTCTAGATGTGTTCCAAACAATTTTGTCATATGCAAATGATAAGCCAGTAATAATGGCCTTGTTGCAGAGGATATCCATTTTGGCTAAGAAAAGAGCCCAATATTGCATACAGAACAGATAACCAAGTGTTTAAGGTAACTATGATGATTTCAATCACTAATCTTACACAATTTTGTCGAAATCAATAAGAAATTTTCACAAATTTGAACGTAAACAGGCAAATATGGAGAAATGGGTCAACAAGATCATTGGCTTAATGAAGAAACACAATTTATTTGCCTCGCAGGGGGGTCCTATTATCCTGTCTCAGGTGAATATTTTTAACAATGTGTTGATAAGTTATGGATTGATGTTGTTAGTTGGAGAGCTAGCTAGCTTAGCACTCTTTAACACTTCATCACATCCTTTTGTCAGGTGGAAAATGAGTATGATACTATCAGAGAAGCTTACAGATTTGGTGCTGCGGAGAGATATATCCATTGGGCTGCAGACTTAGCTGTTGGACAGAAAACTGGTGTGCCATGGATCATGTGCAAGCAAAAAGACGCGCCTGGTGAAGTGGTAAACTTTACTCCCAAATTAATACTTATATATACAGGAGAAATTTTAAGAGGTTTCATAACTTACCCATTTCTTTACTACAGATCCATGCTTGCAATGGTAGACATTGTGGAGAGACATTTGCAGGTCCAAATGCACCTAACAAGCCATCTCTGTGGACTAAAAACTGGACTGCACAGTAAGTAGTTCTTACTAGTTACTATTAGTAATAACAATGATTTTCTCAATTATAATCTAGACTAAGAGTTATGTACATATTTATTCTCCTAGATTATCTCTGGCTCCTTTACATGATTTAATACTAACCAAAATCTTTGTGTTTTGTTTGTTAATAATGTAACTACACAGGTACAGAGTTTTCGGAGATGTACCTTCTCAGAGATCAGCTGAGGATACTGCCTTTGGTGTGGCACGCTGGTTCGACAAGACAGGAAGCCACACTAACTATTACATGGTATATAACCAGCTAAACTAATGAGCAAAAACTCAAGTTTGGTGCTCTGTTGTCCCATATTTTATACTACTTCTAGTATTAGTCTTTTTGGGATGTCCAACTTTTTTCTTCTCCATCTCCTGAAACAATATTTGTGTCACCATTCCTACACTTCAGTTACTTCTATTTCTCTCTATCAACACCTACGTTACTACTATTCTTAACGTGATAGTCCAAATTTTTGTAAAAAATACATAATATAATATGGGACGAAGGGAGTACAATCTAGGACAGTTTAAGGATAACCCTATTTACTTTTTACCATCTTATATAATCTGTGGGTTGGCGTAGTACTATGGTGGTACAAACTATGGAAGAACAGCAGCAGCCTTTACTACCACTCGCTACTATGATGAAGCTCCACTTGATGAATATGGTAAATACCTTCCCCTGGATCTTAGCAGAACTCCTATAGAGCAAATGATCAGTATAACACCAAAAACAAAAATCATCATTTGAACATGAATTGCTATGCATGCTTGATTAGTTCTGAAAAGGGAACCTAAATGGGGACATTTGAGGGACTTGCACCGTGCTATAGCTCTAAGCAAGAAGGCTATTCTTGCAGGGAGATATGGTGTCAAGAAATACGGTCCAGATTTGGAGGTAATTTAGCTTATAACAAAAAAAAAAAAAAAAAAAAAAAAAAACTAACAGCATGTTTGATGCAACTTTGTAGTAAAAAAATGTGTTTCTTCCTAGATTTTTATTGCAAACGCATATTTAGTTATCGCATTGATTGGGGAGGGAGATGCATTACCATTGCCTGCTAAACAGCTAGACTGTTAGGATCAAACGTGGTTATTGGCTAATTGGCTTCATTGTCTTCTTGATATATGCAACGATCAGGCACGTTACTTCGAGAAAGGCAACCTTTGTGCAGCTTTTCTGTGGAACAACAAAACACATTTGTCAGAAACCATGAAATTTAAAGGCATAGAGCAAACCCTCCCACCCAAATCCATCAGCATCTTGCCAGACTGCAAGAATGTTGTCTTCAATACAGATCAGGTCAGTTTTTTTTTTTTAAACATTAAACCAAACATAAACATGTACACTTCAATGATTCACTTAAGAAATTCCAAGTAATTTGAGAAACAGATGGTAAGTCAACATAGTGCAAGAGAATTTGTAAGGTCTGAAAGAGCCAACAAGGGTCTGAAATGGGAGAAGACTGTTGAGCACTTGCCGACTAAGCATGATCTCTACGCGAGGGATCCACAGGAACAATTTTATATTGGACAGGACAAAACTGACTACTTTTAGTACACAACCAGGTGATCAAAATAAAAGACCAAATGAGCATCAGTTGATATTTGCTAGTAGATGTTTACTTAATCAGCCAATATTACCATCCTAATGATTTTGTTTATTTTTGGTGTGAATCTTCTATTGTAATTCCAGGACAGATTTGGACAATGTCGACTTGCCTTTTAAAAAATCTCTCCAGCCAGTCTTATGGGAAAAACATCTTGGGCACGCGATGCATGCCTTTGTCAATGGTGAATTTGTAGGTATGTTTAATTTTTTTCAACTTAATTAGATATGTTACCAAGGATAACACTCTTTGGTGACCATTTCTACCCATTTTCTTTCTTAAGGTACCAAACATGGAATCCACAGAGAACCAAGTTTTTCTTTCCAGGCACCCATAAGATTGAAGGAAGGCGTCAACAATATAACAATCTTGAGCAGTGTGGTTGGAATGCTGGTAAGAGCAAAGGTACAAGGGTGAAGCAGAATTTTTCTTCATTTTAAGGCCCGTTTTCTTCAACTGTAACAGTTTCAATCAGTCAAAAACAGTAATTGCATATACCTTAAAACACCAGGGGATCAACAAAAGTTTGTTTTAATCAGTAAAAATAATTCAGTTATTTTATTAAAATAAAATGAAGAGAACAGGACTCGGCCATTAATTGTACTAAATAGTAGTATATACGTAGTAGAATAGTAGATATAATATACTGTATCAAACTACTCCCAACGAAGATGAAGAAGAGACTGATCAAATTATAATTGCTTCATTTGATGTAAAGGATAGCGGAAGCAATATGGAAAAGAGGTGGACAGGGTTGAAAAATCTAGCAATCTTAGGTTTAGGTACAGGAGATCTTGATCTGTCATTAAATGGATGGCACCACAAGGTACATTACTGACTTAATGTTGATTTGTATAACTTCTACTGGTGTAATTTACTCTTTGAACATAAAAATTAAAGACCTGAAAACTGTACTCAAATGCAGATTGGTATGGAAGGAGAGAAACACCAGTACTTCACCGAGGAAGGCGCAAAGAAGGTGAAATGGACCCCGGCAAAAGGACCTGGGAAACTTTTCAGTTGGCCGTTCAAGTGAGATGCAGCCTCAAGAACTAAAGCGACTATCTTTTTTTTCATTTTTTGAAGGAAAAACAATGGCAATCAAAGGCATATAGCTATACAATATGTTTTTGGGGGAAAATCAATTTACTAGAGTGCTCACTCCATAGGCTGGAGCCTGGAGCAAAGAACAATATTCGAAATAAATAAAAATTGGTCTTACTTACAAATTTGTATGTCTTTTTCGTAATTTTAAATGGCCAAAATATTATTTGAGCTCATATATATTAAGGAAAATTTTGTAATTGAAATTATACATTTAGATAAACACTACATCTTGCATATTGCCCAATAAGAATCATATACAGTACTAAGTAACTAAGCAGAACTTATATGTTATACACGAAGTATGCGTTTAAATATGGAACCTTGAAGGTAAAGTTGCCATAAATAATTATGGGTTCGAGGTAAAATAAAAGTTACATTTTTTATTCATAAAATAAAATTCCTCTTTTTTAAAAAAATTAAAATAGGAAAAAAAAAAACCCGCAAAAATCGCACCAAAGTCCATTTAAATGCGAGTTAAGTCTAAAATAGGTGACTCAATTCTTGCAAAATATAGGAAAAGGGGACTCAATTTATTTTAAAGAGGAAAAGGGGACTGGGCTAGAACGGGCTTGGGTTATCGGTGGGTTTTAATTAATTAAGGGGAAAGAATTGAGTCCCTTGGTTAAACAATTGAGTCCCTTTGGTTAACCAATTAAAAAAAAGTATGTTTTTTTTTTGTTAATATTTTAATTTGTAAAGAATTGAGTTCCTGATTTTTTATTTTAATACAGTCCATAATTTATTTTTAATTTCAGGGCTCTGCAAGTATTTATTGAAACTACTGATGTGTGCTTCTGCTACAAAAGAAAGACAAATAAGCTATAACCATGAAGATGAAGAACATGCTTTGGTTTTTTTTTGTTAAGAAATTATTATTGAAAGAATTATTTTTTAGGATAACAAATTTTAAAAAAACAAAGCTTTTGTTGTTGCACTCTCTTAATTTCAAACGATTATATTTCAGATCATATAATGTTGCTGTCTCGGGTGGACATGGAGGTGTAAGAGCTGAGTGTGCACTGTGCAGCGAGGGGAGTGTTATCTCGTAATGGAAGAACTCCTACTGATCTAGTTCTTGAAGATATTGATGTTTTGATATTTCAAAAAAAAAAAAAAAAAAGATATTGATGTTTGAATGGTGGCTTTAATGCCTTTTCTTGAAGAAAGGGGGGAATGTTGTTGCACACTTAGTTGCTAGGCTAGTTTCTATGGGTGGGGTTGAACAATTGTTTCTGAGTTCTTTTCCGCATAGTGTATCCACTATTGCGGACCTGGATGTAATTTAACTCCTTGATTAATATTAAGCCTCATGTTTCTTTCAAAAAAAAAAAAAAAAAAAAAAAACAAGAATGATTAATGAAGGTATTAAATTCATTTGGTTTAATCAAGACAATAATGAGAGACTTAATTCTTTACAAGGGACTTAATTCTTCTTGGGTTAAATGTGAGTTAAGTCACCTAAAAACACCCCTTTAACTGGAAATTTAACCTCAGTCCCCTTTTCCTCCATAAAATAAATTGAGTCCTCTTTCCCCATACTTTGCAACAATTGAGTCCCCTGTTTTATACTTAACTCATTTAAATGCATTTATGTAAACATATTACTCTTTATAAGATTAATTTCCAAAATACTTAACCTACAACTAGGGTCTTTTTTTTTTTTTTTTTTTGACAAAACAAAAAAAAAAACAAAAAGTTCTTGAGTGGTAAAACACTTGGTAATTAAATCAAATCAGAAATAACTTTTCAATAATTCTATTAAACTACATACTCCCTCCGTCCTGTAATATAGTTCATGTTTTTTTTTTCACAATATTTAAGAAATGGGAGGTGAAAATGGACGAAGTACATTAATAAAAGGAAAAAGTAGACAAAAGTTAGAGAAAAACAGTTGAAAAAGATAGTGCAAATTTCAAAGATAAATTAGAAAGTATAATATATAAAGTTAAAAAAAATTAGAGTATAATGATATTTACATACTATCCAAAAATAAAAACAAGAATAACATTTTAAAACTCCAAATTAGGAAAACAAGAATTATATTATGAGACGGAGGAAATTGTAGATTTGCAGAAACATTTGAACCCGGGTGGTCTTATAAATTAACCTAATACGAAGTACTTACTCTACTTGGTAAATTTATCAGATCTCATTAGGCAAACTAGAATCGCATCAGCCATAACATTCCCAGTAACATAAGTTAAAAATTTTAAGGCTGTGGTAGTGCAATATGTCAAGTGTCGTGACAATAAAAAGATTCAAAGGCAGGAAAAACACACATTATAAACCAATCTTATAAAAACTTGATGAACTAATTATAAGAGATGACTAAGAACAAATTATTTCCTATTTTCTTTGTTTGAAGTACATCAACTGTTCTCAGAAAATGTATGAAAATCTCAAGCACAGAAACTAATATATACATGCCCGAAAGGCAGGGCAGTAACAAAAGAACCCATTCCATTCAAAAGCCGCCGATCCAAAGAAGTCACCCTAAATCACTTTTCCTTAGCAACTGAAATTGAGTAGATGTTTATAGTTACTAAAATGCAGATGCTGAAACGATGGAAAACAGCAAGAAACTTGGAAGACCACCAGAATCTGTGTGAGGTTGGAGAAGGAATTATATACAAAATGTACGACAGATCTTAAACATGTTTCAAATACCTAAACGAACCCACATCAGAACCCCAAAATTCAACCACGCCGTCTCCAAAAGTAAAAACTTCCTATAAGCCACCACTTTCACAAGGCATTATTTCATCACAATAACACAATCTACTTCAAAGATCATATTCAGCCCAAGCAAGAATGTCTTTAGCCACCCAAACCTTATGTTGAATTCACAAACCTCATTTGGATAACTTGACAGACCCATAAATCATGACAAATCAAATGATCCTTGTCCTTCGTTGATAGCATAAAGCAACTTCTTGAACATAATTTCCTGCTCAACAAATATCCAAGCCCGGTATTTATCTCAAGGGATAGAGAACCAACAAAATATATCTGATACAAAGATCCCATAAAACAAAAGTTCAGATGAGATTTTTGTAGTACCTTTGTCGAGTAAGGAGGAAGCTTAAGGTAATTAGCGCAGGTCATGACACTTGGCAAGTCATCATCTGCAGATTCTGAAGGCCCTGTTCCATTTGAAGCTGTGGTGGTGGTTGAAGAATGCTGTAATAAGACAGGCAGCAAATTTAGAAGTTCTTGATAGAGACCAGATATTGAAATATATCAGAGTTTAGCATGAAAATATTACCTTCCTCACAATTGTCAACTTGGGGCTCAGCACAGCCAAACCACCAGGTGGAAGGCGCGGCGCACCAGTGACAAATTGACAAAAAGCACGTTGCTGTTCTGGTGTGAACTCACCCATAATCTCAAGCAACTGAAATAAGTAGATGATTCAGCTTTGTATTGATAGTACAAATAACACAAGCTGGTAGGAGTTGATTCAAGTAAAGAAACGTACATAAACAATGGCAGGGCTTTTGGCTGTGTATCCATGATCAAATTTAATGTGATCAACAAGCATATCAGGCTGCAAATGATGAAAATTATCAGCCCATATGTAAAAGACCCTCATTGAGCACAATGGCCAGAAGTTAACAACCAAAGTTAAATGTTACCTTCCACAACTCTCTACGGCCACAAAGCAAGCAATCTAATTCATCTGGAGAAAATATCTGTAAAGATGTGACGTCGAAAACCTGATCACAAGCACATGAAAATTAGTTACTACAAGCCACAAGGCCCACAATACAAAATAATATCCTAAATGCAAGGGAGTAGTCCAAGTAACAACTCAACAAACCATAATAACACATCAGCCCCTGCAAACACTAAAATATGGACTTCAGCAACATAGCTGAAACACAATAAGAAACAATTAACAAGCACCAGACAAGTTGAAAAAGAGAGACATTTCAGAGCCATCAAACAAACTGGTTATATCAATCTTGAAGCCAATATTGCAGGAAAAGCCTAACCAGAGATTGATACGAAAGACAACAAGCTAGCAGTGTGAGTGCAGGCAACAAGCTAGCAGTGCAAGTGCGGCCATAGTAAACTCATCAAACTAATTTTCATAATTAATACTAGGTAGGCTTTAACAAAGATTGTGGCCCAAATTCTTAGAAAGGCCTTAATGAATAGTTAAGACAATCAATTTTTTTAAAAAAAAAAAAAAAAGTTGATACGGAGCATTAACTAAGAGAGCATTTGGTTAGGTGTAGAACAATACCCGGAAAAACATATTCCCATTTTCCTTTGTTTAAATTGTTAGTTTGTAAAGGAGTGAAAAACAACTCACCCAATGGTGAAAAGCATTTCCCAATTCTACAAAAAGGGAAGCCACAATCTCCTCCCCACTCCTTACCACCCTTATTCACTCCCATCAATCCTCTTCATTCTACTTCCATATCACTTTTCTCGATAACTTTTGTTGCAAGAAATCAAACAAAGGAGACCTAGTTTGCAATTGTGTTTTCCCTTGAAAGATTGTTTGCATGGAAAAAGTATATTTGATTAAAAATGTTTTCCATCAACCCAAATGGAGGCAAGAATACCATTTTTCCCAAAACCGGATGTTACACAGAAAAATAGCAAGACAGATAAATCCTAACCTGGTTGAACCCTGCCCTAAAAGCTTCCATTTGCCTTATAATTCCAGACTTAACAGTGGCATCCACCACCAATGATATGTATTCCTCCAAATTATTGATATCCACCTGCAATAATAACCACAGAAGAACTTAGAATGCCCGGGACACAAGTAAACAAAGTAGAGGAAACCTAGAATGAAAAAGAGATTCATTTAACTTTACATTTTCATCCCCTGGTTTCAAGACGTAATCTGGATATCCAGGAAGCGTAAAATCTAAACATAGATCCTCAATTGGAGTTCCACGAAAGCACAACTCCGCAATCACATCTGGATGATCACCACCTATTGACTCTAAATACTGCTTTCTGCAGACTAAGGCTTGTAATTCTCGTAAAGTTTTCCCAACCTCTGGATCAAATGAAAGGATATCATGCAAATCAAGCTCCTACAGTACAAATGAACCAGGTTAACAAGAGCAACAATAGAACCAAGAAAATTGGTTAAAAAGAATATCTCTGAAACAGCAAACATCCAATATAACTGTTACCTGTCCAAGCACAAGTTTGTAAAATGCTGTTGATAATGGAAGATCCAAAAGTCTTCCATCTTGAAGAGCTTTGGCCATGATTCGTCCAAGAAGTCGAAAATGTTCTACAACTTTGCTGAAATGGCTGCTCTCTGAAGCATCAGCACTTGGCGACCACGGTCGAGGAAACAAACCAAGAGGGGATTGAACAAGATTTGCATTTTCCCCATAATTCAATCCTGAGGTGTCTTCAGATTTCCCGTCTTTGCTCCGATTATCACTATCAATTTCCATAGAAGACTTGTCAAATGAACTTGTTCTCCACATTTTCAAATCCACTTTCTGCAGGTCGTGACTCAAAAGGGTGTAAAACTCCAACGTTGGACCCAATCCTGTCCCAACCTCACCAAAATACTCTACTTCAAGGACAGCCTTCTGGCTGGAATACATTTCCATAACTTTCGCTGCAGAATCTAAAATGCGATTTCGTGAAACACGAACCTTCTGGCGCTGTAGCCTCCCAACTCGAACTTCCCTTTCACTAGACCCTTGACCCTCACCCTGTTGTTGCTGCAAACGATACAAGGCCCTAGACAATCCAAATGCAGTTGAATAGAAAAACTGCCGACGAGTTTCAAAAGGAAACAAAAATGGACATGCTTTTGTCAGCTGGTAGCACCAAGACGGCAGACTACCACTGCATAATGCAAGTGCATCTTGTATCTGTCTAGCCAATTTAGGGGTAAGTTTGCTGTTAACAAATTCTGAAGTAAGAACCCTAGCTCCAGCAACAGTCAACTCATTTAAATCTGAAATCATCCCTTCTGAGAATTTATCAGAAGCTGTTTGAACCCTCAAACGAGGGGCAAGTTGATTCAAACCTTCCAGTACACGAAGCAGTGACAAAATATTATACGTTGGATTATTTTTCTCCATATCACAGGGAAGTTCCCCTTGCAAAATACTGTCCAGAGGTGACCGGTGTGAAGCAGCAACAGCATTTGAAGCGGAAGCAGCTCCAGATTTGGTGGACTTTGATGGAGAGGCAGAATTCACAGCCCCATGGGACTTCTCAACCTGGCTATCAGCCCGTTGATAGTTGATTGTATAAATATCACTCCATAGCCTGCTACCATCACTAGTCACAAGATCACTACCATTGTACCTCTCATCCTCCTCTTCATCGGTCACGAGCTGTCGCTGGATAGCCTGATAGATTGTCAAGTTTGGATTAAGTTGCTTGCCACCAGCAGAGAAAACTAACTTAGGAGGGTCACTGGAACCACCAAGAGGACGTCCGTGACGATCTCTGCCTCCCCTAATTCCTCTTCCGTTAGAAGCAAGCCCAGCCATGGCAGCAGCTGCAAATGACATTGCACCCCTAGAGCCATAAGAGCTCCCACTCCGAAAATCTGTAGAATCTGACCCCCTTACAGTGGCAGCTCTACTACTGGAACCTGAAGCAGGATTATTCTGACTATCACTGGTTGCAGGGGCAGCAGCACCGTCTTCAGCAGAATCACTCAATTTCACATCATGCACTTTATCAGCCATACAAGCAGGAAGAGAATCATCCCTCAGTACCTGCAGAATAAAGATGAAACAAATTAGGAAACATGAAAAAAACAAAAACGACCTCATAACAGTGAATAACAAATTTTCAATAATCTCGTCCTTATACAACACTTCACTTCTCAGGTACCCTCTGTTTGTAGATCAAGGGAACAAAGCATAGCCAAATCAGCTTTTGAGCTATCATAGTATCAAAATGAACTAGAAGTTCAAGAAAGATATCAAATTAGGTGAATCAAAACATGTTAAATGTTCACCACACAAATAAGTACTTGTATACTTTAAAAAGTTCATAACTTTGCTAAATGCAAAATAATCATAAATAATAAAAATTCCAAGTTTACATACATCATCCTGGTCATCATCTTCATCATCAGAGATATCATCATCTTCAATTACCAATGCATCATCAATGTCAACAGGAGACATCTCTAAATCTTCATCCTGCAAGAACAGATAAAGGAGAACAAAAAATATTTAGTACTGGAAAATTTGGAAGAGCTATGCATCCCAAGTTGCTAGTGATACAATAATAAAGAAATTACACAGAACAAACTTTTCTAAAGTCTAATCACACAGTAAATCAAAAGTTACAGGCCAGCCTAAAAAGCAAGGGATCATGGGGGAATGCAGGTTGCTGCTGGCACTATAAAAAAAAAACTCATAAGGGATTTCGGTTCAATTGACATGCATTTATAAAAAAAAAAGCAGATGCATAATTAAACAAAGAACACACCTCAGAACTAGATTCTCCAGTGGGTGATTTTATTTGGGCATCTTTATCTGAGGCAGCTCTCCTACGAACAGCATTTCTTGTTTGAGGACCTTTACTTTCCTCTGGTGATGGTTTTAATATAGCTTTGCCCTTCCCCTTTGACGAGCTAGTAGTTTTGTCCTGAGAAGTATCTTTTTTAGAAGTGTCCCCTATATTAACACCTGATCTGGATCTGGATGACTGGCGGCGAGTGCTAGCAGCAGGGGTGGAGGCAGCGGGTGATGAAGCACCAGCTCCTGTAGGTGAAGGTCCTGATTCAGAATTTCCCACAGAAGTGGATGCCTTCTGCCCAGATTCACTTCGTTGAACTCGGGGCCAAAGGAAGTCCTCAACAGCTGCTAAACTTGCTAATGGATCAATGAGTACAACAGTATTAGAGTAATCACGAAGAGACTTCTCTCCTGGAGCTCTACATAGGCGCAACTTAAATGGTTGAGAAAGTGCACTTAAACCTGATGAAAGCCGTGCACTCCCACCTGATGACCTAGCTGAATGACTTAATACAACTGGAAACCTTTCCAGTGAGGATAAAGCATTTTGAAGCTTTTGGACTAAAACAGTCATAGGAGTATCATTCCCTCCACTGCCACTAGTAGGAAGGGCAATGGAGATAAACAATTTATATCTTTTGAGTGCCTGCTGTCTAAGCTTAGGAAGATTCACCTCTGAAATTTTCTCTTTATTAAAGTAACCACAGGAAAAATAGTTCAGTAAGGCCGCGACAACCCCACTGCCAATGAATTCAAACGTAGAAACACCATCCCCTTTGCTAAGTTCTGCTAGCATCTCAGAAACAATTCCAACTAAGCTATCCTCTTTGCCAGTTACAAAATCTGCAACATAAGCATTAGCAGTCTTCGATTTTCCTTTCACTTTAGACTTTTGCTCCTCAACATCAGCATTCAGTTTTGCACATAAATTCTTCAGATGCAAGAGATCATCCGAAATACCAACATCAACAGTCCCAGGATCAGAAGGAAAGAACTTATCCTTGAAAGACTTTGCACAACCACTGACAGTTGTGCGAAGATTAGAACTGGCAGTTGGAATTTCAACGGAGGTAGGAGGCGAACCAACATTAACTGAAACTGAATTCCTCAACTCTTCCAGAGAGTTGGCATCTTGCTGCTGGTTTCCACTTCGTCTCCTTAAACGTCTAGCACGTGCAGATGTTACCAAAGCTGAATCACTATCTTTTTCAGGGGTAGCAGTTTGAGCTAAAATAGAGTTTGATGGAGAAGCTATGAGCGAATCCACAGCATGAACTACACCTTCTCTCACAAACATCTTGGAGAATGTCTCAGGGAGTTTTTCCATCAATATCTCTGCAATTTGTAGAGCCGGAACTAATACTTGTGGATCCTTCCAAGCCAAAACACCAGAAAGAAAACTGAGAAAAAAAACATAACATGGAGTGAGTGCGAAGACAAACCATGCAGAAGTGCAGGTGGTAGGAATACTAACATGAAAACAAAGCAAACTTAAAACAGGCACCTTGATATATTTGTTGAGCTGTTCAGAGATGATATCATTTCTGCACTGCTGAAAAACATAAGTTTACCAATCACAGAAAGGCATTTGTGACGGACAGGACCATTCACACTTGAACCATGAATCTGCTTAGCAAAAGTACATAATGAATTAATGCTACCGTATTGAACATATAGAGCTAGAAACTAAACAGCAATTAAGCAACTGAAACCTGTATCAACACGGGAAGAAGGTCAATTCCAAATTGCTGTAGAAGCTCAGGCTGATCATTCATGAGTTTTTCTCTTGCTGACACGTCTTGCACATTTCCATTTGTTTCCTCTTGCTTCCCAGAACTGCTCATTGGTGACTTCTTAAAAAGAGGTCCTCTTACAAACAAGTTAGAGCTTGCTGGAAGGGAGATGGTTCCTTGCGGAAGCGGAGGAAGCAGTTCATTTGCAAGGTTGACAATCTCAAATATCTAGTAGGAACAGAACAAAAATCAACAAGTAGTCCCAAAAGTAAAGGCTCCTTATATAGTGTACCACGCAAAACATTAATATGCCATGCTAAGTATCACGGCTATTAGGTCACCGAATCATGCATACAAGTATAGAACCACTATTAGGTCACCTAATCAAAAGATAACACATAGCTTTTCTTACAGCTCTCCATAAGAAATGGAAACCTAACAATTTAAGAGCAAGAATTGGCAGAACACTCATATGGTCATTACTAAATAGCACAACAGGACAGGACATGAAGTTGGCTTACCAACATCAATAGTTCATAAGTCATAACACATCACAAATCACTGTGAATTCAAGTCTACAATAGCATACACTTTTAGTCAGCAGCCAATCCCGGACAGCTTGAGACAAAATCACATAAAAGATACATGAGATTCAACTAACAGGCTGGCAATAAAATTACATTCCAACACACAATAAAAAATAATCACATACGGAGTATTTTTTTTAGTATAGCTATAAACTTCCACTAGATCCAGCCAACTACCCTCAAGCCAAGGAAACAACCCAGCTAGAAGCAGGCATTGGAACTTTCCAGCTCCATAAATGGGAAATTTTATTTATATCCACAAGGACCAATAAGCATACCTGCTCTGGAGGCCTGCTAAGAGCAGGGGATACAGACATATTTCCCACAAGTCCAGATCCAGCCAAAATATCTTTGAGAATTCCACTTATACCTAGCAACAGCAACGTCTTGGCTCCCACAGTAGACCCACTTGCACATGTAGCAAGAAGTCGGATCAAACCCTACAGAATAACCAAAATCACATTAAAACCATATTCAAGAACACAGCTTATACAATTGAAGAATCACAGCACATACTGTGTAAGTAGACGTGGTCAAGGAGGCCTGGCCCCCACCAGAATTACTGGTTGAAATAAGTGAAGCAGCCTGGGTGACCAGACCATGATTGCAAAGCTCATCAAGCTTATCAGAAGATGAAGCAAAGGCCTCAACAATTCGAGTAAGGCAAACAGAAGCATGCTCTAGAACCTGCAAAATCATAAAAGCGAAGATGGATAAAAAAAAAATTGACAAAAACCAGAATAGCTTTAATTCCTTTGCATAAAATGCTCAAGAGGTCCGAATTTTATGATCTTGCAATCCAACCTTTGCATCATGATACTGAAGGAGATTAGTTAGGTGAGGAACAGCTTCCATTACAAAATCAGCAGCATCCGAAGGGAGCTTCTTGCACATATTTGCAGCAGTAGCTAATGCCACTCGCTGAAATCAGATAAAATATACATTATGAATATGAAAAGGAACGATCATAGCCACATCTACATCGCATAACAACCAAAAAACATGAAATGAAGGTAAATAAGCTTACCTGAACTCCAGTTGAAAAGAAATCAAGATAAGAAAGCACTGCCATTAGTGCACCAGCTCGCAAACACGCAGTTGGGTGCTCTTGAGATATCTTCTTTAGTGCTTGCAGAGACTATCCCATTCCAAAAAAAATAACAATAAATAAATAAATAATTCAAAAATCATCCCATAATCACTCATTTATTCATCCAATCATTTATTTTAACACATCACATACATATTCATTGGCATATCCAGTAAGGAACATCTAGATGCTAAGCTTCAAACAAAACAAAGTAAAACTAAAATTATATTTAAAAAATCTAGAAAAAAAAAGAAATTGAAAGAGTTGGGAGAGGAAGAAGCGAAATATGCTCCACTGGCCCCTTGCCTTTACACAGAGGTGCTTTCAGTTCCTTCCTCCATAGACTATCTCTCCGAAAAGGTAAGATCTAAATTCTAAATGCATTGCTTCCTACTTCCATTCAGATCAGATGAAACATGTGCTTTCATTATTGCCAAAATAACTTGATAGACATTATCTCCAAAAACTAAAATCAATATCCACTAAATTGGATAGATTGGTCATTATTATTGTCTAATACTCCGTATCTCACTCATGTCGCATTTGTTGCAACGCTGCTGACAGGATAGATTGTTGTCAGCAGTATGGTTGGACTAATGTCATCTAAAAACTAGTCTCTATAATCTAAATCAATGTGTGTTTTTAAGAAAACCTGAATTGGACTATTTGGTAAACATGAAGCACTATTGAGTACAACCATTCAAGATACGATTTTTACTCACAATAATGCTGCCAGAAAGACTAGTTGCAATTTAATATTAAAAGTGTTTCAGTTGGTCCCCAATTCAGAATTCCTGGATCAACCCAGGTTTAAGTTTCCATGTTACGAAATTCATACAAGCTGTAATAAAAACAAGAGTGTAATACCTGCTCAGCCAAGTCCATATATTCAATCGTCAACAGCCTAGCACAGAAACAATTAACCGCGCCATAATGAACAACAGCAGCACAAGAAGAAGGCAATACATCAACCAAGTGAGTAATTGCTCTCGCAGCAAGAAGCATTATATCAGGATTACTCTCGTGATTAAGCAACCCCACGAGCACGGGAACGAACGAATCAACAGAGAATGTACTGAGTGAATCCTCAGTCCCAATTGACAGCAACTCACACAACTGAGTCAATGCTTCAACCTGCTTCCCATCCTCACCATCAGCCCTCAATCCAGAAAGTATCTTCTTGAGCCTTCCACTCTGGTGGGACGAAGAGGAGGCCGAACCCATAGCAGACGACGGGAGCAAATCATCGAGCCCAGCACCGAGTTTTCGTAACAAACCCTGAAGGGCACTGCTAGCAGAGGTAAGATTCTGGTGCAAAAGCCCCACACCACCTCCTCCTTCACTATCATCATTGTCATTATCATCGTCGTCGTCATCGAAAACATTCATCCCTAACTCATTCTCCCTCTCTTTCTCAACCTCATGTTCCTTCTCTTTACCCTTGTCATTGTCCTTATCAGAAGGATGGTTTCTACCTCTTCGGCCGCCACGGGACGACGACTCATCCATGGTTACAGGGGTCACAGTTACGTTAGAGCGAGTTCGAGAGCGAGTTGCCGGAGTAGTGGTGGTAGACGAGGAGGAAGAAGAAAGACGAGTGCGTTTCGCGGCGCGAGTTGTGGGACCTACAGACGACGAAGAAGGGGCTGATGAGGACGCCTCCGCCCGCTTCCGGCTGCGAGTTTCCATACAAATCAAAACCCACCCTCTCTAAAGGTTTCAATCAATCGTTCGGCGATCCGACGATGATTTCCACCATTTCCAAACGAATTCTTTCTGATTAAAAATCGAAATAAAAAAACCCTAATCGAATCCGAATCGCTTAATCACCCAACTTTATAAACCCTAGATTCCCTTTTTCCTTTCCTCGAAAACAAAGAACGATTCTATGCTTGATTAATCAAATTAGAATTTGAATCAATCTTAATCCGATCAACTCCGTTCGTCGCGAATTCTGTTCAGAGTGGCGTTTAGAGTGTGAAACAAATTGGATAATTAAAAACAAAAACCTAAGTAAAAAAACAAAATTGAATTAAAAAAAAAAAAAAAAAAAAGAGAAAAGGAATTGAGGAAATGAAAGTAGGGTTTGGGAATTGAAGTATGAAATTAGAATATAAAAGAAGAGAAGAAGGAGGAAGAAGGTTACTTTAATGGCGGTGAATAAAACGTGAAGGGGTGCGGAAGGATGCGTAAATATCGGGAAGTTTTAAGGGAAGGACTGAGGAGGAGGGGCTGCCAAGTACTCTCTAATAATGTTGCAATTTTTTGGTTTTAATAATCAATGAATGAATACAGCCCTAATTATGTACTCGTAACTTACACCTAAATGACCTAACAACAATTTGTGTGTTGTTTTCGAATTAAGTTTTTATTGAAGGAGGTTATCATGATTCCACTTGTACAGCTGATTTCGATGTTGATTTGGAATATAATGTTGAATTGAATCGATAAATTTAGAGTTCGTTTGGCATTACTATACTTTTCTGTTTTTTGGTTTTTTGTTTTTTAAAAGTATATTATATATATGTCACATAATGAATCAAAAATTATTTAGACTTATTAAAATCATGATAATTTTGAAAACTAACAACAGAAAAGTGAAAACACCTTTTTCTTGTTTCCTGTTTTTAGTTTTAAAAAAAAAAAAAAAAAACTGAAAACCAAAAATAATGTCAAACAAGCCCTTAGATGTAAAGTTTTTACATATAATTAACATTGGGTGATTTATGCGTTTTTAATGGTTGTTAGGCTAGTACACTTGTAATTTGACCTTACACGTCATATATTTATTGTTGCATTTTTCTTTAGCATAGTATTCTCACACAGTGGGTTACATCACTTATAGAGGGGACATATATTAGGTTGTGTCAAGCCACTAGTTCGTACATAAGACAGGCTAAGATAAATTTATGCTAAGTTCGTGTTGATTTTTCATATATATATATATATATATGGCTCATGTTTGAACATATCTCCTTTTTATTTTAGTTTACATATTTTTTAATAAATAATAATTATTAGTCAATCCAATTGAGTTTGTGCTAATTTTGAACGCCTATAGTTGTACCAAAATAAGTTGTTATTTATTTTTCCAATGGAATGTGTAACAGAGTTGTGTGAAAATGTCAAAACAACTCCTTTCTTTTGTATCAATAACTTTTGCGATGACATGTATACTAATAGTTGGGTCACTAATTATCAATCATGTGAGATGTTTAATGTCATATTTGATGTAAACATAGATTTTCACCAATTTAAGAATTTTGATGAGCTTCAATATTTTATGTAGGCAACTGACAAAGTAACTCATTGTTTACTAAAGTCATTTTTGCTTGTCTCTCGTGTAGATGTATTGCCTCAAAAGTCAAACCTAAGATATGACACTTTTCCAACACCTTGGTTAAAATTCATAAGAGGTAAACACATAAATGGAAAAAACATTTTCTAAAAGGTTTGTTATCGCTTATGCACAATACATCTTATTTTACTAATGTATAAGTTGGTAATATATGTTGACATGATAAGTTGGTTGTCATGATTTTCACAATTGAGCAATTACAAACTTGTGAAACAATATTTTGGTGTCTTTTTATTAAGAAAAGTCCATCATTTTGTAGAGGCCTCACTTATCGTATGACCAAGGGCCATCAACATACATTAATATGTCATAACCTCTTAAACTTTTTGGCCGTTTTGGGTTGGATATTACGAATGGATCTTACACCTACTCTGTTATAAGTTATACGTAAGCACGATTGTGTAGCTTCAAAACTCGAACAATTTTCTTTTGCATGTGTGTAGTAGGATGAAGGATTTGGGTGATTATGTAGTTATTGAATTTCATAGATTACCTTTACCAAAACTAATTGTTGTTCCTGATGTCAATTTCGATAAAAGTTTTCTATGGCTTTTCTATTTAAGTAAGAGCGAAGTAGATGAAAATATATAATAATACAGGTACATGCCTTGTTTGGTTTGAACACCTTTTGAAAAAAAAAATAGAGGTTTGAGAATTCTAAAAAGCTAATATGGGTGTATGAAAAACATCTTATTGGAAGAGGTTTTTGAGCTCAAGGTTATCTTTTTAAAAAATCTCATATATATTAGGAGCTTTTTGAAATTAGCTTATTGAGCAATACATCTAGCTTGCTTTTGGTTATTACATACACTAATCACAAACTAATACCTAATAGTTATATACCAAACACTCTTATACAAACCAGCTAGTCAAACAAGTTGATACAACTAGTGATAGGCTAAAGTCATATCACCTAATCAAAAAAATAACCTAAAACCACTAACTAATAATAGATAGGGAAGTAGGGTTGAATCCACGGGAAAACAGTGTTCTTCTATTCCTAATTAATTATTATAATCGAAACTATCAAGTAACCAAATTTGTTGCTATTAAAAGGGAATTAAACTACGAAAATTAAGAAAAGGGATAAATCAATTAATAAAAGGTTTAGGGTCACACGTTCACCAATAATTAATATTTCGGGATAAAATATAACAATCAATAATAAACATTGCACGTATAACATGATTAACAGACTCTCGCAATTTATTAATCAACATAGATCTAACAGGCCCTCGCAATTTATTAGATCTAAGTTCCTATTGAAAATAGCCTTTAATATCAAATTAACATCTGCTCTATTCATCAATTCAATATTGCTATACTTTTACAATCAATCACATCTGCTCGATTCATAATCTAATTGTAAAGAATTAAAACAATTCAATAAGAAATCATCATGCAATATCATTAATCAATAATAACAAATTATCCCTTCATATTAATTATGGATCCCCCAAAACCCTAGAATTAAACTACTCACACATAATTAAATATAAACTAATCAAATCAAATAAAGAAGACATAATTAAGATCAAAGCAAGAAAATAAACAATAAAGAGAGAAGAAAGAATACCGAAAGAAGGAAAATTGGAATTGCACTAAAAAGGTAGAACCTTGAGTTTACGAATAAAACACCAACTAAAAAGTTCTCTAGAGTTTGAGTATGAGAGAAAGAATAATGAAAAAACGTAGTTAAGAAAGATTACAAAAGAGTATTAAAACAAGCTCAACAAATTAGCCAAATCGAACTTCCTAAACGGCTGCAAACACACGCGCCCGATCGGGCCCGCCTTTTTTCACGTACGCTTGATTCTGGGCAGCCGCCCGATCGGGCCCGACTTACTTTGGCCGAGGCTTGACCTTCACTTCTATTTCCTTGGGCTTCAAACGAGGAGGCCCAATCTCTTTTCTTGGTCCATCATTTCATGAACCGAGCCCTTAATCACCGATACGATCGGTCTTGGGCTACGATCAACAGTCATGATGTGTTTCAAGCTCCAATATCTCGTAGTGGCCGGAAATCCATAGAAAATACCGTCAAATCCGGGAAAATCCTACAAAACAAATGTCAACTCTACAAAACACTAGAAACCGCACATTAGTACCAAAAATAGCTCCGAAGAGGTCAAATATGCATGTAAATGACCATTGGCTGAGGGATAAAATAGCATATTAAACATGAATATCAACTAGCTATATTAATCAATTACCATTGTAGGCACGTGAAATTTATATGAGTGCCACATCGGATATTATACGGGTTAAAAGTCAAATTATTGACTTAATGGTTTGACTATTAATTTAGATTATTTAACTAGTTTGGTGGCCCGTTTGATGCCCGGGTTGTTTGTTTATTTAAATTTTTTTTTATATATCTATGTACCAAGTTTTTAAAATGTATCATTAATACAAAATTAGTAAGGAATTGATGTGGTTTTATAAAATTTTTAATTGTCAGAAATTAGATAATAATGATCAGATATTAAGTTATAAATATCAGATATTAGATTAAAAGTGTCAGAAATTAGATAATAATGGTCAGATATTATATTATAATAATCAGATATTAGGTATTAATTGTCATAAATTAGATAATAATAGTCAGATATTAGATTATAAATATCAGATATTAGATTATAAGTGTCATAAATTAGATAATAATGGTCAAATATTAAATTATATTTATCAGGTATTGGATTATAATTGTCAGATATTAGATCTTAATGTCAGAAATTAGATTATGTAGCTCTAGCAAATCCTCTTTGTATCCACCCTTTTTCTCTCTCCTCTTTTTGCTATCAATTCAACTAAATTATAATTTGTTTCATTGTTTTTCTCTAACAGTGGCGGATGTTAAAGAGGCTAATGATCGAATTGCCCTTCATTTCGCGGCCAGAGAAGGGCAGACTGAAGTTTGCAAGTATTTATTTGAAGAATTGAAACTTGATGTTAATGTGAAAGATGCAGATGGTATTGATAATTTATATTCTCAATTCTAACAATTGCAATTCAGTGAATCATAAGTGTTTGTGCTTGAAAGTTGTCGAATTATTCGGTGTAGTTATCGTCCCGGCACCGGGGGGTGGGAGGGAGAAGGTCGCATCGGCAAGGTCTGGGCAGTGACAGTGGGTAGGGGATGAGAGTATGCATTATAACCCGTATTTACATGAAACGGATTCACACAAAACCTTATGTTAAATTTGTGTTTACACCCATCTAATCACCAAATAGAGCTATATATTTTCTCCTTTTAAGCACGTTATCTTCAACAGTAGTCCACCATGTGTCATCTTCAAACATTATGTGAAGTGTTGCCTCATTGAACATAATGATTATATGTCGTCATTTTGATGTCATATTACAAAACATATATGACTTGGAATTATCCGGTTTATACACTGATTTTTGTATCATTGAAGAGTTTTAACTACAAGTTAGTAGCTAGTTGATTAAGTAATATCTGCTATATTGATTATGTAGCAAAATCAATATATTTTTTTGTAATCAAAGAAAAAAGAGCACAATTACATTATTGGTTAACATTAGCCATTACAATTATTTTGATCCTAAATTTCTAGCCGAGCCTAGCAGGCATTTTGAGTCGGGTTAGAAAAATGTGTAATATACTTTGTATTTGTCTTCGGCCTGTCCATAAAAAAATATTTGGGTCGAGCCAAACCCAACCCGTCAATAACCCAAAATCAACCCAGGTTAGACCGACGGACAAGTTCTTGTTAATCATGTTTGTTTGTTTTTTTTTTTTTTCCTCGAACTTACGTTGATTAGTGGAGGAAAGCACAACCCTTCACCAAAAATAGACAACCAAAGAAACATCAATACGGGTAGATTTACCTGGCCTACAAAATCATGATCTTATTTTAGGTTTCTAATTTGTCCTAATCAAATCGATTAAAAACTTTCTAATTAGAGATGGTGGGCCCTTTTTTTTTTTTTTTTTTTTTTCTGTGAGGGGAGAGATGGTGGGCCCTTAGCCCCCAGCAAAAAACCATGAAATGAACAAGCACGTTTCAGCATCTACCTTTCTCAATTTCATGAACCGCTCCATTTTCCGACCTCCTAAACTGCCGTATTAATGCCGTTTTTTTACATCTCCATTAATTACTTTCTATCTCTTTCTCTCTCCTCTGTTAAACGTTGATCATCTTCCTTAGAAAAAGCTAGCGTTTCACCCAAAAAAAGTTGGTAATATTGCCAATTTAGAAAGTAATCAAATTTCATTAAAGAATCATTATACTTGTGCTTGGTAATTACATTTCACGTTGTTAAGAGAGAGAAAGAGGAAACAACTTTTTGGGTGTCATCTATTCTTCTAATCTTGCCTATGGAGTAACGGATTTGATTCGAAAGTTTGTCTTCTGATTTGGGTTTCTGCTGAATTTTTCTGAGTTTTGTTTGTTTTTTACAAATACGGAGAAAATTCATAGAGACTTGGGAAGAAGAAGATGGGTTTGTGGAGTCCGATACTTCGGATTTTTAGTGTGATTTTTGGGTTTGTCGGATTTGGTTTAGGGATTACGATTGGTCTTACTGTTGGGTATTATCTCTTCATTTACTTTCAGCCTACCGATGTCAAGGTAATTTCCTTTGATTTTTTTTTTTTGAATTTCTGGGTTTAATATATGATGAAATTGTTACTGTAATGTTTATTTGATGCAACAGTAGATTGTAATGTGTTATGAAACATGTGGGGTTTTTCGATTTTGTCTTATTGATTGTTTTGAGGTATCATGCAGAGTTCTGAGATTGATTATGGACCATAATATTAGTTTGTCATTATCAAAGGAATCCATGTTATAAGGTCTATGTATGTCCATTTTTTCTTAATTTTGGGTGTTAATGCCAACTAGTGATTGATGTTGATGTTTTTTAGAAGAATATTGCACATTTTGTGTGAGGTTCTTGTGATTATAATTTTGGATTGAGAATCGACAACTGGGTGGCATGAGGAGGGTTTATTGTTTGAGTCCTTTGAGAGGACTAGCTGAGTTGCTGGACACAATTACGGTTATTCGGACCTCAATTTGTGCTGGTTCTTACAAGGCACCTTCTGTTGGATTGGGTGGGTTAATATAAGGCTTTTCGGGTTGATGAAGGACAATGCCCCTTGATCACTTATGATGAGACTTTGTCATGCTGTACTTTGTATATTGAGGAGTGGGCATTTTAAACCAATTATCCTTTTGGTTTCCATAGGTTAGGATTTAGGAGTTGGTTTATGTCCACTTGGAACCCAAATTGGCTTAATGTTGTCGCTGTTGCTACTCTCATGAATGTAGTAAAATGTGTTCTATCTTAAATTTTTAAGTATAGATTTCCATTTGCTGAGGAAAGATTCACTTTGTTGGCTATATGTTCCCTTTACTTGAGGTTAATTAGTTGCTGATAGGGTGAGAAGTATTTCTATGGGCATGAGCTTCTTGCTGTTACCTTGCTGGGTACTTGGTATGGTAGAAATGGATGGAGGGTTCTTTGCTGACCACCAAAGTTAAATTCTTTGGTTCATGCAATCGACCTCATACTAGTTTATTAAGGCTTTGATGTTGTTTTCACTGTTGGGTATGGTTTTTTAACACAAGGATATCTTGTTGCACGGGAAGATATGGTCATATGGACATATAGTCACTAAGATTAATTTTTCTACCACTATTGGAAATGGAGTGTTTGGGATGTTGAAATTTAATTTTCAATTTATGAGATTATTATGGTAATATATTTTCGGTCTTGATAATTCCATGACCCATAATGTTTAATTTGAACTGGGATAATTTTTTTTGGGTCTACAACCTTACACTTACAGTTCTATAATGTCAAGTGATAACCCACCAATCACAGCGACTAGATATCCTGAGGATGTAGGGAGGGTAAGTAAATTTTACCCAAAGTGCGTTTAGTGGAATTAACATAGACCAAGTAATAGATTTTGAATTAGGATATATGTTTGTTTGTAATTTAATACTTGTAAGCTTCTATACATGCATTTCATCGAAGATTTGTAGGAGTGCCTTTTGCTGTAGATTGGTGATGTTAAATACATCTGGATTTAAGTAGTTGGTGCTTTGATGTTTTGCCAAAAAATTCTCTTGATAGGCTACTGGAAAAATATTATTTAATGTTTGATAGAAATAAAGAGGGGGACAAATTTATCAATTTGCTTCTCTCATACACTACTAAAACAATTTATGGAGACAGCTGAGTGACATCAAAGGTGACTTAGCTTAAATATTAGTATTTTTGCAATTTGTCTGGATCTGACTCCGCACTATTTACTGAATGATCAACAGTTTTACCCTTGGATGGGAGCCTCTTTAGGTAGCAGTCAAACTACTGATATAATCTTGTACATCTCATGAGTTGGTACTGACCTGATATGCTCTAATGGTCTGCTTATTAGTATTTGCTTTCTGATGATTAGTTATGCACTTTAATGTGACTCCATCCATGACTATGAGTGTTCTATACTGTTAAAGATTGCAAGTGAATGGTTTGTTGGTGGGCTATAAGTTATTTTGGTTTCTTCTTTTGCATTTTATTTCCATTTGCAATTGGCGTTTGTAATTATCCACGTACTTTTTTATGATGCTGATGTCTTCTCGGAAGGAAGAAGTAGGCAGTGTTGATGGATGGACAGCGGAGTAGCTGACTATTCTTGTGCTGTGAAATGTTGATATTTGTGTCTTAGTTATATGTTGGCATCCTCTCCTCCTGTAGTGATATCTTGATTTTGATAGGATCCCGATATCCGTCCACTGGCTGAGCAAGAATCTGATAAACTTCAGCAATTACTTCCTGAAATACCTCATTGGGTGAAAAACCCTGATTATGAACGTGTATGTATTTAATATTTCTGGCCCTCTTTGTTGTCATTGATTGTTACTGAATAGTTTATGGTTCTGACCTGTGTTTTTCCTTATCTTTTATGAAAGATGGACTGGCTGAACAAGTTTATTGCCCAGATGTGGCCCTATCTGGACAAGGTATATGCCTATTCATTTCAATATATTTACTCCCTTTATTTCATTGTTGCTCTTTATGTTGGCTAATAGAGGGTTACTACTGTACACAGGCAATATGCAAAACTGCAAAGGATATTGCAACACCTATCATAGCTGAGCAAATTCCAAAATACAAAATTGATAATGTCGAATTCGAGAAGCTGACTTTAGGGTCCCTTCCACCAACCTTCCAAGGTCAATTTTACTCTTTACTTTGAATGTGGTGAATGGTGATGCAAGAGAATAGATCTTAGAAGCTTAAAAATTGTCTTAAAAGCTGAGTAAAGAAATTTATGGTTATTAACGCTAAGATATCAGAAATACCACTACTAAGGGTTTGGTTAAGCTTAATAAAATGTCTCAAAAGCTGAGTATAAAAATTTATGGTTATAATGCTATGTGAGTTTTAACTTTTAGTTTTTTTTGTTCATCCCTTGTTTTAGATTTTTGCACTTTAATATTAGAAAAAATTGGTTTGCTTGTGGCTGTTGAGGGTTATGGGAGGTCAAAAATAAGGTTGTTTATTTATTTATTTTATTTTTTATTTTTATGTAATGGATGATGGGTAAAAGTGAGTGCTAATTGATTTGTAATTACCCACAAATTAACAATAATGAAGCCAATTAAGCAAGCAACTTAGTGATTTTACTAGGGGAAACCCAAGAACTTGTTGTAATTAGAGAATAACCCACCAATCCACTATGGAGTAAGAATTTGATGATGAATGATGAAGAATACAAACTTTCCGGACATCATGGAAGCTTCCACCTCAATACCCACTCTCTTCCACTTAATCTCTAAGTTTTTTTTTTTTTTTTTTTTTTTTTTTTTTTTTTTTTTTTTTTGGTAGTTGGATAAAGGTCTTCCTTTCTACTGGATAAGGTTTATTAAAATGTTTTTTAAGCTCCACTTTTGGGTTCTCCTATGATGTCTCATCTGTGTATAGTTTGTCATATCCTATATATTTTACATAGTTTTATCATTTGTTTAAGGTGAGTGAAAGTTCTTTGTTGGTATTGTGATATTTGATAAAATGGTTAAATAAGAACAACTTGAATGGATGTGGTTTATGTGTTAGCATTACCAGGGGCCAGGGCTATGCTTGTGACTTGTGATACCATATATTAGCCAGGGTGTTTATGCTTATGAGCTGCGCCTCTTCACTTGACTATTATAGTAATGGTGTAGCTTAATGGTTATGTGAAGTACATGGGCTATTAGTGTCACTTATTTTTTTTCTTTCTACGTGACAAGTTATGAGCTCTACTATGTTTACTTGCTCTTATGATGTTACTCTGCCTTGTAATATGCGAGATATGCTGAGGGACTAAATTCCATGATTATTTAGTGCCGTCCTTTCATTATAAGTGTACAAAGCTGAAAGTTTTTAGCACAGCTTTATTTCTTTTCTTTTCTTTTCCCCCTTTTTTCATTGTAGATGGTGGGGGTGGAAAAGTGGTCTTGACTTAGAAAATATGCAATAAAGAATTTTTGTGTCAAGTTTGTCATTGTAGTGTATTCTTTTATTACTATGGTTTCTGTGATTGATTATGTCGGTTAGACGAAATTCTAAGATAATTATGGACTTTTGTGCCAGCCTGATATTCAGGTTTCTGTTATCTTCACTCACTTATCCAATAATGATATTCATTGGTTTACTTGATTAGAAATGACTAAAATTTGTGTACTTGTTATCTTGGTGGGTCCCTAGTAGCCTGTAATAAAGTTGCAGCTGTATTTTAAAATCTCCCTCTAACCGAAACTCAAACAATAAATAAAGATTTTTTTAATAATTGCATATGCTGTTTGATGATATGGTGGCACCAGAAGCTTTATGTATGTATATAGTCTGTTTTAACTCTGTAGTTTGGTATTCATCCTTCCTCTACTGTAGGTATGAAAGTCTATGTGACAGATGAGAAGGAGTTGATAATGGAACCATCGCTGAAGTGGGCAGGAAATCCTAACATCATTGTTGGTATAAAAGCATTTGGCTTGAAGGCAACAGCTCAGGTACTTGGTTTATTGTGAAACTGGTAAAGGTGCATTTTAGTATAGTGTATGAGATGATCAGAGCAGAGATTTGTTGAATTTCATTGCTACTTTGTTAGTGAGTTAATTTATTTGGATTAATTTCAGGTGTTAGATCTTCAAGTATTTGCTTCTCCTCGTATTACTTTCAAGCCCCTGGTACCAAGTTTCCCATGTTTTGCCAACATATATGTTTCTCTTATGGAGAAGGTATGCGATATTTTGACATTTGTTAGTTTTATTTATCTTGTTTTCTTTTTACTCATTTTTTTTCCTAATGTATACAATTAGTTGGGGGTGGGGTGTAATACAATTTCAACGTTGGAATTAGCTGTTTTTGTTGGAAAAAGTGATTAAACAATAATACAATTTCAACGTTGGAAAAAATGATTATTGTTGGAAAAAGTGATTAATACAATTTCAACGTTGGAAAAAGTGATTATTGTTGTTTTTGTTGATTTTTTTTCCCCTCTAATATCAGAAGTCCTGCTTCTGAAGAAGTTGTTTTCATCTTAAACAATAATGGAGTATATTAAGATTGGAAAACACAAATTTTCTAAACTAATATCAATAATAGTTACTTAGCTATGAATTCTCCACATCTTATCATATTTGAACTCCATTCTTATTGTCATTATGAGGGTGTGTGCAGTTTGGGATGCATCTTGTTGAAAGGGTGCCGATTAAAATTTCCTTAGTTGCTCTTTGGTCATTGTTATCTTATACTTTTTTTTGTAATTGCTAATTTTAAGCTTTCTTATTATTTGTTTTAAATATTTGTGCAAGTGTGGAAAACATAGAAATTACTCATGTATTATCTTGCAGCCGCATGTTGACTTTGGACTGAAGGTTCTGGGAGCTGATCTTATGTCAATTCCAGGTCTGTACAGGTTTGTCCAGGTACGTTGTCCTTCATTTTTACCCTTTTGTTTATTTTGTGCATTCTATGAGCATGTTTGGGTCTTTAAATAAAATTGAGCAAGCTGTCTCATTGCGGGTCTCAATTAAATCCTATATAACCATAGGAAAGTTCCTGTCATGCAGCCCTTCAGCTGATCTATCATATTAGCGGTATGATATTGAATATGTCTGGACTGATCTTTTTAAAGTCCCCTTCTTTGCACTTTGATCCTTTCATGGAATTATAGGAGGGAAATGTAAGATAATGTTGGTGTATATGATTGCTACTATAGGCTTTATAGCCATGAATAGCTTTAATTTTTTAAGACACTGCAATGTATATTTCTTCATATACTTTTTTTTATTATTGCATTCTTTGTAAGGACATACTTTAATCTTTGGAAGCTTTTTTGCGGATTCTGGACTTGTGATGCTTCCGTAGCTGTATGTCTTTGCGTTGCCATATGACCATCTTTGAGGGAGTAGGCTGATGGCAGATGGTATTTTTGTAATTTAGAGTACTGTCATCCTCTACCATCTCCGTCTTTTATGTTTCCTTGTAGAAGTCCTTCATAATTCTTTCCATTTCTTGTTTAAGCAGGCTTTAAAAATATTAATTTAGAGCATGTAAAGCACATGGATTTTGTCTGCCGACAAAATGAGTTTGCCATGATGGTATATAGACACAGCATTGCGTTTTGTGCACAAAATTACTTGTTTAAGTTTTAAAAGTGCTTAGTGCTACAGTTTTTTTCTTCTAAAGATTTAGAGCTACAATGTAGAATAGCTAAATCTTTTGGTGCTCCATCAATTTATTTTCAATTCTAGTGTTGAACTTTGGATATCAATTTAGTCCTTTGCTGATTTTAGATATAGTACTTTGGGTCCTACTTTTTCATTGTTATTCTCATAAACACCATTATAAATGCAATATTTCTGGCTGTAAGAAAGTTTTAGTGCATTTTAGTTTCGATCGTTTTTGTATTCCAGATCAACATATGAACCTGTTTCAGTTTTGTTTCTCTTGCTTCAGGAGCAAATTAAAGATCAAGTGGCTAATATGTATCTTTGGCCTCGTACACTTGAAGTACCTATTCTGGATCTTGCAAAGTATGCTCTTATATGTGACACCTATTATTCTATTGTATTTTGAGATGTCTATGCCATTGTTGCCATTGACCTCTGTTATGTATGTGCTGCAAACTTTTCAGAGCTCTGAGGAAGCCTGTAGGAATTTTACATGTAAAGGTTGTAAGAGCAATGAAGCTGAAAAAGAAAGATCTCCTGGGTGCATCAGACCCATATGTAAAACTGAAGCTCACCGATGATAAAACTCCATCAAAAAAAACCACAGTGAAGCACAAGAACTTGAACCCTGAATGGAATGAAGAGTTTAATTTGACAGTCAGAGATCCACAGACCCAGACTTTAGAAATTAATGTGTATGATTGGGAGCAGGTATTCCTGGGCTGTTTGATATACTTATATGGTTGTATGTCTATCTCTGTGCTGATAATTTCTGAAGTTATTTCCTGTCCATATTAGGTCGGCAAACATGAGAAAATGGGTATCAATGCTGTTCCTTTGAAAGACCTTACTCCTGATGAGCCAAAGGAGTTCACTCTTGATCTCCTTAAAAAGATTGACCCAAATGATCCTCAAAACGAGAAGTCACGGGGACAGATTGTGTTAGAATTGACATTTAAAGCTTTTAAAGAGGAGGATCTTGGAAAAGATTTTGAAGATTCAGTGCAACAAGCACCTGCAGGAACACCTGCTGGTGGTGGTGTACTTGTTGTGAATCTACAGGAGGCTCAAGATTTGGAAGGAAAGCACCATACAAACCCGTATGCACGTGTCATTTTCAGAGGAGAGGAGAGAAAGACCAAGGTAGTATATTGTAGTTAGATTTTTATTTTTATTTTAAGGTGATTAGTTATTTAATATTCGTATGGACTTTATTCTACAAAAATATCACAGACTCTTTTAATCAATTTAAGTTTGAAATTTTGTGTGGGGTGGGGGTGTGGGGGGGGGGGGGGGGGGAGGGGGGAAAGGGTTGCGTCCATGTTGACTGCTCCGTTGCTCTCATTATGTGATTTTTTGTGGAGGCACTGTGACTATGGTATGGTATGTTATGGATTCATTTGACGGGTAGTTTACTAGTTTGTCATGATATATGAAATAACTGTCAATTTTCCTTGTATTTCTGGCCTCATGATCATGTTTGTCTCAAATATGTGTTGTTTAAGGAGGAATTAGAGAAGAGAAAGGCCAAGGTCGTATATGCATTTTTACTGATGAGTATTTTAGGTCCTCATGGAATAGGTACAATCTTCTTTGAAGACGTATAATAACCTGCCTGACTATGCTATTGCAGACTATCAAGAAGAATAGAGATCCAAGATGGGATGAGCAGTTTCAGTTTGTTCTAGAAGAACCTCCAACAAATGATAAGCTGCATATTGAAGTTTATAGTACCTCGGCAAGAAGTTTACTGCATCAAAAGGTAATTATTTTTTAGTCCTATTTCTTTAACTATTAGGCTCTTATCTTAATTTACTCCATCCATCTAGAATTAATATTTACACACAAATGCAAACTATATTTAGGAGGCTTGGGAAAATTGATCACCTTTTTTTAAAATAGTAATGACTTAGTAAATTGGATTTACTAATTTGCCATTATGGTCTTAAAGAGACAGTAAGTGATATGGAAAGATTCGAGATAGCACAACTAAGTGTTTTTTGGGCAATTTTGATTTGTTTGCATTGCCTGGTTATGAATTATGATATGAACAAAATTCCATTGTTTTTCAGGAATCTTTGGGATACATTGATATCAATCTCAGTGATGTCGTCAGCAACAAGCGGATAAACGAAAAGTATAACCTGATAGACTCGAAGAATGGCCTCATCTTGGTCGAGCTCATTTGGAGAGCTGCCCCTCCAAAGTCGTAAACTCCTTTTCTTTTATATACAGAGTAGAAAATATTCTGCTGATTTTTTTTACATTACTACTGAAAGGTGATCTGCTTCTGTAAATGTTGAACATAATGGTAGTTCTGTTACTATGAATAGCAGAATAGTCTCTTTATTTGGTAAATGATTGTTTTTAGGGAAATTCTACAATGTAACCCGCTATTTTTAGAAATTTTACGCTGTGCCCTTGCTTTTTAAAACTTCTATATAGTAACCCGCAAGTTTATTTAGTGACTATATAGTAACCTTGCCGTTATCTCACTGTTAATAAATTCCATTAGTGGGGCCCACTCTCCAATTTTTAATATATTTTATTGATTTTTGCGCGTCGTAAAATGTTTTGTTAAAGGTTTTGGGGGCTATTTTGGTCCTAAAGGGTCCAAATTGAGTTTAGATTTGCCAAAAACACAAACGTAAATATCTCGTTTTACATATTAAAATGTAAACACGCAAATCGAGACATTTCTTAGTATGCAAAACGAGGTATTTACGTTTCATATTTGCCAAATCTAAGCTCAATTTGGACCCTTTAGAACCAAAATAGCCCTCAAATCCTTTAAAGGAACATTTTACAACGTGCAAAAATCAATAAAAAATATTAAAAATTGGAGAGTGGGCCCACTAACGGAATTTATTAACGGTGAGATAACGACAAGATTATTATATAGTCACGAAATAAACTTGCGGGTTACTATATAGAAGTTTTAAAAAAAGTAAGGACATGGCGTAGAATTTCTAAAAGTAACGGGTTATATTGTAGAATTTCCCTTATTTTTATTTGCAAGACTAATTTACACTTCGTTACTTGTGATGTTTGTATCATATGGAGTAATGTGGGTTGGACTTGGGTCAAGCAAGCTGATGTCAAGTGTCTTTTTTACCCACTTAATACAACTCTTAAGCCCCGTTCTTTAGAGCTGCTATGCTCAAATCAAATCAAATCTGCTCTGCTCAAATCAAATCTGCTCTGCTCAAAAGAAATTAATAATAATAATAATTAATATTCAATAATAATAATTAATATTGTTTTGATGATAATAATTTATTATTTTGAATAATTATAATTATTAATATTAAAAATAAATTTAATAATTATTAATATTAATAATAATTAATATTTATTAATCATAATAATAATAACAATAACAATTATCAATAATAATATTTAATAATTCAAACTATTAAGAATTAATATTTAATAATATTATTAATTAATAATTTCTAATAATTATAACAATTCTTTCAAAAAAATAAATAATAAAATAACAATTTCTTTTTATAAACATTTGATATTAGAATCACAATGTGTAAAAACATTTTATATGGGTATTGATTGTTAGTTCATTGACTTGAATTATTTTTCAAATCTTTTCATACAATTTAAGAATTTAAAAAAAGAGGTTTTTTTCAAGTAGTACTTTGTATATCATTATTATTTTGAGGGTTAAAAATATATGATTAAGACAAATTTTATAAGTAAAATCATTATTACTCATTAAATCATTTTATTTTAAAATTTTTGTGAAATAAATATAAGTAAACCGTTGTCTTTTATCTTTCTACTATTATCATAAGTTAAATATGGTACACATTTATTTATGTTTTCACTCACCTAAATCAATGGTATATGCACTTAATAATAATAATAATAATAATAATAATAATAATAATAATAATAATAATAATAACAACAACAACAACAACAACATTAATAATAATAACATTAATAATAGTATTAATAATAATGTTGAAATCTGCTCGGCTCGGCTCTACTGTGCTATCCTGAAATCTGCTCTGCTGAAATTTAATCTACTCTACTCTGCTCTGCCAGAAGCTCAAAAGAACAGGGCCTTATTAAACTACTACATAAATAAAAAAATTCTAAGCTTTAGGACATATAAAGAAGGGGAAATATAAAATCAAATCCAATAAATCTTATTAATATGTCATTTTAAGGTTTTTTAAAAACAGTTTATGTAATTCTATTTAGGCCCCGTTCTTTAGAGCTGCTCTGCTCTGCTTTGCTCTACTCTGCTTTGCTCTACTGAAATTTGCTCTGCTTCAATCTGCTCTGCTCTGCTCTGCTCTGCCCTGCCCTGCTCTGCTCTACTTAAAATGCCCTGCTCTGCTCTACTTAAAATTAATACTTAATATTGAATTATTATAATAATAATGTATATTTAATAATAATAATAAATAAATAATACTTAATGATAATAATAATTAATATTTAATAATAATAGTAAATAAATAATATTTAATATTTAATAATAATAATAATAATATATAATTAATATTTAATAATAATAATATAATTAATATTTAATAATAATATTAATAATAATATAATTAATATTTAATAATAATAATATTAATAATAATATAATTAATATTTAATAATAATAATAATATAATTAATATTTAATAATAATATTAATAATAATATAATTAATATTTAATAATAATAATATTAATAATAATATAATTAATATTTAATAATATTAATATTATTAATAATAATTAATTTTTAATAATAAAATTTAATGATTATAATAATAGTAATAATAGTAGTAGTAGTAGTAGTAATAATAATAATAATAATAATAATAATAATAATAATAATAATAATAATAATAATAATAATAATAATAATAATATTTAATAAAAATAATAAATCATTACTATTATCATTATAGTATTAGTAGTAGTAGTAGTAGTAGTAATAATAATAATAATAATAATAATAATAATAATAATAATAATAATAGTAATAATAATAATAGTAATAATAATAATGATGATGATGATGATGATAATAATAATAATAATAATAATAATAATAATAATAATAATAATGAAATCTGATCTGCTCTGCTCTGCTCGGCTCGGCTCTGCTCTGCTTGCTGAAATCTGCTATGCTCTGCTGAAATCTGCTCTGCTCTACCTAGAAGCTCAAAAGAACAGGGCCTTAGCCAATTTCAAATGCAAACATACTCGCATAATTTTCAAAGCATTAACAACCTTGGAGTTTTGCTCACTCAAGGTGGTTCATGCTTAAACGATAAACCTTGACATTCTATAGGATTTAAAGAGTTTATGCATGGGTTTCCTATGTACAAACACTTAATCAAAGCTAATTTCTTGTGCATATTGGATTATAATATACTATCAATTACTTTAGCAAAACAAATACAACGCTTGTAAATAACATTTATAACACTTTGTAATCTCTAAAAGTCGAACTATTTATAATATCCTTATCTTTTAATTCTCATAAACTAACTATTCTCAACCTCATTATCTAATTAGAGAGTCAAAGATCCATATTATCATCACCCGTATATATACTAATTGAAACAAATGAAGTTTGATTATTTTAAGCATTATCCAAGGTGTAATAAGAGAGCCAACAGGCAACAGCCCATGCCTAAAGCGTCAGTGATTTATGACATGTTATCTAAAAACTAAACAAATCACCAAATACCAATAGTAGCAATTTTGTCAAAATCTCCGCTCTCTAAAGAAACTGTGACCACTGAAGCTCCAACAATGGCGATGCCTGTCGTCGACACAGAATACCTCAAGGAAGTCGACAAAGCTCGTCGCGATCTCCGCGCTCTCATCTCTGGTCGCAACTGCGCTCCTATCATGCTTCGTCTCGCGTAATTCTCTCTCCTTTGACTTCGTCAACCTCCTTCAAAATTCACCTTGATTTCGATTTCGAATTCTCTCTGTAGGTGGCATGATGCTGGGACATATTGCGCGAAGACGAAGACCGGTGGTCCGAATGGTTCGATTAGGAATGAGGAAGAGTGCGCTCATGCTGCCAACAGTGGTTTGAAGAAAGCTGTTGATTGGTGTGGTATGGAATTTCTTGTTTTTGTCAAATAATTTCTGTATATTTGGTCCTATGTTGCCAAAAACTTTACAAATTAGGTAGAAATTGAGCTTAGATTAAGAATTACCTCCATTTTCTGGTGTTTAATATAAGGTATATGTTCTACACATTTTGATGTTCACATATGAATTGAACATGAAGGTGCACTAGGTTTTGCCTAATCGGACTGCTTGATGCTAAGTTGCTAACGTAGTTTGACCAATTTTACTTCTGTTTAGTAGTATAATTTTTTTTATTTTTTTGATTTGCCTGAAAACCTAATTTCGTATCAAAGTGTCGGATGTTGTATGGAATGTCTGTTTGTTGTCTAATTTTGCAAGAATGAGATGATTTTTTTCTTCTTCATCTCATTTGATCATCATTTTGAAGTGTAGAGGTAATTTGGGAAGTGGTTGAGTGATAGAAAGTGTCTAGTAATAATCCTGTTCCAAAATTGTGTTGGTATGTTGGCATTTGGCAGGTTAAGTGTAGGATATTGTTGAATTATTGATATGTATAAAACCATACTAGACATTGGCTGTGAGGCCTGCTGATTCTTTGGAGATTGAAAACTTTCACATGCCTGAGAAACAAAAGAAACATCTAATCGAGCATGTCATATCTGTGAACCGTGCATTTTGTTGGTCACGAGATTCGCAGGCATGGAACTATGGCATTGATTGACACATAAAATTCTGTTTCTTGCGTAGTTAATACTTTCCTTGCTGTGGTGTTGCCGAAAGAGTTTTTCCTTGCTGAAGATCTTGCTTCCGGAGAAACCAAATTAGATAGTGGACATAGATTATTATTGATGTAGATGACTAAGACATTGTTTAAAAAAGATGTATCATATGTATTGACAACCAGTTTTGTGGTTTTTAGCACTTAGAGGTAGGCTTGCTTGAATATATATTAGACAGCATAGAATGATTCATTATAGGTATTATAACTGAAAGACTTATTTGAACTTGAATTAATACTCTTATATGCTCTTCTTTTCCTCTTTCCTCTCTTGTTTTTCTGTCCTCAGTAGTTGAATTTGAATTTGAGCCCTTGAAGCATCTTAGGATTTTGGAGAAGGTTTGGGTACAGTAAAATTTGGGGTTGTTATAGAGCCTACTAGTAGATTTAAATTTGAATTGTGATAATTGCTTGCTTACATGAAGAAGTTTTTCAAAGGTTCATACCTTAATGCTGACAGACCAAAGTTACTTGGTATGCTTTATGATATAATGTGTAGTACAGGAACGTGAAATGCTACCTGTGGTGGATTGGGTATGTGGAATAAACAAAAACCCCTCCTATTATGCGGTCATTGCCCATCGGCTTATTGAACTAGGTCACAGGGCTCTCCGAATTAGGACCTGTTTTGGAACATATGAATATGGTTTGAGTAACAGGGGTCTGTACCACATTCACAACATTTTTTTTCTCTTTGCATTTAGTAGCAAGCATTTTTTGAATAAGGCCAGATTGCCCGGTTGTCCATAATGTCATAAAGACCTTCTGTTACATTAAATAAATGCTGATCTGTAAGAAAAAAAATCTTCTTTAACTACACAAAATGGTGCTATATTCAAGCTGCTGAAGGCATGAGTATATTCTTGCGTTTGCCTAGTGAAGTATAAGTTTCAGAAATTACTTGATTTGAACAGCCAGGATGGTGGAGATGACCAAGCATCCTCATAAATTGAAGAGCCCCGAATTCCATGTAAAGAAAAAATGATACAAGCAAGTTGGCGCAACATTAATAATTGATATTAAATTCTTGATCCTGCTTGGTTCCTCTCTTGTATACTCTCCTTGGCCCTTCAGAAATTACCACTTTTATAGTCTTTGACTAAGAGGGGCCTGAGGGGTAAAGCTGCATACATTTAAATTTCCTAAGATCCTGCTTCAGCTAGATTACGATCAATACTAGATGTTTTATTGTTGTTCTGGAGTACATACCTACCACGCATATGCTTGTTTTACTTGTTGTCATTCTATCTTTATCTTCTCATTACTTTTATGGCTCAATACATCTCATTGATTTTGTCTCCTTTCTCTTTTGCTTAATTTCAGAGGAGGTGAAGGCTAAACACCCAAAGATTACATATGCAGACCTCTATCAGGTGATTACCCATCTATAGATGTAGAGACTTGAAAAGTTAAAAGAATGTTTTATGCTTACTGCCTCACCACCCAACCCCTCAATGAAATGGAATTCTGAGATTTAGGAGATGTTTAATGCAGTAAAAGTTGGTATCACAATCACATTAGTTTCATATACCCTTCGTCTATAAATAATATTCAGATTGTACCTCGTATTTAAACATATAACACAATTTTACCTTTTGCATTCCAATATTCTTTTCCTTACTCAATATCTACAACGCTATATTAGTAAGACTAATGGCAAATCACTGCCAATTTAAGACATGCGACAAGTCACCACATCCAAATTTTAGTGTGCTTGACAATGAATTCTTGATGGAGGGAGTATATTAATATATGCTTTTTTAGTTTACTATGGAATAGAATGTGTGTTCTTGGTAATTGTAGTGAGTGATGATAAACTGCTCTCCCCTTCCCAATCAATTCCCTCTTAAGTCCAGCCTAGTTTAATTGTCGCACTTATGGTATGGACCCCTAGTATTTTATTACCTCCAAGAGTTGGGAAAATTATGACTTATACATACTCCATCCATATATAATTGTCACAGCCACTTTTCAGAGTGTTTCATGCAATAAGCTATTGTTGGATTATCATAATTCTAATGTAAAATGGATGTAATGGAAGATAGTGAATGAGAGAGTGTGGGATCCTAACTCTTGGAGGTAATAAAACACTTTGAAAAGGTGGTTGTGACACTATATAGGGACAGAGACAAGTCATTATAGCCAAATTATAATGTTGGAACTATATGCTCTCTATATGTCATGTAATCTTACATGTCTAATTACTTTTTTACATCTAATTTAATCATCCTCTAAGTATCCGTATAATGGTCAAATAATAAAATGCCTTGTGTTCAAAATGGAGTATTTGTTAGTGACTACTAAATCAAACAAGGGGGTTCTAGGTCTAATGGTTTATTTGAGGTAGTAAGAAACAAAGATATAGCTTTCAAGCCATACAAATGCCTTCCCTGTAGTTTTGGTACATTTTTTTTGTGCCTTTGTGGGGTTTGCTTTATGGGCATCATTGGTGCAGAAGCTGGAAAAAATGTCGTGGTGTTGACTGGTAGATTGGGCTTTGTGCTACTTTGCTTGCTGACTGATTTTTAGCATGTCTGGCTCTCAGCTATTACTGAACTGTGCCCTTTATCCCTCTTTTATATCTAGAATTATGCATAGAATATTTTTAGGTATAAATTTCAGAAATGTGTAGTTGAAATTTTCTTTTTTCCTTTGCAGCTTGCTGGTGTTGTTGCAGTTGAGGTCACTGGAGGACCTACAATTGACTTTGTTCCTGGTAGAAAGGTGTGTAATTTTGGAATTAAAAACAGAACTAGTTATAGGATCTCTTCAGTTTGCTAAGATTTCCGTTAATGCATTCCAGGACTCAAATGTGTGTCCCAAGGAAGGGCGACTTCCAGATGCCAAACAAGGTTTTGAAGAAATTTCTTTCAGCATTTTAATCTGTTGGGTTTCTAGTGTTAAGAATGCATATAGAGTGATGTTATGTCCATGGTCTATTGATCTGTGTGAATTACATGAAATCTAACATTAGTGATAATTGGGATTTGGGAAACACAGATTTTCTTTGAGGTACTCACTATTCAGTATTGTCATGCAACATGCACTCCTCTTCAGCCAGTGTAAAGTACGCCAATATTGCATTCTTCTCTTTGGCTATAAAAGGAGTATCAGGAATGGATAAATTTTGCTGCTTTCTTAAGGATACTGTTTTCACTTCTGTAGCTTATTCTGTTTTCTGTTTCTGTGTAGTAATGGGTGTTTTTTTTTAATTGTTTCTTACATTGTCTCGAAGAAGTGTGTCCAGACTACAGGATCTTAAGCAACTTGTTATTCACCTTTTACTTGCTTCACATTGTAAGTAAAAGATGATATACAGTCTATTTTAACAAATAAAATAAAATGGAATATTTTCTATCAATTTGGATTGTTGAAAGTGGTAGAAATTGTGTAAATGACATTGTTACAGTCGTTTATGCTTCATTGGGGCTGTAGAAAATTGTGGCAGCACTGTACTTGATTACTAGCTTGGAAATTTCTTATTAAAACAAATACTCCGTATGATATGTACGGTGTGTTTTGAGAATGTCACATTCTCGTTGCTACTTATTTTTTTTACTGAATCAGCTTTCCTCACTGGTTGATGATTCATTTTGTTGATGATGCATTCATTATAGGTGCACCACATCTGAGGGACATTTTTTACAGGATGGGTCTCTCTGACAAAGATATTGTGGCCCTATCAGGGGCTCATACCCTGGTAATACTCTTGCTAGCTTTATCTCAATTTGTTTGCCATAGGGATATGCACTTACACTTTGGCTTTGCTATTGGTGACTTAGGGAAGGGCACATCCAGATAGATCAGGCTTTGATGGCCCGTGGACCCAGGAGCCACTCAAGTTTGATAACTCCTATTTTGTGTAAGAGATGTTTTTGTAAATATTTTTGTGTAGACCTTTCCATTAGTGAAGTGGGCAATTTGTCGAGTATCTGCTGTTCTTTGTACATAGTGCAATGCCATTTAACATCTCTTCTCAACAGGGAGCTTTTGAAAGGAGAATCAGAGGAACTATTGAAACTTCCTACTGATAAAACTTTGGTGGAGGATCCTGCATTTCGCCCTTTTGTGGAATTGTATGCTAAGGTATATATTATTACTTTATGAATTTTATATTTGAGTTGTTTGTATATGGTTTATTAAAGAGATCACATGGAATTTACAGAATATTGTTCAATGCTTGTTTGCATAAAGTGTTTGTTGAGCTTAAGTATTACTAGCTGGTTGAAAAAAAAAGGTTTTGTTTGACAGTCATGTTTATCAATAAAATCATATTTGCGCTCTAATGTTTTTGATATAAAAACGGTTCTCATCTCAATTTGGTGATGAAATATCTTGAATTAGGATGCTGCTAACACCCCCCAAGAAGTAATTAATATTTGTCTTTAAAGCTCAAAGTGCTTTTACTACTTATTTGGGACATGAGTTGCAATTGCATTCTGTCGTACTGATAGATATCTTCCATTGTTTTTTATCCATAAATTTTGAAACCATGAATTCCCTAGAAAAGCCTTATATTATTTTTAGCTACCATGCTATTGTTTTTAAGGTGATTGGTTGATCTTCTTCTGTTTAACTGATTTGACCTTGTCCCAATCTATTCAAAGACTAGGATTTTTATATAGTTGCTAATACTGGATTAAATAACACTACTATGACAACAAATATTTTCATTTTCAGCCTCTTTTATTATCTGCATTAGATTTTAGGTTGTTCTATGCTTTGATTGGAGCGCCCTTCTAAAGAAGTTATTATCCTGAGCTGATATGTCTGGACTTGCTATATCTGAAAGTGTATATGTAAATTCTGCCCGATTTCTTGATAATCATACTCATTGTTTTTGGACTTTCAGGATGAGGATGCCTTCTTCCGCGACTACACAGCCTCGCACAAGAAACTTTCAGAACTAGGATTCACTCCAAGCGGGGCCAAGTCATGCTGTCCCGACTCCACTGTACTCGCTCAGAGTGCAGTTGGAATTGCAGTTGCTGCGGCAGTGGTCATCTGTAGCTACATCTATGAAATTCGCAAACGTGCAAAGTAAAGAGACTTCACAAGTAAACATTATTCATATCCTATTGCATACCTACCAATCTGTATGAACTAGTATTCATCATACATGTGAGATTTATTGCTCATATCATGTTCATCTAGGAATATCTATCATATCAGTACAACAGTACTCGCTAACCTTCTATCTTTAATTTAAGTGGATGTATGAACTGGCTAGAAACTATAAGTGAAACGATTTAAAGAGTAAAATAAGTTTGCTTTGGGGGGTTCCCATACTATTATATATGTTTTTCTTCTGTTATTTCCAGGAAACCGGGTAATATCGACACACCCTGTGATCCTACTGCGAACATCTCATTTGTTCATGTATGATCTAGCTCAAGTATGATTTGTTCTCCCCCTACCCTCTTTGGAATATAAAAATAAGTAATCATACTCGTTGGCGAATGATTAGGAGAAGCTTAAGAGATGATTAAAGGGGAGTATAATTGGTAAAGCAGAGTTGGAAGGTGAATGAATGATAAGTGAGGTGGACTAAAGAAGAGTGAGATTGAAATGTGATGTTGTGGATGGATGTCGTTATCAGTTTCAGTTATAATAAGAGTCGTTATAATCAATAACAAAATGGGTGTTTAGTATCAACAAGTCACGTAGAAGCTTGATAAATCTTGCCTCTTTTTAATTTTTTTTATTTATTATGGAGTATTTAATAAAAGAGGAAATGATAATAGAAGAAGTGGGTCAGAAAAACCTGATTATTCCAACAAGTTTTCTGGTGTCTCACATGGGGTAAAGGACAACCTAAAATTATGTTAGGTAGATGTTTAGTAGAAACGATATCTTTCTTTTTTCTTACTCTTTTTTTTTTTTTTTTTTTTTTTTTTTTTTTTTTTTTAAGAAAAAAGAAAAGAAAATACAATTAATCTCTCTGATATGAGTCATCATCTGAGCCTAAGCACATGACACCCACGTGTAGATGAGTTGGGTGTCACTTGGGTAAGTTGGTAGGCAGTAGGCTAACCCACCCTTCACATTCTTTGATTCACGAACACCGCTCTCTCTCTCCTTAAAAAATTGAATTAAAGTGTATCCAACTTCCACTAAACTCCCATCTTCATGGAATTTGTAGGATCTACCGATCTACTCTTCATTTTTGGCGTTTATTGAAAACTATATTTTTATTTTTTACTACTACGTTGTTTTTGTCCGCTAGTATAGTTGATCATTCCTCTACCTCGTCCTATCTTTGTGAATGAGCTCGAGACTAATCCAGTTCTAGGTGCCTAAAAATCAAATATATCATACACTTCAAGTGTAATCTCTCCATTTCTTACTTATATATCCGTTTGTATTTTTTCATGAAATTGAGTAAATTGAAGATTCATTTAATCATATACGAGTAAATGTTTTTGATCTAAATTTAAATCTCATAATTAAAAATACAATTGTACATGTGGGATTTGGCTTATCTCGGCTAAGGAGCTTGTTAGTTGAAGATGGAAAGCTTATTATCTTCTTATAATTTTAACAACAAAAATCACTTACTCATAAAAAAAATTGTTAGAAATTCGTATGGGTCATATTCAAGCGCTTTAGTCAACTTAATTTATGTTGCATGTTATATTTAGCTATCTAAGTTGTTTCTTTTTACCAGATTTTTTTTTTATTGATCTCAACTTATTTGCATTTATTTTCTTTTAAGACTTTAATTTAATTTTTTTTTAAGTTGTGAATTGAACTTATGTAGTCTTCATTCCTTTTTTTAGTCAAGTATAATTGTAAAACTAAGATGAGAGGAGCATATATATTTTTTGACTGCAAGTACATACAGATAAACTAGAAGGATCTATCATGACTGTCTACTACACATTTCTGGCTGATATTCAGTTCATGGGCTAGTGTGACGTATAACCTTATGATTAATTTCCTACAATGCTATAGTAGAATTTTGGCACCTAGCAGCATACAAGTAGAGCTGTTAAATCGGGTGTAAGATATTACGAGGACATAAATAACTCAACTCGATCACTCCGACTCTAGGAATGATTTTCTTCCATGGATCCCTTTTTTTTTTTTTTTTTGACAATAGCCTGTTGAATTCTGATGGAGATGATGAATAAGCTACACCTTTTCTATTGGAACCAACACAAAACTATAGCCTAAGTTATCTACCTGAAAAATGTGATTCTATTCAAAAGTTTTACTTTAAAACATAAAACTTACATCTCCAAATAAAAAAAATAAAAAAGAAAAGAAAAAGATCCAATATTTACAAAATTCCTCACGTCAATTCTCCAAGATAATCTTTCTGTTTTAGGTTGTTTCCTGTGATTAAAAAAATGTGGAGGAAAATAAATGAGTGTAAAGGTCGGCTAAGGATAGAGACTAGGATGAGGTAGCCATGACAATTAGTTTGGAGTTGAAATACCTAACTGATAGTGACTTTAATTGGTCATCTCCCCTACAAATTAATTAAAGCTTCATAATTTTTTATAAAAAAAGGCAAGATTAATACGTGAAGCTACTAATCATCTTTTTGAACAGTCAATTCTTTCTTAATTTAGTGTAATTTAGGGAAGTTTGTATAAGAAAACAAATTTAGTATTTTTTCAATTATAAGCCCCCTATAATTTTTTAATTAATTTATGTGAAACAACAAGATCTGGATAAGTTCAAAATAATAGAGATAACGATAATTAGGTGAAAGGAATAATAATTTTGATAGTAAAAGAAGAAGGTACACATTTCAGCATCTTATGATAAATCCCAAGATAGACTAGTGGACAGTAAGATGTGGGTGAAGGAAGTAGGTGTAATCAAAACAAATCCAATTACACCATCCTCTTCATGTCCTCCTCCTTCTCTCTCTCCTACCTAGCTACCTCTTCCTTCATTTGCCTCTTCAAGAATTTTTTAAAATTTATTAAATCAAGGGCAACAGAAATACTCACGAGTGAATTTGCTCACCTGAATCTGCATACTCGATTCAATATAATTGTCACATTGTCTCATCTCTCATTACACCTTAACAAAATACAATAACTTTTTGTATACAAAAAAAATTATGGAAATTTACTTAAACAGAAACAAGTATAAGTAATAAAATACCATAAATATTTGTTAGATAACATAGCAACTAATATAAAAAACGGAGAAATAAGTAGCAAGAGGAGTAACATATACGAAGTACGTAGTATTTAGTTTAACATCATTAACCTTAAGAATTGTTCACATTGACCAGTTGACCCTAGTGGGCCACTTGTTGGTTTTGGGGTTCAATGAAAAAATAATCCACTAGAAAAGAGAAAAATCAAGTTGAGGGTAAGATAGTTGGGGGGGAATGAGAGAGAATAATAGGTACCAATATTTAGGGTAGAGGGTTGGGGAACACAGGAACAAGTAGTTTTCAAATAAAGGAGGTGGAGGAAAAGATGGAAAAAGGTCTTATGCATCACTAGTGGTGAGTAACTAATTATTCTACAAGATGCAATTAGTAGGGACTAGAATAAGAGGAGTGTGATTAATTGTTTCACGTAAAATTTGTGACTTTTACTAATTGCTACTCTAAATTACCTAAAAGTCACCTCATTTTTCATATACGAAGTACTAGAAATTAGTTTGATCTTATCGTACACCAATTTCAAACAAGATTAGAAAATTTTAAAGAGTTGATAAAAGATGTCCTTTTATAAATATGTACTCGGTAGATTATTGATCTGATGATTTAATCTTATGTAATGGATGATTTTACCATAATAACTCTTAAAAGTGGAGCAATTTGTCTACATCGATTTGGTTACTACTTCCTTTGGAAAGAAAGAGAGAGAAAGAGAGTGTGACAAAAAGGGTGAATCAACCTCTTTTCTCTATGCCTTAGAATCCCCTAACCCTACCTACTTTACCAACTTGCACCACAAGGATGAGAAGGGACGAAAAGAAAAGAAAAACAAAGAATTATTGATGGAAAGTGGAAGGTGAAGCAAATTCCCACACACAAAAACTATCACAATGCAAGCAAAGAGTAATCTTAATCTTAACACCCTTCATCATCATCATAATAATAATAATTTGCCTTTTTTTTTTTATGTTTGCTTTTGTCATCAAACTAAGCCTTGCTACTTTGTTCTATTGCCCTTTTAACCCAACTCCTCCAACCCCTCTTCTAGAAACTTAATTTCCCTTTTTTTTCTCTTTCTAACTTCCCACACTATGCATGATACATCACCAATAAAATAAAAGAACCACAACAACTACCATTTTTCTATTTTCTCCAATATTACTATACACTAGATTGCACATGTCCCTTTCCCTTGGGCCAATTTTGGTTCCTATACATACACCTAACTCATTATTTCAATTGACATTTTTTCCCAAATTATAATTTTCAACCAAAAAAAATTAATTGAAAGTTAAAAGCTTACTCCGTATAACATATATACGAGTATATACTAGATTGAAATGCATGTGATGCGTGATTCATATTTTCAACAACATTTGCACCAAAAAAAAAATATTTTCAAAAACATGTACGACAACTCATAGTATTAAATCATAAAACACCTTAAGATTAGAGTTGATGTCGTTCCAAAAAAATTTGATCAAGAAGTATATACTCCATAATAAAGATCGTAGAGATTTTTTTTTTTTTTTTTGAATTATATAATTAATAGAATTAGAGACACTTTTTGAAATTTCTTCTTTAATTTAATTATTTTTTCTCCTGCTATGTTGTCAACTCTTCTTGTAGCCTCATCTAATAAGTTGTTGCTGACATATACATATGGGGAGGATGGGGAGTTCAAATAAAATTGTCTTAGTTCTTTACTCAAAATAGTGGTATTAAATACAGTCAATTTTGTTTCTTAGTTTATTGTTCTAGACCTCAACCATTTTCTTTTTCTATTTTTCTTTCTTCAAAAAGAAAATAAATTTTAATTTGATTAAGTCAAAGAGAACTTCTTGATTGCTCTTAGCTAGCTACTCAGCAAGACAATAATGAGATAGAAAATACAGTTAGAAGAAAAAAAAATTGCTACTTTCCATTTATTATAACTTTATAAGTACTACGGGTCTGTTCACATTTACTTAATTTCAGTTCAGTTCAGTTCAGCTCTAATCAGTTCAGTTCAGTTCAATTCCAATCAGTTCAGTTCAGTTCAGCTCTTAATTTCCCTCTCACATAAAATATTCATTTCAGCTCAATTCAGTTCAGTTCAGTTCCAATCAATTCAGTTCAGTTCAGTTCAGTTCAGCTCAGTTCAGTAAATATGAACAGGCCCTACTTTGTAGTATTACATCTTGTCAAAAATAGATTAATTAATAAAGTCGTGTATAGAAAGAACTTCAAGTAACATTGGCATTTTAACAACGTTGAAAATATATATATGAAATAATTATTTAGGTTATAATATCGCTAAAATCTCTTTGGATATGCAACACTTGTGACTTGTGTTTGTTACAATGACTTTGGAGGCTTGACTAATCTATATATATACACGGAGTGTTTAACAAAATATTTCCCAAATGAATTTATGGTTGAACAGATTTTCGATCTTGAACTCGAGTTCAATTAAATTGAATGATGTTGAACATGAATGTGGTAATACTATCCAAATTCAATCAAAGAAGTTTCAAATGATAATGGATATCAAACTTAAAATACAGAATTGTTTTCTCTTCTCGAACGGAAACAATCAATACACATTTGTGTTTTCATGATCTCAACAGTATGAAACCAAAAATAGGGAGAAATTTTAATCAATTTCTCTAAATAATGTAGGTTTTTTTTTTCCTTTTTTTATGGATTGAAATGTTAAATTATGAAGATAACACATGTCCCATTTGATTTCTACAAGTATTTTGTAATACTATGATTGATGAGAGTACATCTTAGCCACATTACTTTGTTGTTATTCAAATAATGTATTATTTGAACAGCAATAATAAGAGAAGAAGTAATACTATGATTTAGAAACTTAATTTATCCAAATAGAAAAAAACAACCATCTTGATTGGAGTATCAAGTGGATCTGCCTATAATTTCTTAAACTCTTAATACAATGAATAAAATAAAGATGATAGGGAACATACCCACTAGCCTAAAATGGAGTTAGTTCCAACTACAAATAATATTATACTAGTAACATGTTTTCTGGTACTCTTCTTGCTTAGCTTGTCCCTCACTTGGTCTTAGTGAGCTTAATTAGAGATTTTGAGGGCCTAACCAAATCATTATTCTTAATTCCCAAAAGTGGTTCAAAGCTTTTAGACTTGCAAATAAATGCCTAAACTAGATCTCATACATTGTCTCCACTCTCTTTTTCTTTTTATACCTAGTACCTTTTCTTTTTATTAACTTTAAAATAGATATACATACATTATAATAAGTTTAGTATTTTCCACTTCTATTAAATAAAAGAAAATAAAAATTTTAATTATATTTTTATACAATAACAACATATGTACTTCGTATATACTAGACATAAATGTGTAATCTTTAATTACTTTACACCTAACTTGTGTTTACCTCTAATTAATGAATTCACTCTAATTTCTGACCTAAATAAATATATTCATATTTATGTAATCTATTTACATTATTATTATGAAATGATATTAAAATATCATCAAAAGAGTAACCCCACCAGCCACTCTCCCTCTAACCTATCTCACCAACTCACATCTAGAAGCTCTTTCTCTCTCTATACTTTCTCTCTCAATCCAAATCAATACCCTATAAAAACCCCTTCAATTCCTCGAAAGGGGTCAGCTTTGTTGCTTCACCCAACTCCCCCCTAAATTAGCTTTTGCTCATCATCATAAAATATTTTACACCAACTAAAAAAAAAAAAAAATAATAAACAACTAAAATTGACAAAAAATAAAATTTCTCCAACTTCAATTTTTCCCTCCAACAATCTTAAGATTAATTTTTTTTGAAAAATTCAAAAAATGGGGAGGTCCCCTTGTTGTGAGAAAGCTCATACAAACAAAGGAGCATGGACAAAAGAAGAAGATGATAGATTAATTGCTTACATTAAAGCTCATGGTGAAGGTTGTTGGCGTTCTCTTCCTAAAGCCGCCGGTCTTCTCCGGTGCGGTAAAAGTTGCCGGCTCCGGTGGATTAATTACCTTCGTCCTGATTTGAAAAGGGGTAATTTTACTGAAGAAGAAGATGAACTCATCATCAAATTACATAGTCTTCTTGGTAACAAGTAAGTCAAGATTTCAACTTTTTATTACCCAAAACAAAACAGAGTTTTTTTTTTTTTTTTTTTTTCACTATTTCCCTCCATGTTTTCAAGTAATTTAATGGGAATTTTTTTATTACTAATTTGGTGAAATTTGGTGGATTAAAAAATGGGTTTGTCTCAATATTGTTTCTTGAATTTGGGAAAAAAATAACTGGGTTTTATTTAGTGAAACAAGAAAAGACAAATATAGAGTATGAAAAATGTCAACTTTTTCCTTAAAGATTGAATTTTTATTAAAATTTCTAGATACCCATTTGGAGAAACTAATGAATTTTTGTTGTTTTAGGTGGTCATTGATAGCAGGAAGATTACCAGGAAGAACAGACAATGAGATAAAGAATTATTGGAATACCCACATCAAAAGAAAGCTATTAAACAGGGGAATTGACCCTGTTACACATAGATCACTAAATGAAGTTGTATCAAATCCAGAATCTTCACCAACAACAACACCAAATTCAACAACTACAATCTCATTTTCTGCACCAGTCTCAATTGCGAAGAAAGAAGAAGTTTTAGGGTTAAAAGACGAGATTTTGGGGATAAAAGACGAGATTTTTACTAATAATCACATGTTAATTGAAGATGAACAACAACAATCTAGAAGAAAATTTACAGAGAGATGCCCTGATTTGAACCTTGATCTTAGAATTAGTCCTCCTTGTCAACAACAACAGCAAAATACAGAGTTAAAAACAGGGACAAGAATTTGCTTCACTTGCAGTTTGGGGTTGGAAAATAGTCAACAAGACTGTAATTGCAGTCAAAATATTAATATGGTTGGTTGTAGTACTAGTAGTAATAATGGTACCAATATTTGTTATGATTTCTTGGGGTTGAGAACTAATGCTGTTTTCGACTATAGAAGTTTGGAGATGATGAAGTAAATTTTTAATTTTTTTATAGTTTTTGAGGATTTGTTTGTTGATCGATCTTAGATGAAAGAGAATATACTACAAGTACTAAGAAAAAGAGATTTGTGGTAGTTCTCAACAAATCCTTTTAGATATATATAACTTGTGTAATTAGTGGTAGGATGTATTAACATAAATTTGGGTGATTATTTACTAGTACTATAACAATAATACAGATTATAATTAGGTTGTTCATTAGGATTTTATGTTTTTCTTGTTTAGTTTATCTTAGCCATGGATATAAAAAAGATTCAATTTTACGTACAACTAACATTGTAATATAGAGAACGAGTATATGAATATCATTGACTAGAAGTACTTCGTATAATTTTTAGATCTAGACATTTGGTACAAGTGCATAGCGATGTGTTTAAAAAAAAAAATCAATTTTGAGGCGATTCTCTTTCTTTTTACCAAGGACATAACATTGGAGTGCTTGAATATTCTCAAGTATATTTCGGGCCTGTTCTGATTAATTGAACTAAGCTGAACTGAATATTTTATGAGAGAAGGAAATTAAGAACTGAACTGAACTTATTAGAGCTGAATTGAACTGAACTGGAAATAAGCTGAGTCTAGTTACTCGTATTAGCAGTGTGTGAAGTAGATTGCAATAAGGACATAAGGAAGTGTCAATTTACCACCAACCTCTAGTCTATTTCTACTTCACTTAGGTTACTTGAACAGTAGAAATCTTTAGAGAATTGATTATTGTGGTGAAGTGAAAGTAGAATAGCATCACAGAAACAGTTCAGAATTTTAGGGTTCTTTGTAAAGATGCTGTTGGGTTAGAAAGGGGTCTTGAAGATTTGGGTCTATTTTTGTGGGTTCATGGCTTTAATTAATGTTGGGTGTAATAGGCTCTTTAATCTTTATGGTGTTTTTGCGAGTGATTACACAACATGACAACACTAGCAACATTACCTACTTCAATAATCTTTCTTCTTTTATCTTCCCGCGTTGAAATGTAAAACAATGCAGTATACTTCATATATGATTTATAGTCGAAATTTCAAAATATTTCATTCACTCTACATGCATGTTAAGGGGTACCTCTGATCTTTCACAACAAGGTGTGATTATTGGACATGTATGTATACTTTGTATTTTTAATTAAAGGAAATTTTGCAAAAAACCACCTTTTAAATCTTGTTTTTTGCATTTAACCACCTTTTAAAAAAAATGTTGCAAAAAACCACCAATTTTAAAAAATTTGTTGCAACTTACCACCAATTCAATGTAAAACAATTGATAAATTTGGCTGAAAAAGTGGTAATTTGCAACAAAATTTTTGAAATTGGTGGTCTTTTGCAACATTTTTTTTAAAAGGTGGTTATTTGCAAAAAACAAGATTTAAAAGGTGGTTTTTTGCAAAATTTCCTTAATTAAATTTAATGGTAGGAAAATGAAGTATTCAATATTAAGTCACGTAACATACTTAAGGCAGGGTCGATTTCAAGGGCATAAAATTTATCATTTTAAGATGAGGTGGTGGTTGTTGAGAAGAATTATTATTATTATTATTATATAAATTTATTTTGTTGCATATTGGCTTTTTTAATCTTAGAATTTTAAGAGCTGGTTAGGACATATATATATATATAGACTATTCAATGGCTACAATAAAATTGTAGCTATTGTAGTTAGTTTTAATCTTGACCCTATATTTTTTAATGTTTAATCTTGTCCATTCATCCAATTGACTTTAATTTTTAATAAAAAATGAAAAAAAAATGATAAAAAAAAGCAGTTTTCTTGATTACGATTTTACAAAAAAAAAAAAAAAAAAAAAAAAAAAAAAAAAAAAAAAAAAAAACGGTTACTAAAAAAAAAATTCTGAACTTTGCCATTGATGCATATTCGATCTTGCAATTTCTAAGTTCAAATGATTGTCCCATCTCCATTAAATTATAGTTTATTAACAATAAACCTGTCTACTGCATTATATATTGCAAGGTACATAATTCTTTCATCAAATTTATCAAAAAATAAATCATCCTCCATCAAAGAAAACCAGAAAAAGGGAGGAAAAAACGAAGAAGATGATAAAAAGTTATGAAATTTGTCTCTAGTTTTCCAGAAACCAATCAATTCACATTGAAGATAAAAAAAAAAAATGAAAACATCTAGTAAGATAAATTATAAATTCCATATAATCCTCTAGTATTTAATTTATTTTTTTTTTATTTTTTTTGTGTTGATAAAGTGTATTTTAAAGTCAACAAATGGATGAATATAATGAATTTTATTAATTGGAGGGTTGTGATTCACTCAATTACAATGGCCACAATTTTATTGTAGCCTTTTGAAAACTGTCCTATATATATGTGTGTGTGTGTATTTATTTATTTTGAATAAGTATGCTTATATAGTTATATGTAGGAGTATTTTGCTAACTAGCAAGTAAAAGAGATATAATTTAAAGGGGGGGCGTTAAATACCGCCAATAATTTTTATCAAAATCGCCAACATTTAAGATGAACGGACATCAATACCCTTACTATACCCCCCACCACATCTTCCTCTTTCTCTTTTATTTTTTTCTCTCTCTTCACACGTAAGGGCCATAACCACCACTTCCCAACCACCATCAACCACAACAGCCAACTGGAGGCAAAGAGAAGCGGCAGTCATAAGTTGGCGGTGGAGGACAGCGGCGAAGAGGAATGGAGGTGATGAACAGGCATCATGGTGGTCCGGAAAACCAGTTCGTCACCTCGATTCGATTTTTTTTTTCAATAATTTCCGGCGTAAATCACCGGAACGGAAAACCGATTGAACATCACGGTAACCGGTTTGGACACCGGTCAACCGTGGACAATCGGCGTGAAAAACCGGTCATCCGGGATGGTAACCGGTTTTGGACGCCGGTTACCATGGTCAACCGACGCTGAAAACCGATTACCGTCTCGAGTGACCGATTTTGTGCGCCGGTTGTGCTGGTCGTTGGATTTAAAAGAAAACCACCACCTTCCCGGAAGGTGGTGGGTCGTTTTTCCGATGGTTGTTGATTGTAGTTGGTTCTTTTGAGATTTCGGCAATCCAAAAAAAAATCTGCTACCTCTTAATTGGTGGTTGTGGGTAGTGATGGTGGGTGGTTGTGGGCAGTGATGTTGGGTGACGGTGGGCATGGCCGTGGTGGTGTGAGTGGTGATGGCAATGGTGGTTGCTTTAATTTTGTAGTTGTTGACAGTTGATACGAGGCTTGCTGCACTTAGGAGAGAGAAACCAATGTGAGGATGAGTGAGGGTAATTTTTGTCCATTTATTAATTTTGTTGGCGGTTTGATAAAAAAACGTTGGCGGTATTTAGCAATCTACTAATTTAATAACTAATTAAGCTCCACAGTCAATACATTCATTAAAGTTTTTCCGATCCACACATACAAATTTTAGCTCAATAATTTTGTTAATAGAGATCTAGTCGTACATATATATATATATATATATATATATATATATATATATATATATATATATATATATATATATATATTATTTAGAAGATTATTAGCAATAATAATTCAAAGGCACTTGCAAAGAAAATAGATCTAAACTTTTTCTGAAAGGAGAAATTATTTGAAATTTGAATGATTAACTAACAAAGTGAACAAACCGCAATAGATTAAAAAATTTGGACATCGCATGCATGATATGTACTCCGAATTTTGACATCTACCAAAGTTGTTACTATGTATATTGGAGGATTATTTATTAAGTTTATTTTTTATTTTTTTTTATTTTTTTTTGGGGTGATGATTTTGTCCTTATTAGGAAAAGGGTTTGATAGTTGATGTCATATGATGGATAAGCTCTGAGAGGATGAGAATAGGTGTTGGATACACACACTCCTTCTCATATTACTTATTGCATTAACAATAAATTAATGAAATTTAATTAAATAAAAGGGTTAATCTTCCTGATTTAGTACCCTAATATCTCTTACCAAATCATCATATTAACATCCAATCAAACCTGTCTTTTTAGTGAAACTGAAAGAAGTGACGAATCCTTGTTGGCTTCATCTCTTGCGTGCGTTTTCTTTGAGCTCCTTTTCATCTTTATTGTTTTTTATTATTACTTTCTAGAAATAATTGAAGGAGTATTATATTTCACAATATTCTTACATAAGACGGTTTGATTAGTTCTATTTTGGAAGTCCAAGCCAAGTACTACATATATATACTAGCTAAATATATATAATTACTTCGTAGTAAATTTTGTAAATGGTTATACAAAATCAAATTAAAAGTTGTACAGAATCCTTAAACTAAATGTACAGAATCCAAAAAACCTCTAATCTTTATGTACCGTATTATTATCATGATGTACTAATCAATAATAATTTAACTTAATTACTTATCCTCTCTTTTTGATGCATACAACTTTTTAAATCAAATTCTCACCATTGTTGACATTTTACCATTGTAGTTTGCTTCACTCATTAGGTTAAGTACGTTTTATTACTCAAATTATACGTATTTTTAATATTGATAATGACTTGATTAGAATTTGGCATAACTCAATGTTAAAAAAATATAAAGATGAATAGTTCAAATTATATGTTTACTGTATATATAAATCTCAAATACCTTGCATATACCTTTTCAATGTAAATTAAACATACACCCTAGATTTTTATTATTGAATAAGACTCAAATTTTCCTTTTTAATCGATTCATTAGTTTCCACATCATATTGAATGGATCATTCAAGAGACATAATGTGTACAATGTAATTATTTGACCAATTATATACTACTATATAATCTTGAAAGTCAACAAAAAGTATAAACCATTTTTTTTAAAGGAAATTTGATGTAGATGTGGACACGTGGGTATGTGAATTGAAGTGATTGGCCTCACCTACATACATACCTAATTAGAAGTCAATAAGTTGACCATCAAAATTAAGTGATTGGCTACCTTCTATAATGGTTTCCTCGTGATTAGGATTCAATTTCTAAGATTGGAATTGCTATTAATCAAAATGCGACTATTTTATACGTGTTACGTAGAAAATTACACTTTTTTTTTTTTTTTTTTTTTTTTTGAAAGATAGAAAATTACACTATATAGTCAATATTTATTTTATCTCTTAGGTGAATAATTTTCCTTTATTTTTTTCAATGTAGTGACATTTTGGGCAGGCAATTATGATTGATCATTATATTGAACAATATGCGACTCGAGTCTGCCAGACAATCCTCACTTGAGATTTGTTGTTTCAAATTTCAACATTATTATTAAATGGTTAAAGACATTAAACACATATTTTTTGCTCCGACTGAGCCATAGGAGTATATACAAATTACAAATAAAAAAGGAGTAGAAATTCAAACGTTTGTTAGTCATGCTTACTTCACCTCAAAAATTATAATTGTTGTAGATAACTTTTCATTACCACTAAAACTGGTAATAATGGATAGTAATAGAAATTTATGAAAAAAAAAAAAAAAGAAATAAGTGGCAAAAATACGGTTGGAATATCCTAAATTTTGGCAAGATATTTTTTTCTTACAAAATTAAATTACTTCATAAATTCAAATTTGTTTACGTTATTTTCATTTTATAATTTAATGGAATTTGATACAAACATACACTACAGACGACTGACGATATATACATGCATACAAACGTACGAACTACGAAGTATATAACAAATTACAAATCAGATCAGGTAATCAGCCTTGGCGAGTTGGCGTGGGTGGAGTCCACTACGTATTCCACTTATCAAATTTTAGGATTCAATCACAAATCTCAAACAAGATTCTTCATTCTTGACCAACTAATGATGATCGATCAAATCTGAAATTGCAATTTGATTGTGGATTTGAGGAAGTCTATCGTTATTATCTTTATCTCTACAGTTATATAGTCTATTATTTTTGCGTCCTAGTTCTCAATTTTTGTATGTACAATCAGTAACCACGCACGTAACATATACTGTATGTATATAGCATAGTATAGCCTAAGTATTTCTTACGAAGTACGAAGTATATGTTTGTACCTTAAGACTATTATGACTTATGAGTACATGAGTAAGCCTAAAGACATCATTGGTTGCAATCATTGCATGGTGAAAATTCTCGCTCCTCACTAGCTTTGAGTCGTACTTCTAGTAGTAGTTGGACACTCAACACCGGAAAAAAAAAAAAAAAAAAACAATAATCTAGCTATTCAAAATTAGTGTCTCACACATATTGATTAAGGGTCTTTTCTCTTCAGGTTAATTTCAGTTCAGTTCAGTTCTTAAATTCCTTCTTTTATAAACAGTTTAGTTCAGTTCTTAATTTTCTTCTCTCATAAACAGTTCAGTTCAGTCCAATTCATTTCAGTTCAACTCAGTTCAGTAAATCAGAACAGGCCCTAACTAAGTACCGGAGTATGACTATTCAACATGAAAATAAAATCATCAATTACTAAAACTTTTCTTCATTCTTATCACATCTAATTTTCTTAAAATGAAAATTCAAGTGACAAAGAATTGAAGGACAATTATTCAGCCAAAATGATAAAAAAGTATTCAAAGACAAAGATGAATCCATGACCACAAGGGAAAAAGGATACATGATGACATGAAATTAAACCAAAAAAATAAAATAAAATCAAGAATATCCAAAAACAGTGGCCTTTCCTACACAGAAAAGAGCAAACTCACTTTTCAACTTCTCACTTTTTTCATTTTCCCTTTTCAAAATGGGTTAGGTAGACAATAGAACCTTCCATGGGATATTTTTTCTTCTAATGTGCAAGGCTAATTTAATTTTTGTAATTTAATTTAATTGTTATTGTTATAATGTTATTGCATCTTTCTCTATCAATGGCTTATTGTTAATTTTGTTATTGTGTCATTTTATTGTATGTAAGTTAATGCTACCTTCAACTCTCACCAACATCAGTACATCACATGCATGACTTTGGTGTTGGGCCCTTGTAGCAAGAAACCCCATTTTCTAGCTTAAATAAGTTTGTATTTCAATATTGCATTATATATGTAGTATTAGAGGTGTCAATTCGGATAACCGGATGGAGTTTGGGTCGGGTCTGTTCGGGTCGGGTCTGCTCGGGTCGGATATGTTCGGATCAAAATTATCCTTTTAACTCGGATCGGGTCGGATCGGGTCAAATTCGGGTCGGGTCAAATTCGGATCATGGTCTTTCGAGTCCGGGTCGGATATGGGTCGGGTCAACTCCAAATCGGTTCACTTTCGGTTCGGATAAATTTGGATCGGGTTTAAAACGGGTTTAACCGGATAACTTCGGGTCGGATGAATTTGGGTCAGGTTGATTTAAGTTCGGATGATTTCGGTTCGGTCAAGTTCGGTTTGATTAAGATAAGGTTGATCCGTTGATTCATTAAATGGTCAGTTTCGATTCAATTCCTTTTTGTGTTTGGCTGGATTTTGGTCAAGCTGACCAAATTCATATCCAAATAAGGTTATTTTTAATCTAGAGATATTATTGAGTTTTTACCTTATTATTGGTTCAATATGATTATTAATTATGAAGGACGAAGTTTTAGTTTTCTCATTTGATCAAGTTATGTATAATTTTTATCTTAAAGGAAGATTGAGATTGAATAATTATCGATAACTTATCATACCTATATAAGTGAGACCGAGCTAGTGATATATTGATGAGTAATAATAGTTACATATGGTGATATATACAAAATAGAATATCAATTTTTTAAGGTTATTACAAGATTACAACTCTTCATCAATTGTACAATCTTGTGAGGTTATGAGTTCTGTACTATTAGTTTAGTTTATTACTAATTCAATTTGTATAAAATATTTGTTAGAGTTGTTAGAATTACTTTAATACTAATTCAATTTTATATTAAAAACTTGACATTATACATAGTGATAGTTAATTGTTACCATGTACATTCTTTTTATTTGAGCATAAATTATTGCATATGTATGTAGTGCGTATATAACCGTACGATGTATAATGCCTATAATTCTAGGATAATGCACAGTTGTAGAGGAAGTAGTAATGAAGGAATGTTATGTATTTGTAAATACATAACAACGATTAAAATATTCTAAAAACACATGGTAGAGAGAGAAAAAAGGAGAGAGATAGGAAGAGGGAGCTCTTTATATGGACCCCGCCTACTTTTTGGTCAAATTGTCTCATGTGATGGGTTTGTAGTAAACTTAAGATTCCAAACTATTTCTTTGTAGTAAGAAAGTTAACTTATTAATAATTAGTAAATATATAGTATAAGAACTTGAATAAAAAGGTCAATAATCAATCATGGTCGGGTTAAATTCGGATCGGGTAAAAATCAAATCGAGTTAAAATCGGGTCGGGTTAATATCAGTTCGGGTCAAAACAGATCGGATCTGATCGATTATTTGTCGGGTCAATTTCGGATCGGGTTGAGCTCAAATCGGGTCAAATCGGTTCGGTTTGAGTTCAGGTCGGGTCAAATCGGATTCGGGTTGAGTTCAGGTCGGATCAAATCGGTGTCGGGTTAAGTTCGGATCGGGTCAAGTTCGGATTCGGGTTGAGTTCGGTTCGGTTACAGATCGGGTTTGGGTCTTGAATTTCTCGAATCAAATCGGATCGGTTACAGTTCGAAACGGATAATTTTTTTCGGGTCGGTTCGTGTTTGACACCTCTATGTAGTATCTCTATTTAAAGTTAATAATAATCACAAATCAAAAGTTAAATTATAGTACATTTACATTTCATCATAAAAGTAGATACAAAATAATCGAATATGGATACATAGATAATTTGGATTACTAGCTAATACATCCTTATGTATGCATAATTTCAAGACCCGCAATAATTAATTTAATTCAACCCTAATTAATCAGGTTAGGCAAAAAAGTTAGGTTGGACTCAACCCACGTAACGAGCCACCTTTTGTGGCACAATCAAAGGCAATTTTGGCCAAAGATCTACATATATTAGTTCATGACTAGGGAAAAAGAGAGACTAGATAATATAGTCGTAAGAAAATAGTGGAGGAAATGAGATAAGTGAGGCAACATGTAGGAAGAAAAGGAAAGAAAGGGATAGGAGGTTAGAATTGTACGTGACACCCACCTCTAAAATTTGTACCAACTCTCTTTTTTAGTTTTTGTTGAGGATCATCTCATCTGAGGCTGAGGGTGGTTGTTGGCGGCTGTCTATTTCTAAGCTTAGACTCATGTGCGTTGTTTGCGGCTTCGGGACCCTCTTTTTATTTCCCTATCTTCCAGGATGCTTCTAATTCCATACATCGTTCATTCATTAGATCGACCTCATACTCAGGAACTCATTGTAAGTATGTAATTGCATACACGTACTTCGTATAGTAATTACAATCATTTATTATACGAAGTATGACATGTATATGCCTAATAGTTCTTTATAATTTAGGTATAGATTCAACATGTTCGGATTGGATTTAAGCAAGACATAAAGAATTGTAATTAAAAATTCTACATTTGTAGCTCGATTGCACTAGTCTACATAATTTCTGAATTTGGAAAAAGTTATGCCTCAGCGCGACCCACCTGATTTGTCACATCTATCTAAAACCTATAACTAGACTCATCAGAGTCTAATTTATTATTACGTATGACTTTTCTAGCTAGTTAAGGATATTGTTTAGCTTTAACCTGCATGGCACATTATAATATAATCTTATTTTGAGGCACTTTATTCTTATTATCAATCAAATACTTCATACTCATATAAGCTATATTAGGGTTATTACAGAAATAAATAATCTCCTTCATTATCTTCCTTTCCCTTGCTTAAGTAAGAAAATTTCAGTACCACTTATGCCCTTGTCGCCACATAATGTTTTGGAAATAAAGGGGGTCCTAAATGGGGTCAATCATCAACTACTAATTGATTGAAGTTAGATATCCTGTCAGGCAAAACAATACTTTTATAGTAACCCTAACTAACATTATATTATATTATTAAAATTAACTAATAAGTTACTTTATTCTAGAAGCTCATTATTGTTAATATAAGTGGGTGAGTAGTAGGGCATATTAACTCCTTTGCTTTTGCATGTATTAACATATATTTGTTGAAAATGTGTGTAATGGGTCACCCCTCAAATTTACGATACGTACATCTATATCATACAAGTATACATCTATATCATACAAGTATGGGTGCTTAATTAATTAGCTTCTTCGTTTGTAAATTTAATTTCATGCATGGTAATTAAACTTTGTCGGTGTTCTTTCTAATATCTATCTTCTTGATCGATTTTCATTATATTGAAATGTAACATAAAACATCATATTAGTTCACTATTTATTAATTTTAGGATTTCCTATCAATGTTCTTTGAATCTTAAATGTTTGCAATATATATTCAAGATGGTTTTTGAATATTTACAATAAAAAGTCGTCACATTTTTTCATATTTTCTCCAATGCCCATGTTAGTTATATAAATATGTCATATTATTATGGTCCATATCCTTATCATACATAGGGCAAGAAAACTCAACCAAATTTCAAAAAGATACGCTTGAATAGGAATATACTAAGCCGTCCATAACATGCAACTGTACCAAACACTACCAATCAGCCATATATAGTATATATCCTATGGTAGTATGGTACCATGTACATATTATTGGACCTAGCTAATTACGTAATCCTAACAGTAGGCTAGTAGACTGTGATTGCAAAACTTATAATATAACCAATTGGATGAAAAATTTCCTAAAATAACTGTTGCTTGTTTCTTAAGTTTTACGATTATTATTATTATATGAAACATGAACATAAATTGCTTTTGTTGCACGAAACTTTCATCATGTGTAAACCAATTTGTAGGGGTTTAGTCATAGATCTTATAGGTTTTAATTTACTTAATTGTTGACTAATCAAACACACTTGTAGTCTTGTACTTCATTAATGTTTTCCCGAGTCAATTATATTCTGGAAGTTTTGTTTATAGAAAGGTACTTGTTTCTTAATTACTTTATTAATTACGTCATTAGGATGGTTTAAGGAACGGTCTTGTAGCTTCATTTTGAATATTATAAGTACATTTTCATCAACATATAGATATACAACATAATCTCACCTTTGTGATAAATATGACTATTCCATTTGGTCATCATCACTTGGGTATTGCTTGATAGATTCGATGTGACTAGGTCTCAAACAATATAGTTTTATTCCAAGGGTTAAAAAAAACAATGCGAGACAAGGCAAGGTATCTTAAGACGTGATAATGAAAGGTGGCCAAGGTAAGAATGAGTTGGTTTCAAAAATCAAGTAAGCCTCTCGAGGCTCTTTGCAAACACTAAAAAGCACCTCAATGCATAATCTAGCCGAGTCGTCCAAAAATATTCTTTGAAGGCCAAATTTGAAGGAATACACAAAATCGGACCAATTTCAGATAATTCGAGACCTAATGTCGAAAAATCAAGGTATAGTACGCAGGGAATGCATCCTAGAGTCATATAATGTTATTTGAAATCATCAACGACAACTAGTCTATCGTGTAAAGGCTCGTGGGACATAAATAGCTAAATTGGACATTTAAAGGAAAATTAGACGTTTCCAACCACTTAGATAGCCTCTCGGGATGTTGTTCATGGGAAGCACTTCAACCTTTTCCGTTTCTAAGTCGGAAAAATTCAAAAATAATCAAAAAATAAAGGATATTATATATGCTTATAGGCTAATTTAGATGAATTTTCTCAAAATTGCTATGAGCATTTTGGAAATTTCTCAGGGTCCTATCAGTTGATTTTGAACCTTAGCAAGTCTGTCAATGAGTTAATAAAGTCTTAAGAATAAGTTTGATATAATTATGCAGCTATTACGAAATTATGTTGCATATACATTAGATGGTTCCAACCATTAACTTAGCATTCCGAGATTCTATTACGGCGTAAAAAAATCCTTCATTGGGGTTATCAAATAAATGAAGCATACAAAGTAGTTACCATAAATACACCTCAAGCGCATGATAGCAAAAGTAAGGACGGTAAGAGACTAGAAGTAGAAGGAAGTTAAAAAAAAAAAATAAAAAAAAAATGGTTTGGTAGGATTGTAGGAATAAAGAAAAGAAGATAAGATGTTTCAAAAAAAAAAAAAAAAAAAAAGAAAAGAAGAAGATAAGAGGCATGAGGTATCCACAGGAGAAAAAAGATATGATGGGATCCACTTTGTTTGTTGGGTAAATGGATTCTTTGGTTGCCTCACTTGATCATTGTGATTTGTGATTTTCCTTATTTTCTCTCTCCTCCTCCTCGCCAAAAAGGTCAAAAGTCAACATTTATGATTGAACTTGCCCATTCTGGCTTTTATTACATAATATGGGCTTGTCTCATTCTCACTCTCTCCTTTTCTTTTTTAGGTCAGGCCCACTTCACATCAATTCTAGTGGCCCGATCTCATTTATTTCACCTACCTGCTTCTTCGATTACCTCATTACTTAGTACGTATTATTAACTTTATTATCTTCCTACCAAAATTCAGTATAATTAAGTACAAGTACATTGGAAAGGGCATGCCCTAGTTAGGGTCCTATTGGGAGAACTATCCTCGACTAGTTGGAATTTAACTTTATTCGCCTTACAAACCTAAACACTAAAAATATAAAAAATAATATAAAACTATTTTTTTTTTAAATTTTATTTACATACGTATTTTTAATAAGGTAATGCTATATATAGTCCTAAGGGCTATGTATAGCTTGTATCATAGAGAAAGTTACGAGTAAATTTATTCAAATATACAAGGACAATAATGTCACCAAAATTTAGGTGAGTTGTGTATGCAATTGGAATTCTAAATATGCACATGATTTAATGAAAGGTATTTCCACCAAAAACCATGTGGTTTCTACCAAACTAGAGAAATTAGTAGGAGTTGTACAAACGTACACCCTCTGCTTGCTTTTTCAATTTGTTTTGTGTTATCGCAGCAAATTAAATGTGCTTTCAACTAACTTCACGCCTTCAAGCACTCAACTTCTATAACAGAATTTAGACTTTCAAAACATTTTTATGAATATGAATTGTGATGTTAATATGTTATACATAAGAAACGTGCACATTTTATGTCAAAAAAAAAAAAAAAAAAAAAATGAAAAGAAAAAGAAACGTGCACATTAAAAAGTGAGAATAAGAAAAAGGGAGCGGGGGTGTGGGGGTGGGGGTGGGGTGACCGGGTGATGTTATATATGCAAGTAGAATTTTACGACAACGATTGACCAATAAAAAGTAATAAGATAATTCTACATACAAGATGATTTCATTTATATTAAAGAGATTATTCTTATACATTTTATGGAGGAAAAAAATATATATTTGTACACAGTATTTCCTAATGTTCATAAGCAGATAAATGATGCTTCAAAAAAAAAAATCAGCAGATAAATGAGGGAATTATAGGAAATTACTACGGTATCAATGTAAATTTTAATCACAATTTCTTATTTTTAAGAGGTAACTTTCAACGTCTTATACAGAGTTATAAGAAGTATATTGTATGTGTGGATTCATCATTCATATATGCCAAAGCAATTAGGAACATCATTTGTACAGTTTGATAATTTTAATATGATTAAGAGCCTGTTCTCTTCAAATTATTTTCAGTTCAGTTCTTATTTTTTTTTCTTATAAAATATTCAGTTCAGCTCAGTCAATCAGAAGAGGCCCTAACTAGATAGATGAACAGCGTTTGAGCTAATTAATTATCATAGATTCGAAGTTTATTAAAAGACGCAAGCAGGCCAAACACTAGCAGCATGAAAATGTGGCCTTTTCTCATAAATTGGACCCACTAGCCCAATGACAACTATTAACTTGTACCGGGGAGAAACTATTAGTATAAGGTTGTCTGCCAAAGAAGGGGATGAGTCCCAAAGCCACAATAGGCCCACAGCCATAATATTAGAGTCAGAGATGGACCATTTATTAAACGTTCCTATACGCAAGAGTTGTCAAAAACCAACCCGACCAAAGACCATGAAACCAAATTGAAGCGTGACTCGAATCAATAATCAAGAAAAGAATAAGCCAAAATAATGGTAGCAGAATAAAAACTTGACTACTTACACTGGAAAGAAGTCATATAATGCAAAATTCTGGTCTAAGGTAATGAGAATTCAGCGTCAACAAAATGAGCTAAGAAATAAAAGAATTCAGTTTATTTTTTATTAACCTTAACCATTATTAATCTATCAGTGGTTATGAAACTTTGGCACATGCATAAGTGCACTAGTATCCCTAAAAAACCTTAGAAATGAAATTACATTCAATGGAGTATTTTATAAAGATTTCTTGACCTTGCCAGCAGCAGCTTTAGCAAGAGTACTGGGTTTAAGAGCACCCTTTGGATTCAGAGCCTTCCTCAACTTAAACACTGTCCAAGCTGTTCCTAAAGCATGTCCTGCTGCATCTAACCCTTGGTGTGTCGCATTCGCTGCTTCTTCTCCATACCTACAACATTTGTTATGAAAGATTGATCATCAATACAACAAAATCCTTATGTAGAGAGTCTAGACTCTATAATAAGCGACCATCATATTACTAGTTCAAATTATACTATCATAGCTGTTTAAATTATACTATGATAATATCTATCAATAGCATTAAACAAGTGCATTACCTCTCCGTAACTTGGGAAGAGGTTGACATAACGTTCTTTCCAGCAACTTCAACAGCATCGCAAATTTTCTCTGTTCATTGTTCAAACACACCAAATCAAAAGACGAATAAGTTAGGAATGCAGTCATTGTTTTCTAGAGGATCATAGCTCTCAAAACTGGGTTACTGAGTATAGAAGGGAAATGAAGACATACGAAAACCGTCGAGCGAAGCTAAGATGATTTCTCCAGGAATCATGTTAAAGAATGTCTTTCCTACTCTCGAGTTCACAACTGAGCCAGTGATAATCTCAGACACCTTTATAACCCCTGAAAGAATTGCGGTTGCAGCATCCTCTGATCTCTTTGTCATGCTATTCACCCTAATTAACCACATCAAATTCCCATGTTAACATGTTACTAAGAAAGTTAACATGGATTTACTGTTTACAGCAAAAACCACAGATTTCACCCTAGCTACTTCATTTTGTTGACTTTTCAAAGCCTAAACTTTTAGGGACGTAACAAATAAAACTAAGAAAGCAAACCTTCGAATCCTGGTTAAACACTGAGGACTAACACGAGTAGCATTCTCTTTCTTCCCCAACCTTTTCCTCAAAAACTCATTCCCCCATTTCAACCTGTCCACTGTTACATCCCCACACCATGATATCCCCTTCACCAACATCCCCGACCCCGCCGCTATCATCCTCGCCACACACCCACTATACTCCTCCACATTCGGCGCCAACGTCGTCCAATACGCCGCTGCACTCTCCTCTATTTTCTCTCTCTTCGCCGCATCCCTCTTCACTTCCTCTGCCGTAACCTCCCTCGCCGCCACCCACCAATCACCCGCTTCACGCTCCACCTCTACATCCACCCTCTCTTCTTTAAACCCACTGTACTTCTCCAAAATCGAGTCCAATTTTTTCAGCAGAGTTTCCTGCCCTTTTGAAGGGATGGTTAACCCGTAGTTCAAAACGTCGTCGTTTGAGGAGAGTGTGAAGAAGTAGTGAGAGTCGTCTAGTTTGAGGGTAGCTTCGTCTTTTGTAAGCGGCCATTGGAGTTGGTCCCCAATTTGGTCGGAAATTGTTTGAGAGAATGGAGGAGAAATGGATTGAAGACGGTGATATGGGTGTAGGGTTTAGTGAGGGCTTTATGAGGGGGATAAAGAGGTGGGATTAGTGGCAAAGGAAATGAAGGGAGGTCACGTGGTGTTGTGGAGGAGTGGCACGTGTTTTGGTGATAGGAGATAGGACCAAGTAAAGGTGTTTTCTTAAAGGATAGAGTTTGGTTCCCGCGCTTTTTACGCGACACGTTGGTTAGTTTGTCGATTGGGTTAAGTAATCTAAGAGGTTGGTGTTTTTTATTATGTACAAGTACAAGGTGTGAAAAGCCCATTCTAGTGGTCCATTAACTATGAGTTAAGGCCACTTTTGCAAGTTCTTCATAGATCAAAATTAAGGTTGGAAATAGAACCAATCAAATACATTAATGAGCCTACAAAAAATAAGGTTTAGATTTTTTTTAACTAGATTAGTTCCCGTAATCTTCAATAACTATAACTAAAGTATCATTATAATTAATTTTTATAAACAAAAAAATTTCTAAAAACATATATAGTTGACAAATTTTGAGGAAAATAAAGGATTACGAAAGATGTGTTAGATATTAACTAATGTAGAAAATGAGCAAAATTATGTTAAGAATTTTTTTAAAGCTATATAAATATTTGTGTTAAAGGTATGTCAAATCTTTTTATTTTAAGTAATTATATTGTGTAAGGTTAGGGAAATTTTGTAAATAAGATTTGTTTCTTTAATTGAAATTTATTAAATAAAAAAAATAAAATAAAAATTGAAGGACACACCAGAAAATAACACGTGTCATTGTTGGTGTGCCTTTTAGTATATATTGATTTTATTTTATTGTAATTTTACTTGAATACGGAGTATTTCATATTGCATTGTTAGTGATTTGGAGTTTCTAAATGGGAGAGTGAATTGGGGAATTTGTTGTGATAAAATTTGATAGATATGGAATTGATTGTGCAAGTATTACACGGGGTCACTAGTGGTACAATGTAAAATGGCAAATTAATTTAATCAGTTGGCAATAGCTTCTCATATTGATAATACTTCCTTTGTTTTTTTTAGTTGATACCTTTCTATCATCACGCTTGTCAACGCATGTTTTTAACGATTAATATCTTTAATTATCAATATTGTAAAATTGTAAAAAGTGGATATTAATAAAATATACGTTGAAACGATTCAAACAAGATCACACATGAATATGTTTTATCGTATCTATAAACCACAAAAGCTAGTCAAAACATTTTGTGTGAATAGTGTAAAAGGCAAATAATGTCAACTAAAAAAAAGGAGAAAATATAACATATGTACATATGTGTCACTTCCTTGAAAACAATGTCGTATTACTTATCGAGATTTTTTACGATCTATTTTAACTGCATGCCTTTAACATCATTTAAAATACGGAGTAGACCAACATGGTATCATGATTCAATACATATTTTGTCAAAATTTCACAAACCATTGAGTGACCATTCTATGAAAATCTATTACCCTTCCAGTTTTCCTCAATCCATACCCCTAATATAAGACATAAGTGTTGCTTTACTAAATTTACTCCTAATCAAATTTGATGCTATCAAGTATCAATGGGTGAATGGTCCATTCAAGTGGGAATTAATTTTGGCAAAATGAAGCCTAAAATGCACAACGAAATGAGTCTCACATATCTACAAAATACTTGACTTGGTTAACAGAAAGAGGACACTAACAACATTCATGTGAAATGTTAAATGTACCAAATATTGCTACAAGAAGACAGCAGTATCAATGTCATGTAAAAGATGACTTCGATTTTGCAACATCTGTTTATACTACGGACAGTACTACAATACTACTCATCACTTCTTTCTACTTTCTCTTTTTCCTGTCTTTATACAAACAACATTGCCTTTTTATAATTACAACATCATCATCATCAAGACAGAACCCATAACCCCCATTTCCAAAAGCAAAAGCAAACCAACTCATTTAATTAATTAAAAAAAAAAAAAATTAAAAAAAAAAAAATCCATCAAAAGTTACTCATGATCAAATGGCTCTAATCCTACACCCATCTTTTGATCATTGGCATCAAAGTGAACCAACCATAGTAACATACCATTCATTCTTTCCCTATTATACATCAATTCTCTCCTTTACTAGATTACAATGGGTTTACTTGGGTCACTACAATGGGGCTCCGAACCACATGCTTTCCATCCGCCCAAGATATCGAACCGAAACCCGCACCCGTATCTCCCAAATTCAAATTCTTACTATCCACCGTAACCTTGACAGTAAATGTAATCCTCTTCACCTTCTCACTGAACACCAATGTATCTGGCTTCACCGAAACTGCCACCCCCTTGGCCGGAACCTCCACTTTCATCTTATAAACCGCATTCACATCATCCCCTACATTAGTCACCGTCCTTACAAACGTCTTGCTCGTAACCCCGGAACCCGGAAACAACACCGCAATCGACGGATAATTCAAATTCTCCGGGGACGCTTTCCTCTTCATATTACAATTAGCAGGGTTCCTAGTAATCACTTGAATCGTCTTCGGCCCGTACCCAATTGCACACAAAAAGTTAACATAATCATCATTAGTAATATCATAAACAAGACCCGGATCCAAAGCTTGCTCCAAATTCAAATGCCCGGACCCGTAATCATAAGCATTAGAAGCTTTCCCAGGGATTGCCTCATCTGTCATAAGCTTCAGCTGATTGTTAGTAAGACTAGCAGTTGTCATGATTGCAGATTTTATCATCGCCGGCGACCAATCGGGATGCGCCGATTTCAACAATGCCGCAGCTCCACTTACATGGGGACACGCCATTGAAGTGCCGGACAAAATGTTGAACTCCGTTCTCCGGGTATCCACGTCTAACCCGGTGGGACCCACGGCTTCGGTCCAGCCCGCGAGAATGTTAACTCCGGGTGCAATCAAATCGGGTTTTAATATCTCCGGGTTTAACCCGTTTGGTCCTCTGCCGGAAAATGACGCCACCACCGGAGCCGGTTTGATTCCGACGACGGTTCCTTTAAAGTTGATTGTTGCTTTTGGTGATCGTGTTGCAGCGTAAGCTTTGATTAAATCTCCTTCGTCGGATCCAACACCGACGGCTGGTATTAAATGCGCGTCACCTACTAGTCCCTCACCGTTAGATGCTCCGTTAGCGAGAATCATCCCAACACCACCAGCTTTCTGAACAACCACCCCTTTCGCAACCCTGGGGTTACTCCCTCTATCACAAATTACAATTTTACCCTTTACCTCTTTTGGATTTAGAGAATTCTCCATACACAAAGAAACCGACAGAGTACCCGTTTTACCCGGGTAAACAATCGGGTATAACCCTTTCTTTAAGGGTAAACCCGAGTAAAGCGATACGCCGGAGATTCTTTTCCCGTTTCCTAAAACAATCTCCGCCGGAAAATTCCGATCAATTGTCCCCGCACCAACGGTGGTTATCCACGGTGCTAAATTCGTCACCGACATAGTATTCGGCCCGTCATTCCCAGCAGAGGAAGACACGAACACCCCTCTTGAAACGGCACCGTATGACCCGATTGCGATTGGATCAAGATAATAAGGAGATGAAATACCATCTCCTCCGCCGATAGAAATAGAGATAACATCAACACCATCATTAACAGCAGCATCAAAAGCAGACAAAATATCAGAATCAAAACAACCTGAATTTTTCCAACAAACCTTGTAAACAGCTAACCTTGCTTTAGGAGCAACACCTTTAGCAACCCCAGAAGCGTAACCATTCATGCTCGCGTTAAACGAATACCTCCCTGCTGCTGTTGATGCTGTGTGGGTCCCATGACCGTCGGCGTCTCTCGCAGACTTGAACTCCAACGCCGACGTCGTGTTTCCGACGCCAATCCCGGGGAAGGCGGACTCGTGTCCTTTGGAGAAGTATCGTGCACCGATGATCTTACGGTTACAGTTATTTTTGCCGAATTTCTCACCCACTTCGCAGGTTCCTTTCCATCGTTTGGGAACAGGGCCGAGGTTCTGGTCGGAGAAGGAACGTCTCTCCGGCCATATCCCGGTGTCGAGGACTCCGATGATGACGTCAGAGCCGTAATCGGATTCCGACCATAGTCCACGTTGGATTCTTAGTCCGAGGAATTGTGGGGACCGCGTTGTGTGGAGTTCCCGGCGGCGGTCTTCGAGGACAGCGAGGATGGAAGGGTGGTTGTTAAGAGTTTCAGCTTGTGAAGCGGTTAACACGGCGGAGAAGCCGTGGAAAACGGTGTCGTATGTATGAAGGATTTCAGATTCCGAGGAAGTGAATTCGGAGGTGTACCAGTGGTAATGGGTGGTGAACACGGTGGGTTTAGCGGTTCTGTCGACCCGAATAATGTAAGTTTTTCGGGTCTCCGGGTCGGGTTGAGCGGAGGTGAGAGTAAGGAGGAAAAGAAGGAATGGTGGGAGGAGGTTATTCAGTTTCGCCATTGGAGGGGAGAGAGAGAGTGAGTGGGGGGAAGTTAAGTGAAGTGGAGTGTGAAATGGAGTGTTAAGTGGAGATTATATTGTCAGAGATAATTGTCTTATATTGAGTTAATTAATTAGCAATTAAGTAAAGGTGGGCTAAATTTTTGGAGATTAATTAGTTTAATGTGTTTCGGGAATGATATTGTCGATTTCAGGGGGAAATTTTATGAGTTAAAGTCGTTAAAGCATCATAATTTAACATTTTTTGTAATTCCACTTTTTCAATAGAGATAGTCAAGACTCAAGAGTCTTGGTTAGGTGATATTTTTGGATTTTTGGTTAAAGATGTTCAAATTGTTGTCGATATGGTCAATATCTTGACAACAACAAATAGATTAAACCGTTAGCTCTTATAAAAAATAAAAAGAAATTAATATTCGATGTAATTTTAGAGCTCAGGATTAGAGCATCTCCAATGGTTCAATTATAAGGACTTGTTTGCAATTTAAATAAAGTTCCTACCTACATGCTTACCATTGGAGAATAAAAACTTGAGCAACATGCTAGCAATTGTAGCCCAACCAAGCTACATGCTTGATTGAAAAAGAGACAAATAATCTCCATTCATATTGGAACATGTGTATAATTATCTATTTTTTTTTAAAAACTTTATTTTTTTGCAAACTACAATATGTTGTGGCTTACCATTGAAACAAGTTATTGCTTAAAAAGTGTTGTAGCTTACAAATTTATGTGGAAAAACAAGCTACAAAGCATTGTAGCTTGCCATTGGAGATGCTCTTAAGAATTTGATGTAACTACTTTAATTGTTTTACTTTCTATATATGCCTGCAATTTTAACAAGATATTTGTTATAAATTAAACTATTCATGATATACTGATGTGAATTAGAAACATACAAATGTAACGATCATAATGAATTGCAAATAAAAGAAATATACCTAAGGAGGATGATATTTCCATCAATATTATAATATCACTTAATTAATGGTAGTACTATTTTGACAAGTATGAAGTATAAAATAATAAGACAAAATTAGAAATTCACTGTGTCATTCTCATCACAGTTATCCGTTAATTAATATGCTAGCACCAATGCTTGACAAAAATAATGACAAATTTCATGGGTGATTAAAATTGGTCATTAACATATGCCCCACTAATTTGGGTTGGGGCAAATATGAAATGGCTCACCTACAAACAAATTAATCAAACAAATAATTTTTGTAGTACTAGCATTTTGTTAATGGGAAAGGGGCTCATGCTTTATTACGTGTCATGAGTTTTAAGCACAAAAATGTTAATCCTAACCGTTGGTTTTGCAACACTTTTCTCATGGCATACTAGATCAATTTATTTTTAAAATACAGCTCTAAGGGTCTGTTTACATTTACTTAATTTCAGTTCAGTTCACTTCATCAATTCAGTTTAATTCAGCTCTAATTAGTTCAGTTTAGTTCAGCTCGCTCCTAATTTCCCTCTCTCATAAAATATTCATTTCAGCTGATGAGTTCAGTTCAGTTCAGTTCTAATCAGTCCAGTTCAGTAAATGTGAATAGGCCCTAAGTAAAATTATTTAGCTAGACAATTTTTCTAATGGTAAGATTATTTAGCTTCCTAATCACATCATGGTTAAAATTTAATATCATATCATTTCCGTTACATCATCTGTCCCATTTGTTATTTGCACAATCCTACATTTAAAGCATATTAATTTAAGTTTTAAGTTTGAACCTAATCCAGATTGGATTTTACTTTAAAATATTAGTATTTGATGAATTTACATTGTTAAGGTTCTTACAACAATTGATTGATTGTACAAATAAATAATTACTAAGATTTTGATAATGGATAGCATCATATAAGAAATGAAATGAGCATCTTCTTTTCATCTTAAGATTCCTAAACATTCACAATCCATTCATTTCTCGTATCACCTTTTTATAATTCAAACATCTATAATATAATCTTATATTGAGCATCTACTTTTTATCCTACATAAACACCCACTAACTAGCATCATTGCATTGACACTAATTATTAAACCTTATTATAAACTTTATAGTAAGTCAACATATTACAATGTAAGTAGCAATTCAATACCATTGACGACATACATAAATACATACAGTTTAGCATTTGAACAAGCTGATTAAATATATACGGAGTACTAATTTTATTTCATAGTACGGCCTTATAGAAATGATGAGCATGTTCATCTGATGTACTTTAATATTCTAATAGGAAATTGTGACAGAAACTAAATTAACTAAAACATTGAGTTGGTGGTTGAATTTTTAAATGTTGTTATTAACTTATTAGCATATGAATGGATAACAAAGATAAGAACAAAACTTTACATTCCTTAAAAATAGAATATTTCAAATGTTTAACTATTAAATTATGTAGGTTTGTTCCCTTTTTTTAAATGAAAAAAAGAAGATATAGAATTCTCGCAGGCCAACGTGTTAGGCGTATACGTTTCATTAAAAAAAAAAACATATTATAATAGAAATGTAATAAAATATAGTTATAATGAAAAGAATATACTATTAAAATATAATGAAAATATATTTAGAGTGAAAAGAACATACTGTTAAATAATGTTCTTTATCTTCATATTCTTTTATTGTCAGTATAATGTACTTTTATTTGTGACATAATATTCATTGTTTATTTTGAAATGTTTTTTGAATTTTGTTTTTAGAGTTTAGATTGTGGTGGTTGAATAAAAATAATGTTCATTACATTATATTATCATATTCTTTATTAATATTATAGATGTTTATTAGATAAATAAGAAGAACATAAAGTTGAATGTTCTTTATAAAACAGCTATATGTTCATTACAAAACAACGAAATATGTTCATTCTACCTTTAAAAAAAATAAAAATTAAAAAATCTGTATGCACCAAGCATGGTGCATACGCCTGAAGAAATTTTCAAATATATATTAGTAATGAAAACAGACTTAGATACGAGTGATTGTTATATACACTCGGATGTACGGTACACCCAAGGGTATTTGTTCGTTCATTTGATGATAAAATGAGCAACAATCATCGAAATGAGTAAAAAGTATTCTTTGGTGCACCGTGCATCTGGATGTATAAAAAAATTTCTACTTAGATACATGTGACTTTTATGGTATATTCAGGGTAATTAATGAAATTTTAGAGGCCTAAAAAAATGAAATAAATTATTTGTGCTCATATGAGATCATATTTGACATGATTTAACCATTCAAAGAATACGGTTAGAATTCCACACAAAATAGTGTTGTATTGTAAATTTGTAATTAATTGAATATTGAGATAATAGTATGATCGAGCTACCTATTTTTGAGCTGACATTATGGTTAAAATTGCATGTTCTTAGTAATCACAAATTAAGTTTATCTTTACTGGCGATGATGAACTCCTCCAGCTTGCAGTGCATGAGTAACGTGACGCACAACTTAATGTTCATACATAAATTACGGCCTTTAAGCAGTGGGAGTTGCTTCATACTTCATCCATGCATCACAACATGATTTTCTTACTTCCTAGCTAACTGCCCCCTACTACTACACCCAGCTTGTTTTTGCTAACACATTACATACAAACTCATAATCATTAGTTGATTACGGAGCTATTTTATTAATATCAACTTAACAGCAAACTATATGAGTATAGGATTAAATTCGAAAGTTATTTCAAAACCAAAATTTTCATTTAAGCTTTTTGGGGTTACCAAATAAAAGCAACCAATTTTTAAAGGAAAAATTGCTCCCATTAATCCCAACTTTACCCCGTCCGCCCAAATTAATCCTTACTTTGGATTATTCCCCATCACTCCCAACTTTAGGGAGTATTAATTTCTATTGCACCCAAATGACTTGGAACCGGTTGAAAAGGTCAATTTTGCTGACTTGTGATTAGTTACACACATGTCATATAATGATTGGTTAAAAAAAGAACCAAAACCTTCCCCACGACAGCAACAACACCCACCCACCCACCCACAGCCAGCGAACACCTTCCCCCGGAGCACCGACCACCGCCCAGACCCCCGTTCCTGCCCTTTTTCTCAGGTCAATCACTTCCTTCTCCTCGAATGAAAGTGAAAGTACCTGCATTAATGGCTGCCTTCAGGCATAGGCAGCACCCGATTTGCGCGTTTAAATCTTGTTCAATTGATATCAACCCAAGAGTTGTGTCGAGTAAAGGCGGGTAGTTTAACGGGGAAAGCGCGGTGACGGCGGAGACACATGCATTGCGAATAGAGGAGTCGGAATCCCTTAAACGACGGAGTGAAAAGGGGATGATCTTGGGTAAATGAGGAGAGAGAAAGTGTTTGTGGGTTTGATTAAGGAGAGATAGAGTGGCCGTAGCGATGGTGGTCTGGTTGGTGGCTTCGGGGGTCGGGGATGAGTGGTAGAGGTCGGCCGGCTATTTTCGGTGGTTTAGGGGGTTGGTCGGCCAGATTTCGGCAAGTTTGAAGGCTGTGTCAGGGTTCCGGCGGGTTAGGGGTGGCTGAAACCTCCAAAATTTCTCAAAAAGCGTGGATATTAGAATTCAATTTTGGAATTTTTTGACTTTTTTTCGCCCGAAAATAAAAATTGCCGAAATGTTTAGCATAGTCCCTAATACCCTCCAAGAGTCCAATTGGGTGGGTGGAACCATTCAATTTGCCTTTAAACGACCAATTTATCGGTTTACAACTTGCACCGATTTCATTAACTCAGGCCTACCACGAACATTTATGACAACATATAATGATCAATTATGGTTCCAAACAACATTATATGACCCCGAGATGTATCCCCTAAAATCTCATTTCTTTTTGACACCGGACCCTGAAACCTTCGAAATTTCTAAAAAAGCATGGATAGACTTCAATTTTTGAATTTTTGAATTTTATTCGCACAGAAATAAAACTTGCTGAAATGTTTACCATAGTCCCTAACACCCATCGGGAGTCCAATTAGGTGGGTGAAACCATCCAATTTGCCTTTAAACGACCAATTTACCGGTTTACAACTTGCACCGATTTAATTAACTTTAACCTACCACGAACATTTATGACAACAAATAATGATCATATATGGTTCCAAACGACATTACATGACCCCGAGATGTATTCCCTAGAATTTCAAGACTTTTAGACACCGAGCCCCGAAGACTCCAAATTTCTCAAAAAGTGTGGATATTCGCCTTCAATTTTTGAATTTTTTTGACTTTTTTCGCCCATAAATAAAAATTGTCGAAATGTTTACCATGGCACCAAATTTTCTCCGGGAGTCCAATTGGGTGGGTGGAACTATCCAATTTTCCTTTAAACGACCAATTTACCGGTTTAAAACTTACACCGATTTCATTAATTCAAGCCTATCATGAACATTTATGACAACAAATAATGATCATATATGATTCCAAACGACATTATATGACCCCGAGATGTATTCTCTAGAAGTTCAAGACTTTTCAACATCGGGCCCCGAAGACTCCAAAAATTCTCAAAAAGCGTGGATATAGCCTTCAATTTTTGAATTTTTGGACTTTTTTGCTCCCGGAAATAAAAATTGCTGAAATGCTTACCATGGTCTATAATTCCCTCCGGGAGTCCAATTGGGTGGGTGGAAGTGGAAGTAGTCCGTGGAACCATCTAATTTGCCTTTAAACGGCCAATTTACCGGTTTATAACTTGCGTAGATTTCATTAACTCAAGCCTACCACAAACATTTATGACAACATATAATGATCATATATGGTTCCAAACGATATTATATGACCCCGGGATTTATCCCCTAAAATCTAAAGGCTTTTCGACACCGGGCCTCGTAACCTCCAAAATTTCTCAAAAAACGTGGATATTAGCCTTCAATTTTGGAATTTTTTGACTTTTTTTAGCCCGGAAATAAAAATTGCCGAAATGTTTACCATGGTCCCTATTACCCTCTGGAAGTCCAATTGGGTGGGTGGAACCATCCAATTTGCCTTTAAACGACCAATTTACCGATTTATAACTTTTACCGATTTCATTAATTCAAGCCTACCACGAACATTTATGACAACATATAATGATCATTTATGGTTCCAAACGGCATTATATGACCCCGAGATATATCCCCTAATATCTTATTTCTCTTTTCGACATCGGGCCCCGAAACCTTCGAATTTTCTAAAAAAGGATGGATAATTAGCCTTCAATTTTGGAAATTTTTGACTTTTTTTCGCACGGAAATAAAAATTGCCGAAATGTTTACCATGGACCCTAATACCCCTCGGGAGTCCATTTGGGTTGGTGGAACCATCAAATATGTCTTTAAACGGTCAATTTACCGGTTTACAACTTGCACCGATTTCATTAACTCAAACCTACCACGAGCATTTATGACAACATATAATGATCATTTATGGTTCCAAACGGCATTATATGACCCCGAGATGTATCCCCTAAAATCTCATTTCTTTTCGACATTGGGCCCCGAAACCTTTTAAATTCTAAAAAAGCATGGATATTAGCATTCATTTTTGGAATTTTTTGACTTTTTTTTCGCACGGAAATAAAAATTGCCGAAATATTTACCGTGGTCCCTAATATCCCTCGGGAGTCTAATTGGGTGGGTGGAATCACCCAATTTGCCTATAAACGACCAATTTACCGGTTTACAACTTGCACCGATTTCATTAACTCACTCAAGGTTACCACGAACATTTATGACAACATATAATGATCATTTATGGTTTCAAACGACGTTATATGACCCCGAGATGTATCCCCTAAAATCTCATTTCTTTTCGACACCGGACCCCGAAACCTTCGAAATTTCTAAAAAAGCATGGATATTAGCCTTTAATTTTAGAATTTTTTGACTTTTTTTCGCACGGAAATAAAAATTGCCGAAATGTTTACCATGGTCCCTAATACCACCCGGGAGTCCAATTGGGTGGGTGGAACCATCCAATTTGCCTTTAAACAACCAATTTACCGGTTTGCAACTTGCACCGATTTCATTAACTCAAACCTCCCACGAACATTTATGACAACAAAAAATGATCATATATGGTTCCAAACGACATTATATGACCCCGAGATGTATTCCCTAGAATTTTAAGACTTTTCGATACCGGGCCTCGAAGACTCTAAATTTCTCAAAAAGTGTGGATATTTGCCTTCAATTTTTTTAATTTTTTGACTTTTTTTCGCCCGTAAATAAAAATTGTCGAAATGATTACCATGGTTCCTAATACCCTCCGAGAGTCCAATTGGATGGGTGGAACCATCCAATTTTCCTTTAAATGGCCAATTTACCGGTTTACAACTTGCACAGATTTTATTAACTAAAGCCTACCACGAGCATTTATGACAACATATAATGATCATTTAAGGTTTCAAACTGCATTATATGCCCCTGAGAAGTATCCCCTAAAATCTCATTTCTTTTCGACGCCGGTCCCCGAAACCTTCGAAATTTCTAAAAAAACATGGATATTAGCCTTCAAATTTGGAATTTTTTGACTTTTTTTCGCACGGAAATAAAAATTGCCAAAATTTTTACCGTGGTCCCTAATACCCCTCGGGAGTCCAATTGAGTGGGTGGAACTATCCAATTTGCCTTTAAACGGCCAATTTACCGGTTTACAATTTGCACCGATTTCATTAACCCAAGCCTACCACGAACATGTATGACAACAAATAATGATCATATATGGTTCCAAACGACATTATATGACCCCGAAATGTATTCCCTAAAATTTCAGGACTTTTAGACACCGGGCTTCGAAGACTCCAAATTTTGTCAAAAAGCGTGGATATTAGCCTTCAATTTTTGAACTTTTTGACTTTTTTCGCCCGTAAATTAAAATTGCCGAAATGTTTACCATGCTCCATAATACCCTCCCAGAGTCTAATTGGGTAGGTGGAACCATCCAATTTGCCTTTAAATGGCCAATTTAACGATTTACAACTTGCACCGATTTCATTAACTCAAGCCTACCACTAACATCTATGACAACATATAATTATCATATATGGTTTCAAATGGCATTATATGACCCCCAGATGTATTCCCTAAATTCTCAAGACTTTACGACATCGAGCCACGAAACCTCCAAAATTTCTCAAAAAGCGTGGACTAGCCTTCAATTTTGGAAAATTTTGACTTTTTTTCGCCATAAAATAAAAATTGACTTAATGTTTACCATGGTCCCTAATACCCTCCTGTAGTCAAATTGGGTGGGTGGAACCATCTAATTTGCCTTTAAATGGCCTATTTACCGGTTTATAACTTGTACCGATTTCATTAACTCAAGCCTACCACGAACATTTATGACAACAAATAATGATCATATATGGTTCCAAACGGCATTAAATGACCCTGAGATGTATCACCTAAAATTTCAAGACTTTTCGACACCGGGCCCCGAATCCTTCAATTTTGATATTTTTGATATTTTTTTTCGTCCAGAAATAAAAATTGCTGAAATGTTTACGATGATCCCTAATACCGTCCGGGAGTCCAATTGGGTGGGTGGAACCATCCAATTTCCCTTTTAACGACCAATTTACCGGCTTACAACTTGTACCGATTTCATTAACTCAATTCGACCACGAACATTTATGACAACAAATAATGATCATATATGATTCCAAACAACATTATATGACCCCGAGATGTATTCCCTAAAATTTCAAGACTTTTCAACACCGGGCCCAGAAACCTCTAAAACTTCTCAAAAAGCGTGGATATTAGTCTTCAATTTTGGAATTTTTTGACTTTTTTCGCCCGAAAATAAAAATTGCTGAAATGTTTACATGGTCCCTACTATCCTCCGGGAGTCCAATTGGGTTGGTGGAACCATCCAATTTGCCTTTAGACGGCCAATTTAATTACCGGTTTACAACTTGCACGGATTTCATTAACTCAAGCCTACTACAGTACTACGAACATTTATGACAACATTTAATGATCATATATGGTCCCAAACGACATTATATGAACTTGAGATGTATCCTCTAAAATATTAATACTTTTCTACATCGGGCCCCGAAACCCCCAAAATTTCCCAAAAAGCGTGGATATTAGCCTTCAATTTTGAAATTTTTTTATTTTTATTCGCCCGGAAATAAAAATTACCGAAATATTTACTATGATTCCTAATACCGTCCGGGAGTCTAATTTGGTGGGTGTGTGGAACCATCCAATTTGCCTTTAAACGACCAATTTACTGGTTTACAACTTGCACCAATTTCATTAATCAAGCCTACCACGAACATTTATACAAATAATGATCATATATGTTCCAAAAGGCATTATATGACCCCGAGATGTATCCCATAAAATTTCAAGACTTTTAGACACTGGGCCCTAAAACCTCAAAAATTTCTCAAAAAACGTGTATATTAGCCTTCAATTTTGGAATGTTTTGAATTTTTTCGCCCGGAAATAAAAATTGCCAACATGTTTACCATGATTCCTAATACCCTCCAGGAGTCCTATTGGGTGTGTGGAACCATTCAATTTGCTTTTAAATGGCCAATTTCCTAGTTTAGAACTTGCACCGATTTACCGATTTACAACGGCCAATTTAATTAACTTGCACCGAACCCGACTTGAACCAAAATTAACCTAAACCCGTCTTAACCCGTCAAAACCCGAATTAAACCCGACTATTTACTAACCTGACCTGAATTCAACCCGATCCGTTCCTAACCCTACCCAAATTTAACCTAACTTGTTACAAACCCGACCCGAAATTAACCCGACTTGTTATTGACCGCCGAATTTTACCTTACGTATTACTTACCCAACCCAAAAATTCAACCCGATCTGTTACTAACTCGACTCGAAATTAACACGACTTGTTATTGACTAGACCTAAATTCAACCCAAATTGTTCCTGAGCCGATTTCAAATCACCTTAAATGCAATTTAGACCACCTTATTATTGTTGATCAAAGCATTTTGTCTCGGGAGACTAAGTCGGTCCACGCCAGCAAAAGAAAGGATCATCATCCTCAAATTTAAGAGTTAAATATAGTATATATTTGTTATATGGTTAAAGAAGATAATTATCTTCCTAAATTATAGACTATAGTTCCCTAATATATTGCCATATACATTATAGTCAAATGAAATAATTAGCTTGATAAAAATGATAATTATCTATTTATAGTTAGTTGAACCCGAATATGACCTGACTTGGAAATGACCCGACCTGATTGTAACCTACAAATTATTGACTTGAACATAACCCAACTTGAATCCGAGAATGACCCGACTTGGAAATGACCCAACCTGATTATAACCCGTAAATTATTGACTTGAACCCGAGAATGACCCGACCTGATTATAATCTGCAAATTATTAACTTGAACCAAACCCGACTCAAACCCAAGAATGACCCGACCTGATTCTAACCCGCAAATTATTGACTTGAATCGAACCCGACTCGAACCCGAGAATTAACCTAACCCGTTTTAACCCGTGAAAACCCGAATTAAACCCGACCTATTGTTCACCCGATCTATTGTTAACCCGACCCAAACCCGATAAGAAGTATGACCCGACGTGACCTGACTCAAGTATGACCCAACCCAAACCCGACCCGCATAGGTTATGGAATTAATCTGAATTGACCCAACTCGAGTTGATCCGACCCACTCTTACCCGACCAAACCTGACTCGTTTACCTGAATTAACAGCTCTAGGGGGTGGGGAGAGGATGGCTGGGATTTGGTTTTAGTTTTTTTTTTTAATTTTGTTTGGACCTATCACGTGTGGACACGTGTCTAGGTAACTTGCAATATCAGGTTAGATTACCTGTTGGCTGCAATTGAAATTAACCCCCCCTAAAATTGGGAGTGATGGGGAATAATCCAAAGTAGGGATTAATTTGGACAGACGAGATAAAGTTCAGATTAATGGGAGCAATTTTTCCATTTTTAAATGTATCTAACTATTTTTAACTCAAATTTATCAGTAGTAATAAATCTGCAAATTTGAGGGGTGCCAAGGCTCCTGACGGTCCCCTTATGTTCCACCTATGTATAAGTACTCTATATTATTTTATCATGTACATACATTCAGCAACTTTTGTTGTTGATCTTAACCGTTAAACTTTTAATTTATGTTTTATTCTGTTAAGAGGTCTACATTGATCTATTAATCTTACTCGCGCTAATTAACTTGATCCAACGAACTTATTATGCTACAAAGGCTAAAGCAAAAAGATTGTAACAATGTGGAGTAATGAAAAAGCAAAAAAGAGAATAAAAACAAGAGTTAAATTAGCTTGATAAACGGCTGCAATCAAGGCTAGATACTGTTAAAATCAATGGAAAGTTAAACATGAAAAATCCTGGGCATACAAGGAGAGCAGATTATCGGACGGTAGTTAGAGTAGAGAGGTGAGCAAGTAGTGGCAGACAAGTGTTCATTTGTAGTACTATGCTGCTTACTTTGGATAAATCATTAACGCATTCTATTTTTCCGGCGGCCCCACCCACCTTCCACAACTTTGATTAATTGATTGGAGTACAAAGTTGCATTCATGGAAAATAAATATCTATGTTAAATTCTATAGTAGGTTTAGAATTAATCAAAGATAATTCAGCTATAATAGTTTCTTTCTTTTTTTTTTTTTTTTTTTTTTTTGACAACGCTATAATAGTTTCGATGATAGTTATTTCACATCTTACAAATAGTTTTAAGCTCGTGAGTTATCTACTATACTCCGTACTTAAATTCTTGTCATATTCTTGAAACACCTTAGGATTAAAATCCAACTTTAATTGATTTTGTTAGACAATGTTTTTTTTAACCATTTGTTAGTAATGGGATATTTTTTTTTAGGTGGCCAGTAGTGGCATAAATATTACTTGCAGTAGATAATGGGTAAAAGGTAAGGTGAGAGAAATAAATAAAAGTTTAAAATTGAGTGTGTTCATGCTATTCATCTGAAGAAAGAGTGGCTTATCGATTTAAGAAGAGCAAGTTATGTTATAAGAAAAATGTGTCATTTAAATAAGAATGGTTTTATTTATACTTGAATTACTGAGCAGTCATAAAACATGCATGCTTAATAATGAGTAAGGGCTTGTTTTCTTCACATTATTTTCAATTCAGTTCAATTTTTAATTTCCTTCTCTCATAAAATATTCAGTTTAGTTCAGTTTAGTTCAGCTCTAATAAGTTTAGTTCAATTCAATTCAGCTCAGTTCAGTTAATCAGAATAGGCCCTAACACTATTTTTTTCCTTTTTTTTTTATTTAATATATATATATATATATATATATATATATAATAATTGTAACTGTTTCTCAAATTATTTCTTTATGTTCTACAATACTCTCTCCAATTTTGGTAAAAATAGTCTACATATTTTCACCATCCACGGAGAATGGTCATCAACATTAAAAGTACCTTCACTTCCTAAGAGAACTCAATCTTTGTAGTGCAGTTTTCATATATATTTAACACAGTTACTATAATGATCATAAATATATTAATTGTGTTTATTATGATCATAAATATTAGTTGATTAATGGCCTGTTTACATTTACTTAATTTCAGTTCAGTTCGGTTCAGCTCTAATCAGTTCAGTTCAGTTCAGTTCATTTCAGTTCAGCTCTTAATTTCCCTCTCTCATAAAATATTCATTTCAGCTCAGTTCAGTTCAGTTCAGCTCCAATCAGTTCAGTTCAGCTCAGTTCAATATATGTGAACGGACCCTAAGCCATTCATTTATATCATCTGAATTATTATTGTATAAAATCTTTATTAAATAATGTATATGAAGATAAGTAGGTTTTGGGATGACTCAGCTAGTTCTTTTTTTTCCCCTTTCTTAATGATCAAGGTGTGTGTGAGAGTGCGAGTGCGACGTAGCCCTCCAAAGGTCCAACCCCACGAAGAAATTAAAGAAGCTCATCACACACCAAAGCAATCATTGATCATAGCACTAGGTGGTTATGGAATAGCGTCATAATAGTAACTTTCCTTAATTACAGGGATAAAGAAGTACCCTATTGTCTTTTTCAATGATTTTAACACATTTAAGTCTATATCAACTTATTATCCGATTGTATATATACTACCTCAGCTACATATTATTTGCAACGATTTAACATAAAGTAGAGAAGGAAGATGTCTAATCGTTGCAAATAATATGTAACAGAGGTAGTATATATATATATATATATATATATATATATATATATATATATATATATAAACTTAATAATTTAATGGCATTGCCTTTCATGGTCATCAAATTATTGTACACCTGGTTGATAAATTGATTTAAAATATATCACATTAATTGTAATAAATGAGTATTATTTGTGAGACATAAAAATTTCTTTGTTACATACTATACTTATTTTTTTTTAAAAAAAGCTTAAAATAAGATAATAATCATACTTAATCGTGAATATATAGACAACTAATGACCTGTTCACATTCACTAAATTGAGCTAAGTTGAACTGAACTGAATATTTTATGAGAGAAGGAAATTAGGAGTTGAACTGAATTGAAATTAAATAAATGTGAACAAATCCTTAATTTGAAATCAAAAGAGGAAAAACAAACATAAGCATAGTTTCATAAAATATTTTAACACTTATTACGATATATATATATATATATATATATATATATATATTTTTTTGGCAACGTGCAATATATATCTTATACTATACATCAATACATGGGTGTAACGTACGATCCCTAATAAGTCAACATGAACGTTTCATTTCAATTAAGGTTACATCTGAAAGTAGAAAACACAATCTAAGGGCTTAATTGGCTTTCTATTAGTCAATGAAAATATGTCAAAGTATCCGTTAGTTTATTGCAGTAACGTGGGCATGTTCATGTGCAATTGTGCAAATATGGGCGATACCATAAAAGACATAGGTAGTAGGGTTGTTTGCTAATTAAATCCCCTAGTTTGTTGTCAGAGTGCGCGCATTTAGCCGTTAATTTAACTAATGTCTTGATAAAGATAACTAATCACTCTATAACTTTAATTACAGTTTAATTTGGCATTTCCATAATCTAATTCAGTTCAGATGCTTGAAAACGACTTTTTCTAAATGCCATTGCTGGAGCTGCAGTACTGTACTGATAATAGCACACAATTGCCCGAAATTATACAGCAAGAATGACGTAAGTGTCAATGCTGATTATGGTTCATGGTAACATCAGAATGGAAATCAGATTATTAAGAGCTTTATCAGCTTCTCAAGAATGAATGTTACACGAAAGAAATGATAGGAGGGCAAAGCTCTTTCAATTTCTTCAAGCAATCGATTCAATTTCCCTCCATGAGTGCCGGGAGCCTATCAATTCCTGTCTATTTACAGTATTTCTTGAACCAAACTCCAATATTTAGGAAGCTTTCAAAGTCGGATTGCGGTCTGCAATGAAGACAAGGAGGGTCAGGAGTTACTATTGACAAAAAGCATGCACCTTTAGAAGTACATAAACTTAACACAAACTTGTTTCGGGCTCAGTCAGACAGTCACCCAACATTTCATAAATGTCACCCCAATTTTGTCATCCCAAATCACATATGAAGTACTGCACAAAGGGTGGACTTACATGTGATTAGGGGAGACATTTATTAATTTACACCCTTTGTATACAAGATATATGACAGGTTGCTTACTTGTCAATTGCGTGAATATCTTCCGGAAACACAATTATCTTGACTTCAACTCCTCTTTCCTTCAATGCCTGTGCATACTGTACTTGTACAAAAAGCAACATGTCATTCTTTTAACGTTTAACATTAGAATTGAGCATCCTAGAGCAAAAAACAGAAAACAAATCAAGCACAGTTTAAATGTCTTAAAAATATAGTTTGGGACAGATTGCCAGAACTCAGAAGTTTGTACAATTTACAGGAGCAGATACTCTGCTTGGACTAATCTTATGCCAAAAGTTATTGCCAAGTTATGTTGCAACTGATGTTTGATCATATTGACAAACAATTCCTTCAATAAACACCCATAGTACAACCATGAGCATTCTGATTCTAACATAGCCACAACTCATAAGAATAACTGCATAAAAATAGGTGCTAAAGAACAATTAAGGCAGTGAACAAAGCATGTTACCTCTAATCCATTGCTGGATGGAACTCGGAGATCCTTAGCACCTATAAGGAATATAGTGGGCGTTTTGACCTGCAAGATAGTTTGTATAGACATCAATTCAGATTTTTTTTCTTTGAGGGGCAAAAATGTACAGAATTGATATGTAAAAGCAGTTATGCATAGGGAGTAATTTGCAATATCTACTCCCAAAGCTACAGATTGATCATTTTACTATTGAAATGTAATTGATATATCATACAAAGTACATGCAATGCACTTCATAAAAGGACTTGTGGATTGTCATTTTTCAAAATTTCAGTCACCATGTTAGCAATGCTTTTTTGAAGATCAATTACCTTGTTGATATGCGCAATGGGAGACTTGTCATAAAGGACACTTAAATGTTCCTTTGAGGGTGCACTAGTAAAGTGCGCTATTCCCTCTTTCCCAAATGACTCCACAAAACACCATTCGGGGATATCACTAGTACTGACCATCGAAACGAGGTTACATACAGGATTCCTGGCTGCTGCAGCAGCAAACTTTTCAGGAGCCTGCAACAAGTAAACACCACACACAAGGCAGCACAATGTCACAAATCTGTATTTCAGTCACAAGGAAAGCCAGGGGACAAAAAATTCAAATGCCTATAAATTTCATAGAGAAACAAATCAGGGCATCATCCCAGTGCCTCTCAGAACATCCTGCCTACACAGGTCATGAGAATTAAGAAGTGGGTTCTTAAGCTTAGCCCTTGCAAAAAGAGAGGCTCTTCAAAAAAAAAATATAAGTATACATGGGTTCGAGATTATTGTTGGGAAAATTAAGCCTTGGAAAGAAGGGAAATAGGGGGGAAAGGGGGAGGGGGGGGGGGGGGGGGGCAACACCTGTCCAATGAGATGGGTGGTCAGAAAGCCACCATGAGAACCACCCAGAACAGTGATTTTAGAGGGGTCCACTAATTTCAAATCAATAGCGTAGTCTATTGCTGTGAGCACATCACCAACATCCTGCATCAAATACGGAATAATAAGGCCAAACACAATACTTACAACTCAAATATGATAAACACAAACTGGACAGTTGCCAGCACCTGAAATCCTATTTTCCCGGGAAGAGACTGTAGTGCTTCTTCTCCAAACCCTAACGAGCCTCTGTTATACAACACCAAGAAAGTATAAAAACAAATATCCCTGGAACCACTTAATAAGTATAAACTAAAATTTTGCAAAATCTAATGTCTACCTAGAGTTTGTCAAAGTGCAGTAGTGATGTATTACAATACAAACACTACTTTCCCAGCTCGTATTATTTGGTATTCAGGTTTCTCATACAAAGCCAAGATGAGCATTCTATAACTTTTTACCTCTACCACAAAACTCGATGATAGCGTCGCACTATCATCTATTGCATAAAATATCTTATGGTAACTGCTGTAGCTCAATTTTATAAATACTTAGATGATTGTACTCATGCCTTACCTATAATTAACAATTAGTAAGTTATAACCAATTGAAGAGAGAAATGCCAATGACTTAGAGAAGCCCGTTGTTGAGACAGTGTGTGGCCCCCCATGAAGAACTACAATCAATGGGTTACAGGAGTCACTTTTCTCTCTTTTGGCAGACACAAATATGGCTTCAATAGGTTTGGAAGCACCTGAAAAAACAGAACCAGCATTTAAATTATTGGGATAAATAACAAGAGCCATGACCAAATCAAAATGTAAAAAAAAAAAGCACAAAACGAGAAAAAAACTAAGCAAAAGATGAGTTACAATCCCAACAAAGCATAGCAGTATCACTTTACTTGTCTGCTTCACTTTAATAAGCGAACTAGGGGCAACTACAGAACTTGGCACTTCCTAAGTGCCTAGCATTAGAATAATTTGATCAAAAACTGAAATTTCATCCAAAACAAATCACTCCTATAGTACTATCATAGTATCAAGGAATAACCACTAGATTATCAACTATCAAGTTTAATGATAAGCACCATAAACCTCGTAGGTTTCTGATTGGGATGTTTGAGAGTAGTAGCTTGGTCAAACAACAAAGGAAAATTGACTACTGAATAAATGAGTCCAAAAATTTTGGAGAATAAGTACAATTAACATTTAATCAATAATAAGTTAGCAACAAAGTCTCTCATAAGGAACAGAGCAAACTTAACAGCTAAGCACTACTATGCAGCTTCAGCTTTAATTAGTCATTTCATAAGGTATTTGATAGCTCATGTAATTTTTTAAACTTTGGGGGGGGGGGGGGGGAGGGAGGTTATTTCGGCTAAAGATAAAAGGAGGTCTGTACTTGCATTTTGAAGCTACATATTCAAGAAGCAAGGGCATGTTTTCATTTTAACAAGACATTCAAAAGCTACCTTCGGAAGAGTTCCCTGATCCGTCCCTCACAGGAACCTTCATAATGCTGAACTGAAGGGAAGACAACAAGGATTCGACCTGCAATCACAATTAATTACTCATAAATAGTGCTGTACACACTTCCTAGTCATGCCGCAGAAATGAATGCATCAAAATAAACAGTGAACCTCCTTAGAGCATCTGAAAGCAAGGCCAGACACATCTTGCCAACTCCATGAAGCACTTGTTGAAGATTCTTTAAGAAGCGAACCATATTTGATTTCTGGAACCTCTACTGGGCTGCTACAAACTGAAATTACTCTCAAAGCTAAGAATTGAGGAAAAAAAGTGCATTCACACAACGAAAAAAAAGAGAAAGAAAAGTTGAAGAAAGAGTAATGGACATACTAGCAATGATATTATCTTCATCAAGGGAGAGAAGATTCCATGAAGATGTAGAATCATGGGGTGTTAAGCGCAATACATTACCACTGTAAAATGAAAATTATATATGAGGTAATCAATCAGTAGAAAAGAATTAGCAGTGAGACTTGACACATGAAACCTTTCGCTACCTCAGTACATCCACGGAAAGTATAACTTGGGTACTTCCCCATATGGAAGATAAAATGACAGTACGCCCATCAGAGAGCCATGGGTTCGTCAGGAAGCTGGAGCAATATAGCCCAGGGAAGCAACCATCCCCAGGACACATCACAACAGGAACCTACAATGTGAGAAGAAGCACGAAAACACACTCAGATAAGAGGAACAAAGCTCACCAAATTCTTTTCTAATTTTGAAATCAATTTTATATTGCAATTTGTTGACTTTATATACCATTCCATTGTAAATAGATGAATATCATAAATACAATGTGGTTTTAGAATTGTATCAGGCTGATGATATTTTTATGCTCTAATGGAAAATTATACAGCTGTCCATAACATGCCATTGTAACTAACACTACCAATCTACCATATAAGTACGAAGTACATAGTTGTATGCCCTATGATAGTATGGTACCATGTACATATAATTGGACCTAGCTAATAACTTAATCCTAATAGTGGGCTAGTAGACTGTGATTTCAAGATTTTTACTGTAAATTAATTGAATGAATTTTTTCCTGAAATAACCATTATTTATTTCTTAAGTTTCAAAATTATAATTATTATATGAAGCATTTACATACATTGCTTTTGTTGCACGATAAATTAATCATACGTAGGATTTTGAGTCATAGATTTTACAAGTTTTACTTATTTGTTGACTATTCACACACTACGACTGATACTTTATTAATGTTGTCCCGAATAAATTACATTCTAGAAGTTTTGTTTATTAAAATGTATTTGTTTCTTAATTACTTTTATTATGGTGGTTTAAAAAAGGGATATTCCTAGTAGAATAATCAACATTTAGTTATATTCGTAGTAGAATAATCTAAGATTTGGGATATATATGACTAATCCATTTAATTTGGTCACCATGACTTCGATATTTTTAATACATGTGATTCGGTCTTAAACAATATTAAGCTTCTTGGTTCATGTGAAATTGAAGGACCTCTATAGTTCTATACCCCCCTAAGAAAGGTAACAAGGTCTAGGTAAGACAAAGCATCTTAAGAAATGATAACAAAAGGTGGCTTAAGGCATATATGAGATGGTTCTGAGAACCAAGTAGGCCTCTTGGGGCTCTTTGGGAACCAAGGAAGCATCTCGAAACATAATCTTGGAAGGTAAAAAAAATGTTCTCTGGAGGCCAAATTTGAAGACACACGAAATCTGACCATTAATTCAGGAGCTTTTGGGACCTAGTGTCGAAAACTCAAGAGATAGTAGAAGATGCATCTTGGGGTCATGGAAAATTGGAACCATATACAACCAATAGTTGGTCCCATAAAAGCCGTCGTGGTCTTGGGTTAATGAAGAGAGGCGTTTATGTAAACAGCTAAATTGACAATTAAAAAGCAAAATGAATGATTCTAACCACCCAAATGAATTCTCAAAGTGTTGTGGGATCCATGGATAGCACCCTGACCGATTTCCTTTCCGGGCCAAAAAAAGTAAACAATCGCCCAAAACGGAAGGCATCCACGCTTTTAGACCAATTTCGGGAAATTTTCCCAAAATTGAATTGAACATGTGGAGTGTCCCCCGAGATCATATAAGTTGTTTTGAACCATAACATGACAAATAACGAGTCTATAAAGTCTCGAGAATGAGTTTGGTTCAATTATGTGGTTATTTCGAACTTATGTTGCAATGGTAATAAAGAGTTCAAGGAGATGGTTCATTGGTTCTAATTATCAACTTAGCACCCCACGTTCCTATTAAAGAGTCATGAACCCTTCATTGGGTTATCATTTATACCCACACCATTCATTACTAACTATACCATTATGTTGTTGATGCACTGGGTTGTTTATATATACTATTATATTGGTATTTATTACTTTACAACAATAATGTTGACTTTGGTTAATTGCTTACGATTATTCATAATAAAATGAAATATTATTTAGATGTCAAAGTATCTGCAACGTACAGAACATTATCTCACGGTTGGCAACAAAAATCTCACAGGGATGGCATAGCCTAATAATTTGTATTTCGGAAGTTGAGACTTGGAAGAATGGAGGATGATAAAAAAAAAAAATCATTACTAAAATTTGAAATTCAAATTAGAATTTTTCTAATAGTAAAGCTCTAAAATATGTTTTAAAAAAAATTCTCTACAGTTTATAAAAATTGAGGCATTAAGGTCTATATGCATATCAGTGTTAATGATCAGATACAAGTATTTGACATGCAATAAATCAACTTAAATAAATAAGTATACAAAGTACTTAGCATACATTGCATATATTACACCTCACGCGCAAGATAGCAAAAATAAGGATGGTAAGAGACTAGTAGGAGGTTAAAATTTCAATGCACACCATTACCTTTTCTAATTTTAAAAAATCAATTATATACTGTAATTTGTTGACTTTGTATACCATTCAGTTGTAAATAGATGACGTTATCATATATACATTGTGGTCTTCAAATTATATCAGACTGATAATATTTTTTATGCTCTAATGGAAAGTAATTAATACCATGACACTCACCCTGAGATTCTTTCACAACACTTGGAAAAAACACAAAAGAGAAAATGGAAAGCGGTTCATATGAAACAATTCTAAGAATAAATTTATATGAAAGACCATCTCATAAAAAAGGAAAAATTAATAGGAAAGGTCCCAACTATTAGCATTCTTCTTTAAAAGGGTCAAACTATTGATTAACTCATGACAGTCCCAACTATGGGGTGCTCCTTCCAAAACGGTCCTTGACCTGTTTATGACCGATTAAGCAGGTTATTGACACCACATGTCACGAATCAATTGGCTACTGTTTTAATGTATTATTATTATTTTTTTTTTTAAATGTTCTCCCCCCATTCTACCTACTTGACCAGTTACACGGCCACCAAGCCATCAATCTCTGCACCGACAACCGCACACGAACGGAAGGACCCGTAACCACCTGTTGCTGCAACTTCACTCCTCTACCACTAGAACCCAAGCCATACTCTAAAAGCAACCTCCCTAAACCCAGCCACCATCATAGATCATCCTATACACTAGCCACCTCCCTACTTTTGCGACCTCTTCCTCTCAAGTTGAACTGTGTAGGAACGTGGGTGGTGGTGAGCAAGGATAGTGGGCGATATTGTGGGAAGTGGTGAGCAGGAGACAGGTGGGCGTGGGTCTAGTTGGATGGGCTGATGGGCGGTGTCTAGTGGTTGAAGATGGCGTGGGCTAGGTGGAGAAAGAAGGGGTTAATTGATTAGATTTTTTAAAAATGAATGATTGCAACACGTGGCAATATTTACCGGTTTACCCAGTCATAACAGGTCAAGGACCATTTTTGGAAGAACCCCTGATAGTTAGGACTGTTGTGGATTAATCAATACTTTGACCCTTTTAAAGAAGAATGCTAATAGTTGGGACCTTTCTTGTTATTTTTTCCCATAAAAAATTTAACATTGCAAAATAGTACACCTCACCACATCAACAATTTTGGAGGATAAATTTAGATTTCCATCGGTGGGCCAATCTATACGATGTAGTGAATTTGTAGCTGAATGTGCTCCTGAGTCAATAGAAGCTTCGGCAGACAAGAAGATAAGGAATTTGCCATCAGGACTGAAAAGATAAGGGAAAAAAAAAAAAAAATCATATAAGAATCTCAAGATTATAGGTAGTCAGTAAATTTTTGGTTCTGCAAGAGGCTTGCTTGACATTCAAATCAAAACCACCCTTGCCCTAACCCTTATAATTAACAAAAACCAAAGAGCAAACTGAAAATACAATTTCATATACAAATTTTCACAGAAATCACATTTTGATTATAAAAAGAGATACAATCAAGAGTTGATAAAGCATTCTAACAACTGCATATGTCAAAGTCTTGCTCGTTAAATTCTTGAATTTTCTCACACAAAGCATTCCATTGAACGCTTGAATGCTTGATAGTTGATACACAAATCATACCTGAACATAGGGGAGAATGCACTATTAATTCCCTGAGTCAATATCACCACCCCCGAGTCTTTGTTGCATCTGTGATACATGAACAAACTACGTCAAATCAAGTGCAGATACATGTACCAGCTCAACTTATGTAATGATTAAGAAAGGAAGTCAGGTGTAAAAAATAGGGGGCAGATTACTGAACAGATAGATAGAAGGCAACTCACCTATGATCAGCATCATCACCTGCTAACTCATTGAATGGACTGCAGGCAGCATACATAGCACATGGCCTATTATAGCAGTACTTCATGCCAAGTTTTCTTGAATCTGATGACCACCCAACAAAGATCAATTTTTGTTGTGAGACTTTTGATGATGGAGCCCATACAGCTTGACCAACGCTCAATGAATTTTTAATCCCTTCAACGGCACGTACCTCACCGCTGCATAACATTATAAATAACCAACATTTTAGATAAACCACATTATGATAAAGAATGCACACATTTTTCCCTCGTCTAACTCAGAAGGTGATGCAGAACCTGTCAACATTAATGACAAAGAGTGTAGGCCTCCTTTTATTCGCATATGTTTCCCCCCATCCCTCTTCCCAATCCCCGAGGGCTTTCCAGCTGTTACAATCCTTATCATTGGAACTTTCACTATTGTAACCATATGTATTGAAGATTGGTTTAGGAGGGGAAGGCTCTTCAGCAACATATGCAATAAGTGTTTCATCAGAATTCCAGGAAACACATTCAAACCTGGTAGACAGAAACAATAGGGAGAAAAAAAAAAAAAGGATTACTGCTTCAGCATCAGGAAAATTACGAGAAAATAAAAGCTAAAAGTAATAGGAAAAATATATATCAAGACCGAAAATGTAGTAAATGCCATAATCTATGTGAATGAACTTAGAGGTAAAAATGCGAGGATCAACCATTACCATCCATCAGAGTAGACTGAACCATGAGTAGATTGGGGGATATGAAACTCCTTCTCCAAGGCTGAAGGGCCCCATATTTCAAATTTGGTGGGAGAATCATTCTCAGGGTTTCGAACCATAAGAAGCTTTGAACCCGATGGTGAAGGCACCATTAATGATACCCCTGACAGCTCCAAGGGGAAGGGGGACCATTCGAAATTGATGGGCTTGTTTCCATCCTTTCTTATATAAGCAGATATCAAAGACTTTCTCGACTTATTTGCCAATAGATTTGACTGGTTAATAGTAAACATTGCTTTGGAATCCTTGCCTGCACAAGTTTATGGGATTAAAGGACAACTATACTACAGATAGTAGTATGTTCTGAAACGATTAATAAAACAGCCATTGTCCTGTCAAGGCCAAATAATGAAAATTGAAGTTGCTTGTACCTGTATTTGATTTGAACACCCAGGCTTTGTTAATGCTAGGAATGCTAGTAAATTGTAAAAGCAATTTCGACAGGGAATCATATTCTTCAACCATGGTTGAGTCCAAGCCCAATGGCAACTCCTTTGAAGGTTCAGCTCCAGAAACATCCATTGCTGAGACGATTGACAACTTTTTGCTACAATTGATTATAAACGATAAAACCATAAGATAGGCAACAAAATGCACCTTAAACGTTTTTCAACTACTGTAAATTTGAAGGTACAAAATGTCAAAAATGCACAAATGAGGGTATCTTTACAAAGTTCACATCTTGTACAAGAAAACAATCAACCACATCCAGGCCTTTATCTACACCATGAATGAGGCTGAATACCAACTACCAAGGGCTGTTTGCTTGTTACCCCGGTATCCTCTAATCGTCTTGTTCTTTCTACCCAAATTAGATACTTCTATACTAAAGCAATCTTGGCGAGGGAAACTCCCAGTAAGATAATCTTCATTGCTACAATTTATTTTGCACACTTTTTAATTTACTAGAATAACTTTAGTCCGGGAAAATCCTTACAATATGACAGGAAGTACTTATCCATTGAAAAAACTGATTAAGACAAACTTGGGTCAATGTTATCAAGCTAAACAGACCAATTAAAACTAACCCTCTTATACCCTAACTGGGTGTATCAATGCCTACTATGTTCTCAACCTTTGAACAAACCCAAAACAAACTCGAGTCGAACCAATCAAGCTAAACAGACCGATTATGCTAATATTTAATGTGTAATTACCCAGTGTCAATTCCTACAATTTTCAGTTGGAAATAATCTGACGTTTCAATCCAGAAACACATTAGTAATCAAAGTTCCAATTTTCATTTATATAACAATCATTTCCACCCAAGATCACCTTGTTAATCAGAAACATCCACTCATTCTAATCATTCAAAATCAATTGAAAGAATTGCTAAGAAAAATAAAACAATTATGCAAATTAACCAACGCAAGAATTAAAAGATGCAGAATTTATGGGCATATATAATCCAATACAAATTAATCAAAATCAGAAAGTTGGACCCTTTGATTATCAAAACAGTTAGCAAAGCACAGATAATATTCATATCAAGGAACACAATTGAACTAAAACAAAAAAAGTCAAAACAGTAATCAGTAGTTAACTAGTTAAGTGAAGTGGGGTCAACACTGCAGTGAACAAAGAAAAAAGAAAGTAAATGAAGAACTTACAATGAAGAACGAGGAAGAGTGATTGAAGACTGAGAGTAAGAAAAGGCAAAGGGTGGAAATAGGGAACCCAATTTCAATGGATACAAATTCAAGTACCCACTTTTGATTGAGGATGCGGAAGCGATATATCTTGTCATTCGATGCTTCCCATATCAGAAGATTCTATTGTGCTGCACCTATCTACTTGTTTGTTAGGGAGTACAACTTACTAGTAAATTTCCGAGGGCTTAGAGAATAGAGAGACGAGGGATAGACGAAATTTAATCTTGGTTTTTTTGGGTAGTATTAATTTTTCTAGGGATGGCAACGGGTCGGATCGGAGCGGATTATGCTAAATTCGACTCCGATCCGACAGGAAGTCGGAGGCTAAATCTGACTCCGACTCCGACATCCGACTCCGAGACTCCGACACCGACTTCATTATCCGACCTCCGACTCCGATCCGACCCGACTCCGAGTTTTTTTTCGTTATTCAATATACTTTGAGAAATTGGGCTATTTGGGCCTACAACTCACACCCAATGCCACCATGACCCACACAAAAATCCATTATCTATTGGAGTCAGAGTCGGATAATCCGTCAGAGTCAGACATTTGTCGGAGTCGGATTTTTTTCTCGGATTTTTTGTAGGATCCGACTCCAACCCACCTCCGACTCGGAGTCGGATTATTTTAACGAAGTCGAACTCGGATTACTTTTTTCGAGGACTCGGAGCGGATTTTTTTACCTCGGATCGGGGCGGAGTAGGGTCGGATCCGGACTGGATTGTCATCCCTAAATTTTTCTTTTAACAAGACCTTTTATGGGTCGATATCAAGGTGGAAAAAAAAAGCCAATAAGGCCTGCAATGGTGGTAATGGGCTAATGGCTACGACCCGACTTTGTAGTCCAATATTGGGTTGGACTTAATTGAGAGTCAAGTATCATATATAGAGCTGTCAAAAGTTGACCCAATTCGAAATACCGACTCAAACCCGATTATTAACCGACCCATTTGAACCCGAAAAAATGGTGACCCAAATCCGACCTGACCCGACCTGAAACCAACCCTGAACCCGAGTTGACCCGAGTATGTGAGACCCGAACCCGAACATGAACTGACTTAAAGATGACCCGACCTGAAAGTAACCCGTAAATTATTGACCTGAACCAAACCCGAATTGAACCGATTGACCCAAACTCGTTTTAACCTGTCAAAACCCGACTTGTTACTAACCTGACCTGAATTCAACCCGATCCGTTCTTAACCCGACCCGAATTTAACCCAACCTGTTACAAACCCGACCCAAAATCAACCGGACTTGTTATTGACCTGACCCAAATTCGACCCGACTTGTTATTGACCCGACTCAAATTTTACCAGACCTATTACCAACCCGACCCAAAAATTCAACCCAATCTGTTACTAACCAGACTCGAAATCAACATGACTTGTTATTGACCCGACCTAAATTCAACCCAAATTGTTCCTGACCTGATTTCAAATTACCTTAAATGCAATTTAGACCACCATATTATTGTTGATCAAAGCATTTTGTCTAGGGAGACCAAGTCGGTCCAGGCCAGCAAAAGAAAGGAGCACCATCCTCAAGCCTACCATGAACATTTATAACAACAAATAATGATCATATATGGTTCCAAACGACATTATATGACCACGAGATATATCCCCTAGAATTTCAAAACTTTTCGACACCGGGTCCCGAAACCTCCAAAATTTCTCAAAAAGCATGGATAGCCTTCAATTTTGGAATTTTCTGACATTTTTTTCGCCTGGATATAAAAATTGCCGAAATGTTTACCATGGTCTCAAATACCCTCCGAGAGTCCAATTGGGTGGATGGAACCATCCAATTTGCCTTTAAACGACCAATTTATCGATTTACAACTTACACCGATTTCATTAATTCAACCCTACCACGAAAATTTATGACAACAAATAATGATCATATATGGTTCCAAACGACATTATATGACCCCTAGATGTATTCCCAAGAATTTCAAGACTTTTCAACACCGGGCCCCGAAGACTCCAAATATTCTCAAGAAGCGTGGATATAGCCTTCACTTTTTGAATTTTTTAACTTTTTTTCGCCCGTCATTAAAAAATTTCCGAAATGTTTACCATGGTCTCTAATACCCTCTGGGAGTCCAATTGGGTGGGTACTGGAACCATCCAATTTGCCTTTAAACGACTAATTTACCAGTTTACAACTTGAGCCGATTACATTAACTCAAGCCTACCACAAACATTTACGAAAACTTATAATAATCATATATGGTTCCAAACGGTATTATATGACCCCGAGATTTACCCTAAAATCTAAAGGATTTTTGATACCGGGCCCCGAAACCTTCAAAATTTCTCGAAAACCATGTATATTAGCCATCAATTTTGGAATTTTTTAACTTTTTTTCGCCCGAAAATAAAAATTGCCGAAATGTTTACCATGGTCCCTAATACCCTCCGGGAGTCCAATTGGGTGGGTTGAACCATCCTATTAGCCTTTAAATGGCCAATTTACCGGTTTACAACTTGTACCGATTAAATTAACTCAAGCCTACTACGAACATTTATGACAACATATAATGATCATATATGGTTCCAAATGACATTATATTACCCCGAGATGTATCCTTTGAAATCTCATTTCTTTTCGACACCAGCAACGAAACCTTCAAAATTTCTCAAAAAGCGTGGATATTAGCCTTTAATTTTGGAAAATTTTTGACTTTTTTTCACCCGAAAATAAGAATTTCCGAAATATTTACCATGGTCCCTAATACCCTCCGGAAGTCCAATTGGGTGGGTGGAACCAACCAATTTACCTTTAAACGGTCAATTTGCCGATTTACAACTTGCACCGATTTCATATATTCAAGCTTACCATGAACATTTATGACAACATATAATGATCATATATGGTTCCAAACGACATTATAGGACTCCTAGATGTATCTTCTAAAATCTCAAGCCTTTTCGACACTTGGCCCCGAAACCTCCAAAATTTCTCAAAAAGCGTGGATAGCATTCAATTTTGGAATTTTTTGACTTTTTTTGCCCGAAAATAAAAATTGCCGAAATGTTTATCATGGTCCCTAATACCCTCCGAGAGTCCAATTGGGTGGGTGAAACCATCCAATTTGCCTTTAAATTACCAATTTACCGGTTTACAACTTGCATCAATTTCATTAACTCAAGCCTACCACGAACATTTAAGACAACATATAATGATAATTTATGGTTCCAAACGGCATTATATGACCCCGAGATGTATCCCATAAAATCTCATTTCTTTTCAACATCGGGCCCGAAACCTTCCAAATTTCTAAAAAAGTGTGGATAATAGCTTTCAATTTTGGAAATTTTCGACTTCTTTTCGCACGGAAATAAAAATTTCCAAAATGTTTACCATGATCCCTAATACCCTCCGAGAATCCAATTGAATGGGTGAAACCATCCAATTTGCCTTTAAACGACCAATTTACCAGTTTACAACTTGCACCGAGTTCATTAGCTCAAGCCCACCACGAAACTTAATGACAACAAATAATGATCATATATGGTTCCAAATGACATTATATGACCCCGAGATATATCCTCTAAAATTTCAAGACTTTTCGACACCGGGCCTCGAAACCTCCAAATTTCTCAAAAAACGTGGATATTAGCCTTCAATTTTGGAATTTTTTGACTTTTTTTCTCCCGGATATAAAAAAAGCCGAAATGTTTACCATGGTCCCTAATACCCTTTGGGTGTCCAATTGGGTGGGTGGAACCATCCAATTTGCCTTTAAACGACCAATTTACCGATTTACAACTTCCATCGATTTCATTAATTGAAGCCTACCACGAACATTTATGACAACATATAATGATCATATATGGTTCCAAACAGCATTATATGACCCTGAGATGTATCTCCTAAAATCTCAAGCCTTTCGACACCTGACCCCAAAACCACCAAAATTTCTCAAAAAACGTGGATATTAGCCTTTAATTTTGGAATTTCTAGACTTTTTTTTTCGCCCGAAAATAACAATTGCCGAAATGTTTACCATGGTCCCTAATATCTTTCGGGAGTCCAATTGGGTGGATAGAATCATCCAATTTGCCTTTGTTTACCGGTTTATAGTTTGCACTGATTTCATTAACTCAAGCTTACCACGAACATTTATGACAACAAATAATGATCATATATGGTTCCAAACGGCAATAAATTATCCCGAGATGTATCCCCTAGAATTTCAAGACTTTTCGACACCGGGCCTTGAATACTCCAAAATTTCTCAAAAAGCGTAGATATTAGCCTTCAATTTTGAAATTTTTTACTTTTTTTTCGCCCAAAAATAAATATTTCCAAAATGTTTACCATGGTCCCTAATACCGTCCGGGAGTCCCATTGGGTGGGTGGAACCGTCCAATTTGCCTTCATACGACCAATTTACCGATTTACAACTTGCACCGATTTCATTAACTCAAGCCTACCACGAACATCTATGACAAAAAATAATGATCATAAATGGTTCCAAACAGCATTATATGACCCCGAGATGTATCCCCTAAAATTTTAAGACTTTTCGACACTGGGCTCTGAAATCTCCAAAATTTCTCAAAAAGCGTGGACATTAGTCTTCAATTTAGGAATTTTTTGACTTTTTTTTGCCCGAAAATAAAAATTACCGAAATGTTTATCATGGTCCCTAATATCCTCCGGGGGTCCAATTGTGTTGGTGGAACCATCCAATTTGCCTTTAAACGGCCAATTTAATTACCGGTTTACAATTTGCGCGAATTTCAACTCAAGCCTACTACGAATATTTATGACAACATATAATGATCATATATGGTTCCAAACGACATTATATGACCTTGAGATGTATCTCCTAAAATATTAATACTTTTCTACACCTGGTCTCGAAACCAGCAAAATTTCTCAAAAATCGTGGATATTAGTCTTCAATTTTGAAATTTTTTTATTGTTTTTCGCCCGAAAATAAAAATTGCCGAAATGTTTACCATGGTCCCTAATACCACCCGAGAGTCCAATTGGGTGGGTGGAACCATCCAATTTGCCTTTAAACGACCAATTTATCGGTTTACAACTTGCACCTATTTCATTAATTCAAGCCCACCACGAACATTTATGATAACAAATAATGATCATATATGGTTCCAAACGGCATTATATGACCCCGAGATGTATCCCATAGAATTTAAAGACTTTTCGACACCGGTCCCCGAAACCTCTAAAATTTCTCAAAAAGCGTGGATATCAGCCTTCAATTTTGGAATTTTTTGACTTTTTTTCGCCTGAAAAAAAAATTGTCGAAATGTTTACTATGGTCCCTAATATCCTCCGAGAGTCCAATTGGGTGTGTGGAACCATTCTATTTGCTTTTAAATGGCCAATTTACCGGTTTACAACTTGCACCGATTTACCGGTTTCCAACGACCAATTTAATTAACTTGCACCGAACCCGACTTGAATCGTAATTGACCCAAACCCGTTTTAACCCGTCAAAATCTGAATTTAACCCGACTTGTTCATAACCTAACCTGAATTCAACCCGACCCAAATTTAACTCAACCTGTTACAAACCCGACCCAAAATCAACCCGACTTGTTATTGACCTGACCCAAATTCAACCCGACTTGTTATTGACTCGACCGGAATTTTACCAGACCTATTACTAACCCGATCCAAAAATTCAACTCGATCTGTTACTAACCTGACTCGAAATCAACACGACTTGTTATTGTCCCGACCTAAATTCAACCCAAATTGTTCTTTACTCGATTTCAAATCACCTTAAATGCAATTTAGACCACTTTATTATTGTTGATCAAAGCATTTTGTCTAGGGAGACCAAGTCGGTCCAGGCCAGCAAAAGAAAGGAGCATCATCCTCAAATTTAAAAGTTAAATATAGTATATATTTGTTGTATGGTCAAAGGAGATAATTATCTTCCTAAATGATAAACTATAGTTCCCTAGTATATTGCCATATATATTATAGTCAAAGGAAATAATTAGCTTGATAAAAAAGATAATTATCTATTTATAGTTAGTTGAACCCGAATATGACCTGACTTTGAAATGACCCGAACTGATTGTAACCTGCAAATTATTGACTTGAACATTACCCGACTTGACTCCGAGAATGACCCGACTTGGAAATGACCCAACCTGATTATAACCCGCAAATTATTGACTTGAATCAAACCCGACTTGAACCCGATAATGACCCGACTTGAAAATGACCCGATCTGATTATGACCCGCAAATTATTGACTTGAACCAAACCCGACTCAAACCCGAGAATGACCCGACCTGATTCTAACCCGCAAATTATTGACTTGAACCGAACCCGACTCGAATCCGAGAATTACCCTAACCCGTGAAAACTCGAATTAAACCCAACCTGTTATTAACCCGACCTAAACCCGACCCAAACTCGATAAGAAGTATGACCCGACTCAAGCATGATCCAACCCAAACCTGACCCGCATAGGTTAAACTCGACCCGTTTACCCGAATTGACAACTCTAATCATATATGTCACATTTAATCGATATGAGCATGTATGATTTTAAGTGGCTTAGCTATATTCGCCGGATATATCACTATTTAGAATTTGAATGAGGCCACTTTGGACCCATTTTATCGGTCATAGCTTATTTTATTGGAAATCTTCATAAAAGCTTTCTACTTTGTACTACTTTGTATTAGTCATTAGACCACCAAAATGTAGTGACTTTAAACTTTTAGGTCATATTTACTAATGTTTTCCGTATATAGTAAATAGGTAAGAAATTAAACATAATAATGAATGAGAGCCAATTTTTTCTATACCAAATCTAGTACAATACGAAGTAATAGTTTTAACTCATTAATTAGGAAAGAGTGCTAGAAATAATCTTGTAGAAATGCGAAAACCGAGCGAGGATTTAGCTATCTATCAAGTTCACATGGTCCCTTGTTTAATACTCTGTATCACTGATTGTAGTCTAATAATTATTGGCTAATCTCCATTATTGCTACCCATTTTCTAACTAGACAAACGTATTAGGCTAATCAATACAATTATTAATCAGTAATAAGTTGGTGTCACTGTCTTCAGATCTAGACATATGCTAGCCATTTTGATGGCCTTTTGCCAAAATATTTTTTTTTTTTTTTTTCCTGGTGGAAAAGAGGGGCAAGCCCCAAAACGAAAGAAACAAACTAGCAAACTAGAAAGATAAAAAACAATAAGAAAATAAAACAAAACAGACTACTAGACTACTAATTCCTTGGCACCATCCTCGGAAGAGCCGCACCCCTAAGGTCCTCCAATAAAACGACACGAAAATCCTCCGGGACCGCCTCAAAGATGACCATTTTCTGCTGCATTTGGACTCCATAATTAGCCAACCAATCGGCTACTCTATTCGCCTCCCTGTAGCAGTGTCCGATCGTGATTTCCCAACCTTGTCTAGCCATGAGGGATTTACACTTTCGGATAATATGAATAAAAGGAGAGTTAGCAGGAACCGGCTCTGCTAACAAACGGATCACAACCTCTGAATCAACTCTTATTTGCACCCTTCTATGTCCCGCATTCCATGCAATAGCCAGCCCTCGAAGGATGGCCTTTTGCCAAAATAATAAAATCTAGGAATCATATTATCAGCAAGCAACACATCTTAAAGTGTGAAGAATTATTAATTAGGTGAACATGTTATTTGATGGCTCAACTAATTAAATTAGATTTATAATTTTTTTACAAACAAAGTCAATACGTACTTTTCTATACCACACAATTAATACTCAATGAGATATCTACACTCAATAAGCTGCCAAAATAAAATTCAATAAGAAGGGAAATTAAGGAGGAAAGAAAAAAAAAATCTAAATCATACTTGCTAGAACAGTATTTGAAGATAAGGAATTGAAGTGTACAAAATTTTAAATTATTCTCTTGGAGCATAGGACAACTCAACAATTGAAACTTGAAAGGGATAGAGATTTTTGCTAGGTTAAACCATTCCCAATTGCTATTTAAACGTTGAAGTTATCCCAATAAGATTAGGCTAGCCGACTACTAGTGTATTAGCATGCACATCGTGCTAATGTTATTTGATGCATATGCGATTTAGCTAGAATTGAAGTTTATATTAATTTTTTCATACAATGACTTGGTTTTCAAGTATATACTACCTCTGTTCCAAATTACTCGCAACTTTGGGATATTATTTGTGAGATATAAAACATTCTAAAGTAGCGAATAATTTGGACCGGAGGTAGTATTAAATTGCATTAGAATGTTTGTACAACAAAATCAACATATTTCTTATGTTTTTTTTTACTTGATCGGTTTCTTTTATCACGCATGTCAATGCAAAACTTCAACGATCAATAACTTTAATTTTTCATACGTAAAAATTATAAAAGTAAAAAAGACGGTCAAATTTATTATGATAGTATTTATTGAGACAAATTTTTAAAGATCCAACATAAATATATTTTTCCTTACATATTATTCACAAAAGACGGTCAAAGGAGGGGTAGTGAATAGTGTAAAAGTCAAAGTGGGTCAAGTAAAAAAGAACGGAGGAAGTATTAATGTTTCGAACCATATCGACATGTTTTTTGCCACAAATATCAATTTCAATTTCTCAAGGACAGTCATCTAAAAAAGATCTACGAGGGTTGTAACCCACAAAATATCAATGAAATAATTGTTCCTGTATATTTTTCTACCTCTTTATTTGTATATTGTAGGTTTGAATTTTTATGGTTTACATGGGTATTTTGTATATTAGACATTCATTGGTCAATGTTGTTAAGGAGTGTGCCGTGGGAAGTTAATTATGTTGTATGCTTGCTTAGCTTATACTTGGAATTCATATGAATTTTATATCATGTGTCCTTGTAAGGCCCCGTTCTTTAGAGCTGCTCTGCTCAAATCAAATCTGCTCTGCTCAAATAAATCTGCTCTGCACTGCTTTGCTCTATTTTCAAATAATAATTAATAATAACAATAATAATAATTAATATTCAATAATAATAATAATAATAATTAATATTGTATTGATGATAATAATTTATTATTTTGAATAATTATAATAATCTATACTAATATATTAAAAGACGTTTATAAGAACATCCATGCGTCACGTAGACTCCCCTCATTACGCCACGTCACCAACTCACGTGTCACGTAAACCAATCATTACGCCACGGCATGCACTTACAATAAAAAAAATGTTCTCCATAAGATTTGAACACGCAACCTCTAAATCTAAAATTAAGTGTTTTACCACCAAACTAAGTTATTTTTTATGTATTCTTTTGAATACAAGATATTAATATGTAACAAATGACAATTCAATATGAACAATAAATTTGATTACAAAAAACATGAGTTATAAATTACAATGTATATTAATGATCAACCCTATATGTAATAACCCGGGGCATTGCCCGGGCTCCAAAACTAGTTATTAATATTAAAAATAATTTTAATAATTATTAATATTAATAATAATTAATATTAAAAATAATTTTAATAATTATTAATATTAATAATAATTAATATTTATTAATCATAATAATAATTAATAATAATAGTTATCATTATTAATATTTAATAATTCAAACTATTAAGAATTAATATTTAATAATATTATTTATTAATAATTTCTAATAATTATAACAATTCTTTCAAAAAAATAAATAACAATTTCTTTTATATACATTTGATATTAGAATCACAATGTGTAGAAACATAATATGTGTGTGGGTATTGATTGTTAGTTCATTGAGTTGAATTATTTTTTCAAATCTTCCCATACAATTTAAGAATTAAAAAAAAGAGGTTGTTTTCAAGTAGTACTTTGTATATCATTATTATTTTTAGGGTTAAAAATATATGATAATATTAAGACAAATTTATAAGTAAAATCATTATTACTCATTATATCATTTTATTTTAAAATTTTTGTAAAATAAATATAAGTAAACCGTTGTATTTTATCTTTCTACTATTAACATATGTTAAATATGGTATACATATATTTATGTTTTCACTCACCTAAATCAATGGTATATGCACTTAGTTTTAGTAATAGTAATAGTAATAGTAATAATAATAACAACAACATTAATAATAATAACATTGATAATAGTAATAATAATAATAATAATTAGAATAATAATAATAATAATAATAATAATAATAGTAATAATAATAATAATAACAACAACAACGTTAATAATAATAACATTAATAATAGTATTAATAATAATGTTGAAATCTACTCTGCTCGGCTCGGCTCTGCTCTGCTATCCTGAAATCTGCTCTGCTGAAATTTAATCTGCTCTGCTCTGCCCAGAAGCTCAAAAGAACAGGGCCTAAGTCTTGTTAATATGTCAATCCTTTTTTGCTCCTTAAGCATGTCGTGCAGTAGAGGGATGTGTAGAATAATGAATAAGCTTTGTATCAATTTTAAAAGTTGAACCACGAGTGCTTGCCTGTCTATACTCTTAACTGTGGCTCTAATTAGATAAGTAATGTACACTATATAGGAATTGTTTAATGAACATCTGAGGGAGTATTATATAATTTCTGTATTTGGTATTTATATTTATTTTACTAGGTTAGTTCCCGTGTCATGCACGGTACTTTTCAATAACCATTATTAAACTATCATTATTATAATTGATTTTTATAAACATAAAAAACTAATAATATAATTGACAAATTTTGATCAAGTTACTGAATTACAAAAGATATGTTAAATATAAAATGATGTAAAAAATAATCTATATATATAAAAATTTATGTTAAAGATATGTCGAATCTTTTTATTTTTAGTAATTATATTGTATAATATTAGGGAATTATTTTTGTATAAAATTTGTTTCTTTAATATAATTTCAAAAAAAAAAAAAATAAGGACACATCAGAAGATGACACGTGTCATTACTGGTGTGTCTTTTAGTATATAGTTATTGATGAATAATGTAGATTGCATATTTGCAGGTGTTGAAAATGTCTAATTTTGGGTAAAATTTTGCTTACCTATTCTGCATATGTTTTTTATTTTTATTTTTTTATTTTGTTTTTGTTTTTCAGGAATAATTGGCTATTTTCTTACCCAGAGACTTGTGTAAATCACCTACTAATACTATAATATGATTAGTTGAGTACTCTTCTATCTTGTGATTTTGAGAGACAACTCAAATTTTCATCTTAATTGGATGACTATTTTGTATGAGGGTTTTTGGCGATGTCTATTTGGTTTATCAATGCTATAGAACAATTGAGAAAAATGTGTATCCTATTGCTTTCAATTATTTATACTACTATTTATTTGCTATGTAGAAAAGATACTTAACCTGTTTAATTGTCATTAACGGAATGTATTGAAGCAGCCCATAATATCAGTTTTATTAATGATGTCTGGTTACTGTCATGTATATGCATTGTAGTATTGCACTGTGTACAGCTGAATACAGTTAATGCCACTCTTGGTAGATGGATTTTGTTCTTGCCTTTTACTATTACATGCAAATATGATACCTTGTTTGAGTTATAATGCTTGATACTCTTTAAAATCTTGAAATATTTAGAAGAAAATGGTCCATAATTATACTGCAGAAAGCTGGACATATTATTATTATTATTATTATTTTATTGTTATTTATTATGGTGGTTTTTTTTCCAAATGGCCTTTGCAGTTTGTGTGAATACCCCTTTTTCAAACTTTACTACTTGTAGTTTCATTTGGCTAGATATATTCATATTAAACTTTGAAAGTTCCTTTTGTATTTTCTCCATATACTTTTGCTAATTACAAAACACCTTATTTTTTTTCCACAAAAATAGCAATAATTTCTAACAATAACTATAACAATTACTATTACACATTTGCTTATACTACAAATTATCAACACTTGGTTCTACTTTATTGGGTTATCGTGCATATAAAGAATTTAACATCAATTCTCAAAACTAAACCCAAAATCCAACCTAAGCAAATAAATCGAATTATTAACACATCTATTATAAATTAAAAATAACTACACTCCATTCGTGTTTATTGGGCTAATCGCGACGGCTCAACTAGTAAATGTAAATGTAGCATTACGTGAGATTTCATCCACTTGAACACAAGTAGTATTAACAAATTATTCAACTTATAATTCAATTGCAATTATTACGTAGTCAATGCTTCATATGTATGTACTCCCTATTATTGTATGTCTAAGACATATCATCGGCCAAATATAAGATTTTGCTTGGTCCTCATCAATGTACAGTATTCATCAGGCTAAAACTTATTAGCATATATTTGTGTAGATAAGATTAAAATTGTTATCTTTGTATATATACAACCGCAAATTGTTCCATTTATATGAGGTATTGTACATTTGTACACTGTATGCACTAGCATCGAAATGTACATGCCACACTTGAACCACATGCGTTGCTCGAGTAATATAATATGGAGTAAAGGCGTTAGTACACAATTGAGAAAAGGATTCCAAATCTAATATATATACTCCGTACGAAGTTAAGGTTTCATAAATTTTATTTGATGGCACTAGGTCATATACTCGTATTCATGCTAATATACATGACCTCAAAAACAGTTTTAAAGGAAGTGTAGGCACATAGTTTTCAAGGATAGAGGTTTTGAAGAGTTGCGATTCAAAATTACGGAGTATCAAAATTTGAACTGATGTATCATTAGATTACAAAAAATTTAAAGGTGTTAGTTGTTGATAAGAGTTCATTAAGCAAAGAGGCGAAAGCCAGGGGCGGAGCCAAGGGGGGGCTGGGGTGGGCCATGGCCTCCCCTTGGCTCAAGATAAATATTAAATTTAGCTTATACTTGTTATAAGTTGTAGTGTAGAGGAGTTGATTTTTGCCATGTGATTGTGGACAAGAGGTCAAGAGTTCAAACCTAGCAACTAACATTTTGTAGTTTTTTTAATTTTTATTTTTTATTATGTTATATTTTTATAGTAAATGTAATCAACAAACTCAATAGTAGTTGCGATTTGCGAAATTACACGTACATAGATATGATCTTGGCCCCCCTCACTTAAAAATTCTGGTTCCGCCACCAGCGAAAGCTCTCACATTATGTGCATAAAGGTGTTGTTGCTATTTATGATTCAAATATAAAGGTGTTGTTGATAAGAGTGCATTAAGCAAAGAGGCGAAAGAAAACAAAAAATTTGATGCACTGCAAATAAGTCTGCAAAGAAGATTCAAGTACCATGTACTGTAACATTGATTCTTTGAGTGAAACACGGAACAAGTGAACTACTATCTCATAAATGTCATTATTAGGTTATGTTGAAATCATTTTTATTAATACTCCTTCCCTCAGTCTTTATTCAAAACTTTTATCAATATACTCTTTCTTCTACACATTTCTCACTATCCCCTTATGTATAATGGATGATCGAATAATTAGGATTCTCTACAAAAAAACAAAGCATCCACTCGTGGGAGAATCCTTTCCCGCATCAATTACTAATTTATTTTACCGTCTAATTAGACCGGGAAATCATTCAAATTATGAATATAAACTCGTTGTTCTTTCTTTCCTCAGAATTTGAACCATAAGTTTCGATCCATTTACTCAATTGACCCAACTTTGAATTCATTTCGTTTCCTTGCAAGAATTCAAATAGAATTGTATACCAATTTGGTAAGAATGAAATATTCTTCAAATTTTTTATTGATACAACATGCTCTTTTTTCCATTCATTTCCTTGTTGGATTAGTCGTGGTCTTATAAACTCTACCGATGATGTAGATGAATTCCTTGCTTCATCCAAATATGTAAAAGATTCTAGCCGCACTTAAGCCGAGTACTCTACCATTGAGTTAGCAACCCGAAAAAGAAATAGATATGTTATGTAGATACAATCGAGATAAAAAAAATGGAATGGAATGAATCAAAACTACGAATTAGGAAGAAATCCAAACAAAGTTTTCGAATCGATTTCAAACATAAAAGCAAACAAATTAGATGACAATCAAAAAGTTTCTTAGAGAAAATACATTTCTAGACCAAATATTATTATCCGTTTTTTTGGATCCAAATTTTATATTGGAAAAAATCCAACACACCCTTGAATAAAAAAACTTATTTTTGGGGCCTAAGACCGAAAGTAAACCATTTCATTTTTTTTCTACTTAGTTTGATTTCAAAATTGAATTATATTTGTTCAATATACTCTGGTCAATATAAATAGAAAAAAAATACAAATATTAATATTTTTGAATTTCTTTATTTAATATTATGTTTATTTAATTTATATATAATTATGATATAGATTTTCTTTGATCGAATTATTTGAATATTATAAATAGAAATATGATATATACAATATATAATATATTTGGAAATCAAAGTTGAAAAAGTCAAATATATAATATAAGAAAATTTTTGTGTTGGACTGCACTACATAAGAAATCTACAAGATCTTTCAAAAAAAAAAAAAAAAAAGGAATCTACAAGAAGTCAAGAATAGAAAAAAGAAGAAAAAAAAAGTTCTACCAAACTACAACCGCATTATCTTTGTTTTTATTTGATTAATTGAACTTCATAGACATTATTTTTGTGTTGGATTGATCCTGCGCTTAATGACATGCTACGGACTCTATAACCAAAACAAACCACTATACCATCTTAACCAATTTGATTATTATTGCAACAAAAAAATATATATATATAGAAAACCAATTTTTTTTTAAGTGGGGGGACAATTGTCCCCCCTTGTCTCCGCCTAGTTCCTCCTATGCCCTCCTTTAACATATATAGTACGGACTACCTATGACTTCATAGAATACTGCTACTCGAGTAGTCGAGTAGAAACATAGAGTAGGTAAGTACACTATCACAAAAGTGGAGTAAAAGTAAATGTTTCAAAATTTCAAAGACAATGCAAAGTGAACTTTTTCCAGCTTCTACTTATAGATTGATGACAATGGTGAGTTTACTATTTAACAAAAGTCTAAGTTATAGTTTATATTGATGACAATTATTAATACGGTCAATGGCTATGTTTTTTTCAACTTATTATTAATACGGTCAATGGCTATGTTTTTTTCAACTTATTTTCAATATTTAAGCTATGTTTTTTTCAACTTACTTTCAGTACTTATTGAATAAGATAAGTGTGGATAAGTATAAATAAGTACTAATAAGTTGAAAAGAATATCATTATTACTTTTCCCACTCACAGAATAAGTTCAGATTAGTTCAAATAAGTTCAGATATGTTCAAATAAGTTAAGATATGTTCAAATAAGTTGAAAGGAATACACCCTAATAAGTTGAAAAGAACATACTTACGGAGTATTACTTTTCCCTCTCACAAAATAAGTTTAGGGGCCGTTTGGTTGGGGTTAATCATCAAAGGGAATGAGAATCAACTGCCCTAATTCCCTTTGTTGTTGTTTGTTAGACCATTTTTCCCATTCCCTTTACCCTTTTCATTCCCCCAAATCCCTCTAACTTCATTCCCCACCCTCTCTAGACTTTCCCATTCCCATTCCTTGGCCACCATCTCACCTCCATACCACTACCACCACTCACCGCCGGCAAATCAGCCACCGCACCGCCACTCTACCTCCAACGGTTCGCCACACCGCCGTCGGCCGATCGCCGCACCTCCTCCGGTCGTTCGCTGCACCTCTACCGCCTTCCCCTTCCTCGTAAATCTTCACCCAGTCCCCTGAAAAACCCTAAAAACTCCCCTCCCTCCCCGTAAAACCGCCAGACTACCCTCCCACCACCCTCGAGGGTTTCGAGGGTGGTGGGAGGGTAGTCTGGCGGTTTTACGGGGAGGGAGGGGAGTTTTCAGGGTTTTTCTTGCCTAAGGGAGGTTTTTCGAGGGAGGATGAGCTGTGGTGGGGCCAGCGAGGGGTGGGGGAGGGATGACGAGGGGCGGGGGAGGGCTGGCGAAGGGCGGCGATCGGTTTCTTGGCTGGAAAAGGTACCTGAATTTCTTCCTGTATCATGTCTAAATTCTCTTATGGAGATCCTTCGGAAATTGTTTCTTCAATTTGACCATCATCAATCAATGCTCCTTTTCTTTTCCGAGGATTCTTATCTTTGGAACCTATTGGTCTTCCACGTTTCTGACGAGGTTTAGACTCATTAGCAAATTTATTTTGACCTTTTGGGACATCGATTTTAAATAGAGCATTTACAGCTGGAATATGTGACTTGGTCACTCTTTTTGGGTCAGCAAACGAGTCTGGCAATCAATTCGCTAAACTTTGTAAATGAATTATCTTTTGAACTTCCTATTCACATTGTTTAGTTCGAGGATCAAGATAGAATAATGATAATTCATTCCATTTAATTTCCTTTTCTAGCTCTCTCTTTTCTCCCCCTAATGTTGGGAAAATTGATTCGTTAAAATAACAATCTGCAAAACGAGCCGTAAATAAATCCCCTGTTGTAGGCTCAAGATATTTAATTATTGACGGGGATTCAAACCCAATATATATTCCCAACCTCCTTTGAGGACCCATCTTAGAGCATTGTGGTGGAGCTATTGGAACATAAACCGCACATCCAAAAATTCTTAGATGGGAAATATTTGATTCCTGACCATAAACCAATTGTAATGCGGAGAACTTATGATAACTTGTTGGCCTAATGCGAATTAGTGCTGCTGCATGTAATATAACATGTCCCCAAGCAGAAATTGGGAGATTGGATTTCATAAGTAATGGTCTAGCAATTAGCTGAATACGTTTAATTAATGACTCTGCCAGACCGTTTTGTGTATGAACATGTGCTACAGGATGTTCAACCTTTATCCCAATGGACATGCAATAATCATTGAAAGCTTGAGATGTAAATTCACCAGCATTCTCAAGCCGAATAGTCTTAATGGGAGTATTTGGAAAATGTGTCTGTAACTTAATCAATTGGGTAAGTAATCTCGCAAACGCCAGGTTACGAGTTGATAACAAAGACACATGTGACCATCTAGTTGATGCATCAATTAAAACCATAAAATATCTAAATGGTCCACATGGGGGATGTATGAGCCCACAAATATCTCCTTGTATATGGTCCAAAAAACTAATTGATTCAAAATTAATTTTAGCTGGTGATGGACGAATTATCAACTTGCCTTCTGAGCAAGCAGCACATGAAAAATTATTATGAAGAATATGCTGGCTCTTCAAAGAATGTCCACATGAATTCGTAATTATTTTTCGCATCATTATTGAACCGAGATGGCCTAACCGGTCATGCCAAACAACAAAATTATCTGTAAACTTCTGGTTTACTATAGCATAAGTTTCAATAGTATTGATTTTTGTGTAGTACAAACCACTGGAGAATGTAGGGAGTTTCTCCAAAACATGTTTTGTGCCTTGACTTATATTTGTGATTTGAAGGAATTCGTTATTTTCTTCATTGATTGTCTCAATATGATAACCATTGTTGCGAATATCCTTAAAACTTAATAAATTTCTTTGAGACAATGGGGAGTATAAAGCATCAATTATTTTAATTTCAGTTCCCCAAGGCAATTTTATATTGGCTCTTCCGGAGCCCTCAATGATATTTGTACTACTCGATATGGTACTCACATTAATCCTTTTCATCATCAAATGAGAGAAATATTTTTTATTTTTAAGTATTGTATGAGTAGTTGCACTGTCAGCAAGACATAATTCTTCACCATTCATAGCAAATCGTACTTGAGTAGTATCCATATTCTTCACGAAATAAAATACATGTCAAAATATTAAGCATAAAAATAATGATGATAAAATAAATAAAATACTCAAATAGTTCATAAATTCATAAAGCAAAAGTGCTTATTACAACCATAGAAAATAACTTAAGTAAATCACTAGAATAAGCAAATATAAGTCTAATATTAAAACTGACAATATAATTTTAATTATTCCCTTTTGGGGCATTGAAGAAATCAGCAACTTCTAAATGAGTTGTATACTTGTATTGCCAAAATCAAAATTATTCCCTTCCGGGGAAATAAGGAAATCAGCAACATCGAATTGATTGGCATTGCCAAAATCAAAATCAAAATCACCTTCACCATCTTCAAGAACAAGGTTTGCCTCAACTTTCTTTCCTTTCTTCGATGATTCTTGGTAAAGTTCAACAAGATGCTTTGGAGTTCTACAAACCCGAGACCAATGACGTTTTCCTCCACAACGGTAACATATATTGGTCTCACTTTTCTCTTTATCATCCCTACGTTCCCACTTCTGGTGGGAATGTGAATTTGTGTAATGACCTCCACAACCTCTACCATATCCACTAAAACCACGCCCACGACCGTGACCACGCCATTGGCCACGACCGCGACCACGACCTCTACCTCGACCACTACTGCTGGAATGGTCTCTGTTTTTAGTTTCTTTCCCGTTATGGGTTGTCACATTCGCTTCAGGGAATGGAGTAGAGCCAGTAGGACGTGATTCATGATTTTTCATTAACAACTCGTTATTTTGCTCAGCCACAAGAAAACAAGATATTAATTCAGAATATTTTTGAAAACCTTTTTCTCTATATTGTGTCTGCAGGACAATATTATTTGCATGAAAAGTGGAGTATGTCTTTTCAAGCATTTCTGCATCAGTAATATTTTCTCCACATAATTTCAATTGAGAAGTTATTTTAAACATAGCCGAGTTATATTCACTAACAGATTTAAAATCTGGCAATCTCAAATTCAACCAATCATAACGAGCTCTAGGTAGTATTACTGTTTTTTGGTGGTCATACCTTTCCTTTAGATTACTCCAAAGGATTTGTGGGTCTTTCACAGTTAAATATTCATTTTTAAGTCCTTCATGGAGGTGATGGCGAAGGAATATCATGGCCTTAGCCTTATCTTGAGGTGTTGCCTCATTAGCCTCTTTGATTGTTTCACCAAGCCCTTTAGCGTTTAGGTGTATTTCAGCATCTAACACCCATGATAAATAGTTCTTTCCAGTAATATCAAGGGCCACAAATTCAAGCTTGGCAAGATTCGACATTTTTCACTATACAAAATATAGTTCAAAATTAGATCTCATAAAATATCAAACATATACATATCAAATTATAATGGTTGATAAGAAACTAGCCAAAAGGAAGAATATTGTATGGGATAATATAGCATAATATAAAATAAAATTTTACTAATTAACCATAAAATTAAGCAGTACTATTATAATCAAATGATGCATAATATAAAGGCTTGCTAATATTAAGATCATACATTGATATGTATGATAATCATATATACTTAATCAAGCAAACTAGCCAAACACTAATCAAGGGTAATGCACGGATCAAAATAAAAATGTTGCAGCACTAAAACAAAGTCATGATAATAAATAAAATCAATAGCAACCACCATAATATAAAATAGGCAAATTATAAAGTCTAACATTCTCCTAATATATGAAGTCAAATACAATGGAAATATGAATGCTATTACTCTCGGGAAGAATGACATAAAACTAAGTTGGGGAAACTCAAATAAAGGTCTGACATAACAATATGTAAGAGTTTATTAATCAACCAAAGAGACTTATAATATTATTTTAAGTAACATTATGTAACGTGATTGTCCATAACAAGACCCAACCCCCTTATGTGGCATATGCAACATGATGCATCAAGATTTGTATGAATCTATGTAAAATTGTCTATATTAAAAAAAACTTACATAGATGATTATGATCCTTTGTTATATTATTTGACTATGGTTTTCTTCGACTTTTGATAGGTAAAGCAATGGTGCTGATAACGTATTATAAAATAAGGGAAAGAGAGAATATTAGAGAGAGAGAGATGTAGAGAGGTAATTGTGTTTTCTATGTTCATCCATTTCATGAGCCATCTATATATATACATGATATGAACATTGTAATCTATATGGACAATGAAGAGTCCATTCATGAGAGGGTTAATAAGAACTAATGACATATGGAGGGTTACAAGGATGCTATTACAACCATACTTAAGATAGTCATAAATGAGATAGTTACAAGCTATAATGACCATCCATAATTAACATATTTTATAACACAAAGGACTTTTTTTTTTTTTTTTTTTTTTTTTCAAAAACTAACACAAATGGGTTGTTCAAAAAATCATATAATTTCTTATTCAATTTTATCAAGTTGTTTTGTTTAATTGATGTTTAATCACGTTTATCTTAGGGCTAATAAAAAATTAAAGATTTCACCTTATTAGATAAATAAAGTTTGGGAAAACATAAAATTATTTTTTGACAATTTATCGTTGACGATCTCCTTCTGATGAACCAGATTCAGGCACCTCCGCCATTCGAATCAAATATCTGAAGAAAAAACAAGAAATTAATCTCTAATTAATTATTATTTAATCCAAGTAGAGTAAATAAGTAATTATTAATTAATTAATATAAGAATCAAAATTACCTTAGGAAAGAGCGACGGTTGTTTAGGGGAAATTGCTTTTCTAGGGTTTTCTTTTGCCCTATTGCATTTTTTCATTTTCAACACAATTTTTAAACTTGAACCCATTTTAACCCGGACCCACTTAACCCGTAAATTGGCGTGGTTGGATCAGGGTTGTCCTGTTGGCTAACTTGGCTCAAAGGACTTTTTTTTTATTATTTTTTTTTCAAAAACTAACACAAATGGGTTGTTCAAAATTCAACATCTGTAGGTAATACTTTTTGAGATGGGTTGTTCAATCAAGGCTGAATCTGAGATAGTTGTGGAAGCTCACTGGAAACGAATATTTTTGAGATGATCTTGAGAAGATACAAATTCAATTTTTTAGGTAATACTGATTCAACTTGCAAGTTACCTTGATAAAATATTGGCGGAGAAGTGGAGAATGGGTGCTTATAGTCATCTACTCATCTCATAATAAAACAAATGAACATGAAGAACTATCTTTAGTGACAAATTTTGGGCTAAATTTGTTGCAACACTTTTGAATATTTGTATATATAGAAAGGTAGCAATATATCATCTATTTAATATCTGTATTATTGAGTATTGACAAAATTAGATAATGTTCATAAATTATTTAGTCTACTCTCCAAATTGAAAGGTTTGTTTTCAATTTTTCCCTTTTCTTTCTAGCTTTAGGGTTTTTATTTCTAGGTTTTGATTTGAAATTCTGGGTTTTGATTTGAAATAGTACAAATAAAGGTTATATGAACTAACAATAATAATTTCTACTGTAATGGAAATTAAGTTGTGTAATTTCTATATATATGGAGGTTGTGCTTTGGTACTTGCATTGTTATCTTTTCTTATTAAAGTTTGCTACTTGTATGATTTCAGGGAACATAATGCGGCAGTTATGCTCTGGTAATTCCAGTCTTGAGGGTGTTGTCAACTGGATAGTTGACATGAGAATGATGCTGTCATTGAGCAGATGCCCATGGTACTCATGCTCTTATCAATACCAATTTTATTTCCTATTAAATGTCCTTTGTTCTAACATTGCTCTGTCCGTTCTGTCCTGTCCTTTCTGTCCTGCTATGTGCATTTCTGGCCGAAAAACGTGAAAACTCCATGCACCATTCAGGCAATGTTGCCAAATGTTTTTTTGTTGTTAATTTTTATCATAATTTCCTTTATTTGTGTCCTTGATAATTACTTATCTCAAAATTACACTAGAAATGGTTGGGTTGAGCAGAAACCTCTTGTTCCCCTTACCCCTTAACAAACATGGGAATTTGAGAGTTGGGTATTAAACTTTTCAATCCCACCTACACTCTTTATCAAACATATACCCCATGATAGGTGTTGGTTGCATGGCTAAATATTTTCACTTTGTTCATCAGTCATCTCTTAATGGTATTACTGATTGTCTTTTTGGGCCTTAGGCTTTGTTCATCCTCAAAATTTACCGCTTATTTTTGCATATATATATATATATGTATAGAGAGAGAGAGAGAGAATATTATTGAGGAGGTAGTGTGTTAGATAGAGAGAGAGAGAAACATTGAGGAGGTAGTGTGAAACTAGATTAGATGACCAAGAGATAGAGAAAAACATAAGGATGTAGTGTGTTACATGAGCATGAGAGAGAGAGAAATATGACGAGGTTGTGTAAAACTAGATTAGATGTGTATGTGTGTGTGTGTGTGTGAGAGAGAGAGAGAGAGATGGAGAGGTAGTGTGAAACTAGATTAGATGAGCAAGAGAGAGAGGGAGAGAGGGTGGAAGGAAATGGAGTGAAAATTTTAAATAAAAGGTTGGAGTTAGAATTAGAAGTAAAAGAAGGAAATGAGAATGAGTAGAATCTAAATGATGCATGTCGCACCTTGATGACCATTATGTTATATCACCTTCCATAAGCCGAGTCCTCTTCTTGCTCTATGGTCTTTTTGCTGTACAGAAAAGGATAGATTTGATATGTGGTTATAATAGGTGTTTTACTGTGGAAGATAGATATCATGTATATTCTTGTTGGCTTTCTTATTATGCTCAATTCATCAATTGGATATTTGATGTATTGCAATAAAGATCCTGATAATTCTGGTGATCCTACGAAAGCACATGTGTTACAAAAGCTGTTATACAATCATATATAACTGTATTCTGTTTAGGGGTTGTTGACACCGAAATTTTGTTAATTATTAGAGCAACTCCAATAGTTGTAGCTAGGGACTTGCTTGCAATTTCAATAATTCCCTAGCTACTAGCTTGACCATTGGAGCTTGAAAAGTTAATTAGCTTGGCTAAGCAAATTACCTTTGCCAAGCTAATTTGCTTGGGAATTAAACTTGCCAAAATAAAATGTTCATTGCACCAATTATACTCTTTCCATGTATTTTCTATCCAACAACTAAAACTAAGCTAATAGCTAGCCATTGGAGCAAAAAGTAGCTAAGATGATAATTAGCTTAAAAGCTTATGTGGCATGGCAAACTAATTGACAAATTAGCTTGTCATTGGAGTTGCTATTAGGTGTCAGATATATGTAAATAAGGAGATAATATCAAAAATATATAAGATATTATCTTCAAGATCTCGTAGAATATTTAATAGCTATCTTGTTTACTACTCTACGACATTCTATATAAAAGGGTCGTTCCTAGGGTTGATGAGGCTAAGATAGAACAAGTCACAAAAACCCCATCTCCTCCCTACTACCAAACATTGTAGGTACATAGTATGGATTAAGCCGACAAGGCCCTGACTATAACAAATATCAAAACCCTACCCCTTTAAAGAGAGCAATCAAGAGATCTACGAGAGTTGTAATCCACAAAATATCAATGAAATAATTGTTCCCGTATATTTTTCTACCTCTTTATTTGTATATTGCAGGTTTGAATTTTTATGGTTTACACTAGCATTAGACCATCATTAAATCTACTAATAGCACAATTGATATCACAAGTTCATCATAATCTATATAGGTCCAATCATTTAATTACAATTATAACATATAATGACCCTACCTCATCCATTTAGACTTGGTGGGTGATAATCGAATGAAGTGTGCCTCCGCTTGGGTAGAATAAGGTCAAATTTCTTATACGGCTTCATGTTTTCTCTTTTGATCAATTAATTTTATTTTAATGTGCTCTACCAATTGGGGTGAAACATCACTATCGTTTTGATCATAAAAAAGTTATAAAGAGAAAAGAATCATTTGTGTTACAATAAAGCAAATTTGGTGGATAAAATCCAAGGTGGGGGTGGTGCAACAACAAATAAAGATGGCTAAAACTACTATTTTATTACTTGATTAATTAGTACAAGTGCCCACCTCAATTATTTTAATTTACCAAATTAGAAGATTAACATACAAGATACAACAAGATTAGCATGATTTCAAGTACCACCAAAAACAAAAAATGAGAGACAACAAGAAAAGATCAAAGGAGGGGAGCAACAAAAACTAGCTTAGCAAACACATTGATTAAAGCTCCTCCAATTTAATTATACTACCTTTGATCTAAATCTAGGGTCATCAAATGAAAGACACATAAATTAGAACATCTTCGGATTAACTCGAGTTCTCGAGGGGCTGTTAATTTAAGATTAACATTAGAGTTAATGAGCGCGATCCTTGATGATGTCGAACCCCATCTCACTAGGCTCGGTTGCTTGGACTTCGTAATGAATTCCATCTAATGCTCTCCTTATTCCTTCCTTTGATGTTGCATACAACATTTTTGCCCTAATTCTTGATGCTGATGGTGCCCTGAAATCGTAATTATTTACAATATTAGGATCATTGTTGTCATTTTGTATACAAACAAACATCATTTTGAGGAAGGTGAAAAGTGCAATGTAATTTTCATAAAGTGCTTGATCGCGATAGTGTAAGCTTTTGAGATAACTTTCGGTACTGTCGGTAAGGAGTTTATTATAATTTTTATTTAATACTAAATAGAATTGATAGATACTGATATTGTTTGAAAATAATATGATGATCGGATAAGTTTATCTGTATCAATTATTTTTATTACTCCAATCCCGATTAATATGTTCTTTTAACCTCAACCCATAACAATGATAAATGAATCTATACTAAATCTCAACACGGGTTCATGAACATACGGGTTCATTAACACACATTATTGATACATGTTGAACAAACCGTTCTTTAAAAGAAAACGTACAACATCAAAGAGTTGTTTAATCAACGTGTCTAATTGTTCATGAACAAAATAAATGCATACAACATAATAAAACAATCAAAACTATTTCCTTTTGATTAGTTGAATTCACTTGAATCAAATCACATAAAATCCATCCTACTTGACACCCATCATGTACGATTTTTTATTAATGAATTAATTTATCAGTAAATTTATAATTATAATTTTAAATTAAGAAATAAGAAGAAATAAAAAAAGAAAAAGAAAAGAGAGGGAGTGGCGTAAATACCAAGCGATGAAGAAGATCTTGCTCTTGCGGCAGTTATCGACGGTGACAAAATCAAAATCGAAGACGGCGTAACGGCAATCGTCGTCGGGAAGAGAGGCGGCGAGGTCATCGTAACCTTCACCGGCGGCGCCGACCTTATCGACGGTGAAACCGCCGGACTTTTCATCGATCTTGAATACGATGTAGCGATGCACCTTCTTCCACTTCATCTCCATGAACGAGTTCTTACATTCCTCTGTTACTCTCATCCCCATTGTCGCCTGTTAATTATGATTTTAGCATATTCAATTTAATGTTGGAAATTTATAAAAAAAAAGATTATGTAATTAGAATTAAGAAAATAATTAAGATGAGAAAATTGTATTACCATCTTAAATGCCATAGCCATGTTGTATTGATGGGTTGCTGTGTTCTGCTGCTCTCTCGAGTTTGAGTCTGAAATGAACAAGTGTTTTGGTTGTGAGTTGGATGGTAGTGATGTGGCAATGGGTTGGACTTTATATAGAAGTCTAAGGTTTTCTGATTTGCCACTCAACTTGGTGATTATTACACTTCTCACTCTATAGTCTCTATTTATAGAGATGTTAAAGTTGGTCATGGACAAGGCCGGGCAGAAACACATGTTCTAGGCCTTCTAGTGAGTCGTGTTTAAAATAGGTCAAGAAAAATTGTGATGTGTTGAGCTCGTATCAATTAAACAAAAACAAGGTTCAAATGCAGCTTGACTGTTATAAGCCACGTGCTAGATATAAAAATGACCTATTTATCCAAAAACCACTCAATTAAATAAAGTGATACAACACATGTATTAAAAAATAAGGTAGTAAACTAATCCGAAGTTGAAGTACTTGTTTTGTATAAGTAGAGATGGATGTGAACTTATTGATTCGACATTATTAGCCATAATTTTCTATGTTTATGTGATTGGACTTGATCACCCCTAATTAAACTTGAAACCTATTATCTTAAGGTGAACATAACACACTTTATACACAATTGTAATAAAAGAAAAGGTATAATTGAATGATGTGCTAAGCTAACCATATGACATATTTTATATACGTTGAGTGCTTGTATGTAACACTCGTAGTAATATATCAAAGGTGTATTGGGCGTGAGAAATGTGAATTGTCAACCGTGATTGCATCAAATTCAGGCTACGGGGGTGCATGATTCGTGAACAACCTACACTACTACGAGTATCACATTGGCTGAGCACCCACCCATACAGAGTATATTTTTATTTGTATTATGTAGTCCACATTTGGCCTTGACAAAGGCTAATTTGATTTGAATAATAATCTTAAAGAGAAAACTCTTAACCAAAAACAAATGTACATACTTTCAATAACAGTCAATGATAATCTTTCACATTCAAATTTAGATTGTATACTTCTATAATCAATTTTCAATTCACTATATATACGTCATAATAACTCCCTTTATATGTAGACTACGCAGATCCATTCAATTTCAAAATAATATTCATTCAAAAATATTCGGGTGATAAAATTATACAAGTATATTTCTAAATTACATATGTCAATGAAATCGGATATTTTCTACCTATTTCTAGGTCATTCTTCCTATTAGTTTGGCCGTCATTCCTATTATAGAAGTGTTAATTAAAAGAAGAGTGCGTGTAGACAATAGGATATATACAATGGATAAAAAAATCTTGGATCGCGCAACAACATTCTTCTTCTATTTCTTGGAGTTGCTAAGAATGTATCCGCCGAGCCGCTTTACGTGAAAGTGAAGGAAATTTGGTAACAGTGTATATTGATTTTTTTGTCTAACAACTTGGCTAGTTACTCCCCTAAATGTTTTTACCGATATGTTGTGCAGCCCCATAAGAAAATAATATGGACATATTGTTGCAGTAATGGAAGCCAAATCTCCATGTTTACTGGGATGTACTTGATAATTATTTTATGTTTAGTATGAATTTATGCTTAATTAGAGGTTACACCGATCTCTTACAAAGTTTGTAACAATTATACATGCACATTGTATTAGACTGCCTTATTTTCTTATAATTTATGAAAAAATACATTTATTCAAGAAAATAAGTTGAATAAAGGAAGATAAGTTGTTAAAAAAATGTTATTAACCTACATAGGCTAACCAATTCGATACACGTCTATAATTAGTTCGAATAAATTCATCCTCTGTTTTATACCCTGCGAGCAATGCTCTCAGATCACATGTATTATATAAATTGTGAATAGCAGATTGTACTGTACAAAGTATATTGGCTAGAGTATAAAAGCAATTATTGAGCTTTAGCCAGAATTGGCTCTTTGACATAGTTTCAAGAATCAACGTAACAAGAAGGTCATATGTTCCATGAATGCTAACCATACATTAGTTTAAGATTGATTTAGTCCTATGATAGTTTCACTAAACTACTCCCAAATTATACTTTGAACTTCGTATTATTTAAATTATTATATTAATGGTTTTATAAATTTGTCAATTAGGATGGTCCAATAGAAATGAAGATGGTGCTATTTAACCATTTATGGAGCATTTTTGGAAAAAGGTATATAGATCAATTTGGCTGTTAGTAGGTGGACTAGATCACTTGCACAGTTGCACAAGATATACTATTTTGGCAAACAGTACATATTTTGGGGGCAGAGAGGTTTCTTTGCATGCAATTACAATTTTGTTAGATTCAATAAGATATCACATCCCCAAATTGCTCGATTATTATTTCAATGAGAATGTCAAGAAAATAATATAATAAATTAAAAATAAAATAAAATTGTTTTGAGGCAAGTGGCTGTATGGCCTGTATTAGCCCTGGATGGCAACTTTATCCAAAACATTGCATATATTTTTAATAACAATAATGGAATGAAGACGACTTTACTTCTACTACTAACCGCTAGTGTAGTATAATTGATAAACGTGAAAGAGGAAACGAGAAAACATAGAATGATGGAGAATCATGTATGAATGGAAATTTTGCAAAATCACAAGTACTAAATTCTAAGTATATGCTAAGCTTTGCATATAGTCTTATGGAAGGAAGTGGATGTATGTTTATGTTTATGTGTATGTTTATGTTTATGTGTATGTTGTGACGGGACGAAAAGGCCCTCATGCATATCCGATGTCACCTCTTTGCCCATCAGACCATCAACTCGATCTAGCTAAAATGCTAATAATATTATATCGTATTATTTAGAGAATCCTATTTTAATTATTGGCCAAGCTAACCTACTAATCCTTTTCCATTATCAAAATCATTGACTTAAGGAACTACTTACTAATGAATTATTAGTAGTAGGTATTTATATAGAGAGAATCCGAGCAACATATCTGTGTATGAGCGTGTGCATGTGCACTTAACATGTGTGAGTCAAGATAAATTATCAATGATACACTCAGTGTTTTCTTATGAATAAAGTTATAAAACGACGTAATATTACCCTAGTAAAAAGGACAAGTTCTGAGCTCGAGGGTGTGAATGGTGAAGATGGATAGATGGATACACAGAATAAAGCTAAGCTGGCCCCATGAATTTCGCCAGTAGTTTGCAGCATGTTACTAATGGATGTAGCGAAAGAAATCGTGTTTAGTAGGCTTATTATATCTCATTTTTCCAAGGTACATACCAAACATATGCAAATGTTTGTGAGTAGATCATGATTTGTAACCAGTTTATGGCATTATGCATTTAGAGGCATGGTGATAGACGAAACATCAAACATCTTGAGCTTCTTCGAATCTTATGGGTGTGACTCAATAGTAGTTGGAGTATTACTCTCCCTTTTTCTTCCTCATTTGACCGACTGTGAATTTGATAGGATTATATACCAATAATGGAGATAATTGAGTTATGACTCTTTTGTTTTAGTGGAGTACTCTATTCTTGCATATATGGTTAGAGTGTCTACTTCGAAATGAAAATTTACCTTCTACGTGGTACTATTATATTTTTACAAATCGAAGTGTTCCATTTTTATTATTTTTTTCCAAAAACAGATGAAAATTATTGTTTCACAGATCTACTGACATTTGTAACATACTTAAGGGTGTGTTATATACTTATATTCAACAGATTTTCACTTATTCAAGCTTATCTTATCTAAACTTATTTGAATTTATTAGATCTTATTAAAACTTATTTTATTTGTAATTTGTATTTGGATAACCCTTATCAGAACTTATTTTTAATATGGATAAAATGATTAAACAACCATATTCAATTAAGAGATAACCATCAATAGGTGTAGTGTCAGAATATGGTTTAGATATCATTAACTCTCACAACTGAAATGGAAAACATTAGGAGAGCCAATAAAATGTAGCAAAGTTGTACAACTAATTAACTCTTCTCATACTTCTTTGAAGATTACCTCTTCAATTATTCAATTTATTGTTAGAAAACTCAATTCTACAAATGAACAGAGGATATGCACAACCCACCAAGTATTACAGAGTGGGATAACAAATTAGAATTACAGAATACAGAGATGAAATCAAACCACACCAGAACAAAAAAACAAAAAGAAATTGGAGTATGATAATTTACACGTTGAGTGGAGGTGTTCGGATACTCCTGCTTATAGGAAGCTGAACATAAACATTATGGACTTCAGGCTTATTAACCTCTGCTCTGTCTCGGTCAATGGCATAGCATACATATATTGTGTCAATCACATCATCGAGCAGGTGCACAAAGAAACCGAGCATCACTATGAGCAGCAACCAAGCCAGGAGGGAAATGTAGTATGAATACACTCCAAGACTAGTTACACCATTTAGAATAGCACAGACCTAAAAGAAAAAGAAAAAAAAAAATTCACACATTCAGCTTAACTTGAACACAAACAAGTAAATGAGGAACCAAAAGACGATAGTAAAGCTTCATTTTCCATGATTATTACACATAACTAACAAGAGAAGCTTCTTCCTTACCTTATTTTTGGGGGAAGGAGGGGTGGGTGATAAAAAAAGAAAGAAAGAAAAAGCTAATCATATGGGGGATTTCTCAATTCTCATACACAGCTGATTCTGAATTTGACACCTGAAAATCACTCCAAAACGGAGTTTTGCGCAACTAAACGCCTGTTGAAATTGGATTTAGGCCTAAAAATTTTATTATACAGGTTAAGATAATGGTTACTGCCCAGCTTTTCATTTTGTGATTATTATGCCTGAAACTAATATAAAGTTACTGAAAATTAAATAACTTTCTTTAAGCAAGGAAAAAAAACCTACACGCTCCTAGTGTTCGTATCACTTTAAAAAGCAACAGAGTGGACTAAATGAAGTAAACTACTTACCACAACAGCATATACTGCTGAAAGGACGAAAATTATCCCACCCAGTAAACGTGTAGAAATTGTCTCCACAAAAACAGCTGATAGAAGATTACGTTTCAAAAGTTCATATGTCATCCTTGCAGATGTACAATAAGCTTCACCTGTAATAGCAGCAAAGTTTATGGTGAATTTGTTAAGAAAATCTACAGCTGCCATGAAAACTTTGACGCAGCACCGAAGGACAACATTCACAATTCCAGTAGCCTCTTCTTGTCTTGCACTATCAACCGCAGCACGCACCAAGCGGACAATAAACATTATTAAGCCGGAGAAGCATATAGTTCCAGCGGAAGGGCCAAATGCATTTCTGTAAATGTAAATAGTGGTCAGATAAAAAAAAAAAAAAAAAAAAAAAAAAAAAAAAAAAAAAAAACCTTGTATAATATCTGCTACACTGCACTAACACATTAATCAGATGCAATGATGTAATTGCATTTGCCTTGAAAAATTAATGCTGGGTTCAATGGCAGGCTGCAACAGAACCTATATATTTTTATTATCTTCCTATATGAACTCTATAGCTAGTATTAACTAGATCAGCTTATGTATTCCATATTTGTTCACTCTGTAGAAGACGAGAAGTTGGAAGTTCAAGGGAAGTCACCCAAAAAATTAACGTATAAATTTATTAGGTTCATAAACAACTTACGCGAGTAAAACAAAGAGACACATATCCTACTAATATAAAAATAAAACTCCCCCACTTAAGCAAGTAAAAAGCTTCTGTAAATGAGATACACATGAGAAACCATATATTTTGACCCCTTTTTTTTTTCTTTTTATTACAAGGCCAAGAAATAGTTGCTTTAAGTGTTCCAAAATACTTCCTCTTTTCATTTTAATCAAAACTCTGTTACCCAATAAGTATATTTTACAGATGTTTCAGGAAGCAGTTTCATTTATGAAACACATACCAACTCCAGGAACATTTCCATGAATCAAAGCTCGAATCCTTCCATGTTGATCAACTAAATCATAGATGACACTGAACCAAGAAGGCTCAGCCTAATAATAAGCTTATGGACCACGTTTGAAGAATACACCCATGATACCCTTATAAGGTCCCAGAAAAATTAGGATAATTCCTCCTAGGGCTCTTTGTCATAGCCTCATAGGGAAGGCAGGTAAAACTAAACCAATACAAAGTATTATTTTTAAAAACAAACCTATAAGAAAGGAGCAGACAAAATTGCTGTGAAAATTTAAGAATTTCAGCTAATTTTAGAGGAAAGTCTTCTAGAATACCTCAAAAGTCAGTCACTACAAGAAAACACGCTAATTCGATGGGTTCCTTCCGATGGCCACCTAAAACCGTCGGAAAATAAGTAATTTTCGATGGTTTTAAAAGCCATCGGAAATTTACGATGGTTTTAAAAAAATTCCGATGGATAAAGCTGTTGGAAATTTTCGACGGCTGTAATAAGCATCGAAAACCGTATTTCCTATGGTTTTTCCGATGGCTTAAGCCATCGGAAATTTCCTATGGCTTTAAAAGTCATAGGAAATTATATAATTTCCGATGGTTTTTAAAGCCATAGGAAATTTCCGATGGCTTAAAAGGCCATAGGAAATTTCCGATGGGAAAAAACCATCGGAAAATATAAATTTTCCGACGGTTTTAAAACCCATCGGAAATTTCCGATGGCTTTTATGAAATAAACCATCGGAATCTAATTTAATAAATAAATAAAAAAAACCCTAACCTTATACAAATTCACCAGCCGCTCCTTACATTTTTTTTCTTCTCATTTCCTCTTCTTAATTCTCATCTTCTCAATTCTCTCTCCTCTTCTCTTTTCCCTTCCATGGCTCCATCTTATCACCAGTGATACGAGGAACGTGGGACGTTAGGGCGAATCCCGTCCTGAGTCGTTCGTTCCGAATCGCGGAACGATCGCGTCCCAAATCGCAGCGGTTCGCGTCTCAGATCGGTGGTCATGGCGTTTCCTTTTTCTTCTTCAAGTGTTGCAAAATTAAGGCACTTGTCACAGGTTTTTCATCAAAATAAGTTAGGGCTTTTATTTGAATGATGAAATCGAGTGTTCTGCTGTGCTTGATTTTGATTTTTGTTATATTTTTCAAATTTTCAGATTCAAGGAAGGTATGAAAAGGAATTGGTCGGGGAGTTCAAAGGTTGAAGACGGTTTACAGTACAAAACGCACAACTGTTGCAGTACTCTTTATTGGAGTGGGGGCCATCATCTATTTTTTATTAATTTATTTTTCATTTATATATATTTTTTTAAAAGGTGTGTGGTGTGGTTGGCTGGTTGCACATGGGAAACTAGCAAAGATTGAAATTTTCAACCAATATTGAATTTTTTTTAGTATCAGTGCACTGGTTTTACAAGTTACTAGAATAAAGTACTTCGTATTAAAGTATTACTTGTATTTTGATTACAAGAAATTAAATTTTAAATGTGTTGGTGCAGCCCTCCTAAGTGTATTACTTGCATAATTTATACGAGGGTCTATAACAAAGGATGATTCTCGTCAAAAATAATAATAACAAAGGATGATTAAAATACTTCTCATCAAAATAAAAATTTTAAAAAATAACTAAAATTTTAAAATACTAACCTATAACTAAATAATAATTATACTATGAATGATCGATAAAAAGGATATATATGATCGTACTATGCGTGATTAAAATGAACTAATTAATCATACTATGAATGATCGATCGAAAAAGGATATGATCATATATACTATCAACATTTGATCAAAAAGATAAATGACTACACATGGAATGACACCTATATAATAGTATCAAACTATGAATGATCGATAAAAAAGAATTGATTGTACTATGACTAATCGATAAAAAGGATATGATCGTACTATGCGTGGTTGATAAAAATGAACTAATTATACTATGATTGATCGATCGAAAAAGGATATGATCATATATAATATCGACATTTGATCAAAAAGATATATGACTATACATAGAATGACACCTACATAATAGTATCATATACTATGAATGATCGTTAAAAATAAAAGAATTGATCGTAGTTCGTACTATGACTAATCGATAAAAAGTATATGATCGTAGAAAGTATAGTGTTATACAATGAATGATCGATAAAAAGGAATTCATCGTATTACGAAACATCGATAAAAGGTATATTATCGTATATAGTATGAGTGGTCGATCAAAAAGGATATATGAACATGCATAGTATGTCACATACATATTAGGGTTATATTGATATATATACTATGAGTGTTTGGTAAAAAGAAATTGATCATACTACGACAGATCGATAAAAGGTATATAATCGTATATACTATGAGTGGTCGATCAAAAAGGATATATGAACATACATTTTAGGGTTATATTGATATATATACTATGAATGATCGGTAAAAACAAATTGATCATACTACGACAGATCGATAAAAGGTATATGATCGTATATACTATGAGTGGTCGATCAAAAAGGATATATGAACATACATTTTAGGGTTATATTGATATATATACTATGAATGATCGGTAAAAACAAATTGATCATACTACGACAGATCGATAAAAGGTATATGATCGTATATACTATGAGTGGTCGATCAAAAAGGATATATGAACATACATAGTATGTCACATACATTTTAGGGTTATATTGATATATATACTATGAATGATCGGTAAAAACAAATTGATCATACTACGACAAATCGATAAAAGGTATATGATCGTATATACTATGAGTGGTCGATCAAAAAGTATATATGAACATACATATTAGGGTTATATTGATATATATACTATGAATGATCGGTAAAAAGAATTGATCATTACTACGACAGATCGATAAAAGGCATATGATCGTATATACTATGAGTGGTCGATCAAAAAAGATATATGAACATACATATTAGGGTTATATTGATATATATACTATGAATGATCGGTAAAAAGGAATTGATCATACTACGACAGATCGATAAAAGGCATATGATCGTATATACTATGAGTGGTCGATCAAAAAGGATATATGAACATACATAGTATGTCACATACATTTTAGGGTTATATTGTTATATATACTATGAATGATCGGTAAAATGGAATTGATCATACTACGATTGATCGATAAAAAGTATGTAATCGTATAAAAAGGAATTGATCGATAAAAAGGAATTGATCGATATGGAGTACTATGAATGATCGATAAAAAGGAATTGATCATACTACGATTGATCGATAAAAAGTATGTATAATCGTATAAAAAGGAATTGATCGTCTAAAAAGGAATTGATCGATAAAAAGGAATTGATCGATACGGAGTACTATAAATGATCGATAAAAAGGAATTGATCATACTACGATTGATCTATAAAAAGTATACGTGGTTATATATACGGAGTATTGTATTATACGGAGTATTATTTTATAATATCAGTTTATAATATTAGTGGGAAAAAGGATCAAAAGGAAATAAAGGAGGTAATGAAGAGACGTATTCATTATTTCAATTTTCAATTTTCAATTTACAGAAAGCTTGAAGCTCAAACGACATGCCCATTCAACTACTCTACAAGTCTATCATCTATATATTCAATGTCTATTACTCTGTTTCAGTATACAAAAATACAAAACACATCTCCATTAATCAAAACAAATTCAAGCACCCAAAAATGCCTTTTGGCAAAAACAAATCCAAGCAAAGAAAGCCCACTGAAACTTCACAAAGAAACCAAACACAAAATCAACCTTCAACAGAAGAGTTCGATGATTTGGAAAATGAAAATCAACCTACAGAAGCTGAACCAAATCATGGAGTGCCCACTACTGACAATAAGCAAAAACCTCTATTAGATGAAATTATTCCAATAGTGGGAGGAGAGAAAGGGAAAAATGCAGGAGGAACGAAGAAATGGTCTTGCAAGCATTGCAAAAAATCATACAGCAGCTCATACACAAGAATACATCAACATTTTTTTGGTAGTGTTGGGAAAAAAGCAGAGATTGCTCGATGTACTGTGGTGATGGCGAATAGAGAATTGCTTCAAAGCATACGAAAGAAAGTTGAGGAGGCTGAGCAAGCAGGTATTTCCCCATCAGTATCCAAATCGAGTATAAAAAATAAACTTCCAGGAACTAGTAACACTCCTATAGCAGATGCATTTGGTATTGTTGAGCGTAATGATGTCGACAAATCGATTGTTCGTTTTCTTTGTGCTAATGGGATTCCATTCAATGTATTAAGAAGTCCAGAATTTTCTACTATGGTAAAGGCCTTGATCCATGCTCCAAAGGACTACAAGCCTCCATCGGCTGACAGAGCAAGGACATCCTTACTAGACGAAGTTAAGCGAGATGTCGAGAAAGAATTGGCCCCAATTAAAGACACTTGGACCACACAAGGAACTTCAATCGTTTCCGATGGATGGACGAATGTGAAGCGTGAACCACTAATCAACGTGGTTGCATCCAATAGCCGCGGTTCTATGTTTCTATATGCGGATGACTTCACAGGGGTGGAGAAAACGGGGAAGGCTATAGCAGATTACTTACTTGATGCAATAGAAGAAGTCGGGCCGTCAAATGTTCTGCAAGTAGTAACTGACAATGCTGCAAACTGCAAGGCTGCTGGAAGAGAAATAGAAAAGGTACACAAGCACATTTTTTGGTCCCCTTGTGTCGTGCATACACTTAATCTAATCTGTAAGGATATTGCTACTGCTTTTCCATGGGTTAGTAACACGTACATTAAAGGGAAAAACATTGTGAAGTATTTTTTGAATCATACTCATGCTCATGCTATCTTTAAATCACAATCTGGACTTGGGTTATTGAAAGTAGCAAAAACAAGGTTCGCATCTCATTATTTGTTGTTGAAAAGAATATCCCAATGTAGGGAATCATTAGCTGCTACAGTAGCTATGAGGGCTTGGAAAGATTGGGTCAATTCAGGGGATGAGAAAACAAGAGAAATGGGAAAAGAAATTGCTGCCACTGTAGGGGACGAAGACTTTTGGGATGAGGTTGAAAATATTCTGGCTATCACTAAGCCAATTTACTTGATGATTAAATTTGCTGATGGTGAAGGACAAAAAATGGGAGAGGTGTATGAAAAAATGGATTGTATGATTGGAGATGTTGGAGACGTAATGAAAGATAATAAACATAGAGATGATATGAACAAAATGAATGAAATCTTGGTATCACGTTGGGAAAAAATGAACATTCCCATGCATTGTTTAGGATTTGCATTAAACCCTTTTTTTTATGACTCAAACTATTTGCAAACTCCGGCTCCGGGAGGGGAGGCTAGGCGAGCACCGAATTTTGATAAGGAAGTTGTTGATGGAGTTTTAACAGCATTTGATAAAATAGGGGAAACTGAAGAAGAAAAAAGAATGTTACGCCAACAACTAGCTAAGTTCCAAGCCAAAGAAGGTATATTTGGGTCACTTGCTGCAAAAATAGATGCGGTAACAATGTCTCCTGTTTCTTGGTGGTCCACTTATGGAGCGGAGACTCCTGAATTAGCTGAGATTGCAATCAAAGTTCTGTCACAGCCCATTAGTAGCTCGTCTGCGGAGAGGGTGTGGAGCACTTATGCGTTCATTCACAATACAAAGAGAAATCGGTTGAATTCCGTTCGAGCTGACAAGTTGGTTTTTATTCATTGTAATGTTAGATTAATTTCCCGTTTCACAAGCAGCTATAAAGAAGGCCCTTATAGAAAATGGGATATTAATCCAGAGGATTCATTCATAGAGAGTTCACCACTTGCACTTGAGGATATGAGATGGAGAGATGATTTACAGGAAGCTAATGCCACACCTATGACATTTGCATGTAAGAGGCAAAGATATGGAGATTGAAACCTAAAAATATTTTGATGATGTAAGTTAGAGTTGAGACTTGAGAGTTAAGCATGTGTTAAGCATTTTTAGCTTTGTTTTTTCAGTTTTTATGTAATCAGATTTTGAGATCGAAATGCATTAATGGTTATTAATATTTTAATTTTATTTAAATACAATTTATCTTTGTTTTTTCATTTTTTTATTTTAAAAATATATATTAAACTAAACACCAAACGTTCCCGATTCACTCAAGGTAGCGTTTCCCGTTTCCGTTTCCGTCCCACGTTTCGTATCGAATTTCGTTCCTTGTATCCTTGCTTATCACTCTCATCTTAGTCTTCTCTCTCTTTCTTCTCATTTCCCCTCCTCCTTTTCTCTCCGCAAGATGCTATTGTCATGAAACAAATGCAAGATCTAGTGTTTTTTTTTTTTTTTTTTTATGTTAAACAAATTCAAGGCTTTTAAGGTCAAATTCGACCATGAAAACTCTAGATCTAGAGTTTTCATGGTCAAATTTGGCCTCATAAAACCAAATTCGAGGTGAAATTCGAAGGTAAGTGTTTATTTTTGTAAATTTCTTTCTTCTAATGCTAGTTTCTTTTGAGTTTCTTTTCCCTTTTTTTTTGAATTTTTTCTATTATGGTTGGTGAATTTTCTGGTGGTTGTTGTCGGTATAATGTTGTTGGGCATGAATTTGTGATGTTTTTTTTAGTTTATTTTCTATATTTTTTTGAATTTTTTGGCGTTGTGGGGTATGGATGTTGCGGCGGTGGTTGTTGCGGTGGGTTAGTTGGGTTTGCGTTAGGGTGGGCCGAGGTGGGTATGGTAAAAAATGTGGTTGGTGTGGTAGGGTTAGTGTGGTGGTTTATGGTGAGTGGGTTTAGGTTGTTATAGGTTGCAAATTTAGGGTAGGTAGATGGGTGGTTGAATGGGTGGTTTAGGGTTAGGGTGGAGGAAGAGAGAGCGGCGGCAATTTTTTTTTTTTTTTTTTCTTCAAGCATTTCCGATGGCCTGGCCATCGGATTTTTCCTATGGCTTATCTGACCATCGGAAATTTCCGACGGCTTGGCCATCCTTTTCCATTGGAAATTTCCGATGGCCATTTCAAACCATCGGAAATAAGTTTTCCGATGGCTTTTCCATCGGAAAAGTGTAAATTTCCGACGAGGGACTTTCCAATAACCATTTTCCGACGGATTTTGAACAATTTCCGATGGATTTAAGCCATCAGAAATAGGCTCTTTTTTTGTAGTGAGTCTGGGTCCACAAGCCAAGCAAGCCGAAAAAAAAGTAAAAGCTAAATTCCATTTTAAGACTAGATTGCCGGCGACCTGCAATTTCATTGCCTGACGGCCAAAGGCCATATATGCAACGAAATTTACTCCAAAGAATAATATAAAGTTTGGGGAACACAAGGTGGAAAGCCGTCTAATATCACACGCATTCTCCATAACAGACCCAGGTTGCTTGTATAGCCCATTTCTCAGATCAACACACACAAGTGTGACACACCTGCAAGGATTAAGGGAATATACTATATGGACCAAAATTCAAGAGAAGCCTCCAATTGTCCATTTGTAGGTCAATGTCCACTAAGTATATGACACTAAACATATAATTGATAGCACTACCAACATCAACAATGATCATCACTGTTGCCCACATAAAATCTTAATTGGATTCCTAGGATCCTCCCCACAACTTTAAGTCCCAAGCATCACAAAGGAATCCCTATAATTCCAACAAGCTTGATCATCGCAAGTCAAAAGCAAACCCACTTGGTAGAATGGAGAAGCCTCAACACAAACTACTTAATTAAAGTTTATATTCGGCAACACCAAGCTCTGGTGTGATAGGGTCAGCTAATTTGGCACAATCCACGTATTGTAGTCAGGTAGCAAAATCTTAAATGATTAACAAATTAATTATAACATAGAAGCAGTCAATTATTCAAATTGCATGCTAACTTTTACACCAATTCCAAGCTAGCTCTTGCAAATCAAAGTAAATATCCTGAACACAAAGACAAAGATAAGTAATAAAGTGCCCTAATAAATGATATTACAAGTAACAGAGCTAAATTGGGGAGACCAACTGATGTTCTCTTTGACTAAGAATGGTTAATAAGCAAATAACTTATTGCGTCACCGTATAGGAAAGAAACAGTCAGCTGGACATGATAAGACAGGGTTTTTAAATCTCTTTTTTACTCCATTACAGTAGTAGACAAGTGCCCTTTTCTTCACTAAATACAAGAGAAAAGAAAATTAAGCATTTCTTAGCAACATAATCCCTTACATTAGAGGTGCAAATAGTCCAAGTTAATTTTGTAAATAATCACACCTGATAGGTAATAAAAAATATTAAAAAAAAAAAAAAAAAAAAAAAAAGAGATCATAAGTGCATAAACAATATGGAGGTCTAAAAATTTTAATTTTTATTAAAAAATATATATCATGCCTTCAAGCTACCACACCCTCATGCTACTCATGACTAAACACTTTATTCCAGCTATACAGCTGCCTGAAAAAAAGGAGCTTGAATTGATGAGTTTCTTGATGACACAAGCAAGAACCACCCAACAAAATCTGTTTGTACCTATTTTTCCTAGAGATAAAAGCAGCACCAAATGTCTATGGAACTATCCTCCACACTTCAGTTTTTCAGCCTTCATTCATCACTTTTTCCAAGCCAAATGAAGATATTTGGCAGAATGAATTACAAGCTTACAACCAACTTATCAGAAATAAGGCTAAGAACAAGTTCTTCAAAGAAAGAACCCAAGGATACAAGAGAAAGAGATTATAAATATACTGATCCTCCTGACAAAAATATTTCGGTATCCAAATAGAATAAAGTTCCTTCTCTGAAGAACACCTCTGATATTCTCTTTGAAGCTGCCCATGGCTACAAAAAAAAAAAAAAAAAAAAAAAAAAAAAAGGATTTTTTCACCATATACCCGTGAGTTTTTTTTATTTATTCACTATATACCCCTGAAATTTTCAAATTCACCATTTACCCTTGAGTTTTTATAAAAATTCACCATATACCCCCAATGACAACAAGATTAGTGAAATTTTGTTAATTATGCATCGAATCCACCTAAGATATCTCCCCCCATCCTCGAAACCATTCATCTTCTTTCTCTAACCCCTCCAAACAGAGCAAACCATTCATTTGCAAACCTCCAAATCACTTTTGCCTCAATAGTAGTAAGACCTCAAACAGAGCTGACACTTTCCCACTTAAAATTCATGGAAGATTGGTAAGACTAGTTATTTACTAACCCATAGTACATATAGTTCAATTTGAGTTAGCTATGAAATCACAGTTGCCAAAACAAACCAGAATTTTTGTGGACACAAAGAAAAGGCTCTTCTAGCAGACTCCTTGAGAACGACAAGATATTTTAGCTAGTAAATGCCAGAGCTTCCTTTTCAGACTAAGGAATCATGACAACATACACTGAGACCCTAAGGGAGTATTTGGTACAAACATTGGAAGCGGAATGGAAAGGAAACACTAGAGGGGGGGGGGGGGGGGGAATCATTATACTAAAACCTTTTCAATTGTTTGGTTTAACCATGGAAAGCAATCACTTAAACTTAACTACTTCTCTTCTTGTTTGAGGAGGGTAATGGTAATTACCACTCAAACCTCTTTAACCAAACACACGGTCAACGATAATGGTTTATCGAATCTGTTTCCAACCAAAACAATACCCTTACCAAACTTGCTCTAAAAGGATGTCTAATTCCAGTAAAACCAACAGGCAAGTGCTTCTTGGGTCACAGGAGCCATGGAAAATCCACAAAGAAAAGGATATCAAACTACAAGTCTACAACCTTGAACTAGAAGTATGCACGACAACTATCAAACTCCATCACTACTTAGTCTCCATTGCTTTCTTGTTGTCCGCCTGAAGATATGAATATTTCCTTCTTTTTGTTGGGTTTCAATAGATAATTTGATCACAGGAAAGTGGCCTCTTATCTCAGCTCCCTTAACCAAAAGACAACGATACAAATCAAGCCATGTCCAAACTTACATACCAATCGTTAAGACCTCTAACCTTTAATCCATGATTCTCAACTATATTATCTAGATGTAGCATGTAGGAAGTCTAGAAACTGCAATATACTTCATTAAATTAAAGATGACTTCCTGTGCATCAATTAAAGATGATTTATTTGAATGATGCATTCTTATTCTCAACTGACAACACTTTATCTCCACCAAAATAAGTGATCATTGACAAAGCCAAAACATACTATAACCTACAGTTGAGTTTTGAATGTACATTTTGATAAATGATCATAAACACAATTTTATAAGGATTGAAGACTTCCAATGTTTGGAGTTCACTAAGTATGATACATAAAGAACTACATAAATTATGAGTATATATCAAAAAAATATAAGGAGTGCAGGGAAAGTACCTCAACGAACTTCTGATCTTTCGTTTTGGGGTTGAATCATCCTTGGAAAAATACCACTGAGCAACAGTTCCACTAACCACATAAGCCTTAGTTTCCAACATCACAGTCGCTGACCACAACATAGTCAATATAGCCAATGCATAATAAGCTCCCACCCAACTATCCTGCTTCCAAGCACAATGATAGTCTCCCTTGGAACCGCGAGGCACAATCTTCCCATTATACCTCGCGAACACCAAGAACACGACAATTGGCACATAATAAGCTAGTAACCCAAGTTTCAAACATGGAACAACACCAAACAATCCCAAGTTCCTTGAAAGCGCATCAGATGCAATACCAATTATGTTAATAGTCAACTCGATTCGATGCCAATTGATCACGAAAATCCACACAATAACCCCAATCACCAAAAAGACAAACAACATCACCAGTATCCTATATGCAAGAGGCAATGCATCACTACATGAGGAGCTAATAGTGCAAGCAACAAACCAGTACACATTTACACCAATAGGAATCACAATAAAGAAAGGAAGTGAAACATAAACAAGCTGCTTAGTGTAATGCTTAAGCAACAACAACACACCCCATACAATTGGCAAACTCAATACAAAGGTAATCACAAGTACCCAAATCAACCCTCTTACAAAACTACTACTATTAGAATACCTTAAATTAGAAAGCCCATCAAAATTAGAAAACCCATAAAAATTGGGGAAATACCCATGATTAGAAATGGGGGTTTTGACACAAGAAGATGAAGTGGGGTCATAAGAGAAGGAAGAGACTGAAGAAAAATTAGAATTATGATGGACAATTGAGAAAATACCAAACCCAAAAGTGCAAATTGCGAAGAGAAGAAAGAGGATGAGGAAAGGTAAGTCTTTGAAAGTTCTAGGACCATAATTGTAGGCGATTTGAAGGAATTGGGTACGATCGGAATCAGATTGAGGTGAAGCTTGTTGTTGTTGAGGGTGATATTCTTCAATTGGAGATGAAAGGTAGGGTTTTGAGAGAAGGGGTTGAGTTGGGGAAGATGGGGTGTCATAAAGATTGGAGCTTTTGCTGGGTTCTTCACTGGAAGCCATTGTTGGAGACTGGAAAAGGGGGAAATTAGGTTGAAGAAGAAGAAGAATAGTTGGTGGAAAATGATGAGAGATGAGAAGGGGAGAACATTTCGGGGGGTTTGACTAGATTGATGAAGCTGAGACAAGAAAGAAAGAAGAGTGTATATCGTGATTGTTTGAGGATGACAACGATGATCGATTACTGCTAAGATTACTCAGATGTGAAAATGTGGAAGACGACAACTAAACGACCCCGTTACGACTGACTGTGTTCTCGAATGATTGGATACTCACGGCCCGTTTAGTAGGTGATTTTTTTTTTTTTTTTTTTAGGTGTTTAGAGAGCCACAAGGGCGGGATGAGAATCGATCTCAAGTTCTCTTAGAATAAGGAGAAAAGTTCTAACCACTTGAGCTATCCCTTAGGTGATTTTAAATGGAATTTCCTCACATTGTAACATTATTCATATATTCCACTTTGTATAGTTTTAATGATTTGTATTGATTTATACTGATTTACACAATTTTACTTTTTGCAATAGGTTTGGCTTGAACGGAACTTAACTATCCCTAACTTCCATTTTTAAATTGAGTTATGGTACTAATAAATATATATCTTAGTCACATAGACATACAGTAAAATTTGGGGACAAGGAGTAATTAAAAATACGGAGTAAGTACTTAATATTAGGGCAATACATAAAACATTATACAAGCACAATAATAGTCTTCCATTATACTACGTAGTTCACTTCATATTTGTGACTTTTAGCCAACACTTTTGGGAGACCTAGGAAGAAATACAAACACTTTATTATGGGATGGATTAATTATAAGGTGAAGGAGTTGCAGAAGAAGCATAGAGAGCTTAATATAATGTGGATCTTACAATTTGCTTCCACCCAAATCTCCTTCCCTTCGACAATTGAAATAGACAGCAGCAACTGGGGTAAGATCGTGGACTTCGGCAAAGTCTCTTGTATTGAAATTCTGACGCCACCCAGGAGGATAAACATTTTGCTGTCCCCTTTGTTGAAGCAACACAAATACCATTCGATGTATCCCCAGTGATGGTTGTGGGCTCTCATACGGAACAACCTCTTGGCCTAAACAAAGAATTTAAAAAATTAAAAGCCGAGTGACTATTGACCATTCAACGCAATAAGTAACCATGGAACCATGTGATGAACCCCTACGGCCCTACTGCGTTGCGTGCACATCTTGTTGGTTGCATGCAGTGTCTGAATAGGTTCTTCACTTGTGGGGTGTCCGCACTCTTGAACTGTATGTATTAGAGGATGTCACAAAATTTTGGTGCATGTAGTGCAGTCTCAAAGTGGAGCTGTTTAGGTAGTTTAGTTCAACAAGCTAAATAAGCAACTATTTCCTTTTCCCACCATATTTTCATAATTGTGGTCTCAAACATATAGGAAGATTAGATAGCAAAGACATCTCTCTCTAATGTAAGCATCTTGGCCTAATAAGATGATTTAAGCAACAAAACAGAAATTATTTCATGCACCAGAAACCATGGAGCCATGCTCACACTGGCCTGCTACGACTCTGCAAGGCCCATGCGGCGCCATGAAGTTAGTGCAAGTGGTAGCCAGTTTTTGGAGTATTATCAGCAGTATTCTTAGGTGCACCATATCTAATGCTTGCAACGAAATAAAGACAGCACGACAAAGTGAAAAACATGAATTAAATGTGCATGCAATACAGCATCTGAAATTGTTCCAGAATTTCATCCAATAGTAGTATAAAAAAATCTAGATGGGGCATGGGGGAGGGGGCAAACTAGAGACTAGAGAGTTGAACTAATTGGTAAGGAAACTCACCAAAGGATGCATCAGAATTCCCGGGAATTATCAGTCACCAGCCTTTTATTCAAATAAAATTCAAACTGTTAGCAAGCAGCTAATAAATAATTGGTGATCTGCAAATGAAGCCAATAATATATAGTATGTGCAAAAGCAGGAGTTTTTAAAGATCATGAATTGGTTTTTTTTATAAATTTTTAGATTATGTATTCACAAGGTTAGGTTATCAATAAATTCATGATTGAATACAAAACTATAGGAGGAAAATTCAAAAGCATGTATATTTGGAGTCCTTGACTTATTTACCAGTGAAGCAGAAAAGGAGGAAACTAATATTGGCATAGGACTACTTACCAGTGCATGTACTCCTTAAGCGACGGGTTACTTGGGCTCGGAGCGTCAGGATCCACAATTACCTATACAGAGAAAATCAAATTCAGATTTTGGTGGGAAAGAGAAATACAGATCAATAAAAGATATTAGAAAAACATGCTACTAGTCTACAAGCTTATTTCATGCATAAAAAGGCCGACTTGCCAAGGTGACCTCCAACCTCAACCCTAGGTTGGCTAACAACTTGAGAGGGTATGAACTCACCTCCAGCAGTAACAATTTCATTGTTATAGATTATGTTGAGAGTCACAGGACTATCAATGGCATCCACAACATCTCCAATAACTCTACCAATTTCCAATTCCAAATAGCAGCCCGCAAGTTAGAATACATAGTTAATCACTTCATTGAAAGGCATTCTAAATATAAAGGTATGTTGAAATACTTGTCAGCCAGCAAAAAGGTACAATATTTATACTCTCAGTTGTCTCTATCTTAACATACTGTATAGAGGGTGGTGAGGTACTCTTACGAGAGCAAATCCCAATGAGGCATTGTACTAATGTACTGGGAAAAAGACTAATTAACAATCTTCAAACAACTATAAAGAAGATAAAAGAAGAGGTAGAAATATTAAGGTGAAAAAGAACTTGACCAATCCTAGACCACATGCAGTCCAAGATGACACATATTGAGTGTTGATACAATTTGTTCAACAAGATTTACAGCTGAGTCAATCAAAGTGATATCCACAGTCATGAATGCAGAAGGCTGCAAATTAACAAATAAAATAGAGCATAAGGCTAGGTATTCTACAGAAACTTAGATTTAGGTCTGAAGAATCTTTCTCAAACCATATTGAGAGTGAAATTCGGGTTGTAAAACAGAAGCTTAAGCATACTGATGGTAGATAACATATCAGCATCCTCTTCATTAGCATCTATATTCTACTCCAACAACAAACTTCAAAGTTAGCCAACATCGAAGCTAGAGGCAGGCATGTTATCTTGAAGGATGTCTAAATAAAGTCTAATGCAGTTAAATCCAACAGGCCAACAGGCAAGTCTATGTGCTTCTTGGATCATTTAGGACCCATGTCAATCAAAACCCACAATGTAATAAAAATTTCAAAATATAATCATCACAAAAAATATTACTTAGTTACCATTAAACTACATCATTACTTCTTAGCCTGCAATTTTTTTATCCTGCCCACAGATTTGCATATTCCTGTTCTTTTCTTTGGGGTTCTTATGGTCTAAAACTTAAAATCAATCACCGGGTTATAGCCTCCGGCCCGTTTATCCAGAAGACAATGATCCAAATCAAACTACATCCACACTAAGAAAATGAAATGGAGTAATAAAATTTAATCTCCAAACATGTCAATATTCCCTCTATTTTTTATTTTATTTATTTTTTATTTTTTTTATATTAAGAGTTACAGATTGATAAAATATTCATTCTAACTTTCCAAGACACAAATTTGACCATTATTCTAATAATCCAACGACATATTTTACAACATATCTGTTATTTTTACAAGTAGTTATTGTTTGTCAACATACAATTTCAACTATTAATATCTCTTATTATTACTGTACTTATAATAAATAAAAATTAGGTTAAGAATATTATGAAAATTTATCAAGACATTTCTAATGAGATCTCACATGATAATGTTTTATCATAATGATAAATCATAAAAGTCAATCAAAGTGGAATTAGTGAATAGGGTCAAAAAAAAAAAAAAAAAAAAGTTTGACAAACCACTCTAAGGAAGCGCTATCAATTTGAATCAAAAGTTCAAATCTATGGAAATACTGTAGATAATTACTGTATTTGTTACCAAAAGCAACATCTTTCTACACTAAATCGCCTAAATTAGCATATAACATACATATGATAAAAGACTATACTACGTATAAAAATAAAATAAAAAAAATAAAATTAAAAAATCATCAACATTAAAGATTTTCTATGTTTGGAGTTCAATAAGCATCATACATAAGAGAACAACGTAAAGTATGAGATCAGATTCAAAAATTAAAGAAGTAGAGAAAATAACCTCAACGAAGTTGTGATATTTTGATCTGGGGTTGAATCATCTGTCAGCGAGAGGTTTGAGAGAAGGGACTGAGGTTGGGAGGATGGGTTATCCAAAAGATCGGAGCTTTGGCTGAGTTCTTCTCTGGAATCCATTATTGGAGACTGGAAAACAGAAGAATTAGACTGAAGAAGAAGAAAGTGAATGGAAAATGGTAAACGGGGGTTTAGTACCTTGATTGGAGTGACGTTACACTTGTCGCCAAATTATAAGTTATTCGCGGATTCCCTTCATCTCTAGATATATTGACTCTTTACAACCTTCTTATAATGGCTTTGACAATTTTGAATTAGTAATTAAGTAGAGTGAATTTGTTGCTTGATTAATCACAAAAATTCACAATGTATCTTTAAATACATCTAAAATTAAATGTTGTATGGTTAAAATAATGAAACTATTATGAAATAGAGTGAGTACATTAGTCGTAAAAGCTTGCATTGAAATATGTGCAAATAGTATATGTCAACAACAATTAGGAAACAAGTTAGTATATTGATGATGTGCATAAGAAGAAAAACCTTAAATTAGATAGATCTTTTCCTTAGACTTGTAAGAACTTAAGAAGTATTATTTTCTATCTTAGAGAAATAATAAGTTCAAATAAGAGCTAAAAGTTCAAAATAATATTAATAGTACCTTAGTTTGATTTAAAGTTACAATAATTTCAAATAAGTTCACATTTGCTTCAATAAGCATTACGACTTTACGAGTATTATATAGATTCAAATCAAATAAAAAGTTTTGGAGAAAATTGTCGAATTAATATATCGACTTATATTTTCCCATAACATTTGTAAATAGTGGCTTTGTTTATGCTTACCTTCCATATCATATCGAGGCACAATCTTGACTCAAATTTATCAACGATGTCAAATCATATTTCTCATTGGAGACCCATAATACAGTTGGTTAAGCAATAGGACGGGGGGAAAAACGTATATTTCCAAATCTTCGACTAAATCCATGTAAGTTGTGCAAAAAAGACTCTTACAAAAGGAGAGGACTTATTGAAACCTAAAAAACAATAATACATCAACACTAAAAATACTAAGAAAAACTATTGGGGTCTATCACCGATAAAATTCAGGAAATCCGGCCCCTACATAAATATTTGAGAGGACAAAAATATAGGAGTTATGTATTGAGTGCGTAGAATAAATCTATTAAGGAAAATCATGTGATTGGAGAAGTAGTAACTTACCATTATTGACGTGATGACTCAAACCAGTAAATGAGTGCAGTGAAATTTTATGTTCGATTAGCATATCACTTTGCAACTTTGTTCTTATTATGTCAAGTATTTTAATTACCTTAAATTACCAACATCTTTTTCTTCCTAGTATTTAGGGTCTATTCACTTCACCTTAATTTCAATTCAGTTCAGCTCATTTCAGCTCCAATCAGTTCAGTTCAGTTCAGTTTAACTTTTAATTTCCTTCTCTCATAAAATATTCATTTCAAATCTATTTAATTCAGTTCATTTCATTTCAGTTCAATAAATGTGAATAGACCCTTAATTATAGTTGTTAAGCTCTTAGCTTTAAAAAGTTATTGATCGGTCAAAGTTTAATTGTTAACATACGATTAAGCATTCGATCAAGTACAATTAATTGTTGAAGAAGTAAATTAAATTGAATAATACTCTTATTTGTGATAGCGTTTACAAATACCAGTCCATAATATGTAATAGTATGTATTATTGTCAAACACACCTAGAAGTAAACAAATGAAAGTAGTATGAAACAAATACAAGTACCAGTATATAAAATAGAATCACTACTTTTGTTTAAGCTCATGAAACAGTATTGTACCATAAAAAAACAAAAAAGATAGAACAAGGTAATATAGATAATAACTATTGCATACGATTAATATTACTTTGTAAGACTGTAACGATTACACTTTCCATAGAATAATTTTGCCTGTTTTGTAACTGTGATTTACTAAAATTCACAAAATTAAAATTAGGCAAAAATGTGATTAAATCGGAGGTACATGATATTATAGACCGACCACTGTATTATTTATATATATATAAGTGTAGATTAGATGATCATTAAAATTAAAGGTGTGCTAAAAATCTTCAAATGTCTTCATCGGTGCAAAATAAACGAGTAAGTTGCAGGAGAAGCATTAGAGAGGTCAATATTTTGTGGTTTTACAACCTTCTTCCACCACAACCTCCTTCCCTTTGACAGTTGAAATAGACAGCAGCAACTGGTAAGCCAAGGTTGTAGAGTTCAGCAAAGTCTCTAGTGATGAAATTCGGGCGCCACCCGGGAGCATAAACAGTTTGCCTTCCGAGCTGTTGAAACAACACGAACACGAATCGATGTATTCCCTGGGATGGCCGTGGGCTCTCATAACAAACCACCTCTTGACCTAAACAAAGAATGGTCGAAATAAACCTTGAGTGAGTATATTGATCATCCAATGCAATGACTAAATATATAAATAATTGGGAGTGTATGATGAATGCACTTGTAGAATTGTCTGATGAACCCTAGTGGCCTAGCTAGCTGACCACGTGCACCACACATCAGGGGCGAAGCCAGGATTTAAAAAAAAAAAAGTACAAGGTTGAAGGGGATAGGTAATCAACAAGAATCGAAAGAAGAACCAACAAGTGCACATAGATGTCACACAGGTTCTACCAGTGAGCTACAGATTACACGCTTAAATAAGTGTACAAATTTAATTTTTATCATAAACCTTAGAGGGGGGCAGCTATAACAATTAGGAAATTTGTGTTTGGGCCACGAGGGCCGGGCCTCCACCAGCCCCCTCGGGCTCTGCCCTTGCCACACATCTTGTTGGTTACATGCATTACACAAATGTATTTATTTGAGTAGACTTATATATCGATCACTCGTGTAGACAAGTACACACTTTTGTCTAGCATGAAGGTCAGATCACCACCTACTAGGCTACTAATATACCAAAAAATCATTCCTCACATTCAAAATACAGGGTTCAATTCAGTAGGTCCTCGGTAAAACTGCTACAACAAGTTTTTGGTGTAGATCTTATTTTTTTCAAATTAATCCTCTCTTTTCGTCCCTTGGTACCGTTAACCGTACGCAATTCGAGATTTATAATCATATACCCCTACTCTATAATATGACAAGAGGACTATAGAGGAGTGCACGAGTGATCAATAATAGCTAGGAACATTTATGAATACCCATATGATCAACTCATTATTGGTACAAAAGAAACAAAAGAGAGGGATTGGAACTACTCCTTCCTTTTGTTCTAATAGTCAACCTGTATCATTGATCTTGTGCAAAACTAACTATGTATACAAACTCCCTTATTGTTACACAAGCAGAAGAAATAACCTAATAAGGCAAAAACACAACTACTTGTAATACGATAATCTTTCAGGTTATGGTCTTATATATTGACTTAATAAACATGTAGTAGTAGACAATTAGAAGGGCATAAACAGTACAGCTAACACTGTATTCTCCTTCTATTTCTTATTATCTCAACCTATATGGCCTTAGGTAGTTTGATCATATTAAATCAATGCATACTATATGGTGTGTATGTATAATAAGCTAATAAGCATCTTGGCCTACATACATGTATGGGTTTACTAGATAGGGTGCAGCAAAGTCGCTGATTATTTCATGCACCAACACCAGGGTCATGGCAAACATACATACGACGATACTCTTAGGTGCACCATATATATATAATGCTTGTAATGAAAGATAGCAAAAGATATAATCCACATTATTAAATGTGCATGCAATACTATGCTATGCATCTGAACTAATTGTTGATGATTAAGGATTGGATCGGAATTGAAACTCACCAAAGGTTGCACCAGTGGTCCCAGGAATATCAGTCACCAACCTTTCATAGAAACAAAATTCAACCTGTTAGCAACCATTTTCTACTAATTATTGGTGACCTGCAATTCAATTGCATGGCGCCAATTATATATATGTGCCAAACCAGATCAAAACTTTTAATTTGTAAGATTTTGCTCCAATGAATTGACTTTTAAACTGAATTTTGAGACCATATATATAAAACATGAATCCATAATATAGTTCATTTTAGAATCATATCATTAATTTGAAGGAAAATGATCTAAGCTCATATACCCGTCTATTTTAAAACTATACTAAGATTATTCTAAAATTATGTATGATGATTACCATTTTCATTTATAATTTGACTAGGTGCATGTGGGATTTAGTGGATGGGGTGCATATATATCCCATGCTCGTCCCACAACACCTCCATGAAGGCTCGAACTCGTGATCAATTGGCTCCACCTTAGGACTAGGGATGGCAATCCAGTCCGAATCCGACCCTACTCTGCCCCGATTCGAGGTAAAAAATCCGCTCCGAGTCCGAGAAAAAAGTAATCCGAGTTCGACTCCGTTAAAATAATCTGACTCCGAGTCGGAGGAGGGTCGGAGTCGGATCCTAAAAAAAATCCGAGAAAAAAATCCGACTCCGACTTTGACGGATTATCCGACTCCGACTCCAATAGATAGTGGATTTTTGTGTGGGTCATGGTGGCATTGGGTGTGGGTTGTCAAGGCCCAAATAGCCCAACATCTCAAAGTATATTAAATAATGTAAATTAAACTCGGAGTCGGGTCGGATCGGAGTCGAAGTCGGAGGTCGGATATTGAAGTCGGAGTCGGAGTCGGATTTCGAAGTCGGATGTCGGAGTCGGAGTCGGATGTCGGATTTAACATCCGACTTCTTGTCGCATCGGAGTCGGATTTAGCATAATCCGCTCCGAGTCCGACCCGTTTCCATCCCTACTTAGGACTTGACATGACTATTACCATATTCATTGTCACAACGCAGTAGAGAATAATTTATATGCTCCTATGCATGGTTGTAATTTGCAGCATATATATTCCCTTAATTATGTCATGAGTGAGCATGCATGACTAGGGTTTTAACTTTTAAGAGCTTAATCAAAGAGATTTCACAAGTTTAATTACCTCACATCACAATAAAAATAAAAATAAAAAAATAAAAAAAAATAAAAAAAACTAGAATTGTATTCTAAAACAAAGAATTATTGTATAAAATGAAAGAAAATGATAGTAAAATTTGAAATAGAATATGTTAAAGTTGGCATAGGTTGGTCTAGCTACTTACCAGTGCAAGTACTCCCTAAGATGTGGGTTGCTTGGGCTAGGAGCATCAGGATCCACCATTACCTATATATAGAAATGACCGAATTCAGAAATAAAGATTGATCAAAGAAAGAACGACAATTAATTCAATTTAATGCACTTGAAGTTTATACATATTAAGGGGTCACATCAACTTACCAAGGTGTAGAAAGTCCTAAGGTCATCACCTCCTACCTCGACCCTAGGCTGACTATCAACTTGAGAGGGCCTAAACTCACCTCCAGTAGTAACAATACGATTGTTATAGCTGACTCGGAGAGTTACCGACCTATTAAAAGGATCCAAAACATCTCCAATAACGCGACCTATTTCTAATGGATCTCTTGGTGCACTTGTTGAAGCTGTTCTAGGCATTATTATATATATACTTTATTATATCTATCCTCACTTTAACTTATATAATAAGCTAGATATCTAGCTAAGTATATATGTAGAGAAAATGTGAACTTGCACAAAATAAGTCCTCCAAGTGAACACTTATATACTGTTTTTTTTTTTTATCTTACCTTAGCTTAGCTTAATTAGCTTTCATGTTGGGATGTTCCATCATCAATTAGTAGACTTTGTCTTGGTAGTTTTTAGCATAACTTACCGTCTATCAAAATACTAAGGTCCACTTATTTGCCATAAATTGTAAAGTGATGGACCAGCTGTACTGTGTTAGATTCTTCTTAGAAGAAATTAAGTCGGTTCAGAAACCTAAGTAAACATACATAGGTTCTAATAGAAAAGCTTAACTTTAGTACTTTACTATTGTTTCCTTTTTATCTCCTCAATTAAAAATGTTAATGTAACTATGATCTTCTTGATCTTTTACTTAAAAGATTTCCCTTAAAACAGTTGCATTGTGTCGTATTTGGTTGTCAATCATTAGAGAAAACTAGAATACCATTATTGGTGGTACTAAAAATAACATAACCCCCTCTAATCAAAATTAAATTTTATTTTATTCTATTTATTCCAGATAAATGTTGTTTCACAATGATTTATGCAATCTTATCCTTATAGTCAAATTATAAAGTTTGTAAAGATAAATCCTTATACCAAATCTTACCTCCTTTTCAACTTAAATTGTTTATTCGAATATGGGCAGAAGTGTCATTTTATATGATTTTTACACCCGTACAACATTTAGATAGTGTTTGACAACTGGCTTAAGAGGACAATTAATTTGATAAGTTAAAAAGTGAGTTTTTTTACATTAACAATCACAGTAATAGTAATAGTAAAAATAACAAGAAAAACTCAAAAATTTAGTCAAACAACTTATGCTAAAACAAAAAAGTTGGTCAAACCCAAGTAAAACATCCAATAACCAACATCGATTCTAAAATGCCGACTTAATCTATCTGATCTGAGGATGTAAAGTACTCCGTAGTTGATTAATGCATCACGTTGCACTATGTCAACGATAAGACGATTGTATATATAGGATATATTATGTGCGGCTTACAAGCCGTACTAAATAACCTAACTTGAGAGTTTTTAATTTTGAGAAATTCGAGGAAGAAAAAGAGAATTTCTAAATTTTGAGAATTCTCATACGGTGTATTTTAATTTGGGTAGTGGAAAGTGATTTATTAAATCTAATCATGAGTTTGAAAAATTGACAACAATGTTGGGTATTAATTTAGAACTCCTAGCAAACTGACTTTCATACTAATTTATCAATTAATTAATGGCGGGTAAAAACATGTGTACTATAAAGTTGAAATTAAATCATTCTGCTCGAACAATAATAGTTAATGACTAGCAATCTAGCATAGATGAGTACATGTTTTCCCAAAAAAAAAAAGCATAAATGAGTACATCATAGATTCATAGCCCAAAAAAAAAAAAAAAAAAAAGTCCACACCTGATGAGTATTACGTATTAGCTTTGTAATATCCTTTGTTGGAGCAAGCTAAGAGCGAAGCTGGAGCCCCGACCGAGTGGGCTTAGCTTAGGCGGGCACGGGCGGCTTGTTCGAGTGGGTGGATCTTGAGGCGAAGCAGGTGCATGTTTGTGAGGCTTGTTGCTAAGGCGGGCACAGCACATATTTGTTTAGTTCATTCTAGTCTCTGGGCATGATTGTTTAGAAAAGTAAATGATGGTTTTAATTTGTGAATTTACTACTGTAGTAGGAAATTAAGTTGAACAAAATCCCTCAACTAACTTTCCTAGTATACTAGGTGTCGTGTCATGCTATGGGAGGTGAATGATGTGTGTGGATTTCCTAAAGTGGATTTGTAGGCCAATCTATAATGGCCGTTAGAACTTCATGTTATTATGTTGAAAAGTAGTGACAATTGCTTTGAGAGTCCTCTAATTAAGATTAGCTACGAGAGAGTTAAATGTGTAGCAAATTGTTGATTTATGTGTAAACCAAGTTTAAGGATTGAATTTCTCAGCCCAACTTGGTGGATCGTCGTTAACTTTGGTTGTTGTCCTTGAATTAAAAAAACTTAGTTTTGACGTTCTGGAGAAACTAGTTGTATTTTATGTTTCTTTTATTTTTTGTTGCATATGCTTTACTCTAATGGTCTTCCATGAGCTAGGGGGACCATTTAATTTACATCAATTTGTAGAAATTACTATTGTTTATTTCTCCTCTAAAGTCTTTTACACCTTCACTACAAAATACAACTTACTTTGACTAATGAAAATTATAGGTAATTTTCGCAAGTATTTCAACAAAATTTGCATTGATTCATCTAAAACATAATATTATTTTACCTTAACTTCTTTTTAACTAAAGAAAACATAGGTAGATTTACGTGCACTTAAAATATGGGTAGCGGAATCTTTTATTTCACTTATGTTAGCAATGGGATCAAGCAACACCCTCTAGGCAAATCCCTCATAAGAAGAGATCAAAAAACTAACAGGTAAATTTTACAAGTCCAAACAATGTATGTGCAAGTATAGAACATTTCCAAATTAATTATCTTCATCATATGAGGCCTCAAGACGTATCAAAAACACAAATTTAGCATAAATTTCAACAGCATGAACACCAAGAAATTAAAAGGAAAAGGTAAAAGAAAAAAAAGGTTGATAATACAAAGATCTAGCACTAGAACCAATCAAAAAGAATTAGTGACAAACTTTATTCCTTTTCCCTAATCTATCAGAATAATTGCAACTATTGGTGAATTGCCGGTTCAATACAGCTAGTGGAACGAATTAAATTAAACATATTTATGTGTGCGATGTCTTATCCATGTCATTTATACTAATTTGGGAGATACAACAAGAATTTTAACCCAATTTTATACTAATTTTCTTTCATATTTCACTAAACACTTAGGTCAAAAGTGAGATATTATATACATTGAATCATAAAAAAGGTAATACCTCTTATTAGGCAGGAATCTATCAATGGAATATGGCCAATGGTTTGGGAAATTATTAGTATATTTGCAGACGTAATTTAAGAGTTAACATACTTTATACTTCACCAAGCCAAGCTTGGTTTAGTGGAAAAGATTGCACCTTGAAGTTGGGGGTTCAATCCCCACTAGCAACACTTTGAGGATGGGGATCCCTTACCCTCTCCCCCCCCCCCCCCCCTCCAACTCTCTCAAAGTATCTGACCCGCAAATATCGGATCAAAAAAACTTTAAGAAGTGACGTACGGCCAGAGTCTTTCTCCTTACCTATTAAAAAAAAACATACTAAATGAATCTGATAAGTGTTTTATTTGTCCACTTATCATGGTATTTTTAGCACAATTTTGTTGTCATTTTCCCCTCTTTATCCCCCTTTCCGACTCCTTTTTGTGTATGATTACAACTTTTGGCTTCCCCGTTCCTTTTTATGTGTGTGTTCGTGTTTGTAGATGCAAGGAGAAATTGGTCACATAGCATGAACATGAAGAACTATATTGGAAGCAAAGCACAAGAGGAGAGGGCGTGCAGCCTGTTAGGAGCGGGCGCTCCTGCCTGAACTGCCACATTCTGCCTCCCCTGCACTTTTAGGAGCGGGCGTGCACCTATATAGGAGCGGGCGCTCCTCCCTGTTTTCCTACAAACTGCCTCAAATTGCTGCAGGAGGAGAGGGCGCGCAAGATCCAGGAGAGGGCGCTCCAGCCTGAGGAGCGGGCGCTCCTCTATCCAGGAGAGGGCGCTCCTACATGCAGACCCGACTTTTTGGGCGGATTTTACAATGTTATTTCGGGGTGTATAAATACGACCCTTGGCTTCAGTTTTCTGCATCTTCTTCCTTGGAGAAGATCACCTTCTTCCCTTTAGTCTTCTTAGGCCCTTAACTCTCTAAACTCTTATTAATTAGCTTAGTTTCTCTCAAACTCTATCATTGAAGTAGATTAATTGAAGTTTGTATTCTTCCTTTCAACATTTTCTCAACCTTGAAGCTTCATTAGTAATCTCTTTCCTCTATCCCTTACTCTTTAATTTCAGTTTTTATTTACTTTGAATTGTTAATTTCTCTCTTAATCTTGGTTAATTGTTGTTGCATGTTCAATCTACTTTGTTCTTACTACTCTCTTCAATTTGTTAGATTAATTTTGAACTTAGATTTTGTTGTTAGAATGTTCTTCACCATGTTTAGTGACTAGTTTCTTAACTAGGGGTTGGGTGAAGACCCAACCAAGCCATGGGTTAATTGATGTTTGTGTTTGCATGTTCATTTTGGGTTGATGATTGATTGTTAAAGAATTGGTTAATTGCATGTGTAATTGGATGGCCACTTATTGCTCATGTATTCACTTCTATGCTTGCATTGAAAGATGAGGTCTAGTTGTGAGCCATTTCTTGTATGATTATGCTAAATTCCTCTTGATTACGGTACCTCGTTTGGATGATGTAATAGTCTTAGTTGCGGTAATTAGGAGAGAAATCCCAATTATTTGTGCCTTAGTACTAAGCTATCTCGAACCGATCGAAAGACAAACCCGAGTTAGTAGTCTACTTCCCATCGTTAAAACTTGGTTGGCCTATCTTGTTAGTCGAGTTTAGTTTAGGAATGCTTAGTGTTGTAGTTTCGAGAGAAGTGACCCTTTTCTTGTATGATTAGACCGAATTTCTATCTTGATTACGGTACCTCGTTTGGATGATGTAGTAGTCTTAGTTGCGGTAATTAGGTGAGAAATCCCAATTATTTGTGCCTTAGTACTATCTCGAACCGATCGAAAGACAAACCCGAGTTAGTAGTCTACTTCCTATTGTTAAGACTTGGTTGGCCTATCTTGCTAGTTGAGTTTGGTTTAGGAATGCTTAGTGTGGTGACTTCGAAAGAAGGTAACATTGAGTGCCCCCTCTATCATCCAATTTGTGTTCGTGCTTGCCTATTGATTTGATCCGTTGGTTTGGTTGGAGTCGATCCCTATTCCCCCCTAGTGTTTGTCTCCATAGTAGTTATCTAATCAAACCTCCAATTTGTGACCGAACTAGATTGCAACCGTTTCATACTCTCGGTGTACTCATACCCATTCCCTGTGGATACGATCCTCTACTTGCCCTAGACTTGTCTTAGGTTAGTTTAGGTAGAAATAGTGTTTGGCTTGAGGGTGATCGTCCAACGACCGATTATTTCCTTCTACCAGAATCAAGCCCCAAAACGGTTAGATTATATTTAATCTTCGAACATGGATATCGGATATATCAATTTGAACATTAAAATAATTAAATTTGATTGACTTAGGTACTTCAAAGTGATAACCAAAGATTAAAATTTTAACTACTTGGCAGTGTTTTTGTTCATTTAAAGGTTGGGTCAATGACTCAATATAGGTACAAGTCATGCAACGTTTACTCGGAAAACTTTGTAGCTATTAGTATGACAATAACAATGATTGTAGAATGGATTAAAATTCAATTCTTGTAACTTAAAACTTAAAAATATACTACATATCTAACAATCGGTCAGATTTAAGTCAAAACCTTTGGAAAATTGAAACAAAACCATTGTCAATTGCTTCCATCAATCTATTTAAATAACTTCTAATCAATTCTTTATATTTTAGGAAAAATTGTCCCACCTTTGTCTCTAGGGGTGTCTGTTATTCGGATAAAAACCAAAATTCAATCCAATCCAAACCGAATTATTAATTCGGATTGGATCCAAACATTAATTTGGATCGGATCGGATTGAAATTTTTTGAAAATTCGGATTTTTGGATCGGATCGGATTGACTTTGTTTGGATCCAAAAAACCGAATTAACCGAAATATGAATCTATACAATTACAAATATTGATTGTTTATATTAATCATGTAAAATTATGTTGATGATTACATTAATATAAATTATATAAAACTATGTTTTCAAAACTTGTATTAATAATGTACAACTTTATAATTGCATTTTTATTTTTATAATAACTTTAGGCCCTAAAAGATTGTAATGCATTTTAATTCGGATTTTCGGATCGGATCCAAATAACCGAATTGTAATTCGAACTGGATCGGATTGGATTGATGAGGAATTCGGATTGGATTGGATTTAAAAATTCAAAACCAAAGTTTATTTCGGATCAGATTGGATTTGGCCAAAATCCAAACCGAGAACCGAATAGACACCCCTATTTGCCTCATCTTCTCAAAACAATCCCATATTTGCGTATTCCAGAAATAATCTCACCTTAACACCCTATATTCTAAAAAAAAAAGCCTTTTACCGGTTTGTGAAATTGGTAACCTGCTTTAAAAGGTAATATGAGACGTGTCACCTTTTATTGGGTTTTTTCTATAATTTTTTTTTAAAAAAAAATAAAGGAACTAAAAAAAATAAATCAACCACCTCCAACACACGTTGTCGCTGGTAGCCATGGTACCCAGCCACCACTAGACCCGAAACCCAGCTACCACCAACGGACACCATTCGATCAAGCAACCACCAAAAATGAAATCCCACTAGCAACTCATCATCACCGGACACCATTCGACCACCAAGCCACAACCACAACACCTCCCTCACTCGCCATCAGAAATCAGCCAACCCTAATGCGTGCTTAGCCTGCAAATTACAACACCTTAGCAACCACCCCGTTTTCTCTCTCCGACCACCGCTTTCTCCAACCCTTTCCTCGGCAGCCCCAATCCCATTTGTCTTCCCACTCCCCGGCAGCTTTCATCCCCCGCTCCCCCCCCCCCCCGCCGGCCATGAAACCCATCAAATTGGTCGAATCAATGGTTGTTCATCAATCGAATACATTGATGAAATATAATTGCTTGAGGGGAAGCAGAGCAAGAGGTGGAGGGTTGGATGTGGCTGGCTGTGATAGTTCTTCGAGGTCAAACCTTTAATCTTAGGGTTTCGTGGGTAGTTGTGGGCTAGGATAGTTGTGGTGTTTGGTGATGGGAGATATCAGGTGGGGACGATGGTTGTTCAGGAGGGTTTTGGGATTTGGGTGGGGGGTGGCTCAGGCAACAAGGGGCGGGGCTAGTGTTACTCAGGTGGCTAGGGGGAGGTCATGGTGGTTGATATGGATGAAGGAGGAAAGGTAGAAGAAGAAGGATTAAAAACAATAATAATAACCTTTAAAACAGGTTAAAGGTAAAAAGGGTTGTTTTGAAAATATAGGGTGTTAAGGTGGGATTATTTCTGAAATACGCAAAGGTGGGATTATTTTGAGAAGATGTGTAATACCCCGTATTTTTGAAACGTATTTTCTAATTAGTATTCTCTTAAAAAGGGTATTTTAGTAATTTATTTTACTATTTGAATTTTGGAGCCAAAATGATATTTGAATTTCGACGCTAAAAGTATTTTAAAACTCAATTATTATTTTTGGATTTTGGATAAGATTTATTATCCATTTATTTTATTTTAAAAACTGGATTATTTATATATATTTCGGATATTTTAATTTAACAAAATTATATTTTATTATTTATTTAAAAGGGCCGAAAATTCCTAAATTATTAACTATAATTTTTGGATTTTCTATGTGTAGAAAATCTGATTTTCTTAGTTATTTTATTTAGTGAATAATTGGAATTTTATTAATTAATTATTTTATACAATAAATATTATTTACACAATTATTTTTAATTCCTTAAAACTAGAAAATTAATTTTCTAAATATCTAAAGCCACCATGATGGATTTTTGGGTGACTTATTTTGGTAAATTATATTTTTAATTATCTCCCCAAAATCTCTTATTTTCCTTAATTCTAATTCTCCATCTTTTTAATATCTAATCATCATATTTTCTTGCCATTCATTCTTCTTAATTATTCCCCAAGTAATTCTAATTTCTTTATTATTTTTCATGACATACATACCTTCCATATTCAATTATACACAATCACCTTAATATCCAAACTTTCCTTAATTCTTTTATTCACTTCTCCAAGTAATTTCCTTGATTCTTTTTACCATAATTCTTCCCACATTCTCTTGCCATAATTCTTGCATGAGCTAGCCTATAAATACCCCTTCATACCTCTCATATTCTTCACACCAAAAACCCAATTCTCTTCTTCTCTCTTATTCTTCTTTTCCCTAAACCTTTTCATATTTTTCTTCTCCTCTTTTCATACAAATATTATCCCGTATACCTTTGAAGCTAGTTTTCGGGCACTTCTGGTCAGTTTTTGGGGTATTGATGTTTCACAGAAGATTGTTCATCTCGAAAAATCCTTGAGGTTAGGCTCAAGAATCACCCAATTCGGAGTTATATTGAAGGACTTATGACCTCTTCAAGTTCTGCCTATTCTTTCCAATGAAAATTTAATTCTCTTTAATCCTATTTCTTTATCTTCTTTATGGTTAGTTTTCTAAAATACAAATACCTATTTCAAAGCTATAATTTTATATTAAAGTATTATTTTAAAAGAGTTTTATAGTCCATGCACATTAGATTTGAGTTTATGTTGTGATAACCTTATGGTTATGTTATTTGCAAGGTGTATTCGTTATTGAACTTTGAAAGTGCGAAGTGTTGATTGATATTCGGAATCAAGGTTCTTGAGGTTCTTTTTGTGTGATTTTTCTAGCAAGGATCAAGGTACGTTTAGGTGGCTAGATACCTTTGAAAGTGATTGTTTTGAATAACATGTTTTGAATGATTTTATAATGATTAAATTAAATTGATTTGAATTATGATTTATGAAATAAATTATGTTTGGAGGTATTGATTTTAATATTTGTTTTAATAAAAGTATTTTGAATGATTGATTTTTAAATCATGTTTTGAATGGTTTGAATTACTTATCATGTTTAAATAAAGGATTTGATTTTAAAAGGTTTGTTGAATTAAATAAAAGGTTTTTCAAGGAAGAGTTATTGATTTTGAAAAGTTATTAATATGAGATTTTATTCTCAAGTATCTATTTAAAAGGTTTTGATTTTGAAAGTATGTGGAATTATTAAAAAGGAGTTTGAATTATATTGAAATTTATTGGATATTAAAAGGATTTATTGAACAAATGACTCATTATTATTAATGCTTTATAAGCATGTTGGTAATCCCATTATGCGGATTTGGTTTATTGATAAGACATTGGACTTTGTATGACCGGGTCTTTCCTCAAGAATAGCCTGGTAATTTAAGGAGACTAGCTTGGGGAGTGTGCACACTTGGGTGAGGAATTGGATTAAAAGAAATTGGTTCTTAATAAAGGAATTGGTTTTATTAACTATTATTTTGAATATTGAATCATTGGAATCAGTTTTGGAATAATGAGTTTGGAATTTATTGGATTAATTATTGGAAATGATTTTTAAAGCATGTTTGCAAATAAATTGAGTTTACATTATCTTGCACTTATCGTACTTAGCATAATTTGCTAATCCGTATTTCTTATTTGTTTTGGTTCGCCCTGTTTACCGTAATGGTAAGCAGTGTTGACTAATTTCAGGTGGAGTCAATAATTGAGCATATGGAGTCCCGGGAATGGTTTCACCTAGTTTAAGAATGTTGGTCTCATCTTTATTTTGAGTACTCATAACAATGTTACTATTTTTATAAGTATTAATAAAAGAAAGTTGAGTTTCCGCTGCAAGTTTTGTTATTGAGTTAAGTAGTTTGAATAGCCTTGCGTAATCACGCGGCGGTAATACGCCTAAATCTATCTCTACGGTATAGTTATACGTTACTAGTATTTCCGTAGAGGGAGATTTGGGGGTGTTACAAGATGAGCCAAAGATGGGATTATTAGTTTCAATTTTTCCTAAATTTTATTTGTGGTTTAATTGAAAAGACAACCGAATTGGTCTAAACTAGCTTAATTTGGGTTCAAAACCAGATTTTTGTCACAATTATCATTTTACTATCACATATACAAATAATAAGATTTTAGGAATTTAGATTCAACAGAAAAAATCATGCGATATCTCAATCGCATTGAATCCTAAAAATGGAATTTTAAAGAAAAATATAGGATACATAACCTTTTACTTATTTGCATTAGCATATGACCAAATTTTCGTCTATGTGGAATAGATGGTCAAGTTTTAGATGTGTTATGCACTTTACACCATTATGCATATACATAAATGTTAATAAACTAATTTGTCTACATTCCCTCTAGGTTTTCTCCTTGGGAGGGTTTTTCGGTTTCCTCTATGGTTTCCCCTTGGGAGGGTTTTTCTAGCCTCCATTGCTAGACTTTTTCTGCCTTTTTGAAGATTTTCCTTCACTCTTTCATCTCTTTTCTTCTGATCTCCATTGTAAATTTTTGTAGGGGCTTCCACCGGTGTTTTTACCGGTGGTAAGCCCCAAAAAAACTTTTTAATTGCTGTCAATAAATGGATCTCATTTTTATGATGATGTTTATTCAATTAGGCTTACTTATTCCTTCTGTTTGTTCGTGTGCTAAAGATTGAAGATCTAGGTTTTCATCGTCTTCGAAAGTATCTAGAAGGCCATATGAGTTTTTTTTCACCCAAACTACTACTCATCCGTGGATCTCAAGCCAAATTAGTGCTAACTCACAGATTGTATTGCTTCGGATGAAGTTTTTTATTAATGCGATTGTTGATCGAAGCTGCGATGTTACTAGTTCTAAGGTGATTTATACTTGTATTGGAATTTTAGATTTCCTAGGATTTGTTTGTAAGTGTCGTTTGGCTATCTTTCATTAATGAAATCCTTTTTCTTCTCGTAAAATATATATATATATATATATAAATTTAAGATTTTTTTGAATGATTTACCATCTCCAAAATAAACACTAAAACAAAATCTTTACCTTTCACTAAAATTGTCTTCATCATCAAATATGGCCTTTAATTTTATACCTTTATATCATAGACTACAAACATTTTTTGTTCTTATTTGTAAGGTTTTTTAAATGAGTAGGTGCTAAAGGAGCTAGCGCACGGATTGAAATCGGATTATAATAAATATATATATATATATATATATATATATATAATAAAATAAAATAAAAACACTTTAAGTCGGCAAATGATATCTCTAATCATTAAAGATTCCTCGTTTCAGTGCGTATTTTTCCTATACTTTTTTACAGAATTTCATGGAAAAAAGCAAGGGTAAAGGAATATATGTATAAAGAATATATGGTAGCAATAATATAATAGCATCTAATCCTTTAAAGTGTGTTCTTAAACCATAAAATATCATGCTATCCATTTATTCTTCATTTTTTTTTTCATTTCTATCAAGATTAATCAACCTTTCAATAGGTAATTTACTTTGTTTTTTCAAATTTTGTCACCTTAAAAATTAATTTGAGAATTTGCAAGAACAAAGTCTAAGTTAAAAGTTAAATAATTTCAATAACTTCGAAGTTATTTTATTGTAGGTACTGGTATAATTGTCACCAATAAAAAACGACGAAATTGTTACTCGTACGTAAGACTTCGTAAGAAATGGGACAAAGATTTTGGATTTTGTTCTCAAATTTTAGGCCTCATATTACTAGTTGAGTAGGAAATTGACAAGTGGAGCAATTTAAGCCAGGAAGAAGAATGAAAACTTGAGGCTCCAATTTCTCGTTCTCCTCTTTAGTTTTCTTCTTCTTATTTTTGGGTGCTTTTCTTCTTTGTGGCCAAAATTTAATCTTGTTTTTTTCTAGAGAACAAAGATAAATTAGTGGCTATCAACGAATCGTATAACAAAAAGGGACAAAAGGTATTAAAGAAAAGAGGATATCATTTGACATTTAGGGATTTTTTTTTCTTTCTTTTTTTTTTAAAAAAAAAAAATTGGCATGGCAAATATCTTGAGTTAAGTATAATACAGGGGACTCAATTCTTGCAAAATGTGGGGAAAGGGGACTTTATTTATTTTATAGAGGAAAAGGGGACTAGGGTTAAATTTCTGGTGTTAGGGGGTATTTTCAGGTGACTTAACTCACCTTTCGCCCAAGAAAAATTAAGTCCCCTCATTATTGCCTTGATTATACCAGACAAATTCAATCCCTTCATTAATAATTTCTGCTGATTGTTTTGAAAATATGGCTGTTTGAAATTAAGAAAGTACAACAACAATACAAAAGCTTTGTTCTTGAAATTTTTTTAATGTTTGTTATCCAAAAAAAAAAAAAAAAAAAAAATTCTTTCAATAATTTTTTTAATGTTCTTCATCTTTCTGGTTTGTAGCTTATTTGTCTTGCATTTGTAGTAGAAGCACACATCGTAATTTTAGTGAAGGCTTGTAGGGCCCTAAATTTTTTTTTTTTTAAAAAAAAAAAAATCGATAAGCCTAGTGTATATTGCAACAGAAGGTCATTAAAGAGAGTTTCTAAGAAAGTCAAGCATCCTTTTATGAGATTTCTAATATGCCCAAACTATAAACAAGTGGATGGGTGTAATTATATTAGGTGGTAGGTTGGTTGACAGTCCATGTGAGTCAGAGTTAGTTTATGAGATGGTCATGATTTTAATTAAAGAGAAATGTGGAGTTAGAAGGTCGAGGATGTAATGAAGATGATGAAGAAAATAAACATTCAAAGTATTGTAATTTTATGCTTTATTTTTGTTCCAAAAAGAGGAAGGAACTCTTTTTTTTTATTGGTCTTAAATTAAAATATTTACCAAAAAAAAACAAAAAAAAAACATGCTCCTTTTTTTTAGTTGACCAAAGTGACTCAATTGTTTAACCAAGGGGACTCAATTCTTTAACCAAGGGGACTCAATTCTTTCCCTTATTTAATTAGAACCCACCGAAAACCCAAACCCATTCTAGCCCAGTCCCTTTTCTCTCTATAAAATAAATAGAGTCCCCTTTTCCCACATTTTGCAAGAATTAAGTCCCTTGTTTTATACTTAACTCCAAATATCTTCAAACCTTTTTTTTTTTTTTACTTTTGAGGTGAAGTATCTACTTGGTTCATCCTTCTTTTGCCAATTAGATTCCGTAGGTAACTTTAAATTTTCACTTTTTAAGATTCAATTTTACCGACATCTATCTAAAATGACACCAGGCCAACACCGATGGTAATGTAAGACTCACTCTCAATCTCGCTACACCAACAATTTTTTACATTGAGTAGCATATTTTGTATTATGCCTTAAGTGTGTACTATTTTTACAACCACATAAATATTCAATAATCATAAGATATAATTTTGTAATATATATATATATATATATATATATATATATAATAATAATAATAATAATAATAATAATAATAATAATAATAATAATAATAATAATAATAATAATAATAATAATAATTCGTGATCTCATGCATGATAAAAGAGCACTTAGCTTGAATTAAAGAGGGCTATATATTACAAGAATAAGGTAACTTTTAGGGCAAAAAGAAGGATTGAGGTCACTTTATATATTCTTAATTTCTTATTCCTCTTGTCATCCTCTAATTTAAAATGACAATCAAAACAAGGGGTTTGTATAGCTCTCCAATTTACCAAACTTATTAGAAAAGTACACAAATTGCTAATTTCAATCGAAAATACTCGACAAGAAACCAATAAGCTAGGGAGCTTATTGAAAGAGAAGACAAACACATATAGCTTTCGGTATGTAGAATTAGTTAGCAGTCTTAGCACTAGATCATCACAAAAGGTTTAAGGCTCTATTTTGAGTAATTTGTAAAAACAAGTGATTTCACAAGTTGTTTTTGGTCAAGTTAGGTCATGCATGCCTCATTGGTTCAATTTACTTGTAACAGTTTGAGTTTTATATTTGTGGACAAACTGCTATTTTGACAATCAATATACTATTTAGATCATTTATTAATAAAAATTATATTAAAAAATTATATTTTGTAAAATGAATTGAAAATTTGAGACTACCCCGACAAAATTTATGATAATTATGTACCCTTCTATTTATTTTATTTTTAATAAGATTGATGAAACTAAACATATATATTGTGCAAAAATTGTGCATATAAATTATCACAACAATTATTCAATTCATTACATACTTGCCAAGTGTAGGACATGCAACAATTCGTATCATCATCTCCAAATCTACCAATTAGTCATCACTAGTATTTATCGTTAACAATATGTCAATTTTGATATTGGTTTTCAGGCCATTCCCTCGATCCGTACCTTGGTATGTAGAGCTGTCAATTTGGGTAAATGGGTCGGGTTTGAGTCGGGTTTGTGTGGGTCGGGTCATCTCGGGTCGGGTCAATATGGGTTAATGTCAAGACCTATGTGGGTCGGGTTTGGGTTGGGTCATGCTTGAGTCGGGTCACGTCGGGTCATACATCTTTTCGGGTTCGGGTCGGGTTTAGGTCGGGTCAATAAAAGGTCGGGTTACATTCGGGTCGGGTGAAAAACAAGTCGGGTTAAATTCGGGTTTTTACGGGTTTAAATGAGTTAGGGTCATGTTCGGGTTCGAGTCGGGTTCGGTTCAAGTCAATTATTTTCGGGTTATAATCAGGTCGGGTCATTATCGGGTTTGAGTCGGGATCGGTTCAAGTCAATAATTTGCGGGTCATAATCAAGTCGGGTCATTCTCGGGTTCGTTTCAATTCAAAAACTTGCGGGTTATAATCGGGTCATTTCCAAGTCGGGTCATTCTTGGGTTCAAGTCGGGTTTAGTTAATAATTTGCGGGTTACAATCAAGTTGGGTCATTTAAACTTATCTAGTCATTCTCGAGTTCAAATTGGCAAGTCAATAATTTGCAGGTTATAATCACGTCGGGTCATTTCCAAGTCGGTCTCGGGTGTGGTTCAAGTCAAAAATTTGAATTCCCTTAAAAAAAATAATAATTAAAAAAAAAAGATAAGTCAAGTAAGATGAGAAAGACTTGCTATTGTCTGGGTCCCGTGTATTTTTTATTTTTTTGTTTATTTTTTATTTTTTTTTTTGCTGCTATCCAGTTCAGTTTTTCTTTGACGAGGATTATGTAAGAGATAAGTCAAGTAAGGTGAGAAAGACCACTTTTGTTTTATAATTGGAATCCATGTTAATAAATTGAAAAAAAGCCTGAAACTCAATAGTCAATACGGAGTACTCTTTTTATCCTAAAAATTCCTAAATCCTAAAATTCGGGTTAGTAATAGGTCGAGTTTAAATTCGGGTCGGGTCAATAACAAGTCGGGTTGAATTTGGGTCGGGTCAATCACAAGTCGGGTTTATTTCGGGTCGGGTTTAAAATCGAGTCGGGTTAGGAACGGGTCGGGTTGAACTCGGGTCGGGTTAGTAACAGGTCGGGTTGAATTCGGGTTTTGACGGGTTAAATCGGGTTTGGGTCATTCTCGGGTTCGGTTCAGGTCAATAATTTACGGGTCACATTCGGGTCGGGTCCTCTCTAGGTCGGTTCATGGTCGGGTTCGGGTCTCAAATACTCGGGTCAACTCGGGTCTAGGGTTGGTTTCAGGTCGGGTTAGGTCGGGTTCGGGTCACCATTTTTTTCGGGTTCAGACGGGTTAGGGTTAGGGTCAGGTTAGGGTCGGTATTTCGGGTCGGGTCAGCTTTTGACAGCTCTATTGGTATGTATGAAGGGATACCTAGTTTCTTATGAATTGAGTTTCGAAACTTCATGTATTATCGTGTAATTAGCCAATACCCATGTGATTACAAAACGTTTCATGCTGAAAATCAGTCAATAGCATTAGACAGTGATATAAACACACTGCTAGTTTATTCATATTAGTCGGCAAAATAATAGCTAAAAAATATTAGCTTGTAATTTTAATGTCCAATTAAATCACCATGTTGACTGTGAACAAGTTCTAGAACCAAAGTAATTAAGCACTATAGTTTTAATTTAGATACGTTTCTTTATTAAAATTTTCTTCTGACATGTTCCTTGAAGTTTCTTTTGCTAAGCTAAATTTGGAGCAAATAAACTCGGATGCATGTTATATCACTGTCTAAATCTTTTTTAATCTAATTAATTATTCTATATTTAACATATAATATAATTTCATTATTCTTCTCTCTCTAAACTCTATGTATGTATATATAAAAGCTACTTAGGAACGTCAATTTATACAAAATCAAACAAATTGTTAAGAATTTTAAGTTAGAATACCTCTTGATCAATGGATACTTCCAAAGGGTGAGATTTATTCGTTCTAAATTATTAATACATTCTTCTTTATTTGTATTTATTTTGGTATTGTTTGCACCCTTAGGTTGAGACTTCAATTCATTTTGCATATTGCAGGCCTTCAGAAGAAGCTAAGAGTGTTGATGTTTACACTGCCAAAGGTCTCCTTAGTACCGGATATCGGTATCTAGATGTAAGGTACGGTAACAAATTAGGAGTTTTAATCTTGAATTTTCGCGTGTTTAGGATAACAAAAGGCTTGCATCATGATCTGTAGGACAAAGGAGGAATTTGATAAAGGACATGTTGAAGGTGCCCTTAACATCCCTTACATGTTCATAACTGAAGAAGGTATGTACATGAACCTGAAATTAAAACATGAACACAACCTGCTCACAATGGTATTTTAGGCACGGCAAATTACGAATAGAATGAATATTTAAAACTGTATAACTGATGTAACTAAGGCTTTGTTGTTGTTGTATAACTGATGTATGCATCGTGATGTATTTTCTATGACAGGGCGAGTGAAGAATTCTGATTTCATTTCACAAGTTCTAGAAGTTTGCAACAAGGATGATCACTTGGTTGCGGTAAGACATTCTATTTGCTACTAGGCCTACAATTGACTGAAAGATAGGAAGTACTCCATAACATTGTGAATTTTGTGACAAAAAGTACTCTAGTCAATTTTGGACCATACATTAATTTTATCTCAGTGATTTAGAATATGCCATAGTTTTACAACTTCGTATTATAGATCAAAATTAATGTTTTTTCTTGAATTATTGTTTTAAGTTATAAAATAGTGTATTGATGATGATCACGGTTTTCGCTCAGGCTTGCAACAGTGGGGGTAGAGGCAAGAAAGCAACAATTGATCTGCAGCATGAAGTACGTAAATTATTCTTTACACAAGTAATTAATAGTAGTCTATTGGTTTGTTAATCAGAAAATACTAATTTACTTAAATAAAATTCTGTGTAACAGGGATTTGAGCATGTTGCTAATGTCGAAGGGGGATACTCAGCCTGGGTAGACGCCGGATTTGCTGGTGATAATGCAGCAAAATTAGCTTGCAAGTACCGTCCTTGAAATTTCCCTATTGCTTTATTTTGTATCAAGGCAAGTTTAAGTAATGTGCTTGTATTAACTTAATACTGCTGTGTACCGCGTTTCAATTTATCAATCATTTCTCTATGTATTAACTTAATCTTGTCGTAAGTTCCCCTAAAGTCAATTACCATGTAAGTTCTAGTGTTCTACCAATTGCTTTTGTATGAGCAAGCATTTTGTGTTCTGCTGTTTACATGATTACATCCATAGTCAACTGTGGTTTCATTTTAAGTCATACTCCCACTGTAAGCTATGTATTATCCACGGTCACAATCGTAGGTGCTCAAGCTATCGATTGGGGAGATGGATAGATAAGACTACTACTTGTTTGATAACGATGCTGTTTCCAGACACCATCCTGTTAAAAAAAAGTTATAAAACCAAATAGAAAGTAATTGTAGCTACAAAAATATATAGGTAACCTTCAATCACTTTAAATTTTACATGGTAGACAGCAAAATATTGAGGCACGAGAGTTGACTTAGTAAGATTTTCATATCATGACTCATCCACTCATTTATGCCAATTTTGATAAATGAATTCAACATGTATCATTTACAAGCCTATATTACAGGGTTCTACAAGCTAACAACATAAACAGAACTAGAATTTGCCTAATTATCAAGAAACTCTTACAGGATCAGAAGCAGACATGTAAAGCCAACCTAGATTTCAGCTTTCTTTCCCCGCCGTGACATGTATGAACAACATACAACATAAAATCTTACGCTTAGCCAACTATTAACTGAACCTTCTACACTTGGAAATAAGCAAATTCTTAATTAAAGTTTAGACATTTCCTCATCCCATTTGCTATTGGGTATCTCTCCGGAATCAGCTATGACCACCTTCTTCCTAGGTTTTCCACTATAAGTTCCAGCTCCTCCTTCAATGGCATATACAGTATCCATGCCTTGTAAAACCTTCCCAAAGACAACATGCTCGCCATCCAACCTGAGCATTTTGAAATAGGCATAAATAACAAAAATTTCAGAAAGTACGGAAGATTCGACTCAGAATCACAAATATAGCTCTTGTATCCCAAGACTCTTCATGCAAAATCTTAGAGAAACTAGAAAGAGATAAAGAAGGCTTTTGGCGTTTCATTTCCAAGTTCCCTATTTGAACCAGCTTTCCTTAAAAAATGAGCAAAATCCAAATATTCCCACAGAATGTAAATTGGAAAGAGGAAGTCCTTTTACAAATTTTGTTCTAGCAGACTGTTGATTGAAAAGTTCACTTGCCACAAATTTGTATATATTTTTTAGCAAGGGGTATAAATTAGAAGATCCGCCTCCTAAGCATATTACCTGAAATGATAGATCTCTAAAATGAATTTCCTTATTTCCTTCGCAGCCCTCTAGCAAGATAGTTTGCTACCTTGTTGCAATTACACGAAAAACAGACAGAAATAGAAGAAAAGCAACTACAAACAATTCACATATTCCTAATATAAATAAGATGATACAAGCAAAAATGATTTCAAACTCTATAAAATCATCTCAATTTAAATTTAATGAAAGTATGGTTATGTGTCCTCGATTTTACTAGATAATATGATCTGAAAATTGTGATACTCCTTTTCAGTAATTATAGCTTATTTTTTCTGTTGGGGCCGGGGGTATATTTTTCAGCAAGTAGGGGAGTAGATGTGACATACCAGCTTGCCTTCACTGTGGTAATAAAGAATTGTGAGCCATTGGAATTAGGTCCAGAATTCACCATAGACACAATACCTATTAAAAAAGGTAAACACAGAGAAAAGATCAGTTGGTAACAAGCATCAGGACAAAAGTTTGGAAATAAGAGTGCAAAGTAATTTAATAGTACAACTACAATGAATCAGTTAGATCAAGTACCTGCATGCCAATGTTTAAGTTTGAAATTCTCATCAGGGAAGGTACTGCCATAAATCGATTCTCCACCCTTCCCATCACCATGAACAATATCACCACCTTGAATCATAAACCCGGGAATTATACGATGGAAAGGTGTTTTCTTATAATGTAGAGGTTTACCACTTGTGCCCATTCCCTTCTCTCCTGCAATCAGAAGCAGGATATTAGACCCCAAAAGGACAAATGGACAATTATTTAAAACCAATAGTTTTAAGGAGAAATCAGTTCAAATTTTCAGAGGTGAGAGAGAATATTTGTACCAGTACAAAGAGCTCTGAAATTTTCTGGAAATAAAACAGCACAAAAAAATAGAGTTAGATTTGATGCATAGAGTGGTGAAAGGATTCATTTTCAATGAAAAAAGCAATATGGTGAAAACTGGAACTGAATGCAGTAAGTGTAGTCATATGGTGATAGAAGTGAGTTGAGTCATAATAAGACCATAATATTCACTAAAACAAAAGCAACTGCCTGCCTGAACTTGTGTAAAAGAGTAGAAAACCATGAAGAAGAAATTACCTACCAGATGTTTTTGGAACAACAGTACCAAATAATCCAATCACGATTCTACCTGTCAAAATTGTGAGTTAATAAGCTTGAGAGACCAAAATAACAAACCCTACGTACTTATTATTTTAAGATATTAGAAATAAATAGACATTTTCCAGTATCAGATATCCAAGAAAAGCCTTGAGTTCACCAGGAGTCGCCAGATAGCAGTTGACTTGGAAAGAATACATGTAACTATTAGGAGTGCACTATAAACAAATTTTAAGAGATTAAACCAAATAATTACACTTACACGAAGCAAGAGACATCAAAGTTGGTGTGGCAAGGGTAAAAAGAAAGTGAAGCACAGTTTAAGACATTACTGAAAAGGAGAAGAACATGGGATGCATAAGAATGGTCACTAGATAGGAGCAAGAAATTGCTTTGACATGTGGTCAATCCGGATCATGTTATGTACCAAAATCAAATATGTTAATAGACTGTATCAAATAGCATGCATCAACAACTGCAAAAACTCATAACTCACTCAAAAACCTCAACTAAAGGGCCAGTTGACAAAGTACAGCAGTGGGCCTATTTAGGAAGCAAGCTGGAGAAAAAATAGAAATGAAGCAGAAACCCTGAATCATCCATAGAATCTTTGGTACAGTTTATTCGAGTAGCAAAACACTGAAACACTGTTTTTTGAACATAATAAATACTCTTCGGCAAAGAGGGATAACATAGCAACGACCAAGTTCAGCCTCATAGAAGTGAATTCTCTTCACTTTATGCCAAGTAAACCTAGTGAAGAAGCACCAGAGACATCAAAAGTTCCCCAAATTTTATAAACAATTCCTTAAATGATCAAACACTGGTGCACTCCCTTGCTCATTGTCTCATTTTAAGGATTATGTCGCACATTTGAAATAAAGAAAGTACTGTCTTACCACTTGACAACTACCCACTAACCAGTAAACATGACCTACAGCCAAAGAATCCTACATTATGAGCCCTCGAGAAGAAGCAATTCAAACCATATTCTAGCAAGTTCTGACTTCTTTTCTCAAATCTCCACCTTATTTTATTTTACTTTTATTGCAGAATTGCCTTGAATTCATAAAGCCCTCACGAAGCCTTAGATGCACTCAGAAAACAAAGCAATACCTCTCAAATAAATATCTCCTTCTCTAAAATGAAATAAGCATTTTTAATGAAACTCACGAATGTCGGTCTAGTTACACAGTCCCCACCCCCACCCCACCCGGCACCCCCCTCTCTCCAAAACTAAGCAACCCTAAAAAGGAAGTGAAGGAAGAAAACAAAGAAGGGAAATAACAAACTAAATCATTTAGCCATGCCCATGGTGAAGTTCACAATGATAGTGGTAGTAGTAGTAGTAGTATAGATATGCATTATGGAGTACATACCTAATCGTTGATCATCCATGTCAACATCCAAAAACACTCTGTGAGTAATTTCAAGATCCTCCTCAACTATGCCCTGCACATGAAAAGGACAGGATGATTTTTCTCAATGCAAACAACAAAGTAACATCCAGCCTCTAAGTTAATAACCCACATTCTTGGACACATTAATTATAGAAGGAAAAAAACATCTTAACTACTCCATATAAGCTTATTGCAACTCAAATTGCACGAAGACACTAAACATCTCTAAGTCTCTTTTTTTCTAGCATAGCACAACAGCATATAGCAAAGATCTAATCCTGCTCCATTCGCCATTCAGACCACAAATATCATCCAGTTAATCAGAGAAAGGTTACAATGTTCAGCACTATCAGGTATCAGCAGCAATATTAAGGTAATATCGCCGTCGTTAAAGCCGAGAAAAACTGATTTCTTTTCCCAAAGGTCCAACTTACTCAAATCGGCAAACATTTACTTTGCCCCGCCATCCCATCTCACCAATTAAACCCATCTTTCAAGCTCAATTCTCCCACATGAACACGATTACATTTCATAGACTCCTCATTTGACCATGACTTAGAGGCAAAATCCTAAATCACTATCACTAATTTGAATTTTGTGAGCATGAATTTAGGATCGCCCAAATGTTACTCATATTTCCAATTGTAGCCTCAATTTCGCCCAACAATAAGCAGTTCCTCAATCGTATCAATCAAACATTCAATCGAAATTAAAAATAAAAACCCTAACAGATTTACATTACGAAACGCCAATAAAACAAATAACACAGATTCTACATTAAAACACGAAATCAGCAGTCAGTAGCAAATTCATACAAAACAAATTGAAAACCTAAAAACTGCAGATAATATAAACCAATACAAATCGGAAATAAATGCATGAAGTAGCAGAAAAAAGGAGAGAGAAAAAACCTGGAAAGTGAAGGAAATGGTGAAGATGAGAAGAAAAGCAGCAACGATGAGAATGTAAAGCCATCGACGTTGAGCAAATGCAAAGATCTCTCTTCGCATCATCACTGTATAAATTTAAATCTTGTTGTGTTTTTCTGGGAAATTAATGATCAATAATTCATCACAAATTCAAGAATATAAATTCAATCCCTCACTCTCTTTCGTTTCTCTCTCCTGACGAAAGAATTGGTAGAGTGTCAGAGAGTGTTAAGTAGTGATTCATCAATTTTCTTTCTCCGCTGTTTTTTCTGGGAAATAACTTCCGATTTCCGAAACTCTTACTCCGTATTTGTTTTGTTTTTTTTTTTTTTTCCCTTTGGGAGTGGGTCTTGGACACATTGGGCCGGCCCAAATGTAACTTACGAAACTCTTATTTCTTTTCCTTGTGCAACCTCTTGTCTTGTCCTTCGCCCAATCGCCCCTTTCCTCAGCTCGTTAAGTTTATTTTTAACTCCCTCCGGCTTCCATAGGTTTAATTGGCATTTAAATATGCGAGTATGATTCTTGAAAGGTGAGTTGAATGGGGTAAAATATTGTGTAAGGGTGAATTTATTCCTCAAAGTTCAAATTGTGCTATATTAGATTTTCACTAACATATTTTTGGGCTAATATTAAAAAAATAGATAAAAATTAATCAATAAAAGCTGGACACTTGGCAGGGGTGAGTCTTGAGTTGAGTTTTGATCTCAATCAAGTGCCCTTTCCCTGAGAGGGCTACACTAGTTTATTCTTTATTGCATAAGACCCGAAACAAATTCAAGTCAATACTCGTGTCAAGACTTGCAATAAACATGCACCGAAGTTTGTTGAATTTTTTAAAAATATTAGAGAATAGAGGTGGTTAGTGGGGTAATACGGAGAAGTAAAAAGTAAAGGATGTAAAAATTATTTTTTAAAAAAATAATAGTGGAAACCGTATAATATAAGGAGAAAATAATTTTAAAAAGAACATAGTTCAAATAAAAAAGTGATGGACATAATATTTAAGATAAAATGGCCAATTTAGAAAATTAATGCATTTGGGAGTTACGTGTTTCATGAGTGATTTTTTGCTCTTTATAATCTTTTCAAATGAGCAAAACTGTATGTTGACTGATCAATTATTATCATAGAATTATCATATCATAGATATTTCCATTTAGTTGAATTGTTCAACCAATAGAGTATATTAGTATATATATGCTCATATTTACTACGGAATAGTAGGTAAGATGCATGGGAGATTGGGAGGTAGCATGCAAGTAGGTAAGAATTGAGATGCACGAGAGGTAGGCACGTACAACCATAAAAAGACAAGAAAAAAGAATCCTACATACTTACAAATGAATCAAGTCATAAAAAGGTAAATTACATGTTTAATTCACCTTGTATTTGTTTTCTGATATGGTATGAAATTATTTTTTTCTTATTAGAACTTTTTTTTTGTTTGAACAAGTTTATTTGTCTAATTGACTAAAATTTAACCTTATATCAATAAAGAAAAAAATGTATCAAAAAGGGTTTTATAAGATTTGTATGAATTCAATTCGTAGTTTCCAAATACAAAGTATGTAATTTTCATACAAGTAATTTTTTTCATTGCAAAATTAAATTATTTAGCAATAAAAACTCATACATAAAACGATAAAATATAATCTAAACTTAGTGTATTATGATTTGATTTGAAATAAATAATAAGGTATGGAGTAATGGAGTATTATATTGAAATAAGGTGAAAGGGGTTAAGGGATATGAGATCGATAATCTTATCCAAATGAAGGGTTAATACATACTCTGCACTAAAGAGTAAAAGAGTAATTAAGAAGATAAACCATTAGTGTACTTATCAAGCTCCGTACGTTATCATCAACATGATAGCAACATGTTTGAGTATCTTATCAGTTATCACATCTTTCACCAAAGCTTATCAGACTCCACGTCCGCTTCTGTTACAGATTACATAAAGATAAATATATTATTCTTCTAATAAGATTAATACGGAAAATATATCACGCATATATTTTCCGATATTATTGATGATATCAAATCTATTAGGAAAAGATAATATAATATCTTAGTAATATCTTATTAATTGGCAAAGATAAATAATTGCTATATTGTTAGTATTATCTTAGGTAAGTATGATAAACTTCCTAAGTTAGATAGACTTTAGTCCTTGTGGCTCAAGGCAATTCTTGTATAAATATCTTATGATGGTGGAGGAATAAATCAAGCTTGGTTTGCTAATTATCGTAACATGGTATCGGAGCGGGTTAACTAAAATTTTTTTTTTTTTTTTCAATCATACCTTAAACAATGGGGGACACCCCACCACCTCCACCATATCGTGCTGCTGCTCCTTTCCCGAACCTCACTGCCGAGCAGTGGCAGGCTGTCATGGCAGTCATGGGTAATAATTCAACACCATCTCATCGAGTGAACGGTAAGTGGATTATCGACACTGGGTGTTCTCATCATGTCACCGGTGATCTATCTTGTTTGTTGGATGTGCACGATGTTCCTTCATGCAATGTTGGCTTACCAGATGGTCAAAACGTAGTAGCCATGAAAGAAGGAATTGTGAAAATAACGGAAAAAATTACTCTTTTCAATGTGCTTTATGTTCCTAAATTAAATTGTAACTTAATTTCGGTTTCACAATTATGCTCTACTAATAATTGTGAAGTCACAACTAACTCTCTAACATGTACTATACAGGACCAACGCACGAGGGAGGTGATTGGAACGGGTGATCTTAAGGATGGACTATACTATCTTCGGGAGGAGGAATCGATTGCGGCTATTTCAGTTGAAGATACCCTAAAACTTTGGCATAAGCGGTTGGGCCACCCTTCCGAAAAAGTTGTAAAGCTACTTCCTTTTTTAAGCAATTCTAGTGGTCATTTAAATAAAGATTGTGAAGTGTGTCATCGTTCTAAGCACACTAGAGACAAATTTCCTTTAAGTGATAATAAAGCTTCTCGTATTTTTGAAGTAGTACATTGTGATTTATGGGGACCCTATGATGAACCCTCCTCGTGTGGTGCACATTATTTTTTAACCTTGGTAGATGATTTTTCTCGTGCCGTTTGGATATATTTGCTACTTGATAAAACTGAGGTGTTTAAGATGTTTATGTCATTTATTGCCATGGTTGATAGACAATTTTCTCAGAAAATAAAAATTGTCCGGAGTGATAATGGTACCGAATTTTTTTGCATGAAAAATTATTTCCTTGCCCAGGGTATTATATTCCAAACCTCATGTGTAGGCACTCCTCAACAAAACGGGAGGGTAGAGAGAAAACACCAACACATTCTCAATGTTGCTCGTGCTCTTAGATTTCAGGGGGGGTTACCAATATATTTTTGGGGAGAGTGTGCTCTTGCGGCAGCTCATATTATTAATCGTACACCTTCTGTGCTTTTAGACAATAAAACACCTTATGAATTGTTGTTTGGAACCCCACCTCTATTTAGTGAATTGCGTGTGTTTGGCTCCTTGTGTTTTGCTCATAATCAAAAGGCGAAAGGGAATAAATTTGCAAGCCGTAGTAGGAAGTGTGTTTTTGTTGGGTATCCCTTTGGGAAGAAGGGATGGTATTTATTTGATTTAGATAAAAAGGAATTTTTTGTGTCACGTGATGTGCGTTTTTTTGAGGACGTTTACCCTTATTTGGATGCCGAAAGCACCAACATTGATACTACTACGGATGGCATACAAGCTACAATAAATATGGGGGAAAATTGTGACAATATCCCACCCATATTCGACAGTGAGGAGGGGCAGCCTAGGCAGCAGCCTACGGACCCAGCCACCCCTCCCTCACCGCAGCAGGTGGCTGCGCAACACCACAGCCCTGCCACGGCTGCCTCCCCCACCTCGGCAGCAGCAGGGGCTGATCAGCGTGAGGACACCACGGCCCCCGAGTTAATGGGGCGTGGTCATCGTCCTAAATATGCCAACACCAAATACCGTGATTTTGTAACTCATACTCATGTGGCGCGAAATAGTCCATCCGAAGCTTCACTTAATCCAATTGCTACTCCTCCCTCAGGTATGCCGTATCCTATAGCACATTATGTTAGTTGTGATAAGTTTTCTGCAAAACACCGAAATTTTGTTGCAGCTATTACAGGAGGGAAGGAGCCTCGATCATTCAAAGAGGCAATGCAAGATCATGGTTGGAAGATGGCCATGAAAGAGGAAATGAGTGCTCTAGAAGCCAATGGCACATGGACACTAGAGAAGCTTCCTCCCGGAAAGAAGGCTCTTGGGAGTCAATGGTTGTACAAAATTAAATATAACTCTGATGGAAGCATTGAAAGATTGAAAGCAAGATTGGTTGTTTTTGGTAACCACCAAACCGAAGGCATTGACTATGATGAAACTTTTGCCCCGGTTGTTAAGATGACCACAGTTCGTGCATTTCTCGCCATTGCCGCCTCCAAAAATTGGGAGCTCCATCAAATGGATGTTCACAATGCGTTCCTACATGGTGATTTAGATGAAGAAGTTTACATGAAGCTTCCTCCGGGTTTTTCTACCGATGAACCGGGCCTTGTTTGTCGTCTTCGAAAGTCTCTATATGGCCTCAAGCAAGCTCCTAGATGTTGGTTTGCCAAATTGACTGCGGCATTAAAAAAATATGGTTTTATGCAGTCTTACTCGGATTATTCTCTCTTCACTTACACAAATGGATCTGTTCACCTCAATGTTCTTGTTTATGTGGATGATCTTATTGTTGCAGGGAACAATTCTACAGCTTTGAAATTGTTCAAAAATTACTTAAGTTCTTGCTTCCATATGAAGGACTTGGGTGTGCTAAAATATTTTCTTGGCATTGAGGTAGCAAGAAGTAGTTTCGGCTTGTTCTTATGTCAACGCAAATATGCACTTGACATCGTCTCGGAGACAGGACTCTTAGGGTCAAAACCGGCAGCAACCCCTATGGAGCAAAATCATCAATTAGGCCGAGCAAATGGCCCTATCCTCGAAGATCCGGAGCCTTATAGACGCTTGGTTGGTCGTCTAGTGTATTTGGCAGTGACGAGGCCTGATTTAACATATTCCGTTCATGTCCTTTCTCAATTTATGCAAGCTCCTCAACAAGCTCATTGGGATGCTGCGATCCGGGTTGTGCGTTACTTGAAGAGTACACCGGGACAAGGGATATTGCTGAGTGCGGACAGCAACCTCACGCTCGAAGGGTGGTGTGATGCGGACTGGGCAGCGTGTCCTTTAACGCGTCGTTCAGTCTCGGGTTGGCTTGTTTTTTTGGGTCATTCACCTATTGCGTGGAAGTGTAAGAAGCAGCCTACGGTGGCAACCTCATCAGGTGAATCGGAGTATCGGTCTATGTGCGCCATCACTATGGAACTGAAGTGGCTACGGGGTCTACTTTTGAGTTTGGGTGTGCAACATCCTCGTGCTATACCAATATATTGTGATAGTCAAGCGGCTATACATATTGCTCAAAACCCCGTATTTCATGAACGCACAAAACATATCGAAGTGGATTGTCATTTTGTTCGGGATGCAATTCAAGAAGGTTTGATTGTTCCTCATCATGTGCGTACAAACGAGCAATTGGCCGATTTATTTACTAAGGCACTAGGAAAACAACAATTTGATTACCTACTTAGCAAGTTGGGCATCTTTGACCCAAGTGCTCCAACTTGAGGGGGGGTATTAGGAAAAGATAATATAATATCTTAGTAATATCTTATTAATTGGCAAAGATAAATAATTGCTATATTGTTAGTATTATCTTAGGTAAGTATGATAAACTTCCTAAGTTAGATAGACTTTAGTCCTTGTGGCTCAAGGCAATTCTTGTATAAATATCTTATGATGGTGGAGGAATAAATCAAGCTTGGTTTGCTAATTATCGTAACAAAATCTCTAACAACTTCCTTCAATTCCGTCACTTCTTTTTTTTATTGTGGATAAACTATTTCACATACAAACATTACTTGAATTGATCATAGATATGGTCCGTATATTTTGATACGAAGATCATGATTTTTTAAGCTTCTAGAAAAAGCAGAACAGGAATTAGCAGAGCAAATTTCAACATATCAGAATAGCAACTTCCAACATTGCATAGAAGAGCAAAGTAGAATAGCTCAAAAAAAAGTGGCCAGAATTTTGTATAAGCCTATCAACTTGTTTTGAAAAAAACCAATTTATTTGTATTATTAAAATGTAACGCAAAAAGGAAGTCAAAAATTGCCAACTTCAGCCAAGAAAATGTAGGTGTGTTTGTCTGAATGCATTGAAAATAAAGGGAATGATTGATTTTGATTTGAGAGGATAGCTTGATCAGTCTCTTTTACCTTATGGGTGCACCCATGACCCATGACCCATGACCCATCCAGTTGTAGTCAGCTTGCTTGTGCGCTTCATAATGATATCATAGACGTAAACTTGTACTGCCCATCTCGTCTAAGCCGTCAATATCTCATCGTCTTTAATTACTCCAAAGTGGCCTGGATTAAATTTGGCTACATTATATTGACACTCACTGGAAATTTACTACATGCATGTGTACGGAATATAAACCAAAATGAGTAACCATTCCTTTAGTTTGTTATTTCCATATGAATATAAATTCGCTCAATGTTCATCTAGCGTTATTAGATGTAGACGACATTTCATTCATTCTACATTTTGAATGTTACTTGAAACTTATATAAGCTCATTGAGTTATTGCTCTCACACAGTCACACTTATATTAATTAAAAGAATTATTATTATTATTATTACTTCAGTACTTTGAACAAATAAAAAGGACGGAGGAAATACGTTAAAAGTTGAATTGTTTGGTTTGAATCATTCATTTGATTTTGGCTCACCGACCTTTGTTTAATTTGATATTGACATACCTTTGTGTGATAAGAGCATCAAAAAAGTGTGATATCAAATGAGTGTGGTAAAATCATTTTTCTCACAATTATCACGATTATAAACTATGTGTAAATCATAAATCAATGTCACATATGTAGCTATAACACTATGTAGATACCAATAATGAAGGGGTAAAATGACAGGGGAAGGGATGTGAGGGAAGGGATAAGGTGACCCTGGCCTCCATTTTCCTGCTTTCAAATATTTGAGAGATTTGGTTTATTATAAGGGAAATTGAAGGAAAATTGATCATTCCAATTACCTCTGATGATCTTTACTTATATTGTATATTCAAATAAATAAATAAAAAGAAAACAACACATCCTTTCTTTTCTCTTATCTCCCTTTCCCTCCCTTTCTCTCTATAGTGTTGTGTAAACACATAGTATTTCTTTTTTACCTGATCAACAGAGTCAATAGGATTTTAAAAGCATCCAAGAAATCAGCAATACACATGCACCAAATTGTGGGGCAAGTTAATAAATAATTTTATTGATTTGATAATTGACTGTGAAAGTATTTGATAGTTGATAAGTTCTCAAAATGACTAGCTATTACAAGTTGCACCACTAGCACCACATAAACTATATGGCTTATCAATGATATTTTTAGTACTTTTTGGAGAGATTTTTTTTTTTTTTAAAACCCTGTTTATCCAAGCTTTGTTAGTTTGTTGGCTCCATAATAGAAGTTTAGAACTAATTAATGAACTGAATAAATAAGATATATGGTACATGGAGAAAATATGATTTGAATTGTAAGAACAAATTAAATGATATTTCCTCCATCCCTAAATTACATTTTTACTTCTAGTATTTATTCCTCACATAATAGAGAGAAGTAGGAATGCAATTTAGGGATGGAGGGAGTGCATGAAAGTTGCAATATTTAATTTTGAGATTTTTACTAGCTCACTCTTTGCATTCATTCAATTTTTTTACAATTATATTCTCATTTACTTCATATCTATATGACAATATATTATCATTTGTTATCATCTTATACACCATCTTGCATCAGTTGGATGTGTGATTACATTTTTTTTTTTTTTTTTTTTTTGAAGAATATCCTCTTCAACGAGTATCTTAATTTCTCCTATACTTCGTATATAAAAACAAAGTACCATGCATATGGTCCCTTTATTGAGTTCTCATTTTCCTTTTCCACTAATATTGAGAATGCTCAAATTGTTTCAACTAATCAACCAACTAATTAATTAAAAAAGAGCATCGCGACAATAACTTAGAAATAATAATTGTATAAAATATAATTTGTATATTGTTTCTACTTGTACTTTAGTAAATCTTATACCATGTATGTAGTCAAAAGTCAATGAAAAAACAAGTAGTTGTACACATTCACACATTATATTGACAGTTTGACACAGTTACTTTACACCCTATTAAAAAAAATAGTCTAAAAAATTACTGCGTATCATCCCAAATAAATTACTCCATAACATAAATTGGAAAATGAATTTGGCTTTGTTTGGACAAAATTGATGACATTTGATTGTGTAAGTACCACGGCCTACGTACATTATACGAGTAATAATTATAAAGAAAAAAACAAAAATGATGAAGTTTGATTGTGACATACTTTTTTATCATTACTACTACGTATTTACTATTGTTATTTTGTTAATAACAGATCAACTAAAAACACCATGAAATGAAACGAAGCGAAAACGAATATGGAAACAATATACTAGTGTATATGATTAAAATATGGAGACTTAAAGTGAAGTCACACAAAACAGCTAAGCCAGCTAATAGTATAGTGGCGTCTAATTAAAGTATCTTAATCCCATGTTTTTATCTTCCTTAACAGGGTTAACAATACCAAGTTGCAAAATTAGAAAGCTACAATGTGGGAAGCTACGAAGCTGCCTCGGCTTGGCTTTGATCGATCGCGTTGGCTCCTAGCTCATTCAATCTACAAGAAAGCTACAATGTGGGAAGCTAGGAAGCTGCCTCGGCTTGGCTTTGATCGATCGATCGCGTTGGCTCCTAGCTGATTTAATCCGTGGCTCGCAGCCGATGCCATTCAACTTGCTAAAAGTGTTAAAGTATCATGCATCACGCCACCCTACTATATAAAACGTGTGCTAGTTAATTAATTAAATAAAATAAAAGAGTGCTCATTGCTTTTAAGTTTTCTGTATTTCTTGCTTGTTGATTTTGTGATGTAACAATAATATAGTCCAAATCTATGTCCCCATCAATATATATATATATATATATATATATATATATATATATATATATATATATATATATATATATATATATATATATATATATATATTTATATATATTTAAAAAAACAAAATCTATGTTCCCATGGATGATTCAGTTTGCAGGCAACATGACAACATCCCTGTTGAGCAATTTTTTTTTTTTTTTTTTTTTTTTTTTTTTTTTTTTTTTGGTAATAGAGTAATAATTCATATGGAGTAGTTACTATCAATATTTACCAAACAAACTTTATAACCATTTCAATTTGGTTGATTATTGATCAACAAATGATGAAGTCGTATATCACAATATTACAATAATTATGTGTCGTATGTGTCTGTTCTGTATATATTGTTTCTCAAATTAGCCCAACTCAATGTTATATTGATTTGCCAGAGTTGTATACTCCTCTTATTCTTGTTTGATTTATTTGAAAAAGACATGATCTTGTGGGAGAAACAATGTAAATTTTAATAGCGACGTGCATAAAGCCATAAAGTAGTTTATGTGAGAGAAAAAGAGGCTGAATTGATGTAAAAAAAAAGAACCGTAGGTTAAACCTTTAGTTGTGAGTAGATTATTGACTAATCAATAAATACAGTAAAAAAAGAAAATGAGTAAATCCGAAATCTTATCACTAACATAATGTATTGCATTTGCATATTTCTATCATCACGATTAAACTATAAAGATCAGACATGAACAAAAAGTTCTTATTAACATATACAATTTATAGTCATGTCAATAATTTTTGTGTTATAAAAGATGCAAAAAAATAAAAGAAATTTAAAAAATACTCACACGAAATTTACATGGTTCACCAACAATGTGCAAGTTAGAGTTATTATTTTAATGATTTTTTACAGGTATTATTTTATCTGTATTGAGGAAAACATATTACAAATTACAGAACAGATTCAGAATAATCAACAATCAAAAACATAATTATCGACATATTATAATCGATCTCATATTATCTCAAATCTTATATTGTCAGACGTACATTCTCTCTAACAATTCAGATAGTTTAAGACCCTCTCCAATGGTGAGGCTCAAGTGAGTATTTTTAGGAGAGAGAGAGAGAGAATTTTTTTCAATATATACCAATAAGTTGATATCTAAACTTAGCAACTCCAAAAGAAAGTTGCTAAGTTTAGATACTCAATTTGAGTCTCATTTGACAAAAAGTGTGGGCTCCTTGTCAATATTCTAATATATTTTGTAATTTATTTAAATTTACCCTTTTTTTATTATTTTTTAATCTTACAATACTTGATATTATAAAAGAAATGGATTTGGTGAGCCATAAATGAAAGTGGCATTTGTATATTTTAGAGAGTCTCACCATTGAAAAATTAGATTTCACATGAGTTGCTAAATTGAGAAGTGGGTATAGTATCACCATTGGAGGTAAAAAAACAACTCATTTTGTATTTTAATACTTAAACTTGAGTCTCACCATTGGAGATGGTCTAATAACCTAATAAAACCGACATCTCTCTTTTTACGACGTCTTGGAATAATCCTAAATGAATACACTCCGTATATAACACTCTCGAACTCTGAAACAAAATAACGGAAATAAAAAAACTGATTGTGACATATTCTCGTTCGCATGGTCAGATTGGACGAACTCACCCGATTAGGCACGCTGAGTTACATATCCAAAAAGGCAAAAACCCTCTTCAACATAAGACCAAGTTACCCAACTCTTGATCGCCCAGTTTGCTAGGTGAACTCGCCCCATAAGGATATCACATTATCACAAATTTTATAATTATTGCATATTACAGAAGTACATCTTATTATTTCATACACTACTTACAATAATTCTTAATATGTCAAAATAAAAAACTTCAGATACATTGTATGTATCCACAATTACATTTAACAATGAAGAAACAAAAGAGTGAATACCAATTATACCATCTAACTATTACATACTCTGTAATTTTTTTTTTTTTTTTTTTTTTTTTCTGAACGGAACTATGATAGCTTCATTACTCCATAATCCGTATTCCATATTGAATTCAAATTGAATTTGACTCTTACATCAATACAATAATATTCAACTTTCTAAATTTCTCAGTAAAAATTAGAAAATACTCTCTCCATTTTTAAATACTTGTTTCACTCTTTCATTTCGTCCGTTTTTAAATAGTACTTGTTTCATTCTCTTATTTGAAAATATTTTATAATATTTAAATTTAATTCATTTCTCTCACCTAATAGACCCAACATAAATCATATTTTATTAATTTTATATTTTCTCTCCTCAAATTTTCTCAACTACTTTTGCTTTTTACAATTTTTTATTTTTTCCCTACCCCACTATATTAAGGGACGGAAGAAATAGTTTCTCCAATTTCTTCTAAAACTCTGCATATGAAAAAATAAAGCAAGTATTTAAAAAACGGACTGAGTACCGTACAACTCAAAATTAAATTCCAAAATTTTGAAGATCTCTTGTCCTTCAATGTCAAAATCAATTAGACACACTTTTCCAAATAAAAAAAAAAAACACTTTTATACGGAGTAAAAAAAAAAAGGTGGGGCCCAACAAATCTCTCCCCATTACGATTTACGACTATTATAAAATGAGACACCAATCGCAAATCTTGCAATAACAAAGCGTCAACCTTACCACTACCGCTTGAGTACATCACCTCATTCTCTCTCTTCAAATCAAAGTTATAAATAAAAACTGTGACTTTTATCCTTCAACTCCATTAACAATGGGGTTACCTTCTGAACGTCCATCAATGGCGACCGCCTTAAAATGGTTAGGTTTCGTAACGGCCGTTTGGGTGCAAGCCATTTCTGGCAACAATTACACCTTTTCTAACTACTCTGACGCCGTTAAAACTTTGATGAATTTGACCCAACTTCAATTAAACAATTTATCTGTTGCCAAAGATGTTGGTAAAGCTTTTGGGCTTGTTGCTGGCCTTGCTTCTGATGCTTTTCCTACTTGGCTTCTTCTTCTTATTGGTTCTCTTGAGGGTCTTCTTGGTTATGGCGCTCAATGGCTTGTTGTTAGCAAGACCATTTCACCCCTTCCTTACTGGGCTGTATGTTCTTCTTATTCTTCTTCTTGTTTTATTTGAGATTAGTTTTGGATCATGTTGATTTTGGTAATTTTTGTGTCTTTTCTTGTAATGTTATGTAATTTGTCATTGTTTCTTAATTTGTTTGTTTAGTTTTGCAATACTAATACTTGTTTGTTATTTTTTTTTGTGATGCATGAGAGTTTTTTTACATTGGAGTGTATTGATTTGATGTTGATAGTGTATGTAACTTAAGTTTTTGGTTGGACCGGTCCTTTTGACAGATGTATTTAACTTATTGCAGAGAGAGTTGCAAAGGGTATAAGGTAGTGGCGTAGACGAGATTTGATAATAATATGTCGTAGTTTATACTTTTGTTACTTTATACTTCGTATATACTTTGAGATATAATGAGGATCTTTTTCTACCATGGGTCTTTTTTTGGATTGTAGGGAAGGGTTTTGACTCAAATTAACAGAGAAAAAAGATATTTGTGGGATGTAAATTGATTTTGGAATTGGAAATGTATTAATTTTGGTATTATAAAGTTTTTACTAGTGGGATATCAACAAATTTAGTTGACATTGATATAGAATTAGTTTTGTGTGGTGTGGTGACTAATGAAATCTAACTTGATGAAGTTGATTGATTTTTGGAATGCTGCAGATGTGTATATTTATGTGTATGGGAGGAAACAGCACAACATGGATGAACACAGCCATATTAGTTACATGTATCCGAAATTTCAGGAAAAATAGGGGACCTGTTTCTGGGATCCTAAAGGGTTATGTGGGTTTAAGCACTGCTATATTCACTGATGTCTGTAGTGCACTCTTTGCTGATAGTCCTGCTAAGTTCCTCATGATGCTTACGGTTATTCCTCTTGTGGTTTGTTTAACCGCGATGGTCTTCCTCCGGGAGGTTCCTCCATCGACCACTGAGTTGGACATATCAGAAGAATCTAAGTATTTCAATATGTTCAATATTGTGGCTGTTACTGTTGCAGTTTACCTCTTAGCTCATGATTTTGTTGGTTCACAAGGGCATATTTTCGATGTAACCTTTTCTGTCGTTCTAGTGGCATTGCTTGCTTTTCCGTTGGTAATACCAGCTTATATTGCACTCAAAATCTGGCTGCACTCAAAAGCTAAGGATGATGTTGAGGACCCGAGTACAGAGTCCTTACTAGCCCCGGATGCTGTGCCTGTATCACAGCCAATTCAAGGAGGGGATGTTGTGGCTGAGGAAGTAAATGGGGAGGCTAAGAAATTACAGCCTGTCCTAGGTGAAGAGCACACTATTGTTGAGGCACTGAAGACGGTTGATTTTTGGGTTTTGTTTGTATCCTTCTTGTGTGGAGTTGGACCTGGTATGGCTGTGATGAACAATATGGGCCAAATGGGTTCTTCTCTTGGCTACTCGGATGTGTCAATCTTTGTGTCTCTACTTAGCATTATGGGATTTTTTGGTAGGATCATCTCCGGAACAGTTTCCGAATATTGTATCAAGTAAGTATTCTCCTGTTTTTTTTTTTTTTTTTTTTTTTTTTTTTTTTACTGTCATTAACTTTTGTTCATAATTACTGTCATTAACATTTGTTCATAATCATAATTATGATTGTGGGTAGGTTAGGTTAGTGGGGAAAGTCGAATAGATCCGCGTTTTTCATGCTTGATTATTATATATAATTAAATATTGATTCTGTTGTCCAGTAAAATCTTTGTTGAATATGCTGTCCTGTTCTCTTTTAGAAATGTAATTTATTCAAAGAGTTGTTAGCTAGCAATTTGGTTTGAACAGAGTATATTCAATTTGTTTACGGACATGTTGCCTACTAGTCTGCCAAGTTCATCTTGGTTTGTTCAACCAAAAAAGAAAATCTTTTAAAATGCCTGTAGTCGGGGAGGATCAAGTAGCACGGAGTATATAAGTAATAAAACTATACAATTCAAAGCTCTGTTTGCTAAAAGTACTTTTTATATCGAAATTGACCATGCAAGAACCCGCGTTGTTTTTTATATTAATCTGTCTAGTAGAGGTAGCATTTCTAAGTTCGATTGCATGCTTCTCCCCCCGGGTTAGAGTGTTAAACACAGCTGTAAGAGGATATTTATTTATGTCATCGTCAAAGTGGTCTCATTCGACATTATGGACCACATTTAAATACGAATAGTAATTTGCAGTTCTGTAGTCACCGTAGCTGATTTATGGCAATGGAGTTTCAGATTTGGTCATGTAGGGTTTTCTTTGGACCATGGCATTAATCTTCAATTAGAAACTTTCGATGAGACAGAATACAGAAATTTCTCACTGTACTCTTTTTTTTTGTTTTTCTTTTTAATTAGCGTGTCTCTATGAAAGTCAAGTTCAAACAATTTATGATAAGCTCTAATAAGGATGCAAATTCAGTTTTCAATGAAACCAGTTTAGTATATAAGTTCCTATAAGTCCAAATAATGGTTTTTAGCCTGAGAGGTGACATACATTTACTAAGCTGTACAACTTCAAGAATAAAATTGATCTTAAATATGCAATCATGTCTTTGCAGGAAAGCCGCTACTCCTAGACCGCTTTTCAATGCAGCCTCTCAAATCTTGCTAGCCGTTGGATATGTGATTATGGCAATGGCAGTCCCGGGGAGCCTATACTTTGGAGCAGTCATCGTTGGTTTGTGTTATGGTGTCCGTCTTGCAATCACCGTTCCAACTGCCTCAGAACTATTCGGCCTTAAATACTACGGTCTCATATACAACATTCTTATATTGAACTTGCCGCTTGGTTCATTCCTTTTCTCAGGACTTCTTGCTGGTTTGCTCTATGATGCGGAGGCTACCATCACTCCTAGTGGAGGGAACGAGTGCTATGGGGCCCACTGTTATAGACTTTGCTACTTGGTCATGGGTGTTGCTTGCCTTATTGGTTGTGCTTTGGACGTGTTGATGGCTTCTAGAACCAAGGTCCTTTACAAAACGATTGCTGCTAGCAAAAGATCGAAATCTGTGGTGAAAGGAAAATGAGCTGAGCTCTTAATTGTTGAACGGCAATGGAACAACATGTGGTTCTGATTCTGGGGTTGTCATCTGTGAAGTGGATGTTCAGTGTTACTTGTCGAAAAATAAATCAGTACATTCTACGTCCCAAAACACAATTTTGACAACTTCATATTGCGTTAGCAAAGAGGGAATTAAGAGGGTTGGGATCTGTAACAATTATATCTTTTCTCCCATCACTCTCAGAGGAAAAACAAAGGTAGGAGTATTTATATCTGATGTATGCTTAGAAGCAGCAATTTCCCATTCTTGGTTAGTTTGAACCTTAGTTAAGATTATTTTGTACTACGTGTTATATGTTGTAAGTTGGGTGCTTAATCTACTTGTACAAACCTTATTTATTCTTGTGACACTGTACTCAATTATAATAGCAAATCATATAAGAGTTCTTTTGATAATTAAATTCTGTTCACTAAGTCTTACACCATTTGTTCGGAACACTCTAATTCAGATTATGCTACCAAGAGTATGAACGTAACTATTAACTTTGGATCAAGGGAGTAAGTTATTCGAATTCGATCTCACTTTATGAGGGGGTGATCGTTGTGTCTGACTGACCATCAAATGGACTAATGGCAAATACACGTACAGCTGGTTTATTCAACTAGTATCTGAATTAACAAATAGGGTGGTCTGCTTTTGCAGCTTGCAAAAACATGCTTGCCGTTGCAGGAAAGATTAGGAAAAAGAGGGCCTGTGGCCTGTCACTGATGGTCTGAATCTTAGTTAGAATTTTTGTCTTCTAATGGGCCGTTCCTTTTGCTATAAGCATATACGGAGTATCTAAATGTGCCCATAAACCTTCCGCATTCCTATAATAATGAATGATATAACAAATACGGAGTAACATCATTGTGACTTTTATGATATTTTTCTTTCTTTCGTGTCAATGATCAATCAATCAATCAATCAATCAATCAAAGCCTTAATCCCAAAAGTGGGGTCGGCTAACATGAACCAAATTTGATTATTCCGTGTAGTCATCAACATAAATCTTTCTCCTCCATCCCTTACGATCCAAAACTTCATCCTCACGTAAATCCATGCACTTCATATCCTTCCTCACTCCTTCCAACCAAGTCATCTTTGGTCTCCCTCTTCCTCGTTTAATCCCTCCATGGTCCCACTCTTCCACTCTTCGCACCGGTGCACCCTCGGGTCTCCGTCTTACATGTCCAAACCAACGCAGACGATTTTCCCTTAATTTATCTACAATGCCCGCCACACCTACTTTCTTGCGAATAACCTCATTTCTGATTCTATCTCTTAAAGTGTTTCCACACATCCACCTTAACATGCGCATTTCCGTAACCTCCATCTTTTTAATATGCTCTTTCTTAGAAGCCCAACATTCTGTACCATAGAGCAACACTGGTCTTATGGCAGTCCTGTAGAATTTTCCCTTCAACTTTAAGGGAATGCTGCGGTCGCATAGCACTCCCGTGGCCGCTCTCCATTTAAGCCACCCTGACTTAATCCTGTGGGTCACGTCTTGATCAATGTCACCATTCTTCTGGATGATCGACCCTAGGTACTTAAAACATTCACTCATGGTCAAATCCTTTCCATCCAAACTCACCACTTCATTGCTTGTCCCCCTCTGAGTGCCAAAACGACATACCAAATATTCAGTCTTACTCCGACTTAGCTTAAACCCTCTAGATTCCAACCTTTGCCTCCATTGCTCCAACTTGACATTAACCCCATCCTTAGTCTCATCCACCAAAACGATATCATCTGCGAACAGCATACACCATGGAACCTCATCTTGAATTGGTCTAGTTAATTCGTCTAGAACCGTTGCAAAAAGAAAAGGGCTTAATGCAGACCCTTGATGCAATCCGATTGTAATAGGGAAATCTTTTGTCAACCCTCCGCATGTCCTCACATTTGTTGACACATCCCGATACATATCCTTAACTAGGTCTACATACCTTCGTGGGATACCTTTCTTCAACATTGCCCACCAAAGTATCTCTCTTGGCACCTTGTCATATGCCTTCTCTAAATCAATAAAGACCATATGAAGATCTTTCTTCTTTACCCTATAAAACTCCATCATTTGTCTTATCAAATGGATTGCCTCCATAGTAGATCTCCCAGGCATAAAACCAAATTGGTTATCTGAAATGCTTGTGCATGCCCTCAACCTTTGTTCAATCACCCTTTCCCACAACTTCATAGTATGGCTCATAAGCTTAATTCCTCGATAGTTAGAACAATCTTGAGCGTCTCCTTTGTTTTTATAAACCGGGACCAAGGTGCTCTTCCTCCAATCTTGTGGGATCCTTGTAGCCGTCCATATCTTGTTGAAAAGGTTTGTTAACCAATCAATACCAATCTTACCCAAACACCTCCACACCTCTATCGGTACCCCATCAGGGCCAACCGCCTTCTTAGGTTTCATCTTCCTCAGTGCAATCTCCACCTCTACTCTCCTAATCCTTCGCACATACTCCATGTTGATTTCTTCATCACTCATAGAGGTATCTCCTATCACAACTCCATTACTTCCATTAAATAATTCATCGAAGTACCCCTTCCACCTGTCCTTGATGCCCTCCTCTTGCACTAGGACCATTTGGTTCTTATCTTTGACACACTTCACCATGCCAATATCCTTCCTTGCCTCTTGTCTTCTCTTTGCCATCTTATAAATGATCCTTTCTCCCTCCTTGGAATCAAGCTTTTCATAAACCTCCTGATATGCCTTTTCTTTTGCTTGGCGAACAGCTGCCTTTGCCTTACTCTTAGCCTCCTTATACGCTGCAAAGGTTTCATCACTCCTACATTTTCCTAAGGCTTGATAGCATTCCCTTTTTTGCTTAATTACTGCTTTCACCTCTTCATTCCACCACGAAGTGTCAATGATCAACTATGTTATTAATTTGTAAAAATAATTATATAAGTGTAAATCAAAATATTCAATTGAAAAAAAAAATAAGATACTCAAATAATAACTCAATTTTGGTTTGAAATGATAATTGCAATTTTGAAAAACCTTAACACAAATTTATCAATTGTACATCTACAACAGTAGCAACTCGAGGCAACGCCCGAACTACTCACTAGTTTGATATTAAAAATAAATAGTAAGGCAGAATCCACAGAAAAGGTATAGTTCTTAATTTTTAGAGACAAGTAGTAATTTATAAGGAGTTATGGGCAAAATATCAAAAAAATTCTTAATAAATTAACAATAGACAAAACCAAGATAATGGGTTGCATTTGTATTAAATTAGAATTGGCCATTATTGGCTCATTGGTTTGTACCAAGCAAGTTTCATCAAAGCTGGTTGATGAAGGAAAATAGGAAATACAATAACAATTTGCATTGGTACTTTAAAGGATCCAACAACTTTCAAACTCTTTCTAGAGACAAACAAACCCATGGGGAAGGAAAAGTTAGAAAGGTTTGGGTAATAAGTTCCACTTTCAAGTGTTCACGAACCCCCTCTAAGGCCTCTATTCAACTCCATAATCATATATGTGTCACAAGAATCCACCTCGACCAATTGATCATTTCCTCTAATAAAGATAATCTAGGTCTTGTTTATATTAATACACCATACAATGATACAAATCAAAGAAAACCTCAAAATATGTACTGTATTAGATTTGTTTTGATACGGAGTATTGTACAAGTACGAGTATATATTTTTGAAAATAGTAAAAGTCAAATGTGACAGTTTTTTTGGGACAACAGAAGAAAAAAAGCTAACAAAATTCACTAGCCATTTTAACAAAAGCCAATGTTGTGTACCCTCTAACATTGGGGGTACTTTACTCACTATCTACACATGTGAATAAGCACACGGGCTTGGTTTACATTATAAAGGACCTTGCCTCTCTTTTAACCAATCTCCACTATTCTCTTGTGAACTCCCCCACTCCCAAAACTTTGGCTCCATTATTTTTACTTACAAATAAAGTTTTTTTGAATAAAACATGAAAGAAAGGATGCTGAAGATGCATTTCACCTTGATGTTCCTATGTGCTCTAGGCTTATTTTTCTTGGCTAATAGTTATGGTAATTATATTCTATTTACTTGGTATATAGTTTTTTTAAATTTACGTTTTCTTAACATTGAGCTTCTTTTAACATTGTTGATATTTTGTGGCAGATGGGCCTCTTTATGATTCTTCTGCTTATACTGAGGTACATTGCAAATTTCTAGTAGTACTTATGAATCTAAATCACTCATTTATACACCTTCGATCTGAACTATAGTAATTGCCACGTACATAGTGTATAATTTGAACTAGTAATGTAACTACTAATTCCGGATGGAGGTAGTTTGTGCTCATGTTAATCTTGATATAGTTTTCATATGATTTTTTCCTTACATGGAGTGCAAAGAACATCCTGAGGACCCACTATACAACGGAGGAATCCTAGAAGACTATAGAAATTGCTGCATCAGTGATCCATCTATCCCTTCATTCATGATCAACAATCTCTCCATTGCTCTCTACACTTTATCTGGTAAATTTCTCTCCTTCCAATTTGTCATTTTCTAGTTTGTATATATGTGAACTATGAACAAGTCCTCATTTTATGAGTGCATTGAACGTTTTGGGTCATGTGACTCATAAATGACATCTTAAGTTTGAATGTTACGTGACGTATTGTACTATGTTATTTGGTTGTAGTACCTTTTTCAATATTCGTGAAAAGTCAATTAGGACAAGCACTCAAAAGTGAAGATAGTGAGTTTTTAGTCGTCGTGATTATTTATGGATCAATGGCGATTTTCTGTCCAACATTCTGAATTTGTTACTATCATAATATTATGACAGCTTGGGTAATGATAGAGGGAGTCGATTCATCTCTAATAAGAGCAAGCTTAAAAACAGAACATGCAACAATTAGTTGTATTGGAACTGTAATAGCTAAGCAAGGATGCTGGTCTTTTCTTAAAGGAGGATTTGTACTGGATTCACCTTCAAAATCTTCAATTCTATATTTTAAGGTATTTGGGTGTTGCTTAACTCTATTATAATCATGTAATTAACATAAATTCTTCCTTTAACTTTTGCCTTCTAATTAATGTATTACAGGACAATGGAAAATCCACCAATGTATCAGTTGCTAGTGCATCCTTGCAGCCATTTAGTGAAGAACAGTGGAGATTGAATCAACAAGCCATAATTAACAGAGTAATTTTATTGTGTTCTTATTAAATACCTTATTTACCTACTCAAGTTTGATAAAAGTCATTTGACATTTTTGAAAACAAGCTAACTAACATGGATCAACACTTTTTGCCTTAATAATTGAAGGAACGCAAGCGTTTTGTGACAGTTCATGTGTCGAATTTGCATGGAGAAAGGCTAGTAGGAGCTTCAATAACCATTCAGCAAATCTATAAAGACTTCCCTATTGGATCTGCCATTGCTGCTACCATTATAGGAAATCTTCCCTACCAGGTTATACACATACCTTAATTAGGCCCTATTCTCTTCGACTTATAAAGATTAATTCAAGCTAGTGAAAATCGGTTTCAATCAATCAATAACTATCAGTTCTGTTTCGTGAAATTCAGTTAAAGACAGTAAAGATATCCCTTGATACTTGATTTATCATATACATTTACTCTAGCAGAGTTGGTTCTTGAAGAGGTTTAATGCAGCAGTGTTCGAAAATGAGCTAAAGTGGTATGCAACAGAACCAGAACAAGGAAAAATCAACTACACCTTAGCTGATCAAATGCTGGAATTTGTCAGAGCAAACCAGATTACTACAAGAGGCCACAACATATTCTGGGAGGATATGGACTACACTCCATCATGGGTCAAAAAACTCGAGGGCCCCGACCTTCAACAGGCTGTTAATTCTAGAATAACAAACCTGATGAGCAGATTCAGAGAAGAGTTCATTCACTGGGATGTCAGCAATGAGATGCTCCACTTTAATTTCTATGAGCAGCGGCTTGGACCTAATGCCACCTTAGATTTCTTCAAGACGGCTCATCAGGCTGATCCGTTGGCAACCTTGTTCATGAATGAATTCAATGTGGTTGAGACTTGTAATGATGGTAATTCGACTGTCGATGATTATGTTAGAAGGTTAAGGGAGCTTAAAGCAGGAGGAGTTACAATGGATGGAATTGGCCTAGAAGGGCACTTTAGTGTTCCTAATCCTCCCTTAATTAGAGCTATCCTAGATAAATTGGGCACCCTTGGACTTCCCATTTGGCTCACTGAAGTTGATATATCTCATACTATTGACAAACAAACACAGGTAATAACAAAGTATGATCTGTTGCATTAAGAAACGTTCCTAAGGAAGATTATTGAATTATGCATTTTTAACTCGACTCTATTCTCTTTGCAGGGTTTATACTTGGAGCAAGTATTGCAAGAAGGATACTCACACCAATCCGTAAAAGGTTTAATGCTATGGACAGCCCTGCATCCTGAGGGAAAATGTTACCAAATGTGCCTCACAGACAACAATTTTCAGAATCTCCCAGCAGGAGAAATCGTCGATAAGCTGTTGAAAGAATGGCAAACCGGAGAAGTAGAGGGAGTTACAGATCAACTTGGTTCATTTAACTTTCATGGATTTTTAGGGGAGTATACAATAATGGCTACGTATGAAAATAGAACTACAAAATCGTCATTCTCATTAACAGGAGGACATGAAACTAGGTATATAAATGTTCAGCTCTAACCATATACTAGTATACATGTAATATTATCATTCTGCTTGCTATACCTGTTACATTAGATCAAATCTCATTGTTTTCAAATTGTTAGTTCTTAAAAGAATTTATTTTTGCTCCCCTGTAGACAACTACTCTGTAAGACAACTTCTTTAAAGTCACGCTACTTTTAAGCCACATAACCGCTCATAAATAGATGCACTTGGGCCTTATAAGGCACTGTTAAAATATAATTAACCTCGTATAATGGCCGAGTAAGTGAGAACTCTCGCGTCATCACTAGTCACTCACGGTGTTAAAATGTGCCTTACAGTACACCCAAGTACCCATCAACATAGTCAATTATTTTCTATAGTACATCACTCTGAGTTCATGATGGAAGTAAACTTAAGACATAAGGTAAAATATGCTGCATGCCATAACATTTATTTTCAATCAGAACCTTTTATTATACGACACTCTTACTCAACATGCTCCAATGGCCTTGCAACATTGCACCTCTTGAGATATCAAGAGGCAACTTTAAAAGTATCACATTCTGGCTCATGTCGCACATTCACACAGGTAAAATTGAGGCATTTCAACAATCAACGTTAATAACTCTGATCGACACGTGATTTTGTTATGCTTTTCAATAAAGTTACAAGTGTCATTTTAGGAAATGTATTTAATGCTTATATATATTATTATAACTGATAATAGTATATTTGTACAATTGTACTCACTTATGTATTAACAATGCATGTTCCCTAAGTAACGGCATATCACCTGAATAATATAGTACTTCATTGTTTATGGCAAACCTACTAGAGAAACCAAAATCGAGGAACTAAACAAAATCCTTCTGCTATTTTCTCTGACTATATTATTTGGCACAAACTTCCCATATTCAAATTCAAATTACAGTGTTACAGCATAATGCAGCTATAAACAACTATATGCCAAAAAAATGGCAAATAAATTATTAGTCGTAGACTCATAATACATGGTTGGGCGTTGTGCTTGGCCGGTTGATTAACTGAACATGGCAAAATATTATAGGACTAAAAATCCCAATTTTTTAAAGAGGACAAAATCTCCATTCACAGAATGCAAGGAGAAAAGGATGATTTCAAGATGTCTTTAAATGATTCAAAATTTATAAGGCAACATAACTTATCTCTTTATCTTCATTTCCCATACAAACTCTCATTCGTTACTCTCGGGTTGGGACATTGCAAATCATATACTGATAATAGCAGATTTTAGCCTAGGAAAATAGCATGAAAGAATGTCGCTGTATAATTTTGATGCTGTTCTGTTTCCTCCTAGGAGCTGCTGTAATACCAACTTATGGTTTGCTCTCACTAATGTCACAAATTCACTCTATCATTCTTGCTTAATTTATTACTTGTGCATTTTGTTGCTGATCATGTTTTTTCTTCTTCTTAAGGTGGTCTTGTGTACGATCACACGGCTTATTCTGAGGTAATTATCCAATTTTTGAACTGTTAATTATATCCATAACATGTGTGGGCTAATATGACTCAAAAGTATGTAGCCTTAATATCAGATTGATTACAATAGTTACGACATGTTTCCCCTGTAACATATATTTCCTGTACTAATGTATGAATGATTTCAATATACTGGTGATTGCAGTGCAAGGAAAACCCTGAGAAAGCTCTTTACAAAGGAGGAATCCTTAAAGATAATGTTCTGCAAGAGGTCCCAAGAGGATCATTTGAGCATTCCCCTGCTTTTCTGCTACATAATCTTCCTGGTGCCACAATCTACTCCTTTTCCAGTTGAGTTTTCATATCTCTATCCTAAAAATATGTAAATTATAATGTGATTAATATGATCATCTATGTAAAGTAAATGTACAATCAATATCCAAGTGCAAAATGTCATTGTTCAAAGCAATTTAAGGAATGAATTATTTGATGATTTGTATAGTTGATGCTAAACAACAATTTTCAGATGTACGGAGTAACTTTTAACATTTGAAGCAGTATCTACCTTACATAGTTACATGACATGTTTTGCTATAAAAAAAACAGTTTGGGTTAAGATAAAGGGAGCAGATTCTACACTTATAAGGGCAAGCTTAACATCGGAAAATGAAAATTACAGCTGCATAGGCAGTGTCATTGCTAGCAGTGGGTGCTGGTCATTTTTGAAGGGTGGTTTTACACTACTTTCACCTTCTAAACTGTCAACACTTTATTTTCAGGTATACTTTGTTTCCTTCTCATCCTTCTATTCAATTCTACAACTAACTTTTATATTATACGTGTACAAGTTTTTAATAACTTCGTACATACATTTTACTATGTTTTTTGCTATAGAATTCAGGAGGAAATGTTGAGATTGAACTCTCAAGTGCTTTGCTACAACCATTTACAAAGGATGAATGGAAAACGGATCAGCAAACTAAGATAAAATCTGTAAGGACTTTCTCTGGCATTCCATTCTGTTTTCCTCTCCAAAGAGTACACAGCATCACAAACTTGAAAACTCTTAGATTACTTAGCATCAAATTACTCAATTTCTAGTCTTCTATCTTATAAAGCTACACTGTAAAATTATACGAGTATTATTTATCATTTCATTTATTCAGCTTAGAAAGCGTGCTGCAACAATCCATGTGTCCGATGAATATGGAAATCGGCTGCAAGGAGCAGAAATTACCTTGCAACAAGTTTCTAAGGATTTTCCCTTCGGTTCAGCTATATCAAATAACATCCTAGGAAATTTGCCTTATCAGGTACATATCTTATACTGCATACCAAATTTGTGATTGTTGTACTGCACAATTTCTTGTATGTCATTGAGGTTAATGGGCAAAATACAATGCAGGAATGGTTTGTAAAGAGATTCAATGCAGCAGTATTTGAGAATGAGCTAAAGTGGAGTGCAACAGAACCTAAACCAGGGCAACTAAACTACACTATCCCAGACAAACTGCTAGATTTTGTTAGGTCCAACAAGCTAATTGCAAGAGGCCACAACATTTTTTGGGAAGCCCCAAGCTACACCCCATCATGGGTACTAAATCTTACAGGCTCAGACCTCGAGCAGGCCGTAAACTCCCGGATCGCAAGCCTGATGGACAAGTACAAGGGAGAGTTCATACACTGGGATGTTAGCAATGAGATGCTCCACTATGGGTTCTATGAAGACAAGCTCGGGCCTAATGCAACATTGAGCTTTTTCGAGACAGCCCATCAAGCTGACCCGTTAGCAACCCTTTTCATGAATGAGTTCAATGTGGTGGAGACTTGTAATGATGTGAATTCAAGTGTTGATTCTTACATTGCAAAGTTGAGAGGGCTCCAACAAGGTGGAATTGAAATGGATGGTGTTGGATTAGAGGGTCATTTCACAGTTCCAAATCCGCCGCTTATAAGGGCTACCTTAGATAAATTGGCCACACTCGGGCTTCCCATTTGGCTTACTGAGATTGATATTAGCAATACCCTAGACAAACAAACACAGGTATATATACAACATAACAATATGCCGATTTTATCTAGCTTAGTTGGTCAAAGTCTTGAGAGAATAATGTAAATTAAACTTGACGTGTTGTTTTTTTTGCAGGCTACATATTTAGAAGTGGTATTGAGAGAAGTATTCTCCCATCCATCAGTAAAAGGAATAATTTTGTGGACAGCCTTAAACCCTTATGGATGCTATAGAATGTGCTTGACAGACAACAATTTTCAAAATCTCCCTGCTGGAGATGTCGTGGACCGCCTTCTAAAGGAATGGCAAACAGAGGAAATTCAAGGAAATACTGATAAATATGGCTCCTATAGCTTCTCTGGTTTCTTAGGAGAATACAATGTTCATGTTGTATTTGAAAACAAAACCACAAATTCCACATTCTCACTCAGCCAAAGTGATGAAACCAAGCACATTAACATTCAATTGTGACTCCTCAATTAGTCACTACTTAGTTTTAGCTATTTAAGATACAATAAACTAAGCTGCATTTAAGCATGTTTCACAGTAAGTTTACCTTAGAATATCAATTCTGAATTACAACAATCTTGTTCTATTTCATATTGATTTGTGAAATGTAAAGTACTAAAGCTTTGTATTACGCGAATGGCAAATTCTAGTATGAGACAGTCTCATGCCTCAAGGGTTGAGGCCACATTAAGTCAATCAAGAAACAAAATACGAAATCACCACACATATATAACGTTCTCAAATCAGAGTATCTTACGATATAATAATATAGTACATACACAAATTTAAAACAGACAACAATATTTTGATATTGAGATTGAACAATAATAGTAAAAATTAGACATTGTTGTCAATAAGGTCACCATTGAGCAACTCTCTGTAAGCAGCAACAGGCCAACTGAAACCCCTAAAAAGAAGTCTTGAAGCCAAAGGAACGTCAATAATAATCTCCTTTTGAGTAGGCTTCTTCTCATCACGAATTGCAATCAAATAACTCCGTCCGACCCACCCGATCCACCCAGCAATATACAAGAACAATATACCGGGAGTAATAAACTCACCCCAATGTCTCTGATCACCACTCACTATCAAATGAGGAAGCCCGTCTGATCCACATAATAACCCGTACTTTCCGTAGTTATCGAACCTTCTCTTGGTCTTTTCCATCGTTGCCTGGATCGCCAAAGCTGGTGCACTATCAGGCGCGTAAAGCTTTAAGGATGATTGCAGCTTCTTTAAGGCTTGCTTCTCACGTTTTGCAAATTGTTTTGATTCTTTGCAAGGGGTTAGTCCCGCAATGTCCGCCATTGCGGCATCGGGTGCTACTGTCCATGAGGACAGTAGCACCGAGGATAGAGCCAACGCTGCGGCTGCGTTGGCTCCAACCTTGGTTAGGTCGAGTTTGTTTGATTGATCATTTTCTTGTTGCTGGCATACTATCTTTGATGATCTAGGTGTGAAAGATGTGGAGAAGTTTCTAGGTTTAGCGGTTGCGAGTGGTTTGTAGAGGTTAGTGGGGATTGTCAAAGACATGGTGGGAGAATGAGGAGAGAGAAAATGGGGTGGGAGGAGTTGAGTGATATGGAGGAGAATTGGAAGAATTGAAGAAGAAGAAGAAAGGAGAGGTGGGATTTAGATTTTGTGAGGATAAGATAGGAAATGACAAAGAGAGGTGAGTTGTATGGCTTCTATTGGTTTCTTCATATTTTGGGTGTTGGTTTTTAAGATTTGTTTAGCTGTTGTATGTTTGAGGGTGTGATTTGGGTAGATTTGAATGTAGAGGTGGAGTATGTGGATAACACAAGCTTGTGACTTGTACAAGCTTACCTTGCAGATTGGTGCCATGGTGGCATGATTGATGATGAGTAATGACTTGTTCTATTTTGGATCTTCAGTACCAATATGTGGGTCGGGTTGGTTTGTACTTTATTTAAATTATTTGAGAGAACAATCCTTATATAAGATTACAAGTAATTCGTGTAATTCTCTACAATATACAGTATTTATTGTAAAGTATGTATGGAGTACACAATATATTAGGAGTGCACTCTATTGATTTGATTATCACTCATCTGAACTAATTTAAACTTATAAGAACTTATTACACTTTGTCACAACTTATAGTTGTAATTAATTTAAACTTGAGTAACCCTACTCAACTTATTTTTCATCATGAACTTATTTTATCTGAAATTATCTAAACTTATGAATCCTAACATAACTTAGCTAGTATTAAGTAGATTGCATAAAAATTGATATGAAGACATATATAAACACATTATTGATTAGTGAGAAGATTAGTGGCAATCAGATAAATGAAGGGCCCAAGTGTGACAAAGCTCATTAATCATAGCCAACACATTGCTACTAAATTTAAATGAGTATACTACGCGTTATAGACCATGTTATCGTCGAATACAGGCAAATTAGATAGTTGGTGTGTCCGCGCTTTATAGAAGAATACTACTCCGTACTAAAATCACGGACCACCCTTGATTATAAGCTTATAGCCTATTGGACTATTTACTACAAAGTTCAAAGTATTCAATATTGTTCACATGAAATCATTGCTAACTAGTAACCCTACTGAATAAGGATTAAAAATGATGCCAATCCACTCACAACGATCAAATCTCTTTAATTTTCTTTGTTACCACAAAATATAGGGAAAGTGTACACCTTTATGGAGCACTAGGAGTCGTCTAGGACGAAGCAGCTAGCAAGCTATGTGGATGCGGTCCAGTAAATATGCTGATTGTTTGCTCAAGAAAGGCCTAATAATCAGGCAGTTATTGGAAGTTCTATCATTACTGATGAACTAATACTAGTACTATTTATAATTATCCCAAATGAATGATTACAGTTATTGGTCTTTTTGTTTCTTTTGAAATCTTTGCATATAATCTATAATTTCTTTTTTGACAAACAAGATCCTTTCCTTTCACTTTGGTGTTCATACGTAAGAGTACTTGTATATTTTAATATGAACCTGAATTAAAATGTGATTAATACAATTAATTGGATCCACCAGTGGAGGAACTGCGGTAGGTAGCTATGTAGGAGAAGAATTTGGCGGTCTAAAGTTGCTGTTTTGTTGGCCATTGGCTTAAAGGTAAACGCCGTTGGCAGGATCACTGGCTAATATTATGGATATATTGGATAAAATAATGTAGAGATCAGTATATTGATCAAGGATTGAGTGGTTAGGGAGGCCGAGGGTAGTACTTTTTACTACTAAATAGACTTGTTCTCTTAACCTAAAATAAAGTGTTTTGATATATTTGATATGGTTTAAATCTTAGTGGTCCGATCTAATATAATTTGATGCAATAATTTGATTGAATTTTTACCTTATAAATTAATGAAAATTTTGTAAGATCGATCCATCAATGAAATAAGTTAAAGGTAATACATCCTAACTTAAATCATTCAAATGTTATTGAAAATCTATAATGAATGAGTCGTTTCATATTGTAAATAAAATCAAACACTTAAAATATTACTCTATACTCCGTATATGGAAAGTGGATTCATAATTAATCATCGAGGTGTTTTTGATTGTGACATTGTTAGGGCTAGGGTTTAGGATTAAGTAAGGGGTTAACCATACATGTATAATTTAACAAGGAAATTATTTTCACACTTGTAAATGTTGTAATGAGTTTGATATTTATATGCGTCGATACTTGCGACAGTATAGTTGTATTGCACTACGCCACTACTGCTTGTACATAAAGTTTGATGCATATGAAGTAAATAAAAATATGTCAAACTGCGTTACCCAAGTCAAAAACAACATAGAGATTCTGCAATTTTTGTTAGTAAAAACATTGTTAACCCCACACCATGTCGGCAGCAATGAAATAACTGTATTGGAGGCTTTGGAGCACAATTTCTTTTAAAATTTGTAATTATTTACTCCATATTCACTCTATCAAATTCGAGGGCAAACACAAAAGTCGTTTGATAGTTGATACCATGCTCATCACATTTTCAAGACATCCATCCACCTACACGGCTAAACTCAGGTTGAAGTGAATGCTTATATGGTGACACAAAATGATTTTATGTCAATACTTTGATAGAACGCCATTCATCAGCTAGACAACCTCAAATCAAGCCACAAATAAAGACTAATGACACCGAATTAACCCAATAATTATCGTTACAATGATGATTAATAACAACTTTTACAAGACCATAAGTCAAAAGAAGTATGACGCACAACTTTTTCCTCTCAAATTCTAAGACAAGATTTATTCAAAATATCTTTAACCAGATATTCATTCATTATTCAATTCCAAATTCATTTATTAAAAATTAACACACCTTTATTTTTAAGATGACTTCATCATTAGAAATGGTACCAAAATCCATAGATATGAATCATGACATTACTACTAAAACAGATCCATTTGCAGTACTGCTGACACAAAATAACTGCAATCTTGCGACACCCGCAATCCCCTTCTTTTTCTGTACAAGTTCACACTAATACGGAGTAACTCATATTAAAACCCTAATCCCAAATAAATACCAATATTTAAGTATACATCTTTCATAGTTGATTGGGTTGATCTGATATATTTGGGCGATCTTCAGCCTTTTTCTTGATGAATTCTGGACAACAAGAACACCCCTTTTCGGCTTTGCCTGTTTGATGAAAGGCTAGATTGAATAATACTAATAAGATTACAGATGAATATATCCGCTATTTTCACTACAAAGAGAGAAATGTGAGGATAAGAGAAAAATGTGCACAAACAAGGGGTAATAATAATGTGGGTTTTAATAAAGGTGAGTTTCCCATGGCTAAGCCAGCTAACCATGACCCATCTGCTAGCATAGCTGAGGTTGTAGTACCGGTTCCAGTTCCGGGTCCAGTTACCATTCCAGGTACACCATCGGAAGCTGATCCATAAGCCATGTCTCCTCCTGCGGGTTCAGTTGGTGTTGAGACCATTGGATCCGACCCTGACCCGGTAAAAACTGGAGGTGTCGTCGTCATTGGAGTTGGGTTCATTGGAGTAGGAGTAACTGGAGTAGGAGCAGTTTCTCTTGCTGATTTTTGACTGTTGACAAATACAAACACCAATTCAATTACACTCCATACATTACACATTGCATTGATTGAATGTTGTCAGAAATTAAACAATTTTGTAGGGAAGAGTTTTCTCATGTCCATTAGCCTGTTACAGAAATTAGCTAATATGGGTAGAGTATAAATTAATGACCCACATCCGATCCAAACCCAGTACAAATCACTGGAAAGAAACCTGAATCCAGCAAGACCATAATTATTGTTTTGATACGAAAACACGACTCAAACCCGAAACACTTATATATTCAAACACGGATTCAACCCATTTGTCCTATTGTTAATAATTTTACTTCCAAGAATTATTGGTGAGTGCATCATTTTGTGCCAACTTTAGACTTACAAGCACATATAGTGTAGTCATCTTATAATACGGAGTAACACTCTCAACTTTGCAACAACTTGACTACGGAGTATAAGTGTATAACACTATTTCTGAATTCTGAGTTAAAAATAACTAAATTTTCATACAATATACTTCGTACTTGTACTTCTTAGGAAATATTGTATGATTCGCATGCAATACTCTATCAACTTTTTTCACTTTATATTAATACTTCTACTAGACTACTACATACGTGAATAATTGCTTATATTTATAATCAAACTCGTGAATTGGTATACTAATCAAACTATTGCAATTATATTGAAATGTAATGAATATAATAACCCGCATTCACATTTCACACAGATAGGTAGTGAGTATCATATCATACCTTGGAGTAGACGGGCAAAATGTAATGGTATAATCAGCTCCACTACAAGTGAAAGTACTAGTAGGATCATCATAAGCATAACTATAAGACCTCGGACACGCCAACTTAAACATCTTCGAGTAAACCGTAGGCTTACACGTGGAAGGCGATCCATACGCGCCACTACAACAATACTCGGGACTCTTAAACGCCTCACACGCGCTCTTACACGCGCCGCCATTCCCTGCCTTAAGCTCAGTCGGACAAACTTGGTTCAAATCTACCACACACCCGGTATCGGCACATTGACCCGACCCGCCACTGACCTCAACCAAAATGGGTAAATTATACCCGTCAACCAAGCTGACGTCATAGAAATCTTGACTACCTGTTCCTAAGGTGAACTCGGCTAGGGTTGCCGGAGGTTCGGCGCCGGCGCCGTCGCACTCGACGCCGCCGGAGCCACAGTCTCCGGTTTCGCAGTAGCCAAGCCCGGAGTCGGCGAAATTGCAGCCTGTTCGACCCCAGAACCGACCGGACCAACCGGTTGGGGCTTGGAATGACCGGGAAGTGCCGGTTGGGAGTTCGAAACCGGTTGATTCAAGCTTAGGGGTACCTGCATTGGCTAGGATTCCGGGCCAAACTGTGTTTTCACAACTGTTGACGAATGTGAATGTTGCTCCTGAAACTCCTGTCAAATCCAAAGTTTGCAAATCGTTAAAAAGCTTGTAGAATGAGACACTGCAAAATCCGTTATACACCCGGCTGTACCATACTCAATTGAGCTTCGGAAGATAAGTTATAGCCTTATAGGTACACTCGAGTGTATAATGGACACTATCGCAATATGTTAAATAAGAAAAAGTTAGCATTTTTAGTTCATTTGAAAATAAACAGACTTGAAGTAATAAAACTAAGTGTACTTAGAACTCTTAGAAGATGAAATGAGGTTCAAGTTAGTAATTTTAGGAAGTAAATGGAAGAAAGATGACATTTTTGGTTCACTCAAACTGAGAAAATGAATATGTACCTGTAAGATAAAGTTGTGAGATAGCAACATTGAGAATGAAGAATAACTTGAAGTATTTTAGTGGATCCATGTGTAAATCTTTAAAATAACTCTGTTTTCCCCTGTTTTTCCTCTGTTTTTTTTCTCTGTTCAAGAAAGAGAAATGGAGGAAGAAATACAGTGGGAAAGGGGGGAGTGAGGAAGTGGCTAATTGGGCAGAAAAATGGGGTGTTGAACACCCATAAAACAAACAAATTTACACCTCGAGTAGAGAGAGAGAGAAAGAGGGAGTGTCAGAGAAGAGAGTAGGGCACACTTAAGAAAATCTTATAATATTTCATCTGTCTCTCAGTTTATTCCTTTTAATCAGATTTCTAATTTCATATTAATGTTTGTTTATACGAACTCATAATCATGCTACTTTAGTAGTAGAGTATAATTAATTAATTAATTAATTAAATTAATAGTTAATACTTGATTTAGTTGCATCAGCCAAGAAGGTAGGGTTGTTTAGTGGCTTTTTTGCTCTGTCACTGTTCAGATGGGTTGGGTCATTTGTTTATTAGTTTAACCTTAACGCATTATCCCAACCCATATGGGCACCTTGTTTAACTGACTACAAGTCATTCTACATAAAGAGTCCATTTGTATTGTGACTTGTAATTTTGTTGTTGGTGACCTAAAATATTTACATCACTCCAAAAATATACATCCATACTTTGGGATTAGGGGTGTCAATCGGTTTTGCGGTTCGGTTTTTGGTTCGGTTTATCGGTTTTCGGTTTACAACGGATCGGTTTTTAACAGGTTGGAATTATTATCGGGTCAGTTCGGATCGGTTTTAAATAATTTCGGGTCGGTTCGGTTAGGTTTGTTTTTATTACAGTTTCTTTTCGGGTCGGATTCTAATCGGGTCGGGTTATAATTGGTTCGGGTCATTATCGGTTCGGGTTAAAGTCGGTCGGTTTAAAAACGGTGTTTGTCAGTTTAAAGCGGGTTTTGGGTCAAAACATATCGGGTCGGGTTGTAATCGGTTCAGGTCATAATTGGCTCGAGTTGAACATAGCCGGTTTGACAACTGGTTTTGCCAGTTTTAAACGGGTTACGTTAACGTATATGTCCTAGTATATCCTCAACATTCTATAATTAGTTATTCCAATAGATCATACGGAGTACTAATTAGTTGTTTAGCTTTAATTAAGTCCCTTTTCTGTATAAAGATTTTCAGGATCAAATAATAATAACAAATCTAGAGTTAGCTTTTGATTCAGATTTTTTTAATACAATATAGTGTTCGGCTTTAAGTTACAGGTTGTAAACGATTTGGGTTTATCAGGTTTTTGTCGGGTTTAATCGGTTTCGATTTACAATGGGTCGGGTTGCTATCGGGTTCGGAAGTACTCGGTTCGGGTTGTTCTCGGTTTCGGGTTGTATCAGTTCTGCTTGATAACGGGTACGGTTCATTAACGGTTCTCAAACATTCGGATCGGTTCAGTTTCAGGTTTTAAAAATCGGGTCGGGTCGATTTACGGTTTTAAAATAACAGGTTCATAGCGGTTCGGTTCCTTTTCGGAACAGTTCGAAACGGTTCGGATTCACCAGTTCGGGTCGGTTTTTGACAGCTCTATTTGGGATGCATCTTTTTAGGGGGGCAAATTTACTCAAACTTCACAATTTGACCAATGCCTAGATCTAAACTTGTTTCTTCATGTTTTATAAGCTAATATACTCCATAGACCATAGCAACTTAGAGTTAACTCTTGCTCCTTTTTTGTAACACTTTTTTTGGTGTGCTTGCCTTATATCTTAAGTGACTGAGTGTCACATGTTCAAGGATGTTAATTCCTACATCATTGAGGTGGAAGCCAAAATTTTGTGGATTTTGTAATTGGTTGTTGTGAGTACATGTATACGTACAAGGTAAATTCATATGCAGGGTATTTGCAAAATTTTTACGCCACAACTTCATTAATTACAGGCCTATTTTAACTACTTTATACTCTGTATTAATTGTATCTAATTATCTTCTACTACAATTTCATATAACATGCTACAACAACTTTAGTAATTTCATACCTAATTTGGTGTAAGATGCTAGAGGGAGTGGTCCTTGTCAACGAAAAAATAAAACAAGGGAAGAGAGAGTCGTAGAAATGACCAGATGGTTGCACTGCTGCAGGCTTTCAGCCTACAACTTGCGAAGAAAAGAGCCAGGGAGAATAAAGGGAGTGGCAATTTGGGTCTTATATCTCTCTATCTCAAGAGGAAAAAGGTTGAGCTGTGCAAATTACTTTGATTTCAAACTAACCCAACCAAAAATATACACCATTATTCTAAATCTCAAAGTAATTAATCATACTCAGTAGTATTTAAGGAATCAATAATGTGCTAATCAATGTCTATGACATGTAGGTTTGGATTTGTCATATAATAACTGAACCTTCTAGTTCTAGCTAGTGAGCTAATGAGCTAATAATCCTGTTAACTTATGGATTACTCGAGAGTAGGTCACCGTAATAGGTTTTATCTAGTAATATAATGTACTACAAATTGGTCTTTATTGTATAAAGTTTAATAATTATGAAATATCCACCCTTCATAATATTGGGAAGTCATTGCGTTTCATGCAATTATATTATATATGCATTCAAAATAATTATCATTATATCATATGAGATTAAATTAATACAATCTAGTTTAATTAAGTGGTGCCAAGATATACATGCATGTGACCTCAACTTCGCATGTATAATACTGTCAAATTCTTATTATTGTTTGTCCTCTCACCTCATTTCACGTGAACGAACAAGCACAACTAGAACAATTTTTATTTGGAATTGGGCAACACCACCACTTCTTCTACGTAGGCTAGTTTATGGGTAGATGTAGCAATATCCAATTCAACTTAGCAAATGTGCACCGAGTTGTACATTGTTTGAATACTAAAGCCATCACGTTGGCATGATTTCAAATAGTACAGTACAAGTCTTCAAAATTCCAATCTTTTGTATAATCGTTTTAACTACCCCGTTTCATATTATTTGCAACGATTAGATATTTTTACTCTTTACTTTATGTTAAATCGTTACAAATAATATAAAATGGAGGTAGTGTATTTTATGTCTTAATTCTTATAACAACTCACATTATAACTCATATGTAATTTGACTAGCTATCAATTATTAGTTCATTAATTAGTGGTGCGACATGAGATATAAAATTATGGTGTAAGAAATTGTAGAAAATGAATCCAAGAACTGTTAGGTTTTGTTTAACCAGGTGATCAGGAACTCTGAATTAAAAAAGTGAAGAAGAGTAACTTGATTGGATCAGACCGTTGCTATGCGCCCTTTGCTAATAATGTTGTGAATATTTGACCGTTGTCTGACCATTTTCACATTTTTGAATTCCAGCAGTGAGAAGATGTATACGAGTACTTCATACATAATTAATGCATAATTACAAGTATAAAAATTAGTGAATTAGGAAGTATACATACTTGAATATTTGTTCGAAAGCAATAGGCCAATAGCACATCATGCTTTGTGATGTAAATACCCTTAGAGCCTGTGTTAAATTGCATAAACTCACAACTTGACCTTCATTAATTGGGGTGATCACCGATATATACAAGCTTATTCCTAGTATTACCTTAATTAGGTTACTAGAAATAAGGAAACAATATAAAAGATAGAAACAAATATATTCTACCAAAATATATCCTAATACCCCCCCCCCTCAAGTTGGAGTACTAGGATCATAAGTGCCCAACTTGGACAAAATATTATCAAACTGGGTCTTCCCAAGAGCCTTTGTGAAAATGTCAGCCAATTGAGTAGTCGTAGGAACGTAGGAAGGAGAAATCAAGCCTTCTGTAATTGCATCTCGCACAAAATGACAATCGACTTCAATATGTTTGGTCCTTTCATGAAAGACCGGATTCTTTGCAATGTGCAAAGCAGATTGACTGTCACAGAATAACTTGATTGCCTTAGGGTGATGTACACCCAAGCTAAGCAACAAACCCTTAAGCCACTTTAGCTCACAAGTAACTGCCAACATAGATCTATACTCGGCATCACAAGAGGACGTCGCAACAGTTGGTTGCTTTTTAGTCTTCCAAGAGATAGGAGAACGACCTAAAAACACCAACCAACCTGTGATGGAGCGACGAGTTAGAGGACAAGCCGCCCAATCCGAATCACACCAACCTTCCAAGGTAAGGTCGCTAGTAGCACTCAACAAAATACCCTGACCCGGAGTACCTTTCAAATAACGAACAACCCGAATTGCTGCTTCCCAATGCTCAATGCGCGGCTCTTTCATAAACTGAGACAAAATATGAACGGAGTATGCTAGATCAGGTCTAGTTACCCCTAGATAAATCAATCGACCAACTAACCTACGATACACCTCCGGATCCTCAAGAAAAGCACCTGTGGCACGGCCGAGCTTGTGATTTTGCTCTATGGGAAAACCACTCGGCTTTGCCCCTAACAAACCTGCTTCAGAAATAATATCCAACGTATATTTTCGTTGACATAAAAATAAACCTGAAGCACTACGAGCAACCTCGATGCCCAAAAAATATTTCAAAGGACCTAGATCCTTCATCTTGAAACAATCACTGAGATAAGCCTTGAAACCAACTAGTGCAGCGGAATGATTACCAGAAATAATAAGATCATCAACATACACTAAGACATTAATCTGAACTGTGCCTTTAGTGTACGTAAAAAGGGAATAATCAGAGTAAGACTGAACGAAACCATACCCTTTCAAAGCCGTAGTTAGCTTTGCAAACCAACACCTAGGTGCTTGCTTCAACCCGTACAAAGACTTGTCCAAGCGACATACTAATGTAGGATCCTCACTTTCAAACCCAGGAGGGAGTTTCATGTATACCTCCTCATCAAGATCACCGTGCAAGAAAGCATTATGCACATCCATTTGATGAAGTTCCCAATTCTTTGATGCTACAATCGCAAGAAAAGCCCGAACCGTTGTCATCTTAGCAACTGGAGCAAACGTTTCACCATAATCTATGCCTTCCTGCTGATGATTACCAAAAACAACCAAACGAGATTTAAGTCGTTCAATATCACCATTAGACAAATATTTTGTCTTAAACACCCATTGACTCCCTAGTGCACGTTTACCGGGGGGAAGGTGCACTAAGGTCCATGTACCGTTATCTTCCAAGGCCCTTATTTCTTCTTGCATAGATTTCCTCCAACCTTCATGTTTCATGGCCTCTTTAAAAGATTTCGGATCATGACCACCAACAATAGCTGCTAAAAACTTACAATAATTCACTGAAAACTTGTCACAATTTATATAACGTGCTAAAGGGTAAGGAGTACCTGAAGGAGTATTGGAGGACGGAGTGGAGGGAGACGGATTGTTAGCAAACACGGAGTGAGTCACAAAATCTCGATGGCGTACATTTGGAAACTTTTCTCGGAAACCACGCCCCAAGGGCTCGGGAGCTGCTGCCCCTGCACCATCAGTGACGTGACTGGAGGCTTGCTGCTGCACAGTAACAGTGCTGCTAGCAGTTTCCTCCGCAACCGGGCTGCGGTGTACGCCCTCTGGCCGCGGCCTGGCTGCGGAGTGGTCTGTCTCCCGTATGCTGGGCTGCTGTGCCGAGGCTTCCTCACCCGCAGCCCCCCCCCTGCGGGGCAGCAGCAGCAGGACTGCTCGCAGGGGCATGTTCACCCAAAATTCGAGTGTCATTTGACACATCTTCAACCACAAAACCATCACTTTCCTCAAATTCAATAAAATCATTATGGACATCATAACCCGAATCAAACATGTGAGGCTCAATATTAACGTCTTCCGGAGTAGCAAACGGGAACACATCTTCAATGAACTTAACATCCCGTGACACAAAAAACACCTTAGATTCAAGGTCATATAAACGCCACCCTTTCTTCCCAAAAGGATAGCCAACAAAGACACACTTCCGACTTCTACTTGCAAACTTATCCCCATTAGTTTTCTGATTATGTGCAAAGCATAAACAACCGAAAGTACGAATGGCATCAAACAAAGGGGGTTTATCAAAGAGGATTTCAAAAGGGGTTTTATTTTGTAGCAACGGAGTTGGAGTACGGTTAATAAGGTGAGCCGCGGCAAGAACACACTCTCCCCAAAAATAAATGGGTAATTTGGCCTGGAATCTCAAAGCTCTCCCAACTGACAAAATATGTTTATGTTTGCGCTCTACCCTCCCGTTTTGTTGCGGTGTACCCACACAAGAGGTTTGGAAAATAATACCCGTAGCATCAAAAAAATCACGCAAGCAATTAAACTCCGTACCATTATCACTTTGCACAATTTTTATGGTTTGTGAAAATTGTCTTTCCACCATAGCAACAAACATCAAAAACATACGAAAAACCTCCGTTTTATCATTCATTAAATAAATCCAAACGGCTCTAGAATAATCATCCACTATAGTCAAAAAATAACGAGCACCGCATGACGAAACATGTCTATACGGACCCCACAAATCACAATGAATTTTTTCAAAAATTCTAGATGCTTTATTATCACTCAAGGGAAAACTATCTCTAGGATGCTTAGCACGCATACATACTTCACATCCTTTATCTAAACAAGCTTTATTACTAACTGTAGGAAGTAACTTAACTACTTTCTCGGAAGGATGACCCATGCGACGATGCCATAACTCCAACTCTGAATTTGCAGCAAGAGCACTCATATGATGTACCAAATCCGTTTTGCTAAAGTAAAACAATCCGTCCCTCCTAGTTCCCGTTCCAATCAGCTCCTTCGTTTGGTCCTGAATAGCACAAATATAAGAGTTAAATTGGACAGTACAATTAAGGTCATCACTGAGTTGCGAAACAGAAATCAAATTACAACTCAAATTAGGGACATAGAGTACTCCGGTGAGAGTAATCTTGTCCGATAAACAAACAGAGCCAATAAGAGATGCTGAAACCGTATCTCCATTGGGTAAACCAACCGGACATTCAAAGCTTTTTATATCGAAAAGCCAATGTTTTTCTCCGGTGACATGATGCGTAGCTCCTGTGTCAATAATCCAAGAGGTATCATCAAACTTACCACTCAAACGATTATCGGAAAGTGTAGCATTACCCATCAAACCCGTAATCGCCTTCCATTGCTCACTAGTAAACACTTGAGTCGAAGAAGAAGAATTAGAAGCACTTATAGAACCCGGACCCGAGCCTAGAACACCTGCTGAGGTAGCGTTGGCCCGAACCTGACCTCTACCACGGCCCACCCCCTCTGGCCAGCCATGAAGGTCATAACATCGGTTTTCCTCATGACCCTTTTTCTTACAGTGAGCACATGTTTTATCGGCCCAGCACTTACTTGCATCATGGCCTATTTTCTTGCACCTGTCGCACACCAGTGGCCTGTCAGACCCACCACGGCCTCGACCAGCAGCTGCTCAAACCGCAAAACCAACCGCCGAGGACGATGGTGGTTCTTCCTTGGAGCGAGAAATACCACGGACTCGCTCATCTTGTGAAATCTGCTGAAACGCTCTGTTCAGCGTGGGCAGAGGTTCTTGAGACAACAAGGTGGAACGAAGGGGAGCATAATACTCCGAGCACAACCCCAACAGAAACTGCTGAAGACGATCAGCATCCCTCCTATCGGCATGTTGTTTGCCAATATTGCAAGTGCATTTTCCACATATACAAGCAATCAAAGGTTCATGTTTGTCGAGTTCATCCCACAAAACAGAGAGTTTACTAAAATAAACGGCCACCGGCATACTTTTTGGTTGTTCACAAGCATTAATTTCAGATTTAATTTGCTGAATTCTAGGTCCATTAACAAGGCAAAAACGTTCATGTAAGTCATCCCACAACCGTTTAGCATTATCATAGTGAGAAAGCATCGACTTTACCTCTGGGTCAATGGTATTCATTAACCAAGAAACAAGCATACATTGAATAGTGATCCAGTCATCCTTCGTACAGGGAGGAACATACGTGGGAATACTACCATCCAAGAAACCATATTTGCGGCGAGACGACAGAGCAAGTCGGATTGCGTGAGCCCAGTCATTGAAATTATCGAGTTTTAAACGTTGAGAAGTGATAAAATCACCCGGCCGATCTTGCGGTCCAAGGTAGAACGGAGAATTTACTTCAATTTTGGGTGGTGGAGGTGGTGGTGTATCCCCCATTGTTCACGGTGAGAAGAGAAACAGGAAGATAAGAGGAAAAAAAAAATTGAATTTTGATTTATTGAACTGAATTGATTGGAGGTGAACTGAACTGAATATTTTATGAGAAAAGAAAATTAGGAACTCAACTGAACTGATTGGAGCTGAACTAAATTGAAAATAAGCTGAAGAGAACAAACCCTTAATAAAATACCCATGTATGTAGCTCTATGCGCCATGAAAAAGCGGAGTGGTAGTTTTATTAGGCTTGTTCAATGTGATGTGATACCATAATAAGTTTTATCAGGCATTGGATTCTCTGTGTGCTGTATTCCCCTCTTTTCCCAAATTTCAAGTGATCTTTTGAGAGATATTGAGCTAGTAAATTAGAAATTCTCATTAAAAAAAACTAATAATAATAATAAGGAAAAATACACTTTAATAATCCCAACTATTGGCGATTTACCTAGAAAAATCCCAACTAAGGATTATTTTCTAACGGTGCCAACTATGCCTCTTATTTTCTTCTAGTAGACCCAACCGGTCAACTACAGGTCAATAACATGTTGTAACAAGTCATATGCCACGTGTCAACACACGATTGGTCCAAAATAAAAAAAAACAAAAAATAATTAGAAATTTAAAAAAAACATAAAACAATTATAAAAAAAATTAGAAAATAATAAAACAGAAAATTAAAAAAAAATCTGAAATAAAAAATTTGAAATTAAAAAAAATCAAAAAATAATAAAAAACCAGAAAATAACAAAAAAAAATCAGGCACTTAGAAAAATTTCAAAAAATTAATAAAAAATATAAAAAAATTAGAAAAAAAAATCAGAAATTTTAAAGAATTTTTTGTTTTTAATTGTTTGATTTTTTTTTTTTAACTTTTTGTTTTTTTATTATCCTTTTCAGATTTTTTTAAATGAATTTTCTAATTGTATTTTTATTTTCTGATTTTTTTGTTTTTGTTTTTTATTTTTTTTCCCTAATTTTCTAATTTTTTTTTTTCATTTTCTGATTTTTTTTAAATTTTTTATTTTTATTAATTTTTATTTTTTTAATTTTTTGTTTTTTTTTTTGAATTTTCTGATTTTATTTATTTTCTGATTTTAAATTCTAAACTAATCACTTGTTGACACGTGTCATTTATTAAAAAAAAATTAAAGAAGTTACCTTTTCAACAGGTTACCGATCATTGGGACCGCTGGAAGAAAATAAGAGGCAAAGTTGGTACCGTTAGAAAATAATCCTTAGTTGGGATTATTCTAGGTAAATCGCCTATAATTGGGATTATTAAAGTGTATTTTTCCTAATAATAAAATAGACTTTGACCTTGTCACTAGTTCATATCTCTCGTCTACAGCTCCTTCTGAAACAATTGAAGGCGGGAGAAAAGCTAACTGCGGAGTATAATGTCTTACAGAGGAGTAATTTTAAAAAGTTAGCCCTAAAAGAAAACGGATTGTTGAGTACTATATAATGAAGCATCTTAGTCTCAAAATGTTTTCATTTAACGGAGTAAGTTAATTATTGTGACCTTGTCAATCAAAAATCTCCTCAATTTAATCCAAAATTTACACAGGTAGTTCAATTTACAACTTGTATTTTAAAATGCAGGTTGCTTAATATAGTACATATACTATATGATTAATTAGCTACATATGCATGGGAAATGACATGATCATATATTGTAAAAAAAAAGCTTTTGCATGTGATAGTGTTCCTCAAAATCTATATCTAGAAGAGGAGTAAAAGATCATTAATAATCAACTATAATTTCAAGAATATTTTGATAAACTCATTAGATTAGAATATTTTAATCATATCATAGATTTAATTAGTAAAGTATATATGTAGCTAAATATCTTTCTACAACACTTTAGAAGGAGGACCAAACAAAATTTAATACCAAAACTTTGTTCAACAAAGAAGTTCAGCTTTTCCAGAGATAAAGGAAAGAGATAAAGATGTTAGTACAACACATTGATCCACAGATTCCCTCCCGCATCAAAGCAATGCTAATTTTTGCAATGCAAGATGAATGTCAAACATCAATTTAGGAAAAGTATGTTAAATTATTTTGCAACTAACACATTCGCTAATTTGAGCTAGAAAATAGTACGTATTACGTATATGCTTTCCTTCATAAATTTCATACAACCAATGTAAGATTTTTCTTACTCGATTGACTCTAGATTGTTCAAAAAAACGTAATTTTAGCCCGTACAAATTCAGCATAACATGTTACTATCATATTCATTTATTAAGGAGTACATATATACAAACGTTTAAATGGACTGTGAAGTTATAATAATAAGAATAAAAAAATACCGCAAAATTCAGCATACTCTATTATATATCATACTTAATTTTACCTTTATGTAAAGGTTGTACATAGTAAAGCTAATAATTAGTAACTACTGTGTAATTGTATATAGTGTAACATGCATGATGGTAAATTTAAAAGTATAGAATAGATTGAGCAATAATAATGGTGAAGGTAGGGTGTCCCATGCAGGATTCCAAATGTGTGGAATGCAGAATGCTTGACGATGAACTCAAGCACACAAAACCTGTAACGTATTGGACCCATTCACATTATATTGTTACGGTGGCTTAACTTTATTTTCATGGATTAAACTCTCATAAAAAAAGGAGGAAAGAAAAATTAACTTTAGAAGATCCTTATTCCTTCCCCACGTGAACATGCATACATGTTGGATTTAGTTTATGTTTACAGAACACACCACTAGAACCAATAATGCTGCAAATAGTTAAGGAATAACTTTCATTTTGATGTTAGTTAATTTAACTTTCTTGCAATGTCTATGTTGCATTTGCATACATCCACTTGTTGTATCAATAAATTGAATTTTTGTTAGTACCCTGCCCCTATTTATGAATTTCTTTCTACAATATTAGAGCATCATAAATTGATAATGTAAAATTTCCACTCCATACCTTATATAGTTAACCTTTTTCTCACTTTCTTTAATATTGTTTGAATTTATAACAAATAAATTAAGACGGACGAAGTAGTTATACAAAGTGCTCCATAGGTAATAGCCTAATAGGTTTTAAATTAGGGATCTCAATTTCATTTTCCTCCATTTGTTTTCAATTCCAAATACTCTGTTAACCATTAAAAAAAAAAATTAAAAAAAAAAAAAAAATTGTCTTGGAGGAAGCGCTCCACTTTGTTGAATTTGCAGGTTTGCTTTTGCTACATCTTAAAGACCAGCCTTTTGCGCAATAAATCATGTTATTTTATGGGCATCTTTTCCTCTAAGGTAGGGTCTCATTATCTTACTTTTCTATATTTGGGTCCAGTTTATTCTTGCTTCTTTTCCATATTGGGGCCATATGTTCTTGAGTTTGTCATCAACTATGTTAAACTACCCCTAAAATGGCTTTGGTTACAACTCTTACACATAGCATTTGGGCCATTGGCTTCACGCACACTCAATTTGGGCCAGGTCGGTTATAAACCGAGAAAATAAGATTATATTTATTTTTAGAGTTAAGATGCTACCATTAGTGTTTGTGTGTGTGTTTTTTTTTTTTTTTTTTCTTCTCAAGTAGAAAGAAGGGGATGTTTCGGTTGCATATCAGGAGTGTACTTAATTGTCCATATAAATGGAATTCGCAGTCACAGGCTCATAGCAAATCAACCAAATGGGATCATGTTCTAAGTGCACAACTAACGACAAATCACAGCTCAAATATTCGATTTTAAGTCATAACCAAAGCTCCATCGCTAGTTTATCTGGAATTAAAGCATCAAGTTTTCCGGCCACAAAATTCAACTGTAATAAGATTGGTGTAGTGCAAACACAAGCTTTGACAGCATTTAAGATCAGCCAGGGAAGAAACCCAACAGTAAAAGTTCTTCAAGGAATGGATACCTTTGCTGACATTGTTGAATACAACATGGAATTACATTCTGTCAAAACTAAAATATGCTCCTTAAGTGAGCCGCTTATGGCAAGGGGGAAAAATGATATATACAGTTTGATTTGAGCAATATTTCAAATTATACATGACATTGAATTGTTCGTCTTTTCCCAGCATGTTTGAGCCAGGAATTCGGAGAGGCAGGCATTGAAGAGAGATGGTAAAAGGTGAAAGGAAATGGGTAAAACAATGGGGTCAAAAGATAACACCCACTTCTCTTCACTACCGGCCTGGAAAATTCCCATCAATGTTAGTAAACAAGAATGAGATCCCAGAAAACAAAATGTAAAACTACTAGCAAGGTACCAGCAATAAGTAGAGTAGTAGTCAGACCTGAGGATACTTTGCTGCCTCTTGAATGCAAGTACATCATTGTCTTGTTCACCAATGGTAGTTCACCTGCCATTACTCTTCGTTTACCCAGCAATTTTAAGCTACAAAAATTTGTCACAGTTTTATTGTGAGAAGCAGCAATTACCAAATGCATCAGAGCTTCACAAATACACTTCATTGGGGGGAAAGTACAGTTAGCATGCAATCACAAAATATACTTGTATTAGTTAAAAAATTTCCACAGCTATACATAGTTTAACTAATGAACTACCCTAACTGCAGTGTAACAATATAGAGCAATTGGTATATGCATCATATTAGAGTTGGCTAAGATGATCTGTTCCCCAAACAAACAAAGATAATATAAGAGTGACAATAGGATGCAGATCTAAGTGGTCATATGCTGCAAATACTTTAGACTTCACCAGATTCATTAAGTTGTATAAACAAGTGAAGTTCCTAAGGTCTCAAAGGTGGATCAATTAATTTAAAGGCTAATCAAGCACTTCACACAGTAAACTTCCACATTCTCTGAGCAGTATCATGCCAAATAAATCCAGAATTTAATTGATGCAATCAAATATCCAAATTAGATAACATATATTGTATGCAGACCAGCAGAAACTAATTGAAGTGAATGCAAGATAAAAGCAAATAAATAGTATTAGAGAAAAGTACTCCAGTTTAAAAGTTTCACTAGAAAAAGGACAAGCTCCACATCTACACATATTACAGGCTAAAGCCTTTTCACAAGTCATAATTCGAACACAAAATTTACAGATATCAGCCAATCATATCTTTAAATATTACTCCCTCAGTCCCTCTATCCCATGATAATTTTCACAATTGGAATTAGAATGGAGATTCAGAAAAATTGTCAAGTGTTAAGCTCCATGGTATAGTGACCAAGCTGTCAATGTACACGTTAAAATCCCCTGATCAAGACAGGAAATTTCCACTGATTGCTTGACCTTTGGCATATAATTTGTATACCAATCCTAAGAAAGCAGAGGTATCTACAAGTATGAAGAGCCCTCTTTCTACTTGAAGAAATGACCTATTACTTCCCATCCTGATTCTTCCCATACCAACTACTAAATATTAGATTAATTTTGTAGCTAATATTCAGCAGTACTTTCATGGCTGATGACTCACAGAAGATATTGCCATCACTCAGATGAATGTTTTACAGTTTCTAGGGGTCATAGAATTCTAAAAGATTAGCAATCAAAGGATACTTTCAAATTGAAATCAGCTTCCTTTGCTCTAGTGCATGAAGGATTGTTATCATATTGATTTCAACTACACCTTCTCGTGTGTTTCAACAGGATATGCATATAGCAGGGGTTGGGAAAACACTATCCTTAACAGTTTGTAAGTGTCAAGATAAAGAAAGGGGTTTGAATAATGTTTTGTCATAGTTTCAGTTAAAGCAAACAATGCATAGATTTTTTTTTCCTGTTTTTTTGTCTCCTAAGGATCTCGATTCTGTTCTTTCTGCAGCAAGATCAAATATGTTCATCTGCATCCCTTTCAAAAGCTGTTAGTTTTAGCATCCAGATTATACCTAGGCCCTAAAGTATGTTGGAGAGACTATTAGAGCTTTTCAAGAGCAATAGTAGTACTCTATTGTATCCCTCTCAGTCTCTTACCTGATAAAAAAGAATAAGACCATATTTGTGGAGATTTTGAATAACATGCGAAGCATACCAGTGATACTATCAATTAAGGTAGGAATTATATGAAGACTATCAAAAGTGGTGAAAATAACTCGGGTTAAACCAATAGGAACATTACTGAGCACTAAGATTTCAGTTACAATAACAAGTTTGGCCTTTAAGAAGGCAGAGACAAATACTTACATATGTTATCTAACGAGATAATTTAAGAGAGATGAAATCCTCAATGGAAGGCATAGCCGCTTAGTGCCTATAAGTGATGATCAAAACAATATTTCACCAAGGTTTTTTATTAGTAAAGGCTTCATTTTGTTTTGCCTAAAAGTGATGATCAAAATAATATTTCAGCAAGTTTTTTTCATTAGTACAGGCTCCATTTGACATCGGCAATCATGCAGCTCTCCGTCATAACAAACTAACACTGCTAGTGTAAGCAAGCACCCACTCACTTTCCACTACTGTATTTAATAACTAAACCTTTCAGCCACTATCTATCTCTATTACCTTTCCTCCTTTAAGTTTACCAATCCAATATTCTTATTTCTATCTCGTTAATGAACCAAAAGCTCATCCATCATAATTCACAAGGCTACATGTACTAACAACAAATGGAGGCTTCACTATAAGCATCTAAACCACATTAGATATTCTTTTAATTTAGAAGGTTACACATTCATTTTCAAACACTCTCCTCAATGTGTTAATGTTATTACCTTGCCGCCATTTACATCATTTTTCGTCGTAATAAAGATACATGTCCTAACTCCGGTTTACGCCAAGGATCCACTTCACTTGGAACTAGCAATAAATTATCACCCCAGAGAAGTCTATTTTGTTGTACAAACGACAGGGGTTCGATTCTCACTGGGAGGGTACATATTGCATTCTAGGGCCCTGTAGGAAGGCGCTATACACTACACATAAAAGCCACTTCATACTTTGTACCAACGTCCACATTGATATGCCAACTCACTCACAAATCTAGTTAAGCAAACCCAAGTGGACTGCCGCAAAACTTACTATTTATCCTAAACTGACCCAACAAGCAACCAGATGAATTATTAGCACATTTTAAATCACTAATACCTTTTCCTTTATAAATCATTATTGTCATCATTCTAAATCAATTACAAGCAGCTCACATCAACTTAATAATTCATTACCCTAATTTTTTTTATTTTTTTTTTTTTTTTTTTTAATAATACACATCAAATCAACTGAACGAACCAATCACAATTATCAACTACGGATTAACTTATTTAGTTGGTTAAAGTTTTGCGGACGGCTTAACATCAAATAAAGTAAAAAACTTAACACCTAAGCAAACCAATAATACATGAACAACAAGAATTCCAAAAGCAAAAGCAAGAAAAGAAAACCTAATTACCTTGTGTAAGGAGGCGGGCAAAAGACGATAATATAATCAGCATTTCCACAAGTGAAAGTACTCGTCTTATCATCATACGCGTAGCTATAAGCGCGTGGGCAAGCCTCCTTGAAAAACACCGAGTACACCGACGGCGGACACGTGTCAGGCGTATTATACCCTTCACTACAACAATACCGTGGGTCCCCAAACGCTTCACACGCGCTTTTACACGCGACGGCCGTTTTCGACCTCACTTTCATACTCCCATTTCCACGCGCCGCCGCAACACTGAGCTCTCTAGGACACGCGCGGTTGATATCGACAAGACATCCGGTAGGGCTACAATCTCCTCCGCGGCCGCCACGTGGCACGACGAGAATAGGGAGGTTGTAACCGTCGACGAGGCTGACGTCATAGAAGTCAAGCCCACCTGCGCCGTTGAGAGTGAACTCAGCTAAGGTTGCCGGAGGAATAGCGCCGGCGCCGGAGCATTCGAGTTTACCAGAGGCGCAGTCTCCGGTAAGGCAGACCATTTTTCCGGCGGAAGGGTCGCCGGAGCAGAGGGTTCGGGCCCAAAGTCGGCCCGACCAGGATCTTGGGAAATGGAAAGTTCGGGATTTTCCGGCGGAGAGAGAGAATCCGGTGGTCGGAAGAGGAGGGGAGTTTGCGCCGGAGAGTAAGCCCGGCCATACTGTGTGTCTGCACTTGTTTACTAGTCGGAATTTGGCAGCGAAAATTGTTTGGAAGGAGAGAGAAAGGAAGAAGATGAAGAAGAAGACGAAGATGTTAGCCATTGAAAGAGGGGAATGAAGTAGTTTGCCGGGAAAAGGGGATTTTGTAAAAAAAAAGAATGATGAAGGAATTAAAGCTAGCTTTCCACTTGACTAATGTTTATTTCTGGTTTGTTCTTTTGATTAATTGCTTTTGGGTTCTTGAATCTTTTACCTGTTTCTTCTTTCTTTAGCTTTAATTTCCTTTTTTTTTTTTTTTATCATCTTTTCTTTAACCCAGGTTTATGTAAGGGCTTATTGGTTTGATCCTGATTTAGAAGTCTCTTTAGCGCACGTAAATTCTTGTATCAGACGGTCAAGAATGAAGTAATAATTGCATTAAGATGAAATTTTTTATTGAATGTTGTAGCTTTTACTTAATTCTTTAATTTTGTAGAATTTGGTAACCACACTCACTTCACTAGTCAACAGAAGTCCAAAGTCCTTCCCAAAGCAAGATTCACACTATGTTATTTTTAAATCATACTGTATGATTGATTTTTTACGGTTGAAAAGTCATTTAAGTGGTCCATTATACTAAAGCAAAACTAAGTTTTTTTTTTTTTTTTTTTTATTTTTTTATTTTTGGAACGGAAGCCAAACTAAGTTTATCTAACTTGATTGGCTTATTATTCTCCTTTTGGATATTCGTTTCAAACATTTTAAAATTTTTGGAAAGGTTGTATTGAGGATTTGAGGGAGATTATAAATTCATACTTGAATACATGCTGATATATGAGTAATTGAGTACTAAATAAATAGAGTGATGGACAATTAAATATTCAACATTGAGTACAAAAATGAACAATAGGAAAATCATCAAACAACTGCACAATAATCCAACCAAAATTTATAATTGAAGGTTGGATGTCGATAACATTGAAAGGGTTAGTGAGGCAACTACAGTCCTGTTCTGATTTATTGAACTGAACTGAATTGAACTAAATTATTTATGAGATAAGTAAATTAGGAACTGTATAGAAGTTAAGCTAAAGAGAACAGGCCTACAAGTCAAATACAGTTGGTTAGTCATGAGAGATTACCATGAAATATAAAGCAATTAGATAGAAGAGTAGGAGCGCTTTAGACTAATAAAACTTAGAGATATACATGAATAGACTTGAACACATACTACATAGTGCATATAGCTAGGAGGGAGAGAAAATGAAGTCTAACATATTAAAGTTCATGCACATGTGTTTTTTTCTAATAACAAAAAGCTAGTAAGAAAAATAAATATTTAACTTCATGAGGGGAAGTTTTAATGTATCGTAAAATAATATTAACAAAGATAAAACAATTACAAACATATTGCAAGATTTTCAGATGACCTATTGCTCAAACTTTTTCTTTATCGATATGATGAATGATAATCCACGTGCAAAAGCATCATCGGGGAAATTGATTTTGGCCCCTCAAATATTGATTTTACCACACCTTTTTGTGAGTAAAGTACATAAAAAATTGTACTCTCATAATGGGTGTGTCAAAACAATATTTGGTGTGCCAAAATTATTTTTTCATAATCAAATATGAGTAGATGATAGTGATCTTTAATTAAACCACGTTTCAAGAGAAATTAAGTTATGATGAATTCATTTTTCATTTTATCGTATTTGTGCCCTTCTATACACGATTGGTGTTATTTTAGTAAGACTCATCATTCTAGAGAATAAAGCCAATATTCCTTAGAACTGTGCTTCATGTATCAAATGCATGTTACTTAGCCCTCCTTATTATTTAGGAAATTTTGACTTCTATCACAAAAAAAAAATCAAAAAATTATTTTTTACCACCAAAACTTTTAAAACTTTTATTTTACCACAAAAAAAAATTCTAAAAATTGTTTTTTTACCACCTAACGTCAAGAAACCGTTAAATCTAACGGTTTTTAAAAAATTTCTTCAAATTTCGTGCGCAAAACATGTTGTTCATAGGTTTAGGGGGCTAGTTTGGTCACATAGGTCCAATTTGAGGTCAGAATTGACAAAAAAGGATCGAAAATGCCTCGTTTTGCGTGTTCACGCAAATCAAGGTATTTTTAAACATGCAAAACGAGGCATTTTCGATCATTTTTGTCAATTCTGACCTCAAATTGGACCTATGTGACCAAAATGTCCCCCAAAACCTCTAAAGAACATGTATTTGACACAAAAATTGAAGAATTTTAAAATTTTCGTTAGGTTTTTGACGAAGTGTGGTAAAAAAACAATTTTTAATTTTTTATTTGATGGTAAAATAAAAGTTTTAGAAGTTTTGGTAGTAAAACACAAATTTTTTGGTTTTTTTTGGTGGTAAAAGTAAAAAAAATCTTATTATTTATGTAACTTTGATCACAAGCTGTTGGGCTAAAAGCCTATAACTCTATAAGTATGCAGTAAGTTTTGATTGGTTGAAAATAAATAGGCCAGTATTTGGATCATAGAACTGGGCCACTGAAGTCTTGTGCTGTCTGAATATGCAAAACAAGTCAGGCCCATATCAGATCCACCTCCAAAGTCCAAATGGGAGGAGCCAAAATATTAAAGTAGAACTAAAAAACGGGGGCGTTCCGAGAATCGAACTCGGGACCTCTTGCACCCAAAGCAAGAATCATACCACTAGACCAAACGCCCAGCAATGAATATTATGTGGGAAATAAAATAATTATCAATCATTTCTTTTTTGTTTGATGAAAATTACATTCCTTTTTCTTTTCTTGGATTCTGCCTATTTTGATACTCCCTTCGTTTCAGTTTGTTATAATTTTGGGGGTGAATAATTTTCATAATCAATGAATACTTAATGTAATTGGATGTTTAAAGAGTCAAATGATTCTGATTAATTAATATAATGCTAGTGGATTACTGACATGGCTAATTCTTCCGATCAATATTTATTATAACTAATTTAATTACAACCAATTCCTATAAATAGAACAGAAAAAGACAAAACATAAATTACAAAGATGCAATCAAATTCCAAATTACTAGGATTCCTCCTTTTTTTTTTTTTTTTTTTTTTTTTTAAGTGATAGATTCCAAAGGGGACTAACAATGTGAAACGGAGGGATTATTTATTTTAGTGGAATTTCAATATAATCTTGAATAATAATTTATTTTCCTAAAAAAAAAAAAAAGGAACGTGTACTAAAATTTTTGCAAATTGTTAAGTTCACATGTAATTATAAGATAGAGGACAAGCATTTGATTGAAATTAAGAGCACAAACATGAAACATGGAAGCCCTTAGAAAAAGGGTAAGCATAATGATGGTGTGTTCATAGCCTTAAAATTGACTTTTTATTATCCATACTCTCAATAAATAATAATGCTGCCACCATCAATTGTAAACACAGATATGCTAATGGAGCTGACCACCAATCAATGCATAAGTAACGAGTGATCAGAACAAGCAAAAAGTGTTAACGAATAGATTACAACAATAAAGACTTGGAAAATTGACGACCCACATTTTTAGTTACTTCATCATCATCTTTAAGTCAAATGTTTCCAAAGTCCAAATGTTTCTTCATGTTGTTTGCTCTAAAGCAAAAGTTTATCTTTGATCTCAATCATTATTAGAACAATTATGTTTCACACTATATCTAGAACCAAAACTTTTGTTCTTAAAAGCTAAGCTTGTTTGGACAAGGTAAACCGTGCCAAACGAATTGGTGTATGTATTTGATTTTAGGTTTTATTTGAGTGATGAGTCATGATATTTAAGAGTCAAGTCATATTTGGACTGGGATGATTATTGTCAATCACCTTCTTATGATAAATGATTAGCAAATGGTCACGTTAATATATTATTGGCGTAAGGTATATGATTCAGGTACATACGACGATAACCTTTATTTTTCTTCAGCTTATGTCATATACCTGTTAAAATAAGAGTATATTAAAGAACAAATGAAAAAGATATACTCCATATACAAAACATCAAATCCAAACTAGCTTAGTAGAAAGATTCCAACCACACCAAACCTAAAATAAAAATAATCCTAGAACACCTTAAATAAGGCGAAGAGAACATAGATATAATAGGTAATGGAGCTTTATTTGGATGGTTTGTGAGGCATAATTGTAACATCTTATCAATACTCAATTAAGTAAATATATATCGGAGTGGACTATTAGTCAGCACACCTTCAATCCATCATCATAGCCCATTGATCAAATTATATATCAAAGGCTTGTAACTGTTATAAGTTGTTACCCTTTATTTATAATGTCCTTGCATGTATGTATGATAGATGTGTTGGTTGCTCATCATGATCAACTTTAGCGTGATACACAACAAGATGCTTTTTTTTTTCAAAGATTTGCGAGCAATTTAACTATGGTGAGGGCGCCTCCATGGCATGCTTATTTTTCAGAGCAGCAAAACATAATAAACATTGCTTGTCGAGTTATTTCATCATATCATATGAACTAAGTAAACTTTTGTGCTTCCTCAAAAAAAAAAAAAAAAAAAAAAAAAAAAAAAAAAAAAAAAAAAAGAAAAAGTAAACTTTTGTGCATCCAAGGAAATTCAGTGGGTCAGAGTTAAATACCCTCATCATAAATTTACTCCAAATACGTATCAAATAAAGTAACTTGGGCAATCAAGTTATACTGATAGTGTATAAAAATCAATCATAGAAGTTCAACGCACTATCCATAAGATTAACCTTTTGACTGACTTGATCATTTGGCAGATATAACATTAAAAACCATAATTGTTAATTTAAAATTATATACTCCGTATGATTTAAAAGTGTATCCATTTTTACTTCATATAATGTCGAGTTCTCGACCATTCATATGAGAACATTAGAAAACTAAACCACTGTTTAATATCTTTACCTCGGAAAGCATATTCAAATAATTTGAATCACTTGTAACATACTCCCTACTCGATCGAGAGTTGAGGGTATCACACAATTCGAAGTGCGTGGAAGCCCATATAATCTGATGATATAATCAGCTAATGTAGCAGGACTGAGCATGCAGTGGGCACTGCTAAGCAAGACATTATAGTCTGAAATATCAGAGAATGTTAAGCTAAAAGTAATGTGTTAAAATCATACAGTATGTGACTAATTTATAACATTGTAACAGAATATAAATGTACAGACCTGTCATACATGCGCATACAATATATCTGTGATATGCACAAATTAACAAGCATTTCATTAGGGTTAGCCCGATATTTCATGAAATGGCAGGTTAAATGATTAATTTTTCTAGTGGGTAATTTCAATCAAGGATAGATTTTTGAAAATGTGTATCAAGTGGGAATTACTTTTTAAGTTTTACCGCAAATTATTCAACGAGTGGACTCTTTAATTATATTACGCGTTTATGTTGCAAACTTGCTAATAATTGTACATGTATAATGTATAATTGTCATTAGGCAATGTTCATTTACATTAATTGATGTCTTGTCACATAACTCACATTCTATATGTTGTATGGTGAACAAAGAAAAAAATAAACTCTAAACACCATCTTTTGTTGGAACGACGTAAAAGCTACAACCATGTATAGAAAATTAGAAACTCGATACATTTAAGTCCCTTTTGACATCAAAATAAAAGTAATACCTAAAGCATGTTAAAAACACCTAATATGGTATCCACAAGACCCCAACACAAAAACCAATATTATATGTTGAAGCATATAACCAAAATACAGTATATAGAATATTAGAATGAATGAAAAGAAGCACTAGAACGCCAAATCTTTAGAAAGTAACAACAAAAGCTTAATAAGTGATGCTCTCTTTTACTAATATTGAAAAAGAAAAAAATAGTGAATGATACCAGTTAATAATTGATGGAACATCTTTTAATAGCATTGAAATTCGTTAGAGTTTAATTAGTGATTACCTTGCATAGTGCAACCAGTTACATATAGGTTCATAGCCATAGGGCATTCAATAGGCAAGTCACTAGGCACTTGGAAGGGCATGCCAAGGTTAAACCAATGTGGCAATGTGTTCATAATGGACCGGTTTCATATGTTAATATGTAGCATAGTTACAACATCAATGCAAAGTAATATCTCGATTCCCTCTCTCATATCACACGTTTAATGCTCAATAAATAATTATGAATCCGACTTATCTGTTTCACAGTTTGTATATCACTTCTTTATCTTCCAATTAATTTTTAATTTATTTAAAATTAATCACCGTGCATATATATAATGAATTGCTGATAATAATAGTTGTTGTACTCAACTTTCACAAATGTTATTGTTTGAAAAGTATTCTAAGAACATTAAGGATAGATTGTTTTCAAAGGCATTAGGCATGTGTAACAGTGTAAGCATATCTGATATGTGAGTGACATAACCTAGCTAGTTCAAAATTGCGGTCAAAGAAATGTCAAGATTCTTATTTGTTTGGATATGAGAAATTGTATTCATGGTCAAATGTAATATGCAAATATGCTTTTAAAGTCTTTATCAAATGAAATCCAGTAGTTGAAGTTGAAGTAATAACCAAACAAAGCTTTGAACAACAATATAAAATGTGAGTAATGTATACACTTTTTTGGACAATTTTTCTCCTTCAAATTCACTACTGTTTTTCTTCCATTACTTTTTTGGGCATTTCTAGTACACACAAAATACATAATGTTAATTTCTTTTTGTAATTTTGCTGACTGTATGTATTCCTCAATGCACTTTTCTAAAACCATATTGTCCAGCATTTTTTTTTCGTTCATATTAATATTTTTGAAAAAAATAAAATAAATGGTGAAATGAGCTTGTTTTCCTTTGCTGAAAAGCATTCAGAGTTGGCCTCTCTCACCACTCTGAAAGAATGGAATTCTGAGTCGAGAGTTGGGACCATGATTTCATCCACTCTGAAAATGCTTTTTGTTTCATTTTTTATTTTTGTATTTTTGTTAGGGAATTGTTTCCTCATTTTCCTACAAAGTCTTCAGCTCGCATTAACTAGTTTATCTCCAACCCAATACTAGAGAATCTTCTTGGTCAAAGAAATGAGAAAAAAAAAATCTTCTATTTTTTAAACATGTTTTAATGCACTATATATTTACCCATTATGAATTCTAAATACATGTACAATATATCAATATACATATTCAAATATTGGTACAATGACTAATACAGAGTAACTCCTTACTTACGTGGAAAACCTTATATTAATTACGGTGTATTATAGAGAATTTATAGCAACAAAAGCCAAAAGACGAATTGTTTGTTTGATGGACAACATGTCAACATGCAATAGCAAAATCACATCTCATAGTTCAAAGTACTCCACTTCTCAACCTCTAAACCTCGTGTATTTTTTTATGCACATAAATTTTCATTACTATTCAATACCAACTTTACATTGGCAATGAAAAATTGCATAGAGAGCATTGTGATAAACTTCTTGACAACATATAATCACATCATAAATGACGTTGGTAAATTTTCATAGAATCACTTAACGGGTGTATTACAATTATTATTTGAGGAATTATCATCACCATTTATTAACCTATCAAAGAATTATCAAAATTGAGCATATCCAACCCCACATCATACATCAATCCAAAAATGAAAAAAAAGCCATGCTTGGTTCTTGAAAATTAATAGTAATAATTTCTTGTAGTACTCTTCATAAAAAATACGAGTAATTGAAAAAAGATAATTTCCTTTTGAAGGTTGAAAATGAAGATGATTATGTTATAGGATATTGGGCCGTGATGGGGAAGGCCGAAGTGGGGTTTACATACCAAGTCCAGAAAGGATGGGGTGAAGGCCGATAGAAAGGGGCATGTGATTAAAGCAACTTTGTTATTCTTATAATATAAAGCGACCACGCTCGTTTTGTTGCAATCATTTGGTCTACTTAAGAGTATGTATCATTTGATTCATTTCTACCCACTCTCTTCCTTATAACCCCTTACCTTTTCTTTTCCCATTTTACCCTTTCTTTATTTTGTCTTCCTTAGTTTTATTTTAATTTAATTACCTTGTTCTTCTAACCCCCTTTTTATTTGTTCCCTTATTGTAATCTTTATAATGGACTTCATGATTATCCTAATTAAGTTTTAGTAATATATATACGGATGGAGTACTCCATTTTGTGTTTTATGTTTAGCTAATGATGTCATTATTACGTATCATATTGTCTTATGTGGACGTTGGGAAGACAACTTAATCAATTTGGGAATACTTTAATATGATCAACACCACTTAATACTATAAGACACTTTAGTTAGATTTGTTTCAAAGAATATCAAAGTTTAAGGCTTCTTAAATCTTTATCATAGAAATCAAACATATTGATTGATTACGAACAATGTATAAAAAATTCAAATACAATAACTTTTAGTTTAAATATACTCACAAGTTCATGTAATAGAGTAACATAAGTCAAAATAAGTTAAAAGACAACGCCTATAATCTATTTTATTGTTTTGTTTATTGTGAATTTATAATTATAAATGCAATATGTTTAAAACTAAAGATGATGTTCTCACAGCTTTACCATGGCCATTGGATTCCCACCGCTAATGATTTTGACCTAATTAATTCATAGAAAACTATAGGCTCTGCTCTCATTTACTGAACCAAGCTGAACTGAACTGAACTGAGCTGAACTGAATTGTTTATGATAGAAGGAAATTAAGAATTGAAATTAAGCTGAAGAGAACAGGCCCTAGGTGTGATTGTTAAACCTCTTGAATAATGTATATTTTAGCTTGAAGAAGCACAAACAAATTTAGGGATAGCTAAATGCCAAAATTGTTAGAAGTTGGTGATTTTTTAGAGTGAAAGTTAATTTTCTTCGTTATATACAAATTATGAAGTGTAATTTTTTTATTGGATCCTAATAACTTGAATTGTACGTCATATAACTAAATGATATGATTATCAATTACTGAATTTATTTATCTTTAGATATGATAAATTAAGGAGTCATGTACTATAAATCATAGTCTAGTACTTCAATGTACGAAGTATTTTATTTTCTTATACTCTTCTTCAACATTGCAGATTATATACAAGTATTTATTTTTGGTTAATCAAAGATAATAAGAGATGAGGGTACAATAATAACAGTAATATGCATGTTTAATTTAAGCAAATAAAATGAGAAACATAATCATAGGGCTCGGGAAGCGGGAGACCCGCTCGTGCGGACAAGCCACTCACGCTCACTTCATTATCATCCGAAATTTGGTATTACTCCCTATGATTATGTTTTTAAATTTTATGCAATGAGACAAAATTAATTCTTAAAAATCTCAATTTTATTTTATTTTTATTCCCTAAGTAAACAATCTTCGAACTAAGCTCGAAGACCGCAGTATTAGTCAAAACCAACAAAACCTTTACAGGTTTAATACATACAATAATAATATCACATCATATAATATAATAAATATTTATTGAATTTCTTTTATCTTTTTCTTTTAATGAAGATGCCCAAAAATGTTTTAGCAAAGACAAAAACTTTACACCTTTTTAGAAGGCGGATGTCTTGTATAAATACCTTGTATCCTAAGCATAAATTCCTCAACTCCATGCTATTTTCACCTTCCTAAATCCTAACCAAAACCCAACAAATATCTTTTATTTTTTTCTACAACACCACAAGTTACAAGAACAAAAAGGGGGATTTACAATAAGTTAGAGTAAAAAGAGAGAACAATACACATTTTGAAGGGACACTTTGTTATTAATATCAACATGGCTAATGGTGTAGACAAGGAGAAAGAAGTGGAGACTGTGATTATAGCCAACTACATTGAAATGGAGAAGGATGAAGCTAAGCCTTCGAGCTTCAAAACCGCCCTTTCTAACCTCCTTTGGCACGGTGGCTCCACTTATGACGCTTGGTTTAGTTGTGCCTCTAATCAGGTAAAGTCCCTTTTCCCAACATGGATATCATAAGGTTGCGTATATCTGAACCTCTATAATAACATTTCGATATGTGTTGATGTTGTAGGTGGCACAAGTGTTGTTGACACTACCATACTCATTTTCACAACTAGGGATGTTATCAGGAATATTATTTCAAGTATTTTATGGAATTTTAGGCAGTTGGACTGCTTATCTTATTAGCATCCTCTATGTTGAGTATAGAACTAGGAAGGAAAGAGAAAAGGTTGATTTTAGAAATCATGTCATTCAGGTATGTACTTATTTAATTTGTTTATGTATTATTCATTTTTAACAAAATTAAATTGTTATTATTTATATATATCACTAATAATTAATTTTAAGTTAATGAGATTAAGTAATTTTGTTAATGCAGTGGTTTGAGGTGCTAGATGGGTTACTAGGTAAACATTGGAGGAACGTTGGATTGGCGTTTAATTGCACATTTCTTTTGTTTGGATCTGTCATTCAACTTATTGCCTGTGCAAGGTATCTTATAGCTTTAAACTTAGCTTGTATTTTACCTCCCTTTGAATCTACCTACCTAATATAGTACTCTCTTAATTATATACTAATTGACGAGTATAAATTTGTCTGAGCCATGATTTATGGCAATAATTAAGTAGGGTTTGTAATTGATTATTACTAATCTCTTTTGATTTGAATAATATTTGCAGCAACATATACTATATAAATGATAATCTGGACAAGAGAACTTGGACCTACATTTTTGGGGCGTGCTGTGCTACTACCGTCTTTATTCCTTCTTTTCATAACTACAGAATTTGGTCCTTCCTTGGATTAATCATGACCACCTACACTGCTTGGTATCTTACCATTGCATCCATTCTTCATGGCCAGGTACTCCCGTTAAAATTATTTGTCACGTTATAACTTGTTATGAACTTATAATTACCAATAAACTATGTATATATACACAAAATTTCCTTTCTCGTAGTTAAAGTGTATTTTGAATTCAATTACCAATAAAATATGTCTAAGGATATGCAACAATAACTTTCAAAATATTGTAAATTATATACATTGCATCGATTACTTTTAGACACAGAAATTATGTTTATAACGCTTTTGTATAGAGTATAATAAAAATTTACACTTATTGTTTAATAATCATATATAATATATCATTATGCTTTCCCATCCTTGTCTACAATATGGAATCTAGCTAATTGCAACTCATAATCTATGTTACAAGTAAAGTTAATCACTAATTTACTATGCATTTCTTATTCTTTGTCAAAAGTAACACTTATCTTAGGCCGCCTTAGAAAAAGCTTAAGGCAACGTTTCCATGTGATATTTCCATTACTAATCAACATGTTACCCGACCAATCATGTGCTTTGTCTAAAAGCAATCCCATTAATTAGGAGCCTAATTTCTAATTAGTAATTTTATTTTTCTTTTTTACAATGGAACTTATGCATGCTTTTACTTTCCATATGTCCTAATAACTTGTATTTTTCTAATCTAATTGTTAATTAAACTTCTAATAATAATCTAATCTCCAACTAATAAAGGTTCGACCAAACAATAGTAGGTTTAATTCTAGAGTTTGTATAAACAATATAATGTTGATTGGTTACATATACTTGCATGGGATACCATGCACTGGCCAAAACCCATGTGACCACATCACGTGCCGCAACCTGCAATCGGTTTTGGATTAATTAGTTTTAACCCCCACGTATATGTCGCGATTAGTCTCTAATCTTGCGTAAAATCCAACCCAATGTAGGCAGTGAACATATATCTTACTACTAAACTGTGCAAAATAACCTTGGTAATATAACTCTAATCGTATATTATATGGTGATTAAAAATATGATTAGGTGGAAGGTGTGAAGCACTCAGGGCCGACCAAGTTGGTGTTGTATTTTACAGGGGCCACAAACATTCTCTACACGTTTGGAGGACATGCTGTTACTGTGTAAGACAAACTCTCATTCTACCCTGTATTCTTGTCTTTCAAAAAATCCCAATTGTTTGACCCAAGGGCAAATCTGTCTTTTTAGTCGCTTTATATAAGGGGCAAATCTGTCGTGTATAGTAAAAAAATAATGAAAATGACTTTTCACCGTTTTGTATAGACATTTTCTGACTATGTTATCATGTAATGACCAATCCTTATCTTCATTAAAAAAATTACTGGTAATAAAATGTCCAATGCAAAAACATAAGGTAAAAGTAGGGGTAAATTATAAGGGAAAAAATTTACATGAATATAGTATGGCGTGCTAAGGAAAAAGGGTAGTGCTTTTGTTAAGTTTTTAACCTTTTGCTGAGGATAATTATTTATTTTCTGCAGATTCAATCTTATATGTAGAAAGTAAAGGCTCTTTCCCATTCAGGTTTAAAGCTTATTTAGCGGATTAGCTGTTACTTTTATCATGGTTTCAATTTACAGTACCAGTAACTTATAAATATGGGGTCCAACTAAGATTCACCCTTGTTTTCATCCTTTGTTCACTTTTATTTTTACCTTCTGTTTGATAGGGAGTATAGAATATGCTATTGCTGAATCCTGATGACACTCAGATTTCTATCTGATTTAATATTATTGGATTCTCTGCTTTTTTTTTTTTTTTTTTTTTTTTCAGATACAGCTAGCTGATTTCATATGTTTATGGGCTATTGTTATTTGGTTTTATTTATTGTTATACTGACATTTTAATCCATGGTTGTATTATATTAGATTCAAGAGAAATACGAAGTGACATTATATTGTGAATAATTCATACGTACATAAGTAAATGTCTTGATGATTTAGTATGAAAATGGAGTACTCCGTAATATGTAAGGATCGGGGAACTAGTTTGATTGATTAAATTTTGGTTGGTGTAATGTAGGGAGGTAATGCACGCAATGTGGAAGCCACAAAAGTTCAAGGCCATATATTTACTAGCAACTCTATATGTGATGACATTGACTCTGCCCTCAGCATCAGCAGTGTATTGGGCATTTGGAGACATGCTTCTTGATCACTCTAACGCCTTTTCTCTCCTCCCTCGGTCTCCATTCCGCGACATGGCTGTCATTCTCATGCTCATCCATCAGGCATGAACATTTTCTTTATTGCTTCAAATAATTTAATTGATCTATATATACCTTAATTAACCGTAAATTGATCTATATTGACAATTCTTAAAACATGTAACAATGCAGTTTATAACCTTTGGGTTTGCATGCACACCCTTGTATTTCGTATGGGAGAAGGCCATAGGATTGCATGATTGTAAGAGCATGTGTAAACGGGCAGCGGCGAGGTTGCCCGTGGTCATCCCAATATGGTTCTTGGCCATCATTTTCCCCTTCTTCGGACCCATCAATTCCGCCGTTGGATCACTCCTTGTTAGCTTCACCGTCTACATCATCCCTGCCCTTGCTCACATGTTCACCTTCCGTTCTGCTGCTGCCCGAGAGGTACATTTCCATGTGTTTATATCGAAAGTATATACTAATATGAAGTTGTATAAGTATATAATTATATAATATAGTAACACTTTTAACTATAAAGGTCTAGTGACAGAGTAAATCGATATAAAATAAAGTGAAATATTACAAGTGTATAGAGAGCGTCAACAATATGATACAGTAACGCTTTTAACTATAAAGGACTAGTGGCAGAGTGGATCGATATAAAATAAAGTGAAATATTACAAGTGTATAGAGAGCGTCAATAATATAATACAGTAAAACTTTTAACTATAAAAGACTAGTGACAGAGTGGATCGATATAAATTAAAGTGAACGGTTACGAGTGTATAATGGTTTTATGTTAGCTATATAAGTATTTACATTATTGTACTAACGGAATGGCAACAACGATTTATACAGAATGCAGTGGAGCAACCGCCCAAATTTTTAGGAAGATGGACAGGAGCATTTGCCTTTAATATATTTGTGGTAGGATGGGTGCTTGTGGTAGGGTTTGGGTTTGGTGGATGGGCTAGTATGATCAATTTTGTCCACCAAATTGACACCTTCGGATTGTTTACTAAATGCTACCAATGCCCTTCACCAAAAGTTGCCAATGTCACCGCTCTTCCCCCTTCACCGGCTAACCACACCCACCACCTTGCTCATCGTCTTTGATCGATTTTGCTACGACATGATCAAGTCAATTACGTGCGTGCCTTACGAGTTAGTTCAAGGCCACCCAAAGTGGTATAGTGATTAGAGGCAATATACATGATGTGATGTCTTTGGTTTGCCATTAGGCTCGAGTCTTCGCCTAATACTCAAAAATGTGCCCAACAATGAGCTACTTGAGTTCTTAGGGTTAAAGGTGTATGGCTTGAGATGTTTGAGAAATGAGTTAGAAAGAGGAAATTTGTAGTTTAGAAATGTTTGTTATGATTTTGATAATTGCTTGTATGAAATTAAATATGAGTATGAAATTTTGCAATGAGTATTGTACTAGCTTCTCCATAAATGGATATGCTATCTGATCCTTGCCCTAGCTACAATCTTAATTGCTCAAATAAATTACTCTATCTAGCCACTTTTACTCTTATCATAGTTATCAAATCATGTTTAGATTTCATTTAACTTATGATACAGAGTATAAGAATAATTTTGAGTGTTGAGTATTAACATCTACCAATTTATCAACTTTTATTTCAATAGGATCTTTGATTTTCCTGTTATTATTTTGCGAATTCATGCCTACACGGCTATACACATATTGTTTGTGGTTTGAATTCTCGTGAGGGCAACATCATACATCATAAAATTGTTGCTAAATAAAGTAAAGAACATGCATGACCTTTTAGTTAAAACGAAAAGTGTTTTCTAGCCATGCTGTTATTATTACTGGGTTGAACTGGCTGGCCCATAAAGTTTCATTCATTGCGTTGGTCTCTATTGATGGGCTTTAACTCAACAAAGTAAAAAAAAAAAAGGGCTTTGAGTAGAACGCCCAAGGGCTTGATTAATTTTGCAGAAAGGTTTGATGTATACATTAATATAGCTTATTCTCACTCAAAAAAAAAAAAAAAAAAAAAAAAAAAACAGTGTAATTATTCATTTATTCAAGTACTCGTTAGATAGGAGTCTCCAATAGTTTGTTAGCCCTTAATTTTTACAAATGAGGTTAGGGTCGAAACATTCCAACTCAATGATAAAGGATTTCTCTAATTCTCCTCTCTTATGAAAAGTCTTGTCCTTACAAAAAAAAAAAAAAAAAAAAAAAAAAGACTTAGTAACCAGTAATAAAAATTGTTACTTGCATGCTGATAGTCATAGTTAGTAAAAGTGTAAAACCCTTTCTGATCTGTTCAACTCTGATCTCTCCAAGAGTTACAGACATTCATGTGTTACATTACAGGGTCCTGCACTCAAGGTTAGGCAAATATCACATTGGTCACCAATATATTGGGTATTCACCAATATGTTAGAAATAGACATATAAATAAGGGACGGAAGTAGTACTTATGTAAAACATTAAGCTAGCCCATGCATCAGCATTTTAAACCCTTTTTATTATTACAGTACTTATCATGGACATATACTCCGTAATATGAATTGATAAACATGGTAACAGTAGAGCTGGGCATGGGCCGGGTCAGCACGCGGGCGGCCCGGGCACGGCCCGAGGATGGCCCGGCACGGCACGGCCCGCTGAGTGGCCCGGCCCGGCACGACGGCACGCCCCTCGTGCCTCGTGCGGGCTGCGTTTAAAAAAAAGCAAAAAATGGCACGGCCCGGCACGAGCCCGTGAAATGGCCCGCCGGCACGGCCCGCAGGCACGGCCCACGGTGGAGGCAATATGTTATATTGTTATTTAATTTTTGTCTAATACTTATATAGTTATATGAATAATATGATATATAGTAAATTATGAATGAACAATAAATATTAATATAATTTAAACAATATTTAATATAACTTAACTCCATAAAAAATTTAATAATTATTAAATTCAAATATTAAATTGTATAATTATTCAATTCAATTTTTTCTTTCATAAAAAAAATTCAAGTTTTTTTAAAGTTTTTTTTAATTTTTTTTTTTAAAAAAAAAAAAAGAAAAAAGGGTAAGCCGTGGGCCGGCACGGTGGCCGGCACGACGGGCGGCACGGCACGACCGGCACGGTGGGCCGTGCCGTGCCGTGGACAGGGGAAGCTTGAAGGCCGGCACGGCACGGCACGGCCCGCCTCCACCGTGGGCCGGCACGGCCCGGCACGACACTGTTCATGGCCCGCCTAGGCACGGCCCACGGCAGGCCCGGCACGGCCCATGCCCACCACTAGGTAACAGCAAATGATATTTGCATCAAGACTAGAAGTGTCAATTCGGATAACCGGATGGAGTTTGGGTCGGGTCTGTTCGGGTCGGGTCTGCTCGGGTCAGATATGTTCGGATCAAAATTATCCTTTTAACTCGGATCGGGTCAAATTCGGGTCGGGTCAAATTCGGATCATGGTCTTTCGAGTCCGGGTCGGATATGGGTCGGGTCAACTCCAAATCGGTTCACTTTCGGTTCGGATAAATTTGGATCGGGTTTAAAACGGTTTTAACCGGATAACTTCGGGTCGGATGAATTTGGGTCGGGTTGATTTAAGTTCGGATGATTTCGGTTTGGTCAAGTTCGGTTTGATTAAGATAAGGTTGATCCGTTGATTCATTAAATAGTCAGTTTCGATTCAATTCCTTTTTGTGTTTGGCTGGATTTTGGTCAAGCTGACCAAATTCATATCCAAATAAGGTTATTTTTAATCTAGAGATATTATTGAGTTTTTACCTTATTATTGGTTCAATATGATTATTAATTATGAAGGACGAAGTTTTAGTTTTCTCATTTGATCAAGTTATGTATAATTTTTATCTTAAAGGAAGATTGAGATTGAATAATTATCGATAACTTATCATACCTATATAAGTGAGACCGAGCTAGTGATATATTGATGAGTAATAATAGTTACATATGGTGATATATACAAAATAGAATATCAATTTTTTAAGGTTATTACAAGATTACAACTCTTCATCAATTGTACAATCTTGTGAGGTTATGAGTTCTGTACTATTAGTTTAGTTTATTACTAATTCAATTTGTATAAAATATTTGTTAGAGTTGTTAGAATTACTTTAATACTAATTCAATTTTTATATATACATAGTGATAGTTAATTGTTACCATGTACATTCTTTTTATTTGAGCATAAATTATTGCATATGTATGTAGTGCGTATATAACCGTACGATGTATAATGCCTATAATTCTAGGATAATGCACAGTTGTAGAGGAAGTAGTAATGAAGGAATGTTATGTATTTGTAAATACATAACAACGATTAAAATATTCTAAAAACACATGGTAGAGAGAGAAAAAAGGAGAGAGATAGGAAGAGGGAGCTCTTTATATGGACCCCGCCTACTTTTTGGTCAAATTGTCTCATGTGATGGGTTTGTAGTAAACTTAAGACTCCAGACTATTTCTTTGTAGTAAAAAAGTTAACTTATTAATAATTAGTAAATATATAGTATAAGAACTTGAATAAAAAGGTCAATAATCAATCATGGTCGGGTTAAATTCGGATCGGGTAAAAATCAAATCGAGTTAAAATCGGGGTGGGTTAATATCAGTTCGGGTCAAAACAGATCGGATCTGATCGATTATTTGTCGGGTCAATTACGGATCAGGTTGAGCTCAAATCGGGTCAAATCGGTTCGGTTTGAGTTCAGGTCGGGTCAAATCGGATTCGGGTTGAGTTCAGGTCGGATCAAATCGGTGCCGGGTTGAGTTCAGATCGGGTCAAGTTCGGATTCGGGTTGAGTTCGGTTCGGTTACAGATCGGGTTTGGGTCTTGAATTTCTCGGATCAAATCGGATCGGTTACAGTTCGAAACGGATAATTTTTTTCGGGTCGGTTCGGGTTTGACACCTCTAATCAAGACTACTCTATTATTGAAATCCAATCCAACTTGAATCCGAACTAAATTATCCAGTAAAATTACCCTCGAAAACATGACAAAAGAGGTTAGAAAACCTAGGTCATTTATTTTACTTTAAAGGGGAGTTATATCAGGTAGTAACACTTTGGAACTCTTGAATACCCGACAGAGAAGATGTGACAAATCAGCTATAAATTGGAAATCCAATTTTATTCCAGAACAGGGTGCTCAATCACACAGTAAGAAGAGCATCTTATCTGTATTTGATGCTTGCCACTATTAATGGACTAGACCCATCTATACTTCTATTTCATCCCACAACCATTACATTCAATTAATACTTTTTTTTTTTTTTTTTTTTTTTTTTTTTTTTTTTTTTTTTATTAGCATCAATTATTATTATTGTAGGAAGAATCAGCATCATTTTTCTAAATTTGTTTTTTCATTTAAAAAATAAAAAAGAAAACTATATAGATAAAGCATTGTTACGAAACAATAATTAATCACACAAAGTTTCTAATGAATTGGGTATGGTTAGATGTTAGAGTTAGGACGTTACATTGTTCATTCACTTTAATAAGGGGTGAGGATGATTTAGTTAAAACTTTAACTATTTTACTTTGTATATTTATTAATTAAATTTGTTTTAATTAAATTTTTTTAATACTAACATCTTGTGGTTTCTATCAGTTACTAATAGTTAAATATGTACATTAAAAATCAAAATAAAAATCGAAAGATACTTGGTAATAAAAGAGTGGAGGAAGTATCAAAATTGAAATGTTGGAACCAATTAGGAGCTGCTAAAAATTGAGTGGGCATCCCATAGTTGGTCAGCGGCCCAGTGCTACATACAAAACTATGGCAAAACGATTCGAACACTACACTACTACAGTACAAACTACAAAATGAGTGGGCATTCTAGCTAAGTTGTTCGGGAGTATTCATCTTTAATGATACCTAGCTGATTCTTTTCCCTTATCCATAAACTAAATAAAATAAACAAAAGAAAAATACTGTAAATAAAATTAAAATTTCAATGTTATTTGAGATGTGACACTTGTCAATTGTCATGAGCTCTTCTTGATGACCAATCATCTCATTAGTCATGGTATGTTTGACAACCAATTATCAATAACATCATTTTTTGTCATCATCAAACAAACCCTATGTAATTAACGTCAACCATCATTGATTTAAGAGTGGCAATAGCTTTAATACAGTGCATGTATACCTTGTATTTTATCCATTTTATAAATACTTAGTATATTTTTTCTCATTTTGATTCATTTTTTGAATGTTATTTACGCTTTGCTATATTACAATTTATTACTATTAAGGGTCTGTTCACTTCAGCTTAATTTCAGTCTAGTTCAGCTCCAATCAGTTCAGCTCCTAATTTCCTTCTCTTATAAAATATTTAGTTCAATTCAGTTCAGTTCAGTTCAGCTCGAATCAACTCAATTCAATTCAACTCATTTTAGTAAATGTGAACATACCCTAAAATCTTTTTTAGCCTACTTTACATACGGAGGAAGTGAGTAACTAATATTCTTATCATGCATATACACTCCACGGCTCCACCTCTCGCTCCTTAGAAAAGTTATCACAATTACGGATTACATGTCAAAATACTCATTTTATACATTTTGCTAAATTTAACACATTTCTATATGTAGGTCATGTGAAAATTTCATCAATGACTTATGCTTGCAAGTTGCAACAAATGCAAGCATGCTTTTATTAGGAGATAGTGATACAATGCATCAAGAGTAAAATTAAAGGTTTCAAGTCTACTTCCATCTATATTCAGGAAATTTTCTAATTATCTCAAGCAAGTGAGTTGTAAACTTTTCCTTTTTATAGTTGACTGATGTCTTAGTTACAAAGAATGTTGACCAATGTGATCTATAATCTATATACTTCGGTGAGTAGTGTTAGTAACACAAGAATAGTTAGTGGTTGAAACTAATGAAAAGTATATACTCATTAGTATTGAAGACTTTGTAGTAACACAAAAATAGTTTGTGGTTGAAACTATTATTGAAAAGTATATAGAATAATTAATTTAACATGTTACACTATTTTGAATTGCTTTTAGTGGTTAATATAAAATTTCAATTTTTGATAATGTAGTAACTGGAATAGCATAAAATTAGTATAAGCTTTTGAAGATTAAAAGTAGTTGAAATTTAATCTAAAGTTTTAGGGGGATTTTTTATTTTTTTTTTCAATTTCTTATATGTTATAGCTATCTAGTCAATAACTACTCTACCGAACACTCATACAATCATGAACTCATGGTTTAATTATCTATCTTTATAACTATATTTTTATTGAATAAGCCTTTAATCTCAAAGGAAAAAAGAATAGCTATAGACCTATAGCTAGTATGATCATTTAAGCAACTATGGCTAATGCCATTTTTTTTACACCGTAATAATTGAAAAGTACATTTAGGTTATATGATTTATATAGGATAAATACTTTAGTTATGATCAATATTAATACAAAAAAATAACTTGGACATATTATTATGATGGCCGGGGTGCTAAATAACACAGAGATTATACACTAATAATTGTTTAGTAGTGCCATGTAATTTGGGTTGATATGATTAACATTGACTATAGTAGGAGTACTCGTTGTACGTAAAAAGAAGGACGAAGACAGTTTTTGTGTCACACACAAAAATAGGATATGGTCGCACCTTGTTTGCAGCAGTTGAGGGTGGTGGCAAACTGACATGCATTCATAGTGCGCATTCATAGTTCCCCCAAATTGATAGGGTATATTTGTCTTCTTCCCTTTGACCAGTCTTTCATATCCATTTTTCCTTGTCCTTTCAAGATTTTCTCCAATCTTCCGTATTTTTTTCTTCCTTTATTACGGAGTACTCGTAGTTTATTTAGTGCATATGCTATCTGTTTTTAAAATAGTGGTTACACGAGTAAATTTCAGCACAGTTTATTTATGCTTTTCGTTTTCTTACTGTTAAGTTTTGCCCAGTCACATATTTGTCTTCTAATTACACGATATATACATGACATAATTAACATGTACCAAGAAATTTTTGTAATTTTTCACACTCCGTGGCATAATCCACAGTAGCAAGTTAAAACACCATGGAAATAGTTTTAGTGTGCTATAAATCAAGGGTCATGATTTTGAATGAATGTTTCTTGTTCTCATTTCAAAGGTCTTACTTGAGAGAACAAATGTCATGAAAATAATAGTGAATAGATGACCATTATTTGAAAATTCCCTCTAAATTAGACATTTGTTTTTTTTTTGTCAAATCGTCATAAATCATAAAAAACGGAAGTAGTATTTGCTTTTACAGTAATTATCAAACACACATGCTTCCACAGTAAAGCTCCATACTTTTTCGAAGAAGGTTTGTTACTTACGAGCAAAGGTTTCAACAAACCATCAATTCAAAACTACGGAGTAACATTTTTGTAGCAGAAAATTAATTAGAGTAGAATAGAATACTTCCCTAGAAAATGGACTATCTAGTCTTTCCGTTACACCAAGCATTCAAGTTTATTAATATACTTCTATACTCCTCAACATAGGAACCTCAAGGGAAGAGCTTTAGTATGTGGCACAAATTCCAACCTAGACAACAGTATTTCAAAATCCAAATTATTTGCTTCTTTCAAGATGAACAATTATTTGATAATGTCAAATTGCCAATTACATAACACAATGTCTTTGATGGCTTACCACTAATTAAGCAAGGTATTTTAGGCAATAAAGTAATTGGAGCTTACCAATAGGAGGGACTAAAGTATACTAATCAACAATTACCCTAATTGGCCAAATTAAATTCATACAATTTACTCCGTACAAGTTTTGAGCCATCTGCATATTTTTCTTTGGGTCAAAGTTAGTAAAACAAAACAACCCGGCCCAACCAACATGGATACTCCATTTCCAAAATCAACTCAGTATACAAGTATATTGAGCATTTGACATCTGGTTCAAAAAATATACTACGAATATTATTAATTAACAAAATCAGAACAAAATCAAGCAATTAATCCAAACAAAGGAAACAAATAAATAAACAAGGAACAAATATATTAAAAATAAAAAAAAAAGGGAAGGAAGTATATTTCATTAATATTGACATTTTTTACCAGAGATTATAACAGTCAAAAGGATGGTGCACAATCTCATCTAAAATATCTTGTAAAAACATCTCCATTCTTGATTTTTTTTTTCTTCATCAAAAGTAAAACAAAATAAAATTAAAAGACTCCTACTACCCTTCTTATCATACCCTAATTCACCATAGCCGACAAACTAGTTGTAATAATAAAAATTAGAGAGAAAATACATCTTAAACCCCCACAAAATATTTTCTCCCAAAAACCCACAAACAACCCTAATAATCAAAAACCAACATACTCAACAACCATAACAATAATAATAATAATAATAACCTTAAAAACACTTTAATTCATCATCATTCATCAACGAGCTGCAGTACAGTCCCTTGCAAAGTGTCCATCACCTCCACAAGAGTAGCAATTTCCTCCACCACCGCCGCCTCCTCCTCGGCCACCGCCGCCTCCGCCGTACCTTCCTCCACCACCTCCGCCACCACTCGGACATTCCCTCGCCATGTGTCCTGGCTCACCACAGCTGTAGCAGTTTCCACCACCGCCTCCTCCTCCACCATACCCACCGCCACCTCCTCCATACCCACCACCGCCATACCCGCCGCCTCCTCCGCCGTACCCACCACCTCCATATCCACCGCCGCCAGATCTCCTACCTTCACCACCGCCATACCCACCGCCGCCGCCTCCGCCGCGACGAGTGGAGCCTTGGATCGGGCCTTCATTAGGGCCAGTGACGTCAACAGCCTTAGTACGACCGTCATCACCAGTTGAGATGATGAACTCAACCTCTTCACCATCACCGAGGGAACGGAAGCCCTCAGATCGGATGGATGACTGGTGAACGAAGAGATCTTCGCCGCCTTCAGAAGGGGTGATGAAGCCGAACCCCTTGGTATCATTGAACCACTTGACCGTCCCCTTGAGCCTCTCTCCTCCTTGGTCTTCCATTTTTGAGTAGAGTGATTTTCTTACTTTCTCTCACTAGAATAAAAAAGATGAAGAAGATATTTTAGGTGTGAGAAAGGAGGAAGGGGTGTGGGGGAGGTGAAGGCTACTTATATTGGCAAATGTTTGGCGACTGGCTCTATCCTTTTGCCACGTATTTTTTGTTTTAATTTTAATAAATGAGAAGGGGGATGGTCATTTTCCTGGGTGAGTGTTTCTATGTTGTGGGGATCCAACGGTTGGGGATAAGAGGTGGTGATTGAATGTGGGCCGTTGGATTGTGGGTATAGGAGGAGGAGAGAGAAAAGGGGAAACGGGCAGGAGGGGATAGGGCAGGGGCAGGGGCAGGTTGGGTAGTTGAACTGAGTAAATGAGAAATGGGGGGTCACGGTAGTTTTAGTGTGCAGGAGTTATTAGGTGAATAAATTTTGGACTACTTTACGAGGAAAATGTTTTCAGGATAAATTATGTACCAAATTCAAAAGGAAATAAGGGATTGTATAAATAAATGTGATACGTTAATAATGTGCCTTCTTTATGAGCTTTGTACTTCCAACAGACCAAAGAGGAGAGTACATTTTTCATTAAATTTTAGTTGAATTTTTAAATACGAGTGATAAAACAAGTTAAAAATCAGTGGAGTACAAAAAAAAGTAAAATCTTATGGTTGTTCAATGATTAATTTACATATGGTTAAACGAGTGGAAGGATTGTTAGTTCTTCCATCTCCCCTAGAGTAATAAGGGTTCAATCTTAATCCCCCTTTTAATAGGAGGAGGTTCAATAAGGTCTCGTTCGGTTAACATGAAAAATACTCTGTAAGTTGTCGTATGAAGTTATATTTCATGGAAAATGAAAAGTAATTTCCCTAATAAAGTTCTTATAAATTATTTGGATATGATAATGGAAAGTTGAAATTCCCATGGTTTTGATTGAAAAAGGCCTAAGGGAAATCTTGCTAATTTATTTCCTATGTTTTGTAGGAAGTCGAAATTAATGTCCTTTTTTTTTTTTTTTTTTTTTTTTTTTTTTTTTTGTATCAAACAAATAACTATTCAACTTAGCAATTTCCATGATATTTCACTTCCCCTATTTTATTTTGTTAGCGAAAGCACTAAGATTTTCATTTTGTAGGATACTTCCTCCGTTTCTTTTTAGTTGACACATTTCTTTAGTCACGTTTGTCAATGCACAAATCCAAACGTTAATATCTTTAGTTAAGCAAAAAATTTAAAAAGTTGATATTTAGAAAATATATACCGTGACGAATCTAACAAGACCCCACATGACTATATTTTTTTTTTTTTTTTTGAGGGAACATGACTATATTTTATATTAAGTATAAATCACAAAATACGGGCAAAGGAGACTGTGTGAATAGTGCTAAAATCAAAACGTGTCAACTAAAAAAAATGGAGGTAATACATTACAATTTTTTATTTATTTATTTTTTTTTAAAAAAAAAAAAAGGAGATGCACAAGTCACATAAAATACACTTTTGGTCGCTTTAATATTTCTCTTTTTGAATATTAACATCCTTATGTTAAATCAAAATAAAAAATTAATGGTAAAATTAAGTAAGATTTATTCAAGTTAACTCGTAAATTTAGTGGCAGGCAGCCAGGCACCAACCAGCAACAGTGGGCCTGTTGCCAGATAGAGGACCACATCTAAAAGTGGGCCGGTCCATAATTTCATAGTCGATCATGTTCGAAACCAGATCTTGCATGCAATGCTGTCTAGTGTCTAGACTGTCTACCATAATATTGTCTACTTTTCATTTGTTGAATAATGGAGCCACAAAAGTTAACAGGGTTATTTGACCCCAATCCTCATTATCCATGTTTTGAGTATAAGTTATCTTCGTCTAAACTAAGATATTATCATCTTAATTTTATAAATTGTGATTTGGTTAGGCTTAAGTTATTCTAGTTTGGTATGATGTGATACGATCTCATGTATTGAGTTTTGAATGAACTTTGAGGATGTTAATAGTTCAATATGATATAGATCAACTCGTGGTTTTTAAGAAATGGATCCTGCTAAAATTTAAAAGGATCACAAATTTAACCAAATATATATTTAATCATCAATAATTAAAATTATGTATATAAAAAATATGATAATTACCAACGTACAAGTATATTGAGATGGATCTAAAATGGTCAAGAACCAAGATAGACTATGTAAATAGTGACATACTGTTGTTCAATAAAAAATTAAAAAAAATTAAATAAATAAAATAAATAAATAAAAAAAAAAAAAAAAAAAAAAGTGTACTGTGTACACCAAATTACCTAGACGTACACCAAGTAGACAAGTAGCATCTTATAAATAGCCAAAATAATCTAAAATCTCGATTAGTCCTAGAATCAAAAGCCTAGCTTAGAGCACAAAAAGTGGGCTTAATAGTATATTAGACTAGCCCAACAGGCCCAACAGGCCGAACAACACTCTCTAATCGTTCCAATTCCAACGACATCATAGAGTAATAAACATGGGAAGGCATGATGTGAATTGCTTGAATTCCTTCTTCATTTATGTTGTCCTACATAATCATTTAGCCCTGTTCTTAAACATAACATCTTTTTTCCTCAAGTCATCTCAATTTCGAAGTATCCTTACTATGTTTATACATATATTCTGATGAAAGCATTTTAAAAGTCACATTTCCTAACTACTAGTTTTGGTTAAACGTCGCTTTATTGCATAAACAGCTGAATAGGAAGAAGGTTTACGTGATTGCATTAGTGTATAGGAAACATTACTTTTACATTCCTAAAAATCAAAGAAAAAGCAAAAAGGTAAAATTAAAATGAAATGACACATGATAAATTTATTAATCAAATGACAATATACTCCATGCTATACATCCAAATTTTAATTATTTTTTTTCTCTAAAGTTTACTTTATCAACATATATCTTTACTAGAAGCCACTTAAGAATTCAAGAGGAGATAACTCCAGTTTAAGGTGAAGAATAAAAGAAAAACATTGAATGATGAATTAAGGGGTTAATTCATTTAGTAATGCAACTACAAAAATTATTACAAAAGCCGAAATTTAAAGCTAACCAACCTTTTGTGTATATACACCCCTGCTCTTGCACCATGAAGGTTAAAAAAAAAAATAAAAAAGACGAAATCTGAAAACCTTTTTAGGAAACAACAAGTTTATCAAAATTGTAAACTAATTACTGCACACAATGTAACCAACAAAAGGTAGATGTTTCTTCAAAAGTGAGTAAAATTAAGCCTCTAGAATCTAGACCCTCTTGATTGGTAAAGTTCAAGCCTACTCTTAGCCTCTGGTAGAAGATCATCAACTTGAGGATCTTGCATAATATGACCTTGTTTTGTTGCCCATTCTAGTACTATGAGCACCTCCTCTTGTGCTAGCACCTCGCTATCAGGTACATGAAGCGCAATGTAACATAACAATATCAATGCCGGTATTTGAACCACTTGTTCTCCAAAATACACCAACTGTATCAAATGCTTAACACCACTACCTTCTATGATGGACTTACAATGCACAACACGGAGGTAGTTTTCTGAACAAGCGAATTTGAGTAGTGCTATTACCGCCTCTAGCATTACCTCTGTCTCCCTCTCATCGATGAGCTTAACTAGGGGATCAATGATCCTAGTCTCCGTGGCTCGATAAGTCCTTGCTAAATTCCCTATAGACCTGATGCAGGGAACCAAGAGTTCAGAGTTAGCTTCTGTGACAACCTTAAGGAGTTGATCAACTACTGCTTTTGCTGCAGGGGAGGTAGGCTTAAAGGCAGTCCGCCTTAAACCCGTGTTTTCCTCTGCTACACTTGTGATTTCCATCAATGCCATAGCTGAATTATGCTTAACCTCTTCCTGGCCTTTCTCTAGCAACACCGCGAAGCACAGTAAGGCCCTCGATTCTGTAATGCTACGGCATATAGACACGTTCCCTTTGGCCAAATGCCAAAGGGCTCGCGCTGCCATAGCTTTCATCTCGGCCTTAATCTCAGGGTCCTCAAACTCTCTACCCTTTATACTGCCCCCTGCCAATACATGCTGCACATGATTCTGATTCTGATTCTGATTTTTAGCATTCTTATTGCAACCACTACCACTTCCTGCATCCCCTTTAGAAGTCCGCCTCACCATTGTATCATTGACCACATTCGCCATCTGAGTCTCCCCCTGCATCCCCCCTACCGGCTTCATCTGATTCGTCATCTGCTTCTCATCCTCGTGATCAGTCTGCAGGCCACCACAACTGCCATTTCTTGGCGAAGTTTCTGACCCCTCTTTACTATCCATAACAACAGAATGAATCGACATTTTCTTACGCTTAGCAATAGCATACTTACTATGCTCCTCAATAGTCTCAAAAGCCAAATGACTAACAAGCAGCCTAATCACATTATTCTGAGCAAAATGATCCTGACATTTCGGATAATGAGCAGCCAACTCCGATACCGCCCACGCCACCAACGCTTGAACCTTCATCTGTCCATCCTTAAGCATCTTAGCAAAAACCGAACATACACCCGCATTAACAATTTGTTCCACACTTTCTTGATCCCTCCCCAAGAGTCCAATACATCGAGCCGCGTTCTCTTGACCTTCCGGTTTACCCTCTTTAGCCAACTTCAAAAGCGGTCCAACTCCTCCTTCCTCAATAATCAGCTTCCCATATCTTTCATTATCCCTAGCCAGTGACACCAACGATGCAGCCGCATCGGACCGGTCATCCAACGACCCCGTCGAAAGATTAGCCACTTGTTCCCAAATCAAACAAAGGATTGGCTCATTCGCCGCAATGGGTGGCAACCCAAGATACCCAATATCATCATCATCATCATTCTTAGGTGCGGACACACGTAGAAGCCATGAAACATCACCTATAGAATTATCAAGTTGTGCGATCATCTTACGAAATGCTGCATTAGGGATGATAGTAAACACACGCTTAAGAAGCGACCGTGTTCGACATTTGTCCACGAGAGCAAGTGCCTTCTCGAGCACTTGCTCCGTGTCGTCGATGATGCGGCGCGTTGGTCTTTCATAGAGATCATTGGCAGCACGCGCCGCTTGACGGATTAAGTCCGCTAGCTTCTTTGTTTTGCCTTGTAACTCAAGACATTCTGGTCTGAATTGTATGGCTTCATCTGCTCCTTTTGTTATTTGGTCTGCTAATTGCACCGGCCTTGTTAATATTTGCTTCACTATCTCCCCCATTATAATTCCATACAAATATCAAACGTAACAATTTCTTTATTTTTAATGTATGATAACAATAACAACAAATGTGAGACAATAGTTCTAATTGATCTTGTGTCCTGATAGAGAATATACATAGAATATTAACTCTGATTGCACAAAACTAAAGAACTATAAGGAATATAGAAATGAATTAAAGCCCCTCCTCCTTCAAATGCTGGGAAGGGCTAATTTTTCTGCACCCTTCTTTTGGAGGTTGATGATTTGTTATAAGGAAGAGAGGAAAATGTCTTGGTTTGTTTTGATATTAATGCATTTTTGTGGGGTCATGGTAAAATCTAATTACAATTTCTAACATTTTATTTGTTCATCATTTTTTGGATCAAAGAAACAAAATTAAATTAAAATTACCTCAATAATTGAAGAATTGGGTGATAGATGAAATGGTGGTGGTGGTGAAAGTGGTGGCTATGGTGAACAATCAAAATGGAGGAGAGAGAAAGAAGAGGATGAAGGTGAGTTTGTTTGTGAAAAAATTTGTGGGGCTTTTTATTTTTAAATGGCTAGACGTGATTTTCTCAATCTCTCTCAAACAAATTTGTTACCCAGTATGATTTTTGACTATTTATGCTAAAAACAAAATTGTTTTCTGTATCTTTATTTACATCTAATTATATGGATTTTTTGAGCTCTAGAGTCTTTGATGAATAAAAACAGCTATGTAAAGGAAGTTGGAAAGCGAAGAGTTTAGCACATAATCTTGTTTGCATTCAGTGCACATAAAGTGTTTATTTTATCATTTTTTTGTTCTAATTATACCCATTATGACTTTAACTACACATCATACAAGTTCGCATATGTATATCATCAATATCATTATATGGAGTATTACATATAGGGGTGAGTACTAACGGTTATCCGTACCGTTAGTACTAACGGTTCGGGTACTCGATAACCAAAATCACTAAAAGTGATATCCATAATTCGAACCGATAAGTTCGAGTACCTGGACTTCATATACCCGGTTTCGGATCGGTTATCGGGTACCCAATAAGATATCCAATAATGATAATTAATCTTAATTATGTAGTTATTATGATATCATTTACCACTAATTAACAACAATATCATATGATGTTGGCCAAATTATTAATAATATTACTAATAATTGATATTACAAAGTGATTATAGAGTAAAGTAAGACCTTAGATTTTAAAAAATAGATTTAAGTAGGGAAAAAAAAGCAAGAAAATGCTTATCGGATCAGATCGGGTAACCGTTAATTATAAAATGACACCCAATAACCATACCCGATAACAAATTATCGGAACAGGTACCCAAACCGTTATGGTTATCGGATTGGGTACCAAAATTTTCAGAACGGTTACGGATCGATTTTTCGGGTTTTTGGGTAGTTTTGCTCAGCCCTAATTACATATACCTTCAAAAAATGTAACTCCATACTTTGTATTTCACACTGATACTACTAATAAAAAGTCAAATGGTTATAAGTAGACAAGAAAAGATAAAACATCAAATTGTCTAATAAAATTCGATTTACTCAGTAATATTTGGCACATATGAAAAAAATTGTCAGAAATTTCTTATATTTATCTAAAATTCCAAATTAAACTTTACTGAAACATGGGTGCACAATACAAGACGGATTGAGCAATTGGTTTGTTGCAACCATTCAAAAGGCTGAGGTATTCTGTATTCATCAACATTAAAATTGAGTCAACTCTTACACGTGTAAACAACGGCCCAACAAATGTTGATGTATTTTGGGAGTGATATCATCATTGAATGTGCAATGCACGTGAATGATCAACGGTCGTCCGGGTTGATTATGGGTGTTACAATTAATGATTAAGGCTATAAGACCATCTTCAATAGTTAGACTCAAGTTTTACTATTGAAATACAAACTGAGTTGTTTTTTATTTCCGATGGTGATACCATACCCACTTCTCAATTTAGCAACTCACGTGGAGTGTAATTCCTCAATGGTGAGACTCTCTAAAAGTATACAAATGTAACTTTCAATTTATGACCCACCAAATCCATTTATTTTTTAATATCAAATATTATAAGATTAAAAAATTAAAAAAAAAGGTAAAACTTAAATATATTAGAATATTGACAAGGGGCCCACACTTTTTGTAAAATGAAACTCAAAGTTGAGTATCTAAACTTAGCAAATTTTTTTTGGAGTTGTTAAGTTTAGATACCAACTTGTTGGTATACATAGCAAAAAATATTCTCTCTCCTAAAAATACTCATTTGAGTCTCACTATTGGAGAGGGTCTAAGGGTTGATATTCTTTTACTGATTACTCATTACAAATAACTCGTGTATATAATAGACACATCAAAAATGTTGCCATCTCCTAGTATTCTATCTAAACCATTTTGGTATACAACAAAAATGTAACTCAAGTTCAATAGTAGTAAGCCTATACTATTAGTAGGTGTTTTATCTTAATTACAGTACTTATGAGGCTATTAGCGGACAAGTGAGAAGCTAAATAATGGAATTAAAATGGACTGTTGTGCATTATGTGCGAACTTAACTTCTAGAATAATTGTAGGGGTTAAAATCTAAGGCTAAAATTGCAAAAAATGTCTCATGTGACTAATTGTAACCAGTATTAGAGGGTATGGTAATCTATATCTATATCTATACATCTATACTTAAAAACACAAATCACACATTACTCATATGTCACATGTCACCACAAATCACTCATATGCCACATGCCACCTTCTTTATCAAAAAATAATGTTCACGTCTTTATACATTCCGTAACTTGCAAATTTAAGTAAGAAAATTAAGTGTTTCAACTACACCAAAATAAAAAATAAAAAATAAATAAAAAATAAAAAAAGTTGAGCTAATTAGTCCACATTATATAAACATATAAAGTACAATAAAACAATGCTAACTCATACAACACAAATAAGCAACACATTACAAGGAAAATATTTTGAGTAATAACCCGTGCATGAAATGGGCCAGAAGACTAGTTAACAACAAAAGGCACATCACTAGATTAAGAGTGGGGTCGTGACTATGATTAGTCCAAACCAAAATTATTAATGTAGCTAGATGTTAGTTATTTAACAATCTCTTCTAATTAGTTTGTACAAAGCTTAGGTTACTAAATCGTGTGGATACTATATTAAAGAGGATACTAGTATATTATCATGTGGATACACTGCACATAATATCTTAGATTTGATTGGCTTATTTCTAAGAAAATCCAAGCTAGGGAAGATGATATAAGATGTTAATCAAATTTAAATCCACATTTTCTATACTTTTTGAAATGATTAACACAAGACAAACAAAAAGAAACAAAAGGGTATAAAAAAGATGACCCGGAAACAAAAGTTATAAAGCACATATAACATACTCGTATAGCTTTCTGATATGTAATTACATTGAGGTGAAACCAAATTTACCTTTGGCTAATTCGCTTCCTTTGGGTGACATTGCATCCAATAATTCAAGCAGAAGAATACACAAGATATAAATGTAGGCGTTGTACATGCTTCCTAAAGGTTACAACGACCAATTCAAGCAAGTTACAATAACATTATTTGATCAAAAAAGGAGGGCATACAGAAGGAATTAATAAATAAACATAAGGCTGTTAAGTACCAAGTGAAAATTACGTATCATACATACTTGTTACTTTGTTAGTTGTTAGTGTACTTAACATTCAGCACTGTGTAAGCACTCTTCACTCTTCAGAAAGAGATTACAGAAATAATTGCACTATAGGTTGTAGCTTAAGACAAAAGGGTTTAATTAATTTGCAGGGTTGGTTATGATATTTCTTAGGTAACTCATTAATTTTGTGTACTTTTACATCTGCTGGTCCCAAGTTAATCTTTTTTCAACTCCAACATGTGTCTCATATTTTTAACTTGGTATTCTTGTTGCTACTTGCTAGTGTATAAGTTTAGGGTATTGATTCAATTCTTGTAATCATATACAAAGTATGTATTATTGTCGACTAATCAAGTAATCCTATAAGAATAGCACTTATAGCGTGTTTAACAATAGCTTTTAGTGTAAGCGTCAATGCTTGATGTTATAGTGATGAATACTTACTAGCTATTAGCTTTTGGCCGGGGTAGTGTTTTACAAATCGTATGCATATGATACGGAGTTTTTTTTTTTTTTTTTTTTTTTTTTTTTTTTTTTTTTGGTGTAGAGACTAGAGAAAACGACATGTAGACAGGATTTGATCTCAAGTCTCTTAAATACCACCTCTCAAAACTTTAACCAACTAAACTACTTGATTAACCACGGCTTTTTACAAAAGTTCAATGCGAATCTTAAGGTGCTATGTTTATTTTATGAACCAGTGATTAAAGATACAAATCACTCTCAGTGATGAAGGAAGCAATCAACTCATCATTTACGATAGACACCTAGCAAAACAAGAGATAGATGAACGCCTCAAACACAATAAATAAGCCAAGGGAAAGTATTAAGACCGTTTCCTACTCTAATATTAGTATAGACGTATAGTCCAAGTCTGAAGGCCCCATGCATGTACGAACTAAGAAAGGCCTCTATGCTTATAATTTCTTTCAAACTGAACTGTTTCAGTACACGAAAATGACCTTGAAGAAAAAAAAAAAAAAAACTATGCTGGTAATAATGTAACAGCTAGTACGAGTTTCTCTTATTTATTTACAAGGACGGTTGCACAGATTTAAGCAGTCAAATGGTACCGGGACTTGCCTTATTTTTATGGGGTGTTTGGGGGGAGAGGTTCTACACTGTTACTTACATCAACGTATCGACTTCCTTAATCTTGCATAAATTAAGTTTACGAAGAAGTGCTTTGCACTAAGCGTAGTTTTAAATGAACTCGTTGATGCTCTCGAACAATTTGTATATGCACAATGTGTAGTACTTAATCAAGTCATACCAGTCTAGTAAAAGAAGCTTTCTAATCAGGCCAAATAGCAGGTTACTAATATGATATCTGAACTAACTATGTTGTAAGAGTTATTAGTGTTCCACTAAATTATAGAATTGAAATTTGTTTAGAAAACAAAGTACTCTGTCGTAAACAAAAAAAGCTCAAATTATGGTGTAGCAAATAAAAAACAGATCCAAACTTCAAAACAGCAGGTTTTACATCTAGCAATTTCAGCTTCACATTAGTGAAAAAAAACATGGAAAGGAATATGATCTTTCAATAGGCATATAAAAAAACCCAATAAGTGATGTTGCCTAGCAACTACTCTAACGCAAATGGTCCTAAAACAGTAAAACCTTAATCACAAGGCACTATTTTATCTATCAAATTTAAGTCGAAATGATAAAAATCCAATCGGGGTCGTTGGCTAGTAATTTAGCCAATTGCCCTACACAAAAGGCTCAAAAATGTTAACCACAAAATAATTTCTTCTTTCGCCTAAAAGACGAAATTATAAAATCCTAATTGGCTAGCAATTATCCACTACAAATACCCTAAAGTTGTACTTTGTAACAAGATACTTTCATATTTAATCAAAACAAAGACGAAATGATAAAAGCCCAAAAAATGGCAATGCGTAACAGTCAAAAAAGATATCAAATTGGACCCAAAATCTTAGTTACAAAAACTTCACACTCCCTATAGGTCAAAACAAAGGCGAAATGATAAAAGTCCAAATGGTATCAATGTATCATTGGCTAGTAATTAGCCCGTTACCCAACAATGACCCAAAACTTGTAACAAGATAATTTTATCATTTCAACAAGATAACGCGAATTAAATGGTGCTTACATAGACACATAGTCGCACCAAATAAACCCATACACGTTATGCATTGCACCTATGAGATAGTTAAACAAAAGTGATGCAAAAATGCTAGGATTACCCAAATCTCAATCAAATTATATCAACATATTTTTCTGTCAAAGGTAATTCACAAAGAACTAGGGCTCAGAGAATTAAAAGTAAGATAATATAACACTTACAAAGACTTGGAACACCTTCAACTTCTGCCTCCTGCATTATTTACTTACTACCGCATCGTCTGATTTAGGGTTTACAAAACTGACAAGAATTCCAAGCAGCACAATTTAAATACATTCAACATATATATAGCTTTATCCTTCTCTCCATGACTTACAGTATACATAAATCTGCTTTCATATACTCCATAGCTCGCGCTTTATTGCAAATTTGCAATACACTTCATAAATTTTCACTTTGTACAGGAGGGCTGCATTTAAATTAATAAGAGCATAAGCCCCAACTAAGTGATGTAAACGTACACAAGAGAGCATTATGAAACGGATGAAAACAGAAAATATAAAGATTTTTAAGGAACGGAGGGAATAGATAAGCATATGAAAAATGAAATAGAGAATACTGGTAACACACTCACCCCAATGTAAGAAAAGTATTTGAAATCGAGTTATTATCTTTTTTTGGCAGCCATTGAATTGGAGCTGATGAGGGAACGCTGGTATCTGATTCCACAGCCAAATGCAGCAGAGAAAAATGTTCTTTTGACACATCTTTCATCTGTAGTATTGACCAAGACAACTATTTTACTTCGTAATCGAGAAACTTTCTTTGGGAACAGAAGATGTAAAATAAATTTCGAGGTCACTTCCACCTGTTCTTTCAACATTTGATTTTCCTTAGCCGTTTCAATCTCCTACTTGTCCCAGTTGCGTCATCACATTTCAATGTACCAGCAACATCAAAGAAAATAAATGCAAATAAGTGAAAATCCATGTTACTTGAACTCATTAACAAGTAACTAACTATAAAAACATACTTATGTGACACGAGTACTTGAGGTGAGATGAAGTGTCCAAATTACATAATAGAAAATGCAATATGAGTAAAAAATTGTACCTTTCCCTTGAGGGTGACAATCTCTTTCCGAAGTTTTTCACCCTGAACACGATCACCAAGTTCAAGCAATAAAAATTTCATGATTTAATGTAATAATATATACATGATTGATGTATTTTTGTTTCAAGTAAAGAACACAACCTTGGCTCGGCGAATTTTGGTTTGACCCCTTTCAACTTGTCTTTCTAGTTTCATTAGCTCATCGAGGCTCAATGCATCAAGGTCTTCTCCATTTATACGACTATCACAGGATCATAACTTACATGTAAACACGGATCCTAAAGCATAGCACACAAAGCTTACTGGAGAACGGTTACTATGAATTGAAGTTTACCTTATGTCTCGAGTCTTGTCTTCAAGTTCTTTGCTTAGCATAGCACACAAACTATCCTCAGCCTACAAACACAAGAAAAGTAGCATCAAATCAATGTATCACCTAATGGATTTAAGTACTGAAAAGTGATTTTACTACAGTTTTTTTGAAAGATGTAGAGTTTCATTGTGTGAGCTGGGTTTCTTTGTCTTCTAGAAGTAATAATAATCAAGTTATGCATATAATCCTTTACCTTGATTCTGTTTTATCTTAATGAATTATTAAAGGGGACTTTATTTTCCCGAGTTTATATCAATTTGAACGCATGAAAGTCTGCATAGCCTACTTTTGCTAGGAAAATGTTTACAACTATATGCGATAGAAAAGTAAATTCTCCACATAAAGGACTAAATCAACAAAACACACTTATTTATGATTTTGAAGAAGTGGAGAAGTCGATAACTTCAGAATACTTGAGACAAGAGAATGTTAGAAGAAAGCTCTGCCAATTACCCTAGGCCACTTGCATTTGGGACAAAGGAAAACAGACACTGTTAGTCTATTAGCTAAGGAAGGAATTGATTGAATAGATATTATGGAGTAAAATACTAGTAATTTACAAAAAGGTTAAATAAATGCCTCCAATTCACCTAGAATTCACTCCATCTTCACGACTTAGCAAATGACAGTGATTCCAACAGCAAAGCCCATATGACTATATGAGAACAGTAAAACCCTAACTTCATTCTGTCTCCTTGAAAAATCTAATGTAGCATGCATTGACATCCATTTTATGTCCTATTTCCAAACCATGACTTACAGAAAAGAAAGCACAAATTTATTCTTTCTAGTAAAAATCTTATGAACAAGGTGTTTGTGCATGCTTTTAGCAAATTTTCTAACAAAAATACCTCAGAATGTAGATTACACAGTTGCTTTAATTAGATATAGCTTACCTCTAGTTGTAGTGATGATTCCTCTAGCCTGTTGATGTTGTCTGCATGAAGCATATGCCGTTGAAGCACTTGTGTCATCCTTGATAGACCAATTAAAAAAAATTCAAGTTATGATACATTTCAATATTATAGAATAGTATGGCAAGTGCCAGTTTACAAAAATACCTTGGGGAAAGCTTTGGCAATCATCATAGAACCAATGAATTGAAACACACATTTCCAAGGCAAAAGTTTTGATGATCTTAGGCACATAAAAGATTGTTGTGAGCATTTGTCCATCAGGAACATTGACCGTCAAAAAACAGGTCATTCTTCTTCAATATCCCTTTTACTTAGAAAGGTGAAGCAATTTAAAAGTTGAAAATGATCCTATTATCATAACTTCACAAGTATCTTGTTTGTCAGTCATGTGTATTTGGTCAAATAGTATAAGGTCAGACTTATAAGAGAGCAGAAAACAAGTGTAAGCAACATGAAAATGGTTAACAGCTTAACACTTAAGGAGGCGAGAGATGGGTTGAAGCAAAGCTCCTAGAGATTGATATAATGAAATTAGTAAATTTGGATAAATTATAAAGCTAAGTGGTTTTGAACATGTTTGCATGAATATGCTTTTAAAATGAAGCAAGAGGAAGGACATAATGTTTGTAATCCGTACAGTTGCACTTACTTCAATTTAAATACAATTTAGACAAATCATAAACTCATAATCCCACAATTCTTTTTTTCTAAGAAAGTAAAACTTCAAATAATCCACAAGAAACTGTCTCTACCACATCATGCAAATTTTAATCTTTACATCATTTCACATGAAAAAACAACTACGGAGTAGTAAGAAACAACACCCTACAAACTTTAATATTTACAGCATTTCATATGGAAAAAAAACGGTAGTAAGCAACAACACCCACCTAATATACAAAGAAAACAAACAGAAAAGAACTCTCAGAAATCATATAATTGGTGCACTGTATAAAGGTTAGCTTGTGTGGAATAAGAAATTTTCTGAGGACTATTCTTTGTGAGGAGATCATGTTATTGAAATCATCCATGAGAAGAACCCTAAACAGAACAATCTGTTCCTAGTTCTTCTAAGTCAGCAAACCATGATCCCACAATTGGGTTAGCAAAATGGTAGCCTATTAGGCCTAGGGCAAAGCCGCAAAACTCACTCCGCCCACTGATTATTTAACTAGGATAAATTGAAAATTGATATATATTAACGTAACAATACTCTCTCCTTTTATTAGTCCACAAAACTAGGGTTTAAAGGTCAAGATTGGCCAAATTTCTCGAAAATAATGTCATTATTTTAAAAAATATTTTTAAAGATTTTTGTGGAATCAAAAAAAGGATAACCCTTTGATTACATCGTATAAGTTAGAATGAAATCATCTTCAAGCAGCAAAAAATTGATAGACACATTGATGAAGAATATGTAATTTACAGAGATATGAAAGGAGGTATAAAATCATTCAATATGCAACAACATCAAAACTCTCTTATAGATGTCATATCAAAACCATCTTGTTATACAACAACAACAAAGTCTTAGTCTCAAATTGATTTGGAATTGGCTAACATAAATTGTCATAAGAAATTGTACGATTAAAAAAAATAAAAACATCATTTAAAAGAGTTTGAAAAAAGGTGAGTAAACGAAAGAGCATTTAAGAAAAAAATTAAGAGAGTTTTAAAGGGAACCTAAATTTCCAATGAAATTCAAGAAAGTTTTAAAAGAGTGATTAAAACATTGAAGTATAAAATATAAAGGTTTAAGAAAACTATAGTTTTAAGAATTAAACATTAGTAATGAAGAATTCTAGGTAAAAGTGTATATTCATAGGGATTTTTAAGTTTTGTTAAAGTTTTGTGAACTATACATTAATGAAGAATTCTAGATAAAGTGTATATTCATGGGGAATTTTATTTTTTGTCATTTTGGTTGTTAAGTAAAATAGATAGAAGTAAGTAATATTCCTAGTATTTTTTTTCCTGTAAAACTTTCATCACTTTATTTTATGTTTGAGTATAAAAATTTGGAGGGAAAGTGAGGTATATAATTTCTCTAACTAGTTTTAGCCCCGTGCAATGCACGTATTCATAATAATAAAATTTATTATTAATAATAATAGTTAATTGAAATGGAGTTAATTGAAATTAAATAACTTATGTAACACCATTTTATTTTTTTTATTTTGAAGTATGAATTTATTTAATATATGCCCTGAAAATTTTTATGTGTTGCATATATATATAAAAAAAGATTTATTAAAAGAATTTAATTTTAAAAAAAGTAATAAGTAGCATTTTGGAGGAAATTTTTTCACAAAATTTTGCCAAGTGTCCAATCTGAGGATTACTTTAATATATGTATAGATATAGATTTTAATATAAGGCAAGGGAAGGGAAAGATAATGGAGGGAGAGGGATCCATATTCCTTCCCATTTAATTGTTGGAGAGATTTGAAGGGAAAATGGAGGGTCAACTCTCTCCCTGCCCTTACTTCCCTTTCTCAGTTTCTCTTCCCTCTTTTTTCATTCCCCTCCCTTTTCCTTAACTATTGTTATCTAAATATATTGTTAAAGTTGTGAAATAATTGTGAAAAGCAAAACAAATTAATATTTTAGACGAACAATACCCAATTTTATTTAGTGTGATTGGATGCTAAAGGGGAAGGAAAAGAAGGGGGGGGGGGGGGGGGGGGGGGAGGGGAAGGGATGAAATAATGATGAATTTTGAATCTCCCTTTCAATTGTCTTTTTTCCTCATTTGTTATCCAAATGAAAAATACTTCATCCCTTCATTTCACTTCCCTTCCCCTTGAAGGGCACATCAACAACCCAAACGAAAAGCGAAAATTAAGGGTTCGTTTAGCATCGCTGTAGTTTTCTATTTTTATTGTTTTTGGTTTTTCAAAATCATATGATATATATCATATAATGAATAAAAAATTAGTTAAACTTATTAAAATCATAATAATTTTAAAAACTGACAACATAAAAATGAAATCACCTTTTTATTATTATTTCCTATTTTTGGTTTTTTGTTTTCGAAAAACTGAAAACTGAAAATCAAAAATGGTGCCAAACAATCATTTAAACTTTTCAAACTTTGACCACAATTTTACTAATAGTTATAATTTTTACTCCCTTAGTTTCATGATCTATAACAATCATTTGACTTTTAATTTGCTAATACTCAAGTTAACCATTATATATGTAATCTTAGTAATTAATTTGTAAAAAAAAATAAAACACACCTATATAAATATACTTTAAAGATTACATAATCACCTTTTTGTACATATGGGAGTGAGAGAAAACCCTAGTGGTTTGAGCTCCAATCCCAATTTCAAGTGATTTTGGAATTGATTCTCATCGCTCGACCTCGACCTTATGGCTCTCTAAATACTAAAAAAACCTTTTTGTATATATGAAAAAATAATTGTGGTTAAAGTTAGTGTATAAATAGTGCAAAAGTCAAAACATTGCAATTATTTTAAAATGAATTAGTTTATTTTTTTTTTTTGCCATTTGAAATCTAGTTATATTTGTTTCAAAGTTTATTTATTTTGGTAACGTTGTATTAACATTTCTTAATTTAACCACCAATGCCCCAACTCGGGACAAAGCCAACCACCAACATATAAACGTTGAAATATGTGTTTTGAAAACCATGAACAACAAATATTTCTTAGTTCTTTTTAACCGCAACGTTAGGGATTTCATGTTTGGCGATGCACAATTCATCATAATTTAAATGTCATAGGTTGTGTTATAGTAAAAATATAAAAAATTGACATTATAAAAGTGTATTTGAGGAAGATCTCACGTAATTATCTTTTTTTTTTCAACTTATAAAATCACATAAAACAGTCAAAAGACAATGTGTAAATAGTTTGAAATTTCAATGTTGAGAAACAAAATACGAAAGAAGTACCAATGTTATGGCATTATTTTAAAATAAGCGAAATATATACTAGTTAAATCAAATCACATAAAATTCAACTGTACAAATTATATACTTTTATGAATTTGAGACAACTTTTCACACGATTGCAATAACTAATTTTGACATTTTAACCGTTGTGTACCCGATATAATAAACTTGCATAATGGTGCCTAATGGCAACAACTTATTTGAATAATTTTTCTTAACCTTTAAAGTGATTGGATTGAAAGAAAAGGAAGGAAAATTGAGAAATATTGTATTTTTCATTTGGATACCAAATGAAGGATGAAGTAAATTGAAAGGGAGAAAAATAAAAAGATTACATTGTAAAAATTTGATCGGAGATTTGAAAAGAAAACTCATTATTATTCCTTCCCCTCCCCTCCTTTTTCCGTCTCTTATCTTCCCCTTCCTCCCCTTCTTTTCATTCCTTCTTTATGCCCAAACAAGCTGTCATTATCTACTACCCTCTATGAAACTTAAACCAAACCCCTTTCAAGCTTTCAAGATAGTTAAACTTGAGATTATATCCCCAAAGCGCACGGATGCTTGAAAACCTCTAAATCAAAATTTCTCATCTGAAGTAGAAGCCCTTATAAAAATTTCGGTGACCATAGTTCTAGAGGTAACACTATATAACCACTATATCCGTGATTGAAAATGAAAAGGTGGCTGATTAATTTGTTAAATAAATACTTATACTTTTATCATCTTTTTACTGCCATCTGATCCCTATGTGTTATCTTTAACCTTAGTGACTCTTTCTAATTACAAAGTTTTGGATTTGCCAAGGAGAGTCTTGCTTAATCAAAATTTTGAAAAACCTTGAGACAAATACAAACTTCAAGAAGACCAAACCCCCCTTCCAATGGTCAATACCATATGCTCCCTATGACTCATAAATCGTTATTCAATTTAATGTTTAGAGACTCTCATGAATTGCTCAGTAGCATATTCTAGACTATGGTAAAGAATATCCTCCACCGTGACATAGTGTTCAACATATATAGCACTTCTTGCCTTGGGTGCCTCCCTTGCTTGGATCGGACCTCTAGACAAAGGTATGGAAAGCTTTACCAATTACCATAAACAAAAAATAAAATAAAAAATCAACTGAAAATAACTAGTGTTTCAAATAAGACTTCGCTTAACAAGTCTTAGCTGCTGCCTAGCTACTTGAGCTTTTCATTGGGGGACTTTTCGAAGAATTGTTTTCAATCTAGTTATCATCATTTCTGGTCAAGGTGACAATCCCGACCCCTGGGATAACATATAATCTAATCATACTCCGTTGAAAATAGTTCAGAAACCAAATAGGACTCACATCTAATCATCACCAGAGATATAAACTAACAGAACTTACATCAACCAAATAACTAAAAGGCAGCCAAAGTAAACTTACAAAAAAGCAAGGTAGGACAAAATTCACTAAGCACTTTGTTTTGCTTAACAAAAGGAAGAATATTGATTGATCAAGTAAAGTATTACAGACATTGCATTACATTGCTACTCTCACCACCCTCCAAGAGCATCTCTGACTCTAGTTGCTATTACCTTTTTCAAGCTCTTGCATGCTCATACGTGACTGGACATTAGCTCTTTCACTCTTAGAACAGAATGAACAAGCATAGCTTATACTGGATCAGAATAAATTAAACACGCATAGCTTATACTGATCATGTGTGTGAAATACTGAATTTGTCATGCAAGGAGATCCCAACCAAGATATTGGGAAATATGATGCGATTTCAGTAAATAGGTTATGTTGTCCCAAAGATTGAAGACAATGAATAACTTGTTTCACAAAGGTTCAAGTAGGGACTAAAATGGAAAAGGACATTCTCATCCATTTTTGCTCTATAAAATGTTCAAAAGAAGATAGGTGTGAGCATCAAAGAAGAATTCACATCAGTATTACAACTTATGAGACAACTCTTTGGTCTAGTAGTTTTAAACTAAGGCCTTGTTCACTTTACCATATTTAAAGAAAATTCATTAAAATGATTTAAGTTTAGTAAAATAATTTCATTTCAGCAAAAATAAGTTTAAGTTAATAAAAATAAGTCAAAGAACATACATAATAGAGATCCAATTCAAATAATTTAAGTATAATTTCATTTTAGTAAAATAATTTCAGTTGAGCAAAATTAAGTTTAATAGAACAGGGCTTAAAACTGCAATATTAATGTTTGCATAAAATTTAAGACTAAACTTTATTGCAATAGAGTAAAGAATAAATTTAAGGAATTAGGAAAAACAACAAGTTGGTCATTGAAAAAGAAAAAAGCAATTTAACTCCATCCTTGTTCAAGATTTATCCATTAAGGAAAACAAGAATATGTGAAACCAAAAAGGATTCTTCAATTGGTTTCAAAAAAAAAAAAGGATTCTTCAAAGAGAGAGGTCAAAAGAGTGAAGTTGAGATTTTCAAATTAGCATAAGTGTGTTGTCATATTCTTTCCAACATTCCTCAAATATTCATTCAACTTCAAAGAGGTAATTAGGTGAGTACATAGGTTCTCTAAAACTAAGTAGTTATATATTTCAAGGACCTCTTTAATAATTATTGGCTTAATTTGTTCTATTTGAAATATTAAGTTGAATCCAGTACTAGTAACATAGTTAATAATGATAGGGATCCTATCTTCAATTTGCTCCTTCATTTAAGCTCTTGAAAGGGAGAATGATGCATAACTTTCGTGATTTCATAATTCCAGCTACAATTATTTGAGTTAGAGCTTTGAATTCTTGATAAAGACAAATTAGAGAGAGCTTAAAGAAGGCACAACTTGTTTTGAAAAAAAGAGTTCCTCTATTTTTCTAAATGTCAAGTATCCACATTAGAAATTTGAAGAATATAGTCCTCACTTCTATATTCTCCCTATTGTTTAGGGAGGCACAATTTTCCTCCTAGCCTCCAAGGGCAAAATTTCTTGTCTCCATTTTGTTCTTTTTTTTAAAAAATATGTATATACATATATATATATATGTATATACATATATATATATATATATATATATATATATATATATATATATATATATTTCTTCTTTCATAGGTTGAGCATGGATTCACCTTTTAAGAACACCAGCTGGAATTTTAATTTACACATGACAACCTGTGGGTCTTCGACCCCCCACTTCTTAGTCTTCCTTCAAAGGGTATCCCAAGTAGCTATCAAAGAACATGAGGGTTGTCTTTAGACAAACAAGGCAGTGGACCAACGACGTGTGCTAGGAAGGTCCGTTTTACCACTTCGATTGAGATCGAGGCAAACTCATTAGATTCACTATCGAGTGGCTGGTGGTATGACATGCTATTATGCCATGGTCAGCAGATTAAAGCACTAATTAAAAATCTGCTTGTTTTAGAAAGATTCTTAATCTATTATCTTATACACCCTCCGTCCCATGAAATAGTTCTTGTTTTCCCATTTTGGAATGTCAAAGTGTTGTTCTTGTTTTTATTTTTGGACAATATGTAAAAGTTATTATACCCTCATTTTTTTAAACTTTATTCATACTACTTCTTACATTACCCTTGAATTTTGCACATGTTTTTTACTTTTCTCTATTTTCTCCCTCTAACTTTTATCTATAATTGTACTTTTCACTTTTATTAATGTGTTATATCCATTTTCTCCTCCTATTTCTTAAATACCGTGAAAAAACACAAACAAAAACTATATTATGAGACAAAGGGAGTAGTCCTTTTGATCTGACTTCTAGTACGGTTTTTCTGTGGAAAAGAAACAAGCTCTCCTACTTTGTGGACAAAAAGGACGAATTAGATGTTATGTGGGCTTGTAAGGCGAAAAATTATATGCCAAGGGATTCCCTTTCTTACATTCTTCAATGCACCTTGTGAACTTTATTATTCATCAGAATCTACTCTTCCTCACTTATCACTTCCAGGAAATATCCCCTTTTTACATTTCTCACCTAGGAACACTGTAAAAAAAAGGAATTTATTTATCCTTCTACAAATAAATTCAAGATGTACCTTTAGAGCATGGAAATTCATAATCCCCTAGAGATCAGCAGCTAATCTTTCATATCTACCTCGCTAACACCACCACAAACATATACAGTATATAGTATTTCTTCTTATAACTCTAAGTACATCCTAAAAACAATATTCTTTTTATACTACAATCGTACAATAAATGTAGCATTAGTAGCAAGTGTAGCAACTAGCAACAACAGGTTAAACACGATAACCAAATGATATGAGATCGATGTTTTCTTCATCTAATGTTGCAACAATGTAATTTGGAGTAGTCTATCTACTTCACTACTTGTGAGTTGTGATAATGTGGATGTAATATTATTACCTTGTAAAAGTTTTTGTATGTAATGGGAGTAAACACTTACTACAGTGTAAATTCCGCTGCAACTATTGCTCTCATGCTATATCTTATGTATGTAAAACTTTTTAACAATGAAATTTGTTCATACCAGTAAACTTTTGATTTATAGGGTACATAACTGTTGCATAGACTTTTTGAACTTGAGAAAAAATGATCAATCACTTCATTTGCAATTTTGTTCTCTTTTAAACCTTACTTTGCAATCAGAAACATGAATTTTTCAAAAATCCACACTTAAACCATTGGTGGAGGTTATACCAAAGAAATTTTGGGGGGTTGTTTTGTAGGACATAAAAAAATCAAATGGACTGGTTCTCTTAGATTTTGAGTAGAAGGCGTCCCAAATTGAAAGAAAGATAGGATTTAAGAGCTATACTGTCATTCATAAAATACTTGAAGAATGTACTTCATAATGTCGTATATTGTATGGTACATATATGGCGTACATGTTATTAGAAACATTTGCCGATGCCTAGAGAGTGAGAAATAGCTGAAGTGGTTAGAGCTTTCATCTCAGTTTAAATGATCTTGTGATCGATTCTCACCCCCTTCCTTGTAGCTCTCTAAACACCAAAAAAACATTTGCCCGTGCCTATAAATTTGCTTCAGTTTTGTGATCATTTTGGTTTAATAAATTTAAATATTGTTGCATAAATTACTCCCAAGTCTCAGAAAGCTAACACTAAGCTGTTCATAAAATCATATAATCATTAAATCTCCAGTTGTAGCAAGTCTCAACCTGTTGAAACGGCTGATTTTCCGCAATTGACCTCATAATAATTTTTCTCTTAAGAAAAATCTTTCAAAATCAAACTAAATTTAAAAACCCTAGATAGCCCCCACCATTAACTACATCTATAAAATCAGATAATAAATCACAGTGCAATTACACACCTTAGTACCACAACTAATTTAAACCCTCCATGTATATCACATGGTATACTTTTCAAGATTTCATTAGCCTTTCTCATTTTTCATGATTATTATTGTTATCATTCTTTCATTTCAACTAATTACGCAACAGCCACAGCATTCGATTGAAGATTAACAAACACGAACACGAATAATACATACAAAAATTTATCAACAATAAGTAAGGAATAGAGAGTCACCTTGAGTTGGAGTATTCAAAGAGTTTGCCAGTGGAAGAGAAAACAATAAGGCCAATTTCAGCATCACAGAGAGTAGAAAGTTCTTCAGCTTTCTTAATTAATCCTCTTCGTCGCTTTGAAAATGTTACTTGTCTCGCAGTTACATTATCAATCTTCTTGATCTGGATTCTTTGTCTCACCATTTCCCTCTACCACTGCTTCCGAAATAATAAATTAAAAGAAACAAATCATTATCAACCTTAAACCTTTATACAGTAGTACAAAACAAAAATAATCGCTCCAAATTTTTAAAAACTTTATTATTACATGATATTCAAGTCAAAATCAAGCGGATCTTTCAAATGTTGATGATAAAGCTTAAAGCCAAGTTTATAAATAAATAAAAGCTATTTACCATACTATAGTAGTAGTAATAATTGACAACTGTTTTTATGGAAATTGATTGTGAACAAAAATTCCAAATTACTAATTTAAGCAAAAACAAGCTAATCAAATTAGTAAATTAATTACCAAAAAAAAGAAGAAAGAGACCGGAAAATAAAAATAAAAATAAAAAATAAAAAAAGGACCAACCCTAGAAGGAAATAAAGAGGGAATATCAAAATAAGGGAGAAAAATAAAAATTAAGAGAGAGAAAAAAGAGGTTTACCGATTGGAGACTGAGACTGAATGAGTAGGATCCCCACTATCCTAAGTGGGCGCCATAAGAGAAAAAGCTTGGTGTTTTTTTTTTTTTTTTTTTTTTGAGGAGGAGGAAAATAATGTGGAATACTGTGATGGTATTAGAAATCACAAACACCATAGACAAAACCTCCAATGGTAGGAAGAGAGAGAAGCAATGAAATTTTACAATAAGGAAAAAAGGTGGGTGCCCACTTTGAGATAATGAGATTCTAAATATAGCCCAATCCAACCCAACTTGCTCTAACTCTGGTTGTTTTTCGAGTTATTGTACTAACCAAAGTGGAAACTATTTTTTTTCTAGTAACTTTATTATTTTGGTATTTTAGGTGTGTACTTGTACTTTATTTTGTATCATTTGATTTAATACTAATTTAAAATGTACTTTATGTTTTACGAGTATATTTTGATGTAATTTTAAATGTACTTGTTTAATAATATTCTCTCTATCTCAATTTACTTACAACATTTTAACTGAACACGCTTGTCGATGCACAAGATTGACCGTCAATATCTTTTACTATATACATATATAAACTATAAAAAGTTTATATTAAGAAACTATACATTAAAATAGATCCAACAACATTTTACATGATTACATCAGCTTTCATATAATAGCTAAAAAAGATGGTCAAAGTGGGATGTGTGGATAGTGCAAAAAGTCTAAACGTTGCGAATAATTTGGGACAGAGGGAGTAATACTGTATTTTAAATGTATCCTTCCTCTCACTCTAAAGTGCTTAACTCATTAACCCGTATCAGGAGGACCTGTGAAAGGTTACGGTCCAATATGACTCTTCTCCTTACCAACCAAAAAAAATACTTAACAAGTTAAAATGTTGCGAAATATTACAAGAAGGTCTAACCAAATCAGAATCTTAAACAAGTTAACTCGGTCCAAGTAATTTCAATAGAGCGAGAGTGATGGGATAGCTCAAGTGGTTAGAGCTCCCCTCCCGGTTCCAAGAGATTTTGGGATCGATTTTCATCACCCGTCCTTGTGGCTCTCTAAACACCAAAAAAAAAAAAAAAGAGTAATTTCAATAGAGCATAGTAGCATACATGACCATAATCCCTCCGTTTCAAAATAAGTACGTCGTTTTTACTTTTATATATATTCAAATGCACCACTTTTCAATTCAGTTCGGTTCAGCTCCTAATTTTCCTTTCTCATAAAATATTCAGTTCAGCTCTAATCAGTTCAATTCAGCTCGATTTAGTAAATGTGAACATGCCCTTAATCTCGGTTGATTAAAAAAGTTAGAGAAAGTGGAAAAAAGACAAAAGTTAGATAAAGAAAGTGGAAAAAAAGTACAAGGCATGTGCAAAATTTATTGGTAATTTAGAAAGTACAATGAATAAAGTCATAAAAATAAGGGTATAATGGTATTTACATACTATTCTAAAATAGAAATAGGAACAACATTTTAAATCTTCAAAATTAAAAAGCAAGAAATATACTCCCTTCGTTTTCTTTTAAATGCATCACTTTGAGTTTTGCACTATTTACATACCATGGTTGATTTGATTTTATACCTCTATAAAATAAATAAATGTTATTATATAATATATCATTAGATTTGTCATAATGTCTAGTTTCATAATATAATTTTATTATAATTTTTACTAATTAACAATTAAAGATATCGATGGTCAAAGTTATATCTCGACAAATATACCAGTCAATCTAATGCAAATAAAAGAAAACAGAGAGAGTATTATGAGACCGACGGAATATATGGAAGTAAACAAGATACATACGCAGAAGTGGCAGAACCTAAAATTGATCACCCAAATTTTGGCGCACGATAGGGTGCAACCTCCCTAGATTTCAAGAAATATATAAATATTAAATATAGTAAATACGCAGTTAAGAGTTTAAGACTAAAGAGCGTCCACTTCCCTAAAAACGAGTAATGGTATTAATAAAAGTGAAAAAAAAATGGTACCAAATTGAGCAGACAAGTTATGGCGTGAGGGGTCCTTGTATTAATGTAAAAGTGTACCCTCGTACCCGTCAATCGTCATGTCATTTCTTACTCTGCCACTTTACTATGCCTTTTCTTTCCATTTTTATACTGTAATTAGTCTGTAACTAATACAGTCTTAACCAGAAAGGCAGAAACTTAGGTGTATCATCATCTCCTTCTCTTGACTCGTCTCTCTCCATTGTACTATATTCATTTTATCAACATTTCTTGTTCCTTTTTGGTACCTTAATATTAAAGATATTTCAAATAAAGAAGATTTGAATTCAGAATAATATTTTGCTAGTACATGAAATCCAAGTAATAGTGATTTTAAATATGTATAGTTTTTTAAATAGTCGTTTACATAGGTTACTGTGTATTGTAAGGGTTTGGCTCTCTAGATAAGGATAACGTGGCATTTTTTCGCCCGTTAGTGCTTTGTTAGAATAGAACAAAGATGAATTATTATATGTGGTCCTCTTTCTGTATATGAGTGTTTTTTCTAATATTATTCATTGTATCGTCCTTTCAAAGAGGTCGCATTTTATAAAAATCGAATGGGTATATATTCTTGAATAATGTCAATGTACGAATTACTTGGGTTATTCACAGCCAATTATGTTATCGTCTTAATAATAACAATTAAGAAAATTATAATCAATTTTGTCATAGACTTAATAACAAAAATTAAGAAGACAACTTTAGAGTATAGTCGTGACCTCATATACAAGTTTTATTTTTAAAATCTTTAAAATTTAAGTGATCATGTTTTACATTCGAAAAGACTCTTTTTTTGTACATATTACTTGTATTTCTTAACAAAGTTTGAGCTTACTATTAAGAGACAACTAAAAGGTGGGGGCGTGGGGCATTAATTCCTAATATTACCAAAATGACCAAATGTAAACCACAAGTATAATTTGCACGAGGAGAAAAAAGGATTGGTGCAATAAAGTTGACATACTGATATAATTTCTATATTTATTATGCACCTGAAATTTTGAGGATTATTTACATTTGTCATATATAATACCATTAAGAGATGAGTGGATCAAAAATGTTGTTTGCTAGTCAGACAAATCCCTTCTAACAATCTAACAGACGATATGTTAAGCTTCTCCGATTTCAGACTGACCGTTTAAGGATCTATGACATTGAACTATGGGATGTGGAAAAGAGGAACATATTGACGGTGAATAAGGTAATCTTAAAAAAAAAAAAAAAAAAAAAAAAAAAAAGGAAAAGACTCTGGTCCACTGTTTTGTAGTCAGAAGAAATCTCAAATTTGAATACTAGCCATATCAATTTTAAGGTGTGGTTGTTTCTTCTTATTTTAAATTATTTTGCTTGATACTGTATCTCATTGTTACTTCAGCAAATACTTCCTCTGTTTTTAAATAATTGCTCCATTTCTCTATGTGCGGAGTTTTAGGATAAATTGGAGTAAGTAATAAAATATAGAGATAGTGGGGTAAGTGAAAGAATAAAATATTGTAAAAAACAAAAGTAGTTGAGAAAATTGGAGGAGAGAGAATATGAAATTAATAAAATATGACTTATGTTGGGTTTACTGGATGAGAGAAATGAATTAAATATTGTAAAAGATTTCCAAATCAGGAAATTGAGCACGTATTTTAAAATGGCAGAAAAAGGTAGGTGAAGCAAGTATTTAAAAACGGAATGAGTATAAAACACGAAATCAACAAGTAATATCAAGGGTTTATAACTTGTACTGTACAGTTCAATTAAATGGGTCAATACAGTATGACATCTGAATAAAATATGTTGGATTAGTATTGAAAATTTTATAAATTATAATCAATACGTATCTCAAAGAACAAGAGTAGGTTTTTAAGTACAGTATTTGAACTCTATGGTTTATCCTAGGATACATGGACACTTCATCCAACGGCGGTGTCTGTATCGGACACCAACACTCATGGGACACGCGACGATACGTCTCATTGTCTCAAACCGTATCCTACTATGATATGGGATGTTCAACTCTTTTTTAATGAGAAAATTTAAGTAAAATAAGATAAATAAGGTTATTGTTAAATAATATGAGTTTCTTAGCTCATTGTTAATATGATTACAATATGATCTAATGAGAGGACCGAATGACCGATATATGGTCAAATTCTTTATTTTTACATTTATTATATAAATTTTAACATTCCGTATCCATATCCTTTATTTTGAGATAAACTTTTTTCCATATCCGTTCTTGCAACATATAGGCTATATTTTGTCAATGGCACCACAACATTAAGGACTAGGACCCATTCCTAGCAGGCCGGCCAGCACAAGTTGCTAGCTCATGGAGTCATGGGCCCTTATATATTTTTTTCCCTAGAAAACAATTACTATGACCCATTACTTGCTTAGCACATGCTATTTTTTATTTTTTTTTTATTTTTCCCTCTATTTATAATTTCGCCTAGTCATCCTTTGAGTATATTTGCACAACTCAAGTGCAACCAAAAAGAAAAAAAAAATGTCACTTTCTTAATTATGTACTAATTCTTAAAAATATGAATTAAAGGTTATGGCCCTTATGGGGCAATAATGCAATACGATACTTAGGAAGCACTTGCTTTTCATATTTAAACAATACGGACAAATAAAAATTAGAGTCCTATCGAATATTACTCCACCTATTCATATTTCTAGCTATTTATGATCGACAGAGAAATCAATGCAAATTTTATATAAGCTAGAAAAACAAACATGTGTTATATACTCGTACTTATATACATCCTCTTCCAATACAAGGATGGTAAGCTAGTAACGATCCGGTGAAAAAGGAAGTATGAGTGACAGTAGAGGATAAAATTATTTGAGGATAAATTGGGAATACAAATGTAGCAAAAGTAACAAATTTTTAAGTCGGATTATCATTCTTAAAAAAAACCTTTCAAGAAACTTAGGAACATCAATTTGAAATAATAACAATACTCATATTACTTGGTACATGCTTATGTCGTTGGTGCCATTGGTGGATTAGAATTGGATTAAAATGATCTTTCTATCATTGGAAAACACAAGGAAGTACTAAGAGCAGCTCCAATAATTGTAGCTAAGGACTTGCTTGTAATTTCAATAAAATCCTAGCTATTAGCTTAATCATTGGAGCTACAAAACTCAATTAGCTTGGCTAAGCAAGCTAATTTGCTTGGGAATTAAACTTGCTAAAATAAAATGCTCATTGCACCAATTAAGCTCTTTTCATGTATTGTATATCCAATGATTGCTACTAAGCTAATAGCTAGCCATTGGAGCAAAAAGTAGTTAAAATGATTATTAATTTAAAAGCTTATGTGTTATGGCAAGCTAATTGTCAAATTAGATTGCCATTAGAGTTGCTCTAATTAGGACGCTTTTAAACCAAACAAGCCACTTACAAGGTAAACATTGACGAATTCTCACTAATTATACAATTCTCAATTTTTGTTACCAATTATTACATCAAATCCTCAAATCTCAGTATCACTCACTAATCCTCTCCGTTTATGTTACATGAAATTCACTCGTACAAAACTATAAACTTTTGGATTCCTTGTAAGCTGTAAAATTAAAATTTTCTTGTCATATGAAATTTACAGTATAAATATGTGGGTGAATTACGAGTTAAATTAAAATGAGTAAGATTTTTTAACAATAGATAACAAGTAACTCTCATGTTTCAAGCTTTACACTAATTATATTCCGTACTCTATATTTTTCTTATTTATTGAAGCTATCACATAAGTGTTTTTTTTTTTTTTTTTTTTTTTTTTCCAATGATAACCAAACAATACAAATTCTTATATGTGACATTGTGACTGACCTGTGTGGCCACATTGTGTAGCTAAGATTCTTTATTACCAGTATTTTAGGACTACCCGACCAGTGTTATAAATGTTTTAAAGATTATTTTGTTCCTGTACAAAGGATCACACGGTGAGATCGGTTGCACTACGCAGCACCGTAACAAACATATCATTAGAAATTTTTGAGGAAGAATAAGGGAAAAAAATCGGGGGAAGAGTGCAGGCAGCAGAAAGAAATGGGGAGCAAGAAGAGGAAACGCGGTGGCGGCGGCGGTGGTGGCGGCGAGAGGCGAAGCATTCATCCTCGTAACAGATACGCTGATAATCCTCCTGATTTCTCTCTACTCGCTTCTCTTTATCCCTCGTTTTCTTCGTTCGTTTTCTACTCTCGTGACGGTCGACCCAGAATTGATTGGACTGATTTCAATGCAACTCGTGAACTCACCCGCGTCCTCCTTCTCCATGACCACTCTCTCAATTGGTACTTTCTTTATTTCATCACCTTATTCTTCATTATGATGACGGGATTTGATCCCATGTTTCGGGTATCGAATCCGTAACCAATTAAGCTAGCTGTCATCCATCAATTATATTTGTTTATGGGTGTGTCTCAACTTTCCTATCTGTAATTTGTTACTGGGATTTTTCAAATGCTTGAAATTTATTACCTTGGCTTGTGAATTTGGTTTCTGGGTTGTGATTATTTTACAAATTGCTTAACTTTGTCATGTTTGATTGAATTACTGTGTGCCTGGATTTAATTTGGGATAAATGATGGTATTCTAGGTGGATTCCTGATGGGCAGTTGTGCCCAACTGTTCCCAATAGGTCAAATTACATACATTGGATTGAAGATCTTTTAGCATCTGATATTATTGAGAAAAACAATGTTGATGGAGCTAAAGTAAGAGGCTTTGATATTGGAACTGGGGCAAATTGTATTTACCCTCTTCTTGGTGCATCTCTTTTAGGTTGGAGTTTTGTTGGCTCAGGTAGTCTTTTTAGTATCCAGCAATTAACCTGTTCAAGTCTTTTCTTGGTGAAATATTAGTATGCATATGTCTAATTTGAACTTTACTGTATTCGAGTGTAGATGTAACTGATGTAGCCTTAGAGTGGGCGGAGAAAAATGTTAAAAGTAATCCACATATATCGGAACTGATTGAAATTAGAAGGGTTGAGGTTGCTGGACCTGCCAATGACTGTGAAACCTTACATTTAGATGGTAATAAGACAAGTGATGATTGCCAAGAGAAGGAAGATGTTAATGATTTGACCAAACATGAAACGAGAGAGCTTGATGAACCTGCTGTTATAGATCGTGAGGGTGAATTGGATATCGTGTATTCAGTAAATGGCGAAGAAGTGGAAGGTTTGGATGAAAGGAGGGATGATGAAACTCAGGCTCAGTCCTTGAGTCCTCCTCATGAACCCAAAATAGACAAAGGTTATCATGGGCCACCTATCCTTCTTGGTGTAGTTAAAGAAGGAGAAAAGTTTGATTTCTGTATGTGCAACCCTCCATTCTTTGAAAGCATGGAGGAAGCAGGACTGAATCCAAAAACTTCTTGTGGTGGGACGCCAAAAGAGATGGTCTGCCCTGGCGGAGAGGGGGCTTTTATCAGTCGCATTATTGAAGATAGTGTCACGCTAAAGCAGTCGTTTCGGTACAGAAATTTTTCCATGGGTTAGTTTCATCATGATTAATGTTTTCAGGTGGTGATTTTATGAATGTTGTCTGATCCACATTTGCTTGCAGGTGGTACACTTCAATGCTTGGGAAAAAGTCAAACCTTAAGTTTCTGATGTCAAAGCTCCGGGAAGTGGGAGTCACCATTGTGAAAACTACTGAATTTGTCCAGGGTCAAACTTCTCGATGGGGACTTGCTTGGTCTTTCATGCCTCCAGCCAAAATTTTGGTTTCCTCTCATGTAAGGGGTAACAATAGTTCATCCTTCATGCTCGAGGTATGCCTCATGACTCTGTTGTTTGGTCTTTGAAAGTTTTTGAGTAATAAGTATAGGATTTGTACATTTTTACCGATTAAAATCATACTATTTTTTATTACATTGCTAGCAGATATTGGAAGGTAATTTTCTACATGACCTTACTTAAGGAAGCAGACAAATACTCCCTTTCATTATTCAAAGATTCTTATTAGCTTCGGTATCAAGATGTCTGGTTGCTTTGGGTGATTAGAATATCTAAGCTACTTATGAAACCCAAGATTTATGGATTGTTCACATCTTTCTTAAGGGATTATTGTTTATTTATTTATTTATTTATTTACCGTAACCCACTCTGTTTAAATAGGAATATTATTAATGCTGTTCTTCCTTTTCAATGGTTATGGTTTGTACATGTCTATTATCATCTTCAGAAGTTCAGATGAACTCTTTCACCATGTCTGAATCTTCTCTTCTTTACTTCCAATTTTCCAAACACTATTTATTTTGTTTTAGTACTATGGTAAATGAACTCTTTCTTACTGGAACTCAAATGAGTATTAAACTTCAGATAAAAGGATTTTTAATCAGGAATGCATCTCAGTAGATTACAATTTACATTATATCTGCTTATGTTTTATGGTTGCCATATGTAAATACACTATAATCTCAGAAGGTTTTTGTTTTTTTTTTTTTTGGTGGTGTGATGTTAGGCTATTCTATTATCTAATTTATTTTAAGCAGTGCATTCTATATTCTTTAGACATTGGTAGGAATTAGGGAGTAACTTTTTTTGGTGTCACACCCATTTTTTTTCCCAGGAAGCTGGTTGTTCCCTTTTCTTAAGGTGGTTTGGTATTGCCAGCCTACACATCTGATTTAGAATTTTCTGGAATTTTCAGGGTCTCCAGAATCAAACCAGTGCCTTGGATGTTTTGCAGTCTGTGGAATCCTTTTTCAGCTACTTTGGTGTATCCTGCAAATGCAATGATTCATCATTTACTGTTGAAGTGAGTTTATGCATTAGTGCATTACCATTGTGTCTATTTACTTTTTTTCCATTGTGTCAATGTGAAAGTGCACTTTAATGTTGACACTTCTCTATGATTAGGCAAGTGCAACAAATGATCATTGTGACACTATATTGAAGACTGATGTCAAAAATCTTGATGAGGTTTCTACTTGCTTGTGTGTGGCTGAAATATCGAGGAGTGCAAATTGTTCAAATGGTCCAGTAAACTTATCTTTTCGCGTCTTGGTATGACTTGAACTTCAGAAATGCTTACGGATTACTCAGAACTGACACTAATAATATACAAGTAATTTATTTATTTGTCACAAGGTCTTCCAGCAGATCCCTGGTACACTCTTGGTGAAAGCATCATTAAAGCCGGGAGATTATGCACTTGCAGGTAGTAGCTTCCTAGTTCATCATTTTTAGATCATTCCCGATTAAAATTCTTCCTTGAGAACTTGCTTTTCGATTTTTTTTTTGTAAATTTTTTTGTTTTTCTATGTTTTGTTTATTAAGCAACTTTCCTCATTTTAGGTCTTTCATTTTCAAAGATTTCTATCTTAATTTTGAAACCGTACATATGAGTTTTGTGATGTGATCAATCATTGATAATGGCTCTCTCACCACTTGTACTGTTGTACATATGTTGTGAGTCTTGTGACCCTTAACACTTTTCTTCTCATTCTACCTTGACAGTAAAATTTTAAAAATTTCATTTATTTATTAAGATTGGTGCATATTTTATCATTTTGTACAGAAACTGGTGTTCCCTATGAATTCCTCTAAAGTATATTGTCAAGTAATGAAGAGTTCAGAGACTGGATGATGTTTACACGTGTGACTCATTTCATACAAAGTCATAAATTGAGGGAATAGTAATGATTTATGTATACCTTTATATGAATGTACATTAACAAGTTCATGGCATAGCATCCCCGATCCCCACTAGCAACAAGAAACTTGAGCCTTTTGTGTATAACCTATTCCTGTGTCGGTAACAAGTTTTGAGGATTCGTGAAGAAATTACATACATGCTTGTGAATATAAATTTGTGGGAAGTAATGAAGTATAGATATTCACTTGGGACATTCTTTTTGAGATTGCAGTTAGATATGCCTACTCATGCTTTTGCTTCATATGGCTCTTGTTGCAGGAATATTTACATCTGTGTTTCAACAATTGGAAGAATTTTTGAAACACAAATTTTGCAGGAAGAAGGCTCGTGTCTAACCCTTTGCATTGAGGATGATGTCAGTTATGGCCTATGGTTAGTGTTAAAACATACCTGGAAGTGCAAAGCCGTGCTCTTTTATTTTGTTGCCTATTAAGTAATGTGTTATTCTGCGTAAATGATTGACCATTGTGTAGTTATATTTTTTTTTCTCCCTTTTCCAATATGTTGCAGTTGACTGGTTATAAACAAACCTTTACAGAGCATCAGGGAGGTATATTATGAATTATGATATGGCCTGATTCCGTGTTCGAACATATGCTCAAACCTCGAGCCGGTGGTGAACTTCAGAAATTGGAACAGCTTATGAAGCTATGACCCTGATTACGTTACTTGGGCTATGAAGAGTTTCCTTTGCTCCGTGGTAATTGTTGTTTTTCTGCTTGATGGAATATGGTTGTTATTTTTAGATTCATAGGAGAGGTGAAAAAAGAGATTTGAAAGTTCTATACTACGTACATGATTCCTGTTTTATTTTCAATTTGGGTAAATTATTTCCCCTTTGTTGTAAGCTTGTAACCTTGTATGTTGCTGGAATTTAGTGGATTTTGGTCCATTGTAAGCTTGTAACCTTGTATGTTACTGGAATTTAGTGGATTTTGGTCCATACCCTGAAAAAGACAGGAAGAGTATCTTCTTGAATGTAGGGACTCTAAGGTTTACAAAAATGATAACAGTCGATAATAGAAGATTATACACTAAAAAGATGTGGCCACAGTTAACTCGTAGTGTCCGGTGCTCGGCCATGGGCAACTCTGGGCATCAAACGATGCAGGCTCAACATATCGACTTTTAAAGTCAAAAGTTAATTAAAATTTTTGCTAAACTGTTATGTAATAATTGAGAGAGAAACATAAGTGCTTGAATTAGAAGCTAATTGTGAGTTTAAGTATACAGCGTTTATTGATCGTGCTCAATTAACAATTTTTTTTGACGAGAAATTAACAAATATCTTACATAAGGGGAATGAATGATGGGGATTCCTTGAGCATAATTTTGTCGGAGTGGTTGCTCAATCAACATCTACCATGTTCGATGGTCCTACTATACTTGCAATTTAAAATTCTTTAACTCCTTAAATTTGGAAGAAAAAAAAATTTGATGATGTCAAAATTGCAAATGCAGATTTTTAGAAGCTGTACATAACTTTAATCTAACATAGGGCTGGTAATCCTGTACCCGATCCGATAACCCAATCGAATCCGACCCGAAGTTACCGAGAGAAACCCGAATCCGACCCGAATCCGAACAACTCGAATTCGATCCGATTTGACCCAAATTTCATATTTAATAATAATATTAAGTTTTACACTATTTTTGATAATTTCTAAGCATAACATGAAATCGACCCGAAATCTGACCCAAACCCGACCTGCTGACCCGAATTACCACCCCTAATCTAACATTTAAATTATTTCTTTATCTATAACCACATATTTGATGAGTTTTTGATGTGCGATCATATTTGATTGTTTAGCAATATACCATTGTCCGTTTGATTTGTCTTATTTCAGATAAAATAAATCTATATTATTATTAAAACTCCAAGGTAAGGAGTGTCATTCTGCCATGTGTCAATTTTTTTGTTTTATTTCGCCACATCATTTTTTGTAACATACAAATTTGCCACATAAGCAATTCATGTTAATGATTTTTCAATTATTAGTAAAAAAAAAGTTTTTTCTTCCAATTCAAAGTTTGTAACCGACATTATTTATAATGGTCTTAATTATTTGTCTTAATGAATAATTATATTATATCATTATTGAATTGCTTAAATTGGAGCAATTTGTAAAGATTGTAATCGATGATCAATTGTGAATCAATTGGAATTCTACAACTGAATAATGAATGGGTGAGTAATTAATGAGTAATTAGCCACAAATTATAATCGTTGGAAAAGGTTCACTTACCTTGGCCTATTGGAACAAGTTTTGTAGGTGAGTATTTTGATTTGTTATTTGTATACAACATAAAAATTTGATACATCCTATATATATCAATGCAATTAAATAGTTATTATTTTATATTCATTCACTTAGGGTCTGTTCACATTTACTGAAGTGAGCTAAATTGATTGGAACTGATCGAATTGAATTGAAGTGAACTTGGAGCTGGACTGAACTGAACTAAACTGAATATTTTATGAGAAAAGGAAATTATGAGCTGAACTGAACTGATTGGAACTGAACTGAAATTAAGCTGAAGTGAACAAGCCCTTAATTATAAAGATTGTTGAATATTAACCTTATAAATTTAATTTTTATCTAACTTATAAAATTGTAATGATCCGGGGCATCGCCCGGGCCAATAACTAGTTTAAACATAAAAAAGATGACCAAACAGAGCCTAATGCACTTACCAGTATTTAGCTTTTGATGCGTGATCATATTTGATTGTTTAGCAATGTTTGTTTGATTATCTTATTTTGACTTATTTCAAACAGAATTAATTCATAAATCGAACAAAGCTTAATACTCCATTTGATTATTCACTTATTTGTGGGTTTAAAATTATCAATTAATTGCCGTTTTAAACATCAATGCATAATTTATCACGGAGTAATTACTGGTTATAACCTTTGGATTGTTACAAATTACAATTAACTGTTTTATTTTATGAAATGTTAGAAAAGAAAAAGTCCAAGGCTTCAAAAAGAGCCACATATGAACATGTGGAACTATGAGGCTAGCTGGAAATTCTGACTTCCAATAAATCAGGAATACCAGAAAATAAAAGCACCTGTACTACCACAATTAAGTTACATTGATGAAGAAAAGAACAACATCTCAGGGGAATATATACTCCAAAAAACTCTCCCAAATAATTATTCTCACAGAAAATAACAAATTCTATATCCAAATAATCATATCACCCCACAATTTACAGATAAATACATTTAAACAAAGGACAGACAATAATATCTGACAGAAAGCAATGGTATAAAATTTAATGTCTTTAAAATCTATGCTGTGCCTTCAATCCTTGCATGAGTAAGTGCAACACAAGCATCCACGAAATCAGCATCAATAAAATCAGTTGAGAAAACCTGCAACCGATCAGCTATATTTCTTTCAAAGCACTGCTTTATGAACAGCCTAGCATACCCATGAATCCTATCAGTTACAGGTTTCACACACAAAATCGGGTTATCGACCTGAGGTGTTACAGTATTCTCCACCCTGTAGAAATACTTCCTAGATGACACAGGATGTTGATCAGCCAAATGCTTTAAATTGCTCTCGAATTTCGTGGATGGTAAGTCTGTATCAATCCAATTATCCTTCAGATATCCTGAACTCCAAAGCGGATCGCCTTTCTTTGGAGCAGGGGATTTCCTTGGTTTCCACACACAGATGACTCGTTTAGGTAGCACCTCAGAAACAGTCTTACCAAAGACATGATCATCCTGGTGGATCAGGTAGTCTCCTAGTTTCTCCACGAGAAACTTGTCGAATTCAGGGGGATCATCATGTCCGAATTCTGTCCTGATCTCAAGGATAATAATCTCAGATTGAGTCTCTGATAAGAACTTGTTGACCTCATCTAAGACAACATCAACACTGTATGTCTTGAGGATGCCATGACAAACTCGACGATCCTCCTGAACTCGGATGTCAAGGAGACGAGTGCCTTTCACGAGCTGCTCGTAAATAGACAAGGATTGGCATTGAGCAAAGGGGCGAGAGATGAAGGGTATACCTATCTTGTTGGTGGCAGAGTCATGAGTACCATGCCATACGATGTTGTTGATCGTGAGCTTTTCGAGATTGAGGCCTGCCATCCAGTTTTTCCTATCAGAAGGAAGGTAGTCACATCCTGGATAATCACACCCACAACTTTCATTCAATTCAACCAATGTTTTCTTCTCTGTTGATAATGATTTCCGCTTCTCAATCTGCCTTGAGATATGACCACCCATTAGTTAATGATCAAAGAGTAGATCGGCAAATCCTGACCTTCTTCCGCACCCTTTGTCTCTCTCCCTTTTTATGAATAAAGTTCTTGTCCCTCTTCTTCTGTCTGTGTTTGTCGTAGACGAGTACAGGTTAGATAACGTATAAATATGTAAATTTGGTAGTTCGGAATTAGTTTTTCCCAGTACAGCAAGGATTAAAAAAAGGAGTCTGAAAGCTTAGTTAATTTGGGAATGAGTCTTATTCATTATCTTGATCAAGTGATTGGAACGTGTTAATTAATACAGTACTATTAAATGCTTGAAAAAGAGGACTTATAAGCTGTAATTATGCATTATTGGTGGAGTAATATGATCCAAGGATATTTCCTAGTGTTGATCCACCTGTCTTTTTGTTGTGTTAGTTGGGTTTCTTCTTTGCTGTTTGTCACTTTTATGGATTAGCCCTTCCTAAGTAATCAATAAACCAAATCAAAATCAAAAGACCTTATTTATTACTCCGTAGTTTTTTCAGAAATTTTTGACATTTACTCATCAAATAATTCTGAACAGATTCAGCATATACATTAAATCAGTGATAAACTAACAATCCATATATAATCCATATTAGTTTTCGACCTTTTCGTTACAATATGACCGAACCACCTAAATTTCAATCTACCCATACTCCCTCTCCTTCCCAGAATAAAATTTGATCCTATAACCGGGGATGTGGAAGGCCCTTGCAGTGTTACTACCAACTGAGTTGAGGCCACAGATAAGATTCATAAGAACCCTTATCCAAATGTGACACTAGGATATTTGGATACGTGAATAGCATTATGTATTTATGTCTATCACACCACGAATACCATATGCTACGTAGTCGTCAATCATAGTCTTGATTGTTGAACAACCCCTCAAATGAAATAAAGCTAGTAACATGGCATCAATCACGGTATTATATGTATGTGGCTACGGTTTCTCCTACCGACTTAACTCTTGTCTAACTAATCCTAATCCAAGCAATCTCTGTTTCTACTGTATTAATCTGAATTTCAGAATATCCATTATTCTTTAATGATACAGCAAGGTAATGAGGTATCATGATCTTATCTAATCACTTGGACAGATTAAATGTGAATTACTAAAATTGAGTAATTATAGGCTTCTAGGTATTAACTCCATTTGATTCAAATATAGGCATAAGTTTCTTTATCATACTTTCATACCATTATTTATGACTTTCTTTGTCTTTCCCTGCTTTAGTTGGTGCACCAACTATGATTAGACCCAAAAGTTTTGACTAGCAGTTGGATGTGGTAGGACATTAAGACATAAATCATGTTCAATTAAATATCACAGATGATATCAGTCAGCTCAAGAATTCAATGAAGAACAAATTTATCCATAAAAATTGTAACAAATCGGGTTAAACCCGGATCATATGCAACCCTGATTACAGTGAAACACAAGTATTCAAGATATACGCAAGCCGTATTTGTCGTTGTCAAAAATAAATAAAAAATATAAAAACGCAAGCTGTATTCTAAAATATAAGTATAGTTCCACTATACCTTATCTTGCAACAGATGAAAATTATAGCTGAAGCCAAAATTGGTTCTAACATGGAACTATAAACTATCGTGCACTAAAAGGATGAGCCTTGTTGTTAGTTTCAACCCAACTACTAGCTTGCTCTTTTCTGGCACATCTTTGATCCATAAGCTGCCTCATCCATTCCACCCTCTCCCACTCCCCAGATGCAGCATGTATGCTTGAAAGCAATAAATATGGGGCATAAGAATGTGGGTCTTGTTTGATAAGGTGTTCTGCTGCTCGCTTTCCTAGCTCAACATTCTCCTGAATTCGACAGACACCAATCAGGGAATTCCATATCCTATCATCATCTTTACATGGCATCTTTTCCAATTGTTTCATCAGCTCATCAAAGCGTCCAGCTCTACCCAAAAGGTCAACTAGGCATGCATAATGCTCCGCGTCAGGAGAAATGTCATGATCATCAGTCATGGACTCGAAGATAGCAAGCCCCTGATCTACAAGACCCGAATGACTACATGCACTGAGAATGACTACAAGAGTTACTCTATTTGGTCTTACGCCATAAAGAATCATCTCATCAAACAATTTGATTGCCTCCTCGCCATAACCATGTTGTGCCAGGGCACCTATCATGGGGTTCCATGACATAACATCTTCCTTAATACCCAACAGGCGAAAAACCTGCTGGCTAAGCTTTAGACTTCCACATTTAGAATACATATCAATGAGAGAGCTGACAACCACGTTATTAGGTCTAAAACAGGTTCGTATCATATAAGCATGGATTTGCTTACCGTGCTTCAATGAAGCAAGGATAGCACAAGCATTAAGCGCGCTACTGAAAGTGAACTGATCAGGTCTATTGCGAAAGATCATCATTTTGTGAAACAACTTCAGAGCAGCATGTCCAAAATTATTCCGAGCATAGCCAGAAACCATAGCAGTCCATGAAACAGGATTCTTTGCAGGCATCGCGTTAAACAATTTTCGGGCTGATTTCATATCACCCCACTTACAATACCCTGAAATCAATACAGTCCAAGCTGGAATATCCCTAACCTGCATCTCATCAAACAATCTCCTTGCATCACTCATCAGTCCACATTTAGCATAAGCATCTGCAACCGAGCTCGAAAGAATCAAATTAGGAAGAAACCCAACAACCAAAACTTGACAATGTGCTTGCCTGGTTAACACCACATCCTTCAACTTGATCCCAATGGTCAAAACACCAGCAAAACTAAACTCATTATACCCAATAGACTCCCTTCTAAACTCCTTATAAAACCTCATAGCCTCACCATATTTCCCTTGTTGCGCATACCCAATCACCATCGTATTCCACGACACGACATCCCTTTCGGTCATCTTGTAAAAAATCCTCCTAGCAGCATCTAACATTCCTAACTTAGCATACCCAGAAAGGGCATTATTCCAACTGTAAACATTTCTCACAGGCATTTTATCAAACACCTTGCGTGCTTCAATGTGATCACCACATTCAAAGTACATACGCATCAGATAATTCGATACTATAGTACTGGGGCGTTTCATACCCGTAGCCATCATATGAAGATGCACCCATCTTCCTTCTTTGCGCGACCTAGTTTTTGCGCACTGTCCTAAAATCAATGTTAAAGTTTCTGAGTCTAATCGTAAGCCTTTTCTGGCTAAAATCCTGAGTGAATTAACGGCTTCTTTGAGTTTCCCTCGGTAACAGAGATCAATCAATGGCTGAACAACACATGGAAGATTTCTGGGTTTCTGTTGAAATTGAGAAAAAGGGGGCATTGCAGATTCAACACCATGTCAAATTGGTGCTTCTTTCGAAACAATGGTGATTTCAGATATAATTAAAGATTCAAAAATTTACCGGAAAATTAACTCCGGCGAAGATGGTGGCGGCTGGCTAAAATTCCCGTCGCCGGCGAAGAGATTCCGAAATCTGGGTCAAAGTGTTACTTTTGGAGGGATTTTTAATTTTGTGTCCATGTTTTAGAGCTTGGACTGTTTTGACTCAAAGGTATGGACTAATGTTTCATTATTTTGGATTCATATCTTAAGCCCAAAATATAAATTTGAGTAATAATTTACAAGTAAATGAGGCTGGCCCAACCCACATGAAGATGGTTTAATTTAGAAACCACAACAATTGGCCAATTGGGTTAGACTTTTTCATTGTTAATTTTTTTTTTTTTTTTTTGACAAATTCATTGTTAAATTTAAAAAGGGTTTTACTAATGATCGGCCCCGAGTGTTAAATATGCATTTAAATTATTTTCTAAAGTGACATTAATTTAAAAATGTATGTCAAAATCACTCGTTGTGGTGTAATTAATGTTTATTTTAATTTAATATTTTTTATTTTTGTTATTTATTTTATCCAACATTCTTACAGGGTTTTATCATAGAATTATAATGGTGTTGAACTAGAATAACTTGAAATCGGGAGGGAAGTTTTAACTACTTGAGCTAACCCTCTACTCTCTTATACTCTGCGTATTTCTTTGTATGATAAACGGCTACCTTACAATATACCTAGACCTTAGGAATACTTGGTGAATAAGCCCTAATATTCTCTATTAATCTCAATTGCCTATATAACACATTTCTTAAAAATATATATCTTTTCTCATGGTATTCTCTAATATTATCACAATAATATCACTTCACTTTGATTCTTTCTCTGAGAGTAAGACTAGACTCTTAGTATCACAATAATATCATATATTCTACAAATATCATATCAATATACATTCATTCATTTTTTTTTTTTATGGTAATATACATTCATTCTTGTAATCAATATACTTTCTATGTTTTTAGTTGCATCACTTTGCAAATTGCGGATTCTTACACAATTTTTAGAGAAGAAAGAGATACATAAACTTTAAAGGAGAGAAATAGATAAAGTTTATTAACTAAATAGAAAAACGATGTAACTAATTTGAAACATCCATTTTAAAAAGTGATGCAATAAAAAAACAAAGGAAATATATCTTCACCACACACCAGTGTACAGGCCCACAAAATTTAGATAGAAGAATGGAATATACTTCTAATAAAGTATATAAATCTCATGCTTCCAAGTTAATCATGAAAAAAAAAGATGTTTACTAATAAAGGCTCATAAATCATTCATTCTTCAATTTCTAGGTCACATGGCATGTACAAAGCTTCCCAAGTGGGTTAGGGAGGTCCATAGGCGAAACCAATATCAAATTAATTAGTTGCCAAACGCAAGAAACAAGCAAAAGCTAGCCAACGCAAGGAAATAATTCCTCTTCAAGACTTTGTTTGAATTATTTCTAGCTAGTAACCTCTAAATTGTGGTCCATGTAATTTTGTTTCTTACCCTACATAACTCACATACAATATATTGATATTACAATCACAAATGTGCACGTGAGAGACCATATAAAACAGCTATGTTATGTCATTATGTATATCAAGAAAATATAATCTTTTCTCATGTCTCCAATAAAAGCATCTATTTTCACTTATATCAACATTAAGTCATCAACAAGCATCAAAATTCTTAATTAGCCGACTTGTTTCGTTAGAAAGATAAGATAGAATTGAATGTTTACAAGTACAACTTTACTCCAGTTATAAAGTATATATTTTTGATGAACTATTAAGTCAATATACAATTACAACAACCATGACTAGTACATTATCACTCCATACAAATAATATGATAATAATGAAAAATTATTGTGTGAGACGACAATATATAAAGTAGAACTTGGTTGGGTTTCTCCTTATTACCTTGAGGTAAAAATTTGGATGATGAGTGTGCACGTAAAACTGAGATTTTGAGTCTTACATTTTTTGCTATCAATTTCAAATAGTGGGTTTTAAATTTTGGGCAATGTGTTGCAAATCATGGATCCATCACAAAATAACAAATGGTGACCTCTGATCGATCAAATCATCTCACCTAATTCTTTCACTTACAAACAATCAACAAGTGTTTAATTGGGTCAAACTAGTTTTTTTCCTTCTCAATCCTTTTACAACTGTGGTATATATATACTATAATTTTATAAGAATTTCATGATCAAATTAATTACACCCGTTTTACACTAATATTAGTGTACATCGAGCAGTATAAGAATAACTTTTAGCTAATTGTAGGATAATTTTTTGCCTTTTTTTGGGTAATTTTATACATAATACAATTTTTATATAAATAGACAACAAGAAAAGTTTTATAAATGTAATTTAATTACATTCAATCACTAATAATTTAGAAATTGTTTTATACACCCGGGTGTACGGTGCACCCAAGTGTAATTTTTGCTCATTTTGATGATTATTGCTCATTTTATCATCAAATGAACAAACATATACCCTTGGGTGTACCATACACCTGGGTGTATATAACAATCTCTCCTAATAATTGATTTTTAGTCATTTAAAATGTAATTCTTTACTAATAAGGCGTAGATAATTTTTATTTGTATTGGGTTACTTTTATGCATATTGGGATAAATTTTATTCATTTTATGGATAACTTTTGATCACTTTAAACTATCTTTATAATGGATGTACAATAATTATTGTACATCCGACTTTTTAAAAGTTTGTGTAAGCTTACATAGGTGTATCATATGTTAACTAGTTAACTACTACCCTTAATCATATGATACAACTTTTCAAAAAAGAATGCATGACAAAAACATGTGTCATTCACTATAAATTAAATGAAGGATAACATGAGTAGGTAGGTATGTTAGGCCCCGTTCACTTCCCCTTATTTTTGCTGAACTGAAATTATTTTTACTGAAACAAAATTATATTTGTTGAACATAAATTATTTTTACTGAACTTAAATTAATTTTACTGAACTGAAATTATTTTTGCTGAACTGAAATTATTTTTACTGATTTTCTATTATAATTTTTCTTTAAGAAAACTGAATTTTACTGAAGTGAACTTATTTTCACCGAACTGAAATTATTTTTACTGAACTGAAATTAAATTTACTAAACTGAACTTATTTTTACTGAATTAAAAATATTTTTACTAATATTATTTTTTTAGGTGAAGTGAACATGGCCTTATAGAGAGAAAAATGTAGCATTTTTAATTAATTTTAACTTCAAAAAAATCTACTCGTAATATATTTAATATACAAAGTGAAGAGATTGTAGGTGATAAATTGATTAAATTCCACTTTTTCAAAGTTCATTAAAAACAAAACAAAGAACCTACATCCTCACCTAAATTTTTATTTATATAACTTTTTTTTTTTTGACTAATACTCTGTATATTTTTTTATCAATAGTTTTAAAATTTGCACCAAAATTAATAGATCTAATAGGTTTATATAACAAATTCTAGTTTATATTAAATGTAAACTACAAGCTGTCAAAAAAAAAAAAAAAGTAAACTACAAAAGATACATTATACGAAGTATAAAAAATAAGAATTATCTTATGAATATAAGGATTTTATCTACTTAAAAATTAATGAGCAAATTACCCGGGTGCACCGTACACCCGGGTATATATAACAAATTCTAAAGAATTTGATAGCATATTTTATCAATTTTTAAATAACTTACAAAACATTTTTTTTTTTAAACTCAATAATTTTTTTTTTCTTTTTGAAGGAACTCAATAATTTTTTTTTTTCTCTTTTAAAAAAAAGAATACTATCAAAAGTATATATTTTTTTCTTCAAGGAAAAATATTGATATTTTATTTTAGGAAAATGATACACATAGTCCTAAGAGCAATGAATAAGAAGCTAAAAAGGAATAGTAAGGATAAAATAACATTAATTACACCGATCTATCCGTGATTTTTCCATAAATTTCCAACTTAATTCCATTTTAGGAAATATATTAGATGCTTTATATAACCTAAAAAGCTACATATATCATTACCCTTTATTTTATTGTATCTTTTTCATTGTGATAATTTTTTTTTTTTTGACTGTTATAAAATTTAAGAAGGTGAATCACAAAAGTATAAGACAATGAGGTGAAAGTGTACGTCATAAAAATTGGCATTTTTCACGAGTGCTACCAATCCCCAATTTCACATCCGTTGGATCTTTCTACCAAATCTCAAACCGTAGATTAGGTTTGTTTATCCTTGAATTTCAATCTCATCAACAGGGTCTGGGTGTTTTGCCTTTTTATTTTTTCACTAACAATTAACAAAGACGCGAGTTTGCTTCAGCTTATCCCTCTTTGTTGCTCCTTCCTTCTTATACTGGGGTGGTGAGCCACATCCAACTCTTTTTTCTCCCTTTTTCTCTCTCCTCCTCTCCCTAAACCCGTCTCTTTCTTCATCCTACGTTTATTCCCAGGTTAGCCTTTTATCCTATCTCCTTAATTTCTGTTTATTTTTTGTTTATTGTTTCGTTTTTTTGTATTATCCCTGATTATATTCAAAATCATATCTTTATAATGTGATAAATTTGTTTTAAGATCTGTTTTTTATGTTTTGTAATTGAATGATCTGGGTTTTTGTTGAATTCTTGTATGTTTATATGCCCCTTCGTTTTTAAGGGTTTGTTGAATTTCTGGGATTTCCGTTTGGTGGGTGGGTATTAGTTTTTTTTTTTTTAAAATATATTTTATTTGGGCAAAAATTGATTGATATTGTATGATATACAGCTGATTTGATGTCTGGGTTTTCCTGGGTTTTTGTTAAATTTTAGGATTTCGTGCAAAAAGTAATCTTTGGGGATGGAAAATGGGGTGGGAGCTGTTCATGGGCCTAACGATTCTGGAGGGTCAGAGATATTTGAGGAGGCAGTTGAGTCGGCTTTAGATAATGAGAATGATGGATTGATACCGGATTCAGATGATGTTGATGTTCGTAGTATTGCTATTGGGGAGCGTGATGCAGATTTTGCCGCTGCTGAGGGGAGTCCGAGACCGTTAGATAAAGTGGAGAAGACTGAAATTGCAGTAGAGGGGTCCAGTGAAGGGAGAGATGACAATGACGCGAGTGTGGCGAAGACTGAAATTCCAGTTGAGGGGTCTAGTGAAGGTAGAGATGACAATGGCGTGAGTAGTGTGGAGAAGACTGAAGTTGCAGTAGAGGGGTCTAGTAAAAGGAGAGATGGCAATGGCGAGAGTAGTGTGGAGAAGACTGAAATTGCATTGGAGGGGTCCAGTGAGGGGAGAGATGACAATGGTGAAAGTGTGGAGACCAGGGATGAATCATTGGTGGGAAATAGTGGTGAGGGCTCGTTGACTATTGAGAATAATGATGATGGTGTAACGAATGAGGAGTTATCAAATGTTGATGAGAGGGTTCTTAGCCAAGATGTCGCTGTAATGAAAGAGTCTCAAAGCGAAGAATCGGAAGCTTCACCATTGAATGTTAAGGAGATTGAAGCTATAGGAGGTGATGAGGACACTGTTGAGAAATCTGTTGTCTTGGAGATATCAGAGAGCAAAGATGTTGGGACAATTGATCAAGATGGTGCTCATGCTAATCTAGCTGAGGATGTGAAAGATGTAATAACCAATGGGGATGTCCAACATGTGAATGAAGAAATGGTGAGGGAACTTAAGGATGCTTCGTCTGACAAATCTTCCGAGAGTCAGAAGGAGAAGCCTGAAGAAATCAAAGAAACTTTGAGTGAGAATTTAATACATGAAGACAGCGAAGCTGTTTTGTCAAGAGATAGCACTGACATTAAAGAGAGTGTTGAAGTTGTGCCTGAGAAGATTTTGGGTGAGACCGATTCACAAACTCATGATCGTAACGAGGATTCTGAAACTAGGGTTTTGCCCCCTGAGCATCATGATGAAGGTCCAAAGGCCGAAGGCAGGTCCGCAGATGATAGTTCGATAGCATCTTCTTTGCAGGATGCCAAAACTGAGAGTGTTGCTTCTGATTTGGGAGCACCGACTTATGACACTATTCAGATGCAGTCTCCTGATACTGTTGCTCGTGATAGTCAGGCCTTGGCTGCGGGGGCTGCTACTGAAAAAACAAAGACTGAGGAGAGACAAAACAGTCAAGCAAAGGAGACAACAGTTAAGCCTGTAGAAACATCTGCTGCTGCATCTGGAAAGTCAGCAAATTCCGTTCCTCCTGCTCATCCTGCTGGACTTGGACGTGCTGCACCACTATTGGAGCCTGCGCCTAGAGCAGTCCATCAACCACGGGCCAATGGGCAAGTTTCTCAGGCACAGACCAATATTGTTGATGACACCACAAATGGGGAGGTTGAGGAAGGCGATGAGATCCGGGAGAAACTCCAGATGATAAGAGTGAAGTTCTTGCGTCTCGCTCATAGGCTTGGGCAAACTCCACATAATGTTGTTGTTGCTCAAGTATTATACAGATTAGGGCTAGCAGAACAGCTTAGAGCAAGAACTGGGGGACGTGTTGGTGCCTTCAGCTTTGATCGTGCCAGTGCCATGGCGGAGCAACTGGAGGCTGCTGGGCAAGAGCCCCTTGATTTTACTTGTACAATTATGGTTCTTGGGAAGGCAGGAGTTGGCAAAAGTGCTACCATCAATTCCATATTTGACGAGGTGAAGTTTGGCACTGATGCTTTTCAAATGGGTACAACAAAGGTTCAAGACGTTGTGGGTACTGTGCAAGGGATCAAGGTCCGGGTCATCGATACACCTGGACTCCTATCATCCTGTTCTGATCAACATAAGAATGAGAAGATCCTTCACTCTGTGAAGCGTTTCATTAAAAAATCTCCTCCTGATATTGTCTTGTACCTTGATAGACTGGATATGCCAAGCAGGGACTTTGGTGACATGCCACTGTTGAGGACAATTACTGACATATTTGGACCCTCAATCTGGTTTAATGCAATAGTTGTCTTGACTCATGCAGCATCAGCTCCTCCTGAAGGTCCCAATGGCACTCCAACAACATATGATATGTTTGTCACTCAACGTTCACATGCTGTACAACAAGTTATTCGCCAAGCTGCTGGGGATATGCGGCTTATGAACCCTGTTGCATTGGTTGAGAACCATTCTGCTTGTAGAACAAATAGGGCTGGCCAGAGAGTTTTGCCAAATGGACAGGTTTGGAAGCCTCATTTGTTGTTGCTGTCATTTGCCTCCAAGATATTGGCGGAAGCAAACATACTTTTGAAGTTGCAAGATACCCCACCAGGGAAACCATTCACTACTCGTTCACGAGCACCACCTTTGCCTTACCTTCTCTCTACACTTCTGCAATCAAGGCCTCAGTTGAAACTTCCTGAGGAGCAGTTTGGTGATGATGATGCTATGGATGATGATTTGTGTGAATCGTCTGAGTCTGATGAAGAGTCAGAATATGATGAGTTGCCTCCATTTAAGCCTTTAACTAAGGCCCAGCTGGATAAGCTGCCTAAAGCCCAGAAGAAAGCTTACTATGATGAGCTAGAATATAGAGAGAAGCTTTTTATGAAGAAACAGTTGAAGGAAGATAGAAGGCGACGGAAGATGATGAAGAAAATGGCAGCCGCAGCCAAGGACATGCCTAGTGAGTACAGTGAAAATGTTGAAGAAGAATCTGGTGCTGCTGCATCACTACCTGTACCAATGCCTGATCTGGCATTACCTGCTTCCTTTGACTCAGATAATCCAACTCATAGATACCGTTATCTGGACACTTCTAATCAATGGCTTGTGAGGCCGGTTCTTGATAATCATGGTTGGGATCACGATGTAGGTTATGAAGGTATAAACCTAGAACGTATGTTTGTAGTCAAAGACAAGGTTCCCTTGTCCTTCTCTGGTCAGGTCTCAAAAGATAAGAAAGAAGCTAATCTTCAGATGGAAGTAGCCAGCTCCATAAAGCACGGGGAAGGAAAAGCCACAACTTTGGGTTTTGACATGCAGAGTGCTGGTAAAGACTTGGTCTACACATTACGCAGTGAAACGAGATTCTGCAACTATATGCGGAATAAGGCAACAGCAGGTCTCTCTGCTACTCTGATGGGTGATGTAGTATCAGCTGGAGTGAAGCTGGAAGACAAGTTAATCATTAACAAGCAACTGAGGATGGTATTGAGTGGTGGTGCTATGGCAGGTCGTGGAGACGTTGCTTATGGAGGAAGTTTGGAGGCCACTTTTAGGGACAAAGACTATCCTGTGGGCCGTTTCCTTTCAACTCTTGGGCTGTCGGTGATGGATTGGCATGGGGAACTCGCTCTTGGTTGTAACATAAATACTCAGATCCCGCTGGGCCGGTCTACTAATTTAATTGCCCGGGCAAATTTGAACAACCGTGGATCTGGGCAAGTTAGTTTTCGCTTGAACAGCGCAGAACAGCTGCAGTTGGCTCTTATTGGTTTCCTTCCTCTCCTTAGAAAGCTTATGGGCCAGGGTCAAGACCTTGGATATTGATGAAAAAGTACATGATACATTCAGCAGGATATTTATTAGGAAGTTCGTTCTATATAGTCTTGTCACCAGAATTTAGCAGAGTGAGCAACCTTTCCCTATCTTTTTCTTTTTGCTTTTCATAGCCTTTGTAATTTTCTTGTTAGATATTTGCATCACCTTTTGGCGTACCACATTAAAAACTCAAGTTCTTGATCCAAGAATTGCTTGTTAAATTTTGGTTCAGTTTGAAAATACGAGTAGTACTTACTTTCCTCAAGCACAAAATATATGTGCATTGGGCAGTTTGCATGCACGTGAAATACGAGGGCTTTCCCACTTCCCTCAACCTGTGATTTGCTTCTATTTTTATTCTGGTCTATTTCAAATTTAGGGCATGAGCATAACCTTCTAGCTGTTTCAGACAATGCTCTAGGTGCTTAATCGTATGTTAGTTTAAATTCAGTGTGGAAACACTAGCCCTGTAAAAAGAAGGCAGACAAATTCGCTCAAACTTATCTAAGATGCTGGTTGAAACCCATCAATTACAATGCATGTGGTTTTTGGTGTATAGAAAATTTGAAAGTTTGGATATGTAGTGGCATGTAATTTTGGATATATAGGCGTAAGGCGTGTATTTCCATATTCTCTATTTTACTCAAGAGAGTCAAGACTCATGTATAGGTGTTCGAAAGTTTAACTGTTGCTATTTTTATTAGAATTTCCCTATTTTTGGTCTAAATTGAAGAGTCTAAGTATCCATACCCATCCAGTAAAAAACTTGAGCTGCAATGAAAAGTCCTAGTGATGCCTGTATTTCAATCCGTTGAAGTGGTGATATAATCTCTTACTCGTCCAATCGAATTTGATGTACATACAGTAGGGAGAGTGCTGGTGCGATAGCATACTACTATACTAAGAACCTGTTGCTTGTATGATATTTTGGCTAAATGGTATTGCCTACTAGATTCAATCTCAAAAATTATTGCCAAATGCTAATAGCCTTTAGTCATTTTTGACAATGTGTAGATGAGTCATGCGATACACTTCAAACATATGTGCATATTGACCTGATCTGAAGCTTTGCAGTTCTAGTCTACTGTTTGATTTATGAAAAATTTATTGGCTATACACTTATACATTGCACCCTCTATTAATAACTTTTAAATTATGAGTAGTATACTAGTATTTTACTCCAAAACAAGTTCTGACTGGTTCCGTTTGCCTTAGTTTCTTGTGAAGCTTTGCATTTTTAGATTATTACTTCGTACTCTTATGATTTTATTTGCGTTTTGATGAGATTCGATCTAGGGACTCGCCTCTATGATAAGACAATGGAGCCACAACTAAAATAAGGTTTTTCCTTAATTGAAGTTGGCCTCAGACCTATAAAGTTTTCAGTACAAAGAGAGCTGTGAATAAGGGAAATAAAAGCACGCACACAGCAAAAGGAAACAAACTAATCCTCACCCTTGGAGCATATGCTTAGAACATTATTTCAGCTATTGCTGTACCATTGTATTGTTTTGGTACAAAGCAAAACCCACAGTAACTAATGCAATTAGTTAGTGATTTAGTGGAAAACTGTAACATTATACCCAACAATGGCATTCCCTTTGGTATCAAGCCAGTATATATGAGCCTGGGCTTACCCACGAGCCATCCGAAAAAACCCAGTTCCTCCCACAACTGGCATCTCTTTCACTGGACTGTTAGCCGGGTTCCTGCCCAATATACTTAGGTGCTCCCATTGTACTTTCGATCATTGAAGCAGTAGTTCAGGGCCATAAATAGGCTCAATTTATCCCGGCCACCTGATCCATAAAGACCTTGGGCACTGCCCACAAGCTTTGACTTTGGGTCAGGCCCAACCGTTAGTGGGTCATCGGCCATATAGACGGTTCCAAACCCCGTGGGTGTCTTATATTTGGGCTTGAGCGGTTGAGCTATCTGGATCGCAGTTGGAGACCTCCCACTTTCGACGTCATGGAAGTAAAATTGAAGAGTGGTTTTGCGCTCTTTGCCTGATACAACCGTTTTTGCCCATTCTTGGGCTTGGGTGTGCGACGTCCTACGACCCCAGACCACACTATGGTTAGCCATGAAGGCTGCACAAATTACAAACTTAACCACCTGAAGTAGCATTGCTATTTTTTTAGAGGTAGTGACACTAACAAGATGTGTGTAATTGTGTTGTGACTTGAGAGACATGAAAAGATGTACGTATAAGAAGAGAGTGTAAAGTTACTAGAAATTATTATGTGGGCGCTAATGTAATTATCAGAATATGGGTCAATTTGCTATTTTAATTTCTTGCTTGTTAGGTATGAATGTATGATTGTCTATTATCAGAGATTTTGTTATTAGCGATCGCAAATAGTACCTTTCTTGTTTCCATTTACATATAGAATAGCTTACATAATACGTAGTATCTCATTTGTAAGTTAACTGAACAAATATTAATACTACCTCCGTCACATATTATTTGCAACGATTTGACATAAAGTGGAGAGGAAAAATGTCTAATCATTGTAAATAATATGAAAGCGAGGTAGTATAGACCTATGCCTTGTATAAAAAATGGTTATAGTAGTGAAGTTATCATACCTGCTGTTGATAAAGGGAGTCGTGTATGTAACCGAATAAAATAACTTTTAAAAAGTAAAATAAACAATACAAACGCCCTAATGGCCTTTTGGAGTCTATTGAGATCTATAAGAAGCACCCCGACTTCTTTTCTTTTTGATTCCGAAAAAGTGGAAAGTTGTCTATAACTAAAGGCTATATCTACGCTTTTAGGTCAAATTCGAGAAATTTTCGAAAATTTTCCTGAAATTGGAGTTAATCATTGGAGTGTCCCTTGGGGTCATAAGAGTTGATTGGAATCATAACAATCCCAGCAATATTTTTATAAAGTACCGAATATGAATTTGGTTTGATTATGTGGTTATTTCGAAATTGTTGTATTGATATTAAAATGTCAAAAGCTTCAAGAGATAGTTCCAATCACAAACTTAGTAAGATAGTAACACAAGATCCTATTTAGATGTGGAGAATCTCGTTAATTGGATTATCAAACCCAAACTCACCCATTTATTACTTACCATATCATTGTGTTGTTGATGCATGCATTACATTCACGGCAGCACGGGTTGTTTATATTACACCATATTGGTGTCTGTTACTCAAAACCATCACCTTATTGATGATTTTGACGAGCCTAACACTAGTTAATTTTGTTCGGCAACGAGATTCCATGATTGTACCCATCTTATACTATAACTTAACAAAGTAATTCATGTAATGCGAGACTAAGGTATGGTACATATTTTTTTGATTAAATTGGTTACAAAACTTATAGTAGAATACTACTTTTAAGCTCTAAAGTATTACAATGAAGCTATAAATGATTGCTTTCATATATTTGGATCCCCTATGAGAAGAATATTTGAATGACGGAATAGTTTACTCGAACTTTTCATCCTCAAAGCATAATTTGGGATCACTCACTTTTTCGCAAATGGAATAGTGGTCATTGGATATCTGTATTACATTCCTTTTCTTGTCAATTGTCGTGGTAATTTGTTTAACTTTCTTTTGTGGCCAAAAATGAAGTTATTGTAGCCGTCCTTTTTCCTAAAAGATCCGATAACCAAACAAATTTATTTGGCTGCTTACGCGCGAATCTCTCTTTCTAGATACTTGTATAAAAAGTATCCTAAGCTTTATTCGATCACGAGAATCACAACTTTCACCCTCATTTGTTGCATTTAAATGAAGTAGAGAATAGTAATATGACTAATGATTGAAGTATGGTATAGAAGTAGTTTACAAAGGTGTTACTAAAATACTACTGTAACGTACAAGTATTAATGATAAAAATTATGTGTTGAAAACGTTAAAGTCACTTATGACAACTTTAAGAAAACTACGAATATGTAGAATTGTAGATTGAATATGTCTGATGGAGGATTATGTAACACTTTTATAAATTCATACATTTCCCTACAATATTTGTTTCAAACTAGTTTTAAAATACAACATTAATGAGACGAGAGAAATAAAAATGAGATTACAAAGATGAAGAAGAGTAAGCTAAGGAGAGTAATAATTTAAGCTAACTATCAAGCATGAGTTTAGAACATTATTTCAAATATACCGTACTTGTTTTGGTACAAAGAAAATTAGACAAAAACACAATTAGTGATTTAGTGAACAAGTGTAACATTATACCCAACAATGGCATCCCCGGTTTTAAAATCAATCCAGTATGTATGAGCCAAGGCATACCCACGGGCCATCCGGAAAAACCCGGTTCCTCCGACAACCGGCATCTCTCTCACCGGCTCCATGGCCGAGTTCCGGCCCATTATACTAATGGAACTCCCATTGTACTTACCATCATTGAAGGTGTAACTCAGTGCCATCACTAGGCCTAATTCATCCTGGCAAGCTGATCCATAAAGACCTTGGGCCCGGCCCACAAGCTTCGACTTTGGGTCAGGCCCTACTGTTAGTGGGTCGTCAGCCATCATGACGACCCCAAAACCCGTGAGGGTCTGATTTTCTTGCTGTATGGGTTGAGCCACCTTAACCGCACTCGGAGAGTTGCCACTAAGGGTGTCATGAAAATAAAATTGAAGAGTAGTTGTACGCTCCTTGCCTTCTTCAATTGTTTTAGCCCATTCGTCGGCCTGGGACGTCATGCTAGCCCAGGCCGTACTTGGGCTAACCACAAAGATTGTAAAGAGTACAAACTTCATCACTTGTAACATTAGCCTTGCCATTTCTTTAAACTTTGTGGTGACTAAAGAGGCAGCGAGACTAATCGCAATCGAAAATATATGTGTACGTAAGTGTTAAGACACAAGTGAAAATAGAAGGAAGATTTGCGTACGTTTATATAAGAAGAGATTGTGAGGTCTCTAGAATATAATATGGCTAGAAAGTAAACTGAGGTGGGGGGGCTAAGTGATTAGTTTTCTAACTTGTTTGCTTGCTAATTAGGTGAGGTAGCAACTGAAGTAGCAATGTTTGTCAAATATTGAAGGATTTTCTTGTTGGTAACACGACTAATACCTTTCTTGTTTCCTTTATATTAGTATGTAGAATAATAGAAGTAATAAAATTTAATGTCTAAGATGTAAAAACAAATATGGACCATTCCTTTCAAAAAGTTATAAAAGGGTTGAAGTCAATACATACTGTTCTTAGAAAATAAGAACACATTATGTCACCTCTTTTAAGTTTGTCTATCATACTAAACGTGGAGTATTGCTCTCATAATTTTTTATGCTAACATAATTATATGAGTGACCATGATTAAGCTGAGTAAATAAAGGGTGAAGGATCATATTGAGCAAGAAACTCCGAAATATTCAATTGTAAATATTACTAAAAAAAAATGGATAAAATAATCAATCAATAACTAATTTTGTTGATAAAATGATATTCATACTCAATTTTTGAGGTGAACTAATTGCCTTACAATTTATATACTCTTTTGTGATCATCTATAGACATTATAACTTTTAAAAAAAAAAAATGAAAAAAATTGGGTATTTACGTAGAAGCTTCTATTCCATGAACGCAATATGCGCCAAAAGATATGGTCGAGATCCAAAAAAATTGGTTCTTAGCCAACTGGTGAACTGGTGGGGTTACCATATATTTCTGTCTGTTCGTTTTATTGCTTTTTTTTTTTTTTTCTTGTTTAATTTCCGTTTTTCACTTCTTTTTATGATAGTGCTATTTTTTTTTTGCTGTTGATAATTTTGTTTACTCCTTCAAACTTAGTGATTTTCAAAATTTTAAACTAATACGAAGTACAGCTTGATTAAGGAATTATGATTATAATGGATATTGTTACGTGCAAAGGTATAAAAATTTAAAATACTTAATATATACACTATTTTTTACAGATTCAAAAAAATGTACTCCATCCGTAACTAAATAGCTTAAGTATAAGTTGAATTATCAATTGATCAATTGAGTCTCTGATAACTCATGAGATTGATGAAGGTGTAAATTTTTTTTATAAGAATTTAAATAGTTATAGTAAAATTTCTTAAGATCTAAAACTGAAACAATTTATTTATTTATTTTTAAATATATACATACATATGAGCTTATCAATCAAATATATATTTGATAGCGATAAAGTTGATCAAATTTGTATGTATCAATGTAAAATCAAGTTATATAAGATTTAAAATTAAACGTGATTCATTTCAGAAATAAAATAAAATAAATAAACGTGATATTGGGTCTATTACGTATGGTAATCACATACATAGTCATTGATTCATGATTTAATTTTTTGTTATTCTTGCCCAAGCAAAGGGGGCAAAGAATTTCATGAGGAAAAGTGGAAAACCATAGTAAAAGTCTTCCTAACTTCCTTAATTTGACTAATACACTTTTGCCATTTCATTATCATCAAAGTTTTCCATTGAATAGTAAAAAGGTTGATATTAATAATTAATTGCCTAATAAAATTTGAGCACATACTTTGTAATACTTAAGAGTCATACTATTAGGATGTTACAGAAGAAGTAACTTGTTACGTGATGAATTTAATTAGTTTGGTTACCTTAGTTGAAAAGTGAAGCCTTTCCCATTCCCTTTCTGACCGTTAATGTTGAGTTGTAAATGGCTGTGAATTTTCTCCAAACAAATTTGACTGATATGCCATATCATATGCCTTTCCGACCGTCTAGTTTGGGCTGTTATTTGATTCATGTGAATTTTCTTCATACATTGCCAGATATTAGGTGATTTAGGTCTTCCGTTTTTTTAAAATATCGTACATTTTTTTTTTTTTTTTTTTTTTTTTTTTTTTTTTTTTTTTGTGTGTATGTTGAAATTGTATTAATTTCTGTAACACTATTCATTTGTGCAACAATCTTTAACGTCCTTAATTAGATATTTTGGTTGCAACATTTTAAATTTATATGAATTAATAATCTTATTTTAGTTCATGTATAAGAATGTTTTGTATAATTTCTTATGACGATTCATGTTAGCCAATCTCAAATCATTTTGGCACTAAAGTTTTGTTGTTGTTGTATAAGAATGTTGATAAAATCAATTTATATATTGAGATGAATCTAAAATAATTTTTAATGATTATATAAGTTTTTTTTTCTTTAAATACTGGTATGAATTAATTGGGCCAAAACAGAACCATATGGCAACGGACACAAAACTGTCTTACAAGTCTACTTCCATGATTGGGATCTCCTCAAAAGTCAAACCTCAACCATTGACTGTCTAGTGCAACTCGTAGACACCAGGCCAATAGCTTATTTGTTTGATGGGCTATACACTATGGGATCAGACCCAGAACTTAAGCTCATCAAACAGGCCTAAGATTTATCGGATTTTTCATATTGGGCCAGGACTCGATATAGAATCCGGATGGCCCGTGGATATGAACTGGCCCAACATTCACTCTTAAAGCCAAGTGTTCAAAATTCACAAATTATATATTGCACGATTATTTCTATGTTTTTTTTTTTTTGAAACAACGATTATTTCTATGTTAATACTCCCTATCTTCAAACCTTCAAATTATAAGAGTACTCTCTGATGCGGATCAAGCATCAAAATTCTAGTCTAGATGATAGTAGTTTGTTATTTTATCTTTTTTCGTAGCCGTATGATTTACTTAGGATTTATCTTTTTAGAAGATATTATTAGAGTGTTAGGATTTAATTTTATCTTTTAGATTTGTTTATCCTATAAGGCATGAGATTGTATGCCTATAAATATTTGTCTTATTAATGAGAATAGAGAGATTGATTGAGTTTATGAAAATATGAAAATTGTGAGTTAGTTCGAGTTAATCGAATTGATTTCAAAACGTTGCTTTTCTCTGAAAAGATCAAAATTTACATTGTTTTTCTTCTTGTGTTAGTTGAAAAGATCAAAATATTTTGAATTAGGTTGACCCTAATAGCTAGTATCCCTTTCCGTGGTTTAATCCACATCACTCTCACCTGCGGAAGAATCATTGTCGAAAGCTGTCCAAAAAAAATCAACAAGAGTTGGCTCAAGTGGTAAGCAACTTGATGTCTCTTAAGGGGGTCCTCGGGTTCGAACCTCACCTTATACAGAAACTCTTGTTGGGAGACTCACCCACTATAAGTCGGGTGTGCTATACGAGTCAGATCCGGATGTAGTCGGAGCTAAGCTCCGGTGAATCGGGTGGGCATTCTTAAAAAAATAAGAGTACTCAAAATTGTACCCTAATAAGTAATAATCTCACCACCCATAACTGATCTCCGAATCTAGATTAGTCCAAAGAGTGAAACGGATAGAACATTAAAAAAATGTCGTCACTAATCTCACAAAAACTTGTACATATGGCATGTATTTTATCAAAAACATTAATAATCTTTTAAACAAAGTCTGTATAACATGTCGTCACTAATTCACCAATGAAGAAAATAATTTAATTACCTACAACCTTGTTAAGACAAATATGGTTTATACTGGATTTAAAGTTACACATCGATCTTTAAGTAATTTATACAATACTCACCAACATATTTTTATTTCATTTTTATAAGGAAGATTGTTAAAACGTCACATTTGCTTACTTTACTAAAGAGCCGCCTTACTTGAGTTTTGACCAACTTTTCCTTCCCATTGCCCACCACCTATCTGTCCTTCCCCATTGTCAACTAACTACCACATGAATTACATGATTCAAACATAAAATAAATCATACATCAATATGTAACCTAACCCTTGTAATTAATGCTCTAAGCATGAAAGACTGTAACATTATACCCAACAATAGCATTATGAAGTGTATTATTATGAAAATAAGTTCGAGCAATAGCATATCCACGAGCCATCCTAAAAACCCCCGTCCCACCAACGACAGGGAGCTCCCTCACCGGATTCGTAATCGGGTTGGAGCCGAAAATGACTAGGGAACTCCCATTATAGATGCCATCAACAAATCCATACGTCAACCCCGTGACAAAATTTACGACTTGTTGTGATGCCGAACCATAGAAACCTTGTGCACGTCCTACCAACTTGGAGTTACGGTCTGGGGTTAGAGTGAGCGGATCATCGACCATGTATAGGTTGCCGAAGCCGGAGGTGAAGTTGTTGCTTCCTTGTATGGGTTGCGCAATCAAGGAGGCGGTTGTGGGCTCATCGCTAACCGCGGTTCTGATGTCGTGGAAGTAGAATTGTAGGACCGTTTTGCGCTCGTACCCACGGCCGTATGACTTTGTTTCTGCCCATGTTGATGTTGTCGGATTTTGAGTCGTTGTAGCATAACTCAAATTTACCATACAAGATGTGAATACTACAAATGTGAAAAAATTGATTGTCATCTTTCTCTAATTTGATATTAGCTCGCTGCTCTCACTTAAAAATAATTAATCCAGGTATAAATACGCGGATTTAGTTTGATATAAAGGATGAAATTAAAGGAGAAGGAGAACTTTATGCAAAGGATTGGACTATTGATGTATATATATAGTTGACTTTTATTAGAAGGGAAAAAAATTAATAAAAATATAATATCATTATTAGTCATGGTCATAGTTTAATTAGAAGATTTTAACTTTTGAGAACCTTCTACAGCTATTCTTTCACAAAAGTTAGATTGAAAGGTAAGGGGAATAAAGGCTAGGGAGGGAAAGCCGGAAAGCTTATGTTAACATGGTGTTATTCAAACGTAAGCCACAATGTGTCAATGTCACATGCATTATGAAGTGTATGGTCAATGTTTAGGGTGTAGCTATATTTGTTAATAGATTATCTCCCGGATAGAATATAAAGAATTTATAATTATGTACATTTTCAAGTTATATTATCACTTAGAATATGTAAAAAAAGAGTTGTATTAATAAACCAAATTATAAAAAATAAAATAATAAAAATAAAAGAAAATTTAGGTTTACAACAAAATTTGTTGGACTTTGTGATTAAAGGGAGTAATCACATATATGTAGGGTTAATATTTGCCTTCCTAAAGATTAGCTATTTGTATCTAAAGATGATATTGTATAAAATAACTTTGCAGTCAATATTTAGCTTTTCCAAAAAAAATTAGAAGAGAATAAAAAAGTTTAAAAGGAAAAAAGACTCCACAGTTAAGCGTGCTTAGGTGGGAGTAGTCTTGAGATGAGTGACCTCCTAGGAAGTTTTCTAGGGGTGCACATAAGTGAGGATAAAATGCGTGGAACAACTTGTGTTGGTCTGTGAGGACAATTGTTGGCTTTTAATGTGCATTTCGTGACAATAGGCCCCTCCCTAATTTGTTTGGGGTCAGGGTGTTACAAATTATGCCAGAGAAACCCTGCGACCGCGTGCTGAACATGGATAATTAATCCTATATCATTCGCCTAGCAGGGGAGAATTCTGGGGCTATTTGACCATATTCAGACTGGATGTAACACTTTGGCTACCCAGTTGCCATTAGGCGTAATATTGGAGTCCTTAGCTTTCCAGGCGCAACGAGAGCATTGTCGTTCTCAAGTAGGAGTGTATGTAATACCCCTCGTGATTGCTTTAAATGGATTAATATACTACTTATATTAACAAGATGCATCTTTTTACGAAACTCATATGCTAATATACTCCACAGTTAAGCGTGCTTGGCTGGGAACCACCAGCCCCAACTCCAGAACCACTGCACACCGACCCCATTCACAAACTCACCCTCCGCCACAAACCCACCCTTATCCCACCACCACCGACACTACCACACCAAAAATTAACCCAAAAAAAACATAACTTAGCCCAAAAAAGAAAATCAACCCATTTGGGGAAACACGAAAATCGCCTAAAAAAATAGAAAATTAAACCCCAAAACACAAATTTCAACCCCAACAAAACGAAAATCTTCCAAAGAAATCAAAAATTAACACCAAAAAACGAAAATTAGCCCAAAAATACGAAAATTAACAACAAAATCAAAAATACCATACAAAATCAATAAGAGTAGTCGTCGGCTTTGTTATTGTTGCGCCGATTGTTGGTGGTGATTGATGTTATGTTGGTGGTGGTTGACATCGGTGGTGATTATGTTACGTTGTTGTTGTTGATGGTGTTTGATGTTGGTGGTGGATGGAGAAAGAAGATGAGGACAGAGAGAGAGAAGAGAAAGAAAACGAAAGAAATAGAAGGTAGAAGGAGAAGAAGACCAAGAAAGAGGAGGGAAGAGGAGTGAAAGAGAGATCCAGAAGAAGAGGAAAGAGAAGAGGAGAAGAGAGGAGAGTGAAAGTGAAGGAGAAAGGGGAAAGAAGTGGCGGAAATGAAGGAGAGGTTTGGTTGTTTAGGGTTTGTAGTTTTTTTAAAAAAATAGATTCCAACGGAAATTCCGTCAGAAACTACATATTTTCATACGGATTTATTTTTCGTCGAAAATTTCCGATGGATTTTTTGAATTCGTCGGAAATATCCGACGGAAAATAAATCCATCGGAAATTTTCATTTTTTCCGACGGATTTTCGTGTCCGTCGGAACCAGTCCGTCGATATTTGACTTGATTCTTGTAGTGTATATACTTCGTATTAAAAAGCGTTCCTAATCAAGGATACACGCCACGTGTCTTTCCTCTCTTCCACCAAGAGAATGCCACATCACTCAATTAAAAATATAAACGCTAAGTGTCATTTGAAAAAAGGTTTTGTCAAGAATCGAATTTGTTCTTATTTATTCCACATTAAAATTTTATATATATATATATATATATATATATATATATATATATATATATATATATATATATATATATAAGAAAGTACAATTCAACTTAATCATGATCAACTAATAAATTGAGCTCAGCATGTCTAAAATTAATAACTTGCTAAAAATGTCATACATTGATACATGTCTTCATTTATAAAATTTTAAGTTGACTTTAATTTGTTTCCCACTAATTAAGTAGCTAGAATCGGCTAAATTGTTTCTCTTCACGTTTTATTAAAATCAAAGACAAACAAAATTCATGTCTCTAGTCACCACTCTTATCTCTACACGATCTTATTAAGCTAAATTACTCAATAATCTTTACTGATATCGACTTCTTGCATTTGATACCATTTGATTCATATAGAGTGGATATTTAATTTTACAAATAAGTTATTACCCGTATCTATGAAATGGTTTATAAAAGTCGTACAATAAAATTTTTTTTTCTTTCTTTTTTTTTTAGAAAAAATTCGTACATAGTTTAAGAAGGTCACTACTATGAAAAATCAAAAGAAATTTTTTGGTTACATATATAATATATAGAATGTTTCAAAATGTACTTGAGTTTGAGCCACCCAAACCGCAATTGTAACTTTTTTTTTTATTTTTTTATTTTTTTACCACAAAAGGGAAATACTATATACTTCGTATTACATTAGGGAGAGACTAGTCTCCAAAATAATCAGAACATAGTCTGAGAACTTAACATAGAAAAGCACTAGGCTTCTATATGTGAACCAAAAGATAGCTTACAAATAAACCAACAAAAGGAAATAAAGCATTAAAAACAGAACCAAACTATCAAGTAAAGCAAAAGGATAGCTGGTAGTATGTAGTTGCACTGTTACAAACGTAGAATATTTTTTGAATATATTCTAGTTTATCGCATATATTTAGTTTGTTAAGTGTATATACCTCTTCCTATTTTGTAGCTAAGTAATTGCCTAGTTCATTCGTAGCCTTACGTTACTCCTTGTACTGTGTATATATTTCAAAGCATAGAGAGGTGGAGTCATATAAACTTATACCCAAAGAATAAATGTGTTTAGCTAGTTTCTTGTGTATATTGTATATCCAAGAAGAAGATAACCAAGCCAAATTTATAAGGATGGAGTTTCAAGCTAGAGGATGAATCTAGACATCATAAGGTGATTAAATCACCATAAACATCCACTTCAATGGGAGGTTACAAGAGAATTCAAGAGATGAAGGAAAAATGCCAAAAGGTGAATGTATGTAGATATGAAAAAGTCCACCCCATAACCCACTTGTGGGCAATCGTTGTTGGCCACAATGTACTTGTGGAGTAGGCTAATTTTTCTTATAAAATAGACATAAAAAGTCTACTCCACAACCCACTTGTGGACAAATATTGTAGGCCACAACCTCCTTGTGGAGTAAACTAATCAACTACAAAAAAGAATGTTTTTTACTTTCTTTAATCCAACAATCCCCCACTAAAGGGAAGAAAAACAAAGTCAAATGAATAAGAAGTAACATATGGGCATCAGAGGAGATGTAGTGCATAACACTTAGATATTACAAAAGCAATTTGAAATCTAGTGCTTAGTGGTATGAGACAATGAACTACATGTCTAAGGGTGGACAAACCTTGAAATCCTTAAGACTCTTGATCATGGAGTGGACGAAGTTTGAAACTCCAAGATTTAGTGCATGACCCCCACAACACATACATCACTCCAAAATTTATATGAACTCCGTGAAGAGATATACTCTTTTATAGCCAAACATATTCACCTTAGGTTTAGTGGAGGCTTTAGGAAATCCGCCCAAGTTTTCCATAGAAGATGGCTAGTATTCACAACCACATAAGTGAATCACAAGCACAACTCGATAGTACTTAGTCAATGGGGTTAAAACATGTTCATAAGAACTAAACAAATGTTACATTGTACCTATTAATCCCCACAAGACCATGGATTCATTAAGAGTTTAATGCTCATCCTCACAACAATCATAAACAATGGTGATTCCAAAGTTTGAGTGCACTGAAACTTTTGGATTAATAAGAGTCTAAAGACTCAACCTCAAACGGTGGATCAATCAAGTGCATCTCCAATAGCACCAACCTAAATGATTTATTGATCCATTAAGAGCTCAAAGAGAGTCTACCTCAACCAAGTATTACAACACGTGCCATAGAGATAGGAAAGTAATGCTTTAATCTTTCCACATGAACTAAAGGCCTTTCCCCCTCGACATTTCCACAAGTTATCAAGAATTGTTACATGTCTCAAATTTCCTTATCATAGTGCACAATTATTTTTGCAAGAATACTTTTTCAATAAGGAAAACTAGCATGTTACTAACATCAACTAATTACATAATCCAAGCTAAGTAAACTCTACTAATTAGACATCAACTAATTACATATTTCTAGAATATAGTATGGCTAGGAAGTAAACTCTACTAATTAGACATCAAAACTCTATCTACTAATTACATAATCCAAGCTAAGTCAAAACTCTAATAGCCAAGTACAGCAGCTCAGTAATGAATATGGGACTCTCTCTTCCAATGTTCTTGAGTTCTCTCATTGCTTCATTGCTTCAAATAAAGCAAAACATCATAACCATCCTTCAAAGCTTGTTTTAGTACCTCCTGGCTATTTGAAATAGCAGGATCACCAAGTATTTTGGTGATGGTGCAAAGACTTGATGAGCCATTCTCATTCTCCTTCCTTCTTCAATAATCCTTTGGTACTCTTCTATATCTCTCACCATTGCCAGCTTCTCATAATCTTGCTTTGCTTTAGCTAAAAGTTCAGATGCATTTTTTGTAAGTCCCTCCACTAAATCTGCATGATATGCTATGTATGGGTCACTTTCTTGTAGAAATACTTTAGGCTCAGCAATGTATTTCACAACTTCATTCCTGAACTTTTTGAATTCTACACTCATGGTTGTCAAAGGGATTTCCTTGATCAGCTGCTTATGACCTGGCTCATCAAGAATGAGTTGATGAGACCTTGCAATAGATGATGATTCGTCACTTAATTTGAGCCGACTTGTAACCGTCAATGCATCATGTGCCTCTTGTTCAGTGGCCCACTTTAAGGCACACAATTCTGATTCTTGAAGACCATGTTTTTCCAAAGCTTGCAAGGCAATAAGTCTTCTCTTCTCTGTAGCTTCACTTTCACCCTCTTCATTTACCTTTTGTGGCCTTTTATCTTTCTTAATTCTCTTCTTCTTATTCTTATTAGTTGCTGCATTCAAATGTGATAGTTAGATCTCTTAACAAAATTCGGAAGAAGAAAAATTATAGATCAATGTAACATAATAGGAACAGTAAGCAAAATGATTATAACAAAATTAGATGCAATCATGAATTAATATTCATTATAGATTTCAAAATTTTAGAAATCATAACACAAGGACAACAATTTGTCACAAACTCACAACAAATGTAGAAAAGAATTTAATCATGACACGAACAAATCAAATACAGTACACAAATTATATGCAATCATAATTTCACAAAACATCGTCTGTGAGGTTTACAGATCTTAGGCAGTATGCAATGAACCAAAAACATGAGCAGGAAAAAAATAATTTTTGGAATTACCAGGAGTAAAACCTACGTTTAAGTTTAGCTCGAGTTCGCAAACACCATAATTAATTGCAAACGAAATCCATTCATCAAGATATTTCTCACCAGATTTAACCCACGGGCGGACAATCCTAAATTTATGCAAATTTTGAGCATTATATTGTAGTAAAATATTATCAATGCATCACACGTATGTTCGTTGGTCCATTTTTAATGGTTCAAAACATCCAAAGTTGAGATTAGGGCAGGAAGCCCATAAGTTTTTCCATCTCTTAGAAAGGATGACAGTAGCTATTACTTCCTTGAGTGTCAACCATGTCAAAATATGACAGAGGATCTCATCTGGCATATCACTAATCCGGTACTCCGCTCCAATTCTTTTACATCTCTGATTAATCAAACAATAATTCAATTCTATTCCCACTGAGCTGATTAATTTTGAATAAAATACTTAACCTAACCTCACTTTCAACTAAACATAAAATTTAATTACAGAAACTGTTGGATTTCGGGAAAACTCCTCAAACTGGAGTGTGTACCATTGATCATAATATATAGAGTTACAATTCTAGTCCTAATCTCGTTAGGAATCTAGTAAGATAAGTATACAAAATATATCAAAAATATATACAAAATATCCTAGCTCTGCGACAAATATTATCGTAAACTATAATATCTATCACACCCCCGCAGTCGTAGCGGGAGGAGGACGTACGCTAAGACTGGACCTAAATTCCAGAAATAATTCTCGCGGTAGGCCTTTAGTGAAAATGTCCGCAAACTGATATCTAGTAGGAACATGGAGAACCCGAACTTGCCCCAAAGCAACCTTTTCTCGAACAAAATGAATATCCATCTCCACATGTTTGGTGCGTTGGTGTTGTACCGGGTTGCCAGAAAGGTAGATAGCACTGACATTATCACAATAAACAATAGTAGCCTGCCGTAGAGGACAATGTAACTCAAGTAAAAGATTACGGAGCCAACACGCCTCAGAGACAACATTTGCGACGCCTCGATATTCTGCTTCTGCACTCGATTTAGACAAAGTATGTTGACGCTTAGATGACCAAGAGACGAGGTTATCCCCAAGGAAACAACAATAGCCCGATGTGGAACGTCGGGTATCGGGACAACCTCCCCAGTCAGCGTCAGTGTAAGTAATCAATCGATGAGAAGTAGTCGGATATAAATGTAAGCCGTGATCAATGGTACCCTGAACATAACGCAGAATGCGTTTCAATGCCTCATAATGAGGTTCCCGAGGATCATGCATAAATAGACACACCTGTTGTACCGCATAAGAAATATCTGGCCTGGTGAAAGTGAGATACTGAAGAGCACCTGCTAAACTGCGATACAAAGTAGGATCCCGAAAAGGTGGTCCTGCATCTGCACTAAGTTTGGACTTAGTGTCAACTGGAGTAGCTGCAGGCTTACAAGAGGCCATACCTGCACGCTCTAAAATCTCATGTGCATACTTTTCCTGTGAAAGTAGCAAATAAGAGGGTTTGCGGGTCACCGCAATCCCTAAAAAATAGCTCAAAGGACCCAAATCAGTCATAGGAAACTCAGTTTGCAACTGAGATATAATTCCTGTACGCAACCTGTTAGATGAGGTAGCTAAAATAATATCATCAACATATAAGAGCAAATATGCCATATCATTACCCTGCCGGAAAGTAAAAAGAGAATTGTCACTCTTGGCAATGACAAAACCCAATTTGATGAGAAAATTCGCAAAACGTTGGTACCAAGCTCTAGGAGCTTGTTTCAAACCATAGAGAGCCTTGCGTAGCCGACAAACATGAGAGGGAGCCTTCCGATCAACAAAACCCGGAGGTTGATGCATATAAACAGTTTCCTGCAAATCGCCATGTAAAAAAGCATTTTTGACATCTAATTGATGTATCGACCACTTTTTAGCCAAAGCTAAACTGAGAACAGTGCGAATAGTGGCCGGTTTAACTACCGGACTGAAAGTCTCATCACAATCCACCCCAACTTCCTGCGACCTGCCATCACATACAAGACGAGCTTTGTGCCTTTCAAGGTCACCATTAGACTTGTATTTATGTTTAAAAAGCCACATACAATTAACAATATTCACCCCCGCAGGCCTAGGCACCAACTCCCATGTCCCTGTTTTAATTAAAGCACTATACTCATCATTCATCGCCGCATTCCAATTTTGGTCATTTAAAGCTTGTTTATATGATTTTGGAAGTGGTGATTTTTTATGAGGGGGACCCAAGGTATTGACAGACAAGTTCAAAGAATACTTTGGGTTAGGCTTGAAAATACCCCGTTTACTACGAGTAATGGGTGGGGAAGGAGGTGGAGGTCGAGTTGGTTGTATGGGTTGCAAGCCACGCAACGGAGGGGGAGTATAAGTTGGAGTAGTGGACTGTGCATTAGAGGAAGGCCCAGAAGAAGAAGGGAAGGAGTGTGGGCCTGAAGAAGGGGATAGGGGCCCAGCAGCTCTAGAAGGTGAAATGGGCAGAGTGGGCCATGGGTGGGCCGTGGGTGTTGAGCCCATATCGCAGCCTTGCTGCGAAGTCCCCTTAATATTCACGTGAAAAGGGGGAGTAGTGGGTGTTATGGGCTGATTTAGGATAGTTGGGCCCATATGCACTTGAGGTTGGGTATGCACTCCATGATTTGGGCTATTTGGCATGTGATGTTGCCAAAGTGGAGAGAGTAATGGGCTAGGATCATCACTATCAAGAAAATTGTAATCAGTAGTTCGAAAATTAGCAAGATTATGAAAAGGAAAAGTTGACTCATCGAACCTTACATGTCGAGAAATAATGATCTTATTTGTGGAAAGGTCAAGACACTTGTAACCCCTATGGTTTGCGGGATATCCCAAAAAGACACATGGGGTGGATCTTGGAGCTAACTTGTGAGGGGCCGTAGCCGAAAGATTAGGAAAACATAGACAACCAAATACCCGAATATGATCATAAGAGGGTGTTACTCGAAACAAAGCTTGAGCAGGAGTACTATGAGAAAGGGCTTTTGTGGGTAAGATGTTAAGAAGGTAAGTTGCCGTTTCAAGGGAATGAACCCAATAGGAAGGAGGGAGTGAGGCATGAATGAGAAGAGTGCGAGAAACATCGTTTAAAGTACGAATCATGCGTTCGGCCTTCCCATTTTGAGATGAGGTGTGTGGACAAGAAAATCGAAAGACTAAACCATTTGTGGCACAAAACAATTTGAACGGATCATTGTCAAACTCTCTACCATGATCACTTTGAAAGGATTTTATAGGTCGTTCGAATTGAGTGGCAACATATTGTCTAAAATTCAAAAAGGATTGGAAAGTTTGGGATTTGAATTTAAGTGGGATAGTCCATACGAAGTGAGTGAAATCATCCAATAACACCAAATAATATTTATGACCATTAGTACTACGAATAGGAGATGTCCATAAATCGGCATGAATTATTTCAAAAGCTGTAGAAGTAGTACTATTTGAATCATAAAAAGGTAAACGAACATGTTTTCCTAATTGACATGAAACACAAAAAATAGAGTTATGCTCCTTATTACAAGTGATTAATTTTCTAGACTTAAGAAAGCTTAAAGCTGAGTCTCCTGGATGTCCTAGACGATCATGCCAAGAGGGTGAGGCAGCTGCAGTGAGTGAAGTGGCAAGACACGTAGATGGATTGGTAGTGGTTGTGACTGGATAAAGATCCCCCGAACTATTACACCTCGTTAGTACTTTCCCCGTTCGAAGATCCTTCACAGAAAAACCAAAAGGGTCAAACTCAATGGACACAGAATTATCGGAAGTGAATTTTCGAACAGAGATGAGATTTTTAACAATTTGAGGTGCTAATAAAACATCACGAAGTGCAAGAGGGGGTTTAGGGTGAGGTAAGGTAGTATGACCATAACCTGTAACCGGAATGCGATGACCATTACCAACTAAAATATGGTTGTTTGTGCTCAAATTAAAAAGAGGCATGAGAGTACCTGAATTGTTGGTCATATGAGCCGTCGCGCCGGAATCCACATACCAAGAGTTGTCTTGCGGAAGGCTCATGGTGGCAAAAGAGTTTCCCAACTCTGTAGGAGTCATTGCCGGCCCGTACTGTGTTGGTGGATAACCCGAATAAAAGGAACTTGGGTATTGTTGCTGGACCATGTAGGCTGCTCTAGGAGGTTGGCCAGTGGGCCGTGACTGCTGCTGTTGTGGGTAAGGAAAAGGGGCAGCAGCCCATTGTTGTTGAGGGTACTGTTGGTGTTGCCCATAGCCCGGAGGTGAGCCGGCCCAATTAAAAGGTGGAGGTTGGGCTTGCTGGGATTGTGTTTGAGTGTTGTTGTTGTTTCCACCTTTGCCACGCCCTTTACCATTCTTGCTAGCAACACCTTTACCCCGACCACGCACCCCTCCTCTGCCGGCATTACCTCCACCGGGCCGCTGCTGATGCGGTTGAGACTGCGACGTCGTGGTGGTTTGTGAGGTGGTGGATGCGGTTTGAGCCATGAATGACGAAGACGAGCCTTGATCGTTCGAACGTCTCGTTTCCTCAAGAAGGAGACGAGAACGAGCAGTTTCGAACGAGGGTAGGGGGTCGGTCTGCTGTATGATGGCAGCCACCGTGTCATAGTCTGTGTTCACTAGTCCAGACACAAGTCTAATGACCAATTTCTGCTCCGTGACCGGTTGATCGACTGCGGCTAATTGATCTTTGAGGATTTTCAATTGTTGACAGTACGAATTGATATCCGAAAAGTTTGAAAGATGAAGGCTATTGAATTGGTTCTCAAGATACACGGCTCTTGTGTGTTTGTTGTCTTGAAATAAAGCCTTCAATTTGTCCCAAATTGCCTGAGCTGAGTCGCCTCTGCAGAGAACAGTTGTAAGTAGGTCCGTGGAGATAGTGCCGTAAATCCATTGTTTAACAATGGAGTCAAGACGGAGCCACAAAGTAGTTGAAATATCGGTTGGACGGGGAGTCTTTGGATCAATATGATCAAGGACGTTAAAAGCATGACAATGAACCTCGAATAACTCGACCCAATTCGAGTATTGAACCTTTTCCCGATCAAGAATCAAAGGAATAGCGTTCTTGATGTTGTTGACGGAGAGGGCCGGATGGTATTCCGTCGATGGTGGAGGAGGAGGTGGTGGGGTGGATTCATCGTCTTTAGCCATGGCGGTAGAAAGTCCGTAAAGATGTGCAGTTAATCCTAAGCAATTGCCAGCTAGAAGACAAAACAATTGATTTGCTGCACAATGGTTGACGAATAAACAAAGTAGGAAAAGTAGTTGGTTAATCAATTAACCAGTAAATAGGAAAAAAATTAAATTGCGGAAACGAAGGTCCCAAATTAAAAAAATTAAAAAAAACCAAGGGAAGTTGGAAAAAAAAAATTAATTTGGGATCGAAAACCTAAGCTGTGATACCATGTTGGATTTCGGGAAAACTCCTCAAACTGGAGTGTGTACCATTGATCATAATATATAGAGTTACAATTCTAGTCCTAATCTCGTTAGGAATCTAGTAAGATAAGTATACAAAATATATCAAAAATATATACAAAATATCCTAGCTCTGCGACAAATATTATCGTAAACTATAATATCTATCAGAAACAATTCAAGCAAAGAACAAGTTATCAGTCAATTCAGAATACAAAAAATCATATCTTTATACTGGTAAATCTTTACAGCTAAAAACTCCACAAATATTACAAAATTCTACATCTTCGCATAATAAAATAATATTCATGTCCCAAGCAACAATATTCACTAAATCAAACAATAAAAAACAAAGACCCAGAAGAAAAATTAACAAAAAGTACACAAAATCTTAACTTTAACTTTCTATTATCTCAGCTAAACATATCCCGAAATTTACATCTCTGGTAATTCATAAAACATTCAAATCCCAAGACATCATCCCAATTGTATGTCAAATCAAGAGGAGATCATAGAATCAAAATTACAGAAAATTGTATGTGTATTGGGAATTTGAGCTAGACATCAACATCAGGTTTGTATATCATTTGGGGTTTCAAGAAATCAAAATTAAGACTATACGAAGTATATATCTCCAAAATTACTTAAGCTCTCAAATCTGAACACTCAAATTTAAGCAAAAAAACTAACCTTCAATATATCAAATTGATGAAGATTCTGCAATTTTGTGGTGGCCATCGACTAATGAACTTAAATTACCAATTAATTCTATACTAGATCGAAACAAAAGAAATAAATTTATTTAATATAACGAGAATTTGAGAATCCCATTCGAATACAAGAAATACGCTGAGTAAAATTTATGTTTTTTTTTTTTTTTTAACTTTTTTATTTATTTTTCGGCTGCGTAAAAATTATGTGGAAGTTGGATGTTCAAAGTTCAAAGTAGTTAATCCCAGAACTACGGAGTACTTAACTAAAGAAAAACAGGCGGTTCAGAAATAATCAAATGGGCAAATTTGTCATTAGCTGTGTTGTTTAAGCAAATCCAACATGTGTGTTTTAGAGCCCACCTCGTCCGACCTGCTAGGCTTGAACATCTTGGTTATTGGGTAGAGTAGCCTAATAATAATAGGGTCAGGGTCAAACTTTAAGGGTTTTTAATGGACAGGATTTTTAACGACATGACCCTTATTGGATAGGGTTAATATAGGGCCAAAATGTTTTTTCAATTTAATAGTCAAACAAAATAGATAATGTAAAAATAATTACATAGATAAATTTGTATTCATATATACTTAATAATGACTTTGTTCAATATTTATTTTAATTGATATTTTGTTAACCCATCCATCATCAACCCGCTATTGACCCTATAAAATGTGACCCGATCCGCACCGACCCTGACTCGATCCGCCCAATAACCAAGGCTATGTGCAATTATTTAATAGCCCACCTCATCCAAAACTAAACTGTTTTATAACCCTAGATTAAGACTTTGTTTGGCAGTAGTTTTTGAGGTAGAAAAAAAAAATGAGTGTTTGACAAGGTAGCAGTTTGAGCACCGGTATAGTGGTAGAGTGAGGTAAGTCTTCTCAAACGTTAAAAAAATACTAGGGTTTAAAAGTAACACGTAACCTTTGTCAAATTTAGTTACTTTTTATATATAGGAATTTTGACGTATTTTAGTAGTGCAACTGCTTCTTTTGTCAAACACTCATACTATCAACAATTACTTTGACATCTATCCACAACTAGTTGACAGCTACTCACTACCCTAACTATTACCCGCTAATTGATCGCTAAAAACTAACCGCTACTGCTAATTTTATCAAACAAGACCTAAAATAAAGGGTTTTTTTTGTTTGGATCCACATGGTACCACTTTACTTTTAATTTATTTTCTAATGTATCATTTCATTTAGAATTTGTTACTACGTATATACACACACCCCAGTGTAATGTACATCCGGGGTCATTTGCTCATTTAATCAAACAATGTGTAAAAATTATTTGCTCATTTGTTGATTAAATGAGCAAATGACCCCGGGTGTACATAATAGGCTCTACATTTCATTAAATTTGTTTTGTATTTTTCGATTTGGCAGCACAAAAATTATTTGTTTAAATCTTTAAAGGGATGTTTAAGCCCTTAAGATTCAAAGGTCAAAATTAGCAAAAAATGACTTAATAATGTCTGAATTTAGGTGAAAGAAAAATGTCTTGATTTACATATTTTGATTTGTTTTGCGAAAAAAAAAATTATTCGATTAAAGTTTTAGGTGTCATTATACTTTTAAGGATCAAATTTTGAAGTTAAAAAAAAAAAAAAAAAACTGTCCTAACTAATGTTTTATTTTGACGTTTTTTTATTTAATCAAACTATTGTTTTATTTTGAAGTCTCGGGTCACTTAAGCACGAAATTGTTGAAGAGGGTCACTACTATAGAAAATCAAAAATTCAATATATAATTTTTGGTCACTTAAGAATGTTACAAAACATGAGGTTGTTATACAAGGAAGTACTCTGTATATATAGAGAATTTCCTAAATTAACTACTGTATTGAATACTCCATATTGAATTATTGTAATGCAACACTAATCAAGTAACCAGCTTATTACTTCCTCCGTTTCTATTTAGTTGACGCATTCAACTTAGGCACACATACATATTAAGGAGGAATGAGAGATAACGATATGTGGGGTACACTAGTAAATACAAGGTATAAAACTTACCCATTCAAAAAGGAAACATGTATGTTAACTAAAATAAACTATCTAAAAAGGAATACATGTCAACTAAAAAAAACGGAGATAAGTATTAAATAATGATCAAACTAGGAGCAAAGTAACGAACACCAGTAATTAAGTCAGTAACACTGAATAGTTACAACGAACATAAGTGTACACAATCAGATCAAACCTTTTTATTTTTAGTCCACAACATGCATAATAGATTAAAAGATAACCAAAGTGAAAGATGAAAGAAATAATTCTTAAAGGTGAAAAATTGTAACATTGTATCCAACAATTGCATTCAAAGAAGTAAGGTTAAAGAAGTAGGTTTGAGCCACGGCATAACCACGAGCCATACGGAAAACCCCAGTCCCACCAACAACCGGGAACTCCCTAACCGGATTCATGATTGAGTTCCGGCCAAAAATAACCACGGAGCTCCCATTATAGATACCATCAACAAAGCCATAATTCAAACCCATGATCAAGTTCACACCTTCTTGTGAGGCTGCACCATATAGACCTTGTGCGCGGCCAACAAGCTTGGAGGTCGGCTCAGGGCTTATGGTGAGTGGATCATCAGCCATAAACAAGCTGCCAAAGCCCAAGGCCGAGTTGTTGCCTCCTATTGGTTGCGCGATTAAGGCCACAGTCGGGGAGTCCCCGTTCATTATGTCGTGGAAGTAGAATTGTAGGACAGTTTTACGCTCGTGGCCATAAGGCTCAGTTTTTGCCCATGTCTTAGCAAAACTTGCATTTACAATATAGGATGACAATATCACAAATAATGTGACAATAGTGAATTCTATTGATTTTGTCATGGTTCTTCCTATTTGAATTGGTTTGTTTGTAATTGCAATTATATTATGTGGTTTATCCGTTATATAAGGAACATATGTAAAGCTTTAATTTGGTAGTGGCTTATTATATATTGTGAGTAGCAACTTATGAAAGACAAGTACTTCTCAGGGTTGAATTGCCTTAGCTTTTATTATAATCATCAATCATAGGTGAATTAATTAATATGGATTAATTTTTTTTCCTTATCTTCTTTGTCGTCTCTCAACTGGCAACTGATCGTTTGAATTTTTATTTCTAGGACAGATTGTGTCTACGGTTATTTTTTAAAATTAAGTTTGTAAGCTGATTAATATGTGTATGGTGCCTTATCTTGCCTACGGAGTATTAAAGATAATTGGTTAGTTTTTATTTTATTTTATTTTATTTTTATTTTATTTTTTTTAATAGAATTGAATTAGTTAATTTTTTTAAGTAATTTGAACTTTATAATTAATAAGTAAAAAAAATTTAGTTAAAAATTTAGTTAAGGTTACCTTTTTTTCCTTGACCTTATTTTAATCTCTTAAGAACGTGTACTTTTCACCTTATCAAAATAGGTTCCAAGATTTATAAGTTCATATCAGTTCAAATAAGTTACATTAATCTCTTAAGAACGTGTACTTTTCACCTTATCAAAATAGGTTTCAAGATTTATAAGTTCATATCAGTTCAAATAAGTTACATTAAGGTCCAATAAATTTGATAAGGTCTAATAAGTTAAATAAGGTTTAATGAGTTCTAATCAAGTCTAATATAGTATTAACCTTTACAATAACAATCTGTAATGCATGGTTGATTGTAACAAGTTGACCTTAGCTTCCATTGATTAACTAGCTGGATTATTAGCCAACCAACTTATTACGGCACTACCTTGCATTTTTTAAATAAATAAAACCTCGTTCATACTTAAATTAATACAAATGTTAACCATCATCAGCTTGCTCAATTATTATTAATTATATATAGTATTAATATTCATATAACGAACTTTAAATAATTGTGTATGTATTAACATGTTGGCATGTTCAAGTCTTCTATCCTCTAGGAGAGGTTGTTATATACACCTGGGTGTATATAACAAATTCTAATCCTCTAGTCATTTCACTCATTCCTCAAAAAAAAAAAAAAAAAAAAAAAAAAAAAAAAAAAAAAAAAAACTAGTCTAGTACGTAATGCTAATAATTTAGTTTGATTTATGCAAATAATTATTATTTAACAAATTAGTTTTCATCCCATTCCAATTGAAGCTTACTAAGCTACTCCCTTTATTTATCTTAACTAGCACAAAAAAATTCAAAAAAAATTTATGTGACAAATTACGTAGAGATAAAAAAAAAATGTAGGGAATTAATTTAGGACAACGTAATAAAAAAAATGTGAAAATTAATCTAAGATAGTGCTTTGGTGAAGGTATTATAAAATAATAAAATAAAAAAGTCAACCATTAATTTGATTTAATACTACCTGTAGTTGATGTACACTCCATTTCTTGCTTTGTGTAGAAAAGATTATACAACATACAACTCTACAAGTAACATTGTAACATTATACTGTTGTGCATGTTTTAATGAATGTGCAAAAATGAAAAATCCATCTTATTGGTGAACAACAGTAACATTATACCCTACAATAACAATCCCAGAAGTAACATTAAAATAGTATGTTTGGGCTATTGCATATCCACGGGCCATCCTAAAAAGCCCAGTACCACCAACAACCGGCATTTCTCTAACCGGGTTCAAGATCGAGTTCCGGCCCAAAATGTTGATGGAGCTCCCATTATAAATCCCATCAACAAAGCTATAACACAAGCCCATAAAAGAGTTCACACCTTGTTGGGAGGCTGAGCCAGAGAAACCCTGGGCCCGGCCTATTGACTTGGACTTTGGGTCTGGACCCACAGTGAGTAGCTCGTCGACCATATACAAGTTACCGAAGGCGAACGAGTTGTTCGGGTCAATGGGTTGGGCCTGGGCGATCAACGCAACGGTGGAAGAGTTGCCAATTGCAATTTCATGGAAGTAGAATTGTAGGACAGTTTTGTGTTCATGATGGCTATACAGTTCAGTTTTGGCCCATGTTGATGTTTCGGGCCAATCAGCCCTACCAAGGCCCAACTTTGCCACATAAGATGTGAATATCAAATATTTCAAAATAACAAATATTAACTTCATGTATTTCTAAATTTGGTTGCTTAAAGTTGTTGATAAATTTTCCCTAAAAAAAATGAGTTGTTGATAAATTTGTTTGTTTGGAAAAGAGATAAAAGGGTGTGTTTATATAGGGAATGTCTATCTACACAAGAACGGAGAAAGGGTTTCATTAATGCTACTACTTGTAAAAATGATGGGTTCCAACTCTTCCAAGCAACGAACACACAAGACACAACTACTTAATTTGACTTCTATTCTATATTCTACGGTGAAAATATTGCATGACTTTGCCTTAAATTGAAATTGGATAAAGTAAGTCACAAGTAACGAATCTAAATTTTTTTTTAAAATGATTGGAATATAAAAGGAATATAAAAGCATTGACTTTTTTTTTTTTTAATAATTAAATACAACCCTTATGTAGTTATGTGTTACATAAGGTGATTATGAAGTATAATGGGAGGATACTAGGATTGAGCCTTAAGAACAAGCCATTGATGTGTGTTGATGGTTTTGACAGGCAAGAAACAAAACATGCATGTTTATCAACAAGTAGATCTAATTTCACCATTTTCTCAATTCGTTGACAAATATAAGTAGAATAGAATCAACACTAATTACAATCAACCAAAGGGGATGTAGCTCAGATAGTAGAGCGCTCGCTTAGCATGCGAGAGGTACGGGGATCGATACCCCGCATCTCCATAATTACGACTACATGGCCCAATGGTTAAGGCGCTGGTCTACGAAACCAGAGATTCTGGTTCGATCCCGACTCCATGGCCCAATGGATAAGGCGCTGGTCTACGAAACCAGAGATTCTGGGTTCGATCCCCAGTGGAGTCGTTTTTCTTTTTATTTTTATTGCTGTCTTAAAGTTATACGCTTCTTATATTAGCTGTTATTGACATTGTGTTTGTAACTAACAATAGGACTCCGTGGCCCAATGGATAAGGCGCTGGTCTACGAAACCAGAGATTCTGGGTTCGATCCCCAGCGGAGTCGTTTTGTATATATTTAAAGTTATTTTTTTCTCTTCTGCTAAGAGTATGTTTGCATGAAGAAGTGTACTACCTCCGCAAAACAACTGGTTTGGCCATTGAGGAAGAAAGATGAGTTCATCAAGTGTTAACGGAAAGCCGGTGAGATTATAAGGTTTTGCACTTTGTTGAGTATGGGATCTCATCAATTGCAAGTCGTTTTGTATATATTTAAAGTTATTTTTTTCTCTTCTGCTAAGAGTATGTTTGCATGAAGAAGTGTACTACCTCCGCAAAACAACTGGTTTGGCCATTGAGGAAGAAAGATGAGTTCATCAAGTGTTAACGGAAAGCCGGTGAGATTATAAGGTTTTGCACTTTGTTGAGTATGGGATCTCATCAATTGCAATACTTGCAAACATGCTAAAGATCAGACCAATTGCGCGTGCTTTAGCCAAGTAAAGCAACACCGAAATGAATGTTGTTATGTACAAGACTAACTGAAAAGGGATAATATTACACATGTGGCAACGGACCTATAATTTCATTCCGATGTACAATGGTCTATTACAAATCATTTTTTTCGTTACCCTGAACTTCTACACTTAAGTGGTAATTTTAAATCACCATCAAATAAGAAGGAAAAGGTTAAAGCCCTTTAATCATTGGGGCTTAGCAATCCAGACAGCAAATGTGAATCAAATCAGACAGCATGGCCTTTGGTACATAGGACGCTGATAAATTCTCTGTATCATGTGGAAGAATCTACTCACATCTGCACAGAAACACAACTTTTTGGAATCAGAAACAAAATTTAGTAATAGTTGTCCAAGCAGTCATATCCCCTCTGTCAATATAAAGCACAACCATATATAATGATTAGTAAGACGGAACGGTTATCTACCGACTTCTTTGTATCCTACTTTAAGTTGGAACAAGTTGATGTCGTGACAAACCAACAGGTTGCAAGTTAATATAATAAGTGAATCATCCCATAACATAATAAGTTCATATGAATACTCCATGAATCCATGCCATACTCAAATCTGTAATATGACCAATGAAAAATCTAGGACATTTTTAAAATATTCATGCGTAAGAGACAGGATCACATTAGCTTCAAGTTACATTGATAATAAAGCATTTAACATTGTATTGATTCTATAAAATATTATACGATGCTATATTGATGATACGGAGTACATTTTTATAGAGTTAGTGTTGGAGCTTTATTTTGGGTGTAGTAATAATAAGCTGAACTTTACTTAAATTTAGATCATAATTTTGCAAGGAAAGACAAGAAAAGAAATCCAAGCTCATGCCAGCATGCTGCATGCTGGCATATCTGAGATGACACGACAGTACGGCACACATTTAGTGGCAGATTTCACGACTTGTAATACGAAGATGCAAAAGCAGAAATACCTATCGTATTTGACCTAGCAGCATAATCACGTTTCAGTTTGAGTGAACCAAATAGGGTACTGCAAAAAATCAGACAGACAAAACATTTAGATCTTCATTTCAAAGGTAAGATAAGAATACTACACAGAAAATGACATATTTCAAGTTCAGACACGCAGGATATTACAGAGGAAAAAAAGTGATATGTTTTCATGTCCTTCAACAAGATATGGAGGTTTATCATACAGGCTGCTATGAGACATGCATTAAAACAACATAGGCCACATACCCATACCAGCCAATCTTCAAATGAAGACAATTTGACAAATGTTTAACATATAACCTTGCTCATAAATCAATAAAAGCGGAAGGATAATGAAGGCTCAGTGGCAGAATACATCAACATCATCCACTGGCAAATTTGCAATCTTGCATGTTTCGGATAATGAAGCTCAGTCAAAAAGGACCTATTGACATTTCTTGGCTTACAGGTGAAAGGAAGAAATTTCCATTCAAAACTAAGTTTTCAAATTAGTCAGCAATATAAATATGAGTAAGGCACTCAATTTCCTAGCATCAATCATCCTTCAAAGGAAATGCATTCTCATTTGTTTCATAAAGTTGAAATGCTTTCCAGCTTTACTCGAGAGGATAGTAAAACTTTCCAAAAGATGTATTTTTCTTCAACTATAAGGTATAAGCCACAAATCATTATCCATTTTCAATGAGGCCAAAGATTTACTATTCTTTTGGATTACAATGAACTGGATTCAGTGAAATTTATGTGCTTAATTGTTGATTTTCTGTAAAAGCAGTCAGTGTGATGACAATTGGATTAAAGGAGGAATCCACTCTTCACTATATATAAGGTTGTGTACAATCAAATCCCTCAATGCTGTTCAGGAGCTTATTCGGAGGCATTTGGGCAATATAATAGTGTGACGTATAAACATACTATATCTCATTAGTCGAGGGAGGAACAAAGGCATACAAGAAGGTAGATTATGAAATATAAAGGTTTTAATGTCAGCAAACTTTGCAGTGGATTAATTTTTTGACTTCTTAAGGAATGTACTTACCCAGCAGGAAAATTGATAGCATCAAAATGAGTATGAGTCGCATGGAAGAGCTCAACTGCAAGCGTCTTGAGCCTTGCATCCTATTATTTAAACCACCGGAGCATGTAAAAAGCTGCAAAAAGTAATACAGTAATTGTTAGTGGTAGTTTGTAGTTGTCATGGTCAATGAATAATTAATCAAAATAACACAAGAGATAGAGGGGTGATCCCCTAAATGACAAGGATTTCAATTCTAACATACTGCAATAACTTCAATCAACAAGAGAGGCAGGGGACAGGTGTAGAGCAGTATCATGTAATTCAATGCTATCCAGAACTTCATTAGTAAATTAATAAATCCACAATTTTGGCTTGGAGATTGTAAAAGCTTTTGAATGATCAAACAAAACAGAGCAGAAAGATGAATAAATCAAGGAGGAGGAAAGGCCAGCAATTGGGAACTAAAAATTTATAAAATTTCTTTTTCAAGTGCAAGAGTTGAGGGGGAAAATGGTTGATTTGTAATGACTAAAATATTTAAATCACTATTCTGCAGGAATTGACCGTCAATTTGTGGAGATTAGTTCAACTAACCTTATTAATGCAACTAATTCCTCTGAATTGAAGTAAACTTGACGTTTTGAAGCCTTTCACCTTTGGTGTGGCCTCGATGGTTGACATAGTACTCATATTATCATCTCCGTCAGGAATCACAATCTTTAAAGAACCAGAATTTGGTGATATATGAGTCCTCTTTGCACTGCGTGTTCTATCAGCGTCACAATTCACATCCCCCCGTGTCCCAAGTGCTTCCCTTGCACTTAATTCTATGAGAGAAATAGGTTGCTCCATGTTAATCACAATATCATCTTTTAATGCAAGTGAACCTTTTCCCTGCATGTTGGATGCTGCACTGGTACTAGTGCTGCAAGCAGCAAAGTCCAAATCCTTTTTCTTACATAAATTCTCTTCCGTTAAACTATTGGAAGATTTTGCAATTTTATTTCTAGCACTCTTAGTGAATGTCTCAGAACCAGAGAGGAACATAGCCAGGTCATCTCGTTCATCTTCATCCAAATTCACCCATCGAAATGGTTGCTTTCCTTCCTCATTCAATGTATCACTCAATGTATCTTCAACACGGGTTATCAAGCTTTCAATGGCAACAAGGAATTGCTGGTGCCTTGCCATTCTACTATGATCGCGGCAATTTCCATAACTTAACCTCACAGCCTTCTCAAACTCTTCCAACTAATACCAAAAAACAATTATTACTAAATAACTTAAACGAACATCAAAATCAGACAACATACTACAGTTTGTACATACGGTTAGAACAGCTAAACAGAAATAATATTGGCAAGTACCTGCCATTTCGCAGTGCCAAGAGCTGTTTGAACTTCACGACGAAGCTCATCTAAATCATTCGAAGATAATCCATCTTTCTTCTGTCTAATCCATAATCGATAAGCTGATTCCAAGCTGAAGGAAACACCATTGAATTAATTACAAAACACCCCTTATAAAATTTTAATTGTTACCTAAGATTCTGGACTCACAGATTCATTTCCAACCATAGATACATTTCAATTTCACTCTTTACCTCAATAAAGATGCTCATAATTTCATTCTAAAACTAACATAGTTTGAAAAAAAATATACGAAGTATATAAAACAATAGAATAATCCGAAAACACTCAATAAAGAATACAAGAAAACATCTACAGACAAAATCCATTCACACTGACTAAAATTTGTACAGCATCATGATCATACCCCAAAAATAATTATATGAACAGCAATAATTATGCAATATTATATACTTTATTAATATAATTAAACTAAAAACTACAACCCATAAAATACTGGCAACAATAAACCCTCTTTTACCAACCACCCAAAAAATATAAAATTGAAAAAAAAAAATCAAAAATCCATGAAAAAAATAAAGGAAACCCAGATCGGAAAAAACCTAGAATAAGTAAACATACATGTCGGCAGATTCTTGAACTTCTTCAGCAGCAGAGAAAAACGCATCCCTTTGCCATAAATCAAAAGAATTAGAGACCAACATTCTTAAAATTCAAAAAAATAGTTCAAATCAATTATAAATTGATTGAAATAATCGAATTTTAGCCGCCCAAAGCAAGAAATTAGGGGGAAAAAATAAGTTTAAGGGGTAAAGATTCTGGAGAAATTATTATTATTGTTGTTGGGGTAGGATGGATAAGGGTTTTGGGGATTTTGCTTTCTTCTTCTTTATTCCTCTTTTGATTGAAGAGAAAGAGGAAGAAGAAACTGAAAGCAAAATAAAGAAAGAGGAGAGAGAAAGAAGGGTGGTTTTGCAGGCAATAAATCCAAGGAGGAGGAGGATGGTGGGAATCCTTTTTTGCCTTTTTATTATTATTATTATTATTATTATTATTATAAAAAAAAACAAAACGTACAGAGTCAATCAATTTACAAGAAATTGGTAGGGAGCCGAGATACAATCTGGGCCCCCACCCCTCTAGCTATAGCGAACCCGATCCTGCTGAAGATGTGAGCAGCTGCACGAGCACCAATATCCTGAGTCTTAGCGAACGCCTGAACCCGCTTCAGCAACGCAATAGAATCCTTCTCTAATTCCCCCAACGAAGAAAAGGAGAAAGGAAGAAAACCATAGCCAATAGCCCTGCAACGCGCCCCATACTTGTCCCGCTTCCGCTGAGCCGCCGCCGACACAACACGACCAGGAACGAAGTCAGACAACCCCGATTGTGTCAAAGGTGAAGACCCCGTCAAATCAACACATACATCAAGGCCTCTATCCCAGGAATAAAGCAGCACATCTGCAGGTCGTAGAGCCCCGTCGTTTCCTCCAATCAACCCAATGTTAACCTCCTTTCGAGCAGAGATTCCAGACCGAATACAAATATCAACAAGGGTGTCACGAACAACATTGTGCCGATGTTTAATACCCACCATCCCAGCACAAGACACTGCATGATCCCCATAAATATCCCCGTCAAAAACCCTAGAGCAAGCAGAACACGGTGTTGAAACGGAGAACAAAGGAACACCTAACCGGTAGCAAAGAACACTACGGTAAGTCTTACCATTCATAGTCTGACCCAAACCCGATATCGGGACCGTCCGCAACCAGGCCGAAGAGTGATCCCCCTGTTGGGACTTCCATAAGGCTACCTGACGCGGAGTTAAGGAGAAAGTGGAATCCGCAGATGCAGTGACCTTCGTGAAATATATATCTGCCAACTTTTTCATGAGTTTGGGGGCAGCGATCTCACTAGGGTTACTCAAAAGGTCGGTCTCCGCAGCGCTGTTAAAAAGACTAAGAGCACCATCGAAGGCCGGTCCCGGACCAACAATACCAGAATGGCGAAGAAGCGTAGCCTGAAGACCAGAAGACTGCAGACGCGATGCAAGGAAAGCATAAAGCCGAACATCACCCGCTGAATAGACACCCAAACCACCATAAGAAAAAGGTAAGGTGGCAAGTCGCCATTGCCAATCACCAAAGCCAGGCCCCGAAGCTGTTACAATGCGCTCCAAAGAAGCCCGAAGGGCCAAGTCAAAAGAAACTTGTGCTGTTTCAAAAAGACGAGGAGGACAAGTGCGCATAGCAAAGTAGAGTTTTGAAACCCCAGTACACGCACGAAGAAGCAACAACTCGCATTGGGGATCATCGAGCTTAGCAACAGCATCCAGTAGCACAACGGTCTTCGACACTCTCTGTGAAACAAGCTCACCACAGAAAGAGGAATCAGCACTGACAGGGCCACCCAGTAACTTAACACCATGCACAGGACGACCAATATCCGGAGGAAAGACACCGACGAGACGACTACGAGGGTCCTCCGAGGGCCAGAATACTTCTGTTTTCTCAACGTTGACATGGAGTCCGAGACGAGGTCCTTCCGCCAAAATCAACTCCAAAACCTTTCCTACCACTAAGGTGTCACCAATAATAGTGCCATCATCTAAATACCAAGCTTGCAAACATAAGTCAAAAGAATCCCTGATTTGGCACACTAAAGGATGAAGAACCAAAGCAAAAAGCAAAGGGCCTAGAGGATCACCCTGTTGCACTCCCTGACATGACCATAAGGTATGCTCCCCATAAAAAAGCCTGGCTGGAGTAGAGTAACAGAATTCAACCCAACACGAGAGAGCTGGACAACGGAGACGAACCTCACGCAGCATAGCCGAACGGTCTACCAAATTAAAAGCATTCTTAAAATCCACCAACAACATAGAGAGACCAACATCACCACCACGCGCCTCAACCAAACGATTAACAGCATGAAGAATAGCCTCACCACCCGCCGGCACCCCAACACCAAACTGAAGACCTCCTAGATAGCTTCCCAGACGCGGACCAATTAAAGCAGCCCCAACCTTTGAAACTAGACGCCTCCAAACTGTACCTACAGCAATAGGCCGAATACCACCTCCAGGCTTAACAAGTGGTGTGAGAGGAGCACTAGAAATATACTCTCCCAACTCAGCAGGACATTTCCCGGCGAGAAAAAGATTAACCACCTGCGTAATAGAGTCCACCAACTCATCTGAAATAGCAAGAGCAGCACCACTCAAACAATCCATAAGGTGTTGAGCACGCAGGCCATCTCTACCGCATGACGTACCTCGTGGAAAACCCCTAATCTGATCCAAAACAACAGCAGGAGTAGCAATAAGGTGCTGATCAACTGGAATATCCGGTAAGATAGGAGCCGGAAAGGAAGGGTGCTTAGCTTGCAAATCTGCAAGAGTAGCATCATTGTAAGGGGCAAGACCAGAAGACGAAAGAACCCTAACCGCAGCAGTGTAATTATTATTATTATTATTATTATTATTATTATTATTATTATTATTGTGTTGTGTTTTTGGTTGAATTATTAAATAATTTTCCATGTTTTTTGTTAAGTGGGACAAGATGATGAAGGGAAAAGGTAAACTAATTCTATTAGGATTTTTTAATGAGAATTGAGAAATCTAATTTGTAGAAGAGAGCTAGTGTTGGTATTTAGTTATTGGTCTTTCTTTTCTTTTTACTAATAATTATAAGATTAACAATGTCATAGAAAAAAAAAATGTTATCTAAAATCATATACTTGTCTCCATAAAAAATAAAAAAAAAAAAAAAAAAAAAAAAAATACATATACTTGTATAGTTTATGTTATTGAAATAGAATATATATAATAGTGTTCTAAACTTATTTATTAGTAACTTATTTATTAGATACTCTGTGTATAAGTTTAGCAAAATAAGTTCATATAAAATTTGAATTTTGAATCATATAAGTCATATACTCCATATATACGTGTACAAAGTGTATGTAAATTGTGTTGTAAAAAAAAAATGTATGTAAATTGTATTGCATTGAATATCACATGGGAAACTAATTATATATTATTAGCTTAATAATTAGGTCGTTCGAACATTGAAACTCATTAGATGCATCCTTTATGATGATAAGATTGAGGAAAGAATATAATACTCACAATTTTCTTAAGAGAGATTAACATCAAAGGTGCACCTTTTTTTTTATATGATCAACGATAGTATCAGATCGAGTGATACATAAAAAAACTTGAAAGGTAATCCATAGGCAATCATTGAGAAAGAATGACCTCGATGCACCCCATAGGCCTTGTTTGGCGATAAGCTATTAGTTTTTAGGGGGTAGTTGTTAATTATGGAATAATTATATACTTGCTATAAAACACTGTATTAGTTGGTTGTATTTGCAAGTTAGACCAATCAATAGTATTAATCGTTGTTTGTGTATAAAATATTTGATAGATAATTCTCAATTCTTGTAATATATACAAAGTATTTATTATATTTATATACATTAAATGATGACCAATTCAATGTATAAGAATGGATGTAGTATATGATTAACATAACTCATCAAATAAATTGAGAGCTAACTGTACATGGTTGTATATTTTCCTCGATTATTTACAAGCATCTCTTTTTATTGACCTTCGAAAAAAAAATGACCATTCAAAAAAAAAAAAAAAAAAAAAAAAAACATACTTTGAATAAATAAATACGAAAGTATGAAACAATAATTATAATTTGAATAAGTTATAGTCCTCTATCCTATATGTTGACAATTGTATAAACGGCAAAAACAGAATTCATTTGAAGCATTAAGTGACTAGTCTTTGGAGACATAATAGTGTTTACTTATTCCTCAGTACTCACAAATTACAGGTCATAAGTTGTTATAGTATACTTCTATATAAGTTTATTAGTTGTCTCCTCTAACGTTCCCCAATTGCAAGCTGGGATTTTTTTTTTTTTAACAATATGTTTCGCCGACATTTATAAACAATTTGGTCAACAACAATACATGCAAATTAAAGAAAATGATTAATTATATAAAGTTATAATTAAGGAGAAAAGTGGGGAAAATACTACTCCATATCACCAAGTAGTCATTCTCTTTATTTAAAATCAATAATGTAGTTTAGATAATAAGTACGTGAGTCCTCGAATATTTTAATTGATAACGTAATTAAGGTAAAAAAGGAAGGAAGGGAGAAAGAAAAAATAAAAGAAGGAAGCAGGGGTGGTTGGTTCATATTGTCGTTGGCCCGCCAACTAATACTGATTTTATCAAAGCTGGCAAAATCCTGCACCGTAATATACTACGAACACGGAGTACTACCATTTCCTTTTCCTTTTTTATCTAGGGCGACTAAGCATATACAAGTATTTTTAGGGGTGAGCATGAGTCGAGCCGAGTACTACCTTATTCATGTTCAAGCTCATTTAATTTAGGCGAGTCCGAGTATGATTCCGAGCTTTCAAGCGAGCTCAAAAAATTGTTCAACCTCAGCTCATTTAGTAAATTATATGTTCGTGAACGAGCATTTTTAATAAACGAGCTTAATAATAAATGAGCTTTGTACTTTTGACATTCGAAAATCTCAAAATTAGCATTATTCATAATGAAATCCCAATTATAACAATAAAAATTAAATCAACAATTGTAACGTCAATCAATTTATATTATCAATTAAGCTATATTTACACCCCTAATTTTAGGCTTTGTTTGTTTGGAAAGTTTTTCTTACACTGTACGAGTAATCAAAGTCAAAGATATAATTTGAATTTTTTTCTTGAATTATACATGGTAAATTGGTAATCATATATTAAGATACTATATAATTCAATAATAAACGAGCTTGTTCATGAACATAAATAAACGAGTAGTTCGTGAACATAAATAAACGAGTTGTTCATGAACTTATCTGAACGAGCATATGTATGTTCATGTTCAAGCTCATTTATTACACGAGCTTCAAATTTTGTTCAAGATCGGCTCATTTATTAAATTAACGAACATGAACAAGCTTCAACCGAGCTTGAACCCGAGTAGTTTATTGGTCGGCTCGGTTCATTTACACCCCTAAGTATTTCTCTAGGTACGTAGTATCTTTATATTTCTCAAAAAAAAATATACTAATGAGGATATTAAAATTATACTATTTTCTTTTCTTTCAAAAAAAAAAAAAAAAAAAAAAAAAAAAAAAAAAAAAAACTAATTTTATGTCTAGAAAAAAAATATATATATGATTACTATGAAACCTATTGATTATTTCTTCTTCGTAATATTTTTCGTTTGTTGAAGATAGTGGAGATCGAGATTATAATGACCTGGTGAAACTGCACTTATGAGATAATGGTTTATTAACGGTGAATTTTGTTATCATGGTATTGTGGATGTCAATTAGTTTTATTTGTATAAATTTTGGACATATTACCTATATTTTGAGATCAAATTTTATGACATGAAAGCTGTGAAAATAAATAATTAGGTATGAATGTTTGGTAAAGTAACTGACTAGCTATTAGTAGCGAAATTCTAAAAATATAAAAGAAAAAATTCCACAGCTACCTAACTTTTCACAAAAGAGTTAATAATTGTAACTTTTCACAAAAGCTACTACTTCAAGTCTTCAACCACAAAACTCTTATTCCACTACTACATTGCAAAACACTAATACTTTTTTTATTAAGTAGTGGTTTGAATAAGTCAAACCTGTAAAAGCTACTCAAAATCTAGTGCCGAACACGTCCTAATACTTTGTATAAGTTGATTTTTTCAGTTTTTCTAAAGGAATTAGCTTAAGACATAAAGAAAATATAGTACATTACATTTTTTTTTTTAAGAAACTCTCTTTTACATAATGAAATGATTATTTCACGTACTCTACATATTAATTTTGACATTGGCTTCTCCTTGCAACTTACTTGCAAGTGTTTTTTATATAAGACTAATTTCACATAACATAAGACCATTTTCCACGTTGAAAACGATGTCAATATCAATTAATTTTAAAGTGGAAAATTCATTTTGATTATTATTAATTAGGACTTTTAAACAATACATGAAAAGTTAATTAAAATAAGTTTAATTTAGTCTAAAACAAAGTAATCGACAAAAACATTATAATTTCCATAATACAAGGCACTATACCAAACAATTATTGGTAGCAACATACTTTTATTTTTTCTAAATTATAAAATTTTAAAAAGATTTATAAAGATTCGTATGGTAGTGACTGGAGACAGTTTGGCATAATAATGACGTCCAAGTTGTATGATGATATGAAGTTATGAACTAATGAACATCATCAAATGAATACCTAACAAGTGTTGCCTGGCATAGTGCCTTATCAACCTCATTCAAACAACCTTCGCAATACTTGGAACTTGATTATGGAGCTACCGTAACCGTTTTGATGTATTCTTATTACTTATATGTTTTATATTTAATCAATATATTCTTATTGAACAGTTTGAATTTTATTTTTCAAATCAACAAATAGTTTTGTATTTACACTATTATATATCCGTGGTTATTACACTTCTATTATCATTAAGTAAGACCAAATGAAGTTTGACTTACTTAATAAGACTTTATACTTCACGTGGATTAAGAGATTTAGGGTTCAAAATTATCAACTGAGAGTGTTTGAATATTTGGGAGTGAGGCTTTCCTTACTTTTTTCTCTACTTTCAAATGTCTATATATGTTGTAAATATTACACTAAAAATGTTATAAAGATTAAAATCTAGGGGCTCTCCTTACTTCCCTGACCCCAATTATTAAAATGTTTATCCCGCTAATCCAAATTGGATTGTGTGAGAAATTTGGAACTAACACACAATGAATCAATGTAGATAAGTCGAGATTTGATAAAAGGTTTAAAATTTCTCCAGCCTCCAAAGATTTAGTAACCTCTGTCGGTAGTGACAAAATCAGTTTACTGATAGCAACATTCTAACTGGCACAGTACGTATTTATGTGCAAAAGGCAGACTATTAAGAGAACAACAATAAAGAATCATTTTCTTTCACCAAATTATTACTCCGTATTTATTAATGTCTTAAATTTTCAACTCAAAGTGCATGATTGACCCCTTTGTGAAATGTGGCTGCGCTTCATAATAAAAAGTCACTCAAAACACATGAAAAAACTTCAAGTCAAATTTGACATCCACCATACCACCTCACGTTTATTGTATATTTGCACGCCATTTAATCTATAAATATTATTAAAACCCAAGGGATTGATATATCGATGACATATGTCATATTTTGTCATCATAACATTTATGACATAACACCACGTAGATGATGACATGAAAACACATTAGTATTTGAATTAGATTTGAACCATTATATTCCTTGAAATTCCCAACTGTTCATTACCACAATTCCGCAATTACTGTCACTTCATTGCTTAATTAACATTCATATATGAATTGTAACTTTTCATTATATTAAACATTATATGTAATTCCTTAATTGTAAAACAAATACCACTGCAAGTCTGCAACTCTCTTTCTATCTCCAACTAATTTTACCATTTTATTTTATTATTTAAACTTAAGGCATTGGTTCTAAAATATTATTTAAACTCAAGATAATTTTTTCATTTTGTATTTAAACATAACTCGGGGCATCGCCCGGACTCCAAACTAGTTAGTAATTTAAATACGGAGTATGAGGGGATACATTTTTTCTTTACACAATCTTACAATTTTCACAACCCTCATTGTATGCCATAAACTTACACGTCATTATCTTTATTTTTAAGTGTAAGTAAGTGTGACTATTGTTCATTATCACTGCATGCATGCCTATATTAGTGGTCATTATCTTTGTTAAGTGTAAGTTTGAGTATTGTTCGTCATATATTGAAAAATAAACCAAAGAGTTTGATTTAGTTCATAATCTAAACATGTTACTCCTATTGCCAATTGGTTTTAAGAAGGAACGTCATTTTAGGTTTTTATAGTACAGGGCTTTATTTGACGTTTATTAATGTTTTAAGAGTTTTCAGTGCCACAGTGATAAAATATTTACTTGTATATATATATATCAATATATGTGATGACAGTGAACAAACGCAATGCATGCTTACCTATATATGTTTGTTTCTTTAATTAGCAGCCACCTATATTGTTTATCTTTTGGTGATATGATTTTTCTTCTTTAGAAAGCACTACTGATGGTATTCAGATAGAGAGAGTCAGCAAGCATGATATAATATAATATTGATATAATTAGGTCCTATATCCCTTCAACTCCTTTGGTGGGAAAATGTTCCATCAGCAATTAGTTGGAACGAACTTGGAATGGATATCAGCAACTTTTATTTATTTTAGATATTTCTCAGCTTATATTTAAATTAGGAAAAAAGGTATATGCAGCTCTAAGAGTTGCATATAAGAAGCTAAAAATGAAAAAAAAACAATTAATAAACATTTATTATATCGATTTACTCGTGAATTATCGATAAATTCCCAACTTAATACTAAAAAAGGATGTATTTTAAATACTTATATAACATTACCCTTTAAATTATACACCTCTTCATCACCGGAACATGATTTTCGTCGAGGCTCATAAGAACCCAAACTCTTACTTTGTATAGTTTTATTTGAACTATATAGAAATCAGACATAATAGGTGGATTAATAATGGTTAACATATAAGTAGTACTATTATTTGAAGATTTTAACAAAGAAGATTGTATCTTGTCTAAAACATGGTCATGTGAATCTTTGGATTACCTTTTGTTCTAAATCATCTTGGTTATGTACTTATGTACGTACCTGGTGGCTGGTACAGTACATGAGATCTTCATAGTAGGAGTATGTCAGCCCAATGCTTAGTTGGTAGGCCGCAGGCCTGTGTGTTTTATTATGCGGGCCTTCAGCCCTTCACCTGTTAAAATAAAAGTTTGGGCTTTATTGTACATTTAAATCTTTGATGTATTGATTGAAAATTTGAAATATGACTATATGGGCCTTGGTGATTTTCCACAGTCACAGACCTCACAGTAAATAAAAACGAAGGAAGTATAACTGTATGAAACTCACGTGAAACTTAACTGCTCAAGGCTCAAGCCATTACAATAGAAATAACGCCATACACACGATAGATAATATACTACGGAGTAATATTATGGAATGCTCTTTATTATATAGCCCAAAGTATAGAAATTAAAAGAGCAATAATCATAGTGTGGCTTTGTTACTACTCCATAGTACTTACAGCCTGATTACAACAGATTTCAGCACAAATATAGGCTTCCACCCTAAGCCTGTCGGATCTCCCCTTCACTCTCAATGGTGAATTTTATCCAAACCCTTATCCTACTTCTCTCTATCTCTCTTTCTCTCTCCTTTGACCTTGAATTGACATACATGGCAAATAACGGTCAAGATTTCCCAATCGAAGAAGCTACAATCACAGCCATCCATCAAGCCTTCTCCCAAAACAAACTAACCTGTAGACAACTCGTTGACTATTACCTTAATCGCATCGAAACATTAAACCCTATCCTACGCGCAGTTGTTGAGGTTAACCCGGACGCGCAGGCTCTCGCCGACGTTGCCGATCAGGAGAGAGTAAATGGGCGTCAGTTGGGCGCGGTGCACGGTATACCGGTGTTAGTGAAGGATACAATTGGGACCAAGGATAAGATGGGGACCACAGCCGGGTCGTACGCGCTGGTGGGGTCGGTGGTGGCGCGTGAGTCATCGGTTGTAGAAAGATTGAGGAAATCTGGAGCTGTGATATTGGGGAAGGCTAGTTTGTCTGAGTGGTATAAACTTCGGTCTATTGATCATCTCCCCAATGGCTGGTCTGCTAGAGCTGGCCAAGGAGTGGTTAGTTCTCTTACTTTTGAATTTGAATTTTTTTTAAATTTTGAACATTTTTGTATTATAGTACCAGTATTAAAAGTTACTTTACGACTCCTTTGATAGATTGTACTAAATGATGGTCTGTTTGTTAGAGTGCTAAACATGTCATTTCTTGGTCTAATCCAACAAATTTATGTAGTACTCTTTATGAAGGAAGCTTGTACGTATCTTGATCTTGATTAGTGACATGTTGGTTTTCTAGGGCCAAACTTTGAATTTCTTTATTGATGATAGAATTTACTCGTACAAATCATGTTTTAATTTACTCATACAAACTATGTTTCTAGATTTGTAGTTAAAAGTACTTTTTGAATTTATACTCCGTATTATAATGGATTTGATTAAGCATTGATATACGAAAAACCAATGTTCTATATATTAGGAATTTAGGATATACTAGATCCATGCTCATTTTCAGTCGTTCATGAAAATTATTTGGACATTTGTGTAAAAAACACTAATTCAAGGCGTAAATCAATGAAAGCTTGCATTAGAAATTAGATTTTAGTTGTTTACAGATCAATGAGACCCTTATTTACGTCTCCAATGCGGTAATGTTCAGTTGTTCAGGAGCGAAACTTGTATTGTACTTGAAGCTTAAGTTACTATGACTACCAATTTAGTGCATCTAGCTACTTAGCTGAGTTTATACGATTTTGATTTGCCAACCTCATCTTATTGATCTTTATCGAACCATGTAGAACCCATATGTAAAATCTGCTGATCCATGTGGCTCAAGCAGTGGTTCAGCCATATCTGTAGCGGCGAATCTGGTGGCTGTATCACTTGGTACTGATACTCACAGTTCCATCATCTGCCCTTCTGATCATAACTCTGCTGTGGGTCTTAGGCCTACCGTAGGGCTCGTAAGCCGGGCCGGTGTAATTCCAATTTCATCCCGCCAAGATACCGTTGGGTAAGCAAGAGATAATCTAAACTAATCAATGTATCTTGTTATAACATCACTACATCAGAGTATCAATTAAATCTTTGGTGACAATGTGATTAACCTTGCAGGCCAATATGTAGGACTGTTTCTGATTGTGTATATGTTCTAGACGAGATTGCTGGTTTCGACCCTAGGGATGAGGAAGCCACGAAAAGATCATCGAAATTTATACCTCAAGGAGGATACAAGCAATTCCTTAAGGAGGATGGACTTAAAGGAAAGCGGTTAGGCATTGTCAGACACCCCTTTGTGAGCTCCCTACATGAATCTACTGTGGCTCAAGCTTTCGAAGGCCATCTCAAAACATTAAGGTATAGCTAAGCTAAACACCTACATTTGGTGTCCATGAATTATTTTGGTTGTTCAAGTTAGTGAGTTGAATGATAAAAATGCAGGGAGAAAGGAGCAATATTAGTGGATGACCTTGAAATTTCGAACATTGGTGAGATCCTTAACCCTCATCATAGTGGTGAAATAACAGCAATGCTTGCTGATTTCAAGCACGCGATTCCTGAATACCTCAAGGGACTTGAGTCTTCACCCGTGAGGTCCCTAGCAGACATTATCGCCTTCAATGAAAACAATCCTGAACTGGTATGTAGTTAACCATTTAATTTCCTCTTATTAAACAATTACAATGAGCAAATTAGTCTAAAATCTTGCTGTTACAGGAGAGGACTAATGAGTACGGGCAAGATGGATTTATCGAGGCAGAAAATATGCAAGGAAACGAGGAGGAAATAGAGCAGATAGTCGAGCATCTTGACAAGCTGAACAAGGAAGGATTCGAGAAAATGATGGAAGACAACAAATTGGACGCGATGGTGACTCCTGGAACAAAGGCTATCCCTGTGATGGCTATTGGAGGGTACCCTGGGATTACAGTTCCAGCTGGTTATGATGAACATGGTATTCCGTTTGGCATGTTGTTCTCAGGGCTAAAAGGAACGGAACCAAAGCTAATCGAGAGTGCTTATGGGTTCGAACAAGCTACTTTGGCTCGGAAGCCTCCCCTGTTTGATTCACCTGAATGGCTTCAAGGGTGAAAAATGTACCCTTAGTATGATTCTTAATGTGCTTGACTTAGATCAACTTATGACTTGTGACATGTTGGCCTTGATGATTTATTTTCATACTTTCAAAAGAAATGATACTTAATGAATAGATGTGGTTGTTAAATGTTAATTAAGTCTGCTAGCTACCACAAATTGCATACTAATACAAAATCTTCAAATATCAAGATGTAAAATCTTGCAAAAATTTGCCTCCATTACCAAATTGACCCCAAAGTATCACAATTAATTAACAAAAATAAAACCAATGTTTCACAAATGAAATCGAAGTAAGAAACAAAATAATATTACAACTTAAGTTTGTTAAAGGATAAAATGTTACAGACATGTATTGAGTATGCCTTGCCCTAGCTACCCATCTCGTTCGAGAAAATGATAATGGTGATCACCTACAAAGTATACCTGTGATTTAGCTCTTGGTCTTATGGGCTCTATGGGAGCATTGCCTAAGAGCTTTCTTATGCCATTTGAAAAAAAAAAAAAAAAAAGGTAAAAAAAAAGAAAAATGCCCTGAATCTCTTTTCTCTGGGCAACAAGTATATATGAACCCCACCAAACTGTGTGGATAACAAAAATAATCCACCTTTTCTTTTTTTTTGGGTTGTTTTTTTTATGATTAGTAAAATTGAATTTTTAAGTTAGAGATATAATCTTATGGGTATTATATCATATGATATACTAGTATGTAGTATAGTAGTAAGTTTGCAGCTTCTTTGATCAATCTTCTAAAGGCAGATTTATGGAAGTGCCTTGAGTTGAGCAAAGATCAAATATGTCTTCAAACATAATTGCTCCTTTCATGTAATCCTTGAATTTGTCACACCCCAAGTTGCTCATTTCTTGATGATGGTCTATTGGCTTCAATGACATTGTTGTCTCTGATATATTCATTTGAGGGAAATCATCTATTGCCAATGGCGGTAAATTGAAGTAATTATTTGCCATTTGCATATCCTGTTGCAGAAGTACATTACATTAGTATAAATCACTAGAAAAGTGCATTTTAATTAAGTTAACATATCACATTACATTACAGGTCGAATGTCCTTACTTATTAGATAATAATTCTAATATTGTATGAAATAATTAAGTTGACACATTACTAGGTAGCTCAGATAATACCGTCAAGATGAGTACGTGACTAGTTGTTCCAGAAGGGTGGGCCCGGGTATAATGAAGGGGACACAAACAAGCTTATTTGGCTACTAAAAATGATGATGGGATGTGAGGAAAATGAGGGAAAAAGTAGAAAAAGATGTTTAGAGTCAGTCAAAAGAAGCCATAGAAGTTGGTGAAGAAAGCTAGCTAGCTAAGCTCACTAGATAGATGATTCTCCAGTCATAACACAGTCAGTGAGTGAGTGAGTCAGTCCAAGCTAATTTCAAGAGAGATGAATTAGAAGCAAATCTAATAAGCTTTATGAAAAGGAGGTAAATATATCACTTGGGAATTAGCCCTTTCTTACTTTAATTTAGGATCAAAAGAGATACTCAAAGGTCTTATCTTTGTTGGACCATTTCCAGACTATGAGAAAACTCTTCTATCTACTTTACTCTTTTTTTCTTTGTGAACTAATCATTACTAGTTTTCTAACATCACAATCCTTTTTAATTTTTTTTAAAAGAAATTTTATAATCTTTCTACAATTATTTATGAGAGTTCTATTAAAATTTTAAGCAATAGACCCAACTATTATTTTTCAATGAAGTATTATCATTTTCTTATTACTGACAGAGTGATATTTATTCTACATAATTTGCTCAAAAATCGAACAATTAGCTAAGGAAAAAAAACACCTTTATCTTTATAAATCTAAGCACTGAAGAAGGGTTCCATTGAATTACTACCATTTTATTTAATGTAAAGAGAGTTACAAAAGACAAATGAATACATAGGATTCGATCTCAAGTTTTAGGTCGTGGATACCAGCCCAATAACTTCACCAATTTAGCTAGATAGGACCCAAGCCACACAATTTTTCAAATGTGTTTGTTCAATAATTTTCCTTAAAAAATTTAAGTGTTTGAGTAAACATCTTCTCATAAATTAAATCAACGGTAATGAGTTTGAAAGGCAAGAAAAATGGTTTGATAAGAAAAAACTTTCTTCCTCAAAGAAGAACATTAAAGCAACAAGTATCACATAGGGCCGCAAAACAAAAGAAGATACATGCTTAAAGAGTTAAAGCTTGATCAAAGACTCTTGACTTAGCTTGAAATGTAATTTGACCTCATGATTAACTGATTATTAAAGCTAAACAGTAAAATTCATGATAACACAAATTTGATACTTTATTATATGATCCTTATAACTTTTGTCATTCAAAAAAAATTAAAGATATTACCTGGTAAAGATTTGATGAGTAATCAAAGCCAAACGGGTAGAAATGTGCGGAACTATTAGCTTCATCTGCGGCAAATAATGGGGCTTGTACATCTTGGTCCGTACTTAGGGCACTTCCTGTTGGTGTACCTTCTTGATTAGTCAGCTCTGAAGATGCCTCTGAAGGAAACTTATTAAATCCGTCATTGTTATTATGTCTTGACAAATCATCTTGATTTTGATTTGCTTCCCTAATTCGTCGAGAAATCTCAATGCCTCTTGTATGATCATCCCCTTGTACATCTTCGTCTATGCATTCGTTATCTGGGATAAAAACGTCTCCTACTTCTTTGGTCCTTGGATTGTTTTGAATTGTTTTCTTGAAAACACGGCACAATGCATATGATTCCTATTGTTTTAGTTGAAAATAATTAGATAGAGCATTAATTAACATAATATGTAAATATTCGACATTATATGTGTAAACAAAAGTATTGAGTATTTACTTTAGGACTCAAATTTGACAGCGAATTACTGAATCCGGACCTGAATTTTATTAACACCAGTCAACAACTGATTTTATGTTAGACGATTGTCTAGTAAGATGGCATATATAAGATATTGTTCCGACTATTATAATTAGCTTGCAAAATAAGGTTACTTAAGTTTGCTTAATGATTGACATGATTAAGTTTCACTAGTCAAATGAAATTGATATGATTTTTGAAATCATTATGATAATTATATACATTGTGATTAACAACATCATTTCAAAAATTATGGTGAAATTATTGAAACCATCACATTAAATCGCAATTTACGAAGCCGACAATCTTTTATAGAAGGGGAGAAAAAAAGGGTGGTGATAAACCAAATTACAATGTATGTCATGATGATTTAGTGTTAAAATGTTTTTAAATATAGTCAAGAAATGAATAAATTAAAGGGGTTAGTTTTGAAATGATTCAAATCGATAAAATGTACGTAAGTTTGTTACATGAAAAGAAGGGTTAAGGAAGATAAAGTAAAGAAGAATAATTAATGAATGATAAAAATGAGGGTTGGATCTAGGTTATGACGCGGTAATAGTAGAAAAAGTCGATCAAGATGATGATTGCATGATTACTGTCGTCTACGTTTGCTGGATCTCATGCACATAATCATCATTTTCTATAGAATCTTGTCATGCAACGTTCCTTTCTTTTCTTTTTCAATGTTTTATTCCTTTTTTTTTTTTATTTATTTATTTTTATTATTAATAATTTATTTATTTATTAGTAATCTTTCTTATTTTGCAAAATGCTCCTCCTGCTTTCAAATACTACAAACCCTAGATCACCACATTATTCTTAATACTTCTGTTTTTCACCCATACTTTTTATCTTTTTCATTTTGTAGTTATATATAAATTCATTAATTACTCAAACTTTGAAAAAATTTATCATTTGTACTCACTCTAATATATATGAATTTCATATTTTCTCTCACTTCCGATCTAGGCCCTAAACCTTTATTGTTTTTTAAACCTTTTAAATAGTTTTGCAAGATTTCATTGTAGGAAAATCGTAAAGGAATCTTACACGGTGTATTTGAGAGTACCTAAAACAATTCTTCTAGCTGTACGTGTTATGTACGCGCTATCAGCAGGTGCACCGCCATATAAGTGTTACAGTATTTTATCTTGACATTTATATGAAGTATACTTTTTCTAGATTTATATGTTACATAACTACTCAAAAAATAAAATAAAACCCCTACATATAGAGATATATCTAGTAGACAAGTACTAATAGTAATAACTAAGAAGCAAAGGAGGGAGAGGAGGAAAAAGAATAATATTAGCTGAAGGTATATGTACGTACCTTAAGGGAGGGAGTAGAGCCAGAAAGAGACTCAAGAAGGCGATATTCATGCATAACCCAATTAGTCCTAAGCCCGTGGGGAGCTCTCCCTTTGTAATAAACCAACGTCTTCTTCATCCCTACTGCCGTCTTCTGCGAGTGCACCGGTCTATCCTTCCCCGTTGCCTTCCAATAGCCTGCCCTCGTTGCTCGATTTGTCCTTGATCCGTTTGGATACTTCCTGTCCCTTGGGCTGAAGAAGTACCACTCCAAGTCCTTTCCCGGCAAAAATGACTTATCTGTACATTATCATTCACAGTACCATTTTTTTAGTACATTAATACTTAATCAAATAATTCATTCCATCTAATGAATGATATAAGAAAAATTAAGAACCTAATATTTTTAACTTAATTTACTATGGAGGCTTTTTTTTTTTTTCCTAAACTTAAGTGTACCCTTACATGTTAGCTTAGCTTGATTAAGCTACCCTTAATATTCAAAAACTTCATAAAAAATTTATATGGCTATTGGTTACATCTTACGTGAATATGTCAGTAACAGAGATATATAGACTAATCTATATTATCTTTGTCTAGATTTAGTTCTCACGTTATTATTAGTAATTCAAATTACAATATCAATAATATTGGATAAAGATTGAGAGTATATATGAAAAAAATGGTTTATTAGAGTAAGAAATAAAATAAAATTAAATTACCAGGTAAATCCCAAGGCTCGCACTTGTAAAGATCAATTTCAGGAATAATCTCTAGGTCAATCTTACGACCAGTGATCTTCCTATCAAGATAATAAGCAACCAACTCTTCATCAGTTGGGTGAAATCGAAAACCCGGTGGTAGACTCACTGGCGCCATAGGAGAAGCGAGAGTGTACGAATTCGAAAGAGAGGGTATTAAACGAGCTGAGGTTAATGAAGAAGAAGAAAAAAGTAGTGACGAAGAAGCTAAGCTAATAGTATGTGATAAATCCTTTTAAGGGAAAGGAAAGTGGGGGGCCAAAGTATAGTAGAAGAGAGAATGAAGAAGAGAGAACAAAGAGAAGACAAGCTTGTACCTTATTGGAACTGAAATATATAGAACCTACTGTTGGGATCGTAAACTAAAGTTGATGTGTTACATTTTTGAGATTATAAATTACATACTTTGTTACTATAGTTTATATTTGTAACGTTTTTTATATTTGCTTTTGCGGCCTTTGCCCTTTGCTTTATTTTTATTTTATTTCCCTTTTCCCATCTAATGTAAATACTAAAATGTTTGGGTTCCAAAGTGAAAAGAATGCTATGACAACCACTTGATATGAATTAAGAAAGATGAGAGAGAGAGAGTGTGTGAGAAAGAGAGAGGTGTACAAGCCAAGACAAAACTCTAAGTGAGATATAATCTAAAAGGGGTGTGATCAATAAAGATAGTATGGATAAAACATGATCAATCCAACAAGATTGTAGGCTCCAATTTTGGTGTACTTTTTATATGTTATGGCCCCCTTCTCTTAGTGAAAATATCAGGAGTAGATGCTTTACTTTCTTAACTAGAAAATACAATTGCATTACATAGTATTGGTGATATCGTTATTGTAAAATGAAAAATTATTACATATGAATATATGTAGTGAACGGTCCATTAAAAGTAGTAACGCTATTCTTACTCCTTATTTATTAAGTAAGGAGAAGACGACTCTACTGTACTGGGCTAATATATATCTCTCACTGGAAAATTTGGTTCGAGTTAATGGACTAGAAGAATGAGGAATTTAACCCGCGTAAAGGTACTAAGGGCCTATTTTGATTGACTGAACTGAACTGAACTGAATATTTTATGAGAGAAGGAAATTAAGATAAGAACTGAACTGAACTGAATTAAATTTATTATAGCTGAACTGAACTGAAAATAAGGTGAAGAGAAAAGGCCCTAAGTACATCCAAATTTTCAATTCTCCATCCACTTGTAATTAACTAGCTAAGATTTGTCCAGCTGTCTACTAATACAAAAGCTTGGATATATAAGACTCAAAACTAGGCTAGCATCTAACATGCTATGTAATGAGAGGAACGATTTGCCCAATTGGTGTTAAAAAATAAATAAATTACAAAAATAGTGTTCACTTAAAAATATTTCTCAAAGTAGTGTTCATGTAGGTTCGGAAATTACAAAGCTAGGAATTAAAAAATAATGGCTAATATAATCCAAATATATATATGTATACCATTAAATTCTTTACGGTAATGTATATGAGTATATCTTTACGGAGTACTACTTAATCTTATCCCTGACAAAGACTTTTTAACAGATCAAATGGAGCTTCCAACTCTACTTCTTGGCCAACATGACTCTTCAAATTTTCATTTGAAGCATGAGCACACATCAGTACTTTGAAGGTTGTTCGATCATCATCTCCAAATTCATATAAAATGGTGCTAAATTGAATTTTTTATTTAGCTAGTATGACATGTTTTGAGCTATTTTGTAATAAAGTAATACCATCTCCGATCCAAATTGATTGCATTGTAGAACTAGCAGTTGGTTTCAAGAATGGTGATTGAGTTCCCTTTGATAATTTAAATCCGTCTAAATAATGCATTATATATCATGTTATATATAAGTTTTTTGACAAGGTTATGTCCATAACAAAAATGCTAGAAATTTTTAAACATTTATATTACTTCGAAATTCATAATCCATACTCTGGTCAAGATACCGTAAGCGTTAAAAATAAAGAATTTAATGGTATACATATATATATTTGGATTGTATTAGCCATTAATTTTTAATTCCTAGCTTTGTAATTTCCGAACCTACATAAACACTACTTTGAGAAATATTTTTAAGTGAACACTATTTTAGTAATTTATTTATTTTTTAACACCAATTGGGCAAATCATTCTAATGAGAGGGAAAGGAGAGGGGACGGAGACTTGGATTTATCAGTTAATGAATAAACTTCATCATTAATTGCACAACAAACACAACATATAGAATGTCTATGAAATATGTACAACAATGGATGGAAGGGGTTAATTATATATTAGCCTTTACATTATATTTCACACAAACTACTACTCCGTACTTCACAACAAGTACTACCTTCGGTTCGTATTATATGCAACTTTGGAATTTTTTATATCTCACAAATAATACACCAAAGTTGCATATAATTGGTAGAGGGATATTCGGTCGTTGGACGATCACCCTCAAGCCAAACACTATTTCTACCTAAACTAACCTAAGACAAGTCTAGGGCAAGTAGAGGATCGTATCCACAGGGAATGGGTATGAGTACACCGAGAGTATGAAACGGTTGCAATCTAGTTCGGTCACAAATTGGAGGTTTGATTAAATAACTACTATATGGAGACAAACACTAGGGGGGAAATGGGGATAGACACCAACCAAACCAATGGATCAAAACAATAGGCAAGCATGCACACAAATTGGATGATAGAGAGGGCACTCAACATTGTCTTCTTTTGAAGTCACCACACTAAGCATTCTTAAACCAAACTCAACTAGCAAGATAGGCCAACCAAGTCTTAACAATAGGAAGTAGACTACTAACTCGGGTTTGTCTTTCGATCGGTTCGAGATAGTACTAAGGCACAAATAATTGGGATTTCTCACCTAATTACCGCAACTAAGACTACTACATCATCCAAACGAGGTACCGTAATCAAGATAGAAATTCGGTCTAATCATACAAGAAAAGGTTCACTTCTCTCGAAACTACAACACTAAGCATTCCTAAACTAAACTCGACTAACAAGATAGGCCAACCAAGTTTCAACGATGGGAAGTAGACTACTAACTCGGGTTTGTCTTTCGATCGGTTCGAGATAGCTTAGTACTAAGGCACAAATAATTGGGATTTCTCTCCTAATTACCGCAACTAAGACTACTACATCATCCAAACGAGGTACCGTAATCAAGAGGAATTTAGCATAATCATACAAGAAATGGCTCACAACTAGACCTCATCTTTCAATGCAAGCATAGAAGTGAATACATGAGCAATAAGTGGCCATCCAATTACACATGCAATTAACCAATTCTTTAACAATCAATCATCAACCCAAAATGAACATGCAAACACAAACATCAATTAACCCATGGCTTGGTTGGGTCTTCATCCAACCCCTAGTTAAGAAACTACTCACTAAACATGGTGAGGGACATCAAAACAACAAGTTCCAATTCAAACATTAAGTTAACAAGTTGAGAGGAGTAGTAGGAATAAGGTAGATCGGACATGCAACAACAATTAAGCAAGATCAAGAGAGAAATTAACAATTCAAAGTAAATAAAAACTGAAATTAAAGAGTAAGGGATAGAGGAAAGAGATTACTAATGAAGCTTCAAGGTTGAGAAAATGTTGAAAGGAAGAATACAAACTTCAATTAATCTACTTCAATGATAGAGTTTGAGAGAAACTAAGCTAATTAATAAGAGTTTAGAGAGTTAAGGGCCTAAGAAGACTAAAGGGAAGAAGGTGATCTTCTCCAAGGAAGAAGATGCAGAAAACTGAAGCCAAGGGTCGTATTTATACACCCCGAAATAACATTGTAAAATCCGCCCAAAAAGTCGGGTCTGCATGTAGGAGCGCCCTCTCCTGGATAGAGGAGCGCCCGCTCCTCAGGCTGGAGCGCCCTCTCCTGGATCTTGCGCGCCCTCTCCTCCTGCAGCAATTTGAGGCAGTTTGTAGGAAAACAGGGAGGAGCGCCCGCTCCTATATAGGTGCACGCCCGCTCCTAAAAGTGCAGGGGAGGCAGAATGTGGCAGTTCAGGCAGGAGCGCCCGCTCCTAACAGGCTGCACGCCCTCTCCTCTTGTGCTTTGCTTCCAATATAGTTCTTCATGTTCATGCTATGTGACCAATTTCTCCTTGCATCTACAAACACGAACACACACATAAAAAGGAACGGGGAAGCCAAAAGTTGTAATCATACACAAAAAGGAGTCGGAAAGGGGGATAAAGAGGGGAAAATGACAACAAAATTGTGCTAAAAATACCATGATAAGTGGACAAATAAAACACTTATCAATAATACGAACCGAAGGTAGTATATAAAGAATTTTTTTTTTTTAAATGGCACGTGTTATGTGTAGCTTGTACATATACATGGATGTAGATGGATAAGTTGCATGCACCTAAGTACACTGTCACACATATAGCTGCATTGCATGTATCATACATATAATTAAATTACTCCCTCCGTTTTATAATGTTAGTCCCATATGAAATCAATCACATAAAATAAGAAAAGAAATATATTTGGAATCTAACATTAAAGTACAACATAATTCATAATTAGTTTACCTTATTTAATTTTTTAAATTTTTTATTAGGAAAGCACAAGTCATAATTGCATAATTTAAGGTATAGATTTCCTTATTTAGAGTCATGTCATCAATCCATAACTTATTAATTCCAAAAAAAACCAAGTTATAAATAAAATATACTCAATATGGGTATATCTTTTTGAAGGAAAAGTATTATGTAGAACGGACTCACGTGAGTCCAATCATACAAAAAAAAAAATTAATTGTTAGAATTTAGATAATAATGGTCAGAAATTAGATAATAACGGTCAGAAATTAGATAATATTGGTCAGGTATTAGATAAGAATTATCAGAAATTAGATAATAATGGTCAGCTTTTAGATAATAAGTATCAGAAATAAGATAATAAGTGTCATAAATTAGATAATATTGGTCAGATATTAGATAATAAGTATCATAAATTAGATAATATTGGTCAGATTTTATATAGTATTGGTCAGGTTGTTTTGTTCATATCTTAAATTCCCTTTTCATTTTTCGTAGTAGCCAACACTAGCAGTAGCAGAAATTAGATACTATTGCTCAGCTCTGCATCTTCTTCTTCGCCAATTTTAGGTAATTTCCTCCTTTTTTCCCTCTTTCTTCTTGCACTTCGTCTTTTTAATTTTAAAACCTAAAAACTGCAAATAATATAAACCAATACAAATCGAAAATGAATGCATGAAATAGCAGTTATAGCAGAAAAAAGGAGAGAGAAAAAACCTAAAAAGTGAAGGGAATGGTGAAGATGAGAAGAAAAGAAACAATGATGAGAATGTAAAGCCACGACGTTGAGAAGGTCGTTGGCACCGGGGGTTGGGAGGGAGAAGGTCGCCGGCCGCCGACAAAGCTAACAGAGGATAGGGGATGGGAGTATGCATTATAAATCGGACTCACGTGAAACGGACTCACATAAAATCTTCTGCTTTTTGAAACACCCAAAATAGCATATAGGACTAACATTATGAAAAGGAGGGAGTAATTATTACTCGTTATAGTGAGCTGTGTGTGATATCTGAGCTTGTACTGATTAGGCTCAATTATGATCTCAACATGCAAAACCCTAGCTAGCTCAAACACAATGGGTGCAAGTGTACAACCATACAATTAAAGTCCAATTCAATTTGACAAGGTTTTAATTTTTGTCTACAAATCTTATTCAATTAGCATTATCTCATAAAATTTTGTCATTAATAATATTTTTAAATTCTTAAGCAAGCTATTGCCTAAGATCAATCTGTTACTTCATTGTTTTTGGATTATCAACTACTCGTAGTATGAATCTTTTTTTTTTTAATATGGACTAACGCTTACTTTTTGCCACATACATATATATCGTCCATATCAACAATTCAACATATATTTGCACTTTGGGAAAGTACAAGTCGTGCTTTTGTCAAGTACCTATTGATATATGATGTGGGGCAATTCAGTTCTTGTATTAGGTACTCCGTAACTTATAATTATACTTGCAATAATAAAGCAATGAACGACTACGTGTAAATTCAAAATGATTAGTAAGCTCTATGTCCCACAAGCAGTCAATCTCTCGTTCAAGCACCGCATTTGGAAAACTACTTTTTAAACGAATAGTTTTTACTTTCATTATACTCGTTGTAAAATTCATTAAAATATTATTTCATGCATTTTTATTGAGTTCATTAAATAAGAAAACACTTTGTACAATTTATTAGACTTAGGGTCTGTTCTGATTAATTGAACTGAGCTAAACTGAACAGAACATTTTATGAAAGAAGGAAATTAAGAACTGAACTGAACTTATTAGAACTAAACTGAAAATAATCTGAAAAGAACAGGCTCTTATACACTAATTATAACCTAATAATTACATTGCCTTAAAATATAAAGAGAAGTATGCTACAAACTATTATGTGAAATATCATTGGATTAGTGTTGATTTATATTTTAATTTCGAAATATAAAAGTTTCATGACCTTTATTAACAGAATATTAATTTAAGAAATTAACATAACTCGTTCTTGAATTGTTTACATATACTTAAAAGATAAAATAAGAATGAATATATATAATGTAAAATCTAACCGATATAAATATTCGTTTTCAATTCATTCCCATAACATCATCATGTTAATAACTAATTTTTCATTCCCATATCCTGATGTTAATAACTAATTTGTGATGATGATGACAACTATTACATTGGGAATGTAAAAAACACTATAGTAAGATAAGTAATACTTCTACTACGTACAAACAATAAAGATCGATTAAAAAAAAAAAAAAAAAAAAAAGAAGAGTAATATAGGCCTTAATAGATCTCTTAAACAATTTAATAATCTTCATTAAAGGATAAAGTTGTTTCTTTCATGTTGTGGGGTTAGGGGAGCAAGTGCATGGCAAAAATAATAATATTACCAAATGACAAATGTGAATATAATTGTGTAAGGATTAAGATTAAGAATGTTGGTAATATTTAATTTAGTAAATAATACAAACTTTTAAGACCAAAATTAGAGTTAAGCTAAGCTAGATAACTAGCATGACATGCCAGCCCAAGTTTACTACTTTGGCTTTTTAGATTCTAATTTTAGAGAGAGAAAGAAGAGAGAGAAAGTAAGAGAGGGGTAGTATTGGGTGTGAAAACCCACAGGAAGGATAAAAGAAGGTTCCCTGCTTTTGTCTGCTCTCATACTAACATCAATCAAGTGGGCCCCTTTAAAAGTCATTTTGTGTGCCCCACTCAACCGTCCTATTCTCTACAGTATTTCACGCAATTCTAGGGTAATCTTTATTAATTAATTTAATTAACTATATTCTAATATGATGATCAGATTGATCACATTATAGTAAATCACAAACATATGGTACGTACATTTTATAATAATCTCAAAGTTTAAGGAACTATGTTATGTTATGATAGAGTGGCAATGAAGTTGATAACAAATGTTTAATTTATTTCGTGATCACATTATCTTTGATATTTTATTTTTATTATTTTTTTTTTTCGAACTTACATTATCTTTGATATTAATTAAACTATTTGTTGATAAATCTAGGGTTGTGGTATGTTGTCTTGTTTTGGAAGTGCAGCTTTCTTTAGAGAAGATTTGATCTCAATCTCACTGCCCTAGGTTTGTTGTTCTTAGCTAAAGTGTTCTCTTTATATATTTTTTTTCATGGTAGAAATTAAAGTGCTTGATCTTGTTAGTTGTTGCTATGGCGGTTGTGGTGGCACCTATGAGTGCACTAGGTTATAGACATGTAGTGTTTCATAAGCTGGCATGGTTTGATCTTAAAAATTATTGGTGGCAATTGGGCATGCAACATGACATGAACCTAATTGAAAAAGGCACAACGTGGCAAGCAAGAGGCTTACCTAATACGGAGTAACGAGTTATTGGTTTTATTTTGTTAATTGTTACCAAATAACAGTAAGATCAGATTTAAAAGTCGTCCCTTACCTATGATGAGTTAATAAACGAAGTAAAATATGAGGGCCTGTTCTCATTAGATTAATTTCAGTTCAGTTAAGTTAAGTTTAGCTCTAATAAGTTCAGTTCATTTCAGTTTATGTATAATGATATTGCTAATGATATAAAGCCAAATTTCATACTTTTAAGCTTATATTACAACAACGACAATAATAATAACAATAATAATAATACTAATAATAATAATAATAATAATAATGACTATTATACGGTTATACCATATTTCACTTAATGACTATTATACCATATTTCATTATTTGACGAGCTAGGAGTAAAAATAGGATCAAGTTAGTTTTTAAATAAGACCGGTCCAACTCTGTGTTTTTTGTTTTTTTTATTTTTTATTTTTTTATTATTTTATTTTTTTTCATTTTGAGAATTTTTTAAAAAGTGTTTTGTGTTCCTTTGTCATTTTAATATTTTATTTTTTTAAATATATAGTATATGTTTTTAAAATGTTTTGGGGTTCCATGTTTTTAATATATTTTTCATAAATATTTTAATTATATAGTATATTTTTCTTAAATATTTTAATATGTATATTTGTATATACACATATATATAATAATAAATAATCAAAGATCATTAATCCGTAGTTAAAAATCACAAATTAATAAGTTCAGTTTAGTTTAGTCAATGAGAACAGGCCCTAAGGAGCAAAAAAACTATATCACAAGACTATACAAAAATAGAAAAAAAAAACTATACAACTTTTGATTAAGGGTATAAATAGTATACTTATCTGCAAGTTTTAATAAATCTAGAAAATCTTCTTTTTTTTTTTTTTTTTTTTGAGAAAAACAATGATTTTTCTTAAAAAATATTTTATAGAAAAACAAATTGATTTCTGAAGAGATGAGCTCATCAGTAAAGAGTGCTAATGACTTTTACATGCCTTGAAATAAGCAAAGGAGTCACTCATATCAACAAAAGATTGCTTTGAAATAAACATATACCAAATCATTGAATCAATCAGGCTTTTAGTAAGTTTTACTATCCCGTTGAGATTATTGGTTGACCAGCTTGGTAAAGATTAAAGATTTATTTACAACATATTTTCTGTCAATAAAAAGAAGAGTAACTAGCTAACAACATCATTGCCTTGAGCTGAATTGTAACTTTTTCTGTCTTTCTCTATCAAAAAAAAATAAAAAAAAATAAAAAAAAAATAAAAAGGTTTGAATGATAGTTATTTAAATTTGAAATTTGTAATAAGGATGTATTGATGCTCACACAGTAATAAGCATGATCATTCTCCCTATAATATTAGAAAATTAATTGTATAATAGTATGAAACTAAGCATTTAATAAATTGCAAGAGGTTGATTTACTATTGATTATGTTTCAACAAATGCAAGCTACAAGACTAATGATAAACACCACATAGTATACAATAATTTTTGTGGTTTAGTAACAAGTGTTTAATCAAGGATAACATATATGTACATATGCTTGGCCACGTATAATAAAACCAAAATTCTATATATATATATATATATATTTTCTTTTTTTGACGGAAAAATTCTAGGTTATATGTTAGCACTTAGCAGTGTTGTCAATTACATAATAATATAGTAAAGGGTTATCACAAACTTATCATTTTGAAACAGAGAGAGTATGATATAATGACACGGCGTTAGAGCTCTGGATGTTTATGACTCATTCTTCAGTCCATGATATTAATTATCTAGCTTCATCATCAGTGCTTGTGAAAATGGAAATGAGAAGCGTGTAAATAACAAATGCGTGGGAATAAAGAGGGTGTACATACTATACAGGTATTTTAGTTTATAACAAAAAATGTAACACAATATTCTTCAATTCGGCTGATACGAGTCATAAGATTCATACATACGATAATGAGTATGTACGACCGACAATAATTATACCAGCTACGTATGTAAGCCTTATTAAAGTACAAGTACAACCTTCCTATTCAAACACGTAGGGTATGTATCTTCTTCCTTTTTCTTTCCTCTCTAGTCTGTAATCATGTCTAACTCTCAATTATGCTACGCTCTATTCAAAGATTCTATTTATTTATTTTTTTATTGTACTTGTATCTTTGATTTTATACCTCGTGTTCAAATTGGCTTCATTATGTAATAATTCTTATTATCTAGAATTGGCCCACATTTACTGGTTAGTTTATTGTTAAACTGGGTCCATATACCTTAATTATCCATATTAATCTCTAGCTATATTCTGGATTTCAGCTACTAACTAGTGTGTGATCCGGGCGATGCCTCGGGTTTAATTTGTACTTGTTTAATTTGCTAATCAGATTCGACTATTTACATAGTAAGACTTGTTGGCTTCGAGTTTAATTCTTGCTATTAACATTTTTTAGTTATCAAACTCAATCATTATATAATGGAAACAAATAGTATAATAAGACACAAATTAATTAACTTATCTAAGTTAACTATAATTTTGTTGGATAAGGAAACATAATTAATAAATGGCTAAGATGATAAGACTCTTAACTTAAGACTTATTGGTATTGAGTTCAAGTCTTGTTACAATCATTTTTTAGATGCAAACCTAATACATGTGAAAGTGACATGTTATGTTTATAATGACATGTGGTGCATATTGCTGACATGTCGAACTTGAAAAAGGTGACACGTGAAACATATTCAGTTTTAGGAACGCTTTTTAATGTATAAGTATTGATTTAAAAATTTTTTAGGGACGAAAAAATGTTCCAAAATTGATCTGTACTACGCTCTGGAATACACATGTAAATTATCAGCTAGATTATTATGTAAATATTTCCACATATATTTCTTTTTAAGAGAGGTTGAGGTGGTAAAGTAGTAGCATTGCTTCCCACCTCGTATCCCTAAACTAAACTAAGGTACATGGATCAAAGTTTATGGAACTCACTTGAGAGATTCCCTTATCTTCTATCTCAAGTGAGCCATCTTCTTCTTACCTTAAAATATATTATACCTTTATATCTATAATGCTCGATCTTGATATACAATATAATCTAAAGTTGATTTATTTTAATTTGGGAGTTGGAGGTGATGACTAAACTTACAATCGTAGGCAATTCATCATTTTTTTTTTACAAATTTTGAACGTTAATTTGAAAATAATGATGACTAACATGTGTTACACTTTGAAGGGCACGAGTACTCGAGTAGCTAGCCAGCCAATGTGTTGTGTTATATACTTGTATTGTATATCTTCAAAGAAATTTGCTGTTTGGGGAGTAGCAATATGATTCACAACATTGTTGAGAAGTAATGCATGATCTGTGCACCCGGGTGCACCATGAGTCTGGTGTACACGGTTAAATAAATAAAAAAAAAAGACAGAAAGAGTATTTAAATGTCGAAAAAGAACATGTCAGTTTTTGAAAAATAACATGTTTGTGTTTAACAATGAACATGCATTATTAAAAAACATAAAGACGTTACAAAAATAACGTGATAAAAACTTTATTAAAATTTTATGAAAAATTACACATTAACGGAAAAAATCTTTATCAAAGATATCATTTTTTCAAAAATAGTTCTCTCTCTCCAAAAATTCAACTTTCCAAAATAATTTTAGTTCTCCCCCTAAAATATTTTCAACTAAAAAAAATTCAAGATTTCATTTTAAAATTAAATTTCAAATTTCAAAATTCAAAATAACATAAGTTAAAAGAACATAAGTTATAATGTAAAGAGCATATAATTCATACCCGAAAAACACACTGATGAAACTCAAAGAACATACGATAATAAAAAAACAATGATATATGATAATAAAAAAAATAAAAATTGTGACTTATTACCTCAAAAAACCTACGAGCCAAATTCAAAGAACGTATTTTATATTATTCAAACCCAAAAAATATGTTTAATCAACATATGTTAAAGAACATAAGTATAAAAGAACATATTATCAAATATATATGGGTATGTTTTTTGTCAAACACGGTATGTTCTTTATCAAACAACCGTATGTTTTTTTGCCTTCCAGATGCATCATGCACATAGTGCACCCTGGTGTACTATTCTATTTTCAAGTATGCTTTTTGTCAAACAATAGTATATTCTTTCTGCTTTTTGGGTGCACCATAGCACCATACGCATGGTGCACCCTGATGTACTATCCTATTTTCAGTTGAGAAGAAGTAAAACAATAAACTACGTCAAAACAAAGCATACTATATATCTTAAATTAGTATTAGCTTCGTACCATATAATCATGCACATACAAGTATACAACCAACTAACAACTGATTGTATACATACCTTCCAAAATAAATCTCTACATGATATATAATATAATCTATTATATAAATTCGTAATATATTAAAACTTAAGGACTATAGCCATATCTAATCAATGTAGCAGCATACATAAATACGGATTAATAGCTAGGCAAGTAAATTATTTGCAAGCTTGAAATTTGCAAGGAACGCGACCATAACCAGAATTAGCCCTCTTGAACCTCAAGGCAGTGAGAAGAACACTACGAGTAGAACCAGTCATCGCGGTGTTGAAGTTATGGAGCACTTGAATCGCGTTGTAAGGGAAATGGAAGCTGTTGTAGGAGTTGAGAAGTGCAGTGACAGTTTCCCTTAAGAGGGTCTTGTAAGGGTCACCTTTGCCTTTAAGTCCTGACCACAATGTTAAGTCATTGCCATATTTTTGGGCTGCTAAGGGTCCGAATACTAGAGCTACTGGCATTTCTGGGTTCACTAATTTCCAGTAGCATTTGTATTCTGGCTTCATCCAATATCTGCTCCATTCAATCAAATCGATTAGTTTTTATTTCACGTACGAATTAAATCTGAATACTAATTCATTATAAGTTGTGAAATAACATTATTTTACCAAAAAAAAATGTTGCCCTTTTTTATTTATTAATGCCCGTATAATCTATATGTTACTCCTATAAAAAATGCGATAAGTTTGTTTTTTTTTTTGACAGATTCATTAAGTAGTTTAAACAAAAATGGTACTTTTATGAGTTTTTATGGTACTATGTTATGGTACTATGTACTCGTACTAAGTAAGTAATGGTTATTTTTTCATTATTAAGGTTTTAAGTACTCCGTATTTAATCGGCCTTAATAATTCATTTGGTGGGCTGCCAAAAAAGGGCCATTTTCTTTTTATAAACAAGTCGTGGTCCTAGGGCTAGTATTTGCTACGAGTAAATAGTAAAAAAAAGCTTTTAATAAGTTAAGGGAGTTATTTTCAAAGGAAACAATCAAAATAATTACTACTCCTTAGAAAATGTGCAATGAATGGAGCATGCTACAAAATTATCATAATATAAATTTTGTTTAAAAAAATCTCATAGGCATTCTAATTTTTACATTCCCTTAAGATAAAGTTACCTTGCTTTTAATTATTCCGTCACCTAATTGTCCCAAAATAGTTGACAGTTTCATACACTAGACTATAAGAATTTAAGATATGAAAGTGAAATTCCATTGAAAGAGTGACACAAGTAGTACTTTAAAAAAGAGCATGTGATTAGATAAACCATTTTAAGGAAACGGTATGAAGTTAGATGACCTATAAGTGAGGTGATTTAATGATTTAATCTACCTTAAAATAAATTAATACCAAAAAAACACAAATTGTACTTACTCATTGGAGCATGCCGAATTTTGTGAGAAAGGCGATGGTGGCATGTGAAACATAGGAGGAGATTTAGGAGGGGCCGAGGGGGTGACCGGGGTGACGGGTGGAGGATTCGAAGTCGTAGGTGGTGGTAAAGAGACAGGAGTAGTATTAGGAGGTGATGATGATGGTGAAGAAGTAGAACAATAAGACATAGGTTGAGCAGGTTGAGAAATCAAGGGATCAACAGAATACATCTCCATATCAAACATGCTAAACATTAGCCTTAATGATTTGGGTGGGCCAGTGGCAGCCCCACATCTATTATTTGGGTCAGGCCCATTTTTAGGTGTGATCTGAACAAAACAGCTGCTTAAATCAGGTGAACCCCCAAAACTTATGGTATAGCTGCCCATCATGTTTGTGGTCTCTTGTCCAACTACTGTCTGCCCATTACTCCCTGGACATACCATTGCCACATTCGTATCTGCAAATACATTCAAAAATTTATTCAATATTCAATTCTGATCACTCAAATTAGATGAAATATTACTTTGTGTGTGTAAAATGAGTTATGATTGTTTTGTACTTGTACTAGATTGTGCTTTTAAGTTTTGTACTTGTACTAGATTGTGCTTATAAGTTTATAACAATTGTTTTTGTTGGCTTTAAGTGATCATACAAAGTTCTATTTTTTTCGTATGTCGTTAACAATTTTTACTGATTAAGACTAGTTTTATTGTTGTAAACTTTACATCATCAGGCTTGATTTTCTAATTTGGAAATTTAAAATTGATTTTTTGAAGAACAAAACTTTTTTTTTTTTTTTTTAATGATCAAATTTGATTATCAAAAGTGATTCTATTATTTGAATAAAGCTAGGTCTAAGTTATTTGACATTGATCAAAACAATGACTACATGAATAAGAACAATAATATTTATTTGAGGACGGAAATGGTTTTCTTTTTTTATCAATATGAAAAAGTCACTTATTATATTTCCTTTGGAATGGGAATACAGAATACATCTATTTTAATGCTTGGAAACTGCATACCTCCAAGACTTTTTGGGAAAAAAAAAAAATGCCATTTTTGGTAAGTAAATAATGAAATTATGTACTGTACTTTTCCTTAGGGTCCAAATGAGCAACAATGGCTTTATTGGTTAGCAAACACTTGAAAAAGGAAGTAGCACCCACATCAATTTCCACGTAACCAATGCAACAGATTATGAATTTTTACATAACTAGTAAAATATTGTTGGCCTATTAAGAACCACAATATTAAACATTTAACCTTATTAGCATATACATAATACAATGTTAAAATACTATTGCTCGCTACTTTTATAAATTTCTTCATTCGTTCAGATTTAGTTGTCACGTTATGATAACTAGAGAGTTCAGAGTAATTCCTAATCTCGAAAAAATAAACATATTGAAGAGTTAAAGAAAGTAAGAAACATACCAGATAGAGGATAATCAAAGATGGACACATGGCCATCTTTACATTGGTCACAGAAAACAGTACCAGTGATAATTGCTCCACCTTGAACTCCATGAATATCTAATACAGCAACAAAGACAGAAAAAACCAACAAAAAGTATAAGTTGTTCATTGATGAATCAATTATCAATATACAACCTGAAAATTGAAGATAATTTGATGGGACCTTAAAAAATTTAAAAGGGAAAAAAAGTTAGGAGGAAATTTAGTATGAAGTTGGAATAAGATCAAGTGATGTTTCTATACGAGTAAAATCACATGAAGTAATAAATAACACTAGTAAGTTGCATCACCAACCTTCAACTGTCTACATTTATGATCTGTTTGAAATTAATGGTTACTACAAACGTTTATATTTTAATTTTACAGTTTAGTCTATGCTATCATTTATACAACGGTGCTAGCTGCTTTCACATTTGGATTTGGCTAGCTTATGGTAAAAGTTTACATTTGTATTTTGTTTTTATGGTAAATGTTTCTTTTACTATCAAATAAATCAATCACAGCTAATTTTGGATCGATGTTGTGAGTATAATTTGGTCATATACGCATCATATAGTACATTAGTACCTACGATTTGTAAGAGTACTCTTAAGGATATGGTGGCCGGATTTGTAAGAGCATAAAAGTAGGATATATATATATAGATAGTTTTGCAATGGTTACAATAAAATTGTAGTCATTATCACACTGAAATCTGCGCCCTTGATTGTTTTTACATAAATTAGTATCATTGATTAAGTTGATCAAAAAACTACCTTAAAATAAAAAAAAAAAATTTAAAAAAAAAACAAAAAAACTTTTAACTGCTTTTTCCCAATAAATAAACTACTCCCACCTAAAGTTTCCATTGCTAATTCTCTGCAATTTGTGATCAATCATTCAACCCAGTTAATATGAAATTCATATTCAATCACCAATCAAATGAAAAACCACAAAGCGAATGATAATTTAATATGATCAGCAAGAGCTATCAGAGTAATCATGTATTGTATATATTAAAGTAGAGACATTTTTTTAATAAACAGATATAGGTTGGAATGGATTTTTCCATTGATTTTCCATGGATGGTATAAGTTTTGAATCTTTTGATCCCGACGTTTAAAAAAAAAACATTATTTTTATACATTTAACGTTTAATTCTTGGGAAAAAAAAAAGTATTTCTTACTGTTTTTCAAAACTAATTTATAGTTTTTTTATTGACATAAATGAATGGTTAAGGTATTTTCTTAAAAATAAAGGGTTGAAATTTAATATTATTATAATGACCACAATTTTATAGTAGCCATTGAATAGTCTTCATAGTGCCAAAAATCATTGTACACTTACATAAAGTTGTACGTAGTTATCTCTAGCCAATTGGATTCAAGTAACCGTTAAGCATTTCAAGTTTAGTACTACTTCTTATCTAGTTACATATTTCATGATTTTCATCTGTGACTTTTACCATTACGCTTATGATATCCCTAGTTTCACTAATAATATCATATACGAAGTACACCGTATCAAGTTGTGGACACCCATCAAATGAATAATAAGAACTCGATTAATTAATTTACTGTACATGATTTTCTAAGTCCGCTCGTCATGCTTCCAAGTATAGCGACAATATCCATATTTGTAGTTGAAAAAAAATATGTAATAAATTTATAATGGATCGCCCCAATAGTCATCACCGACGTAATAATAATGCTTATCAAATATCAATGCAATATCAAAATTTCTGAAACTCAAATTTCTTGACTCCTTTACTTTATAAAATGCATGTAGCACTAACTTTCTGAGTCAAAGTTGTTTTTATTTTTTATTTTAAGACAATGGAATAATACAAGTAGAATATGAAACAAAATGTAATTATATGCTGATCATCGAATAATTTTGTTACGAAAATATAAGTTTATACGGAGTAACATTTAAGGAAATGTATGTTTGATACTTAAACAGTTAAACCTAGTCATTAATAAATAGGAAAAGTACGTATAGCAAAATTTATCGTCGCTAATAAATACTTGATAAATAAAAGAAAAGGAGCGAAAATAGCTGAACGACAGTTTAGTGCTGAGAATTGTGGACAGTTGAGAGCTGCATAAATGGGCGACTGTGAAAGCAGGAAGAAGTCTGCTGACTAAATATGTTCCACAAAAAAAAAAAAAAGGACTTTATGGGTAGAGAGTAACAGTATTCATATGCTGATAATCTGTACACAACCATCTGGACTGATCTATTTTCGTGCGCGTATTGGTTAGCCGTTACAGGTTGTTGGAAGCATTCATGACCTTCTTTTTTTTTTATCAGATCATAGTTAATACCAATATGGATGGAAGACAAACCAGATTGATTCGAACACAAAATTGGAACTTTCACATTGGTCTAACATCAATATTCAATAGTAAGCTCATTATCTCGTGATTTCATGAATAGGCCAACTCAGACTAATTCATACTTTCTAGGACCCTTGTCATTTGGGATTAGTACTAAGGAGCATGGGGATGGGGATTTTTCATTAGGCCGATAACTATTATAAGCGAAAACACTTGATTCAAGGCCTTAATTGCTAGGAAAGAGTAATACACACGAGTTTTATCATACTATGTGGGTGTTAAGTTCATGTCAATAATTACAGATGGTTTTAGAATTCCGTTGTTTAAGGAAGTTTTCCCTTTTTAAAATGCAAATAATATTCTTGAACAATTTTGGATATGGCATCATATATAATCTTGATAGCCAACTGTCTTTCAAAGAATCTTTGGCCTTAAGTAGGAAATATTTGGAATTTCATGGATGCTTAAGGCAATCAATTTAAGTGTTTGGTGTCATCCCAAAGCGTCAAATCTACAAGGTTGCAGAATAACTCACACATAATTGAGTTAAACTATTGTATGAGAACCTTCTAGAGAATTTGGGACAGAAGAAGTTTATTTATAATGTTTAAGACTTCCACTGGAGCTGGAGGAAAAGAATAAGTAAACATATAAATATAAGAAGTAGATACACAATTTGTATAAAAGCAATATTATTGGTTATACAGTGTATGTGCCATGCGGGAGGAAAGAAAAACCGGGCAAGGCGGGAGTTGGTGGCAATTGCGGCATCACTAGTGGGCAGTGATGAATTAAACGATAGAAGCCCGGCTTGGCTGTATCATAATCATGGTAGCTGAAAATAGTCAGATACAACGCAATCGATTCAGAGATGGTGGTATGTTTACTGATAGAAATTGGTAGGTCATTGTTGTGTTGGATCAAAGTTAAGTTTGGTACTTTCAGAGGCAAAGCCAGTAAAATGTCCAGCACGAAAGCCCACTAAACTCTTTCAAGGTTTCAAGTTTTATTTAGGGTTATCTACTGAGTAGCTAGCTAGATTCATTTTCAATCATGCATTGCTTGGGCACAAACTAGATTGAACACAGAATTGCAAAGCATTTGCGTATTTTTATACTGGACTCCAAGTTTCCAAGGCACAACAGAAAAACAGTCCAACAGTCACAAGAATTCAAAGGATTTACTAAAATTAACACGGCAACAGCAGCCTCAGCTGCTGTTATTAGATCCCTTCTATATCAATAGCTCACTTTTACACAAATATTTTTGCAAAGCCAGATACTCCAAGCATAAGCAACGAAAGTGTAGTTATAAGTTAAAACAAACATTAACACTTAACGTTCAGGTGACCACCCTGCTACCCAAAAAACAGCACAAACACTATGACCTTTCAGGTTTTCCAGGCCCTAAAGAATGTACCTATCTAAGACGACTATCAAAAATTGATTCTCAATCGACCAAAACCCATGCTCCACTTTGCTATTCCATCATTGACGGAATTCAGTTCTCTTCTGCAACTTTCTCAACCATCTCAGCAGCGCTCTCCGCAGTAGTCTCGGCTGTGGTGGCGTTATTCACTGTTGTATCAACACTACATCATATCCAACAAGAAGCAGAAAAAATTAGAACTGTTATAACTTATAAGAGAAATAGATTAAACATAATATAAAAAAAAGTACGCATATACATATTCTGATTAAAATAAATAAACTGCATAAATTCTTCACAATTCCAAGTTCAGGGAGTTCAAATACAAAGCCAACACACAGACAGACTATCCAGATGGAGACAGACCGATAAACTAAGAGAAAACAGATCATTTTCTGTGGATTCAAATTACAGAGATAAGCCACCACATAATTTCAAAGATAGATCTTAAAATCTAGTGCACTATCACGATTGTTGCAAACTGCCAAACAGTATCCCATACTTGCAACCCCCACCTCTTTTAAACTAAAAGATACCAAAAACGAGCACTAGAGTTTTGTGATAAAAATAACATGTAGTTCTAAACCACTACTTCGCATTGAATAATATGTGAAAGCACTTATATTTTGTAATGAGAAGCTTTGATATTAGGACACTTAATTTGCAGCACAAGTATTCATGTCAAGTACTCAAAAGTCAATACTTTAGATATGCACTTCAGTTTTGTCCATGAAAAGGAATACTAAATTATTAACACTTCCCTATTCACAGATATAAAAATGGAAAGCATCAACATCCTCATCCTAATGTCCACATAATAACTTTTGACAACTTATAATCGTCTTTCCATAACTTCAAATCATGAAACTTTCAAGTCATAGTCGTGAAATTCTGATCTTTAACATTATCCAACACCAAGAATTAAAGTAATGAGGACCAAAAATAGCAGCCTAGGCAAAATCCAATGCCACATGAAGCCTATCCATAACTATTACAATTTACAAACGATCCATCCAAATTGAAGTCCTAGTTTTTGATTGCCCAAAGTCCCAAACAATAGATATTGCAACAGTATCCAATGATTTCTACACTCACAAAACAGCAAGTAACTAACACTCTCAGAATCTCAGATAAAAACATAACCCATGTCAAATTATCAAATCAACAACTAAAGTGGCTTATACAATGTCAATCTAAGGATTTTGCAAAACCCCATAAACTCATTGATTCTAAATTTCCCTAACATATATCTCATCAGCTTAATCCCAATCCCCCAAATGATCATATTGGTTGCAATTTTTTCAAGCATTATGCAACAATGTACTACCATCATGCAATCTTCCAAAGATTTTATCATAATTAAACACTGTAAGCATCAACAACCAAGAAAAAGTCAAAACAATGAGCATTAAAACATTAACAATTATTAAAGAACATGATCAAACCTTGATCCCGGAGAAGTAACAGCATCAATCGATTCTGGCTTTCTCCAACTCTTAACATCATCCCCAGAGTCAGACCTCCCAAGCCCAAAACCTCTTCTCCCAAAACCTTCACTCTTCTCACCATTAATCTTCACAGCCTCCAATTTCTCATCAATTTCCTTCCAATCCTTCCCTTTCTCCGCCAACACCTCCTCTCTAGGCCTTGCCTCCCCGAACGGATTCGCCCCTTTCGCCTTCACCTCGGTAGGAGTAAAACTCAGCCCTGAATTCACCCCTTTGGCCGCCTCGGTTGGAGTCACATTGTCATTAACCACAACAGGCAATGTCCTAGGCTGCAAATTCAATCTAGGCCTTCCACTCCCACCACCTCCAGCCCCAATACTCTCCCTCCTTCCCCAAGTATCCGCCTCAACACCACCACCAACACTCCCACCTCTCTCCTCCTTTGATTTCGACCAATTACCCGAATCCGGACCCGACCCATTTGAATAGGACTCGAACCCCATCCGTCTCTCTCTCCTAGGCCCATCAACAGGGGCAGCAACAAAACTCTTATTAGAGGCCCAATTATCAACCTCATCAGCCCGACTCGAATTGAAGAACCCAACTTTCTCTCTCCTATCAGACCTCTCCGGCGCACCACCACCGAAAGAACTAAACTTCTTCGTCTTGGACCAATCATCCGCTTCGTCGGCCCGAGAAGGGCCCATATCCCTATCTCTACTAGAACTCCTGTCAGAAACCCTAACCCTAGAATTATCATTCGCGCCGCCGCCGCCATAGTTTCGGAACCCACCACCAAGGCGAGGTCTTTCGAGCTCCTCGGCGGTTCTCTCACGTGGTCCGGTGGGAAGAACGAGCATCTCATCTTGGGTTAGCCGTTGGGGGACGGCGAAGGCTTTGGGCTTGGGCTTTGGGGCCGCGGACCCATAAGTGGAAAACTCAGCCAAAGAAAGGGTTTGGGCCTTGTTCTTCTTCTTGGGCTTGGCGGCGGCTGCGGCGGCTAAAGATGGGAAATCGGCGGCGGGCGGCTCGGGCTTAGTGGGCTGAGGCATGATCGGTTGGGTCAGCTCATCTTCGTGTTCTTCGGAGTCTAAGGCCCAAGCTCCGGGCTTGGCCCAAACTGATGAAACAGTTGCCGCCATTGTTTCTCTCTCTAGAAGGGTGACTGTTTGTTTATCTTTCTCTCTCTTCGAAGTTTGTGTGTGTTTGTTTGGAGATGTGAAGTGAGAAGAAGGATGCGGATATGTTACAGAGGGGTATAAAAGGGATTCAAGTTGCGTGTGTTGGCAGCTAATTAAGGAAATTTTGGGGTATTAGGAATTTGGGAAATGTATGAATACAATTCGATTTTATTTTGGTTTTGTTCCTAATTTTGAGTCGATTAGTGTTATTTTGAATGTGGTTATACAAAGATTGATTAGGATTAAATAATGGTTTTGTTTTGGACCAAATTTCAATCCTAAATTCCTAATTTTATAGGAATTCAACTTTGTATTCCAAAAATTATTTGATAAAATAGGTAAAAGTTATTGCAATATATGTAGTACATTTATTACATTATTACTATAAACAATTTTAAATATATGAAATACTCCATAATACTCTTAGCATCATAGAAAAACATGAATGATACTCCACATGTAATTTATCTCACAACTATTAATTGCTTAGACAACTTGTTTTTCTAATTGCCCAAAAAAGATATCAATGTATGTATGGTTCCTTCTAAGTTTTAAGAACTAGTTTTAGAATATTCACCCATCTAAAAGGTTATTTTCTTGAATATATTCTTCCACATACTTCCAATTTTATCTCCTGAAGATTTAAGAGACAATTGAAGATAAATTCCACACTCAATTTAGTTTCCTTGTTGTACAAATTATTCTAACAATATGAGGTATTGAGGTTCATCATGTAATGACCCTAGAGCAAGTGGTCCAACCTGGATATTTCTCAGAAATTTGGAGTATTTGCACGTTCAACTTCATCATGTACTGTATTTGTCTAGACTGCATTCTCAAAATTCCAACATGTGTTTTTCCAAAAATGTGTAAGCTTCACACAATTGACACTTACATAACAGCACACCACAAGTTCTACAATGTATACCACTAAGTAGATTTTTGGAATTGTATACAAAATACAAGTAATACATACTCCTATTGCTAGATTTCAGTATACAAAATACAATGTATACCACCAAATTTTGTTTTTTAATCAATTCTGAAGAATATGACTGTCAACAATAGGACTACATAAAAGATACAAACATTGGCTAATCACAAATGATTTTAAAAATGAATACATCAATTCAATCACAGAATAAACTCGTATCTTCAAATGCCAGAGAAACAATGGGGTTATGTACATGTATAGACTATGAGGCAAGCAACACGAAAAATTAGATACAAACATTGCTGCTGGCCATCGCTGTATCTAGCAATGTGCTATCAGATGACTTGCAATCTGCAAAGGCAAGTAATTTAAAACCTAAATTCTTCAGACAGTGTTGCTCACTTCAGTGCCAAAGGATTACCAGCATGTGCTAATTCATCACAACAGAGCACTTCCTACACAAGGCCATTTTCTATAACAAAAAGCTCTTTTGAGCTTTAGCTGAAAGCACTGTCAGTGACTGTTTTCCTGAGTGGAAGTCTCGCCATACTTTTGAAATCAAGTTTATCTCAACCTTGTCATTCAAAAAAGTCTGTATTGTGCAATGTAATTAGGTGCTCCTCATCACTTATTTTTTGACTCTCTCCAGTTGAGTACCAATTGGCAGGTCCTGCATTGCCTCGTGAATCTGCAGTCATAAGCAGGAAATTGATTGAATGTGATGCAACAGAGCATATTTTGTTAGCAACTGGATAGATCCTAATTATTGTTGGTTATTCTATGGCATATCGCAAATCACAAATTCTCAATTTAAGAAGAAGATGTTGTTTGAATTCAACACAATGTAAGGAAGATAAAAAGTTTCATGTCAAGACAGATCATTTTCTGTTAATTGAAAGGGCATAATAAATAGATAAATAAAAACACATCTAGGGAATTAATTTCAAGCTGGGTACGCTACCTGAGGTGTTGGTTTGTTCTTGTTCTCTTGTAGCATGTAGTATGATTGTTCCAGTGAGAACTGTAATAAAGCCGCATATTTCAGAAGCTATGCTGCTTGCATCTTGACCAGACCAATCCTGAAATGACATACATTTTAAAGATTATTCTCCCTATTTGGGAAAAATATTAATATAAGTATAAAACAGAAAAACTCGATGATTAATCTAATTAAGAATCTACCTTGAACATGATTGCACTTGCAGCAATAGTCAGGGTCGTGAACATCACATAATATATTGGAGATACTAATGCTGCATTAAATGTATCAAGTGCCTGCAAGAAAGATATTGCAGAATGTAGAGCTTAATTACAGCGATATACTGAATTGTATCATTTGTTCTCTTACAATTAAGTGCTAAGGCATTGATACATCATAAACCCTATATCCAACTAATGATCATGTGTAAAAATCTCGGAAAAGTATTCAAGACTTTACAATATTATAAAAAGAAATAGCAAGGGAATGTGTGCAAAATCAACTCTACTGTAACTTTATTTCACAGGCCACAAAACCTCCATTATCAATTTTAGTACGAAGTAGTAATTAATGTTTTACCAACCCATTTAAACTTCTCATATAAAAGAAAATAAATTCATTAGATGACAAACAGGACAATTTGAAAACAGTCACTGCTATTTTTGACTGGTTAGGGCTGATAATTTTTAAATTCTCGGATGTCGTTTACACTGTTTACAGGTACAAACCTACACACGAGCATCCACAATGCAAGGAAATGAATAATGAAATACAAACTATAGATGTGAACATTTGCCAATTAGATGCACCACAGCATAAAAGCATGGTCTCTGCCTCTCTGGTGCAATACTAAAATCAGTAAAAATGATTCAATGTCCTTCATAAAAAAAATGATTCAATGTCCTTCAGCCAATGCTGTTAGGAAATAGGAAGCATATCATTGAATTTATTAAGATCTCACAATAAAGCCCAAGCTCTAAGCATATAAAGAAGCCAAACAATGAAAGTTCTAATCTAAACCTTAAGTGTTATTCTAAAATGTGAGAACTGGGAGGGATGTTTCAAATGGGTGCAGACCGTGCAGTATCTAAACGATGTAGAGGTATAGACATGAAAGAAAATTGAAAAGGTGCTAGCTTAGCTACAATTTTCTCCAAAACCTGTTTTTGCCTGATTGCCAGTTTGGTAGTCAATAGATATTCAAAAGAAGGAGAAAGCTAAAAGGACGAGTTGCGCACACTCACCCAAGAAGGGGTTTTTTTTTTTTTTTTTGATGGACCCAAGAAGCAATTAGCACAACCAAAGATTAACAACAAAATTTCAAAGACAACATAAACAGAGAAACATATTCACTATTGTGCCAAAACCATACTACTGGTACTCCATATAAACTGGTAAGTGGTAACACACAAAATACCTCTCTTTTGCCCCCTGATATCTAACCAAATTGTATCCTTCACAAGAACCTCAAGCTTCTTTGACACACCAACAGTCCAACACTATATATTAAGAAAAAAAATCGTACAAAGGGATACCATAAGGTCCATAACATGACAAAATGAGAGTTAAAACACCCAAAAAGCAACACCTTTGAAACAAAATGAGCCATAAGTCACAGATTAAAATTGAAAATACTAGAGTGAATAGAAAGTGAGGTTCTGCTAGACTGTCTTGTCATCACTAATACTATAGCCAGGAATTGAGAAAAGAAATGATATTCACTAAGGTAATATTACTTTGATGACTCGTATTTCCATCTCTCCCTGCCAAGAATTTTCTTACAACGTACTGACAAATACACACAAAGACCAGAAGACCCCCAACATCAAACTTTTTTTAACATTAGAAAAAGTGAAAGGAGACAAATTGAAAGATAGAAGGAAGAAAACGCAGAGTACAATAAAAGAATATGCAAACCTTGTTCAGGTAATTTAACTGTGTAATGACACAGACTGCTCCCACAGTCATGAAAAACCAAGTTTGTGCATAGATAAGCTGGTTTGTCCCCTCCAGAGTTAGTTTTATAGCTATTCCAATAGCCTTGATGCTCACTACCTGCAGAATGGCTATTAAGACCCATAGATTGAGGGTGAAGCAAACATCAAATAGACAAGGGAAAATATCAACGTATCAACAGAAATTTTTACCGTCAGTGAACCTATCAAAGAACATATCCCCAAGTAAACCAACAAATTTGTCTGCCCATAGCGTGGCTCCAAGTGCAAAATCAAAACTGCCACAATGGATAATGAAGCCGCCACATAAATCAAGAAATCTGGCCATAGAAGAATATGAAAAAACCAGTTAGGGTGACTATAGGCCAGTACAGGTATGACTATTTAAATATATTGCTAGACGTCATTTGAAATGACCTGTTTGACTTGCCAGATCCCAAATTTGTTGAACAGAAGTTAGTGCTGCCTCCTGTGGGGCATGAAGAACAATTACCACCGATCCCACTATACAAGACACACATCCCAGGACACCAAGCTTCGACAGTCTTTCCTTGAGCATGAAGTGTGCTAAAACCGCACTGAACATTTGAACAAATCAGGCAAGTGAAGTCAGACACAGCATTTGTCATTAACAATATTTCAAGAAATTCAATCCAGTTTACCTGATTATAATACTTAACGCTCCAAGCGGTGTTACCAAAACAGCCGGAGCATAAGCATATGCCACAAAGTTTGCAGCCTCTCCAATAAACACTGTTTTTGAGAATTTCAGAGAGAAAAAATTTGATCTTTAAAAATGAGCAGTAACCCACACAAACGTTAATAACTAAAAAGACTGGAGTTTAAGGCAGGGAAAGAGCCTGCACTCACTTAAGGACATTCCTGCCCACCAGAGTGGCTCTAGCAAATAAGTGTAGCCTCCGTATCCTACATTGTCAGACAAAATACAAAATAAGTAGGCTGATGGGAGTAAAGTCATAATAACCATTTAGTGCCAGTAAAATATAGAAAAACAGGTAAATAATAACATTCTATTACGAAAACAAAATACCAGCATACTGTATATGGAGGATCATGGGAAACCTTTTTGCCTTGGCTTCATTACAGAACTATGAATTTATGCAGAGATCCTTAAGTGGTAGGTCATACTGTTAGACAGATAGCATAGAAGGAAAAGAAATTTATACCGTACATATATTAGATTTGCCAAACAGTACCTGACTATGGGTAAACTATTTCATTTCTATACTGGCTTTAATCATCATTTTTGAGAAATGGCATTTAGCATACCTGCAATAGAAACCAGATAACACTTGTAGACACCCTCATTCTGATCAAATCAATATTAATCTGGAGGAACTCTTATTTTGTGATTTGGGAAGCCTTAAAAAAGAAGAGGGGCATTTCTCACTGAGATTATTCTCACAAAAGGAAGGCAGATTCACTAAAGATAAGAAAGATATCAATGGTCGTATGTTACATTTACATGAGCAAGTACTTATTGCATAAAAAGAGAGCAACTTCTAACCTAATGAAAAATAAATTTCTTAAGAGCACAACTCCAATATCTTTAATGCCTTTTGTACAGCGCCTACTGGTTTAACAATCAATCTGTGGCCATCCGACAGAATTCGGGACTATGCAGTCCAACAAGCTCCCAGCTTTTAAAACCAGCCCTCGTCACATACACTGCAGAACTGCATACTGATTCAGTATTGCCTTACTTGTGCTGTTTTACTGACAGTAATTTTGTTTTACTACTCCTTAGAGGCACTCTAGTTTCAACTGGTTGAGGTAAGACAAATTAGACTAAGATTACCAAACACAACCAATGGTGGATACTGTAAATGCTATGTTAATCTGTTGTCGCTGCTGCATAACCACCTATCACATAAATCATTTCCTCAGAGACAACACTTGTCGGCATTGCAGCACATTATTGCTATACAAAGAGGCATTTCGACTGTTAATTCCACTAATTCAGGTAGCTACCATTTGCAACCTAATAAGTGAGCCAATTGACCTGGTGTAGAGTCCACTTCTCCTTACACTCATCATGGACCCCCATCCCTCCTTACAACCAACAAAGAAATACTTAACACAACCCAAAATGGAGATCACCCACCTCATACTTCTCATGTAAGCAGCCTACAATTTCATACTCCACGACGATGTCCACATGACTGATTCACTGCTCCTTTTGCCATTCTCATGATTCAAGTCAATATCCAAGCCACCAAATATCATCCTTTTCACTAAAATGAGGGAACTTCACACAGTAACTGACTAGAATTACAAGTTTATATCAAACTAACACACCAAACACTACAAATCTATGAAGCTCAACCAAGAGACAGATGTAAACAAAGTAAAGAAGAGAACAACAGCAACAATAAGCCATTTCAGAGCCAAAACATGTTAAATATTGTCAAATTTTCATCGGTCAATTGCTTAATCTATATTCAAAGTGTGATAACTATTTTAATCATCAAAAAATGAAAATAATAAGAATCATACAACTCAAAATTAAGTCAATTAAACTATAAATTTCCTATTTTTAAAGCAAAAGTTGGACAAACCTGCACGGGTGCCATTAGCAGCAGCACGGCGAAGACCCTTCTTCTTCAAGATAAAGCTGGTCCCAATAAACACACTTGAACCCACTGCTAGTACCAACCCTCTAACATTATCCTCCGCCATTAACAAATCTCACTAATTTCCCGCCAAATCACCGATCCCCAATTACTGAAATCAAATACCCAAAAAATATTTATCTCCAAATTCCAAAATTTATCAGTCAAAAACAAAATCCCAGATCTTTCTTTGTTAAATTCTGGGTTCAGATTCCAATGGCCGGAAGTCACTCAATAATAATGATAAAGAAGACGAGTTAAATTTGACTGATTACTTAGGATTGCTTTTTGTAATCATTCTACTGCAACGACCAAATTTGTGATTTTTGTGGGTATTTTTATCTGATTTTGTACATCTTCTATGAACTGTCAATAATTCCGTAGGGTAGGATGTCAAAGTGATGAACTGGCATAATTACGCAGATTTCAATTAAGACAGAGGAGTGATCAATAGAGAATTAAAGACGTGGTAAAGTTGATCATTTTGTTTGTCAAGACCATAATTATTGTGACTGGGCTAAAACAATATTATTTCTTGGACTCTTTGGTATAAAAATGTACAAATGGCCCCTTATATTAGTTTGGTGTTGATGGTTGCTTTTGCTTCTTTGGATTGGATTATACAATTTGTGTGTTCGATCCACATTGTGATTAGATTATCTAACATGGTTGATTTTATGAACTTTAGTTTCACAGTCATATTAGTGATCTTGAAAGAATCACTAATATCATTATAGGTTTTACTTAAAATTTAGGAAAAATTGCAAAAAAAACCACCTTTTATAACAACTTTTTGTAAAAAAACACCTTATAATTTTTTTTTTGGTAAAAGCACACCTATTACCACTTTTTTTTTTTTGCGAATTAACACCTTACCCTGATTTCCGTCCTTTGATTTGGTTTTCAGGCATTGACTTGCATGTGAGAAGCACGTGTTTCGGTTAGTTCCCCCCCCCCCCCCCTTTCCCCAAATTTACCCTCTATTTCTCCGATTCAACTTTCTCTCTCCTACCTTCTTCTCCAACAAAGCCCCAATTACTCACCATTGATAAAGGAAACTCCATTTTTAAGAGTGAATTGCTGCAACTAACCTAATTTTGTGTAAGGTAAGTTGTTGTGATTACTGAAATTTGTTGTACATAATGTTGGGTTTCGAATTTTCATAAATTAGGGTTTGTAATTGAAATTTAGGGTTCTTCGTTTTTGCCCACCAATGATGGAATTAGGAGTAATTTCGAGTGGCCAATGTATACCAATGTGGTCCTCAATGGAAAAAGGGTGTGAGGAGGTGGAGTGGGGTTTTTGGGTGGATGGGGATGAATTAACGGGGGTGGAATTTTCAGGGGAGTAAATTTATTAGGTGACATGGCGTTGGTGAGGGTGGTAGTGAATCGGTGATGGCGGTGAGGTGGTGTTGGTGGGGGTGGCGGTGATGTGGTGGTGGCGATGGTGAGGGAAAAGAGAAAAAAAAAATAAAGGAAGATGGTTTTATGAGATCACGTGACCCACATGTGCAAAGTCAACGCCAGAAACCAGGTCAAACACCGAAAATCGGGTTAAGGTGTTACTTTGCAAAAAAAAAAGAAGTGGTTTTAGGCGTGCTTTCATAAGAAAATTTTTATAAGGTGTTTTTTCACAAAAAAGGTGTTATAAAAGGTGGTTTTTTTTGCAATTTTTCCTAAAATTTATTATTAATAACGAGTCACTAAATGTGAAGGCCTCTACATATGTTAGCGGCTTTAGGCAGTCAAAAATTTAAAAGAGAAAAAAAAAAAAAAAAATCAAATTGAGCTCCAATCAATTTTATGTGGACACTGAACAATTTGAGAAGAATTAGTTTTCGTACTAATGAATGTAAGGGAGTAATTTCAAATTTAGCATTTTTCATAGAAATTGGTCATAAGATTACTGGATTACTAGAGTGTTGAGTACGATACTTTCTTTACTAAAAAAAACAAATCCGAATAATTAAAACAACAATATTAATTATATTAACTTTTTTTATTCATCCATACAAAATACAAAAGACAATGATGTAATTAAGATTTAATCACCTTCCTAAATATGAAGTACTATTTTACCCAATATTTTATCAATTCGCGTTATTAATTATAGCATGCTACCTTAATTATCAGACGTACGTGTACTAAAGGGTCTACTTGAACTACAAGTAGTCAAACTCTCAGTGCTTGTGCATATAATATGCCTCAAAAGTTTCCACTCCAAACTTACGTCGGCGCGTCTCTTTATGCAAAGTTAGTTCACAACTTTACTCCCCTTCTAAAAATTCTACATCACCTATCACCGCATTTTATCATCATCCTCTTTGTGTCTTTACTCCCCTTCTAAAAATCCTACTTCCCCCCTCACACCACCTCGGCCGCACCCGTCACCAAGAGCGAGAGTCCACTTAACCCGCTACGAGCCAAACATGGGACTAAGTAACAACATAACAGCAATACTAAACTTCATAGCACTCCTATGTTCAATCCCAATTATTGCCTCGGGCCTATGGCTCGCTTCCAAGCCCGACAACGAGTGTGTCCACCTCTTCCGGTGGCCCGTTGTCGTGCTTGGCTTCCTTATCTTAGTCATCTCACTAATTGGCTTTGTTGGGGCTTATTGGTACAAAGAAAGCCTCTTAGCTCTATATCTTTGTTGTATGGCTATCCTTATTACCCTCCTCCTTGTCCTCCTCATTTTCGCTTTCGTCGTAACCCGGCCCGATGGCTCGACTCAGGTCCCGGGCCGGGGTTACAAGGAGTACCGCCTAGAAGGGTTCTCTAATTGGTTTAAGGACCATGTTACTAATGATGAGAATTGGTTTAAGATTAGAAACTGCTTGATTGATACCAATTTTTGTGGTAAGCTCAATTCTCAGTTTGTGGGTGCTCCTGATTTTTTTGTTGCTCATATCTCACCTCTTCAGGTACACACTTTTTCTAACTTATGATCCTATTTTTTTTGTGCTCAATGACTAATTTGACGCGTAATTTTGTTATGTAATTCCAATTTTATGTAAAGAAAAATGTTTTTGCAAGACTATAATTAGCATAAAATTTGATAATGTAAGAAATCACTTAAGGCGTTAAGGGTAACACAAGTTGTTAGGGAGTTACTTTAGAAATGCTAGCTACCAGTGATGACTTGTTATTGTTGTTAAATTAAGGTTATAGGAATACGGATTGGCATTTATGAAATCATGACTCTAAAATTAATTTGGTTAGATGTTGAAACTTGAAAGAAAATGTTGAAAAATTGTCACACTAAAGGTTGACTTGAAGTCTTGAACTCTTGATAAGTACTCGTACAAACAGTAAATCTGATCAGCAATGAAAGGCTAGAAGGTACTCTGAAAATAGCTTGGCGTTTTCATACGCTGCTTCTCTGACACACTCCCCTGCTTTGTACTCGACTTTTGAGGCCCATATTAATAAGAACGTACGGAATTTGTTAAGTCTACTTAATTATACTTGACGTATTTTGACTCATATAATAATTACCCGTACATAATTGATTCTTACCTTAGTGTTTAAGGTTATTTCCTCAATTACTCTTTCTCGTTTTAGGTAATGAAGTACTCGTACAAAACAAATTTCACTTAAAAATTACTCATTAGCGTTTTGGGATTACTAATCTAATTTACCTTAACTACTCATAACAACTTTGTATGTACTTAAAGAGTTTAAAAGAACTAGTAGTCTAGTAGTACTAGATAGATAGCTAGTTGAAATGATGAATATGTGAAAGTCTTAAAATTAATCATAGCTTATAAATTGTGTATTTCTATAATGATCTAGATCTGGAATATCATAAAGTGGGTCCAAATTATTGAGTGAAACCCATATGAATTATCTTTGCTGATAATTAGTGGGTATGGTCCACCAGTGGTTGCACTATTTTATCAGTCATATGTTAACCAAAGTCAATTATAATTATCCTTTGCCTTTTTCCTTGATTACTAAAATTCCCACTCCAAAAAATTTAAAAACTTTATTAAAAAATTTATGAGAAACTTCTATAGTTAATCAGGTACTATGTGGGGAATCAATTTTATTTTGAAATTCAGAGAATCAATCTTTTTATCACACTCAAAGAAAGTGGTCTGTTCTAACCGAAAAAAGTAGAATAATTTAGAAAATATGTATTGTCTTCATTGTAGCAGGTAGAAAAGCATTTTATTGTTTGCAAACTGATGCATGTCATCTTGTGAACCACTGGAATTATAAAACTAATTTAAGTAGTATTATTGCTTTCTTTGCCTATTATTTCGGCTGTTAATTACCAGAATTTACGTTGATAATGTGGGGCATGCATATTCACACTAAAACTTGTCACTATGTGTGGGTGTTGTCTCGTTGGTGGTACACCGGTACATAAAACACGAGATTCAATTCCATCTATATCATTATCGTTGATTTGTTGTAGCTCTTTCATCATCTTTAACTCTAAAAGAAGATGGTAATTGTTAATGTTGTCGAAATGGAGCAAGTAATCGCTTATCATTGGACCAAGACATCAAACAAGTCATTTAGTAGTCAATAATCTAGTCATGGTATCATAGTGTTAGTGTTTCCCCTATATAGCATTAGGTGGGTCACATTTGCATGGTGTAACATACTAACATTCATAAAATTCAATTATTGATGATCTTTTATCATAGAAAATATGAAATGACCTTATTGCCACTTTCAATTGCCCTTCATTAGCAAAACTAAAATGTTACAGTAATTTTTGAACAATAGTGGACTTAAAATTCTGAAGTACTTTTATTCCTGTTATTACAGTCAGGGTGCTGTAAACCACCAGACATCTGTGGCTACCAATATGTGAACCCAACAATATGGACTAACCCTACAAACCCGGCAGCTGACCCGGATTGCACATTATGGAGCTCCGACCAAAGCCAACTATGCTACAATTGCAACTCTTGTAAGGCAGGGCTTCTTGGAAACCTAAGGGATGAATGGAGGAAAGCCAATATCATCCTCATAATCACTGTCGTCGTGCTCATCTTTGTTTACGTGATCGCTTGTAGTGCATTCAGGAATGCTCAAACTGAGGATCTATTTCGCAAGTATAAGCAAGGCTGGGCTTAACAAGACTTGAATCCAAAAAAATTAATTTTATCTTTAAGCTAGTCAATTAGTTTAATTTGTTTCATAGAAATTAGTTTCAATTTTGTATATGGAATGCACAAGTGTATGTTCAAGTTTATAAGTGTTTGATAGAATAGAGAACAAGTTGTAGTAGCATTATTTTCAAAGAGATTCTCATAGTATACCTTTTCTTTTCTTTGTAAGGATCAGATTTCAATCAATTAATAAAAAAAAAAAAAATTAATTAAATGTACTACCTTTGATTTTTTTTAGTTGTAACTTTAGAATATTTTATATCTCACAAATAATACCCAAAGTTGCAACTGAAAAAAAAATCGGAGATTGTTTGATTCCCATTTCTTTAGTGGATAGCTTTGTATTATTTGCTCCTATATGATTCAAGGGGGTATATCACAACTTTCTTGTGTGCGCATGGTGACGTGTGTGACATAACCTATAGTCCTACACATAACGAAGTATCAACAATCACATATTTACACGTACATAATTATTATAAAAGTAACTTGTTGGTCATATAACGTTTATCTAGTCTCCTAACTCCTAAGGGTTCAATTAGTCATCATGTGTGTGAGTTACAGAGAAATAAACTTAAGAAAAATTGATGGTTAATCTATGAGGCAGAAGCTAACTTATTAACAAGGCCAAACAACATAATCTAGTGTATGATATCATAATGTTTTCGATCTTCACTCTCAAATAATTAATTGTCTGATCTTTTAATCGATCTATTTCAAAACTAAAAGAATCATTACGACTCATTTAATTTGTATATATAAATAGTTATGACTCGTTTGTATGTAGGAATTGCACCCCTAAACTTTCATTGGTTTATTTTGAGATATAATATTATCTATATTATTGATCTCGAAAATTATCAAGAAACTATGGACAACATACTATCATATAGAGACACTCCAACCCTTTGTGTTGACGTGAGTGGACCACCGACTTTTATTCTTTCAACAACTCGATACCAATGTTGTCCTACTAGGAAGAATCAATTATACTTCCAAGTAATTAATTTCTGTTAAAATATATTGTGGACAAATAATAATAATAATAAATTAAAAACATCAACCTCAATAATAATAATAATATAGATTTATCACATGGGATGTGCCCTAATTGTAGCTTTGACGATGGTTCTTGGCAGCATACAGTTGGAATAATTCTTAAAAGGCTACACTTTCTAGCCTTTTGAACATTAATCTAGTAACTTGAAATTTCTAGATTATTTCCTTTACTAATTGATGCCATCAAAACCAATTGTGTGATTGTGTCCGTGTGTCTACATGCATAATTCCTTAAAGTTATCATCAAACCATATTACAAGTATATAAGTTATCTCATGTATATAGGATTGGGAGTTCGTTATTGGAGATTGGAGTACTTCATCAAAAGAGAAAAAAAAAAATCAATAATTTATTACTTAACAAATAGAAAGAAAAAAAGTGAAGTAAATTAAGTTGTATGACGCCTCTAAAATCACAAATTAAAGTCACACGAATTTGGAGATTCAACCCACATATATTGTGAAAAATGGCTAGGTTTTGAAGGACCATCATAATATTTGTCAAGCATCCCATTTGTTAAGTTGTAAACACAAGTATCACCGCAATCATATCCGACACCAAGCCACCTCCCTGTCATACGATCATCGATCTATTTCCCAAGCTTTCAACTTTGGTGAGAATTCCAGTCATAACATTCAACCTAAAAACCTCAAATCCTGTGATGCAACGCCAATGATTAACAATTAATATCTACGTTGTATCATTTAGTCCTTCAAGGAGGGAATCCCTACTTTCAAAACCAAAAAATTGGTGTGAAATTTGTTTAATTGATAAAAACAAAACAGAAGTATAGATCTCTGTAATAGTATGACCCTAAAAAATTTGAATGTATATATACACTTGTAATATACCAGTATTGTTTTTTATACTAATCATAACCGTTCAACAACACAAACAACAAGGTATATTTGTATCCGGTAACTCTTATACACTTTCGACATCTAAACTGCTGCAACATCAAGATTAGAAACATGCCTTAGAGCTAGAAAAACAGAACTACATGTTCAGGAAGAGTGATTGCAAGCAGACTCGTGCATTAATCCATTCGCAGGCCTATGTGGGGGTGTATGTATGTACACTTATCCAATATAGGACACTCTGCCCCAAACTTGCACGTTTTAGTGAACTTCCGAAGCAATTGTTGCCATATTCGCACTCTTCTTATGTCTTACGACACATCCGATCTTGAGTTTGGGCGGATGAATAAAAGTACATTTATCTAAGATAGGACACTCATTGTCATATCAATACATTTTAGTGAACTGTCTTGGATCCTCAAGTTATTCTATCAATTCTACCACATTATATAATCTTAACCAATTTTAAGTTTTGATGGTTAAAAACATCTATGATTTTAAGTTTTTTAAGCTTATGGGCATTAATTTAGGGAAAATAATTTTGCAAAATTTTTATATGACCATTAATTTGAAAAATGTAATTTTATTAAATACTAATCAGTTTCACGTAATTTCTTAATTTATAAATAATTTTAATATAATTTATATAATTTTGATTTAATTTGAACCTATTTATAAAAAAAAAATGTAGATAAGAGGCTAAGGAAAAGGTCAAATCTATATAAAAAAAAAATGGCAAAAAAAAAAATGAGAATTAAGACTTTTGATTTATACGGTAAGATGTCCGTTGATGTTAAGAAAAAAATCATATTTTTGGAAGAACAGGCAAATATGTTATATATTTCGTATATGGTTTATTGTTTTGTAAAATTTGGTAGAACAAGATCTTGATGAAGAGATATTATGTGACTTGGATTGGGCCACTGACGTTGAGGCACATCAAGGTTTAATGGTGATGATTAATTTAAGGCTTGGTGATGAAACCTCTTCCATGGCTAATCAACATAAGTTGGTTCTTGATAAGCCAGAGCATTTTCAACTATGTAAAGAAATTCCCTTGAATACCATAAGTAAGGCATACAAAAAAATCTATGGATTATATTGTATCAAAGTCTGTCACACCTAACAAGTATTTACTAAAGACCCAACCTTATAGATCATACAAAAAAAACTTGAAAAAAGAACTGTTCATCGAAAAATTGCTTCAAAATTCGCCGTTCAAGCCAGAGAACACTTTGAAATAGTGACGGTGAGAGATAATGCAGAGTTCCAAAAGATGTGTGCAGAAAAAATAGAAACAAGACCAAGACTCATAGTCCCCGTTGTTCCATAGAGTGGAGAAATCTTATAAGAAGCAATTGCACAAGATTTCACTGTTTTGAATTGAGAGTTTTAACATTTAAATTGTAATTGGCATAAATTTAGAGAATGATGTGTTTGTTGTGCTATAACTTGTTCGGGAAACTAGGACATTGGATATTCTGTTCTCGTTAAAGCATTCAAGGAAATTCTGCTAGATTGAATCTCCTGAAGCCCATGAGGCATATATTGTCAGAAATTGGAGAACTGACAGAAATTTTGAAGTGCCTAAAGGCATTATCAACTTAGTTGTTTTTAGCTTAGACACTTGGGGAAAATACCACCTCTGGGATTTTCTATAATGCAAGAGTATTTATATAAACTGGTAATGCCACACTTGACATAAAGCATAGGTCATGCTGTACTTTGAAGCTTTAAATGCTGTTTGTTTAGAGGTATATCTTTTGACTGATTATTTAATACTAATCCTAATTACAAGCTTTCCTTATTTATGTGCCCTCTAGCTCAGATCATTATCAAAGTGTAAAAATTAAAGGGCTAACAAAACAAAGGTTTGCTATACTAGTAAGACTGACTCATCATATTGCTACCAGTGCAGCGGTGCAGACGTTAAAAATCCAAAATCAGCTTAGACCGTTGTTAAACTTATGCCGTTGATAACTTCTTGGAATATACAACGTACATAGGATCTGACCGACCAGGGTTAGGAGATATGTCTACAACCTGCACATAATAGTGCAGAAACATAAGTACAGAGTCTAAAGACGACAAACTTGCAAAACTTGTAAAGATAAAAGACAGAAATCAAGAAAATATAGAATTTTCATTCAACGAGTACCTAAAGATGTTAAAATGCAAGCCTATTTGTCACAATTTGTCAATTCAGGATGCCTGAAGTTATTACACAACAATACAATGAAATAAAATTTCATTTTTATACATGATATGCATCTTACACAATATAGTGGAATGTTGACAAGTTTATGCAAGGAAAAGTTACAAAACTAGCTTAGTAGCTTAACATTATACTGATTAAACAAGTCTATTACATCTGAACATCAGATGTATGACATGTATCCCAATGGATACATTTTTTGTTCTCCATAAGCGGCAGAGGTGGGATGCTCTGCTCATGCCTGAAGAAATTCTCAGGGTCATATTTCGTCTTAATCTTCACTAGCCTGTTGAAATTATCCTTATAGTACATGCTACCCCATGCACTTGCCTTTATAAAGTTAGCATTGCCAACTTCATTCATACCCAAGTCAAGATCCTTATAGTTCACATATGCTTCCCTAGGGAGCATTGATACATAAGGTGTCATATAGTTATATAGCTTCCTAATCCATTCCATATGCCTACTTTTACTACTTTCCCCATCTTGCCATGTTACCACATACTGGATCATACATATGGTCCCATTTCTGTGAGGAAACGGGATTTGAGACTCCGGTATCTTACTCATCATCCCACCATAAGGATTCCAGATCATTAGGGAGCCCTCATCTTCCATAAGCTGTTTCCACAAACCTTCAAGTCCACTTGCTGGGATAGGTTCCCTGACAAAGTCCGACTTTGCCTTGAAATAATTAGTGAACGTTGGCTTACCTTCAAGTAGGATTTCAGGCTTTGTGCCAGAGGGGTAGTTAGCAATATATAGAACTGATTCTATCCAGCTAATTTCAGAGGTATCTTTCTTTTGCAAGCCTAATTCGGGGAAGTCACGTTGCATAACCTTGAGCAGCTGATCAGCTTGTCCAAGAAACAAGGCCTGGAACAAACCCATCACAGTTTTGTCACCCTTTGGGGTTTTGGAGTTCTGCATTATGACTCTGATGAAGAGATTTTCATCTATCTTATCAGCAATTTGTTGCCATTTAGATAAGATCTTTGTAAAGCCCTGCTCCAAGGTTTTTGCAACAGTGAAAACTGTCACCCTTTCCGGTACTGGGACTAACTGAACCTTCCAAGCTAAGATGATCCCAAAATTCCCACCCCCACCTCCTCTAATGGCCCAAAACAAATCCTCCCCCATGGACTTACGATCGTGAATCTGACCATTGGCATCGACCATCCGAACATCAATGGCATTGTCGGCTCCAAGGCCATACTTTCTCATCATTGGACCATAGGCACCTCCTGTGATGTGGCCTCCCACACCCAAGCTGGAGCACAGCCCAGCAGGAAATCCATGGACCTTGCTCTCCACCGATATCCTGTAGTAGAGCTCACCTATGGTGGCACCAACCTGCACCCATGCACTATTCTCTTCGATCTCAACCGTTACTATTCGAAGTTTGGCCATGTCAAGGATAACAAATGGCTCTTCCATCTCAGATGCATATGAGCCCCCTTCGTAGTCATGGCCCCCACTACGAACTCTTAGCTGAACACCAAGCTTTTTAGCACATATTACAGCAGCTTGGACATGGGATTCATCAGTTGGCATAATAATTAGTTCAGGCTTTTTCACAGAAGGCAGGAGATATCTTAGATTTTGAGCTGTGGATTGGAGGACAGTAGAGAATGATGTGTTTGTTGGGCTATAACTTGCTGGGGGAACTGGGGCATTGGATATTTTGTTCTCGTTAAAGCATTCAAGGAAATTCTGTTGGATTGAATCTCCTGAAGCCCATGAGGCATATAATGTCAAAAATAGGAGAACTGACTGAAAATTCAAAGTGCCTGAAGGCATTGTCAACTTAGTTGTTTTTGGGTTAAACACTTGGGGAAAAGGCCACCTTTGGGATTTTCTATAATGCAAGAGGATTTATAGAATCTGGTAATGCCACACTTGACATAAAGCATAGGTCATGCTTTTCTTTGAAGCTTTGAATGCTGTTTGTTCAGAGGTATATCTTTTGACTGATTATTTTGTACTAATCCTAATTACTGGCTTTCCTTATTTATATGTGCCCCCTCTAAACTAGTTGCTCACCACAATATATTGGAGACTTTGGTTCAATTAACTGTAAAGTTGGATATTTCTGCAGAATCTGGATTAAGTGCTGACTACTCGAAGAAGAAATTATGAGCAAAGAAAGTTGGCATTATGTCACATCAGCATGATAAACTTAGAATTCTGTTTCTTTAAGGCTGATTAAGCTGTAAATATGTACTTTTTCAAGTATAATCTAGCTTATAGCTTCAAATTCTGACAAATGTTACTTTGAAGGTAAATTTATAACTGAAACTTGCACATTCCTGAATGCGACCTAAGCTTGCAGTCCCAGTAAGGTTTGTCCAATTAGAAACTTCTCACTTTCAGGCATTCTATGAAGCCACAAAATATACATACATGTATGTATATAGATTCTATGTAATGTTCGAGATCTTTTTCTTTTAAACCAAGTTAAGCACTATTAAACTATCCCATCATCTTTCCCAAAAAAAAAAAAAAAAAAAAAAAACTAAACAAAAAATACACACTATCCCATCAAAAATAGCAGAATTTTGGGATAAAGGACCAAACAGTATGTGCATGAGAATTGAAACATACAAGAAATGACAGACACTAGGAAGAGAAAAATATACAGTAAAATCAGAATTTACCTTTGGAGGTTCAAACCCTCCAGCATAATGGAAATACGCTCCAACAATCATAACATGATCAGCATCACTCGTTGATGTCCATATTGAGATTGCTTTTGTCCAAAAGCATCGATTAGAAAAGCTGTGTGTCACAAAACTTATGATTACAGACAAGTACACAAAATAAAACTAGGGTGGGGTAGAGAGACAGCAGAAGTAAGATTTGACAGTTCAGATTTGGAAGGGAAATATAAAACTGTGGCAGAGATTTGCATTGCTCATCTTCAACAAAAACAACAAAAAAAAAAAAAAAAAAAAAAAAAGTCACAAAAGTCAGAATATAATGTAAATCTTTCATTGGTTCAGATACAAAATATATCTACATAATAATATCATGACAACAGGGAAAAGAGCATCATCCTTTTCTAAAATATCATGACAACAAGAAACAATTTCTTTGGTTGTAAGAAATGCTATAATCTAAATTGAAGAAGAAAAAGACTATAGCTATTAAATACGTTTGAAGCTTCTTAAATGAATCTAGTGTTTGATAAGGGGTAAGAGAGAGGCCTTTTTTTTTTTTTTTGTATTTATTTTGGCTGCTGTTAGCAGGTAGTTTCTCATAGCATGCCACATAATCAGGCAAATTCAATGTCTATAACATGAAAGGGGCATTGACATATCACCTCATTATAGCCAAACCACCAGGCTTAAGAATTCGTTGCATTTCCTTGAATACCTCAAGTGGTTTTGTCAGATAGTCTACGCTTACCTGCACATTATTATTAAGAGATAACTTACGTATAATATACTTAGTGTTACGTAAGCCATAAAACTTGCATCTAGTCCACACTTTTTTAAGGATCGAAATAGGCCATTATCTTGTCAAAAAAGAAAAAGAAAAAAGGCCATTATGTTCAGTAATGATGTTTTAAATATAAGCAAACATATTACCGCCGTTCCTGAAAAGTTCAACTCACTTTCCATATATAATGATTATACTTTAAGGATTATGAACTTTAAGGTCATGGCTCATGGAATCAAAGTGACAGATGTGCATACCACATTAGTGATAACGTCAAAAGAGTTATCTTCGAATGGAAGCTTTGGATTAACATTCAAGTCTTGCACAATATATTCTGTCAGGACCTGCAAAAAGCAACTTGTTACACTTGCTGGGGATCAAACTAATATTCATCTTGAAGAAAACCAGAGGATCAGAGAAAGCATGAATTTGTCTTAGAGATTTTTCAGTAAATAAATTGAATTTTATCATATAGCTGGCACTTACTATAATTTGCTATTAAAAATGTAAGAAAATAGTAAAAGCAAGGATCAGCTTCCATCACCCATTTCAAGTAAAATACTAAAATCTCTAAGAGAAATACTTGTAAGAAGTATCTGTCAGCTATAAATTAGTAACACAACAATGATACTAGTTTGCAAAGTTTCAGATAATTAAGAAGTGCAACTGTACGGTAAATGATATTGTTGATTCTTGCAACAGAAAAATGCTCAGGCACTTGCATATTAGGACGGAGTTGATTGAAATCATGATAATTCCTTTGCAAAAGCAGGTAATACAAATTCGATTTGTTTCTCTTTGCTTCCCAACCCCTTGTCAATCTAACTTTGTAATTTGCAACAACTTATTGGACCTCGGTATGTAACTCTGTATCATGATTATCAACCTTCGAAGCTTGAAAGGCCTTTGTAGGATACAAAGTCAAAATTGGTACTTAGCAGAGGAGGGGGGGGGGGGGGGGAAGGCAATAGAGTTAGAACTAGGATAATATAGAGAAAAGACATAACAGGACTAGAGCAAAAAGAGAAGACCTAATTTACTTTCAAGTTTCAACATCCTAAAATGCATCCTAACCCGACCTTGTGATATAACTTAATTCAGCAATAACTCCAACTTTATTTTAATCTTAACTTTTTGGAAAAAAAGGAAACAAATTGGCAATTAAGCTTTCCAAATCCTAACATTGCCTAAGGTAAAAGTACAGGGTACCCTTTTATTTTTCTGAAGAATGTTTGATATATATCATAAGAGAAATACAATTGCTACACATTAGAAAAGTAGGAAACAGATCTTACTGGATTCCGCTTGAGCTCTTCTTCATTCAAGCCCATTCCCACTATCCTCTCTTGCTTGTACCCTTTTGGAAAATGGCTAACCTAGAGAAAAATTGAAATGCATGAAAATACATATATGCTCATTAAACATTCGTTGAGGTAACAAAATGATTTGAATTGGATTCCTCACCCAGCTACTACACATATCCAGCATACTGACCCCTGGAGTATTACTGGGAGGGAAAACCTCTGAGTAATATTTAGTGAGTGCAGCAATAGCATAATCATCAATGTGAGTTACAAAACGTGGTGTATCATAGAACAATGTATCATTTGACCTGCAAAATATATGTACTGTAATCCAATGAGGAAGCAAAATTTGGTAAGAAAAATAACGAGACCATAGGTTCTAGAGGCTCATGTGATACTACACAGCTGGTGCAAAAATCATCAAAGTCACATTTAGGTTTACACACAATCTCAAGCTTGATGCCACTAGTTAATACAAGTTATACAGCAGCAGATTTATACATGGAATTCCAATGCTGGTAGGATTATAGAGTCTAATGGCAAGTGGTGGTTATTCATCGAAAACATGAAACATATGGCCAGACATAACACTATGGAATCATGTATCCTTTACAAATCATAATATCATAATGTGAGAGATAACATAACAAACACAAGTAATTATATTAATTGCGTCAAAACAAATGTGTCTAAAATTCTACTTGTGAATGGAAAAAAAATACAGAGGAAGAAGTCGTATAACGTAATCTAGATTTCTGTTAAAACAAAAGAGCTATAACATTTGTCATGAGCAGCAAAGATGAGTTGAAGAAAGGTTGGTGTTGCTGCAATATCAAATTGCTGCATTAATCACAACACCACATTCAGGTTCATAAGTAGTCAGATAAAAACCTTTATCGCTTTTTTTTTCAATATTTTCAATGATTAAAAATAAAACCTAATAACTCCATTGTACATGCAACATGCTCACTACATTAAAACACCTAGATAACAAGCTCCATCGGTACAACCGTACAAGTATATTATGCCAAAACTCACTTCTCAGAATCGAAAATTTTAATATTAGTCATATTTAGATGCAAAAAACTATGTATCAATGTGAATATATCAATTCTGCAGATTATAACACCGTTACTATGTCCATCTATGGGACAAGATTATAACCTAAGTTACCATGCATCTAGAGTATGAGAAAGTTGCTGGAGATTGCATCAAGTCAATAAAACACTTATTTCAGGGGTTTACATATCAAACACACAATGTCCCAAACTCTTAGCGTCAAGTATTTGACATGATATACAGAAGAGACCCAAAAAAAAAAAAAAAAAAAAAAGGTTGGACAATTTCTATCATCTTCCCATCACCAAAGGTAAGTAGTCGTGGAGATCTAATCACAAACCATTAAATATAACTTTACTCAAAACACTCTATATAGAACTCCGTCAATGTTACGGAGTACATAATTACTAGAAGAATTAAATAAAGTAACTAATAAATACGAGTACAATTTCAGATAACTACTTGAAGCAGATCAATTCTTTAGAACCTTACTCATCATAGCGTTGGAAATCTTCCTCCTTAAATGGAAACTGCTCCGGCCATTCAACATTTTTCAAAACCTACATGATTTAAAGAGAACAAATTCACTAAACCAACAAACAAGAGTTCCTTATAAAATGTTTCTGCCCAAAAATTTAATCTGGATATCACCATTATTCATAAGGTTAAATATATAAGGCATTAGGTTATTCGACATCAAAAATGTTCTAACATAATGTTTATTGATAAAACGACATTGTCTGGAGTAATCATATTAATTGCCTAATAAGTTGGTAGCATCAACAAATTTCCACAAAGGACCATTTATAACAAGATTTAGGGAGGATAAGCCAGACTTTTTCTGCCTTCTCCCATATCATTTTACAAAGAAGGGATTAGAATTCAGCTAACTCCAATATATGTGATCCAACAATTACAATAACACATTAACACTACACTATTGCAGAATAATGCTAAATAATCATCAACACTATACACGAATGGATGTCAACTAACTTAATTCGTTAAATTCTCAGGAAAAGCTATACATGAATATTTACTTAACAAACATAAATATATTTACATATATATCTTAACAGAAATGAAATGATTGAAATCGAATCCGGTCTATATAACTAGCTAATTACCCATTCAGGGTCCCTTTACACCATAATCAAAATCAACACAGAACAATAAATAACATTATAAAATAAGCCAAATTATGAATTAGGTCCAATATTAGCATGAATTATCAAAATTAGCATAAACCCATGAACATAAATGACATAAATACTAAAACCCAGAAGCAGAATTACAGAATTTTGTACCTCCTCAACAGCACTCTTCTCCCTAGCAGAAGCCAAGAAAGAATTGCCCTTTTGAAGGCCAAACATGCTCATAAACTGAGACCAAGATGAACAAACAACACCAAAACCCAGAATTAAGCGACGATTTGTTCTGTTCTTGTTGTTCTTCTTCAAAAGTCCAGCACTCAATTTGGAGGGGAGAATTCTGGAATTGGAGAGAGAAAATGTGGCTACTAAATTAGATACTGATGAAATTGAAGGACCCGCGCAACTTGGTTTTAGACGGTTAGCCATTTAGATGGAATTTGAGGTGAACGTTTGGCTTCTGAAGATTGATTGAATTATCATATTTTATTGTTTCATATTTGTGATTTGAATTTAGTACACGATTATGATTATAGTTTATGGATGAGATTTAATGATTTATTACATGCGTATGTTTTTTTAAAAAAAAAACAAACACGAAGACGAGTGATGAGAATCAATCTAAAACCAACTTAAAATCAAGAAAGAAGTTTTAATCACTTGAGTTATTTCTCATTTTCTTATTACATGTGAATGTTGATGTGTTTTTTTACTCTTTAAAAACTAAAGTGATGAGTTAATAGTCTTATAAAGTGATGAGTTAATAGTCTTATATGTAATATTACCAACACTACCAACTTTGGAAAGTACTTAGGCATCATAATTAGTCACAAACGGCTAAGTCATCTAGACTATTTTCCCCTTCTTAATAAGACTTGTGCTAGGATTAAAGGTTGGCAAGCTAAACTCTTGAATATGGCCGGTAGGTGCACTTTAATTAAATCAGTCCTTAATTCCTACCCTGTTTATCTTATGCAAACCAATATTCTTCCTGTTAGTGTGCTGAGTCAACTTCAGAAAAGTTGTAAACAATTCTTATGGAATCGTGTCAATAAATCTAGGTATATTCCGAGAACAAATTGGAGTGTTGTTTGTGATCCCATGGCTAAAGGAGGTCTTGATAGGCGTGTCGCGTACCTAACAAAAATAACCTAACAAGACCACTACTATGTAGACGGGCAAGTAAGGGTCGGATCCCAAGAGACTATGGTTCAACTAATTAATTAGACTCAAGTAACTACTAAGTAAGTAACCAATCAATAGTGAAATTCAACTAATCTAATTCTAAACAAAATGAACAAGAAGAATCAAGATGAAATAAATCAATTAATGAAAACATCTAGAGTTAAGTATCACCACTAGTATGAATAATGCAAAGATAAATCCCTACCCCAATTAATCAAAATAATAATACTCAAAGGAAGGATGTGCCCTTAAAAATACCAATAAACCCCTTCCGAGTATTTATGGCTTCTCTAAAATCCAATCAAACCTATTTCCATGGTATCATGCAATTTAGAGACATTAAACTCAACATCCATTCAATCCTAGCAATCCATCCTACCTATTTCCATGGAGAATTTCATGCCCTTATTGAATTAAATCAAACCATCTAATCTCAACTTCCATTGATAAATAAGATACTTGGTTCAATCAATATCAAATTACGTCTAACCTAACATTGATAAATTAGCACAATTCAATAAGCAAAGCAATTAATCTAATAAAATAAGGAATTGGGGGAAATCATGCATTACTCATAACTAGGGTTCAACCTAACCCTAGAATATAAATCTACTCACTCATAATTAAATTAACAAAATAATCAAAAGACATAATAATATAGGAAAGAAGAAATACTTGAATTAATGGAATTGAAGATGAAATCTTGAACAAAGTAAATCTGAAATTGAAGGGAATTGTAGAATTCTTCAACTCAATTTAACGAGTCCAAAAAAGTGATCTAATATGCCTAACCAAAGCCTATTTATATCCCTAGGAATAAGTTAAGAAGTTTCCTAAAATAGGTGACAAGGTAAAGTCGTATCCCTTAATCAAAAATAATTACCTAATTCACTAACTAAAGTAGATAGGGAAGTAGGGTCGATCTCCACAGGGAAACAAGTCTTTTTACTCCTAATTAAATATTATAATCTAAATTATTTAAGTAACCAATATTAAAAGTTGAATATGAAACTAAACTAAAAAGAGTAGGAAAAGGGAGAAAATAATATATAAAAGGATCTAGGGTATAGGTTCACCAATAAATAATATTCTGGGGCAAAATAGGGTAATCAATCATTGACATTGCACAAATAACATGATTAACAGGCTCTCGCAATTTATTAACCAACATAGACCTAACAGGCTCTCGCAATTTACTAGATCTAAGTTCTTATTGAAAATAGCCTTTAATATCAAATTAACATCTGCTCGATTCATCAATTTAATATTGCTATACTTTTACAAGCCGCAATTGTAAAACATTAAAACAATCCAATAAGAAATTATCATGCAAAACCAACAATCAATAATAGTCAATCATCAATGCATCAATTAACCAGATTGTAAAGGGCTCTCGTTACTTATTACAACCACATGATTAATTTATCGGTATTAAATCTCATCTCTCGAATCTTGACTTAACCATTTATAAATTAACTTGCCTATTGAAACTAGACCTAAACATTAATTCTCATCTCTCGATTCTTGAATCAATATTGTCAAACTCATGCATAAAAGATAGGCCTAATCTAGTCACAGAGCATTAAATCAATCAATAGGAAATTAATCTAGCATTGATAATCAACAAAAATAATTTACCCCTTCATATTATTTATTAGATCCCCATAAACCCTAGAAATTAAACTACTCACACATAATTAAATATAAATTAAGCAAAGCAATAAAATAAATCATGATCAAAGGAATAAAATAAATAACTAAGATTAAGGGAAGAGAAATCGTCACCAAAATAAATCTGGAATTAATCAAAGAAATAAGAACAAAAGTTTAGAGAGAGATTAAGAAAGAGAAAACTAAGTAGAGAGAGAAAGTCTAAGAGAAAAGATTCAGAGAAGAAGAAGTGGTCCTCAAATCGTATTACGGAGGAGTATTTATACTCCGTACAAAAAATCCTAAACTAAAACAAATTAATACGACTCTAATTGTCTCCTAAATAAACACGCGCCCGATCGGGCGAGGCACCGCCCGATCGGGCGCGCCTTTTTTCACCTCTCATAACAATCTCGCGCCCGGCCGGGCGCGTCACCGGGCGCTCCTCCCGCCCGGCCGGGCGCGCATCCGGGCGCCAGCCTTTTTGGCCGGGCGGATCATTTGGGCCACTATTTGGACTTCGATTGGGCTCCAATTCTTCGGGCCAATCTGGGTTTCCTCTTTGGGTCTTGAATACTCGGTCCAAATGCCCCGGTATCACCTCTACCGAGCCCTTAATCGCCGGTTCGATGTCTCTAACCGGCCCTGGGCTATAAAATTTGGTCATGCTTCTCCAGTGCTCGTGATTGCTCCAAAATATCTCGGGAAAAATACTCCAAAAGCATAAATCCCTGTAAAAGTCAACCAAATCTACGAAAACACTAGAAAACACCAATTAGTAATAAAAGTGGCTCTAAAGAGCCAAAAACACTACTAATTATGACCAAGGGACGGGGGTAAAATATTATATAAAATGGATACATCAAACTCCCCCAAGCCAAACCTTTGCTTGTCCCTAAGCAAAGATCTCATCAATGAATCAATAAATATGCTTCACCCCAATAAGTAAAAATCAAGCACAAGCGATCCAGGGTAAATCAAATAAACACGCTTCAGAGTCAACCAATCAAATCCATCCGATTACCAATCTTCCCTAACTATTGTCAAACAGAGCAAACCACAAGAGCATATAGAATTCAAGACTAGTGCTCACACACTCGACTCTCATTTATGTGGCGAGTAAAAGATGTACTCGATCGCGCTCCAACCACCCCTTTAATGTGAACAATGTCCTCCCAACTCACACTCTCGTGTGTATAAAAAACAATGAACGCTCAATCCTACTAGTCGACTCGAAATATGCCGAATCATAACTTGCATTGAATAGCAACACTTTCACATTCATACAATTCTATGCACAAAGGTCGGAAGGTCTTTAAAGCTTGTAATGCAAGGCTAGGGTAAAGGGTAAGATAAATTTGGAAATACGTGAGAGAAAAGCTATGCTTAAGGGAGCAATATCCTAATAAAACCCATGATCAAAAATAAATAATGATCAACATCTCCTACATAACCAATTCTAACATCAACCAAATATACTCCAATCATAGTAAATAAACCCAACTCTTACAATTTCACTCATAAGATATAATAATGGAGAAATAGAGTGAATAAACAAACTTTATTTTCCAAACTTGAAATTTTTCCATTGAGGCTCAAAATTATTCTTTACAAACCTCCAACTAGAACATTTGAACATTTTTTTCTTTTGAAGTTCGCTTATTTTTTTTCACATTTTTTTTTCCTTTGAACTTCTCTTTTTTTTTTCATAATATCATGCTTTATTTTTTTCAAGAAAATATAACTCTCAAACTCATCAAAAATAAACATGAACAATCAACAAAACTACTTATCAAAATCCCACCCAAATTGTGCAAATAAATAGCACACTACAAACTCCCTCACCTCACTCACTAATAGCTCCCCCAAGCCAAGCTTGGGACTAGTAACCAATGGGGCAAAATAGGCTTGTAATGTGGCTAATAAACAATAAAAAGTCAAGGCAACAACATGGGTAGCAAGAAGGGAACAAATGTATCTACAATATCTGAAGGTTACCTAAAAGAACAAATGCCTTCGTCCTCCACAATGTGCATAATAATGAATCATATAAATATTACTAATAGTAGCAAACCAATACTCAAATTCATTGACATACCAGGAATTATGGAACTATCACACAATCCTTACCAAATCAACTAGTCAAGCACTATATTCACAAGTAGTTGGACAAAATTGACGCATGTAAAGGTTTCAAGACAATCAAACATCATATCATGATCAATTAATCCACAATGCTTATCATCAAATACCAGGAATCAAAACAATTTGTAAAGTAAGAGGCATAGGGAAGCATAATTTATAATTCATTGGAACGTATTTTTTTTGAAATTTTTAATTTTTCAATTTTTTTTGTATTTTTCTTATAGGAAAGCAATAAAACTACACTAGGAAAGCAGTAAAACTACACTAAGCATACCAATAAAAAGAGAGAGAGTGAAAGATATACCATATGAACACGAGAACCTCCCCCCAAGCTAAATCAGACAATGTCCTCATTGTCTTAAGGGGAAGCAAGTATTCAAGGTGACTAATCTTCATCATCACCACATCAATTTCACCAAAGCCTCAGGATTGCAATGCATCTCTTTGGAACAAAATTGGGCAAGAAAGAAACAAAGTGTTAGTGGAAAAAAGATAAAAATTGAGTCAGGTGCACTATTCTGATCATAACTTTTGATATATAATTGATAATGCAATGATTCTAATTTCATTGGAAAGTAGACTTGAAGAGCTTTCCAACGATAGGCCACACGCCAAAAACGGATAAGAAACGCAAAAGTTATGGCCTGTCGAAGTTGAGCAGTTTTGCTGATCCGCTCTCGCGCCCGGTCGGGCGCCAAACCGCCCGGTAGGGCGCCACACCGCCCGGTAGGGCGGTATAAACCCTCTAAATTCTCTTCGTTCTCGCGCCCAATCGGGCGCCATACCGCCCGGTCGGGCAGTCGAAATGTCCGTACTCGTCAACTCTCGCGCCCGGTCGGGCGGTCCTTCGCCCGGTCGGGCAAAAATTGTCAATTTTTCACCCTTGCTCTCGCGCCCGATCGGGCGGTCCTTCGCCCGGTCGGGCCCGAGGCAATGTTTGGTACGAGAGACTCCTTCTCTTTTTTCCAAATTTGACTAACTCTTTTCCTTCTAACCTGTACAACTCAATAAACTCATTAAACTCTCTCCTCTCTCCTCTCACAAGAAATAGAAAGAAGACTAAAAAAAACAAGAAAAATACGGGTTGCCTCCCGCAAAGCGCTGGTTTATTTAGGTCCCGCACGACCCTCTTACCACATGTCGGGAAGTTAAGCCCCTTGGCCTATCGCCTGGTCGGGTGGTTCTTCACCCGGTTGAGCGATTTTTAAACCACGACTCGGCTTCCTAACACGCCCTGTAAGGCGCCAATTCACCCTATTGGGTGGATCCTCATTGGCTTGAACTGGTGGGTCTTTACTTTTGTTCGATTGAGAACCCTTTTTGACCGTTGGTTGCCTCGATTTATCACTTTGTTGAGCTATTACAACACGATCTGGTGGAACTCTCACTATAGGCTCAGTTTCCGCAACTTGTGTACTTATTTCCACCTTCTCATCTTCAAAACCAAGACCTTCACAGTATAAGGCTCTCTCTATTGCGTCCACTTCCTCTATCCATCGGTTAGTTGTACCTGTAGAAGATGCAATACACGATACCGCCTCCAAGGGATCTTTAACAAAAACCTGGGGCTTATTAGAACAAATACCAACCACATCAATTTTATAACACTTCTCCTCTAGCATGGGGCTTTTAGGGGTATTATTCAAATTAAAAACAATTTTATCATCCCCTACTGATAGTGTTAATTTACCACATTTTACATCAATAATTGCTCCTGCAGTGTTAAGGAATGGTCTACCCAAAATAATTGGGGTTTGCATATCCTCAGCCATATCAAGAACAACAAAGTCTACAGGTATATAAAATTTACCTACTCTAACGGGGACGTCCTCTAAAACACCTAGGGGGTGTTTGAAAGAACGGTCGGCCATTTGCAGAGTTATATTTGTAGCTTTTAATTTACCCATATTTAACTTAGAACACACAGATAATGGCATAACGCTAACACTAGCACCCAAATCACATAATGCATTATCAATCAGAAGATAACCAATATGACAAGGGATAGAAAAACTACCCGGATCTTTCAATTTAGGTGGAGACTTATTTTGAAGTACGGCACTACACTCCGCAGTGAAAGCTACTGTCTCTACCTCACTAATAGACCTTTTTCTCGTCAAAATTTCTTTCATAAATTTTGCATATGAGGGGATTTGTGTGATCAATTCAGTAAAGGGAACTGTTACCTTCAAATCCTTAACCACCTCCAGGAACTTACCAAACTGCTTATCCAAGTTTGTCTTCAATTGACGATTGGGGAAAGGAAGTTTGATAATTGGCTTTTGAGCATTCTTCTCTTTGTCTGGAGTAGCCACCTTCTCCGGAGTTTTACCCTGCAATGTAGGATTAGATGTGTTAGTATTATCTTCTAGCCCTGCAGGGCTAGCAACTACATTGTTTGGTTTAATGGAATCAAGATTAGCATTATTTAATAAAATAGGTTCATCAACTCTGGGCATAGAGGGCCCTTCATAGTTTGAACCACTCCTTAGAGTAATTGCAAATGCTTGATCCGTAGGCCTAGTCGGCTGTGCCGGCAGGGCTCCCTGTTGGCGTGCTTGTAGGGTGGCGGAGAGTTGCGCAATTTGATTATCTACAATTTTGTTGTGCGCTAGAATTTGATCAATTGTCGCATCTCTGATCTCCATGTGCTTTTGCATATTGACCAACATTGCTCTAATTTCCCCCAAAGAAGGGTCTGAAGATGAGGGGGGTTGTTGTGGTTGATTCTTCTGGCTAGCATTGGGATGATAGTATTTCTGCTGCTGTTGCTGTGGCACCTGTGGTTCTTGTGGTGGATTTTGAACATTAGTGCTCCGGTAGGAAAGGTATGGATGATTCCGATACCCAGGATTGTAAGTGTTGGAGTATGGGTTATTCTGCCTATAAGCTTGGAAGGCATTAACTTGCTCCACGGAACTCCTGCAATCCTGCTCCCAATGACCTACAATACCACAATTTTCACAGAAAGCCTCATTAGAATTATTATTAATCGCAGAAACATTAGCTACGTTAGCAGTGCTCAGATTATCTAATTTTTGACAAATAGAGGTCAGTTGAGCTTGCAAAAAGGATACAGAGTCGACGCTATGTTTCCCCTTGTTAGCTAATCCTCTGGGATTCCCATATTGGGAATTGTGTATCGCCATATCTTCAATAACCTGACCTGCATCATCAACATTAAGATTCATAAATCTCCCACTAGCTGCAGAGTCTAAAATTATTCTAGAAGAATTTCCAATGCCGTTATAAAAGGCTTGGATTAACTGCCATTGTGCTAAATTGTGGTGGGGGCATTCTCTTTGTAAGTCCTTGAACCTCTCCCAAGCCTCATATAAAGACTCATCGGCTTCTTGGGCGAAGTTCTGAATCGCACTCCGTAGTACTGCTGTTCTCTCTGCAGGATAATATTTGTTATAAAAATTCAAAACAAGAGTTTCCCAGTCAGTTATACCAAGCGTAGTTCTATTTAAACCATTAAACCACAATTTAGCTTTTCCAGTTAAAGAAAAGGGAAAGAGAATCTCCCTGATTTGGTCTTGAGTGACCCCGCCTTGCCTTATGGTGTTGCAATATTGACAATAGTCGGCAATGTGAAGATTCGGGTCTTCACCCTTGGCTCCACTGAATTGCTTCCTCTCTATCATCGTTATAAATTGGGGTTTGATTTCGAATTGAACCCCATCAAGAGCCGGAGTAGGGGTGAGATGTGGAAAATCCGTAAGCTTTGGTTGTGAATAATCACTAAGTTTCTTTGGAACCGCCATCTCTGATTCTGTGTCTGATGATGCCTCTGAATTGCTAGAACCAGTTGGAGAATCTCGGTGATTATTGTTATTATCACCAGAATCCGCCAGGATTTGCTTGTAGAAGTTTTTCAGTCTATGGAAGGAACGTTCGATCTCAGGATCGAATGGGATGTAACCTGATCTGGAACACCTGGGCATAAACAAAAACTAGAAGCAAATATGAGATTTGTCTCAGAGAACTAACGCTCTCTGAGACAAAAAGGGAAATAATCTAGACTACAAAAATAATCAGAAATAAAAATAAAACCGTTTCCCCGGCAACGGCGCCAAATTTTGACAAGGTAAAGTCGTATCCCTTAATCAAAAATAATTACCTAATTCACTAACTAAAGTAGATAGGGAAGTAGGGTCGATCTCCACAGGGAAACAAGTCTTTTTACTCCTAATTAAATATTATAATCTAAATTATTTAAGTAACCAATATTAAAAGTTGAATATGAAACTAAACTAAAAAGAGTAGGAAAAGGGAGAAAATAATATATAAAAGGATCTAGGGTATAGGTTCACCAATAAATAATATTCTGGGGCAAAATAGGGTAATCAATCATTGACATTGCACAAATAACATGATTAACAGGCTCTCGCAATTTATTAACCAACATAGACCTAACAGGCTCTCGCAATTTACTAGATCTAAGTTCTTATTGAAAATAGCCTTTAATATCAAATTAACATCTGCTCGATTCATCAATTTAATATTGCTATACTTTTACAAGCCGCAATTGTAAAACATTAAAACAATCCAATAAGAAATTATCATGCAAAACCAACAATCAATAATAGTCAATCATCAATGCATCAATTAACCAGATTGTAAAGGGCTCTCGCTACTTATTACAACCACATGATTAATTTATCGGTATTAAATCTCATCTCTCGAATCTTGACTTAACCATTTATAAATTAACTTGCCTATTGAAACTAGACCTAAACATTAATTCTCATCTCTCGATTCTTGAATCAATATTGTCAAACTCATGCATAAAAGATAGGCCTAATCTAGTCACAGAGCATTAAATCAATCAATAGGAAATTAATCTAGCATTGATAATCAACAAAAATAATTTACCCCTTCATATTATTTATTAGATCCCCATAAACCCTAGAAATTAAACTACTCACACATAATTAAATATAAATTAAGCAAAGCAATAAAATAAATCATGATCAAAGGAATAAAATAAATAACTAAGATTAAGGGAAGAGAAATCGTCACCAAAATAAATCTGGAATTAATCAAAGAAATAAGAACAAAAGTTTAGAGAGAGATTAAGAAAGAGAAAACTAAGTAGAGAGAGAAAGTCTAAGAGAAAAGATTCAGAGAAGAAGAAGTGGTCCTCAAATCGTATTACGGAGGAGTATTTATACTCCGTACAAAAAATCCTAAACTAAAACAAATTAATACGACTCTAATTGTCTCCTAAATAAACACGCGCCCGATCGGGCGAGGCACCGCCCGATCGGGCGCGCCTTTTTTCACCTCTCATAACAATCTCGCGCCCGGCCGGGCGCGTCACCGGGCGCTCCTCCCGCCCGGCCGGGCGCGCATCCGGGCGCCAGCCTTTTTGGCCGGGCGGATCATTTGGGCCACTATTTGGACTTCGATTGGGCTCCAATTCTTCGGGCCAATCTGGGTTTCCTCTTTGGGTCTTGAATACTCGGTCCAAATGCCCCGGTATCACCTCTACCGAGCCCTTAATCGCCGGTTCGATGTCTCTAACCGGCCCTGGGCTATAAAATTTGGTCATGCTTCTCCAGTGCTCGTGATTGCTCCAAAATATCTCGGGAAAAATACTCCAAAAGCATAAATCCCTGTAAAAGTCAACCAAATCTACGAAAACACTAGAAAACACCAATTAGTAATAAAAGTGGCTCTAAAGAGCCAAAAACACTACTAATTATGACCAAGGGACGGGGGTAAAATATTATATAAAATGGATACATCAATAGGTCTTCCAAACCGCCTCAAACTTGGCTTTCGATGCTTCGTCAGGTGATAGCCACGGGTTACCCAAAGCTGCTGGGACTTTGCCACGGCCAACCCGTGGTGTCTACTGATCTTAGTAGGTTTCCCTTGGGCATAAAAGGAGGAGCCACGACCAGGCCAAAGCTTAATGCAACAAGCCACGACCAGGCCAAGGCTAGGCAATTTCTACACAATACTCCTTCGAAAACAACTTCAAGCTTGGAATATGACCATATGATGTTGGGCTCGTAATCTCCTACACGCTCCTAGCTCACTTAGCTTGCAAAGGTGCTCTTTTACGCGTAAATCCTACAAAATAAAGAAAGAGAGCACGAGGAGAGCAACATCGAAATATAAAGAAATATAGCTCTAAAAGATTAAATATATAGAGAAAATATGATAGAAACACTCATATATAACATATAACAATGAGTATATAAATGTGTTATCAAATTCCCCCACACTTAACCTTTACTCGTCCTCGAGGAAAGAAAACAAAACTAACCTAGAAAGCAATAAATCCTAATACTCATTGTCGTAGGAATCACGATTGCACTTAGCATGTGCAACAAGCCCTTTAAACCCCTAGGCTACCCTAGTGGACGAGTTTGGTCTCGTGAAGGTTTTCAGAAGGCATACCTACAAAGCCGAACCAAGAACTTCCAAACCAAAATGTTCAGCCAAGTGATCACATTGAAAATCAAAATCATTTTTATTCAAAACTCAATTTATGCATCACAAATCAATGACATAGATGAAACGATAAATTGTAGCACCCTTCAATAACCAACCAATCTTGCCACTTCCTTTCCTCAAGCTTGAACCTTCCCTAAGGATGCTCAACCATATTAGCTCAATGCCTCACTTCGATTGATGACCTTCGTCAAGACTTGCACAAAATATTGCCCTCCACCGTTTTAGTGACCAAATTGCAAGGAAAATCATGAGGACTTTTAAAGGGTAAGCTTGGGTGATAGGGTGAGAGAGATATAAATTTGGGAATGTGGTGGTTAAAATCAATCCAATAAAACTCATATTTAACATCCTTGAATGTAATATGCAAGGAGTAAAGAAACATCAACAATGAAATTAATGACATCAAACATCACACCGCCAACAATGAATGCATTACTCTTCCTTATCAACTCCATTGATTCAACATTAACATTCACCCTTCTTTATTTTTTCATCATATTTTCAATACTTGCTTCTTTTTTTTTTTTTTTTTTTTTATCACATCTTTATTTACTTTTTTTTTTTTTAAATACTTTTTTTTTTTTATTTTTTTTTCATACCACCTTCCTTCGAATAGCTCATCATACAAATCAACATGCCTTAACAAAATACTCTTCTTATCCAAACAATGCATTACGGAACCATAATGTTGTAACACAAGGGTAGTCAAGAAAGAAATAAGGCTCAAAGGGGCTATCAAGAGAAGGATGTAACATATAAAGAAAAATTCCTAAAGATGACTCTGAAAGCTCTAAATAACAAAAATATGCCTCAATCATATTTCCCAAGCAATTCGGTAATCGATCTCAGGAAGCTAAAATGCAAGTCTCAATTAGGGCGATCAAGAAGGAGGGTATTCGATTTGAGTCTTACGAGGTTCGTGGCCCTCCAAAAGGTACTTATCGCACAAGAGGAAAGCGAAACCATCTTACCACAAACAATTGTCATCGAAAGGATTTACGCTCTTATCGAATTACTCAAGCCAATGTCAATCAATTCATGAAAAATAGTGGAAAATGTTCTTCTCTTTTGAGAATCACTTGTTTCACATATTGGAATGGAAATTCAAGATGACACTATAAATTACTAAAGCCTGATAAATATAGTGAATAAAACCCTCCCCCACACTTGAATATTGCAATGTCCACAATGCAAAATATATCATGAATAAATATAATAGGGGAAAATACTACACTATGGTAGTACATAGGTTCTACCTAACATACCAAAATAATACAAGAAAATGGCACTAAGACTACCAAACTGCAGAAAACGAAAATCCTAGAGAATAAAACAAATGCAGAAGAACAAGGACACTAAAATAAAAAAAAATAATAAAAAAATAATAACAACTAAGGACTAATAAAAAAAATAAAAAATAAAAAGGAAAACTTTAATCCTAGACATCAAGCTAAAACTAGAACAATTAGCTAAAAGATTAAAAGAAAACTAATTAAGGGTTAGAAAATTGGGTTGCCTCCCAAAAGCGCTTGTTTATAAGGTCATAAGCTCGACCTCCTTTAGTAGCTCAACCTGGGTCACCACCACGCAGAGAGAATACTCCACGATCCTGTCTGTTTTTGGGTTCACCTCTATATGGCTCCTTCAAATTGAAGTTGACGTGATTTGTATTCGAACTCATTTTCAGGTAGCTAAACCCATGTGCTGGAATATCGCCCTTTTTTCTTACAAGATTTCTATTAGAAACACAATTATCAACCAAAGGGTTAGTAGCATCAATTCTCAAACAAGTACCACCGTCAAAAGTAAAATTATGGTCATTGAAAAGCTTAAACACAACTTGTTTATCCTGAGCCCTAATGGTCACTTGTCCCTTGGGAACATCTATTAAAGCTTGACTTGTAGCAAGAAAAGGGCGGCCAAAGATAATCGGGATCTTATGGTCTTCTTTCATATCCATTACAACAAAGTCAACAGGAAAAACAAGTTCACCAATCCCAACTAATACATCTTCAACTACACCCTTAGGGAGTCTAACAGTTCTATCAGCCATATGAAGAGATATATGAGAGGGTTTAAGGTTTTTCAAACCTAATTTGTCATACACTGAAGAAGGCATTAAGTTAACACTAGCACCTAGATCACACAAGACCCTATCAAAATATGTTTCGTTTATCATGCAAGGGATTGTAAAACTACCAGGATCATGCAATTTAGGTGGTAAGCTATCATGTAGAAGATCAGGACATTTCTCCTTTCCTACCAAACTTTCTAATTTCTTATCATTATGATCATGATCTAGAATTCCTTTCACAAAATTTGCAAATTGAGGCATTTGAATTACAAGATCGGAAAAAGGAATGGTAGCATATACCTTCTTAAGAGTCTCAGAATACTTCCCAAAATGCTTATCCAGCACGACTTTTGATAACCTTTGCGGGAAAGGCATCGGTTCCTCATAGGCATGTGGAGCAACATATTTGGGACCTTCATTCTCACGTATTTCAGTTTTTGACTCTAGATTGCACACTTTCTCCTCTAATCCCCCCGTAGTCAACTCATCTCTCTTCACGAAAATTGCATTGCATTGTTTTGTTTGGACTTTTGCTTGATCTTGAAGAGTTGATAGATGACTCACTTGTTGTGATAATTGAGAAAGATGAGTTTCTATCCTCTTATTTTGAGCAACGAGCAGTTGGATTGAGTTTTCAAAATATTCATTCTGCTTCGCTTGTAACTCAAATTGCTTTGAAATAAGCTCTTGTTGTTGTTGTTGGGAAGTAGCAAAAGTCTCCATAATGGACTCAAGATTTGAAGATTGAGGTGGTGGTTGGTGCATGGGATGATGATTGATAGGTGCCCTTGCTTGAAAAGCGGGTGGTGATGGAGGATTCGCTATAGCTTGAGTGTTCTTGTATGAGAACCCTTGATGATTTCTCCACCCTTCATTAAATGGCCTTGTGGAGGTCGTGGTATAAATAGCATTAGCTTGCTCAATCGTCATTCCATCATAATTGGGTTGACACTCCCGTGCAGTATGGCCTTGCAATCCACACATCTGACAAGTTTCCATCGAGGATCGAGGGGACTCAGCTTGGAGTTGATTGACTTTATGAGTTAGTGCCTGCACAGAACTAGTCAACATGGTTAGAGCATCAACATCATGTTTATTACCTATGTTGATAGCGTTTCGTCCCCTTGGATGGTAATTATCATTAGCCGCCATCTTCTCAATCAAATCCTTTGCATCGGTTGGGTTCTTACTCATGATGGAACCTCCAGACGCAGCATCAATGTATATGCGAAACTCATAGGTCAAACCATTATAGAACGTTTGGATCAACATCCACTCTGGAATACCATGGTGAGGGCATTGTCTTTGCAATCGTTTAAATCTTCTCCATGCCTCATATAGGGATTCGTCATTGGATTGATGGAAAGTAGATAGCTCGTTCCTTAGTCTCGCAGTTTTCTCTTGCCCCAAAAATTTAACTAGAAAGGTCTTGGCAAGCTTATCCCACGTATCAAAAGAACCTGTACCTTCATCTCGTAACCATTCCTTCGCCCTATCCCGTAGTGAGAAAGGAAAAAGACGAAGTCTAATAGCATCATCAGTAACACCGTTGAGCTTCATAGTATCACACTTCTCCAAGAAACTGTCTATATGAGTTACAGGACAATCATTCGGTGAACCCGCAAAAGAATCATTGGAAATGAACTGTATGAACTGAGGTTTCAACTCGAAACTCTGAGCAGTGACCGGTGGTCTGACAATACTAGAAAGAAGTCCAGTTGTTGTATCAGGAATTCCATACTCTAAAAGAGATTTATTTCCTGGATCGCCCATGTCTCTTTTGTTTTGATTCTTCTTTCTTTTTCTACCTCCTCGTCTCCTTGCAGTTGCTTCGATTTCAGAATCAAGTGGTGTTAGATCGTTTGACCCTGAACGTCGAGTTTGCATGCAACAAAGAACTAAAAGCAAAGAGATCAAAAATACAAGAGACAATAGCCGAAGCAACAAATAAAGCTTAGTAAAAACGAATCACAAGTAACTAGTATAAAAACCGTTAGTCCCCGGCAACGGCGCCAAAATTTGATAGGCGTGTCGCGTACCTAACAAAAATAACCTAACAAGACCACTACTATGTAGACGGGCAAGTAAGGGTCGGATCCCAAGAGACTATGGTTCAACTAATTAATTAGACTCAAGTAACTACTAAGCAAGTAACCAATCAATAGTGAAATTCAACTAATCTAATTCTAAACAAAATGAACAAGAAGAATCAAGATGAAATAAATCAATTAATGAAAACATCTAGAGTTAAGTATCACCACTAGTATGAATAATGCAAAGATAAATCCCTACCCCAATTAATCAAAATAATAATACTCAAAGGAAGGATGTGCCCTTAAAAATACCAATAAACCCCTTCCGAGTATTTATGGCTTCTCTAAAATCCAATCAAACCTATTTCCATGGTATCATGCAATTTAGAGACATTAAACTCAACATCCATTCAATCCTAGCAATCCATCCTACCTATTTCCATGGAGAATTTCATGCCCTTATTGAATTAAATCAAACCATCTAATCTCAACTTCCATTGATAAATAAGATACTTGGTTCAATCAATATCAAATTACGTCTAACCTAACATTGATAAATTAGCACAATTCAATAAGCAAAGCAATTAATCTAATAAAATAAGGAATTGGGGGAAATCATGCATTACTCATAACTAGGGTTCAACCTAACCCTAGAATATAAATCTACTCACTCATAATTAAATTAACAAAATAATCAAAAGACATAATAATATAGGAAAGAAGAAATACTTGAATTAATGGAATTGAAGATGAAATCTTGAACAAAGTAAATCTGAAATTGAAGGGAATTGTAGAATTCTTCAACTCAATTTAACGAGTCCAAAAAAGTGATCTAATATGCCTAACCAAAGCCTATTTATATCCCTAGGAATAAGTTAAGAAGTTTCCTAAAATAGGTCTTCCAAACCGCCTCAAACTTGGCTTTCGATGCTTCGTCAGGTGATAGCCACGGGTTACCCAAAGCTGCTGGGACTTTGCCACGGCCAACCCGTGGTGTCTACTGATCTTAGTAGGTTTCCCTTGGGCATAAAAGGAGGAGCCACGACCAGGCCAAAGCTTAATGCAACAAGCCACGACCAGGCCAAGGCTAGGCAATTTCTACACAATACTCCTTCGAAAACAACTTCAAGCTTGGAATATGACCATATGATGTTGGGCTCGTAATCTCCTACACGCTCCTAGCTCACTTAGCTTGCAAAGGTGCTCTTTTACGCGTAAATCCTACAAAATAAAGAAAGAGAGCACGAGGAGAGCAACATCGAAATATAAAGAAATATAGCTCTAAAAGATTAAATATATAGAGAAAATATGATAGAAACACTCATATATAACATATAACAATGAGTATATAAATGTGTTATCAGGTCTCGGGATAAGAGACTTAAGGAGATGGAATCTTTCTTTTATGGCTAAGTTAGGTTGGAAAATTTTGACTCAACCATCTAAATTATGGGTTCAAATTTTATCTAGTAAATATTTGAAATATAGTAACTTTATGGATTACATTGCTAAACCTACTGATTCCATCATTTGGAAAGATATCCTAATTGGCAGGGATATTCTAAAGGCTGGGATTATTACTCATATAGGAGATGGGGAAGACACCTCCCTTTGGTTCCACCATTGGATTGGTGATTGCCCACTCTACAAACTTCCAAATATTAACATTCCCAACTCTAGAGGTCACTGGCGTGTCTCTAATATTATTAGGAATAATACTTGGTACCTTAATGATGTTATACACATCATCCCTTCATCCATATGTTATTTAATTCTTGCCTACCCCCTTCCCAAGTTTGTTCAAATTTCTGATAGATTGAAATGGACCCTTGATAAGTCTGGAAAATTTACTATAAAATCTGCTTACAACTCCACTTATCAACCTATTAATAATATACCTTCCTTTCTCTCTTCTTTTTCTTGGAAAAGCATGTGGAAAATCAAGGTGCCTTATAAATATAAGATGCTAACTTGGAACTTGATTAGGGATATTCTTCCTTCTGGTAGTATCTTAAAAAAGAAAATTAACTGTTTTGATCCTATCTGTATTCGATGTGAGGCTCCCTTAGAAGATTCTATACACATTTTCAGAGATTGCCCTAACTCCTCAGCTTTTTGGTCTCTAATTTTTAATAAATTCCCTTCTCTTTCTTTTGATCTCAGCAAGTTTTATAATACTAATCTTTATGATTGGCTTGTTTTCAATTTATCAAATGATTCTCAATGGAAAACTATCTTTGTTGTGGCTATTTGGCACCTTTGGAAAACAAGGAATATGGCCATCTTCGAGAAAAAAATGTTGTTTATTCAATCGACTTTTAACAATTTTCTGGTTGATTATACGTTTACTCTCAAATTAAAGGATGGACAGGTGGATACTCCTAGTTCCTCTTCTGGTTCAACTTCAACCGAAGCTAGCAGAACCTGGGCTCCCCCCCAGACAGGTCATTACAAGCTAAATACTGATGGATCTTGGGTGGGTCTGGAGAATGCTGGTGGAGGTGCTGTTTTGAGGTGTGCTAAGGGCATTTGGCAGGAAGGATTCTCTATCAACTTCAATGCCATGTCTGCTGCAGCTTCAGAACTACTTGCTATCAGGGAAGGTCTTCTTATGGCATGGAAGAGAAAAATTAGGCACCTTGATGTTGAAACTGATGCTGACACTCTCTCCAAAATGCTGAAAAATCCAGAAGCTTTTAAAGATCATGACCTTGGTAATATTATTAGAGATGTTGCCTCTCTTCTCTCTCGTGACTGGGATGTGGTTATCTTTCATGCTGGAAGGTCTGCTAATCAGATTGCTGATTCTCTAGCTCATATTGGCAGAACTAGGGTGAAGAAAGGGGAGAAAGAGACTTACTTCTACCCCCCTGCTGACATTTTCGAACAATATGCTGCTGAAATCCCAGATTATCAAGCCCAGAATTAGTTCCTATGATGCTTCAGCTACCTCCTGTTTATCTTAAGCGCTTCAATGTTTCATGCAGGGTTCTTTTGGTTAACTACATACACTATATTTAGCTCTATTTCTAGTACTACTTTCTATGTAACTAATTTTCAGGTTTTGAGTTGGCTGACTACTATTTGCCTCTCTAACCTGCTTTTGTTAAACTTGGCGATGGCCGTTATGATATAATATAATGAATGCTCCCTTTTGTGTTAAAAAAGAGTTAATAGTCTTATAGATAGTGCTAACTAGCTAGTGCATCATTTGAGCTAATAACCCAATGCGACAACACGAGCAATGAAGGTAAGGTTTGATCGTGGGTCTGCCCAAATAGGTATGTTGTAAGATAAAACTTAGTTAGGCTATCCTTATTGTGGGAGAGGGTGATTAAAGTGAGAAACGATGACATTTTTATAAATTTGGAGTTACTTTTTCATTTTTTTAGCATCCATAGGTCAAATTGGATGTAATTATTGGACTAATTGTTAACGTTAGATCTCGACTAGGCTAAGTTTTTTTTTTAGAATATCATGGAGAGTGACTAAATTTACTAAATAGTCGTAACTTACAATTTATATCTATTTAATCTAATACTTGGGAAAAAAATATATTAGAGCAAGTTCAAAGCTAACCACATTGGTAACACACAGTGTTTGTAACACCCCGACCCCAAACAAAAGGATTAATTATCCACGATCAGCATGCGGTCACAGGGTGGCTCTGATACCGTTTGTAACGCCCCGACCCCAAACAAATTAGGGAGGGGCCTATTGTCACGAAATGCGCATCAAAGGCAAACAACTGTCCTTACAGACCAACATGAGTCTTTCCAGCGCATTTTGTCCTCACTCAGCCAAGCACGCTTAACTATGGAGTATCTTAGCATATGAACTCCCTAAAGGAATATACATCTTGTTGATATGAGTAGTATATTAAATCCTTTAAAGCAATCATGAGGGTATTACACTGTTTATTAAAAAAAATTGTATAATGCATTTTTTTAAATTATTGTATAAAATTGTAAAAGTTAAACAATATGATAGTTTTTATTTTTTGAAGTCCGGACTACAAAATGACGTTTTTTAGATGATGGCATAATAGAATATAATACGAGTAACACATAATTATGAGTTAGATAACCTTTATTTAATAATTGATCCTTTTTTATATATAAATTAAAACATTAAGGGCTTGTTTGACATTGTTTTTTGTTTTCAGTTTTCTGCTTTTCTGAAAATCAAAAACCAAAAGTAGGAAACAAAAAAAAAGGTATTTTCACTTTTCTGTTGTCAGTTTTCAAAATTATCATGATTTTAATAAATTTGACTATTTTTTTATCTGTTATATGACATCTATCATATGATTTTAAAAATAAAAAAACCAAAAAACAGAAAATAAACCCCAACAATACCAAAGGAACCCAAGGAATTGATACTTTTTCCGTTTTCATTTACTTTTTTTTTTTTTGAGGAAACACTAGAGAAGTGCTTTATTAATCAAGGGACAAAGAGTCCGACAAAACATACGGGTTAATCTCACAAGGACAATGATTAACCCAAACTTGTTCAACACCAAAATACACTAATCTAGCAAGGTGGTGGGCTACAAAATTCCCATCCCTTTTGCCATCTGACCATAAAATGAAATCAAAACAAGAGCTAAAAGAGAGAATATCTTCAAGGATAGCATCAAGTTCTATTAAATGAATCGAAGAGCTGGAAAGACGAGAGACCAAAGAGAGACAATCTGTTTCAAAGATCACATTTTTAAATCCAAAACGCCTAGCTAATCTTGCTGCCATAGTCATAGCCTTACCTTCTGCAATAATCGGCTGCCAATAGCTTCGGACCCTTCTTGTAGCAGCAAACAAAACTCCACCCTTCTCATTCCTTGCAACCACACCCAAACCTGTCCAACCCGAGTCATTTACAGCAGCGTCACAGTTGATTTTTATCAAGCCAGCAGGTGGAGCTTTCCATGTTTTCGAGCTGCAGCAGCGAGGGGTCCTCCTTGTGCCTCCATAAATTTTCTCTGAGTATAATTGCAGGTCTGTAGCTAAGCTTCGAGTTTTTTCAGCTACGATGTCATGATGCGCCCATTCCTATGGCCATTCCTTTAATACTTCTGGCTTTCGGGAGTCTCTTTGTAGGATACTTGGCCAAAGTGTGACCTGTTAGCCCATAAGTAAAGACTGTGACGAAGGGGCTACTTTCATACAGGTGCTGCATGGCTGTCGTCAGCTCGTGTCGTGAGATGTTTGGTCAAGTCCTATAACGAGCGAAACCCTCGTTTTGTGTTGCTGAGACATGCGCTTAAGGAGAAAGTCTTTGCAACCGAAGTGAGCCAAGGAGCCGAGTGACGTGCCGGCGCTCATAATTTTTTGCCAGCACGTAGCTGTGCTGTCAGTAAGAAGGGAGCCGGCGCCTTTCGAAGTACTTTCTAGTGTGCGCTTTAGTTTTCAATAAGGACTTTAGGCGGGATTTCTTTCTCATTAAAATTTTTGTCATTCCTCCAACTCCAAAGCTGCCATAGAAGAATTGCACCAATATGACACTTAAAAGGCATGATTTTCCTTCCAGCTCACTAATAAATCCAGGAAATTGACATCCTCAGCCCAAGCCAAATCCTCGCAGCCTATCTCAGTCCACAAATCCTTGACAGTAGCACACTCAAAGAGACAATGTCTGAGTGTTTCGGGTTCAGAGACGCACCAGGGGCAGCAATCTTCCTTAGACATATGCATGTACTTCAGATATGCTTTTACGGGTAATGTACCAGTACAAATTCTCCATAAAAAATGTCGAATTTTTGGAGTAACTTGCATATCCCATATAATTACCCAAGCTTTATGGTAGGCATCCAAGTTACAAGACTTCCCAAGTAAGTAAGCCGATTTGACAGAGTATTCACCTTTATTTGAGAAAGCCCAAATTTGTTCATCAGGTGGGGAGCGAAGACTGAGAGGGACAGCAAAGATACATCGAACATCACGCTCACAGAAATTTTCAGCAATAATGTCATAGCTCCATTCCTTAGTTTTTGAATTAATCAGATCAGAAACAAAATTCAGACCCTGAATTTTATCAGAAATAATCCTGCTCCCCTGCTCATCAGAAACCCAGGCATCATCCCAGATTCGAACATTTTTCCCATCTCCCACCCTCCACATAAGACCTTCTTTCTATAGTGCTTTGGATGACCATATACTGTTCCAAGAGAAACTTCCCCCAAGTCCAAGAGAAGAGTCGAGGAAGTCAGAGTGTTTATAATACTTGGCTGCCATGACCTTTCCCATGAGAGAATTAGGATTTTTAGCGAGGCGCCAAGCCTATTTTCCTAGAAGTGCCATGTTGAAAACACTTATATCTTTGAATTCCATCCCTCTAAGACATTTAGGAGCACACAAAGCCTCCCAATTAACCCAATGAACTTTGCGTTTGTTATCAGATTGGCCCCACCAGAACTTGGCTGTCATCGAACAAATATCCTCAATGACACTTGCCGGAACTCTATACACTCCCATCAAATAAGTTGGAATAGCTTGAATAACCGATTTGATGAGAATTTCTTTCCCCGCTCTCGAAAGCAGCTTTTCTTTCCACCCTTGCATTTTCTTCCAGAGTATCTTTTAAAGCATTAAAAATGACTCTCTTCGACCTGCCTATAATAGTTGTGATGCCCCAATACTTCTCATGCTTATCTACTTTCTTCATCCGGAGTAGCTCAATGAGTTCTAATTGCTTTGACTCACAAACGCCTTTGCTAAAAGAGACCTCCGATTTCTCATAATTAATTTTCTACCCGTAAGCTGCTTCATATGAGTTGAGAATTTCAACTATTATTGAGCATTCCTGTCGGTTGGCTCTTGCAAATAGCAGACTGTCATCTGCAAAAAGAAGATGTGAAATACTCAGGCCACTTCTACTAGCTTTGGCCCCATGAATCACATTATCGAAAATCGCTTTCCGGATCAAAGCTGAAAAAGCATCCGCAACCAAATTAAACAAATAAGGAGAAAGAGGGTCTCCTTGTCTCATACCTCGAGAGGGAACAACTTTACCACACGTATGCCCATTCATAATAAAAGAGTAGTAAATAAACCATCGACACACAACTCATGACAGTGTTAACCCATCTCTCAGCAAAACCAAAACGAATGAGCAGATCCTGTAAAAAAGATCACTCCACCCTACCATATGCTTTACTCATGTCTAGCTTCAAACCCACAGTCCCTTTTTTTCCCTTACTTCTCTTCTTCATAGAGTGAAAAACCTCCAGGGCTATCAAAGCATTATCAGTAATAAGTCTCCCCGGGACAAAAGCACTCTGATTTTCCGACACAATCCCAAGAAGGATATTTTTCAAGCTCATGACAATAGCTTTGGAGACAATCTTATACAACACATTACACAGAGAAATAGGCCTAAATTCTGACATCGTTTTCGGGGCATTGACTTTGGGTATTAAAGCCACATTAGTATTATTAATCCTATCAGGAGAATTTTTACCATGGAGAATATCACAGAAAAAATTAGACATATCATCACCAAGAATATGCCAAAACTTTTGATAAAAGATAGCATGCATACCATCCATCCCTGGAGCCTTACACGGGTGCATTCGAGAAATCGCTGCATAGATCTCCTCCTTAGTGAAAGGTCGTAACAGTTCATCATTATTCTCACTGGTGACAATAGGATCAATAGCTACTAATACTTCCTCTCGGGCTGCATATGTCGAGGAGTTAAGACAGAAACAATTTTGCATAAAATGACTCCACCATTTTCTCACACACAAAAAAAAAAAAAAAAAATACTCCACAAAACTTTGTTCAATGTGCATGTGTTCAGTCATATTAGATATTATTACCATAAATAAGAAACAAATTTTATGACTTGTTGATTAAAAAATTATAGGAAGTAAATAAAATCCAGCTGTGAATTGAGAATGTTTTTCCAAACGTGTAAAGGATTGGAATTTAATTTCCTAAAGTTAAATATTGGTTAGATTACTTAGATATCTTAAAGATTCTTTTCATATTTAATTTGAATATCTACAGATTTTTTTTTTCTTATTTATAAGATATGAAAAGATTCTATATAATTTGTTGCAATAATTACAGAATTGGATTTTTTTTTTATTATTATTTTTTCCGGGTGTGTGTCCCGTTTACATAAAATGATAAGTAAAATCCTAAATGAAGAGACTTATAGAAGTGGCTTTGTCATATCCTAAATGATAAGTAATTTTTATTTATTTGCTTGGGGTCTAAGGGCCTGTTCTCATTGACTGAGCTGAACTGAACTAAATTTATTAGAGCTGAAGTGAACTTATTATAGCTGAACTGAACTGCAAATAATCGTATGAGAACAGACCCTAGATACCTCATTAAAATAAATAAATAAATAAATAAAAATAAAAATTGAAATACTATCTTCAATATTTTAAGCGTAGAATAGCTTAAAACCATAAAACCTACTCCGTAAGTCCGTAGAGTAGAAAACTAGAGTCAATAAATCAATGCCTCAATTTCAGCATAAATGGAGAATGCTTTACAATATTTCTAATTTTCTACGCATATGTCATTGCCCAAATAATCAAGCCCAAAACAATAAAAAATACACTTCTTTGTACACTCCTAGGTTAGCTATGTCACTGTTAATTTTCTCAAAAAAAAAAAAAAAAAATAAATAAAAAATAAAATAAAAAAAAGGCTATGTCACTGTAAGGTGTTTCAATTATTAGATATAATAATTTTCTATACGATTTTGTTCACACAATTTAAGTAATATTTTGTTGTTTGCTTTAACAATAAATTATAGTTTGAGACGAAATTAATGATTATATTGATTAAACTTTACAATTTTCGTCCTTTGAAATTGAATATAGTCTACTTTGTAATGTGAAATATGGAGTAATATTAAACATTTTATAATAAGAAAAATTGTCAAAAACAACCTTTTAAAGTGACCACTTTATAAAAAAACAACCTTATAACTTTTTTTATTACTTCAGACCTGATTACAAAATTTATTTGTCAAAGATAACCTTCTATTTTCCGGCGTTGACCCTCTGATTTCCGACATTGTCTTTTGTGTATTTGTCATGTGACTTATTTTAATTTTTTTTTTATTTGTTTTGTGTGATCCTTACTTTTGCTAAATGCACCTCTTTCCCCTCCAAATTCTTACTTAAAAACTTACTTAAAAAGTCCTGCTCTCTCATTTCCTCAATTTCATCCTTTGTCTTCAACAAAATGTCAAGGATTAATAAAACTAATTGTTTCTACAATTTAAAGTCTTCAACCATGTAATTCCTCAATTTTGAAGACAAACACTAGTTTTTGTCTCCAAATTGAGAGAGTTAAAGATCAGAGGTTTTATGTGAGTGATTTGGAGGGAAAAGTACATTTAGGAAAATAAGAGGTCATGTGACACACACACTATGGTCAATGCCGGAAATTAAAGGATTAATGTCGAAAAGTAGGTTTAGATTGTCTTTGATAAAAAAATATTTGTAATCAGGTATAAAGTAAAAAAAAAAATGATAAAAAAAAATTATAAGCTTGTTTCTAATAAAGTGATTGCTTTAAAAGTTATTTTTAACAATTTTCCCTTTAGAATATTGGATCAAGCTAATACCAACGGAGAAAATGTTCATTTTTGACTTTAAATCAAGCTAAATCCACTTTAGCATCTTATATGTCGAAGAAAACCACTTCTTTTTTGTTAGCAGTGTTTAGTACTCTCTCCTAGAAGCCAATTATGAATTACTCCGTATAAAGATTTCATATTTCTTTTTTTTTTTTTTAGGAAAATAATCAATATGTAAGTGGCCATTTTGCTACCAGTGCTTTATTTATTTATTTATTTTCATTTTCATTTATTTTAGAAAAGGGAAAGGAATAAAGCTTTTTTTAAAAATCTTTTTGACTAAAAGTTTCCACCAATAGATATGCCAAATGCTAAAGCTGTGGTTGTCAATTTTTATTTGCCACTAATATCCGTGTTTCATGAATCAAGTATCAACATCTGTTAAAAGAATGAGTTCCTTTTTTTTTTTTTTTTTTTTTTTTTTACCTCAATCTTATCTATTGTATACATAGTTTTCACTTGAATAGACAAGTTGTTTAAATTAGATAAACTTTAGGTGAAATGACTAAGATTAGATATGGAGGAACAAGTGAGGGATTGAGCTGGGATGATCTACTGAATTTTTCACGTACTACTACTACTTGTAAATTAATGCAATAGTTAATTTTATACTATATTTTAATATCAATGTCACTTTAAAAACAACACTAAGGTAATCCAAAATACTACAGTAATGTAATCTAACATGTACGGAGTATTTAAGAATTTAACCAATACCTTCGTAAATATGAAAATTGCTAGCACGATTTATACTACCTCCGTCAAATGTTATGTGCAGCTTTAAAATATTTTATATCTCATAAATAATATTTCAAAGTTGCACATAACATTTAACGGAAGTAGTATATTAAATCTAGTATAGAGTTTATCAAGTGAAAAAGCAAAAAGATTGCAAAATGGAAACAGTATCTAGCAATTTTCATTTATCACTCCATTTCAACTGCTCTACATCCTCTTTCGTGTAAAAAGTGATTTAATGTGGAACAAATTTCAATATTTAATTGAGAATTTACTAATTTCAAATATTGTAATTAGTACTCAATTACCTCCTTGAGCAAATGATGCAAGTAAATTCTCAATTACCTCCTTGAGCAATTTATACATCAATTATAATTAATAGTCCCTCTAACCTATTATTAAAGTCTCATTTCTCTTAATTATGTAAATAATAAATATTTGAAATAGGTTTATAATTTAAGGCCAGAAAGAGTAGTAAATTTTCAATAACCTCTTGAGCTGTTGGACTACGTACTACATTTACCATCATTCTACAAAATCTCAAAATAAATCAGTCTAAATTGTATTTGCTCGGATTTTGGAGACTATTATACTCTTCTATTCAAGTGATGTAAACAGCCCAACTACCAAGCCCAAGAAATAGATCATTCCAGAAACAGCCAAATAGTACCGCGTTTCACAGATATTATATTTTATTCATTTTAAGTAATACGTGTCGAATCATAAGACAATCACGTGACCTACCCATAAAAATCCTCATCCAAATTTCCTACACCACACCCCCTCTGCTACTCTTTCATTAGTTGTCATATTTTCCGTACTTTCTCTCTCCTCCCATTTTTTGTCTTCTTCCTCCATTTCCAACCGTTAGATCCACCTTCACTACCATCTCTTTATGCCACCATTTTTCTCATTTTTGCATTTTCATCAAGGATTGATCAGTAGATCACAATTAAAAATCCAAAATACAAATAGACGAGATTCGATCACAAATTTTACAAGATACAACTCCAACACAAACTTAATAGACGAGATTCAATCACAAGTTATTATGGAGTGAGTAATAACGATATGAAAAACAAGTTAGAGTAGAAGTGCATAGAGAAATGAAGATTAAACTAGATAATTTTCATTATTAACCCAAATGCCCTAAGAAGAGAAACATGATCATCATCAAACAACACCATAACACAAACGAAAAACACAGAAGAAAAAAAAAAAAAAAAAAAACTGAATAAAAATCACAATCTCTCTCCTCTTCTCTCAAACTTTCCTTCTCCTAAAACCCTAAAAAAAACAACCATATTATTTCACTAACAGATTAGATAGATAGATAGACGAAGATCAGATCTAACATCTAAGATCAGACCAAACGATAGTTGAAGATGAAGATGATGATGATACGATCAAATCTCCTCAAAGTTGACCACAATCAGCAATAATAACAGGCTTAGCACACTTTCCACTTCCAGATCCAACCTTCTCGATGGTTCTAACAACATCCATACCTTCAATGACCTTACCGAACACACAGTGCTTGCCATCGAGCCACTCGGTCTTCTCAGTGCAGATGAAGAACTGTGACCCGTTGGTGTTGGGACCAGCGTTAGCCATGGAAAGGATTCCGGGACCAGTGTGCTTCAACTTGAAGTTTTCGTCGGCGAATTTCTCACCGTAAATTGACTCGCCGCCGGTGCCATTTCCGGCGGTGAAATCACCACCTTGACACATGAATTTTGGGATCACACGGTGGAATCCGGAGCCCTTGTAGTGGAGAGGCTTGCCTTTACGGCCGACGCCCTTCTCGCCGGTGCAAAGAGCACGGAAATTCTCGGCGGTTTGGGGAACGACGTCGGCGAAAAGCTCCATCACAATTCTTCCGACGGGTTCGCCGCCGACTGTCATGTCGAAGAAGACCTTTGGGTTCGACATTTTCTAGGGTTTTGAGAAATCGATTAATTTGGGGTTTTGATGATTTTTTTGATTGACTTAGGGTTTGTTGTGATTGAAGATGGTGGGGTGAAGGGGAGAGAAGGGGTTTATATAGAGGGGTTTTAGAAGGGTAAGTTAGGGATTTCGATCGTGGGTTGATCTGAGCCGTTGACATTGGACACGTGGTTGGAATTGTGGAGCGTTGATTAACTAGAGTTAAGTTGGAAGGAACCAGGGTTAGGATAAATTGAAGGATATCCGGTAAACAGTGCTTTAGTGGAAGGGTGTGAGATCCGGTTTTCCGCTTCTCTGTGTGGTTTTTCTTATTTTCATTTTTAAAAAAAGATTAAGATGTAAAAAAGCACTATTAATGCTGTAACGGATATATATCCCAGTCTCATTTCTCAAACCCAAAATATTTTTCTTCAGAAAAACCCCTAAAATATATTTTTAATTTTTTTTTAAATGAAGAAAAATAAATTTGGTTTTTTTTTTTTTTTTTTTTTTTTTTTTTTTTTTTATAAAAAAAATAATAAATTTGGGTGTTTTTTTTTTAGGGAAAAAAAAATAAAATTGGTTGATACTCTATAATATATTTTTTTTTTGTTCCTTTGAAGAAAAGTCATTGTTTTTTTTTTTGACACAAGAAAAGTCATTGTTATATTTATTATTACGTCTTAATTCAATGGTTATAAAATCATTTTGAAAAGTACGAAAAATTTGTAATTTTGATAATTCATTATAATATGAATTACAGATTTGATACTTTTTTTTTTCCCTTTCTTTTTTCAAAAAGTAACATATTATGACTTAAAAAATTTAATGGGTTAGAACTTAGAAACGGAAAATATATTAATAATACGAAGTAGTAGTCAATGATTAAAAGAGAGCGAGGGATAGCTCAAGTGGTTAAATCTCCTCTCAATCTCAAGAGACCTAATGAATAATTAAAAAAAAATAATTGAACTTAGATTGTTATTTTTGCTTCCCACCCTTCCGTGTTCTACCCAATAAATCCAATGTACGGAGGATAAATCATTCTCAGGTTTTTCCTTTCGATGATAGTCTCATGTATTGCTGCCTTGAACATGTTAAGATGTCTACACTAATTAATATAACATAAATGTTGTCGTACTGTCATGGACATATTCCTACATTTGCACATTATAATGATTAGCCTCACGTTTAACCTGAATTTTCCATGTTAAATTACAAATTCTTAAGTGACCCTAACATAATGGACAAGGGTGTTGAATTGGAAAAGATTTTATTGAGGTTAACCTTTCAACACCACCTACCCATCATTGTTCTCTTTCTTTTTGTTGATTAAAATTCCCATCATTATTATCATTCTTATTTTTGGCAACGCCCATCATTTTCTAGATAAACACTCAAAAGAAAAGGACTAAAAAAAATTAGAGACGCTCCATTTAGCTAAATATTGTCATGTTTTCTTTTGAGGCATGCTATATACGAACATGAAATACAAAGTAGAAGATTTTTTTGTTACTAGATTAAAGAGCCGGGCTAGGCCAAATCTCAGGCTCAACTTCGTGATAGACCATGACGGGCATCTTGGCCGGGCTTTTAGATCACCTCTACTATCTTTACAGCTGAAAAAATAAACAATATAAGAGCCCAGAGATGTGAATGATCAAGCTCAAACTCGAATAGTTTTGCCTCGTCAAATTGAATGGGAAAAGTATCTCTCGTAGTGGGTATATGGAATTTTTCTTACTTGCACTTCTCTCCAGCTCTTTTTCTAACCCCCCTAAAAATCACGCTAGTGACCAGATGCAACGAAGGTCACAATATTCTATAGAAACATAAAGGGAACTACTTTTACAATATTCTGTACAAGTTTTGGACAAAACACTTATCTTGCTATATAGCGGAATTTACAAAATCCCTTCGTTTTGTAACAAACCTGGATACACAAATGATACAATTTGCTTCAAATGCTTCATTGACGAATTCATGAACGCTTGTCCTTCAGTAGCTGCAACCAAAGTATTAAGATTAACACTATTAAAATTGATAAACTAAGGTTTATAAACAGTCTTCTGCAGAAATGACTTGCAAGTGACTTACCTCGGACCAAAAATCTCATTTGTTTAGAGAAATCTTCGACACGCCCCATCACGGGTCTAATTCCGCAGATTTGAGAGACACAATGTTCCAAATACAGAGCCATTTCCACTATCTTAAGCAATAAAAGGCAGACTGTTTGGGTGTCAGGTTGAATTTGTTTAGATCTATTGCTTTCGCAAACTTCAGTAACGATTGCAATGGTCTGGTCCTGGATTTCAATAAAGCCGTAAAACGATCAGAAGTCAGAATCCAAGGTTCATATGTAATGAAAAGGCATTATGGCATAATGACAAATTGATCATCTAATCAAAGTGGTTGTTAACTGATGATGTAAAATCTAAACAACAGGAGAAACATATTACCTGCAAATAATGTAATATTTCTGGATCTGGAAGCTCTGGGAAATGGGAAAGATCAATGAAACCCAGTTCTTCTGCTCGTCCAGCAGCATCTTTAGCTTGTAGGAGTAAGAATTTCAAGATGAGAAATGTGATATTATATATCTGTACAGCAACAGTATCTGAGAAGTATGTAGATCTCCCTGACTCAGCATTTCCATTTACTTGGTCCGTCACCACAATAGCAGTCTGTGAATATTCATCAGGGAGACTGGCAGCTGGAGCACACCCAAGAGCAGCAGCAGCAAACCATCCATTTCTGCTATTTACAAATGATGGTTTTTTGTAATAATCATTTTCCTCTTTGGACATAGGAGCACATAAAAGAGGCACAGGCCGGCCAGACGACTCTCCAAGACGGTGACTTCTCCTACTAATGAAAGCTAAAAGATGGATAATACTACCCCGAAGCTCAGAACCCATTTCTTTGGTGGCCTTTACCCATGAGTTTCTATGCTTGGCAAGGATGCAAAGCAACATAAGAGTATGCTCCATCTCTCTAAAAGCAGATAAAGAGGTCTTCCTCTTCTGAGCTCGTGCACGTTTCTTGTCATGATCATCAGATGGGATGTCAGGTGCACTAAGATGAAAAGCTATCAGATACGCTTTTTCAGAGAAGAAATATGATATCATGTTATCTACCACTTCGTTGCGAAGCGAAGTTTCTCCTAAAGAACAAATTGTTTCTGTAAGAACAGCCAAGCCTAATCCCCAAATAAACTGTGGCTTTTCAATCTCAGCTCCCACCATTGTGGATTTCTCAGGCCTAACCCAGTTAGCCACACAGCCATTTGATATTTCGGCAAACAAAACTCTCAGAGATGACAAGAAACCAGAAGCAACAATCATCTCGGCACCTCCTCTCACACTTGCAAGGGTCAAAAGAAACTTCATTATAACTGGAAGAGATTCAAAGCAGCTCTGATCATGAAGCTTGAGAATGAGTTGCTGCAACTGAAGATGTTGTTGGATGATGGGGAGCCATGTGCTGGGTGCCAATAATTTCTTAATTATTAGGTCAATGGTTGCAAGGGTGATAGATTGATCAGGAATTTCAGTGCAGCTGCAAAGTATTGGCAATATGGCCAAACAATTATTAATCACTTCACTAGAGACTTCAGATTCACTGCCATTTGTGCTTGAAGAAGAGATACTGTGAGAACTTTGATCCACCACCAAATGAAGCAGCATTAATAAGGACCTAATTATTTGTTTAACCTTGTTACCAAATAGTCTAGACTCAAGCAGTTTTTTCACACCAAAACCGCAAGTTTTCAGTATGACCAAACAAGTAGGCGAAGGCATGCCACTGTCAACATGCCTAACAAGACAAAGAAGCAATTCTGTCTGAGCAGCTACATAATTAAGAACTTCCTGAGGTGGAGCATCGGATGCAGCTGTCAGTAATCCCAAAGTTGTTTGTAACTCATTGCATTCATGATCTACACAGGAAAGAAGTCTGTCCCTGGATATTTTCTTCAACATACTCTTCTGTTTGTTCACCGACTGAATTAGACAAGACAAAGATCATAGATCAGTGAAATGAACAAAGATTATCATCCTATGCACTGTTCAAGCAGCATTGCAACATTCCAAAATGACAATTTAGAATAGTCAACATGAAATGAACCATCTATCGAAACTATTTATCAGCAAGTTATGGATAGATTATACTCCGTAACAGTTCAGAGAGGTCTTATGGATAAATTTAACATGTGCTGCTTAAGAAAGGATCTTACTTACAAATATCCTACTGAATTAAGAAGATTTATACTCTGTAACAGTTCAGAAAGGTCTTAAAGACATCTCATATTTGAAGCTATACCACCTAGTTTAAATTGAATAAGTGATAAACCACATAATGTAGAGTTGCAATCAAAAAGACCAATTGGAAATAGGAAAGACAACCTTTAGGAAAAAGGATTGAGAATTGTTCAATGCATGTTTATAAAATAGACACTATAGAAGTAAACATGTAATTGCAGAATGCAACCAAATTGATCAATTGAAATCATAGAAGATAAATGCTCCGGTAGATCCAGCCTACTGAGTACTCACAGAGAAGTGGGCAAATGCACATTCCAGATGGCTATCCTTAAGAACCACACTAAAGAACTAATCATAGTAATCAAGTCTTTTATGACTATGCAGAACTTACCCAAAATTCAGATAATGATAACATAAGCAAACTAAGGAAAGCTAGAAACTTACATCCCCCATATCGAGAGTTAAAATTGTTACAAGAGCTCGCAACGCTGGGAGTCTTGAACCAAGGATTAACAGCATGGAGTTGGCACGCTGCACATAAAACAATGTATTCTCCGCTATCTTTTTTGACGCTTTCCATTCCGAGCAATCCCAAATATGAAGGCCAATGTCACGTTGGAGGCGCCAAAGATCAAATAGGTAAGCATTGTTGGCTCCTGCCGAGTAGTCATTAACACACTTCTTCTGGTAAGCTTGCAGAAGATTTGAGCTAGATAAGAACTGGGAAAGCTCCTTGAATGCACCATGCTCAATGTCACGTCCCTCCAACTCTCCTTGCAGATGATAATAGAGATCATTGAGTATCAAGTTCTTTATGTGGATTCCTTCACTGAAAGAAAAGAACAATATCCCATTACACCAGAGTACAAGTGCACTAAGGATCCTAAAGACAAACAAATAGCAGGGATGGAGAATGCAAGAGTTCAATTTTTGAAATAAATGCACGAAAGGCATTCAGAAAAGACATAAAATAAATTGGATATGCATCACATAGCCAAAAGATCCAATCAGTATGTAAATTCTTTAAAACACAGATGTCGCTCCAGACCTCCAGTTACACAAGCAGCCATCACATCTTTTTGGCAGACACACATTTTATGACACTGGCGTACATTTTTTATATATAAAAGTAGCTATCTAATTCATCCCACAAACTGGAAAACTCATTCCTCAAACAATAATAGCCTTCAGAATAACTATTTTATAAAAACCAATCTTGTTATTTCTCAACTGAACTAATTTTCACAAACAATTTTCATCTTTCATTTGACGTGGTACTCACACCTGTAACCACGCTGAGCATATTGGGTGCATAACCTTCAGAAATAATCTTATAATTTCTCAACTGAACTAATTCTCACAATCTCACAAATAGTTTTCATCCTTCATTTGACTGGATATTCATACCTGTAACAATGCTGAGCATATTGGGTGCACAATTCCGAAAACGCAGGTAGCTTGAATAACTGCATGAAGTTACCATAATAAATAATCAGACTACGGCATCAGAAGAGGAAAGAAGGCGAATAATATGTTAGTATGAGCATACACACAAAAATGGAACACATCAAATTCTATAGTATATTATTCCATCATAATCTGCTTGCAACTTACTTTTCACAGTTTTCAAGATTTAAAAATACACAATACTTGTTCACGGCTATAAATTTGTTTGCTTATTATTCAATAACATAGAAGTATACAATCCATACAGGTTCCTTTTGTTAACTTTCTCATAAAACATCATTTCATCACCAACCAAAAAGTGATCAATTGTCTTTATCAAAACCTAATGATACTAATTCATACTAATAGTAGTAGTAGATCTTAAGCATGAAAATATAATCCTTATACTAACTGAAACTGTCACTCTTTTTCACAACATAATAAACAAATAAGCACAACTTCATAATTACCAATGAGAGCTTAATAGGTACACATCATATTATTGAAGATCTCGAAAAATAAGATGAGAACAATCACATCTCATGCATTCCAAAACATATACTTCCTCCGTTCTATTAATATTGCAACAATGGAATTTCTGCACTATTCATCACTCTTGTTTGACCATATAATATGATTTATACATTCAGAAAAATAGTCATTTGGGATATTGTTGGATTCGTCTCATAAAATACTTTTACAATATCAAATTTTTATAATTTTTACTCTTACACAATTATAGATATTTAGCATATAAAATGAGCTTTGGGATGCGTAATTTCATCCTAGTTGCAATATTAATAGAACGGAGGATGTAGCTTGTTAACATTTCAATCTATATGTAATTCTCTTCTTCTGACAGGTTAACACATGAATTCTTTCCCTAAACAAGATATCCTCTGTCCATAGATATATTCAAGACAACATATGCATACATCTTTTGGATGTAGGGACATGTGGCAAGGAGTACTGAGTACAAGTTCTATGAGCAGTAAACTTAATAAGGTTAGTAAACACATTCAAGATATAATATACAACTATGAAAGAGATATATTAAGAGGCCCACATAGCAGGTGGAACCTTCAGCATGAAAGAAAAAGGAACTGACCTTTGTAGACAATGCGGTAACTTCTGCTATGAAAGATAAAGACATGCTGCCAGAATCACCTGTGGCCAACTTCCCAATTATGTGTGAAACAAGCAAACCAAAAGCAATCTGCAGGGAGGACATAAAATAAATTGTAAAATATAGAAAGAAATCAAGAACACAGCATGCATCCCAGAAACCACTATCATTCTGGAACTTGGGTAGGGAAAAGAAAACAGCTGACCTTGGTACACAGTGCATCATTTAGAAAACAATTAGGTGAAGCATAAAAAAAAGTTGCTCGAGGATAGTCCAGTTTATAAATAACAATATTTAAACTAAATGGAGAGAGAGAGAACAGCACCTATTAAAAGCTAGTACATTCAATAATATCACTATAGTATCTTTTATATAAACCTGAGATGAACTAAATAAACCCAATAGAGAGATTCTCCCTTCATTCCTTTTCTTTGTCCCGTTTGCCTTTTGGCACAATGCTCAATGCACATATTCCAGCACCAAAATCTCTAAGCAGGAATAAAAAATAATACTTCCTCCTTTTCACTAAGGCCCCGTTTGGTTTGATGTAAAACATTTTTAATGAAAAATTAGTTTTCATGGAAAACATATTTTCAAGGAAAACCATACTTGCAAGATAGTTTTCCGTTGTTTGGTTCGTACAAGAAAAGTTAAAGAAAAATTAAAAATAAGAGTGGAAATGTGGGGATAGATGAAAAGAAAGTATAAAGGAGATAAGGAGGGATTCGCCTCAATATATACTTTCACAACATCAAAATTTAACTTTTACTTATCGATAATTAAAGAGATTAGTAATTGCAATAATGCATTGGAAAGCGTGAAATGAGAGGTGTTGTGATTTTGGTGAAACTGCATATATTGAGACTAAACATCGAGATGAATCTAACATCCCAATGAATATTTTTTTTCTCATATTTATCAATGATTTTTCATTGTTTAAGTTGATCTATCCTGAAAATTGGAGATACTAAATGGGAATATTGGACAAATAAAAAGAAACAGAATAATAATAGTGCATACGCACTTCAGATTATGATGAATAGCAACAAAGATTCAATATTTTAAACTATCTTTTGAGTAACAAGGAAGATAAGGATAAAAATGAAGCCTCAACAATGTCACAAGGTAATACAATAAACTAACCTTTGCTTGAAGATAAACATCAGTATCATACATGCAAGCTGCAGAAGATTTTAGAAGATTGCTCAAACAAGGGGTATCAGACCAAGATAGCAGGATATCTTCTAGCTGCTCAGATTCTGCGGAACCTTGTGCATTATTCCCAACACCACCAATTCCTTCTTTCAAGGATTGATCAGTTTGTCTCATCAGGGACTTGACATGCATTAATTTCTTTTGCAGGAATATTTCTAAGGCCATAATGTCCAATGCAGCAGACTGACATTGATACTCATAAGATAATTTTTGGGCCTCAGTTTCAGGAAGATTTATCGGCAAGGGAGCTTCTTTACGACTGATGAGAATTACAGATTCAGACAACTGTTTCCAAAACATCTTACATTTTCTGATGGCCTTCAAAATATCAAAATACTGAGCAGCTCCTTGCCACAGTGCTTTCATAAGATTCAGTATACTCAAAAGAACTCTGGCATTCCTGGATGTAAGATACAGAAGATGAAAAAAATTAGCTTGGAATAACTTTTTTTTAAGGGGGGTGTGGCATACAATTATATTGGCTTACAAGATTGATATACAATGCATCACTCTTATTACCTCTCAATAAGTGTAACAGATCTATCAACATAAAGCACAAGCATATCCACTAGATGTGTTGCATTGTCAGATTTCAAAGCCTGGGAAGTTGAATAACATCCCTTTTCAATTAGATCACCATTAGTCCCTAAATGGTCAGCTCTTATCTCTTCACCAGCAAATATAGCAGCGAGAAAAGCAGGCTGCACAAGCAGAATAGTAAATAATGTAAACAGACACCAAAGCAGGAAGAAAGTAAGATGTGGTACCAGATAAGTGGTAACATAAAACTCAACATGAGAAAAGATTTACATGCTTGCTTTTCATTCTCGTTGGAAGAGCACTAAAACCATGATAAGGGGGAATATTATTGCACAGACCAACAAACTCAAATAAAAATTGGAATTACACTTAAGCAGGGTACTGCACTACATAGAACAGCTGTCATGGCAGCCTAAATTCAATGCGAATCTAATTATAAAATATTCAACATAACAAAAATAATCATTTACATTATCAAAAAGTGTTTTTTAGCTTAGCGCCTTAGCATTGTCTAAAGCTGAGTATCTCACATGGTGGACCAAGCTCAATTAAACCCAAGAAGATATGACTCTAACCATGTCTACAAAAAGCACAAGTTCTCTCCAATCAAATATTTGATAATAACAAAAGCCCAAGTTCTCTAAAGTTTGGCTCCATTTGACTTGCAAAGGTTTTCAAGTTGTATGTAGCATGTGCCTCAGTCAGTCAGTCTTGGCTTGCACAAGTAGTCCATGGAAACTTATTTCTCCATAATATGGGCATCACTATTCCAACTCCAAAACTTCCATATCCACGGATTCCATCTTGATAGTTGGATTGTATTTGCGTACTTGGTACCCATTACTACAGCATAGCTCTTGTTTCACCTAATTAAACTATAGTCCAAGAAACTTCCTAAACACATTTATAGGTATGACAGAAAAAAGAGAGTGGAAGCAGATGTAGACATAGCTAGATAATTCATACAGTCAGCAATAGTTTACTCCAGCATAAAATTCAATTTTTTTTTAAAGCACAACTTAATTCATTCATATAGAGTCAACAATAGGACACTCTGGCATCATTACAGTTTCTTATTGAAAAGTACTGAAACGCAACAAACCTGGTGAGTTGCTGCAGAAGTGAGTAGCTCAATAGCTGCTACAAAGAGGGGTTCATTTCTTTCAGGCTGTTCACGAATAATACTTTCAATGGCAGATCTTAGTTGCATAACCTGAGGCAAAACAGTTTCAGAAAGCTCAAAATATGGAATCTCCTCATTTAGTTCTTCAGGCAAACAATACAATCAAATAAAAATTTATTTAGACCAACATATCAAGCTTTTAAAGACAAAGACTTATACACAGCCACAAAGTCTGTGTCCAGGATAAAGATAGACAATAAGATTCCCATTGATTTTTAATTTCAACCCACAGCACATAGAGTTTGATTGAACAATATTGTTCCAGATATAAAATTCAACCTGTTTAGCACCGAGACCGAAGTTTGAGTTTCCAGATAGATAAGGTTGCAAACGATCAGCAGTCCGGCACAGCAGTGAAAGTGCTATAGTAGCTCCCAATTGTATAGCCTGCATAGTGCTCCAATTAGCATACTCTATACATGTATCTAATTAAAACAGAAATATTTACAAATTTTCTGATCCTCTTAATTATCTCATAATACCTCTGTTCTTGAAGTTCTTTATGCTTTCCGTTTCAGTCAATTACTAAAAGTTCTTCACACTTTTGCTTAATTCTATTTTTTGCAAATTCATTTTACTACCTCACCCCCTTCTCCTCACAATGTTTACTTTTCTCCAACCCACTAAACACATCGACATTTTTACCCAATTGCCTTAATTTGTGCGCAAACACTAATCGTAAAGAACTTCTGGCAATGGAGGTAGTATATGACAATAGAATGTGATAGTTAATTTTTCTTTCAATTTCAACAGCCCTAATTAGATTGACTTAAGAAGGAAATCTTATGATAAAAAAGACTTAAAGCATACAGGATTTCGGAAATACGAGATTAAGGATGCCAGGGCCTCAACAACAGGAATCGGCTTAGTAGAGTTTGACAGCAACGCTTGGTAGAAGACTGGCAAGCCAGAGTAGTCATCCTGTAAAATAGCAGGGGAATATGGCAGGTAAATACAATGTTGTCCAAGAATAGTTGCAAATAAATCAAGATGTACCTTGAAATGAATTACAGCCATATGTGAAGCATTAAATTCTATAAAAGTTATACCATGATCTATGGCTTCTTACGTACTCCCTTGAGTCCCTCCTTTGCATATAGTTGTTTCACTTCATTTTACATGCTTTTTATGGCTGATGTTCAAGGGTGGTGTAAGGGTATAAATGTAGAGTAAAGCAAGGGTTGATAGAAACACAAGGGTATAAATACCAATTTGAGTCGGAGGCAAAAGTTACTTTGGAGAAAAAAAAAAAATTATATATATAAAAATAAAAAATAAAAAAAAGGCAGCACAACTACTTTAAAACACCACGAAAAGAATGTAAAACAACTAATTAAAAATGGCGGGAGTAAAAGATCTAAAGCTTTGGAAGGAATATCTATCATATTGTACCCGAGATAAAATAACAAACTTAAACAAAGGCTAATAGAAGATCTATTTAGTAGTTACACAACCTACTTCAGGATACCTTCCCCTTATCCTGTCCCCTCTTTGTAGTTATTCTTGTGGACAGGGAGGATTTTGTTCAACATTCATAATGTAAATGAGATCTATATTGCAAAGAGAGAAGTAGTACCTCTGGGAAGGTGGAGAGAATGTTCACTAGAATATCCAACATGGAGGATATTGCATGCTGCAACCCATCAATCTCTCTCCAATCATAAAGTCTACTGACGATGAGTTTCTGAGCATAAAAGGAAACATTTAACTCTACAATTGAAAAGTAAAAAACCTAGACATAAGGATGAATGTAAATTTAAAATGAGTCACAATTACCTCTAATGCTGGTGATGTTGTACATAGAATTCGAAGTATCATACCATGGATGGAAGAATCAGAAAGTATAATATCTTTGATATACCCACCAAGCTTTGTCAGGTATGGGACAGATATAATGCTCATTTTCAGCACTTCAAGCACCTGTGCAGAAAGGAGAAATAAGATGACACAAGAAAGAATCAGGAAACAGTTTTGTTTTTATTACTAAAACAGCAATAGAAATTCTAGAAAAAAAAAAAAAAAAAAAAAAAAGCCATTAATTGGTGTAGTGTCCTATTCTGCAGAAGAAACATCCACAGATGTGGCCCTGAAGCAATCATATCTATGAATCTATCCAATGTGGTCAGGCATTTGAACCCTTCCCATCTCTTAGAGATGCATGACAAATACATGATTATGATGTGAGGGGAGCTCTAAACAGAAAATCTACCAACAGGACAGTTATCATCAAATGCAATTTGGTAAGAACGAAATAATCTGTTTCTATGCAGACTAAAGTCTGTCAACATAATCTATTTGTTTGCAAATAATATCTCTCAAAACAATCCGTTACTTCGGAAATTAATGTCTATCAACATAATCACTATGAATGTAGCATGCGAGTAAATGTATGGTACCAGGCTTTTGACAGAGTCATATACTGATATAACAGCCTCCTAACTTTCAACTACATTCAGACTCCTATAGTCCTATTTCAAGACTTTTGATACTACAAATATTGACTTGATACTCGGATTGTTACAGGATATTTGTTTTATCATCGCAAAATTCCATAATTAATAGTTATGGAGACATTTGTTTAAAAAGAAGGTGCTGATGTGCATATCCCATAAAAGGGCAAACCAAAACATATCATAAAGTTCAAGATGAGAGCAGAGGATGATGTATTGGAAATTCTGAAGACCACATTCTATTTATCATTTAGTATATCCAGATAACTATAAAAGTCAATTGATTATGGAACTTCACAGTGATTATGCAACTTCTTAGCCACACAAAATAAGGCAAAAGAAAACTAGAAGGTACCATAGAAAGAAAAATATTACATACTTTCAGAGTCACATTCCATCGATCTTGCTTCACCTTATATTTCCAGTACTCATGATTTACAAAGACATACTGAAGACAGAACATGACAAGAGCATGGGAAAATTCATTTTCTACCCCAGCTCCAAGAAGTTGCTCGGTGAATTCCAAAACTGCAATATCAAACAAAGTTGTATGAAACCTCTGTAATATATTATAGTAGTATGACAAATACGTAGTGATAGAAATGGCAAAGATTAGAAAATAAACGAGAGCAAATAAAGATTAGGTATAAGAATGTGTCATAGATGACAGATGTCGGAAGCCAGTGACGAACAATAGGATATCTAGAAAACTCCAGGATGGTTCCAGCACTCTAATCCTAGATGGCAGTTATTTATAAAATTTTCATACACCACTATCAAACTCAGAAGCAAAACAGGGTAGGATGAAAGGCAGGGAAAAGAAATTACTCTATCTATTCTCCTTCCAACCAGCCCTTGAAGTTTAAACTAGTTTCTTGAGGAGTCATTTGAACATTACAAATAGTAAAAAATGACCATACAGAAAATTAAGTATACACTGACAAAATAAGGATATCTTGATGATGCAGCAAGAATTCCAATAAACCTTGCACCAAAACATCTATCAAAGTTCCACTTTAGGAAACATCAGGAGGAAATCAGAATACACAATATCTTTTTTAGATCCTAATTCCCATTCAAGATACCTTAATCTATTGTCAGACAGAGCTCGGTAATTTGACATAGGACCTCAAGATGTAACAACTAAATCAACAGCGTCTTATATATTATAAAAAAAAAAAAAAATTAACAAACTTATAGCTTGGCAGAAAAGAACAAAGGGTTTTCCGATTTGTAGGCAAAGTTTATAAATGTTAATATGTATGATTGTAGCTAAGTTGATTGATTAATCAAACGCATTATATAATCACTAGATGTTAGCACTTTAGACAATTTAAATGAATGATTGAACTACTTTGCTGCATGGGCACTTATGCATATTGAAAAGAATGACAACCTTTCCTTTTTGAGTACTGTTTCATCTTCTATATAATTATTGCCTGTACCTTTAACTGACACACACAATAATTTGAGAAATATATTTTCCGTGGAACATAAAAGTAATACACATTAACACTCTCTTCATTTATTAATTACATACAGCTTCTTACACATTTGAATGCACGTATAAGTCGGTGGCTAAGAGAAAGTACGAAAAAGAAAACTAAGCTAAAATAATATTTCATATTAAACCCAATTTCATAATGTAAGTGGTACATGTTTACTTAAGTTACACCACAAGAAAACTCACAAATGAAGAGTGATAATAAAGTAAGAACACCAAAGAAGAGAAAGAAGGGAAATGATAAATTTAGATTATAATGAGGATTGTTTTTGCAGGACCAGAATTTATCTACAATAACTTCAAACTACTAAAGAGGGAGTGTACACTAACAAGTTAAAAAAACGATTCTGTGACTTTAGTGTGGAGAAAATAGGCAAATAGGTAACAATAATTTCCCACGCAATATTCAACCCTTTTCTGAAAAAAAAAACAAGACACCATAAGCTCAGAACAGTATAAAAATGTATAATTTGAAAAAATCCAAGGAAATTAAAAGGTGACCATCAAGGGAAGTTAACTAGGAGTAACCGATAACAAGAAAATGCTATGACTTTGGCATTGGTTACCCCCAATATCTAGCAAACAGAAGCTAGAAATGGAAGAATGCATGCTAAAACCCCAACCAGAATTACATACAAAGTTTAGATACATTTACTCAATAGAAAAGGATGAACCAGTGCAAGGGACATCTGAAGGAAAACTATGGAAGCTTTCTTTTTCCTTCCCTAGGAAAAGATACATGTAGAGAAACTAAGAGATAGTAATAGTGCAGCCACCGTCAAAGCTGATTAAATACCCAACATGATCAAGGGCCAAAACTCTATAATGAATTCAATGTAAACAATGGTAAATATAGCACGATTCCGTAAGTATGTGAATGAGTGACTGCAAAAGAGAAAGAGCAAAAGTAATAAGCATGATCAAAATCAATGTAGATACCTGAAATAGTCAGGGGACAACCACCATTGTGCTCACAATCAATCAAAAGCATTTTTGCAAGTCTTCCAGAAAGTAACCATGAACCACTGGTATAGAAATAGAAAACGTCAAATGTCAAGTTCTAAATCTTGATATGTCCATTTGTCATTCAACATTTGTACGAGATACAAAAATCTGTTTAAGTAAATCATTAAAGCAATTTACTGGAAATTATAATGCTCAAACTCTAGGTCTCAGTTTTAATTTGCTACACCCACAAATCTTGCCAGTTTTATGATAAGAGTTGTTGGAGTTTACCATAAAACTGACATATTAGATGAAAATGACAACACCAACAGTCCATTGTAAAAAACTAAAAACTACCACAGACAAGATTTTTACAGTAATCACAAGCAAATTGTGTAAGAGACGGAAGTTTCAATTACAAGATGGAATTAGGTACTGCAACCTGGTCAATCCAACGAATCCATAATTAAAAAAATAATAATAACTTAAACCCAGTAAGTAGTTAGAGGAGTTGGAATAGATGCAAACACAAAACAAATAAATGATATCCACAAAAGCAAGTAACAACAATGCATACCCATTTCACTTGAAAGTTACATGGTATAATGACCAAATGATAAGCACTAACCTTGATAAACTACTGTTCTGATCATCGAATATGCTAGATTTTCGGGACAGATCAAATATATTCATCTTCAAAACCAGAGCACTAACATGTGATGGTGAGCTGAATTCGAAGGACAATAAAAGGAAAGGAATTAATTCTCAAAAAAAAAAAAAAAAACACTTTTGTAATCTACAAACTTTGTTTGTTCAAGGAATGCTTCCAGGAAAATAGACAATCAGCCAAAACATAGAACAATTGAGAAAATTACCCTTTCATCATCTTTGCAAGAATATTAACAGTCATGGACATGGCTAAAACACTGCCACTGTATGGTGACAGATTTCTGACAAGGTTGCACAAGACTTCAACCATGTCAATCCTGCGATAAAAAGGAAATTTGACATTAAAATATTAAAAACTAGACAAGGAGAAATAAACAAAAGCAAAATGAAACTCGGACTTAAAGGTACCAGATACCACCCTCCATATGCTCACCACCATAGCTTGTTTGAAGATAAAGCGATTTGCCTATATTCATCATAGAAAAACAAACATCCTGCATATGATTAAGCACAAGGCAGTGTGAGAGGATGTTGCAGGTAAATGGTATGCAGTGTAAAGATATATGTCATGTTTTAATCATGCAGCTAAAAACAAAGCCTATCTATTTCAGGTGAGCAGATATTGTTCCTACTGCACATGGCTTAATCCTTAATTATTTTTCAGATATGTAGCCTAAGGAACCAGCAAGAATCTTAGAGCCTTAGTCATTACCACTATCGGACACGCACAAGATAAACAGCCTACCACATTCGGAAGTCCAAACTCTCTGCTTCCTCTTGTATAAAAGATACTGATAAATTGTGATACCTCATCATACCATATTAATTTCACTATAACAGCAGGATCTTTTCACCTAGTATCATTACTCTATAAATGTTGAGTGCAGAGTATTGATGTATACTGTGAAAGTCTTCATAAGCAACGGATAGTCATGTGGAATATTTGCCTATTTTGGGATAATTTCATTCCAGAGGCCACAAGTAGAAGGGTATTAACACCTCAGCTTGACTACTCAAAACTCCTTAAAGTAGTGCATACCCTAAGTCCTGGCTATATGATGTAGGGCTCTGAGCAACAGCACTAATCTCAGTAACTCTGCAATAGCACTATGTTGTAAAGGATAACACCCTGCTATTTACACTTGGGGGAGTGCATATCAGTACATTAAACTCTCAATCTCAAACCGACCTTTACTGGTCTTCAAGGTTGTTCTTTGACTGATCGTATCTTTTTAACATAATACCCAAATTTTTTTCAAAAAATATGCCCATAACAAGGCTGGTCCAAAAAGTATAGCTGTACATTTAAGATCAGCATAAGTTTAAGATTCTTATTGTTAACCAAGTATAAAAATCTTTGATTTTAACCTTTCTTAGGTCTGAATTTATTTGACCCTCACAACCTAGGCAAGGGCCTTGGTAGAAAATTGAAGTAATGGTGAGGTAGAAAAACAAGAGTTTAACATCCGGATCCTAGAGGTTACTAAATCCAAAGCCAAGCACTGAAATTAATTGGACAAGAGGCCAAGTTAGACCAACAAAACTTTGGAGGACTAGATATACTTTCAAGGAAAATTGTGTTATAGGGTGTTGTACAGCAACATTCACCTATGAGGCTATGACCTACTTAAAATTCTATCAATAATGAAGGATTTAAATCTTATTATACAATTTCATTTGAAACAGCCAACTCCAAAACTTAGAGGCTAATTAATTCACTTAGCAATCAGCATGCCAACAAGAGTATCAAATAGCTTCTTACCATGTTGAAGGATACAACTCGACTAAAAAGGTCAAGGATCACAAGAACCTCTTCATTACCATCCAGCTCCAGCATCTGGGCTAAACGCAGAAGCAAGACAACCATCCCAGACTGCTTGTACTGCAGGTTTATGAAGCAAATGTTAATGCCACATAAAATCACTCCAGTTCAAACCAAAACAATCTAGCACCTAGTCATAGAAAATTCTAAGCAAGTAAAAAAGCACTCAATCAACCGCCTAACAAAAAAATATAAAAAATAAAAATCACATGAAGTAAAAAAAAAAAAAAAAAACGTCCACAATATTATACAATAACAGTCATCATAATAAATATCTATCATACGTTCTAGTAATGGTAAGGGAAAATGATTAAATTAACAGGGAAAATCAATTCAAAACAAGGCACCTTTGTACCTTACTATATATAATTTGTTATAGGCTAATTGTAATCATCCAGCATAAAGAAATTTAAAATGCAAGGGGCACTGAGATGGAATTTTTTTTCATCCTATGTCATGAGATCAAATGGAGCAAACAAGAAGCAAATCGAAGATACTTTAATTACCTCCCAGCGCACAAGAGCAGTTTTGGAATCAATCATTCTCAGAATACGACCACAGGTTTTACTTGGAATAAGTAAACCTTCAACAGTAGGAACATGCAATGGAATTTGAGTCTCAATTAGCTGAGATGCTCCACCGACCAATAAATCACTATCTATCTCAACCACAGACGAGATTCCAACAGATTTCTCCATGAAATTATACCTGAAAACATAAATAAGATGAGAAATCCAGAGTTATGACTTATGAGACAGTTTGATATCCCAACTTTGATTGTCAAATCATTTATGCCTAAGAGTATAATTGGACAATAAAAACTGAATCCACAAATTTTCAACATGTTCACTCTCGTTAGAAGACAAGGTTCCAGAACATGTCAAAGATTTTGTTCCCAATGCCTAAGATAACCTATGAGCATGATAACCCCATAATGCAATAAATGCATCAAACTAGAGGCAAAACTAGGTGACACTAGTTTCTGCATTGTAAGCTAGTTTCCTATTATGAGAACGATATCCTAAGTGTGCTAAGGGTGCATTGTGCATCTTTCTAAGAATCAAATACATGAAAGAGAGGAGGAGAGGGGAGGAAAAGGAGTGGACAGAGAGGGGAGGGGGGGGGGGGGGGGGGTCGCGGCAATCAACTTCCATTACTAACAAGTGGGTAAATTGGTAAGAGAGGAGCGTCAAAATCTAAATAAATAATTATGTTCCTAATATAATTTATATGACTGTATGTGGGAGATTAGTATAATTAGCATCCCTTTGAACACATGATTTCAGTTACACTAATGGTAATTATTTACTTTTTAGAGGACGGTGTATCTTCAACCTTAGAAGTTAATGTTTCTCTTGCTCATAATCAATCAAAGCCTTAATCCCATAAGTGAGTAGGCTACATAACCAAAAGTGATTATTCCATAGTCATCCACAAAAATCTTCCTCCTCCATCCCTTACGATCAATTACCTCATTCTCATGCAAATCCATTTGCTTCATATCCTTCCTAACTCCTTCCAACCAAGTCATATTTGGTCTCCCTCTACCTCCTCTCGCTCATACAGTAAAAAAACTAATTCTCTGTCCAATATAAATTAAATGTCCTGCTTTGAGTTTCAACACTTAAGTTAGCAAAATGTGAGCAATAACTATAATTATATAAATATATCATATTACGAAAAATGCAAATAAATCACATAATAAAAGCATTACGAAGCTGTATACAGCTAGGAACAAGGAAGAGGGTCAACAAGAAAATCAAACCACTGAAACTTCAAGAAATTTTCAGAGAAAAATTCATTTTTTTTACTCAACACAAAAACAAATCTTTACTCACACACACTCTGCAGGCCAGCACCCCTCAGAGACTGCAGTTAAAAAGCGAGTCAGCTCAATAGTTCTGTACGGAAATTCACCCTCCAAATTGCAAAGGAGACAACGAACAGGACCGTCAACTATGCTGCCCTTGTCCCAGAATTGAACACAAAGTGACTCCTGCAGCATATTTAAAATCAGATTACAAAAAAGAGCACTTCTCTACCAAATAAGCGATTACAAGTATAACTTGGTGTACCATAAGGTTTCACAAAATTCCATTTTTGGTGCACCGCGTTTATACTAATTCCATTTCGGTAACCTGACATTCAAAGGTTTTTTTCCCCACTTTAATGTCGTGAAATTAAGTTCTTCAACAGTTCCATTTAATTAATTTATCCCGTCAAAAAAAATAATAATACTAATAAAAATTATCACGTGTCTTTCATTATTCAATGGATAACTGATGTCATCTAAAATTTTTACGAATCCCAAGTTCTTACAAACAGCACAAAAATATAAAATGAAAAATTATTTCCCTTCCTTATATTCTGGTTTTTTACTAAATACTTTAAAAGAAGAAAATAAATCTTGGCAAATTCATCAAACACAACAAAGTATAAAAGAAGGCTTAAATTCTGCTCCAACTTGTAGTGGAATCAACATGTAAAACAAGAATCGCATGAAAGAATGTCAGGGCACCAGCATAAAATTAGAGAAAACACAGGACACCAAGGTGGAACTATGCCAAATTTCAAGGTGCATAAAGTTTTTAAAAGTAAACTGCACATTTGCTAGTTTGCAAATATCAACTTTATAAAAAGCATGCACATAATAGATGAGACTATATCAAATAACGAGCACATGGTTAACACCATTAATGTTGACCCTTTTGGATCAATAACCAAATCATACAGTACTAAAATACTACTCCCTCCCAAATTACTCGTAACGCCTTTAAGTGATAAAGGATTTAGGCAATTTAATTGGCTTTATATTCTATTGGGTGGTAGTTGCTAGTTGGGTAATTTTTTAATGGGAAATGTATCATTACTTATGAAGATGTGAGTGAGGGGATTTATTTTTATGCTTTTTATAGAAAGTAACAAGTATATTGGTCTGAAAGTCGGTGAGAAATATGAAACTATGAAAGATATTGAGGGTTCATGCCTTCGTAAAGAGTGTCGTAAGTAATTAGCGACGGCTTTATAGAAACTGATACACATCATTCGGGAAAGAGGGAGTATATTATTAAAAAAAATCCCAGAATAAGCAAAAAAAATTGTTATGAAATTAAGGAACCTTCATTTAAGAAAATTTAATGACACGTCCATCTACTTCCAAAAGAGAGTGCAAAAATGCTACTACATCCATCCCACTTTAGTTGCCCATTTGACCAAAAATGAGAGATTTTTTGGTCAAATGGGGCAAGTAAAGTGGAACAACGTGAGCGTTTATCAAGTTTAAGGAATAAGGAATTTGCCTCGCTCCATCAACCAAATGCTTCCGGCAAGTAATATATTCACAAATGTAGTTACCAATGACAAAATTCAAGAAACACTTCACAAAAAAAAAAAAAAAAAAAAAAAAAAAAAAAAAAAAAAAAAGGTAGAATACATACCTCTCCACGGTAGGTCTCACATAGGATATTTAATATAAGTCTGAAAGTATCATCTTCCAGCTGCAAAACGATGAAACCATATAGGTGAAGCTAAGATAAACTATAAACTTAGTACATTAATGATGCCCCCCTTCATCCCCAAAAGATAATAATTACCTGGGTATTAATTTCATAAGATGCAATAAATGCAGAAACAAATGTCCTCAATATGCTTCGGTATCCAGCCAGAGGTCCCTTAAGCAAAGACATACAGAACCCATCAGGAATAAAATGATAATGGCAATTGATTTCGGCAAGAACTACAGATCAATTGTCAAGTCTCTGCATAATAGTTCATAACTTCATATAGTTGCAGACTTACAGCAAAAAATGGCAAAGCAACATATCCAAGATAACAAAAGGAATAAAATCACTAACTATACTTGTTACATGTAAAGATGAATATCAGCAGGTATAACTTACATCTGAATCCTTCATCGCATCACTTTGAAGAATTTCCATAAAAATGCTCAATGAAGAAGACTCGAAGGCTTGACGAACATACCCAACATGGTCAACTTCCTGAATAAATCATTCAACATGTGCTTATAAATATGATATGTGAAAGAAAACTATATTATCAGATAAGCTTACCGTTAGCTCACTGTGTTCCCCTTTTCCAGGAAGAGATACAATCAGGCAAAGAAAAACAGCCCAGGCAAGGATCAGAGGACCCGCTTCTTTGGTTTCATAAATATCAAAACTGGATATTACAGAATCCATCTCTAGGATATCACTTGATGAAAACACACAAGAGCTATCCTTGCTGAATAATCAAAACACAAAGAAGGTTGTTAGTTGTCATATAATTGTAAATAATACAAAAGAAATACAAAACTAAAGGAGCCACAGTCGCTGGAAACTTGACCAATCAAAAGCCTATAACATTGGCTACAAGTCTTTGGCACAGCAATAGAAAACATTACAGCAGCTAAGTCCATAAGAGATATGGGCCCAATTTAAGCTTTCAACCACATTATTAGATACAGAGAAAGTTTATTTGACAGGATATTAAAGCTACTCCAGCAGAAATTTGTCATCTGAACATAATTTTTCAAGCCCTAAAAACATGAGCATGGGTACACATATCCTTGCTAATGAGGTAAAAATACAACCCTACACCCACAGGGTAAATAAGGTACCATTCCTTCTCCCATTGAGTGTTAGACACAGAAGAACGAGCTTCTGATTGTTGCAATGCTATGCAGAACAATTTTCCCAATACTATAGAAACTGCAGTTCAGGAAAGGAAAAGGAGCCAGAAGACGATTAGGGCAACATTTTCAAGAGCAATGACAGACTTTGAATTTTGTAATTTACCACTACACTACTACAGAATACAGACAGTCATGCCAATAGCTGAAACAATTAAGTCCCACTCCTGACATTTTACTTAATTTTGTTGGTGACAAAATCAGCAACATACAACATTCGCAAAAGCAACAATATTAATTTTAGGTGGATTATCAATCTTTAGAGCAGAAGGCAACACCATATCAATTGGATCAAATTGAAAACTTGCCTAAAGGGAATTTCATCATGTATCATTTGAAGAAGACTCTCAAAGTCCAAGGCCTCTATAAGTATCAATAGCATCTGAATCTTAGCACGATAAAAATATTTACAAGCTTCAGCAGACACCCCCAGCTTAACAAAGTTTGATGATCCAGCTGTCATATCCTGAAATGCCAATTTTTGGTAAGTGAGAAAGTGATGATATATATTCCACAATTACATTGAGCAGCAAGAGAACAACAGAAGGACCAACAAACAATATACCTTATACAGCAGGCATAAGTCCTTCCATTTAGAAGCACTGCAAGTAGAGAATGACTCATAATATAAAAGAAATAGAATGTCCAAGATCAGGTTGGCTTCAATTAGAATCTCTTCACCCCACAATATGAAAAGATCAACATCCTGGATGCCATTGCCATCAAGAACACAGTAATGAGACAGAATCCTAGCAATAGATTATTAATGAATCGTAAACTTAAGATCAGGAAATTACTTTCCTAGTTTCACAATGATGCAACAAAACAATCATGCAACGACATACCATGTGCTGAGGAAAAGATGATGATATTTGTCCATCCAGAATAGATATCAACTTGCTCTCTAGACCATCAGAAATGAGCTTGGAAACCTCATGCCAAATGGCTTTTTCTTCTTCAACAGATGATCCAACATTTACTGAACCATGATTCAGAAATCAATATTAACCACATTGAAGTTATTCATAGATTACGTATACAAATGTTGATGAGATGAACAAAAAAGCTACAGAACAAATGAGGCGGATATAAAGACATTGTTAAGGATATTAAGGAAGGATACCAAATCGAGAGAGAGAGAGAGAGAGAGAGAGAGAGAGAGAGAGAGAGAGAGGTGAATAAATAATTAATGATTAATTGTACTCCCTCTTATTTTTATTACTTCTTTCTTTCCACTCCTAAGAGAGAAGTAATAAATATCTTTAGAAGGAGTCTCAACCAATTTAAAAAATACACCTTAATCTTTCACACCACTAAACAGTTGATGATCAAACTCCAACATTATTTTCATTAACTAACTGCCCTGATAAGTGAGCACACTAAATTGGGACAAGAGAAGTAAATAAAATAGTATTTAAGCACAAAGGTAGCAAGAGAATGTAAACTCACATCCGTGAATAATCATTTGGCGAGCACATTTAAGTAAGCATTGCCTTTGAGTATAATATTGCAGCACTATCTTCAAAAGAGACAACAATAAGACAAAGTAGTCAGCTGATATGATCCTGCTTTACTATAACTGTAATTGTTAGGCATGACTTCATTGATAATTACATAAACACGAAGAAGTGCACAACCATAAAACAAGATATGATAATATTACTCAAAGGTAGGTGAAACAACCAGTTGATAAAACACGATCTGCTGAAAAATAAATAATAAATATAGTGTCGCATTCTATATTATCTAGGTGATAAGAGTTGTGTAGAACCCCTCACAGCTAGGGTAATGAAACACATTATTTCTACCAACACTCGAAGACATAAGAGGTGAAAGCCTCTAATATATTGTCATGATTTTTCTTTATTTATTTGGCTCAAGTAACAATGAACATTGCTAAAACACACAAGGGGTATAGCCCATGTGTAGGAGGGGTCGTCACATAACTCATAACATATCTTCATCAGCAGGCTACACTAGAGTCCATAATCCATATTCTAAGTGCACCAAGTATTCACCAACAAAGTTATAAATAAAAAAAGAGGCATCAACATATTATTTTAATACATTAGGTAGGAAAACTACAGACCTCATGAAGAAAACCTTGTATGGCACCATCAACAAAATCACTTTTCTGATCCATCAACCTTTCGACAAGAATATACGACTGTATCTCATCTAAGCACTGCACAAAATAAAAAGTGTTTGATTATTACTCATACCTTGATTAAAATATATATATTTCAGCAGATGCATTTAGCATGAAAAACCCTACTATCATCTCTGAGTACTATTCCTGTTGACAGAACAAGAAAACCAGGAAAGCCAGTGCATGTAATAGAAACAGTTGATAACTGTAAAATTTAAGACTTGCAAGAAGAAATCCACTGCATGACCTACACAAATAAAAGCACAAGATGTATAAATGGAAGTAACGCAAAACAAAGAAGATTTATTCCATAAGCTTTTGCCTTCATCTAGAGTGAACGGTCACTATATACACTTCAATTGAACTTGTCACCTTTCCAAAATTAGTAACAGTTTTTGATTGTGAATAAAGACATGATTTCCCAATATGCCACTCTAAGGCCCTATTTTCTTCACCTTAATTTTTCTAAACTGAAATTATTTTAGCTGAACTTAATTTATTTCTACTTATCCTAAATTATTTTACCGAACAAAGCTTATTTTTACAGATTCTCTATATTAATGTTCATTAAAATAACTAATTTTTTTACTGATGAAAATTTATTTTTGCTAAATTGGAATTAATTTTACACAACTTGAATTTCTTTTACAATATATTATTTGAACGAAGTGAGCAAAATAAGGCCTAACTTAAGTAAAAGAACATGATATCACAAAGAGTTTAATTACGTCAAATCCTTACTTATTAATAAATGACGAGCTCAAACATGAGATAATCATAAGTAGGCCTTGCACCAGCCCCATGTCAAAGGAGATTTTGACAACATATAATCCTAGTAAGGTTCGGTCCTAAAACCAATTGGTGATAGGTGGAGTAGCTCTTAGTCATTCTCTTCCTACACTTTCCATGTGGGACAACAAGTCCCAACTCACATGTGGGTTGTTTTCCTAACAATTACTCTATCTTTGCTCGGAAAAAATTGGCATATGGTTCTTGGACTCCTTACTCATCTTATGTAAGGAGTTAATGTGAATTTAATAAAATAACCTTTGTAGCGGCTGTGTGACTTGTCCCTCCAACGTTCCAAATGGAGAATTATGCATTATGCAAAATCAAAGCATGACCAATTGTCATATAGAAAATGTGATCTTTTTTTCCAAGCATCTAAAATTGGATATGTAACTATCATTTCTGGACAAAGAAATATCAATTAGTTTCAGACAGATTAAAATGAAATCAGGTACTATGATTTTTACAATGTCTAGCCTAGGGATCAAACACCTCTTTTATAGTTGTTCAAGATAGAAATGTCAAATGTCAATTATAATTAACATCAACGATCAAAATTACAATGCCTGATGAATCATCACACCTATAAATTTTCAATAAACACATTGCCGAAATGCAGATAAATGTACTTCTAGTAATTTGATGCCACCATCATTAAAGAAGCATCAACTAATCTAGCAAACTACAGAAACCCTTAGTATCCATAACATAACCGCGAAAAATCATGAAAATAATTTCTTGTAAGGAAGCAAATTAGCAATTCAAGAAAATCAATTAAAAGAATAAAACAACAAATTCAAATTAGCAGCAGCATTGAAGAAAAAAAACAAGAAATTAATTTGAAAATAAAAAATCGAAAAAGCATACCACAGTGGAGCTGAGCTTCAACGCCAATTCCTTAAATTGAGGTTTGATACTCAATTTATGCGAACCAACACTAACTTGCTCAGAATTCAACGCCGACTTCGACGCTTCACTCGGAGGTTTAAACTGAGTAACGGTATTCAAGAACCAAGCATGATTCTGCTTCAACTTCTCAATCTACAGATGAAAAATCAAAATCAAGCATTGTTAGGGCACGAAATTCGAAGAATTTGAGATAATGTGAAAGAGGAGAGAGGAAGTACCAGAGAAGGAGGGAGGTCGGAGGAAGAAGGAGAGAGATTCTCGAGGTCAGTGAGGAGGAGAGAGAAGGAGTCGAACCAAAGAGAAGAATCGAGAGAGTTGGTTGAGGTTGCGGCGATGGAGGAGGCCGCCATTGGAGAGAGTGAGAAGAAGCTGTGAAGTTAGGGCTCAGAGGTTTTTCTGGTTCTGTGTTTTTAGAGCCCGCGCTTTTGATGCTTAAAGTGGAGAGAGAAAGAGAAAGACAACAGGAGAACTGAAGAAGGGAAAGACGGTATGACCTGGTCGTATGAGCCCAATGTCAAAACATTTTTTTTTTTTACTCGAGTGTTAACTAAATTAATTGGTTAAATAATTTATAATTTAGTTACTTTTTATTTGAGGAAAAATAGTCGCCCCTATTATTAGATTATATCCAATTCCGTCAAAGTGATGAAGCTTTGGGGAAAAGGATTCAACATTACATTTTTCACATTACATCCGGTATCCCACCTCGCAGCAAGGTGAGCCACTGTATTACAACTACGCTTGACATGGGAAAAGGTACATATTTCAAAGGACGAACTATCATATCTAATATCATCAGAAATAAGGTGAATTGGAGCTTTGCCACCATCATCAATGCGCACCGCTTGAACCACATTAATTGCGTCTGATTCCACCCACACATGCGAGTACCCCAGCCTTCTAGCAAGCTTCAAAGCATAACGAACAGCAAGAGCCTCAGCGCACTCTGGAGATGTAGCATGTTCCTTTCTAGTTGCGACAGCAAGGACAGACCCATTAGCATCTCGAATCACAGCCCCTAAACCTGCCACACAACCTGCTGGACAATGGGCATCTGTATTTATCTTCACGCACCCCTGTGGAGGACATTTCCACCCGTTAGCAGTAACAGAACCTGCTGCCAGACCAGCAGGCCTAAATACTCTGCTTGCATACTGGTTGTACTCATGAACAAATTTCAGGAACCCCGCAGGCAGCATAATAGGATTAGGCCTCTCACTCTCAAAGGTTGCAAGGTTTCTACACCTCCAAGCAGCCCACATAAAGGTAGCCATGGTACTCACAGCATCCGTATTAAATTTGCTACACAACCACTCCCAAATATCCGCATAAGAAGTACCGGGGGCGTCAACTAAGTCATTCACATATGCACTGAGCGCCCAAATTTGTCTGGCTGCATCACACTTGGTCAAGCTTTGTACAATTTAGTTACTTGTGACTTTGAGTCTTTAAATCAAATTTCTTTCGTATCATTTTGTTGTTTTTTTCAACGTTTAAAAAAATTACACTCATGGACTTTAGGTTGGCAATTATTTAGTACTCTGTATCAAAGAAAAGTTCCTATTTAACCAATTACTTTGTATGAATTTTCATGTATTTTACATTGTCAAAAATAGCACAATACAAACATAAATTCCATTAATAGAAAAAAGTATGATTTATGAAAATCTAGATTAGGCTAAGTTAACCCAAATAGAAATGAGTATAAACTGCGAAATCTGGGGTTCTAAACAACTTGAAGTGTTGTCTAATTTAGTTTTTGTATAAAGGTGTAATTTTTCAATCCCTAGTTTGAGAAGTCTCATTCACAATTCACAAATATATATATAGGTGTAAAATCCTAATGATATGAGAATATGGACTTTATAAAACCACTTATAATACATCTTAAACATTTTGTTTGGGAAATCTTGTGTGTAAGTTCACTTATAAGACATCAGTTTTCACAGCCAAAATTTTAAACAAGTTTTTAATTGCTACACTCAGTTTGGTTTACTGACTTGACTCTTTTGTAGCAAGGAAAATAGGACATCTGAACCTGTGATATAACATGGTATATTCAATAAGCTTTACTGCTTTGTACAAGTTTGGCAAAACATGCAGCCACACTAGTCTTTGAAGTCATCTTTCGTCTGTCAGAATTGTCACTCTATCCTTCACAGCAAGCCTTAGTGAATTTGATAGTTCGGTTTCATCTGCAATTTACTTAAGAGCTGCTGCTCTTATACGCGTTACTTGAGCTTGGGTGGCCATGCATGCATAAACTCGTTATCCAAGGAAAAAGTCCGTTTTTAGGTCCAAAATGTGATAAACTAAAAATCAAGTACTCTGTATCAAGTATACATACTACATGCGGCACCTGAAAAGAAGAATGAAGGATGTGCTGAGCCACAAGTATACATTAGACACAAATCTATCCTAGCTGGTAGAAAACAAGGATGACAAAAGCTGGAATAGATTTGTGTCTAATGTCCCAAAGATCAGAGAAATTCTGAATTTCTCTTTGAAACAGGCATTCATCTTTTTGTTTTTAATTTACGAGTTATTGTATGTGATGAGCTTTGTTACAATTTACAGGTTCAAATTGACAAAATATATAACCTTCTGATGAACGCAATATCCATGGCATTGGAACATAATACTTGCACTGATGAGTACAAGGAAGAAGGTGATTGCCTGCTTCTTGAGTTGCAGCTATTATCAGCAGCCTTGGATAGGTCAGTTCAAACTTCTAATCTAATTCAATATATATGAAGTATTGTTGCTTCAAGATACACTTTATTATGATTTTTTCATGAAACGTGTAAGGCTTGATCTCAGTATAGCCGATTGTCATAACAGAATTCAAGCAACTATATTCGCCTACCTTTACTGAAGAAGACACTTCTGAAATCAAGCAACTGTTTGTGTTGGCCTGTAATTTGTGCCTCATAATAGTTTTTTATTTATAATTTTTCATTGTCCATTTATGTATTTATTTTTCAGGCTACTAACTAGTAACTATGCTTTTAACGTAATATATACTAATCATTTGGTGGCATTTTTATTTCAGTGGACATTCGAAAGATAATATGCTGTTGGTCGAAGACAGTGCAAGAAGGCTGTTATCAGGAAAGCCAGTATTTGAGTACTTTCTGAGTTCGCTGATTCCTCAAAAAGACTCGACTTCCCCAGAGGATTATGAGGCAACTACTGCAGAGAAAGGAAATGATGATGATGATAGTAATTAAGAATGAGGAGGGGAAGATGTATGGATGCCTCTCCAGCTGCTGCTCCTTGATAACAGCAAAAGGGCAGTCAAGCTGTGGAGATAAACCAAGGGAAAGGACAAACAATGTCGCAACATGCAAAGAAGAAGGCCAAGAAGAAGAGAAAATAGATTGTCCTCTTGGTCTCTGAAAAGCGTTACGTATTGGAGTATACATACTAGGGATTGAAAATTTTGATATGAAACAAGGACTGAGCTATATATCAAAAGAGCATCCTCTGATGATGTCTGATTGAGTAGATAGGTTATTAGGTCTCTAAAATTTGATATTATTGTCACTGTCCTGTAATCCTGATTTCCTGTCACATACTGTACGTTAATTAGCATATCCAATTAAACTTACCATTCTCTTTTAGGATCTCTAGCTGAAATTCATAGAACCATTTCTCAACAATCATTTGCTTATAGAGATATGATAACAAATTCAACAGATAATGTCACCAATATTATTGGCAAAATAGATATTACAAAAGATATGGTGTAGCAAGAACATTGTACAAGTAAATAAGAAACAGTGATAAAAACAATGATGACTTATAATCACTCTAGTACTTCAGGGTGAAACTGCCTGCTGCTGCCTGCATCTTTTGGAGTGTAAACTGAACCAGCACGCTCCTTCTTCCATCAATGCAGAATGAAGAACACACAATAAATATTACTGCATCAATAAGAATATGATCCTGTAATGAAATGAAATAAATCACGGCGCTACAAATAAAGCAATTGGTCTCTTTGATCAAGGATGAGGAGTGAATGGTGGGAAAGAAGGCCACTTTTTGTACTTGGGATGTTCAAAAACCTTTGGAGGAAATTTGGGGTGGTCTGGGAACTTAAATGGAGGAAGCTTAGGAATACTAATAGGAGGACATGGCTTCTTAGGAGGGAAGGTAATAGGAGGAAGAGGCTTTGGCTTATATACTGGGATAACAGGCGGCTTCTTGTATATTGGCACTGGTGGTAGGAGTGGCTTCTTGTATACTGGCACGGGGGGTGGGAGCGGCTTTGTGTATACTGGCACGGGTGGTGGGAGTGGCTTCTCGTATACTGGCACAGGTGGTGGGAGTGGCTTCTTGTACACTGGCACGGGTGGTGGGCATGGCTTCTTGTATACTGGCACGGGTGGTGGGAGTGGCTTCTTGTATACTGGTACAGGTGGTGGGAGTGGCTTCTTGTACACTGGCACGGGTGTTGGGTGAGGCTTCTTGTATACTGGCACGGGTGGTGGGCATGGCTTCTTGTATATAGGGACATGTGGGAACGATTTCTTGTACTTTGGGATAGAGATAATTGGCTTCTTAAAGAAATGTTTCTTAAAAAACGGTTTCTTGAAAAACGGAGGGCAAGAGATCTTAGGGAAAGTGAATGGCAACTTAGGGAAGGACTTCTTGTGCAAAGGTGGGTACTTAAAGTGAGGCCACAAGAAGGCAGATGTGCAAGTTTCTGGTGAGAATTTTAGTTTTCCAACTGGGCTAAATGTTTGTTTTCCATCAGATTCAGAAACAAAGGTTAATTTCGAAGACTCGATCCCATTATGAGCCGAGCATGGTATGCCTGATGCACCGTGAAGTTGTGCATAACATTCTTCCTTCAACTTCTTCCCATCCTCCACAATGTCATGTGGAAGATCTACCTTAAAGTTCCCTTCTTTATCGAGCTTCCCTTCTGCTCTTCTTTTCATGTACCCATTTGCAAGCTTGCAGTCAATTGTAACTTTAAGTCCTGCATATGTAAACCATGATCATATTAGTAACAGAGATAATAGAAGCTGAAAGTACATACAAAGACAGCGCCATTACTTTATACCTTCAAAAGCATGGCTGTGCTTGATATTGTTCTGCTGACAGTCAGCACATTCACTAACTCCAATGACCTCTACAGTCTTTTGGCCATAACAGAAGCTTGTGGCAAACAATAGGGTCAAAATGACCGGGATTGATATCCTCATTGGGAACCCCTAACTTTACACGCGCTCACAGAACAGCTAGACTGGTCTGATAAGCAGGCAAACAATGCAGGATTGAGAACTGATAACCCTGCCAGAAGATCTTGGCATACAACTTGAATAAAAATGATAGGCCTTGGGAGTTATTATATATGGATGGATGTGATATTATACAACCAACTCTCTTAAAGGAATCACGTACTCACATGTTCTTCAGGGTCCCCCTAAATAGCTTGCAAATTAAGGCACATAATCGCCGTTTAAGTAGATAGATAGCAAAAGAGGTCTTCTTCACTATTGAATGAGTTATGATCTATCACAGCACATGTCCAAAGAGTTGTGGTTGGGTTAACTAGTTTTTGCACACCTACTTATGTGTACTCATCAATGCTATGGTCATTTCTACACAAAAAATCTTCTGTTTGGCTTTTAGCAGAGTTGATGGTTGTGGATCCACATACAATCAAATTTTCCCAAATGCGCCTATATTATTTGGTCAGGAAAATTCTTATCACGCCTATCCATGTATCATCCTTTGGGTACGGACTCAATAGTCCGTGGTCCGAGGATATGCATGGCATAGCAGAAGTACTGATCAGATGCATTTAGTGATAATCCTATGAAATGGTATTTAATTTCTTAAGAGTTAATACTGGTAATCTTTTGAATGGCATATGTACTGTATGTCTGTATCTCTTAATATTTCAGGTCTGGATCAACATGCTTATTACAGAAGAAGCACATTGTACAATGTAATGTGGCAGCAAACAAGATTTCTGCCTACTGTCGACAATAAAATACTAAGTAAGCCACAAAGGGACAATGATGTAGACAGGATTTAATCTCAAGTCTTGGTACCACCCCCAAGATTAACTAAGTAAGCTAGTTGCCATTCACATCTTTAGAGTAAGATGTGTTCGAGCATATATAACGACGTAAGTTACAAAGGGGTAGTGAGTAATGACGTAAACGGGATTTGATCTAAATCTTGGCGTCAGCCCCAAAACTTTAACCAACTAAGCTAGCTAACATCCACGTCTTTAGAGTAAGGCGTGTGCAACAGTGCAAGTATATATAACAAGGCAGAACGACCTAACTTTCTTTTTCGGTTTTACTATTAGTGCTAAGCCGTAAAAGACGCATAGCAAGTCCTAATTAAAGGTTACTCTCAGGAAACCAATTCAAAAGGTAATGACCACAAATCTAGAAGGATAAGGCATGGCAGATATTTTCTTCTAAAGGACATTAACTAAAAATTAGTGAACTAAATTCTAATTTCCAACTAAGCTAATACAATATAGTGTGTACAGAATTTCAGAAACTGAGTTGTTAGTTACAGCCTCAAACCATAATTAAATTCGTGCATATAAAGTGGTTAGATTATAAATTATGGTTATTAGGTGAGCTGAAGGGCGTCATCAAGCAAGGAAATTAAGTGTGACTTAATTCAATATCATCCCTGCCTACGTTTCGCCCACTTAAGTACCAGTGTACCACCATCCAAAAATAATGATCCGACTTAAATTTGACATTATAGAAATAACACCACAATTATTGTAAAGGATGCATATCATATCATTAAATTCAGTATGAGATAAATTTTATTCATTGTGTTCATCAAAAAAAAAAATAAATAAATAAATAAATAAATTATAATAATAATAATTATTCATTGTGAATTTCTCATGGACCCTCCTTTTAAATCAATTTGCTAAAGAATCACTTCATAAAAGAATGGCATTTACTGACAAAGTGTTAATTTTGGCTGCAATTACTCTATAAGTAGAGCTAAAGCACTGTATTGTCCATAATTAATTCTCACATTTAAAGAAAAGGTGTACTGCTCAATTCACCTAAAATGTTTGATTATTGGATACGAATATGATTTGGTTTTGTGCAGTTCAGAAGAGGTAGTAAGATGGCTTATACGATGGCCTGCAACATGAAGTTTCAAACGATACTACTTCACGCATCAGTGAACTTTTCCTATTTCAGATCTATTAGTAGTCCGACAACTCGACAATATAGTACTCCCTTCATCCACAATTAATCGACTCATACTCAAAGTGATAGTATGCTATAGTTACTATGGTACGAAGTCAGAAACAGCACGAATCTAAATTAAAGAAAAACAAGCAATTGGATTCGAAATCGAAAAGATCTGCATGCTTAAAGAAACTTAGAATATGAGACACTGAAGTAACAAGATTAGTCAGTGAGATAATAGGCATCAACAATCATTATTACTACTAGAAAGCTTCGATCGAACGTGAGCTATATAGAGCAATTAGAGCTAAACAACATCAAGCAAACTGCTCCATGTCAACCAAAACTCAGTTAAAATACAAGGAGTCAGAACCAATGCAGCTAAGAATACTGAGAAGGGAGTTTGAAATATAATGGAACATCACAGCACTAAATATTAACGAAAAGTGGATAATTGTAACTAATTTGTGAAGATCTACATGCTTACAAAAAAAAAAAAAAAAATCCTGTTCCGAAACTGTATAATTTGTATGACAAGTAACTGATGGGTGAGCTAAAGCAAATATCATTGTAGACTAAACTCCCATCAAAATTCCCTTGCACATTCTACACTAAAAAAGTAGTCTCTTCCGCTCTAACAAAATCAAATGCCGAGTTTTGAGTTACATGGGCCTATAAATAGACAACAGTTTTTTGTACCGCAGCAGACCAATCTATTTCTTCTTCTTCAATTTGTTGGCCTGGGTGTATGCGGTACCCTGCATTAACCACGAAAGACTGGATATTAGCAATCATTCATTCATAGAGAAGCTACTAAGATTTTTAATTAATTAAGCTTAGAACCAACATACCTGCAGCCATTCATCCAATGATGCATCAGTTGATCGAGTTCCAACTTCCACCTTAGGTGCTTTCTTAGATTTCTGAGACAGATGTAATTAAATATCATAAGTAAAGATTACAAAAACTGACATACAACTGTACTAGCACATCTCCGTTTTGACAACAGAATCAACTACCTGCTGAAGATGATAAGATGTACCATAATGGAACTCAAGTTTGACATGTAATTAATCATGCCAATGATAAAAAGAAAATACAACAATACAGCATAAAGCAAGTTCATAACCTCCATCCAGCATTAAATATTTATCCTAGGATATCTAGTGCCCACTATCCAGTAAGCCACAAAACCTAATACCCCCCAAAACAATCAACATGAGCAATTTGGACCTCAAGATCCCTCAGAAAAGCACACTACTTATGTGAAAGGACATATAAGAGTGTTTGAAGAAAAAAGTAAAAAAAAAAAAAAAAAAGGTGGGACATACAAAATCAAGAAAATAAAAATTGCACAAAAGACTACAAAAATGGAGAAAGAATTTACCTTTGAGAAGCGTTGTAATTGACCACGTATCCACAAACCAAGGGCAGCAACAAGGGCAAAAGCAAGCATAACCAGGAAAACAGTCTCAATGGTCAAGGGGCCACTGGCCTCAGTAACTTCAATGGTGCCATTGAAGAAAGTGCTCTGATACGGAGTTTTGTCAATCTCATAAACAATAGATCCTACAAGATCAAATGATCCAGGCTGCAATGAAAAGTCTTGCCATTAATTTTACAAGCAGATAAATGATTTATTTTTATCATGTAGCGTTTAGCCGTTTACAAGCAACAGCCACTAATGAAATAAAGTCTGAACTAGACAATCAGAATTATATCAGGTACCTGCAAGTATTTGCTGACAGCAAATACATAGGGGAAAGTGGCTTGAGCTGATGAAGGAACTGAGGCATTGTTGAATACCTATATTGAAGAAGAGACCATTAAGCATAAATTGAAAGCAAATTAGAGAAACAGAAGATGAACAGCTCTAAAATAATATACACCAGGTACAGGAAAAAATAAAATGCAGATGAACCAGTGAAATAAATGCAGGCAGCGTATCAGTGACAACCTGACAGGTTTATCGTTTACATCAGTTAGCCAACCTTCACAAGCTTCACTAAAATGAACAAACTTAACAAGCACAATCTCAAACAATATGAAACAAACACGAAAGCAGCACAAGTAACAATTCATTTTATTTTATTTTTTAACCCAAAAAACACCACATCCTAAGCCTAGGTAGTTTGATATCTGCAACCCCACACATGGGCTACATGTCCATTCCTCTTTCCCAACACACAATAGCAAAATAATAAATCAGCAAGAAGAAAAAAAACAAATAGACAACATGAAGTAATTGGTGGTCAATAGTGATGCAACCAATAGATTGTACAAAGTGTAAAATATAGTTTTAAAAACAAGACAACAGGCATTAGCATGACAAAAAAGTTAAATTGAAAAAACCTCATCACAGCATGGATCATGCACCAAATTTTCACAAGCTAAATCAGTTGGCTCCTAAATTTTAGCATAGAGGACAATACCAGATAACCAGTACCAAGTGTAACAAATAATTCTTCCAAACTCAGATAGAAAAATCAATCTGATTCGCTTTCAAAATATCACATATGACTTGCTAAAGTACAAAGACAAATACATCTAACCCATTAAACTTGGTCACCAACCAATAACAGCCCAATGGTTACTTCAACAATCTAACTGTTCCAAAAACCAATATATATGGATACGATATACTAATGGAGCAAGTATGGCCTAGATGAAAAAAGGCAGAATCATATATTTTAAATAATAAGTTCGCTATTCTGGTGGCCATGTATCCATGTTTACATACAAATTAAAGAGCTTTATATACCTGTGCAGTAAGGTTCTGAACAAGCAAACGATGATCATACGGGAGATGAACGCTAGCATGGATTGCAACAACACTAAAACTTGCATCCCCTGTAAAATAAATTATAGTAAGGTAACATATCAATGCCTTCACTTTGTAATATCAAAATGCAACCTGCAACTAGAATAAAATCCTAAAACTCTTCACTTGAAGAAACTTCAACCCCATCATCAACCCATTATAACCAAGTCAAGATACTAAATTCACTTCACTCATGAAAATAGTAGATTATTAATAAAAGGAAAAAATTAAAGGCTTTTTTAATATTATTAGAAAGCACCAAAATAGTGGCCAATCACAGTAAAAAACACTCTTAGTATCCTCATCTCAATGAACTGGTTTCCTTACATTTAGAATTATATAATATAAAAATACACTTTTCTTCTAACCGAAATGTAAACCTTATCTTAATTTTATGATAGCAGAAACATATTTTTTATAGTTGTATGTTTGGTAACATACACACACAAACATTTCTATGCTGAAATATGCTCAAGCAAACTCAATTCAACCACAAAGATAAAATCATCACAAGTTCCCCCGCATATACTTCAAGTATCTGAAAAAGTCTCTCTGATGGCAATATTCACAAAGGAACATGACAACTAATAGAAATCTCCCAATCCCCCCCCCCCCCCAAAGTTGCTAACTGCAATTATAGTCCTATAGTTCTAAAGACACTCAATTTTACCAGTGAAACAACATTGCACAAGACCACATGCATAAACATCACATGCAACAACAATTATAGTCCTATAGTTCTTAGACCCTGAATTTCAAAAGTGAAAAAAACAAACTTTGACAACACCACAAACATTTAACATCACATGCAAGTACATACAACTCCAAGAAAACTACTTGCCAACTATCATCTCCTTTAGAAAAGCATTAAGCAATTCAATGTCAAGTTCCCAACCACACTAAGCAAACAACCCAAAGGCGAAGAAACCGAGGGAAACTACGAAAGTTCGAAAAATACCATCATATTTGATTCCAACAAGCACCTCCGATTCTTCCCCAGCTGTCACAACTGCAAAACAAACAAACCCGTTTCAGATTAGGTCAACAATCCCAAAAAAAAAAAAACACAATGCAGACATTACGAAGCTGAAATTCAAACAATTAAGACCAGATCATACCTTTGCCACTATTTTTGGGGAAAACATAAGCTGTTTCAACCCCAGGAGCAGAGCTTAAGCTCTCATCACCATAAACTTGAGTGTCATCGTTAACAACTCCAAGATCACTCATTTCCTCGGCGATGGAATCACCAATGGGATCATCCGTAGGCTCCGATTGACATCTAGCAACTAACAATCAAATCCCACAAATACAATTCAGAATTTTTCCAATTAAAATCAAAATTTGACAATAATCAAATTAAAAATTTTGGGTCAATAAATTCAACACATGCAGATCTAAATTAAGGCTAAACAATCACAAGTATTAATGCAAATTTGGATCCTCAATCGTGCAAATTAAATCTCAAAAAAAAAAAAAAAAATCAGAAATTCAGATCCATGCATGCAATAGAAATCACAGAAGAGAATTGGTAAATAAATCAGAGTGTAAGTATGAAATTAGAGAATCTGAAAATAGAGATCCGATGAAAAAAAGGAATTACCTTGGAGGAAAGGAGAAGCAAGGAGGAGCAAAGCGAGGAAAAAAACCCTAATCGCCATTGTTAGAGAGAGGAGAGAGAAAGAGAGTATTAGATGAAAAATCTTTAGGGAAGGGAAGGTGTTGAAAGTCTTATACGAAGGACAGGGGAAGGAGAGTTATTTTTCTTTTCCCTTTTTTTATGGTGGAAAATTGTAATCGGAATAGGACTATAGGAGTATGAGTACTATAGATTTTTCAATATTATAGCACATGTGACATGTGTATTTAGTTAGGGCTTGTTTTGTTTTGTTTTGTCAACTTATAGCATGTTCTCATTTATTGAACTGAACTGAATTGAACTAAACTGAGTTGAATTGAATTGTTTATAAGAGAAGAAAATTAGAAATTGAACTGAATTGAAATTAAGCTGAAGAGAACAGGCCCTTAGAACAAATAAGTTTTGATAAGGGTTATTCAGGTATAAATTACAATCAAAATAAGGTATAATAACATCTAGTAAGTTCAAATAGTTTAGGAAAGTTTGGATAAAATAAGCTAAGTTCAGACTTGAAAATTAAATGAATAGAACACACCCTTAATTCGGGTAGGGTTAATCCGTAAGGAATTTTGATCTAATACAACACTTCTTCTTACAAACCAAACAAAGCCGACTACGTCCTTGAGCAACGGCTAAGGCTCGCACCCTTTAGACGGGCCTCACATCTTTAAATGAAAATTGATTTTTATAAGAAAAAACATTTAATTTATGGGATTCGGTGGTCGAAAAATAATCAAATAATTCGAATTAATATAAGGGCAAAATATTTTGTTGGCAAATATTTTGAAATTACGTCTTTGTTATTTAGGGACCCTTGTTTAGTTTTTGCTCTAAGATTCAAAAATGTTCGAGACAGCACTGCAACCAAACAAAAAATAAATTTACGAAAAAATTGAGATTTATAAATGTAGGATGCACACCATATGGTTAAGAAGGTGCGAAATCAAACCTAATTATTTCAAAATATAGATCATTAAGTCCTCAAATATTTGTAAGAAAATACAATTTTTGGCTAATCTTCAAATAATTCACATGTTACATTAATTTATCAAGGCTCATATATTTTTACGAGTTTAACATAGCCTAATTCAAATGCCGCTTGTTGAAACTACATTATCCATATTCTTAACAACGATCAAGCAAATACGGAGTATACCATAGGTCATTTATTAGTTTGTAAAATTCAATAATTTATTCAGTAAAAAAAAAAACAGAGAAACTCTTCAAGAGTACCAAATTATCTACATACTCGTACTACCCATAAAGTGAGTTTTGATTAATCACATACAGAGTATAAGAAAAAGATGTTGCGCATTACACGCATAGCAATATAATTATATAAACATGTGTTGGGCACTACTACAGTGGTTTAACAACTCTTCTCCATTTTAAGGAATCACGACGAAAGTAGTTGGAGTGAAATAATGTCATCACTTTATCCTCAACAAAGTCAGCTGGATCGATTAGAGTGAAATAATGTCATCACTTTGTCCTCGACAAAATCAGCTAGATCAAAACATTTTTCATGGTGATCTAATTCCTTCCATGTTTTCTCTTAAAACTTACATATATGGATTACTCTATAATCTCTTCTCAGAACTTGGTAAGAAACGGGAAAAGAGAAGGACAACTAAACTTTAAAAATCATGTTCCTTCCTCTCAACAGCAAAAAAATACAATAAATGTAAGTTTAGATACAGAGCTATGCTATAAAAAAAAAATGTCAAAAACGATATCTCAGTTACAGGTCGATCTTTTTCTTGGGTTGATTAATCTCCATGGATCGTGTATCGTTCCCATTTTCTTGCTGGGTCATAAATCTGCAAATGATAACACAAAGAGGTCCACATATGCTGATCAGAAGAAAGGAGTATCCTAATTTGTACAATGGAAAATGCTACGTAGTAATATTCAGGAAAAGAAAGTAGAGTGCAACAGGACATATACAGATCAGCAAAAGATACATCCCCCACAAGGAATTAATAGTGAATTAATTATATGCAAATGTCCCAAAAAAGTTGTCGTCTTCCTGAAATAGCATTGGTTTATAGTAACTGGATTTACTATCATGTCCTAACTTGACTGACGGAAGAGGATAGAGTTGATAGACATAGCACGGCTATGGTAGAGGGTATATGTGTAAAATTATGCCATATGCTTATCATGAGAGGTTCAAACAAGGTGAACACTGATTACAGACAGAAGGAAGCGAAGTGGCACTGCAAGAGGCTAGAACTTGTTTCAACTTGAACTCAATTCAAAGTAGATGTACTTAAGAGGCCAGCATCATCAACCCAGAGTCAATTATGTTGACATTTATGTGCTCACTGATAGGAAATTAAACACAAGCATAATACAGCTGAACCACATATTTTGAGGAGACAAGGGAAATAATTTGCTCAGTAGAGTTAGTACCTCCCATCTTGATGCAGGGAAAATGTGTTTGTTCTTCTCATACCAGTGTCTTTCTACAACTTTTCCAGCGTGCGACTGCAAGGGAAGGATGCAAAACAAGATTAAAAAGTTAATTCACTTCGTTGTAACATGCAACCGAATGCTATTGATTTACTGAAATCGGACTATCGAAGAGGGGCAAAAGCGCAAAGCACAGGCATGGTGATTCTATTCAATCATCTCAAAGACCCCAAGTAACTGAAGTAAGAGAAGGTCCATCCAGCAACTTCGTAACATATGCACTAGGATGTAATCAACTTGAATTACAACTACTCCCAGTCCCTTAATATTTTGCCTAGTTACCATTTAGCTTGTCCGTTTGAGTTCGCCCCATACTACATATGTATATAGTTTACCACTGCTCTCACACCCACTACATTTGGTTTCTCAGTTTTCTTTCTCATCAACGCCTCCCAACCAAATATTCAAAAAAGTGACTTCACCCCAATGTGTTAAACAAAAGGGGACAGGAGTATAATTCCTAAACCACCTGAGTATAAACATAAAGCGTACATTGTCATTTCCAAAGCAAATGGCATAATGTCATCAACATTGTCCACACAGGACCGCTAAACTGAGCCGAACTGAATTTGCCTTGCATTCATCTTGATAAAAATCCCAGTTTTATCTTAATCCCTTAATCATCCCACAAAGCTTTGATAGGATTTTGTTTAAAAAGTGATTAATAGGTTGCTCATGCTTTCGGGCCCAACTTTGGTTGCATGATTCAGAAGCTCAAGTGAGCTTATCAAAACATAGGCAACAAAAGCACAATGATTCAACTCAAGATAGTCTAAGAAATCAAGTATCAACTCCACTACTCCGGCCTCTGAATGTAACTTCTCCCCACCCCTATCTACAACCTGGCTGTTAGGACAATGCAACTATGATCACTACTATCCCTAATGCGGATATCATTGGCTATATTCTCACTTCTAAGGAGCAGTCCTCAATATAAGCTAAGACACACAAAAGTGACAGTCAGAGAGAAGTTCACCTCATCCTTTTCAATTGTTGCATCAGCAATTGTTCGAACATCTTCATGTACATCAAAATGGAAAAGCTGTAGATAACAGAAGGAGGGGAAATCATTAGTAAAAGAAAACAATAAAGTGACGTTGATGTGATACAGCCTTAAATCATCAAGGGTTATAAGGTTAAATATAAGATCAACTCAGTATTAACCCCTGTGAATTAATTAGACAAGGTTTGGGGGGGTCCAAATTGTAAATATTCCCTTTCACCTTATTATTCAGTTAGATAAACATGAATAATTAAAACATCCATTACACATTAACCAGTCACATTCACAAAGTCACAAATGATCTGTTATAAAAACTAACACAACACACAATAGAGCTGCCTACCAGTTATTTCAGGAACAACATTACCACACCAACTCCAAACATCAGAACATAGGCAATTCTTGAACCTCCCACTACCAGCATAAATCAAGTCCCTATTCAATTGTTATTAATGGGAAACACAAAGCTCCAAGTTCCAACCAACTAAGCTTAACTTTTTGAAAAGCATTTAGGCCGTGTTAGAAAGCTATCAGCAGACTCACTAGAGCTTGGAAGTACAAACTATCACATCAAGATTCACGTCATTAGGAACCAAATAGGAAAGTAACCAACTGGACAAGGATCAGCAGCACATATCTATGCATTACTTTGCTTAAAAAAAATCATTCATGAATGAAGAAAGAGACACCAAGTTGATATAACCCTAGAAGCTTCAATTTTTGTCCACACAGTGATAAATTATCGCTCATTTCACCCTTCTGATAATTGGAGCATGCAAAGTGTTCTCACCATATCAATTTATTACCCTTACTGACAAGACTAAAGCTAACATTAAGTAAATAAAAAATGAATGCAACTTGGTTAATATCAGAACTTTTTCTTTCTCTTGTGCTTTCTTGGAATCATTTCCAGCTAAGCTCAAAAGATGTTGAGCACAAAATAATTCAAATCAAGCTAAAGAATAGAAGAATAAAAAAAGAATAAATTACCGGTCCACTTTTGCCTCTGGCCTTGTTTATGATCAGATCATAGAAACTGTGTTGCTGTAAAACAGAAAATCATAATTGTGTAGAACAAAGTCAAGGGCAGGGAAAAATAGCAGAACTTTTAAAATCAGAAAAGGATAAAACAAAGAGTTTACATGTGGAATGATTAGATCCTCTTTCACATAAAGCAGATTTTCCACAGTAGTAGTCCGAACTTCACGAAATTCAGGAGCAAGCTGCTGCTGAACTGCCCGAAGAAATGCCCCAATAGTATCACCTTTGCGCACCTGAAAAAAAAAACCAAATGTTCAGAAAACTAAGCAAAGAACATTATAGATGCCACCGGTCATAGATTAAAGGATTTAAAGAATTTCACTAGCCTGGATTACTCGTCGATGACCTGTTCCATCCCAGTAACTATATGTGATTTGAAGAGGCTCGTCTGAAATTCAAGAACAAATAAAGGAAAGCAATGAGTAAAATATATGGGGGTATTCAATGGAAAATTATTTTGTAAAGATTCATATGTACTTTTTATCATTGCCTGCTCACGAAGCCATTGTCTTCCTAACCTCTCCCTTTCCGCTTGTTCTTCTGCTTCTCTCTCACTAAAAAGCATCTCAAAATAGTAAATTTCATATTTTTCCCAAAGACATGAACAGAATGAAAGTCATGTCGGAAGATGCAAGACCTGTCTGGCAAAAAACTAGTTTCGACAGTAGGATCTTTGCCAAGCTTTCCACATTTTAATTTGACTGGTTCCTCATTATCTGTAACGAGCAAGCAGCAGCATCAGTAAAGGTATGTCAACCACTTAAATTATATCCACTGATAAAAATTGGCAGACATATCTTAAAATGGCACATTATATAACAAACATTCATCTTATCAATAAGCTATTGTTAGAGTTATTTGTAATTCTCTTCATGGTAAAAAATCTGAGCACAATTTGCTTTACTCCTGAGGACAGAATGTGGTGATATAGTAAATAAAATACACAGAGAGCACTGGATTGATGTTATAAACTTTAATGATTATAAAGGAAGGTTTCTCACTAATTTCTTCTTCTTCTTCAGACCCATTGTCCAGTTCTTCAGCAAATGATAACCGGGCATTCACTTTTCTCTTCCTCTTTTGACGCTTTTCTAACTGAAGCTTTTCTTCCCTACAAAACAAGACAAAAAGGAAGGCAAGGTGCACAACTGTAAGGAATTATGAACAGAAACCACAACTGTCTCTTTAATTACCAACATCATTTTGAATTCAACTCACTCTTCCAGTAGCTTCAGGAGTTTCTCTTTCTCTTCCTCCTCAAATTTGTTCTGAATATTGACCCTCTACATATACAAAACTATACATGTGTCAAAACAAGACAAGGTCACCTTCTCAAACCTAGTGAGACAAAATAGATTTACCTTCTCAACATATTCCTCCCTTGAAACAAGACCAATAGTTTCTTTCTTGAATGCAGTCTCAAGAATCTGCAAAATTTGTTAGAAATTAGATTACGTATGTTTACACATGACAAAAATTTATTTCACTTTAGTAAGGCAAGATACTTAAAAGTTAGTATAACTAATTCATTTTATGAAAAATAGCCAACAATGAACATACATAAAGTTTTTTTCCAAATTAAATTCCAGCTAATTAGCAGCAATAGAGTACAGACAACTAGACAAGTAGACAGCACAATAAAGATAAGCAGTTACCTTCAACAATTTATATAGAAAATCAAAAGCAGATTATACCGTCATAAAACAAAGAAAGACAAGAAAGTATGGGAGACAATCAAAGATGAGTTAGACCAATGATAATGATAAATCAGGCAGTCTACAAGCATATAAAAAGGAAAAGCAGAGGCCAGGAAGTTCTCCACAAGGGATTAAACAAGACCACAATTATATTTACAAAAGGAAAAATCAATAAGATTTACCAATATCATGGACATTAACTCCATTACTCTAGCCTTAAAAATAGCTTTCTAACTCCACAAATAAACAACACCAAGCAAAATTATCCACAAATAGACAACACTTAGCATTAGCAATGTTCTCCACAAATACTCCCTCCAGGTTTTTAAGTGCAACACTTTCCTATATTGGTCATCTTTATCGAGAAAAAATTACACTTTGCAATGTTTTCCACAAATAGGCAACACTTAACAGGTAAGCCTCCATACTTTTTCGGAAGGGGTAAAAGAGAAGGGGAATAAAAAGTCACGTGCCCAAGGAAAGACAACCAATATTCAACAAAGGAATAATCTTCCTTCATCAACAACCCCATAATAAAGGGTTTTTCATCACTATGAAGCACAGGATAGTTCTTTATTAACATCTAGTGTGCAAGGAAAAGTAGAGGATGTCTTCAAAAAAATTTAGAAAATAATAATAACCCCCTCACATGGCAAGTGTACAGTATGGAAAACCACATACCTAAGACCACAAACATCTAAAATGACTAAAACCCTAACAATTACGGGACTATTGAGATTGATCATTATATTTTCTTCAATTGACTTACGCACCAACCATGCTAACAAACTTAACCAGCTGTACATGCTATCACTCTCTTCACATCTTCACTCTCACAAAGAATCAGGAAACTCATTCAAGTAATAAGTACCACATATTTACTCTCAAAGAGACTAAGCTAAGCTCAAGTCATTACCCAGAACCACTCATTTATTAACTGAGCACACCATCAGAGAACTCCCATGTCCTATCCATTAAAAGAGACACCCCCTATCAATTATATCCCATAATATTTTTATGATATATGAACTTAGAAGCATGTGATAGAAGAATGTCGGAGCCTGTAACTGGAAGATGATTTACTTGTCCTTATCATCTTCAATTTTCTTTGAAAGTAAACTAATCAAGTTTGTTTGCTACATCCGGCTCCACAGCGGTTCTAAGGGCGATCGATCCATCATCATAAAGTCAGGAGATTGATGGTTGAAACCCTAAATCCCTCATTCATCCAAAACTCATTTTCCTCAAATGATGCACTACTTAAGGAGGTTGGTTCAGTAAATTATTCCTCAAAGGGCAAGAAATTCGAATTTTTTGGGTTAGTTAATAGTTAAGCTCATTATCGATTTTGCACCACAATATCTACATATCCTCATCACCTCATGTACCAATATAATTTCATATGCCACCAAGTTTTTTTCTCGTTCAATAATAACTCAACAAGAACAATACAAAAGAAAGAAACAATTATTTGAGTTTGTGTGTCATCAAAACTGAAATTAGGCTCAAAAAAAACTTCAATAAGTAACAATCCCCAAATTAAATACCCAGAATAATTCCATATTAATAAACCAAACCCTTCAATAAACAACAACCCTAATTCCAATAAATCAATCAATTCAACCCTCAGAAAAACCCTAAAACTTAATATTGCATCAAATTGAACCTAAAATACCCTCCAATTACACAAAAAATCAGAAATCAAACAGAAAATCCAATCCCACCCCAATTAAAAAAAGAGAGAGAAAGTGAGTTGTATGACCTCGGAAGTGCCGGAACCAAATTGAAGAAGACCAGCTTGGCCTTGAGTAGAAGAAGTTTTGTTCTTAAGCTCTTCAATTTTGCGACGCTCAGCTTCTCGTTGCTTCTCAAGCCTCCTTATTCTGACGGCATCTTGGGCACTGCCCACATACCCATCTCCCATTCCCGCCATTAATCTGCTCTCTCTTCTTCTTTCACTTCAATGATCTTCGATTTTTGCTTCAATGGGGAATTTCTGCTTCAATGGGGATGAAGAACGGAGAAGACGAGAAGTTGGTACTTGGTAGGGCACGGTAACACTTTTTGTTTGATCTAATTTTCAATTGGGAGGTACTAAATGCAGGTACCAAATTACCTAAATGCAGTATAAATTAATTTTTATGAAAAATTAGATTTCCAATCTTACCCTTTGTTAACAATAACCTCTTTAAGACTCTTAAGTCCCAGAGTTCCAACCCAGAAATTTTGAAATTTTATACTAGTATATGTAGTATATAATCATCCCTTTCACCACTTGTACGCAAATTCCAACTTCTTTAACCTTTTGACTTTTTTTTCCAGTTACTTTCATCATTCGAAGTACATAATATTTGTAAGATTGATGGAAAAGTTTCTCTAAAAAATTTCCAACTCCAACATTTTGCAATTGGTTGCAATGTTCGGGCTTTAAAACCAACTACCGGAAAATGTTTCCGGGGCTGACAGCTATGTACCGGATGATGTTTCCGGGGCTTTGAACCACCTACCGGATGATGTTTCCGGGCGTCAAGACAAATACTCTTATCAAAATACAGTGAATTATAACTTTAAGGCAATTTTTTTCACAAACTAGACATATACTTCGTATAAGTAAACTACCTAATTATGAATTATAACAACAGTTTGTGAACCCAATTGACAAATAAGCAACCAAAAAAATGTTTAAGAGATGAAGTTAATGTAGAATTGGCTTGGAGAAGATTACAGTAGACATTAAGAGAAGGGGGGAAGGAGTGAAGAATCCACTGTATTAAGGAAAACGATAGTATTGATTTAGAAGAGGTTATTTTTGTCTTCTTTTTAATTTACATATTATTAATCTTTTCTGCATTTAGGAAATTTTTTACTGCATTTAGTACTTGTGTTTTCAATTATCGTGTCTTGTTTTGTTACCCGTAAAAAATTAAAAATGTCACTAGTCTCATAATCTCGTATCATCGTATGGAACTCCTACGCAATAAAAATGTCGAGTAGTATTTCATTCGTTTTTAAATACTTACTCTATTTTTATTTTTTATACTATTTATTTGTCCTACTTTGATTAATGTTTGTAATTTATACATACAAAAAAATATAATTTTATGGGTACTTGTTAAAATCGTCTTAATGAATAGATTATTAATTTTCAACTGTTAGAATTTATATTTATTGATAATTAAAGATATTATTGATCAAAGATTAGCATTGACATATGTGCCCAAGAGAAATGGAACAAGTATTTAAAAAATGGAGGGAGTAATTCGTAATTTTTATTGTGATTGAACAAAATCAAAACAAGTCTTAGGTACGACATCATTAATCAAAACAACAAAGGGTAAATTAATCATTGTTACACGACAATCTTATTGCGTATCTTGATTAGGCACTATTGATTGGGGGAGAGTAGAGTGAAGCAAACAATACTCATATACGTAGTATATATGTTTTTAATAATATATATTGCGTTTGTATAGGATAATATGAAGTAGTTAATACCCAAGTTCTTTGGAAATACATCTTTAATACAGAGTAATAGATTATAATATTATATAATCAATTTTGGATTTTAATCATCAGCTTAAATTTTTTTATTAAGTTGGTTTGTTTACATGGTATCAAACAAAAGTGACGCATAATTTATCAACGAAATTGATATTTCAATAAACATTATTTTAGAAATATTAGAATTATGTCACATATAACTGCGTGAGCATACATAAGTTTTGGAAATGCTTAACTTAGCAATCAACTAAGACAGTAAACCATATAGATGTAGGTTAGTTAGGTTGATTGTTCATTACAAATACTTCATCTTATCTTTTATTATTAAGCACAAAAATGGATTAATAATTTTGACATAAAATTGAGTTTGTTTTGTTTTTATTTTTTATTTTATTTTTTTTGGTTGGAAATTGTATCAAACATTAACAATGTTTCAACACTAACAATATTACACAAATCATTATATATTTGTAACTATTCAATAGGTCAAAATAAATCTCAAAAAAACATTTGTTGTATATCATGACACCTCTAAATTGTAGTATACAATATCATAGTATGTGCAAGTTTTACACTTCTTGTAGTGTTCCAAGTGATCCAACTTTCTAGTCAACAAGTTCATATTATGCATGTATTGATTGTGGTATTGTGGAATGTGGACAAATCTGTTTCCTTGTATTGATCACCTAACTAGAGATCCTCAAACTTCACACTTGATTTTAACTTGCACTCCATAAAATCATATGAAAATGAAATCCTGCATAGAGTTGGCGTTTGTTTTAATCAATTAGTAAAGCATAATACCAAATTCGAATGTCAAACTTGTAAAAGTATCAAAGAACTCACCTGCTAGTAATGCAAAAATGCTCAATGAACCCCTTAAAATAACACTATTTGCTGTCATTGGTTCAACTGCAAGATAAGAATAAACAAATTTTAAAATGGCGGATTACAATATTATAAGAAAATAATTGAATAATATATAATGTTATTTCTTTTATTAGAAAAGGTTGGTAAAATGATAAGCCAGTATCAAAGATGTAACAAAACAATCCAATCAATTCTAATAATCTTCAAAACTTGTTTTAGAAGTATACAATTGTTCAATATATAACTTGAAATCATAATATATTTACCGTTGTGCATGTCATAAGATAAGATGAATGAACATATAGGTTTAGGTATTATAATAATGTGTAAGGATATTCTTGTTCATTAAACAAAACTTATTCAAACAAAATAGAGCAGTACACAATACAAGTATTATTTAAATATTAAGCTATTAAATTTTTTATTTTTAACGATAAAATGCAATAGGAAGCCCATTTTCACGAGAGAATTCATGATTAGTTTCTTACCTGAAGTTGATTCACAATTTGCAGTTGAATTCCAAGTATCACACATACACAATTCTGTAATCCCGCTATCATCACTACCTTTATAACCACACGTGCCTTTAGTAGCCTCACACGATCTACAAAACGCATCATGCCCTTGAATCGAGTATTTCACACGTATGCCATACGACCACTCGTGTGGCCCATCAACTCTCAATGGTGCTAAATTATAAACACTACTATACGCTTGACACTCCAACTTGGTAAGATTTATCCCTTGGACCGACCCAACTTCATCAAAAGCCACCGCACAACATTCCGGTGGGCCCAGCCCAGCTACTAAGCCCACTTCAGTTGGCCCAATGGACCCCCAAGCTGGACACCTATAGTAGTCTTCACAGCCCAAACCCGATATATTCCTGCATGGTAGATGTTTATTGGAAGGAAAACCTTTGAAGAGTGGTGAATTTCTTGAACACCCGAGTAGTAAAAAGGCGTTATCGGGCGTTGGAGTCAAATACGGTTTCCTCCATGGCTCGACCACGAATCCGTTACCACGTGACTCGAGAACAATCGTGTTGCACGTCGATAAGTGTGGGTCGTGCAATGTGAGGGCTTGAAACGTATAATCGATGTCTAGTACTCGATATGACCCCGAACTTATATGGAACATAAGGACATCATTGACACAATATAGAAGATCTCGGTAACCCGGGTGTCCACAACCGTATTTGACTCCAAACGGGTAGTCGATTGTAATGTTGCCACAATATGATCTACATGAATTAGCATGACTATAACCCAAGCTTAAGGGAAGTAGTAATGAAGCTTGGACTAATAGTGCAAAGAGAGTGGTTGATAATCGAGGTTGACGCATTGTATTGAGATAAATGAGCAAAAAAATACAAGATTGTAAAGAAATAAAAATGAAGATGAGTCGAAGTAGTGAGTGTAATTGAATGGCAGTTAGTTAGAGTGTTTGTAGGTAGTGATGGAAGTCATGTGATTCTTTGCTTAAGGTGGTAACTAATGACTTTATTCCCATTTGTATAGAATGATCAAGGTATCTTTTGTAGTTTTGTTGTAGAAGTTTTAGGACTCGTTATTTTTGGGCTTCTTAGCACGTGTAGGATTGTACAATATCATACTTGTATTATGTTTGGATATGAGGTGACGAAGGACTATTCCAATTGGGCTAATAAGATTTGGGTTGCATTCGGGTGAGAAGAAGTTAAACAAATAATCATTATAGGCCGGTTCAAATCTAGGTGTGTGCATGTTGGCAAATTCTAAGGTGTATCATGGTGCACATAGCCTATACTTTTGAATTTTTAGTAAAAAAGTACGAACAATTGCAATGCATCACGCCAATACTGTTGAATATTTAGTAAAAAATATGAACATTTAGAAGAAAAATCTGAACATCGTAAATTTTAAACATTTAGTAAAAAAATCTGAATAATCGCAATGCACCACGCCTATATTGTTCACTTAGTAAAATAATATGAACAATTGCAAATTTTGAACATGTAGTATATTAAATACAACACTATATAATAAAATCAATTTTTGTAAAGAAGTTTGCCTGACTTGTAAATAATTTAATAGTTTTGTAATATAAAATGAACATTTACTGCACATAAAATGAACATTTCTTTGTAAAATATGAACATATAAAATTACTGGTTTATGTTCAGTTTTTGTGTCGTGTTCATATTTTTTTTACTAAATATTCATTTTTTGTAAAGTGTCCAAAATTTTTACTAAATGTTCAAAAGTATAATCGCGGTGCACATAATAACTATTGGTGCATGTTTGTGTGAGTTTTTAAATTTATATTTCGAACTATATTATATTATAAGGCAATATCTCTAGCATCACCAGGTCTAAAAATAAATAAACGATTAAAATAAGTCAAATACTATTAGAACCTTACATGGGTCGGTATAAATCAAATTACTTTAATTTTGATCAACATAGGGATATTGCTATTTGAAAACAGTTCGGTTTTAAATTTGAAAATTTTAGTAAGGTTATCACTTTTTGACATTGTTATGGGTAAAAATTCATAGATATAAGTCAACGTCAGTTAAAGTAAAGTCAAGTGACGACGACTCTTCGTCATGGACGAAGGACGAAGTCAGTTAACCAGTCCCCTATTTCTCCGCAAGAAGATCAGCTAGAAGACTAGGTCTAACTCAACCTTCTCTAGTCCGTTGAAGATCAAAACAGAAAATATCCTTCACCAACTGAATTCCGGGAATCAAGGACTGGAACTTTATCTCCAAAGCAACGGCTATAATTCAATGTTGGAACACTTATATATAAAGGGGGACACCTACGAACATCGACACATGGCAACCTAGTAACTCATAAGCTATAAACACCTATTGTACGCATTTTTCCACACTTTTTGGCCATAGTGAAAGTTTGGTAGATCCTCATTCTACCCGCGGTTTTTACCTTCATTGGGTTTTCCGCGTCAACAATTCCTTGTGTCGTTTTATTGCTTTCGTTTTTATTTGCTTTCGATTTTATTTAGTTGATTCGTAGCCTAGATTTTGATATTCAATCCCACTTAGCAAAAATTAGCATAAACAGACATCATTTCATTTATCGAATACATTTTTCTAACCACCCCCTTCTTTTCTGAATAATTGTAACAATTTAAATACCATATGTGCCAATGAACTACTTTAGCCTCTAATATTAAAAATCGATAGAATGAAAAATATATATAAACACTAATCTTAAAACATTTTAAGTACTTCAGTAAATAATATTTGATTATTTTTTGGAGCGTATATGAATATTATACGTAGTAGAAGTTATTGTTGCGATTAATACAAAGTACGGAGTATAAAATAAAGGCCAGTTAAGAGTTTGGGCACAATTTCCCAAAAAAAAAAAAAAAATTAATAATAATAATAATTTGGGCACCAAAACAAAAGACCAATTAAGAGTTGAAACTGAATATCGCACCATCTTTTTCTCTACTGTGCGAGGTCTTCGAAGTAAGAGCGAAAACCAGGATCAAATTCCCAACTCACACCATTTTCTCAATTCTTGAACTTACATCATCGATTTCTAGGTATGATCCTTTTTTTCCCCGCAAATTTTACATTTGTTTACCCTAATGTTGTTGTGATTGCCAACGAAAAATGATTCTGATAACATGTTTCAAAACATAGCTCAAATGTACAGTATGATATTGTTATACATATTTCTAGCTAATCCTAGCTTGTTTTTTGTTTTTAACTTTGATTTTGTTTTAATTTTAGCTGAGTTACAACCGGTTAAACGAATTTTTCGAGTTATGGAAACCGCTGAAAATGCAGAAGAAGCTGTTTCAACTGTAAGTTCAAGAAATTCCAGTTTCAATTTGCATTATTTGATTGAATTAGATTTGCATTATTGTTTTAATTCAAAATTTGGGGTTGAATTTTATGTATGTCTTTATATGTATATGTAAGTTACTAGATTTTTTTTTTTTGTGCTATTAATTTTGTAAGCAATTGTTTTAACAATCATCCAAAAATCTAAGCTTGTCTTTTCAAGAAGAAGGGATTATTTTTTCATTGTCGAAAATTTGTGTTTGGAAGATGCTAGCTAACTATTGAGCCGTTTGGTATACCTGATGAACAACTAATATATTTCCATACTTCAAATTTAGTCATATTATCAGTATGTTAATTAGGGTTTTTGACTTATTGCAGATCTTATAAAGGGCTATTTAAACATATGTTTATAGTTTCGATAGTTTTCGAATAAAAATAGCTCTAATTACTGCACAAAAAATAACATGAGGATAGAGGTTCATCGCCTTTGTTTCTTGACCTCTTGTCGACAAATTCCCAAGATATTTCTAAAGATATCCTTTATGAGTAAATACTAAATAGATTAACAGAACGAGGTATAACTCACTTGTTTATGTGGTTCAATTAAAGTTAACAATTCGCTAAATGAAAAAAGCAGGGTCCTTTTCATCCTTATATGTCTTTGGCAGGGTGTGGACAGGAGTGAATGCGTAGTTCAATGTGTTGCATCTTCTATTCATAGTGTTACATATGTTTCTGGTCTGTTTAGGGACCTCCCAAATTAGCTGGGACTGTTAATTGGGGAACAGCAACTGTCATCGGGATATTTGCTGGTATGTTGTATGGTGGCAGCAAGGAAGCAGCTGCTTCTGCTGTAAGTTTATCAATCTTAATCTGATATCAATTTTCTGTTTCTATTATACCTTTCTCTTCTAATTGATGACCTGTTGACATTTTCATTTTTCCAGAGTAAGGATGCTGAAGTGACACTGAAGCTTGGAAGTACCCCAGATAAGCGTGAGCAGTATCGGTTGATGAGAGATGCAATGGAGAAGAGGTTTTATCGAGTTACTCGTGGATCCCTGGTTGGAGGAGTGCGCCTTGGGATATTCACTGCTGCATTTTATGGTCTACAGAATCTGCTAGCTGAGGAAAGAGGAGTCCATGATGTGTATAACATTGTTGCAGCTGGTTCAGCCACTGCTGCAACATTTGGTCTGATAAGTAAGAGTTGATATCCTTAATTTTTGCTGAAGTATGTTGCAGTAGTAGTCTAGATTTTATTATATAAGGTTAACCATTTTATTGCCAGTTATATTTTCTTGGATATTATGCAAAAAAAATGTTGAATATACCGGCATGTTTAGCTTTAAGTATTAAACATTTGCCCAGTCTGTATTGTGGAGGGTTTTGTGTTCTGACGAGCTTGTTATTAGTTTCTATTTGTGATTTGCTTCAGGCAATAGTCATTGGATCCTTGCTTTGTCTTCTGTTTGTCAATTAACATCTTAAATAAAAATTCAGTGCCAGGATCTCTCCTTTGGCGTGCCAGGAATGTCATGATGGGTTCTGTTCTTGGGGCAGCCTTTTGTTTTCCTCTTGGTAAATCTACCCCCTGTTATCTTTTTATCTATTGTTTCCATCACCTTAAGCATATCTCAGATACTGTATTGTATCGTTATTGACAAGCAAACTTTGGCATAGGTTGGGCCCATTTGAAGCTAGTAGAAAAGGCAAATGAGGAGAAGTTCACCCCTCATCCTCAACTGAACGAGAAGGGAGAAGTCAAGACTGGTCTTGAAGTTGCCATAGAAAGACTTGAAGGGAGTATAAAAAAGTAGATCTATATTTTTTCAATGCAAATACTTCGTAGCCAGCTATCATCTCAGCTCATAAATATGCAAAACGAGGAAGTTTATGTCATGCTACTATGTCTGGGAACACTGGGAAGATACACATCCAAGTGAGATTTTGCCAATTTTGATGTATTTGTGGATTCTTTCGACTTTGACTCGCTAGTATTATTCACGGGTACCAAAGAAGTGAGTACTGTATTTTACTCCATAGTTTGATACATAGCCTTTCCAATTCAGTTTCATTGTAATTGGCTTGAGGCAAATATGCTCAATAGTGAGTTTTTGTAGGCCTGCGGGCTTTTGTCCGAGGAAGCAAGATTGGGTTGATTTAGGTTAACCTATGTTACTATAAACGTTTCCCCTCTGTTACAACCTATACTGATGAACAAATACTAAGAATAAAGCTGCCTTTACTTTTGGCAGATGGATATGTAATTGATCTTTATATCGAGTTTTTGTTAGAGAGTATCTTGTTTTGTAGTGACGTGCACTAATTTTGGTATGTTGATTTATTTTCCAAGCCTAATTTTGGTATGTTGATTTGTTACGAAGTATATTGAGTTGAGTGGTTCCTCTGCAGTATGCAAATGTCGCTTTGCTTTCACTCAGTAATAACAAAAATTAATGAAATTTGATTAAATAGAGTAAAAAGAATCTGTCATCTTATACATGTAGATAAAATAAGATATGACCTAATTTTTTTTTTTTTTTTTTCCCCCAAAATTGTGTCTGAAGCTCCCAACAAAATCATCCGAATTTCTTCTGTGTATACTCTCTTCTTCTCTAGTACAGGTGAGGAACTAGTGCTTCGTATGGCTTAAGCTAGTTGATAAATGATGCCTCCAGTGATCAAAGAACAGGGTGGCCATGTCTGTGACAGCTTTAATTCGCATCCAGTGAAATGCTAGAAATGCCCAAATCTTAAGGGGCAGTCTTAATTTGAAGGGATACTACTACTCCTTGCCTGCACAATCAGGGAGATTATTGGTGAAAAACTATAAATACTACATATATACTCAGTTGAACAAAAAGCTCCATACTACAAATTTAGGTGGTTACCTTCAGTTAGAGCTTCCGACGGTTTCTCAGGTGCTCGGTCTGCTACTTTTTTCGCATTTACAGCTAAAATTGAACAAAAATCAAAGAGAATATAGCATTAGCCTGAAAGTGAAGTGCAGAAAAGATAGCTGCATTATCCACATGTATCAATTTTACCTTTGTATTTTCTCTTCTTCTTGGCTCTCCTCTTCTTTCTGTCCTCCTTTGTTAATTCATTTGCCTCTTTAATATCTTTCTTACCAGAAAACACTTCCTCAGGAGCAAGCATAGCAGCATCTGACACAGCTACTGGAGCAATCTGTTCAAGAAAAGCCACAATAAATCAGACAACTGTGAGTGCGCATAGAGAAAACAAGACAACTTGTATCAATCAAATACAAAATCTTAATAAATGCAGCAAGAGACAGGCATTTACCTCTTCCATGGCTAAAGCTGGAACATTGGTCTGAATAGACATATCCTCAATAACCTGTCCAGCCAATATAGTAATTAAGCACAGGTAACTTGGTCCTCAATCTCCTCATCACACAAACATAAGAGTGTATCAATATGCCATAAGTGGGATAGAAGCTAATAAAACATACCGGCTTGGGAGCAAAATGGAAGTGGGAAAGTGCATCCAGCTTCAGGCACAATCTTTTGAACAGATTGCTTGCCTGACAAAAAGTGAAATACAGTTATACCAACTATGAAAGACACCGAGGGTTGAGCACACAAATAGAGAGAAAAGCACAAACCTAACATATACAGGCAATAGCAACTAAGAATACTAAGTAATGTTTAAAGTCTAACTTCTATTCTTCATTTTTTTTATTCCCATAAATGAAGCCCCTCCCTCTATCTGCAAGGAAAAGTGGCATCCAAATACTTAAAAAATGAACCTAATTAGTGAAGAAAACAGTAGCCCAAAGCCCCACCGCCCCCATACAAATATTTGGTTCTAAATACAAATATTTTTTTTAGCATCCAAATACTAAAAAAATGAACCTAATTAGTGAAGAAAACAGTAGCCCAAAGCCCCACCGCCCCCATACAAATATTTGGTTCTACGTCAGCTTATTTTAGATCTATATAAAAATGCTAATCTATCAAGACCGTAATCAAATAAATCAGAGAGATATCGGCTATAGTGCTCTACATTGTTGCTTCTAGGTAGGACATGAACCAGTGATTTAAGCTTGACTCGCACAGCTACTCCCAACCCACCCCCACCCAAAAATATTTTTGCTTGTTAGGCAGAAAGGAACAAATATTGTTACACAAGAAATGTCCTGTAAAATGAAGGTTAGAAAGAAATCATTCTGCCTCATCCCACAACCTTAAGCAACGAAAAGAATAGATGAAAACAATTGTACAGGCAAAATTAAACAGGTAATTTATTGTACATACCTCCTTCTTCAATTCATCATTAAATGACAAGGGTGCAGCAACAAATCCAGTTTGCTGAGCATATTCTTCCTGCAAAAATTTCATTTAAGTAAAAACCAAGGAATCTTTTATGATGGTTCCAGATGTATTATCAGCTCATAATCTCATACTAGGTGACACAAATAATTTCTACAATCCATTTGTCAAATAGTCAAAGAACATACTATAAGGCTGGAAAAATTTACATTTCAGAAAATGATCTAACCTCATAGATTTCAGCAAGGCCTTTCTTGCTTTTATTATCATCCTGCACAGAAAGTAAAATTAGGGTACGCAGGTCATTTATATATAAAAAGTAAGAAGCATGAAGACAATATAGGATATTGAAAGGGAGAACAAACCAGCTCTTTTGTTTCCTTAGGTGCTGCAGATGGCACTTTAGGAGCCCTTTGCACATCATCAAAATGTCCCTGAAAACAAATAATTTCTACATTTAAATCAGCTCTGTTGAGTATGGCATGCATGCCCACTGTATAATATGAGAATTGTAGTAGTGACTAGCAAGGAAATGAAGAAGCAAAATGTGGGATGTCGAGCACACTATCAGACTTCATACAAGCAAATCAAGTCAAAAATATTCCAGACAAGAAAGATCTAGGGAATAATAAGGGCTTAAAATTTTAATTTGCAGGGTGCATGATGTCTGCCATCCAATATGATACACATAGATAAATGAGTGTTTGGGGCCAAATAATAGGAAAGTTTGGGTAAGAATTTTTCACACGTAGGCGTTTGAGGATAACAGTGGTATTAGTGGGGATTTTATAGGACAGTCAATATTTAATGTACAATGTGGATAACAAGAATTCTCTACTTATGCTACTGAAACTACAATACTGTTGTTGGACTTGGATACTTGTCATGGTCTCATATCCAGCCATTTTTAATTGGGAAATTGTTCCGTATACCCCTAGGGTTTTGAAAAATGCACCGTGTACCTATATGGGGTATTAGAATTTGATTAAATGTGGGATGTCGAGCACACTATCAGACTTCATACAAGCAAATCAAGTCAAAAATATTCCAGACAAGAAAGATCTAGGGAATAATAAGGGCTTAAAATTTTAATTTGCAGGGTGCATGATGTCTGCCATCCAATATGATACACATAGATAAATGAGTGTTTGGGGCCAAATAATAGGAAAGTTTGGGTAAGAATTTTTCACACGTAGGCGTTTGAGGATAACAGTGGTATTAGTGGGGATTTTATAGGACAGTCAATATTTAATGTACAATGTGGATAACAAGAATTCTCTACTTATGCTACTGAAACTACAATACTGTTGTTGGACTTGGATACTTGTCATGGTCTCATATCCAGCCATTTTTAATTGGGAAATTGTTCCGTATACCCCTAGGGTTTTGAAAAATGCACCGTGTACCTATATGGGGTATTAGAATTTGATTTATCAATTAAGTTTGCTTGATAATTAAATGCTTTACCATTATACTAGCATTACACTGTTACAATTTAATAGAATTTGATGCTTATAGCCTATATGGGGTCTCAATTTAACAAAATAATCATTTGTTATATGAGTCTAGGGTATTTGGTGCAAATTCTTAGAAACCTCAGTGGTACAAGGTGCATTTGAAAGTTTTCAAGGGTACACGGTGCATTTTTTAAAACCTTAAGGGTATCCGGAACAATTTCCCTTTTTAATTTTGGAAAACTTAGAATTTTGTTGTTCTAAATTGCTAATTACATGTAACCATGGGAGAGTGACAAGTATCTGCTAGGAGCTTCATCTTCATGTAAAATGAAGAAGCCAATTATCAAAGTTTTTTTATGGTAGCTAGAAAATTCTTGGTCCTCTGTCCTCTTAAGAGATAGATCCTTCTTCATTATTTACATGATTTTTTAGTCAAGTCAAATGATAAAAAATTTATAAAAAAAAAAAAAATGATTTCCAAAACTCTTGTAAACACTCTAAAGATATACTGATATCTCTGCAGAAGTAAAAACAAACAAACCTTGGTTTTCTGAGCATCTAAAATGTCAAGTCAGTACAATAAACATTGATAAGGTAATCTACCACAGAATACCAAACATAAAGATTTTAAAAACAAAAAAACATATGAACCAAAAGACAACAACTTATATACCTCAAGTATTCTTTTCTTTATAATTTCTTCAAGAGATGCTGTCACCTCTTCTGTTATAACAGGAGGAGGCCTTATGTTGTGCTCAAAATCCAGGTCCACTTCCAATGCACTATCTACTGGCCTCTTGGATGCAGATATCTATTCAGAGTAAGCAAAGGGATGAGAATATAGTATAAACTAATCATTGGAAAAGTGGCAGGCTCTTAAACAAGACGCCCTGGCAAAATTTATATTTAGAATCCAAAAAACTTTACCTCTCCCTGCATGGTCCAATCTTTTGGAGCCAAGTTTTCTGCTTCCATCTGCTTTATTTTGGCTTGTATCTTTTCACGCTCTTTCTCATAAGTAGACAAATTTCCCTTGTTCTATAAAATTGACAGCAACCCAAGCTCAATGTTAAATGATAAAGTCAAGAGCATGTTGCATTACACAGAAAACAGAGCATGTGGCGTTGCACAGAAAACAGAACATTTTTACTACCTGCTCATCATCATCATCATCTTCCATCTCTGAATCATCAGCATCACCGACATCATTATCTTTCATTTGTAGATCATCAGAAGCATCAGCATTTTCTTCTTCCATTTCTGAGTCATCTGACTTGTCGACTTGCTTCTGTTTTTTTACTGGCCTTTTCTTGTCAGGAACATAGAAATCTTCATACCTAAAAGTCATAAAATAAAGAGTGAGTGCATAGCCAAAATAGCACAAACAAGAAGGTTTTGACAGGTGCAGCGATCATAATAATGTAAATTATATAGCATTGACTTAAACAGTGAAGAACATAAGTAAAATAATGTTTTCTGCCAAACAAAGACCCGTGCTCAAGGAAATTGAACAAAAGAGAACATGGAAAACAAACAAGATCTATTGGACTACGTAAAAACATTTATACGTCTTTATTGTTTCTTTTAATTATTCTGATATTACCTATGCCAAAAATAAGTACAACTATACATTTACACTAATCAACAACCATTCATCAAACAAAATCACTTTAAACTACTGAATGCATATATAACATTGTTGGCTATACATGAACTGAAAAAGATATCCAGACCATGCTTGAGAGGTGCCTACACGAGTTGTTAAAATCATTGCAATAAATAGATTTCAATGCTTTCATCATACTCAAGCACACTGGTCTTTGTAACCAGCAGGTAGATTCACAAATATTCACATATCAGCAACTGTATATATTAAATACACATTTTTAAACCAGCATAAGCTTTACAAACACAACATAAAGCAAGATCAGTAAGCACCTGATGTTATCTTCGGACCCATCTTCAGAACCTCCATCTCCGCCATACATGAGAAGCTACACGATTTAACAGCAAATCAGATGAACACCGAAAGATGCGAACCAACTCAAACATACCTCCCCCGCAAATAAACAATTGTTCAGGAATTAAACATACATGTATGCTCACCTCATCAGCATAATATGTAACGGAGGTAGTATGTTTATTATGATTTGATTATCGAGCCAAAATAAATTTCACGAAATAAATAAAACAAGCATGTAAAAATATGCTCACCTCATCAGCATCATCTTCCTCACTCTCCTCACTTTCATCCTCTTCATCATCAACATTTTTACCCTTCTTTTCCTTCTTGTTCTTTTTACTCTCCTTCTTCTCTGACCCATATTCTTTCTCCTCTTCCCTCACAAGATACTTCTCCAAATCCTTAATCTTCAAAAACTCATCTTCAACCTCTGGAACCCCATCACCATCATCCTCAAAATCCTCCTCCTCTTTCTCCTCGTCATTGTCATCATCTTCTTCTTCGTCATCTTCCTCATCCTCCTCACTGTCGTCATCTTCATCTTCATCACTTGACCCCTCAGATTCCTCACTCTCTCCCTCCAAACCCAACTCTACATTTTCCTTAATATCTTTCTCCAACACCCCATTGGCCCCAGACACCCCAAAAAGCTTCAATATTTGCTCCGGCTTTTCCTCATATCTCTTGATTTCTCGTTTAAGAGTATTAATCAGAGGCTGAGATTGAAGGTCAATCTGCTGCCAAATTTGCTCGGCATCAAACCCATCCGAATGAAGCTGATCAAAAGGTGACTTGGGTGAGTATGGTTTGAGGGAAGCAAACAGATGTTGAGAGGCTAAGCGGGCAAAGCTAGAAAGGTCAGAATTTGGAGATAGAAATAACGGCGGGTCAGTCGACTTTAGCTTATCAATGGCTTCCGAAAAGGGCTGACCCGGGGCGGCGGCCGCAACAGCTCCGTTTTCATTTTTCCGTCCTACCATTAAAGTACTATTATTAACAAAACCCTGCATTAAATTAGCAACCAAATTTGATTCAATTATCAAAGTATCTCAAAAATCAAATGAAATTCTTCTCGCTTAATTATACCAACATAAAGTGCACATACCAAAATTCTAACAACAAAATCACTCGTTATAGTCGTTCAATAAGTTACATTAATTATAATTTATAGTTCACTAGTCTGAATTAGAATAAACCCTAGATTGACTATACTGACAAGAAGAACCCTAGATTGATTATACTGATAATTATATAAACTACAGTGTGAAAGTAAACCCTAGACTGCGAGTTTGATATTCGATGGTTAAAAAGGAAAGGAAGAGAAAAACTTACCACAAGAAGCTTCTTTAGTGGAGGAGAGAAAGCTCAGATGGCGCTTCAATGGAGGTTTTTGTGTACGCTTCAATGGAGAAGAGGGAGCTGCAGCGTATAAGTGAAAAGCTCCAAAGTGGGAAAAATAAATGTAAACGAAGGGAGATTAATTTCCACCGTCCGATCTAAATATTATCAACAGTCTTGATTAATTCTTGTTTAAAACTTGTCTTTTTTTTTTTTTTTTTTTTTTTTTTTTACTTATGTTTAAAACGTTTATTTTTACTAAATATACTAGTTTTACGCCCTATGTGATGCCCGGGTTGTTTATTGAATTTTAAGATAAATTTATAATATATATGTCAAAATTTTAAATATCTCATTGATACAAAATTAGTTACAAAATGTTCGATTTAATACATTAAAAAAATAAATAAATAATTAGCAAAAAATAAATTAAATAAAATAAATGTTCAAAGCACGTTGGGTTGATTCGAACCCAAAACTTTGGGCAAGGGGTTGAACATTTCTTGATTTGTAACCTGAAATAACTCAATCCGAGATGACTCATGAGTCATGACCCGACACTAATTGACAGGTCTACATACTAATAAAATTCAACTTCGTATTAGATTGTGAAGTATATTATTTTATCATAAAATTCTATCTAGAATTCTAAGCTAACTTTTTATCTTGTGAAATCTATTTAATTAAATCCACCCAACGTAGCGCGACACTTGGCAAAAAGTTAAAACGTCAAGTGTCGTTGTCCCGTGACCTGACTAAAAGTTTAGCTTCATATATTAGTTATACAATTTAAACGATTTTATTGATAATAATTTATTTTTACTAAATATAAGTGTTTTTTTTAGGAAATACAAGCATTTTTTTTGTCAAGATGAAAAGAATAAAACTTCACAAAAAATAAATCACAAAAGTTTTGTAGACCAAAAAAAAAAAAAAAAAAAAAAAGTTTTACCGAAGTGTTGTGCACCAAATGGGAATTGGATTTCCATATCCGGAATTTCCAATCGGCTGCCCGTAACCCCCAGATTAGTCTTTCCTTTTATTTTTGCTTTTCCTATTGATGCTTTTAATGTGGGACACATAAGTCACTTGAGTAGGGTACGTTAATAAAGAGGAAGTAGAAATGGAGGGTTGAGAGATGTTTGGGAATTGTCTCTCAATGGCATTTTCGCAATATTGTTGAAAAAAAAGTGAAACGGGGATTGGTTTTGGAGGGAAAATAAAACGGTGAGGGAAAAAAAGTTACGGAGTGGTCCCAATACTCCCAACAGGTGAAAGTGACATGTTTAGTTGGAGAAGAAATTCCGCAAAAAGGAAAAGGAAAAAACTTGTCAAAGAAGCTTCGGGAAAAGCCAAAAAGTAAGCCCCTTTTGTACCTTAACCCAGAAATTTGAAATCCATGGGGAAAACATCGAGTGTTCCATAGAAGCAGCTGTAAGTTGTGCGGATTTGAGGTGAATGCAATGTATGGTGTTACTAACGACGAGGAAGCTGTCGTTAGTAACACCGGCCCCGATGATCTGGTGGTGGTGTCTGGTGGAGATTGCGGAGGAGGCGGCGACGAGGTGGAAGAGGCTTGCGACGACGGTGCTGCGCTTAGGGAGTTGTTGAAAGGGGTAAGTATTTTTTGGTCATTAGTCGTTATATTTGGTCATAATTGTGGGTTAAGGGTTAATTTAGGGTTAAATCAATTGCGATTATCTAATCAATTGTTGGTAGTAATCTGATGTATTGTTGCGGTGTTGAATTGGAAAAGTGTGATTGAATTTGATATTACGGTTTATGGGTTGTGTTGGTAATGTGTTGTTGAAGATGAAAGCAGGTTGCCTCATTATTAATCGAAATCGGGATCAATGACAGTCCCGTTGATTTAAAAATGTGCTTAATGTAGTTAATTGATTGTGAAATGTTGTTAATTTAGTTACAAAAGAATGTGGTTAATTGATTTTGAAATGGTCATTATCCGGGGAATGGTAGTATAATCTGGGAAATAAATTGCACATAATTGAAAACTATATGAGTTACTTAGAGTAAAATACAGAGTACTTTCTTATATGAGTAACTTAGAGTAAAATACAGAGTACTTTCTTATATGATTAACGTAGAGCAAAATACAGAGTAGTTTCTTATTTGTGTAGGTTGGATATGGGTATGTTTGTGATTATGTTGGTGGTGTTCCTTTTGTCATTAAGGGATATGAAAAAGTGTTTGGTATGAATTTTTTGTGATTAGTTGTGGTTATGAATTATTTGTGGTTTTGAATGAAGGTTGTGGTTGGTGAAGAGTCTTATAAAACTCCAAAGAAAGGCTTTAGTAGTGTTGCGATATCAGTTGAGATAGAAGAGTATGTTGAAGTGGATGTGGGTCTGCCTCCTCCTTCAGTTGGGATGGTTTTCCAGTCATGGCAGGAACTAGATGAATATTTTAGGGAATATGGGAAGCAAAATGGTTTTGGGATTGTTCGTACTAGTGCTTGTAAAGTTGGTAAAGGGCCTAATGCAAAAATGAGAAGGAATTGTTTGTGGACATGTGAGTGTTTTGGGTTGCCTGATAGGAAGAGGAAAAAGGTGGAAGCGAGGCTAGTGACTGATGCTCAGGTTGTTGAGGATGATGCTGTTGGAGTGAAGAGGAGGAGTAAGAAAGTTCAATGTCCTGTCAATGTGTATGCTAATGTTAATGAACGTGGGGAATGGGTTGTTCAGAGGGCTGAACTTAAGCATTGTGGACACACCCCCACTCCTGAGAAGGCTAAGAATATTAGTAGGTTGAGGAAAAAGTTTTTGGTGGAGAATCCGCATGTTGTGAGGCAGCTTTTCAACGAGCGGAGATGTGGGGTTCCAGTGGCAAAAATATATAACAAAATGGCCAGGGAGCGTAACGGGGTGGAGAACATGCCCTTTGCTCAGAAAGATCTGCATGATGAAGTGGCTAAGCAGAGGAAAAGAATTTTTGATGAAGGTGATGCTAAAGCAATGTTTAATTATTTCCAAATTATGGTTGATGATAACTCAGATTTTTTCTACACGTATCGAGTTGATGAAGAGGGTAGGTTGAAGGATGTTCTTTGGGTAGATGCTAGGTGTCGCATGGCATACGAGGAGTTTGGCGATGTGGTGTGTTTTGACTCGACATACTTGACCAATGAGTACAAGTTGCCGTTTTGCAACTTTGTTGGAGTGAACCACCATGGTCAAACTATTCTATTTGGGTGTGCGCTAGTTAGGAGAGAAACTGTTGAGACCTTTGAGTGGGTGTATAGCAATTGGTTGCGGTGTATGAACAACAAAACCCCTAATGCAATTCTAACCGATCAGGACCCTGCCATGAGGAAAGCTCTGAAGACTACAATGAAAGGGACTACACACAGGTGGTGCATTTGGCATATTTTGCAAAAATTTTCAACCAAGCTGGGAAAGCATCCAAAGTATCTAGAGTTGAAGGAAGTCTTAGAGAGTGTTGTGTATGATAGTCTGGACGTGGAAGAGTTTGAAAGACGGTGGCAAGAAGTGATCAAGAAACACGAATGCGAAACAGATGAGTGGTTGGAAGGTGTGTTTTTTTTTCAATATTACGGTACTGATTTGTTATAAAATATGATAGAAAGTGGGTTGTTTTGATAGGCATTTGACGGTTCTGGTGTAATTGTATACATACTGGTATGCGTAATTGCTATTTGTGCTGCTGTGAAGGTTGTAAAATGTTAGCCTGTGTATGATAGACTAGTATGTATTGACATCAATTACATGTGTTTTAATTTTGACCATACTTTATATATAAAGGAGTGATGTGGATGGGGAATTCCATACTTTATCAATCTAATGAGTTAAGCTAAGTAAGAGCAATTGGCAATTGGTTTTGGAAGATTTTATTCTAAAAGGCTTACATTGCTGAGTTTATCTGTACTTTGTTCTTTGTTTCATTTTTAATTTTGTTTTTGTTGGAAGGGTTGTATGTTGAACGTGATATGTGGATACCTGCGTTCGTGAAGCATCTGTTTTGGGCCGGCATGAAAACAACCCAGAGAGTTGAGAGTATACATAGTTTCTTTGATGGATATGTGAGCAGGCACACGTTGCTGTCAGAATTTGTTGAGAGGTATTCTGAAGCTCTGGAGGTTAGAGCTAGTAGTGAGAAAAGGGCCGATGATAATAATTTGAGGTATGTTAGGCAGCCCATGACTGTGTTTCCAGCAGAGGCATTGTTTAGGAAAATTTATACGGATGCGAAATTCAAAGAAGTCCAAAGGGAGTGTACTAGGGTGCTGTATGTGACGGGTCTGGAGAAGAGGCAAGTTTCTGACACAGTGAAAGAACATGTGCTGGAGGATATCATTTGGTTCAAACCAAAGAATTCAAGGAAAGAAGTACCCTCGCATAGGAAAAGGGTGTACAAGGTTACATACAACAGCAGCACCAAAGAAGCAGATTGCGAATGTAGGTACTTTAATTGCCATGGTATTATCTGTCGCCATATGATTATGGTGTATCAAATGAATGATTGTAGAGAAATTCCCGACAAGTACATTCTTCGGTGGTGGAGGAAAGATGTAATTAGGAAGCACACTAGAGTGAAAGTGAAGTACCATGACCCGAGCAAGACGGAGGCGGTGTGTAGATTTGATAAGATGATGGTGAAGTTTTCTCCCATATGTTCTAAGGCTTCAATCTGCAAGAGTGCGTGTGATGTTGTTCTGAATGGTCTACAGTTGCTTGATATCCAAGTAGAAGAGAAGTTGTCCATGCTAACCCTTAATAGAGCAGACCTTCTGGGGTGTAACGGGACACCTTCCTCTGTATGTTTGGAAAAGGAGGGCACAGCACCTGTGACTGAGAAGCAAGATAGTTGTGCGAAGAACCTATCTCAGCAACTTGCTTCGATAAAGGACCCACCAATTCCGAAGAAACCTGCTCACCGTACTACTGATTCAAGGTACAAGTCTTGCGTTGAAAAAAAGAAGAAACCAGGGAAGAGGGGCGGTGGCAAACAAGATGAGGTTTCTCAAAACCAACTGCAGTCCTCTATGTCACAGCATGTATGTTTATCTGTCCTATTCAAAGTTTATAGATGAATTAAAATCTTATGTTTTTCCTATTCAAAGTTTATAGAATTAAAATATTATATTTTTCCTATTTATTTTATTTAACCCAGATTGTTTTATGTTGACATAGGAACAACATCAATTTCCTATGATGGGTTACAGTCCTCATTGTCTAGGAGGCATCCAAATGATAGATGCTGATGGGTCGTTGGGCTACTTTACGTCCTTGTCTGGAGTGCATCGTCCTCCTGTTGGGGCTGCTAATTCTCCAAGTCAGAGGCCCTTGTATCCCCCACATTTTATGGCATACCCCCAGTACTATCAAATGCATCAAATGCAAGGGTTGCCGCTGCAAATGGGGGGTGGTTATATGTTGCCGAGTACAGCTGTTTCTCAATTCCCGTACATGGTGAGGCCTGGAAATCAAGGAGGAATGTCTGGAAGTATGAGTCAAGATGCCACCCGGGGTGGGTCTAATAGTACACATTAGCTTAGAAATGCATTGCGCCCCCATCCTGTATGTGTAGAAATTAAGGGTTGTGGGTGTGAAGGAACAGTTTAACATTTAACCCCTGAAGTGAAAAGCCCTGTTATTTTTGTTGGGCTGTGATGTTGTTAAAAATGGGCTTCAGGTGATTTTTTTGTAAAGAAATTATAACTTATATCTTTTGAGAACTTGTAAATGGTGGGGTGATGTAGGGGTGATGTGGGATCTTTTGTTAAGAAAAATTAAATTTTTTGGAAAAACATGAATGATTATGATGGTTGATTAACATGTACTTAACATGTAATTGTTATGATTTCATAGCAGTATAAGGGGATGACTGTTCTCCATAGTTATGTGTTAGCGCTATTCAAGATCACATTTTCCCAACTTCAATGGTGTACCATATATCTAGGATAAATGGTACCCAAACATTGGTCAAGGGGTGAAATTATTAACTTAGTGAGAAATACAAGGACTACTGGGGATAAATATTGACCAACTGATGTGTACAGACGGAATTGATGGTCCCTAGTCCTAAATTCAATGGTATACCTTGTTTCAAGGATACATGGTACGTGTGTTTACATCATCAAAGTCAAAAGTATAATAAATGTGTTCCCATCATATTGTGTATACAAAAACCCGGTTATAGTGTGTTTTAATATTATTTCAAAAATCAGGATCAAATGGATTATGAAAGTCTTCCATGTGCAACAATGAAATTCAGAAATGGTTACAATGACAAACTTGTGATTTAATGAATTATTTTAGTAGTTAACCATCTTATTGTTGCCGTAACATGTTTTTGTGTTCTATTTGTAGCCCCTTCCTGCGAAGTGGAGACCTTGGCTTCGCCGGGCAACCGATTCTGTAAGAGTCATGCGTGGGAATAATGGTCGTGTGTGGGATGGAACTCTATCCGGCGTCGATGTTACCTCTAGCAGGCCAGTGTTTTTGCACCTAGGTTGGGAAATGATCTTTATTTTATTCAGTACTTATTAATTCCCCAATACTTGGTGAAAGGTTAAGTGGTACCCTTTGAATGCCGTATTTGTGTTTTGTAATCCAATTCGAGGAATGTTAATTCCAAGAGGCTAACATTGACAGTACAAAGGTACTACGTAAGTATAATATGGTACCGGTAAACTATAAAATGATACCACCAAAGAACCCAAAGAAGAGCTAACATTAACATTTCTAAGGTCCTACTTAACTATACTAAGGTACTACTTAACTATAAAATGGTACCACCGAAGAAGAGCAAACATTCACATTTCTAATGTACTACTTAACTATAATATGGTACCGCTGAACTATGGTACCACCAAAGAAGAGCTATTACTGTTGTCGGTAAATGTCCAACTGGTATTACAATGCTGTTCAACTGGGTGCGTAAAACTGTTTGTATGGTACAACCTTTAGATGGGGGGGTCGTGAATACTCTTACAGTGTTGTTTAAAACCAGGGTTCTTGAACTCAGTAGATGGTGTACTATTTTCATAGTTAAAGTATCAAAACAATTGTTTATGACATTTTACAAAGTTATTGCTCCTCAGTAGATGGTATACGATTATCGTAGTTAAAGTAGAACAACAGTTTCTAATCCTAATCCTAAAATAAATAATAGTAATATCGTCCTAATAAAAGAATTTCTTTACAAGCTAGGTACTCAACTAATAAAAACCTATAGCTACACCAAGTTGAGATCAAAACGAACTTCTAACCTTAATATGATTGACCAGTTTACAAGGACCTTAAACACTGAACCAATATTTACACTTGCCAGACCCGCAGTTACGGTGACAGAGTCTGAAATGAGTACTTCAAACGTAATATTTGTTCGTTGATTCTTTTATATTTTCACGTATATGACAAGAATTTTACAAATTGTGACGCGGGGTTGGTTATTAATTGAGAGACGATTACCATTAAGCAACGTCTTTCTCGGTTTGTAATATGTACCATTGACCATGAAACATGGAATACTGTATTATGATTTGGTACCACTGGTAGTGAAAGAGTCTACTGACTTACATATGACAATGTGTACATTTAGTGAATTTCTCAAGTCCAATTAAATTACGTTGTAGTTCAGTTGATGGATTAACATGGTACGCAGTGGTACAATTGATGAATACAGCGGGATGATTGTTCTCAAGCCCATATTTGGTGAGCGCGGCCCATAAAAATTTGGTTTTACTGCCAAATGGTTTTATTTTTTGTCCGCCAAAAATTTCGGAGTAAACTTCTTCCTATCCCCTTTCTTTTCTTATAAATAGGCATCAACTACTGGGCAAACCAAAAGACAAACGAGTTCACATAGTATTACAACACCAACCATGTCTTTGAACACATCCTCATCCGTAGGCCGTGGCAGCAATTTTGTTACTGGATCCGGCGACATCATTTGGGTGGCGGCAAAGCGTTGCAACTGTGGAGGTCAAGCTATTTCCGAATTTCGTGTCTCATTATCCGAGGCAAATCCTAGAAGACCATACTAAAAGTGTAGGTCTTGTTCTTTTTGGCAATGGGCTAGGGAGGAGGATATAATTAGGAGTTCCACCACCACCAATGGGTTACCACAGCTTTGGCAGAGGGTTGAAGAGTTTGAAAAAATTTTTGCAATAATTATGAAATTAGTAATAATATTGTTTGTGATTGATCTTGTAGTTCGTATTTGTACTTGAAATATAAGATGATGAGGCGAAATTGTTAAGAATCCCCAAAATGTTTTTTTTTGTCTAGTAAATTAATTTTATTTGTTGTCTCTTTATCATGTGTTAGTATGTGTGATTATATGAATCATTGTAAAACTATATCGGCAAACATTGTAAAACATACAAATACGTAGAACAACAATACAGACATACAAGACAACGATTCATAGTAATTCATAAACATATTTTAAAAACATCAACACTAAATTTAAAGATCCCCATAAGGCTTAAAGTTAAACATCCCAAAATGAACTCAGTTAAACATCCCAAAATGAACTTAAACTGACATAGTAAATAATAATTCAGCTCCATCATATTTTAAACATCCCAAAATGAACTTAAACTGACATATTTTAAAAACATCAACACTAAATTTAAACATCCCAATAACACTTCGATCCAAGACGTGCCGGTCCTACATAGACAAGTGATCGTTGTCCGAATGAACAGCTCCATCATCATTCCCCCCTCTATCTTCGTACCAGGTGGATGCGGGGTGTAGTCGATCAGGGCTATTGTAGTATTTCGCCCCTGGCTGCTAGCACACATTTGAATTTGAAAAGAGAAAAAGCATTAGTGAAAAACTATTATTAGACCTCCATCCAAAGAAGGTCAGAGGTTTACCTGAAAATCGACCCCCATCTGGTGGCCGTAACTAGCTTCACCTCTGTACGTGACCCAAGGATACACGTCCGACTTCTGCCAGATCAGTAGCACTCCGTAGTAGCCATTCACCAACCCAAACCCATCAGCCGAGTAAAGCCCCTGGAAAACGTCCTTCACATATCCGAGCATAGCTGCATCAGCTCTGGCCTCTGTCACCACCAATACTTCAGGTGAAAAAGCGTTGTACAGCTTGTTAAAAATGTCGGTGAAAGATGAACGGTGGACGTTCCGGGCATTCCACAAAATAAATGTAGCACCTCTTGGGAATGAAGGAGCCCCTGGAGTGTCTTCCGTTGCGCCTCCCACAGTGATTCGGTGGTAACGAATGCGTCGCAGCGATGTTACCCCACAGAACACATTTACACTAACTAACTTTATGCTTAGATTAACCTCCATTACATGAATTGCCGCAATTTTAGACCCTATGAATATGTGCTTATCCTTAAGAGGGATGGTGTAGATCGGTAGTTGGTCGGCCAGAACAATTGGTTGATGGTCGAAAATAGGGACCAAATCCTTCGGTATGAATGGAGCTTCGACCACATCAATGCTTTTCCGACATAGCCACTTAGCAAAAACCGGCACACCCTTGTGCATGTAACCTTCTAGGTCAGACAGAGTTGGATAGTAAGCAGCCCTAATGTCGAAATCATTAAGAACCATGATGTTGTCGGGGATGAAGGTTGTTGTTTCGTCGTCAAGGGAATCGATTAGTTGCTCACGGACGACTTTCATCGGTATCGGGTCCCCGCTAAGGAAGTAATCTTCCCCCGCGTAGTAGCTGAGTTCGTTGAACTCGAATTCGGGTTTGTTAGAGGTTAAGAAAGGGCTGAAATACATAAGGGGTTCATTTGGGTGAGGCTGCATAACGCGACCCCATACATTGCGGTAGCTGTTCAGACGAGTGGCCATCGGAAAAGGGGAATTTTGGGTTTGTGTTTGTCTGTGGTGGGAGATGAATTTGTCTGTGGTTGGAGATGAAGAGTTTTTGAGGGTAGTGTTTTGTCTATTAGTAAAACCAAAGGACAAGTGTATTGATTAAATGAACCTGAATTTAAATTTTTTGTCCAATTGAACAAGCAAACTAGTCCAATCTGACAATAAAACCAGTACTTGACATGACAATTCATGAGCCCAGTGCAATTGGTGCCAATATGTTGGAATACCAATAGGTCACTGCCATCATTAGTCAGTTCAGCTGGAAACATTTCAGGTCTAACTGACATCACTACACCATTTCCCTTGGCTCTAGGCAAGGGAGTGGTTCACAACTCATTTATAAGAGAACATAGTACATACTAGGAAGTACTTTTTTCAAGTACTTTATAGGTCTATATAAGAAATGAGAGGGGGGGGGGGAGGGGGAGTTTGAGCTTTTTCAAAGTTATTGCTAGTCTTTTCAAAATGAAACCAAAAATCAAAACAAAATGCGACATCATTGATTTTATTTTAGACGGTGGAATACAAACGGGAGAATTAACTGAAATATTTGGTGAGAGTGGTGTGGGGAAAACACAAATATGTTTGCAGCTGCTACTTACTTGCATGCTAATGCCTCCAGATGGTTTATACGGGTCATCGATTTACATTCAAGCTTGCCCGGTGTTTCCTTCTAAGAGATTATGTGCTCTTAGCGATGGTATATGCGGTTCGCTTGTTGGAGAAAATCCTTTGTCGTCGATCCTTGTTAAAAAAATTGATAACCCAGATGAAATCTTTCTGGTGTTGAACCAAGTTGAACAAATTGTGTTGCAGTCCCATGAAGGATGCCGGCACACGAGGCTCATAATTTTGGACTCCATTGCGCAGTTATTCAGGCATGCGCATGACAACACCACAAAAGGGTTCATGGAAAGAAGTCAAATATTACTCGCGGTCGCCAAAAAGATGAAACAAATAGCAAGTGATTACAACATTGCATTCGTTGTTGTTAACGAGGTGATCGATGTTTTGGAACATAATTCAGGAAGGATTAACACATTCACTTCTGGCCGGGAAGTGAAGGCATCACTCGGCGAGAAATGGAGTGAGCAAGTGTCAAATAAAATGTTCATCTCTAAGCAGTACAACCCCAGTTCTGAGTCATGGTACCGGGAATGGATGGTGGTTAAAAGTACAAACACCTCCCTACAAGGAAGGCGATGCCCTTTCCGCATCTCAACCGAGGGTCTTCAAATGATCTAAACATAACACCCTTCTATTCACTACTTTATAACGTAAAGGTAAAGTAAAGGTACCGTTTGTTTAGGATAAGCAAAGGTACCACTTAGGGAAGTAACGGTACCGTTTCGGATAAGCAAAGGTACCACTGAGGGTGAATTAAGTTTAACTGAATTGCGTTATGTCATTGTCGTGTAGGGTCTTAAACTAAAGGATACTACTAAGGTTAACCCAGGTACCGCTGAAGACAATTAAAGTTTCACTGCATTGCCTTATGAATCATTTCCTCAACTCGTGCGCCGAGGGTAAAGGCTAAAGGATACTATCTATTGTAGTAAAGGTACCATTTAGGTTAACCCAGGTACCATTTAGGGTAAAAATAGTAGCACAGTAATGCGTTATGTATCATTTAAGGCTTAATTCGGTTGTGTTGTATCTACTATACTTGTTATCCATATCCTTGTTATGTATTTGCTAAGGTATGTTGAGTACCAATAAGGAGCATTTAACATGAGGTACAAGGTTGGTTGGGTAAGTGAGTACCAGCTGTAACAATGAAAAGCTAAACTGAAAACTAATTTTTTTATGTCGTTGGGCTCAATGCACAGGTACAAAAAACCCAGTACATGTAAATGTTATAGCAAAGGTAGTTGGGTACAATCAATGCTCAAGTAGTACTAACTCTATATAATTACCAGATTAGAAGCCAAATAATTCATTTCACAAAGTACACCACAAACATATAGTTCTTCGTCCCTTAACAATGGCCAACAAAGGTATTACTCTCATCACAAGTTTTTATGTTTATATGCAGTCGTAGTCGTATAGTTTCTAACGTTAATGGTATACACATGGAAATGATTGTGACGGGACTACCATGTGTAGAAGTACTATTATTTTATCAATTGATAAAGTTGAGCTTATAGTTATAGGTAAAGGTGTTACAGTCGTACTACCATAGTTTGTTCTGCATTAGGTTAATAAACATGTACAGCAATACTAAATATTATGCCAGTGGACCTATGCTATTATGTTGTTTCAGTGGCTCTTATTAATCTATCAGTTTGTTCATTATGTTTATTTCAGTTTATACTTCCACATAAATTGTGTTTCAGTGTGACCATTTATTGTATTAGTTAATACATTTAAATTCATAGTCCCTCACTAATACTTGTTGCGGTATTATTGCCCTAGCTAATTCTCGTGAGGAACGTAAACGTAAGAAGTTGTTACGAAGGGTGGCCAAGATCAAGAAGACGGGGATACACGATCCAAAAGCTATGATTAGGGATATATACATGCCTAAGCATAGCCACCGTATGATGCTTTGTCATCAACTAGCAACGATTTCGAGGGGTGGCTTACAAGAACCCATCAAAGGTATTGATTTCCACCCAAATTACCCTTTTCTCACTCTTTTCAACGTTGGAAGGGCACGGTACTTTCGTAAGGAGGCTTTTTGTTTCATGTGGTACTTGGTGGATGTTGCTACCATCGCCATATGTTACAACTTGAGAACCTTGAGGAGATCTCTAGGTGAGTTTTATGGCTACCCACAATACCACAACTACCTCAAGCGTTTCTTTGAGTTTTTTTACGTATCTTGAGGATTGGTGGTTGGATGTGGATGAGGAAATTGGCAAGGGCAATGAATGGGGAATTGTCCTTGTTGGGAGGAGGTTCAGCACACCTAACGAAGAAGGAATCAAAGTGACATATAAATGGATTCGTTTCTCCAAAGAGGATCCGACAGATGCTATCACTAACAACCGGGCCGTTCGGGAGGCTTTCCGGCGCACAATGCTGACGGAGAATGGATTTGATGAGATGGCTAACTTATCTCTTGTTACTGCTCAAGCCTTCACCTACAATGACTACCCCCCGGAATATGTGACACGCATACAACATGCGGTCAATTTGTTTGAAACTAATGAAGGAAGTGACTCCGCTCAGGGACTTGGGTGGACATCGGAGTCGAGTTTCGAGTTCTGTTGATTGTTGCTGCTATTTCTGCCACGAATTGTTGAAGTCTCTAACAATTTAAAGGAGTTATGTAATAGTTGCCTCTAAGCAACCTCTAAGCACTTACCACTTAGTTATTTTGCCTCTATGTAAAATTACTATTATTTAGTGTATTAGACTAGACGCCCCTATAATTAGTTATGAAATATAATATTAATGTGTATTAATGTCTAGTAATGTCTATTTCAATCTAAGGACTTATGAAATATTTTCGCTTAATGTCTATTTCAATCTAAGGAGTTATGAAATATTTTCGCTCATTTCCTGCCCAAATTACTTGACATAAATATTAATATGACATGAATATTAATATGTGTTTGTCCTCACACTAACAAACATATCAACTATAGTTGTCAGCCCCAAAAACCCCTTAATTATCCACAAGCAAGGCATACAAGTCAACCCCTTCAACACCCCTTAAAAAGTCAATTACAGGCCCCATAAAACACAACCCATAAAATTCATAATCTTTTCCATAAACCTGAACAGACAAACCTATCCTGCTGTGTTTTGCGAAGAAGCTGCTCTTTTAGGCCAGACTCGTTCCTTTGGCAGAATTTCATCAAATTTGCCTCTAAGTTCATTGAAGCAGTTGTTTGCATCCTCCAAAAACAACGTCTTCTTCAAGTCCTTCTCCTGCACTCACATTTAACTGCAAATTATTCTCAGATTCTCCAAGTACCGTTTAGTGCAATAGAAAGACATGCATTTCAAACAACAGACATACCAGAGGGTAACTAGTATCTACACAATTACGAGCACAGTGTTTAATGCAACCAAGCATTAGCACACCGCAGGAGAAACTATACAACAATAGGAGTATGTGGTTAGTTTAGCATAACCAATTTCTTTATACGGACTCTAATTCATAACTTCACCATTTCAATAGAAGGCCTCTTAATCAATTATGAAAATATGCATTGTGGTGGGCATTAAACTTACGTATCTGTTTGCTTCACCATTCCCACCACAAGCTTGGGCCATTTCTCCAAAGTGCCCAACTCCCACAACGGATCTTTCACTTGAAAAAGTACATCAATTGCCTTCACCTGACATATTTGGTACTATTAAAAATTCTCCAAAAAATCCAAACCACACTGCAAACTGAATGACCAGAGCAAAGGTAATGGGGACTAACCAATTCTGAAACAAGATCCGAATGCTTTTCATATGGATCCGGATATAACAAGTCAATCATCCAGAATTGCTTCTTCACCAAATCCATGAACAGGCGCCACCAGTGTTCATCCCCCTTGTCTGAGGATCCATCCAGAACAGGGAAAAATACCTATTTCAGCCCATAACATTACATTAGATCATACACAAAATCTATCATCACCCCCACAACTTACATCTTCAACTATAAAAAAAAACATACTAGTCGTATTTCATCATTTGGGATAGTTAGCAAAGGCTTCCCATACTTCCTTGCAAGATTAGCATAATCCTTCTCCTTAGCCTTAATCATCATCTACACATAATAGAAAACTTGTAAATTATACTCCTCACAACCAGTAAATCAGTCATTTTACATCATACCATTTTCAGGCTACTATCAAAATACTATCAGGGAACAATCCTTTTACATCATACCAACATATTAGCACACGTGGGTGTTCGGATATAAAACTTACTGCATATGAAGGATCAATCAAAATCCGTTTCCACCTATTCAGATACTCAACTGCCCCCCAGTACTTTGTGTACAGCTTCGATGTCATTCTCACATATTGATGCCCAACACGGGCTCGACCACCAAGCACGCCATAACAATCCCTCTGGGTAGCATTCATTCCATCACACTCAATGATGGGCGACCCCTCCCTGCCATAACAAACATAAACAACACTACGCATTAGGTGCACTTTTCGAATTACATCCACACTTATTAAATACAATAAAGCAAAACATACTTACTGATTTTCATCCTTCAAATCCTTCCACCCCTTCACAAAGGTGACCAAACGCTTGTCATAAGCTGTTTCCCGCGTCATCGCCCTTCCGTCTACTTCCCCATTGCTCGAATGACACGATTCTTTCTCCTCTTCTCGGCACTTCTCTTTCGGAGCTTTCACCACTTTTGGAACCTTGTTACTGCTCCCACTAAGATGGGGCTGGCTCCCTTTACCAGTGCTAACCGTGTGCATATCATCATTATTCTTAGTCTGACCTGCCTTCGAAGCACCACTTCCTAATGCATTCCCAACAATCCCCTCCACTAGACTAACAAGCCTAGGAGTTAACAAAGCAAACACCTACACATGAACAAATACCAAAGGTTTAATTTTATATATAGCTCACTTCAAATTGATTAACATATATTTCTGTCCAGATTAACAAACCAAACATGACTGAATCAAAATTATAACAGCACATAATCAAGCAACAGCCTCAACTTTGCTACAAAATATATAATTTCATCGCCTAACACATCGCAACTCATAATACAGATGCAGATGCATGAAATCAACTCAAAAACTGGGAAGAGGACATTGCACAATATCACTATAAAAGTCATACATGGACAGACCATAAATTCCCAATTAACAGCGTACTTTTCCAGATTAAACATACATGCTCAAACTCAAATACTCTGATTAAATAACATTTCAGATTCTCATACAATCATATCACACCACATCCAAAATGTAAAGTAACTAACCTCATCCGCCATTGCAGTCACAGAGTTATTAATTGACTTATTAACAACTGTTGCTTGGGCCACCTCGACATGCCCTTCATCTCTTGGCACCATGGGATGCTCCTCCCCATACGCCACATCAAGAACCTGTTAGAACACAAAGTACCAAAATCAGTTCCCGTACAGGGGTAATTGAATAACTACAAATTACTGTCAACTCACCGGCAAATACCCAAACTCTTCATCCGATCTCCTATCTTCATCTACGACAGCTCTCAAATGCTCAGAATCCCAGACCTTCAACCTAGGGTAAACACCCCACCTATTTGGTACACGATGCAGATGATCCAAATAAAAATCTGCAATATTCAGACTAACATTAGCACACACTTTCAATAATTAATCAAAACAACAATTTACCAATAACTTAAGGTCAGCTTTACCATAAGAAACACAAAGCTCCCCCCACAGCCACCACGGAAACCATCTTTCTGAAACTTTTTCTGAAACCGGTCAGCAGAATCACGCACCCAGTCCATGGTGAACTTGCACCAATCATACTCTCCTGCTACACATGCAACTGCCAATGTTGGCACCAACGATGCAGCTAAGTTGGAACTGTTTGTTGTCGTGCAGACGATCATTCCAAGGGCTACAATTAAGAAAGCAACCATAAAGTCCTCTTCATCGACTTCACTCTCCAACTCCACCAGAGTACCATCTGCACGCTCGGGGCACATGGCTGCAGCAGCTAGATTCAGAGACACCGTTTCTCGCTTCTCACCAACACCATACTGTTCAAATACCCGCATAATCCTCTAGGTCTCCTCCTCATCATCTCCAACAACTAGAGGAACTTCCTTCGTTCCCATCGGAATACCTAAAATTGATCTCACTTGATTTGGCCCCAGAGGAAATATTGTACCATCACCAAATACCATTATCCCATCGCCAAAGACCCTGGTCATCAGCCAATAACAAAACTGCCTCGGTACATTCTTCATATCCAAATTCAGCAACCCCCCAAATCCCATACTTTCCACCAGCTCCCGTCTCTTACGATCAAACTTCTTCACCAAACAGCAAAACTTTTCTACTCTGCAGACAACATTGGGCTGCTGCAAAGACAAACCACATACATCAAAATACCTCCTCTAACCATAATTGTTAAATCTTTCTTCAGCAAAAACCCCTACATATATCTATATATCTATAAACCACCCATTCAAATTACATTATCATCAACAAATATAAAACAAGATACACCTATATGAAACACACTTTCATAAACCGTCCGACAACTACACATACCATATTTCAAAACAGGATGTTCACCAAAACTAACCTCATAAACATATACAACACCACATATAACACTACTCTACAACACATATAACGAACTGATCAAATTAAACTCCCATACCTTCCCAATGTTATCATAATGTGTCCGTAACACTACACCATCCGCAATTACTCTATGTCCTTCCGTTTTGATACCCTACAAAATTTAACATATACAAGTTACCCTATTTCAAACATTCACAGTTCTCAAATATCCAAAAATGGTCACCATTCACAGCTATATATATACCTTCTTACTCTTGCCTTTTCTCTTCTTACTCTTCCTCTTCATGTACTCCTTAATCATCAACTTCATAAACCCTCCAGAACTAGAATCTGAAGCCTCATTGCTAGAATGTTCAGTTTCCTCAACATCATCTTCTTCATCTTCATCAATTCTTCCCTTCCTTTTACCAGTCACCATTGCTTTCAACTGCCCTACAGGTCTCCGTACCTCCATTTTTAAAGGTCCCTGATTACCAAAGTAACCACACATTAAAATTTCATTAACTATTTTTACTCCACCATAACACACCACCATAACAAATAACAATAATAAAAAAAAACACTCACCCCCCACTTTGTACGATTCATCGATCGAACGATAGACTTCTTCTTCATGACTGGCCAACTGTCCCCACAGAATTAACATATGATCAGTTCAGAGCATACTATCAAGTTCAGAGCATACTATCAATTACCAAATTAACAAATTAGCTAATTACCACATAAGATGCTCAATTACATCATTTCATATATATACTAAACACAAAATGGGGACACAGGGGACGTATGCAACTCAACTCATTTCCACAACTCATAATTCATATTTTCCCTCTAAGAGGCATACTATCAAGATGCTCAATTACATCATTTCATATACACAATTCTAAATACAAAATGGGGACACAGGGGACGCATGCAACTCAACTCATTTCCACAACTCATAATTCATATTTTCCCTTTGCATCACAACTCATAAACAATTTACAATCTCTAAGTATCACAATGGATTAATAATTTTGCGTTCCCAACCAAAACACATTCAAATTTTGCATCTTTAAAGTATTAAGGCATAATAAGACAATCATAAATTCAAACCCTAACTTCAGGGAAAGATAATAACAGTTCTCTTCCTACATAAACCATTCACACAATCAAGGCATAATAACACAATAATAGGGCATAATAACACAATCATAAACCAATTTAATCGGATATATACTCCCATTTCTCCTCCTCTCTGCGCCACAAACAACCCCATTAACACCCATTTCTACAACTTTTTTACACCCACAGTAAACGCCCCAATTACGCTATTCAAACCCTATAACAAAATCAAACACCCCAATTACGATTTTTATACCCTCCCCTCTCCCCCAAAATACTAAATTCAAACCCTAACTTCAGGGATTTACAACTCAATTAACCCTAAATTCAATCCCAAACAAAATTCTACAAAACCCCTACCTTTAATAGCACAATACAATTTTAATTTTAAAAACTAAAAGATAGAATTACGTACCTGGAGGTTACAACTATGGAACAGAGGAGATACCTTCTTCGTCGTCGACTTCACAAATGGGGAACGACTTCACAACCTTCTTCGACACAGCGAAAATTCGAGGAGAGAGAATGAAAGAACGAAAATTTCGAAAGAGAGGAGAGAGAATGAAAGAATGAAAATTTCGAAAGACAGGAGAGAGAAACAAAGTTGCAGAAACAAAGTGGAAGTGAAAGGGACGTCTGCCTCGTAACGGGTTGCTTTACCTCGAAACGGAGAAAACACGTGGCCAGTTTCAAAAAACATATTAAAAGACGAATACACCCCTGCGAGACACGGATAAATGGCTCTCAACCCTTCGTTTGGAAAGCCTCGTTAATAAAGAAGTGTATGTTACTAAAGTAATGCCACATACGAATAGTTGTGGAGTATGTAGATTCCCATTGGGAAGGGGGTGAAATAAGTTAAATTTGAGGATGAAGAAAGTTGAGGAAGGTAAGATTGAAAAAATAAAGTCGGTCAATTGACAAAAGTCTAATATCATTTTAAACTTCTGTCCACGATATTGAAAATGGTGTTTTTTTAAATATGGGAAGATAGGAGTATCAGTGACGGAGCTACTAAGGGGCCTGGGTGGCACCGACCCCGCCATTATTTTATTTTTTAAAATTTTATTAAGTAAAAGATGTAAATTTATATGTTAAATACAATTTTAATGCAGTAAATAATATCAAATTAGCTTTACTATAGTGATAGTGCATTTAATTTGTGTTAAAAGTCTTGGGTTCAAGTCTTTATACAAGCATTTTATTTTTATTTTTTATTTAGTGCCCCTCCACCTTAAATATTCTACATCCGCCACTGGAGTATACTTAAATGTACTATTTCCACATGTTACAAACAACGAGAATACAATTTTGGATGATAATTTATTGTTTTTTCTAGCATAGTCATTACTTGCAAAAGATCATTAATGATAATAAATTAGTCTAGCCAATTTTGTTTTTAGCTTATTTTCCAAAACAAATTTGTGTTAGAGCAATCTAATAAAGTGTGATTAATGCAATTTTCAAAATGACTACATAATACCATGCATCAATTGGCAAAATACTTGCTTGTAAAGTGTATATTTGACTTGCAGAAAATTAGTACTCCGTACAAGACTTAGTTCATTTGAGATCCCATAAATTTTCATAATTATAAACGTTTTTCAAAATTAATGCTCTTTTAGGATCATCATTCTAATAAATACACATATGCTTTAAATAGTTTTCTTTATGCCCGAACAATCTGGGTTTTAAAGCATAGTAAACTAGGTTAGCACCCGTGCTGAAGCACGAGTCTCATAGTAATTTATCTTTGGATTTTTGTAAATTTTGTTTTCATATTTTTTTGAGTTCAAAATGTTCATAAGTTCACTTTAATTCACCTTAACTATGCTAATAACTCTTATAAAGACTCCAACAACCTAATATCAATATAAATTACCAAAATTATAGGTACCTATTTTAAATTAAGTACCAAAACAATAGCTATTACCTATTTAAAATTAATTAACATTTTGTTTCAAAAAAAAAAAAAGCATTTGAGCGGGGAATATTTTCATGAGATAACGCCGCGTATACAACTTTGAAAAAAAAGATGACATCATCAGTTGCTACTTTAGTATTAGTTATAGATTTATTCTACTTTGTAACAAGATACAATTGTGCAAATAAATCCGTAATCCATTATAGATTACTCAACAATTAACACAGACTCAAAACTCAAATTCTACCATTTTTTTGTCTAAGTGGAAAAAATTGATCAACTTGGAAAACATATTAATATATATACATTAATCGTTAAATCATTATAAACATAATTTTATAAGAATTAACACGAAATCAAAATGAATGCCCGTATAAGTTATAATTCCATACTTAACTTTAATCCAATACGAAGTATAATCGACCCAATTATCATCTTATCCATAAATACAATACCAGAATTTTATACTCCATACCCTACTCAAGTGACTTATGTGTCCCACATTGAAAGCATCCATAGGAAGAGCAAAAACAAAAGAAAGATTTATCTGGGGGTAACGGGCGGCCGATGGGAATTTCCGGATACGGAAATCCAATTCCCATTTGCCGATTCCACAAATTAGAGAGAGAAAGAATGATAGATCAATAAACTATGATCATTATTCTCTTTTACTCCATTCAACTACCGCTTCCTTGCGACTCATCTTCAGGTCAAATCTCTACCCTTTTCCTTTCTTCTTCTTCTTTTTTTCTCCGTTGTTCTGTTCTGTATCACGTCCTATATTTTGAGAACTTATATATGTGATTTGACAGTTCATGGTTTTACTTGAATTAGCAATGTGAAATTGTGTTCAAATCTAGTTTATGTTACCTTTAACTACAAAATCTGATGAATTAAAGATGGGATTTTGTTGTATTTGATAATTTGTTTGTTTAATTTTTCTGGGCAGTAGCATATTGTGTCAAATTCTTACTCTTTGTAGCTGAATAGGCATCTGGGTATGGTTGTTTCTTGTTGAGGACTGAAATTGGCGTGATGGGTTTTGATTTTAGGGTTAAGAAAGTTGCAGGAAACCTAACAAGCAGTTAATTCTTTTGCCATTAGAATGTTGCACTATGTTTGGGTACGAGGAATTGATTATAAAGAGTATTTCCAATTGCACTATCACCCCGTGTTATTAAGGGTCGAATTCGTTCCTCGTTTATTCTTAGGTTTTTTGATGATCAAGTGGGGGAGTCTCATGGAATAGGAAATGAAGGCACTAATTAATCTCGGTCTACTGGGATTATCTGTTACTCTGTGAGCCTCGTAATGCTTGTAAGTCAATAGGGAATGGAAATGGTACAATTCAAATTAAGTTTCATGAGGCGAAAGAATGCAGATTAGAGTTAAGTGAAGCATAGTGATGTATTTTGTTTTGTTTTGTACTGGGCAAAGGCATAGTTGCGTTTTGTATCATGATGAGTACTTGTTTTTGTAGAATTTTTTAAATAAAATGGTTTTTCTGATGTATAATGGTTTTATCACCTGCAGGTTCTGATCTAATTTGCCGGTGTTGTGCTGTGTTCCATTGCAGAGTTTGAATTAGCTTAGCTGTGATATGGACTCGGATGATCCTACTGCTGTTAGAAAACTTCAGAAGGCTGGCCGTGAAAAACAACGCAGGTGTAGGTTGAATGAGCAGTTCATTGAGTTGGGAACCACACTTGGTAAATCTATTGAAACCTTTTGCTTTAATGTTTCATTTTGCCTCTGTATCTACATGCTAAACTTGTTATAAGCTCATGGCACTCATTACTAGACCATTTGAAAATTGAGTGCTGCATTTAGGGGCATTCCCATAAAGTTCTTGTTTTCAGAGGGGAGAAACCCATTAATCTTTTTCATATATATATATATACATATACATAGGTTAGAATTATGTGATCTGAGAGGTGAAGCTATTTTCTGTTGTTCCATAGCATTCAACAGGGCACATTGCATCAATAGCTACTTCAGGTAAGACAGTTTCAAAATGTCAAATATAAATGAAAAGAACAACCTCTTTTGTCAGTTCTTTCTCTTTGGGAGAGGAGCTGTTGGTCGCATATTGAAGCTAGTGATCCTCGGTTTATAAAGTGTATCATTTCAGCTGCGTTAGGGAAATCCGTCAATGATGTTTAAGGACACTAGAAAGATAAAAACATGCAATGGGGCAGAATGAGGGGAAAGGGACTCTTGATTTGATGATTAGATGCCATGAGACAACGACACGTTGATTTTTGGAGGAGGAGGAGGAGGAGGATAAGTTGATGGATTGAGGCTGAAGCCTTGAGTAACTGATGTGACGATTTGAAGTGAAAATTGACTAATAGCTTGATATGATGTCTTGAGTCTAGAGCAGGGGTAATCTGTTTTCAATACAACAAATTTCTTATTTTCTGTTATGGTTTATAGATTGAACCTGGATTGCTCAGTATACAACTATACTTTGTGATATATTTGGATTTCTGTTGATAAGTATAACTGGTGAGTATTTATGGTCCAATGCAGATGCTGAAAGGCCAAAGAATGACAAAGCAACCATACTAACTGATACTATTCAGCTGCTCAAAGATTTGACCGCTGAAGTCGACAAACTTAAAGCCGAACATACTGCTTTGAGTGATGAATCTCGTGAGGTGGTGCTTTTTGCTCAACTAATTATAGTTTCTTGATAACAAGCATCTCTCATGAAAGCTCTCTGATCTCGTGCTCTCCTACAGTTGACGCAAGAGAAGAATGATCTTAGGGAAGAGAAGACAGCTTTAAAATCAGACATTGATAGACTTAGTTCACAATGTCAGCAGAGAGCTGGTCCTGCTTATCCATGGGTAGCTATGGATTCAGTTCTTCAACATCCACCTTCTTACCCATATCCCATGCCGATGCCCGTTCCTTCAGGTGCAGTCCCAATGCATCTATCTATGCAGCCATATCCATTCTTTGGCAATCCAAACCCTGGAATGTATGCCAACCCATGTTCTACTTTTATTCCATACATGGCCCCGAATCTTCCAGCTGAGCAGCCATCAACCCAAGATGTTTCTCCTCCCATGCAGCCAGGAAGTAGGACTCAAGTTTCAGCCGGACATGGCGTTGGAACTTCATCAGATAAGCATGATAGACAAGTCAACAAAAAGGATGACTCTAGTGATGTCCCAACAAACCTGGAGCTCAAAACGCCCGGATCGACTACAGATGAGGTCTCAACTTACACTTCCACACAATTTTCTCATGTCAATAATCGTTAAAGCGTTTGTTAAGAGATTGCCAACTAAATATAGGACACTTCAGATCCTAAATCTGACTCATATGCAACCTAATCAATTTCACTTTGTTTTTGTCGTTATTGCTGTGCAGAATACATCATCAGGGATTCGTAAGAAAAGGATTGCGGCAGAAGGGAGTTCTTTGAGTAGATGTTCATCTCATAGTGTACAGGATAGCTCATCAAGTAGCATAGTCGGTGGTGGCAAGGGTAATGATTGATGGGTTGGAGAATTTTGACTATTGCCTAAAGCTCTGACCTCTATACTCCTATAGGAAGTTCCTCTCACACTGCAATTTGTCCTCTCAGATCTCAGTCTGTCTAACAGCGTAACACACTGGCGTATTAGTGCGCTAAGATCATTTGATTATTGATTTACTAATTCACTTCTGGAGATGACTCATGCCATTACAAAGTATTATTGTACCAATTACACGAGTAATGTACACAAAACTTTGGTATGTGAGATTAATTGTTAAGTTATTGAATTTGTACGTGTTGCAGCTCAGATCAGAAGCTCTTCCTTTTCTGTTACTTGACTTCTGTACAATGTGTGTTAGCTATAAATGGAAAATTGGTGGTGTCTTGTATTAAAATACACTTTAACGTGAGAAGCTTGAATCATCTACCCAATTAACACAACTTTATTCGATATGAAAGTTTTATCAATTAATACGACTTTTATCCAACCCGACTCGAATTAATCCAAACCTCGTCCAAATAACATAATTTGCTCATCCCAATTTGACCTTTTACACTACAATAGATAAAACTAAATCCAAACCTGGTCCAAATAACATAATTTGCTCATCCCAATTTGACCTTTTACACTACAATAGATAAAACTATACGTGTCGGGCAGATAAAAAATAATGCACCAAACATCATGCGAAAAAACTGAAAAAATCCAAGCAGAATCCTTCATTCTTTCTCCTTTTCACTCATCACAACGACGACGTATGACGACGACCACACCAACCGCAAGTCACAGATAAGTTTTGGGCCACTCTAATACAAACCTACAAATATTCCCCCATCTATAGAATAACGCGTATACTCACTCTCCAAATTCCTCATTTTCACACTCCCTTTATTTTGGTTTATAATCGCAATACTTTTAATTTTACATCAGTTTTATATTAATCGTAACACTATTATATTTGAAAAGGACCCATTATTATTTTATAACTTCTCTCCTACTAATACTATTTTTATAAATATTTTATTATCTCTCTTTCTTACCAACCCTACAATAATTTATAGTAGTATTGTACAGAGTACTAACCAATACTTCATACTTTTTTATAATTTCTCTCTCCTACTAACAATATTTTATACTTCCTCTGTTATTTTATTATTGCACCATAAAGGTTGGCACACTTTTTTTTGGTAGTGGGAAAAGGGAAGAGAGAGAGGGGTAAAATTACAAAGTTATCCATGTAATGTAAGCATAAATTAAAGAATCAAGTGGCAAAAGTAAGGATATATTTGGTATTTGTAGTGTGAACATAGATATTTTATTTCCTAAAATAGAAATAGTACAATATTTGTGAAAGTTCCTTAAAAGGCAAGTGGTGCAATAAATAAAAAACAGAGAGAGTATTACAAGATAAAAAATTCTCTCTTAATTCTCATCCTATAAAATTTTTTAAACTTTGTGAATACCCTAACAATGCGATTAATGCGAAACGAAGAATGTACATTAGCACGTACATCACACGCGTAAGTGCGTAACTTTTTCGGACAAATAAAACGCAAATGTCCTTTAGGTAGGTGACGGTCCATTTTCTCTCTCCTAGAAATAAAACCCCTAAAAACTCTGACCACACTCCTTTCAGTAGCTACCACCAGTAAAGTGTTATTCACAGGAAGAATTTGAGGAGAGAGAAAATCGAAGAAGCTCGAAAATGGCGGTTGTCTCAACATCTGTTGCGTCGCAAATCACTAACCCTAACTCGGTTGTGTCAACTCAGTTTTCTGGTCTTCGAAGATCGTTTTTGAAGCTCGAAAGTTCCGTTTCCACTCAGTCGTCGTTTTTCCAGAATGTCGATTCTCATTTGCGCTTGTCTTCCTCCTCTCGCCGTGCTCCTCGAGGTGTTGTTGCTATGGCTGCTTCTGGAAAGGTATCATACTTTTTTTCTCCAATTTTCTATTAATTTTGTTCGGATGAATTGATATTCTAGAAAAATGTCAAATCAATTTGATGTAGTGTATTATACTGTGTGATTTATGATTGCGTTATTATTGGTGAGATTGTGAGAAAATGTGAATGTGGTGAAATTTTTGTGTAAAATACTGAGTTTAATTACATGAATATGCTGATTTTGGTTGCTATATGGTTTTAATTGAGCTAAAAAATGATACTAGTACTGTATTCAGAAATGTAATTTCCTGTTAGGAGGAAAAAAAATAAATAAAAGAAAAAACAAATTTGAAGAATCTGAGTGTGTTAAACATTTTGCCTCAATTTGAGCGAGTGAGATTGTTTAGTGGACAGTTATTCACTTGACAAAGGTTATTCATACCAATCCAATATATAAGTCAAATTAGTCGAGTGTCTTTTACAGAATGACAAAATCATGACTCGTTCTACAGCATTGATGCAACGCCAATGGTATTTAGAAAGATTAATATAACATGTGAATTTGGCTAAGATGATTGCTTAAGATAGTAAGCAGAATTTGCGATTTTAGAAGTTTTTGTTTAGTTGACTTTTGAATTGCTGAATTGACTCCTAATCCATTTTGTTCTATTTCCTTTGCAGTTCTTTGTTGGCGGTAACTGGAAGTGTGTAAGTACAATCATCATTTGCTCTCTTTGCAATATGCTAAACTTGCTCCCCTGGGTCTTGATTTAGTCAATGATATCAATTTTTAAATTGTGTAGCGTGATTTGTCCATTCTTGCTGTCTACTATGATGTCCTGTACAAAATGTTGTCTATGATGATCCCTTACTTTCCTTTTGATTTATGCCTCGGGAGTGTGGGATGATAGTGACACATCTGATTCCTTTTTCTACTGTTCCTAGTTATTCCTTGTTGCCTTCTCTTGTCTTGATAATTGCATTTTAAACTTTTCTCAACTATGTAGCGTCAACTTATTTCAATTGTATAATTGCCGCAGGAGGGTATTCTTTTAAAGTGGCCATAGATAAATTGTATTTCAGATTAAGAAGTTGATTGTTTCTCTAGTGACCTAGTTGTTAAAAAATGACTGGCTTTGCATAGTGTCCTAGATCTCCTATTTATTAGGCCCATTATGATAGTGTTACTTCAAACTTGCCCATGCCCCAAAGGAGTTTAAAAGCTTTGTGAACTCAAACTGAATCCATCGCTCCAAGGAGTTTCAAAATACTTGTAGTTTGTTTTGGTCAAAAGTAGTTACTACACGATTGATGGAACATTTAATTCAAAATCTTATAGTGCTGCTGCTTGCTTACCAATATTGGCATAGTGAAGGAACTATATTTTGTTTTTAGTACGCTAAACTCATTGCATTTGTTATCCTGATGTCAAAAGTAGCTGATTTGATAACAAGTGCTACTTGTCAAAAATATTTTTAGTTGAGGATACAAGTTTTTTTTTTTTTTTTTTTTTTTTTTTTTTTTTTTTTTTTTTTTTTTGTCTTTATTTGCTTTGTTGGCCTTAAATCTCAATTAGTATGGTTTTAAGCCTGTTATTTCTTCAAGTTTCTGTCCTCTCCTCTCCTTATTTTTTTTTAAATTTTATTTTTATATATTTTGGTTTCTAAAGCTCTGCATTTCTCTCTGTTTCAATAGAATGGGACCAAAGAATCTATCTCTAAGCTTGTTTCAGACTTGAACAGTGCTACACTGGAGGCTGATGTTGGTAAGATAATCTTATCTTTTATTGTCATGCTGCTATATTTATAACTTTTTAGGGTAACTTCTGATTTGGTTTCATTTGCTGAATTGTTGCTTTATACAGTATACTTTAATACTTTAGTTTTTCCCTTCAAATTGCTGTATCTAGAGTTGTCGTTAGTTCATTACTTCAACTTGCTGTAGCTGGTTTCTATTCCGGCCTCTTTATGGTTACAGGCTTGTTGTTTGGTATTTAAAACATAGGGTAGGAGTGTCTAATGGAGGGCATAGCTGAGTGTGTGTGTGTGTTTGCGCGCGTGTCCATGCGCACGCGTACGTGCTCATAAGATTTGTTGCATAAATCGAACTTCACAAGGGTTTCAATAACACGTGCTCATAAGATTTGTTGCATAAATCTAACTTCACAAGGCTTACAATAACACGTGAGATATTCATTTTCCATCTGTGAACTCCTTGGGAATATTGCAGATGTTGTTGTGGCACCTCCATTTGTTTACATTGATCAAGTTAAAAATTCCCTGACCAGCCGAATAGAAGTATCAGCACAAAATTGTTGGATTAGCAAAGGTGGAGCTTTTACAGGAGAAATCAGGTGAGCTATTATTCACTTCTTGTTGTACCCTTTTTCTTTTGAGTCTTTGCATCCATTTCTACCATTTTCGATTTTTTGTTATTTCAAATTTTCTTGGAAATCATTCACCTTATAACAACAGTTAGATGGTATTTTCTACATCATACCAAGCATTATGTGGAAGCTAAAGTACCATGTCTTGTGTTGATTGGTTGAGGCCTAAGGTGGTATAATCTACATGACATCCAACTATCCAAGCATGTTGCCCTCCAATTATTTGGCAGCTAAAGTACCTTGTCTTGTGTTGATTTGTTGATGCCTGAGGGTAATATTGCCACATATTCCCTAGGGTCCATACATCACTAGAATGTTCTGCTACATTAAAATGTTGTTTGATCGTGTGGTTCTATTGGTTCATTATGTGAGTGAGATTCTCATTAAGAGCAAGCTTTAAAGTAGGTTGGTTTTCCAAGATTGATTTGTGAATGGAGATTAAACCACCTATTCTACATTTCTACTAAGATTTGTATTCAATGCTCTCTTGAATTTTAAGGTTGAGGTTTGTGACTAATAAAGGTACACAGTAGTTTGCAATTGGCTAGGTGCCTAGGTATGCCAAAATCTTGTCTCTTTTTTCTGATGAGTGTTTTTTTTTCACGTATACACTAGCATTTTTTTTTTTAAATTACCCCCAGATAGGGTAGGGGGTCTCGATACAATTTTGTAGAGGCTCTTTAGCAGTTTAGCCTTCCTCTTCAGTTGCAAGTATATTGCTTTTATTAGACCCTTTATTCTGATCTGCTACATGTTTAATTAAAAGTGGAGGACAAATTGTGAGATGTTTGATTTAGTCCAAGTTTGCATCAAGTTGAAACTTTACCTTTGGGACTCTTGTGAGGGATACCCTTATCAAAATAGCCGAATGTGGCAATATATGGCTGTTTATATTTGTTTTTTAAGCTTTCCTATTTGCTTTAGTTATGTTAACATCATGACAAACACAAATTTTATGCATGTGAAATTGTATATTTAATCAATCCAGGTCATTGAATATGTCCTGTTATCATGATTTTTATGCACAAACAGAAATTTTCTAAATTGGGCTTATGATGATCAACAAAATACAACCCTGCTTTAGAGGGGCATAAATTGTCATGATTAAAAAGAAAAATTTATCATCCAATTTATCTTTTTTTTGTTTAAGTTCTTTGGAGATGATTTGTCTCTGATTCATCTACTCAAGTGACCCTGTGTATGGGGTTTCAATTCACCTTTTTTTTAACATCATGTGTCCTTTGCTATGGTTTTGTTGAGGATTCTGTGTTATTCTCTTTTAGACAGTTTTTTTATTTTACCTAGATATTTCTGTCTGTCAGTGTTGAACAATTGAAGGATCTTGGCTGCCAGTGGGTTATTCTTGGGCATTCTGAGAGAAGGCACGTTATTGGGGAAAAAGACGAGGTAAACTTTGTACTGGACATGCAATAGTAATACCAGAATACTATTATGGTACTTTATAAAGATCTATTACCATACTCTGTAGTAAAGATCAATTGCATCCAGTTTATAGGTAAAAAGGCTGCATATGCTCTGAGCCAAGGTGTTGGAGTGATAGCATGTATTGGGGAACTGTTGGAAGAAAGAGAAGCAGGAAAAACCTTTGATGTATGCTACCAGCAAATGAAGGCTTTTGCAGGCAAGCTATCATTTAATTTCGTCCATTGTGTATTATCTATTATATATGTGAGTTTTGATGTTAGAGGATGTTAATAACTTTGCAAATACATGGTGTTTTTCACATGTGCAGATGCCTTACCTAGCTGGGATAATGTTGTTGTTGCTTATGAACCTGTATGGGCTATTGGTACTGGTAAAGTAGCTAGCCCAGAACAGGCTCAGGAAGTGCATGTTGCTGTTCGAGATTGGCTTAAAAAGAATGTTTCTGAGGAAGTTGCTTCTAAGACACGCATCATTTATGGAGGTATTAAAACTGCCAGTTTCTCCCTGCCTAGAACTATGTTCAAATTGATTGTCCTTGTGTGTCTGATGCAGTCTAGGGATCAAATGTGAGGTCTTGTGGCACATTTATCCTGTAATAATCACATGATCTAAAAAGAAAGTGACAGCCCATATCTAGAATGGGGAATTGTTTGGCAGCTATCTTCATCTACACCTTCATATGAGACAGATGGGGGGAAAGGGGAGATGGGGGGTGTGGGGGGCAAAAGTTTCAAAAGTTTGGGCATTGATTTAGGCCCACTTTATTGCATAAAGTAATGTGTCTGAAGTTAAATGTCAACTTAAGATCCTGCGTATTGTCCACAGTAAACTTGTTAATCATTTGATGATCTGATCACTATTTTCTGTATGGCTCAGCGTAATTTAGTTTAACAGCTAGTTGGCGATAAGATTGACCTGCAGCTTAAAATGAATTTGATGATTAAGATAATTTATGAAATGCAACTGAATTTGCTGACATTCATTTATGCACTTACAGGGTCTGTTAACGGAGGCAACTGTGCAGAGCTTGCAAAAAAAGAAGATATAGACGGCTTTCTTGTGGGAGGAGCTTCTTTGAAGGTAACAGCATTGCTTCCATCCCTCTCTTCCCCTCTCCCGTTGTATGATCCACCACTTTCCTAGAATTTTTTATCATCATTATTAAGGAAATCAAGCTGCTCTCTGGTTGGATCAGCTGGAGATTAGCTAGTGGAGGATTAGAAATACACTAGATAAATGATGAGTCTATAGATTATGACCATTATGTACAGTAATATGATTTGTTGTACATTAGTTTTGAATTGGCTTGGGCCTTTGGAATAAGAGTATGTACATCTTAACCTGCACAAATTATACTACCCTGGCGTTAACCAGCCACCTATGTATCCATAACATGCTTAAGATGAGTAGTAGACCTTTCTACCCCAATGAGTATACATACTTTCATGGTTAGGTTGTTCCAAATTAGTCTATTATGGCTTGGGCTTGGGAGTACTCCGTCCAAGGCTCCAATCAAATTTATTTTTTCCGTTCTCCCCTCTATAAAATCACATACCTTTTGTCCTTCTATTTCTCTTCAATCACTCACTATCGCCAATCACATCTACTAACCACAACTATAAAAAAAATAGCTTAGCAATCACTCTTCCAGGCCTGTAGCTTGTTTTGGGTCAGAGGCTGTAACAAACATCCTACAAGGCAGCTCTTTCTACGTTCTTAATAAGTTGCAACATTAGCTTTAACCCCGTAATTTTTTGGAAATGTTTTGATGAAGGTTTCCTCTTTAACTAACTGATAATATTGATCTTTCAAGGTGTTATTTGGCATTGTATTTATATTGGATTCTGATCAGCAACTTTTGACCGTGTAGGGTCCTGAGTTCGCCACCATCATTAATTCTGTAACAGCGAAGAAAGTTGCTGCCTGACCATTTTTATGAATATGGCTATTAGAGTATCTTGATGAATCGTGTTGTAACGAAGATGTATTGTACTATTGACCTGTTCTGTGTATGTTGAATGATTTATTTGGGAGTTTTTATACACTATCGAGAATAATATGGTCAACAATTTTGAGCAGAAGTGGATGTATCTTTACAGTGTATTAATTAATAAGCAAGAGATTGTCATTGAAATGCTTTGAATCAATTATTTCGTTCAAAGATGCATAACTTTTTGTAATCTGATTACATACGCATTTCATTAAAATATTCATAACCGTTTTTTTTTTTTTTTTTGGAAGCCAAATATTCATAACCTAAATTTGCATTGAAAGAAAACTTCTTTTAATCTGTTTACCTTTTTATTAAAAAAAAGACAAAATATAAGTTTGTTTAAACACAGGATAGATGTTTTATGAAATTTTAAATGTTTAAATTTGAATTTAATGATGTGTTTAAATTTTTGAAATTAAAATTACGGAATAATAACACAGATTTTTTTTTAAAAAAATGTTTTGTTCTAAACTGATATTAGTCATATTACTAACAGTTTGCATAAATTTTGGTTAAAAATTACCCAAATCTCTATTTTGTTCTATTATCGTATAAAAACTTATAAAGGATATTTCGTACTTTTTCCTCTAACAAACTTCAGAACTCTACTCAATCAAATTACTTCTTTTAATCTCTGAATAATCACAACAATGAAACTATTTACTCCAATACTTGGTATATATTTTTCAGCTATTAAATTTGCTTGCCTCAAAGTTATTATTGCAACGGTTAAATTTGCTTGCATCAAGGTTATTATTATTGAAACAATAAAGAGAATTTTTTTTTTTTTCCACAATAGGGATATGCACATGCATGCCCTTAGTGTTAACTAGTTCCGCCATGGCAAGAGATATGTTTGATCAACGACGAAATTGGTTCTCGTCAAAAAAAAAAAAAAAAAAAAAAAAAAAAAAACAAAACGACGACATTAGCACTCAATATAGATCAACATTATATGTTACTCATTCTTAATTTTATTTGCATATTATAAAAACTTTTCACAAATATCTGATTAGATATGTATTTCATTCAAAATACTCATCTTAAATTGTTAAAAAAATATTTATTTAAAAAAAAAATAAAAGTTTAAGAGTAACGATATATAAGAACAAGAACTTGACAGGAATATTAGATAGAGTTTTAATTTTACGGAATATTTTTTTAATTTATTAAATTTTACAGATTCAAAATTTAATTAAGCACTTTGAATTTGTTCCTAAAAAAAAGAACGTACTTTGAATTTGAAATTACAATATTTTAGATATTAAATTTTAAAATCTAAATTTAATTTTATTAACTTAAAATTTGAAATTAGAAATTTAGGATAACAATAAAAAAAAACAGCATCTGTTTTGATTTAAAAAAGATATGAAGTATCTAACCGATTTAAATCTTTAATTAATAATATAAAAGATGACATTTTATATTATTCTCTACAACAAACTTCATTAGTCAGATTTTTTCCCACAATCTCAAATTAATCAGAGCAACGTAAATTCTTCATCACTTCAAAATGAAGAGAAAGAACTCAAACTCTGCTATCCAAGAAAAACAAGAACAGGATGATGATTCTCTTCTTGATCTTTCTTTATCTCCTCCTTCAAATAACCCTTTAATTCCACCTTCTAACCCTCCTAGCGACCCCTCCTCTTCATCGTCCAACCCACCGCGTGTCCGACACAACCCTACACCTTCACAAGCACGGTCTGAAACCCGAGAGGTAGCCAAGAGCGACACAATCACACCACCATACCGTTGGGCAACAAAGTATCGAGCCAAGGTCCATTCAATGCAGTACTTACTAGATTGTGAGATACAAACCATATCTGACGCAGTACAATGTAAGAAATGCGAGAAAACTTTTAACTTACAATATAACATCCAAGAAAAGTTCCAACAAATTTTCAATTTTGTACTAACACAGAGGGATGAGTGGCATAATCGCGCTCCCAGTGCTTGGACCGATCCCGTGCTTCCGACGTGCAAATTTTGCGGGGAGGTGGATGCATGTAAGCCATTTGATATCTGAGAAGAAGAGAAGTATTAATTGGTTGTTCTTGTTACTAGGACAACTTTTGGGATGTTGCACTTTGGAACAATTGAAATATTTCTGCAAGCACACTAAACTTCATCGTACTGGTGCTAAGGATAGGTTGATTTTACTTTCTTATTTTGAATTATGCAAGCAGCTTGATCCCAATGGTCCGTTTGACTTGGATGATTAAGTTTATTTTTAATAATAATTAGGCCTAATAGAGTTTTATATTAGTAATTAGGCCTTTAATTTTCGATTATATGGTTAGATTTGATTTCATGTTGAACAATATGTTATGTATTGCAATTTTTGTGTAAGTGATTTGATTAATTAAAATATTTTTTTTTTTTATTTTTTTTTTTTCATTTTTTTATTTACATTTTGGGCCTATTTTTATAATGTATGGAATAATATGATTGTGTTCATTTGATCTGGTGTATTACATTTTTTTATGTTTTTTTTTTACTTAAAAAAATAATTCGAATTTTAAAATTCTCATATTTGTAAATAGCACGACAATTTTCGGATATCATATTATACTTCAATATAAGAGAGTATTTCTCAATCAATATATTTAGCCACCTTCTTTGGTAAGTAGATTAGTTGGTAGTTTGAATCCCACCGATAACATTTTTAATAATCCTAATGCAAATATACATCACATTATATTATCCCAAGCTTTTTCAAAATTTAACTCATATTTTTAGGAAAAAAAGTTCTAATATTTTATATAAAATTTCCGATTCCGCCACTATATATAACCTAATATTCCTATATATATATATATATATATATTAAAAGGAAAAAAAATATCTTAACTTACACTTGTGATCATATCACTAATTGTAGGGTGTGGACTCATGAGTAATTTGTAGGCTTGTAGCATTGAATTACCCAATTAAAAATCAGTAATTGTAATTTGGGCCTTTTACCCGACAAACACGAATAATTAACCCGGAAAAAAACCCAAATACCCTCCAAAACACTCTCTTCTTCCTCAGTTGCTCAGTTTCATCGTTTACCTCTAAGCGTCGTAGTTTCTCTCTCCTAAAATCATCAAAAATGACGAAATTAAGGAAGCTCAATCGACCTACTGGTCACCGTTTGTCTATGCTCAGGTTCTTCCCTTTACATCATTCAATTTTTCATTTTGATTTTATTAATTAAAGCGTAAAAAATGTTGATAATTTTTTTTTTTTTTTTTTTTTTTTTTGAGGGTAGGACAATGGTTTCTCAATTGGTGAAACACGAGCGAATTGAGACTACTGTTGCTAAGGTTTGTTACTCTTTCCTCACTTTTCGCTAAATCTTTGCAGAAAAAAGGGTTTTTGTTAGGGTTTATGATCTGGGGTTTAGCTGATTTTGAGTAATTTAAAGTTGGGAATTTAATTTAATAATATTGAGTACTATTTGGGTTCGCTATTTGCAGGCGAAAGAGGTTCGAAGATTAGCTGATAACATGGTTCAATTGGGAAAAGATGTAAGTGTTTGATAAGAAAATACGCTTCAGTTTTGATTTAAAATATTTTCTGTACTCTGATGTATTCATTGTCAATGTGGATTCTTGTACTTTATGAAATGATGTTTAGGTTGCTTCTCTTAGTTTGATTGGATTTTATTGCTTTGACTTTGTACCGGGGCAGTTTAGTGATGATGGCTTATTGGACTTTTGATGGGTTTTACTATTTCGATGGCTTGTTCTGAGTTTATTCACTGAGGAATTGCCGGTTGAATTTAAGATGTTTAGGAAGGAAAGCTACTATTTCGAATTCATTTCTTTGTTCATTATATTTGCTTCTCCTTTAGGCATTATACTTTGTTGCTGTACGAAGATGCCTTACTTGGATGAAAATAAGTATAGAACTTAGGTTGAATAGACCATGGACATGTTGAAGCTTGCTTGTTTGTTTTCTACTAGAATATAGAAGATTAAAGGGTGTAACTGTAAGTGTAGGATTCACTAGATTTATGGAAGAATTGCATTTTGTGTCGAGTGGCCCATAGTTATGTTGGGATGTCAAGTGTTAGACATGGGATACCTGAGGTATATAAAGACTGACTTAAAGAGTAACATAGCTGCCCATTTTCATGATTAGAACCATCTGTTGGTATTCTACCTTAATAGAATGGGATTCAACCTCTTGAGAAGTGAGATTATCACTGGTAACATTTGTCAGCTAATCATGAAAATGGGCAGCTATTCTACCTTAATAGCATTTCCTTACGCATGTATACCTTATTATTAGCTCTCAGAAATCAAGTATAGGTCTGTATGCATACTGTGCTTGTTTTCCTTTTAGTGAGGAGGAATGCTTTTATGAGATATACCAGTGCTATGGACTTCTACCTATTTTATTTAATGTAATAACGGGGTACGAGAGGGAACACAATTTGCTACCTACATTTGTTACGTTGGGCCAAAAATGTACCACTAGCACATACCAATTTGCTATTTTGAACTGCGGCTTAGAATCAGGTTCTGATGATCATGCTATAAGTCCTGTCCATGTTACCACAAAGCACACTTTATGATGCTCTCAATGGCCAAGATAAACTTCTAGCAATCGTGCAAAAACTTCTAGCAATTCTGCAAGCAAGTATATAGTTATATGCTACATTCCATGACAATTGTAATTAACTGCTTGGGTTTCCTTTGTTTGCTGCATATTTGCTATGTGGTGCTTTGGAATCATCTTTAGGGTGCTTTATAGCAGTATATCCAGTAAATGTTTTTCTTGAAAGAACACTGTTTCAGTTCCCTTTTCCTGGAAAATTTAAATAGTATATCCCATATATATGGAATTAGCTATCACAGCTCAAATTGCTACACTGTTTCCTCATTATAGTGTTGTGACTGTTGTCAGTGTGATTACCATACTTAATTTTGTGGAACTGCTTCGTATCAGAATCAAGTCTTTGGGATAGATAATATGAGCTCCATTAGAAACTTAAACCAAATAACTTTTCCACTAAGGTTGAGAATATATATTTTAAACTTTATCTTAGAAATTTCAGTGACCTCAAGTTTCTCACGCAAATTGTGATTCAAGTTCTCCATTTTCTGTTGTTATTCTTTCTTAGGTGTGCTTCTTTCCCTTTGTTAATCAAAAGGTGGGGAAATTTACTTTGAGTTTTGGAATCCTTGCCCTTCTTTTGGTCTTAGTTTAGTACATATTCGCCACAGTTAGTTCTATAATAATTTCTAAACTGATTGATAGTTTGATTGTATTTCACCATTTCCTTTTTTTTTTTAAAGAAAGGTCAATGTATTCTTGGTTTTTCATTGCTCATCCTTTTATGCTACATGGCTTAAAATTAATAAGAAATTAACATAGTGGCATGCTGTTTCCCATATTTGCCTTAAAACATGCAACATCATCAGTGATCAATTAGCCTTTAAGGTGGAAAACAGGAAGCTAGGCTGGGTAGGTATGGGTAATACTGCAAGCCTAAATGTGAACAAGAATTAAGAGATGCAGGAAAGTGGGATGGAAACTCTAGATGGGCTTATTTCTTGCTTCTAGTGATGAAAATGAATTTCAATGTTACTACTTTATCTCTAATTTTCCATTGCACTCGCATGACCATACTCTTCAATGTTCCATAGTCTTGCATGAGCCTGAGTCATGACCGACTGTTATGTTCTTACATGATGGTGCTTGCTAGACCACTAAGGCATAAACTTAGATATTTATCTGATTGTCACCTTCTTGTGAAAAGTTCTGATTTTAGATGCTAACGCACTAGCTTCAGTTTGGTTACATGATTTTTGAGAATTGGCATCTTTAGATTTTCTGAACTCAAATCCTTCAAACCATGAAACCAGTGTGCTATAGACCTATCGTTACTAAGGGGTAGCAGAACCTTAACTGAAACTCTTTAGAGCCTTGATTTGGCGAAACGTTAAAACTGGTTTAGATACATATATTGAATCTTTGATAACCTACAAATTGAATTTTTTTTTTTCTTTTTTTTTTCAACTTCAGGGCTCCCTTTGTGCTGCTAGACGTGCTGCTGCCTTTGTCAGGGGCGATGATGTTATTCACAAGTTATTTACTGAGTTGGCATATCGATACAAGTAAATCTCAAATCTGGGCTGCTGAACACGTGGTTTAATGGCTGCTGGTGGATAGAATTTTATAAGATTATTAACCTGTATTGCTGGGTGATTTTTGAAATGACTTGCAGAAACCGAGCTGGAGGTTACACGAGGCTGCTTAGGACACGTATCCGAGTGGGTGATGCTGCCCCAATGGCGTATATTGAGTAAGATCTGTTCCTTTGAATTGTTCTTGAAACTGTTATCCGTCATGTCGGTTATTATTAGCAGATATGAGATGTGCTGTAGCATCTTTCTTCATAGTTGCTGGTTTTTATTGTCTTAAATTTAGTTTCCAGCGTCTTTGGAAATCAGTTTCCAGTGATCCGGACGTCGGTCTTGCCCTGTACGGCTGTACCAGACGGACAATTTTGAAATTGTAAACTTTTGTGCTTAAAAAAACTTAGCTTGGAATTCATAATTCTGGGCTTCTGGCCATAAACTTAAAGCTGCACTATAGTTTCTTTTTTGGGTGACTGGATTGTGGAATGTTGTAGTTTTCCCCTATGGTAGAAAACGGATTGAGCTATAGTATTTCAAATTCTTTTGCTCATAGTTCCCCAATATTTGTGAGTTGCACTGAATATGTAGCCTGATTTCCCCTGTTTAGTTAAGTGCCACTGCCTCTGTCCATGTGTGTCTTATCTGACGTTGGGTTTGATATATTTTGAACAGATTTATTGACAGAGAGAATGAACTTAGGCAGTCAAAACCTCCAACTCCACAACTTCCGCAGAGAGCTCCCATGGATCCTTGGACAAAGTCAAAGCTTACCAGACAATATGCACCACCTAAAGAGGAGAAGAATTCTAATTCTGATATTTAGTATAAATGTGATAGTGCAATATATGAATTTTGTTTATTTCATGCTCAACACTATATGTTAACTCCAGTGATTTTGTATCATTGTGGATATTTGGTGTATGAACTAAAGATTGGCTGGTTAGTCGATAATAAATTGTTTTGCCCTGATATGCTAAACAGCTTAATTTTCATGATAATATAATTTTTATTTTTTTGTTAAGGGGTATATAGTTAGTTACCATTTTGTTCATACATCGTCTTCAAATTTGTTCATTTTAGAGGAATGCTATGCTTTTAAATTTTTACAAATTTGAAATTAGCATATTTAATACCCTTAAAAAAGAAATGTCCCTAAAGTTGTGCCCTACTACATTTCTCCTTCGAAATGATAACCTCACATCTACTACGAAGTATACTGCTAGCATGACCAACACGCCAGGTGCCTCCGGCCAGTACACCACTTGTTTAGGTTATTTCACTCATCTTTCCCTTTATGTATAAACTTTGTTAATTGAATTTAAGAATTGAGATTGAATTCGATGTACATAAGTTTTCACTGTGGTTCACTCTACCAAAAAAAAAAAAAAAAAACTTATTAGTATCAAATTAAAATTGAATTTTTATTCAAAATAAGCTCAGAGATCAAAGCTAATAAACCTAAACCTAACCGAATGTTGTAGGAATTGTGTTTTTTTTTTCTTGGACTTAGAAATTACTCCTCTCTGTAAATTGCTAAGACGAGTCATGTACATAAACATTATTAATAGTCTATGTTAAAATATTGGCGTTGGTTCGTGTAAAATTAAACGCATTTATTTTTAACTATTCGAGCTATTTTTATTCAGAGACTAATTTTACTAGCTTTTAATTAAATTTATATTTTTAGAAAATTAACGCTTCTTGATACTGTAATAAAATTCATCAAGAAAATCTACCATATACTGTAATAATTTATACTAACTCTTTCTTTTTGTTGGTCATCTTGTTTCACTTTTTGCAATATGTTTATTGCATACAACAAATTATTACGTATTCTAGATTTTTTAAAATAATGTTATGCACATTTTTTTTTTTGCTGTAAAATATATCCTAAACCATACTCTATTAAATATACTTGTATAGTTGTATATGCTTAATTTGAGACGTTATTAGTATTGAATTTTATTAAAAGAATCTAGAAATGACTAAAGTAAATAAAGAAGTGAGACAGAGTTAGAAGACCAAGATTTGGTGGCACTTTATTATTCCGAATATTCTCTCTTCATGCATATACTTAACAAACAAGAATCAAGGCATTAATCCATCAATATATAAAAGAAATTGTATTTGACTACGCTAACATAACCTAAAGTACGTGTCATTAAGTCTTTTTATTTTATTTTATAGAAAGTATACGTCATTAATTGAACTAATACTTATTAGTTATTACGATTATAATCTATAAAATTTATACGTGATACAAATAGCTATATAAGTGAGGGTCCATCTAATTTTATATGTTAATTAAGGGGTCCATTAAATTTTGAACCGTATACTTACAATGTTAACGATAGCGTGTATATATATAGCCATATAGGGCAACATCATTGAACACATTCAAATCAACTTCCATCAGAGAAAATAAAAATCACATTCAAATCAACAAGACTCAACTCTTGGTTGCAATTTCAGAAATACTAAAGGTGTGTTTTATTCATTTATTCATAGTAGATATATTTCTGTTTTTGTTGTCAATTAATTTCCATTTTCATTTGTCAAGTAATGTATGTATTCACTAATTAATTATCATCTTTTTTTTTTTTTTTTTTTTTTTTTTTTTTTTACAGAATCTATAAATCATCAAGGATAACCAACACTCATACATCGTTAAGATTAATTAAGGTAACTGCATGCATGTATATTTTTTTGTAAGAGATTTTATTTTGTCACTATTTTCGTTCACGTAATTGTATTTAATTTCTTTCATTTCTTGTTACTAGATAAAGTTTGAGCTGAACCATGACGACTCATTGGAGCCACCCAGAGCACCCCCTTGAGATAGTCGATAGTCCAAGGGTGTACACGTGTGACGGGTGTAAAACCAAAGGCATAGGGCAAAGACACAAATGTGAACGATGCAACTTTAATTTACACCCTAAATGCATGTTTGCACCCCTTACAACAACAATCCAAGGGCAAACATGTCATTTTCTTGAAAAACCTCGCCGTGGGGTGCACTGCAAGAAGGTTGATTGCACCAAGTGCCGGAGCTGTGATGCGTGTGGAATGACAATTATGGGGTTCGTCTACCATTGCCCTAAGACTGATTGGGATTTTCATCCTACTTGTGTTAATTTGGAGACTCAAATTAAAATAGAGGATGTCACATTTAGGCTTGAGAAGCAAGGAACATCTAGTTGTGCGTGGTGCAAAAGGAAGTTGGTCAAAGGTCAGTTTTCTAACCATACTAGTTGGGTTTTTTTTATTAAAATTTTCTTGTAGGAATCTCGTATTTAAATTTATTAATCAAATTAATAAGATAGCAAGTATAATTGGTAAATTACTAATAAATTACAACTACTTTCTCTGTTTCAAAATACATGTCCTAAGCTAGTCTCTTTTTGTGAATTTGCATTGACTTTTATGTTGTGATTTTATTTCACCAAGCCTCAGCTCTCACATATCTCTTAATTGAGCATGGATTGTAGTCTTACATTATTGTAATTATTTAATTTTTTAATGGTAAGAAGAAACACTTCAATGTAGACCTCGATTAACTCTCATAGTTTTTATTTTGGTCTAACATTTACGGGTTGAGGGATTCCACCCTTAAGTAACTTTATTTGGCAAGATTCGAATCTCAAACCTCTAAATATACTAAGTGATGAGTATATTAAATGATTTACTAAGTGTTGAGGTAAGAAGTTTTACTAAGAGATGAGTCAATAATTGTTTTGAACTATTAAATGATTTGTGTAAAATCAAAACGTAACATATAAAATAAACTTGGCCTATTGACTATTGTACACATACATCACCGTCCATGTATGTAGCTCAATTAATTAATTAGTTTGTTAATTTAATTTATTTATTTATTTTATTTTATTTATTTATTTATTTTAATTAATTACTTAATTGTAGGTGCTGTTAAGAAGATTCCAGGTTGGTCATATGTATCTGAAGAGGATCATGACTAAAATTTCCATGTCTATTGTGTGATGGAAATGGCCATGCAAGGCTCTTCTTCTAATGAAGTTTATGGGAAAACCATGTCTTTAACATTGCAAGGAAATGAGCTGCCTCTTAAAACAAAGTCCAAGAAAATTTGTAAAAGCAACAAATGGTTGAGAATCCTCAAGATTTTTGTAGGAACTGTTTTCTCCATTCTGCTTGGAGATCCGACCACTATTATTGCCTCTACCATGGCTCATTTGGTTATTGAAGGACTTTTCCACAACACGGGATAATATTATATATTATCTATCACGCTTCTTTTAGATTCGAATTATGATTTTTTAAATAGCGTATATATTAAATATAGTCTACGTTTCTATGAATAATGTATTTTAAATGTGTAATACGATACTTTGTATCTTCTTTTTATTGTACCATTTTTTTTTTTTTGTAAGGATAAAAAAAAAAAAAAAAAAAAAAAACATTAGGAACCCTGTGTCACGAGGGGAATTCTATGAATTTTCTCTTATATTATATACTCCATACAATGCATGTAACATACATATTCCGTATCTCTATACAATTTTTCCAGTGTCAAATGCTTCTTCCTCTTATTAGCATAACTTTCCACATGTACTTTATTCACCAAAACCAAAATAAATAAAATAAAAATAAAATAAAATAATTGAAAAAGTAGTAAATACCAAAATGAGAGTTTTCCTCAAAAAAAAAAAAAAAAAAAAAAAAAACCAAAATGAGAAAGTCAACTAATTTTTTATTTTTATCATTATTTTGAGGGTAATCGAATCAAATCGAAATAGTAAAGAATTATAGTACAAACCGTAAAGATCCTAAAGCCCAAACAGCTAGCCCACGAACACAAATAATACAACAGTTGGATCATCACATTATCCACCTAATTGACTCCGATCAATTCTCTTAAGTATACAACAATTGCTGATATTTGTATACAAAAAAATTAAAACAAAAAACAATTGGATGATCATGGTACGTTCACCCACCTAATTAACGTTGCCAAATTCGAGTTCGGGGCTATGTTGAAATCCATGCTTGAATTGAATTCAAAGAAGAGAGATTTATTATCATCATCACCAATCTTGAACGAAATAAGGGTTGATGAGGTTTAAGTCGGTAATCTGATTTTCGTTGGAAAAACCAAAACTTGATAATCTGGCACAATAAAGATTTATACTCCGTATGATATTTTAGTAGAATATATATAGATTATTATCATCATCACCAACCGACATTAGCTTAATAAACACATTTCTTTAAAAGTTGTAACGGAATCAAGATATGGTTTGGAGATAACTAACCTAAAAAACTAACTAACCGAATATATTTGTTCTTTTTCTTTTTGTGTTGGAAATAACCTCGATCGGTGTTCCTTTCAAAAATCAACCAACCTTATTACTCCGTACAATATATCCAAGTTTCAATTTACTAACCCATTTTTTAGAATTAAACGAGTAACAAACCCATAATTAACTTCTCAGTTCAATATTTTGGCAATCAATCCGTAAACCATGGAGAACCAAAACCAAGAAATTGATGAAGACCTTTTAGAGCATCTAGCAAATTTACCATAGGAGTCTTGGTGATCGAGATACTCTAAAAGGCTTTTGATTTTTCAATTTGATTAAATTAATAATTTTAGACGATTATATTATTAGATTTTTATTAGCTTCATTTTTTTAAAATTTATGGTGGGTACTTTACTTAACATGACCACTATTCCACTAATATTATTAGCTCCGCAAATGAGTGAGTATTTTTTCATTATTTCAATTCAGTGATATAATTCTTGCTAATAAAAAATGAAATATTTTTTTATAGACAACATCCCTAAAAATTATACATAAATTAATAAGGAGTGATTATCACAATATTCAATAAAAGTGGACCTTATAAAAAAAGTGTACAAAAATGCAACTTATATATCGAATATTAAAAGTGATTTTATAATAAAAATACGACTTATATATGGAATATTAAAAGTAACTGCTCATCAAGATTGTTCCACCTTAAAGAAATTAATAATACTTCCAAGAAACAGAAACATTATACGTGATAACTACCAATTACATAATCCGATCGATCGATCGATACACCAATACGTCTCAAATGATAAATGCACATTAAAAAAGTTAACACTAGAAATTTTATTAATCATTACAAAGAAAAAGAACGTACAAAAATATGGAATTAACTAATTATCTAGAAAAGTAATGATGGGATTAACTAATCTATAAAACGTACATAACGAAGAAAAAGATCGAACGTACAATAAAACCTTAAAGTGTCCATTATTGATAATACTGATGATCAACTAATCTATAAAACTAACGATGATCCAATCAAATTAAAAGATGGATTTAGACTGTGACGGACTAAACAACGAATCAGTAGACTTACTCTAGTTCGGCCTCCTTGTCAAGTGTCAGGGGTATGATCTTCTTGATGATGATCGGTGTCGGTGTCGGTGTCGGTGTCGGGTTTGGGTTCAGTTGGATCATCATCAGTAGCAGTACGTGTAGGAGTCGAAGGCCTTGTTTGATTGAGTTGCCCAAGTAATACATCATAAACTTTTCGAACCAGAGTACCTCTCAGAAGTGCACATTCGGTCTTTGTATGCTTGCAGAAGTAATGTAGTTGTTTGACCGAACAATGACCAATTAAACCTCCAAGAAACAAGAAGAGCCAGTTAATCGACTTCTTCTTAGCAGAAATCATGGGTATGCAACTATTTTCAGCGTGACAACGTTGGCAGTTTACTCCACCCTTCATCTCTAGCAAGTCTGACATTGCTGGCTGGTCTTTAACCAATGTCATCATCGTGTTAGCTTGTTCGAAACTCGTGTTTAGGTCAAACTCCAGTTTGTATTGCAGCCCACAAGAAGCATTCTTGCACTTGACTTCACCAGAAATAATGTCGATATTATTATGTAATAAGTACGCCTTAGAATGAACCTTAGCACGTTCATTCGTCGCCCATCTGTAGGGGGTTCTATCGTTTCGGGTTTGTTTATTTTGATCTTTTTTTGACGAGTTCGCCGTGGTGGAGTTGGTGAATCACCCTGAGTAGTAGTAGTAGTTGGTGTAGTAGTAGTGGCTTCGCTGTCGACTGCCGAAGATTGCGGGATATTGACTAAATTGTTCGGGTCAGTTTCGACTATTGGCATTTGACGAAGTGGTTCATCGATCGTTGCAGTCGTAGCCGGGTTGGGAATCTTGGGATGCGAGCTCGATGGCATTGAACAAATATCATCAGTCGTACTAGGCAGTGCGAGAGAAGGCGCAACATCAACCGTAGTCGTAGCAGGAAGTGAGAGAGAGGGCGCAGCATCAACCGTAGTCGTACCAGGAAGTGCGAGAGAGAGTGCAGCATCAACCGTAGTCGTACTTCTTGGAAGTGCGAGAGAGAGCGCAAGATCAGCCGCAACATTATGATGATGATGATTATCAGCTTGTTCAATAGCAGCAATTAGGTTTCTTTCTGTGTTGATATCTTCTTGATCATCGACATCATGATGATCATCTTCAACCGACTTTCTTTTTCGAAATTCCATGATTATTATTTGGCGTAACGAACTATGTTGTAGAATCTTGGATTTGTTTACTGGTTAATTTTGGGCGAGAGAGAAAAATTTGGTTGTTGGATTTTGTTTGGTTGTTTATTTGTTTATTCTAGAATCTTGGATTTGTGTATTTATTAGTTTTTGGCGAGAGAGAGTTTTGGTTGTTTATTTGTAAGAACAAAGGAGGATGTCGATCTCTTTTATAGGCTTAAGGTTTGTGGAGTGTCAACTGTCAAATGGGAAACTAAGGTCGGTTAGTCAAAAAAATATCTGTACTAATATATAAACTAATGTCAGTTACCCATTTCAATTATTGAATTAAAAGACAAAATATAAATATAACTGACCTCCAATTAACAAGCTTAATTAATTTGCTAATAAAGTCTCTAGTGTTGTGCTCATTTTGTTATTTAAACGCATTTTCTTGACGTTATAATTGGCTTCCTTCATTTAATCTATGAAAAAATAAATCATGAAAACACTTTTTTTTTTTTTTTTTTCATTATTTAGGCTTGACACACAAGAATAATTTGAGTATCAATGGCAGCAAGTAGCCGGTGAATATAACAAAATAATCATGTTAGTGGTCTTTATGAGACTAGACACTCTTGGGTATCCACATACCTCAGTGGAATTTTTTTTTTTTAGCTAGAATGACAACTACGGGAAGGTATGAATTGAAAGCATTGGAGCCCTTTGGTTTGCACATGGTAAACATAATGAAATGAACAAAGGAAAAGAAAAAGAATGAAATGAAAACCCCCCAAATTTACTATGTTGTTTGTTTTGAATAACAAAAGGAAACAAGCTAGCCACCACTTACTTCCACCACCCCACTCGCCACCCCTCTCCAGCCCCGTTCCTGGAAATTTATGGGCCCTAGCCATAATGTAAGAAAAGGGCCCCTTACACAAACAAGTTTTTTTACACGCAATAGTTTTAAATATAAGACAATGAAAATAGCTTATATTATTTGAATAGTAAGTCTCCATACACAATACTCGAGTAATAACTTTGCATAATATTTCGGTAATTGAATAAATATGAAATGGTGTAATTATAAAGATTAATATTTTGAATCAGATACTCATAGAAACCGGAAGATTAGAAGAAGTGAAGAGGTTATATTGCATTGTTATCTCTACCTAATTGACATCTAAGTAATTTAATGTTCATTGCTAACTAAATGAAATAATTATCTTTTTAAAAAGTAGTTTTTTTTTTTTTTTTTTTTTTTTTTTTTTTGTTTAATGAGTAAAAACTACAGAGTGAAATTCTATGGCTATGCAAATTGATTTTTTTTTAAAATTTTGGGCTCCTTTCTGGTGTGGGCCCTAGGCGGTCGCACTCGAGGCCTATCCCTCCGTGCCAGCTCGGCCCCTCCCTCATCACTCGCTGTCCTTTACTGCCCATCCCTTCCCCCAAGGGTTTCAAGGGTGAGGGGAGGGGCAACCGACTATTTTACTTATGGGAAAGGGGAGGAACTTTTAGGCGAGGGTGGAGGAGTTTTTCGGGGGAGGTTAGAGGTTTTCGGGGGGGGGGGGGGGGGGAGGGGAAGGGAGGGGCGGCGAGAGATGGCCCGGGGTCTATTGGGGAAATGATTTTGGCACACCAAAAATTGATTTTGACACACCTTCATGTGAGAAGAGTTTTGAAAACTGTGCTCTCACAATGGGTGTGCCAAAATTAATTTTTGGTTTGCCTAAATCAATTTCCGGTCTATTGGTATCGATGATTTTATAGTGCAATAATCGATATTGTAAGCCTTGTCAAAAGCAAGTTGTTCATTGGGATAGACAAGTGGCAAACTGTTCATGTAGAACTTTTCTACTTGAATTGTCCAGAGAATAAGAATATGGAGAAGAATAGAGCTGCAAACGATCCGAGCCGAGTCGAGTTTTTACTTGTTCGAGCTAAGTTTGATAAATATTTTAAGTGTTCGAACATGCTCGAGCTTGAACGAGCTTCATAATTTTGTGTTCGAGCTTTTTTCATTAAGGTTTTCCCTTATTCGAGCTCGGCTTGAGCTCGTTCGTTTGTGATTCGAGCTCGAGTTTGAACAAGCTCTAATGTGAACAAGCTCAAACGTGAACAAGCTCAATCAAGCTAATATTAATCAACTTTGAAAAACTATAAGTATACTCTAATAAAAAAAAGTCGTTTGATGATATTCATCATAACAACAAGATAGACAGTAATTGAGTATTTGATATTATAAAACAGAAATTTGAGCAAATATACTATTCACTTTCTTAAAAATAATACTCTATATATTTTAATTTAATATGATATTATAAACATAGCTATTTTGATTATATACGATAATTGATTATAATTGATTTGGTTTCATATTAAAATTGAAGTATTTTAAGAATAATTAAAACAGTGAAATTAATTGTTTCGAGCTTGAACGAGTTATAAATGAGCATATGAACGATCATATGTACGAGTTATGAATGAGTGTTTGTGAAAATTAACGAGGCACAAAGGTGTTCGAGTTGGGCTTGTTTACTTAACGAGCCTCAAATTTTCGTTCGGACTCGTTCAATACTTAATAAACAAGCTTTGACCGAGCTTGTTCGCGAGTTGTTCACAAACGTATCGGCTCATTGTAGACCTAGAGAAGAATCCTAACTTAAAAAGTTCACTAATAGAAAATGGACTCGAAGGTATTCATCATGAGTATCAAATCTTATATTTTATTTTAAAGGATTTTTTGGCTTTTACCACAAAAAAAAATCAAAAAAAATTATTTTTTACCACCAAAACTTCTAAAACTTTTATTTTACCACAAAATAAAAAATTAAAAATTGTTTTTACTCCTTGTCTTCAAAAAGCCTAACGAAATTTTTAAAATTCTTCGATTTTCGTGCCAAACACATGGTTTTTAGGGGGTTTTGGGAACATTTTGGCAAAAGGGTCAATTTGAGGTCAGAATTGACAAAAAAATTATCGAAAATGCCTCTTTTTGCGTATTTAAAAATACCTCGATTTACATGAAACACGCAAAACGAGGCATTTTCGGTCATTTTTTGTCAATTCTAACCTTAAATTGATGCCGTAGAACCCGAAATGCCCCCTAAACCTATGAAGAACATGTTTTGCGCACGAAATTCGAAGAATTTCTTTTAACCGTTAGATTTAACGGTTTTCTTGACGTTAGGTGGTAAAAAACAATTTTTAGAATTTTTTTTGATGGTAAAATAAAATAGAAGTTTTGGTGGTAAAAAATAATTTTTTGATTTTTTTGGTGGTAAAAATCAAAATTTTCTATTTTAAAAGTTCTAAAATATATATATATTTTTTAATAATAAAATTCATAGTATAATTTATTTCAGCTTAACATATTTTTTCTAACAATGCAATACGTTTTTCTAATGTTTTGGTGGTTTCATTAAGGGGAAAAAAATTGTAAAAGTTTGGCAGTTTCACATCATGAAAATAATTAAGGAAACATTAGAAAATACCACAATTTTCACAAAAATTGGATTATAACACCACAAATTTACAAAAATTGAATTATAACACCACAAAAAAAAAAAAAAAAAAAAAAAACCAAAGAATTGGATTTCACCACTACTTAAGGATTCTTTGATGGAATCCGTTAGTGGGACCCACTCTGGACAATTGTCAATAAACGATTTGTTTATAAAAAAAAAATAACACTAAACCCTAACCCAACCCAACCCCACCACTGGAACCACCTGCCCGATCGCTGACAGCCCAAACACAACCACTAGAACCTCTTGACCCCACCAAAATTGCCGGAACCACCATTCCCACCTCCCAGAAAACCACTCCAGTAGCCCTCGCAACCACCTCACGCACCGCACCAACTCACCAACGAAAAGCAGCCGCCGAACCCACCTCACGCACCGCACTGACCCCAGCTAACTCGCGCACGCACTCTCGATCTCTGTCCTTAAATTGACAATCTAGGTTTAGGTTTGTCGACTCCGATTGTTTTAGGGGTGGAGGTGGTGGCTAAGGTGGTTTTCGTGGAGGGAGAAATGGGTACGTAGGATCTGATTTTCAGTTGTTGCAGCGGCTGCTTTCCCGTTGGTAGGTTGTTGTGATGTGCGTGAGTTGGTTACTTGCTGGGGTGGTTTTCAGGGAAGGGGGTGGAGCCAACGGTTTTGGTGGGGTATGAAGGTTTCGGCGGTTATGGTTGGGTTGTCGGCAGCTGAGGCAGGTGGTCCAGATGGTGGGGCAGGGATGGGCTAGGATTTAGGATTTTTTTTCATTTTTTTTATTTTTGTTTTTATTTATTTTTTAAACCAATCGCTGAGTGACAAGTGTCCATGGTGAGCCCCACTAATGGATTTCATCATTTTTTGTGGTGTTATAATCTATTTTTTGTGAAATTTGAAGTGCTATTTTCTAATTTTTCCAAACATTAAAACAGGAAAAAAAATGATTGTATGGAGTATGTAGTACATATACTATACTAGTATGAGACTAGCAATTAAATTCTTTTGTAATCTTTGTATTAGGAAATGACTAAAATATTTGAAAAAAAAATACGGTAAATCTTTTTTTTTTTAAAGGAAACTAAACAATGAAAAATTATTATTTTTCAAATGATTTATGGAACCTACCTTTTTAAGCCGGTAATTATTCCTCAACATCAAATTATAATTATTATAGGGAAGCGGATTTATTAATATGTGTCCATGGGCACACGTTAGAAAAACTAAAATTCGATAATTATAAATAATAAAAGTTTATGTGATATTTTATAAAAATAAAAATTTCTTAAGTTTATCGAAAACAAAACAATATATATGATATACTTTGTTCAAGCTCATCTATTTTGCAAACGAACATTGTTTAATTTCTTTAATTATTTGCGTAAATATAAGATCTACTTTAATCCTTGTGATCATTGGTTAATTGGCACATACTAAAATTATTCAAGAAAATATTTTTTTTTTTTTTTGACAAACAATAGGATTATTTTCTTTTATAAAAAAAGAAAAAAAAAAGATTTTTGTACATTTTTGTGATTTTTATTCATCCAATATTGTATCAGATAAATTCTTTGAGATCATAATGTAAATCTTATTTAATTGAGCTTTTAATCTTTACCTTCTTTACTATAAATATATACAGTTTTTCAAAAATTATTTTATCTATTAGATTGAAACCCTAAACATCAATAAATCGTGCCTGTCAAAAAAAAAAAAAAAAAAAATCGTCTCCACGATGCCCCCTAGGAAGAAGAAGATTATGCCGGGCATGTATTGGAATAAGCCCGAAATCATGAGCATTAACCATGATTATACAAGTGAAACAGATAGATTAAGCTTCCTTCCTGATAGTCTTCTGATCACCATACTCTCTCTTGTTCCAATCCCTTCCGCGGCTGCCACCTCCGTCTTATCCCACCGTTGGCGCTATCTCTGGACCCAAATCACCCACATCTCCTTTGAATCATGGTTGGGTGGGAAACCATTTCGTAGTTTCCGGGATTTCAAGAATATCGTCAATCACATTCTCTTCCAGCTCTCCTCCTCCAAACTCCACACCTTTCGCCTTCATTTTCCTTTCCCTAACACCCTTCTACTAGATCTAGAAACTGATGACACGACGACGTTTTACTCAGAGGTAAGGGACTGCATAGCCTGTGTTGTTCCCTGGATTGAGCTTGTCTCCCATCGTAACCCGGAGGCAATCACGATAACTTTTCACGACTCGAATCCTATTCGATTGCTTGACCCGCCACATTTACCCGTTAGTTTTCTTCAAACTCAATCACTTGTTACACTGGAATTAATTGCAAATGTTGAGCTTACCTTTCCTAAGGATAATCTCCTAGTTAATCTTCCTAATCTGAAGAAGCTTTACATGAATTTATTCGACTCGCAACGTCGTGTTATGGATACTCTTTTTAGGTCTTGCCCTTTACTAGAGTATTTAATATTGTCTCTTCATTTAAACGAACATGATCACCTTATTCATATATCTGCCCCGAATTTGAAGGACTTGAATATCGAAATGGATAAATCGTCGTTGTTGTCTATTCATAGCAAGTTTGTGGTTAATGCTCCTAAACTGGAACGATTCATGGTTAGTGGACTTCTAGCGGTTTATGACTTTGTCACGAATCCAACTAATTTACGACAAGTCATATTTATCTTGCAAAAAATTGATGGATTTATAATTGATCATGCTTTTGTTAACACAGGACAAGGGCTATTTCGAGGGATTTCTTGTGTTCGGAACCTAGTATTAGTAGGTGATTGTGGTATAACAATTAGTCTGTTAGATTTTGTCGCTGGTATTATTGGCCTGCCAATCTATCATAACCTAGTTTATCTCCGTCTTAACTGTGGCGAATCTGATGTGGATTTCGTTGATAATAATTGGAGACCTCAATTACCCAGTTGTTGGTCGGCTAATCTGAAAAGCGTAGATGTCTCGGTTAAGATGAAGAAGAATGTGGTAGAGATGAATTTGCTTAGGAACATTTTAAGTTCCGCAACTGCTTTGAAACAACTTTGCGTTTCTTCTCTTTATGCTAAACTTAATCCAAGGCCAAATCGACTATGGAATGAATATACATTTTGTAGAGAGCTGTTTATGTGTCCAAGGAGTTCGCCGACTTGCAAGATTCACTTTACTGGTAAAATGATTACGGCTTCAAGTAACGATTTTAGTTATGATAAAGATGAGCTAACATGTAAAATACTCAAACAGTATATACGTCCGTACAATTAGCAGCAAGTTAAAATTTTATGTTAAATGAGGTTTATTCACATAGTACGTAACTTATTTTCTATGTAAATTTCTCTCAAACAAATGAAAGGTTCTTTCGTAGTCATGCGTGGTTAACATATTGAGTTATATACATTATACATTATTAACATATTGGTGTGTGCTAAGTTTCCTAGAAATTGTTAGCATTATTATCATACTAATACTAATTATAAGTACATTGTTGTATTTTTTTTTATATTATTATTATTATTATTATTATTATTATTATTATTATTATTATTATTATTATTATTATTATTATTATTATTATTATTATTATTATTATTATTTTTTAATTTTTTTTTTATTTTTATTTTTATTGTAGAGTATATATTTTGAGTTTTGTTTTCAGTGTTTAGTAAAATTATAAAATAAACTTAAGGATCGATGAGGAATGATACCACGCTTACCACCTTTCTTTAATGTTATTCTTAATAGAATTTTTTAATTAATTAAGAAATTTCATTTCTCCAAGTTAATATTTAGGTTTGTTTGTATTTTTTTAAACCTAATTCTATCTAGTTTTCTAATTACAAATCTCATCTAATTAGATCATCTAATTAGAAAAGCATTAAAGATAGAAATAAATAAAAAAATACACCATATTTTCTCAAAACAAAACTCATATCGTCAATTCATTATTTCATAAAGGTATTGAAGAACTAAACTGATCTATTCCTTTATATCTGCTACGTATATAATTTAGTATAATACGTACCTACTTGGAAGTTGTCCCTTTTTTTTTCTTGTTTTTGAGTTTGAAAACTTGAAAAGAAATATATATAGTATATTCACGTGAGTTACCCTAGGATTAAGTTTTGAATTGAACCATGTCGAGTAACAAAAGGACTCATCCAAGTCACCGAGAGCATCCACTCGTGGCGGTCAATCACCAAGGTGCATACACATGTAACGGCTGCAAAATGGAAGGCATGGCCCATGGGGCTAAGATACAGATGTGAAGGTTGGAACTATGATTTACACCAAAAATGCATGTTTGCACCCCCTAAGCTAAAAATTCAAGAGCATAAATATCGATTTCTCGAATGACCCCTCTCCGGGCCTAATTGCACTAGGGTTGGTTGCACCAAGTGTAGGAGCTGTGACGCTTGTAGGATGACGGTAAAGGGGTTCGTGTATCATTGCTCTATAAGAAATATAGAAGGTGTATTAAAAAAAAAAAAAAAAAAAAAAAAAAAAAACACACACACACACAATTCACTAAATGTTTTAATTTTGAGTTGTAAGCATGTAATACATGAGAAAATTAAAAGTGAAGTTAATAATAAACTTTGTCGATCTTCTTACTCTTATAAAATGTTGCTCATACGCTGGCACGGTTAAATCAATCTGACAATAACTAACTTCAATCATTAACTACCTAACTAACTAATTTAACTAGCTGATAGCTAACACAGGATTTAGTTGATCAGGATCTTGGAATTTCTTGAAGTTAAATTAGTTACATTAGTTTGCTGATTATATCGTTTTTATAGTTATTACTTAGCTTAACCAATAATTTCAGTTGGAAATTATTTGTTTTTTAAATTACAAAAAAGAATTGAAATCTAGGAGTATTATCTACTCGTAACTTAGCTTGTTAGTACATTTAAGGCACTGGCTAGTAAACCAATGTCGCTTTTTGTTACGTAGCATTATCGTAATCTAATAATAGATAATAATAATTTATTGCTGCAAAATAAAGCATGTTCAAGACATATTATTGTCACACTGAATCTCTCCTAATGCAAAGATATATTGCTTTGTTTTAAAACAAGCAATTTTGACTTATCAATAGAGAAATATAGAACATTAAAAAAATGAACACTATAATCCTACATAATATAAATAAATTAAAATAGAAATTAAAAGAATTCAAAAATAAAAATGAAATTTTACTATGAATCAAACAAACAAACAATTTCTGTAAAAAAAAAAAAAAAAAAAAAAAAAAAAAAAAAAAAAAAAAGTTACAATAGAATATAAGAGCCCAAATTTCAAAGCCCTTATCTTAAACCTACGGCAATAATACTGTTCTTGGTTCAACATACTTACTATACTACTAATTAAGATGCATTATATGAAAAATAGGACTAATACAAATGAAATTAAAGATGAAATTATCAAAGCATCAATCTAGCTTATACATGATCACTAATATAATTATATTACACTAACCAATTGATCTTGTTGGGTACGGTCCAAATTTTATAAGTCCATTATTTTGGTGGAGTATTGTGCATATTCTTTGAGTCTTCTAGAATAATCACGCAAGGTCATTACTTGCTCTTGATTTCTCTAGAATAATATCCTAGTTGAATGTTTTAGAGCATTATTGACATTGAAAGCTAATAGAATATAATACATGGTTCGTGAATTTTCTAAAACATTATGGATAAAAGAATGATAGAGGAATTTCTAGAATATTACGGCCATTTCTTCCAACTCCATCTACACCTATAAATATAAGTCAAGGGCATTCAATCATTGAATACAACACAACACAAGAAGTCATACCATGCACTAGCCTTCCTACATACTACACCTCCTTGTACTATTTACCTTTTTTACGAATCCATTATTCCTACTTTGTAATATACTCACCCTTACAAGGGTTCCTGTACTCTCCTATTTTCAAATAATGGAATAAAAGTGCTCGTCGTTACATAAAATTGTGTGTTCATTTATATTAATTATCATGTCAATTATCAATTCAATTTATACTTCTCAATCAAACACATCTTCACTTCCATTGCACACTCACCAACCCTAACATCTAATGATGATGTCGATCAATTTTGAATGAATCCTCACGGCGTGCGCCATTAGGCCGTGGAATTAAATTGCTCAAGTAAATCTTGATACAGCATGACAACCAACTATGTTTCTTTTTCCTAGGAAGAACTTGTCATCAAAAATTTTGGTACATTTGAAAAAATCTTTGAGCGAGCTCACCTTTAAATGATTAAGATATCCTCCAAGAAACATAAACAACCAATCCATTGGCTTCTTTTCTTAGTCAAGTTTGACGGGATTAGTAGTAGTTCCATATCCATAATTACCGCAATCTTCATGCGTCATGCCATTTAACAACAACAAAAACCATGTTTGCTTACGTCTTTAAGTTCATCTAATTTATTTAAGGGGAAACTTCTTCAAACTTTTCGTTTATGACGTACTTTATTTCGGTGTGTTGCTTGCATTTCGCGCACTCGATATAACCAGTTACAGTTTTTATTCCTTGTCCTTCCAAGTACCTCCTTGAATAGATTGACTTGATTGTCGTGTTGCCAGGTTCGAGTGCAGGACCTAAAACATCATCCGTAGTAGGAAGTGTAGGGTTAGGATTCGAGAAAGGAGGTTATTTTGTTTTCATTGTAAGAAAATTGGAGAAAAGAGTACCTTTTACGCACGGAGTTTTAGAATAAATTGGAGAAAGTAATAAAATATGGGGTGGGGTAAGTAGAAAATAAAAAATTGTAAAAAGCAAAAATAGTAAAGAGAATATAAAATATAATTTATGTTGGGTCTATTAGGTGAGAGCGTTAGTTGAATAAAATATTATAAAAGCTTTACAAATAAGGAAATAGATCAAATATTTAAAAACGGTCGAAAAAGTAAATTAGAGCAAGTATTTAAAAAAAAGGAGGGAGTGTTGACTAGATTGTTTTTTTTTTTTTTCAAATGAAAACATACTTAATGACCCCTTCCACATCCTTCTCTCTGCCTTATTCTCCAATCCCTCGCTTTCTAGCCATTTCACATTCATGAATACTTTGTTCAATCTCTCTCAATTTTTTATAGGAAAATTTTCAATGGTGACCCTGTGGTACCTGGTTTTTAGTGGACAAAGATTAGTCTACAAAGGTTCCACTTAAGTGTCTGATAAGACTTATAAACAAAACTTAGAGTCGCCACCTTATTTTTATCCGAATAAGGACAGATTTTAAAACAGTCAATTTTAAGAAATAAAACTAAAAAAAATCAAATGTTAACTCCTTAAAGATAAATGAGGCACAGGGTTTGGGGTTTAGGTTAAGAGAATCGAACGTCTGGAACTCGTCTTCCCTTCCGTTCTAAGGAACGGGCTCTTACTATTGCGTTGTTAAAATCAAGTTTTAAGACATATTAATCACAAAAAAAATGATATAATAATTAATATAAGGTAGGTTTGAGCACCAAGTTGCACTACGTACCGATCATAGTGAGATTTTGAATTCACTCACGGATCAAAACCTTCGTAGTTCGGATCGATGCCATGTTTAAATAACCAATTCCGTTGGGTTTTTAATTTGGATAGTTGACATAAAACGTCATTTTTGTAAATGGGATTTTAGTGATCTTTGACGGATTCACTCATAAAAGTAAAATGAACCACCTTGGTTGAGGAAAATCACCCCGATTGGTGATTACCAAAAATGTCTTTTGAACAAGACAATTCAACAAATGCGTCCCAATTGACGACTTTTTATGTGGGTCAAGGTATTTTTTGGAGTGAAACTGTAAGGGTTCACTATATAATCTCACTTTGGGTTTAAAATCACTCAAGGGTAATTTTTGTAAGGTTTTAAGGGTTATGTGTTTAGGCTTAATGGAATTGACCAAATAAAACACGACACCTGTCAAGGCCTTACTTCCAAATAAAAGAGAACAATGAACTATTTAATCATATTCGATTGTCAATTAATCCATCAGGTAATTATAATGGGATATAAACTTATTTTTATGGAGATGGACAATTGTTACAATCTTATACCACTAAATAATTAATCTTAACCTCATGTTTGGAAATGAGGCCATAACCTTATATTAACTATCATTAATTATTAGAAATAAACAAGCAATGTTACGATTTATTCTTGTGTCACAAAAGAGTTTACAATAAGAAGGTTCACAAAATTATAAAATAAAATAATGTTTGTTAAAACTTTTATTTCTGAAGCCATCTTAAAATAAAATTAAAGTCCTTAAGACATCACTTATTTCGAAAGTCATCTTTGAAATGGGATTAAAGATTTTTAAAACAACAACATTTAGAATTAAAATTTGTTAAAAACTCTTATTTCAAAAGTCATCTTTAAAATAAGATTAAAGTTTCTTAAAACAACACTTAGAATTAAAAACTCTTATTTCTAAAGTCATCTCTAGATAAATGGAAGACATCTTACTTTAAACTCCATAAGTTAAGAAGTATAGATATAATATAAAGTGACATGGGTTTCATACCACCATTAGCTTCTTAAAAATAAATTAATACAATTTAAAAAAAAATTAAGAGAAAAACGTGCATATTTCATCTCTTTGATAGCTTGAACTAAACAAATCATTAAAAATTATAGAAAAATCGAAAAAATTATTTTGAGATACGGTTGGAAAGATCTTGAAAAGTTCTATCATTTGAGCTAAAGAAATGGAACTGCTTCTGGTCGTAAGGGTTATTTCATAGGCCATCTTTGGGACGTGGTAAGTAATTCTTTACTCTTGAACATCCTTTACACAAACTCTTAATTCATTAGGTCTTTAAGCTTACTTTAAGAAATAAATCATTCTTAAAAATACACTTTAGGCAGACACATGAATGTATTAACCTTTTAAATTTAAATGCATTAGAAAAAGATGCAATGTAAAATGCAATTACTCCCCTATTTATAACCTATCACCTCACGAATAGGCTTGGCTTTCTAATGTGGAGTAATGAAAGATTTAGGACTAATTTAGCATCTAATATCGTCATTACCCCTATTGGTATCATCGCATGGAAACAAACACATTAGTTAGCATAATAATAATAATTAAGGAAATTAAGAAAGGAATAAAGATAATACCTTGATCTAGATGTAGCAATTTTTTGGATAACCCTTCTTACTTATCAAGGATGAAAAGATGATCACTCCTTAATTAAAGTGCATTAACAGAGACTAAGTGATTTTTTTGGGGGTTTTGAGTTATTAAAAGAAATTAATGCAAAAATAAAGCTAAAGAACTTTTTTTTTGGATTTTTGATAAGAGAAAATAACCTTGAAAAATAAAGCTAAATCTTGAGAAACAAACCCTTTTTTTTGTTTTTTTTTTTTAATATAGACTAGGAATACTTAAGCAATTAAACTAATATTTTTTAACAAGGATAATAAAAACAATGCTTGAACTTGAAATATTTTTGTGTTTTTTTTATAGGAATTAAAGATAATAACAATACTTAAATAAAAATAACAACTTATATTAATTATAAGATTCGTTTTAAAAGCTAACAACTAAAAAATAAAGCTAAATTAGAAAGATTTTAACTAAAGTAAAGATTAGAGGAGAAAATTTTTTAGAGAGAAATTGTAGGAAATTTTTTTGGTGTCTAAAACTTGAAAATTAGGGGGTATTTATAGGAAAATAAAGGGGTTAATTTGTAAATAAAAAAAGTAAATAAATTAAAATTCAAGGATTATTTTGGTAAATATCAAGATTTTGATAATAATGAGAATCTTGATATTAAATTCTTTCGTTTTATATGTAACAAACTTACTTAATTTGTTTTGCAACATTTAAACTGATAAAATAAAGAAAACCGTAATAAAATCAACTCTAATATTCACACAATAAAAAGGTTCTAAAATGCCATGGTATTAAAAAAAAATATATATGACCAAGTCATGTCACAACTCAAAAATAATACTCACATGGTATACAATAACAGAATGCCTAAATTTATTTAGTGACTATTATACTCATCAAGATATTAAAACAACACTTATAAAATAAATATCAGCTCTAAGATTACACAAAGACATTAGGTTACAATACTAGTAGGGTTGGACATAATATTTCAGAGTTTATATAAAAAAGTAACAAAAAAATAACCCCTGCCCTTATTAGATAGTACATATAAATTTACCCAAGAACATCTAAAAATACGACAAACCTTATAAATACGAGCATTTCAAATAATAACCCTTACTAAAAGTATAAAGTAAGGTAAATCATATAAAATCATAAAATTGACATGGTCAAAGTGAAAATACACCATGTAAAATCATATAATATTAAGTCATACAACATAAATTTAAGGTAGTCAAGAGTAAAATATATTTCCTTAACCGAATGACCCTTAAAAAAATGAACTCTTATCTTGCCTCACTCTAGTAAACACAAATTTATACTTATCATAGTTGTAAAAAAAAAGATAAAAGATACAAAACTAGATCAAAACAACAGGAAAACAAATAAAATAGAAGACCAAATTCACGTCGGCAACGCAAATTAACGTAACGGAAAATACTATTTGAATATTGTCAAATAGTGTTTGAATGGTGAAATGCAAAATGTGATGCATATGAAATTCATTTGTCCCAATTAGCGTCAGATAAATATTGATGCAATTGGTCCAAATTGAAATTTATTGGATACAAGATTAACTGTGGGGGATAAAAAAAAGATAACTTTTTTTCACTATTGACAATGTTTATCAAAATTGACGAGAGAATACACAAACTAGACTAAATAAGCAAAACAAAATGATTGGAAAAACAAGAAAAAAAAAGAAAAAGAAAGAAAAAGAAATAAAAAAAAAAAAATTGGCAGAGCCATTATGTTGTTGTGAACGAAACAAGGGGAAGCTAACAAAACTAAAGTGAGAATAAGACAAAACATCATTGCACACAATAACATAAACTTAAGTTAAAGGCACACGATCCGAATTCTACACCGACTTCACTATTCACACATACTTATTACTACGCGTTGTATTCACAAGTATTTTCCTTTTACTCTTGTTCATACAATACTCAATTATCCTTAGATAAATATCGATGGGTTTGGTCCGAACTTATATTTATCGGATCAAGTATTAACTGCGGGACAAAAAAAAATAAAGATATTTTAACAAGTGTACATAAAAGGAGGTACCTTTAACACTACAACATGTACTGCCCATTTAGGTGTGGGAATGTTTGTCATTTCCCTATATTGGTTGGGCATGAGTCTTTAGAGCAGCGGACTTTATAGGTAAGCTGGTCAAATAATAGGGTATTGCACAAATCGCAAAAAAAAAAAAAAAAAAAAAAAAAAAAAAAAAAAAAAAACTCTAACCGTCTAATTATTATACATACTAATAATAGGGTTTTTGTTTGAGTATTTCACATGTTAGCTCATCTTTATCATAACTATAATCGTTACTTGAAGCCGTAATCATTTTACCAGTAAACTGAATCTTGCAAGTCGGCGAACTCCTTAGACGCATAAAAAGCTCCCTACAAAAAGCATATTCATTCCATAGTTGATTTGGCCTTGCACTTGGTTTACCTTTGGGAGGAGAAACTCGAAGCTGTTCCAAAGCAGTTGCACTACTTAAAATGTTATCAAGCAAATTCATCTCTACCCTATTATTCTTCATCTTAACCGAGACATCTATGCTTTTGAGATTAGCCGACCAACAACTGGGTAATTGAGGTCTCCAATTATTGTCGATTTCGTTGATATCGTAATCGTTGTCATATTCGCCACAAAATCTAACAGGCTTATTATTGTACTACGACAATAATTTACTAATATTAGGTTTCGAACACAAGAAATCCTTCGAAACAGACCTTGTCTCGCGTTAACAAAATCACGATCAATTCCATTCCTTTTTTGCAAGGTCATTTTGACCAGTCGTAAATTAGTTGGATTTGTGACAAATTCATAAAAAGCTAGAAGTCCCTTAACCTTGAAATATTCCAGTTTAGGAGCATTAACCACAAACTTAGTGTGAATAGACAACAACGACGATTCTTCCATATTGATTTTCATATCCTTCAAGTTCGGGGCAGATATATGAATAAGGTGATCAGTGTTGGATTAATGATTCAAACGTTTTAGTTGCTAGTGTTTAGGTTAGTTGAAGAGTTAGTGGTATGCTTATCATTATCTCAATATGCTTTGTAGTACGTGGGAGTGCAGTATGTAGTGGCTTAAGTTTAGGAGTTTGTTAGTACTTTGTTAGTGGATAATGGTTTAGCCGTTAGTGGAGTATGAGTTCCTATTATTTAGGAGTTTAAGTTATCAATTTGTTAGTATTAGGCCTATATATATCTTTTGTATTTTCCGTGAATAAGTGTGTGTGAATATATCGAATTATCAGTTTTTATCCCTCTCTTTAGTTCCTACAATCAGGTTGGTTTAAATGAAGAGACAATAATAAATACTCTAGTAGAGGGCAAGACCTAAAAAGAGTATCCATAACACGACGTTGTGAGTCGTATAAATTCATGCAAAGCTTGTTCAAATTAGGAAGATTAACTCGGAGATCATCCTTAGGAAAGGTAAGCTCAATATGTGCAATTAAATCCAGTGTAACAAGTGACTGAGTTTGAAGCAAAGAAACGGGTACAGGAGGCATGTCAAGCCATCGAATACAATACGAGTCATGGAAAGTGACCGTGATTACCTCCGGGTTACGACAGGAGACAAGCTGAATCCAGGGAGCAACACTAGCAATGCAGTCCCTTACCCCGGAGTTGAACGTGTCAAGTTCTTGATCTTGTTCAAGGTTGTCAAGGGACGGGAAGTGAAGGCAAAAGGTGTGGAGTTTCGAGGAGGTGAGTTGGAAGAGAATGTGATTGACGGTGTTGTTGAAATCTCGGAAATTACGGATGTAATTCCAATCCGTCCACGGTCCTAAGGAGACGTGGGTGATTTGGGTCCAGAGACGGTGCCAACGTTGGGATAACACGGAGGTTGCAGCCGCGGAATTGATTGGATCAACCAGAGAGAGTATGCTTATCAGAAGACTATCAGGAAGGGAGCTTAATCTGTCCGCTTCACCACTATAATCATCGTTGATTAATTTCCGTTTTTTGGACAATTTCCGTTTTTTGGACGTAACAATCTTTTCCTTGCACGGACGCATGGCGATGAGCAATTAGAGACTAATTTCAAAACTAGGGTTTTAAATCTAATCATATATCTAATACAAGTAGTCTAGTATATATAAAGGATCGGAGTGGTTTAGCTAGATCAAGAAGATAGATTTTCTAAAGATAAATTTCTTCGTTGGTTATTTGGTTGATACTTGATAGGATTTAATTAGCCATTAGGATGGAGATCTTCACTTTATTTCCCTATTAAAAATATTTACCAAAAATATAAAATTTGCTAAAATCTAGAATTTTGTTAGCCGTTATGAGTCGGTGATGCATGATCCAATTTAGAATAGAATTCAAATATCCTTCCGTGACCATATCATTGGTGGGTTCCTCACCAATATAAATTTAAGTGATTAGGTTGAATTAGTTTACGAGATAAACTTGGGAGATTTGAAAGAAAAAAGTTCAATTAAAGTTGAAAGACAAATTAAAAAGTTGTCTAAGGAAAATCTGTAACATGGATGTCAAGGTGTTTCATGACATGTTAAAGATGTTACGAGAACCCGGCCGTCGAAACCCCAAGGCGGGTTCTACGGTGGTCCGTGATGGGGAGCGGATGGAGGCTAATTTACAAAACATGAAGATACCCTTTAGTGGTGAAGAATGTTTCGGACAGTACGTGGATTTAAACAAGTACGTGTTATAACAGGTATATGAATTCTAAATTCGGTCACCCTATCAATTATGTGGTTTATCTTGATAATTTTCCTACAATTGATGTGATTCCTTCCAAATACAAGGCGACTGCACAATACAAAGAGTATATGGAGGGTGTGCTCGCGTACTTGATGTCTTTCTTGGATCGTACGAAGCCCCTGATGTTCCTAGACAGGGTGTTTAAGAGCGTGGAATCTGAATTTCAGGCGTATGTAATTGCTCTCCATCAATCCTCTCAGACCACTTCCATGATTATCCATCTATAACAACATTGATTAGAAAACTTAAAATATAAAAATTGCAGAAAAATCACTAAATATAATAGAATAGATTAGGTAGTTGGTATTCTATCCTGCAAAATAAAAGAAGTACTTTTGCTGAGATCAGAGCAAAATATACTAAATCTAGATTCCTTCTTCTAGAATAGATTAACTGGAACAGATTTTGGAGTAAACCAATAGAGCCAAGAAAAACTAGTGCTCATAATGAACAGGTGAGTGGGTAACAATCGATAAGCAGCAGCACAAAATAGAATAATGTGGAAGGCCTGTGTTCTGAATATGCCTTAAAGATAAAACTTTTGATTGGTTTAGAATTTTATTTTTAATAAATAAAATATCAATATTTTATACATAGTATGTACTAATGTACAAGTGGTGAATCCAAAGGGCCGGGGTATATAGAGGTAATTGTGATCACTATTGTCTAAAGTTGTGAAAATAGGGTTGTAAGACAATCACAACTTAATCTAGGTGATTATTAATTCATGAGTAGAAAATTCAAATAACATAAATTTTTATTTTTAAATTCATTAAACAATCAAGTATCGCACGGGCACAAAACTAGTTAATTTGATTTAGCAAAACTGCAAAAGTATATAGACAAGGGCCAGAGTGCAACTGGAGGAGTATACATAATACACTACATATACACTCCGTCAACATTTTTGCGTTCTTAATTATGAAATTTCAGCTTCTGCTATTGTGAGGATTATTTACACAAGGAAAAGGTAGACAACTCCTTACACACACACACACAAAAACAAAAACAAAAAAAAAAAAAAAAAAAAAAAAATGCTGTTGATACACGATAACCTATACCCCAAATCATTTTATTGAATCCAATTGGTACTCATAATTAAGCATCACATACGCAATGTACACATACGTACATAGTCATGTGAATGGAAAATAGATGACCATATAAAAAATACAGTGCTCATCAATCATTAATTCAAGTGTATACGTAGTATCTATAATACTTTCTCCGTTATTTTTATTATTGCATCATATAGGTTAGGCATAATAATTTTAGTACTCCCTCTACTTCGTAATAATTGCAACATTAGATGTTGTACAAATTAAAGTTATAGGAAATTTATAGGATAGGGTCTAAACCGTTTGTACACAGTTAATTCAAATCACTATTATCTAAGGAAACGGTATAAGGGGAGCTTAATTATTTAATTAGCTTGTAAAGAGAAAAAATGTAAATGAACATAAGGATCGGATTGGATTGGATTGAATCGAGTCAAATATAGTATAATACGTACGCGCGAAGTACGTTGTATTTGTTTCAAAAAATAATACAGTAATGTAAATTTAATTTTTTTTTTTCTTCCACGAGTAGTTGTAGTAGCTATCTAACAAAGAGATATCACATAGTTAAACCCCTCTTTGAAAACAACATTTCATCAACTTCTTTGATCAATTCAAAACCTCGTAACTTCCCTGACATATATTCCATTAACAAAACCAAAGTTAATTAAACAAATGATAAAATTTGGATGATAATTATATGTTTATTAAGATCGATCGTCATACTATCTACTATCTATCAACATCTCAAATTACATTTATTCTCATTGCATGCACGTATTTGACTTTTGTCCTTGGGAAATTTCAAGTAAATGTCGGTGAACCTTAAGGGAAATTATAAACCAGACCTACACGTAATTTACTTAATGTACTTTGTATATCTTAGTGTTTAATTAAATTGCTAAAAGGTTTCTATATATAGTTATATTAAGGCATTCATAAAAGTATCGTCAATTCATTATTTCAAAAAGGTATTGAAGATACAAACTCTCTATTACAAAAGGTATTAATCTTGTTCTTTATATCTTTTCAATTTTAATCTAGTATATATATTATACGTACATACTTAAAAGTTGTCCCTTTTTTCTTGATTTTGAGTATGAGATGATCAATATAGTATGTTACTAATCTTAGCTTTTATATGTGTTACCCTAATAGGATTAAGTTTTGAGTTGAACCATGTCGAGTAACAAAATGACTTGTCATCCAAGTCACCGAGAGCATCCACTCGTGGCGGTCAATCGCCAAGGTGCATACACATGTGACGGGTGCAAGATGGAAGGCATGGGGCTAAGATATAGATGTGAAGGTTGCAACTACGATTTACACCAAGAATGCATGTTTGCACCCCCTAAGCTAAAAATTCAAGAACATAAATATCGATTTCTCGAACGACCCCTCCCCGGGCCTAATTGCACTAGGGTTGATTGCACCAAGTGTAGGAGCTGTGACGCGTGTGGGATGACGGTTAAGGGGTTCGTGTATCATTGCTCTAAGACGGGGTGGGATTTTCACCCTAGATGTGCTAAGCTAGAGAGTAAAATTAGCATTGGAGATGTCACTTTTTGGCTTGAGAAGCAAGGACCATCTAGTTGTGCTTGGTGTAAAAGGAAGCTGCTCAACGGTTAGTACACTACTCTTTCCCCCTTTGACTATAGTGTGCTACTTCTTTTTATTGGTTAGTTGTACGTATATGTTCAATTTATAAACTAGCTATATATATTTGTATTGACCATTAATTTAAATTAGTAGCATAAAATGGTATATTTAAAGGTGAATCCACGAAAGCACGAGGGGTTAAATTAGTAGCTCAAAAGGGTATATATTAATATATTATACGGAGTATGTAGCACGTAACTTAATTGAATGTTATTTTTGTGATATTTTGCTAGAAGCCTAGAACTAGAAAACAGGATCACTAAAAAATAAAAATAGACAATCTCTTTTAAACTTACAAATGTTGACTAGGTCATTTTATACTTAATTATTTCTGGATATTCTAGACTTTCTAGTTATCTATCGCTTTCCCCGGCACCTTCCATGTCATTTTACTTCTTTGTTTGATTAAAATGAAAAAGAAAAAAAAAATTAGAGAGGAGAAAGAACAAAGGGAAAACTTTACTATGCTTCCTCTCTTTTTAAATACACCGTTTGTCGTCGTTAGATGATTATTGTTTATAAAAATTAGATATTTTCAAAGTATATATAGAGATGAATAGAATTTAACACGGCCTAATATAACAGGTGCAAAAAAGAAGATTCCAGGGTGGTCGTATGTATCTAAATATGATGACTATAATTTCCATGTCTTTTGCGTTATGGAAATGGCCATGCAAAGCTCTTCCACCTCATCCAATCTTAATGCAACCACTGGAGGAGACTCTTCTTTGGTTGTATTTCAGAAAATGAAGCTACCTCTTAAAGCTAAGTCCAAGAAAGGTGGTGCATTTTCTAGGAACAAGTGGTTGGAAATACTCAAGATTTTCTTGAGCTCTGTGTTCTCCATTCTTCTTGGCGATCCAACCACGATTATTGCTTCTACCGCGGCTCATCTTGTTACACAAGGCCTATTTCACCAAGGTTGAAGACACTTGAATAGTTTCATATTGTCATGTGATCATATATATATATATATATATATATATATATATATATATATATATATATATATATACGTACACTCAAGGGATACCTTGTAACAAATATTGAATGGTTCTTATCATCAGCATTGCTTATTATGTTAATTCCATGATCCATTCTAGATTCCTTAGTTTCTTACCTCTCTTTTGGAAAACATGTATAATATTATTGTTTTATCTATTGCTTATATATAATCTGTACTGTCTTTGTCTAGTGTCATTATTGTATATAGGTTGCTTTTGTGTATGTTATTGTTTTTTCTATTGCTTTTGGCTCAAATGTATAATATTACGTTTATAATATATACGAAGTAGTTATTAATTACATGTTGCTATCTCTTATAATCTTATTAAAATCATCCTATGATCGACATTCTTACTTGAATTTATATATATCCATGTTGACTGGACTTTGTCTACGATATTTATGTTCTTTTTAAGTAACAATTATTGTCATGCTAATACCATGTACATGCTTTTTTTCTTAGTATAATATGGAAGTATTTACGTACGTAAGTACAAATAATAAAGTAGACTGTTATACTAATATATGTCGGTATCAATGTTTTGCGTATAGGCAAAGTTAATCACTTACAAAAGCTGAGGCAAGAATTCTACCATTAGGGTTTTCTTTTATACTCAAATATGCATTTATACCAAAACCAACTTGTAATCCCAAAAAATATACAACACACCCCCTACTTTTTTTCATGTATAAAAAGCGTATTTGTACATTAATCTTAGCTAGTATATAAAAGAGCAATATATAGCTCGTCAAAATTGTTATTATTACGTTGTACAAAACTAAAAAAGAAAGACCAATTTGTAGCTAGAAATATTTATAGAATAGAAATGGAGTCATGTACACAAATTAGAAGAAGGGGACGAGATGAAGGGTGGACAAATGAAGCTCTTTCGTCCATATCAACCCTTCCTCTTCGTTTACTAGCCGTTTTTGCTATCGTTATTCTTTTATTATCCTTCTCATCCAATGGTGACTACAAGGCTCAGCTCGAAAGTAACGTGTCATTTTCAATGATTTTTATTCCATTGATACTTGTTGTTCTAGTAGGGTTCTTATTTATGAATGGGGACTTGTATTCTCAATTCTTCACTCATACAAAGAAACTTGGGTCGCAAACAACATCCATGTATCAATCGGCTGCCTCTTTTCCTTGGGGAGTCGCCGTGGTGGTGGTAGTGGTTCTGGTTTTGTTGTCTTACCAATCTTCGTTTCAAGCCAATTGGACCATTTTCTAGGTCACTTTACGTATATATCGATGCTAGGAACTTGGTGTATCATTCTGTTTAAAATTTACTTGTAATAGAAGAAAAGTATACTCGAGTACGTTTAATTTTCTGATCATTAATTAAATAATAATTAGGGTAAAGTTATTATTAAAAGCTTAAGTTGTTATACAATAAGGTATAGTAGCTAGTAGTCGCGTTTTATGGTACGGTTGTTCGTATATCCTATTTATGGTGCTTTAATTTCTCTGTCTCCATTATTTGATACAATAATTTCAAACTCAACTTAATATCTCAATTAAAATTGACTATATTTAAATTAGTCGTCAAGACTTGTTGTCATGTACCTACATCATATCATCTCATAATTATAAATAAAAAGAATACTAATGTAAAATTAAAAAAAGAATGGTCTCCCATCACTTACTAATTAATTTAAATTGAGAGAGACATATATATAGACCATCAAAATTTATGAAAGAAGCACTCAATTCACGATCGAATCTATTTCCAAGAAGTAGCACCCATAGTCCCATACATATAATTAACCATGATGAACCCATGCTTTATTGATTGGGACATTACAATTTAATTATATGGGCAGATAAAGTTCAAATTTTGTATCATGTAAAAGCTAGTAGCAACTTTTTCATTAGACCCACCAAAAAATAAAGTAGCACATGGTTGTTCGTTAAGTACTTAAGGGCAATGATACTATAAATGGACTAGCAATAGCCAATAACACACACTATTAATTTACTCATATAGCTTTAAATTTGTTAAAAACTTTCTTAAATTTATAAATTTCTCATAAAATTTACCAGTTTCATGTCAAAATTAACTAATTTACCTTGTATGTATACGTATAAAACAAAAAATTATTCAAGTTTATACAGATTAATAATTTATCCTCTAATTAGATCCAAATGTCCGAAAGACAAAATATGTACTCGTATATTACATCCATTTAATTACTTAGAATTGCAACAATCTTATTTTTTTACCCATTGAAAGTGAAATATGTACTATTTTAGAGGTGAAAGTGAAATCACTAAATTAAAGTGTACATAACATCAATGAGACAATAAGAGAAAATGAATTGAAGTTGGTTGAGATGAGGATAAGTAACAAGTAGGTGTGTGATTGGAATTATAAGCAATTACAAAAATATCTTATCAAACTAATATTTAAGTAAAAGTGGTCCCTTTATTTTCCCTTTTACAAAATTAAAATTCCAAGAAGTGACTCCACTATATTAAAAGCAACGTTGATGCATGTATGCATGTGGTATTATACTTCCTTTGCCGTTACAAATACGTATACTTTCGTACGTTCATTTAATTTTATTTTATCGTCCCCTGAGAATTGAAAAGTTGAAAAATTAATGATTTAGTTGTTTACATGTTTAGGTTCGTGAGCATATGCTGCATATCATGGTAGCTAGTTAAAAGATTACTTGATCGTCAGATATGCCTATCATATCGCCATTGCATTACAAATATTCCGTAATTATTATTTTATAAACTCGGAATTATTATTGGCAAAGTGTTCTAAGCTAGACAGTGGTGAGTCTTGTGTATGAAATATCTTGTGCATGGACAAAAAAATTGGAATTAAATTATTATAAAAATTCGGTAAACTTTTTATTTCTAAAATAGAATGTACGTATATGAAATTGCTATACGATTTATTTTTATTTATTTTTTAGTGCGAATTACTCTGTGTATGAAGCACAAAACAAAATTATAGGACAATAACATTGTATGAGAAAATTTTCTATCAAAAAAAAAAAAAAAAAAAAAAAAAAAAAGTGAATGAGAAAAAGTAAGCTACTTATGTCTTCAATTCATTTTCTCCACTAATCATCACACTTTCTAAAATTCGATGAAAAAAGTATAGCTTAAAAGTAGTCACTGCCTACTGGAGTACTGGCATAGTGGCATGGCTCACCCAAACACAGCCGCCTTTGTTGCCGAAAAATTCTAATTTCTCTTAATAACAAGTTCCTAAATTTATTTATTCAAAAAAAAAAAAAAATTCCTAAATTTATAAAATTGGAAATAGTTTTCAAATTACACAAAACAATAAAAAAAAAAAAAAAAAAAAAAAAAAAAAAAAAACAAAGGAAGATTTGTTTTTAAAAAAGTTATTATAACTCCTAAATGTAAATCATGTATTTTATCTTGTTGGTTTATCAATTTATCACTATATTATCTTAGCTTCAATTTCTAGTTAATTAAAAAAAAAAAAAAAAACTACTGTAAAAGTAAGTCACATAAACAATCAAATTCGATCAAGTAGTGTTTATATCTACTATCTAGACATTAATTACAAAATGTTACTAGCCTCAAAAGCTCATACACGTATTATACGAAATACAAAGTATTTATATTACACTTACACCCTTTGAAATGTTGTAATAAACATATTAAAACACTATGATATCCATTTACACAACATAATATCGTGCTACTTATCAAATTACATATGATTAAAAACTTACTACAATTATAGGAGTACAAGAACCAACTCAATAAGCACGGCAGTTGTAGCAATAACAGCCCGTTGGGGCCCACCTTCCGGCGGTACATACACCGTAAGGCTTTCGTCTGCCTTGGAAAGAAGATATGATTTTAACGGCGAAGATGATGAGTAAAGGGGTGATCAAGAGCAACCAATTAAACTCAAACTCGACGGTCTCAGCAGCTTCTTGAGAAACAAAGTAGAATTTTATGCCAAGAAAAAAAGAGATTAGTAAGAGGATTAGGAGAACTGGGTAAGGAAGAGGTCTTAGAGTGAATCCATCAAATATAGAGGGAGTTCTTCTTGGTGGATATGTATAACATTGATGATATGAGTAGTTTACCATATTTTTATTTCAAGAACAGTGGTGTTTTTGGAGAGGGGAGTTTCAAAGAAAAGGTTGGGATTATTAATTAAGGTCTATCAATAAAGTTGTCCGCCAAAAAGATGTTAATTTATTGTGTTGCGCGTTTGTGTTTAGGATTATTTCTTAGATGGGGCTATCATGACGTATATTAAAAGATGTCAAATTCAATATTGAGATGATAAAAGGAACAAAAATCCAAGGGTATTTTTGTAATATTCTAATCTATTTTGGAGTTTTTCTAAGCAAAATGGAGATATTTTTGCAAGAAAAAAACAGGGTTTGATTAATTTTGTCACCTCATAAATGGAGTTTCATTAGTGGGGCACTGCCGACCTGTGTAGTGTGTAGTGCCGTGGATATGGGTTGATGTATTGGGCCAAAATGATTGGACTTCTTTGATCATTAAATTAATATATGTGCCACTATATTGTGTCGCTATTAGTGTCATACTTCGTATTATCCAATCGGATTGCCTATGTAATTAATGTGAAAACTATGATTTGCTAAAATAAGTGTAACAATTTGAAAAAGCTGTGTTCCTGACTATAAATTATTGAACTATTTTCCTAAAACCCCCCATCTTTTCCCACGGTATCGTTCTCGTTGAGACAAACACAGCTGGCCGTCTTGAAAGCAATTTGTCTCAGCTGAATCTGTTCGTTGTTGTGGCCTGCAGTGCATCAATGAGGACTTCGATAAGAGAGCTTATATTGTGCTTTTCTATTGCCGCCACAAGATTTGTGTGCAGCTAGGTGCATCTAGTATGCATAACGCAAGGCTTCAAAATTGTTGCCGTAGTATCATGTAAACAACGGCAATCACATTAGAGAAGGATAATACAGAATGCTGTCTACTGAGTCACACTTTTCCTTCATACTGTTGACGTTTGTGATCATCCTTCAAACTTGCCAAGGTGCTTCTGCAAGTACCCTCTGTAACAAAAAACAACAAAGTCAGACTTAGAAAACCACTGTGATCCATCACGATTGTTTATGTACTTGTGCACTGTCAATTTAAGAAATATATGCGTTAACAAATTCAAATTTTTTTTTTTTGAAAATCCTCCAACTATTTATAAGAGATTAACATACAGATACTCTATGTATGTTAGCAAGGAATTTTTCAATTTAATTGGTGATTTGTTTCGTATTTTGCTTAGTTGCTTACCTCCAAATTTAGTATGAAGATGCTGAAGGTCATCCGCTGAGCAAACATCTAGCAAAGCATAGATACCTGGCCTAAGGGCTTCATCAACTTCCCTAAAAATACATAGAAGAGAAAATTGTAATTTTTTCGTACAACTACAGAAGTAACCATATAATACTCGTCAGAAGTCTAAAAAGAAAATTTACCTTTTGATTCCCATTTTCAGTGGACCATAGCCTGAATAAACCTTTATGTATTCTGATAAGAACATAAAGCAGTGTTGACCTAAGTTATCCTTCTGCTGTCCAATCTACAAAATATGATACACAAGACAAAATACGAAATTAAAGAGGGAGTGTAACAGAATCCAGTAATTAAGGTTCCAAAGTCAATACTATGTAGATATGTCCACGAGAAATTTAAATAAGATTTATGAACAGCTATCAACTCGTACTGACAACAATGCGCATCAGTAATAAGTTAATAACAAGGCCAGAAGTGAATTCATAGGCCTCTAATGTCCTAAAGAAAGATTATCTTATGGCTATTTCACCATTGAAGTCGTATTACTTAGCAGTGACCAGCTCCAAGTGTAGTAACTACGAGAATTCTACTAGAACAAAGTTCCTAAAAACCATATCCAGCTGAAAGCTTTTTAATTCCCTGAACTAATGTACTGCACCAATATTAGTTCCGGAATAAGTACCCAAAGTATAATGAATATTATAATTCTAAATTACCAATTGTAAACCCCTGGGCTTGAGAAGGCCCTGTCTAGAAGACAAGCCCATTCTTCGGGGTGATTGTAATATTGTCCGCTTTGTATTTTGTTCACCATAATAAACTATGATATAGAAGTCAGAAACCTTATGGACTGATAGAAAAGTGCATGTCCTCGGTATAAAAGAACCCATGTCTAGACCAGTACACTTCTCATGTAAAGAATCGGTCAAAGGACCAACTAACCACAAAAGAAATTCAACATGGAGAAATCAATGGAAATTTGGGAATATTGCAAAGAATTTGGGTTTCAACTAATTGCAAAGAAAAAACTTTAAAAGAAACATCAATGTAGATAATCATGATTATTATCAAGCAATAGAGAGCTAGAGACCAAAATGAAATGAAAGGCAGATAACAGCTGTTAGCTTAACACATACCTCTTCATAAACCCTTCTCAGATAACTGGCACATTTTACACCATCTTCCAAAACCCAAGTAAAGTAAGCCTTTCGGTCTTCTGAGTCAAAGTTAATAATCTCCAGACAATAGAGGAGTGCTTGAAGTGAAATTTGAAGTTCAGCAATACACTGTATACATTCACTAAAAATTTACAATATGGTTAGTAGACATACATACAAAAATTGCTGAAAGCAAGAAGAATGTCATGAAAAAAAATAAGAAATATATACCTATTGCGGTGTTTAACAACTGTCCACAACAAACGACAAGATGCCGCATATAAGTTAACTGAGAACTGCCTGTCAACCGAAAAGTAACTTTCAAGTTCTTCACACTCTTTGCCGTCCAATCTAATGGAATTTTGATGAGAATCTTTGCCTACTTTGATGAAGCAAAAGCCTTGGAAAAGTGCTGCTGGTATACGCAAAGACTGTCTCACATGATGGGAATCTAGGTGAAATTGAGAACGTTTCCCAGAAATCCTGTTTAATACCTCAACACACATGAGAACCATGGACCCCGAGTCAGGATCCTTATTCACTGCAACACTGTTTGGTTTTGTGTGGAATACTGAGGGCCCTTGTAGGTGTACAATAATATTAAATAATGATGAAAAAAGGCTATTGATCTGCGATCTAATGACATTCAATTGGTTTTTCCCTGCAACAGAATCAGACATCAAACATGTTACAAATACTAGTCATTGCATCAACATATAAGCATGTTTAAACCAAGCTATCTGAAGGTTTAATAAACAGGAAGTTAGAGCCATGTTCATGTTCTGTTCATATAGCTAAGCAATGCCTATCACCAGAATATTAGCACTGATAAGAACGTAAAACATAACAGGACAGAAAAGAGTGACACGATTTGAGAAGTAACAGAGCTTGCATCAACTGTCTGTATGCCTTCTAACTGAATTTGATTTTATACAGGCTTTCTGCTAATTCTCAGCAGAACAAATACAACCAAACTTCTACTAATTTAGCAGGTGAACTATTTACATACCTTGCAGTTCTTCATCAGACATGCATTACTCTCACATTTTTATCACACTTTTCCAACCCAAGTTAAGGTAAGTAAACTTTTTTCAGTGATAAATAGGGCCATGATAAGTCAACAACAATCAAAAAAGGTCTCAAGTATTGTAAAGGCATTATATAAAAATCAACTTACAAAACATTTTTAGAAAAGTTTTGAGCAGAAGTACCTTTATAGAATTCAAGAAGCAAGTCCAAGCAATCAACAGAGCCTGCAACCATCGCAGAGACTCTACCTCCGGCAGTACCTTCTTTTTTTACCTCATAGATTACTGGAAAGCCTTCTCGTAGACCGAATAGTGCTCGTTCTAGAGCTTGCAAAGCAGATAATAGGAGTGGTTCCGATGGTTTCTCAATGAGAGATTTGAAAGACATCCTCAACCTTGCTTTGAGATTGTCTAAACCATAGAGAGGGTCACCGATAGTTGATTCATAATCTCTTCCTTCAGTATATATCTTGGCACTTGAACCAATATGAGAAGCTAACCTAGCTCCTTTTCCTTGTAAAGAACTGCATTTTCCGATAGCTTTCAAGTGCAACTCTACCAATTTGGTGTAGACATTTCTAGTTGTGATGGAACTAGTTGATGTAAATAAACTCCCTATTGCCTCCAGAAACTTAACAGAACCATCCAACCAAACAAAAGAAGATGAACTCGGAAAATCAAGCATTTCCGAGAATTTTGTCAACAATACTTCAGAGCATCCAAGAAAATTTTGAACCAAGTTAGGCGACAAGGAAGGAAAATCAATCAGCACGCTTAGCCTCACAATTGCTGAAGAAACAATAAATAAACCTCTCAAGAAAAATGCTGCCTCTAGATTCTGGCCTTTTAAGAAGCTCCCCAACAAATCAATTTTTAGACAGTTGTAATTGAATGACCTAAATTCTGTGAGACCGTTAACAACGGAGTGAGAATTATCTGACTTCAACCTTTTCTTCTTTCGACTAGAAACAGAACCATTTGAAAGATCACATGTAGCCAAGGTCGTCAACTCAGAACCTGAATTCCCAATTTGATTCTCAAGTTCAGTATCAATTCCATTCTTAAGCTGCCCCTGGCCATCAGACATTTTGATTGGGTGATTGTTGTGAAGAAAAATCTGAGAGGACTTACCTATGAGCTCCATCACAAGATTCATAAAACTGACTACTCTAGACATGATGTTATCTTTACTCTTCATCACTTTTACTTTCAAATCATCACCACTAGCAAGGGTATCATTCAAAGCGCACTCCAATCCCCATAGCAATCCTTGAATGCAAGATATAACAGAGGACAATTTACTCAAATCTACAGGTCGACCATCTACCTCCATATCTCCATCACTGAAGGCCTCTTTCAGAGAAAAAAGGGATTTTTTTGTCTCTTCCTCCAATACCTCAACCATCATAATCACACCTTTGCAAACTTCGACATCATTTGATAATTTCTCAGAAAAATTAAATTCATTTGAAAGATTGTCATCACAATTAGAACCAGACTTTCCAGTGCTTGTGGGACTGGCAATTGATTGAATTGCTGTATAAAATTGGTGCTTGCACAGAGTGACAAACACGTATGAAGTCTGATCCCTCAGTGAAACAATCAAATCACTACAGTTACTACTGTTCTGTGATGACAATGTATTCCACCATGTACTGACAATCTTCACAGATTCCAACAGCCAATGAATAGATGATGGAACCTCTGACAGTATTGGAATCTTTGTGGGATTACAATTTTCTGATTTATCCGCGCAGAATGCCATTAATATATATTTTAAAGCTCGGCGACATGAAACCAGTAGTCGAAGGAACTCGTGATGGTCATGAACATACGGTGATCTGTGAGCACCTAGTAAGCAGCCAATTATGAGCCTGGACAATGAAACGTTTCAGATGAGCTAGCAGTCATAGGTGAGATAAGGTTGAGAAAACAAGAACATCAAAGAGTAATAAGGACTGGAAAGGAATAAGAAAAATCAAATTAGGATTGGTTACACATAATTTTGCAAATTACAACCCAAATAAAAAGGGAAGAGGGGAAAAAAAAAAAGTAGACATGAGAAAGAAAAGTTAAACGCAACATAACCTTTCAAAGTTAATTAAGTAAATCACAGAGTGTGAGAAAGATTTGAAGCTTAATGTAATCTCACACATCTTGCACAAGAGGTTCAGCACACTTTGACAACCAGCAAGAGGGTCATTGGTCGGAGTAAATGACGTTCCTTCGTCACTTTGTTTATTGACTAAATCACCATGACCACGACAAGAAGTAATCAGTTGGTCCCTCGCAAATAGGGCAGAGTTCTGAAGCACACCAAGAGCATAGGTCCAATCAGAGGAACCAAGTTCAGCACCAGTGTTTGTCGAATCATTAAATAACCGAGATATACACTTCTTTAAAACATGGCAAACCCTCGATGGCATATACCTGCGCACAAACTAGTAGAATAGACCATGATCATGTATTATCTCAAACCTATCACTTAGCACAAGAAAAAACATTGACAAGATGATATGAGGTTCAGGCATCAAGTAAGATTGTACAACTTGGAGATTAAACAGTAAGAGACGAAAGGATCAATTTTTGTTCCTAATTAACAGTATTCTTCAGATTTCGGGAGTAAAAAATCTTTCTTGATGAAGCAGCTGAGGTATTGAAGATCAACCTCTCATCTTTAAGAAGTTTACAACTCAGCCAGAACAATGATTTTCAAAGCTGAAAAAAGTGATGAATATTCTACCACCCAGGTCATTTACTTACTTTGTTTAAGTTTTGATTCTTACAGACATTGACCTCCAAATCATACAACCCTCCAATACTGATAATAAATACAAGCATCTATTAAAAATTCCAAATCAAATAAGACATTATATAGGTAGAGACATCCATCCAGAGACTTCCACTGAGATGCATAGGTCTTTTACATACAAGCATGGCCACTTAGGACAATTTACTTGGGATTTTCTAATCAACATCATGTCTGAGGAGTGAAGACAATTTATTTTGACTTATAACCGAACATAAAAAAATCTCAAAAATAATTTTAGTTTTCATATTTTTATCTCTAATTTTCAAATAAATACTGAAAACTGAACCAACAACGATGACATAACATCAGTAAGACATCCTCAGATCTCCATAACCTCGCCCAAATTACCACCACCCCCCCCCCCCCCCGCCCCCCCACACACACACAAAAAAAAATAAAAAATAAAAAGGAAAGAGATCAATATTGATGCTTCTTTTTTCCAATCCCTGTCTATTTATGATTCAAAATAGATGTTACATTAGCAAGAGAATTCAAGAGTACACCAAATAATTGCCTTACCACCCATATCAAAACCAATGATATAATAAGGATAGACATCACACTATCATAGGCTCTTAGCACTTAATCATTAAGTAGGAAGATAAAACAGGCAGGAACAAGCTGAACGTCTCCTTGTCAGACTGTACCACAGCAGTGGAATCGTTGATGCAAATTCCGTAAACAAAGATAAATGTATTATGTAAAAGGAAAGTACGGAGTTTCTAGGAAATTCCCAGGGAAACAGATTACTGTTCTAAAAAGAGACATATTTGCGGGCTGATCAATCTATTAGATGATGTCATTTGCCAAAATATAGATATGTGGTGCAATTCTGCTACAAAATTCCTTAAAAATAACCCTAATAAAATGTGACCTACCATTTAGGGACAGGGAAGTAATAGACGAATAGAAATAGGAACAACAGCTAAGTCTAAAGTAGGTCAGGTTTTTTAATTAAAGAAATAAATAATAAATAACTATGTATATCAATAATCAAGAAGAATTGTATTGGATCTTACTCTTTGATCATAGAAACTGGTATCACGAAGAAGTTCCTGTGAAATTTGATGCTTGGTAACTTTCATTGCCTCGCCGGCATAATTTTCATACTGCTTCTCGAACTCCCCAAATCTTCTATATGGAAGTGAATTCAGTATTAAAAGTGAAAGGAACAACTTCAACTTCTTCTTAGTAGCATATTGGCACCATATATCAATATTGTAGCAAATAATCCACCAGATTGCAGTAGGTAATGTTTTTTCATTCACTGTACAGACACCCAAATCCCAAGAGTCAAAGAGCACATACTGTGGGGCTGGACTAGCTGTTCCACTAGGAATGAAGGTAGGCTGTTCATTCTCGTCCACTGTGGAAAGATATTTCATGATGAAATTCGTTAGACCAGCTGTTTCTTGCTTTAAAGCCGACAAAAATTTCTCCAACTTCTCTTGTTTTCCTTCATCTTTACATAGAAGTGATTTATCAGCATCATCCGCCGATTTGCCATTTCTTCCATTCTCACTACACCACAAACGATACTCCACACAATGAATTTGCCTACTTAGATCAACAAGTCTTTGTAAAGCCATCATATGCATTACATAAATCAAACAACAGTAATCTGTGGAACCTTCTTGGAAAATATTATCCCTTAAATGTTGCATGATACTAAGAAGAGAAACTGAAGATTTGACCCAAGAAAAATATCCTTTATCTTTAAATTTCGTCCTCTCCATGCAATTTTTGCCAGAATAAGCTGTATAAAAGTCAGACATCACTTTTGACATCTTTTTTGATGAATCAGGAGGCATGAGGCTCAATGTTTGGCGATACAAGCTTCGACAGGATACATACACACGAAAGAAGAATTGGAGATACAAGGGAACTTTATTTAATAAATCATTTCTGCATTCCACATTCTTATTTTGAGTTATTCCCAGCACTGAGAAAACAAACTCATCAGAACCATCTTGCTCCAGGGTAGTCAAATGCCTCATGCTGGGACGTAAAACCACTATCAGCTCCTCTATAGACTCCCCCATACGGTAACTGTAACCGGCAGAAACTGAGAGTGAATCCAGGACTAGAGTATAAATTTCAGACAAGACCACACCCAAAATTTCTGCTTGAGCGCTGATTCTACAAGAATGAACATCTCCAACTTCATATTCATCTACCACAGAATTGCCAACTTTCATCCACTCCAAACAATCCAATACGTCAGCAGACAAAATTTGAACAAAATCAACAGCCTGACCTTCAGGTATAGATTTAATCACATTGCAAATAGCAAGCCTAAACTTTTGAGAAAACAATAGCAAACAACCTGATTTGGCAAATTTATCATAATGTAGGGAGGAGATGTCAACATCTCCTTGATGAAATGATATATGCCTCAGTCCTTTACACAGTGCAAAAACAGCACGATCCACCTACATAATAATAAACCATCAGACCAATCAATGGAACATAAAATGTGTAAAGCTGTAAACACTACTTGTCCTCAATTTAGAAAAAAGAAATACTTGTAAAGAAATTGTGCTATTATGTGTTATGTGGCAAAAGACAGCAATTTAAACGCATGCAGCTTAATTCAAAAAATCCTGCTAAAATGGTACCAAGTACTGTAGGAACTTGCTAGGATGTATTAGGTGGGAAAAGACAGCAGTTTCAAACACAGCCAGCATAATTATGTACCACAAGGACTATAGAGAAGATGGAACACTTCCAGCAGCTATTGCAACCAGATTATCAATAACATAATTAGGGGTTTTGGAGGTGGGGAGTAAGGCCAATTCATCGAAAATGACCTATTATAGAAATGAAGAGCAAATTTAATCTGTCAACTAGAAAGCTTCAATTCACATTCACATAACTCTCTGTCAACAAAAGCAAAATGTTCAGCGAAACTTGCACTAACCTGGCGAAGCTCGCTATAGAGATTAATTAGTCGGCATCCAAGGTCAACTGTCACTGGATACAACTTGCAGTGTTGTGACACATTTTCTGAAGAATGTTCTGATGCTAAACAGGTTAGAATCATAAGCCATATGCTAACCAAGTCATCACCAATGACTCCATACTCAATATCAAGGAAGTTTCCAACTACAAGAATGAACTCTTTGGCCAATGAGTTCAATGTTTCAACTTCCACAAAACTATCTAAGCTCCATGTTGACAGAAAGAATGGATTGAATTCAGCATAACACGACATCAATAGACCATAGCTTATCTTGAAGAAATTCAGACAAGCCCCTCCAGAACTATCCTCTGTTCTAAGATAGGCGCTTTCACACACCATGCTAGACAAAATCCTATTTACAGATTTGAGAGTGTGGTAAAAATTCAGTAAGGAGGTTCCAGATTGAAGGTCAGACTGGAGATTCTTACTAAGATCAAGTAACAACGGCTCCATGGTAAGCACAAAAAAATCGAAAAACGACTTCCTTGTTTCTGAGGCAGAAGTCGAAGAAGTATGACTCTTCTCTGAGGTCAAATTACTAGCCTTTGAAGGATGCTTTTTATCTTGAGTTTCAATGGTCCTCAAACTTCCAGGATCCTGCGAATCCCTCTTCAATTTTTTAACACTAATAACAAACAAACGGAACAATTCTCCTATACCAGACAAAGCCTTTATCTTTCTCTCAGAAACAAGATTTTCCACTTTGTCAAAAAGGTGTCTGTGATAGCTTTTGATGGCCGTTCTTGCACTTTCCAGTTTTTGATCAGCTGAACTGTACCTATCTGTGACGTTTAAGCTAAGATATTCATCAAGGTGAATTGGATGAAACAATCCATAAGAAAGAATCTCCTCTGCCAGCTTGACTAAATTTTTCACCAGAACAGGACTTCTGTCCCTGATCTGATCATGCAACAAACCAAGCAGGTGCAACAATGATTCAAGAAGTTTATCTACAAAATCACGAAATCCATTTTTGCGGCAAGGGTGCAGCCTCAGGAACTTGGAGAACGGCTCAAGCACCAAACACGAGAATTCTGTGATCAAGTTCCGCACACCACTATCTTGACTAATGTCATCATACATTCTAATAACAAGTTCAAGCACCGAGCTAACAGCCACTGCCCACAGATCGAGATTTTCACTCAACAATCGGCAATTGGAGGAAAATATCAACTTTAAGCAGTCAATTATAGTGTTAAATAATATCATTTCTACATTAGTAAAAGTGGATTCCATGACATCTGTGTCAGCAATATTAAATGAATGCAACACACTCTTAGCCACACATGAAATAACCCTTAATAGATCCCGTGATAATCTTAATGAAACATGCAGCCTTTCAGACTCCTTCAAGCAAAACTTGAGTATCTCCCAGCATCTACAATCCATGAAAAAATGTGGCCCCTCGGACTCCTTTTCTCCTGCCCTAATTTTCTTTGCAGAGGTGATCAACAATGACTGAATCCGATCACTAATGCGTTCTATTAATCTTGAAATACTCAATGTATTGGACTCCTTCTCAGAGTCATCATCTCCTTTACTGGCCCTCGAATTTACAAACTCAAACATTAACTCCACCTTCCTGCATTTAAAACATTGTATTGGTTTAACACTATCCATATTCCTCTTAAACATATTCAAAGACCATGATTGCAATCGACCTAGTCGAATCAAGCAATCCACACATTTTAACAATAAAACCTAAATTTCAGCTCTTTCACCATGCTAGAGGCTCTAAATTTTTAACCCCCAATATTCTCACTTGTTCACATTGTAAACAATAAAATTTCCCAAATACTTATTCATAACTTAAGCAATAAAATTGATAAAAATAGCAAATTTGAATAAAACCCAGAAATGTTATTCAGTAGTGTAAATTTTCCAATTACTTATTCATAGTGTAAACGAAAATTAAATAACACCCAGAAAACCCATTTCAAAACCCAGTAAATTACACCTAACAAACAACATAATCTACAAAAATCAAACATAACCCAGTTCATAAATTCAACAACATAAGATAAAATCAGCAAAATTTTACTTGTGTTCATTGAGTTCATTGTTTTGAATTGCCAAAGCGAGGTCTAAATTCCTCCATAAGTGGGGCCCTCCAAAAATCCCCGGAATTTGTTCCTCCACCTCCATTTTTTCCAGCTTCTGTGTCTCTGCAACTGTGCATTGTTCTTCATCTTTTGTATCGTTTAATTTGCGAGCTGTTTTAGAGGGTTTAGGTAAGTCTTGGGAAGTTGCGAGTTTCCTCTTTTTCTTCTTCATTGAATCGTTTTTAGTTGATGTTGAGCCAGCCATGGTAGAGGGGCTGCAAGGTTGCAAAGTATTGGTTCGGGGATGGGAAATGAGGAAAGGGTTTTACAGGGTTTTAACAAAGAACAAAAAGAGGAAATTACTTAATTAATTATTCAATTTTTAAAAAAATTAAAAAAAAAAAAAAAAAAATTGTACGTAGTAATATTACAAGCAAAACCTTTATTTAGAGCTAAACCTCTTACATCAATGATCACATTTACTTACTACAATGTCAATGTAACTTATTTTGTTGATCTATGTGAGATTCTTGAAATTTCTTGTTAATTACTCCGCAGATCATCGCTTGAGAATAGAGGAGGAGTAAAGGGTTTACTCCCAACTATTTTGTAGTTGGTAGGGCTCGAACTCGTAACCTCAAAAAATTCCATTACCAAGTTTTGCTTGGTAATGGAATTTTTTTAGATAGAGTGGTTTCTTTTGAATAGATAAGTTAAAAAATGAGCCAGACCCAGTTGATATCTGATATCAACAAACTTTTGTTAATATCACCAATTTTTCTCTCTCCTCCCCTCACATGACCAATTTTTTCTTTCTCTCTCCTCCATTCCCATGGCCACTACTTCCTTCTCTCTCCTCCATTCCCATGCCCGAGGTCGACCACATACGCGGATCTACAGCGGCCAACCGGCCGGCCAAAAAAATGACACCCTAGTAGCAATTTATGAAAATTGGGGCCATACAAACCCTTTAGGGAAGGGATTTGCTCGTACTAGTGGTGTTGCGGCGATCGAATGTTGGTGCAGCGGCCCGTGGTGGTCGGCTGGGGTCGATTCGTTAAGGCTAGTGAAGCTAAAGGTGGTGTTGTGGGTGGTAGTAGAGGTTGGACGGTGGTGATAGAGGGGAGATAAAGGGGGTGTGGTTGCTAAAATTACAATATTACCCTTGGTGTGGTAGTTAAATTTACAAAATTAGCCTTGATATTAACAAGTTTTGTTGATATCTGATATCAACTTGTATTTACTCGTAAAAAATACAAATTTACCAATTGTGTTTTTTGGGATAAAATAAGTTTATCACATTAATGTGATGCTAATAGGGAATTTATGTTGGGTTATTTACAAATTTGCATACTTTTTGTTTAATAGGGTGATTAGAAAGTGACATACTCCTACTAGCCTAATGTAGATTAAAGAAACTAATGGGGTAATTCTTACCCTTGCATCGTGTAAGGATTTCGAATCCTAGTACAACATGTACTTCGTATTGTTAATTGATAAAGTATATGTGTCATGAAAAAGTATACTCTATCAAAAAATTAAGTTGATTATAATACATATAGTAATATCTTATACTACTTTCGTTTTTATTTAAGTGTCTCACTTTGACTGGTATACTTGCTAATGCATAACTTTGACCAATGATATCTATCAACTAATACTAAAACAGAATATGCTTACATCATTTTTGACACATGTCAAACTATCATTAAAAATTTTCCTGCCAAAACAACATATGATGTCATCTATAATTTTTTATTATTATTTTTGTTATTCTACTTAGCGTATTTTTTAAAAGTACGTGTATAGTTATTTTTGGAAAAAACATGCATCATTAATGTAATATAATGTATACTACTTTTAAATATTTTCAACACAACTAATCAACAATAATTTTTTTTCTCAATTTAATTTTAATAATTTTGGCCTTATTATTTCAATTTTCTTATACACATTGCATTTGTATATTTCATATGAATTGCCTTATTTTTTATGTTATATCACAAATTAATTATGGAAAAAAAAAAATTATTACTACCGTGCGATGCACGGGCACTAATCTAGTCTTTAATAAATATAAATCATTAAAAGCTGATATTTGAAAACTATGCTTTGAGATGATTCTAACACTCCCTCCGTCCCAAATTACTTGTAACGTTTTGACTTTTTGCACTATTCACACATCTCACTTTGACCATATTTTCTATCTATTACTCCGTATATGAAAGTCAATGTAACCATGTAAGATATTGTTGGGTCTATTTTAATGTATAGTCTATTAATATAAAATTTTTTATAAATATATGTTGAAAGATATCGATGGTCAAACATGTGTATCGGCAAATGTGTTCAGTCAAAATGTTACAAGTAAGTTGGGACAGAGGGAGTAAGTATTCATTGATTATATTTTATATCAATTGGTTGTTAGTGTTGTGGTGATTGGAACTACACTTGGTATGGAGGACCCGTGTTCGATCCTCCGTAACCCGCAACAAAAATCGTGAGGAGACTGGAACCTAACCACCCAGAACTGATCCCCGAATCCAGATTAGCCCAAAGGGTGAAACGGGTGGAACACCAAAAATAAAAAAAAATGATAATATTTTATGGATCTTGCTAACAAACGCCCCCGGGGCGTTGGATAAACATTTAAAATATTACCTAAAATAGTTTTAATTTGGAAAAGCATGACAAAATCATGCGTCGATCAGTGTAATTAATGTTAATTTTTAATTTAATTTTTCTACTTTTAGCTAGCTTATCCAACGCCCCCGGGGCGTTGGTTAGCTTTTGCCATATTTTATTTTACACATAAAGGTTAAAGTGGTGCATGTGAATAGTATCAAATTGAAAATGTGACACTTAAATAAAAATGGAGGGAGTATTATCACAGACTGACAGGAATACCAGATTAAGAAACGGAGAAGAAAATAGGTGGACTATATCCCTAAAGCGCTTCTTAGCTAATTGAGAGGGTTTAATTACTTGACCTGAAATTTGTTACTCCGTGTGTGAATTTCCAATCAACCACGCCAAACTAGTGCTCCATCGATCACGAGTTACATGACCTAAAAGTCCTTATGAGTTAAACCGCCGTTAATTATACTGTAACATAGTCAGCTTCCAGACACTGCAAATTGCTGCTTTCCTCTTTGCCATTTTTTTCCCCTTTTCAATTTTAAGTTGCTCTCCTCTTTCTCTCTGTACTCCATCGAAGCTTACTCTGAGTTCTTCATTGTAGCAGCTTCTCTTCTTTCTCTCCTCCATTGAAGCAGCTTCTCATCTTTCTCTCCTCCATTGAAGCAACTTCTCAGGTAAGATTTATTATTTATTTATTTATTTATTTTTTCCTAATCATAGGATTTTAGTTTCACACCATCTTCTTCTAAGGTAGATTTATAGTTGAACTATGAATTAGAATTACCAAAGTTATGAAAAATTATAACAATTGATTTTGTTGCTAGAATTTTACTTTGTGCAATTTGAGTTGATATTCTTAAGCCAGAAGAATATTATTTGATTTTTCAAGCTTAATTTTACTGGGGTTACTAATGTGTTGCGAAACCCTTAAATTTTACTGGGGTTTTTGTGCAATTGGTATTTCAGATGGAGGGTGAGAATTGACAATTGAAAATGGGTGATTATGGAATGGAAGATTACAAGAATCGAGTTGATGTTGTGTTGTCACAAGTCAATACGGTGAGTTTGCTTCTGAATTGGAGTTGTGTGAATTGCTAGTTTAGGGTATACCTATCTTGTTGGTGACCGATCACTTTGATCTTTTAAAGTAAAAGAAAATTTGTAAAGAGTTGTTAGCATGAATATAGCACCATAAGCATGTCCAATGTTGTTGCATTTCAGTATGATTAAGAATGCATATTGCAATACATGACATGGCAATTCTACCCTTGGTTGAAAGAGCTTGTTTGTTCGTAACAATAAAAATCCATGAGGTATAAGGTAAATGAACTAATTAGAAGTATTTTTGTGTGTAATTTGATGCAAAATTTCCCATGTCAATATCTGTTGCATACTGTATTGCATTTGCATCAGCAATTAGTAATCTTAGGGATGTGACATGTGATATGAGTGACGCCTTGGCTTTTGGCCTTGCCTGGCTGGCAGCAAGTGTCGCATTGGCCCGGGATTTTGACTTAGAGGTGTTCCGCGTTCGAGCATGCTTTCTTTGTTGCAAGTATGTTACATGCTAAAATATATTCCAATGTTAACTTTCTTGCAGACCAGTCTGGGAGTGTGTTATTCCTTTATCGTCAATGTGTCTTTATTGTCTGTATGAGGTATAATAACATGAGTTATATGTATGCAGATCGAGAAAAAAGTTCGTGAGGTTGAGCAGTTCTACCTGAACACCAGTAAAAAGCAAGCTAACAGCTCAAAAGGTGGCTCAGCTTCTAAGGACAAAGACAAGGATAAAGAGAGACATGTTACTCAAGCCAAAAAGCAGCAGCAGGATGCAACATGCAAGGAAACAGCTGCGTCAAAGAGAATGCAGGAGCTGATACGTCAGTTTGGCAAAATATTAAATCAGGTATTTTTTTTGTTATATCTCATCTTTTTGTTTATACTTGTTTAAATAATAATTTTTACGAGTAAATATTGGAAACAGTTTTGTACTTCCGTGAGTTGCGTCCTCAAGTAATATTTCTTTGGTAAGTACCTTTCATTTTTGGGTACTGTTGTCTACTTTTCATGGAGTTATTGATGCACGGCAAATATGGCAAAGTATACACGAGTGTCCTCTGTAAACCATGGTTTTCTTATGCTTTTTAGGTATGAAGTGTATTTGGGGTGATAATGGGCATATGAATTCTTCATTAGAGGGATACAAATCCTCTGATAGCTGTTCTTCTTCCTATTATTCTGAACACTAGATATTCATGTATTTGCTTGATTGACGTCAAGTCGTCAAGAACTATTTGCGTATATATTGTGTTTTCTCCAGAATCTTCTTCACTTGTCTTGAGTAAATATGAGTTATGAATTGGTACTATTGTGGTAATTTTGTAGCATAATGACTCTGAATTAGCTGAACATGGGCATGTTTAGATGGGAAGTATAGGACTTTAAAGCTCTTTTTGTGATTATTTGGGGGCAGGGAGGGTCTGGGTCTCTCCTCTCAATAAGTCATTTGTGAATGGGAGTGATTGTTTTGTTAGTGGTTAAGTAGGAGAGTAGGTTTTCTGGATAAGGTGAGAGACAAGACATATTGTTCTTAAATTCGTAATTGAGAGGGAGATGTGCCCATTTCACTCAAATTCTGGTGTCTGGACTGTGGAATTAAGTTGGCAGCTCTCTTATGGCCAACCTAAAACTGAGCTGCAATCCAAAAGCCTACCTAAACCTTGTAGATTTCAACTATAAAAAGATGCTGCAAGTGTGTTGAACGATAGCCTTTGTGCATAAGATTCACCTAGATGTTTGTGGTATTTTCTAGAAGGGAGAGGAGAGACCACAGAAAACATAAGGAGGCATTCAGCTGACAGTGCTGGATAAGTGGGCAGGTTCTCAGTTGAGCCAATTAAACAATCTGATTATTTTCACTTTCCAAACTACCGACCACAGTATCAAACTAGCAGCAGGAACCTTTGGAATGATTTCGTCAAAATCTCTCAAGCTAATTCCTTTGCAGCTCTTAAAAAGTTGTAGGTTATTGTACATTAGAGTTGTTAAATAGAAATAAGGTCTCCTTAAACATTTTCACTTGTATGCTGATTTAGGACAAGGTTGTTGCATAAGATGTAGCTTACCGCCTTACATGTTTTATGAAGTCAGTGGAGCTTGCAGTATCCAACCTATATTGCCCTTGAGTTCTCAACTATTGCTAAACACATACTTCCTCCGTTTTTATTTAGATAAAATACTTCTTTCTTGCCTATGCAATTATGCATATCTTCAGTCGTTAATATCCTTAATTGTCAACATGTAAAAGGTATAAAGAAAGTTGATATTTCGAAAGTATAAATCAAGGTGAATCTAACCAAACTCCACATGACTATGTTTTTCTGTAGAAATATATTGTGTAAATTTAGAAATGTTTCATCTAAAAAGAAACGGAATAAGTATATCTGATTTGTAGAGTTTGCTTCAGTTATGCAGTGCCAAAAAGGTGCTTGGTATGGGAAAGAAGGGTGAAGTAGTTTTGGTTTGCTGAAATGTCTAGGATGTGTCCTTCAGCCATTTGGTTGTGCGTGTGACAAGGAGAAACCATTGAATTTTGGATGAAATTCTTCACTTATTAGTGCTGCCTGCACTACTTCCTTTTTCCTGATAAGATGTTTGCTCTGCTTTGTACATGTGGACCTCCTCAATTGCTACCAATGGCTGGATACATGGTGCTGCGGCTGTCCTTGTTCTTACGCTCTTGGTCAATTGCCGCAATCTATAGAATCGTACTTCAAATTGGATAATTGTCCTGATAATCCGCAATTTTTCCCTGTGCTTTTCAGATCACTCAACACAAGTGGGCATGGCCTTTTATGGAACCTGTAGACGTCAAAGGCCTTGGTTTGAATGATTACTATGAGGTAAAGTTGAATCCTTTCTCATTTTATTCACTTGTTTAATTCTTTTCGTTTTATACTGTGAACACTTCTTTGTTCTTCCTAAAACTTTTCTGCTTAATCTTTACTGGTCAAAGTTTGATACTGTTATCCTTTAATTTGTTAGAAGTTGTAAGAATATTATTGTTAGATTTGTCTTTGTATCTTCCCTCTCGTCTTTCTAAAGTATAACTGGAGAAATTGATTGTCAAAGTTCCATCTTGGAGAGCACAAAATGTCAAATAGGAAGTTAGAATATTTATTAATGGACAATGATATTGCAGTATCTAAGAGATGTTCTTTTTTTTTTTCTTTTTTTTTTTTTTTTTTTTTTTTTTTAATAATTATGGGGAATTGGGGACTGTCTTTATTGCACTTGAGGTGTTTTCTTTGATTTGTTGTGAAACCTTTACGGACTGTTTCCTCCAACTTATCTGCTTTTGTTTGCCTTTTGAGTTATTTAGCTGCTGGAAATTTTCTACTCAACTGTTCTGTTTCTACCAGATTATTGAAAAACCTATGGATTTCAGTACGATAAAGAAACAAATGGAAGCTAAGGATGATAGTGGATATAAACATGTAAGGGAGATCTGTGCAGATGTGAGGTTGGTTTTCAAGAATGCAATGAAATATAATGACGAAAAGAATGATTTCCATGTCATGGCAAGGACCTTGTTGGCAAAGTTTGAAGAGAAGTGGCTACAGTTTTTGCCTAAAGTTGCGGAAGAGGTGAGATTCCGGTGATCATTAGACCATTCTTTGTGTGATCACAGTTGTTAGCTGTTTGTTATATAACAGTTTTTTCATATTTTATCAATCTTTCACTATTAAAAAAGGCAGGTTGCTGTTGCAGGAAAAAAGACGAGAAGAAGAGGAGGCTGATGTACAGCTTAGCATGCAGCTAGCTCAAGAGGCTACTTATGCCAAAATGGCTAGGGAAATAAGCACTGAGGTTTGTTCCTTTCCTCGGAATGATTGGACTGTTTCTGTGAAACTTTTAGAATATTTTTAGCAATTTTCCAATCAATGTGCCTGTCAAACATGATGCATGAGAGCACTAAGGTAAAAATATATGTTTACTTTTTATTTTATTGTACTATTATAACAGAAATACTTTCTGAAACCATTGCAAACTACTCCAAATTTGATGCCCAAAGTACTCTCAAAATGAATGGACTATAAGTATTCCATTACTAACCCAGGTAAGTTGCACTTAAAGCAAATTACCCTATATGAATATGCAGAGGATGTCCATACTGCTTGAAATTTTCTCATTTAGAATTTAACCTGAAGTCTCTCTCTTCAAACAGCCATTTAAAATGATTTCTTTCTTGTGTTTCTGGTTGATTTCTAGTTGTTTCCTAACTGAAATTGACTTTGAATTAAGCTTCACCTGAATAGTTTGTGTTTCTGAAGGTTATTTTTCCAACTATGATTTCAGAAGTCCATAATTACCTTGTGACTCAAGTAACTTGATGCAGCTAAATAAATTTCACAATCACTGTTTTGACAGTTACAGGACTGGTTATCCCTGAAACACCATGTTTACTTTTAATATGTCTGTAATAATGATTAATGTACAACATATCAGAAATTCTCTAAACATCTCGGTCATTCTTTTGTGAAGTAAATAAACTAAAATTTGGCTTATTATCAAGTAGAGATGTGGTACAAATATCTTACTAATATAAAGTTTATCAGGGTAAATGGCTCTTATAACTTCAACCATTTTCCCTTCAGGCAATGTTCATGTATTTGTTGTTATCTGTTATACAAAACTCTATTCTATGGGTTAACAATTTTAGATATGTATTTTACCCTTATCTTTCCTCTTAATCTTATTTTCAGCTTTTTGAGGCAGATATTCACCTTGAAGATCTTAGGGAACAACTGGTTCAAAGGTGCAGGTAAACGATGATTGTCCTATATGTATCAATTGTAGTTGCTTAACCTATTATTGTTTTATTACTACTAAACCTAGCAATGTGTATCTGATTCAAACCCAAGTTTTACCCAAAATTACATGACCTTATTCTAGTCCAAATTGAGATTGATCCAACCCAAAATAAAAATTAATGTCTAATTGACAAAAGATATGTAGATATTCCGATCTGAATCAATCTAAAACCAAACTAAATGACTAATCACTCAAAATTGCTGATTATTACCACATTGCGCCCAATCCAACGACTTGTTTGCAACCTTTAATTAGAGTGTTTTAGTAGTTATTTTGGTTCTTTGGCTGAACATTGGCCTATGTGCTCTCTGCAATTTTAAATGTGAATTTGAACCATCAAACGTCAGGAAAATGTCAACCGAAGAGAAAAGGCAGCTTGGCACAGCCCTCACAAGACTATCCACCGATGACCTCAGTGGAGCTTTAGAGATTGTTGCCATGAGCAATCCTGGGTTTGTAGCAAATGCTGAGGAGGTGGACCTCGATATAGATGCTCAGGTACCCTTTTCCTTATCTAGTTTGCTGGATGTATTGTCTGCCCCACAGGCTAGCATCTGGTCAGATAAATTTAAGGTTTTTACATTTGACATGGCTTTCTGTTGCTCAGAGTGAATCTACATTATGGAGGCTAAAATTCTTTGTAAAAGACGCGCTGCAAGCTCAAGGCAAGCCTGCAGCAAGCATGGGTGGCAACAATAACGATAACAATGAAAACAATATTAATAATTCTAAACGGAAAAGAGAGGCCTGTGACGCCGTTACCAAGACTGCCAAAAAGAAGAGTAAAAAGGTAGCATCTTGATTGTTGTAACTTGTAACAATGTAGAATAGATGAATTATGCTCTGTAAGATCTGTAACTATAGTAATATCTTGAAAGAAATATCACATTTTTTTTTTTTTAACTATGACTTGATTCCCAGTTTGGTGCTGTATAATTGACTGTTTTGATGTAATATGTAGTCTGAACTTGTAACCAAGATGACATTTTACCAAACCTTTCCCAAAGTGCCCTACCCCTGGGAGCATAACTGAAACTCAAGGTTTGAATTTCAGAAAGTTATCAACAGGCCTCAGATATATGGAAAAAATTCTGTAGAAAATGAAACTGGAACTCGAGCATACGAGTATATATCCCTTAACAGGTCATGTGTGGGAGGTTCTTCAAGGGATTCATCAGCGAACTCTGTTTCTATAAAGGGGAACCACATCTCCTTTAGAAGGTAGGCAGCAGGAAGGCAGGAACCTGCTGAACCATACCGACATCTTCGTGTCACGCCATCATTTTCCTGTAATTAATCTTGACATTGTATAATTATCGCAAATTAGATGGTACTCTTGGGTGCACCCAGTTATAAATTACACCTTATATTCTTTAAACTTTATATTGCTTTCAATATGGTTCATGTTCTTTTAATTGTGAACTACTTGTAAATGTTTTGATTTTGTGTGTGTGGGCGCATTTTTTTTAGCCTTTATGTTACTTGCTTTTTATTAATGTCTTTGAATAAAGTATTTATGTTATTTTGGTGCACAAATTAAATGACATACGTTTGTCTTTTTTTTTTGTTTGTCAAAATCAGTGTCTTATTCTAATTTAGTCACGTATACCACTTTGACAATATTTGTGTTTTATATACGTCAATACATGATTAAACATAATCATGTAACATTGACAAATGTGTGTCGTCAAAGTGGGACATTCATTTTGTAACAAAGAGAGTATGATAATTATCAGCCAATCACGCCAAGCCTTTGCTACTAGCTAGTCGGGAGGCTAATAGACCGCCGTAAGTTTAACTGTACATAGTAAATACAACAAACAGACACTGAAAATTGCTGCACTTAATTATTCCGTAGTCCGTATCATGCAGCAGCTATACATAAACATAGCTATCTATCTCACGTCAGATTTTTATTATTGGATCCAATGTACCCGTACACGTGCGTGTTTCTAGCTGCGATTATACTCCAATTCTCAGTTTTTTTTAGTTATTAAATTAATTATTTTAATTATTAATAAGTAATAAACATAAAATTAAAAAAGAAAAGGACAGTACTAATGTTATTTGTATCAAACACACATGCATCTTGCTTTCCTCCTAAACCCATCTTACCTTTTATAATACTCGTACGTAATTTCTTAACCAACCAATTTGTCATTATCTTTTTCCCAAAATGAAAAGCTAACTTAAAAAGGTTTATTGCCTCATTTAATTAATTAAAGAAAGATTCTATATTCTTTTAATGGTCAATATGCTTACAACAAATGCGGGGTTTGTAAACTGATAATTTTTAATGGAAATTTATTTTAACTTATTTATTTATTTATTGGAATATTACTATTTTTAATTATAAGATATTCTCTTATAAATGTTAGTTTACTGTTTATAAAAATTGTTTATGAGAGTAAGAGATAGCTCAAGTGGGTAGTGGTTCTCTCATCAATTTCATGAGATCAAGGGAAAAAAACTTGCTTATAGCAAATCATCATACTCCGTATTTGAATTCCCATGTTTTTTTGTTTTTGAGAAAGAATTTACATGTTTGTTAGACATGATAAGTCAATAAAATCTTTTATTTTGAAATTAAGTCAATTAATTATATCTTTAACCATATTTTGCCAATTATTAAGGAGAATCAACACTTTTAAAATTTAAAGTAATTAACGCCTTCAATTCTAGTATATATTTTTAAAACATTTCAATACCTGTATTATGCAGAGATTTCACTAATTATTGACTTATGTTTAACATACTTGGATATGGTTACTCAAAATAGCACGAATAGCAGGTAAATAACGTACCTTGAATGAGGGTTTACTTCGATTGGCAAAATCAGGATCTACGGAGTATAATTTAATAAAAAAAGATTATCCTATTAAAATAATGTATATTAGTAGTATATATAATCTTAGACAACATTTATGCTACAAGGAGTCTTATGATTAGTTTAAATAGTAAATCATTCAATGATACAACATGCGGTCTTATAGGAATCACCGAATCATTGACATCATTTTGATAATCTTTATAAAAACACCTTAGATACCTTGATAATTTTTGACATTGCATAGTATATAGAAACTTGCAATTACCCAACAAAAATTGAATATTAACATGCCATTAGGACCAACAAGTTGATGGAGAATAACCTTGAGTTGTTACCCTTAGGAAAGAGAGATTCAAGATACATAAGTTGTATTATCTTTATGTATATAGTATTAACGAGACAAGATTTTTAAGTTGTTTTTCAACATCGATGACTATAATTTTATTAAATATGTAATCAAGCCAAGCTTAATATTAATTATTTTGGTATAAAAAATATAATTTATTTATGGGTAATGCTATATGCAGCCCTTAGCCTTAAGGGCTGCATATAAGCATTTAATATACTTCCTTTTTTAGTATTAAGTTGGGTTTTTATTGACAATTCACGAGTATATCGATGTAATAAATGTTTATTTATTGTCTATTCTTTTCACTTTTAACTTCTTATATGCAGCCCTTAGGGCTGCAAATATCTTTTTCCATTATTTATTAACAACACCCTTCTTATTTCTTACAAACAAAACACGTAATGCTAATTATTTCGTATACATTAGCCATCTCAATAATGACACTCCGCAAGAATTATTCAAACGAATATTTGTACTCAATGCTTTGGACCACTTGGGCAATTTCTTTTTTCCACGAAAAACAAGCACCTTCTTTTAAAAAATTCATTATACTAAAAATGTCCTTTTTATCAATTATTTGTTAAACCTAGTTTTTTTTTAAGCTCACATCACTTTCCATCTAAAGACGTCTTTCTAAAAACAAATAATTTCTTTAGACTAAAGTGAGACACTGAGACCCCTACAAATACAAATAAGTTGAGTTGATGACGCTCAGATTTGATTTGTCCTTTCGTATAGACCAAACTCTCTATTCACTAAACTTAGCAGCCAGTCATTTCTTGTGTTTCACCGGCTTAGCCGGTCATTTCTGGGTTTTTTTAGTTTTTGTGATCAAACTTACTAATTTCCCATTTTTGTATATGAATAATTTCTGGGATTTATTATTCATATAATTATTATAATTATATAAATAAAAATATCTAATAATAACCTTGTTTTGGTGGGAGCTGTCTCTTTTTTCTCTCCATTTATTGCTCAAGTGAAGTTGTGGGTTTTTATTATACGAGGTCAGTCTCAATCATCTTTATTTCAGTCATTTTTTGACACTTGATTTTAGTTTTCTTTTTCTGGGTATTTAAATCATGCAGAATTATTTCCTGGGTTGTGTTTATTTTGTTTCATTATGATTTGGGTATGTTGTTATTCATGATTTCATGCAAATTTTAATGTCATTTATGATTTTTCTTGTTAACAACGATATTCAATATTATTGATCTTATATTTTGATGCTTTATTCTAGGAATTGTCAATTCAATTGTTCGTTAAAAATGATGTAAAAGTGTAAAATTTAACAAATTTAATCAGTTTTTAAATCTGAAGATGTCAGAATTTACAAAATGAGGATTTGAGTATGGCCTGTGTTGTAACTTGTATGTTAGGACTGTTCTGGGTGTTAGAGATTCATACTTATCAATTTATCATTAACATTTTATTTTATTTTATTTTATTTTATTTTATTTTATTTTTTGAAAGTTATCATTTACACTTATATTAGTATTGGTTGTTTGGAAATTGGAGCAGACTTAACTACAATCATTAACACTAATATTCGTATTGATTGTTCAAAATTCATGCTGACTTAACTAGAATATGAGTGTGAGTATGTGATTATGCTGTTATGATTGTTGAAGTGAAGTAATTGAATGAGTGTTAGGGCCTCACGGGAATCACACCTTAGTTAGTTGAAACCGCGCTTACCTATAAAAAGACAGAGCTGTCGAGTAATGATTGGCTGGGGACCGGCTTATTTCGAATAAGGAAAGTAATAATTTATAACTTTGTTTAGGGGTTCACGAGGGTTATGTATCTGTTATTGAAATGGCAAACTACAATTAATGTTGTTTTGGTGCATTAGGAGCCACTAAGGCAATAGTTGTACACAATTTGAAGACAATGTTCTTGGTTCTGATAATAGAGGAACATTGATCAGAAAAACTAAGTGAAAGTTTTGCAGTAGCTAAGCTAAAAGAAATTGCTGATTTCGCTGTCAGTGGAAGCTGTTTATATGCTGTTAAAGTGGTCCATTTGTCCTGAATTCGAGAGCATCATAGGCAAAAATTTTGGTTTTAATCAACAATGTATGGCCATGTATAAATGCTCTTGAGTTCTGCTTGTGGATCACCTGTTTGAGTTTAATTTGCTTCTGTAGTGTAGTTGATGTTTTCATATCTGGACTGTCCTGCTTGTTGGTGTGTGTAAGGTTTATCTTTATAATTCCGAATGCAGGATTTCAGAGGCAAAATACGACACCAGATTTTTTACACTTGAACCTTTTGCCTTTAGCCCTTTAAGAATGTCTGGTATGTCAGTTGAAGTTCCCCAGAATGGAAACATAGGCCCACTCGATGTTCCATATGCACTAGATGAAACTGAAGATTCTGACTTTTCAAAGCTGTTAGATAAGCCAAGGACTTTGACTTTGGAGAACAGACAAAGATCCCTCGATGAAAGATCTCTTCATGACTTCCTTACGTCACCTCGGGTTTCAACTAAAAATGCTGATAATATTAGCCGCTTAGCAGATCATCTAGAAAATATTGTTTGCTCTGGTCGTCGATCTGGTATCAACACCCCAAGGTCTGGTTTTAGTACCCCTAGGTCACGTTCTAGCTTTGAGCCTCACCCAATTGTTGGTGAAGCCTGGGATGCATTGAGACGTTCTTTAGTTCACTTTCGTGGTCAACCTGTAGGGACTATTGCAGCCTTAGATAGTTCCGAGGAAAAATGCAACTATGATCAGGTAAATTCCTAATTTTATCTTGTCATTTTATCTCCATCCTGTAAGATGTTGAACCATATATCAGGTTGCTGAATAATGGAAATCTCATAATTGATCCTCTAAATTGAAGCTTGGAATCTATGTTAATTACATTGAGTTCTGATGATTTCATGCTGAAAAAAAAGTGTGCTTAAACATGTGTCACTGTTATACTCTGGTGCACTTCCTTACCTTTAACAATATTTGAATCTAGGTGAATTGAATTTTCTGTAAGGTTTGCCCACTAGTAATTGGAAAAGGTCTAATTGCATTCTTTCTTTTAGGTCTTTGTTAGGGATTTTGTTCCAAGTGCTTTGGCTTTTTTGATGAATGGGGAACCAGAAATTGTTAAAAACTTTCTTCTGAAAACTCTGCGGCTGCAATCATGGGAGAAAAAGATAGACCGGTTTCAACTGGGAGAAGGAGTGATGCCAGCTAGCTTTAAAGTTTTCCATGACCCAGTGAGAAATCATGAAACTTTGATAGCAGACTTTGGCGAAAGTGCAATAGGAAGAGTTGCCCCTATTGATTCTGGATTCTGGTGGATCATATTGCTTCGAGCATACACAAAAAGTACAGGAGATACTTCATTAGCTGAAATGCCGGATTGTCAGAAGGGTATGCGTCTTATTCTCAGTTTGTGTCTTTCTGAGGGTTTTGATACATTTCCGACTCTCCTCTGCTCTGATGGTTGCTGCATGATAGATCGCAGAATGGTAAGCTCGCTCATACACCTCTCTACGCTGATTCTATTGACTTTTTTTTGTCATGATTTTATTACTGTCTTTTTCTATTGTATGATTGATGACTTCTTTGTAAAAACTTGTTAGTGGAATGAGGAAATGCACAGTTTTCATATGAATATGAGCTCATTTAGTAAGAGTGGTGTATTGTGAGTGAGATGAAAATTGACTAGGTTAGTTCCATGCTTGGTTTGATGTGTCAAATAGACGAACTTCCATGAATTGTCAGTTTGTCAATATATCCTGTTATCAAATAAGAATCGACCAACAAGGAGCTAAATCAGATCACTGTAAATCTTGTAACAATGACTAGTCACTTATGTTCTTCCACCACATATCAAAGTTGGTTGAAGTTGAGTCCTGTCAATAATTAATTTGGATCTTTCACCAATTGGTATTTTCTTTGTCTTGGCATTCACCATCATGAATTATTTACTTGCTATTATAAGCCTACTCAAAGTCATATGTGACATAGAGAGCAATAAGTAGGAAATTAGAATCAGCATAGCTCTCATAGAGGCCAACTTTATCACATAATAGAACTGACATTTTGTTCAACAGATGTTAACATCAATATAAGCTATGTTTTAAAAACTGGAAACCATACTGTTTTTACTTTCCATATTCTCTCCAGATTTTACTGCCACAAATTTTGAAATAGCAGAAATACATCATTGTACTCGGTTTATTCCATACAGAACAGATATGCTATACATGATCTGAGGACTTGTTTTCAGACTGTTTATACCGTGTTTCTACTATGAATCCTGATATATATTTTAACTTGCGAATGCTGTAGCGTAGGGTGTTTATGGATATCCACTTGAAATCCAAGCCCTGTTCTTTATGGCTTTAAAGTGTGCTTTAGTTTTGCTCAAGCAAGATGTTGAGGGGAAGGAGTTCATTGAGCGGATTGTCACACGTCTAAATGCTTTGAGCTTTCACATGAGAAGTTATTATTGGATGGACTTCAAGCAGCTTAATGATATATATCGATACAAAACAGAAGAATACTCTCATACTGCAGTAAACAAATTCAATGTGATGCCAGATTCTCTTCCAGAATGGGTCTTTGATTTCTTGCCTAATCGCGGTGGCTACTTCATAGGAAATGTCAGCCCTGCAAAAATGGATATCCGTTGGTTCTGCTTGGGGAACTGTATTGCAATCCTTTCATCCATGGCCACACCAGAGCAATCCACTGCTATCATGGATCTTATAGAAGCAAGGTGGGAAGAATTGGTTGGTGAGATGCCACTAAAAGTTTGCTACCCAGCCATTGAAAGCCATGATTGGCGCATTGTTACAGGATGTGATCCTAAGAATACACGATGGAGCTATCACAATGGGGGATCCTGGCCAGGTACACTCTTCTTCTTTCTTATTTTAAAGTACTATTCTCATACTGTGCAGGAGATATCTGGCCTGGAGAGTACAACTCTGTTTGTGGCATGATGTTGCGAAGGCCAGTATATATAATAAGTATATGCACTTTCGAAGTGGGTTATTGGTCCCCTAGACAATGTAGAGAGAAAATAATGTATGTTAAACTTAACCTTCTTAGACGAAAATAACAAGATTTATACTAGGTGGTGGGATTTTAACTATTTTTAGAAGGAAGATTTACTCTTCTTGAGCTCTATAAAGGTGCATCTAACGTAAACTGCAAACTCCTGTGGTTCAGTGCTCATATGGCTCCTTACAGCTGCATGCATCAAAACTGGACGCCCACTGATAGCAAGACGGGCCATAGAACTTGCAGAGTCACGGTTATTGAAAGACAACTGGCCTGAGTATTATGACGGGAAGCAAGGGCGATACATTGGGAAGCAAGCCCGAAAGTGTCAGACATGGTCCATTGCTGGTTATCTAGTGGCAAAGATGATGCTAGAGGACCCTTCACATTTGGGTATGATCTCTCTGGAGGAAGATAAACAGACGAAGCCTGTCATGAGAAGATCAGCTTCCTGGACCACCTAATTCAAGAATTGTTCCTTTTAATTAGCTTAGGGTGTAGAACCAGCTCACTGTACACCAGGAATTGAGATTTCTTTGCTTTATGCCTTTCTTGTACATGCACATTTCTTGCTTAGGTGATCCCCTTCCCCATGATTGGTCGTGATCGAATTATATGATGCTATTTGGTGCATAGTGCATGCGATTCACGCACACCAGATGCTCGAGTGCATGTAACTCATACATTGGAGGTGCATAATGTTCATTTGCACATGGTTCATAGGTATACACACGACTGATTTATGGTGAAATTAGCTGGAAGGAAAAAAAGGCCATTGCCTCCAAATAAAATTGTTTTTCGAAATATGGATTTGACATAGTATTCCAGTCTTTGCCTTTTCTTTTTATTTGTGAATGATGAATGAAACAATCTACATTTGTTCTTGTTCAGGTTAGTTTATTTTATGTTAAGGTCAAGATTACTCGGTAACGGAAAGGCGAGCTTCTTTTGCATGGTTGGGGCGTTGGGGATGCCCCAACCAGTTGGGAATTTATGATATATCATTAAGTCAATAATGTGTTAAATTACATCTACCTTCAATTTTTTTGATACAATTGTTTTGTGACAATGATTTTTTGTGAAAGTCTCAAGGTTTCACTCTATATTACAAAGTTCGCCAAGCAAAAATCCTACATGACTCGTAGTTTTCCCTTGATAGTTTAACAATTTTGCAAAATTTTTAGGTTTAAGAAAACTGTCATCAAAAGTTGGTTTCTCACAAAGGAGATATCTACTACTCATCTAATGCCTCAATTAAATATGAATTAGGGGCTAAACTTCAAGTCTTCAACATATGAAGTTGAGTTGGTGTCCAACCCAATCCCTATAAACAAGAAAGAGGTGACATTTGTATAATGTTCACAAGAAAATAAACACGTGTGTTATATCGTGGAACCATTTTAAGTTTTTTTAATGTGGAAATACAAGTATATTAATGTCAAACAAGATATGAAAAAAGATGTTGCCTAAATTAGATTTTGATTTGCTTAATTTTCCAAAATTTTCCATCACCTTTTTTGAATTGATAATTATAAGGAAACTTACCATAATCATTGTAAGTGATCCACACATATTTACTCAAATTTCTATTTTAAATACAAAGCTTGATATAACCAAGGATTCCTGAAATTTATACAATTTAACCGAGATTTTCTCATAGTTCATAAATACACTATCCTAACTCCTCACCAAAATAAACAAAAGGCTATGTTGACTTTCTATTTTAATACCTATACTTTTTTAATCTAATTTAAGAAAAAATTAAGTTATAAAATCACTTTTTCTTTCCTTTTTACAAATTCATATTCCTCTTTTCTTTTAAAATATACTTTTCACCCTTTTTATATTTCCAAAAAAAAAAAAAAAAAAAAAAAAATCCAATTATAATTAAGATTTGATAAAATCGTTTTCACTTCCTACAAAAATAGATAAGTACAATATCATAAAATAATTTAGTCCAACAAAGTCAAAAAAATCATTCATAAATTCCATAAATCTCTCAAGAAATTCCACTAAAAAAAAAGAAAAATAAGCTAATTTCTTTATCTCTCCTCATTTCTCATTAATATTCATATTCAATTTTATGGAAAATCTTTAGCTAATCACACCATTTTCTCTCTCATCACCTCCATTACTACACCACCTTCCCAATTCTCTAATCAAAATCAAATCTTGATTAATTGGTAACAACGAAGAGGGCAAAAAAACCCTAATTTCTGAAAAAAGTTCCCAAATTTGAAGAAATTGAGAGAAGATGAGGCCTCAGAGAAAGACGATCCATACGATTATGGCGTGGTTAAGAAGGCAACCGCCGAAAGTGAAGGCGTTTCTTGCGGTGGTCGCCGGAATGGCGGCGTTGGTGTTGCTGAGAGCGGTGGTTCGTGACCACGATAATCTCTTTGTTGCTGCTGAAGCTGTTCATGTTATTGGAATTGCTGTTCTTATCTATAAACTCACAAAGGAGAAAACTTGCGCTGGTATTCTTCTTTTTGCCTGAATATTCAGCTTATAATTTGAGTTTTTTGATTTTTGATGTTGAATTGTATAATTAGCTGTAATAGTTCATCAATTACAAGATCATATTGGGTTTTTGTTTAGATTCAAAGGTTCTTATTAAGGGGGTTTGGTAGTTTAATTTGTGCAATTGTTATTGAAAATGTTTATAGTTTACTGTTGAGGATTTGTATTGAATTAAGTATTTGGTGCTTTATATGGTGTTCTCTTTTGCTCAATTAGGTGGATTTTGGTAAAGAAAGTATTTTGTGGCGTTTTTGTCTCGATTTTTGTTAGTGTATCATAGGGATCCTTCTGTTGAAGGGGGTTGGGAGACGGGGCGGTTGCTTGGGGAGGATGTGGATTGATTTAAGATTCTACCATTTGTTGTTGTAAGTTGGAGAAGAGCAAGTTCGAGTTAATTCATCATTCTATAGTTGCCCTCGTTTGATAATATATGAGATATGATGATAAGAAAATGTATGAAGTATTTATAACCCGGCTATAAGCTGTACTGTAATAAGGTTGCTTGGATGTTTGTATTAACTGTACATCTATATGATTAGAGTGGTAGTGAAATTATTTCAAGAGAATGAAGGTGATTTATGATGAAGGCAATGTGTCTTTCTTGTTGTCTGTGGCTATAACGAAAAGAAATGTAATTATCTGTGTGGAGTAGTTGTGTTGCTAATTGCAATTAGGGTGCTTGACTTTGTGTATGATTGGGAGTGAATTTTCATGAGAATGGAGGTGGTTGATGATGAAAGAATTAATTATTCTCAATTGTCCCTTTAAGTCTTTAAGATGATATCTGATGATATAGTATGTAGAACTTTGTATTTCATTTAGTTTGCTTAATTATGTATTTTAGATCTGGAGTGAAATTTTCTCAAAAATGAAGATGGTGGATGATGAAGGCAATAGATGGCAACACTTTTTCTTCAACTATATAAATAGTGTGTGGATTTTGGGCCAACATGATAGAACCAGTAAGAAGAGGAGTGAGATTGGATTTTGGTTGCATAGTACTGAAAACTCACAAATTAGCTGAAACTTTTAAATTTTGCTTGAATTAAGACCATACCATATTGGCGTGTTTGTACAATGTGTTGTGCACTTGTGCCATTATTTTAGATTATGTTTATTACATTTATGATGTCCGTAGTATTACTTTAGTACCTCCGTCTATCTCTTTATTGTCAAAGTAGGCTTGATTGCTCTTGGCAATAGGCCATCATTCGTTTCCTAAAAGTTCTCTTTGAGGAGTCATGGCTGAAGCTAAATATCTGCTTATTGAATTATTTATTTCAATTTGAACTATGTATAACTTCTCCAACTAATAGAATTCCCTTATTTTAAAATACCAAATGACACTGCTGTCTTTGTATTCTATAGCTGTAGCTACAATCTTGTGCGGTGAAGTTATCTTTTCTGATGTTTGAATAAATTTTTTTCCACTTTGGATGATTTGCAGGACTCTCACTTAAGTCACAGGAGCTTACAGCTATATTTTTAGCAGTTAGGCTGTATTGCAGTTTTGTCATGGAATATGATATCCACACACTGCTTGATTCAGCTACCTTGGTTTTCACATTGTGGGTCATCTATATGATTCGATTTAACTTGAGGTCAACATATATGGAGGACAAGGACAACTTTGCTCTATATTATGTGGTGAGTGAAAGTACTCTGACATTCTTTTCATCATTCTTTAAATTATTACTGTATCATTATCTTATTTGGCTTGGATGGGAACATATTGGGAATAAATTACTGTATACCCTTTACTAATACTCTTTTCCTTTTCAATGGCAAGATATAATATTCTTTCATCCCTTCCCTAATTCCAATTCCCACTTCGTAAGCCCCCCCCCCCCCCCCCCCCCCAAAAAAAAAAAAAAAAAAAAAGACTTGGTATTATTTTCTTGAGGAATAGACCTCTTATGTTCCCATTGAGATCATAATCCCCAATCCCAACATGAAATCCCACATATCAAATAAGTTGATACAGTAGTGTGGTAACTGGATGTAGTAGTGATGATAGTTTCTTTATATAGTATTATTGATTTATTGTAGTAGCCAAGGGGTGATGATGAGAGCATATGGATATTAGAAGGTCAAGATAGTCCTGTAGATTTTCTGTTCATTGAATTTGGATGTGCTGAATTTTTCCATCAAGGGTGTTTGGTGTTTTAATTTTGAAGAGCCACAAGGACTAGTGCGTGAGAATTGCTAGTCAAAGAGCCTTATTTATATAAGTGGTGTATTCCATAGTAAGATTAGATACCCCCCCTGTTTAGTCGGTTGTGCAACAGGGCAATATCCTGTAAACACTCTTTTTGGGTAAGATGGGCTTGCTAGTAGTCGTTATTCTTGCCAATATCCTAGAAATTTTAACTTCTTGCATTAAACCAAATCACCAGTAAAATTTTCTACAGCCACGGCTCACATCACAGGGGCTTGATCTTGGTTTTCCAATTAGATGTTCTGCTTGAACTTTTCTCAGTTGTCTTTATATTTCTTTTTGCTCTGTTTTGTTTCTTTCTCATTTTCTCCTGCGCTTTCTTTTAAAGGTTCTATTTGGTGGTAAAATGTTCATTATTAGTCAGTTATGTGCTTGTTTAAAAGATCAGAACAACCATTATAATTGTTAGTCTTGTGTTGTAGGTCAGCTACCTAGACTCTAGTAATGCACAAGAGGACAGTGTTAGGGCACCTAGAGGCTATTGCTATTGCTAGATATGGCACTACGCCACTATTAATTAATGTTATTTACTCTTAAGGTTAATATTATACAAATGTAGCTTTGAAGCCATCTTTGATGATATTTTTTTTGGTCCCTGTGCATTTTCCCATGTACAAACTCCTATTTCTTGTTATATAATAACTGTATTAACACCAGGAATGATATGCAACCCTACCAGGAAGGGTATGCATCCCTGCCAGCTCTCTTGGGGCCTAGGGGGTGTGAGGTGTGACTTGCTTTGCAGCCATTGTGGCATGATCTGACACTTTTGGGAAACAAAATACTTTTGATGCATTTTGTGGACTTTGATAATTCCTCTGGTGTTTATATTAGTAAACCAAGTCTTCCTGCCACACTTACTTTGTGCTGAATAAGTGTACTCTGACATATATATTTTCCATCAATGTCCCATATTCCCCATTTTTTTATTGCCGTAAATGGTTTTAATTTTCTCTATCCATTATTTTGCAGCTAGTACCATGTGCTGTTTTAGCAGTTTTGGTTCATCCATCAACTTCGCACAATATCTTAAACAGAATTTCGTGGGCATTCTGTGTATATTTTAGAAGCTTCCTCAGTGCTTCCTCAACTTCGGGTTATGCAAAATACTAAGGTCCAGTATCTCAGAAAAGGTTCACCAAAATATTTCATTGTTTAGATGTTTTTATTCCTGACTCTTAAATTTTATTTTCAGATCGTTGAACCATTTACGGCGCATTATGTATTTGCGCTTGGAGTAGCAAGGTTCTTGAGCTGTGCCCATTGGGTTCTTCAGGTTTGATGGCAACTTGAACCTCTTTGAATTTATTTAAGAAATTCACATAAACTTCCCCTTTTCTTTCTCTGCATCCAATTCTTAAGAATTAGAGACAATTAAAAGGGAAAATGATTAAGATATAGTTGTCCAACTGCTTGTTATCTTTAGCGAATGTCAGAAGGCACTACAAACAGCAATCATTAAATGCATTTGTGTGGCAAACTTCAAGCAAATGCATAATTTCTGAAGGTTCTTGATCATATGTTTCAAACAATGACTGTTTTCTGCAATCTTCACCAGGTTTTGGACAGTCGTGGGCACCTTCTAACTGCTTTGGGATATGGGCTGTGGCCATCATTTGTTCTTATCTCAGAGATAGTGCAAACTTTCATTTTGGCAGACTTCTGTTATTACTATGTTCAAAGGTTGCCATTCTTGTGCCAGTCTTATTTGTCTAATTGCTTTCGTTGAACATATCATGACTTCTTCATTTTTATGGCTCTTACAGCATCTTTGGCGGGCAACTTGTCCTACGCCTTCCCTCGGGAGTTGTGTAAACATTTTATAGGAGGCTGCACCAAAGAAAATGGTTTTGCAAGCTCAATGGTGGTTTAATTATGCTTATTTAACCGTCTTTGCACTCCAGATGGGCTATCATGAGCCCAATCCAGTTAGGGCTGTGTAAAAGTTAGAGATGAAAGGAGAACATTGGATTAATGTTGAATCATACGTTATTTATCTGGAAGATTACATTAATTTTACAGCATCAGAAACTCGAAACATAGATAATTGAGTATCTGGAGCAATTAAAACCCTGTTTCTCGTCACTTGTATTTTATGTGCTTGTGCCTGTATTTCATGTATGGAAATATGGAATCATATAGCTCATTTTTCACCTTTGGGATTTCTTGTCTTTGTCCTCGCATATTATTTAAAGTAGACTGTTTACCCTATGATTGGTGAGTTATGAATGGTTGAAGTATCAGTTCCATCATCTACTGTGGAAGGCATGATAATTATTTTTTGCTTGATATACTTTTTTTTTTTTTTTTTTTTTTCCATTAAAAAAGATGTGTGTTTTTTTTTTTGGGGTTGTTTAGTGAGCCACAAAGGCTGATGTGATGAGAATCGGTCCCAAGATTTACCTATGACCGGAAGGGAAACACTAACTAATCTATCCCTCATTCTCTACATTCATAACGAATGTGAATTTATAGACCACTCACTACTAGTTCCTTTCTTTCCCTACGAATTGTTTTGTCTCTAAAAAATTGTCCTATTTGTAAAACTAAAGAGTCTATATAACCGAATTTCTACTCATAATTAAAAATTGAAACAAGAGGTTGACATCCAATAATCCATATACCAAGGAAGTGAACACAATATTTGATAACCCATTCTGATGGTATTTGAATCTATGTTCACGGATTTACCTGAGCCAATGTCATATTCCACCGTTTTTTTTAATTACAATTAGAGGTGAGCATGGGCTGTGTTGGCCCACGGGCAGCACGAGCACGGCACGGTGGTGGCACAGCCCGACACGAGCCCACTAGTGGCACGACACGGTGATCGAGGAGTAGGCCGTGCAGTGAACACAATTTTGAAAAAATCGGCATGAGCACGGCACAAGCACGGTGGGCGGCACAGTAATTTGGCTCGCCAGCACGCCACGCGGCACGCCCCGGCCCGTGCAAACAGCTATATTTCGCTGCTTTCAACAGCCATAAAACGGTTATAACAAAGAAGTAAGAGAACTGTAAAAATAAAAATAAGAATAATAAAAACAACAACAATAATATAATAATACAAAAACATAAATATAAATTATTTAAATATACTCATTCTAAAAGTTGTTCAAAAAAAATATATATCGATTTAAAAAAAAATTAAAAATTATGGGCGGCCTGCGGCCCGGCACTCCAGGCATGTGGGCTGGGATGTGCCAAATGGTGGCCCGGCCCGGCACAACCCGCCAAGTTGCAATCCCGACACAAACCATCACCAGACATGACGAGGCACGGCTCACAGTGACCCAGCATGACACGTTGTCCACCTCTAATTACTATACAACATATATTTAAATTCGGAATAAAAGGATAGGAGAATTATATATATATATTTTTTTTTCCAAAATTGACCAGTCTTTGAAAATTATGTGAAAATAAAGGTATGAAATGAATCAATTACAGTAATCAAACTATGTTCAGTATTTTAGTAAGTTGAAAGTACTACAGTTACTGTATATAAAACGTGGTGATGTAAGACGTGTAACTTCAGAAGCACAAAAAAGGGGGTCACTTAAATATTGACCTACGTCGACTGACGTTCCTTTGAATTTTTTTCTGTCTTCCTCGAGAATTTCTTCCGAAATTCGATTTTCATACGAGTATTTTTTTAACTATTAATCTCCAATTAAAAGTTATAATCATCTCGAAAAGCACAAGCATTTGGTTAATTATTGACGCAATTTCTATTGGTGAGTGAAGATTTCTAATTTCTCTCTTTTTCTTTAACTTTTTCAGCATTTTCAATCAATGAATTTTGCTTATTTGTTTAAAAATTGTACCTTTCGATGCATTATTAGCATATAAACTTAAATGGGTGTTCAAAGAATCAATTTTTTTTAAACCCTCAACTCACATTGAGGGTTTGCTGAAATTTGGCTTCATGGAATAATGGGGTCCATAAATTTTTGTTATTAATGAAAATTATAAAGTTACCGTATTTTACTTAGGTTCACCTAAATTATCGTCCTCAACAATGTCATGAATTATTGGTAAAAAAAAAAAAAAAAAAAAAATACAATGTCATGAATTTTATGATCATATGTTGTAAGTTACAACCTTAAGCCGTGGTTGGTATTACATGTGTTAGCGTACATCATGTACATGTGTGAGTTGATAAGTATGAGTAGTCATTTGGTTGAATGTTTAAATTATGCTTCTTGTGATTCTTGGAAGTGGTAAAAACCCGATTTTTCGGGAATAGGATGGTTGTTCATGAGATTTACTAACGAGAGAGGGGAGAAAGTCGTAGATACATAGTACTCCGTATAATTTTTATTTTTTTATTTTTTAAATAGTATAAATTAATACTAGTTAATTTCAATGTGAAGGTCATTTGGTTTTTTAACTCTTTGATTTTTTAACTTGGTTATTTTGAATTAAGGTATCTTTGTCCATTTGATTGCCTGGAGGAGTATTCAGGAGTTCAGTATATGTTATCTTATTTCTATGTGCCACATTTGATTTATGAGACATTTTTTAAGGATTTGAGACAATTTATTGTTAATTTAATCATCATTTACTAATCACTATGTTAAGATTGTTAACACTTTGTAATTTTTTAAGTATGAAATATGATACTTGTATGACTTACTGAAGATCATTCTCACATGTTACTAGGTTTCCAGTGAGCAATAAACAATGCATAACAGGATGAAATGTGACAAAAGTGAGTACAATGTCTTAAAGTCACAATTTCACAAGACTGTTCGAATTATGAGAGCGAAAATAATTCGTCAAAAAAAGATGAAGCCGATGCAACCTGCAAGGTTGTCCTTATTGAGTCAAATAAAAGCTGTTGTCAGTCATGGAGATGCTGAATTTAGTGATCCAAATGCACTAATGCAAAAAAAAGCCAGACTTTTGAGAATGTTAGCTTTACGCGAAAAAAGGATGGATTGGCATCCTCCTACAGACTTCAGCATTGGATGCAGTCAGCAAATTAATCATCCAACGTTCATTGACAAAATCGATTCAAACACGGGAGGAGAAGTAGAAGTTGATGGAGGTAGGACTTCTATTTCAAGCAAATTACATTCATTTTGCTGAATATGCAATTATTGCAGGTAGAATTTCTTTTGAAATGATCCTCTCTTGTTAAGGTTGTGCTTGAGTGCCGTGATGCATATACACCTTGCTTTATTTTTCTCTGTAATGACTTCAGATCAGTTCCTTTTTCTGAATTGTTTGTGTACTTTAGTTATATCCTAGAAGGTTATTGTGAAGGTCACAAGGCATTGGACTTATGCATCGTGTGAAGTGCTTCTGTTGATGCTCTGCATTTCTAAGTCCCTTTAATAAGTGTTAGCAAACAAGGTTTTGGACTTTTCCCTTAGTGTCAACAAGTTGGCACATAAGAACAAGGTTTGGCTGGTTTTAAAAATATTGAGTATCTAAAAGAAGTTTCACAGGTAGACAGAAACCGAAATGGTAAACAGTCTTATACAAAAAATGGTCAAATTATATTGCTCTGAACTCTCAGGAATTCAACATACATTGCATAAACATATTTCATGTTGGTGTTTCTTTAGACTTCAATGTAGAAGCAAATGTATTTCATTGAAATTCCTCTCGGTTGTTTAGGGGCCATTACACCCTGTGAGGACTCTGAGGAGTTAGTAAATCATACCTCTCCTGAAATCAAGAAAGGACTCTACATAGGGGTTGAAGAGGATACTGCAACTCAAGACGAATCTAAAAATGACTCTGAAGATGAGAATGTTGCTACAATATGGAAGGAGATGGAATTTGCAATGGAATCTTGTAAGGTATTCTAGTGCTTTTGTTAAGTATTTTACTGATTGAGCATTTAACCCTGAATATAAAGTGTATGGGATTAGTACCGTTCTAGATAAGAGAATAGGACCATTTATAGATGTAGTTATAGTCTGATGATTCCCATTGGTTTTATATGTTTCTAGGAATTTCCTGAGAATCAGTTTTCCGATGAAGAAATAAAGAAAGATGAAGATGACTGTGATCATTCTTATATCTTAAAGGATGATATTGGCTATGTTTGCCGAGTTTGTGGACTTGTGCAAAAGGGAATACAAGATATGTTTGAGTTTCTTTATCCAAAGGTAAAGACTAAGTTCTTCATGTTTCTTCTTTTAACACATATATGTTGGTAATTCTGATTAGGATTTGTACGAGGATTTGCATATAGTTTGAGCATTTGAGCTTGACTTAAGGTGCAAAACCTGTTATTTTAAAAGTCAGATGCACGCTTCCAGTGTTCTACTTCTTATTTCTTCTCTTTGTTTGCATGTTCATGAAAACTTTATCTGTGACTTGATATCTTGGTTGGCCAAGATGCACCCTTCTTATAGTATGTATAATGTAGGATACCTTCAGTTAATCTTGTGTTCTTTGGCTAGTGGTGAAAGGCCATTTCTTGTGTTTACTAGCCTCGACTAATTTTGAAATGACCATCAATGTGAAAAACTATTTCTTGTGCATCAGATCCCTTTCTTCCGCTACATCTTTGCAAATTAGTTCTATCTGATCTAAGTTTTATGTCTTGATACAGAGAACAAAGACGAAGTCTTGTTACCAAAATGAATCCCATACAAATGAAGATAACAAGCCAGTTGACAGTCTTCCTGACTGGTGTAACCTACTGAGCATGGATCAAAGTGTACTTGAAGTTATAGCTCACGCAGAGCACATTAAACAGATGAAACCTCATCAAATTGAGGGCTTTAATTTCCTGCTTAGAAATTTGGTGACTGAGAATCCACATGGTTGCATTTTGGCCCATGCCCCTGGCTCCGGAAAAACATTTATGATCATATGTTTCATGCAAAGCTATCTCGCTAAGTACCCTTCTGCTAGACCATTAGTAATCCTCCCAAAAGGAATTTTGGGCACATGGAAAAAAGAATTTCAGAGGTGGCAACTTGATGATATCCCCTTATATGATTTCTACTCGGTGAAGGCAGCCAGTCGTTCACAGCAGCTGAATGTCTTGAAGCAATGGGCTGAGCAGAAGAGCATTCTTTTCTTAGGGTACAAGCAATTCTCTTCCATTGTGACCAGTGATGTTACTAGCAATGAAAAGGCTGCCTGTAAAGAAATATTGGTGAGAGCTCCAACAGTTATGATATTGGACGAGGGCCACACACCAAGGAATAAAAACACTGACACACTGCACTCACTAACTCAAGTTCAGACACCTCGGAAAGTTGTGCTTTCTGGAACCCTCTATCAGAATCATGTCGTAGAAGTCTTTAACATTCTGAACCTTGTTCAGCCTAAATTTCTGAAGTTAGAGCGTAATCGTGTAATAGTAAGGCGTATTATGAGCAAAGTTAAGATTTCTGGGGTCAGAAAACAGTTGACAGGAGCAGGGGATGCTGCTTTTTATGAATTAGTGGAAAATACACTGACTGATGATGATAATGAACAAAGAAAACTTGGGATCATAAAAGATTTGCGTGAGATGACAAGCCAAGTTCTTCACTATTATAAAGGTGACTCTTTTGATGAGTTACCAGGACTCATAGACTTTACGGTCTTGCTCAATCTTAGCCCGAAACAGAAGGTTGAAGTTGATGAGATGAAGAAATTGAAGGAAAGAAAGTTCAGAAGTAGTTCTTTGGGAAGTGCAGTATATTTGCATCCCCAGCTGAAGCAGTTCTCAGGGAGCAGTAACGAAACCAATCAAGAAAATCGGATTATGAGTGACGAGAAACTGGATCAAATGATCAAGAAAATGAATCTTATTGATGGGGTGAAAGCCATGTTCTTCCTCAACATGCTACGTTTATGTGAAATTGCACAAGAAAAGTTGCTAGTTTTCAGTCAGTATCTCCTGCCTTTGAAGTTTTTAGAGCGGTTAGCAGTGCATCACAAAGGTTGGGCTATCAGCAAGGAAATATTCATGATAACAGGTGAAACAACACCAGAACACCGTGAATGGTCCATGGAACAGTTTAACAGCTCACCTAATGCTAGAGTGTTTTTGGGATCGATTAAAGCGTGTGGGGAAGGAATATCACTTGTTGGAGCATCACGTATTTTGATACTTGATGTTCATCCAAACCCTTCTGTCTCTTGGCAAGCAGTGTGCCGGGCATTTAGGCCAGGACAACTGAAAAAAGTGTTTACTTATAGACTGGTTGCAGCTGATTCTCCTGAAGAGGATGACCACAGAACTTGTTTTAAGAAAGAAGTAATAGCGAAAATGTGGTTTGAGTGGGATGAATTTTCTAAGAAGAAGGATTTAGAATTGGAATCCATTGATTTAGAAGACAGTTGTGATATTTTCTTGCAGAATCCTCAGCTTAGGAAAGATGTAAAAGCTTTGTACAAAAGGTTTGTGAGTTTTTTAATTTGATTTCTTATCTGAAAAAGAAATATTAAGTAATGGAAATGAATCTCCTCTCTTCCTTTTGCAGGTAGTCTGAAGTAGTGAACCTGCTTTGCTAAAGAACCTGTAAGGTACGCTTGAAAGTATGTGCTCCCAGATGATGTTTCGACTGTCCAAAGGGGAAGAACGATTCTTTATCGTATGACTTATCTTTTGAAGTTTTGCATCACCCGTGAGCACTACTCCCAGATTGCGTCCTAACTATATCTTGTGCAATTTTTTGTGCAACACTTAGATAGTTCTGTAGATTATGCACAATTTTATGTCTAATTTGCAGATTTGAAATTTAGGAATGGCAAGAAAATAAGAATAAGTTTTTGTTCTGGCTTTTACAAGGAATGGTGCCTTTAAGAAACTTTGATGTAAATGATACATTTCATACTTTGCAAGTTTCAACATTGTGGAATGCTAGTCTTTTTGTACATAATGTTCAATTGCTCAACAAATGGTATAACAAGAACAGACAAGCATTTAGTCCAGTCATTGCAACAAATTATTCATTTGGATTTGATTTATGTCTTGTTATAAACACTTGTTATTCGCTCTATACATTGCTCCCAACTCGCATACAAAATGAAATATGATAGAATTATTAGAATTAAAACATTCAATCCTGGAGATTGGACAAGAGTTCTTCCATTAATTAGTGTTAAGGAAAGCCTTTTTACTTTTGTCTAATATTCAATATCTTCAATAACCCACGGCTTTGGTAGGCTTGCCTTAATGATGTCCTCAATTTCGAGCTCTATATACTGCAAAGCAGCATATATCTCATTTGATCTAGAGTGAGATCTATCAGCAACTCGGAACTCATGCACTTTTCCATTAACCTCCAGCCAACTACAGCCAGGAGTCTTCTTCAGACCTTTATTTTTTAGAAAACTTCTCATCTTTGCTACTTTATCCCATTTTCCTGATGCAGCATATATGTTAGACATCAGTACATAGTTCCCTGCATTTGTTGGTTCAATTTCAATCAGCTTCTCAGCAGCCAACTCAGCAACTGCGGTCTCTGAGTGCATTTTACAAGCACTTAACAATGAACCCCATACACGGGCATCTGCTTTGATGGGCATCAAGTTTATGAGCTCTTTAGCTTTAGCAATATGCCCTGCCTTACCCAACAGATCCACCATACACGCATAGTGTTCTTGACTAGGCTGGAAACCAAAGGTTTCTGTCATTTCCTTAAATATTTTCCATCCTTCATTAACATGACCAGAATTAACACAAGCTGTCAGTAATCCAAGAAATGTTATTGAGTCTGGTCTGAAATATGTCTTTTTCATTTGCTCATAAAGATGAAAGCATTGTTGCCACTCTCCATGTTTAGAATATGCACTTATTAACGAATTCCAAGTAATCGTATCCTTATTGTCAATCTCTTCCTCATCAAACAGCCTTCTCGCCATGTCTATGCACCCACATTTAGCATAACTTGCCAGTAATTCTGTATTTACAGATGGTGTAGAGAGCAGACCATACTTGATGGTGCACCCGTGAATATATTTCAACTGCTCCAATGCACCAGCATTCACACAAGCAGGCAAGATGCTCACAATTGCAGCAGAATCAACCAAAAATCCATCACATTTCATTCTGGCAAATAGAGATAGGGCATCAAAATATCGTTCATGAATAACAAATCCTTTAATCATGGAACTCCACGAAACCTCAGTCTTCTCTATTACCAAGTCGAAAACCTTTTTGGCAGCTTCCACACTATCACATTTACTATACATATCTATCAAAGAATTCTGAACTGAAACCAGATGATTTAAGCCATTTCTGATGCCATGAGCATGGATTTGCTTCCCCCATTCAAGCGATTTCAACTCACCAGTTGACGGTATTGCTGCAAGTGCAGTGTACAGGTCCATTCTTATTCCTTCATTACACATTTTCACCAATAACCCCAGGGATTTTCTTGGTTGCCCACGGCGAAAATATGCTGAAATCATCAAGTTCCACACGACACGATCCTTTTCAGGCATCGTATTAAACACCAAACCCGCATTCTTTAAATTACCTATTCTAGAGTACATAGTTATCAATGCAGTGCATACAGACAAATCTTCACTAAGGCCACTAACAACAATTAGACCATGAACCAATACCCCTAATTTTAAAGAGTTCAGTTCCGTACTAGCTCTTAGCAAATTGATCAAACAAACTGAATTCGGCCAAATATTTTCCTTTATCATCTGCTTAAACACCCCAAAAGTCTCCGTAAGATTCCCATTTTGTAAACTCTCCACAATCAGAGAATGCCAGTAATCCAGCCTTCTAACAGGCATTTCATCAAACACTTGACGTGCATTCTCAAACTCCCCAAGTTCGCAATAAAACCCAGCTAAACCCACCCTCACTTCCTCACTCACATCAAATCCAAGTTTCACCAAATGCCCATGAAGCCTTCTACCATAATCACCAATCAAAACATGCTTACAAGACCTCAGAATAAATGGGTATGAAAATTCATCTGGGTACATAGAATTTGATACCATTTCATCATATAACAATAGGGTTTGCTTAAATTCACCAGAATTTGCAATAATTTGAAGAACCCTGTTGTAAATTTCCCAACTTGGGTTAGAAATTGAATTAAAAACATGAAAACAGAGTCTATTGAGGCCCAAATTAGCATAGGATTCAATAAGATTAGAGATGAGAGAAAGGTTTTGGTGATGGCCATGGAGGATTAACCTAGCATGGAATTGTTTGAGAAGTTGGGGTTTCTTGCAGAGATTTAAGAGAGAAGATAGAGTAGAAAAAGGGTGGTAATACTGGGTTTTCTGGAAAAATTTCAAATTTGGAGGGAAGGGAGGAAGAAGCAATTGCCTTAAGCAAGGTTGGTTAAGAGCAAGCATTAAAGCTTTGTGGGTGCAACAAATGATTTTTTGGCCTTCAAATCAAGTTTTTAGTAAATGTTGGTCTAAGCCTAATTAGCAGATTAAACTCATTAAACCACGACCATGTAACACAGTAACATATGATAAGTCGTTGCCCCAAGGAGTGTATCGTTCTAATTATTAATAAACGAAGCTAGTTAGCATTGGTAAAGTAAATGGATTGTTTTAAGAAAGGAGCTTATATGTGGAGCATTACACTATCATGTCTCGATGAAGATGAGATAATTTAGAAACTTTAATTCACTTTTGAATTCATATGCCTAACTATAATGAAGGATAAAAAGAATTGGTTTAAGATAAAATAGAATGTGTGAATGCATTGATAATGCTAAGACGATTCTTAAATTTTTTTAAACACAGTAAATTTTGGTAGGTAGACTTGATAAAGTCGACCTTATCTGCAATGTCGGATTTATACTTAGAATTATTACGCCTAAATTGTTCCAACACAGAATAATATGGTTGAAACTATCCTTTCTAGTGACAAAATAAATTGACATTAACCCAGCAACAAATTAACAATTAATCACATCACCAAACAAATATGAAACCTCAATGAATTTATTCCATACTACCAAGTAGCTTTCAAACAGTGGTACATTACATAGCATTAATTCCCTTGAAAAGGAATATAAAATACACATAAAATAAAAATATAGTAATGGTAGATTACTAAAAACTACTTCCGCTATTATACAAAATAGTACAACAATGGACATAAACTTTCATCTAAATTACACTCACTTAACATGACTAAACATATCATCAGCTAGCTAGCTATAAGAATTACAACGGCCTAAAAAATGGATTTATTTTACTAATAGCATAAATAGAATTTTGACCCCAAATCATTTCAAGACTAAAGCTTTGTTGTTTCCGAGTAGAACACAGAAGTCAATTCCGGATATTTTTAAGGGCACTTGTGCATTTTATTCTTGGTGGTCAAGTTGGCATAACAAGGACAGGCTTCGTAGTTGCCAAAGGTGCCTGGTGGTACGCAATTGCACTTGCTACAACAACTTCCGCACGCCCTCTTGCATAGGTTTGGCCTCTTTGTGGCGCTGCACCTCACTGCACATGCTGCCCCACAATCTGCATGTACCATTTTCAAAACTAAATGCTCAGTAAAAGTTATTTATTGTTTTCATCAGAATTCTGTTGGAGTAAAAATCAATATTTCCTGTCACATTTATGATCGATTGGTTGACATCGAATTACACGTCGTTACAAAAGAAGTTTCAATTTCAGTGAAGTTTTGCAAAATGGAAGAATTTGCTTACTTAGTCCTTTATTGTTATAAGTAAAAAAATTTCCTAATCTCCAGTAAAACTCTAATGAATAGTTCATTTGTGAATTTTAAATGCATCTGAGAGTATAATGTACCTCAATATGTCTCCAAAAGAACATATAATGCAAAGTAATTAAATATAGTTCAGAATAAAAGAACATGTCTTATTTTTACTTATTATATATGTAGTATATAAACATCAATTATAGGACATAATTGTGAAAATCTAGAGCATGAAAGTTTGAAGTACATGCAATTATAATGTAAAAAATAAACCATGCACATCATGCTCCCAATTGGCCAAAACAACGATGGCCAACCAATGATGATTAGGAAAATATAACAAATGTCAAAAAAAAAAAAAAAAAAATCTTTTTAAGAAGCTAAACTTAAAAATTTATACAAGTATATGAGGTTTGTTGTCACTCATGACCCTATTTACATTTACTATGTAAAAAATTATCATACAACATTCTACATACTTTTATTAACTTTAATCATGCATTACATAACTATTTAGAAAGAGCAAAACGGAAAATCTTAGCCTAATCACTTTCTAAATAACATGTAAATTTTGAACAACACTTGAGATTTTATTTTATATGTATATATATTACTAAAATTCCTAACAAATAATGAGCATAAACTTTCATTTCCTTGAGTAAATGTTGCATAAAATAACCAAATAATGGGAGCTTTTTATGAAGATTAGATTAGAGAAACTCACCCACTTTACTTTCAGAGACATTTCCAGTGCTAGTCTGAAACATAGTAGTACATAAATTTTTGTATTAATATATATAACCATGTAATAATATAGAGAATTTCACTAATTGGTAAACTAATTACATGATATCATTAAAAAAAAATATAGAACATACCATTTGATTTGAGGTTGTTTCTGGTTCAAATGCATGAACAAGCTGAAGAACAAGGAGAGAAAGAAGTAGAGAAGCAATTAAAGCTTTGGAAAAAGCCATTTTTAATTTAAATAATAGCAGAAGAATTGCTTGTAATAATAAATAGAGGAGGAAAAATGGAATTGTAAGTTGTGTGTGACTAATGAGAGTAGGGAAGTGGTGTCTATTTATAGGAGGATGGTTGGGAAGTAATTATGTGATGATGTTGGTTGTAAATTTTACAAAATTTTGAAAGAGATAATTTTTAAAAGTTGCTAGACTTTCATATATACCAAGCATCCAACATGCATGTACCAACATACAATTTTTTGGACAATAGTAAACAAGACACAAGCCACCCGTTACTATTAGCTCACAACAATTTTACGGGTAAATACATATTCAAAACCACGTTACATCTAGCATAACTATGACATAATAAGGATTACAATCATCTAATCTACTATGATGACCATTAAAATTACATGTATTTTATTTCCTTAGATATATAGTTGGTTGAAGCATTTTGTACCAAAGAAATACACATGATACAAGTACTTCACGATTAACCAATGTCTAGCTAGCGTAGCGAAATATCAAATTTTATTTTAATATTTATGTAGTAACTATTGAAGTGATATTGATTGAAGGAGAGTACATTCGCTTTTAAATTAAATTTTTTTTTATTACTTTGTATTATTGTTAGCCATCTAACCTTACTCTTTATAAAAATAAAAAAAAGTACCGTTAATATACTGATGAGCTGGCTAAATAGCCACTAGCTAGTTATTGATTGATTTGGTTTACGAGTGAGCAATTCAACATAGCAACCTAGCCTAAGTTAGTTAAATAATACAACTAAATACAAGTATATATATATGGTCCAAGAATGAAAGATCGATTGGTAGTCTCATCATCATTGAGTCCTTATCTACTTGTACGTACACTTTTATGAATTTAGCTACAAGATAAATTCCACCCCCCCAAAATTAATTTGGACCGAAGCTAGTACGCCTTTGATGGAAATATCTAGACATGAATGCATGACATGTTATAAATATGTCAATTTTTTTGACAAAGAAATTATACTTTGTCTAAATTAGAATTGTAGCCTAGCCAAGAGGCCCAGGATATACATCAATGGAAATATCTAGTGTTACGTACCAATAAAATGTAAAAATAGATTAGTGCTAGTATGAGTTGTATAAACAATTAAGAGCCACAATCACTAGTTGGCAAAACTAGTGGTAGTCATTGGTTGATTGCTTCATGTATTAATTATAGAAGTATTTGCATAAGAACATATTTACAAAGAGCTTTATTTACTATCTAGCTACTCATATTAGACCATATTTGACTTTAAGATTGGATCGAGTTTCCTCGAACCACCCAAAGAATAGATAACGTATATTATTGTGCAGACATTCAATATTAGATTAGAGATTATTATCGTCTATTAATTATGGTTGTAATACCAGTATGCACCAATATAGCTCCGTCCCTACCTAAACCAAAGAATGCAATGAAGGAAAAAGAATAAAAGTTTTGGAAAAATTAATGCAAAGTTAAAACTTTAAGAATGTACACCAATAAAAGTATAAAACCAATGTTAAGCTCATGAGAAAACCCATATGTGAGTGGTGTGTTGTCCCATATTTATAAGAGAGAGTTTGTATAGGAATGTGTATCCTACATTGAAAAAAGAACATAATTGTGTCCACTTTATAAGGCTAATGGGCTACTCCCCTTATCGACATATGGTTTTGAGGTGGAACCTCCTCAGGCCCGTTTATCACCAAAGCAAGGAATGAGTTAGTTGTATGTTCCTATTTTGCAAATTCTTTTTATCTTACAAAAACGTTTGTGTTAAACCCTCAATATCGTGTACGTTAAAACCGACAAAAGGCAACTTAACATTGCACGTACACTGCCTAATTAAGACACATCTCAATGAAATTACCAAAGGTGTTGGTACATTATTATAATTTGGTATATCCTATTCAGTATGTATATTGGTACATGTAAACATTTCAGAAAATCAGATGGAATAACTAAATAATACTCGTATAATTAATTTTAGCACACTACTAATTGATTTTAGCATACCTTTATATAAGAGGAGCATAGAAAATTGTGTCAAAATCAATTTAGGTGTGTCAAAATTATTTCCCTCATTTTAGATTTACACCGAGTAACTTTAATTAGAAGAAGGAAAAATAAAAAAAAACTATTGTGATTCCAATAAAAGTCTTGAGAAACATATGGAGGTTGATGTGTTCACAATCTTACACCTTGTAGGAATTTATCAGCAAATCCAAATTAACATGTCGAGGTTAGTAATCAGCAAATCCAAGTTTAAGTTGATTCAAGTCTCTCCTTTAGGTTTTAGCTTTAAGTTATATCTTGCATGATAATTTTGTAGGGGTGACTATGCCTCGTGTTATCCTACGTACGTAGTAAATAACTAAATACTAGTTGGACATGCAAAAAGTGCCCATAGGTTTGCACATAAACCATGTAATTTTTAGACTCCATAAAAATGAATTGGCTAGAATAAATGATTTTATAAACCAATCTGATCGAATTGAGAAAATCGATTCATAGAAAACTTTACTTGAGAAAATGATTAAAATTAAAGTCATTGTTTTTCAATGATACATTAGCTGTCAATAGTGTTTGAATATGATCCTATTCGAATTTATTAACCAAATTAATTAATGACAACTTGACTTACTAACTGATATTCTATAACTTGAATTGACGTGAACTAACCATGATAACATGATTTGAGTGATCAATTATATTTGATTTAGGTATGACTTAATTTCGGAGTTGCTCAATTTATTCTTCTCTTGTTTTTATTGGTTCAAGTATTCAACTTGGACCCTTTCCCTTATAAATGACTTTAATGTACTTTATATATTTCTGTAAAAAAAATTTGTATCAATTATGTACTCCTTACTTGATTCTCAAGGTCTAAGTTAATTTCTAGGAGTATAATTTAAATTCTCAAGGTCTAAGTAAATTATACTACTGGCCATTTAATGTAAATTATATTTGATTTTTTCTATAACATTTTTTGTAAGTAGAAATTTGAAAGCAAAAAAAAATTAAATTTTTTTATGTTTTATATAGTACTCTAAACCTGCCTGATACCTACGAAATTTGTTGCAAACTCTAGTATTGTACATCCGTTATAAAGTTACCCTAAAAATAAACAAAAGTTACCCTAATAAGAATAAAAGTTACCCTGATATAAATAAAAGTTACGAAGTATATATGCTGTATTGATAAAAGTAACTCAAAAAATTGTAAATGAGACCCTAAATTTGATAAAAGGGACCTCCGATATATAGTTACTGTACACCGAATGTATACAAAAGTTACTCATTTATTTATCACGAAATATATTGTACTCCGTAATATACTCCACTCCGTATGTAATTATGCATAACAAATTTAAACATTGAAAACTGTATATTTCATGTATCATTTTCACTTTTAACTTCTTGAATATGCCATATTCATCATCTATAAAATGGTTGAATATAATGCAATGAAATACGCAAGTTGTGACTAAAAAATCATTGAAAGTACATTATTCCAAGCAAAATCCAAATTGGACCAATAAATTAATTAAATGGTATTAAATCTGGAATTAAGACTTTTTTATTTTTTGTGAAAATTTAGTCAGATAGTGCATTAGCCATTAGTGAGAGTAGTGATCATTTGACTAACACAATAAAGAAGTGGGGGAGTAGGTCAGTTGGACAGTAGGAAGGAAGAGTGGGGGCTTGGAATTCTGAAATTTGAGAAATTGTTCATTACTCACTCTTATTTTGTTGGTACTCGTTTTACATTTTCCAGTTAAGCTCCAGGTAATCAATTCTTTTTTGCCAGCTTGCAATATTCCTGGAAAGTCTCTCCCCCCTCAATCTCGATAACTTCATATTCCATCATCAAAATTTTCTACTTGATGTGGTTGTTAGTGTACGAACCCGTGTTAGAGGTGACAAACATGTCGTTTGATGAGGCTGTACAGATGTACGTTACTTTGTTTTTAATAAGTTTAGATGAGATAAGTTTAAGCAAAATAAGATCATAATAATGTCATAATCGTATTACAGTATGACTTGGTATGTTTGACAAAAGAAAGGCATCCATGACAAATTGACAAGGTACATTGTAGAAAAGGAAGATATACTTTGTTGAGCTAATTAAAAGAGTTGCAAAGTGAGTACAAATATAATAATTAGATGGGATTGCTTGTTTGAAATAATGAGAACTAGTGTACATACTACCTTCAAGTCAAGACTATTAAATGGCTAATGCTACAAATAGTACTTATGATAGAGTGTTTCAATAAACCAATGGAGAAAAAGTGGTGGCCAACTCAGAAAACTCTAATTCAAGAGTAATTGTATGAAGATGAAGATGTTTCTTTAAATGTGCACCACTATATATACTTGAAATCATATCTATCCGTTATGTATGAATGGGTTGAAAATAACTACATACATATGTTGTATACAATACATAATGAATATTGTAGTAACTGAAACTATATTATTAGCTGGAATATATTATATCCACTAACTTAGAGTCTATTCATAAAATTTATATTAAATACACAACTATATAAAGAAAGTTAAAAAGAAATGATATATATATATATATATATATATATATATATATATATATTCTAAGTTTATAATTTTTGGATTGATCTCTAGTCTAAATATTGGCTTTGATCATTATAATAACACTCACCTACATTTAGGATGACTTGTTAAGAAGATTTATACTAGTATAATATTGTGAAAATCAAAGATAATCATCTATATTCTGTCCTCACTAATTTGGACAAGAAAAAGACATGAATGTAGTACAAGTATCCTTGAATCAACTTGCGTTGTGTGCTTCAATATCGTATAGCTGGATTTGTTCAATTTATTAACACTTCCTTTGACTTTATTTAGTGTTCAAAGAATCTATTATTGGCCGCCTTTTGTTTGCTTTAGATAGCATTTTTTTTAGAGAGTTTTACCAACTAGTTAGTGCTACTATAATGCTATGGTATGCTTGAATGAGAACATATCTACCTAGAAAGTTGGAAGTGTCTGTTCGAAATATCGAATCGATTATTTGGTAAAGGAGATGTTTCATTTTAACCAAACTCTTAAGATTGAGATTTAAAAACATGATAGTACTTAGCTTGTTAAAAACATGAGAGTAAGTAATAACTCAAGTGGTTAGAGCTTCTCTTCCGATTTCAGGATTCTGAGATCGAATTTCACCCCGCCCTTATGGCTCTCTAAACACCAAAAAAGCACTTAGCTTGTTACAAAAGTTTTACCTTTAGCTAATTGTAATTTGACCTGACTCAGATCCAAATTAGTCTAGGTCTTATAGATTTTAAATTACTAGGCATATATATATTGCATAAACACTATAGGCCAAGAGTTAAAACATTAATATGCTTTATAGGATTATAGCTCCATAATTCTTTCAATTACGTAACATAACAACTAATAGAGCTAACAACACGTACGAAGTGGTTCAAGCTTAGAGTACTAACACATTAACATGTCAAAACTAATTCACTGAATATAGATTGAAACCGTTTCAATAAATCACTTATTTTTACGTATTTAATACGAATTCATTTTTATCCTAATATATAAGTTTTTTTTTTTTTTTTTTTTTAATTTGGGTGTTTAGAGAGCCACAAGAGCATGTGATAAGAATCGATCTCAAGATCTCTTGAGATCGGGAGGGAAGCTCTAACTATTTGAGTTATCCCTCACTCTCTCATCCTAACATACTCTCTCAATGTTTTAATAAGTGTTACATTTTGATCAAATACACATGGCGAGACATGACTATGACCATTAATTTATCTGATTATATGTTAGTAAAATTATAGGAAAATTGATATTATGAAAGTATATATTATAACGAATCCAACAATGTATTATACAATATAGGGTTGAGCAAAACTACCCGAAAAACCGAAAATCCGTTCCGTTACCGTTCCAAAAATTAGGGTACCTGATCCGATAATCCTAACAGTTCGAGTACCCGTTCCGATAATTTGTCATCGGGTATAATTATTGGGTATCATTTTAAAATTAACGGTTTCCCGTTCCGATCCGATAAGCAATTTTTTTGTTTTTTTCCTACTTAAATCTATTTTTCCAATATTTAAACTCTTAATTTACTTCATAATCACTATATAATATCAATGATTAGTAATACTATTAATAATTTGGTCAAGATCATGTGGTATTGTTGTTAATTAGTGTTAATGATATCATAATAACTAATTTATTAAGTTTAATTATCACTATCGGATATCTTATTGGGTACCCGATAACCGATTCGAAAATCCGGGTACCCGAAGTCCGAGTACCCGAACTTATCGGTTCGGTTTATGAATATCACTTTTAGTGATAATTGGTTATCGGGTACCCGAACTGTTAGTACTAACGTTACGGGTACCCGTCCCATGCTCACCCCATTAAAATAATATTTGTTTTTTATACATTAGTAAATTAATCAAGTCAAAACCATTATATAAATAGTAAAAAAATTCAAAATATAATACTTATTAAAACACGGAGTGAATATAAGTAATCAAATGTTGGAGCTGTAAAGGTACACACGATTATGTGCACATTCTCAAATCCAGATAAGTTTGAACTCATTAATTTTTTTTTTTTTTTTTTGACGAGTTGAACTCATTAAATAAATTACTTATTAGTAACAACTAAGTAATTAACTAAAATACAACTAGAGTACGTCACCTACCGTCCTAATTAATTAAGTAGTACCGTCCTCAGTAGCCCCAAAAAAATTGGGCTATAAATAAGCATGCTTTTGCTCACTTTTTTGTATCACTCACAAATTGAAACTATTCTCTCCTCTAAACTCTCTATTAATCTGGCTCTTTGCTTAATTATTTTATTAAGCATCTTTATATTACAATGGCAATTTCTAAGGTTTTAATTGCTTCATTCCTTCTTTCAACTCTCCTTATTCAATTAGTCCAAGCTACTACACCTGTACCTGCGGTAAGTTTTCTACCCTTAAAAGTTATTTTTCGTATGCTATACATGAATTTTATAGACACATGTATGGTACATACTTCGTTTATTTTAATATTTAATTTTATACCGGACATTTGATAAATAATAATTACACATGTATGTTTTTTCAAGATAAATTTTTGCCATACATTCATATGTACGGTACGTTCAAAGTTATTTTTAAAGCATTTTTCTCATTCGAGAGAGCTCTTAACTTAGGTTACAAGTGAGAAATGGATTTATATCTTTATCTTTATTTTCTTTGATTAATGAATACCTCGTATACTATTTCTACAAAAACAAATTATTAGTTTATTTTGATGAACAAATTAAATACATTATCAATCCTTTGCAAAAAATAAAGGACCAATAACATGCTCCTATTTGAAAATTAATTACCAATCATATTCATCTAAATTTAGGTGTGAAAATAGAAAACTAAGAATGAGAAAATAAGAGTGAGCATTAATTACAAAACAGAAAAAAAGGGATAATTTGAGATATTTGGAAAAAAAAAATACTTATTAAAAATAAAAAGGAGGAATGTAATTTTGGAATACCCAAAAAGGAAACCAGGAATGTAAAAAAGGGATGGAGGGAGTATATTTTTTAAATCCACTTAATTATGCTTTTACATGCATGTTATTTAATTTTTATAGAGATTATCAAGGCATTCTTATTCATTTTAACTAATTTTAATTGATTAAAACTGAGTTCTTGGCAAATGATTTTGTCTTTGTGTATGTATGAAAACATTTAATTATTATTGTTTAATATTGATTGAACGGATTTAAAAAAGAAAAAGTATTATTGATTATTGCTTGTACATAAATGAGTAACAATTGCATTTCCGTTATTGTTTGACTGATTTTACTGTTTGTTTGACCATGCAGCCTGCTGGTAGCGTTATAAGTCCGGCACCCGGTGGATTCATAGGTATATATGTTCTCATAATTTATTATTTGGACGGCTCTCCTTCATAATATTATTGCTAGATCCATGCATGTTTCCCTCAAAAATAAACTTGTACTAATTAATTAAGTTCACCACAAGACACGATTTTTTTTCAATCGAATTAAATATTAGACTTATAACATTGTATCAAAATGTAATTACGTAGTACATTCTCGATTAATACAAGTGGCACATCTCCTTTAGCATTTATCTAGTGTTTAATATTTCGACTTTTAGCTAGCTTAGTTACCTATCAGTATCTCACTACCTCGAGAAAAATCTAATGTAAACGTAAAATTTTTCTTTCACAGATTGTGATGCAGCATGTTTAGTAAGGTGCAGCAAATCAAGCAGGCCAAATCTATGCCAAAGAGCGTGTGGAAGTTGTTGCAAAAGGTGCAACTGCGTGCCACCAGGCACTTACGGCAACTACGATAAATGTGAATGCTATGCAAGCTTGACCACTCGCGACGGCAAACGCAAGTGCCCTTAATTCAATTCAGTACTATTATTACCCCTCAAATTCATGTTTAAATTAAGCTAAGCTTATATTTACCGTTACTCAAAATAAGAGTAGCAATTATTATCCCTTTGTACTAAATTTCTTTTTCATTTGTAACATTCGTTGAAATAATGAGATATGTGTTAGTTCGTTCAAACAAACTTTTCTCTGTCTTAATTATTGTGCATACGTCTTTTTCATACATTCTCGTTAAAAGTAATGTACTGAAATTAATTATCATGTTTATGGAAACGTATTGTAGAAGTTTGATCTTCCTATCTGAACGATGGTTGTCTTACAAAAAGAGTAAAAATAAGAAGAAATAATAGAGACAAAATGAGTAATTTGAACAAGCAATATAGGTATGCGACAACTTGTAAATTAATTGAGCAGACAATATATTGCTTAGAATTGAAAGGAGAGATGATAAGAACGTGAATGTATCAACTATAGTACACATTGTAGTACTGTTTATTTTGACACTAGCCTAACAATCTTAACTTTCTTGTTGTTCAGTCATAAATTAAAAGATAATTAAATAATATCTCCAAAATAATAGGTCAATGAGATTAGCTTGATTCTCTATTTCATCAAAAGGTTAAAAGACTAATTAAAAGGACACTAGTTTTGTGTTATGACCATTTAGTTAAACTAATTGTTAGTGGGAATTGAAGTGATCAAGTGGACGAAGGACCCTATGCAAAATAACTGCAACTTCGTATGGCATAATTTAAACTCTGTACATACAATAGTTATTTAGTTATTTTCTCCCATATTGTTCCTTTTTTTTTTTGCATTATTGTTTCACTGGTATACAATATTGTTTGGAATCATATTGATCATCAATCAATCATATATACAAGTATAAAGTCTCGTGGTGGCCTTGAGTTAATGAAGGGGTCAAATTGACATTTTAAATGCAAAGTATATGGTTTCAACCACCCAAATGGATTAACAGGTCAGGATATTGTGGGCCCATGAACAACAGTACACCTCGATATTTTCATTTTCATGTTTGTAAAACTCCAAAATTGTCCAAACTGATGTATAATCCATGCTTTTGAGCCAATTTCGAAATTTTTTCTGAAAGTAAATGTGTGGGGTGTCTCTTAGGATTATATAAATTAGTTTGAAACAATAATAGGCTATCTATTGATCTATAAAATTCCAAGAACAAGTTTTGGTTTAGCTATGTGGCTATTTTGAAATTATGTTGCATTGAATTTATAGTGAAAAGATGCAATCTTGCAAGGGATAGTTGTTTATCATAACCTTAATCATTTAGTTAAGACAAGCATGCAAAATCTAATATGAATAACTACGGATTCAAATTTCATCCTCCCTTTTGATCTCTCAAGTGTACTGTAATAATGCACTCGTATTCCGTAGATGACTTAAGTGACACTACTACAGCAAAGAGAATATGGTGCAAAAGGGTAGTAGTGGTGCTACATATGATGATCTAGCAAAGTTCAATTCATGGGCAGAATAATCTTTTTGCAAGACACCTCTAAATTAGATTCAAAGCAAAGAGGAGACAAAAAAGTGATACATAAACATATTAACATATGATGAGTGGATATCTCTTTTGCCTTTTTGTTGTTGATCAAATACTCCGTACTTCTTTTTATCTCTGAACCCCATTTAACTTTGTCTAGCAATTTGTACAAATTCTTAGCTGCCTGACAAATAGCATGTGAGAAATGTGGTGGAATCTTTGAAACAAAGTTATAAAATAAAAGGCACTTAGATCATATAAATCTAATTATTGTTACATTGCTTTCTTTTTTAAGTTGTAGACCACTCAAATACAGCATTGCATATGCCATCCATTTCGTTGTATGTAGATTTCATGGTTTTAATACAAGCTGTATTTTTTTGTGTTCTTCAACCAACTCAATAAAAACACTTAAACGCGGTGATTTAAATTAAATTTGAACTCGTGACCTTTATATCAAACTAGCTCTTAATATAATGTCAACGAACCAATTTAATCAAAATTTTAAATTGATGGTTAGGGTTTAAGAATATGTTTTATACTAATCAGTGCATTTGCACAACAGATTTTGACATAGTGGTTACTCACTTTGTTCCTTAACAATTATAAAGTAGCTGGAAATGCAGATGGGCTTTTTATATTTTGGGGTAGTTTTTTTATCTTAGTTTGTTTAATGATGTTTGATACTCCGTATTAGTGAAGTAAACAAAGGAAAGGGAGAGATTAATGAAAGGATTTGACTTAATTTCATTGGCTATATTCTTACGTTGTACTACAAAGTATATTAAAGTACCTATTTATACTTGAATGTCAGTTAACACGACTAGCCTGACATACTCCTACAACTTTTAAATTTTCATTCAGATAATTCTAGCTACTTGCTTAGATTGCATTGGTAATATATGTTCCGAGAGATAAATTTATTTGTCTACACTATGTTCTAGAATTATATTAGATCTATGTACGTTAACATTAACCATTTTGTCGGAGGTTCAATAATTTCGAAGCAATTGTGAATGAGAAATCAAATTTTATAAACTTGTTGGATTGTGGATTAGGGTTCACAATATGTATAACAGATTGTACCAATACAATAACAACGACATACAGTATAAAATATAAAATATAACAATAAAGTGAATACACATCAATTTATAAACTTGATCAACTTGAATAATTCTTTTTACTCTTATCTCTGCATTATTTTTATTTGAGAGAATGGTTATTCATAGAATACCATATAGTATTAAATTAATGAGAAGTCCAAATCTATATTGCATTGTACTACATCATAATAGAAATATGTCTGATTAATAATTGAGTATATATCTGGTCGTTTTATGTATTGATTTATCCTCGTATTACTCAAAACATCTTAGATTCATTTACACTCTGATCAAATTAATTTATGAAGTCAACTTGAAGAAAAGTAAAGGAAGGTGCTTGAATTTTACATTAATTGCTTGAATGGAATATTCTTTCTAAGTTTCTAACTCACTTACTAGTTACTGCTGATTACTAAAGAACGTTGCATTTGATTAATAAAACATGCAAAAATGGGTCATTGGGACCATTTGGCTTCCACCACTTTGATTTGGACAAAATAAATTTACAAGTGCAATAGACCAATAGTGCTTACATGAACGACAAAATTTTAAAATATAGAAGCCAGATTTTTCAACAGATCAAATCTTTAACAGCTAATTGATGTGCCCCATTGTTTAATTTGATGCTCCATATTTATTATTTTTGCATGAATTATAATCGTGTTTAAATTCGTATCGGATTTAGAATTGAATTTTAATTATAATGTACTCTTATTAAATTTGAGGTTCTTTTAGAAATTTTATGCATATCTTTTCCTTATTTTAAAATGTCACGTTAAAATCAAGGACAGATCCAATAAAACTGATAAATTATGACAGTGGCCTTGTACAATCAATTACCTTCACTTTGAACTTTTTATAATTTTCTTACTAGTATAAAAATTTGAAAACTTTAGACAAACCATTATTATTATTTTCTTGGATCCGCCATTTTTATAAGTCTTTTAACATTATACTTGTACATTCAAAGTATTAATATAGATTTGTGAAGGGTACAAAGTACTGATTTATAATCAATATTGTCACAATATAGTAACTTCAATCTGTCATGCAAATCGAACATTAAACCAATACATAAACTTAGCAGTTTCAGACTTTATGTAACATTATAACAATAACCAGGCCAACATTTGATGCACATTATTAAGTGTTACAAAATATTTGTTCACATAGTAAGATTCTTAGCAACAATACCCTCAAATGTAACACCAGGACCAAAAGCCAATATTAAGCCCCATTCTTCATCATTCTTAGGTTCATTCTTCAATTTTTTGCTTTCTTCCATCATGTACTCCATCACATACACAATTGTATTGCTGCTAGCATTACCATAATCAGCCAGAGCACGTCGGCTAGCAATTAATTTGTCCGGTGACAAATCGAGCCTTTTTTCGAGCCTGTTTAAGATTGCCGGTCCTCCAGGGTGCACTGCCCAAAATATGTTGTTGTAGTCCTTGTTAGACAATCCTATAGTGTCCATTAACTTACCACAAAAATCTTCGATATTATCTTCAATTATTTGAGGTAATGCTCTGTCTAGCTTGAAACTTATGCCCTCCTCTGTTAGCCTACCATCAATGATCTTCTCAGTATCAGGTAAGAAATGCTGAATGGCTGTGTGGAGCTCGAAAAGTGGTCTTTCGATGGTAGGATCTGGGTCTGACCCGATTAGCATTGCCCCGGCTCCATCTCCGAATAATGCCACTCCAACTAGATCATATGGTCTAGTAGCACTTGGTGGCTTAAACCCTATAATTGTTGTTTCTGAAGTAGCAAGTAAGACCCTGCTACCTATCAATGAAATTCGTGGTTTAAACCATGTCATATCCATAATAACGCAAAATACTACAAGTAGATGTTTTAGGTTCAGATGATAAAAAGTGTCATAACTTATGTTAAATTAACGTGTCAAGGACTGTCAACACATAGTTCAAAATGTTACATTTTTTTCCTAACTAAACATTACACCTATATAGCTAAACTTTAGGCACATATTGTATGACAAACTGTAAAGTAAAAATTACCTGGGTTATTTTCAGCTATATCCTTGGCCACTCGGAGCCCCGCAACACCACCGGAGCAACCCGCAAAATAAAGCATAACCCGATTTGTTTCGGGCTTGAGCCCGAGCCCTTTAGCAAGGTAGATGTCTCCGCCGGGCAAACGGGCCTCACTAGAGGACACATATACCAAGTGGGTTATATCAGAAACGGGCCTGCCCCATTTTGCAATACAGGCCTGAGAGGCCTCAATTGCCATTTGGGTCACAGCCTCATTGCAAATGTCAAGCCTTTGTGTTACAGTGGGCCGGCCTTCAATTGCTAACTCTGGATATTTATCTAGGATCTCTTCTGACATTACAACATACCTTGTTTTCACTGTTGTTGTTTTGCCTACAATATACCAAGTTCAACCCTACCTGTTAATCAGCTAAAAAGTAATCTAAATAGACAAATTTGATAATTCGGTGATTTTTTTTAAAAAAAATAAATAAAATGGAATTGACAGAAGTAAGAAAGATTTATGTTGGCATTTTTTTGTGGTTGATTCTAATTATTTAAGTTATTGTTGATAATTCGACTATTTCATTCATTAACATGATAACGTCGAAAGAGATAGAGAGGGAGGAAGAGAGTTACAAAGGCGATTAAGCTTCTCTTTGAGTTCAGGATCATCACAATTGGTGTTCCTGAAGTATCCATCAACCAAAAACTCCTGCATTACAAGTTGGTGAGGGAAACCTTTACCAAGGGCTAGAATGGTTGCTTTTCCTGGGGTAGCCTTCTTTGACATTGCATCAACTTTGATATCTTGTATTCCCATACTCCAATTAACCAAGTACCACAAACTTATGTATTTTCGGCTTTTGATAAATATGCTCTAGGTGATCTGAAAATTGATAAATAAACTCTAGAAATATATATTGATCTCTTGAAAGAGTTTTGGGCATTTATATTTCGAAATTTAGCATATGTAGTAGGCTTCAGAATATAAAATAGTAAATAATTCTTGTGAAGCAATTATTGTGAGGGGGGTGTAGAAAGATTTTTAGGTCTGCATTCTTGTAATTATCATACAAAAAGTAGTTAAGCAGCATAAACTTTGTGCTCATTCTAATTAATCCTTTATTGTGCCTTCGAAGGTATGATTTTGGTGAAGTGATTAGGTTCTGCAAAAATTTTGTAGTTTAAGTTGGACAATTTTTTAAAAAATAATTATTTGTACAGAGGAAGTTTAGCAACTTCATGCTATTAGGCCTATGACCCTACCACTTATATGTGCAGATGTGCCAACAAGATATGTGAGAGAGAGAGAGAGAGAGAGAGAGTAATAAGAAATGAGAAATTTGTTTCAATTAAACCTAAAAAAATTTCCTTTCACTAAATGATAATGCTCAACTAAATTCTTCTTGAAAAATTATATTTTCAAAATTTGTGGTTTCAAATCTAAAACAATTGTGTTTGACCTCAGCCTTGGCTCGATGCCTCGGGCCCTCGGCCACTACATGTGGGCGGTGCCAGCCAGACATTGAACTGATGGGAGGAACCCACTGCGATGCCCAGTGACAATTACTGATTACAACAAAGGCCATATGTTCAAGGACTGTTCAAGGTCAATTTTGATTTATCATATTGTAATGAGTAACCAACTAAACATCACACCTGTAATAGTGGTAAACTGATAATGTACTTTGAATACTACAGTCTAAAAGAGTATACTTTGCTTTATCTATCTGTGGGTGCAAAGATAAAAAAAACACCTTTGAAGACCAGCAAACCCCTTAACCCCAACACCAAAAACTAGAAGTTAATGCACCTTTGAGTTGTGCTGTCTTAATAGGACAATTACCACGAGAGCTCATACAAACTTCGTGATTCTGTCAAGAAATTGCGAAGAATGGCGACGAAGGAGACCTCAGAGTTCCAACAGGCACTTCCCACTGATAAAATCAATAGTTTTAGCAACAGTGTCATCAAGAGCAGCGGTGACGGCAGCCAAATTTTGCAAGAACTCCTCTGCAGTGGGCTTATCACCATCAACAATATCTGTCACTGCCTTCAGAAATATAGCTGGCACTTTTAGGAGCTCAGCCACATATGCAACAGCAGCACCCTGTAACCAGCATCAAGAGTTCAGTAATACTGACGAGAACGCCTTATAGATAGAAATTGCAACCAAGAAAGAAGGTATAGATTGGCTGCTTCAGTCATTGTCCTGTGATCCCACAGCCATGTTCACGTCCCTCCCTACCCCATCATCAAACCTAAACCTTTTCAAAACTCTGGTTGCATAATTTCATACTGTCTCTATTTGTACTTTGTAGGCAGTCAGTTACAAAGCTACTAGGGTGTTAATGGATAATTACTATGAAATCAACCACAGATTCTGCAATTTGTAATCATGACAGCAGAAAAGATACAGATGGGAGATAATAGAAGGCTATAATGACAGCAGAAAAAGATACTGATGGGAGATAATAGAAGTCTATGAAATCTGTCTTCTAATCCATCTATATTATCTAATAATCAGGGGTATTTAAAAATAGTTCTTGCCATTTAGAATAAGTGAATAACACATCAATAATTTCAAGGAGAGATTACCTCCATGTCCTTTACTGTGGCATCATTTGCGGTGATTGAAGCTTCATCTTGTGGGGACATGTCTAGCGAATCACCAGTTGACAATCTACCAAGCTGAAACATCAGGAAAGAGATAACCCATTAGAAGTTTTTCTGAATTCATCTCACGTATTATAATTTCTAAAATCCTAATGATCACAATCACAATCATATAAATAACAAAAGGGAAGGGTATCCTTTGCACATTAGGTGCCATTGTGACTTTAGTCTTACAAATTATGCCTTTGCATAATCCAGTGTTAAAAAGTTAATGATTGACGCAAGTCATACTTCCTCGTCTCAATTAAGTTTTAAAAGTAAAACATAGAAAATACATGATATATAAAGGATTAGATATTAATTGCAAAGCCTATTTGACATGTATATAGGATTTTAGGGAATTATTAACAGCACCTTGGGGCAACTTAAAATTAGAAAAAATTCCAAACTTGGAGGACAGTAGGGGAACTAAAGCCACCTTGTAGAGTTGTAGATATTCAACAAGTATAAATGTGACATAACATTTGGTCCCTCTCTTATCTCACATAGCAATGTAAATTTTACTGTTTTATTTATTATTTTGTATTTTACACTAGTACACTACATCCTTGCCTACATGGATAAATTCAAAGCATACCTATACTCTATTCTTAGCATGATACAGTGTCCAAGCAGGTAAACTCCAAATCCATTTGCTACAATACTTGGACAAGTCAAACCCAAAAGTAGATAGATAAATGCTACATATTGAAACAGAGGAAGGTAAATGTTCCGATACACAGTACATCTGACCCCCTGCTTCCCAAAATGCAGCCCTTTGCAAAGATTTATAACAGAAAAAGTGAGCATAGAGCTATATGGTGATATCTAAGTGTCAAGAATCCTATAAAATATGACATATGGAAAGTTGAAGAGCAAATTTTCTGCAAAACTATAAATTATTAGCCAGTAAGGAACGGAAGATTTCAATTGGATCATAGATCCATTATTGTCTAATTGTCTTAGTACTTAGTTAAATCCTTCAGAAGTAATAATATCAAATATTACCTTCAAATTTAACTCCTTCAAGATGTTAGCTGCCGAGAAGGCTTGTCTCAGACCAACCCCATAAAGATCAAAAACCTGCATATGTATACAGAATTTTGGTTAAAAAAACAAGCAGTGATGTGAAACGCAACCAGGACATTTTAACCCGACAGGAAACTTTTGCATAAAAAAATAAACTAAAGCACTTTCTGCTTTAATACTTGAATACATTGTTTGAAAAGCATGTCTAGGTGCTGCTTGAACAGTTACTTTTCAATTTAACTGGACCAGAAGATGACACTATGACAGTGATAAATAAATAAGCACAATATGCCTAATGACTGTAAGAAGCAAAATAGAGAAATAAGAACAGAATAGATCAGTTGAGTGTACTACACTATGACAATCACAATCACTGTCACAGTGTAAACAGGCCCCTCAGCGTTCTCCAACCATTACGTCATGCATATACTACAGACTGCAGGTAAGTTTACATCACAAAGCACTAGAGGGAAGACTTCATAGTTCATAGTGGTAGTTTCACAAGAGTTACAGGATAATGAATTCAAAGAGGATAGCAGAATACTATGAATTAATGGTATGTACATATATTTTGGTCTTCTAGATTTATGATGGTAGCTAGGAGACTAGTAGGAATTATCTATGTTACTCGGACTCGGGTACCCATGTCCGACACGGGTACGTGTCCAAGTGTCCGACTCGGCTATTTTGTGAAAAAATTCTATGATTTTCAACAAAAATAAAGTGTCCATGTGTCATACCCATGTCCGAGGGTCGAGGGTCCGACACGGGTACTCGAGGTAAAATGAAGAGTCCGAGTAACATAGGGAATTATGACTTTATAATTGGTACTTCAAATTTTGGTTTTGCTTGTTTTATGATGGCACCTAGGAGGGTGGTCTCAAATCTCAATGTTAGGGTATGGTGTGTAACGGACAAATTCCACTCAGCAATTAGTTAACAAAGAAGATCGACGGAAACTACAACCTATCTCATAATTGAAAAGCCACAGCCTCAAACATTGGTTCTTTATGTTCAGAAATAGTTTGTCAGTGCAGGCTAATTGCTAATAGTATGAAAGATGTCCTTCACAGCAAGTTACTGAAAATAGGTCAAGTGCAAGAAACTGGACACTTACAGGTATAGGTATTCTTCTGTCATGAAACGCAACCTCCGATGCAAGAAAGACATCCCCAATGGCTGCTCCTTTTGCCTGAAAGAATAACAAATAAGGGTTCAATCTTCAAGAAATAATGAATAATATATGAGTTGCTCCTTTTTCACATAGTGAAATGTACAAAATAGAATTATTAATCAACAAAGTTATACCAGTCAAGAGAGGCGGTTTTAGAACGCAGATATTTTCAGATTCGTTGTTCGAGGAAAAACACCAGTTTCTCAATAAACATAAATCCCAAGCATAAAATCCCCACTCTAAAGAAGAGTAAGGCCTTCATATATATAAGTTAGGAAGCAGTCAAATACTGATTCGTCAAGCAAATAACCACCTCACCCTCTTTGTCTCCGTGACATGTCCAAAAGGGGATCAACTTACTAAGAACTGATCAACATCTAGATTCTAGATTGAATGAACTTTTGGAACAAGAAGAAAATTTAAACAACAATGCCAAGTAAAATATTAACCTCATTTTACATTAAAATAAAAAAAAAATCAAGACAGGATGTGCAGAAGAGGCAACAGGCCACAAAATTAAAAAGCAAGGATGTATTCTCAAGAAAATCACAATGTACCTTGAAACCACCAGCAGTTCCTGCATTTATGATAAGGTCTGGCTTCAATGCCTGAATAGTTGCATAGGTCACAAGCGATGCAGAGACTGTACCAACACTATCAACACCTAGAATGTAAAAGTTCGTGAATAGCAAAAGGTCAGCATTCCCTACTAAACAGGAACAACGTACATAGCCATCAAACTATAGGAAATAAATTTAAAAATACTATGATAGAAATGAAGGAACATCTACATATGCTGATGAACCCATAATGCTAAGAAAGAAGTATCATAACCACATCCAAGTCAAGCAAGGTATGAATATTATCTATAACTACTAAAGGTGGGCAACACCTAAAGACCAAATGTTTAGAGTTAATTATTTTTAATTTTTCTCTGGTGACTTTGCTTGGTTATTAAAAAAAATGAGCAAGAAATAACCAAAAAGATAACAAACCCAAAAGACAGATTTACAAATGTTTTGAAACTAAAGTCTGAGACTACTGACTGCAAGAAGAATAATATTTAGATCTAACTTTTTGTGGTTAAGTCTCCCTAATATTAGTAAAAAAGATGTGATTATAGTGCTAAAGATATGATTATACGTAGTATATAAAGTAATAAGAACAGTAATACAGAATAAGAGTCCTCTAGTAAGAACCCCCCCCCCCCCCCCCAAAAAAAAAAAAAAAAAAAAAAAAAAAAAACAAAAATCCTTAAAGCAACCACCAGAATACTGCGAAAGGGATACATTCCTAGCTACATAAGAGTAATAATCTAGACAGTGTGATACGAATATAAATCTCAATTAATCTTCATTCGGTACTTAGATGAAATGAATAGCCTATTATCAAATGAATAACATATCAGCTATAACACAGGTGCCCAATAAATCTTTATTTCCTTCCACCTTTCTACCACCAGAGTAATTATATGTACAACACAAGATACATACGTAGTAATTCATATGAAATCATCAAACTTCTTTAGTTTCTCTAAGCAACTTCTTGAATTAGTGATCACAAACAAAAATACAGATAACATAATATAAAGCCTGGGAAACATGAACATTAAAAAATCTTCAATCAAGAAAGATAACTCTCACCTAGTGCAGGATCTTTCCCAGGTTGCACGATGTTAATATGCAAATTCTTGTACATTCCATGATAGCGCACCCAAGGAACTCCTTTCGGAAACCTACAATTTTATTTTTAATTTTTTCTGGAATTATCAGCAAAATGACCAAAAATTGGCAAACAGTACAACAAATTCAGAAGCAAATCAAATTAAAATTACGCAAAAACAGCAATTAATTACGAACAATTAAGCAAATCAAAATCGTAATCGAAAACACAAATGAATTGAAGCGAGATAAAAGAGGCGAAAAAACTAACAAAGAATCGTGTTCTTCTTAATTTTTTAATTTTTATGGAATTATCGGCAAAATGACCAAAACAAATGCAAACAATACAACAAATTCAGAAGCAAAACAGATTACAATTCCGAAAAATTAGCGATAAATTACGAACAATTAAGCAAATCGAAATCGAAAACACAAATGAATTGAAGAGAGATAAAAAGAGGTGAAAAAACTAACAAAGAATCGTGTTCTTCTTTGAGTTGAAACCGAATAACCAGAGGCATAGCTTCGGTATGCATAGCTAAAGAAACCACCAAAATTCAACAGTCAGAATTTCAATCAATCGCAAAATATATGAAGCTGGAAATGTAAAATTGAAGACGAAGAAGAAAAAGAGGATATTACCGATGAAGATAACAATGGTTGAAATAGGTTTTTTCTGAGCTTCAGAATCTATGGCGGCGTCAATTGGTTGATCATCCTGTGGCGCCATTGACGTCTTTCGGAGGTTTTCTCTGATTGCCCAAAGAGGAAAGATAGAGGAAAAAGTATGCGTCTACTCAAACTTTCTAGTACTGAAAAGAGGAAAGCGGACTAAATATTCCAGAAATAATGTGTGTGTCGTGCGTCTAGCACGTTAACTTAAACCGGGTTAACTTGGAGTCTAAAAGGTTAATATGATAGACAACTAATAACGCTTCTATTTTTATCTTCTTTGTATTTAAAAAAGTTTATGATAATTAAATCAGTGTAATTGGCCCGTTGGCCGACGAGTCAGTTTCAGCTCGGTTTAAATTATTATTGGTTTGGTTTTGATTTATTTTTGTATGGTTTTAATTCGGTTTGGCTAGTAAATGGTTCAAGTTATAAACAATTTAGGTTGAAACAGGTCGATTTGGAATGGGTTATCCGGGCTTAAATGGGTTTGGATTCATATCAATTTGGATAATAGATGGTTCAAATAATAAACAATTCGGATTATAATCTAATTGAATTTGTTTGAAACAGACCGGTTTGCGAGAGAGGGTTTACTTAGGTTAATGTGGGTTGGGTTTCAAATTAAATCGATTTGGGTCATAAATGGTCCAGGTTGGTTTGTAAACGGGTTTATGAAAAAGTACACTTAAATTATTTGTACACACAAGTTTTGAAAATAAACAAATAAAACATGTACTCGTAATCAATTACCTACATACTCTAATTATTGATGATAATGCTTTTATATTTTTTTCACCCAATTCAGGTAAAGTACACTAATTTCATTTTACCTAATGGCTAAAGGAAAATAATACAAGCGCTATGATACGAAAAAAAAATATTATAAAGCTACAAGGCGCAAATGATGAGACTGAAACCTGCGAGGTCCAGCAAATGAATAAATGATATGACCATCATATCACTCGGTGTATTTCTAAAATACAGAGTAAACAACAAAACACAATCTCTACTAACATTTAACATAAACAAAGTACATGTTTGCATTATAAAGATACAATGCGCAAATGATGAGACTGAGGCTCACACGGTGCAGCAAATGATATGACCGTCAACCGGTCTATTTCTAAATTACAGCATTTTACGTGCACCATTGTGATTTTTAATACTACGTTGGGCAAGCAAATTGAAGGAACTCAGAATTCGATTGCAAACATTCCATCTCTTTTTCATCCAATGTCAAGGAGACTTCAATTCCTTGATTCGAATTCATGATAAATAATATTTGATTCTTAAGAACACCACTATGCCCACTCCAAACCGACTTCCCCAAGAATCCAAAATCAGGATAATCCAAACCAACCTTACTCCAACTAGTACACCTATATACGTTTATATTAGCATCATCCTTGATATAGTCTGCTAGCTTTTGCTTGTTTTCACGTATTTTTTCGCTCCCTTTTTCTCCTTTTAACTTGTTTGAGAATTCGACATCCTTAGCCGAGGCCAAGGCTCTCGAAACTTCGCTAACCAAGTCCGATAGCTCGGGCACTGATGATATCTTAGCTTCGTAGTCCTCATCCTGCCCTTTGTAGTAAGCGAAGGCATGGATGACCATGTTTCCAAAGGTAGTTGGTGGTAGTTCTGGACGAATCCAAGGCCGTATGTTTACAGAGTGTGTCATAACCGATGGACCTGCTTATCATCAATAATATATATAATTTACAAATATTAATGATCAAATTTGTACATTTACATGTACATCGGTCAAATTATTGCTATTATTATGAAACGGAGGGATTATTGTTTTTTCTTTAAATTTTAAAAAAATGCATTGTTTTCCCTTTCTGCTCTAGACTCACGATCCTCACATTTTTCTAAAAAACTCATGACCCACATATTACTCCATTGTTTACCATGAATTCATTATCTTCAAAAGTCATGTGCTCATACCATACACAACAAACAATATAACATTTAAATCTGCCAAAATTCCACAATTGATCATTCTTCTGTAGTTCTGCATTAACCTTTCTTTCATTTTTTGTAAATGAAATATTTCCCTTTTCCACCGTGTTTAAACAAATGAAATGATTTCTTTTTTAGAAACTATTCTATATTTTCTTTGATAATATTCTCTCTATTTTTAATTATATCTTACTAACTGATGGTCCTCACAAACCTTATTACCTTCTTCTCTCTCCTCAAAGTTATACAATTATACCCCATTACATATTATTTTAATTACCTAGATTAGGTCACGTGTTATGCACAGTAATTTCCTATATTTAATTAATAATAGGAAAAAAAAATTGTATTAAAAATTGTATTAAATTGTAAAGAGAATCCCCTAGCTAGTAGGGGGAAATTAGGGATCCCACTCGCTTAGGGTGAGAAACGAATGAATGGATGGTAAAAGTTGTCCCTGACTCCTATGTGACTCCGTCACTGGTTTAATAAATGAATGGATAAGATTTCCTCTAAAAATAAAGGGTTAATATATATATATATATATATATATATATATATATATATATATATAAAGTTATAGAATGACCCATAAGTTTTATGTAGCAATTAAATAATCTTTGGTTGTATTAGTAATAAGTATATAATAAGACAAATATTCCAAAGTTGCACATAATATAGTAGAATAAAACCTTGTAGCAAATTAAACTCACCAATAAATGGCGCATTTTTGGATGTGGCCGCAGCAACCATGGCATGCTTCCATATGAACCCGAACACAGCTTCAAGGCGGGTAGGCTTGAGTACGCGGTCACTACTCCTTGCATTAGCCTGGATAGTTGATACACATTGAGGACTAAAGCGAAACACCTTAACAGCGCAGCCTGTAGGCAATTTGTTTCCATCCAATTTCGAAAACGGTAGAGGTGCCCTAGGTGGCACTAATGCTGCCCATGGACGGGGAGGAAACAAGATGGCGGCCGTGGTGAAGTCGGGCTTATTATTATTGTCTACTTGATCTCCTCCTCTTGCAAAGTCGGACCAACATTTCACGAAACTACCACCTGATATCCCATCCATGATCTTGTGTATTCCCTTTTTCCCAATCATTACCCCGCCGCATTTGAAGATTGTTACTTGTGTCGCTGTTAGAACTAATTCTTCTGCTTTCAACGACCTGCATTATAAAAGGTAATCAATATCGATATCTATTTTATAATAATTGATGCAATTTTACTTTTTAAATTCTAGTAGCTAACTACTTTTATAATATAATAAATTATAAACAAATCTATAACTATAACCATCAGATAGAGTAGTTGCTCTTATTGTCCCATGTCTACTTTATAAGTTCAATTCCATTCTAATATAAACTCATGTGGCAATAGGAGCAGTAGTATAGTCGTCTTGTAGGCTCGTAGCCCTATAAAGAGTTAAATGCTCTTGACGAGAAAAATGTTAAAGGATCAACTCAACCAAAAACTTATGGTTGAAACCAAAGAATACATTTTATGGCTAATGAAAAAAGTTATACTAACCTATTATTGGTACTTTGCTCCGTAAGTTCTCCAACAAGTGGGATGTTGCTGCTGGGTACAAAACGCCAAGCCTCATGATGAATTGGATCAAGGAGAAAAGACGAGAGTGGGCAATCGCATCGAGCTTCAACGAAGAGTATGCCTTGGTCGTTGCAATCGATGGATGATTCGTCGGGAGCGAGCCTACCAGCGAGAGGGTAGAATAGAGATAACGCTTTGGATAGAGACTGCTTTAGCCTAGCAACAGTGATGGTGCTATGATCCTCATATTTCTTAGTAGGAGGAGCATACCATGTTATGGAAATAACGTACTTTAATGGGTTAAGTTGGTCAATGAGAGACAATTTATGGCATTTGAGATGAGGTGGTGTAGGAGTTGCTGGCTTTATTATTTCTCTTGACAATATTTCCACTGCCAACTCCATTTTCTACTTCTTTCTTTGTTTGGGGTATGAGCATATCTGCATATATAATTATGTACGGGTATTTCTAGCGATGAATGCAGCTTATTTTGTACGGTCCTTCATTCTCTCCATCTCTGAATATATGTTGTGTGTTTTTGTCGTGATTTTCTAAATTTAAATAATTTTTTAGAGTATATTTAATGCTTATATGTAGCTCTTAGGGCTATTTATAACATTTTCCTAAAAAATAATGTAAGTAGGATTAGTAAGAGGGATAAATAATTAAATATTAGTGAATTTATACGTATTATATAAGAAAGTGTTGCAATTATTAAGAAATGAACGATAAAGAAAAGTGTTGTAACGAAGGAAGTACAATCATGATAAAAAGATAAATACAACTTGGAAACGGTTGGTGGTAAGAAATGTTGGTCCACATAACCAAGAACATTGTTGGTTATTGGGAAATTGTGGGATCTGGGCATTAAAATGCCAATCACTTAATCATATACTTTCTTCGTTTCTTTTTAATTGACATGTTTCTTTAGTTACGATTCTCAATGCACTACTTTAACCATTTATATCTTTAATTACTAATAAACAAAAATTATGAAAAATTGATATTTTAAAAATATATATATCGTGACAAATCTAATAAGATCACACATGATTATATTTTTCGTTACGTATAAAGCATAAAATATGATCAAAGAAAAATGTGTAAATAGTGCTAAAGTCAAAACGTGTCAATTAAAAAAAATAAATAAATAAATAAATAGTACTATAATACTATGTTTGCGTATAGGTCAAAATGATACGCGACATAGAATTATTTTGGGAGACAAAAGTGGTTTGATTTATGCGAAAAGAACAAGTATGCCTGCAATTAACCAGTCCAAATACTGATGAATTCCTGATTTAACCATTTACGGTTTATAATGGATATCCAACTCAGCGGTTGGATAATGATAATAAACTCCACGTTATTTTTAGTTACTAGGTACAGTGAGTGGCCCCGTGAGCATTAGCATTGTCGAGTTAACCATGTGGATGCTGAGTATCCTAAAATACGGAGCTTTAGCATTAGCCTATACCTATTTCTTTCCGCTAAGGAATTTGATACCCAGACGCATAGGATGAATTGCAAAAGATATGAAACAGAGGTAGTACTACTGTACGAAATGCATGCTCAACCTTGGCCTGCTGCTTGAGCGTCTAGGAGGAACCCCACGCCAATAGTATCTCTCAGACAGTATAATAGGAACATAATATAATAAAATTGGAGACAATAAATCAATAAGAAGAATAAAAAATAACTGGCAAAGAGGAATACAGATGAATTCATTTTTTTTGGTTTGTCTAATCTACAATTTCATTAACCAAACCTTGTGTCTTCCTAGAAAATAAGGATTAATCCAACCTAATTAAGATGACGGCTTCTGAGCTAGCAACTCACATGTCAATACTGCATCTATAGATGTTGCCGACCTCCCAGAGCCAAGGACAGGAATGAGGTTAAAAATGGGATCGGCTTGGCCACTCTTGAACTTCGGATTGATCTTTCCAAATTCTTTGAATGCTTGGCCGAATGTAAGTGATAACATCTCCATTTGCACCAAAGAACCAGTTTGAAAGTAAATCCTCAAGTACTGGATTAGAGGAGATGTATTAATACAACAAAGAAACAGTCCCGAAAAAAAAATAATAATAAATAAATAAATCCCATCACTAAAATAGAATAAAGAGCTGAAAACAATGAAAAAAAAAAAACATAGGGAATCAACGTACCATGGCATGTTCCCAGGAAAACAGGTTTTCGGTGAGGATTTTGTTGATAAGATAAATGCAGAACTTTGCAACCTTTTCAGTTTGTCCTTCAGAAAGGGAATGCTCAGAAACGAGGGAGTCATCGCAAATCTTTGCAATATTTTCACTTGTAACGCTTAGCATAACTGCACATATATTTTTCAGCATAATGCATTTTTGAAGGCAAGAATCATGCCACAGATCCTCCTGAAACCCCCAGTAACTTTGTGGAGTTGCATTACCAGCATCTGGTTGATCTGCGTCACTTGCTGAATCTGTATCATCCTCCACAATGAAAAGTGTCGGCTTTACCTCGACAAGTGCTCTATAATATTCAAAAATAGAGGTATATATATCAGTATTCCAAAATTTGTGGAAACAAGTCTTGCACAGCATTGTTCAGCTATTTCATTTGCTATCATCATGGACTCTTTTCTGAGTTATTGAATAGAATCAGATATCATATCCATAATGTAACATACGCACCCACAGAAACGAAAAGGAAAATAGATAATATTACATGCACATTGAAAGAACAGAGTTTTACTATTTTTTTTTAGAAAAAAAAAACAAAAACTATGTTTGCATATTAACCCTTTAGACAAAAGGTCCTAATGAACTAGCATAGCACAGCTAAAATATAAACTATGTCAATAAAAAGGAATCTATACTACATTGAATACATCAACTTGAAAAAAAAAATTAAAACTGACCAGTTTTCCAATGAAAGTTGGTCTTAAGCATAACCCGGGATCTCTAAGGATTTGGAGAGCAAAAGCAAGAAAATTGCACACTTTATAAAGGACAACGCAGTTCTGTAAAGACCAACTCAAGTAGCTAAACAATAATCCTTTAATCCTAAATTGAGGCACATAGCAAAAACAGGTTCAACGAGACCAATTATTAGGCCTCCCACGTTCCCTAGGTCCCAGGCCGTTCTCTGTTCATTGACAACCACAGCCATATCTTTGACCAATGGTGTTGAGGAAAAATGCAAGCAAACTTTAGAACATGAAGACCAGGAGTCCAGGACTACACAGAAAGTCGACAGAGATGGAACAGTAAGCAAATACATACTCCATACGTTAAAAGCAAGTTTGCTTTAAACAGATAAACAAGAATAACGAACAGCCAGCTAGAACAGATAATTAGTAGAGCAATTTGAAACAACTCAAAATGAAAGTAGGACCAGACAATGATAGAGGGGAAGAACCTCTTCGGTAGTTGAGGGACGAGAACAAACAAAAGAATTGGATCAAATACTTTAAAATCACTTCTTTTAGCTGAATGAAGTTTCTTTAACTGCTCAAGAAATCCTTCCCACTTGTCTTGCATTTCAGCCCTATTCAAGGTTACAGTTTGTATTGAACAGTAAACAATGAATGAAATTGCAGAGGAAGATATTGAACAACGAAAGTTATCAGCAATTGCTTCGCTATTCAACAATGCTTGCTCCAGCTCTGAAATTATGCCACCGTCACTAAGGGTCATTGTCGGAGGGTCAAGACCAAGTTGACCAGCCATATGGAGTATTCCATGATGTAAGGTTGCCTAAAAAAGAACAGAACATAAAACACAAGTGTTCAACATGGGTAGAAAGCTCATAGAAGATATATCTAAGTATTTAGATAGCAAAGGAGGAGGGAAAAGGAAAGAGAAGGGGAAGCGAGGGTAACTGGGTTTGTGTTGCTCTTTCAGATGATTGACAAGGTCTCAATTTCAAATGCAATGGAAACTACCTAGAACAAGTTATTACATCCCTCAAGGATTGGGAGGAAAAAAAAAAAAACAGGTTGCGTGTGTACCAAACTGAAAATGACATCTCTTGAAAATTTCATGCTTTCTAATTATAGATCATTAGTTGGGAATCCTTGGGAGTTGGGACCAATTCTATATAACCAGTGTCCAAATCTGACACTCTCTACAAGTGTTACACAAAGCACGTTCTGAATGGTAACTGAAAGCAATTAGCTATTTAGTTTATCTGCCAGAATATATAAATCTCCAAGAGTAATTAAATAGAGGGAACTAGGAAGAATGACTAGAACAGTGATCCAAGCATCAGGCATGACTAATACAAATTACTGTCAACAAGTTTGTCTAATTCTTTTTAGTTTTCAAAATTTCAGTTGTTATTTGTTAGGATATCTTGTGGCAAATCTTATAATTTGTCAAAACAGAATGCACAAAAGTGGTGGGAAGTTGGGAACATAAATATGAAGTTGGTTAATAATCCTAAATTCCTAAACCATGAATATCATGATTTTATAACAGCCACTGGTATAAATAAGCAGTCAAAGCCATAATTCCCAAATCCCAAAAAAAAAAAAAAAAAAAAAAAAAAAAAAAAAAAAAAAAAAAAATCTTTATAGACAGATTGGAGCAAACCACAGGAGTAGTTCAAAAAAAGAAACAATCCCAGATCAATTCAGCTCTATTTTAGGTCTATTTAGCTCCTCTCAGTTATGAAATCAAACTCTCTATAGAAATAACCTGAATACGGGAATACATATAAACACTTTACCTGGCTGTAGGGCCCTATACAACTAGGTGCCCATCGTGAAATGCTTTGTACATGTAGAACATTTTTAGTTTTGTCACGTGACACCAAAACTTCAACATACGCTTTCCCTAGCCCTGCTTGCAACAAAGGCAACTCTACTGTGCTGCGTGATGGAACACCTAATCGACATTTTTCTTGGGTGATATAGCTTACATATGAATCATTTGCCACAGCAAACTCATTCATATCAGCAATATACATATGAATATAGAGCACATCCTCCCAACTAAAACCACATTGCTTGAGTTGTGATTCAAGATGGGATAAAACAACTTTGAGATCAGTCTGCAAACCTAACATTGGAAATGCAATAAAAGAATAATCAAATTTCACAACAACAATGTCCTACACAATTTTTTTTTTTTAAAAAAAAAAAGGACCATTTATCATATGCACAGCATCATTTACCAGTCGAGGATCTGTGCAAATCTTGCAACCAGCAACAGATGGAGAAAGTATCCCCCCTGTCTATTTTTGACATTCGCAGATGATGAGAGGTATTTTCATTAACATCAGAAAGAGAGTCAGAAAACTGGCTTGGGTCTGCATGTAACAATGCGTTATCTCCCTGAATTTCATAGACACCATCCATATCCTCCAAGGATATCCCATTACTAAGATTGCCGTCACTTGAATCTGTAGACAATCCCTTTGGTTCTAAATGAAAAGCCAAAGGATGAAGGACCCCAACAGGTGCTATGGAATCTGGAGAGTGCAGTATGACTTGAAAATCATCCAGCACAATTCGAGCAAACTGTAAATTTCAAAACAGAAAGACTATAAGTTTTGCATACTTGATTTTTATTAAGTCAAGGATGTTATAAATCAGGATAGTGGCAATGGGAAAGGAAAAGACAAGAGGAATGCTCCAAAAGCAATGTATAAGACACAAATGCAAACCAATTGCCAGTCTTCGGGCAATGAATATAGGTAGTAAGCACAGATGGCACTAATTCACAGTAGGGGCATAAATTCCTGTTTAAATGATGCTGAAGTGCGTACTGCCAAGTAGTAATTATCTTATTGACAAAAAGAACTGTGGAAAATATCATATTACCTTAAATAGGGGACAGTCAAGGGTCAACGTTTCATACTCCCCTCCTTCACCACATACATTAGATCCATACAAGCTACCAAAAGGTACAGTGAAGTCGTGAATCATAGTTTATATTAGTACAATCAAGAAAAAAATATGTGAAAAGTTGTCAAAGTTGAATATATACCCATTCAAATGATGAAGATGGGACTGCAACTCAGCTAGCTCCTTTCCCAAGTGCTTTGCAGGGTGCAATCCAATAGCTGCAACCTACAATTTTGAACAGAACGAACTAGCATTTACATGCACGCCAAACTTTTCCTTGTATTTACAAAATTAACAAATTAACAAGCTTTGCATTTGGAGGCAAAAGGCCATAAAGCTTTGATGCCTTTGAGTCAAGGCAACAGATTCAAAATCATAAAACCACAAAAAGGCTTAAATAAAGTATGTAAACATAGCACTTCAATCAGAGATCACTTTAACAAATTCTCACAATATTGTAAAATAAGTGAAAGTTTCTCACAACATATAGTCATAAATCTCATTTTAGAAGTAATGGAACCCTGAAAATGAAATTGTAATTGAAGGCAACGGATCCTAGACCCTCGCTAAGGACTACTGTAAATTTGTGATCAATTTTCTTGCCAAAAGAATCAAATCTCTTAGGGTTACTTACACAGTTACACTTACAAGTAATAGCTAATGCATATGTACTTTTCGATGACTAGTATCAATAGTATCAATAATAATGTAGACTTGTATGTTAGAACTAATGTCATCTTTGTATGAAATATCGTCAATTAAATCAGTTATGGAACATATCTGACAAAACACTAAATAATAACATATCTACTAGTACTCTCACGAATAGCTATAATTTGAAGTAGAACAAAAATTCTAAGCACTCTGAATCCAAAATATTCCAACTGTTTCCATATGTTACAAGATGACATTGTTCCGAAAGACTTGAATATGCAAACCATACCTTCACTATGATAGCAACGATCCCACTTGATATCTATTGGACCACAAAACAAAAATTAGTGGCAGAACTGAGCTGAGATTTATGAAAAAATTTCAAAATGTATTGGCTATTACAAGTTACCATTTCTTGAAAGAGCAGTGACTGCTCTTGTTTCCACAGATAAGATAAAGACACAAGTCCTAATCGTGAACACACGCTTTCAACTCGTAGCCTCTGATAGTCTGATGCTATTGCACCAGAAGAAACTGCTGCAATAGCGGGTATTTGCCTCTTTACTTCGTTTATTAAAAGAAACATATCTTCAACTTCATCACCAGGAGTCATTTTGTAACTAAGTTCATGATGCCTGTCTAAGTCACAAACTATAGCATTTTAGAGTTGCTTCCATCATCTATCAACCACTGCAGCAATGAAACATTTTATTTATCCTTTATATTTCTTGGTTGCACATAAGACCGACAATGGTGCTTTAAAGATGGTGCAAGAATGATCTACATGATACACAAAGCCATATAATGTTTGTTTAAAAAATAAAAACACCTTATAAAAAGAGACAAGTTACTCCAAACTCACAGTAAGTGCAAAATATTCATCTAAAACCTCAATATTGACTTTCAGCATTTCAAAAGAAAAAGAAACACCAATATTCAATCACCAAGAAAAACAGCAACCCGGAATGGATCCACGACTGTCAGAAATAATGCATTATAAGTGAAAGTATAAGAAAAAGTAACAAAAAGATTTTTCTACTCACTTTGTATTTCTTAAGTTGTACATCCAGAGTTCAATTTATATAACTACAGATATAAATATACGGAGTAATAGAATAGCTATAACAAAGTCTATATCCTAGATTCTAGAAGCCTCCGAGACAGTGAGACACCATTAACAGCGTTTCTATCCAAAAAAAATCAAAGCGGCACACTAGATACCAATGAGAATCTCACAAACACCGGCACCCCTTTTGTTTGCGTGTTTGTTGATTGATACCCCTTTTATAAACATGCAGAACTGCAGATATACATCCCTTTTACACTAGGATTGATACCCTTTTGTTTGCGTGTTTGTTAATTGATACCCCTTTAATAAACATGCAGAACTGCAGATATACAGGTATACACATAGATTTTCACAGGGAAAGAGGATCCTTTAATGATAACAAGGCCATTTTCAAGATTCTCAAATAAAACAAAGTAAAACATTGCCTATTAGCAAGTGAAGAGAGTACTTTAGCTAAGAGCACGTAGAAGAAAGATGATTGGGTTACCAAAAGCAATCCTGTTTAAAGAGCTTGCCTGGTGGATCCTTGTAATCGCCTTCTGAATAGTGGTAATCCCATGCATTTTGCATAGCTGACAACAATTTGATGCCCCACCTATAACCATTTATCAAAGAATCAAATCAGGGAATTAGATAACAACCTTTTATTAAATTCTGACTCTAGAAGAACCAACTAAGAGGGAGAATTCTATGTTAGAAAATTAAAGAATCTTATGACATTTGGAAAATTCATACAAGTATATTCTTAGGTGATGATGGAACTCACGGTAGTGATTACGAAACAAAGGTTCTACCACAAAATTAATGCAAACCATGTGATCCAGTCTTATCCAGGAACAAAGAAAGAATAAGGATACATAGCATGAAAATGAAAGAGGGTGAAAGAAGGGGGCACAGAAGAAGGGAAGAAAAGCAGTTCAATTCCTTATTCTTTGTAGTCAAATCGAAACACTTCTAGTACACCCACCCAACCCCCCAACCCTACACACACAGACAAAAAAGGGAAGAGAGAGAGAGAGAGAGAGAGAGAGAGAGAGATTAAAATCCTAACAATATATTGTATACCAATAAACTAAAAATATAGTTGCGTACTCCAAAGCAATCCCCTGCCTTAATAATCATATGATGCATGGAGTATATTTCATCTTGACCATATATAAAGTAATATAACTGTAATGACCTCAACTTTTAGGCCTTTTAGATTCTAGGTTAGCAAGCCAGGTCTAATTTAATACAAAAGATAAAACCCAAGCCAAACCCGGCCTAGGAAGAGAATACAAATCCGCTTATCCAGCGGCATGAAGTCGCAATACAAAACATAAAACCCAAGTACAGAATGAAAGAGGAGACATACAGTTTGATACATATAGCTGTCCAATTCATCAATTGAGTCATCCACGGGCATCAAATTAGCCAAGGCCACAATCTACATAAAAGTGACAACAAATTTAAATCCGACATACATATTATCTGATCATTATAACTCATCAGTTATTCATAATCATAATAGATATAAGGTATCTTAAGATAAATAAATTAAATTGTTAAAGCACCTCATGGCCATAATGGATGCATTGCATCATGGCATAGCAACTGTCTTTGCCGCCGCTCACCAAAGCCACCACCTTCATCTTGAGGTTTTTGCTTAATGTAATTGCAATCAATGTGTTTACACTGTACAATAATGAATAATCACAATAATCAACCATACAATATGTAGTCAAGGTTGAACACATCAAATCTTTTTCCCCAACAAATCATAAAAAAAGCATAGTTGTTCATAAAATTATAAATTAACCACCATAATTGACACTCTAGACATTTCCACAAGATCAGGAAATTATATAAATGTAGATAGTGACATGAACCAAATTATAATCCTTGTTATATTCAATCATCAATCACAAGCAACATAACCTATTACACAAAGCAACCCTATTAAAAAAATTATAATAATTAAATAATAAAATCACCACATTAACTCAACAGTTGCAAAATAATTGGAAATTAAATAATAATTTATACTTCAAAATAGTAATATTCTTTATGAGATTAATAATAATCTGAATTCTCCCTCTTCACCTTCAAACTTAGAATCCCACATGAAAGTCACATAAATTAAAGCCCCTAATATTACATGCAGCTTAAAATTCAGATTCTTCTTTAAAAAGCAGTGTTCTTAATTCTTATTCACCCAAAAAATAAAAATAAAATTGCTGAGCTTCTACATTAACTCGCATGAATTCAGAGGGAAAGATAATATCTTTTTTTTTTTATCATCTTCGTCATTTGAAGAAAAAATGGAGCGAAAATGATGCAAAAGTCAAAGAGAAAAAGGGTATTTAAATAATGGATAGAAGATAAAATATTAACCTTTAATTTCACAAAGTATGAAGACGACGGTGATTTCCCGGCAGTCGGCGGGGGAGAGACGGGGAGTTCGCCGGAGAGACGGGAGTTCGCCGGAGAAGAAAGTTGAAGAGATTGAAGGGAGAGGAAAAGACGGCAAGTGTAATTATCTAGTGGAGGCGCTGCGTAAGAATGAAGGGACTTGAGAGGTTTAATATCAAGGGTATTCTTGTCATTTCAGATTCTTTCTTTCCTTTTTTTTTTTTTTTGCTATTTTAATTGTACTTTTGTGACACACTGAATTTCAAGTCTTTAGAGATGAGTTCCTAGATCTGAAAGGCCAATGAGTCGGATTCGTGTCAGATTTCGGGTCATTTGATTCGAGTGATTTGGAATTTTGGATTGTTTGGATCATTATAAAATCCTTCCTCCGCCTATATTTAATTGACACGTTTAATTTAGACACACGTATAAAGAAAAAAAAGAGAATGATAAAGCAAGTGAGGTAGACTAATAAATGCAAGGTATAAAACTTACTCAAAAAAGAAAATATATCAGCTAAAAATAAACCTCTTGAAAAGAAATACGTGTCAACTAAAAAACGGAGGTAAGTATGATAAATGAGTCAATTTTGCGTCACGTTAGAAATTGACGGGTCGCCCAAATTTTTCCAACTCCTTTCATCCTTTTTTGTTTGTCTTGCCTTTTTTTTTTTTTTTGCTCCATTATCTTATATGGCACAAAGTTTCATATGTGGTTGGTCGCACCGTACGGCCAGCCACAATATAATTTTTTATTTTTTTTATTTTTTAGTTCTTCTTCTCTCTCTCTTCTCTATCTCCTCTTTCTCTCTCCTCTTTTAATTTCTTCTTCTCCAATAAGCCACCCATATCACCCCCTTCACCAACCTATCTCCTCTTTATCTCCTCTTTCTCTCTCCTCCTTTCTCCAAAAAAGGGCAGCATACTTGCAAAACCAACCACCTGCAATTACAAAGGAAGAACGCATGTCCTCCACCAACCCGTCGTCGTACTCCGTGAGCTCCTCGTACTCCGTCGTCGGAAAACAACTTAGAGGTTTTTAAGGCCAAATTCGGCCATAAAAACTCTAGATCTAGAGTTTTCATGGTCGAATTTGGCCTTTTTAGCCATATTTGAAGTGAAATTCGAAGCCATTGTTAATTTAAAGGTATTTGTTCGATTTATTTATTTATTTTTAACGATTTGGTTGTGGGTTCGGTTGGATCTATATTTGTTTGTGGGTTTGGTGTAAGGTGGTGGTGGTGGCATGGCGTATTGGGGGTGGGGCTAGTGGCGTTTTTGGGGTGGTGGTGGGTCAAGGGTTATTAGGTCGGGTGTTACTTAAGGGGTTATTAGATGGGTAAGTCGGGGGTTACTTAAGTGGGGTTACTTGAAGGGGTTACTAGGGGTTACTTGGAGGGTTACTTAGGAGGTTATTTAAGTGAGGTTACTGGAAGGGTTACTTGGAGGGTTACTTAGGAGGTTATTTAAGTGAGGTTACTGGAAGGGTTACTTAAGTGGGGTTACTTAAGGGGTTACTAAGTCGGAGGGGTTACTTGAGGAGTTACTAAAGGGGTTACTTGGTCCGGTCAGGGGTTGCTAAGTCAGAGGGGTTACTAGATGGGTTATTTGAGGGGTTACTAACAGGCTAAAGTCGTATCACCTAATCAAAAGTAATTCCTAAAACCACTAACTAATAATAGATAGGGAAGTAGGGTCGAATCCACAGGGAAACGAGTCTTTCTATTCCTAATTAATTATTATAATCTAAATTATTAAGTAACCAAAAGTTGTTATTTAAAGGAACTATACTACGAAGAATATGAGTAGGGAGAAATAAAAGTAGGGAGAAATCAAATAATAAAAGACCTAGGGCATAGGTTCACCAATAAATAATATTCCAGGGTAAAACATAACAATTAATCATCAATGCATCAATTAATCAGATCATAAAGGGCTTTTGCTACGTATTACAATCACAGAGTTAATTTACCGGTATTAAATCTCATCTCTCGAATCTCGATCTAACCATTTATAAATTTGTCTGCCTATTGAAACTAAGCCTAAACATCAATTCTCATCTCTCGAACCTCGAATCAATATTGCTAAACTCATACGAATTAAATCTGGCCAAATCTAACCGCATAACATTAAATCAATCAATAGGAAATTAATCAAGCATTGACAATTAACAATAATAAATTACCCCTTCATATTATTTATGGATCCCCATAACCCTAGAAAGAAAACTACTCACGCATAATTAAATATAAACTAAACAAAGCAATTAAACAAGTCATGATGAAAGAGACAGAATAAATAACTAAGATTAGAGGAGAAGAAATCATTACCAAAGTTGAAGGAAACAAGAGATGGAATTAAACAAAGAGTTGTAGAGAGAGAAAATAATACTAGAGTTTAAGAGGAGAGAGAGAAAAGTTAGAGAGAGAAAGAGAGAGAGTAAGGGAAGGGAGAAAGCATACTAAACTCGCTTAACAAAAGCATATATAAACTAAGCTCGAAAATCCTAAGTTAAAACAACTTAAACGACGCTTAAACTTCTCCTCAGAAACACGCGCCCGATCGGGCGAGGCACCGCCCGATCGGGCCCGCCTTTTTCTTCGCCCACTCATTCTGGGCATCCGCCCGATCGGGCCAAAGCTCGCCCGATCGGGCCCGGCTATATGCTGGACTTGGATTGGGCTTCATTCTTGGCCCAATTCGAATCTCCATTTCGGGTCTTGAATACTCGGTGTCCAAATGCAATCGGTCATGCCTTCAAATGCTCGTAGTTGTACCGCAATAATCCCGGGAAAAAAAGCTCCAAAGATGCAATTTCCTACAAAACTCAACCAAAACTACGAAAACACTAGAAAACACCAATTAGTAATAAAAGTGACTCTAAAGAGCCAAAAATACTACTAATTATGACCAAGGGACGGGGGTAAAACACTATATAAAATGGACATATCAGTTACTTGGTCCGATCAGGGGTTACATGGTTAGAGGGGTTACTTTGTCATTTGCTAATTTGGCACCCTACCGCATGGTGCGGCCAACCGCACCAGAAACGCACTACTTATATGGTAACTTTTCGTACTTATTACTCTTTCTATCTCTCTTATCTACAATCTTACTCCAAAAAAAAAAATAAAAAATAAAAATCTACAATCTTACTCATAAACCCATTTGCATAATTTTGTTTTATTTCTAAACATAATGAACATGGTTTTACGAAGCAATAAAAAAAAGGGGGGGATATAGAGACCGTACGTAAATAGGTTTGCATTTTACTTGTGTTTTATTAAATTGTATGCTAAAGCACAAACTCAAACTAGGTTGACCTGAAGGTTATGGGAGATTAGATTTAGATTTGCCAAGACATCTTCTCCTTAAAAAAAAAAAAAATAAATAAAATAAAATAAAATGTATTGTACTTGTATTAATATGTAATATTTTTAATACAAAGTGCACATTAAGATAAGTCAATTGATTTGAGTAGGACCAATTTTGTGTGAAAGAGAAGGTGTGGCAAGTGAGAAAATACCATGTTAATCACCTTGATCACTTGATGTGTATCATTAATCACCCATTTTTCTTACCACCATATTTTTTAAGGTCATAGCCTCACAGGAGTGATAGGACCTAGTGAGTAGTGACCTAGTGTGAATTGTGTACTGTGTAGTAACAAACAGCCTAACAGGGCTTTCTGTTACAACGAAAGGTAGGTTTTGTAGCTAGTGCTAGCCCAATAATGAAATTGGGCAGCCCAAATCTTTGGTCCAATGACTTGATGCTAGGAATTGGGCCCATAAACTCTTCTATTGATTTTTTTTTTTTTTAAAAACACTCTTCGATTGATTTTATTTTTACACTTTTTTTTTTTTTGCCTTTCTAAATCTAACATTGATTTAAAAGATATAGAGAACTTTTTAGTGCATTAAACATTTTTTTTTTAGTGTAAGAGAGGGGTAAAGCACTAAAACCTATTATTGTACCTTCCAACATTGAAAATTCTACATAAAATTCTACATTAAATTTATTGATAAAAGGAATAGTTCTTTGTGTAGTAAGTCTACTACGAATTATGAAACATTTAACTTTTTGGTTAGACTCGATATCCCAATATATTAAGGACAAAAAGTTAGATACTCTATATTTACTCATATGCATATAATTGAAATAGTTTTACATACTAGTTTAATTAGTACCTACAGCAATAATGGGCAAAACAAAAAATAAAATTGTATCGTAAAATGTAAATCATATCTTATATAGTACTAATAATCTAGTTAGGAATGAACCAAAATGTTGAACTAAATCAATTATGAAGTTAGATGAACTAGGTATCCAAGAATCCTACTCAAATACTGGACATTCAAATTAGATCCAAATTATACAACTTGAACTACTGTAGCTTGCCATCACTTGCCACTTGGATGACTACTAATGATCAATATTGAATAAGGCCATAAGGGTTAGCCAGTCGACCACAATCACTATATGTAGAATAAAAAACCTCACAATTGCATACTTCCCTAGTTAGGTTTCATTTTCAATATTTATTTTTTTTTCGTCTAAAGTGGATGGACTAAATTATTGAAATGGATCATTATTTACGAAGTAAGATGAACTAGATATCTAATTCAAAATATTAGACATTCAAATCAAATCCAGATTATCCAACTTGGGTACCCCTAGCTTGCAAACACTTGCCACCTAATAGAGATCAATTTTGGTTCGGGCCTATCTGGTCGACCGCAATCACCGCATGTAGAATCAAAAACCTTACAATTGCATAATATTACACTAGCCAGGTTTCATTTTAGTATGAATGTATGATACTTCAATTCGATCTATTTTTGTCCTTTGTAATGTTTTCACAAAATTATTGTCATGATGTCGAACCATTTCCACGAGTCATTCCTAGAACACACTAGTCTCTCTCTCTCTCTCTTTTTTTTTTTTTTTTTTTTTTTTTTTTTTTTTTTTTGTCATAAATATGAATAATGTTAAAGAATTTGCAAAGTAATTTCCATCACACAAAGAATTTGTCATTGTGGACGATATAGCTTGCCCTTCGTGCATGCAATATGTACAATTAATAATTGGATAAAGGAAAGAGATTTATGAGAAGACATCTATTTATTGCATTATTTTTGTTTGCCAAAATATTGTTGGTATATAGCCTTAAGTCCTGAACCCTAAGTTTTGTAGCAGGAAAATGTTCGATCTATATTACCCCACTTTTGAAAATGAATTACTACTTGACCAATTAAGTCTTCATTTTGATTTGTCTAAGACATGAAAAGATGTCAAGTAATAGTATCCTATTTTGTTCATGCATGGATAACATTGAAAAAAATAGAAAAAAAAAATCATCATCTACGTAGTTTAGCGTGTTGATTAAATAATTAATTAAATAGAAATATTATTTGATGAATATATACACTCTCAAGTGGTGACATGCATAGTTGGGCTAACTAACTTGTGACAGGTGCTAGCTCACTAGGGTCCTTTTTCTTACCAAAAAAAAAAATAATAAAAAATCTACTTTAAACAATACATAGTTCAAATAATAACATAAATTAAACACAACATGAAGATTACATAAGTTTTTTTTGTATAATTATTACTCTTTCTATTTCATGATATATACATTTTTTTCTAAACACTACTCACAAATTTGAGGTTACACATTGACGATTGGTGATTCTTAAAACTTACGTATTGTTATTTGTTAATAGTTACTTTGTATATAAAAGTATATAATATCTTATATCATGATATGGAAGTATCATATAAGTACAACACACCAAATATCTCAATTAAATGCATCATTAACCAGTGCCCAAGGGCAATGGCTAATAACAATAATTGAGATCTTCTTAGCTAGTCATTGTCTTGAAAATCCAATTGTGAATTCGAAGCACTCATATAAGGTTTACGTAACTCATTATCCATATATAAACTTGAAAAGGGACAATAACTAACAAAGGATACCCTATATATGTTATTCACACCATTTATTTATTTATTTATTTTAAAAAAAAGCTCATTGTTATAAATTCCAAGGTCCTTACAATACAATTATACAACACTATTCTCAAAGTGTCTAATCCGCTAATTAAGATTGGGTTGACATGTAAAATTTTTCAAACTAATAGCACAATTTATCTTATCTACCAAAATAAAAATTACGAGTACAATTTTATCCTAAAAAAATAATGTTTAAGTGAAGAACTAATGTCTTAATTATGTAGACATCCTTAAATAATGAAAGAGATAAACTTGTATTTTCTTATTATTTATACCATAAAAAGTTATTTTTATTAATTATAACTACTATATTAAACGTTTTTTTTTATTAATTTATCTCTGTCATTTTCAATTTAAATTAAGAAGAAAAAAAATATCAAACAAGAGAATAATATTAATATCTTTATATCAGTAAGTGGGGTATAGGAAGCCCTATATATACAAGTCTAAATGTAACAAATAGTTGTAGTAATAGACCATAGAACAAATCCTCTACATAAAAAAAAGCATATCATCATAGAACAAAAGGCAGCTTCTACATATACTTGTACGTAGTTTTTTTAATATATATTTGGTTGCTCCAATAATGGTTGATAGTATTGTTGTTGATAGAGATAATGAATTTCAAAATAATAGAATTCTTCCAGTTTCAGCTACTCCCCCTTCAAAGGTTTCAACTCCCTGGTAATTTACTATTCTTTATCATTTTTTTTAATTTTTTTTTCTTTTTTGGATTCAAAAGGTACACGAAGCTTAGCTTGATAGTAACATATGCAACTATATTGATCATTTATAATGAGAGTGAGGGATAGCTCAAGTGGTTAGAAATCTCCTCTCGATTTCAAAAGATCTTGGAATCGATTCTCATTTATAATTTGATCCCTTCTACTTTGAATTTGTATGTGTCACTAATATTTATAAAATATATTTCAGGTACAAAAAGGAGGAAACCACGGAGGATAAAAGTGTTGGGAGGACTGCGAAATTCCTTCACTGGATAGGCTACGAAGAAATTTTCTCATCACAGGTATTCTCACCGCTCGTTCTAAAGGTCTAATGTGTGAATTGCTTTTGTAATGTAAATTAATTTTGCGTTCCTACATAATGTGAAATCAAGTTTAAGAGGAACCTCCATTGTGAAATCCTTTTCAAAAATATTATCGTATAATTTGGAATTCAAAAATATCAAAATGGCTTCTAATTTCAAGGTTCAAAGTTCACCCTGACGGCGCTAATCATAAATTGAATACTCGTAATGGTTGTCACATGTAGCAAATTAAATGAAGCTTGAATCTAACTGTTTTTGGTACTTTGGTATATTCATCTATATTAGTGGCTTAATGGCTTAATGCTAACAACTATAAAGTGTGACCAATTTCAGGTATGGAGAGCATCTGTGGCAGAACTCCTAAGCACAGCCATTTTAGTATTCATGTTAGATACAATTTTCATATCCTCTAAGATAAGTCATGAAACACCCAACATTGTATTTGCTTGTTTTGTTGCTCTTATTGTAGCATTTCTTCGCCTTGCTACACACCCCATCTCCGGGGGCCACAGCAACCCAACGATCACCATCTCTGCGGCCTTTATGGGCCTCATATCCTTATCGCGAGCCATGATCTATCTTACAGCCCAATGTATAGGGTCTATACTCGGCGCATGGGCACTTCAGGCAATGGTTAAAGGCTCTATAACAAATAGCTACTTGTTAGGGGGGTGTACACTCGCGGTGGCCACCCCCGGGCCAGAAGGCCTCACCACAGTTGGTATCGAGACAGCACAAGGCCTATGGGCCGAGATAATATACACTTTCATTTTCCTATTCTCGGTGTGGATGGCCTTTGACCAACAACGGGCGAAGGCCTTGGGCCAACTTGTGATGTGCTCGATCACCGGTGTCGTGGTTGGGCTGACTATGTACCTGTCCACCACAGTGACAACCAAGAAGGGCTACACTGGAGCAGTTATCAACCCAGCAAGGTGTATTGGGCCTGCAGTTGTGAGAGGGGGCCATCTTTGGAATGATCATTGGGTTTTTTGGGTTGGGCCTATACTAGCTTGCTTTGCATTTTATCTATATAGTATGGTTCTTCCACTTGAGCATTTCAAAGCAAGGATAGCTAAAGATTAAGCCTAATATTTGTATTTGGCATATATTGTATCAAGCATATGCAAATTTGTATTAAATACTAAGATGTTGTTGATAAATAAATTATATAATGAGAAAGCAAACAGTTTTGTAATGTTTGTTTTTTAAACAAGATTTGTAACATGATGATTTGAAAATTATTAGATGCTTTATCTTTTAAAAGTTAAATTTTATTTCATATATCTAAGAGCACATAATAGCTTAGCATTTCATATAGATTTGCAATTGTAGGATTGTCGCTGCATCATTTGACATCATATGTTCCCTATACTGTACATCTTATAAGCTCTCCATATAACTATATCAACATGGATTGCTTTGCCTAATAACTTAGCATTTCAACTTTTACATAATGAAGAAATTTCTTTGCATAAAAAAGCTAGTAAATGAAGAATTACCTACCATTTTACAGTTTTACACTGTCATGGTCCTCAAGGACATTGGCATATACACTGTCATGATCATCAAGGACATTGGCGTGAACGAGGCGTAACAAATGGATTGATAAACATTTCTCAAGCAGATAACACTATGCAAAGTAACCCTTCCCAGTACCAGGGATACATTACTGTATTACAATAGCTACATGGAAATACAAAACATATATAGGAAGCCGAACAACACAAGATTTACTAACACCATGAACTGAAATTGCTTCCAATACATAAGTGATTTAAGACACATTAGGATATAAGCTTTCATTTATTTTTTATATGCAATATCAGTGATGTGGGATAAGATCATGAGGCCGTCTGCAAAAATGAAGTAGGATCGGCAAGGGGTTCATGAACAACCGAGTTAGTTGAAACCGATACAGGGTTACCTTCTAATTGTAACATCATACTCCCTAAGATCTCCAGCAAGAGCTTCTTGAAATCTTCTTCTTTTACTAGCTTCCCGTCATCAGCATCTACCATCTTAAACACTTCATCAGTAACCTTGTCCATCTGTTCATAGTATTTTTAACTATGTCAGCTGTGACTAACAACAGTTAAGTATTACATAAACATAATGAAAGACAGAGAGACAGCTTCCATAACAATTTTGTCTACACTTAACAACTTAAGTATTAAAACTTTAAAGATTACAGAGACATAACTAGCATAACTTCAAAAGAGCTTAGATATACCTCAGCAATAGCACCATAGGGAGGCAAACCAGCAGACGGGGCCAATGAATCTAATGCCAAGCGAAGATACTCCTTCGACAATCTTCCATTCTTATCTCTAGGTATATCTTCCAGCACAGCATTCAGTACCTAGTTATATCATCCACAAACAATAACATTAGTTTCTGAAGCCAAAATTTTCCACAATGATTCTAAGATTTTTAACTATGTTCATGGACCCGGGAACAAATATTTGACAGGTTTGTGGCAGAGCGTCAGACTCAGCTATCGGATACCAAGGATCCAACAAAGGTATGAGGTTTGACATGTGTAATAAGTCACAAGAGTCTGAGTAATGCTGTAAGAGATGTTATCTAGCCAGTATGTTAAGTATGAGGTTTGATATGTCATATGTGTGATAACTGACAAGTCACAAGATGGCGGATTTACCTTGTCTGTTTCAAACTTATTAGCTAAAAGAGTCTTGATGGCACTTCCATCATAGGTGTTCTCAGTGTGTGCAACAATCACAGGTTGCTCTCTAAGACGCTCAACTATTTTTTCAAGTACTTTCTTGAGTTCCTCCAGGAAAATCTCCTGAGATGATATTAATTGCTGATCGTTACTACAGTCCTGAGTACACAACTCCAAAGCTGGTTCCACAATATTGCTCATAACCTACAAAATCACACATGACCGTAAGAGTATAGTCAATGATGCACTTGAAATAATTGATAAGACGAGGAGTAAGGGAAAATAGTATATTACCCAAGAATCTGAAATAGGGGGCAACCCCTGATCAACACCAAGCTTTTGCAAAGCTTTGACAATTTGATCACACATAGTTGCATTTGGAGTTGCAGTCTCAGAAAAAATTAACACCATATCTGTCTCAAAAGCAGGACTACTTATATATTCATGAAGTTCTTCACCATCAATGCGGAGGATGACAATGGGATCCCGTTTTAATCCAGCAGCCATGCCTATAAGGATGTCTGAGAGAACTTCTTTAAACTCACTCTTGCTTACTTTCTCCTCTTTACCATGAGCGAATTCATTCAGAACCTATAATAGCCACCAGAAATGAATAAATTATTACAGCATCATTATCTGTATCTAGTGCTATTTGTATGTTTTAGTTCCCCAAACACTCAATACAAGCCACCCTCTTTGCCATCAAACAAGTAATGGATTACATGGTTAATAAATTCCTCATTTTTAACATCTTTGAACTATCAGATGATTTGTACCTTAATATACCTTTCACCATCCTTTAAAATCGTGAATCTTACAACTAATATGTTAGTTGTTGACCTCTTTTAACCCAAACAGCTCACAGACCTGCCATTTTTTGGAGCTCTATATGATCTGCAGTTTCAATTGGCAGATAGAGACATTTCCCAAACCGACCAAACCATCCTATTGGTATACTTCATAACTTTAGGTGTACTTATCTTAATATATTTTCCTAAATTGTGGTCCTTGTCCATATCTATTGCCTAAACTATGAGGTTAATAAAGATCCTCATAAAAATTGTGATCCAAAAGGTTAGCTTGCCTCTTCAACCAGTTATAATTGACTACCAACTCTCTTGGAGGTCCCCACTCCAAAGAGCACTTTCGGCCAAAGCAGGATAGTTTCAAATGCCTCATGCGCTATTTGCTTGAAGTCTTAATCATTACATAAGCACTAGCAAGTTGCCTAAAATAACTATGATAAACACTGGACCACTCTTCTAATCACATAATAGAGGTGTCAAATCGGTTGTTTGGATCTAATCATATTTGGGTGATGAGGTATACAATTCGGTCATGACAGATTGAGAGACCGATCCTATTTAGGTCTCTTGTAAATCAATATACTACGATAGATCATACATTATAAGTTAGAAATAATCAGCTTGGGAAATTTCAGTAACTATTAGGGACAGGATCGAGTTGGGTTTCTTGTGCAGCTTATGATTTACCTTATTACCTACATAAGGTAGAGCCAAACCCCTTCAAACTTTTCCTTCCCTATTCCCACAATCCCAAATTCTGGGAAACTTAGTGCTGAAAAGGTGATGTGGGTATGATATAAAAAATGCTCTTTTTCTTATCTACATAAAAAAGCTTCTGGCGGCCCACTTTTTGGCTGGTCTGCAGGATATTATATTGAACTCATTAAAAATAAATTAGATCATTATAGGGATCATTTGGTAGGATGGTCTGCCACTATTCGCGGTTATCTAACTACTTAGTCTATAATTTTCTGCATAAACAAACATAAGATTCTTTTGAGCATCAAGTTTACTAGAGACTTCTTCTATTAAGAGAAAGGTCTAGCAGGCTGGAGAAATGTTCATGACATGTTGAGTAGGAGCCTACAATATTTCTAGAGGAAGCTAAGTAACTATGATTTGCGATCTTCTGCATTAAATTTTTTGATTCAATCAAGTAGCAGAATCATGCTTCTTGAAGCATAAATTGGAAACTGACAGTAACAAGAAATATACTAGTACGAAATTAAGCTTCAAAGCTCAAAGGATCATCAATTTCCGATTTATTCAAAACCACAGAAAAATAGTATTTGTGGTAATTTCTTTAGCCAATATAGCAGTTACTTTCAGAAAGAGACTCCAAAAGATCAAAAGAAAGAGCAGGATATTAAGGCCGGTCACTTTTCTGTCTTTTTTTGCCATTTAATATGTATTAAGCAACTATCAATCTACAAAGCTAAGGTTTAAACAATTATGCAGACCTTTTTTAACAATTAAGCAATGCTGTCAACAAAAAAAAAAAAAAAAAAAGAAAAAAAAAATTTATAAAAAAAAAAAATTCAATTTTATACTTTTTTGCTCAATCAACTTCATCCCTTTCTGTCAATAACTAGAGTCAACCAACCTCATCGATCACAATAATACTATCCCCCTCTTGGCACAAGGTTCAGAGCTCCTTGAGAATTATTTCAAGAACTTAACTTGTACTTTTAATTTTTACTTTACTTATTAGAAAATGAAACTTCACCTTAATCAGTAATCATATAGTCAAAATCTATAATAAGTGCTATGAATTAACTATGAGTTGGTACTTGGTAGAATGATCCAGCTAAAGCCATTCTTAAAATGATTTTCCTAATGTCAAAGTCCGGTACCTGGTAGAATGATCTAGCTGGAGCCATTCTTAAATACGGTTTTCCTTGATGAACTAAGTAACAACTACGCCTCCAAATATGTTAAAATGTTGCTGCTAAAATGCTAAATTGCCCACACCAGCTACCACCAGAGAAATATAACTTCCTAGTAGAAACACATAGATAAAAGTCCCTAGTCACTTGAGAGGAAGACACGAAGAAGAAACAAATGACACAATCGCACAATAGTACAATCCCTATATATTTTGCAATTTTCTTAAAACCTCTCTAAAACAGGCAATGTGATGAAAACCATGATAAACATGGGCTGTAGACACCCTACAGGGTCCTGCCCACCGTGTAGACCCTCGTCTGTATCCTTTTTGGATGCATGATGAGACCGCTCAAAATCGGTCATATACTCATATGGTTTTCAAACTTTGTTAGCTAAAAAGGCACCGACAATTGATTTTGTTGCACCATTTTCAAATCCAAATCTCTAGTGCAATTTCTAGACAATCATCCTTCAAATTACTTTTCCTATTGGGTCCACGAGACCACGACGATGCACAAAAATTGACATATAGGTGTAGAAACTCTTAAAGACTTTAGCATCTAATTATCTGAAAAAAAGAACTCAAACAGATTTTTTTCAACCAATTTTCAGCATCTTATCAAGAAGTAACTAATTAAACTACCTTAACTATTCAAAATTGGATTTTTTCACATACCAAGCAATAAAAAGGAAAACTTATGGCCCCTCTTTTTCAATTCTTTTTTTTACAATCTTTTTCAATTCTTCAAAACCACTTAGTTTTACTACACTGTGGGACCAAAAAATTTGTCCACATTGAAGAATTTGTGAGCTTCAATTGTACAATAGACAATCTTTATCCTATCTAATAATTCACTAGTGTGAAATAATATCCCACGTTTTTCACCATTCCTCTACATAGTCCGAAGGCAATAAACTAGAATTGATAACATAACCCAACTATACCAACTAGCAACTTTCTTTTGGGATTGCTAAGTTTAGATACCAACTTATTGGTAAACATTGTAAAAAATACTCTCTCTCCTAAAAATATTCTCTCAAGTCTCACCATTGGAGATGGTCTAACATACTCCTTCTGTCCACAAATAACATATCGACAACTTAGAAATTTTTTTTTGTGGACATCCAATAAGAAATACACGAAGATTATTTGTGGGCAGAATGAGCATCACACATTCACACCCATTTGGGTCATTTCCTAATGGTTCACTTCTTTGGTATTGGATCTCCATATAACCTCTGTTGCATAAAAATGGATAAGAACACAACACAAGTACAAATTAGATACTAGACGTACACCTAATAACGACAATTATAAAACCATCCTTTGTAACTTACTCATCATACGGTTATAACATTATTAACATACACGTATACATGTGTTAGCCTGACGGCCAGACCAGTTAATATAACATAACATAACAATAGTTAAAGCTCAGGATCGATTTATATAATCTATGATAACATATTAAGATGTACTCGAAAGGTAGAAAAGACGAACTGACCTCGGAATAGATGTGATCAGAGTCAGAAGAAGAGCCTTTAGGAGGAAGACCAAGAGCAACACCAATATCAGCAACAGCAGGTTGAAGTTCTTTCACAGATAACTTACCATCATTATCAACATCAAGTTCTTTGAACTTGTGATCCACATATTTACTAAACACCTCCTTATTTTCAACCAACTCCATTATATCTGAACCGTCCATTACCTGTCCTCCTTCCAACACCTTTTTCTTTCCTTCCATTGGTCGATCAATTTTTATTTTTCTTTCTCCTTTTTAAAAATTAATTCACACCCACAAAATTTTTAAGAAATCCCAGAAAAACCCAGAATTTAGTTTTTTAAATTTTGGTCAATTAATTGCCCAATTTGCAAACTTTTTTAATGAAGAGCTAACTTTAGAGAGTGTAACTTGTGATTTTTTTTTTTTGGCGAAACTCTCAGCTAATCCTCGTGCTCTTACTTACGACCTGCTTTTATAATACTATGAATGTGGGTGATTTGATTGTGAAACGCTGAACAGAGGAAGAGAGAGAAAGAGAAGTGTTTTGACACGAAAGTGTCTGAGGATGAGACACGTGGATGTGGAATTTCAAAAGGGTAATTTAGACTACCACCAAATTTTATGGTGGAGATTCTATGTTTTAGGGTTGACAATGTAGTGATCTCATTGTTTTGAACTTTTGTTGGTCATTATATGTAGTGCCGTAGTATTTGGATTTGTTAAAGATTGTTAGATTGGATATGGGTCGAATTGGGTCAATTTGATTAGATAGTGATTGTTTTATTTGGTTGAGTGGTATATTTGGATTTGTTAAATGGATTGTTCATATTGGTTGAGGGTCGAATTATTGACAGTTTTCAAGTGATTGAACTGTTGATTTAAATTTGTCTAATACAAAATATAAAAGTTACTAGTTCAAGCATTAATCATTGACATAAAACAACATTTAGATAAGTTTTGTTAAGCATAATGTCACGTGCTAATAGTTTTCCCGATGCCTTCACACAATGAGTCCCATATGAGACAACCTCCTTTTATTTGTGTCTTACTGATGCATGTATTTATGGTGCAGGTTAATGTCATCTCGTGTGGTTTCCTTGACTTATTAGTTTGTTACGCATATGGAGAAGGTTGGCCTACATCAAGCCTCGAGGATTCAGGCGCCACCTATTTGCGTTTGTCCCGTGATAATAAGCTACATAAAATGCGAGGTGTGGATGATTGGGTGAGTGTGATACATTTATCCAAAACTCGAAACCTTGACTTGGAGATCCCATGGAAGTGTGAGGGTTTGGGCTAGAAGCTTGTGAGAGTAATCTAGCCCAAACAATGAGATCTGATTCACCCTTCTTACATTTCAATTAGGAAGTACTCATATATGACAATGAGATAAGACTGCTCAAAGTCATTTTGTAGGAAAGTCCTCCAAACAAATACAAATCAATGACCATTTCACAATGATTATGCTATTGCAGTTGTATGACCTAATATGATAGTTACATTATTTTTTATACATGAAACAATATAATAGAAATATGATCTTTGAGATTACTTGGATGGATTGACAAGACTTACTATAAAGATATAATGCTTTAGAAAAAAGGTTTCCTAGGATGTAAATGGGATAAGTTCTTTTTTGTAGAATATAACAAATGTAAGCAGTATACTAGATAAAATTGACAATAACAAGAAGGATACTCCTCTTAAAAAAAGAAAATGACAATCATCAATGAATCTGATTCACATAGCCAAAAGCCATAAGCACTGTGTAGAGTCTTCCAAGGATGAAATGGATAACCACTCAACCTAATCTATCTCTATTTGTCCATATTTCTTTGTCACGTCCAATTTTTACGACTAAACTGCTAATGACCGAAACTTGTTTCATATAGTTACGACTATATTATATGAATTGTATCTCAATATGAGATATTAATAATCAAATAAAAGAGGGCATTCCAATTTACTATACTATATTCTACTAAAACGAACCATATATCGGACTGGTGACGGCGTGAGAGACTAGTTGTTAATTTAATTACTAGCATTGCTAATGTTGGTTGAGAATGACATTATGAGTAGTTTATGACACAATCCTACCCACCCTATTGAGGATCAAAAGGACTGCCTTTTGACGCAATAACTCAATTACTAGTATCATGTTTGGTCCATGGTCTTCAAGAAAGCAATGGGCCTAACTTATCTCTCTAATTCTCTGTCTAATCATATATTTTTATTAATAATTTTCTTCAATGCCAATTATTTGATTTATTTTCCCAACTTGGATACTATATGCTTATGAGGAAATTAGTTTAACCAAATAATTACCCTTACACGAATTTATTTAAGCGCGAACTTAAATGTATTTCTTTATAAATAAGGGGATTCTGTGAAATATGATACCTTCTTTTTTTTACTTTTTGCAAGCACATCCAAGATCCAACCACAAAAACAGAGATAACAGATGCCACAGCAATACTGCATTTTTTTTTTTTTTTTACAAAAACAGCTTCCTCATTAAGTGAAAATTATTCAGTACTTCATTAGTATCAAACCAGGTTGAAATAAAAAATAATATAGCGTGATTCATTGCCCAAATACTAACAATAAATAGATAGATAAAAGAGCCAGCACTCTAAGATACTCAAAATCGCTCAAGTTGCCGAAGGTTACCACTACACTGACTGTAACAACCTCTATAGAAGTAATGAGAAACACAGTTGAGATGCTGTCAGAGGGAAGAGAGAGAAGCAGAATGAGAGCCCGTTAGAACTTGCGCTTGGCTGCACCAATATCTCGAAGTTCCCATGCAGGTTTACTTTCCTTGGCGATATCATCTTTGATCAAACCACGAATCTTCTGTACCAAAAGATACTGCAGCAAAAAAAAAGGGTCAACTCACAGCATAAATGTTCTGTCTGAGGAGCCCTTCAATTTCAGCAAACTAATGAACTGCCTTATAGGGTAGGAAAGTTGCCAAGAGACAAAAGAGTCTGTATACTCATTCTGATAACAAACCATCACATTGTTGAGATGCTGCTGAAATTATCAGAATGAGTATCCAGTCAAAAATTTCTGCAGAGGCTAGCAATTCCAGTGGAGACTATCCAGAATATGAGTTATTTTTATAGGACGGAATAGTTTTTGACCCCCACCTCACAAGTCACAACCCCCCTCCCCAAAACAACAAAAATCGACCTAAAGGCTTTGACAAGTTATAGACTTCGAGTGAAAGGGAAAGAAATTATAATCGGATATCAAGAAGATGGAAATAGGGCTAACAAAATGTACTTCCTCAACACTACAAGGAACGATCTACACATTACTATTGCCTTCCACAGCCAACAAATTTTGTATGTTTCATTTCACGAGATAGGGCTTGTTTGGCATCATTTTTGGTTTTCAGTTTCCTGTTTTTTTGAAAACCAAAAATCAAAAACAGGAAACAAGAAAAAGGTGTTTCCACTTTTCTGTTGTCAGTTTTCAAAATTATCATGATTTTGATAAATTTAAATAATTTTTTGATTCATTATAGGGCATATATCATATACTTTTAAAAAACAAAAAACCAAAAAACAGAAAACCACAACAATGCCAAACGAACCCTAAAGAATTTTCCTGAAAGCAATTATGTAAACCACTACAATAACAGAGCCACATATATGTTAGCTAATCTTGTAGATTTGGAAACTTACTTGAGCTGCTGCAATCAAGGGTATCCACCATTTGTGTTGTTCATTTGGGTTAGGTCCCTCAATCAACTTCTTGTCAACCAAGATACCCTTACTTCCATTTGAAACAACATCTATGATAGTTTTCACCAAATTTGGTATCCATGAAATTCCGTTTGGAAGAACCTATAATGATCGCAGCAATTACCAGTGAGCTTATGCCAAGTTGTAAAAGTACTAGAAGAAGGTGATCGCAAATTCTAAGAAAGGTACCAGGACTGGATAGGTAAGCAACTGACCTTTTCACCGCTTTCATTTTTATTGCATCGCCCACTGTTCTCAACCAAAATTATAGGCATGGAGAATGCCTAGGAGAAAATTAAACAAAAAGAGCAAAATGTTCAGGATAAGAAAAACACAACTAAACACGTCAAATATGAAGGAAATAGAATGTTGTAGACAGTTTCAGCAAAAAACATTCCATGCGATTAAGCAGTACTCAACTCAGTAAGTAGGACCTTTGACAAATATATCAAAAATTAGAAATGCATTTACTAGCCTTTCCAAGGAATTGTTAACACACAATAGATGCTTTTTTTCTATATTTACAACAGATTCCAGGAAAGCTAATCATGGTACATGTGGTGGCAACTAAAACTCAGATAGACACGGTGGACAACCAATTAGGCATGTTATTTCCCGCAAGCACTTCTACCCTCCCAGAGTTAACAATGGGGTAATGAAACAGGTATACAATACATTAAGCAACATTATAATAACATACACAGACTAACATGAAATGCAAGAGACACGCAATGCAAACAGAAGTACAACAATAAAGCCTTAGTCCCAAACGATATGGGGTTGGCTAACATGAATCGTCCTAAGGAACTGTCTGACAAAGTCAAAACCGCAAAAAGTATGGATTAAAAAAAAAGGCAAAAAGATGAAGATGCCATACAAGGTCCTGCTTCTTTATTCGCCCCCCAAGGCGGACAACTTTTAGAAGAGCCTCAGATCTTTTACTGAAGAAGTCTTCATAACTCAGCCCATCTGGGGGTGAAAGCTGAGCATGAGTAAGGACAATAGCAGCACGGTTCCAAATTTCTTTTCCAAAGCTATCTGTAATAGCTTTGATAATTTGCCTGTCCAATGTATCCACTCTGTAGGCATCTAAGCGGTCCACATACAGCAATACATCGATGGTTTTATCCAAAAGGAAGCTGCTCCAACCGGATCAATAGGAGAGTTAGAAATAAGACAAGGACGACAAGGGAAGGCAAAATAAGAAGAAGAACAATTGAATGATCACGACAACACCAACAATATATTCATATGGCAAACATCATATATTAAAAAGTAATGATCACTCTAAATTGATAGCAAGGATGTATTCTACACTGAGAAAGTTGGATTGCCAAAACAATAATCTATCCATCCCTGATACCAAAACAAATATATATATTCAGGTGCTCATGTACCACAAATGCTTAAGTGGTGAATGAAACAAATCCATAATAATTATACAGCATAGCAAGGTGATTGCAGCTGAAGTTTGCTGGCAGTTATGACAGTGTATGCTTAAAAAAATTAACAGCCAGCTAGTTAATTGTAAATAGCTCCAGAAATATATATGTAAAGGCATCTAAGTTATGCACAAGAAAATTTTCCTGGAAAGCAAAATGAGTGCCAACCAGCAGATTCATAGCTGGGGAAGAAACAAAAACACTTTTCACAAAAAATTGGATCGCAAGCACAAGTATATAATTAAAATTCGTTTTCCCAGAGCCCAACTAAAACGAACAAATAATCAAATAGAGAGGAATACTTTTGAGAGCACACTTCTCATGGACTATAAGCATGCATCATCACTGACTATAGAGAATTACTACAAATCCAAAAGAACAATATGACAAGTATCATTCAGCACAAACCTTTTAATCATATCAATAGCACGGTCATTCACATATCCACCTTCAACTAGACCTGGTGTGTCAACAATGTTCAATGTAAATCCTGCTCTTGAACGAGATATCATCACAGGCCTTGATGCTTCAGACTGGCAATCAATCAACAAAGAGTTAAAAAATTCGCAATCAATCAACAAAGAGTTAAAAAATTCACAAAGGAAAAGACAACAACCGCCTCAGCTACAAAAGAAAAGAGCAAAATATTGGTTGTGTGCTTGTGTCCCTTACAAGTCAATGTTAATAATAAAAATACTACATATGGTGTACCTTGGTCAAAGGAAAAAATGTAAATGTGCCGTAAGGCCACTAACTTAACCAACTATGTAATCCACCAATCAATCTAAAGTCCAGGGTAACTCTATGCTTTGATTTGGGATCACCCACCGAGCATCTCTCCCATGAAATCTTTTCACCCTATATATAATTCATTCTTGAGGCACCAAACCTTCAGTACCACATAGGATCAGATGGAACTGATAATTTTCAAGGAAACTGAGGAGGCTTGAACCATCAAAGTAAAGCAAAAAAAAAAAACCTCCAACTATGAATTTAAATTGACCATTATAAAATCCATTTGGAGATTTCTACCGTCATAAGGGTTGTGAACTTGAGTGCTAACAAAAGGAAATAATTAGCATATTAATTCCATTATATACCTTCAAAAGTTTTTAAGTATTTAAGAAACCATGACTTAGACAATGAGTAACTATGCAAGTTTACTATACCATAAAATGAACAGGAATTACAGAAAAACAATACAATAACAACATGCCATTTATAGCAACCAAGGCAATGAAGCCATACCTGAAAAGCACTGACAGCAACTACTCGTTCACCAATGACCGAGTTTACAGTAGACGATTTCCCAACACCGCCTTTTCCCATAACAAGGATGGTTAGTGAATCCACATTCTACAATCAAACCATTACAGCAAACATGTTTATCAGAATTCACTGAATAACTCCCCAAAACAATATCACATGAACAAAAACAGCTGTGATGCAAAAAATGAGCCAAACCTCTTGCTTCAATGTTCCCAAATATTCGAGCAACTTAGTTTGAGTTGCGAGCGGAAACTGCTGAATTCCACTCCATTCACGAACTATTTGGCCAGCCATCTTAATCTTTCACCTGCTCAATTCACCAAAAAAATGGCTAAAATTCGAAATTCCTTTCATTAAACCAAATTCAATTAGAAAAAAACAACATTTCTACTAGTAGATGATAATGTAATCCATTGTCCACCCTAAAAATTAAAACTGTAAAACTACAGTCGAAAAAACCCTAATTTGAAGAGGGGCAAAATCAATTATAGTGCCCACTTAAAATTCACTCAAACCCATCAAATTTTTCCAAAATTAAAACAATTAAATCTCACATTAAGCATTTAATCATTAATATTTACGTGGGTATTCAATTAAGGGTTTTAAAAAACCCTAAAAAGAACCCAGAAACAATGGAGTTTTATGAAAGAGAAACTTACAGAGTATATTGGTGTTGAAGGGCGAAAGGAGAGAGAAGAGAAAGAGGAAAGATAAGGGCTTTAGCTAAAACCCCAACCTTATCAACTTGAATGCCCTGTTGTTTCGCTATTTCTCTCGCTTTCTCTGCCTCTCTCGTGCTAATATCCGTCTCTCTCCACCCCCACCTGATTTCCTAATAAGAGGTCGGTGGACCCAAATTGTAGACTAGAACAATAGACAACTATAGTGTAGAATTGTAGACGGTAAAGTCGAGGTGACAAATAAGTTAAAGTCGTGTTTGGTGAGTTAATAGGTTAATGTCCGATTAACTATTAACGGCTCTTTATAATAGATGATAAGTGGGCACAACTTAAGTTAAAATACAGATAATAAGTAACGATTTGTGAAATGACGCTTGCATGTTACCAGATATTGTAAGTAACGTTTAGAGTCTACCTATTAAACTTGAATAGACTAGCATACCTTAACGTGTATTCTATATTTTCACCCCTCTATCTCAATCTAACAGTCTCCTCCCAAAAACCACCACCCATTAAGAGCAAGATTATCGCTGGAGTTAAAGTCGTGCATTTTTTCTTTTTTTTTTAAAAAAAAAAAATTGAGTTAAGGCCAAACGCTTGGAGTATTTGGAAATTCTAGCCTCATCATTTTCGTTCGCAAGGCTCATCATCTTTCTTATTCAAATCTGATATTCAAATGTCATTCTTGTATTTGGTAGGTTATTTGCTATATTGAGTGAGGTTTAATCTTATGAAATAGTCAAATCTAAATCTAATTACTTAAACTTTTTTTTTTTTTTTTTACGAGATATTACCAATACTTATGGCTAGATTTCAAGGTACTTGTAATCTCTTGTAAAAAGATTTTATTGTGCTTTTTATGAGTACATTGACACATCCTTAATTGATATTGGAGTTAAGTATAAAATAGGGGACTCAATTGTTGCAAAGTATGGGGAAAGGGGACTCAATTTATTTTATGGAGGAAAAGGGGACTGAGGTTAAATTTCCAGTTAAAGGGGTGTTTTTAGGTGACTTAACTCACATTTAACCCAAGAAGAATTAAGTCCCTTGTAAAGAATTAAGTCTCTCATTGTTGTCTTGATTAAACCAAATGAATTTAATACCTTCATTAATCATTCTTGTTTTTTTTTTTTTTTTTTGAAAGAAACGTGAGGCTTAATATTAATCAAGGAGTTAAATTACATCCTGGTCCGCAATAGTGGATACACTATGCGGAAAAGAACTCAGAAACAATTGTTCAACCCCACCCATAGAAACTAGCCTGGCAACTAAGTGTGCAACAACATTCCCCCCTTTCTTCAAGAAAAGGCATTAAAGCCACCATTCAAAACATCAATATCTTTTTTTTTTTTTTTTTTTTTTTTTTTTTTTTTTTTTTTTAAATATCAAACATCAATATCTTCAAGAACTAGATCAGTAGGAGTTCTTCCATTATGAGATAACACTCCCCTGGCTGCACAGTGCACACTCAGCTCTTACACCTCCATGTCCACCCGAGACAGCAACATTATATGATCTGAAATATAATCGTTTGAAATTAAGAGAGTGCAACAACAAAAGCTTTATTTTTTTAAAATTTGTTATCCAAAAAAATAATTCTTTCAATAATAATTTCTTAACAAAAAAAAACCAAAGCATGTTCTTCATCTTCATGGGTATAGCTTATTTGTCTTTCTTTTGTAGCAGAAGCACACATCAGTAGTTTCAATAAATACTTGCAGAGTCCTGAAATTAAAAATAAATTATGGACTGTATTAAAATAAAAAATTAGGGACTCAATTCTTTACAAATTAAAATATTAACAAAAAAAAAACATACTTTTTTTTTAATTGGTTAACCAAAGGGACTCAATTGTTTAACCAAGGGGACTCAATTCTTTCCCCTTAATTAATTAAAACCCACCGATAACTCAAGCCCGTTCTAGCCCAGTCCCCTTTTCCTCTTTAAAATAAATTGAGTCCCCTTTTCTTATATTTTGCAAGAATTGAGTCACCTATTTTAGACTTAACTCTTGATATTGGCACATAAAATTCATGTGAGAAGAATATAAAAAATTGTGTTTTCAGGATGTGCCAAAATCAATCTTGGTGTGATAAAATTATTTCCCATAATCTTGAATGTGTGGAGCGAACTCATCACAATCAATTCTATTTTCGTCTACCCTAATAGCTAGTACTTCCACTTTCCTATCTGCTCAACTAGAGCTGGGCATGGGCCGGGTCAGCACGCGGGCGGCCCGGGCACGGCACGAGGATGGCCCGGCACGGCCCGGCCCGACGGCAGGCCCGGCCCGGCACGATGGCACGCCCCTCGTGCCTCGTGCGGGCTGCGGTGAAAAAAAATCCAAAAGTGGCCCGGCACGGCACGAGCCCGGCCAATAGCCCGTGGCACGGCCCGCAGGCACGGCCCGCAGGCACGGCCCGCAGGCACGGCCCGCAGGCACGGCCCGCAGGCACGGCCCGCAGGCACGGCCCGCAGGCACGGCCCGCGGGCACGGCCCGCGGGCTAACGGCTATAAACTGGCGCTGCTCTTGTTTTTTCCCTCCAATATTTACTATGAATGCATGCAACTCGGTGATGGTGTCGAACAATATAAAAATCATGTGAAAGATAAATTTTTTGAGTTATATAGAGTTTATGAATCTAAATATGGAACCGTCACTCATTTTGCCCCTTCTCAAACATCCAAAAGCGTAAGTAAAACGGGCAAAAGTTTGGCGGCCCAAGCTGCTAACATGTTATCTAAGTTTTCAGGTAGTGGATCATCATCAAGGCGAACACAAAGCGATGTTTCGGAGTTGCAAATGTACTTAAACTACGACTTCATGAAAGACTTGGACGAAGATTCGAGGTTGGGGATGGACATCCTAGATTGGTGGAAATCCCAAAGCACAAAGCATCCAATTTTGGCGGCAATGGCACGTGATATTTTCAGCATCCAAGCCTCCTCCGTTGCCTCGGAACGAGCTTTTAGTGCTTCGGGAAGGGTTCTAGACGATAGAAGAACAAGTTTGAAGCCCGAAACACTAGAAATGTGTGTTTGCTTGAAGGATTGGATGGATGCCCAAGAACGCATCCAAGATCGTACTTTTACGGCCAACGACAACATCGATGGTTCCGATCGTTCTGGTTCAACTAGCTCCTCCGCATTAGCTAGTGAACATGAAGCCGAAAATGAAGACGAAGAAGATAATGAAGACCTTGATTGAAGATTACCAACAACTCGAGAATTAATATTAATTAGCGAAAATTCTAGTATTTCCTATGTACTCTATTAATTAGTGAAAATGTTAGTATTTCCTATGTTGGCTATGTACTCTATTAACATTAGCCGTATAATAAAATAACAAAATAAGTTATTCATCAATTATTGTTAGTTGTACACTTGTACTTCATATTATCTTTTACTTAATAAATTTTTATGAATGAATTTTTTCAACTTTTAATTTTATGGAATATGTTATATTGTTATTTAATTTTTGTCTAATACTTATATAGTTATATGAATAATATGATATATAGTAAATTATGAATGAACAATAAATATTAATATAATTTAAACAATATTTAATATAACTTAACTCCATAAAAAATTTAATAATTATTAAATTCAAATATTAAATTGTATAATTATTCAATTCAATTTTTTCTTTCATAAAAAAAATTCAAGTTTTTTTAAAGTTTTTTTTAATTTTTTTTTTTAAAAAAAAAAAGAAAAAAGGGTAAGCCGTGGGCCGGCACGGCCCGCCTCCACCGTGGGCCGGCACGGTGGCCGGCACGACGGGCGGCCCGGCACGGCACGACCGGCACGGTGGGCCGTGCCGTGCCGTGGACAGGGAAACCTTGAAGGCCGGCACGGCACGGCACGGCCCGCCTCCACCGTGGGCCGGCACGGCCCGGCACGACACTGTTCATGGCCCGCCTAGGCACGGCCCACGGCAGGCCCGGCACGGCCCATGCCCACCACTATGCTCAACTAATTCAAAATCAGACAAAACCTATTTTGACCTTTTAAGGCCGCTTAAACCAGAGTTTTCATAAAATTCATTCTTCTACAAACCCAAACCCAGAAATCCCAGAAACACCCACTTCGAATTATGGGAGAAGTTAACAAGAAGAAGAAGAAAAGAGGGGGTGCTAAGAGAAGAATGACTGCTGAACAAACCTTAGCTTTAAAATCTGTCAATGAATGGGTGCTATTGGCGCAACACTCTAATAAAGCTGTTGATGATGAAGAAAGAGAAAATGAGGATGAATTTCTACCAGAAATGATGCGAAGAGCTCAAGTTTGTGAGAAAGTTGTGTTTGATTTGCATTCTCATTCGATTTGTAGTGATGGGTTTTTATCCCCTTCTGCTCTTGTTGAGAAAGCTCATCAAAATGGGGTCAGTTTTCTTCCCCAATTTCCATGCTTTTATAGTTTTTCAAGAAATTTATTTCATTTCATTGTTGGGATTTTGATTTCTGTTCTTTACAATAGTTTAATGTTGATTTTTGTACTGATTGAATTAGTTTTATTGATGAGTTTGTTTGATGATGACATTAGATTGATTAGAATTTTGTTGTGTATTGGAAATTTGGAACATTATATTTATTGCATTTGGCTGATATTATTCATTTAACTTAACTGTTAAACACAAGAGAAAAAAAAGAGGAATATCATGATAAAAAAAAAAAAAAAAAAAAAGGAAGAGTACTTTGACAGCTTGACTAACTATTAGATATCTAACTGTTTAATTGAATATACATTTTGTTTGATTTGTAAGTCCCTAATAATTGGTAGATATTCCTAAATTTAGTGGTTACAAAGCATAGTTGAATTATAACAGTTCGAGATGGCGGGCAATATTTAAAGATACACATCCAAAAATGCAGATATGTTTCGAAGGAATGTAGCTGCTTCGGTGCATGTATTTTTTTGTCTTTAAAACGGGATATTTCACTCACTCAATTCAGGTGGTGTACATAACTGTAGAAGTTTATCTTACCTGCACGCTGCACCTGATTAGTTCTTACAAAAACACTTGTCGAATTTTTGGGAAATTAAGGATGTGAATTGGTGCTTTCTTATGTGCCGGGTCTCTCTAATGTTTTTGATTGTTTTTAAACTTAGGGGCCGTTTGGTTTGGGGGTATTCATCAAAGGGAATGGGAATTAACTACCCTGACTCCCTTTGTTGTTGTTTGTTTGGCATTTTTTCCCATTCCCTTTACCCCCTCCATTACCCTAAATCCTTCCAACTTGATCTCCCATCCTCCCTAGACTTTTCCATTCCCTTTCCCTTAGCCACCACAACACCACCATACTCAGACCAACCACCACCATTCTACCCTATCCCCACCACCCAACCACCCTCGGCACACCTCCATCGTCCCTCACTGGAGCTCCCCCATCCCTGCTAGGGTTTCGAGGGTGGTAGGAGGGCCGAGCGGCTGTTTTACGGGGAAGGGGATGCATTTTTAGGGTTTTTGCAGGAGTGGGGGAGTTTTTTGGGGGAGGGGATCTTCGGCGTTGGGCGGTGAGTGGTCAGGGTGGGGAGGCGAGTGGTATGGTGGCTTGGTGGTGGATGGGGAGGTCTAAAATAGGTATTGTGTGGTGGTGGTGTGGTGGTGGAAGTGGTGGCTTGTTTCCCTTTGTTATTCAAAACAAACAACATAGTAAATTTGGGGGTTTTTCATTACAAACCTAATCTTTCCTTTTGTTCATTCCATTCCGATTACACCGTGCGAACCAAACGGCCAATATAACTCACACATTCCATAGTCGTTAGCAATAACAATTACTCATGAGTGTTAGTTTTTTCTCAAGTAGGAAGCTTGACTTCCATAATGTCTAGAGTTATTTTGGAAGAATCATTGGTTTTGTTTTCTTGCCATGATGGAATATGGGATTCTGAGCTATAAATTTATTTTCTTGCAAGTACTTGTATTCTATTGCATCCATATGGTTCTGGCTTGGCAAACATTTTTTGTAGCCATTTGTAAGAGATGCGGTTAGATTGATTCACAACATATTTTCAATACCCGTGAGTCATCAATATTGTTATACTATAACCCTAAGATGCTGTTTTACTGTTGACTGTTGATCAGCTTTGATTCATATTTTTGCATTCCGATTCTAAATTCTTTGTCTCTGTTTCTGTCTATACAAGTAAGCTATTCTTCAAGTTCAGTGGTTCAGCATGACTATAAAAGTCTTAAGTATTAAGCTTTGATAAGATTTGTGATTTATATTGCTGTAATGTCTTCAGAACAGGTGAAAGTTCTTGCTCTGACTGATCATGATACAATGTCTGGTATCCCTGAGGCCCTAGAAGCTGCCTGTAGATTTGGCATCAAGATTATTCCAGGTGTTGAGATCAGTACTGTTTTCTCTACAAGGCAAGTACAAGTATTTCAGTTCTTAGCTAAGTATAATGCTAGCTAGATGAAATTTTATCATTTTTTGGTTAAGCAGCGATTTTGCTGTCATCCTTAATGTGTATAGTGTAGTATACTAGTACTAGCGTTACTGCTAATCACCTAATATATTGTTAATAAGAAGAAGAATGCATTTAAATATATCTGATTAGCAGATAATTTCATGATGTAGCAACATTGACAATGGAAAATTGAATTGATGAACAGAGATGATTCTGAATCAGAAGAACCAGTTCACGTCCTTGCATATTATAGCAGCTGTGGACCAGCAAGATTTGAAGAGTTTGATCAGTTTTTGACCAACATAAGGGATGGACGTTATGTCCGTGCAAAGAATATGCTTTCAAAACTGAATAAGCTCAAAAAGCCCGTTAAGTGGGAACATGTCATTAGAATTGCAGGCAGTGGGGTTGCTCCTGGGAGACTGCATGTAGCTCGAGCTTTGTTGGAAGCTGGCCATGTTGAGGATCTCAAGCAAGCATTTGACAGATATCTTTATGATGGTGGACCTGCTTATTCTAAGTAATAATATTTGAGCTCAATGGTGACTGTTCCTTGATCATGAATTTTGAACTGATGTACAAAACTTAGTATCTGCCTGTCCTGGATGCAGGGGAAGTGAGCCTGCTGCTGAAGAAGCTGTGCAAATGATTTGTAAAACTGGGGGAATAGCTGTTTTGGCACATCCATGGGCATTAAAGAAACCCATTCCGGTGGTCCGCAGTTTAAAAGAGGCTGGTCTGCATGGAATAGAAGTTTATAGAAGTGATGGTAGACTTGCAGGTAGGTGATCTTCAAGCAGTTCATGTACCACTGTTGCTTTTCATATCTAAACGTGAATTTTAAAATTGGTTTCACCAGTTTTTGATGATGTGTAGGGGAGATTCAGAGGTAAATTTTACTGCTGAAAACTGTTCATTTATTCTGTGTCCATTTCTGTTTGTGCTAAGAGTCTTGTTTAATTAATTTTCAGATAAATTTCCCAGTTTTGTTTAATTAGTATGTTTTTGAGATTCATATTCTAGTGTCAGAGGACCTTAGAACTGATCTTGACCGATTTCCAAGATACAATTGTAGCCTTACTAATAGCAGACTGGACCTTAGAGACACTGGATGGTTTCTTTCATGTTAAATTAAAAGCCTTTCAACCAGAAAGGTGGGGATTGATAAAAGATGCTACTCCTTTGCAGCCACTAATGTTTTATGTGCTAACTTTGAAAGCATTAAATCTCAAGTCAGTTCTTTCTCTTGCCCATTAATTTGATATTCTAATTGAGAGAAATGGTTATACCAACAAATCATGGTATCACGAAAAGAAATTTATTATGAATCTTAAATTTTACGTAGTACTTACCTAGGATGATTCAAGCTGATTGTCTTCTCTTTACTGCAACAGTATACAGTGATCTTGCTGATGCTTATGGCCTCCTAAAGCTTGGAGGCTCAGATTATCATGGAAGAGGTGGACGTATGGAATCTTCTCTTGGAAGTGTTACCCTTCCTGTGTTGGCTGCCAATGACTTTCTGAAGATAGCTAGACCAATTTGGTGTGATGCCATAAGAAGTATTTTGGAGCAATATATTAAAGACCCTTCTGAGCTGAACCTAAAGCATATCACCAGGTTTGGAATAAAAAGGATTTCTACCAGTAATTCTGAGAAGGATATAATAAACAGTTATTTGCGCTCGTGGTTGACCAAGGAAGAGATGCAGCATGCATTTTTCCAGGCCACCATGTTAAAGCTACGAGATATTGCAGTAAATTGAGGGGAAAGCTCACATTATCTTTCAGTTTGCCAAATCGCACCATGTCAAAGATTTAGTTTCAATTATATAGGACAAGTCTAATTAGAAATTCATGCACATCGTAGATCATTTTTTTTCTTTTTACTGTTGTGAATTCTATTTTAAGGATTGTGCATCTAAGAATGAGTTGTACAATGAAAAAAATAAAACCTCCTGAGTTTTATTCAAATATACAATTTTTTTTTTTTTTTTTTTTTTTTTTTTTTTTTTTAATCCTCCTCTTCAACTGGTTACAATTGAATTTTGATTTTACTTAGACATAGGAAGAAGAATACCGTGGCCTTGCATTTTAGGTTGTTAGTTGTCACACAAAGTAAGCTCTATAATTCCTACCACTAAATGTAACATTGTAAGATAAATTTACCTACGTTACATTCTTATACAGTTAGCCCTGATGGTGAACAAAGGAAACTTATACGAAGAAGTATAAAATATTGCTTAGTCCAACAAACTTGACCAAAGTAGTATGGATTAAAATCTGAGCTGTTCGTATAGCAATGTCTAACATCAAAGTGTCTAAATAATCTACACATCAATACTCTTGCCACTAAATTTCAGCTGTTCGTATAGGAGACACAATTGTGTTAATTGGAAGCTGTGGACATGTACACCAGCAATTACGGAGTACACAATTCAACAAAAATGAATGACTAATTGCTCAATAGCACAACTGCTCAACAATCAAGCCAGCCCATCGGCCAAAATTGACCACCATGCCATAAGCCACCGGGCACTGACTCACACTCTAGGACAATCCTCTCCAATAATTTCACACCGTATTTCATCCAGGAAAATCGAGGATATAAGAGTACATAATCAACAGGGAGCTGGAAAACTTTCTGCTCTGGCAATAGCTCAACCAAATTTCTTCTATAGTTTCTTTTTCATAGCCTTACGACCATGATAAACAAAAGAATCTACTATCCCTGCAACTGTGAAAGTACCTGAAAAGGAGCAAAGATTTCAGTACTATTGATGTCTTAACATGTTCAGCAAGTAATACCACAGCAGAAACATAGCTAAGATGAGAAATCTCAGATATGTCAAGGTCTTTGGTTTCAGATGGTCAGTGGTCAATAACATACAGCAGAAGCAATAATGAATTGGGTTGTTGCGAGGGGAATACAGCAAAATCAACGAGGCAATGCAGGTGCAAACACATATTTGGCAAACACCACGGATCCCAGAATCATTTCCTAACAGCTCAACTCCAAGTTGTACAGGGCAATAATTAATTTTGCCTAGGAATAGTGCCCGTTCCCACTGCCTTTTTCCCTTATAATCTTTATTTTCATCTTCCTCAGATTTTTTATAAAAAAGAAAAAACAAAAAATTATGCTAGGACTCTAGAAGTCCATAAAAAATGTACATCCGAAAAAGGTGGATTAGCAGCTTCAAAGTAAAGGGGGAACAGATTGGAGCAGTTAAAAGAGATAGAGGAAGAAGAATTGTACCTCCAACTATTGCACAGACATTAGTCAAGAAGTGTAAAAAGGACATGTGCTTCTCCGTGAAATTTACCTGAAACATTAAAAATGAATTCAACCACCAATTTTATATTGCTTGTGTTCTTATTTGTAGCGAGAAAGAATAATATTGTAAGGTTGGTACAGTTAATCTATTACATACAAAGGGCAAAAGGGAGGTGAAAAAAAAAAGGCAGAAGACGAGAGATTGAAAGAAGCTGTTAAAAAATAAAAAATAAAAAATAAAAAATAGTAAAGCGATATAGAACCAAAGATTCCATGATAGAATATGAAACCAACCTTGACTGGAGAAAGATCATAATAAAAGAAAACCCCAGGGATAGTCTGAAAGCGTCCTGGTTCTGAATTTTTAAAGTGCTCTGTCACAGAAAACTGTGCAAACCATCACTGAGATGAGATAAGCAAAACATCGTCACAGCAAAAAGCCAATAATTATGTGGACAGAGTACCTGATTAGACAGGATAGTACGTCGTCTTGCATCGGTGTATATTGTTGGGACAACCTAAAGTAGAGAATTTAATGATTATTCTCCAAATCATCAAGCAAAAGCAAGGATGATCATAAGACTGAATCACCCCCACACATTGTACGGGCTTTTTGTATATGTTTGGGGTAAAAAACATAAGGATGTTTAAATTTGAAAACAACAGAAAACGGGCAGACATGCAATTATGGAGCAAACCTTAAGAAAATACTGGTAAGATCCACTTGTCGTCTCTTGTAACCATTGTACCCTAAAAGCAATATAATCAATTTTAGTCAATAGACATTGATACAAAAACAACGATTCAACCTTAGATAACCAGAATATTTTATACAGAGTCCAAGGAAAGGGGATCATGTTTCAAATTTACTCTACTTTCCTTGAAAATTCCTCTTGATGATTTACAAGTTAAAACTTCACTGTTATACTAAGTTTGCTGCCAATATAGACACAGGGGGTAGGGAGGTAGTTGAGAATCATGAACCACACCCTCCAATGTATTAAAGACTCTCCAACAAAGTACCAAAGAGGTCATCGAGCATGAGTTTGGCATTTTGTCAAATCAACAAGTGTTACAGCTGGATTTATTTACACCGATGGACAACATAATGATTTTTCCCTCAGGCTGCCAATCAAGATTCGCCATATGAGGCTGATCTGAAAAAGGTCCCTATCAAGTAACCTCCAAGAATCCGAGAAATCGTTCATGGTTAAAGAATCCAAGGCTTGTACCACTCCAAAAATAATGCTGAAAGTCCAAAAGATCACAAGAAAATGCTTTCACACCTTGTCCTTTTATTTAAACATCAGAATATATGAGTTCAGCTTCAGCAGGGAAAAAAAAAAAAAAAAAAAAAACACTAGGGCAGGAAAACTATAGAGGTTACGAATCAATTTTTTAGACTTTTAGTGACTATTTTTAATTGATTGATGTCATTCCCTCCATTCATGGTGTTTACCTAGTTGACCTATAACAGATTGAGAAAAGTGGATAAGAACCTATGAAAATAGCTTTCAGATAATAGTGCATTAGATACCCAGAAAGAGAATTGTTAGCTAGAACATTCATCTAGGAAAAATTCAAACAGGAAAAGATATGTTATGAAATTTAGGAGTAATAGATAATGAATAAAACAATACTCAGCAAAGATAAATCCAAAATTTAAAATAAAATAAGCATGAAGCTCAAAATCATTATGGGCTTTCCACTGCTCTTTAGGTCATATTTACGGAACATCAAATCTTTTTTTATTCAACTCAAAGGTTACTAATGAAAGATAAAGAAAAATTACCCATTCAGAGGGTGAACAACGCCAGGAAAATAGTCTCCAAAAGCTAACTTGTTGATCTTATGGCTTATCTGTCATGAATCGCAAATAACTACACTAAGTCTAAGAACACAAGAGAATAAGTATATAATAAATACATGAAATATTAGAAGAGTATTGACAGTTTAGAACTCACATTGTAGTTGTCCGTTTGGACCGCAAATAAATCACTAAGATGGAATTCTGACATATGGAAACTCTTTCCCGGAATAAAATGAAATGTCCCTGCCACTTTATTAACTTCCAGAAATCCATTAATATTGCATCCTTCACCTTTTTCCTCATCTATCTTTTGGAAGAATCCTTCCCTTTCACACTGCTCATATGAGAGGAAGAAGAAATAAGGGGAGGGAGTATCTTTAAGCAGAGTTAAAGCCAGCCACATATACACATCTGGACATGATAGACACAATCAACAAGCAATGAAGTAAAACAGGAGTTTGGAATAAATACTAGGAGCACAATAACAGATGCAAGAGTTTGGAATAAATACTAGGAACACAATAACAGACATTTTATGAAACATGTTACGTGTTGAATACACCAGGTCACCTTGCAATAAATTTCCAAGACTGAAAATTTATGTCGAGCCAAAACCTGGACCCCTTAGACCAACAGCAGCATCTACTCTGGGTGGTTGATATTAACTATGTAGTTGGCAGGGGGAAGCACAAACATTTACAAAGAAGAAATTTTAAAAGTATAAGTAATAATGTTACCAATATGCAATGTAAGTGCATTTTAAGACAATTGCTAGATCTCTATGGGTCTATTACACACATTCCAGCATCACTAGATTTGTATGCAATAACAATCACAGATCGTAAAAAACTTGACAAGATTTACTCCTTGCTAAATTCTTTAGGGCAGTTTTTTCATCCCAGAATCATATTACTACCAGTAACAGCTGAAATTTGTCCCACAGGTAAGATTTGTAAACAGCTTTAACGGCACAAACCCAAGGAAAAGTATTTAAAGTACCTCTGGCAGAACAAGTTTAAATTGACTAGCTTCAAGGATCATTAAGATCCATGATTGTAGTTCAGATTTTAATGAAAAATATGGCCCATCTGATTTCAAACTGGAAATTTTAACAATTCCAAAAAATAGAAAATAAAATTACCTGATCAATCAAATCCATATTTGTCAATGCCCAACCTTTCTTTCTGTATGCCTCACGAACTTCTTCGCAAGAGTTGCAACAATGATCATCAGACTGCAGAAGAAATGGAAATTATGGATTGAAAAAACAGTGAAAATATTCACTTTATAAACATGTAAAAAAACACATTCCTCTTCCCCCTCCCTTCTTTTTGGAAATTAGGGAATTGATCACTCCTACAGATTAAAAAGCTTTAGGTCACCTTTTGTAGAGAAAGTACTTTAAATGAGCACTTGAAGGTGTGTCCCATTAAATTCTCCCCGATCTTCCCATTATATAAAAGGACCGTGGGTCTAAAAAATTTAGTGATGTACTTGCCATGCCAATACATATATTGTGCTTAAGCAAAAATCCTCAGAACATCATTTCTACCTATCTTAGTTAAGCAGTCAGCATTCCGGAAACACATTTACACAGAACAAAATCATGAAAACTCTTTTTTAAATATTGTAGGGTAAGCTGAAATGAGTTTCAAACAATACATAAACATCAAGCACAAAAAAAGAAAAATATACATACGCATAAAGATGGAGAGCCAAAGGCTATTCTAACAAAATTTAGGATATCAGGTAATAAATTGATGACCTTGCACCCTTCTTAACTCATGTTATTGATCTCTCTGTCAAACAGATTACATAAGCAATAATAGACAAGGGTTGGGCAAATGTTTCCTCCAGGATACACAGCTGATAACAAGCAGTTCACCTTAAAAAGGAGACTAATTCATGATCATGATTATAATTTTTGAATTTTAAGTTCATGCAGGTTCACAATGCAATATTCTGCCATATGAATGATATTGTGTGCACCAGAGTTAATAGACAAGGGAAAGTACCGTTTCTGCTCCATAACATGAACCACAGTATGTCTCATTGTGTTCAAGTCTGCCACCATGCTTCTGTAAAGGCTTCGCAATCTACAGATAAAGTAAGACAATTAATTAAAATTAGCACTATGAAATAAATGAATAAAGATATTCCATCTATCCTAACTATAAATTAGGTATTTGATTTAATTTGTAAAGACTTTTCTCTCTATCCCTTCTGAGACAAGGTTGGCCCCTTTAAACTGTATTTAGCATATATTTTTCTGAATAGTGTATTTAGCATATATAAACACAACTATAAACTTTAATTACAGAATACTAATCTGTTCCACAAGTTGATGGTAGAATTATGCATAATATAACACCTGAGTACTGACAGGGGACATTAATGAAGCTAAAAGTGACTGTGAAATGCACTAAAATATTTCTTTACTTTTAAAAAAAGATTTAAAAAAATAAAATAAAAGGCCTCTTATCTAACCTTCGGTGCTCCAATGCCATCTCGCCTAGTATCAACCACGTTCCCATGAGCATTAACTCTTGTTTTGACAATGTCATGTCTCTGCAAGGAAGCCAAAGAAAATATATGATTAGAAAAACAATAAATGACAAAGGCTGGAGAAGCATGTCCCTTTAGTTACATACTATGTCAAAATGCCGCTCTCCACTGATATCTTCAGCGTCAACACTGAGAATCGTGCAAGGAACTTCTGGAAAAGTAATATCAAACTGCAATTAACAAGCAAAGAGCAAGCATCAAAAATTGACTAACGAATTCAGAAGAAGATACAAAATATCCATGAGAATATGTGTATACAATATGGAGTAAAAAAAAAAGTACAGTAAAATCCAAATTAAAAAAAAAAGGATCTAATTGACTTGCGCAATTACTTATTGAATACAGTTATGGATTCCCGCAAAAGACGGTAATATATTGCTGAAACATAGGATTAGGAAGCAGAAGTCAAATGTGTTGTCACAAGTCAGAAATGAGATAAAAATCATAAAATGCAAGGGAGAGCATTCCAAGCAAAAGAATGTACTTACATTGATACGAAGATTTCCCCCTCTAGATGTATCCACTACAAGTGTCGTCTCTGTAACAGTATGCAGATATGATTCTGCAGGAAAATAGAGGAAGTGTGCAATACAAGTGGTCAGTGATGCAAAATTACACATAAAATGTTACATTTGATGCCTTGGTAGAGCAAGGTTCAAACTTCAAAGTTAAATCTAGAATACTATAGCTAGACACACATCACAACCATAATTGGAACCACAAATTTTTTTTATATCAATGACAAGTAGTCACATACTCACGTTACATGATCACATATCCATGGCAACTGTTATTAGCATACACTAAGCAGATCTCAGCAAAGTTGCATCATATAAATATTGATCATATCGAGTAGAATATAATGATCATCATTGTATCCATCATCATGATTTGGATACCAATATTAGGACACTATTATTACAAGATAAACAACTTCTGGACATTTCTCTAACCATCCCTACTTCATAAGCATACTACAGAAAAATACCACAGATAAAATCCAAAATGCATCAAGAAATAATATTTGGTCTGAACAACAACAATATTAACTTATTACTGCCATTCTGCCAATATACACCATTTCAATGAAGGGGCAAGTGGATCAGTTAATGATGTCTCAAGCAAGTAAACAACTGAATGGATACCAAACTAAGCCATTTAAAGATTTTGGATCAGCTAAAGGCAACACAACCCAAAATGAAGCTTTTTAGGTACAGCCAAATGGAGCGTACACTACACTGTAAAGAAAACAAGACACTCTATCAAAACAAGTGCGGCAAAAAGAGACTAGGGTTGAGACTTCACAGTACGCAATTAATGATCCAGCACAGCGCATCTGGTTCGTTTTTCAGCTCTCCGGCTTAGATACTTCTAAGCTCCTACACCAGCATTGACCATACCATAAACCAAGGGAGTCCAAATATTCCTACAATCATAACCTTAAATCCATTATCCTAGAAAATATTCCTACAATGCCTCAAACGAGGTGATGCAAACAAGGACACGCCAATATCCTAGAAAATACAGAACCGATTACCCATCAAACCCTTGATTCGAAATTCACTAACATCGGAAATTCCACTTGAATTTTCGACAACAATAATCCAAAGCTAAAGATATTCTTGATAATGACTCGCTTAGCTCCATTAGCCCACCAATGGTTCTCTAATTAACTACTTTTTCTATTGTCTCAAATGCACTAGCGCCCTATTTACACAGATATTAGATTGCCTTAAATAACAACATCTCTTCCCTCCTTTTTCTCTTTCCCTCTATTAGCAGTAATTAAGGCTACACATTAACAAGGGTATTTGCAAATACAAATAGACTAATTTACTTGTAAATCTTTCAATCAAATTCTTAACCCCCCCCCAAAATTCCCAACTAATTATGATCAATTTGTCAAAATTGTCACCTTTTTCACCAACCCTTTACCCATCAACAAACAATTCTGTAAACCATTTATCACCAATTATCTTGTCAAATCAAAAATGAAAACTAACAGAAAATCTCAGAAAAAAGAACTGTTTTTATAAAAATTAATTATAATAACTTAAAAGCCAATAAAAAGGGACATACTGAGCTCAAACAAGAAGAGGAGGAACATGATGATGGCGGAGACAACGGTGACGACACCGCCGGAGAAAGTTCTCTTGTAGAAATCTTCATTGATTTTAGGGTATGCGTCCAAATCTCGAAGTTTCTGGGATATGAAATTCTGCATTTTTAGAATTTACCCACCTTAGTTTTCTTCAAAATTTAATCTCCAAAAATTTGGAGATTTTTTTATATTTTTTTACAGACCCAATATAAAAAATTAAATTTCCCACCAAAATCTCTGCAAATTACTTTGTTTTTTGCGTTCAGAGAAGATGGGGGAGATGGGTATTTGGGAGTGAAGGGAGGGAAAGAAGGAAAGCGTAGGTCGGAATCTGGGAAACGTATACGTAGTGAAATAAATGCAAAGATTATTTCATTTGTTTATTCCTAATCTCATTATTTTCATTAATACGAAATATTACCTATTCATTGAATCATTGCTGTGCACTTGTGCTTGTTTGAGTTTGTCTCGTGATAACCTTTTGGTCAAATATTTTCGTGTGTTTCTCATTTCGTTGCCGTTTAAGTATACTTAACCGATTAGGCGATTATTGGTGGATGTTAGTTACAAAGATTAGTTAGTTAAAGTCGATCAATTTAAGTCTGCATCATTACCTTTTATGACTCACTCTGTGGCCTTAAATTTATTTAGAATTGTCCTCATTTCTAAGGGAAAAAGGTTAACTCTATATTTCTTCCAATCTACATTTTCATACTGTTGACGACAATGAAGGAAGAAATCACCATAGACAGTGAAGGCCAAAGTAGACAAGCTTGAAGAATAGGCGAAAGTATTTATCCAATCTCACCATGATCGAAGTGACATATTTTTAAAATTCCATAAGATTCCATACTTTCTCAATTTTGTTGATTATTACCTCTATTGTAGACAATAGCTTATATGTTAGATGTTATAATTTTTAAAGTTTCTTTTATATGATTATTTATTGTACAAAGAATTAAGTATCTACTTTTGAATTTAGAGTTTTTTTTTTTTTCAAAAAGGTATAAGAGTTGTTCGGTGTTACATTGTTGATGATAGTAGTGGTGTGTATGGATGACTGACAATGAGGTTGGTGGTGGTGGAGAGATGTTGGGAAGTGTTGGGGTGAATGGGTGATGTTGGAAGGTTGGGAAGTAATGGTAAATTCAACCTTTTTATTATTAATCACAAATAATTGTGGAAAGTAATTGCGAGCGAGGATAACAATACGAGAAAGTAAGGAACAAGTAATTACGGATATATCTTTATTAAGAACTCATATTACTCGTGGATGTAAATTATCATATTGTTAAAGTTGTAGATTGATATCCAAGACTTGAGATCAAATATCTTCTTCGTCATTACCTTTAATCCCTTACAACTATCATAAACCATAGTCTTCTAAAAATCCAAAGTTATGCTACCAGTACCATTATTTGATAGAATTCAAACTCAAGCCCTAAGGTTAACACTTTATTAGTTAGCGATAAGTAATTGTGGGCGAAAAATAACCATATCAAATTAACTCCCTTAATTGGTTAACGATAACCCTTTGAACCAAAAAAATTCACAAGTCACAACACAATCGAGAGAAGGAAGGCGCAGCAATGAGCTTGGCACTGATCCAAAGCTACTCTTCAGCCGAAGAAGACGAACAACAAGAATCAAATCATCATCACCACAATTTCTCCGACGAAGATGATGACTCTGATTCCGACAACAACGCCGCCGTTTCACGCGTTCCCTCCTCTTACCGCCCTGTTGCCGCCCCTAAATCTTCTCACGATTCAGCTCTTCCCTCTGCCCTCGACGCTTTCTCCGAAGTAATTAATGCTACTCTTTCTCCCAATTCTTTTAATTTTCGTTGAATTATTGCATTTTTTGAGATGGATTTTTTGTCAATTTTGATTTGGAGTTGTAAATTTGATTACCCACTTCTTATTTTTTGTTGGGTTTTTGGAGATTTCAGGGCCACCTCAGTTTCTTAATAATTGCGTAGAAGATCAGAGTGTGAGAAGAGATGTTGTTGTTCATCGAGGTCGCAAGAAAAGCAGAGACAAGAAAGATCTGCCTACTGGTATATTCCTTAATTTTAGGAAAATTACCAATTTTATCGTTTTGGCCATTAATTAGACCTAAAATTTGGATGAATAATGGTACTTATATTCATAATTCCATATTTTATTGAAAAAATCATCAGTCAATCTGTCATTTAATTGAAGTTCAATTTTTTTATACATTTATTTTTGGGGGATGTTTATTAGGGTTTTTGAACCATTGACCACAAGTCTTTGGGAAGATTATAGTTTAGTTTTTGTCGTGGAAAAGTAGGAGCTGTATATGTAAGAGATATTGAAAACTAGGTTGGAGCTTTTGAAAGAGTTGGTAGCACACACTTGGGTTAATAAATTTTTTTACCCGGTGTTAGCCTAGCTGTAGTTTATTTAAACATACACTCATGTTTGAGTTTGAATTGATGAGCGATTGCGTTTCTCAAGGTGGAAAGGTAGGAGCTTGAACGGAAGGTTAAAAGATCTCGATTGATGTAGAAACTTAGGGAGAGAGCTGGAACATGAATTGAGGGCCAAGAACACTTGAAAAGAGATCAAATTGATTGGATGGATTGTGTTATTTTGAGAATCCAAATATTCAGAGAGACATCGAATAAGCGGGGTTGGGGACCTTGAGGAAATTATCTTTTGGTTGGTGGGAGCAGGATAATATTTGGGATTTCATGTTACGCTTGAGTTTGAGCTGGGTAATCTTGGGGTTTAATGTCAATTTAAGATTGATGTGGTGTAAGGCTCACATTTTGAAGTTCCTTTTTTGACTTTTCAATAAGTTGGGCAGGGTTTTGGATGTGGTGGGTATTTTCATTATTTATTCTCAATTAAGTACTCTATACAGGTAGACATGTTCATTTTGAATTAGCTTAACTGCTTAAGCTTGGCTTGTCAGGAAATAGGATGAACTTGTACTAAGCTTCAATCCACTTTGTGTTGAGTTTAGTTGCATTGAGCTTGTGAACAGCTAGATTGCCAAAAAATAAAAATAAAAAAATAAAAAGTTGCATTGGAGAAGTATTGGTATGGGCTTTCTTAGAACAATATCAATCAATCAAAGCCTTAATCCCAAAAGTGGGGTCGGCTAACATGAACCAAATTTGATTATTCCGTGTAGTCATCAACATAAATCTTTCTCCTCCATCCCTTACGATCCAAAACTTCATCCTCACGTAAATCCATGCACTTCATATCCTTCCTCACTCCTTCCAACCAAGTCATCTTTGGTCTCCCTCTTCCTCGTTTAATCCCTCCATGGTCCCACTCTTCCACTCTTCGCACCGGTGCACCCTCGGGTCTCCGTCTTACATGTCCAAACCAACGCAGACGATTTTCCCTTAATTTATCTACAATGCCCGCCACACCTACTTTCTTGCGAATAACCTCATTTCTGATTCTATCTCTTAAAGTGTTTCCACACATCCACCTTAACATGCGCATTTCCGTAACCTCCATCTTTTTAATATGCTCTTTCTTAGAAGCCCAACATTCTGTACCATAGAGCAACACTGGTCTTATGGCAGTCCTGTAGAATTTTCCCTTCAACTTTAAGGGAATGCTGCGGTCGCATAACACTCCCGTGGCCGCTCTCCATTTAAGCCACCCTGACTTAATCCTGTGGGTCACGTCTTGATCAATGTCACCATTCTTCTGGATGATCGACCCTAGGTACTTAAAACATTCACTCATGGTCAAATCCTTTCCATCCAAACTCACCACTTCATTGCTTGTCCCCCTCTGAGTGCCAAAACGACATACCAAATATTCAGTCTTACTCCGACTTAGCTTAAACCCTCTAGATTCCAACCTTTGCCTCCATTGCTCCAACTTGACATTAACCCCATCCTTAGTCTCATCCACCAAAACGATATCATCTGCGAACAGCATACACCATGGAACCTCATCTTGAATTGGTCTAGTTAATTCATCTAGAACCGTTGCAAAAAGAAAAGGGCTTAATGCAGACCCTTGATGCAATCCGATTGTAATAGGGAAATCTTTTGTCAACCCTCCGCATGTCCTCACATTTGTTGACACATCCCGATACATATCCTTAACTAGGTCTACATACCTTCGTGGGATACCTTTCTTCAACATTGCCCACCAAAGTATCTCTCTTGGCACCTTGTCATATGCCTTCTCTAAATCAATAAAGACCATATGAAGATCTTTCTTCTTTACCCTATAAAACTCCATCATTTGTCTTATCAAATGGATTGCCTCCATAGTAGATCTCCCAGGCATAAAACCAAATTGGTTATCTGAAATGCTTGTGCATGCCCTCAACCTTTGTTCAATCACCCTTTCCCACAACTTCATAGTATGGCTCATAAGCTTAATTCCTCGATAGTTAGAACAATCTTGAGCGTCTCCTTTGTTTTTATAAACCGGGACCAAGGTGCTCTTCCTCCAATCTTGTGGGATCCTTGTAGCCGTCCATATCTTGTTGAAAAGGTTTGTTAACCAATCAATACCAATCTTACCCAAACACCTCCACACCTCTATCGGTACCCCATCAGGGCCAACCGCCTTCTTAGGTTTCATCTTCCTCAGTGCAATCTCCACCTCTACTCTCCTAATCCTTCGCACATACTCCATGTTGATTTCTTCATCACTCATAGAGGTATCTCCTATCACAACTCCATTACTTCCATTAAATAATTCATCGAAGTACCCCTTCCACCTGTCCTTGATGCCCTCCTCTTGCACTAGGACCATTTGGTTCTTATCTTTGACACACTTCACCATGCCAATATCCTTCCTTGCCTCTTGTCTTCTCTTTGCCATCTTATAAATGATCCTTTCTCCCTCCTTGGAATCAAGCTTTTCATAAACCTCCTGATATGCCTTTTCTTTTGCTTGGCGAACAGCTGCCTTTGCCTTACTTCCCCTAAGACCTCTTTGGCCACTCTTAGGAAACAGTTCTTCATTCGTAACCAAGTCTTGTCCGGATCCACCTCTCCATCCCAATCCGCTTCTTCAATTACCTTTTCTGTAAAAACCTTAGCTTTTGCATCCCTTAGGGTCCACCATCTTATCCTTGGTTCTTCTTGTCTAACTTTTTTCTTCGCCTTCTCTTTCAGACGAATAGTCATTACCAATAGCCGGTGTTGGGTGACCACACTCTCCCCTGGGATAACCTTACAGTTTATGCAACTTTGTCTATCTATGCTCCTTGTGAGCAGGAAGTCTATTTGAGTTGCATTTGCTCCATTCCGAAAAGTTATCAAGTGTGAATCCCTCTTCTTAAACCAAGTATTAGCCAAAATTAAATCATATGATTGGGCAAAATCCATAATAGCTTCACCACCGGCGTCCCTCTGCCCATACCCAAAGCCTCCATGGACACTCTCATAGCCATCTCGGCTCGCCCCAACGTGCCCATTTAGATCCCCTCCAATATATAACTTCTCTGAGTGGTGGACACCCTGCACCACCTCGTCTAGGTCCTCCCAAAATTGTCGTTTCTCTTCTGCATCTAAACCCACTTGGGGAGCATAAGCACTGATAACATTCACAATCTCCTTGCCACATAGCAACTTCAGCCTTATCAACCTATCGTTCTTCCGATAGACCTCGATCACCTCTTTTGCCAACCTCTCATCGAGAACAATAAAAGGTTGAAATTTGATGAAAGTAGGGATTCATGGAGAATATAAACTGTGTCATAATTGGAAGCAGTGATACACCATATATGCCCTTTATTGTAAGACGAGTGATAAAATCTTTGATGAGTGATCTGAACTTAACTGTACAAGGGAAGATAACATAAATCTGATGACCGTATAATTTTTGTTTTTGGGACATGAGTATTGAGTTCAGACGGTTCATCATGGTGCTTTGAGGAGGCTAGTAGAGCAAGAGTAGAGTACTAGTGTCTATGCACTCTATGATGGCGGGCTATTTTCCTTTTTTTCCCCCCTTTGTGTAAAGTGATACTTTGTAGGTATTATTTGGACATCTATGAAAAGTGAAATCAAAGTAAAGAGCTGAAAACCCTTTTGAATTAGTTTGTACAGCATCTGGTAGCACTCTTAACACTTGCTGTGAGAAAAAAAAAATATATATATATCTGATGTGTAGTACGCTTTGAAATGGCAAGGGATAGCACCTTATGTTTTCGTGAAAAGTTTCTTTGGAACAATATCAATCTCAAGAGAATAGTGCTTCTGAATTGGTTGTCGAAATGGCATTGATTGATGAGCATTGCAAAGTAGAATTTCTAGAGCATAAATGGTATCGTGATGTGTAATATAAACCCATTTACATTGAGGCCAAGTTTATGACTGAATGTTGCTTGCCAACAAAGATGTATGACAATCCGGGAACAGAAATCTACAATCCAATTAGATCAAGTATATGTGCAATGTGTAGGAGTCTCTAAAATTCATACTTGACATGTTGACAGGGTGCAAGTGGAGTTCTCTGTTGTTTTGCAGCCAATTTTAGCTTACATGTGATTTCTTTTGTGGATAAATAAAATAAAATTTGATGATAATGTTGTTCCTGTAGGTGCTGTGGTGGAAGCCAAGGCCCATATAGTTGGCATTCGTGAACGAGTAAGGAGTGATGTTGAGGGTAATGTTCCCTCTACTGGTTCAACGCAGCCTCAGAAAACACCCCCTGCTACAAAAACTGATGATGGCTCTCAACCAAGGTATTCTTACTCATCTTACTCCAGCACAGTTAATGACACATATAGTTTATTTTCTGTAACAGGGTTTTTGAGGCAATTCTTTTTGTTAGTTTCATCTTCAGTCAGCATGTTGTTATCATTTGATCTCAGAGAAAAATTCACATAGTTTGAATCATTAGAGTTGGGGACCTTGGGGTACATATATATATTATACATCTGTTTTATCATGAACTGCTTTGGATGATCATGTTAATCTGATCTTAGTAAGACTCCTATCATTTGTTAGCTTGGGGGTAAGAATGAGTTTTATTCCATTTGTTGAGCTTGTATGTTTTTTTTTTTTTTTTAATCAATTAAGTCAGCCGTATGAATCTTGTTTCAGGATGTGCTTGCAATGCGGTATACCCTTGACCTACTCCAGTGCCCTTGGGATGATTTGTCCTGTATGTCCTTTAGATGACTCAAAGAAGAAGGGATCAACCGTTAAAGATAAAGAGAAGAGCAAGCGAATGAAAGGTCAGTCTTCTCATGCTAGTTGGAAAAGTGAGACAGAGATGCACCTCAGGCAGCAATTTGATTAGCAGATTTGAAGGAACAATTCTGCATGCTGGCAACATACAATCAGTGAAAGCTTAGCATAGGCGCCCGTTATTTTATTTCTTCCAGAAATTAGTGTTATGACTATTGTATGATGCTAGTTAAATTCAGAGATCTTTCTGGAAGGAATTGCAACTGTGTTTATGCTTGTATCATGTGTATGATGATTGTCATCAAGTTCATTAGAACCCAAGATTCCAATTCTAATTCCAACTTCCCTCCCCAAGATCCAAATTTTTATTTGGGAAAAATCTTTTCTCTGCTATAAATTTAAGATCAAGTTCAATCGGTATTCCAAAGTTGGAGAACACCCAGACATACAGTATCAGTGCACTTCTTGTTCATTTGGGATTATTGATGAGAGTAATGCGTACTATATGGAGCGATTTGTGTGAAGAACGAGGGGGGGGGGGGGGGGTGTCAATTGGTTGTAATATGTAATGCATTGCCTTACCAATGGTAGTTATAGTAAGTTGCTACATGCCTCAGAATTTGTGTGACCCCCATGATTGAACCAAAATGAGTGCAGCTCTAAAAGCTTTAATATTAATTCCCCCTCGCTAATATTTTTTTTTCTTCCAAACTGAGATAGAAATCGTAATGTCTATAAGTTTTGTGCCAACTTTTGGGATGATTTAGAAAGCAATGACCTCTGCTAGAGGAAGCAATAGGTGTTTCCTTCAGCTCAAGCAATTTCATAAAATTGGTGATACGTATAGTACTCCAATTCTTTATTTCAGGAAGGAATACTGTTTTTCTTTTCTTGCATAGCTTCAGTAACCTCTCTTCCTCTTCTCTTCATCTTCATTCTCCTTACTTCTTTAGTCAAGTTAATATATCCAAAATAAGCATGTTGAACTCGGTTATTTTTAATAGCGGGTAGTCCAACAAAATACAACTACAAGACATTAGCTAGACAAATTTGAACATTTGCGAAACAAATTCAAATTTGAACATGTTATCTCCCTAAAGTCAATGTACACATATGATGCCAAAAATAAAATGTAAAAAATGTACACAATAAGTTGCTGAATGCAGTGATTTAGAATCCATCTGTATTTTGGAGGCTTCTGATCAGCATCTTCCCTCAAACAGATAGTCTGAAACTCAAGCCTTTTAAGCCACAAAGAAGTTGCTGACGTCCTCTCCCTGCATAACTGGGCAGGTCTAGCCAGCAAATTTATATAAGAATACATACTAGCTAGATTAAAGTCTACACACCATCAGATTGCTCTACCTTTCTATATATTATCATATACTAAATTTTCCATAATTTCGGCATGAACACTCAACAATCACAGCATGAAAACCCCAGAAATGGCGGAAGATCTGCCCAGAGTAGATCTTAACTACAAGGCAAAATAAACAATCTATGGCAGTATGATACTTGAAGTTAGACAGGTTGTGAGCAAGTATAATTTATGATTAGTGAGAAAACAGCCAGTAAAAGATTAACATAAAAAAAAAAAAAAAAAAAAAAAAAAAAAAAGAAAAAAAAAAAAGAAAAAGAAAAAAGATATCACCTAACTGACAAGCAAAATTAAAACTCTTCCTAAAGTAACTCTAGTATAATACAAACTGGTAAACTGGTATTGCAACTTGCAAGTACATGCATGAATAAAGAAGAAAATAGTTACAAGTGTCGGCATAACTGACCATGAAGAACTACATGCAGGACAGTACGCCAAACTTTCAGGACTGAAGCCACTTGCTCTCAGGGACCTCGTAGAGCAATTTGTTTGCACATCAGCTTTCAAAATCAGTGTTCAGCAGCTTCACCATTAGCTGAAGTAGTTTCTTCTCGAAAAGCAGGTTTCTCTGCTATCAATGGGCCATGACTACGTGCCTGACCCTGAAATTCCGATGAAAATCAGTCTCAGATTCAACAGTATTCTCTTTTCAATCATAATAACAGGCCTCCAAAGGAGAAGTCTTTAAGACATTTCCAATTGTTAAATTTTGGAGGACAAGAAACATGTTAACGATGTCAATTGTCAAAATTTGACCCAACTTGAAATTTGACCTGTAACATGGATTTTGAACATGATTTCATCATGTAATGACTCAAATAACATATGATGAGTTAGAAATAGCAAAAAAAAAGAAAATTTAATCTAATTTGTAATTTTATGGGTAATAATTCAATTTAAATCAATTTAGGTAGGGAAACGACTTTATTATTCCGCTGGATTAACTGAAAATTTAAAATTCTGAGTCACAATCTAGCTCTTACTAATCTGAAGCAGGCATAAATCACCCTGTTTGACATGTAGACTAAATTATACGTCTAGAAATATGGTTCAATTAATAAAATATAATTATATCATACTGCTAACCACATACCATGAACCATGGTTGGGTAATTTAGCTCGTAGAAAGCTAGGAAGGCAATAGGCTGGTACCTATGGCTATAAACATTGAACATATTGCCACAACTAAAACAAAATAACAACAAAGAATAAAAGTAGGGTCACGATCTTCATGTTAAGCCGCTACCATCTTAACTCACTCCATGCCCCATATTAAGGGTAGTTTTAAAGCACATTTTCACTGCTATATGTTGGGAATTACAGCCGAATATGGTATACAGTCAAGAATGTTCCCCCTAGATATAAAACTAATTTCATATACATTGGATAATCAAACTCGCACACAGAAGTTCTTTACGAAGTGACCCATGACATCCCTGCCAAAAGAACTTTCTAAAAAATGCCAAAGCCTATTTAGACTTTAGGCCACGTTCTTTTGAAATTACAAGACCAGTTCCAGCAAAATTCAATTTCAACTTGAAATGATCTTTGACGAGCATAAATTAGTTTTTCAAGCAGTATAGATCAATTATAACAAGTGAATATTAGTATCAATAAGCATTTGGTGAGAACTGGAATTCATCTACAGCCGTCCACAATTTGATAGTTACACAGTATTACCAAAGAGTTATCAAACACAATAGTAAACTAGGCACAAAAAAAAAAAAAAAAAAAAAAAAAAAAAAAAAAAAAGAAGAAAGAAGAAGAAGAAGAAACACCAAAAGCATACCATAGTGTGAGCCTTCACAGGCAGAGCATCCAAAGGAGCTGTTGCAGACGGGTCTGCTGGCCTATGGAACAACAAGTGCGCTATTGATCGATCAATGGGATTCGTATCAGTTTCCATATCCATAAATCCTGTGCATCTGTATGAAACACCATAAAGATAAGAACAATTAACAGCATGCACACAAACACACATATTAACACCATCATCTAGTCATTATTATATCAGAAAATCTGACAATTTCCTTTGACATTCCAGATAAGCATTAATTACTTTCTGACAGATAACTGAAGAATACATCAGCATTTGGAGAAACTTTAAGGGTAGGGAAAATTCATACTTATTTGTTCCATCAGATAGAAAAGCTCCACTAGTATCTTTATCATCTTTGTCACCACCACTAGGGTTGACACACTTATGCCTCCGCTCAGCACTCCTGGCAAGCCGATAGAGACTGTCTCTTATGCACATTTTTGTCCTTACGTCTAGCTGGAAAACATTTCGGTTAATCAGATTCAGAATAAGCGGAACAGTGAAGAAGTTATTTGAATGAAGAAAATAAAAATACAAATAGGAAAGTTGCATATTACAATATTTTCAGCTGATCTTATGATTAATTGACACTAGTCTTGCATACAAAACTTCCAAGGTCAAATGTGTAGAATTTTTTGTTAGGTATTAAGACACAAAACAAGAATGAGGACTATGAGGTTAACATCTCATTGCCCCCCCCCCCCCCCCCCCCTCCTCCTTCTCTCTCTCTCTCTCTCCAAAAACAGGTGCAATTTATCAGACACTCTATTCATTAACTGAAAAACAAGGCTACAACTTTGCAAGATGATATTCAGATGTTCAAGTAATATCAAGTTTATACCTTCTCCATGACACTTTGTAGTTGTTGAAAACTACTAGCATCAATTGAGACTTCATCCAAGACTGAGCTCATACAAGAACTTTCCTGTATGTTAGATGAGTCCAACTCTGTTGCAATCCCAGCTTCATCATCAACTTCACTCTGACCTTCAGCTTCATTTTCAAGATCACATAGCTTCTGTACACAAATTGGATCAGAATCAACTTTTTGAACCATTAAGTTGCCTTTTTCAGGATGTCCAGATAATTTGCTTTGAAATGGCCTGTCTTTTTTCTTGTTCCTGGGAGTTGAAGGGTTCTGGAGAGCAACATCATGAGTGCTCTCCACTGATAGCATCTGGTTGGATGCATATGAAGACTTTTTTAGGGGTACTGATGGAAGGCCACCATCTTCAGACTTAATTATAGATGACGCTGTGCTTTTTAAACCTTGATTAGTAGAACGACTGTCATTGGGATTTACCAAAGAAATTGGTATCTGTGCAGAAGTGCAATGAGAAGCTTCCTTTTGTTGACTATTTTCGGACGAGAGATTACATTGGAAGTTCAATGAATGGTTTGATTCTGCTGCCTGATTTAGGCTGTCAAATTGAATGAAAGAGACAATTTTATCTGAAGGCCGCTCTTTTCTTTTCCCTTCTGATGGTTTCTGATGCTTTGGCTGGCTGATATTAGACTGGATCTGTCACATAATGAAACCAAATGTAAAAAAGCAATTCCTAATCACAATAGAGAATGGATATGAACGTGCTGACATTGCGACCCTACAAATATCACACACACACACACACACGAGTACTAAACTACAAAACACAAAGGCCACATATTTCAGTTAAATATGAAAGATCTTTGAGATCACATAAAACTAGCGAACATGGTGACCATGTCTAGCAAACACAAAGTACAAGAACATGACCAAGACTGGTACGACAGAAATGAGCATATGGGGTGGATATTACAGCAGCATATGCTATTGTCATGATGTGAATGTAAAATTGTGTGATAATTTAGTTCAAAAGTAAAACTTTCAAGTGAGAAAAGCACAATTTCACAGCCACAAATTTTCATGAACAGAAATTGATCTTTGTCAATCAGATTGGAGTATCATTCCAAATCAAGGCCATGATCTGAAAAGTATAATGTCAGAATATATGATCCAAAGATTACTCCTGGTTAACAATGTATAACTTTGTCTGTCATTGTTATCTACACAGAAATCGCTCCTTCAGTAGGTTTAAATAATAACAAATTACATACTTGTATCTGACAGTAAGAGGGTTTAACCAAAAAGAAAAAAGCTTAATTCCACAGGAAGCTGATCATTCAATTCCACAGGAAGTTGATCATTCAGCACAGCACCCTTTACCTCCCCAAAAAAACCACTGAACCACATATCCTTAACAAACCAGGATAGCCCTTACCTAGCATAAGAAGTTAAAATATTAAATCAACCATTTGAAGTCTAATTGAACAGTGAGCAACTAGCTTCTTTTAAATAGCTATGATTCTTCTTTCAAGATAACTAAGACATGTTAATAGTTATTGGTAATTATAACTTTATAAGTGTAAAAAGATATTCATTGAAATGCTTATAACACTGATAGCACATAAGCTAACCAAAAAAAATATATATATACTTCAATATGGAAATAAAAAGGTCAATATTATATCCAACTAAATTTAACAGCATAATGTATACTGGGTAAGCAAAATATATACTAGTATTATTCTCCATCCAGCTAGTGCAAAGGCAGGCACCTATATAAATTTCTAACCTGTGATTCACTGTCAATGCTAGAAATAACACTGGATCCATTAACGTTAGAGGAATTTATGATGGTTGAAGGGCCATTTGCAGTCAACTTCTCTGATACTCTCTTACAGGCAACTAACGTAAGCTTCTCATCACTTTCATCAGCTACTAAACTGTTGCTAATCCCAAACACTTCTTGCTGTTCAGTCACACCATCTAGTCTGCTTGTACTGCAGTCTGAAAAGTTAAAGCTCGGCTTGATTGCATCATCAGATCCTTCCATTGCATGTGAAGTTGGAAACCAGCCCAGTTCAACATTATTGTCAATATCAAGACCAAAAGTTGAATCACAGTTTCTGCACCATAGAAGTCCATATTTGAGCAAGTTAATAAAAAAAAATTTGGTCTGCAAGAAAATGGCAAAAGATAATGGGGAAATCAACAACAGCATCCAACTACCTGAACATCCGGTCAACATCCTCAAAGTTTTCTATCTCAGACCATTGATAGTACAATAGATCGTTGCTCTCTTTGCCATCAAGATTATTACCAAAAAAGTCAAGACCACTTTCCGCATGAGTTGCATTGTTCAGCTCATATTGGTACAAGTTATTGTCCATAGAAGCTGCTCGCTCTTCAAGTACAGGATCCCCCGCACATATTCCATCACCTGTAGGATCCATATTACTACTTGTCATACAGTGTTCAAAAGTCCTCTCTTCATCAGACGGGGAACATGAAAATTTCCCATTACGTTCCCCATCAAGTGAAGCAGAAAAACCTCCACTAGATGAGTGGGTCCGTGGGCTATTATCCATCATTTTTTCCTTATCTTCTTTCACAGAACAAAAGTGGGTTCCCTCCTTTCTATGAATAACATTGTCTGAAGCACTTCTGTTGTCAGCATTATTTACAGCACATCTTAGCTGAAGTCGTTGACTCTTACTACTGTCACTCTCAAGTGAAAATCCACTCCTTTTGCCTCCAGGTTGGGGCACTATATGATCGTCATTGTCACCTAATTCCCAGACGATATCTTCTAGCTGCAACAATAGAAGACGATCAATCTATCTATCGTCTAATCAATAAAGTTTTAGTTTTCATAAAGTTTACATTCTACATATCTAGATCATGTTTCACGTTGTACACAAAGCAAGGATCATTCAATCAATACCAATCACCAGTGTAATACAAAACTCGTATGACATCCTATGTAGGATAGAGAAAACAATAATCAAGAGAACAAAAACACATCATACATCAAAAAGCACATAAAGTTCGAATGGCCCCAAGGGAAACTCTAGTCTTCAATCCTTCTATTTAACTTCAATGGAATAAAAGAGATTTAGAAAAACCTAAACATCAATGTAAGTATTAACAGGACATCAAGAATCCAGTTACAGGGACCTAGGGAGAACTCCGAAATTCTTTGAAACCTACTTGTCCATTACCACATTTCACCCCACATTTTTCAAGACGCAACGAATTATCAGAAGTCTGCACCTATCTCTAGCAGACTAGCTACAGTTACAGTACTGCTGAATTCTCAGAAATTTAATCAAACTCCAACAATCCTACCTATACTGAATCATAGCGAATGCGCGTAAATTAGTGGGGCCAATCACCTAAGAAAGAACTCGAATCTAATGAAATCAAACATCATTTCAAATTCTAATTTAATTGCTGGGGAATTACCATCAACAACCACTTACTTACATCATTTTCACACCAAGACCAATTTGTGCCTTAGACAGTAACAATGGACTTAATTTTGATCAAAAACCGGAAATTCGGCCGATTCAACAGAGTTTTTACATAAAAAAAAGTTCTGGTACATCAAATAATACAATGAACAAACAAGAATTATAATTGGAAAAATGATTAAATACCTCGTAAATTCGCGAATCTGACATCACTTTATAAACCCTTTATCCAGTTTGTAATACATAGATGACCCAAATCGACATGTTAGAATTACACACCTTTTTCTGCAGATTAGCACAAACAAAAGTATATATAAATCAATCAAATTCATCAACTAATCGGGAAAAAGCAATTTCTAATCAATATCAAACAAACCAAAAACCTCATTTCTTAGTTTACTGCAACTTTTCAATCAAATTCCTAGTAATAACAGCTAAAAATCATTTTAAAAAATTTCAATTATTTAAGAAAATTGCTTTTTCGATGAACAAATCAACCCATTTTAACTCCGTAATAAAAAATAATTTAAATCAACAAATTAAACTTAAATCTGAATCAACTTGACTAATTCCACACCAAAAATATCCTCAAAAATGCTAAAAATCAACCAAAAACCACACAATAATTACAGAAATAATAATATGTTACAAAATTCCACCAAACTCACCTTTAATAAACAAACTTGATACCAATAAAAACAACAAAATTAAATCAAAATCTTCCAACAAAAACCCTAAATCAGATCTTCCAAGAAGTTCTAGTTCTAGAGACTACAGAAGAAGCGGGAGGAGAGAGAAAATAGAGAGTAATAGAGAGAGAAAATAGAGCTATCTCGAATTGTTTCTACTCTTCTAATTAATTTTATTTTTTCCAGAAAAAAAAAAAGAATAATTCAATAATAATTTAAATTATTATTAGGGTAATTTAGGAAATGGATTAATATAAGAGCGACACGTGGCAAGCGTAATCAAAAGAACGATGGGGGATTAAAGTTAGTAAATTAAGGGAGGATCAGAATTGGTGGCGGAGAGGTGGGCAAGGAGATACGATCAGTTTCAGCCATTTGATTGGTCCACGTGTTGGTTTTATAGGAGAAGTTGGCACGTGTAAGTTTGGTGTTTGTGGCACGTGACAGGCTGGTTGACATAGGTTGTTAGTTGATTTATTTTTATGAGAGTTTTTATAATCCACAAGTGGGTGGGAGTGGGTCCCGATTTAATATTGTTTTTGGCGCCGACCTATTTGTATTTTTAATGTTAGTTATAAAAAATTTCAAAAAATAAAAAATGTAATTGATTAAATTTTGGTTATATGAAAGACTATGGGAGCCTCTAATGTTTGTGTGACCAAAACCATGAGCCAACTTTATCTTTGGGTTTTTCAGACTAGTAGACGTAGTAGTATTTTCTTTTTTGTGATTTCGACATTTCATGGTTGCGCGGATATATAATTTATAAGAGTTAATGTTGTATTGTATGGACAAGATTCACTTGCACAATCTCATTCCTTGAATATTAACCGGTCAATCATGTAGACTTTAAACGACTGATACTTGATTTAGTAGAATTCGCTAATTAATATTGCGTTTAATTAAGTGTAATTTATGGCCTTATACTTGAGGACTTGGGTCTCTTAATTCATTTATATTTTTATTCGGTTATAAAAAAGAGATTCATTTACAATTTTATTGATCGCTTTGGCCTAGTAATGAACCATTAAAAAAGCCGAGTAAGTCTGATTTTTGGCTAGTTGGCACAAAGCAAAACTATTATCAACTTTGTTTTCATTACTTTCTTTTATTTATTCTTAGTTGAATCTGAGATTTTTTAGATTAATACATACTATATGGTATAAATGTTGATTAGTATGCATGAAATTTCATATAATTGAACTAATAAGGAATAATGAATAAGATATATATGTGCCTTAGCATTAAAGGATGTTAATTATGCTTTTGACAATGCATGAATTATATAACATGTACTTTGTAATAAATAATGAATTACTTTCTAATTAAGGGTGTGTTAATTCTCTATTGAAAGTTTAATTCTTGATACTTAATAAGTATGTACCTAACATGCACATACACAACATACATATGCATGCTTTTAAGAGCTCTGTGTAAAAGTGTTTAGTAAATAAATATACTCCGTATTACTCATAGTTATTACGATTTACGAAGTAATGGGCAATTCATTATTCATTGCAGAAGAAATATAATCGATTTGCCGAGGATCCTGCAATTGTGATTTTGATTCTATTAGTAAACTCATCCTATGACGTGTAATCACCAGGGAACTCAGGGAGAATATACGTATTTTTTATGAGGAAGAATATACGTATTTTGGTGGCTTAGAAAGTGTTTGAATTTTTTGTTATTCCTTAATGATGTGTTTGGTGTATCGCATATGCCCCCAATTTTATAGTATTACTTGAAAACTGGTTTTCAGCAATTGGGATTTTATTAAGCACCCCTTCAAAAGAGTCCTAGCCACTCATTTGGTCATACATGTGTTTAGTTATTATTGCCACTTACAAGTATTTATTAGTAGTATAAGTTTACAAATGTTCATACTTGCACTACTTATTTGTTTGGTCGATTCTTATGTTTTAGATTCTTATTCAATTGTTCTTTTTTTGGTGCATAGTTTCTTGTTCAATTGTTATTTTTTTGGTGCATAGTTTCTTGTTCAATTGTTTGTACTGATATTTATTCTATTTTCTTTTATTTTGTGATGATATGAAATTCTTATGTAATTGTTATTTTTTGGTAATAAGTTTTGTAAAAGATGGGCTTACGTTAAATGTTATTATAAGATGGTCAATTATAGAGTAATTTTAACAATTTGAATGGTAACTTTAATCCCTATAGAACAATTTGAATGGTAACTTTAATCCATTTTCTTTTATTTTGTGATAATATGAAATCCTTATATAAGGACCGGAGATGATAAATTGGCAATAGATGTTGATGTTTGAGTTAAAAGAATATTCTGTACAAATTTTAAATAATGTACTACCTCCGTTTCTTATTATTTGCAACAAAAGGATACTATTTGTGAGACATTAAATATTCTTTTGTTGTACATAATAAGAAACGAAGGTAGTATTATTTGTTCATACATCCTCAAAATTAAATCCACACTTTTAGGAGCTAATTATAGAGAAGGTGGATTGACTTATCAAAATAATTATAACACATTGAATAAGGAAGAGTTAGGTTCTATGTGGGAAAAAAAAAATTGATCAACTAGTCCGTTTACATTATCTAATACTACCTATCTTTCTCAAAAAGTGCGTAAGGAGACTATATTGCAAGTAAACATAAACGAAGAAAATATTAAGAAACTAGTCTTAGTTTTTTCATACGCATACGAACAATATACTACGTATAAAGTACATTTTTACTTGGTTGGTAGGGAGAAAAGCTCTATCGGGCTAGAATATCTCATAAGTCCATCTAGCTCGAGATAGCAGGATTGGCTTTTTGCCCCTTTAGGCTTTAGGAGTGTGGGGCCGGAGGGGAAGGGGAATCCCCATTATCCCAGAAAGTCTCTAGTAGAGTTTGATCCCGAGATACAAAATTTCCCACTAGATCAAATCTTACTTAGTAGTTGGTGCAATATACTACGTTCACGTACGAAGTGTTATATTAACCCGTATGGAGTGAGATGTATGCGTTATGAAGCAAGTTGGGTATGGGCCCTGCGACTAATATGCAATAACGCCAATAAAACTGGTGTTTGATAAACGACCAGGGCAGATATGAATAGTGGATAAGGTAATCAGCAGCAACCAACTTGAGAACTTTGTTAAAAAGAATGTGTTGACTACATCATTCTTCCTTTATTAAAGCCGTGTAAAGAGTAACAAATTGGATACAATGTCAAATTTAGTTATTTGATTGACTTTAGTTGTACATTTTTTGGTTTTTTTTTGTTTTAATTGAAAGAAAGATACATAAAAGTTAAAATAGTCTTCGATCAAGACTACAACCTAAATTATCGAAATTAATATAAAAAGAAAATTTGCTACCCGAGTATTATACATGAGTGTCATACTTTTCAATTATGTACAACAAAGGAATATTTTATATCATTAAAATCATTAAATTTAATACAAATACTACGTAAATTATACTTGTAGCCTTGTAGTATTTGTATTGATTAAGTATACGACTTATCAAGCCTATAACTATTTTTTTTTTGATTAAATATCAAGCCTATAACTATATAAAAAACGACTTGATCAATATTACGGAGTACTTCTAACACACCTCGGTAATGCTTTAGAATTTAATATTTGTGGTGAAAAAATTAATTACTTCTAACGTATCATAAACTTTAAAAGTAGTGATCGATAATTTTGAGTAATTGAAACCCTCATCTTTAGTCTCTATCATCTCCAATGCAAGGACAATAATAATCAAAAGGGTAATGCTATACATAGTCCTTAGGGTTACGTATAAGCATTAAATTCACTCTTAAAAACTGTATAAAATTAGGAATTTATGACAAAAACACTCGTAAATAAGTATAATTAGTGTGTTTTTGTCATGATTTCCTAAATTTAAACAAATTTCTAGAGTATATTTAATGCATATATATAGCCTTAAGGGATATGTACACAATTTTCTTAATCAAAATAAATACTCAGTAATTATTTGATTGATAAAAACGGATATTTTCTTTTGAAAGCTAAAAATAGTATGTTAATGACATAATTAATTGTTGCAACCAACTTTGTTACATAATTTAGAGAAGTTGATGTTTACAATTCAATCCAAGTGGAGCTCCCACATGGTTTTTTAGATGATAAAGCTTTATCTTGGCAATGGCAATGACTATGAGTAGTCATTAGAAATTTAGAATGATATGTATTGTCATTAGTATCTTACTTTGTTGTATTCCATAAATGTCATACTCAATACAGCAAAGGCATGACTAGTGATCTTTTTGAGTGTTGAAAGTTGTTTTCACTTTTCACTGAGAGTTGTGACTTTCACCGTAAATAATATCTGAATTTTTTTTATCAGATTTGTCTAACTTTAAATGAGGCTGTATATGTGAGTACGGAGTATAAGTATTTGTGTTTTAACCTAGTAGTAAATGTAACTTATTGTTATGTTTAATTTGACTATAAAAAAGAAATGAACATTTTTTCTTAGACAAGATATAGGAAAAAAAAAATAAATAAATAAAAAATTGATGAAGAAATACACTTTCAAATGCGATTTGATTAATTATAAAACATTAAAATCTAGGGAAAATTTGTGACGATGAAGAACTTCTTCCCTCTCCACAATTTCGATTTTACACACGTGAAAATTTACACCAACTCACATTCTTCTCCTTGTGTGCTCGTGTGGGGAGAATGAGAGAGGGTGTATAATTGCCCCCTCCCTCTACCCCAAAAGTTACATGAAAGGTTCATCACAAGATGAAAACCAAAAGAGCATAAAGAAAAATCAAAAGGACTATTAAATATACATCTGAGAAAAAAAAAAAAAAAAAGAATAAAACAAACATCAAACAATACACATCTTGCAATGTTTTCCCAAACCATCAACCCCATTTTCAGTGTAATGAAACAGAACAAACCAGAATTTGTTAATCTTCAACCTGTTCATGTGTCTCATTCATTTTTTTCCTTCCTCATCTTCCATCTGCTGAAGTGAAGGAATCGGCAAACCCAAAAGGTCGGGCAACCATACTAGTTTGTGTATTCTCAATAAAGGATGATGATGAAGATTCTGCCTGACTCGTACCTTCAGATGCCTTCCATCTCTTTAAGGCCTGTGGTAAAGACATGTCAAGATCTATACCATAACAATCATCAAAGTTGGCCTCTGTTGGTTTCCAAAGCTCCACTAAAGAAGATAGGACATTGACTATATGACCCATGTCTGGCCTTTGATATGGCTCCCTCGCGCAACAGTGGCCTGCAAGCTCAGCGACAGTACTGATACTGGCAAGGGTCCCCTCATCAAGTTCGATGGTGGGGTCAATGGCTTTGCGGAATGTATCCTTGTTAATGTGCATACGCTTGAACCATGTCACAAGGTGCATGCTTTCTTCAGGCTGCGTCTCGTCTAAGGCTTTCCTTCCAGTCAGCAACTCCATTAAGACTACCCCAAAGCTAAAGACATCGACTTTAGTGGTAACTCGTCCAGTTACTGTTGAAAATTCAGAACAATGATAGGAGTGGTTATTCCAATGCAAGTTTGAAGAAATTAAATTTAATAGCCCTCGAACATATAAAAAATAAGTCAGATATATATGATTTTTCAGAACAATGATAAGAGTGGTTATTCCAATGCAAGTTTGAAGAAATTAAGTTCAATAGCCCTCAAACATATAAAAAATAACAGTCAGATATACATGACTTATTGATACCTAACTGAGCTCTACTGGCCTTAATTTAGACGAGGACTCAATCACTCAAAGCTGTCTCTTACATCATGCGTCTTTAACCAATAACAAGGAAGGTCATTGTGTTGCAAGATACGAAATATGAGTAGATGTTAGCACCAAAGACACATAGATGCTTACTGGAAGAATACAGTAAAATAGCTTTGCATTTGGAGCTATAAATTTATGATTAGTACAGTCAGGTCAAAATCCATTTGGTCAACAAATGAGAAGAACATACACTATAGAACACAGTATGAAACAAATGCAAGTGAAAATTTCAAAAGAAGGTACCTGCATACTCTGGTGCCAAGTATCCAAATGTTCCAGCAATCCTAGTTTCAACTGACGCCTTCCCTTCTGGAGCCAAACGTACAAGACCGAAATCAGCAACTTTTGCTCTCATATCATCCCCAAGAAGAATATTAGAAGGTTTTAGATCACGGTGTATAAAGCTTTGATGGGCCAAAGTATGGAGATATTCAACACCTCTAGCCACATCCAAGGCAATGCTCAACCTTCTAGTCCACTCAAGAGGCTTTAACCCTTCCTCGGCCCAGTTAAATACATACCTACTCAATGTTCCTTGAGGCATGTACTCATATACCAGAAGCTTCTCATTGCCATCTAGACAGTACCCAATAAGTGAGACCAAATGCCTATGGCGGACTTTAGACAAAACTGCAATTTCAGACTTGAACTCACTCAGTCCTTTTCCTGCAATCACCCCAGAATCCATTCTCTTCACGGCAATCTTTGTCCCATCATGCAGTTCCCCTTTATATACTGTCCCAAATCCTCCTTGTCCCAAAATATTATCCTCACTGAAATTATTGGTCACATTTTTAAGAACCTGGATGGAAATAACCATGTTTCCATTATCACCCATTTGGATGCTACCTGTATCACTGGATGGAATAGTGTGGCTTTCACTAACTGTTCCTACACTCACACTTGATCCAGCAACTGTAATCTTGACATTGTCATTGTCAGAGGCAGAGTGACGAGGATGCACCACCATTGCATTCGGACTTTGCACCCTACTAAACTTGTTTTGCTTCTTTTTGAAGAGACAAAATCCCAAGACACCACAAAGAAGCAAAAAGAGAACCGCTCCAACAACAGATAGAGCTATAATCACACCTGTAGAAAGTTTAGATTTTTTCCCAGAACCACCATCCTGTCTTTCAGCTGTGCCTGAGGGAGATGTTCCTCGACCACGTGTAACCTCGCTCTCATCCTTCCCAATGTTGGGATTACCCTGAGTATGCAAAATCAGATTCTTTTTGAAGGATGGAACTTTGCCATAAATCTGATTGTTTGACACATCTAATTCAGTAAGAGATGGAAGTGTAGTAAGCTCTTGTGGGATGGTACCAGTGAGATTATTATTCGCAAGAATAAGCCTTTGTAGCGATTTAAGTGATGCGAATTCAGGAGAAATAGTTCCATTGAGACCCATTTTCTCCAAATTAACAGTAGTAATGTTACCATTGCTACAAGTGATACCAAACCAATTACCACAAGGGTTATTCCCCTTCCAGTACTGCGCAAGTCTTGCAGGATAATCCATAGATTTCACAACAGAAAGCAAAGTATTCACTAGCGGACTGCAATTACCAGGCTTTGGCAAGCAAAAACTGTTCGTATCCTCAGTCGAATCCACAGCAACCGAGTCCTTAAACACAGGCATTGGCCCTTGAAGCATGTTATTGGTCAAGTTCACAACAGCTAGAGACTCTAAACTCATCAAAGACGGCGGAACAACTCCAGTAAACTTATTATCTCTAAGGCTCAACACCTGAAGATCCTTCAATTCTGAAAAATCAGGCAATGGACCAGAAAATGCATTCTGATGCAACCAAACTTCCTTCAAAGCAGTCATGTTCTGAATCACATCAATCCTCCCATTAAGCCTACCAACACTTTTCTGCCCATTAACCCACAATGACTGAATTTGAAACCCATCAAAGCTCCTAGGCAACCCTCCTTCCAAACTATTAAAGCTCAAATGCAAATGCACCAAACCCGGAAACGAATCCGGCCCGAAAAAATCAGGAATTACACCAGTAACATTAGCAGAATTAGCAGAAAAATTCTGAAGTGTTGAAGCATCTTTCAAGGATTCAGGAATTTCCCAACCCTCAAAAGGGTTATTATCAAGATCAACGGACTGAAGTACAGACAACCCAGTAAACAAATCCCTAGGAATTGAAGTAAAATTATTATTACTAATCATTAAAACTTGCAATGAACTTAAACCACTTAAACTAGGAAAAGGGCCTGAAAATTTATTCCATTGAACTTCTAACCTTTCAAGAGAAGTTAAAGAAGAAAGACTAGCAGGGAGAGTACCTTCCAAGTTCTGGTGCCCAATTTGAATCCGGGTCACCTTTTTTTCCTGGCTACAACCCACATGGGTCCATTTACAGGGATCTGGGTCCGACCATCCAAGTGATTCGGGTGGGTTATTCAAGTTCTTCCTCAAAGCTAACATAACTGAAGCATCATCTGAACTTGCTTCAGAAAAAACTGCAATATTACAGAAAATTGAACACAACCCAAGTGATAAAATGGGTAAAAATAAATACCCAACATTGTTTTTCTTCTTCATCTTCTTCTACCTAAAGTTGGCAACTTTCTTAATTTTATTTTTCCTCCAAAAAAACCCAGAAAAATTCAGGAAAAAAGAAAGGTTTGTGAAAATGTATAGCAGGCTTTTTGAGTGAGGAAAAAGCAGATGAATGAATATGGGCTGTCAAAGAACTGGAAAAGCTCAAATTGTAAGGAGCAGAAAAATGTGTATGATTTTCTTTTTATTTTTTAATTTTTTTTGGGTATTTTTTATTTAAGGGTTTAGTTTGGATGTAAATGAATTAAGATTATGGAAAGTTGTGCTGATCTCAGGACTTAGCTCCAGAAACAGGTAAGGCAGCACATGGTCTAGTAGGAGCCTTTGGTCATGAAATTATTGTATACCTTTGTTTTGGCCTACATATAACCAATCAAATCTGGATAAGAAAATATAAATATCAGCTTCCCTCCAAACTTCAAAGTATCGACACAAAGGTAGGTATGGATACAATGAAGAAATTGTAGGACATATATGTGCCTCGTGATTTCGGGGTGTTTGGTATATGACATAAGCTAGTAGGAATAACGGGTTAGGAATAAGAAGGAAAGGATAAGAAATATCCTATGTTTGTTTTAGGAATGAGAATAATAAGGAAAATAATATTATAGTGATAAAACTTTTTCTTCGGAACGTAAGGAGAAGGGATAATGTGCAAGGAAAATACATTGTTACATTTAATAGAATAAGAGGAAAGAGCTTAAGAGCGAGTTAATAACAACATTTTAAAAATTTTATTGTAGTCCCAACTCCCAATCTTATTTTCACTTCACAATAAACATGAAAATGTTGTACTTTTTTTTTTTTTTTTTTTTTTAGAAACATATGTACCTTGTAAGTATTAAGAGGCGAAGTATGGTCTTTCAGATTAAGTTTGAATCGAACAATTTTCTAAATTTATATTAATTTTGGAGAACTTTTGAGAATAGAATAATGTCTTTATTTCACCAAAGATGGTAAATTCACAAATGTAGAAAATTACCTTGTTTCAATGATTGTATCCCAAAGCCTAAACCTCTATAAAGTGATTTGCAATTCGATAGCTCGTTGTTAGCAAATGTGGAGATTTCTTTGAAAATTTAAGGTTTTAAGTGGCTATAATGTTAGGGATTTTTTTTATAGAGAGAGATTTGCTTGAGAATTTTTTTTGTGATGTTGGGAAATTAAAAAAAAAAAAAAAGATATCCTACTAATTAGCCAGTCACCGTATTCATTTGCTAAACATTGTTTGAGTTACTTACGGTGTATTTAAAACTTAAGACGACTAGACTAATTTAAGGTAAATGTTTATACAATTATATGTTTTGTGTACAGTATAATAAAATAAATATTATCAAAGTTTTATTTTATTTTATTTTATTTTTTGTTTGAAAAGGTAAGAAAAAAGTAATATTAGAAGACCGAAAAATACTCTTATTGCAAAGTTTAAGGATATATGGTGCACAAGTATAAAAAGAGTATGAAATAGGAGGCTAGACTAGTTGGCTAGTTCTCCGACTTACAGACGAGGTCAGAGATCGAATCTAGTGGACAAACTTGTGAAATCAATCGCTTTAATGAGATATTTTGAGATGTGGTTGTCAAATTTTGAAAATGTAGTTTGTCTTTCTATGTCACTAGCTTGTCTTGATGTAGTTAGAAATGTTGAATAACCTTCCATTAAAATGACATTAAGACTTCATCATATTGTAACTTGCACACAATCGCAGTATAGCTGTTACACATACTTATAACAATCACATCATCCACATGGTACAAGTTAACAAATACAAGTATGAGATCTTCATTCTCTCAAAACTAATTGTTAGGATTTGTTACAAATTTCGATACATCCACCAATTTGAAAATAAAAAAATTCAGGATTAAATCATATTCACTTCACATCTTATAAAGAGTAACAATTTCATTTTTCTTTTTTCCAAAAATTCTAAAATAGTATGCTCGACCACTAACACCGAGCACAATAGAATATAGAATAGGCGAACTTTCGACAGCAGAGCCTTTAAATATAAGTCGCAACATGTTAGATTGAAAACAGCCACCATGTAAAAGAGTACACTTATCTTGCACCTCACTACTAAAACCTCATTTATTCTAATCTAAACTAGGAGTAGTAAAGTAAAGCAGGCTGTCTAATTTCTCTCTCCTTATTTACAATTCTGTTGACAGAACTACAGTAGTGAGTAATGACATGTCTTACAGATAATTTTCAGGTGCATTTATACTTTGTAACGGTGCAAGATCTTCATAGTATTACAGTTGAAAGCTTATCCGTAATATAGTTTGCATAATTTGCATGTGCTTTCCTATGATTGAGCTGTCTGTGATTCCATGCTTTTCTTTGTCATTATGATTATGATTTCAAGCTCTATCTTTTTTTTTTTTTTGTGGGTAAGAAAAGGAAAGTCACTTATTGATTTGAAGCTGCTTGTCATAATGTCATGTTATGATTTCCAATTATAATCTGCATCAGCGTAATCACTGTAATGTGATTGAGCAGTTTAAAACCGAAAAGGGTCTTCGAAATAACAATAACAGATCCCTCTGTTTTCGGCAGATTTTTAGATACAACAGACTTACAATAACTTGTTACTATTTTTGGATACAATGGACTTACAATAACTTATTACTACGTAGTATATACATTCATAATATTAAAAGTAATAACACACACCATATGTCACTTCTTAAAAAAGAGGGGTTCACGGTTCACCTAGATGACTCAACATGTTACAAGTACTAAAAAGTGGGTACTAGAAAGGATACAACCACAAAATAGACACACAATAAGTTAGTTACAAAAATATAGAATATACTTATTATAATTGACTACCTATAATAAGATGAAAAAATCATTAAAAAAAATAAAAAATAAAAAAACAACAAAGATTGATAGAAATGAATAGTAATAGAGCAAACTTCATCAAAAACAATTAGAAAATGAGCTGTAACTATTTTTTTTCATTTTTTAATTTTAATGAAACTAGTAATCATTACATCAATCAAAATTGTAGCGGTCCGACAAGTTAAAATGGCTATTAATGTGCAATCATTACATTAATCATTGCACATATATTTTCCTAGTCTGCATCAGACCATATTCTGGCAGATTATGTGCTGACAGAAGTTATATGGAAAGATGGAGAGGGCTCAAGAGATGAGGCTTGTTGAGAATATAAGGGAGGGAAAGGGGGTAGCAAGACACAAGTCTCTAGGGTCATTTTGCATAAATAAAGATCTAGTTTGAGAAGCATCTCATCGATAGCTAACCCCTTCGCCTGTCTTTACCTCACCAATGCGATACATTGGAGTAGCTCCATTTGCATCGCCAAGAATTTTGAGGGCTGCATCTGGACTTACCACAAGCACCATTCCAATACCCATATTGAAAGTCCGCATCATCTCACTGTCATCTATCCTCCCCACCTACCAGCACGAGTATGTAAAATTAGAGAATGCAATATACTTAATTTTCTGCGTAGTACTATAATCAGAGCTTGTCAACCAAGTTCAATGAAATAACCTATGAAATCATTGTGAACAATCAAATCCATCAAAGACGGTTTCTTTTTACCTCTTGGAGCCATTTAAACACGGGAAGAACAGGCCAAGAATCTTTATCAATGACAGCACCTAGACCCTTGGGAAAAACTCTAGGTATGTTATCGGTGAACCCACCACCAGTTATGTGTGCTATCCCTTTTACTCCTCCCTTGGCGATCACATCAAGCACCTTCTCACCAAAAAAACATATGAACAAACATAAGTGACAGTTGGTCAGTTGGGGCCATCACCTGCTCTGTGCCCCTCTAATAATGTAGTAACATGTTTAACAGGAGGAGAATATATCACCTGCTTAACATATATGACAGTTGGGGCCATCAAGGCTTCACCCAAAGTAGTAGCTTCACCGGGAATTTTGTCTGTCAAAGAGCAGCCACTTTGTGCCAATACCCTATAACACGCACATATACGTCAACATGCTAATTAATTGTTTACATCTTAAACGCAATTTTATCTCAAGTCTGGCCCACTGTTGTGTCAATCACACAAAACTAGAGCCAAAAAAATAAGTGCTGACCTTCTAACGAGAGAAAAGCCATTGGAATGAACTCCACTGGATGGAAGACCGATGAGTACATCTCCAGCCTCAATATTTTTCCCATTAATAACTGATTCTTTCTTCACAATGCCCACAGCAAATCCACTAAGATCATACTCACCATCTGCATAAAAGCCAGGCATCTCTGCAGTCTAAAACACAAAATTTGCTACGTCAACCAAATGTTAATTATGCTACTCCAATCTATTAAACAAGAATGAAAAATCTCAGGTTCATGACATGAAGCATAAAAGAAGATTACAAGAACTGAAAATACATGTAGCGGAATCCTAAATTCTGATCTACCAAATACGAAACTGGCTTCAGTATTAAGCTCTACTATAATGACTAACCCATTCCTGCACAGCTCAAGCTTTGATTTTAAACAACTTCCTAAATTCTGATCTACCAAATATGAATCTGGCTTCAGTATTAAGCTCTACTATAATGACTAACCCATTCCTGCACAGCTCAAGCTTTGATTTTAAACAACTTCCTTTAACAATTACCTCACACAACCACCCAGTTTCAAAGGAAAATTATGAATATCAAATATTAAAGCATGTCAGTTAAGCACATTAACAATCTATAAATAAAAACATATTTCAGGGGAAAAAAAAGAAAGAATCATGGCTAAAGTTAATACATGCAGAGCTTCTGACTTACCTCTCCACCCAGAAGAGCACAATCAGATTGCTGGCAACCATCAGCGATTCCTTTAATAACCTGAAATAAGACATTATTTATGTTGTGTTCAAATATTTGCAGGAACTAAAATTTGGAACTATTCTTTCTACAGATAAGAAAATACTTGTACACACTAAGAGAAGGGAAATATAAAAAGCGTGTCAGCAAAGTACCCTCTCAGCAAGGTCAACATCAAGACGACTTGTGGCGAAATAATCTAGGAAAAACAAGGGTTTTGCTCCAGAAGTAACAATGTCATTAACACTCATGGCAACCTGAAGATATAGTTAGTAAGAAGCCAATTGTAGCAGCAAAATGCATGACCAAAGATCAAAATTAAATGTTACCAAATCAATTCCTATAGTTTCATGTATTCCAGTTTCAAATGCAAGCTTTAATTTGGTGCCAACACCATCTGTACCAGCAACAAGATATGAATCCCCTGCACAAGTATCAAAGTGTTAAAGAGGTTTAACACAGCTACAAACCAGTTACACAAGAAAAAAAACGCACATTGTAGATTTATTTTTATTTTTTTAGTTAAAAAAAAATAAAAAATTTAAACACATTTTTCTACCTTGATCCACAACATCACTACGCACGATCCTTTAGAAAGATTCCCAGCCTAGGCAGTAGAGGGGGGATATGCAAGCAAGTATGCAACCTCATTGCTACAAAAGCAAAGAGGTTGTTTCAAATTAACTCTAAGTTCATATGCAATGACCCTCTACTAGTCATGTCAAACAAGAAGACTGGGCATATCAATTTAGTAATACAATCCAAAATTCAAAGAAAAGAGAATTTCAGAATCCAGTTAAGACAGTTATATTTTCCATCAAAATTCACATCTTAACCATTCATCCGGGTTCCTTAACTCTGTGGCAAACAATTCTTCTGTTAGAGTAGTGGCAGGGCGAGATCAAGTTAACAGCCAAAAAACATATACTCCAATCAAACTGTTACTGAACTAGCCAAAACACGTCAAACTGCTTTTTACTCTTTTTTCATATACAAAGAGACAAAATTGTGTAACAAAAGCAGTCGTATATAAGATTAGAAGAGTAAACAGTTCAAACCTTAACAATAACTAAATTAAAATTTATGATACATTTTTTTTTTTTTTTTTTTTTTTTTGGAGTACGGTATGGTCTTCTACTCTCCCTTCACAAGAGACAATCAATTATAGACAAGGCCAAACCACTCCAACATCTGACTTTCAATTAATCACACAGAATAAATGCACGACGATTGTCTTTAAACTCAGACACCACACGAATTACACAGCTGGAGTGGCTATGTACTCCGTACTACATACAAAAGCCTTGGATGAAGTACTGAAGTGGCTAAGTATGTACTCCGCATTATTAAACAATGAAGTACTGAAGTCATATGCGGCTGGGTGTACTTTTCAGAACTTCAGTTATTTCAGCAAATTGCTATATGAAACAACATTGGATGTTGAAAAAATATATACACACCAAATAAATCCATGCTTCCTAATTAAGGAGTGATCAACAAATACTCAAATTTTAAGCCTGTGCACCCCCTCAATCACAGATTCAACACTAGCCACCTTCACCTCCCCCCCCCCCCCCCAACCCAGCCACGACGAAGCCTGTGCACCCCCTCAACCATCTCACATAGCTTTGCAACTATCTTAAAATAAACCACCTCGACCCATATCTAATTGTCACACTACTAATCCAAATTACACTATCAATGTGACAATTAATTCCTAACTAAGTGAGCAATAAAAAGGTACTACTAATTCCAAGCAATTAGCAAGAATACAAACACTCGAAAGTCAAAAAGAACAAGGATAAGATATATATACCTAGAGGATATAATCCTCCAAAGCCACCAATCCCAGGAGCCATTTTAGCAATTCTCTTAACAAGCTCAGACCCAGCATCAATATCAACCCCAGCATCCTTGTAAGTTAACCCACCAGCCTCATTTCCGCCACTCAAAACCGAAAAGTCCCGGCAATTTTTCTCAATAACCCTCTTCGATTCCACCCCTTTGAGAGCCAAAGATGATGAAGACAACTTATTGGGGGTTAAAAATGAGGTGGGTTTTGCTTTGTAACAAAAGTTTGGGTTTTTAGTATTGGAAACCCCATAAATTTTTCTGGTTGAACTATAAACAATTGAACTTTGAAGCGACTCAACGTTAACACCTAAGTTGGCGGCCATGGTTGTCTGTTTGAATTAATCTTCAACTATGAAAATAAACGAATTTAATCAAATAAAAGATAAACAAGATCAAATTTTGAATTGAAATTAAGTTAAAGAAAGATGAAAGACATACCTTGTGCTTGAAATTGAAGCAACTAAGTTTTGCAAATGAAATACTTTTCCCTCTTTCTTATAGAGAGGGTGGTAGACTGAAGAAGGAGACTAGGAGAGTAACTGAGAGTCTGAGAGAACTAGTTTAAACAGTACTCTTATGTTTGCAGAAATTAGGTTATAGCCCTTATGGATTTTTTTTATTTTTTTTATTTTTAAAACATGTTCGGGAATAATTGACGCATACTCCCTCTGTTTTTAAATAGTTGTTTCATTTTTTTTGGACACATGTGCCGAACGATTCCAACAAGTACCCACAAGACTATATTTTTTCTTATGTGTAAATCACGAATATTCGTCAAAGTAGGACAAATGAATAGTGCAAACAATAGAAATGGAACAAGTATTTAAAAACGGATGGAGCAATACACTAGTTTGTCCATAAACGAATTTATATACGGAATTCATTTACCAAGTATTATTTTTTGGTGGTGGTGTAATAAATTCTTGGGTAATGCAATATGTAACTCTAAGGGATATATATAATCATTAAATACACTCTTGAAAATTGTATAAAAAAAAAAAATTATTTATTTATTTTTTTTTTTAATGAAAGATGTGTTTTATTCATCATTTTCACTTTGATTAACCTTTAGCATAACTTATTTTTCTTGAACTAAATTTATCTTAACTTATTAAACTTTGAATAAGTGAAAGTAATGCAAATTAATAATGACTAAATATTATTCATCGATAATAATCACATATCTATAATACTTAGAAAGAGTTATAAAAAAGGTATATGAAATAGACAGGATTCGATCTCATATTTTAAACATCGCCCTTAAACCTTTAATCAATTATAAAATTTATTGACTTTTACATCTTTTTTGTTTAGAATGTTGATGTGTGAACAAAGGTTTTATCGCAAATTTGGATTGCCATGGAATGGTTGTGTAACTCCCCCTTTATGTGTATACCCAAATACCCAATGAATAACCCCATGTCCCCATCTTTCACTATAAATATTTCATCTCCCATGATATCTTTGATTAGTTCTTTATAAACTCTCTTTTTAAATGGTTGATCGTAGGCTTTCTTTTCATTCGTTGTAAGAATTGTAACTTACTTCTTTAAATTTTCATGAGCATAATCACTTTACATGGATTCTCAATTTCTCATGAATATATGCATGCTGTTTTATTTTGTTAGTGAACTATATGTTCTTTTGGTTTACTCGATCTCATTGTTGGTTGAGATTGTATTCCTTGTCTACCTTCCTTTTCAAAGAGAGATATATTCCTTTTCGACATAAATATCGTTCTAATACCGGAGAATATATGAATTAAGGAACGCAGCTAACACACTTAAATATACTCACATACGTGTGATTATCATCGAACAAATAGAATACGAGTATTAACATCATAAACTCAACAAGCATATCACGTACATCCAAGTGTGCATACAACAACTACAATTATTATCTTCAACATCAATTAATGAAAGATTGTTGTTTTCTTAGGTTGATGCACAACTTAGGTTGATTCCCGTTACATATATTGCAAATATGGGTTTGCTTCATTGTTTGTGCTAGATAGACATTGGGCTAACTTTCAAAACTTAAACATCACCAACAATCAATAAAATTTGTGCTACTAGCATTGATGATTAAATATACTACGTACTTTAACTTTGGTAAACAATTTTGAGCAGTAATTAGCAAGAAAGTTCAAATTTATCACCTTAGATAAACTTCGAATTTAGATCAAGTGAAAAAATTGTAATTTGATCTCTTAACTCAATACCGGTCACATATTGAAAGAGAATCTGAAAGTACATAGGAAGAAATCTCTCGATAAGTGTGATTTTCCCAATACGATTCACATATAAAACTGATAATAATGTTAGTAATTTTACCCTTTAATATGCATACTTGTATTTTGTTTGGGTTTGCTCATAATTAGCGGTTTAAAAGTAAAAGTTAAAAAAAAAAAAAAAATTGGTCAAAGGGGAGATTGACTAGACTGTTAGGTAGCATATCATCTGAGTTTTCTTCTTCAAGAGAAAGACAAAGAAAGCAGAGGGAAGAGCAGAAGAGAAATGGAGGAGAGAGAAAAAGGGAGAGCAAACGAGAGATGGGACTCTGCGATCGCAAATCTCAAGGAAACTTCTGGAAATCTCGAGTCCCTTCAGAAGCTTCTTCTGAAAAAAGCTGTGTTTGTTGATGAAGATACCTTCAATAAAGCTTCGCTTGCTTCCCAACAGTCTCGCACCATCAAGGTCTTTTTCTCTCTCCTACATTGTTTTAAGCTTTCTTTATTAATTTCTGGGATTGAATTATGATTTTGTATTGCCATTGACATGTGTATTTTGTATTATGATGCCTTCAATTTTGGTGGGTTCGAACTGGAATTTGATGAATTCTGGGAAGAATTTGGAATTGGGGTTTTTGTGAATCGTTTTTTATTCCAATTTGATGAATTGGGGTTGGAGTAATTTTTGGTTGTATAGATCAATAGAAATGTTGAGGATTTTTGGGATATCTAAGAGATAGAAATGTAGGTAATTAGGCTAATTTGATGAACTTGGTTTGTAATTTTTTGGCTAATCTGACCAAATGATGAGTTGGGTTGGTGTTTTTTTTTTTTGGCTAGTTATGAATTTTAAATTGATAATTGTTTCATTGTTTGTGCTGCTTGAACTTGGTAGAGCAGTTTAACGTAAATGATTTGGTAATTAATGAAATGTTGGGATCAAGACATCTAGTGTTTGGAAATGTGACACTGTACAAGCGAGTTTCGCTTTTTTTTGACAGGTTGCATACATAATACTTCATGACTTCATCTATTATTCTTAGCTCGGGAATAAGCTGCTTAAATTTGGTAGCAAGTTCACTCGATGGGAGGTTGAGCTTTGTGGCAATGGCAAGATTCCATTGAGAATTTGAGACTAGAGGGTAGTTTATTCCGAGTATTATAAAATCTCTTACATAAAGATGTAGGCATGTAGACAAGCTGAGGCAGCTGAGAATGTGATTACATTGTGCTGTAGTTCTGAAATACATTACTCAGTATTGCACATTTGTTGATTGAGTTTTAATGGCTTATTATTGTTTCCAAAGAGGAGCTATACGTTGTTGACAGTTTGGGTTGCTGCTCTGTCCAGGTTCTTGAGCAAAGAGTGGAGACTTTAGAGCGAGAACTTGATGCTTCTATCACAGCTGCAGCTCATGCTCGTTCAGAGAAAAGACAAGCCGAGGCTTCTCAAAAGGCAGCTGAATTACGCACACAGGAAATCACAAAAGAGCTTGAGAACACATCAAGTATGAATTTGGCTTCAATTTTATGTGTTTATACTTAAAAGTTATGGTTATGTGAAATCTATGAATGTCCATTATTTAATCACAACCGAGGGCTCAAAAGAGATTCTTAGGTTCTTTCTATCATAAACCACTTAGTAATATAAGGCTTTTCAAAACTGTTTGTGTTTGTTTTTTTTTTTTTTTGGAAACTAGCTCCTTTACATCACTTTATTGTCCATTGGTACCCATCATATTCATTGTTTTCTGTTAAAACCTAAATAACTTACCGAAATTGCCAGGGTAAGTTGCGATCATTTGCTATTGCATTTCACTAGTTTTATATATAATAAGGCATATTTTAACTGTGTGTGTCAAACAAGCAAGAGAGGGTACAGGAAGGGCTATTTTGTTTAACTCTCCCTGCCTATTCAAGCTTCAAGACTTACTCGAGTTGTTGGAGTGTTGGACAGATTTCTTCTCATCTGGCTACATTCCATAGGGATAGCGCTGTTGGATCTCTTTTCCTATAGACATCTATGACTCTCCTATTATGATACACACTCCTCTATTTTATGTCTCTTAGTCTTCCTAGCTGCTTTATATTCATTCTCCTCAATGCTCCTTCCCAAGTGCACTGTTGTCTTCTGACTCTACTTAATGTAGTATGTAAGAAATGTAAAATGTGGTTTTTTCAAGAACCAAATTGTAAGCTATTATTTGACAAAAGTTGCTCCTGATACAGTGGGTTACTTTGCCTTGCATCTCTGAAGCAAATGTGATGGGATAGTGCCACTGTAATTCTTGGCTATTTGGCCACTTAAAATAAGTTGTATTAAGTTGTATTTCCTACCCAACTTAGTTTTTTCATCCATGTCCACACTTAGTAGGGCCTGTGGATCTGATCTGTTTATAGATCTTTGTCCATAACTGGTTGAGATGAGCTAATTATTCAATGTTTTGCGTTTATATCAGTTTCTAATGTGGTTCTATTCTGTTAATTTCTTCACATTTTTATGGGTGGTTCCCCAGTTATACTTTTGCTGAAAGCTAACAAAAGTTGATGTTAGATCAAAATTTGATGTCCTCTTTATACTTTATCATGTAATACATTTGTGTAGCTATGCTCTTGGTTTTTTAGATTTTATTCTGACAAGCTCATCTTTTAAATGCAGAGGTATTTGAACTGCATATGCAAGAGCTGCGTGCAAAACAGGAGGAGATCACCAAGAGGGACAATGATATTAAACTTTTGGAAGCTATAATTCAGACTCTTGGAGGGAAGAGTCCGATTCAACGATCCACTCGCAGTTCTTCCTAGAGTTGTCATCCTTTTCTTTTTGTTGATAGGTTACTGAATACTGACTTACTGTAATTTCTAAAATAAACACCATTTGGCTGTTTATCTGATTTTCACCTTCTCCTTTTGAATGTAAGTATGTAGCTCTCTTCCACTTGTACAAACAAATGTTTTAAATGAAATGGCATGTTCAAGTATACTCCCAAAAAGTTTCCACCTATCTTGTTGTTTGGTATTTCAATACATGTATCATACAAAAAACCAAACAAGTCTTGATCTAGTGATAAGGTTTGCACATTAGAACCTCCAGGTTGTGGGAGACTCAAGATGGTTGCCCATTCCATGATGGGAATTGATCCCACAACCTCATGGATATGAAATACAATCCATTACCACTAGACCAAGTACTACTTGGTAGTGACAAATTTATTGAAAAGTTCTAAGTACTAGTGCATCATAGTTAAAAGTTTCTAGGGAGGGAAATCATGAGAATGATGAGACTCATCCTGTATATTGCACTTTTTACTCTCGATATATTTTTTTGTTAATAGAGTTAAAAAATCGTCTAATCAATATTCAATGCACGACAACCATGTGCTTGAAAATAGGGAATTTCCCATACCTCCCCTTTACTCTCAAATCTAAGGAGATGTGTAATTCAATGGTGACATCTTTACATTAAAAAAAAAAAAAAAAAGAAAAAAAAAAGGCCCTGTTAATAGAGTTGGCCTGGGTAACATATTTTGGAGTTACATTATGGTGGATATGAGATGGCGCAATTGTGTTGTCTTCAATAGAAGGGATGCACTCCCAACTCCCAATTGATTTTGTAGCATTTCTGCAAGTGCGCTATGAGGAAGCAAGAAGAGCATTGAGAAGCAATCTGAATGAAGAGCACAACAGCAATATGCGAAGAGAACAAGTGAATGTATCATGGCGTGTACCAGAATATGGTTGGTATACACTCAATTTGTGATGGTGCAGCAAAAGGGGGCCCAGGATCTGCTGGAGGGGGCGCATTAATCAGAGACTACACTACAGAGGTTATTTAATTTCAGCTTTCTCAGGTAATTTTGGGTATTGTTCTGCTTTTCGGGCAGAAGTGATGGCATTGAATAGGGGATTAGAGATTAGCAAAGAATCTCCAAATTGAAAAGTTGGAGGTGCAACTTCACAACCTTGCTTGTGTTCAAGCTTTGAATAAGCGAGAGGTGCCAAGAGGAGAAAGCATACATGACATTATTTATTGCCAGAAAATGCTCAGTGATCCAAGATGGGAGGTGAAGGTAGCTCATGTGTATCGTGAAGGTAATTGAGCGGCGTATTGGCTGGCCAACAGCGGAGTCATCCAAGACTCTCAACTTTTGTTTTTCAATAATGAGGTTCCGGTAGAGTTTGGTCGTATTTTAAAGGAGGATACTAAGGGTGTGGCTTTACCACGCTTTGTCCCTCTGTAGTTAGTTTGTTTATTGTTTTGTCTTGGTAGCTTGTAGTTTTTTCTCTTTTTTCTTGTCTTTTGGTCTTTGCACCTCTTCTAAATCAACAAAAGAAAAAAAAAATCTTTTAAAAAGAATTTCGTTTATCAAGAGGTAAACATTAAGTTTATGTTATGGAGTAGTTAATACGAAGTACTTCCTACTATAAGGGTCTGTTCTCTTCGGCTTATTTTCAGTTTATTTCAGTTTTTAATTTCCTTCTCTCATAAAATATTCAGCTCAACTCAGTTCAGTCAATCAGAAGAAGCCCTAAGTCAATAGTGCAAAAATTAGTAAATTACATATTTTTTTAAAAAAAAATTATGCATCTATCTATATACTATACTAAAACAGGGTACACTAGCTCCAAAGCAACACGTGTCCCTGTTTTAGTTTTTTATTTATTTTTTATTTTTTTAGACTATATAATTGTCAAATATTTAATTATTAATTATCTAAATATTTAATATCCTTGACTTCTTAATATTGTTTCTCAATCAATTTTATTCACGGGTATTCAACATATATTTAGTCCATATTAGTTGACTTTAGATTGCTTAATTCAAAAAAAAAATGTTCTTATTTTGTAGAGTATATTTTTGCTATTCTTATTAGCACACGTACAGCTATTGTATATGCTCTAAACTTTTTTTTTTTTTAATTCCAAATGAGGCTATAAATAATCAAGAAAAGCAAAAATCAAACAAGCAAAATCAATAAAACTAAAAGAAAACAAAAACCTAAGCACCTAATTACGAAGGAATAAAATCCTTTCATGGTATTAGAGCAGGTTATTTCTTCAACCTAATTTATTTTTTCCCCCCCACATTATTCCTATGGCCGCCAACACCATTTCTTATTATGTTGAACCTTTTTTTTTTTTTTTGGAAACCATGATGTTGAACCTAACTGTGCTCTCTCATTGTTGTACTGTCAACCTCGCTAATATTATCAAACTCAATTCGACCTATTATTTATCCATTAAAAAAATATGTTAATTGTAACACGTTATCAAATGTTTTTTTATCTTCCATGAGTGAAAGAAAAATATGAGAAATAATATATATATAATGACTTTTATTCATGCTATTAGAGAGTATCAAAAATCCTATTTTTAGAAGTTTCAATTCATATTAAATTTCAAGTATATTTAGAGGCTATAGAGGAGAAAAAAGATATGATATTATTTGTGATATATGAAGTACAATATTATATATACAATAATCATGTTGTTATTATAATAGTAAAATTTTTCAAATATATATGGAGTTCGCAAATAAGTAGGTGTGGCAGACATTGCAGATAAACCAAGGGAAAATCACTTGCGTTGGTTTGCGCATGTAAGACGGAGACCCGAAGGTGCACCTGTTCGAAGAGTGGGAGTATGGAGGGGTCAAACGAGGGAGAGGGAGAACGAAAATGACTTTGTTGGAAGAATTTAGAAAGGATATGAAATGTATGGATTTGCATAAGGATGAAACATTGGATCGTACAAGATGGAGGAGGAAGATTTATGTCGATGACTACACAGAATAATCAATTTTGGTTCATGTTAGCTGACGCCGTTTATAGGATTAAGGCTTTGATTGATTTATTGATTGATATATATGGAGTTCACAAAGTTTCATATGTGGCTAACCATATTGTGTGGCAGATTACTTGGTCAAGGGTTACTCGATCGGTCAGGGGTTACTTGGTCAAGAGTTACTCGGTTGGTGTAGACACCCAAATGTGTCTCTCCAAAAATCAAACCCAGTGATGAATATCTTTCACGTCATTTGATTATCGAACAAGGTGAAGTGTGAAAAGTCTTGAGATGCGGTCGTTTTAATAAAATACTTCTTTTGATTTTCGAAAATATTTCTTTTCTTATTCTATTTATGAAAACGTCTAGTCCAGTTTAGTTTGGTCCATGATAAGGGTCCAATAATGGTGTATTTGTATGGGGCTTGAAAAGACATTTCCAACGATATATTATAAGGCCAATTCCGATGAATAATGAGGAAGTTATGGCCAAAATACTAAACTGGGCTCAAACCGGATTTTACCTACGACCCAATGATCATGTGGAGGGTCCAAAGGTTTAATCCTATTCCTAAACTAATTATGATTAATTAGAAGCTTTTATAAGATTCTAAAAGATCTTAATTATCCTTTTTGAAAAGATAGAATTAGAGAATTTAAAATTGAATAAAAACTTTCCTTTTTTAAGTCCTAATTCTATTCGAATTTAAAGATGTTCAAAGACAATCAGATATTATTTTTGTGCCTCATGATTTTTATCCAAATCTTATATGGTTAGATAGATCTCGAAATTATCGTTCCAGTGATATATTATAATATTAATTCTGAGCTATTACGAAAAAGATATGAAAGTAATACGAAACTCTATTCAAAACTGACACCGTCCCACTATTTCGGCCATATCTTTTTATCTACAAAAGATTTTAATCTGATTCTAATTGGATTGGAAAGTAGACTTTAAGAGTTTTCCAACAACATATTATATGACTTATTTAGAATTCTGCATCAAAAGTTATGATAAAAACAAAATCTGCAAAAATTGCTGACCGACGAGTTTTATTTCGATTCGAATTCGGATTCTTTTCTACTCCTTCGACCCTTTTTTCCTTATAAATAGAGATCATATCACCCCTTTTTCAATCATCAACAATCACCAATCATCTCTCTTCTCTCTCTAAGCTAAAGCTTATTCTCTCTCTATTCTTTTTCTAAACCTAGCCCTTTTCAAAATACATCATACCGCGTTCACAAGTTTTAGACACACCTAGCCAAGTTCGAAGTTGCCTTCGCCCTAAACGTGAAAGTTTGATAATTTCTGAGGGTTTGGTCCATAATTCCTATTTCAATTATTAATTTAATTGGTTGATTTATTATTTTCCTTGAAGTTACTAACGTGTGTATTTTGTTATTAGAAAGAGATACGAGGCATCCAAGTAAGTAATTTAATTGTTTAATTGCTTTATTATTATAGAAATCATGTTTAGATTATTTTGTTAATTCCTAGTATCATGTTAGGATGTTTTTATGATTCCTAGTATCATGTTTAGGGTTAACTAATATTTCTGATATTATTATGATGCTTCCTATTTCTTTCCTAATATCATGTTATTGTCATGTTTAGTGACATGCTAGGGTTTGTTATTAATCTTATTAGTATCATGCCTAGGGTCTTGCTATTATTATTATGCTTTGAGATTGAATATTATTATTGATGATGATTGTGATTATTATGTTGCTTGATATATATTGTTGTTATTGCTTGATCACGCTTCTCTTGCATGTTTAAAGGGAATTTGTACTTGTAATCACGCTTAATAAGATAATCAATAATCTTGTTTAGGGTTAATATGGTTATAATTCAAGTGATCACCAATAATAGATTTATTTGTGCATTAATAATCAACCAACATTGATTAAACAGGTTTAGGATTAACCTATTGATTGTATGTTAGTCAGAAAGCGCACATGAATACGAGAAGAATAAAGTAGAGGCCTATTTTTAGGGCAAGTTCAATCTCTTTTAGGTTGGGTTTGTACCTCATCCCCGAACTTCCAGTCATGGTTCCAGACCTATTGGAGTTAGCGATCTCCTGGATCGTTAAGGGGTGTAACCTTCACCCTTTGAACAGTTTACAAGTTCCTAAAACTTGTTGGTGACTCTTTTTGCTCTAGCTTCCTTCCCTTTGGACGCCACCATGCTTAAGTGTATGATCACAGTGGGGTTCAAGTGTGGGATGCTTGAAATATTCCCTTCAGTTGGTCAAGGGTTACTTTGTCTAGGGTTACTCGATCGGTCAAGGGTCACTTAGTAAGTCTGGGTTACTCGGTCAAGGATTACTCGGTTGTTAGGGGTTACTCATGCTTTGGTGTGTGTCAGCCGGCCACACAAAAAAGCGCTGTATTGTGTTTAAATCATTTTAAAAATGAGATGGCCAGTGACTCATGTAGAAATGAGAAAAAAATGACTTAATGTAGGTATTGATTATCAGTTCATTGAATTGAATTATTTTTAAAAACTTTACATTCAATTTAAGAATAAAAAAGTTATTTTAAAGCACAAATTTTTATATGTGGCTGGCCGCACCATGTGACTAAGGTTACTCAAGTTACTCAGTCAGGGGTTACTCAAGTTACGCAATCAGGGTTTATTTGGGGGGTTCGATTAGGGGTTATTTGAGGGGTTCGGTCAGGGGTTACTCAGTTAGGGGTTATATACTTATGGGGTTACTTGGTCCGGGGTTACTCGGTTCGGGGTTACTCGAGGGTTTATCTGGTCAAGGGTTATTTAAGGCGTTTAGTCAAGGGTTATTCGAGGGGTTCGGTCAGGGGTTACTTAGTTAGAGGTTACTTGAGGGGTTATTCGGTTAAGGATTACTTGAGGGGTCACTCGATCAGGGGTTACTAAAGGGTTTACTCGATCAGGGGTTACTCGAGGGGTTACTTGGTCAGGGGTTATTAAAGGGTTTACTCGATCAGGAGTTACTCGAGGGGTTCGATCAGGGGTTGCTTGAGAGGTTACTCGGTCAGGAGTAACGGAGTAACTCGAGTAACCCATGACCGAGTAACTCAAGTAACCCTGGCTACACAGTGTGACTAGCCACGTAGAAAAATCCCCCATTTAAAAGTAGTATATCGTTATTTTGAGAGGTGAAAAATGTATGATAAAGACACTTATGTAAGTAAATTCATTATTACTCATTAAATTGTTTTATCTTGAGATATTGTTAAATGAATATAAGTATTAAAATTTATAAGTCGTGCATTGCACGGGTGCCATGCCAGTTTACGAAGTATTTCCAACTTTGTCCCTTGCTTTTGTTGCTAAAACTAAAAGAAAAAGAAATTGTAATAAAATGAAATTAATACCGCCTTAGTGAAAAACCTATCATAGGGAGAGAAAGCAGAGAATTCGACTGCAAAGTGCGAAAACAGCACAAAAATCGCCATGGAAGGACCTTCTTCATCCTCTCGCAAGCGCCCTTTCATTGACGAAGATGATGATTCCAAAAACAACAAGTATCCTTTCTCTCTCTCTCTTTCTTCCATTTCAATAAATTTGTTGTTTTCCCCCTTTTTTCAATTACTACACAAAACCTAATTTATCGAACATCATTTCCAATTTCTGATTCTTTTCTGTATTGAATATGAATGTCAATTTGTGCAGTCAAAAGAGAGTTAGATTTCCGAAGAAGAAGAAGCTTAAAGGAGAAGCAGCACCTGAGCCGGTGGCTCCAGTGGAGGCTGAAGTAGCTGGACCGGTTGATCTTTCGGACCCCCGTGTCGCTGCGAAAGAGCGGGCGAAGCGCCGTGTTCATTTGACTACTCAGCTTTTTACTGAAGATGGTGAGGTTGAAGTGGCTCAAATTTCTGCTGCTGAAGTTCAATATCAGGTTTTGTCTTTGTTCTTTTACTTATTTGTAATTTTTGGCATTGATTAAATTTATGTGACGCTTTAATTGATTATATGATTTATATGTTGCTTTTGATTTGGGTGTTGCATTTTAGCTCTTCAGGGTGAGTTTTGAATTAGTATGGTGCTTTGAGTTGTTTGCTTATTAGGTTTTTTACTGAGTAATTTTGTAGAATGATTTCTGAAAAACGGCTACTTTGGAATTAATTTGGTGGGAGTGAAGGTATATTGGTTAGTTTTATATTGAGTAATATTGGAGAGAGAACAAACTTATTTTTTGTCATAGAGGTTATATTCCCATGAATCTTCTGAAAATAATTTCTGCTAGAGTTACTTGCCATTATATAATAATATAATACATCGATTGCGACTTTTGTGTTATGCATTGTCAAATTTCACGAATAATTTCTATCACTATATCTGCATATGGTAGTAAAACTCGACATGTTTTTTAATTATGACAATTAAGTTGAGCGAGTTTGAATGTCAATAGTCAAAAGCCGCTTTTTCTTTTGGGCTGGAGCCTGGAGGTAATACTAAAGATGTGAGTTCCAGCCTTCCAGGTTTTTTGAGTTTCAGCTTAGGCTAATATGGCTCTTCAGTGGACTTTCAGTTGTTGGCGAAAAAGGTTGGGAAGGCTGGAAGTGGATTATTGTTCCATGGCACTTTGACGAACTTTACCAGAGAGATATAGGCTTATAATTTTATAATGGTGGTTGTAGCCTTATTGACTGGTTATCTTTATTCCTATTTTGCGTGTAAATTGGTATTGTTTCCTAGTATTCCTGCATTAATGTTTATCCATGTTCCAAAGCCCTCTCTATTGAAAAAACTTCTCCGCTTGTCATCTATAGAGTTTCAAATCAGGTGAAAGTTACTGTTGTGACTTGTGAGGAGGCTTTCTTTTTTTACGACAGTTTCTCTACTGTTGTACATTTCTTTGAGGATAAGATGGTGTTTGCTTATGTTGGAATTTTCTTTTGGCAGGAAAATGAATCTTTTGTCGATGATGGTATCCAATTGGAGCCTTTTAATTTGGAAAAAGAAAGAGAAGAAGGTTACTTTGATGAAGCGGGGAACTTTGTGGAATATGTACCTGAAAAGGAAGAGAAGGTATGCTATAATATTAAGTATTAGTTTTTTTCAAATTTTTGTAACTTGACCTTTGCGTAATATGGCTTTTCCTGATCACCTATTTGTTTTGCAGGATGCATGGCTTGATAGCCTTGAAGTAGACCCAAAGCTCGCTAATATAATTTCCACTATTCCTAATAATGATGATGAAGAGCAGGAGATGACTTCTGATGATATAGGAAAGATAAAGCGCCGTATAGCTGATGTTCTTGAGCCCGGTGAAACGGTATCATATTCTTGCTCTTCTCTCTTTTATCTGTTTTTCTGTAAATTATTCAAAAACTCAATGGAGTGGCTAGTCCTTGGTTTGGTCATTCCAACCATAAGGTTCATTGGAGCCTCTTTGATTTTGTTCTAAGCTCTATATCTCCATGTGTCAGCAAATTGTCATTTTTTTACTGTTGGATGCGTTGATCTCATTGGTTTTTTCCAAAAGCCATGCGATTTTAGGAGTCTTGTAGTGCATACAAGGTTCTTAATATCCTATACTGTGTTGTTGAGGGATTTCGAGACAAGTAGTCTAGGGATTCATTCTTTTCAATTAGCCCTACACTTGCATACTTGCATTAATTTCTTTGTATTGGCCAGCTTGAAACATTTATGCTACACATCAAAGTGGTATATAGTGATTCTCAAGTTCTGTTGGGTGTCTGGATATGGAATTATGGTGGTTAGATGAGATAAGGTGTTGCTAGGTGACCAATTGAAGATTGTTGCTATGCATTGTGCATGCATCTATGTCATGGGAGGAATTTTCTTATTTTGGAATTTCTTTATAGGTCAGTGACTCAGTGCTACCTTTCATGTGTACTGCTATTACCTTGTCCAGAAGGTTGGTTGCAGGACAGGGTTTACTTCAGAGAATGTTAGTTGTTAATATCCTTATATAAGAGCTAAACAGCCAGGGAACCCTCATATCGGATTATCTATTGAGTCTTGAAGCTTCTTGAGACACTATCTCCTGGGAAGTGTTTTGGAAGGATAGAGATGTATCTTGTATTCTTGTTCATTTCAAATATATAAAATGTTTAGTGGTTTGGCATTTTTTTTCCCTTTATCAAAGAGTTTAAAGAAGCATGGTGTATGAAATTCAGGCGACTGAGGCAAATTCCCTTTTTTTACTTCTGGGACTGAAGTGCATGAGTTTGTTATTACTTAACAAATTTTGTTGATGTGATATCACCTTAGCTCCTCTTTGTGATGCAGTCTGTGAACTTTGGGTAGAAAGTACATAAGTTTATATTGTAGAGCTGAGGATGATTCCATGTACCTATGATTTTACTAGATGCTAGGAAGGATAGAGTCAAAAACTGAGTGATTTGATAGGTTTGACCTCTGCAAAAGTCCTGAAGCTTTAAGGTGAGATGTGATGGTCCAAGTTTTTATGGTTGCAGATAAAGATACTCTAATTTTCTATCAAGGAGATTCGAAGGAAGCACATTAAAGGATTGTTAAAAATGCTTAGAAATTAATAAATCTGGGGCAAGCTATCTGGCTGGTTTTGCACTTTTTCCCATTACAACTCACAGAAAACAACCTTTACAATAAGAAATCATACTGGTGAATAAGTTCAGGTTTCCTTGATCCTGTGGGTTTTCATCCCTTTGTCAGCTTTTGGTTTGCTCTTTTCTTCCTTGCTCCTTCTTGCCATCTTTTATTATCCTGGTCTGTCCTATCATCATTGACATTCCTGTTCTTTTCGGTCATAGCTCTGTTTTTTGTATACTATTGTTCTAGCGCATCTTTATGTACTAATATGATAGTGTTACCACTTTCATTATACTATTGCTACTTTGTAGTATACTAGTAATGTGAAGCTCATGCTACTTTTAGTACTTTCTTTACTTCTATCAACTGATGTTTTGATTATAGCTGCCTTTCTGCTCTTTTGACCGGTCAAGGTTAAGGCTTTTGCATCTTGACCGCTCTTAAGACTCTTCTATTTCACAACAAGTGCTGTTGCTGCTTGTAATGAACCCAAAACTAGGCGAAAGAGTGAAAAGACACTTTAGCAAAAGAAGACAAAATAATTAAGGGAGCATTAAGGGGTGTGGCAACATAGGACTGAATTCTGTTACTCTTCAGCAGTAAAGGACAAACATTATTAATATTTAGGTTATTTATGTAGTTTTGCTTGATTATAAAAGGGAAATAGCATAGCAATAGAAAGGCATGAGATTTGTATTGTGGAATGAAAGAGAATGGTAACCTAAAGTTATTAAGAGGATGATAACCTAAAGTTATCCAAGAGAGTAATAGCTTAAAGCTATAACATATCATTTTGTAACCCTTTTGCCATTAGTAAGACTCAAGCTTTCATTTTTATTATTTCTTGATTTCCTTCTTATTCAATCAATTTATAAAACCGGAAAATCAGTCTATTACACTGCTGCTTGCTTTCCTGTCTTGTCTATCTTATATTAGTATTATTTAACTTGTGTTTAGATGGATGCTTTTCTTGATGTATTGTTGTGGATAAATGTGATAACTTCGTATCTTGCAGGTTTTACAAGCACTGAAGAGACTGAAAGGTACAACTGACAAGAGAGTGAAGATGTCCGTAGAAACAAAGCGTGTTTTTGACCAACTTACTGAAGATGCCATGCGGCTGATGGAAAATGGGGACTACAGTTGAGTATTTCGTTACACGTATCTTTGATTGTTAGCTTTTGATTAACGGTTCTGGATTCTCATTTTGCAATAATTATAAGTAGCTTTCTCTTATCATTGCAGATGTTTATCATGAAGAGCGAGAGGTTTTTGTACGCGAGGCAGGTTTGTATTATTAGTTTTGACATCCTGTGAATGAAATAAATTCATTCATTGTGTATATTTTTTTTAAAAAATTTATATAATATCTGGCTTAACCCGTGAATATTACTAAATTAATGTGATTTCTGTTGTATAAATGCCATATTTAAATTGCTGTTTTATGCATGATGAAATTTGAGATCCTCTTTGTGTGAACATCTTTCTAATGGTATAACTTGTGTGAAGGTAAATGGTTAATTCATGTTTTCCTGTTTGCTTTTGTGTTCTCCTTTTCCCTTTGCAATTCATCTATATGTCTAGCTTTTCCTTCTCATTGTTATCTTTTTAATGGTGAAAGAGAATTTGGGAGCTCTTAGTGTGAAAGGGCACCACTTGCATTGCTTATCTTTCCTCTTGGGTTGTGTCACTTGTGTGTGTGTGTGTGTGTGTGTGCATGCGTGCGTCAATAGAGTATTTTTGAATAGAATCTAAAAAATTCCTATATTCTATGTAAAACATCAAGTAGCTACATCTAATACCTTCGAATTGAGATACGAATAATCTAAGTTGCACAACGTGTGTGTGTGTGTGTGTGTGTGTGTCTTTAGAAGGTATCACATTCCATGTGCTGCACTCCCATTTACAGGGAAAATATGTCTCCGTGTGTGTGTGTGTGTGACGTTTTATTTGGCTCTTTAGAAGGTATCACATTCCATGTTTTGCACACCCATTTACAGGGAAAATGATAAATGTTGCTTGTACAATGTATTTCCATATTTTATGTACTATTAGCAAGACTGTAGCTACGTGACTACGTGAGTGTAGTATTTGACCATTCTTCGATATTTTGTTTTCCTGTAGAAGGATATGAGGCCCTTGCTCGAGCAAGAAATAATGTTGTGTCAGGAACTGAGGATGATGCACTTGACATGTTTGCTGATGAAGATGATAACGTGGCTGCAAATTCTGATCAGAATAATGACGCCTCTGTGCCTAGCGTGGACACAAGTACTCAGATGGCAGTGGAAAACGGAAACCAAGATTCAGAAAGTATGTTTAATGCCCATATAATATACTTCCTCCGTTTCTATTTAGTTGACGCGTTTGATTTAGGCACATATATTAAGGAGAGGAGAGAGAGTGAGAGAGAATGATAAAGCAAGTGGTGTAGCTTGTAAATGCAAGGTAAAAAACTTACCCCAAAAGGAAACGTGTCACCTAAAAAATAAATTCCTAAAAAGGAATACGTGTCAACAAAAAAAAAACGGAGGTAGTATATTTTTATGTTACTTTCTTTACGAAGAAAACAATAACATTGTTGGTGAGATAATTCATTCTCATTTATTTTAGGTTCTTGGGCTGTGCAAAGTGATTATGTGTACGACGAAACATCAGGGTACATTCTTACACCTTGTCAATATCATTTCCTGTGAACTTGTGTTTCTTGTTTTACTGTCTTTACTGTTTGAATTTGTCTTGAGATTGAATTTGAGTTGTTTTATGAAGTGTAGCTTCTGTTGACACAACTCTCAATGCACAATCACATTTTCCCAGCTGTTGTCACATGTATACTTGTATATCTTTGGTGCATATCCTCAGTAAGTTCTTGCTGAGTGAATTTTGTTTGATAAAAAACAGGTAGGATGTATTTGATGTCTGATTAATTTATTTTTTGTATGTGTGGATTCTTAATATTTCTATGAATCTTAGCAGCTCTATGTTGAAAAGATCTTCAGAAGTATGTTATATTATAAATTGAAATTAGAAAATGGCTTTAAGGCTTAAAGCTAAATCATTTATTGCTGTGTGCACAAGAATAATGAATAACTTTTGAAGTATGAAATAGAATGAAGCTTTTGGAAGTCTGATAAATTATTTCAGGCTCAGAAATGGTTTCCATGAAGTTTATAATAATGTGCTTCATGTCTTTGTGTGGTTTTGGATGCTATGGCTATCTGGAAATCACACAGCTTGGATTATATTGCTAAGCTGCCACATGGTAAAGTGCCTTGCGCTGCTGTAAGACGTACTTAGTTTCTATATGATGGATTAGGTCTTTGGTGGTTGCTTGGTTGTGCTTTATCTTCTTAAGTGTTTATTCTTGCTCTTATTCTTAGCTATATCTATTCAGTTCTTCATCTGATGAAGTGTTTTCCATTCACAGATACTATTACAGTAGCAGCCTAGGATACTACTATGATCCCTCCACTGGATTGTTTTGCTCTGCATCATCAGGACAATGGTAATTCTGCACTTCTTATTCACTTTTATATATTTTGCTAGATTTTACTTCGAGTTTGCTTTATTTATGTTAGTGAGGAGGGGGGTAATCTGGGATAAATAGTTCAAAAGCTTTCATTTGTGATATCAGTGAAAAGAGGTCTTTATAGAAAGAACTTTGGGCAGGTGCCAGATGATAGTAAACTTTTTAAACATGTTCTGTAGCTGAGAGTGTGGTCATTTCATAATTACTTCATCCCTAGCATAATGTAATTTTGGCATGGTTAGATGAGTAATATTTGTTTATATGAAGTGCTCGTGATAAGTTTGCTAGATGTTCATAATATTGCTTTCACGTGTGCTACTCAGTACTCCAGGAGATGACTCTTTGGTCTTTGTAGCCGACTCCATCTCTTTTGGATTTTAAGTTCTGATATTGTTGCTTTTGGTGATCTTTATATAACAAGTGCTCTGTTAACACCCTTAGAAATCAAGTGCTCGTCTGAATAGTTTTAAATATCTCTGTTTTTTCTGCGTATATGACACGTTGAACTTCTGTACAGGTACAAATACAATGAGGCTACTGGCACTTATGATGAAATCCAACCTGAGACTGAAGCACCATCAAATGCTAGCTAATGACTTCAATTTTGCTTTGTTGGTTGGGAACAACAGTCCGTAGTTAAGCAGCACATCACAGCTTGAAGTTAATTGTAGCTGTACAGGTACATGTACAAATTAAATAGCTGTCTTATACAAGGAAGTTAAACCAAAGCATAAGATACAAGCTGGTTATGTTGATGAGGTTTTCTGGTTTATTTTACGTGAAATAGAGTTGAGTAGGAGACTGATGCGCATTTCTTTACAAAATGTAAATTTTTGCTCTTAAACCCTGATAATCATTTTTTCAAGCACCACTTTTCCTCTGCACTATGGACTTCATCACCAGATTAGCTAGCATCTCTTTATTCTGTTTCTGAAGGACTATTAGTCGACAAACAAGAGCTTCTAGTTTCTGCAGCAAGTGAATACATTTTATGCTAAAAATGAATTAAAGATTGATGGTCTTGAGCAGGCAAGGCATTAGTGCATCTTTGGCTGTATAAAGAACATAAAGTATGTATGTGGGTTAGTCACACATATTTTCTGATCATGAAAAACCTTGGCAAAGTAATTTCATTAAGATGTACTCGTAGAAATTCGGATAGCCTTATGAAGGATTTGCAACACCTTAACAAGGATCTTGGATGCCAACATGGTGATTGGAATCATTTCTTGTTTCTGACTACCATAGCAACAAAATTCCAGAACAACCATATCATTGAACTAATATCATATCTGAGGCGAGAAACATACTGGTAAGCCTAGGGGACAACTCACACATTTCTTTTTTATTGGGAAAAGAATTTCGAAATTGATCAAAGAATGTGGACTGTATAACCTTTCAATTTTAGACAATTTTCCACTTTTTGAGACAAAAAAAAGAGGTTTGAGTGCTTCTTATGTACTCAATGAGATCTTGGGAGATTATTTGGATGGTTGAAATTGTCCACTTTGTCTCTGAAACTGTCAATTTTAGTCTTTATGCGATCGACCTTCTTCATTAGCGCAAGGCCACTACAGGCCTTTGTGTTAACGATTAAATCGTATATTGTTCCAAACAAGATAGGATCCCTTGATGCTTTTCTTACCATTACTTAAGTTTTTGAGGTTGGGTACCAAAATATCCCGAAATAGTCTAATTTCGTGTTTTCAAATTTGGTCTTTAGAGCACATTTTTTGAATCAAACAAGGTTATTCATCGAGGTTAGTTTTAAGGGCATCAAGAGGCCTAGTTGTTGCCAAGATCCCTGTGAGTCATACCTTGTCTCACTCATCGTTATCATGTCTTAAAATGTCTTGCTTTGCTTATTCTACATTTATTGATATTGTGTTTAATAAAGTAAGAACAATATAGGTTTTTTTTTTTTTTTTTTTTTTAGTAGAAAAAATTTTTTTCGCTCATTTAATTCCATTTTAACTCTTTTCATCTAGAACACCTATTTCCAATGGTATATTTATTTATTTAGGATAAGATAGAAATTTCTTCCTTTCATATTAGGACATCGCTTGAAAAAGGTTGGCGTGTGACACACGAGTTATGTAAATCACGAGTAATGTAATTAAGGGGAGGGAGTACTTTGTTTAAAGTGGTAGGTCTATTCATGTTACTGGTAATTATTCCTATTTCATCATTAATTCATTATTATAATATGTATAGCCGAGTGTTCTTATCTGTCGGATCAGAAAGAAAAATAAAAATAGCTAACTGCTTGATTTGATAGCTCGTGTTTATTTGTTGCCATTTTGTATCATTTTAATAAAGTATAAAATATATTTATGGGCCTCAATCATTAGTTTAAACCTTTAATTAAGTTAGTTCTTTAACATGGTATCGGAGCTAGCGTAACACAAAAGTCATAGGTTGAAAGTAACATAAAGGCATATGAGTAGTTATTAACTTACTTGTATTAAGAAAATTTTCTTTCTCGCTCGTGAATCAACTTGTTTTTCAAAAGTGAACAAAAATATTCTAGTCATCATAAAAGAAGATGAAACGAACCTCAACTAATTGTGATTGATCTCTAAATGATATGATAGCATTGTGGTATCCTAAACTTATTTGTATGGCGAAAGTAGCATTTTTGTGTAAGAAATAAAAAATTATCTTGTTTCTTGTCATGGAATTTTTTTGTGAGATAGCTTTGTTGATTGAGAAACAATTATTAGTGTCTGCCAAGTAAGGAATCAAGATCAATAATATACTACTTAGTATGTATGGGTCTTGAAAGTTTCATATCTCACCCATGATTTGGGTCCTGAACAAGACGTTAAAGCAATAAATAAACAAAATGGTATTGTGTGCAACATGTCTAATTATTTATTTTAAATTTCAAGGAATCTAAAATGGGTACATAGCCTACATCTAAGTTTTGGTCTTGTACATGTCTTATCATCAATAAATTCACTCACAAACGTATAATTTAGCATGAGTAGATAAGTTTAGATGCATCCAAACGTATAAGATAATTCTACTGTAGGTTCATGCCTTCATGTGTAGCTAGTGTTTGATAGCCATGGACATGGTCGTAGAAGGGGGAGTGCAAGAAGCCCGCTTGCACAAAACCCCAATTTTCAAAGGACCCTTTTTTTATTATTATTATTTTTTTTTATTTTTTATCACGTGTTGTTTGATAATTTGTGAAGGCGGAAGGCACCTATAACATACAAATTGAATAGCCATACAACCAATTTGATAATGTAATGAAAATTGAATGGTTCACTATATAGCTACAACCATTTTCAAGGCCCCCCCTCCCCCCCCCCTTTTTTTTAAAAAAATCAAGTGCTATTTGATAGCCATACAACCAATTAATAATATAATGAAAAATGAATGGTTCATGATAGCTACATATAAGAACTTGTATGGATTTGTTATTAGAACCTAAGAAAAATGTCAAGTGAAAAATTTGTGTCCAAAAAAAAAAAAAAAAAAAAAAAAAAAAGTAAAATTTGTGAAGACACCTAATACATACAAATTGCTTGACTAGTTGGTTGATGTAGATTTTTCACACAACTAAGGTTCTTGGTTTGTTGGTAAGGTCTCTTTGTGTATAACTGTATATGCATGACTTACAAGCTTGGTAATTGAGGCATCCTATTTTAATTGACATTCTAGGTGAGGAAATTCAATGTTTCGTGAAGAACTTTCAATGGTGTATATGGACATATGGTTTGAAAGTAGGAAATAGTTAAATTCAATGAGCACGAGAATTGACCGCAAAAATTGCAAATAAAATTGTACACATGAGTGTATAATACACACTTTACTCTTGAATGTTACACAACTCAAAATAAAGTAACAAATTAAAAGAAGATTTTTAACATAAACGTAGGAAAGTTTATCTCATCTTTGTTTTACATCTTATGCAGTAAATTCTTTTTATCAAAATTCCAATTCTTTTTATCTATGTATTATTGAATTATTTGTAATATCAATTTGATTTATATGTTCTTTTAATTTAGGAACATAATATGCATCGTTTCATATTTTTTTTTGACAAGACATCATATTATTGAGTGTAGGATTGAATGCTAGTGTCAAAAGAAAACTTACAACTATCAAACGACACATGATATATTCCACCATTAAATCTATTCCCATAATTAAGTTTGATTGCGTTCCCCTAAACATGAAATTAATCCTCTTATCTATTATTCTCTCATTCATTTTTTTAAGATAAAGAGAATTCTCTTGTAAGTAGGGGGGAATTAAGGATCCCACTCACTTGGGCTGAAAATTGAACCCCTCTCATAGGGGTGGAAGGAGGACCTCCAACCACTAAGTCAACCTTAGCTTGACTACTCTCGGTATTCTCTCATTCATGTATGATATTACTAACGACTGATTTGTGCAACCGGGTGCACTATGAGCAGAGTGCATCCGGTTAAATAAAAAAAAGGCGAAAAGAACATACAAGTGTTTGAAAAAAAAAACATATAGATGTTTGACAAAGAACATGTTTGTATTTGACAAAAAAAAAATAAAAATGTATTACCGAAAACATAAAGACATTACAAAAAAAAAAAAAAAAAAAAAAAAAAAAAAAAAAAGATAAAAACTCTTGTAAAATTTCATGAAAAATTACACATTAATAGAAAAAATCTTTATCAAAATACAAATACAGAATAAAATCTTCTTCTTACATTGAATTTTAATATGAAAAGAAAACACTAAAAAAAAAAAAAAAAAAAAAAAAATTAACGCAAGTCAACATTACTCCTAATATGCACATTCGTCGGTCCATAAAAAAAATAAAATTGAAAACGAGTAGTCGAGTATGAACCTTCCTTAAGTTCATACTACATACTCATAATCTTTTATTTTCTTTTTGTGCAACTTAATTAATTAATTAATTAATTATCCTAGATATTTGTATAACTTAACATCTGGGCCACTATCTATACAATTTCACATCTATTATTAAACTTTTAATCATTAAAGTCTTATTATTCATTCAATTAAAATTACTACTTTTAAATAAGTTAGTAATCAATTGATTAATTAATTTCCGTGGAATTCGTCGTAGTATAAATTAAAACAGGCCTTCCTTCTTCTTCTCTACCCCATCTATTCCTCTATTTTCTTCCTCATTTCTTATTCTCTCCTCAATCTATCTCAAGCTCACAATTCCATCAATCAAAAAAGAAAATGGCGCTCTCGAAAGCTGCATCTGAATCCGATGCTTCAATTCACTCTACTTTCGCTTCAAGATATGTCCGCGTTTGTCTTCCCAGGTAATTAATCGCGGTAACATTTTGATATATGCAACTCTTAGGACATATAATATGACAAAATCACGTGTTATATATATATTTTTAATGCCGAGTTAATGCTTAATGTGTATTTTTAGCCCTAACGCGCATAATATATGTTCATTTGTTGCTTGTTGACGTGATGATCATTATGGTTGTAGTATATATTTATTTTTTTAATATGATTTGGTGTAAAAAGGTTTAAGATGCCAGAAAATTCGATACCAAAGGAAGCAGCGTACCAAATAATAAACGATGAACTAATGTTGGATGGAAATCCAAGGTTGAATTTGGCTTCGTTTGTGACAACATGGATGGAGCCCGAATGTGATAAGCTTATGATGGATGCCATCAACAAAAACTATGTTGACATGGATGAGTACCCTGTTACCACTGAGCTCCAGGTTCGTTTTTTTTTTTTTTTTTTTTTTTTTATTTTTTTTTATTTTTTTTTTTATTTATTTTTATTTTTTATAATTTTTATTGGGCTGATTTTTAAAAAAAATTATTAGGGTGCGTTCTTTTTACTTAAACTTATTTATACCTGATTGAAATTGATCAACCAATGAGTTGCTGATGGAGTCGGACGGTCAGCTATATGAACCAAGTTTCTATCTCCTATACATTAATTCCATATTTCCATCTGTTTTTATATAATTTTTTCATTACAAAACTATAATTAACTTTTACTCAACCTAATAATAGGTTAATACCACTTGTAATATTTTACATTAACGAAAAAGGTTATATCTCTTCCCAAGTGTTTTTAGAGGGCTCTAAAAACAACTTCAATACACATTAATAAAGTATTAAAATATACTAATGCTATACATAATATAATAAAATTGTATAAAATTAGAAATTCAGGATAAAAACACGTGTTGGTCAGTGTAATTAGTGTGTTTTTGTCACGATTTTTTAAATTTAAACAATTTTCAAAAGTGTTTATAATACTTATATGTAGCCTTAAGGGCTATGTATATCATTTTCCTTATTATTATAACTAACACTAGTTCTATCTAACAAATACGAGTAACATTCATCCAATTTTTAATTAAGTCCAACGTGTATTGAAAGGAACACTACAATTTTAAAAAGTCTTGATTAATCATTATTTTAGGGCGACATACAGCCCACTCCACTCCATGTATTGTCTCCATTGTAAAGTTTAAAGATTACCAATAAACTTGTTCAACAAGAACAACCAAGGTGTATTGAACCATTTTGAGTTGCATCTCATCTAATAATACATTTTTGTTAAATACTACAACCTCGGATTCCTTTTTATCCTTTTCGATTTAATTTATTTTTTGTCTCATAAAAAAATTTGTACAAGAAAAACAAATAGGATCAGAAAAAACACTATATGAATCAAAATAGTTGCCCGAGAATTAATGTTAGTTGTGTTTGAAATGGACATGAATGCCTAAGTTTCAAAGGAAAGGAAAACTCGAAAGGGACTTATTAAAGACATTTCTTTGTATAAGTCAGGACAAATATTATGACCTTTTCAACAAAATTGTTGCCCTTGTTGGGACAATTAATAATTGGCAACGATTTTTGATGTCCTACTTGATTTTTTTAATTGTACTCGGATACAAATTAAATTATCAACATATCATACATTCAAGAAGGATCAAAAAAAAAAAAAAAAATACGAAGATACTTTCTAGTACGTGGTTGTGAATTGTGATATTTAGAAACAAAATGCTACTCCCTCCATCCCTTATTTACATACCTATTTCTAATATTTATTACTCGCATAATAAAGGGAAAGATAGAGGGAGCACTAAAAAAAAAGTTGTCTAAATTTAAAGTGGACGATAATGAGATGGTAAGAGAAAGAGAATGAGAAGACCACTTGCACAATAATTTTCAAACAAAGTTAAAAAATTGAACAAAGTATATATACTTCAAATGACCGTGAGTTTAAAGTTCAGTGAATGTGAGATGAAATATTTAGCAATAGAATAAAAACAGTTGGACCATTATTTATCCTTTTAACATCGATAAAGTGTTGGCTCACTTGGTAAAGTTCTTACCTTAAATCTTAAAGATTTGAGATTTAAAATTTCAAAATTCTACCAACTATCAAGTGAGGGTACTTTAGAGGTAGAGATTCCCTTGCCTTCTTCTCTACTCCCAAATACCTAACCCATAAATTCTATGTCAAAAAATCCGTAAGGATAGAGATTTAGCCAGGATCCTCCTTACCATTTAAAATAATATCCCATCAACTTCTGCTTATGGATGTGATATTGTGATTGAACTTAAGATAGTAGAAGACTGTAAATAACTAAGAATTAGGTAAAAAGATTGTAATGATAATTCAGCATAAGAATTAGGTAAAAAAAAAACAGTAAAGTACCAACAGTTTATATGTTGTCGTCAAAAGATTTAACATCACTTTATTTTAGTGATTATTCTGATCAAAAGACAATTAGAATCAGCGCAACTTTTGGCATAATGCGTGGGGATTTCAACAGTTACAACCTTTCCAGCCCAGTTGCGACCTTTCCAGGTCAAATCCCTACTGCTTATTGACATGATTAATTCTTTGTACTTGGTATTATTATCTACTGATGAATGTGAACTAGTCAAAGTTTTAGAGGTGACAACTGCTCCAAAACCGAGGTTAATATTTTTGATATCGAATCATGTCTACATAGTTTATCTTTATTCATGGAATATATGATAGCCTGATAGGTTAATAGTCCATATTATCACCTACCAATCGAGGGAATAGGAATTTATGTCAATTAAATTACTCATTACTCATATTTTAAAAATTAGAATCAACTTTGTAAAGTGCTTAAATTTTACTTTCATTCTGTAAGCTAGCTCTATCGCAATGTAGGATTATTAATTTTTTTTTATCAATGCATCTTTACTCGACTTTACTATATTCTTTTTCATCATGGTCAATTATTCTTATAATAGTCTCTTTTTCTTAACTATATCTCCCACTAACCAAATAAAATAAAATTTAATTCAATTAAGAACTTTTAAAGACGAGAGAAGTATTTAATAAACATTATTTACCCTAAACTTTGATCTCTTAAATAGAAAAAAAAAATTACTTAAATTTCATTTATGTTAAATTGGTTTTGGTTAATTGTAATATTTACAAACATCATACTAAACTCAATTGTTTAGGTTTAGGTGACATGTAATATGTTACCTATTTCTACAAGCATATAAATGATTTATAACCTAGGTACTAATGGATTAATGTCGCACCAATATAACAAGAATGACTTATTTTAAGGAGAGAATATTAACTATTAGGTACTTTAAGAATGCATATAAGAGTTGTTCATGTTTGGACGATGATAGTATCATCGAAGTTTGTACTAGTACTTTAAAGGTTTTAAGTAAGACTAATTGAGTTTGTTTATGTTATTAATTGTGGGAAACAGAATAGGTGCGTTAACATGATAGCAAACTTATTTAATGCGCCACTTAAAGACTCAGAGGTGGCTGTTGGAGTTGGAACTGTGGGGTCCTCAGAAGCTATCATGCTTGCTGGTTTGGCTTTCAAAAGAAGGTGGCAAAACAAAAGGCGGGCTGCGGGCCTACCCATTGACAAGCCCAACATTGTTACTGGTGCCAATGTTCAGGTATTCTTTACTTTTAGGCCCATTTTATTTGGTCCATTGCTTTTAACTTCATCTAAATTGAAATGCATCAACATATTGTCATTTGCTTAGTCTTAGTAATTTAGCTGGTCTCATAATTTGTTCTTAGTGTGATTTCTTAATTTTTGTATGATAACTTCTAAACGTCAAATAATAAGTAAGCCGACCCCAAATTATTTTGGGACTAAAGTTTTGTTGTTGTTGTTGTTGTTGTTGTTTCTAAACATCACATATTAAGTTAAATTAGTGTAAGATTATAGTCTTATTTCATCGTGAGATAATTGTTGTATTGTGTCAATCACTAATAAGTAATAACAGACGTCTAATTTTTTGAAAAAAAAAATCATAAATCATTACGGATTTACCATTTTATGTGAGAAAAAGATTCATGTATGTATGCTTTTCAATACACTATTATCCATCTTCATATTTTATAGGCATTTGGCTACTTTGAGGTTGTAACAATTTTGGTGCATGTTTTCTAATAGGTATGTTGGGAGAAATTTGCAAGATATTTCGAGGTGGAGTTGAAGGAAGTCAAGCTAAGCGATGGATACTATGTCATGGACCCTGAGAAGGCTGTGGAAATGGTTGATGAGAACACTATCTGTGTCGCGGCCATTCTTGGATCAACTCTCAATGGAGAATTCGAAGATGTTAAGCTCTTGAACGACCTCCTCGAGGCCAAGAACAAAGAAACAGGGTATGTTTCACACTTCCAAAACACTAAACAATAATCTTTGGTCATTTTTATGTACATTATGCTCTATTGTCCATTTTACAATGACTAACAACGTGTATAGTATGCTTGGCCTAGGCTAACTTTTCTTCTTTTCTTCTTGTGTGTAGATGGGATACTCCAATTCATGTGGATGCAGCAAGTGGTGGATTCATCGCGCCATTTATATACCCTGAGTTGGAGTGGGACTTTCGATTGCCATTGGTGAAGAGTATCAATGTAAGTGGTCACAAGTACGGACTTGTGTATGCCGGTGTTGGTTGGGTCATTTGGAGGAGCAAAGAGGACTTGCCCGAAGAACTCATCTTTCACATTAACTACCTTGGTGCTGATCAACCCACTTTCACTCTCAATTTTTCTAAAGGTATATAACTGAATTTACAAACTTTACATGATTTCAGTAAGTTCAACTTTCTTTTGTTGGTTTTACTAATCGTTCAATGATCTTGTTATTGTAGGATCGAGTCAGATTATCGCGCAATACTATCAGTTGATTCGTTTGGGATTTGAGGTATTCCTTGTGTTATTTTTAGTACATGTTGGTTGTTTTTCACTACATTATTAAGAGTTCGAAGATAAAGTATAAAATATATTTTTGGGCTTCAACCATCCGCTTAAACTTTTGATTGAGTTGGTCCTTTAACATTCACAGCTTCACAATGTACCTTTTCTAGTCAATTTAACAATAATTGTACGTTTTCTAGTCAGTTGCATTTTCACTAAATGAACGGAGTTTTTATGTCTTATAATAAATTTGATAGGGATACAAGAATATCATGGAAAACTGCCAAGAGAACGCGGTGATCTTGAAGAATGGAATTGAAAAAACTGGCCGATTCAACATCATATCGAAGGATATAGGAGTTCCATTAGTGGCATTCTCTTTGAAAGACAACAGTATCCACAATGAGTTCGAGATCTCAGACATGCTTCGTAGGTTCGGGTGGATTGTACCAGCTTACACCATGCCTCCAGACGCGCAACATGTGACAGTGTTGCGTGTTGTCATCCGAGAGGACTTCTCTCGCACCCTTGCAGACCGGCTTGTTGCTGACATCCAAAAGGTGCTCAGCGAGCTTGATGCCCTACCTGCTCGCGCTAGTGCTAAGCTAAATGTCGCGAATTCAGAGGATGGTACTCAGCAAATGACTAGGAAGAAAAGTGCCTTGGAAATGCAAATGGAGGTTTGCAGTGTTTGGAAGAAGTTCGTCGATGAAAGGAAGTTGAAGACCAATGGTGTTTGCTAGATAAATCCACCAAGTAACCAACTATGGAGTATCCCAAGCGTGATTTTGCTCTTATTTTATTTTTCGAGGTTTAGTTTAATATGTGTATGATCATGAATTTCTCTTATCTTAGAGAAATAGACCATGATATAAGTTAGTTTATTTATTTATTTTCATTGGACTTACAATATGATTATGAGGAAGGTATAGTAATACTTGTATTGAATGTTTAGCATTCTAGTGTTCTGACTCAAAGAATTTTCCACTGATAAATAATATTGAAGATTTTGTGTTAAATGTTTTTGTGTAGGGCTTATATAGTTATATGTAGTAATCTACTGCTTTAATAGCTGTTAATCTGTCAATATCAAGGCCCTGTTCGTTTAGACTGAATGGAGTTGATATGAATCAAATTACTTATATATATAACAAAAGTTCCAAATAATGAAAAAAAAAAAAAAAAAAAAAAAACTGAAGCCACCTAATAGCGGCACAAGATCATAGATGGCTTCATGTACTCTAAATTATTGTACAACTACAAATCTTTTAAATCTCTATGAGTACATACAAGCAAGTCTACAAAAAGTCCCTCATCCAGAGATATCCCATACAAGATTGCGAGTTTTGATGCTCATCAGACTTAATAGCTTAGACGATATCAACTTTATGACCTGAAGAACAACTAGAAGACCTCATACTCTTCGCGCCTTCACTGCTACATTCACACCCTTTCCATGACATGATCTTCTCTATTGAATTCGACAGAGCTAATTTTCGTGTTGGTTGCAATTGGTGGCACACATACTGCATGGTTGGCCTTACATGTGGATCATCCTTAATGCACTCTAAAGCTAACTTAATGATAATTGCTATCTCATGAGCCAATCCTGAAGAAGGATATGGTAGACGTGTGTCTAAGAGATCTTTGGGGATCAAATTAGGAACACTTTCGAGCAGAGAAGTGTCGGATATTGCAGACGAGGATGATGATGAAGTGTATGCCGATGAGCTTGAAGATGGAGATATAAGGTCTCCTGGATGGCTTCCCCTTATAACCTCTAGTGCTACAACTCCGAAGCTGTAGACATCACATTTCTTGGTAGGTTTCATGGTATAAGCTAGTTCTGCAAGGAAATATAATGAGTGGACAATGATTTTGGTTAGAATTGTATTTGATACATAAGATAAATGTAACATTGCATACAATGAACCAAATACTAAGCAAAATTATGCATCAAATTTCTAGTGAGACTATTATCATGGAAGAAAATATATCAGCTTTTCAAGTGATGTGCATAAATTATTGAGTAAATTAGGAATGAGTGAGTATTACCAGGAGCAATGTAGCCATAAGTTCCAGCAAGCTCGGTCAAGTTGCAAGAATCTAGACATAGAAGCCGAGCTGTGCCAAAATCGGAAACTCGAGCCTCATAATCTCTATCAAGCAACACATTGTTGGAAGAAACATCTCTATGGATTATAGGAGGAGAACAATCATAATGCATATAACAAAGTGCATTTGCAATCCCCTTAATCACATTGACCCTTTTCTCCCAGTCCAATTTTCTTGCTTCCTTCTCGTTCCCTAGCAACTTCCCTAAGCTTCCCCTCTCCAAGTACTCGTAGACCAACAATGAATGTTGGGCATGGGAGCAAAACCCATTAAGCTTCACAATGTTTCGATGTCTAATCTTGGATAAAGCTTCGATTTCAGCCTCAAAATTCTTTCCTATTACAAAACCCGGGTTTTGTGCAGTTTTCAGCTTCTTAACAGCAACAATTTGCCCTGTTGACAGGACTGCTTTATACACAGTCCCATGGCCACCTTCTCCTATACAGTACTTCGCGTCAAACCCTTCTGTTGCTTCGTTTATGTCCTCGTATACCAATTTCCCATCAAAGCTCCATATAGAGAACATGTTTTCTCGATGTGAGCCTAGTTTCCGGGTTTTCTCCCCTTTAACCCCTTTCAGAAGATACAAGGCAACCGCTACAATGATGCATAGAAAAGCCCCAACTCCTATGATGGGAGCAGTAATCAGTATCACTCTATCTTTGCCGTTCCTCTTAGAAATATTAAGGGCTCTAGGACAAGGCATTAGGCCTGTTATGTTCCCACATAGAGCTTTATTTCCCATAAACGATTCGAGGGGTGCATTCGTGAACACTTTGCCATCAGGAAGAGGACCCTCGAGGTTGTTGTAGGACATATCAACGGACATCAAACTTTGCATTTGATCGAAAGTTGATGGGATTTGGCCAGAAAGATTGTTATGAGAAAGATCCAAGTCTTCCAAGCTATCCAACTTCCCAAGTTGCAATGGAATCTCCCCTGAAAGTGAGTTTCTGCTCATGTCTAGCAGTACTTGTAGACTCACAAGATTCCCAATCTGCCAAGGAATAACTCCACTCAAGCTGTTTCGACTAAGATTCAAGTTGATCATCTTGAGACAATTTCCAATTCCTTCTGGGATCGTTCCATTTAATCCATTCCCGCCAAGATCAAGAGAGGCTAAATCGAGCAAATTACCAAGTTCATTGGGAATGTTCCCAATGAGCTTGTTATTGCTCAATGTGAGGTTGAACAATGACTTCAAATTTCCCAACTCTTTCGGAATCACTCCCACCAGCTGATTAGATGACAAATCTAGATACTGCAGCTTGGTTGCTAATCCCAACTCAGGCGGTATTTTACCAGTGATGTTGTTATCAGAAATCTTGAGACTAGTCATGTTTTTGCACCTAGCCCAATTGGAAGAAATCTCACCCTCAAAGTTATTGTAACTCAAATCAATGTAATCAACAACGGGGTACACCCCGAAATCTTCTGTTATATTACCTACAAAATGATTTCTATCAAGTCTTAATCTCGTCAGACTGGTGCAATTTTTCAACCCTTTTGGTACACTGCCTGAAAACCTGTTGTTACTTGCACAAAAATCTTGAAGAATCCCACCTTGGCAAAGTTTTGCAGGCAGTGTGCCAGAAATAGTGTTATTTGAAAAAAAACACAAAGTTAAGTTAGTGAGGTTATCAAACTCCTTTGGAATTGAGCCTGACAACTTGTTTCCATAGAATGACAAAACCTTCAACCCTCTAAGATTTCCAATAGAAGGGGGTAATGGACCTGTAAGGTTGTTCAAGTTAATCCGAAGCTCTTTGAGTGATACCAAATTCCCGAGCTCTGGAGGAATCGTACCCACAAACCGGTTATTTCCAAGGATCAGGAGAGAAAGAGAGGTTAGATTGCCTAAAGAAGATGGAATGTGGCCTGAAAGAAAGTTGTTGATAAAGTTCAGATATGTAAGGGTAGTCATTTTTCCAAGTTCTAAGGGTAGTTTCCCAGTGAATTGGTTATTTCCCAAATGAAGGCTAGTAAGTTTAGTGAGGTTGCTAATTGATGAAGGGATATTTCCAAAGAGATTATTATCATGAAGATCAAGGAAAGTTAAATTCGACAAAGAAGAAAAATTGAAGGCATAAAGGGTACCTGTTAAACCCACACTGGTTAAGTTCAACCTTGAAACATACCCATTTTCACAACCAACTCCAAGCCAATGGCATGGATTGACAACATTGCTGTTCTTCGCGGTAAATCCGGTACTCGGAAGTGACCAAGATGACAGAAATGACTGGTTATGACTATGCAAGCTCTGTTTCCATTTGATGAGAGCTTCTGCTTCCTGCTGATTTGCATCAGCAAAGTTGAAAATGAAAGAAAAATGCAAAAGTATGCAAAAAAACAGGGGAATCAAATTTTTATTTAACATGTTTTCTTCTTTGAAAGGAGTAAATTTTTAATTTAACTTATGATTTCATTTATATGTTTGGCTTTAAAAAGTAGGTTGCTAAATTTGTCCTTAGATCTAGAATTGAAGATTAGTTCAGGCTCACTTTTGCTAAATTTTTGACTTTTTAGAAAATCTATACGAAAAACTTACAAGTCAACTTGACTTACTAGAAGATAGTCATCACTTTTGATTGTTTTGAATATCTTATGACGGCTGATTTGGATTTTTTTGTATTTTTTTTTCCTACTTTGTATTGTACGTTCAACATCGTTGAAACATTCTTGGCAAGAACTTTCACTGTAGTACCAATTATCTTTGAAAAATGTTCAATACAAAGTATAAATTAAAATGGAGTAATCACACTCAACCCAGTTTTTTTTGTTATTCTTGAAAGACTCGACAACGACAATGAGTCGATCTTGGATGAAAAATATTCAACTTAGACAGAGAAAATACAAGTTTATCAATATGATAAACAAAATTTGTTTGTCGAATGACAAAATTGTAAATAAATTAACAACTTTTTGTTAAATATGAGTCCCACTCTTGTTGATATACTACCTCCGTTACAGGTTATGTGCCACGATTAGACATTTTCCCTCTTTGCTATATGTCAAATCGTTGCACATAACTTGTAACGGAGGTAGTATTTACGAAAATACCATGATGACTAGGCATTTATGTTGTTTTATTTACCATTTTGCCAAATTGATTAACTGGACTTCCTCACTTAGACACTTCCATTACTGTAAACAATAAGCTATTTTAGAATGTCGGAGTTTAATTTTCATAAATCTTGAACATTAATATCTCCAACAATCAAATAATTTACGTCGCAAACACGATCATGCTAAATTTGACTCCAAAAATACTTCATCCGTTTACTCGATACATGATGTGTATAAGGCACTCCTTAATGGTGAGACTATGAATATAAGATGTGACCCAACTATTCTTAATGGAGAGACCGAGAGACTAAGAATAAAAATTTCATACCCTCTAGAAAAATGAACAGTGTGAGTATGTGACACGGTGGTAGTCTCAAACAGTGGTTTGAATCATGAACAATGATAGAAGACCACTTCATCCCTTGACAAATGACAATTCAGCAAATCTAAACTGGACAGAATAATATCAGGTATTTCCGTTCTCCCTAAATAATAAACCACATTTCTATTTCTATTTTTTTTTTTTTTTTTTTTTTTTTTTTTTTTTTTTTTTTGTGAAATAAATAAACCACATTTCTATCATAAGACCATTCCAAAATATTCCATCCTCTGTATCTGTATCTGTATCTTACCGAAATAAGTTACACATTAATTGTGTAATTTTCCTACATATTAAAAAAACACTGCCCTCCCAATTTGTTAGATTGTGTTACCCACCCTTTAATAATTTTGAAAGAGAAAAAAAAAAAAAAAATTAGGACATAAACTTAAGGCTTGAAAGCATAATAAAATAATCTAAATTGCACTCTTCAACTCATGTATTAGGTACTACAGGATTCCGAGTGGACAAAGAATTACAGAAGATTTTTGTCTTCTGCAAATTCTAGTTTAAATTAATGTTGCAAAAACAAATAAAAATCTTAAAGACATTATCATTCACTTGAACTATTACCCATTGCCATCAAAAATTCTCCTTCACAAACTACCTCACCATCAACATATGCTTTGCCTTCCATTTTTGCTATACCAAAGCGTTTTTGTAGTTTGACGAGTGTCATTCTCATCACCAAAGTGTCCCCAGCAATCACTGGCTTCCTGAATCTTACTTTGTCAATACCAGCAAAGAAGAAATTGTCACGGGAACCACCAACTTCTGGTTGCAGCATGACCAGACCACCAACTTGTGCCATTGCCTAAATGCAGGTAATAAACTTATAGTCAATGTCATTGTTAATCTCAATTTGAGGTCTTATAGATAGAACCCATAGAAGATTAGATAAAAAGGGGGAAAAAAAAATGAGGCCCTCAAATTTAACAGAAAAAATCGATAAATAGCTGATTGTTGTTGTACAATACAAACAGAGCATAAATAGATTTAGGACAATTAATACAGGATTCAATTCACATTCTTATTCTGCTTAATCTCGGTTCACCAATTGAAGACAAAATTGTCTAACTCACAAGGACCAACTCCTGGTGGTCCTCTCTTAAACAAAAAGAGCACAAACAATGGAGCATTCTTACAAAGATTAATCTATGGAGGAAGAAAGAAACAAATCAAACAATCTTTTGAGGCAAAAGCTCTGCTTGTTTGACTAAGAATGACCTAGCTTGATGAAGTCCAAAGCAATAACTAAAAATGTATAATGTGGAGTATTTTTGATTTTTGCATTCTTCCTCTCAAGAAATTTTGTAAAAAGGTCGAATGGAGATGCTTTCCTATATACAGGGAGCATTACCATATAAGATATGATATACACCTTCCCAACAACATACAAACTGGGCACTAACAAATGCAAAAGGGGAATTAAATGATGTATATATCACAATTGAGTTGGCCAGGTTGCAAACTATTACTACTCCAGAGGTGACTCCTATTCAGATTTCTCATAGACCGCAAAACTGTCTAAACCTTAATTTTCATTACCTCCATATTACCACACAAGCTCTACGAGCAAGGTAAAATATGCTAGAGTACAAGTTATATACAAGATCATTTTCAAAAATATAACTATATAAGATTGAGACATCCAACTCAACTTTCAGCATTATAACAACGTCAGCAAAGGTTTAAATTTTGGTAGGGGGTACTCAAAATAGGAAAGGTAATTGATATCCAAACTTCCTTTATTTATTGTTTTTTTTTTTATTATTATTATATGAATTCTCTTCCCCCACCCCCCCCCCCCAAAAAAAAAAAAAAAAAAAAAAAAATTCCATTTAGGATTTCCCATAATCCTTCTACTACATCATTTCCAGCTCCAACTTGGATCCCGAGTATTTATTGCCTTTCCCTCAACCACTCTGCTCAACTTTCATAGCCACTACCAACCTCCCAACAATCTGGCAGTCCACCATGAGTCATGTCAGATTCAAACCTGACACTAGACCCCATACACACCATTGCCACCATCACCTTTCAACCACCACAGAGTGTCAAAGCCCAAGCACACTCTCACTTGACAATACACCACCAACAACTCAAGCCTTCTTCTCTAACCACCCAATATAAAGCACATGCACGACTTTTTCCCAACCACAACCCACCTTATACCCAACACCAGAAAATCATAAACCCAAAACATCACAACCTCCACAGAGAAGAAAGAGAAAGAGAGAACTAACCACTTAATCAGCACCACACCAGAACAAGACATAGGCAAAGCACATGCACGACTTTCCACCAACCACAACCCACCTTATACCCAACACCAGAAAATCAAAAACCCAAAAGACCACAACCTCCATAGAGAAGAAAGAGAAAGAGAGAAATAACCACTTAATCAGCACCACACCAGAACAAGACATAGGCAAAAACTCAAAAAAGAAATCTAACTCTATGGAGGTTGGTTGTTGTGGTTCTTAAAACCTCCAAGCAACTCTGACCACCATAAACTTGAATTTAATCTATTTCTTCACACCTCCAACATACCCTACGTAAATACTATTGTTTCTAAACATTAATAATTTATGTCAGAAAATTCAAATGATTCAAGCCATTTAAGGTCTACAATTGGTAATCCATGTATTAATAAATGCTACAGTTTACAATCCTATTTTTCATATCATGTCAATTGCCCTTCATAAAGGTCTTAGTTGGTAATCAATGGAAATTCCCCTAAACTAATGCAAAGCCATGAACATATACATCTTATTCCCCAAACCACACACAACATTCCAATTAATTTCCCTTGCATGATTTGGGCTGGTGCTCCATAGGCAAAAGCTTCTGCTTTGCAATAGCTTTGTTTGTCAAATCACTCATTATGGTTCGAACTCTCTCACATTTATGTATTTTAGGGTATCTAGCAAAATAAGACCAGAACAATTTACATCACCAAATCTCATTGGCTCATGACAGCAGGTTCACATACTGAAGGTTCATTGGAATCATAAAAGTTTGCACCGTTATAGTATCCAATAATCAGGAAAACTGTATACATACACCACTTCTACCTTAACTTTCAAAGAGGACAAAGACCCTAAGTAATATCCTTAATGCCAACCAGACGAGTTTTAAACAGCACCTAAACAAATCATAAGCTAATTCAATCCAAGGAACAACTCCCCACACACGCACCAAGCCACAAAAGAAAATCAGACCTAAGGGAAGGATCCATATCCCACTCAAATTTACTCCATTGTCCCTAAAGCAATATCATAGAAGTTCACAAACAGAAAACAAACCATTATTTTCAATAATTACAAGCAAACCTTCATACTAAAAACCCAAAACAGATAGCACAGACTACAATCACACGAAAATTCAACAATGTGGCAATATATATCCCAATTTTCCATTAAATGAAGATTGATAACAATACAATTAAAAACGAGAAACTGAAAACAAATTGAATAAAGTTCATACCTCAACCATGAGAACACCAGGCATAATAGGCCTCTCAGGAAAATGGCCAGGAAAGAAATTATCATTAATTGTCACATTCTTAATCGCAACTGCGGAAACTCCTGGATTATACTCTACCACTCTATCCACTAGCAAAAACGGAAACCTATACACAATATCAACACCCAAATCAACATCTCCAAACCCTAAACCCTAAATTCAAAAATTAAACCAAAAAGAGGCAACAATTGAAGCAATTCAAGAACATACAAACTCACCTGTGTGGCAAAATGTCGCGAATCTGATTAATATCCATAACAGTGGGAAATGCCGGAATTCCTGCACCCAAAAATAATATATAAAAAATCATAAATTTCAATCATCAAAATTAACGATATCTGCAATTGATGAAATGCAATTAATAAGAATACGAACGCTTTTCAATGGGAATTTCATCGGTGGAATTGCTAGCAGAAGCGTCGGAAGAAGCGCGGGTGATGAAAGAGGGGGGATTTGAGGAGGTGAGAGAAAGAGATCTGAGTTTTAAGAGGGGAATTGGGGGAGAGAAATTGGGAGAGAGAGTGCGATTGGTGCGATGAGAGGGAGAAGAGTGGGAATTGAGGGGAGAGGTGAGGAAGTGAGAGAGAGCTGTTGACGCCATTGTTGTTGAAGAGAGAGAAAATTGAGGTTGAGTTGAAGGAGGAAGATAATGGAGGAGAAGAAGATGATGAAGAAGTTGCAGTGAGAGTGTAAAGTGAAAGTAGTTCAACTGAAAAGAGGAAATAACGAATCAAGGGCGACAATAACGAGGATCAACAAGAGTTTGCACTCTTTGTGAAAAAAATAAAAATAAAACATTGCACTTTGTTAATGTCAACAACTCACAACAATGTTAGTCAATTGGTTGAAGACCTTAAAATGGTGGAGCAACACCAGGTTTCTCACCTTGATAAATATTTACTCCGTAATAAATATTTAGGGGTATTTGGTTTACATAATTTCAGTAAACTCAAATTCTTTAGTGTTACCAAGATTATTTCAATGTTATAGAAATTACTCGATCAGTGTTATAGGGGTTATTTGGTTAATATTATAGGGGTTTACTCGGTCAGTATTATAGGAATTATTTGGTCATTGTTATAATCAGTGACGTGATATGACCAGCGATACACAAGATGCATTATTAGGTATCCTTGAGTTATGTTTATTTTTTTAAAAGTTTAATTCCAAACCTCACAGAGGAGGAAGTGGATTTGGCTTATTCTCATACTTTTAGGTACTTTGTATAAATTAGAAGAAAAAAAAACTTTCATACATGATTAAACCTATACCCGTTTGCAAATCGAAAGCCCCCTTAATGTTTATCAAGGGTTAAATTGGTCATTTCCACCATAAAGTATAGGACTATAAGGTATGCATGTAAATGGAAATAAGACGTAAATTAAGCCTCTCACTGTCTCACTAACAACGTTGATAATCGCTCATCTTCCTTGGATCCATAATCCCCACCTTCATCTTCTTCCTCCAAGTTTCACCACCTTTATTTTCACAAATGTTTAATTTCAGGTTTAAATTAACAAAGTTTAACATTAAGGTGTTTAAAATGAGTATTAATGAAATAGAATAAGTATAATTAAGGCGAAATATGTTTGAAAATCATTGTGAACCTCATTAACGATTGAATATTTGAAGAAATTTGTCAAATGGTAGTGAGACCAGAACAAAACTAAAGTATAAGATAATTATTAGCAAAAGATGAAATTGAAAAGGTAACTACTTTTAAGGATATACCGACACAGACACACAGCTATTTCGTATACATATATTAGCAAAAAATATATTAAAAGGCGTCCATAAAATTGTTTATGTGCCACGTGTACCTCTTCTTACACCAATCTTACGCCATGTCATCATTCAACAACCTCTACCATTATACCACATCATCATTCAATGATCCAAATTAAAAATGCATGCAAAGAGATTCAAACCCAAACCTCTTTAAATGAAAACCACATGCATTACCATCTTAGCTAGAATTATATTATAATTTATTAATCCACATTTATGTATAAATACATACAAAACAAGTATTATAATGAAAAACAAAAACAAATAAAAATCCAAAATGAGTTATTTTTGTCATTGTATTCTAATTTACTACGTAAAAAAACTTATTAAGTCTTTTAAAGTGTCTAACATAAAAAAAAATAAAAAAATAAAAAAAATATTCAAAATATCTTCCGGGGCAAAGCCTGAGCCACACTAGTTATTTTTATTAAAATATGATAAATGAAAGTTTAAATGAATACTAAAGACTTGAGAGGTATCTTTTACTTTGTAACAAATTGTTGCAACTTTCAACTTTCATGAAACGAAAGAAGGACCTGTTCTTTTTGAGCTTATGGGCAGAACAAAGCAAGGATCAGCAGAGTAAAGCAAACATATTTCAGCATTATTATTATTATTATATTTTTTTAAATGTAAAAATTGTTTTCATTACATCTTATTATTATTATTATTATTAACAAGCGCATAGGCCGCATACCATTAGTTTAGATGAATGAAAACATAGATAGATGAGTACCATCTTTAACATATACTATATATCTAAATAGTAGAAAGATATATAAATGACAATAGTTTAACATCTTTAAATTATTACAAGCACATCCCTAAAATAGAACATAATTAGATAAGAGTTTAAATATAAATTATTATTATTATTATTATCTTTAAATAATAGTTATTATTATTTTAGAACCAATGTGATGCATGGTTTATATAAAATCTATTTTTATAATTTGTATATTTTAAAATAAATAGATAAATAAGAATTATGTACCTTGTACAAAAATATTTGTAATTTATAGTTTTTAGATTTTCATCAAAATTATGATATAATACCTGTTCAACATCGCATAATACATATTTCTAAGAGTCCATTTATAAGTGTGTTATTTACAATTGTTTCATTTTTTAAAGATAAATTGATAGATTGTAGTTGTATTGCAGAAGCTTATAATATTCAAATTTCAAAATTATTAAATATGGTAGCTCCAAAAAAAAAAAAAAACATCATTCTTGCGTAAAAAAATTACTCTATATTATGTCAATGCACGTGGACAATAACTTATTGTTTTAGTAATGTAAAACTAGCTTTTTGGCCCGTTCAATGCACGGGTTATTACTTGGGGTTAATTATACGAAATAATTGCTTTATTTCTAAAACTTAAAGGAAAAAAAGACCGAGGATGGTAAAACTGTGAAAGAAGATGAAGAAATTTATTTAGATATATGTACATGAAGATTGTGAAATATGAAAAGATATATTAGTTTAAATTATATTTAAAGTCTAGGAGATGAAAAGATTATATTTATTATAATTCATATGTTTATGTAATAAGTACTAATTAATTGAACTTTATTTTATTATGGTGGAAATGGAACACTTCATTTTCATACTTGAATATAAATATTAAGGGAGGTGACATGTGTTATATGGGGTATTGAGTGACTTATGATGCCATGTGTCATATAAAAAAATTGTGGTTTATGTTTTTAAATACTAAGTATAGATTTAATAAATTATTAAATATTAATTATTACCATTATTAAAAATTATTTTTAAGTACAGAAAAACAACTCAAAAAACGAGATGGAAGTATTACTTGTAATAATTTCGTCCGGTTAAAGGAGTACACCAATTCAAGAAACGTCATAGACTGGCCTCCGATACAAAGAAGCCTCCTAACTCCTTAGAATGGCGGTAATGCCTTCTCAAATCTTCCCAGCAAAAACAATCCCATCATTTTCGCTACCAAAAACAATTAACAACATTATGCAGTCAACAAAACCCAACAACCCATCCTCGATTCCATTAAAATTGAAGAAAAGCATGATGCACACGAGGTGTTTGTCAAAATGTCCAAGAGGCCATATGCACAGGTAAGCTCCCAAAAACTCCAATAATTTCCTTCCACCCACGCACACTGAATTGAAGTTGATAAAGATTATGTTTTGTATCATTGTTTAGCAATTTTGTGGGTCATACACGATACACACGTCGGTATGTTATACAAAGCACACATATCAAAAGTCCAATACGTAATACTATGCATTTGCTAATATGACAAAATTGTTGCATAAAATAATTGCATAAATTAATGTTAAAATCTTGTATAAACCAAGTGTAAACACTAAAATGATGCAGGGAGAGTAATTTTAAATTAAAATTTAGAGAAGCTGTGAGACCCTAATTTTCGGTATTGGAAAATGAAAAGTAATAAAGTTATAATATATGCCTTGAAAAAAAGAAGTGTGGACTACTGAGTATGATAATTGATTTTGATGAACCATTGTTACTGAAATACTGAGCAATTTGCATCCCTGAAAAAAGCCATAACACTAATTATAATTAACCCACAAGAGAAAAGAAAGAGAGAGAGAGATGGATGTGTCAGGAGGTCTTTCACTGGTGCAATCTGTGATCGAAGCGTTGGGTTCTCCCGTTTGGTTGAGAATTGAAGCTGTGTTTGGTTTGGAATCTGAGCTTGACAAACTCAGAGAAACCATGTCAACTATTGAGGCTGTGCTCCTTGATGCTGAAGTTGAAGAGCGGCTGCACCAACCTTGTCGCACCTATGTCGAGCGTAACAAGCTCCAGAGGCTTAAGGAGACTCTTTATCGAGCTGATGATCTGTTCGATGAGATTACCACTCTTTGCTCATCTCAAGGAGCTTATGCCCTGTAGTAATAACAGGGTGTGTAATGAGGTATGCCTTTTCTTCTCCCGCTCTAATCAGTTTCGTTCTGCTTTCAATTGGTCTCAAGAGATGGAAAAGATATCGGATATGTTGGATGATATTGTCAAGGATCATCGATATGATATTGGCTCTAGACATCCTGCTGGTTTCGATGCGGCTAAGCAGATGAGAATTAACGCAAGGGAAACTCATTCCTACGTTTGCGAGGATGACGTGATCATTGGGAGGAAGAATGACAAGCTGAAAGTGATAGATATGTTAACACTTGTGTTGAGCAGCAGGATGGTTTTGTTGTCAGCATTGTTGGGATTGGAGGCTTGGGGAAAACTACTCTGGCCCGTCAGGTTTATAATGATGAGATGATTGTCAAGGATAAATTCCCTCAGAAGTTGTGGCTTTGTGTCTCTGATGATTTCAATGTCAAAGTGCTAGTTGGCCAAATCCTTGCAGCTGTAAATCCGCACATCGACCAACATAAGCTGAATTTGGACCAGCTCCAGGTGAAACTTCGGCAAGAAATGAATAACAAAAATTATCTCCTTGTTTTGGATGATGTATGGACTGAGGACTCCAGTAAGTGGCTTCAGTTGAGAAATGTATTGATTGGAGGTGAGAGGGTTAGCAGAATTATAGTGACTACTCGCTCCAAAAAGGTAGCTGATGTTGTGGGAAGTCGTTGGATGCATGAATTGAAGGGTCTCTCAGATGACGAATCTTTGGATTTGCTTAAGAAAATGGCACTTAAAACGGAGGATCGGAGGAGGAAAATCCACTGAAGCAACAAATGGACGACATTGGAAAAGAGATAGTTCGAAAGTGTGCAAATGTTCCACTTGCCATAAGGGTGGTTGGAAGTCTTCTTCGAGGTCAACGTGAAAGTAAATGGGAGAGTTTGAAAAATACTGACTTGGCAAACATTATACAAGATGAGACCAACAGCATAATACCTGTGTTGAAAATCAGTTACAATTATCTTCCGTTCCATTTGAAGAGCTGCTTTAGTTACTGTGCTATATTCCCCAAGGATTACAAGATTATCAAGGAGGACTTGATAAGTCTTTGGATGGCTCAAGGCTTCATCATGCCGTTAGATGGAGAGAGCTTTAAAGATGCCGGCGAGGAGTATTTCAAGCAGTTACTGCAAAGGTGCTTCTTCCAAGATGTAGAATTAGCCGAAGGCACTACTGATGAAATTATATCATGCAAAATGCATGATTTGATTCATGATCTTGCCAAAGAAGTAGCAGGGACAGACATATTATCGAATGACTATAGGGCAAGATGTTTTAATGAGAAAACTCGCCATGTATATATTGATAGGAGTACCCCTAGCGATCTTATTCGTAATTTGACCAAGATGAAAAGGATGCGTACATTTCTATGTTTTGATGATGAGTGGTTTTTCCCTACAAGAAGGTATATTATGGAGTTAACAAAACTGAAATATTTAAGGGTATTATGTTTGAAATGTGCTGGACAGAAAACGTTGCCGAGCGCGACAGGTGAATTGGTGCATCTAAGATATCTTGACCTCTCAAAAAATTATTCTCTTCGTGGGTTGCCCTCGTCCATTACCAAGCTTTACAACCTGCAAACATTGAATTTGAATTATTGTTCGACTCTAAAAGAATTACCAAGAGAGTTGAAAAAGTTGGTTAATCTTAGGCATCTTGATATATCTGGTTGCTCGAGTTTGACACATATGCCTGCAGGGATGAATAGAATGACATCTCTGCAAAAGTTGACAATGTTTGTGGTGAGTGGAAGAAGCAATGCAGCTTGGAATTGGTGGTCAACTGGTGTTGGTCAGCTTCAAGATTTGGATGATTTCACCAATTATACTCGCACTATGCAAATTATAGTTAAAAAAGGTGTAAGATACGATGCAGTAAGAGGGGGAATGCTATTGAAAAGTCAATAATGAAGCACTGGGCCCAATAATGAGGGAGACTACTCATGCTTTGTCTAATAAAAAACAGCAGCAGCAAGAGGAGGTAAGGCCGGGAAGATTGAGGGAATTGAAGGAAATAGATAACGTGGGATATCTAAATTCTCTGCCCATCCACTCTTTCCACCATCTTTTGAATCTCTGTATTGTAAGTGACGAGAAAATGGAGAGATTGAACATAGGAGAGGTGGGGGATGTGTTCCAAAGCGGCCACCTGTCCTCTCTCCGCTCCCTTGTAATTGATGAATGCGATAATTTGAAGAGTATAACAGGACGAGGAGTGTGGGACCATTTCACTGCCCTCGAGAGTTTATCATTGGAGTGGCTTGATAGGTTGGAATTGGAGGATGAAGATGATGTCATCAACAACAAAAGCACAGAAGAAGGATGCATTAATATTGAAGGAAGTGACGCAGAGATGCCATGGAGATACCTTGCTCCCACTCTCCGTTCCTTGAGATTAACTTTACTCCCAAAGGTGGTGAAGCTGCCAAAGGGGATTGGATGCTTATCATCTCTCCATTCCCTTCATATTTGGGCTTGTCATAATTTGGAAAGCCTAGCACCATCAATAGGCGGCTTATCATCTCTCCAATCCCTGGAGATTGGGGATTGTCCAAAATTAAAAACAATGTCAGAAGAGATCCGCCACCTCAGCTCCTTAATTCGACTTACACTATTTGAATGTAGCCCAAAGTTATTGAAAGAATGCAGGAACAAGAATGGTGCTAACTGGTTCAATATCCAACATATCCCCATCATAGGTATGAAAGATAAAATAGTGGTTATTATTGTTGTCTTTTCACTTTTATTTTTGCAACAATTTTGAAGAATGGATTGCTTGCTTGCTTATCATCTCTCTAACACCTTTTTAATATTTGCTTCAGAATACTGCTAGAATCAGCGCCCGAAAGAATTTGTTTACTCAATGTTTATTGAGACTACTGTCCATACAGTAGAGCTAAGCTAGGTGGCTGCAGTTTGTTATGAAGATTGCCACGTCAGAAAGTTTGTTATGCATTCTGCCACGTCAGAGAAAGTTTGTTATGCATTCTGCCACGTCAGAGAAAGTTTGTTATGCATTCTGCCACGTCAGAGAAAGTTTGTTACAGCTGATTTATTGAGTTCGTTATTATTACAGAAGTTAGTTACAAGTTCTTCTAGATTCTTCATGATGTAATAGATCCTATATATACTCTTTTAGGCTGTATTTTACATTTATCCAATCTGATTTCTCTTGCATTTCTTTCTGAGATTGTTCTGATTTCTTTTGGATCTGAGTTGTTCTTTTGATCGATTTTGCTTTGATCTTTTTCTGCTTCCTGATTTTGAGTTGTTTTGATTCTTGATCAATTCTGCTCTTCGATTTTCTTGAATTTCTTCCTTGATTTTGAGGTGTTTCTTCACTTAACAATGGCGGAAAATCAATCTACTCAGGCTAATTTGAATCAGAATCCTGCAAGCATCTACTATATTCATCCTTCTGATGCTAACACTGCTCAGCTGGTTTCATTCAAGTTAAATGGAGAAGGTTTTACTAGTTGGAAACGAGCTATGATGTTGACCTTGTCAGCTAAGAACAAGGCAGGCTTTGTTAATGGTGCTTACAACCGGTCAAAGGTAATGTCTATCAAATATATAATTCACACTTGGATTTCAAATTTTGGGTTAATAACATATGATGCCGTATCAATTATCATGTTAGTATTACCATTTTACCCGAGTAGTAGTTTTGGTCACGCAAACACAAAAAGTTTCACTGTTTTTACTGTTGACTATTGTAATTAATACAACCATTTTTTCATGATCAATCTTCTGATAGAAGTGATAAATTGTATACATATATACCCTTGTACATAAAACTAAGTATATGATTAGATCGAATTAGAATATACCTTAAAATTCAGAATATATTAGACCAGATTTCTTATGGTCAAATATCTGAAGTTTCAGATATATTAATTAAAAATTATGAGAACCGGATATTTGGATAACACTTGCACTTTTAAGACATTTAGCAGTCTCTTATGGATTTCAATATAATGAAGCTATGCTGGCTGGTTACCAGAATATGGGTTATTTTATATGTGTGGGTTTTGGCTGTCTAGTTTAATTTCACCATATATAGTTGTTTGTGTATACACGTGTTTATTTCAGATTTTGTGCAGACAGAATTTCAATGAAGCAAGTTGGGATGGAGATTATCTCATGCTTGTTAATATTGGCATTATCTATCTTGACAACACACAACCCTTAATATTAACTCCTTAATTAAAAGTACAAGTTGCTAAGAGCTGCTGCAACTATACTCTGATTTAACTCATAAGTAGAATCAATAGTATTGCTATTTAATTTATTTAAATCTATACCTTTGGCAAATTGTCATGTATTGTTTTTCAATGATGGTCAAAACATCTTTTTCTATGAGATGAGCACATATCCTTTAAGTATATAACAAGGTTGATATTTTATAATGTATATCACTTCTGATTTTGCTAGATAATGTGTACTTCTACTGATATCTACCATTATTTCTAGTTTGATTTAGTTCATTAGTGTGCGTTGAAAAAACAATTCCTGATCCGGTCCTATGGCTCAATTCGTGGAACTTGAATACATTGTTATTTGTACCACCTCAAAAGTAGGTTCCAATTCTGATGGTGTTTGCTTCATATTTTTTACTGTCGTCATTTTTCTAGCTCACAGGACACAGGATTCATATAGAAAGAAGATTGAGATTCATTGATGAGTTGGAATCGGAGAATAAAGAATAGGGGTTGTTATTGTCTTTTCACTTGAGATTCTGCAACACTTTTGAACGCTGCCTGCTTATCTTTTTTTTTTTTAATAATTTGCTTCAGAGATTTATTAAATCACGGCAAGAAGAATTCTTTGAGTCATTGTTCAGTGTTCATACACTGCTCGACTGAAAAAAGGTAATTATCTGATTACATACAAAAGGGTGTTAAATGATAAGGAAGAGAAGGATGTTCCTTGCAATTATTCAGTAATTTTTAAACTAAATGTACTTATATTTTTAGTGCAAATTCTATTACTTTATTATAATTATGTGCATGATTTTTTTTTTTTTTTGTTCGAAAAAATTAAAATCAAGGATATATTTCTGGGCATAAGAAAATCCTTGAATTTCTTACAGGGCTAAATCAGTCTAGGAAAGCACATTGTTTTTACCATTTGCCTATTCGGCACTGTACTAAAATTTCCGGGGTTGAATTTTCTTGTCTTTAGAAGTATTGTGTTTGTTCATCTGACTACCAAAATATTTGTTTAGTTAACTTCCCTTATTACAAAGAATAATACAGGTATGTATAGGGTGTTGATACATGAATGGTCATTCCATAAGTCTACTGCTATATTTCTTATGTGGGATATCTGCTTTTCTACATAGGCACGCACATAATGATAGTGATAGTAATGACTAATGAGCCCGATGCAAATAGGGGCTTTCTGAAGATGATAAACTAAAAAGTCGGGAACTACCAACTGAAGCAGAGAAATGTTCATAGTACGTAGCATAAATCAAGTGATCTGTTTTGCTGTCTCTTTATGGATTTCTGAAACTTATGTAGGTTGGTTAACTGAGAGATACCAGGAAATGGAGACATGTCTATATGTATATTTTTTTTATCTCGTCTAGTTCTTTGTAAGTGCTTGATGTATATTTCGTGCTTTTCTTTATGGATCTCGTCTAGATTCATGCAAATAGAATATCAATGAAGGGAAGGGGTGATATTACATTCTGCTTGATGATGTGATAGCTTGCAATGCTTTAAGGAGTATCTAATCCTTATCTTGACAGCACGAACCTTAATATCCACTCCTTAATGGAGAGTTGAAGTGGTTAATTCCTGTAAGGCCTGTAAGTAAAGTAACTATGTATATTTTGATTCAACGCATTAGTAATAATCAGTATTGCTATAGCTCTTTTCTTTGGATCCATATTTTTGGCTAATTGGCAAGGCTAGTTTCATGTAACAGTTCATTTAAACTAGATTGTCGGAAGCCCTCTCTTAAGTTCATGCTTTGCTTGCATTTTAGAGAAAGAGTACTGATAATACATCAGAATCTCAACATCTTTTCTCTAACTCCAGGTTTCGCGAGTTTGTTGGTGATGTAATGCGTTGGATGCTTCATTTCCAGAAAACACATGGTGCTACATGTTCTAAGTGGGAGGGATAGCAGAATTGCAGTGACTACTTGCTCAAGAAGTCAAGAGGTGTGGCCAATATTGCAGGAAGCCACCAGACATGAAACAAAACGGCCTTTCTAAGATTGTCTTGATATATATTTGTTGAGAGTGACACATGAACCCGGCCAACATCAAATGCAGGCACATTTGTGCGATATAAGAGAAAATATTGTGGCAAGTGTGCCAGACGTTCCACTTTCCTTAAAGGTCGCTGGAAGTCTGCTTCAAAATCAAGGTGAAATCAGGTGGCAATATTTGAAAAACACTTACTCGGTAATTTAAACAATATGAGAACAGGATAGTATCTGTGTTGAAGATGAACTATTTTTGTAGATTGTAGAATGTAGACAGGATTTATTTCATGATGTTGTTAAAGAACTAGGAAGGATTGTGTTAAATCATATTCAGTTAGCATTTGATGAGCACTTTCTCCAAAAAATTAAAAAAAAATTAAAAAAAAAAAAAGAAAAAGAAAAATTAAAATGAAAACCTTAAATGACCTAGACATCCCAGCTTATTGTGCCTATTACCTTCTGCCATATCCAAAGGTTTTTGTTCAACCTATTAAAGTTTGAACTAAGTTGTGTACTTCCAATGGATACAATCCAACACAAAAGAAGCATATTAATATCTTGCTGTTGGAGCCAAGTTTTGGAGCAGCAGACATAGATTTGTTGTCCGACAAGAGAAATTTGCTGAAAATTTAAGAATGTACTCGAGAAGCCATTTCACAAAGGGGCTAGAACTTATGATGTTGCTTCTTACAGTACGTATACAGATGTCACTTGTATGTGCCAACATTATCTTGTTCTATACTTATGAATGGCTCCATGATGTTCTTAATCATTTCCTGGTTAATATGCTTCCTTCATATATATTCAACTCTTCAAGATTTAAATGACAGAAGATTGTAACAGACTAGTATGATTTTTCGATGTGAATTAATTATAGCTGTATTACCAACAACCAAGAGCTGGTAGTGTGTTTTTACGTGTACTCCAAATAGTAAAATGTTAGAGGTATGATATATTTTCCGTAGATATCATTAAGGGAATAATATATTTAGGTTTATTTTATGTTAAGATATTATTTAGAATATATATTTTTAGGATTTATGATTATGGTAGTATATCTTTTAGGAATATTGTTTCCTATATTATGTTCGTAGGTTTTGTATAAATACTCTACCTATTGATGAATAATGATCAAACTATTCTCTCATAAATAATTTAACATGGTATCAAGAGCAGGTTAAATCAAAAAAGGAAATCTTAAAGAACAAAAGTAGTTTCTAATATCTTTTTATTGAGCATATGACCAAAGAAGTGTCCTTTTTTGAAATTACACATTACACTTGATTTGGATCGGCAAGTATAATAGGCTAATAGCCATACAATGGTGTTAAGGTGGCTACCCCCATGGCCCATCCCATGCCCCCCACCCCAACTCCACCCCGGACTGAGGGAGACTATTCAGCTCATGTTTTGTCTCATCTTGCTTTCTAATAATACTTCGTAATGGGCATATATTTTCATTAGTTGACAGCATAAGTCAAATCGTTAGAAATAATATAAAACGAAAGTAGTATTTTTGTTTGATGAGTTTTTCGAAAGTACCTTAGTAAGCTACAACTCTGAAAGTTGTCATGTGGGATTGTGGGGGTGCCCACGTCAAGTCAAGTAAACGAAAGCAATTTGTCCATATTATTGGCCACTACACCTAAAAACTACTCATTCATTCACCATGACAACTATTGGCCACTTGCTTCTTGTCGTACTAGCAAAGTAGCAAGACAATGGCATTATTACTCCTCTCAATTATTCATATCACATCCATTGCACTAAGGAAAATTAAACATTATGCGTTATATACTTATATGTCAGTACATATATTTGCCCCCACTGCTTTTACTTTTTACTTTGATGTGATCTTTCCGTGTTAGAAATGGTCGTAAATATACAATTTTACTTGTACACACACTATACTGGTTTGAGAAAATTTAAGTGGATAGAGGGATTAATTAATAAATAAACTACTGTAAAAATTTCAAAGAGTAAATTTGAATGGGATTAAAGGGCCTATTCTTTTCTCCTTATTTTCATATGAGTAAAAAGCGACAAATCAGTAGTCCTCCAATTCAAACTTTGCTATAACTTGATGGTTCAAGACAGCCTGTCTTTCAATTATTAGAGGGAAAACAAGCCTGTAAATTAGGTGTTTTGAAAAATCCTAAACATTTACACCTAAAAAACTTACTCCCTTGTTGAATCACAAGAGATAGATTTAGATGGATGTCTCAGGAGGACTTTCACTGGTGCAAACAATCCTTCAAGTGCTGGGTTCTCCCATTTGGACGGAGTTTGAAGCTGTGTTGGGTTTGAAGTCTCAGCTTGAAAAACTCGAGGTCACCATGTCCACCATCCAGAACGTCCTTCTTGATGCTGAAGAACAGGAGCGGCGGCACCACATTTGTCCCAGCCATGTTGAACGTGGCAGACTTGAACGGCTTAAGGAAGCTCTTTACCAAGCTGATGACTTGTTTGATGAGGTCATTACTCTTGCTCATCGCAAGCAGCTCATGTCAGGTAGCCGTTTCTTCTCTTGTTTGATTCAGCTTCGTTCTGCTTTTACTTGGTCTGGAGAGATTAAAAAGATACGGGAGATGTTGGGTGATATTGTGAATGATCATCAACATGATTTTGTGTTGATGAGACACTCGGTTGATCTTCGGATGAGACATAATCCAAGGGAAACTCATTCCTTTTTGTGCGAAGAAGATGTGATCATTGGGAGAGATAAGGATAAACAGATAGTGATAAATATGTTATTAGACACTACTGTTCAGGAGAGTGTTTCTGTTGTCAGCATAGTTGGGATTGGAGGATTGGGAAAAACCACTCTAGCCCGACAGGCCTATAACGATGAAACCATTGGGAAGAAATTCCCTCTGAAAATGTGGGTTTGTGTCTCTGATGATTTCAATGTCAAAGCACTTGCTGGTCAAATCCTTGCAGCTTAGGAATATGCAAAATTTGAAGGGATGGTGGAAGTCGGAATTAGAAACTGGGAAGGTTGAGACACCACAAGCACCAATGCTTTCTCACCTTAACATACAATGGTGTCCAAATTTGACAACTTTTCCTTTGTGTCCGGGATTGCAAGAATTGGATTTGAAAATTTTTAATGAAGCGCTGGGCCCAATTATGGGGGATGCTACTTATGCTTTGTCTTCTCCCTCAATTTTTAATAATAGGAAGCAGCAAGAGGAGGAAGGACAACATGGAAGATTGAGGGACGTTACGAGGATAGATAACGTGGGATATCTGAATTCTCTGCCCATCCACTCTTTCCACCATCTTTCTAATCTCAATATTGTATGGGACCAGAAAATGGAGAGGCTGAACATAGGAGAGGTGGGGGAGGTGTTCCGCAGTGGTCGCCTGTCCTCTCTTCGCTCCCTTGATATTAATAGTTGCAATAATTTGAAGAGTATATCAGGACGAGGAGTGTGGGACCATTTCACTGCCTTGGAGAGTCTATCATTGTGTCGTCTTGATGAGTTGGAATTGGAGGATGAAGATGATGTCATCAACAACAACAGCACAGAAGAAGGATGCATTAATATTGAAGAAAGTGACGCAGAGATGCCATGGAGATACCTTGCTCCCACTCTCCGTTCCTTGAAATTATCTCATCTCCCAAAGATGGTGAAGCTGCCAATGGGGATTGGATGCTTATCATCTCTCCATTCCCTTTATATTGAGTGGTGCGACAATTTGGAAAGCCTAACACCATCAATGGGCGGCTTATCATCTCTCCAAGTCCTAGAAATTTATGAATGTCCAAATTTGGAAAGCCTAACACCATCAATAGGCGGCTTATCATCTCTCCAATCCCTTCAAGTTAGGTATTGTCTAAAATTGAAAACAATGGCAGAAGAGATGCGCCACCTCACCTCCTTAACTCAACTTGATATAAGGGGATGTAGCCCAGAGTTGATGAATGAATGCAAGAACAAGATTGGTACCAACTGGTCCAATATCCAACATATCCCCAACATTCAATTAGGTATGAAAGAAAAAATAGGGGTTATTATTTTTGTCGTCTTTTCACTTAAATTTTGCAATAATTTTGAAGAATGGATTGCCTGCTTATCATCTCTCATATATACCTCTTTTCAAATTTTGCTTCAGATTACTAAAATTTGCACCTGGAAGAATTCGTTTACTCAATGTTCAAAGGCAATGTCCACATAAAATTCACATTTGGATTTCAATTTTTGGGTTTATATGATGCTTATTATATTAGAATTACCATTTTAGTAATTTTGGTCATGCAAACCTGGAAGTTTATTGTTTTTACTGTTGACTATTGTAATTAATATAACAATGTTTTCATGATTTTTCTGATTAATCATCTGAGAGAAGTCACAAATCGTATACATAAAACTAAGTAGATGATGATTAATTATAAGAATTGGATCAAACTAGATTATACCAGAAAATTCAGACTATACTATATAGCTAGACTGTTCTTTACGTCAGATATCTGAAGATTTGGAAAGCCTAACACCATCAATGGGCGGCTTATCATCTCTCCATTTCACTAGCAAGATCCATTGTTTTATCTGATGCTTCTACATGGTCATTCTTGTACACAAATAACTTCATAAACCCTATAAATTTCTAAATTTCTAAATTTCTTGAAACAGGGGAGTCTGGCTTTTAAAAGGGAAAGAGTTGTCTGTAACACAAGAGGGGGCAGCAACAAGTAAAATATTTTTCTTTCAACCAGTATTAATCAAGGATCTTTAAGATTGATGAATTCAGTTGTGAATCAGCTATACAAAAATTTCTGAGTTCTGATTACCAGAAGGTTTAGGACTGACAATATGGAGAATTTATTAAACTCCAGTTCAACTTAGATTATTGCAAGCAGTAACTGTTAAATTGATTTGGCCTTTTGCAATTGCTAGTCTAATATTAGTCTCAAGCCTAAACATGGCTGCAGCAAAGTAATTTATCTATTTTTCTTTGATCATCTTGGTGAGTTGTAAACAACTATGCAATTTTATAATTAATGTCCACTTGAGAGTTGGAATCATCGAATTAAGAGGAAATCCATCAGATTTACATTATATCAGATTGTGCTATTACGACAACCTTGTCAAATTGCTTGTTTACTGATTTGCTTCTAATAGCTGTACTGAATCTTTTTTCTTTTCCCTTTTAAAATACTTGTCAATTTGTCATGCAGAAAGATTATCTCTTGAAGTGTTTGTCGGAGCCTCACTCTAACATTCCAGAAGTTAGCTTCTTTCAAGTAGTAACAGGTAGCAAGAATTCATTTTTGAATGCTTTACCTTTTCTCTTTTTTCTTTTCAACATATTTAAGCTTTTTCTTTCCCTTCCAAATAGTATGCTATATTTGAAGTCAATAATCAATATTGTTCTGGACAGAATGTTCTTAGTGGTAAAATGTCATCATGTCAAAACATGGAGTTCTGAAATATGGTTGTGAATGTTTTTTTGTTTGTTTTTCTTTATACAGTTATCAATCAGAAGGTTTGTGAATTTAGCATCAAAGGTTATGTGGTACTCAACTTGGTATTACACGTGATACATCCTGATACCAGTTGGTACTGGAGAAAGATAATAATGTGTGAAAAACTTCAATGACTGCTTTGATGTTGAAATGATCATTGAAAGCACACTGCTTAGCCACTCTGAGGCTTGGCTGATTGCCAATATGTCAGAATCTCGATCAACATCTTTTTCTACATGCTCCTACGAAATGGTTTAACGAAAAAAATGTCCTCTATCAGATCAAGTGCTATATACTGCAGCAGTTGCAGGCTTTGGGGCTTTTGCTATATTTGAAGGTTACGAATTACAAGATTTCCTAAAATGTATCTATTATTGTAGTATATATAAGAATAGAAGTCGACTGAATGATGTATTAGGGAAGAAACCCTACAGAGTTGTCAACGTTTATAGATCTACTGAGATTGTCTGAAGGGTGTTTGAGGAGAACCCTACCTAGTAGGTGGCTCTTCCTCCCTTGAGCTCTAGAGTTGTAAATTCATATTTGGTAATATAATGGTTCTTTTTCCATTCTTTGCAAAGTAACCTATTTTCGATACTATGCATATGTTCTCATCAACAGTTCCAAATTCCTAAGCGAGAAATTATGTCCAGACTTCAGATGATATAACATGCACCAATATTGAAGTTAGAGACCCAAATGAATAGAGGCAAGAGCTTGTTATTCTATTAAATGAGAGGTAGACAAATTACAAACCCGAGACTTTCTGATTGATCAAAGCTATTTTACACATCTTGAAAGGGGAAAAAAAATAAGAATGACAATGCAGATCATTTGATGAAGAGCAATCTTACTCCAGAGAGTGAAAGTGAAGGGACTTGAAGGGCTCCCAAATCATTTTGCCTGGATACTATATTAGTGGGCAGAATATCAAGGTTAATTATACGTAGTATGTATATTACTGAACTTGCTAGCTGATGTGTATTCCTAATAATTAATATATGTTGTTTCATCTATTGATGGAGTTTATTAGTGTGCGTTGAGATCATTTCCTGATCCTATGGTCCAACCAGCAGAATTTGTTCATTAGTGTGCGCTTACAGAACCATTGCAACACTTGAGAGAGAGCGTTTGAGGAGAGCCCTGCCTAGTCAGTGGCTTATCTTCCCTTAAGACCTGGAAGTTTGATTATTTCTTCATTGGTTATACTCCATAAATATTTTCTCATCTTCTTAACTGTTTGGGATTGTTGAAATAGACTTGATATATGCATCTTCCACTTCTCAATGTTCCTGATAGATTCCTAATTATTGTTGTTGACCTTATTGTTGAATTTAATTTACCATATTAACTTCTGAGTTCATTTAGCTCAATATTAATCAAAATCAAATTACATAATTGAAAACAATTCCATTTGTTGGATCCTAACTCTACTAGTCTACTTGAAAAGCTCCCATCGTATATAACTTAGTCAATGGGAAAATGAAAAGATCGTCATATTTAATTTGAAATTGTGTAACAAAATCACGTGTCAATCATTGATTAATACTCCGTACACCACTTATTAGTTACAACTGGTTACATAGCTACATACTTACATGTAACCCCTTAGAACTTTATATACCTAGAAAGTATCATTTTTCTTTGAAAATAGTCACAACAAAAATAGCTAAGTTTACAAAGTTAATTTTAACAAGCTCGACGGTACCATTCTAAAATAAAGGTTGTCAAAAGTAATTTACTAGAAAACCTTCAAGTATAATTAATTCAAGTCAAGTCAAAATTGAATAATATACTCTGTATGAAATAAGTTTCGGGTTTTTGTAAATAAAACTTCCTATGATGTCTTCCAATCAATTTAGGGTCTATTCTCTTCAGCTTAATTTCAGTTCAATTCAGATCCAATCAGTTCAGTTCTTAATTTCCTTCTCTCATAAATAATTCATTTTAGCTCTATTTAGTTCAATTCAGTTCAGTAAATCAGAACATACCCTTACTTGACAAAATAGTGATCACTAACACCAAAAATAGAGATCACACCATAAGTTTAACCACTATGGACGTCTTTCCAAATTTTTATAGCAAGGCCCACTCAAAAACATCAAACTCTGGTTATCTGCTAAGGTCAACTCAAGTCAATCTTGCAAATATGAAGTCAATCTTACAATTTGGGTTATAATCTGGTGTATTCGAAACACAGATGTTATTGTGGTCTTCATCTTTTTTTTTTTTTTTTTTGAGTGTTCGTCTACTTTGTCAAAGCCACATGATGATGCATTTCGCTAGCAAAAGGTTATTACTTTCTTTGATTTCATTGAAAATTTCGGTCCATGTCAATTTAAAGTTACATAGTTAGGGTTTGTATAAAAATTGGGGATTTTTATAAAGTAAATTAATTATCAAAATTGAGCCTAAATGGCAGTAATTAAGTTCATATTGTAATAATCTATTATCGCAAATCATATTATTGTTTGGTGATAATGACTAATTTTTCATCAATTCTAAAATCCAAACTTAGGGTTCATATGTAAGCCGGAAATTTTATACGAAGTATATTTTAATTGAGTTATTATTCAAAATTTAACACAAGTTGCATTAATTTAATCCACATTGAACTAAGCTGAATGCTTAAATGATGCTTTAATAAGTAATAATGCTTTAATGGCCTTTATGATTGCCAATTTATATCTGGCTAGTAAATTTCTTGATACTCAGTTTTAAACCTTGACAAAGTTTCTTGTTTCTATTGTACTTCCGTCAGTGTTATATAAAACATTTTAGGCCTTGTCATTTAGCTATGAATGTCATTCTTTTATAGCTCATTTATAGAATTGTTAGGAAGACAAATGAGGCTAGAGGCCAGTGTTAATGGGTTAATGCATCCCGAAAGAGGGTCTAAAGCTGGAAATCAGGATTCATAACTGAGGCCACATTCAAAATTTCGGAAATTTTATACGAATTTAATTGAGTTATTATTCAAAATTTAACACAAGTTGCATTAATTTAATCCACATTGAACTAAGCTGAATGCTTAAATGATGCTTTAATAAGTTATAATACTTGTTTGATTATTATCTGTTACATTTCTACATTTCGATCAACTTTTAATCAAGCTTATTTTTGTATGATGGGAAATTTCATCATTTCATAGGCATTGACAATCTGGAAGAACTACCTTCATGGATTGTAAAAGATTAAGCGCATTTCTTGAGGATTTTCATTTTGGGTAAGTTTCTTTCATAGTTATCAATATTAGAGAAGTATTAATGCTTAAACATGACCGGTGATGCTAATGTCAATATTATAGGCCTTTTCTTCTACTCGTATCATTTGTATTCGCTTGGTTCCGGACTTACTATACATTAAACGCGATTAAAAACATAGGGAAATATTTGATGATTTAACCAAAGATGATCATGACTTTGGCTCAAGCTCGAAGCAAGCATATGAAATTAAAAACAGGGGATCACATCTTTAGAAGTTGAATGATTGCTTGTAACTTCTTATAAGCAATTCAACCTAACATGGAATTGAAAGTATAACAGAAGAGGCAGGGGAGGTGTTCCAAAGTGGCCGTTTGTCCTCTCTACACTCCCTTGTAATTTCTGACTGCTCCAAGTTGAAGAGGCTATCAGGACAAGGAGTGTGGGAGCATCTCACTACCCTTGAGAGCCTACAGTACGGGGATGCTCGCCAGTGTTAAAAGAAAGATGCCAGGAATCCACTGGTGCTGATTGGCCTAAAATCCAACACATACCTCACATTGATGTCTAAAGGAAAATAAAGAGGTAATTATCATTCTCGCTTGTGATCTATTTATTTTGGTCTGTTGGGAAAAAATGATTTTAAGTATTGATCATTATTCATAGGCGAGCATAGGAATCTGCAGAAACTGGGACGATAAATTCTTCTCTAAGCAGACTTAAACATTATCATGCAGATGCGAGTGTCACCAGGATGACTACCTTCAACTGAGGTGATAGCTTATGAACGTTTTAATGGTCAAAGGAAACTTGCTTCAAAGAAGACCGGCAGATGTTCTCTGTGAAAAAGTTGATCAAGGTTGGATAAATATGAATAATCTTCAATTCTTCATCTTTGAAACATAGTGGGACGGGGTTTAGATCTGAGAGTTAGTCTCTAGTGACCGTGTATGGAAACTGGAATAAACTGTCTCTGATGGTCTGACCTACATCAGCTGTAATATTATGAACTGAAAAATGGCCTCAATTGACAAAATTGAAGCCACATCTCTAATTGTATTTTTAGAGTAGTAGTTGTAGAGATTTTTGTATTGATGTTTGCTAGCAAAAGAAGTAATACCTTCTGTTACAAAATTACCTTATGACCTGGTATTTATTTTTCCTAGACTGTGTAAAATCAGGGGATCTCATCTTTTGCAATAAATTGCTTGTAACTTTGTATAAGCAATTCAACTAAACATATGAAATAAAAGAGAATCTACGCTCATAAATCTTACCATACGTCTATACATATTTGTTCGTGTAACATATACCTGATATATGTAGTATTAACAGCAAAAATGTTAAACCTCGTTATTATGGAAACTATTCTATAAAAATTCATTAGTGTTACCCTCTTTCATTCCATACGTTTGGGTGTGTGATTGAATTGTGATTTGGTGAGGTTTGCATTGCATATGATGTTGGGATGGACTCCTGATCTAGAAATTAAATTGAATAATCTGGAACTAGCAGTGCTAGTCCTGTAAAACATTATCCTTTCATCAAGTAATAGATGTGAATTACTTGCTGATTGGCTACACCTACACTGCTATAATTGATTCTTGCCACATCCTTTTTGTCTCTCGTTTTTTATGGTCCAATTTCTTGTTCACTGACTTGGTGTTTTCAATGTGACTCAGGTAGGGCTGCATCCAGTTATCGGTATATGCAACGAGTTTGGTGTGAGTTGATGCTAATCTTGGACCAGTTACTTGGAGCGTCGCTTACCCTCCACAGGTATAATGAAGAATATTAGCGTCACTGTCTGCTGGGCCTCAACTCTCAAGTCAAGTAAACGAAGGAAAATAAGGGTTAGTTGTGGTTCTCATCTCTAGTGAATACAACTTGTACAAATAAGACAATGTGGTTGCATTCCGCAATTATTCATATCACATTCACATTCATTGCAAATTGAAAGAGTAAACTAATGAGAATTATAATTTGAGTTCATACCCAGGAAAATGGACTATTAATCCTACCCACTGGGCGTATTACGTCATTTTAAAATACTTATTTGGTTCATAAAAAGGAAAATTATAATTTATCATTAAAATTTTAAACCGTCATATGGTCTAAGGTGTAATTTTAATATACTCATGGTTTAATTAACCCTTTTGTTTTATTCCATGTTTAATTTTAGTATATATGCAAAACAAAAAGAAAATAAATACAAAGTAGTGTGTTATAACCTTATAGTTATACTTTGTCCATGTTAATTTTATAATTTTTGTAAAAATTTAATGTATTAAAACTCTAATGCATGGCACGGAACATAATTTAGTACTGTACGAAACAAAAAATACTCCGTAGTTGACTATTCAAAGATAGTAATTTCTCAAGAAAGATTCTAGTCACTCTATCTAACGTACATCTCCAGATTTGTAATGTGTAATGTCACTTGTCATTCTTTTTCTTTATCTATTCAATGATAGACATACACACACACCTTTGGAAGAACCCTACAACTCTGTGAATTATCATGTGGGATGCTCAAGTCAAGCAAAGTAAACAGAGTAAATGTGGCCGAATGCAGTTTGGCTGTGCCCTTGCTTTATCACTACAACAGTACAACTACTTTTATGTCAGCCACTTGAAAAGTAAAAACGACAATTTCATTAACCATGAAAGGACTTCAAACAGGACAATGCCATTATACGTACATTTATAGTAACATCTCCCATTGTTGCTATTACTCCGTCCAGATTTGTTTCTCATAGGAAAAATTAGGGTCAAACTTTAAAATCTTTGATCATAAATTCTCATTAATTTATTAGTGATAATATAGTTAATGGGGATTTTTGTTGGATTCATCCCATCGTCTACTTTATTTATATCAAGTTTTTTTTAATTAACGTATATAGAAATGGAGACCGTAAAAAGTCCAATGGAGCAAACAAATATGGACAATTAGAGGGACTGAGGGAGTAGTCTCTTATCATTGCCCTATTTTTTTTTCAAAAAATTGCCTATATCATAAATAACTAAATAAGGATTGCAATTATACTTGTGCACATACTACAATTGCTCCCATCAACTTTTTTTTCTCTCAGAACTATATTCAACCAAAACTTTTAAAAATGCACTCCATAAGTTTATCTCAAAAAGACAAATAAAGAAAAAAAACCAAACAAAAGGAGTAAAATGCCTTCCATAAGTCTATCTCAAAAATGATGTATAGCGTGGGTCACTTTCATAGAAAAAAAAATTAAGAAACAAGACAAATTCATTAGTGCTCTCAATTATTCATATTTTACTCTTTCAAAAAGTGAAATGGTTACAAATTGGTACAAGCTTTTTTTCAATTATTTCAAAAATTGAAGGCCTAAAAGTTGTTTTGCTATAAAGCTGTCTATTGAATAATCCTAAACATTCACATTTCAAACTAAAAAAAGTTAGTCCCTTTTATTTTACCCTGCATTCCCCAAAAAAAAAACCCATTAACCCACAAGAGAAACAGAGATGGATGTTTCAGGAGGTCTTAATTTGGTGCAATTCGTCATTGAAAAACTGGGTTCTCCAATTTGGACCCAAATTGAAGCTGTGTTGGGTTTGGAATGTGAGCTTGACAAACTCAGACAAACCATGTCAACTATTGAGGCTGTGCTCCTTGATGTTGAAGTTGAAGAGCGGCTGCACCAAGCTTATCGCACCTATGTCGAGCGTAACAAGCTCCAGAGGCTTAAGGAGGCTCTTTACCGAGCCGATGACTTGTTCGATGAGATTACCACTCTTGCTCATCTCAACAAGCTCATGCCTTGTAATAACAACAAGGTGTGTAATGAGGTATGCCTTTTCTTTTCCTGCTCTAATCAGTTTCGTTCTGCTTTCACTTGGTCTCAAGAGATGAAAAAGATATCGGAGATGTTGGATGATATTGTCAAAGATCATCGATATGATATTGGCTCTAGACACCCTGCTGGTTTCGATGCGGCTAAGCAGATGAGAATTAACAGGGAAACTCATTCCTTTGTGTGCGAGGATGATGTGATGATTGGGAGGGAGGATGACAAGCGGAAAGTGATAGATATGTTACTCAACACTTCTGTTGAGCAGCAGGATGATTTTGTTGTCAGCATTGTTGGGATTGGAGGCTTGGGAAAAACTACTCTGGCCCAGCACGTTTATAATGATGAGATAATTGTGGAGAAATTCCCTCAGAAGTTGTGGGTTTGTGTCTCTGATGATTTCAATGTCAAAGCTCTAGTTGGTCAAATCCTTGCAGCTGTAAACCCAAACATCAAGCAAGATCAGCTGAATTTGGACAAGCTCCAGATGAAACTTCGGCAAGAAATGGATGGGAAGAAGTATCTTGTTGTTTTAGATGATGTATGGAACGAGGATTCCAACAAGTGGCTTGAGTTGAGAAATGTATTGATTGGAGGTGGGAGGATTAGCGGAATTGTAGTGACTACTCGCTCCAAAAGGGTAGCTGAAGTTGTTGGAAGTCATTGGACGCATGAATTGGAAGGTCTCTCAGATGTTGAATCTTTGGATTTGTTTCAGAAAATGGCACTTAAACCTGAGGAGTATCCTTTGAAGCCACAATTAGTTAACATAGGAAAAGAGATTGTTCGAAAGTGTGCAAATGTTCCACTTGCCATAAGGGTGGTCGGAAGTCTTCTTCGAGGTCAAGATGAAAGTAAGTGGGAGAATTTGAAAAATACTGACTTGGCAAACATTGTACAAGATGAGAGCAATGGCATAATACCTGTGTTGAAGATCAGTTACAATTATCTTCCGTTCCATTTGAAGAGCTGCTTTAGTTATTGTGCTGTATTCCCTAAGGATTACAAGTTTATCAAGGAGGACTTGATCTGTCTCTGGATGGCTCAAGGCTTCATTATGCCGTCAGATGGAGAGAATATTGGAGATGCTGGTGGGGAGTATTTCAAGCAATTGCTGCAAAGGTGCTTCTTCCAAGATGTTGAATTAGCCGAGGGCACCGATGAAATTATATCATTCAAAATGCATGATTTGATTCATGATCTTGCTAAAGAGGTAGCAGGGACAGAAATATTGTCATGCAATTATAGCACACGATGTTTTAATGAAACAACTCGCCATATTTATTTTGATAAAATTGCTCCCGAAGATCTTCTTGGTAATTTGAACAAGATGAAAAGGATCCGTACAATTCTATGTGATGATCTTCCTTTCTCTTTCAAAAGCTTTGTTGTGGAGGTATCAAAAATGAAATACTTGAGGGTATTGTGGTTGACTCGTACTTATATAACGGTGCCAAGCGGGATAGGTGAATTGGTGCATCTAAGATATCTTGACCTCTCAGATAATATTTTTCTATGTGTATTGCCCTCATCCATTACCAATCTTTATAACTTGCAAACATTGAAATTGTGCGACTGTAAGAGCCTAAAAAAGTTGCCAAGGGAGTTGAGGAAATTAGTTAATCTTAGGCACCTTCATATTTGTGGTTGCTTGAGTTTAACACACATGCCTCCAGGGATGAATAGCATGACCTCTCTGCAGAAGCTGACAATGTTTGTAGTCAGTGGAGGTGCAACTGATGTTGGTCAGCTTGAAGATTTGGATGGTTTCACCAATTATACTCGCACTATGCAAATTATAGTTAATAAAGATGTGAGATACGATGCAGAAGAAGGGAGAATGCTATCAAATAGTCCAAAATTGTGGGAAGTTAAGTACAATTGGGAAACAGAGGAGACTACTAATGCAGAAGTATTGCTGCAAGGCCTACAACCCCACTCTAATCTTAGGAAGTTAGGGTTGTTTGATTATCCAGGAGTGAGGCTCCCAACCTGGATGATGACTCTCAGTTGTCTCCCAAATGTTGTTGAAATTGAGATTAAAAATTGTAAAAGGTTGGAGCATCTTTCAATGATGAGTCAACTGCGTCGTTTGAAAGTACTTAAATTGAAAGGTTTGAGTGAAGTGGAGTATATAGAGAGTAGTAATATTAATAGTGGAGATGATGATGAATTGGTATTCTTTCCATCCCTTGAAAAGCTGAAGATTGAAAAGATGGCAAAGTTGAAGGGATGGTGGAAGCCATCATCATCAGAATCAGGGGAGAGTGATCGGATACCACAAGCACCACTGCTTTCTGAGCTTTATGTATCTGATTGTCCTAATTTGACAACATTGTTTCTGGGCTCATTAATGAATCTCAATATATATCTTCCAAATCTGGCTGAAATTGAGATACATTGCAACTATACTCGCACAATGCAAATTAGAATCAAAAAAGGTGTGGGATACATTGCAACAGAAACGATGGGAGGGGGAATGCTATTAAAAAGTCCAAAATTGTGGGAAATTATGTACAAGTGGAAAACAGAGGAGAATAATAATGCAGAAGAATTGCTGCAAGGCCTACAACCCCACTCCAATCTTAGAAAGTTAGAGTTGTTGAAATATCCAGGAGTGAGGCTCCCAACCTGGATGATGACTCTCAGTTGTTGTCTCCCAAATCTTGTTCAAATTGAGATTCGTGATTGTAAAAGGTTGGAGCATCTTCCAATGATGAGTCAACTTCGTCGTTTGAAAGTCCTTGTAATTTTTGGTTTGAGTGAAGTGGAGTATATGGAGAGTAGTAGTAGTATTAATAGTGGAGATGATGATGAATTGGTATTCTTTCCATCCCTTGAAAAGCTGAAGCTTAGGGAAATGCCGAAGTTGAAGGGATGGTGGAAGCCATCATCATCAGAATCAGGGGAGAGTGATCGGATACCCCAAGCACCGCTGCTTTCTGAGCTTTATGTATCTAATTGTCCAAATTTGACAACATTGTTTCTGGGCTCATCACTGAATCTCAAAAGCTGTCTTCCAAATCTTGCGAAAATTGAGATTCGATATTGCAAAAGGTTGGAGCATCTCCCATTGATGAGTCAACTGCGTCACTTGAAAGTCCTTGTATTAATTGGTTTGAGTGAAGTGGAGTATATGGAGAGTAGTAGTATTAATAGTGGAGATGATGATGAGTTGGTATTCTTTCCATCCCTTGAATTGCTGAAGCTTTGGAGAATGCCAAAGTTGAAGGGATGGTGTAAGTCATCATCAGAATCAGAATCAGAGGAGAGTGAGACACCGCAAGCACCAAAACTTTCTCGTCTTGAGATAGTTGGATGTCCAGAATTGACAACTTTTCCTTTGTGTCCGGGACTGCAACAATTGAAGTTGGCATATCTTAATTCTCTACCCATCCGATCTTTCCACCATCTTTGGGATCTCCGTATTTGCAGTGACCAGAAAATGGAGGAATTGAAAACAGGAGAGGTAGGTGAGGTGTTCCGAAGCGGCCGCCTGTCCTCTCTTCGCTCCCTTGTAATTTCCCAATGCTATAATTTGAAGAGTATATCAGGACGAGGAGTGTGGGACCATTTAACTGCCCTGGAGAGTCTATCATTGTTTTCCCTTCCTATGTTGAAATTGGAGGATGAAGATGATGTCATCAACAACAAAAGCACAGAAGAAGGAAGTGACGCAGAGATGCCATGGAGATACCTTGCTCCCACTCTCTGTTCCTTGTTTTTAAATAGTCTACCAAAGGTGGTGAAGCTGCCAAAGGGGATTGGATGCTTATCATCTCTCCATTCCTTGGAGATTGAATTTTGTGAGAAGTTGGAAAGCCTAACACCATCAATAGGCGGCTTATCATCTCTCCAATCCCTTCAAGTTAGGTATTGTCTAAAATTGAAAAGAATGCCAGAAGAGATGTGCCACCTCACCTCCTTAACCAAACTTCATATAGAGGAATGTAGCCCAGAGTTAATGAATGAATGCGAGAACAAGAATGGTTCTAACTGGTCCAATATCCAACATATCCCCAACATTAAACTTAAACAAGGTATGACAGATAAAATAGGGGTTTTTATTATTAATGTCGTCTTTTCACCGTTCTTAATTTTGCAACATTTTTGAAGAATGGATTGCTTACTTGCTTATCATCTCTCTAACACCTTTTTCATATTTGCTTCAGATTCAGAGTACTACTAAAATCAGCGCCCGAAAGATTTCGTTTAGAAGTTTTGAACTGGATTATTGGAAGGCCTCATTTAGGTTTATGTTTTGCTTGCATTTCAGAGACCAGTATGTACTGATAATACATCAGAATCTGATCAACATCTTTCTTTGACTTCAGTTTTGGCAAGTTTGTTGTTGCTATATGATGCATTGGATGCTTCAATTCCAGAAAACATATGGTGCTATATGTTTTAAGTGGGAGGGGTAGTTAGTGGAATTGCAGTGATTACTCGGTCAAGACTCAAGAGGTGTGGCAAATATTGCAGGAAGCCATCAGACATGAAACGAAAAGGTCTTTCTAAGACTGTCTTGCTTGAAATTTGTTGAGAGTGACACATGAACCAGGCCAACATCAAATGGAGGCACATTTGGTCGATATAAGAGAAGATATTGTGGCAAGTGTGCCAACGTTCCACTTTCTACAAGGGTCGTTGGAAGTCTGCTTATAAATTAGGCGACAATATTTGAAAAACACTTAGCAATATAAACAAGATGAGAACAGGATAGTATCTGTGTTGAAGATGAGTTAGAGTTATTGTAGAACGTTGACAGAATATACATGATTTAATTCATGATGTTGTTAAAGAACTAACAGGATTGTGTAAAATTATACGAAGTATTCAGTTAGCATTCTGGAAAATAAAATTGTTGTCCCCATTCTTTAACCAAGATGAAAAGGTTGCGTACAATTTTACTGAAGTATCCCCCCTTTCCATCAAGTCAAGCTTAAATGAGCAGTTTCTCAAAAAAATAATAGCTTAAATGAGCAGATTCTAAAATTTAGATGTTTAAAGAATGCTATATTTGATTTTGGAAAAGTTGGCAGGTAAAATTTAGATGTTATGATGATAAGCTCTCAGTGCTTCCCATGTCCGTTGACCAACTCTGTTAGAGACCAATTTTTTGCGAGTTTATTTTTTTTTGGCGTTCCACCCGATCCACTCTTTGGGCTAATCTGGATTCGGTGATCAATTCTGGGAGGTTAGGTTTCAGTCCCCTCCCAATTATTGTTGCGGGGGATCGAATACGGGTCCGCCCCAATTAGTATTATATACTCCTGGATCACGGTACACCATACCCAATATACTTGAGTTATTTTGCTTAAAACCTTGTGTTATTTTGCTAAAATAATATGTTATTCACTTATTTACTTTAACATCATGTATAAAAAAACATGCATTTATTAAAATAACATGTACTTATTTAAAAAATAACATATATATAAATTGAAATAATAAGAGGTTCACATCAAAATAACATGAATTTTATAAATCTGGAGTACAGCGAAAAGATCAATTTTGAAAAGAAAAAAAACATGTAAATATAAAATAACATATTGCATTTTCTGTCCAAATTTAACAGAGAATGCAGATCACATCTTCATCAACTGTCCCAGAGCTTCTGAATTTTGGCTAAACCTACCCCACCCTCCCTCATCTCCCAAAACTGCAAATGAAAGTTTCCAATCCTGGATTCTCAGAAACCTAAAAAACAATAAACCTGGCCAAAACACTATCCCATGGAACATAATTTTCAGCTTTGCCCTTTGGTTCATTTGGAAGAGAAGGAATTCATGGATTTTCTCCCACACAAATACCCTCATCACATCATCTACCTCCCAGTGCCTTTGGGCTGCTAGTGAATGGTTTTTTTCCACTTCACCATGCTCTAGATTAGAGCCCAAATCCCTGACCTGGGAAGCCCCCCCTTACCCCTTTCTCAAAATAAACATTGATGCCTCATTCCTTCCCCACACCAAACAATCAGGTTGTGCAGGTGTCTGCAGAAACAGCATGGGAACATGGATTGAGGGCTTCCAATGGCGAGGATTCTGCACGGATGCTAAGGATGCTGAGCTAATGGCAATTAAACTTGCCTTAGATTGGGTGCAGGAAAGAAGATGGAGCAAATGTATCATTGAGAGTGACTGCAAGTACATCATTGATGATATTAATCAATCTGCCCAAGCTACTCTAACCCCAAAAATACTTGATTGCAGGCTGCAGCTCCAAAGGCTGACTGAGATCAGACTTTCCTATGGAGAACGAGGGAAAAATGTGGTTGCTGACATCCTAGCTAAAGATGCAAGAGAAAATCTAAGTATTTTGAATACTCAATGTAATCTTGCTGTACCACCTGACATTTGTATAAATTTGCTAGCTAAAGACATTGCTGCTAACTCTAGGGTCTGTAAATCAGAGGATGTACTTTTGTGCCAAACCCAGAGGGTTAGGCAACCTTTTGTAAACTGTTTAAGTATTAATTAACCACCCTTTTTCCCTCAAAAAAAATATACTTATTTTAAAATAACATATATAAAAATTGAAATAAAAAGAAGTTCATATTAAAATAACATAAATTTTATAAACCTGAAGTGCACACGGTACTCCAAGAGTAGAATAGAATTTGCGGCCAACTATAGTATTTCCTCATGATATAGATTTGTTGTCTGGCATGAGAAATTTGCTAAAAATTAAAGAAAGTACCCGAGACGCCATTTCACAGAAGGGCTAGAATTTTATGGCGTTGCTTCTCACAGTATACAGTATAACTTGTATGGGCCAACAATATCTGGTTCCATACTAATGAATTGCTCCATGAGGTTCTTAAACACATGCTACCTTCATTTTCAACTCTTCAAAGATTTAAGTGACAGAAGATTGTGTAAAGGACTGAGACACGGATTATTTTTCGATGTAGATTAAATATAGTGGTATTAGTGTGCCAGCAACCAAGACCTGGTAGTGTGTTTTCGCGTGTACTCGCAATGGTAAGAACAACTTTAGCCAAAACTTATCAAGGTTATTGTAGATTCATTTCAAGTTTTATTTTCATAATATCAAATTTTATACTTTTACTGATACAAACTAAGGTATATAATTTGTCAGATTTTTGCACAAAATGAAAATAAGGAAATCTTTAAAGAACAAAAGTAATTTCTAATATCTTTTTATCAAGTATATGACCAAAGAAGAGACCCTTTTTTTGACAAAAAAAAAAAAAAGAGACCCTTTTAACTCTTGGATTTTCGAAATATTACACATAACACAGTATATATCTTAGACATACAATATTCTTTTAAAAACTTGCATTACAGATGTATTTTTCATACGGAGAAATTGAACCATGTCATCTAAGTAAATCTAAGACAATGTCGTTTAAGAAAATCTAGGACAAGTCCCAAAAACCATCAAACCAAAGGGCTTATCAGCATTAATTCACAGATTTGTTGAATGGCAGAATTTTTTCTTACTATCACTCAATTAGTAATTCAAATATCCAATACATCTGACAATTACCACATTTAGACAAAAAACCAGAGAACATAAATCTGATTTTCTCAAACATCCAACTTATGGTTGCTAAACATTTTAAGCTTAAGGAATGTCATGAGACAACAGCAAATGCAGGAAAAAATCACATACCCTTCTAACTTTCTAAGAGTTCTAACATCAAATAATATATGTTCGCCTGTTAGGAACTGCCTGACCTAGCTGAGGCAACCAACAACAAATAGCAAGAATGCAACAATATTTTTCTGGGTTTTCTTTTCAGTAAGACAATTAAATCCTAACCAGTTTGATAAATTTATACAAGCTACAATACAAACTCAGCCTTCGAAGTGGAGACTTGAAAAGGGCAAAATGACAGAAATAAATTGGTAAACAAACTAACAGATTAGATTCCTCTCACATACTAGTACATGTCTTCCTAAGTTCAGATGATATTTTAACAGATTAGATTCCTCTCACATACTAGTACATACGCTCTTGCTGTTGGCCTCATCCATTACCAAGCTTTATAACTTACAAACATTAAAGTTGCGTAGCTGTATGGATCTGATAAGGCTGCCAAGGGAGTTGAGCAAATTAGTTAATCTTAGGCACCTTGATGTATCCGATTGCAAGAGATTGACACATATGCCTCCAGGGATGAATAGCATGAAATCTCTGCAAAAGTTAAATATGTTTGTGGTGGGTGGAAATTATATTTAAACAAGGTGTGGGATACGTTGCAGCAGAAACGATGGGAGGGGGAATGCTATTAAAAAGTCAAAATTTGTGGGAAGTTATGTACAACTGGGAATTTATAAGAGATGAGAATTATAATGCAGAAGCATTGTTGCAAGGCCTACAGCCCCACTCCAATGTCAGAAAGTTAGAGTTGTGGTATTATCCAGGAGTGAGGCTCCCTACCTGGATGATGACTCTCAGTTGTCTCCCAAATCTTGTTAAAATTTATATTCGAAATTGTAAAAGGTTGGAGCATCTTCCAATGATGAGTCAACTGCGTCGTTTGAAAATCCTTATATTTGAAGGTTTGAGTGAAGTGGAGTATATGGAGAGTAGTAGTAGTAATATTAATAGTGGAGATGATGAGTTGGTATTCTTTCCATCCCTTGAAAAGCTTTGCCTTACTGATATGCCACAGTTGAAGGGGTGGTGGAAGTCATCATCTTCAGAATCAGGGGAGAGTGATCAGATACCACAAGCACCGGTGCTCTCTCACCTTTATGTATCTGATTGTCCATATTTGACAACATTGTTTCTGGGCTCATCAATATATCTGAAAAGTTGTCTCCCAAATCTTGTTGCAATTGAAATTCGGAAGTGCGAAAGGTTGGAGCATCTTCCATTGATGAATAAACTGCGTTATTTGAAAGTCCTTAAATTAGAAGATCTGGATGGACTGGAGTATATGGAGAGTAGTAGAAGTAATATAATTAGTGGAGCAGATGATGATGAGTTGGTAATCTTTCCATCCCTTGAAAAGCTGAAGCTTAGGAATATGCAAAATTTGAAGGGATGGTGGAAGTCGGAATTAGAAACTGGGAAGGTTGAGACACCACAAGCACCAATGCTTTCTCACCTTAACATACAATGGTGTCCAAATTTGACAACTTTTCCTTTGTGTCCGGGATTGCAAGAATTGGATTTGAAAATTTTTAATGAAGCGCTGGGCCCAATTATGGGGGATGCTACTTATGCTTTGTCTTCTTCATCTGGTTCTAATGAAAATCGTAGGTCACAGCAGGAGGATGAAAGACGACTGGGAAGATTGAGGAAAGTAAAGATAGATAACATGGGATATCTAAATTCTCTGCCCATCCAATCTTTCAACCATTTTTCTCTTCTTGAGATTCGCAATGAACATAAAATGAAGAGATTGATCATTGGAGAGGTGGGGGAGGATTATTAAGGATTGTCCAAAATTGAAAAGAATGCCAGAAGAGATGCGCCACCTCACCTCCTTAACCAAACTTCATATATGGGATTGTAGCCCAGAGTTGATGAAGGAATGCAAGAACAAGAATGGTGCTAACTGGTCCAATATCCAACATATCCCCAACATTAAGCTGGGTAAGAACAAAAGAACAGGGGTTGTTATTGTCTTTTCAATTGAGATTCTGCAACAATATTGAACGCTGCCTGCTTAACCTTTTTTATTATTATTATTATTATTATTATTTGCTTCAGATATTTGAAATCATGGCAACAAGAATTCTTTCAGTCAATGTTCATATACTGCTCGACTGATAAAAGGTACGGAGTAATTTCTGATTATGTACAAAAAGGGTGTTAAATGATAAAGATGAGAAGGATTTTTAGTGCAAATATTTTTACTTAACTATTGTGGAAATTAAGTAAAAATTGAGGATATATTTCTGTGTATAAGAAAATCCTTGAATTTCTTACAGGGCTAAATCAGTCTAGGAAAGCACATTATATTGTTTTTACCATTTGCCCATTTGGCCATTTGACACTGTACTAAATTTTCAGGGGTTGAATTTTCATTTTTTTAAAAAACTGGGTTGAATTTTTTTGGCTTTTGAAGTATTGTGTATGTTCATCTGACAACCAGATATTGTTTTGTTGACTTCCCTTTCTTATAACAAAGAATGATACAGGTATGTAATATTTACATGAATGGCCATTTCATAAGTCTACTGCTTTATTTCTTATGTGGCATTTATGCTTCTCTACATAGGCACGCACACAATGATTGTGATAGTAATGAGCCCGATGTAAATAGGGGCCTTTAAAAGATCATAAACTAAAATGTAGGGAACTACCAGCTGAAGCAGAGAAATGTTCATAATAAGTAACATAAATCAAGTGATCTTGCTGTATCTTTATCGTTTTTTGAAGCTTATGTAGGTTGGTTAACTGAGAAATTCCAAGGAATGGAGTACATGAAATGCAGGTTTTAGTTTTTGTCCTTGCTGCCCCTCCCCTCCCTGTTTGTCTGTAAGTTTTTTTTTTAAATCTCGTCTAGTTCTTTATAGGTGCTTGATGTATATTTTGGTCTATTATTCAGATTTCATACAAATCGAATATCAATGAAGTTATGAAGGGGTGATATTACATTCTGCTTGATGATGAGAAAGCGTGCAATGCGTTAAGAAGTACCTAATCCTTTTCTTGACAGCACGAACCTTAATATTCACTCCTTAATGGAGAGTTGAAGTAGCTAATTCCTGTAAGGCCTGTAAGTAAAGTAACTATGTATTCTGATTTAAAACTTTAGTAAAATCATCATTATTGCCACAGTTCTTTTCGTTGGATCCACATTTTTGTCTAATTGGCAAGTCTTGTAACAGTTCATTTGAAGTTTTGAACTGGACTATTGGATGCCCTCTTCTAGGTTTATGTATTGCTTGCATTTCAGAGACGAGTACTGATCGTGCATCAGAATCTCATCTCAACATGTTTTCTTTGACTTCAGGTTTGGCAAGTTTGTTGGTGCTATATGATGCATTGGATGCTTATGCTTCAATTCCAGAAAAGACATGGTGTTGTATGTTCTAAGTGGGAGGGGTAGCAGAATTGCAGTGACTACTCCCCTCGAGAGGTGAGGCGAATATTGCAGGAAGCCACCAGACATATGAAACGATGAGGCCTTTCCAAGATAGAATTGATATTTGTTGAGAGTGACACATAGACCTGGGCAACATCAAATGGAGGCACACTTGGTTGATATAAGAGAATATCTTGTGGCAAGTGTGCCAGTGTTCTACTTTCCATTAGGGTCGTTGGAAGTCTGCCTTAAAATCAAAGTGAAATCAGGTGGCAATGTGCCAAAATTTGAAAAACACTGACGGAAAATTAAACAAGATGACAACAGGATAGTGTACTTGTGTTGAAGATGAGTTATTGTAGATAGAATGAGTTTTGAATATGAAGGTGATGGACATTTCAAGAATCTGCTGTATAGATTCTTCTTCAATTCAAAAGTAGAACAAGCTGAGACAGCAATATGCACGATTTGATTCATGATGTTAAAGAAGTAGCAAGTGCTGTAATTTGTATTGCAGATTATTTCAGTGAGAAATTAAACTCAGTTTCATTTAACAGTAGAAGCATACGTCTCATTGTCTCAAGGGGCTGATTGTATGACTATTCTGCATAAACTAACAAAGTTTGTATCATTCTTGCTGTTGGGGATCATCTAGTGCTGGTTGGCTCGGAAACTTGAAATATCCTGGCAACTTCACAAGAAGTTTGGAAACTGCGGTCAAAGAGTTCAGATATCACATATGATGATATTGGATAAACAAGCAAGATCTGAGAAATATAACCTCTTTTGGCTTCCTTGAATTTGAGATATAACCCCAAGTAGCCTCTGCCTCCAACAACAGCAGTTGAAGAGAAGCATCATGCTCACAAGGTGTGTGCCGAATCGCCTAAGAAACAATTTAACAAACATCAACAATCCACACGAAATTAAATTGCTGAATACTTGATGTTTCAAAACAAAACAAAAAAAAAAAAGCTGAATACTTGAATGTTGATGAAGGCCTGAAGGGTATGTGGTACATCCAATGATTTTCTAAGGCAGTGCACAATACACATCCATGTACGTGTCACGTGTGTAATACATATGTCGGTATTTAGTACAGTACGTTGTATAATTTGTAACACTTAAATCATTTTATGATTTAATATACTTGGTTTTGTACATTTATAAAGTAGTAAAATAATGTCCTTTTTTATTGAGAGGTACGGGTATGTCACAATTTTTTATTATTCTTTTTTTTTTTTTTTTTTTTTTTTGGCTTAAGAATCGGGGGGAAATTGGTTATGCAATGAATACCCACTCCCAATCACAAATAGATGATGAGGCTTCATTGCTCCAATGTGTAACCAAAAGTCCAAAACCAAGCTTGCTCCAATTTGTAAGTATTGATAAAACCACAGTGGGATGTTTGGTTTGGTTCGCGGAATATGAGGTATGAGGTAGGCTAATTGACCAGATTGGTAAATAAAAAAGACACCTAGCGACAAATTGGGAAAAAAACTTACTCCGGCGACAATTTGGTAAAAAAAGCTAACCCTAAGCGACAATTTGGTAAATAAAATAATCTCAGGCGACATATAACCTAAAAAATACAAAAAATTCCGACAAATTCCGGCGACAAACTTACTTGGTTCGTTTTTTGTGGTTTTTTGTACTAACCTTTTTTATGGAAATAACAATTTCAAGAAAAAAAATGTTAAGTGTCAATTTTCATTTAAGTTACATACCCCTTATTAACGAATTTTTTTTATAAGGGGTTGGAAACAAATTTGGTATCGGGATTTAATAAAATCTGAAGGGGAAGACTTATTAATTCAAAATTTTAATATAGGTAAGATAAATTTCAAAACGAAAAAACAAATTAAATTAAGATTTTTAAAGAGTGTCGAAAAAAATAGAATTTTTGGTCTAAATGTCGTCGGAGCTCATTGTTTTTACCAAATTGTCACATATGGTTAGCTTTTTTTACCAAATTGTAGTCGGAGTAAGTTTTTTTACCAATTTGTCGCTAGTGAATAGTGAGAGAATAGTGAGAGATTTCATTTCAAGTAGAACTAAACACATGATATTAAGTACTCCGTATCAAGTTCTAACCCAATACTATCTTAACTCCATTCCTGATTCCAAACACATACCGCTCTGCGAACCAAACGCCCCAAAGTCGGTGATTTGACATATTTTATCTCAAAATATATCTATTTTACCCCTTGATGGGATTGACAAATATTTTAGAGGAATACAAAAGTACAGTACTGTATTATTATGTCAGAAATTTATACTCGTACTTGGTAGAATAATTGAACAAAGATAGTTTTCCGGGATGTTGAGTTATTGACATGATTATCTTCTTTGCTTCCTTCAAAGCGCGTAACATCAAGCAAGATCCATTCTCTTCAATTACGGTAAACTGCGTTCAATTTGCCGATTATGGTCTCCTCACTGTAATTATTCAGACGATAAGGTAATTTTCTAGGTTTTTGTATTGTGGTTTCAATGTCATTTTGTTAATAATTGGTCAAATTTAGCTAATTTCTTTTCCTGTGTATCTATTTTTGTTTTTTTAGGTGTTAGTCTATTACGGAGTAGAGAAGACAATTAAGGTACGTTCTCTTTCAACTTATTTTGCATTTATCTAATACTTAATTTAATTTTTTCTTTAATTTGTGAATGGCAGTATTTTTTGGTCTGAAGTCTGAACTTTTCTTTAATTAGTTAAAGTTTTTAACACATATGATCAAATTTATCTACGTTATTAGTTGGGACTTAGTCATAGAACTACACAAGAGTGCGGGATATTTAGAAGTAAATTGTTACTGTAGTTGAGAATACTAATTCCGTTTCAAAATAATAGCAATTGTTTATGTGGTTGCTAATGCACAAATTTAACTAGTATCTTTATTTATATTATTAATAACACAAATTTTTAAAAAAAGCCGGTGTTCATTAATTTAATGAATGGCGAAATTTTCGGGCAAGCAATGTAGTGGGTATGCACGTGCGGTGTAATGATTGCTAAAATTGAATAAAGAAATAAAAGTTTCTCTCTCCTCGTTTTTCTCTTGCTTTCTCTCTCCTCGTTTTTCTCTCTCTAAAACCAGTTAACTTGCGATTGCGATCGTTTTCTCTGTCCTCCATTGTTGCTTTTCGAGCTTTTTCTCTCTTTTCTTTCACTTGTGAAGTTGTTTATCGCTTAATTCTGGTTAGTTTACTTATTTTTTTGAGATTTTTGTTAGTTTAAATTGTTTTGGTTCTTCGATTTTTAGGTTTTTTTATTTTGATTTTGTTTTCGTTTTTTGTAGTGTTAGTTTCAGCAATGGTGAAGAAGAAGATTACAAAGAAGGCTGTAGATGCTGAAGAAGGTGTGTTTATTTAAATTTTTCATCATTTTTTCGAATTTTCAATTGAATTTTCGCTTATATATGTCGAATTAGTAGTGTATGTTATTTTTTATTGTTTTCTGTTGATTTATTATGCATATTATGATAATTGAATTTCAATTTTGAAGTTATTATGTTTAATTTTGCTTTATTTTATTGTTCATTGTGATAATTGGTTCAAAATTTGATATATATGTGTTGTGGTGTTGTTACATGTTAAACAAATTTTGCATGTTTGTTTTTAGAAGTTTTATTCATTATTCTTCAAATTTTGATGTTAGGTTTTAGTTAGATTATGAGAATAGTATGCATATCTGCATTGTGTTTGTGTATATGTGTTTGAGTACCAGTAATATGTGCATTGTGCATTGTGCATTGTGTGTGAGTAATATATACATATGTTATTTATATGCATGACAAATGTTATTTTATGCTTTGAAAAGGGTCACTTTATGCTGTGAAAAGGGTCACTTTATTCTGTCAAAAGGGTCACGTTTGTATTTAAAAGGGTTACTTGTTGTAATTTAAAGGGTGACTTTATGCAGTGAAAAGGGTCACTTTATATAGTTAAAAGGGTCACTTTATGCTTGTTAAAGGGTTACTTTTTAGTTAAAAGGATTACTTGTTGTATTTTAAGGGTGACTTTATGCAGTAAAAAGGGTCACTTTATTCTTTTAAAAGGGTCACTTTTTGCATTTAAAAGGATTTTTATGCATATATTCTAAATTTTCCCATGAGTAATTTGTGAATTTGTAATTTATGGTTATCCTCTGTATTAATTAGATATAGGTGGTTCAATAGGTGGATATCGTTATAAATTGCCTTCAAGGGGAAAAGGAATGGGTAAAGAGCCTGCTAAAAAGAACAAGACAGCTCCTGAGAAGGACAAACCAGAGTCTAAAACTGTGAAGGCTAAAACTGTTCCTAAGGAGGCCAAAGCAGAGCCTCAGAAGGTTAAAGCAGCTCCTAAGAAGTCTAAAATTGTATCTAAGAAGGCCAAAGCAGATGCTGAATTGCAAGTAGTTTCTGATTCTGATTCTGATACTGTTGTGTAAGTATAAATGTTTTTTGTTTTGTATTTTTTAATCATATATATCATGATTCTGATTCTGATATTGTTTTACTTATATTATTATTATTTAGGGAAAAAAGACCCTTGATTGCAAGGTGCAGACCACACACATTGGAATTAATGATGAGTACTTTTAGTCCTAATCAACAAAAAGCTGTTGAAGAAATAGGTTTTGGTGGTTTATTACATCTGAAATTGAAAACTTTGAATCGTCAAATGCTACATTGGCTGGTTGAACACTTTAATGGTGGTAGCTGCATGTTCACTATTGCTGCTGGTAAAGAGTTTGTAGTTACTAAAAATGATATATGTGATGTCTTTGGCTTGCCTATGAGTGAGATTGTTGTTCCTGAACTTCAGAAGACTCCTGAAGAAGGTAGTGTAGATAAACGTATCATTCAGTCATGGAGACTTGATTATGGTCTTACTGAGAAGCAACCTCTGCATTTGTCAAAAGTGGAGTCTAGGATGGTTGATTTGGATGATGGTTGACTTGATTATGCCTTGTATTAGGAATCACCTGCATTGAAAATAAAGGGGTCACTTTATGCTGTTAAAAGGGTTACTTTATGCACTAAAAAGGATAACTTTATGCAGATAAAAGGGTAACTTTTATGTGAAAAGAAAAACTTTATTGTCAGATCTCAAATCTGTAAGATGTCAATATAAATCTTTTACCTCCAGAATTGCATTTGCCATTGCTTGGTCCTGGTCAGTGAATATTGAAGTTGGTTTTCTATCCTCCATAGCTTTGAAGAAGGTTTGTAATAACCACACAAATGAATCTGTTGTTTCATCCCCAATAAAAGCACATGCAAACATACAATTATGCCAGTGATTATTTATGCCAACAAATGGAGCACATATAAGATTATATCTGTTGGTTCTGTATGTTGTATCAAAGACAAGAACATCTCCATATATCCTATAGTCTTCTAGCATTATTGAATCTCTCCAAAAGATATTGCAAATTCTTTCTTCTTTGTCAAACTTCACTCTAAAAAAGAAGTTTGGATCCTCTGATTGTTCTTGACTTAAAATGTTCACTAAAGTTTGAGCATCTCCAGCCTCAATTTGTTCCATTCTTAACCTTGAGCAGAAATTCAGGTGATCTACAACACTATGGCCTACATTCTGTTCTCCTCCAGCCTCTGTAGCCATGTAATAGTAAGTGTCCATTGTAGTTAAACCTGAAGATTTCATTGTTTTGATTGCTTCAGCTTTTTCCTCTGTCATTTTTCTTTCAGAACGATGCAAATAATGCCACTGTGGCTTTGTTAGCTCGTGGTTATGCTGAATAACATGAGACACCACCTCAAACTGTCCTTCTTTATTCACTTTTGCTCTTATGCATGCCTTGCAATTTGATCTTGTAATGGCTACTTGTCTTGGCTTTCTTGCTTTTACATTTACATCCTCTTCATCAACCATTTCAACTAACTTTGTTTTCTTCTGACCTGAATGTCTCTTTCCCTCAGCAGAACACACATAGTTTTTCTCAGTTACTATTTTTGTGTGTTGTTTGAATCTAGTTGTATGTTTTCTTATTGAAAATCCCAATATAGCAGCATGTTTTTCATACAATTCCAAAATTTCTTCAAAAGTTTCTCTTACCACACCAACAAATGATCCTCTAAGATCTAAACCAGAAGCATCAATTGGATTTGTATCTGTTATTTAATACAAACAAATCAGATAATAACCACAGCCAGCATAAAAAAAGGGAAACATTCGTGTGAAAATAGGGTAACTTTTATGCATGAAAAAGGTAACATTTAGGCATTCAAAGGGTTACTTTTTGCATACAATTTGAATTTTCAGCATACAATCTGAGTGTAACATTTGTGCATAAATAGGGTCACTTTTAAGCATGAAAAGGGTAACATTTAGACATTCAAAGGGTTACTTTTTGCATACAATCTGAATTTTCAGCATACAACATGAGTGTAACATTTGTGCATAAATAGGGTCACTTTTAAGCATGAAAAGGGTAACATTTAGGCAATCAAAGGGTTACTTTTTGCATGCAATCTCAAAAGTTCTGCATTCTATCTGAGGGTAACATTTAGGCATAAATAGGGTCACGTTTATGCATAAAAAGGGTAACAATTATGTATTCAAAGGGTTCTTTTTTGCATACAATCTCAAAAATTTATAGAAATTACCTTCAGTTGCATTTATTTTGGTTGTTTGTTCTGAATTTGAATCAATTGATTTATCAGGAACCACTTGATTTTCAGCATTGTGTATTACGTCTTCTGCATTATCAATTGCTTCATTTGCATTATCAATTGCTTCATCTGCATTGTCTGGATGGTTGAATATTGGTACGAATTCATCTCCAAAACAATAAGTTTCTTCTTCTTCTATAATCGATCGATTTAAATCGATTTCAAATTCAGTCTCAACTTGCCTCTGTTTTTGTAGCAATTCGTGAATGAGATTGCTGCATTTTGTTGTATCGAAAGTCGAATTCTCCATTGATGATCGATTTCTGCAATTTGTAAGTTTTCTCAATTATTTTCTCCTCAATTGATGATCGAATTCTTCTATTTGTGCGTTTTCTCACCTTTTTTCTCCTTGATTGATGATCGATTTCTGCAATTTTTGCGTTTTCTAACCTTTTTTCTCCTCGATTGATGATCGTTTTTTGCAATTTTTGCGATTTCTCACTTTCTCTCTCCTCAATGGATGATCGAGAGCTGCGTTTTCTCACTTTCTCTCTCCTCCATTGTTCTGCGTTTTTTTGATTTTTAGGTATAAAATTCCTCGATTTTAAATTCCGCGATTTAAAAAAAAAAAAACAATAAATAAGTTGCACGTGAGAAAAACCCGATGTACAGTAAAAATACTGTACACCGGGTACATGCAAATGGAATTGTATTAATAATAAGTAGGAGTTAAGTTGATATTATGAAATTAAATTATACATAAATAATAATCGTTTAATATACTTGATAATATCCAAGTAGTAGATTATTGTACAATAGTGAAAATCTATAGTCAATTTAGTAATCCCTTTATATTTAAAAATCGAATTGTTGACCTTATTCTATAACATATGGAGTATGGACTATAGAAAGTGAGTGGAGTGGAGTGGAGTGGATCCAAGCTTTTTTGTACTAATGAGATAGTCTAATTTCATAATTTAATCACAAATCAAATAAAAAAATTGCAAGTAGGGTGAAGTCTGATAACATAGATGTTAGGAAACTATCACATGACATGTCGGCCCTCTAAACGTGAATTACTACTTGACAGATTTATAATGACCCTAACACCAAAATATTATATGCACTAAATTACTGAAAGCCTTTCTTTCTCCCAGAAAAAGTGTATAATATAGTGAACCACAGCTCAACCTAAAAGTTTATGAACATACAGGCTATATTTCTGCTGTATAACCATAACCATTCTCACTAAACACTCACTCCATAAATTCCTTGATTTCCTTTGTATTAACTCAAAAAACACAAAATCACAAGAGATAGATTTAGATGGATGTGTCAGGAGGACTTTCACTGGTGCAAACAATCCTTCAAGTGTTGGGTTCCCCCATTTGGACGGAGTTTGAAGCTTTGTTGGGTTTGAAGTCTCAGCTTGAAAAACTCAAGCTCACCATGTCCACCATCCAGAACGTCCTTCTTGATGCTGAAGAACAGGAGCGGCGGCACCACGTTTGTCCCACCCATGTTGAACGTGGCAGACTTGAACGGCTTAAGGAAGCTCTTTACCAAGCTGATGATTTGTTTGATGAGGTCATTACTCTTGCTCATCGCAAGCAGTTCATGTCAGGTAACCGTTGCTTCTCTTGTTTGATTCAGCTTCGTTCTGCTTTTACTTGGTCTGGAGAGATTAAAAAGATAAGGGAGATGTTGGGTGATAGTGTGAATGATCATCAACATGATTTTGGGTTGGTGAGGCAAATTGATCTTCGAGTGAGACATAACCCAAGGGAAACTCACTCTTTTGTGTGTGAAGAGGATGTGACCATTGGGAGAGATAAGGACAAACAGATAGTGATAGATATGTTATTAGACACTGCTGTTGAGGAGAGTGTCTCCGTTGTCAGCATAGTTGGGATTGGAGGATTGGGGAAAACCACTCTTGCCCGACAGGTCTATAACGATGAAACCATTGGGAAGAAATTCCCTCTGAAATTGTGGGTTTGTGTCTCAGATGATTTTAATGTCAAAGCGGTTGTTGGTCAAATCCTTACAGCTGCAAACCCTGAAATCAAGCAAGATGGTCTGAGTATGGACCAACTTCGGCAAGAACTGAATGGAAAGGAATATCTCCTTGTTTTGGATGACGTATGGAATGAGGATCCCAGTAAGTGGTATGAGTTGAGAAAATTGTTAAATGGAAGAATTATGGTGACTACTCGCTCCAACACGGTAGCTGATGTTGCGGAGAGTCGTTGGAAACATTTATTGATGGGTCTCTCAGATGAAGATTCTTGGATATTGTTTCAGAGAATGGCACTTAAACCAGAGGAACACCCACTGAAACCACACTTAAATGAAGTCGGAAAAGAGATTGTTCAAAAGTGTGCCAATGTTCCACTTGCCATAAGAGTGGTTGGTAGTCTTCTTCGAGGTCAGGGGGAAAGTAAGTGGAAAAAATTGAAAAATACTGACTTGGCAAACATTGTACAAGCTGAAATCAATGGCATAGTACCTGTGTTGAAGATCAGTTACAATTACCTTCCGTACCATTTGAAGAGTTGCTTTAGTTATTGTGCTATATTCCCTAAGGATTACAAGATTATCAAGGAGGACTTGATCTGTCTTTGGATGGCTCAAGGCTTCATTATGCCGTCTGATGGAGAGAGCTTTGAAGATGCCGGGGAGGAGTATTTCGAGCAATTGTTACAGAGGTGCTTCTTCCAAGATGTTGAATTAGCCGAGGGCACTAATGAAATTATATCATTCAAAATGCATGATTTGATTCATGATCTTGCCAAAGAGGTAGCAGGGACAGAAATATGGTCATCCAATTATAGCACACAATGTTTTAACGAAAAAACTCGTCATGTATATTTTGATAAAATTGCTCCCGAAGATCTTCTTGGTAATTTGAACAAGATGAAAAGGATGCGTACAATTCTATGTGATGATCTTCCTTTCTCTTTTAAAAGCCTTGTTGTGGAGGTATCAAAAATGAAATACTTGAGGGTTTTGCGGTTGGCTCGTACTTATATAATGAAAACGCTGCCAAGTGTGATAGGTGAATTGCTGCATCTTAGATACCTAGACCTCTCATATAATAGTTGGCTATGTGTATTGCCCTCATCCATTACCAAGCTTTATAACTTGCAAACATTAAAGTTGTGTAGCTGTCGCAATCTAAACAGGCTGCCAAGGGAGTTGAGCAAATTAGTTAATCTTAGGCACCTTGATATATCTGATTGCAATAGTTTGACACATATGCCTCCGGGGATGAATAGCATGAAATCTCTGCAAAAGTTAAATATGTTTGTGGTGGGTGGAAGTGGAAGAAGCAATGCAGCTTGGAATTGGTGGTCAACTGGTGTTGGTCAGTGTAAAGATTTGGATGATTTCACTAACTACACTCGCACAATGGAAATTAAAGTTAAACAAGGTGTGGGATACGTTGCAGCAGAAACGATGGGAGGGAAAATGCTATTAAAAAGTCAAAATTTGTGGGAAGTTAGGTACGACTGGAATTTTAGAAGAGACAATAATAATAATGCAGAAGCATTGTTGCAAGGCCTACAGCCCCACTCTAATGTCAGAAAGTTCAAGCTGTGGTATTATCCAGGGGTGAGGCTCCCTACCTGGATGATGACTCTCAGTTGTTGTCTCCCAAATCTTGTTGAAATTGTAATTAATTGTGAAAGGTTGGAGCATCTTCCATTGATGAGTCAACTGCGTCATTTAAAAGTTCTTGAACTTGATAGTTTGCATGGAGTGGAGTATATTAATAGTGGAGATGAAGATGAGTTAGTATTCTTTCCGTCCCTTGAAAAGTTAAGGCTTGATAACATGGCAAAGTTGAAGGGATGGTGGAAGCCATCATCATCAGAATCAGGGGAGAGTGATCGGATACCACAAGCACCACTGCTTTCTGATCTTTATGTATCTGAATGTCCAAATTTGACAACATTGTTTCTGGGCTCATCAATGAATCTCAAAAGTTGTCTTCCAAATCTTGCTGAAATTAATATTCGATATTGCAAAAGGTTAGAGCATCTCCCATTGATGGGTCAACTGCGTCATTTGAAAGTCCTTAGATTGGTTGATTTGAGTGAAGTGGAGTATGTGGAGAGTAGTAGTAGTAGTAATAATAGTGGAGATGAAGATGAGTCGGTTTTCTTTCCATCCCTTGAACAGCTTGGCCTTAAAAATATGCCAAAGTTGAAGGGATGGTGGAAGCCATCATCAGAATCAGAATCAGAATCAGAGGAGAGTGAGACACCGCAAGCACCAAAACTTTCTCGTCTTGATATATATGATTGTCCAGAATTGACAATTTTTCCTTTATGTCTGGGACTGCAACAATTGACATTGTACAAATTTAATGAAGCGCCGGGCCCAATTATAAGGGAGACTACTCAGCAAAAGGAGGAAGGACGACATGGAAAATTGAGGGAAGTGGAGATAGATAACTTGGCATATCTTAATTCTCTACCCATCCGATCTTTCCACCATCTTTCGAATCTCCGTATTTACAATGACCAGAAAATGGAGGAATTGAAAACAGGAGAGGTGGGTGAGGTGTTCCGAAGCGGCCGCCTGTCCTCTCTTCGCTCCCTTCAAATTAATATTTGCAATAATTTGAAGAGTATATCAGGACGAAGAGTGTGGGACCAATTCACTGGCCTGGAGAGTCTATCATTGGATTCCCTTCCTATGTTGAAATTGGAGGATGAAGATGATGTCATCAACAACAAAAGCACAGAAGAAGAAAGTGACGCAGAGATGCCATGGAGATACCTTGCTCCCACTCTCCGTTCCTTGAGATTAAGATTACTCCGAAAGGTGGTGAAGCTGCCAAAGGGGATTGGATGCTTATCATCTCTCCATTCCCTTTATATTGGGGGTTGTCATAATTTGGAAAGCCTAACACCATCAATAGGCGGCTTATCATCTCTCCAATCCCTTGTTATTTGGATGTGTCCAAAATTGAAAAGAATGCCAGAAGAGATGCGCCACCTCACCTCCTTAACCAAACTTTATATAGAGGGATGTAGCCCACAGTTAATGAAGGAATGCAAGAACAAGAATGGTGCTAACTGGTCCAATATCCAACATATCCCCAACATGAAACTAGGTATGAAAGATAAAATAGGGGTTATTATTATTAATGTCGTCTTTTCACCGTTCTTAATTTTGCAACATTTTTGGAAAATGAATTGCTTACTTGCTTATCATCTCTCTAACACCTTTTTCATATTTGCTTCAGAGTACTACAACTAAACTCAGTGCCCGAAAGAATTCGTTTACTCAATGTTCGTTTATATATAACTCAACTGGTCAAAGGTAATAATGTCTACACATATTATCTGACTAACAGATATTATTTTGTTAACTTCTCTTTCTTATTACAAAGAATGATACAGGTATATAATATATACATGAATGGCCATTTCACAAGTCTACTGCTTTATTTCTTATGTGGCATTTATGCTTATCTACATAGGCACGCACATAATGATGGTGATAGTAATGAGCCCGATATAAGTAGGGGCCTTTTGAAGATCATAAACTAAAAAGTAGGGAACTACCAACTGAAGCAGAGAAGTGTTCATAATAAGTAACATAAATCAAGTGATCTTGCTGTATCTTTATCGTTTTTTGAAGCTTATGTAGGTTGGTTAACTGAGAAATTCCAGGAAATGGAGTACATGAAATGCAGGTTTTAGTTTTTGTCCTTGCTGCCCCTCCCCTCCCTGATTGTCTGTATGTTTTTTTTTTTAATCTCGTCTAGTTCTTTATAGGTGCTTGATGTATATTTTGGTCTTTTATTCAGATTTCATACAAATCGAATATCAATGAAGGGGTGATATTACATTCTGCTTGATGATGAGAAAGCGTGCAATGCGTTAAGAAGTACCTAATCCTTATCTTGACAGCACGAACCTTAATATTCACTCCTTAATGGAGAGTTGAAGTTGCTGATTCCTGTAAGGCTGGTGAGTAAAGTAACTATGTATATTCTGATTTAGCGCATTAGTAAAACCATCAGTGTTGCTTTGGTTCTTTTCGTTGGATCCACGTTTTTGGCTAATTGGCAAGTCTTGTAACAGTTCATTTGAAGTTTTGAACTGGATTTTGGAAGGCCTCATTTAGGTTTATGTTTTGCTTGCATTTCAGAGACGAGTACTGATAATACATCAGAATCTGATCAACATCTTTCTTTGACTTCAGGTTTGGCAAGTTTGTTGGTGCTATATGATGCATTGGATGCTGCAATTCCAGATAATACATCTTTCTTTGACATCAGTGTAGAATCGCAGTGATTACTTGGTCAAGAGGTGTGGCAAATATTGCAGGAAGCCATCAGACATGAAACGAAAAGGCCTTTCTAAGACTGTCTTGATATTTGATGAGAGTGACACATGAACCAGGCCAACATCAAATGGAGGCACATTTGGTCGATATAAGAGAAGATATTGTGGCAACTGTGCCAACGTTCCCCTTTCCATAAGGATCGTTGGAAGTCAGCTTATAAATCAAAATGAAATCAGGCGGCAATATTTGAAAACACTGACTCAGCAATTTTAACAAGATGAGAACAGGATAGTATCTGTGACTCTGCGTTGAAGATGAGTTAAGAGTTATTGTAGAATGTAAACAGAATATACATGATTTAATTCATGATGTTAAAGAACTACGGAGTAACAAGGATTGTGTAAAATAATATTCAGTTAGCATTCTGGAAAATACTGTTGTCCATTTTTCAACCAAGATGAAAAGGTTGTGGCAATTTTACTGAAGTATCCCCCCTTTCCATCAAGTCAAGCTTAAATGAGCAGTTTCTCAAAAAAATAATAGCTTAAATGAGCAGATTCTAAAATTTAGATGTTTAAAGAATAATGCTATATTTGATTTTGGAAAAGTTGGCAAGTAAAATTTAGATGTTATGATGATAAGCTCTCAGTGCTTCCCATGTCCGTTGACCAACTCTGTTAGAGACCAATTTTTTGCGAGTATATAGTAAGTCAACTATAGTCTTTCCTCATGATTATACATCAAGAGCTATTGTGCCTATCACCTTCAAGTCATTTCCAAAGGTTTCTAATCAACCTATTAAAGTTTTTGGATCTTCTGTATTATCCGATTTTTTCACTAATCTGCTTTTGTAGTGCTATAAACAACAAAAGTAAGCTGTGTACTTTCAATGGATACAATCCAAAACAAAAGAAGCGTATTTACCTCTTGCATGTTAGAGCCAAGCTTTGGAGCAACAGACATAGATTTGTTGTCTGGCATGAGAAATTTGCTGAAAATTAAAGAATGTACCCGAGACGCCATTTCACAGAAGGGCTAGAATTTTATGGTGTTGCTTCTCACAGTATACGGTATATCACTTGTATGGGCCAACAATATCTGGTTCTGTACTTATGAATGGCTCCATGAGGTTCTTAATCATATCCTGGCTAATATGCTTCCTTCATATTCAACTCTTTAAGATTTAAATGACAGGAGATGGTACAAGACTGGGATGATTTTTAATTATAGTGGTATTAGTGTACATGTACTCCAAATGGTAAAAACAACTTTAGCCAAAAAAATAAATAAACTTATCATAAGGTTATTGTTAGATTCATTTCAAGTTTAATTTTCATAATATCAAATTTAATAATTTATACTGATACAAACAAAGGTATATTATTTGTCATTTTTGCACAAAATGAAAATAAGGAAATCTTTATAAAGAACAATAGTTTCCAATACCTTTTTATTGAGCATATGACCAAAGAAGTGACCTTTTACTCTTTGGATTTTTGAAATATTACACATTACACAATGTATTTATCTAGACATACATATTCTTTTAAAAATTTGCATTACAGATGTATTTTTTTCCAAGGATACGGAGAAATTGAAACCATGTCATCTTCTAAGTAAATCTAAGACAATGTCGTCTAAGGAAAAAGTCCTAAAAACCATCAAACCGAAGGGCTTATCAGCATTAATTCACAGATTTGTTGAATGGCAGAATTTTTTCATACTATCACTGAAATAGTAATTCAAATATCCCAATACATCTGGAAATTACCACATTTAGACAAAAACCAAGAGAGCATAAACCAGATTTTCTCAAACATCCAGCTGATGGTTGCTTAAAAGTTAAGCTTCCTCTTAGAGGAAGGAATATCACGAGACAACAGCAAATGCAGGGAAAAAATCACATAGCCTTCTACATTTTAAGAGTTCTAACATCAAATCGTAATGTTCGCCTATTAGAATTGCCTGACCTAGCTGAGGTAACCAACAACACATAGCAAGAATGCAACGATATTTTTCCGGCAAATACAAGTTGAAATGCTTTGATAATCTGGTGACACTTTTCGTAAATATGTTCAAATACCGCGGCCATTAGTTCACTGGTTTTGGACAGCTGTCCATCCATTCATCCATTCATGCAATTATTGCTCTACAGTAGTTAGTTGATCATCCAACACAAATGACGCATGTGCCCTTGCAATGACATTTGAACAGACAATTATACCCCCAGCTAAACAAAATATCTAGAGAATGAACTGAACAGTGCTCATATTTTTCTGGGTTTTCTTTTCAGTAAGACAATTAAATCCTAACCAGTTTGATAAATTTATACAAGCTACAACACACAAACTTAACCTTCGAAGTGGAGACTTGAAAAGGGGAATTTGACAGATATAAACTGGTAAACAAACTAGCAGATTAGTTTCCGCTCACATACTAGTACGTGTCTTCCTAAGTTCAGATGATATTTTAACAAAAAGAGATTCAATAAAGAACGACTTCAGAATCAGCAACAAGCATGGACTACAAAATGATGTGAGAAAATACCATGGGCATGCAAGACACACACTTCTGCAGCTCATTTAAATGCTCTTGCTGTTGGTCATACATAAAACTAAAGGCTGTATCGAACAAAGATCTGCTCAAAATCAAACAGCTCTACTAGCAGTCAGAAAAAACCACGAGCCAGGAACAGCTACACGATGGTCAAAACAAACAACAGTCCTATCTTAGATAGCCCGACCCGAACCCAAGTATTGGCCACCAACAGCCACCAAAAAGCTTTTCAGCAAAGCTACGACCAAGCAACACGAAAATCTCAAACTACAGGCAGAACTCCGCAACTGCTTGACAGCTACAATCACGAGCCATGAGCTATACAATTAAGCAACAGCAAGACAATAGTCAAAAACTATTAAGCAATAGGCTGTTAGTTGTATACACAATGCACAAAACAGAGTAAGCAACCAGAGGCCATTACCACATCCAGTTGTTGTGGATGCATTGTTCCCCGGGCTAATGTGGTCTCATTCACAAACGTAATCAGCATTATGACAACAGGTACAGACCATTGGAAGTAGCAGGGCCAACAGCACAGCTACACATCCATTCATGTCATTGAACCTTGTTTTCTTATGCTATGACCAATAAAATTATTAACAGAATTTTCAAAATCAGCCATATTGAAAACACTGGATCACATATGTAAATAAGTGACTGATCTGTAAATCTCACCAACTAGCAGGATTTTATGACGATAAGGTCAAGTTGCAACAGCACCAGTCTTTCCATCATAAAGGTCCATAGTATAAAACAGCAACCAGCAAGTATCAGATCAGCAGCCGGTATATTGATTGTCACTATCAACAAAAAGATATGCATCATCCATTAAACAATCACAAACACCATCAGCGTCACCAACATCACATCATTCAGCTTATCAAACTTCCACAATTCTTCTCAATCTCAGCTAAAAGATCACATGTGATAACATTTAGTCAAAATCAAACAATTTATAATGTTTGACAAGAAGCATACAAATCCAAAAAGTAAGTTATAAGGACACAGAATGACCATAAAACAGATGATGAAAGACAAACCACATTTACGTTTTTAAATAGCTAGCAGACTCAACAATTACCATCAGAAAGATCCAAAGGTATATTGAAGCAAACCCACAGCGCAGGGTGCAAATACATCATAGCCATAAATGTTCCACTCCTATCCAAAAGTCTAACTCAATACTCCAAGCTACCAATGCACAAAATCATTCTACATCATCAAGTGACCTCTAGAGCTGTTCATCTGCAACAAATCACTGCTCCAGTTTTCAGCTGGGTTCACGCCTGCCAATTCCAAGACACCGCCTAATAAGATATTTGGACCTCAAGTGGGAGAAACTTAGATAAGCTCAATAACTTACCTCAACTGATTTTTGCGCAGAATGGCCATTATGAGGAGAAACAGCCTGAGGAGATGCTGAACGGCGAGGGACTGATGTACGTTCATCAGGGCTGCGCTTCTCTGGACTATGACTCCTTGAACGAGATGGACTACGAGGTGAAGCACTCCGCCGTGGTGAAATACTTCTACGTGGACTGCGACTTCGTCTTGGAGAGGCACTGAGCAAGTATAAAAATAAGTACTTACATGACAGCAGCATGTGTAAATAAGTTATACAGAAATGAGGGGTAGCAAGTCTAGCAACCTATCAGCTGATCTGCTTCGATAGCTTCTGTCATCATCATAGCCATCTCGTCCCCGACTTCTATACTTTTCAGGAGTGTAACTGCGACTCCTACTTCGGCGACGATAATCTCTGTCCCTTCTGCGATACCTGTCACGATCATACCTGTCCAAGCTTCTACTACGACTTCTTCTTCTGGAATATACCCTATCTCTATCGTAATCATCTCGGTACCTAAAGACAACATCGGTGATAATCATGTAGTGGTGAAAATTATTTAATAACCATGTAAATACTGATACCAGTATTTGCAAATACAAACCAAAAAAAAAGTGACATTGTTAAATACAGCAAAACAATGCTCTGGCAACAACTGAGAAATGTATACAGCATGGAAATAATGAAGCTAAAGTAAGTCTGAAAAGGGTGACAGAGTACTTCACGTATGCAAGGCTCAGCTGCCACTCATGGCGTCCAGGTGCCTTAATATGAGCACCTCTTCGAAATTAGAAAAATTTTGAGCACAAAGTAAACATCAGATATGCATGTGTTCCAAATTCCAATTTGACAGCTTGTTCCATGGATTACATATAACTTCACATAATAAATCCCAAAAAATGGTCAATAACAAAATTGGAAAACCATACCTCCGCCTTGGACTTCGGACCTTGGAAATAGACTCAACAATCCTTCCTTTTTGACTGAAATACAACATAAATAAACCATTATTTTCAAAAAAAAAAAAAAAAAGAAAAGAAAATCAGAGAAGGAAAGCATGGTCAAGCCTCACAGAGCACAAAGCCACAAACAAATTGAACAAGCTACAGTAGCTAGGAGACCAATCTATTTGCATTCCAATCAATATTAAGATCTTCTTAAATGGTAAATAAATAAAGGACAGCATAATACAATAGAAATAGACAAGCAGCAAACAAAACGAATAACCATCATGTGGCTTTGGCTTAAATAACAAGGTTTGAAAAAAAAAAATATGGCCAAAATACATCTCTTCCTCTAAGTGTCAAAATAAAACATGTGTGTTGGAGAGGAGGAGGTTATTGAGCTTGGTTAAATGTATCTTCACAAATAATTTAGGAAACAAAATCTTTTGAACCCTCGTTCATCTAGAACTCACAACACCCTCCCCCAAATCAATTAATGTAATTTTCAAAGATCAGAGCATCAAGCAAAGCAAAAATAAATATTGAAATATGTCAAGAGTACCCTAAAATGCAGGTTCTATGTCTCCTAATTCAATGTAAACCTGAAAATTAATCTTACCTGGATTAAGCAAGAACCTTGATCAAATTCCATTTAATTAGCATTCTAATGGCATTCACAGGGTTAGGTTCATTAAAATTCTAACAAATTCCCAACAGATTTGCATTCTAACAAATACTACGGAGTATTTCAGAGGATGCATCAAATAAATGCAGATATATACCAATGTCAGACAGGAATATCTTTCGTTACATTAATCATAATCATTAAATCATCAAGTGTCATGTTCATTTCTTACCTCCTCACTCTTTCTTCTCTAGTTAACACTCAAACCTAGTTTTTCTGGCGTATCACTTCAATATTACTTGACCTTAATCATTTTTCACTCCATAAGTCCATATCAGCTTATAAATTGAAACTGGCATCTTGATCAAGTTCTGCACCTTCTGGTATTGAACACAAAGGGATCTTTATGCAGATTATTAGCATTAAGACATCTTGAAGGTCTTTGATAAGGGTGTAGGAGAGTTTTAATAGGTTCGGACCAAGGGTAAAGATACATCCTCTATGGAAGAAACCCACCTAAATGCTTATACTGTCTTAAGTCATTATAGAACATGTCAATCCTACACAAAACACATTACAGCCTTCAAACACAAGCCATTCAAAGAATTTCTATAAAAAAAACATGAACCTAGCTTCATTTTATTATCAGCTTGGAAGCACCCAAAACCAAATATAAGCTATACAATAATATGAATAAGCCTGTTGATTACAGATAACTACTGCTTTGCACATATGATTTGAGTACAAAAATTACAAACAACTGGCGAAATCGGCCAAAAACCACAATATAAATACACCATGAACACCCAACCAACATAGCAATTCGAGATACATTAAAATAACATTAACACTTACATTTTCTCTGCATTTGGACCATATTTCGCGAATTGGACAGCAATTTCTCTACCATCCACAACCCTCCCTACAAGAAAACCATGGATAAAATCAATAACATTACCCCCCAATTATCAAATTACACAATTTTAATATACAATTTGATTTAATATACGAAATAACAATGTAGCTAGGAAAGGCAAATACCATCAAGCCTATCCACAGCCTTTTGAGCTTCATCGGCATACTTGTATCGAACAAAGGCGAAACCACGGGATTCCCCGGTCCTGTATTACCCATTACCCATTAATTCAATAACGAAAGCCGAACAAATTAAATAAATAAATTGATTATGATCAACCAAGGAAGAAAATCATCACACCTTCGATCACGAGGAATAAAAATGTCGACAACCTTGCCATACTTATCAAACAACGGAAACAAATCATCGGGCGTAGTTCCTGCTCCAATCAAACTCAACCATATTAACAAATTCTCAAAACAAAAAGTAAGAAAAAAATTGTTCAATTTCAACAAATTCTCATTGTTTGATTTCAACAAATTCTAAACAAAAACTGTTTTAAATTCAACAAATTAATCAAACAAGTACAAAATCTAGGGTTTCAGAAACAGAAAGGAAAGAGAGAGAAGAACTTACGAAAAGTAATATTGAGGACGAGAAGAGAGTAAGTATCGGCGATGTCAGGAGGACCGGTTCTTCCGAAGTGAGACATCGTTTTCTCTCTCTTCCTTCAGAGATTTCTCTCTCTTCTTTCAGGTTGAAGATGATATGAAATTGGGGAAATTAGGGATTTTCAGATTTTGGTATTTGATTTGAGGGATTGGTTTTGTTACGTAAATTGGTCACTCTTTGTAGAACATTCTTGAGGAACCTCAGGTTGTTCTTAGGTTTATTGGGTGGACTTTATTTGGGTTTTCTGAGTACCTAAAATACCCCCAGGACTGTCGCGGTCTTGCAGATAACTTCGTGTTAAAGTCCAGGACAAAATTGTCCATCACAATCTTCCAAATAGTGTTGGCCTATTGGTTGAGTATTTGGGTTAACCATCACGGCATTACTCCTTCCGTTCTTAGAGCAAGTTTAGCCCTAAGTTTTAAGACTTACACTTGGGGTGACATTATTATTTTGAGTTTTAAGACTTATGATTAAGACTTTTTCCATTTTTCTTCTAAAATCTCAAGCAAGTCTCAAGTTGAGTCTTGAAATTCCAAGACTCAACTCAAGACTTGAGATTGGGATTCACTTCACCCACTTCACTTTTATTTTTATTATCTTTTTTTTTTTTACACTTTTCTGCATATAATATGTCAAATATTTAAGTCTTAGGGCTAAAGTAATAAATTTGTGCAAGTCTTAGTGAGTTTTAACAAGAATTTGATGACATTATTTTCATTGGGGACCACAAAAAATGATGTTATATTCAAGTCTTAAGACTTGGGGCTAAACTTGCTCTTATTTACAGATTTTAAAAATTTTGCATGTTAATTAAACAAAATAAAATGAATAATTTTTAAGATATGCTAAAAAAAAAAACAAGATATGCTTTGTTAATCAAATTTTAGGCCAATTTCAATTAACAAAAGGGATATCCCTCAAATGAAATCCCATGAAGTTTGAATCCCTAGACCTCAGGAATACGAATTAGAAGCGATGCCACTACTCCATCACCTCAAGTCCTCAACCTCAATTAACAATTGTAATTGTGTTTCAACAAATTAATAAACTTAATATTGATTAGGAAATACATCAGCTACCTTATTTTACTTTTAAGTACTAATTTTATTTAGCTTACTACGTATTTTTCTAGCCAACTTACAGATTTACAATAGGAGTATTTCGGATTACTTCACCGTTTAAGACATACTACGGATTATTCAATATTCAGCCCCACACCCTCTAAAATAAAATCATCAATCAAGTCCATTACAGGAGAATTCTCATACAAATAGGGGGGGAAACAAAGAAACAAACATTTCAGAGAAATTCCATAAGCAACTTATCTTCCAAATGTAAATTATTACAAAGATCAAACAGTAAATGGGCACCTGTATAATAAATAAGGAAAACAAAAGGGGGTCAACAAACACCAGTACATCTGACTTTTAAACTAACTTGTGGCTTTCCCAGCAACCCGCTGGGCAATCCATCCCAATCCATCATACAACCCATCACCGGTAAGGGCAGAACAAGCTTGGATATGCCAGTCGTGATTCTTTATGCTGTGGAGGGATAGAGCATCCGTAATCTCTGCAGGAGTCATGGCATCCTTCAGATCCTGTTTATTGGCAAAGACCAGCACAACAGCTTGTTGTAGATCCTCGTTAGGAAGCAATCTGAAGAGCTCATCTTTCATTATCGAGATCCTGGCCCTATCTGTGCTATCTATAACCACAATGACAGCATGTGTTCCTCGATAATATGTGGTCCATGATGTCCTCAGTCTATCTTGCCCACCTAGATCCCAAACCTCGAATCGAATATTTTTGTAGACAAGCTCTTCGACATTACTACCCACCGTAGGGTGCGTTGAAACCACATCTCCTAAATGCAATTTATAAAGGGTGGTTGTCTTTCCCGCGTTATCAAGACCAACAATCACTATCTTATATTCCTTAGCTGGGAATAACATAAACCAAAATCTTGACATAAAAGCCCCCATCACCAACCTGTATTATATAAATTCACTACATCAGAAGCAGCATCATTTGCTAAAATACAACTGATTGAAGAAAAATAATGATCTTAAAGTGCAACCAAATTTCAAAACATAAAACATAACAGAACCTTTAAACTAATGAGCCTTGGAAATAATTAACTACTATTTCCAGCGACATCAGTAAGCATGATGTCTATACCAGAGGGTTAATAAATTTCACCATGTAGACCAATATTTCAAAAACACGAACAACAAAGGTTTGATACATATGAGTGCTATGACTTGATAACCGTGTTGGCCCAATTGCATATATAACTATATGTTGACATAGCTATGACTTGATAACCGTGTTGGCCCAATTTCATATATAACTATATGTTGACATAATCTTAGTAAACTGCTTAATTAAAAGGTAAATTGCACGAGCAATATCAAAGTTCTTTAATTACTTGAGAATTTGTTATGAGGTTCTAGCTAGGGAGAGCAGCAATACTGAGGAATGGTGGGATAGTGGACCCCAACATCAAGACAGCGTAATCTCTTTCTACTTTCTTGCTAGGTATGACTAGGGCTCCTCTTTGAAGCCTATCTCAGGCCCACAAGGCCACGATACAAAGAGGGATGTGAGGACTCCATAGCAAAAGCTCTGGATAGGAAAAAGCCAATCCTACTAAGGACCTTATGGTTGGAGGTGTCCCCAAGAAGATTGCATTTAGACAAATAGACAGAGCTTGCAGCTGAAGCAGGAGGAAGTTATTGCTCAATAAGCTAAGCCAGTGACAGAGCTAACTGTTGAAGTATAATGAATTAACACTAAAAATTAAAGCAACCAGCATTAGACTCTGTAGTCATACCAAGGTGAGTCCTCTAATTCAATAGAGATGATCTAGAGAGATAGGTAATGCTAATCCAAACAGTTCCTTTCCTTTACAATACTGGAGATGATCACAAATTCACAGGTGCAGCTAGAACCTACAAAAACTTCCAAACCCCTGCAATGGCACCAGACCCTGTCAAACACTGATCCAAATCTCCAATTGCATTAGCGTGGAGAAGCCATAGGACAGAGTGGCAGACACCCCCTTGCTGTCTAGTCAACTAGCACAAAGAAGATAGCAGTTCGCACAGCAATACTATTTTTTGAAACTTATACTTCGTATAAAATTAAGGCAGTGCATGAGGATGATTTAATAGCCGGATTCAAAATTTAAAAAACAGTTTCCATGGCTTAAAGTAATCAATTAAAAATACAAAACCAAGTTTACAACAATATCGAGATGTAAAAGACCACTGGCCCTTTAATTTTTTAAGCGAGTTGGATGACATATTATATGTGCCCATCATAGTGTTCAACCCAAAACCACTACATGAGGCTTACATCTTCACAAAGCTGCATGAACTCAAGAAGCCACAATAAAACTCCTTTGTAGGAGCCAATCCACCCACAGAACTCTTTGAACTCTAGATCACCATATTTACAGTGTGTTTGGTTAGCAATTATAAAGAGTAAGGTGAGGGGAGAAAAAGGGAAGGTAGGAGATTGGGGGGTACGGCGATATGCTTGAATTTTCTACTTATCTTTCTAATGGAGGATGGATTTGATTCATTAAAAAAGGAAAGTAAAATGCATTCCTCAATATTCTTCATTTTCCTCAATCCACATCCAAATAAAGTAAAATAGATCCTAGATTTTCTCCCCCATCCATTCCTCCAAATTCCTTCAAATTTAAACACGTTGTAACTACCAACTACACAAAAGAGTCATTTTGGCGAAATTCATAAAATTCAAACCTTCTAAAGGTTCACACTCCATTTAATCAACCCACATCTACAAAATCTTCATGGTCATACCGATCACCTCAAAAATAAAGGAGGAAAAGGCTCAATAGGATACACGACTGGATGACAAAAAAGCTCCTGGCAAAATGGCAGCCACATGAATCAGAAACACTACTTAAAAGGAGTTAGGCTGAACTTTCACGCAAGTTTTCTTTCATAAAAGCAAGATTAAGACATGGCAATAATGTAGATTCATTTTGGAGATCAAAAGTAAAGATTACTCCCCTAACTCTCACCGCACACAAGGGAGGTCTTTTTTTTTTGGGGGGGGGGGGGGGGGGGTGTGGGGGACGGGACTATTAGAGGAGTATTGGACTCATTGTAGGCTAATATGTTCAGTAAGTTGGATTTGAGGTCACTTAAACCAAATAAAAATGCGCTGATGACATTCAGAAAGCTGTATTAGTGCACAATATAACTAGAAAATATATGAATACAAATTACCCTTCATGTAAGACAATAAAAGCCATTCATGATTGGCCATTACCTAAGTTCCTCAGCAATCAGTTTATGATGACAAGGAAAGCCCTGCTTCAAAACCCCTTCTAAGTATCATAGTTCAAAACTTGCATTTATTTGATTTCACGTGTCATGGCGATTGTATTCTTAAAGCCTAAAATCATGATACCAAGACATGCTAACTACGGCTATAATATTCATGCCTTAATTGATGATGAAAAAATAATTGTTGGATCTGCCAACACGAAACAAGAGATCAATGTATGCAGCCAGACTGCCCGGGACACGACAATAGCCACAAGGGCCATCCAGCATTGTCTATCGTTCATGATACACCAACTATTACTAGAATACTGTAAATTGTAACTTGAATAATTAAGGAATAATTTTTTGATCAAGCAATAAAACAGAAATACGGGGTAATAATCATATCAAGAGCATCAAAGGGTAAATGACGGATTAACATAAATTGAAACTTCAAGTTGACAATGATGATAGAAACAAACCTAAAATTACTCCAACTTTGAATTAGGGTTAGGTGGTTAACCGAACACCAAATTGCCCGTATCTGAAAATTCAATCAAAAACCAAAAAAACACCCAAAAAAATTATACAACGGATCTGAAATCAAACCACAAATTTAATACAAATTGATCCGAAATTTGATCATATAATATCAAGATTAACAATTTCAAAACTAAAAATTATCATAGTAAATAAATAATTGATGGTGGAATAAAATTAAATACTTACATCGTTGAGGTTGTTGCCCAGAAAATATTACAATTAGCCAATTACAGATTATCGTAAATTAACCGTTTAGAGAGAAATCGAACGAAAAAGATCGAAAATTCTGAGTGAAATACAGGTGAATAATGGCGCTGTCTAAAAGATATGAAGAGGAGAGAGATAATGGGAGGGATGAAGGAGAAGTTCTTTTAGGACAATATTAATAAGAATTAACCAATTAATCCACAATTTTTGACTACTTTCTTGAATTAAGCATGACTTTGGATTAACCTTAATGTTTGAATATTTTAAATTTAACTAGCTAGGTTATCCCCGTGAAATTAATCTTTCATGTAATTTATTTTCAGTTGTGTTACATTGTATATGAAGATTAACATTAGATATAATTTGCATTTAAGGAAAGTAAAAAAAAAAATTAAAAAAATAAAAAAAAAAAAAAAAAATTAAAACCACAATCAAACAAATTAGGAATGTGAAACTATAATTTAGAAGAGAAAATTGTTTAATTGAATTTTTTATACACACTTATTTATTAAAGCCAAAAGTTTAGATTAAAAATAAAATTAAAAAAATATTTAGTAATTGATGACATCACAAATAGAATTGGAGAGAAAATTTTTAATGTGAGAATGACACGTATGATAGTTTGAGGGTTGATGATGTCATCAATGTTTTGTTTTAGTATTAGTTAATAGATTTAATATTCTTGGATTTAGTATGTTATCGACTTTCATTGTGATTAATACATATGTTGTTTCGAAACATACATGATTTACGAGTAAATGACAATTGAAAGATGAATGATATAGATATGGAGTCATATGGTCATATAGATTAAAAATAAAAATATTAAGGAGAAACTCAATTGCTTCTTAACAAGTACTGGTTGGCAGTCGCATGCTACGCATGCGTGAACCAACTCTTAAACAAATTAATATTTACTCTTTCTATTCTATTATTAAGTGTCCGTATACATAATTTAGAGCAAAAAATTACTTTTGCAAATACACCATTTCATATATTACATTAGAGGTGAGCATGAGACGGGTATCCGTACCGTTAGTACTAAGGTTCAGGTAACCGATAACCAAAATCCCTAAAAGTGATATCCATAACCCGAACCGATAAGTTCGGGTACCTGGATTTTCGAATCGGTTATCGGGTACCCAATAAGATATCCAATAATGATAATTAAACTTAATTATGTAGTTATTATGATATAATTTACCACTAATTAACAACAATATCATATGATTTTGACCAAATTATTAATAATATTACTAATCATTGATATTATAAAGTAATTATAAAGTAAAGTAAGAGTTTAGATTTAAAAAAAAAAAATAGATTTAAGTAGGGAAAAAAAACAAAAAAATGCTTTAACGGAACGGATCGGGTAACCGTTAATTTTAAAATGATACTCAATAACCATACCCGATAACAAATTATCGGAACAGGTACCCGAACCGTTATGGTTAACGGATCGGATAGCCTAATTTTCGAAACGGTTACGGATCGGTTTTTCAGGTTTTCGGTTTTTTGGGTAGTTTTGCTCATCCCTATATTATATGTATAAATTTTTTTGAATAATTTGTCTATTTATATTTTTTTTTTTTTTTGAAACATTTGTCCATTTTTATTGTTTAAAGTATGTGCAAAGAAGATTTCAATACACATATTTAACTATTGATATGTTCTAGTATAAAAATACAAGTATGTAAAGCAAAGTTATAAGTATGAAAGATCTAACTTGCTTTATATATTTCAAGAATTGTTTTATGTTTTCATCATAAAAGCTTTTTTAGTGGCTTTTTTTTTTTTTTTTTTTTTGGTCCATATGATTCTTACAATTATTATCTTATAGTACCTTCCTTGCCTCCCAATTAACATACAAATAACTTTCTTCTTAGCAGGTATAGTACTGCCTAAGCAGTAAGCTAGACAACTCTCTTTAGTGAATTCGATATCATTTCACTCCTATTACTATCCATACCTCTATAAACCGAAGGTCATGCAACCCTAGATTCAAAGGACAATTAGGCAATTGTATGACATTATTGATTATAAGATTGGATGAATTGCAAAGAGGATGTGGGAGCCTCAAAGTGTAAGCAAAAGGATCGGATCGTGTAGTGTAAAATAATGTAAATTCATGCAAGTAACATAGTACAGAGTACGAAGTATGAAAATATGAGATAAAGATATTATTTTACAAAATGATGTATCCCAAGTATGTATAATATTGCTATTATTATTTACTTTTATTTATTTATCAGCTTATGATTTGATGTGGTTTCTAACCTATTACAAATACCTTTTCATTAATAATTTCATTTTTTTTTAATGATATATGTGGTTGTATAATCAAGGTTTGAATAGTATAGATATATATATAAACAATAATGAATTTAATTAAGAATCTATATATGTAATAATAAAGGTATATATTAACCAATAATACATGAGACAACATCTTTTTTTTTTCTTTTAATTTTAACTTTATCTCTTTTGGTATATGTCATTTTTATATTTAAGAAATTCAACCTTTTGCTTATTGAGCAGGGCTAACAAATTTTGTGTCTTATTCGTGTTTGGTCTCATATTAATTTCGTGTTGTTCACTGAACATATAATAAAAACTATTTTTTGTATAAAAAAAAAAATTCAACCTTTTGCTTTTGATCTGAGTAGAACGGTCAAGTATTTGTGTCATGTTTGTATTTGGTCTCATTTCAATTTAATGTAGTTCACTACATCTATCAAAAATTATGTAAACTGTAATATAATTGCATAATTTAGCCACTTTATCTAAATAAGTCATGTTCATGTTGATTCTATGTCATGTCATGTCGACTTCGTGTTTTCTCTCAGTAATTTTGTGTCCGGGTCGTATTATCATGTCGTGTCCGTGTTAGAGATTGCAAGCCACTTTTAAGTCTTTTTTTTATTACTTCATTTTTATAAAAAAAAAAAAAGAACTTTAATTTTGTTTTTAACTTTGTTTATTTAATGTTTGTCAGCTAAGTAATAGTCGTCTATATATAGCTATGACATGTTTGAGCCCTTTTTGTTTAATATATAACTAATCACTTATTTAGCAAGCAATCATTACATTATTATAATAATCACCTTTTATAATTCCGAATTTAAAGATCATTAGCTCACTTTTAAAATTAAAGAAGTCTATAATTAAGACGATGCAAGGGCATATATTCCAGCTATATAACAAATCTTTGAAATTGGTAGTATATGCGACATACTTATACTTAAAGAAAATAATTATACTTCTTATTTAACATGACTATAAAAGCAGAAGTAATAAATTAAAAATGAGAGTTATGTACTTATGTGGAGAGTTATTTAATAGAGTGACAAAAAATAAACATGTTTAGGGATTATTTGCCATCGTTTTTTGTTTTCAGTTTTCTGTTAATTTGAAAACCAAAAATAGGAAACAAAAAAAAGGTGTTTCCACTTTTCTGTTAGTTTTTAAAATTATCATGATTTTAATAAGTTTGACTAATTTTTAATTCATTATATGATATATATAATATAATTTTAAAAAACAAAAAACCAAAAAAAGAAAATTACAACAATGCCAAACAAACCCAAATTTTTATTTTTCATATGTGTTGGACAAGAGGAAAAAAGCGCATAGATTTTTGAAAATAAAATAATTTTAAAATAATTTTAAATAATTTCTTTTCAAATAAAAAACTAACTTGTGAATTACACAAGTATGAAATATCATACTTTCCTCATTTTGTTTTAGATGCATCACTTTACAAAAGATGAATTCTTAGGTAATTTTTGAAGCTGGGGGAGATAAAACGAAAGGAAAAAAGGAAATGGATATGAAATAGAGAGAATTTATTACCTAAAAGGATAGTGATTAATCTAATTTCAAACTTTCTATCTAGAAGATTAAGTTGGGAAAACTATTGATATAGGTAAGTATTGAGATTTATTTTTAGCTGGAGTGATATAATCAATGAAATAGATTTTTAGAATCATGTCATTAAAAGTGCTATTATGATACAAACAAATTTAGTTAGACCGCAGTACTTATTCCTCCAGTCTGTTTTACTTGCAACATTAAGATTTTGACAATACATGTTCTCTTATGCCGTCATATCATACTTTATATGGGAAGAAAAAAAAATGTAGTTGTATCATGTAGCAAAAAAAATGTAGTTATAATTTTGAATTTTGGAGAGTGGTTGGGATATGCGCAATGGAAATCAACTTGATTTATGTAACAAAAAGTCGAAGAGCGAGATTAAACACAAAAAGGAAGGACGTGGAAGTTATTATACCATTTAATTCCAAACCATTGATTTTCTTTGTTATTATAGTATATGGATAAAGACGAATTAATAACGTCCCGAATGAATATGTTTTTTCGTAATGTATAAAATGCTTAATGTATAGTTAATTAAAGGAGTGTGTATAAACAGTATAAATCCCAAAAGTTTTTTTTTTTTTTTTTAAAAAAAAGTTTCCGTTCTCAAATATTTTAATTATAAAAAACAGAGGATATAATATACTACCTCAGCATATTAGTTGCAACGTTGGAATATTTTTTATCTCACAAATTATACCCCAAATTGCAACTAATATAAAACAGAGGTAGTGTACATATCACGAATCCGACACGATGTGAACACAAACTTATTGAGAGAAAACATAAAGTCTACACAGTACAAAATTAAACCAAGCACAAATCGTTTAGATAGAGTGGCCAATATGGAGCTATCTTACATTGTTTCTTACAAAATTAACACGAGACAAAACACGAACACAACACGAATTTTGCCAACCCTACTCAAAAGCAAAATGTTTAATTTTAAAATGTTTCTTACAAAATGTTTAATTTTAAAAAAGCTACAAGTAAATGCTGCAACTTGCAAGTCCTCAACAATTGGGACTTGAATGGAATTTTACAAAAAACAAAACACTGTACAACTGGATGACTTTTGAGTGGCTACAATATAATTGTAGTCATTATATTAGATAAAATCCCAGTCATTACTTTTTTTTGACTTAATATAAACTGTTGATTTAGATAATTATTCAGTTTTTATTTTTTTTTTTTTTTTTAAAAAAATATATAGGATAATTGACCAAAAAAAACACGTTCTTTGATTCGGTTTCTCCTTCAATATTTTGATCCATGATCCTCTCTTTTTTGGAATTCTTCTCTATTCATTTAGATTTTAAAGGATTATAACAAATTAAAATACAATTGGGATAATTGTTGATCCAAATTTTTCAAAAAAAAAAAAAAAAAAATCATAAAAACATGAGTATGTCATTGAAGATCTGATCGAAATTGACGATTTTCATGTTCATGCATATTTTACTTTAAGCTTTGCCCAACAAATGAATTGAGAAGGTCAGGAGGGGAAGGATCAATGGAACATTCAATAGATCAAGAAACTTGGACATTGATATAAGAAACAATTGGAGATTAAATATAAACATGTTTCATGTTTGATTACAGAAGAGAAGCAAAACAAAGTATTGAAGGAGAAACTAACATAACTTTTTTGTTTTTTTAACCAAATAAATTTTAAAAAAACTAAAAAGGGACTTTTGATTCTCAATCAACGGTTTGTATTAGTTAAAATAGATAAAGAGTTGAGATTTAATTTAATATAATGACCACAATTTTATTGTAGCCATTTGAAAATTGCCCCATAGAACTGCCCTTTTCTATCAAACTTTGTTTTCTCTTTTTAGAATAGTATAGATAACCTGACTTATGGGGATTTTTCGTTTTTTTTTTTTTTTTCCCCAAACAAGCAAGGTTATTTTTGTCATTTCAGCAAAATGGAAGATTGACAACATTAACCCACTTCCCCAATGTCCCCTCACTTCAACAATGGATCTTGAGAATTCTTCAACAATGGAGGTTGAGAAAATGGGGACTAAGGAAATCGATGGTCGTCTTGCGGTTGAGGTTTGTTGTGGTGTTGGGTGTTGGGTGTTGGGCATGGTGTTTACTGGTGGTGTTAGACTGTTAGTGTTCATCTGCCATTGATGATGAAAAGGAATAAAGGAGGTTTAAGAAGGTTGAAGAAGACGGAAGGAGACGAAGGGAGAGGGAGAGTCAACAACACAAGTACAATAAAATAATAATATGTTTGCTACTTTTACCATTTTTACCATTATAATTGAGAAATCGGGCTTCTTCTAATTAAGTGTCAAATGAATCAAAGTGAGTATCAAGATGAAAAGTATTAGATGGTAAAAAAGAAAGGTGGTTTTGAAAATGGTAGTATTTTCATCACGCGTAAAAGAGATTGAGTGTGCATGGGAAGACTAGATAGAAGAATGAGAACTACTTGTTTAGTTGTATGAACAATCTAAATAAAGTTTATTAATATTTGCACATATATCTACTCCAAGTATATCGTTAGGTGACCTATAATGTGTTCCAAATAATTGTCTTATATCAAATGCATATAAATATTATTCTTAATTTGACGATTATTTTTATCACGTGAAAATCAAATTAGGAGCAATAATTCTAACAAATAGATACAAGAACTTGCTGTAAAACAATAAAAATAAAAAAATAAATCAAGAAAGTGTCAAATTCTACCTGGACCAGCCATATCCTGAAAATTGATCCTAAATTCATCTAGTTATGCAAACTCTCCCACTTGGCTCACCCCCATCCTGTATTAATATTATTACATACTATAAGACCTAGATAACAAGAAGCTGGAATAGCTCAGTTGGTTAGAGCGTGTGGCTGTTAACCACAAGGTCGGAGGTTCGACCCCTCCTTCTAGCGCAATTTTTTATTTATTTTTTAATGACCCTGCACACAGCACACTACATTGTACATTCCCAAAGAAATGGAGGATTCTTCATCTGCTCAAACAAACCATCAGTATGCAATGATAACTGATAAGCATAAACCAATGAAACTTCACAACAAATTTCGGATTAAGGATTATTCTTGTAAATCTCAATTACAAGGATTATTCTTGTAGATGTCAATTCCAAAAATGAGAGAAACATCCAATTCATAATAGACATTCGAACCTCAAATACACAGCTCTAAAGTGTATGCCTCTGCTTGCAAGCCTAGTGTTTAGAAACAGCTAATTGCCTGATTGTCTCTCCTCAACATGCATCCAAGTAAATCAAAGGTTTACATAATTTTCTTATTGTTGTTACAATCTAAAGAAAGAAAATCAATATCTTCCCCTCCATGAATGCCATTTCAATTTTAACTGAAACGACAGTGGAGGGATCCCCAAAACACCTCGCTGCAACTTAGGATCAAAAACATCAAAATGCACCCGGCGCAGAGAGTCCAAGAGCACTTGAGTTGGAACAGCAGGGAGGAGCACAGGAATAGCTTCAGCAGGTACTGTTTTAGACAATTCCCGTGCCTTTTGGAGATGAGAATTTGCCACTGAAGCCATCTCAAAGACTGCATTACAGAGCTCCTCACGTGAGTCCGCAGTGATTCCAGTCTGACCCCCATCCTCAATCAATAAACCGTGTTTGGAAGCAACATCAGAAGGAATGTAAGCAAATAGTCGTTGGCGACTGGCATGGTATGGTAAAGACCTCAACAGCAAGGCAAGCCCAGCAGCTTTACCAATATGAGAAGCAGCATGATCAGCTGCAGTGGAGTTGATACCTCCAGATTGTAATGTTGTATACAAGATAGTGGATTGTGTGTCCTCGGAATATTTCTCTAGTTCTTCAACAGTTTTTAGGATTTCATTGGGTTCCCTCTGTGCATCATTTATACGAGCTTCAATAGATCTTTTCAGCCAGGCCTTGCTTACTTTATGCTCTGACACAATGGATGAAAGAGATTGGGCGATCGGATGCTCAATCAGCTTATTAGCATAGATTTTGTCCACTGCATCTTGCCACCAAAGAAGCCGCATTAGGCCAATCCTGGGATCAGAAGCAACATCCATAGCTTTGGCTGTTTCAACATTGAAGGCACGAAGTGCAAATGCAGCTCTTCGCATCTCCAGAGGGAGTTCTAGGAGACAAAGGTAATTGTGGTAGTCATAGCTTCTTACTTGTTGTACACAGTATGAAAATGCAGATTTAAGGCTACTAGATCTGATAGAACCACTCATTATAATTCAGCCTTAATTGCACCTGCAACATATAAACACAGTTAGTAGAGACGTTAGTAATTACTTCGTAAGTGATAAATACATAGCTGTGAGTAAGAAATGGCACACCAATTATGTTCAATAGCTTAGGTTTCTCATTTGAAGTAACTTCATTTCATTCTAGTATGTCCAATTGTCCATCACTCCATGATAAAGAATCAAAACTACCAAAAAATTCCTTGCACAAATGCACATATTCAGAGGACAACAATATCCATCAAATAAGTACCTTTAAGGAAAGAACATCATCAAAAAAGATGATTTTTTTCCATTTTAGTTCGGTTCACACACTCACAAATGCACACGTGCACACACACACACACACAATTGTATACACCTTTGGTCCAGAATCATACTAACAGCAAAAACTTCATCAATCTGTTATCTACCAAAAATCTTGACAGTATTGGCAGAGGTAATTTCCGACCAACTCAAATAGGATGAATAGATTCAAACCAAGCTACATCAAACAGACAAACATACCAGCTCAAGATGATTTGATTAAACAATGAAATCAATTTTCATGAACTCCTATCATCAATCCAGTCAGAAGAAAATGCCCAGAAACATACTACAGGAGCAAGCACTATAAGAACCCAGCTGCACATTCTACTAATAAAATTTCTGTAAACCAATAAACTATATCCTTTCAAAAATCCCACATGAAAAAATCAAGATCATAGATTAACATCATGATACTAGATTCTATTTTTATTTTGTTGATTCTACAGTAAAATTCAAAATTCCAAATTCCAAATAATGGGATTAGAAATTCTCTAAACTGACAAGAAAATTTTTAAAGTCAGACATTCTATTGAATTTACAAATCATATGGATTTCAAAGCGGCATTTCGTCGAACACGTAGTAGGCATTCAAATGGCAACCCGATTCCAGCTCAAAAGATTAACTCTTTCCAAATGGTAGTAAACATGAGAAACATCAATTGAATGCAATGGCATAAACTACGAATTCGGGATCAAAATTTTACCTTTTGAGATTACAAGAGATATGAAGGCATGACATAGGAGTATCTTTGAATTGGCAAGCGAACTTGGTATGAGAAAGCGACGGATCTTATTGAAATTTCGAGTTCGAGGTTGAAATCGAACTGGGTGTTGAAGATCGATCAAAGCTTTGAATTTGATCAATTAATGTTGCAGGTGAGTGCTGTGAGGATGTTGTGTTGTGTTGTGTTGAAGGTCGCTGGTGAGGATGCCTTACCTTGAGCTAGACACACCAAAACAAAAGTACCTTAAACTTCTTTAAGTAATGACTTATGAGAACTACAAGTTTACGACATGCAAATGATCTATACGGAATTTGATATCACGCGTTACTTTAAATTATGCCTTTTTATAAGCTCACAACACTACCCTGACTGTGGAGTTATAAATGTTAATTGGTTGAGTAAATTAAAATTTTGAGGTAATCCTCAAAACATGAGATCAAATCCCGTCTACATCACTATCCTTTATAGTTTTCTTCTCATAAAAATAAGAAAACACTTCCATTTGCACTACATTCCAAGCCATTATGGCGCACAATCGTATCGGTCACGTCGTATTTGTGATGGGGTCATCAATAAGATAGTAATGAAGCTAGAAAATAGCGAAGGTTGTAACTCTAAGACATAAATAAGGCTATTGGATATGTGAATCACTCCGAATCCGAGCTTACAATATTTTAATTATTACATGTGTAGATGCATTGAGTTTGAATCTTAATAATATTAACGGTATTTTGTACATTTTTTTTTGCATAATTTTCATCAAAGAGAGTAAAGAAATTCAAATAATGTGATTAGTTTAAAGAGTAACTTGTTTCAAAAAAAAAAAAAAAAAAAATTGTGAAGCTTCCAAGCTCCAACCACACACTGTTTTGCCTTTAGTTTATTTATGAGCCATGGACAACATTGCTTTTTGTATGTGAAGCCGGGGATGAGGGTGAATATAGAATATCTTAACCTAGACGAAAACTTCAATCACACTTATATTGATTGAAACTTGGAGCAACCTAGAAAGAAATTACCACTATACTTGACAATACTTGAGGTGATGAATGGTAAAATTAGATACAATCTTCAACAATGCAGTGAGTCTTGAGAAGCCCACCATTGAACTTATTCTTTTCAACTTCACCATTGTGGGTTATGCACTTATGCTACCTTACATTTGCAAGTATTAGTTTTAACTCTTTTTCTTCAAAAAATCAGTGGGTTCAATAAAATCTAGTTGAACCTAACGTGGATCTGCCACTAAATAGAAAGTAAAAATATATATATTCTAAAATAAACATATGCATCCTTTTGTAATAATCAAAGTAATTTGTATGCATTATGATTTACTAATTATCAATCGTTAAATTTAAATATCAAATGATCATCTTTTAAATCAATTAATTGAACAAAAACTCACCTATTTGACTCTTTTTTTTTTTTTTTTTTTTTTTTTTTTGGTGAAATAGAGGGACCAAAAGATGAAAATTCGAAACTAAAAAACTCAAAGATCTAACAACTAAAATGCCAAACTCAAACTAACAACTCGTCTTTAAGCACAATAAAAGGTCAAGCCACTCTACTCGAGTGCTCAACTATTGTAGCCCAATATAGCCAAAATGAACAAAATAGTTGGAACGATTTTCCCGCTACACAATCCACATCTTCAGTTAACCGGATAAACACATCTTTCCATTTTAATTCCAACACCAAACAAACGCACCACAACTATTACTTCCAACTCCCAGAATTCCTCTGCAATTTTCTCTCTCCTATCAACAATGGAGTCAACTCTCTCACCAGCTTCCACTCTCCTAACCCTCTCCAAAGCCCTAAGATCATCTTCTTCCTCCTCCTCCTCCTCCTCCTATCCTTCCATTTTCTCTCTCCTCCATTTACGCCGTCTCTCCACCTCCAATCCTCCATTGACTCGCTCCCTAACTAGCCGAATCTTGACTCACCGACTTGCCGCTTCCATTGATTTCTCGAAGTTCGCTTCAATTCAAGGTTTCTGCTCTCCGGTACGCTGCGTTTCGTTCTCGGCAGGCGGCGGCGGAGGAATCGGCGGAGAAAATGGCGGTGGAGGTGGCGGAGGTGGTGATGGATCGGAAGGCGGAGTTCCGAAGGTTGCGGCTTCTGCTGCTGATGATGTTTCCGTGCTTTCGCCTGATGCTATTGTGCTTGATGTTGGAGTAATTTTCTCTCTCTCCTTGAATTTTGATTAGAATGTGAAATTAATCGTTAATTTGTGCTAAATTGTTGTTGAATTTGGTTGTTAGGGGATGACTTGCGGCGGTTGTGCTGCTAAAGTGAAGAAAATACTTGAAAATCAAGTGAGTGCTTCGTTTTTTGTTTGGTTGAACTAGTCAATAAATTGCTTGTGATTAAAATTAAATAGAGGATTATATAATTGACATTGCATTTAGGAAGCATTTTGTTGGTTTAATTCTCAGTTGTATATATATTTGCGTGGCCGAAATGAATGACTGAATGCACATTATAAGCGTCATTTATGAAGGAGATAAGTTGTGGAAAGCTATGTGATTGTACAAAATAATTTAGCCTTACGAAGTCTTATGAGATTTGAAATCTTTTGTAGTTGTAGTATTGTCGTCTTATATGCTTTTGTGCCTTTGTGGACTATCTCACCTTGAGAAAAATAGTTTGTCATCACTCGATTTTAGCAAAAGCCACATGTGAAGAATTATGGGCATGGAAAATTAATCGGCGACTTTTGAGAAGTTATTACAGATTATCAGGGGAAATACGTTGGTCTTGCATAAGCTGTTTGAGGGCTGAATTGATTATTCAGAGAAAATGTTATCCACTTTGAATCAAACGGATAGATGAAAGCTAACTATGTGATCTAGATTATTCCTCTTCTGTTTTGTGTTAGACTATGCAGGATATTGCCAAACATGCATTCAATTTGTTTCTTTTTGAAGCAATTTTGGTGTTGATTAATGTAATTTCATTGGGCTGTGAATACAGTCTCAGGTGTCTTCTGCTAGTGTCAATCTTGCGACAGAGACTGCAATTGTCTGGCCTGTATCTGGAGCCAAAGATTTGCCGAATTGGCGGCAAGATTTGGGTGACATGCTTGCTAAACATTTGACCAACTGTGGTTTTGAGTCTAATCTTCGAGGTTGGTTGCCTTTTGTGCTCATTTTGTTTAATGTAGTGTGTTGCATTTGATATATAATATGGTTTGTTATAGATCTTGTGTTCCCATCCAAGTTGTTGATATGTGCAAGGGCTTTGGTCTGAAGAGTCAAAGATGATGTGTTTTTCAACAGAACACATTTACTGTAATTTGAAGTGTTTTTTTGGAACGGGGGTGGAAATTAATAAGTAAATTTTAAAATTATGTGTCTAGTACTCTAGTTTAGGCCTTTAGGGTCCAATGATTTAACCCCAAAATGGCAGCATCAACATTTGCTTTGCATCTGTTGTTATATATATATATATATTTTTTTTTTCCCTGCATTGCATCCATACTCCAAGGACTGTTTATTTGATGCTCTACATATCTTGATCTTAATCATTCTCAAGATAATATGCCATCTATGCCTCATTAAAACTGGTACATGAACCTTGTTGTGTAGAACTTATGGTTCTCCTTGATTTTCTTACATGTTAAATTTAATTGATTTGGCTCTACTACATACTTGAAACTTTGCTAAAGCATGCAAGAAAAAGAGACTTCTTACTTATCACTTAATCAGTGGAATACATTTTATTGAGTTAGCCATTGTACACAGGAGTTGAATTCAAATGATCTGAGATGAAAATCTCACTTACACCTTCTGGGAACCTGGAGATAATTGCTTGCAAATCATGTTTAGCTGTGGCTATTTCATTGTAAAATCACATATAGATATGGCATGAAATGTTCCAGAACCATGGCTCCTTAGTTTGTTAGTATATATCCAAATTAAAATGACTAGACTAAAACTTTTCTAGTCACTAAGACTTAGAAGCTTTATATGAGGACACAACAATCTTGTAAATACCTTAGCCCGACAAAAAGTGTAATGTTTAGATTTAACAATTCATGTCAAGCTTGGTTCTTAATTGGCAGGTCAGGGGGACAAGGAAGGAGATACTCCATAACTAGGAAATACCAAAGCTTCTTTTAAGGAGCTAGCATAAATGGTATGTAGTTGACCAGGTTTCAATTACAAAGCAAGTTCTTATTGAGCTATATTGCTGTCATTTTTAGATGTAAATGGTGTACCTTATTTTGTGTCAATAGGTATGTGTTGCGGCTACTAGTGGTGCATTGGGTAGAGGCCCTAGAGGGAAGCCAGTCTGTCACACGAGCGCATTGAGTTTGGATAATTGTTTTGAGCATTTTAGCTGTACATTTTTTTTTCCCGATACTTGTAGCAAAATGAGGGCTTCCATAGTCAAAAAAATTCTATTGTATGATGTGTAGGACATTATCATGCTGATCAGAGTAAGCCGAGTTGCTGAAGCAAGTCAGGCAACTGTATTATTTTGTCTTTACTGTAGAGCTATATTGGAAACAATTTGTGCATTCTGAAGAGGATATTTGACTTTTATACATTGATGATTACTAAGAGGATATTTCATTAGACACTTTGCATACTTAATATTCCCCGTTCTTTTGATGAACTTCAGCTCATTTGGCCCCCTCCTTTTTCTTTTTGTTTTTAAATGTTTGGCTTTTCAGTGGCTATCCTACTACAAATATGTAAAAGAGGCTACTACCATGATTCTTGGAAAGAAAGTTTCTCATGAGATTGGTCTTCATGTGTCATTTCCGTATTTATCTGCAGACCCTGGAAGGGAAAATGTGTTTCAAATTTTTGAGAGGAAGATGGATCAAAAGCGCAACAAATTGAGAGAAAGTGGTTAGTATCTTTCAGTTGGCTTTCAGTTTTTTTGAAATGCAATTACTGACCAAAGTATTATACAGGTCGTGAACTTGCAGTATCTTGGGCTCTATGCGCCGTATGTATGTTTGGTCACCTGTCTCATTTCTTCTGGGCCAAGGCTTCATGGATCCATGTGTTTCACTCCACAGGCTTCCATTTATCGTTGTCTCTATTCACATTACTTGGACCTGGACGGCAACTAATTCTCGATGGTCTGAAGAGTTTCTTTAGAGGTGCCCCCAACATGAACACCTTAGTTGGACTTGGGGCTCTATCATCATTTACAGTTAGCTCGTTGGCTACTTTTATCCCAAAATTGGTAAAACTTGAAAATCTTTCCTGCCAACAGTATGGCATATGTGCTTGAGTTGCTGCCTCTTGATATAGATTCAGAGTATATAGACCCTCAATTTTCCCATGTTTAGATCTGGCATTGCTATTTTTTTTAGTGGCTTCTACTATTTTAGGGGTAGAGAATTATATAAATGATATTGAACTGTAATTCTGATAAAAGATAAAGACTCTTGAAGATAAAACTAATCAGAGAATAAAAAAAAGATATTGGACTGCACTATGAACTGAAAAAATTGAAAGTGATGGTGAAATTATGGGTTTTACTTCTATCATTTTTTTTTTATCTAAAAACTTCTATGTTTCTTAGTTGTCTGCTGTTATGCTTCAATGAGTTTACTTGGTAAAATTATCTTATTATTCCAACACCATTTGTTTACTTTGTGGAGTTTTTTCTGCACGCATACATTTTTCACACTTGTAAACATTTGTTGACTGCAATTTTTTATGTATGTACTTCTTCTAACTTTTTAAAATTGTTCACTTCTGAAATGTAATGTTTTATTAGGACAATTCTTCATATGATTTTATTATTATGTGCTTTTTATCCAATTTTCAAAAATGCTGTAAATGACATTATGTTATCTGTCCAGGGATGGAAGGCATTTTTTGAGGAGCCGATTATGTTGATAGCCTTTGTACTATTAGGAAGAAATCTTGAACAAAGGGCTAAAATAAAAGCTACGAGTGATTTGACCAGCCTCTTGAGTATTCTACCCTCTAAGGCTCGTCTCTTAGTTAATGATGCCGAAGATACCGTGTCAACTGTCGAAGTTCCCTGTAGCAGTCTGTCAGTTGGGGATAAGATTGTGGTTCTGCCAGGAGTAAGTATTTTCTATTATACATATACCTCTTAATTATTTGGAAAAAAGTAAAAACATCATCGTGGTCAAAATCATTGCCTGCCCTTCATCCATGTATTGCGACTCTTCCACTTTCCTTGTGTTTTAATATCTTTTTTGTTGTTGGTTGCCTAGTGGTTTTACTTTTGCTTGTATATATCTTTGTTGGTTGCCTAGTGGTTTTACATTGGCTAGGTGGTGGTGTTAATTGTAATTGTGATACCAGGCTAAAGTATAGAGCCTAGCAATTGGCTGATTTTCTTCTGACATGACTCATTGCTGCTCAGGACCGTGTGCCTGCAGATGGAATTGTCAGGGCTGGCAGGAGTACAGTTGACGAATCAAGTTTTTCTGGGGAGCCTTTGCCGGTGACAAAACTGCATGGGGTATGATGTTCTATCCATATTACAATCTGAAAATTTCTCTTTTGCCCCCTTCCCCTGTTTTCTTCCTTTTCTGCAGTGTTAATGTCATTAATACAAGACCTTATTGTGTTTCCTGCTAATCCTCTTAGACAGAAGTTTCTGCTGGGAGTATAAACCTGAATGGAACACTTACTATTGAAGTTCAAAGGCCTGGAGGTGAAACAACTATGGGTGACATTGTTCGACTAGTGGAGGAAGCACAAAGTAGGGAAGCTCCTGTTCAGCGTTTGGCTGACAAAGTGGCTGGGCGGTTCACATATGGTGTAATGGCATTATCTGCTGCTACATTCATGTTTTGGACCCTTTTTGGCTCTCGCATTTTGCCATCTGTCATCTCAGGGGGAAGTTCAGTTTCACTCGCACTTCAGCTCTCTTGCAGTGTTCTGGTTGTGGCTTGTCCTTGTGCTCTTGGTCTTGCAACTCCCACTGCTGTGCTTGTTGGAACTTCTCTTGGTGCAAAGAGAGGATTGCTCCTGCGGGGTGGAGATATCTTGGAAAAATTTTCGTTGGCTAATGTCGTTGTGTTTGACAAGACTGGGACTTTAACCATTGGGAAACCAGTTGTGATGCAAGTTGTCACTCATGAAAATGAAAGTTTGAGTAATTCGCTATCAGATAATAACTGAGTGCATTTGTCAGAAGCTGAGGTTTTAAAACTTGCCGCTAGTGTTGAGTCAAATACTATCCACCCAGTAGGAAAAGCTATAGTGGAAGCTGCACGTTCTATTGGTTGCCAGACTTTCAAAGCTGCTGATGGTACCTTTACAGAGGAGCCAGGATCTGGTGCGGTGGCAACCATTGAGAATAGAAGGGTTGCTGTTGGCACATTAGAGTGGCTTCAAAGGCATGGTGTTGATAATAACCCATTTCAAGGGCTAGAGGATCAAAACAACAGTCAGTCGGTTGTTTATGTTGGAATAGATGGAAATCTTGCTGGACTTATTTACATTGAAGATCAGATAAGAGAAGATGCCAAGAATGTTGTTCAATCTTTATTCAACCAAGGTATAGATGTTTACATGCTATCAGGAGATAAAAGACAAACCGCGGAACATGTTGCTGCCATTGTGGGTATCCCCAAGGACAGGGTCTTCTCTGGAGTTAAGCCTGATCAAAAGAAGAAATTTATTAGTCAACTCCAGAATGATAACAAGATTGTAGCAATGGTTGGGGATGGGATCAATGATGCTGCTGCCCTTGCTTCATCACATGTTGGGGTTGCCATGGGTGGCGGTGTTGGAGCTGCAAGTGAAGTATCTTCTATTGTGCTTATGGGAAACAAGCTAACTCAAGTACTTGATGCCTTGGAGCTCAGCAAATTGACCATGAAAACTATAAAACAAAACCTCTGGTGGGCATTTGGATACAACATTGTCGGACTTCCAATCGCTGCAGGGATGTTGCTTCCTGTTACTGGGGTGATGCTCACTCCTTCAATTGCTGGAGCTCTTATGGGTTTGAGCTCAATTGGAGTCATGACGAATTCATTGCTTCTCAGATTGAGATTCTCATCTAAACAGATAAATGGCTCGGAATTTTCCTCAACCATTAAAGATCAATCTGCTCTTGAAGTTCTAGTGGATCAGAAGGAGAAATTGGAAACTCCTTTTTCTGATTCAAGATTGAAAAATGCATCTTGACTTCTTGAATAAGAAAATATGGTCAGTATGTCTTCCCAAAATACAAAATGAGCTTGAAAGACAATCTTCCTCCATGTTTTATCATGTCAAGGAGATTACCCTAATGTTGTGAGTTAGCGACGATAGAAGTGGGGTTGCCTGCCAATTTTCGACTGTGAAAAAGGTAACCCGATTACATGAAGTGTACCTTGATATGGCTTTTCCTTGTAAACCAATTTGTGGTACTACTGGTCCATCTCTCTTTACCCCAGTTCGGCTAAAAGAAGTGAACTATTAGGCGGTATTTGCTGAATCAGCAACCACATGGATTCAAGATTTGTGACGACCAATCACATATACTTGTGAGTTGGTGGATTGTACTGAATGTATATTTGAATAATGGCCCAAGAAAAAGAATAAGTCATCAAGATTATAAAATTCCTTCTCCGATATTATTGATTTAGCTTTCAGTGTAGTTGTGCATCTTATCAGCTCATTGCATGCTTTCTTATTTATTTGTCAATGCAGTTCCCAGACAAAAAACTTAAGCTCGTTCAACTCACATTGTACAACCCGAAGACTAAAGGATTTGTTATAATGCCCAAAAATGGCAAATGATACTGAAATTTATTCCTCTGCTTAAGTTGAAATTTCATCCACTACAATGTGATCCGTAAGCTTTAAGAAATTCTGACAAGGATTGTGCACGCTTATACTTATTACAAAAAACAGGAGTAACAAACACTTCGCACAAACACACAAACTAAACAGATCAACCGGACCAAAATATATAAATGAGACTTGTAAAGGGTGTTTATCTATTTATGATTTCTTATAAGCAATCACTGCTCTGTATTTAAGAAGCTTTGCAAGGGTTTACACGCCTGTATCTTTCGTGAGCTCGTATACATGGCAATATGCAGACTATTGATCTAATGGTAACCAACAGGAGCTGGCGCTTCTTTCAGTTGCCTGCCCTGGAAGTGGACATCCTGCATGGCCATAACATATACTTCATCAGTTCAACACCAATTAGAAATTTATATGGTAAGTTGATAACAGAATGCTGCCATAGCTTATCAGGTGACAGAGGGCAGATGTCTAAATTTAAAATTATCTGATGAAAGACATGAAGACAGTTCAATAGCAACGTCAGGCCCATGGGATCAGTAAAATAATTATTGAGTAATAATTTCGGTACTCACAGAAGCAAAATGGTTGACATCACGATGGTGAGCTTCGTCAGCACGGATCACAGTTATAACATCCTTCAAAGTGGCATTCTTTGGCAGCCTCCAGTAGTCAATGGCAATAGCAGGAGCGCGCACATTTTCAATCGCACCACTGTCTATGTCCTTCAGATACTCTGTGTATGAATGAATTGCCTCTTCTTCCAAGTAACCAACCACTCTGTGTGCCAGCTTAGGGGAAAGCAAATAGAGTACAAAATAACAGTTAAAGAAAACTCCCTGCACAGCTAGAACCAAAAGCCTCTCATACCATTTAGGCTGCACCAATTCCACCAGTGTCATTAGGTGCATCCTCTCATTCTCAGCTTCTTCAAGCAATGCTTTGATCCAGCCACCACTCTGCTCGAACCTACGGAGGGACCTCAAATGTAGCAGCAGCCCACCAACCATACCAGGAACTGCAGCAACTGTTTCAAGCATCATTGCACGACAACCATACCGCCTCTGCAATTTTACAAAAGAACAGATCAATAATGTCTAGTGCATAAGCATGAAACTTCTGAAAACAAAACAATTGTAGCATGCATATCAGAAATTCTTTATGGATGAAATCTGTTCAGATTGGAACTCCAACACCACAGATTTCGTGGTATATTTTGTCAAGCCACAAGAACAGAGGTTAATTGAATCTTTGAACTGTAATTTCATGGTATAGCAGAATACCGTACCTTGAAGAAAATATCAGTTGGAACCCTCAGCAGTTTCACTGTCCGGAAGGCAACCTTGTCCAGAAATGTTTTTGGTACATGATGCTTGCTCAGATCAATTGACAAGTCTGCCTCATAAGTCTCCCATGGCTGCACAGAGATTTGAAATCCATATAACACCATCTAACAACTCGAGAACCATCTACTTTATCACATGATTATACACATGTCATATGTGCTCCTACATACATATCGAAGAATAATCAATACAGTAAATACGACTAGAAAAAATAGGTCATCAAACATGTTGAGCATAACATAATTTCCATTTGGATCCATAGCAATCTAGGGTCTATTATGTACTTTTGTATTTCATACCCAAGATGCTAATATCCTGACTCCTGATAACAGAGAACCTGGTACAAACAATAAATCCTGGCCTAGCCTTTTATTAAGGTCCTCTCCTGCTTCAACAATCAAGAAAAGTATCAACCAACAACTATTCCCGGAGTATTCTAACTACGAACTTTTACAGGCCGGGTTAGCAACAAAGGGCAGTAATGCAAATGGAATTTAATCTCTAGTCTCGAGTACCACCATGACTTAAAAATATAAGCACAAATTATATATGGGATTCTAATCGTCTTGTGAGCATATCCCATCTATCAAATAATTTGCCAGCATAACTACAAAATCCAAACATCTAACAATTCTTAATAATGTCAACCTAGGAGCTCCATCAAATGACAATTAATTGAATTTCTTAATAAAATCAACAAACATATTCGACATGATGGAATATACAGTCATTACCAAACATATTCGACATGATTGAATATACGTCATTACAATTATTGTCCCTCTTTTTCTCAGGAAAATGTTTATAGTACTAGTATTTTATTTTAAAAAATATTAATACTCCGTACGATTTATTTTTATGTAATACGATTATACGAGAACGTATAAACAACTCACTAAATTAACAGTAAAAGGAAATTCAAGCAAACATACAAAAAAAAACTAAGAGCAATAAAAGGCAAAAACAAAAAATACTAATGATCTTATTAGTTAAAATGCAGCATTTGCTCATGTTTACAGAAAAGTATACGAGAAACAAATTTCGAAAAAAAAAAAATGTCGAAAATCCTCTTGCAAACCAATAATTGAAGATTATCGACGAAATTCACTAATCAAAACCGGATTAAATTTTCATTTGGTAATAATCATACAAACAGCAAGAATTACGCATGAAAATTTCAAATAATTGAAGATTATCGACAAATTTCACTAATTAACACCGGATTAAAGATTCATTTGGTAATAATAATACAAACAGCAAGAATTTTGCATGAAAATTTTAAAAAAAATGAAACATAAAATCAAAAGTTTCAAAACCTAAAGTAAATACGAACGATTAATCAAAAACATTACCATAAAACAATTCCACGCCCATTTACTACCATCCTCCTTCATGATTTCATTCCTAGGAACCGACCAGTAGCTCGAAACCAACGGAAGATCATCCTTCTTCTTCTTCATCATCTCTGCCTCCATCTTTTCTCTCTCCTCCACCGCTTTCCCGTCCGAAGACGGCGAATATGACGACATACTCCGGCGCCACTCCGGCGTCGCAAAGCTCCAACGCTGAAACTCCGGCGACATCAAACTACCGCCGGCGAGAACACGACGAGCGCCATTAACGGCGGAAGAGGAGTGAGTAAGCGCTGAAGAAGAGGATGCTCTGATCATCATCAACGCCATTGATGAGTTTGTTACCAAGCGATTCATCTTCTTCTTCACTCGGTGAGTCGGCTCAGTGAGTTGCTTTGACGAGTTTGTTTTTGTTTTGACTTTCTTTTTTCGGTTTTCATTTGGAAGAAAAATGCAGGAATTTGGGGGTTTTTATAAGGGTCAAGGGTATACTGGGAATTAAAAATTTTAATGGAATAACAGAGTGTGCCAGTGTGGCAGTTTGTGTGAGAAGCCGCCGTATCGAAAAGACGGAAGTACCCTTGATAATAAAGGAATTAACGGATTTTTTGCCCCTTTCTTTTGCTCCAAGCATACTGGAATTCGGCAAATTATCGGTCTTTTTTTACTTTGCTATTTTATGGGGACCACGTGTCATCTTTTTAAAAATTCCGTGCTTTCTCCCGAAAAGTAATTATAGATAACCTCCTGAATTTTTTGTTTATTCACCATATATTTATGAAAATTTTCAAATTCACCATATACTCCTGATTTATTATAATAATTCATCATATACCCCTAATGACAACAAATTAAGTGAAATTTGATTAATTATACATCGAAATCACCTTAAATCTCTTCTCCCATCCTCGAAACCACTTTTTTCCTTTGTCTAATCCCTGAAACCACTCCAAATCTCCGTAACCATATCCGTATTATTGATTTTGAGGATGAGAAAAAGAAATTTGGGTTGGTTTGGGGATGGGGAAATAAAATGTTGGTGATTTCGGAGGTAGGGGAATGCATTTAGGGTGTTTCGGGTCATAATTAACCCTAATGAGTGACAAATATAAAAATCATTAGTAATCAAGGATACATGGTGCATTTTTGTGAAAACTCGGGGCTATATAATGAATTTTAAAAACTTTATTGGGTATATGGTGAATAAACAAAAAACTCATGGGTATATGGTGAAAAGCTCGTATAGACAAATAAATAGATGAGGCATAAAAATAAGAAATTTTTTTTAAAAAAAAAATAAATAAATAAAAATAAAAGAGGATAATAGAAGCAGGCCAGGCTGAGAAAGCCCATTAAGAAAAAGTTTAGGCCCAATCATATGGTCCATTGGAGTTGCTCAACAACCTGTAATAATTTAATTTGATTTACTAATGGCTACACTAGGTCACTAGCTATGAAGACTGTTCAAGATCTAATTGCAATCATAATCCCTTCACTATAGGATTGGTTGTCTTAGATTGACTCCTTGTGATCTTAGAAGTCATTTTCTTATTATTTGTATAGTACATTATCTAAAAATTTAAATGATAACAAACATATTTCATAGTGAGGTAATTATATTTTATTACATGACTACGAGCAATTTAGACTAATGAATATTTTATTGAACAAATTTTTTATTTGACTCAATAGTTTAGTGTTGAGGGTGAGTTGGTCATGGACTCATGGTATGACCGTATGAGTAATATTTATGCAGTGTTGATGGTTAAACTCGTTTGCATAATTCAAATACATGGAAAAATGACCCACAATATTAGAATTATGTGTTATTTTGACTTGGTTAAATTATTAGAATTTATGTTTGTGAGTAGATTTGAGATTTTTGTGGTGTTGTGAATTGTCCACTTATTAATTGGATTTTGAAGACTTGCACTATTTGTAGCTTTATAAAACTTTCGTCTAAAGACTATAGACTATTATAGTATACTTTCAAGTTGTCAAGTCATGTGACATTTAAACTTTTTTTAAAAAAATAAAAAATAATTTCGATATTATAGACAATTAGTTATTTGACTCGTCCAATGCACAATATTATATCAATACATAAAAGGGGAAAAGATGGTAAAAATGAGAAGTGTAAACAGGGGAAGGGGTGAAAATTAAAGTTATGTGAATGAGATAATGAGGTAGAAAGCTATCAATCAGTAAAATCACGTAATGTAGTCGTGATAGTCATATTGTTTCCACTTCAAGGATACATACGAAGGAAATGATCTTTTCAGGGTTATTTCAGTTTAATTCCTAATTTCCTTCTGTCATATATAAGTCATTTCAGCTTAGGACATGTTCACTTCAGCTTAATTTTAGTTCAGTTCAGCTCAACTCCAATCAGTTTAGTTCAATTCAGCTCCTAATTTCCTTCTCTCATAAAATATTCATTTCAGCTCTATTCAATTCAATTCATTTCAGCTCCAATCAGTTCAGTTCATTAAATGTGAACAAGCCCTTAGTTCAGTTCGGTTCAATTCAGCTTAGTTTAGTAAATTAGAACATGCCCAAAGTATTGAAGTATATCACAATTTGCTATTTAATGTCATTTGATACAACAAAAGTGAAGACATAAAACTTATTCATTTTATTAAAAAAAAAAGTGGCCCTTTTTAATGTTGAGCTTTGTGCAATTGGACATATGGATGTTAATGGGGTATGACGGGGCATATGTCAGCTTTTCCTCATCATCATTCCCGTCCAACATTATAATCCCCTTCCCTGCGACGAGTCCTTATTCCATCACCATTCATGCCATAGTGGGTACAATTTTAAAACCAATCCCCACCCAAAACCCGCCGAATCCCCGTCTCCCAAATACAACAATACTACATAATGTAGATTACAATTTTTAAAAAATCGTTGTTAATTTTACACATTTTTTTTTTTATTATACAAGTCTATTACAAATTATTATATTTCCTACTTTTTTTACTTTTTTTTTAAATAATATATATAAAATGGTATTTTAATATATATGAATGTGGATATGGGGCAATTCAAAAGTGGGCGGGTGGGGCGAGGCGGGTATGAGTGGGGCAGGTACAACCTGAAAGTCACATAGACCCATCACCCATGACGATTATGATTTATATCCCTATCCCCTACCTATTAGGCCACCAACCACCAAATCGGAAACCATTCCTGCCCCACTGACATCCCAAATTGTACCACCTTACAAAGTTACAATTCCTCTTTGACAATCTTGATCACAATCAAAATTACTTTTTACGCTATTTTCAAATTTATACTAGTATAAAATACAGAGTATTTGTTTCATCTTGAAACAAAAATAAAATGCCATTACCAAATTATCTAACCAAATGACTCACAAACAACCCCACATGACATGACAATTACCATAAACCTATTCCAATCCATCCCCGTTCCCCAGACCTAAAATTAGCCCAATTTTTCTAACCATATTTACCTCAATTTAACCAATCTCAATTACCCTTTAGCCACCGTCAAAAAAAGTGGAATACAGCAAGCAAAAAATCGCGTACTATGAAAAAAACACATAATCTAATCCTCCAAAATGAGGTCACGTGCAAAAAGCAAAGTAAACACCTCAACATTTCTCTCTCCTACTATAAATATAAAAGTCTTGCCATTTCACCTTCCTCTTTTTTTCCCTCTTTTTTCTCTCTCCTCTAATATAGAAGAACTGTAGTAACCCAGAAATACCCCTTTTTCACATTTGTCCAGCTTACGTTTTCGGATCGTCTTCTTTCTCTCTCCTCCTTAAACCTACCAACATTCTTCTCTGCTTCACTCCTTCAATCCAACTTTTGCCGGAAGATCGAACCTTCTTTCTCTCTCCTCTTTTCGATTTCTATGGCGGATAGAGGATCTATTGCTCCTGGAATTCGTCTTGGTGTGAACTCATTTTTTATCATTCTTTTTTATTTTCTTGATTTTTTCTGATTTTTTTGGGGTTTTTTCGTGTTTTTTTTTTTAGTTTAATTTGAGGTTTATTATAGCCGGTAATTTTCATGTGTTTAGTTGATGATTTATTTTTTTATTTATTTATTTATTTTTTATTTTTATAATAATTTTTCAGTTGATTGTTGTGAATTTTTGGTGATGAATTTGATTTTGTGGTTGTTGTGATGATTTATGAGTTCATTCTTCATTGTGTTATCTTGCATGTTGTTTTTTAGGTTCAATGATTGTGTGATTGACGGTGTTCAATGATTATCTTGTTGACGGTGCTCTAATTTTGACCGAGTCGCTTGAAATTAAAATCGGTTTTTATTGTGATTTTGTTCATTCAGTGAATTTCTTGATATTGTTTTGAATAATTTTGCTTTAGTTGATACGTGAATTAGTGAGTTTTAATTAAGCTAATCAATCCAATTTTTTAGGGTTTTGCTATGAATTTTTTATTTTTATTTTTATTTATTTTTTATTTTATGTTTGTTTTTAGGTGTAATCTTGGGCTTTAAAATGAATTAATTTGGTATTTTTTTAGGATGAAATCTTTAAGCTTGCTGTCTTGCTACTGACTGGTAACTCATAATTTGCAGACATTCAACAATTACAGTTAGAAGCTCAACATAGATGGTTGCGACCAGCTGAAATCTGTGAAATTCTTAGGAATTATCAAAAATTTCAAATATCTTCAGAACCTCCGACCCGGCCCTCGAGTAAGATTTGTGTAACCTTTGCTTACTGCTTGTTGCATATTGACGTTTTAACTAATACTCCGTATATGTTAGTTAAGGTACACAGGCATTTATGCAGTTATGTATAGCGCAAGATGGTCTTACTGTAGGTTACGAGTTATGTATCTTGATTTTGTCCAAAAAAATACTAACAAGACAAATATTTTTGGTGAAGAATTCTTATATTGGTGCCAAAAAAAGGGCCCTTAGTCTGTTTAGTGCTTAGTATGAATGCAGCAAGTTCTTGTTGACCAAGTAAAATTCCAATTCAAAGCGGATCTAGAACTTGAGGTTTTGGGGTGTGCATGGATGGGGCATCAATCAGGAAAGAGGAATAGTATCCCTGAGGATATTTCTGTTGGCTCCTGTTGTACTTTACACATGACCAAAAGTAAAAGGAAATTAAATGTAGAATGATTTGAACAGTGTTTCTCTAGGCACTGGCCGAGTGTTCCACACTTCCACCCATTGCCAACTTTTACTTAATATATTTTTTATACCGCTATTTACAACTATTAACATTTTGTTAATTACTTCTATATATTTTACTTTCTTTCAAATTTATCTTAATTTGTTTGTGGTGTTTGTGGGTGGGGGGCATTTCAGTTTGTTTATCGGATTTTCAATTTGAAAATTTCTCTCTCAGAGTCTCAGTTACAGCATGTTTTATGCTGTTGGAGAGAATTCTGTGAGCTATGAAATCCATTTGGGTGGTGGGTAGGTTGTTGGACTGGTGACTGGGATCGCGGGGGGGGGGGGGGGGGTGACTAGAGAGAGTTCAGTGTGTAATTCAGGATGAATTGAATTGCATGCTGCATGAAATGCTATTGATGTTTATGCGAGGGAGTTAAGTGTGGAGACAAGAGTGTAATTCAGGAAAAATTAAATTACATTCTGCGTGAAATGCTGTTGATGTTCATGCCTCCTTGGTCCACAAGGTTTCATATTTTCCGTGTAATATACACTTAACATTCTAGGGAACTCACTACACGACACATGTAAACACACTGACAGACATTAGTGTTTAGGATCAGGATTGGATAGAAGAGTGTTTGTGTTGAACAACAGGGTTTGAGGTGGACAAAATGCAGCAGAAGATGAGTGGAGAAGGGTCCTAATTAAGGTGGTTGTAACTTGTTAGATCAGCATTGCTGTCTTAAGCAGCCATATAGAAAGGCTATATCCAGTTAGTGCTCCAAACACCATGCCTTTTTGTATTACGGAGACCTGTTTATTATTGTTTAGTCATTCTCAAATTTGATCTGTTTATCAGGAGAAATTGAATAATCCGTTTCTCAATTATTTGCCACTTTACTTCTGTTTACCCTCCTTTTTTTTAAGATAATACTTTGTACTCAGGAATCCTCTTAACAAAGTTGAATTCTATTATGAACTGATAACCAAACATGAGGGTTATAATTCTTGGTGTGCACATTTTTTTTTTCCTTAGGCGGCTCTCTCTTTCTTTTTGATCGAAAGATTTTGAGATACTTTAGAAAGGATGGCCATAACTGGCGGAAGAAAAAGGATGGAAAGACAGTGAAGGAAGCTCATGAGAAGCTAAAGGTAGGGTGGACAATAAATAATTTTTTTCACTTTTTTCTCACGTATTGTATGTTCCTGGGGTCATTTAACTGTGTTAAGTAACACAAAACACTTTTTCCAGTGAGAAGGAAAAAATAAAAAAAGTGCTATGAAAGAAAATAAGAAGAAGAAAGTAGTCAAAATTCAGATTATGGCTTAGAGGCTTTATCTTTATAATCCAACCTCAAGCTAAAGTGTTCTTTTAGGGGCAACGTTAGAGAATATTATTTTATTAACATTGGCTTATTGGCACAACTAGCCTCCATGCTCCTTCAAACAAAAATTAAAAAAAAAAACCCTAGCCTCCATGCTAAATGTGAAGGGAAATTTTGTTTTGGGATAGGAGTTACAATTTTACAAATATTAGGAATATGTATTAGATATGTTTCTACTACATCTCATGCTTGAAGCACTCATAGGTTGGAAGTGTTGATGTGCTGCATTGCTACTATGCCCATGGTGAAGATAATGAATGTTTTCAGAGGCGCAGCTATTGGTTGCTTGAAGAGTATGTATTATCAATTAAAATTACTTTTTTCACAGCATTTTTTTTTCTTTTTTTATGATTTTGCTGTAGTACTGTGAGGTATAGTGCATTTAAGTTTGGGAAAACTTTGTCTTTCTTACTATTCCTCGTGAATGTTGCAGGGAGTACATGCATATTGTTTTTGTGCATTACTTGGAGGTTAAGGTATGTTTGTTTCAGATTTACTGTTTGCTAATATTAATAGAACGGAGGAAGTAATTATTTAGCTTTTCTTATGAGGTGCTATTTGGCTCTCGTATCTATTGTAAAGTTTCCGCCTAAACCAATTTACAGTGTTTTTCTTGTGTACATGCTGTAATTTTTTCCCCCTTGTAAGAAGAGGCAACACACTCAAAGAAGTGAAAGTACTTTTCCTTTTTTCTTTTTTTCCTACTTGAGTCCATCTTGGCATTGATCGTTTTGTTCACCAGATTGTATCAGGTTAACCTAATTAATTTGTTTTAGGATTTAATGGATCGTGATCACCCTCTATAGCCTTGTCATTATCTATTTTTATGCTTATATAGGATGCTTTGGATGTTTGACTTCCTCTGCTAGGTATAGGACTATTAGAGAGAAGTTAAGGAGCTGTTTATTTGTTAAATTCAAGTCAGAGAGCTTTTACAGATGATAGAAAAATTATAGTATTGGTGGATTGACCTCCATGTATATTTGTAAAAATAATTTTTAATTTTTTTTTTAATAAATTATTGTATATAAAAAAAATAGATAGTCCTAGTGGTGTGTTGAAAAGACAAAAAGTTAAAATGTTGCATCTATTGTGAAACGGAGGTAGTATATATTTTTCTTCCAAGAAAAGGATTTGGGAAATTCGTAACATCTCTTTTGAAGATAATATTCATGGACATTCTCTTTGCCCCTTCCTTTTTTTTCGGTATATTTCTCTAAACTACAACATCTGGAATTTTCATTTTAAAATAGATGTAGTCTTTTTCTACTAATGAATTGGGATGTTAATCGTTCTTGGAAATATTTTAAGGTAATGATATTCCAGAATATGGATGAATATATCCTATATCTATCTATCACTCTTTGCTGTTTAAATGAAAATTGTGAATTGAGCAATAATATGGACATACTTCTTTGAAATTTATTGTTTGTTTCTAGTCATATTTTCCAATCATTTTCTTCTATTTTTACTCATTAAAACAGGGTAACAGGAGCAGCATTAGAGATACAGAACCAGTGATTTCTGGTTCCCAGATTAGCAACTCTGTGTCTAGTAGTGTTTCAAACAGTTATAATGAAGCTTTTACTGGAAATACTGGATCCCCAAGTGCAGTTAGTTCTTTGACCTCTTCTTATGAAGATATTGAATCTGGTAGTTCTCTTTCCCTTGCTTGTGATCACTCTAGCTCTAAAGACTTACCGCAGTTGGAGCTTGGTTTCTTTTTTATTCTTAATTTTATTTTATTTTCTATTTTATTTTAATTTATTATGTGTCATTCTTGGGTTATGTTGGAACAGAGGATAATCACCAAGCAATGTCAAAGTACCCATCACCTGTTAACTTCCAAAACATGGAAGACACTTTTGAAAATAACAAGCCGGGTTCCCTTATGAACTCCAACTTTATTCCTACATACCCTGGTATGTTTTAGCATTTGATGTGTTTACTTGGGTAGCTGCATTGTTGATTTCTCTTAAAGCTGTTTGACCTTCATTTCCCTGTATTGTTACCAGACAACTATAAAGGGAGCCAACTTCCTGGTCCTGGATTGGATTACACTTCTCTTGCTCAACGAGGAGCTGGAACTAATGATTATAATCAATTAAAAACACTTGACTTGGGGAGCTGGGAAGAAGTTTTTCAGCAGTGTATTAGAGGTCCGGAAAATTTACAACCTAATCCGTTACTTTCTGGTGCTCCGCTTGTTGGAAGCACTGATGGTTACAATGAGAGTTTCAGCCAGCTTCTGGATGCTGGCTTTGGTGTCAATGGTGCGCCAGGAGCTTCTTTAGTGCCATACTTGCAGGTAATCTTATACTTAGTAACCTTTGTTGCACAGAAATGGGAATGGAAAGTGAGGAAGCTCTATTTTCACGCAACAAAATTCTTCAACGATTATATAACTCAAACAATTACCTCAACTCTTTGTTCAAAATGATAAATGTTATTGTTTGAATAATTCAGAACATTATCGGGATCCCTACAATTCTGAATAACTATTGGTAATTATAATGTTGGATTTGTTATAATTGAATCGAAATTTTTTTGGTACACATTTATGCGTGGGCATTCAGTTCACAGGACTTTTATTGCTTAGTTCTCATTTCTTAGTAGACTTGTATATTTCTGGAGAATATATATATATGCGTCCTAATATGCACATCTTTCCTGTTTGTCAGAGTAACAACCCATTAGAACTTTCTTTCACTGAATATGAAGACAATACAAACATTACTGCTACTGCTAAGCAGCCATTGCTGGGATCTATTAGGGCAGAGGAGGGCCTGCAAAAAGTTGATAGTTTCAATAAATGGATGACCAAGGAATTAGCTGAAGTAGATGACTTGGATTTGAAGTCGACTTCAAATCTGTCATGGCAAAACATTGAAACTGCTGCTTCTGTTGATGATCCTTCAATACAACTAGAGGACTACTCAATGAGTCCCTCAATTGGCCAAGATCAGCTCTTTGACATTCAAGACTTCTCACCAAGTTGTGCTTCAACAGACAGTGAAACAAAGGTGATTTTTTTTAAAAGCAACATTTGAGACTTGCATTATTCACATTATAAAGATTTTAAATTGCATGTTTAAGATAGAACCATAGTTGTTTATCTGTCATTAACTTTTTGTTTACATCAAATGATAGGTTGTGATCACTGGAAAATTTATGGTCAGTCCCTCAGAGGTGTTCAAGTATAATTGGTCTTGCATGTTTGGGGAAGTGGAGGTGCCTGCTGAAGTTCTCGGCAATGGTGTTCTCTGTTGTTATGCACCAGTGCATAGTGTTGGACGAGTCCCTTTCTATGTATCATGTTCTAACAGGTTTGCTTGTAGTCAAGTGCGAGAATTTGAATATCTTGTTCAGGGTAAAAAAGACAAAAACATGGTTAGCAGCATGACAGAAAATCAGCTTTGGCTCCGACTTCAGAAGCTACTATCTACAAATTCTCCCGGGAATTTTGATTATACTTCTGAAAGTATTAGAAAGAAAGAGCGAATTTTTAGAAAAATATTTCTATTAATGGAAGATGAACTCGTCTTGGGGGTTGAACAACATTTGAAGGAAAAAGTGGTCTCTTGGCTGTTTGACAAGGTTAGTAATGAAGATGGAAAAGGACCAAATACACTTGATGAAGAGGGACAAGGGTTGTTGCATCTAGCTGCAGCACTTGGTTTCGATTGGATTATCCCCCCTACTTTAGCTGCTGGTGTTAGTTTGAATTTCCGGGACATAAATGGATGGACGGCTCTCCACTGGGCTGCATGCTACGGAAGGTAAAGCTTTTAATATGCTGAAATATGTTATATAAGCTCCTTTTCTCTTTAATAGTTTCATTCGTGGTAAGTTTCTTCAATTAACCTGATAGTGACTGCGCGGCCTTATATTGTCTTATATTATGTTGTTCCATTGTCTATGTTATTACTCTAGAGAGAAGACTGTTGCTTTTCTTGTTGCACTGGAAGCTGGATCGGGATTAGTAACAGATCCTTCACCAGAATTTCCTTTGGGTAGGACTGCTGCGGACTTGGCTTCAGCTAATGGATACAAAGGAATATCTGGTTTTCTTGCAGAACATTCCTTGACTGATCACCTTGAGGCCCTTACAATGACCGATCGAAAGAAGGATAGTCCGGTTGAAAACTCTATGAACAATGCTGTACAAACAATGAGAGAGAAGGTGGCTACTCCTGGTGATGAAGGTGATGGGTCAGATTTGTCTTTAAAGGATTCCTTGGCTGCTGTTCGTAATGCCACTCAAGCTGCTGGTCGTATCCATCAAGTTTTCAGGATGCAGTCATTCCAAAGGAAGCATATCAGTAAGGGTGCTGGTGACGATGAGTCTTTGTTGACTGATGAACAGTTTCTCTCACTTGTATCATCCAAAATTAAGAGGCCTGGGCATCCTGATGAGAAAGCCCATTCAGCTGCAACACACATACAGAAAAAATTTCGTGGTTGGAAAAAGAGGAAAGAATTTTTGACTATTCGCGAAAGAGTTGTTAGAATCCAGGTACTTGAACCTATTGTTTTCTCTTATATTCTAGAGCATTTCTGTTCATTATTTTTTTTAAAGATTGTCATTGTCAACATTTTGGGTGTGATTTGTAATGATGTGGAGTTTAACTTAGTAACCCATTGATGCATGCATTTTGATGTGATATTCAGCTCTGGGACGTTATTTGATTGCAACTCCAGTATTCTGATCTACAGTTTACTATCCTTGTGAAATGTAAAATGATGAATTTCCTTTTCAAATAAAACAAAGTGATGGAGGTAGTATCTAATATTGTGCTTTATTTAAGGCCCATGTGAGAGGTCACCAGGCGAGGAAACGATACAAACCAGTTGTCTGGTCTGTGGGAATACTAGAGAAAGCGATTCTGCGGTGGAGACGAAAAGGGACTGGATTGCGCGGGTTTCGTTCTGATGCCCTTAATAAAGCAGCATCCAGCACAGATGCTCCACCAGTTGTACAGAAGCCGCCTTCTGAAGAAGATGATTATGATTATCTGAAAGAAGGAAGGAAACAAACTGAAGAACGGTTGCAAAAAGCCCTTGTCCGGGTGAAGTCTATGGTTCAATATCCTGATGCAAGAGCACAGTATCGAAGGCTTCTGACTGCTGTAGAAGGTTTTCAAAAGAATCAGGTATTCATAATGTTTAAATGGATAATCTTGTGGTTCTTGATTGCCAAAGCATAATTGAGTCAACGTCATGTACTTGGGCGTGCATATTTCTGTTACAAGACCTTGCAAGTAGTTGTACTTTCGCTGTACCTGCTCTAGTTTTGTTTTTTTGTTGCTGCCTAGTGCCTAACCTGCCTCCCCCCCTCCCCCCCCCCCCCCCCCCCCCCCCCACTTTCGCTGTACCTGCTCTAGTTTTGTTTTTTTGTTGCTGCCTAGTGCCTAACCTGGCTCCCCCACCCCCCCCCCCCCACCCCAAAAAAAAAAAAAAAAAAAAAAAAAAAAAAAAAAGTGTGGTTGGCAGATAGAGCCTTTAGAGATGTGTGGCCCATTATATTGGGATGGTTGGAATACAACTTTCATTATTGTGTCTATGCTGTTGAGTGAGTAACAGGTGGAAGACGATGGAGAATTTTATGCGCAAGTGTAACCTTTAGAAAGTCTGGCTGGTGTCTTTCACTTGTGTCTTTCTTATAAAATCCTTTCACAAGGTGAAATTTGGAGATGCGAAAATTATTTAAGACAGCCTGGGCCATATGTGATTTATCATACCTTTTCTGCCACATTGTCTTGGAAGATGAAGGTTCAAATTGCATAGGCGCTTAGTTGTTTTTGTTGTAGATGCTACTTGACTATTGTAGTTTGTGAATTGCTAGGTGTCTTGTGTCATTGAATTGCCCCCTTATCTCTTCATAAGCGCTTTAACTGTTATCTCTTTACCTGACATTGTTTTTTCGCTTCCTTGCAGAGTCAGGTACAAGACAGCACCCTAAACAGCACAGATATTGCACCAGCTGAAGGTGAAGATGACATGATTGATGTCGAAAGCTTACTAGATGATGACAACTTCATGGCTATAGCATTTGAGTGATTTGATTTTCTATTTTCATTCTAATTTGTGCAATTTGTACAATTTGTACATAAAGTGAATTGTCTGCACCATCATGATTGGACGGAAGTTAATATTCTCTTGTAAATACTTATATATAGCATTAATTAGGAAGGAGATCCTTTAGAAGACTGATGCGTAGAAGGAAGGCATGGTTAAGTTTGACACAACAGGTTAGATGTAGAAACCCGTCTGAGATTGTTAGATATGTGCGTATGATTCTGTAGCTAATGGTTCTTTAAAATCTACTCTATGCGTGCATGCCAATCTAAGAAGTTTTAGTACTTGTATGGAAAAAAAAAATGATTTGACATGTTACATCTGTGGTCTGTTTGACTGAGCTTATCAATTTAAAGTTTGCAGGGAAAAAAAAAATTCAATCATCGGGAATGGGTGTTTTTGTTATAAATGTATCTAAAAGTCTAATTAGAGGGGTTCTTTTGGTTAATCCTACATACTATAAAACTATATACATGGTATATGCTAATTCAGGCTCTTACCGCCACGAAGCTTCTTTCTAACAAGTTAGAAGGTAACTAAACGTGTACCGAGTATAACTTTGATAAAATGTAATATTCTCCTGTCTTGTACTTGTTCTATGAAAGAATGATTTATGTAATCAACAATTTTTATTACTTGTAACAAAGGAATTTTTCTGTCTTACAAATAATACTCCATTGTTGCAAATAATGAGAAACAGATGTAGTATTAGAAATGCTTATAGAAGTAAAAGCTTGGACATGTTTTCGAATTTGGACTTCTATGTATCCTTATCATAGGTTCAGCTCCAAAAAAAATTAGCCATGTTCCTTAAAAAACAACATTAATCTCCTCAAATATGGTGATAAAAGTAACATTAACAATAACAGGCAACTACAATATAATAAGATTAATAACAGTAATGATAGAAATAATAGTAAAACATTAAAGAATTATTTATGGTTTTCTTTTACAAAAAATCCAATAATGTATTAAGATTATCCAAGGACCAACTGCATTTTCAATTGCAAACAGATAGCAAAAAAATATTGGACTTGAAAGGATTAATAAGCTAATGAATATTGATATAGCCCAGCTGGTCAAAAGGCAGAGCAAGTCCAAAGATCATGAGCTGAAGTGTATTATCCGATTTGCAATTATCGGCAGCTCATGCGTTAGTTTACATCTTTCTCCAAACTGTCATTTACAATCAATTTATTGTCGTTCCCTTAGGAAACCAGAGAGAATGTATAAGAAAAAACGATAATTCATCCTCTGTACAATAGAACATTCTGGGGTTTTGGAGCTCATTTTCACACATTACACATGACAGGAGTAGAGACAAGAAGTCGGAAATCAAAAATTTTGGTTAACTTGTTTCACTTGTAAGCCTTTCATAGAACAAGATGTATCCGTGCTCTGAGTTGCTAGAATACTCTTGAGCTGATCCAAAGAAAGTCTGAACGGCAGACTCATCAATTATATCAACATTCTCATCATCGAAAAACAACCAATGGTTGTGGCTTTTCACAAGGCTGACATAGTGACCATGGTTTGGCCCAGTCCCCACATGTACAACCACAGCAAATAAGGAGTACTCTGAGTCTGCGTCCTCCATTGTGTTGGTTAATTTAAGCTCCAATGGAAACACAACACGATAAGAGAGCTTCTTGTACCTACCAAGATTCTCAATGTATTTGAAGCGCTTCAGGTGAATCACGAGAATGTGAGGTGGCTTTTTAATCTTCATTCTCTTCTGAGCTTCTTGCAAACTGTAAAACGAGGTAGCTCCTTATTAAGTGATGTAATTAAGGAGGCAAACACTTTGGTTCTTGATGTTCTAAACTTCAACGAAAGCATAATAATAATGCAAGAATAGGCTTTTCACTAAATGAAGATAATCAGGACTTCTAAAAATTAAAGGAATGTCTGAGAAATGGTCCATACTTTGAAATGCTTTCAATTTCTTTGTACAAAGGCATGGACAGCAGACAAAGGTAGAATTGCTGAAAACAACACAAAATTAAGAGTAGATGAAACATACCTACAGCATTTGTCACAGAAAAATTTATCCTCAGCGTTAAGAGTTTCGGTGGAGCTGAAGTTCTTAAGGCAACTAGTAATGGAGCTGTTCTGTTCTATATCAAGGCTTAGATCAAAGAATGTCTCATCTCTAGCTGTGACAGTCTCACACCTCAGGCATTTCGTTTCATTTGTCAATATACCCTGCAATTGTGTCTCACAATCAATAACCATGAAATATTTTACAGCTATTATAGTGTGCATAAGTATTGCTTGCTATAGTGCAATATATTGCTGCAGTAAAAAAATCAACATCTAGGAGCATGACAATCAAATTTGCAGCAACTCCAAATTCCCAGGGACATTGTACGACTTCACCAAATTTGGTTCACGTTAGCCGATCCCACTTTTGGGAATAAGGTTTTGATTGATTGATTATACGACTTCACCAAAAGACATAAGAAACCACTACCATCCAATTTAAGTCTTGTTGAGGCAGGGACTGAGGATGTCAAGGTACAAAATTGTGCATAAAGACCTATAGCCTAAAGACTTTTCAGAGATGTTTCCAAAAGATGGCAGGAATCTTTTTACTTAAAGGAAGAAGCATTTGTTCCCCCGAACCAAAAAAGCAATGTAGCAATGCAATGGGTCTTCTGTCGTAAGGGACAGCTAGCCACCAGTGATACCCCCAAATCCCAAGTTCGATAATCATGTATATGCACCAAGCATTTCATGACGTAAAAGGTGTATCCACAACCTTGGGGCTTCTTTTCAACAACAATTTTTCAGAGACCCGTTTTAGAAAGTAATTCATTTTTTCCATAATCTGTATTTGATTTTCACCATGTTTAGGGATTTCTGTGCTCACATCCAGACTTCAGAATTCTTAGGGTGATTCTGGCACAAATCTAAGCGAACTCTAATCTGATTCCATGCTAAAGATCCCCAAGTGGAAACTTAAATGAAGTAATGAAGCTCGACTACAAAGGAAAAGGAGAAAAACTCAGCAAAGAACTTGAGTAGTTACACAAAGACTGACCTGAAAATTTTTATGAACCCAGGTAACAAGAGGTTCCTTCTGTACACCATTGGCTAGGCCATTTCTTGGTCCATTTGCAACCTTTTCAGACGATGAATTTTCTGAGCTATCCTTTGTAGCAGAAGATTCTTTCTCCAGTATATCGACAAGTTCATTTAACAAAAAGTTCAGAAATTCATGAGCATCCTGTATAAGAACAAAATCATTTAAGTATGTAAGTGTGATGAATTTCAATAATGACAAAATATTTTCTTCAAACAAGGGGTTGGTCCACTATTCATTTAGAGAATTTTGAATGTTACCCAACTCTTCTAGAGAAACAAAAGGATAGATAAGGGACCTCATCCTTTCATGTGAAAAGAGCATAGGCCATATAAAACAAATCACACAAACCTTTCAATGATTACTACTTAATACTAACACAAGAGAATCAAGCCAAAAGAGGCTTTTACAGTAAAGATTAGAGTTATAGCTGATTATACGTGCAAATCAATTGTGACGCAAAGCAACATACCTGGTGCATGTAACCACGGAAAAGTTCATTTTCTTTCCTTACTCTCTGTACAAAACGTTTGGGAGCAATTACACCTGTTTTCTTCTTCTGGGAGCTTATCTGCATAAATAAACCAAAAAAAATGATGAGACACCGTCTGACATAATTCCTTTTTCAAATCAATTAGATCATTTGATCATCCACTATAAATTATCATTCAGAGGGATTACAATATAAACTACAATTTTTTATCATAAGACTAAAAAATGCAAATATCACACCATCCTCCTTCAAAAAGATAACAACAGAAACGAGTAAGAAATCTCCATCGAAATTCAATGCATCTTAAAGTTTGAACAACACCCTTTGCACTGATATCAAGAAAGTAGCCATGAATTTTCTGCAAAATAAGCCTTAAATGTGACAAATAGACATATTCACTGACAGGATTGGCAAAGCGAGTGGTCTTGTGAAAACTGCAAGTTAAGCATTACTAAAGGGTGTATCCCCGTCCAGAGCTCAGCATTATATTTCTAACAACCATATACATGTCCATCCAATCTCTAGAGATGGGTATAGGGTTTATTCAATTGAGTAAATGACTACCAGAGTCCAAACATATCCAAATCGCTTTCATACATACCACAATTTGACTGTTCCAACTCCAGCTTCCCCTTACAAACTCAGTGACTTCTTCAAAATTCCCAAGTAAAATTTCAAGCAATAAACATAAGAACTTTTTTTTTTTAAGCATGCCATAGCTCCTCCATGCTCAACTCTCCATCACAAAACTCTCAGCCAGCTCCCCTCCTTGAGCTCCATCACAAAACTTTAAAATAATTGAATTTATAAATCAACAATCAGCCTGCAATATAGCTTGTCCAAGTAGTTACAAGATACAGAATGGAATATTTTAAAATCAAAATCCTGCTTGAGTAAGGAAGCATCATGGAAAGCAGGATCCTAATTCTTTTAATATATATGAAAGCATCTGAATTTATTTTGTCTAAATTTACTAGAACTTATTTTGTTAGAAATATGAACTTATCTTATATGACCTTACCTGAAATTATCCAAACTTAATTTAACTCATGGTGTCATAAAATAAGTCAAAATGGTTGAGGAGAACACTGCCCAAATGTAAATGTTGTACAAGAATTTTTCTTCACAATATTACTTTTATCTCAACAGCTCGCAAAGTGTTAAAGTGATGTAAAGAAAAAGAAAGCATTCAAAATCATTAATTTCAAAAAAGCAACAGAAACAAATAATTACGGTATCAATCATTAAAGAAAACTGAAGGAAAAAGATAGACGGAAAATAATACTGCAGTAGACATTCCAACATTAAAAATCATGCACATGTACAATAAGCACTTAAGCAGTGTACTGTGAGAATTATCAAGTGCAGTACCTGTGTGAATAAATCTGCCAAACATGTGAGCAAATTTTCCTCTGGATCAACAGGGTTTTTGTTCTTCTCATAGTACTCCAGTAATTTCTCACGAAATGGAACACAGAAATAGAGAGCCTGGTACAGGAGAGAGAGAGAATTAAATCAAGACTTTATTACAACTGTGTAATATTGTTGGCACATAAAAGAAAGTTGTCTTTTGGTAAATATTTTACTCTGGTTTTCTTCAGTTTAAAAACGGTATATCTTCTACATCATCAATGTGTTTTAATCAGCGGACTGCATGAGACCCCTAACATTGCCCAAACTAAAGAAAATCCATAAGCAAGAAAAAACCAAAAAGAAGGTTTCTAGTTACAAGTCTTTGAACTGAAGATATTTGCGGGTTTTATTAATATGTTAGGAAATATATGACACTAATATCACATAAGTTGTCATAAATTATAAGCTTGAATACATGGAACCAGATCGAGGAAGAAAGAGAGATCTGAATCTCAAACATCAAATAGATCATCAACGAAAACTGTCAAATACTCATGAGTCATGACTGAAGTTATCTCTATAATAAGTTCTGCTACGCTCCACAATATACAATTCCATAAGCACCTAATTTATAAACTTCACAACCAAGCATTAACATCCATCAAATCCATATTCACATACCCATTGGAAAAGCTCCATTGTTGGTTTGCCTATCCTTCTTAGAGGAACCCTTTCACTTCCACAGAGCTAACAGCTAACCAGTGTAAAGGTAAACAACACCTCAAAGCAATAAGGGAATGCTGGACATGTTTCAATCTACTAAATAGCTGAAATAGATTTATATGAACCACATGCATACCCACTTTCCAATTTTGACAAGGTTTTCTATAAATATGACAGAAAGTGAAGTAGCAATTTGCAGGGCTTTCTGAAATACCATTTGTAACAGTTTTAAAATCTTGGACAATTCGGGCCTTAGGGATAAGGTATGTACATAACAACCTCCTCAGACCCTCTCCCTATGGGATATTGGGATCCTAATTGATTTGTTGTAGTTGAGGTTGTATGTGAGGATAAAAAAATGTAGCAAGTCCAATGCACAGAAGTTACCAGCTACACCTCAATTCAATGAGACGTTTTCCTCCATCACAAAGTGCGCAATTTCAACAAGTTATGTTTATAAATATACGTATCCAGCTTTATACGAATTATACCTTCAACTACATCCATTAGATCCCTAGGAGGCTCTCAGATTCTGATACCATAATGACCAAACTTACAAGACTATCCTCTCAAATCATTTAAAACCACCTCTCAAACAAAAAAGTATTTTTACATATATCTCCACTACAGAGCAATGCACATACAGCACATTGGGCAATGCATCCAGTAAGACTAATCTTTTACTCCAAAGCCTTGGAAATTGAAGTTTCAATTGCCGAAAAAACATGCATGATAGATCGTCATGGTCCCAGCGCCCTAAGAAGTAAGAACATGTAGTCCATTTTGACCTCTCTAGAAAAAGTTTGTCCCACATCTACAGTTTCACATATCACAACTGAGATAAAAAGAAACCTTATTCAGCCTCCACAACAGTCCTCTTCCCAAATCTCTCCTAAAATATGTGTTCAAAAAATAACAAAAAAGACCCTCGAGGATACACCATGCAAGTGATATGTCCCTCCTTCATATCAGCTCCCTTAATATAAATAGTTCACCAGCTCCCTATCCAAAGTTAATTGAATTTCACCATATCAAATTTCCACGCAAATGTAATCGGTAAACCCAGATTGATACTAGAATCCAGAATACCAATATTCACATTAGCCACAAATCAGCCAATCATTCAACCAATATTGGATTCGGAAGCGCATATTCGTGTCTATCTAACAAAACCCGGTCCTCCCTTTCTATCAACCTCAAGGAGGAATCCCCACCCCCCAACTCCCTAGAGTCCCCACCCCTCTACACTTCCTAATCTACTTTCACCAATTCAAATATCTAATCAATTACAACAATTATAGCTGAAAATCAAGCTCAGAGCATTCTAGCATGCAACTTACCCAAAGATTAAACTACAAAAAAAAAAGAAAAAAAAACAAAAGTGAATATTTATATCCCCCATTAATTACATATAACCAAGATCAGCTCACTTATACATCATTAAATCAAGCAAATTGCAACAGCAACAAACAATCCTCACAATACAATAACAAAATTCAACAACAACCAAAAAAAAAGTTCAATTAAATTCACCCAGATAAATTGAGACAAAAATCCATATAAAATGAAGAATAAAAACCCTAATTTTGAAGGGAAAAAAAAAACCTGCAAAACGCTGTTGCAGTAGCAAGTGTTGCCGAAATTCTCAAGGCCAAAATATCTTTCACCTTCAGGGAAATGATCACCGAGGGCTTTCTCCAATTTGGAACCAGCTGCCCCCATTATCGATTTTCGTTCCCTCCAAATTTTGTCCTTTAATATTCCTCGAATTTTCTCCAATTTTTTTTCTGCTTCAACTAAAATTTATCTTTTTTTTTTCAGCTAAAAATCAAACGAAATTGAAGTATGAATCAAATGATAATATCATCAGATTGTGAGAAAATTGAAGAAAAAAAGGCCATGAAAAATGAAGAAAGGAAGGAAGCAGCACAGTGGAAATTTTGGAGGAGAGAGAAAATAGTGAGAAGAAGATGAAGATGATGATGATGATGTAAATAGGAGTAAAAATAATTGTAAAATTTTTTTTTAAAAAAAAAATGAGAAAGAAAAAATGAAGAAGTAGAAGAAGAAGAGAGGCAAGAAACACCTTTCTTTTTGAGGTCAGAATAAACTCGGTGATTCTCTTTCCTCTTTACCTCGTTGACTGGGTTTCTAACCCAAACTCCCTTTTTATTTTCTTTTTATGGATTTTGGATAATTTTGTTTTAATTCATTTTTAAATTTGTCTTCTTTTTTTTTTTTTTTTTTTTTTTTTTTTTTTTTTTTTTTAACGATAATGATATCTATTTACGAAGTATAGTAATAAGGAGTAAGTTATTTATAGAAACTAGCCTTCTGGCCCGTGCAATAATGCACGGGTTATTCATATAAAATTGTATTGAGAGATAAGTGAGGAAATATCAGTAAGTCATTATAGGGTATAATATGTAATCGGAAACATGATTAAAGAAATTAAAATTTTGGAACTTTAATAGAAAAAGAGGCTTAAATAGAAGGTGGAAGGGCTAAAATTAAAGAGAGAATAGGAAAAGATTGAATTAAAGGGGAGAGATGAAGATTAAGAGATGAAGTATGTATGAAAGATGAATTATAAGTTTAATGAAAGAATTTAAAAAAAATGGTGTAATAAAAAATTAATAGTGTAAGATGACATGTGACACTATGGTTAGAGAAGTGTAATAGAATGGATGGGGGCATGTGTCTTTCTTAATTTATTGGTTATAGTTTTTAAATACTAAGTATAGATATAGATTAACCAAGTAAAGTTCAAGTGTCACTATTTAATTTTTCAAAATGGAGTTTTTTTAACTTCTCACTTTATTTTTCAGTGTTGACTTATGTAGCAGAATTGTTTAATTAAGATGTTGATTTAGATAAGTTTTTCTCTTTATCAGATAATAACTTGAACATTTGTAGGACTGAAAGAAAATATAAAGGAGATTTACTATATACCTATGGCATTTTTTATTATTGGGTATACTTGGTGACATTGATTTTTCTTATTTTATATTCATGATACTTGAGGTTTAAAAATAAAAATATTAGTAATTGAATTGAGTCAATTCATTGTACATTGCCATGAATTTGCTATGTTGCACAAGTCCACTAATAGCTTTTCGATGAAAAAATTTAAGTTAAAATATTGAATTGATTTGGTATCTTGGACAATTTCTTTTAGACTTTTTATATTATAAAAAAATACACATATGAAAAATTTGACGTTGTATTTTCCACTTAATCGAATTAACAAAGCTACGTAGGAAAAATGTCTTATAAATTAACACTGCAAATAAAAATTAAAAACTAACTCAATTTAGGCAAAATTGTACATGACATATTGGGAACCATGTATGTATAATTGAAGTCTTCAAATTTGCGTTTGCAAAATGGACAAAATCCACAAGGGACCAATTGTGATCAATGACTCATATGTCACATATTAGAAATTCTTCTCTTCATATTAGAATTATACTTGTCTTTACTTTAAAGTCAAATCATAAATCATGTCATATATTCATATTTGTTTTAAAAAATTATTACTACTAGGATTGGATATTGTTTTTTCTTGATATTCCATAATCAATTGGATTTTTTTTTTTTTTTTTTGACAAAGATTTCATATAACCAAACAAAGGTACAACAAGAGAGGTAATTAAAACAAGAAAAGACAAACAATTGGATATTTTGTTCCCTTGATATGTTAATGTAAATGCAAGAGACATAACACAAAACATATAACATGTAAATATGTAATAATTATTGAGCAACTAAGTAACATTTTATAATTTTTACTATTCCATTTATTGAATTTTTTTTTCACTAGTTGTTCCACGTTACCTAGACATGTTTGCAATTGGAAAACTTTAACCATTGAGGCCTTGTCCAATTGAGCTTAAAACAAATATTAAAATAAGCGAAGTGTCAAAGAAAATAATTTTTGTTAAACTTATAAAAATATGTTTTATGCCTATTAAGTTCATATCAATTCAGATAAGTTACAATAAGGTCCAATAAGTTTAATAAGTTACAATTTAATAATTTACAATAAGGTCTAATAATTAATAATTAGGTCTAATATAATTATATTAAATACTATTTTTTTTAATAAAGTACTATGTATTATATATATCATTTTAATAGTACCATTTTATTTCGTAGTTATTAAGTACTATAATATTATTTTTTACTATAATATGTATATAATAATAATAATAATAATAATAATAATAATGATGATGATGATGATGATGATAATGTCCAATTAGATACAATAAGAAATAAGTTCTAATAAGTTCAATAAGGTCTAATAAGTTTAGATAAGTTCAATTAATAATGTCTTATAAGTTCAGATAAATCCAGGTTCATTAAGGTGAAGAGAGCATGCCCTTAAGCAAAATTAAGTTAATTTAATAATTAAAAATAATTTTTAAATGATAAAAATTACGGAGTAGTAATTTTATTAAAAGAACAAATACAATAGTGAATCAATAAAAATAATTTTAATCAACAACAATACTTAATAATTTAAGTTCATTAAATATAAAGGAAAAGAACAAAACCTTACATCTTTGATTGTCTTTGTATAGAAAATAGGGAGTACTTACAAAAAAATTAATAAGTGATTATGCCCTAGTATCTTACTTTTTCTAATTTTATGTTTATTGAGGAAAAATTAATGACACAACATGATAAATAATTGCATGATATCAACAATAAAAACCCTTAAAGCATAGGAATGATATATAATCTACACCTCATATTATTATGATTATTTCTATAATGAATTAGAATGAGAAAAAGTTTTTATAATACACATTTATCAATACTATAAACTATAATTGAGTTTGAAGTTCAAATTCACATTCTAAGGGTCTGTTCACTTCAACTTAATTTCAGTTCAGTTCAACTCCAATCAGTTCAGTTCAGTTCAGTTTAGCTATAATCAGTTCAATTCAGCTCCTAATTTCCTTCTCTCATAAAATATTCATTTCAGCTCAGTTCACTTCCGTTCAGTTCAGCCCCTCCAATCAGTTCTGTAATACCCCTCATGATTGCTTTAAAGGAGTTTGATATACTACTCATATCAACAAGATGCATCTTCCTTTTAGGGAGCCCATATGCTAAGATACTTCATAGTTAAGCGTGCTTGGCTGGGAGTAGTCTTGGAATGAGCGACCTCCTGGGAAGTTTTCCCGGGGTGCGCATGAGTGAGGACAAAATGCGCCAGAAGGACTCATGTTGGTATGTGAGGACAGTTGTTGGCCCTCGATGCGCATTTCGTGGCAATAGGCCCCTCCATAATTTGTTTGGGGTCAGGGTGTTACAAGTTCAGTTCAGCTCAATTCAGTAAATGTAAACAGGCCCTAAGTCTTTATATAAAGTTGTTATTCAAAAAAAAAAAAAAACAAAAAAAAAGTCTTTATATAAAGTTATGTATTAAAAAAAAAAATTAAAAACATGAAATATTAATGCTATGTTGTAATAGTGGTTATGTTCTTAATTCTCATTTCATACAAATTTTTATATGTGGTTGGAAACATCGTATAGGTGTTATTTTTTGTAGTGTAATGGGGTTATTTGGTTAATGGTTAGTGTTATAAGGTTAGGGGTACTACAGGGGATACTTGGTTAGTGTTATACTCCCTCTGTCCCTTTATTTTTGCCCCGTTTGACTTAGCGCGGTCTCCAAGACACGTGTTGAAATGTTTATATCTTTTTTTTTTCATATGTGTAAAAATTATAAGAAGTTGATATTAATTAACTTTACAATAAGACGAACCAAACAAAATCCCACATGACTATATTAGTATATTTCCTTTTTGTAGAACAACAGGAATTTGTGGTCAAAGTTTTTAAAGTTTGACCAACATTTTGGCAATGGAGCAAAAAAATAGGGACGGAGGGAGTAGGAGTTACATTATTTTATGTGTGGCCAACCACAAACAAGATAGGCTGCAAAGGTTAAGTGTTTGACGATTGACATTAAAAACATTTTCTACAAAACTACAACGTGCATTATAGATGATTTTCGCCTCCTAAGGTGTTGCTCTCATTAAGATATTTGAAGCCCTTACGATAGTTTTTGTAACCTGATGTGAGTTTCATTAAAAATCATACATGTCATGGATGAGGGGGTGGATTTTACGTTGTACTCGCCTCAACCCACCTCTATATATTTTTAAAAACAAAATTATATACTATTTTATAAAAAAAAATGATGTAAAATGAAATAGTATATATAATAATTTGTAATCCACTAATATTATAACTAAAAAAGTGTGTAATATTAACAATTTTTTTTTTTTTTTTTTTTTTTTTTTTTTTTTTTTTTTTTTTGTAATTTATATTAATTAAGTTGGATTGTGAATTGGGAGGCGGGGATTAAGGCCCCATCCTCTTCACCTTATTTTTGCTAAACTAAAATTATTTTTACTGAAACAAAATTATATTTGCTGAACTTAAATTATTTTTACTGAACTTACATCAATTTTACTGAACTGAAATTATTTTTGCTGAACTGAAATTATTTTTATTAATTTTCTATTATAATTCTTCTTTAAGAAAACTACATTTTACCGAACTTGAATTAATTTTACTGAACTGAAATTATTTTTACTTAATATTATTTTTTTAAGGTGAGAGAACAGGGCCTAAGTGGGGATGAATATCCAAGTGGGGGTGGGGTGGGGTGGGGTGAGGATGGCTTTGGAATTGTATTTACCAGGGTGGGGATGAGGATGAATTTTAAACACGTCACGGGGATGGGATGAAAATTTTAGGTGGGGATTGGGATGGGGATGGAAAGGCCCATATTCGTCGTACCCCGTCCCATTAACATCCCTATTTAAAATAAGTTAAAATAAGATGAATTAATAATTCTGTATTTTATTTTTTTGTTTATAAAAAATAAATAAAAAAACAAATAAATAAATAAAAATAAAAAAAATAAAAAAACCAGGAAAAAAGGGACGAATAAACGAATTTGTACATTAGTGTTTCATTTCAGCAGTACCAGTATAATTTCTGTTTAGGGTCTATTTGCAAATTGAAATCAGACCAACGAATTCTCAGTAATACTTACCAATTTCCACACTCACTGGTAATTTTCTTTTTCCTATCTCTCCGATCTTATTTGTTTTTGTCATTCGATTGTAATTTATAGGAATTTTAGATTTGATTTTCATTTTTATGATTTCTTAGCTTGTTAGATTATCGTTATCGTCCAAGATTTTAGGCTCAAAATTTTCCGATTGAAACTCGGATCTGAAAATCGAAATGTATGATTTTGACTTGATTTTATGATTTAAACTCGAATTGTTAACTTTCGATCTTCATCATTTCGTTAGATTATTATTTAATCAGAAGAATTAGCTAAATGTTATGTAATTGGGTTTTTTTTCGAAATTTGTTGATGTGTTGAGGTGTCAATTATACTCTATGATGATACATGTACTGAAATTGGTTCTTTAATTATATAATTTGATGTTTATTAGATACAAATTAAGAAGAAAATTATGGTTGGTTAATTTTGGAGAGCAACAAATCACATCGTTGAAGCTTGGGGAGTTGGGGTTTTAGCTTTCAGTACAAATTACTCATTTTTAGTAGAATGTCTCTGTAGTTTGTTGTCTATTTGTGTATCCTTATGTTTGTTGTTGAATAATGATTGTATGATGGTAATTTCAGTTTTTCTTGAGTTTAAATCGCGCTTCTATTCTTCACTGAAAGCTTTATGCCATAAATACTTTCAGAAACAAGAGTTAATTCTAAATGGGTAAATGTAAAATGTGTATCCTACTAGTGTGCCTATGTGGTTTGTCTTCCTATAGCCTTTTCTTTTCTGGAAATTCTTTGTTTTCCAATCAATTTATTTGAAGTTTTCACTTTGTTTTGTGTATTTAGGCCATGAGTGTAGAAGGACATGGTGGATATTAACACTTTCTCGAACTCTTACTAGTGTAAGAGAATTTGCAAGCTAATTATCAAAAAAGACAGCAAGGATGTTCTCTCTTATGTATGGGTTCTGGAAGTACATGTTCAGCAAGACGGAATTTCATGTTCTTATTCTCGGTATTGACAAGGCTGGAAAAACGGTAATGATTGTCTCATTCTGACAGATTTTAACTGTTATTTTTTTTTTTAAAAATTTTTGAATTTGATTGAGGACCACAATAAAATTATGATCATAACAGTAATTATTGTGTGTTTCCTTTGTTAAAATATTGCTTCATGTAGTTTTGATCATCTCTAGGTGTTGGTTATCTAGTTGAGCAATTGATTTATTAGTGTTATTGCTTAAAACTTGCTGTTGTTATTTGAGTCTATCTTTCATTGAATTTTAAAGCAGCATCTTTAAATACTCTCTCTCTTAAAAAGCAGAAAACTTGCTCTCCTACTCAAGACCCTTTGCACACATTCTTTGTCCACTGTAAAGGTTGACAACATGGTATTGAACCACAAAGTCTGGTACATATTATATGTTAATTGTTTTTGGTGTTACTTTACCTGCTATAAGATTCTCATAATTTTCTCGTTTCTAGTTACTTTATATGTTTTCCAAATAATCTTTATTGATTAAATATATACTTCGTATAAGCTAATGCAATCAAAGATCTTCTCATGCTCATAACATTAACAAATGCCAACAACATATTGCAGACTTTACTGGAGAAGTTGAAAGAACTATACTTAAACTTGGAAGGCCTTCCACCTGATCGAATTGTTCCAACTGTGGGGCTCAATATTGGTCGTATTGAAGTTGGAAATGCAAAACTTGTGTTCTGGGACTTGGGTGGCCAGGTATGTATATCAGCTTGTGCCCAATACTGCACTAGGCATTTCGTTTAAGTATCCCCAAAATGGCCAAAAATTGCTCTAAAGTCCTCTTATATAATCATATAATGGAGATGTGCCTCATTGCCATTTAATCATCTATACCATGTTGTACAGGATCCTCCCCCCCCCCCCCCCCCCCCCCTCCCTAATTTATTTTCTTTTTTTCTTTTTTTTTTTTTTGGAAAGGCTTTGAGGAGCTTGTTAGCCTCATCTTAGGTTTTATGGGATTTTCTTTTGTTATGGCAGCCTGGCCTCCGTTCAATATGGGAGAAATATTATGAAGAAGCCCATGCTGTCATTTATGTTGTTGATGCAAATGCTCCGGCTCGTTTTGAAGATTCTAAATCTGCACTAGGTAATTTTTTTAGTACGAAATGAGGTGTAATTTGTTTGAATGCCAAATTAAATCATTGCCTGTTGTCGATTCAATTATCTTGCAGAAAAGGTACTTCGACACCAGGATTTGCAAGGTGCTCCCCTTCTGATATTAGCTAACAAACAGGTACATATGGACTTTCTGTTTTGCTCTCCAAATTTTTTCAGCTGCATATATGTTGCTAGAAAGAATAGGGTTCTGTTAAGATACAGAGGCCATGTTGGGAGATTGTGCTTTTATGCCTCGTGTGTTTGATATCTCAAATTTACTTGTATAAGACTTTTTATCTTTTGCCTTCCAACAGGATCTTGCTTCTGCAGTTTCAGCTGAAGAAGTAGCTCGTTATCTGGATCTGAAAAAGCTGGATGAAAGGCTTTATATGTTTGAAGCTGTCTCAGGATTTGATGGGTAAATTCTAGTTCTGACACCTTCTCATAAGCATTTGATGTTATGGTTGATGTTTCAGGTCCTCCCATCCCCTTGTAATTACAGAATGATGGAAAACACATGTTACCTACTATTCTGTTTGTGCTTCTATATTAGTTTAGTGTTTTCCTTATTGAAAGGACTTAATTCCTTTCTTTCTTCCATCCTCTGCGTGTTTGATATTTGGGTTATTCATAATACCCTCGGAGATTTCCTTTTCCCTCTAAATTATGGCATTATTGCTTGTATGTCCGTATGTAACTAACACAACACATTTGGGGTTTGTCTCTGTTTGCAGTAGAGGGATCAAGGGAAGTGTAGATTGGCTTGTTGATGCTATGGAAAGAAGTAAAAGATCTGAAATGCTGCGAAGCCGTACACCTGCTGCTTGAAACTGTATTGATATGTTATGAAATTGCTTTCATTCAACCGTTGTATATACCTCACAACCATATTTCTGGCTCATCAATTATTAGTTTGTAGTTTCACAAAGGATACTCTGAATTCTTTTTTGACTGACTGTTGATTTGTTGTTGCTCCTTAGGAGCCCTGAATTAGTCCTGCTGTTGCTAAAAATTTAAACAATACCAAGTCCTATGGCAAGATTTTCGATAATGCTATATGTATTACTTGAGCATTAAATACTTATTCAAAAATGATATAAATTTGGGATTTTATGGCAGAAAGTTAATGCTTAATTATTTTATAATTTTTTTTAGCTTTTTATATACAACCCTTCATTTATCCTTTTTCCTCTTAAATGTAGTACGTTGTAGAATACAAAAAAAATGAACAACGGAGTATAATCCTATTTATATTAGGGGAAAATGTTCATCAAATGTTAATCATTATCGTGAATATTTATTTGGCGTATAGTCTGAAGATACTTCTCCAGAATCCTGTTGGTTGAATGATAGGTTCAATTCCAATGATTGATTATGAGTTTCACACTTAACCATGGATTGATTTGATTCCATGTCAAGATTTTGAGAATTGTGTTCTATTTTCTTTAAAGCCCTTTCAAGTGAATTTTTTCTACAACTTGAACAGAAGACTCTAAACTTAATACGAGTACATGCATTTATCAATATACACACTTTCAAAATAGAATCAAGTATTTATTTGCAAATTATCTAAACTAAATATGCATGTATGTTCCCGTCAAAAAAAAAAATAAAAAATATGCATGTATGTTTCGAATTTCTCATTTTCTAAGTGAGGAAAATTTATTTAACAAAGCATATTCTGCTGCCATTGTCCATTGCCAAGCCAGGGTATCTCTATGAAATACTATTTGTAATTCCTATACCAGAGGACAATAAAATGCAATTTTAGACTCCGTGACTGTCCAATGGCTTCTGCATCTTGTCACTGACTTAATAACCCCAATCATCAGGCCAAAAATAAGAGGACCGCTTCATTGGATGGCTTGATACTGATCCGAAACGCGTCTTGAAGGTAGCCTTCGAAGAACAAAGAGCACTAGAGCAGAAGGAACAATCTCAACCACCTAAAATGTGATCAAGTCAGGAGATAGCACCAAAGATTACAACTGCGCATTAAAATTGGTATGGCATCCTACCAATAATATTAATCTCATCAATGCTGAAAGTTTAACTACCTACCATGTAATAAAGAAGATTTCCTAAAGGATGATCGACGACATCAACATCAACATCATCATCAAACGCAGAGACAGCAGCCTAAAAGTACAATACAATTCATTGATTAGCTTGGTAGTCATTGGTAGATGTTCTGGATACTAAATTATAACAGCAAATAAGCAAAAAGTTCTTAAGCAAGTTGAAAGTTGGATACTCACCACTAAGCATTTAATTAAGAAACATGTGAAGCATATCGCGGTTATTACTCCAACCTGCAGCCATCAAGCTCAAAAGTTCAACTAACACTGAGAAGAAGTATGCTACTTCAGCAAATTTTTTACTGAACCTATATTTAGTGTAAAGATATACAAGTGTCTTCGAAATATTACTTCATAGATCTTCTTTTGACGGCCTACAGATTCTATAGGAAATCGCTTCAGCATAAAGAACAGCCTGTAAATTGATTATCAACCAGTACATATATTAATGGGACGCGAATAAACAAGTCAGTTCTCAAAACAGATTGAAAAGTCACTGCATTCAAACGGTCCAAAATCGATCAATACCTTCCACCGTATACCAAGAATCCAGAAGCTGCACTAAATGAAATAACTGCAATAACCAACCACAAAACGTTACAGATAGCTTGAGTGTCTTTATCAATAGCAACGACGAAGCATCACAAAGAGAGTTACGTATATACGCCAACAGTGGAATCTATATATCAACTTGGTCCTATCATTCCAACTTCCATTTCATGAAGTATGCACTCCGTATGAAAGATTAACAGTTTTAATATATATATTTTTCTTTAAATATTGGGCTTAAAGTTGCCCAAAATAATTCCAACAGGAAACCTCTCCTAAACTACGACCAAACGTTCTTAATTAGTATCAATCATGCTAGTATTATCAATGAAACAGTCTAAAAGGTAGGTGTAACAAACAACTACAAATCCCCAGCTCTCAATTTTATTACCTGATAAAAAGAGTTTTGCCACCTGGAGAGCTGCATGACTTTTGACGAGCCTCATGCAAATCCATATAATTATCTGAAGTGATTGCACAACAAATCAAAACCAAAAGAACTATCAACAATAATCATGAAAGTTGATATATACTATACTACTCCGTATTACTATATATCAGAGAAAGATAGGAGAATTGCTCAATAAATCAATAAAATATGATCACCTGAACGACATAAACTATCCCGTTTACAGCATAATATGCCGGTCTGAGTCTGTCAGAGGGTAGGGATCTTGCCTGCATAGGTGATATTCACAGATATTATAAATTATAGGGTAAATAAGGTAATTATAAGCATTTCAGATCAGCTGAGTGAATCTAAAGAACGGAACCTGGTGATAAATCTCTGCCCAAAATAACACGAGCAATGTGTAAGTGGAAAAGAAGAGAAGTCCCGGGAAATCGAGTAGCACGAGTTCAAGAGTCTACAACAGAGAATAAACAACATATGTATGAAAAGATTAAATGTAGTGTGCATTATAATTGTAGGAGAAAAATACTAGTTTAGAGGAAACTAACTTACATGCGGCCTGATCTGAAACACTTTTTTGTACAATCCAAAAAGAATGGCTCTCACTGTCCAAAGTTAACTCAAAGTTTAGTTAGTTGATACGAGATGTTGAATTAAAGACGCATCATAGTAATGCAATGCTTACACCCATTTACAACGAAATTCATCAAGTGAAAGGCCTTTTGTGTCGTCCATCCATATTCTGGTACTCGCATTTGTATTCGGATAAGTTGCACCTACAAAAGTTTGAAAAGAAAGAAACACGAGAACTCACAAACTTCATTCACTGAGGTCATGCTATGTACTCATACAATTCAACTTCATATATGAACAGGTTGATGGAGCAATAGCCTAACCTTTCTTGGCAATACTTGAACAATACAGGGGAATCATCAATTATCATTACCAAATCGCTTCACTAAGCTATACGAGTATTTTGCATTAAACTCCTTCCTTCCAAATACAATCACTTAGTATCACATTATCCTATTGCATCATATCTTAAGGACTTCAACATGATTTTACTTATTGGAAGACCTTTGTAATTATTGAGAGTTAACTGAATCTAGCTCATCACCGTGTTAGTAACAGCAAGTTTAAGTGCACAAGCATAAGGCAGAACAACAGGATAGTGGAGCATAACTCGAGTTCGTTACAACGCTTGCACAGCCGGCAAACAGCTTGCAATCTAACATACTACATATAGCAATTATCTAGCTTTTCTCTATTGATTCAAGAATACTCATATGCAATGTAGCCTCTTAAATCAAATAAGGTTTGAGCTTATGAGTTATGACATCAACCATTTACATATCTCAAAATGTCTATTTAACTCCTTGTTAATCCATTCCAAGTGGAGATCGCATAAGAAATGCGACAATTTTTTCTTGTGTATACCAATAACACAATACTTCCTCGGTTTTTTAAGTTTGACAACGTTTATTTTCACGTGTTCATTTATAAACAAGTAAGAAATTAATAGTTGTATACAAATTATTATTTTTTTTTTTTTGGTGAAGATAGTTGTATACAAATTATACAATAATATGTTTTTCATTGATATTTTCAAATTATACAATAATGACTATGTTTTCTCTTAATACTTGTAAAATCACCAATAATGGTCAAATAAAGTACGTAGGTACATCGTACAAAAGTCAAAACATGTCAAAATATATATATATATATATATATATATATATATATATATATATATATATATATATATATATATATATATATATACACACGCGCGTACGTGTTGCATCATATCACCACTTCACCACATTTTGAAAGATTCCAAATAATACAATTGCCCTGGAATTTGACACCTTTGGAGTTCAATTATGTACACAAAACTATTCATTCAAGTGGTAATAGTTTGGAACCTTTCATCTTATCAATCACCTTTAATGAGGTGTCAAATTATATTTAACCTAAAACAAATTAATTTACTATCCCTATAAATTAGTACTATGAAATTGATGAGTGGAATAAAAACTATAGATAGACAAATATGCATTATTCACTTTATCAATTAAAAAAGGCGACAAAAGCTAGACAAATCAAAACATAAAAGGAAATCATTTAACGTGGGACTAAGGCTCTTTAATTCTCTTTAAATCAATGTTAATAATGTCGCATATCAATCTATTTCAATACCTTACATAGATGAACCGATAATATTATTCTCTTCATACGTATGAAATTGATCAATCTTACATAAAACATTTTAGTTAAGAGTAACACGGTATACATCTGAGCCTCTTTCGATATCCCTATCTCGTCTAAACGAGGTGGTCACTACACATAAAAATATAAAAATGATTAAAACAAAAGAAGAAAAAAGAGAAAGGAGAAAAGGGCATACCAAAGCAATGATGGCAACCAAAGTAAAAGAAGCACAAAGTGTATAATAATAAACATCTTTGTTAGGATTCTTATTAAGACCATCTTCCATAATCATCATCATATTATTCAACAAATCACTCGCTAATAAATAATTATCACTTCCTTCTATCGCCATCAAACCCTTTGTTCGTCGCATAATTTGAAGCTCCTTGTTTATTTATTTATATAATATAATTTTCCTTTTTTTTTTTTGGTAATTTTTGGGATGGGATTGAAATAAAACAACAAAAATAAAAATGTATGAGATAGGTATATGAGATTTGTCTTTGTTAGAAAGTTGAGAAAATCGGGGAAAAGAAAGAAAAGTTAAAAGTAATTAAAAAAAAAAAAAGAAATTACAACATTTACACGTGATGTTTTTTAAGGTAGGCCACGTCTATGGTTGGCTATCCACGTGTCATGGGTAAAGATCACCTTGACTTTCCCAACTAAATGCTTTTTTTTTTCTTTATTTTTTTTTTGATAAAAAATATTTATTGTGTAGTAATTAGGGGTGTTCATAAATCGGTCTGGACCGAAAAAATGGACCGGATCACTTCGGATTGACCGGACCGAATTAATCGGTCCGGTTTTCGGGTCTTGAAATTCATTTTTCCGGTCTTTGGTTTGCTCCGGTCCAAAACCCTATAAAAATCGATTTTGGACCGGACCGATTTTTTTTATTAAAAATATATGTGAAACCTTAAATAATGGTTAAAATTATCCTTAATAAGCTTAGTAAACTTTAACTTTATAAGTTTTTTTGCACTAAACATACAAAAAAAGACATAAAAATGACGTTACAATATAGTTTTTCCAATACTTTTTTTGTTTTTTCCTTAACTTTATTAAAAATTTAGTATTCTTTTTAAAAAAATTCTTAAATCGGTCCAAAGCGGTCCGGTTCGAGTTTTGGACCGATTCTTTCGGTCCGGTCCGGGTTCGATCCTAACTTAATCGATCCGGTTTTCGGTTCTTAAAATTCTAATTTTCGATCCAATCCGGGTCGGTCCGATCCGATCCGGTCTTGGACCGATGAACAACCCTAATAGTAATACTCTGTATAATATAGTGTTTCATTAAAGTTTAAAAGTTTATGGTCAAAATGCTTCAACTATTTCCCTCCACTTTATAGTATTCATAATAATTTCTCTAATTAACTAACTTTAAAAAAAAATATTAATATTAGTTCTTACTTCCTACTACTCGTATTAAATAGATTGATGCAATACTAAAATGACTTCTTTGGTAGAAGTTTAAGGGTATAAATGAGCAAAGCTGTTTTACATGTTCAAATTTATGTAATTTGTCAAAACTGGAGTTTGAAATTAAGCTCAACAATTTTTTCAACCTTGACTCATTTAGAAAGTACTTAATTAATCGCTAATCAAGATAAACACCGAAAACCTTATGCTCAGATTCAAGCTCAATAATCAAGCAAGCTTTTAAAGTAAAAAGTTACGAGTAACTCGATTCATAATTGAATAGAACATGTCTTAGACGTGTACGTGCTCAAGACATTCACCATGATGCAGGAGTCTTAATTCATTTACAACCTTCAAGCAAGCATAATAAAAGAGAAAGAATTTAGTACAGAGCTTAGCCTAGGGTGTACCGACTACCGAGTTGAAAATTCAAAATTGCACAACGATCATAATGTTTTGACCGTAAGCATTAGAACTTTAAACCTCTCGGGCACAATTGCACCAGGTGCACGCATAGTCGCTAGCCATAGCCAAACAGGAAACTAGGAAAGCCTGAAGAAGGGAGTTTTATCTCTAATCAAAAGAAAACAATGTGCACACACGTTTAGAATTATTACAAATTTCAGACTCAAGATGATCTTGGAGTGCTACAACAATTGACAGATAAGATGGCTATAATTCTACATATATAAAAGAAAACTTTGCAACTATCAAACACCACACAACCACCTTACACCAAGAAATCTTTCCCGCCCTTTTTTTTTTTACAAGGCAAAAGCTAGCGATTACCTCAAAAGTAATAAGTATTTCCATGAACCTTTTAACCTGAAGCCGATTGATCAGTAGAACTTGATCACCATGCTTTTTATACAAAGCCCCCCGGAATGTACAAATTTTTCCATCCACAAGTAATTTATCCTCAGAAACGGACTACAATACAAGAAATGTCATCTTTGCTGTCTCGATTCAGAGCTTCTGTTGCTAATTGCTTGGCACATTTTAGCGGATCCTTGATCTTTCTTGCAATATCAACTGCCTCTTGATTGGACATTACCTAAGTTGTTTGTAAGGTATAACCATCAGCTAATAAGCAGTTTTACCCAACTGGGCACATAATCACTGATCAGCACTTCTCGAAAGTAAATATTCAAACTCCCTTTGTCTACTATAATTTGTCATGTTAAGGGGAAGAAAGCAATAAATAAATGGATAATGATGCCTTCCACTTCTTTTTTAATCTTATCCATAACCACCCTATCATCAATTTGAATTGTGTCATACTAGGTGCTCTTCTACATCATGATTAGAAAATTGACAAAAATTTTATGGAAAGTTAAATAGGAAAATTTGACTAATAATAGTAAGCAGAAGGATTATCATATTCTTCGGATATATGTTCTAATAACATAGAAATGGACTTGTTTCCCAACCCTTTTCTTTAAGATGTTGATGGAAAGTAGTCTAGAAACAAATCAGATTTTCGAGAAAAAGAGCATCGAATCAACGATTCACATCAGGTATTTATGGCCCCTCTTTTGTAAAAGGATATTAGAGGCCAAGTGATATTTCTCCTTTAAGCAAAACTCATTTTTTCTTAGAAAAATAAATAACATAGCCTAGGTGAGTTAGAAATCCTACACCCTATGTCCACCCAAAAACATGGCTACATGCGTGCATGCATGAGACTTTGTTATGGAGGATAGACACTAGACTCGCAAAATAAGCAACAGATATAGAGGTACATACCTTCCACAGACCATCACTGGCTAGGATCATAAGATCAGTGTCAGGGCCAATATCAGCATGCTTTACATCAGGGTCAGACCGCAAGTGTGACTTGAGGTTCTTATCTCCGAAGGCACGAGACACAGCAAGTTGCCCGTTGACTCTAGCAACATCTCCTATTAGAAGGATGAGATAGAGAATACTTCAGTTTATAATGCTAGATCAGCAGGCAACATCTCCCATTATTTAGGTAGCGTGTGTCCAAAAACCAATCAGTAGAACATATCAGCAGATTTGAGACAGACAATAAGGCAATAAAACACAAAAATGATGAGTTACGTCACACGGGAGTAAAAAAATGTAAGCTTGACCAAAATGTAGGAATGAAAATTGAATGTTTGTCTCTTGCAAAGGGTGCACTGCTTAAGAACTGCTGTCACGTCAAATGTGATGATAGTACTAAGCCAACGCCATTCTAAGCAAAACCATAAAATAGTTAAGTTCTATGGGTACCTCTTCATTATCACGCCATTTCAGGACACAATAGAAAAAAAATAAATAAGAATGAAGCAAGTTTAATCAAGCATTTATCAAAATAATCATTCCATTGGTATCTAAGCCATAATGTAGTATGATTAGATTTCTCAAGATACCTTCATTCAAAATGATCGACTAAGAAAGGGTAGTTTGAAAAATCTTGTTAAATCCTAAACTATTATAAGTTGAGACAATGTGACAAATTAGAGCATATGATATCAAAGTTGAAAATGAAAGAATGCACAATTGGTAGTACCAATGTACCTGGCATGTTCGACACAAAGCCACCTCTGTCCTCAATGCTACCCCGTTCTGTATTAGGTTCATGGTCAGTAGACATCTGTATTGCTTGACCTTTTCTAGAAAGGACAGCTCGTGAATCTCCTACATTTGCTACCCATAGCTTTGATCCATCCACAAGAATAGCCGTGACAGCAGTTGACCCACCTCGTCCCAGGTCAGGATTGTGGTTAAGAATGGCTTGATCAGTACTCTCATAGGCTTTTGAAATTGACCTGTTTGGGTCGGTCCAAAATTCGTCCTGCTGATTGACAATTTAATCATAAAACCAGATCTGTTAGCATCTTGAGTACACTGCAGTACTGAGATCAGATGTATTTTACACCTGTAGAATACATGGCTCCAAAATAGGATGTTCTCATTTGAACACTCAAAATGAAGAACCCACCTCTTTGAGAATATTGGGAAATAGATGCTTCTGCAGGTAAGCAGGCACACTATCACCCAAATGGCCATCATAAATGGCAAAGAGGCCAAGTTCGTGTCCACGGACCTGCACAAATTTAGCAACATGATAGTCCTCCATGGGATGATTTGCCTTTCCTTTCACCAAACTGAATCCATACTTCGCAGGACCTTGATGACTTCTGCCCTTGCCAGAGCCATTATAAGAACGTCCTCCTACAATCTTAGATTGCAAAGCAAATTGTTTTAGTGGGAGGACCGCAACAAACTAATTGTCGAAATGCATCTGTAATCTCAATATATTCCAAGACATGAAATGTAAAAGCTTAAGTTTAACAATACCAAATATGTATAAGAGCAAAACCAAGTATCTACGGAAGTAAGGTAAAGAGTGGCCAATTGGATATGCATTCAAGATTCAGGGATGCATCTTGCATCCAAAGCAAGCTAATCTTATCCCAATGAGGAATATGGTCCCATCTTTAGGTTTGAGAGTAATCATTTAGCATCCACTAAAAGTTTCATTAATGGGCTTAAATTTAGAATGTTTAAGTTGTAGCAAAAAAGATGAATACAGAGTATAAAAGAGAAGCAACAAATATGAGAAGAACAAGAGTATGTTAATCAGTTGGCTATTGACTTATTTCATAAATAAAAAACATCGATGCCAGTAACTAAGGACATAAGGGTAATAGTCAGCAACATTCAAAGATAAACCTCAATATGAATTTTGGGACAATTTGCTAACTGTGACCATTATTTTATTAATATATACATTGGCTTATGTTCTTGCAAGTTGCAAACTATTTCAAAGAATACTTCCACAAAATTATCATTTATTATATAAAGTAGCAATTCTAACAAAAACAAAAATGGTCAAAATTTGTAGGCTTGGAGCTCTAAGGTCAAAAAAGACCGATCTTCTTGTATAGAGGAAATATTATTTATATGTTCATCCACATGAAAGCTCACAAGGGATTAAAATCATTAATTTTTTTTAAAAAAAAAAAATCCTTCAGGCATTACTGTGGACAGTCATCTTATATCTGTTTCAGCACTGTTTTGTACAAAAGTAAGTGAACAAACCCACTGATTAACCAATTTGGTTACTGGTTCAGCCATCTCAGCCTGTTTAATCTCCAGTGCAAAGTCATTTGATGTGTGAACTTCTGTCAGCAATTATCCCATTTATGGTTTAGTTATGTCAGCCTTTTGAATCACCTCCTCCGCTCTCTCTTGCAAACACACCCCTACCACGTCGGCATATTGCAGTGTGACTAACTTAAAGCCCCCTTGCCCTCCACACTACCATATCAGCCTGTGTTACTCCGAATAATAAAATGAAAACTTCCTATGCATGTGAATGCCCTCTTGTTTTTGTGAATTTATCTCTTGATTTCCCAGATGCTAAGGGGTTTTTAAAATTTACAAACAGTTTTCCCCATAGTTTATGATCACTCCACAACTTGAAAACAAAGTAACCAAGCAATAAGTCATAGTTCTAGATGTCAAGTCCACTCTTTATATCTGCAGTATGGAACCACATTTCCTGGTCACCTCAACAGCGTAAGAAAATAAAAGTATGATGCACCACACCACATCATTTTCTCTTTTCTAAACCATATCTGCAGAGTCTTGTAATTCACAGCTTGCAACAAAAAGAATTATCAAGTGGACTCATCCATGGCCAAGCCGGTGAATCTTGATGTATCAAGACATAAATCACAAGCTCTAATATTCCATATTCAATCTCCGATGGTAATAGTTTCTTTTGATAGGCCTATTCATCTTCAGTGGAGGCAAATTGTTAATCAAGCAATGATCATTCCCCTTTATCATCTGAAACACTCATGTTAGAACCAAAACATTTCTACCCTTCATGAGACCTTAGTCTTCATCTTCTATTAGAAAGCCTCTGAACAATCTTGCACAACTCCTTCCAATATACCAGTAACCACCCAACGCTCACGATTCTCGAATCAAATCATTTGAACATAACTCTTTCTTACCGAAAAATATGTCTCCCCCTCTCCAGTTTCTCCTCTTCCCCCCCCCCCCCCCCCCCCCCCACCAAATCAGGAAACAAAAAACTATCTGATTTCATCTTACAAACAATATCTAATTAACCAAACTAACTCATCACTGTTCACAAATTACTTTGTTATCCAGCATCAAACACAGTGTGATCCATGCAGTATATTTCATCAATTGCTGACCAATTACAACATACAAGTATATGCATATAATTAAATATCTATGATTAAGATGCCAAAAGAATAACAACTGAAACAAACATTATTAAACTTATAAAACACAAAAACTATGAGCAAATACCACAAATAAATTAAACCCTTACCTGAGAAACTGAACTGAAGCAGCATAAGCTATCCATAAAAATTCTAGCTACAGCTTCACCTTCTATTATCTTTATTAATCAACATCTATTTTCCCAACAACCCCACTAACAAAATTCTTCCAAAAACTGCATCATCAAAGCATAACATACAATTTTGATCACCAAAACAAAAAAATTTGATACACCATATCTTAAAAACACCAAAATTAGTGAAAAATCTATACTTTAAATAATTTTGAGCATGTGGGTAATTAACAAATTAACTTACCAAATCAAAGAATTCCAAGCGACCCAACAAAATTGCAGGAAAAATTGCAACAATTTTAGTGATCAAAGAGATTTTGCTTCATGAATTGAAAAGTTGTTGAAGGGTTTTGATTATTGAAGCTGACAGTGTAAAGGGGTTTCAGGTTTCGTGAGGAGAGAGAAAAATTGGCTGGCTACCTTAGGAAAGAGAAATTATGGTGAAAAGTCTGAAAGATGTGGGTACTTGCCCAAAAACTTTGACGTTGTCATTTTTTTAAAAAAACTATTTATTGATTCTTTTTTAAAAAAAAAAATAAATAAATAATATAAAGTGGGTGATAGATTATTTTGGAGTATTAATTGTTTTGTAGGCTTGTAGCAGTAATTAAATTCACCAGTACCACTGTTTTGTTTGATTAGTTGGAACTTGGAAGACTACAGTTTACTACAGTGTTTTGGCTGTGCTTTATCAAGAGGAAGGAAAAAAAAAAAAAACAAACAAACAATGACTGCTTTTTTGTGTGGCTGGCTATACCATATTGCTGGAAACTAGATTATTTATTTAGGGGTTATTTATTTAGAGGTTACTCAGAGCTTGTTCATATTTATTGAACCGAGTTGAACTGAACTTAACAGAATAGAGTTGAAATGAATATTTTATGAGAGAAGAAAATTAGGAGCTGAATTGAACTGATCTGATTAGAGCTGAACTGAATTGAAATTAAGCTAAAGTGAACAGACCCTTAGTCGGTCAAAGATTATTTTTGGGTTATTAGGGGTTATTTAGTCGGTTAAGAGTTACTTATTCCGGGGTTACTCAGTTGGTTAGTGCGTTTTCTGCGTGCGAGTAACCCTTGACCGACCGAGTACCCTTGAATAATTAACCCTTAACCAACCGAGAAAGCTGGTCACATGATGTGGCCAGCCACATAAAAAAATTTGTGATAACTATATTATAGTACTCTGTCCATTATTAAAATATCGCAAACTTTTCTTTTCCGTTTGTGTGTTTGTATGTTTTATTTACATTTTTCTATTTTTATAATATTCTACTTGCTAATTTATAAAAGTTCTTATTAAATTTTGTAAGAGACAAATAGAAAAGATGATGAGATTATATGTTTGCATGGTAATTGATTAGGTCGTTGTCTCATTACTCAATCTAATTTAACAAAAATTTAAATTAGTCAAAGTAGATACTTCATACTTGAGGAGTGAGTTCACAAACAAAGTTAAATTAAAAAAAAAAAAAAGAAAGAAAAAAAAAAAGAGGGCTTTTTATCTCACCAGTGTGGGCACGCAGTTTGGTGGCGTTTGATCATGCTCATTTGAAGAATTTGAGAGATACAGAGACTTGCATTTGATTTGGTCAACAATGGACCCAACCCCATTTGCACAATCCCACCATATTGGAGTTGTTGCTTGTTAAATCAAATTTTGATTAGATAAAAGGGTCTAAATTACCACACAAACTTTACAAAAAATCCGGTTTACATTATTTATTGAATGGCGGTTGCTGGCGACTTCTTCTCCTTCCTCTTTTAAGGTTCATGACATCTAAAGGAACTGATACTTGACGATATCGCCATCTTTCTCCACTCCAACACTACTTTTGCTCTAAATCTTAAAGATTAATCCAACTCTTCAATTATCTTTTCCTCCAATTTCAATGCTGCGATGATAATCAAAACTTCATAATTCCTCCCACTTTCTCTCTCCTCCCTAATTTTGATATACTACATTAATTTTATACCCTCAATCTTTTTTCTCTTTCATTCTATATTGAATGTGAGAAGAGATACTACAATAATTAGATATAATGTTCACTTAACTGGTTGATTTGGTGAGATTTGGAGAAGATGGAGATTGATAATTTCACCAAATCAATCGCAAATTTATAACTCTAATCTTGAGTAAATTGTTGAATATTACTCCTATACTACTATGCTTTATTTTAGGAATGATGGAATGCTCCTCTTTTTTACAAAGCAGTTGATTTTTTTTTCCATACTGTATTGATTTCTTGTTACAATTCTTCTATTTAAACAAATTGTGGTTGTGTGTTCTTATTGATCTATGTTTGGTAAATGTGATCAAATCATTGGAGCTAGTTTTTACTGTGTTGCTAGTGTAAATGTTATGACAGGGATGCAACCCGCCACTAATGGATATGGCGGGGACGTCGGCGAATATTAGTGCGTTTTTGTGAAAAAAACGGGTCACTTTTGTGAAAAAAGGGTCACTTTTGTGAAAAATAGTCACTTTTGTGAAAAAAAGAGTCACTTTTATGAAATAAAGGGTCACTTTTGTTTAATAAAAGGGTCACTTTTGTAAGAAAAAAGGGTCACTTTTTGCAAAAATATTCGATGTACAATAAAATTATTGTAAACCGGGTACATGCAAAAGTTTTTGCTAAATTACAACGTCAATGACATGTCAATTCATGTTAAAATCAATAATTTCCAAATTAGAGGGTCGATTCCAACTAAATTATACTTTTTTTTTATATATATTTATTAAGTTGGGTTATTTTTATTTTTCACGCATGTCAATACACAAATTTTATCGTTATTTATGAAAATACTATATGTAGCCTGAGTAAGAACAATAATTTAATATCTTTCATAATTTGGTATTAATTTAGAAATACATAACAAAAATCACGCGTAAATCAATGTAATTAAATTATAATTTCATTTTTTTTTTCCATATTTAGTTCTTTATATATAGACAGGAGTTATGTATATCATTTTTCTTTGACAATTTATTAATTTTAAGCCACAATAATAATTTTGAAAATACTATTGTAATTGAAATTTGCTTGATCCACGATGGAGACTATTATTCCCACTAAAAGACCCACCTTTCTAGGTCAATTTATTGTTTACCCTATTTTTGAAGAATATGAAGCAAATTCCTTAAAAAAAAAAAAAAAGAATATGAAGAAAAAATTTCCACAAAATGTTACGAACATATATAATGTATTTCTCACATGCTCTTCATATAGTACGGAGTTTGTGTAATTATCATTCGCCAAAATTAATCACCATTTTAACAATATTTTTATTTATTTTTTTTATTTATTTTTTTTAATGATCTCAAACACAATATTGATTTGAAAATGTTAACTTTTTTCTTTAGGGGATTGAAAATGTTAACTTCATGCTATTGTTTAGAAGAATCACGGGTAATATTTTATGTATAACCAAATATGAAAAATGATCTTCCCTCAAAAAAAAAAAAAAAAAAAAAAAAAAAAAGAAAAGAAAAGAAAAGAAGAATGATCCTATAGAATCAGCAACTAGCTTAGCTAACCTAGTTACATAAGTATCTCAAAGTTATAAAGTGATTTTCCCACCGACTCTACTAAACTTGCTTAGGCCCTATTTGGCGGTAGCGTTTTAGGTAGCGTTTTAGTTAGCGTTTGGACCAAGTCAAAACACTAGTAAAAAAAAATAAGTGGGTTGGAAGGTAGCAATTCATGTAGCGATTAGTGATAAAAGTAATGTAGGCTGTAGCGTTTAAGTAGCTTTTGTCAAACGTTAATACTATTAGCGTTTGAAAGATAGCGGGTAGCATTTGACAAATTTTGTTTGCTTTATAAGTATTATGCATGCATTTAGTTTTATCAAACACTCATACTATTAACATCTACTCGCTATTCTAACAACTACTCATTACTCGACCGCTAAAAAGTACCCACTATCGCTAATTTTGTCAAATAAGACCATACTTAGTAATAAAACCAAATAGTTATACCGTTACTATATTAAAATAAATCCTTTGCATTGTACATTATTGCAATTCAAGTTGAAATGTAAGATTGTAGGGCATCTACCAATTGCCTTCTCTTCAAGGCACAAGAGTCGCAACACTCACAAGTCACCTACCATCCTAAACACATTTTAACGGGACCCAATCCAAAACTCCATTTAGTGGCTTTCATTTTCTCTTTAGCACGAAGTGTTTGATTATTTTGCAATTAAAAATTGACTACGTAAGGTTCAAACTTCGGGGTTGAAATGTAATGACTATTATCCCTTGTTTTTCACTCGAAAACGACAATATGTGCAGTCCCTTGATACTTTATGTTGAATAAAATATATTGATAAATTTCATAAAAGTTGTTGAGTCGAGTTTGACACCTAAACATGTACTAGTGTTTAGGAAAGTTTACTTCTCGATCACCAAGCTATATGAAATTGCTTATCTAATTCTCTAGGTAATCGCTTGAAATTCTTCTTAGGAAGTTTACTAACCAAAACAAGTTTCGATATTGAAATTCATGTATGTACATTTCAAAATCATGAGAATTATACTTCTTATATCTAATCAAACAACCAGTAAATTATTATATTAGACACCTCAATACTACTTAGCAATAATCTTCTTCATGTTTGTGGTCAATCTCAGTGAACTATTTTAAACTCATGGATTTGAATAATTAAAGAATATTACAACAAATAATTATATATTGTAATGTAGCCCAATCAATGCAACGCATTAAAATTATAAGATTCAGTTCCACAATGCAAAACACATGCATTTGATTCTGGCCGGCCTTTTTGATTAAAATCTTGCGTTTACTTCTTATATTATTTTTATATAGAAGTATACTTTGAATTTTTTAATTTCATTTCTGATTTTGTTAAATTAACGAGTTGTTAAATGAATTGAAAATAAGCCTAGATTAATTATTAATCATAGCTGGTGGCTGATGGAGATTATGACTATATATAGAAGTACACGACATTGTCAATATAATGTAAAAGTATAACTATATAACTTATCAAGTCTAGAACTCTTCAAAATGCATGTTTTTACCAGAAAATTTTATGGCTTTTCTTACTTTGTTAAAACTTTATAAGCAGGAGTATATATTTGCGAAGATATATCTTTTTTATTTATTAAAATAAGTTCAAAGTTTGTACGTAAACGGTTTAAATAACTCAAAAGGTTGCATTTAATTAATATAGCAATGTCTCTGCCTAATTGAACATATATTCACAAGAATTGAACAAAAATAATGACGATAATATGTCATAAGGCGCAACGCACTAACCACTATAGTTGATGTTGCCTTGTACACCCATGAATTTTAAAGCTTTCTTCTGCACCCAAACTACAGTTGGTCAGTTTTTTTGACAATTTTATTTTAAAAATGATTCCAATTTACTTGCTTCTGCTTGATATAGTAGATCCACTGACCCATTTATTTATCACTGAGATCGGCGAAGACAGATTTAGATGATGATTACTCAACAGCTGTGTATGATCATCTTCTGTAGGGGAAGACAATGGTGGGTTAATATTGTGCATTTTCACAACTTCCTCTGCATCATTATTAGTCATCTCTTCTGCCTGCAATGCTTCATAATCCGCGCTTTCAATCTTCTTAAGAACCTCTAAAACCTCATTCATCGACGGCCTGAATTCCTTATCATGCTGCAGACACTGGAACGAGCTCTGCCACCAAAATAGTCATCCTTTTAATCTTGAAATCTGATGCAAACCCGAGTTGTGGGTCTACTATCTCATCGAATGCACAGCGTTGGATTCTGTTCATTGCGTAGTTAGACAGGTTGATCTCGAGTCTGTGTCTTTCCATGTCAACTGCAGGCAAGGAAGATATGAGTTCGATGAGGACTACTCCGGGTACTCCGGGTCAGCTGATAGCACTGGTGGTACTCCGGGTCTAAGTACCCTGGAGTCCCCTGTGGTGCTGTTGAAACATGAGTTTTATCAGCTGGGAAGAGTCTAGAAAGCCCGAAATCAGCAACTTTGACATTGAAGTTGCTGTCAAGGAGAATGTTGTTAGTTTTGACATCGCGGTGTATGATGTCTGAAGCATGGAGGTAGGAAAGGGCAGTGGCTGTTTCGATTGCTATTCTCAGTCTAATAGACCAGGGAAGGAATCCTGATTTTCTGTTTTCGCCATACAGGTGATCAGCTACCGTTCCATTTTCCACGTACTCGTATACAAGGAGGAGTTCCCTGCTGTGATGGGAAGTGCAGCCGTGGAGTAACACAAGGCTATTGTGTCTTAGACGAGTGAGTATTTGAATTTCGTTCATGAACTGTTCTAATCTTTTGTAGTTCTTCTCATAAAGGCGTTTTACCGCGACTTCTCTTCCGTCTTTTAGCTTCCCTACAGGTAAAAACTTTTCATTAATTAGTAAGGGCTACTCGGGCTCATTTTACTAACTGAACAAGTTTTTAATAACGTAAGACTCTGTTCCCTTCACCTTGAATATGTTGATGTAAGGTTCATTTATTTATTATATTATTATGAAATTATCGGATTTCACGAGATGTTTTGTAAGACTGATGCAAATTCATGCTTACCATAATAAACAGTTCCAAAGCCACCACTGCCAAGTTCATTGGATTGATCAAAATCTGCAGTGGCCTCTACAAGTTGAGTATAGGAGAAGAGTGGCACGCCAAAGAATTTGCTTCCAAATTCGAGGTCTGATGCATTACTGTCAAGAGAGGCACTCCACGTTCTAAACTTTAAGTGATCAGACATCTTCTTATTCCGGTACCAAATGACTATGCATATTAGTATAAGAACAAGTAAACCTCCACCAAAGCCTGATCATTGGTTAAATTCATATCAAGATAGAGAGTACAATTTAAGAATATATGGAATTGGCTAATTCAGTCATTTAGAGAATTTTTAATTTACCTATGATAATTTTGTTCGTTTTCTTTTGATGATTAGCTGTACCAATTGCCTTCTTCTCTGCAAATAAGTAAATGAAATGTCAATATGGCAACATAGATCGAGCTATGTATTAGTAATGAATATGAACTTGTTAAGGAAACGTGCTAGGTAAGTGCTGGTATAACCTCATATCAGTCATTTAATAACCTGGCTGGGTTACTACAGATGCATGCTTAAAACAGGCAATTAGGCAAACATATACTGTACTGATTTCTGCTGCTTGAGTTGCAGGCATTTTCACAACTAAGGTACATAACAGTGATATTCTTGTTGCTGACATATTAGTGCTAAGTTTATAAATAAATCGCGATGATAAAAATTCAGGGCAGGGGAAGTCAAGAGGACTAATATACTGAAATACAAAGTACCTGATTTCGGACACTTGAGTGGCTGAGGTCCATGTTGGCAATAACACATGAACTTATCAGATGATTCCTCTGATGATCCACATCTGCCACCAGACTTTTCGCACTTGGAACAAGCTGTGAAGTTCGCGGTGTACTCTAAATTTATCGTTGGATTATTTATAATGGTAGTTGACAGAGAGGCATTTGTGTTTTTAAGTTCATCCAACACTTTTGTATCCACCACAAGACTTAAATTGTTCCTACAAGAGCACGGCTTGTTTTATTATTACCGAAGTAATAAGCAGTATCATGCTCAAAGGACTTATTATTACCACTAAAATCGTTGTTGGTTTTATTGCAACTAAAAGAATTTTGGAGAGTTCTGTACACACCACAATTGTTGCAATTATAGAGCAAATTTATGTTGCTATAACCACCTACTGGCTTCAATGCTGTGGAATAAGATAATGTTCTATTACTCAACTCTGAATTGCAATGACCGAGTAGCTCAGATTGGGATACAACCATGGTGCGGGAAGACATGTTGATGCGGATAACACTTAATTTGGTGTAGTCAGGGACACGACCTTGAAATGCATTCAACACAGGATGCTTTGAATTGTTGCGACAAATGAGCTTCAAATTTGGATCCCCGCAAAAATTAGGCCTATTGTCACCCCAAAATGGATACCCTATGTTTCGGATCTCCCCACATGAGAATTTTAAAGAACATGCTGCATATTGTGGAGATTGGCCATTACACAACGAAAAGGATAAGAAAATAACCAAAGTTATGTAGGAAAAGTGTAGAAGAAAGCAATAGGAAGCCATGAAATGTAGGAAAATTATTTGTGTTTCTTTTTTGTGTACATGTATAGTTAATTTACAGAAATTTATGTGTGTTGAACCATGAAATAATGAGTTATTTTTTTGCGTGATATGAATGTTATAAAACATGGAAACTAAACCAGGACCTTTTATTGCAAAGACTTAAGAGACTTGACCCAAAACTTTGAGCGCCGTCCTAATCTAATCACACTATTTATGTGGTTTAGAAAATACAATACTCGTAATAATTATGGCATATACTTCACGGAGTATCAAGTTTTTTTTTCCCTCTGAGATATTATATTTTGTTTATACCTTTCTAATTAACCTAAAAAAAAAAGGAACCATCAAGAATCAACCATATCAATAAGAGAGAATAATAGGGTGATATTGTACCAATATGGTTGTAGATCACTAGATTGTGCCCTGTCGTCGAGATCATGAGGACATGAGCTACGCGTGCCACGTTAAAATTTTCAAAAGTTTGAACCGTGCACTGTCCAAGCCCACATGTCATCGTGCCAACCATGTGTGCTTAAGTCAAATTTCACTTATCTTAATGTGCTTAACTTTGCCGTGCTATGTGCCTATGTGTAATACCTAGTCGTCCTTAGGTCGGCCCACAACCCGACATGCACACTACTGTGTCAGGCCTAGGCTACATCATGTTTGTGTCGTTTGTGCCTCCGTCGTGTGCTTTCTTTGTGATGGCTTGAGACACAACACAATCCAGTGTGGTCTTTAAGATTGTCCTATGAACTAAATAACAAGTACCTACTACATAGATAATAAATAAAGGTTATGTTAGATCATCAATAAAAGTATTATTAAAACTCAAGGGAGGGATTATCATTCCGCCATGTGTCACTCCTTTTTCCACATGGTCATCTTACTTTAATTGACAAAGCGCCATATAAGCGATTATATGTCAATGTATAATCGTAACAATATTCCCATGAGCTATTATATTACTTGATTCATTTATTATTCACATTCACATAGTGAATAAAAATTAATAACACTCGATAATTGTTTCTAGCAAAATAATATTGTTTTTTCCTTGATTTACGCTTAATAATTCAATGGTCTTAATAAATTGCCCAAAATTTATTTATAATTTACATTGTCCATAATAACATAATGGAAAAGCTAATTAATTTTCCTCATACTAATTAAGTTTGTAACTGAAAAAATAAAATATGACATTATATCATTATTTCACCTTCATATGTAGTATTATTATTCTTGGTTCTTTGTAGTTTTAACGTCAATGGCATCACCAATTCTAACTCATACTAATTAAGTTTGTAACTGAAAAATTAAAATATGACATTATATCATTATTTCACCTTCATATGAAGTATTATTATTCTTGGTTCTTTGTAGTTTTAACGTCAATGGCATCATCAATTCTAACCTCATTAAATTATTTTATTTTCCCCTCAAATAAATGTTTAGAAAGTCATAACTCTTTCATATAAATAATCCATTGTATGTCAAATATGTCCTTACTAATCACCCCTCTATATTCCAATTTAGAATAGAATATGTTAGCTTCCATTATTGGAGCTGAGAGAGATCATCAAGAATGGTTGATCTACTTTGTAGTATTTTGTGTGGGTGTTGTTATGGAGAGGAAGATTGGATACATCACTAAAAGGATGGACGAAACAACCATGCAAAAGTGAAAAGGTAAACAATAATAATCATCCATATTATATACAAATCTTAACTGATTTCTTTAATCGGTTGTTGTTATCTTATGTACCTTCAACATAAATCAAGTACCTATAATGTCACTTCAACATGTACATAATTCATGCCCCCCCCCCCCCCAAAAAAAAAAAAAAAAAAAAAAAGGTATATGATTACCAGCAAGTATAGTTTGTTATATTGTAGGATGAAGTTATTAACCTCTTTGGAATAAATAAAGAGAGAGGATTATGTGGAAGAAGAAGAAGTGAGCATTATTTACAAATTAAGTTAGTGGAGTCGGAAAAAAAAATAGTATTAGCTGTAGAATGTACATCGAATTATATATTAAGACTTTAGGGAGGATTAATGATGAACATTAGTGTTTTTATTTAAGTAGAAAATTATTAAAATTTATGGATCTAATACAAATACTATATCATGTTATTCCTATACATGTAGAAGAACTCCACAATTTAACAATTTGCTTAACTTATTTTTTTATTACATCAAACATGTAATGACCCGGGGCAACGCTCGGACCAACAACTAGTTTATGATTATAGACTTCTTAATTTCTTATTTAGGCTTAAAGTCCAGCGTATTGGCTCCAAAACAAATCACCAAAGTGTAAAAGTCATCCCAGTTTTTTCACGCCAACTCTTCCACATTTTTTTGGTTGAATTTGTCTCTAGTTTCATTTTCTTTCTTTTACTCCTTGTTTTTCCAAATAATCCAATTACTCTTTTTCCATCACATTATTCACATATGTTAAGGGCTTGAATATGTGGGTCTCATACTCTCACCCACCGGGAATCATTATTCAAACACCCAAGGACGATAAAAGTGTGTTTTTGGATTAAATTACAATTAAGAAAAAATAATTTCTTAAGAAATTGCATTTTTATGAAAATTTTACAACAATCTTCTAAATAGAAACTTTTTTCTTCTTCTTATATGTTAACCAAACAACAATTAAATCTATAGCTAGGTTTGCTTCTTTTATTTTTTATTTTTACTTTGTGCACTATTTACCTGACTTGTTTTGATTTCATTTTATGAATTCGTGTTGAGGGGTCTTTTTAGTTAGGAGGGTGGTTAGGGTGGGTGGTAAGGCAGTAACTCACTAAGGTGCCAGTGGCATTGGTGGGTAGGGAAAAGTGGATCAACAAAGGGGTAAAAGTTGCTCTTGACAAAAAAAATTGGAATCAGACTTCTTTCTGAGGGCGCCCCGCTTTATCAAAATGATAAACTTTAGACGTTTATCAAGTGGCAAAGTAGTAATTAAATCGCCTTGGTTTTCGCGCAATGTGTATTTATATTATTTTTTCTGTCACTAATTAGCTGGCACAAACGAGCCATGTTAACGCCTAGTTAACAGCTTGCTAATGGGTAAAAGTGAACTTAGTTTTGCAGAGGAGAGAGAAAGTAAATTACCCCAACTTTTTTGATTGAACCTAGAAGTTCTTCTTCCTTCTTGCAGAGGAGAGAGAAGGTGGAGCTGAACCCAAAAGTTCTTCTTCCTTCTTCTTTCTCCACTGCTCTTCCATTGTACTTTGGACCACCACATTTCACCACCACCTTTTTCGTGAATCAAGGCCACTTTCGCCACCGCAATTCCGACGGCTTCGTCGCTGAACTAAACTAAAATCCTAATTAAAAAGGGTAAAAAGAATGGTATGGTTAACCCTAAGTGGAAGGATTGCGTCTTGCTTCGATTGTTAAGTGCTCCGATTCAATCAACTCCCATGGTCAATTATTAAGGTTCGACTTCTCCAATCCACGGTTCGAGTTCTCTAGTAGTAATTGCACCAGTACAATGGTTTGAGTCCTCAAGTAATTGCCCGCCTCCAATTGGCTACAATGGTGATCGTAGTGTTATTCTAATAAGCAATAAAAAAGAAATGACTTATCTCTTGATGCGTGAACCAAACTGACAATAGCCGCGTCGTGGAGAACCACTGACCTAAAAGACGATTCCGCGCTACCTCCCGGTGCAGTAGACTAGAAGCGGTCGCCCTCCAGGATAAGCACGGCACCGGAGTTTATGTGCACTCACAAACCCGACTGGAATTCAGAATATTTGCCCAGAAATCAAGAACAGTGTTTAGTATTTTTAGAGAAGAGAGAAAGGTACGAATTGTTGTGTCTTCTGACTGGAAAAAGCAACGAGTATTTATAGGCAGTAGAGGGAAAAAGGGAAGCATAAAACGTGGGAAGAATCTGGCTAAGAAAATGACCAGATTAATTCGGCCAGTCAACAACAGAGGCAAAAAACAAGGAATTGAATCAGTCAGCTACAATCAAGGGATTAATGATTGATTTAATTCCGTAATCCCAATAGTCAGAAAAAAATAATCCTAACAGACAAAAAAGAATATTCAGTTTAACAAAGAAAGGGAAATAAAATTTCTCCAAAAAGATAACAAGGACCCACGCCCGCGCATTCCCCAAGTCCCGAGGCCCGAGCCCGACCCGACCCGACCCGGATCGGCGCGCGCGTGTGTGGAGTAACACACACCTCCCACTCACCCAACTAAGTAGTGTTGAAGCACTACAATATATAAACAAGGAAAAACCTCATTCCCCAACCAATGTGGGACTTTCCCTCTCAATTGTTTTTTTCTCTCTCTTTGTTTTTCCCAACTCTCTTGTTTTATATCAAGAACTTCCAACACGTAGCTCAAGTCGTAAAGGAGGAAGGAGAAGGATAGATAAATTACAGAGGAGAGAGATTAAAGGAGGACAGAGAAATTACAAGATGCTAAACAGAGAAATTACAGAGGAGAGAGATTAAAGGAAGAAGATAAAGTTAGCAAGGTTATAACGCCGTTACTTTAATTTCCCTGACTAAAATATAAATTGACAAAATTATCCCTACTTTTGATTATTAAATAGTCCAATATACCCTTTGATAAACAAATCATGTTTATCATGATGATAAACTTGAATTTGCTCCTTCTTTCTAACAAGAAAAAAATCATCAATCAATTAATAATCATCAATAACTTAATATTAAAACAAACACGTGTCACATGCTGGTGTTGTTTTAAAGTGACACGTGTCACATGCTGGTGTTGTTTTTTCCCGTCAAAACCCCTCTTTCCTTTTTAACTAATTTTTTTTTGTGAATATTTGATATAATTATAATAATATCATTCAAATCTTTTATATTATCTTTATCACAAAAATATTACTTTTTATTTGGTGTTCATAATTCTTCCATACACATTTACCTAAAATATAAAAAGTTGCCATATGAACAACTATCGACGAATATGAGCTTTTCTCTCTCTCTCTCTCTAGAAGCCTAGTCATCGGAGAATAACCCTGTCTCATTGGTGATTGGGGCTCCGGGAGCTTCCTTCTGGTTGAGAGCGAGCGTTTTTCTTTCTTTTTCAGCCTTTCTATCCTAATGCATTTGCATTAGCTTGGTTTTTAAGTCGTTCGTCAAGGTCAAGTTTAAGTCATCAATCAGTGTTCACGGTGTTCATTAGTTTCAATTAGCTAAGTCAATGAATTCTTCATCGGATATGGAGATAGAATCAACTGAAGAACAAGATTTAGTTTAGAGGTCAGTTAAGAAATTAGACGATCAGCAAGTTGGCTCATTCCATTCAAGTTTGGTTCCAGGGGGCAGCAACTTGATTGAAGAGCCGATACAGAGGATAGGTTATACAATAATGGAGGAGGATGAAAAAATTGAAGAATTAGGGCAGAATAACAAATTACTCCAGCTATAGGAAGCAGAGCTGAGCAACCTTACACAGAAGGGAATAGAAGGGGGAGCTCAAGATTTGGATAACCAAAATTCTGTAGCAATTGAAGTTGGCTCAAAACAGAGGGGTAAGGCTACAACCCAGATACAAAAAGAAGCAAAAGCCAATAGCATTAGAGAGGCAGTTGTTAAATCCTCACAATGGTTTACAGAGGCCAGAAAAATCATGATCAACTCCCTAGAATGGGATGATGAGGAGGATGACAATACGAATCATGAAAACTCAGTGAAGTTCCCAAAAGAAAAGATAAGGGAGCTACGCAAGCCATGGGAACTAACACTAATAGGAAAATGCCTGGGAATTAATGTTCGAGCAGAATTCATGTCTCAAAGGGTTCATAGAATGTGGAAGCCAAAAGGAGGGTTGGAAACAATAGAAATGGACAAAGGAGCTTATCTCTTTAGATTCAGCTTACAGGATGATCTGGAGAAGGCCTTATTTGGGGGTCCATGGTTTCTTCTTGATCATTATCTAATGTTGTCTAAATATGGAGACCAAATTTTAGACCATCAACAGAGAGTTTTCACAGTATGTCAGTTTGGATTAGTTTTCCAGAGCTTCCGGTGGAATACTATGAGAAAGAAGCCTTGTACAAAATCGCAGGGGTGGTCGGTTAACCAATTCGTGTCGATTACTCGACGGACAAAATCAGCAAATGTAGATATGCAAGAGTTTGCATAGAAATCGAGCTGGATAAACCTTTGATTACGAAGGTTTGGGTCGGCAAAGCTTGACAAAGAATTGAATACGAAAAAATTCATCTTCTTTGTTTCGAATGTGGAAAAGTAGGGCACGCCAAGGAGCAGTGTAGACTAAGGAAAACGAATTATGCGGATCTTCTTTCTAAGACTAAGGATAGAATTAAAGGGTGGCAAACAAAGTTTCTAAATATGGCGGGTAGGAATACCTTAATCAAATCGGTGCTTAATTCCTATCCTCTATATGCTATGCAAACTACCCTTATCCCATGTGCTATTCTTGAGGATCTTGAAAGAAGCTGTAGAAGATTCTTTTGGAACAAAGTAGATAGGTCTCATTACCTAGCTCGAACTAGTTGGGATAAAATTTGTATGCCCTTGAGTATGGGGGGGTTGGGTATTCGAAAATTAAGACATTGGAACATTGCTTTTATGGCTAAATTAGGTTGGAGAATTTTAACTGATCCTAACAAACTTTGGGTAAAAAATCTTAAGGCTAGGTACTTTAAAAACTCCACTTTTTTAAATAGCTTCCCAAATCAAACCGACTATACCCTTTGGAAGGATATCCTTAGGGGGAAGGATCTTCTTCTTCAAGGAATTTCCTATAGAGTGGGTAATGGGGACGACATTTGCCTATGGTACCACCATTGGGTTGGGGAAAAGCCTATTTATCTCTTGATTGATACTCCTATCCCGGATTCTATTGCTCATTGGAGAGTTAGTCACATTATTAGGGAAGGAAAATGGGACTTAACTAGGGTCAATCACATCATCCCCGATTTTATTTGTGCTCTTATTAGGGCCATTTCTTTACCTACTATTGCCTCTGTCAATGACACTATTTGCTGGGGAAGAGAAACAAATGGTCAGTTCACCATTAGGAGTGCCTATAGATTAATCTCCAATTTCACCCCTAACCAGACATATATCCCCATTAAATGGGCTTCCATTTGGAGAATTAATCCACCTTACAAGTATAAAATGCTTGCTTGGAACGCCTGCCATCAAATTCTTCCTTCTGCCGCAACCCTTAAGCAAAAAATTGCAGACTTTGATCCTATATGTTGTTAGTTGAGACGAACTCTACAAGAGGGGGGGGGGTGAATTGTAGATGAGTTCCTAGTGACTATTTTTGCGGAATAAAACATAACAAAACAGAATAAAGCAGGAACTTGTAAAGCACACAGTATTTTACGAGGAAACCTTCTAGTGCCCAACTAGAAGTAAAACCTCGACCCTTCCTTAGGGATTTCAAACACAAACACTTCACTATAATAGGGCAAACACCAAGTTACAACCTACTATAATAAAGGCTCTACTCTCAAGTTCCTAACAGAACTCACTACAGAACAGCACCCTGTTCTACCCTGTTCTACTCTGTCTAAGTCCCACACTTAAACTCACTCGTACTCCCCAAGTACAAATCTCCCCTTCTCACCAGAAGCTCACACAATAAACAAAATTAACAAACCTCTTACTACCCAGTTAATTCAAACCAAATACAAATAATAAACACCTAGTATATGATAGGCAAACTATGCATGAAACCCGAAACTAATATGACAAGTTTATAAGCTTGGCAAACTTACACAATTTAAGCTCTGTAATTCTTCACGCATAAAACTCACAAAACCTAAACTCAATTCGACCTCTACTATTTATACAAGCAAGACTCGTATAGAAAGTAGGTTTTCAAAAAGATAAATAAGTTAAACTTAACTTATCCTAAAATACGGTTTTAAGTAAATCTTTGTGAAGAAAATCTTTTCAGAAAATAAGATAGAAATAATTAGTTAAAAAGCATAATATCTTTTTAACAAACAGATTTTAGGAAATTAGCTTTTAAGTTAAAAATCTTTTTTGAATTCTATCTTTTATATTTTCCGGAAATAATTAATTTGCCAAGCTATCTTATCACGCTTCTAATAAATTCCATGCACATCCTACTTAACATATTTAACAATAAATCTAGAAGATAAAATCTTAACTAAACTATTGCTGCGCCGTGCTCTTGATCTGGTAGGATTACTTGGGCTCCACGTTTTACTAAGTTCCTCCAAAGAACTTAGTCCTTCATCTTCAGATTCCTGTTAGGGAACGTTCCTGTTAGGGAACGTTCCTGTTAGGGAACGTTCCTGTTAGGGAACTTAGCTCCTGTAAGGGAACTCTTCTTCTTATTGAATAACTTTCTGAATAAAGAACTTCTTCAAGGCTTCCTAGCATCAGCTACTTCTTTCATCTCCAAGATCAATTTCACCTAAGCTAAACAAACACTTGAAAACCTTTATTAGATGAGTTTGCTTCAGTTTAAGTTCCTCATCATCAAAACCTTTATACATCAACAATTTCCCCCTTTTTGATGATGACAAACTTAAGCAAACTCTTTGAGAAAGTTAAAACAAATAGAAGGACGTATTTTTGGATTTTTGAATAAAAGACAGAAAATAAACACGAACAGAAAATAAACACACAACTTAAAAAAAAAAAAACTAAGGCAGAAAGTAAACTAAACTATAAACTAAACTATAGCATCATATCAGAAGAAAGTTTCTGATACTTTCTCAACTGGAACCCAGAACAACTTCAGCCTCTATGTTTGCTTCTTCTTTTCCCCCTTTTGGCATTATCAAAAAGTCCTGCTTTTTCAAGTTTATTAAGCATCTACCTACAGCCCCACAAGCAATTCATCGAGTGTGGGAAACTGAAGGCAGCGCTGCTAACTTCCCTTAGGCAAATTCCACTCTCCTGTTTAAGCATTCATAACAGACAAATGCATATATGTATAGGCAGTTCCAAAAGCATTAAAACCAAAAAGATTAACATCCTGCTGAAGTTATTACAATCCAAAATATTTAAAGTTTAAAAACAAAAGAAAATGTTCATGACTGCTAAGAAGTTAGGATAGGCTATTTTAAGAAATCTAAAAGGGAATTAAGGTAGGCTAGGTCTGCAGTAGGTCTAGGATCTGCTTGCTGTCTTCCTTCTGCTGTGCAACTAGAGCTTCCAACCGTTGCTCAAGACTTCCCAGCTTCTGTTGGAACTCCTTCTCTTGTTCCTTCAGAGCCTTGTCCTGTGCCTGCACTGATTTCTTCAGTTCTTTTAGTGCCTTCCCCTGCTCCTGCACTTGTTTTTCCAACTTTTGAAGCTGAATCTTTCCAGCAGACTCCTTGACCTGGATTTCCACTCTTTCCATCCTATCTACCAGCTCAGCCACTTGCCCTTCAATTACTTTATCCTCTATATCTAACGTTAAGGGCTCCTCCATGCTGATCTTAGGCAGAGAGCTTGCAGATGCAGATAGCCTCCTGCTCTTCCTGACAGGTTTGTCACTCACTTCTTTTTGCTTTCTCTTCCCTGTTGATTTTTCAGCCTTCTCTTCTTCCTTCTCTAACTTCTGAATTTTTCCCTGAACTACTTCCAAACTTAATCCTGCCAGAGTACTTCCATCAATCACATTTTCTGGCTTCTCCTCTAAACCAACATACTTTCCTTTGAGTTTAACACCCAAACTCTCAAAAACTGTTGACAGAATAGCACCATAACCAACTTTTGTTCCACTTGGAACACAATGAGCTAAATGCTGGTACATAAGTGATGGAAAATTAATTTTAATTCTCTTTGACAGACAGAAAATAACTGCCATGTCCATCAAACAGGCCTCACCCTTCTTTGCAACTCTTGGCAAGATGGTTTTCTTAACAAGATTGAACAGTAGTTTGTTCAAGGGACTAAGATCATTATGACTCATAACATTCTTCCCCCTTTTTCCTCCTAGGGCTTCAACTATGTCACCACTTAAGTAATTTCCGACTTTAACACTAGACTTACCCTTAATGTAAGTCTCATACCCTTCCATAGGTGTTCTCAGAATTTTGCTTAGGGTTTCCACATTTAGCTCAATATTAATTTTTCCTATTTTGCTTGATATAATTCCCAATTTTGCATCAAAATTCTCACAGAATTCAGTCATGGCACTTGGATACATCACATTATTAGAGACTTTTACCAACAGATACTCCCAGCCTTGGAACTTAATCAAATCCATAAATTCAAGAAACCTAGCACTCCTACACCAGTCTAAATCAATACGATAACCAACAACATACCTATGAGATTGCACTTCAAGCTCAGCTTGATCAATTTCTTCCTCCTCCTCTGATTTTTCTTTTTCCGAATCTTCCTCTTCCAAATTACGAGCGAACTCCTCAACTTCCTCAATGTGATCCTCCAAAGACTTTTCTTGACCCTTCTTTGCCTTCCATTCTCTCAATTTTTCAAGAACTGACTTGGTGATGTTTTCCATTTGTTCGGGGTTAGGGTTTTGCATGGTTGAAGAAGGTGGATTTATGATTTGGGTTTCGGAGTTTGAGGCAATCGGAAGTGACGAAACTTCCTCTTGTTCAGAGGTTTGGTTGTTTTGGGAATTTTCAGATGAGCTTAGTGAGGTGATTATGGCCATGGTTTTCTTCTTCAGTGATGTAGAATAGTGTAGAAGGATTTTTACAGTGGAGTAAATGTTTTTGACAGCGAAGTGATGAAAAGTGGTTGTGGGTGGCTTTTATAATTAATGAAGCGGTGTAAGGAAGTTAATGGGTTTACTGAGCAGTCATTAATTGAACAAATTCAATTAATTTTCCAAAATCAAAACACGCAAGATGTATTTACCAAAAATAATTTTGTTTCCAAATTCATTTAACTTTCAAAGCACTGTCACTATTCACAAATACGCAATTGGAACACGCTTTCTACACATATACACTGTACATTACTACTAGCAAAATTAATTGAGTGTTTTAATGAACTTACCTTCAGTAATTAACAACGGTGACACTTCAGCTATGTTTATCACACCAAAGTTGTGATAAATGCTCTTTTTCCTTTATTTACATTATTTTTGACTCTGCCATATCTTGGAACTTCAGAGGCTAGTACTTCAGCTTGATCATCCCAAGTTCCAGTCTCAATTTCTCAAATCTTTCTCTGTTCAAGGGCTTGGTTAGAATATCTGCAATTTGATATTCAGTTTGGCAAAATTCTAACTTGATATTCCCTTGCTCCACATTATCTTTTAAAAAGTGATGCCTAATGTGGATATGTTTTACCTTAGAGTGTTGAACTGGATCTTTAGAAATACATATAGCACTTGTGTTATCACAGTAAATAGGTACACATTTAAAAGTAATACCAAAAGACTCTAACCTGTTGTTTTATCCATAGAACTTGTGAACAGCAAGCAGCTGCTGCCACATACTCAGCTTCAGCTGTTGATAAAGCAACTGTGTTTTGCTTCTTGGAACCCCAAGAAACTAAACAGGGTCCTAAAAATTGTACCATACTTGAAGTGCTTTTCCTATTCACCAAATCACCTGCATAGTCAGCGTCAGTAAAACTATTCAAATCAAAATAATCACTTCTAGGATAGAAGAGACTCAAATCATCAGTTCCTTTCAAGTATCTAAGGATTCTTTTTACTGCTGTAAGGTGAGACTCCTTTGGATTTGCTTGGAACCTGGCACACAAACCTACACTAAAAGATATGTCAGGTCTACTTGCAGTTAAGTAAAGTAGTGAGCCTATCATACCTCGATACATAGATTGATCTATACAAGTTCCAGATGGATCTTCATCCAATCTAGTAGCAATTCCCATTGGAGTATTGTTGGTTTTGGCATTTTCCAACTTGTATTTCTTGATCAGTTCCTTAATATATTTTTGCTGATGAATCATAATTCCCTCTTCAGTTTGCTTAATTTGTAAACCAAGAAAGAAATTTAATTCTCCAGTCATGCTCATTTCAAATTCTCCACTCATAAGGTCAGCAAAGTACTTGCATAAAGACTCATTAGTTGCACCAAATAAAATATCATCAACATAGATTTGTACAACTAGGATATCAGTTCCATTTGACTTTAAAAACAAAGTTTTATCAATTTTACCACGTTTAAATTCATTAGCCAAGAGGAACTTTGATAACCTTTCATACCATGCTCTAGGAGCTTGCTTAAGCCCATATAGAGCCTTGTCAAGCTTATAGACATGGTTTGGGAACTCTGGATTTTCAAATCTAGGAGGCTGTTCCACATAGACTTCTTCATTTAAATATCCATTTAAGAATGCACATTTTACATCCATCTGGTACAGCCTAAATCCCATGTAAGCAGCAAAAGCAATAAGTAAACGAATAGCTTCTAACCTGGCTACTGGAGCAAATGTTTCTTCATAGTCTATTCCTTCTTGCTGATTGAAACCCTGTACAACTAGTCTTGCTTTGTTCCTGACAATAATACCATGTTCATCTAGTTTGTTTCTGAACACCCATTTTAGTCCAATTGACTTCTTGTCTTTTGGTCTAGGTTCCAGATGCCAAACTTTATTTCTTTCAAATTCATTTAGTTCAGCCTGCATAGCATTAATCCAGTCAGCGTCAGTTAAAGCCTCAACATAATTTTTAGGTTCCATAGAAGAGAGGAATGCATTGAATGCACAGAAGTTTCTAAGCTGAGATCTGGTTTGAGTTCCTTGGGTTATATCACTCATGATTGCATCTACTGGATGAGATTTCTGATGTTTCCAGGGCCTTGGAGTGAAATCTTTGATTGGATACAATCTTTCTTCATTATTATTGACTGGTTCTTTTGTAGGAACTTCATTCTGGATCTCAGGTTGAACTTCCTCAGGAGTTTCCACTTGATGTTCTTCATTATGATTTTTGTTTGGTTCTTGATGTGGAATTCCTGGTGCATTCTCCAATTCTGGTTCAGCATTTGCTTCAGGGTTCGTTACTTCAGCAGTTTCCACTTGCTGCTTCTGCAGTGATGCTGGTTCCTCATCTGGATTTTGCTTGCGCACAAGTCCAATCTCAAAATCATCATCACAATCCTGTACATCAATCAATTGTTCAGTTTCATCAAATATAATATGTACAGACTCCTCAACACACATAGTCCTTTTATTATAGACTCTGTAGGCTTTACTATTTGAAGCATATCCTAGGAATACAGCCTCATCACTTCGTTCATCAAACTTTCCCAAGTTCCTCTTGCCATTATTATGGACAAAACATTTACAACCAAAAGATCTAAAGTAAGAAATATTAGGTTTTCTCCCTTTCATAAGTTCATAAGGAGTTTTGTTAGTGATGGCTCTAACAGATACTTTATTGAGTATATAACAGTTCCTAGGCAGTCTGCTAGATATCAGCATTGTTCTTGCCATGTCTTCAAGACTCCTATTCTTGCGTTCCACCACTCCATTTTGTTGTGGAGTTCTTGGGGCAGAGAAGTTGTGATCCATACCATACTCATTACAGAATTCATCAAATTTGGAATTTTCAAATTCTGTTCCATGATCTGATCTTAGATGTATCAAGTTATTTCCTGTTCTTCTCTGTTCTTTCTTCACAAAAGCAACAAACTCATCAAACGTTTCATCCTTGCTTACCAGAAAGAAAACCCAAGTAAACCTAGAAAAATCATCAACAATAACCATTACATATTTCTTACCACTTCTGCTTTGGATTCTCATTGGACCACAGAGATCCATATGAATGAGTTCCAAAGGCCTTTTGGTACTTACCATCTTTTTGGACTTGAAGGAAATTCGAGTCTGTTTTCCTTTAACACAAGCTTCACACACTTTGTCATATAAAAACTTAATGCAAGGAAGTCCTTCTACTAAGTTCTTAGATCTTAATTTATCAAGTAAAGAAAAGCTTGCATGGCAAAATCTTTTGTGCCATAGAAGAGGATCATCCTCAATAACACTAAGACATGTTAAACTGCTATTAGGAACCTCATTGAGATCCACAACATATGTGTTCCCTTTTCGAGTTCCTTCTAAAATAATGTTCCCAGTGTCATTGTGGATGATTCTGCATTTATTAGAAGTAAAGCTAACAGAGTTACCTTTGTCACAAAATTGTGAAATACTTAACAAGTTGTGTTTGAGACCCTCGACTAAGAATACATTTTCAATAGTATGGGAACGTGACCTTCCTATTTTACCAATAGCAATTATATCTCCTTTCATGTTATCTCCAAAGGTCACGGTTCCTCCATAGTAGGCATCCAGTGAGAGAAATCTAGTTTTATCTCCAGTCATGTGCTTAGAACAACCACTGTCGAGGTACCAAGTGTTGTCCCCCCTCACTGGAACCTGCAAGAAGAATTAAACGTTAGAGTTAGGAACCCAGGTTTCCTTGGGTTCCTGTTCAACAGGAGTTGATTCATTTTTCTTAACCCAGACTTGTTCTACATGTTTGACATTCTTCTGAGTGCATTTTTCTTTCTTAGGACATTTAACCTGCTTATGTCCAGTATTGCCACAGAAATAACAAACAATGCTACTGGGCAAATTAACATACTTCTTTTCTTTCTGGAACTTCTTCTTATAACCTAAGCCTTCAGTTCTCTTGGTCTGAGCTTTAGTGATCCAGTCAGGAACTCTGTACTCTATTGGCTGTTTACCTTTCCTAACTCTCTCAAGTTCCCCCTCAAGACGTGCTTTATCCGTTTTTAGAACTTCCAAATCATATTTTAATTTTTCAAAATTTGGATATTCCGTAAGTGGAGGAACTTCAGAGTTAGGAGTATCTACACTGAGCTTTAGTAAAGATAATTCCACATTTAGAAGTATATTATCATGTTTCAGGTTTTCTACAGTCTCTTTTAAACTTTTATTATCATCAAACAGACTAAAAAACCTATATTGAATATCAAACTTCATGTTATCAACCCACTCACTGTTCTCTTTGTAAGTTTCTAAAGCTTTATCACTTTGCTGTTTTGATCTATATAATTCCTTTAAATCTTCCTGAATTTCCAGAACAGCATTTATTAGATTCTCTTTAGACAGATGTTTTAAATTATTGTAAGAGTACCATACCTCAGATTCTGGCTCCTTCAATTTGGCAGCTTCATCAGTTTTTGCCATTAAACACAGATGAGTCGTTTCTTCTAAAGGTTAGTCCTCCTCTTCCTCTGAATCTGTATCTCCCCAGGCAGCTAACATGGCTTTCTTGAATTGTCCTTGGTGAAGTAAGGCTTGTAGACTCTTGACTCTTTGGATTACTCCTTGCCTTTAGTCTTTCCTTTCTCTCCATCCTGAACAGGACAGTCTTTGATAAAGTGATCTTTTGATCCACATTTAAAGCACGTTGTGTTTCTGGAACTTGTAAACTTTTTGTTCCCATCAAACTTCCTATTGTTCATCATTTTCTTAAACTTCCTGACTAGCATAGCCATCTCTTCCTCATCAACTTCTGATTCTTCACAGTCTTGAGCCTTGAGTGCCAAACTCTTATTTCTTGAATTTTCAGTGTTGGAGCTCAAATGAAGTTCATGAGTCATCAATGATCCAGCTAATTGTTCCATGTTGAACTTTGTGAAATCCTTAGCTTCCTGCATGGCAGTCACCTTGGATCTCCATCGTTCATCTTGAGGAAGACTTCTTAGAATTTTCCTAGCCTGTTCATCAATAGGAATATGTCTGCCAAGGGAGTTCAGTTCATTAATTATATCATTAAATCTAGTAAACATCTCCTCTATGGTTTCCTTAGATTGCATTTCAAACCTTTCATATCTAGACATTAATAAATCAATTTTGGAACGTTTTACCTCATTGGTACCTTCATGAGTTACCTGTAGCAAATCCCATATCTGTTTTGCAGACTTACACCCCATGATACGATTATGTTCATGAGGTCCAAGTCCACAGTGTAAATACTTTATAGCTAAAGCATTCAATTCAAGTTTTTGATAATCTTCCTTATCATAATCAGAAATGGATTTAGACACTACCTCATGTTTGTCATTGGTTTGAGTTATTTCAAAATCACCAGTTTCAATAACACGCCAAACCTGGTAATTTTCAGCCTTGATGAAGATCTCCATCCTGTTCTTCCAGTATGCATAGAACTTACCATTGAACATGGGTGGACGTTGGGTTGAGTACCCTTCTTCTAGTTTCTCCTTGTAATTCATCTCTCCAGGAACTTACTCAGCAAAGTTATCTGCAAACACTTGAGAACCTTGCTCTGATACCAATTGTTAGTTGAGACGAACTCTATAAGAGGGGGGGTGAATTGTAGATGAGTTCCTAGTGACTATTTTTGCGGAATAAAACATAACAAAACAGAATAAAGCAGGAACTTGTAAAGCACACAGTATTTTACGAGGAAACCTTCTAGTGCCCAACTAGAAGTAAAACCTCGACCCTTCCTTAGGGATTTCAAACACAAACACTTCACTATAATAGGGCAAACACCAAGTTACAACCTAGTATAATAAAGACTCTACTCTCAAGTTCCTAACAGAACTCACTACAGAACAGCACCATGTTCTACCCTGTTCTACTCTGTCTAAGTCCCACACTTAGACTCACTCGTACTCCCCAAGTACAAATCTCCCCTTCTCACCAGAAGCTCACACAATAAACAAAATTAACAAACCTCTTACTACCCAGTTAATTCAAACCAAATACAAATAATAAACACCTAGTATATGATAGGCAAGCTATGCATGAAACCCGAAACTAATATGACAAGTTTATAAGCTTGACAAACTTACACAATTTAAGCTCTGTAATTCTTCACGCATAAAACTCACAAAACCTAAACTCAATTCGACCTCTACTATTTATACAAGCAAGACTTGTATAGAAAGTAGGTTTTCAAAAAGATAAATAAGTTAAACTTAACTTATCCTAAAATACGGTTTTAAGTAAATCTTTGTGAAGAAAATCTTTTCAGAAAATAAGATAGAAATAATTAGTTAAAAAGCATAATATCTTTTTAACAAACAGATTTTAGGAAATTAGCTTTTAAGTTAAAAATCTTTTTCGAATTCTATCTTTTATATTTTCCGGAAATAATTAATTTGCCAAGCTATCTTGTCACGCTTCTAATAAATTCCATGCACATCCTACTTAACATATTTAACAATAAATCTAGAAGATAAAATCTTAACTAAACTATTGCTGCGCCGTGCTCTTGATCTGGTAGGATTACTTGGGCTCCACGTTTTACTAAGTTCCTCCAAAGAACTTAGTCCTTCATCTTCAGATTCCTGTTAGGGAACGTTCCTGTTAGGGAACTTAGCTCCTGTAAGGGAACTCTTCTTCTTATTGAATAACTTTCTGAATAAAGAACTTCTTCAAGGCTTCCTAGCATCAGCTACTTCTTTCATCTCCAAGATCAATTTCACCTAAGCTAAACAAACACTTGAAAACCTTTATTAGATGAGTTTGCTTCAGTTTAAGTTCCTCATCATCAAAACCTTTATACATCAACATATGTACTAGGTGCGAGCTTGATAATGAAACCCACTTACACATTTTTAGAGATTGCATTAACTCAAAAGTGTTGTGGTCTCGTATTCTCAAAGGAAATAGGTTGGATAAAAACTTCTGTTGTTATACTTTCTATAATGCAAGTTGGGCTGAATGGATTCAATATAATCTGCAACTTAGTGAAAACTGGAAAACAATTTTTGTTGTTGCTATGTGGCATATGTGGAGAGTAAGGAACCAGGTTGTGTTTCAACTTGCAATGGTGCACCCAATTACTATGTATAACAGGTTCATGGTAGACTTGGTGGCTATTTCTGATGATATCCAGGGCAAAGGCAAGAAGCCGAAAGAAAACACTCATAACATTCACTGGGATAGGCCTGCAAGTGGATCAGCTAAGCTCAACGTGGATGGGGCTTGGAGAAATGAAGACACTACGGGAGCAGGTGCTGCTATCAGGGATCTCTATGGATGCTGGATGACTGGTGGATCGTGGAAAATCAAAGCCAGAAACCCAGCAGAAGCCGAGCGTTTAGCAATAAAGGGAGGAATGGAACTTGCAATTAATGAGAAGCTAAGGAAGGTGACGGTTGAAACAGATGCACAGTCTCTCAAAAACACTCTGGAAAATATTGGAAAACAAGGAACTCATGAGCTGACAGCTATCCTAAGTGATATTGGAGAGCTTCTCAAGGGCTCTTGCAAATTTGATTTTAGATTCGTTCGTAGAGAAGCCAATGAAACTGCTCACAACCTGGCTCAGTTGGCAATTGACATGGAGGGTGAAATTATCAAGCACAACAATGTCCCTTTGATTGCAAAGAATGCGTATGAAAACGACATGGTGGAAAGCTGCATCTAGGCATTTGGATCTTCTGACTTTGTTTCTGGGCTTATGTAATAGAACTTGGTGGATTGTTAGCATAACTGTTCATTTCATTTGCACTTGTATGGTTTTATTTTGGAGCTGCTATTTCGGCTTCCTTGAACTCTTTGTGATGATTTGTAATTCGAATTCCCTTTTTCCTTAAAAAAAAAAAAAAAAACATTTACCTAAATGTTATTCCAACTTCTTTTTAATTGTCTGATAAACAGGTAATATTAGATTTTGCTAAAATACTTTAAAGAATCACTTTTATTTTTTTTTATATATAACTATTTTTTACTGAAAAAATTACCCTTACCGTGGTGATTTGTGACAAAATTTGTGTTTTATATGACTATATTTTACTAAAAAAATTACACTTACCGTGGTGCTCTTGACAAAATTCTCTATATACTACATTACTACGTATAAAAATCTATCTTAGCCTTTATACTCTAACTCTGCCTATCCAATCCAAAGACCTTCAAAAACCTATCATTTCTCTTCTGACTCCCTTAAATTGCGATTTCGTCGCCAAAAACTACAAAGATTCACCACATTTTAGCAAAAGTTAAGGCGATATGTCATTATGCGCACCAATTTCTATACCATCATATTAGTTTGAGCAGTTTTCTGCACCCAAGATATAGTTGATCAGTTTTTCACAAAAAAATAAAATATGAGTAAAAAAAAAAAACTAACAATTTACTTGCTGCTGTTTGATATAGTAGATCCACTGATCCATTTATCTATCACAGAGATCGGCGAAGACAGAATTAACTGATGATTGCTTAACAGCTTTGCATGATCGTCTTCTGTAGGGGAAGGCAATGGTGTGTTACCAATATGCATTTTCACAACTTCCTCTGCAGCATTATGTACCATTTCTTCTGCCTGCAATGCTTCATAATCCGCGCTTTCAATCTTCTTGAGAGCCTCTAAAACCTCATCCATCGAAGGCCTGAATTCTTTATCATGCTGCAGACACTGGAACGCGAGCTCTGCTACCAAAATAGTCATCCTTCTAACCTTGAAATCTGATGCAAACCCAAGCTGTGGGTCTACTAACTCATCGAATGCACAGCGTTGGATTCTGTTCATTGCGTAGTTAGACAAGTTGATCTCGAGTCTATGCCTGTCCATATCAATTGCAGGCAGAGAAGATACTAGTTCAATGAGGACTACTCCGAAGCTGTAAACATCACTCTTATTTGTCAGCTGATAACACTGGTGGTACTCCGGGTCTAAGTACCCTGGAGTCCCCTGTGGTGCTGTTGACACATGAGTTTTATCAGTTGGGAAGAGTCTAGAAAGTCCGAAATCAGCAACTTTGACACTGAAGTTGCTGTCTAGGAGAATGTTGTTTGTCTTAACATCGCGGTGTATGATGTCTGTAGCATGGAGGTAGGAGAGTGCAGTGGCTGTTTCGATGGCTATTCTCAGTCGAAAAGGCCATGGAAGAAATCCTGATTTTGTGTTTTCACCGTACAAGTGATCAGCTACTGTCCCATTTTCCACGTACTCGTATACAAGGAGGAGTTCCCTGCTTTGATGGGAAGTGCAGCCGTGGAATACTACAAGGTTATTGTTTCTCAAACGAGTAAGTATTTGAATTTCATTCATGAACTGTTCTAATCTTTTGTAGTTCTTCTCATAAAGGCGTTTTACTGCTACTTCTCTTCCATCATTTAGCTTCCCTACATGCAAAAATTTCATTGTAGTATATACTTAAGAGCCAGTTCTTTTCACCTTAAAAACACGAGTTACAAGAAAAATAAATTCAAACAAGGAAAAACAAGTTTTATGTTATATATGTTTAAACAAGGGCTAATAGATTCAGACAATAGTTCTTTGGTGAAATGAACGAAAAGTTAAGGATGTTTTGTTTGGCACAACTGATGTAAATTAATGCTTACCATAATAAACAGTTCCAAAGCCACCACTGCCAAGTTCGTTAGCTTGATCAAAATTTCCAGTGGCCTTTACAAGTTGAGTATAGGAGAAGAGTGTCACACCATAGAATTTGCTTCCATATTCAAGGTCTGATTCACTACTGTCAAGAGAGGTACTCCGGTTTCTGAAAATCGAGTGACCAGACTTCTTCTTCCGGTACCAGATGGCTATGCATATAATTACAAGAACAAGTAAAACTCCTCCAATGCCTGATCATTGGTTAGTAAGGTTATGTCAGTTAATTTATAGGATCCAGCAGCTAAATTCTTATCAAGGTATTAAATAGAAAAAATGGAATTGTCCTAATACGGAGAAAATATTGAATTACCTATACCAATTTCCAGCCTTTTCTTCTCTGCAAAAAAGCAAATGGAATGTCAATGTGGTGGTTATATTGAGCTATGAATAATGTATTGCTAAATGAATACAAACATGAAAAAAAAAGGGGAAGGGAAGTGCTGGTATAAGTAGTATAACTTCATTGATGTCCTCATATTAATCATATAACCTGGCTTGGGATACGGCAAACATATGCAAGTATACAAGTGTGAAAGCAAGACATACTGTACTAATTCCCCACTCAAACCCACCACTACGAGTCAACTAAATTGTCTAAAATTATGTGCAAGTGTAATGCTAATGCTAATAATAATAATAAATAAATAATAAAAAAACAGAGGGAGCATATAAATTTGGTAAAGGCTTAGATCATTGTTCAGACTCTAAAATTGCAGTACAATTACAATGATATTCTTATTGCAGATTGGTTAGTACCAATTTTTATCAGTAATGCATACTTACAACATATTCAGGGTGGCAGGATGTTTTGAAACTGACCTGATTGAGAGCACTGGATTTGATGAGGTCTATCTCGGCAATAACACACAAACTGATCTGAAGTTTGATTTAATGATCCGCATCTGCCACCAGACTCCTCACACTTAGAACAGGCTGTGAAGTTGGCGTTGTACTTCATCTCAATCATCAGCTCATCAAACTCTCTCTTAACTACCGGAAAAGTAGCCTTATTCTTACAAGAGCACGCCTGATGACTTCCACTGCTGATATCTGACGAGCTGTTTAAGTAACAATTATAAGATGAGCCATATTTCGGGCACTTACAAGACTTTGAAAGATATGTGGAGCAGCTATTAGATTTGGAACAATTATAATATATGCTGATGTTCCTATAATCAACGCTTGGTTTCAGAATCGAAACCCAAGTTAGATTGCTCGTGTAATTCGTATAACACTGGTCAAATATTAGGGAAATATTGATAACCATGGTGTGTGACGACGTATTAATACTTGCCACATTTAATCTTGACAATCCATTATGAAATCCATATATCATAGTGACATTATAAGCCTCCCGACAACTGAGCTTCAAGTCCGAGATCCCACAAAACTCAGGCCTAAAATCTCCCCAAAACGGGTACCTAATGTTTTGGATATGCCCGCATGAATAAGATAAATCTGATGAACATGCCATATATTTATCATTTTCGCCATTTGACGATGAAAGGGCTAAGAAAATGATCAAAGTTATCAAGGGAAAGTGTAAGAAGAAGAAATAGGAAGCCATTTTTCTTTAAAAATAAATTTATGAGATTCTTGAGTATATACTAACATACATTCATGCGTATAATTGAACCATCAAGTATTGAATGTCATTATTATTCTTTAACGTGCTAGACAAGAGCTGACTTTGAGACGAGACTTGCTTTCTCAAGTCTTTCAACGTTCAAGCCCAAAACTTTGAGCGCCGCCCTTGATAACCGATGTTCACACTATTGTATGGCTTAGAAAATATGGCGTATATTCTCGTCACATTTTTGAAAATTGCATTTTTTTATTTTTTTTTATTAGGATCTTGTAGCAAATTATTCATATTAGAGCAACTCTAATAATTGTACACTTGTAGATGGATACTTGCTTGGAATTCCTATCTATTAGTTTGACCATTAAAGCTTAAAAATGCAATTAGTTTGGCTAGGTAATTGAAAAGAAATTTGCCAAATTTATTTATATATAAAAAACGAAATAAATTAAATAGTTACTACGAAATAAAACATTTATTGATGACCAATTTCCCACGATATTATAGTGTCCCTTTTATAAGTCCATCGAATGATCATGATCGAACCTCAATCATATAGTATGAATCCTCATCCTTAAAATATATTTAGTTGAACTTCTAATTTCAAAATTAAAAGATACAATATTTTCTACTGTACCATACATCACACAATTCAAGGTTCAATTTTTAGATAGTACGAGTACTAATATTGAGTTATTGACATATTATATTATACTAAAGTACTATCTATTGACCTTGGCCCAAAACATATCAATAAAGTCAACCCAGTATTTTACGCTAACTTTTCCTCATTTTCTTAGTCGAATCTCTTTTTTTTTTTTCCAAATAGTCAATTCTTTGACCAGAGGATAACATCCTACTCTTTTTCCATCACATATTTTGGTATCCCATTAATACGTGGGCTTCTTCAGTTCTTCCACAGTTCCACCGACCATTATTTTGGTATCATGCTAAATTTTGCTATACAAGTATTTTGTAAATGTTTATTTGGTTGATAATAAAAATATATTCTATAAAAATATATTTTTATAAAATTTTACTTGATACGATCAATTAAATATTTTGAAACTTCATAGTAATACACGAGAAATCACTTTATAGTTATGAAATTATATTTTCTGAATATAACGGACAATAAATAATGTATAGGTGGTTCTGGATTTCTTTTAGGTTTCTATTGATGCAATTTTACTTTAGTCATCCTATATACATATATAAAGAACTCTCAATCTAAAATATGAGTGTCCTCATTGTATGTGGATGTGGCACCACTGATACTAGCCAACCCTTTGTAATAAATTATGGCATTGCTCGGACCAAATACTTACAATTTTAAATAATATTACACGTTATTTGATAGTAAGAAGTTTTTTTGTTTCAGCTTTAGAAGCCCTTAAGTTTGGGTGCTAGAGGTATAAACTATAAACTATAGCCTATTGGAATAAATTCCTGAAAATATTAGTCTTACACAAGAAGAACAAAGAAATGATGAAAATATCAAACAAAAGTATGTAATGATATGTTGACAAAATAAATATTCTATAAAGTTTAAGAGTACACTTTTTATACAGCCAGTAAGAGTCTCAGATGGAAAAAACAAAATTAGTTCTTTATAAATAAAGGTTCAATCCCAATTAATTTGTAAGAAATGATGAAAAAATATCATCTTATTTTCCGAATGTCAAGAAACAAAAGTATTTAATGGTATGTTGACAAAATAAATGGCTATTTCACCAAATGCCACTGAGTAATTTAAAAATTCACCAAATGCCATCGGACTTTTCAGAATTCACCAAATGCCACCCAGTTTTTAAAAAATTCACCGAGTGCCATTAATGACCAACGGCCGTTAACTCCGTTAGTCATTAGGGGTTAATCATGACACATGTCATGATATAATTGGTCAATTTATCTTAATTCATAAAAATTAAAAAAAAAAACAAAAAATTAAAAAAAAAAAAAAACAAAACCCCAAAATTTTCCCAGCCACCCTCACCACCACCAAACCCTAGCCCCACACTTATCTCGTCGGAAAACGGCCGGCCACCACCTTAACCATCAAAAATCGGCCGGCCGACACTTAAGCGCCCCACCTGACCCACCGCCGACCCCCAAAACCACCCACACAAGGTGGTGGTTAAATCCCAATCCCAATCCCCTTCCCCTGCGCGCAACGCTACCCACCGCCAAATCCTAATCGCCGGCGACCCTAAACTGGCCCCCAACCCCTCCCTGTCCCGACTCTTTCTCCACCTCGACCACCACCTGAAATCGCATTCCCCATTCCGCTTGAAAACCGTAACCCATCCTATCCCCTTTTGTTGAAACCCGTAACACCCAAAATTAGCCATTTACTTGGGTTTTAATCCAATTTCAACAAAAAAAAAAAACAAACTTTACACAAATTAATTCATGGGAGAGGGGGTGGTCGAATTTTGCAAGGGACGAGGAGGGATGGTCGGATTTTGTAGGGGAAGGGGTTAGGGTGGTCGATTTGGGGATTAGGGTGGTCGGTTTTTCATGGGAGAGGGGGTTGGGGTGGTCGGTTTTCATGGGATAGGGGTTAGGGTGGCTCGAATTTTGTTAGGGGTTATGAATGTGGGTTGCAATTGTTGGCTGCTAGGTGGCTGTTGGTGTTGGTGGATGCGTGAGAAGATGAGAGATTGGAGTTGGGAGGTGTTGTTTGGTTTGGTTGCTGCGGGGTGGTTGCAAGGAAAGCAGGGGTGGAGTGCGTGGGAGTTTGTGTTGTTGGCGTTGGCTGATGGAAGTTGTTGTTGATGTTGCTGTTATCGTTATTGTTGTTGTGGCTGGTGGTGGTTGCGTGAAGGTTGTAGGTGGAGCTGGTGGTTGCAATTGCTGTTGTTGATGGTTGTTGTCGCTGCTAGGGCTGTGCACTTTTAGACCTGGACCGTAAAACCGACCGGGACCGACCGGGACCGGACCGGACCGGACCGGACCGTAGCCTTCCGGGTCGGTCCTCGGTCCTTTGAAATCAGTCATTCCGGGTTCCCGGTCCGGTCCGGGTAAAACCCGGTAAATTCCGGGCTGGACCGGAAACCCGGGAAAAATGTATAATTTTTTTTTTTTTTGGTTTGTATTCGGATAAATCAGTCATTTAACTTGGGACTTGTTTTGGTTTGTATTCGGATAAATCGGATGTATTGAGTCATTGAGTGTGTTGTTTTTTGCTCTTTTTTTTTTTTTTTTAATATTGTGATTTATATATTTTTTGGAAAAAATTAGACACCGCGCTGTCAAAAAACAGGTTAAAAAATAGCAGGAAGCACGAAGCAGTGCTGTTAAAATGCAGGGGGAAAAAAAAAACAGCATAAAGTCGGTCCCAACCGGTCCAAAACCGGAACGGACCGTATTAAACAGGTCCAGACCGGGACCGGACCGGCAGATTACGGTCCGGTCTCCGGTCCTTAAAAAATGCTCATTCCGGGTTCCGGTCCATTCCGGTCCCGGTCCGGTCCGGTCCGGTTTTGGACCGGTGCACAGCCCTAGTCGCTGCTGTTGGTGTTGTTGATGGGGTGAAGCAGCAGTGTGGGCTTATTAATGGCTGGTTTGGGCTGTGGTGGTGTGCTGGTGGGAGCAGGGGATTGTGGTAGGTGGTTTGCGTGGTGTTGGGCTGGTGTGGTGGAGGTTAATATGTAGGGTGGTGTATGATAAGGTGGTGGCCGGCCGTTTTCCGGCGAGATAAGGGTGGGGCTAGGGTTTGGTGGTGGTGAGGGTGGCTGGGAAAATTTTGGGGTTTTGCTTTTATTTTTATTTTTATTTTTTGTTTTTTTTTTTAATTTTTATGAATTAAGATAAATTGACCAATTATATCATGACATGTGTCATGATTAACCCCTAATGACTAACAGAGTTAACGGCCGTTGGTCATTAATGACACTCGGTGAATTTTTAAAAACTGGGTGGCATTTGGTGAATTCTGAAAAGTCCGATGGCATTTGGTAAATTTTTAAATTACTCAGTGACATTTGGTGAAATAGCCGCAAAATAAAATATTCAACAAGTATAAAGAATACACTTTTTATACAACCAATAAGTCTCAGATGGAAAAATCAAAAGCAATTCTTTATCAATAAAGAACCAATCCAAATTATTCAACCATTTTTCAAAAAATAAAATTAAAAGAGAAAAATTAACCAAAGCTCAGATGCGAACTTATTCAATCTGGAGTCAGATGAATTGTGGCGGACCCAGCTGCCACAGAGAACGCAGAGTTCATCACTGCCTGATTAATTAGGATGTGCACCAGCCGGGAATCGAACCCGGGTCTGTACCGTGGCAGGGTACTATTCTACCACTAGACCACTGGTGCTTGTTGTATATTTTGTCTTTATATTTAATTTTGTTCCTTCATTTCATGTCTGCTATACTGAAATCAAGAAGAAAATGCTGTTACACGGTCACATGCTACTCGTATATAAAAACATTGATAACTACTCCGTATTGAAATTGGGGGTGCTATTGTGCTAATTATGTGAGATAAGTTTGAGTATCTAAATTTGACTATTTAATATTTTCAAATAAGTTCGAGTTGAGTGTTTTATATAGACGTTTTGCTTTTAATAGTAGTTGATGATGGATTTAACGAGTTTCTTGTGGTTTTCAAATCGAGTTTTGAGTAATTCAACTCAACAGCCTTGATTGAAAGGTTTTGTTTTTAATTCTTTAATGGAAAGGAAAGAGAACCTGAAAACCTCAACCTCACATACGGAGTACCATTGCTGCTTCCAATAGTATTGAAGTATTTGAGTATTTCAACAGTTACAGTTGAATTAATCCTGAGGAATTCAGATCTCAGAAGTTTTGGATACAAATTTTCAGTGTATAAGGAAAAAGAAAGGACGAAACATGTTAAAGCAACCTGAAGTCCTTACCAATGAAAATGAACATAGAGATGGTCAAGTTTTCCCTTATTTAGAAGAACTGAGTTTTGGATTGTTTACAGTTGGTAATCGCAGCCCGCAACTGTTGAATACGCGGACCACTAACCTCGCAAAAGCGTTGGTCTAAATAAACCCAGAGCTTCCTTGCTTCCTCAAAGTAAGGGATGGAAGCAGCAGTCTTAGGGTCAATAGTGATCCATGAAATTAACATGGAATTAACAGTGTCCCAATCAAGCAATTTCGTTGAATCAGAGGGTTTAGTGATAGTGCCGTCAATAAAGCCGTACTTGCGCTTGGATTTCAGTGATAGAGAAATAGCACGAGACCAAGGTAGAAAATTATCACCCTTGAGGATGACATTAGTGATTTGGTTGCCTGGCTGATCGCCAGCACCACGGTAGTAGGGAGAGGAAGGATCAATCTTTGAGTCGTCCACCATTGTTGATTAGAGAAGAAGAAATTTTTTTTAGAGTTTTTAGGGTTTTAGAATTGTTTTGGCTCCGATACCATGTCAATAATAGAGAGATTAGAGAGAATAGAGTGGTGTGTTTGTATTAGCATATGCACAAGTATATATATACACCTAGAGAGATTAGGGCTCGTAACATAACTACGGCCCATTAGAGTAGCTATACATATTATATTGCCTAACAGATCTCTTTCTAAAACAGATATAAGCAAGTTACCAAGTTCAGGAAGTGATACTACTCCATATCTCAAATCACTGATCTGTTCTGTACAGCATCATAATACAGGTCCAATAGTTCCAAGCCTCCAATTCCGGAAATAAAATAAAATAAAATAAAAATAGGCAAAGGTTGATAATCATGATGATCGAAAATTGGTAATTCATAGTCTCAGACGACAAGGCACTCAAATGTCATTATGTCAAATCCTGCCGACTGCTTGAGACATGGGAGGTGGTTTGCACATTCTAAAACCTTCAACAGTAGAGCAAAATGCAATAAAAATAAGAATGGTCTCAGGGCACCCCTTGATGTGCAGTATATAAAAACTGAAGAATTTGTATTAACATTTTCAAATAGTGAAGCATACTACATGTTAAGTGAAAAGGAACAATTTCTGCACAAATTATTTAGCAATCAGAGTTGCCTTATTAAAGAATTATCAAAATTACTACAAACCCAGAAATTTGCAAGCTTATGTTCGTCTATTTCAGTCTCAAGTTCGTAAAAGTCAAATAAAAAGTTCAAATTATAACCCAATCGACTTATAAACCTCATAAGAATTCAAAATTATACCCAAAATTTTTAGTTTGATGATCCCAGAACATAATTTCAACCGTAGGGATTAGGACTAAATTTATTTTTGCATCTGCACAGAGGGTTATTTAAAGAAATTTCTGATTGGCAATTGTGAGTGAAACAAGCCCTGCAGCCACCGGTACTGAAGTTCTCATTGTTATATGCTGAGGGATAAAATCAGATGGAATTATAATGGCAGCAATGAGAGAACCTGACATAAAGGAAGCTTGTCTTCAGCTTTTATCCTTTTCTCATCTTCATCATCATCTTCATTCCTTGATAAGTACAAAATTGGAAGAATAAAGCCGGCAGAGAAACTGGGGAAGCAAAGGGGCATGGGTTGCACACGTCTTCAGGAGTCCCAACTCTTCTACAAGTATGCTTGGAAACTGGCTGAAAATCCTAGTGCAGAAAAGATGCATGTCAACTTCAAAAGAATCACAAATCATAGATTTCCACAGAACAGTAAAATAAATACAGTATTACCAAAATTGTCAGTGATGTACTGCTGTTCTAGAATGGCATAAATCTTCCAAACGTCTCTTTCTTGGCCAGACAATATGATTAGAATTGCTTCCAATCCAACACCCTGCACACAGACCCCTGATTTAACAGTAGGTTATTCAACTATGATGCGCTTGTGCCTCGGGGAACCTTGTTATGACCCAAGAGTGACTGCAAGTCTACAAGAACATGCATCTCATGTTCTCAATTGGAATTTTTCAAGTGATCAAACCAAGATTAACTCCCTTTAAAATTTATGTGGCTTGCAGAAGGGAATCATCCTCCTGATCGAGCACATCTACACCAGACATCAGCAAATCCAGGACATTGTAAATATGATCACCACCTGGATGTGATTTATCCCCAGAAACAAATGTAGAGACCTCGTCTTTAACCTTAATCCATGATGATCCTGCATCTTTCACTACCCCTTTAGATCTCATCAGCTTTCTGATATCCGCTGCCTCTCTCCACCTTCCCTTTGCAGAGTAAATGTTAGCTAAAGTAGTAAGTGTCCCAGCACAACTGGGATTGTGTTCAAGAATCCTTTCGGCAGCATGTCTGGCACGCTCAATATCACCATGAATTTTACATGCTCTCAGAAAGGTTGACCAGATAACATCATCTACTTCATATGACATGGTATTTATCATGTTCTCAGCTTCTGTTAGCCTTCCAGCTCTGCATAAGAGGTCAACCATGCAGCCATAATGTTCTTTAGAGGGACTTATCTGAAACTTCTGGCTCATAGAATTAAAATAGGAATAACCCAGATCCACAAGTCCTGCATGGCTACAAGCAGAAAGAACTCCAATGTATGTCACAGCATCTGGCCTCAAACCAGCTTGCAGCATTTTATCGAACAAATCTAAAGCTTCTAGACTGTCACCATGTTCAGCAAATCCATTTACCATGGAAGTCCATGACACAACATCATCCTTGCTCGTTCCATTGTATATCTCTGAGGCGTCCTTTATGCTTCCACATTTGGAATACATAGTAATCAGCGCACTTTGTATCAAAGATGTATGTTTTAATCCAACTTTCAATATATGAGCATGTACTTGTCTACCTTGCTCAAGTATTGCCATACTACCAGAGACGCTCAGCATACTAGCAAAAGCAAATTCTGTAGGTTTTGGCCCTTCCCTCCTCATCCATGAGAAATAATCAAATGCTTCATTGCCATATCCAGCTTGAGAATATCCTGTAATTATGCTGCTCCATGAAACAATATCTTTGCTAGTCATAGATTCAAAAACCAAAGATGCTGATTTTAACTGCCCACATCTCGAATACAATGTCATGACTGAATTTGCAACCGATAGAGCATTTAAGGAACCAGCTCTCATTACATGAGCATGTAATTGTTCACCCCAGATAATTCTACCAAGATGGGCACAAGCAGTAATAACTGCAGCAAATGTGTATTCATTAGGCCTCACCTCGGAATCTCTCAATCGCTTAAACTGTTGAACAGCAATCTCTTCTTTACCCATCTGAACATAGGAAGTAATGACTGAAGTCCATCCAACCACATCAGGGATAGTCATTCTTCCAAACAAGCACATACCATAATCCAACTTCCCACATTTATTGTACATTGTAGCAAGAGTATTCACCACATAAGAGCCTAAATCAAAACCCTTCTTTAATGCTTGTGTATGAATTTCCTTGCCATGTTCCAGATCACATATATCAGCACAAGCCTTCAATGCAATGGCAAAACTATATGCATCACAGTGCAAACCGGAGCGCCACATTTCAGAAAAATACAGCAACCCTTCCTTACAATAACCAGCCTTAACCAGTCCTGTTATAATAGCAGTCCATGAAACTACATTCTTCTCGGGCATCTCATCGAAAACCTGACAACTCCCTGAAATGTAGCCAGACTTAGCATACATGTCCAGAAGTGAACTCCCCACAAACACAGAATTAACAAGACCATTCTTAACACAAACCCCATGCAACAATCTCCCATTAGTTAAACTATTATTAAGTCCACAAGCTTTCAGAGCTAAACTAAGTACAAAGGGGTCCATTCTAATACACGGGTCAACCCACATTCTTGAAAACAAATTCAAACCCTCGTCATAGTTCGATGCATTGACATACCCAGATATCACGTTGGTCCAAGAAACCACATCTCTTTGCGGCATTTCGTCGAACAGTTTGCGTGCATCTTCCAAACGACCAGTTTTCACTAACTCTTTAATCTGGAAATTACATTCTAACACATCTGGGATCTTATTTGATTGTATTGATGGATTAATTTGCGTTTTTATAACTGGAGATTCGAGCAAATCAGCAGTAGAATTGGCTATTCTTGTGAAGTATCCCCTGAAATGGGTTCTTGTGAACATAATCGTAGAACCCACTTTGAAGATAGAGAAACTACAATCTCCGGCTCCGGACGGTGGTTCCGGACGACTGACCGACGGCGGCTGAGATAGTGTGAAGGAAGAGAGTGAGACTGGACTTTTGGTTATGTTTCAAGCCCTGTCTTTTTGTTGTTTCCTTTTCAAATTGATAGAGCTGGAAATCCATATTATACAAACCCGAATGGACTAGTGTGTGAATTAACTCGACTGGAACCGAACTCAAACAAAATATTATGTGACTGATGAATCTGATGACGTGTTTTGTTTGAGGTTACATGACTAATTGAGGTTTGACTAATTAACCGAATAAAAGACTTTTATTGGTTAAATGCGAATAAGATAGTGGGGTTTGGTTGATTAAAGGTGAATATGAAAAAAAGATGTAGAATTTTAAGTAATGAGACTTTTATTTGGAAACGGATGGGATAATATCTATGTCAGTTAATATAACTTGAAAAATTGAATCAAATTCCATGTAATTCAAGTAAAACAGAAACAAAATAGGCTCGATCTGTACAACATGTTTGTATATACTATTTAGTACACCAGACTACCAGAGTTGCATAGAAACCAATTCCATCAATTTACAATAACAACCACCATAATAGTAGCTTGATATATTATGAGGAAAGGAAACAAAATGTTCAGCTTACTTGCTGGAGCTAGATGTAGTGGAACTACCAACCCATTTAACCATCACAGAAATCGGGGAAGATGAATATGCCCGATGATTATTGTTTAACAGTTGTGCATAATCATCCTCCATGGCTGTATGTTCTGGATCACTATTCTGAGCAGCAATCTTAGCCTTCTCTTCTGCTTTCGACGCTTCACAAACTTCAACATTAGTATCAGCCATCTCTTCAGCTGGTGATGCTTTATCATCCACGAAGCCAACATAATTTGCCATTTCTTCTGCCTGCAGTGCTTCATAATCAGCGCCTTCAATACTCTTGAGAACCTCTAAAACCTCATCCATTGACGGCCTGAGTTCCTTGTCATGTTGCAGGCACTGGAACGCAAGCTCTGCCACCGATACAGTCATTCTCCTAACCTTGAAATCTAGCGCGAACCCAAGTAATGGGTCCACTAACTCATCAAATGCACAACGTTGAATCCGGTTCATGGCATAGTTGAACAAGTTGATCTCATGTTTAGGCCTGTCCATGTCAATTGCTGGCAAAGAAGAAATGAGCTCAATGAGGACTACCCCAAAGCTGTAAACATCACTTTTATCTGTCAGCTGATAACACTGGCTATACTCAGGGTCTAGGTACCCTGGAGTTCCCTGTGGGGCTGTTGACACATGAGTTACATCAGTTGGGAAGAGTCTACAAAGCCCGAAATCAGCAACTTTGACACTGAAGTTGCAGTCAAGGAGAATGTTGTTAGTTTTGACATCACGGTGAATGATATCAGAAGCATGGAGGTAAGAGAGTGCTGAGGCTGTTTCTATTGCAATTCTCAGACGAACAGGCCATGGAAGTAGAACAGATTTTGTACATTTGCCATACAAATGATCAGCTACTGTGCCATTGTTCACATACTCGTATACGAGGAGGAGTTCTCTGCAATGCAGGGAAGTGCAACCATAGAGTGAAACAAGGTTTTGGTGTCTCAATCGGGTCAGTATTTGAATTTCGTTCATAAACTGTTTCAATCTCTTGTAGCTCTTCTCATATAGGCGTTTTACTGCGACTTCTCTTCCATCTTTTAGTTTTCCTAAGATGCAAACCTTAAATTAATTAGTTTAGAAATGTTTTGTTTAAGAATAGAGAGATGCAAGCTCAAAGCTTACCATAATAAACGACTCCAAAGCCACCACTGCCAAGTTCTTTAGATTGATCAAAATTGGAAGTGGCTTCTACAAGTTCACAGTAAGAGAAGAGTGGTATGGTAAAGGATATGATTTCCTTTTCAAGTTCTGACACACTATCATTGAGGGAAGCACTACAGGTTATAACTTTTAGCTTCTTACGGTGCCAGAAGCCTAAGACTACCAGCACAAGTAAAGTTCCTCCAATGCCTGATGATGACAAAGATCATAGGTTAATTTACAGGCTAACAATACATATTCTTTAGGCCCAGCGTAAGCAATTCAACCAGAAGAATTTAGTCGAATGAGTAAATTAACATTACCTAGTCCCAGTATTAGTCCCAACTTATTCGTTTCTGCAAAAAGCCAAATGAACTGTCAGTTTGCTACACAAATATGCTTATTTCTGCTGCTTAATTGCAGTTCTCCCAGTTAGAAAGTGAAGAGTACTACTCCACATTTGGAGTATGTTTCCAAATATTCAAGTATGGAGTACTTTGGGAAAATGGCCCACAATGGGAGGATCCTCCCAAATTGAAGAAAAATGGGGGTAAAGTAGTCCCATTGCAAGTGCTCTGAATGCCATGATCCTGCTGTACGAAGGTGCATGAGCTGACTAAATAATGAACACAAGAAATACTTCGATACAGGGAGGAATTTTGACCATGGCTTTTCCCCGTACCTAAGATCCCCAATATATGGTACTAATAGCAGAATTGTGCTCACTTTCGTAAAATCTTCGAGCTATAACTTTCGATCATCTAAAGTTTACTTCATACAGTACATTTTATACTGTCATTGCAGAACTTCTGATAATAATTTTAATGCACCGAGCTATTGCATAAGTGCACCGAGCACCCTATACTTTGCATAGTAGCCAAAACACCACAAACTAATGACTTGGGTGCAAAGCGTACTTTTATTGAGTTTTTCGGCCACCATTTTCGCCAGAGCCGGTAAATTAAATTTTAATTCTTTGATTTGCATGCCAAAAAATGTCCCTTTAATTGTTTTTTAAGCCAAATTGTATCATCTATGTTATTTTGTTTTGTTTATTACGAGCTCAATTTGGACCCTTAAGAGCCAAAATGACCCTTGAAACCTTGACCGGACGTTTTTTGACACGCAAATCGAAAAATAAAAATTTATTCGCGGCTTCGGCGAGAATGGTGGCCGGAAAACTCACTTAAGTATGCTTTCCACCCAAGCCATAGTTCAAAGTGTTGAGGCCAATTTTGCCTAATTTTAATGTTACTCTTTAAAAATGCATTTAAATGATTTTTTTTTTTTTTTTATTAATTTGAAGTCAAATTTTGTTAAACTTAACCCAAAGAGTTAAGTTACACAATTATTTTAGAGGAAGCACGTCTCATATTATTGGACAGAATTCCCAAATTTAAAAATCTTGCAACTACTTATTCAAAATCTGACATGCTTAATTGTGCCCTATGGACAAAACTGAAACTTCTTTAATCACAATTTGATTCAAGTGAATTAAATGTCTCTCAACAAAATCTTGCGTGGACCTAGTTCACAATAATATTATTATATACCTAAGGTTTATACACACGTAACTGGCATTATATTCAACATAGTGACCCATTATATTATTATAGTAACCTTATTTTTAACATAATAACCTTTTTTAAAACTTATGTGACCTTTAATGTTATTATGAACTTAAAATACGACATTATGTGAACAATGACCTAATTTTAACATAGTGATCTTTATTATTCAGATTGACCATTATATTAAAAATTTCATCAAAAAAAATTAACCTCTTATAGCTTTTATAATGTCACACTAACTTTTATTTCAACATAATAACTTTTATTTTAATATAGTGACCTTTTTTTTATTAATAAAACAATCATATTGTCTCTAATGTTAGTGGTCCACAATAAATTAGTGTGAACCAGGTTCATTTGATAAGGACTTCCAAATACAAGGAAAATTGAAATTTTGACAAAATTAGTTTAGATAAAGAAAAAATTGACATTTACTACCATCGAAAGTACATTGTGTTACATTTGCTACCCGTTTAATTTTTCATTTTATTTTGCTACCACCTAAAATCAAATAATTAAAATTTCACTACAATTTAACGGAATCCGTTAAGTTTATTCAAAAAAAAAAAAATTAAAATTAAAAAAATAAATAAATAAATAAAATAACCCAGCCACCCTCACTGCCACCCCTCCACCTCACTGCTACCCCTCCCCCCCGTCGGCGGCCGGCCCCCAAAGCTTAAGTCGGTGCCGGCGCGAACCCACCTTCTCCCCTTCCCCCACCCTAAGCAGCCAACCTCCCTTCCCTTTTTCCCTTCTTGCTGCCCCGACTTCCACCCCGAACCGAAAACCACCCCCTTTCCCTTCCCCCCACCGGAAATCGACCCCTCTTCCACTTCCCCTACCCTTTTCGGCCATCCCTAACCCCTAAACCACCATAACTGAAACCCTAAAATTCGTTTAGGGTGGTTTAGTTAGGGATGGCCGAAAAGGGTAAGGGAAGGGGAGGGGGGTCGATTTTGGTGGGGGGAACGGGGCTGAAAGGCCGATTTCGATGGGGGGAAGAGGAAAAGGGGGTGGTTTTGGTTCGGGGTGGGGGTCGGGGCAGCAAGAACGGGGAAAGGGAAGTGGGGTTGGCTGCGTAGGGTAGGGGAAAGGGAGGGGGTGGGTTCGCGCCGGCAAGGGGGGAAGGGGTGGCAGTTGAGGGGAGGGGTGGTTGCAAGGTGGTTGAACGGTGGCTAAACCCAACTAACGGAAATAGTAACGGCATAAATCATTTGGTAGTGAAATAAATAATTTAGGGATTTGGGTGGTAGCAAAAAAAAAAAAAAAAAAAAAAAAAAAAAAAAAAAAAAAAAAAACAGGTAGCAAATATAACACACAGTTCTTTTGCTGGTAGCAAATGTCAATTTTTCCTTAGATAAATTAAATATAAATATTTTTTTTTACACCAAAATTAAATATATCGATGAATTCAGATAAATCAAAATAATATGAAGAAAACACAACCTTAGTTGTGGTCTAAGATTTTTGTATTCGCTTTAATTTGTCATTTAAACAATACCCAGAAAAAAAAAAAAAATGAATATTTGAAATCTAACAATATATAATCTGCATCATTCTATAAACCATTGTTGTCAACAAATCAAATATCAATATTATATGGCATATATTAAAACATGAATTCTTTATGTCATGTATCACTCTCACTCTCACTCTCACTCTCACTCTCTTATCCCCTTATCCTTAATTAAGGCCCTATTTAGTTTGATGTAAAACATTCTCAATAAAAAATTAGTTTTCATGGAAAACATATTTTCAAGAAAAACCACCATTGCAAATTAATTTTCCTTTGTTTGGTTCATTGAGAAATAAGAAATAGGAGTGAAAATGTAAAATGGATAAAAGTAACAAGAAAGCAATGTTTTCCATGGTTGGAAAAATTATTTTTCACCCCTTCGCAAACCTAATAAAAGAAAATGGAAAAATCATTTTCCATAAAAATATTTTACATCAAAACAAATAGGGCCTAAAAGCAAAATTATAATCCCTGCACAATAAGAAGCATTCTATCACCCCCCCCCCCCCCCCCCTCTTCCGTCTTCCCTCTTCCCCCTTGTCTAAACTAAGTATTCAATTAACTTATACTTCTACGAAAAAATAATTCTTCACTTAAATTAATACTTTTATATTTTTGACATTTTATCCTATATTTTTCAAAATTTTTGAAAAAAGGTGGTCTGTATTTCCGTTCACTAAGAATGACAAAATATAAAATTGCATATATCTTGAGCAAAATATGCTCATATCAGTATGAAAATGCCCAAAATGGTGTAATGAAAATATATGGTTCAGTTCAAATAAGAAGTAATAAACAAATAAAAAGGAAAAGGAAACGTACTATTCATACACCCTAGTGTCTGAGGTCCGTCTTGGCAGTGACACACAAACTGATTATTATCTGATGATCCGCATTTACCACCAGACTTCTCACAATTAGAACAAGCTGTGAGGTTCGCCTCATACATTATCTTAATAGAACTCTCTGTTAAGAGAGACAATAGCGAGACTTTTGTCCTTCTGATTTTGTCTAACACTTTCTTATCCACCGGAAAAGGAATGCTGTTGTTGCAGGAGCACGACTTTGGAATGTTGTTGATGCTCGATATGTTATAGAAGTAATAAACAGAACCAGTTTTTGGATCATCAGAATCATAGGAGCAGCTAAAAGACTTGGAGTGGTATCTGCTGGAGTTACATGTACTGTTGCAACCATAACCCAAGCTTATATTCTCATAACTGGCATCTAGTTTGAAAGTGGAAAGTAGGGACACACTACTCGGTTTAAAATTTTTCCATTTACAATTTCGTAACACCTTATAATCTATGGATAAAACCATGGTTTTGGAAGATTTATTGATATGGAGCACTTTAAAGTATCCAAATTCGTTGTTTAATACTTTCACAGATGTGACAGAACTTGAATGATTCTTATCGCAAAGGAGCTTCAAGTCTGGAATCCCACAGAACTTGGGCCTATTTTCTCCCCAAAACGGGTACCTTACGTCTTGCATATTCCCACATGAGTATGGAACAGAACATGCCGTATATGGTGCGTACTCGCCATTTGAGAGTGGAATAGCTAAGAAGATGATGAAGGATAAATAGAAAAACTGTTGAAGAAAGAAACAGGAAGCCATTTTTTTGTATGGGAAATGTATTTCTTGGACACGAAAAATGGCAAAATTTTGTATCTATTTACAGAAATTCATGCATTATTATTAACCATAAAAATGTAGTGCTATTAGCATGCTAATATAGTAACATGCTGTACTGTACGGTAATCAGGAATCACAAAGAAAGGAACAAAACCATCTTCACAGGAGCTAGTGGACGAACGAAACTAGACTTGGTCTTGAAAGTCTTTTTAACTTCAAGCCAAAGACTTTGTACACCTCCAAAACTAATGTACCTAAGGTCTTATTTTCACATTGTAGACATATAGAGACATAAATGATTTGTCATTATTAATGGAAACTATCCATGTAAAAATAAATACGAATATTAAATAGAGATGACACCTAATAGGATCATTTGGGAGCTATCCAACTACTCCGTAACTAATATACCGTCCATCCAAAACTGCTAGGCAAGCCCGTACGTTACCCTTAACTCTCGTAATTAAACATATAACACAATTTTATTGTAAACCTTTTATAATAGTTGGAATATCCTCGCATTTAGTCTTAATGACACTATACAAAGTATAAGTATGAAAAATTGAAAAATAAATCATAAAGCATTATGAAATACGGAGTACGAAATACATTTTAGTAAAAGTGATAATTAATTTTCGGACATTCTAAAATGATACTACTTCCAGAGAATTATTGGCTACTGAGTGAAACAAAAAGTGTACCCAATTTCTCACGCCACTTCTCCCCATAAATTGGTTCAACTTGACATTGATGTCTAGATTTTTCTCTGATTAATCAATTGCGGAGTATATGACCTGTCTATGGAAATACTTCGGCCATTTGCCAAGGGATTTTCTACTGCATTTTCCCCATATTACTTTTGTTTTCAAACAATTAATTTCCTTTATAATTAACGCTAGTGTTTGCTAAATTTAACAATAAAAAAAAAATAAAAAATAAAAACAGCAACTTAAGAAAATATTATTACACTGAGTGAATTAATATCGTCAGAAAAACAAGAGTATTACAGAGTAGCATATGAAAAATAAAGAATAAGTAGACAAGCCAAAGAAAAATTACTTACGAAAACCTTTTACCACAGTACATTTCAATGACATCATACTAATCAAACTAAACAGTCACAAGTCTTCCTAGAAGTGGAAAAACCCTTCCAATCAACACGGTATTCAAGTTGTGGGACAGTGTGGATTTATCAATTTTTGGCAAAACATGATTGGTCAATGATCATACAAAAAAAACAATTCACTCTTATTGAGTATTTGAGTACGTTAGCGCGTACAAAGTCTATTGATGTAATCCAGTCTATAGATGTCCGGAAGATATCCCACAATGCTAATTGTGCACTAACAAAAATTAGAATGTACTCTGATAACTAATCAAGTGGAGTTGAGCAGCAGCACCTGCCTTTCAAATAGAAATACCGATAAACTCTCCATAAACAACCACTAGTGCATCTATGTATCCCCCAAACACTTAACAAGTAAGCCAAAACATTGTCAATTAACTTCTTCATGGAAATTTCTACAATTAACTACCTTAGTTCAGCTTCCCACGCGCAATACTTACCTCACTATTTCTTTACTACTTACACTCAGCAGTTAATAGCATTGAATTGAATCAAAACACTCTGTAGTCTGTACACAAAAACAGGACATGTACATACTACTGATTTCTCGCTTAAAACCTCAGAGGCTTAATCGGTTCAAGCCTTGCTCCAAACTTACCCCATCCTACTAGAAGTCTTCAAACCTGTAAAACACAAGCGGCCTGTTTGGTAGCGCGCAATAAATGAGGGTAACACTAGTTATGAGAGTGAAGTTTAAAGGTAAATTAGGAGGGAAATTAAAATTGTATTCCCCATGGTAATGCAATTTCATCCTCAAGGATATGTTTTCTTTATGTTTTTTATTATCATCTATTACCATTTAGAAGGAGGTATTAGGTGGGGGAAAAAATTAATTTAAAAAAAATGGTCAATTTGAGGGGAGCTAGAATTACCATTAAGAATGAACCTGACTTTCCTTACAAATTTACATATAAATTCATTCCCATTGCCATCATTAATGGCCACCTAGCATATGGGCCGAAAGGGTTTTGAAAGTGAGTGTGGAGCTTACAAGTCATATCCTAATCCTAAAACATTTAAGAATTTTCTCCTTGCGTTTTACAAGATGTCTATTCTTTGCCAAACCTCAGAACCCCACAGGCATATATCAATATTCAATGGTGAAATGTAGATTAGGGTTTCACAATGGAAGCAGAGTGGTACTCATCAATCATCATATCATCATACTCACAGTCTATCTAGTAGTTCACTAACAAGTAAGTGCGTTACAAGCAAACTATATGATGCTACTATACACTTGCACTCACACATCACTTATAAGCATGCTGCATACATACCTAGAGTTCAGTCAAAAGAGTATTTCCACACCTCACCCTGTGCAACAAATAGCATACATAACATGTAGCAGTAGCACCTTCACATAACAAGCGACACCCCGCCCTGTGCAAAAAAATAGTTTTTAACATAACATGTAGCAGTAGTTCCTTCACATAAAAAATATTTGGGGAGCAACAATTTTATATATTAGTGAGCAAAGCCAAAATGACTATTACAACTTTAGTCCATAAGATAAATTGGCTGTTACTAGCAACACATCTACCTTTAAATTAGCAACTAACCATTAGTGCAATTTACACCATAATCAGGAGCGTCCCTTGGTCTTGGCGCTTTGCTCAAACCTATCATACAATCATACATACAACTTCCACCCGTCCAAGCATGTTGCTAATATTATCTCTAAGGTATTTTCCCAACCATTACCATCCATCATAATCTAGGCCTTAAATTCAATTATTTAACCACATCTTGCACCCAGGTACGGAGTATTACACGTCTACACATTGCACTATTTCTGCTTTACTTTCAAGCTTTTGGATCCATGCATCTTTTTTTTTTTTTTTAAATTTCAATGCTTTCTCAATCGGGTAAATGCAATATACTCCTAACCTTCACTTTCCACATTACTGGTAGATTTATTGTCCATCTTCATCCATAACGTTCTCCAAATTTGAGAATATTACTATGAAAACAGAAAGAACATTTAAAGACGGAAGGATTAGTATTTAGTACCCTTCGATGCACAAATGCATCATCCTTAAGTTACCAATTATTAGAATATTAGGCTATTAATTTCTAATTTTTCATGTTGATGATACCAATGATTTCCTTTATCTACCCTTTGTGTTGTGACAAAGCACCTACCTAATCCGTCTATTATCTACCAAATTGTCCAAATTGTTTAGCAATCATAATACTATTCCTTCTTTCCCACGATGTCATTGAGAAGACTCTTCCTCTAGATTCCTAATTACATCCCTAAAATAAGTGGTATCTATGGATTGTCTAAAAAAATCAAAATAATATTCATTCTTTCCCACAACGTCATTGAGAAGACTCTTCCCCTAAATTCCTAAGTACATTCCTAAGATAAGTGGTTCCTATAGATTGTCTATCCAAATTTATTATTAAAAAAAAAAAAGGTTATAGTGAAGACTCTTCCTTTAAATTCCTAAGGGGGCGTTTGTTTGCGGAAATGGGAATTTGTTGTTAAGAATTCATAAAAATAAGACCAATGTCTTGTTTAGTGTAAATGATACGAATAATAGGTAAGAATGCATTATAAATTTACAAAAACATCATCATTCAAGTTTCTTCTCTAATTTAATCATTGACGGCATTTTAGTCATCTCCCATCTCTTTTCAATTCCCATCCATAATACTTGCCCCCCTTGGTAATAATTTGTCGGAGACGGAGGAATATAATCAAATCCCAATCCCAATCCCACTCCCCCACCTTTAATCCCAGACCATAGAAACAAATATGAAATTCCCTAGAAACAAACATGAGATTTTTCTGCAATTGAGATTATAAGCCCATTCCCACCCTAAACCCCCACATAAGTACCTTCCTAGAATAAGTGGTTTGCATTTAATAGTTTGTTTCTATACTCACAATGTAAGCTTATTTTTTTGACCGATTATACTAATCACCTATCACCCTACATCCACAACTTAACATCTTATGCTATTTGACTATTGTCCTGACGCATAACCAAAAATATACCCCATATCACTACAACACAATGGTTTACAAATCGATCGACAATTCATTAACATAACAGCGTGTACACTTGTATGTGACATACTGTCACACGGTACCTTGGATACGTTCTTTAGGTCCACCCATTTATATAATAGAATTCCCATAATCATAATGGGATTCAAATTAAGTAGAATTACTCCAAAATCACCATGAAAACTAATTCTTCCTTACATCATACACAACCAACAACAGCTAAAATCAATCTAAATACACTTACTTATCAATAAAAATCCAGATGGGAACACCCAGATTACCAAACTCAATTTCAGCATCATTATACCAAAATACAAAGCCAATTACAGTTTAAACATCATAAAAACAATAACCCAATGAAAATTTGACAATGTACTTCAAAATCAAGGAAATACAAACCAATTTAAGCAAATGCAATAATTATTTGAAATAGAAGATAACTTGCCTTTGATTGAAAACCCCATTATGAAAAATCACCCATGAACATGATTAGAAAGTTATGGAAAGTTACTTCGTCTTCTTCAATCAATTACTTGAGTCCAAAATTATTGCACCGCGCACCACAATTCTATCTTCTCCCCTCTCACTTGACCACCATTCTTCTATCTATTAGTTTGTTGATGCGCGACAACGGAAGAAGCAATGGGCAGGCGGACAGCCATAGTGCGGCTACCAGGTAGTACGGGTAGGCGGGTACCCTCTTTCTCCCACGATGCGCCTCATTTGCATTTGCCCGTTTTTATCCCTTAGGAGTCGAGGAGATACATGGTAGGAGTTGGATATTTAAAAATCAAAAACTTTTGCATGCCCCCAGTTTACAATAATTTTACTGTGCATTCAACATTTTTGCGAAAAGTGACCCTTTTTCTTTACAAAAGTGACCCTTTTTATTACAAAAGTGACCCATACTTTTACAAAAGTGACCCTTTTTTACATAAGTGACCCTTTTTTTTAACAAAAGTGACCCTTTTTATCACAAAAGTAATTAAGCTACATATGCAAATTGCAAAACGAGTATCAAAATCTTCCTCAACATCTTCCTCCATAGAATTGGAAGTTTCTGGAATTTCTCTCTCCTCCATTACCTCTTCTTTAAGCTCCACACTATCAACCTCCATTTTCGCCTCCATTACCAGAGTTCTTCGCCTCCATTTTCGCCTCCATTACCAGAGTTCTTCGCCTCCATTTTCGTCTTCGGCTGAACCCTAGCATTCTTCGGCGCGAATCTTGACGGCGGTGGTGGCGGTGGTGGTAAGTGAAAAATAAGTGAGGAGAGAGAGAAAAACTGATAAAAAAAAGGTAATGAAGAGGCTCACGTGCTATTGATTTACAATAGCATTATTGTACATCCGATTTTTTTGAACATTTGTGTTTAAAAATTCACAAATACTAAATGCACTACAAAAATTTTACATTAGGAGAATTCTAATACGAGTAAAATCTTGTTTGGTTCAGTTTATTTTTACTTATCTCAGAAAAGATAAGAAGTAACTCTTGTAAATATTCAATGTACTGTATAGTTAAAAGATAAGGAATAACTTGTTTCAAAAAAAAAAAAATTACTTGGTATACATCCGTCGACCGTTATATAATAATTTACTGTATATCGGGGGTTACTTTTATCAAATTTAGGGTCACTTTTATAATTTTTTGGGTAACTTTTATCAATAAACATAAATACTTTGTAATTTTAATTTATGTTAGGGTAACTTTTATTCATATTAAAGTAACTTTGGCTTATTTTAGGGTAACTTTATAATGGATATACAATATTTTTTTGTACATCTGATTTTTTAAAAAGATTGTCAAAAATAAGTTTAGATCAGATCAGATCAGAAAAATAAATTCAGATCGGATCATCGTTTTATGTGCAGTTTTTTATCGCTAAATTTCTTTAATTTCGTAATAAATAAAAATTATGAAAACTACATATTAATAAAATGCACATTATTACGAATCTAACAAGATCCCACTTGATATATTTTTTCCTTATTGATTGTTGTACATTTAAGGTCAAAGTTTGGTCAAATCAAACAATTAGATCAGAGCAGATCATATGAAATAAGCAAAAATAAAGTGAACCAAAAAAGCCCTAAATGCACTACAAAAATTTTACATTCGAAGAATTCTAATACGAGTAAGTAGTACGAGTACCTAGATACGTATGTTTAATTTGATGTAGCTGTATAAAGTACCAAAATAGGTTAAATTGAGGAAGTGATTTCGGCACACCTTTATGTGATAGCGGTGTTCGTTAATGCAAATAAAAGTTTAGGCCTTGTTTTGAAATAAGGGAGGATAGAGAGAAGAGATGAGAATCTAATGTTAAAGTGAGAATAATGAGCCGATCTAAACCCTTAGGCCTTAGATATACTTCCTTTGTTCTCATTTTTCTTTGCCCCACTGCAAATAATTATTTAAACTTTAAAACCTTTGACCATAAATTCTTATTAATCAATAAGAGATAATATAATTGTATAGGGTTTTGTTAGATTCATTTTATTGTATATTTTATTAATATAAAGTTTTTATAATATACTTATAGAATTGAAGTTATGTACGTTTAAAACGTGTCTTGAATATGAAAAATAAAATGGGGCAAAAAAAATAGGAACAGAGAGAGTATAACAAAAGTAGTTTTTTTCATAATTTATAAGAAGCAATATTGATCACTAAAACCTTTGGTGATAGATGCAAAATTATTTCATTTTTCACAAATTAATCATCACTTTTTAATTTTATGTCCATCACAATTTAGTTAAAATCCTGTTTATTCAATTGAACTTCTGCTTTAAGTAGATTTGTAAAAACTAGTTAACATTGGTTGTAAAAAAAAAAGAAATAGTTAACATTAATACGTAGTCAGTGAATATTGGAAAAACTAATAGGCCGTTTAGTTGGGGTATTCATCAAAAAGAAAAAGGAAGTCAATCGTCCTTATTCTCTTTGTTATTATTTGTTAGACATATTTTTTTTCTATTTTCCTTGCTCTCTACATTCCCCAAATTCTTCAAGTTGATTCCCCTCCTAACCACCACCCTCCTCCTGCTACCTACCCATACCACCCGAAAACCCAGCCACCGCACATAATTATAAAATCGAAGTAATGTAAAAATTTTCAAGCATTGGTACATAGAATCACCTACATGACTACGGGTATGTTTTGTTCACCTTATTTTCACTTATTTCAGCTTTACTAAGTTTAAATAATTTAAGATAAGTTGAGTTTTATTTAGAAAAAATAAGTTCGAATAAAGGCTGCCCAAGGTCAAATTACAACTAAAATACAGAGTAAGTTTTATTCCATCGGTTTTTAAATACTTGCTCCACTTTCCTTTTTCGGCCGTTTTTAAATACTTGCTCTATTTCCTTATTTGGAAAACTTTTACAATATTAAATTAATTTCTCATATTTAATGGACCAACCGTGATCATATTTTATTATTTTCATATTCTCTCACCACTACTTTTGCTTTTTACAATTTTTTATTATTCCACATATCCCACTACCTCCGTATTTTATTATTACTTTCTCTAATTTCTCCTAAAACTCCGCATATGAAAAAATGGAACAAGTATTTAAAAATAGAGAGAGTATTAAGTTAATATAAGTTCATACTACGTACTCCGTATTAGTTAAATTCAGAATAGAACACACCCCACATCTTCCACGTTCTCGTGATATCAATACCTCCTCCTCTCAACTCTTACATCCACCGTCCAAACCAACTGGCCCCACCAACCATCTTCATCCTACCGCTGTAAACCCCTCAGCCCTCACTCACCAAACCTTCCCATTTCTCTCTCCTAAAACCCTTGTTAAACCTTGAACAACAATCAACCCCTACGACTTCTAAGTTCAAACCCCCTCCATCTTCCTCCCCCCCCCAAAACCCCAGAAAAATTTAAGATCTTCAATCAAATTAAACCCTAACAATGGCGGATTCCCTTAAAACCAGCTTATCAAATAACCCTAAAGTTTGGATTTTGATCGGTATTGGTGTTGCAGGGATCGCAGTAGTTGTTTCTAGAGAGAGAATTAGGAGGAGAGAGAAGAAGTTTCTAGAAAGAGAGGATTTTGGCGCTTTTGTTGAGCGTTTTGAGCTTCTTCCTTCTCCTCAACCGCCGCCTCCTGCTGCTCCTCTGCCTCTTCATGGCCTCACCTTCGCCGTCAAGGACATGTTCGTCATTTCTCATTTTGCAATTTTTTTTTTAATTTTTTTTTGTTGAAATGGGTTTGTTTTGAAGGGTGTGATTGTGTTTGTGATGGTGCAGATTTGAGATAAAGGGGCGAATAACGGGGTTTGGAAACCCAGATTGGAAGAAAACGCATGATGAAGGAGAGAAGACAGCAATTGTGATTACTAACTTGTTGAAGAAGGGTGCTACTTGTGTGGGGTCCACTGTTTTGGATGAACTCTCATTTGGGTACTCTATCTATCTTATTCTTCTGTCTTCATTTGAATTTTTGTTTCTTGGACTTTTGTTTGGAAATTTGGGTTTAAATTGTTGTATTATGCTATGATCTGGTTGATGGGTTTGTCATTTTTGGGGTTAATTTGCATACATTGTCTTGTATTTGAGAGTAGAATTTAACTGCGAGTTTGGTTTAATAATCGAAATATTGAATACTATACATGAGAGCAGTGAATCATTGATCATACTTAGGGGGCATTGTGAGTCATTGTTGAACTGTATTTGTTTTAGTGAGAAGTGATTTGATACTTTCGTCGTTCCTAAATAATGGCCACATTTGATTAGGGGTGTAAGGAATGGAGTGAAAATAGCATGATTATCCATCAAGCCTAATGGTGTCAGAGTTTTCAGTTAAGGGTAATGTGAGATCGTTTAACTCTATTTGACTGTGTCCTGTTATTTCTGTATAATTATAAATGTGGCTAATAATTTGTGACAGAGGAAGAATATTGGACTCTTGGGTCTTGTTTGGTTGCTTGGGTTTTTGGGTTCTATTCTAAATGCAGTATTGGCTTCACCGTGCAGTAGGTTCTAAATATCCGTGCATGTCATTGGTGGTAATTGGTTTGCCAAATTATTGGATGAAACTCTTGCGTGGTTTAGATTCCTGGTCAGGTTAATGGTTTATTAATGAAATTAGTCAGTTGGACACTAACATTTGTAGCCCAGTGATCATTGTTCATAATGTAGCTCTTCAAATGCCATCATTTGATTTGTTTCTGACTTTGGTACTTTTCTCTTACTGATGGGAAAAAGTTTGTTGAGGTAAAGCAGTGTTTTCTTTTCAGGATAACTGGCGAAAATGTGCATTATGGAACTCCAATCAATCCGTCGACACCACATCATATTCCTGGGGGGTCTTCTAGTGGCTCAGCTGTAGCGGTTGCTGCACAGCTTGTTGATTTTTCTCTTGGTACGTGGCCTTTTCACTCACCATGTATTTATAAAGCTATATTACTGTATATAATTGGAAAGATGGTTATGCCCCATAACTGAGGTGTCTTCTAAGTTTTGAAAATATAGCTGTGAAAGATTTATGAAGGCATCAAAATGGCAAATTTATAGTTTGTTCCGCAACTACTTATTGATCTTTTCTTCTCTCTGGACATATATTGTGCATTTTGAGCAGGTGTTGTCACATTCATTGATCCATATCTATAGAGGCACATTCACTATGTGTGGTTGCCTTTGCGGTTTACTTAGATTCTCAGTAACTTTTGGTGTGGATTGTGGAGTCAGTGGAGTATAATTGAGTTTTGTGAAGCATTTAATATGATCATATAATTTGCTTTTCTCTAGAAACAGCTAATTGCTGGTTATTGTGAATTTGTGATCAATCAAGTAATTCAGCAAAGTAGTACTTTTTCTACTTCCTTTGTTTCTTTTTAGTTGCAACATTTTCCTATTTTGGAAATTGTTAATTACTTGCAATACTTTTCATTTTTAACATTTCTTTCTCTCTATCTCTCTCCTACCCACATGGGTCCCTCTTATTTTTCTCCTATATCTCTCCTCTTCAAAAATTGCCTAGGAGACCGTGAAAATAAAAATATTGCAACTAAAAAAAACGGAGGAAGTATAATATTAAGTTGGATATCTTCTCAATGATCTGACAAATCTAATGGTTCAGGTACTGATACAATTGGGTGTATAAGAATTCCAGCGTCACTGTGTGGTGTGTTTGGATTTCGCCCATCTCATGGGGCTGTATCTATGGATGGAGTCCTGCCAAATTCTCAAAGTCTAGATACTATCGGTAATGAACTACTCTGCACTAAATCAATTTACTATACCCCTTGCCCCCTCCCTTCCTCCCTTTGTTTCAACAATCCTTATAGTGTAAATCTTGGCTAATGCTATTATTCAGGATGGTTTGCTAGGGATCCCTCTGTTTTACATCGTGTTGGACATGTTTTGCTCCAGTTAAAGACTGAGCCCAGGAGGTCAAGGCGCTTCGTAGTTGCAGATGATCTCTTTGAACTTTCAGAAGCTTCAAAGCCTAAGACATCACATTTTGTGAAGCAGATGACAGAAAAGCTATCTGGATGTAAGCCTCATTGTATGTTTTTTAAATAATGTTCGGAATATTAGGAACTACACTGCGAATACAGCATTGCCAACCCAATTTTTTTTGTGTCATGGTGGTTTTCTCCATCTCTTCTCTACTTAAAAACAACACATACAATGATTTTTTCTTCCTAAAGAACTGCATAGAAATACCTCTATATCTTTCTATAAACGTAGAAATTACAAGATCTCCCAATCTTACTAAATATGTAAACTTCATAACACATAAATTAATTAGGAAAAAATGTAAATATACTTCCTACCAAAACTCCTAAACAAAGTATCCTAGTCATTGACTTCCTACCATCCTACATTTCTGCCAAGTACCTATGTACTCCAAGGTTTCTAATTTAATGTCAAATAATAATATTGACATACACGTGTGGATGTGTGGCTAGTAGTTGGGTTGCAACCCAACATGTAAAGCTTTCTTCTTCTGTACTGGGTTAAGTTTGAATGCCATTGGTATAATGTATATGGGAATACTTGAGTGATGATTTGATGTATTGGTGGTGCACTGGTTCCATGTCAAAATAAAAGGAGTTTATTATTATATTTTGTTATTGTAATTATGGCTCTATTTCATTGACTGTGCAGACCAGAGCCCCAAGCATGTAAATATTGGCCAATTTATTGCCTCAAATGTTGCAAGTTTGAAAGCCTTTTGTGAAGAGTCTTCAATTGTTCAAAGTGGAGTAGGAGCTCTCAAAGCTCTTTCGTCGGTTATGGTTTTACTTAATAGGTATCTTCTTGGAAAGCTCTTCTTTAATTTACTAATGTTTGGGAGTTGGGAGTTGGGACAAAGGGAGTATAAATAAGCTGAGGGCATGAAATTCAGACCATTGAAGCCCTTGGCTCACCAGGGGAATTCCTAATGTAATATTCCCTTTTGTGTACGAGTGATACCTTCTTCTCGTTTTTTTTTTTTTTTCTAACGAGTAACGAATATAAGAGTGTATACTAATACATACAAAAAAGAATTTAATTCCGTGCCTTTCATTTGCTTTATTTGGTGAATACTCTCCTAGCACTATTGAGCACCACTGATACCACTTGCTTTCTAAACTGCGAGGTTGGTGTAATTTAATGTGGTTTAAAGAGTATTGAAAAGAAAAATAAAGACTTATTATGAAATTTATATGAATGGGATGGAGCGACCCTATGAAGCAAGTTGTATTTGATGGTTTCCAGATTTGTTTTACAGCAAAGGAGTTTATTTTGTGCAATGGTATTGTCTTTTTTTTCCCCAATCTTTCATGGAGTATATGCTTTTGGTTATTAAATTTGGCTATCATAATTGCTCTTTCTTTTTAGTCTAGCTTCTATAAATTGCTGAATTCAATTCTAGAGACTTTGCCTAATGTTAAAATATGTATCTTTCTCTGTATCTTTCTTGCTTTTTTTAGCCTGCAGAATACTGATGAAATGCACATTAAATAAACCAGATATGAGTTCACTTCGCTTTAAAATCTTGGTCTGCTGAATTAAGCTTGTTTTTCACCTGTTAATTGTACCTTTCCCCTTTTTTCTTGCATGTTTGGAAAATAAAGGTGATTACATTCACACTAGATTGTTATGGTTTCTTTGGTGATTTGTTTCTCATGGCTTGTAGGTGCTGTATTTATGATGTGTTCTTGATTTTTGTATTTTGTTCTGACCAGCATTTAAAATGCTTATCAGATATGAGTTCAAAACAAATCATGGAGAATGGATCACATCAGTGAAACCAAAGTTGGGGGCTAATGTATCTGGACGTGTTCGTACAGCAATCGATTCAATGTCTGAGGATGTAAAAGTTTTGTATAAAGTGAGGGCCGAATTGCGTGCTGTGTTGCAGGACCTTCTAAAGGTATATTCAGCTGTTCATTAAGTTGTGTTGAATGTGACTTAAATGACCCATTTTCCAGGGCTATATAAGGATGAACAATCCTTTTTCCCCTTATTCCCTGCATGTGTGAAAAATAATGGTGACTTAAATGATCCAGGTTCCAAGTCTATAAGGATGAATAGTCCTGTTTTCCCTTATTCCCTGCTTGCTTTTAAAATTATGATGTTTAAGTTGTGTTGAATGCGCGACTTAAATGACCCATTTTCCAGGTCTGTATGAGGACGAACAGTACTTTTATTCCTGCTTGTTCCATGTATCAGAACTGCCGCTGCAGGCCACCTGAAGATGTACCTAATCAGATGTAATTTTGTGCAGCTTGTTTTGAAGTACAGTTTTTTTGTTTTTTTTTTTTTTTTTTGGGGGGGGGGGGGGGGGGGGGACTTCTTTTAGGTCTTCAGTAATGAGATATTGGGATGTATTAGAAGTTTGAGAAGGTGCATGTTTGATCACTCCATGGTGTTGTAACACAATTTTAATGTTAGAGATTTTAAAAGGAAAACAATTATGCTTGCTTAAAAGGTATGGAGTATAAATTTAGAGGAAGTAGCAGCATAGGTTTCTTCCTTATAGTCATCTTAGATTGAGGCATCTTAATCTGAATTTTTGGATTTTCTTGTCCAGTTATTGGATATATCCTTGTGTGATCGGGTACTTGGGAGTAATGACTGCTTGATAAAAAGTGTGCAAGCCAACATTAGTAATGAACATTTAGGTTGGACAATGACCATAACAGAGATTGTTTTCTTCAAGCTTCTGTGCAGATATTATGCTTCTTCTTAATCTGGGCAATTCTAATGTTAATTTCAGAATGAAATTGGAAAATAAATATGCCATAGCTAGTGGATGTATGGATTGAACATTCAAGGTTGAGCTGATTATTATGATTAGGAATAAGTTTTGCATCCATTTTTAGGATTTCAATTTCAGTAAATACTGTTCATCTGCAGTTCTTGGTAAACTTATGTTCATGTTCTACCTGTGGTTCTGTTGGAGTTGAAGAAGTTGGACCATATCTAGTTTGTTGGCTAGTATATTATTCTACTCTGATTATGTGCGCTAGATCTGTAGGTGGTGTACCCTTAGATTTTTCTTTCTTTTTTCCTCTCTCATTCAGTGCGTGTGTGTGTGTGTGTGGGGTGGGGGGTTTCTTGGTAAAGCTGTATCTATTGAGTTAAATCTTCTAATTTTTTTTTCCCCCTCAGGTAGATGGAATTCTTGTTCTTCCAACAATAATTGATCCTCCAATAAAACGCAACTCAAGAAAAGGTCTGTCTTCTGAGTTTAATGATCGGGCACTATTCTTATCCAGCATATCAAGCATGTCCGGGTGCTGTCAGGTATTGAACAATCAGGCTGAGTTTTGGGGGTTAATTTATGGGGGTTTATCTGCTTATTCTTGTAGAAGTCACATGCTGTTCTGCTGCCAGGTTACTGTTCCACTGGGAGAGCATGATGGTCTTCCAACTTCTATTTCATTGATCGCATTTCATGGATCTGATAAGTTTCTGCTCGATACTGTGTTGGATTGCTATTCAACACTTAAAGAACAAGTGAGACTTGCATTCGAGTCCAAGCCATTGCCAGATACCAATGGTCACTTGGATGCTTCTGAACTGCTGAAAGAGAAGGTTAGTTTGTTGAAAAATGCTGGTAATGTTAGGTTTGTGAAAGCTCAATTGTGTTCATACCAAAGCAAAGCAATGATTGATCCCTTTCCTTGCAACACTATTCCAGAGCTGGAATAGGTGTTTCTGATTGCAGAAGAGATTGTATTTGTTTGCATATGCCTTATGAAATTGAAAAGGCTGGACCTCATAGTGAGAGCTTTCTGTAAATTACTGCTCTCATTTGATTCAGGAATGTTAGTTTTACTTGGTATCAGTAAAACATACTTCCTCCGTTTCTTTAGTTGCACTTTAAAAATTTGTGGACTCCTAGGCAATTTTAGGAGATGAGAGGGATAGAGAGAAAGACAAGACTGGACCCATGTGATAGGAGAGAGATAGAGAGATAATATTGACTAAAATGGAAAGTGGTTCACTTAAATTGAAACTTCCCTTTTTAGAAAGCGCTGCATTAAAAAAAAAAACGGAAGAAATAAGTAAAAAAATTTAGAGTGTTTGAGATTGTGTGAGAGGCCAAATGTACAGTACCTTGGATAAGGAAGATGCTACTTCCTCTATAATCTAACAGGGTTTGGACTTGAGTTTGGAGATGCCAGTCGCTCCATACTTACCATAAAACATTGTCATCCTTTCCTTTTTTATTCCTTAACCGACACTATTGAAGTATTTGTGTGACGACTGTGATTCTTCATTAATTGGGTCTTTAACTAGATACTAATCAGGTTGAATTACTTGTATAAAATATTCTAGTATGAATTGTGATTTATCACTTCACTCTAAGAGCAGGTGCATCCTAATATTGAGTACTTCTGGTCCCTGCCACCCAAAATAGCAGTACTATCTTTGTGTTTCCATTCCCCTTGGGTAATCACAATTCACTAAGAAAGCGATTTAGATTTCCTTGCTATCTATCTATTGGTTGGGCTGTGACTTATTGAGGTTAGTAATGCTGTTGTCAGGTTATAAAAATCGTGAAATCTGTAAAGTCTAAGTTTCTAGCATATATCTTCCCTTGATATCAAGTTTAGTGCCGGTTGCTACAATGTTGAATTAAAAGTTTTTAGTAGTTGGGTTATTACTCATTAGAATAGCCAAACTTGAGTCGTGAGAAACAATTATTAGCTCGTGATTGTTGGACTTCATTGTTTTTTCTTTCTTATGTTGGAGCTTCTTTTTGATGATTTTCTAATTGTTTAGAGATATACTGTCTCACTGTCCAATCTTTCTCCAGGGTAATGCTGCATACAAGGGGAAACAGTGGAGTAAGGCTGTCAACTATTACACTGAAGCTGTAAAGCTGAATGGGATTAATGCAACGTACTATTGCAATCGAGCAGCTGCATACTTGGAGCTGGGATGGTAAATGTTTTTTCTTTTTATTCGGTTTCTCTGACAATGTTGATTTCTTTATTACAATGATAGATTCATTTCAGCCTTCCCTTTGATGCACTGTGTTTTGTATATCCAATATTTGAGTAATCAACTTCTGAGAGTTTCATGAATATAAGGAAATCCACTTAATCACCCCCCACCCAAAAAAAAAAAAAAAAAATGTGATGTAATTAAATCAATTTTCTGTTTGTGTAGCTTTCAGTAAGCCGAGGAAGATTGCACAAAAGCTATATCACTTAGTAAAAAGGTGAGAAATCTTTCTCCCTAAATTACAAAAGACTCCGCTCTTTAGTTTAATCACAAGTTGCTGTTTTTTTTTTCCTCATAATCTGCTTCTGCATTGTTTTGGTGCTGCATTTAGTGTTCCGAGATATATTAAAACATAAGGTATAAATAGTGTAAGAGCTTAACTTTCTTCAAAAAAAAAAAAGTATGAGAGCTTAACTTGTGGGAAAAATCTTTCGGTAAGGCAAGCTGTCACATTATTGCAAATTGGTATCATTCTGAAAGCGACTTTATCTCCATTTGTATATTGGTTTTGTGGATAACTTTTGATTTATAATTTATGTTGCAGAATGTGAAGGCATATTTAAGAAGAGGGACTGCTAGAGAGTCACTTCTTCGATATAAGGAAGCTGCTGAAGGTAGTGCTTGAATTCTTGTTCTACTTTTCTATCTATTAAATGCTGCTAATATATTCATTTAATCTTAGTGAGTGGAGGGACTGGATCTTCCTTCGTTGAATGTTATTTTTCCTTTATGTATTTAACCACCGACCTTCTTTATGATTCTTAATTACATTGGGTGTAGCTGCCGTCTGTTGTGATTTCCAAGCCTAAATCACTAGTACAAGTATAATTTCTTTCTTACTTTCCCCTCTTCAGTTACTTTTAGGGTGAGTACCCTGTAACAATTTAGTTGGATTTTCTTGGGATAACCAATTGGGTAAATGCTAGATTACGACAATTGGTTGATACTGCATCATCATCATAATTGTTGCTGTCATCATCTATTGCTAATTAACGAGATTGATGTAATCATATGGCTCTAGTTAGTCCTTATTCTTCCCAAATTCCCCTTCTTTAATCATATTGTTAAGTTTTCCTCTAGTATCCTCTAAACGAAAATTATCTGAACACTGAACTTTAATTTCACTGTTATATAACTTATTATAACATTACTGATCAATGCTAAGTGTATATTCTACTCTCACAATCATTGTTGTGTTTACAGACTACAAGCATGCACATGTTCTTGAGCCGCATAACAAGGTCGCCAATCTTGGAGAGAAGAGGTTGAAGAAGCTCATGAGTTAAAACAGGATTTCACAAGTTGATTTTTGCTAATTCTACTTCCAGCGGAAGGCAAAACAATAATGAGAAATAAAGGCTAGTAAAAGAGGAAGAGCATGGCGTTTATACATTTAGATCATAGATATATTTTCTTTTCTTTTAATCTGTGTATAGAAATTTTGGCATTGTGATGAATGATGCAACATTCTTGCACAAGTTTTGCGGCGAAATATTAATTTTTGAGAGGTAGGATACTTGTTTAGCTGCTTTCAAAATTAATGGACATACTCTTATCAGTCTTATGTACATGTTGATTGAAGAAATGAAAATGTGTTCAGTGAATTGATTCATTTTCAAATGTGGCCAATCTTTTGTTCTAGTGGAAAGATATGATAAGCTATAGAAGTTTATCTGGTAACTTAATAATATTCCTTGTGAAAATACTCTTTCCTTGGTTGTAAACAAATGTAACAGCTGTTAATTTAAAGGCTAAATTTGGTTATTAATCCTTGATTCCTTATTATGTGGAATATTTTACCTCAGTCCAATCTTAATAATCCTGATTATTATGATTAATCAAGTATCAACCTAATTAAAACTTTAGGCCATATGATTAGAACTTCTGGGTTCTAATTGGCTTAATTTTTATTGAAACAATGTTTAACCCCACAATTATTAGATCCTTAAGCTTCACGGCTTCAAGGGACTGGTGGTACCGGCTTACCTTCTCCCATGCTGGTCTCCGATCCGTGTCGTCAGATCTTGGCGACGGAACCACCATGCATTGTTGGGTTCCTAAGGTGTACAAGCAATCTAAGCCAAACCTTCTGTTGGTTCATGGGTTTGGTGCCAATGCTATGTGGCAATATTCTGATACAATTGATCATTTCATCCCCAAATACAATGTAATAATTCTTAGCATCAAAACTCATTTCTTTATTACCATTGCTAATCTATCTTTATAAGTATATTAGTATATATAATTTGCACTCATTACATTATTTTTACAGGTATATGTACCAGACCTCATATTCTTTGGGAGGTCATACACAACCCAAAAGGAAAGGTCAGAAAGTTTTCAAGCTAGGTGCTTGATGAAGCTAATGCACATACATGGAGTACAAAAAGTGAGCTTTGTAGGTATTAGCTATGGCGGTTTTGTAGGGTATAGCATGGCATGCCAATTTCCGGAGGCAGTAGAGAAGGCAGTGTTGTGTTGCACCGGGGTTTGTATTGAAGAGAAGGACTTGAAGGAGGGTTTGTTTAAAGTTCAAGACTTGGATGAAGCTGGCAAGATCTTAATGCCTCAAAATGCTGATAAGTTGAGGGAGTTGATGAGACTCTCCTTTGTTAAACCTCCCAAGGGAGTGCCAGATTGGCTCTTGACCGACTTCATTAATGTGAGTCCCCAAATCCGAGTTATGGTACCTATGTCCACTTTCGTGTGTCACTTATTTTGTGGTTACCCGAATACCCGTTACCAATAGAAATCACTACCTTTTTACGCAACTTACATATATGAGTTAATAGACTGATTAAAAGAATGATATACACTTAATATTTTGACATACAATACCAAAGGAACAAGAACAATGTATGCTCATACAATAGGCACATGGTGTTTGTGATCGACCGGGCGTTAATGACTTATGTAAATGTCTAAATGATTATGCAGGTTATGTGTAAAAATTATGTGAACGAGAAGAGAGAATTGATTGAAGAAATACTCAAGGATAGGCAACTCTCAAAATTGCCAAAGATCTGTCATGTAAGTGATAAACCGCTTTAATCTTTCTGCTTGCCATGCATGTATTATGCATAACCCTTTTTATTTTATTTTTTAGTTACGTAAAATGAAATATGCAAATGGATCACCGATGTACACTAAGGTATGAATGGTTTGGGCTATCAAGTAGGCCTCCCTAGGCCTTTTGGGAACTCCAGGAACTATCACAACACATAACCTTGTCAATTCCGAAAATGTTTCCAGGAAGCTAAATTTGAAGCCAATAATACACAAGATCGGACCATCTTTAGAGATTTTGAGACATGATGTCGAAAACTCAAATAATGATAGGGGATGCATTATTTTAGGGTCATACCATTATATAATGTTGATTGGAGCCAAATATGGCCAATATAGCAATATCCAATAACATAAAGGCCCATGGGGCCTTAAGTAGACAATTCCAATCACAAAAATAGCCTCCCATGATTTTATGGGGTTCATGGAAAGCACCTCAACCTCTTTTATTTTCAAGTCAAAAAAGTAAAAACTTGACCAAAAGTGAAGAATAATCCACGTTTTCGGACAAATTAGGAAGAATGCAGAACGTGTTCCCCCCAGTGTCATACAAGTTAATTGGTTTGAAACTATAATAGGTCTACCATTACCAACAGGTTTATAAAGTTGATTGGTTTGGAACAACACTAGGTCTATCACAATCACCTTGCTCCGTTCTCGTCTCATAAGATGCCCCAAACCCAAAAAAACCAGCACCCCAGGAGTAACAATAATGTGTAGCAGTTCATTTCCATGAAATATTTTTAGAAAAACAAAAATGCCAAAATTAAGCTTAATACCCATGTTTTGGATTCTAACAAAGTGTGTTTTTTATCACATTTTCACAAGTTTTGAGTTAGTAGTATGTTAGCCTCAGTTGGGTGTTCATTAGGAGTAACAATATTGTAGTTCATTTCCATTAAGGTGTCGTTTGGTTGCACAAAAGAAATGGGAGATATAGAAAACCATGGGAATTTAGATATTGGGGTTTTGTTTGGTTGACCACAAAACATGGGAATTAAATTACCAAGTGTCCCCTTGGTAACTTGAAAATCCCATGATTTGCTAATTCCTCCATGAATAACAAACAACTTTAAACAATTAATGGGATTTCTAATGTGGGAAGTTAATTCTCATAATTTGTCAATTCCTATGGAAAGTTATTTTCCTTATCAACCAAACGACCTCTAAATTTTCTGACAAATAAATTCAATGTTGAATGCAGCCCACAATGATAGTATGGGGAGAGCAAGATCAAATTTTCCCTATAGAGTTAGGATATCGATTACAACGGTATGCTTCAATACTTCTTACTTAATGCTTGATTTTTTTATATAACACTGATGCTTAAGTTAAATGCAACATATTTAGTTTACTTCGTATTATCCATCCCTACATAATCACTGGTTTTAAACCAATACAAGCGATTTTATTTTTATCATCGAACCTTCAATGACTTGTGTTGTACTCCCTCTATTTTTAAATACTACGCATTTGACATTTTTGCTTGTTTGATTGCAATTGAATTTGTGTACATACAGGCACTTAGGAAGTAATGCTCAGCTAGTGGTGATCAAGGAAGCAGGGCATGCTGTGAACTTAGAGAAATCAAGGGAGTTTTTAAAGCATTTGAAAACATTTCTAAATGAGTCTCATATGATCCTTCCTTAGGATCCTACCCTCGAACAATAGCAATAAAAATTGATAATCTTTGTACATAACAGTAGCTAGAGTTGAGCATCAGACTTTCCAAGTTACAAAGTCTTTGTACTCAACCTCCTTCACCTATATTAACTTTTCAAGGTTAGATGTACATAATACTCCCTCTCTACCAATTGTTCGCCTCATAAATAAAAATTACTTTATTAAGTTTTGGTTGAGTGAAATTGATGAAAGAGAAAAGTGGTGGGATCAAAGTAATGTTTGTGAAAATAAAGTAATGGTCCGCATATACATTTTTAGTATGGAGCAATCTTTAAGGAATGGCTCGAAAAAGAAATTAGGTCAAACAAAAAGAGACAAATGCAGTATGTGAAATTGTGTATTAGCTAAATATTCATAAGTAAATGTTCAAATAAAAGCACAACATTTGTTCAATTGTATCCTGGTCTCAAGTGCAAGCCATAATTAACATATCACCCATACTAAATTACTAATATACATGCACTTCATTGAACTAAATTAATCATCCATTGATCTATAAGCATAATAAATATTGCAATTTACATATACCACCTCGAAAATTAAACAAGATATCGGACCAAAGAGATTAATTTACCAACATACTCGAAGTATAGGGTAAGATTATGCTATATACAACTACACAAGAAGTCAAGAAATATTTAGACAATACAATCCTTCAATGCTAAACAAGAAACTTTATAAACATCAACGTTGTTAGACTTAGATTGAAAGCTACATACTATATTGGAAGATTTGGAACCATATACACGTAATAAAAATTCAACGGTTTAAACAACTAATCTAGTACATATCATAATTCCAGCTTTATTCATTATTATTTGTCCTCTATTTCAGATCACCCAATTTATCAGCTAACCTCTCTTTAATTTCCCTCCATTCTTCCTATCTTCATACAAAATTTACACCATAACCAAAGAAAAGGTAAGCAAATTAAGACACAAGGGTGGTTATGGAGAGCTCATCAACCCCTCTCATACTGCTTCGCAACCTCGTTGTGGCTCCGCTGTTTTTGTCAGCAGACAAATCTTTCATGTTTCCCTTCCATAAAACAAAACTTGTCCGAATCGTACGTTGTTTTTTTGCCTTCGTCTTCCTTTTTATCCTCCACCTTGTCCATTCTCTTCCTTTGAGTTATCTCCCCTTCTCCTCTAGGATTTTAGTTAAACATAGTAAATATGAGCAGCAGCTGGTAGATAGCAGCAGCAGCACTGCTACTGGCCGAGGTGGTGACACAGCCATTGCTCGGGCTATCTACCAGCTGCTCTCTCTTGTAAACAACATCCCCACTAGCTCAAGGAAGTATGAAGTTGTACGTTCCTTGGCTGAGAGGCTGATCAACGAGAACCTTAAGGAAGGGTCTGAAGCCCTAAGACAGGTCAACTGTCTTGTTCTATCTGATGTATTTGACAAGACACTTTCCCAACTAGAAGCCACCTTGTTGGACCAACAGAATAAGTTTTCCCTTGGTCTAGGGAAAGGTGATTTTGGGCTCGGTAGAGTTGTAAGGGCAGCCAAGGGATGGTATCAAGTGAAAGAGGACGATGATGAGCCCGCCATGGAAAAGATGGCAGCCGAGTTGTTATGGTTAGCCCATAAGATAGAGGAAAGTGGTGGCGGAGAGGTGGTGGTGGAGAAATGGGCTTGGGTTAGAAGGTTGGGATGGTTAGCTTTAACAACTGAGCCAAGGGTTCAAGCTTCATTGGTCAAGCTCACAGGTATGAATGAATTACTTGAGGAATATTTTTCCCCTAAATACGGTTCTCTTCCAAAGAATATCCTCTCTTATTGTTTCTTGGTTGAAATTTTGGTCCAAGTTTTATGTGGTTTACATTGATTGGCTTCAATTTTCTTGAGTTTGGTTTACTTTGCTAGACAATAAATGGTTTCAGTTTTCTTGAGTTTGGTTCACTTTTCTAAACAAGATTAGATTAGCTCATTGTGGAATAGCACAACGAAGTTCTGCTCAAACAAACACAGAATAACATAATCTAACACACATTAATGACTAAAAGATTCTTAATAGTATGGCAGAAAAGAGGAACTTTAGATAAAAATTATTCCTGCAATCCGTATTCCTCAAGACTTTTAAAATCTGTACTTCTGCAGCATTCTTGATCAAGCATGCCAAGGATATGGGTAAAGAGCAACAAACTGAAGGAGGCAAAACAGAGCAGCAAATGCAAACTAAAATGAAGATGTTAACAACATGGCTTCCTTTACTGTGTCAAGCCAGCAACGGGACTGATGCACCAACCCTTAGCACCAGTGAACGAGGAGAGATTGAGAGTGCACTGGAAGAAATAATAGACATGATCGAGGAAGAAGAAAACCGGGAGAAAGTATTGTCTTTGTGGCTCCACCATTTCACTCAGTGTTCCTCCTCAGATTGGCCTAACCTCTATGGCTCCTACTTAAGGTGGTGTGACATATCTCGCAAGCTTTTGCTCACAGCAGAACAAATGAAAGTGCATTGATGTAAATTGTGATATAGAAACTCTACAGCAATGTGTACTAGGAGTCTAGGAGTATGTTAGATTGTTAGGCATTCAAAACTCTAGCTTAATATTGTTTTTTCTAGTTCTAATATTAGATCTTCAAGTCAATTATAACTCAGCTTATTAATCCCCCAGAAGCAGTATTTTATTTTTTGAAGACCATTCCAGCAGTTAAATCTAAAGGTAGTTGCAATTTCTCATGGTGTAACCCGGCAAAGAAAAGTGAAAAATAGTATTACTGTTATTTAGTAAGAATAATGAATTATTAGTTTTTTTTTTTTTTTTTTTTTGACAGAATTATGAATAATGAATAATTAGTTTTTTTTTTGACAGAATTATGAATAATGAATAATTAGTTTTTTTTTTGACAGAATTATGAATAATGAATAATTAGTTGGTAACTTCAACATGATACAATGAACATGTGACAATGATTATGCACAATAAGAAAGCAATCAAAGCATAATACAGAATGTTTCCAACAAGTAGAGGTTTCTTGTCACAAAGAATAGCAGAGAGCTTGTTCAAAGCTTACTTTCTCATTGCGGTGATCACAAGGTGAACTTTGTATTTTCAACATCGAATATTTCAGAAGAAGACAGTTGTGGCTCCTGCAGACAAAAACTGAAAAAAAATCAATAAATTTCAAAGTAGACTAGGAGGAACCATATATTAAAAAAAAAAAAAAAAAAAAAAAAAAAAAAAAAAAAAAAAAAAAAACAACGTTCAAATCAAGCCAAGAGTAGAGTCTGAAAGAACTCATATAGTGTCAAACTTCCAGCATTAATTATCATAAATCATATTCCCTTCATCATAAATCGTACTGTTGTGTGAGATCACAATACATAGCTGATATTGAGATCTTCATAACATCAAACCTTTAATAGCAACATGAAACTGCTATATATCCACAACTGAATTACGAACTATCATGTAATTGGTTTGACTGAAATCCAAAATAATAGCACTACTGAACAATTATTATCTTTGAGTTATAATGGAGTAAATTCAGATGTCTTACTAAATTGAGTTCCTTTGCTAATCTATTAAAATAAGTAAGCAGGATGATACATTTTCAATCTAAGGCCTGTTATATAAGGGTAAAGTATCAAAAATGAAAGGAGGAATTCAAAAGAAACAAAAACCTACCTGTGATAATTCGCGGTGTAACAACTTATCAATGAGCTTTGAACTGATGCATCTTGATGCAAAGGTCTCCAGAATAGACTTACGCACAGAATATAAGAGTTCAGAGTATGTCAACTTTGGTTTATTAAGAATAGCTTGGATGAAACAATACGTCATGACACCGCTCATGCCCTTTTTAGTAAAAGCCTGCATTCATAACCAAAAACTTGTAAATAGTAATAGAAAGGTAACATAAACTGAACTGATTCCGAGTTCAATATACAAACAGTTCAGGGTGGAAGCTGGACTGTGCGAGTCTCGAGAGACATCCATAGCAAGAAGCAATGTACAGAAAGAAAAGCTAAGGAAACAGTGCATTAAGGTGAAACTGACATATCGTATAGTTTATATCATTTAAATATGATCCAACCTACCATTCATTACAAGAATTACCAGCACATCACAACGGTAATTCAGTAATCAGAAACATTATGAAAGAGAATTCGAATAAGTTGCTGCACAAATTTTCAACAAGAGCATCAAACTTGAATAGAAAAAAAAAAAAAAAAAAAAAAAAAAAAAAAAAAAAAAAAAAAAAAAAAAAAGAAGGAATGATCTCATCCTTACGTTGCTGTCAGTAGCCATTTCATCATCACGACAGGCACTAAAACAGATGGCACGACCTCCCCTTGTACACTTCTTAGCTCCAGAAGGAGGTCTATTGTGCAACCACTTCCTCCTGTTTATATGCAAGGGGCAGCCAAGGAAAATGGTGTTAGATATTACACAACTTAATTATCAAATTACATTATTTCTATCTAAACCTTAGACATGGATCAGCAATCAGCTGAAACCGTAAGTTATTTTGCAAATTGAATTTGCTCTCAAAGCATTTCCTTTACCTTGGAAGTTCAAATATGTGGTACAAACTCCAAAGCTGAGCACAAGTATATACACTACTGTATATGTGGTAAGCTTAACAAAAGCATCATCAGAGGTGGGACTTGGGAGTAGATGTTATTCTTACCCAGTCAGATCATACAAGTACTCGAGATCAAGGATGGTTCCACTATGACAAGCATCAACGATTGCATGGAGTGTTACCCCCTTGATTAGAGGTTTAACTATCATGGTGTTGATATCATTGTCAAAGATCATTCCTTCAGTCTTGAAGTCAACAGGGCACAGTGTTTCATCAAATCCATCAAGCTCATCATTGTCAAAATCACGTTGACGCAAACCATGTCCAGAGAAATAAAATACCAGTGAATCCCCTGGTTTGCTTCCTTCAACAAGCCATCTCAAGCTTTCTTCCATGTTTGCTTTAGTAGGCACTCGATCAAGATCACTTTCCTCTAATATAATGATAACACCAATAATCAGTCAGTTATTCAATTAAAGCTATGCTTTTAACCAGAAAATCATAAGTAAGAACCCTCTAGGTCTGTAACTTCTTTTAATGTACCCCGTATGCATTTTGTACAGGGAAAAAACATTCTCACTGACTAAAACATCTAGAGCAATGCACATGCATGTTTCATAATATAATCCTTATTGTGGTGTATAAGTAAGACAAGGGAAACCGAAAAATGAAATTGAATCAAAACATGGTGTTAAAGCTTTAAAACCAAATGTAAAAATCACATGAGTAGATACCATTACAATTATTTTTCATACCCACAGATTTTGTCGTCACATCCTCTTCACATTTTCAGGTTGATACTTCAACTCCCACCACCACCACCCCCACCCCCCAAAACAACCAACCTAAAATGAAAATGAAATTGAATAGCTTACCTGTTCCTTCGATCAAATATCTGCATATACTATGTTGTTAACTGATTCTTATAATATAGCATCAAACAAGGCAATAATTCGTTGTTTCTATCTGAGAGTGTTTCCTGAAAGAGTAAGCCTTTCGTGAACAATATTATGGAGCAATAATTTCAAATTACCTGTAAGGACTCTAATTGAATTCTCGGGAAAATGATATCGATTCAAAAGAAGCTGCTTTATATTGTAGACATCAGTGAGAGTTCCTCTCAGCTTGTATTTCTGCTTCTTGTAGCTCACGCCACAGATTAATGCTCGTTTCCCAATCCTTGCTGCAGAGATAGCTCTAGGGCATGCATTTAATATTGTAAAAGAAGCTTTTGGCCATTGGCTTGCTAGAGCCTTATATTCAGATGGTCCTGAAGTGCTTCCAAGGTTGCTATTTCTATAAGTGCCAAGGTGCAGACTAGAACTTTTGATGTTTTGCAGCTGAGGATCTTTCCAAGTTCTGTTCTTCAGAATATTAGTATAGTTTGTGACTTCACACGTTTGTATAGGAATTACGGTATGGCATCTTGAGCAACAAACAATACCAGCCCTTTTGGTGGTAAAATGTTCTAGCCTACAATATCCACATTGGATTATGCTGTTCATTTTTAGCTAGGAAGCACAATCAATGACTAATGATGGCCAAGATATGCCATATGCCATATGATCTGAAGAACAAAAGTGAGGAACTATTATCGAATCTTAACTTCAAAGCCAATCATAGCTTGGCATACCTCTGGCATTATGCTTTACTCGGAAATTTGGATAGCCATGTAGTCAAAATATACATGATTAGATGTTATATCCCACTCTTTTCCTTGCTCATTTTACACATAACATGGAAAATGGCAGCAAAATTCGATTCGTTCCACCACCATACTTTTTGTTCTGCAGGTATTCTAATGAAGGAGCAGTACTTTATAAAGTCGCTCGAATCAGATGCTCCACTCTGTCTCCAGCCCATGGAGGTTTCCAGTTCTAAGGTCTTTGATACCCACTTATAGAAAGACCTGCAGCATAAAGAAACAATGCAATGTTTAAAAGAAACCTAATCAAAGTAAAGAGGCATGTTATATTTTCCTGGCCCCCCAGATCTCACTTGATACTTTCAAATAGTAGTAAAGAACCTTTTGGCACCAATCATGTGCAACATTGCACAAACAGAATGCAAGTAAATTATAATCATGCAAGCATTTACAGAAATTGAAACAAAATTCTATTCCATCAAAATTCCACTGCACTGGCTATATACAGTGCAACAGCAATAGAAGGGCAGTTTTTGAACATTGGAACACAAATTACCAGGCATAATACACTTCCAAGATTTACTTTAAGTAAAACTGTCAACTACTGACAACAATCAACTTCAAAAATTGCCATCATCAGCTAATCATAATTCAAGCTCTGCCAACTTACTATACTCTCTCAACCATCTCCTCCCGCGCCCCCCCCCCCCCCCCCCCCCCCCCCCGCCCCTTCACTTGCCCCTTCCTAGTTCCTAACCCGGGAAAAAAAAAAGGCTCTCATATAGGAACTATGATCAATGCTGACAACCTCACGATAGTTTTTCTCATTGAACCATGAAATGTCTGCAGCCTATAAATTATTCATTTACATAATAAAATCCAGTCAGAAGGATAATGAGCAGAAAGGGTAGAGCTACCACTAGCAGATTGCTACATTGTGAAACAAATATACATATAATAACCCACTACGATATGATCAGCCAGAAAAATGTCAGCATTAACAAGCTAAAATTGTTGCATAGCTATCACCAGATTCAACACACTGCTGTATTACAAATTACAACTACAACGCGCTTTACTAGCAGCATCTTTCAAGATCCAAATTGATCAAATGTACATAGCCTTACCCCTGGCCTAACCAGAATATGCATCAGAGTACACAGAATATCAGTACAAATAAAAAGGGTGATATTTTTTAACTAATTCAAGTTTACTTTTATACCATCAGTATCAATTAATCTTAATTACCTTCAAAATTTAAGACCCCAGTAATTTTTAACTTAAAATTAGACCCACAAACTGAAAATAAATCACTTTAAATTCCAAAAATAGCAAATTCAAAGTTCACAGTTATTAAAAGCCTAAAATTTCAAAAATCAGAATCAAAGAATCAATAATTTCTTTTCTGACTTTTGGGTTTCAGAAAAAACTGATTAATTTTCTTTTCAAACACACATAGTACGATTCTTCCTGCTAGCAACCATTAATTAAGAATCAAACTTTAGAAAAAAAGACCCATAATTACATCACTTTTCCCCCATATATTCATACACAGAAATAAAGTATGCTAAAATTAGTAAAATATACGAAATAAACATGTGAATTTTTATAAAAAATTGAGCATGAAAAAATCTACCTGACGGCGACCCAAGAGATGCGATGAAGTGAAATCATCAAAAGTTTTAATTCTGGGTTCGACATTGTCAATTTCAATTTCAGCAGATTGCAGTGGTTTGGAATATTTAAGGGAAAATGAACAAAAATAATTCGAAGTTAATAAAAATTCGTCGGCAGCAGGATTTAACCTGCGCGGGCGAAACCCAACAGATTTCAAGTCTGTCTCCTTAACCACTCGGACATACCGACTTAACAAGTTTTCCGTTTTTTTTTTTTATTTATATATCCTGTTTCTTATTTACTGCAAGTCTTCAACAAAACCGTATTTTTTTTAAGGAAAACCGTATTTTGTTAGACATAAAATATTTATTTGTTGCAAATAATAAGAAACAAAAATACTAAATATATTAGCATCGTTTTTGTTTTTAGTATTCTGACAAATAGCTACTTTTACTTTTTAATTGTCAAATTTTAAAATTATTAGATTTTTATATATTTCACCTGTTTTTAATTCATTATTATACTTCGTATGATATACTCCGTATATCATATCGTATGATTTTGAAAAATTAAAAACCAAAAAATAGAAAACGCTATACCAAATGGACCCTTAGTGTCTTAATTTGTTTTTTTATACAATATGTATAATTTTTTTTTTTAGTAAATTAAAGTCCCTATTGAGTCAAAACCTATATTAAGTCATTTTAACCCGGGTTAGCAGGCTAGGTAATATGGAAGAGCCGTATAATCTTCCAATTAGATGATACTCCTTCTATTTGTTAATAAGTGCCCTCTTGTTTACTTTTGCATTATTCATGTGCACCACTTTGACCAATGTTTATGCTTTATCCACAAGATTAAATATAGTGATGTGTGTAATGTTTAGACTCGTCTTAATGTATAGTACCAAATATCAAATTTTTATATAACCTTATTGCAAATTAAAGATATTATTGGTCAAAATAACCCGTTAACAACCCTTATAGGGTCTTCCTCTCCCCATGAAGGATTTATAATGGGACGACTCTATAAAGACCCGCCTTAATTCATTTATTAGACGGATCTGACCCATTTATAATTAGGGTGTACCAGGGTTTTTAATTGGGCTCCAACCTATTAAATTGCTCTAATTGTCAATAAGAAAAAAAAAATCCTACTCCTCATCCTTCCTCTCTCTCTTGTCTCCATTGAAGCGCACTTGACGTTCTTCATTGAGGCGCCTTCTAATACTTGTATTCCCCATTGAAGCAGCTTCTAAGGTAAATTTCTGTTTCTTTTTGTAATTATCATATCAATTTCACAATCTAGGGTTTATCTTTGATTCAATTTAATTTAATTGTCTGTGTAATAAGTTTAGGGTTTATCGAAAATCTTAACTATTGGTTCTAATTACTAAGATTTTGATTATGAAAGATCAAATTATGAACCTAATTGATAATTGAATCAAATATCCCTAAAATGTGTATTTTCGAGCCTTATTTGATAACCGAACCTAATTTGGAACCTTTAATTTTAGGATTAACTATGAAATTAGACCTCTTCTCCCTGGGCTCAGGGCCGAGCCTGGTTTTGAGTCCTGTTCATGTTTTGTTTTTCACTATGAGTTCAACAAGCAATGTTTGAGCTCAAGCTGAATTCCTTAAACTGAGGATAGTATTCTTTGATTTTTTTTCGTGTTTTCCGATGTTCATTGAATAAAAACAACGGCTATACAATGTAGTTTCCAGGAGTTCATGCTCTGAACTGTAAATTTATCATCTAAAATAAAAGTCATCAGTATTCTTGCCAGACTAATTAGATTACGGAGTATTATGAATTTTGACCTCTTGGGTCAATAGTTGGACTTTGTATGTAATTGAATGCTCTCCGGCAGTAGGGGTACTAACTACTAAGAACTTTCGTGTGTCGAATTGATTGATATGAGATTTTGATAAAGTTACTTATTCCGCCTTTTTTTTTGTTCCTTAAGTGATTGAAAATGATATCAAGAGTTGCTTTCTTGCAGATATCAATATAATGGCTTCCTCCGATGAAGAGATAACTAGATTATACAGAATTCAGAGGACAATAATGCAAATGCTGAATGACAGAGGTTATATTGTGGCTGATCATGAGCTCAACATGTCAAAGCAGCAGTTCATTAGTAGATATGGTGAGTTTTTGAAGAGGGATGCTCTTTCTATCCAAAAAAGCAAACGTAATGATAGCTCCGACCAGGTATTCCTCAAATTGTCCACTGATAATTTTTACATGACAAATATGTCTTGCATATGGACATTCTCTTTGATCTGCCTTTATCCAAAAACTATCAGTTGACGATTTTATTCTTTTGCAGATATATGTTTTCTTCCCTGAGGAGCCTAAGGTTGGTGTTAAAACAATAAAGAATTACGCCAATATTATGAAAAATGAAAATGTTCCAAGAGCAATTCTGGTGGTCCAACAGAACCTGACTCCTTTTGCCAAGACTTGCATAAGTGAAATGTCTTCAAAATTCCACCTGGAGGTTTTTCAGGTTAATATAACCCTTTTGTTGGTTTAGTTCGTACTTGAATAATCTATAAATGAAATGCATCTTTCTACTTTTTCCAATTTTATCGAGCTCTGTTGTCTGTACTGAAGTAGTCATGTGCTCACCTGTTGCTAATTTCATAGTGGTCGAGTCAGGACTATACACGATGCTGCACATTGTTGCTGACTGTTGAATGATAGCATGGATCATTGTTTACAATGTCTTATTTTGTCCTATCTGTGATGCTAAAAGGCCATAACATTTTAATATATAGCTTGTAAGGATGTATCTTTTTATCTACCCATTCTGTGATTATCTGATGATCCTTATGTTGTTAGTTGTTACACTATGGAGACTAAGCTGCTAGTGGAGTTTTCTGTTGATTTCATGTTTGGGCTAAATATATGAAATCGGTTTGTCTGTATTTCGTAACATGTATGTTTCTGCTTCAGGAGGCAGAGATGTTGGTTAACATCAAGGAGCATGTTCTTGTTCCTGAGCATCAATTGCTAAATGATGAAGAAAAGAAGACCCTGCTCCAAAGGTACACCGTCAAGGAAACTCAGGTCAGTACATTGCATGCCAGTATATTTTTTTTTCTATTTTTATCTCCTGGGCTGCTGCTATGGTGCAAAACTGTGAACTTAAATCTTGCATGAAATGCATGTGAGTAAAGCATTCACAAATTTTAACTCTGTGTGATATATATTGCATATTTCTTTATTGTTTTAGTCCTAAAGTATATATGTTGGCGTAATTGTTGATTCTTTATATAATTACAGCATGACAATAAAAATACGTAAATCTAGATTAATAATTTGAATTTAAGATTGAGAGTGACAATTTTGGGCTGAGGAATCAAAACTTTTTACTGGCCTTCAACTTCAAGATTTGTAAATTACAATCATGAAGCTCAATACATGGACTCACTTGTATCACAATTTCATATTTCGAGATGAATATATCTGTAAAAGAGTTCATCTTGAGGACCCATGAACTGGTTGGTCTCACTTAGTATAAGATAACTGGAATTTTATATTGCTAGTATTTATGTTTTTTATGAAGCCTGCATTTCTGAAACAATATTAGTGTTTCAATATACCCCATATTGTTTTCCTTCTCCCTGTTGTTTCTATAAAGCCTTGCTTGCTTGGGTATTCTAATTTTCACCTTTGTTCAGTTATGAAGTAGCTTCTGATTTTTTTACTTTGCCTTGTGTTTTGGCTCCTGAGTTCAGCTACCAAGAATTCAGATGAATGATCCAGTTGCAAGATACTATGGACTTAAGCGTGGACAAGTTGTGAAGATTATTCGCCCTAGTGAAACAGCCGGAAGATATGTCACATATCGATACGTTGTATGATTTATGCCGCCTCACAAACATATTCCAGAATCTACCATACCATGTTATTTTTGCTTTGCTTCCTGGAATTTCTGTTGATACCAAGATTGGTATCTGTAGTAACAGTAGAAATTACCATTTAAGTCCATGGTATGGTTGAGTTTGTCATCCTACAATTCTAGTGTCCAGAAGGTTTATTTCCTTTTGCAATGATCTGCCAGGTGAAAGTTATACTAGCATGATATTAGTTAAAAAATAGTAACAGCTCCTCCTAAACTTAGCTTTGTGTAATTGGAAGTTATATATCCATCAAATTTTAGCTCTGATTGTTTGCTTGCTGTTAATTCATATTGTGGCACCTGCAATATATGTATCAGTGCCAAAAGAAAATGTTCAACGCTTTTTATTCACAATGGTTTACCCGTCCTTTTGACGAACAAAAGCCAAGAGATGGTCTCACTCTGATGAATAAAACAGGCACAACTTTTTAAGGCTGCCTTATTTAACCTCTCCACCTGCAAATTATGCGGCACATTTGATGGTAACTTATGTTCAAATACTGTTCTAATGACCTTGAAGTATCTGAAGAGCTTGTTCATAGAGCTTATGTTCAAAAAAAATTATGTATAGATTGAAAAGCTTAACATAATTGATGTTAAAACCCAGTGAATTATATCACTGTAAGCAGTCAAACACACAAAATTTCACAAAGCCAAATTAAATCTGAAAATATTCAAAACAAAGTATTTCAACAAGCTCAGCTCAAAATCAGAAACCCAGAAATTAAATCTTTTTATGAATGATATAAGAGTAGCAAGACAGTAATCTAATATATATAAATAAAGTAGGCATTTTTCGAGAGTATATGGAGCGCCACGTAAGCAAATGTATTATTTCGACCAATTAAAAATAAGATTTGTATTTTATTTTAGAATTAAAAAATTCACTCGCCACGTAAGAAAAAGTGACGAATGAGATTTAAATTTTTTGCCACGTAGATAAAAACGACGAATTGTGATTTATTAAGATTTGAATTATTTTAAAACTAAAATTTATCTTTATTTAAAAGATGATATTTTGATATTAGGATTTAATTAAAAATAAAAAAAACTATGGAGTATTAATTATTTTTTAAAAGATGATCTTTTGATATTAGGATTTAAATTTATAATAAAAAAACGACGGAGTATTAATTATACAAGTATTATACACAAACACGTTAAAAAATATTTGAAAATAGAAAAAATAGGTGGCAAATAAAAAACGATTTGTATAGACATGTTTGGCCGATAAGTTAATTTTTTTTTAATTATTTGGGGGTTTATAAATTGATTTTACTTGAATTGGGATTGAATGAATGAGTGAATTTATATGATTGAATGTCACAGGACATGTAATTTGATTGGAGAACTGTAGTGGGGTCATTGATTGGATTCTTTGGAGCTTCATTTGGGAGTGTTGGAGTAACATGAGCAATATAAACAAAAAGAACGTTCAAAACAATTGTTTTTAAAAAAATCATTTTAAAAGAAAAATAAAATTATAGAATTAAAAAATTCACTCGCCACGTATGAAAAAGTGACGAATGAGATTTAAATTTTTTAACACGTAGATAAAAACGACGAATTGTGATTTATTAAGATTTGAATTATTTTAAAACTAAAATTTATCTTTTTTTAAAAATGATCTTTTGATATTAGGATTCAAATTAAAAATAAAAAAAACTACGGAGTATTAATTATTTTTTAAAAGATGATCTTTTGATATTAGGATTTAAATTCAAAATAAAAAAAAACTACAGAGTATTAATTATATAAGTATTATACACAACACGTTAAAAAATATTTGAAAATAGAAAAAATAGGTGGCAGATAAAAAAAACGATTTGTATAGACATGTTTGGCCGGTAAGTTAATTTTTTTAATTATTTGGGGGTATATAAATTGATTTTACTTAATTGGGATTGAATGAATGAGTGAATTTGTATGATTGAATGTCACATGACATGTAATTTGATTGGAGAACTGTAGTGGGGTCATTGATTGGATTCTTTGGAGCTTCATTTGGGAGTGTTGGAGTAACATGAGCAATATAAACAAAAAAAAAACGTTCAAAACAATTGTTTTAAAAAAAATCATTTTAAAAGAAAAATAAAATTATTAATAATTAACCAATATTGTTAAAAAAATAAAAATTAAAAATTGAAACAGTAATGTTCAATTTTTATCTTTGATTGATTCCTCAAAATACAAAAAAAAAATTATCTTGATTAGATAAAAAAAAGTTATAAGAGATTTATTTGCTACTCCACATATATATAAGATAGGATGATATTAAATATTTGTATACATCATTTCAAAAATATAATTTTTTTTTCAATTATAAATAGACACTATATATACTACACACGCACAACCAATCCACCACACTTATATATTCGAGCATTAATTTATTAAAATTATATCATACAAAAACGCAAACATGTAAATATTATTTATCTATTCTATTTCATGGTGTGATTGGTTTAATTCGTTCATTTACAACAAAATATTGGGAAAAAAGATGTAAGTATATTAAGGCTAATTGATGGTAAACAAAATAAATTGATTGTTATTCATTATTTTCTAAGATGTATGTTTTGTTTTATTTTACCTAATCTAATTGTGTTACTACTTATCGCATTAAATTTTGTTAAACAACTTCTGTATTTGAAGGAAATATGTTCATGTGCCAATTGAAGGAAATTTCGTCAAACACTTATAAATCCAAAAGAGAAAAGTATGGATTGGAAAAGTAGGTATGCAACTATAATGTTACAATAGAAGGGGAAAAAATTAACGATGGTAAAAGGTGTCTATGTATTATTATTGTAAAAATCATTGTAGTAGTGTATACATGTACGACATACCTCTATTATTCAGGACATATATATGATAATGAATTTCATTGTAAAGATTTAATTTTATTCAATTAGATTAATTTCAGTAATGCAACACTCTTGATATATATACTTTTAAATGTAATTTCAAATGTCAAACAAAAATCTACGAATAGTTATTTAAAATTAAATTTTATAATAAAAACATCTTTTAACATTATATTAAATATTTTATTCTAATATCTATCCTACTTATAATTTTTTTTATTATATAAAGTATTCAATTTTCATAAATATCAGTGAACTAAGGTCGCATCATAAGTTGCATAAAATTATAGGGGTTAAATTAAGAAAATAATCTTTTCAGATTTATGTATAAGTTACCGTGCATTGCACGGGCTTTCATCTAGTTAAACATAAATTAAAGGAATTGCAAAGTAGAATGATTAGGATGGGCGGATAGTAGGAAGAGGCGTAGGCCAGTGTTGGAGCTTAACTTGTAAGTGGTTGGAAGACGACTGTATATGCTTGAATTCCTCATATGCTGTAAACTTGGAAGACTGTGAATGATCCTGATCCGGGAGCTGTTCAAGTCGACCCAAAGTTTTCAAGGCATATGACCTTGTATCACACAAAAGCAGTTCATATGCAGCAGTTAAGATATAAAGCAATCGTTTGTTAGTCGGGTGTACATTGATCATACGAATTCCAGAAAATACTGAACGCGATCTTCCAGTCTTGTCGATGCATATACAGACCTTACGCCCCTTCCAATTAACCTCAACATTATTATTATTATTAGTGTCAACAACTTGATTGAGATCAAGCTCTTGGTAATATATTCTAACACTAATACCCGCACTATAATCCACTAGTAAGTTACCCTCTTTGTCCTCATGGTAAGTAGGACACAAAGCACTGGGACGGACTGCAATCAATCTGCCTCCGCATTCCAATAGTTTTGATCTAGCAAAAACTAATGGTATTGGCAACATTCTGGCTTCAAGAGTAGTGGCCCTGGTTGTCATCGGAGTAACGTCGAACGGATTGAACATCCCGAAGTATTTATAATAGCAAAGGCATACCATACCGTTACAAACCACACCCTTTAAGGATCGTACAGGCTCAGATGTATCCGGATAGAGTGGAAACCTAACATCAATATCTATCCATTGAGAATTTTCAGAGCAAAAGGATTCATATTAGGTCCTGCTTTGAAATTAGTGGGGAAACAAACCACCACAATCCTAAACTTGTAATCATCAATATTATTATTATTGTTATTAGTGAAGGGATCTCGGCAAATCAAACAAGACCAACAACGCCGCGTAGATGGAGATGGGGTAGGGGGTACGTCAACCCAACGCTTGGTTACAGGATTGCATATGTAGTAATGCTTGCGGCTAATATCATCAATGTATAAGATTAAGTCTTTGAATAAGGCAACAATCTCAAACGACGACCCCCTTGGAAGAATATTCATAGGAGAGCTATAAAATACCTTATTGTGGATGTCAATATTAAATGATCGATTCCGACCCGTCTTGTCGTCGTTGTCACCATCATCAAGATCATTGATTAATTTCAACCCCGTCAACGATAAAAAGGTCCAAGGAAGGATTCTCTGCCCCCTTTTCCTCTTGTGGTCAACGTATTCGATCACGAACTTAGGGTTCGACAGTAGAGATAACCAACGTTTCGATACAAATTTGCATGTGATGACAGTTTTATAACACGCAAGTCGGACAAATATCTCAATCAATAGTGTATCATGTAAATCTGCCATTGGTGATTCATTGTTACCCTTTTTCTTCGGGTTAAGGTTTTCCATGGGAAACTCGATCGCTCCTAAATAACGATCTACGGCTTTTTTTTTTTTGGGAGGATGTATAACGAAAACCTAATATATTTGGCTCTTATTTATAGAATTATAGATCACAGATTTTCCATAACTTCTTAGGGTTATGTTAGGGGCCAATGGCTCCGTCAAACACAAAAAAAAAATTAAAGAAAGAAAAAGTTAAGGACCAATGCCAATTTTGGGTTGGTTACAAAAAAGCCCTAAAATCAAGGGCCCAAATTAAAAACAATTCCTAAGAACAAATGGGTTGGAAAGGAATTTTTCTTGCCCATTTGGTCCGACATTTCTGGTCCAAAACTACTACATACTGTACTATATTACTCCATATACACTATAGCTGCTAAACATATACACGTATGTGCTTGGTGCTCTGTCACATTATTTACTTGTATGTATATCGTAATACTAAAACCTTGAGTTGTTATCAATCAGTCTTGTCACCCCCAAATTAACACTCATCACCTATGCACCTTAATTGGTTATCAACAAAATCCTTGAGATAGATGTCATGAATTCTTTGAAGTTCCTAGTGACGGTCAAATATCTTCTTCTACCTTGAGCTGCACTGAGACCAATCTCATACTGAACCAACACATCATTTTGATTATAGCCCAACTCATCAATGACGGGGTTAACGTGTAACAGAGTGAACTCATTGAGGTTGTCATACAGCTCAAGATCCCCTCTATGAAGGTATGCCACAATATCTAGTACGTCTTCATCCTGACTCTCTCCAAGAAAAACAGGAATAAAATCTCGGATCTCATAGCTAGCATCAACAATACGACCGAAAACAGGGCCTCGAAAAGGACCATGGACTTTTGGCCGTTCGGGTGACTTCTGGAAATCAATCTCACGAAGATCGTCTTCCGCCATGATTGAAAACTGAAACAAGATAGTTATAGGTTTAATAATTAATTTAAAATCATCAAAAGTGCATATCCAGCCAAGATTAAGCCATTACAAAAATCATATTTGCAAAAAAGTAAAAAACAATACATCACAGTAAACTGCATATTATTCAAAATATTATGGAGGAACTGATAAAATACGAACACATTAGTATTAATGGACAATCAATTGAAAATCAAATACATTTAACCTAAAATTCATTGTATCTTGTTTGGGTCCAATTTAGTCCAATTGGGCCAAGTCACTAAATGATCCAATTAAAAGCCCAAGGTCAAGGTTCAACTCTCCAAATAATGCTAAAGTCAAGATCAGTCCACAAGGCAAGTCAATTGGGCCCAAGCCCATTTCTCCCATATATGCCAAGGTATAAAAGCCATCAATATTACATTTGTACAGACAACACACAAAGCCTCAAGCAATTAATTCTCTTGCATAGCTTTCTCTCTCTACACATTGTACTAACTTTAGCATCGGAGGGGCCTTCCTCGGCAACACCCCTGAGGCTAGTTTACGTGTGTTTGTTGTGCAGGAAACCCTCGGTCCATCATCACTTGGATCGAGCCCAGTCTTCACCACCTTACTGGACCTTCGGCAAGGTCCCATTGTTTTTACCCGAAACATACCTAATTTGATTTTAACTAAAAATCAAATACAGTAGTGAATATGAAAAATTACAGAGCTAAACAAAGGTTTGAATATCAGTAAACAAGCTTAATTGTAAAGCATAGATGATCAACAACTTAAAAGGTAAAAGACATGCTAAAATCAATTACATTCGACAATCGACAAAACACAGATATGATTCACCTTAAAATTAGTTAACCTAATTTGATTTTAAATGAAAATTCTTAATTGCTACAAAAAAATATAAGAATTGCAAACTAATAAGCAGCAAAATTAAACCTAGAAATTATTTAAGCTAATCTGATTTAAAGTGAAAAATTGCAATTGCTACGCAAATAAGAGAATCACAAACTAATCCAGCATCAAAATTAAACTAGGTTAAAAAGAATAGCATGAAATCAAATTGAAAATCGAGAAATGGAAGAGAGAGTACCGTAGCAGAATATTGCTCCAATTAAGCATCCATTGTTGAGCTTCAGGAAGAGAGAAAATCAAAAGAAATTTGAAATGAGAGGGGAAATGAAATGAGAGGGAAAAGGGTTATATATATAAGGAAATTAGAGGATTAAAAAAATTACCGAGAGTGATTTCATTATTTGGATTTTTTTTTGTTTTTTTTTTTTTTTTTTGTAAGAATTTGGAATTGTGACTATGTTGAGGCAACTGACTAAGGAGTAAGGAGGGATGGAGGGACCTACTCTTTTAACTTAATTTTATTGAATTGATTTTATTTTTACTGAAGTGAACTTTAATTTATTGATCGAACTTAATTTTTACTGAATTTAGCTTATTTTTATTGATCTTCTACTATATTTCATCTTTAAAATTACCGATTTATATTGAAATGAAATTAATTTTACCAAACTAAACTTATTTTAACTGAAATGGACTTACTTCTTACTGAAAATTTTATTTTTAAGATAAATGGAACATGGTCTAAAGTTTGTCTTTTATTGCCCTAAATATAAATTTAATCATTTTTTTTCTTTTTTTTTAAGAAATAAATTTAATCATTGTAGATTTCTGAAACTTATATCAATATATGGCTATATGCCTATATGCATGTGCTATTTTGCAACTCGTGTTTTAATGGTGAATTACGAATCATAGCAACAAGCTACACAGTTTCTCGTATTCTTTGAGAAAGAGTGATAAAAAAATTGACATTTACTACCACCGAAAGCACCCTATATCAGATTTACTACCCATTTAAAAAAATATTTTATTTTGCTACCACACAAATCCTAAAATATATATTTCACTATCAAAGACTAACTGTTTCCGTTAGTTGGGTTTAGCCACCGTTCAACGACCTTGCGGCCACCCCTCCACTTCACTGCCACCCGTCCCCTCAACTGCCACCCCCTCCCCCCTGCCGGCGCCGGCGCGACCCCACCCCCTCCCCTAGCCGGCGCGACCCCACCCCCTCCCTTTCCCCCACCTGCGCAACCAACCCCCTCCCTTTTCCCGTACTTGCTGCCCCGACCCCTCCATTCACACCGTCACCCACAACGCTGAACCACCACAACTCCGATCCCCTGCTCTCTCCAACATCACCAAGCTCAGCCCACACTTCAACCCCCACCGCAACACTACAACGAGCACCACCGCAAGAAGCTTCGTTCCACCAGCAGCTCCGCACCACCATCAATTGAAGCTGAATACACGTCGCTGCTATTGATACAAGATGAATGCCCCCATTGATGCAAGATAATGCTTGGACTCCATCTCCTTCAACCGTAAATTGCTTCAATTTGTGATGCAAGATAAATTTTCCCCCTTTTCAAAACCCTAATTGCTTCAATTGTGATTTAATTTCAATCAAAATCTTCTATCAAATCACTTCAATGGCTCTTCGTTCCATTTTCGACGCTTCAGTGCTAGGAACCGAGGTCGAAAACGCCAGAATTAATGGAATTAATGGAAGTAATTCAATTCGGGGTGGGGGTCGGGGCAGCGAGAACGGGGAAAGAGAAGGGGGGTTCGTTGGCTACGTAGGGGTGGGGGAGAGGGAGGGGAGTAGGTTCGCGCCGGTGCCGGCCGAAGCTCTGGGCGAGGGGGGGGGAGAGAGAGAAGGGGTGGCAGTTGAGGGGAGGGGTGGCTGGGTTACTTTTTTTTTTGAAAAATCTTTTTTTTTTTTTTTTATTTTTTTTTTAATAAACTTAACGGAACCTTAACGGATTTCGTTAAGTGGTAGTGAAATTTTAATTATGTGATTTTGAGTGGTAGTAAAATAAATTATTTTTTAAATGGGTAGTAAATCTGATATATGGTGCTTTGAATGGTAGTAAATGTCAATTTTTCCAAAAAAAAAAACTTCACTAATAGAAAATAGACAAACAGTATTTACAACCAAGAGAAATAGTGCATGTTATTTATGTGAATGTGAGAAACATTATTGCAACTGAGTAAAGGATATCATTTACACAAGGCAATCATAATATGTGGAGTAGCTTGAGGCCACCAGCAGTTCCAGATGCAGCTTAGGTTCATTAAGAAGTTGGAAATTTTAGCACTGGAAGAGAGAAAGATTAAATTTAATTTCTTTGAAGTTCTATATTAACTTGTTTAAAGTACATACTTGTATTCTAAATTCCTAAGCAGCAGCTACAGTACACCAAGCAATAAACTCAAAGTTCCCACGGATAGAGGATGATAGATCGTGACAAAGTTAAGACATAGGTTTTCCAAGAGCAACACTAAATTCAGAGACATATTTATTGACTCAAAGTCATGCAATGGTAGCCATCAGAGCAATAAGATCACTGTCGAGCACACTGGACCCTATGGCCACCGGCAGGTTTGTCATCTTCATCGTATGCCTCCTGCTGTGCCTGTGTCTGCTTAAGAGAAAGGATCGCTTCCAATGCTGTAACTTGATCAGGGTTCAAAGAATCGGGGAACTCCACTGTGAAATGGATGTACATCTTGCCCTGAATGGCCTCCTGTAAAATTGGCAATGCCCTCATCATCAATTGCCTTGCATTGATCTGCTCACAGGTACCAACAATTAAAGATGACAGTAGTGATTTGGGATGCTCAGAATTTGAGACTAATTGTAAATATACTATAATTCATTTTTCAATATCTTCCTTGATAAAAGGTCTAATTAACTTGAACATGTCCAAAATGATACTAACCAGGCTTGATAACTTCTCCTGGATTTGATTTGATAAGAAGTTGCCTTCCAATTACAAAGCACTTGCTAACACAATTACAAAGCACTTGCTAACTTATTTGCTAAACAGCAATCAGAGTTTCTTGCCTTAACAGAAACTACCTGTACAACAATGTTAACCAAAGAAAAAAAAGGGGTCTAGATTAAAGGATGAACAGTGAAAAACAGCTGAGGACTCAAGGAGAAGTTATTTTCCAATTCATTGAATTGCTTCGAGATCTTAGCCCTGCAAGATGGACACATGAAACCAACTGAGTCTGGCTGTGATTCAATGTCAGCGATCTCATGAGAGAACTCTACCCCGCACCAGACACAAACAGTTGTAGTCAGACAACTGCGAGCCAATTCTTGAGGAAATTCTGATTGAGATTTTAGAGGGTCATCAAGTCCTAGTCCTAAACCTATATCATTTCCCAGGTCCATGGATACATCATAGCAAGTAAAATTGCATTTGCAGCTTGATTCAAGATGGACCAAATAGCAGGGCATGAACTAGAACATCAACTTATACTCTTATAAAGGAGTCATGAGGTGATTGTTTCCAATAGGTCAACCTCCAAAACAATTCCTAACACAATTACAAAGCACTTGCTAACTTATTTGCTAAACAGCATCAAGAGTTTCTTGCCTATAACAGAAACTACCTGTACAACAATGTTTACCAAAGAAAAAAAAAAAGGTCTAGACTAAGGGACGATCAGTTAAAACAGCTGAGGGCTCAAAGAGAAGTTATTTTCCAAATCATTGAATTGCTTCGAGATCTTAGCCCTGCAAGATGGACACATGAAACCAACTGAGTCCGGCTGTGGCTCAATGTCAGCGATCTCATGAGAGAACTCTACCCCGCACCAGACACAAACAGTTGTAGTCAGACAACTGCGAGCCAATTCTTGAGGAAATTCTGATTGAGATTTTAGAGGGTCATCAAGTCCTAGTCCTAAACCTATATTATTTCCCAGATCCATAGATACATCATAGAAGGAAATGGAATCTTCTCGGCTCATATCATTGTACTTGTACATCTGAGGTTCTATGACATCCAACTTCAAGTACTCAAGCCCATGCACACTTTCAAGATTCTGATCAAGACTGCATATATCTTGTCCAGCCTGCTGGTAAGAACAAAAACACACAATTAGTCTCTTTTTCTAAACAAAAAGCAATGCAAGCATTTATCACGATGACGTATCCACAGGAAGAGAAGAGCTCATCACAGCAAGTAAAATTGCATAACGGAAAAAGTAATGCATGTCAAAGACCAAAATAATTACATTTAGAACATAAATAACCCAGACTCCAGAGTCTCAGACCAATTACTGGTTGAACCCATTTCATGATTGATCCAAAATCCCTCAAATGCAAATACGAAGCAGCTGGACATTAGGTATGCAACACAAAAAGGAAGTCTAGATAGACAATACACCCAGCAATGCAAGTCTAACATTTTCCAAGGCTAGGAAGATTGAGACATCAGAATTAGCTGGAGATCACAGACATCAATAATCAGGATTATTACCTTTTCAAATATCTCGTCAAATGTTGATGAAGAATTCGCTAGTACTTGAGGCACTGTACAGTTCGACTCATGATTTTTACCAGAAATAGTAACAAGATCACTGTCATAATTTTGTGCATGTTTGGGCTCGGTCATATGTACACCCAGCTGAGTCTTTTTGCCAGAAGAATCATAATCAGAAGATTTCTCATTGCACCATAAAGGATGGATATTAGGCAAATCCTCATCGTCAGCAGCGGTATTATTGCATCTACCATTGCAACTGACTTTTTCAGCAATGCCACTTTCAGCAGCAGGTGTCATTGTTGTTTCAAAGCAAGAATTCTTCTCAGAAGATACTATATTGCGGATAAAAGGCTGACGCTTTATCTCTCCGTCGACAATGGATATCTTGCTCATCTTAGCAAGTGGATTTATCTTCATAGACAAAGTTTCATCTTTTTTTACAGCCTTTTCTATTTCACGTTCATCAGGACAAGTTGCTGGAACGTTGATATCTACATCAGCCCTAGGTATTTCTCCCATCTTACCCTGTGGATTCAACTCTAAAGACAAAATTTTGTCTTCACCAATGTCCTCCCCTTCATGACCACCTATCGAAAAATCTAAGTGATTGGCATTTGCATCAGTCACTGACATCTCACAAACTCTATTGCATGATGGATGCAATTCTTTGGATGACAGTTTACCTTCATCAGAACCATTTCCCCTTACGGTATCATTAGGACAAGCACTTGACTTGCCACTCACCATCTTACAGCGGCGATACAACTCTCCAGTAAAAGATTTTCCTTTACTGCAGCGTTTTCCCATAGTTACTTCATCATGGCAAGAGTTGCTTTTAGACATTTGATCAGTATGTTGCATATTGTAAGCCACAATAAACTGATCAACATTATTTACACTGGAATGCTCTTTCACAAACACCGGACCATTGTTGGGCTGATTTGAACTTTGAGTAATCTCAACCAAAGCATCCACTCTTGGGTTGCTGATGCCGGAGGGAAAACTCTCCATGCAAGGAGCCCTTGCATGGCCATTCAAATGAATAAGTAAATCCTTGGGTGTTTCGATAGAGCCCTTAACATGATTTCCTACATGGCCTAGATAGCGGCGCCTTTCTTCAAATACTTTAGGACAAAATTGGCACCCATATTTTCCATCTTTCATTATTACTCCATCTGACATGGATAATCCAAGTTTACGTCTCCTCTTCTTCTTGCAGTCACTTTTTGCATCTTTTACAATAACTTTATCATCCACATGCTGGCAGTTGGTTTTTCCATCTTTAACAATTACTTTATTGTCCAGATGCTGGCATTCAGTTTTTCCATCTTTTACTACTTTATCTTCCAGATGTATATCGACACTGTATCTCTTTGTTGTCTTTTGGTGAAGCATGAACATGTGCTGCTTATATTTATCCCTTTCATCAAAACTTACATTACATGAGCGACATTCATATAAGTCACATATCCGAACATCTGGTAGATTCTCAATGCCCAAAAGTAAAGCATCCGTCTCATGTTCAATAGGTAAACATGCACTATGTAGAGGTGAATTTGAAAGGTCCATCATGGAGTTGCCATCCTCAGAGATCATGCACATATGCTGTTGGATAGAAGCATACTCAATTAATTCTGACAAGCAACATATATATAACATCAAACTTGCAGAAGATTAGAACTTACATTGACTGAATCTACTGTTTGAAGTTGCTGAGATTCAACCCTAATGTCCCTCACAAGTTTAGCATCATTTATCCCAAAGTAAGATTGTAGATACGATGATACCTCCTTGCAAGATGAAAGTTGTTCTCCTGTTGGACTGCAATAAGATAATAGTGAAAAATAAAAAACAACAATCTTCTTCTAAATAGGATCAATATCCAACTAATCCAAACAATGTGATGGACTAGATCATTTTATCAATTAAACTTGCTTGAAATGACCATATAAAGCATGCCTGTAGACTTCATGACATTGATGAGAATCAGACAGTGATTCAAGCCGCATTATCAATAATCAGTCCCTTTAAACTCTTATATACACCCGGTTTACTCATTTGATGATTAAATGAGCACTAGTCATTATAATGAGCAAAAAATACCCTTGGTTCACCGAGAAACCGAGTGTAAATAACACCCCCCCCCCCCCCCCCCAAAACACACACACACACACAACCCCAACTTGCTCGTTATGCCACTTTTTACAATTCTTTGATAAATCAAAGTAAATTTTAGAAAACAATGAAAGAGAGTTCACACCAATGCAAAATTACTAATGCAATCTTCACCTCACCCCGTATTCCAATTAATATATCAACAGTAAAAACCAAGCAGCTATATAGATTGATAAATGAATTACTACTCTATATAACAACACTCACTAGCAAAAATCAAGGGATAACTTCTCCCTTCACTCTTAAGGCAACTACCCAAAAAATGTACGGAGTAACATCTTTTTAACATAATTCAGCAAATTATAAGCCAATTAATCAAAATTTCATCAAATTTATTTAATTTGCCACAATAGAGCAACAATGATACAGACAAAATTCGATCCCTTAATTGGTACCACCGTACCACCCTTACAAGTACACACACAAATCAGATAATAATGCATTCAAAAAAAAATAGCAGATTAATGTACAATTTATGCATGTCAATTTTCCGCAAAAATTCACTTAAAACCACATAAATTTCTAAACAATATTACAACCGAAAATTCAGGAAATTGGAAATGATAAAAATAAAATAAAATAATACAAAAGAAAGAGAGAGAACATTACCTGAGGTAACGACGACAATAAGGGAAAAATTGACCACCCTTGCGACGCAAAGCGACGATAATTTTCCAACCAACAGGCAAAGCGTCGCCTAACAAAGAAGCGTCAACCACCCTTCTTTTCTTCCTTCTACTACACCAATCACCTTCAATGGCACCCAAAACCTCCAACAATTCCTCCTGTTTAACTCTTCCTTCCGCCATCTTCCTCAACTCCTCCGCAAATGGCCCGCCGTCATTTTCTCTCTCCTCAAGCGCCGCCAAGTCGACCACCTCCCCATTTCTATTAACAATCTCAACCGTCGCATTCTCATTCTCCTTCCTCCTCTTGTGGGGCCCATCATCAGGGGCAGAATCGTCAAATTGGAGGCGTTTCTTAAGGCAGGAAACGATCATGTTGGATTCGAAACGTTCCTTGTTGAGGAGAGAGAAACGGTGGCGGCGAGGGTGAGGAGAGAGAGAGTAGGTTTGTTGGTAGGTGCTTTGAGATGGGTTGATGTAGAATTTAGCGGCGGAATTGGAAACGGTGTCGTTTGATGGGGTTGAAGAGGAGAGGAGAGAGAGAGAGTGGAGTTCTGAGTGAGTTAGGGATGACATGTCAATGGGAATTGGTGGGATGATGAAATGGTGGTTGCCACCTTGTTCGGTGGTTACCTCCATTGCCGGAGACGGCGGTGGAGGAGAGAGAAAAAGTGTGTTGTGCAGTGTGCAGTCCAGGTGGGAGACGACAGTGGACACCTGGATGTTGATGCTTGAAAGGGGCTTTTATAGAGAGAAAGATGGTAAGAGTAGAGTGTTGAAAATTGTCAGATCATTCTCAGCGTTATTTCTTGTGTCTGAATTGTAACACCCCTGGTCTCCCGCACCTCTATCCCGAATTCCCGACTCACTCTGTTTTACTTTTTCTTTAATTTCCGGAGTAGTGGAGGTTATACATTCGGGTGTGTCTAAATTGTCGATTAATAACTGGTTTACTAGAAAGATATGAAGTGTGTGTCAGAGTAGATTATACATTCAGGTGTATCTAGATCGCCGGTAATAATTGGCTCACTATGTGTCTTTTGAAACGTGTTGTGTAAATTTGTATCTTGTGGAACACCGACAATAGCCGACGTACTCTGTTTCTTTCTCTTTTTTTAATGTAGTCGTATACTCTACTTGGGTGTATTTGAACTGTCAGTAATAACTGACTCACTATGTTTCTCTCGAATTTGACATGTAAAATATATATTCGGGTGTATTTGAGTCACCGGTAATAATCGACTCGCTCTGTTACATATGTTAAACATTCGGGTGTATTTGAATCACCGGTAACAACCAAATAACTCTGTTTCTCTCAACCCGACACATGAATTATGCATACAGGTGTATCCAAATTAAATCGCTGGTAATAGCCAAAAGAGTAGACCATGATATTTCCGACTTACGACATCCACCTTATGCTACTTTATGCTTTTCACTATCTTCGTTGTGACTACGCTTGGAGTTTCTTTTAAGTGATATTTCAATCTTAACCTAATCTATTTAATTTATTTTTTTAATCATAGTGTTAATTGTATAATGTAAAAAGTGTTCAAGGCTCCAATTATAAACAAATTAGTATAACTTTATAGTCATGATCTTTGCAGCTTCAGTAAAACTTTTTGCATGATATTTCTAACTTATGATATATTAACGGTCTCCTAGATCACCCTCATCCCATTATATATAGTACCCACGTTTTCAACTGTTTTAGGGCCTGTTCAATTTTACTGAACTGAGCTGAACTGAACTGAATTGAAATGAATTGTTTATGAGAGAAGGAAATTAGGAGTTGAACTGAATTGAACATAACTGATTGGAGTTGAACTAAACTGAAATTAAGCTGAAGAAAACATGCCCTTAATCTACACCTAAAGTCAAGGTTACTTTGAATAGCATCTCAATTATAGTCTCTCTCAAATCCCTTAAAATGTCCATTATACACTAAATTGTATCTTTAATTATGTTGATAACCAAATGAGCAAAAATTCATGACATACACCATGCATGATTTCCCATGTAATGACAAATTGACAATTGCTCATCTTTATCGTGATACCTTTGTCTTTTTCCGGTTTGTGTGAATGTTTCAGAGGACGTAAAAATTATGAGTTCATGCATGAATTAAGGTTAGATAACATTTGTGAAATCAGATTGCAAATGATTTCCGTTATAAGATCTGAAATGTCTATGAAAGATCAAATTTACTGTATTTTAATCTTTTGCTTGCAGACAAAAAAAAAATCTTAAATAGGATTGAATAGACGTATATTATGCTATGATTTTGGATTTATACGTATTGTATCTTAGTCTTTTGCACGTGTAATGAGGATATTGTCTAACAAAGTAAATACTCGTATTTAATTTACATGCATGCTTACTACAAAGTTAATATCGTTAATATGTTTCATTTTAATGCTGCAATCATCTAATTTGGCAAGTCTCTTAAAACATGTTGCTTAAGCTTTGACGGTTAGAGTGAGTACTAAAAAGGGGGAGTTTCATAGTCTAATTAAAGATAATTTAAACTGCTTGTCACAATTATTTTCACCACGACACATATATCAATTACCTACAAGCTAGCTATGTGATAAACTTTGTGTTTTGATTTATGTATCTTTGGTGCTTACTTGATCTTATATCCATCCATTTTTCATGCATGATAAATATTTTTCAATCCAAGATTGCGTGAATCAATTAACCAAAAAAATCACTTGAATTGATAATTAGTTGATGATGATTTGACACCAATGAGTTACATTGAGAAAAGTATGAGAAAATGAAAAGAAATAATTTAATGTGAAAATAAAGCTGGTGCTATAATATTTAAGAAAATTTGTTTTTACAAAGTTTTGTAAGTAAAGACATTCATAAAACAAGTTTTATTTTATTTTTTTAAAAGAACCAATAAGGTGAATTGTTGATTCAACCTCCGTAGCAAGATGATATGAAGAACAATATATAAAGTGATTAACATTTGAATTGACATTTTCAATAATACAGAGTATTTCATAAAGTTTCTTGTTTACATGTTCTCTTTCATTTAAGATCGAGGAAACCATATTAATATATATGGATACAATATATGAACGGGACATAGATGAACATTGAGGACACAAGCTTTTTTTTTGGATTTTTATGGAACAATTACAGTTGTGCAGTGTTCTATATTCAATGTTTACCCTAATGACTAACTAGTCTATGAGTGAAGGAATAATGAATGCCCGGGAAAGAGAAAACTAACAAAGTGGGTAGCTTTTTAAATTTATTCTAATGTACTTTTTAAAGTTCAACAATTTTTGGAGGAAAAACAAGAAATTGTATTGAACTATTGACCTACGAAGTAAATATATAACAAATAATAAAGGATTAAAGAATATAATTTTTTAATTTAGGGTGTTCACTTCCAAAACCCATATGCATCTCATCAGTGTTATGTTGCATCTAGTATATATACGAAATACAACGCGAGAGTGAGGGATAACTCAAGTGGTTAGATCTTCCCTCGTGATTCTAGGAAATCCTAGGATCGATTTTCACCTCCGCCGCCCTTGTGGCTCTCTAAATACCAAAAAAAAAATATACGAAGTACAATGTACAATAGCATTTATGATTCTTATAGTAGACATGCCTAGCTTTACCACACGAGACAAGCAACCGAATACAATCTGACCAAATGTATACTAAATCACGTCCAGTATTTACCAGGTAATGCCCGTATTTTAAAATGAACATACTAATATGCCCATCCCGTAATAACCCATCAAAACTTTTTTGTTAACTTTTACCTTTCACTCTCTTCACTTTTTTCACCTACCTTTCTCTTTCCCCCAAATTCAACCCCCAAAATCAACCACAACCTCCAGTTACATCCAAATTCAACCACCAAGAAAACTTTTTTTTTAATTACGGCGTCGACGCTACAAGGGGGTCGGGGAATTGCAAAGGCAAGGGAGTCGTCATCGACGAGCAGGTGAGTCGACTTTTTTTTTATATTTTTCGTCGACTTTGAGGAACGCCTAGAGATCTGGTATCTCCAGGCTAGAAACGCCTAAAAATTTTGAATGTACCATGGAAGAAACGCTTGAAATTTTAGGATCTACTGTGGAACATTCTAAAATTTCAAGTGTTCCTACCATGGTTTGCCTAAAATTTTAGAATGTCCCATGGTACATTCAAAATTTTCAGACGTTTCCACGAACATTAGAAAATGCAATGCGAGGAACGCCTGAAATTTTAGAATGTTCCACGTTAGAATCCTAAAATTTCAAGCGTTCCACTGGCGATTAAGAAATAAAAAAAATCGACAAAAATTCAGAACACTCACTGAATCCGTCCGCATAGGCGACCTCTCCGGTGGCGTCATCAATTTTGCAAATTCGTCCATTCACCGCTTGTGTAAATCGTTGTTGACTAAAGTTTTTTTTTTTTTAAAAATTATGACGTGGAGTGGTGGATGTCTGGTGGTGATGGTTGTTTGGTGGGGTAAAAATAAAATAGGGTAAATTTACAAGGGGTAAAAGTAGATTAGGGTAAAATTAAAAGGGGGCATGTTTGTAATGTCATGTAAAATACGGGCGTTACTTGGTAAATGCCGGACGCAAATTTAGCAATTCACAAAATATATTACATAAGAATAAATAAATTTTTGTTACATTGATTAACGTGTTTTTATCGCAACTTTTAAATTTTATACTATATTTTAGTGAATTCATTTAATCTGCAAAGTAGTATTATGTAAGTGTAGGGGGGTGACTTTGGTGTCCTCCTAGCAATTCAATTAGCTTAGATGGAAAGATGAATAAATGATACTACTTTGACAAATTAGTCACATTTGGCAAGGTAAAATTTGGCACTTATTATTCAAAGAATTGCCATCAATAAGGAATTTTAATTAAAAAGACACAATCAATGAATCACAAATTATGGATTTTTTTTTATTATTTGAAAAAAAAATTATGGAATTCTAACAATTAATAAGAATTTACTGAGAAATTACAATTCAATTAAGGAATTAATTCAAGTTTGTGACTAGATACAGATAATTATATATGTAAATGATTATAGCTAATTATATATATATATATATATATCAATTTTTCCATCGTTAATTCCACAAGTGCATGAATATCACAACTATTCATATGTTATGCGTTGATTGTGAAACTAGAATACATATGTCATCAAAGAAATACCTTTCGATTAATTGAATACTTGCAATTTACTAATTTGATATAGGTTAAGTAATATTCTTTGACACACCCAAAAAATTATGATGAATCTCGAACCCACGCATTTTTAGGGCTTGTTCACATTTACTGAACTGAACTGATTGGAGCTGAACTAAACTGAATAAAACTGAAATGAATATTTTATGAGAGAAGGAAATTAAGAGCGTAACTGAACTAAACTGATTGGAGCTGAACTGAAATGAATTGAAATTAGCTGAAGTGAACATGTCCTTATATAATGATTTATATGCAATTCTTAGAATTGACTATATAAGTATATGTCATTACCCATTTTACAATTACGATACAAAATAATTTCCAATCAACAAAATTTCATTATCATATCCATATCCATATCATTTTATTCCAAAAATGACCGCACTAATACAAATTTTTTCATAGCATCCAAAAATATATTACCCGCTAAAAGGATAAAACGACGTTCCAAAAAAAGGATAAAATATTAAAAACGACGAAATACGACTAAGCTATCGGTTTTCGTCACTTTGCCGTTCAACGGCGACACTTTTTTACCCCACTTTCACTTTTAACAAATTAAGTCGATTTTTCACAATAGGAGATTGAAATTCTGCAAATTTCTCCTTCAATCGCCGATTCGTCGAATCACTTGCTGCAGATTTCCTCAAATTGGTAATTTTCTTCTCTCTCTAATTTTCAATTTCTAGGGTTTTGTTTTTTTTTTTTTTTCTGCTGAAATTTTTGGTGTATTTTCTATGGATTTTGTGTTATAATTAGGTTAAAAGTTGGTATAAAGGTAAGTGTGCTCATTGAAGGGATTAGAAACTTTTGTGATTACATTAGGAGATGATACTAGCTAATTATAGACCTGATCCTGTGAGCAAATTGAAGGAATTGAGGGATTTTGAAAGTTAAAAACATGATTTTTATGAGCTTAATTGTTGTTAAATTTTTTGAAATGTAGGTTATTACTGATTAGGGTTTATAGTGACTAGTGAAGTGGGAATCGAATTAGCGATTACGAATTTTGAGTGAATTATGGCATTGTGAGTAATACAGACAATACAGTGATAATCAAGTGAGAGTGAGGGATAGCTCAAGTGGTTAGAGTTTCCCTCCCGATTCTAGGAGGTCTTGGGCTCGATTCTCACCCCCGCCCTTGTGGCTCTCTAAACACCAAAAAAAAAGTGATATTCTAGATCACAAGGAGTGGTATTTTGTGTATTGCTAGTATTTTGTAGCACTGTATGGGATTAGCTTTGAACTCAGAAAATTTGTTGAAGTCTGGAAGGTAATATAGGCTGCAATATATTAGTTTTATCATGCAATGAGCATGAAATTTAGGGCTGAGCAAGATGTTTTACATATTATATCAGCAGAATGTGATGAACATGAAAAGGAAACAAGTATGCTTCCTTAGTTTGCAAATAAATGCTATGATAGGGTAAGTTAGACTAGTAAGGTGACAATTAAATCCGATTGAAGGTAGTGCGTGTTAGCATTGTCATAGACTCATAGTATCATGACATGTAGTGGTTTTATAATGAGGCTTGAGAATTGTCTACCTTTGTTTTTAGCTGGATGTTCTTGTTGGAAATTATCTGTTGACATGTGAATTGGCAAAGTTGTGAAATACTGCTAATATGTACAGTAATAGTAGCAATTGCAGCAGCTGCAGGGGTTCGAGGTTTGTACTATTAACAACAGTTTGTGATTGCACTTTGAGTACGGACCACTTATTAATATTAATGCATCAGCAATTATTAGTATCACTAGTCATACAATGATGATTGATGCTACCTGAGATATCAAGCAATCTGCATTCTTATAGTTACATTACTGCTTTAGTATAGGAATTTGCTTATTTGTGGTATTTCCTTTTTTCAACCTATTTTAATAGAGCTGCATTAACAGTTTGGCTGTAAACTTCAGATGATTGTTTCAGCAGAAGCTTAATGTACCTGATAATATAATGAGTTATCGAAGTAAAAGAACAAGAATTGCGGCTACTCCCAAAGTCAAAGACACAAAGATTCCATCAGTTGAAGATGTTGTTGCACAGGTAGTCCAGGATGTTGCTGCTGCAGAAGCGCAAGATGAGGAGACCCTACGCAGTTGCAACCAGAGGACAGACCAAGCTGCAATGAACCAGCCATCTCAAGCTACGTATACTCAGGAAGATGATGTTAGAGCCAACTTGCGAAAAACATCCGCAAGAGAGTCCCTTGCACCTTCTCCAAGCCAACCATCTTCCACTGACCCATCTTCCCGTTTTAGAGCTGGACGCAGGCGATCCATACGTGCTAAAGATAATGGTGTTCAGCCAAACCATGGTGATGCTCCAAGAGGAGCTCAAGGTCTCGAGACCCAGCTTAGTTCAAGCTGCAACACATGGATAGATGATCCTTCAATGACTGAGCCCAGACAAGCTACAACTACAGATGATGTCAGGCCTAGCAAGAGAAGTGTTGCTGAAAGACAGTTCCATACACCTCCGCCAAGTCAACCGCTTCCTGCTGATTCTCCTAGCCAACTTAGAGCCTCAAAGAGGCAGTCATTTTGGGTCCAGGAAGATGATGACGAGCCGTTCCAGCAAGGGTTGTCACAAGGGAGGCGCCCAAAACCAGCTAAATGGAGTGATGATATAGAATTTGATGAAATGGAGGAGGTCGAGATGAGGGGTAATACTTTGTTTCCTAAAACTTTTTAATAGATAATTGGCAATTTTGCAGAGTATTCGTGTCGATAGTTTAATTTGCAACCTCTCTTTTTTGTTTTGTTCTCGTTTAGTTGCTAAGATTTTCACTGTGCCTATATGTTTTCTTTGTGCCTTAGTTTATTACTTTGTATAATAGATTCAGTACGTGGTTGGTCAGTGTTAATACTCTACTAATGTGTTTGGGTGATGCTTTTGTTTGTGTATTAGAGCTTATAAGGCAGAAAACATGTCATCTTACTAAATTATATTACTCCTTCCTAGTAGGTTTGCCCTCTTCTTTTATGAAAATATTTAGGTTGTATCTAGTTCCCTTAAACTTTTACTTCCTCTGCCCCATGAATGGTCTTGCAGGTATATCATTGAGTATCGCATATCTTATAATGCATGTCTTCCCTGATTGACTCTTTAAACATAATTCTATTAGGTTTTTATGATTTAATCTTTTCAAATACCTGCCTCCCTTACTGTGTTTTCTCAACTTGAATAATGTAGTGTCATCTTGGAGCTTGAGTCTTGACATTTATATGCTTGGCTCTCATTTTGTATCATAGTCAGTGTACTGTTCTATTATTGTTATAATTGATTTTTTTTTTTAACTTTCTTTTAGTGGATATGATTAGAAGAAAACTTTCACAAAAAACTTCCTTACAAGCTACAACATTTTTTATCTTATACAACACAAAAGTTTTGGATCAATTCTCCTTTATTATTTAAGGTTATAGTACTAATCCTTATGATGTCATGCATTTGATGTTATTGCTAAATTTTGGAATTTGCACATGTAATGGACTGATTTTCTGTTTCAATATTTGTAGCTAAATGGACAGTAATTAGATTTAAGGTTTGATGATTGTTTGAAAGATAAAAGCTTACAAGATAAGTCAATAGCTTGAGGCTGTTACTCTCAAAAGGGTAACCTGAGGCTACCAAGCTCTAAACAAGTCTAAACTCACCAAAAAGAATAACCTCCCCCCCCCCCCCCCCCCCCCCCCCCCCCTCCTCCTCTTTCTTATACTACCTTTGTTAAATGTTATGTGCAACTTTGGAATATTTTATATCTCACAAATAATATCCCAAAGTTGCACATAACATTTAACAGAGGTAATACTTCATATATTACAAGCTTACTACAAAAAGCATTTCTCTCTTGATTGCTATTTGTCTTTTACTGACAAAAGGATCAAGCCATTAGAACTTCAGGTTTGTTTTTGTTGCCTCTTGTTGCTGCTTCACTTCGAGGAACATTAATGACTCTTGTTTTCACATCCCTACAAGGGTTTGCACTCCCTGGTGGTCTCTGTCTTGCGGCAGCTTATGCCTTTTGTATATGTTTGGATAGGTGGTGCTGGTGGGCTTGGGCCACCCGAGTCCATCACAGCACTTCTGTGTGACTTCATGAGCATTGTCAATCATATTTTCTGAAAATGTAAATTTTTGCTTGCAAACAGTCTTTTTTTGGTGTAGAAATTCACCAGTCTATTCCTTTGATTCAGACAAGAAATATCATAATTCCACATCTATGAAAGGAGACAATGAAGCATTTTCTTATGGGGACCTCAACAAATCACATGTAATAGACTAGACTAATGGGTAGGAGTAGTGTGGGCAATGCATAAATGGCTGCTAGAATTTGCTTGAAGAGGAAGGAAGCCGGTGAGTTGAACTGAGAAATTCAATGTATAGAGGAAACCAGTGAGAATGAGCATGGTGAGTATTACTGAGTGCTTTTTTAAGCTTTATTTTACACTTTGGCAGAGAACAAGCCTCTGACAAAGCATTTAATGCAAATGTCCATCTTCTTCCTTAAATTGCCTGCCCAAAATTCCAGTCTACTATACTCCTTGATATGATTATTATTAGATCCTCAATAACTAGTACAAAATAAAAAAAAAAAAACCCCATAAAAGGAAACCTAACTCACTATTGTTCTAGCTGGACAATTGGAGCTTGTATGTGGTGTTCTAATTTTGGTACATGTGTTTGGTTATGTGATTCTATGTGGATATAAATACAGGATATTGCTGTTTGTAAGCTTGATATATGCTAGAAGAGTTTTTTGCCTTTTTTAAAAAAAACTTATCTTGCTAGTTATAACTCAGATTAATCTAATTTAAACAGATCTGGAAGGGAGGCGTGGAAAGAAGGGAGGAAGAATTCTTCCTCGGCATGTTTGGTCTCTTCAACCTGGTGTGAGGTTTGTGGTCCCTGTTAATGCATTTGACCAACCAGTGAGGAAGGGGGGTCATGTGCTTGTCAAGTTCCTAGGGGATGTAGCAAGGAATGGTGAACTATGTCCTATTGGTGAAGTGAACTGGCATAAGGTGGATAAAAATTGTAAGGCCAACATTATAAACTTGATTCGGGTAGGCTTGTGATATTAGAATATGACTCTTATTTTTCTGTTCTTCTGTAAAGCATCCATATTGATTTTATTATCTCACTGTATTGCCTTTGATTGAGTTGGTGTTTTAGGAAAAGTTCGTGCTTCCTGACCGAGACGAAATTGACAAAAGCATTCTTAAACATGTGGGAAAGAAATGGAGGGCTTATAGACATGAGCTTAAGGTGCAATTTAAAAAACCTGACAGAACACAGGAACAAGTGGCCAGCATTGTGCCAAAAGGAGTGGATTCTACCCAGTGGTTTAAACTTGTACAATACTGGTTTTCAGAGAAATGTCAGGTACCACTTATATTTCTTTGTCCTCACCTTTGTGTTTTTTTTTTCTTGCTAAGCGTGTATTCATTTTATCTCAGTTATTGTTGTGTGTGAGCTGAATTTTGGTATCCAGTTGGTTATGGTACCTATAAAGTATGTGTTAAGGTCTATTTTATGCATATGGATTGTTACTAGTTTCTTTTTCACAGTTCTTATCTGCCAAGGGAAAGGAAGCACGGGCTCTTCAATCCCATCTTCACACTACAGGTGGCAAAAGCTTTGCTCGGAAGAGAGATGAATTTGTAAGTTTTATATATTATCTGAAACATGTATAAGGAAGCAACATATTATAATTGTTTAGTTATTCTCGTTTTTAACTTACTGCCTTATTGGTGCATAGGAGAAGACACACGGAAGAGAGCCAGGAGCGTTGGAATGGTTCGCTCAAACTCATCTGAGAAAAGACGGAACTTATGTTGAGGACTCTTCCAAAGAATTCTTGGTATGAATCTGCTAATGATTTATAGTGCAGATTTGAACAAAAAAGTTACTTTCTTGGTTGTAGAAACTGGAGCTGTCAACTTGGGGGGGGGGGGGGGGGGGGTGGGGTGGGGGGGGGGGGGGGGGGTTAGTGGAGCGTGGTCAGTATGAAGAGGAGCTGCCAACTGACAAAAGGAAATTTAGTCAGGGGAACTAGACTTGTCATTAACATTGATTGGGTAGCTATAGTTTTTATTTTTTTTTGTCATGCTTTCTTCTTGTTTACCATTATCCATATCATAAGATTGGTTCTGCTGCGTTTTCTATATTGACTCTGTTCGTGAGTCGTGGTTAGTGTCACTTCTGTTAATTTAGCTCATATTGCCCTATGTTGGGACTTGGGAGGGTGAATTTCAAAGTGGCTGCTAGCCAAATTGCATAGAAATTATCCTGTAGAGGTGCATGGAAGTTGATTAAGGTGTGAGTGATTTGGGTGGCATTAATAATCAACATCAAACATGAAATGCTGATGCGTACTTTTTTTTTTTTTTGAAGTTTTTGGCTCTCCACATCCTCGGAGGCTCATAGCAGTCTTAGACTCATTTTTATGACCTGAGTATCTTTATCATGATATGATGTTGGGGTATTTGAGTTTGGCTCATCAGGTTGTCTTGATGAAGTCAATGGCTGGAAATTGTTTTCTGGAACCAATTTGACTAGTGAGTGTCTCGGGCGATGCACTATTTTTTTTTTTTTAATAATTGCTTGATATATGAAGGAAAATCTCTTTAAAGCTTTGGATTAAAAAATAGTTTATATTATTAAAATTTTTGTAATGAATTGAGGTATAATATTGCTTTTTGCAAAGTAATATGTATTCCAACTTAAAGGCGTTGGAGAGATTACTACTTGTCTAACGCTTTTAAAGAAATACGTTTGTAAAGAGAAATACATTTGTAAGTCTTTTTTACCTTTTATAATGAAATATTAATCAATGATGTCATATTGGAATGATGGTTAAAATCTTACTTTACATTTAAATGGTCACATGTTCAATTCCTATCAACAACAATGTTTACTTTTTAAAGTGAAGGTTTGACATGATTTGAAGCCTTTGCCTAAGAGGAGGGTGCCACATGACACATAAACTCTCTTAGGAACACTTTAATATATTAATATAGATTATCATGATTGTAACTAGGCTCATAACATAGAGGTTTAACCAATTTTTATACTACCTAGTACCTAGTAAAGAGCTTTCTTTTCTTTCCTTTTTTAAAATTTTTGTTTTTATATAATTTTGTTTTTTTTTTAAGTGACAAGTGAAATACCTATTCTGGGATTGCTACTCCAACTCCAAGCTTAAATGTACAAGCTTTTATGTAATTATTTTACTGTTTTAATAGGATGCTGCTGCAGCGCTGGTTGCTCAACGTGGTTCCACCTCTTCTCCTGCCGAGCGTATTGCCATTGAGAATCAGGTTTTTAATGAGCTCATGTACTCCGATGACGACGAGAGATGTCAGCGACCTATTGGATATGGGTTTGGAGTCAATAGGAATAAATTGTTTGGGGTTGGTAGAGAGTTGAGAAAAAGAGGATATCTGGCATCGGGTACTTCCACAGAAGTTGGGAGTGGCTCCCGAAATAAGCTATTTGGTATTGGAGCAGAGCCAAAGAGAAATAATTACTCTACATTAGATACTTCAAAAGAAGTGGAGAGGTTGAACTTTGCGATGGAAGCTATGAATGAGACCAATGAAGTTATGCAAGCCCGAATTCAGATGCAGTCTCAGCAGTTGAAAATGCAATCCCAGCAGTTGCAAATGCAGTCCAAGCAGATGGAAGGATTGCAATTTCAACTTCAACAAGTAACTTCTTTGCTGACCAAGTTTGGAGTGATGCTGAACAATCCACAAAATGATCCTACACGCAGAGGGGTTTTTCGTCAAGGCCCCAGTACCATGAATGCACAGGTATATAGCTTTTAGCTTTATTTTATCTGTATGTTCCACTTTGATTAATTGCATATAAGCAAATCAGGTACTGTATCTTTCTTGGTTTCTTATGTATTCCCAACCTATCCTTCTAGTTAGATTTTATAGATTTTAAGTAATTGTTTGAAGGGAAACTCATATCTTTAGAAGTCATTGTGTTAATGAAAGTTGGTAAAGTTGAATCAACCAAAATGTTTATTTTGTTACTTTCGGTTGCAAGTTTCTTCAACTGCTAATAGAAACTAGTGTGAATGAGTGGAGCTTAGACTTAGGTTTTCTGGGAGGTAAAATCCTAGCAGGCGTGGTAGAGAAGGGAAGAGTACTTCATTGATGAGGAATCAGGCCCCTCTTTGGCATATGCTTAAAACCCAATCGAATCCTGCTTTGGGCAGGGCCAAAGAGAAATTAGGCCCTTCTTTGGCTTGTGCTTTACAACCCAATTGAATTCTGTTTTGGACAGGATTGTAAGATGTTCTCAAACATGTGTAGCTTACCCTAACCAATTTGAACATTTACAGAGGTTGCTTGACTTGTTTCTGATCTAGTTATGTTGGGATTCTTACATGTCCTTGAACTGCACTATCATCTTCCTTGGTTACTCCTGAATTAGGTTTAAGAGGTAATGTAAATGTTAGTCGATATTACTCAATCTAAATTTAAAAAGATAAATTGAATGATAGAGAGCAAGGGAAATCAAAGAGAGATGGTTAGATGGTTAGGTAGCTGCCAGTTTTCCTAAGCTGTTCAGAATGCAGATGAGCTGAATGGATAATATAAAGAGAGCTGGAGGTATAAAATTTCTGATAGTAAACATTAGGCAATTTTCTGTTCTATTAAAAAAAAAAAAAAAAAAAAAAAGAAAAGGAAAGGCATTGAGGGTGTATCTAGCTCTAGAACACCCACATTTATCATGGATTTTGCACGAATTCTCATCTTCCCTTGACTATCTACAATATTAGGACTTAAGTTGATACATGTTCCATGTGCCTTTGGCTTGAAATGTTCACTTTATGCAGTAAATAATTCTATTAGTCCTATACTCTCTTTTTTATGCTGTAACCTGTATATTACCTTAGGAATTTGGAATAGGACCCCTTTGAAATTACACTACTAAAATTTAACCAATGGTATTCTGCTGAAGTGTGCTACAAGGATTATGTTCACAAGTAGGAAGTATGCTGACATTTTTTTTATACCTTGAAAGGTCCCTGTTGATCCTTACAACAATGTTGTCATGTTTTTTTTTGGGAGTAGATAGTGATGGTCACTTTCTTCAAAAAAAGATAGTGATGGTCACAGTTATTTATGATCCATCTTCTGTCCATCCTAACTTGAGTGGGTTAATATACTAGTTGACTCATTTTGGTATCCTTGGTGATTAATAGGTAGGGAACTAGGGACAGTAATCAGGCGGTTGGATGCGAATACCCCCTTCCCCATACCTATATCCACCACCTACTCACTAACCCATGAGGGGTACAGTTTCGTCACCCATACCCACCACCCATGACAGGTACAAATTCATCATCCATACCCACTCCACTGCTTAATTGGATATCCACTGCCCATTTAATCTGCCCCCTCAAAAAGTGGATAATCACCTATTATCCATCCACTACATGAAATTAAGACCGGGGTGTTTCTGGTTCTGTTCTGGATGAATTGCAATTCAAAAAAAAAGAAGTATATATCTAACATTATACTTGATAATATAATTGTTTTAAATGTATGGGTAGGGCAGGTGGATGTTGGGTGGGCAAGATTTAAATTCCACCACTTACTACCCATGGCGGCTACGAGTGTATTTCTTTTAAGGAAATTTTGTCAAAAAACACCCACTAAAAACACTTTTTTGTGAAAAACCACCCACGATAAAAATTGTTATAAAAAAACACCCAAACTAAAAAAAAATGTTGCAAAAAGCCACCAACTGCCAAGAACAGGTTGTTGACCATATTTGTCGGCGTTGACCGCACTCCCTTGGCGTTGACCACCTAGAATTCACTGGAAAACGTCCGGCCGCCCTTCCCCCTCCCCACCCCCATCAAAAATCCCTAAATTTCACTCGAAATCAATGAAAAACCCCATACCACCATCGGAAAATGTGGTTGGAGTGATTTTTGAGGTGGAGGTGGAGTGAATATTAGGGGTTTTCAAGGGGGAGTGAATGTTAGGGGTTTTCGAGGGGTTGGGGGAGGGGCGGCCAGACTTTTCTGGTGAATTATAGGGGTTTTCTAGGGGTGGGGAGTATGGTCAATGTCGGGGGAGGACGGTCAACGACCTGTTTCTAGCCGTTGGTGGCTTTTTGCAACATTTTTTTTAGTTTGGGTGGTGTTTTACAACGTTTATTGTGGGTGGTTTTTCACAACAAAAGTGTTTTTAGTGGGTGTTTTTTGACAAAATTTCCTACTTTTAACATGCACACCTACACTACCAACCATTCATACTCTCATACCTATACAGCCATACTTGCCCCAACTAGGGTGTGTGGAATCCACTTAATTAATCATACCCACATACCATCCTAGTACTAGGTGTCCCTCCAGGCCGAGATATTAGTTAAAAGTGGGTGTTATTTACGCCTATAGTTTATTTTCATTCCTCGTTATATCCCAGTGTCCATGGAATTTCTTTAATACCAGTTCAGTCATAATTAATTCTTTCATGCGTGTTTTACTTCTACATAATTCAAGATATCTATTATATATGTAGTCTTCATATAAACAATTACCCCATTGATTTCAACCAATGTGTCAGCTGTTTTCTAGTGGGCATAACGATGCTGTAATGTGCGATCAGGTGTTTTTAGTTGACAGTTTGTGAAGGATGCCTTTCATGCTTCCTGTTTGAAAGAATTATGATATTACTTTGAATTTTGAAATGAGTTTTCTTGTCCATCTGCGGGCTATGATTTTTTTCCCCTTTTTTTATTTTACATTCTGCTGTTTTGGGTGGTGTTGGATGTCTTCTAAGAAAATCTAATGAAGCATGACAAATATGCTAATCTTGTTTGTGCTTGTAAAGATTTAGGATGCCCTGTGTAGCTGTTTGTAGGTAGCTTAATACATACAGACAAATTCAGTTCACTGATATTTGTAGACACCTCAAAAATTAAATATTTGTGTGCTTTGAGAGCTTATATGTATTCTGTTCTCCAATATTCAACTGTTTCATGTTAACATCATATATCACTGATTTGATTTGTTTTAATGGGATACTAATAGGGTCATTCTCCCTATTTGTCTTTATGTTTGTTTTTCTAAATTTTTGTAGTACCTATTTTCTCACATGTGGAGCCATCTTTGATCTCCGCTATGAAAATAAGAAACAGAGTATATGGTGCTGCATACTATGATAATCAAATAGTGGACTGAGTCAATGTTTCTCAATCTGTTTTGAAGGTTTCGGAAGCTTCATCTGAAGATACTGACAGTGACTCTGACAGTATAGAGTGGGACTGAGATCAGTGAGGTAGACATCTGCTGCTCTAGGCATAGTTTCATATACAAGTATGTTGCTTCTACCTTGTATCTCCTTATTGTGACATTAACTGATGTGTATTTCCTTATTGTACTAGGGGTCTTACGTTCATACTGTGTAACTATTCTGTTTATCCTTTCCTGTCCGTTCTCTCAAACAAAACCCTAAAAAGTGTTGTAATTTATTAGTGATATATTCCTTAAGACTTCAATTTCAGAAGTAACTCTTCAGCAGGAATGCTATTGTGTATATCACGAATACTTGCCCCCCTGCCCCACCCTTCTCTCTCTCTCCCCCCCCCCCCCCCCCCCCCCCCCCCAGTCCCCCACCACCACCAACAATTTGCAGTAACATGGAGTTAGATTATGATGGAAATGTAGGTAAGTCGAATAAGTAGTCATTTTAGAAGCTTTATTTTGGAACATACAGAATAAATTCTAAACGAGGGAAGCTATTAAGAGGAAAAATATTTTGGGTACATTTTAAGTAGACTGACAATGGCTCTTTTCCATTAGGCCTCTGAGCCTCTCACTAACTACTGAAATTATTTTAAGATGAAACCTCCAGGCCTTGTAACCTCCTCTGCATTCCATTTCCAGTTCCACGAGCTCTTACGACGAAATTACTCTCCGTTGCTCTCTCTCGAACACAACATTGTTTTCCCAAGCATTACAGTATCCTATTAATATTTCCATTTTATTTTTAGGAAAATTTGTGAGAAAGGTCCTTTTAAGTAAGTCTTTTTGTTGTAAAGGTCCTTTTATAAAAAAAAGTGGCACAAAAGGTCCTTTTATCGCACCTAGGTTGTGGCGAGGGTCCTTTGACCGAATTTCGACCATTAACTTTTTTTTCCGGCCAAAAAAAGTCACGTGTGTTGCACATGACCACTTAAAATCCTTTTTTTTTTCCCCTTTTTCCCTACTTTTCCCCCTTATATCTTGCTTAGTTTGTCTTCAATTGCTTTCAAATTTAACGTGAGGGACTAGAATCGAAGTTTGATGATTTTTTTTCTTAAAGCAGGGTTCGTGTTGAGTTTTTTTTTTTTTTTTTTGAAGGGAGGGTTTGTGTTGAGGTTGATAATGAAGAAATTAGGGTTAAATTTAAGGAAAAGGGGTAATAGATTTTCGTGCAAGGCATGTGACTTTTTTTGGTTGGAAAAAAAGTCAATTGCCAGGATTCGGTTAAAGGACCCTCCACAACCTAAGTGCGATAAAAGGACTTTTTGTGTCACCTTTTTTTTTAATAAAAGGACCTTTACAAAAGACTACTTAAAGAACTTTTCTCACAAATTTTCCTTATTTTTATTCTTTAATTTTTTTTTACGTGCATCACTTTGACGGGTGTTATTATATATTCAAATGACTTTTAGTAGTTTTGATGATTTTTATCTTAGGAAAAATGTATTTTAATATGTGATTTGGTTAGATTCATCACAATGTATACTTTCAAAATATCTACTTATTATAATTTTCACTTATTGATAATGATAAGTAAAAGTAATTGGAAAAATACATTGGCAATTATGAAAGAAAATTAATGCAAGTACAATTCTTTGGCACTATGGCACCACCTATCTATTACTGATGGGAGGGTCACAACTAACAAGAGAATCAAGAATTTAGGGGACCTTAAAAGGGTTTCTTGGGTTTTGAGTAGGCTAACAATGATTTTCCTATCCCGCAAGGTTTCTCACTAACTTATCAAAATTATTGTAAGATGAACCTCCAGGTCTTGTAGCCTCCTCCGCTTTCTTCTTCCATTCCATGGCTTTTTCCATCAATTCCTTCCCTTTCTCGCCATCCATCATCTCTCTCACTAGTCCTTCAACTCCTTTTCTCCGAACACTGCCTTCCTCCATCTCCACCCCAACCCTCCATTCATGGCAAGCATATAGGCTATTCATTTGTTGCTCAGCGAAAAACGGCCAGCATATCATGGGCACCCCTTCACCTATGCTTTCTAAGGTAGAATTCCACCCACAATGACTCAAAAATACAGCAACTGAAGGATGTTGAAGCACCTTCTCTTGCAGGCACCAGCTCGTTATCAGCCCTCTATCTTTGATCTCCTCCATGTAATGTTCTTCAGTTATGATGCTCGATTCTCCTACAACAAGGTCAGATCGAATAACCCATAAGAAAGGGTGCTTACTGTTTGCTAATCCCCATGCAAACTCCTTCAATTGCTCCGGAGTTAATATAGCTATGCTCCCAAAATTAACATAAATCACTGATTTTGGACTCCTTTTGTCCAACCATTCTAAGCAATTATTGTCTTCCTTCCATAAACTCCCACTAAGAGGGAGCAGTTCTTGTTCGTTCATTCGTTGGACAAGCTTCGTGAGAGGGCCAATGGTGTATATATTCGTCATCACCTTCTCGATTTCTTTCAAAACTTGGCCTTCTAAATCATCAAATGTATTCAGAATTAAGCCTGCGGAAACTTTTGCATTTCTCGCTGTCTCTGCCAAGTAGTTGAACATGATCTCATTTGGATCTGTCGTTCGAAGGAATGTGGGAAGGTGCTTCATTCTAGCCTCTTTGATGAATCCTGGAGCCCACTCAATCGTTGTGTCAAGATACCCATTTGTGAGGCAACTTTCATCTGCCAAATCACATGTAAAAGGAGGATGGATTAGATTTGGAAGCGTTTGATAATACTTCCTCTGCTCCACACTTCCACTGATTTTTTTTTTTATAATTGCACTATTTATTGTAAATGCAAAACTATGACTATTTATATCTTAAATTTACTTTTACATAAAATTCTTAAAAAAAAAAATTCTAAAATTCCAATACTCTATATTTGGAAAGCAAATCAAGACATATTTGATAGTGTATATAAATCGACCTAGACTTCAACCATCAGCTTAAATTTTTAATTGAGTTGACCTATTAACACGATATCAGAGCTAGTGTGACACAAAGGTCACGAGTTTAAATCTCATCTATCCTCTACTTTCAAGTTGAATATTTTGCGTAGGGTATGAGGAGGGTCCATGTCGCATCTACACTTTAAGCTCAAAAGGCTCTCATATGAAGGGGCGTGTTAGAGTATATAAATCGATCCTTGACTTTTATATTTTCCTCATGTTATATTTTCCTCATGCATAATATACAAATGATAGTAAAAAAGAATGTATGTATAGTAAAAAAGTTCTAACGGTGCACTGAAGTAGGACTACTCTTTAGCTTTTGGAAAAATTGTTAAAAATAATCCCAACTTTGCTCCGTCTGTCCAAAATAATCCCAACTTTCGATTATTTTTTAATAATTCCAACTTTATACTCATTCGCCCAAAACAATCCCAAACGGTCATCCCACTTGTTATTACAAGTTACCGGACTCATGTCATTCTATGATTGGTTTAAAAAAAATTTTAAAAAAAGAAAAAAAAAAAAGAAAATTACTGGCTCTTCAACCCAGCCAACCCCATTGCCAAACAACGCCTAGCCCAACCCAACCCAACCTAACCCTTGCCTCCTAGGCGCCGGCCGCCGCCCAGACACCCTTCCTCCCTCGGTGCCGGCGCCGTCCCCTACCACGCTCTCCCTTCTGAGTTTGTTTAATCACTTCCTCGACTTCTCCAACTTCGCCTTTTGGATTTGTTTCTCACCCAAAACCCGTCCCCAATACATTAGCCGGAAGATGAAGATCCATTTAGGTCGGTTCCGTCGTCGTCAGCCCTTCCTCTTTCGAGGTAAGAGTACGGCTAGGGTTTCGAGGGAGGGTGGAAGGGTGGTCGGTGTGGGGAGGGTTTTTTAGGTTGTTTTGTGGGGTTTTGGGTTGGGGAGATGGTAGTTTAATGGGAAGGGGAAGGGCTGACGGTCAAGAAAGGGGAAGGGGCAGCGCCTTCCGTGGGTTTATGGGCTCGGCGTCGGCAAGGGAATGGGGAGGGGTGGCGCCGGCCAGAGGGTCTGGGGCGGTGCTATGGGATGTGGTGGTTTTTTTTAATTTATTATGTTTATTTTAAATTAATTAGTTAATAATAATACTAATATTAAATTAATATTAATATTAATATTTTTAACCAATCACGTGATACACATGTGTACGTTAAACTTTAAAAAAAAAAAACATGTTTATTAAGTCACTAGTCACTTGGGATTGTTTTGAACGGATGGAGTATAAAGTTGGAATTATTAAAAAATAATCAAAAGTTGGAATTATTTTGAACAAACGGAGCAAAATTAGAATTATTTTTGATAATTTTTCCTTAGCTTATTACTCGTAAAGTTTTTTTTTTTTCCCTTTGAAACTTATATACTCTCTCTGCCTAAATTTAATAGACACAATAGAATTTCAAATTACAAATAATATGAAAGCATACGACTAGAGTAGTATATATTAAGTATAATTCTATGGATGAAGATTTGTACAATTACCTTTTAAAGGGAAATCACCTCTTTTGACAAGTTCATCAAATTGCATGTACCCAAGCATGCCACAAGCACTTGTAGTAAAAAAATGAAACACAGGGATGCCCAATTCTATGCAAACTTGAGGTACAAAGATCATCATAGCATCCGAAATCACACTAGTGATAAGAGGAATATCAGGAGATTCAAGAAGCCTCATTAGGAGACTTCTAGTGGCCATCTTTGGCTCCCCTTGATCGTCTCGAAAGGAATAACATATCTCATGGAGGTTGAATACGCTACGCTTATTATCTGGTGGCAAGCCATCCGGAATAACTTCAACGCTAAAATCATTATAGCCTTCAAGAAAGGGTGATTCCGCGGTGGATGAGTTAGCTAATCTAGCCATATTGAACTCAGTCAGCACCATTGTGATGTAAACACCCCTCGAATGAAGGAGTTTCGCTAATTTGAACATGGGGTTTATGTGGCCTTGGTATGGAACAGGTACACAAACAACATGAGGTTTATTGGTTGCCATTAGACTCACACTCACACTTCTATCTTAGAAGGGAATGAATACTATAGCTTTGTTGTAAAATGTGGTGATTGTTGAAGTGCAAGTTTATGTTACTATTTTATAAGTACGATATTTATGTAAGGCAGTTGTTTGTTGAGGAAGTATCCGTATATACATTGATTAAGCAATTTATGTTAGAAATAGACCATGTTTTTTCAAATACAAGTATATGATTAGAAATCTCAAATGTTATTCCATTTATTTCAGAATAGTCGCAACAATTGAGTTGATACATTAGTCAATCTACAATTCTGATTAATAAAATCTATTCGAAATTGAACTTATTGAGTATAAAAAGTTTAAATTATGTTAATTAAGTTGTGAAAATAAGTACTCTATATTACAATTTATTTCAAAACAAACCGGAGAGTATACTTTAAAATTTACTCCCTCCGTTGTCAATAATTTATTTCGCTACATGTCCATTTTCTGCTTTTAGAATCAAAACATATGATTTAAATTTTTGGACCATTATTATGTATTGACAAACTAGGATAGTCCACACACTAAGGGCCTGTTCTCATAGACTGAACTGAACTGAACTGAACTGAGCTGAACTGAACTGAACTGAACTGAGCTGAACTGAACTGAACTGAACTTATTAATTATTGATTTTTAACTACGGATTAGTGATCTTTGATTATTTATTATTATACATATGTGTATAATAATAAATAGGAACAATGAATTGTATCAATATTATTATTATTATTATTATTATTATTATTAAATGTTATTATTATTATTATTATTATTATTAAATGTTATTATTATTATTATTATTATTATTATTATTATTACTATTAAATATTATTATTATTATTATTATTATTACTATTACTATTAAATATTATTATTATTATTATTATTAAATATTATTATTATTATTATTATTATTATTATTATTAAATGTTATTATTATTATTATTATTAAATGTTATTATTATTATTATTATTATTATTATTATTATTATTATTATTGTCGTCGTTGTAATAAGAGCGTAAAAGAATGAAATCTGGCTTTATATCATTAGCAATATCATTAGACATAAACTGAACTCAGCTGAACTGAACTGAACTGAACTGATTGGAGCTGAACTGAACTGAACTGAACTGAATATAAACGTATGAGAACAGGCCCTAAGTATGGATGTACCTTTCGCTTGATGAAAACTGAATGTATGGTACCCTTCGCTTGATGTTTATGCTTTAAATGAACCAGAAAAAAAAGAGTGGCTAGCTAATGTTGCTCAGCTGGATTTTGCTGACAAAAGGATAAGGAAATCCAAATTTCTTTATCAGGCCGATTCCCTAGTCTACGCAGAAAATCCAAGTTTTTTTTTTTTTGAAAGTAACGGGACAGTGGCATTTTATAAAACCAGCAAAGATTACCAGAAAATCCAAGTTTATAACTTTGTTATTTTACATTTACGAATATCCCGAAAATGTCGCTTTATTGATTTTTAATCCCCAAAATGCCCTTTAGTAGTCCCAAGATCTCCAAAATAACCCGTGATATGCATTTTACGACTATGAACTGGCCGGATGATCCTTCACTATGGTATGGTATGCTAGGTTTATAGGTGTTACAGCACGCTCACGAAGCAGACCAGACATTAGCTTGACTAGGAACTTCTTCCTGAGTCTTTGGGGGATCTCAAATTCCCTTGGGGAACTTCTATATTCCACACTACTTAGTGTAGTATTGGGTTGAATATACGAAGAATCCTTTAAGACCAGTCATTCTATTACCTTACCGTTAAGCTTTCACTACTGCATCTGTTACTGCAATCTTGCAGGCATGTAGAATACGAGTACTAGATATCGTTACTATCCCTTACCAATCAGGGTCACCACCACAGACCTCAAACTTTACAACCAGATTGCCGGAGAGATTGCCCAACAAATAGTCCTTTGAATGAATTGTGTGACAGATATTCATGTCCTCACCAGGTGAATACACTGTCCTGTAGCATCCTCCCCTGCCCAAGCTATTAAAATTGCAGCCCAAACCCTGCTATAATATTGGGGCATTCAGGACTGATTATTCAACAAAAATTCTAGGGATCAAAAGTTAACTAATCTTGCGCTTACTGATATCTGCCAAGAACTGCAATGAGGGGTAATGTTGACAACAGATAACAAAAAGTCTGAGAATTGAGAAATCAGTTGTCAGCTAACACAGGCTGAGGGATTACATACTAAGAGCAACCTAAGTGTTTCTGTCTTAGGCACCACTCTAAGCGTTAAGGCCTAAGGGGTGAGGCACCACAACAGCAACATATATAATTAGTGTTTCGGAAAGAATATGTGCACACATGATGTTGTCCAACAAATGGGATTCATTTATTCAGAATATTTTCAAATTGAATGTAATTCAAGATGACTGAGGGATCTTTTCTCTTCATACAACAAAAAATTAAAAAAATAAATAAATTAAAAATACTTGAGTACCAGTTTAGACGAGCTAATGTGGAGGATTACCATTTTACCCTTTCTCCAACAAGGACACCTTTAAAAGCATCTGGTGATCTGAAGTCTTCAAAATCTGTTCTGAAAGTTGGATTAGAATTCAGTGTTCTCAGTATATGCCTCCTGATCATAGTCACCCCACATATACTACCAATTTCGAAGTGGTGCAGCATTTTATAAGCATACTGTATAGTGTATACACACAAATGTCTAACATCTCACAACAAAATTTCATGAATTGAGATATGGATGATGGAGGAACACCAAATGAACCCCTATCATCACTGCATATCTCAGCATCCAAATCACATTTACATGCGAGCTGAAGAAATTTTAAGGACTTAACTTGTCTTCAGGTCGACAGATTAAAAATTCGTATGTACTGTATCTCTGTATGATTCCAATATCTTGCCATACAAACCCAGAATGCAGACCCAAGAAGAGAACCTATCTTTAGCTGCTTGGGACTTTGGCCTTGTCAATGTTGACAAGCTCTTCAATGAGCTTCTTCTCTTCAACATTCAGCTTTTTTGGAATCTCAACTTGTACTTTCACCAGCTGGTCCCCTCTTTACTCTTTTTATTTACAAAAGGAACTCCCTTTTTTGCCATCATCAACGTCACATTAGGTTGGGTACCAGGAGGGATCTTGAGATCAGACATTCCATCAACTGTAGGAACTTTTTTTACTGTCCCCAAAATTGCATCAAGGTAGGAAACCTTGCAAGTGTAGAGAATATTATTTCCATCCCTTCTCAAAACGGGATCCGCACGAACTTCGAATACAACAAACAGATCACCAGGGGGGCCACCTTTTTTCCCAGAATTGCCCTCACATTCAAACCTTATTTTGTTCCCAGTATCTACTCCAGCAGGAACTTTTACATTAATTTTCTTTGATTTTTTCACTCTTCCTTCACCGCGACATTTATTGCAGGGGGTACTACTCTCGCCCATTCCATCACAATCAGGGCAGGAGAGTGCTTGCTGAACTATACCAAAAGGTGTCCTTATTGATGAGATAAGCTGTCCATGGCCATTGCATGTCCTGCAAACATAAGACTTGGAACCTGGCTTGGCACCCGAGGCTTCACAAGTGGGACAATCTTCCAGCCTATTTATCTCGATATCCTTATCTATCCCAAACACTGCCTCTTTGAAATCAAGCCTAAGACTGTAAGCCAGGTCCTCACCCTCTGAAAATCCGTTTCGAAAGTTTCCCCCCATACCCATGCCATCAAAGTTATTGAGTAATTCGTCAAAGATGCTTGCTGAAGCCCTGCAAAAATGAGATGCCAGAATAACTAAAAACTCTAGGTAGGAGACAAGTGAAGTAGGTCAGACAGGTATGCTTCAGACTCGGATCATTTTGGTTACCCAATACAATTTTTAATTTATTATTTTTATTTTTATTGCAAAATTCACCAGCTTTTAGTTAGTTATACTGTTTTGGGATTTTCTGTTTGCAGTTTCAGGTCATAAATCCGTGTATAAACTAAATAAAAGTTAATTTTGGTTGAACGTTAGAGTAGGGTCAGCCTTTTTCCAGCATTATCAGGATGGATAATTTACAAAGATAACTAAAAGGAGAAACTTACCCCCATGCTTGGGCCACCTTTAAGACCATCCTCTCCATATCTATCATACATGGAACGCTTCTCATCATCTGACAAGACCTGTGGTTGAAAAATGTTATCAGTAGACAATTGTTAGATTTGTTACACAAATGGATACCCAAATCTGACAGGTATATCAGACAGATCAGCTAGAGTAGGGACTGCGCATAGAGTGGAAACTTACCTCATAGGCATTACTAATTTCCTTGAACTTTTGTTCTGCTCCTGGATCTCTGCAACATGGAGGGATGGAGAAAAAAAACTTATAATTTCAACTACACACAGGAAAGGGATTGCCAAACAAAGAACGACAGAAACAACAAACATTTGAACAGATTGACATCTAATCATCTAGATAACCATATGATAATACACATATCTTGTGAGTCGTGACATGCCACAACCATATGATAACTTTTAAAGAGATTGACATCTAGATAACCCTTTCTCTTCAATACAACCCAAATGTTTCAAAGCTGCAAACCTACAATAGTAAACAAACTACCTTCCTTGAGCATGGTGAAGATTTATCATTTTGCTTACCACCCCTTCCACTCCTCACAACCTTCCATGAAAAGTATACATACCCAATTACCCATAGAAAGTCTTTGTTACTTCTAAAGGGAACCCAAACCAAATGAGCACATCGCAATCTATGACAGCTTATTATCAGGAAACATCTTATAGTGGTTAAAGCCCCCACTAGTCTGAAGTTTACTGATGCAATAACAACCCCAAGACATGATCCACTATATTTTCAGATACTATGTCACAAAGTAATGCACAAATTACATTGGCACACCCTAATAAATCCAAAGAGGTAAGGTGATTATGATGCCACAATTCTATACTTGCTGATCTGCAATCCACACCCCATGACAGAAAAGAGAGCTGGTGAAAATGGTCAATATCACCTTCACCATAATGCAGTTAAGATTAAAGAAAGCTGGCAATTTAGATGTTTTAGAAAATCAATTCATTCTAAGACTTTGGAGAGCTCAGATGGGGAGTTGGACTTCAAACGATCAAACCAACTATAGCTACTCGCACAATATTGTTACAACAGTAAAGTGAATACTTAAATATAATCTGCATAATCCTAAGAGCTAAACAATTTCGACAACTCCAATAAGAACCAACATAAATTAAATTACAAGGGGGTGGACGTTTTTTATGCCAAGATGCCCAAATCAATATCACAAAATTGAAGCAGCAATAATCTTCTAAAAATTGCTATATTTGAGAATGTCGAAGGTCTGCACTAAGGCCTAATGCTTCCATCATGACTAAATCGGACCGGAACTTATAAAATTTTCAGATTTAAAGTTGAGGATTGGCTAAAATGTGTAAAATCACATAATTATTTAGAGATCTTGCTACAGAAACATATGAGTTATTACATAGGTATATCAGTATGCATCATTATGAAGGCTGAATTTCAACTTACTTGTTTACATCAGGATGGTAAGTCCGCGCAAGCTTCTTATAAGCTGCATGTATGAGAGTTTAACTCTATGATTAATCAGTTGCTCTTGGGAGAAAAACAAAGTTCAGAAAACAGATTTCAATATTTAGAAACACAAGCATACAGAGGAGATCTTAATTTGCAGGCCAAACTATGGAGCAATTTACTAGTAAAAAACAAACCAGGAAAAGATATGAAAGACACAATAAGGCACCACAAGCTGCAAATATTAAATGTTCTAGGCATGCAATACTTTCCACTGAAATGCAGAGGCTACCTACACAAAGACCAATGTGATGGAAAAAAAGAGGTGAAAGGAGACTAAGGCAGCATTATCAGGGCAACATAAAAGCAGCCTAAAAATCAAGATAAACAGGTTTAGTTGATGTTGTATCAGAACGCAAAGATACTACCTTACTTAGAAGAGGTACTCACCACTTTTTATTTCAGGCTTTTTAGCATCTTCTGCAATACCAAGGACAGAGTAGTAATTCTGCAAAAACAATCATGGTCAGAATATGCCTGCCAACTGAAAACAATAGTGCAATGCTGTAATATTATTGCAAGGAAATAAAGCAACTACATAGCAGAAGACATCTGATCTGACCATCTGAGCTCTGACAATGAGGTGGGAATGGGATTGCTTGAAATGATACAAGTCCTTATGTGGCCTTGAGCTCCAAAATGTGTGAGAACAGTCTGGAGAAAATATGGTTGAGCAAGATGAAGCCAACATCCCCTTGCTTGTGCAACTGCAATTTTTCAGTTAAAAGTAAACAGAAGATTTAACAAATGTTCAGAAAAAGTAACATCCTTATCAGTTTGTAATAAATATACAGATACATGTTTACCATGAGTCCATTGTCACTTTCATCCTCAGGCACTATAAGTTGTAGCATATTTACTTTTTGCACTACTTACATAATCGGGCTTTGACCATCTTCAATTACTACGTATTTATTATGCAAGAAAAAGCATAACCGAGTGGGATCTTGTTAGAATTGTTCAATACATATTTTCAAGATATCAAATTTCTATAGTTTTAAGTTTTAACCTAGATATGATTAAAGATACTTCATATGATTTTTATAGTCAATATGGTACAACTAAAAAAAAAGAAAAATTCAAAATTATGCACAAAGATGAACTAGAGAACGGAAGATACCAACAGACATAAACCTTCTAGGACAAAAGATGGTGCTTACCAATGTGAAGAAAACAAATTAAAGCTTGGAGTACTATACATTCCAGGTATTTGACTCTGCAAGCCACAATAAGGCACAAACGCTCCACATGGCATGGTCGCCATGTACAAACACCTGTATTAGAAAAGAAAGATTTTATTTGTAGTGACTATCAGAGTTAGAATCAGTTTAATCAAACAAATTGTACAAATATAAGACACCATTTTGAAGCACAAACACACAAATATCATCAAAATCAAAATTGAAATGCTCGATCATAATGAGACTATTTACATATGTTATATAAAGAATGCAGTTACCTCGTGCATGAAAGATTTAATTTATTCCCTGATGACCTTCATAAACATCACTAAATTATATGGAGTACAAACGTAAGTTTTTCACAGAAAATAATTTTCACTAAAGTTGAGGAATATGAGGATAAGTCTTAAACTAGCAAAAACCATAACTGAAAGTACAGTAAATTGATCTGCATAAAACTCAGAAAATCTGAATGTGGGAAAAAATCAGCATCAAGGAGCTTTTGGAATAACTCCGCCAGTGGGTTTCCCGCTGCCAGTCCCAAGCCTGGATAAAGGAGGAGGGTTACGGTAGGCCAGTGACAGCCAGTATAAAACTTCGTCACATCCCATGACATGAGCCAAACAGATATTTTCGTGGGGGCGTTCCCTACTCAGCGACGCGCTGCACTTCCTAGACCCGGGTGTAGTGATAAGTATGCAAGGGTTGCTAGGTCGTCGCCCAGAAGCGACGCGCCACATTGCCCGAGTGTGGTGTCAAATGAGCAAGGGCGTGCCATTGGGGCGTTCCCTACTGAGCGACGCGCTGCACTTCCCAGACCCGGGTGCAGTGATAAGTATGTAAGGGTTGCTAGGTCGTCGCCCAGAAGCGACGCGCCATATTGCCCAATTGTGGTGTCAAATAATCAAGGGCTTGGAGTTGGGATCAGGGGGGAGCGTGGGAGAAAAGAATTTAGTTTGCGGATTGGTTCTTGGAATGTGGGGTCTCTTACGGGAAAATCAGCAGAATTGGTAGAAGTAATGAAAAGACGACGCGTGAACATCATGTGCCTCCAAGAGACAAGATGGACAGGAGAAGGAGCTCGAGGCTTGGTTTTGGGGTATAAGGTATGGTATGTTGGGCAAGAAACGAGCCACAGAACAAGGAATGGTGGAGCTAGGAACGGAGTTGGTGTGGTTCTCGATGAGAGGTTGGCAAAAGAGGTGATCGAGGTCTATCGGAAGAACGATAGGTTGATAAGGCTGAAGTTGCTATGTGGCAAGGAGATTGTGAATGTTATCAGTGCTTATGCTCCCCAAGTGGGTTTAGATGCAGAAGAGAAACGACAATTTTGGGAGGACCTAGACGAGGTGGTGCAGGGTGTCCACCACTCAGAGAAGTTATATATTGGAGGGGATCTAAATGGGCACGTTGGGGCGAGCCGAGATGGCTATGAGAGTGTCCATGGAGGCTTTGGGTATGGGCAGAGGGACGCCGGTGGTGAAGCTATTATGGATTTTGCCCAATCATATGATTTAATTTTGGCTAATACTTGGTTTAAGAAGAGGGATTCACACTTGATAACTTTTCGGAATGGAGCAAATGCAACTCAAATAGACTTCCTGCTCACAAGGAGCATAGATAGACAAAGTTGCATAAACTGTAAGGTTATCCCAGGGGAGAGTGTGGTCACCCAACACCGGCTATTGGTAATGACTATTCGTCTGAAAGAGAAGGCGAAGAAAAAAGTTAGACAAGAAGACTTAAGGATAAGATGGTGGACCCTAAGGGATGCAAAAGCTAAGGTTTTTACAGAAAAGGTAATTGAAGAAGCGGATTGGGATGGAGAGGTGGATCCGGACATGACTTGGTTACGAATGAAGAACTGTTTCCTAAGAGTGGCCAAAGAGGTCTTAGGGGAAGTAAGGGGAAGAACTTCGGTACAGAGAGATACTTCGTGGTGGAATGAAGAGGTGAAAGCAGTAATTAAGCAAAAAAGGGAATGCTATCAAGCCTTAGGAAAATGTAGGAGTGATGAAACCTTTGCAGCGTATAAGGAGGCTAAGAGTAAGGCAAAGGCAGCTGTTCGCCAAGCAAAAGAAAAGGCATATCAGGAGGTTTATGAAAAGCTTGATTCCAAGGAGGGAGAAAGGATCATTTATAAGATGGCAAAGAGAAGACAAGAGGCAAGGAAGGATATTGGCATGGTGAAGTGTGTCAAAGATAAGAACCAAATGGTCCTAGTGCAAGAGGAGGGCATCAAGGACAGGTGGAAGGGGTACTTCGATGAATTATTTAATGGAAGTAATGGAGTTGTGATAGGAGATACCTCTATGAGTGATGAAGAAATCAACATGGAGTATGTGCGAAGGATTAGGAGAGTAGAGGTGGAGATTGCACTGAGGAAGATGAAACCTAAGAAGGCGGTTGGCCCTGATGGGGTACCGATAGAGGTGTGGAGGTGTTTGGGTAAGATTGGTATTGATTGGTTAACAAACCTTTTCAACAAGATATGGACGGCTACAAGGATCCCACAAGATTGGAGGAAGAGCACCTTGGTCCCGGTTTATAAAAACAAAGGAGACGCTCAAGATTGTTCTAACTATCGAGGAATTAAGCTTATGAGCCATACTATGAAGTTGTGGGAAAGGGTGATTGAACAAAGGTTGAGGGCATGCACAAGCATTTCAGATAACCAATTTGGTTTTATGCCTGGGAGATCTACTATGGAGGCAATCCATTTGATAAGACAAATGATGGAGTTTTATAGGGTAAAGAAGAAAGATCTTCATATGGTCTTTATTGATTTAGAGAAGGCATATGACAAGGTGCCAAGAGAGATACTTTGGTGGGCAATGTTGAAGAAAGGTATCCCACGAAGGTATGTAGACCTAGTTAAGGATATGTATCGGGATGTGTCAACAAATGTGAGGACATGCGGAGGGTTGACAAAAGATTTCCCTATTACAATCGGATTGCATCAAGGGTCTGCATTAAGCCCTTTTCTTTTTGCAACGGTTCTAGATGAATTAACTAGACCAATTCAAGATGAGGTTCCATGGTGTATGCTGTTCGCAGATGATATCGTTTTGGTGGATGAGACTAAGGATGGGGTTAATGTCAAGTTGGAGCAATGGAGGCAAAGGTTGGAATCTAGAGGGTTTAAGCTAAGTCGGAGTAAGACTGAATATTTGGTATGTCGTTTTGGCACTCAGAGGGGGACAAGCAATGAAGTGGTGAGTTTGGATGGAAAGGATTTGACCATGAGTGAATGTTTTAAGTACCTAGGGTCGATCATCCAGAAGAATGGTGACATTGATCAAGACGTGACCCACAGGATTAAGTCAGGGTGGCTTAAATGGAGAGCGGCCACGGGAGTGTTATGCGACCGCAGCATTCCCTTAAAGTTGAAGGGAAAATTCTACAGGACTGCCATAAGACCAGTGTTGCTCTATGGTACAGAATGTTGGGCTTCTAAGAAAGAGCATATTAAAAAGATGGAGGTTACGGAAATGCGCATGTTAAGGTGGATGTGTGGAAACACTTTAAGAGATAGAATCAGAAATGAGGTTATTCGCAAGAAAGTAGGTGTGGCGGGCATTGTAGATAAATTAAGGGAAAATCGTCTGCGTTGGTTTGGACATGTAAGACGGAGACCCGAGGGTGCACCGGTGCGAAGAGTGGAAGAGTGGGACCATGGAGGGATTAAACGAGGAAGAGGGAGACCAAAGATGACTTGGTTGGAAGGAGTGAGGAAGGATATGAAGTGCATGGATTTACGTGAGGATGAAGTTTTGGATCGTAAGGGATGGAGGAGAAAGATTTATGTTGATGACTACACGGAATAATCAAATTTGGTTCATGTTAGCCGACCCCACTTTTGGGATTAAGGCTTTGATTGATTGATTGAAGGAGCTTTTGGAATGATTCATTATAGCATAATGCTACTAGCCTCTTAACCCATTTTATACCCCAAACCGACTTTTGACTTTTGAACTCTACTCATCACCATTTGAAAATCTTCCATTGCTGCATACTCATATAGGTGCATCAATATATGATATCATTAAAACATAAGTCAATTTCCATCATTCTCAGCACTTTGTGCTTTTATCACAACCATGGAACGTTCTAAGTTTGTTAAAATACCTTTCTCCTCGCGGCCGTATACACATCCTGGTCCACCTCAACAATCTCAACTAGTATAATTACCTTAACTAAAATCCTCAAACATAAATCACTACAAATTCTTCAAATATGTTACTGTAGTTTTGTTTCTTGCCCATTTCACCAAAAAAAGTCAAAACTTTACCTGGCAGTTCGATCTCAAGCTCATTACTCACAAAATATGCCTCAAAAACCAAACACTTTGTTTCATAAGCCGCAAATTTCTCAAGATTATCAGAAATATTCACCCTAATTCCTTATATTTTCAGTTTCAATTGAAAGATGAACCATTTCCATTAAAAGTAGCAAGTACCCACATCATATAAATGTCCCAAATGAAATCAAAACCCACAATATATGCATATTCTAAATAATTAGTGAATTCAAAGCCAAAACAATTATATATTTAAAGGAGAATATTGAGCGGAAGAAAAATCAAAGAAATGGGAAAAAATAAGTAGAGGAAGATGAACTCACTGGTTGCGAAATTCCACCAAAGACAGCTATGAGATTGAATATCTATGTTAATCTTGTACGAGTTGAGAGAAATAGGATTATTAAACAATTTTGCAGAACTGCACTCTCAACTCTCAAGTCTCAACTACCTAGGCTAATTTAGGTCGAAATATTTGAGAAAGGTCACTTTTTTGTGGCAAACTATCTTGGTAAGAAATAAGGTCCTTTGTTGTGCGTTTCATATTTTAGATTGGAAGGTTGAAGATTAGAAACTAATCTTGGTCACTAATAAATCTTGGTCTGTAATACAAAGTACGGAGTATAAAATATGAAATATAAAATACGAAGTACTAAATTTGTGTTGGATAATGTTTGGATTGTTCTTTAAACAGAAGAGGTTGAGGTAATGGAGTAGTGACATTGCTTTACCTCGTATTCTTTTAGATATAGGGATCAAATCTTATCGGTAAATTTCTATGGAGTATTGTTATACGAAAAAGAAAGATAAAAACTTTGAAATTGTAACTTAATGACGATAAGGATTCACCAATTAATTGGCCCTGAACACTTTTATATTATGTACTAGGTTAGCAACCGTTTTACCAATAATTTATCTTTGGATTTTTGTTAAAAAAAATTGAGTTCAAAATATTCGTAAGTTTAATTTAATTGACCTGAACTATGCTAACAACTCCTATAAATACTCCAACAACTAATATCATCATAAATCACCAAAGTAATAGGCACTTATTTTAAATTAATTACCTAGATAATAGCTACTGTCTATTTAAAATTAATTAGCATTTTGTTTTAGAAATTTGAGTAGCATTTGAGTGGGAAATCTTATCATGAAATAGCGCCACTTGTACAATTTTGAAATAAGATGATATCAGCAGTTGTTATTCAGTATTCGTTATAGTTAGATAGATTAACCCATTAATATAAAAATCAATTTATTAAAAGAAAAACAATAGATATGTTTGTTTACTTAGCTCAAATATTCTTTTGTGATCAATTGGTTTGAATGGGGTTTTAGACTTTTAGTTACACTAATGTGCATGATGATCGATGAACAAGTTGTATTATATTTTAGAATTGGTTAGCACTTGGGTTATATTCATTCTTTCACCTTAAAAAAATCGCATTTTAAGGTTAATCAGGTGTAATCATATGTAAATAAAAGGTTATTATCATGTAACACAACTAACGTGGTCTTTATTTATTTTTATTTTTTTTTGACAAGGAGGATGGATTTCATTAATAAGAAGCCATACGACATCTACATTGGATATGAGTACATAAATGAATAAGATCTAAAATATGGAAACAAGATTCACATCCAATACAACTAAATGAAAACATACTCGAGCGCAACTCCTAGAGGATGGATTCAAAGATGAAAATCCTCATTAACATCGATGTATGTGCATCTTTACGGGCGGAGATATTCACAACCTGTGCTATAACTGCATTGAACGGAGAAATTGTACCATAAATTATACATTCTTGAACCATCATCATCTTTCCTACTACTTTAACCCTATAAAAAGAAACAGTACCACAAAAATAAAACTGCCATAAAGACAAAACACAACAAACCCTCAGAAGATGCATAAACAATAAATTAACAAGGAGATTTTGGGCTTACCATGGAATTTTCCATTCATGGCAGCCCCCAAACTTTTTGGTTTTTGTGGGGTGGGTGGCTAGATTTAGAGAGAGAGCGCTTGTTATAAGTATGCCAATGTTTCACTAATGTGGTATTTATTGTAGGCTTGTACTATGTAGCTTTAAAATCATGGTTTTCACTTGTCACAAAAAATAACTTTTTTTGGTTTACATTTGATTATCATTGAATCAAAATTCACTTTTTCCTAATCAAAATTTACCTACTACATATTTTTTTAAGTAACTTTTATACCGAGTATTTTCTAGATTATACTCCGCTAGATTATACTCCATAGTCCGTACTTTGTAATACGAAATACTCCCGTAACACCCAATCAATAGGAAAAAGGGAAAAGTATTGAAAGAAAAAGGGAAAAGGATTGAAAGATAAAAACAATCAAGAAGAACCCTAATTTCAAGTTTCAACTACATTGAACAGGAGAACCCGAGCTCAATGAAATAACTTTCTCACTCTGAAACTCAAATTATTCTACTCTTACATTCAATGAACACCTCCACCACCACCACCAATCCTCCTTCTCCGCCAGCTCCCACCGCCGCAGAAACCACTCCCGCCGTACACACCTCCGCGGAAGAAACCAACCCCATCCCCGCCGCAAATACCACCGCTGAAGAAATCAACCCCGTCGCAAACACCACAACCACAATCAACAACGACGACAACAACACCAACAACAACAACAACGACGACAACAACAATGCAACCTCCGACGATGTTTCCACCCCATCAAACCCCCTCTCACCACCACCACCCGACGACGACACCACCACCACCACCTCCGAAGTACCCATCATCCCAAAGCGCCGCCGCAAACGCAAACATTACCAAGGCACAATTTCCATGGTCCTTCGTCCTCATTCTTCTTCTCGCTCTTCCTCTTCTCTCCTTGACTCACTGTCCCTCTCTCTTCCTCGCCGCCGCCGCCGCATCGCCGACCTCTCCAAGGACCCTCCACCCCTCGATGTTGATGCTCTCATCGCAATCTCAGTTGGGTTTCCGGTTGATTCTCTCACTGAAGAAGAAATCGATGATGCTGTGATTCCTACTCTTGGAAGTGCCGATCAATCTCAGTATATTAGTGTGAGGAACCTTATACTGTCTAAGTGGAGGTCGAATGTTTCCTCTCTCATCACGCGTGATCATGTGATGGAGTCTGCGAAGCCGGAGCATCGTCATCTTGTTGATGCTGCACTTGGGTTTTTGGTTAATCGTGGGTATGTTAATTTTGGGCTTGCTCCTGAGATTAAGGAGAAGAAGCCGTGCGACAACAATGGTGATGGTGTTGTAGGGGAGGCCAACATTGTTGTCGTCGGCGCGGGGCTGGCGGGACTTTGTGCGGCCCGCCAGCTCCGGGGTATGGGATTTAAGGTTGTGGTTTTAGAAGGGCGGGCACGGCCCGGGGGAAGGGTACGCACGAGGAAGATGTGTGGAGAGGAAGGGAGTGTTGTGGGTGCTGCGGATTTAGGTGGGAGCGTGCTGACCGGAATCAATGGGAATCCGCTCGGAGTTTTGGCGCGGCAATTGGGTTTTCCGCTTCATAAGGTGAGAGATATTTGTCCTCTTTATTTGCCTAATGGAAAAGCTGTTGATTCTGAAGTTGATTCTAGAGTAGAAGCTGCATTTAATAAATTGTTAGATAGGGTTTGTAAGCTTAGGCAGGTTATGTTGGAAGAAATGAGAAGTATAGATGTTTCACTTGGAACTGCATTAGAGGCATTTAGGAAGGTTGTTAATGTTGCTGATGATCCCCAGGAGAAAATGTTGTTGAATTGGCATTTGGCTAATTTAGAATATGCCAATGCTTCATTAATGTCGAATTTGTCAATGGCGTTTTGGGATCAAGATGACCCTTATGAGATGGGTGGGGATCATTGTTTTATTCCGGGTGGGAATGAGAGGTTTATTCGAGCCTTGGCAGAGGATTTGCCTATTTTTTACAATCGCACGGTGGAGAGCATTAGGTATGGGGATGATGGGGTGTTGGTTTATGCAGGTGGGCAGGAGTTTCGGGCAGATATGGTTCTCTGTACTATGCCATTAGGAGTTTTGAAGAGGGGGGATATTGAGTTTGTGCCTCCCCTACCTCAAAAAAAGAGGGATGCTATTGATAGGTTAGGATTTGGGCTGTTGAATAAGGTTGCAATGTTGTTCCCGTATAATTTTTGGGGTGCTGAAATCGATACTTTTGGACATTTGTCGGAGGACCCTTCTAGGAGGGGTGAGTTCTTCTTGTTTTATAGCTATTCTTCAGTTTCAGGTGGGCCTCTTCTGGTGGCCCTTGTTGCAGGGGAGGCAGCCATTGAATTTGAGAAGGTATCTCCTATGGAATCAGTGGGGAGGGTTATGGATATATTGAGGGGGATATTTTACCCAAAAGGAGTGGATGTTCCAGACCCGGTTCAGGCAGTTTGCACCCGATGGGGTCAAGACAGGTTCACTTATGGTTCTTATTCTTATGTTGCTATTGGGGCATCTGGTGATGATTATGATATTCTTGCAGAAAGTATAGGGAATGGGAGGGTTTTCTTTGCTGGAGAGGCGACCAATAGGCAGTATCCCGCTACTATGCATGGTGCTTTCCTTAGTGGGATGAGGGAGGCTGCCAATATACTGAAGGCTGCCAAAAGAAGGTCATTGATTCCAGCTGACAAGGCAGAAAATAGTAGTTCAGAGAATATTGAGGATCTGAGTCAAATATTTTTGAAACCAGACATGCAATTTGGGAGCTTCTCTGTTTTGTTTGATCCAAGATCAGATGATCCTGAATCTCAATCACTTTTGAGGGTTGAGTTTCGGGGCGAGAAATTAGAAACTACTGCTCTGTTTCTGTATGGTCTGCTTTCAAGGTGTCAAGCACTTGAGCTGAACAATGTGGAAACTGATTTGGATAGGCTAAATTTGTTGAATGAGAAGTTTGATTTGCGGTTAGTGGGCAAAAAAGGATTATGCTCTTCTGCAGAATCACTTATTGCAGCTGTTAAAGCAAATATATGCTCTAAAGAAGGAGCATGATCTTGAATGCACACCTTACTCCCAGCTCAGAAGGGAAGAACTGTAAGTTATGAGCAACTGACATAGAAGTCCAATGTTGTACATTAGTGTTTCTAGGATGATGAGGGAATAAATCAATTGCTCTCATACTAAGCAAATTTTTATGTAGAATAGGTAATTTATGGCGATAAGCTGACTTATTTGTAGGTTGTGACTAATTTATCGTATTTGAGCTAGAGGATTCAGTGATCAATTGTTAGTCCCTTTTATGTACATTGTAGCTATTCAATATGAATGTGTGGTTGATTATACTATGGTATTTAGTTCCTTTCATTATGCCTTGGCTACTTGATGAACCCGAAGCTGTAGCCTATTGATGTTGACAAGTATTGTTGCAAATTGAATCTCTTGTGTTCGTTGTTGCTGCATCTTCTATGGTCTTGCCAGAAGCATTCTCTATGGAATGATCAACGTTATGTTGCCTGCTGCTTCGACTTTTCCTCTAATAAGGTGGTGGTTTGATCTAAAATTCAACCACTATAGGAAGCACCCAACTTTCATTACAAAAAAGAAGAGCGACAGTTGTGACTTGTGAGGGAGTTGTATTACTTTGTTTTTGGTCCATAAGAAATCCCAAAAACATTGACAGAAATAGGTTATACTAGTAATTCCATGTATTATCACTCATCTGATACAAGTAGAATATTTGCAATTTATACAACTAGGCTAGTTTAAGCTTTGGTTTTTTGAACTAAAAGTGTAGTAATTCAAAGAAATTGTAATAAACAAACTTCTACTCACTGTTCATTTCATTAAACTTTCTAATTTCATTACATAATTCAAACATCTAAATTATGTTGTCAATTTCATTACCCCATAAACAATTCTACCCCAAAACATGTCAATTCCAAAATACTATTATCAACATCCAAATTCCAAAATATAATTCAACCTGAAACCCTTTTAATCCGAATAATCTTCATCAGTCTCAACCTCTCTACTCTCAACTAAGCTATACTTCTCCCCTGGGTTAATATCATCCCAATCTCGTAATACATGTTTAATCTTATACTTACCATATTTCAATACAAACCAGTCACCCCGACTACACGGCCCCGGCACACGGCGAGGAACCTTCATCACGAGCACCCCGTGTACAATCTTAGCTTCCACACGGCCCGTGTCGTGCGTCTCCGGGTTAACACCAAGCCAGCCCTTGTACACCCGATTAGCGGTCAACCGACTCTCGAATCTATGCTTTGAGCTTTGTTTTCCATAGAATCCAACCACCTCGTTGCTCTCGGCCCAAACCTTGAACCCGTTTTCTTGACCCGCATCATCAGCTCGTAATGGTCTTCTTTAGCTTCTCCGTAGCCGATTGCGAAGAAGGTATCGCTACCGCATTTCAGATGTGGGTAGATTATTTAGTGTTGAGGGGGTGCTGAGGCGGCTGAGGTCAGGTTGCGCGCGGTGGCGGAGAGAGAGTGAGAGGTGGTGAATGCGGCGGAGGATTTGCGGGTGACGGCGGTGAAGATCGATCGTAGTGCCATTGTTTAACTCTCTCTTCTTGAGTTTTGAGTGTTTGAGTAAAAGATCAATTTTAATAGTGAGACTAATGAGTAGTGACCGTGTCACAATTAACCTACTGTCCTACTCTAATCCATAGTAGTAGCTCTGAGTAATAACCATTAACGGAGAGAAATATAATACGGAATTTAGTTTATTTGCCAAAAAAGTGTACCACTCTAAAAAAAACAAATGGAGTATACATGTTCGTATTAATTAGCTAGGACTATAATCAAGTGAGAAGTCGAACTATGTTTAACTTATACAATGCTGTTTTGATAGTACAGTAATAATCCATTTTGATTCATTAAAAATATCAATTGAGTAATAGGGCACGATTGAATTATACAAGGGTATAAAAGCTTCCAAGTTCAAAGAAATAAGCATCCAGTATTACCTTATTTCCAAACAACTACTTCCTGCGTTCCCTTTTATTTGACCTGTTTCTTTTATCACGTTTGCCAATGCAAAACTTTAACGACCAATAACCTTAATTCCTCATAAGCAAAAATTATAGAAATTATATATTATGATAGTACTTATTGAGATGAATCTAATAAGATCTCACACGAATATGTTTTTACTTACATGTAATTCACAAAAGATGGTCAAAGAAAGGGTGGTGAATAGTGTAAAAGTCAAAGCGGATCTAGTAAAAAAGAACGGAGGAAGTAACTTTTATTGGGTAAAGAATGCATCAAATTCTATTACAACACATACATGAAAGGAAATTTTATAGCTTTAACCATCTAATTTTGTGGCAAAAGCACATCCTCTATTAACCTGCCCAAGTTCTTGTATGAGGAACCACTAGGCTTTTTAGCAGCCTCTTCAGCCTTTATCTTCCACTCCATTGCCCTCTTTTTCATCTCCTTACCCTTCTTTCCCTCCATCAATTCAGTCACCAACTTCTCAACCTCGTCTCTCTTCACTTCACTCCCTATCTCCATCCCTATCTTCCACTCGACACAACTATATCTACAATTAGTCTGTTGCTCAGCGAAAAAAGGCCAACTTATCACTGGCACACCTCCGCAAATAGTCTCAAGAGTCGAGTTCCACCCACTATGAGTCAAAAACCCTCCAACCGCCTTGTGCTTAAGAACATCCTTTTGAGAGCACCAACTAGCCAACATACCTCTTTCCTTAGTTTCAACCACAAAATCACGAGGTAATGTAGGGCTATTCTCATCTACAACAATATCCGGCCTTATAATCCAAAGGAATTGCTTCTTGCTATTTGCTAACCCCCATGCAAATTCTATTAGTTGGTTTTGTGTTATTTTAGCAATGCTTCCAAAGTTGACATACACAACAGAATTAGGCTCTTTCTTGTTCAACCATTCAATGCACCCGAGTTCTTCTTTCCATAGGCTTGAATTGATGGATCTTATTGCGTCGTGTTCGGGAATCATTTGATCAATGAGGAGTTCAAGAGAGCCAATTGAATAAATAGGTGGTAAGTGTTGCATGGAACGTAGAGAATCCAAGACTTGTTGTTCTAAGGACTCGAAGGTGTTCATGATTATAGCCGAAGCCTTAGAAGATTCTTCCACGGAATTAACGAAGAAATTGAACATAATATCATCTGGATCGGTTGTTCTAATGAAGCTAGGTAAGTCTTTTAATCGAATGTTCTTCATTCCTGGTATCTTTACTTCAGTGTCCAAGTACCCATTCGTTATGCAACGTTCATCTAATCAGTGCCGAAACCATATAAAATTCATTAGAGGTTAAATATAACAGTCGAATATTATTAATTATAGAAAAACCTTTAATTTTTTACTTTGCTTTTAAAAACCTTTAAAATTCATTAGAGGTTAAATATATATATAGGAGTAATTATTTTTTACTTTGCTTTTAAATTATGATCGTATCACATACGTTGCCAATTAACTTTAATTTTTCGAGACAGTATAACAATTTATGGAGCTAGGTCAAGAATAGTACTCCTAATTAATATGTATAGGACTACACAACTCAAAAAATTTGAAATACAAACCAAACAATTAGTAATATCAATTTATTATAATTAATTGAAAGAATCCGTAATTATTTTGATTTTGGCATTCATAAAATCATAATCTTTTCATAGAGATTTTTTTACGAGACTTTTCATAGAGAAGTAAGAGTACAATTTTATTATTAATGAATACGGAGTATTCCATATTAAACAACTTTTTAATAATACAATAAAGAAATTCAACTACCACAACGAAAAACTTCTTCTACGTACTTATTTACTTTACTATCAAGTCAAACTTTACATTTAAAGTTCGATTAATAGGCGGTGTCCAAGATAGTTGTATATGGTGATAAATTGATAACGACAATAATTAGTATGATGTGTAAATTTGTAAGATAACCTAAATAACACTAGCTAAACTATATATATGTGATTCAATTTGAACTTCAAAATTTGTAACATAAACTCAATAACACGAAAACTATGTACAAGTATTATATATCAATATATTTGATTTAATTCCAACTTCAACCTGTGTTTCCTTTACAAATTTTTCATTACTAACTTAAATTTGGTATAGCAATTGTTAGTACAGAGTACTAAATATTTGTGATGAACAGTAAATAATTTGATCGGTTGGATGACTTGGGTCAGGGACGTCAACTTTTTTTTTTTTTTTTTTTGAAAGAAACTTATTTATACTCCATATAAATTTTCTTTAAACAAACAAAAATAAATAAATATAAGGTTGTAATTTTCTCTTGAAAGATATTTTAATAGTTATTTGACATGAAGTCAAGTAGCTAGTAATCAGTTCAGTATTAGTTTTACATGTATATCCGTCATTTTAAAAAGGTATTTTAACAATTTACTAGTAGATTATTGAGCTATAGTTTAAATTACTTCGTAAAACAATATGCCAAAACCTAACTATAGAATATTTTTTATTTAAATTTTATTTAATAACACATATTTTAAATTGAATATTTTGATTAAATTTAATTTAATCACAAATATGACAAAACCTAACTATAGAATTGGTTAATGCCTTTAATAATAATAATAATAATAATAATAATAATAATAATAATAATAATAATAATAATAATAATAATAATAATAATAATAATAATAATAATAATAATAATAATAATAATAATAATAATAATAATAATAATAATAATAATAATAATAATAATAATAATAATAATAATAATAATAATAATTCCTATCTACCTTGTAATTAATGGAGATCTTTCCTCTCTAAATCTCAATTTAAGAGTACGTGGTCTAATATTTTGAGGCAAGTAGGCCTACCAATAATTAATACTCCGTATAATTTACTCCGTACTTCATATGATAATATGGAAAATTTGCAAATTGCAGCCATTTAAAGTTTGTATTTTGCAAATTGCAGCTATTTAAAAATAAATTGCAAATTGCAGCCCAAAAGTTCGTATAAATTGTAAATTGCAGCCCAATTCAACTTTTTCATCGGTTTACATGTCGAAAAATTTTCGGTTAAGGTTTTAGGGGCCTATTTAGCTCTTAAGGGTCCGAATTGAGCTCGGAATTAGCAAAAAAAATAGCGTGTCTCATTTTTACAGTTTCCCACAAATCGATACATTTTTGTTACGCAAAACGAGGCACTTGAGTTATTTTTTTGCTAATTACGAACTCAGTTCGGACCCCTAAGGGCTAAAATGGCCCCTAAAACCTTAACCGAAAATTTTTCGACATGTAAACCGATGAAAAAGTTGAATTGGACTGTAATTTACAATTTATACGTACTTTGGGGCTGCAATTTGCAAAATTTTTTTATAATGGCTGCAATTTGCAAAATACGAACTTTAAATGGCTATAATATGCAAATTTTCCAATAGTAAAACGTTGAGTAGCAACAATAATATATGCAAGTGTGTAATGTACCTTTCAAAGGAGTCAATCCTCTATCAGCTAATGTCCGATAGTGGACGTAAGCCAAGTACCCACAACCACTCGTTGTCCAAAACGCCACTTCTGGTATCCCAAACTCCTCAGCAGCCTTCATTGTGAAGGACATACAACCATCAGCCACGATGCACGTCACACGTGGACCGCCTTCCTTATTGAGTTTTGTAATAAGGTCCCGGAATGGGCTGAGGCAAGTCTTACTAGTGGACCTACATAGCTCGGGGATATCCTGGGTGGCCTCCACGCTGCCTTCAGAAGGCAGAGGGAGGCCATCCGGGATGGACTCAAAACGGAAGCTAGGAAGGCCATCTAGAGAATGAGGGCCGCGAGAGTGGAGGAAGCGATTGTGGTTGTAGATGGTATTAACAAAGGTGATATGAAAGCCATTGGAGTGGAGTAGCATGGCAAATTGAAGCATAGGAGTAATGTGGCCTTGTGCTGGGTAAGGAACACATATTGCATGCCCTCTTTTACTCATTTTTTCTCAGGCTAGCTTTTGTTAATGCTTGGCTTTTGGCTTTGGATTTTATAGCGACTAGCAAGTTGCAAGTTGCAAGTTGCAAGTTGCAACGTTTATATGGGTTATTGTAAGGACCTATATATTATTGGCTTATTGGTATACTCCAAATATATATACGGAATAATAGTATTAATAAAAACGTGCATTTTGCCACTAGTTACACTTTATTGTGAGGGCCAAATATTAGAAGTACAAATTATATGCATTTCATATAGGTGGTAATTATAAATACTTAAATTGTAGATCTATCTAGGTGTAACCGCACACAAATTTTATGAATGTGATCGCAAGTCAATCATGAACAATTCAACAGATATAGCTACCAAGTAATAAATAAGAAGGAAAATAAGAATTTATTCTAATATATATCTTGAATATGAAGGTCACCATTCAATAAAATTATAATTACTCCGTAACCCATAAATGGCATTAACAATATAACAAGTCACGTTATAAACAAAAGGAGCCAAAGATCATGCTGAACTTTCAATTATTGGAGTTAAAGGAATTTCTTTAAAACCTTTTTTTTTCTCAAGTTTAATTACACTTCAATCCGTTCTGGTTTGGAGTAGATTTAACGAGATTTGAGATTCAATTCTTACTAAAAACAGCCTGAAATTTGAGATTTCTAACCTCATCACTCAGACAATGATCTGCTTAACCCCTCACCTTTTCTTTCTCCCACTTGAAACTTAAACATCCTTAAACTTCTGTTGTATCAACAACCGAGCTTCTTCAACAAGCTTCTTCACCACTTCCCCAGCAGGTAGAATTTCCTTGATGAGGCCGACGCCTTGCCCTGCATACATCCCCATACTCTCGATATCACCTGTTGTTGTTTTGTTAGGCACAGTTCCTGCAAAACGCCTTACCTCCTTTTCCTGCAAATGGCAAGGGAACCTGTCAACTTAGAAGAACTAGACAGCAGCTCAGATTGTTACATGTCAGCTGAAGTTAAATCCCTTTGTATTAATCTAAATTCCTTCTTTCCTTTTCACACTTCCTAATAGCAGTTGTAGGAGTGACTAGTGAGGGAGGTGGGAAATATTCTTACCACTCCATGTATTGTTGAGCGCCCAATGACAGGCTGGTTTGTCTCATCTTCAATCTCAGGAAGAGATCTCCAGTCACTGAAGAATGGAGTTAATAAGACGCGTTGTGGTGCTCCAGGCCATCTTGCACGGCCATATACATTAGTATACTCTGTTTTGGAACATTCAATTAATTTCCTCTTGTACACAGGATGAGCATAACTTTCTTCAGTTGCAAGAAACCTATACCATGCAGATGATATTAGTTTCATCAGACAAGATAAAAAATGATAAAGAACATAAGCTTTCAGGAGGTGATAACATTGTTTGTTCAATCAACCAGTTCACATAGTGATCAATGATAATCCGTACTTGCAATCTGAAAAAATTTCATTAATATTTATTGACTAGTTCGGTGAACTAAGTTTGAAGTCTTTGTATTTCTGAAACCCAATAGACTCCTTAAAAGTAAGTCTTTCTGCTTTACTAAAAATACCAATTATTTCATACCTAGTGCCAAGGGAAACACCTCGTGCCCCAAGGGCCAAAGCAGCAACATAACCACGCGCGTCCACAATGCCACCTGCAGCAATAACTGAAATATCTCGTTCCCCGATCAGGTCAACTACTCTAGGCACCAAAGCAATTAACCCTTCCTGTAAAAAAACAAAATTGAAAAAGAAGATTTTGCTGAAAACTAGACGTAGAAAGAATCAGATTATTAATATGGGAATGGGACGCATCAGAGAGTACAACAGCATCAACATGAAAGTTGGAACGTATGAAGGAGTCAACAACTTGTATAGCATTAAACCATTATAAATGTTCACAAACTGTAATTATTACCACTTCTAAACATCATCTATAAGACAACACGATAATTGAAATGCTAAAGGCAAGCAAATAATTAGACATGCTATGTTGCTTCTTTTCTACCATAAGCAAAAACAGAGGTCAGAACTCAGAAATGGTCACACAAATAATTTTCTACAATACAGGGCCAAAAACTACAATGACAATTTGAAATCAATGTTTCCCCAATGCCTCTAAAAATCCTCACCTTGAACAGGATATGGGAACTGGGAAGTGAAATACATAACCTCATCTATAATGACAGAGGCGCTATTTTAATTGACCTTCAATCCAACAAGTAGCTAAACTTCAAAGCACGTGTAGTTACCTGATCTATCACATGCCCACCTGCTTCACGTCCTTGAACAATGATTGCATCTACTCCGACATCAATGGCCTTTTTTGCTGCTTCAATACTCCCAACCTTGTTCACACAAGCAGCTCGACAGTCAATCATCAGAGAAATCCTCTGGATTAATCAGTCCGGCTGTCTACATCCAAGTAAAGGAGGATGGGGTATGCACGAAAGTGAGTACAGATGGCAAATTAAATCCAAGACATAATTATGGGAGCAAAATATACCCAGTTATCTTTGTCATGAAAATAATTCACAAGACAAGACTCTTGGACCTAGAGCTACAGAACTTGGACTATACAGGTTAAATCTCAGAGTTGTGGATCTTTGGAAGTGGCAAAATTTAAAAGATCAGAAGTTCAGAACATGAACCTTCAAAGTCTAAAATCAGAGTATGACAACTGAATCAACTAACTCATCAAATCACTGCACTACCACATGATCATAGCTCAGCAAGTACCTCCACATAAATAAATGCAAACAAAGCATATGTAGCAAATCCCAATTCATGAAGCCATGTTTCTAAACCAGCAAAGGTCCAGGAGGCTAGTTTTCACAAAAACAAGAAAAAAACATATAGAAAACAAAGCAAAAGAATTAGAATGACAAAGGGATTCTTATCAAAGAAAAACAAAAAGGAACGATCCAGAGATGAAATTGGAGAATTCTGTAGTAAATGAGTAGATAGAAACATCGCCTGCATACCATTAAAGGACACTCTAAGAAATCTATGAGCGACCCAAATGTTTCAATCTGAGAGCTCCAGCATTGGGTAAGACACAAATCACTAGTTTATGTGTTTCGAGGACCTTCTAGCAATATACCATAGCATACAAATTTTAGAAAATTGGATGCAGCCCATGCAGGAGGTTGAACAGTATACGTTAAGCTCTCAAAACTTCAAAAGAGTTAATTAAGGCCTCCAAGAGACCTAACATGCAATAGGGACGAGGTGATGGGAAGATTCAGGCGACCTGAATTGGCTACCCTTGACTTCATGTGTATACATCTGAGGGGCTGTCTAAATAAATAATAATCTTTATTATTTTCTCTTGCAAATGGCTGTCAATACATTGGTCTAACCTAATATCTGAGAGCAAATTAAAAGAAAACCCCATGAAACCACCCAAAGACCCTCCATCCCCATTGTAGGTTGTGACTTGTGAGTAACTTCCTTACGCATAGCCAAGATCTACTGGTGTACATCTGACATATCAGGTTCCTATCACTGATAACGGTATTGGGTGGTATTGCAATTCAGCCAGTCTATGTTTTTTAGGTATAATTAGGATGCAGCTAAGCCAACTATACATTGATATTGTCGAACTAAATTGACTACCAATAGGTCACCAGGAAAAGTACTTGCATCTATTCTCACTGACTACTTGATCCAACAAATTTTAATGTGTTTCTATAGCTTTTGAGGATCAGCACAATAAATTTAAATATATGACAATATCCAAAAACAACTCTGCATACCAAAATATGCAAAAAAAAACAAAAAAAAAAAAAAAAAAAAAGAACATCTAAACTTACTTGGGGAACAACTTTGACACCAGCGCCATGAGATCTATGAACAAGCTCTTCAGATACTTCACCCCAATATAACTGCAGTACAGCCACTTTCTCCTCAAGTATAGCTTTCACATTTTCTTCATGAGGAAATGCCAAAATAACACCAATGCCAAAGGGTTTGTCAGTCAAGGTCCGAGTCTTCCTTATCATCCCCCTTACATAATCTGGGCATTCCTGCCAAAAATGATCATACTAAACTGTCAAGAGTGTCAACTAAGTCTGCATGGAGTAATGACCATTATTTCTATGTAACATTATAGTTAACATCAGGGGAAAAAAAAAGGGAAATATTTTTTTTTTGAGGGAAATATATGTTCACATTGTTTATTTAATTCCACTTATCATCTCTTTCTCTCTACAAAAAAAAAAAAATCCTTTTTTTTCCTGAGTTTCTGTAACAAAATGATCTTTCTAAACATAGGTGGTTAGCGTGGTTATTATATATCTGGGAAACACATCAGTATATAGAAACTGATAGAGAAAATCCACCATGGTGATGTCAACAAGAAAAATTATTTTGGCCTATACTAATAAGGGAAGGCCAGACTAATTTCATTTTTATTATTCTCAGCTTAAATACAACATGATAGAGATAAAGAAACATACAAATATGAAAATGAAACTTGGAATAGCAACTATCTAAAGGAAACATAGACTTGCTCTAACCAGATAACAAGTTGCTAAAACTCAAGATTCCAGCTTGAACCAAATTTAATATAATGCTAGTTGGAAGCTCTATGAAGATGAGCAAAAACTTTTTGCCTTCTCCTAGCTTACAAAATATGGTAGATATTTCGATAATTCAAGCCCTACTCTCCCCTGCACACCAGCCCAAATAAATATCCAATATGAGGATGACAGCTTTCTTGCTTCACTTTGACTTATCATCCTATAAGGTAAGGAATCTGATTGTAATTTACAACTGGGAACTGGGAACTGGGAACTGGGAACTGGGAAACACATACTCACATAGTAGTCATACAAATTCATAAAATTTGATGATTACCTTTTTTAAAATATATAAAGGTATCAATTCATAATTCATATCAACTTCTCACCCTCAGTATTAGTCCTTGATTATTGAAAATCGCTTACAATTTTACATCTAAAGGCTCAAACTCACTTAGGGATTTCAAGGAGTCGAATCCATACAAATTTATCAGGCAGCCATGAGTTTGGAAGTGGGTCAAATTGAATAATTCAATTTTAGTTGTTCATATAAGCCTTAGTCTCCTCTTACCCAATACATATTCTTAGATCTTATGTTCAAACTCCCTAATACACTTTCATTATTATAGCTCTAACAAGTCACCCTACATAATGCAACAACACACATCATTATCATCCCTAAATTAACATCATAATGCAATAATTAACATGACCACTAATAAGCGAAAGGTGAGCAAAGTGATCAACTTCAAACTATGTATCCATCCAACCAATCAATCTTAATTAAATCAATCAAAAACATAACTTAAATCATTTACATAAATCAAACTTCAAACAAAGCATCCATCCTATGATTCCCATCCATCTATCTATATTGAGAAAAACAGTTAAATAAAACAAACTCATCCATCTAGCTATCAATCATGAGATTTACAGTTAATAAATCAACATCAACTACAAATACCCAAAAGCAAATTTCTGATTTTTCTCAAACACCAGAAAAAAAAAATAAAGAGTCAAATCAAGTAGAAACTAAATTACACTTGATTTTGATCACTATCTATAACATATACTCCAGAAATTGCCTCCTTGGAGGTTTTTTATGGTTAAATTAAGAACTACGTATAATCATCAAATCACCAATTATGATTAATACCCTTAAAAACCCAGAAACAAATAATCAGCCATAAATTAAATAATTGACTGGAAAAAATTGGGAAGAAATCAAACCCAATCAGGGGCTCGAAGAAGGCCAATTGCACCAGCATTAGCAACCGCAGCAACAAGTTCTGGACCAGAAATGTCGGGACCGAGTGGGGCCTGCACAATTCCATAGTCAAAACCCAGAATTCCATTCCACCCCATTTGTTTTTACCTATTTCTTCTGTGAAAGTTTTCCTCTTTATCACCATAAAAATGGTGGGGTTCAAAAAATTCGAAAATTGGATGTGTGTGTAAGCGAGGACGTAAGCAAAGGAAAGAGAAATCCATTTTGTAAATGGAAAAATACACTTGAATAATCCCAACTATGGGTGATTTACTTCTAACAATCCCAACTACAGTTTATTTTTTAACAATCCCAACTATGGGGTCAGTTTTCCTCCAACAGTCCCAACCGGTCAACGACAAGTCAATAACCTGTTATAACAGGTGACTATGACACGTGTCAACACGTTAGTGGTCCAAAATATTGAAAAAAAAATAAACCCATAAAAAAATAAAAAAAATTCAGCTACCCTCTCTTCACCCCCTACCAGTCACCTGCTCCACCGTTCACCATCTTTGCAGTCCACCACCTACCTCCTCCCTGCTCACCACACACACTTCTCGCCACCAAATAGTACCAGCGTTCCTCCTCCCTCACGCCACCTATTCACACCACCAAGCACCGGCCATCTCCACCTCTCGCCACCGGTTCCACAACTCCAGCCACCATTTCTCACAACTCTAACCACCAATTCGTGCAACCCCAGCCACCAATTCGTGCAACCAGCCACCTCTACCTCTCACCACGAATTCACGCACTCCAACCACGAATTCTCACAACTTTCGCCACGAATTCCTCAGCCTTGCCATACGAATTCCTGCAACTAGCCATCTCCGATCCACCGACTTCTCATCACAGCAACAACAGAGCAACGACAGCTGCGACTCAGCTTGCAACTCCAGCCGCAAGCCACCCTCAATCAGACCCCAATTTCGATCTAATCTCTTCATGAGCTCAATGAGATTAAGGGGATTTTCATGGTGGTTTTGGGGGTCGAGGAGGGCTGGCTGGGTGGTTATGGGGGTCGGAGATAGGTAGTAGAGGCCGGCCGCTAATTTCAGTGGTGAAGAAGTGTTGGACGACCGATTTCCGGCGAGGTTAGGGGATGGGGTTAGGGTTCCGGCGAGGTTAGGGGGTGGGGAAATTAAGGGTGGCCGAAACTTTGGTTAATATTTTTTTTATTTTTATTTTTAGTTATTTTGTTTTAAATGTTTTTTTAAATTTTAATTTCTGACCATTCACGTGTTGACATGTGGCGATTAAAAAAAAGTTAAAAAAAAAAACTTGTTTAGCAGGTCACCAGTAATTGGGACTGTTGGAGGAAAACTGACCCCATAGTTGGGATTGTTAAAAAATAAACTGTAGTTGGGATTGTTAGAAGTAAATCGCTCATAGTTGGGATTATTAAAGTGTATTTTTCCTTTGTAAATTGCATTTGATTGCAGATGGCGGGCGCAAAGCTCAGAATTTTCCATTGTTCCTGTTTTTTACTAAGTTTTTTTTTATATAATTTATTACAAAACACTAATAGGTACTAACACTATTAAGGCCTTATTTTCTTCACGTTAAAAAAAATAATATTTTCTCGTTTCTATTTATTTGACTAATATTACTTAAATGGAAATGTCATATAACTTGACTCATACTATATGTGGTAAGCCTTTGATGGATAAATTCTCTAATTTACCCTTAAAAAGTGCACATGGGTAACTTTTAGGGGTAATAAGGTAAGTCATGTGCAACATGGGCCACAAACCTACAATTTCTCTCTCCTCTTCTTAAATATTATGCCCAAGACTATGGGTCAAGTAAATAGAAACGGAAGAAGTATTAAGTAAAAATAATTTCAGTTCAGTAAAAATAAGTTTAGTTCAATAAAATTAAGTTCAGTTCAGTAAAAATAATTTCAGTTCAGCAAAAATAATTTCAGTTCAACAAATATAATTTTGTTTCAATAAAAATAATTTCAGTTCGGGAAAAATAAGGTGAAGAGAACGGGGCCTAAGTACTACATTTATTTATGAATAATAAAGAGAGTGAGGCATAGCTCAAGTGGTTAGAGCTTCTCTTCCGGTTCCAGGAGATTTTGGGATCGATTCTCACCCGTCCTTATGGTTCTCTAAACACCAAAAAAAATTATGAATAATAAAAAAAAATTGTTATTTATGATCTTTCAAAAAAAACAAAAGTATTTATTTATGATATAAAAAAATCTTGGATGGTAAATAAGGAATTAGTGATGATAGATGTTAGACCTAATCAATGGGCGGGCTGGGTCGGACAAAGCTTTAAAATTAAGCCATTTCTTGGTTCGGGCCTAACTTGAGATTTGTAAAGGAAACACACGTTGAAGTTGGAATTAAATCAAATATTTTGATATATACTTCTACATAGTATTCGTGTCATTTGGTTTATGCTACAAATTTTGAAGTTCATATTGAATCACATATATACGAAGTATTTTTTTTTTTAGAAAAAAAATTTGGCTGGATCAAAAGGTTAATAACCTTTGGCTCTGATACCATTCGATAAGAAAAGAAGAACAAAGATATATTTTTGAGGAATTTTTGTGAGTTTTTGAGTGCAAGATAAATAAAGATGTGATCTTGGATCAAAATCTAAGCTAAAATAATCAACACCAAGTAAGATCTAGCAAAAACACTTGATTCACTAGTCACACAGTCTAGAGAAACAAGGGTTTCAATCTAATCAACCACAAAGTTTGATAAAGATTGAGATTTTACCACGAAGGAGAGATCACAAAGAACTCAAAGAAGAGAAAAACTCTCATAATTTTAATATTCAAAACAAGTCTCCTTTTTTACATCATAAAGTAATTCATTTTATAGGGAGGCACTAGTACATGAAATAAAACCCTAAACCAACATGCTGACATTATTAAGGGACACGTGTGAACTTCTTATGAAATTTTTTCCCACCAAAACTATTTTTGACATCATCATTTTTATGTTCTTTATTTTTTTCCTCCTAGTTATAAGACTAATTCTTTCAAAATTAATCAAAAAGAGATTATGATTACACTTTTTCGAATATAGAATATTGTTGAGAACTATTCTCAACAAATAATACTCTGTATCTAATTAATCCGTGCAACGCAAGGGACTAAACTAGTTAAATCTAAACCATACAAAACGAAAGGCTAGGATTAATTACAAGATAATAACTGGAATAAATACAACCTAAGTCACATCCCACATACAAGGAAAATCATCTATATAATTCAAATCGAGCTCAAATTTTTCCGATCTTGATCATGTCAACATTAGTCAATATAGCCCAAAAGTAATGTCCATAATCTCGCATCAGCAGCAAAATGCAGAGAGACAAACATTAGGTAGCATAAAAGGCAACAAGCACTCTTTCATTTGGAAAGACGAGCAACCAACTTCCAACTTGAGAGAAACATATATAAACGGCTTGAAGATACATCAACCAAGCAAAACCAACCACTAATGAAAAGAAATTTACTTGTAGGGGATGGGAAGGGGTGGAAGCGGAAAAAATCAGTAATCATTCTTAAGACCAATGGAAAAAATAAAGAAGAAAAGACCACTTTTTCCCTTTTGCAGACATATATATTGTCATAGCTGCAGGAGTTGTGCAAACTAGAACCAAATTTCTCCATACTAGCCATATCTATTACCCGAATGGAGACTTTGTGGACTACAGTCCTCCAACTTAAAACTACCCATATCCTACTAACAAGTCACTTTCAAGTCAATATGTGCACCTTTTTTTTGGACAATCAAAAATACAAAATCAGACTATACCCTAACAAAATCAGACTATACCCTTCTACAGCTTGTTCATAGGAATGTTTGCAACTCAAACATCAACCTGGACAATTACAATGCGACGAACATCATCTACACTATCCTCGAATGTATATAAGGAGCCGCACCAAAGTCTTCCACTCGTTCCAGCTCGGTCAAAGGCATCTGATATGAGATTGAGAAGAAATCTGGATTAAATCCAAATTCCATGAGAATAGGGTTGATTATGTCCATTGTTACACAATTAAAATCTTCGAATTCCATAAGCAAATTGCGCTCAACATGTGTTACGAAATGTAACACATTGCCATCTCTCCACAGCAGATGTATATTCTCATTCCCAATATTGGGATCTGGATCAGGGTCTTCCACGAATCCAAGTTCAGGTTCAACTTGTTCAGCCATAATTCTAAACACAAATTTGATTGACAATAGTAAGGAGAAGTAGGATCTGAGGATGGATCACTCAAAAAATCAGTGTGCAGCCATTATTAGTAATCAACTATTTAATGTCAATCAAATATCTCAAGAAACTTCAAGAATCGAAGCAGATCAACATAATCAATCTTCAAACAATAAATTCAACGAAGTAGCAAACTCACGGAATTAAGGAATAACTGGAACCTAAAAATGAGATAAAAAATTCTTACATAAATATAGAATCAATTAAACAGATGAAGAGAGATAATGAAGTGGAGAATTTCGTCGTTTCTTAGTCTTAAAATTAAGACATCTAAAAAATTATAATCACCAACACAATACAAACAATACAAAAAAATTACATCAGTAGTGAGATACATTTAAACTAATTAGATTAAAAATAAAACCAATACATTTAACCTAATTCGAACTTTTGTCAACATCGAAAATCAAAATCAAGAAATCAAAATCACAAATCACAAATCAAAAGAGTGAATCGTACCTCAGAGCTCCAGAAATGAAGAGAAAATGGAGGGAAAATGAAAAAAAAAATAGAGAGCTCTTGAGTTTATAAAGAAAAAAAAATTGAAAAAAAAAACATAAATTGTACTATTTAACATAGAAAAAATAATTATGTAAATATTTGCTAATCATAGTTTCACGTAATTTATTAATTATAAATTATCTCGCGTAATTTGTTAATTATAAATAATCTCACAAAATTTATTGTTAATATATGAATAATTAAGGCAAGTGTTATATATAATTACAGATTTTATTCTCTTACATTTTCTAGAAAATGTAGAATATAACTGATTAACACTTTTACCCAATTACATATAATTAATACTATTCACACCTATACTATTAATTACAATAAAAATGCATTTTCCAAGAAAAAAACTCAATCATCAACTTGCAATTCATCTTTACCATAATAAATATGAAGTATAAAACAATAACCCATAACATTCGATCAATGATTTTTCGGCATTGCTCGTGCTTCCCTTTAACTGAAGGTATTACTTCTGCCAAAACTCAATTTTTTTTCTTTTCTTCTTTTGCATAATTGTATAGTTTCAGTTATAAATTTGTTTTAATTTGTTTCTTTTGCATAATCTCAATTCAATGAAACCTACATGAAATTGGGATGAAAAGTGATTGATTTGGGGATAATACATGCTGTAGAAATTATTTTCAGGTTTATTGCTTGGTTGAATGACTTTGTTTACAGAATTTGATTCTATATATTACGAAGTACAATGGTTGGTTTTGATTTGAATAAACCTTTGATTGAAGAGGAAAATAATGATGAACCTTTTATTAGCCAAACCTTGAGACTCAAGAAGAGGCATTAGTCTTTTGTAACAAGTATGCTAAACAACATGATTTTGTTGTTCATAAAAATCATTTGAACACTAGACATGGGAGGATTATTAAACGTGATTTGATAAAGATGGATCAGACACTAGACATGGGAGGACTATTAGACATAATTGTATTTTATGTAATACGGAGTACAATACTTTTTAATAGATGGTTAGGCAGAATATTTTTTTAAAAACAATGGTAGGATATTAGCTAGAAATGTTGCAGGACTTTATAATTAGCTTTATTATGTTTAATTTTTCTATTTAAAATCATGTTAGTGGTTATTTTCTGTCATTAAAAAAAAGAAAAAATAGTTTCAATGCATTATTAAATGTAGTGTTATGACAATTTATTTTATTAATAACACTACATTCAATAATAATAGTATATTCCATTGGAATAAGAAAACGAGCATTAATTCTATGAAATTGTTGTTTTTTATGTATAGCCCTTAGGGCTATGTATAACTGACAGGCTAAAGTCGTATCACCTTATCAAAAATAATTCCTAAGTCCTCTAACTATGCAAATAGGGAAGAAGGGTCGAACCGCAGGGAAACAAGTTAATTTATCCTAATTAATTATAAGTAATCTAAATTACTAGAGTAACCAATTTGTTGAATTATAATAACTAAATTATGAAGGTTAAGAATAGAGGAAATCAATGAATAAAAGACCTAGGGCATAGGTTCACCAATAAATAATATTCCAGGGTAAAACATAATAATCAATCATCAATGCACCAATTAATCAAATCGTAAAGGGTTTTCGCTACGTATTACAATCACAGGGTTAATCTACCGGTATTAAAACTCATCTCTCGAATGTCGACTTAACCATTTATAAATTAGTTTGCCTATTGAAACTAGGCTAAACATCAATTCTCATCTCTCGAATCTCGAATCAATATTGCTAAACTCATACAAATTAAATCTGCGCAAATCTAATTGCATAGCATTAAATCAATCAATAGGAAATTAATCAAGCATTGACAACCAACAACAATAAATTACCATACCCCTTCATATTATTTATGGATCCCCACAAACCTTAGAAAGAAAATTACTCACGTATAATTAAATCTAAACTAATCAAAGTAATTAAACAAGTCATGATCAAGATCAAAGCAAGAAATAAGTAATAAGGGAGAGAAGAGATAGTACCAAAAGAAAGAGGTATGAAATTGCATAAACCAAGTGTGTAGAGAAAGAAAAGAGAGATAAATCTAAGAGTTTTATTAAGAGGAGAGAGAAAGAAGTTATAGAGAGAAAGAAGTTAGAGAAAGAAAGAAAGTAAGAAGAAGTAAAGAGAGGTAGAAAAGAGAGAGATCCTCAACTTGCTTAACAAAAGCGTATTTATACTAAGCTAGAAAATCCTAAGCTTAAACAAATTAATCCGACGCTTAAACTTCCTCCAAAAACACGCGCCCGGTCGGGCGCGCCTTTTTCATCAGGTACGCTTCTCTCGCGCCCGATCGGGCGCGAACTCGGGCGAAGAGTGCTTCTCTTCTTCATCTGCCCGCCTAGTCAGGCGCGCCTTCGGGCGGAGCACCTTGAACCGGGCAAGCTATCTTGGGCACTTCTTTGGACTTGATTGGGCTTCGAACCTTAGCCCAATCCGGATTTCCTCTTTTGGGACTTGATAACTCGGTTCAATGCATCGGTATCTCATATGTCGAGCCCTTAATTACCGGTTTGATGACTCTAACCGGCCTTGGGCTACGAAAGGTGGTCGTGCTCCTCCAATGCTCGTAGTTGCTCTAAATAATCCCGGGAAAATGCTCCAAATGTGCAATTTCCTACAAAACTCAACCAAAACTACGAAAACACTATAATACACAAATTAGTAATAAAAGTGGCTCTAAAGAGCCAAAAACACTACCAATTATGACCAAGGGATAGGGGTAAACCACTATATAAAATAGACATATCAATAACAAAACCCATAATTTAATATTAGTTATTATAAATAATCTCACGTAATCAATTGTTATTTTTTTTAACAAGTTGTAAAGGTTTTGATTGAAAAAAAAGAACCAAGTGTTGAACAATAAACCTCCCAAGTATCACCACATGTAGTGTTCCACACTGGTTGAAGAAGAGAGAGTTAATCACTTTATAAGGTTAAGGGGTTACTCCTCCTATTGTCATATGGTTTTGGGATGGAACCTCCTTAGACTTGTGAAGTGAGCGCTCTCTCTTGGTTTGCAGGTGCGGTCCAGACCCGTATTTGACACCAAGCATGTTGTAAATGGATGAATTTGAATTAAAAATTGGGTCAAGTGATAAAACCCAAACTACATTTGGGTTGTTTGGGTTACTACTTACTAATCACCACTTAAATTCTAATTTCTTTTATATAAAGGATCTGGAGGTCGGAGGTTTGATCGGAGCATTAATGAATTAGAGAAATGTGTACGGATCGGAAATATGGAAAAGTCTAAGAAAATTGGGCCTTCATTCTCATATTATGGGTGTTATTAATGGAAAGTCACTCAAAGTTGACCAAAGAATTGTTGTCCATGCCGACGGTCCAAAGAAGTCTACCCACACGTGAGCTTTCGCATACTTCGCAAATCACAACCTTTAACGCTTTGCCCAAGGAAAATGTGACCCATTCCGTTTAAAAGGAAAACATTTCTCACTTATTTAACTATTTTTCACCTTTGAAAAAATTGATTTTCATTCTAATTTATTATTTTCAACGTTAATAGTAGAAAATTGATTTTTAGAAAATTTATTTTTAGAAAAATGTTTTACTTGTATCTCAAAATAAATAGGACCTCCATCTAATTTATTATTTTCAACGTTAATGATTCTCTTTCAAAACAATTTGCTAGTTTACATAGTAGGAAAATGTGTAAATCCTTGTAATAAATAACTTCATAATAAATTATCTTTTATATGACCATTCAAAAAAAAAAAAAAAAAATTATCGTTTATAGGATGTCATAGTACAAGGATGCATTGATTAACACTAGTCAATTATCTGGATTGGAAGGAGGAATATGTTTCCCTAAAAAAAAAAAAGGAGTATGAAATATTTAATTGAAGTGTGTCTTTAGTTTAATTAGAATAACATTTAATCATATACTCATATATATAAGTACCCAACAAATAAATTGAGTAATAACATGCACTTTAAAAATTAAAAATACTACGTACATCAGTACATGACTTCTAGTCGTCTAAAGCATGGAGTATATCCCATATAGTACGAGTATGTTGTATGCACAATAACGCTTGTACCACATGTCCACACACTAACATGTAACTTGTATAGTTGTATACTTGTATATATTGGCACATGTTTGTATTTCATACACTCGGGCTCACCAAGTCACCATTTAACATTAGTTACATTACACATCTTATATAGTAATATAGCATTACTCCGTAGTATATAACACAAAGAACGATAGTTTAATAAAAACATCATGAACATATAGTATACTTCGTACTTCATCTGTTTTTTTTTATACTTGTAACACTTCTCTTCTCACGCTTGTCGATGCATTATTTCAATCGTTCATATCTTTAATTAGCAATATGTAAAAATTATAAATTTTAGATATTAAAATAGTATAAACCGAGACGAATCTAACAAGATCTCACATGACTATATTTTTTCTTAGCTATAAATCATCAAAGCCAGTCAAAGTGGAGTACATAAATAGTGTAAAAGTCAAAGTATTACAAGTATAAAAAATGGAGAAAGTATTATTAAAGCTTAATAAAAATATCCTGGAAGTAATTGTAAACATATGATCTGAGGTAGATAATGGCTTAGCTTAGCTAAATAAAACATGTTGGTGATTGGTACTAGGGCCATAAATGTTCCACGTAAGTTGATTAGATGTTTTTGGTTTATTTGCAATGAATGTCTGATTGCATGTCTACACCAACTTAACTGTTTTAGCTCCTAGAACTAGCACTGGCGCAATATAGATTTATTAGTGGTTTGCATGCAACTTCATATGCTAGGAATTCTTATCTTAACTCACTGTGTCTAACTGTGTACTAAGTGCTTATTTTCATTGTCTTTAACTATGTACGGATTAGTACATAACTACGTAAGTGCTTATTTTCAACAACTTAGAATAAAGGTTGTGTGAAGTGAAGAAATCTTTACTTGTTATTTTCTAACTTCACGCTGTTTTGCTTCAAGTAAACTTCATCAAATATAAAAAAATGTGTACAGCGTAAATTTTGCATTCAATTCAACCAGTTGATCACGTAATTTGAGTGACTAGTGTTAATAATAACAGGGGTGGATGTACTCAATTATTGAATATTGATCATATAAAACCAGTTGCAAAATCATCTAGTCACAATAATGTTTATTATGGAGTAAAGTTATACAAATCAATTAAGTAAACAAATTAAAGTATGTAGAGATTTGAGATATAGTTAATATGTATTTGATGAGTATCATTGCTACTAATTTACTAAATAACCATTTGTAGAATTCGAACGGACTAATAGAATTATTTTACTCATTCTAGCATAGTTTCGACCATGTTGATATGATCTAGTCATATAGTATGATTCATCGTATTGTTGCCTTGCAAATTAAAATTTGAAGATATAGGTACTTTTTTCAATATGAGTAAACGACATGTTAAATATAAGTATTTTTTCCTAATTATTATGAATAAACGGCATGTTTAATAAATATGGAGTAAATTAAACTACTTAAAAATGAGAGGTTTCAAACACTTGCCGTCATCAACTTGTGTCTCTTGACAAACAAATATAGTAACTTCATATCTCTTCGAAAAGAACAAAATACTTCAACTTATTACCAATTATATTCATTAAATAGAAGATAAATATATTTAATTAAGGTTTATCCATATAAATAGTCTTATAATCATAAACTAATTTAAAACCAAGGTCGGTAGCCACCATTTCCCACTAGGCCACTATGCTATTGCATTGTATCAATATATGGGAAATCGTCAACCCCCAAGCCAAAGTTCTGTTCGCCGGCCAACTTTTTCGTGTCTCCCATACTCGTGAAATACGAGAACCACTAAAAACTTCCAACTTTATAATATGTGATATTTTTCATATCATAAATTTATAATTCTATGATAAAAAGTAACACCAAGTGTATTTTTTTGCTAATCGTACCACCACCACCTCCTTATGTTTTGTTTTCATGCATCCATCATTATATGCCAAAACTTTACCTTATATTCCACGAATCATGGCACTATTATCTTAATAAATTGTCTGTTAGCCTTTAAACATGATTATGATTAATAGTCTATTAAACTATACACTAAATTAGTGACTTGTTAGTTAATTAGTACTTAAACTTGATTGTGGTGTCTTTAGTTTTACTTCACAAGATGAGAATCTAATTTGTGTCTAGGTTCTTTGATTTTTAGAAGAAGAAAAAAAAAACTATTTGTAGATTGTTTTGCGAGTCTTTGTCATCAATGAATTTTATATCCATTTTGACAAGAAAAGCATATTACTAATATTGAGTTGAAGTATCAAAATGTTTGTGCATGGGTTTAGGTAGATATGGTTTCATGATCTTTGTTATAAATTATTATCAATGGGCTGTCAACTTTCATGTTTGGTATAGGTTCCAAACTTTGAAATAGTCTTACTTTGCTTTCAACTTTAACTTCTCAAGTCATGATGGTGCCTAATTAATGGGTGATTCAATCATGTATATAAGAGATTTTTAAGAATACAAGTTCATTCAAATCACGCAAGTATGTAGAGCGTGTACACAATAACAAATGAGTTTATATTTATGTTAACGTTCTTGTAATTGATATAATTTTCTACCTATTCAACTACATATATGATTTTATTGTTAATGAGTGGGTTTTCACGACAAAGAATTCCATGATTGAGAAAATGTAAGTTGACTTATGAGTCTTTCTAACACAATTTAATAATATAATAAATTGATGAGGTTAAAACATTGATTGCAACTTTGTTGTATCACTCCACAAATCGATAAAACTTCAATTTAAACACAATTAACCTTATATCAATTAGTTATGATCGAATTGATCTTAGTATGCCTCATTTGAATTTGTCTTAGCGTAATTTATTTTTCATAAACCTTTATGTTGTAAAAGTGAAAGTAACACAACTTAAAACTTGTTTAACCCAACATTATCATTCATTCATGTCAATCATTAAATCTACATATTCTCCCACCCCACCCCTCCCATGAAACAATGAAAACTAAGCATTCACTAAATTGCTAGCTAACTTTAGAATCAAACTTTTATTTAATTTTGGATATTACTTTTGGGATCACCTAACTCCACTTGAATAAAAACCCAAAATCTAAAGCAAGATTGAAGAATAATCTCTCATAACTAAAATAAGAGTACAAACATTATCATAATGTCATTAATAACGGCGCCTAAGCCCACTTGGTTGTAGAACTTAATCAGAAACTAACAATAATACTAATTTGATTAATAGCTTAATTAAAATTTAATTGGGCCCTTATTTTTGGGCTAAGCCAATCATAAGAAAGACGGAATCAGGTTCAGTAGTCTGCGTAGCACTTAATAATAATAGCCTAGCCTATCACCTACTTACGCTAACTAGGGCTCTAGTGGGCCCCATTGTTCAGGGAGTGTTTGGAATCATTATTCCTCTGTTCTGCAACTCCACACTTTCATCATACACCTCTGCTCCAATTGGTGCATCATTTGATTTGATTAATTTATTACGATGATGTGGAAATGTTTGTATGTAGGTTCAATGGTTCTTGTTTATTGATTTGATTGCTCTCTTCTTATTTTCTGTTCTAAATTTGAATTTAACTGTTGGTGCATCATATTGCGAATTGGTGGAGGAGTGAGCATTCAATTTTGCAGTATCTTGTAAAAGTTGTAACTTGTAACATCGAATAACATTATTATCATGTTTTTTCTTAAAATAAGATAAGACCTGTTCTCATACGATTATTTTCAGTTCAGTTCTATTCATCTCCTAATTTCTTTATCTTATAAAATATTCATTTAAGTTCAGTTCAGTTCAGATATAATAAGTTCAGTTCAGTTCGATTCAGTAAATGATAACAAGCCCGTAGTACGGATAATACTCCGTACTACGTAATTCAAAGTTGTTTAGTTGTTCGGCGTACCTATTATCATATTAACATGGTTGTACGAATGTTTTGACAAGAAAATAAGTTGAAATTAATGTGATATTAACAATATAAACACTTAATGGATGTAATTTGTGTTTTGTGACAAATTTTATCAATTATCAAAATGTGCTATAAATAAAACATACATAATACGAATAGTGTTGGAACTTTAAGTTACCATTTTAATTTGATATCGAACCTTCATAAATTTAAGTATGTTACTAGTTTAAATTACAAGCCTTCGTATATATCTCTGAAAAGGTAGAGGAAAAACCGTGACCAAGGGGCAAAGAGAGTTTTATTGTAATGGTAATGAATAGGAAGATGGATTCGTAATGATAGAGGATTTCATAGCAATAAAAATGTTGAAAACATGTATGTTTGCATTTTTGCATATATTCAAAATGTTGATGAATTAAACTATTACATAGTATTATTGTTTAACCATTATCAATTTCATTTGTGTAGATATTGACGATCAGTCGATTACAATAGATAAAAACATCTTATGTTAAGTAAGCACCATATTCTTGACTGTGATTAAGTCTCTAGCATTGTTGTCGTTACACTTATGCCATTTACTTTTACAAGGACTAGTTGCAGTGTTGCACCATTAATAGGAAATTAGGAATAGATCATATACCAAGTACTTGTGCTTTTTATTTTTAACTTCAAACATTTTTTGATCAAAATATACTTTAAAGGTTTAATCATTTTTTCCCACTATTAGGTTTAGGTCTATTATGGAGTACTCCTTCGGAGAGCTGATACACAAACGATCATTGTATGTGGTTCCTACATACAACACCATTAGAAATTTGACATATCATTAAAAAGGAGAGAAAATTAAAAGTCAATATAAATTGAATTCAAATGAAACTTGAACCCATAATTCTAACCAATAAAAACATGACAAATTAAGATTGTATGTAGCGACTACGTACAATGATTGTATATGCGTAGCAAGTTGTCCTACGCCTAAAAATTCGAGCTCTGGCTATGCTCTAAATTTGTAAATAATCATACTATCTTAACACGTCAAAACGCACTGCTCATCAACCCTCACAAGTCACCATCACTGCCTAGACTTTATATAAATCCACTTCACCTACGAACCTCACAGCTTGTTCACCTTCAAATAATTGCTCCATATTTATTTAACAATAATTATTTCGTTCTTAAATGGCTACTCGTACTTCGTACAACACTTTAATTTTAACACAATTGTAAGAAGAATCATGAGTGGTGCATGAAAATCAATTACGGAGTAATTAACATGTAAGCTGGTTTAGTTAGTTTTTTAAAATTGTTTGTGAGGGTATTAGACAATTAAAAATTAGCATGGAGTATTAATAGGGTTAAAAGGAAAGAAAAACAATAAAATAATTATAGTCTCATGTTCAATTAGAAAAGCATACTTAAATTTATACCATAAACGAATAAATGATGCAAGTGCTACAAACTACGTGAAGGTTTTAAATAATTTGCAATAATTAGATATTTTTTTTAACTTATATTATATGTCAAATTGTTACAAATAATTTGAATCGAAGTTACGACCTTGTTCTTTAAAGCTGCTCAACTCTATTAAAATCTGCTTTGCTTTGCTACTTAATAGTCAAAATCATTAAGACATTAAAATCCAAAACTAGACTCTTATCATTAAGAACAAATGAGGGAAAAAACACATTTGAAAAATAAATAACCTCATCTAACATTCACGAATCACAAAATCCCACGTGGACTCATATGATGACGACATCTCTCCCTCCAACAGCTGTCAACCCGCATGGTCACATTTCAACCCCAGTATAAATACCAAACCCCCTCACTCCATCCTTCTCCAACACTCCTCTCATTCTTACTCCCTTTTCTCCAACACTTCCGTACAATATTCCCGTACTACCCTCTAAAATGACACCAATTTACGCTTTTGCCACTTTCTCTCTCCTCTTTCTCACTCTACACCTCACCACCACCCCTTCCTCCGCTGCTCTAGTCAAACAGCAGCCTCTCACACTCAAATACCACAACGGCCCTCTTTTAAAGGGGAAGTTCTCCGTCAATTTAATTTGGTACGGCAAGTTCACTCCAGCTCAACGCTCCATCATTGTCGATTTTATTCAGTCGTTAACGACAGCGCGCGCTCCACATCCGTCGGTTGCCTCTTGGTGGAGGACTACGGAGAAGTACAAGGGAGGAGGAGCCTCTACCCTCGTTGTAGGAAATCAAATCATACACGAGAACTACCCTTTCGGAAAAAAGCTTAAAAACTCACATATTATTGGGCTGGCTTCAAGGCCCATTAATAATAAGGTTGATTCGATTGATGTTATTCTCACGGCCCAAGATGTGGTTGTTGAGGGGTTTTGTATGAGGTGTGGGTCCCACGGGTCATCGGGTCGGGCTAAACGGGCTTATGTTTGGGTTGGGAACTCTGCGACCCAGTGTCCGGGTCAATGTGCTTGGCCTTTCTATCAGCCCATGTATGGCCCACAGACCCCGCCCTTGGTGGCCCCAAATGGGGATGTTGGTGTTGATGGGATGATTATTAATTTGGCTACGCTGTTGGCGGGCACTGTAACAAACCCGTTCTCAAACGGGTACTTCCAGGGCCCGCCAACAGCCCCGCTTGAGGCGGTAAGCGCCTGTACCGGGATATTCGGTGCAGGCGCTTACCCCGGGTACCCAGGGACAGTGTCCGTGGATAAAGTTACCGGAGCGAGTTATAATGCAAATGGGGTTAATGGGAGGAAGTACTTGCTTCCGGCGATGTGGGACCCTCAAAGCTCTGCTTGTTCAACTCTTATTTGATTTTACCTTAGTGGGGTGAAAAAGAACATGAAGTGTTTTGTGAAAAAGGTTAAAAAAAAAAAGGTTAGGGGTGAATATTGTAAGAGTACGTAAAACTACTTGAAAAATGAAGATGTTTGTAGATATTTCGGGTTATTTTTACAGTAAGTTTTTTAAATTTAGTGAGATAATCTTATCTACTATGGAATTTGGGGTGTAGTTTGTCGAATTGTATTAAATGTATATTTGGTTCTGGATAAAGTGAACAAGTTGAATGATGAAAAAGTTAAAGATTGTGCTTTGTTTATTACGAGTACCTTGAAGATTTATATTTGTATGGAACTATGGAAAAAATGATGGAGGAATAGTCTACTTTATTTTTTTAACATAAGGTAAATTAGGTGATATACATACTAGTCAGAAGAACCACTACTATCTTTAACAAAAATGACCAATATCATCAATACATGGAGTAAATGTTCGGATATTGAAATTTGGATTTTATGTTAACTCATGTAACAAATTTATGACCATAAGTGTATAACAAAAAGGTTTTAGATTAGCTATTATTTGGTTACACTTAAAACTTTGTGACATGAACTCGAATCAAGACTATATTCACTAGTAGACTTATTGTACAATATGGAATATTTGGTAGTTAAGTATCATTACCATCTCATGTAATACAAGATCATACTGTCCTTGTTCCATTTGGTAGAAGAAAGTTGAGTTTTCCTAATTAATCAAGTTCAACAAATAAAATAATCCATTCATATCATATCTAAACATTGGTAGAAAAGTTCTCCTAAAACGTAGCAATTGAGTTTATGATTGTGGACATCACTCTAGATTTTTATGTCTTCCACAGTTCCACTCAAGAATCAACTAAATCGTACTCTGTAGTGAGTGTAGTCTGTACTCTGTAACATAATTGCATGTTCATCAATATCATAATCCCAATAAGATTAGCATAAGATAATCATGGATTACGTTTGTTTTTATAGTAATAATTGTTGGCCATCACCCATCAGTACTCCTACTTCGGACTTACGGCGTATTAAGTTGTTGCACTATATATTAAGTTTTAGCTTTTTCCAAACCAACAAAAAAAATACAAAAAGTCTCCCTCAAAATTAAGCAAACTAAAATATCAACATCCTTATATCATTAAAGAACAAGGGTAAAATCATTATCTAAATATATTCTTCATTATAAAGCATATTTTCTTCATGTACCTACGTAGTGCATACAACTATATAAGTTATATTGTACTAAAATACGTTAATATTACTTCCTTTGTCTTCAATTTAAGGTCTCAATTGTTTTTTGCACTAGTTTTTATGAAGGTAAACAAAATAAATTTATAAGATAGTCAATTGGTTAATTAAAGATGAATATAAACAATGCAGTTTGGTTGATAATTAAGAGTCATATTATAAAGATAAATAGGTTTGGTTGATTAAAAGTGACTAAATTAAAAACGATTTAAAGCAAGATTTGAAAAGCAAAATGAGACTTTCATTTGAGAACGAGTGGAACACAATGACATACACAATATCAAAATTGAACCTATTATAAAGGATAAATATTTGTAAGAGAAAGGTGACAAAACATTTTCTATGCATGTCATGAGAAATTATTGGCCAATACTTAGCTTGTACACCTGGTATTTAAGAAACAAGAATCACAAAAATATGAGGAAATAATAAGACAAGAAAAACGTCCAATAAACAATAATGAAGCAGGACAACATTATGACGATGGAGATTGGGGAAACTATTTGCTATTCCTTTTCTTTTCTTATTTTGGATTTTTGGACGTGGTTTATACTTGGACCAGTTCAAAACACAAATAAATAACATTTGGATAAAATTTTGTACAGTTGGCTGACTCGAATTATTAAGTAAAGTACTATTAGAGTGTCCTTTGATTTAATTTTTTATGTTTTGTTGTTAAAAAATAAGTTTATTTTCATTAATCATGATCACATATTGTGTCCAACATCTTCCAAACTTTGTTTTTGACATGATATCACTAGGGATCAATCATAATCATTGTTATTTAGGTAAGAGTCTTGAAATTATTTTGCCCTTATTTACATCTGAGTTAGTTACACATTAGTACATTACTATAGATAATAAGATAAAATAATCACTTTATAATGCTCGAAAATGACTTCTTTTGTTAGCAATTGGTTTTGAGATAAAATCTCATTATGTGCCGAGGTTTTGGAAAGCACATAATTGTCCATACAAAATTAGTCTAACCTAATAAAAAAAACAGATACGGTAAAAAAAAACTAACTTATCACCTATACTTCTACTTTGTAAGAGAATCTATGCTCTAAAGTCACTCTTTGCAAGAGCTAATGTTTGTTTGAATTGTCTAGTTTTCTTGGGATTATTCTATTTCTATTCGTTAGAAATTAAATAATCAATTCCTTTAAATCAAAAAAACAATTGTTAAAATTTCCGAAATTATAATTGTATTTCTTTATTTTTATAACAAAAAGATAAAGATGTAATACATAGTACTTATGATTATGTATTTGAAAATGATGATTGAAGCTTGCATTTGTTATCTTAGGAAGGTTGGACTAGATGAGTCGATGGTTTGGCGGTGTCTGAGGGGAGTGAGTAGTTGTCCTCGGGGACAAGGGGTCAAGGTCAAGAAAGCCCGCCCAACGTTTAAGTAAGATTTGAGTTTTTGTTTTTTTTTTTTTTTTTTTTTTTTTGGGAGAATGATGAACGATAAAGTGTGTAAACGTGTTTGATCACAGTAAATGATATACCTTATAAATAATTCAAATTTGTTATTATAAGCCCCAAACACATTGATGTTAGATGTCACGTTATATATATAATGATCACAACTAGTCATGAATTAGAAAAGTCGGTCAAACAAAGTTAATCTTGGGTTGCAAACTTACAACTATAATGTTATCACTAGTCGCTGGTTGTGCTTATCTCATCCAAAACAACAACTAGTTTCATTCAGAAAGACCATAAATTAAAAAGTGCAAACGCTGATCCTAGCTAATATCAAAAGGCTTAACTTGACCTGACTCAACCCGAACCATGATAGCCTCTCTCATTCACCACCAATCAAAGAGTCATACTATAAAAGTTATTTGATGGGCTGAACTGGCAGTAATTGGAAGCCCATCTCAAACAAATGTTGATAGACATGATAGTAAAAAGTACTACTGTAGTAGTAACAGATTTATTTCTCATAAGTCATAATAGTAAAAAATAAAAATCAGAATAATTCCACATTGACACACACCAAACGGCTCCTCCGCTGCTGTCTCGAGGCAGCTGAGAGAGAGAGAGGAGAGAGAAAATCAGCGACGACGACAATGGAGCAGCCGGAAGAGCAAGTCGTCGACATGACTTCTGCTGCCGATATCAACGACGCTGAACCTTCTGCGGTTTCTACTTTCTCTCTCCTCTTTTTCCTTTTTTTTTTTGAAAATTTTCTGATTTTTATTGGTTGGATGAGTTTTCTTCGAACCCTAATCATGGCGGAAAATGTGTGATAATTTGATTTCAGGATGTCGAAGATATGAAAAAGAGGTTAAAGGAAATGGAAGATGAAGCCGCTGCTCTTCGTGAGATGCAGGCCAAAGTTGAGAAGGAGATGGGTTCTGTTCAAGGTATTTTCTCCTTTTTTTTTAAATTTATTTTTGTGAAAATTACTGTATTTTTTCGAATTATTGTTGTTGATTATTTAGACGATTTGTTGCTGGAATTGAATAATTTAGGGTTCTAATTGGTGATCATGGTGGAATTTTAATTGAACGTAAAATAATGTCGTGTGGATTGTGTTTATGTTGTGATCATGGAATTTGCTATCTTATGTTGAAATTAGAGGCTCCTGTTGTATGATTTTGGTTGGATTTGTTTGTTTTGATCAAGCTTTTGATTGATATGTAGATTGAATAAACTATCATGCGAGCTTTTTCCATGTGTAGCAGAGTATTCACTGAGCCTATTGCGTGATGTATGAATTGTAGACCGTTACTTATCGTCGGATATCTCATGTCCAGGAAATGTTTTTCAGTTTTGCTACATTTTCACTCTTCTTTCTTTGTCATGTAATCCTGCTAATGTAATGAAGTGTAAGTAGTTGTGTGTTGTGATAGATCTTTTATGCGATGAATTTCAGCTTGTTCTTTTGTGATGAGCTGGTGCTTTAGAGGTTTTGAAATTCATGGCTGCAAATCTGTTGGCAATGTGGTCATATACAAACTTTTACATCCATTTGACTCTTTAACTTTGCAATTTAGGGCATGACTTTTGACTCAAATTTTGGCTTTAATGAATAAAAGATGTCAGTCAAATGTAAATCTTTCAGCAGTAAATACAGGAAGGAAAGGGAAGTTGTTGCAGCCCCTTTGTTTTAGGAGTTCCCATGGGCACTTGTTAAGCTTCAAGTACATACATTGTTACTGGCTGCTTCACCACCTTATTATTAAAAGAATATACATAAAGGAAATTGTGAACATAAATGGGAAGTTATTTAATAATTTACTTTTTAAGTTTTGGAATAGTTAAGTATGGAATGATTCCTATATTTTAAAAATTTCTTTATTATAAAATACGTTAGTGTAATTTCAATTTGATTTAATTTTTTCTTTTAATTGGTTTGGAAGCAATCATGCTGCTAGTCTGCTATTGTTGATTTCATGACTCAATAGTTTCAGTTCTTTAAGAGTTTTGTGTCTTGCAGATCCTGCTGTTTCGGCTGCTGACCAAGCAAACAGAGAGGAAGTTGATTCTCGATCAGTGTTTGTGGGCAATGTGAGTTTTTTTTTTTCTTCCTATTACCAGTTTCATAGATTATCAAGACACATTTTCATGATATACCTTTTGTGATGCATACGTTCTGTACTTGCAATCATACAGTATGTGATTGTAACTTATTAGGTTGATTATGTTATACTTGTGCTTGACTGTATCGTGCTGTTATTAGCATATTCATATGTTCATATGCTGCCATTGTTTCTGTGCGCTCATGACATCCTCACTGACCATACAAACCCCTCCTGAAAATTTGAGGTCTTATCCATAGATCAGGGATGTCACATAACTCACATTCACTATTTGAGGCGTGAGGTGGATAGGCAACTAGGCAGTACATCCCAACTATGAATGACATCTGCAGAAATCTGTTTTGACTGCCTGACTAGCTAGTTTATAATACCTTCCGAGCTGGAAGAGGAATCCAGCATCGTGATAATTTCTAGTCCTCTATTGCCAACCAAGCTGGCTAAGCTGATAATTTCTAGTCCTCTATTGCCAACCTAGCTGGCTAAGCTCCCAACAGAGGTTTCCCATGGAGTGCAGAACCACATGCTTCCTTTATAATATAAGGGTTGGAGATGATAGCCAAGAACAAAGAATTTCATTGTCAAACTCTTGCACATGACTGGCTATATTTATATGATTATACTTCGTATATGATTAAGGATGTGTTTTTCTTATTTTTGTTTTAATTTTACTTCTATGATGATTATTATCAGGATCCATTTTTATGGTATCAAAAAGGTTGCTGTTAATCACATGGGTCCGTATTTTGTAGTAATCCTTGTAGATTTTAGTTATTTTGCTAAGTCTTGCTTCTGCTTGAAAAAGCTTAGCATAAGTGCTCAATAACTTCTGTGTTTTCCTTATTGTTGGATTATCATGTAAAATCAATACTATCCTACTTGACACATCTGTTGTATGCTCCTGAAGTTTTGTGAAATCTAACTGAAAATATTTTTTTAAAAATATTTGATTTGAAAGTTCACATTGTCAAGTTATGAATAGCATTCTAGTATTATTAGACTTATATATTTAAGTGGTAGAACCGTAGAAGTTGTAGTGGAAATAACATGTTGGGAAAAATAGACTATCTGTGTACAATCATGGTTGATGCTCTGGCTAAAAGATAGGGAGCGTTTCTGATGCAATTACTATTCTTCGTCTATTTTCTGCTGCTAGTCCTTTTTGTCCTGTAACATGCAACTTTCAATCTAAAACATTTCACTCTTATCTCTTGCCCATCAGAATTCTATTGTCAGTTTAATAGTTTACTGATGATATTTGAATTAAAAGTAGTATGCTTCTATGTGTACCCTAAAGAAGCTTCTTTGTTTTGGAGACCATTCACTAGATTGATAAACAATATTGCTGTGTTTATGTATTTAAACAACACAAAGATTTAGAACATAAGCTTCCTTTTAACATTTTTTATTGTTCTTTCAAATGAAAGAGAGGTAGCATGGGCTCATGGCACAATAACAACAAAATCCTACCTTGTTAGATTGTATAGTGTATTATTGTCGGTATGGATGTGTGATCCAGTTCGACCAACTAATGGCTTCTTTCTATAAAACAATATTGCAAACCTTTTGAATTATAGACTTAGACAATTGCAAAAGGTTTGCGGCTAGAAACCTTGAACCCAATTCTTATAATGACTGAATGTGATGGTGTAGTTTCAGACTTTCAGCAGTTGTACATTTCTTGGGCCTTTTGTAATATTTGAGGTTTAATAGGATTGGATGCGATGTGGTTTTTTTTTTTTTTTTTTTTTTTTTTTTTTTTTTTTTTTTTAATGAATATATGTTGATGGAAGATGAAACTAGTGAATAGTGATAGATATGGAAATAATGTGTTTATAATTTCATTTTAACAACGGTTACTGAAACAGAACACTTTTGTTTGTTTTTACTTGTGAGACCTTTGGAATGGAGTAGAAATGCGAACATTTCAGATGTTTAGGCACATCAAAGTTAATGGCTGGTGTTAATGAGCAATGATGGAATATTTATGCTTATGAGCGTTTTAAAGTTTTCATTTGACGCTGAAAGCATTATTGGGGTAAATTCCTTTGAGGGCTTAAACAGTTAAACCTGAACCTGAAGGCTAGGTGGTAATTGACTGAGAGCAAAGCTCAGTTGCTCTTATGAAACAGTATATTCCCTTAGATTTTCCTCCATTTATATATATATATTTGTAAAAAATATCTGAGGTGAAAACATTTCAAATGGCTGCAATTTCTGAAATTCCAATTCTTTATTTTGTCTTTACATACCTGGGCTAGACACTGAACACCGTTCAAGATCTTGAATTCTTACCCAAAATTCCAAATTTCATTCAGACGTCAGACCTTCAAATTCTATTATCTTGAACCACAAATTGATTGAGAGAGTTGTAATAGAGAGAGGAGAAGGGAAGTTATGGGAATTTGCTTATATATGCTTACAAGTGGGTGGACAACTTAATTTTAACAAGAATTAACAAAACAAATCTATGGGAAATGTGTGTGTACGCATTGTACACATCCAAAAAGTCTTTCTAAAATGGGAATACTTATGTTTTCTGAATTTCTTGGCCTTTCACTTGAGTCCATATATTACAAAAAATGTTTCCTTGTTTGACATTATATCTTTCATGTGTGACATTTAAATGTAATCTGTATGCGTCTCTTATACCCATATCTCAGTAATATAGGCTGCAATAGTCATGCCAATGTGTCGTAAATGGAAACAACTTTCGTTTGAAACACAGTGAGACAACATTTCTTGCTTCCCAAATCAAGTAAGTAAATTCTTGCCGCCGTCTATCTGTTGGTAAACCTTTCTTCAGTGAAGTGGGTGATCTGCACTCAACTTTACATCTCGATTTTAGTTGCAGCTGGACTCATCCTTCCATCCAGTCTCTTCACCCCTTCCAAAAGCTAGACAGAAATTGGCTATCACCTAAGAGTTTGTATCCCTATATTCAGTATCTCACAAGCCTCAACACCCCCTTCCACCCTGACATTTGCTTCAAACTTTTCTATCTGGATTCTGGAGTGTTCCATAAAGAACCTCATACTTCCTTTCCATACTTGTTCTTTTTGTTCCTCAACTGCATCAATCTCTCTTTTTTTTCCCCAACACTTTCTCTAACTATTCATCTTGACCCTCTTTAAAATTCAACAACTGTTTTTAAAATGCTGTGCCAATATCTCTATATTTTTGGACTATGGAGCAGAGGGAGCAACTGGATAATTCATTACATAGAGTCCACCAGCATCATTGTGAAGTTTAAAGTCTTTGAATACAATTTGTTGGTATGGAGTCATTACAACTTACCAACTAGGGTTTGATTGCTGTAAGCACCAGCCTAGCTCCTGTGGCAGTTGATCCTTGAACATTTGAGCTCAGGTCATTAACTTATCGTTTCAAAACTGAAGCATGTGAAATCAAAGCCCTCAGATTAATCTAGCTAACAAAGCCGCACGGGATGGATCTACTACTTTTTTTTTCTTCTGATAACCTATCTGACAGAGTGACAGCTGACTCCCACCTTGCTTTCTTCCCATTCTATGATTGATTGCTTAGATGAAAGGCTGAGCGGGAGTTTCTGCATTGTGAAGCCCATCCTGTTCAAACTTTTTGTGAGTTTAATGCTTTTGTTCTAGTGTCATTTAGCTTTCTTATTGAATTTTAAAGAAGCACTTCGTTTGTATTTGAATTTCTTATTAGCAATACTAGGTAAAGAGACTTACATAATTCTACAGGAAAATCTTATTTTGGTCAAATTATTGTAGCCTGATTAAAGACACATTGCAGGTTGATTATGCTTGCACGCCTGAAGAGGTGCAGCAGCACTTTCAGTCGTGTGGAACTGTAAACAGGGTGACCATTCGGACTAACAAATTCGGACAACCAAAGGGATATGCTTATGTGGAATTTGTAGAGCCAGAGGCTGTTCAAGAAGCAATTCGGTTGAGTGAATCTGTTCTGCATGGTCGCCAGTTGAAGGTCAGAAATCCCTAGTTTGAATTACTACTATTGCCATACCATTGTCTGAAATTCTGAATTGATTGTCCTTTGGCTTCCTTTATTTAATATTTTTCATTTTCTGATTTGTCTTTGATATGACTGAAGGTGACAGCAAAGAGAACCAATGTTCCAGGAATGAAGCAGTTTCGCCCTAGGCGCGTCGCCAGTCCTTATATGGGAGGCTATGGTTTTAGGGGTGCATATCCACCACCACCATTTTTCTACTCACCTTATGGATATGGGTAAGTTCTTATAACCTTTTTTTTTTTTTTTTTTCGTCTTTCTTTTTTGGGATCAAAAGCTCTTGTATAATTTCTCCTTTAAATAATTAGATAACAAAATGTTTTTATTTTATTTATTTTGTTCACATTTCACTTTGCATCCCCTACCCCCCCCCCCCCCCCTCCCCTTTACAATACAGAGTAATTTTAGCTTTCGAGATTGAATGTTGTCAGTTTTCAAACAATCTCTGTTTCCTTTCTGCAGAAAAGCCCCGAGGTTCAGAATGCCAATGCGTTACGGTCCTTATTAGTAAAATTATGCTTGAGTTTGTTTAGAACATAAGTTGTTGACTGTTGAGATGGTAATTGGGAGGATATATATCGTGATGCTCTCTTGTCATCAATCATCCTTAGAGTTGGTGACTCTTTTGGGGACTCTCTGAGGAACTTTTTGATTGCAGCAACAATGAATTTTATGATCAACAATGTAATTATGTGTTTGAGTTTTCTGAGGATGATATAATTTGCGTAGGTCTTTCTTGCCTTGTATTCTTTCTCTCCATTTTTGGGTCTACTAGGATAAGCAGCTAGAATTGCGTTTGAAAGAGAAAAAAATGGGGAAGGGGAGGGGATCGCTGCCTGGTCTACAGAGCCCCAAAGGCTGAAACATATCAATCACGCTATCAGGGTCTATCACTACCGTTCTATGAATTTGGATTTGCTTTCTTGTTTAGGATATGCCTGTTTGCACAGTACTGGTGCAAGTTCAAAAGAAATGCTCCGTAGTAAAACTTGAACATCGAATTGGTTACAATATACAAACTTGGTTTGAGGTTGTATTTTTTAAAATTATTGTTAGGAAGATAAAGTCTGAGTTTAAGATAGTGGTCCTAAGATAGTTCAATACATACAAATTGTGATTTCTGAAATCATCAGTCATAAACTTAAATGAATCATTACTCGCTGTCGCCGTCTTTAGCATTAATCACAAGTAAATCATTGCCATTGATAATGCTGAATTTTCCATGGAAGTTGAATTTTCAAAGCGTAATGTGAGAGAAACATCTACTGATGAGAAGACAACTTAATTTTCAAACTTTTTTCAATTTCAAAGTGTAAAGTGTTATTGATCGACCCCAAAATATAATAAGAAGCCATCATAAATTGTGACTATGTCTGATTTGTCAACGTTACTGTTGTCGTTTAGGTGAGATATCAAGTACTAGATGTCTAGAAAGTGTTCATTGTTATTTTCCAAGACTCCTATATTGTCCTCTACGTATTTGGAGGAAATAGCCAAATGGGTGAATAAACTCATACGCTACACTAGCTTGCTTGATTCACGGCATCAAATTATAATAATGTTAATGAATTTTTCATAATCGTCTACAACCATTTTTGAGGTAGTAAATATGCACTTGGGGATTAAGTACCACACCTATTGACATTGTCGTGAATCTTTCTTTACAATATTATATATAAGCTCATTAATACAACCTACTACATGAGTCGTTAATGCTTACATAGTGTTAGTTGATTAAATTAGTAAAATACGGAGTATCTATTTGGCAACAAATGATACTACTTCGTACATATAGTACGTGTAATTTTATAAGCTAATTTTAATGTAGACATACTTCGATAAATTGTTCTTGATTTATTATGTTGCCTAAATCTATTTACGGTTCCATGTTAAATCATTATCGATTAGAACTTCATTAGTTTTCCAGTAAATTAACATTTCAATTACCGGCTGGCTAATCAAAGTAGTTAAAGAGATACAAAATTTATTTTCCATTTGAAAAAAATAACTCTTTCAATCCAATTAATGGAGAAAATCCTCTAAGATTTGAATTTTATTGGTTTACATTAAATAATTTGGTCTTTTGTGGCTGGCATGTTGAGTAACGAAAGAAAAATCTCTTACCAAAAAAAAGAAAAAAAGAAAAATGATAACATCAGAGTCAGATAATACAGACAATCTACATGCCGAACTTCCGAAGGCAGACAACTAAATTGAAGGCCGAAAGCACATCAAAAGATATGTAACAAACTTCTAACAAAGTCACAATATTTGTACAAACCATGCAATAATTTGCGCACTAATCTCATACAAAAGTTACAAAACAACTTCTTGTACAACACCAACCTCTCATTGTCACATTTAGCATCATAGCATTGTTCCTCATAGCCATTTCTCGTCGATTACATAAGTAGCTAGCGTTTGTGGTGGTTAAGACTTCGTTCTTTCTTCTCTAGCCGCGATGAATACTAAAGCCGGAGATGCAATGGAGCCACCACCCCCACCTTCGAAGTTGTGTAGAGATGACGGTGTGTACTTAACATGGGAAGATTTGTGTGTTAAGGTTTCTAATAGAGAAGGTAGTACTAAAAATATACTTGAAGATGTCTCGGGTTATGCTTGCCCTGGTCAGGTTTTGGCTATCATGGGTCCTTCCGGGTGTGGCAAATCCACTCTCCTTGATGCCTTAGCAGGTTTGTTGTTGTTTGGTTTCTTCTTCTTTCTTTAGAGAGTTTGTACCATGTACATTTATTTATCAATGTAATTGGTGATTTGGTTTTTAATTGTAGGAAGATTGGATATGAACACCAAACAAAGTGGACAACTTTTTGTCAATGGTTACAAACAAGCTCTTACTTATGGCACATTGGTATGTTATAAGTTTTAAGTTTTAAGTTTGATGTATGATTATATTGCTGTATTTAATGTAGTAGGTGCGGCTATGTCACGGTTTGTACTTCCTTAGTTTAATTTTGGTTTGTTTTCTTTTCCTGGGGCTCATTTGCAAAAAAAAAAAAAAAAAAAAAAAAAAAGAGGAAGAAGGAAAAAAAAAGATTATATTGCTGTGTGGAAAATGCTAAACGTAATCCTAGGTAGGGGTGAGATAAATTAATATACGAAGTAATAGTTTTTATTAATGATTGCTACTGTATATAATTTGATAGGAGAATAACAAGTAGCTTAAAATTCAGCTTTGTTGATGACAATCTTTGCAAGTAAAGGTTTCATACATTGGTTGAGTAAAATTTACATAATTTGGTGTACATTTTCGTGAATTCAACTGTTGTTGGTCCGCCCCCACCCTAGTATATTTTGTTGCAACCGCCAATATTTCTAAGGATTATGGATAATAAGAAGTTAAAAGTAGAAACATTAAACAACAATGAATGGTAAATTGATCATTGTTACTCCGTAAATTATAAATAATGATCAAATTATTGTTGGACTAATAGTTGACATGCTACATCTAAACAGGCTTATGTAACACAAGACGATGCATTGGTAACAACCCTAACATTACAAGAGACTGTGTACTACTCAAGCGAGCTCCAATTACCGGCATCCATGTCAAAATCTGAGAAGAGAAAGAGGGCAGATGATTGCATAAAGGAGATGGGATTACAAGAAGCAATAAACACAAGGATAGGAGGGTGGGGGATCAAAGGCTTAAGTGGCGGCGAAAGGAGAAGACTTAGTATATGCATTGAGATACTAACACACCCTAAGCTGCTTTTCCTAGACGAGCCAACGAGTGGGCTTGATAGTGCAGCTTCATTCTATGTTATGAGTAGAATAGTAGGCAATGAAAGAAGAAATGGGAGGACTATTATTGCATCAATTCACCAACCAAGTAGTCAAGTTTTTAGGTTGTTTGATAATCTTTGTCTTTTGTCTGCTGGTAGAACAGTTTATTTTGGCCCTGCTGGAGACCAAGCAAATGAGGTGAGTTTTATCATTTACGCCGTCATTAGGATAACTGGATGATAAGTTAACATCGACTATTTGCACAAAGATTAAAAGACGTGTGACTAGTGGCGGATGTAGAATATTTAAGTTATGAAATGAATTACTTTGTATAACTAATTGAAATTTTTGATGTAGTTTTTTGCAACCAATGGTTACCCATGCCCTTTACTTCAAAACCCGGCGGATCACTTCCTTGAATTGATAAACAAAGACTTTGATGAGGTAGAACACTTAATCCAAATTAATTTTGCTTTTTTTGGGTACAACGCTATGAACTAACCTTTTTTTTTTTTTTGTACATAATCTTGGAATTTTTTTTGTGAAAGATTAAATACTAATACTTTTATTATTAGGATATTGAACAAGGGTTAGTCGAAAGAAGATCAACAGAGGAAAATGTCAATATCTTGTTGGAATCATACAAGTCATCTGAAAATTACAAACGAGTTAGAGGAATTATTTCAACAGTATGCGAACAGGTGCATGAATCACATTGTACTCAATATTTTCTTGTTGAATTTTTTGTTTTTATTTTCATTATTTTGCATTTCAGTAAACTAATATTCAAATTAATTGCAGAAAGGTGAAAAATTGGAGAGAAAAAAGCGTGCTAGTTTCTTTACTCAATGTGAAGTTCTTACAAGAAGGTCATTTGTAAACATGTACCGTGATTTAGGCTATTATTGGTTGCGGTTTTTGGTCTACCTCATTTTGGCTTTTGGATTAGGCACCATCTTCTTTGATCTTGGATATAATTACAACTCAATCCAGGTTAGAATTTTGCTCCTAATTAATGCATTGCATCTTTAAATTTATAGTATGCTTCAATTAAGGTAAACATGTAATTTGTATACATGTTTGAATATTTCAGGCTAAAGGTTGGTTGCTTATGTTCGTGTCTTCGTTTTTAACTTTCATGACCATAGGAGGATTTCCCTCCTTTGTCGAAGATATGAAGGTATAAAGCACATGAAAACTATGAATATACTCTCTCAATTCATTTCTGTATAAGTGTTTTTAAAGATGTAAAGAGTTGTTAGTTATTGCATTGATATTTAAAATTGAAAAGTAATATTATATCATTCTAATTTTGGTCATGTTGTTAAACACACATGTACAGGTGTTTAAACGCGAAAGATTGAATGGGCATTACGGGGCAACATCCTTTGTTGTGGCAAACACTCTATCATCAATGCCATACTTGCTTCTAGTGTCTCTCATTCCCGGAGCAATCACATACTACTTACCGGGACTAAAGAGAGATTACCATAATTTTATATACTTTGCTATGATTCTCTTCTCTTGCATGATGTTAGTTGAGAGCTTAATGATGATAGTTGCAAGTATTGTACCAACATTTCTTATGGGCATAATCACTGGGGCAGGAGTTCAAGGTTTAATGATATTAGGTGCAGGATTTTTTCGATTACCAAGTGATTTACCTAAACCATTTTGGAGATACCCTCTTTACTACATATCCTTCACTAAGTATGCATATCAAGGGTTGTTTAAGAATGAGTTTGAAGGGTTAGAAATCCCTAATAAACAAGAAACAAATTCGGGTTTATTAAGTTCGAGTTTGAGTTCAAGTCCTATGATATCTGGTACAATGATCCTCAAGGATATGTGGCAAGTGGAAACAAGCTATTCAAAGTGGGTTAATCTTGCTATATTGCTAGGAATGGTGGTTTTGTATCGTTTGTTGTTCTTAATCATCATTAAGGGTTCGGAGAAGCTTAAGCCTGCTATCAAAGCCTTTGTAATGAGACCACCAAAACAAGTGATTAATTCAAGTTGAATCTTCCAATTAGGGGTTCATTCAACATGCATTGGTATAATGGTATGTACTCAATTGTCTAAATAGGCTAGTTAGAGTAGCACTTAACATTACCCTTTGAAGAAGGTGTCTTGTATCAAAATTTGGAATTTGTTTTCTAAAGATGTTTTTAACAATTTTTACAAAAGTATGTTATTATTGTGAATGAAGAGGAAACATAGTCAATCGTGTATAATAGTCAATGATTAAATGATTACTTGTTCATTCCAAGGTATTGAGGATTTCAAGATTTTGTTCAATAATAAATTGATATTGGGCCATGACCTTACATGGTACAACCCAATCAAATTACCGGATTATATTAGGCCCATTAAGAGTGGAGAAGATAAATAATCATATTTTCAAAGCCTAATAGGTACAATAATTGTCATCTTAATGCTTATTTGTCTCACTTATCTAAATAATTTAGATAGGAATTTTTTTAAGGGAAATAATTAGATTATATTGAATAGGATAGAGCTATAAGTTCAAATAGGATATGTTTAGAATTAATAAAAAGATAATCTTTATTATAGATAAAATAATAGAAATATACTACCTAAACATGACCCATTAAGGATATTAAGTGATATAATATAGAAATTAAATAACAAACTAAAAAATTACTTCTTACTCAATTAGGAAAGAAAATCTAGGATTATAAAAACTTTAGGATTAAATTATTTCCCATTAAGGAGCACAATAATTCCTACTTTTTTTGACGGCAAATTTGAGTATTTGACCAATTTTCCAACCATACAATAATCCCACCTACTCCTAGCATCTAGTCATCTACTAATAGCATAAACTAAAAAATGCAAGTACAAACAAAATAGTAACACAAAAAATGAAATAAAATAAAATTACAAAAAGTAAAATAAAAAGTTGGGTACATAAAACACAAACTTCAGAACTCCTATCTAATTCAACCCTCGCCTTCTTCTTCTCCTCTCAAACAAAATCTCTAAACCTTAAAAAACAGAGGAAAAACAGGGGAATAACTGGGGAATCCAAACCCAGAAACATGGCTCTGACAACAAGTTCATCATCTCTGACAACAAAATCTCTCCTTTACAATTCCCCTCAATTCAATTCTCCAAAACCCCATCAACCCACTTTCTCTCTCCTCAAAATCAAAGCCTCATCTTCCTCAAAATCTCCTTCAACAACCACCACAACCCGAACCCCAGACCCAAAATGGTCATTAGAAAGCTGGAAATCAAAGAAAGCCCTTCAACAACCCGAATACCCGAACCCGAATGAGCTTGATTCGGTTCTCAAAACCCTTGAATCGTTTCCCCCAATTGTGTTCGCGGGTGAAGCTCGAAGTCTTGAGGAAAGGATTGGACAAGCTGCAATGGGAAACGCGTTTTTGTTACAAGGTGGAGATTGCGCTGAGAGTTTTAAGGAGTTTAGTGCTAATAATATTAGGGATACTTTTAGGGTTCTTCTTCAGATGAGTGTTGTTCTTATGTTTGGTGGTCAAATGCCTGTTGTTAAGGTATCAATTCTGACTACCCTCTTATTATTATTGGTTTTCTTTTGTTTTACTCGATTCTCCGTACTAACGGAGTTTTTATGGTCTCCAATGCATATCTTTGACTAGTGCCGAAAAATGATTGGATGTATTAAGAGTAAATAATTGATTATTATTGTTTGAGTGGTTGATTACTTTATTTTGGAGTTTAATTGGATGTAGGGTAGTGATTTTGATTGGGTTGGTGGAACAATTGTATGGTTGGAAAAAAGATTTTTTTTAATGTGTGATGCAAATTTTGGCTATTAATGATTATGGTAGTTGGATACTTTAATTTGAGTGATAAATTTTTGGAATTTGTTGGTTGAATTTGAAGATTTGGGCATAAGGTTGGTCTAGTGAAGATTATATCAATACTTAAATCCAAAGATGCATGCTTTGAATATCTAATGCAATATGATCACTGTTGCTATTAACATGATTAAAGGCATGACTTAAATTCCCAAAGCTGTTGTGATAATTTGGCTTCCTATATGAAATTTGCTTATTTTTTGTTGTGTTTAGAATATCGAGTATGTCTTCTTATTGCATTATCTGAGTTTTCAATATTGATTACAGTTGATAAAGAACTATTGAAGGACCTTATGATCATGTTGCAGTGTATAGTATAACACACAAGAGATGTTAGTTTTTCAAGACTTAGTCCGACTCACCAAGCATTGATGCAGTTTATACTTTATAAGAACAAACTTAAAAGCATCACGTTAGGTTGTTGTCGATGACAGATGACATTCCTCATATTTTTTGAATGGGGACATGGAGTAGGATACTTAGCTGGCCTATATTAGGAAAATTTTTGCCTTTAGGCTTGGAAAATTTTAACATTATTAAGTAGTGTAGTTGTTCAAGTTCATGCACCTTTTGTCTATCGGATTAAAACTTTTGCTTCTATGTTGGAGTTAATATAGTTCTTGTGAATGTTTCATGGTTTAAGTGTTCTTGTTATACCTTATTGAGTCTAATAATGAGTACTTTTATATTTTCGCATGGGAGTTGATGAGTCTGGGTTATTAGCATTAGGAGTTTTATCATATAGCAGCCTTGGCTGTGCAGGGTGATTGCAATTGGCATCAGGAATTATATGTGAATCAATGATATTGAAGGTTTGACGATGATGATGTTTTGTTTAGGTGGGAAGAATGGCTGGTCAATTTGCCAAGCCAAGATCAGATGGGTTTGAGGAGAAGGATGGAGTGAAATTGCCTAGCTACAGGGGTGACAACATCAATGGTGATGTCTTTGAGGAAAAGGCTAGGATTCCAGATCCTCATAGGATGATAAGGGCGTACACGCAATCAGTGGCAACTTTGAACCTTCTTAGGGCCTTTGCTACTGGAGGGTATGCTGCCATGCAACGGGTCACACATTGGAATCTCGATTTCACAGACCACAGTGAGCAAGGGGACAGGTATACTCCAACCCCCCCCCCCCCCCCCCCCCTCTCCTTCCAAATATCAGCATAGCCACATGTTTTTACTTTGAGAGCAATTTCATTAGCTATATATTGAATCTCTCCTGCATTTCCAGTATTTCATGCTTTGTTGTCTTCATAAGAAGGAGCTTTTGGTTTATCTGCTCATCAGCTCATGTCACATGTTCTCTTAGTTGTTGGAAAATGGTATTTAAAAAACTTCAGAAATCCTCACTTTTAAATATTGAATGAATCACCTTTTACATGTATTTGCTCGCTTTGACTGTGTTCATGAAGGTTTTGTCAACTTGGCTATTCATCTTTATTGATGTTATTTAGAAAATCTGGTCTGACAAAGATTGATAACTGAAACAAGTATTGTGTCTGACTTTAAGTTTTTAAACCTTAATTATTATTGTTTAACTGAGTCACTGTTGTTCCATATCTACTAATTTGGGATTTCACTCATGACTCACTTATCAAATGGAATTTCCATGTATATATGCATTGACCTGTCTTTGTGACGAGAGTATGTATGCCAATGTACTTTATTTGAAATGATGTGCTAGTAACACAATTATTTGTTTTACTGACATTTGCTGATTTTCAATAGGTACCGTGAACTTGCACATCGAGTTGATGAAGCTCTTGGCTTCATGGCGGCGGCTGGACTTCCCCTTGATCACCCAATCATGACAACAACAGAGTTCTGGACATCGCACGAGTGCTTGCTCTTGCCATATGAGCAAGCTCTTACTAGAGAAGATTCAACTTCTGGCTTGTTCTATGATTGTTCTGCTCATATGGTTTGGGTAGGGGAGCGTACGCGACAACTTGACTGTGCTCATGTTGAGTTTTTGAGAGGAGTTGCTAACCCTCTTGGCATTAAGGTATTTGGAGCTATACGTTAAATTCTTTTTAATTCATCCTTTAGCCATGGCATCCTATCAAACAAGGTTCTTGTGCACATTTGACATAAAGTTAACATATCTTGTTTTGTTTGTTCCTTAAATTTTGTTCTTATTGATGTGATTACACAAATCTCTATGTTTCTATGAACAATATATTTGATTTTTTTTACATGCTGATGATGCTAATTATTGTTCATGGTTCAGGTGAGTGACAAGATGGATCCTAATGAGCTAGTTAAGCTCATTGACATTTTGAACCCTCAAAACAAGCCTGGGAGGATTACAGTGATTACCAGGATGGGAGCTGAGAACATGAGGGTAAAGCTTCCAAAACTTATTAGGGCAGTTCGCCGTGCTGGTCAAATTGTTACTTGGGTCAGTGATCCGATGCACGGAAACACCATCAAGGCTCCTTCTGGACTCAAAACCCGATCCTTTGATTCCATTAGGGTATGTACTGTTTTATTTTTGCAATTCAAATAAGTGCAAACTCTTTTGTAGTACTAGTCTTATATGCTCTCCGTGAAGCTTGACCCTATTTGTAGTTACCTAGATACATAATTATGGACAGAAGCACAGAACAAGTACCATTACAAGTATTTATCATGCTACTATAAATCATATAATCTGTACATCCCTTTTGGGAATTCTGAATCGTAAGATGAACTTTGTACTAGCATACTAGATCCCTAAAAAAGCTATGCCGTGAGCTGTGGAAAAGCATGATAGTTGCTTGATATATCTAACTTTGAAGGTAATGAACCATAGAATAAACAATCACATGATTGTGCCACCTGAATTGTTCTTTCATTCTAATGCCTAAGACTACTTTCGACTTCTTATCAGATGTTAAGTGTCAGCACACATGATTCGAATGAAACTTATCTTAAGTTTTCTAGGATTTGTATTTGTTTATGTTATGGTTTATGCAACCATGACAACAAAGTTTTGAGCTAAGTGTTGCTATACTGCCTATACATTGTGATTTATGGCTATACTTGATTCTAAACTTCTAGTTGTATTGAAACTGATAAAGTGATGTATGTGCTTTTTGTGACAAGGCCGAGGTTGGAGCATTTTTTGATGTTCACGATCAAGAAGGAAGCTATGCTGGAGGAGTCCATCTTGAGATGACAGGTCAAAATGTAACGGAGTGTGTAGGAGGTGGACGTACCATCACATACGATGATCTGGGCTCTCGTTACCACACACACTGTGATCCTAGACTCAATGCTTCCCAATCTCTAGAACTGGCATTCAATATTGCAGAGCGTCTTCGTAGACGAAGACTGGGAGCACAGCGCAGTCTTAGCTTCAATAAATCCCTCTAGGAGAATGAGTTTGTCTCCTAATTATCTTGTTGGCACTACTTACAAATTGAGATTCTTCAATTTGGAAGGTATATTATATATGTCTGTATTTTGACCATTATCCTAATCTTGTTTTGCAAGGAATTTGATATCCTTGTTCTTGGATTATCGATGTATAATTTCGGAAACTATATTATGAGATTTGTATCATGTTTGCTGGTAATTGTCAACCATTAATTAATCGTACAAGACTTTGACTTTGCCGGTTAAAAAAAAAAAAAAACGTCGGCATCTTTTATCATCTTTGACTTTGTCAGTAAATTTTGCTTCAATTTCTTCTAATTGATGTGGGATTATTGATGTTATTTTTAAGTACATCTTGAAATGGAATAGTTTAGCAAAACGTTTATCTCATCTTTCAGTCAATTACTAAGTTTCTGATTATGCAACATTAATTTTGAACATTTGATCTTGTTCTTGGGTCATTGTTATATAATTTTTAAAGCAATAAATTTAATTTCAAAAATTGTGTTGGATCTTATTGTATTAATTCGATGTTATTAGTTAATTACGTTCTTAAGCCTTTTCCAAGTTTTCTCCCTATAAACATCCGCAATTATATTTGCACTATAATGAAGTGGGTATATTTCTGTTATATTTAAGGGTACTTCCAAAAGGAAGAAGCCCATTACATTATTTAGGGGGTCTTTAAAGACCCCCACCATTGAAGTTAAATCTTAAGAAAATAAAAAATGTTAAAGATAAAAATGATGTACAACTCAATTCCTTAAGTTGGGCTCAGATCTTCTGCTTATAAAAATGGGAGTATGCTTAATTTATAGTTCTATTACTCTATTGGACAATTTTTTTCACCAATTTGTTTTAACATAAAGCCCTAGTAGTTCGAGTTCAACTTTAATTGACATTGACATTGCTGTTATTTGGTAGGTTTTCAATATTTAGGGATCTGTATCATACGTACATAATGTTAGTAAATTTTTTAGACCATACAACTAGAGAAACTGTCGGTGTGCGGCATGTGCTGGTCATTGAGCAGCTCCGATCACCATCCTCCGTGATAAACAGATGATTGCACCAGTCCCGGAATGGTAATACCCTACTTGATAGGCTAACAACGATATTTTGTGGTGCAGTTTCGTACTCTATCCTTAAATGATTGAGGTCCTCACTCCTCAGCTTTGCGTCATTGATGATTCAACAATTAGCCAACAAGGTTTGATGGTGAAACTTCTATTCTATGCACTTAACCATTTTTTAGTTACTAATAACTTACTACTAATGCATGATAGGAGAAATGGATGCATTTATTGCATCCATCATGGTCGTCTTACCAGACTAGTGAATGTAATAGAATATACGAAGTAACTTTGTTACCTTTAAATTTCTATACGTTGATTACAATCTGAATATATATATGTGATGATATGTTGCATTACCAGACTAGTGAATGTAATAGAATATACGAAGTAACTTTGTTACCTTTAAATTTCTATACGTTGATTACAATAATCTGAATATATATATGTGATGATATGTCACATTATCACTTATCAACTCCATTCAACTAAGGGCCTGTTTTGTTCAGCTTAATTTCAGTCCAGTTTAGTTCAATTCAACTCCAATCAGTTCAGTTCAGTTAAATTCCTAATTTCCTTGTCTCATGAACAATTCTTTTCAGTTCTATTCAGTTCAACCTCAATTAGTTTAGTTCAGTTTAGTTGTTTTTAATAAATCGAAACAGGCCCTAATAATTACAAATGGAATTATATAAACAAACAGAAGGGGACAAATAGAGTAATAATAGAAGTTAGCTACGGTAAAATGGACCTTATGGACCTTAATACTTACCATTATGAGTAGAGGTGTCAAAACCGAACCGACCCGAAAAAAATTATTCGTTTCGAATTGTAACCGATCCGATTTGATTCGAGTAAATCAAGACCCAAACCCGATCTGTAACCAAATTGAACTCGACCCGAATCCGAACTTGACCCGATCTGAACTTAACCCGGCACCGATTTGATCCGAACTGAACACAACCCGAATCCGATTTGACCCGACCTGAACTTAAATCAAACCGATTTGACCCGACCCGATCTCAACCCGATCCGAAATTGATCCGAAAAATAACCGATCTAATCCGATCTGTTTTGACCCGAACTGATATCAACCCGACCCGATTTTAACTTGATTTGATTTTTACCCGATCCGAATTTAACCCGTCTATAATTAATTATCTACTTTTTTATTCCAGTTCTTATACTACTATATTTAATAATTATTAATAAGTTAACTTATTTTACTACAAATAAATAATCCGGAGTAACAAGTTTACTTCATGTACATACCAATTATATAAAATTACTTTCTAAGGTTTATATTCGTCTCATCTAAAAGATGACATTGAAGATTGTACAATTGAAGATTTTTAAAAAGATGACATTCTTATTTGTATACTATATACCACCATATGTAACTATCATTTGTCAATATATCACTAGCTCATAATTTATCGTTTCACTTATATAGGTATGATAAGTCATCGATAATTATTCAATTTCAATTTGCCTCAAAGATAAAAATTACACATAACTTGATCAAATGAGAAAACTAAAACTTCGTAATTCGTAATTAATAATCAAACGATAAAAATATATGATACGACTGTGATATTAACCTAATAGTAAGGTAAAAACTCAATAATAACTCTAGTTTAAAAATAACCTTATTTGGATATGAATTTGGTCAACTCGACCAAAATTCAGCCAAACACATAAATGAATTAAATCGAAATTGACGAATTAATGAATCAACGGATCAACCTTATCTTAATCAAACCGAACTTGACCGAATCGAAATCATCCGAACCAAAATCAACCCGACCCAAATCCATCCGACCCAAAATAACCCGGTTAAACCCGTTTTGAACCCGATCCGAATTCATCCAAACCGAAAGTGAACCGATCTGGAGTTGACCCGACCCATATCCGTCCCGGAATCAATTGACCATGACCCGAATTTGATCCAACCCGAATTTGACCCGACCCGATCCGAGTTAAAAGAATAAATTTGACCCGAATATATCAGATCCGAACATACCCGACCCGAATTGACCCGACCCAAACTCCATCCGGTTATCCAAATTGACACCTCTAATTATGAGTATTGAGAAAACAAATAAGCAAGAATATAAATTTTGCGTACTAGGGATAAGCTGAAGAAATTTGGGGCAGTTGAAGATGATCAATGCCCTCTCTGTCAAGAAGCTGTGGAGACAAACTTGCATTTATTTTTTGAGTGCAAGTATAGTAATCAGTTGAAGCATCTATTGTAGGGAAGAATTGCAAATCAGTTGAATTTCTGTAATCTAGAAGAGTGTTATGCCTGGTGTTGGAAAGCTAAGAACAGGTTCAAGAAGTCTGTCCTTCAGAGCTTGTGTACAGGGCTGGTGTATATGGCAGCAGAGGAATCAAATTGTTTGGAATGCTAGAGTTTTTAGACTAGATTTTGTTATTAATGGGTTTTGTCTTGATGTATATAACAGGATTAGTAGTATTACTAGTATAGTTTCTTGTAAAGTTAGAGCTAGTGAGTTGGCTTGGGCCAAGCATATGTGCTTAGGCCTTAGGGGCTTAGTAGCCTCCGTGTACTTTTTGATTTGTGATTAATAAAATTGTCTTTTCTCAAAAAAAAAAAAAAAAAAAAGAATATAAATTTTTTTTGAAGGTGAAAAATTGGTGGGTTGGTGTGAACAATTTTTTTCCCGGTATTATGCACTTTGGGTGGTTTGGTGTGAACACAAAAGTTAGCGTATACGTAGTACTCCCTCCGTTTTTAAATATTTGCTCCACTTTTCTTTTCTGACCGTTTTTAAATACTTGTTTCATTTCCTTATTTAAAAAGCTTTTACAATATTTAATTAATTTCTCTCACCAAGTGGATCCAACAATACTAATTTATATTCTCTCTCCTTCAATTCTCTCTATTACTTTTGACTTTTTACAATTTTTTATTCCTTCACCAACCCCACTACTTCCCTATTTATTTACTTTCTCCAATTTCTCCTAAAACTCTGCGCATAAAGAAGTGGAGTAAGTATTTAAAAACGGAAGGAGTATATATTGTTCTGTACTATGAGTTTGATCACAAATTTCATCACTATAAATGTGTCAAGGATGTGAAGGAGGGGAGTGAAATACGAGTATTTGTCTAACAACAACACACATGTTAAAAAACAAAATATAAAGATATACAATGTAAACGAACAAGTTAAATCAAGTAACTATGTTGAGTCCATGAACACAATCCACATGTGAGCGTTTCTTGTCCCACACTAATGAGACTAGAAGGGGAGTGTAGTGGTAATGGAATCCCACATTGAAAGAATTCAAGAGTTACCACCACTATATAATACCAAGGAGCTACTTTTCTCATTGTCATATGATTTTGAGGTGGAACTTTCTTAGTCTTGTAAAATGGGGGATGACTTGCATTCTCCATTAATATATCTTGTAATCATATTCATCCCTAATTATTTAAACTGATGGAAGCCCCTGAACTTCATTTGCCTAATATTACAAAGTTTTATTAAACCCTTTAAGTTATTATTTTTTGCGGAAAGTCTTATATTAAGTGATTTTTTTTAATTTTTTTTTTGTCGAAACCCAAATATTAAGTTGGACTGGAATAAGTTGGCAAATATTAACCTAAGGAGCAAGATGACGCATCATTAGTCCATTACAACTCCCTAATTAAGATCCTAATTAATTATCAAAAGCTCAATCAATCATAGAATAGGTGGCAAGAAAATCTTTGATCTAGAATTTGTGGAATTTACTCAACAATGAATTTTTTGTCAAAAAAAAAAAAAAAAAAAACAATGAATTGTGCTGTATGTAGTGGTTATTTGGTTAATGTAACAAGTAACCTTCATTCTGGAGTGTACTAATTTCCTTCACGTGTTCCTTTATTGGTGTTAGTATAGCTTATACTCCCAATAAGTTGTATTAAAATTACGTCCTAGATAACACTGTATTTTAATTTATAGTTTTAGAATTCTTTGAATGGGATTATATCAATTGCGAGTATGTACTATAGGATGACTATTCATGTAGCCATTGTAAGTTTGTAACCACTTTCAATCTCAACCATGTAAATATTAGAGATTAATCTTGTCAATTCATATATTTGACTTTTAAATTAAAACAAAATAAAAATAATTTTTGAAAATACTTTATTTTGGAGAAAAAAAAACTGCTTGCATATTGTCGCTGTCATTGATGAGGTTCCAAGTATCTAATGTTCAACCTCCAACCTTAATCTCTATTAAATAGGTATGGGGAACAATTAACATGTATTAGATTGTGTGTTAAAAAAAACATGGATTAGATTAATCATTAAATTATAATCAAACAATTAATGGTAAACTGCCTAACTTTGAAAAACAGTTCATAATAATTCTATTTTGCTCTCCATAACTCTCCCTAGTCTTTTTTTTATGAGAACAAAGAAACAAAAAACATAAGCAACAAATTAAAAAGACCAAAAGAGACACTCCCGAGCACGAGCCTTCCCAGCCAACTAGTGTGCAGGAGACACCCATTTCCGAGAAACTTTAAGAATTTTACAAGCTGCAAATAAAGGTGGACAAAAGAACCCGAATATCCCGAAGTAACCAGTATAAAGCAACCTCGTTCCTCTGTTGTTGAGCTAACAATCTAACATCAGACACAAAGACTCACAATTCGAGTAAATAAGAATCCTACAAAAACCACGAGAAAAGGCATTGCGTAACCCCTAGAAACAAGCATGTAACTCAGACTATAAGGCTGAAGAAGAGAGAGAAGCGCGAGCCCCTCCCCCATAGATTGAAGGAGAACCACAATCACGAAAAACCCAATAAGCACCTGCTGAGTTGTTCGAGGACGACTAAGACCCATCACAAATCAAACAAATATCCAACCCCGGTGTAGGGTCATAAGGAGAGACAACCTGTTGCCGAAAACGTACATTATTACAGGACAACCAAATAGCCCAATGAAATTAAAGGAGAAAAATTGTACCAGGTTCTCCCAGTCCTTAGTAGCCGCTAACAACGAGACCATAACAGAAAACCATTGGAGAAAAGGAAGATGAAGAAGACCCTGGCTATTGAAATGAAACGAGTTGCGAACCCACAAAGAAGCAACGAAATCACAGTCTCAAAACAAATGGTTGACCGTCTTCCACTCCATCCGATAGAAGCAGCAAACCGAATCCACAGAAATTCCTCGAACCAGCCTAAAGTATTTTCCAACCAAAGATCTTCCATTTAGGAAGAAGGGGAAGCGCCCAAAATTTACTCCACTAGGGAGCAGGCAAGGACCCCGAAGGAGGACACCTTATAGTCTGCTGAAGTAAGAGAGCATAGTCAGACTTTGTAGAAAGGAGCCATCCTTAGTAAATTTCCAGTATACAAAATCCTCCATAAGTTCCTACGGACGACAGTTGGGCCATCAAAAAACCGATGGACTCTCGAGGAATCCCACGCGTTAGAACGCGGATCAATTATATCAGACACATGAGTCGGAAGATTTGACTGAGAAAAACCATCCTTGAATAACACTGGATCCCTAGGAGCCCAGTCGTCAGTTGTAATGCATACCCTATACTTTTACCCACTTTCCAACGAACACCGGAAGAAATTGCCGAAAGAGTAGCTGTAATAACCCACAACAACCCCAGGAGGTTTGAGAAATACGAGCTTCTGGGGTGACAGGCAAAGAGGGGTACGGTACTTCGAAAACATAAGCCTAGAAACCAAAAGTTGAGGATTTTAAATCATCCTCCACCCTGTACCAGCAAGGAGGGCTGAATTAAAGCAGGTAATGTTACGCAAACCCAAACCCCCCAAACCTTTGGGTAAGGGAAGTAGAGAAGTTGAGCGCAACGCCAAACCCTTTCAAGAACCAGACGATCTCCACTAGAAACTGGCAAGCATATTGTCAAGTTGAAAAGCTACAAAAGAAAGTATCTTGAAACCGACAAGATATGATTAAACGATGCTACCAACACCGAAATTATGAATTATGATAACTAGTTTCGCTACTGTCGACAAGCGAAGAGGACAAGCGAAGAGCTAGAAGTAAAAGTAGATAACCGGCTAACAACCTTATCAATTATAAACCTGAATTCTGAAACTTTACTCCTTCCAAGGTCAACAAGAAGACCCAGAGGCACCAAAAGAAGCCTTCGATTGTCGCTTTAGACTGCGAGCCAAAATATCACGATAGTCGTGAGGAGTATTCGGGCTGAACTTGACAAAGGACTTCCGAAGATTAATCATCTGACCCAAAGTAGAGCAAAAGGCTTTAAGAATGGCAATGACATTGTCACCCGCCCGGGGCAAAACCTGGAAATATAACAGCGAATCATCTGCAAAGAAAAGAAGAGAAATCGAAGGACTGCCCCTAGAAACACGAATACTAGAAAACAAAGCCTGTTCTTCCGCTCGCTTAAGAGTGTCCGACAACACCTCCATACACAACACAAATAGATACGGGGACTGAGGATCACCCTGTCTAAGACCGTTGTGGAAATGGAGGCTCGGGGCTTCTCGTGGTGGTGGTACATATTCTTCTGATGGTTCTGCTTCTCCTTCCTTTAAAGTGCACCCATCCTCTAGCATCCAGGCAATCCGTATCTTCAGCAGTATCACAACAAAACACAAAATTCCTTACCATAAGGAAAGACAGTAACCGGGCCTTGGAGATGCCAATACCTTGAAACTAGTCGTTGAACTAACGGAATCGAAAACTCTCTCTAGTCATTCTTGCAATAATTGAGGGATTTCATGTTGAGTGCGGCTCTTTGATTATACATACTTTGCGAAATCAATGGAGGCTTTCGTAATAGTTTTTTTTTTTGGATATTTTTTTTGTCAACTTAAATCAACGATCTTTATTTTATGTAATTAATCAAGGGTGTATATTTTTTTTGTCAACTTAAATCAACTGATGTCCTTAATATATGCTTACAAAGTAACCAAGAAAATAATCCTAACTAGTACACATTTATGTATAATTCAAACAAAATGCATCCTGGCAGACTAGCTGCATCGCTGTATCCACATGCCTATGCAACAATTATGTCAATTCTTACTTCAGTGACCTCTGACCATTGCATGATTTTTTCATTTTCCACACACAACTACACAAGTGTTTCTAATTACGTTGAATAGTATGAGCAATATTAAGTTGGAACTTGGAAGTACCTTGATACTCCGTATTTATTGTAAAAAAAAAAAAAATTACTCCGTATTATGTATCATCTACGGATCTACCTACTACCTATATAACTGTTTTACTGTAACTTTTAATGTGGTACTAAATGAATTAAATGTTTTTTCTCGTATTGCATGGTATCAACATTTTCGTTCAAATTAAATAAGTGGTCTATTATTATTAGTCGCCATCCATGAGCTGATCCATCCCTTACCAGTCATTCTAGCTGATATTTTTTTCCCCTCTTTATAGCATTAATGTGTTTGGTAAACATCCGTTTATTTTCCGGTAAAACATGTCACAGAATGATGTTAGCTATGCACATACATCGCCTCAATAAAATCTACATTTTGAACCTTATTTTAGACAATAACGGTGATGAGATGACCACGATAAGAAACTATTTTCTTCAGGGCTTCATTCCTTTACGTGTGTTAATTTTATACGGTAGTAGACTAGTAGGGCTTGACCATCTAATAATAATGCATCTATTATGTAATTTGTGTGGTTCGGAGCTCTTTTAATTTTAGAAAGAGAAAGGAAGAAAAAGGAAACGATTTAATATTTGTGATCATAGGCAAATTTTTTTTTCCATAATTAAATAAATTTTAGATGCCCATTTTAAGGAAGTGCAAAAAACCTTTCAAGTTGAAAGATTATAGCATTAATATTTTTTCTTCGTGGCTAACCACACAGTAAACCATATCTTCTTTCTTTAATGTAGGAAATTTAAGGAGGTTACAAATTAAAACTAATTGAAAATAATAGAAGTAACTCCTCTACTGTATAGAGTGAAATAATCTCTTCTTTTTAGTCAATGTGGGATATTTACAGGTGGGATTAAACTAATAAAATGCAAATTACTCCTATTATTAATGAATGAATATGATTAATCTTGTAATTATTTATTTATTTATTTATTTTCCAAACCTTGTCAAATACGAGTATTTTTTTCAATATTAGGCGTGTGAAACAAAAATATACATCGTCATTTGACATATGCCATGTTTTTCTCACTCCTTAGTCCTTACTACTCGTAATTACGTATGAAGTGACTAGACAAAAATATCAATGGTATCGAAAAAACTAGTGCCGTGTTTTCTTCTAAATACTCCTTACTACTCGTACCTGCCCTACTAATCAACCTCAAAATAAATTCCTTTTTTTTTTGAGGAATCAAAATAAATTCCCTAAACACACCAAATGCATGTTAATCATAATATCCCTTTTTCAATTTTAGGGTTGACGTTGACAATTTGTTAAGTGAAATTTTGTACATAATTACATATTATTATATTACATATTATTATACTCCCTCCGTGTTTTAATAAGTGTTACACTTTTTTTTTTTTACAAAAAACTATATTTAATAATTATTATATCTCTCTCCTCTCATACTCCTCACCTAAATCCATTACTATTTTTTTTATTATATTTTTCCTCTTACATTATTTTTCAATAAATTGTTAATCCCACTATCTTTCTTTTAAATTTTTAATACTCCAATTACCTCACTTACTTCTTATTTTATTTAAGTCAATTAAATTGGCTAAAACTATGTGTCGGTCAAACTGAAATACTTATTAAAACACGAATTGAAGCTAGGGAGTAGTAAAATATTGGTTATTTGGGCAACAATGTACTTATGTACGTACACATATATACATGGCCTCCTTACTATAAATATCAAGCCAACTACATACCACAACATAACACAAAAAATCTCAAACACTCTCTTTCATGGCATCTTCTCAACGTATATCAGTTCTAGAAGTGCAAAGTCCCATGGCAATGGGAGATACAAGAGAACTAAATTCCCCGAAATTCGGAGATGATGACGGTGTATGTATAACATGGCAAGACTTGTGTGTTACAGTTTCTGATAAGGAAGCTAAAAGTACCAAAAATATACTTCATAATGTTAATGGTTATGCCTGCCCTGGTGAGGTTTTAGCCATTATGGGTCCTTCCGGCTGTGGCAAGTCCACTCTCCTCGACGCCTTAGCCGGTATGTATATATACAAGCATCATATCTTAGCTTCCTACATATATTATTGCTAGAGAATACTATATATAGTACAATACATAATTAATAATGATGAATTATTTATTTCTATGTTATATTTTTTTTTGAGGAGAATATTTCTATGTTATATTGTTTGTGCAAAAATTATTTTTTCTAGAACATTAATTTGATAAATTGATAGTTCATCGTGCAAGATATGACAATTTTGTAAAAAAATATGCTACAAATTGATGAGTTATTACTTGGATTATTTCAGGAAGATTGGATTTAAACACGAACCAAAGTGGACAAATACTCATTAATGGCGCCGAGCAAGCTCTTGCTTATGGTACATCGGTATGCTTATTAGCTTCATCTTAATATAAATTCAGTCTTCACATTATATATAATTCATACATAAATTTTAATTTTAATTAACTATGATCATAACTTATCCTTAAGCTAAGACTAAATTATTTCTTTATGATTTGTGAATATAGGCTTACGTGACACAAGATGATATATTAATAACAACCCTAACAGTTAAAGAAATAGTGTATTACTCAAGTGAGCTCCAATTACCCTCATCCATGTCGAAATCCGAGAAGAGAAAGAGGGCAGATGATTGCATAAAGGAGATGGGATTACAAGATTCAGTTAACACTAGAGTAGGAGGATGGGGTGTTAAAGGCTTGAGTGGTGGATGTTTCGGGGTTTTTTGTGATTCCCTCGGATACTGGTCACGCTCTGCTGACAACGACTCGGACACCTGCAAAATAACGAATATTCCGGTGTACGGAATATTGGACAAAAGAGAAGACTTAGTATTTGCATCGAAACATTGACTCATCCTAAGCTTCTATTCCTTGATGAGCCTACAAGCGGACTTGATAGTGCAGCCTCATACTATGTGATGAGGGGAATTGCAGGCGGCGAAAGGGCATACGGGCGGACGATCATTGCATCCATTCACCAGCCTAGTAGCCAAGTTTTTGAGCTATTTGATCATCTGTGTCTTCTATCTGCTGGTAAAACAGTATATTTTGGTCCTGCAGCAGAAGCAGTTGAGGTGAAAAGTTTAGTTGTCGCACTGTCTTAACCTCGAATTTGAATATACTAGATCTGTGAAACTTACCTTATGTTTTTATTTATATGTAGTTCTTTTCAGTAAATGGTTTTCCATGTCCGACTTTTCAAAACCCTTCGGATCACTTCCTTCAAATGATAAACAAAGACTTTAATGAGGTAAAACATTATTTTTTATGTTTTTTTTTTTTGGTTAAAATGATGGTATATACTTATGCTAACATTTATATATATATTTTGTGGTTTCTTCAATTCTAGGACATAGAGCAAGGCCTATCCAAGATACCAAAAGAAGAAATCGTTAACAAATTGGTGAACTCGTACAAGTCATCCGAGAGTCACCAACAAGTTCAAGATCTAATTTATGGAATATGCAAAATGGTACGTAAGTGGTCACACTTGTACATAAATTAAAAACTATGCTTCTATATATCATAAAACGCGATTTTAGAGCACAGTATGATAATTGATCGCCTGATCTTCATCTTAAATAATGCTTCACAGAAAGGAGAAAGGTTAGTGGTAGGAAGAGAGCGTGCTAGTTTCTTTACTCAATGCCAAGTTCTAACTAGAAGGTCGTTCGTGAACATGTGCCGCGATTGGGGTTACTATTGGTTGCGCTTTGCTATCTACATCATATTGGGGATCGGATTAGGCACCCTCTTCTTTGATATAGGACATAGTTATGGCTCAATACAGGTAAGATTTATAATATATTTCACACTTTTGTTGCATGTTTTTGTTATTATTTGCGGCTAAGCTAGAGACAATAGTGTACATTTTACAAAAGCCAAAATTTGTTTGTTTTCAGGCTAGAGGGTCATTGCTTATGTATGTTGCTTCATACTTGACTTTTACGACAATTGGTGGATTTCCTTCCTTTGTTGAAGATATGAAGGTACGGCGTTTTTTTTCTTCGATTAATCAAGATTTTGGATTTGAAACATATAATAGCTACCTAGTACCTACCTGTTGTAAACAACGAGTGTTAAAGATTCTTGATAATGTTTGTTTTATTATGAGCCATAGAATAATAACGTAATCGATTTTGATTTATTAGAACATTATCAAAATTTAATTGTTTAATTTTAATTCAGGTATTTAAAAGAGAGAGGCTAAATGGGCATTATAGTACAACTTCATTTGTGGTGGGCAATACTCTATCATCCGTACCATTCTTGCTACTAGTTGCCCTTATTCCAGGAGCAATAACATATTTCTTACCAGGGCTTCAAAAAAATTACCATAACTTTTTATACTTCATATTAGTACTTTTTGCTTGTATGTTGTTGGTTGAAAGCCTAATGATGATAGTTGCAAGTTTAGTCCCTAATTTTCTGATGGGAATCATCACTGGTTCTGGAGTTCAAGGCTTTATGTTGTTAGCTGGTGGATTTTTCCGGTTACCCGACGATCTACCGGACGTTTTTTGGCGATACCCTCTTTACTACATCTCCTTTCATAAGTATGCATTTCAAGGATTGTTTAAGAATGAATTTATAGGGTTGGAATTCCCTAGTAGTGAAAAAAGGCATTCACATAGTATGATTTCAGGAGTTAAAATCCTCAAAAATACATGGCAAGTTGAAGAGAGTTATTCTAAATGGATCGATCTTGCTATACTACTTGGTATGGTGGTTTTGTACCGTTTGTTGTTCTTAATCATTGTCAAGACTTCAGAAAAGATCAGACCTTTGATAAGAGCCTTGACGAGAAGATCACAAAAGCAAGTGGTTCAGGTTGACTATTAGACGGGATTCGATCTCAGGTCTTAAGTGTACCTTGTATTGAAGCATAATGTATAACATGACTATTAGAAACTAGAGCAAATAAATTTGATTCTTAGTGAATGGAGTTGTTATTGGAGTACTATATAAGAGTATGGAGTTGTATGGTTATAATTTTAGATACAACAACCAATGCATTTAAGTCCTTTATAGTCTACATACTCGTTTTAAAATTTAATCTCAACTTGTGCAATTTATGTTGAAATTAATTTCAACTCATGTTATTTTGGAATAAAGTTAGTACCCAAATGTTAGGTGCTTGTTGTTTGCTTGTGAGCCTTCCCTAGCTAGTTCCTCCATTGTTGATTTCTCCATTGAAACTGCTTATGAGCTTTCGCTTTTAATTTAATTAACATCATTACTTGCCCTACCTTTCTAATCTACTTTCAAATATGTCCCCATGTAAACTATGTAAATGAAAATATTCCAAGATAAACAATACTTAGCTTGGTAGCTTATTTTAGATATATAACAAACATTTTTTTTATACAGAAAAATGTGAAAGTACAATACTCAAAACTCCATATCGTTATGGAAAGAGAATTTCATTGGAACGAGTTTACCAATCTGATTGGATTCTGATCTAGGCATAGCCAATCTGATATTTGCATAACGAATTATTTAAATTTCGATTGAGAGAAACAATTGAAACTTAAAAGCTCCATACCTTTTTCACTAATAAACATCCAAGAAATTAAACTATATGAATCTTTTCCGGGAAAAAGCTAGATGGCCAAGACCTTACATGCTTAACTCCATGATAAAGAAAAAAAAAGTGATCCATTTGTCAAAAAAGGTCATAATTTACATTACGATAAAAAACGAAAATGGAAACATTATTTTCTTTACAAAGGAATAAAGGATGGATACAATTTTCATTGTTGAGAAAATAAGGTAACAATAGATAGGATCAATGTCTAATAATTATTGATTTGTAAACCTAGTGTATAGTATTATGTTTTTTTTTTTTTTTAAAATGATAAGATATGAGTAGCTCCCTCCTATCATAAGAAGGAGATGAAGATCGAAGACCTATCACTCGGATCTTGGGGGAATGAAAGGACTAATCGTCCCTCCACTCATTGATCCTCAAGACTCAAATAAATAGTGTTTTTTTTTTGAGGTAACAAATTAATGGTATATTTATATTTTTAAGGGAACAAATTAATTGTATTATTACTTTATTAGATTATTTCTATTTCTCAAAAAATAAAAAATAAATTATTTCTATATAGGGCCCATTATATTTATTTTCTGTAGGTAAGTTTGATATACAACCAGTGTGACTCAGATTGAAAACTCTATCCTCAAATCTGTCAATGTCTCAAGAATTTTCACCCTAAATTCTTATCTCTACAAAATTCCACCGACCCATCTCTATTTTCTCTCACCTGCGCAAAAGTTTTACTTAAAATTCTCACTTACATTTGTTTTTTACATGCATTTTACGAATCATACATCCTGAGTTTCCTGATTGTGAACCCAGTTTAATCTACCAAGGTATTATTTTTATCAGCTTTTCGGTTTATATTGATTCTGTTTTAAATTTTGGTTACTCAAATTCATCATTGTTCTTCAATTATGTATTTAAAATCGATTATACAATGTACTTTAGCAGAATTGAACCCATTTAATGATCAATTTATATGGTAAGTTTTTGATTGAAGTATAATTTTTGTTGGGTTGTAGGTCATGTTGTGAATTTCCAGTAAAATTTGGTGTTATTCAATGGCTGGAATTTGCGGCGTTGTTCCAATTTTGGGTGTTGGGCAAGTTTCATCATTTCCTATTTTTGCTGTTCGAAGGTGAAAATCACATTATACATTTGTCTGCAATGTAATTTACTTGGAATGATCTGGGGAACAAGTGATTAAAGGAATGTATGGTGTTAAATTGACAGTTGTTGTGATTTTTTTTCGCGGCCGGCATTGAAACAGTGCTTTACCCCCTAGTCTCTCTGATCATTGATGTAGCTCACAATTTGCTGTTATTTTGTTCAATAGTAGTTATAATTCATTGCATTAATATGTATTATAGGCTTATCTGGCTGTTTGTTTTAATGAATTTGTTCTTTAGTTGGGGACACTTTTCTTGGAAAAATTCTGGTTTTACAAGTGTTTGCTGCCAAACAGTGGTGACCTAGTAGGAAATATTTAGAATGTTGTGTTGAGGTACTTCTATGAGTAATAGGTTCAATTTGTTGGCAGTGTTTTGTGCAACGAGTCTGTTTAAAATTGGAAGTAGCGGAGCTGTGTTTTCAGTACACATTTTCTTGTTTGTTGCTTAATGCTTGTTGCGGAGGGACTATGGAGTGTTTAGTGATATTTTAGATTTTTAGGTCATCCGATCATTCAATATATTGCTATGTTTTTTTTTTAAAATTGCTTATATGGCAACAATGGAATCTCAAGTAAGAAATTATTACACTTGCAATTGTATCTAGGTAAAAGGCTTCCAGGTTACTTGAGAAAGTCTTTCTTTAGATGAGATATTAAATTCTACATTCTGGTGCTAAACATTTATTATTCAATTAAGTAATGTTGTTGGGACATAGTATCTTTGTCTTTTCCTGTCTTTGCTTTGAGTAAGGGGTTCGAAAGATATGAACTGGACAAATTTTAAGCTTTACCTCGTACCTCTAATCTTTTATATTTTCCCAAAGAAGATATAATAATCAATAAGATGGGCTTTGAATTAACGATTTCTATAATCCTTAAGAACTAACTTGCCAACATAGCTAACTTCTTCAAAACTTTATTATGTTATGCACATATGATTAGGTATCTGTTGAAGATTAAAATGCAACTTCCGGATAGGCTCATGCGTTCATTTTCATACACTATTGGTGTGTGTTACACACTTACACATAAGTTAACTCCTTGAGTAAATAAAATAGGATCTTCATTATAGGGGTGTGTTATAATAGCTGTGCAATAAATTGCACTAGTCATGAGAAATTAAGTAAAGATGAAATACTAAATTTCTTATGTTGAAGACTGTTTTTGTATATTAGAATGGAATGATGGCTAGTAGCTCTCTTGTGGACCTAGTTATAAGATGTAAACTACAAATTGCTTACTCTCTCTGTAGTCTGTCCCATATATACTGCTATGCTTTGGAAATTTGCATGGAAATTTAGGAGAGTGAAACAGTAAAAAGAATAAATGGGTGGGCGGATGTGAGACCCCTACTTAAGAAAAAGTTGATGAAAGCTTACTAAAAAGAGAACATATTGAATAAAATGGTACATCCAGTGATCCAGAAAGGGCAACATGTGTAAATTAATATCTTAAAGGAAGAAAGAAAATAGATTTATAAGTGAAAATCCTTCCCTAGATTTTACAAGTATCTGCTTAATATTTTAAAGTTAATTAGTTGGGATCTTGGGATTATCTTTCCAGATGTGAGTGTTTTTTTTTTACCTATCGCCGACTCTTGTAACATTCACTCTAATGTCAGGTCTTGTCCAAATGCTTCCCATCTAAGTTTAAAAGATGTTGATGAGAGTAGATACTCTTCTGGGATTGTCAAACAAGTATATAGAGAAAAAATCTCTCAAAGATGTCGTAGGGTTTCCGTCAAGTGTTATCTTAACAAGAGTCGTGACCAAGAAAGGAAAGATGTATCTCAAGCTACCTTGATATGGAGAGCCATAAAATTACCAATTTACTCTGTCGCAGCAGTTCCTCTTACTGTAAGTTTTCTAGATGATCTATGAGCTTATATGAAATTTAAAAATGTTTGTTTCTGAGTTTTCTTTGATCTTCTATTCTTCTTGGTCACTGATCTTTTAAGCTTTGGGAAAACACAAACTATTATAGTATGTCAGCGATATTACATATTGAATATATTCTTGCGTTTTTTTTCATAGAAACTTAAGCTAGTATTGATTCTCATAATAACTTACTTAAAGTCAAACTAGGTTAAGATGTTTGTAGATTGATCTGTATCTAGACTATCTACCTTCCCATGTTCCAGTACAAAGGGAAAGACTTTTTTTAATTATTTATTTCATAACACCTCTTCTTTCTTGATTGATTGGTCGCAGCCTTCCATCTAATTGCCATCACCCAAAATTATTATTGATGTCCAATTGCTCATAAATAGGTGGCCAGTGCTGCTGCTTACTTGCAAACAGGGAAATTTTTGGTGAGGCGTTACCTTGTGCTTCTGATATCGTCCATTTTTATCATCACATGGCTTAATTTAAGGTTAGCTTCTCCTATATATGGATTTCCCCCCCTTTTTTTAGTTCCCCCTTTTTTTAGTTATAAGTCTGTTATCATTGAATTTAAAAGACTATGCTCATTTGCTTTTCAAATTTAATACGTATGTAAGAGACCATAAAAATACATGCACATCAAACTCAGGATTATATTTTGAAATGCCATTGAGGTGACTGATCTGTTTGCAAATAAACAAGTGAGTAGTGTAGGATATTTACACTTGTGCCTGCAAGAGGGTATATTTAGTATTTGTTTAATAAGCGTTTTAGGAATCCACGTATTAATGCCCGCCTAAAATTACAAGCAAAATGGAGATAGCTAAATGGAAAACTATGCATTTGTTTTTAGCTGCTATTTTCTTGCATTGTTCTCTATTTACTAACATTGACATTGGAGAGGGGAAGACTAGAGTTATTAAATTATGTAGGCTTTCATTAAAGCCAACATCTTTTGATTTTTGAATAGACTTCTATGAGTTCAAGGATCCGTACCCTGTCTCTTCAACCATCCAACCTATCCCACCCACCTAAATAAAATTAAATAAAGAACTTAAATGTAGGTGCGACCCTAAACTTAAACCTACACTTTATTATCTCTTAACGATTTAAATGATGGATTATTTTAGCAAATTTATTTCTTTTGATCTGACATTTAAGCGGTTCAACTATAACAATGCAACATAGTAGCTTTTATTAGTATCAATTGAACATCAGAGGTCTTTTCATATATTTTATACTACATTGGATTTCATGAGGAAGAGTTAGTCTTGGAGTTATATAGGGCTTCTGATTCTGTTGGCTGCAACTGAGAAATTTAATTTCTAGCTATTGGTTTTCATCGAATCATAAATGTGATGTTTTTCATCTTTGATTGGTCATTAGCACAGCCATTTGCTGCACAATAATTATTATTCCACAATCGAAAAAAATTAAATTAAAATATTGCGCTTGCCTTTTTCATTGAATTGATATCATTTGATGGGGTAGTTTATCGTTTTTCTGCAAATTTGTCTTGCCTTCATTAATGTTGCAACACAGTTATGGTTTTGTTACTTTCTTGCCAGAATTTCACTTTCTCAATTTTGTTGACAAATTTCTTGGATATGCAAATTCGGCAGCAACGATGTGTATGATTTTGACACAGGAGCTGATAAAAACAAGAAAGAATCAGTTGTGAACATCGTTGGAAGGTGTGTAACTCTGTGACGATATCTTGTGCTTGTAACCTTTGAACTTGTATGCATCTCTGTTGTTTAGCTTATTTTTATTGGCTTATGGTAGAATTAACTCTTTTTGCTTCACGATATGGTAGCCGGACAGGGACACTTGTTGCTGCCAATTTGCTACTGGCTTTTGGTTTTGCTGGTCTGATTTGGGTTGCTTCCGTGGCCGGAAATGTGCGTTCATTATTGCTATTGTTATGTGCAGTCATATGTGGCTATGTGTACCAGGTACAGGATCCTTCACTAATTACAATTATGTTTTAGAATTTTTGAGTGATAATTAGCTTGTAGCTCAACCTTTCGTTAAGATTGTCTGCTTGTATGGTCCTTAAGACCTACCCACTCCGCCAATTAGTGGGGCCCAGGCCCAACTGTTTCCATCCTAGCAATTCCTCACAACAAGACGACAGGGAGCTGTGAGGCACCCGGGTATACTACCAGGTAGTATGTGCAGTTTGGACTTTGGAGACTAGGTTTCTATGGGATTAAGTATATAGCTTGCGTTCTTTCTTTTCTTTTTTCCCCCCTCTATTTTTGGCTGGAAAAAAATATATGTTTTCTGTTTGGGGTCATTCATTATACCAGCCTATACTCTGCAGTACCTTGCAATTATGTCTGCTAGATATGGATATCAACTGACTAGAAATCTGTTAGACCTTGATGGTTCCTTCAAATTGCTGTTGTCATTCAGAATGCATATCAGCATGAGGACCTGTTACACATGGTAGGCATGTCTGGATTCCTTAATTACTGAATAAGAAATATTTGATATTATTACTTACTTCCTAGATGCTAATTAATTAATAAAACATAAAAGATGCTGATCAAGACAAGCTACTGGTTCTTAGTCCATGTCCATTTTAAGTAACTGCTGGAATATGTGGAACTTCATCTAATACTTGCTAACTTACTTCTTATTGCAGTGCCCACCTTTTCGGTTAAGTTACCAAGGATTAGGAGAGCCATTGTGCTTTGCTGCATTTGGCCCCTTTGCTACTACAGCATTCTATATGATGCAGATTACATCACGGTAAATATACATCCTTTGTTTTTATAGTTGACAAGTATTTCTTTTTTGATAATTCTTTTTAGTTGTCATGTTTCTTTTATGGTAGAGCTTTGTTTGTTACAATTCCTACTTTACCTTTAATATCCCACATTACCCCCACCCAATATTAAATGGGTAGAAGTAATATTGTCCTTTTTTTTCTTTATCACACAATTCACACCTCCTTAATATGTGTGCCAAAATCAAGTGTGTTAACTAATAATGAACGGAGGAAGTAATTTAAAACTCACTAGCTTCATGTAAAATGGCCTGTGAGATTGAGCAGAAAGGACTTTTAACACCCCTAAACTCTTCTGGCAGCAACTTAAGCTACCCCTGTTCCATAACGGGCACCATACTTTCTGCATCAATACTTGTTGGTTGCACCACCACCTTAATCTTATTCTGTAGCCATTTTCACCAGGTTAAATCTTCTTTACTTACCTTCTCTCTTAACAATAATATACGTACAGACTTTTAAAGGTCCTTCTATGCATTTCAGGTGGAAGGTGATAGAGCAGTTGGTAAATTTTCACCATTGGTAATTCCATTGGGATTGGACTGTCATGAACTTGTATTTTGAATTATGGGCCTTTCGTGATGTAATAGGTGATCGTCTGTATGCAGGTCCAAATAGGCAAGAAAGCTGGATCAGAAACCGTCAAAATTGCAATAGTGGCACTATACTTTGCCTTATTTGTTCTATCAATTGGAAAAGCTCTTCCGCTGACTAGCACTGTAAGTAAACATTTTCTATTTGGGTGCCATGAGTAGTGTTCCAACGACATGCACGTTGCTACTTGCTGGTGCTTACTCCTGTTTTGCTTTTCTTTTTCCCACTCCTCTTTATCCTTCTATAAATAATGCCTTAAAATTGCCATCAGGTTTTGTGTGCCTTAACTGTACCAATGGGAAACATGGTTGTAAGCTACGTGGAGAAGAATTACCATGTAAGTGACATATCAGTAAAATGTCTTCATCCTCTGTTTGCTTCATTGCTCAAATATAGCATCATATCTCTCTTTGTCCAACAAGATATGTGTCTTCAGATTTCTTCTATTCTCCCTAAAGTAGACTGTATAAGCTCAGCAGTTGAATATAAGCCATTGCCTGTAAGATTCCCAATTCAAACTGAGGTTGGTGCTTATCATGAATTCCCCACTATTAGTGCAAATCACCAGTGTTGATAGGTATTTTGTATGTGCTGTTAAATGAATTTCAGTATTCTTTAATTTCTTCCTTTTTTACCCTTGAAACTATTAAATGCCTATTTTCGCTTTTTTGCACAGTGTGTGTTGTATTTTTCTTGCTCTACTTTGTACTACAAAGGGCAGTATAATTTTTATCTAGCATTAAAGACCAGTTAGTTGTCTGCATCTCAGCCCCTCCCCTTTCAGATCTCCCTTAACTAATGGTGTGTTACTGTGTTGTGATGGAATTTTCTGTTATGCTACTAGGCACTAATATAATTTAAAGAATAAGATAGAGCAATTTTTTTCCTTTTCATATGGGGGAGTAGGGGGCTAGGCAAGGCTTCCGTATAAGTGGGATGAAAATGAATCTTGCATCTTGTAGTTGCATTTCCTATTTCTCATATTAAGTGAGACATATACCTCTTTGGAGCACTCACATTCATTAACTAAAAGTATTTTGTGAAGTGCTACCTCCATTTCGTATTTGCAACAATGTGACATAAAGTATGAGTAGAAAATGTTCAATCGTTGCAAATTATTTGAAACAAAGGTAGTAATTTTTTTGTAAAAAAAAAAATGGCTCATCATTATTTCATAAGTTGAACTATTTCATGGTTTGATTTGTGCAAAACGGGGTCCACTTTTGATAAATAATTACTTTGTTACTTTTTACTTGCAACACTTTGACTTATGCACTATTCACATATTTTATTTTATTTTTATATTTTAACGCATTCACATAATTTACTTTGAATAACTTTGATGATTTATTTTTAATAAAATAAGAGAATTGTGGACTTGTTTGATTCGTCTCTTTCATACTTTCATAATATTGAATTTTATATAAGATTTAGTTATCTATAATACTACCTCCGTTTCATATTGTTTGCAACGATTTTTCATAAAGTAGAGAGGAAAAATGTCTAATCGTTCAAATAATATGAAACGGAGGAAGTAAATAGAATTAGGGATTGAAATAATGCATTGGCAAACGTGAAGTGAGAAGCGTTGTATGTAAGAAGAAATGAGGAACTATATTTTAAAAAATTTATTTTGTCCAAAATGAATACTTTCTCCAATTTTAATTTTTGTAGACCGTTTGGGTTGGGTACGAACATTAAGATAGGAATTAAATTACAAAAATGCCCTTGTGAATATAAACAGAAGAAAGAGAGTAAATGTGAGGTAATAAGGGTAAATATTAAATGTGAGTAAAGTTAGGTTCGAGTATTTAGTGTGTGAACAAAAACAAATAGTGTATGAAATGCATTAATACGCAACTTCCTAAAAAAGAAAATGGTGCAACTAAAAAAATCGGAGGAGGTGGTATACTAGTATATGCCAACAGTGATAATTGTTTGGGTGCTTCAAATAGACACCAATATTGACATATTCTGATGCAAAAGAATAATTGAAATAGATTATGTAAAAGAGTGAAAGTGTATGAAGGGGAGGGAGATATTTTTTTTTTTTGTTCATGAATTAGGTGATTATGGAAAAAATTAAAATCAATAAAAAAAAAACCAGAAAAAAAACATGAAGTAATTGATGTGGAGTGGTGTGAAAGAGTTGAGTTTTAGAGAGTAAGCATTTCTTATTGGTCGAGCATTTCAGACAAGTGGGATAGGTTATTCGTAAGAAAGTGGGTGTTGCAGGCATTGCAGACAAACTAAGGAAAAAATGTTTTCGTTGGTTTGGGAATGTAAGACGGAAATTCGAAGGTGCACCGGTGTGAAGGGTAGAAGAGTGGGACCATGAAAAGATTAAATATGAGGGAGAGGGAGACCGAAAATGACTTGGTTGGAAGGAGTTAGGAAGGATATGAAGCATATGTATTTGCGTGAGAATGAGGCATTTAATCGTAAGGGATGGAGGAGGAAGATTTTTGGAGATTATACGGAATAATTACTTTTGGTTCATGTAGTCGACCCCACTTTTGGGATTAAGACTTTGATTAATTGGTAGAGCATTTCTTAGCATGACCTATAACAAGCTATTTCATTGAGTGTTTCCCACACCTATCCACACTTATTTTCTCTCAATCTTCGTTTCATTTCTTTATGTTTTAATTACTATGGGTTAGACAGAGTAGTTGCCATTTGTAGCAGAATTTTAAGCTCTGTTGAATTGAGACAAAGTAATATCCTGCAATGGGTACGGTCAAGAGTTAAAAGTCAATTTTAGTCGTGTAGTTGCTTTGCTATTTACATGTTACAGGTGTGGGGTTTTTTTTTTTAAAAAAAAAAGGATAGTTGGGTTCAGGAAGATGTAGTGCTGAAGGATTAGGAGGATTGTAATTTGTGTTTTAACCATTGAAAATCTTTTAGCTTAGAATTGTCTAGGTGGTTGGAGAGTTTATATGCACCATTGATAGGTCTGTGACTTCTGTCTGATGAAGCCTTGAGATAAGATAGACCTGTAACATTATTTATGCTGGAAACTTACCAGGGGGTCATGCTAGAGTAATACTTTATGGACTGTCTAGGGCTCTAGGTCTAATGGCGTCTAGCACTATGATTGTGTCTTGGAATGTTATTTGCTATCCAAGGTGACCTGTTCTTTTTTCTACAACTCGTACCCATGATAATCATGTTCCTAAAATATATCACCATACCTTGTTTCAAATCTAATCCTGTGACTTGCTTGAAAGACCCTTGAAGGCTGGTGAAAAATCTCAAATAAAAGTTGAGGGGAGATTTTACGATTTACCCTACTTTTTTAAGTGGCCAGAGGGTAGATGATACTGATATATGGCTAAAGTTGCCTTGCCCCTAGTTGACCCTTATACTAGACCTCCAAAAGGAGCAATGGTTCAAACTAAGTTGGAGCAATGGAGGTAAAATCTAGAATATCAGGGGTTTAGTCTAAGTTGGAGCAAGACTAAGTACATGAATGTAATTTTAGCAATACAAGGAAGTCAAGTGGGGATATATTAACATTGGATGGTAAAGAGGTGCCATCGGATGACTATAAGACCAGTGTTATATGGGCTAGTATGTTGGCATTCAGGTATTAGGAAGATGGGAGTTTTAGAGATGCATATGTTGAGATGGATGTGTGGTAAACACCTTAGAAATGAAGATATTTGGAGGAAAGTTAGAGTTGCGGATGTTAAGGATAAAATTATGGAGAACAGGTTGCGTTGGTTTGGGCATGTCAGGCTGAGATTGGAAGATGCACATGTGAGGAAAGTAGAGGGTTGGGATCAAGGGGATCTCAAAAGAAGCAGTGGGTAGACCAATGATGGCTTGGATGGAAAGAATTAAGGACATGAAGTAGTTGGGTTTGCAGGAACCTCTATTTGGGATTAAGGCTTCAACTATTGTTGTTGTTGTTGAGTTGATACCATTTGCCGACAAAGTATGCCTCTAAGATAGTATTTCTACGAGGCTTTCAAGCATGTTGAATTATTGGCTATTGGGAATGTAGATGCTCTGGTGCTAAGTTGTCCCAAAAAAGGCCCTTTTGCAAAGTTATGAATTCACATTATTGAAATATTTTTTTGGATGTCTGTAGTAGGAGGCCTCTTGGAGGCCCGGAGCCATAGTGGTGCCCCAATGTACTTATAATTGCCAAGTCATAATTGCCCCAGTTGAAGCCTATGATCTATGCCTAAAAGACGATTTAAAATTTTGAATGTATTGGACAATAGTGCCTGAATAGATCTCCACTAAATGAATTGAGGACCTATGTGACCCTGAACACCACTTCCCTGTGACATTCATTCCTTAGTTTATTATTGGTTTACATGAAAGCAGCCTAGCAGGAGTTGTTAATAAAAATCTGGAAAGGAACTAAAGGGAAGTTTATTTGAAATCTTATAGCCTCTATCCTTTTTAAATTTAACAAAGCTAACCTTGGTTGAAATAAGTTAAATTCAATTGGATGTTTTTAAAAGATTAGGGCTACCAATGATTATTAGAAGAAAAAAATTGCTTCTAATGGTGAAATTCAAAGGTACAAGGCTACTAATGAGAATTTGCCAAAAATATTTATAGGATACGGAGGGAACATATCCACGGGTCCAGATCCAATCGGTCCATAAAGTTGCACAGTTTGGTACAATACTACAATGGCTACTTCTGAAGCTCTAACTATAATTCCAGCGTTTTAAAAATAGCTGCAACTTTTTAAAATTATGTAGAAGTAGGTGTCCTAGGCCCCCAGATAACATTTTTGGGGTTGGGGGAGGATGGAAGGGTTCACACTAGGGTTATCATTAATTAATACATTCCTTTCTTTTTGAAAACATTATTTGCTCGCGGCTTTTTGAATCTTGGTATGGAAATTTTCTTGGCAATAATCTCACTCATGTGGGCACGCCTCCTTGGGAAAAGCCTAAAACATTTTAAGTCAATTAATTACTATACTGTGATTCCAAATTGCTTACCATTCCACATGACTGCCTTTTCATAATTTCCAGAGCAAAGCATATGGCTTGTTCACCTCTTTTGTCATTGAGAGGTTTTGTAAAATTCTTATCTACCATCCCTACTGTTTCCTCTCTCAAAGTCATGAGTAGTTGTCAGAATTTTTGTGTGGAAATTATCTTGAAAGTTTTGTATTTATTTTATTGTATGAGACATTGAGATCTCATTAAAGATGGTAGATCATGTGTTCTTTGTGCTAGTTTCTTTAATTGGTCATTTTAAACAATGGTAGAGTATGGAACCTCAGGGTAGTTAGTTTTCATTTTGAGTTTCTGATACATTAACATGTTCATCAGGATAATGAAAAGATCTTCATGGCAAAATACTACTGTGTTCGATTGCATGCTTTGTTTGGAACAGCACTGGCTGCTGGGCTGGTTGCAGCCAGAAGATTTGGTATTTACTCTCCAAGACTTATTTTTCCGTGATACTTCGTTGGAGTTGGCATAAGCCATAATGAGTAGATATTGTCGACTCTTTTCTGCTCATCAGTAAGAACAGATCCTCAGCACTATGCTATCAGAGCAGTGAAAATTCTTCCAATGGATATTTACCGAATCTATAAGCTTCCGGCAGGTGTATAAGGTGCTTCATTCATTGCTTAATAGGCACTGGCTGATTTGCAACTAAGGTGCCACTCTATACAGGGCATATCCTTCTATATATCTTTATCAGGGTAATTTCTTTCAGATTTGTGTATTATAAGTTTATATAACGTATACCCACTACCTGCGATAGTTCTCATTCATTTCCATCCTCTTTACTTTGTTTGGCAGTAACTAATATTTCATTCTTTCTCGAATTTTTTTGATTCTAATGCCTTTTCCACTCCATTTAACTGTTAATCTTCTTTATTTGGTTATTTTCAGAGTTTTTAATGTCAGGTTCAGCAAAGTAATCCAAGTTTTTTTTTCATTAAAATTTCAGGTGCTTTCCTGCCGTTGGCGTCAACAATAATACAGGTTTTCTTTTTAATTTTACCGCACTGTTTTTGTGTCTGACAATAGGTATACCATGCAAATCAACCTAAAATTTGACCTTAGTATAAGAAATCAATGAGTAGTTTTTGTTTCAGAATAACGTGAATGGAGCTCTTGGCATACTTTCTAATGCAAAAGAACTTTTGAGACTTTGTAACTCATGCAGAAGTATTTAGAGCACCAAAACTTCATTTCTGCTCATCAATCAAGTTTTCTTGTGGTAGAAGAAGGTAACACCCGGGCCAATTTATTTGTGAATCAGTTTACCATGATAATGCTCCACAATTGTTCTATAATTCATAATTTACAGAGATGGTAATTCCTGCAGTTTAAAGTGCCAATATATTCCATTTTTTTGGCATTTTAATAAGCAAATTATGAGAAGATAAATTGCTAGATCGAATCTAATTAAAATAGCTGGTAAAGATAATTGCATAACTTTCATTAAAACATAGAGAGAGAGCTACATTGCACTAACATATAATCTGCAAACACTACATTGCACTTGAAAACTAGAAGAAACTAAAGACAACAAGCACTACATTGCATCAAGAAACAAACAGAAATAAAACATAAAGCCCTAGCATATAATCTGCATGGGCAATACAGGGATAGATGAAACAAACATAAAGCGTCCAGAACTACCCTAGCTTCCATGGAAGATATAGGAAGATCCATGAGAGTTGCAATAGTGGTGGGTGTTAATGCTTCATCCCCAGGCATGAGCTACTGTAGAGAAAACATGTTCCCCTCTCCCTTGCTACTCTTGAACCCCCCCCCCCCCCCTCCTCTTCCAAAAAAGGGTAGATCTAGGAAACTAGTGAAACTTGTCATAACCAAATCCAAACCTGCTCGGATAATTAACCGGGACATTTGTGCCACTTCCTACCCCAAATTGCAAAGGAATGAAAGTTTGGATATTACTTGGCATAGGGTCCATATCCTCCATATTCGGCGGCAAAGGAGGACGCCCACCAAATTGACCACCTTCCAAGGGATTCATTGGTGGCAATAGAGGGTGCCCATTAATTTGACTGCTTTCCATGCCATTCATTGGTGGCAAAGGAGGATGCCCACCAAACTGACCACCTATCATGAGATTCATTGATGGCAACGGAGGATGCCCACCAAATTGACCACCTTCCATGGGATTGATTGATGGCAAAGGAGGATGCCCACCGAATTGATTGCCTTCCAAGGGATATGGTGGCAAAGGCGGATGCCCATCAAATTGGCCACCTTCCATGGGATTGTTTTCCCCTAGGAAAGATGGCATGAAATTTGGGGTAGAATAACCCAAACTTATGGGGTTTGGCATTGAGGGTCCTGCATTAACATTAGCATTAACAACAACATTAGAATTTGTATTAAGGTGATTAATTGTTAATGATGGATTTGCAACTCCTCCCATGGGAGATGAGCTCATCATTGTCATCTGAGAAGGGTCATTATTATGGCCATCAACCAAGTCAGTTGGGACCATAAACCATCGATGAGGGTGACCCCCATAATGGGTTGCGATAGGGTTCTGCCCTTCCACCATTTCTGGTGGAGAAGTATAGGCAAGTCCCATAATAGCCCTTGCTTGTTTAGCCCTTAGAAGACATTGATGATGCTTTCCGTATGCATCATTTGTAACCTTTTCTATTGACTTTTCAATCTTTTTTAGGTCTTCAATGCAATTAGCGTCAATTGGGCTTATCCACAAGAAATCTTCCTCCCTTCCCTCTCGTTCTTTAAGAATTTCTTCACCTCGCTTCCTCTCCGAATCAGCATGGTTGTTGTTGTTGGTAATTTGCAAGTTTAAGAGACTTGTATCAATACAAGTCCCAAAACTTTGGGCATTATTGTTAGCATTGTTGAGATTAGTGTTGACCATCAAATAACGGTTGATGACAGCATCAACCGAAGGGTGGCCAAAAGAGAAGACCTTTTTTCCAGGAGAAAAAACAATGACTGCAACTTGTGCATCACATAAGGTGCATATTTCACTAGCCTTCTTAAAAAGGCCCGAACGACGCTTGGAAAAAGTAACTAGGCGATTAGTAGCTTTTTCCATGCGCACCATGGGCACCTTTTGCCTTCCTCTAGTTTTCCTCTCAATCTCATTCTCAGCCATGGTGAACAAAGAAATGTGAACTCTTTTGAGGAGGAAAAAAATATATGTATCTTTAAGTGTATTTTGTTGGCTTAGCTTTAGAAATGTGATGGGCTTTGGGTAGGGTACTAGTATATTTATAGGGGGGACTCTCCTAATGCCTTGAAGCACCCCAAATTTACTACCATTCCTTGTCATATAATAAAATTAATAACTTATTGATCCCTCTATTTTTTTTTATTTCATTTTATATTTTCAATCTCAAAAGGGAGTTTTAATTGCAAGTTTCTCTTTATAAGTATTTATAAGAATATTTAATAATTATACATAAATTTTCTCTCTAATAATTTTAATTTTAAGGACTGAGTTGTGAATTGGAAGAACTTAATTACAATTAAATAATAAAGAGGGAGCTCAAATTTCATTATTTTTTTTTCCTTCTTAAAAATGGTAGTCTTGGCCATCTTAGTCTTAGGTAATACTAAATCTCAGCCAACTCAGATTCACACTGACAACTAGTTTGGATAAACTCTATGACTTATGAGATATCATTATAATTATTTCAAAAATGTGAGATTTCATCTAGGTAAAACTCAGTTGTTATAATGTGAACATAGATCATCTGCTAATGTGAGACTATGAGAGGATTCCATTACACAAGTATTAAGGAAATAAATCCTTTCAAGAGGATTGCAAAGGGATTTTACCAACCAATTTTGCTTCTCTAATTATTAAATTATTGAGTATATTTACTTTACAAACTCTTATATAGACATGGCTCACACTAATTTATTGTAAATCACTTAATTCACCTGATTTTTTACTTATATGATCTTATCTGAACTTATTAACCCTTATTTTAGTTATAGCTTAAACTTGGGTAGTCCTGATTAACCGTCATCATAACTTATCTGAACTTATTTTTTCTGAACTTATTAACCCTTATCTGAACTTATTAAACCTGAAATAAGTGGAAATAAGGTGAACAAAACAAAGCCTAACATTAGAGACAGTATAGTTATTTTATTAATAAAAAAAGGGTCACCATATTAAATTAAAAGTTATTATGCTTAAATTAAAGTTAAAGTGGCATTATAAAGGCTATAAATGAAAATTTTTATATATTGATCAATTTGAATAATAAAGGTCACTATGTTAAACATAATGTCGTACTTCAAGTTCACAATAATATTAAAGGTCATACAAGTTATAATAAAGGTTACCATGTTAAAATTAAGGTTATTATATTTAAATTAAGGTCATTATTTTCAATATAACGTCAATAATATACGTATAAACCTTAGGTCCACAGTTATTTTTTTGTGGATCAGGTCTATGTAAGTTTTTTCCCTCCAAGCATTTAATTTTTCAATGTCCTCAGGCAAATATCTAAACCAATATTAAAAACGAGAAAGTTACGACAGTTTTTCTACAACGATTTGTAGAACCGTCATAAGGCTATCACACTTTTTGTAAGCCATCGTAATTTTATAACAGTTTTTTAAACTAACGTAAGTCTACGGGAGTTTTTTGCCAATAAAACCGTTGTAAGATATCAAAAACTCGATTAAAACAAAATTAAAGTACTCCCTTTGTTTTTTTCTTTTAATAAGTTAGAATTGGATTTGCACATTTGTCAGACATAACTTTAACGATTAATATTTTTAATTAAAAGTTAGTTAAAATTATGAAAAATCAATTTATAAAAGTAGACATTATAATCAATCCAACAACATATGAATAGTGGAAAATCCCAACTCCCTCTTATAAAAAAAACAGAGGGAGTAGCTACGATGGCTAAAAACTGTCGTAAAAAAAAAAATAGTTTTACAAGCCATCGTAGTTTACATCAGCTTTAAACTGTCATAATAAAAATAAATTATGACAATTTTATAAACCAGAATCAATTAAGATCAGAGTTGTTCATCAGTCCAAGATCGGACCAAATTGAAGACTGAAAATTTGAAATTCCAAAGCTGAAGATCGGATCAAAAAACTTGTTCAAAACCTGGATCGGACTATTTTGGACCGATTTAATTTTTTTTTTAAAAAAAATCTAACTTGTTAATATTTTTATGGAAAACTTAAAAAAATATTAACGTCTTTTTATTGTAAGTTTTTTTTTAAAAAAAATTCTTACTCGTACGATTAAAGTTTTCTACGCTTATTAATGTTTTTCTTAATCATTTTTTAAGATTTTATGTATAATTTTAGCAAAAAAATCAGTCCAGTCGAAGACCGGTTTTTACAAGGTTTAGCTAGGAGCGGACCAGACCGAAGACCGGAAAAATAAATGTATGAGATCATATCGTTAATTTGGTCCGGTCCGGTCCATTTTTTCAGTCCGTGCCTATTTTGAACACCCCTAATAATATTAGATTATATTACATTTAGGGGTGGTGGATATATTATAGTTCCCTTATTTTTTTTATTATTTTTTTAACTTTTCCACTACTCATATATTTAGCCTAACTTTTGATTTGGGGAAAATATAGTCATGTACGATACCCTAATTAAAAAAAAATTACTTAATGAAAATGAAGATATTAACGGTTAAAATGCATCAACAAACGTAAAATAAGAAGTGTTGTAAGGGCTTGTTTAGTTCACCTTATTTTTTTTTATTATCTGATCTAATTTGATATGGTATGATTTGATCTAATTTTTATTTTATGTGAATGATAATTTCTAAAAAATAAAAAAAATATATCAAGTAGGGTATTGTTAGATGTGGTGATGTAATTTTTATAATTTTTTTCAATACGTAATTAAAGGAGCGATTTTCATAGATAATGCTAAAATAAAAACTAATTCTATGTGAGTTTTAAACTATTTCCCGTGATACCGTACACATAGGCTTAGTGAAGGTTTGTAAAATCCGAGGCTATAAAGAACCGCTAATACCATTAGTGGTTCTAATTTAAAGAACCTTTAACCATTACAAGTTCTTCAAATAGAACCGCTAATTGTATTAGAGGTTCTTCAAATAGAACCGCTAATACCATTAGAGGTTCTATTTAAAGAACCAATAACCATTACAAAAGAACCTCTAATACCATTAACGGTTCTAATTTGTGTATAACCGCAATCTTTATTAGCGGTTTATTACTAGCAAAAAACGAACCAAAAACCCGAGCCTACGTGGACGGTATGGTGGGAAATATTTTTTACAGCAACCTATACACGGAATTATTTTTTATTTTAGCATTATCTACGGAAATCGCTCTAATTAAAGATATTTATTTAGCTATAAAAATACCGCACTTACGATGATTTGATTTAAACTTATTTTTTTATGATGTGATCTGATCTGAACTTATTTTTTTCTGAAATAAGTAAAAATAAGTTGATCTATACGAAAAGGGAAATGTTAAATTAATTATAGAATTTACCAAAGAAAAAAAGAATTCAAAGCAATAATTAATTCTTTTTGGGTTTATAGAGATACACAACCAATAAGTGCCTCTAATAATTAAGGAAGTAAATCTTTTCATTAGGATTGCAAAAAGATTTTACCAACCAATAATGCCCCTAATAATAAAATCATTAATGATATTTAGGCCTTCACCTTAAATAATAATATTAAGTAAAAAATAATTTCAGTTCAGTAAAAAATAAGTCCACTTTAGTAAAAATAATTTCAGTTTAGTAAAAATAAGTTCAGTTCAGTAAAGTTTAGTTTTCTTAAAAAAGAATTATAATAGAAAATCAGTAAAAATAATTTCAATTCAGTAAAATTAATTTAAGGTTCAGTAAAAATAATTTATGTTCAATAAATATAATTTTATTTCAGTAAAAATAATTTAACTTCAACAAAAATAAGATGAAGTGAACGGGGCCTTACTTTAAGCATTTTACTTTCTATGATCAAAGCACAAGACGTGGAAAAAGAATAGACAGTGGAAACAAAAAGAGAAACAAATCAACAAAATATGGTATTGATAATAATTGAGCCATATAATTGCTCTTAAGATCAAATTTGATATTTCCTCCAAAAAAAAAAAAAAAAAAGATCAAATTTGATAATTGTTTAAAAAGCTTCCATTATGGTAATTGTTTATTTATCATCTATTTTTGTGTGATTAATTAAGAGAGAGCTACGCGACCCGGCAATATATATAATAGGATTAAGTGCATAATTCCTAGTCTTGGCAATAGTTCAGCCGTCAAAAAAAAAAAAAAAAAAAAAAAAAAAAAAAAAAACAATACCTGAACTCAATCCATTTAAAATACTTCTTAATATGAGAACATTCAGCATTTTTTTAATGCAATGAGTCATTATATTAGGGCATTAAATTACAACTGGGAGAAAAAGAATTTGAACATGCGATTTAAACAATATAGATTAGTTGTTGAACAATCATATTAGGGTTGTATATCATGCATCCCTGAGAGATACGAAGTATATCAACAAAATAAATATATATTTTTTTGGAAGAAAATAATAATTGAGTCATATAATTGTTCTCAAGATCAAATTTGCATTTTGTTGAAAAAGAGAATGTGATTATGGCCTGGGTTACTGTCAAAAAAAAAAAAGATTATGGCCTGGGTTAAGTATTTTTATTAGGTTCATTGTTCTAAGTCTTTTTTGCGAAATTACATGACAAAAAAAGACATTAAGACATTTTTTGCCAAATTACATGCCAAAAAAATTGTGTTTCAAATAAGAAAGTGGAGAATATTTTCAACAAAACTTCTTGTCTTTTACAAGACATTTCGAAGTTATCCCTTATAAGCATAGGGTGTAGATTAAAGAATAATGGAAGGAAAACATAATGTATTTGAGACTTGCACATAATTTTTTAAATAACATAAAATTTTATTTATTTCAACTTTGATTCCATAACACTTTCTGAAAATAACTGCGGCTCCATGACAATAATAATAAAAAAAAACACACATAATAATCTACTTAACGAAATAAAGACAAATGTTTTTATTTTTTGGTGCAACAACTTCAATTTTTTTTTTTTTTTTTTTTTTTTTTTGACAATCAAATTAAATGTGAAACAAGCGATAGATTAACTGCATCATACGTTAAATATGAAATTTAATGTATGGTTTTCCTTCAATTCCTCAGCAAATTAAATACTCCCATGCAATGCAAAGCTAGTAATAATCCTGTCGATATCCAACCAAGGCACCATCCTTTGTATCAAACACAGGATAATTAACCCCCATAAAAGGCATTGGATAAGGAGGAGGAGTAGTAGTAGTAGTTGGAGCTTTTGCGGCGGCCTCCATCATCACGAGGCTATTACCTTGTTGGATAACATGCTTCTTAAGCTCTTCTAAGGAAGCTTTGAAACGCTCCAAATTTTCCAATGAAAGCTCCTCGATGGGAAGATCCATCATGGTCTCGGTCATCTCTTCGTTTCTCTTCTTTTCCATCTCCATATGACGATTGATTAAGGTGAGTTCCAGGTTGAGATCGCAGACACCAGCACTGCTGCGATGGACCCCAACCCCAACCCCAACCCCAAGGGGCGGTTTGATATCCTGATCAGAGGATGATGAGGATGGAGAAAATTTTGAAAAATAGTAGCGATTGGCTACCATCTCTACCGAAGGGTGGCCAAAAGAATAGGCCTTTTTCCCTGGTGAGAAGACGATAATTGCAGCATCTACACCACATAAGGTGCACAGCTCACTAGCCTTTTTAAAAAGACCACAGCGGCGTTTGGAGAAGGTAACTTGTCGATTGCTATCCTTCTCCATACGCTCCATTTTGATCTTTTGGCGGCCTCTAGTTTTTTTTGGAGGAGTAGGCTGACTAGCCATAGTGAAAGAAGGGAAATTGTGAGAAGAAGAAAAAGTTGATAACAAGTGAAGAGGTTGATGAATGAAGAAATGAGAGCTCAAGGTGGGGTTATAAAAAGAATGGAAGATTGTGTAGGGCATATCAATATGATTTATTTCCATATTTGTTTTATACAGAGTATTTCGATAATTACTAAAATTAGTACTTTCTCCATTCTTTTAATATTGCAACGTTTGTTCTTTAAACACTACTCCGTATTTTCATTTTTTTACTGTTATATAATCAAAGAAATTAAAGTTTTAAATTTTACTTTAAAAATTCAGCCTAACTAGGTCATATTTTCTTTATTTTGTTTGCTTCTTGTCATGTATCTTGGATGATGCATTTCTAAAAGTTATGAAAATTGAATATTTGAAAAATAAACGATTCGTTGAAAAACCATATTTTCATTTTATAATGTTTTTTTCCTTATACTTTAATTTACAATATAGGTTAAAGTTTAATTAAATTAAACAGTTAGATTATACCAGACCAAACTTCAGAAAATTCAGACCAAAATACCTTGTTCGAGCAAAGAGAACAAAACCTAAGTCACATAAATATGTGGTTTTTTTAATTGAAAAAAGTTCACTTTTTATTTAAGTTTATATCAGCTTAATATGTTATTTTTGTCACACATAATAGTCTCATTTGCTTTTCACCTTGTTTTCATTATTTTTAAAATTGATACGCTATTTAATATAATAAAAAATATCAGCCAATTAAAATATTTCAAATCAATTTTATTTTATTTAAAAAGTATTTTTAATATATAAAAATAAGTTACCTCATCTAACAAATACAACAATTGGTTCAATCGTATTAAGTACTATATCATTTAGTTTAATTTCAACAGATAAATCACTTTCAATTAGTTTTATGAAGAAAAAAAATCAATAAAGCCTTATTCTCTTCACCTTAAAACTTAATATATAAAAATAAGTTACCTCATCTAACAAATACAACAATTGGTTCAATCGTATTAAGTACTATATCATTTAGTTTAATTTCAACAGATAAATCACTTTCAATTAGTTTTATGAAGAAAAAAAATCAATAAAGCCTTATTCTCTTCACCTTAAAAGATAATAGTCAATAAAATCATTTTGGTTTAGTAAAAATTATTTCTCTGGTAAAAATAAATTTAGTTTAATAAAAATAATTTCAGTTTAATAATATTAATTTTTAATCAGTGAAAAACAATAAAATTAAAGACAAAATAAATAAGAAATCAGTGAAAAATATGTTTTAATCATAAAAAATAATTTCAATTCAACAAAAATAAGGTGAATAAAATAAGATCCAAGTGTAATTCATTTTCAATCCCAGGTCTTGCCAAATGCGAAACTTTATCCAACTAAGCTATCTCTAGCTGGCATCCTTATGTGCTGTCAGATCATGATTCAAAGTCACAATAGATTCGAATATTTTATGATTTGATACATAATAAGGAAAGATATATATTATTGTCATTTTGATGAATAAAGTAAAACATATGGAATTGAACCATGTGTCCATTCTTAAAAAAATTATAATCTTCATATAAGGAAGCTAATAATGTTATAATGATAAGTAAAATTTTAGAAAATGAATTTGAAACATGCATTATTATTCATTATGATTTCTGGCATTTTTTTTAAAGAAAATTTCTGGCAAATTATTAAGCACATTATTAGAACAACACATTAATACCTTTATTATGCATAATGTAAGTCATATTCTTTTCACCGTATTTTTGCTGACTTGAAATTATTTTTATTGATTAAAATTTATTCTTACTAATTTAGTAATTTACTATTATATTTTTGTTTAAAATTACTAATTTTAATTTAACTAAACTAATTTTTGCTAAATTGAACTTAGGCATAAAATTGATTTTACAAAATATTATTAATTTATGGTAAAAGATTGATGGACTTAATTTTCATTATTTCATTATACCATTGATGGACTTAATATTTCATTATATACCCTTAAAAGTAACAATTCATCTAAAATTTATTTTACAAAATATTATTAATTTTTTTTATCACAATTTGTAGACAAAATTAAGAGTTACAATTGATCTAAATTATTATTCATACTCAATGATTTCTTATTACAGTCTGTTGACTAAATTCAAAGTTACAATTGATCTGAAATATTATTCATACTCAATGATTTCTTATCACAACTTGTAGACTAAATTCAAAGTTACAATTTATCTGAAATAACGTAATCGTTCATATAAGGAGAAAATCCTCTTATATTATTGACTATTGTTTAATAGAATAAGAATTAGCGCCTAGATAAATTCAAAGTTACAACTGATCTATAATATTATGATCTGATCTTCCTCATACTCAATTTTTTTACAATTTGTAAACTATAATACAGTTAACTCGAATTATCATGATCATTCATATGGAAAAATATCAGTATTTGGTACACGTTAGCACTTACTCCTTATCATGATCATTCATATGGAAAAGTACTTTTGTTGGGTATACCTTTAAAAGTAAAACATATTAGTAACAATATGAATACTCACTACCTCATCCAATTCTTCACTAATTTATGCACAGAAAATTTAGAACATTTTGAATTCTTATAAACTTCACATATAAATTTCTATGAAATGAATATGATAAGTCAATGAAGTAGATATTTTTTAAAAAAATTAACCCTTTTATCATGTTATCGATTTTTAGGACTGAAGAAAGAACATGCATCTAAAAGTAAATTGACAAAAATTGAGATTAATAAATGAAAATTTCCAATTATATACAAATAACAAAAAATATAAAAAACTAATATTCTAAAATTACACATCGAGATAAATCTAACAATATTTCATATGACTATATATATTAATGTTAGTTTTTCATCAAAATTTTAAAATTTTGAATATATATAAAAATCAAAATGAGATTATCAATATGAAACAAACAACTACAGAAATCAATAAGCTAATGTTACTCAAATAAACTAATTTTGCCCCGATAAACTATTTCCCCAACGCAATCGATATGTTTCCCGCTTAATTTCCAAAACCCCCCCGAAAAATACGACAATTCCAGAAAATGTACTTGCCGGAGTTAACAGCCGACGATGAAATTTACAGAGACATGGTGACCTTCCTTACTTCCAACCACTCCGACCAACTTCGCTCTCTTATTCTCTCTCCTGATTCTCGCCTTCATTACCCTCTTTTCATCGAGTATACTCTCTCTCTCTCTCCTCGCTTATCCCCTTTTCTCTCTCCTCTTTCATTCTATTAATTTCTTCCATTTCCAGTTTTGCAGAGCTTATGAACGATCATCTACAAGTTGCTCAGCTCATCTTCGCCAAACCCACCGATTATTTGCCCAAATTTAATTATGCCGCTGTTTCTGCTCAAGTAAGGATTTACTTCGAATTCCCAGAAAAATTCATCGGCTTTAAGGCGTGAATTTGGCTGATTTTTGTAATTTGGGAGGTTATTTATCTGGGTGTGCAATTGGAAGGTAGATTTTTATCTGGGTTTGTATTTTGAAGGTATATTTCTAATTTGGGATTCTGGGTTTTACTGTGCAGAGGTTGATTGTGAAGGATTCTGAAGGTGGCTCAACTTCCACTATTAAAGAAAATGTTCATGTTCGTGTAAATATACTGGGCTCTCCCCTTGAATCACCTGGTTTGTTTTTCCCTTCTTTCGATTTTTTTTTTGGCTTATGTTCAATCTGTTGCATTTGGATATGTTTTCTGGCAAATTACTAACTTTAAATGGTGAGGTGAGGTGACAGTATAATGTTTGGTGGACAGCAACACGTTGCAAATTTGGAATGGAGAGCATGATTGATAGCGAAATAGATGTATTTTATGCAGTCATAAGTTCAATTTGATTGTTTTGTGTTGCAGTGAATTTCTGGTTTTAATTTAGATGGTAGATTATATATTAAATTGCATTGTATAGTCATACTTTTGTGGGATTATTCTTTTCAATTTTTCCTTTTGAATATGCTTATATTTTATGGGTCAAAGTGGGGTTTTGTTGATATTGATTGTTTGGGTGGTTGATTGTTGTGTTTGTGTGTAGAGACTTTTCCAAGCATAGGGAAGGTGAGGGTGCGGCATAGTAACATACTGCTGACACTCAAAGGGACTGTCATACGATCAGGTGGAATTAAGACGATTGAAGGGGAAAGGAGATATGAATGTAAAAAATGCAAGAATGTTTTCCCGGTTTATCCTGAATTAGAAACAGGAAGCATTATAAGGCCGCCATTGGCATGCCTCTCAGACAAGTCCCAGGAATGTGAAGGCAACAAGTTTGTGCTTGTAGAAAACAGCTCTAAATTCCATGATTACCAAGAAATCAAGATCCAAGAAAGCGCCCAGCTGTTGGGTGTTGGATCCATCCCACGTTCCATTCGTGTAATCTTGCAAAATGACCTTGTTGACATTGTTAAGGCTGGAGATGATGTGATTATAACTGGTGTTTTGACTGCAAAATGGTCTTCAGATTTGAAAGACGTCAGATGTGATCTTGAGCCTATTCTGGTTGCCAATCATGTGAGACAAACCAATAAGCTAAAATCCGAGATTGACATCCCTGATGACATTGTTAATAAATTCAAGATATTCTGGAAAAAATTCAGCGGTACCCCTTTGAAAGGGAGAAATGCAATTCTTAAGGCTATCTGTCCCCAGGTTTTTGGTCTGTTCACTGTGAAGTTGGCAGTTGCATTAACCCTTATTGGCGGTGTGCAGCATGTTGATGTTTCTGGGACAAAGGTTAGAGGAGAATCCCATTTGCTTCTTGTGGGTGATCCTGGTACTGGAAAATCCCAATTCTTGAAATTTGCTGCTAAATTGAGCAACAGAGCTGTTATTACTACTGGACTAGGAAGCACAAGTGCTGGTTTGACTGTCACTGCCGTGAAAGATTCTGGTGAATGGATGCTAGAAGCCGGGGCACTTGTATTAGCCGATGGAGGGCTTTGCTGCATTGATGAATTTGACAGCATGAGGGAACATGACAGAGCCACCATACATGAAGCCATGGAACAACAAACAATAAGTATTGCAAAAGCTGGTCTTGTGACAACTCTTAGTACCAGAACCATTGTTTTTGGGGCGACAAATCCAAAGGGACAGTATGATCCCAGCCAACCTTTATCTGTCAATACTACACTTTCTGGTCCTTTACTGAGCAGATTTGATATAGTTTTGGTTCTGTTGGATACCAAAAACCCCGAATGGGATAAAGTCGTTTCATCCCATATTCTTGCAGAGGAGGAACCAGGCAGAGTAAAAGATGCCGAAGATTTAACAAATTATTGGTCACTTTCTATGTTAAGGAGGTATATTAGTTATGTTAAAGGGAAATTTAGGCCAATACTTACTAAGGAAGCAGAGAGTAATTTCTGGTTACTACCAACTGCAAAGGAGATCAGGGACAGAAAATGCGGCGAGGATCACAGTGCGAATGTTAGAAAGTCTGATTCGACTAGCACAGGCTCATGCAAGGCTAATGTTCAGGAACGAGGTGACTCAGTTGGATGCCATTGCTGCTATCTTATGTATAGAATCGTCCATGACTACTTCAGCAATAGTTGATAGTGTTGGGAATGCTTTACATTCAAATTTCACAGAAAACCCAGATATTGAATATGCCAACCAGGAAAAGTTTATCCTTGAAAAACTGAAATTGGTAGATGAATTTCCTGCAGTGAGGAGCTTAAATGGATGAATATTTTATCACACATTCACATGTATCAAGCAGGTTTATTTGCTTCTGTCTTGACTGTGATTAGGTTGCTATCTACTTTCTCAACTTGTCTATATAGCACATATTTTTTAATGTATGCGCAAGCATGTAATTTCAATCGTAGGCGTCAGGTGACATTTGTGCACCAGAAAACGCAGTTTTAAGGGTGGCTGGAGATTCATGTTTCAGAGCTTGAACTGCTAATATTCTGAAAGCTATTTCTTCATTTAATTACAATTGTATTAAATTATCCTAATATAAGGTATAAGATGGAAGAATTGAGCTATAAGTAAATAGGGTTTAAGCCTAGTTAATTCACGAATGCAAATTTAGTAGGGGGAGAAAAAGCAACTCTCCTCTCATTACAATCGCCGCACTGATAACATTTGAAATTCTACATCAGGAGTGCTTCATCTTTGTCAAACCTCCACCATTCAAGAAACTATAATCCAACTCTGACTAGACTCAAAAAGAATGTGGCTGGTATTTCCAGCAAATGTAACCATCCGTATCCTGTGAAATGGGGCATTATACATGGGGGAAATTAAACCTCTTAACAAAACAGTAATGTTAGTAGAGACCTATTATCTTCCACCAAAATCCCCCGACAACAGTCCAGATGACAGCGTTTACGAGCGCCATAATGAAACCCATTTTAAATACATCAGGAAGGTCCACGTAGCCAGCTGTTAGAAGCAAATGCATTATTAGCCAAAGCCAGTGTAGCTTAAACAAAATATACAAAGATTTAATGGAAGACTCTCACCTCCATAATATACTGCTGCTTGGCCACTGCTATAATGTGTAAGTGCTCCAAATAAGTTAGTATTGTATGCTAAGCCCAAAGCCGCCAACACACCAGGAACACCAGATGCTATATTCATGGCCAAGAAGGCAGAGTACAGTGCTCCAACATGGCCAGTTTGACTAGCAAATAGGTAATGGACGAAAAAGTATGCTGCCTGAAGGATACCAAATGCAGCAGGCCAGCTCAAATTCATTGTCTTCAAGCTCTTGGCAACACAACCAGACATCCAGGATACAATACCAAGGTTGGTCAACTGGCTAGCCATACCCACCAGCACAGCAAACCAGGCAAGAGTATCCCATGCCGACTTTTCATTCAAACAATCATCCCAATTCAATACTCCCAACAACAGGAGCACTGACAGTCCGAGCATAGCAGCAACAACACTTGAAACACCAATTCGCTCCCTGCAAGAGAAGAAAAAAGCAAAATAATCATCACTTGAGGGTTTGTTTTTACAGCAAGCAGACAAAACCAAAAAAAAATGTCCAAATGGTCCAACAGAAACCAGTAACATATGGAGTCCATGAACTTAATTTTATAGACCATTGTAAGTGCTGCTGGGATAAAAACAAAAAACTTTGCTGGTAGATAAAAACAAGAATTTCGCCAGGGAGAAAAAATAATGAAATCCACCACTAATTTGTCTCCCACTATTTTACTTCAAGTCGTTTTAACAGTTATCAGAAACAGAACAATGACCACACAATAATACAGTCTCCATCACGCACAGGAATATCTGTGTGCAAAGTAGCATTTTTAATCATACAGAATCAAAGTAGGGTGCGACAACCATGTCAATGATACCACACACTATAGTGGTATAAGAAAAGGCAAAAGTTAGAAAACAAAGCGATCATATTACTCACCCAAAGACCCAGAGCGAAACTGCAAGAAGCATTGTACCAACCATCACCCATTCATTTCTTGTGACAGGCCCCATATTCTTGAGCTTTTCAGCAGCTAAAGCAGGGGCTTCTGGGGTGTCTTTAAGTTCAGGAGGATAGAGCTTGTACAGAATAAGTGGAGTAAGCAAGAGTGCGACAAAAGCTGGTACACTGGCAGTCTTAAGCCAAAAAACCCATGGAGATGCAATCTTCACACCAAGTTCCTCAGCTAATTTGAGACACAGCAGATTTTGAGCTGCAGCAGTTAGGAAAAGAGCACTAGAGTTACCGGCAGACTGTCATGCACACACAAGGAATCAATAGTTATAACATGTCCATCTCATGATTCCCATCTATCATGTACAAGTATATTTTAATTTACAGTAGATGGTTAAGAAAGTTAATTGACAAAAAAAATAATACAATACTCAAGCTTATACATTTATGCTAATGGGGACAGGCTCCAGCTTGACAGTAAGAAAAAATAATTTCAAAAATTCAGTTATGTTTTCATCAAAATAATTCTTTAAACCGACAACAGGAACTTAAATGTGTATACTGTACACTTGAATGCTATGAAGATGTTCACAGCATAATTCTTTTTTTTTTTCATATACAACCGACAAGAAATGATCCAGTTGCAAATGATAAGATTTATATAGAAATACTTGAAAAGTGAAACCTATTAAAAACCTTTGTAATGTTGTTTCTCCATTAGATACTTTCCTTTGAGAGATAAAAATAGTAACGAGATGATATTAAGCTACACACCTTACACTATATTGCTAAGTTAAAGAAAAACAACATTAAGATTTTTCAGAAGAAAATATGCTGTCATGTTTCATGAGTCCAGATAAATAACATGAATATTTTCTTTCACCTAGAATTCTCCACATCCAACCATTGATATAATAAGCAATTGCTGCTATGAATTATCAGAATTCTCTCTATAGCTAAGGCACTAAGGCCACCAACTACTAACAAGTAGCAATTTTACATATTACATCTCCAATAATGCTTTGGTCATCTTCTAGCCGGTGGAACATCGAAGCTCCAACTCCTAAGGAGATCAAAGTAGACCAACTATGTAATGACCATCAACAATGAAAAGGTATGAATATGCAGATGTTTGGGGTTCTAACTCCTAAGGAAACCAAAGTAGATCAGCTATGTAATCCTTGAAGCGTATCATATCTCATAATAGTGTGCAGAATACAAGAGGTGAAACAACATTGGGGACATATTTATTGTAATTGAGGAAATTGACACTGAGAAACCAAAAGATTCACTCACATTAACTAAAAATCTGATGTATGTCAGTAACAAAAAAGAAAACAAAGAAAGAAGAAAATGTACATATAACAGTTTAAATGTATTGATATAGCAAATTAATAACCACCAATCTTTACATAGGACTAAAAATAAATAAAAAAAACAGCCTATAACACCACTGTTCACAAATAGTCCAATTGAACCAGGACATGCAAACAGGGAAAGCATAGCTACATATTAGAGATGTATAAGCAAAACCTCTCAAGAACAAAGCTCATATTTCCACTCATCATCTATCATTCAGATTACAAAAATAATACTGTATATGTTAGTTGATCAGAGGAGAGCTGAGTTCTTATGAACACCCCAATTAAAGTTGTCATTAAGTAATTGCATATGTAGAATCTAATGAGCTCTAGAACCTCAACATTGATGGGTCTAGCACAAAAAAAGAAAGCTGACCAAAAGTTATACTTGTAATTACCTAGTTTCAGGATCATGTTACCTAAATTACGGAATTATTTTCTGTGCAGAACAGGTACTGGAAGATTTGCTTCCTAGTTATCTTTTTAAAAGAGTATCAATGTATGAGCCACATACCAATTCACATGTTTAAATTAGGCAGCACTATTCACTATTCAGGATTATTGAACCACATAAAGTTTCTCCAAAATAAATCAGCAATCCCTCCTTAAGAAAGAAACTCATTGTCAACATTCATAGACATTGTATAAAGCTCGAGTCAGGCTTCCAAAACTGCATCCAACTTCTCCAACAAATCTTAATTCTTCACCCAAACAACATAACAGCAAGCATAAAAGCGTTTCTTGCGGTCAAACAAGCCAGATAATAAATTTTACCATATAACACATAAATTCCAAAACCCACCTTCTATAACAACCATTAATCAAGACTAAAACTTTATCAAACTTCATCAATCCAACTACTTTCCCATACTTAAATCTCATAAACATATCTGTTCTCAGCATATTACTCAATAAAACCAAACCACAAAAAAGCTCAATGTAGCTGCAATCTCCAATTAAATCATATAGATTCTACAATGGCTGATATCAAATCTCCCAAACTACATTGCTTAGCATTGCATCAAAATCAAACCAATCAATCCACAATAATCAACCTATACACTATTATAAACAGCGATCCATTTCACAAGACTTAGGCATCACTAAACTTAACACCAATGATCAAGATCCACAAGCAATCACAAAATACGAATTTCAACCAAATAAAATTGAGTGGACCAAAGCAATCAAACCTGAAATTGAGTCATAATAAGGTAAGACCCAAGCTTCTTCCTAGACTCCCCACCAGGCAAACTCCCGGAAGAAAGCGAAAGCGACTTAATAATCGGAAGGAAAATGCCTCCAGCTCTAGCCGTAGTAGACGGCATAGCAGGAGCAACAAGCGCTTCAGAAATAGTAAGTCCATAAGACAAACCCAAAGTACTCTTCCCCAACCACTTAACAAAGTAAGTAGCAATGCGATCACCAAGCCCGGTTTTGACAAATCCTCGAGCGAAGAAGAAGGAGATGACAATAAGCCAGATCACTTCGTTGGTAAACGCGCAGAACGCGGTGGGGAATGGGAGTGTTTTCGTGACGACGGAGGCGGTAACTCCGAGGAAAGCCCAAGCACCGACGGGGAGAGGACTGAGGACAAGTCCGGCGACTGTGGATAGGAAAATGGCGAGGAGTTGCCATGCTTGGAGGGTTAGTTCTGCTGGTTTAGGGATTGCGAAACGGAGGATGAGTCCGATTGAGATTGAGATTATGAAGGGGATGAGTTTTGCGCCGGTGGGAGGCGGTGGTGCGGTGGTTTTTGCGGCGGAGGAAGGTGGTGGTGCGGGTGAGGATGATGAGGAGGATGCGGCGGCGTTGAGGGGTTTGATGGCGAGGAGGGGTTTGGAGGAGAGAGAAAGTGAGATGGGTCGGCGGTGGTGGAGGGAGGTGGCGGTGGTGGAGCGGAGGAATGCGGTGGTTTTGACGGTGGCTTTAGTGGTGGTGGTGGAGGAGAGAGAGAGAGTGGGGTGGAGGAATAAGCTCTCCATTTTTTGTGATGGGAGAGGAGAGAGAAAGTTGCGGAGGGAACGATGTGAGGAAGGAGGGAAATCAGAAATGGAAGGCCGTAAATGTTACGAGTACTGAAAAAAAATAAAAAAAATTGGGAAAGATTTGAGTGGGATTAATGTGAGAATGCCAGGTGTCGGGATTGTGGAGTTGGGAAGGGTATGTGACGATTTAGGACATGTTTGGGATGTTTTTATTCAAGTGTATTTTTGTTGGTTGTGAAAAATAGTGACGCTTGAGTTGTTCAAAGGGGGGGGTTTTAGTATGATTTAAAGGTACACACAATAACAACACATGAAGTACTAGACAATTTCAATGATTTGGAAACCATGAATTTAAGGTACATAAGTTTCGGTTATAGTTGGTTACGATTCCTGAGTTAGGTTTCGTCCACAAATTTATATACAAATATGAGTAATAAAAAAAGATGTGCATGCAATTTTACCATGCATAAATATTCTAAGAAATTGAGGATATGGGTATTAGAGTTTGGACAATGGTTATTGAAAGTTAGTTTTCTGAATTATTGGCCAAATTTGTGTATTACCTTTTAATTTTAGTTATTGCTCTTGTTGGTTTGATAATGTAGGTTATATGTTTCTAAAATAACATTTTCATGGTATTTTGATTTTGTAGGAATGTGTATATTAATAATGATAGTAATAACAATAATGGTTAAAATACGACTAATAAGTTTTCATTGGTAGAATGGTAGGTGTGTTCCTAGAAAAATCATTGAGAAAAAAGGAAAGTGGAAATGAAAGAAATGATGGACAAGACATGAGAAGATAGAAGGTGATGTTAAAAAAAAAAAAAAAAAAAAAAAAAAAAAAAAAAAAAAACAAATTAGTGAATAAAACCCGGCCTCTATTTTTTTTAGTGAAAAAGAAAACCTCTAGTTATCTATTTTAATTTTATGTGGAAGATATTAACAACAAAAAAAAAGCACTACTAGTGATGAAATAGCAGATGATATGTGGGTCTAACTTTGTAGCCCATTGATAAAATGGACAGCCCAACTTCTGAAGGTGATGCTAACATAGTTAGTTAGTTACTAGTACATCTATCTGTACATGGCAGGCAGGCAAGTTATAGAGGCGTATATAATTTGATAACAAACTCTGTACAATTGTATATTTGTATACTGAAATAATCTTACGTTAACTGAGTATCTTAACTCATTTTGTATAGTCAAATACATTGATCAAAATATGGCATAAGAGAAATTAAAATATACCATAAATATACACAAGTTGATGTAAATTAAGATATTCCTACTTCATCATATGAAATACAAGTAAATTAAACTCTATTGAGTTGAAACTGTACAAGGATCAACCCAACTATAGTCAGTGAGTACTAGTATACACTATACACTATGGAGTACGTGAGGGGAAATTAATAAGGGATCACACACTAACTCAAAGTAACAACACAAATTGACTCAAATACTCTATATTGCTTCTCAAATTATTGCCCTCGATAGCAAATTGTGTAAACCTTTTGTGTGAGAGTGAAATAGTTCGTGAAAAGCCCATATTACATAAATTGTACCAGTATGAGTTAGGTAATACGAAGTAGTATGAAATTTTTAGTCGAGGTATCAGGACAATTACATGAATAAAACTAACTAAAATAATAATGTAGTGAATCTGATATAAAGAGTTTTTCATTGTAAATATCTCTCTTTTCTTATACCACAGTCCACATTCATCATATACAAAAAATTATTTAAAGCTTATAATGAAAGTAAAGATCATATTTTGATTTTCCATTTGTTGGATTTCCCTCATTACATGCGTTAATGTACGTACCTTATACTATGAATTATCACTGCGACACTTGTACACTAGATGACATAGAAAGGGAGGCAGCAAAGTAATGCAATATGCAACACAACACTACATGTTCATTTTACGTACATACCTGCAATTGTGACATACTTAGATAAGACCCGATCTTCTTAGCCGACTTCTTATCAAATGGCATACTTCCATTATTCACCGAAACCGATTTTATCACCGGGCCAAACACACCCCCGGCTCGAGCCGTCGAGCTCGGTATAGCCGGGCTAACCAAAGCCTCACTCAGCACCAAACCGTAAGCCAAACCGATAGTCTTCCGACCCATCCACTTTATAAAATACGTTGCAACTCGATCTCCTAGACCGGTTTTTACAAACCCACGTGAGAAGAAAAATGCTACGACTATCAACCATATTACTTCATTTGTCATAGCACTGAAAGCCTCTTCAAACGACAGCGTTTTCGTGATCAATGTCACTGTTAAACATACAAATGCCCATGCTCCGACCGGTAACGGAGCGTAAACTAGACCGGTGATTGTGGTTAGGAAGATGGAGAGGAGTGTCCATGCACGAGTTGTGACGTTGGCCGGTTTAGGTACGGCGAACCGGAGGATTAGACCGGTTGTGAGAGCGAATAGGAGAGGGATGGGTTTGACTCCATGCCAATGGAACCGGGTTCGGAACCGGGAGATTAGTCGGGTTGGGAGAATAGGGGTATTTATGGAATTTGGTTGGTTGTTGTTGTTGTTATCGAAGGAAGAATGTTGTTGGGATACTTCCATGTTTTGAGCCATTGATGGAGAATGATTCTATGAGAGAGAAGAATAATGGGAGATAAGAGGAAGTGTTAGTGATTGTAGACTTTTTTTTCGCCCAAGGAAAATGACAATAATAAGTGGATTTTTTCTTTTGAGAAATGTCTTAGACTTTTGGCTTAAATCATAGAGTAATTAGAGGCATTTGAATTATATTGTGTGACAACTAATTGATGAGAATTTCGAGCTATCATGGGAGTGACGAGTGAGTTATTAAATTTCCTATTCTCTCGGAGGTTTACACTCTCACTTCTTTCTGTCAACATATTGTTGTTTCATTTTTAATGTTCAATTCGTATTAATGAAAGGAAAACATATTTCACATATAGAAAATATTTTTCTAAAAAAACATTCAATGGAATTATGATTGTGAAAAAGGATTTTTCTTGGTTTCATTATATAAAATAGGAAATCATAGAGTGAAAAAAAAGTGGAAGTATAAGGAAGGGGATGGATAGAAGCCAGGAATCAAAGAATTGAGGAATAGAGGAAAATAAAGACATATCTTCCTTACAAAAGAAAATTGGTTTTCTTTATCATAAAAGTAACTTTCCACTTATGGAGAAATGAAGGAAAATCATTTTTCACAAAAATATTTTCTATCAAAACAAACCAAAGCCTAAAACAAACTACAGTTCCAGTTTTTATTTATTTATTTATTTATTTTTTCTATCAAACAAACACTTATGTTACGAAAAGGGTCATATTTTCAGTCTTGGGCCGAACTAGAGTGATATACTTGGGCCAATAATTTCTACCCAATGCAGCTTGGCCTATATTTACATGAACAATTGTGTGTGGGCTATTCTAATTGGTCTAATCATTACAGCGATTGTAGGCCCAAAGCTGATGCCTATAAAATTAAGCACGTTTTATGCATTCACAATTTCACAAAATGAGACAGTGACACTATTAATCTATTATGTTTGATTTCAGCATTAATCATGCTTAATTTCTATATATGCATAAGTTAGTTGGTAACTTAGTACTCATGAGATATGCCAGTATTAACAGAGAAGTGTTTTTTTTTTTGGATTAAAAGTCTTCTCTCTAGTTCTTATAGCAAATTAGCAATTCCTCAACTTGCTACAAAGAGGGTAAGGATGAGAAGGAATGAGGGATAATACACAACTGCTCCTTTAATTTAGGCCCTGTTCTTTTGAGCTTCTGGGCAGAGCAGGATAGGGCAGAGCAGAGCAGGGCAGAGTAGAGCAGATTTCAGCAGAGCAGAGCAGAATAACTCTAAAGAACAGGACCTAATATATAAAAGAAAAACAAGTACTACTATGTAGGATGAAGGATAATATACTAACTGTTCCTTTAATTCATAGAAGAAAAACAAATATGTGGGATTGAGCGATTGACATAGATGAGATTCAAATAACGACCATGATGCATGGTTCAGATAGGTAGAGTACAGTCATATATCAATGGACGATTATTCAATCCAAACCTAAACAACGAATACTTCCACTATAAAATTTGCTCCAAGTTGGTGGTGCATCAGTCCAAACAAAGTCCATACAAACATTACAAGTTACAAAATGATACAATGGCATTTCATGCAACATTGCAATAGGATTCAATCACGCATGCAATGGGGCTATATGACTCAATGAGTGATGGACTGATGACTCAGGTTATTGACTTGCATTATTTAGGAAACCATATGAATCAAGCTTTTTTTAAGCTATACTACTTGCATTGTTTAGCAAACCATGAATCAAGCTTATTTATTTCTAGCAACATACATACCCAAATTATCATTAAATATTCAAATAGAACGCAGTGAATTATCAACGAACCTTATCCATGTCATTTTCCTCTTTAAGTCGAAATGGTACCTGGACAAAACATTAATGTAGTTAAATCACTGCTGGCACTATATGACAGCTTGGCAATTTAATTGCACACCTAAAAAAAAATGTGGAAGTTGGGGGCCTGGGGTTCGAGGGGTCATGGAATGGCTACTTGTGCCTCGTGGCTCATGCCTTTTGTTGTTCATATCAAATTGTCAGTGATATCGTATTCAAATATATATACATGAATAATTATTGCTACCTGCTATCAATTCTATGCATGATTTATAAAATTGAAATTAAAAAAAAACATATAATATTGAACAAATTCAGGTTAGTATGGAAAAATTGGTACACAGTAACAACATTAGCAATAAACTCGACTTTTTTTCGAGTCACAAAATCTCTCAATAGTTAAGCTACAACCTCAATTTTTTTTATGTTACATTAGTTTTAATGTATTTGCAACATTAATTAGGTCGTAAATGAATACTAAACATTATTTGTAACAAATATGTTCTTTCTTTTTTACTTAATTATTGTATCTTTTTATCTCTATCTTCATCACATGGAGTATTATTTTTCTCTCTCTATTTACCACTCACAAATAAATTATATCTAAATATTAATAAATGTCACATCATTACAAATAAATTGAAACAAAATCCAAGATGCATTAATCTCAAGAATAACAATATTTAGATATCAACATTAAGACTATCTCTAAACTAATTCGCATAATTATCATAACTTAATAAAAAGTCCCTCGTTCTAACCCAACGAATATTCAAAAATAAAAAGTACTCTACTCAGGTCTTTTATTATGGAAGGGGGTTGGTGGGCATTTGTTTCAAATCTTGCCACATTTGGGCTATATGGCTATATCCAACGGATTGACTAGAATCTAGACTAGTCATGAACTCATGATGTAAGTAAAACACACACAACCTTTTAATCCAATTTTGACGCATGAGATCACATCACAATCAGCAGCAGCAGGCAAAACTTAAAAGCCGCTTGTTCTGACCCATGCCTTTTTCGCTGTTGTTTCTTTCTTTCATTCTTTTTTATTAAAAAATCTCTTGTTTTTTCTCCGCTTCTCTTCTGTAATCTTCTCCACCAAATCCTCTTCAAACACGATTCACCTATTTATATATATACCCGCAAGATTGAATCACCAAATCACTCATCTTTTTCAACTTTTATTTATTCAATTTTGTTTAGGATTGGATATTCCTACAATTTTTCGGCTTCTTCTTCCAACAATCATGGCTTCTGTCTATCTCTCTCCTCCTTCTGCTGCTCTCTGCAATTCACAGTATGTTCTCTTTCTCTTCCCTCCCTTTGATGGCTACTTGAAAATTCAGCACTTTTAATCTGGATTTGTGATTGGTTTCTTATTTTCAACTGATTTTTGCATTGGAATTTTGTGGGGTTTTGATTTTTGGCTGTAATAATTTCTGGGGTTGTCTTAATTTTTAATCTTTCGTCTTTTTGTTTCTGGGTTAATTTTATGATTGAATTACCGGGAAAATTTTAATTTCTGGTTGCTGTTATTAATATGATTTGTGAGTATGTTGAAATTTGTACAAGGAGCTGATATATACTGAAATTGGTTGATGATATAGAGATTTTTGGTGGGTGAAAGATTTCTGGGTTTAGATTTCTATTCGTTTGCCGAATTAATTTTATTTGGTAGTGAACTAGATGATGAAGGTAAAATTAGCTTTATAAGCAATGATCTAGTTAAACTTATGCAATAATGTACAGTTTTTTGATTGTTTGCTATAAATTTGATTTGAAGTTATATGGGTACATACTCTTGTAGGACCAATGCAGCATAGGTTCTTGATTTGTTTTCGTGTTAAATTATTGCGTATAATGAAATGATGAGGATGATTTTATCTTGATGTAGAGCTAGTAAAAACTATGAATCGTGGAATGGGTTGTATAGCACAAAGGTTAGCTTGGCTGGAGGATTGAAATCGAATTTAGCCATGGTTTGTTTAGGGAATAAATCATTGCGCAAAGTCAAGGGAAATTTTAGAACCAGGGCTGCTATTGTTTCTGGAGAAGGTGATTTATTGTCTTACTCCAACAACAATGGTATGTTGAACCAAAATGCATTTGACAATGATCAGTCCCTTGGAATTGAGAGGCAAGCCGATACTGTATCTTTGGGGGCGCTTTCTGCGGATACTGCACCTACGTCTGCAGGGTTTGCAGCAGAGAATGATGAGTGTGATTTAGATCGCCCAACTGAAGGTTTTTCTTCCATTGCCGAGGCTATTGAAGATGTTCGTCAAGGAAAGGTTTGGCCCTAGATGGGTTTGTAGATAACATATATGTATAGAATTTGTGCTTGTTTAGGTATGACATACTAATTGAATGGTGTTTGTTGCCTTGGTGATGTTGCAGATGGTGATTGTTGTTGATGATGAAGACAGGGAGAATGAAGGAGATCTGATAATGGCTGCAGAGTTAGCAACACCTGAGGCTATGGCCTTTTTTGTGAAGCATGGAACTGGGATTGTTTGTGTCAGCATGAAAGAAGATGATCTGGCAAGACTGCAGCTTCCTCTCATGGTCAAAGATAATGAGGACAAACTTTGCACAGCATTTACAGTAACAGTGGTATGTACTCTTATGCATTATGGTTTTACATGTTTGAACAACCTTTGGTGAGAATTTAGTTTTGGCTAGATATTGCAGGCTTCACTGAAGGGGTAATACTGTTTCGGAAAACACATATTTTCTGATTTTCTTTGGATTTCTATGAAAATCTTTAGGATGCAAAACATGGTACGACCACTGGTGTGTCAGCTCGTGATCGGGCAACTACTGTAAAGGCCCTGGCATCGAGGGACTCCAAGCCTGAGGACTTTAACCGCCCTGGCCATATCTTTCCATTGAAGTATAAAGAGGGCGGTGTTCTGAAGAGAGCTGGACACACTGAAGCTTCTGTTGATTTTGCCATGTTGGCTGGATTAAATCCCATTGCAGTTATCTGTGAGATTGTGGATGATGATGGCTCGATGGCTAGATTGCCTAGGCTTCGTGAATTTGCACAGAAGGAAAACCTCAAAATAGTCTCTATTGCAGATCTAATAAGGTATTTTATCACAAATTTTAATCTTGATCATTGCTCTTATAGCCAATTAGCCAGTTTCACATTTTCTTTGTGGAATTACACTGATATCACATATGTAGAAGAGACTGAGGTCAATGAGTGAAATTCGTACTAATCTATGTAGTTTAATACTGAGTTTATTTTTCTGTGCTTTATCTTCTTCTCCCATGCGGAAAAAAAAAAAGAAAAAGAAAAACCAAAAGAACCAAGTAGAATTGTATGTTAGAGATTAGGAACAACCTTGTAGTGGTGACTGGTGAGCACTGAACAGAGTATTCTTTTGTCTTTACTAGAATTTGCTGGAGAAGAGATCAATAGTTGGTAAATATGTGCAAGGTAAAGCATAAATCTACTGTCAAGAATAATTGCAGAACAGGAATTATTGATGTATCTAGACTTCACCTATATAAAATTGCTGTAAAGAAATGAGGAATCCAGACATAGTAGGGCATGCTGTATGTGTTAGTTAGAGGAATTCAGATCTTATTTTCTTTTACTAATGTTATTGTTAGCTACATACTAGTACACTCTGAGCTGGTAGAAGTTCTGCTAAGCAGGGGGATGGAATTGGAGTTGTAAAATTTGTTTCGCATGGTGAATTTGACAGTGTTTAGAAACAGCCTCCATAGCTGTTAGATTATTAGTATGACTCAGGATTTTTCACTCAATTGGAATTCGGAAAAAACAAATGGAAAAGTAATGGGGCTCATTTATTCAGTATACTTGTGTATTATTTGTGGGCACTAGGCTAGATCTTAATTACTCTTATCTCAACAGTGATGAATATATTAAAAATAATTTTGGTGGTGAAGCTCAACATTCTGGTGACTTGGTGAGAATTCCATTTGTATTACCAACACAAGCTTACTTTTTCCAGATCTTCATTATCTAAAGTCTATAACTTGTGTATACATTCTTTCCCCCCAATGCTTTTAAGCCTAATTTTCTGGTTTTCACCCCATAAGCTATTTGTCACCTTGCTACTGCATTCTTTCTCAAACCTCTTCTTCAACTTTTTGATCCCATAAGCTTTAATTATATTTCTAATACATTCTAAAAGGTTTTTCTGCGACTATGAATCTATGATAAAAGGGTCAAAGACAGTTTTTCTCCTTAAGTAAGCTGCCTTCGCTTCTTGTTATTTTGCTACTAATGTTTGATGTTGTGGTTGATATAATTCTTCCAAAATTTAGTACGAAGCCTGCCAGTTCTGGTGAAAAAAAGGATGCTTGTTTGGAAATAAAAGCTAAACTTAGCAGATTGTTGCTGGAAACTTTTTTTTTTCCTTTTTTTTTTGTCAATCACAAAATCAGAAAACAGGTCATTCCCTTATTTAGGGGACTTGAATGAAACCTGCATCTCTTTTCGTCTCTCTTATTTTGAGGCAAAGTGGTGGCTCTAAAATTGGTTAAATGATTTAGTTGATGTTATGATTTGCAGGTACCGGAGAAAAAGAGCCCAATTGGTTGAACGTTCTTCAGCTGCAAGGATCCCTACAATGTGGGGGCCTTTCACAGCTTATTGTTACAAGTCATACCTGGATGGCATTGAGCATATTGCAATGGTTAAGGTGAGTTAATTTATATTTGGATTTGGTCAATTGTAAATAACCTCTTTTGTCCTTATTCCAATTTTAGTATTACTCAAGGAATTAAATGTTAAAAAAGAAACCTAGATGCTCTGCCCTTTTGCTGGCCTTGTTTGCACCTTAAGATCTTTCGGTGTGTTTCCTTGGGTTTGAAAATAATAACGTCGATAAGAATGTTACAGAATTTAGGTAATATAAGCACTAGTAGCACTTGGGGAACAATCATCGGGTTTTTGCTTGACTAAATAATCTGCTCTGCAACTGATATCTTTTTTTTTTTATTACTTTTTTTCAATAACTAGGGAGAAATAGGAGATGGACAAGATATCCTAGTGAGAGTTCATTCAGAATGCCTTACAGGAGATATATTTGGCTCAGCTAGATGTGACTGTGGAAACCAGCTTGCACTTGCAATGAAGCAAATAGAGGCTGCTGGAAGGGGAGCGTTGGTCTACCTTCGCGGGCATGAAGGCAGAGGAATTGGTTTGGGCCATAAGCTTCGTGCATATAATCTGCAGGATGCTGGTCGTGATACTGTTGAAGCCAATGAAGAACTAGGATTACCGGTTGACTCAAGAGAATATGGAATTGGTGCACAGGTAACTTCTGCTATTTCCTTCCCAATTTTATTTCGGTAACTTGATTTTTGATTTTTAATTTTTTTTATAAAACTAATTCCATAGATTTTTGGCATATGAATGTGTTACTGCTTGTGAGATTCTTTAAAAAGAGCTAACCATGTGTCAGGCTGCGCCGATGCCAAGAGAAATGTTTCATTTTTCATCTCTTAAAAATCTGCTCAAACCTGGTAATCTTATGGGTAAAGGCCAAAATGGTATACAAAAGTCAGGCTGCACTCCTAAAATTGCCTAGTCTATCGAGCAGGAAAATTTCTAAATTTAGCTGGATTGGCCATTTTTATATCATCTCTACTAAATATATTTTTAAGCACGTTGTTATGATTTGTCTGAGTAACTTGCTTGGTTTGAATGTTAATTTGACCTAATTAAACTTGGGCATGAATGCAGATATTAAGGGATTTGGGGGTTAGAACAATGAAGCTGATGACAAACAACCCGGCAAAATATATAGGGCTGAAGGGTTATGGTCTTGCTGTATCTGGGAGAGTGCCACTTATCACTCCAATAACTAGTGAGAATAAGAGATATCTGGAAACAAAGCGTAAGAAGATGGGTCATGTCTATGGCCTAGACCTAATTAGTCCGAAGACAGAAAATGGCAAATCCAGCACAACCAGTTCACCAGATACTGCAGTTAACTTATAGAACTGACTAGATATTCTGCCCACTAATATAGCATACAGCAAAGTGATTTTGGATCCCTTCAAGCCCCTTCATATTCACACTCTGGAGTAAGGTTGCACCTCATCAAATGATCTGCGATGGCTTTTTATACGTTTTTGTATAAAATGAGAAAGATCTATGATGTTTTGTAATATCATGTCATTTTTTTTTTGTTCCCTTTCAAGATGTGTAAAATAGCTTTGAGCAAGTCTCAGGTTTGTAATTTGTCCACCTCATTCAATGGAATAATAATTGCTTGCCTTAATACATTTGGGGTTTCTAACTCCATTCTAATAATGATGCCTGTCATAACTTCTGAAGTCTGGAAAAAAAATTTGTTTCTCTTTGGAATCTAGAACAGTTGAAGAGAACATATATAAAAAATAGGCTACTCATTTGCAAAGAGAAATTTTTTTACAACTCTATACTAGGGCTTAAGGGAAGAGTAGCCACCTACTAGGTAGGGTTCTCCTCAAATACCCTTAAGCCAATTGAGACGGCTCTATAAACACAACTCTCTTGGGTTTATTCCCTGAAACATTATTCAGTCGACTTTTGTTCTTATACTTCAATTTTTGACAGAAAAATCATGTAATTTGTAGCCTTCCAGATATAGCAAGAGCAACAAAGCCTGTAGCTGCTGCAATACATATCACACGATCTGATAGAGCACCTTCTCTTGTTAAACCATTTCCCAGGTGTATGTAGCATTGTAGCCACATGTGATTTCTGGAACCAGAGCATCCAACCAATGCATTCCTTCACCAAGGAAACCTTTCACACCTTGCTAAGTTAAAGAAAAGATGTTGATATTCTGACATTGGAAATCTGCCTAACTTCAGAGTGGTTATACGGGGAGTTTCCGATAGTTAGTTCATCAAAGCAGCATTGAAGTCCTCTTCACGTTAAAACCTTTCTCTGGTACCAACTGGTATCAGGATATATCACGCAAAACAACAAGATGAGAACCACAACTTTTAATTTTAAATTCAGAGCCCTTCAGATTGGCAACTGTAAGGAAAAACAAACCAAAAACATTCAGTCAATTTACAACTCCATATCTTGACATAACACCACAGAGAACATTTAGTCCAGAATTACATTGATTTAACTTTAAATATAGCGTACTAGCTGGAAGATATAGCAAAAGCTAAAAATTGCTGAACACAACGAAAAATAGCATTCAGAAATGATTCCTTGCTACCTGATAATAATTGAACGAAGCTATCTTCTGGAATCTGGAGTATTATATCGAGTCTCCTTAAAGTCAAATACTTCAAGAGATAATCTTTCTGCATGACAAGTATTTGACCAAAAAATGAAAAGAAAAAAGATATAGTACAGCATTAGAACCATATCATAAAGACATAAACAAGAACTTTGACAAGGTTGTAAAAGCGGTTGGTTTCTTTAGTCTTTTTAATTGCATAATCTGATAGAATGATAAATTGTAAATCTGATGGATTTCCTCTTACAGCATTTAGAACCATATCATCTAGTCCTTTTAATTGCATAATCTGATAGAATGGTAAATTGTAAATCTGATGGATTTCCTCTTACTCCTAAGTGTAGAACTCTCAAGTGGACGTCATAGAAAATTTGCATCATTAGTTATTTTCCAAATACAGTGATTCAACTCATGTAAGCTTACCAGAATGACTACAGTAAAATTAAAACTTTGCTGCAGCCATGTTTGGTCTGAAGACACTATTAGAAGACTAGCAATTGCAATAGACCAAATCAATACAACAATTACAACTTGCAACAACATAAGTTTTACTAGAGTGTAATAGATTGTCCATATTGTCAGTCTTGTAATCATGAAATTTTCTGCACAAGTGAATTACTAGAAATTTTAAGCATTTTTGGAATTACAATTGACTCCACCAACCTTAAGGATCCTTGATTAACGATGGTTGAAAGGAAAATATATTAACTCATGCTGTGCCCTGTAGTGTTACAAGCAACTCTTCCCCTTTTAAAAGCCGACTCCCCTGTTTTAAGACAGAGATTAAATCAAAACTGGGAATTATAGTGTTTATGAAGGTAATTGTGTACAAAAATGACCCAGCTAGAAGCATCTTATAGAACAATGAGAACCTGAAGCTTGATTAAGTGGCCATTTCTTCAGGAAACCTTCATCAGCTAACATCAATTCTCAGATTCACCTATATTAGAGCAAGCTGTATGCAATCGCATAATGCTTACACAATAGGAAGAAACAATAAACATGTTACATAATTTACCAGTACATATAGCTTGACAAAATTTAAAATGGTTCAATTTTGAAATTTTTAATTTGAATGCCTAACAGATTGCAACTTCAGAACTAAAAAGGAAAGTACAAATGAAACAGGAACAAACTACTTATCATGGAACTTTTCAAAAACAAATGCATGGCCTCAGTTATGAATCCTGATTTCCAGCTTTAGACCCTCTTTCGGGATGCATTAACCTATTAACACAAGGCCTCTAGACTCATTTGTCTTCCTAACACTTCAATAAATGCGCTATAAAAGAATGACATGTATAGCTAAATGACAAGGCCTAAGATGTTTCATGTAGCACTGATGAAAGAACAATAGATGCAAGAAACTTTGTCAAGGTTTACAACTGAGTAACAAGAAATTTACTAGCCAGATATAAATTGGCAATCATAAAGGCCATTACCTTTTACTATAAATTGATGTGGGAATACAAAATTCACACGCTGCATAATGCAGAAACAATAAAATATAATTTCAACTCTATTACTTCATAGCTAGTGCAGATAGTTACCTTTTCCTTCCCTGCTTTGAAACCTTTTAGCCCATTTGAAATAGATACTAGATAAGTGGATCAATGGTAGAGCTGCAGTGCTAAATATAGCAGCACCGAATCTCACAAACTGGAGATCCCAGTGACTGGAATCCAAGAATCATCCTTCCCTTGTTATGCTCTCATCTCATTTAAGCTACTCTTTGATTGCAATTTAAGCAACAATCCTGGTTTAGTAGAAAGTTCGGCAAAACTCCTATTCTACATTATATGAATCCTGTCAACTAGAAAAATCATGACAGTAAGAAATATGAAGCAAGCAGCATCAGGATCTACTTTTGAGGTTGAACAAAATAACTATGTATTATGGATTGAGCCATAGGACCGGACCAGGACATTTAATTTCAATGCAATAGGATGTGGTCATCTCATAGAAGCAAAACATAGTGAAAGGAGTTTTTAATAGCAATACTATTGATTCTACTAATGAGTTAAATCAGAGTATACTTACAGCAGCAATTAGCAACTTGTACTTTTCATCAAGGAGTTAATATTAAGGGTTGTGTAGTGTCTAGATATCCATCTAACGCCAAGATTAACAAGCATGAGGTAATATCCATCCTCCCTTGCTTCATAAATAATATTCTGTTTTGCACAATATCATACTGTAAATAAACACGTATATACACAAACACCTATATATGGTGAGTTAAACTAGACAGCCAAAACCCACACATATAATATAACCCATGTTATGGTAACCAGCCAGCATAAGCTTCATTATATTGAAATCCATAAGAGACTGCTAAATGTCTTAAAAGTGTATTATCCAAATTACCAAATATCTGATTCTCATAATACATATGAAACTTCAGATAATTGACCATAAGAAATCTGGTCTAATATAGTCTGAATTATAAGGTATATTCTAATTCGATCTAATCATCTACATAGTTTTATGTACAAGGGTATACAATTTATCACTTCTCTCAGAAGATTAATCATGAAAAAATGGTTGTATTAATTACAATAGTCAACCGTGAAAACAATGAAACTTTTCGTGTAAAAGTATGCGTGACCAAAACTACTAACATGATAATTGACAAGGCATCTTATGCTATGAACCCAAAAGTTGAAATCCAAGTTTGAATAATATGGGTAGACATTATTACCTTTGACCAGTCGAGTTTTTTATAAACGAACATTGAGTAAACGAATTCTTTCGGGCGCTGATTTTAGAACCAATCTGAAGCAAGTATGAAAAAGGTGTTAGAGAGATGATAAGCAACTAAGGAATTCATTTTCCAAAAATGTTGCAAAATTAAGAACAGTGAAAAGACGACATTAATAATAAAAACCCCTATTTTATCTGTCATACTTAGTTTAATGTTGGGGATATGTTGGATATTGGACCAGTTAGCACCATTCTTGTTCTTGCATTCATTCATCAACTCTGGGCTACATTCACATATATGAAGTTCGGTTAAGGAGGTGAGGTGGCGCATCTCTTCTGGCATTCTTTGCAAGTTTGGACAACCAATATAAAGGGATTGGAGAGATGATAAGCCGCCTATTGATGGTGTTAGGCTTTTCAAATTGTCGCACCACATAATCTTTAGGTATTGGAGAGATGATAAGCCGCCTATTGATGGTGTTAGGCTTTCCAAATTATCACAGTAAAAAATTTGAAGGGAATGGAGAGATGATAAGCATCCAATCCCCTTTGGCAGGTTCACCACCTTTGGGAGATTATGTAATTCCAAGGAACGGAGAGTGGGAGCAAGGTATCTCCATGGCATCTCTGCGTCACTTCCTTCTTCTGTGCTTTTGTTGTTGATGACATCATCTTCATCCTCCAATTTCAACATAGGAAGGGATTTCAATGATAGACTCTCAAGGGATGATAAGCATCCAATCCCCTTTGGCAGCTTCACCACCTTTGGGAGATCCACTAATATCAAGGAACGGAGAGTGGGAGCAAGGTATCTCCATGGCATCTCTGCGTCACTTTCTTCTTCTGTGCTTTTGTTGTTGATGACATCATCTTCATCCTCCAATTTCAACATAGGAAGGGATTTCAATGATAGACTCTCAAGGGATGATAAGCATCCAATCCCCTTTGGCAGCTTCACCACCTTTGGGAGATCCACTAATATCAAGGAACGGAGAGTGGGAGCAAGGTATCTCCATGGCATCTCTGCGTCACTTCCTTCTTCTGTGCTTTTGTTGTTGATGACATCATCTTCATCCTCCAATTCCAACTCAGGAAGCCACCTCAATGTAAGACTCTCAAGGGCAGTGAAATGGTCCCACACTCCTCGTCCTGTTATACTCTTCAAATTATTGCAACTACTAATTACAAGGGAGCGAAGAGAGGACAGGCGGCCGCTTCGGAACACCTCACCTACCTCTCCTGTTTTCAATTCCTCCATTTTCTGGTCAATGCAAATACAGAGATTCGAAAGATGGTGGAAAGATCGGATGGGTAGAGAATTAAGATATGCCAAGTTATCTATCATAACTTCCCTCAATTCCTCCTTTTGCTGACTAGTCTCCTTCATAATTGGGCCCAACTCTTCATTAAAATCTCTTAAGTCCAATTGTTGCAGTTCCGGACACAAAGGAAAAGTTGTCAATTCTGGACATGTTGTTATCTCAAGATGAGAAAGTTTTGGTGCTTGCGGTGTCTCACTCTCCTCTGATTCTGATTCTGATGATGGCTTCCACCATCCCTTCAACTTTGGCATATTCGTAAGCAACAGCTCTTCAAGGGAAGGAAAGAATACCAACTCATTATCATCTCCACTATTAATACTACTACTCTCCATATACTCCACTTCATTCAAATGTTCTAATTTAAGGACTTTCAAATGACGCAGTTGACTCATCAATGGAAGATGCTCCAACCTTTTGCAATCTTTAATCTTAATTTCAACAAGATTTGGGAGACAACTTTTGAGATTCATTGATGAGCCCAGAAACAATGTTGTCAAATATGGACAATCAGATACATAAAGCTCAGAAAGCAGTGGTGCTTGTGGTATCCGATCACTCTCCCCTGATTCTGATGATGATGGCTTCCACCATCCCTTCAACTTTGCCATCTTTTCAAGCGTCAGCTTTTCAAGAGATGGAAAGAATACCAATTCATCATCATCTCCACTATTAATATTACTACTACTACTCTCCATATACTCCACTTCACTCAAACCTTTCAATTTAAGGACTTTCAAATGACGCAGTCGACTCATCATTGGGAGATGCTCTAATCTTGTACAAATCTTGATTTTAATTTGAACAAGATTTGGGAGACAACAACTGGGAGTCATCATCCAGGCTGGGAGCCTCACTCCTGGATATTTCAACAACTCTAACTTTCTAAGATTATTAGAGTGGGGTTGTAAGCCTTGCAGCAATACTTCTGCATTAGTATTCTCCTCTGTTTCCCACTTGTACATAATTTCCCACAATTTTGGACTTTTTAATAGCATTCCCCCTCCTACTGCATCGTTTCTCACGTCTTTTTTAACTATAATATCCATAGTGCGAGTATAATTGGTGAAACCATCCAAATCTTCAAGCTGACCAACACCACCACTTGACCTCCAACTCCAAGCTGCATTGCTTGTCTCAGTTCCACCCACTACAAACATTGTCAGCTTCTGCAGAGAGGTCATGCTATTCATCCCTGGAGGCATATGTGTTAAACTCGAGCAACCATAAATATCAAGGTGCCTAAGATTAACTAATTTCCTCAACTCCCTTGGCAACCTTTGTAGATTCCGACACCCACGCAACTTTAATGTTTGCAAGTTATAAAGATTGGTAATGGATGAGGGCAACACACGTATAAGCCAGTTATCTGAGAGGTCAAGATACCTTAGATGCACCAATTCACCTATCCCACTCGGCACCGTTCTATAAGTACCAGTCAACCACAATACCCTCAAGTACTTCATTTTTGATACCTTCACAACAAGGCTTTCATCTCTACTATATAGAAATGTACGCATCCTATGCATATCGCTCAACTTACCAACAATATCTTCAGGGGTACTTTCATCAATGTATACATGGCGTGTTTTTTCGTTAAAACATTTTGGACTGTAGGTGCACGACAATATGTTTGTCCCTGCTACTTCTTTGGCAAGATCATGAATCAGATCATGCATCTTGCATGATACAATTTCTTCAGTATCTTCAGCTCGTTCTACATCTTGGAAAAAGCACCTTTGCAGCAACTGCTTGAAATAGTCCTCACCAGCATCTTCAAAACTCTCCCCATCCGATGGAATAATGAAGCCTTGAGCCATCCAAAGACAGATCAAATCCTCTTTGATAATCTTGTAATCCTTGGGGAATATAGCACAGTAACTGAAGCAGCTCTTCAAATGAAATGGAAGATCATAGTAACTGATCTTCAACACAGGCACAGTGCTATTGATCTCATGTTGTGTAACGTGTGCCAAGTCTGCGTTTTCCATATATTTCCACCTACTTTCTCCCTGACCTCTAAGAAGACTTCCAACCACCCTTATGACAAGTGGAACTTTGGCACACTTTTTGACTATCTGTTCTCCAATTTTAATTAATTGTGGTTGCTCTGGATGTGCAATTCTCTCAAACAATTTCCAACAGTCATCGTGTGAGAGATCCTTCAATTCGTGTGTCAATTCTTTCGAACTTCCCACAACTTTAACAACCTCATTAGAGCGCGTAGTAACCAAAATTCTGCTACCCCTCCCGCCTTTAGCCAGCAAATCTTTCAATTTCTGCCATTCTTCAGGTTTATTATCATTCCAAACATCATCCAAAACAAGCAGATACTTCTTCCCATCAAGTGCTTGATGAAGATTCTTCTGAAGCTGGTCCATTCCTAGGCTACCACTTTGATTAGCCTGGTTGGTTGCAGCTGCAAGGATTTGTCCAGCAAGCGCTTTGACATTAAAATCATCCGATACACAAACCCACATCCTCAAAGGAAACTCTTGCTGAACCTTTTTATCATTAAAGACAAGTTGGGCAAGAGTAGTTTTCCCCAACCCTCCAATCCCAACAATGCTCACAACAGAAACATTCTCCTTAACATTATTGTCGTCTACTAACATACGAATCACAATCCCCTTATCATCATCTCTCCCAACAATCTTATCATCATTCTCCTGGCCATAATTAGAGTGAGTCTCCCTAGGATTACTTCTTACCCAACTGTACTCGGGAACAATTTGGCGGTTGCCAGCAGCAAGTTGATGATCTTTGACAATATCATCCAACCTCTCTCTAATAGTCTTGATCTCATGAGACCAATAGAAAGCAAAACGAAGCTGATTAAAACGAGAGAAGAAAAGGCATACCTCTTTTCTCAATTTGTTGCCGGGCATGATGTTCTTGCGATTAGCAAGAGTGGTAACCTCATCAAACAAATCATCAGCTTGGTAAAGAGCTTCCTTAAGCTTCTCAAGTCTACCACGTTCAACATGGCTGCGACGACCTTGCTGCTGCCGCTCTTCTTCTTCAGCATCAAGAAGGACGTTGTTGATGAAGAACATGGTATCCTTGAGCTTCTCAAGCTGGGTCTTCACACCCAAAATACCAACGATCTCTGTCCAAATGGGAGAACCCAGTTTCTCAACGACAGTTTGCACCAAAGAAAGGCCTCCTGACACATCCATCTCTCTTTTTTTTTTTGTTTATTATGAAGTGTAGTAGTAAGTTTTGTTTATTCAATAGTATTGTAAATTTTGTAATGTATTCGTGTGTAAATGTAAGGGATATAAGAAGTACTTGGTATATATATAAGGCAGAGGGAGGTTCTTGAATTTCAAAAACGTTAAAGTAGAATGTAGGACATGGAATATGCTTTTTATAATTGTTTTGCTCACTCAACATTTTCTAGTCATGGATACTTTATTTTCTTCTTTTCTCAAAGAATAATGCTTTGCTTGAGTTTTATTATCATTAAATATTCCTTTCTTTTTCCTTTTCTAAATAATGTTTACTGCTGTTCTTGTATTTTATATATATATATATATATATATATATATATATATATATATATATATATATATATATATATATATATATATATATATATATATTATTTGTCACATTTATTTTTTGTCTATTTTCCTATGCAAATAAACAATTATAATATTTCAATCTTTAGAAAAATAATATATTAAGAAATTAAAATTCGAGATCTATATAATTGTAAGATAATATTGTAAAAACCTAAATACTCTTATTAGTGAAAAGGGAATCATACTAAATTAATATTTCTTGCATTTTTATAAGCCGATGACAGCTCCATATTAAAATGCAAATTGATAAATATGCTTAAATTAAATTAAGAGCCAAAATTATAAAAAATAGAAGTAAATTATCACTTAGACAACACCAAAATTAAATGACACAAAGTGACAATTTGCCAAAAAGATAATTTAATTTTTGGAAGCCCCTTGACCAAGTAACCTTGATCGATTGACGAGTAACTCCTAATCAAGTAATCTCGGTCATACGATCAAGCCAACCACATAAAAAACTTTGTGTTTTCAAAAATATAATATTATTTAAGTTAAGCTTATATCAGATGAAGATAATACTATATACCGTCTTAATTAGATTCTTAGTGACCTCGTGTTGTAAAGGTACCCCATGCATGATATATTTTAAAATGTACTCGTACTTAATTACAAAGTTTTCATCGCATGAATATGATTTTCATACTATAAATTAGTATATGCTGTCAAATTATTTGATTAAAGAAGGTTATAAGTGGATAGTGTGAATAATGTCCAAAGTTAATATAGTAGGAAGTATTAGATAAATGGAAGAGGTATTATTTATTTCATGAAATAAATTTGTTTTGAGGCCAGGTCTTCTTTTGTAAAAAGTATCTATCATTGGCAAGGAATATAAGGGAGGTAAGTGGAATCATGAAATGTTGTTTTGATAAATAAAAATGGAATCATGAAATGTTGTTTTGATAAATAAAAATGGAATCATGAAATTTTGTTTTAAATTACTCCATTCCACAGTACACATTTATTTCTATACACAAATATAATGATGGTGTGATGGATTAATTGATCTTTAAGTTAGTACATACATGGCGTAGGCGCCTAACAAAGTAGCATTTTTTTTTACATGTGTTTATTTCATAATATGCTAAAAATACCACAAATAGTAAATGTAAACTTGTAAACTTGGATTGATAGTATGGTAGGCCATGTAAAGTGAAAAAATAAAAAGATGGCAAGATGCTTCTTTTTTTTTTTTTTTTTTTTTGGACACACGTGTTTATTTCATAATATGCTAAAGATGCCACAAAAGTAAATGTAAACTTGTAAACTTGGATTGGTAGTTGGTTTGCCATGTAAAAACTTGTAAAGTGAAAAAAATAAAAAGATGGCAAGATGCTTCTAATAATTTTTTTTTTTTTTTGGACACATGTGTTTATTTCATACTAATATGCTAAAGATACCACAAAAGTAAATGTAAACTTGTAAACTTGGATTGGTATATGGTAGGCCATGTAAAAACTTGTAAAGTGAAAAAAAAATAAAAAGATCTACTTAATTTTATAATCCAAGGGAGTCGAGCAAAGTATATATTCCTTTTCATGTTTTATGAAGATCTCCTTTGAAGTAAAGCAAGCATAGTAATTAATATTTCCTTCGATTCTTTTTAGTTGATACGTTTTTTTAGTCACGTTTGCACAAATTTAACTAACTATTGATATCTTTAATTATCAATAAATAAAAATTTTAAAGAGCTAATATTTTAAAAATATATATATCACGACGAATCTAACAAATTCTAATACGAATACTTGTAAACCAAATATAAATGATCCTCTGGAAACATTGTCACCTTCTCCGCTCACAGAACTTCAATTTGTAGGTTTCTCCGCTGCCAAACTAACTAGGTTACTCGAAGTAGGCACCTTATAATCATATTTAAACACCTGCTAAACTTCTTCCAAGAGACGGATCAAAAAATAGGTACATTAAGGAGAAACACTAGATATGACTCTGATGAAATGGCTTAAAGTCACAGCTTACATGCCATTCTAACACACAGTTCAGTAGTTCATCATACTCCCTTGTTTAAGACAGGACACATAGCTTTAAAAAATCATATTAAATCACTAACAACTACCGTGACCATGACAGCATTTTTTCCTCAATAATGATAAAATCTTATTCATGTGACTTTGCCTCAAGCTTGAGCCAAAGTCATGGTCATCTTTGGTTATATTATCAGATATCACCTCGATGTTTTTAATTGTGATTCATACCGTAAATTCAGAACCAAGCAAATGCAAATGACAGAAGAAAAGGCATATAGTAATAACACTTGATCACTGGATGGTTATATTTAAGAATTTAAGTTTTTGTCTAATATAAGTATTAATAGTAGGAAAGAAACTTACGCATATAAAGATCTCTAACACAAATCAATTGTTCTATTTGAATAATTAAGTGCATTGTAAATAAGTAACCAAAAAAGTTGCAGATGAAATGAAGAAGAGTACATGAGTTTCCTGTGACAGAAATATAGAAAATTTGGCAACAGTGAACAATTCCATCTTAAGGAGCGGAGACTGTGACGAAGACATCTCCAGGGCATATCAGTGTCAGTGGCATCCTCTTTTCTGTCTCCCTCTCCAGCTCTGCAACAGCTGGTGGTGGAGATACTGGAGTCGAGATCTTTGTTTTTCAAATCCAATTTTAGAGCAGTGAGATGCTCCCACACTACTTGTCCTGATAGGCTCTAAAGTTTCCCGTATTAACATTCACTCCAATAATTGCACCCACTGCTTCATAGTGGGAATGAGTATGAAGTATGATTGCAACCTTGCTACTAGCAGCTGATTTTGCTATCGTTGTTGCTGCTCAGTATTGCAATACTATAACCCTCATTGCCTATGTCCACCCCCACCCTCCCCTGAATCTGAATGTGACAACGGTTTCCACCACCCTTTCAACTCGGCCAACCAATTTAGCTCGCTTTTAAAGGGAAGGAATGAATACCAACACATCAGCTGCTAGTCGCTTTGAGTCTTTGACCCCCCTGACGCGGTAGGAGCTCCACCCTTAATACTACTACACTCAACATTATCTAGCTTTCTCAATCCACTAAGTTTAAGGACTCCCAATTGTCTCAAATGACGCAATTCGCTCAATGATGGAAGATGATCGAACCTTATACAACCAACAAATCTTATTTCAACAAGATTTGGGAGACAAATATATATAGGTAACCTAGCTCCAGCCAGGACTTGAATAGCTAGCACATTACAACATCAGCAGTAAAAAGGGAGAAGTAAATATGAAGCAGGAACAAACTACTAGTCATGAAATTGGCACATTTTCAACCAACAAAAAAAAGGCATCAGCAGTGAATCCTGATTTCCAGCTTTAGACTCTCTTCCAGGATGCACTAAACTACATTGCAGTCCTTCTACACTCATTTGTCTCCCCGAGTCCCCGTCAGCCATACAATAATGATATTCATTAAAAAGGTCAAAGCTACAAGGCCTAATATGTTATATTTATACAACACTCTGATGGAAGAAAGATGACAGAAACTTTTCCAAGGTTACCAGCCAGAGGAACTATAATTCCATTTTTATAAAATTACAGGTTAATAACAATAAATTCACTAGCCAAATATACCTGGTAAAAAACACACACACACACACACACACAAGCCATATATAAATCAAATTCTTCCAACATTTATTTCCATACTACAAATCAGCTAGCAAAATCATTGGTACATACTTCCATATCATTTATCAGCCTTGTTTAATAATAAGAGGAAATGATATCATCCCATAGAAAAAGATGTTTGCCAATACATTATACTTGCCAATTTGTCAAAGGTACTAATGACTTTACTTATGAGCTAGCAGTACTAATGTTTCTACTTATGAGCTAGCAATACTAATGATTCTACTTATGAGATAACAATTTGTCAAAGGTACTTACAATAACTAGCAACTTCAACTTGCCATGAATGTGTTAACAATAAGGCTTGTGTTGTCTAGATAATGCAAAGATCCTGCTGAATGCATTGCACATTTGCAGGCAATATCATCAAGCACAATGTATATATTTTCCCCCTTGCTTCATTAATAATCTGAAAAAACCACGAAGTATGCATCAAGCAACGATGGAGATCAAGACGAGTAATTATTATAAATAAACAAAGGAAGGAGGTAGCTAGGATGAAAAAGAATATGACCTGTGTGCCATGTAATCCATATTCTGGCATCTCTCAGTTAAACAGCCAACATAATCTTCAACATATCGGAAGTCACAAAGAGACTGCAAAATGAATCACTCAAATCAATCTTCAGTGAACATTTCTCTTCTTCAAAAATAATAATCCAAAGCTAGCTAAAATATTTAAGATCCTTTTCAAAAAGTTAAGAGCTCAAGGTTCACCTGGTGGTGATCTCAACTCTTCTAGCTAACATTTATAGAAATCCAAAGCTAGAATCATGAAAAAAATGGAAGATACAGCAGTATGATCATATGTACCTGTATCAAAAAAGAAAAGATTGCCGTAACTATTAGGAACCTTAGCTAAACAGTTTAGTTTATGAATTCTCCTAGAAGATTAATGAAAAAAATTATAACAAAAACCTTATAGATTCATGCAATAAACAAAGAAAGAAGCTTTTGGTGTTTGTATGACCAAAAACAAAAAATAATAATCGGAAAATATGCATCATTTGATTATTGGCTAATTTGCTATGTTTAAGCATAAGTTTGAGTTCAAAATTGGGCATTACCTTTGAGTCTTAGACTACTTGAGTTGTATATGGATCATTGACCAAAACAATTCTTTCAGTAGTGCTTTGAAGCTGAATCAAATTCAAATTAGATTGTAATAAAAATATGTTGAATTCTGAAGTAAAAGACAATAATAATTGCTAGTTTTTCTTTCCTACCAAACCTGATTTAAGTAACACTAATGCGAGGGATGGGTGTTGAATATTGGCCCAGTCAGCGCCATTCTGATTCTCACATCTTTTGTTCAATTTCGAAGAACAATTCCTTATATGAAGTTGAGTTAAGGAGGTGAGATGGCGCATCTCTTCTGGCATTGTTTCCAAATTTGGACAAACCCTGATATCAAGGGATTGGAGAGATGATAACCTGCCAATTGATGATGTTAGACTTTCCAAATTGACGCAACCCCAAATACTCAGCGATTGGAGAGATGATAAGCATCCAATCCCCTTTGGAAGCTTCACCACCATAGGAAGTTCTTCTAGTTTCAAGGAACGGAGAGTGGGAGCAAGGTATATCCATGGCATCTCTGCATCACTGTTTTGATTATTATAGGATTCTTCTGCTGTGCTTTTGATGCTGACATCATCTTCATCCTCCAATTCCAACTTTGGAAGGTCTTGCAATGTTAGAGTCTCCAGGGCAGTGGAATGCTCCCACACTGTTCGCCCTGATATACGCTTCAGGTTATAGCAATTGTAGATGTGAAGGCAGCGAAGAGAGGACAGGCGGCCACTTTGGAATACCTCCCCCACCTGCTCTATTGAAAATCTCTTCAATTTCTGGTCAAATGCAATCTTGAGATTAGAAAGACAGTGGAAAGAGTGGATAGGCAGAGACTTCAGATATCCCACGTTATCTATCTCCGCTTCCCTCAATCTTCCCTGTCCCCATCCTTCCTCTTCTTGCTGCTGCTGTTTTTTATCTGAAATTGAGGAAGAAGACACAGCATGAGTAGTCTCCCATATGATTGGGCCCAGCATTTCATTAAATCTGTACAGCTTTAATTCTTGCAGTTCCGGACAGAAAGGAAAAGTTGTCAATTTTGGACACCCTAGTATTCCCAAACTTTCTGATCATATAGCGTAATCTACATGACTACATGCATGGTGCAGCTGTTCATTTATACTTAACGCACATTAATGAACATGTTCATTTGTACTCAACGCACGCTAATGAACTAAATCAATAGAAGAAATAAACAAAATATTACATATATTAGTAGGAATAATACACATGATCAGCTAGCAAGATCAGTAATATAAATATTATATACCTTTATATTCTGCCCAGTATTTTAGTATCCAGGCAAAATGATTTTGGAGCCCTCCCTTCACTTTCACACTCTGGAGTAAGATTGCACTTCATCCAAAAATCTGCATTGCATTTTATATGTTTTTGTATAAATTGAGAAAGATATATGTTGTTTTTGTAAGTAATATCATGTTATTCTTTTTTTGTTCCCTTTCAAAATGTATAACAAGTTATTGCCTCTACTCATTTGGGTCTCTAATTTCCTTCAATCTAATATTTGTTCCTGTCATATCATCTTAAGTCTAGATATAAATCTCTCTTTGGAATTTGAAACAGTTTGATGTCTTGAAGAGAACATATATCAAAAATAGGTTACTTTGCAAAGAATAGAATAAGAACCATTATATTACCAAATATGAATTAACAACTCTAGAGCTCAAGGGAGGAAGAGCCACCTACTAGGTACGGTTCTCCTCAAACACCCTTAAGCCAATCCCGGTATATCTATAAACATTAACTCTGTTGGGTTTTTCCCTAAAACATCATTGTCAACTTTTTTCGTCAACTATTTCAAGATTTTTTAGTAAACTTTTTTGAACATTATACATTTGACTTTTACTCTAATACTTCTAGTACAATAAAAGTTTTGACAGGAGATAATGTAATTTGTAGCCTTCCAAATATAGCAAGAGCAACAAAGCCTGTAGCTGCCGCAATATATATCACATGATCTGATGGGGCATCTACTCTTGTTAAACCATTTCCCAGGTGTATGTAGCATTGTAGCTACATATGATTTCTGGAACCTGCCTAACTGTAAAAGATGTTGATTTTCTGACATTGGAAATCTGCCTAACTTCTGATAGGTTATACAGGTAGTTTCCGATAATCAGTTCATCAAAGCAGCATTGAAGTCCTCACATTAAAACCTTTCTCTAGTACCAACTGGTATCAGGAAATATCACGAGAACCACGAAACTTTTAATGTTAAATTCACAGCCCTTCTGATTGGCAACTGTAAGGAAAAACAAACAAAAAACATCCAGTCAATTTACAACTCCATATTTTGACATTACACTGCAGAGAACATTTAGTCCGGAATTACATTGATTTAACTTTAAATATAGTGTAATATATCTCGAAGATATAGCAAAAGCTAAAAATTGCTGAACACGACGAAAAAGAGAATTGGTATAGCATTCAGAAATGAGTCCTTGCTACCTGTTAATACTTGAACGAAGCTATCTTCTGGAATCTGGAGTATTATGTCGAGTCTCCTTCAATTCAAACACTTCAAGAGATAATCTTTCTGCATGACAAGTATATGACCAAAAAAAAAAAAAGAAAAGGATATAGTACAGCATTTAGAACCATATCATAAACAAGCACTTTGACAAGGTTGTAAAAGCAGTTGGTTTCTCTAGTCCTTTTAATAGCACAATCTGATGGAATGATAAATTGTAAATATGATGCATTTCCTCTTACTCCTAAGAACAGAACTCTCAAGTGGTCGTCATAGAAAATTTGCATCATTAGTTATTTTCCAAATACAGTGATTTAACTCATTTAAGCTTGCCAGGGTGACCACAGAAAAATAAAAACTTTGCTGCAGTCATTTCTTCAGGAAATCCTCATCGGCTAACCTAAATTCTCAGATTCACCTATATTAGAGCAAGCTGTATGCAATTGCATAATGCTTACACAATAGGAAGAAACAATAAACATATTACATAATTTACCAGTACATATATATTGACAACTTTTCAACTGGTTCAACACAATTTGAAATGTTTAATTTGAATACCTAGTAAATTGCAACTTCAGAACTAAAAAGGAAAGTATAAATGAAACAGGAACAAACTACTTGTCATGGAACTTTTCAAAAACAAATGCATGGCCTCAGTTATGAATCCTGATTTCCAGCTTTAGACCCTCTTTCGGGATGCATTAACCCATTAACACTGGCCTCTAGCCTCATTTGTCTTCCTAACAATTCTATAAATGAGCTATAAAAGAATGACATTGATAGCTAAATGACAAGGCCTAAAATGTTTTATATAACACTGATGGAAGTACAATAGAAACAAGAAACTTTGTCAAGGTTTAAAACTGAGTATCAAGAAATTTACTAGCCAGATATAAATTGGCAATCATAAAGGCCATTACCTTTTACTATGAATTAATGTGGGAATACAAAATTCACACGCTGCATAATGCAGAAACAGTAAAATATAGCTTCAACTCAATTACTTCATAGCAAGTGCAGATAGTTACCTTTTCCTTCCCTGCTCTGAAACCTTTTAGCCCATGTGAAATAGATACTAGATAATTGGATCAATGGTAGAGCTGCAGTGCTAAATCTAGCAGCATCGAATCTCACAAACTGGAGATCCCAGTGACTGGAATCCAAGAATCATCCTTCCCTTGTTATGCTCTCATCTCATTTAAGCTACTCTTTGATTGCCATTTAAGCAACAATCCTGGTTTAGTAGAAATTCGGCAAAACTCCTATTCTACAGTATATATATCCTGTCAGCTAGAAAAATCATGACAGAAGCAGCATCAGAACCTACTTTTGAGGTTGAACAAAACAACTATGTATTAAAGTTCCATGCACATTTAATTTCAATGCACACTAATGAACTAAATCAAACTAGAAAATATGGCAGATATCATCAGTAAGAATATGCATCATCTAGCAAAATAAGTAGTGATATACATATTAATCATCAACCATGTTAATTTACAATGAGATGTGCTCATCTCATTGAAAAAGATGGATTGACCATTATTAAAAACAAAACATGCCAATTTTCCAAAGGTATAGATTTACAGGAATTAAATAGCAATACTATTGATTCTACTTATGAGTTAAATCAGAGTATACTTACAGCAGCATTTAGCAACTTGTACTTTTCATTAAGGAGTTAATATTAAGGTTGTGTATTGTTAAGATAGATAAGGCCAGTATTAACAAGCATGAGGTAATATCCATCCCCCCTCTTCATTAATATTCTGTTTGCACAAAATCATACACATACATACACGAACACCTATGGTGAAATTAAACTAGGCAGCGAAATCCCATATATATAATATAACCCGTATTTTGATAACCAGCCAGCATAAGTTTCATTATATCAAAATCCATAAAAGACTGCTAAATGTCTTAAAAGTGTGTTATCCAAATGTCTGCTTCTCATAATTATTAATTAATATATCTGAAACTTCAAATATTTGACCATAAGAAATCTGGTCTAATGTAGTCTGAATTTTAAGATATATTCTAATTCGATCTAATCATCTACTTAGTTTTATGTACAAGGGTATAAATCTATACAATTTATCACTTCTCTCAAAGATTAATCATGAAAAAATGGTTGTATAATGGGTAGACATTGTTACCTTTGACCAGTTGAGTTACATAGTAAACGAACATTGAGTAAACGAATTCTTTCGGGCGCTTATTTTAGTAGTACTCTGAAGCAAATATGAAAAAGGTGTTAGAGAGATGATAAGCAAGTAAGCAATCCATTCTTCAAAAATGTTGCAAAATTAAGAACGGTGAAAAGACGACATTAATAATAAAAACCCCTATTTTATCTGTCATACCTAGTTTAATGTTGGGGATATGTTGGATATCGGACCAGTTAGCACCATTCTTGTTCATGCTATTCGTCCCTGGAGGCATATGTGTTAAATTGTTGCAACCATAAATATCAAGGTGCCTAAGATTAACTAATTTCCTCAACTCCCTTGGCAACCCTATCAGTCTCCAACACCCACGCAACTTTAATGTTTGCAAGTTATAAAGATTGGTAATGGATGAGGGCAACACACATAGATCCGCATTACCTGAAAGGTCAAGATACCTTAGATGCACCAATTCACCTATCCCACTCAGCAACTCTTTCAATCCACTACAATTATTCAAACGTAATGCCCTTAAATATTTTACGTTTGATAAACCCCCCACAAACGGTTTCAAAGGGAAACCACGATCCTCTCTATATAGAAATGTACGCATCCTTTGCATATCGCTCAACTTACCAACAACATCTTTAGGGGTACTTCGATCAATGAATACATGGCGAGTTTTCCCGTTAAAACATCGTGTACTATAGGTGCACGACAATATGTCTGTCCCTGCTACTTCTTTGGCAAGATCATGAATCAGATCATGCATTTTGCATGATACAATTTCATTAGTAGTACCTTCAGCTTGTTCTACATCTTGGAAGAAGCACCTTTGCAGTAACTGCTCAAAATAGTTGTTACCTGCATCTTCAAAACTCTCCCCATCCGATGGCACAATGAAGCCTTGAGCCATCCAAAGACATATCAAGTCCTCCTTGATAATCTTGTAATCCTTGGGAAATACAGCACAGTAACTAAAGCAACTCTTCAAATGGAATGGAAGATAATTGTAACTGATCTTCAACACAGGTATTATGCCATTGGCCTCATCTTGTATAATGTTTGCCAAGTTATTTTTCAAATTCTGCCACTTACTTTCATCCTGACCTCGAAGAAGGCTTCCAACCACCCTAATGGCAAGTGGAACAGTTGCACACTTTCGAACAATCTCTTTTCCTATATCAACCAAGTTTGCCTCTATTTGATGTTTCCCCGGTTCAAGCGTCATTCTTTGAAACAAATTCCAAGAGTCTTCGTCTGAGAGACCCTTCAATTCATGAGTCCAACAACTTCCCACAACAACAGCTACCTTTTTAGAGCGCGTAGTCACCAAAACTCTGCTACCCTTCCCACCTCCAACCAACAAATTTTTCATTGTCCTCCATTCATCAGAATTCTCATTCCAAACATCATCCAGAATAAGTAGATACTTGTTCCTATCAATTCTTTCTCTAAGCTTTATCTGAAGCTGGTCCATAGTAAAGCCATCACTTTGATTAGCCTGGTTGGTTGCAGCTGCAAGGATTTGACCAACAAGTGCTTTGACATTGAAATCATCAGAGACACAAACCCACATCTTCAACGGAAATTCTCTCTTAATCTTGTAATCATTATAGACAAGTTGAGCAAGAGTAGTTTTCCCCAAACCTCCAATCCCAACGATGCTGACAACAGAAACATTCTCCTCAACATTAGTGTCTAGTAATGTATCTATCAAAACCCTCTTATCATTACCCCTCCCAATAATCACATCATTCTCCAGATTCACATAGGAGTGAGTTTCCCTCGGGTTATTTCTTACGCGGCTGTCCTCGAGAACAACCGAGTGTCTAAACCCACCGACAAGGTGATGATCTTTGACAACATCATCCAACTCCTCCCTGATGCTTTTGATCTCTCGAGACCAATTGACAGCAGAACGAAGCTGATTAAACTGAGAGAAGAAAAGGGATACTGTATGGGATGATATATGGGCATGACCGATATCCTGTGAAAACATGACCAGATCACAAGAAGATGCTGATATGTTGCAGAAAGAGGACATGTCGGCCTGCCGCAATTTAACACGTGGCAACAGAAGCTCAACACTTGGCACAAAAGGCTCTGCATGGATGAGAGCCACCTGTCAAGGTAAACTACTATAAATAGTTGGTAAGACCTCATTAATGGAGGCATTAATGACTCTCTCTCTCTAATCTCTCTCTACTTTCTCTCTCTTATCTTCTTTTTTTTTTAAACACCTTCTGACTTTATCATCGGAGTGGTTATCCCCGGATCACCCCGGGGTTAGCTAACTTCTTCTTGTTGTGTAGGTTCTCAGCTTGCCGATAGGGGTATCAGAATCTCAGGTCCGAGCTCTTGGAGGAGTCGGGATCAGACAGAAACAATTTGGCGCTAGAAGGAGGGGACCGTTGATCACTTCTATCGCCTAAGAACCTCACACAAAACATATATACAACAACAATAATCATGGCCGGAAACAATTTGAACAATGGAATACCAGTAGGACAACCCCAGGTGGAGATAGTAGATGAAACCCATACCCTAGAGGGTAATCAGTTCCATATGCCGATAACCCCCCCTGCAGGAGGAGGGGAGGCAGAGGATCCTATGGCAGCATTTACTCCAGATGAATTGGAAACAGCCGCAAGGGTGATGAGTGCAATGAGTAAGAAGAGAAAGGAGGCTGAGGCGGCACGGGCTGAGAGAGAAGCTGCCCAGGCCGATAGAGGAACATCGCACCGTCACCAGGAGGAACAACACAATCAGCTGGAGAACTCGTCAAGGAGACCCCGATATGAGTCGTCAGTAAGGACGCATACAACATCACGGCAGGATGAGCAATCCTCGAGTCGTGTTGTGAGTACCAGAACTCAGCAGCAAAGAAGTTCGTAAGTAGTAGGTCAAGCAGTACGCACGGTAGTGCAGTTAAGGGCATCCCCATTTGCCCAGCACATCTTAGATCAACCAATGGAGAAGGTGAAAATGCCGACTTGTAGATATGATGGAAGAGGGGATCCGGCAAGATTCATAACGTCTTATGAGGGACACATGATGCTGTACACAAACTCAGATGCAGTTTGGTGTAAGGTCTTTCCGACAACCTTGATTGGGGCTGCAGCCGATTGGTTTAACAACCTCGAAATTGGATCAGTAGATAGCTTTGAAAGACTGACTGAGATGTTTGTAGGGCAATATGTCAGTAATAGCGTGAGGCAGAGAACTTCTGGAGAATTGATGGCCGTGGAGAAGAAACCAGATGAATCTTTGAGGGATTACATCAGGAGATTTAACAATGAAGCAAACACTATTCCGAAGTTACAACAGGAGATAGCCGTGATGGCTTTGATGAATGGGTTAGTTGATTCGGATTTCAAAAGGTATCTTACAAGGAAGAGTCTGCCGACATTGGCGGCAGCGTTCAGCAAAGCTCATGATTACATAAAGAGTGAGGAGCTGTTGAAGACGAGTAATAGGCATATGGTGGCTGGAAAGGGGCAAAGTCAAAATGAGGGGACCTCGTCTGGAGGGAACAGGCCGAGAGCTCCTGCCCCAGGAAGGGGAGGAGGAAGTCGGCAAGATACCAGACCGACAAGACTGCCAATGAGATACAACACTTACACCCCCCTAAACACGCCAAGGGCTGCAATCTTCTCAGTGAATCAGAACAGAGAAGATTGGTCAAGGCCGATTCCTATGAAAGCAAGGTCGAGGGACGTGAAGAAATACTGTATGTTCCATAGGGATGTGGGGCATTATACGGAAGAATGTACCCAATTGAAGGACAACATTGAGGAGTTGATCAGGAAAGGGCACCTAACACAATACCGGTTGAATACCGGCAGGAGTCCACAGCCAACACAAACAGTTGAGAGGCAACAGATAGAAGCGAGGCCCGAAAGGACACAGGGGAGGATAGTTCGACAAGGGGATGCAGGAGTACCGCCGTTATCTACAGGGAGAGTGGATGTGATAACGGGGGGGCCGATTCATGGAGGGACGATTAGTGGAGCGAAGAAGCATTTAGCGGAGCACCGTCATTTAGTTTGTGCTTTAGATGTAGATAATCGTCCTCGGCCGGCATCAATACCACAAGTTGTATTTACGGAAGAAGATGCACGAGGTGTAGTGTTCCCACATGATGATCCGTTAGTCCTGATAACCAAGATCAATGGGGCTGACATCAAAAGAGTGTTGGTGGATGGAGGTAGTTCAGCGAACGTGTTGTTTATGCAGGCTTTTACCGAAATGAATATAGGAAGGCAATACTTGAAACCGGTATCATACCCTGTGATCGGTTTTAATGGGTCGACAGTGAGGCCAGAAGGGAGCATTGTGTTGCCTGTAAGGATGGGTGATGGACCACAAGCGAGGGATGTGATGGCAGAGTTTTTGGTGGTAGGAGTCAAGTCGGCTTACAACGCAATTATCGGCAGACCGATAATTCATGACATGCAGGCTGTTGTATCAACGTACCATTTGGCAATAGCCTATGTATCAAACTTGGGAGCTGTGGAAAAGGTGTATGGAGGTCAGGTTATGTCGAAAGCCTGTTATGTAACAGCTTTGAAGAACCCAGTTGGTAATGCCGCAGTTCCATGCAACCCAGCAAGGGAAGGTGAGCTGACAGTGCAAGATTTGACAATGAAAAACTTTGATGCAAGACCTGAAGAAACACCAAGGCCGTTGCCGGGCGGAGAAACCGTCCAAGTTGAATTGCAGCCAGGCAATCCCAGTAGAACAGTGAAAGTTGGAGCAGATATGGATGTGGAGACCAGGTGTAACCTGATAAGTTTATTGCGCGAGAACGCCGACGTCTTTGCGTTCTCGGCCAGTGAGATGCCAGGCATACATCCTGAGGTAATGGAACATAAGCTCAATGTTGATAGAAAGTTTAGGCCGATAAGGCAGAAAAAGCGTAATTTCTCGACTGAGAAGATAGAAGCGATCCAGGCCGAGGTGAATAAGCTCTTGGCAGCAGGGTTTATAGAACCCTGTACATACCCCGAATGGTTGGCAAATGTAGTAATAGTGAGGAAGCCGACAGGGAAATGGCGAATGTGTGTGGATTTTACAGATTTGAATAAAGCTTGCCCTAAGGATTGCTACCCATTGCCTCGGATAGATAGGCTGGTAGATTCAACCTCTGGTCATGCCATGCTTAGTTTTCTGGATGCATTCTCAGGATATCACCAGGTCAGCATGCATAAGGTCGACAGAAATAAAACGGCCTTTATAACAGATGTAGGTGTATATTGTTATAAGGCAATGCCGTTTGGATTGAAAAATGCAGGGGCAACCTATCAGAAGTTGGTGGATAAGATTTTTGAGAAACAGAAAGGGCGGAATGTTGAGGTGTATGTGGATGATACGATAGTAAAGAGTAAGAACAAAGAAGACCATATAGCTGATCTGAGGGAGACATTCGAAACCTTGAGAAAATATCAAATGAAGTTGAATCCAGAGAAGTGTGTTTTTGGGGTGAGATCAGGGAAGTTTTTAGGTTTTATGGTTAGTGAACGAGGGATAGATGAAAATCCCGATAAGGTGAATGCGGTGCTTCAAATGAAACAACCAAAAACCATCCGTGATATACAGAGATTAACGGGCAGGATGGCAGGGCTAACAAGATTTATCAGCAAATCAGCTGATAAAGCACTCCCGTTTTTTATGGTGCTGAGAAAGAATAAGGCATTTGAGTGGGGAAAAGAACAAAGTGATGCCTTAGAAGTAGTGAGGAATCATCTTAAATCTCTTTCCACAATTGCCAGGCCTGAGAAGGGAGAAATCTTACAATACATCTCAGCATCACCAAAACACAATAGCAGCCGTTTTGTTGGTAGAAAGGAAGAGACAACAACAACCGATTTACTTTGTCAGCCATGTCTTGAATGCGGCAGAACGCAGATATCCAGTTATAGAGAAGATGGCTTTAGCTGTACTAGTAGCAGCCAGAAAGTTAAGACCTTACTTTGATGCACATCCGATAGAAGTACTCACCAATCATCCCCTGGAGAAGTCACTGCGCAAAATGGATACGTCTGGTAGACTACTGACATGGGCAGTAGAATTATCGGAGTATGAAATAAGTTACAAGCCTAGGACGTCAATTAAGGCTCAGGCATTATCAGATTTTATTGTTGAAACCACATACACAGATGAAGAAGAGGAGTTGGGAACATGGCAGGTATCAGTTGATGGATCAGCCACAGCAACGGGGGCAGGGGCTGGAATTGTGATAACGGCTCCAGATGGAAAAATGTTTGAATACGCCATGAAATTTAAGTTCAGGGCAACAAATAATGAGGCCGAATATGAAGCTGCAATAGCTGGAATGCAGCTGTCAATAGCGGCAGAGGCAAAACGGCTAGTTTTGACAACTGATTCTCAGCTGGTATCAAGCCAGTTTAGTGGGGAATACGAGACTCGAGAGCCAGCAATGGTGAAGTATTTGGAGAAGATGAAGCAGTTGGCAGCTCAGTTGCAATACTTTGAGATCAAATTGGTTCCGAGATTGAAAAATGCTCAAGCAGATGCACTGGCAAGATTGGCAAGTTCAAGCTTCAATGACTTGGAAAGAACAGTTATGGTTGAGATTTTAAAGCAGAGAAGCATAAATGAGATGTCGGTGGATGTCAATTGTGTTGAAGTGGAGGACCAGTGGTATGATAAAATACTGGCATACATCGTTCATGGTGTAGGGCCAACAGATAAAGGGGAGCTGAGAAGGTTACAGAAGGACAGTGTGTGGTTCGTTATGTACCAAGGCCAGCTATACAAAAGGGGGTTTTCACTGCCGTTGCAAAGGTGCATAACGGATCTTGAATCCGCAAGATTAATAGAAGAATTATATGAGGGAAGTTGTGGTAATCACCTTGGAGCAAGAGCTTTGTCCAGAGAGGCAATGAGAAGGGGATATTATTACTGGCCGACAATGAACGCAGATGCAAAGGCTTATGTTAAAAAATGTGAAAAGTGCCAAAGGTTTGCCCCAGTTATCAACTTGCCCCCGAACGATCTAACTCCGATACTGAACCCAATTCCTTTTGCCCAGTGGGGAATGGATATAGTAGGCCCATTCCCATCAGCCACAGGCGGAAGAAAATATCTGATAGTGGGAATTGATTACTTCACCAAGTGGATAGAGGCAGAACCAGTATCGAAGATAACGGCATCGGAGGTGAAAAAGTTTATATGGAAAAGCATCTTCACGAGGTTCGGGTTGCCGATGGCGATGGTTTTTGATCATGGAACTCAATTTGACTGTAAGCCAGTCAAAGATCTCTTAATGATGTATAAGGTAAAGTTTGCTTATGCGGCAGTATGCCACCCACAGTCTAACGGCCAGGCAGAAGCAGCAAATAAGCAGATAATAACGGCAATTAAGAAAAAGATCGAAGGCGCAAAAGGTCTATGGGCAGATTTGATACCAGAAATATTATGGGCCAACAGGACAACGATGAGAGAAGCCACAGGTGAATCCCCGTATACTCTGGTTTTTGGAACGGAGGCAGTCATACCAGCAGAGGTCGGGTTGCCGACATTCCGGATTCAGCATTACTGTGCAGATCAAAATGATTTACTCCTACGGCAACAGTTAGATTTCTTGCCAGAGCTAAGAGAAAAAGCAGCAGTTAAGTCAGCTGTCTTTAAAGAAAGAATGTCACGGGCCTACAACAGAAGAGTATCACATAGGTCGTTATGTAAAGGAGATCTAGTATTACGAAGAACCGCAGCAACCGGTAAGGGTAATGAAGATGGGAAGCTGACTGCGAATTGGGAAGGGCCTTATCGAATAAGAGATGTCATCATCCAAGGGTCATTTTACCTAGAAACCCCGGATGGGACACCTCTAAAAAATGTATGGAACTCGGCTGTATTGAAAAAATACTATGTGTAATAAACAAATCCTTATTTTTTGAAACTGATATCAAAAAAGATATCGGTAATGAATGAAGGAGTATTCAGACAATGCGCATGGAAATAGGCATCCTCCATTTAACAGAACATCGTTAAGTGGGATGGACAGCTAAAAACCGCTTCCATGAAGATAACAGTTATACAACCTGATCAGTTGTATACGTTAACTCATGAGGTTGCTGGTTCAAAATATAAATACCGGCCAAATCAATTCGAGTATACGCCGACATAAGGCGTAGCTCAGAAAATGATCGCCGAGAGGGTACCTAACTGGCTAAAACAACACAGCAGTAGGTGACCAGTGTTATAATCTGAACCAGCAACAATCGTTCGCTTTTATGTTCGCAGCTCAGTGTGCATAGCTCTAACGTGAACTATGAACACTGGGGAGGACAAGGAATGATATGACGTTCGATATTTTGCAATTTTTTATGCGTTGAAAACTAGCAAGGCAAGGCAACATGATTATCATAACCTTGTTTAAAAACAAGCAAACTAGAAAACGATAAGTAAAGAACAACACAGTTATGATAAAAGTGTAGAATTTTGAAGGTAATCGGCAGACAGTAAAAACAAAAACAAGTTTACACAACAGATAAAATTAACAACCGACAGGCATCACCACAAAAGAGGGGTATATGCCGATAAAACAGCACTGCCAAAACATGTTCATACATACAAAAGACAATAAAAGAGTTACGGCTGATAAGGCCCAATGATACAAGACCCACAAGAGGATGTCGGTGATGACTGCCCGCCCCTTCAAGATTGAACATTCTCAGGCACTGGGGAATCCAAAATGCTGGGATTGCTGGGGCCGTCATCGACAGTTGGCGCCAGGTTATACAAGTCCTCATCAGAAAATTGCTGCGCCTCAAAGCCAGAAGGGATCTTGTAGGCTTCCTCGCCGAAAGCCTTTTCAATTTTTGCCCAATCGTCCTTCTTCCAACCGGCGACGTGGGCAATACATCTCTGAGCAGCGGTCCAACCTCCATCAAAACGATCTTGGAGTTTGGAGCAAAACTCATCAGAGGCTAGATAACGGCCGACCGCTCTCCGACGGATACCAGGTTTGTCGGCTTCCATTTCTTGAACCTTTTCTTCAAGGCTCTTAATTTTAATCCTAGCATCCCGGAGATCTTTTTCAACTGAGGGAAGCCGTTCAACGGCCTTGTTTTTCTCAGAGATTTGAGTCTTCAAACTTTGCACCTCTAGCTCGAGATTGGCAACCCTCTCAGCCTTGACCTTCAGCTCCGACATCTCCCTGTCATCTTTTTCTTTTATTTTCCTCAGATCATCGAGGGCCTTTTCAGCATTTTTGATGACCTCCTGCATGGCACTTTCGCTGGCAGAGGCTTGATGATGTTTCTCCTGGTAGTAACGATACATCTCAACCAACTCTGTGCCAGACATGACGGCCTATAGAAATGTATATTTAGGTAAAAATAGGGAAGCCGAGAACGCTACATAAAAATATATATATAAAGAAATAAAATAATAATATGTATACGTACCTTCATCATGTTGTGCATGTGGGTAGCAGCAAGGGGGCCGATTGGACCAGCAGGTCTGTCCATTGGCAGTGTCAAATTGCTCAGCAGCCGATAACCGAGATTTCCACCTTGCATTGGGTCATCGGTTATCATAGATTCATTCCGGCCGACATCAATAGCAGGTTGCCAACGGTCGCCGGAATGGCCGGGAGGGACAGCAAACCCCTTCAGAACCTCATCTGGAAACCTTCCAGAAACACGCTCAATCCATTGATTGGACCGATAAGTCAAGGCTGGGATGTTGGAATCCGACCCAGCCGTTGTAGGAGCAATTGCGGTGGTTGCCTGAGGTTGACGGGGAGATTCAGCAGAAGTGAGATCTTCGATCTCAATACCCTGGATAACCTTCTTCACAACGGCCTCAGGGCTTTTAGCTTTGTTCACAGTCGGGGTCTTTTCAGGCACCGACTGGTCCTTCTTCTTCTCGGGCGCCGATTGATCTTTTTTCTTTTCGGCACGCCCTTTAGGTTGCCTGGGGCTGGAGATCACAATGCCACCTCGCCGATTGGCTAGAGGTGTTAGCTTTCTTTTCTTGGCATTATCATCGGCCATGATCTCAGCTCTTCTCTTGGCACTAATAGCTGGAGCACGCCCGCAGACGGAAGCAAGAGTATCGTAGGGGTCGGAAGCTTTGGGGCAGCGTCTGATAACCCTTGTCCCGTCAGAAGATAGGCCGAGTTGTCTGTTATCCAACTTATCAATGCCTGGCAAAAAGGAATGTAAATTCAATCAGTTAAATGCGAATACATAAAAAAAAAATAATAAAAAGGTAAGGAAGGTAACACTAAACAAGTAAACTATACCATTATGAAAATAAGAACATGAATAATTAGTGAATAAGAGTAATTAGACCAAGAAGGATAAGCTATACCATGCTGGTCAGTCCAACAAAGACCGACACGAGATAGCGGCGCGTTGCCTAGAATGTAACTCACATTCGGCACCCACACCGCAGGAATTAGACGGACCTTGCCGTCGCCTTCATCATGTTCAGAGATGTCAAAGTGATTGACAGCCCTCTCTTCATGCTTCCCGAGATCTCTCTCGGGGATTGAATCAAAATGGGGATGAGGCTTGAAAAAAGTTCTCCTCAAAGGAAAATCCTCTGGGACTGACATAAAGAAAAACTTATCCTTCCAACCTTTGCAGCTAGATAGTTTAGGATGGACGGTATATTTGTGAGGTTGGGTATATAAAGACCACCACCCATCCGATTGACCATCTCTCTTTAGGGTAATAAGCCGTCTGAATACATTAAGGGTTAGAGGGAAGTTCCGATATAGCATAACCCAGACTGTAGCAATAACGGCACGAATAGTTTGAGGGGTTAACTGAACCAGGCAAACGTTCCAAGCCTTCAAGATTTTGGCAACAAAGGGATGTAGAGGAAAACGGAGGCCAAAATCCAGGTGCTTCATGTAAACAGCCACGGAACCAGCTGGACAATCCAACACTGAAGCTCCAGATGGAAGGAGAGACAGCTCGTACCCATCAGGTAAGTTAAAGAACTTTTTCGCACGACGACAATAGTCCTTTGTAATTGTCGTTTTCCTAAAAGCTTCACTTATCTTTTCCTTTGCAACTTTTCCGTCGTTGGCAAGAACTATGTCTCAGAACTATACCCCTCGTCCAAATTCTCTTCCTGGATAACCTCGGCCGTTAAGTCAACAATGTCATCCCTACTCTCATTATTTACACTATCTTCCTGAGCGTCGTCATCTCTTAAAACTGAGTTGACGGCAGAATCATGAACAGGAGATGACGGACCTTCTTCAGGGGTCAAAGGGATGTCATCCTCAAGTTCTTCTTCAGAAGAACTTACAACCTGACCTTGTCCAGGTCTTTTACTAGATTCCGCTGCCTTGGCGGCCTCAGCGGCTTCACGGGCGGCAGCTCGGGGTTGATAACTTGTACTCTTTACCCTTGGCATAGTGTTTATACCTATATTGCCAACGTTAGTGCCGTATTGATTAAAATATCGTCTCCCAGTAAAGCTGCGTAAGTGATAACGGACATTAACAGGTTCAACGTCAAGAATTTCAGTATCGGCAGGGATATCAGGGTTAGTAGGGTGAAGGGCGCTTTCACGGTGGGCAATGGTCCTATGTATCATAAAAGCGCGTTTTTCTTCTTCAGAAGTTAACGTCTCAAAAGGGTAGTCAATGTTATCAGAAAGGGAAGACGAATTACCTTGATTACTACCGGTTTCTTTGCCTAAAGATTGTCTAATTAAACGACGCCTAGCAGTACTAAGGTTAGGAAAATTCTCTTCGACACTATCCTCAGACATTTAATTGAATATAAGGAAATAAAAATAGCATGAAAAATCAGGGGTTAGGGTACGAAAATACCTTCAATGAAAATCGCGGATTTAACGCCTCTAACTGATAAAGAAACGACGAAGAAAGAGAAGGTACGCCCGAGGAGACGGAATGCACAAACCGAACGCGAGGAGGATAAGAAAGAACAGAACTGTATTTAGGTAAACTTTTTCGACAGAAAACTGGGAAAGAATGGAAGAAAATGGCGGAATTTTGATCTAAAAAAGGGGAAGTTGAATGGCCAATTGAAGTGAAAGGCGGTTCAGAGATCCGACGGCTGTTAATTGCCAAACTTTTTCAAAAAGCAGCGGCAGGATTTGTGACACGTGTAAAAATTTTCCCGCCCAAGCAAAAAAAAAAAAAAAAAAAGGGGAAAAGAAGAAAAACGGTTACACTACCATAACGTACCCTTTGTAATAAATTGACCTTGTAAGCTATCGGCATACAAGGTCACTTGGGGAGGAAAACGGAGTTTTTCGCTCCCAGGGTTTTTGTAATAAATTGACCTTGTAAGTTATCGGCATACAAGGTCACTTGGGGAGGAAAACGGAGTTTTTCGCTCCCAGGGTTTTTGTAATAAATTGACCTTGTAAGTTATCGGCATACAAGGTCACTTGGGGAGGAAAACGGAGTTTTTCGCTCCCAGGGTTTTTGTAATAAATTGACCTTGTAAGCTATCGGCATACAAGGTCACTTGGGGAGGAAAACGGAGTTTTTCGATCCCAGGGTTTTTGTAATAAATTGACCTTGTAAGCTATCGGCATACAAGGTCACTTGGGGAGGAAAACGGAGTTACTGAAAAGGGGTTAATAAAACTGATGAGTTACTGAAACTGATGAAGAACACGGCGTTACGGCACAACAATTATCCTCTTACATAAATAATAATAAAAGTACTACAAGTAGCAAATTAACATAACACTTCTTAGCAAAAGAACATAGAGCTTAAAAATATATGAATATGTAGAAGTTAATTTGCCTGGATACAGGCCAAGCGGTTAAAATGAGTTATGAAAACGGCAAGATCGGTAATAAAACTTTGTCAGTAAGCAGTACTTGACAGAGTACAAGAAACGTTGCTACAATACGATTTACAGCATAAGGAAAAGTCTGAAGAATGACATGTGGAACCCAAAGTTTGTTTCGTTAGGCTCAGCTTGTTATTCATATAAACTGAGCACGATGACGAATGATCATACGTCCTCACTTGGGGGGCTAATTGTATGGGATGATATCTGGGCATGACCGATATCCTGTGAAAACATGACCAGATCACAAGAAGATGCTGATATGTTGCAGAAAGAGGACATGTCGGCCTGCCGCAATTTAACACGTGGCAACAGAAGCTCAACACTTGGCACAAAAGGCTCTGCATGGATGAGAGCCACCTGTCAAGGTAAACTACTATAAATAGTTGGTAAGACCTCATTAATGGAGGCATTAATGACTCTCTCTCTCTAATCTCTCTCTAATCTCTCTCTACTTTCTCTCTCTTATCTTCTTTTTTTTTAAACACCTTCTGACTTTATCATCGGAGTGGTTATCCCCGGATCACCCCGGGGTTAGCTAACTTCTTCTTGTTGTGTAGGTTCTCAGCTTGCCGATAGGGGTATCAAAATCTCAGGTCCGAGTTCTTGGAGGAGTCGGGATCAGACAGAAACAGATACCTCTTTACTCAAGTTGTTGCCAGGCATGAGCTTCTTGCGATGAGCAAGAGTGGTAATCTCGTCTAACAAGTCATCAGCTTGGTAAAGAGCTTCCTTAAGCCTTTCAAGTTTGTCACGTTCACTGTAGTTGGAACGACTTTGGTGCAGCCGCTCTTGTTCTTCAGCATCATGGAGGACGGCATCGATGGTGGACATAGTCTTCTTGAGTTTTAGAAGCTGGGACTTCACACCCAGTACAGATTGAATTTCCTTCCAAACAGCAGAGTCCATCACTTGAAGGATGGTTTGCACCAATGAAAGCCCTCCTGCTACATCCATCTCTCTCTCTCTTTTTTTTTTTTGTGGGTTACAACAGAATTTTTTTGAGCAAATTCAAAAGAAATGGAATGTGTTTAGAGTGTTTTTGTGGGTATGTTTGCCAATGTGACAGAGAGTTATTTTATATTAGCTGAGAAGACTTTTCAAAGTTGCTTCACTTAATTTTTTTTAGAAATTGGTTTGTTTTTTCCAACTAAATACTTGTAAGTCTCATTGACATTCTACAGTAATTTGTACGTACGGAGTTGCTCATAAGTTTTCAGTTTTTCACAATAATTGCTTTTACTCTGTATTTTACTATTTTATTTCAATTTGTAAATAATTCAGGCTATAGATAACTTCTAGTCTAATATGGGATGCGGTGGAATAGGCCCATATGTGAGAAAACGTACTTACATGAGTACTGAATATAAATTTAGAACAAGTGAGTAAAAGTTAAGAATATGAATAAAATTTTTAAACATATGATTAAAAATTCAGAACACAGATTTAAAATTTTGAACACGTGAGTAATAATTTAGGACATTTATGCGAGTAATAATTTAGAACATTTGATTTTGGATTTATAATGTGTGATTAAAAATATAGAACATACGAGTAAAAATTTATAACATGAGAGTGTTCTCACATGTGAAAGAGTACTCACGTAAAATGGGAATTCTCACGAAAGCTAAAATTAAAGTTATTGGAATAAAAGAGTAAAATTAGTCTTTCTAACATTAAGAAAATGTTTTTCACCTATGAAAAGGGGGAGGGGGAATGAGATATGAGAATTATTTGAGGAATGCAGCCAAAATGTCTTATTTGTGCAAGTTGTATTCACTAGAGATGAGAACCACAAGTAACTAACCCTTATTTTCCTTCGTTTACTTGACTTGAGAGTTGAGGCCCAGCAGACAGTGACGTTGAAAGGATAATGTTATGCAGGACTATACTAGATTAGAACTGTTAGTTCCAGATTATTCTATTTAATTTCTAGATCAGAATGTCCATCCCAACATTATATGCAAAGCAAACCTCACCAATCACAGAGCACCTGAGTGTCCTGTGACAGAAAATTAGAAAATTTGGCAACACTCATCAATTCCATCTTTGAACTATCTATGTTTGGATTTTATAATTGATGAAACATTAGTCATTATAACCAAACATAATTATGATTTGCGATAATAGATTTATTACATTATGAACTTTATTATTGTCATTTAGGATCAATTTTGATGATTAATTTACTTTATGAAAAATCCCCAATTTTTATATGAACCCTAACTATTTGTAACTCCAAATTTGAAGACATGGCAGAAAATTTCAATGAAAATCAAAGAAAGTAATAACCTTTTGTGGAATGCATTGTCCACGGCTTTGACAAAGTAGACGAACACTCCCCCCAAAAAATAAAGAGTAGATGAAGACCACGATAACATCTGTGTTTCGAGCATACCAGATTATAGCCAAAGTTGAATGATTGACTTCACATTTGCAAGTTTGACTTAGAGTTTGATGGTTTTTGAGTGGGCCTTGCTGAAGAAATTTGGAAAGAAGTCTAAAGTGGTTTAAACTTATGGACTTAATAGGTACGGGACTACGAGTAGTTCATATTTCATACCTTATGGTGTGATTCAATTTGACTTGAATCGATTAAACTTGAAGGTTATTATGGTAAATTACTTTTAATAACTATTATTTTTTGGAATGCTTTTGCTAAGCTTATTAAACTTATTTAGTTTTTAAACAAAATTTATCTTTGTTAGTCTACTATTAGAGGAATATGTTAATTTGTATATTTCGTGTAAATTACTTTCGATAATCATTATTTGTGAAAGTCTTAAGCGTTAATTGTAAATGTGTAAAAAATTAATGTATAATTTAAATTTATATGTATTCCTCAGAAAAAAAATTATAAGTGAATTACATAGTATAAATAAATGATTTACACACGATTTTGTCATACATTTTCAAATTAATTATGGCGAGATTTCATTTTTTTTTCTTTTAAATGGCCTAAGTTACATACAATTGGAACTTCAAAAGTAGAGTTAGGATTAACAAAATTGAATTGTATCCAATACAACAACAAGATCAACAGCAATAATTAGGAATCTATCAGGAACATTGAGAAGTGGAAAATGCATATACCGAGTTATTTTAACAATCTCAAACAATATAAAAGATAAGAAATTTTTATGGAGTATACACATTAAGGACTTAAGGGAGGAAGAGCCACCTATGGACTAGGCAGGGTTCTCCTCTAAAGCTCTCAAGTCTATCGCAGTAACAGAAAATTATACGAGTAAACTCCTTGCCTTCCAATATGACAGCAACCAGGCTTGCAAATTAACTAGAGTCCTCGAGCTGATATTATCAATTGCTCTCTATTTTCGTATTCAACTACTTGAACCATCTAATCTCAAGATTTTCATTTAGTATATCTCATGTCTTGCTTTCCCTCTTATGTTGATGATGTAGAGCTTATAAGGAACATGTAGCACTCCCTTAAAATGGCAGAGTCCCCTGTTTTAAGACAGAACTATTGAAATCTACTCATAATTTGTTAGAATATTCATTGGACAACTTTGTACAAGAATGACCCAGCTTAGAAGCATCTAGAAGAAATCAACATTAGCTGACCTTAATTCCCAAACTTTCTGATCATATAGCGCAATCTACATGGGATTATTCTACCGTATCATTTTTCAAAAAATGACACCATAAGATAATGATGTGTCAGATCATGAATGGTCAATTTTTTATTTATTTTTAAAAGTCTAAATGTATTATACATGTATATTTAATTTTAAATACATGAATTTTTTTAACAATACGTAATTATAGATTTTTAAATTCTATTTTTATCTTTTTAAGATTATTTTCAAAAATTAAATTATAATTAAAATTTAGAAAATAAAAAATTCATCATTGTTCAACAATGTTCTTCATTCATGTTCAACAACGTTCTTCATTCATGTCATAGATTAACCACCTATTCCCAAAATCATTGTTATTTGTTAAAGTATACTCAAATCCGGCCTAAAATCCTCATTAAAATTCATAAATGAATTGTGTTGTGGAGTTTTGTTTTTTTAGTTTTAATTTTTAGATTTTGTTCATAAAAAAATCTCAACAACAATCTCATTTTTAAGTATTTGTTGAAGAAGAATTATATGCATAGGTGTTTTGCAATATCATAGTGGTTGGCGGCATAGTGATTTAGGTTGAATGATTGACGTTCTTCCAACTGTGTAATCGGAGAAGATGACCATTTTTTTTCTTTTCGAGTCCCATCACTTTGATCCGCACAAATTAATTAATTTTTCGCAAACTTGTTTGTGGATTAGGTAGTGACCTAAACTACTTTTGGTCATTACATATAAGAATTATATGCTCTGTTTTATATTTAAGGCATTTACCTATGTATACTTTGGGCATGATCTCATAATTATATACAAAACCGTAGCATTGATGGCTACAAATTTACAGTCAGGGGGTCAAAGGTATAAACTAGGAAAGAATATCTACAACCAACTAATTTACAATTATACAAGTTATAGGCTATAAACTACGAAGGAAAATAATACACCTAACTAATTCACATTTACAAAGATATATACAATATATTTAACACTTCCTAACATAAATCATAATGGTTTATTGACGGAAGGTATATCAATTATTATTATTACTGAAATTTATCCTATTATTAAATATCAATTATAATCTTATAATTTATTTTATAATAACCAAAATTATCCCTATTTAAAAAATTAGTTATTTTCCATTCAAAAAAATATATTAGTTATTAACCTATAATTAGTTTAATATTGCAATTAACATAATTTATCCTATTTTAAATTATGCATAATTATGTGAATGAATAAAAATAGAATGTTTAATTCATGATGAAATTTATATTGTAATATAATTGTGTCGATAAAAATGATAATAATAATATCACTATTTTAACTAAATAGGAGAAACAAATTAATACTAGACAATAGACATGACCTAATATAATAAAATTTATGTAATTTCCTTACTTTATATAAGGTGGTTGAATATTTGTTTTAAAAATGAAAAAAAAAATTATGTAGCATACTTACATTATATAACACGGTTCCATATTTGTATATTTGTACTCCAGGTAATGACCTAAACATTTATAAGTCATAACATTTTTATTTAATGTTATTTAATTAGTGTATTCTCGTTCTTAAAGTATCAATTGAAAGTCTAATAGATGTTAGTTTAACACTTTATAAATGAAAATGTTATCATCTTTAATTTATAGTTGTAACACTTTCCTAAAATAGAAATGTCACAATAGTTACAACACACTATAAAAGGAAGTTTTGGGGAATTTTTCTGTGTGACTGGCCACAACATGTGGCTGGGGTTAATCGAGTTACTCGTCTAGGGGTGACTCGAGTTAGTCTTGACCAAGTAACCCCTCAAGTAACCCCTAACCGAGTAACCCCTGACCAAACCCTTCACGTAACCCCTAACCGAATATTCCCTCGAGTAACCCCTCAAGTGACCCATGACCGAGTAACCCTTCGAGTAACCCTTGATCGAGTAACCCCCTAAACGAGTAACCCCTGACCAACCCCTCAAGTAACCCCTGATCGAACTCCTCAAGTAACCCTTGAATGAGTAACCCCTGATCGAACCCCTCAAGTAACTTCTGACCGAGTAACTCGAGTAACCTCTAACCGAGTAACTTGAGTAATACCGGCCACACGGTGTAACCAGCCACATATAAAAATTTGTGTTCAAATTAAAGAACGTATACGATTAATTCCAAATATAAATCATAGTAGGCAATTATATTATCTCAGTGTCATGAAAGACAATTAACAAGTTTGATCTTATTAGATTTCTTTTATGATAATTTTTCAAAACATCAACTTTTTTAAAATTTTACTTATACGTAGCCGAAGTTATTAATGGTCAAAGATGTTCATTGAAAACCATACAAATGTAAAGTGAATCGAAACATTTAGGAATAGAGGGAGTATATCAATTCTCAAAATCTTAAGAACATTGATAGATATTATATTTATGATAATATTTGTCGCAGATTAGTATAGATTTTATGTATATTTTGTATCCTTATCGTACTAGGTTTCCGAACGTGTTTAGGCCTAGCATTGTAAACTCTATAAATATTGATCAATGGTACACACTCCAGGCTGAAGAGTTTTCCCGAAATCTAACATGGTATCACAGCTTAGGTTTTAGATCTCAATTTTTTATTTTTCCAATTTATTGGTTTTTTGGTTTATTGGGACCTTGCCTTCATCACGTTTTTCCGCAATTGTTCTCTGTTTCACAAGATTTCGGTTACAAGTTAATTCCCTTTTCTTTTTCCATGCTACATTGACTTAGCTATGGCAAAGGATGATGATTCATCCTCTCCACCTCCTCCTCCAACCAATGAGTTTCATCCCGCACTTACCGTCACAAATATCAAGAATGCAATCCCGCTGATTCTAGATTATGAAAAAGTCCAATATGCAAATTGGGTGGAGTTGTTTGAAAATCATATGGTGGCATATAATGTATTAGATCATATTGATCCCAAGACACCTCGTCCCTCTGATATTTCCGACGCCTTGTGGAACCAGTTGGATGCCATTGTAAAACAATGGATATATGGCATCATCTCTTCAGACCTTCTTGAAACAATCTTGAAGAGAAAGTCTACTGCTCAGCAGACCTGGGATCGTCTCGCGGACATCTTCCAAGACAACAAGAGCACGAGAGCGGTGTTTCTTGAAACCCAATTGAATGTAATCCACCTGGATTCATTCCCGAATGTCACTGCCTACTGCCAGCAACTAAAAAGCATAGCCGATCAGCTTGCGAATGTCGATCAACCAAATTCTGACCAGAAATTGGTGCTCCGTATGGTTGCCGGCCTCAATAAAACTGACTATGATACGGTTGCAACGATGATTGCGCAGTCCGACCCACTGCCCTCTTTTAACAACGCGCGTTCCCGTCTTCTTTTGGAGGAAACTCGTCGGAACAATGACACCTCCGCTCCGCCATCTTCATTTGTCGCTCAACAGCAGCAATCCAACGCTGACGACTCAACGCCACAACAACAACCGCCTGCTGGCGGTGGGCGCGGCAACGGTGCAGGGGGCGGCAAGGCCGGGGGGAAAGGTGGTCGTGGCAAAGGCCGTGGTGGCCAAGGCCGTGGAACTCAACAACAACAACAACAACAGGCCACGACTCAACCCCAACAATCTTTTGGGCAACTTAATCAGCCTTGGGCCCAAGGACAACAGCTTGCTTGGCCTCAATGGGCTATTCCTCCAGCCTCATTCCCTACCATGGGCCAGGACGAGCAGCGGCCCAACTCTCAAGGACCACAACAGCAAGCATATTACATTGGGGCACCGATGTATGGTCCACCTATGACGCCAACGGAGTTTGCCAGTGCTTACTCATCACCAGGGCTATCGACACCGGATAACGGATGGTACATGGATTCGGGAGCTACCACCCACATGACTCACAATTCCGGTAATCTTCTTCCCCTGTTTAAATTAAGCACAAATACTCATATTTTAGTTGGTAATGGTCATCGCATTCCAATTACTGGTTATGGTCATACTAATCTCCCAAACAAACTTGCACTTAAAGATGTTCTCCTCGCCCCTCAAATTATTAAAAATCTAATTTCAGTCCGCAAATTTACCTCTGATAATTCGGTTTCTATTGAATTTGACCCTAATGGTTTTTCTGTGAAGGACCTTCGAACGGGGAGGGTAGTCACTAGATGCAATAGTTCGGGAGACCTCTACCCTATCACCACCAATTATCCAAGCACCTGTCTTGCCACTTCACTCACCACAATCGCTCCCTCAACTTGGCATGATCGTCTAGGACATCCAGGAGCACCTTCTTTAAGTTTTCTTATGAGCAATAATTTCATTGATTACAATAAGGAGCATAATAACTCCAATTTTTGTAATTCTTGTCCCATAGGGAAACATGTTAGACTTCCTATTTATGATTTGAATAGTAAAACTTATTGTGCTTTTGATATTGTTCATGCCGATTTATGGACATCTCCTATTCGTAGTAGTAATAGTTATAAATATTATTTGGTTCTTCTTGATGATTTTACTCATTATGTTTGGGCAATTCCGTTAGCTTCTAAATCTCAAGCATTCCAATCTTTTCTCACTTTTAAACAATATGTGCAAACTCAATTTGAAAGACCCATTAAATGCTTTCAAAGTGACCATGGTCGTGAATTCGACAATGGCCCTTTCAAGAATTTTTGTCTAGATAATGGAATGGTTTTTAGATTTTCTTGCCCTCACACTTCTTCCCAAATGGCAAAGCCGAACGTACGATTCGCACCATAAATAATGTCAAACGCACTTTACTATTCCATGCATCTCTTCCTCCGATCTTTTGGGCCCATGCTTTAGAGACCGCTACCTATCTTCTTAACATCTTGCCGACTAAGTCCTTAAAGAACTTAACTCCGGCTCAAGATCTCTTTCGCAAAAACCCTTTATATGATCATCTTAGAGTTTTTGGTTGTCTTTGTTACCCAAATTTAGCCTCTACCGCTCCACACAAGCTTGCTCCGAAGTCTACTCCTTGTGTCTTCCTAGGCTATCCTTCCAATCACCGTGGCTATAAGTGTCTTGATCTCACCACAAACAAAATTATTCTTTCTAGACATGTTGTGTTTGATGAGTCGACTTTCCCTTACAAAAATTTGGTAAGTTTCAAATTGTCAGATTATAATTTTTTAGGATTTGATGAACAATCTCTATTGCTCACTCACCCTTATTTAAGGAATCAGCTCACTCACTCATACCCAGCCCCTCAAACTCGGCAGGCCCACACCCCAAGCCCACCTTCGCCAGCCCACCCCTACACTACTCCACCTGGGCCAGCGCCTAATGGGCTTCCAGCGACCTACTCAGTCCCCTCCCCCTCTTCACGGACTGGGCCAGCTCTCACTCCTACTTGCCAGACCACCCCGCAATACAATTGCGGCACACCCACTCCTCCCGCAACATCACCGCGGACCCCACTGCCACACAACCCAGCCTCGCCCACATAGTCCCCGCCACCAATGCGTGGCATCCCCCCTCTCCAACCTACTCGGCCACCACCCCCTTCTTCCCGAGTCACCCGTAGTTAACGGGGTATTTTTAAGCCTAACCCGAAATATTATAACCTCACCGTTCAACACTCAGGTCCTTCTCACATTAAATTCCCTCTTCCAAAATCATATAAACAAGCCTTAAATGACCAAAATTGGAATGCGGCGATGAATGATGAGTATAGTGCTTTAATTAAAACAGGGACATGGGAATTGGTGCCTAGGCCTGCGGGGGTGAATATTGTTAATTGTATGTGGCTATTTAAGCATAAATACAAGTCTAATGGTGACTTTGAAAGGCACAAAGCTCGTCTTGTATGTGATGGCAGGTCACAGGAAATTGGTGTGGATTGTGATGAGACGTTCAGTCCGGTAGTTAAACCGGCCACTATTCGCATTGTTCTCAGTTTAGCTATGGCCTAAAAGTGGTCGATACATCAATTAGATTTCAAAAATGCCTTTTTACATGGTGATTAGTAGGAAACTGTTTATATGCATCAACCTCCGGGTTTTGTTGATCGGAGGGCTCCCTCCCATGTTTGCCGACTCCGCAAGGCTCTCTATGGTTTGAAGCAAGCTCCCAGAGCTTGGTACCAACGCTTTGCAACTTTTCTTATCAAATTGGGTTTTGTCATTACTAAAAGTGACAACTCTCTCTTTACTTTCCGGCGGGGAGATGATATGGCATATTTGCTCTTATATGTTGATGATATCATTTTAGCTACCTCATCTAACAGGTTGCGCACAGGGATCATCTCTTAGTTACAAACTGAGTTTCCCATGTCTGACTTGGGGCCTTTGAGTTATTTTTTGGGTATTTCAGTAACCCGAAAACCTTCTTATTTGCTACTTTCGCAGGAAAAGTATGCATAGGAGATTTTAGAGCGTGCAGAGATGGCCTCTTGTAAACCTGCAGCCACTCCAATTGACACTAAGTCCAAACTTAGTGCAGATGCAGGGCCACCTTTTTGGGATCCTACTTTGTATCGCAGTTTAGCAGGTGCTCTTCAGTACCTTACTTTCACCACGCCAGATATTTCCTATGCGGTACAACAAGTGTGTCTTTTTATGCATGATCCCCGGGAACCTCATTATGAGGCATTGAAACGCATTATGCGTTATGTTCAGGGTACCATTGATCACGGATTACATTTATATCCTATTGTTTCTCATCGACTGATTACTTACACTGACGCTGACTGGGGAGGTTATCCCGATACCCGGCGTTCCACTTCGGGCTACTGTTGTTTCCTTGGGGACAACCTCGTATCTTGGTCATCTAAGCGTCAGCATACTTTATCTAAGTCGAGTGCAGAAGCAGAATATCGAGGCGTCGCAAATGTTGTCTCTGAGGCGTGTTGGCTTCGCAATCTTTTGCTTGATTGTCCTCTACGGCAAGCTACTATTGTTTATTGTGATAATGTCAGTGCTATCTACCTTTCTGGCAACCCGGTACAACACCAACGCACCAAACATGTGGAGATGGATATTCATTTTGTTCGAGAAAAGGTTGCTTTGGGCCAAGTTCGGGTTCTCCATGTTCCTACTAGATATCAGTTTGCGGACATTTTCACTAAAGGCTTACCATGAGACTTATTTCTGGAATTTAGGTCCAGTCTTAGCGTATGACCTCCTCCCGCTACGACTGCGGGGGTGTGATAGATATTATATTTATGATAATATTTGTCGCAGATTAGGATAGATTTTATGTATATTTTGTATCCTTATCGTACTAGGTTTTCGAACGTGTTTAGGCCTAGCATTGTAAACTCTATAAATATTGATCAATGGTACACACTCCAGGCTGAAGAGTTTTCCCGAAATCTAACATGGTATCACGGCTTAGGTTTTAGATCTCAATTTTTTATTTTTCCAATTTATTGGTTTTTTGGTTTATTGGGACCTTGCCTTCATCACGTTTTTCCGCAATTGTTCTCTGTTTCACAAGATTTCGGTTACAAGTTAATTCCATTTTCTTTTTCCATGCTACATTGACTTAGCTATGGCAAAGGATGATGATTCGTCCTCTCCACCTCCTCCTCCAACCAATGAGTTTCATCCCGCACTCACCGTCACAAATATCAAGAATGCAATCCCGCTGATTCTAGATTATGAAAAAGTCTAATATGCAAATTGGGTGGAGTTGTTTGAAAATCATATGGTGGCATATAATGTATTAGATCATATTGATCCCAAGACACCTCGTCCCTCTGATATTTCCGACGCCTTGTGGAACCAGTTGGATGCCATTGTAAAACAATGGATATATGGCACCATCTCTTCAGACCTTCTTGAAACAATCTTGAAGAGAAAGTCTACTGCTCAGCAGACCTGGGATCGTCTCGCGGACATCTTCCAAGACAACAAGAGCACGAGAGCGGTGTTTCTTGAAACCCAATTGAATGCAATCCACCTGGATTCATTCCCGAATGTCACTGCCTACTGCCAGCAACTAAAAAGCATAGCCGATCAGCTTGCGAATGTCGATCAACCAAATTCTGACCAGAAATTAGTGCTCCGTATGGTTGCCGGCCTCAATAAAACTGACTATGATACGGTTGCAACGATGATTGCGCAGTCCGACCCACTGCCCTCTTTTAACAACGCGCGTTCCCGTCTTCTTTTGGAGGAAACTCGTCGGAACAATGACACCTCCGCTCCGCCATCTTCATTTGTCGCTCAACAACAGCAATCCAACGCTGACGACTCAACGCCACAACAACAACTGCTTGCTGGCGGTGGGCGCGGCGACGGTGCATGGCGCGACAAGGCCGGGGGGAAAGGTGGCCGTGGCAAAGGCCGTGGTGGCCAAGGCCGTGGCACTCAACAACAACAACAAAAACAACAGGCCACGACTCAACCCCAACAATCTTTTGGGCAACTTAATCAGCCTTGGGCCCAAGGACAGCAGCTTCCTTGGCCTCAATGAGCTATTCCTCCTGCCCCATTCCCTACCATGGGCCAGTACCAGCAGCGGCCCAACTCTCAAGGACCACAACAGCAAGCATATTACATTGGGGCACCGATGTATGGTCCACCTATGACGCCAACGGAGTTTGCCAGTGCTTACTCATCACCGGGGCTATCGACACCGGATAACGGATGGTACATGGATTCGGGAGCTACCACCTACATGACTCACAATTCCGGTAATCTTCTTCCCCTGTTTAAATTAAGCACAAATACTCATATTTTAGTTGGTAATGGTCATCGCATTCCAATTACTGGTTATGGTCATACTAATCTCCCAAACAAACTTGCACTTAAAGATGTTCTCCTCGCCCCTCAAATTATTAAAAATCTAATTTCAGTCCGTAAATTTACCTCTGATAATTCGGTTTCTATTGAATTTGACCCTAATGGTTTTTCTGTGAAGGACCTTCGAACGGGGAGGGTAGTCACCAGATGCAATAGTTCGGGAGACCTCTACCCTATCACCACCAATGATCCAAGCACCTGTCTTGCCACTTCACTCACCACAGTCGCTCCCTCAACTTGGCATGATCGTCTAGGACATCCGGGAGCACCTTCTTTAAGTTTTCTTATGAGCAATAATTTCATTGATTACAATAAGGAGCATAATAACTCCAATTTTTGTAATTCTTGTCCCATAGGGAAACATGTTAGACTTCCTATTTATGATTTGAATAGTAAAACTTATTGTGCTTTTGATATTGTTCATGCCGATTTATGGACATCTCCTATTCATAGTAGTAATGGTCATAAATATTATTTGGTTCTTCTTGATGATTTTACTCATTATGTTTGGGCAATTCCGTTAGCTTCTAAATCTCAAGCATTCCAATCTTTTCTCACTTTTAAACAATATGTGCAAACTCAATTTGAAAGACCCGTTAAATGCTTTCAAAGTGACCATGGTCGTGAATTCGACAATGGCCCTTTCAAGAATTTTTGTCTAGATAATGGAATGGTTTTTAGATTTTCTTGCCCTCACACTTCTTCCCAAATGGCAAAGCCGAACGTATGATTCGCACCATAAATAATGTCAAACGCACTTTACTATTCCATGCATCTCTTCCTCCGATCTTTTAGGCCCATGCTTTAGAGACCGCTACCTATCTTCTTAACATCTTGCCGACTAAGTCCTTAAAGAACTTAACTCCGACTCAAGCTCTCTTTCGCAAAAACCCTTCATATGATCTGAAGGAGTTATGTCTTCGATAAGTGCAATTACTAGATATATCAAGGATCACTATTATGGAGATAATAAGTTCGTTCTTTTGGGTCGTCATTATCTGTTGCTAGACTATGATCAATGATCTTTGGGCTAGTCAAATAGTCCAAAGACCACTAGAATGGATCCTATAAGGTCACACAACAAGGGTATTGGGTTAAGCAAGTTGGAGGCCCATTAATGGGCCTCATGAGCACTTAATCAATCATGAGTAGGAAAGAGTTAGACTAGTTAGATTGGGATTAGGATTTGGGCTTAAGACATGGAGTCTTATTTGTGGATGGGATCTATAAATAAGATCCATGCCTAGGGTTGCATGTATAACAATTAACAGTTAATTGTGCATCAAGCAACCAATCCCAAAATCCCAAAATCTCTCTGAAACTCACGCCTCTCTCTCTCCCTCACCAAGGCTCACGGCCGGCCACTCCTAGTGGCGCGTGTGGTGGTTCGTTGCGCGTTCTTCTCCATAGAAGGTCAATTGAAGGGTTCAATTGCAACTAACTAGCATTAGTGGAGGTCTTAATCTGTGCTCGTGGACCGAGTAGAGGAATCACGTTTGGGGTTCTTTATCTCCCTTGTTATTGTTCTTGCTCGATCACTAGTGGAATCACGCTTCAAAGGTATTAATTCTAATTCTTTATGTGTTATGCATGATCTTGGTTTTTAGGTGCTTCATGAATATGATTCATGTATTTTCCGCATATTGTACCTATAAGTTCCTACATGATCATCTTAGAGTTTTTGGGTGTCTTTGTTACCCAAATTTAGCCTCTACCGCTCCACACAAGCTTGCTCCGAAGTCTACTCCTTGTGTCTTCCTAGGCTATCCTTCCAATCACCGTGGCTATAAGTGTCTTGATCTCACCACAAACAAAATTATTCTTTCTAGACATGTTGTGTTTGATGAGTCGACTTTCCCTTACAAAAATTTGGTAAGTTTCAAATTGTCAGATTATAATTTTTTAGGATTTGATGAACAATCTCCATTGCTCACTCACCCTTATTTAAGGAATCAGCTCACTCACTCAAACCTAGCCCTTCAAACTCGGCAGGCCCACACCCCAGGCCCACCTTCGCCAGCCCACCCCTACACTACTCCACCTGGGCCAGCGCCTAATGGGCTTCCAGCGACCCACTCAGTCCCCTCCCCCTCTTCACGGACTGGGCCAGCTCTCACTCCTACTTTCCAGACCACCCCGCAATACAATTGCGACACACCCACTCCTCCCGCAACATCACCGCGGACCCCACTGCCACACAACCCAGCCTCGCCCACATAGTCCCCGCCACCAATGCGTGGCATCCCCCCTCTCCAACCTACTCGGCCACCACCCCCTTCTTCCCGAGTATTTTTAAGCCTAACCCGAAATATTGTAACCTCACCATTCAACACTCGGGTCCTTCTCACATTAAATCCCCTCTTCCAAAATCATATAAACAAGCCTTAAATGACCAAAATTGGAATGCGGCGATGAATGATGAGTATAGTGCTTTAATTAAAACAGGGACATGGGAATTGGTGCCTAGGCCTGCGGGGGGTGAATATTGTTAATTGTATGTGGCTATTTAAGCATAAATACAAGTCTAATGGTGACCTTGAAAGGCACAAAGCTCGTCTTGTATGTGTTGGCAGGTCACAGGAAATTGGTGTGGATTGTGATGAGACGTTCAGTCCGGTAGTTAAACCGACCACTATTCGCACTGTTCTCAGTTTAGCTATGGCTAAAAAGTGGTCGATACATTAATTAGATGTCAAAAATGCCTTTTTACATGGTGATTAGCAGGAAACTGTTTATATGCATCAACCTCCGGGTTTTGTTGATCGGAGGGCTCCCTCCCATGTTTGCCGACTCCGCAAGGCTCTCTATGGTTTGAAGCAAGCTCCCAGAGCTTGGTACCAACGCTTTGCAACTTTTCTTATCAAATTGTGTTTTGTCATTACTAAAAGTGACAACTCTCTCTTTACTTTCCGGCGGGGAGATGATATGGCATATTTGCTCTTATATGTTGATGATATCATTTTAGCTACCTCATCTGACAGGTTGCGCACAGGGATCATCTCTCAGTTACAAACTGAGTTTCCCATGTCTGACTTGGGGCCTCTGAGTTATTTTTTGGGTATTGCAGTAACCCGAAAACCTTCTTATTTGCTACTTTCGCAGGAAAAGTATGCATAGGAGATTTTAGAGCCTGCAGAGATGGCCTCTTGTAAACCTGCAGCCACTCCAATTGACACTAAGTCCAAACTTAGTGCAGATGCAGGGCCACCTTTTTGGGATCCTACTTTGTATCGCAGTTTAGCAGGTGCTCTTCAGTACCTTACTTTCACCACGCCAGATATTTCCTATACGGTACAACAAGTGTGTCTTTTTATGCATGATCCCCGGGAACCTCATTATGAGGCATTGAAACGCATTATGCGTTATGTTCAGGGTACCATTGATCACGGATTACATTTATATCCTATTGTTTCTCATCGACTGATTACTTACACTGACGCTGATTGGGGAGGTTGTCCCGATACCCGGCGTTCCACTTCGGGCTACTGTTTTTTCCTTGGGGACAACCTCGTATCTTGGTCATCTAAGCGTTAGCATACTTTATCTAAGTCGAGTGCAGAAGCAGAATATCGAGGCATCGCAAATGTTGTCTCTGAGGCGTGTTGGCTTCGCAATCTTTTGCTTGATTGTCCTCTACGGCAAGCTACTATTGTTTATTGTGATAATGTCAGTGCTATCTACCTTTCTGGCAACCCGGTACAACACCAACGCACCAAACATGTGGAGATGGATATTCATTTTGTTCGAGAAAAGGTTGCTTTGGGCCAAGTTCGGGTTCTCCATGTTCCTACTAGATATCAGTTTGCGGACATTTTCACTAAAGGCTTACCATGAGACTTATTTCTGGAATTTAGGTCCAGTCTTAGCGTATGACCTCCTCCCGCTACGACTGCGGGGGTGTGATAGATATTATATTTATGATAATATTTGTCGCAAATTAGGATAGATTTTATGTATATTTTGTATCCTTATCGTACTAGGCTTCCGAACGTGTTTAGGCCTAGCATTGTAAACTCTATAAATATTGATCAATGGTACACACTCCAGGATGAGGAGTTTTCCTGAAATCTAACAAACATAATACATTCAATGCAGTTAGTTCTTTTTCCCAACCATTATAATAGTAGTAGTAGTAGTAGTAGTAGTAGTAGTAGTAGTAGTAGTAGTAGTAGTAGTAGTAGTAGTAGTAGTAGTAGTAGTAGATAATAACATCAACTAAAAGGTAATGACCTATATTGTGTAGATAAAAATCAACTAAAAGGTAATGACCTATATTGTGTTATCCCATTACCTGAATTTGTTATCTAAAACAATTTTTTACTCCAATAAAACTTATTAAATAATTGTCTTTCATGACACTAAGATAAAAAAAATTGCCTACCTACTATGATTTATATTTGGAAGTAATCTTAAACATTCTTTAACTTGAATAGTTCATCATTATTAGACTCTGTAAATAACCTGTACATGATTGTTCTATTTATGTGATCATATATATTTTTTACAAGAAAAAACTGCATACTTCTTCCATTTCTTTATAGTTATAACATAAATTTTATCACGGTAGTTAAAAAAAGTGGATCTCACATGTTATAATACATTTAAAATGGGATTAAGAGGTTGTTAAGAGTATAATCAAGTGGATCATGAGTTTTAGATTAATGTAATAATACAATTTTCACCATAAAAACCTAGCTTCCTATTATAGTGTATTGCAACTATTATGATAAATCTATTTTACGAAAGTGTTACAACTATAAATTAAAGATAGTAACATTTTCATTTATAAAGTGTAAACTAATACCTATTAGACCATTAGACATTCAATTCATACTTTAAAAAGGGAATGCACTAACTAAATAACATCAAATTAAAATGTTATGACTTATAAAAGTTTAGGTTATTACTTGAAATACTTATAGATAAATATACAAGCGGGTTATATAATGCAAGTAAGCTACATATATCTTTTTTATGTTTTAAACAAATATCGACCTCCTTATATAAAGTAAGAAAAATATATACATTTTATTATATTAGGTCATGTCTAGTATTAATTTATTTCTCGAATTTAAATTAAATAGTGTCGGTATTCTCATATTTATCAACACAATTATATTGCAATATAGATTTAATAATGAATTAAACATTCTATTTTTCATTCTCAGAAGTATGGAACATAATTTAAAATAGGATGAATTTTGTTAATGAAAATATTAAACAAATTTTAGGATAATAACTGATATAAAATAGGTATAATTTTGGTATTATAGTATTTAAAAATAAATTGTAAGATAATAATTGATATTTTTAGTAGGATAAATTTCGGTAATTATAATAATAAATAAAATTTTAGGATATTTTTTTCAAAAAATAAAAAATAAAAAAATTCTTAGGATAATAATTGATATACTTTCCATCAAAAGAAACCCACTACGATTACGTATGAAAGTTTTAAATATATTGCATGTTATATATATTGTATATATCTTTGTAGATAAAAAATAGTTTTATTGATTCATAATTATATACAAATCTGTAGCTTAACTAAAACTACAAAAAAGGAGGTCAAAGATATAAACTAGGAAAGCATATCTACAACCAACTAATTTACAATTATACAAATCAAAAGCAATAAACTAGGAAGGAAAATAATATATTAACTAATTTACATTTACAAAAATATATATAATATATTTAACAATATATATCTAAATGGAAGTAACTAAAACTACAATCTTAAGACTCCATAAATAACGTGTAAATAATTGTGGATTGATTGTGCTTTTATGTTATATATATATTCTTTAAAAAAATCTACATATTATTTATATAATTACGTCATAATTTATTTTCAGGTAATGCCCAAAGTAAACACAGGTAATGCCTTAAATACAAACAGAATATATAAAACCCTTTTTTTCCTATGTAATGACCTAAAGTAGTTTAGGTCATTACCTAATCCACAAACAAGTTCACAAATTATTAATTAATTTTTACGGATCACACTAATGGGATTCGAAAAGAAAAAAATAAATGGGTCGTCTTCTCCAATTACAGTCGGAAGAACACTAATCATTCAACCTAAATCGCTATGCCGCCAACCATCTTTCGTGATATTGGAAAACACACATGCGGGTAATTCTTCCTTAGCAAATACAAAAAAAATTAGATTGTTGTTATGATTTTTATGAACAAAAATCTAAATTCAAAACTGAAAAAACGAAACTGTACACAACAATTCATTTGCTGAAAAAAAAAACGAAACAGAACAACACAATTTATTTACGAATTGACAATTAACAATGATTTTGGGAATGAGTGCAGTGGCTAATCTATGACATGAATGAAGAGCATTGATGAACATTGAAGAACAATGATGAACAATTTTAATATTTTTATTTTTTAATTATAAGTATAATTTCAAAAACTAATTAGATTTTTAAAAATAGATTTTCTAATTTATAATTATGTAAATCTAAAAAAATATATGTATTAAAAAGAATACCTAATATAAATACAATTTTAATACATTATGAACATTAAAAATAATTCAAAAAGAAAATCAAAATACTAAATACGGGCCAATCAAATTTCGCCACAAAAGCAAATTGTGGTGCCTTTTTTAAAGAATGACATCGTAGAATTTTTAATCTACATGACTACATGCATGGTGTAGCTGTTCATTTATACTTAACGCACATTAATGAACATGTTTATTCATTTGTACTTGACGCACACTAATGAACTAAATCAATAGAAGAAACAACCTATTATATATATTAGTAGGAATAATACACTTGATCAGCTAGCAAGATCAGTAATATAATTATTATTAACCTCGATATTCTGCCCAGTATTTTAGTATCCAGGCAAAATGATTTTGGAGCCCTTCAAGTCCCTTCACTTTCATACTTTGGAGTAACATTGCACTTCATCCAAAAATCTGCATTGCTATTTATACGTTTTTGTATAAATTGAGAAAAATCTATGATGTTTTTGTAAGTAATATCATGTTATTCTTTTTTTGTTCCCTTTCAAAATGTATAACAAGTTATTGCCTCTATTCATTTGGGTCTCTAATTTCCTTCATTCTAATATTGGTTCCTGCCATATCATCATAAGTCTAGATATAAATTCTCTCTTTAGGTATATCTATAAACATCAACTCTGTTGGGTTTTTCCCTAAAACTTCATTTGTCAACTTTTTTCGTCAACTATTTCAAGATTTTTTGGTCAACTTTTTTGAACATTATACATTTGACTTTTATTCTAAATACTTCTAGTACAATAAAAGAAATTTTTGACAGGAAATCATGTAATTTGTGGCCTTCCAAATATAGCAAGAGCAATCACTTGATCTGATAGAGCACGTTTTCATGTTAAACCATTTCCTAGGTGTATGTAGCCACGTGTGATTTCTGGAACCAGAGCATCCAACAAATGCATTCCTTCACCAAGGAACCTTTCACACCTTGCTAATTAAAAGAAAAGATGTTGGGATTCTGACACCTGTTAATACTTGAACAAAGCTATCTTCTGAAATCTGGAGTGTTATATTGAGTCTCCTTCAATTTGAACACTTTTACAGATTATCTTTCTTCATGACAAGTATTAGACAAAATTAAAAATAAAAAAAATGGAAAAAGATATAGTACAACATTTAGAACCATATTATTGGATTTGGATGAGGATGAAGCATTGGATCGTAAGGGATGGAGGAGGAAGATTTATGTCGATGACTACACGGAATAATCAAATTTGATTCATGTTAGCCAACTCCACTTATGAGACTAAGGCTTTGATTGATTGATTGATTTAGAACCATATCATAAACAAGCACTTTGCTGCAGCCATGTGTGGTCTGAGACACTATTAAAAGACTAGTAATTGCAATAGACCAAATCAATACAACAGTTACAACTTTCAACAGCATAAGTTGAACTAGAGTGTAATCAATTGTCCATATAGTTGTAATAGAGTGTAATCATGAAAATTTCTGCATAATTGAATTACTAGAAATTTTAAGCATTTTTGGAGTAACAATTGAGTCCATCAACCTTAAGGATCCTTGATTAACGATGGTTTAAAGGAAATTATATTACCTTTTGCTGCGCCATCCAATGTTACAAGCAACTCTTCCCCTTTTAAAGCCAGACTCCCCTGTTTTAAGATAGAGATTATATCAAAACTGGGAATTATAATGTTTATGAAGGTAACTGTGTACAAGAATGACCCAGTAGAGGCATCTTAAAACAATGAGAACCTGAAGCTTGATTAAGTGGCCATTTCTTCAGGAAATCTTCATCAGCATCTTAAATGACATTGTTAGCTAAATGACAAGGCCTAAAATGTTTTATATAACACTCATGGAAGTACAATAGATGCAAGAAACTTTGTCAAGGTTTAAAACTGAGTATCAAGAAATTTACTAGCCAGATATAAATTGGCAATCATAAAGGCCATTACGTTTTACTATGAATTACTGTGGGAATACAAAATTCACACGCTGCATAATGCAGAAACAGTAAAATATAGCTTCAACTATTTGACCATAAGAAATCTGGTCTAATATAGTCTGAATTTTAAGATATATTCTAATTCGATCTAATCATCTACTTAGTTTTATGTACAAGGGTATACATCTATACAATTTATCACTTCTCTCAAATATTAATCATGAAAAAATGGTTGTATAATGGGTAGACATTATTACCTTTGACCAGTTGAGTTACATATATAGTAAACGAACATTGAGTAAACGAATTCTTTCGGGCGCTGATTTTAGTTGTACTCTGAAGCAAATATGAAAAAGGTGTTAGAGAGATGATAAGCAAGTAAGCAATCCATTCTTCAAAAATGTTGCAAAATTAAGAACGGTGAAAAGACGACATTAATAATAAAAACCCCTATTTTATCTGTCATACCTAGTTTAATGTTGGGGATATGTTGGATATTGGACCAGTTAGCACCATTCTTCTTCTTGCATTCCTTCATTAACTCTGGGCTACATTCCCACATATGAAGTTCGGTTAAGGAGGTGAGGTGGCGCATCTCTTCTGGCATTCTTTTCAATTTTCGACAAAACTTAACATCAAGGGATTGGAGAGATGATAAGCCGCCTATTGATGGTGGAAGGCTTTCCAAATTCCAGCAACTCACAATTTGAAGGGAATGGAGAGATGATAAGCATCCTATCCCCTTTGGCAGCTTCACCACCTTTCGGAGTTTAAATAATTTCAAGGAACGGAGAGTGGGAGAAAGGTATCTCCATGGCATCTCTGCGTCACTTCCTTCAATATGAATGCATCCTTCTTCTGTGCTTTTGTTGTTGATGACATCATCTTCATCCTCCAATTCCAACTCAGGAAGCCACGTCAATGTAAGACTCTCAAGGGCATTGAGATGGTCCCACACTCCTCGTCCTGATATACTCTTCAAATTAAAGCAACTATTAATTTCAAGGGAGCGAAGAGAGGACAGGCGGCCGCTTCGGAACACCTCACCCACCTCTCCTGTTTTCAATTCCTCCATTTTCTGGTCACTGGAAATAAAGAGATACGAAAGATGGTGGAAAGATCGGATGGGTAGAGAATTAAGATATGCCAAGTTATCTATACCCACTTCCCTCAATTTTCCATGTCGTCCTTCCTCCTTTTGCTGACTAGTCTCCTTCATAATTGGGCCCAACTCTTCATTAAAACCATACAACTTCAATTGTTGCAGTCCCGGACACAAAGGAAAAGTTGTCAATTCTGGACATGTTCTTATCTCAAGATGAGAAAGTTTTGGTGCTTGCGGTGTCTCACTCTCCTCTGATTCTGAAGATGACTTCCACCATCCCTTCAACTTTGGCAAAACCCAGAGCTTCAGCTTTTCAAGGGAAGGAAAGAATACCAACTCATTATCATCTCCACTATTAATACTACTACTCTCTATATACTCCACTTCTTCTAAACTATATAATTCAAGGACTTTCAAATGACGCAGTTGACTCATCAACGGGAGATGCTCCAACCTTTTGCAGTGTCGAATCTCAATTTCAGCAAGATTTGGAAGACAACTTTTGAGATTCATTGATGAGCCCACAAACAATGTTGTCAAATTTGGACAATCAAATACATAAAGCTTAGAAAGCAGTGGTGCTTGTGGTATCCGATCACTCTCCCCTGATTCTGATGATGATGGCTTCCACCATCCCTTCAACTTTGCCATCTTTTCAATCTTCAGCTTTTCAAGGGATGGAAAGAATACTCCACTAGTATTACTGCTAATCTCCATATACTCCACTTCACTCGAACCACCAAATTCAAGGACTTTTAAATGACGCAGTTGACTCATCAATGGAAGTTGCTCCAACCTTTTGCAATCTTTAATCTTAATTTGAACAAGATTTGGGAGACAACAACTGAGAGTCATCATCCAGGTTGGGAGCCTCACTCCTGGATATTTTAACAACTCTAACTTTCTAAGATTGGAATGGGGTTGTAGGCCTTGCAGCAATTCATCTACATTATTATTCTTCCATGTTTCCCACTTGTACATAATTTCCCATAATTTTGGACTTTCTAATAGCATTCCCCTTCCTACAACTGTATTGTATCTCACGTCTTTTTTAACTATAATTTGCATAGTGCGAGTATAATTGGTGAAACCATCCAAATCTTCAAGCTGACCAACACCGCCAGTTGACCTCCAACTCCAAGCTGCATTGCTTGTCTCAGTTCCACCCACTACAAACATTGTCAGCTTCTGCAGAGAGGTCATGCTATTCATCCCTGGTGGCATGTGTGTTAATTTGAAGCAAGCATAAATATCAAGGTGCCTAAGATTAACTAATTTCCTCAACTCCCTTGGCAACGTTCTTAGTTCCCAACACTTACGCAACTTTAATGTTTGCAAGTTATAAAGATTGGTAATGGAGGAGGGCAATACACGTAGACATCTATTATCTGAAAGGTCAAGATATCTTAGATGCACCAATTCACCTATCCCGCTCGGCACTGTTAGATAAGTACGAGTCAACCACAATACCCTCAAGTATTTCATTTTTGATACCTCCACAACAAGGCTTTTGAAAGAGAAAGGAAGATCATCACATTCATCACATAGACTTGTACGGATCCTTTTCATCTTGTTCAAATTACCAAGAAGATCTTCGGGAGCAATTTTATCAAAATATACATGGCGAGTTGTTTCATTAAAACATCGTGTGCTATAGTTGCATGACAATATTTCTGTCCCTGCTACCTCTTTAGCAAGATCATGAATCAAATCATGCATTTTGAATGATATAATTTCATCGGTGCCCTCGGCTAATTCAACATCTTGGAAGAAGCACCTTTGCAGCAATTGCTTGAAATACTCCCCACCAGCATCTTCAATATTCTCTCCATCTGACGGCATAATGAAGCCTTGAGCCATCCAGAGACAGATCAAGTCCTCCTTGATAAACTTGTAATCCTTAGGGAATACAGCACAATAATTAAAGCAGCTCTTCAAATGGAACGGAAGATAATTGTAACTGATCTTCAACACAGGTATTATGCCATTGCTCTCATCTTGTACAATGTTTGCCAAGTCAGTATTTTTCAAATTATCCCACTTACTTTCATCTTGACCTCGAAGAAGGCTTCCGACCACCCTTATGGCAAGTGGAACATTTGCACACTTTTGAACAATCTGTCTTCCAATATCAACTAATTGTGGCTTCATTGGATACTCCTCTGGTTTGAGTGCCATTTTCTTTAACAACTCCAAAGATTCATCTTCTGAGAGACCCATCAATGTATGAGTATAAAAACTTCCAACAACATCAGCTACATTTTTGGAGCGAGTTGTCACTAATATTCTGCTGACCCTTTCACCTCCAATCAATACCTTTCTCAACTCATGCCACTTACTGGGTTCCTCATTCCATACGTCATCTAAAACAAGAAAATACTTCTTCCCATCCATTTCTTGCCGAAGTGTCATCTGGAGCTGGTCCAAATTCAGCTTATCTTGCTCGATTTTTGAATTTACAGCTGCAAGGATTTGACCAACAATCACTTTGACATTGAAATCATCAGAGACACAAAACCACAACTTCTGAGGGAATTTCTCCACAATTATCTCATCATTATAAACGTGTTGGGCCAGAGTAGTTTTCCCCAAGCCTCCAATACCAACAATGCTGACAACAAAACCATCCTGCTGCTCAACAGAAGTGTTGAGTAACATATCTATCACTTTACGCTTGTCATCCTCCCTCCCAATCATCACATCATCCTCGCACACAAAGGAATGAGTTTCCCTGTTAATTCTCATCTGCTTAGCCGCATCGAAACCAGCAGGGTGTCTAGAGCCAATATCATATCGATGATCTTTGACAATATCATCCAACATCTCCGATATCTTTTTCATCTCTTGAGACCAAGTGAAAGCAGAACGAAACTGATAAGAGCAGGAAAAGTAAAGGCATACCTCATTACACACCTTGTTGTTATTACAAGGCATGAGCTTGTTGAGATGAGCAAGAGTGGTAATCTCATTGAACAAGTCATCGGCTCGGTAAAGAGCCTCCTTAAGCCTCTGGAGCTTGTTACGCTCGACATAGGTGCGACAAGCTTGGTGCAGCCGCTCTTCAACTTCAGCATCAAGGAGCACAGCCTCAATAGTTGACATGGTTTGTCTGAGTTTGTCAAGCTCAGATTCCAAACCCAACACAGCTTCAATTTGGGTCCAAATGGGAGAACCCAGTTTTTCAATGACGAATTGCACCAAACTAAGACCTCCTGAAACATCCATCTCTGTTTCTCTTGTGGGTTAATGGGTTTTTTTTTGAGGGAATGCAGGGTATTTTTTTTAACACAACCAAGAGAGAATGCAGGGTAAAATAAAAGGGAGTAAGTTTTTTTAGTTTGAAATGTGAAGATTATTCAATAAACAGCTTTATTTTAGAGCATCCCAAAATTTTTGTCTCTTAGCAACCTACCCACGATGGTGGAAAACCCCAAAAAGCGAGAGTTTCATTGGGGAGAATAAACAAAACTTCCACTATTCGTACTCCGTAGGAGTATTGAAATAAATAAATAAATGAAAACAAATTGTGAGGATCATGAGGGTATTGAGACAATCAATTATGAAATTACTTTATGACTATTCTCGTGCTCCTCAATCTTTGCGAGGAATCCTGATTGATTAATTTGATTTTGTGAGGAATCCGAGGATCATGTGCAAGTACTCTGTATTTGATTTAGAAACTTTAGGGGCATATAGTAATTGAACTGCTATTTGACGTCCGCAAATTACTCAAAATGCCCGTAAAATCACAATAAAATTACCACTCTACCCTTGAACCACTCTACCCTAAATCATTCTTTTCAACTCCCTTAAAACCAAAAAAACAAAAAACCACCACCACTTTCACCAACAGCCAACCCCCTTACCACCACCACCACAAGCACCCAAAAACACCACTGGAGAACCGCCAAGATGCCGAGGACGAAGAATGTCGGACGGTGAGGGAGGGAGACGGCGTGCCGGAGGAGTAGGTTCGGTTTTTTTTTTACGCTAGACCGAATCGCCCAACATATCCGGTTTGACCATGGTCAAACCGCCTAGAGAAAACAGTTTGACCATGGCCAAACCGGATTCCCTGGGCGGTTTGACCATGGTCAAACCGGATTCCCTGGGCGTTTTGACCATGGTCAAACCGGATATCTTGGACGGTTTGAGCACTGGAATTTAAATTTTTTTTTTATTTAAATTTATATTAATAATATATTTGTTTATTAATTGTTTAATTGTTTAGATTAATTTTAATATTTGTTTAGTAAAAAAAATATTTATTTGAAGTTCACGTTTTATATATAATTTAAAAAAATATTAATTATATATATTTGTTTAATTTAAGTTCACGTTTTATGTATAAGAAATTAAATAATATCTTCGTATATGTTTAGCTTTATTCATTATATGTTTAGGAAAAAAATGATATTGTATATGTTTGTTTTTTTTATATGTGTAGCTTTATTAAATTTATGTTTAGAAATAAAATAATGTATTTGTGTATTTTGAATTTTAAAATAATTAGGTGTATGTTTAGATAATCAACTAATATAGTTTTGTAACAGCCCAATACTTCTCCCTTTTCCAAACCACTTAATTTAAATAAAATAGTGGAGAACCATTAGCATGTTACCGCCACGTGTTAAAACGTTAAGGCTATATCAAAGTATCGCAGCGGAAAATCAAACTTAAGTCTTTAAAATAACATAGTTTAGAAAACAAACAAGTTAAAGTTTACAAACTGGAACCATAAAGGCCCTTATTTAAAACCAAACCAATAATCAAAAACCCAAACATAATTGAAATAGTAAAACATAAATAAGTTCAACACAAAGAACGAATACTCTCAATCACACCAATCCCTTGACAATGCGTATGTCAAATCCCGAACTTCACATCATCAAGCTAACCTGTGCAATACTGCTCCCCAATAATACAAGTGTAATAATTGGATCATCACAGGGTCATTGAAAGGCGAAGGCCATGACCAAAAGAAACACACACAAAAGCACGCAATCAGCAAAGCTGAGTACATACAAGCTACAACACACAAAACCTAGCATGTTCAATAAATTAAAATAAATAAACATACAACACGAATTCATTGATCAGGACTCCACACTTAAACAATTCAATTGACTCGACATACTTACTAATAAATTCCAAACACTTGACTCTTTATATTTAATTTAATTAATTTAATTTGGAGTAAGCAATAGACGAGGTTGTCCAACCCACCAAATCATTTTGGTCCCAAATGACCATTTAAAATAAAAGTTTAGCGCGATGCAAGAATGGGCGCGACTCCATTCTCACAAAGTTAGTCTAGGATCCCATCTAACTTTCATTATAAAATAAAAATGTAAATACCAAAAGAGAAGAGGACATGTTGATCAAACAAGCCTCAAAAAGCCACGGGCTACCACCGTGTACCCCAACCCATAATTGTCAATACTCTAGAAGTGCACACTTTCTAGAGTTTTATTGCTCATCCATGTTTCACTTTACGTGATTACAAATTTAATTAATAGCCGACTCATTCAAGTAGACCATACATAACAATCATACATCAATGCACTTTTAATCTTATTTAAGACAACGGTGATCACATCACAAATTGACCTTTAATTCCTTTAAACTTCCAAATTAACCAAAATTGTTGAACATAGTCAACCCACCTAGCCATTTCGGCTTAATCCACTTTTACTCAACATACTAACAAGTCATGCTTGAGTAATAAATAAAATAATAATAACCTTGTGGAATAATTAATAAATTCATTCCACTTCAACCATTCAATTCCAATCCTTCAATAATCCAAATGTGGTTATCAAACCAAACCAATAAAAGTATGCTTGTATCAACATTCCATACAAACAATTAATCCAATATAATTTAACATGCTTGCATCCATAATTCCATACAAACATAATTAATTCACCAAAACATGTCTCATAAACATAAGCACATGAATTAATTAAATGTATAACCAAACAATTTCCATCCAAGTGTTCTCTAATCATGAAACTAAGTTCTTTTCTTTTGGTACCTAAACATGATACTACTTACAACGAAGTAGACATGTACGTACCTCGTGTAAACAATCCTTTGTGCCACTTTTAATCAATTAAAAGTCTCCTAGGGAATAATCACTTCCTAGAAAACAACCAACAACAATAAATTAACACTTAACCAAATTTCCAGCAATATAAATTTGATTAAAACTCCTTAAAACTTCCTTTAAAACATGTTTATACTTAAATTATCCATAGAAACATTAAATTATCTCTTACCCTTTAAATTCAAGGATAAATTTAAAAAAAAAACTTCGTTAAAAATCAAAAACTGCCCGAAAATCATATTTAGAAGCTGAATTTGGCCACGAGAGGGTGGTGTTCACTACCTTTGGTAATGAGTCTTTCTTAAAACGCTGTTTCCACATGGAAAACACTACTTTTTTTATCAAAATCGGATGAGTTCAGAACCTGGTCGGGATTAAAACGGGATTAATATTAACGAACGGAAATCTAAAAATTAAAACACGAATTTACGTGTTCAAAGTAATCTGGAATTAAGTTAAACTAATCAGTAGTTATAATCACCAAAATTTCAAGACATCATTACTATAAAAGCCCTAAATCAATTGTTCATAAAACCCTAAAATCATGATTTTCAATAATTAAAAACCCTAGGTTATAAAATTATAAAATCTGAAAATTTATAACATAATTATAATCTGAAATTATTAATTTAAAACATCAAAAACATGATTTTGATACTAAATAAACTAATTTCAAACAATAAAATCAAACCCAAAACAATTTAATAAAACAAGATAGTAGAACAAAAATAAAAGGAGGAGGAAAGTAAGACTAACCTTTTGTGTGGGGAAAATTTTGGGGATGTATGGGGTATTTATAGGAGAGAGTGTTGTAGGGTAAGTAGGAATATTGGGCCTCATAAAATTAATGGGTCAATTAAGTAAGTAAAGTGAGTTAGACTTTATTTGTTTGGGCATGAATTATAGAATTAAGGTTCATAAAAAGTTCTTTGTAATAAAATCGTTTATCAGCCAAAATAATTTGAAACTTTTGAAATTAAATCCCGAAAAAATAAAAATAAATATTATAAATAAAATATAATTTCATTTATAATATATTTAAAAATACGGGGGATTACAAGTTTAATATTTTAAGTTGAGTTTAATTAATATATTTGGTAAATTTTAGTTTATATATTAATAGCATTATATTTAGGAAATTAGATAAAAAAAAGTAATTGCATTTATATTTCTATATATATTAAATTTATTGAATCTTATACCAACTACATTTATTAACTAAATAACAGCCACGAAACATGAGGAGGTTAAACATCGAGTTCACACATGTTGAAGGATCAGGTCCTCGACATACACGATCTCGAGGTGTTGATGCTTCTGTTAGGAGGGAGAGGGCAGCTTCTCGAGGCGGGCGGATGATGTCATGTACGATTATGATCCTGATCATGACGACATGGAGGATGCCTCGACTTCCGCTTTCGTCATGCAAGGTAGAGGAGGGAGGTTTGTGGCTTCTAGTAGTGCGAGTACGAGCACTGGCCGTACTCGTAGGTCTCGTGGTGCTCGAGACGCGGATACGACTTGGCTTGTTCAGGAGGCGATGCCGGGGGGTCCAGTTGATGGGAGTCTTATTCCCAGCTACGCGGCTCATATTGCGTCACGTATTTGGGTCGGACAGGATCGTGAGCCGTTGAGGTGCCACAATAGGATTCAGTGGTGCAGGTCGCTGCAGGAGTGGGAGACAGAGTTGAGTGCTGATTTACGTGAGCGCGTTAGTGTCACTGGACTACGACACTTGTCGTCTATCATGCATTCCCACATTGATTGGCCTCTGATCTCTGCGTTCGTTGAACGGTGGCAGCCGGATACGAACACTTTTCACCTCCCTTTTGGAGAGATGACCATCTTGCTTACACGACGTCGCTTACTGTCTGGAGTCCTCCAAATGATGACGAATTCCAATTAGCAGACCCTCTATGGCGCGGTGCACACGACTGAATATTGAATCCATCAACCCTCTGGAACTACCGAGCCATTGTTTAAGCACAGAATGTTGGCTCTCCACCCTACATGTGTTCACGTTGCCAAAGTGCAACACCTGATTCGTCCATGCTAGGATAAACTTCTCCTTGTGTATAAGCCAAGTTTTTCCCACATAATCCACAACGGTACGCCATGACCTTCCCCAAGTATCCCTCATTTGACGCAACTCAAATTCATACTCAGCCTCAGTTGTTGCATTCATGAGTTTTGACCACCTCCCATTTCTAAATTTCTCAGCTAACACCATATCTTTCTTACACAAATGGTATACCTTGGCCAACACATCTTTGTTGATATGCCATCTACATAACAAGAGAGTTGTGTCTGGGAATACCTCTTTCACCGCCTTCAACAGTCCCAACTCTCGATCAGTTAGAATCGCAGTAGGAGTCACTTCAAAACCCATATACATCTTCAATTTCTCCAACACCCACTTGTAACTCTCATAAGACTCTGTCTTCATTAAAGCATACCCGATCAAAAAGTTTTGGTTTGTCGGTATGACCCCAACAATCTCGAAGAACGCCATGTTGTACCTGTTTGTCTTGTATGTGGAATCCATCCCTATGACATGTGGATAAGTTCGTAACATATTTGCCATCTCTGGATGTGCCATAAAGGCATGGGTGACAACACGTGTGTCGGGGTCAGCAGCTACCCAACTAACGTACTTGCTCGTTGGCCAAGTGAAAGAACTGGTTTACGACATCTCTCCCTTCACTATCATCAACCCTTAAACGACTTCTGAAATTGTAGATGTGCCTCATGTTAGGGTTCTCATTGGGATACGCATCTTTCACAGCTGCCATTATGTTACTAGGTTTTGCACATGCTGAACTCATTTGACGAACCAATTGCTTCGCTGCCGGACTTAAACCACTCACTTGTCGATGACCCTCTCGATAAACCATCATAGGATGGTTGTGCATGCCATGCAAACCAGATACAGGAATTATTTGCCACCCAAGATCATCTACCACACATGTGATCTTGATCCGAAAAGGACATTTGATACCCTTTCTTTTTGTGTTTTTTCGTACAGCATTCTCCATATCCCTGTCTTCGGTTGTATTTCTATGGGCACGATCGCACTTCAGATACTTGACCGGCCGACCATCTCGTTGTGTCTTATACGAAGACTTTGCAAGGAAAAAGCCGCAACCAATAGAGATGTTTTGAGCCCATTCAAAGGCCTCTTCAAAAGTTGGGAACATCGTTGACGTTATAAAGACTGCACTGTAGTCAACTCCATCACCCCCACAATCCGTCAATGACGCCTAAACAAAGAAATAACATGAAATTTAGCATAATAACCATGATAATAATGGAAATAAAAAACATAATAATCACAACAATGATCACAACTTAATTCTACTTATCATAAAAATAACAATAATAGTAGTAGAAATAATAATAATAATAATAATAATAATAATAATAATAATAATAATAATAATAATAATAGTAGTAGTAGTAGTAGAAATAATAATAATAATAACAATAATAATAATAATAACAATAATAATAATAACAATAATAATAACAATAACAATAATAATAATAACAACAATAATAATAATAACAATAATAATAATAATAATAATAATAATAATAATAATAATAGTAGTAGAAATAATAATAATAATAATAACAATAATAATAATAATAATAATAATAATAATAATAATAATAATAACAATAATAATAATAACAATAATAATAATAATAATAATAATAGTAGTAGTAGTAGTAGAAATAATAATAATAATAATAATAATAATAATAATAATAATGATAATAATAATAAAAGCAAAGATTAAAAATAAAAAAAAGTACAAAACCGCTCAAAAAAACCGGGTTAACCATGGTCAAAACGCCCAGAAAAAGCGATTTGACCATGGTCCAAAAGCTCGGGAAAAACGGTTTGACCGTGGTCAAACCGCCTAGAAAAACCGGTTTCACCACGGTCAAACCGCTTTTTCTGGGTGTTTTGACCATGGTCACACCGCTTTTTCTGGGCGGTTTTGTACATTTCCGGCGACAAAAATTAAAAATTTACCTCACGAAGTGGGTCCGGCGGGGTGGACGCCCCTACTTTCCACCTCCAACATGTAACCGGGGTGCCGATAGTGGTGGTGGTGGTGGTGGTGGTGGTAGTGGTGTTGGGTGTTGATGGTGGTAACCGTGGCGGTGTTCGGTGGTGGTAGAGTTTACTTTAGTTCGATTTTGAGAGTTAGAGTTATGAAAGGGATGGAAGATAAGAAATAGAGTTGAAGAGGGTAAGAAATAGAGTCAAGGGTAATATCGTAATTATTTTGTTATTTTGCGGGCGTTTTGAGTAATTTGTGGGCGTTAAATAACAACCCCCTATTGTAGACGTATAAAATGAATTACTCCCTCCATCCTTTATTATAATCCCTTATTATCAATTTTACGTCATAAAATAAAAGTTTTATTTGCTTTTTCCAAGTACCATTAATATCAATTTTTTTACCAAAACTCTCTTCAATTTGCAACAATATTTGTGCAAATTTAACTTTTTCATATTAATTTTATTTTCTATGTACTTTTATTACTTTTTCTCTCTACTTTTTGCATACCTAATGTAAATTTACCTTTTAAATGTATTTTACTACTCTCTCCGTCCCTTAATACAAAACCTCATTTTCTTTTTGGGCAAACCAAAATACAATGCCTCTTTCTATTTAAAGGTTGTATTTTTGACATTATTACCCTTTTTTAATGAGTTGTCATCTTTTTTGTACTTTTAACATCAATTCCCAATACTTTCTTTCTCTATCTCTTTAATTACTCCGTATTTCCGACTACTTTTCTTTCTCTCTATCTCTCTCTAACCCCACATGCACATATGTACTTTTAATCATTAGTTTACAAAATTTACAACTTTCTTAATTCCCGTGCTAAAACCAAAAGCTTTGTATTAAGGGACGGAGGGAGTACTTTTTATTTGTGTTTATTAATTCCCGTGAAAATTGTCCATAAGGGACTATCAATAAGGGATGGAGGGAGTATAATACTAAGGGGTCGTTTGGTTCGCACGGGGTAATCGGAATGGAATGAACAAAGGGAAAGAGAAGAAATGGAATGAAAATACCTAAAAGTTGGGGTGTTGTTTGTTTTAAAAACAAAGGGAATGAGACCCACCAGTCCCACCACCACACCACCACCACATAACCACCTGTAACATTCACTCTCCAACGTTCCCACCACCAAACCACTACCGAACCAGTCGCCGCACCTCCCTCACCCTGCGCCTCCCTTCTCCGGCGGTCCCCGCCCCTCGCAAAACCTTCCTCAACCCCGAAAAAACCCTAGATCGAAATTGAACAAGGGCGGTGATGATGGTTTTCGAGGGATGGGGGAAGTGCGGTAACCCTCGACGAGGGTTGATGGAGGTGTGATTGTAGGCAACGAATTCCGACGAGGGGTTTAGGAAGTGGCGGAGGAGGGACACGGCGGCCAGGAATCATGCTTTTGCGGGGAAGGGGACAGGCGGCGAGGGTCGGGGAAGGGGCGGCGAGGGTGGTGGGAGGGCTGGCGGCGGTTTTACGGAGATAGGGAGGGCTAGGCTGGGTGGTGGGAGGGTTTTGCGGGGGCTGTGGATGTTTTTGCGGGGGAGGGGAGGGCGGCAAGGGTCGGGGGAGGGGCAGCGGTGGTCGGGGGAGGGGCGGCGGTGGTCGGGGTAGGGTCGGCGGTGGTCAGGTGTGTAGGTGGGCTGGTTTCCGGTGGTGTTGGTAGGTGTGAAGGTGGGTAGGGAATGGGAATGGAAATACCTAGGGGGTGGGGTGGGGAATGAAGTTAGAAGGATTTAGAGGAATGAAGAGGGTAAAGGGAATGAAAGAAAGTGCTTAACAAACAACAACAAAAGGAATCGGGATAGTTGATTCCCATTCCCTTTCCTGAATACCCCCAACCAAACGGCCCCTAAGTGTTTTCAAATAAGTGTTTTCACATCAAGTATCCAATTTGTTACCCTTGACAAACTAGCAGAAACAAAATATATCCCTTTCCAAAAAACTTTCAATCTTTTACAATCCCGAATTGAAAGGATTGGGGAGATGATAAGCAGCCAATCCATAATGGTAGTTCTTCCAAATTATCACAACATGAAATGTCAAGTGTTTTGGGTAATTTTACCCTAGCCACGTGGGCCAATCAATGGGCGACACGTGTCATTCCCTTATTGGTCTCAATGGGACCAATCCTCCTTTGGCACGTGTCACCTCGCAACTTAAGGGAAATGGCGGCCTTCAGGCCTAATTCCCGAGGCAGCCGCAATGCGGCGCAGCCCATTAATGATTAGGGCAATGACATAATCATTGGCACGTTTTCCAATGACCCTATAAATAGGGAGATTTACCCCACTTTGGGGGCATTCACAAAATTATCCACAAATTACTGAAAAATCACCCACTTTCTCGAAAACAGAGAAAGCACCTGATCTTCTCGGAATCCGAGGCGATCTCACCTTTATTTCCGCACCTTTTCCTTCTCATTCAAGTACTAACTTGACCGTCGGAGGCGGAGCTCCACCCACCCGGAGTCTCCGTTGTTTTGCAGGTACAGGCGCGCATCCGGATCATAGCTTGTGTTGTAACTCTCCCGAGGGACTAGAAAAACCCCAAAACATTTGGCGCCGTCTGTGGGGAGAGTACCTCAAGTATGGTTCAAGAGTCTGTACCACCTCCTAACCCTAATGACCTCCAACCGGTAATACATCCGGTGAACTCCAATGATCCTCAGACAATGGTCTACACCGACCATGAGGATGACGACCAGGTTGAGACATACGTGGCCAAAGATGGGTCACTCGTCTCACGATACGTCCGTTCTAGGGAACACCTAGAACGCCGCACAGACCAGGCGGGCCCTAGCAGGCCCCCTGAGCAGCCGGAAGGGGAAACCCGGAAGGCGAGAGGATCAGCTCCCGTCACCAGGGACGAACTCATGAAATTCATGACAAGTTTCAAAGGTGAAATCAAGGACCTGATCAACAAGAAGGCTGGCTCAAGCAAGGGTCAGTCGGCAAGAAAGACTCCTCAAGCTGAGAGGAGAAAGCCGGTTAAGGACCGACAGCCGACTCTACATCCTAAGGAGAAGGAAGCCGGTGCCATTGACTGGTCAAAGATCCTTCTCCCAGAGAAGGGCCCCAAGAGAACCATCCGGCAGAATCAGCCGGGTGGTAGTAAAAACTCAATCCCCGACGCTCGGGAAATCATCGAGCGCCGAAGGAGTCAGCAGCTGTCTGAGTCGGCATCCACATCGACCTTCCCAGACAGCTTCAGGAATACATCTGCAAGGAATGCTCAATCCTTGCATGAGAGCTATACAGGCGGTAATATCGTCCTGTCTGGACCTCAAATGATTGGGAATGCCCCGTATGTACCCCCTATGGTATATGGGCAGTATTCTCCTCATTTTATGCAACCTACCCTCTTTGGGGGACAGGCGGCATTCAACGGGGGGCAGGCGGCATATAACGTCCCTCCCCCCGACTGGCAGCTCCGTCTGCTCAAACTTGGCGAACACACTTCTGCGTTCACCAAGGAAATAACCGAAGCGGCACAGCCGTCTAAGGTTAATAATGTTTTGGTTGGTGCTTATGATGGCACCACCAACCCGGAGGATCACCTCATGGCTTACACCAACCTTATGCACATGCAGGGGTTGGAGGACGCCATGTGGTGTCGGTGCTTCCCAGCTACACTGAAGGGCATTGCCCAACAGTGGTTTGGCAACCTGCCGGCTGGGTGCATCGACAGCTTCAGGAAGCTTGCCTTCCTGTTTGCCTCCAACTTCTCTATGAACATCCCTGCCAAAAAGACAAGCTTAAACTTAAGCACCATCCGGCAGGGAGATAGAGAAGGTCTACGTTCCTACGTCAGGCGGTTCAACCTGGTTAGAATTCAAATCCAGGGGCTGTCTGACGAGGTCGCCTATACAGACTTCTTTAAGGGTCTGAAGGACGGGTCAACTTTCAAGTTTGACCTTGTCCGAAAGAGGGTCTTTACCCTTCAAGCGGCGTTGATGGAGGCGGAGAGCTTTATTCAAGCCACCGACCTCTGCTCGTCCAACCATCAGTCGGACTCTAAAAAGTCCGACAAAAAAGAGAGTCGGTCAGCTCAGCCGGCTAAAAAATCTGATGAGAGCAGTAAAAGAAAAGAAGTTTGGGCGGTTGAGGAGTCTGACCAGCCGTCCAAAAAGAAAAAGAAGGAATTCAAACCGTATATCTCACGGTATGAATTCAACAAGGACTGCAGCACCATCTTTAAAGAGGTGAAGGACCGGCTGACCTTTGAGAAGCCGAATCCCATGAAGAGTTCCGTTCAGTCCCGGAACAAAAATAAATTCTGCCACTTCCATGAAGAAGTGGGCCACGACACCAATGATTGCTATAGTCTCAAGCGGTCATTGGACCGTCTGGCTGACAAGAGCTTGCTGAAGTCCTATGTCTCGAAGTCCAAAGGGGCTTCTAAGACAAATCCTGGGCAGTCCTCCAAGATTGTCCAGCCGGCTAGTAGCTCGGATACTGATAAGGATCCGGTGTACACCATAGCCGGTGGATTTGCAAGAGGTGGCCCGACCATTCGGGGCACCAAGGATCATCTGAAAAGGATGATCAACTCAGTGGATGATGGACAGGCATCCTCAGGCGGGAAATTCCCGGATGTCCTCATCTCTGAGAAAGATCGGGGCAAAGTCCGCCGACCGCATGACGACCCAGTCGTCATCGAGAGCAAAGTGGCCAACCAGCTGGTTGGTCGCATTCTGATAGACACCGGTAGCTCTTCTGACCTCATCAGCTACAAGTGTCTATCCAAGCTCAACTACAAGTTGAGTAATCTGCAGGAGGTCTCCCACCCTCTAGTTGGATTTTGAGGGGGAGTCGTCCACCCAGTCGGTCAGATTGATCTACCCATCCGGCTGGGGCAGAAGGGCCAAGGGCGCCATCTGGTCGTCCGGTTCTTGGTGGTTAATGAGCTGACCGCCTATAATATTATTCTTGGCCGACCAACTCTAAACGAGTGCAAGGCCGTCATCATCCCAGCTCTAATGCTGTTAAAATATGAAAGGGATGATGGCTCTGTTGGCTCTCTGTACGGGGATCAGAAGACGGCCCGGGAGTGTTATCTCTCGGACGTCAGACCGACGGCTGCTGCAGCCGGTCCTCCGAAGGAGCCAATCAACCTTGACGATGTCAAGGATCCTGACTCACCCCCACCAGCAGCCGGGAAGAAAAGAAAGGCTGATCACCTGGTGGAGGTGAAGAAGGAGAAGAAATAGCAATCACTGACCGGGGAACGGTCAGATGATCTCCGTCCCCAGCCGGCTGGTGAGCACATTGATATTCCTCTGGATGAAACTCATCCGGAGCGAACTGTTAAGGTGGGGACGGCTGCTCATAAAGAGTTAGGTGCAGATAACCCTATGGAAAAAAGATCAAGAAAAGACGGCCTTCGTCACAGATCAAGGGTTATTCTGTTATACGGTGATGCCGTTTGGGTTGAAGAATGCGCCTGCTACTTTCCAACGAATGATTAATACAGTCTTCATTAATCAACTTGGGAGGAATGTAGAGGCGTACATTGATGACATGATAGTCAAATCCAAGCTCCAGGCGGATCACCTTGCTGATCTCCGAGAAACATTCACCACACTCAGGCGGCATAGGGTCATGTTAAATCCTAAGAAATGCGTCTTTGGTGTTGAGTCTGGGAAGTTTCTCGGATTCCTGATTAATCAAAGGGGGATAGAGGCTAACCCCGAGAAGATACAGGCGGTGATTGACATGAAGTCACCCCGCTCTGTCAAGGAAGCTCAGAGGCTTACCGGTTGCTTGGCTGCGCTTGGGAGATTCCTCAGCCGGTCAGGTGACAAGTGCCTTTACTTTTTCCAGGCAATCAGGAAGAAGACTAGATTTGAATGGGGGTATGATGCTGAGGCGGCCTTTCAGAAATTGAAAGATCATTTACACTCTTTGCCACAGCTGGTCAGTCCTTTGCCGAAAGAGACGCTTTACATGTACTTAGCCGTTTCAGATCATGCTCTCAGTGCCGTTCTCCTTGCAGAGAGAGACGGTATTCAGCTCCCGGTCTATTTCATTAGCCATGTTCTCAGAAATGCAGAGCTCCGGTACCCCATGGTTGAAAAATTTAGCCTTGCTCTTTTCATGGCGGTCAAGAAGTTGAAACCTTACTTCCTGGCACATCCGGTGGTAATCCTTACGGATCAGCCACTCAAGCGGCCAATGACAACTTTGGAGTCATCCGGTAGAATGCTCAAGTGGGCCATTGAAATGCAAAGCCTTGAAATCTCCTTCGAACCAAGAAAGGCAGTGAAGGGTCAGGCGTTCGCCGACTTCATTGTCGAAATGACAAGGCCGGCTGCTCCGGATAACCTTGATCAGGTTTGGAAGGTGCACGTAGACGGGAGCTCTACTATGAACGGCTGTGGTGCAGGGATTATCTGTCAGTCTCCGGAAGGAGATAAATATGAATATGCACTACGGTTCAAGTTCCAGGCCTCAAATAATGAGGCAGAATATGAAGCCCTGCTAGCCGGTATCCGTATGTGTAAGGCGGCAGGGGCAACTAAAATTGACGCCTGCTCTGATTCTCAGTTGGTCGTTAGCCAATACCATGGTGAGTATGAAGCCACCCATCCGGCTATGATTAAATATTTGCAGGCGGTCAAAACCGAGGCTGGGACACTTGAGGAATTTCATTTGAGTCAAGTGCCCAGGTCGGAGAACAATCAGGCGGATGCTCTGTCAAAGTTGGCATCCTCCGCCTCCTGTGATGCGCCTCGGTCAGTTTTTTGGGAAGTTATGGAAAAAAGGAGTATATCTGATGAAGATCCCATTGGAGTACTTGACCGAAGCTCTACCTGGATGGATCCCATCCAGGCTTATTTATCAGACGGTACGCTCCCTGATTCATCACAGGAGGCGGCTGTACTGAAGAAGCGTGCTGCAAGCTTTGAGATGAGAAATGGAGAGCTCTTCAAGGCGGGTTTTCTGAAACCTCTTTTGAAGTGTGTTACCCCTGAAAAAGGGAAAGAAATTCTCGAAGACTTGCATGCGGGATACTGCGCCTCTCACTCAGGCGGCAGATCATTGGCCGTCAGAGCCAGGCGGCATTACTTCTGGCCCACTCTTGAGTCAGATGCCATGGAGTTTGTGAAAAAATGTGACAAGTGCCAAAGGTTCGGCAAGCTAATCCATCGCCCGGCTACTGATCTGACGGCTATCCACAGCCCAGTCCCGTTTGCTAAATGGGGCATGGACATTTTGGGTCCTTACACGCCTGCACCAGGCGGAAAACGCTACATATTAGTGGCTGTGGATTATTTCACCAAGTGGGTAGAAGCTGAGGCGGTAAAAGGCATCAAGACAAAGGATGTCATCTCCTTCATCTGGAAGAACATCATCACCCGGTTTGGGGTACCTATGTCTATGGTGTTTGATAATGGGCCTCAGTTTGAGACGCCTCAGCTCAAGACTTGGTTGGGAGACCAAGGGGTCTCACATTGTTTTGCATCAGTCGGCCGACCCCAAGCAAACGGCCAAGTTGAAGCCTTCAACAAACTCATCTCAGACGGTATAAAAAAGAAAATAGAAAGAGCCGGTGGTTTATGGGCTGAGGAATTAATTCATGTCCTATGGGCCATCCGGACAACTGAAAAAGGGGCAACCGGTGAAACCCCATTTCTCATGGTATACGGTGCTGAAGCCGTCTTGCCCATTGAGCATTATGAGCCAACTTTAAGAGTCATGTTGTATGATGAAGAGGCAAACTGGGAGGCCATGCGGCTTGCATTGGACTCACTCCCGGAGCGCAGGGGCAATGCCGCCTTGCGTCATGAGATTTACCGTCTGAGGATGACTCGAGCTTACAACAGGAGAGTGCACAAACGTCCTCTAAAAGTGGGGGACTTTGTGTTACGAAAAATGGAGGCAACCGGTAGGGCCAATGAGCTTGGAAAACTAACTCCAAATTGGGAAGGCCCCTACCGGATTTATGACGAAGTCAGAAACGGCACCTACCGCCTGGAAACTCCAGACGGCAGGCAGCTGCCTAGAACTTGGAATGTAGACAATCTGAAAAAGTACTACTTCTGAGATTTTGTAAACTTGTAATTGGAAAGTCTATCAATAAAAGTGGCTTTTCATTCAAAGTTGTTATCTATACATACATGCGGTAGTCTATATTTTGCCATCTGTGTAATACACAGACGGAATAACTAAGTCAATGACTTGGTATTTTTTATTTTAATTTTCATTTGACCATCTGTGTAATACACAGACGGTATAGCTAAGTCAATGCTTGGAAATTTTCATCTGACCATCTGTGTAAAACACAGACGGAATAACTAAGTCAAATGACTTGGTATTGTTTATTTTGCCCATCTGTGTAATACACAGACGGGAAAACTACTCCCATCTGTGTAATACACAGACGGGATAACTAAGCCCATCTGTGTAATACACAGACGGGATAACCAAGTCAATGACTTGGTATTGTTTATTTGACCATCTGTGTAATACACAGGCGGGGAAACCAAGTCAATGACTTGGTAATTTTATTTTTTGTATTTGACCATCTGTGTAATACACAGACGGGTAGAAAAGCGAGGCCAATGGCCGGATCAAGATTTATAAATTCGTCTGCTCCACTATGAGTATGGCGTCCGGCGACGCCCCTCCGGGTGTTATCGTCGCAGAGAGTGTTTTTATCAAATGCTCTACCAACATATACAGACGGCAAAAATTGAACGGCCTAATTGGTCAACTCATAGCTATCTGGCCAAAATAGTCTAAGAACCGGGTGCTTCTTAAAGACAGCCGGTGGAGATCCTAAAATCAGAATTGGACTATTCAACGAAATTGCACAAAGTTATCCCAACGGGGCAACTGAACAAGTGCAATGGATTACAGGTATCACAGGCGGCCTAAAAGTTGTCTTGGAACCATTACTTAGGCGGACCTAATGTCTCCTAACTCATTAAAGGCCGGGCGGGTAATGTATCCCCGACTGTGTCACAAGATCATAATTTTAATCAAAAAACCGTCTCAACAGGCGTTTAAATGTTAGCTTCATGACGACTGTGCGTTGGTTTGGGGCAATCACCACCCAGTCGTCAGGGGCAAGATCAGGCGGTGTACTGACCGCCGCATGCTTTAAACAAGTTAGGCAATTTCAGGCACAAGCACATTCAAAAAAGTTAAATAAGCAGATTTCAAAGCAAAAGGGATGGAGGCAAACCGACCCAGTCGGCACGTTCATAAAATACCCCGGCTGAAAAAGACCGGGGGAAGAAAAATAAATGTATAACCGGATTCTCATCCGGGGAAATCAGTTGGTTACAGAAATATACTCGGCACGCAGGCCGGAAGTAATTAAAGAAAGCAAAAATGGCATACTGCCGCTGAAAATTAAGGCTGCCGAGGAGTCTGCTGAGTGCTGGCCTGCTGAGTCTGATCAGGCACAATTTTCTCAGGAGGCTGAGGCTCCGTCTGTGCATCAGCCGCCTGATCATCCTCCCCCTGCTGCTCCTTCAGCCAGGAATCATAAGGCGGCGGCATAGGCTCATTAGCATCCCTTCTGCGGAAACATTCCTCAACGTATTGGATAGCCTGATCCCAACAGCTGTAGTCCACGTCGGGGTGAACAGCCGTCCAAGCTATCTCCATTCAAAGACGGGCGTCGTCCTCTTGTTCAGCGATCACCCGGTCCTCAGCAGCCTGGATGGTTGCCAAGAGATTTTCTTGGACCTTTGCCGCCTCCTCCTTCAGGCGGGCTATCTCAGCCTTCAGCGCAGTGTTCTCCTTGGAGGCGCCTTGGAGGGTTTTGAGTTCCTCCTTGGCTTTTTCAGCTTCCTCCTTGGCCTCTTTGGCTTCCTTCTCGGCTTTGTCGCGTTGCTGATTAGCCGCCTTCAGAGCCTGAGCAGCCTCCCGGAGATTTTCCGCTTGTTCCATCAACTGCTTTTTAGTTTCAAGAATGTTAAGGTAGCATTTATGTTCAGCAACATTTAATGATTCCCTAGCAGATCTTTCGGCTCTTTTTACCTCGTCCCTCTTCTTCTGGTAGGGCCGTTTGAGCCCATCAACTCTCAGCAGCGCCTGAAGAAGGAAGTTTTATTAGACATCCCGGATAAAAAGTTGTATTAAAAATAAAAAGCAAAGTGAGTATACCTCAGACAGCAGGCAGGTAATGCGTTCCAGGTTGAACGTCTCAATGCCTGGAATGGCATCCTTCGCCCGTTTGGGGACAGCTCCCAGCATCGCCCGGGCATGCGCCTGAACATCCGGCCACCTAGGCGTTTGATCTGCACCAGATGTATAACTGGGTAAGTGACCTATATAGGCGGCACCAATTTGATGCCGGCTGTCTGACGAAGAAGTCTGCTGGGAGTGAGATTTCACCCTATAGGGCCATCCCAACTCCATAGGGGCAACAAAGGGATTATTTATACCTTCCGGGGGAGGGGCAGTACTACCTCCAGGCGTAGAAACGGCGCCTCCCGTCAGGTCAATGCCCAGGCTAGCTCCTCCCAGGCTGATGCTTTTTCCAGCAACAGTCAGGCGGGGTTCAGACTTGCCGTCTGGCCCAATTTTAGCTACGCTCGTCCGGGCAGACTTTGCGCTGGTGGGAGTGGAGGCGGAGTCATCTCTCGCCCTCTTCGCAAAATCCCTTACGAAGGATCTTGGAGGCTCTCCCCCCTGCATAAAAGAGTGAGCAAGTTAAAGATGCTACTCAAAAAGGAATTCTTGAAGGAAATTAACTCAGGCGGGATTCTACTTACCGAAGCCTTTTGCTTGGCCGCCTTGGCCTCCGCCAGATCCCTCCTGATCTGGGCAGCAGACCGTCTGGGAGTTTTCTCTTCTCCTACCATCTCCAAAGCTTTTTCTGCAAAAGGGGAAACATCAAAAATGAGTAAAATTGCAAGAAAGCAATACAGACGGTAATTAAACCGGATGTGTAGCATACGTACGCTTTGTGAACATGGTGCTCAGACCACAGGCGGACAAGAACGCCTCGTCCCTAAACCATGCGCACATTGGGATCCAGTTCCTGGGAACTTTTATTGTATCCCCGTTTGACAGGGTCTCAGTTCTAAGTTCAAAAAATTTGGTTTCCAGGATCTGGTCGTAATCATCTGACGGGATCCGGGGCAGCACGGCCTTCTTGGCCAGAAGTTCCGGCTTCTTATTATACTGTCTGAGCTCCCGATTTTCTCTCTTTGTGGGAGCCGACGGAAGATAGAAACGACTCTTCCAGCTGTCGTATTTTGACACTTTGTCCACTGTCATCTGGTATTGAGGAAGAGTCGTGAGGGTGTACCAAGCCCTCCAGCCGCCTGGGTTGCGACTGAGATAATGCATGTGCGAGAACACCTCCCAGTCGGGGTTCAAGCCCTGCATCTCGCAGGCGGCGACGTACCCTAGTATGTTGGCCCACGAGTTGGGGGTCAATTGCCAAACGCCAAGACCATACCCCCTCAGTATGGCCTTCACCGCATGATGAAGCGGGAAACGAACGCCGGCTAAGAATGCCGCTTCGTAGCAGCCGAAGTAAGAATTGGCATTTGGCTGATCGTCCTTCCAAGCTATGGTGCCTAGCTCAGGCGGCACCCGGACAGTGAACCCATCCCCTAGGGGACGTGCTTTGAAGAAGCTGTCTATATTCTGCAACATGTTCCGCCTGTCCTTGGCGGAGATGTGAATGCTGAAGGGGTCATCCTTCTCGTTCCATTTCTTTCTCTCCTCAGCCTCGCTATCTACAAGCGGGAAGAGGGGAGCATCGTCCTCAGAAGAAGACTCTCCGGATGATCCGGAGGTTGAAGCAGCAGCTCCTTGGGCTCTTCTATGGGAAACGGTCTCTTCACCGTCTCCCTCATTTAGGATGGAGTCACTGGGGGTTCTAGGGATCCCAGACGGGGAATATTCCCCCGAATCATGGCTCGCATCCCCCTCCTCAACCGGAGCAGTTTCATTAGACGGCACTTCCATTGCACCGTCTCTTCTGCGCCGCCTGTAGGCGGTCTGCTTAATCCTGGCCATCGTGTCCTGCATAGACACATAGACAGGCGATTGAGGAGGAGTACTAAATTGCTCCATGCACCCAGAGGCGGCACTCCCAGTCCTAGACTCAGCCGTACCTGGAGACCGGCTGACTTCTAACTTAGGTTGTGCCGTGTGTGTTGGTGATGAGTCCATTTATTGAAAAAATGAAAGTTTAAAGAGTTGAAAGGGGTAGAGGCGGTACCTTACAAATAGCTCTGAAAAATTGATTTGCTTGATGCGAAGATTGCTTGCTAGGGTCACAGACGGTGAATTGGCCCTCTGTGTCTAGTTCTTCGAATTGGAGGATTGCTTGCAAAGGTCACAGGCGGTGGATGACCGGCTGTGATGGGACCTTCGAGATTGGGATGGCTTGCTAAGGTGACAGGCGGTTAAAGACCGACTGTATCTGTTTCTTAAAAGCTGAGATTGCTTGCTATGGTGTCAGACGGGAAATTACCGACTGTATCAAGCGGAAGTCAGACGTTCTCTTTCTTAGAATCTGTGAGCTTTATCTCTCTAAGAAAAGTTTATGTAAGTGTCCAAATGAGATAGTTGACCCTCATATTTATAGAGGGGTAAATTCAGGGGCAAAATTGTAATTCTCCTGGAATGTGAAAAGTCATCTCAAAAAAAAAAAAAAAAAAAAAAAAAAAAGACCGGCTGTATATAGCCCGGCTGTGCATCTGGCAAGAGTGACTTATGTCACAGATGCCACGTGGCGCGCCACGTCACACCTGTGAGGGGCAAATGTTTTGGGTAATTTTACCTAGCCACGTGGGCCAATCAATGGGCGACACGTGTCATTCCCTTATTGGTCTCAATGGGACCAATCCTCCTTTGACACGTGTCACCTCGCAACTTAAGGGAAATGGCGGCCTTCAGGCCTAATTCCCGAGGCAGCCGCAATGCGGCGCAGCCCATTAATGATTAGGGCAATGACCTAATCATTAGCACGTTTTCCAATGACCCTATAAATAGGGAGATTTACCCCACTTTGGGGGCATTCACAAAATTATCCACAAATTACTGAAAAATCACCCACTTTCTCGAAAACAGAGAAAGCACCTGATCTTCTCGGAATCCGAGGCGATCTCACCTTTATTTCCGCACCTTTTCCTTCTCATTCAAGTACTAACTTGACCGTCGGATGCGGAGCTCCACCCACCCGGAGTCTCCGTTGTTTTGCAGGTACAGGCGCGCATCCGGATCATAGCTTGTGTTGTAACTCTCCCGAGGGACTAGAAAAACCCCAAAACATCAAGGGATTGAAGGGTACTCAATTGGTGCATCCCCTTAGGCAGCTACACCAACTTTGGGAGATGCCACAGTTCTAGGAAACGACACTGGAACACTTCCCCTGTTGTCAATCTTCCTATATTAAGGTCACACTCTATCACCAGATGAGAAAGGTGCTGGAAAGACTCCATGGGCAGAGAATTAAAATATCCCAATCTTCCTAGCTGTTGCCCTTGTAGCTCATGCCAATCATTTGATGAAGAATTTAAAGCATCAACACTCACACCAATAAATCAATAATCTTCCAGTTTCGGACAGTTGTCAAGTTAGAACACTCATCAGCTGCTAGTCGGTTTGAACCCCCTCACGCGGTAGGAGCTCCACCCGTAGTACTACTACACTCAACATTATCTAGCTTTCTCAATCCAATAAGTTAAAGGACTCCCAATTGTCTCAAATGACGCAATAGGCTCAATGATGGAAGATAATCGAACCTTACACAACCAACAAAGCTTATTTCAACAAGATTTGGGAGACTAATTTAGCCAGGTACCTAGCTCCAGGCAGGACTTCAATAGCTAGCACATTGCAACTTCAGCAGTAATAAAAAGAGAAGTAAACATGAAGCAGGAACAAACAACTCGTCATGTAATTGGCAAATTTTCAACCAAAAAAAACCATCAGCAGTGAATCCTGATTTCCAGCTTTAGACTCTCTTCCAGGATGCACTAAACTACATTGCAGTCCTTCTACACTCATTTGTGTCCCCGAGTCCCCGTCAGCCATACAATAATGATATTCATTAAAAAGGTCAAAGCTACAAGGCCTAATATGTTATATTTATACAACACTCTGATGGAAGAAAGATGACAGAAACTTTTCCAAGGTGACCAGCCAGAGGAACTATAATTCCATTTTTATAAAATTACAGGTTAATAACAATAAATTCACTAGCCAAATATACCTGGTAAAAAAAACACACACACACACACACACACACACAAGCCATATATAAATCAAATTCTTCCAACATTTATTTCCATACTACAAATTAGCTAGCAAAATCATTGGTACATACTTCCATATCATTTATCGGCCTTGTTTAATAATAAGAGGAAATGATCATCCCATAGAAAAAGATGGGTTTGCCAACACATTATACTTGCCAATTTGTCAAAGGTACTAATGACTTTACTTATGAGCTAGCAGTACTAATGTTTCTACTTATGAGCTAGCAATACTAATGATTCTACTTATGAGATAACAATTTGTCAAAGGTACTTACAATAACTAGCAACTTCAACTTGCCATGAATGTGTTAACAATAAGGCTTGTGTTGTCTAGATAATGCAAAGATCCTGCTGAATGCATTGCACATTTGCAGGCAATATCATCAAGCACAATGTATATATTTTCCCCCTTGCTTCATTAATAATCTGAAAAAACCACGAAGTATGCATCAAGCAACGATGGAGATCAAGACGAGTAATTATTATAAATAAACAAAGGAAGGAGGTAGCTAGGATGAAAAAGAATATGACCTGTGTGCCATGTAATCCATATTCTGGCATCTCTCAGTTAAACAGCCAACATAATCTTCAACATATCGGAAGTCACAAAGAGACTGCAAAATGAATCACTCAAATCAATCTTCAGTGAACATTTCTCTTCTTCAAAAATAATAATCCAAAGCTAGCTAAAATATTTAAGATCCTTTTCAAAAAGTTAAGAGCTCAAGGTTCACCTGGTGGTGATCTCAACTCTTCTAGCTAACATTTATAGAAATCCAAAGCTAGAATCATGAAAAAAATGGAAGATACAGCAGTATGATCATATGTACCTGTATCAAAAAAGAAAAGATTGCCGTAACTATTAGGAACCTTAGCTAAACAGTTTAGTTTATGAATTCTCCTAGAAGATTAATGAAAAAAATTATAACAAAAACCTTATAGATTCATGCAATAAACAAAGAAAGAAGCTTTTGGTGTTTGTATGACCAAAAACAAAAAATAATAATCGGAAAATATGCATCATTTGATTATTGGCTAATTTGCTATGTTTAAGCATAAGTTTGAGTTCAAAATTGGGCATTACCTTTGAGTCTTAGACTACTTGAGTTGTATATGGATCATTGACCAAAACAATTCTTTCAGTAGTGCTTTGAAGCTGAATCAAATTCAAATTAGATTGTAATAGAAATATGTTGAATTCTGAAGTAAAAGACAATAATAATTGCTAGTTTTTCTTTCCTACCAAACCTGATTTAAGTAACACTAATGCGAGGGATGGGTGTTGAATATTGGCCCAGTCAGCGCCATTCTGATTCTCACATCTTTTGTTCAATTTCGAAGAACAATTCCTTATATGAAGTTGAGTTAAGGAGGTGAGATGGCGCATCTCTTCTGGCATTGTTTCCAAATTTGGACAAACCCTGATATCAAGGGATTGGAGAGATGATAACCTGCCAATTGATGATGTTAGACTTTCCAAATTGACGCAACCCCAAATACTCAGCGATTGGAGAGATGATAAGCATCCAATCCCCTTTGGAAGCTTCACCACCATAGGAAGTTCTTCTAGTTTCAAGGAACGGAGAGTGGGAGCAAGGTATATCCATGGCATCTCTGCATCACTGTTTTGATTATTATAGGATTCTTCTGCTGTGCTTTTGATGCTGACAGCATCTTCATCCTCCAATTCCAACTTTGGAAGGTCTTGCAATGTTAGAGTCTCCAGGGCAGTGGAATGCTCCCACACTGTTCGCCCTGATATACGCTTCAGGTTATAGCAATTGTAGATGTAAAGGCAGCAAAGAGAGGACAGGCGGCCACTTTGGAATACCTCCCCCACCTGCTCTATTGAAAATCTCTTCAATTTCTGGTCAAATGCAATCTTGAGATTAGAAAGACAGTGGAAAGAGTGGATAGGCAGAGACTTCAAATATCCCACGTTATCTATCTCCGCTTCCCTCAATGTTCCCTGTCCCCATCCTTCCTCTTCTTGCTGCTGCTGTTTTTTATCTGAAATTGAGGAAGAAGACACAGCATGAGTAGTCTCCCATATGATTGGGCCCAGCATTTCATTAAATCTGTACAGCTTTAATTCTTGCAGTTCCGGACAGAAAGGAAAAGTTGTCAATTTTGGACACCCTAGTATTCCCAAACTTTCGGATCATATAGCGTAATCTACATGACTACATGCATGGTGCAGCTGCTCATTTATACTTAACGCACATTAATGAACATGTTCATTTGTACTCAACGCACGCTAATGAACTAAATCAATAGAAGAAATAAACAAAATATTACATATATTAGTAGGAATAATACACATGATCAGCTAGCAAGATCAGTAATATAAATATTATATACCTTTATATTCTGCCCAGTATTTTAGTATCCAGGCAAAATGATTTTGGAGCCCTTCAAGTCCCTTCACTTTCACACTCTGGAGTAAGATTGCACTTCATCCAAAAATCTGCATTGCTTTTTATATGTTTTTGTATAAATTGAGAAAGATATATGATGTTTTTCTAAGTAATATCATGTTATTCTTTTTTTGTTCCCTTTCAAAATGTATAACAAGTTATTGCCTCTACTCATTTGGGTCTTTAAGGGCCTGTTCTCATTGACTGAACTCAGTTGAACTGAACTGAACTGAACTAAACTGAATTGAGTTGAACTGAACTGAGCTGAGCTGAACTGAACTGAACTGAACTAAACTGAACTGAACTGAAATGAGCTGAAATGAATATTTTATTAGAGAGGGAAATTAGGAGCTGAACTGAACTGAACTGAGCTGAACTAAGCTGAGCTGAACTGAACTGAACTGAAAATAAACGTATGATAACAAGCCCTAATTTCCTTCAATCTAATATTTGTTCCTGTCATATCATCTTAAGTCTAGATATAAATTCTCTCTTTGGAATTTGAAACAGTTTGATGTCTTGAAGAGAACATATATCAAAAATAGGTTACTTTGCAAAGAATAGAATAAGAACCATTATATTACCAAATATGAATTAACAACAATAGAACTCAAGGGAGGAAGAGCCACCTACTAGGTACGGTTCTCCTCAAACACCCTTAAGCCAATCCCAGTATATCTATAAACATTAACTCTGTTGGGTTTTTCCCTAAAACATCATTGTCAACTTTTTTCGTCAACTATTTCAAGATTTTTTAGTCAACTTTTTTGAACATTATACATTTGAATTTTACTCTAATACTTCTAGACGTTCTAGTACAATAAAAGTTTTGACAGGAGATAATGTAATTTGTAGCCTTCCAAATATAGCAAGAGCAACAAAGCCTGTAGCTGCCGCAATATATATCACATGATCTGATGGAGCATCTACTCTTGTTAAACCATTTCCCAGGTGTATGTAGCATTGTAGCTATATATGATTTCTGGAACATGCCTAACTTGAAAAGATGTTGATATTCTGACATTGGAAATCTGTCTAACTTCTGATTGGTTATACAGGGAGTTTCCGATAATCAGTTCATCAAAGCAGCATTGAAGTCCTCCTCACATTAACTTTTAATGTTAAATTCACATCCCTTCTGATTGGCAACTGTAAGGAAAAACAAACAAAAAACATCCAGTCAATTTACAACTCCATATTTTGACATTACACCACAGAGAACAATTAGTCCGTAATTACATTGATTTAACCTTAAATATAGTATAATATCTGGAAGATATTTAAATTGCTGAGCACGATGAAAAAGAGAATTGGTATAGCATTCAGAAATGAGTCCTTGCTACCTGTTAATACTTGAACGAAGCTATCTTCTGGAATCTGGAGTATTATGTCGAGTCTCCTTTGATAGATATTATATTTAGGATAATATTTGTCGCAGATTAGGATATATTTAATGTATATTTTGTATGTTTATCGTATCTAGGATTCCTAATGTAATTAGGCCTAGCGTTGTAAACTCTATATATTTGATCAATGGTACACACTCCAGATTAAGGAGTTTTCCCGAAATCTAACATGGTATCACAGCTTAGGTTTTAGATCCCATTTTTTAATTTTTCCAATTAATTTGGTTTTTTTTTTGTTTTATTGGGACCTTGCTTTCACCACTATTTCCGCAATCTTGTTCTCTGTCTTTCTTTCCTCAGATTTCACCTCCTTCCTCTTTTTCCCTTTAACTTTCTGCTTACTGTTCTATTGAACAAACCATGGCCAAGGATGACGAAGTACCCAACTCGACACCATCGCCTCTAACGTCGGAATTTCATCCAGCTCTGGCAGTCAGTAACATCAAGAATGCCATACCTTTGGTTCTTGATTACGAGAAGGTTCAATACTCCAATTGGGTGGAGTTGTTTGAGAATCACGCTTGTGCGTATAATGTGTTAGATCACATTGACACCACCGTTTCCCGACCGACCGATGTTTCGGATGCCTTGTGGAAGCGTCTAGATGCTATTGTTAAACAATGGATATATGGCACAATCTCAACCGAACTTCTCAACACGATTTTGGCCCCAAAATCAACTGCTCAGAACCTTTGGGAGCGAATTAAAGAAATTTTTCAAGATAATAAAAATACTAGGGCCGTGTATCTTGAAAATCAGTTTAATTTGCTTCACATTAGCAATTTTCCTAATGTCACTGCTTATTGTCAACAGCTTAAGAGTATAGCCGATCAATTAGCAAATATTGATCAACCGGTTACGGAACAGAAGATGGTGATTCGACTTGTTTCCGGCCTCACAAAATCTGACTTTGACACAGTGGCGACGATGATACAGTAAACCAAGCCTTTACCCTCCTTCAACACTGCCAGGTCTCGTTTGCTCCTCGAGGAATCTCGTCGTGCCAACGATCAAGGGCAGGCTGCTCAGTCGTTTATGGCGCAAGATTCTGCATCTTCTGGGCAGCAGCAGGGCTCGCAGCAACCACCGACGCAGGGTTGTCTTGGTTCCGGTGGTGGACGCGGCGGCGGACGTGGCTACCGTCCTGGTGGTGCTGCTGCTGGTCGTGGTAAAGGGCGAGGTCGAGGGAAATCTAACACCAAAAGCCAGAACACATCCTCGTCCAGTCAACAACATCAACAGCAACCGAGCCCACCTCAAAATTGGCCCAATAATCAGCCCCCTCAATGGTCTGCTCCACAGTGGCCAGGATATTGGGCCATACCCCCCTGCCCATATCCCTCTACACCAGGCCCAATTGGGCAGCCCATGCAGCACCCTCCATCAAGTCAGTCCGCCCCACGTGGCCCCCCTCACCAAGCTTACTTCTCTAGGCCAGCCCAATATAGTCAACTGTACACTCCAACCAAGCTTGGATCAGCGTTCTCAACCATGAGTTTACAAAACACCGACAACGGATGGTACATGGACTCGGGTGCAACATCTCATATGACACATAACCCAGGTACTCTCATGCCCTTGTTTAATTTGAGCACTAATAATAATATTTTAGTTGGTAATGGTCATCGCATTCCAATAACGGGTTATGGTCACATCTCTCTCCCTAATAATAATAAATTGGCCCTTCGTGACGTTCTCTTAGCCCCTCAAATCATTAAAAACTTAATTTCGGTTCGTAAATTTACTTCTGACAACTCAGTTTCTATTGATTTTGACCCTTATGGCTTTTCTGTGAAGGACCTACAAACGGGGAGGATAATAACGAGATGCAATAGTTCGGGGGATCTTTACCCAGTCACAAACACTACACCATCCTCTTGTCTTGCGTCAACACTCATGGTCACCTCTCCAACCACTTGGCATAGTCGCTTGGGACACCCCGGAGCTAGTTCTTTAAGTTATCTTAGGAGCAATAATTTTATTTCTTACAATAAGGAGTTCAACTCCACCTTTTGTAATTCTTGCCAATTAGGAAAACATGTTAGACAACCTTTTTATGTATCTACTACTTATACTTATTGTGCTTTTGATATTATTCATGCGGATTTATGGACATCTTCTATTCGGAGTTCCTATGGTCACAAATATTATCTAGTTCTTATTGATGATTTTACTCATTTTGTTTGGACCATCCCCCTTGCATACAAATCTCAAGCCTTTTCCACTTTTGTTAATTTTTCTAAATATGTGCAAACTCAATTTGAAAGACCCGTTAAAGCCTTTCAAAGTGATCATGGCCGTGAATTTGATAATGACCCTTTCAAAAAGCAATGCTTAGATATTGGAATGGTTTTTAGGTTCTCTTGCCCGCACACATCCTCACAAAATGGAAAGGCGGAACGCATGATCCGCACCATTAATAATGTCAAACGCACCCTTCTTTTCCATGCATCCCTACCACCAAACTTTTGGCACTTTGCACTTGAGACCGCAACTTATTTACTAAATATTTTGCCAACCAAAGCACTCAAGAACATTACTCCTACCCATGCCTTATTTCGGAAGCAACCATCATATAACCATTTAAGGGTGTTTGGATGTCTATGTTTTCCCAACTTGTCTTCTACCGCTCCACATAAACTAGCTCCTCGTTCTTCTCCTTGTGTCTTCTTGGGTTATCCGCCAAATCACCGTGGGTATAGGTGTCTTGATATTTCCACCAATAAAATAATTTTATGTCGTCATGTAACCTTTGATGAACAAATTTTCCCATATAAAAACTTAGCAAACTTTAAATTAAGGGATTACAATTTTTTGGAGAATGACGAGAATTCACCACTCCTAACCCACTATATTTTGCGCCACAACTAGCCCAAAACACAAGCCCAACCCCACACTCCTTCACAACAAGCCCAAAACACACTCCCAATACACGCACCTCACTCCCCACAATCCCCAATTACGGGTCAGATTACACCGCAACCCAACTGCGGCTCGTCCAGCCCAGTTGCGGCCTGCCCGTAATCTCCTCTGCCACACTCCCCTCCCAGCCCAACCGTGCCCCTATACTCACCGCCACCTATGCGTGGCTTCACTCCCTTGCAGCCCACTCGTCCACCTCCCCCATCTCCTCGTGTCACCCGTAGTCAACGTGGTATTTTTAAGCCAAACCCGAAATATTGTAACCTCACCGTTCAACACTCGGGTCCCCCTCACCAAAAATCACCTCTTCCAAAATCATATAAACAGGCCTTAAATGACCAAAATTGGAATGCGGCGATGAATGATGAGTATAGTGCTTTAATTAAAACAGGGACATGGGAATTGGTGCCTAGGCCTACGGGGGTGAATATTGTTAATTGAATGTGGCTGTTTAAACATAAATACAAGTCTAATGGTGACCTTGAAAGGCACAAAGCTCGTCTTGTATGTGATGGCAGGTCGCAGGAAATTGGTGTGGATTGTGATGAGACCTTCAGTCCGGTAGTTAAACCGGCCACTATTCGCACCGTTCTCAGTTTAGCTTTGGCTAAAAAGTGGTCGATACATCAATTAGATGTCAAAAATGCCTTTTTACATGGTGATTTGCAGGAAACTGTTTATATGAATCAACCTCCGGGTTTTGTTGATCGGAGGGCTCCTACTCATGTTTGTCGGCTCCGCAGGGCTCTCTATGGTTTAAAACAAGCTCCCAGAGCTTGGTACCAACGCTTTGCAAATTTTCTCGTCAAATTGGGTTTTGTCATTTCCAAGAGTGACAACTCACTTTTTATTTTCCGACAGGGTGATGATATGGCATATCTGCTTTTATATATTGATGATATTATTTTAGCTACCTCATCTGACAGGTTGCGTACAGGAATTATTTCTCAGTTGCAAACTGAGTTCCCTATGACTGACTTGGGTCCTTTGAGTTATTTTTTGGGGATTGCGGTGATCCGCAAACCCTCTTACATGCTACTTTCACAGAAAAAGTATGCACGGGAGATTTTAGAGCGTGCAGGTATGGCCTCTTGTAAGCCTGCAGCTACTCCAGTAGACACTAAGTCCAAACTTAGTGCAGATGCAGGACCACCTTTTCGGGATCCTACTTTGTATCGCAGTTTAGCAGGTGCTCTTCAGTATCTCACATTTACCAGGCCAGATATTTCTTATGCGGTACAACAGGTGTGTCTGTTTATGCATGATCCCCGGGAACCTCATTATGAGGCATTGAAACGCATTTTGCGTTATGTTCAGGGTACCATTGATCACGGCTTACATTTATATCCTACTGTTTCTCATCGATTGATTACTTACACTGACGCTGACTGGGGAGGTTGTCCCGATACCCGGCGTTCTACTTCGGGCTATTGTTGTTTCCTTGGGGACAACCTCGTGTCTTGGTCATCTAAGCGTCAGCATACGTTGTCTAAGTCGAGTGCAGAAGCAGAATATCGAGGCGTCGCAAATGTTGTCTCTGAGGCGTGTTGGCTTCGTAATTTATTACTTGAGTTACATTGTCCTCTACGGCAGGCTACTATAGTTTATTGTGATAATGTCAGTGCTATCTACCTTTCTGGTAACCCAGTACAACACCAACGCACCAAACATGTGGAGATGGATATTCATTTTGTTCGAGAAAAGGTTGCTTTGGGGGAAGTACGGGTTCTGCATGTTCCTACTAGATATCAGTTTGCGGACATTTTCACTAAAGGCCTACCACGAGAATTATTTCTGGAATTTAGGTCCAGTCTTAGCGTACGACCTCCTCCCGCTACGACTGCGGGGGTGTGATAGATATTATATTTAGGATAATATTTGTCGCAGATTAGGATATATTTAATGTATATTTTGTATGTTTATCGTATCTAGGATTCCTAATGTAATTAGGCCTAGCGTTGTAAACTCTATATATTTAATCAATGGTACACACTCCAGATTAAGGAATTTTCCCGAAGTCTAACATCCTTCAATTCAAACACTTCAAGAGATAATCTTTCTGCATGACAAGTATATGACAAAAAAAAAATAAAAAAAATAAAAAAGATATAGTACAGGATTTAGAACCATATCATAAACAAGCACTTTGACTAGGTTGTAAAAGCAGTTGGTTTCTCTAGTCCTTTTAATAGCACAATCTGATAGAATGATAAATTGTAAATATGATGCATTTCCTCTTACTCCTAAGAACAGAACTCTCAAGTGGTCGTCATAGAAAATTTGCTTCATTAGTTATTTTCCAAATACAGTGATTTAACTCATTTAAGCTTGCCAGGGTAACGGGTGACCACAGAAAAATAAAAACTTTGCTGCAGCCATGTTTGGTCTAAGACACTATTAAACTACTAAAAATTGCAAAAGACCAAATCAATACAACAGTTACAACTTGCAACAACAGAAATTGAACTAGAGTGTAATAGATAGTCCATATTGTCAGTCTTGTAATTATGAAATTTTAAGTATTTTTGGAATTACAATTGAGTCCATCAACCTTAAGGATCCTTGATTAATGGTGGTTGAAAGGAAATTATATTACCTCATGCTGTGCCCTCTAGTGTTACAAGCAACTCTTCCCCTTTTAAAAGCCAGACTCCCCTGTTTTAAGACAGAGATTAAATCAAAACTGGGAATTATAATGTTTATAAAGGTAACTATGTAAAGAATGATCCACCTAGAAGCATCTTATAGAACAATGAGAACCTGAAGCTTAATTAAGTGGTCATTTCTTCAGGAAATCCTCATCTGCTAACCTAAATTCTCAGATTCACCTATATTAGAGCAAGCTGTATGCAATTGCATAATGCTTACACAATAGGAAGAAACAATAAACATATTACATAATTTACCAGTACATATATATTGACAACTTTTCAACTGGTTCAACATAATTTGAAATGTTTAATTTGAATACCTAGTAAATTGCAACTTCAGAACTAAAAAGGAAAGTACAAATGAAACAGGAACAAACTACTTGTCAAGAAATTATGAACTTTTCAAAATAAATGCATGTCTTCAGTTATGAATCCTGATTTCCAGCTTTAGACCCTCTTTCGGGATGCATTAACCCATTAACACTGGCCTCTAGCCTCAATTGTCTTCCTAACAATTCAATAAATGAGCTATAAAAGAATGACATTCATAGCTAAATGACAAGGCCTAAACAAGTAACTGGTCCAAGATTAGCATCAACTCACACCAAACTCGTTGCATATACCGATAACTGGATGCAGCCCTACCTGAGTCACATTGAAAACACCAAGTCAGTGAACAAGAAATTGGACCATAAAAAACGAGAGACAAAAAGGATGTGGCAAGAATCAATTATAGCAGTGTAGGTGTAGCCAATCAGCAAGTAATTCACATCTATTACTTGATGAAAGGATAATGTTTTACAGGACTAGCACTGCTAGTTCCAGATTATTCAATTTAATTTCTAGATCAGGAGTCCATCCCAACATTATATGCAATGCAAACCTCACCAAATCACAATTCAATCACACACCCAAACGTATGGAATGAAAGAGGGTAACACTAATGAATTTTTATAGAATAGTTTCCATAATAATGAGGTTTAACATTTTTGCTGTTAATACTACATATATCAGGTATATGTTACACGAACAAATATGTATAGACGTATGGTAAGATTTATGAGCGTAGATTCTCTTTTATTTCATATGTTTAGTTGAATTGCTTATACAAAGTTACAAGCAATTTATTGCAAAAGATGAGATCCCCTGATTTTACACAGTCTAGGAAAAATAAATACCAGGTCATAAGGTAATTTTGTAACAGAAGGTATTACTTCTTTTGCTAGCAAACATCAATACAAAAATCTCTACAACTACTACTCTAAAAATACAATTAGAGATGTGGCTTCAATTTTGTCAGTTGAGGCCATTTTTCAGTTCATAATATTACAGCTGATGTAGGTCAGACCATCAGAGACAGTTTATTCCAGTTTCCATACACGGTCACTAGAGACTAACTCTCAGATCTAAACCCCGTCCCACTATGTTTCAAAGATGAAGAATTGAAGATTATTCATATTTATCCAACCTTGATCAACTTTTTCACAGAGAACATCTGCCGGTCTTCTTTGAAGCAAGTTTCCTTTGACCATTAAAACGTTCATAAGCTATCACCTCAGTTGAAGGTAGTCATCCTGGTGACACTCGCATCTGCATGATAATGTTTAAGTCTGCTTAGAGAAGAATTTATCGTCCCAGTTTCTGCAGATTCCTATGCTCGCCTATGAATAATGATCAATACTTAAAATCATTTTTTCCCAACAGACCAAAATAAATAGATCACAAGCGAGAATGATAATTACCTCTTTATTTTCCTTTAGACATCAATGTGAGGTATGTGTTGGATTTTAGGCCAATCAGCACCAGTGGATTCCTGGCATCTTTCTTTTAACACTGGCGAGCATCCCCGTACTGTAGGCTCTCAAGGGTAGTGAGATGCTCCCACACTCCTTGTCCTGATAGCCTCTTCAACTTGGAGCAGTCAGAAATTACAAGGGAGTGTAGAGAGGACAAACGGCCACTTTGGAACACCTCCCCTGCCTCTTCTGTTATACTTTCAATTCCATGTTAGGTTGAATTGCTTATAAGAAGTTACAAGCAATCATTCAACTTCTAAAGATGTGATCCCCTGTTTTTAATTTCATATGCTTGCTTCGAGCTTGAGCCAAAGTCATGATCATCTTTGGTTAAATCATCAAATATTTCCCTATGTTTTTAATCGCGTTTAATGTATAGTAAGTCCGGAACCAAGCGAATACAAATGATACGAGTAGAAGAAAAGGCCTATAATATTGACATTAGCATCACCGGTCATGTTTAAGCATTAATACTTCTCTAATATTGATAACTATGAAAGAAACTTACCCAAAATGAAAATCCTCAAGAAATGCGCTTAATCTTTTACAATCCATGAAGGTAGTTCTTCCAGATTGTCAATGCCTATGAAATGATGAAATTTCCCATCATACAAAAATAAGCTTGATTAAAAGTTGATCGAAATGTAGAAATGTAACAGATAATAATCGAACAAGTATTATAACTTATTAAAGCATCATTTAAGCATTCAGCTTAGTTCAATGTGGATTAAATTAATGCAACTTGTGTTAAATTTTGAATAATAACTCAATTAAATTCGTATAAAATTTCCGAAATTTTGAATGTGGCCACAGTTATGAATCCTGATTTCCGAAATTCTCAGATTCACCAATACAAAATTCACACAATGAATAATGCAGAAACAGTAAAACATAGCTTCAACTCAATTACTTCATAGCAAGTGCAGATAGTTACCTTTTCCTTCCCTGCTCTGAAACCTTTTAGCCCATGTGAAATAGATACTAGATAATTGGATCAATGGTAGAGCTGCAGTGCTAAATCTAGCAGCATCGAATCTCACAAACTGGAGATCCCAGTGACTGGAATCCAAGAATCATCCTTCCCTTGTTATGCTCTCATCTCATTTAAGCTACTCTTTGATTGCCATTTAAGCAACAATCCTGGTTTAGTAGAAATTCGGCAAAACTCCTATTCTACAGTATATATATCCTGTCAGCTAGAAAAATCATGACAGAAGCAGCATCAGAACCTACTTTTGAGGTTGAACAAAACAACTATGTATTAAAGTTCCATGCACATTTAATTTCAATGCACACTAATGAACTAAATCAAACTAGAAAATATGGCAGATATCATCAGTAAGAATATGCATCATCTAGCAAAATAAGTAGTGATATACATATTAATCATCAACCATGTTAATTTACAATGAGATGTGCTCATCTCATTGAAAAAGATGGATTGACCATTATTAAAAACAAAACATGCCAATTTTCCAAAGGTATAGATTTACAGGAATTAAATAGCAATACTATTGATTCTACTTATGAGTTAAATCAGAGTATACTTACAGCAGCATTTAGCAACTTGTACTTTTCATTAAGGAGTTAATATTAAGGTTGTGTATTGTTAAGATAGATAAGGCCAGTATTAACAAGCATGAGGTAATATCCATCCCCCCTCTTCATTAATATTCTGTTTGCACAAAATCATACACATACATACACGAACACCTATGGTGAAATTAAACTAGGCAGCGAAATCCCATATATATAATATAACCCGTATTTTGATAACCAGCCAGCATAAGTTTCATTATATCAAAATCCATAAAAGACTGCTAAATGTCTTAAAAGTGTGTTATCCAAATGTCTGCTTCTCATAATTTTTAATTAATTTATCTGAAACTTCAAATATTTGACCATAAGAAATCTGGTCTATTATAGTCTGAATTTTAAGGTATAACTTAATCATCTACTTAGTTTTATGTAAAAGGGTATACATATATACAATTTATCAATTCTCTCAGAAGATAAATCATGAAAAAATGGTTGTATAATGGGTAGACATTATTACCTTTGACCAGTTGAGTTACATAGTAAACGAACATTGAGTAAACGAATTCTTTCGGGTGCTGATTTTAGTAGTACTCTGAATCTGAAGCAAATATGAAAAAGGTGTTAGAGAGATGATAAGCAAGTAAGCAATCCATTCTTCTTCTTATCTGTCATACCTATGTAACTATGTTGGGGATATGTTGGATATTGGACCAGTTAGCACCATTCTTGTTCTTGCATTCATTCATCAACTCTGGGCTACATTCCCATATTTGAAGTTTGGTTAAGGAGGTGAGGTGGCGCATCTCTTCTGGCATTCTTTTAAATTTTCGACAACACGTAATTTCAAGGGATTGGAGAGATGATAAGCATCCAATCCCCTTTGGCAGCTTCACCACCTTTGGGAGATTATATAATATCAAGGAACGGAGAGTGGGAGCAAGGTATCTCCGTGGCATCTCTGCGTCACTTTCTTCTTCTGTGCTTTTGTTGTTGATGACATCATCTTCATCCTCCAATTCCAACTCAGGAAGATTACCCAATGATAGACTCTCAAGGGCAGTGAAATGGTCCCACACTCCTCGTCCTGATATACTCTTTAGTTTTGAGCATTGGGAAATTACAAGGGAGCGTAGAGAGGACAGGCGACCGCTTCGGAACACCTCACCCACCTCTCCTGTTTTCAATTCCTCCATTTTCTGGTCATTGTCAATACGGAGATCCCTAAGATGGTGGAAAGATCGGATGGGTAGAGAATTAAGATATGCCAAGTTATCTATCCTAACTTCCCTCAATCCCGGACACAAAGGAAAAGTTGTCAATTCTGGACATGTTGTTATCTCAAGATGAGAAAGTTTTGGTGCTTGCGGTGTCTCACTCTCCTCTGATTCTGATTCTGATGATGGCTTCCACCATCCCTTCAACTTTGGCATATTCGTAAGCAACAGCTCTTCAAGGGAAGGAAAGAATACCAACTCATTATCATCTCCACTATTAATACTACTACTCTCCATATACTCCACTTCATTCAAATGTTCTAATTTAAGGACTTTCAAATGACGCAGTTGACTCATCAATGGAAGATGCTCCAACCTTTTGCAATCTTTAATCTTAATTTCAACAAGATTTGGGAGACAACTTTTGAGATTCATTGATGAGCCCAGAAACAATGTTGTCAAATATGGACAATCAGATACATAAAGCTCAGAAAGCAGTGGTGCTTGTGGTATCCGATCACTCTCCCCTGATTCTGATGATGATGGCTTCCACCATCCCTTCAACTTTGCCATCTTTTCAAGCGTCAGCTTTTCAAGAGATGGAAAGAATACCAATTCATCATCATCTCCACTATTAATATTACTACTACTACTCTCCATATACTCCACTTCACTCAAACCTTTCAATTTAAGGACTTTCAAATGACGCAGTCGACTCATCATTGGGAGATGCTCTAATCTTGTACAAATCTTGATTTTAATTTGAACAAGATTTGGGAGACAACAACTGGGAGTCATCATCCAGGCTGGGAGCCTCACTCCTGGATATTTCAACAACTCTAACTTTCTAAGATTATTAGAGTGGGGTTGTAAGCCTTGCAGCAATACTTCTGCATTAGTATTCTCCTCTGTTTCCCACTTGTACATAATTTCCCACAATTTTGGACTTTTTAATAGCATTCCCCCTCCTACTGCATCGTTTCTCACGTCTTTTTTAACTATAATATCCATAGTGCGAGTATAATTGGTGAAACCATCCAAATCTTCAAGCTGACCAACACCACCACTTGACCTCCAACTCCAAGCTGCATTGCTTGTCTCAGTTCCACCCACTACAAACATTGTCAGCTTCTGCAGAGAGGTCATGCTATTCATCCCTGGAGGCATATGTGTTAAACTCGAGCAACCATAAATATCAAGGTGCCTAAGATTAACTAATTTCCTCAACTCCCTTGGCAACCTTTGTAGATTCCGACACCCACGCAACTTTAATGTTTGCAAGTTATAAAGATTGGTAATGGATGAGGGCAACACACGTATAAGCCAGTTATCTGAGAGGTCAAGATACCTTAGATGCACCAATTCACCTATCCCACTCGGCACCGTTCTATAAGTACCAGTCAACCACAATACCCTCAAGTACTTCATTTTTGATACCTTCACAACAAGGCTTTCATCTCTACTATATAGAAATGTACGCATCCTATGCATATCGCTCAACTTACCAACAATATCTTCAGGGGTACTTTCATGAGTTTCATCCATGTATACATGGCGGGTTTTCTTGTTAAAATATCGTGTGCTATAGGTGCACAACAATATGTCTGTCCCTGCTACTTCTTCGGCAAGATCATGAATCAGATCATGCATCTTGCATGATACAATTTCATTAGTAGTACCATTAGCTAGTTCTACATCTTGGAAAAAGCACCTTTGCAGTAACTGCTCAAAATACTTGTCACCCGCATCTTCAAAACTCTCCCCATACAATGGCATAATGAAGCCTTGAGCCATCCAAAGACATATCAAGTCCTCCTTGATAATTTTGTAATCCTTGGGAAATACAGCACAGTAACTAAAGCAACTCTTCAAATGGAATGGAAGATAATTGTAACTGATCTTCAACACAGGTATTATGCCATTGGCCTCATCTTGTATAATGTTTGCCAAGTTATTTTTCAAATTCTGCCACTTACTTTCATCCTGACCTCGAAGAAGGCTTCCAACCACCCTAATGGCAAGTGGAACATTTGCACACTTTCGAACAATCTCTTTTCCTATATCAACCAAGTTTGCCTCTATTTGATGTTGCCCCGGTTCAAGCGTCATTCTCTGAAACAAATTCCAAGATTCTTCATCTGAGAGACCCTTCAATTCATGAGTCCAACAACTTCCCATGACAACAGCTACCTTTTTAGAGCGCGTAGTCACCAAAACTCTGCTACCCTTCCCACCTCCAACCAACAAATTTTTCATTGTCCTCCATTCATCAGAATTCTCATTCCAAACATCATCCAGAACAAGTAGATACTTGCTCCTATTAAGTCTTTCTCTAAGCTTTATCTGAAGCTGGTCCATAGTAAAGCCATCACTTTGATTAGCCTGGTTGGTTGCAGCTGAAAGGATTTGACCAGCAAGTGCTTTGACATTGAAATTATCAGAGACACAAACCCACATCTTCAACGGAAATTCTTTCTGAATCTTGTCATCATTATAGACAAGTTGAGCAAGAGTAGTTTTCCCCAAACCTCCAATCCCAACGATGCTGACAACAGAAACATTCTCCTCAACAGTAGTGTCTAGTAACGTATCTATCAAAACCCTCTTATCATCATCCCTCCCAATAATCACATCATTCTCCAGATTCACATAGGAGTGAGTTTCCCTCGGGTTATTTCTTACCCGGCTGTCCTCGAGAACAACCGAGTGTCTAAACCCATCGACAAGGTGATGATCTTTGACAACATCATCCAACTCCTCCCTGATGCTTTTGATCTCTCGAGACCAATTGAAATCAGAACGAAGCTGATTAAAGCAAGAGCAAAAATGGGATACCTCTCTACTCAATTTGTTGCCAGGCATGAGCTTCTTGCGATGAGCAAGAGTGGTAATCTCGTCTAACAAGTCATCAGCTTGGTAAAGAGCTTCCTTAAGCCTCTCAAGTCTGTCACGTTCACTGTGGTTGGAACGACTGTGGTGCAGCCGCTCTTGTTCTTCGGCATCACGGAGGATGGCGTCGATGGTGGACATAGTCCCCTTGAGTTTATGAAGCTGGGACTTCACACCCAATACAGATTGAATTTCCTTCCAAACAGCAGAGTCCAGCAATTGAAGGATGGTTTGCACAAATGAAAGCCCTCCTGCTACATCCATCTCTCTCTCTTTTTTTTTTTTGTGGGTTACAACAGAATTTTTTTGAGCAAATTCAAAAGAAGTGGAATGTGTTTAGAGTGTTTTTGTGGGTATGTTTGGCAATGTGACAGAGTTATTTTATATTAGCTGAGGAGACTTTTCAAAGTTGCTTCACTTAATTTTTTTTAGAAATTGGTTTGTTTTTTCCAACTAAATACTTGTAAGTCTCATAGACATTCTACAGTAATTTGTACGTACGGAGTTGCTCATAAGTTTTCAGTTTTTCACAATAATTGCTTTTACTCTGTATTGTGTGAGTTAAAGCAATCATAAAGATAAACTGATTGCCGGTTTAGAATTATTCAGTAGACAGCTTTATAGCAAAACAACTTTTAGGCCTTTTATTTTTGAAATAATTGAAAAAAGCTTATACCAATTGTAACCATTTCACTTTTTGAAAGAGTAAAACATGAATAATTGAGAGCACTAATGAATTTGTCTTGTTTCTTAATTTTTTTCTATGAAGTGACCCACTCTATACATCATTTTTGAGATAGACCTATGGAAGGCATTTTACTCCTTTTGTTTGGTTTTTTTTTTTCAACCCTTTATTTGTCCTTTTGAGATAAACTTATGGAGTGCATTTTTAAAAGTTTTGGTTGGAAAAAGTTATGAGAGAAAAAAAAGTTGATGGGAGCAATTGTAGTATGTGCACAAGTATAATTGCAATCCTTATTTAGTTATTTATGATATAGGCAATTTTTTGAAAAAAAAAAATAGGGCAAAGATAAGAGACTACTCCCTTAGTCCCTCTAATTTGTTTGCTCCATTGGACTTTTTATGATCTCCATTTTTATATACATTAAATAAATAAAAACTTGATATAAATAAAGTAGACGATGGGATGAATCCAACAAAAATCCCCATTAACCATATTATCACTAATAAACTAATGAGAATTTATGATCAAAAATTTTAAAGTTTGACCCTAATTTTTCCTATGAGGCAAGCAAATCGGGACGGAATAATAGCAAACAATGGGAGATGTTACTATAAATGTATGTATAATGGCATTGTCCTGTTTGAACGAGAAATACTAAGTGGTTAATTAGTCCTTTCGTGGTTAATGAAATTGTAGTTTTCACTTTACTTTTTTAAGTGGCTGACATAAAAGTAGTCGTAGTGATAAGGCAGGGCCACAGCCAAACTGCATTCGGCCACATTATCTCTGTTTACTTTGCTTGACTTGAGCATCCCACATGATAATTCACAGAGTTGTAGGGTTCTTCCAAAGGTGTGTGTGTATTTCTATCATTGTGTAGATAAAGAAAAAGAATGACAAGTGACAATACACATTACAAATCTGGAAATGTACGTTAGATAGAGTGACTAGAATCTTTCGTGAGAAATTACTATCTTTGAATTAGTCGACTACGGAGTATTTTTTGTTTCGTACAGTACTAAATTATGTTTCGTGCCATGCACTAGAGTTTTAATACATTAAATTTTTTCATAAAATATAAAATTAACATGGACAAAGTATAACTATAAGGTCTATAATACACTACTTTGTATTTATTTTCTTTTTGTTTTGCGTATATACTAAAATTAAACATGAATAAAACAAAAGGGTTAATTAAACCATGAGTATATTAAAATTACACCATGATGGTTTAAAAGTTTAATGATAAATTATAATTTTCCTTTTTATGAACCAAATAAGTATTTTAAAATGACGTAATACGTCCAGTGGGTAGGATTTATAGTCCATTTTCCTGGGTATGAACTCAAATTATAATTCTCATTAGTTAACTCTTTCAATTTGCAATGAACGTGAATGTGATATGAATAATTGCGGAATGCAGCCAAACTGTCTTATTTGTGCAAGTTGTATTTACTAGAGACGAGAACCACAAGTAACTAACCCTTATTTTCTTTCGTTTACTTGACTTGAGAGTTGAGGGTAAGCGACGCTCCAAGTAACTGGTCCAAGATTAGCATCAACTCACACCAAACTCGTTGCATATACCGATAACTGGATGCAGCCCTACCTAAGTCACATTGAAAACACCAGGTCAGTGAACAAGAAATTGGACTATAAGAAAACGAGAGACAAAAAGGATGTGGCAAGAATCAATTGTAGCCAATTAGCAAGTAATATACATCTAGGAAAATCTATTACTTGATGAAAGGATAAAGTTATACAGGACTAGCACTGCTAGTTCCAGATTATTCAATTTAATTTCTAGATCAGGATGTCTATCCCAACATTATATGCAATGCAAACCTCACCAAATCGCAACTCACAATTCAATCACACACACCCAAACGTATGGAATGAAAGAGAGCAACACTAATGAATTTATAGAATAGCTTGCATAATGAGGTTTAACATTTTTGCGGTTAGTACTACGTATATCAGGTATATGTTACACGAACAAATATGCATAGACGTATGATAAGATTTATGAGCGCTGATTCTCTTTTATTTCACATGTTTAGTTGAATTGCTTATAAGAAGTTACAAGCAATTTACTGCAAAAGATGAGATCCCCTGATTTTACACAGTCTAGGAAAATATATACCAGGTCATACGGTAATTTTGTAACAGGAGGTATTACTTCATTTGCTAGCAAACATCAATACAAAAATCTCTACAACTACTAGTCTACTACTCTAAAAATACAATAAGAGAAATGGCTTCAATTCTGTCAGTTGAGGCCATTTTGCAGTTCATAATATTACAGCTGATGTCGGAGGTCAGACCATCAGAGAGTTTATTCCAGTTTTCATACACGGTCACTAGAGACTAACTCTCAGATCTAAACCCCGTCCCACTATGTTTCAAAGATGAAGAATTGAAGATTATTCATATTTATCCAACCTTGACCAACTTTTTCAAGAGAACATCTGCCGGTCTTCTTTGAAGCAAGTTTCCTTTGACCATTAAAACATTCATAAGCTATCACCTCAGTTGAAGGTAGTCATCCTGGTGACACTCGCATCTGCATGATAATGTTTAAGTCCGCTTAGAGAAGAATTTATCATCCCAGTTTCTGCAGATTCCTATGCTCGCCTATCAATAATGATCAATACTTCAAATCATTTTGTCCCCAACAGACCAAAATAAATAAATCACAAGCGAGAATGATAATTACCTCTTTATTTTCCTTTAGACATCAATGCGAGGTATGTGTTGGATTTTAGGCCAATCAGCACCAGTGGATTCCTGGCATCTTTCTTTTAACACCAAGGAATGTAGAGTCTGATAAAGGTATTTTCAGGGAATGTCAGTATCAGTGCCATGATTATCCTCGATTGTGCATTCTCGAGTGTTGAGATCTCCATAATCATCATCCAACTCTAACTCAGAAAGCAACTTCAGATGTAGGCTTTCAAGGGAAGTGAGATGCTCCCACACTCCTTGTCCTGATAGCCTCTTCAACATGGAGCAGTCAGAAATTACAAGGGAGTGTAAAGAGGACAGACGGCCACTTCGGAACACCTCCCCTGCCTCTTCTGTTAAACTTCCCATATCATGGTCACCTCTTACCACCAGATGAGAAAGGCTCTGAAAAGACTCGTGGGGCAAGGATTTCAGATACCCTACTTTATCTATCTTAACTTCCTTCAATCCTCCTAGTATTTGCTGCTGCTGCTGCTCCTGCTGCGTCTGTCGAGTACTTGATGTTGATGGAGAATCATCACCAGGGTACAGCCTATTTGATTCTGTAGTGGAAGACCTTACATCACCAACGCATCTCCTCTCACTTCTTGGTCTAGTTATTGGGCCCAATGCTTTATTGAATCTGCTCAACTCCAATTTTTCCAGTTTTGGACAGAGAGGTATATCTGTCAGGTTCCAGCACAACCATATATGCAGATAAGATAACCAGGGGAAAGATTTTTTGCATGGTTCGGCCTCACTGTCGCCTGAGTCTGTATCGAGATGCAATGATGATCTCCACCATCCCTTCAACTCTTGAAGATTTCCTAGAACAAGCTTTTCAAGGGATGGAAAGAAGACTAAGTCTTCTGCTACTGATACTGCTTTTCTTGACACTACTGATGCAATGGGTGCCTCGTCTCCATAAATACTCTCCACGTATTCCAATTTGATTAATCCAACAAGTTCAAGGGATTTCAAATAACGCAGTTGGCTCAATAATGGCAGATGCTCCAAGCTTTTACATCCATAAAGTTCAATTTCAACAAAATTCGGGAGACAAGCTTCAAGATTATTCATCAATGAGCTCCCCCAGCTCGGAAACCTCACACCTGGATAATCCCACAATCCAAACAACTTTAGATTGGGGTGGGGTTGCAGGCCGTGAAGTAATGCTTCTGCATTAGTACCCTCACTGTCATCTTCAATAAACCTGGAGTTTTCCATTCCACAAAGCTTTTGCGTCCAGCATATGTTTATACCCCGTAAATTTTGCTTGTTTATCAGATGCCCGCCTTTCTTGGCTTCTGCTGTATCATATGTTAAACCTCTGTGGACCTTGATTTCCATACTTCCAGTGAGATTGTTGAGATACTTTAAGTCGCTAAGTCCACCAGCACCTACTGGCCTCAAACAGCAAGCACTGCTTGTACCGCCAACTAAAAACATAGTTAGCTTATTGAGACAGGTCATACTATTCATCCCTGGAAGCATATGTGTCATACTATTGCAATCAAATATATCTAGACACCTAAGATTAACTAATTTTCTGAAGCCCCTCGGCAACTCTTTTAGTGACTCACAACCACGCAATAAGAATGTCTGCAAGTTATAAAGCTCGGTAATGCACAAGGGCAACACAGATAAATTACGATTACAAGACAGGTCAAGATATCTTAAATGCAACAATTCACCTATCATGTTCGGTAGCTTTTCAAATGAAGCCCCATGTAAATCTAATACCCTTAAATATCTCACTTTTGGAAGCAGCACTTCAGGGCTTTCTAAAGGGTTGGGGTACCCTATGTTCAAAATTGTACGCATTCTTTTCATTGTGGTCAAATATCTTCTAAAATCTTTTCGACCAACAGTATTATTGACAAATAGATGACGAGTTTTCTTATCAAAATAGCTTGTATCATAGCTGAATGACAAGATTTCTGCTCCAGCTACTTCTGTAGCGAGATCATGAATCAGATCATGCATTTTGCATGTCAGAATATCACCATTGTCAGCTCGCTCTACATCTTGAAAGAAGCACCTTTGCAGTAAATTCATGAAGTACTCCTCACCAGCATCTTCAAGACTCTCTCCGCCTAATGGAACGATAAAACCTTGTGCCATCCAAAGACTGATCAAATCCTCCTTCTTGATCTTGTAATGCTTGGGGAATACAGCACAATAACTGAAGCAGCTCTTCAAATGGTACGGAAGATAATAATAGCTAATCTTCAATGCACGAACTATGTCATTCTCATCAGGTTCTATGTTTGCCAAGGCAGTGTTTTTCAAAAATCGCCACCTACTTTCTGCCTGGCCTCGAAGTAGACTTCCTACAACCCTTATGGCAAGAGGAACATTAGCACACTTTTGGACAATTTCTTTTCCAGTATTGACCAAATATGGCTCAACTTCATCCTGCCCAGTTTCTAGAGTCATTCTTTCAAATAAGTTCCAGGAGTCTCTCTCTGAGAGACCTTGTAATTCAAACATATAGCGGTTTCCCACCATGTCTGCTACCCTCTTAGAGCGTGTGGTCACAATAACTCGGCTACCTCTACCACCTCCGATCAACAAAATTTTCAACTTGTGCCACTTATTAAAATCCTCATTCCAAACATCATCCAAAACAAGCAGATACTTCTTTCCCTCAAGTTCCTGTCGCAATCTTCTCTGGAGCTGCTCCATTTCTAAGCCAACATAATCTGTTTGGTTTGTTACGGGTGTGAGTATTTTGTGAAGCAATTTGGTATGAAAATCATTAAAGACACAAACCCACATCTTCAATGGAAATTCCCTTTCAATTGTCTCATCATTATACACAAGTTGGGCAAGAGTTGTCTTCCCCAACCCTCCCATCCCAACTATAGTCACAAAAGAAACATCCTCAGCAACAGAACTGTCTAGTAACATATCTATCACTATCCTCTTGTCTTCATCTCTCCCAACAATAACATCTTCCTCGTGTACAAAAAGAGTGAGAGTCCCTTTCGTTTTTCACCTCGCATACCTCATGACCATGCTGTGGTCTCGAACCAAAGCCATGATGATCTCTAGCAACATCAGTCAATATCTCCTTGATCTTTTTAACTTCACGAGACATATTGAAAGTAGAACGGAGCTGATTAAAGCGAGAGAAGAAAAGGCGTACCTCTTTCCTCACACTGCTACCAGACATGAGCTTCTTGCGCTGGGCAAGAGTGGCAACTTCATCAAACAAGTCATCAGCTTTATAAACGGCTTCCTTGAGTCTCCCGAGCTTGTCTTGTAATGTGTGGCTGAGCTCAAGTTGCTGTCTCTCTTGCTTCTCAGTGTCAAGGAACACCGCTCTGATGGTGGACATAGTGGCCTTGAGTTTCTCAAGCTGGGATTTATACCCCATAAGGATTCAATTTCCTCTCCAATGGGAGTGTCCAGCAGTTGGATAAGAGTTTGTACCAGCGTGAGAACTACTGACACATCCATTCCTACTGCACTTTTTCCCTTCCTTATGAGTAATCAATCAGTAATTTTACAAGAAAAGGTGATGAAGGAAATGCAAACAATAATAGAAAATGGTATGTTTTGAATTAATGTGCACGTATAATACAGATTATTTAGACAGCACAATAAAGCCCTATGACTATGAGTCATAAGGAGGAATTACTAGGAAAATGCTCTGTAATCAACTTTCAGGAAAATAACTCTGCTATGAATTTTCCAAATTATTTCCTAGTCCTTACATATATTATACGTGAAACTCTGGCGGAAAAACTGTTATAATTTTTATTATTATCTTTTTGAAGAGGATTGTTAGAGGAATGCAACGAAGATGCAGACAAAGACTAAGACTTAAGAATAAAAGTGGTAAATAATTAATAAGAATTGAAAAAAGCTATTACCTGTGTGGACTGGGGAGGCTAATTCATGGTTAGCAAGCGTAGAGTAGACAAAATCAAAAATTAATAAAATGCTTAGAAATTGAACCCTTTCACATTAGATTTTCCTCCGTTTACTTGACTTGGGCTATTTGCAGGACCACCCAGTAGATATACATCATACATACATTTCCTGATCACTGTATCGGCAGAGAAATGGAGAGGAATTTGACAAAGTCTTAAGAGTGAAAACACGGGAATGGCGCTAAAAGTCCACCCGTGGAGAGGATGACATTGACCGAGAGAGCTGAAAAATGAAGCCATTTTGTAAGAAAAGAGGCTGTATAATCAGATTAATAATAGAATTTTGGTAGAACAAAGAATGGCTGCACCGTGGTGTAAACCACTGTCTTAGAAGCAAAATTCGCCCCGATTACGTGCAATCGGCTACGCGGCGTTTGCCCCCCAAGATTAACACAGCACTCTCCAATTCGTGCACTCGAGAAGGAAAGTTGGAACTAGAATGCGTTGCTCAGATCAGAAAGGGAGGATGAGAAGTGTTTGAGATTTTTCTGTGTTTTTGAACAAGAAGAAGAGAAAGCTATTTAAAGGCAAAAAGAATCCCAGGATAATAATATGTAACGGCTGGGTATTAATATTGGGCGAGAATCAAGGAGGCAGAATAATGGCAACGGTTACAAGGAATTCGAAGAGATCTTGTAACCGTCCAAAAATAAAAGGCTCGGGCCTAAAAATAAAACCACACCACACACGTGTCACGAGCTCGAGCCGGACGGCGGCGCGTGGGGATACCCAATAATACCACCCCTCTCACTAAGCCTTAAACAATACAAAGTGTGCTCTCCTATATAAACAAGAAGACACCTTGGTATTCTTTCCATGTGGGACAAAGAGCAACACCCAAAACTACCTTTTACTCCTTAGCATTCTCACTCACATTTCCAACACATTTCACCAAAAATGTTAACAAAGTTTCGGATGAAACATAAAGTAAAGATTAACCAGAGTTCTCAACTTCAAAACAATATCTGCTGCAAGCCTGCAGCAGTTTCTACTCTAGACAATTGCTTCACAGTAAATTTACTTCCTTAAAAAGACTACACTTCATTAAATCTGCCTATTTAGTTTTTATAATTTTGTGATGATCAAGTGCTATCAGGTCATTTAACCCGGATATGTGTAAGACTAAGACAGCTTTAAGAAAATATCAGGATTCAGGAATGGAAATGCTTCGCTGTATGCATTTTATCTCCTGTATAGCTTAAAATTCACCCGTAATGGATGAAGGTTACGTACATCAGAGTGTTTTTTCAGACAAAGTAGTAAATTAGCTGAGAACATAATTTGTCTACAGGAAGGAGGAGCTATTCAATGAACTGCAAAACACCTCTGACGGAACAGCCTGTGGATTTTATTTAACTGAATCCTTGGTAAACATATTTTCCCTACAGCAGATTATTTCAGTCTTAATCTGTGTTATTTGTCAGTATTTGCTTAGGAAAGTATGATAAAACAAAATTCTCATTTTTTTTTTTTGGCAGTATCAAGAAAGATATTGTTGTGGGGCACCTCCGTCTTTAATACTCCGTAGGTTAGATGATTTTAGACTATTAAGTGCTAGTATGCTACATTGCTACGTAGTATTTGAAACTTCAAATGATATCAGAATTTCATAATTGGACAACTATTGTGTGAGAAAATATAACAGTACTGTATTTACAACAGATTTCCATGACTTTCCAATTCCTCCATTTGATTTATGCTCAACCAAAGAACTAATAGGCTAATAGCTTAGTCCTCTAATATCCCATTAATTGCAGATGTGGCATTGTCCGCATATATTGATAAGAGCGATAGCATTTGAATGTTTTTTTTTTTAATTGGTTACGTCATAGACATGTTCATATGGGTACAGGTCAGGCTGGGCAAGTCTTCAAGTCATCTTACTTTAAAAGGATATAACATATACTTCGTACTCTGTATTACATTAAGTCATCTTACAATTCTCGTGTTCAAATGAGGATTGTCTGAGACGACAAGTCGAGAAAAAGTCATATGGAGCCAACCTTGTATAAATAAAGCCTATACAACCTTGTATAAATAAAGCCTATACAACCTTGTATAAATAGAGCCTATACAACGTTAGAATATTTGGTGTCATGATTGTGATCGTGCCAAATTTTGAAAATGATACTTACACATTGGCATGCTTCACCTGCTAGGTCAACCCATTTTCTTGCTGTGTCTAATCGACCTTTGTGCCAAACTGCCAACAAAGCCCATGCCCAACACTAGTTGGGTACGAAGTAGAATATATGATCCTCGCCACTTTTTAGTAGTCAGGTTTTATTTTTATTTTTTCATTTTGTAGGTAATTACGTAGTATTCGTATGTAGAAAACTTGGAAGGCATCATCATCCATATACGAAAAATTAAAGAAAAAATTAAAAAATAATTGGTGAAAAAATAAACGTTTGAAGGAGAAAAAGTTAAAGAGAATACCATGGCTGAGTTGAAACATCGAAGGCGAATAGCCGAATACAAATCATTTCAGGTGTCCAAAATGAGGCCCGTTTCCTGGGTTCAGGACACCTTAAGAAATAAGGAGCGGTTTGGAAGACATATTCAAGACTAAACAACCTCAACTATGTTATTATCAATTTGAGCAACAATTTTTATGTATAACATTATATGATCTTGCACATAAATAAATTCTAGTCTACAACACAGCTTCCAATTAATGTTACATGAGGCCTCATCACTCGCTAACCTAAGAATTTCCATACGCAAATCTGTACACGAACTACTCAACTAAGAATACAGTTAGATACGGCTTCAACTCAATCGCCCCATAAAGAGGAGAGACACTCGCTCTCTCTACTCTACTCATTGGGTGCAACAATCTGAAACCCGTTCACCGGCGTTAAAGTAATAAAAGGGGAAAAATTACCTGAAGACTAGAGCTGCAATGCCAAATCTGGCTGCACTGAATCAGCCTTCCCAGAAACTGGAGATCCTGGCGACTGAAATCCAACATTCAAGTCAGGCGGTGTGGAACCAACCTTTGGATTGGACCCCACGTTCGGTAAACCTTCAATAGGTTTTATTGTACTAGAGTTTTCCAACAACTTAGCTTCTCCAAAACCATTATTATCAATGGTCTGAGGCCGAGGACTCTGTGTCTCAGTTCTGGACACAGTAACAATTGATGGATTGGACTGAAGATTGAACATTGCAGGCCTGGCTGCCCCAATCATTTTCCCCATCTGGGCTGCAAAATTAAGCCCATAACTACCATTAACCCCGTTAATACGGGATTGCAAAGTTGAAGTTTGATTAATAGGATGTGGATTTCCGGGTTTCCTGGAACCAGTGCCATTATTTAACATGCTGACCATTGTAGTCGATGGTGAACTTGCACTAGCTTCAGGTGCAATCAAGTTGGGCTCAGCACCAGTGCTGGACACTTTGGAAGAAGTAACTGGAGTAGCATCATTACCAACAGCTGGAGGAGAAAGGGCTTTGCTCGACTCCTCGTTTAAGTTTGATTTATTACACACTTTATGCGTCTCAGACAATTGCTCTCCTTGTGGCTTTTGCGCTGATCCATCACCACTTGAATCTGCTACACCTTGAGTAGGAGTAGAAGTTGTATCTGTAGGTGCAGGCAACGAGGATGGTGGGTTTTGTTGACCAGCAGAAGCAGTTGACTGCTGCTGCATCGGCCTTTCTGCAGGAGCTTCATTTTCTCCTACCCATCCTGGGCCAAACTTGACAGCAGCAGGTAAGCATCTCTCAATCTTCTTTGAAGCGACTTTCCACGCAACAGGTCCAATTTTAGCAGCAAACCGTGCCAAACTTCTCGCATAACCATACTCTGTATGAAGCCCCACCTGGGAAACATAGAAAAACAAAGTCAGAGAGCAGAAGAAAGAAACGTCCAAACTTTCAATTTTGGGACTAACAGCAATTAAGGATATTGCATTTCTTTCATGCATATACCATTAATCGGACCACAGAGGATGAAAGACAGAAAAATCTTATATCCTAGTGCGCGTCATCTAGATATATAAGGTGAGATCAACACTCACAGGATACATGAATTTCACAAAGAAGCCTAAAAAACTCACACCCATACCAACCCAAAAAATTCACACCCATACGGCCATACCAACTCAATTACTTTCTAAAAGGATAAAAAAAAAAAAAGAAAAAAAAAAAAGGTAATTATTTGACCATGCCAATATGTAACCATCCACTTCTAAATCTTCTAGATTACGATGTTTTAGCAACAGCCGGATATCATGCTGAGCATTGCCAAGTAAAAAGTAAAACCACACTCAAGCTTTATTATAAGGACCATGCCAATAAGTTGGTATTCAATTCTAACTAAGATACGATGTTTTGGCCGACAGCCTGATATCATTCTGAAGCTTGCCGAGTAAAAACTAAAACCGCAATCAAAGCTTTATTATAATGACCATGCCAATAAGTCAGTGTCCAATTCTAAACCTTCTGGATTACGATGTTTTCGATCACACCCTGATACTGTGCTACCGTGCCAAGTAACAACTCAAACCACACTCAAGCATATTATTAAATGCAAAGAAAATGGCTTCATGTCTAACAAGACATTCAACACTCACAATCCTTATCAGTTCAAGTGATGAATACTTACAGCAATTAGCTGCTTTCTCTCTTTATCGAAGGTTGTCAATACTGATGGTTCCTGTCCGCAAGTTAGGGAGTAGGAATTGTATGTATTGCGTCTAGTTTCATCAAGCACAATATGTTTTTTTCCATGCTTCATTAAAATCCCCTTTGAAGCAGACCCTAGCAAAATTACAGGTAGAACATCAAAATTCCTGAGTAACAAGAAAAGCACAAGATATAGAAACACTGAATGGTTCAGGGGAGCCCATAAGCATGATGAATGCTTACCTAACATGTCATCAGCTCTATCATATCTCTCAGCAGACCAGCCAATGTAAGTCTCACCAACACGAGAACCATACAAGGATCGTGCAAATGTATCAGTTGATCCATACTTATCTGAATGAGATGCCTTCCTCACCTCATTATTGGATCGATTAGAATTTCCCCCAGCAGTAGCAAGAGTTGCCTCGGAGAAGTCAGAGCTAGCCCTCTCTAATGGAGGTCTACCTGGAGGTCTCTTCAAATTCTTTGTTGGCGGTCTTCCCCTTCTTACAACCTTGGGTTCTGGTTCTGGTTCATTATCATCACTATCTGCCCTTAGATTATCAAAATTTTTTACAGCCAACTCTTGTATAGACCGTGCCTGGTAAGAAAAGCAATATTAAAAAGAAAGGCATACATAGCATACAAAGTTTTTTTATAAAAGCAAGTCCTTTTACCTGTCGAAAGTAGATAGTATCCGGAGCATTATACTGCATTGCATTGGAACAAATCAAGAAAACATCTTTCTGCATAACAAGGTCAAAAGGATGTAAATTGGAGGCATGAGATACAGTAATAATTGGTTACATAAATCATTCAAACACATGGCTGTTACATTACACAGAGATCTAGACTACCAAACCAGCCAACACCACCACTCCCCCCCACCCAAAACAAAAGTAAAGAAAAACAAGTTTTCAACACCAATACAGTATCACACATTTTTTGAGGAAATCAGTGTATACAACAGACACCTATAGTAGTCATGTGAGATATTAATACCTAACCATAAAATAACATTTAAGTGCATAATGTTGAACGTGTCATAGTTCCGCAGATCTTGGATTGCATCTTTGTCCCTTAATTTTAAAAATAATATAACAATATTTACTTTTAATAACTCAACTCTATTATAGTCTTCCAGGCTTTTATGCACACACGGTAAAAAATTAAGAAGACGAGAAGAAATCACATAGGTCAGAAGACTCAGAACTTGACGTTCATGTCTCTATTAAGCATCAAGGAAAACTGGGTGAGAAATTTACAAAATACATGCAGCATAACTATAGATGAAACTATGATGGACAGCAATGGACAAATTGCGTCAGAGTCGCATGGTAAGCAAAATTCCCTGCAAAAATCTAAATATCAAACTCCTGAGTTTCAAAGAGAACCTCCAAAACAATTGAAAGTTTGAAACTAAGAATCTAAAAAGATTCTGAGGACCTCCACCGACAAAAAGCAAATCATGTAATTGACACTTAATGCAAAAGAGAGCTTAACACAGCCTCTAAACACAGAAAGGAACTACTGACAAATATGCTCCATTTCCTTCCAAGTTCCAACACTGCATTCACAAGGCAAGCAGAAAGCTGGCGATGAAAATTCTATAGCTACCAGGGGACTTCATTCTCATATATAGACTGCTATACCAAAGGCCCATGGCTCTTCATCCAGTTATAATATAACCATGATCATGGTCACAGGGTCTCAATTACTAATTACAACTCACCATAGATAATCAGTGAAAGCACCAACCAAGAAGATGAAATGGGCTTTTTAAAAAATCCCTACCATGTAGAATTGTACTAGATAGTTGGCAATATTCACACACATAAAGATCAAAAGCTGAGAAGAGTAAGCCCTACAACTACCAACCATAACTCTACCCCAATATGATGCAGTAAGAAATAAAGAAGAAAGCTGAGACAAAAACAAACCTCAAATTGTTCCAGGCTAGCATAAGCACCACTGGCAAGTTTCTTCCTTACAGTACTAAAATCCATTGGGTTCTCAATAACTTCATGGTAGTCTGGAAGCTGCACCCCACAAAAACAGAGAACAGATTTAAACAAGAATCAAACTGGCAACAACTTCCATAAAGATTTTAATATCATCACTACTTTCAATTCACCTCTTCCGGGTCCACGGGATCTGCAAAAACTCCATAAGTATCCTTCCTGATCATAGAAAAATACCCATCCTCTAAGTATATACTCAGTACACAATTCAAAAAGCCAAATCACTAAAAAGAGAGATTAAAACTCCATTTAGCTAAAAAGGTCATACTTTTGAAGTCTATCAAGAATAAAAAGCAACAGACTTTTATCAGGCAAAGGCGTCATCGGTCCATCATCGACCTTAGATTCTGCAAACATCATCGAAATCGACATTCAGCACGAGAGATCAAAACAATCACAATTCTAACAATTCACTTAAGATGATACATAAAATAGATAGAAACCTAGTTGAGTGCTCTCCTGCTTTGTTGTTACAACAGCACTGCTGTGCTTTTCACTCTGCAAAAACAAACCCCATATCAGTCAGCATTATATATTATCCACAATAATAAAGCAAAAATAATCTCAAGCAAAGCGACAGTTATAAAACTTGCATAGTAACATAGTACTCCAACCATTATTTTTATTTTTATTTTTTAAAAAAGGAAATATTTTTAAAGTAAAGACAAAATTGAACTTTTTGTTGAGATGACAGTCTTATCATTTAATGCCCACAATCAACAACAAATAATTTTTCCCTTTAATTTAGCAAAAATTAATTAATTAAAAAAAATACACAATTTACAGAAACCCAAAAAAAAAAAATCAGCAGCCAAAAAGATAACAAATTACACAATTCTTACACCAAGAAAGGAGAGAGACTGAGTCAAAGTGCGTCACCCTCACTTGAAATTAAAATGCGCGAAATTCAAGGAAGAAGTAGTAGTAACGATTTTTCAAAAATTAGCACAAATTAAACCAAAAATCAATGCTTACTTAAAAAAACCCGCGCTTTTATCAACTACAAAAATAAATGTCAGTATTTCAATTTCTCCAACAATAAACCCAAATCAATATAAAAATTTTAAAAATTAAAAAATAAATTATAAACCTTAATCTCCTCAACTCCAGATCCATGAGAAATTGAATCAATTTTGCGCTTCTTAAGATTGGAACCCGAGGAAGCACCATCATCCGGGCAAGATTCCGAACCCGAATTTTCTCTCTCCTCATCAGAGTTACCCTTACCCAGAACCTCCTCATCATCTTCTTCCTCATCATCATCTTCATTCTTCGGTAATTTCAAATTAGCAAGCTTCAATTGCTTCTTAGTAGCAGAAGGAGTATCCTCGTCGGGGTCGGAATTAGGGTTAGGGTTCCGGCGAGTGGATCGGCGAATTCCGGCGGAGGAATTGGAATTAGGGCTAGGGTTTGTGATTTTGGAATTGGGGATTTTATTAATTTTATGATTCCGAATTTTTTGTTGAGATTGTTGTTGTTGTTGTTGCTCTTGTTGTTGTTTTAAGGAACGTTTTTGAAGATCTAACAGAGAAGGTCGACCTTTCTTCTTCTTCTCCACTATCTTACCCATTTTTTTTCTTTTTCTTTTTTTGTTTTTTTTTTTAATTTTTTTGGGGAAAGAAAAGAAGAGTTGGGTTTTCTTCTGCTGCTGTGTTGGGTGTTGGGTGTTGGTTGTGTGTGTGAGACCCCCCTTTCTATTTTTCTCTCTCCTCTTATTTTCTTTTTTTTCTTTTTTTTTTTTGGGAGGAGGAGGGGAGCGGCTAGTCACGTGAAAAACACCTAACTTAGTTCGTGTGGTTCAACTGACACGTGACATACACTGTTTGTGAGTTCAGATATTTATGCGGTTTTTTTAAGAATGAAATCCAAAACATTTTGATGATTTGATCCTAATGAAGATGAGTTTATGATCTTTAGTAGAGGTTAAAAATAAAAAAAATAAAGAAACTCCATTTGTACTTTGGTTTTTATTTTATTTTTCCTAGAGAGATTGTGAAAATGAAAATTTGATTTGATTTGATTTTCATACAACATTATAAAGTTATTATAACTAAATTTTGAATATAATGAAAAAGTCAACCATCTTTCTATGAGTCTTTTTCTTTATGTAAGCAACATCAAGTTATCAATTTATACTAATATTGCATTTTTTTTTTAAGTTGTAAAAATGATTTTTTTTTTTTTTTTATGTCTCGTAAATAATACTTTTTTACCCGAGCTCGCCTAAACCCCAAAACGGAACAAATTTGAGTAACCCTAAAACTAAATTTTAGCTCAAGATCCAAGCTCCGCCAAAAAAGAAGCAGCGGTATCCAAACTCTATTTTGCAAGTTTGAGCACAAACATTTATGCTTCCAACATTTGTCCATCTCTATTTTAATTTTGCTTATATGATCTTAGAAAACCCTTTTTAGTTTATTTGGTGTGAACTACTTCCTTCATTTTTTCTTTCAAGTGTTACTCTTTGACCAATACATAATTTTTATATAAATTAACTGGCTTAAATAATAAGAGGCATGAAGGGTAATTTGTGTATTAAAAAATTATAAATAAGACAATGGAGTTGATATTTTACTCCAATGTATGGGATGTGAGATGAAAAGAAATACCCCCTCCGTCCCTTTTTTTATGTACCTGTATTCTTGTTTGTTGTCCGAAAATGTTGTTCATGTTTGTAAAAGTAGCACATAATTATTACTTATTTTTTATCTTTTTCATACAAAATACAAAAACACCAAAAAAAATCATTACTTACTTTTTAACCTTTCCATCTAGTGTTCTGTACTTTTTAATATCATACAATATTCTCTAATTTTTATCTTAAGCATACAATATCCCTCTACTTCCTGTATTCTCCTTAATTATCGTGTTCTTATTAGAAATAGCACATAAAAAAAAGGGACGAAATGAGTAATAAAAAGTGGTAATGGAATTGAGTGGGGTTTATGAGAGGATAGAATAACAATACTCGTATTAAAAAGTAATTGTTTATCAAAAATGGAAGCGTAACCATCTAAAAAAGGCATTTGTTAAGTATTTTAATGTATAGCACTTTAAAAAATGAAGTAAATTTTTTTCATGATCAAATCTAATTGTCTAATTTAACTAAACTTTGATCTTATAGGTACACTACAAAAAAAAAAAAAAAACATATGAAATTTATATAATTTGTTTTATGTGTATTTTGCAATAATGTAATTTTCATAGATAGAAAAATCACACTATAACTATTTTGATTTGATGATATAATGTTTTCTTTTCTGGTATAAAAAGTTATGAAATAAAGTGGAACTTAATATAGCCTTAACCAATATTTCTTACTAAAACAAATTTTAAATAAATAAAAAATCCCTGTCAAAATATAAAATAAAATAAAATAAAATAAAAAATCAGCCAATCTGCAAGCTCAATAGATCACCGAGATTAACTAGACAAGACATTTTCTGTTGTAGTTTAATATGGTTCCCAAATGTTTCCAAAAAAAAAAAAAAAAAAAATATGGTTCCCAAATTGCCATTTAAACGTGTCGATGCACTCACTCAATGAGTCAATTCTCATCTACTGTAATTAAAACAGCCAAAACTAAAACATCAATCCAAGAAATCCACGAAACAATCAGTCGTAACTCCCTTCACCGATTGATTTGAAGCAACAACATCGAATTACAGATTTAAATCAGGTTGATTAAAAGGCAAACAAAAGGAAGGTGATGTGCATCACAGTATTTCTATGGCAAGCTCATCCACTCTACCCTTTTCTTCTACTCCTCAATCGTGACGAATACCATTCTCGGTAAACTTCTTTCTCTTAATTGATGTGTTGATCAAAATTGTGAATTGGGTTTGTTCAAAGTTTGATTTTCTTTCTTAATTAATTGCTCTCTTGAAAATTTCCTGATTCTGATTATGATCATATAAAATTTATTTTTTTTACCCTTTATCTCTTAAATTTGATGTTTTCAGCAAAATTATGAAATGGGTTTTCTGAAAGTTTGATTTTTTGAACTTCTTTCTCCTAAATTTGATGTTCTAATCAATATTATAAGCTGGTTATGTCTAAAAGTTTGATTTTTTTCTCACTTGCTTTTCTTATATCGAAGATTTGTGCAAAATTATGAAGTGGGTATACTGAAAGTTTGATTTTTAAAAACTTCATACTCCCAATTTGATGTTTTTGAGCCAAATAATGAAGTGGGTATATCTGAATTAATTTAAATTTCTGTGGAAGGCCAACAAAACCAGCAGGATGGTGGGAAGGAGAAGACATAATTGGCGGAAAAGACGAGGTTGGAGGTGGGACATGGTTGGCTTGTTCTAGAAATGGAAGGGTAGCTTTTCTTACTAATTTTAGAGAAACCGAATCTCTTCCTTCTGCTAGGACTAGAGGTGACTTGCCTGTTCGTTTTCTTAAGGTAATCTTCTTTTTATTTGGTGGGTCACTTTTTGCTTCTGCTACTTACTTGAACAAATTACTTATCATTTGATTCCTAGATTATATATTTACATGCTTTTTGGTGGAATTTGATTCTTTGCACTTGAATTTGAGTGATGTTTGATAAAGTTTTGGAAAATGTCATCAACTAACTTGATTGGACTTGCAGAAACGTGTTACATACAAGACTAGGAAATAAGATATACACAGAAGTATTTGATTTGATGTGTATAAAGCAAGGGAATGCAAACTGATTCTAATGGAAGATTAAATCAAAAATGATCTAGGATGGTTTATTTGTATTTTGTGGCTGTCTTTTGTAAAAATTTTGGTGACATTTATAGGTTACCCCAATTGTGTGGGAATGCAAGACATGAGTTTGCGTATAAAGCTAGAAATCGAATTATGTATACTCAAAAGACCTAGAATGTCCCTTGAAGCTACATTATCTTACCTTGCTGATTTGAGGTACATTGGCCTTTCGAATTGCTTGTTGATGATGCAATTGTGGGTACCTGTGAGTGTGCATAAAACATAAATTAAGAAGTGTGTTATCGCAGAATGTAGATGATAACAGATACCTTATACCATTCCATCTTCCCTGACCATAAAATCCTTGGCTCTTTCATGCAGTTCAAATTCATATCTATGTCTAATGAAGAAGTATTGTTATGAGGTAGTGGCTTGTTTCACTGGATCCCATGTCATTCTTAGTAATTTCTCAATCTGAGATGATGGTTTTTACCAGGAATCTCGCCAGTTCACCATCTGTTAATTAGCAACATATCAGCTAGTAAGTAACTTATTTATAGAGTTGTTTGACCCTCTCAATGATTTATGATTAGATGAATTTCAGTCTCTTGCAACTGAAATGGACAAGTATTAACGATTAAGAGTCTTATATTTGGCAATTTTTTTATGAATTGTCATCAGCTTCTGTGACTAATTTTACACTTTGTTCTCAGCTTAAGTTGACACTTTTCAGTTTATTTCTTAACAGTGTAAGAAAGATCCTGCTGAATTTGCTGATGAGATAATACAAGAGTCTGACCAGTATAATGGATTTAACTTGATACTGGCAGATCTTCACTCCAAAACCATGGTGTACGTGACCAACAGGCCAAAAGAAAATAAACCATCTGCCTTGCAAGTTTCACCTGGCATTCATGTTTTAACCAACAGCAGTTTAGATTCACCTTGGCCTAAAGTAAGTATATCTGCCTCTTTTAACTTAATTACCGCTCAAAAACCTTTTTAATACTCCCTTAATTCTTCGTTTCTCTCTGTTTCCTTCCTTTTTCTGTTGTAGATCTTGCAAAACAAGTTGTTTCTTTTCTTGATTCTATCACTTTAATTCTTACTTTCTATTTTGCTGGAATGTGGTAAGGCTCTACGACTTCGCCATAACTTTAAGGAGCTCATGGACACGTACGATGAAGGCGAAGTACCTGTGCATGAAATGGTTGAAAATCTGATGATGGATACAACAAAAGCAGACAAAAGCTTACTTCCAGGAATTTACCCTCCCCATTTTGAGTATCAACTAAGTTCTATTTTCATTGACTTCAACTCTCCGAAGGTGATTCCCATTCTTCGCTCCTCTCCATTCATCAATTTCTGCTTAAATCCTTGAGAAAATGATGTAAACCATCTATATTTATTTTTAGGGAAGGTATGGCACCAGAAGCATTTCTGCTGTGCTTGTGAAGGACAGTGGAGAAGTTTGCTTCCATGAGCGATACCTTGAGGACGACTCCTGGAAGGAGCATGCAATAACATACCAAATAGAGTAAGAAGTTATCAAGTTATATTCTCTTGGATATACGAGAAAGAGTTGGTTGAATTATGATAGATGAACTGTATAATTATTAGTTATGCTTTGTAGTTCAGTTAAATCATCAGAAAAGGAATTAAGCTCTGTAGTTAGTTTATAAGTCCATGGTTCCATACCTCAGCTTGTAATTAGTCAAATGGGTATTGCAATTTACTAATTTGATCATACCAACAATCCAACATACAATTTCTTTTATATATTTCCCTGTAACAGAATGAATAACATATGACAATGTTTGTATCAGTTCTGCTTTATATAGTTTCTGCTCTATTTTATCATACTTTTATATTTATTACTTGTTCTTAATTGTACAATCTGAATAAAACCAGTCATCTAACGAAGCTTTACATATCCATATAAACAGAAGACTGCGATATAAGCTGCAGCCCAAATTAAGGATGCTAGTATTGTTTTGGGATCAAGTCATTGTATATATTCAGAATCGAAGATTTCTTAAATGATGTTATTATGCAATTTTATACAGAATTAATTGATGCTAATCATAATTCTCATGAAAATCACAGCCAGTGAAATAACCTGCCAAATTGAAGTTCTGAACTGTAACTTTTATTATTCAGATACCCAAACAAACTGTCATACACAATACAAGACTGATATAGAAGGTACAATACAAGACTCTAATAAAAGTTGACTGTTGATGAAAATAGTTTGAATAACACAAGTGTTCACTGTTCCATCCTCTCCTCAAGCAGAGCATGTTGAACAAGTGCAGCCGCTCCCACACTTGCAGGAAGCCTTGCCTGTGCTCTTTACCTCCTCTGTCTTGCTACAAGTGCACGGGTTGCACCCACAATGCTCCCCGCATGAACATATCTTGTGATCCATATCTCCTCCTGATGTTGTGCACCTATCCCACCATAAAACCAAATTTAATTTAGTTACTGCCTCGAAGACAAAGATATTATTTAAACACAACGTACTTTTATTTTATGTCAACAAAATAACCACTAAAGGATAATTAAGAAGATGGGTAAGATATAACCTGCAAGTATTATCACCAGGGCATGGTGAAGGACAACCACACTTGTCATTGCAACCAGCAGTTGATGATCCTTTTATATCTGCCATTTCTAATTATTTTTGTCTCTCTTTTCAGTCACAAAATCTATCTTCACTGCCCCCATTTTATACAAGCAGCTACTACACCGCCATAAAAGACCACGTGGCATAAAGTCACTGCTGAAGTAATACGTGGCATAATCTAAACTAGAACCGTACAAGTATCTTCTGCAATCTTCTTGAAAGATAGTAATGTCAGCTAAACTAAAATATTTGTTTTATTTGGTTGAGATCTAGACTTCTCTGGCTCTGTCTTTTGTACTGTGGTCTGTGGATGCTCGTGCGCGCCGACTAGCCCACCCCAGCCAACTGGCCTGTTTTTGCTTACATCTTTGTTAAGGTTGACAGAAACGGCCCAACTTCTTTATTTTAATGAGTTACAAAAGGAGAAATAGCCCAATGTCTTGTTCAATATCTCGACAGTTGCCTTGGTTTATTTTTATACTCTTTTCTTCGTCTATTTTAGTACTCCCTCTCTTTTTATTTGTGTCTCATCATCTCAGTTTTAACAGTATACATGTTAATGTTAATGTATAATTTTGACTAATAAAATCCTATCAATAAGTATAAATTGTAAAATTTTGATATTTAGATACAATGTATAGAAGCAATTTTAACAAGTACCAATGTGATCATGTTTGATCTAACACATAAAATTCAACATTGTCTAAAATAATGCATGTGAATAGTACTAAAGTCAAATCGGGGCACTTAAATAAAAACAACGGGTCAGCAGGGCCTTCAGGCATCCGAAATTCATCACGGTTGAAAAGAGTATTGTCTCTAACATATTGCTTCAAATTCATTTTGGCATCGATGATCCCCGCATATCATATATTCATATCTACTTTTTAATCCCACATATACAACTCTTAATAAAATGTAAATGAAAATGAGACGAACTTGATACTTTAACAAATGTGGAAACTTGGCACTTCATTTTAGACCAACAACATATTTGACATTGTTTAACTAGGCAATGTCTAGCACAAGCATTTGACATTGTTTAACACTAACGAAGTAATAAAAGAAATTGTGTTCAATACAAAAATCATGAAGCTTGCATGACAAAAAAAAATTTAAGCTACTAGATACATTTTATTCACTTGATAAATACTTTGTATATTCCATCTCATTATTTATTTCTCTTTCTTCTCCTCAAGAAAGTAGCAAAAACACATGAAATCAATATCAAAAGGAGAAATTCAATATTAGGATAAAGTATTGATTTTTTTTTTTTTTTTCTATTTAGTAGTCAGACTAAATTGAAATTTTCAAGGGTAACTCTTTGTTTTTTTTGGTTAAAGTATGTAGATAATGTGGCCTTAACCTATGAAATTAAAAGTCGTTTTCATATTAATTAAGATTTTTGTACCCTCCCCCTAAACAACCTTAGAGATCTTAATTCTCGCTATTAAAGTTGAATTAACCCATGTAAGATTTCGATCTAACAAAATAACTTCTTATTACTTATAGAAAAATGAGAAAAAAAAAATTACATATTGACTACTGTGGGTCAATTGCATAGACCGCATGGCCTTACAAGATTAGAAGATGTAAATATCTTGGGGAGGTGCTTCTGTTTCATCTCTTTTGGGTCCCATGAATGAGCTGTAGACCCTTAACAAAAAAATTTGTAAGGGAAAAAAAACAATTATATTAAGGCCACTAAATCACAAAGCATGGAATCAAAGGACAATCAATTTGTCTGCTACCAAGTTCTGTTTCCTCCGTCATTTATGTGCCCTCCCTTTTAGTCGATATGAGAGGTTAAGTCCAATCTTCATAAAGCGATTGAATAAAGTTTGGAAAACTAATCATCACATTTCAACTAATATTATCATTTGTATCCTTTTGTTTGGTAAGTGTAATTTTCACTTTGCTACTATAGTCTTCTCTTTTGCTAAATTCGAGTAGATTTGCTTTACAATAAATTGATAGAATACGATTTACTACAGAGTATACTATTACGTTAAAAGCATTGGAAGGCTAATTAAGCGACAAATTTTTTTAGTGGCAAAGGAGAGTTCTTCTAAGGTTGTAAGACCTGTAAGTTGTAACGCTTTGTTGAGTCGGTTTTATTTGTCTTTTGACAAGTTTTTAAATATTCTTTTCGACTTCAAAAATACTCTTAAGGCCTGTTCAATTCAGCTTAATTTCAGTTTAATTTAGTTCAATTCAGTTTCAATCAGTTCAGTTCAGCTCCTAATTTCCTTCTCTCATAAAATATTCATTTCAACTCTATTTAGTTCAGTTCAACTCCAATAAGTTCAGTTCAGTTCACCTCATTTTAGTAAATGTAAACAGACCCTTACTAGATTTTCTTTCCTTGTCCAAATAGGAGAAAAAAAAAAAAAAAAAAAAAAAACAAACAAAGTTAAATGCATTTAGGCTCTATAACTTGACTAAAAAGTTATACTCTGTAATAATTATGGAGGAAAAATTAGCTTATAGTCGTTATAGAATAAATAAATTGGAAAAACTAATGTGGGGTGGAAAAAATTCTTTCTTTTTTCCAAAGAAGTACTTGTATATATGAATGCTTTGATGTAATTTAAGCCAAATATCCTTGGACCTTAAGTCAATACAATCGCACATATATGCTGACGTAGGGTTGGACTTTGTCTTCAATAATTTGGCATGGACTTTGACTTCTCTGCGTTATGTTGATGGATGAATGAATGAGGATCGTAATAAAGAGCAAAATCAGTTTGCTCAAACTCTAGTCCAAAAAACAAAACGGTGTTTCCTCATCAATCTCAGAACCCAACTTAGCTTCCTTGCTTGCTTTCGATGTCTATGTCCAAATTAATCCTTTTAACAACACACCAACTTCCAGTCTTCCACGCATATAGCCGGGAAACTCATTGTGTATTTGTCTAGTAGATTGTTGATCTATCTAACGAAAAATATTTGGTCAAATTGTGTAATCACATTGTGTAGTCTTTCATTTACAAGTAATTTGGCTAGTTTCGCATCCACAAATGCATTTTAACTACTTTTATTAAATATGGAAAGTGTACTCGATAATTGACTAACTCATAACACTTTTAAGGTTCATAATACGAACTTATAGAGTACATATATTGTGAATATAGTAGCCATTGGAAATGACCTTTAATAGCATGAACATTCAAAGATGATAAGCATAGCAATAAATGCATATATTTGCTTAAATTTCCACCATCCCTTCAATCTTCTACCTGGACATTAGTTGTACAAATTTGATACCTGTGAGTGTGACATGTTTCATAACAATGTATTAGTGTGTGACTATGTGTCTTTGTTACATACCTTTTTCCCATACTTAATTTTCTAAATATAGATTCTAGTGACTCTTTTCTAAAGCATTAACAAAAACTCATAACAAATCCAACAATGTCTCCAAAAATTAAAACACATTCATTATTTACACTAAAATCTTTAAAGAATACATGCAAACACCCGATACCAAAACATTGACAATCGAACCCAATCCTCTCATCTTAAAAATCCCAAGAATTTTTAATCGAATCCAATCCTCCAATGGTCCCGTCTTAAAAGTTATCCCACGAATTAAGTTCAATCTTCGACCAATTGCTCCAATCCAAGACACCTTTCTCCAGTGATAGAATCACTTAGCCCCATAGTATGTATCATGTATAACAACTTGACAACTATGACAAGTGACAATCCTTAAAATTACATGATCTTCATTGTAAAAATACGAGTAATATTTCACCATATAACAACACTAATATACATGGTAAAAATTTAAACCAAAACACCTAACTCAAAACCCAAAAAATATTATACTACAAAACTAATCACCATAATAATATCCTAATCATAATCATAAATTCATAAGATATGAATATATGATTAATCCATGGCATTCGGACCAGCACAAGCTTTCAAAACAGGGCTCCAAATCCACTGAACCAAAAACTTCCTTCCATTCTTCCCATACATATTAAACGTCTTACCACTCCTATCTCTCATTACTTGACCCGTATACCCGCCACCTCCACCGGTACCATACAACCCTTCACAAAGATCACCGATTTCAGTCGGAGCAGTTGGATCTTCACCGGCATACCACGCATTAATCAATGGATTCGATGACAACTCCGCTAATTCATGCCCAATCACACTAATCATCCCATCAATTCCAACGTCATTGTTCGGCGGCTTGAGCGCAGCCAAGCCGCCACCACTCATATACCCGGGCAGAGCAAACGGGTACGCGCAAACCTCCGGGCACTGCTTGCCGGAATTCCCAATCCACGCGTATGGGAGCGTGTACCCGACAAGAGATGGGAATGTGAAATAGTGAAACCCACAAACTGCCCGGCAAAAATCTTGCATAGTAACATCTACTGAAGTTAATATGAGGTAGATCCCGTTCTTGTGGTCTACTGGGAACGGCGCCGTTTTGACGCCGTTCGCTATTACCTGCTGGACGGATAGTCTGGTTAGATGGGTTCCATGAGAATACTTGTGGTCGGAGTATTCTCCGGCGATTAGGAGGTTTCTGGAGACGTTAGCTCCGGTTTGATCGGTGTAAAGCGACACCGTTTTCCACCAATCCGACACCGTTTGCGTCTTGGCGGAGGAAGGAGGAGAAGAAGAGGAGGAAATAGAGTGAAGAAAGTCTTTGATGAGGGATTGTTGAGAAGGGGCCCACTTACCATACCAGATAATGTAGACGTTAATGGGGGAATTGGAGAGGACTGGACCCATGTGGTATTTGAGGTCGACGAGATTGGAAGAACCCTCGAATTTTTTGTTGGAGGAGAGTGATTTTGGGGGTGAAATTCTAGGGTTTATGATTTCTGGGTTTAAGTTTAGGGTTTGAAATGTTTGTTCAGCTGAGGAAGCTGAAATGAAGAGGAGTAGAGTGAGGAGAGAGAAGATTGACATTTTGAATTTTGAGGAGAGAGAAAGAGAAAGGGGGGAAAAGGAAAAGGGTGTGAGAGGAGTGAAGTGAGGGAGGTGGGTTTATAGAAGAAGGTGGAGAGGAGAGAGAGAGATGGGCTGGAGACAGCTGCAGTTGGTGGGCACTTGGCTTCTTTGAATGTTTTGTTGTTTGGGAGATTTGGACATGGAGGAAAATTTTTAAAGGGGTGGTTCTAATTTTGTAGAGTTTGATAATTGCTTTGTTGTTTTATACGAGTAATGTAGCGGGGCGTTCGAGTATACATTTCGTATATTGTAGATGAGCAATTCAGCAGCAGTACGGGTCATTATTAGAGGCACATTCAACCTCGACACTATTAAGGTTTTAATTGCATAAGCTATAGCTCTTCGCCTCTTCATTAAAGTATTTTTCACTAGACTTCGCTTGGTATTTACAAATTTGCTACGAGTATGTATTATTTGATACGTGTTTCTATTGATTAGGAGCTCGTAACTAATGTTATCTTATCACAATTTTTTCTTACATGATTATCGTTTAACTTTGAGTAGCCACTTTCATCATACATTCAAATACAACATACATTCAGTGGTTATATTTTGTTCATCATACATACACTCTAGTGTATATGGATTACTATTTACCTTGTGAATAGACAGTTACATAATATTACAACGACAACAACAACAAAGTCTTAGTCTCAAAATGATTTGGATCAGTTAACATGAATTGTCATAAGGAATCATACAATGTACAGAAATGGACATAACAAAACCATCATTTAAAAGAGTTTGAAAAAGGGTAAATAAAGCGAGTAAACGAATTAAAGGAAAATCAAGAATAAAATTCAAGAAAGTTTAAAACATAACGTTTGAGAAAACTTTAACAAAGGAAAACGATACAATTAATTACATAGTATTATGAAGAAAAAAAATGTCTAGTTTGATAATAGGTTATTTAAGGTGTAATGTACTCAATCAGTGATACATGATAAAATGTAGGATTGTTGATTAACAATAAACTAACACTCTCACTATTAGGTATGAATCGTATGACTATTAATATCAAGGTTTTCCCAAATCTTATAATAGGTGGATCTATATTGACTGTGCTATATTAATACACTCATTTATTCCCTACTATAATGTCACGGTGTACGGGATAGTACCGGTAGTAATACCTAATTAGCCGGTAATATGCAATAATAACACAGAAACAACTGATTAATAAGAAAGCTCAAATGTCCATAACGGCCTTTCTAAACGGCCACGTGGAGAGCTGCTTGAGACCACGTAGGCACCTGCTGTCTATGAGGTCGGTTTGCCACCTATCGTTATAGGTGGCACCAGCTTGGTTATTTCTCTATATATACCCAAGCAAATGTTCACCCAAAGGTACAATCTTTTTCTCTCTCTCTCTCTCTACACATCAAAAACACTTTCTCTCTCTTCATTCTTTCTTCTTATCGGATTGCTGACTTTAGCATCGGAGAGGTTATTCCCGGATAACCCCCGGGTTAGCTTATCTGTGTTGACTGTGCAGGTGCGTAATTGGACGGTAAACCTTTACCAACCCACGAAGATTATCTGTGCCGGAATTACCCGGTACACACGGTACTAAGTCTACTAACATTAGCTATATTGATTACAATTGGTAAGTGTTTTGAACCATTTATCCTGAAGATTATTAATGAATCTCTAGCTAAATGGAGTAAAAAGCTAATGAACGAGTACACTGAGTTTTAATAAAATAGCTGGTAAAACATTTTAATTCGTTTGTGCAGGTGTGCTATCGCAAGTCATTAACAATTCAATAGTATATTGTCTATTACTATATCTGTTTTTTAAAATTCTTCTACTAAATACAGTATGGAATACATATTTTGTTATATAGTCAAAGCCATTTTGTATACACTTTGATTAATTCAAATTATTTATCATGTACAAGTAATACGTTTAATTAGATTCGTTTCAATGCAAAATTAATCGTTAAAACGACTAAAATCATCGGTAATCAAACCCGTGCCTTGAATTACATGTAAAATGGAAATTGAAAATAAAAAATTGCGTGAGGAATCTAGAAGTACTAGAGTATTTTGCAATAGGAAAAAGGAAGGATATTATCCCATTAGGCCATTATATATTCCTCAACTTTATTTTATTGTTTGTAATAATTGAGAATTAAAATGAGTGGAGTGGATTTTATTTTTCTGTTTCTCAACAGAATTTAGGTGCCTTTTATTCTAGGGAAACAGAATGTTATACTCGTATTCTAGTAGGAAATCTTAAGGCCAACAGCTAAGCAGGGCAACTTGAGAGAGTATATGTCGTACCGTCTATTTATTCCCATGCTTCCGTTCCTACTCAATGCATGCCACTGGCACTCACTCACTCACTCACTTAAGTCACTATACCAGTCATTTCATGTTGAAAATTGTCAACAAATCAATAATTTAATTAATTAATTGATTGATTAGTTTTGTATTATTGCACCACATTAGGCACATTTCCTACGAATGCGAAAGCTTGACAAGCTTCTTATTAACACGCGAGGGATGGAAGTAATTAAGGTCAATTGCCATGAAATTATGTAATTTCAAGGACATAATTATTCATACTTCGTATTATTTTTTGTGTGAAATGCTAGGGTTAGTGTGCAAGGACAAATTATTGACAGTTGATTCTTGATTTTTATTAGAGTGGAGCTAATGACTAATAATCGGTTTAGAGTGGAGCTAATGACTAATAATTGGTTGGATAGATTTTGGTATGTTTCTATTCGTTGTTCCTGTCTTCTTTTTCGAAACTATGACAGTTTTAAAACAATACAGATTGATTTTGCTTTGATAATAATAATAATAAAAATAATAATAATAATAAAGCATCTAAAACTACTATAAAATTTTGGCTTAACCTTGATCTTTTCTTCTGTTTTCCTTTTTTACAAATAAAGTTGACATTCTTTTGTTGTTAAGTTGTTCACATTGCGTATTTATGAACTTTGTATTAAAAGTTTTCTTCATAAATCACCAGATGGGTCTCCGGTCTTCTCATTATACATACTACGTTAATGTGGCATATTATTTCTCATTTAATGTATTTATTTTTAGTAATTATTATTTCAACTAATTAATTGTACTCTGTATCAATCATTGGTATAATTTAATCGAAAAATAAATAAAATCATCGGTAACATATTGAGAGGAAAATGGGAAAATTTATACATAAACACATAAATGAGAGAAATAAAGTTTTTAGCATGTGGATAGCACTATTCTAAAATTTTCTATTCACAAATATCTCCAATCGATCTATTTCATGTCCTTTTTTTTCCCTTTTTCCTAATAAAATGTTATTTATTTGTATCTTGCAATTGAATGTCTCAACAAATAGTTAGTTGATCATTTAGTACGATGCAATTGTTTTTGAATTTTTGTCTTTTTATTTTAAGTCTTTTTGCATGTGAGCAAACTTAAAACCTGAAATTAATACACAACATTTACCATACTTTTTGTAATAAAAGATAAAAAAACCATACATTAAAGAGGAAAGTGAAAGTTAATTAAGGCTAAAGGGGTAATTAATTAATTACGCAGATAATGACTTCTTTTTGGTCTTTTCTAAATGATTTTAATTTTCTTTGAGTGAAAATGATAAAGAAAAATTAAAGAGGAGTAATAATTGTTTGAAGTGTGGGATTTTGGAGCCATCCCAATCTCATTCGGTTGATCACATGGTCACTGTTTATTTTTAATTGATAAAGCATTCAAAAAGGCATATCTTTTGGGTTGACACAATTGCAATTTTATAGCAGTATTTCACCTACCAATTAATATTATTATGGCCTTCTATTCATTTTGTTTCAAATTTCAACTGCTGGTGGACTAACATAAAGTGTGAGTGATAATATTATAATATAATGAAATTGTACGTATTCAACAAATCTAGTTTTAAGGTTTAATTGTACTTTGCCATACTTTAGTTTATAACTAGTATTTTAGCCCGTTCGATGCACGGGCTGGTTATTTTTGTTGAAATGTGTTGCATATATATTTGTGTTATATGTGTCGATGTTGTTTTGGATTTTAGTTAGGTATATATATACATAGATATTGCGTGGTATGAAATGACTTATTGATTTAAGTTATATTTTAAGTTTAGGAGATGAAAATTTTATTTTATTGTCTATGTAATTAGTTTAACTTTAGTTTATCATGGTAGAAATGAAACTCTTCATTTTCTTATTACTTAAATTTGCAAGTCTTGGAATGCATAAAGACTTAAAACATTATTTATTTTACTCTATTGAAAGATTAAGGGAGGTGGCATGTGGCATATGAGTGATTGGTGACATGTGGCTTAGTATGAATTTGTGGTTAGAGTTTTTAAATACTAGGTATAGATTAGTCCATAGTGGATTATGAGCTTGTAACGGTATTGTTATTATTGTAAGATGGGGTAATTACTCTCCCTTAATCATAATACAAGGGCGATTAATTTTCTTCTTTTATTCTTGTCGAGAGAAATAGATTTTACATTGTTTATTGTATATATGTATTAATGTGTTTTGAGTATAGCCACAAGAACAATTTTTGGAAATAAAAGTAAAATAAACTAATTATATGTGTTTATAGAAGCAATATGAACTTTGATCGACCTCTTGAGAAAGAATAAGTTAAACACTAGATGATTTGAAACAAATTTTAAGAAGAGTATGCACTTACGATACAAAACTTATACATTTACTTTCTCATTCTTAACAAAAAGAGCGATTTCTTATAATAAAAAATAAAATAAAATAAAAGGTGAAGTTAACGAGCAATCTAACCTTACAATATATATATATATAGAGTATAATAAACTCCGTTCTCATGGTTGGCTAGATTTCACATGTAATTGCCTTGTTAGGATAAACCCCCTCTCCCCAAAGTAATTTAGGTTTTCTCATTTTTCTTGGCTCGTTGCTTGGATATTTTTTACTTTCTCTTTATCTCTCTCAACAATAACAATTTCAATTCTTAATGACTCTCCTAATAAAGTTGGCATAAAATTCAATTATTTCAGAATGATGTATGCCAAGCATTTGCGCAAATGTTTTGGGAAGGGAGCTAATTAATTAAGTAATTATACAATGGCACTAATTAATGGGCCAATTAAAATGTAAATTGCTATCAACTCCCAGGAGAAAGCTCAGCCACTGCTGCTAGTCCACCTAGTAAGCAATGTGTACCACAAAATAAAGATGTTTATTATTTTAATTTAAAGTTAATTTAATTTAATGAAAATGAATGATACCAGCTATATATGGCTCCTATTATTAATTACTTCGTATTTAATTAATAAGATGCTAAAGTGATGTTTTAACAACTTATTTTCATGGCGTATAATTAACGTGTTAAGAAGCTAAGCATGCATACTAGGTTATCATGCTCCGTGATTCAAACATTCATGTTTGTATGAATGATACTATAGTTGACTGTATGTCTGTATTATCCATTTGATACTACTATAAAGTATAATAGTAATTCAAATAATTATTCTATTTAAGGTGACAATGCGACATGTATTGATCAATTGTCAAGATTCAAGATACACTAGTATTACTTTCTTTACTGCACATATGGATAAAGTATATCAAGTAGGATTTTATTCTTAATGTGTAGTATTAACAAAGATTATTATTCTTATAAACATGCAGAAGTGGTAAACACAATAAATATTAAATATGAGCTCAGCTCGTCCAAATATTATAAGTAAGTTCATCGCATTAACAAAAGAACAATTTAGATCCTATTTGTTCACTCTATTTTCACTTTTTTTTAATAAGAAATAAGTTTGTGTCAAAAAAAAAAAAAAAAAAAGTTTAAGACATATAAGTTCATATTAAAATTCGATTACAAGAATTACCTAACTTCAATTTACAACTAAAATTTGTTTAAATAAGATCTAATCAGTTTGATTGAGTTCAAATAAGATCAATAAGACTATATAAATTTTAATAAGTAAATATCATACAGTTAGAAAGAACTTTTGATAAGTCATTTTATAAATCATTTTCTCCAACTTTGCTTTAGTCATCAATTACTACCTCCGTTAAGTATTAATTGCAAGTTTGGGGTAATATTTGTGAGATATTAAATATTTTTAAGTTGCAAGTAATATTTAAAGAAGGTAGTATAATATTCAAGAAAAAAATATTTAAAGAAATATTTTGTGATAAGGAATTGCCGAATTGGAGTGCATTAGTGCAATAGTGTATACTCAATATCCAAGCTTTGTGTTGTAATATAACCCATTCCTTGTAGCTTTGTAGTATCCCTAAGAATTGGGCCCTTATCCAGGTTACTTAATCAAAAGTTTAAAGTGAAAGTCTTCGAACTAGGCCCATATTCAAGTGGAGGCCCATATAATTGTGAATTTGTTATGATTGGGCAAAAGTGCAAAACTATAAAAATTATTCAACTAATCCAAGTACATTATCTTAATAAAATTACTACATCTGGTTCTTATTATTCACAACAAAAGAATATTTTATATCTCACAAATAATACCCCTTTATTGCGAGTAATAAGAACCGGAGGTATTATAAAATTGCTAAATTGCAACACTTGTCCCAGAAAGAGGAAAAAAAGAAAAAAGAACCCTTATTTTAGGCAGGAGAAAAAAAAGGCTATGGGTGGATTGCTAACTCATGTGATTATAAAAAAAAGTAAGACTAAGACTATTATAGATTATCTTAAGAAAGTTTAGAGTTTATAGAGAATACGAGGGAAAGTGATTAATATTAATAAGGTAATTTCCAAAAAAAAGTATAAATAAGGAAATCGGTTTAAGTTGTTAAAAGTTACCTAAATAAAGTGTTGTAATTTTTTAAATAAAGTGTTGTAATTTTTTTAAAAACATGTCAAAGTAACAAATCTTTATTTATTTTTTTAAACATCCCAAAATAGCACTTCTATATTTAATTACTTTATGACTAATGTTATTAGTAACGTAATTATGTAGGAACTTGTGAAATTGGTTTGCTGGTGTCCTTCGTGTGTATATGCATCATACCAACTATCAAGATATGTGTTTGACTTAATTCAAATTTCTTTTGAATGCATCGGGCTACATAGTAGTGGACCTGATCACATTATCAACAAGTGTAAATTTTACACATTTTCTATGCAAAGAGAGTCGTAAAGGGCAAATGATAAGACCATCTCCAAAGGTGAGACTCAAGTTTGAGTATTGAAATACAAAATGAGTTGTTTTTTACCTTCAATGGTGATACCATACCCACTTCTCAATTTAGCAACTCATGTAAAACCTAATTTTTCAATTGTGAGACTCTCTAAAATGTACAAATGTCACTTTCAATCTATGGTTCACCAAATCCATTTATTTTTAAATATGAAATATTGTAAGATTGAAAAAAAGGTAAAACTTAAATAAATTACAAAATATATTAGAATATTGACAAGGACCCACACTTTTTGTCAAATGAGACTCAAAGTTGAGTATCTAAACTTAGCAACTTTCTTTTGGAATTGCTAAGTTTAGATACCAACTTATTGGTATACATTGCAAAAAAATACTCTCTCTCCTAAAAATACTCATTTGAGTCTCACCATTGGAGATGGTCTAATAACGTTGTTTGATCCTATGTCTTAGATACAAAGTATAAAGTCTAAGATGTGATTCCCAAAATTGATATCAACCAAACAATGCAAGTGGTATCCACATTAGCAAGTATAATAGCTCATTTGTTAGTAGTCAACATAAGAAATACTCGTAGCATAGTAACACCTCAATCAGTATTAAATGTATCTGAAATATCAGTGAAAATGCGAAAATAAAAGAGAAATCAATTTCATAGACAAAAAAAAAATGGAGGAATTAAGGAGAAGAAAAGCAAAGACATTATCTTTTACAGAGTTTCTCTCCACCCGTTTCTTTTGCATAGTTTTTCTCTCATGGATTAACTTATGAGAATTATGTAATCTACCTATAATAACACACTATTATTGTGGTGGTACATAAGATCAATCAAAATTACTAAGCATGTAAAAAAAAATTAATCTATACCAAGTACACTAATCCCCACATCTTGAAGTTAGCAATTAGTTGTGTACTTTGGATAAATGAAGGAAGGTGCACAAAACAATTGGACCACGTTTCAAAAGTTCCCAAAATTGTTAAGTTAATCTCATATCACCCCGTTTTAAAAAACATTAAAATAGAAAAAAAAAAAATTAAATAAAATAAAAAAATAAAAAAAAATTGAATGAAAAGAAAAGAAAAACACCAAAAAGAAAGGCACTTACAGTCTGCTAAAATCAAAATCCTTCCCTGTCTTAAATCGGTGACAGGCAGTCGTCGCCGACGCCTATTTTTGGCTCGCCAGAATAATCAAACACTTTCTTTTTCTCTCTCCTCTCTTAACCAAAAAAAAAAAAAAAAAAATCCCCAATTTCAAAACCCTAATTTCACCTGCAAATCTCCTCACTCCTTTGTCATAATCTCTCTCTACTTTGATTACAATCTAATCGCAATTGAAATTGTCTACCTACTCCTTTAATACATTCGTCTTTTCGATCCAGATTTCGTAGTATTATACTTAATTTTAGTGATTGTTGAATTTATGATTGGTTTTTAGTTGTTCTGATTCTCTCGAATCGATGATTTGATCGGCGAATTTTCGAGAATTTGGGGTTTTGGTTTTGTGTAAGGTGATCGAAATGGCGGCACAAAACCCAGGGGATCTGTTTGATACGTATTTTAGGAGAGCTGATTTGGATCGAGATGGTAGAATTAGTGGCGCTGAAGCCGTCGCTTTCTTCCAGGGTTCGAATTTGCCGAAGCAAGTTCTCGCGCAGGTTTTTTTCCTCTTTCTATTGAATTTTCTCTCTCTTGGTTATTTGGTGGTCTGTTTAGCGACTTTGAATTTGATGTTATGGTGAATTCAGATGCAATTGATCCAAATTTATGATTGTCGAAAAGTTGTTTGGCATTTTGTTGGTTAATCATGGCCATTTCTAGGTTGATTTTGTTATTTGATTTGTAAGGGTTGTCGTTGGATCATTAGAACTGTTAGAGTAGTGAGATGGGATTATTGGCTAGAATGGTTTGATGGTGTTTTAGAAAACTCACTCAATTGACATGGTTGTGATTGATTTTAATAGTGGGAGTTTAGTAATTATCTTGATATTGGGGGGGGGGGGGGGAATGTAGCTTTATTTACAAGAATTACAACTAGTACGATTGGATTAGTCAACAGGACGCCTAAGCTGCAGTATCTCTGCACTTTCCATGGATACCTATTATAGCGTATTAGCGTTTAATGGTCCTTCTCATCAATTTGTTGATTCGTCCCAATTGGGACGGATAACCAATTGCTGCCTCAGTTGTGGCATTGAAGTTTAGTTGGCTCTTCTCATCGTTTTGTTGACTCTTGACATTCATCCTAACTGAGGCAGATAACTCATCACTACCTTGGTTCTGCTACTGACGTTTATAAGAATAGGCCAACTAATTTGCTCTTTTTCCCCATTTTCTCAGTGCTTGTTTGTTATAACTGTGGGGTAACTATGAAGTGGAAGGATGTGTAGTTATCTGGTTGGCAAAAATGTGGGAAGTAGCTCACCATGGCCACCCTAGGTAATCGGAATTTCTCATGGGAAGTTTTGCTTTTTATGACTATTACCCGCTTATTAAACTACATGAATAAATCAATACCTGATTATACATTAATAACATTACTAATCATGTTCAACAAAACAATTACTTAAAAGGCTTACATTCCTTGGCAGCAAATTGCATGGTTGGGATTTTTTATTCTTCACTGGGTATTTCAGACTTTCATTCATTGAGCTTGCAAAGTTGCAACTGCTGCCCATTTGATGCTTATCATAGTTATCGAGACTTGATAGTGATGAAAGAATCAGCAGAGGAAAGTAATCCTGTATAGGCAGGGATGTTTCATTCAAATAGTGATACAGTTAGGAAAAAAATAGCCGTGTAGCCTATTAGAATTAGAATGGATCTTTGGGTCATCTGGCATGGTTGATTAAAACGGGGGATGGATGCAAACGAACTTAGTTTTTATATGTTCAAGGTAACTAGTAGCTCAATTCAAAATTACCTTTTTTATTTAATTTAATTTTTTTTTTATTTCTTTTAATTATGTTTTTATTTTTTTATCTACTTCCTATGTTTCTATAGTTGCAACATTTCTTTTTGGCACTATAATTTAGGAGTAAAAGTAGGGGGATGTGAAGGGTATTGTGAGAAAAGAAGATTACATGAATCAAGGCTAGTGGGAATTGGTACCTATATGAAGTACGTTTAGTGAAATGGTGCAATAGAAATAGAGTATCAGTTAAAATATTGGCCTATTTGGTCAAAGTTAGAAAAGTTTAACCATAAATTATCACTATTATATTTATCAAAACATTGGTTACATTCCTCTCAATGTGTATATATATTTTTATAATGAATATCAACTCTTATTCTCCATGATTTTTACTAATACATAACACAAAGTGTATTTTTAAAAACAACGGAGAGAATATGTTGTTCTAAGATGGGAGATGTTACTCTGGTCATTGGACAAGTGCTGACTTAGAACATGCACATTTTGGAAAGTCTTCTTGTTTAACTGTATTATGCTGATTGTATTTCCTTTTCTTTTTTTTTTTTTTTTTTAATTATTATAGATATGGACGTTTGCTGACCATAACCGAACAGGGTTCCTTGGTAGAGCCGAATTCTATAATGCTCTTAAGCTTGTGACTGTTGCACAAAGTAAGCGTGAATTAACTCCTGAGCTTGTCAAGGCAGCTTTATATGGTCCAGCTTCAGCTAAAATACCAGCACCACAGATAAGTTTGCCTCCTACACCTGGTCCCCAGTCAAGTACTGCTGGATCAACCCCTTCTGCACCTCAGACAAGCAATGTTGCTCCTATCTCTTACCATAACCCTGGACCTAGAGGAGTACCAGTATCACCTAATGTTAACATGAATCAGCAATATAACCAACTAGCAGTAAGTGGGACTGTGAGACCTCAAAATACAGTTTCTGGTGTGGCTACACAACCTGTACAAGGGGTTGGGTTTCAAGGATTTCTTGGAGGAGCTCCTCAACCTGGATCAAATCTGCCTAATTCTAGACCTTCAAATGACGTAGGGGTTGTTAACACAGGAAGGTCACCAACAACTGTATACTCAGAGAGAAGTAGCAGTCTTTTGACGAACCAGTCTGGGGTGACATCAACTGCAGGACCAGCAGCTTCTTTACCACCTAAGCCATCTGTAGCAGCAGGAAACTCTGTCACGCAACCTAAACCATCGCAAAATGGGTTCACTCAAGGCTCTTTCTTCGGAGGTGAAGCATTGTCTTCCACTCCGTCTCTTCCGAAAAGAGAGGGTTCTGTTCTTACCTCATCTGCTGGAAGTGTACAAGTTCCTTCACCTTCGGTTCCAGTTGCAGCTGGCAACCAGTCTTTCTCCAAGCAGGGTTCTGTTGCTTCTGTACCGAATTCACTCGCTGCACACTCTTTTGGTGGACAACATCAAAAGCTGCAATCACACGTGAAACAGAATCAACAAATTCCAGTCCAAAATTTTGCTCCACGTGGCCCTCCTGCATCCCCACCTAATAATTCTGCAGGACATCAGCCCCAGCTGAACTGGCCAAGACCAACTCAGACTGATCTACAGAAATACACCAAAGTGTTTACGGAGGTTGATACTGATAAAGATGGGAAAATTACTGGCGAACAAGCACGCAATCTATTTTTGAGTTGGAAGTTACCACGAGGTAGGTGGTTAGATTTTGTCATCTACTTTAATACTTTTTAATTTTCAGTATCTTATGTAGAAGTATGCTTGATTTCTTATTGCTGTATATGGTTTCATCTAACAATTTTATTTTTTTATCACTTTAATTGTTTTTCTCCTCTGTTTTTGTTTCATATCTTTAAATTTGAAGCAAGTCATGTGGCTCTTGTGCATATTTTTTTTTGGCTGTGCTCCGAGTTCCTTTCCCCCCTCAAACTGTAGTTTTTGTTTGAGTTTTCATTTTTTTTTTCCTGTTTTTCTTTTTAATTTTAAATTGTAGTTCTTGTTTGAGTGTTTAACCCCTCCCCCCCTCCCTCTTAAAATCCTGGCACTTTGGAGTATTGATTACGTGAAAGAAAAGTGGTGTGGGTGGATATCTGAAGACTCTGCAAAATTAGGGTGGGTAGATTGCTGAAGTCTCTCTGCAGATTCTGTTCCATTATAAATTTTAGTCAGATTAGAGTGCAATGTGATTGAAATTTAGAAGTAACCAACTTATAATAATTGTATTGTGTGAACTATGTTTTTGTTTGACGAGCACAAATTTCAGTTATTTCCCCTATAATTCTGTACAGTGTAATATTTATTTGTAGTACCCTTTAAAATATTTGGTGCTTGTGTGGTTGACATTGAAATTCATGGAATGTAAATTTTTTATGAAGTGGGAAAGGTGGAGTTGTTTGGTTGAAAAAATGGGAAGCCAGTTTTCCTAGGAATTTTTGCTTCCCACAAAGTGGAGGGAGCTACTTACCTAGGGCCCCTATGTAACTGAAACCTCTCATGGGAAGTAAACTTCATATGCTCAGCCAAACAACAATTAGTCATTCCTAGGAATAAAATTGCATGGGAAAATCATCTTTCTTGGCCTTACTATTTTCCATGTTCAACCAAACAAGCACTTTTCCATGGAGCTGAGAGTTATTTTAGTTCGGTCATGGGTTCTCAATTTTTTATGCCACTTTGCTGTTCTGGCTGGATCAACTATCTCTTTCTGGAATGTTTGGTTCTGTAAACTTTTTACATTTTTGTATTGTAAGGGGATTGCATTCATAAGCATGCTCTTCTATTATGCATCAAAACAATTCTTTAGTGATCTTCAATGAGAATTTTATTTTATACTGTAGAGAATGTAGCAATGGAGGAATTGGTCTCTTGTATGGTGTATACCACCGGATAGTGTATTTCTTTAGGGTGTTGGGGGCACTACATTTTTTGGGTTCTTTGGCCTCCTCTTTGTATAGGGTTTACAGGCCCCTGACTTTTTAAATGTATTCTTTTTTAATGAAATCGAAAAAATATGCAAGAGATTTGGTCTCTTCAAATATTTGGATTGTTTTATGTATGACATGTCAGATTTCTATTTTTGTTTTGATAGGAGCAGGTTTCCTTATTTGATGTGCCACTTATTCAGTATTGTTACATGTTCCAGAGGTCTTAAAGCAGGTGTGGGACTTGTCTGATCAGGATAATGATAGCAATCTTTCTCTCAGGGAATTCTGCATTGCACTTTATCTGATGGAAAGATACAGGGAAGGACGTCCTCTTCCAGCAGTTCTTCCAAGTAGTGTTGTGCTTGATTTCCCTGCAACTACTCAACCACCTGCTGGATATGGTAATGCAGGATGGGGATATTCTGCTGGTAAGCTCAGATGTTGAATTTTTCTGCTCCTTAACTTCGTTTTGAATTCTATCTTGATGAACTTTGGACTGACTGAATACTTAACAGCAAATATTGTTTAATGGGATACTTCCTTACGGAGCTGCCTTTTTTTTTATTTTATTTTTTTTTTTTATTTTTTTTTTTGAACTTTGCATACTTTCTTTGTCTTTTAGGTTTCCAGCAACCACAGGCACCTGGAACTGCTCCAAGACCAAATGCACGTCCGACAGGAAAGCCACCATTGCCTGTTACAGCTCATATGTCATCTGATGATAGAATGCCACCTAAGCCACCAAAAGCCAAAGTGCCAACGTTAGAGAAACACCTAGTAGAACAGCTAAGCGAAGAGGAGCAGAAATCACTCAATTTGAAATTCTTGGAGGCATCAGAGGCGAATAAAAAGGTATGTGCTGTGTACTTGCTCTTATATAAATCCAGTTCAGGTGCTTGGGTGCTTCTATGTTGCAATAGTGCTGTGAAGTTTTGAGTGTCAGCACACACACCGATTCCATATTTTAAACATTAGTTATGGACATGTTGACTGGACTTGACCTCTTGGTAAAGTTGAGACCATTGAAAGGGGATGAAAGGAGCAACTTTTAATGGGCTATTGTGGCAAGTGCTGTACTAGAAACTCATAATTATGAGGAATGTCTCTTCTTTGAACTATCTTTATATGCTTCTTTTTTCTTTATCCAGGGTACTGTGGGTTGTGTGAGAATTGCTAGGGTGGGAAAGGTTCCTTAATTTTAGACTTCTAAATGTCTGTTAATACCAAATTAGCTTTTATCTGTTCTTCTTTCATTGAGGAACAAGATTATTATGTTTGGTTTGTTAGTGAATGGGAATTGATTTTCTTAATGATCTTAATTCTCTCTTCTATTTTTCTTTCAGTAGCTCTGGTATCAAGGAACCCTTAAAAGGAATTGATATTTGAATTTTGATGGAGATGAAATCCTGTTGAAAATTTTTTCTTTTGGTTTGAACTGTCTTTCGATTTTTTCCACCTGAGCTAACAGTATTTGTGATTATTTCCTCTCGAGCTAATTTGTATTATGATTGTTCTCCCTTGATATATCATATCAGTCTCCTCCTCGATTGCTAGCATCTCCTTGATGAGAGAATTGTTTCTTCTATTTTTTCTTCATTATATAGTGCAGGCTTTGTGGTGTTTGAGAAATAGAAATTGTCTTTGCTTTTGTGTTGTCTTTTGTTTTACTAAGAATGTTGTATGGTTGATGCCAGGTTGAAGAATTGGAGAAGGAAATAAAAGAAGCAAGAGAGAAAACAGAGTTCTACCGAGTTAAAATGCAGGAGCTTGTGAGTATTTTTAAGCTTTCTTAATTTAGTAACGTTGTGTAACAATTGTTTCATTATGGCACAATTATGAGAATTTCTGTAGAGTAACATAGTTTTCCATCTATGTGTTATTTTGTATATATGCATTTTGCAAGGTTGTATAGTTGCTATAATGAGGCTCTCGAATGATTTATAATGGCAACAAATTTGCATGTATAGTAGATAACAAGTACTACCCAATCATTTGTTAAGAACCATTGTCTTTTATCTATTACATCCTTTTTTGACAGCTGTTAATATTTACGGAGTACTATTTGCACACAAATTTATGCATTTGAAGAGAGAGTGTTGTGTAGTGTGAGTGGGTGGATAGAGTAAGAGAGAGTAAGTGGAAAGGTAATAATATTGTAGGGTATGAGGGATTTGAAAAAAGAATCTGCCAAAAATGGAATAAAGTGAGTGTTGGGAACTTTCTGGAATGGATGAAAACTGATAATGTTCAGAACTTTCTGAGGTAGTATATAAATAACAGTGAATAGCTCAAAGAAAATATTTAGTTGAGGAAGTTCACTTGTCATACTTCCATTTTATTGCAGTATGTTGTGTGTGTGTGTGCTTATGATGAGAGAAAAAAAAAAACGATGATACATTGATGAATTAAAAATTTAGTTTTGTTAATTTTCTTATCATGTCATTTCCTACTGGTCCTCCCCTGGTTTCAAGAACGATCATTCCTTTTCTTTAACAGATTTTTTTGGCGGTGTTTAGCTTGCTTTGTTTGTGGATGTGATTATTTATAGTTCCTCACTACTTCAATGATACCTTGGAACATTGATCACAGTTTTTTTTTTTTTTTTAAAGGTTCTGTACAAGAGTAGATGTGACAGTCGCTTTAATGAAGTTTCTGAGAGGGCTGCTGCAGATAAGCGTGAGGTGTGGGCTTATTTTATTTTATTTTTTCCTGAGATTTACCTTATCAGATCACAGTGGTCACATTTTCACGAGTGTGACTTTTCAGGTTGAGTCTCTGGCTAAGAAGTATGAGGAGAAGTACAGACAAAATGGCGATGTGGCATCTAGATTGACAATTGAAGAAGCAACATTCCGTGACATACAGGTTTTTGTTGTGATTTATATTAGCTCATCAGGTTGTAGCTGGTAAGAAGCATTTCCTTTAGCTGCTATAGCGTAAAAAAATTATGATTATTTGCAGGAGAAGAAAATGGAGATGTATCAGGCAATTGTGAAGATGGAGCAAGATGGCACTGATGAGAACCTTCAGGTATTAAATACTAGCTATGAAAGAAAACAGAGGATGATCATGAACATCTACCTTGGTTTTGCTTTTCTGATCTCTGGAGTATCTTGTCAGGTTCGTGCTGATCACATCCAGTCTAGTTTGGAGGAATTAATAAGATCTCTCTGTGAACGTTGCAAGAAATATGGATTGCGTGCAAAACCTACCACGCTAGTTGAGCTTCCCTTTGGTAATCTCTTACACTTTTTTTTGATCGCATTTCTTTTGAGTTCAAATCACTGATGAGGCAGGGGAAGGCTTCCCCACCTACATTGTATAATAGTACTTTGACATCTTTGGCCATCTCTTCTTGTTTATTTATTTTTGGTCTAGGAATTGCACCATAGTGTACTTGTTTTTATTCCAAAAAATTTATCCTGTTTCTAAGGGCTAGATATTTTATTTTTTATAAAACAAGGCCTAGCTTTAATAAACTGTTATATATATAGTTAAAGCTGAGCCTCATTAGGTACTGATATGTAAACCCGGACAACCTTTCAAATTGCAATGAGTACCAAGGCTTACAAGATTGTTAACTCTGGCTAAGTCTTCATATCGTCTGAAATGTCAGCTCAATTTGAATTGATTTTGTTCTGAAGCAGTTTTTTTGTTTTAATTTCTTTCTCAGGGTGGCAACCTGGCATTCAGGAGAGTGCTGCTGATTGGGATGAAGACTGGGATAAATTTGAAGATGAAGGTAAGTTGAATCTTTATTGATGGAGGATCAAACTATTTTATTATGTTATGTCAGTGCCCCTTTTTTTTTTTTTTTTTTTTTTTTTTTTTTTTTTTTTTATATATTGTTTTTAAGTCTTATTCTTCATGGTTTGCAGTTCTGTGGATTTTATCCACCTTTGTTTTCCTTTGTCTGAATCAATTAGAATTCTAGCCCATATCAGCTGCCTTTTGACCATATTAGCATTTCTCCTGAATTTGTAATTATTGTGAAATAAACTTGGAAGGCCTGTCTGAACTTATTACCTAAAACTTGTTTTTGGGGTAATCATATGCTCAGTAGTTGTGTGGATTTTTATTTAATTTTTTATTTACTTTTTTTTTTTTTTTTTTTTTTTTTTTTTTTTTTGGCAATGGGCAGTTCTGACCTTAATGATCTAATGTCAACCATGTGATTTGCTGTTAGGATTTAGGAACCTTATTCAGCCATTTAATCATTTTAATGTTTTTTTTCCCCTTCACATTCTTTTTAAGTATTATTTTTTTTAGTTTTAAATTTTCCAACAGTTTCAACAGCTGAAAGTGAATAGGATTGTGCAAGCCTTGATATTTTGTTCATTAAATTTTTAGTCAAGTGTTGTACTGTTATCTTTGTGTCTTGTTTGCATTAGAGAATGCGGGTATGTTTGGTTTTCTCATGTTTGTTTGTGCATTTGGTTTTCTGCTTCAGGTTACACTTTTGTGAAGGATCTGACTCTTGACGTAAATAACATCATTGCACCTCCGAAATCAAAAATTAAAGTTGCAAAGAAAGAAAAGAATATGATTTTTGAAGGTGATGCAGCTGTTCATACGTCAGACTCTGAAACCAAGCCTGTCAAGTCTGCTGCAGAGGATGAACAGGTGGCAGAAAATGGTGTCGTAGGTACCCCTAAGGCAGTTGAAACAGTAAAGAATACAGTTTCTAGTCCTGCTAGAAGTTCGCATGGAAGTCCACGTGATGGATCTAAGGACAATCATTTCCAAAAGCTTGGAAGTTCTGTTGCCTCACCTCGTGCCAAGGAATCTCAGAGGTATGTATTGATGTTATGGATAGTATCTATTTTTTTTTGCTAACTTTTCTTGTAGCTGAAAGTACCATAAACAGGCACTGCAATGCTAATAACCCCCACCAGCTTTGGCCCAATAAAATGTGGCCCTCTTTGACCTTACCCGTATTAACCCACACCAATACTGACGACTTGCCCAATAACCAGGTCTGCTTTCCAATTCTTCATAGTAGCAGAAAACAGGACATGAAATTCTTTGTCAGATTCTACATTGTTTCTATCGATAATTTTTTTAATTATATCTCCTAACATTGCTCTTTTCACTGTTCCTATAGCCCTAGTCAGCCATTTTTTTTAATTTTTTTTTTTTATATGCTGGTAATATGTTTGAAATGGTTGCTGATTATCAGGATAGATCATTCCAATATGACTCATCAACCGCACTTCATTGTGGGATGACAAATATCATTTTCTTGTTAACTACATACAGTATTGTTGTTATTCCTGGGCCTATGCTGATGATTGTTGCTGTTTATCTGATTCAGTGACGTTGGGATTGCTGATTCTTCATTTTCCGGGGAGAAGAGTTTTGATGAGCCGTCTCAGGGCACCTTTGATACTAATGATGATGCCGACTCAATTTGGGGTTTCTCAAAGGTAAACTAAACTATTCTCTTGTAGCACCTGTAACAACTTAAATATTATACTTAGAAAACCATGTACAACTAGGTTTTCTAGGCAAAGTTTTGTCAAACTGACATCAATGAAGTTTAATACTCCCTCCGTATTTTTTACTTGCTCCACTTTCCTTTTGCGGCCGTATTTTATTACTTGCTCCATTTCAATTTTTAGAAACTTTTAACAATATTTTACTATTTTTCTTCCCACTGTTGATCCCCCCTCATATCATATTTTATTATTTTTCATACTCTCCTCCCCACTTTTTCTCACTTTTGCTCTTTTAGATTTTTTTATTTTTCAACTAACCCCACTTCATATTCTATTACTTTCTACTATTCCTCCCAAAAACTCCATGCATGGAGAAATGTAGCAAGTAATAAAATACGGAGGGAGTAGTTTATTGAATTCTAAGGTCTAAAATAGAGAACTCGTTGGATTGTTGCATCATCAGGTTTGTGCTACTGTATTTTAGTTAAAGGTAATTGAGTAGCAGTTTTTCAGTCTCTGCTTGCGGTAGTAAAAAATTCAGGGGAAACACCTCCCCCTCTCCTGGGTTGATGCTAAAAGAAACACTGTGCTCCATGAGCCTATCTATTCCTATTATATTTGAACCAACTTAACCTTAATTTGTTGCTGACTTGTTTTTTAGGAGATGAAACTCGACAAGCATAATGATGACTTGTTTGGGCACGGGCAATGGACTCTGCCTCCTATCAGGACTAGTTCATCACAGGCTGATGACTTTTTGCCCAAAAAAGGCATATTTGCAGACTCTGTACCAGGCACACCAGCAGATGTCTTTGTGCCGAAAAAGAGCATTTTTGCAGATTCTGTTCCTGGTACACCAGCAGATGGCTTTTTGCCCAAACAGAGCATTTTTGCCGATTCTGTTCCAAGCACACCACTTTATGAATCAAGCTATTCTCCACAGAAATTTGGTGAAGGACTAGAGCGCGGTTTAAACTTTTCAAGATTTGATTCCTTCAGGTCATCAGATAGTGGCTTTCAGCCTCAAGAAAAGCTGTCTCGATTTGATTCCATGCGCAGTACTGGAGATTTTGACTCACACGATGATAGGTCATTCCAGCAAAGGGATACTTTTTCACGGTTTGATTCTATGCGAAGTAATAATGATTTTGATTATGGGGATCGATCTTCATCATTTGATGATTCAGACGCTTTTGGCTCTGGGCCTTTTAAGTCTTCATTTGGAAGTGAGACTCCTAGGGGTGACTCTGATGCTTTTGGATCTAGTGCATTTAGGTCTTCTCTGGGAAATGAAACTCCAAGGTCAGAGATAGATGCATTTGGTTCTGTTGGGCCTTTCAGGTCGTCTATGGCCAATGAAACTCCTAGGGCTGATTCAGACCCTTTTGGTGCACCTTTCCGGTCATCACTGGGTGTTGAAACACCGAGAGCAGATGGTGATCCATTTGGTTCTGTTGGGCCTTTCAAGTCATCTTGGGGCAGTGAAACTCCAAGAGCAGATGCTGACCCTTTTGGTGGTCCTTTTAAGTCATCATTTGGCAGTGAAACACCCAGGGGAGAATCGGACTATTTTGGATACTCTGGTTCTTTTAAATCTCCCTTTGGCAGTGAGACGCCTAGGGGTGAGTTTGATTCTTATGAGTTTGGTGGGCCTTTTGGTTCATCACTTGGCAGTGAAACACCTCGGGGTGACATGGACGCATTTGGTTCTTCTGGGCCATTTAAGTCGACTGTGGGTAGTGAAACCCCAAAAGATCGAACAGATAGTTGGAGTGCGTTTTAGAGTATTGTGAGATTTTATTCTAGATCCCTTGTCCAATGCTTTGATGCTAGAGCAATTTTGCCTACAAATGTTAGAGCCTGGGAATGCTTCATCCTGGTGTTTTTACAGGCTCCCTAGCGTGCTGCAGGTTTGCCACCTGCTACCAACCTGCCGAAAATCCCTGTTACGATCTTTGAAGCGGCTAACTCCTGGCTTATCAGCTTCATTTTTTTAAACCTTTGTAAACATTCCTCTATTATATATTTTCTTGGGGCTTTGTTGGGTTTGCGAAATTTTTGCTATTGCCATTTCCTGCTGCGGAGAACCTTTGGGATTCTTGTTTTTGTTTTTCCTCTTTAGCCAATATTGTGGCTTGTAATGAAAAGTATAGTTGGCTGGCTTTGTAGTATCAGCACGAGTGTATGTTATTCTTTACAATTATCTGGTTACACGACTGTTGTGTTACTGTAGTGTAGCTGTGATTTTTTGCATTTTATCTTAAATGTCATTGAATATTGTATCTCAACGAAATTGAATGTTTTTGCAAGTAGCGTGCAGAGGTGAATCCTAATTTTTGTATTGGAGTTCAATTTTCTACAGGAGGGGCTATTTAGATTGATCTGAATAAATTTATTTATGTAATTTTTGCAGTTTGCTTAATACTCACAGGCTGTAATAAAATGCTGATCTACTGTGACTCTAGATAACACAGGTCACTGGCCCCAACGAATAAGAGTATACTCTGTATTTTCTCAATTTTATGTATGATTCAAAATAAAAGTATGTAAGTGAACTTATTGACATGATAAAAAGAACATTAACCGTGAGCATAATGTAAATTTATTAGTCCGAGAGTTGCCAACAAAGGCTTCAAGTAAGGAGAAGATTTTTTGGTTCAGTATTTACGAGTTAGACACTTTGAGAATGAGGGGGGGATTGAACCCCCAACCCCAAGATTGTAATTTACAATCCTTACCACCAGACAAAACTTAGCTTGGTAATTTTAACATTCATAATGTAATTTTGTTTGCGTGCCTATTGACTAATCCGTATTGTATTCCGTAGTCCGTACTTTTGTCCAAATATGTGTATATGAGGGAAAATGTTCTATTAACCCATGGGGTTACCAACCCTATGAGGTGGATGCTGACTTGTATGATGAGGTGGCTATACCTTTTGATTGCTTAAATTATCATTAAATGCATTATTCCATTCATCTTTTCCAATGCTATTGTGGGTTACTAACCCAATGACATGGAGTCTGAGTTGGACCAGGGTGGAAGCTGAGGTGGACAATATGCTAGTTTAAAAAAGAACTGATTCCTAGGTAATTAATTATTTTACTAGATTAATGTAAAAAAGAAGTGATTCTTAGTGGAAATGGGGACATTCTACTCTTGAAATCTACGCAATTAACGTACTACTAGTAATTAATTGATTCTTAGTTTATCTAAAAAAAACTAGACTGATTTAAATTCTGATTACGTTACAAATCTAAAAAAAAAAAAAAAAAAAGCATTCTTCTATTCTCATAATTTGTATGGTTGCATCAATCAAAAGAAGAAAAAACAAATATACAATCGTATCTTACTTTTAAATTGTCAATCGTTATTGTTTGAGATTAATGTGGATGAACCGGTGATTATCACAAGTATGTACTATATACATGTCAATGCATCAAGATTTTATTTTTTATATTTTTTTTGAGGGAAAGATTTTACTCATTATTTTATATAGACAATCCATCAGTTTATATATATGTGGGTGTCTTTTAATAGTATTCCTCCGCTAAACCCCTCGGATGATGTTTCTATCTTTTTTTTTTAAGACGAATGATGATTCTATCTTATATATGCACCTTGTTTTTTTTTTTTTCATTTATTGTTTTTGAAAGAATGAATACTGTTATATTTATAATTTTGTTATTGTTGATTTAGGAGTACCATTCGTAGAATATGACATTGGTTAATTAATATTCACTAATTAATAAAATAAAAGTATCTTACCTTGCTTAATGAGTTCTGGTAAACACTTATATGGGCATGGTATTTTTTTTTTTTTTTTATGTTATTTATTGTATAGAACATGATTTATTAAAACTAATATTTACTAAATAAAACTAATATATATGTATTGTATATAATGTAGATGGACCCTCCACAAGGCTTGATTTAAATATTGAATACTCTATTCCACAAGATAAGAATGAGGTTGTGGTTGATGTGGGAGAAGATTGTGATGAATCTAATGACGAATTTGATCTAAACTTAGACAATTTTGACGACGGAGATAGTGCACATTCTGATTTTGAAGGTGGTCAAATTGGTAATGATGTGGACAATGTGGAACATGAAGGTTTGTGTGATGATGGTGTACAAAATGTCATTACTCCATATGTTGGGATGGTTTTTGGATCGGCCGAAGAGGTGATTAACCATTGTCATGAATATGGGCATTATGTTGGGTTTCAAATCAGAATTAGAAGCTCCGAGAGAATAGAGAAACCGAGTACTATGGCAACGGATGTAGGCATTGAACGAAATCGGCATATAGAAGATTATAGTGATTGTAAGAGATTAAAATTTGTTTGTTCAAAATAGGGTAAGTTTAAATCGAAACCAAATAATCCTCAACAAGCAACTAAATGAAGTGTCATGGGATGTCAATTCAAAATAAATGCATCACTTAGATCTGATGGTTTATGGAAGCTTAATAAAGTTCAATTAGAGCATAACCACCCTTGTGATCCGAAAAATTCTAAATTCATTCGAAATTATAAATTCATTAGTGAATAAAATAAGAGAACAATCTTGGAAAATGACATGGCTGGTGTTCCCATTGCAAAGAATTATAATTCATTTGTAGTCAAGTATGGAGGCCATAATAATGTTCCTTTTGATGAGAGGGATTGTAGTAATTTGATAAGCAAGACTAGAAGACTAAGTTTACAACATGGTGACTTTGTTGCGATGAGGAGGCATTTCTCCGAAATGATATCAAGCAATTCAAATTTCTTTTACATGTATGACACCGAAGAGAGTGGTGCACTAAAGAATGTGTTTTGGGCGGATGGTAGGAGTAGAGCAGCATGCAAAGATTTTGGGGATGTCATTTCATTTGATACGACATATGTCTCAAATAGATATCATTAGATAATACGAAATAGTACTAGTATTTGGGTTATATTGTGTTATTCTCTTGAGCTATAAATCGTGCAAATCAAGTTGTACTTGTGTTGGCATGTATGTTGGATTTGTAATGATTGTTGGATAATAAGGCTTGGATTGGATGGAAGTTGGTCTAGTAATTAAGTTAAAAAAATAATAACTTTGTGGAATACAAATCATACAAAAACGACATAGAATTTTATCATCAGTTTAGTGACTTTTTTAATTTTTTATTCAATATTTATGCCATTATTATTCACATCTCTCATTACAATATTTTTTTTTTTTTGACAATTTAATAAATTTATATGAACTGTTAATTTGTAGGTAATGCAGTGGCTCGGGTATTTCCCAATGCTCGACATAGATGGTGCTTATGGCATATTGTAAGGAATGCAAAGAAATATCTCAATAAGCATCCGAAATGGGATGACGTTCGTAATGGATTAAAAAATGCTCTCCATGATTCACTTACTATTGTGGAGTTTGAAGAAGCGTGACAAGATTGGATCAAAATCTTTAAGCTTGAGAAGTATAATTGGTGTAGGGACATGTATAATGTTAGACATCCATGGGTGTCTATATACTCTAAAGCTACATTTTGGGCCAGCATGTCTAGCACTCAAAGGAGCGAAGGTATCAAAGGATTTCTCAATATCAACACTACTCTTAAGCAATTTGTGGAGCAATTTGGTTTTGCACTAGCTAAAAGAGTAAAAGAAGAGGATAAAGAGACTTTTAATTCGAATGATTCACCATTACATTGTGCAATCGATCATGTGTTTGAACATGTGTTTCAAAAGTTATACACCTCTAAATTTTTTTTTGAATTTCAACAACAAGTGAAAGACATGACGTACAACAATGCTACTAAAATTTATGATGATGAAAAACAATGTGTATATGATGTCATAGTAAGGAGAAAGTGGTATGGCCGAACAAAACGCACTAGTTTTCAAGTAAGTATGGATAAAGGAACCCTAGAAATACGATGTGACTGCAAGAATTTTGAATTTAAAGGGATCATGTGTAGCCACTCATTGCGTGTTTTACATGAAGAGGAATGTGATTATGTACCCGAACGGTATATTTTGGATCGATGGAGAAAGGACTTGCCTAGAAAGCATCTTAAGATCCCACTTCCTTATTATTCTTTACTCAAGAAAAAACCGGAAGAGATGAAGAGGTATGAGAAATTGCAAAATACATTTGGACCTATTTCAACATTGGCAATGATGAATGACAAGTTTTATGATGAGGTATTAAGTTCTCTTTCCGAATTAAGTGTGAAATCACAATCCATCATGGAGGATAAGCATGGACTCATGTCTCAATGTTTGACCAATATTGGCAAAGTATATGGTAGACGAATCCCTAAGCGTGTTGTTGTAACTCAAGGCCAAGATCTTGAAATTGTTCACACCACCAACGATATGGATCCCATGACTGACCCAATAGATAAAAGAGGAAAGGGGAGAGGGCCAACAAAGCGTAAAGGGTACGCCAATGATAAAAGAGCAAAGCAATCCACAAATGCTACCGACGTTCCTCATGGATTTCAAATATATCCCCCAGTATGTAAATTAAATTAGGGAGAATATTCTAAAGTTCTCCTATATATAAGGACAACCATAGTCATATGAGATTAAGTTTTATTCGTCTCGATGAGTACATTATTAATATCTAATTTTTATAATATTTTCTAAGGAAAGATTAAAGATATTTGCGATCAAAGATTTCCATCATATATGTAAAAAAAAAAGAAGATAATTATTAGTTTTATAAATAAGTTAAATTCTAATTATTCACTATTCGTTGTTTTTACCTATGTGGCAAAATTCGTAAATCTCATTCGTAACTTTTGATTTGGTGGCGAGTGAATTTTTTATATCTAAACTAAATTATTAATCTAATTTTTCATTGGTCAAAATAATACCTTTTCTTATGTGGCGCTCCGAATGCTCTCCAAAAATTCCTACTTTAATATATATATATATATATATATATATATATATATATATATATATATATATATATATATATATATATATATATATATATATATATATTGACCCAAACCCAAAACTTTGGATAAGGGTTAAACATTTCTTGACTCGTAACCTGAAGTGATCCAATCCGAGATGACTCATGACCCGACCCTAATTGACAGGTTTACATAGTAATAAAATTCTATTAGATTGTGAAGTATATTATTTTAACCAATTAGTATATATTATAAATGTATATTTTACGCATTGAACTACTTTATTCGCTCCAAAAAAATATTATGATATAAAAAATAAATTTATATGATAATTTTGAAAATAATTATCTAATAATTTTTTGAATAAAAATATAATTCAATTTGTACATCTAAAATATTGGTATTTTATCGAAAATAAAACTCTAAACTAACAATTTTATCCTAAAATTTTATCCAAATAGAATTCTAAACTAACTTTTTTATTCTATTTAAATCTATCCAACGTGGCACGACATTTGGCGAAAAGTTAATTCCGAGAACATGCAATAAAAGATATCAAATAGCAGGAAGATAACCTGTTGTTTCTTTTTCTAATTATCGAATACGAAACATTAATTTATTTCACAGTCTGATAGGGTTTATAGTTTATTTGATTGTTAGTATATTCAATTTAGGGTCCTTCGAAACTCCATTATTCAACTGTTGATTATAATTAGTTAAGTTACGGAAAAGAAAATTACCATCTTAATTTGATAATTGAATCATATTTGGCCTTATGTGACATTGTGACCTATACCAATATACAATTATACACGCACACAACTATCGAATGCTATAATTAATGTGGGATCCTCAACCATGATCACATGACATGTTTAGTACTCAAGTGATAAAACACAAGATGAATAATTGTTTCTATAGGTATAAGGACTTGTTTGGTTGACAAACAAATTTATGAGAAATTTTATTTTCTACCAAATGAATTTATGCATATTTGTTTGGTTGCCAATTATGTAGGAATTGAAACTTTCTAGGAAATTCAAGTTCCCACAAAATGGAGAAATTCACTTACCTAATCCCCTCTAGGTAAGTGGAATTTTCCATGCAAAGTAGAAATTCCTGCATCCAACACGAGTATGTCCTGAAAACATTAAAAAAAAAAAAAAAAAAAAAAAAAAGTATGTCCTCATAACAAATTATTTAAAGAAGAAGGAGGAAAAAAAAAAAAAAAAAAAAAAACTAGTTTAGCGAACCCAACCACAAAAGTGTTGAAGTCTTCCTACTTAAAAATTCAAGTCTACCAAGCTCCCCAGCAGTAGATCACAGTATTCATCTTCCTCCAAAGCATGATGAAGAAGCTTTGATCATTTCATCATAACTCCCATCTACAATCTTCCTTAACAATTCTTTAAAATGCCCAGATTTTCTTGTGATTTCAGATGGCTTCTTCTTGTTGCTGCTGTCGCATTTATCTACATCCAGGTAAATATAAGCAATTTCAGTATTATTTGATTATTAATTTCCTTTAATCTTCACTTCTTGAAAACCCTAATTTCATCTTTTAAGTAATTGATTTATTACATTTTCATCGATTTTAGTGTTCGGTAGTCGTTTGATTAGTGATATTCAGTTTCTTATGAAATTTTATTTTGTGGGATCCCTTTAATTTGCCTATTGTGTTGAGTAGTTAGGATGAATTTAGTTTGACTGTATGTACTGATATGGGATGGAAATAATTAAGGAGAATTAGTTTAGTATGGTGGAGTTTGTTGCTTCAATCTAAGAAGTAGAGTTTCAGGGATTTAATGGTCAGAATTATTGGTTTATGTTTCGATTTTCAGAGAAATTGCATATTAAAATTTGAAAATGCTGATAATTATGGCTCTATGATTAAAGTGTAGTTGGATAAATGCCAGAGTAAGGTGAGGTATACCAGTATAGCCGGCAATGATAAGGGTTTAAGGTTTAAATTTATAGACGCAACTATTGTAAAATTTGTAACACTTTAAATGTGTATGGGATTTACTGCTTTTGTGATGATGATCCCAAATTAGAGATACTTAGTCATTGTCGTCAAGTTCTGGTGTGAAAGTAGGTTTATGTTTGAGTCTGCTGGATGATTTATGTTTCTTCTGCATTCTATGTATTAAACTTAGTAAGAGCATATTGTCACATTCTAAATGTTCTTGCTGTTTATAAGCTACTTTGTATAATAATTGTGGAGTGTTGACATTTTGCTTCTTTGGTGTTATTTCTTTTATATTAGATGCGGCTGTTTGCTACACAATCAAAGTACGCTGATCGCCTGGCTGCTGCGGTATGTGGGCATTGTTTATATTTCATGATGCTCTTGTGTTAGTGATGGAATGCTTATGATATATATAATAATTATCTTGACATGTTGACTTCGTGATACTTGTACCATTTTTTTTTAAGTGTTCCTTCAATTAGTTCTCTCTCTACTTCCTCTTTTATCTTTTGGTGGAAATTTAGCTTCTGTTTGACTAATCAATAACCTCAAGCTTTTAAAGCAATGCTCAGTAGAAAATGAGTATAATGTTGTGTCGGTATTAGTGATCAAAGGCTTTGTTTTTATTCTAGAGGCATAAGGAAATTTAAGTGGTATTACCATTGCTAAATTGTTGGCATCGAGGCTAGAGATATAAGGGCTTCCATTAAGAATAGGGCTTGGGAATTCTGGTTTATGTGTTGATCACATTGTCCATCTCTGAAATAGCATAGCTGATATCTTAGGGTATTAGATTACTGATTAAAAATAGGTTACAAGTCTTACAACTTCATATTAATTATGGCAGTTAGAGCAGTTGACATAGAGATCTTTTAGAAGCTAGAATATTAAAGGAATCCACTTTCAGAAGTTCTCAGTTTTAATTTTTGTCTATAATTGTACATTTTAGCATGTATGGAAATGCATCATGTCACTGCATGAAGACTCTTTAGTTTTTACGGTATGCCGGTGTTGAACTTCTTTATTCTCTGTACATTAATGTTCTTCTTGATTTATATTTTAAATGCAGAATGAACCTACTAGGAAAGATACATTTGGATCACATCAGTGTTATTTGCACGTTTTTACCCTATTTTCCCCTTTGTTTTCAGGTGGAGGCTGAAAATTATTGTACAAGACAGACACGGTTATATATTGATCAAATAAGCATGCAACAAGGACAGATTGTGGCATTAAAAGGCGTGTTATTTTTATAGTGTAGTCTTCTTTAAGTTTCAGTCACCTCCTTTTGACTGCATATTGTCTATGGTATCCTGTATCCTCACCATTCTTAAGTGCTACTAGCCAGGAGTCAATTGATTTTTTGTTCAATGCCATCCTTTTGTCATAAATTTAGATTCTTGTAGGGGAATAAAAAAGTAAGACTAGATCTGTTTCAATTTTTAATAGCCTTAAAGCAGTGATATCAAACTGGATAACAATTTAATTGTTGCTAAGCATATAGAACAGTATGTTTGGAAATCCAAGGACTGCATTGGCAAAGTAAAAACTGTAAAGAAAGAGTTCGATACCGAATTGTTTTCGTAAATTCCATATCCTTTGTAACACTGTCATCCTAGCCTAATTTTTGATTTGTCATCCTTGCCCATTTTCTTCAATGTATGTTAGAGCTGCATGACAGTGCTTAGTTTCTTCCAAGTCCAGAGGTTGTTTAACTATATGGGCAATAAAAGGTCATGTTTTGGAATAGGGGAAGGTAAACATGTTGAGAGTAGGCTATTGGCCCCCATTACGTAGGTTCTCTATAATCTTACCGGTTCAATTTTTATGTTGTAGAAGGGACTGATTGCCAAATGATGTCCACGAGCTGTCCATTTGAACTTGATATTTAGTGTATGTATGTTTTTTGATCTGTGCTCGTGTGTGTGTGTGTGTGTTATTGCGGCTATTAAGTATGAGGGAGAGTCAGGTATGATGGTTAGGGCATGTGAAATGTTACCTGGAGGCTGCATTGATTAGGAATTTGGAGGGTTGGTAGTCTTGGGACAATGTGGATTATAAAAGAAGTCAAGGGTGTTGTAAGTGTACTTGGATAATGGGATTTAAAAAGGATGTGAAGAAATTGGGCTTGCAAGAGGATGTGTGCAAAATAGAAGCAATGGAGGATGGGTAAATGGATATATATTCTTGGTTCATACTTCAAAAAAGGCTTTTATTTTGTTTGGTGTTGTTTACGCTTTTTTATTTTATTAAAGCTATATGTTCTGCTAGGCTACTTGTAATGAAAAACTTATCTGATGTACATATTTCATTTTTTAAAATTAGCTACACGGAAGAGTCAATATTGCAGGGATATACATAGAGCAGCATATACTCTACCATAGCCTTTATTGGGGCTCTTGGGAAGCATAAGATGTGCATTTGTGAATCAATTACTTGTGTGATGATATGAACAAGTACTTTCTTTGTTGGTTGCTTCTTGCCAAAGCTAATTTTTTCTGTTTTATTTAATTAATTATTTATTTATATAATATCAGATGAGAAAAGGCGCAGAGATGAAGAAACAGCCCAGCTGAGAGCTCTTGTCCGAGATCTTGAGAGTACGTACTTATTACTGATATTGCCATTTCCTGCTATCATGTGCTCTGTAGTTATTTCCTTTTCTGCATCGGGAATTTCCTTGCCTGCTTAATCTGAATTTTTTAGTGCATATATAATGAATAGTGTCTAGGTTCCAGCAATTGGTTTTAGCTCTTGTGTTATGTTGTGAATAAGCTTGATAGTGTTTGAGTCCTTAAGATTAAAGTTCATATTGCTCCCTCCTCCTATTTCGTTCTTGTAACTTTTGAAGCATGGAACATAAAAACTAAAAGATAGAATTTGATACCCTTATTTTCAATCAATATGTTTTCTGGATGATTTATAATTTCTGATGCCTCATGTCCGAGAAAATGTGTAATGACTTTGCAGGAAAAGGTCTTCAACGATTGAATGGGAAACTAGAGGTTGAAATCAAATGGAGCAATCACTTATATTCTATTTTCAGATGTATTCATTGAGTACTTGATCAAGTTTCTCTTCTTGTCTGCTGAATCCATTAGGTGCCAGTGGCAGCGGTTGTGGTGATGGCCTGCAATCGCGCTGATTACTTGGAAAGAACTGTCAATTCTATTTTGAAGTATGTCTATTGTAAAATTTAGGTGTAATGTTCAAGTTTTCTTTTTGAAATCAGCTGTCTTGATTCTGATATTCCATTTTTGAATGTGCTTAAGTGTTTATATATGCTGACTAGAGCACTATCTTTTCAGATATCATGGTTCTGTTGCATCAAAGTACCCACTTTTCATATCCCAGGTAAACATCCGGGTTATCTGTTGGGGCACTGATTTGTGTAGTATATTAAATTCTGATTCTAAGAAAACCTAAAATGTAATATTGATATTGGTATCAGGATGGACCAGACTCAAAAGTCAAAAGTAAGGCATTGACTTTCAATCAAATAACGTATATGCAGGTATTGTATTCTTGTTATGGATGCATCACCTTAATTGTGAATTTATTGATCTTATTACATATTGGTTTTGATTGTCAGTTAGATGTTTCATATGAAGTTTCTCACCTGCTCCTTGTGAGTTAGATTTATTCTATTCATCTTCCATTCTTTCCTATACATATTTAAGACATGTATACAACCACGGATTTGGAAGGACTAGTTTTATCCTCACTCTCAACTTCCTCCCCTTTCAAATTAGTTGCAATATTTTGATTTTCAAGTTTGCCATGCGTAACTTTGATCATTATATTCTATAATTAACTACTATAAAAAATATATTAAATGATAATTTATCCAAAATGTACGTTGTGACAAACCAATAACCTTGTACATAATATATGTTTTCATATATTAGTAGAAAAATATGGTCTAAGTAAGACAAATGAATTGTGTCAAAAGTAAAAATGGTGCAACTATTTTGAAAGAAGTGATAATATTTTGTGCTTTACCATGATTCCAGTACCCAAAAATATTTCTCACTTATCAAAGGATCGGGGAATTGTCCAAAGGTTTTCTGTTAAAGGTTTTAGATTCTGTATTAGTGAAATAGTGACCAATTGACTGTGTGAAAGTGGATTAAACTTTTTCTGGAATGGCTGAATTCATTTGGTTTAAATTGCGAAGATTGTTAGATTTGATTATATAAATGACAAACCGAGATTTGAAGATGCTTCTCCCTCACTCCTGGGGTACTGTATAGCTTACTCTCTTAATAAGTGCATGTGTATTTCCATGAATAAAGAAAGCGGCTTTTAATCCTAAAGTTATACTTCATCAATGCTTTTTTTTTTTAAACTTTTTTTTTTTATATCCATTGCAGCATTTGGATTATGAAGCCATTCGTACAGAGAGACCTGGAGAATTGATTGCATACTATAAAATTGCACGTAAGGACCGGTTAATATATTGGGTTTTTATTTATTTATTTATTTTTATTGCATACTATAAAATTGCACGTAAGGACCATGAGAGACATACCTATCTCATCATCTTGAACAAGTTGCTTCTTCTAGGTCATTACAAGTGGGCACTGGACAAGTTGTTCTACAAGCACAATTTCAGTAAAGTGATCATTCTTGAAGGTACATAATACTTGATCTTGCTGTCACATGATTGCATCCATATTCCTGTGTCTTTCCATTAATATATCTTAATAGAGTATTGGCTTTAAATTTGTGCTTAAGATCACCTTTATGGTCAAATGCAGATGACATGGAGATTGCCCCTGATTTTTTTGAGTATTTTGAGGCTGCAGCAGGTTTACTTGACAGAGATAGGTATGTCTCTCATGTTCATCGTATTTAATATTTATAACTTGCAAAAAGCTAACTTCTGTATTGAAGGAGTAGTCTGATAATAGAAGTTTAGTTACTTAGGATCCTTTTGCTGCAGACCTTCTTAAACTGCTGACGTTATGTATTGTGCTGCTTGTTTGTGAAACTGTTCAATCATAGGTCAATCATGGCTGTTTCCTCCTGGAATGATAATGGACAAAAGCAGTTTGTGCACGACCCTTGTAAGTTTTTTATTCCTTATTTCTGAAATGACGTACTCATGAAACTTATTTTGTTCTGTCAAACCAGCTGAGTCTGGATGTGCTTATAGCCTCATACCTAAAGCAGACCGATTCTACAATACCTATGGATCCATACCTTTTCATTAATATGTAAAACTTATGTGGCTTTTCTCTAAGCTTATAAATTGACCTATTTAATTGAAGCAAAAGGTCTAGGTAAGTCAGAATTTATGCAGCTTTACTCATATCAAAGGTTATCAGGTCAAAGGTCTTTCCTTTATTTGGTTATAATAAGATGAATGAAAGCACTTTTCACATCATACCTTATCCGCATTATTATTTCATGCAATCTTTATTCCAGTTTGAATGTGAGTTAAGTAACTCATCTCAAGGATTTTGTTCGTTGTATACATGGTAATCTAACATCTGTATCCAACCATTATGATATGTTGTTTGTTAATATTTTGTCACTTAATTCTTGTTGTAATTATTGTTGTTGCATGTTTAATGTATTTTATTTATTTTCCCTCACCTATGCACAGACCTGTATCATCAATCTCTTCTGTGTTGTTATGCAGACGTACTTTATCGATCTGATTTCTTTCCTGGGCTTGGATGGATGTTATCGAAAGATACATGGGATGAATTATCTCCAAAGTGGCCCAAGGCATATCCTTCACATTTTTTTTTTCCATCTTGTATATGTTCTGGTGTTGATTGATCCATGTACAAGTTTTTCCTTGACAAAAGCTTTACTTACTGGGATGATTGGTTGAGACTGAAAGAGAACCACAAGGGTCGACAATTTATAAGACCAGAAGTTTGCAGAACGTATAATTTTGGCGAGCATGTATGATCTAGCCCTACCATTTTTATGCTTTAAATTTGATATGCATTTGAAAATTTAACTTTCAGCAAAGCTAAACTTTCATGATACACATTATTGTAGCATCTATAAGTACGTTCAGAAACTGGGTATTTTGAAGTTACATATGTGGTCATGTTATTCGTCCGTGGGCTCTCCTGCATAGATTATATTTGTCATTTAGAAAGTTTGCTGTTTAATGCTTTATTCTCTGAATGGATTCCACACTGCTTAGCAGAAAGCTTTTAATGATTTCTGTGCAGGGGTCCAGCCTAGGGCAGTTTTTCAGCCAATACCTTGAGCCAATTAAGCTCAATGATGTGGATGTGAGTGCCAATTATCTTCAGTGCTAAAATGATTGTTTCCCCCCCTTAGATTTATGAACTTTCTCTAACTTTCAATTGTCCTCCTTATCCCTGTGGTCTTTACTTCTGCTAGGTTAAGTGGAAGTCAATGGATTTAAGCTACCTGATGGAGGTTAGTAATATTGGAACCTTTCTACAGGCATACATGTCAAATTGTGAAGGCATTATTGTTATTTAGATTTACAGCATATTTAGTTGTCCAAATTATATGCTTGATAATTTATTGGTGCTGTATATAGACATATAGTTCATTAATCTCAGAGTTAAACGTAACAATCTAAACAAATTAACCGCACACAATATCTGTTGACTTATGTGCTTCTAGAGTCAAATCAAATAGGGCTTGAATACTGAATATCGTGCATTTGAGTTCTTGGCTCAGAGTAGATTTTGCAACTTTTGATTAAGCCCACTGTTGGTTCAGTTATCCTAATAATGTCATTTATTGATGTTCAGGACAATTACATAGAATACTTTTCCAGCCTTGTGAAAAAGGCTAAACCAATATATGGCGCTGATGCTGTAGTGAAGGCCAATGGTGTAGATGGTGATGTACGCATTAAGTATGAGGATCAGCCAGCGTTTGAAAGCATTGCCAGACAGTTTGGTATTTTTGAAGAATGGAAGGTATATTTTACATCCGTAGATTGTTATGACCCCTTGTCTAATCTCTTCAAGCCTTTAATTGGCTTAATATTGAAATTCAATTCAGGGTCATGCCTTGGTTTCGTATTCACATTAAAGATGACTCTTTATCACATGAACTATTATATGCTAAAATGGTTGTTCTTTATCTCTATTTAAAAAAATAAATAAATAAATTTGTTTGCTTTCAAGAATTCATTTGTTTTTTTGGTTTAAATAATGGGCCAAGGGCTCATTAAATTGCATGTTCCTTAATATTCTTGGATAGAGTCAATATTTGAAAAAAAAAAAAAAAAAAAAAACCACAGCAAGAGCAAGGCTGCAGACAGAATTCAGGCCCCAATGGAAGTTTGTGATATTGTTGATAATCTTGTTTGCATCAAGTCACTACTGTAGGCCCCGGTTATTTGGTGGAAAAATACATTTTGCTCCCACTTCACTTTTTTGAGTCTTATTTGCTTCAATGCCCTTTTGTTTTGCACCGAAACCCTGGCATTGTACACTTATAGAGTAGTAGCTTTGAATTTTGGACCTATGATCAGTAGTAGCTTTGCATTTTGGACCTGTAATCAATAGCATCGTATAAAATTAGGATGCTTGTACATGACCTAATCTTTTTGTTGATCAGGATGGTGTCCCCAGGGCAGCATACAAGGGGGTAGTAGTTTTCAGATACCACAGTTCAAAGCGTGTCTTCCTTGTTGGCCCAGATTCCCTAAAGCAACTTGGAATAGAGACATCCTGAATTTATACAGGTTAAAACCTTTAAATCAGTTTACGATTCTTCAGCTCTTCTTCCCCCCTCTCCTTCCTCCTATTTTGTAGATCTCAAAGGAGAAGAACTCGAATGGATTTTGCTGGCAGCAAAATTTGGAAATGTCTGAATGATGGGGCCATTGGGGTGAATCATGTTGTAATTTGGTACATCTTTCAATTATACGTAGTATGTGAAATTATTTTTTCTGTGATGGCATAGGTGAATTTCTTGTCACACTAATCAGACTAAGGGGTTTGGCAGAATTCCACTTATAGAACGTGACTGAAGGGTCTGTGAATATCTACAGTGCTGTTTGAAGGTCTGCCAATGCTCAAGCTTCATTGTTCAGACTCTGTGCTACTGTTGAACAGACGCAACCTAAGTAAGACCCAACCAACTCATAAGATTTTGTAGGTGTTTCGAATGGCTGTATATTGGGTTGTAAACTTGTAATCATCATAGTTGGAGCCCTTGGAGATAGTGAAATAGTGTAGGTCACAATTTGTAGAGCCTTCTTGTAATGCTGCTACCCTAAAATTTGGACTTGCTTAATCATACTATGAGAGACAATTATGGATGTGACAAGAATGTTAGAATTAGTTTCATTCTCAAGTGAAAATATGGTATACCTTTGTTCCTAGTATTCTAAAAGTATGTACACAATTGAGATACAGAGTAAATGAAACTAAGACCTATTTCGTATTTATTATTACATTGGTAATCTGATAGTCGTAATTGAGCAATTAACATAGTAATAGTTCAATTTTACATTTTTCTACCAGTGAGTAACTAGTTTGTATAGACATTAAGACGTATAGTTGCTGTTTTGGTGGTACCCAAAAAAAAAAAATGCATAGATTTGATAAAATCATAATGCACTTTATAATTCATGATGCTTTTTTTTTTTTTTGTCTACTTCAATAAGTTCAATAATCAATGATCAAGTAGTCCAACGTTAAGTTAATTCATAATAATGTCAACTTAGAGTACAAGGAAATGATTAGGTTAAAATCACGGTTTGGAATGTAGTCTTCTAGTAGGTTATGATATTAAAGGATCAAAGAAATTACCTAAGTTTCTCGTCAAAAAAAAAAAAAAAAAAAAAAACCTAAGTACTCCAAGACTCCAAATACATAAATATTCCTTATAAACCACGTTACAATTGGGGTAAAAATGAAAAAGAGAAAAACAATTGACAAAATCCCTATGCAAATTGTGATGCTCACTAGTGGCAAATGGCAATATACTTCAAAGCTTGGTAGAGTTGGTGGAAAACTCACCTTATGACTTTGAAAGTTTAAGATCATAAGTTCAAGCTCCACTAACTACAAAATGTTTGGGAGTAAGGGGAATTCCCCTAACTCCCCCCTCTACTCTCAAACGATAACTTACTAAGTAATATAGTGAAAAATCTCCAGGGAAATTACGATTTTACCCCTTGATAAACATAAGCCGTTCAATAAAGAAAGTAATTGAGGGTTGAGGCCATTCACTTGCTACATCAGCTAGAAATGACATGGTAATGCAAAAAAAAAAAAAAAAAAAAAAAAATTCTAAGTTATGCCGCCAAACTTCTTTGGTTTCTAAGTTGTGTCCATGCTTTTTCAAATGTTTAAGCTCTGCCTCAACCTCACTAATTTTTATTAACAATAACCTTTGATGTTAATAATGATTTTTTTTTATTATTATTTTATTTTCTGATTTTTAAATTTTTTTAAAGTGTTAAACCAATTAGAACGGGACACGTATCAATTTAATAACGCCATGACACTAGATAAAATAACTTAACTTTCGTTAATGGATATGACTGTGAAAGAGTATTGTTGATAAAATATCGTGAGCTGGAGTTATAACTTTGAAAAGCAGATAAATAGCTTAAAAAAACCAAAAATAATAAATAAAAAATAAAAAACCTAAGCTAAACCCCAACCCTCTTTCTCTCTCCTCAGAACCTTAAACCCTCCCTCTTCTCCTTCAACATTCCCCTAAAAATGGCGCCCAAAAAAACCAAAATCACCGCCGCCATCACCACAACCACAACCACCACCGGAATCCAGAAGAAGCGCGAGAAACGCAGTCTATCAAATCCAAAAATCAAAAAAGCCAAAACCACCGGCGCCGCCACCACCACCACCACCGGAAGCCAGAACAAGCCCGACGAAAGCAGTCAACTAGAGCACGTTCAACATCTAGCTCAACAACTCTTCTCTTCAAAAGCTCACTCCAACAATCTCCATCTTCTTCTCACTTACATCTCCCCTTCTTCTCCTCCTTCTGTCGTCGTCGATTCTCTTCTCTCTCTTCAATCCTTCTTCCACGTTAACATCCTCGATCTTACTGCTTCCTCCAATGCCGCCGCCGCCGCAAACTCCGACACTTCCGACCCCGATTTCATTTATAAAACTTGGCTTCGCTCTAAATTCGACGACCTCGTCAAGTCGTTGCTTCTTATCGCGGTTTCTCCTCTATCTGATCAACTTGCTCGTATTGAATCGGGGTTCATTCCAGTTGGTGTGAGTAATTTGTATTAAATTGCTGCCTTTTCATTTCAAACCTTGATTTTTCTTATTTTGGATTGTTTATGAAATTGCGTGTTTTTTTGGTTGTTTTCCTAATTCAGCTACTCAAATTTTACTTAGTTTATCTACATGCCTGTAAATTCTATGACTATAAATGTCTTTAATTCTAATTTTTGTGTTTCATTATAATTGGTATTAAGTTGCTGCGTTTTCAATTTAAAGCTTATTTTTTCTTAAAAATTTTGGATTTTACATAAAATTGCGTAAGATTTTTATTCAATTTAATGAGTATCCCGAAATTTTTGATATTGATAAGAATTTACTTAAATTTTTACTTTTTTCAGCAATTTCTGTGTTTTTAAGCTTGAGTTCTACTTATTCTGTAATGTCCTCCAAGATAATTGATTTTGCTGTTTCTATTTTTCAGGAAATCGTATTGGATACGTTAATGGAGTTTGTGCAGCTTGGAAATGGCGAAAAGTTTTATTCTGCTTTATACCATAAGCTTATTCAGGCAATTGTGAGTTACTTACCTGTGTGGCTGTGTCACGGAATTTTGGTTTTTCATCTTGCTGCTTGTTTATATACGTAGCAATTTTGGAGCTTACTGTTGATTTTTAGGAATTGCTTTTAATGATGTAATCTGCATTCTCTCTAATTGGCAGATTTATTCATCGTCGGAAGCTGAATTCTTACTCGAAACCTTAGCTTTAAAATATTTCAAGTATGTCGATGTACGGTATGGGTCCTTTTCTGAATCACTTGCCTCTCCATTTGCGTGATATATTGTAAATGTAAGCAGAGATTGTCGATTGTGTTTTCGGAAGACGTCATTTAATTCTATGCATTGGACTCTGGATACATTCTATTTCAAAGTGTGCAGAGAATACTAAGAAAAGTATAGATTATGCATTCCATTTAGGTGGTGTTTCTTCCTTATTAACTGGCATCATGACTTTATAGGATGCAATTTAAATTTATATGATAGTTTTCATTCTGTTATTTATGTTTTGAACAATTTGGTGCAGTTATTTTACCTTTATTACAGTTGAAAAACTCTGTAAAACATTGGAGTCCAACAATTGTTCAGGTACCTGATTTTCTTTCTCTGAGTATGCTCTTTTTAAATGCTGCTCTTATCTTCTATCTCTGTAAAATTTTAATATAGTTTTCAAGCACTTAACCTAATTTATTCCAGGTGGCAAAGCTGGGATTAAAGACAAAGATGATTCAAAGGCAAGGTTAGTTGATTGTTTACTTCAGCACAAGTTTTTCCTTCTATCTTGTACTTTGTGTAGCAAGAGGATATATATGCAGCATTATTGCCCCGTGACTTTTGGGTAGGTGATTGTAACTTTGAGCACCTAGTGCAATTACAACTCGAATCTCCCGATTAAGAAATCAGCAGCTTTGTGATTTGTTGATTCTCAGTATCTACTTAATACTTATTGGTTTAGCTTTTGCCATTAGGTGTGCTATGTTTGAAAGTCATACTAGTTGTCTATTTTGGATCTGAACTTATCTGTCAATTAATTTTTCTTCTTCCACATGGTTGGAAAGATATTCTATCATTAATAGAAGAGCTGCATCAAGTAGGTAAAAAAAAAGTTTTAAAATTTTTTTTATTAATTTTTTTTTCTGATGCCTTTTAATAGATTTTAGGTCACTCCTCTGATTGGACAAAGATTTTGGTTCAATTAGTTTTATTAATCGGTCATTCGTTCGTCACCTATGGTTTTTATGCACATCTTGAAGATGGTTAATTTTATCAAATACGTATTCTGTTTATTTTTATTGACTTGTTTTAATACAAAATAATTCAGGTGGAATGTAGTAACCTTCTTAAAGTGAAGCATTCTTTTATTGGATGGGTCTCCCCTTCCCCCTAAATAATGAGACTTGAGTGGTATTTTTTACCTAGCCTAGCGCCTTGAGGGGGAATGGGGAAATTTTTTTGTTGAGGATCTTTTCCCCTTGCTCCCTTAAAAAGTTGCTGAGATACTGTGGCAAATCCAAGGATTATAATAGGCGGAATAACTAAACAGGAGTTTGTATTGACTTTGACGGTTTGAAGCTTGTAATGCAAACCTAATTCAGTTGGTTCAAGCTTGCTCTGTAAGCGTTCAAGGTTGCTCTGTGAGCCTGTGCTGAGAATCTGCAACTGCTGACATTATACTCAATTTATAATGTAAAATATGGTTGCTTTCTTATTATATTTATTTATTTATCTTACTCTTTTTTTTTTTCCTGCAACAGCCTAGAGTGCTCAATAAAGAAGATCCATTTCATCCTATCTCACATTCCTCCTTTGGGAAACGTGGATGAATGTAATGCTATTAAGATGTGGAGTGCAGGTGCATACCCTATTTTCTTTGATTTAATGTGTTGGCATCTTTTCCCCATCATTTTCCTTGTTTTTTTTCTTCCTTCCATAAATCAGATAATGTGTTTTGTGCACTACCCGGAGACCAGATGGGGAGTTGTGGAGGGGGATATCTGTGCTTGTTTTCAAACACTACCCTAGCCTGGTGTACTAGTTGTCTTTGGTCTTTGTTATGTTGACTTTCTCTCTTTGTCAGGAGCAACTTGGGCAAGTCTCCTGGCTGTTTTAGATTGCTTTCTGTTCTACTTATCGTCTTGCCTAAAGTCTCTTAAGTGCAATGTTTCTAGTAAAGCTAGTTTTGTTTCTTGTCATTGCCAGAGTGAGTTAAATTCCCAATCTATATGGAATGTAAACCTCCTGTAAGCCTTGCTTGCAACTTCTATCATCCATCAGTAGCCTGTGACACTGACTGCCATGCCTCTGACTGGAATGTGTTGAATTAGTTTTTGAAATATTTCTTTAATCCTTTCTTCTTTTCTTCTTTTACTCATTTGCATTTTCTAGCTACCATTAGTAGCCTGTGATAGTCTTGCAATTTTTGTTGGTTAACTGAAATATAATATATATATATATATATATTTTTGTTTCAACGGATTAGGTTTCTTATCTAAAGAAGGTGGTCAGCAGGAGGATACTAAGGATATCGAAGGGAGAGATAAACAGAAACAAAGAAAAAAAATTACCAAAAATGTTAGTGTTTTTAATTTGACTTGAAATTATTCCTTCTTGTTCGTTATTCAGCAAACTAACTTTCCTTTGATGCGTCGTCTGCTTCTTGTTATTGTTCTGAATGTTTGTTTTCATACTAGCCAAAAAGTGTACTTATGATATGCAATTTTTTGGATAAGTGTAACCTATCACAGGGTAATGCAGGGAAGATAAATAGTGTAAAAGCCCTTATGTAGCTATGTGGTAATTCCGTGATGGAGGATCACATGAATTTATACTATGTAGGGCCTACCCTAGATTAACTTTCCTCTTCATGGATTTCTAATATGGAAGGAGGGGCTATTGTTGAATAATTGGCTGTACCATGTTATGTATTTCCTTTGGAATTGAATTCAGTAGTTTTTAACTTAGGTTCTACTATGTAAAAAAATGTCATGACAGGTAATGATTCACTACCTTAGTACGGGGTGTTGATATGATGATTGTCCTATAATATCATAGATACTATCATGGTTAGCCTCCCCCATCACCCTTTCCAAGTTCCATTTGCAGTCTTTCATTATGTTATGTTTTGGTTCATCTTCATGCAAGTCTTTTTCACACCATCTATACAATAATTTATTTGCACCCGTTTGCTGAATACCTTGCATTTTAAAAATCCTTAACTATTGTTTTATCATGACTAGGGATGAAACTATGAAAGCCTAGAACCCAAAGGCTGTACACATTATGCATATTGCATACTATTTCTGTGCACAAATGATCATGTGCTAGTTGTATGTTAAATTTATTTACAATTTGTGCTTTGGTACTTTTTTAGATGCACAAATGATCTTGTGTCACTAATATGTTATTGATTTTTGGATTTTTTCATAGTATGTTTTGCCTCTTACTATCACACTTTGTTTTCCAGGATGTTCCTTTTAGCAGTATCTCAAAAAAGTTGAAACTTAAGTTTACAAAGGCATGGATGTCATTTCTTAGGTTACCACTTCCTCTTGATGTCTACAAGGAGGTAAGGCCAGCTGCATATTAGGCTTTTATTTTGTAGTGCTGATAAATTTAGTAGCTATGTGTATGCTGAAGAATGTTGCTTAAACTTGACTTTCTCAGAAGGTTATTTGGGCATGATAATTATTATAGCCTGAAATTCTTAGATATATGTCGAGCTTTTACAGTAGGGTTAATAAAACAGGGTGGGGTTCTTTTTCTTTTCCACATTCAATATTTCAAAGGCTGATGGATGGAGATGGCTACAGGCTGAACTACTTTAGAATATTCAGGCTGTTTCGACTGTGGCGAGGCCGCATTGGGTCAGGACTGGTTTAAATCCCTGAGTAAAAGTGTGGTGGACCCTAATCCTTTCATTTAGTTCAGTCTGTCAGCGGGACTGATTTGAGCTGTTCATTAATCCCTGTTGAATTGAATTGTTGTTGGCCTAGTTTGAACTTGGCATTTTGACGTGATATAATTTATAAGGTGACTTAAACTGTCTTGATATTAGAATGAATACTTAACCTTCCATGATATTCAGGTGCTTGTTATTCTGCATCAGGAAGTCATTCCTTATTTGTCCAATCCTGTCATGTTATGGTGAGTACATTTTCATCTTCACATTTTGTTCTTCCCTTATGTTCAAAATTTATGTGCTTAAAATACATGGGTTTTTGCAGTGACTTTTTGACAAGGTCCTACGACATTGGTGGAGTAGTTAGTGTTATGGCTCTAAGTGGTCTTTTCATTCTTATGACAAAGTATGGCTTGGAGTATCCCAACTTTTATGAGAAGCTTTATGCTCTTCTGATACCCTCTATATTTATGGCAAAACACCGTGCAAAATTCTTTGAGGTGAGATAGGGTACTCTGAACTTAATTTTGTAGTCGGGCCCTAGGATACAAAATTTCATTTGACTTATGTTTAATGGCTTTTTATCTGTAGCTGCTCGATTCCTGCTTAAAATCACCACTTCTTCCTGCATATCTGGCAGCTGCTTTCACAAAGAAGTTGAGCAGACTCTCTCTTTCGGTCCCTCCTTCTGGGTCACTGGTTATTATTGCGCTGGTCCACAATCTTCTGCGGAGACATCCATCAATCAACTGTTTGGTTCATCGGGTATAGTATCTTTGCCGCAAACATGTAACTTGTGTATATATTTGTTTAGGCTTATATACAGCTAGTTTATCATTAGCAACATTAGTCTCCTTGTGTTTTTCCTTCCTGGTTGTATGTGTAATTTTTTTCTGTTATTTTCTGCTGTTAAAATCTCTTTTGATTCTCCGGGATTTTTGAATACTTGTATGCGATTAAATTATCTAGATTAAAGCCTGGGCTAGTTTTTTTTTTTTTTTTTTTTTTTTTTTTTTTTTTTTTTTTTTGCATTATACTTTGATTAATTGTTCGGTTCTTATTTTTAAATTTAAGTGTAGAAAATGATCAACTGGTCCTTGATTGGAGCATAATATACAATTCTATTGATTTTTTCATTGGGTGGGTTTTTTGAATCCTCCTTTGCCTCCGTTGTAATTTCTGCTTATAGGAAGTGGGTGATGAAACAAATAAGGATGACAAAACATCTGAGCAAGAGCGTGTCAATTCTGATGGAAATGCTAGTGTTGCCTCTGATGTGGCCAGAGAAAAACAAGGTGTTGATCTGTTCAATAATGAAGAAAGTGATCCTCTAAGGTCAAAGGCCATGAGTAAGCATCTTCAATCCATGTGTTGTGTTTGAGAGTCTTGAGATGCAGTCTGTCATTTTGATTAGTGTTTCATATTTCTTGAGTGTTCCTGTATAATACTTGGCTATGGTGATTATCTATGCACATAATTGTGCATGCAATAATAAAGGTACTTGTAACAGGGAGCTCTCTTTGGGAGATTGATACACTGCGCCACCATTATTGTCCACCTGTTTCAAGGTACACGCTGCTATGACCTTGTTTATAATTTGATAGATGCATTTTAATCTTATCTTGATGTACCTATTATAACTTATTTAACTTTCTGCTTTTGTGTAGATTTGTTTTGTCACTTGAGAATGATTTGACTGTGAGAGCGAAAACTGCAGAAGTAATGATTGGTGACTTCAGTTCTGCTTCATATGCTACAATATTCAGGGAGGAGGTAATCTGCTGATACAATAAGATTAAATTGATATAGTTAAAGCAAGACCTTGTATGCTTCTGAGTTTATTATCATCTGCTGGATTAATTCTGCCAAATAATGAGTCAAGACTAGTGTTGTTTTTTTAAAATAGAAGACTAGTGTTGTTTAAGAGGAGGATTATTTGAAAAAAAAATTATATACAATTATATGTGTTCTTTTTCATTACACGATTGTGTAGTTATACATCTTCAATGCAAATGGTTTGACTGCTGTTCCTATTTTAGACTCACTAATTTGGTCCACTAACTAAAGCACCCTCATTCTATGTGTTGAGTGAGGGTACTGGGTGAGTTTGTGTCTTTGTGATACTTCTTAAATTGTCTGTTCCTTTTTGTTTTTTGTTTAAAGCTTTCTTGAAGAGACTATCAGGATTTGTTTCTTCTTACATGTTGGACTCTTCAGTTTGTGGAAGACATATGCCCAGCTAAAAATAAAAGAGATGTTTTCCTTGTTATTAGTGATTAAATTTCTTCACAATTCCATGGTTTCCTGACACTTTCCAAATTGGTGATATTCTTGATTGCAGATGCGAAGAAGGGTAAAGCGAGTTCCTTGTGCAGTTCCTACAACAACACCAACCTCTTTGTTTAAAGAATCCGAATTTCCCGGCTGGTCCTTCAAATATGATGGAAGCAATGAGGAGGTGAAGACTTAGTAGAATCTAACACAGTTTTAGGAAATGTATTTTTGTTTTCAATATTATTTTGAGACCATAAACATTCAATTTTGATGCAAGTCATGTAACCTATTTGCTTCCAAATTCGTGTACTAAAATTAGTAAATTCCAATATAGGCTTTTTCCTATCATTTGTTTTCTTTGGCCGAAGAAAAAATGTTTTGCCCTGATGAATAACTATAGTTAGTGCAGTTTTTTTTTTTTTTTTAAAAAAAACATGTTGCTGTTTTTTGTGACTAGTTTTAGTTCTATGTTTTATCGGCAATATTGAAAGGGGGTGTTAAATACTGCCAATAAAAATTATCGAAATCGCCAACATTTCAAGCGAAATGTCATTATTGCCCTTACTAAAATACTAAACCCAAACCCATCTTTCTCCACTTTCTTTTTTCTCTCATCAACCACCCCCCAAGATCCCCAAACACAACCACCACCACCGCAACAGAGGCAACCGGCGTACCAAGCGGCGACGACGTTCAGGAGGTGGCGGCGTGAACACACATCGTTGACGGCGACGGCATGGTTGGAAATCCGGGGAAGGAGGTAAGTTAACCGATTAGCTTTTTGTTTTGAATTAAAGTTTTTTTTAAATCTCGGTGGCTGGTAACCAGCCAGCGCTCAAAACTGGTTGACCGCCACCGATAACCGGCGGTCAAAACTGGTTGACCGCAGTGGTCTATCGATTTTGACCTCTGGTTATCGATGGTGGTCAATCGGTTTTGAGCGCCGATTATGGTCCATCAGCATTTTTTTTAAAAAAAAACACTTATTCTAATCAATTGTTATTATTATTACATAAAAATTATAATTAATTTTATTATTATTAGATAATTATTATGATTAACTGTAATTATTATTGGCAGTTTAGTGTAAATGGTGGTGGTTGTTGGTTGTAGTGGTCGACATGGTGGCATGGGTGGTACCAGTGGTGGTTGATGTGGTTGCTTTAGAATTGGTGGATGGAAATCATGGTATAAAGTTAGAGAAAGAAAATGGGGAAGATTTTAGAAAGGGTAATGTTGTCCCTTTACTTGAACTGTTGGTGGTTTGATAAATTTGTTGGCGGTATTTAGCAATCTACTATTGAACCAGGGATGCAGATTCTATAGATCATCTGTCCAAAACGTCAGGAGTCCTTTATCTTCCTATTTCAAATCAAGTTCTGCTGTAGATCCTTCTCTTTTTTCCATTGGATATTCTTTGCTTTCATATACTAGTTGTTGCATTTCTTTGAATTTGGCTTATTTGACTCTAAAATCATGATTCACCACTAAAGAAAGTACATGGAATATGCCATTAACCTCGTGATTTACCTACTAATACCGCGGTACGAAATATAAATTAATCCGCACAAGTAACACAACTAATAATCTAGCTGTACCTATTTCAAGTCAACTACCTATACAAGCAAATAATGTTATTAAATAATACGTTAGTAAAAACAATGAATATACGTAATCTTCTTAGTGTTATAAAATATCAAATCGATCTATGACATGTGAAGCAATCTCCTTATTGTTTTTTTTACTGTCAAAGATATCTGTTACATGTGAACTATTCTTCTTCTATTAAGAAGCATTTAACAAAAATGTGCTACAAATGTTAAAATGATAGAATAATGTATATCTTGCCTGGGTCTTTGGCAGAGATGCGTTGTAATCTCACATCTGTCCATCATCTACCCAGACTGTTAACAATTATCAAGTGAATTGGTGCAGGACGTTGGTCATTATATATAGTCTGGAGGATAGTAATTTAGTCACCACATTACTACTAACTTTCTCCTTACATTCCTTGCTCTCACATTAATTCTTTCACCTGCTGTGAAATTTGAAAACCCCAATGGCTGAGCTCGGAATCTCCATTGCTCAAAAGCTCATTGAAGTTACCGGGTCTGCGGTCTTCAAAGAGATTTGTGGCATTTGGGGCTACAAATCTCAACTTGAAGAGCTCAACAAAACTGTCTCCACTGTCAAGAATGTGCTCCTTTGTGCAGAGTCTAAGCGAGAGCTTTTGGACCATGAGCGGGACTATGTTGAAGACCTCAAGGCTGCTGTTTATGACGCTGATGATCTATTTGACGAGTTCCTCACTCTAGCTGAGCTCAAGCAGCTTAGACCACTAAGCAAGGGTGGCAAGCTTTTTGCAAAGGTATGTTGCTTCTTTTCTTCTAAGAACCAAGTGGGTCAAGCTTATAGGATGTCTCGCCAGGTTAAGGACATTAAGAAGCAATTAGAGGCTATTGTCACCAACCATCAAAATTTTGGGTTTAGTATTGACTATAAACCTATAGTTAGGAGAAGGGAGGAAACTTGTTCCTACTTAGATGCTAAGGCTATTAATCATATTATTGGGAGGGAGGACGATAAAAAGGCTATCATAGATATGTTGCTAAGTCCGAATAATGTTCATGAAGATGATTGTTTCGTGACTATTGTGGGAGTAGGAGGGCTGGGGAAAACAACTCTTGCCCAACTAGTGTTTAATGATATAGAGGTTGTTAAAGAGTTTCCAGATCCGAAGTTAAGGTTGTGGGTTTGTGTTGCTGATCAAGATGGAGAGACGTTTGATGTCAAGTTAATACTTTGCAAGATTCTAGAGTTAGTTTCCAATATCAAGCCTAGTAGCACCTCTACACTGGAATCAGTGCAAAGGCAATTTAAAGAACAATTAATGGGAAAGAAGTTCCTACTTGTTCTTGATGATGTGTGGACCGAAGATCAGAAAAAGTGGCATAATCTGAGAAATTTCTTGATGTTTGGTCAAGGGGGGAGTAGAATTGTAGTAACCACTCGTTCACATATGACAGCCGATATTATTGGGGGTAAGAATATTTTTAAGTTAGAAGGTTTGTCTCGAGAGAATTCGTGGCGTTTGTTTGAGATGACAGCCTTTGGCAAAGAACCTAAACACATAAACCATCTTCAATTAGCTGAGATTGGAGAGAAGATTGTTGAAAAATGTTATGACATTCCTCTTGCTATAAAGGTTGTAGGGAGTCTTTTATATGGTCAGGGCATAAGTAAGTGGAGGTCATTGAAAGAGAGGAGTTTGACAGGAATTGGTAATGGTGATAATGAAATAATGTCTATTTTAAAGCTTAGTTACAACAATCTAGGATTCTCGTTGAAGAGTTGCTTTAGATATTGTGCATTATTTCCCAAGGATACTAAGATAGAGAGGGAGATGTTGATTAGCCTTTGGATAGCCCAAGGCTACATTGTGCCATTTGATAGAAGTCAAAGCATAGAAGATGCTGCGGAGGAACATTTTTTGATTTTGTTACGAAGATGTTTTTTCCAAGATGTAGTGAGGGATGAATTTGGTGATGTTGTGTCAATTAAAATCCATGACTTGATGCATGATGTTGCTCAGGAAGTGGGGCTGGAGGAAATCTCTGTAGTGAGTTCTATTACAAATAATCTGGGTGATAGGACTCGCCATTTACATTATGTTGGTGATACTGATACATGTTCAGAAACCTTTTTCTTCAAGGATAATATTCGTTCGTTTATTTGTAGTCAAGGAATAAAGGAACTGCCAAAGGATACACAAATAGACAATTGGATGTGCCTAAGGGTATTGGACTTGAAATATTCAAGTTTTGAAAGTTTGCCTGATTCGATAGATAAGCTACTACGTGTACGGTATCTTAACTTATCTTTGAATCTTAATCTTAAGACACTCCCTGATTCTGTTACTGAACTTCATAATCTGCAGACGTTAATATTATGTTGTTGCTTTGAAATAAGAGAGTTGCCCAAGAACTTTAGCAAACTAATTAAACTTAGACACTTAGATTTAGGTGGATGTTTTAAGTTGACTAGTATGCCTTCAGGCATGGATAAGTTAACTAGTTTGAGAGTGCTACCATTCTTTGTGGTCGGTAAGGGTACCGAGAAACAGTGTGTTGGATGGCTAGAAGATCTAAGAACCCTCACCAACATCAGAGGCAGAATCAGGATTGAAATTGGTAAAAATTATAGAAGTGTCAGAGACATGATTGATTGTTTGAGGAATACACAACATCTCACAGAGGTTAGTATCGAATATAATGATAACTGTGTTGATCAGCAAGTTCATATGGAGAAGTTGTTGCCACATTCAAATGTCAAGGGGTTCATGTTGTGGAAATACATGGGTACGACGATTCCAAGGTGGGGTAGAGCAGAAGATAATTGGGCAGTCATCCGCCCACATCTTGTCATCATTGAGCTTAAATTTTGTAGCAACTTGGAGCAGATACCATTGTTGAGTAAACTGCCTTATCTGAAATCACTGGTTCTTATGAATTTGAACAAGCTGGAGTATATGGAGAATGGAAACAGCAACACTTACAGGAATGAAGAAGAATTAACGACATTCTTCCCCTCGCTTGAATCTCTTGAGATAACCAGTCTCGAAAGTTTGAAAGGATGGTGGAGTGGGGCGCAGCTGGTTGAGAATGATGATCATCATATCTTGAAGAGGAGATTGAAATTTTCACGTCTCTCAAAATTGAAAATCAATGATTGCCATAGTTTGATGTCATTTCCTCCCTGTCCAAGCCTAGAAGATTTGGAGTTATGTTCCAGCAATGAATCGTTATTTTTTAAAATTAACAGAAGGGATGAAGACAATGAAGCTGTTGAAAATTTACAGGATGATGTCTGAACATTAAGGAGGCTGGTTATCGATAAGCTGGGTTATCTCAAATCTATCATTGGCATAACTGAAGACGACGACATGCCTTGGAAATATCTTAACCAGAGCCTCCGTTCCCTGGAAATTATGTTCCTAAAAGATCGTTTTATGCCAACTTCCACAAATGGCTTGCAGTACTTGGCCTCTCTCCAAACACTCCAGCTTTCATACTGCTATAGCCTGATAGCTCTCCCAGATTGGATAAGCTGCTTATCGTCTCTTCAGTGTCTGTCCATCACAGATTGTCCTTCTCTCAGATCACTTCCTGAATCAATGCAGAGGCTCAGCTCCCTTCAGAGTCTTGAGATCACTCGTTGTCCGTGCCTTGAACAAAGATGTGCAGGACCTAATGAGGAGGATCAGCCCAAGATTAAACACATCCCACATGTGAAAATCGGGTGAGTGTTCAAAGAAAATTGCACTTGTTTATCCCATTTTGATTCTGGTTTATGCTTTTTTCGAACACTTCCACACTTCTTATTAACTAATTTAATTCTTTGAAGATGCACCCAGATGCTACATGCACCTTTTTAGTTAACAGACTCAACATTCTTTGGGTGATACAAGAGTAATTTAAAAAAATAAAAATATAGAATGCTTCAAATACTAGCTAGGCAATGTTTCTACATCAGTATGCTCGTGCAATTTTTTTAAAAAAAATCTGCCCCTAATCTCAATTATGCCAAACATTGGAGCTTAACCATTTAACTTTTAATTGATATACTGTCGTTTTTGTTACATTGTTTCAACAATTTGTACACGCAGTTTTGTTTTATTATTATCTCATATTGTGATCCCTCTATCTCTTGGATTTGGATTGACATTTTCTCTTGCATCAGTGAATCGTGAAGACTAAGGTCTGATTATCTGCGGCAATGGTAATTCAATCAGTTGCGTTAATACACATTTGATGGGTTGTGGACATTCAAATTCTGCATAAAGCTAGACTTTGAACAGGACACCCGGTTTTGAGGTTAGTGTCCTGTTACTTGCCTTTCTGTTCAGTTTTCTAGTACTGTTTTGTTTTCTTTGTGTCCACTTACTAGTATATGCTTATGTTCATGCAGTGAAATTCTTTCTGGAGTGAATTTGTATTCTGGTTTTCTAATATGAGGTGGATGGTATCTGAGTTGGACTTTCGGGGTAATGAATTAAGGTGAATTTGATATACTGCTACTAGTGCAAGAAGCTGTGTTGGTTTTGGATTTTAATGCAGCGCGGTTGACATACTAAAGCTACTACTGGGCTACTGGTACAAGAAAGTAACAAGCTTTTCAAATATATGATATCAGAGTTTTAAATTGCTGCTGCGCCGGCACATGATGCACGGGTTGATTTGGAGACCCTTCCTAGAAGGTGTGCTGCTGCACCGGCACATGATGCACGGGTTGATTTGGAGACCCTTCCTAGAAGGTGAGCTTTTTCAACCCTCTGGTGCTTAATTATGACCAGGTTCATCCACTAGGTGTGAATTATGTTCATTACTCCGTAGTTATATGCCAACAAAACCATGCGCTTAACAGCTCGTTTCGACGACCAGTTCCTCCATTCCTTGAAGTGATCAGAAAACAGAAGACTGATCATTGTTGTAAGTTAAGAATACATTGCACACCCAAAGTGCTGCTGCGATTAGCAAAGTAAGATGCCTGATCGGAGTAACGTACCCAGGAACTCAAATGAATTATTCTTTTCTTAGTTATTGTAGGGTATTGTAATAATAAGGAGCATCTGAATTAGCAAAGATTTTCTTATAACAACAATGTTTACTTTCAAATTCAATTGCCCATTACTCATCTTAATGATTATAGGGCTGAACTTGTATGCTAACAATGACGTATTTAATTAGGAGATTTAAGTCCTATCTCTTTTGCTGAATGGAGTTAATCATCTTGCTTCCAATATAAATAGTCATATTCTCTAAAAATAAAAAGAGAAATTGGTCTAGTGGAGCATGGTGCTGTAACCATCAGGCAGAGTGCAGAGATAGGGCGCAATAATGAGCAGCAGTTTCCATGTCAAAAAGATGCATTATAGTGGGCATTGACGATTCAATTTTAGCAAATAGATAGTTTTGCAAAAAAAAAAAAAAAAAAAAAATAATAATAATAAAAATAAGGTTAACATCTCTAGAGGTGGGCAACGTGTCGTGCTGAGCCGCCGTAGGCCGTGTCTGGTGGTGGTTCGTGTCGTGCCGTGTCGGGCCACCATTTAGCACATCCCAACCCACGGCACGACACAGCCTACATGCTGAGCACCAGGCCGCCCATAATATTTTAAATTTTTTTTGTACAACTTTTAGAATAAATATACTATTTAAATAATTTTATTAATTTATGTTTTTGTTTTTTTATTATTATATTATTATTGTTCCTTTTATTAAATAGTTCTTTTATTATTATTATTATTATTATTATTATTATTATTATTATTATTATTATTTATGTTATTTTATGGTCGTGTCTGCCGTGCTAGCAGGCCAATCTACCGTGCCGTCCGCGGATTCGTGTCGTTCTCGTGCCGCGACGTGCCGCTAACGGGCTCTTACCGTGCCGGGCCAACCTCGTGCTGGGCCCGTGCTGGGCCGGCACGCCCACCTGGCTCACATGAACTAATGAATAGTTATGATAATTTTGGCATGTGCAACAAAATATTGACACTTTGAATAGGATTATAGGAATGTTTGAGTCGGTGTGTTATGATAGTATCATTGAGATGTGATTATTTTCTTCTTGTTTTGATTTTCCTTTCAATATGTTATGATACATAATTATCATTTGAGAATCTATCACATGAAGAGCCCTTTAGGGCTTTAGGCTTCTTACTTAGATAGTTAATACAGAAAGTTGTATTAGACGGATGTGTTGAATATAAACAACTCACAAATGTTGCGATTCAAGGTATTCATGGTGCCATGTTAGTACTACGGAGTATTAACTCTCTCGTGGTGACATGATACAGTGTCATAAGTCAAATTAAAAACTTAAAAGACTATTTGTTTCATGTCTTTTAAATTCATCACACTTCTCTTGATGTTTTTGTTTTTTGTTTTTTTTAAGGGGAAATTTATCACACTTCACAATATATACATATTATATACTATCTTCGGATCGTACTATATACAACTTTGGGGTATTATTTGTGAGAATTAAAAAATTTCAAAGTTGCATATAATACGATCCGGAGATAGTATACTTACTCCATACTCCCTCCGTTTTTTTTTATTTGAATCACTTGTAAATGCGCGGAGTTTTAGGAGAATGAAATAATAATGTGAGTGGATGAATAATTTATTATGATAAAAATAATATGGAGATTATGAAAGTGAAAATATGTAATAGAGTAGTGGGGAGCATGAGAGAGGGAAATAATAAATTAATTTGAATGAGGTTTAAGTAAGAGAGAGAAACAATAATATAGTGTAAAATTACTACTTATATACTTGTATATATATAAAAGTGATGCAAATAACTAAAAACACTCATAAAAAAAAATAATGTAAATAAAAAAAAAAACGGAGGGAGCATTTTCTTACTACCTCCCTCATTCCATACTCGTACTTTTAAGTTTCACAAAAAATACCCTTGTAGGCTTGTAGCTAAAAGTAACATCTGGAGTCAAGACAAATTATTAACCACATTGTCGACATACCAACCAATGAGCCACACACTTGTAATACATTAATGCCTTAGGAAGAATGTTCTTATTGGGTCCGTTAAAGGCCCCACACAAGGCCCACCACCACATTAGTTAGTTGGGCCAGAAGCCTAGAAAGACCCGAGTGCTACGTAGTACATACTCCACAACTATTTGTTTCACATCTTTCAAATTCTTCACTTGTGAAGCTTTAAAGGTGTGATGGTGAGAACTGAGAAGAGAAGCGAAGCTTTTACCCCCTTTTGAGGGTTGGATTTATAACCCTTTTTGTATATTGAAACTTTGAAACCTTACTTTGTTCTCGTAATTTTCACTTATTTGACATTAATTAGTTATACCGTTTAAATTTTTTATGTTTAATTAATAATATACAGATAAGGTTTGATATGGTATTTAAGTTTTAAGTTTCTTTAATATACTCCTTTAAACATACTCAATAAAAATTCTACTCCTTCCGTCCTCAAAAGTTCGGTCCTTTTGGCCTAATTTTAGTCCTAAAATGATCGACTCATTTGCATTAAAATACCCACCAATTTATATCAATATTTGTGTAAAATTAGCTTCCCTATATAAAATTTTATTTTTTTTCATGTATTTTTAATACTTTCTTTCTCTACTTTTTTACAAACCTCCATGTAAATTTATCTTTTCAATATACTTTTACTTCTTTTTATTTAACTTTCTTAATACCCGCGAAATCAACCCAAAAGGGTCGTTCTTTCGATGACGGAGGGAGTAATTTTTAACACTATTTAAGAAAATTATACTCCTTGAAGGGCATGTTCTCTTCAGCTTATTTTCAGTTCAATTCAGTTCAGCTCCAATCAATTCACTTCAGTTCAATTCATAATTTCATTCTCTCATAAAATATTCAGTTTAGTTCAGTTCAACTCTAATCAGTTCGGTTCAGTTCAGTAAGTCAGAATAGGCCCTTAGTTTTGTCAAAAATATAGGCTTAATTTTATTTCAAATCCTTTTTACCGGTCAATTAAGGGCTATCTTCATACAAAATGCTAGTATTGCTATAAGTTCATAATTACACCCTATTTTCACAAAGTTTCCAACCACTATAAATATTACTTGTAAATGTTTTAGTTTTACTCATTCCAACCAAAATCACTAATTGTAAAAAAACTTACAAGAAATAATTTTACTCTAACTTATTTTCGAAGTATAAATAATTTGAACAGAACAGAGTCTAATCGAACACCCCCATTATAGTATTTTTGTCTAATTGCCTAGTTGGGGGGTTATTTGGAATTTTGGAGTGATACAGATATGCACTTTCAGTCTTTCACTAACGCTCCACTATCCCCACCCCACCCTTCATTTTCATTTCCCACGTTCATAATATGAACAATAGTTTACAACAACATTACTTGAGACTCGAGAGTGATACATGTTGTTCTTATGCTATTTGTGCTGTTGCAATTATTATTTTATTTTTTTTGTGTTTTTCTCTCTCCTAAATCTTTCTCAGATTTCACCCTTATCTTTAATCCTCTACCTATTTTAGCCTTCAATTGCATTCCTATTTCTAATTTGAGAAGAAAAGTCAACTCAACTTGGGTGGAATTTTTCCTTTTTTTTTTCTTTTCTGGAAAATATAATGCTTACTTCTGAATTTAATGGCAGATTCTTACTTCACCAGTGAAGCTTTCAGCTTTTCTTTTCTCTCGTGAGTATTTATCTTTATCTTCTTACTTAATTATTCTTCTTCAATTTCAATTTATTTTTACTACTAGTATAGTTGTAATTTCCCTGATTTTTTTTTAAAAAAAATTTATGTGGTTGTTGCGTTCCTATTTACCCAACTGCTGCTTCCTCAATTAGAAAGGGGCAATTTTTTGTGAAATTAAAAATTAAAAAATAATGAAGGGGGCAAATTTTCACTTTTATATAATGTGGGTATTTTTAAACTTTAAATAATTTGTGGGCGGTTGCTTCATTTTGCGCCTTCTAATTAATGATTTGCAAATGATAATAATAAATCAATCAATCAATCAATCAAAGCCTTAATCCCAAAAGTGGGGTCGGCTAACATGAACCAAATATGATTATTCCGTGTAGTCATCAACATAAATCTTTCTCCTCCATCCCTTACGATCCAAAACTTCATCCTCACGTAAATCCATGCACTTCATATCCTTCCTCACTCCTTCCAACCAAGTCATTTTTGGTCTCCCTCTTCCTCGTTTAATCCCTCCATGATCCCACTCTTCCACTCTTCGCACCGGTGCACCCACGGGTCTCCGTCTTACATGTCCAAACCAACGCAGACGATTTTCCCTTAATTTATCTGCAATGTCTGCCACACCTACTTTCTTGCGAATAACCTCATTTCTGATTCTATCTCTTAAAGTGTTTCCACACATCCACCTTAACATGCGCATTTCCGTAACCTCCATCTTTTTAATATGCTCTTTCTTAGAAGCCCAACATTCTGTACCATAGAGCAACACTGGTCTTATGGCAGTCCTGTAGAATTTTCCCTTCAACTGTAGGGGAATGCTGCGGTCGCATAACACTCCCGTGGCCGCTCTCCATTTAAGCCACCCTGACTTAATTCTGTGGGTTACGTCTTGATCAATGTCACCATTCTTCTGGATGATCGACCCAAGATACTTAAAACATTCACTCATGGTCAAATCCTTTCCATCCAAACTCACCACTTCATTGCTTGTCCCCCTCTGAGTGCCAAAACGACATACCAAATATTCAGTCTTACTCCGACTTAGCTTAAACCCTCTAGATTCCAACCTTTGCCTCCATTGCTCCAACTTAACATTAACCCCGTCCTTAGTCTCATCCACCAAAACGATATCATCCGCGAACAACATACACCATGGAACCTCATCTTGAAATGGTCTAGTTAATTCATCTAGAACCGTTGCAAAAAGAAAAGGGCTTAATGCAGACCCTTGATGCAATCCGATTGTAATAGGGAAATCTTTTGTCAACCCTCCGCATGTCCTCACATTTGTTGACACATCCCGATACATATCCTTAACTAGGTCTACATACCTTCGTGGCAAATGATAATAATAATTAAAAAAAAAAAAAAAGATTGTTTAAAAATTATATTTTGCAAAAAAAAAAGTGGGTAATTAGCTTTATTTAGCATATTATAATCTCGGAATAAACTTCCACTTATTAATTAAGTGGGTAGTTAGCTTCATTTTGCGCCTTTATGTCTGGTGATATTGCTACTTTTTTCAATGAATGGAGCTTATATTCAACATCAGTTTTCCTGCAATCTTCATGTCCTTGATTTTCTGTGTTAAGTAAGCTTCCATGTCATTTATAATATAAACCAATTATTTTGATGTATACTGTTCATAGCTTGAAAAAGTTCATTTCTTACTTATTTTATGGGTTTAGCATACTATTCCCTTCGTCCTTTATTGTTTGCACCATTTGCTTTTATGTGATCTCCAAAAAAAAAAACATATTTGATCGTTAATATCTGAAATTGAGTATTTAAAAGATGGTATTTTGAAAATTTATGTTCAAGCAAATTTAACATCCTACAAATATCAATTGAAGTTCATGGTCAAACTTGATGTATTTTGACTCAAAAACGGAAATGGTGCAAACAATTAGGGACGGACGAATGGAGTAGATTACAATGAGAATTTTAGTAAAACTACAAAATTCATCTTTGTTAAAGGATTCTGTAGGGTTTCAAATGGGGTTTTCTTGTATCATAGAACAGTTTTGAGCATAAAATCACCTGATAAAATTTGCTTTCTACTTTTTGAGTGTGTTGTTTGCCCTGTCCATATGTTGTTTTCCAGCTTTTGGTGACCCTAACTTTAGAGTTACCTTAGATTCTAGTTCCTTTGGGCATTTGGTTCTTTTGCCTGAATTGGCATTTTTATTTTAGATGCTTTATTAACCATTTTCTAATTTTATATGTTCATGTTTTACACACCCATTTTACTTTTCTTATTTTAATTGGGTTTGTAGTGGCTGAAGGAAGAAGGAAGCTGATTCCTAAGCATGATAATATTGTTATTGTATAATTGAGGCTAATTGAGAGAACTTGCACTTCTGTGAAGGCCTGTTTCATGTCTAATTTCAAGATGAAAGTGCTGCATATTGTGCCATGGTTGGTAGTTCTTTGCAGTATGTTCTTTAAAGGCTCTTGTGGGTCAGAGAAAGTGAATATCGGTGCTATATTTACTCTGGGCACGCTCACTGGTAAGGTTTCAAAGATCGCGATGAACGCTGCTGTGGATGATATAAATTCTGATCCTATGGTACTTGGTGGTCGTACCCTGTCTCTCCAAATTCATGATTCTAATTATAACGGATTTCTCAGCATCATGGGAGGTAAATTCTTACAAACACTTTTATCTTGCATTTGGAACTTTTGGATTCCTTATATAATAGTATAGTAAAGTCTATATTTGCTTCCTATGTTTCTTGCTTTATGCATTTAGGCTTCTTCCTTTGTTATGTTTAACCAAAAATATTTAGAAAAAATGGATGAAACCTGAGAGAGGCATCTTGACTGGGAGGAAATATAGAGGCTCCTTTGGGTCTGAAAATTAGAAAACTTAGAAGCGTATGTTGCAGATTGGCTTTCCCCTTCTCCACTGGTCCCTTCCCTTTAATTATGTCAAACAAGCATTAAAATGTATGAGAATTTCAACATCTGTTAATTAGTAATATATTCATTGATCGCAGCATTGCAGTTCATGGAGACGGATACTGTTGCTATTATTGGCCCTCAGACATCCCTTATGGCACATGTGCTTTCTCATCTAGCAAATGAACTGCACATCCCACTATTGTCATTCTCTGCTCTTGATCCTACATTATCACCTATCCAATATCCCTACTTTTTCCAAACGGCCCCCAGTGATCTGTTTCAGATGGCTGCCGTTGCTGAAATAGTAAACTACTTTCGTTGGACACAGGTAACAGCTATCTTCACTGATGATGAGCAGAGTCGGAATGGCATCACTGCATTGGGCGACAAGCTTGCAGAGAAGCGTGGCAAGATCTCTTATAAGGCAGTTCTTCCCCCTGATATCAGAGGAAATTTGAGTGCAGTTAAACAGGAACTAGAAAAGGTGAAGAATAAGGAATCAAGGGTGCTTGTTGTGCATACTTTGAATACTTTTGGTCCAATAATTCTCGAGGCAGCTGAGCAGCTTGGCATGATAGGAGAAGGGTATGTTTGGATAGCTACTTCATGGTTACCTGCCAACTTAGATAGTACTCCAAATCCAAAGCTCTACAAAAACAGTCAGGGGGTAATCACACTTCGCCCTCATACTCCTGACTCGCAAAGGAAAAAGGCATTTATCTCTAGGTGGAACAACTTGAGCAAAGGCTCAACTGGGTTAAACGTATATGGGCTGTATGCCTATGACACTGTTTGGTTAATTGCCCGTGCTATTGATGCATTTCTGCGCCAAGGCAACAATATTTCCTTTTCAAATGATCCGGCATTAACTGCTGTCGGAGGAGGAGATATGAATTTAAGTGCTTTGAGTATCTTTGATGGAGGAAAAGATTTGCTTAAGTTTATACTGGGAACCAATATGACAGGCCTCACAGGCCCAATTTGGTACAATCCTGACAGAGCTTTGGCTAACCCTTCTTATGATGTCATTAACATAGTTGGTAGGCAAATTAGGCAGATTGGATACTGGGCAAACTATTCTGGGTTATCTGTTATAGCACCAGAAACTCTTCGTGAAAGACCGCAGAATCGTTCAGGTGCCAGTCAGAAGCTACACAGTGTTGTGTGGCCTGGAGGAACTAAGAACCAGCCTCGTGGTTGGGTTTTCCCTCGGGATGGGAGAAAATTACGAGTTGGGGTTCCTCTTAGAGTCAGCTTTCCTGACTTTGTTTATGTAGACAATCAAACTCATGCTCCTCGTGGATACTGCATCGATGTTTTTGAAGCTGCCATAAAATTGCTGCCATATGCAGTTCCTCATGAGTTCATATTCTTTGGAGATGGGCATCGAAATCCCAGCTATAGTGATCTCGTATCAAGGATCACAACGGGTGTAAGTATAACATTTCATCTTGTCTACCTGTGCTTTCTTGGGTTCTATATTGATAGGTTTTTGTAAAGCACTAATCCCAGGCTTTCTTATGTTCTACTGATTTAAAATACCAGGTAAAGGGTGTTGATAACTGATATTTAGATGTGATATTATAGGAATTTGATGCTGCTGTGGGAGACATTGCAATTGTGACCAACCGCACAAGAATTGCAGACTTCACTCAGCCATATGCAGATTCAGGGTTGGTTGTAGTAGCCCCAGTTAAAAAGTTGAGCTCTAGTGACTGGGCATTCTTAAGGCCATTTACACCACTCATGTGGGTGGTGACGGCTGTATTTTTCCTTGTAGTGGGGGCAGTTATATGGATCCTAGAACATAGATTGAATGATGAATTTCGTGGGCCTCCCAGTAAACAGATTATGACAATTTTATGGTAAGTCATAATTCACGATTGTGCATTAAGAAGATAGATACTTTAAGTGGTTGTTTGGTTTGTATGAACTATGAAGTATCATTTCCCATGATGTAGCTCCTTTGTCAAAGATTATTTGATAAAACATAGGAAGTAGACTCCACTTATCTTGGGGATTAGTTAAGCAACTTGTTCCATTGAATTTACTTCTAAGAAGTTAAATGTCTAGAGTTTTTGTCAACCAAGCAATACTAAAAATTTCAACTTCTTATGCAAGTCTATGCAGAGTATTAGCCAAACAACCACTTACAGTTCTGAATTGTACGTTTCTGTATATGATGGCTCACTCATAATTTTTTTCTCAAATTGTCAGGTTTAGTTTCTCAACCCTGTTTTTTGCCCACAGTAAGTCTATTCTGAGTAATCTTTCTGAATATCAGTTCTGGATATGTTCTTGGCTTATTTTTCTGATTTTTGATGAAAATTTCTGAACTTTTAGGAGAAAACACTGTGAGCACACTTGGTCGAGTGGTTCTTGTCATATGGTTGTTTGTGGTTTTGATCATTCAGTCAAGCTATACAGCTAGTTTGACTTCTTTCCTGACCGTCCAACAGCTAACATCTTCAATAAAAGGAATCGACTCGTTGATTACTAGTAGTGCACCTATAGGATTCCAAGTAGGTTCTTATGCCGAGAACTATCTCCGGGAAGAACTTAATATCCCCAGATCAAGGCTTAAGCCTCTAAACTCCCCACAAGAGTATGCAGATGCTCTCAAAGCAGGAAGAGTTGCTGCTGTGGTTGATGAACAGCCATATGTCGATCTTTTTCTTTCAAACTACTGCCAATTTGCAGTTGCAGGCCAGGAATTCACCAAGAGTGGTTGGGGATTTGTGAGTATCACTAACTATGAGCTATAAGTAATTAGTTGTGTTTCTTACATTATTAATTACACCAGAATCTTTTTTGCTAACAAGTAACAATTCTAGGAATCGTCAGGCTTCACCTGCTGCAATATCATTTTGCGTCTACTTTTAAAAAAATAAAATAAAATAAATGAATAAAAAGGAAGAAGATGAATTTCAAAAGCAAACCTATACTTTTTCATGTATACTAAAGTGTTCCGAAGTAAACCCATACACTTAGTGGCTTAACCATTGAATTATGTCGTATTATGTATATGTCTTTTATTGCAAACTAACCATAAAAATGACTACATAATAAACCAAAATTAATCAGATTCTTTTAATTGAAGCTGGTGTGTTCTGTTGTTGCCTTACAGTTCTTTGCTTTGATTACTTAGTTTGACAGACACTGATTCTACCTGTTTTCTCAGGCTTTTAAGAGAGACTCTCCATTAGCTCTCGACATGTCAACAGCCATCCTCCAGCTATCAGAGAATGGCAGCCTGCAAAATATTACTGAGCGTAATCTCAAGCAAAAGCATGCTTGTCCATCAAATGTTGTAAATGATTCTGAACAGCTTAGGCTGGAGAACTTCGTCGGCTTATTCCTTATATGTGGTGTTGCTTGTATCCTCGCTCTTATCATATACTTCTCCATAATGCTCTACCAGTTCCATCAGCATCATTTGCCTCAACACACGGAACCTTCAAGCCAGAGCAGCTCTCGGTCTGCACGAATAAAGACATTCTTGTCATTTGCTGACAAGAAGGAAGACCTGTCACAGAGAAAGTTGAAAAGGAAACGGATATCTGCATCAATGCCAACTCATGGTAGTGAGCCGGTGGAGATTGAATCCGGGGGAAAATCATCTAAAAGTGAAGATTTTAGAAGTTATCAAGACGACAATAGTAACAGCAATATTTGGAATTGATGAGAGGATCAAAGCTGATCCCAATTTCTTGTAATTATGTCCAAATATATATATTAACTTTGCCTTAAACCTTTTGAAAATATATCATGTAGAAATCATTGAATGTATACAGGTTAGCTTGGTTAGTAGTAATACCATGGCAATGGGCTATTAGTGTTATAGAGAAAGACTGGAAGAACAGTTTTATCTTTAGTTCAAAATCTCCCCTTTGTATGTTCATATAATTTGGAGTAATGAACTATGAACATAATTGTGTTTACTATAGTGACATAAATGAATAGAAATTTTCAATTCAGCCAATACAATTGCTTAATTATCTTATTCAACCATTCATTTGACATTTTTTCCAAGGACATTCTAAGTTTAGCTACGGGTTCACATGTATGAATCTTGAATCATCAAAATTTCTATATTTAAAATTAAAAATGTCTCGTAATCCGTTTAGGTAACATATCACGACAAGAATGGGCAATGAAAGGGTGTGTTATTGATGAAATTTCTTGAAGAACATGTGGTAAAAAAAGAAGTGAAGGTAAAGGTCTGTTCTGATTTATATCTAAATTGAACTGAATTGAAATTAAGTTGAAAAAAACAGACTCTAGTATTACGGAGTACCAGTATTAAAAAGGGTTTATTAAATGGATGAGTACATGAAGTCATGAAATTGATTTATTTCTTCCGGTAAAAAAAAAAAAAAACAAAAAAAAACAAAAAATTGATTTATTTCAATCTGTTTGTTTTCTCCACCTTTTTCTCCATTTCTTGACCACCACCTTCACCTTCATCTCCATTCACTATCTCTGCAACAATGGCAATCTGTGCTCAATCTCCATTGAAACCCATCAATCTCTCTCCTCATCTCAACCACCCCACCATCCACAAATCCCCATTCACCTGCAACTTTTCTCTCTCCTCCAAACCCACCCCAACTCTCTCCACTGAACCCACCCCAACCCTCACCTCCGTCACCACCTTCGCCCCTGCCACCGTCGCTAACCTCGGCCCTGGTTTCGACTTCCTCGGTTGCGCCGTCGATGGCCTCGGTGACTTCGTTTCTCTCTCCGTTGACCCGTCTGTTCACCCCGGTCAACTCTCCATCTCCTCCATTTCCGGCAACGCTTCTTCCAAACTCTCCAAAGATCCCCTTCTCAACTGCGCTGGTATCTCCGCTCTTGCCGCCATGAAACTCCTCAACATTCGCTCAGTCGGCCTTTCTCTCTCTCTCCTAAAAGGGCTTCCTCTCGGCTCAGGACTTGGCTCATCGGCGGCTTCCGCAGCCGCCGCCGCCGTCGCCGTCAACTCCCTCTTCGGCTCCCCTCTTACCCATCTCGAGCTTGTCCACGCTGGGCTTGAATCGGAATCTAAGGTTTCCGGGTATCACGCCGATAACATTGCGCCGGCGATCATGGGGGGTTTCATCTTAATCCGGAGTTACGAGCCGTTAGATTTGGTGAAACTGGAGTTTCCTGAGGTTAATGATTTGTACTTTGTATTGGTTAGTCCGGAGTTTGAAGCTCCCACGAAGAAGATGAGAGCGGCATTGCCGAAAGAGATTGGGATGCCGCATCATGTGTGGAATTCAAGTCAGGCTGCTGCATTGGTGGCTGCTGTGTTGAAGGGTGACGTGGCGGGGTTAGGGAAGGCAATGTCGTCGGATAAGGTGGTGGAGCCGACACGGGCACCGTTGATTCCTGGGATGGTGGCGGTGAAGAAGGCGGCGATTGAAGGGGGAGCGTTCGGGTGTACGATTAGCGGGGCCGGGCCTACAGCCGTGGCGATAACGGATAATGAGGAGAAGGGGAGAGAGATTGGGGAAAGAATGGTGGAAGCATTTTGGAAGGAAGGAGGATTGAAAGCTGCTGCTGTTGTTCAGAAGCTTGATAAAGTGGGTGCTAGAGTTGTTAGCAGTGTTCCCAGATGAATTTTGTTGTTTGGGGTATGTTTTTTCAAAGCTTTTGTATTTTTTGATCAGTTTTGAATGATTAGTACTTCGTTTGAGATTATTTAGGGAAGAGAAATAAATTGTATTTGCTGAGTTGAATTAGAATCTAATGAGCTTTGAGCTCTTCCTCATATCATTGCTGCTGATTTTTTGTATTTTCTCTAATGATAATGATGATTTTGAATTTTATTAAAGTTTTTATGGTTGAATATGTTACCTTGAAACAAATTGTAATGGGAGTTGATCTTCATCGTTGATTATGATCTTGTTCATGGAACTTCTGTGTTTGGTCTTTGTGATGTGAACTCTGAACATCATAATAGGTGGGAGGGGAAGGGTTGAACCGTTGAAAGACTTCAGAACTAATATAGGCCTTGTACGAGGATTTGGTTGCTGCTACTGGTTGTCTCACTATGAGGATAGAAAAATTCGTAGTCAAACCTTACTGTTTACCACCCATACTTTATTCCTTTGGGTGGACTGGTTGGAAGAGAGGGTGCAATAGCATGTAGCTAGGAACTTATTGGTGGTAATTCTATGAACTTTATCCCAAGCAGGCAAGCACCATTTAATTCAGATTTAATGAATTCTTGCTTTAAATGTGCTGGTTGAGTTGTGTTGTCTTAGGATCTTTTGAGGGCTGATGGGAAGTAGAGGACCTATCCTGAAACGTGTACAATCCTAACAAAACCTCTAGAAGCTGTGGGTTCTTTAGAATTTGTCTTCCTTTCTTTTCTCGATTCTTGTCAAAGTGTCAAATAATAAAATATTGTGGTCAGCTATGACTTAGAGCCTTCCATCTTCAATAATGAGTGAATGGTTGTAGGAATAGTTCCCGCAGAGCATATTCCCTTCTTGTTGGCTGAATTAGTTTGAAATGACTTCACTAAGCTGAAGGAATAAGAAAATGAACGATAAAATTGCATGGTTCTTATTAGTTACCCGTCTTACCACTGCAGTTAGTATACTGCGGAAGTGCGGATACACCTTAATTATAATTTGATAATCTTGCTTTTACCAGCACAGATGCTTAATTAATTACACCCATTTAGACAATCTAATACTCGTGTGATGAAGCAGACACTGTATGGAGCTGGGAGAAGATGTTTTGTGAGAATATGCTTCTGCTGCTCTATTATTGCTGCTATCTGTTTGTTGTCTATTACTAATTGGTTATCTTTATCTTATTTTACTTTTTGGCAAATAACTGGAGAGAACCTTGGGGGCACCTGCCATCAAAATGACTCTTGGCTCATACATTTGCTGTTTCACTTGTTACTTAAAAGATAATATATTAAAGCAGATCTTTAATTCACTGCTATAATGCTTCCTTGTCTTACTTGCTTAGATTTGCTATATTCTTCTATGGCTTTAAACTTAAAAGTGTCCTTTAAAAATTATTTCACTTACACAAATTATTAATAAAAAACATTTACTTGAAACCGTCACCACTGTAGTCAGTGTTACCTGTTATCATGGACCAGTTGAGCTTCATTAAGAAGTCCTTTTCAGATTATTGATTGAGAATCATTCAGTGTACTTCTGGATGGAATTTAGGTTAATGTTGGAAAAATGGATGGTGGGCGATGGGGAACAAAAGCACAGGCGTTAAAGAATGAACCAGATTCTTTTATTAATCACCTTTTCTGCTCATTGTGGAGAGTTCCTTTTCATGTAGTCTATCCCACTACCAAAAGTTCCTTTATATTTCTGTCATGTTTATGCTATAAAATATCCATTTAAAAAAAATAAAAAATAAATTAATTATTGAATAAAGTTGCTAGTTGTAGAAATGGAACTGTGCTTATAACTTGGTTATAGGAGCAGCAGTCATGCTGTTGTGTGCTTGTGCTTATTATCATGTTCAAGTATTTGTTTAAATCTGAGATACTTGCCACTGACCAAGTAATCTATTTGCTCTTTAGTTCTTGTTAGTGCCAGATACAAAGCTGTTTTATAAGAAGATATATAATGATAGTGGAAAGAACACATGTTCCACATCCTGTTAATCAGTGTCCTTGTTAGGATTTGTTATGGTCTATACTTTTGCATTGCACTTGTTCATGTCCATTGGCCATAACTATTCAAACACTGTCAGTTGTTTATGGAGCTTTATCTCAAGAAGTTTAATCTCCTAGCAGGCTGGCACAGTGCAGAAATGACACACTCAATATATTACTAATCAAAAGAGGAAGAGGTCAATAATTATTAAATACCAATTTTTGTATGCTAGTATGTTCAGTGAAATGAAGGTTTTATAATCTTCATAGTGTCTTTTCATGTATGTTTGATTTCTTCTTAAAAGAACTAGATGCTTACTAGTTACAACTTCATTGCATGCAATTTGTTTAGTGTTGGTGCTTTACTTTGAATGCAGTTTACTTATTGCCTGTAGTTTTGTGCTCTGATTTCTAGTTTACGTTATCTGTCCTAACATGTGTGTGAAACTGTATACCATTTTGAGAAAGGAGGTTAAAATTCTACTTAGACAATTGTTTCATTTTTCTAATGATATGCATATTATGAAGTCTTGGGAAGATTGACATGAGTACATTGCCAAGTCTATTGTTACTTGCTGGGATGTAGTTATTTAGTGTATTTACAATAGAAATAATTTTAAATGGTGGGCCTTTAGATATTTAGTTGAGCTGCAAAATGCTCTATAAGCTCATGCTTACCTAGTCTCTAAAGAATCAAGAGAGGAAAAAGGTTTTTTTTAAAAAATATTTTTTGAGGGGGCAGGATGGAAAGTTAATATTTCTGTCCTGTTATTGGTTGACAGCAACTTGCTACGTATCGCTATTACTATAAAAGCTTTGCAGACCTATAGGCTCAGACTTAACCTCTGAGAAATAAAACCCTTTATATGCACACCCTTGTACACTTTACGAACACAACCCAAACCCCTCTCTTGAAAAGATTACAGAGAACAGGAAAAGAAGGAAAAGTCATGGTTGTTAGTCTAAGACTTCTTTCTGCAGTTAACACGTCAGTGTCTGCCAATAATGCAGGACTAACTTCTACCCAATCAGACTATGTTGTCATCTTGGCTGCTCTCTTTTGTGCTCTTATCTGTGCAGTCGGCCTTGCAATGGCAGCACGCTGTGTGTGTCTCCACCGCCCTTTTAATCTTTTCACAACAGCTCCAGTCTTTCATACTTCAGCACCTCCTCCGTCAGGTCTCAGTAAGAAGACCCTTCAGTTACTGCCTACAACGAAGTATCTTTGTGAAGCAGATGATAGTAATAAACAGGCTGACTGTGCCATCTGCTTGACAGAGTTTTCTGATGGAGAAATGATGAGGGTTCTTCCACGATGTGGTCATGTATTTCATTTAACCTGCATTGATAAATGGCTTGGGTCTCACTCATCATGTCCATCTTGTAGACAATTAGTTCTAGTAGCTGGTAAATGTCATCACTGTGGAGGATTTTCTGCCCATCAGGGCTTCCATGGCACTGCCAATGAGGTGCATACGAGAGAGACTGATGTGATGGGCAGGCAAGAGCCTCAAGACTATATGCTTACATATTTACCTTAAAAACAGCAGGAAGTGATGTGTATTTTCTTATTGTTTCGTTATAATTACCTACCTTCATTTGATTGGAGCGGGCGTGCCATATATGTCAAAGTGCATTTGATTATGACATTCTTCTAGCATTGTCAGTTATGGTATTATGTGAAGTTTGGGATTTTGCATCTTGCTACATACATATGTGCCATGAGTTTGGGGATCATATCAAGCTGCAAGGTCGTTTTTGCTTTGGTCTAGTGAGACAAATTTACTATGTAGTGTTTGGCAGAGAAATACTTCATACATCAGCAATTCAGCATCACTGAATCTTTGGTGCTCTTATACTGTTGTACACTTGTACTTGTCCAAGACCCTGATTCTCGGCCAAGATGCCCCCCTCCCCCAGGGAAGTTAGTCACAAAAATGCTTAAGAAGCACTGTTATGATGTAACAAATATGAAAGACCAGAACTGTCGTGAAAACCCAATGGTGGATGACTTGCTTGTGTTTCCTGTATACAATACTGGTAGTAACATAAGTCCAATTGTTCTTGACAGAGGAGCCAAGTTTCAGGTACTTGGGCATAATTCACAATTTCACATTGTCTATTCTTGGCATTTTAGAGCTCTTTGCTGTCTAAGAGATACCCCATTAGCATTAGTGAAAGCAGCTGTTTATGTACAACTTCTACTATGTTGCTGCAGAACACTTGTATACACTATACTGTGGTTTTTAATATTAATCGAACTTATGTGTACCACTAAATTTGTTATGATTTTAAGATATTTTAAGTTCATGAAATCATGAGATTAATGCTGTTATTTAAAATTCAAGATGCTTGCAAGTAATATGGTGCCTTAATAATTTTCTTGTTCTGATAAGCATTCTTAGCCCCCTTTTTTTTTTTTGGTTTACTTGCATAAAGATTAGAGTATACGGTATATACCTATTATAGTGGAAGCTCCATAATCGTAAAAGCTCTTGTTTCAAATCATAATTAATTATTTGGTTCTGAATTCTGATTCTAATCTCCCTTGCTTACTCTAGCAGATGCCTTAGAGAAACTCATAGTTTTAACTTCTCTTTCATTTTACTTGAGTGTATGTGGTAGTCAACGAACACTTCCACTAGAAAGTTGACACGGGGAGGGAGAGTCAAGGAGGAAAAACTTTCGCTTAAATGACGCCATTATTAGGTAACTCGAGAATTTAGAATTTTTTGCTACTCGTATATTAATAGCGCATAAGGTTTGACTCCACTTATTTAAGTTTTCAACTAATATAAATCAGACAACTGAAAATGTATGCTGGGACCACATATATTGACTGTATACGCTGTTGTTACTATACATGATAGAATTTCAAAAGTCTCACTTGTAGGAGTTATTTGCACAAGTTAGTGTCTTGGGTCTTGAGATAACTATTTGTGAGCTACTAAAAGTCTCAATGTTTGGTTTAATTAAAACCTTAATGAAACTTAGTAACTCAAATAAATGTAACTCCAATGCAAAATGAGGAAAGAAAAGTATTTATTTTTTATTCAATGTTCAGAGTGAAACTCATAATTTTGAATGTTAATATATTTTTGCTTCTTTTCTTTGATGTCAGTGAGTGTAAAGTCTAAAGAGATTTTTTTATATATATATAAACTGGGGCAAGTGTACAAAAGAGAGATTAAGCCCTCTCTATATAGCCTTTTTGTTGAGTTTGCTTGATACATCCTGCCTCATACCAGGAACGGAAATAGAGTCTAAGTTTATGTCAATATAATTACGTAGACAAATTTGTATTAATGATTCTAGTTATGTCATAGTTCATGTCAAATATTGTGAGAGACTAGATTAAAAGCGTCCGACAAGGCAACAGAGGATCAAGAAGGGAAAAAAAACATTTTCCCTCTCTAGTGTTTATAGTGTGTCATAAACTGTAATGATTTTGAGATGAACAAACGGAACTAATAAGTGGAAAAACAACTAAAGCTCGTGAATGTGACCACCAATACTGGAAATAATTTACTGTCTGAAATTTGGTAATTAAACAGCCAAGTTCTAAGAAAAACTGTAATCAAAAGAGCTGCAACAAAACTATTTACTTGGACTGACCAATAATATCCAGATTTGGGAATACTACCCGTTCCCTTAGCACTTAGCAAACCTATGAAAACTGCAAATCAATCCTTGTCTTCGGAAGAGTGTCTTGCCCCAAGAGCAAAGAACTCGGTGATTACCTCCAGGGGCATGCCCTTTGTTTCAGGAACCTTTACAAAGATGAAAACCCATGCAATAAAACTAACAACAGCATAGAAGCCAAAGACGCCAGCTAGTCCAAAAGCATTAAGCATGATAGGAAGGGTGTCGGTAACTATGATGTCACCAATCCAAAAGGTAAGCGCACAAATAGCAATGCAGAGACCGCGAATTTTGGTAGGGAAAATTTCTGCACACAAGATATTTGGGATTGGGCCAAAACCCATGACAAAGAAGCAGAAGTAGAGAACTACGGAGATTGTAGATATCACAGCATGCACAGTAGTGCCCATCTTTATGAGATTTCCGAGTATCAGGACGACTAGCGATAGGAACAATACAGGAATTGTGGTCAGCAGCAAAGTCCTGCCAATAAACATAAATTAACATGTCACAAAAGGAAAGAAAAGGCTTACATAAATTTTGAGGCATAACTCTGACTTAAGCTGAGTTGCAGCCTTTTTGATGCATCATGATTACAGAAATGACTGAAATATACTTGAAACACAATCATTAAAAAAAAAAAAAATCCAAATATGACATGGCAATATGCTAACAAATTTTTTTTTTTTTTAAAATGATGAAAAGAAGAATCGAGGTTAAACTAAATGGACTCTAATTCCTTAGGCTTTGCTTTCTGTGGCTCGAGGCCTGGCTCAGGCTCAGTCTCAGGATAAGGCTCAAATAAAGCCTCATCATAAACAAAAATGGACAAGCAATCACAAAATAACTTGCTTTAATTAAACAAAAGGCCATTGGGTGGTGAAAGTAATTTACCTCCTTCCAGAAATATCCATAAGCCTCATTGCAACAGCTATAGCAGGAAGCATAAGAAGAGTGGTGAGTGCACTGATGAGCAATGAGGCAGAGGATGAACCGATACCCATGTGTGAAAGAAGATCACCAACCCCAGCCTGCTCTAATATTTGAGGAGTGTAATACAGGACCCCATTTATCCCAGAGAACTACACCAAGAAAAATATAAATTCAAGTGAGAATCACAAGGCCAGATTACAATTCACAAGAAAAATAGAAAATGCTCATACGAATTTTAGACAATACTGAACATTAATTGATATTGGCAGCAGCCTACTCATGAAAAGCTTTAATTTCTAAAAACTAGGAATTGAGAATGGACAAATGTGTGTCCGTAAATTTGCATGGAAATGAATCCATTTGTAGTAAATTTAGAATATAGCACCCAGTTATCATCTGATCCAAGGGAGTGGAATGTTTAAAACAGCGAAGGTGTTGATTTGAAACAGTAACTAATGCTCTTGAGTCAAATATCTATACACAAAAAGGCCTCAAAGGGAAACTAAAATTCTTTACACAGTGTTCTGCACATAAATTCAGACATTATATCATTATATGGTTCAATAGGAAACCACTTTTGGTTTGCTGGCAATTTGTAACTTGATCAGACAATCACAGTCCATCATGTCCAAATGTCACTAATGTCAAACAAATCAATTGATGTCATGTATCAGCAACAGCTATAAGAGAAAGGAATTATAAGAGGCTAAGAGGATGAACGTAGGCAAGAGTCGAAAAGGTAAAACAAAATTTGAAAAACAAGCCCTGCTCTAGCACCACATGCTTTCTAGAAGGAATAGCTTCTATTACCTGCTGAAGAAGTTGAAGTCCAACACCTACAACTAATGCACGCCTGACACCAGGTTCTAACAGGTCTCTCCAACTAGGTCCTTTTCCAGCAGTCTGAGAAGGGTGAACCATAGCTGGTCCATTTGCACGGTGCTCTATGAACTCCCTCGAATAAAGGGCTGGTTGACTCACTAGTGCAGCCGCCTTAACATAGTCGGTATCACCAGTAACATCACCTCCAGGAAGAGATAACAAAGATCCTCGTTTAGACCCTGCATCACCCTCCTGGTGTAAATAAAGTCTTTTGAATCCTCCTTCCTTCTTCCCATCTGGACCTTCTCTCTCACTCCATTTCCAAGCCAGCTGCCAACCACCACCAATACCACTAGCTTCACTTCCTTGTATTAAACTACTAGGCTTCATGCTGAACATGCTGCCCGAAGCAGGAGCAACCATGGCTTTATCTGTACCTGAAGTCTGATGAGATATAAGTGGACTTCGTAGGTCTTCATCCTCTTCAGCATAATCTTCATCATCGTGAGCATAATCATCATCATCCCCAGGAATATTTTCTTCATCCCACTCTTCATTTCTAGGATCTTTCCCTCCTATACTAAACATACTACCAAAATTTGGGAAGATGATACTTCGCATGCTTCCTTGTTCTGGAAGCTTCTCATGTACGCTACCGAAAAGTGTGACAAGAGGGTCTACAAAGGAACTGCCAGGATTCTGAATGCTCCCCTGGCGAGATGCAAGGCCCAGCATACTCTGGCCAGTGACGGGTCTGGCAACCCAGGATCGGCCTACTTCAGACCCATATAATTTAATCTGATCTTTGACAACCATAGGATCTTGGTCCTCAGTGTTTTCAGCATCTGGCTCAATTAAGTATTCTTCTATTGATGTGTCACCTCCAACTCCAAGTCCCTCAACAAGTAAAGCCATTTCAGCTGTTCATCCAAAAAAAAATGTAAATGATATAACATTGCTTTACCTTCCCATCTCCAATCAACAACTATACTCCCTTACAATTATAATCCCTTTAGTTAGACCATTATCTACTTTGGTCTGTCTAACATTGATTATCATACATATTCATTGTCACTCTGCAAACAATGCTCAACTTCACTGAACTCTCAATTGTTGGTCTATTTGATCTCGTGCTAGCATGCTTTTCTATTTTATTTTAACCAGGAAGTCTTCATTATTATTAAAAATTAAAAAAACAGTAAGTGTCATTTCCAGTAAAAATGTAGATAATTTTGACAACTGGCTTAAGTTGTACAAGCAAAGTTCAAATGTAACTATGGAAGTAGCAGAAGACTAACCAGAGACATCTTCCCTGCCCCGCAATCGTTGAAGAACCTTTTTGGCCTCAATCATTTTTCCTTTACTAACAAGCCATCGAGGAGACTCGGGTAAAAAGAAAACAGTTAATACAAAATAAATCAGGGATGGAACGAAAAGAATCCCAAGCATCAATCTCCAGCTAGGTTTTTCCATTAATGACATCCCAAAAACCATACAGTACGCAACAAACATTCCACCAGAACCAGTAAACTGAGGAAGTGTATTCAATGTACCCCTTATTTCAGTTGGAGCTGTTTCTGATATATAAAGAGGAACAAGAGTAACAGCCAAACCACTTCCGAAACCATCCAATAGCCGACCCAAGAGTAGAACATAAACATTGGGAGACCACAACATTATTAAGGCACTAACAAAGAAGCACACAGAGGAAATAATCATCATAGGGCGACGCCCAATACGATCTGAAATCGGCCCAGAGCATGTTGTGATAATAGTGGCACCAATTAATGACATAGCCACAATTAAGCCTTCCAAAGTTGGTGCACTCTCCAATTCGAATTCTTTCTTAATATATAACACAGCCCCTGGAATAAAACAAAGATAAAAACCCCACCTAAATTCTTAGTAAGTCTGAATACTAAAAGTCTAAAACCCAGAGATCATGATCCTAAAATTACTAACAAATCAATGTAAACGAATTTCTCAAAAACATAATGCATATATGAATAGTACTCCCTCCATTCTTTGAAGTTCTTCCTACTTCCGTTTTCATTCATTAAAGTAACCATCACAAAGATCATCAATGAAAAAAGACAATAATTTATTTTTATTTTTTTTCATCATTCTTTCTCCAATTATCCCCATTTCATCTCTTTGCAAGGGTTTTTCCATGTTTTTACCAATAATGTAAAATTGGCCAAAAATCCAACTTTATAGTTTACACATAATCTTTATTCGGCAAATTTGAGGAGCATAAAAATTAACAATTAAACTACTGAAAAATCAAAAATGGAAAGAATTAAGAATTGATGAGCATATTACCAGCAATAGTAGCATTGTCCCATCCTTGCAACAAATTCCCAACTGTTGCAGCGATTGCAACTAATACTGCCCCACTCATTTTTACCTCAAATTAATCTACTTCTTCAATAATCTGTCAGAAAACCCACAATTAAAAAAAACTCAATTAACATCAGTTAATTCTTAAATTACATACAGAAATTTAAATTAAAAAAATATTGACACATGCAAATTACAGCAAACCCCATTAATTAAAAATGGGAAAAATTCAAAGAAAAACAAAAAACCCATGCAAGAAACAGAAAAATAGACTGACCCAAATGAGAAAATAGCCAATTTTCATGAAATTTTTGTTACTTACCTTTAAAAGAAATGATACTTCAAGTTAGAAACAGAACGGTTCAGAATTTCAGATAATTCTAATTGCTGCTAATCATATGAAAGAGATAAAATCTGAAATAAAATAAAAATACAACTTTCAAGAAAATTTTGCTACTTACCTTCCAGAAAAATCGAAACTTTTTCAGTGAGGATAAAATTAAATCAAAAAATATATATATCCTAGAGAATTCTAACCATTGATGAACTGCAATTTGGCCAACAAAGTATTGGCTAGTAAAAAAGAAAAGTACTGTATTAACAAAAGCTCAAGAATAAAATTGAAAAAACACAAAATAACAAAAACCCAAGATAATTAAAACAAAAAAAAAATGGTAAAATAAAAATGTTGCAAAAACTGAGGTCATCACCATGCCCTTTGGCAACCGACTGATTGTGGAGTGAATTGACAGGTGCCTTGCTGTTGTTGTTGGTTTGACACACCTAAGCTTAGTTCTTGTGTTTTTCTCTGTAGTGTGACTCTCTCTGGAAGCAGAGTGATTGACGCAGTTTTTGTTGAGGTTTTTGTCAAGCTAAGCTAAAATATACTCAACCCATCATAGTTTTCTGTTTTGATGATATTATTATAGGAATATTGGAATATGATATGATGATGTTGTGCTTACTCTTGGCGCTATTCATTCTTTTGTTGACATCATCCCCTGTTTAATCTGTAGTAATAGGCTAATAGCTAGTTATTGGATCGGACGATGATTTATACTGTTATACACTTACATCGTTATATATATATATATATATATATATATATATTATTGTGCACTACTATGATCATAATCAATTTGGGTTTACAAGATGTTTATTTGTTAAAGGAGAAAAATATTGTTTTTATTAGCACAGTAGCAATTCACTAACATCATCGTATGACTAGATTATATTTAATACTATTAATAAAGTGAATTTATTTACTCCCTCCGTCTCCAAAACTTCGACTCTATTGGTTGATTTCGCGATTATTAAGAAACTTAAATAATAAGAAATAAAAACATATTGAAAAGATAAATTTACATGGGGTTGTAAAAAAGTAGAGAGGTAAAGTATTAAAAATACATGAAAAAACAAAATTTTATATGGAGAAGCTAATTTTACACAAATATTGTTGTAAATTGGTGGGTATTTTAATGTAAATGGATCGATCATTTTGAAACTAAAATTAGGCCAAAAGGGTCGAAATTTTGGAGACGGAGGGAGTACAAGTTTACATGTGTATAGATTTTATTTGAGAAATAGAAATTTATAAGATCGTTTTGGACAATAAATGTGTCTTTATTATCCATTTTCTAGGCTAAATGTTTACAAAAATTGCTGAGTAATGCCTAATGTATAAATGAAATATCTTATCTCAAGGGCATTATTGTAACTTTAAAAGGTGATATTGGTAATACTCTTAAACTTATCGTGACAAATAGGGGTGTCTATTTGGTTTTCGGTTTGGATTTAGGACAAATCCAATCCGATCCGAAATAAAATTCGATTTTTGATTTTTAAATCCAATCCAATCCAATCCGAATTTCGCATGAATCCAATCCGAATTAAAATTTAATTATTTTGATCCAATCCGAAAATCCGAATTAAAATACATTGCAAATTTTTAGGGGCCTAAAGTAATTATAAAAATAAAAATGCAATTATAAAAAGTTTAGTCTTAAAATACATAGTTGTACAAGATTAATAAAAACATTATTTATATTAATGTAATTATCAAAATAATTTTACGTGATTTATATAAAGTATCCTTATTTGTAAAAGCATGTTTCATATTTCAGTTAATTCGGTTATTTTTGAACCAAATAAAGTCAATCCGATCCGATCTGATCCGAAAATCCGAATTTTCAAAAAAAAAATCAATCTGATCCGACCTGATTTAAAGTTTGGATCCAATCCGAATTAATAATTTGATTTGGATTGGATTGGATTGGATTGGATTTCGACAGGAGTTAGAGATCACGATTATGCTCATAGTTGAATAACTGTAATGTACTGCAAATGAACACACTGATGGTTAGTTGACCGCTACCTAGCTAATACACTGATAGTTAAAATTTTGGGTTAGTGCAGTCCAAATATGAATTGAATTACTCTCTATCACCAATTAGTGTAAATTAATCTTTGAGCAACCCTATTTATGCTGAAATACAGAATTGAATAAAACAAAAATTTACGCAAATTTTTAAATAATCACACGATTAATTTATATATTATTCTCACATTAGTCACTTTCAACTATATGCATGTCCATTCAATTTTTTAATCATGCCATTCGATTTAAAATTCTTGTATTCACTGTAAAGCAGGCAACTTTGTAAATTAAAGTTTGGTTCTATAATATGCACTCAACCTACGATCTATTTCAGACTTTACAGTAAAATATAAGATTAATTATTAGATAAAGTTTTAATCATGCGATTATACAATTAATTGTTGGTGCGGATGTGACTAGTAGCTAGTGATCATGCATCTTTAAAAGCAAGGTTTGATAAAGATATATTCGTTTGATTGAAACTTTTTTTTTTTTTGGAAAAAAAATATGATACTATTCTTTTGATTAAACTTGGAGGTTGATTGTTTCATGGATTTGAATTAAATTCTACTCATGTTTATATTACTGTACAAAAAATGACTTATGATTTCTTAATTAGTTGCTACTCATATAATTTTATTTTGGGTTGTTCTAATTTAATTGTGTTCGTGTTGCTTTCATAATCTATCTTATTTAGATTATTTTGGTTACTTAAAATTTCTTGGGATGCACATGATAATAACAATATAGTACAGTAGTATTTATTATCCTATAAGAGTTGTTACATTTTGTACTTCATACAGTTCATTTTATCCAAATCAAGGCAAAGAGATATAGACTTTCTAATATTATACACGGAGTACATTGATCACATGTGTTATACTCGGATGAACTTACAAATGTTATAATATAAGAGAAAAACACTACACAACAAAATAAAGAGTTTATTTGAAGATGATGATTGAGAACTCTTGTTTCTACTAGATACTATTTTTTTTTTTTTGGTGCACAAAAAATAAGACACATGATTTTGATTTATCAAAACAATGTACAACTTATTATAGATTTTTCTATCAGTTGTTGCTATATATTTTTTCCGTTTTGAAAGAACTTTTCATTTCTCCATTGAGTTTCTATCAGTGGTATATATAATGTTTAGCTTTGTACTCTAAGGGTCTGTTCACATTTACTTAATTTCAGTTCAGTTCAGCTCCAATCAGTTCAGTTCAGTTCCAATCAATTCAGTTCAGTTTAGCTCTTAATTTCCCTCTCTCATAAAATATTCATTTCAGCTCAATTCAGTTCAGTTCAGTTCAGTTCAGCTCCAATCAGTTCAGTTCAGTTCAGCTCAGTTCAGTAAATGTGAACAGGCCCTAAGTTTATATTTTTTGTTTTTTTGTTTTTGTTTTTTTGAAGGGAGTTAGTGCATTTATTAATTAAGAAGAAATATTGTCCAAGAGATATATAGGGGGAAACCTCATCCGGAGCATTGACGTTTCCAAAGTTATTCAACATCAAACGACACTAACTTTGTGAGAGATGATGGGCAACAAAGTTACCATCTCTCTTAACATGAGACCAACTTATAAAATTAAACCAACTACTTAAGTCGATTCGCAATAAATTGTACAAAAATAAATGTTCACATTTATTTATAACATAATAAAGAATTAAAGAGTAATAATTTTGGATTATGTGATAAATAGAAAATATGGATGAGGTGGTAGAATTTGATTTCTTGAGACACAAATTATCTCTAATACTACCAATTGTATCATTTGAGAGACAAAAAGAAGTTTGTAGTGCGCGGTAATGACTAAAGAAACAAATCGAAAGGTCAGGGACTCAGGGTCTTATAAGGTTTAACTTTATATTATAAAGTGATGTGATGTTAATATAAATTATTATAAGCTACTACAATTCAAAAGATTAACCTAGATTACACAAGATATTTTACTTGGAATTATTTGGATATTCCTGTTTTTGGCAAATTCTGAACCTCTTTTATCTTTACTTCTCCATATAATTAGGCAGTAAAGTCTTTGAATTAATCATAGTCATTAACTAGATGTAAGCCCGTGCGATGTACGGTTCTAGTAAATCAATTTATTTAATTTAAAATTTTGTATATTTATGAACATCATTCTTTAAATATATGGATAAAATTCCTAATATCATCAGATAATTTTTTAAATTTTAACACTAAATTTATCTTTTGTTATTTTATTTATTTTATGTGACGCTTGAATTTAAAATCCCAAACCTTATTCACTATTTTTGTTTATGTGACAATTTAAATTTTTAATTCAAAAAGAAATGAAAAATCTCATTTTTTTATTGATCAAAATAAGTCTTTTGCCTATGCGTTTATTTAATATACTCGTTCTGTTTAAAATGTTAGTCTCATTTATAATCGACTAATCGTTTAACTATTAAAAATTATGGGGGAATTATTCATATGAGATATAGTTTTATTTGTCTCGATGACTACATTATTAAAATCAAACTTTTATAATATTTGCTAAGGGGAGATTAAAGATATTTGCGATCAAAAATTTGCATCCATACAGGTAAAAAAAGATAATTATTACTCTTTTTTTTTTTTTTTTTTTTTTGGAGAGAAGTTAATTATTGGTTTTTTTTAAAATAAATTAAATTTTAATTATTCTCTATTCGTTGTTTTTAGCTATGTGTCAAAATTCTTAAATCTTATTCGTCACTTTTGCTTAGGTGGCGAGTAATTTTTTTAATTCTAAAATAAATTATTAATCTAATTTTTCATTGGACAAAATAATACATTTTCTTATGGGGCGCGCCAAATGCTCCCGAAAAATGCCTACTTTATTTATATATATATTAGATTTAATTAATCAATCTTTGTATGTATTTATCAATTTTATCATAACAGTGAATGTGGAGTCATATACCACATTAGCCCTCATACATCTATTTTAAGAAGTCCTTGTAATTTATCTTTTTTTTTTTTTTTTGAAGGGATATACGTACTTTTTATAGTTGTATGAATTAAATTTAATGATAATGTGTTTAGAATAAGTGATTATAGAAGTATCTTCGACAAAACATCAATTGAATAACTATACAACTAAGGTAGTAGACAAATAGAAATTTGCAAAAGCAAGAGACTAGTCAATTCACATCTACTTAAGTTATATATACTAGCAAAAAAATTTAGCACTTTTGTGAATTTTTTTTTTTTTTTTTTTTTCATGTGTAGTTTATTGCAATTAGTTGTGTAATAATCAACTATTTTATTATAAACCAAATGAGTGATACTAACCTTTCTCAATATGATGATTAACAATTAATAAGTCCAAATGAAGTGAATACAACACAACCTAAGTAACAACGAACGTACAATATTATGTCGGCTTAAAAGCCATTCAGTATGGATTAGGACTTTAGGAGCATTGATACTTGGTTTATATTACTTCGGATTAATATCTATCTCTATGCTTTGGAAATCATTGCAATGTTATTTCAATCAATCATTTCATTGTAGAGAAGAGGAGTGGCGTCATGAACATGATAGTTACTCCGCAAGTGTGGTGCTTTGGCTGACATTCGAATATGCTGCTTTATTTTTCCCACTCCCTAACTAAAGAAAAAGGGTTCCAATGGGAATTGAGAAAATAGCATAATCTACTATTTTTTTGAGACTTTTATACTTTATTTTTCCCACTCAAAAAAAAAAAAAAAAAAATAAAAAATACTGTAGTTAATTAAGATTTTGTGTTTGATCATCAATTGTGGGAGTAAGATATTTTTATAAATTACGAGTAACAACTAAGTTTTTCATCCATTTTAACGGGAATGTATGAAATGATAGTCATCGTTAATTAAGGATTCTAATTGATGTACTTATTTAATATGTATTGTATTTAAATGCATTTTTTTAGGTTCTTACTATGTCACAATATAATACAAGTATTATTTCCGAATTAGTATTATAACTAGGGGTGTACATAAACAGGACCGGACCTGAAAACCGACCTGACCCGGACCTGATGGGACCGGACCTGACCCGGACCTGTTGATTCAGGTCCGGTCCCGGTCCTTGAAATTCAAGGATTCAGGTCCCGGTCCGGATCAGGTCTAAAACCGGGGTTTTCAGGTCCGGACCTGAAACCCGGTAAAAACATGTATTTATAAAAAAATCAAAAAAAAAATCAAAAACCAAAACTGAAAATCAGTTTTCAACTTTTCATTTCTAAATCCTAACTCCCTCACTCTCTTAGCCGCCACCACTCACCACCACTCACCAGCCCACCCTCACGCAATCACGCCGCACACACTTACTCACCCTCACGCTGCATGCACTCACTCAACCCCTCAGGCGACCACCAGTCATCGGCTAGGCGTCCACCGACCACCAGGCAGCGCGAGAACCCCCTGCCCCTGTACGCTGCATCACTCACCGATGACGCATCGACAACCTTGCTCGGTTTTCCTGATGAACATGTAAATTAAATTATGTTTGGGTATTTTTGTATTCGAAATAATGAATTAAGGGTGAGAATTTATATGTGTTTTTTTTTTTTTGGTGAAAGAGAGGGACAAAGCCCAAGAAGAAACTACAACTTAAAGCAAGCAAAACAAACTAAAGGAAAAAAGAAAACACACAGCAGAAACAAAACAGAAACAAAAAAGCAAAAAAACAAACTAACAAACAAAAAATAAAAAAAAAAAACAGCTCCACGCATTCTAGGACCTAGCAGCAGGAACTAGACGATGCCGAGTCACTCCACCCATATCCTCCAATAAAACGGCTCTAAGGTCCCCCGGGACCGCCTCGAAGAACACCAGCTTTTGCTCGCAATTGACGCCAAAGTTAGCTAACCAGTCCGCAGCCCGATTCGCTTCCCTATAGCAGTGATTAACAACCACCTCCCAATCACGACGCATTATAAGAGCCCTACACTTACGAATGATATGAATATATGGAGAGAATGAAGGAGCTACCTCCTCCACCAACAAACGCACCACTACCTCCGAGTCAACCGCCAATTGGACTTTGCGATGACCTCCATTCCAAGCAATTGCCAACCCCCTGAGCACACCAAGCAACTCAGCCTTCGTATTCGAACATACACCACAGTTAGAAGCAAATACTTCGAATAATTCCCCGCCTTCACCCCTGATCAAACCACCAGCTCCAGCTTTACCTGGATTACCCTTCGAAGCACCATCCGTATTAAGCTTAACCCACCCTATTCTCGGGTACTCCCATCGAACAAGCACTTCCCTTCGATTGCTTGAACAACCAGAAACTTCTTCCAGAATATTGCCCATAGCTCGACGTGTATCTCCAATTCTTGAAATAATGAAAGTAGCTTGATCAATAGGAATATTGATCTCCCTCGAGAAACATCTCTCATTCCTCCAACGCCACAACCACCATATAGTTGTTGCCACAAAAGTTGCCCCTTGATTCAGCCTTTTCTCATTATCCTCACGCAGGCAATATACCAACCACTCCTTACAAGTTTTGTTCAACATTAACTTCACCTCACCCCAACCGAGCCTGGCCCAAACTACTCGAGCTGCAGCACATTCACGCACAATATGGATAATTGTTTCAACACCTTCCCCACAAACTTGACAACGAGGATCCTCAGTTAGCTTCCTAATAAACCGATTCTGATTTGTCATCAATCTGTCCAAGAGAACCAACCAAAGAAACATTCTTATTCGTTGTGGGATCGGGGCACTCCAAATATCCTTCCATTGCTTCTTTTGTTCAGCACAAACATCACTAGCATTACGCACAATCTTAATGGCAGATTTAATAGAAAATCCCCCATTAGGTTCTCCATTCCAATAAACACTATCCACCGCCTCATCATCATCAATAATTTCATGCGAAGCAATCTCATCAAGAACCGAGGCTGGGAGAAAATCGGCAAAAAGCTCAAATTTCCACCCCGTATTGACATCCCATAACTCTCTAACCGTAGCATCCTGGAACAAGTCAGGGGGGGGCAGGATCAGCAACATGCAATAATGGGGATTTGTTCACCCAAGAATGTCTCCAGAATAAAGTACTACGACCATTCCCAACAGCCATACTAATCCCTTTCTTGAGTATGTCCACATTACTCAAAATTCCACGCCACACATTCGAGGTTCCTTGCTTGTCTTTGAACATATCCACATCACATCGTCCCTCGCAATACTTGTTTCTCAGTACTCTAGACCAAAGTGAATTGGGCTCCGCAAGCACTCTCCATCCCAATTTAGCTAGAAATGCCGAATTAGCTTGGCGCATTGAACGAATTCCTAAACCACCCTCTAACTTTGGCTTCGAAACTCTCTCCCAGGCTACTAAATGGATCCTTCGATGGCTATCATCACCACCCCATAAAAATTTACGGGTCTTCTTATCAATCTCATCACAAGTACTCTTAGGAAGCTTCGTAGTCTGCATTGTATAATACGGGATAGACGATAAGCAAGCCTGAGCCAGAGTTGCCCTCCCTGCCAGAGACAATGTTTTTGCCTTCCAACCCGCCAATTTTGCATTCACTCGATCAATGAGATACTGGTAATCCTGTTTTGAACTCCTACCATTAATAGTAGGGACACCCAAATAGACCCCTAAGTCAGCCGTGCTTTCCATATTCAAGGATTGACAGATCACATCTCTCACATCTAGATTAGTATTCTCGGAGAAGAACACCCTAGACTTGGCACAGCTCACTTTACTACCCGAGGCATTGCAAAATCTATCGAGGCACTGCTTCATACATAAAGCTTGCTCCACTGAGGCTTCACAAAACAAAATCAAATCATCAGCAAAAGCAAGATGAGAAATCTCCGGGCCTTTCCTACTAGCTCGAACTGGCTTCCAACTTCCATATTTCACCTCGTGCTCAATTAAATGAGCTAATCTCTCCATACAAATGACATAAATGTAGGGTGACAACGGATCACCCTGTCTAATACCTCTAGATGGGGAAAAAGAATCCGTCGCCTCACCATTCCATAAAATCTGAAGCTTTGTCGACGTAATACAATTCATCACAATATCCACCATGAGGCAAACGCAGCTCCATAAGCGAGTCCCGAATAAAGCTCCATCTAATACGATCATACGCCTTCTCAAAATCAATTTTTACAGCCATCCACCCTATTCTTCCTTGCTTCCTCCTCATCGAATGTAACATCTCCTGGACAATAATGATATTATCCGTAATTTGCCGTTTAGGAACAAAGCTACACTGAGTCGGCGAGATCAAATTCGGTAAAAGAGGTTTTAACCTATTCACAATGACCTTAGTCACCACTTTATAGGTAATATTGCACAAGCCAATAGGCCGAAAATGATTAGGCTTCTGGGGCGCCTCCATCTTCGGAATTAACACCAAAAATGCATCATTCAAACCATCCGGAAAAATCTGCCCATCTAAAACCCCTTTTACCAAATTTATTAAATTCGGAGCAACTAAATCCCAATACTTCTGATAAAACAAAGGTTGAAACCCATTGGGTCCGGGAGCCTTAAACGGCTTCATAGAAGATAAAGCTCGTTTTATTTCACACTCATCAAAAGGTCTAGAGATAATTTCCATAGCATCATTATCAATATAAGGAAAATGATCCGACATCATTCTTTCACCAACAAACTCCGAAGGCTCTTCTTGAAACAACTCCTTCCAGTAATCTAACACTAGTTGTTTCACAAGATTAGGACAACTCACCCACTCACCCTCTTTATTCTGGAGCATATCAATTCGATTTTTCCTTCGACGGATAATAGTTGACAAGTGAAAAAATCTCGTATTTCTATCACCATCCCTTATAGCATCTACTCTCGATTTTTGAAACCACAACAATTCTTCCTGTTCAAGCACATCATCTAATTCCCTTCTTAATCTAGCTTCGAGTTTCAAAAGATGCCTATCTCTCCCTTGAGACAATCGACGCTGAATGCCTTCCATTCTTGCCCACAACTCCGATTTTTTCCTAAAGATATTATGAAAAACCACTTTATTCCAATCCTCCAGCAAACCAGCCATCGACTTAAGGAAAGGAATAAGAGGGGCTGAACTATCCCACTTCTCACGCAAAAACTCTTCAAATTTATTATGATTCATCCATGCCGCTTGGAATCTAAAGGGCTTGATAGCCGAGGGAATAGGTGCAAAACCTGTTGTACTAATCAAAATAGGGCAATGATCACTCTTTGATTTTGGAAGATTTCTCAAGGCAGCTTCATCAAACCTCAACCTCCACTGCTCATTCACAAGACCTCTATCCAATCGTGCTGATTTAAACGTAGCTGGAGTATTGCCTCTAAACCACGTGTGCTCCGGGCCAGAATAATTTAAATCAATGAGTTCATTGTTTTCTATCCAACTAGCAAAATCACTACACCGTCGAATCATCTCAGGACCACCAACCCCATTCCTTTCACTCATGCTAGCTGTTTCGTTGAAATCTCCAGCTAACAACCAAGGACCCGAGTATCTTTCTTTGATCTTCTCCAACTCTTCCCATAACTCCTTCCTGACAGAGCTATTAGGGCTAGCATAAATCGCAGAGAACAACAAAGGGTCATCACCATTCTTCTTAATTTCGACAGTCACATGTTGAGTATGACTACCATAATTCGAAACACTAACATCCATAGTTCTCCACAGTACCCAGATTCCACCCACAAAACCCTGTGCTTCAACACGGATTCGGCCATCGAAACCAATAGTATCACACACACTTTGAGCTTGAGCACCACTGATATGTGTCTCTACTAACACCAACACAGAAGGCTTATTAATTCGAACAAGTTCTCTAATTATAGCTAACTTATTGCCAACACCTTGGACATTCCACACAAGAATTCTTATTGACATATTAATCATAGGGAATACAGGAAAGCTGTCAAAACAGCGCAAGGGAACATTAGACATGAGCGAGAGAAACACTTCCCTCAATGCCTTCATTGGCCCGTCCGTCGCTGGTGGTATTTGAAACGATGCCATCAAGTCCGGCGGGTTGTGGGTTGGGGGCAGGTACGAATTCAAGTGAATTGTCACCCGATTTGCCAATGGATGACTGACCACCAAGAACGGCCCCTCCGTCGGGTAATCCACAAACGTCTCGTACTCCGGGGGAATCGATATCTCCAACGTAATCGGAACATCTATCGGATTCATGGCTACTTCTGTTCACAGATTCAATACTCTCACCACTCTTCTCAAAATTTTCTTTCAAGGGGGTAGGAGTGTGAGAAGCAACTTCGACCCAATTCTCCTTCCCAGACCTCGAATTAGACTTGGAGTAGGGAAGGAAATTTTTCTTGCTATCCTGCTTTCTGTGCACACGATTAGAATAAGGCAAGACAGTTTTATTATAAGATGTCAAAGGAGTTCTCGATCGAATAGAATCCAATCTTTGAGAAAATTGATTGCCATCGTTATCTCGAATCTCACACGGGATAAAATCTTTCTTATGATAACCCTCCAAATTTTTTATCATATCTTCTTGGTTAAAATTTTGTTCCAAAAAAGATGCCTTCGCATTAAGCAAATTATCTTTTGCACACGACAAATTATCCTCGACCCCCATAAACAGGCCTTTTCCAAGATTAGTTTCCTTAGTTATAACAACTCGATCTTTCTCATTCAAGATTCCTTCCATATTCCCTACTTGCCGTGAATTACCCAAATTCTCCTTAGGAAAAGTACTTTCCAACTGTTCTGGCTGCGCAGACACCTTCACTTGCTCTGTGACCATACGATCCTGCTCATCTTCCTCTTCTGCATCTAGTTGCAGCACACCAAATCGAGATCCCTCAGCACCTTTAGGCTTATTCTTAACACTACGACTACCATCAGTCTGATTCACTTTTCTGCTAGGACTCTTAACACTTTGGTTCTGTCTTTCAGTAGAACTCTGTTTCTTTTGAGACTCAGGTCTCTCTCTGTTCCCTTGCTTTCTCTGGGGTCTTTGGACAATCATCCATGAACCATAAGAATCCTTCTCTTCCGGCTTCATAACTTTAGGAACAGAGGAACCAGGCACATCTCTTCCTTGAAGCCCAGCTTCACCTGGCATGTTACTACTACCTTCATCTGAGTGAAAAGCATCACATTGATCATCTTTGTGTCCTAGCTTTCCACACTTAAAGCAGATCAAACGCAGGCCTTCATATTGGACTCTCCAAATACGACCATTCATTCTGAACTTCGAGAGCAGAGGCTTAGTTAAGTCAACCTCAATACTAAATCTCACATACTGACCCCTGTTTTGAGCTTCAGTATGTTTGTCAATGCGGATAACTTTTCCAATATTCCTCCCAATTTCATGAAGAAATTTTCGATCAAAGTACTCCACCGAGAGGTTTGGTATACGCACCCAAGAAGTCAATTTCCTAATAGGGGCTTCATCTGGAACAAAGTTAGGCACCCATTTCCTAATCGTGAGATAAGAATCTCCAATGACCCACGGCCCCTGAGTTAGCACAAACTCATAATCATCCATGTTGTTGAATCGAACAATATAGTAAGCGCAGCCTACATCAGTAAGGGTGATGTCACCTTTGAGATTCCATTTCATTCGAAGCCTCCTGACCAGCACTTCATACCCTAATTTCTTATCAAAGAGTTTGATTATTAGGGCATCCTTCCATGGTTGCCTCAGCCTCCGCTTCTCCTCCTTGGTGAGCAAAATGGTAGGGCATTTATCATCCTCTTCCACTCCTTCCGGTAGAGCATCATCATCAGAGACATCATCATAATCATCCCAGGAATTTTCATACAAGGGGTTCAATTGACTCCCTGCACCTCTCATGGCTTGCAAGTATGAGCCATGATTCACCAAGCCCCCACTATCGCTTTCACCCACCAAATTCTCCATTTCCACATCTTCTTGATTAACATCAGGCTGTTGAATCAAAGGATTCTCATTCGATTCAGAAAAATTTTTCTTGAATTTCTTATTTGACCTATGGAGAAGGTCGTTTTCCTCACTCGATAACTCTAGTTTTTCTCTCGCCTTCGCACTCGACATAACTTGGGAAATTCTACCTTGTAACCCTATGGTATTGACTTTTTTCAAGCTGTGTCCCCTCTTTGTAAAAGTTTGAGAATTTATATGTTAATTCATGTTTCAATTGCTTATAATGGTTGTTTGATGTTTGCATGTTGAATTTCTGTTTCTTAGGTCATCTCTTTAGAATTCTTGCTATTTTTTTGGGGGTTTTGGAGTTTAATTAACTGTTTTCGATATTTTTTTGTTCATTCTTTTCGAATTCATGTGTGAATTCATGTTGATGTAATTGCAACAGGTTGTTATTTTTTTTAAAAAAAAAAAAAAAAAATCATAAAACAGGTCTGTTCAGGTCCAAACCCGGACTGGACCTGATTGATCAGGTCCGACCCGGAACCGGACCTGTTGAATCAGGTCCGGTCTCCGGTCCTCAAAATCCACTGATTCAGGTCCCGGTCCTAACAGGTCCGGTCCAGGTCCGGTCCGGTTTTGGACCGGTGTACAGCCCTAATTATAACAAACAATGAGTAGCATTTTTTGATCTAGTTAAATCTAGTTAAATACTACGTAAGTATTACTACATATTTCTTAATCTAGTTACTCATTTTTTTTCTTTTATTGGTTTTTTTTCAAATAATACAAATTTTGTTTTATTATCGAATTAGTTAACATTTTCTGGATTTTTTTTATTTTTTTATTTTTTAATTCTGCTCCGTTTTAGCCACCACAATTGTATGATTTCATTATAACTTTATACGACGGAGTAATAGTTTATCTAATACGACAATCTTATACAAAACGTACTAATTTCATAAGGAATTATTTTATCCTATTATGAAAAAGGAAAAAAAAATCTCTATTATGACTGTTAGTAAATTGTACAACTTAAATGTTTATCTCTTTTTTGATAATTCCTACATTAAAAAAAATAAAAAATTAAAAAAAAAAGAAAAAGAAAAAAGTCAGAGTTAGTGCTTTCTAGATATAACTATTTTTCCCATTTACTTTTAAACAAGTACCATCAATCCATCACTAGACAATTCTTAGTTACACCACCTAAAGTCTTTCTAATTGCTTCTAATTTAGAAAGAAAACATTATTGCTTGAGCCCAAGTATTTTCAAGATTACGACATTCTCGAGTAAAGACTAAATACGGTCCCTAAACTATCGTATTTGTGCCGTTTTAGTCCCTCTTAAACTATTTGTGCCCTTTTAGTCCCTCAATCACCTTTGTTGATGTTTGTCAATCAAAAGTTGAGGGACTTTGATGACTAAGCAATAGTTTAGGGACCTTGAGTCAGCAAAAAAAGTTTAGGGATGTTGACTAAGCAAAGCAGAAGATAGTTTAGGGACTTTGACATGGCAAAAAGTTTAGGGACTTACACCCATTAATGTTTCAACTAGTACAAAGCAATATTTTTTGCTGAATCCAAAAACTAGACGTTAACAAAATTAAAGGCCTTTAAATATCCAAATTTCATGAAAAAAAAAGTTGTTGAACATCCAAAAAAAAATTTGGCGCACGAAATTGCTTCCACTGCATCAAGAACTCAGTTCCAGGTACCTGTAAACATGAAGTGTAAATTTTGTAATTTATGTTCAATGTTTTTGAAATTTTTACATACTAATAATGTGTTAATTAGTTTTGTTATGCAAGATGTCTTCCTACAGCAGAGGTTCTAGTGGCAGTGGGGGTAGAAGGTGTCATTGTGGATTACCAGTGTCAAGAACAAGGTCATGGACAAGAGATAACCCAGGAAGGAGATTTTTGGCATGCCCAGACTATGATGCTGAGACCAACAGAAGGGGCTGCAAGTATTTTAAGTGGATTGATGAAGAAGATCAGACTGGGTGGCAAAGGGATGTCATCTTAGGGTTACTTGAAGACAAAAAGATGTTGTGTAATGAAGTCAAAGAGCTAAAGAAGAGTGTCAATGAGGCAAACACATATGTTAGAAACTTAACCTCAGAGTGTGTTATGCTAAAAATGAAAAAACCTAGGCTGTCTGTATGTGTTAAGTGTGAAGTGTGGGTTGTTTTTGCAGTTGCTACTTGTTTAATTGCTTGGTGTGTTATTAGGAACATGGCAAACTTAATGTAACTGAATTACTTATGGTGGAATGTAATTGTATGAATTATTGTTATTAATAAAAGTAATGAAGTTACCTCATTTGTTTTTGTCTCTAATCTGCATTTGCTTTCCTTTAGCTAAGTCTTGCAATGCTTGTGATGAAATTGTTTGTGAATATTGAGATGCTGCTTCTGGTTGTGATTGTGAGAAGGAATACTCTTGAGAGAATGAATATACAGTCTGTTCTCCTTATTATCAGAATAAAATGCAGCTCCTCTTGATTGTCTTGGCATTTGTTGACTTATTGGCTAAAATCATTGATCAAGTCAATTGATTAGCACAGAAAGAGTTCAAAAATAAGCACTTATTGAAAAGACAGAGTACAGACTTACAATAGCTTGACTTTGAAATCCATTAGGGTAGGTGTATACACCTACCCCTTTGTTGTGCATATGAACTGATGGTGTAGGGTCTCTTGGGCCTTCAGCAAAGGTGTGTGGAGCTGTGTGCCTTTCCTTTGGTGCATTCCTGCATGTTTGCTTGTTGTGTCCAGGAACCCCACACAAGCTACATGTTATCTTCACTCCAGTCTTCCTAATCTTTCCCTCTTTAGGAACCTCACCAGCCGAAGGCGTTATCTTTGTTTTTGGCCTGTTATGCACCTTTTTTAGTTCAGGAGCAGTGACAGTACACTCACTAGTAGGCCATTCCTGTGGACCATTTAGTGGCTCAAGTAGGTGATCATAAGCCTTCGCATAAGTGTGTTTCCTAAAGTAGTCATTCACATATTGCTCTGGTTGGTCCACTTTGTTCCATATGGCCACCACACCATGTTTGCAGGGTATGCCGCTGATTTGCCATGCATTGCAAGAGCATGTTCTGTCCACCAAATTCACAACATATTTGGTCTAAGTAGCCCCATCCCTCAATCCATAGCAAAATCCACCATCCCAATATGCATTCCATCCCCTGCTCATACCTTGTGTTTCTCAAGCTGCTGCTGGATTCTAGGGCATAAACTGAGATCCTTCTCTTTGATCATGTCCCTTTTCTTGTGTAATCTTTCCATTAGGCTCTCTCTAATGTCTTCTAGCATACTGATAATAGGCTTATGCCTCCATTTAAGTATGTATGAATTGAATACTTCAGACATGTTGTTGTCTACACTGTCACAGGAAGCCATAGGTGTGTAGAAAGCCCTACACCATTTTTTATAATTTCTTTTAAGCAAATCCTCTGCAGCATCATTTGAAAGTTCCCTCATCACTTGCAATTTTTCCTGAAAAGCATTCTCAGTGGTGGACTTGGCAATAATCCAAAATTGCTTTCTAAACTCTAAGCTACCTCCAAACACCCCCCTGAAGTTACAGTAAACATGTCTAGCACACACCCTACTCTCAGCTTGTGGAAACACCTCTTGAATAGCTGCAATTAACCCCTTTTGCTAATCTGACATGAAAGTGTATCATGCCCCTTCATTTGTTCCTAAATCAGCTGCAAGTAGGTATAGGAACCAACACCAAGTGTCAGTGCTCTCAACACCAACCACAACCCATGCTAAGGGGAACATTTGGTTGTTCCCATCCCTACCAACTGCTACCAATAATTGCCCCCCATAAGGACCCTTTAAGAAGCAACCATCCAATGAGATAAAGGGCCTACATCCCTCTAAAAATCCTTTCCTCAAAGCCTCAAAACAGATGTATATCCTATCAAACACATTCCCATTTAACTTGAGTTTCACTATATTTCCCCTGTTGCTCCTTAATATCTCTGCTGCATACCTAGGAAGCAATGCATACTGCTCCTTGTACTCACCAACAGTAAGAGCCTGCCCTCTTCTCCTTGCCTTATGAGCCATGTACCTACTGATTCTAATGCCCCATTCTAACCATATAGTCTCCATCAGGTCATGCAGCCTCATGTATGGGTTCACTTTGAATTGAGTGTGGTACTGGTTTGCAATCCAAGTTGGTGTCATTTTTTTAACCTTGCATGATCTTCCACATGTATGCTCACTCACATGTGATTTGACACTGAACTTTGTTTTTTTGGTATCCCATGAAGTCGATATTCTCCATGGACACCCTTTGTCCTTGTGTTCACAAACTGCGCCCACTCTCATCTTATCATTCTTAAAGAAAGTGAAGTTTCTACCTTGTTCAATGGCCATATTTCTAACAGCTTGTTTGAAAGTGGATTGGTTCTCAAAGGATTGACCAGGATAAAACAAATGGATATTTTCAATGTCAAGTGCTTTCTTTTTGGATTTGCCATACCTACTGGTTGGTGGTGCAACTAAAAACCCATAATCACTGTCATCTTCATCTTCATCAGGACTGTCTAGTTCATCAAACCCCTCAAAGTCACTCCCTATTTCACCCAACTCCCTATCTACAGCTAGCCTCCTTAACATATTTAGCTCATCATCATATGCAATCACATTCTCCTTCTCTTTAGCTATTTCATACCTCGCCTGCACAACCTCTTCATCATCTACATCAGTGCCTTCAGTGTCATAGTCTATGTCTGCATTGTCATGCCTAGGAATATTGTCACAATCTTCTTCAATATTATCACCTCCACCTAACTGAACTCTCTCATTTTGTTTATCAACAGGCTCATATTGTTCTTCATCTTCTCTAGTTAAGAAACTCAGAAAAGAACCCCTTCTCCCTAAATTCTCAAACAAAGGCCTTTCAGGTTCTTGGTGCTCTGTGTATATTCTTATGAGTTTGTACTGTAGAAGTAAGCTCAGAAATGGATCAACAATATTCTTCTCAAAAGAAAGGTACCTCATCCCAGAGTTAAAATCCTTTCTAGGATCTAAGTAATGGATCTTAACAATGTCAGTGTACCCCAAACCATCAATTAAAGCCTTCACATAGTCAGCATCTACAGTTTTTGGAATGTCCTCAAACACATTCATTTTACCACCAATGTAAAAGGATTCACTACCAATTTGCCATTCACCACCATGATGTACAACCAAACAAGGTTTTAAGTCCATAATCTGGCATTAACAAGATATACACAATGTTTAACTTGCATAATAAAGTAACATAATAAAAGAAATCAGGACAGATTGCATAACATCAAAGGAAACAGAACAACACCATTCATTTCATTCATCATATCAAAAGTTGTCAATTACAATAGATTCTTCATTAGGCTTCATTGCATTACATACACTACCATCAACCTAGTTCCCTAAATGAAGCCTAATGAAACTTATTCTGCACTAAATACCATCAGATCACACATTGTCATAGCAGTGACATACCCAAAAAAAACATCATGAATGTCACATTCATCCAACCTACATACATTCAAGCTATGACAATGGCAAAGAACGGCCCTAACCCCAAAAACTAAAAAAAACATCATAAAAAGCTTAAACCTAGCAGCTCCTAACACCAAAAACCAACTAGCTGCACATAGACCTCCCCCACCCCAACAACAACAGCCTACTGCTCCTCCTTGAACAGGAGGGGGAAGCCATCGAAGTACACTGTCATGTCCTTATGGATCCAAGCATGAAAGTCCCTCCCATCATTGTAGATGAGGTCGTTGAGAATCCACTCGTTTATAGAGGCCCTGGGTCCGAAAAAGGGTTGGAGCTGGGCAAGGTGGCGTGTCTTCCACCACAGACGTCATTTCCTGCAAACCTTATCCACAGTATCCCGACTCCCCCAATTAAGCTTCGGGAAGACATGGAGGACAAGCAGATCGGGATTGCTGAAAATAGGATGCGCGTCGGAAAGAGCGTCCATACCTAGGTAAATTAATGGAGTTAGACAAGAATTTTACCATGTTCAAAACCTACTCTGTTTCACTAACACCTAAACCCTACAAATTCTCAACAAATTATACCCAGAAACACCCAAATTCTCACAATCAGCCACAATAAACCAAACACACATGCAAAAAAGACGAAGATGACAACACAAACAACAAAAAACAACAACTTTACAACAAAAAAAAACAAACAAGCAAACAACTCTGTCAACAACACATTTACAGTCGAATTAAAGAAGAAGAAGACAAAAAGAGGGAATATACCTTCAGATGATTGCAGCAATTCGAATTTCGCTTTCTTGCAGTCACGTTCGCAAGCACACAACCACATTAATGGCGAAGAAGAAGGACGAATTTTTTTTGGGTTGGAAAGAGAAAGATGACCTCTGGGTTTTTATATAAAAGGGGAAAAGTACTGATGTGAGGTGAGTCAGTGAGGGGAAGGGTAAATGAAAAGGCATAGCCCTTTCCAATTCTCCCGCCAATATCAGACAACGTAATGATGAATTACGTTTCCCAAAGTACAGCTGAGTGATTTTTTTTTAATTCGAATACAAATCAAAACGCTTCGTTTCGATAAATTCCCCAGTCCATTGGGCCACGTGGCAAAAATTCGTTCCTAAACTTTCCTTCATCAAGTCAGTACAAAATTTTACCTTCCTAAAGAAGATTCATTGAAAAAATTATTTAATTAACAAAATCTGAGTCAAAGTCCCTAAACTTTTGCTTAGTCAACATCCCTAAACTTTTTTTGCTGACTCAAGGTCCCTAAACTATTGCTTAGTCATCAAAGTCCTTCAACTTTTGACTGACAAACACCAACAAAGGTGGTTGAGGGACTAAAAGGGCACAAATAGTTTAAGAGGGACTAAAACGGCACAAATACGATAGTTTAGGGACCGTATTTAGTCTTTACTCGGACATTCTCCTTCTTTTATAAAACAATAATTAAGAATTCCTAAGTTTAACTATGAATACCCTCCCAGGCCCAAAACCCCTAAAACATTGGGCCAATTAGACTACATGGAGACTTATACATTGGGCTGGGCCTACATTTGAGATAGATGACGTAGTCCAATTGTCTAAAATACTTCTACTAGTATATGTTTTCCTTTTCTTGTCTTATTTAGAATCTTGATATATTTCAATGCAAATAATGTCTAATATAACTTATGGGAAAATAAATACGAATTACTTCAAAATTGAGTCACGTATTATGTGTAACATTAGGGTATTATTTGTAAAATATACCTACATTGAGATATTGTTATCACTCCATACTTTGTAATGCTATATATGCAAGATTCTAAATGAGACAATAAAAAAAGAAACAGAGGGAGTACCTCTATGCTCTATCATTGTATATGTGTTACCAACAATTTATGATTCCATTATATTTTCAAATAATAATCATAAATTAATTTTATTTTGAAAAAATGACTATAACAATTAATTTTTTAATGCAAATGTGTGATAAGAAATTTTTGCACCAACTCTTAAATCTATATAGACACAATTGATTATAAATTTCCACAATACACATTTTGCATTTGTGATACAAATATAAGCTGTGGATTTAAAGAGTCGCAAATGAATTATCGTGTACACAAGATCCAATCATACATCATACACATAATTTAAACTCCTAATAATCAATCTAATCAATTATCCACGCAATCAAATCGAACATAAATAAAAGTGTGAAACCTATTCAATTCCCTTCCCACCAAAAGGTCATATTTTTATTTTCAACATAGCCCTAAACCGTATATTACAACATGTAACGTGGAAGAATCACAAACGATAAACAAAACACGAACAAACTTCACAAATACGTACTACATGTTCTTCAGCCATTCTAACGATCCTATTCCTCCAAATTTTCCTCTGTCAAATCTCTGACGTTAACAAAACAAACCCACTTTTCCTCCTTTTTTGATCTCCCAAGAATCCTGGATTTCGTTTTATCAAAAGAATAATTTTTTTCAAAAAAAAGAGGAATCCTTGGGTTTTTTCCCCAGAAATCAGAACAAATCTGAAACTTAGAAAGATGAACATTTTAGAGAAAATGAAAGGGGTTGAAGGCAGATTTTGCGAGGAATTTTCACCTGGGTATTATGGTCTTTGCACCATTGGTGGAATGCTTAGTGCTGGAACTACCCATTTGGCCATTACTCCTCTTGATGTTCTTAAAGTTAATATGCAAGTCAGTTTTCTTCCCTAAAACCCTTCTTAAACCCTTCTTTAATTTCACATTTTTGTAGATTTTTTTATTTGTTTATTTTCTCAGTTAATATTTGGTTTTAGCTTGTACTTGTAAATTTTATGCTTATTTATCTATGTTTGAATTAGGTGTGTTGACCTTATTTGGTTTGAAACATGTTTGTTATGCAATTACAGATTTTTGGATGATTAATGTGAGTGATTTTTGATGGTCTATGTAGATTTAGTGGCTAATTAGAACATATATACTGCTATACCGCTCATTTTTGCTAAAACTGTTGGATTTGCCTTTGTTAAATTGGTAACATTTTGAAAAAGGATTAGCATCTCTCCTTAATTACTGTAATTTTTACACTAATTGTAAGAGTCAGCGATTCTGGTCAATGGGTTGATCGGTTTGGATTCTGGTCGATTTGAGGTGATACCGAAGATATGTCAAACCAAAGTAAACTTAGTAAAATAGTATCAAATTGTATATGAGTAAACTTTGGATTATTTGGGTTTGGTTTTCTGTGTAACCTTAGTAAGGTCAGAGATTGCCAGCACTAAATGCTCAAGCTTTCCAAATAATAGGTGCACATATTACTGTGGATTCTTTGTCAAAATAATAACCTAAATTTGGTTCAAATTGGTAATAGTATTAATGTTTTTGGAGTTTATTTCTAATTATAACTTGTTTGAACTAGTAGGTGAATCCCATTAAATATAATGGCATTTCATCAGGTTTCTCAACTCTATGGAGTGAACATGGTGCTTCTGGCCTTTGGAGAGGTTGGTCAGGGAAGTTTTTCGGATATGGGATTCAAGGCGGCTGCAAGTTTGGTCTATATGAGTACTTTAAGAAGCTCTACTCTGATGTATTAGTAGGTCAAAACAGGAGCATGATATTCTTTTTGAGTGGCGCATCTGCTCAAGTATTTGCTGATGTAGCTCTCTGCCCTTTTGAATCAATTAAAGTCCGTGTGCAAACACAAACAAATTTTGCTAAGGGTTTAGTTGATGGATTTCCTAAAGTGTACAGAGCTGAAGGCTTGTCAGGGTAGTTGTCTCAAGCTTAAGCTTGTTCTTTTGCATTACATAAGAGTATGTTTTCTTTCTAAATAACAAAATGACTAATCTTTGTTTTTCTAATGCAGATTTTACAAAGGACTTCTTCCGCTGTGGGGACGTAATCTTCCATGTAATAATGCCTAACTTGCATTTCTCAATTGATCATTTACCTGCTTTCTTGTTTGTCAGTCCTAGAAGTTCTTTGTTAATCTGGTGAGTTGAATGCTGCAGTTGAGTATGATTTACTGATGTGATTGGATTATGTCAAGCTAAAAACCAGGTCTGTCGACAATGAACATACCCTAATCTTTTCAGCATTAGACACTGATTTCCAAGTTTCACTGATTTTCAATCTGTCCGACTCCAGTAATTGATAAAATTGATTCTGTCTGCTTATTTGTTTCCTGCATTATGAAAATCATTGTCTGCATAGTAATAGTTGTTTTTTTTTGGTGGTGTTGTTGTTTTTGTTGTATATCATAGGGAAATGTATAGGTTCAATACGAAAATAGTTGACATGAGGATGATGTGTCTATGTGTTGTTTTTCTTGTTTTTTAACATAGGGAAATGGATAGGCTCGATATTGTAATAGTTGACATGATGACAATGTGTCTATGCTTGCATATTAAAGGCATTATTGAGTATTTGGTGGCATATAAGGTTGAATTATGTTCACTGTTCATACAAATTTGGTAAGAACTAAGAAGTTAAGCTGAGTGAAGGAGAGGGAGATTGAATTATTGCATTTCTTTTCTTGTTGGATCACAAACTCTCTTTTACTATATTCTCTTGTATTAGAGGATAAGCAAATGGACTCTGTGCTATATGTAAAACAAATGGTTTCTGTATAGGTAAAACAAATGGACTCTTGTATAGGTAAAATATTAATATAGGCCTATAGGATAGGGTAAAATGTACTCCTTAAGATTCTCAGTTTTAAGGTAAAGAGTCTGGTGTATTCTTAAGAATTAGGGGATCTCTTTTCTTATGGTCTCCTTATTCTGCCCCCTTCACAGTTTCCATGGTGATGTTTTCAACATTTGAGCATTCAGTTCACCATATATACCATGATATCCTTCAGCGAAGAAAGGAAGACTGCTCTAGAATCCAGCAGCTTGGTGTGACTTGCTTGGCTGGTTATGCAGCTGGAGCAGTTGGCACTTTGGTCTCAAATCCCGCTGATGTCATTGTTTCCTCTCTTTACAACAAAAAGGCTGACTCTGTGCTTCAGGTGGGGACAGTGTTTCATATGAATCCATGCTAGTAGACATCTTATAAGTAAACTGAAATATTTTTTTATTTTCAGGCCGTAAAAAAGATAGGGTTCCTGAATCTATTCACTAGGAGTCTGCGTGTTCGAATTGCACTGGTGGGGCCTGTAGTGACTATGCAGTGGTTCTTCTATGACTCTATTAAAATTCTAAGTGGACTGTAAGTTCAATCCTTGCTAAGTTTATTGCCATGGGTGATTCTACAACAGCATTCCTCTATATATTCTGTATATATATATGCCAAAAATGTTTTTATATATAGCATTACATTAAGGTAATACTTGTATAATATATTGAGCTCTGATAATGACTAAGGTGACAAAGTGAGTCATTTGGCGGGAAGCTGTGACTTTTGAAAGTGAAATGATGATTGTGGGGGAGACTCTCAAGTCTCAATGCACATTATGTAATAAGCGGGAAATTATCAATTATTCGAGTGATAACAAGGGGGGGGGGGGGGGGGGGGAATGCAAGACTACAATGAGTGTACAACAGTACAAGGCCCTATTAATGCTCTACTTAAAACTGATCCAGAGTAATCTTATAAGTGTATTGCTTTAGTTCTCTGCTGTGGCTTGAATGCCTTTATCCTCCAGCAACATGATGGTATACGGCTAGAGAAATTAATCAATAAATTTGCACTTAGGAAATGTATGCAATCCACAATTGATAGATAATTTGGCAGTTAGCAGTCTTGGCACTTTGAATTTGGAGTCTGAACAATGCCTCATTGAATCACTTGGCCGTAGCCTAGGAGAGGAGCTGTATGTATATATGGGCTATGCCATCTGATTGTCCGGTTAAATAACCTCACCTTTAACAATGATGGCTGGCCAGCTGCCTGCCTCTTACATATCCTACTCTCTTGTAGTGAGTAGGGACACCTTGTTTTCATCTAACATTGAATGAGATGCAGGTCTTACATTGGGTGTTTGATGATTTCAAAGCATGTCTTCTAGCAAAACTTAAACCTTAAAATGCATGGTCCAAGTGCACATCTGCCCCATGTGCATCTTATGAACACAGTTTCTTCGATCATAACATGCAAGTTTTGATTGATATATCGGGTGGTTGGTTGAAATGATGGTAAAAACTGCTGGTTGGGCTCAATCATTGTTGTCTGTAGATTGGTGGAACCTAGATGGAAACTTTATTCAAAAAAAAAAAAAGGCCAGCTGAGACTAAACACTACTTGGTTTCACATTTTTTCTGGGATGGGAGTGGGAGGGTTTGATGACAGACAACATCTCACCCTCTCAGCACAATGAATGATCTACAAGTGCTACTCAATTTACGTTTTTGTTTGGCAATCCTGATTACTACTGTATATCTGATATAGTTTTGTTTCAAATTTTCATGATTCAGTGGCTTCTCGTTTCACATTGTTCTTTTTAACCCTATTACTGACATGTTTGAACCTCTTTCTATTATTCTCTGAACTTCTGAAGGCCTGCAAGTGGTGGACTCCCAAAGCGTCTTGAAGAGTCAATTTCTGCTGGTTAATGATATGCTTCTGGCAACCTCCTTTGGCATAGTTCTTCCTGACAAGAGTAGTTATAAACTTATAAATTCCCTCCACACATCAGTTTGTATCAGTTCGATCATGAATGATGGAACAGAGAAGAGAATATCTGTACAGGTTTATATCAGTGTACACTGCGCGTATCTGGTTTTGCCGATAATAACTCAGTGACATATTACATGAACTTGCAGTGTTACTGCTTTTTACTCATGATAGATTTTCTGTTGATAAAATATCATCACAAGGATAAGTCATTAAAGCACTTTTAGGCTTGGATCTGACCTACCTATCTGGAGTACATAGCCAACCTATTCAGAATTCCCCTTGTAACCCCTTTCCTCCTCCCGGCGGTGAGATTCGATCCCGGAGTAGCTACCAAGTATGAATTTTATTTGTTGTTTTGTTTACTAGTACATCGTACATGAAGTCTAGCTACCAAGTATGAATTTTATTTGTTGTTTTGTTTACTAGTACATCGTACATGAAGTCATAAGGCATGTAGCCAGCATTCAGATCTGAGTGCACTAAATCTGTGGTTGTGACAAGGCAAGTTGCCCTTTTAATGGGACCATGTTGTTCAAAGAAATATTTGTATAGCATGAATGGAAAATAAACATAATCATTCATGCATTCCCACCACATATGACATGTAGCTCAATGATCAACTCTATGCCATACATTGTAAGTATTCTTTTATATTTGATAGACAGATTTCAGTTTTTAATTACTTGTTTATTTAGCTATTTTATTTTCTTATTGGTTGACATGGTTGTATTTATTGTTCTTTATTTGCAAAAATGGACCACAAAGAGAGTAAATGATTACAAGATTGTATGATCACAGAAGAAGAGGGGTGGGGTAAGGGGTTGTGGTTGTTACGAGTACTTGTTAGAAAGTCTAACCGATTATAAATCAGATTTAATACGAGTTAAAAAGGAGGCCTTTTGTAAACTGTTTTATTGCGAAATAATTCTATAATATGAAAAAGTCTATACAATGGAGTAATATTTTTGACGGGAAATTCTTATGATTATAAATACTCTAGAAAGAAGTTTTCATACAACGGATTTTTTGTGTGGATTTAATTCAATTATAATTTGTAACTTTATGTAATCATCATAAAAATAAAATCAAAGCTGTAGTTTGGAATGAAAAAAAGCACTAGTACTAAAATGCCTTAGAGGTGAAAATGAAAGGCCAAAGTAACCACTTGAGCAAGTGGACTAGCAATTATGTCAATCTCTTTCGGTCTTTCATCTTTTTCATACTAGCTAGTGTTGAAGTGTTCTAAATTTGGACTGGCCAGCATTATCAAAACTCTACAAGTGAAAATTATATTTGACTCTTGATATTTCTTGATCAAACAAGCCTCAAAAAATTGGATTATTTCTTAGGTAAGAAAATATGACATTTTCTTCATTGAATATGAATCTATTCCTAATTTATTCATAATTAAATTGAGATGTGAAATAACTTTTGCTTTTGCGACTAAGACATTTTGATGAATATTATTGTATGATTTGTATGTAGCCTCTATTTCATTTTGATTGATCCAATAATTTTTTTTTTTTTTTTTTTTTTATCTTTTTGTTAATTGAGTTTTCTTCATAGTGTCAACTCAATCCAAATATAAATTTCTCCCACCAATTTTATTTCTCACCAACTCAATCCAATTAAAAAATAAAAAGTTGTAAAATTACAATAAGATAAACAAAAAGGAACAAAAAGAGTAGTAATTCAGTACCCCTTGGCCTATGCCACACATTGTTATTACGGAGTATTATAAGACTTATTACATTTTTAGGTTTTTGTTTATATGCTAATATTTGCTTTTAAGAATATGAGAGCGATTTGCTAACAATAACTTTTACTAATTCTTAAAGATATCCATAATAACCTTTACTTTTCAAATAACATTAATTTGGAAACTTATGAAAATATTACACTCCATCTTTTTTATTTTTCTATAAAATCATATCATATATGTTTAATATTTTTATTTATCTTTTTATTTGTTACAACATTAAGACTCTTTGTACATTTTTCTTTACTCCGTATTAGACATAACTTATTGATAAAATAATTTTCTTTTTCTCTTTGAAAAAATTTCTAATAACAATGATGTACACCATATTAGAGACAAGACAATATGAATAGTAGGAAGATTAAGTTTTAAGCAAGACTACTTAGACTAGATTGAGTGTAAAAAGATAAGGATTAGACTTCCTAAAACTTGGATTGACCAACACATGAACATAAATAGAGAATCGTTGACTGAAAATCAGCCACCATTACTCTTTTTTTTTTTTTTTTTTTTGGAAATCCTAAAATTAGCAGCTTTCTTATTTTCTCTCTCCTAATTTCATTGGATACTGTTTTAATTGAGCCATGATAAAGAAAAGTCAAACACCACCTTTCATTCCTCCCCCCCCTGTTTGGAGTTTGCCAGTATTGCCACCTTCCCCTTTCCTAGAAACCGCGTAATTTTTCTTCAAAAAAAAAAAAAAAGAAACCGCGTAATTTAGATTTTAGAACACTCAAAAATAAAATTAATTAATAAATTAAAATATTCCATCTTTTAATTATCTGATTGGTTAAGATTAAGTAATTTTTGCTGGATCAGATAATGAGATCTATGGTATAGGATATTAGGATCTACTAAAGAGCTGTTAAGCACTTTCTTTTTAGATCTTTCTTGCACCTTAATTACTTTATTATTAACTTCGCATTAACGCGATAGCAGTTAGCTTAGTTGGTTAAATCTTATTGATAAATCAAATTGAATCTTATTAACATTATTGACTTTTTTAATATTTTATACACCAAGATTAAAGATATGTAATTATAAACATCCTATTAAAAGAAACACTTTTCTTTCATTTGCTTTTTTTCTTGTTTACAGAAAAAAACAAAGAGACCCACCTCACAATTTTTTTCAAAATTCAGGAAAAAGCAGAAATAAAAACGTAATAAAGGATTCGTCAAAAAAAAAAAAAAAAACGTAATAAAGGAACAACCTTGATTATTCCTTGATTGAAAATGGAAGATCTTTGACACCCTAATAATAAAATTTTCTTTTATTTTTCCCCCCCAATTTTTTTTTTCTTTTGTTTATTCCTCAAGAACATGAGCTAGGAACTTACCTTGAAAGATCTTCCTTTTGCCCTTTAGTTGATCATCTTTATCAATAAATCTATGTCCTCTCTTTGATACTTTTATTGACTTCATCAAAAAATTTAGGTACTACCCTTTCTCCTTTCTTTCTCTCTCTTCAATTTATATATTTGTTCATCTAGATCTAGTTTACATTTCTTGCAGTTATTTGATTCATTTCTCATATGGGTTTGTAATTTTATTGTTTGTTTGTTGATTAATTTGTTCCAATTTTTGTGGGATTTATTTGTTTTTATTTGTGGATTTATACGATGATTTTGATTGATTTTTAATGTTGTTGTTTTTGTGTTTGTTTAATTTCTTGTTCAGTGCAATTAAGATTGATTGATTGAATGAGAAACTTTGGTTTGGATTGTGAAAGAGTTGTTGAATTGGTTGGGTGGAATTGAGGTTGTTTCATGGGCAATACATGCCGGGGATCTTTTGGGGCAAAATTTCATCAGGGCGAGACTCAGCCCGAGGATCATTCTGTTGTAAATTCGAACTCGAACACGAATTCGAATACCACTAGCTCTAATACTACCAAGAGAAACGATTCCGATTATTCAGATTATTCACCTAATAGTTTGAGAAACCAGCAACTTGTTAATCAGGAATTTGCTCAAGATAATCCTAAGAAAGATCATAATTCTGTGGTTGTTGTTCCAATGGCTAAAGATAATAATACCGTAAGGAAGCAAAGTGATAATCAAGCTTATTATGTTTTGGGTCATAAGACTGCCAACATTCGTGATCTTTACACTCTTGGCCGTAAATTGGGGCAAGGGCAATTTGGGACCACGTATCTATGTACTGAGATCTCCACGGGGATTGAATATGCTTGTAAATCGATATCGAAAAGGAAGTTGATATCCAAGGAGGATGTGGAAGATGTGAGAAGAGAGATTCAGATAATGCACCACCTGGCAGGTCACAAGAATATTGTGACCATAAAGGGTGCTTATGAAGATCCTTTATATGTGCACATTGTGATGGAACTTTGTTCTGGGGGCGAGTTGTTTGACCGCATCATTCAAAGGGGGCATTACAGTGAGAGAAAGGCTGCTGAATTGACTAAGATCATTGTCGGGGTTGTTGAAGCCTGCCATTCACTTGGGGTTATGCACAGAGATCTCAAGCCTGAGAATTTCTTGTTGGTGAATAAGGATGATGATTTCTCTCTCAAAGCTATCGACTTTGGGCTGTCTGTCTTCTTTAAACCAGGTATCCTAGCAAATTATGTTTCTCTTTTTGGTTTCTTTTATAAACATCAATGTTTGAGGAATTGAGTCTTCTGATGCATATTGATTGTTTCTCTCAGTTAGCATATGCTTTATCATTGCCTGATAAGCATGAGCATATTTAATTTTTTAAAACCATTTCATGTGAGCATAGGCATGGCTGAATGCCACTCGATTGTCATTTATTGAGATCCGGTGTTGGTAATTTCATGTAGTTGTGATGTCTGGCAATGAATTGATAGCATAATATATTTTAATATTTTTCCGATATAATTTGTATAATCATTAAAAAAAGTCCAGAGTTCTTATTTATTTTTCAGGTACATTTAACACTAATTATGCCTGCGTGGATGATATCATGTAATGTTAGCAAAGCTGAAAGTAGTCAGCATACAGTTTTCAAGGACTAATTAAAGGTGGCTGGCTATTGCAGGTCAGGTCTTTACAGATGTGGTTGGAAGTCCTTACTATGTCGCGCCTGAGGTTCTTTTGAAGAATTATGGCTTTGAGGCAGATGTTTGGACTGCTGGAGTTATTCTGTACATATTACTCAGTGGTGTGCCACCATTTTGGGCTGGTATGTAAGGGGTTTTATTTTTTTGTTTCTTTTTCAATTATTACTTTGTGGATATTGTGTGCATCTTTATTTCAGATGATATCATATTAATTTTTTTTTTGTTTTTGTTGTTTCTCAGAAACTCAGCAGGGAATATTCGATGCAGTTTTGAAGGGTCATATTGATTTTGACTCAGATCCTTGGCCCCTAATTTCCGATAGTGCAAAGGATCTTATCAGAAAGATGCTGTGCTCAAACCCAAAAGAGCGTTTAACTGCTCACCAAGTTCTATGTGAGTTAGTATTTGCTCTTTGATAATCAGTTTACTTCATTGTTTGTGAAAGCTTTTTCTCGTTTATTATTTGGACACTGTTTTTATTGAAATAGCTACCTTGTTTAGGTCATCCTTGGATTTGTGAAAGTGGGGTTGCACCAGATAGAGCATTGGACCCAGCTGTAATTTCTCGTCTCAAACACTTCTCTGCAATGAACAAGCTGAAGAAAATGGCTTTGCGGGTATGTATAATCTACAAATATGATTTTCCTTGTTTGTACAATTACAAATGATTTATAGTGCTATTAGATGTCATTATGGCTTATGTGATGATGTGAGGGATTGTGATACCCCTGTGTCTTACTTTATCAGGTATAATAAGTAAAGTAACTAAAACTACACGCTTTTTTTAAAATACATAGTGGCAGTACCATATTGATTGAGTTTGCACTATGGCCTTTCCATCAAGGTTCACTTCTTCACATTTATGATATATCACAATGGAAGCATGGGACCATCGGCAGATTTTGATTATCTCAGCTGGCTGTAATATGGGGATGATCTTCTAAAATTCTAAATGTATCTTTAGAGGGTTGGGAGGGTTGCAGGTGGCGTAAGTTAACTTGTTCAAGCTCTATTTACAAGTACATGCGTTTCTTTTTAACTCCTCTCTCTGTTTATGATTTTTGTATACTAATAGAAAGCTCACAACCTCACTTGATTATGAAGGAAAAACTAAAAGAATTCAATAGATTCTAGTCAAAAGAATCACTTTTTGGTGTGTTACTTTATGTGTCACTAAGTTGTGATCATTTTACCTTTTTATGTATTTATTATTATTTGGCATGAATACTAATTCTACTTATCAAACTTCTCTTTTCCCTGTTATCTGCTTTTGGAAAAGGCTAAACTGCTTTTCATTTATGGTTTTCCATTTTGGACTTTCCCCTTTTATTTCCTTCTCCCACCCCCCCCCCCCCCCCCCCCCCCCCCCCCGCAGGTTATATCCCATTTGGTCAAGGCTGCATTTAGTTATAAACTCTGTAGACCTGAAAATGATGAAGCCTCTCTTCTTTGTCCCCACTTCGTCTTTGTCTTCTACTTCCTCATCCTGCTCTTGATGTTCTGATTTCATTCACAAAATTACATATTATGAATGCTAGTTTCTAGATATAACATGGTGAAAATTCGCAAAATAATCTCTCATGTTAATTTTTGGCAGGTTATAGCTGAAAGTTTGTCAGAGGAAGAAATTGCTGGATTAAAAGAAATGTTTATGTCAATGGATACTGATAACAGTGGTGCAATTACATTTGAGGAGCTCAAAGCTGGTTTAAAAAGATATGGTTCAAACCTTAAAGACATAGAGATACGTGATCTGATGGAAGCGGTAATAATTTAGTTATTGTGAAGTTGGTATTTTTTATTCTCTATATTGCAACCACTCGCCTGTACTTGTATTCGCTAAACCTTCTTATTTGTTTGATATATTACCTTCCTTTTTTTGGGTTACTGCACTTAGTTAATATTAGTATGCCATGAATCTTATTGATTTAAGCTGTTTGTTTCTTTTCAAATTTGGCAATGTACTTCTTATATCATTATTTTTGGAAACAAGGCATGTGCATGTTGGTAACATTGTGCTAGTCAGCTAGCATACTTGCCTGAATTCTGATGACCTCTTTTTTGCTAGTTGTTACTTGACTGAAGAGACAAGTTGACGTAGAAATAATATAGGTAAACATTGCTACTGTTGATAAATATGCTGTGTTGAAGAGTTAAGACTAAGGTCAAAACTCTTCTTTGGTTACTTTGTGTGAGGCTGGTGTATTTAGCTTCTCTTTGGGCTCTCTCCTGGGGCATCCCTTAAAATTAATTTTTTGGCTCCCATTGCATGTGCTTCTTACGTGATATGTATCCATATGAAAGTGCACCTTGCACGTCTTCCCAACTTATTGTCCTTGTACATATAAATTTGATAGCCTACCTGACTGTATAAGTGTATAATCTGAAAAAATACTCCTTCCGTTTGATGGTTGTCCAATATTTTTGTATGTATTATCAACAAAGTTATCATGAATCATCTCTTTTGTTTAACTTGAGATACAATGAAGAGATACAGGTTCTTATTTTCTTGTTTAAGCTTTTAATTTCTTGTACATGCTAGTATGCTACATTCTTCTGAACCATGTTATATTGTGCAGGCTGATATTGACAATAGTGGTACAATTGACTATGGGGAATTTATAGCTGCTACAATTCATCTCAACAAGCTCGAGCGTGAGGAACATCTTGTTGCTGCCTTTCAGTACTTTGACAAGGATGGCAGTGGATCTATTACCATTGATGAGCTCCAACAAGCATGTCAAGAACAGGGCCTTAACGATCTTTACCTTGAAGATGTTATCAGAGAAGTTGATCAAAATAACGTAAGTCTTGTCACTCCTCACTCTCAGTCGCATTTCTCTGCTTCACCTTTTGTAATCTTATCCACATACTGTATTATTTTGTGCTAATTCTTTTTTATAATTTCTGAAATTTGGAATGGCAGGTCATTGGCCTCATGTTTTTACTTTCCATTCATATCTTTCTATACATCTCAGTATTGTGTTTGACATACATTTCAGGATGGCACAATTGATTATAGTGAATTTGTTGCGATGATGAGAAAAGGTGATGGTGGGATTGGAAGGAGAACCATGCGTATGAGCATGAGAGAATGAGAGATGCACCTGGGGTTTACTAGACTTTCACTGTAGTTTTATTTAAGGTACTTGTTTTTCCTCTCCTCGCAAAGTTATTTAGCTGATAAAACAGTGTAAGAGCAATTGGTGGATTCTGTGAAGTAGGAGTCTAAACGTGAAATTTGAAAGAATGGTGTATCATTGCTGCTGAAGGTTCTTATGTGTGCTAACAAAGAATGACAATCTAAAATCTTAGCCATTGTTCTTCATAATAGTATTAAATTTTCTTATAAACTAGGAGGGTTTTCTGAGCAAAGATGCTGTTGTTCTTTTTAAGAGTTGTTTCAACCTTATAAGCTAACATTCTTTCGACATTTTAAACAAACAATTTTGACCTTACTACGTAGCTTGCAGATTGGGTGCATGAAACTGTGGAATTTGTGTTATGCACATTTAATGAAGTGAAAATAGGAAAGATCACGATAAATGTTGTATTACCTTGCAGAATGGCTTTCATGTCTTTTTTAGTCTATAATCAACTGATTTTAGCTCTTACCAATTTTATGATTACATCTGAGTTTTGTTGATTTTTACCAATTAAGACTGATTGCTCATAATTTAAATTGATTTTTTACCAAGTAAGAAGTATAACTTATTGTTTTCTGGTTAAAACTTAATTTAAATTTGTAAAGAATGCCTTGAACTAGCCAACAGGCCCAACTAGCAGAAGTAGATGGTTTGATTCTCTTTTTTCCAGTGTGATGCTGATAACGTAGTGTGTTTTACAGGTTTGTACAGCAATGGATGATAAAACCATGAGATGTAGGTTCTTCCTCCGGCTCAACAACTTCCTTTTGTGGGGTGTTTATTGTAAAGGTTGTGTGGTTAAGCACTATAGAGCAAAAGTTATAAACTCTGCAATGACTGGTCTGAAATGGATTCCAACATACCATGATCTGTGTATGTTTGGAAGAACAAGGTTGATCTACTGTTGCTTCCTTTGCAAGCTTGGAAGTTCGTGCTCGTTCTGTACTTTTAACTTGTTGGATTGTACTTCAGAAAAATGATATTTATTCAAGCGGCTGTCAATGTCATTTTAGAAGTGCTGTTGTATGTTGTTAAATGTTGAGATTTAAACCTTAGATCCCTTTGTATCATGAATGAAAAGAGGACCGTTGTTGAACTTCATTGAGTTCTGATTTTTTTTGTTCTGTATCAAATTATCAATGTTGCTCCCTTTAATACAGCAGAGCTGTTATGCATTGCTATATATATATGATGCTTACTCATCTTCTGGACTTATGGCCTGTGAATCGCAGGAGACTTGGTCGTTTCAATGAGTTAGTGATAGCTGCATAACTTTATACTCCACGTATTAGCCCTGAATTAACACGGCAACCCTTTTGGACTAAAGCCGATGTTTAACAAGAGCTACATTGTTACAGCAACCTTGCCCCAATGTCTTTAAAGTGTTTTTCGCCTTGGACATAGTTTAAACCCGCCAAGATAGGGTAAAGGAGCTACTTTGATTGTTATATATTCATCTTAAAACACTGTCCTAGTTTCCAATGGTTTTCCCGTCCCCCAACGCCGTATAAAAATAAGTGTCCCTGAGACACTTCTCACTGCTTGCTATCTTAGATTATGTTGCTCTAAACAAGTGAATGGTGTTGTCATGTAGCTCGTTACATTAATAAGCAACACCATTTGTCTCACTATGTTCAAGGTTGGAAGACGACCATGTACCTAAAATCCTACTCCTTAATATTTTTTTAGAGTAGATAGATTCAAAATACGAGGTTGATCGTGGACATGAAACTTTACGAGCAAATTAATTAAACTACTAAATGTATGTAATAGCCAAAAAAATCCGTTGAGAAATATCTTGATTACCTGGATGTTCAGCTCTAAAAAATTCTCAAAAAATATATCCGGAAGAGGTTAAGTCCACTCTCAAAGATGGGTCGATCATCCCTTCAGAATGAAGGGACTTATACCTTATACACAACATAAAGTAAACATACAATAGCTTCCAAAAATCAAGATTGCAAATTTTTATCGGGACTCAAAACTATTCATTCACGTATCAAACTTTAGCTAGACAAACAATAGTAAATGAATCGAACATAGTAGCCACAAAAGAGGAAATAAAAAGTTGATTCTTACATAAACCAAACATTACATGAAACTCTGTATTAAAGGTAAATGAATAAGATCCTTACATAACAATCATGAAAGATGAGTACTGAAATATAAAATCTGCAGTTATAATAAATTCATCGATCAAATGGAGATGAAACCTTCATGGACGATAAGAGCAAACACGAGTACGAGGAAGCCGATGGCAATACAATTGCTGGAGGAGAAGGTTGTTTGAGAGTAGGCAGAAAATGTAATTGCTACACCTACTAATCCTATTGCCAAAGCTTTCGCACTTTGGTTCATTGTTTTTTTTTATGTTTTTTCGTGGTCGAATTTGACAAAAAGTATGAGAATATTGTGTTGGTTGATTAGATGAACAAGAAATATAAGATGATGAAAAATGAGAGATTTGAGTTTTATGTTTGAGATCATGTATTTGAAGTTTGAAGTTATTAAGTCAACGATACATGAGGATTGGCGGATCTGGCCTCGTTGACTAGTTGCATTAATGCACTCTTAAGTCTTAACTCGACAACTCGTCACTATTTTGATAAAATATTAGAGTTGCAGCTCTTTGAGCATCTAAAGTGACATAATATGAGTATGTCTCAACAACCAAGAGAGACTTAGAGACGTGAGAGATAACAAGTATCTTATTTTAAAGGGAGATTGATTAAATCATTTGTATCTAGTCATGTTTTAGAGGTGACAATTAAGTTGTTCGAATACACCCTTAGTTTACAATAAATTTTCTATTAGCACATTTTGGATTGCACGTACATATGAATCTTTTGCCAAGTCAAGGGTGGTATACATTTGTAGATATGGTTTAAGATTCGAATCCTCCTGTTAAGATTCAGAATTTCTCATACTCCCAAAATAATAATAATAATATTGTATAAAATACAGACAATCAAAATACATAATGATCAGCATGCTAAGGGTAAAATTGCATACATTTTGATATATATTGGATTGTTCAAAAACTAAGTACAGCCCCTGAGATGAGGCTATTTGTTGTACAAAGGGGTTATAAAATGAGAATTTAGCATTATATATAACACTATTAAAAAAAAAAAAAAAAAAGAATGCTCTTTGACAAGCCTAAAAGAGCAGAAGCATATACTGTATAAAATTATATGCATATTAGACATTACTAATAATGCAGTGTTGACCAATTCAATTACTAGCTAACGTCTCATGCCCTATTGATATTTCCTGTAAAAAAGAGTGAAACAATGTGTCTTAGCAGATTATCTTGGCAGAACAGCAATTTTGAATATTGCCAAAAATCGAGTTTTTATTCAGGCATACCTTTAACTTGCCATCAGTTGTGAAAATGCATCTTGATGAAATAGTGAATCCAGGATCTAGTAACCATCCTACCTCTCCACAAGTTTCGCCGTTCCCACTTTCCTTGAGTGAGCACCATAATTGCCGCGGTAACAGAATCAGTTCATGCTCATTTCTGACTATTTTCTGCGTACTTCTTCCTGTAAGTTCTTGCAAAGGTTTCTGCCCAATGAAAAGGAAAATCGGCGTTAAGCTTACATAATGCTGTACGTTTAAAAAATATAGAGGTCAGTTGATCAAACAACAAAACAGGACTCACATTCTGAGAAGTTTGGTAGCTAGCCACAGCATCCTGACTCTGCCAAACACCAGTAACATCAGAAGCATTCAAGGCAGGTGTAGAAGCGAATGCAGAATCACGTATAGCACAACCGCCAAGCTGATCTCCATTTCTGAACGGCCCATACCACAGCTCACAAAACACTTTTACTTTCTGCAGTTTCAACTTTGAATCCTCCAAACGAAGTGTCTGAATCACCCTTACTCTAGACTCCTTATCAAGAGGGTCAATCAAACAATGCTCCAACTCCAACACTCTATACACTTCATTCTCCAAAACTGACCAAAGGGCCACATAACAGCCGGTGTTCTGAAACGCAAAGGCTAAGATGCTACTGCTTTCTTCGCCTCCTATGATCCTCTCATCGCTGTTATATACTGTTGCTGCATCAGCCTCACAGCCTACTGTGGGAAGTAATTTTACAGACCTGTAGGAAAGAAGGAGTTTCTGTGGATCGGCTAATGTAGGGCATTGAGTTTGCCAATCGAAAACCTTAACTTCCCATTCCCTGTATGCTTCAGGTACTACTGATTCAGGAAGTTCAATGGGTTCCCCAGCAGTTGTGAAATCTGCTCCAAACCCATCCCACTCTCCTGAAACTTTGTCCGCGAATTCTGCCCAACCTTGAAACAAATTAACAACCTTGCTGCATCAGTTCTATTAATTCAGGTGATGTTAACAGTAGGAATTTTGGACACTACATATAATTCATAAGGGTTAATAAAACATCAGTCTTAAAATTGAATAATTCCTAAGAAATGAGCTTGTATACAATTATTACAGTGGATAAATGCCAATGTGAGGCCTTAGCGAATTTTAAATCTATCTCCACCACAGACTTTAACCAACTAAGCTAGCTGACATCCATAACATAATATCCGTGTTATATTACAGGGGTATTCTAGATTATAAGGGGAAATATAGTGTGATATCTTGGAGATTAATTAGGCCTAGCTTAGGGAATATATTTAAGTAGTTATGATATGGTTGTTTCTCCCCTCAACATCAACATCACATCAAAGTTGAAAAAGATAGCTAATTTTACTTATGAACTCTTCATTCCACACTCTAATATAAAATTCAACATATGAAGTATATAATTCATAAATTCATAATACAGCAAAATTAAAAAAAATCCAAAAGCAATTAATATCCCAACTTACTTAATTACATAAATAAATCAAATGATTACTTAATATCCAAGTAGTAGAACAGTAAAATAAAATAACATACTGGAATTAGGAGAAGATGGACTAAAACTGCTACTTTGTTGTTGATCAACCTCAATTTGTGAAGGAATAATCTTAGCAACTGAACGAACAGTAAGTTTACTGCTAGAAGGCAGGGGTAATTTTGAGGAAAGAGAAAGTGAATTAGAGATAAATGGTAAAAGAGGGTAATTCTGAAGTATTGAAGAATTACTGTAGGATGGTATGAGAGTCCTCTTCTTCTGTGAGATTACAAAGTGATGAGCAGAAGAAGAGGCCATTTTTTTAAACACAACTTTATTTATTAATTTGAAACAAGAAAAAAAAAAAAAAAAAAAACACAAATTTTTAAATGGAAGGTCTTATCTTTTTAATGAAGTGAATTTATTATCTTGAGCAAAGAATACAAGGCTGTAGAGTTGAGTTGGGATGTGAGGATAGTTTGCAATTGTGAGTTCTGCAACCGTAAGTCAATTCCCCCTTGATTGGAATATTCTTGCATATTGGCCACTATATTCTGGCACTTTCCCTTTCCTTGGCCTTATTTGAAGAAGAAAATAAAAGTATTTCTCTCTTTGTTCCATAGTAATCTTCTTATTTGTAATTTTGTCGTTATTTATAAGATAAAATAATTTTATAACAGTAGTAGTTATGTTAAAAGCATTGACAAACGTGTGCAGTTAAAGTAGAAAATTCATTTTTTGTGTATTTCTTTAATTATCTTTTAATATTACTTGTACTTCCTTCATATTTATGTCTTTTTTTTAGGATTATGCAAAATTGTTTGTTAAGTTGGAATTCATGCAATGAATTGTACTACGTATATAAAATAAATTGTGATAGTATATTGATAATTTAAATCAAATAAATAAAAGGGGATCAATGTTGTAATGACAAATTATGTAAAGTGTAAAAAGTTAGTTAAATAATTCGACGATAATTGAATTATTGAATGGTGAAGGGATATACTCATATACATAATTGGTTAATTATAAAAATTGAAGTGGAGGTGTAGCCATGTAGGGCTTAGAGGGTTACTGCCTTACTGGCCTGGTACAAACGCGATTGGCCCGAGTGAGTAGTGACCCAGCTAAGCTACCACTGGAGGCCCAAGTCTTAATGATGGACTGAAAATAGAAGTCTCACAAATAGGATGCTTGAAACGAGTAGATACATTGAACTATGTTATTGTGTAGTATACGTCTGCATGATTTACTCACTCCACCATACGTCCATACGTACTCAGTCATCTGTGATCCTGGGCTATGGTGATTCTTTGTAAAATCATAGCACCACCTTCGTGATAATGAGACTATGAATTATATATAGCTAGTGACAGTATTATGGTTAACACTTGTACTGTTGTACAACACTAATTCCGAAATGTTTTTGTAAATTTTTTATGTGAATAGATCATATTCAAGTGGCGGATCATTTGTTTTGGTCTTGAGCTGAATTTTAAATTTATTGTTATCATACGAGTATTAATTATTTTTAAAATAAAAATAAATAAATAAAGTTTTATCATATAAAACTTTTAGTAAGGACAAGCTATCAAGTTCAATTCGATTAAAAAGACCATATAAGAAATGTAACATCTTGATAAGAATTTCGGAGAGGTTGGAGTATGAGTTATCAATAATTTTTAGCTATCATTGATAATATGACCTAAACACTTGCCAAAAAACAATTTCGAAAAATATCATTGTAATGGTAAAACAAAAAGAGAAGGAACCACCACATTGTTTTGTACTCAAGTAATTATGGAAGGCTAATTAATGTTTGCTTTGTAAGTTGCATGCATATGGTTTGGCTAAAGTCTTAATAGCCAGCAAACCCAGCATTGTTTTCGGCATATTTTCCATCTGTTTCTGTCGGTGCTGTATGGTAGGAACCATGTGATCTTAATTATTAATCAATTTGCAACTAATTATTATCACCTAAAGATTGATGTTATGTAATCATCATAATATTCCAATATAATTACTTGATGACCAATTAAAGAAATAAATATATACAACTTTAAGGGTTTGTTTAAAATAAAGACGTAAAAATAAAAACATTAGTATTAGACTATTACTCCGTAGTAGATAATACAGTAAATCAGTAATGCTAATCGATAAATGCGTGATTTTTATCATCACCTTTTTTTGATATATATTTTCATCGTATATAATCGAGGTAAGTATGATTTACCCACTCATTAATTGTTAACCTTTTCTCAATTATTGGGCAACATAAGAGGTAAGAAAGACACATCAAAGCAAATAAGATGTCTTAATTCTTGCAGTCAATGAACAATTAAGCTTTGTATAAACTTGAAAACAACGGTTAGTCTGCAGCTTTTGTACTCTACACATAATCTTCCATAGGAATATAGAATCAGACATTTTGACAACTTGGATTTTTATGTCAGACCTCCCATATAATTGCTTTAATTAGTATAATAATCATTGTTGTCTTTTGTTTAATACAGTAGCTAATTTAGCTTGTTCTTGATAAATCTTCTTGGCAAAATCTTAATCATTTTTTTCCCGGTATTTAGAGAGCTACAAGGGCTAGAAATGAGAATCGGTTCCAACATTTTCTAGAATCGGGAGAAAAGCTCTAACCAATTGAACTATCCCTTACTCTCTCATATAGGACGATCATACAATGACTTATAAGACAGATATTATTTAGATCCAAAAAATTAGTCGTACTATATATTATGAGTCGCAATTAATTACTCTTCAGCATAGATATTAGTCATATTACTGTAATCACAGTAACTTATTGAGAATTAAACCTTTTGCGGTAAGAGTTGCATCGTAACGCGTTTTAGAACAACTAATAATGTCACGTGTATTTGATTATTTTGCGTTATTGTTAACTTTGACTTTTCACGTCTTAGTTGCTTATAATTAGTGTCTTACATGTACACCACTTTGTATTTCTTTGATTCAAAAGAATTGTCTTCTGTCAAGAATATAATACTTGTGTTAAAATTGAATCTACTTAGTATTTGACCAAATTGTCAAAAGTTGTGGAAGGTCTCTTTTCATAGGATATTTATTTAACTTTGTAATGTAGTAAATTACTCATCATCATCGATGCATTAATGAGGATTGAAAAAACAACACATTCATAAGGATTACAAAAATAACACTTCACGTATTTAATTGAAGCTTTTTGAATAATTATGAATAAACAGTTGGTAATACTTCATACGAAAGAAAGGTGTGTAATACCTTCTACTCCGTAATTTTAAATGTGCATGCATTTTATGGTAAAAGAGCGCATATTAAGTGGGCAACATGTCCATTGCTCCCAAGTCCATGATGTAGTTTGCAAAATACCAGTGCAATGTAGCACATAGGTATTGTTCTTCTTTCTATGTGAAATGACTAAATGAGCATATTATTGCAACTTTAACTAGCACCAACTTTGGCTACTATGCTCCATTTAAAAGCAACCTTTAACTTGCTATAGAAGTGTAAAAATCTCTGTCATTTCCCCTTTTCTTCCCTAATAGAATCTTGATTTTTTTTTTTTAACAATTATTTGTACAATAATACAGCTTCTAAAATAATGGAGAAGAATTAATATTGGCCTTTTTCGATTACCCATTCTTAAAGAAACAACAAAACATTGAAATATAATTACTTGTACATACATTTTTACAAATTACACTAAAATACCAAACAATTCTACCCAAAAAACAATACTTGTAAAAAAAAAAATGAACAAATAATAAAATTAACCAAATAATAACATGTAATATCAATCATATTAATCACTACTAATAATATTCTATATACCTTTCAAAATCCTACCTCCAAAACACCCACCATTTTCTGAATTCAATCTTCCTCTCATCCTTTTCATCTTGTTTGCACAGATCTCCACGCATACATCATTACATGAAAAAATTACATCAATTATTCATTATAAAGAATTAATCTTGATTAGATTAATTAATCAATCAATCAAGGAATAATACTCTGCTTTTCATAATAATGATTTTCAACCAAGAGTAGAACCTCTTCTCATTGAACCATTATGATTTTGATACTTAAAAGTCTGAGGAAGAGACATATCATCGTATCTAAGAATCTTCCTAACCTCAGATTTAACCTTAAAAAACAGATGCATTAAACTTCCCCTGTTTTGAAACCCAAGAAAACGTTTCTCTTCTTCATTCATTTCCAGATCTTGAACAAAAGTGGGCTTTCGTGACAAAACCCAAGCCCAGCCCAAATCCCACCATTTCTTGATCGAACTTCCCGCGTTTTCTCCCATGGAAGACAGAGACTTGGACCGATGAATAGCCCATGAAGTTGCAGGAGAAGCAGAGATTGAAGAAGGATGAAGGTTTAAGGAAAGAGACGAAAGCCGCCTTCGTAAACTTGGTTGATCATCTGAAGAAGAAGATGATGATGAAATTGGAAGAGATGAACTCTTTGTTGTTCTTTGTTGAATGGTTTGAACTATTGAGCTCATTGCAAACAAAGCGTCGGTTATTTTTTGTCGTTGAAATGAAAGCGTTGAAGGAGGAAATGAAAGTGTCGGTTTAGAAAGAGGGAGAATATAGAGGGGAGTTTGTTTGAGGGAGGGAGTGTAGAAGAATGGGAGAAATGAGAAACAGCTAATAGGTAATAAGGGTTTTTGGAAACAGGCTGGTTGATTCCTTCTTTTCTTGAATTACTAGTACTTTGTTTTAAGGCATGGAAAGAAGAGATTGGAGGGTGGGGTGATCATGGTAGGGTCGTTTTAGCTTATTATTTGTATGTATGTATTGTAATGGTCACCACTTTTTTTTTATTTCTTAAAATTGATGGTGTAACGATTAGTACATTAAAAGATTTAGCTTGTTATTAACGAGTGTTTGGATTATACAAGAATATGGTTTTTATTGTGTTGAATGAAGGGAATAACTATAGGTACAAAATAGGATGATAAAATGTACCACAACATGTATAATAGGTGACAAGTAGTAAATATTTTATGAGAAAATAATCAACAACATAGGATGGCAAAAAGTACCATTTACATGCATAATAGTACACAAAAAGTACTATTAAGACAACTTATACATGCTTAATAGTACATAAAAATGTACCATTGTAGAAAAACATCAAATAGAAAAAAAAAATAAATTAATAAGAACCTCATAATACCCTCCTATATGCATGCCTAACAAATACTCCATTCATTTTTAAATACTTGCTCCATTTCTTTATGCGCAGAGTTTTAGGATAAATTGAAGAAAGTAATAAAATACGGAGGTAGTAGGGTAGGGGGAAGAATAAAAAATTGTAAAAAGCAAAAGTAGAGGAGAGAATTGAAAGAAATATGAAATTAATAAAATATAATTTATGTTGGGTCACTAGGTAAGAGAAATAAATTGTAAAAACATTCCAAATAAGGAAATGGAGCAAGTATTTAAAAACGGTCAAAAAAAATAAAGTGAAGCAAATATTTAAAAACGGAGGGAGTAGATGTTATACGCCTATAAACACTCAAGTTGTGGGTTCGAATCTTGATAGTTGAGACTGACAACAATAATTTATTTATACTTAGCTGTTGAGTCTTGAAAGAATTTTCCTTACAATTGGGATCTATGGAATTATAATATTATATGCTTTAAATTGCCAAGTTAGTTATCCTCAAAATAAAATAAGAGCTAACATGAAATTTAGGTTTAATTCACTTTATGTTAATTCTAATTTATTCAATTTGATTTAACACTGACACCTTATACATAGACAACATAGTTTTAATAACATTGAAAGGTTAAGGTCACGAGGAATATACTTAAAATTTCAAATTGGATCTCATTTATATCTTAATCCTCTTAAATTTAATTTTTCTAAATAACATAATCTCGTGTTCAACCTCTTATATATCTAAAGATAATGTATCAATGATCGCAATAAGCAACACTTTCTATACGGGGAATAACTGAGTTGATATTCTCTTAACTTTTTTTAGTTCTCCTCATTTAAATTAGAGAAGAATATGAAGTTTTACCACAACATCAAAACCAATTTTTAATGAGTAGTTTTAAGTACTTCAAATTAAGTAGATTACAATTACTTGGACCGTATTATTTCATCCAACTTAATAATTTAACTTAAAAAATAATTAAGAATGTTTAACTCCTAGAGAATTTTCTCATCTAATTAAATCCATTTATTTCATTACATATAATTGAAGCCCACTTTTGTTGCTAATTCGAGCGTAATTAAGAGCAAACAAAGCTTAATTAAGCTGAGTAGGATGGGTTGAGCAATATAACAGATTAACACGTGGCGGGAAGCCTGGACTATAAGAATGCGCGGGAACGTCACAGAGCGGTGAAAGTGGGACCATGTGAGGCTGTCGGTTGACAATACGCCGCCGACACTATTATTTTCTCTTTAAACAAAAATTCTGGGAGTATTTCTTTTTGTACGTACTTATAAATTTCAATGGGTTATGGACTATAGGCCCGCCTCTCAAGTAGGCCCATTTCCTAAAGTCTACCAGCTAAACATTTTCCTATTTTCGTCCTAATATTTGGAATTGGAACAAAATTTCCCAATAGTCAGGAAACAAGACATAAATCTTGAACATAATAACATTGTTATTTGTTACCTCACCTTTTCTCTTTCTTGTTTCCTCATTGTTTGTACCTATCAATTGTCCAAAATAAAATAGAGATGTAAAATTATCAATTATTTTGAAGTTATGCTATTGAATATTTATTATGTATAATTACAAATCAAAAATAATTTTTAGTTGCAACACTTTTGGTAAGGTATTGTTTTATTGGACTAAGGGCTTGCTCTCTTCAGCTTAATTTCAGTTCAACTCCAATCAGTTCAGTTCAGTTTCTAATTTCTTTCTCTCATAAACAATTCATTTCAGCTATATTCAGTTCAATTCAGTTCCTAATTTCTTTCTCTCATAAACAATTCATATCAGCTCTATTCATTCAATTCAGTTAAGCTCGGCTCAGTTCAGTAAATTAGAACAGACCCTATTTTTTTATTATAACCCAAAGGTGCAAAATGGTGGAAATTGAAGTTCCTAAAGAATTTGGAGTTCCTATATAATGTAAGAATTAAATTACCCAAGTCTCCTTAGGTTATTCATAATTTTTATGTTTTGTGATTTCTTTAATATCACTAATTCACTTAAACAATATCTTCAGCCTTACATGCAGAGGCGATGGCTTGCATGTATGACCTTCAATGGGCTTCTGATCATGGGTTTCATTCCATCACGGTCTTTACGAATTCCTCTAATCTTGTCACCCTTCTTCATGGGGATGGTCACGGAAACATTGATTACCTTTGGTTCATACGCAAGATTATACGCCTTGGAGACACCTTTCAGTATTGCAATGTTCATAAGGCAGACCGTCACTGTGTTCATCGTGCTCATCAAGTCGCGTGCAGAAGCTGCTGCTCATTTAATTTTCTTTAGTATTAATATGTAGTGTGTTTTATCCTTCATAAAAAAAATAAAAAATAAAAAATAAAAAAATCATAGGAATTTAATAAGGGGATAACTTTTACAATTGTAAATTACTATGGGAATTATTTTTTTCATTACAACCAAACAAGGTCTTATAAGGACTTTATTTTTTAGGTCCTGCATTCAATAAACAATGTACCGTTTTACTTCGTGGCAAGTATGGTGAATAGAGCTGGTAATCGAGTCATGTCATGTTTGTGTCCAAATTAAATGGGTTGGAAAGCCTCAACGCCAACCCAACGTATTTACTAAACATGTCATGTCACGTTGACGTATTTAATTAAACATGTCAGAAACCCTTGCCCGGTTGCCCCTTGATACTAACCCCTTTTTTTCATGTCGTGTTATATGGAAAAAAAAAAATATTAGCCTAGTTTAGTAAATTTATAAACTAGGCTAATATTTTTTTAATTTATTACCGGTTTTTGTTTCTTAGGTGGGTTGAGTCTGTGTTAATTTCGTATTGGGAGTCTCAACATTAACCCATACTATTTAAGTAAATGTATCGTGTATTGGATCGTGTCGTGTCAACTTTTGCCAAATTCTAATAAGGAGTGGTTTTGAGTTTTTAACAGTAAAGTAACTGGATCTCACAGAGTCCCAAGCCACGATATCGCACAGTTCGCTCGACGCTCTTCATCCTTTTGTTCAGGCACCAAATCGAACACACTCCTACTACACTACAACACAGTGAGTGACGGTGTGTAAACCAATTCTTCTGAAAATCAAATTTCTCAGCAGATTTTGATTTTGCCTTCTTTAATGGAGTATCGCAAGATCAAAGATCAGGTTTTTCTCTCTCCTTCGCATTATTTTTATCAAATGTTTTCTTATTTATCGCAGAAATTCTATTTTCATCAATGTTCGATTTTCTCCAGTTCCAGAAGAAAATTTCTTCTCATTTTCAGTTATTGCAATCAAACCTTACAATTTATCAATGCGATTTCATTCTTCATAGTTGCTTAATCATCACGTTTAATCTTATCGCGATTATTGGAGAAAATTTGAGTTTTGCAACTAATTTGATTTGAATAATCCAAGTATCTATTCATTATAGAACCTACATTTGATTGCTGTAAACTAAGTGAAAACAGAAGATTTGAGAATTGATTTTGATTTGTTTTAGGATAAAGATGAAGAATCCGCGGGTGACCTAGAACTTTCACGAGGGAAACCTAATTCAGGTTTATTATCCCCTAATTTGATTGATTTGAACTTCTTGTTACTTAATACTAGAATTTTTAAGTGTAAATTTAAGTTATCTCGTTTTCGGCTAATTTTTGCCTGGTATGATGAATAATGTAGCTGCTTTGGGAGCTTTATCTGGTGTAGCACCTCAATGGAAGCGCAAGTTTGTTTGTGTTCTTTTAATTTAGCTGATTTTAACTCTACATTGTTATGTATAAGAAGTAGATGTGGTTTAGACAGAAATCTAGTAGTTGGATTGATTGCTATTGGTTATTACCTTTCTTGTCATGAAAATAGGTCGATGGTTACGCTTGCGCTGACTATACTTACTAGTTCACAAGCTATACTTATTGTCTGGTCAAAGAGAGCTGGGAAATATGATTACAGTGTTACAACCGCAAATTTTTTGGTGAGCGAAATCTTCATTTGTCTGAGATTAATCACTATTGTCTCTGATCACATTCTCTTTTTGTGTACTTTGTTACTTAAATCTTGGACATTTGATATGATTCCTTGAAAAGTGAAGTTTTATCCTTTTAATACTGGTAGCTGAGCTTGAAAACATTGTTTCTGTGACTATTCCAGCAGATCTGGATTTCTTTGATATTGATTTGAAGAATTCTTCTGTTTTAACTACAGAGTTCTTAATTTCGGATCCTACCCTTTGCTTTGCTACCAGGTTGAAACTTTGAAATGTGCATTATCACTTTTAGCCTTGGCAAAAATCTGGAGAACTGAAGGTGTTACTGATGACAATAGGTATATATTGTTGATTACATATTTCTGCCTATTACTTATCAAGTATATTATAATTGCATGATTGAGAAGTTGCCTCTTCTTGAGTTATACCCAAGGAAAATTATGCTGTCTTTGCAGACATTCTCATATAACTTTCGTAGTTTCCTGTTTGGTCTTATTGTTTCAATGTCCATCTTGAATAGCGATGCTGATTTGAGTTTCCCATGGTTATCATACTAGGTTAAGCACTACAGTGGATGAAGTAATTGTATATCCTATACCAGCAGTGCTTTATCTTGTTAAGAATTTGCTCCAGGTTGTTTTCAGTTGTCTGGGTTGCTTCTTTTTCTTTCTTTTTCTAATGAAAGATTTGCCTCTCTGGTTTCTCACCATTTACCACCTGACAATACCAGTATTATATCTTTGCATACGTGGATGCTCCAGGATATCAAATATTGAAAAATCTGAATATAATCAGCACTGGTGTTCTCTATCGTATCATTCTTAAGAAGCGGTAAGCCCCTTTATGTTGAAGATACTTGACGTCATTTATCCTATCCGCTAATAAAGCATATGTTTTGTTCTGCATAATCTTACTTGAGAAAAGTTTAGAGAACTCTGTTAACCTTCATGATTTTTTTCAGAAAAGTTAGACTTATTCCAGAATGTTTTAAGAACTCTAGGAGGTTCTCAGGGAATTGAATAGCCAATATTATGAAAATCTCGAAATCTGACATATCCTTTGTATTATTGAGTAGCTAGGATTACAGATTATCAAGAAAATTATAATTTGATGATTTGATTTATTTTAGGATCTTTTCTGTTGAAACAGTCCTGCAGTTTGATGATATCTGTTGCCAAATAATTTAATTTTGAGATTCATTGGTAGGGTCCAATGTTGAACATGGCTGCTGATACTGATTCATGTCAGAGTAAATGACCATTCTAATAATCTATTTGTGAATTTTCAGGTTAAGTGATATTGAGTGGGCTGCTTTCATTCTACTGTGTGCTGGGTGCACCACTGCACAACTCACCTCCAAGTAAGAGTGGTCAACTGGTCATAAACTCATTATTCTTTTGACTAGATTTATATAACTTTGTTATGTGGGTTGGTTATCAGCACTGTTGTCAATGGTATTCTCAGTTTCAATAACAGAGGAATAAGCTCCTTAGTTTCAGTTGGTACTTTGGCAGTTGAGAATTTACCAATTTTCTAATATATACATAAATATTAAAAAAAATATGTAGGAAGATGGTAGGGGTAAGATAATTCTCTGGAGTATACATCAATTAGTCATATATTTGTTATAATGGTAGAACAAATACATTATTGACAGGGGTAGGCTAATTCATTAATCATTTTCCAAAGGATCAGTTTGCTTAGATTTACATGTAGATGTATGGAATTATGGATGTCCAAAGTAACTTTTACTATCTATAAATTTTGATGTGAGTAAGCATCTTATAATCCATGGTAATGTGTTCCCAAAATGTACTATATCCCTAAAATGTGTCCCCAAAAGGTGATGTCCTCTATTAAAATCATGATAATGAGCACACTCTACTTTCAAACCTGGACCTTTTGATGTTCTCCAAGCTTATATGAATGACTACTTTGATAATTGATATCATGACAAAGTAATGATAGGGATCAATTGCCTTTATTGTTCTAGGTGAGGCGATTTTAAAGAGGCACAAATCTGTCTTTTATACACCAAATTCAATTAAATGTTAGTAAGAGCAAATTTTTCAATGAGGCACACCAAGGGCGTAAGCGCTACTGGACCTTGATAGTCTTATTTCCACAGGAGCTTTTTTATAGATTGATTATAACTATAATTATGATATTACTTATTACAGTAATGCTAGTAATTACATGGACAATTATAAAGTTAAGACAACTAATGGCAATGCCAATGTGGGTTGGAATAGGTGAAGAAAAAAAAAGGTATAATAAGTACAAACTAAAGCCATGATTGGGAAAATGCTAGTCAGGAAACTTAGGAATCTGAGGGGGAGGGAGCTGGAGTGGACATACCTACAGCTGATATTTTGTATAAAACAAAGGATAAATCCCCATGGATCATAGTGTCTCAAAGGTTCCAATTAAAGTTCATATCCTCACCAAGCTTAACGCAGGCCAAATCTTGTCTTTTCAGCTCCTGCAACTTTTCTCAGGTCTACCTTGTTTTCCTTAGTGTCTCGAAGGTTCCAATTAAAGGTCATATCCTCACCAAGGTTAATGCAGGCCAAATCTTGTCTTATCAGCTCCTGTGACTTTTCTCAGGTCTACCTTATTTTCCTTTACAGCCCCTTAAAACTAAATTTTCACTCCTCAAAAGAGCTTCTGAATGCTGCCTCTAATGTGCCTGATCATGCTATTTGATCTATCAAACTTGCAGTATAGCCATTGCTTTTCTGTGAATCTATCTTTTTCTATCTTTTGTGCTACTTACCACAGTTGTGGAATAATACTTTTACAAAATATTAGTTTTATGTGTTCTCTGCTTAAAACATTCCTTCCATCCATGCAGTTCTGATCATGTTCTTCAGACTCCACTTTATGGTTGGGTCATGGCCATTGTAAGTTTTTTGTTTATTTAAAGTAATTTTCCTGTTAATTTCAGACTAACATTGGATATTTTATTTTGGAATAATGCTTTAGAATTTTTTTGTAGGTCATGGCTCTTCTGAGTGGGTTTGCTGGGGTCTACACGGAGGTAACTTCAGTAGATATAATTTGTCAATTTAGTACTTATTCTGTGTTAACCTATGTTAAGTGAGCTATATTGATGTAGAGTAGTCAAGTAGTAAACAATAGCTGCCTTGATCTTTGTGTTGATAAATATGTTCTGTATCCCCAGGCAATTATCAAGAAACGTCCCCAAAGAAACATAAACGTGCAGAACTTCTACTTATATGTCTTTGGAATGATTTTCAATGCCATTGCAATAGTTATTCAAGATTTTGATGAAGTTGCAAATAAGTATGTACTGTTCAATGATTTATGGACATTAATGCACAAAAGTCAGCACAAAGATCAACTGATTTTGCAAACTTATATGTCTTTGGAATCTTTGTCCCCATGAATATGATCTTTGTGCTGATCAACTGATTTCTCCATGTAATTAATTTTGTCAGTTTCAATGTCCATTAATTATAGTTGGCCCTGAATGAGTTTATCTAAGATTCTCCATGCATTTGGATGCTAATTTCATTTGTGCTTTTGCAGGGGTTTTTTCCATGGCTACTCGTTCATTACTGTACTCATGATTGTAAATCATGCACTCAGGTATATTTTACGTGACCTCTAGTTTTCCTGATTGAAATAGCTTAATAGGTGATAATTGCTCTCTTCTATTTTGATGAATCATGTTGGATGGAGAGTTATCCTCCAATTTATAATATCAGTTTGAGTTGATTAAACAAGATCTCAGAATTTGTTCATCCATGGCCAAGTGCACACATTGGCTGAGATATGTATTCTATAGATGAATTAACTGCAAATCTTGGATGACTCCAGGAGGCTAAGTAGGAATTAGATTTAGATTACTTCAGATGCCTGAAATGGTTTCTTAAAGTATGTCTTGTACGGCCTATACCGGGGTATACATAGTGTCATAGATGGACCATTGGTAATTAGGAAAAACAAGGGGCCTTGCCAACATTATTAGCTAACATACTTTTATTTTAGCTGTGCTAGACTCTTTCTAGAGTTTCATACTTTAGGTCTCCTTGTTCATAACAGTGTCATGCTTGCTTTTGTAGTCTTTTGTGGTCCATATGACCAATATTAAAGATTGAACTTGGGCAACTTAAGATATTGCTTGGTAGTAGTGCAAAAAGCTTTTCATAGGAGGTTGTAATTCTAGTTCCGTTATAACATTTTGTTGATGTATTTTAATATCCTGTATTTCATATGGGTACATGTGAACTGTTTATATACTCCTTAATTAATAATACTTCGTAATTTACAGCATTTCTTTTCTTCCTAAATCTTTACATCATGGCAAGTCATCTAGCTACTAACCTGCTCTCCTCCGTTCCCAGTATTCTCAGTTATATTACATTGGATAATAAATTTGCTACTTTTCAATCTTCTTCATGCAGTGGCATTGCTGTCTCAATGGTAATGAAATATGCTGACAATATCGTGAAGGTAAGACCTCTTAACAACTTGCTTTATTATTGAGCTTGGAGATATGAATTTACCTAATTGTGAACTCTCTCTGCCCCCAGTAAACTTTTCATTTCTCTCAAAATACTTGTCCCCTGGTAACTTTCCCATTTCTCACTTTAAATTGATATCCACAATTAAATAATTCTTCAATTGTTATATATTCTTTTACCTCCTGACCTTGGGTTTCCTTTCTCTCTCACCTCCCCTAAAAAACAATGAGTTATACTCACTGCCTTTTATTTATTCACCTTTATCCAACAAAACCCCTCTATTATTTATCTCTTATATACTTGTGTACAACCCAAAGAAGAAGTTAAATGGGAGATGAAGGCAGTACATGGAGTAATATTTAAAATAATATTCTGATCTTTTTCTCTCGTGCTATCTGTTTGATCTGTGCATCGTCTGCAGTTGCCCACTTGCTCGGTTGGCCAATCCTCATCTCTTTAAATTTTTGTATTGCTTAATTGAATGTACCCTATTTTAATTTGGTCTATTCCTAGTTTACGATACTAGATGGTTGCCTTGGGTTCATTAGCCTTTTACAATATGAAACAAGTGAAACATTTTCTTATCCTGACTTCTTAAATTTGAACTAGTCAAGTACTAATGCATGGACAAGCATGGCTTCTGGCTATTCTTTAAGTGTCACTTGTCTCTTGGGTATCAGAAATGTCAAACTTGATGCCTCCAGGATTACACTTGCATGCTTTGTCTCTACCTGTTGCCTTTAAACTTCACTAGTTTGCCTGCATGTTTAATCTTATGTAGATTTAACTTAAACTGATAATATTTGTAGGTATATTCAACTTCGGTGGCAATGTTGCTGACAGCAATTGTTTCTGTTTTTCTGTTTGGATTTCATCTCTCCCTTGCCTTTTTTCTTGGTGCTACGTAAGTTACTGTTCATCTTACAGTATATATTTTCAACTGTTTTACTGGACAAAGTTTTCTGAATAGCATGTTTTGGCAGTGTTGTGTCTGTCTCTGTGTATCTTCAAAAGTTTGGGAAAACGCCAAGGTAGCAGAAAACAGCAATTCATCTCTTTATGGTTGGTCCCATTGTGCTTATAGGATTTTTGCTAACAAATTGAGACATGATATTGTGGAATTTATATCGACAATGTCCTGAAGCTAGTGCTGTCACGATTGGTGCTTCCGGTTCTAACGATTTCTAAGTTGGAGGAAAGGCTATAGTTTTTTTCTGGAGCCAGCGTGATGATCCTGCTACTAGTCCATGTGAAAGATAGGTCTCATATAGAACTTGTCCAGGTCATATTGCATTAATTTTGTATGGATCATTGTAAATGTCAATATATACGTAACATTTGAGCTACTTGTGGTAATATCTTGTTAGGTTCAGACTTGGAAAAGCTGCTGGTACAGGGACGGTTTGCTTTGTACAGTATGCATGTCCCCTTGTGTGCTGTATATGCCAAGGTTGCCTATTTAGAGTACCGTCCATTGTCCAAGAGAGTATCTTAATTAGCATCTCACTCTCAAATATAGTTGTATGAAATGGGATAATTTTTACAATTTAAAAACTTAGAAATGATTTTTTTGATTATTACTTGTATTTTTAACATCTGAACCAATGAGTTTGGCCTTCTCTTTTCTCCCATCGGTTTATGTTGATGTCTGAAAAATCGCTCTGGTAAGGCTTGTGGGCTTGTGGCAGTATTTGGGGGAAAAAGGAGTTGAATGCAGTAGTAAAGCTTGACTGATAAATGGCAAGTTGGCAACTAATAGATAATGAGGTACCCTTATATCAATGTTATAATCAAACCATATAAAAATATTTCAGACTAGCCAAATCAAAATTTCTTAATTCCGTTCTTAATTGTCATACTCATATATCATTAAATTTTGTATTTGTAAAATTTATGAAAATTATATACATGAAAAATACACCTGAAATATTTCAACTTTTGAGTATCAAAATGATAAAAACAATCCTAAATAGCATTTCGTTTCCTTTAAAAAAAATAAAAAAATATGACAGGATTTAACACAGGCCAAAAATCCAATAATTGAAGTGGGCAGTGATAGTAACTGTGATGGAATCTGTAACTCTGTAACCATTGATAGTCAGTATCATCCAATCTATACCCCAAGACTTATCCTCGCTCAACCTGTACGCAGGGGTAGTAGTCTGGTTGATATTGCAAAATTAAATGGTTCAATAACATCCGATCACGAGCCAATAGAACTTGGTTCATGGTCTTTAAAGCGGAGTACCAATTCCAAAGTTTTTCTGGGTGAACCAGTCAGGCGATCCAGTTTTCCATAACCAGAAGAAACATCAAACTCTCGATGCAGTCCTGAAATAACCAGTACGTTTACAATTTATGGAAAAAAAGAGTTGTACAATCACTTTTCACCCAAAAAATAAATAAAAAGTTACTACTCTGGTACTCTTATCTTAAGGCTTTTGGAGATCTGTCAAGCAAATGCTTTATACTACACCTGTGAGTTCCAAAATAAATTCAAAATGAAAAATCGATAAAGAAGAGGTGCAAATAACCTACCTAAGAGGTCGATGTTATTTAAGAGGCTTTATTCCCTGCAAAAGTTAAACCAAAGTTTAAAATTCTGCTTCATATATACTATCACCAAATATGCAACCAATTGATAAAATCACACATGCAAAAAGCCTAACAATGGTGTATAATAAAGGGATATTGGAATTATTTGAAAAACTAGAAATGATGTCATTGAGTATTTTACTTAGCTTATGGATACAATATATGCACATGGTTATAGACTTGTCAAACTTCAGAATACGTAATATATACACATCCCATTGAAGAAAACCAAGTGTGACAATTGACCCATAGATATGTAAAAGCTAAATAATTTGAGATGTTACCTTCGAAGCTCTTAACTCATTTACTGCCCCTCGAAGGCTGTCATCAGAGAGAATAAGCCGTGACAGTGCCCCTGTGCTCATCCTACAAGTTGAACAAGTGAATAGCAATAGTCATGCACGCTTACCTTTGTGCTAGATGAGTATTCTAACTGTATTACATTTTTTTAGGAGCTCCTTTATGCATATAAATCCTAATGTAAGACTACAAGCTCAACAATAAGATATGGTCCTAAAGTCAAGACTTTCAAGACTTAAAAACTAATCAAGAGATCAGAGGATACACAGGCAAAAAAAGTTATTCATCTTATAGCAATAAGAGATTCCACATTAGCTTTGCAAGTACATAGCAGTTACATAGTTATAAATACACATTGAGATTTTAGGGAGTCATAATTGAACTTCACACATCAAACATATCTTTCAGTGTATTTTGCTGCATGAACCTCTCTAACTCGCGAAAACAAATACCATGTACCTATACACAAAGCAAGGCATAAATAAAAGTTGACAGAATTTACAGAAATACATTATGACGTTACCCCAAGTACTTGGAAGCATCTGATACAGAACCTTCAACTGCATAGATTAAATCTAATAATGCTTGCATACCCTGAACACATAAAAATGAGATTTGGTCTTACAAACCTTTGTAAAATTGTTTTTAAATATAGTGTGGGTGAATTTAGATGTTTAATAAAACATGAATCACCTCAACAAATTTTGGATTATTGGATTTAATTTGTGGACCGCATTCTGATCCCCTGATAGTAGATTTTGTTGGAAGAATTTGAAGAAGCTCTGGTGGAGGAGAGTAAGCATTGAGATCCACAGGTCTTCTTACTGTCATACGGAAGATTAAGAAAGGCCAAGTCTTTTCAAATTAGTGTCACAATACTAGTTGATACAGTAAAGAACCCTATAGTCACGAACTCATGATCAAATGACCTTCAGTGTTGAGGATATTTGAAAATCTTAGATACATATGGGATAGATCATAGATGATTCTAAAAGCATCATTTCAGGATTTCCTAAGGTTTGTATTAGTCATCTTAATAACATAAAATTTCCATCACCAAGGAAAGCGTATTCAACGGCCATAAAATCCAGCATAAGATTTCGGATCAAACTGGTGATGAGCTCACCAAGAAATAAAGAAGCAGCTCAATAAATTAAAGCCTCATGAAGCATAGGTGACACCAGATTTAAAACTAGTAGACCTTAGAAAAGGCCTCAGGTCATGGATGAGAAACCTTTTGACACATCATTACAATGCATAGTTATAAGAAAGGGTTCCTGCAAACTCTTTTAGCTATGTTAAGTTGTTAACCAAGATCGTGACAATGCATAGTTAGAAAGGAAGGTTTCCTGCAACAGTTTTAGCTATGTTAACCAAGGACCCATTTTTTTCCCTCAGAAAGTCTAATTTGAAGCCTTGAAGGGTATAATTCATGCCTAGATGTCATTCTGTAATCAACGGAGAATCTTGACAAATGTTGAGGATGGCTCCTGAGATTTGCACCATGCAAATACAGGATTGACAAAAAGTCATATCTGAAGATCTTAAATGAAAACTAATTGAATAGCCCCCCCAACTCCAGAGCGACTTCACAATATCAAAAGAGGCCCATGTCAGCAACCTAAATTTTGTATGACATCGGACAGAAGATTGCTACTTAAGCTTAATTAGAGGGTTATAAGTTATAAGAAAATCATGCCGTAAGAATTAGAGAATAGGCTCTTCAAGTTGCCATCGGCCCCAGCCTCCTTGGGCACATAATATACCAAACATAACACTAGTTGAGACCAACAAATACAGTCATATAATCCTATTGAGAACTAAATTGGCCACCTACATCGTACATGTAGCTAGATCCCAAATTGCCTCTCGGAAGCCCAATATGAAAACTATTATGCCCAAGTGTTTCTTTGGGGCCATCAGCCAACATTGAATTTAAGAAGCATCACAAAGAAGACAAATCAAGTTGCCTAATAACTTCCCCAAATTCCCCAAATGATCCATATTTTACAGTACAACACTATTCCTTTGAGAAGCCTCCTTTGATACAAAGCATTACTACGTGAAATATGTACTTCATGGCTTTGAGATCTATGCTATGTACAAATTTCCAATGAATATTTTTCAGAAACCATAGTTCCGGGCACAACTAGTTTTTCACTAATGCTCTATGTTTGAGGTGCAATAAATGGTCATTTACTTACATTATTTATAGAGAAAACATTCTACTCACAAAGACTAAATATAAGTTTATAATCATGTAGTTACGAGAAGTAAGCCTGAAACAACTAGGAGTACAAGTCTACTTGACTCATAAGTCTTCTTTTGAAATTGTTTAGATTATACATCATACTTAAATATTCAACTAACTAAAAAGGGCTTCAAACTAACATAAAATCAAAGGAAGAGATTGTGAGGATATGGCAGCAGTTGGAGCATCGCTGTGCCTCAAAACCATTTACACATATAATACAGCACAATTTCGTAATCACTACATGATTTTGGGAACTTTTCGCAAAAGCATCCTATCAACTTGATTCACAAATTTCTCCACATCAACTTACAAATGCCATTAATATAGTGCAAAATTCTCATAATCTAACTCAAAATTCCAAACTTAAAATTCAGAACAACCAAACTAAAACAATCAAATTAAGGTCAAAACAGGCATTCAACACCTCACCTTTAAGAGCTAAAAGAGCGCGAAGCCGAGCTAATGCCGAGGCACGATTCATATGCTGTGATCGATCCTCAGCTGCCTAAACATTGAACACAAAACAATCATCAATCAAATAACAAATAACATAACACACAAACAACACATTAAATACACAAACAGAAAAACATCCTCACAAAACCTGAGCAATAACCCCAGTAGGAAGATGTTTAAGACGAACAGCACTCTCTCTCTTATTTCGATGCTGCCCACCTGGCCCAGAAGACTTGAACGTTTCCATTTCACATTGACCCATCAATTGTTCATCTGATAATTTCAAAAACCCAGTCCCATTTTCACCAAGATTATCACACACACTTCCAATTTTCTCACCTGCAGCAGAAGAAAACCCCAGAATTCTTTGATGATAAACCCTTAAATTTGGCAAATTCCTTGTATATGATACAATTGGATTTTGGTGGGGTTTAATTGCAAATGAAATTGCCCTTTTTGGGCAAAGATTGGATGATAAGTAGGGCATAAATTCTATAACTTTAATTCCTCCCAATTTTAAACAGAATGGGAAACGACCCATCAAGTATAATAAACAAATTAGAACTAGGGTAAGAAATTCAATCAGTATGAATATGAAATACTTCGTAATAAGATGAATTTAAGCAGAAAAGGATAGGAAGAAGAGTGTATAAAATGTGGGTAAAGATTGTAAATTTATTTGGAAGTTGCTCCAATTCTGTGATTTTTGTTATAAATAAGGTTAAAGTCGGAAAATTTTGGATTGTTTTTGATGTTCAATGAAATTTGATGATGAGTTGATTTGAAAATGTGAGAAGTAATTGAGAGGAAGAGGATACAGAGAGAGATAGTGAACTATGAGGAATTGTTGATGGGTGAAATTGAAATTGGGCTTCTACCCAAAAAAAAAAAAAAAAAAAAAAAAAAAAAAAAAAATTGGAATTGGCAAGTAATTGGATCCGGATATGATTTGTTTTCGGGTCTACTGGGTTATTGGGCTGAGCTCTACCCAGACAGGCAGACAGAATATACTGTCCAAAAAAAACCAAAAACCAATACAGTTCAAAATAAAAGTTTTTTTTTTTTTTTTTTTAATTTTTTTGATTTTTTTTTTGAAGGCATTCAAAATTAAAGGTTATACAGTAATTAATTGATGTAAAAAAAAAAATTTCACACAAAAAAAAAAAAAAAAAGTATGTTCTTTTAATTTTAATTGTGTATTCCTTTATCATGAAGTGCATCATGTTATAGGATTGGAATTGTGATGATCACTAGTTCACTACCAAAGACTTGATAATATATATATACATAAATAATACCAACTAGTTTAGTTTAAGTGTTTAGGGAGACACTCAAAACCTTGAGATTGAATTCCGTCTACATCATTGTCTTTATAGGTTTTTCAAACTATTTTTTTTTTTCTACCATTAATCTTAATTTGCATATGAGGTGTGAAAATTGTTGCAACTTGCAAGAAGTCAAGAATATGATGCTCAAAGAGTAGTATAATAAGGTAATGGTACCCATTGATCATATTTAATTAACTATGCTGCCAACAAACAATAGAATACCTTGCAACTAAAGTATATCAGAAAAGATCCATCCTTAAAGTTTTGGTTAGCTTAGATATTAATCTCGTCTTTACTTCTAAGCAATATATATATATACTACATAAACCATAGCATATAAATATCCTATCAAGCTCTGCTCAAATCAAACCAAGCCAACCTCACACATTACTACTACTACTACTTCCATATCAACAATGTCATATCCACTGAAAACAATCTTCTATTTCACCTTCATTGTATTTCTAGTTGCGTATCCAGCTTTCGCTCATGACTTCTCAATCGTTGGTTACTCCCCTGATGACTTGGGTTCAGAAGAGAGACTCCATAATCTATTTGTAACATGGATGTCAAAGCACCTAAAAAATTATGATAGCCTCGAAGAGAAGCTGCTTAGGTTCGAGGCATTCAAAGATAACTTGAAACATATTGATGAGAGTAATAAGCGCATTAGCAGCTATTGGCTTGGTTTGAATGAGTTTGCAGATTTGACGTATCAAGAGTTCAAGAATAAGTACTTAGGCTTAAAAGCTGCACAAGACAAACAGGTGGATTCTTCAGAAGACTTCACCTACAGAGATGTAACGAATATACCAAAGTCTGTAGATTGGAGAACGAAAGGAGCTGTTACACCAGTCAAGAACCAGGGCGCATGTGGTAAGCTGAAAATGTTCCTCATTAACTCAAAATCGTTACTGCATATAGCTCGAAGTTTCTCATGAACTTTGATTTTATTTCAATGCTGCAGGAAGTTGTTGGGCATTTTCAACTGTTGCTGCTGTCGAGGGCATAAATCAGATTGTCACAGGAAACCTAACCTCACTGTCTGAGCAGCAACTGATAGACTGTGATATTAGCAATAATGGCTGCAATGGTGGGCTAATGGATAACGCGTTTAAGTTTATAGTCTCTAATGGTGGACTTCACAAGGAGGAGGACTATCCTTATCTTATGGAGGAAGGAACTTGTGAAACAAAAAAGGTATGTACTACACAGAAGCTCACACCACATCTGCTAGGAGATAATGCTAGAAAACATGCTCATCTATTGATTCTGTCTATATTTTGTGACATTTTCACAGGAAAAGATGGAAGTAGTGACCATTAATGGTCATAGAGATGTTCCAAGGAATGATGAAGCAAGTCTATTGAAGGCACTCGCTCACCAACCTATTAGTGTCGGAATTGGTGCTTCTGGGAGAGACTTCCAATTTTACAGCGGGGTAAGCTCTCTTGCACAAATTTCTAAATCATTCATCAGATACTGTTCATAACCAAAAAAGACAGCAAAACAGACAGCGGGAAAGGGGGGTTTCACCCTTCCTTGATTCATCTTTGAAAATGGACCTTAGATGTTTACCGCGTACCAGCTTCATTTTTTTTCTTTAATGCAGGGAGTTTTTGACGGGCCTTGTGAAACAATGTTAGACCACGGAGTAACAGCTGTAGGGTACGGTTCAACAAAGGGATCAGATTACATCATTGTGAAGAACTCATGGGGACCAAAATGGGGAGAACAAGGATACATAAGAATGAAGAGAAATACTGGACACCGCGAGGGACTGTGTGGTATTAACAAAATGGCATCTTATCCAACCAAGAACAAATGATAATTTTGTCAGAAGTTTCTTTCCTCAATCACCCTTCTTCCTGCCTTTGCAGCAATCCAAGCAACAAACAATAATAAGTGTATATGTTTATACAAAGTTTATCATTGGAATATGAGTAGACATCATTCTGTGTATTTCTCATGAGAAATATGGAAATTCAGTAACATTTTATTCAGAAATCTTCTTGGTTCTCACATTAGTATTACTGTTCTTGAGTACAATAAAAGAATGGAAAGTATTTTTGTTTCCACAGCTAGAGCATTAGCATACCGATACATGTGTAAATAAGACCCTAAAATCGCCTGTCAAAATGGCATTCGACATGAGCGAATCAGCCTCGGGTTTAATGCAAAATACTCGAGGAAATACTAATAATATGCTGTACAGGAAAACCAGCACGTTACCAGGACCTGATATTGTACATCTGTGATACTTTAATAATGAGAGTTAAAAGGTGATTCTTTTTGCCTTTTTGGGGGCGTCAAAGATATACATCAATCAGAGACCTCATTGTATTTGAAGACACAATCGTAAAGCCTTCCTCCTAGAAACTGGGCAACTTCTGGATGCTTTACCTGTGACCAGCACAAGGGATGAGTAAGTTTCTCTATGCATGTGAAACTTTCCTGAACTAAACACAGATGATAGGGACATAAAGCATATATATATACCATTCCAATCTTGATGGAGTCACACTTGAATTGAGCATACAGATTTGTCTCTATTCCACGCCCCTGCAAAAGTGACGAGCAATCCAAATCAGTATTATATGAAAGCTAGATACACAGTCCAATACCAAAGCTCTTATAGCAATTTTCTATAGGTGAGGGGGATTTATCAGCAAAACTGGTAATATAAGTTGCTACAATAAAAATAAACATATAAAATAATATAAAGAAAAGAAAAGGCATCAACTCTACGAACTCCAGATTTCAGCTTTTGTTCTAAGGTATTCATTGCGGTTGATATGCATTGTACCAAAAACTTAAAATTAGTCGTATTCACACTTATCATATTATTTATAAAACGAAAGCTGAGAACAAATAACTATTCTAGTTTTCTGGCTTAAATAAACAAAAACCTAAAATTCACAATGACAAAATAAGCCCTAAGCTTCCAAGAAACAAAGAAACTAATTGCAACAGGAAGTTTTGATGACTAAAAAATCCTGAGGGGACAATGAAAGTAGATTAAGAGAGGTATGTTAGCCTTGGCAAATTGTGAAGTCCAAAATATACTCTAACCGTTTTCAAAATTTTCTTAAATTACTTGTTTCCATTAACCAACTAGAACATAAAAAGAACGGACATAGTGGTTTTTGGGGTTATAGTTAACTGGATGGGTTCACTTTATTAATGTTTATTATCGGGAAAGTGGAATACATGTGGGTCCAAAGAAAGGGGAGAAACATTATAATAATTTTTAATATTGAGTCCATGAAATAAATGGAAGTATTGCAAGTAATATGGGATGGGCCAGAAGAAGGGAATAATACAGAGTAGTTTCTAGTCTTTTTAAGCAAAAGATAATATGAAAAAAGAGCTGTGGAATCATAGTACATGAACATATTGGTAGTAAATCTTAATCATGATACAGAAGTAAAGGTTAAAAGCCCAGTTGAAGGGTCCTCTGTTGGAAAATTCAAATCCTAGTTGTTATGACTTTAAAACATGGCCTTGCAAATAAACACACTATGACACTACTATACCCTAATTATGTAAACTCTGAAAATTGAATTTTCTTCATGACTGCATAGCACTCTAACAGAATCCAATCACCTATAACAGCTACAAAAGAAGCAAAGAGAACAATGCTGAAAGACCCAGACAGAAATCAGAAATCTGCTGAGATTGCCAGATCATATGGTGTGCCCTTGTCTATTGACCCATCAATTGGATTTAAGACTGAGTGCATGGCTTAGTTTGTCCTACAGCTTCACTAGCGCCTGTCTGCTCTTAAGTTCAGAAATTCTAAAGCCTGGTGTTACCAAAAATGAAAAAATGTATACTTTTCATATATAAAGGGCATCTACACTGATAACAAGTAAGACAAATAGTTCGAGAATTCATGATGAACCAATCAGTCCAGCTTTAGAGTACTGAAGGAGACAACATCAAACCCCTACAGAAATGTGTGAACTAGAGTTCTGTGATTCAGTCAGGCAGTATTCTTGTGTTGGCCAAAAGTAGACCATCTGGCCCATACTGCACATTTGTTGATGGGTAGATGCATGTTTTATGGTATACACACACATCAAAAATCATCAGAAGCATGGCAAATTAACATACCATTCCTTCCAGAATAACTAGGTCCGCATCACTAGCTACATATGCAAGTTCTTGCGACACGCTTGTAAGATCAATGACCTGTCAGAAAGTTAATACGAAGGACATCATACAACAGTTTCTAGAAGAAAATGCATTTAAATTCTGAAAGCTAAATTTAAAACTTTTCACTGACCGGCAAATCATTGCCAGAATTGGCAATCAAGAGTTTAGAAGTATCGACACCCATGAGCTGTCCATTTTCATCCTTCAACTGATAAAGAAAACAGGAATACCAGCAAACCCATAAATTGAGAGGCATTACAAATGGACAGATTTTAAGAAAGACAGTGTGAGATGCAAAAATACCTGTGATAAAATATCAAACAATTCTGTATATGTAACATCATTGATAGAAGGCAATTCATTGGCTGCCAAAATAACCTGCAGCAAATTAATTGAAAAGCAGCATTACAATATGTTGAAATTAAGGTAGTGGAATCATCTGGCAGACAGTATATATAAAATATAACATAATCTCAAAGCTGATCATTAGAAAGGTACAGCTAACCAAAAATTAAAGCTTCTAAACAATAGATGCATGCTCGAGTCTTACTTTATTAATTTCAAAGTATATTTTCCATAAATAACCTACCTCTTCTTCCTCTTTACTGCCTTTTCTCGTCATGCTATTAATCAATTTTCGAAGGTTATTAGTTTTTAAGTGTATTGCTCACCTTTCTTAGCTTTCTGTTTTCCAAATACTTTTGTTATGTGAATAGAAATTAAAGGAATTACCTAAAGCTGAAAGAGATTTTCCCCTATCCAATTATAAGTCAGTGCAATCCAAGGTCGAGGGAGCAGTTCATTGCACAATCTTTTATATTAAAGGGCCACAAACACATCACCAATTGCAGCAGTTGAGGCTTTATCTTTTTTTCAAATCCTACTCTTCAGAAGGTCACAAAAGGTGTCCCCTTATACTTCCTTTCCTTTTTCTAATTGCATCTGGTATTAAGTTCTTATACTCTTCCAATCCTCATCGTTTTTAAAATGAACTACTAATTTCTTTGAGACAGCTTCATTATAATTAAACCTCACTTTGTTGATTGACAAGAAATATTGTCCTATTAAACACAAACAAGATTGATTTACAAGAACAAGGCACATTAAAAGGGATAATTCTCTAGCTGTGAACCAAGCCATATCATAGTCTGTCAAGCACCATTCTCAGATTGCAACAGGCACAACTTTCCATACATATAGTTCATTGACAAAGACAAACCACACAGATTTGCAAGATAACTGTAACAGGAAAGAATTCATTTGCATTCAACAGATAATGTCAGTATGTCACAGTGTGAGCCAATCATATGGTTGAGGACCAATTTCATATGATTTCGTATTGATAGGTGATGTGAAAGGCATCAGATTCTGGAGGACTGCAATCCTCCAAGTAGGTGTGTTAGTGCAGATGTGTGTGCACCAGTGTTAAGAGGCATAGTGTGCAAATCTTGCAAAAACAAACCTGTGTACCACGGCGTAGTAATTCCCTGGCAAATGGTAAAATTCCCAAGATTATATCTGCACCAGAATTATCAACAAAAAACACAGCCTGTCATATCGAAGTAAACAGACTGATTGTCAGCGCAAGATTTATGAGTAAGATAGGACAAATTTGAATGCAGCACTATTAATCCAATTAAGAACTCACCTTTGTCCAAGACTTCTTACTCCAGTTCAGTTTGAAAGTGTCAAGATCATCAACTACCCAAGGTCGAGGGAGCAGGTTCTGACAACTGGCCAGAAAGGACATCCCATCCTTTGAAAATACCTCTGCAAGCTACACAGTATACAGAACATAAGAAAATCAGCATGCCAATATTTTACATTGACAACAGAAAGAAGAACAGATCGCAGATGAACCTTTTGTGCTTATATTGATAAAATAAAATTGATTTTTTTTAAAAAAAAAAAAAAAAAAAAAAAAAAAACCCAAAAATATCTACAAAGATCCAATTGCAATCCAATACTTCTGGCTAATTGTATTTTTAAGATGAGCAAAAAAAGTTATCATATCAAGTACTAAGAAGAATGATCAATGTATACAACACAAAGTAGGAGTACCTCTGCAGAGCCAAGGTCGAATATGTTTCCAGCAAATATTCCTTTGACCAGATTCTCCAACCGTTTAACTGGATCCTCAATAGCATCATTAAGACTCACCACATTGCGAAATAAAGATATAGCCTTTGCATTCTCGTCATCCTACATATTATAGAAACGATATAATCAAGTAGACATATTGACCAACTGTGCAACATCACAAGTATCAAACTCATCTCATAATTTTTTTTATAATGCAGACTATATGCGATGATGTAAAAATTGGAAAAGCTAAAAAATTATCAATAACCAAATCTATTACCTTAACTTTTTTAAATATATCTCTAAAACCTAATTCCCGAAGCACTTGCTCCCGAAGCCTGCAAAGTAGCTACATTGCAGAAGAAAGGGAAAGCTACAGTGAGAACATTGCCAGAATCAAATATATAAAACACAAAAACTATTTCAGCTGGACTTCTATAAGGCTACAACTACAACTATCACTTACAATGCAGTCAGGAGGGCCACCATGACTCTCTGGGTCTTTCTTCAAATCTTCAAGTATTTCACCATATCTTCATAAATACAGATGGTGTCAAATAGTATTATTTGGATTACAAGTTTACAAAAAAACAATGCACTTCCATTATTACACAAACACTCGAAATCTTTAACTCCAAAGTACTGATTCTTGCACAAATTTAACACTCTTCACCAACCATAGATACAGGAGTACCAGTTTCCCCAAAAAACTTTAAGCTACTATGTCTTTAGGCCAAATAGGCAAATACTAAGATAGAAGAGAAATTACATGATGCACATAAGTGCACTAAAAATTTGCTTTTGGACAGATTAGAGTAAAGTGTCAATCATGTAAGACATTATGAATCAGAAGAAGATTCACAGGAATGTCAAATAAAGAAAATGCAAAGAAAGAAGCAACAAAACTATTATGTAATGTCACAAGCAACTTGAATAAACTACTCTCCTTGAGATATTTGCATCAACTTTAGGAGATGCAGAGAAGAGCTTCAGAACACATAGAAACTCGAGTGTAAAATCTACCTTTCTGCAAACTTTTCAGCTCTAACTTTAGCATCCGGCACTGTGTTATCACTCTCTGCCCGTTGTCTGAAACAGAACCAAGCAAAAGCCTTTCTTTATAAGCTTCATGTAACATATGTATATAAAACTAAGCAGCTCAGAGCATCAAGGTGCATTGCACATCATTGTATGGCAAATAAATTATCCAAATAGACAATAAAATAAAGTTAGGCATTCAACAACTTCACAACTGCATCATACAGCAACATGATCTTATAAGAGACGACATTATCAATTATGATTCTTTCCCACTGATGGATGAGCATAAGTTGATACGTTCATTTTACAACTAAAATAAGTTCTAATACATTCAAGTAAGTTCATATTAATAAGTTCGGATTGTAGCTAATTAGTTGAGAAGAATGAAACTTAAATGCCTAAACTTTTTACTAATTTTTAATTCCATTAAACTTTCAGGATCATGTGTTGAATGACTTTTATCAGTCATCACTTCTACATTGACATGAATGCCTCAAACCCCCGTAAACGAAAGAGCCAATACTTTTAATTTAAACTGCATAGAATTATAATGCTTCTCTACAAAATGATTTAGAATATATTTTTCCAGATTTCACTCAAAGATAAAAATTTAAGGTATAATTAATTCACATTAATGCTAGTGAGTTCGATACACACTTAATATAAATCGTGATAAGTTCAGATACGGGTTAATAAGTTGAAGAAGAAAAGAGCCAGTCGACCAGTTAAAGGTCAGAATTACCCCAATCCCCATCTCCTCCTCAAAAAACATTAAACAAATAGAAACAGAAAAACGACAAATTTAATGATCATAATGCTTGAATTCTACTAAAATTGATGAAACAATAGCATTTAATCAGTGAAGACAACAAGAATTGAATCTGATTAATAATACACCAGCTAAAAATTTGAAAATAAAAAAATCCCACTACAACATTACGCTAACATCCAATTCGCAAACCACAAAAATTCAAATTTTGAAACAAAATCAAACATCAAGAAATGAAATTAAAAAAGAAATTACTTGAAAGAAGGAATGGAATTAGCGAAGAGATTGATCCAGGAAATTTCAGTAGGAGTCGGCTTTTTAGGGTTATCATTCGGAAATCTGTAAGGAATAGTACAAGCTCTGTAATTCGATTCAATTAACAGAGGAAATGGCACCATTTCCGATGAACTCTCCATTGATATTCTCTCTGAAGAAAGCTGTGTTGTTGAATTTGGGAGTATGAGAGAGAAATTGAGTGAAGAAGAAGAAGGAAGATGGAAGAGATTCGAAGAAGAGGAGAGAGAAAATTGGTCAGAATAAAAATGTAGGAGAAGCAACCGTGGGTAGTGGTAATGAATGATCCAGGAGAGTGGGATTTACAGATGCCACTTTTCTTTATTGTTTTATTCTCTGTTTTTGGTTACAACTTTCAACGCATCATGGTATCGAATAACCGAATATGGGCTTTTTTAGGTGCAATAGGGGTAATGATGATTTCGCACATTATGTATGATAGTCGACGTATATTTTAACGACATAGAAATTATTGATGATTTAACATGTGTATTGAAAAATGAAAATGAGACATGAAAAAAAGAATAGAATCCAATTCAATCCTTTCATAACCTTTATACAGATAACAGGAAAACAATTAATTTTTTTTTCTACGAAAATTTATGTTCAGTTGGTTTTCTACATGGTTGTATGACATGAGTTATAGTAGACCTAAAAAAACTTGCTGATGCACTAGAAAAATGTTGATTGTGATTTTGAGCACTTTTCAAAAACCATTTGCTTGCAATGCCTTGAGTGGATAGGTCCGCCTTTCAGAAACTTAATTGGTGTGCTTGGATGTTTATATACGCTTACTAAAAATACATACTTTATTTGTTTTCCTTATGGATTAAAGAGGTTGAATAATTAAAAAATCGAAAAAGAACATGAAAGTGCTAGATCTACAAGGGAAGAAATAGAAGTTTTTCTACATTAAAGATGGCATGAAACTTCATTCAAAATTGTAAAACTTTCTTCAAATTCTATAGTTGACAATAGAAGAAAAAATGGTCAAAAAGAAAAGGAAGGAAAGACCATACAGGAAAACCACGAGTGGCACATTTCCTTGCTACTTGCCACCTCACTCCAACTAGAGGTGAAGCCAACCTTAGTACAAACTATTTCATATTAATGTGTGTCCCTATATCAAACCTTAGACTATTATAAAATAGTTTGTACTAACCTAATTTTTAAGGTCCGATTAGACCTTTAAGAAAAGTCATGTTATAATCAAACCTTAGACTCGTCATTAAAGACTATTATATATTAATTTTGCATAAATATAGAGTAGAAAAAATTAGGATATCATGCTCCTGCAACAAGAAATCAAAGTACTCACTCACTCCATTAGAAAACATTAATATTAGCACAAAAATGTTCCACCTATACCCCTCAACTAACCAATACAACAAATCAATCTCAGCCAACTTGTTAGATGTTACTACAAAATCTACAACCCTTATTAAGGGCATGGAGGAGGCATCTGGATACCAATGTATCTTGCTTTTACATTCTCACATGTCGAAACCGGCAGTCGTTCCCCTGATGTCAAATTCAGGTGAACATTCTGCAGGAAAATGTTCTTGCATGGAATTCCCTTACTACATGAAAGTGTCACTGCTACTTCAGACAGTGAAGTACCCCTGATGTTCTTAAAGTATATGTTACTCAATCTCACCCTTGATGGTGCCTGCAAGAAATAATTGCATTGTAGTTGCATAATGTCTGTTAAATTATCTCATTAACCTTAATTTTGGTACACAAAGATTATAAGATGTGGACTTAATTACCTCAGATGAGCACGAGTCGAAGGGGCAGTATGCTTGATCAATGATAATTGGATTCCTTACATGCTTCATCACAATGTTCTCGAATTTTATGTTAGTAGCCGCGCTTCTACCAGGAGAATTAGCCCATGTTTTGATCCTAATCCCATTCGTAGTCCCACTAATCGTACAATTTCTTACAAAAAGTCCATTTATATCTTGTTCATGCAGGTATTTTCCCAAGCTTCCAACACTAACAATCAACAAACTAAATTAATCGAAATCTCAAACATCAAAAATTAAACCTATTAGACTATAAAACATGAATGAATGAAGGTTATACCTTATACCATGACCTGGTCCACAAGTGATATTTGTGATGGAAATTTGGGAATTTCCTTGTCCAACAGAGATGCAATCATCCCCTGTGCCAATGTTCAACCAAGAAAAACGAACATTAGAGCTACGTTCAAGGTGAATGCCATCCGTGTTAGGACTATCCTCTGGGGCCGAAATGTCAAGTTTACTCCCTTCAAAATCTCTGCATTCTACTAGAGCTAAATGAAAAAACTTGCTGTTCAGCGAAGTTATATCATGAACTGTCGTTCTGTTCATACCCACAAACTTCAAATTCTGCCACAAAAATGTACAAAACAAAGAGTTATTAGTCTTATTACACATCAAGTATACCAAAATTGTCACAAAATCAACATTTTCATTTTCATCAAATTCTGTTCTGTATACTGCAACATTGAAACTGAATTTTAATACATAAAGTTCTAAACTTCATCAAAATTTGTAAGAGAATATTGTGACATACAGTAGGAAGGAGGTCACAATTAGAACTAGTAGGGCAAGTGTTGTAAGGCCAAGCTTTGGCACCTTGACCATCAAAAACTCCACCTCCTGTCAAGGTAAGCCCATTGATCCACGCAAACTCGATCCACCCGGATCCAAATTCGTACTCAGATAAGTCTGTTTTCGCTTTCAAAGTACCCTGTACAAAAAGATCAATAAATTTTCCTCAATCTAGCAAACATTTCTACAACAATTATAGATCAAATCAAAAGCTATCAATTTAAAAACTACCGCATTTTGTTCATCTATTTTACCTTGAGTAATACTGTGAGAGATGTTACTTGCTCACAGGGACCTCTTAACTTAAGAGGTCCTACAAGATAAGTTCCTTTAGGTATCAAAAGAGTAACATTGCCTTTAGAGTTACATGCTTTCTCCCAAGCTGCATTAAAGGCCTAATCCAAAATCATGTAAACCAACGTTAATCAATAATCCCATTTTAATACCAAAAATCAGTTTTTTTAACAGAGATGAATAACCCTTACCCAACTATCATCGCTTCTACCATCAGCTCGAACCCGAAAACTCCTGACATTGATGATAATGCCATTGCGGAGTTGTAAAGTTGTAGTGTTTCCTAGATACAATGTGTTAGCAAAGATTGCATAGATCAAGAAGTAGTAGATGATTGTGGAAATTCTACTCATTGTTTTTGGTTCTCCTAGTCAGGCCCGTTTCTGAGACTTTGGTGGCCTAGGGGCGGATAAAAAAAATGGGGCCCTTGGTACCAAAAAAAATTTATTTTGGGTATGCACAAAAAAAATTTACAAAAGACTTTATTTAATGATAAGAAATTTTATTAATGATAGTTTCTAGTAGCTAAAAATTATACTGATAAGAATTATATTCATAATTGATAAAAATTATACTGATAAAAATTATATTGATAATTGATAAAAAATTATACTGATAAAAATTATCAATATGTCATTATTATCAGTAAAAAATTCAGTATTAAAAGTTTATCATTTGACATAATGACATACTGATAATTTTTAACTAAAAATTAATCAATTATCATTCTACATTCCTACATTCGACATACTGATAAATTTGATAATTCATAATTAAAAAAACAATCAAATTATTAATTCGAAATACTGACAATTGTGACAATTTGATAATTCATAAATCATAATCAATTAATTATTAATCTGTAATCAAATATGAAATATCATAATTCAAACAAAATTAGAAATTAGAATGAACTGGGAAAAATATAAATTTGACATACTATCTACTGATAATTCATAAATCAGAAATTAAAATTCGTATGATATAAAATTAAAATGAGTATTTCAGATTTTCTCTTGTAAAATCGAATAATCAATAAATTAAAATAAATTAATCAATTGTAATTTCTGGGAAAAAAAATTAAAGTATAGAACTTACCAATGACTTAATAGCAGGTCCGTACCGATTCTTAGTTCATCTTTGAACATCGAAGCCAAAATCCACAATAATGGTGAAAAATTAATAGAAACAAATAGAAAAAATTGATTAAGTAGATTGATATGTGAAGAACAACTTAAATACTCAATTACTCATGCATTAATTTGGGAAGGAAGATGAAAAATCAGAAAAATAGAGGTAAAGATACAAATAATTGATTTCATGGATGAGAATAGAAGATTATACGGATGAATTGATAGATTATGGGATTAATTTGTCAAATTAACTTCCCAAAATGAAGGAGTTAATTTCAAGGAGAAATTTTAATGATTTACAATGAGGAGTTATTAAGGGATGATTGACTGATTACCAAGATTGCCGCTTCGTCATTAGTAATATTATAATTTTAATTTTTTTTTTTTTTTTTTTTTTTTTTTTTAATAACTAATTTGATGTTCAGATTTTGGGGCCCTGGGCGGGTGCCCCGGCTGCCCCGGCCCAGATACGGCCCTGCTCCTAGTAATAACTGAAGAACCGTTTTTGTTAGAGAGTGCTATGCAGTTGCATGGTTAAATTCTACTGAATTTATGCTACTGGACGGTTAATTCTATAATAGCCCTTTAAAGGTTTGAAGTCAAGAACTGTTTTACAACTTCCAACCACGTGCTACTATTAAAAAATTTTAAATAATTTTCTTTTGCAAAATCATTTAAATAATTTTCTTTTGCAAAATCATTTAGCTAAAACTTTTTTCTTTTAATTGAGTAGTTTTGCGCCCTCAAAAAAAAAAAAAAAAAAAAAAATGAGTAGTTTTGCCTGGTAATTTTCGTTATTGGAGGAGGAGATGGAGAAAAAGAAAGGAAGAAGTAGAAAGGGAAGTTGCATGATGGCACTCCATTTGACAAAAGAGTGACATTTTTTATTTTTATGTTGTATGTTTACAGATGATATTTTTTGGTTCAAATAATATTCTCTGCTTACCTCCAGCTATAGTCTCAGCGCTGTGAAGCACCAAATTGCTGTGTTGTGTTTATGTTGCCTTTGTTGGTGGCAGGAGGGAATGGGGGTGTTTGACAGCGAGGGAAGAAGCAGTAACGCTGTTGAAACATGAAAAGACGAAAAGTCCACACTTGTAACCTTACTGTTAGGTTCAATAAGAGTTAAGTATACTAGTATGTATCAAATGTGAGTGTACAAATGAATACTAGTATGTGTGATTATGTAAAATCAATAGCGTGCCCAGCACTCCATAACCGCAATGGCAAATAAACCATGGAGTCTACAACAGGTAACCACACAAAAATGACCCGGGAGAAAGAAAAAGAATTCAAAATCTTTTGCTTCTGGTAACTGCAGGTCATCTTTCAATTGCTAAATAACAATATGCCACAGAGACGTATGTAGTTCCTATTGCAAATATAAGCTACCATGTACAAAAACAATTAATTGAAATGAATATAAACTTGCTCTGCGCATAGATGCATACACTCAGAAAGCAGCATACAGAGCCAAATTTCGGCGAAATTGCAGCTACTAAGGCAAGTAAGCTGAAGCCAATAGCAATCATTTCTTAGCCTTTGAGAACCTCAAGCATCGATACTTCTCCCCACTGACAGTGATCTCAAGTGCTCCATCCTGATTATCTTGATTTGAAGCAGTTCCCATGAGAACACTTTTCTCTTTCTCCAGATTCTCTCTTTCCATCTTTAGTCTTGCTTCTTGGCGAGCAATCTCAGCCTGCACAAAGAGAACAAGATCAATTCCTCTGAAAAAATTAAGATAACAATCAATGAGAAAGAGAAAAATTAGCTCATATGGCAGAAAAAAGAATCAGCAACACACGTACTGCACCATTGTCACCAACTTATAATGATGGTGCAAGAGACACGCGACATTAACTTAAATAGAAATGCGCAACAGAAACTACACCATTTTGTTTATAAAAAAAAATCTCATAAGCTTTCTTATTATCAACTCTGATTTCTGAACTATCCTAAAGTTCACCTGCTTAGACATCAAATTTCACCTGATTCCAAAAAGGCATCAGTTCACAGTCTTCACACTAGAAACAGCATTTCTATACAACATGATTGTATTCCATACAAGACATGAATATCCAAGGAAACTATTTGGCAAACATGGATGTGTTTTCAATTGAACCTGTGACACTAAACTAAGACTTCCTAACTTATTATGACAGCAAAAGCAAAGAACTTCGGAAATTGGTTGAGCCTGCCTTAGCGAATGAGAGATGATGGTCTCATTGTCATAGATTATTACAAAGTCATAGTTAGTAACCTTACTAACATAAAGCAACTTTACCAATAACTATCATTATTTGAAAATGCTCAATGGCGGCTTAGCTAATGACACCACTTATTAACACCCCAAGGGACACCCATCCATTACTCATTAGCCAATGGTTTCATCTTTCCGAACCCATCAAGTTATGCAAACCTCAAACTAGCAGGGTCAGCAATTGTATGAAATTTAACAAAATCAACATGAAATTTCCTCAAAACAATAACTAGCTTCAATCCAATCCAATTATATTACTAATTCAAAAATGGGTCAGCAAAACTACCCTAGTAATCAACAAATGGCAAAAATTTAACAAAATCAGCACTACAATTTCTTGAAACAGTAATTAACACAACCCCTAATTAACCAATCAATATGTCAGCAACAACGTACATAAATACCACATCAATTTCCCAATTTCGCAACCAAAATACCAATTTAACCAAACCCAATTGAATTGAGAAATCTAAAAACAATTTCATCAAAACAACAAGAATTTGAAGAAAAATGAGCTGAAACTTACCTCTCGACGAGATAATTCAGCTTTCCAAGCAGCTTCACGTTCAGCGACTTCACGTTCACGTTCTTCGATGTAACTCTGCATTTCTCTCTCCTTCATAATTCGATCTTGAATATCAGCTTCCAAAGCTTCCTTTAATTCTTGAACAAACTTATCAACCACTGATTTAATCCTCAACGACATTGTCACTCCTTAAAAACAAATTTTACCCAGAAATTGCAGGTAAAAATTAGGGATTTGAATGAAATCCCATTGATGATTGAAATTTGATAACAGAAAATTAGTGGGTTTTCTGGAAATTGTTGGTGTTAATTTGGGGAAATTGGGTTGTGGACTAGGTTTAATTTAGAAAGTGGGGGAAGAAAGAAGGAAGAGTGTACGAGTGATGGAATGGAAGCAAAAAAGTGGACGAAATGAATATTGGCCTGTTTATTGTAATGTTTGTGTGGAAGGGTATTTTCTCGGCCCATTTTTTGGTGCTTTTTTCAATGAGAGTGATAGATAAGGAATCATCCATTTCATAATCATGGGAATATTATGAAATTTTAGACAAGTTAACTCAATATTAATAGTGATTTTTAATTAAATAAGTTAATGGATCTTTATAAACATTTATTACATAAGAATGCGTGATAAATTACGCATCAGGTGTTATTATTGTTTATATTTAGCATTTCTAACTCGTCATGTAGCTCTAAAGGGTGATACATAAGTTTTCTTTAATCCTCTATAATGGGGAGAAAAGCTCTAACCACCTGAGCTATCCCTCACTCTCTATGAATTTAGCTATTTTACCATTCATAACTAGTTGTTAAACTTATAATCCTAAAGATTACACAAATTGGCCATCTATTTGCTAAATTTCTTGTGTTAAAAGGTATAAACAAAAAAGTTGGATTCCTATGTTATGTTGTAAACCTAATCAAGATACATAAGCTAAGAAAACACTCTAGATATCTAACAAATTTTGATGAAAAAATGATACAGTTAGACCATGGTATGTAATTTATGAAACCCATTTGCTCCAATTGTAGCTCAAATCCATCAATCTTACATAAAACAGTGTTTAAAACACAATTACAATTCCAAAACACATGTTACTATAAAAGTTTCATTTTATTGCAACAAAACTAATGCCCATCCAAAGATGAAGGCATCATCATTGCATAATTATGCATACTTGAATACCCACTTAACTTTCATGGGAACAAAGGCGGAGCCACAGGGGGGGGGGGCTGGTGGAGGCCCGGCCCCTGTGGCCCAAATGTCAGTCCTTATATTTTTAAAGGCTGGCACCCATAGTTTTATAGGATAAAAAAATTAAGTTTTGTAATAGTTCAATCTTCCAATGCATAGATTAATGGTCAAAAGATTTCACGGCAAATTCATGCACACTTCTAGTCTCATGTTCGATTCCTCTAAGCAATTTTTTTTACAAAAATTAAATTAGTTTTATCCAATTTTCTTTTTTATCCAATAAAATTTCTTTATCCCTTCAACGTTTACCAATTTTTTATATTTTAAACTTACTTTTATTATTTTCTCTATTTACTTTTCTTAAACAAACATTCCATATATTTTTATTTTCTTGGCGTAAATGAACCATAAGAGTAATACAAAATATTACTCCGTAATGGGGAGGACAAAGGAGGAAATCAAACCTATACCCTATACAGTCGTACACAAACCCTTCACCTTAATCAACAAGGCAAAACCTTATTGGTTGTGTAATATTATATGTACCATAGATCATTTTGACCAAATATTTTGTGTTGTTTTATAAAAAATTTAGTCTAATCTAATTTATAAAATTGCAAATACCGAAAAAGAGATAATTGAACAACAATAAAATCATAGAAAATATAATACAATTTTACTTAATAAAACTCGGCCCCCCTATATTGTAATTCTTGGCTTCGCCCCTGCATGGGAATACTGAAGTATTCAAAAACTCAAATTGTAATTGAATTCACCAAAAAGTCTCAAAATAGTTTTTAAGTCGAGCTGATCCTTTATGAGTATTTCGTCTTTTACGCTTGGATGTAATGTTATATGCTAACATACCCTTTTTCTATACCCGGTAACAAATGGCCAAAATTGTTAAAATTTCACCATACCTCCTTTATTTTTGGTGTCAATAAGATTATACTCCATAAAAAACAAGAGTAATGATATATATAACCCATAGGGCTAGAATTAAATTGAGAGTTCATGATAAAATCACGCATAAATCGATATGATTAATGTAAATTTATCCTTAATACTCCTTAGGGTTATGTTTATCATTTTTCAAAAAACAATCATGTAATTAAATTTTAAATATTAGTACAATATTCTGTTATAATTTATAATGTACATATATCTATACTCCACATGGACCACAAGTATTAAGGTAGCCACCCGGCACAGCCATATGCACCACACTCTTAAAAAACAGGCCCCAAAGCCTAAACTCACTGCAATCTGGCCACAAGTTACTCAAAGTCCTTCCAAGCTTAAAATTTTGGACAACATCATGTAATAATCTTGAAAAAGTAGTACTCACAAGATTAAGGACAAAAGTCAAAAAGTAAAAAGGCAGTGAAAGAACAGTTGGTTATATTATTACCGCCAATTACCAAAGATTTCAGCGTCATCATCGGGGAATAAATATGACAAACAACCCAGCGGCGTTCTTATGTCTTTTTCTCTCCTCTCACTCCTCCATGGCTCCACTCCTTTCCTTTATTAACTGTTTTTATTTCATTTGGACCCGCCCTTAACATGTTTTTTACCGACATATAATCACGCGATACACCAACCTTAAGTCCAAATATATACTCCTTCGTTTTTTTTAAGTGCTTTAATTTAACTGTCACGCATAATTATATACTAATACAAATTTAATTAGACATATTTATTGATGTAAAAATTAATTTACACTCCGTAATAAGTCTAATAAATTAATTTTTTTACACGTTAAAAATCACTAATAAAGTGAAATATAAAAATAGTATACAATTTTAACACCAATATATAATTTTGACCTTTAATATCATTATTTGCTTTAAGGCATCGTATAATAAGTATATTTAATATAAAAAAATGATGAAGTAACACGTTAACAACCCAACAACATATCTTCCAATTCCATTTTTTGTCTCTCTCTCATTCCACATTCTTTCACTACTTCTGCTCGCTCACTTCTTCTCAAACTATCTATCTTCAAGCCTTAATCCAAACACTAGAAAATTATTATATGATCACAAGAAATCCACAAAACGTCGTCGTATCGACTCCAATGGCGAAATTACTAGCAATTTCAGTGGCATTGTTACTTGCAATTGTTATCGGAGAATCACGGGAGCTTCGGCCATCGGAGCATGGATTACCGTACCAAAATCTCCCAGTGAAGTCACCGGACATGATGATGTTCTTCGGAGAACAAGCGTCTCCGCCGGAGAAAAAGCCGCCTTCACCGGAGATTCTAGATAATTCTAACAAAACGGCGTCGTTGGATACGTGGTGGAGAGAGACATCACCGGGTAAGAAAAAGGAGAATAAAGTAAGAAAACCGTTGTTAATAGCAACTGTAGTTTGCGGAGGTACAGGTGTCGTTTTGTTATTGGCTGCTGCATTTCTGTTTGCGGTTCATTTTTATAGGCAAAGATTGGAAACATCGTCGGGTTCAGCTATTGTTGTTGCTAATAATAATGTCAATCAATCTGCCTCTGTTTCTGGTAATGATACTGGTGCAACTGTTCCCAATAATAAGTGAGCTACTGAGCTCAGATTGTGGAAATTTTATTTATTTATTTATTTATTTTATTTCCAAGTTATTAATTTTTTGCGAGAGATGAATTATCGTTGTATTGTAAGAATTTTGGTTGATTTGTCATGGAATAAGATGCACAAAGTTGTTAATTTGAGTGGAATTGACTCCTATAGTAGATTTGCTAGTGTGGTACATGTACATCTTTTAGTACTGTATCGTCGGTTTGTAGATAGTGATCGTATAATGAAAAAGAAAAATTGTAGGTATTGTAATCAACCTATTCAATTGACTTGAGTCCACTTGATTAATGTAAATATTTAGAGTAAGAGAAAGATCGGTAATTTTTGGTCTAATTAGAGTGTATTTGTCAACTTAAATCTTGAATAATGCATTACATTTGGTGTTACAATCATAAAAATAAGAACTTGATTTTGAATTGAAAATAACTCCAAATATTTAGCTAATGGGATATTGGGTCAATTGATTGGGATGTCATTGATTTTCTAGGTTTAAATTCAGTTTACATTTTAATATAATTATATTCCATATACTACCTCTGTTACATATTAGTTGCAACTTTGGAATATTTTATCTCTCACAAATAATCCCCAAAGTTGCAACTAATATGTAACGGAGGTAGTAATATTTTCAATTTCCAAATCAAAAATACAAAATTGATGCGAAATTGCACTTGCTCATAGATGTTGTACCGCTTGCATCATTACTTTTGGGATCATAATTTACAAATTTGAGAACAACAATTAGTGTACACCTTTATGCATGGGAGAAAGAAAATTAAAGGCAAAAGCAGAATCTCTCAAATGATTGCCAATCTCTTTATTCAAGGATGATTCTACAAAAAAAGTAAAGAAAAAAAAAGATGAATAGAATTGCCTTATAATGGAAGGAAGAATACTAGAATAGGTCTTCTACATGAATTGTACGAAGGTTTTGATTGAGGGAGTTGCCAATTTTATGCTTTAGATATTTTTTAAAAAAATATTTTTTTTTGAGAGAAATATAATGCTTTAGGTAAGAATTTGCTTTCTCTACAGTAATATTTTTTTACTCTTTGTGGATAAAACATAAAATTTAAATTAATATGGCCCATCCTCACATGCTAATTAACTTACATTATCCTCTTTCCATGCACTACACTAACAACCTCATACGATCTTATTTGCATATGTTTATCCGGTTATAGTTATTACATCATCTATATAGCTCTGTGTAACTTCGGTAAACCTTTCTAACACTACTAGCCATATTACTATATATGTTTCTTTCTCAAAATGTTAAATCTGTTTAATATGATAAGAAGTGATAGATAAAACCGGACACGACTACACAAGTTAACTTGATCCAACTTAGCAAGTTAACTACACTAAGAGTTTAATATAAAGAGAATCTCCCTCCTCAAAAAGCCCAAAGTCGGGCTTGATTCACCAACTTTAAGTTTTGTAATATAAACCTTACCAAATAAGATGATCAATACTTAATATCAAAATATCTAATAAGAAATACATCAATTACAATATTTAAAGGCTCACCTTAAATGGAAATCTAAGTTTTTTACTTAATTATATTTAATATTAAGGTTTGATTGCTACCAAAGCAATACCAACAAAATGCTTCACATAGATAAAAAAAAAATCCAAGTAATAGTCATTTGTTAACTCGTTTAACAAGCTAATTAGGTTCGATTCTCATTAGAAACTTGCAAGGATTTCTCCTTTACTGTCATTACTTGTCGAAATTGACTTTTTATTGATATATATACAGGTAATATCATAGGCCTCATAGGTGGTTAAATTGAATTAGTAAATGATTCACTTTACCTTAGTAGGGGGTGGGTGGAAGCTTATACAAATCAACCCATTCTTACAACTTACAAGATTAGACATCTTACCATCCAAAACATAATCAATGAAACCTAATAAATGCACCATATATCATCAATTTTGGTAGGCCATCACACGAATGTCTAAGAAGAACAAAGGCCCAATGTAAGATAGTAATGTAGTTGCACAACATTTAAGCCCACATTCTAGTCAACTGTGGTCCAACAAAATAGTGTTTTTTTTTTTTTTTTTTAAAAAAATAAATTAACAAAAATTGCAAAATCATTTAGTGATTTTACTACAGCTTCATCCCATTTTTTTTCAATTGCATCAAATTCTCAAAATGTTGATAGATTTTATACTTTAATCTGAATCCCAGAAACAATGTAATTCTAATCTCTAACCCCAGTTAACTATGAATTTAGCACTTTCAAAGTTAATATCAATCGAAAAATGTTCTCTGTTCTTACGTTCATACTTAGTACCAGCAAATTTAACGCAAAATGCAGCAAATTTTCCAAATTTAATCGAAGTATTTACCAAATTCTGCTATCACCGAGATTTACCCAGATCAATAAATGCTATGAAAAGCTTGGAAAATCATGGTTTAATGGCGGATTGTGTTGCTTACTCTGAGCTTATCAAATGTTGCATTTCTAAAAAGGCAATCGAGGAGGGAAAACTTGTTCATAAGCATTTGGTTTCAAATGGGAACAAACCCAAATCTTTTTTACTCAGTATGTTGGTGAATATGTATGTAAAATTCAACCTTTTGGGTGAAGCAGAGAAGCTGTTTGATAAAATGCCTGAGAGAAATGTTGTGGCTTGGACTACAATGATATCAGCTTATTCTAATGCTAAGATTAGTCATAAGGCTTTGGAGTTCTTGATTTTGATGCTTCGAGAGGGTGTTAGTCCGAATATGTATACGTTCTCCTCGGTTTTGAGAGCTTGTGATGGAATGTTGAGCCTTAGACAGGTGCATTGTGGTTTATTTAAGTATGGTTTGGAGTCTGATGTTTTTGTAAGGAGTGCTTTGATTGATGTTTATGCAAAGTGGGGTGAATTGGATAATGCACTGGCTGTTTTCGAGGAGTTTGTGACCGGGGATTTGGTTGTTTGGAATTCGATAATTGGGGCATTTGCACAGAATAGTGACAGTGATGAGGCTTTGAATCTCTTCAAGAGAATGAAGAGGGCTGGTTTTGCGGCTGAGCAAGCAACATTGACAAGTACTCTGAGAGCAGTTACTGGGTTATCATTGTTAGAATTAGGGAGGCAGGTGCATGTTCATGTGCTGAAGTATGATCAAGATTTGATCCTCAACAATGCCCTTCTAGATATGTATTGCAAGTGTGGTGGGTTAGATGATGCGCGTTTGTTTTTTAGCCAGATGAAGGAGAGAGATGTAATCTCCTGGAGCACTATGATTATTGGATTAGCTCAAAACGGATTCAGCAGAGAAGCCCTTGATTTGTTTGAGAAGATGAAACAAACTGGGACAAAACCAAATTATATTACAATGGTTGGTGTCTTATTTGCTTGTAGCCATGCTGGCCTATTAGAGGAAGGGCAATATTATTTTGAGTCCATGAAGAATCTTTTCGGTGTTGATCCTGGTAGAGAGCATTATGGATGCATGATTGATCTTTTAGGAAGGGCAGGTAAGATTGATGATGCTGTTAGATTACTCCATGAAATGAACTGTGAACCCGATGCAGTGACTTGGAGAACTCTCCTTGGTGCTTGTAAGATTCACAAAAATGCAGATATAGCTATTTATGCTGCCAAGCAAATTTTGAAGCTAGAACCAGATGATGTGGGGACATATATACTATTATCAAATATCTATGAGAATTCTCAGAGGTGGGAAGATGCCACGAGTTTGAGAAAGACAATGAGAGAAAGAGGACTTAAGAAGGAACCGGGATGCAGCTGGATTGAAGTGGATAAGAGAATTCATGCTTTCATCTTCCGAGATATGTCACATCCTCAAATAGATGTCATTATCAGAGAGCTAAATCAGTTGGTTCTGAAATTGAGAGGGGTAGGTTATGTTCCTGATACAAACTTCATCTTGCAAGATCTCGAGGGAGAGCAAAAGGAAGATTCGCTTCAGTACCACAGTGAGAAACTCGCGATTGTATATGGGTTAATGAGCTTGCCTAGTGCAAGTATTATTAGGATTAAGAAGAATCTTAGAATTTGTGGGGATTGCCATCTCTTTGCAAAGCTTGTTGCTAAAACAGAGAAGAGAATTATTGTGATTAGAGACCAAGTAAGATACCATCATTTTCAAGATGGTACTTGTTCATGTGGAGATTATTGGTAGAAAAATAGGGTAGCAAGTGAAGTACTATAAAAAGATGAAAACAACAGTGTAGTTAATGGGAGATTTCCCTCTGTCTCTCAATTTTGGGGAAGAATGTGAAGAATTCTTCAAAAATACAGCAAGAAGTCTAATTCTCCACTCTTACTGTCTCCTAGAGCTGGACAGATTCACCATGGTTGTGAATTATTTGTTGTGATACTATGTGCAATAAATTCGTTTGAAAATTTATTAACAGGCCAATCGGGAATAAATGGAGGAGTGGAAAGCTTCATTGATCGCCATTTCTTCCCTCCCTCATTTTTTTTCCTGCACGCGTGTGCGAGAGGCGGGGATGAGTAGCCAAATTATAATGATATTTGTATCTGAAATAATAAGTCACAAAATATTTGTTTATTTATTTATATTTTTGATTGTGTATAACAAAGCTACTGTTGAAAGACGAAGTACAAAGATGAATTCAGAAGCTTTCTCTATAAATAGAAACTAAAGTTAATCAACTAAAAACTGATGCATTTACAGACCCCAATAACTTTTGCTCAATTGACATTCTTGAAGGATTCGAGTTGCTGCAGGATGATTACGTTACAACCTGTGAGAGCAGTATCCCAAATCCACCTTTCTGAAAGTGCTGATAATTTTCTTACTACTCGTACTTAGAAGCTTTTGATTCTGTCTGTTCATCATAAGACGCAAAAGCTTTGATAATAGCAGCATATATGTCTATACCTTTGAAATATTCCTGCTGATTTAGGAACTGCCAAAAGTAAATTCATGACTGTTAGAAACAGAAGAATAGATTAACTTGAATTTAGAATTAACACTGCAGAAGTGTAACAGACAATCTGAATCAAAAGTACAATGCATTTGAAAACAGAAAGAACAGTAAATAAAAGTTTGCAGCAGGTAAATCAAACACATACTATGAATACAAATTTTTTGAGAAAATCATTTCATGACAGCATGGAAGAGAATGGTTTTCAAGATATGCAATGCAATTGCCTGGCTACTTTCAGCCTTAAATTTTCTGATTGACGTAATCATGAATAGATAAATTTATTATTTACCTCATTATGGTCATGTGCAAGTCTTGGAGTATTTGCAATGGGAGAGAAGCCTATTGCTGGCAATCCTCGTTGTCTAAAGAAACAAGCATCTGTTGCACCAAGGAATATATCTGGCTTTTCAAGTTTCCCGCCAGCATTCTGAACAGCTTCTTGTAAGAGAGCCCACCATGGATTTTAAATATCAGCAATTGTGACAGCTGGCTTACCAAATATGTCAAGTGTAGAAAACTTCTCTGTAAACTGTCCATATGATACTTATCAGCCAAATGGAAGAAGAAAGAACAGAAAAACTCAATTTGCAGGGATATAGGAGTGAACTTGAAGTGGAAAGTAAATGGAAAAAGAAACTAGTATATCAACCACCGGAAAACTTAAATGAAAGCAAGTATGTTATTGTCAAATAATGACTTGGTTGTTTATCTGAAGATCAAATCAAAATACAACCATAATGGAAGGATTGAGCATCACTTCAGTTAGACAATAACAAGTAGGAATTTAATTTGATTATCACATAAACCTATAACAATTCCTATAGGCAGCACCTTCTACCTCAAATGTCATGTTACGCGAAGCAGGGGCCCATTCCTCAGCAATTCGTCTTTCCAGTGCTGCTTGATCAGCTGTTGGTGGAACCCGAATATCAATACCTGCTTCAGCTTCAGAAGGTTGCATATTCATGACAAAACCCTGATAAACAAGATTACCTCTTCATTTTAGAATAAGAACTAAGGTAGGTCTACCCTCACTATAAAATTAAGGCCCCTTACTAAGTTGTTACACCTAATGTGAGTAATCAGTAATGTATTACTTATGCATATATGTGAGTTATTGAAACAAAATCTGAACAAATGCAGTCTTACAGTATGAGATTGAGTGCCAGCTTTCAGAAACACCAAATTTACTGAAATCAACTCTCCTGCTGTTTTCAAACCAGCCTTTACCATGTCAAATTCTGATTCTCGAAATCTCCTTATACTTTCAATACTCTTCAACAAGTTCTCCATTGCAGTATTATCATACAACTTTGCCCCATGCCCAGGTGCTCCTGCTGCCTTAATCACCAGCCACATCAGTGACCTGTCTGCATAATATGCCCGATACTTCTCATCTGCTGAAGGTCCTCCTTCATCTAGTACAAAAGCCACATTCATTTTTTCAAACACATCAGACTCCGCCAACTTCTCAGTCCCATTACGTCCTCCAATCTCCTCATCAGGGACGTAAGACAAATAAATGGTACGAGTGGGCTCAAAACCAGAATCCTTTAGCTTCCGAATAGCTTCTAAGTACTGCATACCTACACATTTCATGTCCTGCACATACATGGACAAAACAATGCATTAATTCGTCGTATACCCTTACTAGTGCCATAATTAGTTTCATTCAAGGTTTAAAACAGCTTCATAGGAACTTATAGAGAAATGACTGGAAATTTTGACAAAAAATACGTTCTGTTTTAGCTAGCATTAGCTGCAGTTGGTTCTTCACAGGCCATAAGCATGATACAAATCTTTCTATGCACCCTATTTATCAATTTTCAAAAGAAAATCATATTTTAGACCCATAATTTAATTTTAATCTAATACTTCATACAACACACTAGTTCAAGCTACTACTACCTCCGATTTTTATTATTTGCAACTTTGGGTATTATTTGTGAGATATAAAATACTCCAAAGTTGCAAAATCGAAGGTATTATATATATATATGTCACTCCCACATTATTTATGACATCCTAAAGTATTGGTTTTTAACTTGGGGTGTTAATATTCATCAAGTTCGTCAATTAAAAAAACAAATTAACATCACTACAGCAAAATTAACCATTAAAAAAAAAAAAAAAAATATTGTGAATTTGATAGAAGTGCTTGCCTGAGAACCTCTGGCATAAATATTACCATCAGAATCAATGTGAGCTCCAAAAGGATCATGAGTCCACTTCTGGGATTCCACCGGAACGACATCGGTGTGAGAATTGAGGAGAACTGAGGGCAAATTGGGGTTTTTGCCAGGCCATTTGAGCAAGATTAAGGGTTGTTTTTGACAAATTCAATAGTCTGAGATTCAAGAGACAAAGATTCAGCTTGAGATATGATGAAATCAGCAGCTTCATAGTATTTGGGGTTTGGATGAGCTGTGTTAATTTGCAGATATTCTTGGAATCTGGAGATAATTGAAGATGATGGGTTTGGACCATTTGGGGTTGTTTTGCAAGTGATGAATAGTAGAGAGAGAAAGTAGAGATGGAAAAAATTGTTGCAGTTGACTGTTTTCATTGGTGTCACCTGTGATTCTGTGAATCAGAGATGGGTTTTACTTGAAGTTCTCAGTATAAAGGCACAACTGAAAGGAGAACGAAGGCTATAAAAGTTCTCTGCTCCGGGTTCGAATGCCGGGTGCTAAGTTCAATGTTCACAAGCAGCATGGTAATTCCCACCTTTTTTTCAGGTACATGCGTCCGGGTGCACGTAGCTGTATAATTTGTTTGCATTTATCGGCGCATGAGGTGCACGCAACTCCTTGGTACATCTATCATAAAGTGGAGTAGTTGGTGAACTGATGCAATAGTTGTTTTATTTATTTATATACATGCATTACAAAATTATTGTAAAATGAGTATTGAAGTACTTGTAACACAGGCTTTTTACACACTTCGAGTTCGTAACATGTGCCAAAGTTACAAAGCATTGACTGAATTGTTCTTCTGAAAACTAGTTTCTGAAGTCTGAACCACAATTTGATTAAATGGAGGTGCTATAGGATGACTACAATGCGACAGAAGAGTGGCGAAATCCAGATTAGGCTTGCTTGCTGTTCTTTTACAGCTCATATTTAAACGCTTTAGCTTCAACAGGCCCAGCATATGATGCATAAGCTTTGATGATGGATGCGTAAATGTCAATTCCTTTCAGATATTCCTCTTGGTTTAAAAACTGCACAAAGAAACATGTGGTTGTTAGAAGAAATGCCAAATTTAAGCTAAAAGTATGCTTGGACTTAAGACAGTAGCTTTGACAACTGCAGATTGATTATATAAGAAAACCAACATCAGAAATTCTCCAAGCATACAGATTTCCCATGTAAACACCAGTTTGCATTGCCATTAGCAATCATTAGAAACTGTTGATTAAATTACATTGCTTAGGTTCAGCTTAGAAAACAAATGTATTCTGACTCAATCCCATTAGCTAAATTCTTGTAAGTACTGCAATAGGGAAACAGACAATCTAAATCAAAGAACAATGCATTTGAAAACAGAAAGAACAGAAGTGGATAAACCTAGACTCGCAGCAGATAGATCAAAAACCTACTATGAATACATGTTTTTTGAGAAACCTGTTTCATGACAGCATGAAAGAGTATGATTTTCAAGAAATGCAAGTTAATTGCCTGGTTTCTTTCAGACTTCTGATTGACATCCACAAATACATAAAAAAAAACATTACTATCTACCTCATTATGGTCATGTGCTAGGCTTGGAGTATTTGCAATGGGAGAGAAGCCTATTGCTGGTAATCCTTGTTGTCTAAAATACCTAGCATCTGTTGCACCGCGGAAAATATCCGGCCTTTTAAGTTTCCCACCAGCATTCTGAACAGCTTCTTCTAAGAGGATCCACCATGGATTCGAACTATCAACAGATGTGACAGCTGGCTTACCAAATATGTCAAGTGTAGAAAACTTCTTCAACTGTCCAAATGATACTTAGCCGTCAAATGAAAGAATAAAGAGCAGAAAAAATCTATTTGCAGGGATATTGGATTTAAGTGGAAAGAAAATGGAGAAAGAAACAAACATGTCAATCAACTAAAGCTTAAATGAAAACGTGAAAGCAATTATGTCATTGTCAAATAATGACTTAGTTTTTCATCTGAAGATCATATCAGAATACAACATGAAGGAAGGATTGAGTGTCATCACAGTAGGAATATTATTTAATAATCACATTAGCCAATAAAAGTATTCCTATAGACAGCAACTCTTACGGTTCTACCTCAAATTTCATGTTGTGCGAAGCAGGGGCCCATTCCTCAGCAATTCGTTTTTCAAGTGCAGCTTGATCAGCTATTGGAGGAACCCGAAGGTCAATACCTGCTTCAGCTTCAGAAGGTTGCATATTCATGACAAAACCCTGATTGACAAGAATAAATCTCCATCTAAGAAGAACTAAGAAATGTCTAGATTGTCGACCTTCACTACAAAATTAAGCCCCCTACTAATTTCATATAAGTAATAGTGTATTATTTATGTGCATATGTGAATTAATGATATGAATTCTGAACAAATGCAGACTTACAGTTGGAGATTGGGTGCCAGCTTTCAGAAACACCAAATTTGCTGAGATCACCTCCCCTGTGGATTTCAAGCCAGCCTTTAACATGTCAAATTCTGATGCTCGAAATCTCCTAATACTTTCAATACTCTTCATCAAGTTCTCCATTGCAGTATTGTCATACAACTTTGCCCCATGCCCAGGTGCTCCTGTAGCCTTAATCACCAGCCACATTGGCGACTTGTCTGCATAATATGCCTGATACTTCTCATCTGGTGAAGGCACTCCTTCATCGAGTACAAAAGCCACATTCATTTTTTTGAACACATCAGACTCTGCTAACTTCTCAGACCCATCCCGTCCCCCAATCTCCTCATCAGGGACATAAGACAAATAAATGGTACGAGGGGGCTCAAAACCAGAATCCTTTAGTTTCCGAATAGCTTCTAAGTACTGCATACCTAGACATTTCACGTCCTGCATATACATAGGTAAACAACACACAAGAAAATCATAGTCAAGACCCACAAGTTTCCTTTAATCTACTACACAACACACTATTCAAAGCTAGTTTATACTATAAGCCTCTGATAATTTGCTGTATGAGATTGGGTATGGGAACACATTTTGCTACCTAATTTTATCAAAGCTACTATACACTAAAAGTCTCATGGAAAGCCATTATTATAAAGTATTGAGTTTTTACATACAATTATAATATACACCGAATTTGTCAATTAAAACAAACACAATTAACATCATCACAGAAAAATTAACCATTAAAAAAATGTTAACTTGATAGAAGTGCTTGCCTGAGAGCCTCTGGCATAAATATTACCATCAGAATCAATGTGAGCTCCAAAAGGGTGATGAGTCCACTTCTGGAATTCCACCGGAATGACGTCAGTGTGAGAGTCGAGCATGATTGAGGGCAATTTGGGGTTTTTGCCAGACCATTTGAGCAAGATTACGGGTTTGTTTTTGACAAATTCAATAGTCTGGGATTCAAGAGACAAAGATTCTGCTTGAGATAGGATGAAATCAGCAGCTTCATAGTAATTGGGATTTGGATGAGCTGTGTTGATTTGAAGATATTCTTGGAATCTGGAGATAATTGGAGATGTTGATGATGGGTTTTGGGCTGCTTGGCAAGAGATGAATAGGAGAGTAAGAAAGTAGAAATGGAAAAAGTTGTTGCAGTTGACAATCTTCATGGGTGTGACCTGTGAAATCAGAGAGGGGTTTTTCTTCTCTTGAAGTTCTCCTGATGGTGGTAAAGGATATGAAGGCTCAACTGAAAGAAGAGAACGAAGGCTATAAATTTCTATGTTTCGGGTTTGAATACTGGGTCCCGTGTTCAACGTTCACAAGCAGCATCACATCATGAACATAGATCAAACTTATGTACTTATATTTTTCTTCAGGGAAGGTTATAATATTTTACGCACCCGGGTGCACATAGCTGTATGTTTATGTATGCATCTATTGGTGCATGAGGTAAATGCTTCTTGGTACATCATATAGAAATTTTTAATTTTGGGGGGGTGGGTGGTTAGATTATGTACCACAAGTGGAGCAGCTGCTGAATGTTTTATTGTTAAAAAATGACTATTGAAGACTTGAAGTACTATACAGGGTTTTTACACACCCACAACATTTGCCAAAATTGACAAAAAGCACTGAATCGTTCTTCTGAAAACTGGTTTCTGATCCATAATTTAATAGAACGGAGGTGCTGCAGGATGACTACAGCACGACAGAAGAGTGGCAAAATCCAGATATCTCAGATAGGCTTGCTTGCTGTTCTTTTACAGCTCATATTTAGAAGCTTTAGCTTCAGCATGCCCAGCATATGATGCATAAGCTTTGATAATTGACGCGTATATGTCTACTCCTTTCAGATATTCCTCTTGATTTAGGAACTGCAGCAAGCAAACATGTGGCTGTTAGAAAAAATTACAAATTTAAGTTAAAGTATGCTAGGACTTAAGCTTTTAGTGCTAACAAATGCAGAGAGAATGACCATCAAACACCAGCTGTCACTGCTTGCAGCCTTGCATGTTATTAACATATAAACTTCTGTTTCATGTTTTTGAACTTAAATTTGCAAGTAATGCTATAGCAAAGAGGCGAGAGGGTTAAGTTTCAGCCACTTTCAGGCATTCTTATCTGTATTCCTAAATTATTTGTTATATCAAAAACAGAGAACATTAGAGAGTATACTGTATTTCTAAGTTTTCACCTTGGTAAAACATCCACAATATATGTAAAAACAGAGGCAAACCTAAAGTTCAAAAGTTTAAAGGCTTAGTAAGAAAATAAAAGAAGCAGTATGAGCACTTTGAAACCACAAATCTGTGATTGCAACAGACTAGGTTCTGGATACTTCTGAGGAAAAACATCAAGGAAATGCTAAGATTGAAAGAAGTACTAATATTAGATTTTATCCTAAACATACAGGATCTAGGTATGTATCATTTCCAATTACAACACGAAATTGTTGATTCAAGACATTGCAACTACCACTACAACTCATACACACTTCTCTAAATTTTAAACATAACGCAGCAATGGAAGATAAATGTTTACTTATGGACATATATTAGCTCGGAGTGGTCAATTAATAATTAAAAAGAAAATTATCATGTACCTCATTGTGATCATGAACTCGGTCTGGAGTATATGCTATGGCAGAGAATCCTATAGCTGGCAGACCTCTTTGCCTAAAAAAACTAGCATCTGTTGCGCCAAGGAGAATCTCCGGCTTCTCAAGTTTTCCACCTGCATTCTGAATGGCTTCTTTAAAGAGGAACCACCATGGATTTGAACTGTCCGCAACTGTGAGGATTGGCCTACCAAACTTATCAAGCAAAGGATCCTTCTGAATAAACTGGAAAGCAACAATCACCACAGTCAAAGCAAACACATATTAGGAATAGAAGACCTCAATTACACACACAAGGGCAGAATAAAGTTACACTTAGAAATTGCTTAAGGATACATACAGAGTTACAGAAAAAAGTTATCAAGCACCCATCTATGTGAAAAAGTATCAGATACATAGTATTAGAAAGACAAACAGCAAGTTACATGCATTAAGTGCACTGCACTTAAGTAGGCTGCACTAGGAACCAGCTCTTATTCACTCGAGATCTTGCTGCCAGTTTTATTTCCTTTTACTGAACCCTTCCCCTCCCTCTATTCTTGCTGCATCACATTTTCTTTCAGGCCATACAAGAAAAGCCCAAACTGTTTACTTCATCAGCTGAGAATTTACAAATTGAGAAAATTAATTATATGGACCAAGTAGCTTTTTGGTTCTTTTGACAGTTTATATATGTATTTAAGATACACTGAAAAATATATATCCTTGGACTCTGGAGGGTAAATCATATACCTGAGTACCTGACTCAGTCATTGACTCTTTGTTATCAAGTTCAAAATCTAAAACACAACAGAGGAGGAAAAGATTGCTACTGAAGCATATGGCTGGTCATCAAAATAAAGGCGGGACATTTAGAAGGTCAATTGGTTACCATGGAATTAACAAAAATGATCCTTGAGAGTTGAGACAAACAACTCCTACCTCAAATGTCATATTGCGTGAAGCGGGGGCCCACTCCTCAGCAATACGCTTATCAAGGGATTTTAGGTCAGCTGTTGGTGGAACCCGAATGTCAAAACCTGCTTCAGCTTCAGAAGGTTGCAGATTCATGACAAAACCCTGACAAACATTAAGAAATCCCATTTTAATGGAGCTGAGACAATAATTGCTTGATATATAATACAGCTAGATTAAGCAATCAAAAAGATTAGGCCAGGTGTATTTTCAATCCGGGTACCAGGGGCCAGACGTGTATCAGTTTCAGAATGAGAGATGATGATTAAGCTGGATAAAAAAAGTTCACTTTTAAGCCTGCTAAAGCTTTGCCTGAGTTTTCAAGAGCTTAAAAAATCCTTGCAATTCATCAAAGAAAAGAGGTAAGCAACCAGTTCCAAGAACACGACATTAGCTTCTTAGAATCTAGAAACCTTTTCAAAGCTCTGCGTAAAGTTAAGACCTTTAGTCCTTTATGCTCATGGACATTTGTTTGTAAACTAAATCCACCACACGATCAATGACTCACAGTTTTAACTTCACATAGTCAATTTTATGGATTAATGAAATTTAAGTCACAAACTTACTGTAGGAGTTTGTGTGCCAGCTTTCAAAAACACCATATTTACTGAAATCACCTCTCCCTCATCTTTTAAGCCAGCCTTTACCATATCAAATTGTGATGCTCGAAATCTCCGTATACTCTCAATACTCTTCAACAAGTTCTCCATTGCAGTATTGTCATACAACTTTGCCCCATGCCCTGGTGCCCCAGTAGCTTTAATAACCAGCCACATTAGTGACCTCTCCGCATAATAAGCCAGATACTTTTCATTTGGTGAAGGCATTCCCTCATCAAGCAAAAAGGCCACATTCATTTTCTCAAACAATTCTGACTCAGCCAACTTCTCAGCCCCATCAAGTCCTCCACTCTCTTCATCTGGCACATATGACAAATAAATAGTACGAGTAGGCTCAAAACCAGAATTCTTTAGCTTCCGAATAGCTTCTAAGTACTGAGCACCCACACATTTCATATCCTGCATGGATAGTGTACATGGTTATTACAATCAACTATCATATCCACATACACACAGACAAATCAATGCATTAATAACAGAACCAAGATACCCATATAGATGATAGTGTGCTAGCATCGGTATAAGAATTTCTTCAGACCCGGGAATGATACAGGGTATACAATTATCTTATAAGAAAACATTACTATCCTCAAGTTTAGAAAACATCATAGTAACTTACAGATTAATGGATAACAGCCATTAGTTCAATGAAATACAGAACTTTTTACATATTACAATTTCATTTTTCACCCTTATTAGAGTCCAAAACCCACTATCTCAATTCTCAAGATTCAACATACAACACCAATCTATAGTCGCTGAAAAACCATTGCCCTTTAGACACAGAATTCAATACTCACCTGTCCTGGAAATGAAGTAGCAAACTAATAACCCCACTATTTAGAAAACAGATACGCCCTCCATCCCATAATACTTGACACAATTATCATTTTCGTCAGTCCCAAAATACTTGACACGTTACTAAATATGGAATGGGACCACTAATAAAAGAATATTTTCCTATACTCTCTTTGGGACCACAAACCCCAAAACCCAATAAATCCTACATTTTCTCTCTCCTCACTACCCCTACCTCCCCCACTTTTTGTTTTCTTTCAATATAAAAATACAAAAGAAAATCCTTTATAAAATAAACAAACGTTTTAAATAGACCCACTTGTAGTTTTCTTAAACTACGTGTCCACCCCAACATCCCCAAGTATGGGACAGAGGGAGTACTATTTTATATTAACTTTTCCTAGAATGCTAACCATTTAAATCGAATGTTAACAAGTATGTAATTTCTCAATATACCCTTAATTACTTTAGGTGTCTTCTAATGAATGCATATTATAATTTTAATTACAAATGTGACAATTAATGGACTTATCAATAGAACTTGATCAAAAGATACAAAAAGAATATAAATTTAAATCAAAAAATTAAATTATTGATTGGTGTGCTTACCTGAGAACCTCTAGCATAAATATTGCCATCAGAATCAATGTGAGCACTAAAAGGGTGGTGCGCCCATTTGTGGGGTTCAGCCGGAACGACGTCGGTGTGAGAGTTGAGGAGAACTGAGGGCAATTTGGGGTTTTTCCCAGGCCATTTGAGCAAAAGTAAAGGCTTATCTTTGACAAATTCAATAGTCTGGGATTCAAGGGATAAAGATTTAGCTTGAGAAAGGATGAAATCAACAGCTTCATAGTATTTGGGATTTGGATAAGCAGTGTTAATTTGAAGATATTCTTGAAATCTAGAGATAATTGATGAAGATGAGTTTTGGGTTGCTTTGCAAGTGATGAATAGAAGAGAGAGAAAGTAGAGATGGAAGAAGGATTTGATCTTACAGTTAATCGTTTGCATAGTTTCTTTAGAGAAATAGGTTTTTCGCTTAAGCCTTTACTTAATTTGCTCCTGTCAAGTTAATTTGACTTCCTATGACAAAGCATGATTGAACCTATTAACCACCAACTAATTTGGATTCGAATCGGTTGTACTCCAATTAGGAAAAGTTTATAATACTGTGCGTTAGAACTTAGAAGCACATAAGTTTGTATGAATGTCAATTAACTTTGTTGGTATGATAGTTGACCTGCGGAGCTGGGTGGCTTAACCTATGAGAGGTGCTGGTTCAGTAGGGTCCTTCATCTTACCTTAAAAAAAATAAAAAATAAAAAAATAACTTTGTTGGTTTGATATTTGATACATAGAGGCATACAGCTTAACGTCGGTTTAGTTCAAAGTGATGAAAGGCGAAGGGAAAGGGGGATGGGAGAAAGTAAAAGAATACCCCAAAATTATCCAGTGTGTTTGGTCATATTCAATCGTTCAGAAAAGGAATCAAGTTCCCTCTTTCCTTTTGCTGTTGTTTGGTACAAAGTGCCAGAAAAACAATTAATAAGATCAAAGATTCAAAGATAAACATTGAACATGCATAACACCCAGAATTATTCAAAGTACAAAACCTAAAAAAAAATTCCTAATTGATAAATTATTTGAGCCTTAACAATAGATACAAGTGAAGTTCCAAGAAGTTTAACTGTACTTTATTTTTGTAGCTGCAATAGTGACCGAAATCACTTGAAATCTTCACCTAGAAACGACAAATGTTTCCGCCCCAATTCAATCAGCTCCTGGCAGAATAGTCAAGTGAAAGGTGGGGCCAATCACTTACAACAATTCATCCTAGAAAGTCTCAGCTTATTTCCATAAATCGGTCAGCATATGATGCATAAGCCGAGATGATAGAAGCTTATTTATCTGCTCCTTTAAGATCTTCTGTCCGGTTGCACCAAGTTATAAACAATGGTGTTAGAGAGAAGTTCAATTTGGTTGCATGGGTGATGAGGATGAAAAATCCAATTTTCTAACAATGGGCAAAGATACTAACCGTTCTTTTAGAACTCAGCTTTGAAAGCGTTAGCTTCTGTCTCCTCTGCAAAAGAAGCATAAGCTTTGATTATAGAAGCATATATGTCAACTCCTTTAAGATATTCCCGTTGATTTAGGTGCTGCAGCAAGTAAAAATGCAATTGTTAGAAAGTAAGTATAAACCTAATGTAAATTATACAAGTAGTTTGTAAGAATGCAGAGTAGAAGAGCAACAATTGCTGGCTCCCACAGCACACCGAACAACATTCAGAGGGTTGTATTTCAGTTGAGGACCTGAATTTAAATCTGATACAACTGGATAAAGTTTCTAGTACATCCTATATAGTGCACAAGAATAGAAGTTAAGTTCAAAATTTAATCAGCAAAGTATAAAGAAGACTCCAAAAGTATCAAGTACATAAAACACTCCTAACAAGTACAGGATTACTAGTTACAAGTAGAAAGAAATTTTAACCAAAACTAGCACTTATGAAGTTAACAACTCCACACTAGTAACAGGCTGGATACATAATCTATCTCATATTCTCATAAAAAGGCAACCTTGGTAACGTGCAATGTAAATATGTGCTTGATTCCACAAATAAATTTCTATATCAATACTTACAATCAGAAAGAGAGCACATCAAATTTGAAATTGTTTCCACCTGAAAGATAAACAAATAAGGACAGAAGCTATTATGTACCTCATTGTGGTCATGTAGAAGGAGCGGAGTATTTGCAATAGGAGAGAATCCAATAGCTGGCAGACCTTGTTGCCTAAAGTAACGAGCATCCGTTGTTCCAAAGCTTACCTCCGGCTTTCGAACTATTCCACCAGAATCACGGACAGCTTTTTCTAAAAGAACCCACCAGGGATTTGAATCATCAGCAGCTGTGAGAGCAGGCTTGCCAAATTTGTCAACCACAGGAACCTTCTGCTTGAACTGCACATGCCAAAACCATATCAGTCAAACAGCAAAGGGGATATCAACAAAGTACTTGATGTGTAGGGGTGTAACTATCACATGTACACACATGCGTCATCGCAAAAATTCATGATACAGTCTGCACTATAAAATATACACTTGTTAGTATGTGCACCTAAACTTGGGATTTGATATCTAAAGGTTGGATTCATGTACTTTCAGTTCAAGTTCAAATTCTCTGCAGATTAGAGCTCATGCTTAAACAGTCCATGAAAACTTCGGTGATCAATTGATTATAATTACAAAATTGAAAATTATAAATTTAGAAAATATAATAATAATAATAAAAAATAGAATAAAAACTATTTGACTGAAGCCCATATAAAGCACATTTCTTACAAGTTTTCAAGCCTTATAGCACACATAAACGACTTACAACGTTACAAGGCTTCAACCATAGAAGAAAAAATTCAACATGTGGCCATATGAACAGGAATTTACATAACAGGTTCAGATGATAAGAGAGAAGAATAATGCTCTTGCTGGCATTTCTTGTTCATTGATTCTTATCAATTGCAATTTGTGATTAAGCTTTTAACATTCCTGATGCAGTCTATACACTTGAATCCCTTTCCGAGGCAAGTTCTAAATAAGTAGAGCCATAGAGAACCACCACAATTGAAACAGCTACAGTAGTACAGCATATACCATCGGATCAAATAATAGCATAAGCATGCATATTAAATGTGAATCACAATGCAAGGCAACAATGGTTATTATTTCATTGTATGAATCAGCAAGAAAAAAATCTTGTTAATCAAGCAACTGCTACCTCAAATGTCATGTTGCGTGAAGCAGGAGCCCACTCCTCAGCAATACGCCTTTCAAGTGATTTCTGATCAGCTGTAGGTGGAATCCGAATGTCAATACCTGCTTCAGCTTCAGAAGGTTGTAAATTCATGGCAAATCCCTGACAGACAATACCAAAATCACTCAAGAACAATTGTATCTTAGGCAACTGTTATCTAATGATTCTCATCATTAGCATGAGACCCTTTGACACAATAAAGACAGTAAGACACAGACTTACAGTAGGTGTTTGTGTGCCAGCTCTCAAATATACCAAGTTTACCGAAATCACCTCTCCATCAGTTTTCAAGCCAGCTTTTAGCATATCAAACTGCGACGCACGAAAACCCCTGATACTCTCAACACTCTTCATCAAGTTCTCCATTGCAGTATTGTCATACAGCTTTGCCCCATGCCCAGGAGCCCCAGTAGCCTTGATAACCAGCCACATTGGTGACCTCTCCCCATTATATGCCAAATACTTCTCATTTGGTGAAGGTATTCCCTCATCCAGCACAAAGGCCACATTCATTTTCTCAAACACATCAGACTCTGCCAGCTTCTCAGCCCCATCCTGTCCCCCAATCTCTTCATCCGGCACATATGATAGATAAATAGTACGAATTGGCTCGAAACCAGAATCCTTTAGCTTCCTAATAGCTTCTAAGTACTGCATTCCTACACTTTTCATATCCTGCTTGCACAGCATAAATGCTGATCAACATCTATCATAATTTCATAATCACATATATTTATAAGTAGAAATAATGTACATAAACAACAGGATGCATCTTATAAATCACTCTAAAATTGGAATATTTCCACAATATCATAACTCCTTTTTTTTTTTTTTTCCAGAAAATAGATTTTTTAAGTTTCAACCATATTATAAATCAGACTTTATTCATAAATCAGACCCTGATATAACCCAGTTCTTCAAACTACCACAAAACAGAAAGGTATAAACTTTCAATTTGCTACTTTGATAATCATAAAATGCAATCATACCCTTTAATCAATTTGCATGAATTATTCAACACAACTTACCAAAAAAAATATATATATATATATAAATATTGATGAAAATACTTGCCTGAGTACCTCTGGCATGAATATTTCCATCAGAATCGATGTGAGCACCAAAAGGGTGATGAACCCACTTCTGGGATTCCACCGGGACGACGTCGGTGTGAGAATTGAGGAGAACTGAGGGAAAATTGGGGTTTTTGCCAGGCCATTTGAGCAAGATTAAGGGTTTGTTTTTGACAAATTCAATAGTCTGAGATTCAAGAGACAATAATTCTGCTTGAGAAAGGATGAAATCAGCAGCTTCATAGTAATTGGGGTTTGGATGAGCAGTGTTAATTCGAAGGTATTCTTGGAATCTGGAGATAATTGCAGATGATGTGTCTTGGGTAGTTTTGATAGTGATGAATTGAAGAGAGAGAAAAAAAAGAATGAAGATGAATTTGAAGCTTATTACTTTTGGCAATTTCATTTGCATGGAGTTTGTTTCCAGTGCCAACATTATTATTGTAAATTTCTTATTTGAGGAACAGAATTGTACTCGTAAATGTATATTGTTGATTTGAGTATTTGTCACTTTCGAGTTTCGATACTGATTTAGTGATTTTTTGCAAATTGCAATTATTTTGACTTTTTAAAAAAAATTCGGTAGTTTGTATTTTCTCGTTCTAATAATATTGCAACAATGAGACTTTTGCACTATTCATCACTCTTGTTTAACATGATTTATACGTAAGCATATAAAATGTGGGGTGAGCATCACAAATTCACAAGGTAAGCCCTATTCATGTGGGATCTGGTTAGATTCATCTCAAAAAATACTTTCACGATATCAACTATTTATAATTTTTACTCTTATACGGTAAGGAATATGCCTTGAATCGGTGACCGAGTTGGTACACGATCATGTAGTCCATTGTACACGATCGTGTAGTCAGTGTTATTATATATGTACTCTTCAATATACACGGCCATGTGGTTCATGGTACATGGTCGTGTTGTTCCGCTACTACAAGACATGTCACTCGGTCGTGTGGTTTAAGGTACACGGTCTTGTGGTTTTGGTCCATGTGGTTATTAATTGGGCTTTGGCCCAAATCAGTTCTTGTTTTGGAGAGTTCTATATATACCCCTTAGGATTACTCCTAGCCAAATCAGTTGAGTGATTATTCAGAAATCTGAGAGTCTTTTGTGTATTTCTCATATGTGAGATCTGAGAGAGATAACATTAGAAATCTGATAGACAATCAATCTGTTTTCTGTGATTGGTCTCAAATCTATTCTGAATCTGTAATCTGTTTTCCCCAAGATCAATAAAATTATTACTCTCGCCTGCCCGTGGACATAGCCAACGCATCGTTGGTGAACCACGTAAATCTGTGTGTGTTTTTCTTGTCAATTTCACATTCAATATTTGTTCTTTCTTGCATCGTCCGTTATAACAAATTGGTATCAGAGCTAGGTTCGAGGCCTAGGGTTTAATTCTGGTGAGAAAGATGGCTGCTTTGAATGTGAAGATTGACAAATTCACGGGAAGAAATAGTTTTAGTCTGTGGCAGATCAAGATGCGGGCTTTGTTAAGGCAACAAGGGCTATGGGCGCCATTGACGAAGAAGTCACCGGGTTTGGATACCGCTGAAATGGACATCTTTGAGGAGAAAGTGCACTCAACAATCATGTAGTGTCTAGCAGACGATGTTATCACCGAGGTCGCAGAGGAGGAAACCGCATCTGGTCTGTGGTTGAAGCTGGAGAGTCTATACATGACGAAGTCTTTAACCAACAAGTTGCTATTGAAGCAATGTTTGTTCGGTCTGCGAATGTCTGAAGGTACATCCCTTAGAGAACACTTAATCAATTGAATACTATTCTGTTAGAATTGCGTAATATTGATGTTAAGGTTGAGGATGAGGATACTGCCTTAATTCTGTTAGTGTCTTTGCTAGTGTCATATGAGAACTTTGTGCAGTCTTGTATTATTGGTAAAGAGACAAAGTGTCACTAGAGGAAGTCATATCTGCTCTCTATAATAGAGAGTTGGGCCATAAGGCATCTGATATAGGTACAGATGAACAGGCTACTGGATCAGTGGCCAGTGAAGGTGATGGACAGGGGAATTCGGGGAGAAAATCCAGGAAACCGTCTTCTAGGGGTCCAAAACCTAGTGATGTCTGTAATTACTGTAAGGAGAAGGGGCATTGGAAATCTGAATATCCCAAGAAGATAAGACAACCTAAAAATTATGAGTCTGCAGATATTGCAGATGGAGACACCTGTTCAAAAGAGGATTATGTCCTGATTGCTGATGAACATGCACATCACTCTGATGTGTGGGTTCTAGATTCGGGGGCGTCTTATGATATGTGTTCACGCAGGGAGTAGTTTACGAACTACAAACAGGTTGATGGAGGTGTTACTATGGCCAACAACGAAGTCTGCAAAACAGTTGGTATAGGGTCCATTAGAATTCGGACACATGATGGTAAATTCTGTATGATGAACAATGTCAGGCATGTTCCACAGGTCACGAGGAATCTATTTTGCTTAGTCTTCTTGACAGAAAAGGGTTCAGTTTCAAAGGTGAAGGTGGAGGGTTCGTTGTATGTCTACAAGGGTTCAAAGGTAGTTCTGAAGTGTTAAACGGGAGACATTGTATGTGTTGCAAGGGTCTACGTTATCTGGTTCTGAGTCTGTTGTTGTCACATCGTCTGTGTGTGATAGTGTTGAGAAACAGGTGGAGCATAGAGTCACTCTAGGTGGGGGTGGTTGCCCACGTCCGGGAAAGATCAGTCAACACTCACAGTCTGAGTCTAAATCTGAAGCACCGCAGTCTTCGCCGTTGAAATCGAGTCAGCCTAGTTTGGCTCTTGGTCGGCATGTAAGCTTTGGGAACTCTCCCCAAAGGAACGGTCGGGAAGACAAGGTGGCTTTTGCACTATCTGTTAGAGAGGTGGATATATCTGAGCGGTCCGAGGGAGGTGTTGCTCGTGCTAGGAAGAAGCAGTGGCAAGCCGTCTGTTCGAATCTGGTTCCGCAGAGTAAGTCACAAGGTTGCTTGGACTTACAAATTATTCGAAGCCGTTAGTAGCCCTTAGGGGCTAATCTGTGCCCGACGGGGCAAATTTGGTCTGGTGCTCGACGGAGAAAATCTGGTGCCTAGTGGAGGCAAATCTGAGCAAGGAGAGTCTATTTTTGGTTATTTGTTTTCTGTTATATCCGTCTGTTTTCTGGTACATCTGGCGTCGTGTTCGATGCATCTGGTACATCTGTCTGTTCTGGTACATCTGGGATTGTGATCAATGCGTCTGGTACATCAGTTTTATTGTGAGGGGATTCAAGTCAAGGTGGAGATTTGTAAGGAATATGCCTTGAACCGGTGACCGAGTTGGTACACGATCATGTAGTCCATTGTACACGATCGTGTAGTCAGTGTTATTATGTAATCTTCAATATACACGGCCATGTGGTTCATGGTACATGGTCGTGTAGTTCTGCTACTACAAGACATGTTACACGGTCGTGTGGTTCAAGGTACACTGTCGTGTGGTTTTGGTCCGTGTGGTTATTAATTGGGCTTTGGCCCAAATCAGTTTCCGTTTTAGAGAGTTCTATATATACCCCTTAGGGTTACTCCTAGCCAAATCAGTTGAGTGGTTATTCAGAAATGTGAAAGTCTTTTGTGTATTTCTCATCTTTGAGATTTGAGAGAGATATCATTAGAAATCTGAGAAACAATCAATCTATTTTCTGTGATTGGTCTCAAATATGTTTTGAATATGTAATCTGTTTTCCCCAAGATCAATAAAACTGTTACTCTCGCCTGCCCGTGGACGTAGCCATGCATAGTTGGTGAACCACGTAAATTTGTGTGTGTTTTATTTTTGTCAATTTTACATTCAATATTTGTTCATTCTTGCATCCATTATAACAAATTGACGGTATCAGAACAAGGAGAGTCTATTTCTGATTATTTGTTTTATGTTATATCCCTCTTTTTTCTGGTACATCTGGTGTCGTGTTCGATGCATCTGGTTTTAGGATGGGACCTCGTAAAGGGCTTTCAGTTTTTAATCCAAGCGGGCTACTCCTCCTATAGCCAATTGGTTTTAGGATGGGACCTCGTTGTGGGCTCTGGTTTGTGGGTTCTGGGTTTCTCTCCCTTGTGTTCTCCCCCATCTTTGGGATGCGTTATTTCATATTTTTTGCAATATTATTGGAACCACAACACTCTAAAACCCCATACTCCGTACTCTGTACATCTATCTATCCATGATATAATTGTAGAGTCATTTTTTCAACTTTTAACCACAACACTTGAAAACCCCAACCTCTCAATTCTCATACACTTTTTATTATTATTATTATTATTATTATTATTATTATTATTATTTTTTAATTTTTTTTTGTCTCAAAATAACTTCCACCTCTCTTAAAAATAAACCTCCAAATAACTTTCAATATTATTTTTCCTAATAACATTCTTTCTTTCACAAATTTTTTTTTTCCTAACACACATACTACCCCAAAAAACTACCTATTTAATTACAAAATTGTCATTGGATAATTTATTATTCCCTCCGTATTTTATTACTTGCTCCACTTCTCTTTTGCAGCTGTATTTTATTACTCCCTCCATTTCCTTTTTTGGAAACCTTTCACAATATTTGACTGTACTAAATTTTCTCTCTTAGTGGACCCCTAACTATCATACTTTAATATTTCTATATTCTCTCCCCTCCCAGCTATCATACTTTATTATTCCACCAACCCCACTTCCTTCATATTTTATTACTTTTTACTATTTCTTCTAAAACTCTGCGCATGGAGAAATAGAGCAAGTAATAATATACGGAGGGAGTATTGATTTATTATCATTTTGCTATGTGATTAACAAATTTTGTTTATCAAATTAATAAACTGAGATTTCCTCATTAAAACTAGGAAATAAAAACGAATATAAAAAAATGGGTAGATAATTTAAAGAAAAAAAATAATAAAGTTAACACAAATTCTTGATTAAGGAGAACTTTCATTAAAATTATTGTAAGACGGGTTAAAGTTACTATTTTTCTAATATATTCATTTTAAATTTTACGGTTTTTTCACCATATACCCCTGAGTTTTTTGTTTATTCATCATATATCTCTAAACTTTTTAAAATTAATCATATACCCCTGAGTTTTCACAAAAATACATCATATACCCTTGATGGTTAATGATTGTTAATTTCGTCAGTTATTAGGGTTAACTAGTTTTCGGCTTGGACGATGTCACAGGTCATTGCTTATATTTTATTATATTGTAGTTATTTTTTTAAAAATTCAATATTAATTGTTTAATTAGTCACTTTGATTAGACATATTAGGGAGTAAACTAAAAAATATATGGTGGAAATATTTGATCAATCCCATCAACGATTACAAAATTTCAATATTAAATTGAAGTTGAAATTAAAATAGGAATTTAGGTTTGCTTATTAATTGAATAATAAGTAATAAAACAATAATATAGTATTGAGTAGTTGATACAAAGTTGCGAAATAAGGAGCATTACAGTCAAATTAGAAAGTTACATCGCGTAGTTTAAATCATTCTATTAACTTCTTATGTTTAGTGGTTCAAATTATATTTCAATCATAATTTTGCATTAAATCTTGATATTTAGTGTAGAAGAATAGGTCTTGACATGTCATTGCTCATGTGGCGTCAAATTTATTAGATGAAGGATGACACATGGTAATACCATGTTATCCTATTGATTTTTAATAATATTATAGATTATGACCTGAAATCCTAAATACATTCCCCTATCCCAAAATCACCCACATTCCTTTTTCCTGCCCCCAAAACCACACCAAATTTCCTTTTCTCATCCTCAAAATCAATCATACAGATATGGTTATGGAAATTTGGAGAGGTTTCGGGGGTTGGAGAAAGGAGAGGAGTGGTTTTGAGAATAAGGAGAGAGATCTAAGGTGTTTTCGATGCATAATTAACCAAATTCCACTAATCTTGTTACAACATGTATTCATCAAAAAATATACAAAGCTATTGCTTAAATAAAGTTACTTCCTAAAAAAAAAAAATTAAACCTATCATAAAAATTGTTAAAGTTACATACTTGTTGAAAAGTTAAAGATAATTGACCCTAAACAAAGTAATAGACTGATAGTGTGTTGCGGGCTTGTGAGGGCCATGGAGCTGCGAATCCTGCGATGCCCACCATCCGACCATCACTCGCCACTGTTCTCTTCTCTTCTTCAGGTTTTCCTTTTCCTTTTTCATCTTTTCATTTTCTAATTTCTATAATTTAATGATTCAAATTAGGTTTTTTTAATTTCCTAGAAACTATTATAATTATACTGTATGATGATAATCTTGAGTTGAATATTTCAGACATATCACAAGAAATCTCTTCAAATCTACTGCAGAATTTTGAATATGAGACTGGTTGTTTATATTCAGGACTCAGGAGTAATGGTTTTGATTCGTAATTTTATCCTTTCTGACATGTGGTGAAATTTGCTGATGATTTCCCAATGACATTATTACCATCATTTTGACATTTTGCACTAATTCCCTGTTTTTTAAGTAACACATTAAATTTTATGTGGAAGAATTATTATATTCCCTCCGTTTTTGTAACTGCATCACTTCATAATTATGGTAGCGGGGTTTGTTAATGAATCAGATATTATGTGAAAGAGACGGTAAACACGAGTCGTTTTGTGGGGATAATAGTTAACTCGAGTCATTTTATACGAGTAACTTTTATAATGTCACGTTCCCGTTATAATAACTGAAAACAGCTCTTGGTTGCAGTTATATAGGTTGGGTGTGTTTTTACTTTGGGATCTAGATTATAATATTCATGTATAATTTGTCTTCATATATTGAAGTATATAAAAATTATGAAGACAAATTATAATGTTCAGGTATAATTTGTGTTCATAACGGAAATTTCCAATATGCTTTAGAAAATAAAAATAAAATTTAAAGTTTAAGAATGAAATAGATAAATCAAAGTCTCATTCTTTTGATTGAGTTGTGTAATATTAAATTACTTGTACATAGGTGCTCTACCAAACATTACCATAGTTACTTTTGGATCTAGATTTATTCCAATTAATTAATGTACTTTAGAAAAAATATAAATTAATAATTTATCATTGGAAAAATCCTTACTCAAAGCGTTTTTGTTTTTTCACTTGGATAGTTTTATATGGGGTTATTTGAACTAACATATTCCTTAACTTTAGGATCTAGATACAATGTAAGTACATGTATAACTGTTCCCATCTCTTAAAATATTACTCCTACATGTTCATCATCGAGCCGTGTATTAAGTTACAATTATTACCTGTGTTAATTAATACTACTACATGTTCACAATTATTACTTTTGGCAGCATTCGCTGTTTCAAGTATTTTTTTTTTGCCTTGAACATACAGATTCATCTTATTTCTAAATCTTCCCTTCACTTGCTCATCTATCATCTCACTAATTCTTCACTGAACAACCCCAATGGCTGAGCTCGGAATCTGCATTGCTGAAAAGCTAATTGAAGTTACTGGCTCTGCGATCATCAAAAAGATCTGTGACATGTGGGGCTACGAATCTCAACTTGCAGAACTTAACAAAACTGTCTGTACCATCAAGAATGTGCTCCTTGATGCTGACTCCAAGCGCGAGCTCTCCCACGAAGCACGCGGCTACATTGATGAACTCAAGGCTGCTGTTTATGATGCTGATGATCTGTTCGATGAGTTCTTCACCCTTGCTGAGTTGAAGCTGATAGATGGCAACAAGGATGATAAATTCCTTATAAAGGTACGCCGTTTTTTTTCATCTAAGAAGAAGGGGGTGAGTCAAGCTCATAGAATGTCTCGTAAGGTTAAGGACATTATGGACCTGTTGGATACAATTGTTAGTAACCATCACAAATTTGGATTTAGTGTGGACTATAAACCTATTTGTAGAAGAAGGGAGGAAACTTGTTCCTACGTGGATGCAAGGGATATCATTGGGAGGGAGGATGACAAAAAGGTTGTCATTGATATGCTGTTAGGTCCCAATGATGTTCCTGAAAGTTTCCGCTTTGTGACAATTGTGGGAGTTGGAGGATTGGGTAAAACTGCTCTTGCCCAACTTGTGTGTAACGATAACGAGGTTGAAGCCGTGTTTCCGGATCCCAAGTTAAGGTTGTGGGTTTGTGTCTCCGATCAAGATGGGGAGCAGTTTGATGTCAAAGTCATTCTTTGCAAAATTCTAGAATTAGTTTCTGGTAAAAGGCCTGACGATACCTCCTCAATGGAGTTGGTGCAAAAGCAATTTCAAGAGCAATTAAGAGGAAAAAAGTACTTGCTTGTTCTTGATGACATATGGAATGAAGATCCTGAGAAATGGCGTAGATTGCGCGGGTTCTTAACGCTAGGTCAAGAGGGTAGTCGAATTGTGGTAACAACACGTTCAGAGATCACTGAAAAAATTATCGGGGAAAAGCATGTGCACAAATTGCAAGGTTTGTCTCCGAAGAATTCATGGCTCTTGTTCGAGTCTGTAGCATTCGACAAAGGGGAACAAGAGCACTTAAATCATCCTGATTTGGTTGATATTGGAAAGAAGATTGTTGAAAAATGCTATAACATCCCACTGGCTATAAAGGTGGTAGGAAGCCTTCTATTTGGCCAGTCTATGAACAAATGGCAGACATTTGAGCAAAGTGGATTTGCTGGAATTGAAAATGGTGATAATGAAATTATGTCTATACTAAAGCTTAGTTACCACAACCTTAGACCCTCTTTGAAGAATTGCTTTAGCTATTGTGCGATGTTTCCCAAAGATTATAGACTCAAGAGGAGGGAGTTGATTAGCCTTTAGATAGCACAAGGATACATTGTGTCGCTGGATAGAGATCAAAGCATAGAAGACGCAGCAGAGGAGCATTTCCTGACTTTGGTACGCAGATGTTTCTTTCAAGATGTAGAGAAGGATAAATATGGTGACATTGAGTACGTGAAAATGCATGACTTGATGCATGATGTTGCACAAGAAGTGGGGAAGGAGGAAATTGGTGTAGTGAGTTCTAATACAGGAGATAAAGTTCGTCATGTGTATTTTGCTCGCGGTACTTTTTCACAAAGTTACTCATTTACAAGTAAGATACGTTCGTTGATTTCAAGGGGTAATCGGGTGGATGCAGATATCGATAGTTGGATGTGTCTAAGGGTGTTGTGCTTGCAGTCAATAGTTATAAAAAGAGTTATAAAAAGGTCTGATTCAATTGGTAAGCTACTGCATTTAAGGTATCTTGACCTGTCTCAGAATTATGGTTTAAAGGCACTCTCTGATTCTATTACTAGACTACATAATCTCCAGACTTTAGATTTACATAATTGCATAAATTTGAGGGAATTGCCAAAAGATTTTAGTAAATTGGTAAAACTTAGGTACTTGGATTTAAGTTATTGTCATATGTTGAGTGGTATGCCTTCGGGCATGGATAAATTGACAAGTCTTAGGCATTTTGATTTAAGTAAGTGTTATAATTTAACTAGTATGCCATCAGGCATGGATAAGTTGACTAATCTTAGGGTGCTACCATTCTTTGTGGTGGGTATGGAAAAGAGAGTTTCTACAGAGGAACAAAGTATGGGAGAGCTCAAAGACCTTAAACCCCTGACCAATTTAAAAGGTGGCATAAAGATCAAAATCGGCAAATTTTACATGAATGATGGAGGAGGAGAGTATTTGAAGGGTCTAAAATATCTCACTCAGGTTGTAATCGGTTTTTCTAAAGATGAGGATGAGGATGAAAATGATTGATGTATAGAGTGGGAAGTTGTGATGGAAAAGCTAGAGCCACCTTCAAATATCAAGGAATTCACCTTGTCGGGTTACAAGGGTATGATAATTCCAAGGTGGGGTAGAGCAGAGGATAACTGGGCACTCTCCCTCCCACATCTTGTCAAGATCAGGCTTACTTGTTGTAACTTGGAGCAGATACCATCGTTGAGTAAACTGCCTAATCTGAAATCACTGACACTTCATAATCTACACTTCATAATTTTGAAGCACTACGTGTTGTTTTCCATTGAACCATCTACGCTTGTATGCTTGTGCAGAATATACTACTTATATAGTGTACTGGTAATTAATTGCAGGTCAAAGCTTAAGTAAAATTGTTATTCTTGATGGATGAAGTTGAGATCGAACTTTCAGTTTCATAATTAAAAGGTGTTTTGATTATTTGTATTCTTGATTTTTAGAAGATTTTATTTCTGAGTGGATGGTGTACAATCTTAATATATTTTGGCTTTGTTTGTACTTTGCCTGACGATTGACTTGCTTATGAACCCTCTTATAATTCTATAATGTCCAGGTACTTGTTCATGTGCTTCAGATCCTACTCATGTGGAAGCTGCTAAAAGCATCGCGTCATAGGATGAACTTGATGTGGAGGAGTCAACCAATTCTCAAGTCTCTCTGACTATTACAAACCAACGGCAAGTGGCCATTAAATCTGTGGAAGAAGGTACTATATCGATTCAGATTTACGATGTAGCTATGGATGGTCAGCAAGAAGCTGCAAAGGTCGCTGCTGTGAAGAATCAAGGTCTGTAGTCAACTAGTCACACAAGGTGGCTCTGCAAGATATGGAAGACCATAATGCAAGACTTAGTTTGAAAGAGTGAGCTGCCAAAAGATCTTTCAAGAACGTCTTTGACAGATCATGTAAATGTTACAGTTGACTTAGACTTGAAAGGCAAAGGCAATGCAACATTTTAGTATCGTTTGTGTCTCAAATTTCTCCTTAACAGAGTCGAGTATCACTGAATGAAAAACTCCGAGTTTATAATAGTGAGACTATTCCCTAAATTAACCCCCATTATTCCCTTGATCTTCAAAATACTTGTGTTACATACATTTTGTCACGAATGGTTGTTAGTTTATCACAAGTCATGTATTGTTTGAGATAACAATATTTACACTTTACAATTAACAAAAAGTATTACAGGGGCTGATGATGTCGCTTGCTCAAAACAAAGTATCATTGAGAATTTAAACCTCTAACACATAAAACTAAATCCATCCAATGTAGCAATTTTTCAAGCAGCAGCCTAGGAGGATAAGAAATCAAGAAGGAAAGAGCAATTATTGGAAATTGAAAATAATATCATCCAAAGTCCCAGTATAATAGTGGAATGCTGTAAGAAAAGATAAAGAAAATGGAGGTAATATAGTAATGTGGGTCATATATTACAGAACGATTAAAGGGAGCGTAACTGTTATTTCGAAATGGAGTACTCATATGGAAAGGAAAAACTTTATACACAGCCGTTAGTGAGTTCAGTTCTGCACTTTGGCCGTGCTAATTTACACATCATAAATTTGTGAAACCTAAAAAATGAAGTATGTAAGTTCCAAATTTACACAGATGAAGCTGAATCAATTGAAGTCGTCACCAGGCAAACAAAACACCTGACTGTTTCTGCAATAGATCAATTCTGATGACATGCTATGTAATAGGAACTACTTAAAATTGGAAGAGTGCAATCCTTCACAGAAATGTGATGCAGAGTCTAGGGCCTTCTGAAAGAAAATACCTCTCTAATTCATCTTTGAAGCTGGAACCTTTAGCTTCAGCATGCTCGGCATAAGATGCATAAGCTTTGATAATAGGCACATATATGTCAACCCCTTTTAGATATTCTGCTTGGTTTAAAAAGTGCAGCAAGGAAAATGTGTCGAAATAAGTTAACTTTAAGAATTTATTTTTAAAAAATTATAAAATAGACTCTCACTGAGGTTACAGCATTTACATGTTTTCCTAATATTGCTTTCATCATTGAGCTGTAACTTGTCATGTTATGTTCAAAGGATGGTACACTTTTGATTTCCAAAAGTGTCTCCAACCATGTTGCTGGCACCAATTTTGCAAGATAGATTTGCAGATCATTGTTGTTGTGTGTAAAAAATTAAGTGCGTGCTACTTCTTTTTGCCTAAACAAATAGTATGGTATGGAGTAGTCCGTAATAAATAGCCGTAAGTGTAAGCTTGTTTAATTTATCAGTCTTGTTAACCACTGCTCTTACAATCAAGAATCTGTGAAATGTAAATTTTTGAACACTTTACCTTATTTATTTTAGGTGACAAACCTGTGATTTAAGTAAAAGATGATTTTTTGTCAAAAGGTTAGTCTGTTATTTCACTTCTGCACAAGTCTTTTCTTCTTTATTGTATCTCATTTAGCAATAACAGTGTATTTGTAGCATAATTACACCTGGTCTTTATGTATCTTAAGTTTCTTAACTGAACACGAGATATATAGTAGTGATAAATATTGTCCTTTAGTTCATTTAGCTATTACTATATTTGGTCTTTCACTGATTAAGACTTAGCCGGCGCCATTAGTCCTGATTTTCCTTCTATCGCATGTCTGTTTCTGATAATTTGTAATATGAGTCCTTATTCTAAATACCTTACAAGTTGAAATCTTTGATACTCCCATGATTTGGGTTAAAATCTTCAATTTACAATGTATGCTTGAAATTTGTTCATACTACTTCTCTGCACGAATGAGCATGCTACTTGTAATGTTAATAGACTATTCAATTATGTGCTTCTACTTCATAGTTATATCATTTATGTCTTCCAGAATGTCTATTTCGGCAGTGTCTCAAAAAAGATGACACAAGGAGGTGAGGCTGCTTCTGCTCTCTATCTTTTACTTGGTGTTTAGTTTGTAGTGCTGATAGAGTTTATAGTCATGCGTGCGCAAAAAAAAGATATTTGAGCCTGGAATTCCTATATGTTTGTTAAGCCGACATATTTGGTGCTATATAGGTCAGATTTTAGGCTATATTGTAAAAAAAAGACAGGGTGGGTTTCTTTAAATTTTTTCGTTCATTTAAAAGGCAAGGATGAAGATGGCTAAGCTCTAATCTTGGGGCTAGCTGTTCCGACTTATGACCCTTCCGTTTCAAGTTATGGTTCAGTGTTTTAAACATTAATTAAACTGATTCACGCATGATCTTGTCATACACTCTAAAAATGTTTTTTATTTTTTACATAATTTATTACGGTTATGTCAAATGCTACGTCTTTCATTAAGACTCAATTTTAGTCAAAAACACGAGGCCTTATAAGCCCATTTTATAACCAATGAACAAATTTCTACTATATAAACACTTCATTTCTTTCTTGTTCTATTCATGTGGGATAAAACCACATACATAACATTAATACTTCTTTTAGGAAACGAATTGAATGTGTAGATGTGTAGGCAAGGGAGGAATAGTCCAAGAGAAAAAGAAAACTAGCTACAATAAGTCTTGTACAGAGCAAATTTACGTTAATTTTAATGAAAGATGGTCAATTTGAGGGTAATTTTAACAATTTTTATAGTGATTTTTTAATCCCATTAAAGATAACTTTTACAAGTAATTTGTAATGAGTTTTATTGTATTTCTATGTGTATTGCTAATGGATACATATTATAAAGACTAATATGATTAATCTAATACATTATGAGTATTTTTAAAGGGTAAAAGTTATATTAAAAAATAGTAATTTTAATACTGTAATATATATAAGGGTTTTAAGTACTTTTAGGATAAGTTTAACTTGTCTTATACTTCTTCCGTTTTTTTAGTTACATATATAATTGCGGACTCCTGCGAAATTTTTAGAGTCGAAAGAGATATAGAGAAAGAATTAAGATGACTCATGTGATAAGAGAGAATTTATTAACTAAAAGGAAAAGTGAATATTTAAATTGAAACTTTCATTTTTAAAAATTGCATCTAATAAAAAATCGAGGAAGGATAAGTTCACGAAAGAGTTTGTAAAACTTGCAATAATTGAGATTACACAAGTGGTTGTGTACTCTGTACTGCGGGTGACTAAGTGCCATGAAGCTGTGATGCCTTGTCTAATCGGAGCCCCACTCTACAATCAATCATGCCTCTTTCCGCATTTCACTCGCCATTGTCCTCTTCTTCAGCTTTTTCTTTTCTTTAATCATATTTTGATTCTTTAATATTCAAACTAGCTTAAATCCTATACAATGTACGATTTTACCGTATTTATAATTTAGCAAAAGTTTACAAATTATTCTCTTACTCCCTTTGTATTTTATTACTTGTTTCATTTCTACTTTTTACACTATTTATTTGACTGACTTTAACTAATGTTTGTGATTTATATATAAGAAAAAATATAGTCTTGTGGGTGCTGATTGGAATCGTTTCAATGAATAGATTATTAATTTTTAATTGTTAGAATTTACACGTATTGATAATTAAAGATATTATTGACCAAAGATTTGCATCGGCATACGTGCCCAAGAGAAATGGAGCAAGTAATAAAATACGGAGGGGTATAAAAAGTGTGATAAAGGTCTATATTCTATAAAATTTTCTAAATAATAATCCCTTTGTGTTTATTAAATGAAACGTTTCCCTTATGCACGTATGTCAATACAATACTTTGACTAAAATATTTTTAATTATCAACAAGTAAATATTATAACATTGAATATTAATAAACTATTCATTGAAACGAATTCAATAAGTACCCATAAGACTATATTTATTCTTATGTATAAATCAAAAACATTAGTCAAAGTAGTTGCTTAATCACAAAAGGTCATTTTTTTTTTTTTTTTTTTTTTTTTTTGTCAAAACGTTTCATTTATTTAAACACGGAGAGCGTACGTAAATTTTAGGTTATATTCATATGATATATATAATATGAATATCTTTTTAATAATAAATCTGCTTAATTTTCTATAAGTAGTTGCTAAAAGACTAACTATCATATTGGGAGGAAAAGATTACATTACATCGAAATTATATTTTTCATAGGAAAAAAAAAATATTATAGTGAATTAAATATTTTCTAAGATGATTTGACAAAAAAAAAAAAGTTTTTAAACGGGAAAATTTTAAACCATAAATTGACACGTGTTAATTTTTATTCGCCTTTAGAATATACTCCTTCTGTCCCTTATTTTTTGCCCCATTTGACATTTTACGGTCTCCAAGACGCGTGTTCAAACGTATATATCTTTATTTCTATACGCGTAAAAATTATAAAAATTTGATATTAATAAACTATACAATGAGAGGATTCTAACAAGATCTTATATGAATATATTATCACTTATAAATTAATGAGAATTCATTGTCAAAGTTTTAAAAGTTTGACCCATATTTTTACAATGGGGCAAAAATTAAGGGACGGAAGGAGTAGTTATAGATTAGAGTCATCGAGCATAATATGTTTCCAAAAATTATTTTAATTTTACATTCCACCTATCTTTAAATTATTAATTTTTCTGTTGGAATTTCTCTTTTGTTAATGTAACAAAATTGTTGGATATTTAAAGACGAATAGAGATGATTGTTTTGAGTAGGAATAAAATCACGTTGATCATCAATTTATCACTCCTTCCTTCTTCAAATTAAAAGAGCTAATAAAAGGCTTCACATCACATAAGACATGAGTAGGTTAAATGAGTTTGAGACTGAAAATTATTCGCAAAATAAGAAAAGGGAAATTCTCAATGGTGACCCCCAACTTTTGCTACGCATCAATGGTGACCTCTCTTTTTTTCAATTATACAAAATGACCCTAATTAAGAAATTAGCTACTCCAATACTTATAAGAATTAATTTTAGTACCTAAACTACTACTGGATTGGCTACAAAGCTTTTTAAATCAATTTTGGGTCCAACTTATTTGGATTCATTATTCTATCATTCTATGTCCCAAGAGGCCAAGACTCACAACATGTACCTAGTGACGTACCAGTTTTAGAACTGCATTTTTTTTTAAACGAATTTTCTTTTCATACTACCTTCATTTTTTTTTTTTAATTATTTTTGTTTAACTCAGTTAACGTAGATACTATGTAATTTGAAGACATTATGATAAAAGTGCTACTTCGAATATAAGAAGAAAAAAAGGACAAAGTAAAAGAAATAAAGTTGAATATTCAAACATATGCGAACAACCTTACAATTTACTCCTTTGAATTGATTGTATGATTCAATAATTGCATAAGTTCATTTCATGGAAACCAACAGGAAGCTGCTAATTTCTACTCCATACACTTAGTATTCACATGTCAATTTACACCGTCCAACAATGAAGTGAGCCCCAGCAGTAAACAAGTGGAGCTCATTATATATGTTTGGTAGTGGTGAAGTACATACTTATTCATTCAACACTACTCAATTACTCCTTATTCAATTTACAGCTTCCTTCTAAATCTTCCTATCTCTTCTTTCTCATCTCTTTCAAACCTTCAATGGCCGAACTCGGAATCACCATTGCTGAAAATCTCATCGAAGTTACTGCTTCTGCGGTCATCAAAGAGATTTGTGACATGTGGGGATACAAATCTCAACTTGAAGACCTCAACAAAACTGTCTTAACCATCAAGAATGTGCTCCTTGATGCTGACTCCAAGCGTGAACTCTCCCACGCAACACAAGGCTATATCGAGGACCTCAAGGCTGTTGTTTATGATGCTGATGATCTGTTCGATGAGTTCTTCACCCGTGCTGATGAGCTCAAGCGGCTTGATGGCAACAAGGATGATAAATTCTTTAAAAAGGTACGCCGCTTTTTTTCTGGTAAGAAAAAGGAGGTGAGTCAAGCTCATAGAATGTCTCGTCAGGTTAAGGACATTAAGGAACAGTTGGATACTATTGTTAGTAACCATCACAAATTTGGGCTTAGTGTTGACTATAAGCCTATTTGTAGAAGGAGGGAGGAAACTTGTTCCTACGTGAATGCACATAAAATTATTGGGAGGGAGAAAGATAAACAGACTGTCATTGATATGTTGTTGGGTCCCAATGATGTTCATGAAAGTTTCCGCTTTGTGACTATTGTGGGAGTGGGAGGTTTGGGTAAAACTGCTCTTGCCCAACTTGTGTGTGGTGATGAAAGGGTTCAAGCAGAGTTTATGGATTCCAAGTTAAGGTTGTGGGTTTGTGTATCTGATCAAGATGGAGTGTCATTTGATGTCAAGGTCATTCTTTGTAAGATTCTAGAGTTAGTTTCTGGTAAAAGGCCTGATGATACCTCCTCAATGGAATTGGTGCAAAAGCAATTTCAAGAGCAATTAAGAGGAAAGAAGTACCTGCTTGTTCTTGATGATGTATGGAATGAAGATTGTGAGGAATGGCATAAACTATGCGAGTACTTAATGGTGGGTCAAGGGGGTAGTCGGATTGTGGTAACCACACGTTCGAAGAGAATTGCAGAGATTATTGGAAAAAAACATATGTACACGCTGCAAGGTTTATCTGAAGAGAATTCGTGGCTCTTGTTTGAGTCTGTAGCGTTCGACAAAGGGGAACAAGAGCATTTAAATCATCCTGATTTGGTTGATATTGGGAAGAAGATTGTTGAAAAATGCTATAACGTCCCACTTCCTATAAAGGTGGTAGGAAGCCTTCTATTTGGTCAGCCTATGACTAAATGGCAGATATTTGAGCAAAGTGGATTTGCTGGAATTGGAAACGGTGATAATAAAATTATGTCTATATTAAAGCTTAGTTACCACAACCTTAGTCCCTCTTTGAAGAATTGTTTTAGCTATTGTGCACTTTTTCCCAAAGATTTTCGACTCAAGAGGAAGGACTTGATTAACCTTTGGATGGCACAAGGATACATTGTATCGCTCGACAGAGATCAAAGCATAGAAGATGCGGCAGAGGAGCATTTCCTGATTTTGGTACGTAGATGTTTCTTTCAAGATGTAGAGAAGGATAAATATGGTGACATTGAGTACGTGAAAATGCATGACTTGATGCATGATGTTGCTCAAGAAGTGGGGAAGGAGGAAATTGGTGTAGTGAGTTCTAATACAACCAAATTGGGAGATAAAGTTCGTCATGTGTATTTTGCTCGTGGTGCTTTTTCACAAAGTTACTCATTTAAGAGTAAAATACGTTCGTTGATTTCAAGCGGTGGCCTGGTGTTAGGTGATCCGGTGGATGCACAAATTGATAGTTGGATTGGTCTAAGGGTGTTGCGCTTGCAACGAATAGGTATAAAAAGGTTGGATTCAATTGGTAAGCTACTGCATTTAAGGTATCTTGACCTGTCTCAGGATTATGGTTTAAATGCACTCCATAATTCTATGACTAGACTATGTATTTTAGATTTATATGATTGCGTACAATTGGGGGAGTTGCCAAAAGATTTTAGCAAATTGGTAAATCTTAGGTACTTGGATTTAAGTGGTTGTCGTAGCTTGATTAGTATGCCTTCGGGCATGGATAAATTGACTAGTCTTAGGCACTTGGATTTAAGTGGTTGTCGTAGCTTGATTAGTATGCCTTCGGGCATGGATAAATTGACTAGTCTTAGGCACTTAGATTTAAGTGGGTGTCACAAGTTAACTAGTATGCCTATAGGCATGGATATGTTGACAAGTCTTAGGCACTTTGATTTAAGTTGGTGTCACAAGTTAACTAGTATGCCTATAGGCATGGATATGTTGACAAGTCTGAGGCACTTTGATTTAAGTGGGTGTGATAAGTTAACTAGTATGCCATCAGGCATAGGTAAGTTGACTAATCTTCGGGTGCTACCATTGTTTGTGGTGGGTATGGAAAGGAGAGTTTCTACAGAGGAGCGATGTATGGGAGACCTGAAAGACCTAAAACCCCTGACCAACTTAATAGGTGGCATAGAAATCAAAATCGGCAAAAACTACATGAATGATGATGGAGGAGGAGGGTATTTGAAGGGTATGAAACATCTCACTCAGGTTAAAATAACATTTGGTTACGAGTTTAAAATATCATTTGATATAGATGAGGATGAAAATGATGGATGTATAGAGTGGGAAGTTGTGATGGAAAAGCTAGAGCCACCTTCAAATATCAAGGAATTCACCTTGTCGTATTACAAGGGTATGATAATTCCAAGGTGGGGTAGAGCAGAGGATAACTGGGCACTCTCCCTCCCACATCTTGTCCAGATCCAGCTTATTTGTTGTAACTTGGAGCAGATACCATCGTTGAGTAAACTGCCTAATCTGAAATCACTGACACTTCATAATCTACAAAAGTTGGAATATATGGAGAATACAAGCAGCAACAATGCCAATGACGGAGAAGATTTTATGGCATTCTTCCCCTCCCTTGAATCACTCTACATTAACTTTCTCGGTAGTTTGAAAGGATGGTGGAGGGAGGAGGAGTTGGTTGAGGATGATGATGATGACCGTATCTTGAGGAGTAGCTTCACATTTCCTCGTCTTTCCTTCCTGCAAATCATGAAGTGCCGTAAGTTAACTTCGTTTCCAACCTGTGGAAGCCTCGAAGATTTGGGCTTGGATGAGGTTGACTGTTTTGGAAAATCACAAGGTGACGTCAAATTTAGGGAAGTGCGTACAGATGACGTGGGTCTTCTCAACTTAATAAACTCTCCAGTCAATAAACTCCTCATATTCAGCAATGATAAGAAGAGTTTATCAGAATATGGGGATGTATTTCGGAAATACAAATACACTTCTTCCCTACGAAGCCTTGAAATTAGGGATTCCTATCGTTTGAGGAGATTTGGAAAAGCGGGGTTCGAGCATCTCACTGCCTTGGAGGATTTAAATTTGGAGAACAATTGTCAACTTAGCTTCTCTGAAGACGAGGTCAATGATGACGGCATGCCTTGGAAATCCCTCCATCACTGTCTCCGTTCCCTGACTATTAAACATTGCATGGCCATTAAATCACTTCCTGAATCAATGCGGAACCTCACCTCCCTTCAGAGCCTTAAGATAGTTGGATGTCCAGAACTAGAAGAAAGATGCAAAGAACCAGATGGGGAGGACTGGCCCAAGATTCAACACATCCCCCATATATCATTATGTTAAGCAATTATCAACCAAGAATGACTCTTTCAATTTTGTATATAGCTTGATCATCGGGGTCCTCAACCTTCAGGTTAGAATTTTGAGTCACTTTTCTGTTTAGTTTTGAAGTACAATGCGTTGTTTTCCATTGAACCATCTACGCTTGTATGCTTGTGCAGAATATACTACTCGTACTTATATAGTGTACTGGTAATTAATTGCAGGTAAAAGCTTAAGTAAAACTTTTCTTGAAGCATGAAGTTGATATCAAACTTTCATTATCATAATTAAAAGGTATTTTCATCATTTATATTCTTGATTTGTAGAAAATTGAAGATTTTATTTTCTGAGTGGATGGTGTATAATCTTTTATTTTCGCATGTTTGTACTTTGCCTGATTTACTGCCTATGAACCCTCTTATAATTCTATAATGTCCAGGTACTTGTTAATGTGCTTCAGATTGTACTCATGTGGAAGCTGCTAAGAGCGTCGCTTCATTGGATGAACATGATGTGGAGGAGTTAACCAATTCTCAAGTCTCTCTGACTATTTGGAACCAACAGCAAGCGCCCATTTTATCTGTGGAATGTTGATTCAGATTTACGATGTAGCTATGGACGGTCTGCAGGAAGCTGCTGTGAGATTTGATGTGGACGACTGCAAGACTTGGTTTGACAGAGTGAATTGCAAAAACATCTTTCAAGAACGTATTTGACTTAGGATCATGTATCTCAATTTTCTCCTTACCAGAGTAGAGTATCACTGAATGAAAAACTCCGAGTTTATATAATAGTGAGATTATTTCCTAAAATACTTGTGTTACAATGTTACATACATTTTGTCACGGAAGGTTTGGTCATTAGTTCATCACAAATCTTGTATTGTTTTGAGTTAACAATGTTCTCACTTTCAAGAATAGAGATTTTAGTCCTCGAACAACCATTCTAACAAAAAGTGCTGTCGCTTGCTCAGAACAAAGTATCATGAGAATTTAAACCTCTTACACATAAAACTAAATTCACCCGATGTAGCCATTTTTCAAGCAGCAGCCTAGGAGGATAAGAAGGAAAGAGCAATTATTGGAAACTGAAAATTATAACATCCAAAGTCCCAGTATAGTGGAATGCAGTAAGAAACGATAAAGAAAACGGGGGTAATAAAATAATATGGGTCATATATTACAGAACGGCTAAAGGGAGTGTAATTGTTATTTTGAAATGGAGTATACCAGTCATATGCCAAGGAGAAAACTTTATACACAGCTGTCAGTGAGTGTAGTTCTTGCAACAGATCAATTCTGACATGCTATGTAATAGGAAGTACGAGTACTTGAAATTGGAAGAGTGCAATCCTCCACAGAATTGTGATACAGAGTCTTGGGTCTTCTGAAAGAAAATACCTCTCATAATTCATCTTTGAAGCTGGAACCTTTAGCTTCAGCATGCTCGGCATAAGATGCATAAGCTTTGATAATAGACACATATATGTCGACTCCTTTTAGATATTCTGCTTGATTTAAAAACTGCAACAGGGAAAATGTGTCAGAAATATCGAGTATTCCAACTGCTTGTAAAGGAGACCATAAGATATACTCCGTAGAAGTTAGTACAATTCGTGACTGCTAAAAGCAACTGATAAACCAGCCTTGGATTCCAAAACAGAACCCAACAGATTGAAAGAAAGGCAAGCATTGGTGGAATGGTGGGTCTTTATGCTAGCAACCTAGCACATTGAGAAAGTTCAAAATGTTAAAACTTTAACTGCTTTTCTAGTGTCTGATAACTGGGTGCACCAGAAATGTCATCTTACATTTTACTATAGGGTGTAACTCCTTATTCCTAAACTAGTGGATACGCTAGAACCAATGTCTGTATACTCCTCTTGTAGGATATGATTTCCCATAATTGTGTGTGAGAGAGAGTAAAAATCAATTTTGGAGTGTAAAAATCAACTCCCTCTTGTATTTGTATTGTATCTAAGTGAATCCTATAAACCCACCCACTGGCTCACTGCTCACACGACCTTCAAAAAGAAGAGATAATAAATATATTCCATCAATGAGAACACTAGAATTACAAGTTGGTAAGATTAATTCCATCCACTACCACAGCCAGGGTTCAGATATAGTGACCATTTTCCTTCCAGATTGAGTTATGTAGAGTAGCGTGGTGGCAGTTGGGTCTAATTCTTTTGAGTATAGAAGCCCCTCCAGCATTAACCCCGTACATACAGATTATGAGATGGAGACAGTTTGTCATCCCTTCCCACTCAAATACATACAGATGTCAAACAGACCGCGCCCATAATAAGATTATAAGAGAATCAAAAGAGGGGAAGCCAGATCTTTAATCTTTCAGGTTTTAAGACCAAGGATGACTAGTTCATAACAACAATAAAATTGGGTTCTCAATATGATTATATGATCATGGGATTGAGTCCAGGCATGGATTTCTTATCAACAGTCTCAGAAACTGAATTTACGTACAACTACACAAAAGTAGATTAGGTCCATGCAATACAAGGAAGAGAATAAGAATCAAGGCAAGAATATTCTGTACCTCATTGTGGTCATGTAGTAGAATTGGAGTATTTGCCATAGGAGAGAAACCTATAGCAGGTAGACCTTGTCGCCTAAAGTAACGACAATCTGTAGAAGCAGGGAAAATTTCTGGCTTTTCAAGTTCTCCACCAGCACTGCGAACAGCCTCTTCTAAAAGGGCCCACCAGGGGTTCGAATTGTCAGAAGCAGTGACAGCTGGGTTACCGAAGTTGTCAAGCACAGATTGCTTCTGCTTAAACTGCCCATACTACACATATATTAGTCAACTGGCATAATGAAGATAACAGATAATTACACTATTTCACCTTCTATATCCTTGGCCTTGTTTGGTAAAGAGAAAATGATAATAGACATCATCAGTAATATAAACACAGATTGCAGCACATGACATTACTTTATTCAGCTAGCAGATAACAGCAGTAGATTCTGTAGAAAATGTTCTGCAAGTAGCCATATAATTAACAAGTACTACTACATAAAAATTTTAGCATGTAAAATACCATACAAGGAAATAAACATACATAATTGTAGGCTGAGCATGACATAATTTTTTGAGGAAGAAGCAAGTCAAACTTTTGAGTACCTTTCCATCAGAAAATATATTGTAATTTTTTACAAACATTAGGCAAATTTGTCTCTGCACTTTGAAATCACAGTCTAAGCCATAGAAATGCTGATAGGAACAGCATTTTGGAAATTATTATTAAGTTTGGTACAGTCAATTAACAACAGCATATTCATTAGTCAGATTCACTGTAGTGATTCAAATCTACTTCAATTGTCGAATCTACGCTTAGCCAGACAACCCTAACACAACTGTAGCATCTACACTTTCTACAGTATAAGTTGGACAACTTAGGAAATCTAATTCAGTCATTTGATTGACTCTCAATGGATTCTAAATCTGGAATTGTTGAGAAGTGGGACTTTTTCCATTTGTATGTCCTTAATACACTACATTCAGGGGAGTTTGAAATGTAGGAAGAATAATCTAGAGGACAAATATTGAATTTTGATCTCTTCCCATGCTATGATTGTTGAGTGTAAGCAGTCTAAGAACCAAAAGGATGGATAAACTAGAACAAGCATTGGCAATCATCAAAGAAAATCCCATTTTTCCTCCAACTTCCTTAGATAAAGACTGCGTAGAGGAAGAATCTAGAGTCGCCATCCCCGCAGGCATTTATTAATCATAGCTCATGACTCATGGCTATCTATGTGACTAGTTATCAAAATGTTAGGAAGATTAATGAGATTTTGTCAAACTAATAAACATGAAATACACACATCACATATAATTCTTCAATAAATTGGGAGGGGAAGGGGCACTAGGTTGGGAATATTAAATGATTATCACGTAAACTGATAGAAGAGTCCTTCAGACAAGAAATTTTAACCTCAAATGTCATGTTCCGTGAAGCAGGAGCCCACTCCTCAGCGATACGCCTTAAAAGGGCTTCTTGATCAGCTGTTGGTGGAACCCGAATATCAAAACCTGCTTCAGCTTCAGAAGGTTGCAAGTTCATGACAAAACCCTGAAAGAAAGAAAATCTCCATGTTAGAACTTAAACTAAGGCATAAGACATCTCATCACTCATCCTACTATCAAGTACTATATTGATAATTAACCATTATCTGTCCCATCTCCCTGACCTTCACCAGAAACCAGGCCCTGGAACAGGCATGCTTCAACGAGCAAATTGATAACTGGGATGAAAAGGCAACCTTTGCTGTGTACAATTGGTACATAACTGAAAGTCTCACTACGAGCTAACAGGCATGATTCCAGCACTGTGGAGAAAGTCACCTATTTGTTTTCAAACAGATTATGTAACTTTATGTCTACTTTTAAGATTTTCCTAGATTGGCACTAATTGTTTCCTTTGCTCAATCCAAAGCTTTAAGAAATAAAGAAAAAAGAAAGAAGATAAGAGGACAACAGGACTCGAGAGCAGAACTAAATATTCAACATGGAAGCTGCTTCTACTACTGACTACAGTACATAAAGCCTGGAGAAAATCAGGGCAGAGACTTACAGTTGGAGTTCGAGTGCCAGCTTTCAGAAACGCCATATTCACCGAAACCACTTCTCCTTCAGCTTTCAAGCCAGCCTTTACCATATCAAATTGTGACGCTCGATATCTCCTTGACTCCTTATGATCTCAATACTCTTTAACAAATTCTCCATTGCTGTATTATCATACAACTTAGCGCCATGTCCAGGAGCTCCTGTAGCCTTGATCACTGTCCACATCGGTGATCTCTCTGCATAAAATGCCCGGTACTTTTCTCCTGGTGATGCAAGTCCCTCATCTAGAACAAAGGCCACATTCATTTTTTTAAACAAATCAGACTCGGCCAACTTTTCCACCCCATCATGCCCTCCAATCTCTTCATCCGGCACAAAGGTCAAATAAATGGTACGAGTGGGCTCAAACCCAGAATCCTTCAGCTTCCGAATAGCTTCCAAATACTGTAAACCCACACATTTCATATCCTACACAGCCAACAAAAGTCCCACACAAGATAATCAGCCATCTACAGAGTATACAATAACAATACATATGCACCTTTATAAGCTCCCATCCTTAACAAGTTTAAGGAGTGACATGTACACAGCTTTACCCTATGATTATAAAGACTTAAAGAGGCGGTATTCAATAGACCAATACAGATATACAGATATGCAGCAGGTTATTGTTACCTTACAACAAATTCTACATGCAGTATAACCATCATAAATCAAAGGACAAAAATTTTGACTTCACAACTATTAGGCTTGCAAGTATTTCATCACAATTCATAGCCATAAAAGAATGACTAAAAAACAAGATACATCATCTTGGACTTGGCAAAGTTCAACTCTATTACAATAAAACAGGTTTTCATTGCAAAATACAGTATTTTCTCTACTACCCACCTCTTCCTTTTTCAAATACACAATCCCTTCTTCATGTTCAACTCCACCGCCCTCAATTTAAAGCCGTTATACTTCTTCCAGCCAGAATTAATAATCACGTCGATAGTATAATTTGAACTAGTAATGCAACAACTAAATCCGGACAAAGGTAGTATTAAAATCATGCAGCAAGGAAAACATAGAGTCAAAATTGATAAAACCATAATCACTACGTGAGTATAGAGTATGAATTATACAAAGTTCATCTCCACAAAATACCCAATAACAGTACTACTTCGTACTAGTACATAGTTTTTCTTCATTTGCAATAAAAATAATTTTCTAAAAATTAGATTGAAATAATTACCTGAGAACCTCTGGCATAAATATTGCCCTGAGGATCGATATGAGCACCAAAAGGGTCATAAGTCCATTTCTGGGATTCAACCGGAACAACATCGGTGTGAGAATTAAGGATAACTGAGGGCAAATTAGGGTTTTTTCCAGACCATTTGAGCAAAATTAAGGGTTTATTTTTGACAAATTCAATAGTCTGAGATTCAAGGGATAAAGAATTAGCTTGAGATAGAATAAAATCAGCAGCTTCATAGTAATTGGGGTTTGGTTGAGCAGTGTTAATTCGAAGGTATTCTTGGAATCTGGAAATGATTGATGAAGATGGGTTTTGGGTTGCTGTGATTGAGATGAAGAGAAGAGAGAGAAAATAGAGAATTGATAAGAGGAAGAAGATGGGTTTTGTTCTTGATTCCATTTTTATGGAGTTTTGAGTGAACTTTGCTTAAGTTTCAGATAGCGGCAGGGGATATAAGTCAACAATAACTATGGCTACGCAATAAAGGGCGGGGGTGAGAATCGATGTCAAAATTTCCTGGAATCGGGAAGGAAGATCTAACCACAAGGGTGGGGGTGACCAAAACTATAGTTGCACACTTGCACAACCTCTATGTTTTAATGTCTCTTTTTTTTTTTTTTTTTTTTTAAGATACGGGATAGCTCGGACATTTTTATTAAACTAGATTAATTTCCACCAAAGTAAAATTATTTTTAGGGACAATACCAATACAAAACATACACTGAGTTACTACCTCGCAGTCTCGCACCTTGTCACGAAGTGAGCTATGGTATTACAAGCCCGTTTACCATGATTAATAAGAGAATTTTTTTTTTTTTTTTTTTTTTTTGAACAAATTAATAGAGAGATTAACAAAATACAAACTATTTAACTTCACATCATCATAGACAATAAAAATGAATGTCCTGTGAAATTATTTTAAGCAAGGACAGATCTAGAAATTTAATATGGACCGGACCAGATTTTTAAAGCATATTCATAAGTTCAATTTTAGATTGCTACAACAAAGAATTAGGATTATAAGAATAAAGATACATTGAGCAATCTACAGGTTTCGATCTCTAATCCCAATAATTAAATGGACAATTGTGCTACCAACTCAACCAAATAATCTTCAATGTATTTGGGTGCAGCTTAAATGTATTATACTTATTTTTGGATCATGCATGGGGCGGGCCATGGCCTGGGTTGGCCATCCCCTGGATCCGTCTTTGATTTTAAGGGACAATATCAATACAAACATACACTGAGTTACTACCTCGCACCTTGTCACGAAGTGAGATATGGTATTACAAGGTCGTTTAACATGATTAATAGAAAGATTAACAAAAGACAAACTATTTAAATTCACATCATCATAGACAATAAAAATGGGAGAAAAACCGTTGTTGTATGTTGCTCTTGATTGCAGTCACCATAGTCGATGCATCACTCTCCCATGCCACATTTTGGTACCCAATTTCTTTGCAACCTGTAATCCATGCCTCACTGCAAGAGCCTCAGCATGCTCATGAGAAATTGCCCACGTCCTCTTTGCTGCACACACCAAAATCTACCCATCTGAGTCTCTTAGCACAACTCCAAGACTCATTGTCCCTTCTTTTCCTTTGATTTGAGTTGGTTATGCTTTCGGGTTTTGGCTACCCGCGCGAGGTTATAATTACTCACTTTTATACTCTTTTATTGGTATATCCTCTTATATTGCTCTATACAAACACTTCATATTTTCAAGTGTTTTCAAGTGTTATAGACTTCGGTGTGTGTAAGTGGGAAAATGTTTGGATGTTTTTCTGACATGAAATAATAGGGAGAGATAAGTGGGGACAACATATCAAAAGTCGTATAGGCAAACTAATACGGATAAATCAAATTAAAGGAAAATCACGGTAGGAGTATTTCATACCCTTTATAATCCTTCTTTGACATGTATACTAACAACAAATGTAACTAGCTTTAAGAAACAAGATGAGGTTTTGAACATTGGAAGTTAGTAACACATTTTTTTTGTTAAAGCCATATATAAATAATCACTTGTAAAATAAATTCAATTAAAATAAAGCCATATATAAATAACCACTTGTAAAATAAATTCAAATAAAACAAATCACTTGCTTCTTCCTTAAACGTTCGTGATCCTTGCGAGGGATCACTCACTTCTTACAAAGCGGTAGCTGCACGACACAGATTTTGTTTAAAACAGATTTATCCACCGAACTGCAGAGCAGCAGGTCCCCTAGTAGCTACGTTCGTGAGTCCACCCCGGTCTCACTCGCTCCAGTAACTACAGCACTGATCGATTTCCGATGTTCGATTCTCCAGTTTTGGAAAACTCATAAGTGGTCAATGAACCATTTCGAGGCTGCATTCAAAACAACAGGTCATAGACTTCTAAGTTTGAATGGTTCGCTCGGAATGACAAGACGACATTGATTGCTTTCGGACTGGGTAACAGACTCAGGAGAGCCTGCGGGCTTGGGGTAGGTGCGACCTACCTGTGTGTTGTTGCTCTACCGAAAGCGGGAGGAAGAACCTCCCTTGCTATACCTGATCGACGATGGCTCCATACTCCCATATTCAATATCTGTCTCTCGGCGACTTTCTACGAAGTAGTCCAAAATCCAGGCAGGTATTGAACTAGACTAGCTTTCTGCATTGTCTCTTCCTTCGGTCGAGCCATTTCAGAAATCCAGTCTAGCAGGAGGAGGTGAATCAGAGAGAAAGGGTAGCCCTCGCTCTGCGGGAAGGAAAGGGGTTAAGGAGAACAAGTAGTTATTTATATATGGCTTTAACAAGACTTGTGCTATATATTTAGGACTACTTACAATGCATGCATATACAAACTTGAAACTTGTGTGCGTGTGTGATTCACATACTTAGGATGTGTTCTATACACATTCATCTTATATTCATCATCGTATTCGTGGTATATATCATATTATTTGGGAATAGTTGGGATGAAATGTCCTTTCATAGGAGATGATTGCTTGTAAACTCTAACTAATGATGAAGCGAAAAACCATCTCTATAATGTAAATTTAGCAGATTCAGATTTGATTGACATTTCATGTGATATAACGAAGTTTTAAATAATTTGATCTCCCTAATTACTTTCCATATTAAGTGAATACAATAATATCCTAAAATAATTCTTAAACACTTGCTCATACGACAACTAATACCATCACCAATACGAGTAGTATAAATTCCACGAAGTTCTTCATAGACTCCCAAAAAAAAAAAAAAAGAAAAAAAAAACAAAATTTCTGTTTTTTTAACTTTCTTTTGTTTTTTTTGAAAGGCAAACTATTTTAATCCGATAATCCCCTAAAATATTTCCGTAAAAAAAAAAAAAAAACACTTGGTGAGCAAGTAATTTCCTTAATTTTTTTAATGAAAAAATCATGATCATAATCCTTCCTTAAACCTCTCTCTTCCTCCAAAACCCCCAAACTTTCAAAATTCTCAATTTCTCAACAAATTTTAAACACCCCCTCAGAAAAACCCGATTTAAAAATTCCAACTTTCAATCATAAATTGATAAATACACCAAAAACAAAACAAACCCATAAAATTAACCAATCTTAAATTCAAAAAATAAAATTATCAATTCCCTCAAAATTTTTTGCAAACTGCTATATATACCACCGCCATAAAGACAACAACTTAGAGAGAGAAAAAACAAAAAAATGGAGGCATGTATGATTGAGTGTACAAGGAAGTTAGCAATTTGGTACACCAGAACATTCAAGCCCATTTTGACCCACGAAGAATTAGAGCCCATAATGGCGACATTGGGCTTTACAGCCCAACCGGAAACACCAGCCGTAAACGGTGTCGCTTGGAAGGAGTATTTGTACGCCGCTAGTGGTTATCGGAGTTTATCGCCAGATTCTCCGGTACCGTTACCGAAGCCGAAACTTCCGTGTCAATTAATTAACGGTCGTCGTAGAATCGACGGTTTACATATTTACACGTATCGTGCTTTCATTGACGCCGTCAATTTTTATCTTGAGATGGAATTTATCTCCGATGTTTTTCATGTCGGGTTGTTTTTCTCTCTCTTTTCCTCTGTTTTTGGTACACGTTTTTTAATTTTTGTTGTTAATTAAAGTTGATTATTTTGGTTAATTGAGGGAGAAAAATAAGGGGCTTTTTTAAATGGATTCGAATTTGATTATTCGAAGGAATAACAATTTGGAATACATGAGGGTGGATTGTTCTGGCCCTTCTGGGGCTAAGAATTTTGACTTGGTTGCGAAGAAACATGGAAGTTTGAGTCTTTTCAACATTGTTATTTTGTGGGTCCACATATACCTTGTTTAGTTAATACTTCGTCCGTCCTTATTAATTGTCTTATTTGACTTTTTACGGAGTGTAGTCTTTAAAAAAATTTACTCGTATTTCGAACACAAATTACGGAGTATACAAGTAAAATGCAATATTTTTAATACTCGGTAATTGGTTGTGAAATTTTACTCACAAAATTATTGGAGCAAAAAATGGGAACAGAGGTAGTAATCATGAGTTGGATTTCACAATCATTAGCTAATTACAGAATATTAAAAAAAGAGAGTGAAGGATAAGTGCTTATAGCTTCCCTCAGTATTAGAAAAAATAATTTACAACCCCTGACCAAGTAACTGTGTGGCAAATTTGTGTGGTGTTTTTGATAATTTTGGAATATTAAGGAATTATGGTAAAAAAATTTAAGTCAATACAAGTTTTTTTTTTTTTTTTGTTTTTATTAGAGAGTGATATGAAAATATTAGTGTCACTTAAGTTTTCACCCAAAATATACTTGGTTAACAGAAAAAAGATTATTGAAGTTCCGTGATTTACCTAACCATAATAGAATCACCAAGCTCTCAATCACAATATTTACTTCACAACAAGTTCAATTTTCACGAGTTTATGACTTTTGATTAGATAAAATTTCTAATATGTACTGTTGACGTATAATTCCCATGTTATGTCAAAGAAATATCAATCTAGTGCACAAACTTTTTGGTTATGACTATGCATGTAAATATATATTCCGTAATTTGTACATTCATACATTGTAATTTTGTAAGTAGCTTTTTGTGAATGTAGAAAAATGTAGCAAATCTTTTTTTTTTCTTCATTTGAACTACTCCATAGAGCTTTTTTTTATTTATTTTTTTTATTTTTTTTTTTAACAAACAACCAAACACTAATATTCGAGTAATCATATCATAAATGTTGGTGATATCTCAAATGATAAGGTCAAATAAAAGCCAATTAGTCATGATATCCATGAATTTATCATGTTAGCAAGGTTTTGGTCATATCCTTTGTGTTGCTTAGGTGTTATTTACTGGACTACTAATAAGGTACTTTGTCACGTGTAATCTGATTGAATTTGTGTCATTGAATTTTTTTATAATACCCCATAAGCCTTATAGTATAAATTTATCACGTACAAAAATGAAAATATTTATATTTTAAAATACAACTTATAGGCTGCAAAAAGTCAAATGGAGCAATCTTTATTGAATAAAGAAAATATTAGCCTAGTGGAATAAAATGAAGTCACGCTTATGTTAGGTCATGGGTTTGAATAGTATCTCTCCCATTTATAATTATGATGCTTTTCTGGGGTTGTTTATAAAAACTTGGATCTTGTATGAATGTACTATGATGCACTTTGATAAAGCCATGGTCCATATCTAAGTAAAGAAGTGGGTCTCACTAGATTTGATGAATGTTAAGTCCAATTTTCCTGACTTGTCCATTTAAAAAGCGAAATCGTGCCTTCAATGTCTTCGTTGCTCATTTTGTACAAGTATCTTAGAGAACTTGTGTATCTTGCTATGATACATTGATACATGTTGAGGACTTGATACTACGTAAATTTTTGTAACTTTGTTAGGATATTAACTCAAATTTGTTTTGCGTAGGGGAATGCCGCTTCAAGCAATGTTTGATCGGAACAAGAAGTTTCGTAGAATGGATGAAAACGGAAGTGTGTTTGTTTACAAAGAAGGAACCCTGGATCAAGCTTCCTTCAACCAATACCACAAGAACAATAATGTTGATAGTAGCAACGACGAGCATAGCTCGATCATCATTCGCAACAAGGGCAACAACATGTCTATTGGCAAATTAGTTCCCCTGAAGGACATAATCGTTTTCATGGGTTTTGTTCCATAAAGAAATTGTAACTCAAATATATTTGGCAAAGGAAATTCTCATCATTTCTCCCATCACTTCTGGTACATTTTGTGATGTATAGATTAGTAGATGTAGGAGTTCGTTAGTTCAGGAAATTTTTTGGATAGTTATTTGTAGCTTACTATACATGAAATGATGTATGTTTATTCTATTGAAGGTAAATAGAATATGGAAAATGAAGTTTTGTTGATGAAATAATGTTCTACTTATACTTATATTGCCCAATCTAAAGTTTAAAATTAAACTTATGTATGAAGTCTTTGGGCCAATACAAATTACTTCCATAGCTAATTTTTTTCCCTAAAAATTTGAGTGTCTTGACTCTTGAGTATGAAAATATGACTCTATGACTCTAAGTCAACATATACGTATTAACAAAATCAACAAATTAGAATACATATTTGACATGGTTAACTGTCGATTAGTAGTTGCATCCACAGGTAGGTGAGAAGGGGAGTTTTATTGTTAGGAATTAGGATAGTACAATTTATACAATAGTGGTTAAGTTAAATTTTAGCAAGATCTCTCGTGATAGTCGTTTGAACAGGGCTAACCGATTCAAGACATATTCTACACTATCGCAAAGATAGAAACCACAAAAAATGTCTATAAACTTAAATAAGTCTTCAACCTAATGTGGAAATTCAAAATTTTCAAACTTAGTAGGGCACCATATTTCGAATTTCAACAACTTGTCCCCTTATAATTTAGTTGATATTAAATTATCCGATACATCTTAGTAACCAACAATTAAATTTGAGTTTGAAAATTTTAAGCGTAAGACAATTAAATTGATTGTTTATTTTATAATAATATAAAATGCAATATCTTGATCCAAATTCAAATATTTTACTTGATCACCATTGAACCAACCTATTTGTATATTTTTGTGAACTAAATAGATTATTCATTATTCATTACACAGTTGCACTCACTTGTACTTCATTAGAGGAATTCAAATAATGTTCTTATGGGTGCTCTCATTTTTTTTTATCATTTGAAAGATTAGTCAGAGCATCATTATACACCATATGGGTGAAGAACCCTCTTCTCCCCTTGACCTCTGCACTATATGATTAAAACGCAATAATGAGACAGAACAGTAGTTTATATACTTGTCTGAGTTGCCTCTGTCCAAAATTTACCAAGTACCAAGGAAGAATGCAACAAAACTTACCACAAGGCCACAAGTAACATCATTGTAATAAAACCAACCACCTTATAGGAAGGGTTTGGGAAACAAAGCCCCACGCAAACTCCAAACAATAATACTGTACAATTTGAGCTACTCGATACTCATGAATACTTACGGAGTAAATCGAAAGGGTACGACCTTACAAATACAAAATTGAAAGGGTTACAACCTTACAAATTACACTAACTATGTACCTATACGGAGTATAATTTTTCTTAAATCCGCATAAAAGCTAGTGTATAAACGTAATTGTATCATCTCAAAAAATACAGGGTGTAACAAAGTAGAGTAGTTTCCGCAAAAATAATCAAACACTCAAAAGTCCACATTTTTCTCCAACATATTGGCCCTACAAATTCCCTCTCCTAAAAAAGAAGATTTGAAGTTTCTTCTTTTTTTTTTGTTTGTGTATAAAACCCTTCAAAAAAACCCCAAATTGTTTCTCCGGATTCCTACTTATTTTAAAGACTTTTAGCTTACCTTGTGTCTGCCACCCCCAGAAAAGCTGCTACTTCTGAAATGTACTCTACATGAAGTAGTAATTAATCAAGCTTTAAACTCAGAAAATTCCCACTTTTTTTTGACTCATTTTCCTCAAATTTGAGAAACCCTCTTTCTCTCTCAAAAAGCTCTTATTAATCCCTAAGAAAGAAAGGAAAAGAAGCTAACTTTCTCTATAAAATGAGCACAACCCTTCAATCTGCATTTTTCTGCATAATTTTACTGCAATCCACCATTTTTACTGCTTTAAGTTATGATGATTTTGAGCCCCCAGATGATGAATGGGAGTCTGCTACTGCTACTTACATCAAAGAAGCAAATGGGTCTATTATTGTTGGTAACTTTTTTTTTACTCCTATTTCCACAATTTATTTCTTTGTTATTGTTATCTTGTAGTCTTGTAGATTATACTTTGCACTGTGGAAATTTGAAAAATTATTAAAAATGAGAACTTTGTTTATGTATCTGCACTACATTTTCTTTGCGTTGGTACTGTAATTTGAATTACTCCGAGTAACGTGACAACTAAACCCGGAAAAAGGTAGGATTTTGCAATAGCTAACTTTATACTTTGTATTATTGAACTAGTAAATTAGTAATGTGACAACTAAATCCGGGCCAAGTTAGGACTTTGCAATAGTTAACATTAAACAACCAAGTTCACAGTTTTACATTTCTGACATTTTGCATATTGTTACATTTTCATGACTTTTCTCATTAAAAAGTGCTCAAATTTAGTGGAAATGTAGTAATTTTGAGCCAAATTTGTCCCTAAACAGAAGGGGCATGTGGGTATGGTGACCTTCACAAGGCAACATATGGAAGATATGGAACAGGACTAAGCACAATATTGTTCAACAGAGGGAGTAGTTGTGGAGCTTGTTTTGAGATCAGGTGTGTAGATCATATTAAATGGTGTCAACCTGGGAGTCCTGCAGTTGTCGTTACCGTCACCGATTTCTGTGCTCCAAACTATGGTCTACCTTCTGATTATGGTGGATGGTGTAACTTTCCTCGCCAGCATTTTGAAATGTCTGAAGATGCATTTACTGAAATTGCTGTCAAGTCTGCTGATTTAATTCCAATTCAGTACAGGAGGTAACAGATTTTCCTAAAACTCATCCTTTGATTTTGCAATATGAATGTGGATTGTTAGCTAGATGTTCTTATTAGTCGGATGTGTTGCATAGCACTAGTCTCGTGTTTTTGAGACAATGTTGTGTTGTAGAGCTGGCAAAAATTGACTGGAAACCAAAGAATTGGCCGAGAACGGATTTAGCTAACTTAGATTTGTAATGACAAATTTGTAAAAAGCTAATCAATCGGAAGTGGCTAAAAAAACTGGCAAATTAGCCTGACTGAAAATATTGGCTTTTTACACGATTTTATGACCCAAGCTCCAACGTCACTTGTTAGAGACTAGCTTAATTCATCTAGTATTCTAGTGTGATGGGTTTCAAGCTGTGTAAACAGCCACAGGCTACAGTTAAACACTCCAAAATTTGGCAGCAATAAAGACTAGGAGGTGCCATGGTGATAGTTATTAGTCCTTGGTTTATATTATAAAGTAGCTCACAATGCCTCTTAATTCTTAGTTTACAAATAAAGCATCTGCTCTTTATTGTTGTAAGAATTATGATTTTGCTGAAAGAAACGAGGAAACTGTGGAATTGGATGCAGGGTGGAGTGTGAAAGAGACGGTGGGATGAAATTTACAGTGACTGGAAACGCCAACCTTTACCAAGTTCTTATCACGAATGTGGGACTGGATGGTGAAGTAACAGGAGTGAAAATCAAAGGCTCGAGAACAGGGTGGATACCGATGGCAAGAAACTGGGGACAACTTTGGCAATGTAATATCAATCTTAAAGGGCAATCGCTCTCATTTGAGGTAACTACCAGCAGTGGGAAATCAGTGACTTCCTACAATGTGGCTCCCAGAAACTGGCAGTTTGATCAGACATTTGAAGGCAAACAAATTTACAATTATTAGCAAACAAATGAAGGAATTTTGAAACTATTGCTGGAATTTTTAGTTTATTGGCTTCAAAGAGGCCTGATTTTGTAAACTACTAGAATTAAAGAACATATGGTAATTAAATGAAAAGCTATGAGCTGCTACACAACCCCTTTTTTTTTTTTTTTGGTGATTGCTGCTTTATATTGCTTTATTTATGATATTCGAAGCTCTTTATGAATTATACCTCATGATGAGATCCCCACTGAGAGCCTGAGAAGTTGGCTACTTTGCTCCATGACAAATGAAGTGATGTGTTGATCTGAAAAGAAAAGATTTAATTTGTTAGACAACTAATAAGAGGCGAAATGTCCTAAATATGTTAAATGAGCAAATTGCCTTTGGAGTCAAGGAAGGGTACTATTGACATGTTGCTTTTTGCTTCCAATTGTTGGGTGATCATCTATACATTTAGGCTAATCTGGAGAAGATATTGTCTCTCTTGCCATTAAAGACTGAATTATTTCTAACCATCATTTGTAGTTGTCTTGTTGACGTGTTATAATGAAGTTTGTATACTATGAACTATAAAGTGTTAGTGCGTTACCTATAGGTTTAATAGTATACCTAGATAAGTAAATATTAAATAGTTATTCATATACATGCTTCGGATGCATAAAATAGTTTGCACTCCTCGATTTATTTTTAATAATAGAGATCCTGATTACAGTGTTTAAACAAACTTCAACGTACAACACTAAACTAGTACTTCTATTAATTAAGCAATGTCTTTCCGTAAGAACAAATTTGACAAAACCGACTTGACCCTATTTGAACTTAAAATTGACTTAAATTGGAATAGCTCGAAATAGACCCAACCAATCAAACAAAGTCGAAATGAAACAGTTTCTCACAAACTTGAAATTGCCCCGATCTAACTTGAAATTTTCCTCACCCGTATCATGTGCTCTTTATGAATATCCTATCTGACTATCTCCGATCACCTATTCTCCTCATCCAAATTTGACCCAGCCCATACACGATCCGTTTGCGAATAGGTTTGACTTAGAGTTTTGACCCTAATCACTTTTGTTATCCTCACCAAATTGCCCAACAAGGATAGAGAAATACACAGATAAAAACAACCGAGTAAAACTCAAGATATCCCCCTATAGCAAAAATGGCGACCATGTTAGGAACGCCATGGATAAGAATCAAGGTCGTACCAGATTTCCACTCCCCTATTTTCCGGCAATCCTCACTCTCTCTCCACCGCAGCTTCCGCCGTCACTTCCGCCGTAATTTCACGATTTCCGCTTCTTCCGATTCTCCTTTTCCGAGTAAGAATGATGGCGAAATCAGAGTTCGATTCGCTCCTTCTCCCACCGGTAATCTTCACGTCGGCGGCGCAAGAACTGCTCTCTTTAATTACCTCTTTGCTAGGTTAGTTCAGATTTTTGTTAATTCCCAGTTTTATTAAATTATTTTGCGATTTTTGAACTTTCTGGAAAATTTGGTGAATTAGGTCAAAAGGTGGGAAATTTGTTCTGAGAATTGAGGATACTGATTTAGAAAGATCGACGAAGGAGTCTGAAGAGGCTTTGTTGCGTGATCTTACCTGGCTTGGTCTTAATTGGGATGAAGGTACTTCAATTTTGCTGCATTTCGGTTCTAGGTTTAAATTTTGCTTTTGCTTTTGATTTTTAATTTTAGTTTCTGTAATTGATGTTGGTGTAGTTAACTTAGCATTCATGTTAAAGTTTAATTCAGTCAGCTGATATGCATCGTGAGCTCACAAATTAGTGAAAAGTGTTAAATGTTTTGCTAGATTTAGCCATAAGGGTCCAGTGTTAGCGTCAAATACATTTTCTAAGATAGTATGAATTTCGGATTTTATGACAAAAATACGCGTTGGTTAGTGTTATTAGTGGTATTTAGTCCTTGAACCGTTAGGGCTGCATATGTTGTTTTTCAACATTGTAATGAATCAGTATATTTACTTTTGATGTACAAGGTATAGTATAAAGACTAAACCCTTGAAATGATGTTGGAAATATGTACCTCTTACATTAAGTTTCAAATGTACTTCCGGGTTTTGGACATGAATAGTGATGTTAGTCATCTTGTTTCTTCAATGAGACCCTTTAAGTATGCACACCGAGTCCACAAGCTTTAGTTACTTTGATACTAGTATATAAGGATATATGCATTTGCACTAACTGATTTTGAAATATGCGCCTCTAATATGTGAACTTCGGAATTTGGTTGGGTATGAGGAATGGTTTTAATGATTGAGTTTCTTACTTTGTCCTATGAAGGATTTTTTTGTTCATTTTTAACTTAATTTTCTCGGTATTTGAATACCATTTTCATTTGTTATACATTGTATTGTTAAGTTGCAAGATACAATGTAAATTTGCCAGAAATGGACTTATTCACTGCCTTTGACTATCCTGAGATTTCATAGCTTTAATGATTGGAATTAAGTTGGTGATTATGGTGTGGCATGTAACCTTAAGATTTTTTTTAATACTGTGCATTGGCTTTGCTTTGGGATTTTCATGAATTCTGCCCTGTTCTCATGCCAGTTATTGGCCGTGGCTATTCATTTTTGTTAATCTAAATGGTTCATCACATTGCTGCTCCTAAACCGTAGCTCGTCTCTGGTGAAATACTTAGTGATGATTGTGATGCTGTTTGCTATATGCAGGTCCTGGAGTTGGTGGAGACTATGGTCCGTATAGACAATCTGAAAGAAACAGTCTGTACAAGCAATATGCTAATAAGCTCTTAGACTCTGGTTATGTTTATCGGTGCTTCTGCTCTAACGAGGTAACTTAATCTGGGTTGTATGGGCTATTGAGTTAATGTGGTACATTCTTGGCCTTGATTATGAGTGGTGACATGAAAGATTAAATTGATTATTAAAGGATAGTTGTAACAAAAATTTCTGTTGAAAGAACTCACATAAAGGGAGATAGAATATGGAGATGTCCCCCCCCCCCCCCCCCCCATATTTTAATCTCACATCATGCTAAGAATTGTATGCAGAGAGTGGCTCAGCTATCTGAACCTAGCTCTGGTTCCCTAAAAACCTGATTATATCAAAAGAATAATTAGTTGAATAGATTTGCACATGGATATTATTCTTCATTACTCAGGAATTATTTACTTATAAATGGCATCTATGACGAGTAAGTACTGATTCATCGGGCGCAGAACTTAAAACAGAGTGTAGGAGATTTATCATCTAGTATTCTCTAATGTACTACGGAGTAATATTTCAGTGTTGGGATTGGCCATTGTAATTTAGCTGTTAACTCTATTTTGTCTGAAACTGAGGTGTATTGTTTTGCTCGACCGTTACATTGCAGTTACATTGTGAATTTGACTTGTTGCTGCTTCAAAGAAATGTTGATAATATGTTGAGTTCAGGTTCTAAGGCTATGTATGTGTCTATTAGGAACTTGAAAAAATGAAGGAGACTGCAAAACTGAAAGGATTGCCACCGGTATACAATGGAAAATGGGCCACTGCCAGTGATGTTGATGTAAAGGAAGAGCTGGAAAAGGGATCCCCATTTACGTACCGATTTCGTGTACCCAAGGAAGGGAGTCTCAAAATTGATGACCTTATTCGAGGAGAAGTATGTAATTTTTTTTTTATTGCCCTAAAATTAGTCAATCACAGCATGTAGCTATTATTATTTACCCCCTTTGTCTGGAAACATGAAAACATAAATGATTTTATTTTTTCTGTGAACAATTTCTGAACCATCATTTAACTTCCAAATATGTTTCCACTTATATGGAGTGACCAAGAGGGGAGGTGAAGAAGACAACTATCATAAAGGGTATTTCAGTGACTGTATAGTTAATTATTTAGGATGGTTTTGGACCTTGTGACATTAAATACTGGACAGAGGGAATATATTGTAATGAATTAGTGATTTGTAACAAACTAGTCCCAGAAAATATAGTCCATGTTTGAACCAGGTTTAGCTGACATTTTTCTTCCTTCAGTTTTCCTGTCTTTTCTTTGGCTTTACCTTGCATTTAGTTAGATGCTTGTTTGTCCATTACTTTTTTAGCATTAGGTTACCTTGCCTACTAAAGCAAGGCAAGAAAATATTAAAGCTTTGACTAGTATTTGAATAATTTAATAGAGTTTTGGCAATTTGTGGTTTCAATAAGGTGTTAAAGTGTTTGATAGCATCATGAAGGTTAGGTGGAACTTGGATACCCTTGGAGATTTTGTGATCATGCGGAGTAATGGACAACCTGTGTACAACTTCTGTGTCACAGTTGATGATGCGACAATGGCCATTTCACATGTTATCAGGTGAAGTTCATCTAGACGTGATGCTATCCCGGCGTATCTTTTCTCTTGCCCTTGTATTCTTCTTGCATTTCGATAAATCGTTTTTCTCCTGCCCGTTAGCAAATGGAGGGTGTCAAATGCTGAACCTTAATCTTTTTTTAACCTGCTTATCAGAGCGGAGGAGCATCTACCTAATACACTGAGGCAGGCATTAATATACAAGGTGATGTCTGATGTCTCTAGGATCTTTTCTTTGTTTCATTTGATCTCTGGCTGCCTATCTGTTCCAACTGTCAAGAAAACTGAATATTGGAATCTTTTTAATGCTTTACTTACAGGCTCTAGGGTTTCCTATGCCTAACTTTGCCCATGTTTCTTTAATTCTTGCACCTGATCGAAGCAAACTATCTAAGCGTCATGGTGCGACTTCAGTGGGTCAGGTTTGTGGCGAAGAACAAAAAATTTTAATTTTATGCTAGCATAATGGTCTGGATTGATACAGTCGTTGAATATTTTTGCATTTGACAAACAGTTCAGGGAGATGGGATACCTGCCTCAGGCTCTGGTGAACTTCTTGTCGTTATTGGGCTGGGGGGATGGTACTGAAAATGAATTTTACACTATTGAGCAACTTGGTTAGTTACTCTCACCCTATATAAGCTTGTTGGACTGCTCCAAGAAATGTCATTTTTGTTAATTTTCATTTGTGTGAGTATTGTTTCATGTGATTGCAGTGGAAAAGTTCACTATAGAACGTGTAAATAAGAGTGGAGCTATATTTGACACTACTAAATTGAGGTAAATTTGAAGCTAACTGTCATTTTGTTCACTTTATGTGCTGGATCTTGCATTTCGATCTAGTTACTTCAGTTTCTTGTTTACTTGTAGGCCACATGGATTCTGTAGCAGAATATAGTCGTTGGGATAAATTGCAGTACCTGTTTACTGACATTTTTTACTTGGATCTTGTTCATGGAAACATCAGGTGGATGAATGGGCAGTACTTGCGAGCTTTGCCATCAGATGAGTTGAATAAAGTTGTTGGAGAGCATTGGAAGAGTAGTGGCATCCTCAATGAATCCGAGGGACAGTTTATAGAAGTAAGTAAAGTGTATTTTTGAAATAGAGAGGGAGAAACTAATTTGATTTGCCTACATTTAGTTTACAATATATGATGTGCACTTCTATAGCCTAAATTAGTTGCTCACTTACACATGAAAAAAAAATTTGAACTTATGATCTGTCTTGTGAATGTATTATCTATTACTCCCTCCATCTAAAATTAATAAGCACAACCAAAGTACTTCCTTCGTTTCCTTTTACTTGCAACACAACCTCATGGCACACACTTTGAGGAATCGATTTAAATACCCCATTGAGGCTGTGTTGCTATTAAAAGAAAACGGAGGAAGTATATCAATTTCAAAGTTTATAAAATGCAATTACAATCATTGTTCAGCCGCCGCACACAACACACTCTCTCTCTCATTTTTTTTTTTTTTTTTTTTTCCTTCTCTTTAACTCTCAACTCCTCAAGGAAACGAATTAAGGTCTGCTACTTTGCTAGTTTAAGTCACTCTCGCTCGGTCTCTCCACCAGTCCACCTTCTTCAAGCTTCAACGTATTTGGCTCTTCAAGCTTCAATCTTCAATGTATAGGTTTATGTTCATCTTAACAGCCACTTTTTTGGCCTTTTTTGTTACAAATTAAACCCAAATTTTCAGATGTATTACTATTATGTTTCTAAATATTTTTAATTTGATTAATTTCTTTTATATTGTGAGTTTGTGAGAATGATATCTTGATTATTACTTGAGTAGACTTTAGTTTGGTTTTTAATCCGTTAATTTAATTAAGTAGGCTTGTTAGACAATTATCTTTATTGTGGTTGGGATTGTGAGTATTGTTTTTCTTGAGAATTTGAGATACCTTGAAAAATTTATGTTGTTTGAACAAAATTAGGTTGTTCAAGTTGGGTCAACCTAAAAATAGCAACCCGTTAAGAATCTGAGATGGTTAAACTGTGTGAGCAGGAGGCTGTTGCATTGCTGAAGGATGGACTTGAGTTAGTACCAGAATCAGACAAATTGCTTTCAAACTTACTATTGTATCCATTAAGTGAAACTCTTGCAAGGTACTTCGTGAATTTTTAATCCTTGATTGAAGTTCGATTTAGTGGTATAAATGTTTGATTGTGCCTTCTCAGTTCATGTCCTGTGGGAATTTCCAAATGCAAATCCAGCCTTTGTATCTCTGTATGGAAGTTGTACTTGCTAATACTAGTGCTTGTTTTAAATTTATAATGGATGAGCAGCAGTTATTAAACAGTTTAACAATCAAGAGTGTTAAGTCATACTCCCTCCGTCCCTAATTTTTTACCCCATTGGAAAAATATAAGTCAAACTTTAAAATCTTTGACCATAAAATACTCTTAACCTATAAGAGACAATATAATCATGTGGGATCTTGTTGGATCCGTCACATTGTATATTTTATTAATATCTAGTTTTTTAAAATTTTTACACTTATAAAAATGGAGATAAAACCATTGTAAGACGCGTCTTGGAGACCGTGAAAAGTCAAATGGGGCAATATATTAGGGACGGAGGGAGTACTATATACTGAATTGAAGCTACTCCCTCCGTCCCATAATACTTGACACAGTTACCATTTTCGTCCGTTCCAAAATACTTGACACGTTACTAAATATGAAATGAGACAACTAATAAAAAAATATTTTCCTATACTCTCTTTGGGACCACAAACCCCAAAACCGAATTAAATCCTACATTTTCTCTTTTCTCACTACCCCCACCTCCCCCACTTTTTGTTTTCTTACAATATAAAAATACAAAAGAGAATCTTTTATATAATACAAATATTTTAAATGGACCTACTTATAATTTTCTTAAACTATGTGTCCACCCCAACGTCCCAAGTATTATGGGACGGAGGAAGTATTACATACTTTCTTAATCCTATTCTCATAATTAATCATTGATGTTATCTTTGAGAAAATTTGCCACTAAGTGAATTGCAAAAATTGTGTCTAAAACACTATGCTGGAACTTGAAGGAGACAAGTAATGGTTGGTTCAGCTCTTTGAATGAATTTGTGCAGGGCTGTATTCATAAGATTTTTGATGTTGCTTAATTTATCCTTTGTAGTTCTGAAGCCAAGCCAGTTCTTGAAGATGGGCTTTCTGATGTGGCAGCCAGCCTCTTAGCAGCACATGACAGTGGTGAGCTCAGTGCAGCACTCCAAGAAGGCCATTCTGGCTGGAAAAAATGGGTCAAGGGTTTTGGGAATTCATTAAAGCGCAAGGTATTTTTTTCCCCTTTGAGGTGATATGATTCTGTGTCTTCCCTCTCCTTTCTCTCTCTGATCTTATCTCACTGGAATATGTCATGGCAGGGTAAAGCCCTCTTTATGCCCCTCCGAGTGTTGCTGACAGGAAAGCTCCATGGTCCAGATATGGGAGCTGGTATTGTTCTTTTGCATAAAGCAGGGACTAATGGTATTGTAAATCCTCAGTTTGGATTCATAACATTAGATGAAAGGTTCAAAATGCTGCGGGAAATTGACTGGGAGTCATTCAAAGCAGACCCTTCTGCACCCGAACCAGCTACCACTGCAGCACTTTGAGATGAAACATAATTTGGCGCTTTTCCCCATTTCGATAGCCAAGTTTTTGCAATTTTGACCTCGAAGAGTAGCAATGCCTATTTCGCAGCCATTTTACTAGGCTTTTGTATTTGAAACTGGTTGATAGAAATTAAACCATATTGAATCTTGAGTATTAGTGTATTACACAGCAATTGGCTGCCTGGTTTTCGAGCACTGACCCGTCAATTGTTCAGACTTGTATGTTTTGATAGTTCTTGACTGATTTAAGGTGAAATTGTGTATACATGACACTTTCCATACCTCTCCATAAGTGTTTGGTAGAACATCAGAGCAAGAGATGGCGAATTGGTAACAACCGATCTCACTGACCCAGTCTTTTTATTTGTGTAATACAAATTGGTCTATTCTTTGTTTTAGTTGCAGAGTCATGACCAACTTGTTATCATTAAGAATCTCATAGGAAGACCAAGTAAAGTCTACTCTATTGGATTCAGAGTACTTAACAACGCAAATAAGTACACTTGAGCAGTTTTATAATTAGCCTGACCATTCAAATATGTGACCCAATAATAGTTGATACTTCATAGCACTTACTACGTAATATACTTATGGGGTACGTCGCTTCAAATTATTCATTAATACTGGATTTCCATGACAAAAGGTTTTCTTTAAGAGAAATTTAATAATATTTTAAATAATTTCTTGATACTAATATTAGTTAAAAACCAGAGTATTGTTCAAACAAAAATTCATGAGTTTTTTCACTTTGTTCTATTGGATGTTCTTTGTAATTTCAATCACTTGTTGAAAATTTTACCCTTTACAAACCTTCTTACAACTTGCTTAGTTGGATATGGATAAAAAGAAAAAATATTTATTAAAAATCTTGAAGTTATATTTCTTAAAAACTATTTGGATGTACTGATCTTGTAGCTGACTCTAAATTATTTTGGAACTAAGGCTTTGTTGTTGTTGTAGTAGATAATATTGATCTAAGGTGGTGACTCTAGTAAATGCTTAGATGATTTCAACATGTAATGTGAAAAGTAAATAACTGCTCATTAGCTTATATATATACTCCATATTTATTTTCTTGAGACATTACAGAGTATTCTTCCATCTATTTACATATTAACCAAACAACCGCTTTATAATATTTTTTTTAAAATGATCCATACTTACAAATTTACAATGAGCAAAACCATTTATACAAGCAATTAACAAAACATTGAAACCGACATAGTATAATACTAATAACAGTGTACAATAGAATCTCAATTCTCAAATTCATTTACACAGTCAACATAATACAATCTCCTACATAAAAAGTCCATTCAAACTTCAATGTCTTAATCCACCATTATAAAAGTATTTAAATTTAGTATTATAAATTAATAATGCTTGCTTAGCTTTTTTTTTTTGAAGGGGGGAGATTAAATTCATTAATAAAAAGCCATACGGCACTTACATAAGAGATCGTAATCGAACAATACAAAGACGACCGAACCAATTACAAGTTCGAAATAAAAGAAACTACAATTGCACGCGCAGAATGACGTTCTTAAGTACCCTTGGCTCATATAACGCTGTCCTATGCAGCCTCTTGCAAGGGGGTCTGGCAATATGATGTAATTTCTGACGAGAACCTTCATTGGCTCAGAATCCCGTATTCCTCGACCTGAAATCAAAATTGGTGTCGTACACTTCACCATAGACAAGACCAACTCCGACTCAAACACGGATATCGGCATGGAAGCAAAACCCTTTAGCCCAAACCAACAGAAGATCAAACCGAAGCCCCATAGCCAAAAAACCAGGCTTAAATCCTGCACCAGAAGATCGGTACACCGATCTGCAAGCCCCTTATCACTCCAACACACCACACAAACAGAAAAAATAATAAAACTAAAAAACACACAACGACTTCTAAAAGGAAAAACAGAACGAAAACTAAACCCTAAAACAAAATACGAAACCCTAACATCCCACCCCGCCGCCAAACCGAGTCCCACCACCAACGCTCTGGGAAACACCAACCCAGCCCACGAACCGCCGGAAAGAAACGCACGGACCACCGAGGCCCGCCTGAGAAGCCCGAACCCCACACGCCCCGAGCTGCTGCAACGACAACCCTACACGAGGGACTTAGAACGGCCCTACACGAGGGACTTAGAGGGAGAAAACTCCCCCTCCCCGTTCTCGTAAACCACGTCGCGGCAACGGACAAGAGGGTGGGGCGAAGGCGCGGCAGGGAGGCGGTACAAAGAAACGACGGCAGGCCGGCCTCATGGTCGGAGAAGAACAACGGCGGCGGACGAAGGAGCGGTGCGGCGCAAGATGAAAGGCTGAAAACACGAAAAACCATAACGGAAAAAGAAATAAACAAGCTAAAAGGGTAGATCGGAGGCTCGCCGACGCTGTGGCGTGGGCGGTGAGCCATATGCCCGCCGGCGAGCCTCATGGCCGGAGAAGAAGAAGAGGGGCGGCGGTTATGGGAGAGATAGAGAGAGAGGATTTTTAGAGAGAGAGTGTGTATATTTGAATTAATGCTTGCTTAGCTTAATAACATAACATAACTCCAATATTAAGAAATTAAATTAAATACCACGTGTCTGCTAAAATCTTCCCCATTTTCTCTTCAGACCCAACACCAACAAACTTCCTTCCTTCCTCTTCTTCTACCTTTCGATCATCTTTTCAGTATTACTTCACATTGTCTTCACCTTCAACAAAACTCTCATATTTTCTCTTTCCTCCTCCATTAATGGCGATCTTCATCTCAGATCTCTGATTTCTCACTTTCTCTCTCCTCTTCATCAATGGCGTCGTCTCAATCTCTCGGCGGTTCAACTCGCTGCGGCAAAATCCTCGGTCCATCCTTCGACAAAATCATCAAGAATGTCGCATGGAGGAAGCATACAAACCTTGTCGCCGCTTGTAAATCCGCCATTGATAAGCTTGAAACCCTAACTGAACAACCTTCTCTTTCTCTCTCTTCTCCGATCCCTACATTATCGCCTTCCGACGCCGACGCTTTTCTCTCTCCTCTTCTCCTCGCGCTTGACACCGGTTCTCCGAAGATCATCGATCCTGCTCTCGACGCTCTTTTTCGCCTCTTCTCGAACAATCTTCTAAGGTTTGAGCTCGATCGTTCTTCCGATGATAACAGCAATTCGCTCGTTTTTCAGCTGATTGAATCGATTTGTAAGTGTTGTGGTTTGGGAGATGAGCTGGTTCAGTTTTGTGTGATGAAGGTGCTGTTATCGGCGATTCGATCTCCGTTTGTTGAGTTTAGAGGTGATTATCTTAACCACATTGTTAAAACTTGTTATAATGTTTATTTAGGGGGTTTGAATGGAACTAATCAGATCTGTGCTAAGGCTGTTTTAGCTCAAATTGTGTTAATTGTATTCGCTCGTGTTGAAGAGGATTCTATGTTTGTTAGTAGGTTTAAGACGATTACAGTTTCGGAGTTGCTTGAATTTACTGATAGGAATTTGAGTGAAGGAAATTCGGCTCAATTAGTTCAGAATGTAATTAATGAGGTTATGGATTGTAATGGGGGGTTTGAAGATTATAATCGACCTACCGAAAACTCCCAGAATGGAGATGTGAATGTGGATGGGATTGAGGATAAGGATGGTGGTGATGATTCAGGGGCGAAACCGGAGGAAAATAACGAAGCAGGGGCGAAAGTGGAGGAGAATACTGAAGCAGGGGCGAAAATGGAGGAAAATAGTGATGAGGGGAAACCAGTAGTGAAAAGTGAAGGACTGGGAGGATCAGGGGAAAGGGAGAGTTTGCTTAGAGAGGATGGTTTTATGCTGTTTAAGAACTTGTGTAAATTGTCTATGAAGTTCTCTTCACAGGAGCATTCTGATGATGAGATTCTACTAAGGGGGAAAATCCTATCTTTGGAATTGTTGAAGGTGATTATGGATAATAGCGGTCTTGTTTGGTGCTCGAATGAGAGGTAACTTTTTCTTCTTTTACTCCCTGTTTTAATGTTGCTGTTGTTGAATTTATCATTAGATAGTTTATGAAGTTTTCATGCCCGGTTCAATAGCTGCTGTACAATATAATGACATTGGCACGGTACATTCAAAATATATGAAAGAATATTTAGGTGCACTGTTGTGATAAATGAAGAGAAGCTCTTTTGAAAGTACCTAATACTGGTCTGGTAGTTGCTCTTTTAAAAGAACCTAATGCTGGTCTTGTATATATCCCTTACGTAAGATGAAACACATACAAAAGCCTTATCTCACCAACAAATACTCCAGATTTCTTACATATACAAAAGATTTGCACCAGATTTCTTACACCAGAAATTTGTATAAGGTATATACAATTTACACATACAAAAGAACCTAATACTGGTCTTGTATATATACTTTATGTAAGATGAAACACATACAAAAGCAAATCTTGATATATTTGGATTCAGTTTATCCTAATTTAGGCTACAAGACTGGTTAATATTTGCGGAGTGCAACTATTGTAATTGAATATTTAGCAATATCAATGGGGAAGAATTTCCTACACTTGAGATTCCCCCACCCCCACCCCCCACCCCCCCCCCCCCCCCCCCCCCCCCCCCCCCCCCCCGTGCCTGAGGGTTGGAGAGGGAAAGTTAGTGAGGAAACTAAGTGAACTTAGGTCTGGGAAAGAATGGATTTCACGAGTAAGCTCTGGTATATTGGCTCTCAATGCCCTGGGCCTTACAGACAGACCACTTACTCACTCTCAGGACCACAGACCACCTACAGACAGCTTTCTGTGAAGCTGCTTCCTAGTGTATTTGTTTTTCACTTGCCTTCATCAATTGTTGTGTCAGTGATACAGATTATAAATGTTCCCGTCTGAATATTATTGAAATTGTCTGTGCTCTTTCTTGCAGCTTCCTGAACATCATCAAACAGTTTCTCTGTTTGTCATTGCTGAAGAACAGTGCATTGTCAGTGATGACCATCTTCCAGCTTCTGTGCTCAATTTTTATGAGCTTGCTTTCAAAATTCAGATCAGGGTTGAAATCTGAGATTGGAATCTTCTTTCCAATGCTTATCCTTCGTGTCCTGGAAAATATAACTCAGCCTCGTTTTATTCAGAAAATGACTGTCCTTAACCTACTAGAGAAGATTTCTCAAGATCCACAGCTAATTATTGATATTTTTGTCAACTACGATTGTGACCTGGATGCTCCAAACATTTACGAGAGGTACTTCTGATGTCTAATTCTTTGTTTAGGTTTCAAGTAGAAAAAAAGGTGTGTAAAGTTTGCTTGTCTGGGAGTTATCTGTTTCCTTTTCATTGCAGATCTATTCTCTATCGTCTTTTGCATTGTTGAAATTGAATTATTTTGCTAGATTGTTATTATTCTATGTCGTATGAACTTTTGCTATTAATTTGCAGTTTTTGCATCTCTCTGATCCATATCTGCTGTTGTGCTGAGACTGCTGACTCATTAGTAAATGACTTTTTCTAATGGCATGCATGATGGTGTTGAAATTTATGCAGAAAAAAGAATACTCATGAATGTAAACTGTGATAAATTGTGTCATTGTGGCAAATTTGACAGATTAAGTAGTTTTATAGAATGATGAGAGGATTTAATCCAAGATTTCTTCACACGAGCATATGTATTTATAGTGTTTGATGATGTAGTGGTTTGTTATATGGAAGTGTTTACAGTATTTTGATGTCAATTAGGATGACATATTGATGAAGCATGATGATATCTTCTGTTTATCTGTTAATTCACTTTAGAAGTATATGTAATTGTGAAGCTGTGGACCTGTGGTATATCTTTGACAAACTTGCATACTTTCATGGTTAATGGTTTGGAATATATTTTGGTTCGCATCTGTTATGATTTGTGAGAGTGTGTGCTAACTATGATTTTCTTTTAACCAGAGATGTCATTGGTTTTCTGCCTTGATTATTAAAAAAAATCTTGACCTCATATAACATGTGCTCCGCATAATTTTCTGTGAAATAGTAGATATTTCTGCTACACCTGATCCTTCTACAATAGGTGAGACCACGAGAGCTTTACTAGAGACATTTGATCCACGGTCTGTTTTGAGCAGGAATTGCCATGGTAGTGGCAAGATCAAAAAGTAGTAATTGAACCAAAGGTTGTTTGGATGAAGATTGAAAAATGCAGTGCATTAGATTAGTCTATTTGTTGGTGAGATAAGACCAAATAAATTAATATATTTGTTTTCAGTATTGAAGCATTCTGTTTATCTGTTTAGTCACTTTAGTAGTATATGTAAATGTGAAGTGGTATTTCTTTGACGAACTTGTATACTTGCATGGTTAATGGTTGGTAATATATCTTGGTTCACATTTCTTATGATTTGTGAAAGTGTGTCCTAAATATGATTTTAACTGACCAGAGTTGTCACTGGTTTTCTGCCTTGATTATGATGTACTTATCAAAAAACCTTAACCTCATATAATATGTGCTCCACATAATTTTCTGTGAAATAGTAGATAATTTTGCTACACCTGATCCTTCTGCGATAGGCGGGAGCATTACTACACCTGAATCACGGTCTGTTTTGAGCAGGAATTGCCATTGTAGTGGCAAGATCAAAAAGTAGTAATTGAACCAGAGGTTGTTTGGATGAAGATTGAAAAGAGGCAATGCATTTAAGTGTTTTTGTTGGTGAGATAAGGCCTACTAATTTTTTTTTTTTTTAGTATTGATGAGTGACAGTATAGGAAGCTTATATATATTAGAACATATCTGCCCGTTGACTCCATACTTATCCTTCTCACCCCTTTTGCATTTTCGTGCCCATTTGTGATCTTTCATAATATGACAGATCTGAAAATCTATTTAAGCTCTTATAATTCCATCAGATGTTTGCAGGACGGTTAATGGCCTTTTGAAGACTGCTCTTGGTCCTGCACCTGGTTCTACTACACCTTTGTCTCCAGTTAAGGATCTAACTTTTCGAGTTGAATCCGTTAAATGCCTAGTTAGAATTGTCAAGTCGATGGGAGTATGGATGGACCAGCAACTGAAAATTGGGGAGACTTCTTTGTCGAATAGATCCTCTGTGATGACTGGCTCAGTAGACATGCATTCTGCCCTGAATGGAGAAGAGGGAATGATAGCTGATTATGAACTTCATCCAGAATCAAATACTGAGTCATCCGATGCTGCAACATTTGAGCAACGCCGAGCTTATAAACTTGAAATTCAGGTTTTTTTATTCCCTTATACTTTGGTTTTTCTAATAGTGCTATAATATTTATTCTGTATTGAACTTAGCATGCTTATCTAGAAAGATAAAAGAAGGCATTAATAATTGTTTATCTAGCCAACAATTGCTTGAGTATAAAATGTTGTAACATCACATAATTTCTTGAACAAAGAAAACTGTATGTTGTCTTATTATATGGCAGACTATCCTTTCATATCAAAGTCTAATCTAAATTTTAGCCGTTGAAAGTGATCGTCGTTAGTCATGCCTTTTTCTGACTTCCATTTGAGCTGTTTCCATCTTTACTGCTCAATCAAGGTCATGTCTTTTTGGACTACTGCTTGCTGCTTCACGTCTGTGGAGTCCAGATACGTAGAAAAGTTACATTAATGAACAGAGAGAACCTAGGATGAAGTGTAGTTGGATAGAATAGGTCAGGTTGGTTTCAAGGGTTTCACCTTTTCTTAGCGTGAAAGAGGGAATCTAATAATGTCCAATTAAAGAGCACAGGCCATCTTAATTAGGTTCAAAGTTGAAGTAACCTGGTGAGGCGAGTGATACTATCACAATATTATAATTATTATGAATTATCAATGTTATGAGAGTATTATTTTAAAAAAAGCTATGTCCTTAACCTTATAAACTAAACCTGTTCTATGGGAGTTTTGGGCTTAATATCGATATTTTAGCAACAAATCTAGAGTGTGTTTGGATTGAAAGAAATGGAGGGAAAGGAAGGGAAGGGAAGGGAAATGGAGGGATTGAATTTCTTTCATTTGGATAACAAATGAGGAAAGAAGGGAATTGGAGGGGAGAGAATGGAGGATTAAATTGTGAGAAATTGATCTCGCTTACAATGGAGAAATTTGGAAGGAAAACTCATTATTCTTCCCTCCCCTCCCTTTCCCTTCCTCCCATTCTTTTCCTTCCCTATTCTTTATCCAAACAAACTGCTAATGAATCGCATTGTAGTGCTTCGTGCGTTGATCTAGCATCTTTTTTGGAAAGGGAGTGTTTGTGGGCTATATATTTCAAGGATAGGCTGGATTCAACCAACTTTATCCTAGTCTTATGCTTGCTGCAGTGGTTGTTAGTTCAGTAATCGTAAGTCATCTAAGATCAACCTGGACAGGAGATCAGCAATTCGAGTTTGTGTGACAATATTTTTTACATTCTCCTCTACTTTTCCTCTTCACACCATTTCCATGTTTCATTAGTCTACATCTTCCCCAAATTTTTTGGTGTTTTTTTGTAAATACTGGTATATCCCTTTTAGCCATGTTGATTCCTGGCCCATTCATCAAATTAGTTTCCACGATTTTTTTAAAAAAAAATATTATAATAAAATAAAAATGTGATTTCTACAAAATTTAATTTTAGCAGCTCCTTTATTTTTTCAAAGAAAAGGGGGAATTGATCTCCATCAATTAGAACTTTGTGATGTCTACATGATTTAATTGGCTCAGGCATGAAACCACCCATTTTCTATACCCAATAACAAAAAAAAATAAAATAATAATGTTTAATTCTACTCCAACAACTGCTCAAAGTCTTTCATACTTCTGATATTAGTGATGTTAATGTAGAAAATGGGCAGCGTTTGTGTTGTATTCCTTACAATACCTTGTTCAAGTTTACAGTTTTAAACGACCCAAAGCACATGTCAAAAGATCTTTTTTCTTAATAAAGTAACTTATGTTTTAGTGCCCCTTTTTTTTTATATATATATTTATTGGTTGGAGTTTCGTGCTACCTTATTTGAAATCCTGGATCTGCTTCTGTCCAATGACCCTTTTTTTGGACCAAATCTTATACATCTTCACGAGATAGTTGAGTGTGTTACTAGGATACATAACTGTCTTTCAATAGTACCTGTATCTGAGTTACATAGCTTGTGCACTAACAAGTTCCGAGTGTATCACGCTGATCATAATTTGTGGTTTCCATCCAAAAGTAATGGACTTGTTTTCCTTTTGATACTAAGAATTGTTAATCTTATAGCTCTATTTTTTATTGACTACTCTCCTTTCCATGTGCAGAAAGGCATCACATTGTTTAACAGGAAGCCTTCCAAAGGTGTTGATTTTCTAATCAACACCAGAAAAGCTGGTGGTTCCCCTGAAGACGTAGCCTCTTTTCTGAAGAATACTTCTGGACTGAATCCAACTGTTATTGGGGACTACTTGGGAGAACGAGAGGATTTTCCATTGAAAGTTATGCATGCTTATGTTGATGGGTTCAATTTTGAAAAAATGGATTTTGGTGAAGCTATTCGATATTTTCTGCGGGGTTTCAGATTGCCTGGAGAGGCTCAAAAGATAGATCGGATCATGGAGAAGTTTGCTGAGCGCTACTGTAAATGCAATCCGAACTCATTTAAAAGTGCAGATACAGCTTATGTCCTTGCTTATTCTGTTATTTTGCTTAACACCGATGCTCACAATAACATGGTCAAAGATAAGGTGAGCTTTGTGTTTGAAATGTATGTTTTCTATTTGATATAAGGAGACTAATCTGCCTTTAATCTATCTGTGGGTCATGTTTGGTAATTCTTGAATAGTCCTCAATCCTCATCCCTTTATTCATATAATTTAATCTGGCACCACCAAATCTATTTTTTGTAACTGTTTTTTTTTTTTTTTTTTTTGACAAAATATTCTTCAGATGACAAAAGCTGATTTTCTTCGGAACAATCGTGGAATTGATGATGGCAAGGACTTGCCTGAAGAGTATCTAGGTGCTATATATGATCAAATTGTGAAAAATGAAATCAAAATGAATGCTGAAACGTCTCAACCACAGAGCAAGCAGGTCAATGGGTTGAACAGGTTGTTGGGCTTGGATGGTATACTGAACTTGGTCATGGGGAAGCAGCCTGAAGAAAAGCCGTTGGGTACTAATGGCCTTCTTATCAAGAATATCCAGGAGCAGTTTAAGGCAAAGTCTGGAAAATCAGAGTAAGTCCCATGTTATGTAGCTTTTTCCTAAAAATATTAATGTTCTACATACTTACTACCTCTATTGTAAAGAATTACGCCCCTTTTTATTGCTAGATGCCTAAAAAGCAGCAGATTTGAATGGATTGAGGTCATGATAAATGTTTGTGTCTCGTAGCATCATGAAAGCTGCAAATTTTAAAGCAACTCTTGAAATAGCCTAACAATTTTGCTCACATATTGCTCAAGTGAATGTAATCTTTTTATCATAGTTGGAGGAAGGAGATACATAGTGCCTTTCAATTGGCAGTCACATGAAAGGCTAATCATTCCCACATATGTAGTGCCATGAAGTGGCATTTACTTGATGGTCTCCATTCACATTACTCGTTTTAAGGAATGGTTGAGTTTTGAACAAAACATCTCATCCATGCAGTTTGATGATATATGTATAACCACCAACTCACCAAGATTAATGAGAATTTGTTAATTTTCATAACAGATTCACTATGTACAAGGGGCTAAATTTATTTATCTTTCTGAATTGAGCATTGAGGATAATGCATCCGTGATACGACAGTGATCACAGTGTTGACCACCCCTTCCTTGGTCCCCTCTCCTCCCTACCATCACTACCATTGCTTAGTTACCCCAAGACCACAAGCCATCTCTGTCCTGATAAATATGTAGTACACAACATTTGATGGCAATTGGGGCAAATCATCACCACCATCTCTTGCTTAGCCTCCACCTTCACGCACACACATCATCATCTCTCCAGCATGAATGTGTACACTGAACCTATGCATTACAGAAATATTAACTTCCATCAAAAGTTTTATATAGAAACTTGCATTATATGGGTTAATCACTAGTGATTTTTTATAGCCTTTCACATGTTTACTGGTGTTGTATTTTGACAGCAGGCAAGGCACGTAGCAAATACCTAGTATTAATCGATTATTTTTTATTAATAAAACTAGTTTGAGTTTTCATTAATCAAGTAAAGTGTGGTTTGTTTGTGTGTGTGTCCAGTAAATTATCACAAATTAAAAGCAATTTTGCATATTGTATCTTATCCTGTATCAAAAAAGGTGTTAGTGTTAAAGGAAACATTGCTTTGTTGCAGGTCTGTTTTTTATGCAGTTTCGGATGTTTCAATATTGAGGTTTATGGTAGAAGTTTGTTGGGGTCCTATGCTTGCTGCATTTAGTATGACACTTGATCAGAGTGATGACAAGTTAGCTACTTCAGAATGTTTGCAAGGCTTCCGATATGCTGTACATGTAACCGCAGTCCTAAGTATGCAGACCCAAAGAGATGCTTTTGTGACTTCTCTGGCCAAATTCACTTATCTTCACTGTGCAGCAGATATGAAGCAAAAAAATATTGATGCTATGAAGGTAAACCTTTTAAAGTTATTCAGGAGAAGTAACCATCATTTTTAATGTGAAAAGCTGCTTAGCTAGTTAATGGTGTTGTTCATGCGAACTAAAAAAACTTATGCAAAAACAAATTAACAGAACGTATCTTAATGGAGTTATGCTGTCTATTTAGCTGTGGTACATACTTTCATTAATCAGTGATAATATTTATACTACGCGTTAATATAATAATGTGAAGCGTTCAAGAACATATCCAAAACTGTATGCAAAACATTAGTTTCTGCTTTCTTTTTATGTAGTAACACCAGGAATCGGTTAAGCACAACAATATTGAAAAGAAGCCTCTCTGAGCACTCTCATAGTGGACGTCAACTTTCTTTCTCGTGTGAACAACGTATTACATATATACATGTTTTACCTGCCTTTTTCCTTCTGATGACGTTGTGATACTTATTATTGCAGACCATAATGTCTATAGCTATTGAAGATGGGAATTACCTTCAAGAAGCATGGGAGCACATTCTAACATGCTTGTCTAGATTTGAACATTTGCAACTTTTGGGAGAAGGTGTTCCACCTGATGCATCATTCTTGAGCATGTCTAATGCTGAACCTGAACAGAAATCTCTTAAATCTAGTGAATTGGCTTCTCTAAAGAAAAAGGGAGCTCTTCAAAATCCAGCTGTGGCAGCTGTCGTTCGAGGTGGATCCTATGACAGCAGCGCACTTGGTGCTAACCACCCCAAACTGGTTACCTCCGAACAGGTCACTAACTTCATTTCAAATTTGCACTTGCTTGATCAAATAGGGAGCTATGAGTTGAACCACATATTTGCGCATAGCCAAAGGATGAACAGTGAGGCAATAGTGTCCTTTGTGAGAGCTCTTTGCAAAGTTTCAATGGCTGAGTTGCAGTCTCCAACTGATCCTCGTGTGTTCAGCCTCACTAAGATAGTTGAAATTGCGTAAGTCTACATTGCTCCTTAAATTTTCCATCAGAGTTTTCTTTTTGGGTTGAAATGTGTTGGTGTCCAGAAATCTTTATTTGTGCAGACCACATCTCAGGAGGTCCTTGAAGGTGTGTTGATGTCTAGAAATTTTGGCTATGACATTAGAGGCACCTTCGTTTTCCTTATCCACATGTTCTATGAAGTAGAGTATGGACCAATCCTAGTCCCAACAAGTGGTCGGTTCCACCTGTCATCATGGTTGCACAACCATGAGTTATTTGGACCAATCCTTAACAATGGGTTCTTTTTGCAGGCACTATAATATGAATCGCATCAGACTAGTGTGGTCTCGCATCTGGAATGTTCTTTCTGATTTCTTTGTGTCCGTTGGTCTGTCAGAAAATCTCTCAGTGGCAATTTTTGTCATGGATTCATTGAGGCAGCTTGCTATGAAATTCCTTGAGCGTGAGGAGTTGGCAAATTACAATTTCCAAAATGAATTTTTGAGGCCTTTTGTCATTGTAATGCAAAAGAGTAGCTCTGCTGAAATTAGGGAGCTAATAGTCCGTTGCATTTCTCAGATGGTCCTTAGCCGTGTCAGTAATGTGAAATCTGGATGGAAAAGTGTATTTATGGTAATTTCCTGGGTTATTCCATTTTCTATCTCGTATTATCTTATGATTACTAGTCTGGCAAAATTGTTCATGTATGTTATTAAGTAAACTTTATCTGTATATGATTCAACCACACCAACCCACCCAAGCCCTCACCCCTAAAAAAAGGAAGAAAAGAAACGATCTTATGACCATTTTGGTTTGGGTAGACTATCTATATGCAGTTGTTTGTTGCTAAATGTTTTTCTTTTCTTAGGTTTTCACAACTGCTGCTGCTGATGAACGGAAGAGCATAGTGTTGCTGGCCTTTGAGACTATGGAAAAAATTGTTCGGGAATATTTCCCTCACATAACTGAAACTGAGTCTACAACTTTCACAGATTGTGTTAAATGCCTCATAACCTTCACGAAAAGCAAGTTTGATAGTGATGTTAGCTTCAATGCCATTGCATTTCTTCGATTTTGTGCTCTTAAGCTTGCAGAAGGGGGATTGTTTTGCAACGAGGATAGCCAAGATGCCAATTCATATGATTTAAGTGACAGTGGGAAGACCTTTGATAGGCAACCTTTTACTAGTAAAGATGAAAATATTTCCTTTTGGATGCCTTTGCTTACAGGTAAATACGTTGTTTTATCTTTTAAACACGGTTTGTTATCTCTTGATGGGATTCAATCTTGTTCTTAAATCTTGCCTGCTTATATTTTGAACAAGTATAGTTCATACTGTCAAATTTAGATATATTGTTATTTCCTAGTTGCTTCTGCCATAAATTTCTCAGTTTGTTATTTAACCCCTTAAGCTTTGTTCTTTTCATCTTAAGAAAATAATCAGGTTTAAAATAAGTTAAATCCAAGGTCATTTCACAACTGAAATAACTTCTGATAAATTATAATATGTTCAAAAAGGTGTATGAAAAAAATGAAGCCTAAAGTAGGATGACAAGCTAGTACTGGACAAAACTTTAAGCTTTATGTAATTATACATTAATGATCAATCTCTGTTTTTTGTTATAAATAAACTCAAGGTTTATCAAGATTGACATCTGATCCAAGACCAGTCATCAGAAAGAGCTCTGTTGAAGTCCTATTTAACATCCTCATGGATCATGGCAGCCTTTTTTCACGTCCATTTTGGAGTGCTATCTTCAAATTTGTTGTTTTCCCTATCCTCAGCTGTAAAGATGATACAGATGAAACTGAGGTGAATGACGATAAGTCACTCCAAACTACGAAAGACTCTTCTCATGGTACTCAATGGGACTCTGAAACTTCTTCAGTGGCAGCACAGCGCCTTGTTGATCTTTTTGTTACATTCTTCGGTGTCTTGAGATCTCAACTACCTAATGCTGTTACTGTACTGGCTGATTTCATCAAGAGCCCAGGTCCTGGTCCAGCTAAAATTGGGATAGCTGCATTGGTACGTTTAACCAGTGAATTAGGAACCAGGCTCTCTGAAGATGATTGGAGAGGCATGTTAATGGCTATAAAAGATGCGGCTGCTTCAACTCTTCCTGGATTTTTAAGGGTCTTAAGGACTATGGATAACATAAATATTCCTGATGCCATGCAATCCTATCATGGTCTCGATTCTGACAATGAAATATCTAACAATGATCTGGAGGATGACGACCTGCAAACTGCTGCATATGTGGTTTCAAGAATGAAAGGTCATATTGCAGTTCAGTTGGTCATCATACAGGTTTTTTTTTCCCTCTCTCTTTTACCACTTATATATTTGTTGACTTTTCTTCTTTTTGGAAGCATAAATGCATTGCTTGTTGTCTTTCTGGGTGTCAAATTGTCAATGGGTTAATAAATGGCTGTGGTCCTCCTGTTGGGGGGAAGAAGCCTTGCTTATTTCTACCTCTCCTCATTGGGCATTTCATGTTCACTAGCTAGCTGCCTGCAAGGCATTGACATACAATGTTCATGTTCGAGTTCTAGAGGATTGATGGTTTTTAGCTTTTAACATTCTTCCCACTTAGTTAAACTGATGTTCCTGTTTAATTAATTCTACAAATACAGTAAAAAAGATTGAACCCATTCTGTCAAATGTGGACTGTCTTCAAATCTGTAGTCTCCTGTATTGGATTTGTGACTTCATTAGAGGGAGAAATGGCAGATGGTTGCCAACAAGTCGTTGAACTTGCCTTTTTTTTTTTTTTAAACTAAACAAATATAAAATTGAAAGCCTGCTATTGCAACCCACTAATTTGCTTTTCTATTGCAGCTTGTGACTGATCTTTATAAGACTCATCATGATGGTCTCTCAGAAGCTAATCTCAAGATACTTCTTGAACTTTTTTCCATGATTTCATCTCATGCGAACCAACTAAGCTCTGAAGGTATCATACTGAGGAAGCTTCAGACTGTGTGCAATATGCTAGAGCTCACTGACCCACCTGTGGTTCATTTTGAAAATGAGTCTTACCAGAGTTATCTAGAATTTCTTAATGACTTAGTTTTGGAAAGACCAACAACTACTCCAAAAGATATCGACTTGGAAGCACAGCTTGTAGCCGTTTGTGAAAAAATATTAGAGATGTATGTGGAGTGTGCTGGGACTCACTCCAGCAAGCAAAAGCCTGCAGATGAGCCCAAGGCACATTGGATCCTTCCATTGCTTTCAGCAAAAAAGGAAGAACTTGCAGCACGGAGTACTTTGCTTTTATCAGCATTACGCACATTGACTCGGTTGGAGAAAGATTCGTTTAGAAGGTACATTTCACGTATATTTCCCTTGTTGGTTGGTCTTGTGAAAAGTGAACACAGCTCAAGAGAAGTATTACCTATTTTGAGTGACATGTTTCAAACTTGTATAGGACCAATAATTGTTGAGTCATAATTTAGAATTTTTTTGGTATAAATGAGTCCGCCCAACGCCCACCCCATCATAACACCCCTAAGGTCCCTGTCCGGGACTTCTTTCACCACCACCGTCTTATGATAGCTTAAAGGTCACCAATACCAAAATTTTGTACCTAAATAGATTTTGTAGAATGTGTTACAGATGTAAAAGCGAACATTTTAGAGTCTAAATATTAGCCAGAATTTGTCCATGAACTTGTGATGCTTGTGAATTTTAACAATTGCCTCGTTTCTTCCATTACTAAGTGTATTCTTGAACTCCCTGTCATTTGTTTTGAACTTTAATTGATTGAACTGTAGAGCTGGCTACATATGCATAGAGATTTTCTTTTGATTCTTTTTCGTTCTTGATTGTACTCTACTATGTTGTGCCATCAAAGACTAGTTGTTAGATGATGGCTTTATCCCAAACATGATCCCAACTTCCCCAGTGCTGGCAACTATGGCTATTATGCCATTTTCGTCGTACTTATCTCCAGGTTGCTGAGTTGCCTTGTAACAATACTGACAGCTCAAACACACATGAAAATTCGATCTTTGAAATAATTGAAATGAGTAATTGTGCAAGTACTTTTCCCAAGTTCATATGGCCCCTTGATTATGGTTGAAACCGATGTTATGAGTTATCAGCTGCTTTAATCATTTTGTCTTTGTTTTATAACTACAATCCAAATGGCATATACTAGCTATAACTAGAACCTTAATAACATTAAAATATGACACTGTTCGTCCCACTGCTTGCTGTCTATGCTCTACATTAGACCTTTGTCATACCATACCGCCATTGCAGCGATTTGATTTTTTGTACTGCTTAACATACTTTACTTTGATTGTCTTTGACGATTTATATTAACTTCGTAGAACTTTTATTTATAAATGATGAAAGATATAATCGTCAAAGTAATATGTTATCAATTGTAAAATTTTAAAACGTTACAACTAAAATACTAGTAGAATTTGTTTCAAAAAAATTACTAGTAGAATAGATGAAGTATTATAGAACTAATATCAGAATTCCAATCATTTTTCTAGCGTTTTTTGTCTCTCACTCTTTCAACATATTAATGCTTGAGAATCATTGAAGGAGCATGTTTACCCCACTAATTACTTTTAGATGGGCAATTTGTGGTAGAGGAAGTATTAAATACTGTTTCGGATCAACATATACAACTAATATTTCAACGATGTATCTAGGTTATAGACTTATAGTTGCACATCTTTATTCTGTTTTTTTTGTTCTATCATCCTATTCAAATCATAATCAAAAACGTTTTTGTTCCGAAATAATATTTTCATTAAACAGATCACTTTTTAAATTTAATACAGGATTACGAGAAGGTACTTTTTATTAATGTTTTCAAAAGGATGGCAACATTAGGTTGGTAACTTGATGTAGTGATTAGTTAAGAATGGTTATGTAAACTAAAACATTAGGTTGTAAATTAAAAACTCAAAAAGGATTTAAACCTTCTTATAACGGCATCACATATGGGAGAGAGAGGGTTCAAATATACGAGTATATAGACTATATCATGCACAACCCTTAAATCTTCGTCGCTATGTCAAGATCTCACTAGTTCTCATACTCAAGTTTTGAAATTACGAGAGTATAATATAAGAAAAACTCTCAATTAAAACTCCCAAATTATTTTAAAAAAACTTACCAAAGGAATCATTCAGTTTACCTTTACTGTATTTCAATTCAATTTGGAATTTACTATATGATGCTACCGTCCAAGCACAGCACATGTAGTCGATGCAGACCAAAAATCAAAGACTGTAACATAACACAGGTTACGACTTACGACACATTACTACTTATTTGAAGATCTACTAGTTGCACCGGACACTTGGCTGTTAGTCATTAACATTTCTCTGCCTACAGATCCAAGATTCCCTCAATTATAATATCTAGATTCTCTAGATCATGTTGAGTTCAACTATCATTTTTAAGTAGCTTAATTATAAGTTTAAATTAGTATAACATTTTCTAATAGCCATCATTAAGCATATTTCATATTTGACCTAAAATTCGCTCATTGAGCGCTCTTAAGTAAACGCTATATTTCTTATATAAAGTACTCCCTCCATTTTATAATTAGAAGCCTATTTATAACATTTATTACTCACATAATAAAGAGAAATAGACTTCTAATTATGAAAAGGAGGGAGTATATAATTCCAAGGTTTTTATTTCGCAACCTTAGGACTTAATTAACTAACATAAACAACTCTAATTTCTTAAAAAGAAAAATATCAATAACTTTAATAATAATAATAAAATAGTGAGAAATTACCATTAAAAGTAATGTGGAATTATGAATGTAAACTATTATAGTTAGTTAAAGTCTTGTACATCAGTGCATGGATAATATTCAATACCTGATATCAAATCCTATTTATTGAGAATACTAAAAAAGTAGTGTGACATCTAGCATCCTAGGGCAATAACAAGGAGCTACTCCTTGTAGCATAGGTGTCGTGATGTGCCACGCCGCTAATTTTTATATCTAAGTATAAATTTTAATTAATGTCAAGTATAATGTATTCTACTACGTGATTATTACTGGTCGTTGGCATTAAACCTACATTTGGACCTTCTATAATTAATTCTATTAAAAAATGGGTTAGAATTGGGACCTTGATGATCTACTCATAACCTAATAGATACGTAGTATATTCTAATTCAAATGTATGATAATAGAAGCATATCGCATCAAATCACTCCATGTACTCTATCGCTCCCTTAATCTATCATCCATAAATTTGATCGGTCATAATCAAACACTTACCATATTTTAAATTGTCAAATGTTAGTATTGATGTAAAATTTATCATATATTAATATCTATATTCTTCATATGGCAAGGAGGTTGAGGTATACCGCGAAATTATAACATTATGTTTAATTAATACAGTAGTTTTTAATTAATTTAGTTAAGTCTTAAGAGCAACTTCAATGGTAAGCTAATTGTTAAATTAGCTTGTCATACCACATATGATTTCAAGCTAACTTTCTTTATAGCTATTTTGTGCCTCAATGGTTAGCTACTACCTTGCTAATTAAATAAGCTTGATTTTCTCAATTAGCCATAGAAATTTAATTATTTTTATATATTAATCTCCAATAATTTTGGAAACTTTTTTATCAAACAAATTAGCTTGTCGGCCAAGCTAATTGTATTTTTTAGCTCCAATGGTCAAGCAAGTAGTTAGAGACTTTTGAAAATTGCAAACAAGTTCTTAACAACAACTATTGGAATTGCTTTAATTCACTAAGACATTGCAAATTACAAATGAAGGAGAGGATTCGATCTATTCGTGTAACTTATATCATAAAATACATAGTATTGTCATTAATTGATAGCGTGTTGAATAATTGGTATTCCGTATATGTTTCCAAGAATATCTCAACCACGTATTATTTCCAAACATTTCTCGACCACGTAAAACATGAAACTTGAGATATCTTTCATGTCATTTTTACAAAGTGGTATGCAGTCATGTACATGTCCAAATCAGTTCGAGGGCATTGAGGAAAACGTGAATCTTGTCACTAAACTACTAAGAATAATGGGAAATGGCATAAAAATCGTGAAAGATGTAATCGCACTGGTCAAAACTATAATTAGCAATCAATTTATTTATTTTTTTTTTATTTTTGAAAAAAGGACAATTGTGATTAGAAGCTCCAAATGAATTTTGATTTTCAGATAGAAATCGAGTAGACAGTATGTCATAATCAACACGCTAATTCGCTCATTGTTATTTCAGTACGAATTTACGGGATAATTACATCATAATAATATTTCGAATTTGATTGTCATAATTGAATACGTAGTATTAAACTTAATAGTGAATATAATGGAGTGTCAATTTAATTTGGCTGATGTCAAAAATAAAATTAAAATACAAAGGAAATCAAATAGACATCAAAAATCAATTGAAATATATGTGAAAACAACAAGTATTATTTATTATTATTATTATTATTGAAGAAAATCAACATTAAGATTTGAAACGCGATGCTGTAAAAGATACGATATAGAGAAAAAGGCCATAAGCTCAAATGTTAAGTCAATAATCCGCATAGATTTAGATAAAATGTTAAGAGGTAAAATAACAATGACAAGCATTTCGTTAATTAAAAAATTAGCTTAATTCCCCCTTAAAAAGAAAAACACATATTAGGTCAAATAAAGTGAGTAGTAGAACAACACATTTGACGCAAAATTGGTGGCAAGGTGGTATAGAAAGAGGTGCGGTGGTGGTGATGCAATTGGGGTCTATAGGATAATAGAGAAGGCAAGGAGGGAAAGGTAATGGTTGGGACAGGGAGCAAAGATAACTCGAGGTTTTACATGAATCGAGTTTGGCCGAGTTTTAGTTAATTTGAAGTTGCTTGAGCAAAAATTCTTATTCGAACTTTGCTCGTTAGAATTTGACTTATTTGAGCTTTGTTCACATACATGCTCTGTTGCATGCATTTCAAATTTGAGCTCAAGTTTGATTGAGTTTAAATCGAGCTAAATAAAATCAACAAGTCTCAAGTACCCGGTCATCTATTTAATTTACTTGGACAAATTTTCATGCGTAAATAATGAAAATAGATATTAAAGTAGATGCTAAAGTAGTTTTAAAACATCAATTACTATATCTAATTTGAACGATATTTAAATCAAGTTATAATTGAACATAAACAACCTATTACAACAAACTTAAACAAGATGTTTGATTCATGAACATTAAATGAATCAAACATGAAATTATGTTGTTCGAGTTTATTAACTCAAACTCAGCCTTAAAATTTTTGCTCCAAGACTGATCTCGTTCATTCACTACTCATGAGTAGTTCATGTAACATCAATTCATTTACATGCCGCCTAGCTAGCTAGATGATTGATCTACAACTGATATTCAAATCGTCGTTTATAATAATAGAGACTTTTTCTTAAGGGACTTTCTTCGATCCACACTCTCTAATAACTCTCTTATACTCATAAGATCGAAGAGCCAAGTTTATCTAAACTATAGGCAATCAAAATTGAACGTTACTCATAACTTTACAAGACTTGTTCTAAACACACTCTCTGACTCTGACTCTCATGCAACAATGCAAGTAGATTAGCAAGTGATGACTAGTAAGACAAAAATATTTGTACCATCTTGAATAATTGCAACAAAATTTTAGTCATTAATTGATATTTAGAGTTAATACAAATCTAATCTAATCTAATCCATTGTATTGGTTCCATTTTCCTTTAGTTTCTACTTTTAAGGGTTTATATAATATTTTTGTACTATATAAGTACTATTGATTCATACATATATTTTCGTCACTACTATTTGACTCTTCTTTAGTATAGTGATACCATTGCACTTTGTCAATCAAATTTCTAGCCTTCGCCACATGATTTGAATTTTGACCAACTTTTTCTTATGATAAATCATTAACTTTCATTAAATATCTAAGAAAAAGCCATCAATTTGTTTGGATGTTTGATTATTATGCACTATATTTTGGTGAACAAATTGGTGCGATTACGAATTTACAATGATGTTAATGGTGTGATTACTATACGATGATGTATGCTATATATAGAGTTTGATTTTTATGAATTTTCTAGTTCTACAAATAGAATTTTCTTATTCTACTAATATAAATTTTACTAAGTTTAGACACGACAATACGTACAAATTAGATATGAACAAATTTCCATCTAAATTTGTCTACATTTCCTTGTGTATGTCAATGTAGTGTATCTGTGTATGTGACTAAGCAAGTAAGAGCAAGTTTCTATGAGACATTTTTTAAAACCATATAGTACATTAAGAATAAATCAAAACTATACTTCGTGTTACTTTAGCCGCCTATTTTTAATTACAATATATTTTGAAATTAAATCCTGCGTGATACATTGAATTGCTATGTCGTTAATGATAGAATAAATTAATTAAATTGTGAAACTGTCTTATTCAAGATTTTGCTTTAATATTTCCGTGTATATATATTACATGTGTAGTTGAAAATATTTAAATAGGTAATTAAACATATCCGTAGCAGAACTTTTTTTTTTTTTTTTTTTTTGAATGTGAAATCCGGCAGAACTTTATTAAATGACAAATGGGACAAACAATCGCAAACAAACGAAGAACATCTCATGAAAATATAACGCTTGCATCATAAGGAGATTGATACATTGGGCAAATATACATAGTTGACTAATTAATACTCGTATGTACTCCGTAGCATATATTTGTGTTTATGTAATTATTATATGATTTGATGTGCATCATTTAATTACATAATTAATTGCTCCCTAAATCCTTAAGACGTGGTAAATCCGATATGATTATTAAGCCCAAAATATGGTGGTTAACCATTAATCAGCTTTGGCAGATATGTAATGAGTTGCTGAAAATGACACACTACTCTATAGACGTGTTTCTGATATTGATCAACTACAAAATCTACAAGAATATTTCCCGCCATATAATGTAAGCGTGTGGAACCATGTACTCCGTATACTTGTATTATTTATACGGAGTAATTTATAATTTTATTTATTATTGGGATATATAAATTTATGTGAATAATACATAATACTGTATTATATTTCGTAGTAAATAGTCTTCCTTTTGTCCACTAAAAATTGCATAAACATTACATATTAAGGATTTTAGGACACATTTAATTAAATATACATACAATAATGATATAGAGTCCAAAATGCCTGCTTAAATCATCACATATTTTATTGATATAATTTTCAAGATATTCTTGAGTGTAATGCTGGTATTTGTTTCTTTTCGATTGCAATAGATTGTTTTTATATGAAGTATATATAGTTCAAATGATATTAATTTAAATAAGGTTATATAATTTTAGAAATTAATATACATAGTACGTACTACCTAACCGGACACGTTATAACTAGTGCCAAAAAATAATACGGTGTAATGAACTTAATCTTACGGGCATATGTATTAGGTCAAGCAAAAGCTAGGAGAGTAAGCTACAAGGAAAAGTTTTAATTAGAGAATTTGCTTCTTTGACCATGTGTCTTTATTCCCTTGGTTGTTGGAGCGAGAGATTAGGGCATGTAACCCTCAACCATTGAGTAGCAAAGAGATTACCCATATAGCATACGAAACTCTAATAATCTTTAATACGGCGTAATTATTATACTTGCTTAGTTGCTTGTTAGGATCTAAATAAACATTTCAGTTCCTCTCGTATCTCGTGTCAACCGAACACGTATTAATACAAGATACATGTGCAGAATATGTAACGTAAAATTCCATACAAACAAACATTTCTTATTATATATAATCCGTGCATAATAATCTAATCAAGAAATATTATTATAGTCGTCAACATATTTTACTTTATAAATCTTCACTTCAATTCACATGAATTAAATTATATTGTTTGGGTGAACATTGAAATTCAACTCCATGACAAATTGACAAGTTTTATTTATTTATTTATTTTGACAAGTTTTATTTAAGGGATAGATGATACTCCCTCCGTTCCACAATGATGTTCTTGTTTTGACTTTTTGACTTTTTTAAGAAAAAGAGAATCTTCTAAATTTCTCTTAATCTATAAGAATAAATATAGTCATGTGGGATCTAGTTTGATTCATCTTAGTGAGTAGATTATTAATATCTAACTTTTATAATTTTTGCTAGTGTGAGATTAAAGACATTTGCGGTCAAAGTTGGGTCAAAATTTGCATCGATTTACGAAACAGGAACATCATTATGAAACGGAGGGAGTATATACTTCAGCTTACAATACTCACATCAATCAAATTAAACAATAATCTCTAATTTATTCCTTACTTGCTAAAAATTTATTCTCTCATAAACAAATATAACTCCTTAGTGTATTTACTCTGACTAATACTCCGTATTTTACTAAATATTACGGAGTACTTCATATGAATTATGAAGTGTCTTAAAATGTAGTCATACATACATTATAAATTATTATTATACTTTATTCATGATTATTACACAAATCCTACTTATACGTACATCGGTACATGTTCTTTATTCTTATGAGTATTAACTACTTTGTATTTTATGTGTCATATTCGTACCATAATATGACAATTATTATAGGATAAGATGTGTCATTTTACGGAGTTTACCATTATATTGTGACAAGAGTCAAGACCATTGGAGTCCAATAATACAGTACGTAGCTCATAGTAGTATGACTGTATGAGTTTATGAATCAACTACTCGTATATGTCTATATGCAACGGTTCTAGTCGTTAAAAAGGAAAAGACAAGACTATGATGTTTTTGTCTTTTTATATTTATTTATTTTACAACTTTCTATGTTTATTTAACTTGTCTGTCTTGAATCTTCTCATGTCTAAACGTCTAATTTCCACCAAAGTGCGCTTCACTACTTCACTATTTCACTATTTCTTCCGCCCTTAACTTTAGAACATCACCAACCATGATCCAAATAATCTCGTAATCCCACCACAAAATTTATACTTCTACAGTGTATACTACTAACTAGTGTAAATATATTGGAGTATATATAATATATAATTCTTTTGACAATTAAAAGAAGTAACCTACAAAGTATTATTTTAAACTTCTTTCGTTTGATATTGCAATCAAAAGAGATTACATTTTTCAAAGCATAACATAAATATTAAATACTCCGTTTTATATAATGGTAAAATTAAATAATTATAAGATAGTTGATGAGTGAGATATATTGAGACGAATTTAATAAAATTCCACATGATTTTAATTTTCCTTACTTATGTATGTTTCACAATATAATATACTCGTAATAGTTAAAGAGATCAGAGTAGTATAAATTAAATAATGCATAAGTGCAAATGTTGTAATATTAAAAAAAATGGAAGAAACATGATTATGTCTGACATGGTGGCTTAGCTAGCTTATTAGGGTGTATAGTAAGAGATAACAAAAAAATTTGAATCAATTATGTCACGAAAAGGATAAAGTAAATAGCAAAATTTGAATTCAAATGAAATAAAATAGGGAAGAATTTAGAACAATTGAGATGGTACGACATAGTAATTTAATATATATACTCCATAGAAAACTACTCTTTACGGAGTAATTTAAAATAAAAATATGGTAAAAGTATACTACTCATAGTTGTTACAAATTGAAAGTTAAAATTTCAACTTTTGATTATATTGCGCATTGAAGATTTGTAGGCGCGGGCTGCGGGCATGACCAAAGGCCTGTATAATTCGTAATTCCATAACAATATACTACTATTTACTACTCGTACCATCTTCTTGCCATAACAAATTGACAAAAGCTGAAGTTTTGTCATATTTGGTGTGCATGGAAATTTTGTCATAGTTGGTGTACGTGCATGGTAATTTTTTTCTTGGAGCTTAGATTTCAGTTGCACCAAGTAGCACATAAACGTTGGAGAGTTTGCACTAATTAATTATAAGAATATAGTATCAACTATCAAGTAAGTTAAGACTTGAATTTCTTAGTAATAAGATTCAATTTATATCTTTAATTTTAAAGATGTGGGGATCAGAATTTATCAAAGAATGGTTTTTGAAGGTGGGGGTTCCTATAATTTTTTTACTTCCGTTGTATATTACTCCTTAAACATTGAAAAATACAAAACTTGGGGTTTGAAGTAATAATGTCAAAGTCAGAATCCTAGCTAAAATGTAGATTAGTATAATTTGTTGTTAATCAATGAAAAATTAGAAACAATATCAATAATACATTAATAGTAAGAATAGTTTAATAAGATCCAAGAGGACAAAGTATCATATATAAAAAATTATGTTCTATATGGTTTGACTAGATTTTTTTTAAAAAAAATACTCGTATATTATGAGAAGTATGTAGTATGTTTTCAAGGGAAAACACATGTGTAAATCAAGTTTAATACATTTTTTTATTAAAAGAGATGAAAAATAAAAGGAAAATGATACTGGAAATGGAAGGAAGAAGCTAAGATAGATCATAGATGGAACATGTATATGTGTAAGTAGAGAGAAAATGTAATACTTCAATTCATATAATCGTTCATCTTTAAAAGATGGAGTGGAAGGGAATAGGGACGTGGAATCAATTAATTTACCACATCACATCAAATCAAATAAAAATCTCCTTCAATAATACATTAAAACTGCAACCATTGTACAATTCCTTATCTCATCATCTATATCATTGTTTTATATCTGTCTTTTGTATCTCATTGTGACTTTTTTTTTTTTTTTTTTTTTTACTGTTCACATACATCACTTTGACCAATAATATTTGTGATTTATCCAATTACACATTTACACATATGATTAAACGTAGCCATGATCTGTTGCTCACTCATGCATGTAATTAATTGTTAAAACTATCTCAATGTTTAGTTTGCAAATATCAATTTCTCTAAGGTTAAAGTCATCAACAATTAAACTTATCATCACTTTAAATTCCGCATTGAGAAATATACCAGTCCCGCCCTAGGACACTAAAGATAACCTATGGAAGTAGGTTTAGTCAATTAATTAATGCATTCCAATCATATATAAATTCCCAAAAATGAGTTAGTTAAACAAGGTTGAATCCACACTACCATTCTACCATGACTACCATCACCATTAATGGACCAATAATTTTTTTTTTTTTTTTTTTTTTTGAAGAATTGATGGACCAATTTAGTTATTATACACACTACTAAGCACGTGCAAAAAAATACAACATTAACAATTGGCACAATATTACCACCCTCGAGTCTCACGTGCCACTTCCCCCTTCTCCCTCGTTCTTCCTCCACCCATAAACCCCTATAAATTCTCCCCCTTTTTCTCTTTCTTCCCCCAGACTAAATGACTAAACTCATTTCTCCTTTTTCATTTTCCTTCTTATTTCTAAATCAAAATAAATAAATAAACACCTATATTCTCTAACTTCCTCAACACCCACTTTTCCAATTTTACCCTTTTCTCTCTCCTTTTAATTTCCCGGTGATGGATGTCCGGCGACGACAACCACCACTGCCACCGGCGTCCGCGAATTTGAAACAACTTCGCCGGAAAACTTTCGCCGGAGATGAGTCGCCGAAAGCTTCCGACGCTTTACCTCTTCCTCTTTACATCACTAATGGCGTTTTTCTAACCCTATTTTTTGGGGTTGTTTACTTTCTTCTTCAACGATGGAGGGAGAAGATCAGAAATTCTACCCCTCTTCATGTTGTTTCTCTTTCCGAGATTTCTGCTATTGTTGCTTTCTTAGCTTCATTCATTTACCTTCTAGGGTTCTTCGGAATCGATTTTGTTCAATCGTTTATTTCACCCAGATCATCGTATGATGATGACGAGGAAGTTATTGAAGAAGTGAGTAATGAACAGCAGATTCTCAAAGAGGATAAACGAATTCCTTGCGGAATTCCAATCTCTTTACCTGAGAAAAAATTGGAGGTTCATCAATTACCCAAAACCCTAGATCTTACCCCAGAAGATGAAGAAATTGTTCAATCTGTTGTTAAAGGTTCAACCCCTTCGTATTCGTTGGAATCGAAACTTGGTGATTGTTTCCGAGCTGCGAAGATTAGGAGAGAAGCGCTTCAGAGGACTACAGGACGATCAATTGTAGGGTTGCCATTAGACGGGTTCGATTATGAATCGATTTTAGGACAATGCTGCGAAATGCCGGTTGGATTTATCCAGATTCCGGTGGGAATTGCCGGGCCATTGTTGCTAGATGGGATTGAGTTTTCGGTACCGATGGCGACGACAGAGGGATGCTTGGTTGCGAGTACAAATCGAGGGTGTAAGGCAATTATGATGTCTGGTGGTGCAGCTAGTGTGATATTGAAGGATGGGATGACTAGAGCTCCTGTTGTTAGGTTTGGATCAGCTAGAAGAGCTGCTGACCTTAAGTTCTTTCTTGAAGATCCTGCTAATTTTGAGACCATTTCTCTTGTTTTCAACAAGTAAGTCTTTTGAATTTCAATTTGATTTTTGGATTTGATTTTGATTTTGATTTTGTTTTTGCTTTGTTCACTTTTTTTTTGGGTAATTTTGTTGCTTTTCATCTGATAATGATTGATATCTGAGCTATCTGGTATTTAAGAAATTCAAACTGTTTTGATGGTAAATTTTGAATAATGTTGACTATGCTGATGTTGATGTTTTTGTGGATTTTTAATTAAATTATGGGGAAATATCTGATTTTTATTTTACTATATCCTTATTTTTATATCCAATCTTAGATTATGGAAGAAAGGTTTAAACTTTGTGATTTCCATTTTATGGGATTATTAGCCAATTTTTGGGAATTGGGATCATTAATTTTTTGAATTTTGTATATGATGATCTTTGATTGTAACTTTGGGCTGATATTTGTGTTGTTTGTTGGGTAAAAATAGGTCAAGTAGATTTGCAAGGCTTCAGGAGGTTAAGTGTGCTATTGCTGGAAAGAATTTGTATGTTAGGTTTACTTGCAGAACTGGTGATGCCATGGGAATGAACATGGTTTCCAAAGGTGTTCAAAATGTGTTGGAGTATCTCCAGAGTGATTTCCCTGACATGGATGTTATTGGCATCTCTGGTGAGCTTATAATTTTTTTCGCAACGAGACATTATCGTTTTTCACAACTAGTTAGACTTACAATTGTTTAGGGAACTTTAGTAGTAAAACTTAAGTTGGAACCTTTTGCAAATGTATAGGAAACTATTGCTCAGACAAGAAGCCAGCTGCCGTAAACTGGATTGAAGGAAGAGGAAAATCTGTTGTTTGTGAGGCTGTCATCAAGGAAGACATTGTGAGGAAGGTCCTTAAGACCGATGTAGCTTCCCTTGTAGAGCTTAACATGCTCAAGAATCTTACTGGGTCTGCTGTGGCGGGATCGCTTGGTGGATTCAATGCTCATGCCGCCAACATCGTGTCTGCCATTTACATTGCCACTGGTCAAGATCCAGCACAAAACGTTGAGAGTTCTCAATGTATTACCATGATGGAAGCCGTTAATGACGGCAAGGATCTACATATCTCTGTTAGCATGCCCTCTATTGAGGTAATTGAACCGCTTCATGAATCCATTTCTGTCTGTTTTTATCATTTTTATGCATATTGCTAAGCTATGTAACGTTATGATATTTCTGATTGATTGTCTGCTATTGGTTCTATCTATTACATTTAAAGGATATTCATTAAATGACTTTACACCAAACTGAACTATGATGGTCCATTGATTTTACACCAATCCAAATTTGAAACTTCAGTCATTTCTAAAGATGTAAAACTCAACGCGTATGACGTGAAACTATTCATGTGCTTGATTTGTCTAGATGCAAGCCACGCCATTAGTTGAGTTGTATGTTTTGGAGTATCGGTGGAATTCAAGCTGTAGTGCTCATAAAGGACCACCTTTCTTCAATAGATTTTTGTTTGGGGTGGAATTTTAGTGATGGTAGGGCAACATTCTTTGTAAAAAGTATGAACGTTTGGTTTAGTTGTGGTTAATTTTCGAGTTTGCCAGACTGCATCACATGTGACAATGCCGACTTGCAAGTGCTATCAAAGTTGTGTGGCATCTTTGCGGGTCTACACCAAGATTTTCATTGCATGTGTCTATGGGTCCATTAATGTACTGTCGGTTTGGGTCTTCCATTTCAATTTAGTGAACCACGTTTTGATTTTTGTGGTAAAAATTTCTTGGTAATTTGCATCATTGTTATGTAGTACTCCGTATTTACCTTGGAACTTTCCTGATACTTACCATTTCTTACTGGTATCAGGTTGGAACAGTGGGAGGCGGTACCCAATTAGCTTCTCAATCAGCTTGCCTTAACTTGCTGGGAGTCAAGGGTGCAAACAGGGAGACTGCTGGAGGAAACGCTAGACTTTTGGCAACTGTTGTTGCCGGTTCTGTTCTTGCCGGGGAGCTCTCTTTGATGTCTGCAATTGCTGCCGGGCAACTTGTTAGAAGTCACATGAAATACAATCGATCAAGTAGAGATATGTCTAAAGTTGCCTCTTCCTAAAAGGGCTGCTTTGACATTATCAGAACCTTCAACCTCCTGATCTAGCCGAAAGATCAGTGAGAAAGACCGTATTGAGAGGTCAAAATGGGAAAGAGAGAAAGAAAGGAGGAGAGACCGCGAGTGATCAGCTCTAGCAATCCTTGTAATAGATTAGAGATGTTTCCTCTTCTCTCTTTTCTAGCTTCTTGCAGATTTGTGTAAAATGGGGAGAAGGGATGTAAGCTTGTGTTGGTTTTTTTTTTTTTTTTTCCTTTCTTGACAGATTACTGCATAGTTCATCATCTTTGTTTGAACTTTTAGTTTGCATGTGTTTCAGAAATAAGAAGAAATGTCTATAATTAATTTAATTACTACTCTATTTTTGTTATCTGTATATTCTTCCTTTCCTGCTTTTCATTAGAGGCAGGGAAAATTCTGATTCAAATAATAAACATTCATTCTCAACTCTGTTCTTGTCTATTTTACATTATTACTACTGGACTCTTAAATTTAAGTATTTACTCCCTCCGTTTCATAAAGATGTTCCTGTTTCGTAAATCAATGCAAAATTTTACCCATCTTTGACCGCAAATATCTTTAATCTCACACTAGCAAAAATTATAAAAGTTAGATATTAATAATCTACTCACCAAGACGAATCAAACTAGATCCCACATGACTATATTTGCTCTTATAGATTAAGAGAAATTTAGAAGATTCTCTCTTTCTTAAAAAAGTCAAAGATTCAAAACAAGAATATCATTGTGGAACGGAGGGAGTATTAATTTCATTCAAATTATTTCTTTTAGAATATAACAAGAAATTATTATGAATATATATTTGAACGAAATAATATCAATAATACTTGTATAGTTGTATTACGTATCTTATTGTATGGTTCAAATTCAAAGCGATTTTCACAAATTGGTGAGCAATTATTAAAAAGGTTATTATTCACTTTCACTGCTAGACGTGCTGATATAAAAGTGTGAAACATATGTATTGACTAATGATATACAACTATAATCTAACAAGACTATATTAAAAGTGAGCATCAATAAATTACGACTCTGTGAGTACATATAGAAAGACATATGGCAGTGTTTTTAGACTTCTTTTTCGACTTATAAGTTTATTATGAGTTGTATAATTAGATATAGAGTCCTTAAATACGATTTTACGAGACTACGGATTCCAAAATAGTGATAGCATGGTGCACAACTACTACTATCATAGTCTACAATCATTACAAATTGTATATCAATGCTAATAGTGATGTTTTTGTTACTTAATTGGAAAACAATCTTAAGGCTTCAACTCTTGGCTGTTACTTAGCTGGGGGAGTGGGTGTGATAGCATGAATCAAAAGTTTCAATAAAAAAAAGAAGGAAGAAATCAATAAAGTTTTGGTAATCACGTTACATTAATAGCAGGGATTCTCTGGCTAGAAGTTGTCATATTAGTGAGCTTAATCACAATAATTAGTTTTTTGTCCAGGGTGTCCTAATGTGGGCCTAAATGTGATTATTTATACTAATTTTACGCTAATCTTGATCTATAATTATCGTTGGATGGCGAAAGAAAGGCACACACTTAGTGGGGTGGAATCATTCATATGGAAGAGGCTAGATCCATCTATGAGTTTTTATTTTTTTTTAATTATTATTATACTGTAATTATTGTTGGAGGTACAAGCTTAGTAGGTTACTACTTATATCATTTATCTAATGTGATACTAGTTATACCATTACAAAAGTTATTAGGAACTAACTACTCCGTAAGTACTTTTTTATGGTAATGATAAATTAATTAATTGACGAATTGTCTTAAAACTTAATAAGGTGGAATCGTTCATAATCAAAGCTACAATTATTTTATATAGAAAACAATTTACGCAATTGACCCTCATTTCATACCCACTTTGATTACTATTTTGTTCAACTATGTAGTTTATTTGTATATTGTAGACGTGAATTAAATAATATGTCAATATGTTATACTAGACTAAATAATCCCATGAGGACGAGGCCATAATAGGGCAAACAAAAACCTAAATATATTAAAGAGAGAGGGTAATACATGCTTCATTTTAACTTAGTTTATTACACTAATTAATATATACATAAAATAAATAATAACACAAAATGTCAAATTTTCAAACTATCAACTTCAGTTATAAATATGATCGATTATGATGTATAAATGAACTCGTGTCTATATTGAGAAACATGCATGTGCAATTATAATGAGCTAAAACTCTTTAATATGAACTCTTTCATTAAATAGGGATTATTAATTAGGGACGAAAGAAGACTTTATTTCTTCTTCTTTGATGTGAAGGAATGAAAGAAGTACTCCATGTGTTTTATGAATGAATGGATACTATCATTGACTTGAGAACCAAAGAAGGTACCCAATTTAACTAACTAGCTACTCCATTAAGTCAATTATTGTCCAAATTCTTGTGAAGGAACTTGCTAATTCGCAAGACGCAAGATGGTACCAATTCTGACACACAATTTTCTTCCTTGACTTGATGACTCACCCATTAATTAGTGTTCATCAATGACAATGAAAAAGGCAATTAACTTTTTGACAACTGATATTAAACTAACTTACGTACGCTCTTCTAGTCTCTACTCTCTTTAAATTAGTGAGGTAAATAGGTAATCACACACAATTTGTGAGTAAAACGATTATTACGAGTAATTTATAACTATATAAAGAAGTTACAATTTTAGGAAATTTCTTATTAATAACCCTTAGTTTGTGTGCAAAGTACAATATATACGACAGCTAGAAAAAAAAATGTTAAATTTATCGTATCATGTTTTTAAGTTTTAGCAAAACACGTAAAAGTCATAGTCAATTATTTCGAAGACGACAAATATAGGCATTTTATTAGAGGAAATTACTTCCAAAAATATGGAGTATAGTTGGGAAAATTGTGCGAGTGTGACACTATTGTTATCCATATTCACCGACCACCATGCAAATTCTTCTCGCCCTAATATAAGCCAAGACGAAAACCCAATTTGCACTAACCGATTCTAAAACAAAAACAATACGAAATTATGAATTGATAAGTTTTATACGACCATGTATGTTGTATGTCCGAATAATCATGTGCAACATCATGGGCTTTTTGCTCCTAAAATGCATAATTGCATATCATGTGCTTAGTTTATTCATATTTTACATCATTTTTGGTACCAAAAAATCATGTGTACATCATGGGCTTTTCCATTTCATTCACAAGGAATCCTAAAGTAGTACAAGCTGTAATTAATGGTAAATATAGAGGGAGGAACCGAGGAAGACTACAATAGGGTGTATCGTTGTATATCCTACTATCCTAGGTATGGTTTCTGTGGATTCAAAAAGCGTAAAGGAACAAACTCTGAGCACCTTATGGCTAGCGTTTATGATGGAATTAGACAATTAGTCAATCCCCGTATTTAGATTGTTTGGCAAGTTATAAATGTTGTACCCCCTCTCCTTGGTATGTTATTGTGTTAGTTTAGTAAAGAGAGCTAAACTCTCTTCTTGTTTATCTTGTAATCTCGAGTCTGTTGGGAGCTAGTCTCCTTCTATGCTCGTTGTCCAAAAAAAAAAAAAATATTGTATATCTTAAAAACCAATTGAATATAGCCATATAGGTATGATATAAAAATTACTAGGATAGATCTAGGACTATAAACTAAATATTAGGTATTGCACATGAAAGGTCGTTAAAATAGAAAAAGGATTTTAAGAGGGGCGAGGATGCATAAGACAATTTTAAGAAGATGATGGTAAGACTGATAACACAACACTTTCATTGATAGATTCTTGACTAATGTATATGAAGTACTAGTCTATGGTAAAATGACTAGATGTGAACTATACTAACAAGGGGCTTTAAATCCTTAATTCCTAGTACAATTAACATAGAAAAACAGACCAATAATGAATTATATTAGTTTGTTTCAAACATATACTATCTCTATTCTTTTTTACTTAACCTGTTTCTTTTATCACGCTTGTCAATGTAAAACTTTAGCGATTAATAACTTTAATTCTCCATAAGTTAAAATTATAAAAGTTGTATATTGTGATAGTACTTATTAAGACGAATTCAAAAAGATCCCACATGAATATATTTTTCCTTACATATCATTCACAAAAGAGGGGTGGTGAATAGTATAAAAGTCAAATCGGGTCAAATAAAAAAGAACGGAGGAAGTAAGACACATCACACATCTACTAAAAATTTGCAGCACAAGAATTTCTGAGTTGTGTACAACGTCCTTTCAAAGGTGCTTAAAGTTATATACAATATCATTTTTATTAGTTGATCATGTAATGATTTATTTTAATGCTTCAACTAGAATGATAAATATTTTTGGTGATTTAAAACACAGATGGTAGGTCAAACTAAAAAAAAAAAAAACCAAACAAAAATATAGTCCCGGCGGGGCTCGAACCCGCGACCTTCGGCTCATAAGACCAACGCTCTAACCAACTGAGCTACGGGACTTCTTGTTGTATAATTAAGTAAAGTAAATATACTTAAATCATATAAAAATCAGCTTTGTTGTAATGGGCTATAAAAGGAGGACTTTATGCACAAGCCCAAACAGATTCCCAAGGTACAAAACCCCTGCAAAAGTGCAAAGCCCATCATATGTTTTCTCGCCTTTTTCTCTCTCTTTCACCAACCATACCGTACTGTTTAACCAGAAATTCAGCCATTTTTACGAAGTTTATGTTTTGTTCTAATTATACTGTATTGTGTTAATTGCAATTTTTCCATAAGATGCAATTATTAAGTTATACACTATAGAGTATAACTCCGTTGCAATTTAAAAAATATTACAACTATTATTAGACGGAGCATCCTAGTAAAATATTAAAATGTTTCTCTGAACAAAATATTTGACACTTCTATTACGGTGTATGTACATTATTCTTATAAATGTACAATAAATAATTTCTTGCTTTTAATGTAGGATGTTGAACTTTCAATTTTTAACAATTAGGTTTTATTTAGTAATAAGAACTACAATTCCCAAGTTAGTTTCAATTTCAAAATTATTTCACAATTGGAGCCATACCTCTAAGTTGTAAGGTATTTTAATTTTTTCCTTCAAAATGTACAATAACTAACACTTGTCACAATATATTTGAAGGTCAGATTTTAACTTTTTGGCTTATAGAGTTTTAAATCACGAGTTGCGTAAAATGCTTACTATTATAATATAAAAGTTGTTTATTGAGTTGCAATATCAACGAATTCTAATATATTTATCGTTAAAAAATCAATTATTACAACGCACCAAATTAAAAATCCCTATTCACCTCACAAAAGAAACCCAAGATCATTCAATAACACTCTCACTTGTGAGTATTGCAAAAAGCTAAGTATACAACTCGATCAAAAAGCTAAAGCTTGAATAATACGGAGTATAACAAATAAAGGTAACACATATTTGGTAGTTTTCTTCTTTAGCTTAGAAATAACTAAAGAAAATTGCCAATTTAGGACAAACGACCCTTTAAAAAGTGTAGTGGGAATATTAGATGTTCGTTTAAAGAGACAAAGGTCGTTTTATGAACATGCAGTTAAGTTTTCCTTGATGACCGTGTTATTTTTACAGCCTTTGATAAAATAAAATTAGATATTCGATGCTCCATTTCTACCCATTTCATGTTGTTGGATACAATGGAGCCTCCACTAACCACATATTCTTGCTTCCATTTTTTGGGACAATCTTGTTCCTGCTGTTTTATTTTTCCTATAGTTCCAATGTTTTCTTTAATTCATTTGACTGATTTTACCACTGTTTTTTCTCTCTTTTGTATTATTAATGTTTTTGAAATTTGGATTAAGCTATTTAGAGAATCGTTCTTACATTTTGGTAATCACCTAATTCATTGAGCAAATTGCTGGCTACATGTATACTAAACAAGAATTTTCATGCGATCCTACTATACTACGAGTAATGAAATATATTATATTTTTGAAGACGTCATTTTTTGTTATCAATACATACACTGATTATTTGCTTAATTATATACATCACCAAAAAAAAAAAAAAAAAAAAAAAAAAAAAAAAAAAAAAAAAAAAAGCGTTAAATTTTATGTATGTGATTAATAAAGGATAAATTCATTAAACCAAACAACGAAATCCATCAACATATGATACAAATGCATGGGCAGTCGTCGGGTGAACAATAGTAAATCGTACTTGTACTAAATTTGAAGCCTAAATTTAATTGTACTTTCAAAGCCTAAATAATTAACTTGTACTTTCGAAGCCTTAATACTTGTGCTTTATTGAAGCTTTAATTGAGGACAACACAATCATTTTTCGGCTAGTTTTGCACCAATTAAATCTATGATTAATGATATGCTTTAATGGATTAGATTAATTAATCTACAAATGCTATAACTAATGATATATTATATGGTCAATTTTCTTTTAGCATAAGGCCACTAGCATGATGCGTCTAATTAATTACATATTCACTTGATTAAGTTACCTAATCAAACTAATGCTCATATTATAGGTTAAGAACTAATTAAGCACCTTTTGTCATCTTATCTTATTTTACTTGTTATCTTTCTCTAAGGTGTTCCACCTGCCTACCTTATACACAATATGAATTAGTTTATTGAGTTCGTGTAATCTTGAATTGTGACTGGAAATAATTAAATTTCTGTCATAGATAAGGAGAATTAGAGGCTATCACTTTCTATATAATATAACTAATATGATTGGCCTCTTTACTTTATATATGTATGTGTAGTTCATTCCACTATTTAATTTGGAATCCTACTTAATTTTTGTACTCCGGTAAGTTTTTTTTGTTACAATTAAAGTCTAATCTCTTCAGCTTAATTCCAGTTCACTTCAGCTCCAATCAGTTCAGTTCAGAAAATCAAAACAGGCCCTTAGCAAGTAGTTAAAATATTTTAGGAGTGGAACAATAGTTTCCCATAATTAATTTTGTCAATCTATTGATTTTACTTTCTCACACTTCCTAAAAATTTTATTTCTCATGAGTTTTAGTGTTAGCTGAACAAGTACTTAACACTGTAATAATGTAAAAATAATACGACCATTATTATAATTGTCAAGTGATAACACACAAAAAGGTTTTAACCAATCACTACAATTAGTGACTGTAACTCTGGAAGCCATCCTTAACTTGACATTAACGTAATTAAATAATTGAACAATCGGCTCACAATATTATTATGAAATTATATATTCTAGCGAAGTATGTGACAAAAGAGCTAAATCATGCTGCTCACCTTTTTGGTGGCTCAAGAAAGGGCACTTGTAATTTTGATTGGACATCATGTGACTTCCTTCTTGGCATCTGAGTTATGCATCTCCACTGTTATGATACGAGTATGATACAATTGGCCTTCATTTCACCCATTTAACTTGTTTCATGACAGGGAGGGAAAGCTCAAGTGGTTAAATTTTTCCTTTTCAGTTTCAGAAGATATTGATATCGATTTTTACCCCATTTTTAGTTTATGACTCTCTAGACAAAAAGAGAGAAAAAAAAATCTTACTTCGTCACTAGTCCATATTTATCCTATAAGAGTAAGAAGTATCTGTTCAATGTTTTGGTTTCGAGCTTTTTTTTTTCAATCTGAATTTAGTTATCACATTATTGTTGTAACTTCGCTATTATTAAATTGTCTCATACAATGCTGTAGATATTATATACAACCATACAAGTATTTTTCTACAGACATTGTAAGTACGTATATACTTTGTCATAATAATATAAGCTATTAAGATAATTTTTGTATATTATGGTAACTATTGATTAGTTTAGATGCAAAATTTTCTTTTAAAGTAAAATAAAATCTAGTTCCAATATTGTTCTTGCCCCATCCAATTAAGCTAAGAAATGCCATTTACATTGGAGTACGTCCTTTGAATGATGAAATTTTTTGCAAGGAAACTGTTGATAGAGTGGTGCGTGTCAATGTGTCATGATGAACATCAAATATTATACGTACGGAGTACGATTCAAACCCATGCAGCTTAAAAAAACTAATCCCCAAGCGCAAGAAGAAAAGCATAAGTTAAAGGTATGATTAAATTAATAGAGTAAAATATATATAGAGTACATATTTAAATTGTGTAATTTTAACCTTACTATTAAGTGGGGAATAATTGTCCATCAACAATAGAATGTGATCTTGTGGTCAATAGAGGAGACAATTATAACTTGAGGGAGAAAAGCAAAGTACCATTGTATAAATTCATTTTAAGAAGCAAGTTGAGTTAATTGTGAGGACAGTGGCGGATCTTGGTCGAAAATACTTAAGAGGCCAAAATTTGTATTTTTAACCTCTCATTCAAATTAATCACTTCATTCTAATATTTCTTTGAAGTAAAATACTCCATCCGTCCCTTATTTATTTGTCTATACTATTTATCTCTATTATGTGAGTAATAAATGAAAGAAATAGACATATAATTAATGAACAGAAGGAGTAAGGTCATTTAAGTTCAATAATTAATTTAATTAATTAAAATAATTAATTGGAGATCCGGCCCCGAATGGCCTCGGTGGAAGCTCCCCCTCTAGTGTTGGAATTACCAGTACGTACGAAGTAATTAAATATTTCATACTTTATATTTTACTAAAGTTGACGCGGAATTATAATTAATTTGTTCATTAGCATTTTTGATAAGTTTATTAATCATATATATCATACTTTGTACTTCATAATTCATAAACATATGTATACAAGCTCACAATACATTGCATAGTAAGGAATACAATATGAAAATCTAAAAAATTTAATGTTTGACTTCATAAACTCCGATATTGACTTGCACAGCCTTAGAATACCCCAAAAATTCCACTATGTATTCTGCCATTTTCCTTGTATCTATTCCCTTCTTTTTCTCATTTCTCCCAAAATAATTTACACAAAACGAATTTAATACATACTTACGCCCTTATTTTTACCAGTCTTTTATAACTAAAAAAAATTCCACGAGTTTAATTTATTCGAAAAAATTTACGGTGCATGATTCTAGGTACTATGATGAATTGATGAGTATGATCGCAATATGGAGGCCATGTGCTTAGATAAAAATAAATTCTTTAAGAGCTTAATGGGCCATTTAATTTCTTTAACAATCTTAATTGTTTGTCCCAATTATATTTAGATGTCGTAATTATATGGCCTTTATGCTCTTATTAGAGCTCCACTAACATTTTGTTTCCTCGTGACTGAACAATGTTACGACATTGGCATTTAACAATTATTAATCCGATACAAAAATTAGTTTAAGGTCATGGTTTGTTTCATTATTTATTTGCACTTCATTTATCTTTTTTGTTTTTTTTTTTTTTAAAAAAAAAATTCTTTTGATAGCTATTTTATTTTTTGGTAATAGATTATTATCGACATCTAATTAGGAAAAACAAATTGAGATGGAGATTTTTATAACAAGTTAAGAGGGGTATTCTACCAAATGGAGCACGTACTCAACCTTAAGTATCAGAGCCAACGTGACATAGAGGTCACAAGTTCGAATCTCATCTACCCCTCCTTTAAAGTCGAATTAATTCGCGGCGGGCATAGGAGGGCCTGTGCTGCATCCACATTTCAAGCTGAAAGGGCATTTCATGTGAGGGAAAGTGATAGAGTATAAAACATATTCCTAGACTTCAATTATCAGCTTAAACTTTTGATTGTGTTGGTCCTCTAACACTTATAATTAAAAAAAATAAAAAATTGTCAAGTATCAATTGATCTATTCATCATCTATAAGAATGTTTTAGGTTGATGTTTCTTAAATAACAGTAATGTCCACTTGACCACTTTTCTTTCCTTTTTCTTTTTTAAAAACAAAAATCCATTCCAAACCTGTTAAACTAGCAAAAAAATCTGGTAAATTATATATATATATATAGAGAGAGAGACAACTAGACAAGACATTATTCTTTCTAAGCAAAGTAAAACAGTAGTATTCTTTCAAAAAAAAAAAAAAAGTAAAACAGTAGTATGATTTACATTTTTTTTAACTGTAATAAGAAAATAATAACCCCAATAGCAGAAAACCTGCAATAAACTAATTAAATCTGCAACAGTAACAGTGAGAAGCATAGCTAGACAGAAATGGTTGTGGAAGCAGTAATAATAAGGAAGAAGAATAATGGTGGTTGGCCAAGTTCCAATGTTCCTTATCATCCCCAAGCTTCACGTGTAATCTTTGTGCTACAATCTATACCATCAAATTGCTTAATTATTTATTGATATTTCATATTTCATTCGTTCTCTCTTATACTCGGGCGTATATATGTGTATTCTGTAGTAATATTATACTTCATATTAGATTAAGGGTCTGTTGTGATTTACTGAACTGAACCGATTAAAACTGAACTGGATTGAATTGATTGGTGTTGAACTAAACTGAACTGAATAGAGTTGAAATGAATTGTTTATGAGAGGAGGAAATTAGGTGTTGAACTGAACTGATTGAAGCTGAACTAAACTAAAATTAAGCTGAATAGAACAAACCCTAATTCAACTGTTTATACACATTTCTTTTAATTTGATTATCTCTTATAATTTATATACGTTTAAAAAAAACACATGTACATTGCAAAATGCTTGATATTATAGTAAAAGAAATGGCGAAAGTAGGGATGGCAACGGGTCGAACTCGGAGCGGATTATGCTAAATACGACTCCGACTCGACAAGAAGTCGGAGGCTAAATCCGACATTCGACTCTGACTCCGACATCCGACTCCGACTTCATTATCCGACCTCTGACTCCGATTCCGATCCGACCCGACTCCGATTTTTTTTCGTTATTCAATATACTTTGAGAAATTGGGCTATTTGGGCCTACAACCCACCTCCAATGCCACCATGACCCACACAAAAACCCACTATCTATTGGAGTCGGAGTCGGAGTCGGATAATTCGTCAAAGTCGGACATTTGTCGGAGTCGGATTTTTTTCTCTGATTTTTTGTAGAATCCGACTCCGACCCTCCTCCGACTCGGAGTCAGATTATTTTAACGGAGTCGAACTCAGATTACTTTTTTCTCAAACTCGGAGCGGATTTTTTACCTCGAATCGGGGCGGAGTAGGGTTGGATCCGGACTCGATTGCCATCCCTAGGGGAAAGTATATAATTTAAATAACTACATACCTTTTTAAACTTTAATTTCTACTTCTTAATATTCTACGGAGTATTGTTTTCAATAACTATTATACTATTAAATTCGTATATATCAAACTATTTTGATTAACTATCGATTTCTTCGTTTTCCTAGGATACTTCAACTTTTTTGGATTTGATTAGACATCTTGTTCCCTATATTGACAAAGCAAATTTTTTTTTTTTCCTTTTAATTTAACAAAACCCTAGTTGCCACCTCCCAATGGTGGACCTTATGACACAAATTAAACCACAACTATTGTCTTTGCCAAGAGTTGTTATCAATAGTGAGGATTGGTTGATTAATTAATAAAGATAGATAAATAAAGTCGATTAAAGAGAATAGAAAAATTATACTCCTAATATAAGGTTAACAAAATATTAAAGTGTATGTGAATTTTAAACGAAAGTGAAAGATGAGAATTTTGTTCAATATTATTAAGGAACAAAAAGATTAATATAGAATTCATCATCTAAATAATTAATGCTAATAAGGTTTTTTTTTATTATTTTTTTTTTTTTTTTAAGAAATGCTTATAAGTTTTAGATCATTTTTATTATTATTATTATTAGAGGTTTGTAGCTAGCTAGTTTAATTTGGCTACAAAGCCATGCATGCATGATCAATTATATATGTTGCCACTAGCCAGGCCACTAAAAAATATTGAATTCAAGGCCTTAATTTATTTATAATTTACCTGGCCTTATTTTGACTTATTATATTTATATATAAAAATTCTTATGATAAGTTCAGAAAATAAAGCTCATATAAATCAGATAATTTGTATGTCGTAATTATCGTACTCCAAATTATGTAAGAAGATTTTGTATGAATGACAAGAAATTAGGATAGTCTTCTCTCAAGACCATACCCTAACTTATTAGATTTAAAATATTAATTAAAAAAGAATACTATTTATAAATGGATTGATAACTTGAATTGTTGTTGTATACTTGTATTTAGCAAGAGGTGCCTAAATTTTCTTGCAATACAATTACATGCATATCAAGTTGACCTTTTTGCTTGTCCAAAAAAAAAAAAAAAAAGTTGACCATTTTTTGATGCTTCCTGGCAATTACATACGGCCAAAATCTGCTTGCAGGAAAAACAAAAAATTATGGATAAATATCAAAATGCAAAGAAACAATCATCAAGTTTTGAACGCCAACCTTTATTTTGTCTCTTGTGAATTTTGCTTGTTTTGTTGCGCAGGTAGATAGATTAATAATTATTGTAGTATATGTGAAAGAATTCAGCAAATTATTACATTTCATAAGATTTCTTGAATGTTCAATCAATTTTATTTATTTTTTTTTTTTTTTTTTTTTTTTTTTTTTTGAATAGCGTTCAACCAATAAGTTGATTAGATGAATACGTACTCCATAACATTATTGTTCATATTGTTTTATGAGATCTGACTACACAAAGGGTGTTCGAGCAGCTATTTTTATTTGTAGTTTGAAAGCAGTCCAATCAAGTTGTTATTGTTGACTATTAACGAACATTCATTTTTCTCACATGTATTATCCCAATTTGGAAGCCACCCGATAATTCTAGCAAGATTAGTGTTGTCTGGTCTTAAGATTTTAATCCATTGTCACATTAGATTTTATATTAAATTTAATTATTTATTTTATTTTTAATTATGTTAAGACTATTTAAGACTCAATCAGATTTATCTCTTCATTCCTCAGACTTATTTTAGGTTTCTTTAAAATATTTATTAATTTTTTTTTGTATTTTAACATATATATTTCAATATTGTATGTTGTTTATATTTTTTTGTAGGCTTTTAAAGAAGACAAATAAATGATAATAAAATCAATAGGATATTTAGTTTTTATAATACATATATAGAGTAATTTTATTATGACTAGGTACATACATGATAAATATTAAAAACCAACAAACAATAACAAAAAAATAGGATAGTTAAAATACAAGATGATTTAAATTGATAATTATTGTTAAATCATGATTGGTACGTATTTTTCCTTTTTTTTGAAACAAGTTAGGTTCATAATTAAGATAAAATAAAACAAACAATATGATTTTTGTATATAAAAAATTAAAAACAACGTACATATCTATATAAAAAAAATTGAAACAATGTACATACATTTTTTTTTTAAAACAACGTACGTAGAATATTTTTTTTTTTTTTTTGAAGAAATGTACATAGATTTTAATTTATTTAAGAAATAATTTTTTTTTTAATCAAAACACTGTATTTTGATGTATATAAAGGGAAAACACTGTGTATAGTGTGTAGATTTGAGTCTTAAGTTGAGTATTGAGTTTTCAAGACTCCACTTCAAATTTTGTTAAGGCCCTGCTTCTTAAATGCATTAAAAAAACAAAGTCTTGTCTTAAAACCAAAAATTTTAAAAATGATGATGTCATCCTAAGTCTTAAGTATTAGGGCTAATCTTGCTCTAATCTCCAATTAGGTTACCCTAACTAGGCCGTTATGATAAGTAAAACTATTTTATTTAGGCTCTTCATTTGATATTGAGTATACGATATGATCATTATTAATTAATAACATCGCTTAGTTTAATTAAGAGTGGAAAAAAAAAAACACTACAAAGTGTGTTTAAAAAACAAAACTCCATCAAAGTACTATAAAATATTAAAGTTAAATTCTAATTATTATTTATATCCATTTTTTCTCTATTTTGTTACCATTCTTTAAATTTATGTCATATGCAGATTTATTCATGCAATCAAATTTAGAGATTCAAATCAAAGCAAATAATTTCAGACTCACTAAAGAATTTCAAGCTTTGATCTTATCTTACCTTTTCTTTTCCGGTGAATTTGTTTTCCTCTTCCTTATCATCTCTCTAGGTTACTCATATACCTAAGGGGGTATGTTAGCCTAGTTTATTTTACCTAGTACCAATTTTTTTTAAAAAAAAATATAATTGAGGAAATGGAACTGTATGTGGAAGTAGTGATCTTTATTTTTTATTTTTTTTAGTTTTGTAAAATAAATTAATAGGGCCAACAATTAACAATAAGTGAACCATTAATTCTTACATAACAAATAATTACAAATAAGGATTACACAATAGAATTAGCGGCTATTCAAATTTACTGAACTGAACTAAACTGAGCTGAAATGAATATTTTATGAGACAAGGAAATTAGGAGCTGAACTAAGCTGAACTTATTGAAGCTGAACTAAATTAAGCTGAAGTGAATGGACCCTTAATAATAGTTCATACGGAGTACATAGTCTCCATCACACAAGTACACAACTTATTAAAACAACAAATAATAAAGCATTTACTAAGAACCTCTTGTCAAAAAAAAATAGAAAATATAAAAAATAAAACATTTACTAATACAAAGTCACCAACACGAGTAGCAAATTAGTAACAAGTGTAACATTTGTTTATGCCTTTAAAATGTCATATTCTAGTTTAACAAAAGTATGAGTGCTAATTATAGTGTCACATAATATAATACTCTTAATAATAATATTATATAATAATATAATAATAATACTCCTTTCGTATTTTAATAAGTATTACACTTTTTCTTTTTTGGCAAAAAAATTATATTAAAATATTATATCTCTTTTCTCTCATGGTCCCTATCTAAACCCACTATTACTTTTTTTTATTATTATATTTTTCCTCTTACATTCATTATTTTTCAATAAACTATTAACCCCACTATCTTTCTTTTATAATTTTTTAATACTCCAACTACCCCACTTACCTCTTATTTTATTTAAGTTAATTTAATTGTCTAAAACTATATATCGGTCAAACTCTAACACTTAAAAAAACACAGAGAGTATATTAAGTGAGGTTCCATTGTGATAACTTGAAGCAAACCAATTAATCTCCTTTAATAATAAAATATTATATCCGCTATTTTCACCTCCAAAAAGCACAAATAGTTTCATACCGCCATACTTCTCAGTCAAGAAAGCATTTTTCTTTTTAGTATAATTAACACCCCATTCAACCTCCTTCAATTTTCTCTCTCCTCTTTCTTGAAATTCATCGTCTCTGAATTTTCTCCCAATTTTTTTTCAATTCAAACACCCTTTTCCTTAATTCATAAACCCCCATAATTTCCTGTTTCTTACACCAACTTTTCTCATTCAGACATTTCATCAAACACTTGGTAGACAACACACTTTTCTCAAATCTGGGCTTAAAAATGCTGGAGCTCCAAGTAGACACCACAAAATCCGAACCCGAACCCGCATCCACCAGCTCCGGCGGAGGAAACAGTAACAGTGGCGGCGGGCGGCGGCCCAGAGGCCGGCCTGCGGGCTCAAAAAACAAGCCCAAACCACCCATTATCATAACCCGAGACAGCCCAAATGCTCTAAGATCCCACGTTCTAGAAGTTTCTCCGGGTTCGGATGTGGTAGAATCCGTGACCCATTTCGCAACCCGAAGAGGAAGAGGTGTTTGCGTGTTTTCCGGCACCGGAGCTGTCACCAATGTCAATCTCCGGCAACCGGCGGCGCCGGCGGGAAGTGTGATGACGTTACATGGAAGGTTCGAGATTCTTTCGATTACCGGGACTGCTTTGCCACCGCCTGCCCCACCCGGGGCAGGCGGGCTGACCATATTTCTGGCTGGCGGGCAGGGGCAGGTGGTCGGCGGAAGTGTGGTGGGCCCGTTAATGGCTTCCGGGCCGGTGGTTTTAATGGCGGCTTCTTTTGCTAATGCTGTTTTTGATAGGTTACCATTGGAAGAAGGTGAGGAAAGAGAAATCGGAAATAATACTAATACTAATACTACTACTACTAATAGTAATGGTAATCCGGTGGCGCAATTGCAGCCACCGTTGCAACAAGTGCACCATCAGCAGCAGCCGACGGCTTCGCAGTCGTCGGGTGTTACTGGGAGTGTGGGACCCCTAGAAGGAGGAGGGAACTTCTCGAGTTTCGGTGGCGGGGGTGGTGGTGGAGATGGTCAAGGTGGGAATGATGTATTTGGATGGAGGCCACAAGGTTTTTAAGTTAATGGTTAACCGTGTTATCGAGTTTTTGAGGCATTTCGTCGGGTTATTGATGGTCAAAAGTGTGTCTCGATGGTGGAAGTGATGCTGAGCTCCCAAGATGAGGTACAAATTTTGTGTACAAAAATGAATGAACAAAAACTTGTGCAATCTGTAGAACTAAGAAATAGTCACTCCCATTTTTTATTTTTTTCTTTGAACCTTTTAATTTCCATGGAATTGTATTGTGCACAATTGCATGTAGTGAGGAGTGACTTAAATTTGGGGTGTTATTTTTATAATTATTATTTATTTTCCACTAATTTGTAGATTTTTTTTTAATGAATTATGGAAATTTGTTGATCATGCAAAGGTTTGGCCACTACGTATATTTTTATGTAACTAATATACGAAGTACTCATACAATCTCCTTAAATTCTAACTATATATTAATACTTTCTAGGTTCTACTGTAGTTGTTTAATGGATCAATGAATAGGAGACATTATTTCCAACGGTTGGGCCAATATATATTATAGAACTCAGAATCAAACAAACAATGTTTTTGTCATTAATTCATTAACTAGTAATTTAAGATGTTTCCTCTATGTAGACATTTGTGTCAATTTGAGTTAATTTATTGATTTTCTTGCGCTATAATAATATTGAATACACTTGTATAAATAGATGTCTCCTATATTTTTTTTTTTACGAAATAAATAAATGTCTCCTAGACATTATTAGTGTTCAAGTTTTGTAGTATAGTTGTTGTAGTATAGATGTCTCCTAGACATTTGTGTCAAAAAACCTAAATTGAAGGTTTTGGCTTGTGTGTTTTGTTGTATTGCTGTTTTCGTTATAATATGAACTTATTATTAAAAAAAAAATGGTTGGTTTTGCTTGCATTTTGCATGCTTTATGCAGTTTATTTTATTTGTTACTAATCTTTAATCCTTGTGTCATCGTGTGTATTGATATGATTCATATAACATGAATTCTGGAATCAAGTTCTTGGTTAGATTGATGACAATTTGTTTAGTTAAGGAATTTGAAGTATAAAACCCTTGATGACCTCAAATTCTTGTTTTCTCAACTTGTGTTTTTGGCTATGTTATTTATTATGTAGATGTTTTGAATTGCCTATTTTTTTTCAGAGGAATGAAGGATGAATCATTTCTACCCTCGGAACATGATTCATCGAATTCCTTTAAATCTACTGTAAGATTTTGTTTCGGATTTAGATGCTTTGCAATTTTACATCACTCTAGTAATTTAAGTGTTTTCTTGTTTTTAACTTGTAATTTTGTGAAATTCCTCCTTGCAAAGAAATACAAGCAACTTACAATAGCGATACATCATTCTACAATGATGTGACAACAATCTAAAAAAGAAAAGCATCGAGATCACTCAAACAATAGCCTCTCTCAAATTTATGCATATATCAATTGAACAGAATTTCCTCCACCTAATTAAAGAAACTCTCATTTACCTGTCTAAACATTCCGAAAGAGATAGCTTCTATTATTTTCAATTCCTGTCATAGTCAATTTCTTTTCTTTTTCTTTCATGTCAAGGGAAGTAAAATTCATTTTCCATGTTCTAATGATGAATTACCTCTTCTTTGCCTTTCTTTACTTATAGAGTAATACATATAGCTTAGTTCAGTAGGTCCCCTTTACATACATTTTTTTATTTTCTTAACACAATATGAAGGAGATTGTTTCAATACTAAAAGTATACAAATTGTTATAATTTAATATAAAGTAATACACTAATGCTCTTTTTTCGGGGAAATAATTAGTAATCAAAGTTGGTATTACAGTGAATTGTGATGTGATGGTGAGTCCTTGTCACTATAAGGTTGATTATACGTAGTATGAAACAATGGAAGTGTTAAAATTAATTCTTTAATTTGTATGAAGTTGTTTTGATTTATTTATTGTACTACTTAAATTATCATTATTATTGAAACTTATCTGAACATTTGTTTGAACTTGGACAATCATTATTGAATCTAATATAAAATTTGACAAAACTTGTTAAAACTCATTTCAATTCCTCTATTTTTAGTAGAATTTGTGTGCTTTAAGTCGAGTACACGAAACCTCGTCAAACTCTATTTGTTTAGGTTTATAATGTTCATAACAATGCTTTAAAATCAGAAAGGTTAATAACATTCAAAATACCTAAGCTAAGCTAACTTGAAAGTGATCTCTTAGAATTAAACAAAATAAATAATTAGTAAGCTAGAGTAGAAATTTTTGAATTTTTAATTGGCCTAATAACTTTATATGATTGCTGGATTACTAGAAGCAAACTCGATCTCAATGATCATTTTAATTATATGTTAATTAATTATATATCTACCTACTTATATATTATGTATAGTTTTGATAGACAACAAGCTATTATTCAGAATACTCTGTACGTACTTGTATATATAAATGAATATGATTGATCTCAATAAGTAAATTAAAAAATAAAAATAAAAAAATCTCTCGCCTCTCCTCTCCCCTTCTTTCCTCCTCTCTTCTAGGGTTTCTCCAAAACCTTGGTCCTCTCTTATTTCCGAACCTTTTCCCTTATTTTTATTTAGTTTTGCTATTTAGGTTTCAATAAATCTACACAAGTAGTGTAGATATTCATCCGTCTCCCTATGGTGGAGTCGTTAGCTTTTGTTAGTTTAGTTGTTTGTTTACGTTCGTTTAGCGTTTGTTTGTGTGTTAGGGTTTATAAAAAAGGTAATATCTTTTGCCCTATTGTCAGTTCTTTGGTAAAGATTTGTTCGGAATCGCAACGGTTGTCAAGTTTTCAAATGCGTTCAGGCGAATCAGATGAGAATCATCCTTACGGCTACAACAAATCGTTAGACTGTCTCTTCGAAAAGGTTGTATATTCCAGCGATATGTGCGAGAGATGTACCACAGTGCAAGATTTTTTCAACGATCGTAGCTTTGATGAAGGAAACCCTAATTTGATTCAATTTTATGTATTTGTTAATTTAGATTTCATTTGTAGATGTCGGATAGCTTTTTATTAATAAATTGATTTGTTTTAAAAAAAAAAAAGTAAATAAGATTTCAAATTTCATTTCAACTTTGTTTATAAAATGAATTATTGAACTTGATATGACCTTATTGACTTCAAACATAGATGATGCACTCTTATATTGTTATGTACTACTGCGTGCTAATGTAAAGACTAAAGAGAGCAAATATCTACGTGAACTAAAGATTTTTGCTGATAAACTTCAAACATAGATGAATAACAATTTATTATTTTACATGAGATGTGAGATTAAATTTCAGTTGCGACATTGTATTTCGTGACTGTTTAGAACAAAGCACAACCATGTTGTATACAAGTATACAAATAGAGCAAGTGAGAGAAGTAACACATGCAAGTTATAGTTGTTTACACTAAGGGTTTCTTCAGATTTATTGAATTAAGCTGAACTGATTAGAGTTGAAGTGAATATTTCATGAGAAAAGGAAATTAGGAGTTGAATTGAACTGAAATGAAGATATAGTGAACAGATCCTAACTCTTTTTCTTTTTTAATTTTTTTTTTTTTTTTTTTGAAAAAGTTCTAGATTATCTAATGACAAAATTGTAAATAAAATCAACATTTTTATAATTATATCAACACACATGAGGCCCATTTATAATAAAATATTGTTGATTTATTTACAATTTTACCACTTGATAAAGCATATTTTGTTTATCGAGACGAAAAATTTGTATTTTTTTTTTTTTTTTTTTTTTGAGGGGATCAGAAGCAAAAAGCAAAGTAGAAACCCTTATTGATAGAAAAGTTTGTAATGAGAGAATATGTTGTAATTTTAAGAAGTACAGTAGTAGAAAAGGAAAAAAAAATAAAAAAGGAGAGAAGCTTGAGACTAGAAGTAACTAATTTGAGGATGGGGTGCAGGCTAGCCCAATAGATTCTTTGATTGGGTCCTACATAATTACTACCTTTTCTTTGTCCCACAACTTTACTTGTTCTGATCCATTTTCAAATCTTACTGCAACTTAAAGCAGAATAATAACGATATGACCATGAAATATCAAATGTGAGTTGCAGTTGCAGATTTTACCGGTACAAGCTCAAGCAAAAGTGTAATTTAAAGTATAGTTTATCCGATTTAAGGAAATTGCAATATTTTGAATTTTGAATGACACATTTAATAAAGCACTAATTTAATTATTAATATACTTTGTAGGTAATTATGTATTTATAAAATTTGGCGTGATAAAATCAAATTTGTCGTACCAAAGCTAAGTTTTATAATAATGTTTTCAATTTGTGCTAGTTTTTTCAATAGGTGCCAAGTTTAGCACGGATTGAAAACCTCATAACCATGAGATAACATTTGTGAGATTTCTTACCGCTACACATATATTACTTGGTTATATCTCTTGTAGAGTGATAAGGTACAAGTAAATAAGATATGCTCCAATTTTCCGTCTATGATAATGTTGACAAGGATAAGCTTCTTTGAGCCTATGTCAAAAAAAAAAAAAAAAAAAAAAAAAGAGAGAGAGACTAGGTCACAAGAATAAAGCTTGTGTGTGACTTTGTTTCTATTCTTCATGTTGTAAGAGGGTAATACTATATCACACAACTACTGGTACTATAGAGAACTACTAATACTATAGAGTGTTTAGGGATTTGAAATATTCTTCGTTTATGATTAATTGTAACATTTTTCCTTTTTTATTTTTATTTGGTTATAACACTTTTAAAATATATAAATGATTTCTCTCTATCATCATCAACTATAATATAGATTTTAAAATTCTCATTTTGATTCCCACTTCTCACAATCTCACCTTATAACTTTCCTAAGACTATGTGTTAAATCTAGTGTTGCGATTAATCAGAACGGAATGAATATTGGTAAAAAATGCCTGACCTAATTTGTTTTAACTACTTCATAAATGGTTAATTCCAATCTTAAAGTAGGGTCTTTTCGAATATAAGTCATGCTATAATTCTTGAATTTGGAATTTGGATCACTTAGTTTGTGGCAAGTCATTTTCAACAGCTCTAAAATTCTAAATTCATCAGTGGATCAGGCTGCACTACAAAAAGCCCAATCCAAAACACTAGACCACATTTTTTGTGTTCACTAAATATTTGCATATTCCACTTAAAATAAAAAAACCGTCCAAAAAAAAAAAAAAAAAAATCAACGGTTGAGAATCAATCAATTTCATCAAAATTGAATCAGATGGTCATGATCAATTCTATTTTCACAATCAGATAAAGACTACCACATGAACTGATAAACTCCACCCACCATAACTTTCTCTCTCCTCCATTATCAAACCTTCAATCTTTTTTCTAATTTTTCCTCTAATCCCCTTCTTTAAACCCTTCATTTCAATTAATTTTTTTTTAAAAAAAACAATTTCCCCCCTTTTCAATCAATTTTTTTTTACAATGAAAGAAAATCCCAGAAACCCTAAACCCCATTTCCATATTTAATTCAACCCCTAATTTTTCCCCCAATTTTTTGAAATGGAAAACCAGGTCTTAAATTTCGACATAGAATTAGGACCTGGGGCTACAATTTCCGACGACGCCATTGAAATCGACGAAAATGATATCCCAGAAACTCCATTTTTAAACCCAACAACACCTTTCTCGTCAGCCATTGAAGGAGAATTGCTCGACCTTGAACCCTACGATGGCATGGAGTTTGAGTCTGAAGAAGCTGCAAAAGCCTTCTACAATTCGTACGCGCGTCGAATCGGGTTCAGCACCCGGGTCAGCTCGTCGCGCCGTTCGCGTAAAGATGGCGCAATTATACAGCGCTCCTTCGTTTGTGCGAAAGAGGGGTTTCGTAATTTGAATGAAAAAAGGACGAAAGATAGAGAAATTAAGCGTCCTAGGATGATTACAAGAGTTGGGTGTAAAGCAATGTTGTCTGTAAAAATTCAGGATTCTGGAAAATGGGTTGTAAGTGGGTTTTGTAAAGAGCATAATCATGAGCTTGTTCCTCCTGATCAAGTGCATTGCTTGCGATCACATCGACAGATTTCGGGGCCGGCGAAAACGTTGATTGATACATTGCAGGCTGCTGGATTAGGGCCTAGAAGGATAATGTCAGCATTGATTAAGGAATATGGTGGGATTAGTAAAGTGGGGTTTACTGAAGTTGATTGTAGAAATTATATGAGGAACAATAAACAGAGGAGTATCGAGGGTGATTTTCAGCTTCTAATTGAGTATTTAAATCAAATGAAGTTGGAAAATTCGGGTTTTTATTTCGCGGTTCAAGGAGATGGTGATCATAATTCTTCAGGTAATGTTTTCTGGGCTGATAGTAGAGGTAGAATGAACTATAGTTATTTTGGTGATACTGTAACTTTTGATACTACTTTTAGGTCTAATAGATATAGATTGCCTTTCGCGCCTTTTACTGGAATTAATCATCATGGTCAACCTGTGTTGTTTGGGTGTGCTTTTTTGATCAATGAATCTGAATCGTCGTTGGTTTGGTTGTTTAATACATGGTTGGATGCTATGTCGGGGAAGCATCCATTGTCGATAACTACTGATTATGATGCCACTATTAAGTCTGCTATAATGCAGGTTTTCCCTGGTATCCGACACCGGTTTTGTAAATGGCATATCTTTAAGAAGTGCCAGGAGAAGTTGTCTCATGTTCTGCTTGAGCTTCCGGGGTTTGAGGCGGATTTTCATAAGTGTGTTAACTTGCCTGAGTCGGTTGATGAGTTTGAGTCTTGTTGGTTGTCGGTTTTGGATAGGTATGATCTTAGGGATAATGAGTGGCTTCAGTTGATTTATTCTGCTAGGAGGCAGTGGGTTCCAGTGTATTTACGAGATGCATTTTTTGCTGAGATGTCAGTTACACAACGTAGTGATAGTATGAATTCGTACTTTGATGGGTATGTGAACGCGTCCACCAATCTTAGTCAGTTCTTTAAGCTTTATGAAAAGGCTCTTGAGAGTCGAAATGAAAAGGAAGTTAGAGCTGATTTTGAGACTATTAGTACTCCTCCTGCTCTTAAAACTCCTTCCCCGATGGAGAAGCAGGTCTCTGGACTTTACACTAGAAAAGTATTTATGAGGTTTCAGGAAGAGTTGGTAGGGACTTTGACTTATATGGCGACAAAGACGGATGATGATGGGCAGGTTATCACATATCAAGTAGCAAAATATGGGGAGGATCATAAGGTATTCTGTGTGCGATTTAATGTCTTAGAGATGCAAGCAACTTGCAGTTGCCAGATGTTTGAGTTCTCAGGGCTTCTTTGCCGACATGTACTGGCAGTGTTTAGAGTGACTAATATTCTAACTCTGCCCTTACATTACATTTTGAAGAGATGGACAAGGAATGCCAAGAGTAGTGTTATGTTGGATAATCCGTATGGAAGTACTGTAACTAGTTATCTAGAGTCCCATACAGTCCGGTATAATTCCCTACGTCACGAAGCTTTTAAATTTGTTGATGAAGGGGTTAGTACTTCAGAGACATATGATGTGGCAATGGCTGCTCTAGAAGAGGCAGCAGAAAAGGTATCCCAGGCTTTAAAGAGCGTGCGAAAGAGTTCTATGGCAAATGGGCCTGTTAAGGACTTAATGAGAGGAGGCTCAGGGAATAAATCCAGCCATGACAATGGTATGGGCCTGAGTCAGCAAGTGTCTGAGGTACATGAGAAACTCTCTGATAATTTAGATTACGATTTGCTCTTGCTGCTTGATATATGACAAATCTATGCTATGCTCTAGTTTATTTGCTTAACACCCCCCTCCCCCTTTTTTTTAATCAATTTTGCTGCTATCTTTTTGTTATGAATAGAGTACTTACTTGATAGCTTGGATATATTCTGTGTGGATGTCTTTCAAAAGGGAAAATAATATTTGAGATTTTGAGATCGGTTAAGCTTTTTCAAAGATGACTGTCTCTAGGAATATAGATACTAACCTAATTGTACAGGATATCCTGTCTGTTCTGTTTGACTAGAGGACAAAATACTTGAAAATATCACTGAAGTATGTATGTTTGCATAAGGAACTTTCAGTCAGGAGCAGAAAGTTGAAAACTACTTTAAGCTGGTACTTCCATCACTTGGGGGCTGCTTTCAAATTGATCTGTGGGAAACTGGGGTTCTTGGGTAACATTGCCTACTTGTGCAGCAACAGATTCTGTCATGTTTGGAATGTGAGGAGAGAGAGAGAGAGAGAGAGAGAGAGAGAGAGAGAGAGAGAGAGAGAGAGAGAGAGAGAGAGAGAGAGAGAGAAGTGCTACCTCACTAAACTATTGCTCATTTGGTCTATATGAAAGTGCTCAAACTTCAGACTCTTTAGAGTACTGGCACTCCTAAGTGAGAAAGTCTTCTTTATAAGAAAAGAATCAAAATAATGGGGCACTTCCTATGTTAATACCTCATTTAGGCTTTAATTGATAAATTTTTGAGTCTATAGTTCCGTCTCGTTTTGTTTTTAACCCATGTCAGGTTTCTGTGAACTCCCCTGCTGCAAGGGTGGCTCTACAGTCAGTCAGACATTGCTTCTTTTAAAAATAAAACCTCTCATAAAGAATTAGGGAATTGTTTAGGTTACAGAATGGCTGAACTAAAAAAAAATACAGCTTCTTGTGATCATAATGGGGCAGCAATATATGCACCATCTTGGTCTTTGCTTCATAGAGTTTGCAGCCTCATACTCCTGTTAGCAGAGTCCGCTTCCATTACGTGATTAGACTTGTTACCTGAAACCTAATTATCGAGTCATTATAATTTTGTCTATTATGATCCAAAACTCCATTGTAAGCTGTTTGACTCCCTTTGTGATGGACAATTAGTATTACATACATTTGAAACTCTCCTTGACATGGACTATTGTTGAATTGAGTTGCTTACTTTGGGCTTATAAATATATTTCAATCAGACAGAAGTATAGAGAAACTTACATGTAGCAATTTAACCTACCTTATACAAGTATGATTTCTAGGATTTGAGTGTCGATGAGCTGTATTTAAACTTGTTTTTACTTTTTTTTTTTCCCCAAATTGTAGTAAAAGAGAAGATGACAAGATTCTATAGACTGTATGATTGTGAGCTGTTTTATGGTAGTCTGATTTGGAGTAAATGGTGATAATTTTGCTGTACCTTAACTGTGTATCTTGGTTGTCACTTTTGTGGCTTTATCTGATTGAACCATCCTCCCTCTTTCATGTTTTCCTCATCCAAGCTGAATTGCGGTTCTTGAATCATCTTAGAATTATCATAGGGATCTTGCTATAACAAAAATTGTAGAGGGGAAGCAGGAGTCAAGTATATGTTATAGATTTCCTTCAGTTGATTTTATTTGAAATACCCAAATCAGCTCTGAGATTATAACTTTGGAAGCTGGACTGAATCTGCGATTACTGTTTGGGATTGGTTTGTCTTCATTGCTGCATTTGTTTAGTGTCAATTAACTAAAGGATGTTTGGTGTTTCCATTTGATTTCTTTGTTTTCTTTCACCCTTTTATTTTAATTAATGCTGATAAAATTGACAAATATGACAGTATTACCAACTAGTGTACAAGTAAAATGATTCAACACTCCTTTCACTAATTTTTTTAGTCTTTGTGTCGTTTTTATAAATGTGCTGGGAACTTAAATTTGATACATATTAAGCAATAGGCATACTGTTGAAAGCAATCAGAACTTGGTCAACTATCTAATTCATTCTCTGCAATCTTTACTTAGGACTGCATGGACCAGAAAATCAGAGAACTTAGTGAGGAGCTAGAATCAGCTAACCGAAAGTGTGAAGTTTATCGAGCCAACTTGCTTTCAGTTTTGAAAGACATTGAAGATCACAAACAACTACTAGCAGTGAAAGTTCATAATGTGAAGCTTAGCCTCAAGAATGACATTTAAAAGATACCGTGCAGTTTCCTTCCCCTGATGTACAATTGTACATTATAAGAGATTTTTTTCATTTAGCTCAATTACTCTCAGATTTTTTTTTTCCTCTTTTCTACATAAAACATTGTACATTGTGTGGATAGTAAAGAATTAGAGTTATGTAGGCCTTTGACTTACATTGTAACAGTGTGTTTCCTAACATCAATATTTGTAATTAACAGATCACACCAGTAAATCAGCTTTACCCATCTTGCGTGGATAGTAAAGAATAAACTTCTTCTCCTGTAGGATTTACCCATCTTCAAAAATAATTTCTCTTCTTAAGTTATTCTCCGGATTTGTCTGATCATGGTGACTGATCCATTCCGAGCTTCTTTATAAGTCTTAATTTTGCAGGTTGACAAAGGTTGTGGTTTCATGCAGTTAAACTCTGACACTGCTATCTATCCTGTTATTTTTTTTGTCTATATAACCTCTTTTTAAATTTTTATATAAGATTAGCTTTTGTTATTTTATTTTTATAGCCACATTAAATGGTATTTATTTGTTTTTATTGGGCTTATGAGATACAAGAGTTAATGCTATATGACTGTAAATTATTCCTAAAAAAAAAAAAAAAAGACTGAATTATGAGAGAAACATAATGGAAAACAAGGTCAAACTAGGTGAAAACACAAATATTAAGGTGATTTTTTATTTACTTATTATAAGATGGATTATAATTATTCTAATTTTTTATAGTTATACTTATACTCCGTATAATATAGACTTTATCATATTTTAATATAAATTTTATTCTTAAAAAACACTCATAATAATGTAAGATATTAATATATTATAATATAATCAAACTCAGAAATGAAAATAAATTTTTTTCTTTTTTTTTTTCAAGCTTTATTAACAATTTTTATGATATATTATATGTTTGACGTTCCCTAGAAAAACAAAAAATATTTGACGAATATATTATAAAAAAAGATAGTTTTTACATCTCCAAGATAAAAAAAAAAAAAAAAAAAAATATTATGTGTGCAATTACAATCAATAAAAAACTACACCTTTGCTTTTTATACTGGAAAAAATTCTGCATTGGCCTCTTATTATGATTGTAGAAGCATTGAATTAAAAACCTACAATAAGCTGTTTGAGCTTATTTTCATTCTCTAACTACAATGCCCCTGCGTTATAAGATCAAGATGATGTTAAAGAAAACGCAGTTTTCTACCAAATTCGAAGCAAACGAATTCGAATTGCTAAGCAAATATGGTTCAGACTTGACCAGATTGGCTGAGAAGGTAATCTATATACTTATTTATTATATACAATATTTCCTGTTACAGAGTGATAGTTTATGTATATTTGTAGAATTGTATGATTGTTAGATACGAATCATACGATAGATTGGGATAGTTTGACAACTAATTTTGAACCGAGTGAGCATATTATGTTGTCACAATGTCACTGACCGTTTTGTGGTTTCGCAGAGTGAATTGAATCCTGTTATTGGCAGGGGAAGAGAAATTGAACTTGCTATGCAAATTTTATGCAAAAGGAGGAAAAACAGCCCTTGTTTCTTGGGAGTCCTGGCATTGGACTTACTTCAATTGTTGAAGGCCTTGCGCAACGAGTTGCTGCTGATTCAGTTCCTCTTCGATTCCTGGGGAAGAAGGTAAGTTTCCGCATACTCACTACAAGCCTAATGCTAGCATTGCACAATACAATAATTCATTAAAGTAATGCTTCAAATCACACGTTGGTTGTACAGGTTATAGCGATTCAGAAGAGAAATATCTTTTCGGGTTGTGAAGCTTCTTTGTCTGAGATTGAGCAAAGGATGACTGCGTTCATTGAAGAATTGAAACAAACTGATGGAATGGTAATTCTGTTTATGGATGAAGTTGATCTTCTTTTAAGACTAGGGGACAAGATTGATCAAGTAAGCCTTCGAAACTACTTTTTGACTTGGCTTTGTTACGAGTTATTACGTTTGTGTGTAATTCTATGTGCGATTTTCTCTATTAAGAATGTATTATAAATCAGTGTGTAGGTGCCTTCACAAAGAACGAGTACCAAACTTACATAGAGTCAAATACAACTTTAAGAGAACGTTTTCAGCCCGTCGATGTGCCAGAGCCAACAGTTGAGGAGACTCTCCAATTCTTGAAACTTTTACACGTAAAATATGAAGCACATCACAATGTTAAATACTCCAAGAAGGCTTTAGTTGCTGTAGCTCAGCTATCAAGACGTTGCCATAGGTAATGTTCTAAATGACTCGTGTACGTTCTTTTGAGTTGAAACATATTTACATTTAATATTGTGTACGAAATTCCTAAATGAAATGTATCAACTAATACAGAGCGAAAGAAGTATATACTATTTTTTTCTTATGTTTTTTTTTTTAATTTGATTAATCTGCTCCAGTGATGGTTTTGTGCTCGACAAGGCAATAGACATGATGGACGAAGCAGGAGCTCGTGTGAGTCTTCAATTGACAAAAGCGGCATCAGACAAGAAAGTAAAGGTGACTAAGGAGCACATAGCATCCCTAGATAAGTCAGCTAAGCAAGTCGGAAAGTCTTTTATTCATAGAGTTGTTAGCACCCTAGAGAAGCCTAAATCACTCCTCGAAATGGAAGCATGTCTTAGGAAGCATATCATAGGACAAGAAGAAGCCATCGAAACACTTAGCAGTGCCCTCCTTCGCGCTAAAGCAGGAATCAGGGATACTAAGCGGCCAATTGCAAGCTTCATTTTCACTGGCCCAACTGGTGTTGGGAAAACAGGACTAGCCAATGCTGTAGCCATCGAGTACTTTGGATCGTTGAAGCACATAATAAAGCTCGATATGAGTGAATACAAGGAACAACATTCTGTTTCAAAGCTTTTTGGTTCACCTCCTGGATATGTAAGTCATGAAGATGGAGGTCAACTAACCAAAGCAATCATGAATCAACCCGAGAGTGTAATTATGTTTGATGAGGTCGAAAAGGCTCATCCAGATGTCTTCAACACGTTACTTCAAGTGCTCGAAGATGGTACTTTGACTGATGGTAAAGGTACCAAATTCAGTTTCACCAAGACACTCATTATTTTCACATCAAACATCGGTCACAACTTGTTCAACCAATCAAATTACGACTCAGAATGTGGTGGAGAACAAAACTATCAAGAGCTAAAGGAGCAAGTTATGGAAGAACTTAAGAAGTTTTTCAGGCTTGAACTGTTGAATCGATTAGATGATGTTGTAGTGTTTCAACAAATTAGAAAGCGTGATGACTTGATGAAGGTGTTGGAGATAATGCTTGACAAATTATACGAAAGGTTGAAAGGCAAAGACATAGCTGTAGAGATAAAGGATAATGTGAAGAACAAGTTAATAGAAGAAGGGTATGATCCTATCTATGGAGTTCGGCCATTAAGGAGGTGCATCACCAGGCTAATTGAGGATGCCTTAGCTCAGTGGATTGTCGATGGAGATGTTAAGACGGGCGATTCGCTAGTCATTGATCTCGATAGTCATGGCAATGTCATTAAGCTCTAAATTTTTTGCATTATCTACACAAAGCCTAGTTTTAGAGACAGTCTCACAATCAATGGCGGATCTTGGGCCAAAAAGTTAAGGGGGCCAAGGTTTGATCCCTCAACCTTTTATACAAAAATAACAACACTTAACCACTATGTCACAGTAATATAGCTTTTCATTATAAGGGTGATTCGCTAGTGTACTACCAGTACCATTAACTGTTGTAAAATTATAACTTTAAATCTTTAATTTGCTCTAGCGTAAAACTGAAAGAACTAATGGCTCCAAAAAAATAAGAAAATAAAAAAGATACATGCTAGCTAGGTGCAAATATGCTAATAATAATCAGTGTGCGCTTTAGTTAAAGAACGTAGTACGTCTCTATTCGTACGAATAATTTCAAGGGAGATACATATGGTATCAAGGAAAATACAAAGGAGGATTATGATGGACAAAAATAAATTAGGATGAAAGTGAAGAGATTCCTACACATAAATTAAACGGGATCTTAAGAACTATAAATATTTAATTGCAACCCCATTGGAAGATAAAATATATTAACTTGAAATAAAAGGTAGTAACAAATTTCTATTGAACAAAGAATATCGAGTACAAATGTACAATACAAATACCCTAGGGAGGGATTTACCTTCTAGGAAGGGCCTTCCCAATACCTAGAGTCGGGTCTAGAACTCTAGACTAACCATGTTTAAAATCATCGAATCAGCTGGTCTTCAAAACAAAATTATTCATCCCTTTGTTATATGAAAGTGCCCCAATTAACACAACAGTAATAACTCCAATCGACATAACGGACATGTTCCTTTTCTCTTATATATCCAACCAAGAAAGCAATTCTTGTGATATACATGAGAGCAAGGAAGCATCGCCACATTGTCCGACTTCCCAAACTCCTCTAAACATATTGAGCAATTCTCCTTAACCCCTGAATGACCATTACAAAACCGTACTCCACTTGCTTCTAGACGAAATTCTCTGTCTTCTTCCTTCTCGATAATCTCCTCATCATCACCAATGTCATCCATGTACATAGGCTCCTCTTCCTCGTCCTCCTCCATCAACTCATCATAGTCGTACGCGTGATCATCACCATTCTCCTCCTCCTCCACATGGTATGTTGGGGAATTTGTGTATGATCAAGGGTCACAAAAAAAAACAAACAATTGAACCGGAAAACTTCGAGGCGTGAACGGGATCACTTTCCCAAAAGTATAATTCCGACCCTAAACTACAACCGGGTTTTCACGGAAATTTACTAAGGAGATACAATGAAGAAACAATTGTAATCACAAGTAGGATGATTACAATACAATATATTTAAGCTTTTGTAATTTGAGATGATGACAATTATACTTTGCAAATAATAGTTTCAAGAAGAAAATAAGAAATTGCCTTGCTTTTACTTCTCGTAAGTACGGAGTATCCAACATATGTACAGTAGTACATATATATATTAAAACCAAAAGAAAACCAACATCCATGAAATAATTGCCAATACTTGAAGCAAACCGTCACTATGCAACCAACCAGATATATGCGTCCGATCGGGCTGCCATGTCAGCGACTTTGTCTTCTCTAAACAGAGAAACATGTTTCTCGTTGCCGAGAACATAAACTTCCTTCAAATATTATTTTGTCTTTAATAATCTTTATTAATTAGTTTACAACACCTTTGCCTAAGTAGACTAATTAATTAACATGAATTTGTCTAAATTCTCAAAATTATTCAACAATCCTCCCCCATTTTGAGAATTAAACTAGACACATTGCAAAACATCATCATCACAAAACAATCTTATGCATAAATGAAAGTGTACATAGACTTGAACTCCCACTTAGTGAAATATACAATTCAAGAATCCGTATCGATTTGGTATCGTAAAACGTTTGAACCAAAAGCAACACATTTGGAAACTCGAAGATATTACACACATAAGATTAATTACTTAAATACATATTAGCTTGACACTATAAGCCATGTGTCCATATCTATTCATAAGTACATCAAAGCTACACCCTAAGTAGCTTCTTGAAGCGGCAAAACCTCGTACTTATATAGGTAGAGTTCCAACATGCTCCTGTGACAAAACACTTTTATCTGGAATTCTATTAAGTTAAAAACAACATCTTTTCATCACAGAAAAACCGGAACTTTACCTTGGATGAATAAACAAGTTCCCAATCAACAATTAAGAGAATTAATCTCATTGAACTTAAGACCCAACGTCTTACTGGGCGTTAAGTTGAGATTCTCCTAATTGTGATTATTTAGGGCTCCAATCCTAAATCGATTGCCATCCTCTTATTAACGTCTCTAGCCAATGCCTTTGTAAAACAATCAGCGAGATTAAGATCCGTTCGAACATAATCAATAGTGATCACACTATCCTTGATAAGCCCTTGGATGTAACTGTGCCGTACTCCAATGTGCCTTGACTTACCATTATAAACTTGGCTGTAAGCCCTTGCCAAGGTAGCATTGTTATCACAATGTATCACTATTGGTGATATCGGTTTTGGCAACAAAGGAATCTCAAACATGAGATCCTTTAGCCATTCGGCTTCTTTACCAGCCGAATGCAAAGCAATGAACTCCGATGTCATTGTGGAGTCCGCAATGCAAGTTTGCTTCTTAGAAGCCCATGAAATGGCACCTCCCCCATATCGAAAAACCCATCCACTTGTGGAGGAATGATCTTTGTTAGAGATCCAACTTGCATCCGAATACCCTTCTACAACCGAAGGATATCCACTATAAGACAAACCATACTCCTTGGTTTTCTTCAAGTACTTCAACAAGCGTCGAACCGCTTGCCAATGTAGCATACTAGGCTTGCTAGTGTACCTGCTCAATTGACCAACTGCATAAGCGATATCCGGTCTAGTACTTGTCATGGCATACATCAAACAACCTATTACTCTAGCATATTCAAGTTGTGAAACCGCATTACCTTCATTAGGTATCAACTTTATGCTAGGATCCATAGGTGTTGAATAAAGAGAAGTAGTGTCTTCACTCACATTGAATTTCTTAAGCACTTTATCAATGTAATGAGATTGTGACAAGATTAACTTTCCTTTTTCCCTCTTTATCCTTATGCCCAAGATGACATCCGCTTCTCCCATGTCTTTCATGGAAAATTTTGAACTAAGGAACGACTTTGTCTTTTCAACTTGTGATGAATCCGTTCCAAAGATCAACATGTCATCTACATATAGACAAATTATGACACCTTGACCATTGTCATCAAATTTGCTATAAATACACTTGTTTGAATTGTTCAGCTTAAAACCATTAGACAACACAACCTCATCAAACTTTTGATGCCATTGCTTAGGTGCTTGCTTTAGCCCATATAAAGATTTAATCAACTTGCAAACCTTTTCTTCTTGACCTTCCACAACAAACCCTTCCGGTTGTCGCATGTAAACTTCTTCCTCTAGATCTCCATTCAAGAATGCTGTCTTGACATCCATTTGATGGATCACAAGATTATGGATTGCCGCAAGTGCAATCAATAACCTTATAGTTGAGATTCTAGCAACGGGTGCATATGTATCAAAATAATCGATACCAGGTTTTTGCGTAAAACCTTGTGCCACTAACCGGGCTTTGAACTTTTCAACCGTTCCATCAATCCTCAATTTCTTCTTGAAGATCCATTTACACCCAATTGGTTTACATTTTGGTGGTAATTTAGCTAAAACCCAAGTATTGTTTCCCATGATGGATTCCATCTCATCATTAATAGCTTCCTTCCAAAATGGAGCATCACGAGACCTCATAGCCTCATCATAGGTCAAAGGATCATCTTCCACATTAAAAATGTATGGGAATTTTGTCGAAACAGATTTCCTTGATCCTTCAACTAAGTATACATGAAAGTTCGGGCCAAAAGATTTTTCTTTCCTTGCCCTCTTACTTCTCCTAGGTTGTGATGATGATGTAGATGCCTCTTCTAAATGAGTTTGGTCATCCACTTCTTGATCAATGACAACTTGATCAAAACTTTGAGCATTGGTATTTGGAGTTATATCCTTTGGTCTAGGAATTGATGAAAATCGATTTTCATCAAACAATGCATCCCTTGACTCAATGGTGGTATGTACCGACCAAAAGTCATTTTGCTCTATTACATAGAACCTATAGGATTTGCTATGATCTGCATATCCTATAAAAATGCATTCAACTCCTCTTTCACCTAACTTTTTACGTTTAGGTTCCGGCACTTTTACAATTGCCCTACAACCCCAAACTTTGAGATGACTCAAGTTTGGTTTCCTTTTATACCATAGCTCATATGGGGTTACATCTTTCCCTTTCATGGGAACACGATTTAACACATAACAAGCCGTTAAAACGGCTTCATCCCAAAAACCATCACTTAAACCTGAATATGACAACATAGAATTTACCATTTCTTCTAGTGTCCTATTCTTCCTTTCCGCTACACCATTTTGTTGTGGTGTATATGCCGCGGTAGTTTCATGTACTAAACCTAAATATTGGAAATAACTTGGATCATAGTATTCACCTCCTTTATCGGTTCTTAACTTTTTAATCTTTTCATTGGTTTGCAATTCTACTTCACTTTTGTAAATTCTAAATTTATCAAGGGCTTCATCTTTAGAGAATAACAAATAAATGTAACAAAACCTTGAATAATCATTAATAAAAGTTACCAAATATTTTTTATTCCCTAAAGAAGGTGTGTTGTGAAAATCACACAAGTCACTATGCACTAAATCAAGCAATGAATTATTTTTCTCAACAACTTGAGGAAATGGTTTCCTTGTGATTTTGGTTAGCATGCATGTCCTACACTTCTCTATTCTTGGATCAAATACGGGTATCATATCATGCTTTGACATAAAATACAATTTTTTATAATTAACATGACCAAGCCGCAAATGCCATAGAGAAGAATTATCATTAACAACATACACAACATCATTCAAAGTATTTGAAATACTTAATTTAAACATACCATTACACAAATAACCAAGTCCTACAAATTGACCTCCTTTAGACAAAATAAATTTATCTGACTCAAACACCATCTTAAAACCTAATCGATTCAAGACCGCACCGGATACAAGATTTCTCCTAAGTTCGGGAGAATACAACACATCTCTTAAAATAAGAGATTTTCCCGAACTAAAGACTAGCTCCACTTGTCCTTTGCCATGCACCTTAGCTGTAGAGTCATTGCCCATATAGAGGATTTCTCCATCATCAACCTCCAAGAAGGTCTTGAACAATGATCTATCCTTGCACACATGCCTCGATGCGCCCGAATCGATATACCACGAACAATCAGCCTGTACACAATTGATTTCAGAAATCATACACACATAATCCATAAATGAATTAAATGAAATTTGTGCACAAGATTTACCTTGTTTGTCTTGGGATTGGCTAGCATTGCCATTCCCATCTTGAGCCTTCTTCTTGCTCATTTTCTTCTTCCAGATTGTGCAATCTTTCTTGAAGTGTCCGGGTTTTCCACAAACCCAACAAGCACGTGACTTTGAACCATCACCACTTTCCTTAGGCTTCTTGCCTTTATTTTTGTTTGAGTCATTACCCCTTTTTCTCACATTTTGTTTGGCATTCTCCACTACATTTACCGTAGTAGAACTAGGATTTCCATCCTTATTTCCCTCTTGCACCCGGATTTCTTCCTCAATCCGGATGTGAGAAGCCAAACTCTCAAGGTTAACATCATCCTTTCTATGCTTTAAACCACTTTTAAAGTCTTTCCAAGAAAAGGGCAATTTGTCTATTATCGATGACACTACTAAAGTCTCATCAAGAACTATGTTATGTTGTCTAAGACTTCCTAATACTCTTTGAACTTCATGAAACTGTTCCATAATTGGCCTACTTTCAACAAACTTATAATTGTTAAATTTACTAACAAGAAATTTCTTGCTAGAAGCATCTTCAGCCATATACTTAGCCTCTAATTCATCCCATAAAGACTTAGCAGAATCATTAAACTGATAAATATCAAAGAGTTCATTAGACATACCATTGAGAATATGGCCACAACAAATATAATTGTCATTTTCCCACTTGTTGCGTTTCCTTGCATCATCCAAAGTTTCCTCCTCCTTCTCCTCGGGTTTCGGAGTTGCAAGAACATAAGCCACCCCAATAGTAGTCAAGAAGAAATGCATCTTTTTCTGCCATCTTCGAAAATCAACACCCTCAAATTTGTCCAACTTTTGAATGTTGGTCATCAATTCTTTAACATTTGCCATCTTTGTATTTATACTTTTGGATTGTTGGGGAATTTGTGTATGATCAAGGGTCACAAAAAAAAACAAACAATTGAACCGGAAAACTTCGAGGCGTGAACGGGATCACTTTCCCAAAAGTATAATTCCGACCCTAAACTACAACCGGGTTTTCACGGAAATTTACTAAGGAGATACAACGAAGAAACAATTGTAATCACAAGTAGGATGATTACAATACAATATATTTAAGCTTTTGTAATTTGAGATGATGACAATTATACTTTGCAAATAATAGTTTCAAGAAGAAAATAAGAAATTGCCTTGCTTTTACTTCTCGTAAGTACGGAGTATCCAACATATGTACAGTAGTACATATATATATTAAAACCAAAAGAAAACCAACAGCCATGAAATAACTGCCAATACTTGAAGCAAACCGTCACTATGCAACCAACCAGATATATGCGTCCGATCGGGCTGCCATGTCAGCGACTTTGTCTTCTCTAAACAGAGAAACATGTTTCTCGTTGCCGAGAACATAAACTTCCTTCAAATATTATTTTGTCTTTAATAATCTTTATTAATTAGTTTACAACACCTTTGCCTAAGTAGACTAATTAATTAACATGAATTTGTCTAAATTCTCAAAATTATTCAACATGGTACACTTCAGCCTTGACGTGCATAGCAAGTGACTTACGGCCACAATCACGAACATCATCGAGCAAGAGCTCACAACTTTGTACCACAACATCAACAATTGAATCCCAAGCATTCATATTAACATCATTATCCTTGAGGCAATTCACGACGACATCTTGCGATTCCCAATAAGGGGACTCTCTCTCGAACTCTAAACTTACATTCATTGTCTTCACGCTAACGTCGTCAAGGCCGTCTTCGTGGTACGACAGGTTGACGGTAAAGCTAGAGATCATCAACTGGTTTATGGTTATCACCAGTAGTGTTGTTTGGCTCCACCCAAGATGTAACTTCTACCCCTCGTATTATTGATGAGGTTAAACACTCCATATTATTCATAATTAAGGTTTAAGGCTTAGATCGATGTTATGAAAAAGTTAAGGTTAAAGTAAAGGCAATTTTTTTTTGAACGGAGGTTAAAGGCAATTTGTTTTGAACGGAGGTTAAAGGCAATTATATATAAACAAACAATATATAAGTGTGGCTGACTTGCCCCACAAGGTCACGCCTATTTTTTTTTTTTTAAGATTTTTTTTAGATTATCTAATTAATTATAGAATATTCAATATTGCTTGGATAATTTTTTAATTGGACAGATATTTCTTGGATAAATTTATAATAACTGAAGTCGGAAAGATGAGATTCTACATTTTTTTTTGTTAATAAAAAATTATTAATTTTAGCTATAAAAAAAATTATAAAAATGAGAATAAATAAGGGAGTGAAATTAGGAAAGTTTTTCCCTCAAAAAAGAAAATTAGGAAAGTTTTGTTAAAAAAAAAAAAAGAAAAAAATTAGGAAAGTCGTCATATTATGCTTCCTTTTTATCTTCTATATCAATCATTGAAAAATTAAAAATATTATCAAATAATCTAAATGTAAACATAATAATATTATGTTAGCTTATAATAATTAACTAAAATTCATATCCATAACCTGAATTTGATCGATTTAGGTGCACAATTTGGAAGAAAAAAAATTGTAAAAATTTTACATTAGCAACTCCTTAATACGACATTATTAGCTAAATTCACTTTGATTTGACATCTATCTTATTACACTCATCCTAACCGACTATCTTTTTCTTTTCTTTTTTACAACTAATTTTGGAAATATATAATAAGAACGAAGATATTATGAGAAAGATATACAAAATCTATATAGGATTCTAACTTAAATTTGGAAGTATATTATAAACATAATTTTGGAAATTCCTTGCGTATAAAGAAAAGTTCTTTTTTTAAGGGTTTGATTTGAGAATTTTCTATTATAAACACTTGAAATTTTTGTTATACCTCAAAAGTGAAAACACCACAAATAGCCCTACTTTAATATTTCCATGACCAACCAAACCATGAATTCCCCTCTATTGTATTCAAGGTCAATTTCTGGATATGATGTGTTATCTTGGGCACTTGATGATAACTCTACTTCAACCTCAAACCCGAACCCAAACCACCAACTCAACGACGTCTTTACAATCCATATATGTTACAATGATAGTCGCTACCCTAACGGAGAAAAATTTGTTACGCATGTGTTAGATAGAAGTACTGATTTCGAAGATGAGCTTACAGAATTGGAAGTTAAGGAGTGGCTTGGAGAACTTTACGAGGATGAATATGCTGATGAGTGTGTCTATGAAGCTATAGAACAAAGTTGTGAGGAACTTCTTCAAGATGTTGAAGCTAAAACGCGTACTTCTCTTGCATTGATAGTCAAAATTGTCAAGGTGGCTGAGACTATGGATATGGATATCGAGGAAATTGCTAATAATAATAATAATAATTTCGAGGAAGAGATGAATGAGGATTATGATATCGATGAAGAGCTTAGGATGGAAGTGAAGAGTTTCCTACGGAAAAGGGAGATCCTAAGGCCTGTCAATAATGAAGGTTTTTCATCAAGTAAAGAATCAAAGGGTTGTTCGATTTGCTTGGAGGAGTTTGATAAGTCGGATGATGATTGTGAACAAGAAGGCGCGTTTCTTCCTTGTTCTCATGTTTTTCATGGGGAGTGTATGGTTTCTAGGATTCTTGAGGGGAAGAATACTTGTCCATTGTGCCGATTTATGTTTATGCCTTGTTATTTGATCTTTGTTGAAAATTAGGTTGAATTATGCCTCCTTGTGTATAAGGGTGATGCTATTGATGTATAAAAGAAAACGTTCCAATTTATTACTGAGTATATGTTCGTTGTAATCTTACTCTTTCACAACTTTTATAAAAAGCTCTGTTTTTTTTTATCCATGTTTTAGGATTTTATAACTTTTTGACAATAATTATAAATTCATCAATGATATATGGTTATAAGACGTGTAAAACTGATTGTATGAAACTTGACATTAGATTGTGACCTGTAGTAGATATTATAGCTTTGGATGCGATTGTGAAGATTTTGATGTTCTAATTTAGTAATAAACATAAAAGCAATTAATTTGAGACTATCGGAAGTCAGAGTATATATACTTTCATTCCAAGATACATCAATCATCAGTTCAATTGTTCCTACCTGTAACAAGCTTTGCATAATGAAGGAAACCATATACGTAGTACATTGAGATAAAAGAGAGGCAAGAAAAGGAGAATCTCATTAATACGTACGTTCTTCGTAGAGGAGGTAAGATTGAAGAAATTTTTATTGAACAAAGAACATCAATCAAGTACAATACGACCCTAGGGAGGGACTTACCTACTAGGAAGGGCCTTCCCAATGCCTAAGATCTTGAAAAACTGAGCTTATGAACAAAAACTAACAAATACTAATAAACAACAGAGCAATCAAAAAGAACAAATAAAAAAGAACTGATCTAACATAGCTGCAGGCTGCAAGATGTGAGCTGAGAAACATATGTACTTAACTTGTTCTGTACGAATGGAGAAATGTGGGCAGGCCTGCAGGAGGCATAGAGCTCAGCCTGGTGATCTGAATACTTGACCAACGGACGTGTTAACATCAGATTGAGGGCCATAGCTACTGTAATCAATGCTCTTGAAGGAGGCGTTACTACAGATAGTCTGCTTAAACTTCTTTTTCAAAGGAGCTGTAGCATATACAGAAATAAGTAAGACTACTTGAGAGCAAGAAAGCTGCTACATTAAGTAAAACAGAAGCTGCAAAAAGTTGGCGATCTTTACGTCTAAAGATTTTGCATCATGTTTTGCTCAGATGTACTAAGTAGTACTGGTGGAGCAAAAAGCTAGTCACAGGAATCAGGATATCCTAAGCCAATATGTACTAAAGTTAAAAAATTAGCTAAATAAAACGCCTTTTAATATAAATTTATAGTCTTCCTATACTGCAACCCCCACATTTACTAACCTAATTCTAGCTGCAAATTACATTTAGGCTTCTTGAGATAAGATATGGCAGAAAGTTCACCTAGCTTTCACAATGAATAATTAAACCAGCAACAATAACTCTATTATTAGGGAGCAAACGTACACACAATCACACCAAGATAAAACCTGTTGCACAAAGGCCACAAACATATAGATGTAGATGAAACAATGAACAAGTGAACAATGCTTAGAACTAGTACATAAACTGAACAGAAAAGTGAGTTGGATATATACCTGAAGGTGGGGGGAAAAATAAAAATGTCTATGCCAGCTGATAATAAGCAAGACAACAACTAACCAGCACAAGTAGCAGATCGAGCAATCATGACCTGTTAGAAGTTAAAAAAGGATCACAGATTGCTGTATTAGACGAAACTCAGTACCCTAGTCTGCTATTAAAATAATGGCATGTGGTTGATTCAGGAAGTGATTTAATGGCAGTGAGATGCTAAGTTGATGATTGCGATCCAACACTAATGACTCCAAGGCAGTGAGATGCTCCAACCCCCCTCTTCCAAGTTTTTGCAAATTTCGGCAATTAGAAATTCGAAGGCTTCGTAGGGAAGAAGTGTATTTCCTGAATACATCCTGTAATTCTGATAAACCCTCCACCTTCTCATTGGATTTTATGTGGAGGTAATTAAGAAATTGGGAACTGTGCATTGACTTGAGAAGACCCATATCATTTAAGTCCAAACTTTCAAGGCTTGGACAGGATGGAAACGAAGTTAACTTAGGGCACTTCAAGATAATCAAGTAGGAGAGACAAGGAAATGCGAAGCTACTCCTCAAGATATGGTCATCATCATTGTCATCCTCACCCAACTCTTCTTCCCTCCACCATCCTTTCAAACTATCGAGATAGCGAATGTTGAGTTCAAGATACCTTAAATGCAGTAGCTTACCAATTGAATCAGGCAACTTTTTTATACCAACTGACTTCAAACACAACACCCTTAGACACATCAAGCTATCAATATGAGCATCCCCTAGAGTTATTGAACGATCATATCTTAAAATAAACGAACGTATCTTACTCTTAAATAAGTAACTTTGTGAAAAATTACCATCAGCAAAATACACATGACGAACTTTATCTCCCAATTTGGTTGTATTAGAACTCACTATACCTAATTCCTCTCTCCCCACATCCAGAGCAGCATCGTGCATCAAGTCATGGATTTTCACGGACCCAATATCACCATGTTTATCCTTCTCTACATCCTGAAAGAAACATCTGCGTACCAAAATCAAAAAATGCTCCTCTGCCGCATCTTCTATGCTTTGATCTCTGTCCAGCGACACAATGTATCCTTGTGCCGTCCAAAGGCTAATTAACTCCTTCCTCTCGAGTCTATAATCTTTGGGAAAGAGTGCACAATAGTTAAAACAATTCTTCAAAGAGAAACTAAGGTTGTGGTAACTAAGCTTTAGCATAGAGATAATTTCATTATCACCTTTTCTAGTTCCAACAAATCCACTGTGCTCAAATGGGCCAAATAGAAGGCTTCCCACCACCTTTATGGCAAGCGGTATATTATAACATTTTTCAACAATCTTCTTCCCAATATCAACCAGATCAGGATGATTTATGCACGCTTGTTCCTCTTTGTCAAACGATGCAGACTCGAACAAGAGCCACAAATTCTTTGGAGACAAACCTTGCAATTTGTACACATGCTTGTCTCCGATAATTTTCGCAGTCATTTCTGAACGTGTTGTTACCACAACCCGACTACCCTCTTGATCTAACGTTAAGAACCTACATAGGCCTCGCCATTTCTCGGGATTTTCATTCCATACATCATCAAGAACAAGCAAGTACTTCATTACTCTAAATTGCTCTTAAAATTGCCTTTGAACTGAGTCCATTGAGGAGGTATCAAGAGGCCTGATACCAGAAACTAATTCTAGAATCTTACAAAGAATGACCTTGACATCAAATGGCTCCCCATCTTGATCAGACACACAAACCCACAATCTTAATTTTCATTCCATACATCATCAAATGGCGTACCTTTTTAAGGAATCTATCATCCTTGTTGCCATCAAGCAGCTTGAGCTCAGCAAGGGTGAAGAACTCATCGAACAGATCATCAGCATCATAAACAGCAGCCTTGAGGTCCTCGATATAGCCTCGTGTTTCATAGGAGAGTTCACGCTTGGAGTCAGCATCAAGGAGCACATTGTTGATGGTGGAGACAGTTTTAATGAGGTCATGGAGTTGAGATTTGTAGCCCCACATGTCACAAATCTCTTTGATGATCGCAGATCCAATAATTTCAATGAGGTTTCCAGCAATGGTGATTCCGAGTTCGGCCATTGGGGATTTGAAGGGGATAAGAATGAAAGATATGGGAAGATTTAGCAGGATGTTGTAATCTGATTAAGGAGTAATTGGGTAGTGTTATAATGTTGAATGAATAAGTATGAACTTCACCACTACCAAACAAATATAATGAGCTCCACTTGTTGATTCTTGGACAGTGTAAGGTGACCTGTGAGTAAAAATCAGCAGCTTCCTGTTGGTTTTCAATTTTTCATTAAATGAACTGCAACCACATCAACTTATGCAATTATTGAATGATACAAAAGACTGAAAAGAGTACATTGTAAGGTTATTCACATAAGTTTGAATATTCAAACTACTTTATCTACCTTTTTACAGACAAACTTTCTTTTTTCCTTTTACTTTGTCCGTTTTTTGTATACTCACTTTATATTCTCAATTTGCATAACATTGACTAAGTTATCAAACCAAAAAAATTTAAAGATGGTGATATTATGAAAACAAAATTCATTAAAGTTCTACAACTGGAGTCATGTTGGGAGTCATGGGACATAAGGTAATCATCCAATAAGTTGGACCTAAATTTGATTTAAGAAGTTATACAGCCAATCCAATAATAGTTTAGGTACTAATAATAATGTATTGGAGTAAATAATAAAATAATTAAATCATCTTCACTGATACATAATTAAAAGGATTTTTTCACATTTGCTACCACCTAAAACACCTCGCTTCAGATTCGCTACCGTTTTAAGTTTTTTTTTTTACTTTGCTACCACCCTAAACAGAGTTTGTTAGAAATTACTACCCCATGCCTTACACCATTACAATTTCCGTCAGTGGGGCCGAACCACCGTCCAGCCACCCCACTACCACCCCCTCCCCCCGCCGGCGGCCGACGCCCAAAACTACGGCCGACGCCGGTGACCCCACCCACGAAGCTAACCCCCCTCCCTTTCCCCCACCACAAACCCAACCCCCACTTGGTAAAGTAACTAAGTAATTACAATACTAGTTTTATTTTTCTGACATTTGACTCACAGGTCTTGTTTTTCAACCATTAATGATTTTAATTAGGATTTTTTCACATTTGCTACCACCTAAAACGCCTAGCTTCATATTCGCTACCGTTTTAAAAAAAAATTTACTTTGCTACCACCCTAAACAGAGTTTGTTAGAAATCACTGCCACTTAACGGAATCCGTTAGGATTTCCGTTAATTTTATTTGAAAAAAAAAAAGAAAAAAAACCCAGCCACCCTCTCCCCTTCCCTCAACTGCCACCCCTCCACCTCCCCCCTGCCGGCGGCCGGCGCCAAAAGATTCGGCTGGCGCCGGCGATCTCACCCCCCTCCCTTTTCCCCACCCACGAAGCTAACCCCTCCTCCCTTTCCCTCACCCACGAAGCCAACCCCATCATAAAAAAACACAAAAATGGTTTTTAACACTACAAAAAAAAAACTTTTATTTTAACACCACAAAATGTTTAAAAAAATGGATTTTACCACCACTTAACGGTTTCCGTCCAAAAATCTGTTAAGTGGGGTTTATTGTGCCACGTGTCGCCAGATAATTTGTTGAAAAAAAAGAAAAATTAAAAATTTAAAAAAAAAAAACAAAAACCCTAAACTAACCTAGCCACCCCCATCCCCGCCACCGGCGTCACGCCGCCGTCCACAGTCCCACCAAACCACCCCAGATCGCAGCCTCTCCCACCGCCGATTCCGGCCCTTCCATTCCCCTTCCCCAAAACTCACAGCAACGAACGCTCCTAACGGCGGCTAAAAGCGAGCGGCCGTAATTCAAACCACCGAATATCGACCACCAAGTACGCCCGATAATGGTAAAAAACAACTGATTTAGTGCCTAAGTGGTCGAAAACGACCCTTAGCAGCCATAAACCGGTCGTTTTCGACCCTTAACAGACTTTTATGGTGGTCGTTTCTAGGGGTGTGAAAAACGGCCATCCATTTTTGGTGGCCGTTGTGGTTGGGTTGTCGGTTTTAGGGAGGGGGATAGAGTGAGAGTGGATAAATCAGTGGCTAGGTTTGGGAAAGGCGGTGTTATGGTGGGTTAGTGGTGGCGACTTGCTGCCGGCGGTGGCTGGTTTAGTTTTAGGGTTTTTGTTTTTTTTCTTTTTTTTTTTATTATTTTGGACCAATTATATTTTGACACGTAGGCATTGTGGGTCCCACTAACGGCTTTCATCCCTGAACCAGTTAAATGATGGTAAAAACCAATTTTTTAAACATTTAGTGGTGTTAAAATAAAAGTTTTTTTTTTTTTTTTTTTTTTTTTTTTTTTTTTTTTTTTGTAGTGTTAAAAACCATTTTTGTGTTTTTTTTCTGGTGTTAAAATCTAAAATTTCCTAGTTATAAATCTTTTATCATATGCAATCTTTATCATAGGCAATCTTGATCATATTAACTATAAATGTCATACATTATAGATAGAGATCAAGTAGTTGTTGTTATCTTATTAAAGGAAAACACGTTAACTACAAATTATTTTATTACTCATTCTCATTTTCATGTTGTTTAGATCATCACAAATTTGACATTTTTTTATAATTATTTTGGTTGATTTCAATCATTAGTTCATTACAGACAATTTATAGCAGTAAAATATTTTAAATAATAGACAATAACAGAATACTAAACGCAATATATTCTAAATTAAATTAAAGTTTATAATTTATACTACTTAATGGTATTTTTGTGAAGAGAATTTCCGTACGGAATGATGGAGTTTGTTAAATTTCTTCTTATATTATAAAATTCACTACACGCTTAACTACACTCGATTCAATTTCGAGTTACTTCACGCTTGAATTAGATTTTTCTTTGTTTAATTACTTCTAAACACATCTATTAAGCGTCTATAAAGTCAATAACGTATCAGTACGTCTTCATTTTTTAAATTTCCACTACGAGCCTTTTCAATTGAACCTGCTACAACACAAACTCATTTACCCGATCTGTCTGACCTTGCATTACATCTTAAGAGTTATTGTCCCAAATAATTCATTTGACTTTCATTTGACTCAATTCGCTTTGTTCAATGCATTCGACTTTCATTTGACTCAATTCGCTTTATTCAATGCATTCGAATTTCATTTGACTCAATTAGCTTTGTTGAATGAATTTGACTTGCATTTGATTCAAAAAGCTTTGTTTGAATGGGTTTGAGTTACATTTGACTAAATTAGCATTTGTTGAATGCATTTGACCCTCATTTGACTCAATTCGCTTTGTTGAATGGATTTGACTTTCAGTTTATCCAAAAAGCTTTGTTTGAATGTGTTTGAGTTACATTTGACTAAATTAGCATTTGTTTGAATGCATTCGACTTTCATTTGACTCAATTAGCTTTGTTGAATGGATTTAACTTTCATTTGATTCAAAAAGCTTTATTTGAATGCGTTTGACTTTCATTTGGCTAAATTAGCACTTGTTAGTCGCATTTGACTTTCATTTGACTCAATTGGTTTTGTTGAATGCCGCTTTCGGAATGTTTGTGTTGACACTACTGATGCCTAATATACCCTTACTTATCAACACTTAAATTCAATCCCGCGTACACAATCACATTGGCTACTTTGTGCTACTAACTATCTGTCTCATTCTTTATTCTACTATCCAAAAATATAATAAATGAACGGAGGAGGTGTAAGTGCTGCACTTACTGAAAACCGTTTATTCGGTTCGGGTGAGGATGATGAGAAACGCACATATTTTACTTATTCGTTGAATATTTGTAGTGTGGTTGGTCATTGTTAGTTAACTATAATCCTGTGAAAATTCAAAATAACTTTTTAATCCGAAAATTTATATTTAAAAATTTCGGTTAATTTAATGTGTTTTGTTTTAATTTTGACAAAATAATTTTATTTTAAAATTTCGATTGTGAAAAAGTAGGAAATGTCCTCAATACTATAATTGGTCATTGATTTAATGTATTTTGGTTTAATTTTGACAAATTAATTATATTTATATTTAAATATAGCATTAAGTAAAATACATTTTATAAAAAAAGTCTTGAAGTCGAAGACGAGCAACAACAACTGAGTTCATGTAACACTTCCTTAAAGAGAGCTCCTGATGTATTTCCAGTTTAGCTTACTAAGCTCTGTAACAACTCCGATCCATTTTAGCCTTTCTATCCTGCCACCTAAGACTAGAACAAAGTATTGTTCATAATCCAATCTGGTAACAGCTCTAAAGCTGTAGTCTGGTCATGAATCAGGTATGCATGCAATTAAGCACTACCCCGATTTCAGTAGTCCACACTATATTAGGGATTAAACACCAACAAAATTTTCATTGCACAAACATATAGATGTAAATAGATCAATGGAAAACAATGCCTAGTACTTCAGAATAAAACAGAAGGTAGAATGATGCTTTTCCAAATCTAAGTTCAGAATATATTATTGAACAAAGAATATCGAGTACAATACACAGACCCTAGAGAGGGACTTACCTTCCAGGTAGGGCCTTCCCAATGCCCAGGATCTCGAAAAACTGAGTTTATAAACAAGAGCCAACAACTAAAGTTTATAAAACCAACTTACATACTTCGTATATATCTACTGTGAGTCTGTGACTACTTTCAGGAGTTGTTCTACAAATATTTTCAATCTTACATTGAATTAAAAGCAAGGCCTTTATGTTCTGAAAACTTCTAGTCCTAACATGTGCTGACAAATTATGTCTGAAACTGGATCATTAGGCAGCTACAACTGGGACAAAGAGTTAAATGTTTTGTACCTGGATAGCTCACAGTAAGAATAAATGGTAACTCGATCAATCCAAAGACTCCAATCAGATAAAAAAAAACAAAAAATCCATATCATGAATAGATCGAACATAGCTGCAAGCTTCAGCAAGAGCGCTGAGAAACAAATATACTTCTTGTTCCGTATCAACTGGAGGTATGTGTGTCTCCCTGGTGCGTCGTATAGAGCTCAGCCTGGTGATCTGAACACTTGATCCATGGATGTCTGACTGTCTGAGCATAAAAATTTTGGGCCAACAGAGAGTTTGTTGGAACTTCTTTGTGGGAGGAGCTGTTGCATATACAGAATTAAGTCTGTCTACTTAATAAAAAGAAAGCTGCTACATTAAGTAAAAACAGAAGCTGCAAACAGTTTCTGGTACCTTAAAGGATTTTGCATCATGTTTTGCATAGACATACTAGGTATTGGTGGAGCAAAAGGCTTTGTATAGGAATCAGGATATTCTAAGCCTTATTTGTTCATAAGAACAAAAGGCTAGGCTCACTCAGAACGACATTGACAACTCCACCCTTATCATAGGACCTCATCAAGAATTCACTGCAGATACAAGAGAGAGGGGTTAATAAATTGAGCACCAAACATTATAAACTTGAACCTTAGGCAGATTGATGAAAAATTGCAGTAGATAAATACTCTTAACACATATGCGACTGGACAAATTAAGAATTAACTGCCCGATTATTCATCAACAGGTACCTGATAAGATACACAAGCGAGCCACTTTCAGGTGAACAAGCCAATATGTATGTAGTAAGATACATAGACCAGAAATATTTATTGGGCATCTCAAAAATAATAATAGCTCCATTCTATGTATAAATTTATAACAAGTCCATTCTATTCTAGCCTTCCTTATCATGCAACCCCAAATTTTTAGCTCTCTTACAGATGTTACTAAGCTAAACAGGAAAGCTTGATTTCAAACTACTCCAAACTTGTTCAGTGCACAACCAAATCCCAAAAAAGGGCATTTTATCTTTAAGATATGTACATTTATCTATTATTTTTTGTAGATAGTCATATTATATAAAAGCATTGACTATTATCACATTCAACAACTATCAGAGTTAATCTTCCCAAATTGGTGTCAACAACATGATCAGAGATTCAGAGAAGCTTCTAAAAATCAAAAAGTACTTCAGTATCTTGAACATAGGATGAATAGTCACAGATCAATGTTAAAATTTATGTTAAATTGTCACAGAATAATGGTGAAATCTTAGTCAGAGTCCTTTTGTTTGCAAAAACCATGCATTTACTCACCTAGTTCACCTAGTTTCTGGAGCTGCAATCCAGTCATTTATCAGGTGTGCAAGCATTAGCTGGATTCTCTAGTCCAATCCTATATTAGAAAGCAAACACATAATCACACCAGATAAATTCTCGTTGCTCAAACATATATATAGATGTTGATGAATCAATGAAAAACAATGGCTAATACTACAAAAACTGAACAGAAAATTGACTTGGATACTTGAAGGTGGAGGGCAAACTAAAAATGTCTATGCTAGCTGATAATAAGTAAGACAACAAATGACCAGACTAGCAGAGCAATCATGCTTCCTAGAAGTTAATAAAGGATGATGGATTATTTTATTAGACAAAATTCTGTAAATTAGTTGCTGTGAATGCTTAAAATAAAATGGCATGTAATTTATTCAGGAAAAGGATGGACCAGGTAGAATTAAAGTTCTAAATAAATGATTAGGTTGAGATGGCACCGCGGAGGCAGAGGGACAAACATAAGCGTAGGCAGAGGCACACACAAAAACGATGCGGCACATGCTAAATTAAAGGTCGGGTTAAATTGAGAGTGAAGAAATATGTGACAAAATGTTTAAACGCAGAGAAGTATCAAAAATAGAATGACTCAGAAAATGTTAATGTTGGAGATGTGTTGAATCTTGGGCCAGTTCTTCCCATTGGGTTGTTTACAACTTCCTTTCAGTTCATCTGAGCAAAACATGATCTCAAGTTTCGTCTGAAGGGAGATGAGGTTGTGCATTGATTCAGGAAATGACTTGACGGCATTGCAACCTTTAATGGACAGGTACCGAAGAGATGATCAGCAACATATCCATTCAGGCAGGGCATTGAAATTCTCACAGTTTGCAAAGGCAAGGCTTCGAAGGGAGGTCAAGTACTGCATTCCCTTGGGTAGACTTTTCATATTATCTAGGCAGTTAAAAGTCAAGGAACGGAGACTTTGATGAAGGGATTTCCAAGGCATGCCGTCATCATCGACCTCGTCTTCTGAGAAGCTAAGTTGATTATTGCAAACTAAGCTTAATTCCTCCAAGGCAGTGAGATGCTCCAAACCCCCTCTTCCAACTCTCCTCAAATTCCAGCAACAAGAAATTTGAAGGCTTCTTAGATAAGAAGTGTATTTGTATTTCCGGAATACATCCCCATATTCTGATAAACTCTCCACCTTCCCATCGCCGGTTACGTGGAGGGAAGTAAAACATTGGGAGTGTATTACCTTGAGAAGACCCACGTCATCTATCTCCACCTCCCTTAATCTGACGTCACCTTGTGAATTTCCAAAATAGCCAACCTCAAGGCTTTGACAGGAAGGAAATGACGTTAATTTAGGGCACATACTGATAACCAATTTGGAGAGACGAGGAATTGCAAAGCTGTTACTCAATATACGGTCATCATCATCCTGAACCAACTCCTCCCTCCACCATCCTTTCAAACTTCTAAGATCATAAATACGAAGAGATTCAAGGGAGGGGAAGGATGTCGTCAATTCTTCTCCGTCATTGGCATTGTTGCTGCTTGTATTCTCCATATATTCCAGCTTGCGTAGAGAATAAAGTGACAGTGATTTTAGATTACGCAGTTTACTCAACAACGGTATCTGCTCCAAGTTGGTGCATAAATAAAGTTTGATCTCGACAAGATATGGGAAGGAGAGTGCCCAGTTATCCCACCTTGGAAATGTTGTGCCCTTGTAAAACCTCAAGACAAATTTCTTTAGATTTGAAGGTGGCTCTAGCTTTTCCATCACACCTTCCCACTCTAAACATCCATCATTTTCATCAAAATTTATTTCAACCTCAGTGAGATGTTTCATACCCTTCAAATATCCTCCACCTCCATCATCATTCAGGTAGTTTTTGCCGATTCTGATCTCTATGCCACCTGTTAAGTTGGTCAGGGGTTTAAGGTCTTTGAGCTCTCCCATACATCGTTCATCGGTAGAAACTCTCTTTTCCATACCCACCATAAACAATGGTAGCACCCTAAGGTTAATCAACTTACCCATGCCCGATGGCATACTAGTTAACTTATTACACCTACTTAAATCAAAGTGCCTAAGACTTGTCAATTTATCTATGCCCAAAGGCGTACTACTCAACTCACAACAATAATTTAAATTCAAGTGCCTAAGATTAGTCAACTTATCCATGCAAGGCATACCAATTAACTTTTTACAACTACTTAAATCCAAGTGCCTAAGTTTTACCAATTTGCTAAAATCTTTTGGCAACTCCCTTAGTTTTCCTCCGCAATGATTTAAATCTAATGTCTGCAGGTTATGTAGTCTAGTAATAGAATCAGGGAATGCCTCTAAATTAAAATTGAAAGAAAGATCAAGATACATTAAATGTAGTAGCTTACCAAATGAATCAGGCAACCGTACTAAACCCGCACCCCGCAAAACCAACACCCTTACACACATCCAACTATTAATCTTTGCATCCACCAAATAACCTAATTTACCTCTTGAAATAAACGAACGTATCTTACTCTTCAATGAGTAACTTTGTGAAAAGGTACCACAACCAAAATACACATGACGAACTTTATCTTCCAATTTGGTTTTATTAGAACTCACCACACCTATTTCCCCCCTCCCCACTTCTAGAGCAACATCGTGTATCAAGTCATGGATTTTCACAGACCCAATATCACCATATCTATCCTTCTTTATATCTTGAAAGAAACATCTGCGTACCAAAATCAGAAAATGCTCCTCTGCCGCATCTTCTATGCTTTGATCTCTGTCCAGCGACACAATGTATCCTTGTGCCATCCAAAGGTTAATCAACTCCTTCCTCTCGAGTTTATAATTTTTGGGAAACAATGCACAATAGCTAAAGCAATTCTTCAAAGAAGGGCTAAGGTTGTGATAACTAAGCTTTAATATAGACATAATTTTATTACCACCTTTTCCAATTCCAGCCAACCCACTCTGCTCAAATGCCTGCCACTTGTTCACAGGTTGACTAAATAGAAGGCTTCTTACCACATTTATAGCAAGCGGTATGTTAGGGCATTTTTCAACAATCTTCTTCCCGATATCAACTAATTTAAGATGATTTACTTGCTCTTGTTCCCCTTTGTTAAATGCTACAGACTCGAACAAGAGCCAAGAATTCTCTTCAGACAAACCTTGCAACTTGTGCGTATATCTTTTCCCAATAATTTCCGCAATCATATTCGAACGTGTAGTCACCATAATCCGACTACCCTCTTGGCCCAACGTTAAGAAGCTCTGCAACTTACGCCATTCCTCAGAATCTTCACTCCATACATCATCAAGAACAAGCAAGTACTTCTTTCCTTTTAATTGCTCTTGAAATTGCCTTTGCACCCATTCCTTTGAGGAGGTATCATTAGGCCTGGTACCAGAAACTAATTCTAAAATCTTACAAAGAATGACTTTAACATCAAATTGCTCCCCATCTTGATCAGAGACACAAACCACAACCTTAACTCCGGAAACTCTTTTTTAACCGTTTCATCATTGTACACAAGTTGGGCAAGAGCAGTTTTACCCATGCCTCCCATTCCCACAATAGTCACGAACCGAAAATTTTCTTGGACATCATTGGGACCTAACAACATATCAATGACAACCTTTTTATCATTGTCCCTCCCAATTATAATCTTTGCATCCACATAAGAACAAGTTTCCTCCCTCTTGCTACTAATAGGATTGTCATCTACCCAAAACTCAAATTTTTTATGGTTACTAACAATAGCATCCAACTGCTTCTTAATTTTCTTAACCTGGCGAGACAGTCTATGAGCTTCACTAATTCCATTTTTCTTAGATTTAATCAAGGATTTTATTATCCTTGTTGCCATCCAGGAGCTTCAACTCAGCAAGGGTTAAGAACTCATCGAACAAATCATCAGCATCATAGACTGCATCCTTCAACTCCTCAATATAGCGGCGTGTTTTTTCGGGCAGCTGCACCTTGGCCTCAGCATCACGGAGCACATCCTTAGCGTCAGAGACAATATTCCTGAGCTCATCAAGTTTAGATTCGTAACCCCACATGTCACAAATCTCTTTGATGACCGCAGACCCGATAACTTCAATGAGTTTTTCAGCAAGGCAAATCCCGAACTCAGCCATTTGGAGTTTCAGTGAGATAAGCAGACAAAGGGATGAGAAAACAAGGAAATCTAATGACTGTAAAGTACAAGTGTGAATGTGTGATACACTCCATACTAAACTAGCACTATTTATAAGCATACAAGTCTATTAATTTGTCGTTGGTGCACCCGGGTGCACCATGTGCATGGTGCACCCAAAAGAACATTTAGTATATTTAAAAGAACATGGGTAAAAAATGAACATGTTTTTATTTTCTTGCAACTGAAAATCCATCACTCTTTTCTCCTGCAATTTCTCACTCATATTTCCCTTCCTATTACTCTCTTTCTTACTGCCAATTTTTACTCTCCTTTACACCATCATTTTCATTTAAGAATTTCAATGAATTTGGGTAAAATCATTTCCAAAGTACTCATTTTCTCTCTCCATAACTTTTCTCTTTAACTTTTTCTATTTTTCAAAAAAATTTCAAAATAGCAAAATTGTTAATCTTCAAAGTGAAACCCAAGAAAAAAAATTGAACTTATTTCAACAAATCAACCTTCAAACTTAAGCAAATGGTGGATTCAAGTAAAATGTAAGTATAAATTTTGTACATGCAAATTGTTTTTCGTCAATAATTTTAAAGTCAAAGTGTTTAATTTTGTCAATTTGGGTTTTTTTTTTTTAAAAAAAAAAATAATTAAAGCTATAAAGTACAAGTTGTTCAAAAAATAACAATTAGAGGAGAAAGAAGAATAGTAATGAATTGAAGCCAACTGGAAGATAACCAAACAAGGTTAATTTTTCAAACACTAGCTTGTTCTTTTTCAAACACTAACATGTTCTTTTAATTCCATGTTCTTTAAAATATGCCTAATGTTCTTTTCGGAAGTCATATTCTTTGTCAAACAAAAACATGTTCTTTTGTTCAACACTATTATGCATGTTCTTTTTCAAATACTAGCATGTTCTTTTTCAAACACTGACTTGTTCTTTTTCAAACACTAACATGTTCTTTTTATTCCATGTTCTTTAAAATATGTCTAATGTTCTTTTCGGAGGCCATGTTCTTTGTCAAACACAAACATGTTCTTGTGTTGAACACTATTATGCACGTTCTTTTTCAAATACTAGCATGTTCTTTTTCAAACACTCGTATGTTCTTTTTTTTTCCCTCATGTTCTTTAAAATAAGCCTAATGTTCTTTCCGGGTGCACAATGCGCATGGTGCACCCGGGTGCACTATACTATTTTCACCTAAATAGCATTATAGCAAAGGCATAGTCCCAAAAATGATTTGGGGTTGGTTAACATGAATCGTCGTAAGAACTCGTAGTTGTTGATGGTTAGATAGCTGTTTCATGTCCAGGTTGACCTGGTACGCTGCCTTGACATTGCACATTGGTAAATAAATAGCTCAATTTCTGATTTGTAGAAAATTATGGAGGTTTGTAGCAGCCAAAACAGCAGCACTGGTGTACTGTGGTTCTTCAAGGATAAAGGATTTGATGACAAAAGCATTCAGGACATGTTCAAACGATGCAAGCGGCTCGAAGGCTTGCAAAGGGAAAGAGCTTCCCAAAGTTGGGATTATTTGAGAAGCATTGGTATCCCAGAGAGAAAACTACCATCAGTAGTTCTCAAATGCCCAAAAATCCTGTCATTCGGTGTGGATGAGACACTCGAGCCCATGGTTCAGTGCCTTAATACACTTGCTACAAAACCTGAGGAGGTTGTAACAGCTATTATCAAATTCCCCTATATTTTCTCACAAGGCAGAAGGAAAGCTGTGTCCTTTGTTAGGTTTCTTTGAGGCCCTTGGGATTCCTGAAAAGCAACTTGGTAAAATGGTGTTGGTCAATCCTAGAATCGTAAGCTACAGCATCGAGCCAAAGCTTACTCAGTTTGTGGATTTCCTTACCAAGCTCGGGCTTAATGAGGAAGGGATGATTGGTAAAATTTTGGTGAAGAACCCATATCTCATGGGTTACAATGTTCAGAAGAGGCTGCAGCCTACAGCAGAATTCCTAAAGAACGTTGGTCTTACAAAAACAGATCTTCAGAAAGTTGTTGTAAACTACCCTGAGGTTCTATGTCGAGATGTTGAGAAAGTTCTCAAGCCAAATTTCGATTACTTAAGGAGCTCTCGATTCGGTGACAATCAGATCGCAGCTTTGGTGTCTGGTTACCCCCTTATACTGATCAAAAGCATCAAAAACTCCTTGGAGCAGAAACTGAAGTTTCTGGTGCAAGTGATGGGGAAAAGCCTTCAGGATGTTGTGGAGTATCCTGATTTCTTTCGACATGGTTTGAAAAAGAGCTTGGAGTTGAGGCAAAGGGTACTGTCTCAGAAGAACATAGATTGCAGCTTAAATGAGATGCTGTACTACAATCGAAAGAAGTTCTGCTTGAAATATGGATCAACCTAGGAAATCCACAAGCGATGCAACCTTTTTTTTGCTTTTTCCAGTTCCTAATGGTATTTAGTTCTTATCAGTTCTTTTTAGTTGTAAACTACTTTCATAAGATATAATATATTGCTTTGTATGATTCTGTTTCTTCAATCAAAATGCACTAATGCAGAAATTGCAAGAATGATCTAGTACAATTGATTTTTGTATTGAATAAATCAAAACCTTCAAAGGAGAAATCAGAACGCATGAACAACTTCAATGGAGGAGGAAGACAAACCTTGCCCTTAAGGGTTAACCTTAACAATGTCATATTTCTCCGATTCTTTTAGGGTTTTTCGTTTTATATATCAAGGTGAGTAGATGACCCATATTAATGTATTGAATATACTAATTTCCATCCTTCCTAATTCCTTGTATATGCCTAAAATAATTTTAATATCAATAGCATATCAACAACTACAACAAACATTCATACAAAAAAAAAGACCGCTTACACAATTGACAAGATAAATTTATCAATATTATTAGAAAAAAGCATCGATAATATCATGTAATCATCGTCCTTTGATTTGCAATGAACTTGGAGATTCATCTTTCCATCTAACTCATTAATGATTCCTACATGCGTTGATAAGTCCCACTTCTTGAGTGCCTCGCACCTACATATTACATGTATTGATACAAATAAGAGGAGAATCATAACATGTTTATACACAATTCGATCCATTTTGGACTTCTGGAGTTAAAAACTATATCAGTAATTACCTTATTCTATATAAACTCTTATGAATTTTAAGGTCTAACTATTGAGCCTTTTATTGGGGTGGTTGAGGAAGGGATGGAGGATGAATTTCATGAATTATTTATTAAGGAAACTAATCCTTTTAGAGTTGTTTTTTTCTGAAAAATTTATGTTAGAGATATCACATGTCTCTTGTAATCTTGGTTATTATCTTTATGACTTTAATGTACATCTTAGTTATTCTGTTAGCCTTAAATGCTCAAAGTAACTGTAACATCCTAAGGGTGTTTTTTACACGAGTTTCTCTAATACTCCGTATGAAATTATAGTTCTTATCAAAATTAATTGTACTTGTAATTTGAACTTAGGTACGTAGTATGTTTTTTTTGAGGGGTAGGTACGTAATCTTTATCAATCCTTATTTTAAATTATTTTTCTATAACTTATTATTTTTCTATGCTAGATAACATATGCATTGTAAATTTTGTATTGTCAAAGAAAACATCACAAATAAGATCTGTCTTGAAATCGGAGCGATTTTTTTTTTTCCAAAAAGGTTTTGTAACAAATTTACTTTGAATATCATATATGAGCAAACTAAATATTCAACTTTTAAAAAAAAAAAAATCAAGGCTAATTAGAATTGAAGCTGCATTTTACTTCATAAAAAAAGAAATGAAGCTGTTTCAATAAGTTTGATATAAAATTAAACCATTACACAATTAAAGTTATAATTGTAGGATTATTATTACACACTATAATTAATATAAAATTATAATCAAAATTTCAATGTTAAAACATAACCCGCCGTCTTAATGTCAATATAACATAATCATCTATTTTTTCCAATCCGAACATTCACCTCCATCATACCTACAAGGCCCTGTCTCATAAATATTCCACACACAAGCAGTTCCACATTTATCATCATCTCTTGAAGATTTATAAACATCAAATCTCTTAAACGTTTTTCCCCATCTAAAGCCACAAAAGTATAAAGTTGAACCAAAGAAGTTTGGTTTGAACCTAAACACATATGCTCCGTTATATGGGATGTTATGTGTCCCTAGATCATCGTCCCTCGATTTGCAATGAACTTGAAGATTCGACTTCCCCTTCAACTGATTATAAATTCCAGCCATATATTTTGCCTCGCATGTACCAATTACATGGAGAGATACAACTAGGAGGAGGAAGAAAATAGCGTGTTTATGCATAATTTGATACAATTTGGTGTAGGAAATTAAACTGAGTTTAAAGGTTTTTTTTTTTTTTTTGTTGATGGGATTTAAACCTATACTTTTACTTGGCTTTTATAGGGCCATAATAATTATGAAGAGAGATTGAGAAATGGAAGATTATTGGACTAGGAAACTCTTTGTTCAAAGTTGAATATTGGCTTCTATTTGTTTGGAAAATCTCCAAGCTTTTCGCGGTAGTTAAGGCAAGTAATTCATAATCCGGAGATTAATGGGGAACATACGCCTAGAGTTAAAAATGAGTAACAAATTATGTCTTTAGAAATCATATACAAGTTCCTTTAGAAAACTTTTTTAAAAATGGAGATGAACTTACTTAATTATAGCCCGTTTAATACGTCTGAAAATTATACACGGTATATCAAATTATCGGACATCATGCAAATTATTGATCGTTACTGTAAAAAGTTTTTATCATTTGATGAAAATTTACAGCCATATAAATGGAAATAAATTTAATTTGAGGATGAGGAATACTTCATGCATGCATCAGAATTACAATAATAATTCAATGTCAATCAATATTTCTGAAATTTACTTATTTTATTAAGTTTGAGTAATTAATTAAATTGTTACCCTTGAACATTTGATCATTAATCATATTTTTAGGTCTTGATTAAAAATCCAGTGTTGGTTAGTTCATTGGTTTACTTTGTTTGATCAATTATATTTTATTACTCCCTTCACCCCTTATTAAAAACCAATTCATTGCATTTTATCAATCATTCGATCCTCAATCAAATGTATAAGGAAAGGTGTAGGTCTTTATTTTTCAGGTTATTGCCCTTAATTATTAATTGATAGGTCGAGCTAGTTTACTCTGCCCTACTTTTGAATTAAGGTAGTCTGACTTAAACTCGAAACCAAATATAAATCATAATCCTCCAAAAACTATAACTATATAAAAATCCAATAATTTAAGGTACACGGTATATCCAGGATTGGAGCATATCGAAATAACAACTTTTATTATTAATAAAAGATAAAATTTACAAATAAATAATCATGCATGTCTAATCTCCCCATATAATTTTACTTTCAAAAATTCTCCCCATAGTTTGATAATTATTAATCTCATTATTACACTAGGTACTAAACATATAAATTACTAATTGTTCCAAGGAAAACACTGATAAGGACCACCATTGAATTCATTAATACCACTATCAACCCCATAAACATAGCAAGGACCAGTTTGATAAATAATCCACCAACACATTCTCCAGCAAACATCATGTTCCCTGCGTTCATTGTATATTTGAAACCAATGTGATTTGTTATCAAACACAAACTCATAATTATACTTGGTTATACCAAGTATACTAGGCGTAAACCCGAATTCGTACAAGCCTTGATATGGAACATCCTGCTCCGCTACATCCCCTCCACCGTGTTTTGATAGACAACGAGTTCGAGCATTGATCCCCTCCATCATGTTTGTGATTCTTACATGAGCTCGTGTCGCGTCAGACCATGTCACTGCTTGCAGCAGCAGGAGTAGGACAAATAGGACCATGGTGCTACGTTCATGTACACGGTTATCGTACATCATGTATGTGAATAGCTAGTTAACTTTATTTTTTAAAACCACAGCTAGTTAACTGCTATCTTTATTTTATAGGAAAATGACATTGTATAAATATTTATTTGATTGTTTGAGTTGATTTTGTGGTAAAAAAATGTTGAATTTATAAGAGAGAATCTGCCATCAATGGTAACAAAAATTATGAGCTCTAGCTGGAATCTGGATATTCGATGATTATAGACGTATATTCTTTGTTTGTGTGAACCTTGGATAATAATATAACTAGTGTGTGCCGTTGAATTTGGATTAGCAATAATTAATTGATTATACTTCATATATTGGCTAATATTCATTCGTTAAGGAGTACACACCAATATAAATGAATACTCTCCTCTTCAAAAAAATAAATTTGTAAGAGAATTCAATTCCATAACTTACAACTTACTAATTACATGAGTCAATTTCTTTTTAACATTATACAATAAGTGTGTGTTTTATTCTAAAGTACGTTCGTTGTCTATAATAAAATATAACATTTTCATAATCGAGAGCAACATAAATTTTTAAAGAATTGTTATATGTTCTGATCATTTGATCGAATATTTGCTCAATTTTTTCCGTACATAGACGCACGAAATTTAGTCACAAGAGCTAGATGACTTACACTCTATATATAATTTATGATACAATTACATTGAATGTGGAGATTTACACACAAACAAATTATATACAACATACAATATTCACAAAATGTTCACACATTAACCATTCTTCTTTTCCTCTCTATTACTTAGGAGATTAACCCATTAATTACCCCAGCAATGAGTGCTGTAGGATCACCCAAGATTGCGGACACAATGATATTAACACCACTCCCTGCAATCTCACAACACCTGTGCAAAATTCCGCCATCACCGCGATGACTTCTCGAAGTCCCCTTAAGACTAGGTATCCTAGCCTCCAACTCCCTTACCAAGCTCTTGTCAACATTCAAGTATCAAGCCTCCCAACTCTCCAAAAGCGTTTCTTTAACACAGGATACATGGAGATTATACATCTTGCACTCAGATACATAAGCCCAACCTTGCCCTTTCTTACTACAATAATGGCACGGCCTCGATAGCTTGTTATGCAAGTAAAGATCACGTTCTCTATCATTCAGCACTTGAGGTAAACTCGCACAACAAGGATGAAGATCAAACCCACACTTCTTACAATGGTACACGAACCCTTGAACTTCGTTATGGCAAGCATCACATAGCCTTAAGATCGAGCCTAAGGGAATCTTGTGGAGTTTGAAATGACATTTCTTGTAGAAGGGGTGGTTTAGGGTCGAAGGAGCTAAGGCACATACCTTGTGAAGGTTGAAATCGCAAGCATGGCATTTGTATGTTAACCCAATTCCAGCTTCCTTGCATCCGTTGCAATTGAATGGGATCTCAGTATTCTCTAGCTTTAGCTTGTGTTGTGGGTGAATTGGGTGGGAAAACTCCTTGTTGATCTTCATGATTATCCTTACATTTCTTGCAAGCAAGCATCTTCTTTTGGCATGTTGTGTATATATATATATGGTGGGAGTTGGAAATAGAACCAAGATATTGTAGAGGAGTTAGAAAAGCTATTTTCATCTAGGCGAGTATTTCGATCTTTTGAACCATCAAACAACATGTCTTTTATCCAGAAGTCAGTCAGTATTTCAATCTTTTATAGGCAATCAAGCAACATATCTTTATCAGAGTCTTCACAGAAAAGTATCATAACGGTTAAACATCAAGTATAGATATTGAAAACTCGGCCAAATGAGAACTAATATCCTCAAATTAATGCATCACAAACAATGAAGTATAGCTCTGTTATCTTCAGTAAAAATCAGAATTGAACATTAAGATCAAAAGTTTTACACAATTTCTTGATATGCAACATCAAACTAAGGTAATTACTTTCAATTATTTACTCAATACGTAGTACAAAGTATTAAGAACACTGATTGAGTTTGATTTTCTAAGTCAACAAGAAGATCAGTCAGTTTTCAAAAGGCCAGAAAAGCAAGGAAGTTCATGTCATAGGCTAAAAATAAATGAAAATATATAAACTGTGCCATCCACACCTGAGAACTGACAGCTTCAGTAATTTCTACAATTACACCACAAAACCTCAACAGACTTCTTTCCTGAGCGCACAACCTCTTACATTAGATAGAATCTTAATTTGTGATTCAAATTTTTTACTATACATCTCCACTTTCGAACACTTTCTCAACATCCGCAATGGTACTTCGAGCATCATCAATATCTGGTCCTTCTTTCTCGCCAGACTCTTCCAGCTCCGCCTGCAAGTAGATTGATTAAATGGATATAACGAAAAAGAGAACTCCATTTAATCCTAATAGAGCTATAGTTTTTAGTAACTGTGTAATAAGACATTAGCAACAGAAGAACTACATTTCATCTTGATCACCTGTGTTATGTTGTCTATTCATTGAAATGTGTTCATGTCCTAAGACAAACAGGACAGTGGTTTCATGCCTCTAGCACTCTAGCAGAAGTTTACCCCCTATGAATATTGAATAATGTACAAAATTCTGGCAGCTGAGAAAGAGATATCAAACATGTGGAGGATGAAATAAGTTGTACCAGTGTTCCCTTCAAGTCAGCCAGTGCAGACTCCAGGCGCTTGCGACAGTCAGGAATCATCATCCTAGATTCAGCCAACACATTCTCCTGGAAGTAGAGAATAAACGAGCATTGAGAACAGCAATCACAGAATCACTAAAAATAGTTGTTTCCAAAGGCATATGGCTGATGTAGAATCAAGCAGGCTAGAGAGAAAAAATGCTTTTTCTTTAGAAGTTAAAAAGTAAGACTGTACTCTAGCAACTGCTACTTAATTCTATCCAAAAGGCAATATTATGGTGTAATTGAGAGAAAAATACAAACATTTCTAGAATGGATGTAACATTGATAACATGATAAGTCATATAGCTGCAATTACAGTTGGAAAGGTGATGACAAAAGGATATGGGTAGCATACTACTCCCCTTTGCATCACTTCCCTATGAGACTCAATAATAACAACCTAATAATGGCATCATTGATCATTTATATAATGAATATTGGGAATTAAGCAAAAGCCTTTGGCATTTGCTTCAGAGCCTAAAATAATTTTTTAAGTCGGACTCTGTAATCTGGGATAAAGAATACAATTTAGACTGAAGTTATCCAAAAAGTTACCTTAAGTCTTTAACTGCTTTGTCATCATATATTAAGACTAAAAAATAGTGCAAAACCAGCTCACATTTAATCAGAGAACGGTGGCCCCAACTCCCAAGTCTGTGCATGTAAAAAATTTCAAAAGAATTGAGGTAACTTTTGTGCTATTGCTTAACATAGTTAACAATAGACCCTTTGAACCCATTTTTCTTTTACTAACGTCTCAATAGATCTAAACTAAATAATCAAAGAAGCAACTAAGTTCCTTTCTTAACTCATCATGTATAAAAGTTTCTGCCTTAACCAATGTTTCTCAGAAAACTTTTGTAATAAACAAGCCTATGGTAGAGAGACACTCTTGGACTCTTGGTAAAACAAATTAGTATGTCATTCTTAAATTGAGAGGAAGGCAGCTAATTGTTTAGACGTGCGAGAGGGAAAAGAAGAGAGAAAATATATAAATAGAGGAAATCGGTTAGGGAGGAAATGAACATAAAATCATAAAATAAATTTAATTTTTGTTTAAGTTGGTTCATGGGGACTGTTCAGACATACCTGTTGCTTAAGGTCATAAGGATCAGCACTTCTCTCCTTCATCTCGGCTGTTTTAGCAGCTTCTCTTTTGACCTCTATCTCATACGAGTTTAGCTCTTTAACAAGACGCTTAGAAGTGCTAGTCTTTATCTTCAAGTTTCTCAAGGTCGACATCCTGCCATTACAATCCACAACCCAACATTAGAAGACCTGTACATCCAGACAAACCACTCATCAGAGTCGTCACCAATCAACACAAAAAGAAAAAAAGATTATATGAGTAATATCTATGGCCGAAGCACAAAAATTCTCATATGAATCATGTATAAAGCATGTCACACTTTTTTTTCTATAATCATCTTTATGAAGCAGTCTATATACTGGTCACTATCAAAGGGGTGGGGGAAAAGTAATAATAGTAAAAAGGAAAACAGGGAAAACATGTGGAATTCAAGGTTTAAATTACTAATACATGGGCATGTAACAACTTCATGCCTTTCTCCAACCCTCACTCTTGCGTCCTGCTTAGGCCCGTCCCTGGAAGAAGGGGCAGCCGCCCTGCCATCAAAGGCAAATTTGATTCTGCTATCAACTAAGGCTTAAAAAATCACATAACTTTAGGGAGTAAAGGTCCAATTTCATAGTTCCATCCTAACATTGAATGCAATTTTATTCAATTATCAAATTAGGCTAAAAATTCACATAATTTTAGAAAATAAAGGTCCAATTTCATAGTTAAATCCTAACATTAAACGAAATTTTATTCAATAATCAAATTAGGCTCGAAAATTAAATAATTTTAGGGAATAAAGGTCCAATTTCATAGTTATATCCTAACATTAAACGCAATTTTATTCAATTTATCATATAAGGCTCGAAAATCACATAATTTTAGGGAATACAAGGTCCAATTTCATAGTTCCCAACCCCAAAGGAAAATTTGATTCAATTATCAAATTAGGCTTGGATAATCACATACTGTTAGGGAAAAAAGGTCCCATTTCATTGTTCCATCCTAACATTAGTGAAAAATTTGATTCAATAATCAAATTAGGCTCGAATAATCACATGATTTTCTTCTCTAGCAAAAATGATATTTCGTAACCCTAGTATGACAAATGGTTCAACAATCAACTTTTGAAGAACCCTAAACTGACTATATTGAGATAAAATCAACGATATATCCTAGAATGTGAAATTCATATTCGATGATTACAAAAATAAACAACATCTTACCTCAAAAGCTGCTTCAATGGAGGATAGAATTATCAATGGAGAACGTGGAGTGCGCTTCGATGGGAATCTTACAGAGAGAGATCGAGCGGGAGACTGGGAGAGAGAGGGGAAGAGCACAAATACTCCCTAAAATTATGTAACTTGTTTTTTTTTTTTTTTTTTTGATAACCTAAATCGCGTTATATGACGCACACCAAAAAGATTAAACGGGTAACTCTTAATCAACCAAGTAACTTCCAATTGAGTAATCCCTGACCAAGTGAGTAACCCTGACTCAAGTAGCCCCTGATTGAGTAACCCCTAAACAAATAATCTCTAACGGTTTAAACCATGATCGAATAACCCATGGATAAATAACCCCAATCACAAATAACCCCAATCACACAGTGTGGTAAGTCATATATGAAACTTTATGTGACCCAAAATGTACTTTTACTTCGTAATACTTTGACTAGATAATGATTAAACGTAAACTACTTTCTTATATTGGTTGGGTGAATAAACAATTCTCATCGTATACGATACGTACAATTGGTGGATGTTTATTTTTTAAATTATCTGAGGCTAAAAATGGCTAATAACAATAATAGTTCATTTACAAACCTACTAGTGATATTAACGGTATTGTTATTTGCGGTTTTCATTTAACAATAGTTTCACTTGTAATTGGTCGAACACTACCATTCTAAGTTTCCTTTGTAATCCCCCATATTTTTAATATATTTATTTATTAATTATAAAAATATTTTTTTCTATTTTAATTTCATAGTATGAATTATTTTGACTAAACAATAAGATTTTCAAGCCAAAATTGTGAAGTGTTAAATTTAAATTATAATCCCTTTTAAGTTACTAGCCCAAACACTCAATCCTTATTCAAGCCCAACTACCCAATACTACTCCTAATGAAACTAGGAAAAATAAAACCCCAAAACCCTCACTCACTTCTCCCCTTTCACGTAAAAAAAAAAAAAAGAACAGCAAAGCTGCTTCTGCTCACTGCTCACTGCTCACCACCGCCGCACCACCGCCTGCTGCTGTCCGCCTCTTTCCTTCCCTTTTTCCTCACTTCTCTTGTTTTGTTATTTTGATTTAAAGCTTCAATTTTTATTTGATTTTGTTCTAAATTATATTATGATGGTTTGATAGTATGTTTAAGTTATAAAAGATTATAAATTTATAAGTTTTAGCATATCTAATTTATTATATAAAATTTCAGATTATATATGTTGTATAATTTAGGGTTTTAAACTTACTTTTTTCATGTTTTAGGGCTTGATAACGTACTAATCAAGTTATCTTATTATTCTATGTTTAAATTGCATCAAAGTATCATTATTTTGTTTATATATAAATTTTCAGATTATTAAAGTTTTAATTTTTATGAGCAAAGTATGTTAATTTCATGTTTTTATGCTTCTAAGCCTATAAAATAATTATTGTGGGTATTTTATGATTAAAAGCTTTGAACTTTAAATTACAACCTCAAGTATAAATTTTCAGATTTCATACTTTTTATTTTGAAGCCTCTAATTACATTGAATTGACATATTTTTGGGTTTTTAACACACTAACTTGCTATATAACAATATTTTCAAGTAAGTATGCTTATGGGGTTATATACTTAAACTAAATTTTCAGATTTATTTACCTACTTTAAAGTTGCTGGAATTTCATGTTATACACTATATTTTCATAATTTTAACATATAAACTTATAGTTGGGATGTTATATTACTACTATTGACTATTGGGGACAATTTCAAGGCTTTATTTTGATGATTTAAGAGGTTTTAAAGTAATTTAGTATTGCTGTAAATTTATGCTTGGGTATTGATTTATTTCTAATTGTTTGGTTTAGGAGAGGACTTTGTAGAAGGCGATTTCTAGTTTTAAAGTGGCCAACCGGATTGTTTACACAAGGTACGTACAAGTTAAGAAACCATGCTTGTAGGTGCATGTTTAAGGACGGATCGAGAACTTAGTATCATGTATAGGGATGACTGGGTTAAATTTTTTGGTTATACATTGTGAATTTCATATGGTGTGCACTACCCTATATTGCAAATGTTGTTTATGCTCTAATTATGCAAGGTGCGCTTAGAGGCAAAGGTATGTGATTGGTGAAATGATTTATTAGTTACTCATTCATGATTTATGAAGTAGGATGAGTAAAGGAGGAATTCAAGTCTTATAAGACGAGGTTTAAGTTTTGGGGTTCCTTATGCACTCAAGGTGTTAATAAACCGAGGTAGTAAAAGAATAAATAATAAATGTTGCTTACCACTAATAAATCAAGAATTGGAATTGGAAAGTTGTTTTACTTGTTGAATTGATTATGGATTGATTGTATTGTTTGCATTTGAGTTATCACCAAGTCCAAACCTGTAAATCACGTAAAGTGCAAGATGGATGAGCAATAAAACTCTGGATTAGTGCACATCTGGAGTAATGACAATCAGGGGTTGGGGTACATGGGGTATTAGCCGTGTACTTTTCTCGAGGTCGTTTGATCCACGAGTCTCTTATTTCAAATATAATTTCTTTAAAAACTAGGAGTTAGATGAGATCTCATACTAACTACGGTCACGGAGTCGCGCCCGTGGTCGTTGGATGTTTATTGATGTTTCCGAAAGGAGGCATGGGGTTTTTCTTATATTGATGTTCCAAATGGAACATGGGTTGGACAACCTTGTCTATTGCTAATCCAAAGAAATAAATAAATGATTTAGTTAATATCAACTAGTGAAGTCTTAATAAATTCGATGGATGAGTCATGTGTTGAGTCAGTAATCTAATGATGTGTGCGATTGATTATTAGTAGCATGTTAGGGATTTCTTAGTTTATTTCGCAGCTTGTATGTACTCAGCTTTGCTGATTGCGTGCTTTTGTGTGTGTCTTTCTTTGGTCATGACCTTCGCCTTACAATGACCCTGTGACGATCCAATTTTTACACTCGTAATATTGGGGAGCAGATTAACCACAGGTTCTTATACATGCAGCATTCACACCAGAGTTGTGGGATCTTAGTGGAGAGTTGATTGACTGCAGTTTATTTCTTTTGCAAGTTTGAATTTATTTGAACACTAGTCTTATTTACTCATTACTTTTGGTGGATTTTTGAATAAGGGCCATAATGGTTCCAATTTGTAACATTTAGTTTGGTTTAAGCCTTTGGTTTTGAAACTTATTTTTATAAACTGATTTAGTTTTTCCGCTGCTAATTTCTGATATAGCCTTAACGTTTGAACACGTGGCGGTAGCACGCCAGTAATTCTCTTGGAATTGTTCAGGTTATTCACAGGTTTGAAGAGAGAATTATTGGGGTGTTACAAAGTGGTATCAGAGCATAGGTTAGATTTAATTACCACTAAAGCCAATTAGCTTAGTATGTTTTAGGCGCCTAACTAACAGTTGAGGATTTAAACTCAAAGGCTAAAGTGATTTTTTTCGAAACTCAGTATGTTTTGAAACGTTTTATCTAAAAAGATTTTGAAGTTTATTTTGCTTACTTGGTGAGCTTTGGGTAGACTTAAGAAGGGAATGCATGCATATTTCATACATATCTTTTCATTAATTATCACATGAAGTGTTATTTTTCTTATTTATTTAACATGTTGCAATTAATGTTCTAATTGATTTGCTTTGTGATGTGCTTGTGTTATGCTTTTTGAATGTTCGTTGTGTTGGGTTGACGTAGAAAAGAAATGAGTGACTCAGTAAGCACGTCTGCAAGCACGAATAATGGTACTAGGAACAACCCCGTTGTTGTGTCTGAGGATGAGAATGATGCTCGAGGTGAAGATACTCTAGAGAGGTTTGAAAGGACTATCACGCCAGCTAATCCTGATGAGGAAGATTACCAGTATATACATGAGTTTAAGACTGCAAAGAACAAAAAGCATAAGATTAAAACTTACCAAAGAATGTTCCATGACTATACTCTTATTGAATTTTCAGATGAGAATAACCTTGAATGGCTACAACCACCACCTGAAGATCCAAATGCTGGAAGGAGAGCTACTAGGAATCCGAGCTCGCTCTACAAGGCAACAATTATTGAAGACTCAGATGATGAGAAGGATCCCGATTTTGATGTTAATAATTATGATGAGAAGAAAGATAAAAACAGCAATGTGATACCTTGAGGTTTATTTTTGTTAGGGTAGAGTTAGCATGAATGAGGCAATTTGCTATTAATAATGGTTATTAGAACTTCATTATAGTATGATTTAGATGATTAATTTAAATAAGTAGCCAGTGCTACAGAGTTATTATTTGGGATTGATACCTTTATTCAAGTTATAATAAGAAGTTGATATTTTATTTTAAGAGCCTTATTTTACTTTTCTTGTGAGTAAGATCAAGTCTAATTTTTGTGATCATATAATTTTGGGAAAAATTTCTTTGTTTATGATTAAACTTAGTATGAGTGGCGCGGGATGGGGGAAATATTTTCTTAATTTCATTTAATCCTGCGTATGAATTGTGTTTATAATGTATGGTTCGCTTGGAACAAGGGGGTGCAACCTCAAAGTACCCTTTTGAACCAATTTATGTGACGAATACAATATTGTGATTCAATGAATATGTGTGAACAGTATTTGGATTTCATTTAAAATAGAGTGCACATTTATTCTATTTCAGGCGTAGCACTAGAATGGCTGGGAACGCTGCCTTAGCTGATGCTATTCGTTTGCTGGCTGAAAATCTTAACCAAAATCGGGGAGACCAAGTCGACCCACAATCAGAGATGTTTAAGAAGTTGGCCCAGGTTAGGCCACCAGTTTTTAAGGGAGGTGCTGACCCTACTTTCCTAGAAAACTGGATTAGGGAATTTGATAAGCTGTTTGTGGCACTAAACTGTCCTGAGGGCATGAAAGTGGACCAGGCAGCTATGTACCTTAAGGACGAAGCTGATATATGGTGGAGAGATAACTCTGAACTAGTGAGAGCTGTAGGAGTTTATAGGTACTACGCAGCGGAAATAACATATATGAATCATATTCAATAAAGTACCTAATCCAAGGATCGCATGCATAACACACAAGACACATAATCACACCTTTGAAGCGTGAATTCCACGAAGTTATTCGACAGGCAAATCAGGGAGAGAATAGAGCCCCAAGTGTTGCTCCTCTACTTAGTCCACGAGATTCGAACGAGCCGTCCACCAATACTAGATTGGTCGAGTGATTGAGGAAAACCGCGATCACCACCTTTTCGGACAACCGACCACCGCACGAACCACCACCACCACGAGACACCACCGCGCCTAGGGGAGGAGAGAGCCGTGTGAGAGGGAGTATGAGAGGGGTTGGTTTCGTGTTTGCTAATTAGGGTTTGATCTAAAAATAATCAGTCAATTCCTTGCTTGCAAACCTAGGCACCTAGTCTATTTATAATCTCATTATAATTAGACTAGGGCACGAAGCTCAATAGCCTCTTAAAGCCCCATATGGCCGGCCACCTAGAGTGATGAGGCCCGTGATGGGCCTCGTCCTCTAATGCTCGATCTAGCCCCTTTGTGTGACCTTATAGGATCCGTCCAATTGGGTTTTGGCCTATTTTACTAGTCCAAAGATCGTAAGTACCTCTAGCTATGGCAAAACGACGACCCAAATGTCCGGACTTAATTATCTCCATAATTTGATCCAATTATATATCTAGTAATTGCACACGACGAAGACATAACTCCTTCAATCTCCCACTTGTCTGAGACAAGGGTGCAATATTCAAATTCCTTAAGTCAATGTATATGTCGATTTGATAATATGATTGCATCACATGTCGAGATCATATTAATCTACAAATCGTTTTTTGAAATCTGAGTTAGAATTACAAAACCAAATGATTACTGAGTAATGCATTTGAACGCAGCCACGTATTTTCTGAATTCTCCCTCTTCAAGCGGCCATGACACATTTCCTAATTTAATAGGTAGACTCAATCCAATCTTATGGCAACCAAAGCTCCCACTCAACTCATGAAGTAACCGGGAAACATCCTTTATAATCTCCAGTTACGGCCAGACGTTTGAATGTACCACAGTTAAAACAATCATTGAATGAGATCAATGTTCCACTCATGTCAAAGGAATCTACTAATATATATGGAAGCTCTATACTTGAACTTCAAAGTGGGTCAATAGTTCGATCATGCATCATTCATGCATATCCAAGTGATTGACCGAGCATCACTATGCCCCTACAGCCCATGAAACTGCGCTATCCAATCAATCTTACATGCTAGTCCATTTATTGAAATCATTTATGCCTATTTTAATGATTTCGAACTAGGAACTTAAATAATATATGAATTTTGTTCACCTGTGGGGTTTCATTCAAAAGGTCATCAACCTAGTGAGCCCATCAATTCATAATTATTTTGGACATTTTATTTAATTTCAAACCATAATTAAATAAGAGAAATAATAATTTCTATTTTAAACATAATTCTGCAAATTGATGTATTTTCTTATGTAATATGTTTCCACAAACATACACAACTTAAATTTACATAATTTGCTTCAATCCAAGACTTCAATATGACTTTCATACATTTGTCTATGGAAGGGGTTTGGTGATTTCTCACTCATAATAAAACTTTGCAGAACGTGACCTTCCGCTGGTCAATGATCTCATAACTGAGGCGATATCTCATATCCATTTGTTTGGATTTGTGATGTGACCCTGGCTCCTTTGTTCTTGGGCAAAGGCGACCCTTTAGTCACATGACATTTTTAATCCAAACTTCCTCTAAAACTATCCGACTATAGCTTAATATACATATTCTGACATTGAGCATGCAATAGTGCTCTGCTTTGAACTTTTCAAGCTCACTATACTTCTCCATACTGACAAAATTGTGCATCTAGATCAAAATCTAGAGTCATCTTGCCTGTTTGGAAAAACTTGCATTCGTAAAACTTTTGAAAACTTGTTTACCTTTAACACCATAAACTAGAAAAATTCCTTTAGTGCTTCTCAAGTACTCAAGGATTTGTTCTTGGTAACTTTCCGTATGCTTATTCTGTATTTGCTTGAAACTTGCTACACATGCACAAGTCATATGTAACAACTTGCTTTGTACATTTCATGGCACATGTAATGGACCCTTTTGCAAAAGCATTAGGTACACTACCTTTACAATCCAACTCTACTAGCTTTTAAAGGCATAGAGTTTTACTGAGTGTAAAACCATGAGGGATGGAAAAAATTCCTCTCTTAGAGTCTTGCATCTTGAACTCGTCAAGAATCTTATCAACATAAGTCTCTTGATTAGGTCCAGTCATCCTTCAAGATTCACTTTGTGGATTTTGATTCCAATATGTACTCAACATATCCTAAGTCTCCCAAACAATCTTTCTAACCATTGCTTGACTTATTCAAGCATTGATATATCATTTCATATGAAATGTATGTCAACTACATACTAGACTAAGAAGACCAATTGCTCCCACTAAACTTCTTGTCTCTACAAGATTCCTTTTCATTCTTCCAAGGTAATCAAACTGTTTGATTTCCTAATGAATATTCCAACTTCCTAATGCTCACTTCAATCCATAAATGAATTTCTGAAGTTTGCAAAACTTTCTAGGAATTTCTGGAATTCAAAATCTTAAGTTGTATCATATACATCCCATCCATCAAGAACATTTCATGAAGGTGAATTTGATTTCCAAAACTAGAAATAATCCAGCTTACATGACTAATAGGTTTGACCCCATTTGCAAGACTATCATGGACTAGCACATTTTTTTTTTTTTTTTACAGACATGGAGTCCATCCTGGATTTCTTGGCTTTAAGCCATTTCCTGAGTTGGCACTCGTCCAAAGCTTTCTTGTAGGTATGGATTCCAACCATTCCAATAGGAAAATTTTAGAATCCACCTTTTACTAGAATTCCAACAAACTGTTTGTTTTAATCCTAAGTAACCTACGATAGGTATGAGCGACAATAGAATTATTCTCTTCAACTCTTTGAAGCCTTTCATTCTAGTAGGACGATAGAAGTCTCGCTACTTGAATTAGCTTGCTTCGACACATGTTTTATCAAATTAGCTGATTTCATGCGCATTCGTCTCTAATGTAGTGTTATCTACATCCATTTGTTGCTCGTCTCGAATCTCATCGAGATCTAACTTTACTCCCACTTGGCTTTGTAGGAAGACATTTCTTTCTATAAAGACACTATCGCGAGCAACAAACATTTTGTTTTTACGCGATTGTAGGAATAATACCTCTGATTTAGGGTTTAATCTTTGTAAACATTTTACGTAGATTTCATAACCCTTGAATCCTGTTAGAAAAGATAACTTTGGAACATTTCCAATCCATAACTCTTATGACATCTTTCTACTACTTTGGTTAAGTTTCTGTTTAGTATATTCACAATTGTTGTTGTTCTAATGCATATCCTCAAAACGATATTTGTAAATCATTAAATCTTGGATCGAACCATGGCAAGCAAAGTTTGATTCCTGCTTTATACATACATTTTAATTGTAATGTTCCTGGATTGTGAACAAATTCAACAATTCCTTTAGATGATCATTTGTTTTGAGTTAATTATTTATTACAACAATCATATTGTGGTGCTAAATTGTTTATCTCAAACTTGATTTTACATTTCATTTTGGAAATTTTGAACATTTCAATGATTCCAACTTTTATTTCATTAAGTAATTATCGACATATTTACTTAAATCGTTAATAAAATCAATGAAAAAGTAAAATCTTTTGCTAATTTTGAATTATGGTACACTCACATCATATGTTTGTGTTCTAAAAGGTCATTTTTAGCTCTTTTACCCTTTCAACTAAAAGGTAACTTGGTCATTATACCTTATTTAGCACGACTTCTAATTCTCAAGTGATTCATAATCATATAAGAGTAAGAGTCCATCCATAACTTTGGATGTGCAAATGGTTTATGTGACCTAACCTTACTTTGTTATAAGTAAGTTTACTTTGAATCATCTAAATTTACTTTTGTGATCTACTTATATCAATGTCATAAATAAAATCAACTCATATCTAGCAAAATGAAAACAATTTATTACCTTGGTCATGGATCAACGTTTGTCCAAGCCAAGTAAAACCAAATCAGTATTCAAAACAAGAAAACCGAAATATTGTCTCATCAAAAACTGGAAATAGTTCTAAATGTCATGATAAACTAATCAGAAATTAAAACTATGAAGCTATCTCTGGCCACTCAAATACTTCTAGTGCACCTTCAAGCTCCATCTCCATGCTAGCTTCACTTGTTTGCAGTTCCTGCGCAACATCATAATGTTAAGCTCTGCAACTTGGTATCACATACCTTAGTGAAAGTTAAAATGTTTATAACATAATACTTGAGGTTGATGCTCCATTCTTCTTCTTGAGGAAATCAAGGTATTTCTGGCAATTGCGTTTCCAATGCCCCTTCTTCTTGCAGTAAAAGCATTCACTCTCACTTGCAGTTTTGGGTTTTGGATTCGCCTTAGGCTTTTCAGGAGCCTTGGCAACTTGCTTGCCCTTGCTCTTGGCACTAGCCTTTTGCCCTTTATTCTTGAACCCCTTTCCCTTTTGAATCATAAGAACTTCTTTCTTAGGTTCCTTAGGGATTTGTTTCTCAGCACTAACCAGCATTGCATGCAATTGATTCATAGTCTTTGCATTCGCAGTCATGTTAAAGTTCATGATAAACTGGTTGAAACTTTCTGGAAGTGAGTGGAGAATGATGTCTGTTGCCAAATCATCACTAATTGGGTACCCCAGTTTCTCCATACTTTGAATTAGGCCGATCATTTTGAAAACATGATCATGAACTGTGGCACCCTTCTCCATTCTACAATCCAGAATCTCACGATGAAGCTCATACCTTTCAACTCTAGCTTGTTTCTTAAACAAAGCTTTGAGCTCTTCCATGATTGAGTAGGCATCCTGGTCTTCAAAACGTTTTTGAAGACTAGGTTCCATGGTAGCAATCATTAAGCAAGTGATAGGCATAGCTCTATCATGAGCTTCCTTGTGCTTCTTGATATCTGCCGCAGTTGGATTTTCTGGCAGAGGTCCTGGTAATGGGGTATCAATGACATCCTCCTTACCTTCAGATTTCAGAACAAGCCTTAGCATTCTTTCCCAGTTGGAAAAGTTTTCCCCTGTCAACCTATCCTTCTCAAGGAATGGTCGCAAATTGTAAACGTTGTTGTCATTGTTATTACGGCTACCCATCTATGTCAAAATAAGGCAAAGTTTAAAAAATATGTTTAATTAAAATTAAAGTACCATAAAAGGCATTTATTTGGTAACTTTAAAACACTTTATTCAATAATTAAATGATCCCAATTGAATTTTAAGTGATTCCAAGATCCTTTATTTGTGCAATAATTGACCGGACTGAGGCCCTGCCATCAACCATTACATTTTCAAGGTGAGTAAACTCTTTACTGATTACAACTCTTGTAACTCTTGGTTGAATAATTAACCATCACATGTTTAATTATTACCCTTAGCTTCAAGGTTCTAAACTGATCTTTAGGTAACCTTGTTGAATATAACCAATTAAAAGTGTAGAACGTGATCTACCCCCACTTCCCCAAGATATATTATGACGCTCTGCTGAGGCCGACCCATCACAAACGATCAAGGTTTTCGTCGGGTTTTTAATTGGAAAAGCTGCATCAATATTACTGGGATCTAGATTTATTATGTTGTGATTATTTAGTGAACTCTAGCGCATCATCAATCAACATAAATAAACCTAAACATGCATAATCTACTAATGCAATAAAATATGACATAGTATGGCCCCTTAGTCCTAAGAAAACTAGAAATGAAAAATGCTCCCACTTGAATCATCATGGATCTTCATCCACCTTGCTCCTTTGGGCCTTCACTTCATGGGCTTCTTTTGGGCTAACACCATTTAAATAACTATTCTATTTACATTAAATAAAAGTTATGAAAATACTCAACGGTACGCAGACCGTATTTAGATTACAAAAATACATCACGATACGCAGATCGTATTTGAGAATCTATGGGCCATACTAGTCTATATATAGCAATATAATATCATATATTAGAAAAGTGCCATATAATAATTCACTCAACATGCTTGTCTAAACTACAACATCGAATGTTCATAATAAAGTCAACGCATTTCCTAAAATATCTTATATTTTAATCATAATTAGATAATATCATATATTATTCATGACGGTTCATAAAATATCATATATTTAATTTAGTCATGAGATAGAATCAAATCATATTTTAATCTAGAAAGATAAATCATATTTAATCTTCCATGATTATCCTAACTAATTTAGGAGATTCTATCCTAATTACTAGCCAATCAAATAATTTTAAAATCAATTACATCCTAATCTAATTATGGGATAATCACATTATTTAAATCAATTATTATCCTTTTGGAATATGCTCAGAATATCCTAGTCAATCTTATCCTTAATTAACCACTTTAATTTAGGATAATCATCAAAATAACAAACTAAATATGGATAATATCAAATATAACAACTTTTGAATATTTGATTTTATCCTAAATAAAAGATTTTATCAAAATAAAACCAACTTTATCTTTTAAACTAAAAGATCATATTTTGAAAATATTTGAACTTATCCAAAATAAAACTAATTTTATCTCAAAATAATTCGTAATTATCCTGAAATAAATTTTTAAAACAGAATTTTTTTTTTAAAAAAACCGCAACCACCAACGCCGGCCACCGTGGTTGGCTGGCCGAAGCTAGCCACGGTGGCTGGCTGCCGTGACAGCAGCCACTGCCGCAAGGGCAGCAGCGTGGCAGCTGCTACTGCTGGGGTGCAGACCACAAAAATCATATTTTAGGGCTATAAATTTCGAAATTATTCGAAAATTAGGGTTAGGGTGTTCGAAAAATTCGAACAATTTAGGGCATAATTCGGTCCTCTTCATGGCTATTTGAGCATAATTAAATCGCATTTAATCTATTCCAAAAGTTTAATCACATTAAATATAATAATCGAACCATAATTAAATTAATTTCTCCCTCTTAATTGATTATAAAATTATCGTGGACATCAAATAATCGTATTATTATGATCTAGCGCGTTCATGCAAGAGGCTAACTGATACCACTGTAGGAGTTTATAGGTACTACACAGCGGAAATAACATATATGAATCATATTCAATAAAGTACCTAATCCAAGGATCGCATGCATAACACACAAGACACATAATCACACCTTTGAAGCGTGAATTCCACGAAGTTATTCGACAGGCAAATCAGGGAGAGAATAGAGCCCCAAGTGTTGCTCCTCTACTTAGTCCACGAGATTCGAACGAGCCGTCCACCAATACTAGATTGGTCGAGTGATTGAGGAAAACCGCGATCACCACCTTTTCGGACAACCGACCACCGCACGAACCACCACCACCACGAGACACCACCGCGCCTAGGGGAGGAGAGAGCCGTGTGAGAGGGAGTATGAGAGGGGTTGGTTTCGTGTTTGCTAATTAGGGTTTGATCTAAAAATAATCAGTCAATTCCTTGCTTGCAAACCTAGGCACCTAGTCTATTTATAATCTCATTATAATTAGACTAGGGCACGAAGCCCAATAGCCTCTTAAAGCCCCATATGGCCGGCCACCTAGAGTGATGAGGCCCGTGATGGGCCTCGTCCTCTAATGCTCGATCTAGCCCCTTTGTGTGACCTTATAGGATCCGTCCAATTGGGTTTTGGCCTATTTTACTAGTCCAAAGATCGTAAGTACCTCTAGCTATGGCAAAACGACGACCCAAATGTCCGGACTTAATTATCTCCATAATTTGATCCAATTATATATCAAGTAATTGCACACGACGAAGACATAACTCCTTCAAGAGCCAGACCCAATTTTGGGTGGGAAGTGTTCAAAACCGCTCTGAGAGATAAATTTTACCCTCCTTTCCTAAAGAAACAAAAGGCTCAAGAGTTCATAAACCTGAATATGGGACAGATGACAATTTCTGAATATTACAATAAATTTATGACCCTTGCCAGGTTTGCTCCTGAGGTAGTACCCACAGAAGAACTGAAGGCTCAGAGGTTTGAGCAGGGGTTAACTGACCAATTACAGAAAGACTTAGCTAGAAAGGTATTTAAAACCCTTGATAAGGTATATGAGAGAGCTGCTCACATGTACCACCTGAATTCAAAGAGTGTGGGCGAGAGTACTAAGGCCGGAGAAAAAAGGAAGGACTTTGGGAAACCTGAACACCAAAGCAGCTTTAAGAGGCCAGAAATGAGAACTCATTTGATAGAGGTAACCAAAATGTTAGCAACTCTTCTAATGCTAACAATGGAGAGAGAACCTACCATTGTAAGAGGTGTAGGAGAAACCACCCTGGGAGAGACTGTGATGGGAATTTGGTGACTTGCCGGTTCTGTAATAAGAAGGGGCACAAGGAATATGAATGTTACACCAAACAGAAACAACAGGGAAATGGTGGGAATGGTGGGAACACCCAACAGAGGCCTAACAACTTCAACAATCAGGGGAACAAGGGAAATGGTCAGAATGGGAAGTTTGGAAATGGTAGCAACAACAACGACAGATTTGGCAATGGCAGCAACAACTCGGGCAACAACAACAATGGTTACCAGGCAAGAAACAACACTCCCGGGCGCTTGTCTGTGATGAGCAAGGGAGAAGCTGAGAGGTCCTCGGATGTAGTCACTGGTACTTTTTCTATTCATTCTATCTCCGTCAACACTTTGTTTGACTCTGGAGCAGCTTACTCTTTCATTTCTACTTCTGTTGTGCGCAAGTTAAACTTATCCGAGTCAAGTCATGTTGATGTGTCGGTCAGTCTGCCTACGGGCAAACTTGTCCATTGTAATAAAATATTCAAAGGCTTGCCTTTGAAAATAGGAGAAGCTATCTTTCCATCGAATCTTATTAAGTTTAACCTGGGGGACTTAGATGTAATTCTGGGGATGGATTGGCTGAGTTCATACAAGGCCAAGATAGACTGTGAGATGCAGAGAGTGCAATTGAGAGATCCTTTGGGTAAGACGGTGTCCTATAGACATTTAGGGAAGCCTAAGGGTTTTGGGATTATTTCTGCTTTGAAGGTCAAGAAGCTAGTGAATAAGGGATGTCCATTGTACTTTTGCTGTGTCCAAGATTTGATTATGAGTGAGAGTAGGCGGATGGAGGATGTACCCATTGTGAGTGAGTTTTTAGATGTCTTTCCAGAAGAGATTTCGGGAATGCCACCTAAGAGGGAAGTTGAGTTTACCATTGACTTAGTCCCAGGAGCTGCACCTATCTCAAAAGCACCTTATAGAATGGCACCAGCTGAGATGAGTGAGCTAAAGGCTCAATTACAGGAGTTGGTAGACAAGGGGTTCATTAGGCATAGTGCATCACCTTGGGGAGCACCTGTGTTATTTGTGAAAAAGAAGGATGGAAGTTTGAGGCTATGTATTGATTACAGAGAGTTGAATAACGTGACTGTGAAGAATAAGTACCCTTTACCTAGGATAGATGACTTGTTTGACCAGCTAAAGGGAGCAAGTGTGTTTTCGAAGATTGATTTGAGGTCGGGGTACCATCAGTTGAAGGTTGCAGATAAAGATATTCCAAAGACAGCTTTTAGAACTCGTTATGGGCATTACGAGTTTACAGTCATGCCTTTTGGGTTAACTAATGCCCCATCCATATTCATGGACTTGATGAACCGAGTGTTTTATGAGTATTTGGATAAGTTTGTAGTTGTGTTCATTGATGACATTTTGGTGTATTCGAGGAATGAGGAAGAGCATGCTGAGCACTTGAGAACAACCCTTGAAACTCTTAGGAAGAACAAGTTGTATGCTAAGTTTTCTAAGTGTGAGTTCTGGTTGGAGAAAGTTGCATTTTTGGGGCATTACATTTTGAAAGAGGGTGTATCTGTGGATCCTGCGAAGATCAAGGCAGTAAGTGAGTGGCCCACACCTAAGAATGTGACTGATGTTCGTAGTTTCTTGGGATTAGCTGGGTATTATAGAAGGTATGTTAAGGATTTTTCGAGGATAGCCAGACCCATGACTACCCTTATGAAGAAGCAGAGCAAGTTTGAGTGGAACAAGAGTTGTGAGTTAGCTTTTCAAACCCTCAAAGAACGATTGACTACTGCACCAGTGCTGGTGTTACCTGATGGGAGAGACGGATTCGAAGTATACAGTGACGCCTCGAAGCATGGTTTGGGATGTGTCCTGCAACAGAATGGAAGGGTGATCGCGTATGCATCGCGGCGACTGAAGCCACATGAGGTCAACTACCCTACCCATGACTTGGAGCTTGCAGCTGTTGTGTTCGCTTTGAAGATTTGGAGGCACTACCTTTATGGTGTTTCTTGTAAGATCTTCACAGACCATAAGAGTCTAAAGTACATCTTCACCCAAGACCACTTGAATATGCGGCAACGTAGATGGCTAGAGTTTCTCACAGACTACCATGTCCACATCCAGTATCATGAGGGAAAGGCGAATGTTGTTGCAGATGCCCTTAGCAGAAAGTCGAGTCATAATGTCAATGCTTTGGTGGTGGCCAATGAGTTGTGTAAGGATATGAGAAGATTGAATCTTGAGGTCATTAACCAAGGAGAGTTAGAGGGATTGCTGAGTGCCTTAACCATCCTTCCTTCCATATTTGAGGAGATTAAAGAGAAGCAACTGGAAGATGAGTCATTTTAGAAGATTAGGGATCGTGTGACTAGTGGTGCGGAGACTGAATTCAAGATTCATGTGGATGGGAGCTTGAGATATAAGGAGAGATGGTGTATACCACAGAAGTGTGAGGATGTTAAAAGAAAAATCATGGAGGAGTGCCATAATACACCTTATTCAGTTCACCCTGGGGGAGATAAGTTGTATAAGGACTTGAAGGAGTTCTATTGGTGGCCGAATATAAAAAGGGAGGTTGCTGAGTTTGTATCAAAGTGTCTGACGTGCCAGAAGGTGAAGATAGACCACAAAAGACCCATGGGAAAAGTGCAACCATTAGAAATACCTAGTTGGAAATGGGATTCTATATCCATGGACTTTGTGACAGGTTTACCAAAGACTCGTAGTGGGAACGACACGATCTGGGTGATTGTAGACAGACTTACTAAGTCAGCGATGTTCATTCCTATCAAGGAGACCTGGAAAAAGAAGCAGCTAGCAAGTGTCTATGTGAAGAATGTAGTTCGTTTGCATGGAGTTCCCAAGGACATAGTGTCGGACAGAGATTCGAGGTTTATATCAAAGTTTTGGCAAAAAGTGCAAGAAAACCTTGGAACTACATTGAAAATGAGTACTGCCTTTCATCCTGCAACGGATGGTCAAACTGAGAGAACAAACCAAACCACGGAGGATATGCTGCGAGCCTGTGCTTTGGATTTCCAAGGGAATGGGGAGGATCACCTACCTTTGATCGAATTCTCCTACAATAACAGTTACCATACAAGCATCAAGATGGCACCATTTGAAGCTTTGTATAAGAAAGTGCAGAAGTCCAGTTTGCTGGAATGATTACAGCGAACGAGTTACTTTGGGTACAGAGTTCATTGAAGATATGGTGAGCAAGGTGAGACTAATTCAGTCGCGTATAAAAGAAGCACAAGATAGACAGAAGAGTTATGCCGACTTGAAGAGAAGGGATGATGAGTTTAGTGTTGGGGACAAGGTCTTTCTAAAGGTTTCTCCAACAAAAGGTGTGATGCGATTCGGCAAGAAAGGGAAGCTCAGTGCAAAATATGTGGGTCCGTATGAAATTCTCCAACGTGTGGGAAAAGTAGCTTATAAATTGGCTTTGCCAATGGAGTTCGAGAAAATGCATGATGTATTCCACATTTCCCAACTGAAGAAGTATGTACCTAGTGAAACCCATGTGTTGCAACCAGAGACAATTCAATTAGATGAGTCTCTAATTTATGAAGAAAGACCAGTCAAGATACTAGATCACAAGGTGCGTAGTACTAGAACCAAAGATGTGAAGATAGTGAAGGTCCTTTGGTCGAACCAAGAGTACGAAGAGGCTACTTGGGAGGCCGAAGAAGAGATGAGGAACAAGTATCTCGAGTTATTTAACGAGGTGAGTTACGAGGGCGTAACTCTTTTCTTTTAGGGGGGGTAGAATGCGATGTAATTTCGCGCTTTTAGCTCAATTATACTATTTATTGCTTGAATTTGCATGTTTTTGCCTATTATTATGCATTACTATTGTGCTTACATACAATAGAAGTATGTAAACTTTGGCCAAGTATGAGTTAATTGAGTACAAAGTTCAGTTTGTTGAGCATATAAGTTGAGGATCAAGCAATTTACAGCAATACAAAACACAAAAGTTTGAATGGTTTTTAGAAAAATTATGGTTTTTGGGTTAAGTTTCAAGGGCGAAACTTCTTTTAAGAGGGGTAGATTGTAATCCCCCACATTTTCAATATATTTATTTATTAATTATAAAAATATTTTTTTCTATTTTAAGTTCATAGTATGAATTATTTTGACTAAATAATAAGATTTTCAAGCCAAAATTGTGAAGTGTTAAATTTAAATTATAATCCCTTTTAAGTTACTAGCCCAAACACTCAATCCTTATTCAAGCCCAACTACCCAATACTACTCCTAATGAAACTAGGAAAAATAAAACCCCAAAACCCTCACTCACTTCTCCCCTTTCACGTAAAAAAAAAAAAAGAACAGCAAAGCTGCTTCTGCTCACTGCTCACTGCTCACCACCGCCGCTGCCACCTTCTGCCTGCCGCTGCACCACCGCCGCACCACCGCCTGCTGCCGCCTGCTGTTGTCCGCCTCTTTCCTTCCCTTTTTCCTCACTTCTCTTGTTTTGTTATTTTGATTTAAAGCTTCAATTTTTATTTGATTTTGTTCTAAATTATATTATGATGGTTTGATAGTATGTTTAAGTTATAAAAGATTATAAATTTATAAGTTTTAGCATATCTAATTTATTATATAAAATTTCAGATTATATATGTTGTATAATTTAGGGTTTAAAACTTACTTTTTTTTCATGTTTTAGGGCTTGATAACTTACTAATCAAGTTACCTAATTATTCTATGTTTAAATTGCATCAAAGTATCATTATTTTGTTTATATATAAATTTTCAGATTATTAAAGTTTTAATTTTTATGAGCAAAGTATATTAATTTCATGTTTTTATGCTTCTAAGCCTATAAAATAATTATTGTGGGTATTTTATGATTAAAAGATTTGAACTTTAAATTACAACCTCAAGTATAAATTTTCAGATTTCATACTTTTTATTTTGAAGCCTCTAATTACATTGAATTGACATATTTTTGGGTTTTTAACACACTAACTTGCTATATAACAATATTTTCAAGTAAGTATGCTTATGGGGTTATATACTTAAACTAAATTTTCAGATTTATTTACCTACTTTAAAGTTGCTGGAATTTCATGTTATACACTATATTTTCATAATTTTAACATATAAACTTATAGTTGGGATGTTATATTACTACTATTGACTATTGGGGACAATTTCAAGGCTTTATTTTGATGATTTAAGAGGTTTTAAAGTAGTTTAGTATTGCTGTAAATTTATGCTTGGGTATTGATTTATTTCTAATTGTTTGGTTTAGGAGAGGACTTTGTAGAAGGCGATTTCTAGTTTTAAAGTGGCCAACCGGATTGTTTACACAAGGTACGTACAAGTTAAGAAACCATGCTTGTAGGTGCATGTTTAAGGACGGATCGAGAACTTAGTATCATGTATAGGGATGACTGGGTTAAATTGTTTGGTTATACATTGTGAATTTCATATGGTGTGCACTACCCTATATTGCAAATGTTGTTTATGCTCTAATTATGCAAGGTGCGCTTAGAGGCAAAGGTATGTGATTGGTGAAATGATTTATTAGTTACTCATTCATGATTTATGAAGTAGGATGAGTAAAGGAGGAATTCAAGTCTTATAAGACGAGGTTTAAGTTTTGGGGTTCCTTATGCACTCAAGGTGTTAATACACCGAGGTAGTAAAAGAATAAATAATAAATGTTGCTTACCACTAATAAATCAAGAATTGGAATTGGAAAGTTGTTTTACTTGTTGAATTGATTATGGATTGATTGTATTGTTTGCATTTGAGTTATCACCAAGTCCAAACCTGTAAATCACGTAAAGTGCAAGATGGATTAGCAATAAAACTCTGGATTAGTGCACATCTGGATTAATGACAATCAGGGGTTGGGGTACATGGGGTATTAGCCGTGTACTTTTCTCGAGGCCGTTTGATCCACGAGTCTCTTATTTCAAATATATTTTCTTTAAAAACTAGGAGTTAGATGAGATCTCATACTAACTACGGTCACGGAGTCGCACCCGTGGTCGTTGGATGTTTATTGATATTTCCGAAAGGAGGCATGGGGTTTTTCTTATATTGATGTTCCAAATGGAACATGAGTTGGACAACCTTGTCTATTGCTAATCCAAAGAAATAAATAAATGATTTAGTTAATATCAACTAGTGAAGTCTTAATAAATTCGATGGATGAGTCATGTGTTGAGTCAATAATCTAATGATGTGTGCGATTGATTATTAGTAGCATGTTAGGGATTTCTTAGTTTATTTCGCAGCTTGTATGTACTCAGCTTTGCTGATTGCGTGCTTTTGTGTGTGTCTTTCTTTGGTCATGGCCTTCGCCTTAAAATGACCCTGTGACGATCCAATTTTTACACTCGTAATATTGGGGAGCAGATTAACCACAGGTTCTTACACATGCAGCATTCACACCAGAGTTGTGGGATCTTAGTGGAGAGTTGATTGACTGCAGTTTATTTCTTTTGCAAGTTTGAATTTATTTGAACACTAGTCTTATGTACTCATTACTTTTGGTGGATTTTTGAATAAGGGCCATAATGGTTCCAACTTGTAAAATTTAGTTTTAAGCCTTTGGTTTTGAAACTTATTTTTATAAACTGATTTAGTTTTTCCGCTGCTAATTTCTGATATAGCCTTAACGTTTGAACACGTGGCGGTAGCACGCTAGTAATTCTCTTGGAATTGTTCAGGTTATTCACTGGTTTGAAGAGAGAATTATTGGGGTGTTACATCCTTCTTTCCCAACTTTATGCTGGAACCACCAATGGAGATGGTTATAATAACATTAGAGGGTCTACGACATCACCATTAGCAATTTTACAAAAAAAACTTGAAACCAAACAAAATTAATTTTTAAATCAACACGTATCATAAATTAGTTTACGGTTTAACGTTATTCTTAGAAACTGTTAAAAAAATTACCTTCATTCTATACTTAAAATATATTGAAAACGAAATGGAAAAAAGAGGGGAAAAGGAATACCTTAAGTCTTAGCTTTTCTTTTGTTTGGTCTTAAACCTTTTAAGCAAAAATTTTGTAACGACAATGGTTAATTAAATTTGTTTCCAACCAAATAATTAAACACCCTTACCAAACATGCTTTCATGGGGATTATCAAATTTTATTAAATTTGCATACAATATTAATATAATTAGAGATATGAGTGAAGCGTAAAATGAGATATGTTGTAAGTAAAAAAAAAGATACATTTATTCGATTCTTAATAATTGCAATATTGGTATTTCTCATCTTCTGTAATCGGTCATTTGAGACTTGTAATTCACTTTTAGGACCGCATATGATGCATGTATTTGAGGTAGTATTTTTTATTTTGGCAAACAATTCACAAATCTAGATGCAAGTATTTTGTTACTATGAACATGCAACAATTTTATTTTTCATGTTATCCAATGTACTATTGTTTGTTGTTCATTAGCACTTGAAGTTGTTTAAGTTTATTATATTTCTCTGATCTTAGTCTTCTTCTTAAAAAAAAAAGTTTAATCATTAATGCAATTAAAGTAGTATATTAACAAAAATATTGTAAAAAGTTTATGATATTACTTGTGATTTATTCACGAAATACTAACTTTAAAGGAAAATATACATACTGAATATAATAAACGTAGTACATCTACTATTGTAATAATGAGGTCGTAGCCTATTGATATCTAATTTAAATTCCACCTAGAGGCTAGTGGTCAATACGAACTAGAGGTAATCAATGAGCAGATTGGACCATGCCAAAGGTTAAAAAAAAACCTTCCCATTCCACAAATCGGGCCGGAAAATGTGTGCTCAAACTAGGCAGGCCGGCAGGCTTTTCGGGCCAATTTCGGATCAGCCCATCTAAAATTGCGTAAAATCGATTTTCCAAGCCCCCCCCCCATTTTTTTTAAAAAATTGGGTCGAGTCAAAACCGAACCGATTTCAAGACAAAAATGTCTAAAGCCCGTCCAAAATCGGGCCAGGCTGAACTTGATTAAGTCTAATACGAACTAGGCCCTAATTTATTGTGACAAAACTAGGGATGTCAATGGGGCGGGGCGGGGCGGATGTTGGCCTTCCCATCCCCATCCCTATCCCCGCGACGGGTCTAATATTCATCCCCATCCCCGTCCCGGCGGGTACAACTCCAAAACCATCCCGCCCTACCCCCCCACTTGGATATCCATCCCCATCAAATACCCGCCTAATCCCCACCCAAGACCCACCTAATCTCCGTCTCTCAAATACACAATTCTACATAATTAATACAAATTATTAAATTAAATAAACATTCTTAATACTACACAGATTTTTGTTTATAATATAAGTGTAGTACAAAGTATTATAATTAATATTTTATTTCACGTAATTATTTTATAAAATAGTATAAAAGTATATAGATGTGGGTATGAGATGGGATGGGCGGGTACGAAGTGGGGCGGGGCGGGTACAACTTAAAATCCACCCCCGCCCCATCACTCATGGCGAGTATGGTTTTTATCCCCATCCCCGCCCCACCATCCACCAAACCGAGACCCACTGGGGCGGTGATGCGGCGGGTTTCCTACTTAATCCGCTCCACTGACATCTCAAGACAACGATAAATCAACCCGACAATCAAAAAATCAACCCGAAATGAAGCACGAAGACGACCCGATTACCCATATTGCCAGCTCTTTCTAACTGTAGTTCAAAAAGACGTCACCAAAAATCCTACTCGTTCCTCCCCTTACCGGCACAACAATTAGGTATCAGCGACCGAACAAAATCTCCGGTGATTTAGGTTTTGGCGCGCAGATTACCCAGTGTCCATTGTCTAAAGTTTCTTAGAATTTTACCTTGGATTACTTCATATTGTTTTTAGGGTTCTTTGATTTGTCAGTTTATCAGGTAATTTGAATCCTTTTTGTTTTTCAATGTTTTATATGTTTATTATTGTTGTTTTATGATTATTACTTTATGGATTCATCTTGCTTCATAGCCAATTATACATAATGTAGCTTATTTTGTGTGGAATTTGGAAAAACTAATGTTTTTTGTTTAAAATTAAGTAATTTTCTGTCTAATTTTGATATTTCTCAGTAAGGTTAAATTATCCTGTGCTGTAATTTGAAGAAATGTGAAAATTTTGGTGAATGTTCGTATCAAATTTGTTGGAGTATTATGATTTATGAATGAGCTTGACAATACATGTGTGTGTTGTTTGATAATTATAAACTTATTTTGAGTAAGCTATGTTTTTCTAATTTTGTTTAACCTGCATTAATGATTTAATTTTTCGCGGTTATATTTTGAAGTAAAGTGAAAATTTAGCTGAATTTCGGTCCTGAAATTGGCTCCTGGTATAAAATTAGATCCTTTTTGTACTCAGTAATGAGTTGACTAGCATATCGCTGCATATAAGTACTATTGGTTCATTTGTTTTACCTAAGGAAATAAAAAAGGCTATTGGTTCATTTGTTTGAAAATTGTTTTTATTGCAGTGATATTGATGAGCATGAGTAGGCAAAGGTCCGTGGGCGGTGGGAGTCAGCTTGTATTGGATTACCTGAAGCGAAAGCACACCGAGAATCCTAATTTCTATTATGCAATTCAGGGCGATCATGATCCTTTGACTGCCAATATTTTCTGGATTGATGCTGCCTCCCGCATTAACTATACCTACTTTGGTGACACTGTGGTTTTCGACACCTCATACTGTAGCGATGTTTATAAAGTACCCTTTGCAACATTTACGGGATTAAATCATCATGGACAGCCAACACTTTTTGGCTGTGCCTTAATGCTTGATGAATCAGAGGCTGCCTATGTTTGGCTGTTCCAAACATGGCTTCATGCGATGTCAGGTCAAAGCCCAGTCTCGATCACAACAGAGCCTGCTAGGTTTGTGCAGATGGCAGTATCTCAAGTTTTGCCCAATACCCGGCTTCGTTATTGTAAATGGAACATGTTTAGAGAGACACAAACCCATTTGGGTCATGTGTACCAGTCACATCATACTTTTGAGGTAGAGTTCAGGAAGTGTGTTGATCACAGTGAGACGATTGGGGAATTTGAATCAAGGTGGGGAACACTTTTGGAGCAGTATTATTTGATAAATGATGAATGGATGCAGTCAGTTTATGATGCTCGGCGTATGTGGGTGCCTGTTTACATGCGAGACACTTTCTTCGGCGAGGTCTATGGTGATGAAAATGAGGGTAGAAATATATACTTTGATGGTTTTATAACTTCTGACACCACATTACAAGCGTTGATCCAAGATTATGAAAAAGCTGTTGGGAGTTGGCATGAAAAGGAACTACAGGCAGATGATGATACGAGTAACACAATGCCTATGCTGAAGACCCCATCACCAATGGAGAAACAGGCTGCTAATGTTTACACCAGGAAAATATTCATGAAGTTCCAAGAGGAGCTTGTTGAGACCCTTGCTAATACTGCAACAGAACTAGAGGAATCAGAAGGAGTCACCATGCTTCGTGTAGCTAAGTATGGGGAAGATCATAGAGCTCATATTGTTACTTACAATTCTCTAGAAACAAATGCTAGTTGTAGCTGCCAAATGTTTGAATTTTCAGGTGTCATATGTAGGCACATATTAGCAGTTTTCAGAGCAAAGAATGTTCTTACTCTTCCTTCAGATTACTTATTGAAAAGATGGACAAGAAATGCCAAAAGCGGAGGTTCATTGGACGAACATGCTGTCAGGGAACTAACCAATTCCCGAGAGTCTCTGACTATTAGATATGACAACCTACGGCAAGAAGCCATTAAATTTGTGGAAGAAGGTGCAAAATCTATTCAGGTTTACAATGTAGCTATGCGTGCTCTGGAGGAAGCTGCAAAAAAGGTTGCTTCTGTGAAGAACCAAGGTCATGGAGTTTCACAAGGTCACTCTCTGGCAAATGGTGACAGTTCAGTGGCATCCGTCCAACCTGCAGTAAGTTTAGCTTAAGCTTTGGAAATACCATTACATTACAATGTCTTATATGCTGTAATTTTTAACTCTATCCTTTCTTCTGTATAGTAGATTCTTCCCTTTATATATTCTTGATAAGTACAAGTACTTACATGTGCTGCTCTTGAGAAATTTGAAACCTTATACATGTAGCACTTGTGGAAACTTTAATGCAGTATTAGTGGAACAATTTAATTTTACAAGTTATTGGCTAGGCGGTAGCATCATATTTCTTCTGCTAATTTGAAATTTACTGGTAGATTAAGGTTATCTTCTTTTGCATTTGTGAATTATGGGTCATTTCCAAATTCCAACTCAGTGTCATCTTAGTGGAAACTGGCAATAAAGCTTTTGCTTGTGACTGCACCAATGGGTTAACTGATGACATTTGACACTTAGAATAATGCTGCAAGAATATGATGCTGCTTTGTTGTATGTTGCTGATTAGAGTACTAATTAATTGTTATGCTACAGGAAGAGAAGGTTAAGAAAATCCAAGAGTTGACAGCTGAGTTGGATATTACAAACAAGCGGTGTGAGGTGTATCGTGCAAACTTGCTGGCAGTTCTGAAAGATATGGAGGACCAGAAGTTAAAGCTTTCTGTTAAAGTCCAGAATGCAAGACTTAGTTTGAAAGAGTGAGTTGCCAAAAAACAAGTCAAGAATTTTCCTTAACTTGGTTGTAGATATTACTCATTAAGGACCATATGGTTATTAGCAAAATGACATAATTCTAATTCAGTATTCTTGTGAGTTGTAAGGCGCATTCATATTATGGACAATGCAGTATGATAGACCAACAACAATTTTATCTTTCATAATCAGTATTCTGCTATCTAATCATTCCTTGCATCCTGCAGCTAGAGGTTCAACTGGCCTTTAGTCTCCGGCCATCATTGCTTGCTAAAGGGGCCCTCAGAGAACAAGTATCCCGGAGCTTCATACTTTGACTCTATTTCTTCCCACACAAGGTGCAGAGTTGTTCTTTATCCTCAAATTTTATGCCTTTTTTGCTGAACTTTGTTTTTGAGTTGTCTTAGCATTATAATCTAGCTGGAGCCTGGAGGTGGCCAGAGGGCTCTGTTGTTCTGAGATCACCTGACTTAGTTTGTTGCTAGTGCTGGTCCAACTTGGGCCCAGTAAGGCTGGTGGGTCATGGGCCCAACCATATAATCATCCTAGCATTAACTGGCCCACTTAAGCCCGCCCGGTTTGGCCTAGCCTTTTCAGGTGGAATTTCAATTTTGACAAAAACATAAGGTCTGCCTGAAGCTCTGAACATGCCTGGAAAAGGCATGTTACCTCGTCCAAGTGTCCAATACTCCAACCCAATTTTCTTACTAGCCCAATCCTAGGTCACATATCCATAGCTGGGCTTTGCTATGAACCAGTCGAGGGCTTTAGGCCCACCTAGACTGGTTCACTCTACTGGCCACTTTTAAATTGAACTTATATGGCTACAAGATCTCTTGCAGGCTGCATTCATGAATATAAATGTTTACAATACCACTTTATCAGTCATATATAGTCATCTCCTTGCATGCTAGAACTTTCTACTGTGTATAGAATAACTTTTGAGAAGGTTTGTATTCTATAAAAGACCATCATACACAAAATAGAACATGTTTGTGGATGTTATACTTACCCCAAAGGTAGAATCACTTAGCTTGCTTGCTAATAGCTACTGTACATGCTTAATATGTCCCAAGACTGCCTTATATTCCTTGGTTTTTGTTGGCTTTACCAACATGACACCAAGCTACAACTTACAAGAGTTAAATTATTGATAGTCTGGTTACAACATGACACCAACCTTGTTAGATTTCCAAAAGAGATTTCTATACGGTCATGTCTATCTCACAAGATTTTACTTTTTGATTAAAATTATGTACTACTGATCAAAATTATTTTTTTTATTGATTGTAACATATTTTTACGGATTAAAAGAAATTAGTTATTCGTTATATGAGACCACTGATTGATTTTTGAATTGGTGTCTTTAATAAATTTTTTAGCGTACATAGTTAAATATTTCTTTGGAAAAAGTCATTTTAAAAATCCCTACTTCGTCCAATTTTCTTTAAATAATCTCAACTACAATAATCCCAACTTTCACATGCGTTTGCTTTCTTCAAGTGAGAGAGGTGGAGTATAAGGGACTAAAGATTTGTGAGTTTAATAATAATAAAAAAAACTACGGAGTTGTGGTAAGATAATGTGTAAAAGTGTAAATATTGTAGGGTACAAGGGGTAACCTATTAAATAGAAAAATGTAGAGGTGAATAGAACAATACATAAGCCAAGGCTAAACAAGTAAAATTCCTAAGGTAACCTATTAAATTCACATAAACGTTAAATTGATTGTATGACATGCAATGCCATGAACCAAACACTAGGTTTAATTTGGCTTTATTTTTAAAGATAGGCAGTTATTTGGAAAACAAAAAATACTTCCTCTCGAATTAGTTGCAACACTTCCCTAAAATGGATGCTTTTTTAGTTGCAACGTAACTATATTTAGTAGCATTGTGGGGACCAACACCCACTTACTCTCCTTTCATTATATAAGGGCTTTTTGTCCAATCTCATTCCCCATGTGGGAACCAAAGTCCACTTGCTCCGTTTTCCTTAATTTGTTACAATTAATTTGAAATAGAGGAAGTTTATCAATTCAAATTTGAAGAAAATTTCACAACAAAATAAATTATGACATGATAAAAAGCTCCTTTAACAAAACTATAAAAGGCAATAAATATGCAAATCAATCCGGATACTTTCCAATTAATGCTACTTCATCTATGGAAAGAAATCAAATTTTATAGTAACAATTCATATTCACATTAATCTTCATACCTCACATTTAATACCCTCTCTAATTATTGATCCAATGGTTCATTTCTAACAAAAATAAAAAATAAAATAAAATAAAAATAATATAGTCAAAGAGCATTATTTGTTCAATTCACTTATTCTCACTCTCCAGCTTTCCTCTATTTCTCTCACTCTTTCTGACTTTCTCTCTCTTATTTTCAACACATTGGATTGTCTTCTATCGTTTTTACTCAAGAAGACAACCCATCTTTCTTCAAAACTCATTTCTATCAAATTCAACCCATTTTCTCGGTGAAATTTACTCATCGACTTAATTATTTTCAGGTATACTTATTTTTCTCTAAATATTTTGATTATATCACTTTTTCAATCCTTTATCTTGGTTTTATTTGTTAAATTTGGTTCCTTTGATAATTTGATGTTTCAATTTTGATTGATTTGTGGTTAGCTTATGTGTTTGTTTCTCCAATTTGAATGCTGGGATTGTTTCATGAATGTGGTTTTTGGTTTGGTGGTGTACTGGGTGTTGATTAAATTGATTGTTTCATTGAAATTGACTGTTATTATTATTACATTTGATATGCTGTTTTTTTTAAATAGTTTTATTCATTTAATACAATGTATATAGTTGTGTTAATATAGTTTCTCCAAATGTAGTTATTTAATTTTGCATGTGTTGGTGGAGCATTTATTGTATTTATGTTAAATCTCGAATTTTGAGGTTGTGTTGTGTGTTGTTGGGAGGGAGGGACGCAGTTTTTCGTATACAACCGGAAAACTAGGGCTGATGACCCTTTCAAAAACACGACCTTAAATAATGGGTTTTTAATATAAACTTGTTTTAACGACAATGTCCACAATTTTTGTTTTGGTTATAAAAATGACTTTTACTTTTTTATTTCATCATATGACTAAAAGACTATATGTTGCATTTTTGTATTGAAATTTTAAATTGTAATAATATTGGAAATTTGGAAATCTTCTCTGTTTTAATCTGTGCATGAAATTATTGGGGATGAGGACATGAAATTTGTTTGAGGCGAAGAGGCATGATAGATAGAGTAATTTTTTTTTTTTTTTTGACGGGAGATATTAGAGTAAAATAAAAATGTAATTGAAAGGAAAATTTGTTATTAAATGGGCACGAAATTGGAAGAAAATAAAGATTGAGTTAAAGAGAGGAAGCATAAGAAAGGCCCCCCTCCCCTGCCCCCACCCCGAAACAAAGAAAAGAAAAAAAAGGTGTTCAAAGAGAGACACGTGGCATTCTAGATTTTCTTTAAAAAAACTCTTGTTAATTGTAGCTCCTAATCTGAATTTATCAAACAACCTGAAATTTTTGGGTTAAATATTTATGTTATTTATCGTAATTATGTTCATTGGGCCTATAAACAGGTTTTGAAAGTTAGGATATGAGAGTTTGACCACAAACAAGTTCAAATCAATAAAGGTGAAGTATCTTATTAGCCTTTTAAGTTATAAGGTAATCTTTAGTATTTTGATCCCCACTAGTCCGATTGTTTTGTTTATTTTAGAGTTTCATCTGTAAAGGGGGCAACTTTCCGAATACTTTTTAAGACCTGAAATCCTACATCAGGGGTAAGAGTATGTACTATACAATGTACACTGCCTGGTGGAACTTTTTACATTCTGACAAATATTTATAACAGCATAGGTTGCATTTTGTTAGTCTAACATAGCATATCAGTCTCAAGTTCATAAGGTGTTTGTATCAATGTGTTCCCAAGACAAGATCAAGTCACTTTTGCCACAGAATAGGGCTTGGAATGTTACGCTAACTCGGTTGAGTTTTGCTGAGTTTCTTATGCTGTAAACAAAAACTAAAGTATTTGCACAGATTACATGCCTGCAAAGTGAACTTCCACTTTATTTCATGAAAAATCATTTGAAATTTTTTATTTGGTTCTGTATCAAGTTTACGAGCTGTATTATCGAAATGTGTATTTGGTTCTGTATTTATTTTACGAGCTGTATTATTATGTCTTTATTTTTTTACTATCAACTAATATATTCTTTACTAATGTTTTAATTCTATGCAGGTCCTGCAACTTTAGTTGTGCGGGCGGGGTTTGGAATATAAATCAAATTTTCTAGTTGGAAGTTGTTGAGACATCTTTGATTTGAGAAGCACAATGTCCCTAATCAGAGGTCAAAGTAGTGATGCTGAATCCAGTACTGAGAGCATTGAGATCAATCTCAATTCTCTTTCTCTTAACAATGGTGTGCTTCTTGTCTTTCTGAAGTTGTATGATGAATCCTCATTGATTTGGTTTTCAATAATTGATTCTAATGTGTTTTACATATGTAGTATATATATGTAGCTGATCAGGATGTATGCTTAAGCATAAGCAGTAATTCTGATCAGTCTAGCCCATGCACGACACAACATAATCACGGTTCACCCCTTCACTGCTGAAGGAACCAAACCATGTTGGCATTGTCCCAAGCTTAGTTGATAGTAATTTCAACAAAGTCCCTGGTTCAACTGGGAATCTGATCTCTGACATAATACTGATCAGGGTCCAAATTTAAATGCAGGAGGTGCAGCTGTCGGTAATGTTGCTGAGCCAAGATTGTCAATGGGCTCCTCCTCCAATGTCGATTATTCTGTAGGAGCTTCCAGCTCTTTGGGGAAGCAAGAGGATATTAGCTCAGATCCTAAAGTCAGCATTCAAAATATAGCTGACAAGACAAGGGAAGTACCAGGTGGTTCAAGACCGACATTTGAAGTGGGAAGCTCTAGTGGTCCTCAACAAGCAGAAAACAACTTGTCGAATAATCTTTCAGTTCATTTGAATGATTCTTCCTCCCATACATCATTGATGTCACCTTGGAATTTTACTCAGATGAATGTTCAAGAACATCCTGTCTTGGGAACAGGCGCTGGTCTTCACTCAAGCTATAACACCCATCCTCGTCCAATCGCCAGTATCCATCCTGTAATGCCTCATGGAAATTTCAACCAAGGGCTAGCCATCAATACCTTTCAGATCCCCACACTGTATAATCCACTCCTTGCATATGGGAATCCTCTTTTTCCTTTAGTTCTATATCCCTCACAATCACCATTGCCTATGTGGCAGTGGCTCAATGATATTTCTGTAAGTTCCAGGCCTTCCACCTCACCTGACATGCCCAGGATGGTGCTTGCTCCTAGCTTTTCTGGAAATCTGTCTCAGTCGGCTTTTACTATCGACTCCAGTTTAAGGGCTGGCAATTTAATTGAGAGTGGACTATTGCCTGACCTACAAGGCCACTCACATCATCTGCATCATCACAGCCTAGCCGTTGGAAGCTATGATACTCTTGGTGGTGATTATGTTCATTATAATTTATATTACCATCAGTGGCCCTCCCTTCCCTGGGCTCCTCTGACCACTAATCCAGCTGGAAGGCAGCAAACAGCATTAGATTTCCTGCCAGGGTTTGTTTCTCCTAGGATTGGTCCAGGATCAGGTGTTGGGAATTTTGTTTTCACTCCTAGTCCAAATCCTGCTATCTATGGGCATCATGGACATGGCATTGTCGGCCAGAATTCTTATTTTTCGGGTCCACCAGCCACCCAATCTGGTCATCATCTAAGTCTTGGAGTGCACCATAATTCCCAGTCTATGGAGGCTGAAGTAGAAAGACATCACAGGCCAATGTCCGAGGTTTGTGAACTAGAGTATTCCCTTTTCTAGATTTACTCTAGCCATTATTTTATTTATGTATCCTATATTTGAGATTGCCTACTTCACCTAACATTGTGGCAGGCAGAATCTTTGTTTTTTAATTTGCTGAACTATTTTCAGATATTATCGTCCATTTATCTTTTTATTAAATTACTTCCTCATTTCAGAGGAAAGCCATTTAATATTTTTTTTCTTAAAAAAACTTTTCCTGTCCAAAGGTGCATCACATGTTTTCAGATGAGGGCAGAGAATTTCTCAAGCTATATTGCTATGCTTGTTATGTTGTTGCAGAGTTAGTTTGCACAATTATTATAAGGAATTTATGAGACCTATTATGAACTGATACTAGTTGATCTGAATTAAGTAGAAATTAATTGATGCATTCTGTGGATTTATTTGATTTGGCATTAGCTCCTCATATCCAATATGTTTTAAATTTTTGGTTGTGCACTAATTTGCATTCATGGTTATATTATCCTTCATTCCTTTTCATTTGGATTACAAGTTACTGTTTCCATAATTTGACTTATAATGTTAATGATGGAATCATTACTGGAAGCAAGTCTATTAGCTAAGTCAAAGCTTTAAGACTAAGGATATTATTTGTAGTGGTAGATTACTTAAGGGGAAGTGGAGTCCATCAAATGATTGCAAATAAATTTGGAAGCAAAGTGATTAAGTAAGGCAAACTAGAAGGAAACTTTTTATGCTTTAGGAAACGTCGGTAAGGATATGCAAGATTTAGACTGCAAGCTTGATATTACATGTCGGTGCTTACTAGTAATCCATCTGTTACACATTTACAATTCTTCCATTCATCTATGTGCTTTAGGTTTGGGTAGCATAACCATGTTTATTGACTTTTCCATTCATGTATGATAGGTTTTGTTGGTAATAAAATTTAGCTTTTTCCAGCTCTAGTTTGCTATGGGTACAGACATACTGTACAGAACTATAGGTTGGTGATGCTTGAAGAGAAATTATTTAGTTCTTAAAGCATCTACACACATGGATATAGTGTGACAGACCAAGTCTACAACTCAAGGACTGTGTAGGTAATTGTCTGATCAACCATGAGTCTTGTGGCTGTTTGTTTGGTTTTGGTTTGGACACTAATCATTACCTCTTTTTTGCATAATTAATGGCAAAGGCCAATATTTTATGCTTCGCCTTTTGTTTTTTTTTTTTTTTTTTTTTTTAATTTTTTTTATGCTTAAGTGTCTAAATCATCTTAACGTGTATGATATTACGTCTTATAGTTGGTATATTCCCCTTGAGTTAGGATGTTGTGTATCCTTTGTAAGTATGCCCATTATGGTAGAAAAGGGGTATCTAATTAATTGTAAGAGATTGTTTCCAAGTATATTTAAGATTTCCTATCACCTCGTCTTGCACCCTACAATCAAAGCGGTAGGAACTACTGACTAGTAGCTCATGAAGGAGATTCTTCGTGTCCGAAGATGTTTGCATAGTGGAAGAGTGAAGAAACATGCAAGACAAGAACATCACCTATAGTAACTTGTTCTTGCAAAAAGTGGATATCCATATGAAAGTGATTGGTGGGAATCGGATTGCAATTAAGATTTATACATTGTCACTAAATATTGCAATGGTCTAAATCATCTAATGCTTATGATATGGTGTGTTAGAATTGGTAAATCCCCCTTAAGTTTGGATGTCGTATATTCTTTTAATGTATGTCCATAATGGTAGGAAAGGGTGATTATAAGAGATTGTCTACACAAGTATTCTAAGATATTGTTAGGTTGATATAAGAAATAACACTTTGTTTGGATTTAATGAAATGGAAGGAAATGGAAGGAAAAGAAGAGAAAGGGTGGAGGATAATTTCTTTTGTTTGGGTAAAAGATTAAAGGAGGAAGGGGAAGGAGAGGGAGAGATCTATTTTCTCTCTCTCTCTTTAATACGCATTATTCCTCCAAATTTGGAGGAAAAATGGAGCTCACCTTTCCCCTCCCTTTCCTTTGTTTCCTTCTTTGCTTTCTAAACAAAGTGATAGGAAAGGAAAAGGAAAGATTTGGAGAGCTGTGGAAGGAAAATGGAAGGTCACTCTCCCTCCCCACCTCCCTTTCTATATACCCTTTTTTCCTTCGCCTCCCTTTCCATTCACTATATGCCAACATAGCGTGAATTTTCATAGGCATTTGTATTTCTTTGGAATTAAAATTCCACATTGAAGATCTTAGGAATTGGCTAAAGTTTTGTTGTTATGAAAACATTTTGCAAATCATGGGAATTGAGTTATCAAGGGGGGTCGGTTATGTAATTCCTATGTTTTGTGCACATTGGAAATTCCCATGAATTTACGCTTTCTACATTTTCACTTTTTGTGGCCAACCAAACAAACCCCCCTATCCAAATTCACATAAATTTTAGTTCCCCTATTTTTTACCAAGCAATACTTAGCTATTTTATAACTTTCTCACACCCTGCAACCTAAGCGATAGGAGAACGATAGCCCAATTGGAATTGTAGATCAAAAGCTGATGAGGTAGATCCTACTTGTAGAATTTGAAGATTTCGCATAGCGTAAGAGGAAGGAATATGCTAGACACGAGCAACCCCTAAAGTAACCTGTTCTCGGCTAATGTAGAAATCCATTTGAATGTGACTCGTGGACACCTAATTGCTATTGAGGATTACACATTGTCACAAATCACGACGATGGGCTAAACTGTCTTAACACTTATGATATGATGTGTTAAAATTGGTAAATTCTCCTTCAATTAGGATGTCGTATACTCTTTTAATGTGTATCCCTTATTGTTATAAGGGGTGATTTTAAGGGATTGTCTACAAGAATTTTCTAAGAAATTCTATTAATCTCCGGACCCTATACATTTTCACTTTTTGTGGCCAACCAAACAAACCCCTAAAGTAACTTGTTCTCGTGCTAAGTGGAAATCCATTTGAACGCGATTTGTGCCTTCGTAGGCATCAAATTGCTTTTGAGATTTACTCATTGTCACAAAATGCCATATTAGCTCCAATAAGAGGCCATTGAAGCTTAAACGGTATATTACACATCCAACAAGTCTAGATCAATAGAGTTACTTACGTTTGGAAAACGAAGAGACTAGATTGTTACCTAAGAACACACCATAGTCGGAAGTGGAATGATGGATAAACATGCAGTTTACATGTTTGATCATAATAGACCTGGAATGAATATCCCTAATAGACCATCGACATGACTATTGCACACGGGTCTTTTGAGCTATAAATTTCAAAAGAGAGTATACTTTAAGAGAACACATCTAAAAAACTCGATGATAGCATATCATTTGAATAGCGTCATTGATATTTGTAATTACTATTTTTGTAAAAAAACTAAAAGATTCATCTTTGATTAGGATCTTGAAAGGATTTATACATTCATTGCGCAATATCTACCTTCAAGTGTGACCACCTTTCTACAATTGCTCATGTTAAATGACAGAGTGATATTGTTATGGCATCTTGGTGTCTTGGAAATAGCAACACCTTGGAATAAATTTACAAGCAAACCCTAATTGTCACCTGATTATCATCTCTTTGATATTGTTTTCGTGATAGCAAGCTGATGTGCAAACACCCACTAATTTCTTTATTTCTCTTCTCAATAATTTTTTATTTTTTATTTTTTTTTATTTATTATTTTTTTTATGAGACTTATCCAAGCTTTATGTTACCTTATTCTCTTCTTTAAATCCTATACTTCCTTTGTATATTTTAGGTTGATACTTTAGGGAGCTTGTACTGACACTATAGTAATATTTTGGTTCTGTAGGAGGCACATGGGTCGTTACAACCGTTAACAAATATTTGCATTTCTCTTATAGGTCTCTTAGGTTGAGACTTTGCGAAGCTTTTCCATGTGCTAGTTTCAACTGTTCGGAGCCTCAACGTTCACCATTGATGCAATGTTTCATTGTCATGTATGTTCTTTGTTGCTAAGAGATCATGTACACCATTCTAGACATGTCAAATTGTCAACACAACAACTTCTTCAAGATATATAAGCAGAATGTGTTGTTAAGAAAGATTGTTCATCTGAAAGATTCACCTATTTTATTCCAATGCATTAGAAAACATTTATTCCTATGAAATTGTTTTTTTGACATCCCTGATCAAAAGAGGCATGTTTTCCTAATTGTCTTTCATAATTTTATCTATCATGCAATGTTGGGTGCTTCAGTACTTGAGTTTGATTGTCATGTGGATGATTCTGTCTAAACAGAAATCTAATTGGTTGAACACTTAGAACTGTTGTGAAAAGGATTCTGGTACCTGCCATCTTTATACATATGTTTTTGTTCGGACATCTTGAATATTTATTGTTGGAGTATGATTTTGAATTTCTTATCGTTAACTTGCTGATAATGCCATAGAATATCTCTAGGTGAGAACTTCTTTCAGGGATACTTACTATGGCTAGCTGCTCGTAGCATTTCTAGATTGAGATGGTCAGTTGGACATTAGTTTCTCTATCCTATCTGGCTTGACCCTCTGAAATTGAAAGCTCTCTGACCGTTTGCTTGCTTATTCTGACTTTTCGCTCGTAATTGGACATAAAGGGCCTCCAGCCGAGAAATGGAGTGAGTGGATGAAGTTATGTAAAAGAAAAACTGGACCCCCTGTGGAAGACAGTCCCTGGCTGGATCTTCCCTTATAAAAACATTTTTCGCTATTAGAACTAACAGCCTTTGCAGACACTAACTTAAGTTGTTGCCTTTACCTTCACTTCTTGTTATGTAATATTTACTCATACAGGATCAGCTGGCCTAATTCAAATTTATTACGTAGTATTTCATTTTGTTACTTCAATTTTTCAGTGGTTCTGCATCATTTAAAATAGCAATAATTTCTTTGTTTGTTCATGTTTTGTGTTTACATCTTTCAGTCAATACCTTGTATTTCTACTATGCTTTTGTATCATCATATTTTTTTTCATGCTTTTCCTATGTTATTTGTCTTGCCTTAGTAAGTTAGTAACTTATTCTTGCTGCTGACCTATGGAGCTTAATGCCTTAATGTTTGCTCTTACTTGTGTAGCCACATCTTCGGAATATTGTTGGTGCACAGATTGAACACCAGATGTACTTGGTGCAATCACAGGTATCTTAGAATAATAGCTGTAATTAAATCATGTTCTTATAATTTTCCTCAGTCACCTAGCATCATATATGGTATCATCTGATTCATTTCCATTCTCTATTTGATGTTCTGCTTAACTAGTAAATCTTTCCCATCATAATAAATTATATTACAATGGAGAATTTATAGCTTCTTCACTCAATATAATTAACAACATATCTTTATTCTTTTGGTAAAGTCTTGTTAGTACCAAACATAGGAATGTATGAAAATCTATAAACTTTAGGATGCTGCATCGTGTGTTTTTAAGGAATTTGGAAAAGGTTTTGTCATGAGAATTTAAATAAACTGTAAAATATCAAAATAATATGATATTTTAACTTATTTCTTCCCTGCTTCTCAATTTCTTCTCCTCCTTTCCCTGGGTGATTTCATGCCATCTTTATCCTTGTATAATTGATTTCTTCAATGAAAGCTTACATTGTATTGGAAAATAATCTTGGAGAATTTCTTATGTAGAGTTCTTTTGAAGAAATTTAGAAGAGGTTAATGATATTCTTCTAAATGAAGTAAAGTTGAATGTGCTTCTATAATGCATGGATATTTGGAGTTTAGACTTCTTGTTTTCAGTAATGAGCTTGATTTGTATTATGAACATATTAGTTAGGAAAAATTGCCCGGAATAATCCCGCCTATGGGGCGTCCGCCAAAAATAATCCCACCTTTGGGTTACTTTTTAATAATCCCACCTTTAACGTCAATCCGCTTTAAATGGGATAATGATATATTTGGAATAAGACTGAATATTAAATGGGATAAGAGTATCCCACTAAATCCAGAACCATAATGCACTGTCGTTCTGTCTTTACCTATGATAATATAGTTGATTATTGTCTGTTTTTAATTCATATGTTTTGACTGATGACCAATCTAAGGACCTAACTGAGTGAACTCTTTGGCTTTATGTTTTCTTATATCTTCCTTTCCTGAATATGCACCTACTAGTTTTCATATTATTATGAACAATATAATTATCTTTTAAGCACAAAAATAGAGGAACTCATAAAAAGGGTGAGATTCAGATTCAGCTGAGCTTTCCAGGATGCTGTTGGCAGCTCCTTCTTCCAAAGGGAATGGTTTATTGCTAATTTACGTCAAGAAGGCTCCCTTTTACATAATTTCCCTTGTACATTTTCTCTCTTTCTTTTTTTTTTTTTTTTTGGCTCTGATTTTATCTTCCTCTCACTTTGCTTACTCTTGTACAGTTGTACTGCATAATATTGAAATACAAATGTACTGATGTTCCACCGATTTTAATTCATTTGTATCAGGCAGCACTTATGCTTCCAGTGCACTATGTGCATCACATCGCAATTGGGTATCCAGTGGGAATGTTTCTGCAAGATATGCACCATGTTATGAGACTTGACGTAGAGAATATGTCGTATGAGGTAATAGTTGCCTATTTATTTTCCTCTAAGGTCAATTTGTGGGTCACCTTTTTTTCCTAACACAATGCTATTTATGTTCCAGGAGTTGTTAGCTCTAGAAGATCATATTGGGAATGTTTGTTCTGGTTTAAGTGATGAAACCATTATGGAGCTTCTAAAGCGAAGATATTATGAATGTGCTGTCAAAGAACCTATTTCAGATGATGAGATATGTTGCATATGCAGAGTAAGTATTGATTTTCTAGTCATATCGTATAAGAGAGTTGCTCCCTCTATCTGACTTTGTAGACTTGTAGTCGCATATAGTACTGGAAAATTTGTCAAGAATAAGCCAACCTTTGCCCGGTTCGCTCAAAATAAGTCAACCTTTCGATTAAGTCAGAATAATCCAACCTTTATAGGGTATCCACTTTAAATGAGTCAAAACATGTTGTAACCGGTTATTAAGGTTAATTGTGACACGTGTCAGAATGTGGTTAGTCATTTTTCTAATAATAATTAATTAGGAATTATTATATGATTAATTATTAAAAAAATCTAATAATTATAAATTTCAAAAAAATTAAAAAAAAGGAAAAAAATCCCAACCCCCTCACCCTCCCCCTCCCCCTGCCAGCTCACCCCCCCTCCCCTACCAGGCCGCCGGTGGCCGGTGACCACAAAATTCCCCGGCGCCGGCATCGACGACCTCTCCCCCCACCCAACCCACACCCCTTCCTTTCCCCTTTCCTCATTCCCCTTTCCCCACCCCGACACGGCGACACGACACCACCCCCTCCCCCCCGTCCCCCTACCGGAGTCGACCCCTCCCTCCCCTTCCACACCGTCAAATCGACACCCCAAAACTCTTGAACCCCGATTCCGATTTTGTTAGGGTTTCGTTAGGATGGGTTTAAGGGTTTGGGGGGTCGACTAACGGTGGGGAAGGGGAGGGAGGGGTCGACTTCGACAGGGAGACGGGGGAGGGGGGTCGTTTCCGGCAGGGGGTGAAGGGGAGGGGGTGGTGTCGTGTCGGGGTGGGGAAAGGGGAAAGGGGAAGGATGGGGGTTGGGTGGGAGCGTCGTGGGTGGGGGGTATAGGCCGTCGGTGTCGGTGCCGGGGAACTTTGTGGTCGCCAGCCACCGGCAGCCTCGCAGGGGAGGGGGGGTGAGCTGGCAGGGGAGGGTGAGGGGGGTTGGGGTTTTTTTCCTTTTTTTTAAAAAAATTTATAATTATTAGATTTTTTTAATAAATAATCATATGATAATTCCTAATTAGTTATTATTAGAAAAATGACGAACCATATTCTGACACGTGTCACAATTAACATTAATAACCGGTTGCAGGTCACTTGACTCATTTAAAGTGGATACCAGCCAAACCCTATAAAGGTTGGATTATTCTGAGTTAATCGAAAGGTTGACTTATTTTTGAGCGAACCGGGCAAAGGTTGGCTTATTCTTGACAAATTTTCCTATAGTATTTTAGGATGTCTAAAATTATTACCTTTTTCAACATCATTATGGTTTGTGACTGGAAATAAATATGTTTCTCTTAAAAGAACGTGGTTGCTGATAGAAGAGATTTAAGCTGAGAATTAATATAAAAGATTTTTTTAATCACATCATATCTATGACTGTGAATTATTTATTTGAGTAAGAGAATTGGACTGACTTGAAATGTTGCAGTGCATGAAGTTAACCTTCTCTTGCCTTTACTCAGTTTGTTATACTGACTTGAAACGTTACCATGGCATGAGGTTAACCTACCCTCTTTTCCTTTCCTTTTTTGTTTACTGACTTGAAACGTTATCATGGCAGGAAGAGTATGCTCAAGGAGAAGACATTGGAGAGTTGAGTTGTGGTCATGAGTTCCATACAAGCTGTATCAAACAGTGGCTCATCATCAAAAATACATGCCCGCTCTGTCAAATGAAGGGCTTGGATGCATAGCACGCTGTAGGAATGAAAATTATTGCTGTAAAGTAGTTTTATATACATCTTTAGCAATTTGCTGCAGTTACTTTAGTTTAGCATCTTTTTATATTGGTTTTTTCTGTTGAAACTTAATAATGTGGACGTTGTAAGTGTATATAGACCCACAGTCATATAAGAAGTAACACATCTGTTGCAAATAGTACAATAATGAAAATCCTTTTTTGGGAATTGTACATTTTTCCTTTTTCTATATTCTTGTTGAATACTTAACTGTGCTACTTCTGAATCTTTGAAATCTTATATGTGTAGAACATGTGGAAGCATCACTGCTGAGTTGATGGACCATGATTAATTTTACTGGCTATACATTATTGCCAATTAGCTTCTGCTTATTTGAGTTTCACTGGTTTATCCTGCTTTTGCATTTGTGAAATATGGATCATTTTAACTCAAGGTCTTCTTTCCTAACCTGTATCTGTCTGCCATGTCCAAATGTATGACCATGCTGCATTGCTGCTTATGATCAAACTCCATTACTATGCAAAAGCATCATTGCTTACTGGCTTGCTTATTATGATTTTGAATGTTATTTTACTATCAATGTGCAGTGGAAATCAAGCTTTTTTTGTGAGTGCTGCACTAATTATTAACTAATGACATTTAACATTTAGAATAGTGCTGCGAGAATATGATGCTACTTTCTTGTCTTGTGCTGATAGTTTACTAATGAATTGTTATGCTACAGGAGAAGGCTAAGAAAATCCCGCAATTTACAGCGGAGTTGTTGAATATCAACAAGCAGTGTGAGATCTATCATGCAAAATTGTAACTTGCTAGCTGTTCTGAAAGATGTGGAGGACCAGAAGTTGAAGCTTTCTGTTAAAGTCCATAATGTAAGACTAAGTTTGACAGAGTAAGTTGCCAAAAACAAGCCAAGGATTTTCTTTAACTTGTTTTAGATATTAGTCACTAAGGAGCAAAAATTATAGAAAAAAAAAACTCTTATGATACAAAATGTGACATACTTCTAATTTTGTATTGATGTGTTGTGAGGTGCATTCGTATTATGGACAACGCAACATGATAGACGATAGTCAAAATGCACTTTTACAATCAGAATGGTTGCTAATTTTATCATTCCTTGCATTCTGCAGCAAAAGGTTCAACCAGCCTTTAGTCTCCGGCTCATCGCTTGCTAATGGTACCGTCAGTGAACAAGTGTTTTAGAGCTTCACAATTTCACTCTCTTTCTTCCCACACAAGGTGCAGAATTGCTTTTTTCCCTCAAAAATTTATGCCTTGTCTTCTGAACTGTGGTTTGGTTTTGAGTTTTTGGAGCATTATAATCTAGCTAGAGCCGGAGGTGGCCGGAGGTCTCTGTTGTTCTGAGATCACCTGACCCAGTCTGTTGCTAAGACCTGGCCCAACGTGGGTCTAGCAAGGCTGGTGAGTGGTTCATGGGCCTAACCGTATTAAAAGTCAGCCTGGCTCTAACTGGCTTTTTAAGCCCAGCCGGTTTGGCCTGGCTGGCTCTGACAGGCCCAGAAAAGGCATGTTAACAGGTCCAGCCCAATTTCCTTACCAGCCCAATCCTAGATCTCAAGCCCACAGCCTGGCTTTGCTATGAACTAGTCGATACCGAAAGGCACACCTAAACCGGTTCGTTACTTCGTTCCACTGGCCACTTTACATACATCTCATATGCCACCTATTGTGCAGTGTTAGAAGTATCCAAAAATTTGCAGACCCTATTTGGTTCGCTTGATTTTTATATATGATGATTAAACTTTGATTATCACTTATCAAAATTGATAAATTAATTTATTTTCACCGATTAAAACAACTTTTTACTTAATAGTATGGAATAGTAGTTATTTATTGTACGAGGTCACTAATTTTTTACTAATCAAAATTGATTTAGAGAGTATAACTAATTTTTACTTATTGGAATGCAACCAGATTTTTATTGATTAATGCTTTGTTTTTATTTTTTGAGGTGAAGTGAGAAGAGTAGGTAGAAGTGCAAAAATATACAAAGAAGTACACTGGGTCGTCGGTATGTAGCCTAATTTATATACAAAGTAGTTCAAACAAATCCTCGGTCTTCAAGTATGAAGTAACACATGCGCAGTGGCGGATCCAGGATTTTCGAACTGGTGAGTCGCCATCAATAACTGATCACTTGTTTCAATCCAAAAATTATATATATATATTTCATCAAAATGATTTCAATTCAAAAATAGGACATAAAAATCCATACTACAATGTATTTAAAAATTCAATCTTACAAGTCGAAAGTACGTACTCTAAATAAATAACATGTTACAAACAAATAGTACGTACTATGAAATTATTACATTAAATTAACTTTATGATTTTTTACTTAATTGATAAGCTTTGTGGGAAAATATTAAAATTGGTTGCGCAAATATAGTATAAATAGAAATAAGAATTATTAAAAAATTATACGGAGTACAAAAAAATAAAATAGTGAGATAACTTAAAGAGACCTGTTATTAAATATAACAGGTTTCTTTAATGAAACAAAGAAATCAGCGCAACAAAGATTCATATTCAATGTCAGCAGAAAAGAGACCAGTTATCTAAATAACAGGTCTCTTTGTTATTTATAAAACTCTGACAAAGTGTTAGGCAGCAATAGCAGAAAAGAGACCGCCTATCTATAATAGGCGGTCTCTTTGATGTTTTTTTTTAAAAAAAAAAATCAATTTTTTTTTTTTTTTGCTGGTGAGTCACGTGACTCACCATGCACCTACATAGATCCGCCCCTGCACATGCGTGTTGCAAATAATACGGTAATGAATCTCCTGGTCTTTCGGATTGTATATTTTCACACTTCTAAATCACTCAGTTTCACCAATGTGTTATGTTCATACGACTTATGATTAGTATATTAGTTCATGACTTATCATTTCACAAAAATAAAGCAGTATTGTAATGACCAATGTCATCGGAAGCCGTGCAGTTTCACTCATCCGATGCCATTGCTGCACTATCCAATCACTTTTCGCCATATATATGTAAACTAACCAATCATCACAGTAAAAAAATAAGCAATGGTTGTTAGATAGTCCAAGGATAATAAATAATATTCATCTTTCTGTAATAAACTATAAGCATGATTAGTCGATGACAACAACCAATCATCACGCAGTAAAAGTTAAATTAAGTGAGCGTAGTATTTTATGTAAAGTAGACTGAGCATGATTAGTCAAAGATAATAACCTGCATCCAATCACCATTCACCAGTTCGCAAGTTAACAACTCAGCGGCTCAGCCACACATGGTAAAAAAAGAAAAGAAAAAACGTAGTAAATAAGTAATTAATGGTAGAAGGTGAATTTGTCGTTGGTGCACCCGGGTGCACCATGCGCATGGTGCGCCCAAAAGAACATTTAGTATATTTAAAAGAACATGGGTAAAAAATGAACATGTTTTTATTTTCTTGCAACTGAAAATCCATCACTCTTTTCTCCTGCAATTTCTCACTCATCTTTCCCTTCCTATCACTCTCTTTCTTACTGCCAATTTTTACTCTCCTTTACACCATCATTTTCATTTAAGAATTTCAATGAATTTGGGTAAAATCATTTCCAAAGTACTCATTTTCTCTCTCCATAACTTTTCTCTTTATCTTTTTCTATTTTTCAAAAAAATTTCAAAATAGCAAAATTGTTCATCTTCAAAGTGAAACCCAAGAAAAAAAATTGAACTTATTTCAACAAATCAACCTTCAAACTTAAGCAAATGGTGGATTCAAGTAAAATGTAAGTATAAATTTTGTACATGCAAATTGTTTTTCGTCAATAATTTTAAAGTCAAAGTGTTTAATTTTGTAAATTTGGGTTTTTTTTTTTTAAAAAAAAAATAATTAAAGCTATAAAGTACAAGTTGTTCAAAAAATAACAATTAGAGGAGAAAGAAGAATAGTAATGAATTGAAGCCAACTGGAAGATAACCAAACAAGGTTAATTTTTCAAACACTAGCTTGTTCTTTTTCAAACACTAACATGTTCTTTTGATTCCATGTTCTTTAAAATATGCCTAATGTTCTTTTCGGAAGTCATATTCTTTGTCAAACAAAAACATGTTCTTTTGTTCAACACTATTATGCATGTTCTTTTTCAAATACTAGCATATTCTTTTTCAAACACTGACTTGTTCTTTTTCAAACACTAACATGTTCTTTTTATTCCATGTTCTTTAAAATATGTCTAATGTTCTTTTCGGAGGCCATGTTCTTTGTCAAACACAAACATGTTCTTGTGTTGAACACTATTATGCATGTTCTTTTTCAAATACTAGCATGTTCTTTTTCAAACACTCGTATGTTCTTTTTTTTTTCCTCATGTTCTTTAAAATAAGCCTAATGTTCTTTCCGGGTGCACCATGCGCATGGTGCACCCGGGTGCACTATACTATTTTCACCTAAATAGCATTATAGCAAAGGCATAGTCCCAAAAATGATTTGGGGTTGGTTAACATGAATCGTCGTAAGAACTCGTAGTTGTTGATGGTTAGATAGCTGTTTCATGTCCAGGTTGACCTGGTACGCTGCCTTGACATTGCACATTGGTAAATAAATAGCTCAATTTCTGATTTGTAGAAAATTATGGAGGTTTGTAGCAGCCAAAACAGCAGCACTGGTGTACTGTGGTTCTTCAAGGATAAAGGATTTGATGACAAAAGCATTCAGGACATGTTCAAACGATGCAAGCGGCTCGAAGGCTTGCAAAGGGAAAGAGCTTCCCAAAGTTGGGATTATTTGAGAAGCATTGGTATCCCAGAGAGAAAACTACCATCAGTAGTTCTCAAATGCCCAAAAATCCTGTCATTCGGTGTGGATGAGACACTCGAGCCCATGGTTCAGTGCCTTAATACACTTGCTACAAAACCTGAGGAGGTTGTAACAGCTATTATCAAATTCCCCTATATTTTCTCACAAGGCAGAAGGAAAGCTGTGTCCTTTGTTAGGTTTCTTTGAGGCCCTTGGGATTCCTGAAAAGCAACTTGGTAAAATGGTGTTGGTCAATCCTAGAATCGTAAGCTACAGCATCGAGCCAAAGCTTACTCAGTTTGTGGATTTCCTTACCAAGCTCGGGCTTAATGAGGAAGGGATGATTGGTAAAATTTTGGTGAAGAACCCATATCTCATGGGTTACAATGTTCAGAAGAGGCTGCAGCCTACAGCAGAATTCCTAAAGAACGTTGGTCTTACAAAAACAGATCTTCAGAAAGTTGTTGTAAACTACCCTGAGGTTCTATGTCGAGATGTTGAGAAAGTTCTCAAGCCAAATTTCGATTACTTAAGGAGCTCTCGATTCGGTGACAATCAGATCGCAGCTTTGGTGTCTGGTTACCCCCTTATACTGATCAAAAGCATCAAAAACTCCTTGGAGCAGAAACTGAAGTTTCTGGTGCAAGTGATGGGGAAAAGCCTTCAGGATGTTGTGGAGTATCCTGATTTCTTTCGACATGGTTTGAAAAAGAGCTTGGAGTTGAGGCAAAGGGTACTGTCTCAGAAGAACATAGATTGCAGCTTAAATGAGATGCTGTACTACAATCGAAAGAAGTTCTGCTTGAAATATGGATCAACCTAGGAAATCCACAAGCGATGCAACCTTTTTTTTGCTTTTTCCAGTTCCTAATGGTATTTAGTTCTTATCAGTTCTTTTTAGTTGTAAACTACTTTCATAAGATATAATATATTGCTTTGTATGATTCTGTTTCTTCAATCAAAATGCACTAATGCAGAAATTGCAAGAATGATCTAGTACAATTGATTTTTGTATTGAATAAATCAAAACCTTCAAAGGAGAAATCAGAACGCATGAACAACTTCAATGGAGGAGGAAGACAAACCTTGCCCTTAAGGGTTAACCTTAACAATGTCATATTTCTCCGATTCTTTTAGGGTTTTTCGTTTTATATATCAAGGTGAGTAGATGACCCATATTAATGTATTGAATATACTAATTTCCATCCTTCCTAATTCCTTGTATATGCCTAAAATAATTTTAATATCAATAGCATATCAACAACTACAACAAACATTCATACAAAAAAAAAGACCGCTTACACAATTGACAAGATAAATTTATCAATATTATTAGAAAAAAGCATCGATAATATCATGTAATCATCGTCCTTTGATTTGCAATGAACTTGGAGATTCATCTTTCCATCTAACTCATTAATGATTCCTACATGCGTTGATAAGTCCCACTTCTTGAGTGCCTCGCACCTACATATTACATGTATTGATACAAATAAGAGGAGAATCATAACATGTTTATACACAATTCGATCCATTTTGGACTTCTGGAGTTAAAAACTATATCAGTAATTACCTTATTCTATATAAACTCTTATGAATTTTAAGGTCTAACTATTGAGCCTTTTATTGGGGTGGTTGAGGAAGGGATAGAGGATGAATTTCATGAATTATTTATTAAGGAAACTAATCCTTTTAGAGTTGTTTTTTTCTGAAAAATTTATGTTAGAGATATCACATGTCTCTTGTAATCTTGGTTATTATCTTTATGACTTTAATGTACATCTTAGTTATTCTGTTAGCCTTAAATGCTCAAAGTAACTGTAACATCCTAAGGGTGTTTTTTACACGAGTTTCTCTAATACTCCGTATGAAATTATAGTTCTTATCAAAATTAATTGTACTTGTAATTTGAACTTAGGTACGTAATATGTTTTTTTTGAGGGGTAGGTACGTAATCTTTATCAATCCTTATTTTAAATTATTTTTCTATAACTTATTATTTTTCTATGCTAGATAACATATGCATTGTAAATTTTGTATTGTCAAAGAAAACATCACAAATAAGATCTGTCTTGAAATCGGAGCGATTTTTTTTTTTCCAAAAAGGTTTTGTAACAAATTTACTTTGAATATCATATATGAGCAAACTAAATATTCAACTTTTAAAAAAAAAAAAATCAAGGCTAATTAGAATTGAAGCTGCATTTTACTTCATAAAAAAAGAAATGAAGCTGTTTCAATAAGTTTGATATAAAATTAAACCATTACACAATTAAAGTTATAATTGTAGGATTATTATTACACACTATAATTAATATAAAATTATAATCAAAATTTCAATGTTAAAACATAACCCGCCGTCTTAATGTCAATATAACATAATCATCTATTTTTTCCAATCCGAACATTCACCTCCATCATACCTACAAGGCCCTGTCTCATAAATATTCCACACACAAGCAGTTCCACATTTATCATCATCTCTTGAAGATTTATAAACATCAAATCTCTTAAACGTTTTTCCCCATCTAAAGCCACAAAAGTATAAAGTTGAACCAAAGAAGTTTGGTTTGAACCTAAACACATATGCTCCGTTATATGGGATGTTATGTGTCCCTAGATCATCGTCCCTCGATTTGCAATGAACTTGAAGATTCGACTTCCCCTTCAACTGATTATAAATTCCAGCCATATATTTTGCCTCGCATGTACCAATTACATGGAGAGATACAACTAGGAGGAGGAAGAAAATAGCGTGTTTATGCATAATTTGATACAATTTGGTGTAGGAAATTAAACTGAGTTTAAAGGTTTTTTTTTTTTTTTTTGATGGGATTTAAACCTATACTTTTACTTGGCTTTTATAGGGCCATAATAATTATGAAGAGAGATTGAGAAATGGAAGATTATTGGACTAGGAAACTCTTTGTTCAAAGTTGAATATTGGCTTCTATTTGTTTGGAAAATCTCCAAGCTTTTCGCGGTAGTTAAGGCAAGCAATTCATAATCCGGAGATTAATGGGGAACATACGCCTAGAGTTAAAAATGAGTAACAAATTATGTCTTTAGAAATCATATACAAGTTCCTTTAGAAAACTTTTTAAAAAATGGAGATGAACTTACTTAATTATAGCCCGTTTAATACGTCTGAAAATTATACACGGTATATCAAATTATCGGACATCATGCAAATTATTGATCGTTACTGTAAAAAGTTTTTATCATTTGATGAAAATTTACAGCCATATAAATGGAAATAAATTTAATTTGAGGATGAGGAATACTTCATGCATGCATCAGAATTACAATAATAATTCAATGTCAATCAATATTTCTGAAATTTACTTATTTTATTAAGTTTGAGTAATTAATTAAATTGTTACCCTTGAACATTTGATCATTAATCATATTTTTAGGTCTTGATTAAAAATCCAGTGTTGGTTAGTTCATTGGTTTACTTTGTTTGATCAATTAGATTTTATTACTCCCTTCACCCCTTATTAAAAACCAATTCATTGCATTTTATCAATCATTTGATCCTCAATCAAATGTATAAGGAAAGGTGTAGGTCTTTATTTGTCAGGTTATTGCCCTTAATTATTAATTGATAGGTCGAGCTAGTTTACTCTGCCCTACTTTTGAATTAAGGTAGTCTGACTTAAACTCGAAACCAAATATAAATCATAATCCTCCAAAAACTATAACTATATAAAAATCCAATAATTTAAGGTACACGGTATATCCAGGATTGGAGCATATCGAAATAACAACTTTTATTATTAATAAAAGATAAAATTTACAAATAAATAATCATGCATGTCTAATCTCCCCATATAATTTTACTTTCAAAAATTCTCCCCATAGTTTGATAATTATTAATCTCATTATTACACTAGGTACTAAACATATAAATTACTAATTGTTCCAAGGAAAACACTGATAAGGACCACCATTGAATTCATTAATACCACTATCAACCCCATAAACATAGCAAGGACCAGTTTGATAAATAATCCACCAACACATTCTCCAGCAAACATCATGTTCCCTGCGTTCATTGTATATTTGAAACCAATGTGATTTGTTATCAAACACAAACTCATAATTATACTTGGTTATACCAAGTATACTAGGCGTAAACCCGAATTCGTACAAGCCTTGATATGGAACATCCTGCTCCGCTACATCAAATAATATTTATCAATATTATTAGAATAGACATGCATGATTATTTATTTGTAAATTTTATCTTTTATTAATAATAAAAGTTGTTATTTCGATATGCTCCAATCCTGGATATACCGTGTACCTTAAATTATTGGATTTTTATATAGTTATAGTTTTTGGAGGATTATGATTTATATTTGGTTTCGAGTTTAAGTCAGACTACCTTAATTCAAAAGTAGGGCAGAGTAAACTAGCTCGACCTATCAATTAATAATTAAGGGCAATAACCTGAAAAATAAAGACCTACACCTTTCCTTATACATTTGATTGAGGATCGAATGATTGATAAAATGCAATGAATTGGTTTTTAATAAGGGGTGAAGGGAGTAATAAAATATAATTGATCAAACAAAGTAAACCAATGAACTAACCAACACTGGATTTTTAATCAAGACCTAAAAATATGATTAATGATCAAATGTTCAAGGGTAACAATTTAATTAATTACTCAAACTTAATAAAATAAGTAAATTTCAGAAATATTGATTGACATTGAATTATTATTGTAATTCTGATGCATGCATGAAGTATTCCTCATCCTCAAATTAAATTTATTTCCATTTATATGGCTGTAAATTTTCATCAAATGATAAAAACTTTTTACAGTAACGATCAATAATTTGCATGATGTCCGATAATTTGATATACCGTGTATAATTTTCAGACGTATTAAACGGGCTATAATTAAGTAAGTTCATCTCCATTTTTTAAAAAGTTTTCTAAAGGAACTTGTATATGATTTCTAAAGACATAATTTGTTACTCATTTTTAACTCTAGGCGTATGTTCCCCATTAATCTCCGGATTATGAATTGCTTGCCTTAACTACCGCGAAAAGTTTGGAGATTTTCCAAACAAATAGAAGCCAATATTCAACTTTGAACAAAGAGTTTCCTAGTCCAATAATCTTCCATTTCTCAATCTCTCTTCATAATTATTATGGCCCTATAAAAGCCAAGTAAAAGTATAGGTTTAAATCCCATCAAAAAAAAAAAAAAAAAAACCTTTAAACTCAGTTTAATTTCCTACACCAAATTGTATCAAATTATGCATAAACACGCTATTTTCTTCCTCCTCCTAGTTGTATCTCTCCATGTAATTGGTACATGCGAGGCAAAATATATGGCTGGAATTTATAATCAGTTGAAGGGGAAGTCGAATCTTCAAGTTCATTGCAAATCGAGGGACGATGATCTAGGGACACATAACATCCCATATAACGGAGCATATGTGTTTAGGTTCAAACCAAACTTCTTTGGTTCAACTTTATACTTTTGTGGCTTTAGATGGGGAAAAACGTTTAAGAGATTTGATGTTTATAAATCTTCAAGAGATGATGATAAATGTGGAACTGCTTGTGTGTGGAATATTTATGAGACAGGGCCTTGTAGGTATGATGGAGGTGAATGTTCGGATTGGAAAAAATAGATGATTATGTTATATTGACATTAAGACGGCGGGTTATGTTTTAACATTGAAATTTTGATTATAATTTTATATTAATTATAGTGTGTAATAATAATCCTACAATTATAACTTTAATTGTGTAATGGTTTAATTTTATATCAAACTTATTGAAACAGCTTCATTTCTTTTTTTATGAAGTAAAATGCAGCTTCAATTCTAATTAGCCTTGATTTTTTTTTTTTAAAAAAGTTGAATATTTAGTTTGCTCATATATGATATTCAAAGTAAATTTGTTACAAAACCTTTTTGGAAAAAAAAAAATCGCTCCGATTTCAAGACAGATCTTATTTGTGATGTTTTCTTTGACAATACAAAATTTACAATGCATATGTTATCTAGCATAGAAAAATAATAAGTTATAGAAAAATAATTTAAAATAAGGATTGATAAAGATTACGTACCTACCCCTCAAAAAAAACATATTACGTACCTAAGTTCAAATTACAAGTACAATTAATTTTGATAAGAACTATAATTTCATACGGAGTATTAGAGAAACTCGTGTAAAAAACACCCTTAGGATGTTACAGTTACTTTGAGCATTTAAGGCTAACAGAATAACTAAGATGTACATTAAAGTCATAAAGATAATAACCAAGATTACAAGAGACATGTGATATCTCTAACATAAATTTTTCAGAAAAAAACAACTCTAAAAGGATTAGTTTCCTTAATAAATAATTCATGAAATTCATCCTCCATCCCTTCCTCAACCACCCCAATAAAAGGCTCAATAGTTAGACCTTAAAATTCATAAGAGTTTATATAGAATAAGGTAATTACTGATATAGTTTTTAACTCCAGAAGTCCAAAATGGATCGAATTGTGTATAAACATGTTATGATTCTCCTCTTATTTGTATCAATACATGTAATATGTAGGTGCGAGGCACTCAAGAAGTGGGACTTATCAACGCATGTAGGAATCATTAATGAGTTAGATGGAAAGATGAATCTCCAAGTTCATTGCAAATCAAAGGACGATGATTACATGATATTATCGATGCTTTTTTCTAATAATATTGATAAATTTATCTTGTCAATTGTGTAAGCGGTCTTTTTTTTTGTATGAATGTTTGTTGTAGTTGTTGATATGCTATTGATATTAAAATTATTTTAGGCATATACAAGGAATTAGGAAGGATGGAAATTAGTATATTCAATACATTAATATGGGTCATCTACTCACCTTGATATATAAAACGAAAAACCCTAAAAGAATCGGAGAAATATGACATTGTTAAGGTTAACCCTTAAGGGCAAGGTTTGTCTTCCTCCTCCATTGAAGTTGTTCATGCGTTCTGATTTCTCCTTTGAAGGTTTTGATTTATTCAATACAAAAATCAATTGTACTAGATCATTCTTGCAATTTCTGCATTAGTGCATTTTGATTGAAGAAACAGAATCATACAAAGCAATATATTATATCTTATGAAAGTAGTCTACAACTAAAAAGAACTGATAAGAACTAAATACCATTAGGAACTGGAAAAAGCAAAAAAAAGGTTGCATCGCTTGTGGATTTCCTAGGTTGATCCATATTTCAAGCAGAACTTCTTTCGATTGTAGTACAGCATCTCATTTAAGCTGCAATCTATGTTCTTCTGAGACAGTACCCTTTGCCTCAACTCCAAGCTCTTTTTCAAACCATGTCGAAAGAAATCAGGATACTCCACAACATCCTGAAGGCTTTTCCCCATCACTTGCACCAGAAACTTCAGTTTCGGCTCCAAGGAGTTTTTGATGCTTTTGATCAGTATAGGGGGGTAACCAGACACCAAAGCTGCGATCTGATTGTCACCGAATCCAGAGCTCCTTAAGTAATCGAAATTTGGCTTGAGAACTTTCTCAACATCTCGACATAGAACCTCAGGGTAGTTTACAGCAACTTTCTGAAGATCTGTTTTTGTAAGACCAACGTTCTTTAGGAATTCTGCTGTAGGCTGCAGCCTCTTCTGAACATTGTAACCCATGAGATATGGGTTCTTCACCAAAATTTTACCAATCATCCCTTCCTCATTAAGCCCGAGCTTGGTAAGGAAATCCACAAACTGAGTAAGCTTTGGCTCGATGCTGTAGCTTACGATTCTAGGATTGACCAACACCATTTTACCAAGTTGCTTTTCAGGAATCCCAAGGGCCTCAAAGAAACCTAACAAAGGACACAGCTTTCCTTCTGCACTGTGAGAAAAAATATAGGGGAATTTGATAATAGCTGTTACAACCTCCTCAGGTTTTGTAGCAAGTGTATTAAGGCACTGAACCATGGGCTCGAGTGTCTCATCCACACCGAATGACAGGATTTTTGGGCATTTGAGAACTACTGATGGTAGTTTTCTCTCTGGGATACCAATGCTTCTCAAATAATCCCAACTTTGGGAAGCTCTTTCCCTTTGCAAGCCTTCGAGCCGCTTGCACCGTTTGAACATGTCCTGAATGCTTTTGTCATCAAATCCTTTATCCTTGAAGAACCACAGTACACCAGTGCTGCTGTTTTGGCTGCTACAAACCTCCATAATTTTCTACAAATCAGAAATTGAGCTATTTATTTACCAATGTGCAATGTCAAGGCAGCGTACCAGGTCAACCTGGACATGAAACAGCTATCTAACCATCAACAACTACGAGTTCTTACGACGATTCATGTTAACCAACCCCAAATCATTTTTGGGACTATGCCTTTGCTATAATGCTATTTAGGACCCAACAGTTACAAATTCTCCAAATTGACCCAAAAAAAAAAAAACAAATTCATCTACAAACTCAATAAGACCAAATTAATCTCCAAATTGACCAGTAGACCTAATTCTCTATAAGTCAGAAGTATCAATTACTACCAAAAAACTCGCTAAGTTGCATAAACAACAGAAAAATTCGATTATTAACATTTGAATTCGGAAAAAATAGCAGATTAAATATAGAAAATTAGCAAAAAAATAGCAGATTAAATTACACTCTACCTCGAGTAAGAAGTTTCTAATTAATAAATTACAAATGCAATTAAACAAATTTACATTTCCAATTACCCAATTTCACCATTAAACTAAAATTGGGAAATTTTTCATAATGCTGAAACTACATTAGACAAAAGGCAACAATTGAGAACAAATTAACATTTTTTGCAATTATAGACCTCAATTTACAGGAAAAAGAGCACAATATCAAATATTTAAGCTTTGAAAAATGAAAAGGATAATTACCTAAACGTTTTGAAGAGGGGTTCCTCGATTATGAAGAAGCAAGCATGGCAGAAAAAGAATGAAAAACAGAGCACTCTGCTTCAAACTTCACCTCTATAGTCTCTCTCCTACTCTCAGTCCTCTAGACATTCTGAAATTGAGGCATAATCTTATCTATCTCTTTCCATTGAGGACATTATGGTAATTGACACAAGTATGTATTAAGATGACTATTATAACCTTGTAACATCAAAAATCCGTTTTCTAAAAAGGTCATCAATTTATAATGAGTTATGGCCTGTTTACATTTACTGATTTACTGAATTAAACTAAGCTGAACTAAACTCAATTTAAGGTGAAGTAAACAAGCCCTTAGCCCTATTTTATCGGCTTAATAAACAAAATTGGTTTATCAAGTGACAAGGTCGTAAATAAATCAACAATTTTGTCTAATTAGCATGTTATTTTTGGAAATCTCTTTTAGATAAATAAGTGTGTATTTTCTCCTAATTATATCAATCTCTCTTATGGAGTACATCTTTATTATTCGGAGTACTGCTTTTGTCAAAATAACACGACTATATTAGTAATATGGAATGGTAAAAGTATATTATATCTTTCTCCTAAAAACCATGTGTGCTTATCAAATTCCAAGTATGTATTTCTTCCTTATCATTTTTCTTTTTAGAGAGAAACACCAGTGATAAACGACGAAATTTGATTCAAAACTTAAATGATATCCAAACTTTTAATCAACTAAGCTCGTTGTTCGAAAAAGTGTTTAACAACTGGCCAAATTTGTTTAAAATTGTTCTTGTGAATTTTGTTTTGAGTAATAAAGATAGATTAGAAATAGATTATGGTCGAGGTGGCTTAAGGCTTCACCGAGGAAGGGAATTGAAGGATGATGGAGGTGGAAGAAGTTGAAAATGTGATTGCTGCTCGTCGGACACTTTTTGTTACTAAAGAAAAGGATGTGGTGCGTGAGAAGGGGGTGGATTTTGAGGGGAGTGGGGAGGAGCAGAGGACATTGGTGGGTTGGCAGGGGAATGATAGTAGCGAGAGTGAGTTGCACAGTTCAAAATCTTCGGTTTTGGAGGTTTCCAAGGAGAGGGGTAATGGTGGAGAAGAGGTGAGGAGGGAATTGGAGAGTGTGGGCAGAGGAGGTGAAGGGGAGGGTCTGATGACTGCTAATAAGGTGGGGAGTCAGGAGGTGAGTGATGAGTTAGCCCCTCAATTTATGACAAAACCTTGTGGGGTTCAGGGATTAAATGCAGGTGAGAAGAATGAGGTAATGCCTTTTGTGTTTGGGGTTGGAGAGAATAACACTACTAAAGGGAGAAATAAAAAATATAAAAGGATTGTTAAAGATAGATAGCAGTTTGACTGTCATATGGAGACTGTTGATGACAGTGTGTTGGGTAAAAGAGGGAGGAATGTTTCTGAATTTATGGATGTGAATGATGAGGTGGCTAAGAAAGTGCTTTTGTGTGATGAAATTACTGGATTGCGGGTGGCGGCGGCTGTCGAGGAACAACCCCGCCAAGCTCCATGAGTACTTTAAGTTTGAATTGTAGAGGGTTGGGCAATCCCTCTGCAGTTAGTGGTCTTCGGGATCTTATCCGAAGAGAGGCCCCGTCTTTGATTTTCTTATCAGAGACATAGTTGAGTAGTATTGAATTTGGTAGAATTAAGGACCGGTTGGTGGATTTTGAGGGTGTGTCAGTCGATTCGATGGGTAGGTCGGGGGGATTGGCTCTTCTATGGAGAAAGGGATTGGACGTGGCTCTTCGTACTATGTCAGTCCATCATGTTGATGTTGTGGTTCGAAATGGGAGTGATGATGAGTGGAGGCTTACATGATTTTATGGTTGGCTGGAGGTAGCGAACAGATACTTGTCTTGGAGATTGCTTACTGACTTAGCTTCACAATCTGATTTGCCTTGGGTTTGCATTGGCGATTTTAATGTAATTTTATTTGACTCCGAGCAACAAGGTAGTAATGATCGGGCAGAATGGTAAATGAATAATTTCAGAGATGCGGTGAACACTTGTGCCCTTCGTAATGTCCCCTTCTCGGGTTATGAGTTCACATACGATAATGGTAGAGAGGGTGTGCATAATACTCAATGTCGTCTTGATCGGGCTTTAGCTACGGAGTCTTGGATGTTGAGGTTCCCTGGGGCAAATTTGGTGCATCTTGATAGGGAGTGGTCTGACCATTCCCCGATTAAGCTTCTCGTTGAGTCTAAGTCGAATGAAAGGTAGGGTGATAAACCTTTCAGATTCGAACAAGTTTGGCAGCTTCATGACGGTTGTGAGGGGATAGTGGAGAATGCTTGGAATAGTGGGTCAACTTTGGAGCTTAAGTTGGCAGCTGGTACCTCTGATTTGAAGGAGTGGAGTATTAATAAATTTGGCATCATATTTCGTGAGTAAAAGAAGAAACGTGCTAGGCTAAAAAAACTGAACAAGGGTAGACTTACTGCTGCTCAGATTGAGAAGCGGCGTGCACTTGTGAGGGATATAGCAGGGCTCGTACAATATGAAGAAATCTTGTGGAAGCAAAGGTCTCGTGTTCTATGGTTGTCCGAGGGTGATAGAAATTCAAAAAATTTCGCCAAAGAGCTTCAAGTCGGAAGAGGCGCAATACAATTCATAAGTTGATCGATGATGATGGAACGGTTTGTTCAGGAGATGAGAAGGTGGGTTGTGTTTCTATCAATTATTTTCGTCAATTGTTCACTTCATCCAACCCTCCTTTGATCGAGTAGGCTTTACAGTCATTTCAAGCAAGGGTCACGGGGACATGAACTTGGCTTTGCAAGCCGAGTACACTAGTGATGATCAGGTTAAATTTGCGTTGAGTCAAATGCACCCTATTAAAGCACCGGGCCCGGATGGTATGTGTCCTTTATTTTTTTCAATCTTACTGGCATATTGTTGGTCCGTCGGTGTCAAATTGTGTGTTGTCTATTCTTCGAGGTGCTCCTATTCCCTATTTCATGAATCGTACTTATATTGCTCTTATTCCGAAAAAAAATAATGATGATCGTATGGTGGACTTTAGACCGATTTCTCTATGTAATGTGGTTTATAAGTTGGTCTCGAAAGTGCTTGCAAATCGTCTGAAAATTTTTCTAGACAAGATTATATCTGTAACACCCCCAAATCTCCCTCTACGGAAATACTAGTATAATACGTATAATTATACCGTAGAGATAGACTTAGGCGTATTACCGCCGCGTGATTACGCAAGGCTACTCAACTTACTAAAAATAACAATACTTTGCAGCGGAAACTTCAATACTCTTCTTTATTAATGATAACCATAAATAGTAACCGAAGTTATGGGTACTTAAAATAAACACAAGACCAACATTCCTAAACTAGGTGAAGCAAATCCCGGGACTCCCATATGCTCATTCATGACTCCACCTGAAAATAGTCAACACTGCTTACCATTACGGTAAACAGGGCGAACCAACACAAATAGGAAATACGGATTAGCAAAATATGCTAAGTACGATAAGTGCTGGATAATGTAAACTCAATTTATTCGCAAACATGTTCTAAAACCAATTTCCAATAAATAATCCAATAATTCCAAAACTCATGATTCAAAACCAATTCCAATGATTCAACATGTAAAATAATTGATTAACCAATTCCTTTAAAAATCCAATTCCTTTTTGAACCAATTTCTTTAAATTCAATTCCTCACCCAAGTGTGCACACCCCCCAAGCTAGTCTCCTTATATTACAAGGCTATTCTTGAGGAAAGACTAGGTCATACAAAGTCCATAGTCTTATCAATAAACCAAATCCGCATAGTGGGATTACCAACATGCTTATAAAGCATTAATAATAATATTTCAATGGTTCAATAATAAATCCTTTTAATATCGAATAATTCCAATATAATTCAAACTCCTTCCACATATTTTAAAAATCAAAACCTTTTAAATAAATACTTGAGAATAAAAATCTCATATTAATACTTTTCAAAATCAATAACTCTTCCTTGAAAAAAACCTTTTATTTAAATCAATAAACTTTTCAAATCAATTCCTTTAAACATGATAAGTAATTCGATCAAACCATTCAAAACATGATTTAAAAATCAATCATTCAAAATACTTTTATCAATACCTCCGAACATAATTTATTTCAAAATCACAATTCAAATCAATTTAATTCAATCATCAATCAAATCATATAAAACATGTTATTCAAACCAATCACTTTCAAAGGTATCTAGCCACCTAACGTACCTTGATCCTTGCTTAGTAAACACACCAAAAGAACCTCAAGAATCTTGATAGAACACACCCTACAAATAAATATAACCTTAATCAATATAAGGTTAACAAATAATCACAAATAATTAAATTAAACCCTCCTAACTATATGTACATAAACCTCTTAAATTAATTCAACATGAATATTATTAAAACATGATTTTATATAATTAAAACTACTCATAATAATCTCATATTAATCTCCCATAATAATAATAATAATAATTGAATAAAAGAAAAGGAGAAGAAAAGAATTGGATTTGCGCAGGAAATAATAGGCAGAACTTTCAGAGGCTATAACTCCTTCAATATAGCTCCGAATTGAGTGATTCTTGAGCCTAACCTCAAGGATTTTTCGAGAGGAACAATCTTCTGTGAAACAGCAATACCCCAAAAACTGACCAGAAGTGCCCGAAAATTGGCTTCAAAGATGGACGGGATGATTTGTGTAAAATTGAGGAGAAGAAAAGAAGAGAATTTGTGTGAAGAATGTGAGAGGTATGAAGGGGTATTTATAGGCTAGTATGTGCATGAATTATGGTAGGAAAATGTAGGAATAATTATGGTAATTAGGGTTTAAGAGATTACTTGGAGAAGTAAGCAAAGATTTAAGGAAAGTTTTGATATTTGAAGGGATTGTGTATAATTGAATATGGAAGGTATGTATGTCATGAAAAATATTAAGGAAATTGGAATTGCTTGGGGAATAATTAAGAAGAATGAATGGCAACAAAATATAATAATTGGATATCAAAAAGATGGAGAATTAGAATTATGGAAAATAGGAGATTTTAGGGAGATAATTAAAAATACACATTACCAAAATATTTTCCCAAAATCTTTATGGGATGGCCGAAATTATTGAGCTTTCCTAAGCTCATATTTTCAGCCTTCCTATTTAGTATTTAGGAATATATTTGCTAGTTTTAAGGAATTAAAAATAATTGTGTAAATAATATATATTGTAATAGATAATTAAATAATAAAATACCAAATATTCACCAAATAATTTAACTTATAAAATCTGATTTTATACATAAGAAAATCTGAAATTATTAGCTAAATAAATTATATTTTCGGACTTATTAAAATAATAATAAAATATAGCTTTTGCCTTAATTAAAATATCCGAAATATATAAATAATCCGGTTTTTTTTTAAAATAGGATAAATGGATAATAAATCTTATCCAAAATAATGATTAGTTTTCAAAATACTTTTGGCGCCAAAATTCAAATATTATTTTGGCTCCAAATAATAAATTTACTAAAATACCCTTTTTATAAAATAATTCCTAATTAATAATTAGGAAAATACGTATGAAAATACGGGGTATTACAATATCTGTAAATCAGAGTGCATTTACCCCTGGTCGTCTGATAACGGATAATATTCTTGTGGCTTTCGAACTGTTTCACTATATGAAAAATTTACCGAATAAGGATGGTTGTATGGCCATGAAGTTGGATATGTCAAAAGCGTACAATAGGATTGAGTGGGATTTTTTAGAGGCAGTTCTTGACAAGTTTGGCTTTGCTCATAATTGGAGTAGTAGTGTTATGGATTGTGTGAGGTCGGTTACTTTTTCTGTGTTGGTTAATGGTCGGCCTTTTGATGAGTTCTCCCCGGGGAGGGGGATTAGGCAGGGTGACCCGATTTCTCCTTATCTGTTCATTTTGTGTGCAGAGGTCTTTTCGCATCTGCTTAGAGAGGCTGAGGAGAGGGGTAGCCTAAGGGGTGTTCGTATTGCCCCTTCTGCTCCATCTATTTGTCATCTGTTGTTTGCAAATGATTGTATTATTTTTTCTAGAGCAGCTATGGGTGATGCGGAGGTGATACAAGAGGTCCTTAATACTTATGAGCTATCGTCGGGTTAAAAAATTAATTTTGATAAGACGATTATTTCTTTCAATAAGGGTGTTTTGGAGGCGAAGCATACTGAGTTAGCGGGTATGCTTGGGGTTCGTATTGTGGATATTCATGATCGTTATTTGGGTCTTCCTACGGTGGTAGGGAGATCTAAGAGGGTGATAACGAGAGGTGTTAAAGAGAAATTGTGGAAGAAGCTGCAAGGTTGGAAGGGGATGGTGCTTTCTAAGGCGGGTCGGGAGGTTATGATAAAGGCGGTGGCCCAATCTCTCCCTACCTACGCGATGAGTGTTTTTAAGTTTCCATCGTCTTTTTGTGATGAACCTCGTTCGTTGGTTTCACAGTTTTGGTGGGGTCAGAAGTAGGGGGAACGTAAGATTTACTGGTTAGCTTGGAAGAAGCTTTGTAGACCGAAGAATGAAGGTGGCTTGGGTTTTCGGGATTTCAAGCTATTTAATTGGGCTTTGTTGGGTAAACAAGCTTGGAGGTTATTGATGAAGCCGGGCAGCCTTTTGGAGAGAGTCCTTAAAGGGCGATACTATCCAAATTCTTCTTTTTTGGAGGCCGACATTGGTGCCAATCCAAGCTATATTTGGAGGGGTATAGCAGAAGCAAGATGCATGGGTAGTTAGGAGAGGGATGAGATGGAGGGTCGACAATGGTGAGTCTGTCCGGGTTTGGGGTAATCCATGGATCTCTGGTACTCTGTCACGTATGATTGTTTCTCCTCGTGGTGATGAAGATGTGAATCTGACAGTAAGTTCTTTGCTCCTTCCGAATGCTGCTTGTTGGAATTATGAGAAGTTGAATTAGCTTTTCTTGCCTTTTGAATGTGATCGTATTGCTAGCATCCCTTTGAGTTCAAGGCTGCCATGTGATAGTCTATGTTGGGACTTGGAAAAGTGTGGGGAATATATGGTGAGGTCAGCTTATAAGGCCATTTTTGATGATAATTGGAAGGGTAATGATGATGCTCCTTCGGCTGCTGCTCACACAACCTGGAAAAGAATTTGGCAGCTCCAAGCCCTTCCTCGGGTTAAAGTTTTTGCTTGGAGAGCTTGCCAAATGCTCTTCCCACTCGCCGTAATATTAGCTATCGAATCAAGGACTACGACTCAGAGTGCTGCATCTGTGAGAGGGATTTTGAGACTACTTTGCACGCACTTAGGGACTGCAAGCTAGCTCGTGATGTCTAGCAAAAGAGCAGATTTGCTCATGTTGCTTTGTCATGTACCAGCCACATTGTTGATTGGTGGGAGGGATGTCTAAATGAGTTTGATGATTTTGATGCTGCGGGAATTATTACTCTGTGTTGGGCAATTTGGGGTGCACACAACTCATAGTTAATGGAAGGTGTGGCGCCTGTTCCTGAGAATATTGTAAGCTATGCTGAGAAGACCAACTGCGAAGTATGTGATGTATTATCTAACAGGAAACCCACTGCTGCTGGAGTGCCTTTACCTGACTCGTAGTCTCCTCCTAGCTCGGGCTGGTGTAAGGTAAATGTGGATGCGGGTATTCTTGGTGGTTTGGGATCGGGGTTGGATGCTGCCATCAGAGATAAGGATGGAGTTGTGTTGGTGTGTGGAGCTTCTCACTCTCTTCACTGGTGGGAAACGACTGTTGCTGAGGCTAAAGCAGTGTTGTTTGGTATACATTTGGCGAAGGATGCTGGGTTGGACAAGCTGGTGGTAGAAAGCGACTGCTTGCAAGTAGTACAAGCTTTAAAAAATAATTCATACGACTCTAGTTCTTTCTCTTTAATTTTAGAAGACATTTTATTATTTTGTGCTAATTTTAGTAGTGTTAGTTGGTCTTTTGTGAAGAGAGGAGGAAAGAAAGTAGCTCACGAATTGGCCCATCTTTAACCTTGGGAGGTTGGCCAAAGAGTGTACAGTATTCGGACTATAACAGTTCCGATGAACAGTCACTCACTTTTGACAGTTATACGATTCCAGAAGATGATCCAGAATTGGGTCAATCACGTTTATTAGAAGTGGACAATAGAGTGGCTGTACCAGCCAATATACACGGTTACGGTTATCCCAAACTGCGTTCTGGAAAAAGTGGCCTACTTGAGGGCACTCTTGTGTTTTAACCTCACTAGTGATTTCCCGACTAATGTACTTCGAACTTGCTTCCGTTGACTTGATTAATTAAGCTCCCCCCTTGGGGTTTTTCAAAAAAAAAAAAAAGAAATTGATTATGGTCATTGACTCAAACGGGCATCAAATGACTAATATACCCTCGTAAACTCAAAATCCCTAAAGTTCTAAACCCTCCAAAACCCTCGTCTCTCGCACTCTCACAGCTCCCCAGTTCTCTTATCCATCACTCGATTTTTCCCAAAGAATTTCTGCAAGTTTTCGAATTAGAGATTAAGATGAGATCTTTAAGAGGTAAAGCTTCGAACCTTGCTGTTATTTCCAAGTATTTTAATTCAAATGGGTCTGTTTTTCCCTTATTATTGAGATTGCAATTGTTTAGTTCAACAATGGATGGTCATAATTTTAATGGGCGGTTCAGAAATTATAGTTATAATAGTCGTAGAAATGATGATTATGTTGATGATGGTGATAAGAAGTTTTCTGGGAAGAATAGAGGAGATTATAATGCACCCCAGAAAAATTTTAGGTCTTCAGGAGGTGATAGACAACAAATGCCTCAATTTAATGGAAAAACTGATTACCCAGATCGTAATTATAGGCGTCAAGGAAGAAATGATGGGTTTAAAAATCCCTTTAATTTTGATGAAGGAAGTGGGGCTGGAGGGGTTGATTTGGGTGGGGATCAAGAGGGTAGGAAGAACTATCAGCCATCAGTTAGCGAGCTCTTGGATAGGCAGGGACCGGCAAAAGGCGAGGAAAGGGTTAGGAAAGAAGGGGGAGAGAGTGAATTTCTTGACAAGTTTAAGCTTGGTGATGTAAGTAAGGTGGAAGAGAAATCTGATGAGGTAGAGGAAGAGGCCAAGGCGAAGGAGGATTCCGAGGTGCAGCCTCAGGAAGAGAATATGGTGGCGCCTAAGAAAGCTGATGAGATTTTTAAGAAAATGAAACAAAGTGGTCTGATTCCTAATGCTGTGGCAATGCTTGATGGGCTTTGTAAGGATGGTTTGGTCCATGAAGCTATGAAGCTTTTTGGGATGATGCGCGAGAAGGGTTCAATGCCGGAGGTTGTTGTGTATACGGCTGTGGTTGAAGGGTTTTGCCAGGCGCAGAACTTTGATGATGCTAAGAGGATTTTCAGGAAAATGCAGAACAATGGGATTGTACCGAATGCATTTAGTTATACTGTTTTGATCAGAGGTCTTTGCAAGGGGAAGAGATTGGACGATGCTGTTGAATTTTGTGTGGAAATGCTGGAAAATGGTCATTCTCCAAATGTGACTACATTCACTGAGCTGGTTCTTGAGTTTTGTAAGGAGAAAGGAGTTGAAGAAGCACAAAATATTATCCTTACATTGAAACAAAAGGGATTTCTTTTGGATGAGAAGGCAGTTAGAACCTATTTGGACAAGAATGGTCCAACATCCCCTCTGGTATGGGAAGCAATCTTTGGGCCTAAGAAGACCACACAGAGGCCAGTCTAAGCTTCCCATGCCAAAAGATGATCTGTAAGCATGCCTGTGAAGTTTTTTTATTTGTTTCTCTATCCTTATGGTAGCTTGTAGAAGAGTTGTTGGTTAGACTAAGTGTTTCAACATTGTCACTCTTTCAGTAGTTGTCAAAAATCATTAATCCTATGAAATACTACGTATTTTGTTCTATTATATTTAACAACTAACTTTATTTTATCAATAAAAAGAGCTTTTTATATAGTCATTCTGGTTCTCTAACTACCTCCCTCTCTCCCCACTCCCCCATTCAAAAAAACAAAAAAAAAAATGTTATTGATCCAATAACTATGATAAACAGTTATACCAAGCTTCTTTATACGAAGTATCATTAATTTGGTTTATGAACAATGAGCGTACAAGGTTGAGTGTATCAGTGTATGTACACCATTGAAAATTAAGTGCCAAAAATCTAAAAAGTACCTCTAAAACCAAATCTACAGCAAAAGTAACTAAGGGATCAGGTTACCAGGACATTGTATATGGTTATCTGCTTAATTATGAGACTTCTATTATGACGGGGCTGCATGTCTAGCACACCATCTGAATGTAAGACTAGTTTGGTGGCAATGTAATTTGTATTTGACCCTGATCTTCCTTAGACCTGTTTTTGTGATTTCTTCTCTTTTTTATGGAGTGAATTTTTTCATTTCTGCTTGGAGCTATGTTATTTCAGGACAAATGCGAGTTGAATTCTTTTGAACAGCAATCATATTATAATGACTGGCCTTTGAGGCATATTAAAAAAAGAACTCAAGCATTTAGCATGATTCTGGCCATTGTGTACTTTCAGGCTGTTGAAAAAAAAGTGCTATCAAGTTCACTTAATTGCCTAGTTAATGTACTCTGATGGAGAAAATTGCAACAGAGAATCTCATTCATTGACAGAAAACATCATGCCTTGTGAGTGCTTGGTCCATATCATTTCAAATGGGTGCTCTTCTAGCTACATTCCTGGGAAAAAAACACCAATAAGAAAACTTATAATATCTCATTCTCTGATTTCATAGTACGGTTTGCTGCATATTAAATGCTTGTAATCTTTGGTTTCCCCAGTATTGTGAGTTTTAATCTTTGAAGCTGAAAATGTTTCCATGGATGTGTTTGAGTTAACACTGCTGATGATATTCTTGCTTGAGAAATACTTTGACTTGTGTGCAATGAATGAGTTGCCCTGGTGTCAGTGTGATGATGTTGCTCTATTTCTTTTGGTGTGAATTGGCAAGAAATTAGGTGTGATTAGAAGTCATGTAAATCTGACAGGATTTTACTGAGTTAATCTGGATTCTTAACTTAATGGTTAATGTGTAGTTCTAGATTCATGGATATATATTTGTGACGATTTGTCTAAATCTTCAAATTATCAAACCTATGACAGTATGACCCATAAAACCCTTATAGTTTCTTTAACTGGTCTCTTGTAGATCCTTTATCTCATAACTGGCTGGTCTTCATAAGGAGGAAACATTGTGAGGGGCACTAAGTTTAACTTGAAACAAAGAGCCAATCATGTGTGATCCTTGGCTTCCACTTAACATTCTTATTTTAATTGTTTACTTGTTCAGAAATTCAATATTATTTGTGTAGAATGATGCACTGGAATATGACTGATAAGCATTTAGATTGTTGTAATGAACATCTAGGCCAAGTCTTTAAATTATTCTAATGAAGTCAGAGTTTATGTTTTCCTTCTAGTTTATCTGAGTCATAGTTTCAGCCTCATTGTTTATCGTAGTTCTACTATATAGATTTGATTGCTTGAATGAATGTGTCATTTCTTTGTTAATTAATCCTTATATCATTTAGCTACTTTCTTCTATTGATGCCCAGACGCATTGGCTAGGATACCACTAGATGTAGCTCAAGACAAACACCTTATTTTTCTGCTTCAATAAAATTTGACTGCATGTCTGAAAATCTTCTTTTCCAATATTTCCAAAGTGAAAATGAATGCTACATTGCACAATAGCATGTAAAGTCGACTCAATAATTGACTTTTTCCCCTTCCGGTGAATATAATTTAGTCGATGTGCAGGCTTGGACTCTGTCTGAATTTTTTTTGGTTGCTTACTGCAGGTTCAAGATTTGCCTTTCAACTAATTTCAACTCACTTGGTTATGCGATGACTCGGGTAATTGTCTCTTCCCTATTGCTCTTCTAGCTTACATGTACTGTACCCACATTTTTTGCAACTAATGAATGAAATACGAGTCTATTCTGGATTTAGAAAGGCAGGAGAAAGAAACGGGTTTTCCGTTATGAATACTCTGTTAATTTTTGAGATGTGAAGTGCACGTGGTCCGCCATTACTGGAGAGATGCATCATTTATTTAAGGGATGTTTGAAACGAGAAGGCATCCTATTAATTTAGGCTCTCACACCCATCTGTCTAGGAATTTTTTAAGACTGCAGAAGATCTTTGTGATTTGGTCGGTCTTTATTTTAAGGCATCCTTATAGTTTAAGTTAGCCTCAAGTTGAAGGAAAATGGTATTATTTTTCCAAGGGGTCGTGGCTGGGTGGTTTTATGCTCAGGTCTCTCAATTTAATGAATGAACATTAGTATTATTCCTAAGGTGTTACCACCCATTAATATTAGTTTATCCCTAATGATTCTCCAAGATATTAGTATACTTTAATCAGCTGTTAGCGCAGAGATAGTGACTTTTGTATTGAAGTAGGCACGTCCATAATTAGCGTGCGAAAGTACCATAATTTATGTTAACAACTAACTTGTAGATTCCCTATCACAATGGCAGCAGAAATTCTTTAACCCGCTGACTGTATGGATGACGCATTGACGCAGTTCATCCATTTAATCACCTGACCCTCAGAACTCCCCCCTGCCAAAGAAGGAGTAATTAGGAAGGTCAAGAGAGAATAGAAGTCATCACCACGTTTACTAGTCACCCTTGTTTTTTAATTCTGCCGTTTTAGCTGCCCTGTTTACTTGGTTATAATTTTGAATTTTCTTTTATTACTGGGGTGTTCAGCTCTGAAAGTCTGAATATCTAAATAATGTAACATACATTCATGGTATGATCTTAAGGGTAACCCAGCACCAAGATACATGTAAACATCGTATGCATAGGTATTTACGTGCCATTGCTCTTATAGGTCACTGAGGTGCTACATGCCTCTTTGATATGAACATCATGTATATAGTGTCTATATGAGAGTTTTTTGGCTATCAATGTCGCATAAAACCGGGAATGAGGGAAGGGGGGCTGCTTTGTATATTAACGTCGTTGTAATCTTGGGTATTTTTCTCCCCAAGAGTGAATTTGAAGCATATCAAATTGACTTCCTGTTATTCAAGTCATTACAGCTAAAAAAAAATGATGGTTTATCACTATATCAAAGTAGGTGAATGAGGGCTGTGTATATATTATTATCTAGAAACTTAGGTGCACCATGCATATTCCTTGTCATTTGAGTTTTGACCTATTGTTTTTTATTTTTTGAAGTTACCTGTTTGTTGCCTACATTTATATGTCAACTTCTTGTAATATTTTTTAAGCTAAGAAAAGGGACCAGAAAAGGAAAGAAGAGAGACTATTTCTTACTTCTTGGTATATGCACATATATATTATAGTATATTATTACATGCTAGCTTGTTGTGGCTGCATTTATAATTAACTACATTTCACACTACTTGTCCATTTAAGAAGTCAACCCCCCTAAAAGAAATAAAAAATGAAAGATTTATAAAATTGGCTTCTTTAACCTGACTTCATGACTTTCCAAAATTTCCTAGGATTTATCATTTAAAGGTAAAGAATGGTCCCAACTTTATTGAAACGGAGGATAAGTTATAATCCCGTCATGTCATATATAGTCCCGACTAATAATACTACCTATGCTTCGCATTACTCGCAATAAACGAATATTTTATGTCTCATTTGTTGCGAGTAATGCGAAGTGGAGGTAGTAAATCGGCACACATTATCATCTCCCAAAAGCATTGATAGTTTAAGGTGTCATTGTGGTGACTTATTATTATGCTATCAAGAGAGTCCATACCCCTCACATCAATCCCTCATAACAAAAATTTGTAGGAAGCTAAATTATTTTTGCCCTAATTATTAAAAAAAAAAAAAAAAGGATCTGAAGCTTAGACTTTAGTCATGGATTTTGTTATTTAAAATTTTTTAAAAGTTGTCTTTTGAAGAATCTTGCCACCAAGTCTTTGATGGCCTCCAATTGGTAGGATAAGTTTGAGGTTGTCAAGAATCTAGGTCTACAAAGTACAAATTAAACTATGGAGTCGTAATTTTGTGTTTTAACATCTCTAACCTTCACATTATTTGTGCAATGTGGATGTCGATAAAATATAATGGTTATCGATAATATATCATGCTCATTTTCACATAAGTCACTTGGAAATTCAATAGCCGGGTTTGAACATGTTTTTGTAATCCCAAATTGACAGGATTTCACTTCAATTCGATACTAAAGTTGCATTTCAGTGTTATTCTAGACCTAAGTAATTAATTATTTTGCCATCATATTAAAGTAAATAAGGACATGTTTACATTTACTGAACTGAATTGACCGAGCTGAACTGAAACTTAACTGAATAGAGTTGAAATGAATATTTTATGAGAGAATGAAATTAGGAGCTGAATTTAACTAAACTTAAATTAAGGTGAAGTGAATAGACCCTAAATAATTGCTTATCATCAAAATATCTAGCAACCAGTTGATAATGAGTTGCTCTGATCTTGTTTATTGTAGTAGTTAATATTTGTAATGATAGGCTCAATATTATGAGCATTATCTCCATCAGAAGCCATGTTCACAACTTGTATAGCAAAATTAGAGATTATTAGAACATTGCCAATCATGTTGATGTCTTTTAATTTCATTAATAAACTAATCCTACTTGCAAGAGTTTCTGCTCAGTTTTTAATATATACCATGTTCTTTGCTGATGAGTTGATGACATATTATGGAAAATGGTTGTTCCACTACATCTACTTGACTACTTGGTCACCGTAGCCTAAACGAACTTGACCGGGAAATTCCATTTTTTTTTCCGCCTAAAATAAATAAGTTTCAGGTCTAATAATTTTTGGTTCATACCTAGACAAGTTAGTACGTAGTAAATTAAATTAATTGGCTTTGCAAAATCTATCCTAACCACATTTCTAGCTTAAATTAAATTTAGAACATGCTACATGCATTGATGCATACAATTCAATGTACTTGTAGTAAATTAGTAATGAATCATATCAACCCACATAAGACTATCTTTAGGATAGTTATGTTTTAATTTCCTTGGGCCCAGATCAATATACATATACTTATCCAAAAATTATAAATCTTAAAGTTGTAGTAGATGATTGATCCTTGACTAGCTTAGATGATTGTCTTTTGGCTAATATCAAGTCGCATTTTGTTTGATTTGTCTTAATACAATGTAGTACGTAGTCGTGTCATATCAATCCACTTAGAGGGATAGTGATGTTTTAATTTTCTTGGGCCCGGATTGACATACTTATCCAATAATGATAAATCTTAAAATTGTAGTAGATGATCGATCCTTGACTAGCTTATACGACGGCTTTTGGCTAAGATCAAGTGATATTTTGTTTGATTCATCTTAATATCTATTATTTGAGCATTAGTTTTCCGTAGCTTCTGTTAATACAAAAATTTATAAAAAAAATGCGTAAATATGATGATAGTCAGGTTAGGTAGGTATATTCTAAATCTATCTCATTAGCTCCATTCCAAAATTTCAGTGATTTAGATTTTAATTGACACAGATTTTGATGACTAACACATTACATAAATAGTGGAAATCCTCATGTTAACACCTCTACTTTTAGCAAGTTATAGTAGTGGCAAACTGACAATAATGACGGTTAGAATCTTCCATTTTTAGTTAATTACCCTCTTAATCACAGTGATTAAAAGTACTAAGAAGTTTGTGGGGTCGGCGCCGGCCCCGGATCCTCCGGACGGATTCAAGACTTTCAAGACGACCCGTTTATTAAAAAATGCTAACCCCATATGACATTGACATGAGGCTACAAGTCTACATTTTCAAACCTTATATTATACAATTAATTAATTATATAATAATAGTCTTCTCATCACCCCAAAAAGTCAGAACTCACTTGCTAATTAAGATACTAATTATATCTTAATACCAAGCTAACCCTCTATATAAACCTCTATCTTCGTAGCTTTTCCATAATCATTCATTCAAATCAATATCATATCATCCTCATTATCTATTTTCCAAAGCCACTACAAAAACTGAAAAACCGACCTACCAAAAAGTGTTACAAAAAATTTCATTTTATTAATCAAAAATGATTTGTCTTTATGAGTCAAAATTATGCATGGCTACCCTTGTTTTCTACACTTGTATATACATCCCTTACTCACAAGCTAAACATGCTCTTCTTAGCATCCTAGGGTTTTTCTTTTGCCTACATCAACACACCCTAGAGTGCTCGGACCGTTCACCGGGTGTTGATTCTATGGAAACATGCTCGATCAATCTTCCAATGAGCCAATATAGAGATTTGAAGATCAATGGTTGTACTAGTGAAGTGATCATAGATGGAGATTGCGACGATGAAGCATGTTCGGTTTGTTTGGTTGAGTTTGAGAGTGAAGATTTTGTGAGCAAGCTTTCTAAATGTGGCCATGTTTTTCATATGGCATGCATTGAGAAATGGGTAGAAAGGAACCAATTTACATGTCCTCTTTGTAGGTCTTCTTTCTTGAATGTGCATGGAAGCAAATCCCATGCTACATGCAATAGCATTCTATCTTGCTTTTGAATACTAGCTAGATTATACCAAAAAACAAAAAAAAAAAGAAAAAAAGGAAAAAAATTACCCCTTCTATATATATTTTTTTTTTGTAGGTATATTAGATTGAGTATGTAATTAGATCTACACAATTTGTGTAATTAATTCATTTATTCATTATTATGTAATAAAAAGAGTTTATTATATATGTTGTTGACCTTATTTTAAAAATTGAATAGAATATGTCAATGATGGATACATATTTGAAATATTCTTAATTTCCTAGTTATCCATAAAATAAACTCACCGAATATCATCATTTTTAAGCAATTGCTCATATATAAAATTTAAAACTGAAAAATTAACTACATTGCCAAAATTATGTGAAAGTCAAAGGCCTAAGACATCATGATCCCATCATCAATTCATCATCTTTCCTAAACATATGTTGAATTTTCATTTTTCTCCCTATTTTTTAATTAAAGTAATAATTTGACTTGGGTACTAATTTTTTTAGCATAAATGTCAACAAGAGAAACCATATCAAGCTAAGCAAAGAAATAGAGTAGGTAACACATGCTAAAAATTAGTGAAACATTTTTATGTTTAATTCATGATAAGTAGATGGCACATGCATGAGTTTAGTACATTTTTATGTTTCGTCCATGATGATATTTTTGTGTTTTATGCCACCACATGGCATGATGCATGATAGTGCTGATGATACTCACCAATCATTCATTTATAAGATCTTAGAAATTTTGTTGCAATCCATCCACTCTTAATACTTAATTGAGTTGAATAATTAAATTACCAAGTCAACTTCCATGTGTATCTCTAAATTAATTAATATAATACTTGTAAAACGGGAGACATTAGCAGTTTATGTGATGAGGATAGAGATAATGATACTTACAAATATTTCTTTTTTTTTAAAAAGGATAATGATACAATTATTTGATTTAAAACCATTTTGAGTGGATGTTATATCAACAAATGAAGGAAGCCTATATTTATGAACCCATCAAACTATTTGACATTAAGCCTAAACAACTATTAATATGTTGAATCCATTTCATAACATATTCTTTTATTAATGTAATGTAAACTCTCACTATCAAGTGTGAATATGAGAAAATTCAAAAATTTAGGAAAGTAATTCTAACAATTAAAGTTTGCATGACTCTATACTTCACATTCATTTAGAATTAAGGGTACAATACCAAAAGAGACCCCTACTCCAAATCATCTCGTAATTAGGTCAATACAATTAGATGACATTGTATATATAGTCAATATCGCACTATAAGTTTCCAATTAATACATTAGCATAAATGCATTATTATACTGGCAAAAATCGATTCATATAGATTATACGGTATTCCTTTTTCATTGTTATTGCGTAAGAGCACACGTTCCCAATTGAGCTTGCTTAATAAAAAGAACTTAAAGGCCCCTGTTAGCCTAAATACAAATTAACATTCAGTCTAATACTCCTTCACCAAAACAAAACAAAAAAAAAAACACATACACACATTCAGTCTAATACGTGAGTATAAAAAAATTAAAGCACGAATTTTTTTGATTTAATATTAAATTACAACGTGTCAATAAAGTGCATTGACATCACATCATAATAGTGATGTTACGAAGTACTCCCTCCATTTTTAAATACTTGCTTCATTTCTTCATGTGCGGAGTTTTAGGAGAAATAATAAAATATAGAGATAGTGGGGTTAGTGGAAGGTAAATTGGAGGAGAGATAATATAAAAGTAATACAATTGAGTCCCACTAGTTGAAACAAATAAATTAAATATTATAAAAACTTTCCAAATGAAGAAATGAAACAAGTATTTAAAAACAGTCGCAAAAAAAAAATGGAGCAAATATTTGAAAATGGAGAGAGTAATTTCCTAATTGATAAGACCACTTTTAGAGACAATGCCATGAACTAACCCAACACATACAAACTTAACTCACTAATAACTTTAGAACCCCAATTCAATTGAATTGAGAAAGATCAGATTTATGACCCGACTGCACATTTGCCACCTCTGAAGCTCAGAACACTAGCTTCTCTCTCCTCTTCTTCCTCTTTCAACCGCTGCTTCCATCCATCATCTGGAACAATGGTACTTGTTCTTCTTCTCTCATTCTTTTTCGAGCGATTTTTATACTTTTGAATCGATTTATTCGATCTAATTCTCTGTGCTTGATTTATAGAATCGAAACTTAGAAACTATTTTGATCTTCTAATTGGGGTATTTTCTGTTGTTTTTCATGCTTCCTCATTGAAAGATTGCTCAATTGTGCTGTAATTTTGTCGAATTGTGATCAATGATAGTAGTTATTTTGCCCTAATTTCGCGATTTACTTTTGATCCTGATCATGTTCGTCAATTTTGCGGGATTGTTATCATCACATTGTTTAATGTAGTTGTTTTGATGGAAAAATGCTGATTTTTGACTCGTAATTGATAGATTTCAACCTAATTTTACGGATATGAGATTAATTGATTGATACATTGTGCAAAAAATTGGGTATATAGTATTGGTTTAATATGAAATGTTGAAATAATGAAATGTGATTTCCAGATTCAGTTCGTGGTTCTTATTAATCGACAAGGGAAAGTGAGGTTGACGAAATGGTATTCACCTTATGCTCAGAAGGAAAGAACAAAGGTGAAATTTCAATAATTTTGGTGGTTATACTAGTTTTTTTGCATAATTTAGTTTCATTTATTTGTTTTTTTGACGAGAAATTGCATTTTTTTTTTGAAGATTGTTCGCGAACTGAGTGGATTGGTTCTCTCTCGGGGTCCGAAGCTCTGTAACTTTGTAGATTGGAAAGGTTTAAAGGTCGTTTACAGAAGGTATTGTTTTTGTTTAGGTTTGGCCTTGCTTTCATTGAAATGATCATGCCATGTGGTGTACTATTCAATAATTTATGCTAAATGTGGGTTCAGTTTTGATCTAGTTATGATGTTTTCTATGCTAAAATTTATAAATGCAACGTCACCTGGTGAGATTCATTCGCAGTATTACCAAAATCAATTGATTAATTATGCTTGGCAGATATTACTACTGAGTCCTGACATGCAACATGCTGAAATTAATCATACTTGGCAATCTTTTATACGATATAACCATATTATGGTTGCTTAAGAGTCATAGAGTTGTTCTTGGTGGAGAGTTATAAAAGGGTGTAGGAATCAGTCATCTGTAAATTTGACTGGCATAAGTAATTAGAATTTTAGAACCAAGAATAACCATTTGGCCTATGAAAATAGGTGAAGCAGTGAGTATGTCCTCTAATTATTTGGGACTTAGTTATTTACTTCTTCTTTCAACAAGAAGGATCTGTTCTACCATGTTGGCCAGGAGATCAGGGTCAAAGATATGCTAACTTTTCATTCTGAACTGAATTTTTTCAGCCCTGCCAATCCTGCCATTTGATGCCTTTGTTTAAGCAGTTTCTTGCACATTATCTCTTGGGGATTCGTCCTTGTTAAGAGTCATTTGAAATTCTCTGCCTTATCTAAAAGCCTTCAATACCTTATCAAGCTCTCTTGAGTCATAATATAAAAGACAAGTCCCCCCTTTCTTTCTTCTACTCAAATTGCTACTGCTCTACTAATTTATTGTAAGGTGACTAGGAATTCAGAGCTTGCTGAAGGGACAGGTTTGTATTTTGGCTGTAGTGGCCTTTTCCTCACACTATTATGTGAATTGAAGAGCTTTTTAGAATTTAGTAGGATACTACTGTCAGCGACCTTTTCTTTTACGGAGTATTTTTTAATGGCTCCAGCAGCCTTTTATGCTATATTTCTAAGAATTTGGCTGCTGCTTTGTGAAAATACCTCCATCTTTGCAAATTGTAGTATCTTCCATCCGTTTGCTTACGCATTTTTAATACTTCCTCAGTTTTTTTTTTAGTTGCAACACTTTTATTCACGGTCTCCTAGGCATTTTTTGAAGATGAGAGAGATAGAGAGAAAAATAAAAGGGACCTATGTAGGCAGGAGAGAGATAGAGAGAGAAATGTCAAAAAATGAAAAGTGTTGCAACTTGCAAGTAATTAACAATTTCCGAAATAGGAAAGTATTGCAACTAAAAAGAAACAGAGGAAGTAAATTTTCTGCTGTAGTTGATGAATAAGCTTATGTGTTTTATATCGTCGAGTTGTTGCATCTTATCATACAAGATTTCATGTACCATACAGTTCTCTTGATCTCAAAATGAAGACATTTAATGTTTGGATTTTCAAAAAGTTGCTCGATATCTACCCACCCTTGGCATTATGCCATTTTATGTGACAAGATTTTTTTTTTTACAAAAAATAATTCTGCTTCTGATCAATCAATCAATCAACCAAAGCCTTAATCCCGAAGGTGGGGTCGGCTAACATGAACCAAATTTGATTATTCCGTGTAGTCATCAACATAAATCTTTCTCCTCCATCCCTTACGATCCAAAACTTCATCCTCACGTAAATCCATGCACTTCATATCCTTCCTCACTCCTTCCAACCAAGTCATTTTTGGTCTCCCTCTTCCTCGTTTAATCCCTCCATGGTCCCACTCTTCCACTCTTCGCACCGGTGCACCCTCGGGTCTCCGTCTTACATGTCCAAACCAACGCAGACGGTTTTCCCTTAATTTATCTGCAATGTCTGCCACACCTACTTTCTTGCGAAGACATTTAATGTTTGGATTTTCAAAAGTTGCTCGATATCTGCCCACCCTTGGCATTATGCCATTTTATGTGACAAGATTTTTTTTTTACAAAAAATAATTCTGCTTCTGATGAATCTTCTTATTTTGAACCTCATTCTGGTTTGATATTGTTTATGCTATTTTTGATGAATTTTTTCTTATTTCTGAGCCTCATAACCGATTCTGGACTCATGTTTTCTTACATTGATAATCCATGCAGGTATGCAAGTTTGTATTTCTGCATGTGCATTGATCAGAATGACAACGAACTAGAGGTTCTTGAAATTATCCATCACTTTGTTGAGATTCTGGACCGCTATTTTGGAAGTGTGAGTTATATGCCTTAACTGTTAGTAGCCCGCTGGTGGTTTCTTTTCTCATTTTGTTACGAGTTCTATGTCTAAAGAAGAATTAAACTCCTTTGCAGGTCTGTGAATTGGATTTGATCTTCAACTTTCACAAGGTAAGAGTATGCCTTGCGCAATATGACATTTCACAATCTTTTCTGTTAGAATTTTCTTTCTGATATGTTGTCTGGTATGGTTATGATAGGCATATTATATACTTGACGAGATTTTGATTGCTGGTGAGTTGCAAGAATCGAGCAAGAAAACAGTTGCCCGCCTGATTGCTGCACAGGTGCAATACCTACTTGAATGTTGTATGTACTCAATTGCTGTATGTGTCAGCTAACATTGAGGATATGGTTTTGTAGGATTCACTGGTCGAGGCTGCAAAAGAGCAAGAAAGCTCTATCAGTAATATAATTGCACAGGCCACAAAGTAGGCTGCTGTCACCAGCTGAGTTTCATATTCGATGATCACCTCTATTCCTGGCCAAATTCTAGTGAAGTTGTAATCAATTTTTTTTTTAATGAAAATATCTTTATTCTCCTTATAGTGTATTGTTGCAGTTTCCACAAGTACTACACTGTCTAGATGGTTCTCGTTATTAAATTTGTATCCATTGTATTTTGTTACTGTTTTAAATGTTCTTTTACAGGTGTTTTGTTACTGTATTGTTACATATGCCTGCAATAATAGAAGTATTATACTGAATTTTGTTGCAATTTTTTGTGCGCAATTTATCATCTATAATGTATTGCAGACTTCTCGATCTCAATTTTATGCTACGTAGTTATCTCTTCTTATCTTTGGACTTACCGCTGTGAGAGTATTGTTTCTGGCCTATGTTGGTGTGAAGTTTACTATGGAGTACTATGCAAACGATTGCAAAATCCCATAAGTATTTACTTTTCTAATTTTGTTTATTTTGTCACCAGTCTTACTAACATAAGTGGTGCATTATAACTTTATTAAAAATATTTATCGTGTTTTATTTGTTGTCTTGAAAACACGAATTCTAAAATGGAGAGATCAGATTCTGCTTAAGCAAAGCAAGCTTATGTTGTTCATAGACAAAAGTTAAGGCAAGCTTATTCAGCTAAACAAACTCTCATCTATCGTAAGCTTACATGCATGGAAGAGGAGCTCTTTGAGTTTCCAAAAAATTACAATGTTAGATTTTAGAATATACAAAAGCATCATACAGTCGTTCACTAGACATAAAAGCAACACTAAAAATATCCTACCTCGCGCTATTATGTACCTCTTCCTATTATCCTCTATGTACAAATCACAAAAATTATTGAATCACAAGATATCTTCTCCAGTGATGAGCCTCTCAGTTATGCATTGAAGTTTATAATTTGGTTTCTGCCAACTGATAATCCTGTATACATGTTGGAAACACATCAACTAAAATATTGAACAAGCTGTTAAATGAGCAATTACAGAAATGTCGAATGGTGTAATTTTAGTATGGTTATTACTTCACCCAAAAAAAAAGGAGACCTTTTAGAACAAGTCCATAGGAGAAGCAAGAACTCCATCGTCATCCCATCTGACTTCCTTCGCACCTGGATCTCTTTTAATCAATTGAAGAGGCACCTCCAGGGTCGGTGGGTCCTGTAAGCAATACATGAAATGTTATCACCACCTCTTTTCCATAGTTAAAGAGAGACAAGCTATAAAACTTTTGCAGAAAGTAGAAAGTGATGAGAGAAATGTTTACCATGCAACGAATCAGAGGCCAGTTTATTTCACGGAAAAAAGGATGCTCTTTTATTTCACTGGCACCTTCTTGAGATCCCAATCTCGTAGCAGGATCTCTGCTTAATAGCGCATAAATTAACTGTCTTGCTGCAAGACTCACCTGCAATATCCAGTTACACATGTTATCTGCAATGAGCATCAATTCCTCACAGAGGGCAATAGATGCAAAGCAACACCCCATTCAAATTTGTCTAAGTTTCAAATTAAGCAAATATATGATGGTTAATCAAACCATAGGTGAAAGAGCACCAGAAAAGAGCTTGAGTATCATTTAAACTAAAGGTACGTATCTTAAAATGTGAATTCTCTTCAAGTTGTTCTCCTGGGATGTTAAAGCAAGGGGGGAGTTATAAAAAAAAGCCTGCCCATGTTATCAAATGAATGTCCAAGTTGCTGTAATTATTTTAATAATTTAATTTGAGTATCAGAGACCTCACTTTAAAATTTTAATCACCATGGCCATTCTATGAAAAAAATGATAGTCTATGTCAGCTCAAACAAGCTCACAGGGCCTCTCAGCACTAATTACTGCATTAGCAAGAGGTTGCAGCAGCTTTCACCTACTATATACCATATAAGTAGTACAATATAAAACCTGAGTTTCTGCTATGGTGCTAGGCTACACCCACGTTGTCAGATTTTTGACCAAACAAATGATAGTCGAGGACAATACAGCAAATACTACATTATTGCACAATACTCCATTCCTAAAACAAGTTAGCATCTTCCTTTTGAAGATCAAAGTTTAACTTGACTGTAATTTTATACTATTATAAAATAAAACACTATCTTAAGAGGTCTTGTTATAATTGTATCAATGCGTATTTCAAAATAGATCTTTCAAAAATTGTATCAATAGAAAGACAGAGGTAAAATACATACACACATAATATTCAAGAACAGGAATTTTTACCGGAATGCTGCTTGGAAATGTGAGGTCTTTGTGCATGATGTTTGCAAATGTCTTTTGTCTGTTCTTACCCCGGAAAGGTGTACGTCCATAAAGCATCTCATACAACAAAATTCCTGGGGATAAGAGGAAAAAGCTTAAGCTCCATTTATTCACAAGCCTGCTGATATTCTCTTGTGATACATCAGGTAAGAAATAACAAAGGTATGTGAAACAATGGACCTCTACCATGTGAGAGTCACTTCAACCCCGCCCCCTCCTCAAACAAAATATTAAAAAATTAACAAAAAAAAAATATTGGAAGAGAGACTAAAAATTGCATTTTCAGAACTCCTCAAGAAAGCTTCGTGTGTCCACATAAGAAATAAGTGATATATTAAACAAAAATATTAGAGTTGAATATACTCACCTAGAGCCCACCAATCAATAGCACTAGTATGGCTTGCACCAGTAATAACTTCCTAAAATACAAAGACATGTAAGAGCTCCAATATGAAGAAGCAAGGTAATTGCCTATTAGAAGACTTAGAGACCTACGAGACATACTGATACAATTATATACACTTAAAACTTAGACAGCATGTATACTTGATAATTCAAGAAAATTAATGTAATTGAGCAAATTACATAGCATAAATAGGGATTAGGGACACAGTTACTTCATAGATTGTTAGGAAAAATAATTTAGGAAAACAGGTATATAGTCAATAATTTTATCAGGTTTTGGTAACAAAGTCAAGCAGTTACTGTTAGAGTGCTAGACAAGCTCTAAAATGCAATAATCAGGTTATATGAGGAATACTTGTTGAAATTAAAACATATAAAAGTTAACAGAAAAGAATAAAACATACAGGAGCAATGTACTCCTCAGTTCCGACAAAAGAATTAGATTGGGTAGCTGGCTCTGCTACAAAAGTCGGCGGTGGTTGACTTCGGGATCTTCTTTTCTTTGGTTGTGGAGGCTTTATTATCTGCCAAGATTAAAAAAAGAAAAAGGTTCACACAATATGAGAAATAGCTTAAGTGATGACATTAATAATAATTCAACTGATCTATGTCCACACATACATGAGGTCTGCAGGCTGTCAAGAATGAGAGGTCAAAGTCCGTTAAAACAAGATGCCCATTCTTCTGCAGTAGTATATTCTCAGGCTTCAGGTCACGATATATGATACCTACTCCACATCAATGTAAAAACTAGTTAGAAACAATGAATAATAAAAGGACAATATGACATAAGAAATTCAGCCATATGTAGCAACCAGATACAAATTGTGAGATTCATCTTATCATGCGAAGGAAAAAAAATAAACACACATCCACTACACTACGTAATTGGCACTACACTACGTCATTGGCATCTTAATTCTTATCTGAAATCGAAAATCTCCAGATTGTCGGTCATGATAGTCAACTAGTTAGGCACAAAGGAAGATTATCAAAGGATAGGATATGATCCAACTAAGTGGAATATATATGTGTACTCTAGGACAGACATCATTGCCAATACTAAGATAAAAGATATAGCACCAATCCGCTAATTTGAAAACCAGAGAGGTTTATTATAACTATTATACATACTAAAAACAGACGCGTGAGTTTGTCATGGATCAATAAAAAGATGCATATGGAAAGTCAATAACTACATGCACTTTCATATGTAGAATGTATTGTGACCATTGCATTGTCCATTGCTTGAAGCAAAAGGGAACCACAAAACCTAGCACAATTATGTATACACTTTAAAAAAAATTACACATCTTTAAAGAAAGTCATATAGGAAGAATAAGGGTTCACTTTGGAAACAGGAGAATTTTCTTGTAATTGGAATATTTTTCATTTTCTCTGATGCTTTATAGCATAATTAATTTATGTTCAACTATATTCAAGAAGTAATCATCATGGGGAAAAAAAAAAATTCAAGAAGTATTCTTAATATATTCTGAAAAAGAAAACCCCTAACACAATAGCTAAACTCTATCCAATGAGTACAAAAACAATATTGCAAATTGTCAAAAGTACCTAAACAATGAAGATACTCCAGTCCAATTACAACCTCAGCTGCGTAGAACCTGAAGATTAGGCATCAGTCAAAAGTCAATAGCAGAATCAACACAGACAAATAAAATTACAAAGATTGTGACTCAAAATGTAATTTTAGTTTTAAGTAAATAAAGCCATGGTTGCACCAAGTGATCAAACAGATTGTGAGCGAGTTTTTGCAAAGAAAGAAATTTGGTCTAATGACATTTTTGACAAAGCAAGAGGCTGAAGCACCTAGTTTAAAAACCATGATGATACAGATACATTTAGTAACCACAAGAAACAAATGGTGGGTTCCCTTATACAATGATACAGGGTACAAGACAGAGACAATGATGAGTAAATTAAGCAAGAAAACATAATGTGTTGGAGCCACCAACGCACCTAGCTGAATCCTCCTTGAAAATTTTCAATGGCTGCAAGTCAAGCAAAGCAAAAAGCTCTCCTCCAGGGCAGAAGTCGGTTATCAGACAAACATGTGTAGAAGTCTGAGAAAAAAAAAATACGTTAGTGAAACAAACACCATTGAGAAGATAACTACTGAGAAAACTAATAAAATGAAGATTCAGGAGTTAGGTATAGATTAGTAAATTATACAGTTCATAGTTTCACAAAGAAAGCAACAGCTTTATTTATATACATATATACAAGCAACTTCCAGCCCTCAGGTCAGCCTGATTTCAATGATGACCATCTAAGTATCTAACTACCAATTGGTTGTCATGGTAATTCCATCTCTTCCAATAATGCAAGTGCAACATGAACATTCTAGCTTTACTCATGGCATAACATAAAATTATTGTCTAGTACATCCACTTCAAAGCTTAAAATAGTCAAGAATATGCAGTTTGATAGAGGCTACTAAATAACTAATATCAAATTTCAGTGGAAATTTCAGTACTTGGTAGAATAAAGAGATACAAAATGGATACGGTAAAATTTGCTAAAATTAAAATAACTTTCCAGCTTTCACTTGTTACAAATATAATTAATAAATCACCTTCCATTGAATCCAGTAGAAACAGCAAAAATCCAAACACAAAATGCAGTAGGGAACATAGGAAGTCATTGAGATTCCATATAGCGTCGAGCTTTAACATTTTCTGTTTTCAAGTCTGAGACATGGGCATCATAATTTAAGATTTGGATAACATATAATCAGGAACTAAATGGATCCAAGAGGTTTATTGACAAGTTACAGTATATGGAAACAGTGAGCTCTATATACAAACTATTAGTAAACATTTTTAAAAAGCATAGTAAATACGAGCTTCAGGAAGCAGGAGATGCTCAAGAAACATGCATTTTCAGACCTAGGAAACAAGTTTGGTATATCATAGTAAATTTTTTGTATAATGCAAGTCTGGAGAATAGGATGAAGACCTATGTACTGAGAAGCTAGTGAAGGAAGAAAAAAAAAGTAATATAGAGGCAAGTATATCAAGACCTGAAAAGAAGCATATAGTGTAGGAAGGAAAGGATGATCCAGCATAGAAATTATTTCCCTTTCAACACAAGCACGATGCACCTGTAATCAAATAGCAAGTATTTCAGATCCTCTTCACAGGTATAGTAGATGTGTTATAACAGCGTAAAATTTATTCAACCAACATGTCTAGATATCTATCCTAACACAGTGGAAACAAGAAAAGGGAATCTCCTAAACCAGTTCAGGCATCACATACAGTCAATTAAATACAGGAACTCAAAGACTTGTACATTTTTCTTGACCAAGTTGCTACAAAAGCTTTTCTGAAGGCTTCCCAACTTCATGGAAGGGATCACATTCTCATTGTTCATAAGGTGCAACATACCAGAAAGAAGCACACTTTTCTAAAATTAAAAAATATTCCTCTTAATTCAAAGGCAGAGTGCTACAAAATTAATATGCAATGCAAAATGCCCACGAGAAAGAGGAAAATTGAGTAGTAATTATGAAGTCTAAAATACTATCAATACAAGGTTGATTTTTCATGCAATGCTAAATGCCCGCGAGAAAATAGAAAACTGAGAAGTAATTATGAAATCTAGAATACTATCAATATTAGGTTATTATTATTATTTTTTTTTTAATAATGCAGCTTCACTTGATATTTGAAATACAAGACAGAAACAAAAAGAGAAAAGTGGACCCAAAAAACACATGTATGGATCAAATCAGAGCAAAAGATACATGTCAAAGCGCAAGAACAGGACCCAGACCCCAAATTTCCAAAAAAACAACCAAACAGGTTAACAATATCAGGTTAGAAAGAAACAGCTAATTTGCAGCCAGGTAATGTGACATGAGCACAAGATATTGCAATTGCATTTAATTAAATATAAAAATGATAAAATTAGCCAAAACAATCATGTTATAAATGATTCACCTTATTACGGTTCAGCATCACAGCTTTATCCATTGCCTTCATTGCAAAGAGTTCTCCTGAACCTTTCAGCTCCACCAAATGAACACTGCAGCAAGTTAAAAAAAAAATAATGAAGACAGTAAACTAATTGGCATATAATTCTATTAGCATGCTAGGAAGAACGGGATCTGACAGTAATTACTACCTCCGTTACATATTAGTTGCAACTTTTGCCATTTAGGGGTGCTACACATTAGTTGCAACTTTCCATTTTTTTCCCTTTTTAGTAAGTTTTTTTTCAATAAAAGTACGAATATACCCTTACTAAAGAGTTCAAAACCACAATTAGCTACCCAAATCAGATTTCATTAAATTCCTAATATAACTTATTTAACATAATAATGTCACCCAATTAAATCAACAATCATCAAAAATCATTATTTCCCATTTCATCTCCTACGAAAAATCAGACACCCACCACCACCTTTACGGTCGCCGTTTCCAAATCAACCACTACCTTCAACGTCATCGTTTCCAGATCAAACACTAACTTCAACGTCGTCGAAGCTCATCACCACCGTCAAAGTCGCCTCCTCCTCCTCCTCCTCTTGTGTTCCTTTTTTTTTTTTTTTTTTTTGATAAAAGTTCATTCAGATCTGATAGTTTAAGGGGGTGGGTGGGCTAGTTTGGGGTGGATCGAGGCGGTTTATGGGTAAATTAGGGTGAGTGCGGGTGGTGTAGGTGTGGTTTAGGGTGAGTTTTGGGCCGATTTAGGTTGAATGTGAGTGGTTTTGGGGGTGAGTGAGGGTGGTTGTTCCGGGTAGTTATGGTGGTTCGAGCCAAGATGGAGTGGTTCGGGGTTGTTTGCGCTAAGAGAGGGTGATTTCGGGGTTGTTCAGGTGGAGAGCGAGTGGTTTCAAGATGGTTTGGGTTGAGATGGGGTGGATTCAGGATGGTTCAGATTGAGATATGGTGGTTTCAGGGTGGTTTGGGTTAAGATGGGGTGGTTTCAAGGTGCGAGGTGGGTGACTTCGGGATAACTACTGTTGGCCGACGGTGGTAGGACTGTTGCTGTTGGCCAACAGTGGTGGGACTGCTATTGTTGGTCGACGGTGATGGGACTGTTGTTGTTGTTTGACGGTGGTGGGGTGGGTGCTGTTGATGGTGGTTGGTAATTTATTAATTACCTTCACTTTCTCTCTCCTACCTTACTTAATTACCCATTCTTTATTTCATTAATCTACCATTATGAAATTTTGTCTTAAAATTCGTGTCAAGCTCAAAGTTGCAACTAATATGTAACGGAGGTAGTACAATAAACAAAATATAGAAGCAACAGAGCAACAAATTTTTATATTTGAAAAAGATTATTTGCCAGTCAACTAGTCAAGTAATGGTGAAACAAAAATGTATAGAGTATATAGCAGAATGAGTGAACTGATTCAAGAACATGACCAAATAGTAAAAATGGTAGCACAATAGCATGACTGCATGGGGTAAGTTCCTCTTCCAGAAAGTACCAAATTGAGTAGTTTGCTAAAATTTGACTCTTGGAATGTAGGAACTAAAGTTGGTTTTTGCAACCAAATTGTGATGATTTGATCCAATCAAGGTGTGAATTTTATGTTTTCAAAAGTTTCCTTGAGATGTTATGTACAATACCTGATATGACCTCTAATTGGTCATCATTTTGTCATTCACAGGCAAAATGGTGATGCTTGTTACCCTCTTTGGTCAAGACAGAGTCAAATTTCATCAATGAGGGCTAATTTGATCTATCTGAAGGTAGTGTAAACATGTTCATATAAAGTTTTAATATTTTTTTAAAAAAATTGTAGGACGAACTTGCCAAAAGTGCTACATGAAGGCAGTCGTTAATGGATTCTCCCATCAAAGAATTTGTTAATTTAAAACTATGTGGAAATTAAGATACGAGCCAAGCACTCTAGCAGTTTCCTACATGCAAAATGCAAGCAAGTGTAAACACATCAAACACCTGTTTCTGCTCAATGTCGCAAAAGAGATAATTAAACCAGTACTCACATCAATTTGAACAAAAGCAAAACTATTACAAGGAGCCTACTACTGCCAATAGTACAGGGGTGGAGGAAGCATTATAAAAATTAAAGCAGCAGTACCTTCCAGTATCACCACAACCCAATGGTTTTATGGGCTTAAAATGATCCAAACCAATTTTTTCACCACCAGCAGTAATCTAAAATGCCAAAGAGATTCAGCACAAAGCCTTAGTAACTAAAATATTTTAGAGGATACCAGTTAAAACAGAACAAATTTTTTTTTTGACCAAACATGACAACATATGTATGACCCTATCAAACCTTTTGGATTGCATCCCAAGTGGCGGAGCCCTTCTTATGGGGCTTTGGGTAAACAGGTTCAGAATGAATTGCCCACAGGTCTTCTGGCCTCTGGAAAATAAGTAATATCAAAAGGCTGCTTCAGCAACAAGTCAACATAAATTCTAAATTATGCAGCCAGATAATTTCTTTATCCGGGTATTGGTGATGCTCACAGAGATAACTAGCTAGGAATTGGTGAAACTACTTTGTTTGCCTCATAATTAACTTTGTACTTTGGATTGATATGCTCACAGAGATAACTAGCTAGGAATTGGTGAAACTACTTTGTTTGCCTCATAATTAACTTTGTACTTTGGATTGACATGAAGACTAAGATATTTTGTTAAAGTTAAATAAATAAAAAATGAAAGTAGAAAATGAAGGAAAACAAAAATTACGTGAAACTGTTGGAAATGAAAAGGATAAATAGTACAGAAATGTTAAAATAAGCGTGATAGGGATGTGTTAAGTTAATTTACAGGTATTATTGTTTGTCTAAAGTAACTTGTTAGAAAGCTAAATGCCAAAAATATGACTATGATCAGATAAGCTAGGAGTCCATAATCCTAAAATGCAGTACAAGAAAGGTACCTTACCAAATTGGCATCGGGAAGTTCTCGAACAGCTTCATCAACATTTTCTGCAGTAGCTTTGACCTGAAAGTAGAATGGGAAAGAAAAAACCGAGGCTCTCAAATGTTGTCGCAATAAAAAAATAAAAGACAGAAAAATAAGGAAATTTCAGCTATTTGAAACAGAGAATTATGAAAATTGTTAGTAAACTGACAACATACCAGCCAAACTACATGTATAATTGCCAAAATATTCTAACAAAACACAAAAACAAGAGAGAGAGGCCAAATACTTCATCAGGATCCCAAACATGACTACAGATGTACAGAATCACAAATTAAACATGAATGACCTAGAAAGAATCATTGTGAAACAGAAGAATATGCACAATACTCACAATAAAATTTCAGTTACAACAATACTCAATTTTTAATAAATGATGTCAATTACAAGTATGCATAGTTTGTGTGTGTGTGTTGGGGGGGGGGGGGGGGGGGGGGAGGGAGTATACACACACACACACATGTAGATCATCAGTAAGTACTTAACAGTTAGCCAGCCTATATATAGCTTTTTCTAATAACTGATGAGCCCAATGTGTGCTAAATTAGTATGTAACCATTAAAATGCCAAACTAAATTTCAATTAAATACCACAGTTCAGTGAAGCTGCAGCTTATATTTTTACAATACCAAAATGATAACATGCTTGGACATGGATGTGAGTATTAAACTCTGGCTTAGATCCAGAAGTGTAACATGGAAAAATTCAAATTCAAGATGAAGGGTGCAGGGCTAAAGAATTTAAGTGTCAAGTATTGATTTCATATCATGCCTGGACGTTGAGTGGGGGAGGGAGGGTTGAAATGAGTTCTGTAATTCTAGTGAGATTACAAGATATAGAGTGTTAGACCAAATAACATACCACTTTAGCACTTTGTTGTTCTGTTCTCTCTGACAGTCGGTTACGTAATGGTTCAACATGATCACTTCCATCTAATTGCACTCCTATAAAGTATTGCAACTCCCCCTAGACAGAAATACAAGAGAACATAAAACAATGAAATTGAGGAATAGATTTATGTTGCAACACTAACTCCCATATCCAAATGCATCTGACAGCTTTGGGTTTGTTTTAAGCCATAACTTGATTTAATGTGTCAAATACTAATCTTGTATACCTTCTGATCTCTCATGGGTTGCAAATGGAACAAGTTCCAAAACTTCTTCCCTGAAAACCGCAAGTCATACAGTTAACTAGCCAAAAAAATGAGAAATTCAAGCTCAATCCAAACAGTAGTAGATTGTCAATCAATGCTCATAACAGTTTTTATCTAATATGTTTCCAGCTGTTTACGTATCAAAGCTATATGCTTACCACTTTTAGTGTAATTTATTAATTGAACAGTGATATCCCGCTGCTCCTTGATAGCATCTCTTATTTTTTGGACAGTGGCCTGATCTGTCTCTGGTCCCTGAAGAAATCTACAAGTTTGATGAAGACATAGATGGAAGCAATATTAGTTGAAAATAACAAGGCAGAGAATAGCCTGCACTAAATCAGATATAAATAAAAGTTTTGAACTCTAACTTCCTTAACACTTAAGATTAGACACTACAAGGCAAACAATCAGTAAGTACTCGCACTAAAATGTGAAACATATTCATGTTAGAGACAAGAAAAATGGCAAACTGGAATGTATTCAATGTACAAAAAAAACATTACATCAAGTTCAAGCTCACTGATGAGCATTCAAATTAAGATACTGTAACACGCATCAACACTAATTTCAAGCTTAAATAGTTTACTGAACTGCAAATGCACTGGATGAAGTTCACACTAGACTTATTTATAGCTCCACGTGCATTAGTGCCCTAAATAAAAAAATGTTGATAATACATAATAATTCTGCATTTACAAGCATTGACACAATCATGTGGCTAACCTGTTTATGATCCATAGTGTTGGTTATGATTAAACATAGGGATAAACATGTGCCTCACTGCTCAAGTTGATTTGCTATAGGGATTCTTAATACAAATACACTGATATTGATATGCCAATCCCTAGTACTGAGTAAGATTTATAGTCACATGTTTCAGGTTCATAGCAGTGAAACCAGCGATTACCACACAAGTAAGTACAAGGCAGCCACTATCAGTTTAAGAGACTTAAGTGGTTATACGAAGAAGTCTTTAACCATAAAGAGCCAACAGTACATGCAATTCCCAGCGATAACCTCCTCATAGATGAGGAAAGATCATAAATAGGATATGAATAATTCATACCTACAGTTTCTTCCCAAAATTTCCTCTCGTGTAAACTCTGTCAATTCAAGAAAGCTATCAGATGCAAAAATCTGCAAAATGAAGCAGTGAGCTCGTGTCAGTTTCTGGAAAGCTAAGCAGCCTCAATTTTTACTTAAAGATAAAATAGCTTAATATCTGGAGGCTTAGGATTTAGGAACTCCAAGATAAGGATTAGAAGTATCGTAACTTATAGGTTAAGTGGATAAACTAATCAACAGCTAGAAATTTCTTCTGCAACAATAAACATACAATTGGATTATCTGGAAGCCTGGGATCAGTAATCACAAAATTCTTCTCAATACGCTCTAATGTTGTTGCTAAATCAATTCCTTGTCGTACGTCTCTTTCTCTTTCTGCACGCTCCCAGCTGTCAGGACGATCTATGTCTTTCGGTATAAGAAATTCTGGCTCAAGACTTGGTTGTCGTTCATGCTTTGCAGAGGACCTCCCTTTAAAACTGCAGACAAGCAAGAGTTTTGTGAAGCAATTTTTTTTATAGTGATGTGGATCTAAGTAGAGAAACAAAGAAGTAATATAGATAGGTCAACACTATCGCATGATTAAGGGTTCTCGACAATCACAACCAGCAAGATGAGCACAGATTCCAATAAGTATCTTTGGTTTTAACAAAATTGTCAAAATCTAATGAACAAGCACAGTGTTCATCTAGGAATTTGCTTGAACTAGGGATACTAATTAAACTGGGAATCCTACTTTGTCAAGCAAAATAAAAACATGCAAGCTGAATCTAGACTAAAATAGAAACTAAGTAAAAGAGAACAGCACAGCCAAAAACATGTCAAAAAGAAGGAAGAATTCCAAGCACATAGATTTTCTACTCTACCATAACACAATGACCTATAACATAATGAATTTCAAGTTATTAGACTCACCCCAATAAAGATATACGCGCAGATTTTCTAGAGCTCTTGTCAGAATCTTTACTAGATGCGTCAAGTTTAGGAGTCTCCCTACCAGGGGTTGACAGCCTACCAGGAGTTCCCACATTGTCAATTTCTGCAGATTTTGGCAGCATATAATCGAGATTGAATTTCCCTGCAACCTCCTGTTTTTCAGCATTGATGTTACTCACACTAAGAGATCGTGGTTGCTTCACAGTTTGAACAACCTCTATTATGGAACCCAATGCTGCTTCCTTCTGACGAGCTGATGCAATTGAAAGTAAAATTTGTCAATTGTCATGCATAACAAGACATGTACAAAATTAGAAAAGAACAAGGAAAACAACAATGATCTACAAATTCATACCATCATAGCGAATTAGTGACTTTGGCAAGCCATTAGGACGTAATGCCTTGTCATTTATTCCTTCGGTGAATTTACTGACCTCAACCTGCATTCTGTTGCAACAAAGTGAATTTCAGGTGAAGTCACAAATTGTATTTGGCATCAGCCCACATTAGAAAATGTACCTCTTGGAATTGCCACTAACTTGAACATATTCCTAGTCTGTAGCACATCTAGAAAGTTGGAAATGAAGCCAGAAAATGCACCCAAAACACATGATTTTATTAAAGTTCTCTTTGCTTTTTTTTTGTGAGAAAAATTTCTGATCTGTACTCCTTTTTCCATGCTCCTAAATTATTTTAAGACATTAATTATTTTTTTCTGTATTTTTGTATGCAACAATATGCTAGCATGTTTACGTCAATTCATAGTTTACGCATTCAACAAACATCCAAAATCCATCCTTTTACCAACATTCAAAACCACAAAAGTGACCAATACAAAACAAAATAACTCCTCTACTTTACCAGACATTTTGTCAATAACTACACTTTATGCATGTAGAACATTCACCTAAACTCAAATGCACATTACATTGAATTCCTTTTACTAACCAAACCAACTAGCACAAAGACAAGTCTTGAACTGCATTGCCTTTAATGACAATACTTTATGATAAACCCAACTTGAATCGATAAATTAAATCAACAGGGAGAGCCTCGAGTCACAACCATATAACAACACATAAGTAAAACCCCATTGTTCAGGTTTGATACACAATCTTATTATCTCCGTCAAATGTACCACTACCAGCCTGTTTGGTAAGTGGCAACAAATGTATGGTAATGGGAACGGATTAAAACTATAATGCAGCAAGGAAATCATCATTCTATTGTCCATCGTAGATGATAATGCAATCCCATCTCAAACTTGTGTTTTTCTTGATATTTCCATTAACATGTAATACCACCCCTCAAGCGATAATCATAATAGGCATCCACATTAGACTTTCCTTGCAAAATTTCATACATATTCATTCTCATTACCATCATTTATAACCCGATACCAAACCAGAAGCATTAACCAAGCACGGAAACCATTGCTAACAATTATAATAGCACAATTCACAACTAATCATTAATCAAAGCAAATGGCACTTGTAAATTAAGAACCCTAGACAAACCCCAATTCCAACCCACATCTAAGATTAAAGGACAGAATATACCCAATAATTTTAGAATGTACCCAATACATTTAGAGGGAGAAAGAAGAGAAGAGAGAAAGTACCCAATAAATTTGATGACACGACCCTTATCATCTCGAATAGGGGTAATGGTAAGAAGGTTCCAGAAAGGGGTGCCATCCTTCTTGTAATTCAACAATCTGCCGCAATAACTGGTCCCCTTTTTGACCGCCTGTCTTATCTTCTCCACCTCGTTCTGGTCTGTTTCTGGCCCCTGCAAAAATCGGCTGCAACCAAATACATAATATATGAATTAACCGCCATTGTTGAAGCTTCAAAGCTTTGTTTATTAAGCAGGAGGAGAGAGAAAGAGAGCAAATTGCAGGGAAAATTAAAGGAAGGAAACTAACTGGTGTTTCCATGAAAATTGCAGGAAGTTTTTGGGAGGAGATCACTTTGAGTATGAGTGGGAGTGGCAATTGGAAAGTAAAAAGGACTCGCACCTCATGCTCCCACATCGGTCATATTGGGGGGTATTGTGGGGTTTATTTAAGTTTATTGGGCATTTTTCATCCTCCTTCCCTTTAAGCTAGTTTTAGGTGTATCATATTCGGTACTCCGTAGTTTGAATTAGTTTTGGTTCGGGTTAATTTGATTTGATTTTGCTCAAAATAGATGAATAATGTCATTGAATTAGGGCACCCACTATTGAGTCTGAGTTGAATGTTGGTTTATGCAATTTTAAACACAAATGACTTGTATAAATTTAATTATTTTCGACATTAGACATTTGGTTACTTTTACATCGGAATTCAAGTAAAAAAAAAAAAAGTAATTTTAAAATTGTAATAAATAGATTTGACTTGTTAATCTTACGTATCACCTTTCTTTGACCACATTTGTAACATTTTTGTTATTTTTGTTTAAGGAAGAGAGAAAACATTAGGAGATTCTTCTCACAAGGAATTACTAATCTGGAGATATTAATATACTATCTGAATATCAATTTTTTTATTTCTTTTTTTTTTTACACTTGTAAATTTTAATTATAACAATGACTGAGATTGAAATCATGAATAAAGAGAAAGTGAGCGATTAGGGAGAAAAAATAGTTATGATTCTTATGAATGACACTTGCGAAAGCTGTGACATGGTCATTGTCGCCTAATGTACATTTACCTCTACTCTAGGGAAAGAAACTCAACAAATAAACTAAAACAAGAATAAGATTGTGGTACATAATAAAAGAAAATACACATAAAAAAGCTTACCAATTGCGTCCAACAACTTCCTTAGAAGAGTAGCCAGTCATAGTGAAGAATCCACTACTAGCATACATAATAGGACATTCAGGTTTAGTAGCATCTGAAACCACAAAAGTCTGCTGCAAATTAGCTAATGCATCCTTCAACTCTTGTGACGCTCTAGGAAGATGTTCTGATGTGTTAGAATTATTTGACTCCTCTGAGATCCTCCTTGACTCCTTCTCGTACGAGTTTTTGCCTTGATTATTGTCCCCTGACATTCGAATCACGACATTCGAGGTTGATGGGGCTGATTCTCCCCCGTTTACTGGTACCACTGCTAGCCCCCATTCTGCTGCCCTCTCAGCCATACCAGCTTCATCATTCACTATCTCGGTATTTTTGGACACCTTATTAGAGGTCTTGTTTGCATCAAATGCCATCCACTTATTAGATGTCATACCATTGCTACTTGATGCCTCCATTTTTTTAGTAATTGAACATGTATAGCTACTTGAAGATGATTGTATTCCCCTGACTGAAACGGAAAAATTCTTGTAAGGCTTAACAATTTTCGAGCCCTTATTTAGACTTTTATTTAAAGACGGGGAAATTAAAACTTGTACTTATTTTGTAATAAGAATATACTCCCCCATTCTAGTATGAACATAACATAAGATATTGACACGAAGATTTTATAGATAGAAAACGTAGTAGATAGTTATTGGAAGCAGATAACAAAAGGCATTCCTTAGCTAATCGATCAGGAATTAACTACATACAATAGTAAATTAGTAACTATAACTAGTATCAAAAGCATAAAGCTAAGGTTTCCATATAAAGGTATATTCATTGATGATTGACAAACTTTTCAAATGTGAAAGTTATCTTAGCCTTAGTGCCTAAAAAGTAAAAATGGTCTACTTCCTTAGCTATTCCCTATGATACGTTCATTTAATCAACAACTTTTAGTTCTATTTTCAGAATTACCAAATCAAAAGTTAGCACATGACCAAAAACAAACCACTAATCGTTCACAATTATATTCCGTAATAAGACTGGTAACAATGATATAGATATAGCATACCTGCATGTATAATAAAAATAAGAACTTAACCACATGATGTTCTAATTTGCAATAATATCATCATCGTCTAACTAAATACTCGGTTTATGCTATAAGCGCGTCCACTTGGCAATTATCCATTGAGGTATTTTGAATTACGAGAGATAAGTAAAGAAAAGAATACCTGGAAAGAGGAGAGGAGAGGAGAGCAAATGAAGTGCTGCAATTCACATGAGAAAGCAAACGTGTGTGTGTGAGCAGTAGTAGGAAAGGCTAAGCTTTTACTAGTAACAAAGATTATATGATAATTATTTTTATTTTTTACAAAAATGAAAAGAAAAAAAAGATGATATGATAATGTTAGTTGGACCCCTTTTTTTTGTTTGAAAATAAATAGCTACCTAACATTGATTTGTCGATAAATCATAACCATCAATTTCTTCTATTTTTTGGGACGGTTTTACGTGGAGGCCGTCCATAACATTATTTCTTTCTTCCTCTTTTAATTCTTCAGTTTTCTTCGTTGTCAATAATTAATGCTAAAAATATGACTCTTTTTTGTTATTATAGACTTGTCTGAAAATCTTTATTGCTGCCTAAGAAAAATCTGTATGTCAGTTTTTATAATGAAGTTTTTTTTTTTTGAAGGGGTTTTATTAATGAAGTTAAATAAATAATAAGATTAGAAGTATATGACTATATGGTTAGAAATTAATCATGCAATTAATGTACTTATTCATCGGTATATGTACTCGTAGTATATATATATAGATATAGCCATAGAGGAAGTATACGACTATACGAGATGTACTATCGTGTGAACATCAACTGATAATTTTTGTTTGGGTGCATAAAGAGAGGCAGAAAGCCCCGGGAAAAAAAATAGAAACTAAAAAACTAAGCAGGAATTAAACGTGGCAAAGCCACCCCAACTATGTCGTCATGTAAAATTCGACCTAATTCAATAGGCAGGAATTGAATCAACTCTATTTGGTTGTTCTGAACGACACCTTGGTTTGCTAGCCAATCCGCAGCTCTATTCGCTTCTCGATATACGTGATGAACCTCTACTTGCCATAAAACTGCCTCTAAAAGCTTCTTACAATTACAAAATAAACTGATAATTATAAAATAAAAAATAAATCATATGAATACGGATCTGAGTACTATACTTAGTGCTTTGGAATTGACTTATGTGAGAGAGTTCTCTAATGTCTCCTTTCCTAGTCTTATCCTTAACCTTAAAAAAATTCAAATCAAGCTCTTATGTTTTAATTTTCTCTTAATACTGTAACAAATTTTGCCTATTTAAAGTTAAAACTTTTCATATTTATTACGGATTACGGAGTATTGTTCATATGATCATAGTTTGGAAACTTAAATTAGTAAAGCCAAAATACTTGAATATCTACCAAAAAGGCTAAAAGCCAAACCCCTCAGAGTCTTATAATAATCCGTACTAATTGGCTAGCTTGCTCAATAAATTAGATATTAAAAAGTTTTTTTCCAAATAAATAATATAAAGTTTGACTGATTATCACAAGTAATATAAAGTTTCTACACCTAAAAATAAATTTGGAACTATTGTTAAAAAAAAATTGTGCGTTTTTAATAGATCCACATATAATGTTAGATTATTCTAGGCACTTGAAACTTGGGACCATTTACAATTAAATCAGGGTTCAAATATAATTTTATCCATTTTCTTTGTTAAGAAATTATTCTCTTTATTTACAAAAATGCATTGTACTCCACTACTCCGTAACACATTACACAGAGAGATTTTTTTTAAAGTAAAAGTTGATAAGGAAAATTTTACTTGTTTTTTTTTTTTATCCAAATGAGGTTATAAGCACCAAGAGCAAGGAAAAGAAACAGAAAGAAAACAAAGCAACGAAACTAAAACAGAAAAACAACTACTCAACTATCTAGGGAGGGATTAGGCGAGGCATAGCCACGCCCCTAATATCCTCTTCTAAAATACGACCAAGCTCCGTCGGAGCATTTTACTTGTAACTTTGGATATTATTTGTAAAATATAAAATATTTTAAAGTTGCAACTAATACATAATAGAGGTAGTAATACTTGTGAAACTTTTTTATGAAAATTAGAAAATACATAAAAGTTTAATTTGATTAACCGAAAGTTAAAATAAAAATAGGACCACTTTTTTTAATTTGTAATTTCGTTTTCCTATCCCATTTGGATAGAAAAAGAGAGAGAAAATGAAAGCGAAAGGATAACATGGATGAGAAAAATAAGGGAAATATGAGGCTACAAAATTTCTGTTGATTGCTATTACAAGATAAATAAATCTCCCAACATTTTGGTATCGTATGTACTATCATTCACCTCTGATCTCTGAATATATCTTGGAGTATAATTTACATGTACATCAGTATATGACAGTGGTGACCGATGATTTTGCTTCATTAATTATTTCCAGTAATTTTTGTGATAGGGTATGACATTGTTATGTTGTACGTCATGAGGTTATGTTTATCAGTCCGCAACTAAAATAATACTTTACTCGTTTCTTAAAGTTTGCTTCACTTATTTTTCTAACTTAAAATTAATGTAAATACTGGTGATAGAGTTTGTGACTACATTAATCATCGATTAATTCTTGTGTTAGGCCAATACAACAATGTTATTCGTACGTTTATATATTATCGTTGTTTTTGTTTGTCTTATGCGCCAAATAATATCAACCTTGGTACAAAGATACTAACTATTATTGGTAATATATACGACTGATTGATTGATTAAATGGATGTTACATATCAAGAATAATTTGTACCACACATTATATTCTTTAATGAAAAATTTATGCATGGGAATAGTATTTTTTTCATTTGGGAAGCTAGCACCACAAGTTAATTGCAATATCCATTAATGCATGCATCTTCCCATCTAATCAAGATTTTTGTGTTCAACTATATTGTGGCACTTGCAAAGTTGTAGGGTATGTTTGTAGTGTTTTGAGGGGAAACTCCATGTTTTAACTGCATGTTAATGCAGTACAAGATTTGCCTTTCAGAGATGCATATTATCAGTGTATCACTGTAACAAACTTTTCTACCAAAAATTCGTAGTGAGGCAACTAGTCCCTTGAGATTGTGAGAGTGATATGCATATGAAGGAGATACATGGACAATTTCAGTTCATTTGTTTCGTTATATGAAACATTTATATTACAGGCTTATAGCTGCGAAATCAAGGAAAAATACAGTAGTACTAGTATGTGACTATGTGATAGATAATTAAAGTGCCAAATTTTGTTGAGAAAATAGAACACATGTAGTTTTGTTGTACAAGGAGCCAAACTTAGTAGAAAAAAAAATACAAATAATTAGGTAATATAGCATAAAGTGACGTTTTTCTAAGGTTATATGAAATTTGATCAAAAGCACTACGTCTAAGTACCATGATCTCAGCAAGTACACATTTTTGAGGATACTGCTAACTTACTGAAGATGGCCCTGCATTATGAGTGATTTTACAGTGTCATCAAACATCTCTTCTAGCGGCTTGAACTTGAACCCTAAACTCGCAATCTTGGAAGTGTTGTAAGAGTAATCTGGCCTATCAAGCTTTGTGAACCTGAAAAAATAACACATGCAATACATGTTTGACATGAGAAGAGCCGGATCGGATTTGGACCCAAGAGCACCTACTAGCTCTGGTGCTCCCATGATACATGGACTAGTATTACTTCGTTATACATCTAATTGATACATCATATCATTTACATAGTACGAAAATCAGAAACGAATTGTTAAGAAAAAGCTATACAATTATACCATAATATATCTCTCTCATTATTATGTACTCAAATTTAGTAGATTGAACCTGCCTTCATGCTATCCTTCAATAAAATAGTTAAAGATGAAGTATTTTACCCTTTTGGAATAGGGTAAGAAGGATATTGAGATGCTAGAAACGATGCTAATTCGTAAGGTTCCTTAACAGTGGAGCAACAAAGGTATCGACCTTGTGCTTCTTTATGCTCAAAAACCAAGATGTGGCACAGAGCTATGTCGTCAATGTGAACATATCCCAAGCTTCCGCTATTCTCAAACTTGCTTGTTTCTCCTGTAAGTTATTTGAATAATTAGGAGCAAATATGATGATAACTCTCTAGTAATGTACAATCTTCTGTAATTCGCGAAATAAAAGAAATCATGAAATTTATAATAGTGAAACTATGTAAGACATTCCCACATTATAAAATGAGTATAGGATATACAGCACACAAACTTTAACCAAATACCTTTAAACCAGCCAAGAATATCAGAGGCAGTAGAGCAAAGATTAGCAGGAAGACTAGGTCCAATTATAAAAGCAGGAAGGATAGTCACTAAATCGATGTGGTTCTCCTTGCAGAAGTTCCATGCTGCTTTCTCTGCCTCAATTTTTGACAGTGCATACCATACCTATATTCATGTGACGAACCTAAGCACGGTTATTAATTTGCAAACTAAACATATTCAGTGGTAGATTTTACAGCATGAGAATATGAGATACATTATGAGAGCACCTGGAATTGTTCACAAAGTTCAGTGGAGCTCCAAACTGATTCATCAAATGGAACATTAGGGTCAATATCCTCTCTTACTCTAACAGCTGAAGAAGATGAGGTAAGAACCACACGTCTTAGTGATGGGTTCTTCTTGCATGAACGAAGCACGTTAAATGTTCCCTTTATTGCAGGTTCCAATATTTTGGCCTGAAAATTTGACAAGAATTTGTTTCCAGTAGATAATTAGTCCTAATATTACATAATGAGATATATTTTAAATGTAAATTTGCTGGCATAATTGATGCCATACTCCCATTAGTCTTATAATAAGTGTATGTTTAAACAATATAATCAATAAGTAACAATAATATACAAGTGTAATAGTCGTATGACAAAACAATGTAATATTATTTTGGAGTAGACGAGTATTCAGTATAGTATTCACCTTTGCGTCTTGCTCCCTGGATCCTGAAACAGGGGAAGCAGTGTGAAATACAAACCCCTAACTGCTTCATCAAAGCTTCCGTCTTCCATTAAATCGGCCTTTACTAATTTCAACCTTTCTTTTGCCCCATCAAGCCCCCACAAATGCTCCACTTTATTCTTATCACCTATTACTTCACATATTAATTCATACTAGTAGAGCTCCATAATCATTATCCGCAGAACTACAGAAGTATATAGATACATTACAAGAAAATATTGCCCCCGTTTCATATTATTTGCAACATTTGATAAAAATAGGTGTTTCATATTACAACAAATGTTTTCTTTCCTTTTTGTGTTGTCATTTCTCTCTATCCTCTCCTCATCTGTGCAACCCTCCAAAATTGCAAATAATATGAAACGAAGGTAATATTATCCTTATTCCTTTCTAATCATCTAATACTAATTTAGCACTTTTAAAAGTGTTGTGTTTTTCGTATGGAAAAGAAAGGAAATTGGATGAACCTGGGTCTCTGACTGTTCCAATGACACAATAGCCAGACGAAAGGAGGCGCTTGACCAGCCAAGAAGCTAGATACCCTGAGGCCCCTGTTACACAAACCTTGCCTTTGATCTGAGGCTGTTCCAGGTCCATCTTTTGTGTCAAATAATACTATGCTTTTTTAAAATCACCAAATCAAAAGTTATCACATGACCAAAACAAACCACTAATCGTTCACAATTATGTTCCACAATAAGTCTGGTAACAATGTAGCATACCTGCGCATGATAAAAATAAAATAGACTTAACCACATGATCTTCTAATTTGCAATATCATCATTTTCTAAATAAATACTCTGTTTGAGGCTGTAAGCATGCCCACTCGACGATAATTCATTGAAGCGTTTCAAATTACAAGAGATAAGGAAAGAAAAGAGTACCTGGAACTCCGAAGGGGGAGCAAATGAAGTTCTGCAATTCACATGAGAAAGCAAACGAGTGTGTGCAGTAGTAGCAAAGGATAAGCTTGAAACAAAAATGAAATGAGAGTAGAATTACTGATAGATTAATTTGATGCTACACATCAAGAATAAGTTGTACCACACAGTACATGCTTTAATGAAAAAAACATGCATGGAAATAGTACTGTTTTCTTTTGTGAAACTAGCACCACAAGTTGATTGCAATATCCATTAATACATGCAGTTTCCCATCTAATCAAGATTTTATGTTAACTACTTTGTGGCACTTGCAAAGTTGTAGGGTATGTTTGTACTTTGTAGTGTTTAGAGGGGAACCTCCATGTTTCAACTGTTAGTGCTGTACAAGTTTAATCTTTCAGAACTCCATGTTTATCTTTCAGAGATACATATCATCAGTATATATCATTGTTACAAACTTTTTTGGATAATACCAAAAATTCGTGGCAAAGCAACAAGGCCACACTCAAGATCGTGAGAGTGATATGCATATGAAAGAGTAAACTGGACAATCTCAGCTCACTGTTTCATTTTATGAAACGTATATATTACAGGCTTCCCCTACGAACTCAATGGAAAAATACAAGTATTACTACCAGTATGCGATAAGCAGTCAAACTATGTCGAAAATAACAGTTCATATATAGTTTTGTTGTATTCTGAAATTCTAATGTAACATAAGCTGATTTTGTTTATAGTAGTACGGAATTTTATCAAAAGCACTAAGCGCCATGATCTCATTTACACGTATATGTGGTAATTGTCTCCTGAAGATGGCCCTGCATTATAAGTGATTTTACAGTGTCATCAAACATCTCTTCCAGTGGCTTGAACTTGAACCCTAAACTCTCAATCTTGGAAGTGTTGTAGGTGTAATATGGCCTATCCAACTTCGTGAACCTGATAAATGACACACAACACATGCTTGACATGAGAAAAACGAATTTGGACCCAGGAGCACCATTAGTGCTGGTGATCCCGTGAGCTTTAGAGTAGGTACACTTCGTTTTAGATAGACTACTAGATCATCATGTCTTTTATATTTTTTTTTTTTTTTTGAAAACTCTCATGTCTTTTATATAGTACACAGTACTAGCTATCAGAAATCAATACTAAATTTGGTGTTTGATCAATGCTATACAAGTATACCACCTCATATTTCTCATGTAGATAAAACCTGCCTTCATGCTAGCTATCAAACAGTTAAAAGATGAACTCATTAAAAATAAATAGTTAAAGGTGAAGTGATTTACCCTTTTGGAATAGGATAAGATGGATATCGGGATGCTAGAAATGACGCTAATTCATAATGCTCCATAACAGTGGAGCTACAAAGGTATCGACCATGCGCTTCTTTATGCTCAAAAACCAAGATGTGGCACAGAGCTATGTCGTCAATGTGAATATATCCCATCCTTCCATGAAACTCAAACTTGCTTGTTTCCCCTGTTAGTTATTTGAATAGTTAATAACATGATAAGTATAAAAAAAAAAAAAAAAAAAAAAAAAAAAAAAAAAAAAATATAGATGGCGATACTTTTTATCCTCTCAGAAGAGCAATTAGAAGGAGGAAGAAGTTCTTAAGAAATAAACAAAAATACGTAGTATATGGTTTATGTGAATGATTCAAGACGATATAGTCTATGGAACTATTGTTCAGATGTCCAGATACCTTTAAACAAGCCAAGAACATCAGAGGCAGTAGAGCAAAGATTAGGCGGAAGACTAGGTCCAATTATAAAAGCAGGAAGAATAGTCACTAAATCGATGTTGTTCTCCTTGCAGAAGTTCCATGCTGCTTTCTCTGCCTCGATTTTTGACAGTGCATACCATACCTATATTCATGCGGAAACACGTTATTTATTTGCAAACTAACACAGTTCAGTTGTAATATTGAATACAGAAATCACTATAAAGTATTTACAAGTTAAAGGTTTCCATAACAAATAGCTAATGATGGAATTCTTGTTGTTCAATTTACAAACAACAGTTTCATAGTCCATGAAATGAAAATAATAGAATTAACAGCATGAGATACATTATGAGTATGAGCACCTGGAATTGTTCACAAACTTCAGTGGAGCTCCAACCTGATTCATCAAGTGGAACATCAGGATCAATATCCACTCTTATTCTAACAGTTGAAGAAGATGAGGTAAGAACCACACGTCTTAGTGATGGGTTCTTCTTGCATGACCGAAGCACATTCAATGTTCCCTTTATTGCAGGTTCCAATATTTCTGCCTGATTATTTTTACAAGAATTTATTTTCAATAAATAGATAGTCCTAAAATTATATATTGAGAAAAACTTTTAAATATAAATTGCAGGCACAATTGATAGTAAACTCCCATTACTCTTATAACAAGTATCCTAAAAAATAAACAAGTAACAAGTAATGTAATATCATTTTGGAGCTGAGTAATCACCTTTGGGTCTTTCTTGGATCCTGAAACAGGGGAAGCAGTGTGAAATACACCTTCACAGCCATTAACTGCTTCATCAAAGCTTCCCTCTTCCATTAAATCAGCCTTTACAAATTTCAGCCTCTCTTTTGCCCCATCAAGCCTCCACAGATGCTCCACTTTTTTCTTATCACCTATTATTTCACATATTAATTCATTATTAGTAGAGCCCCATAATCAATATATAGAAAGAAGTTTAGAATACATTATAAGAAAAAATTATCCTTAGTCCATACAAATCATCTAACACTTAGTTTAGCACAAAGTCCAGAAGAGCATAGAAAATTGGATGAACCTGGGTCCCTGACTGTTCCAATGACGAAATAGCCAGACGAAAGGAGGCGCTTGATCAGCCAAGAGGCTAGATACCCTGAGGCCCCTGTTACGCAAACCTTGCCTTTGATCTCGAGGTTTTTTTGGTCCATCTTTTGTGCCCAGTACTATGCTTTTTTTACCAAACCAGATATTGGCTTGTGTGTATATATATCATGGGCTGATCTATCATCCCCATCCCAATCTTTTACATAGGTCTGGGATGGATAAAAAGGATGGTGAAACACGATATGCTCGTGACAAACTGTCATTAGTTTCGTAATAGATATTAAGCAGAAAATGAATGAAAGGCGGAGTTTGGTGACTGAACATCATTCATGCAATATCTGTGTTAGAAGCTTTTTGATATGCTTCATGCAGAAGTTCTTTCAAATATGATTCTGGTGCAGATACATATAAGCCACTCTACCCAAGTATTCATTTTAAATCTGCATATACCAAAGTTCCATAATTCCAAAGTTTAGCTTTTCTCTTTTATTAGTATATATATACCAATCAAACATTTCGAACCCGAAACTCCAAAATTCCATAGTTTAGCTTTCTACAGTTTTCATCAATCATAATACAATCCTCCATAAGCACATACTATTAAGGTGGCTCTCAAAATGCTTATGCAATTTGAAATATCCAAAATGATGCAAATAAATAAATAACACACACAAAAAAAAAACAGCTAAATTAGTGAAATAAACTCACCTATAACTATATATTCTAGACTAAAGTAATCACCAAAAATATCCAAAAATATTTTCCCGCCCAAAAACATAAGAGTTTTTTTTGTTTTTTTTTGGTTGTGTTTTTTCTTTTAATAATTTAATTTTATTTTTAAAAAACTTGAAGTTATTCTTATCTTATTATTTAAGATCCCATATTCATTTTTGACCGAATAAAATACGAGGTGTGTTAATTTTGATACTAATTAAATCATCATACATCTTAAAAAAAATCAAACAAAATTAATTTTCTATATTATACATAAAGATAATTCAACCATATATTAAATAAAAAATCCGAGCATGGCTGGGGCATTAACTAGTAACTATATTGAAACAAAGGACACTACAAAAAATAGCTTCACGTGTCACTTTAATATTAAAAATATTCCCGCCCTTTCTCGCTATTCCAAATAAAGCAATTAGTTCACCAAATTTTTTAAAACCTTTTACCTATTAACTTAGGAAAAATTGCCCGCAATAATCCCACCTTTATCTCATCCGTTCAAAATAATCCCACATTTTGATTATTTTTTAATAATAATTCAACATTTAATGTCAATTCGCTTTGAATGGTCCCAGCCGGTCATTTAATTTGTTATAGCAGGTTTCATGACACGTGTCGACATCTGATTCATCAAAACAAAAAAAAAAAACTAATTTATTTTTTTAAAGAAAAAACAAAAAAATCATTACTAAATTAATAAAAAAAAACTACCCTCCAGCCCAACCACCATCTATGGCCTCCCATCACCCACCAGCTCGACCCTCCGCCTGCCGGCTAACATCGGAACACCGCGCCGCAACGGCCGACCACCCTCCCAACTCCAGCCTGAACCGTCAACTTCCCTTTCCTTTCCCCATGATATGAACAACCAACCACCCTCGAAAAACCCCTTCCCCGTCCCGATCCCGACCTCTTTCCGCTTCCCCTGCCACGTTTCCGGTACCTCCACTTCCTCTTTCCCTTTTTCGACCCCCTCCCTTTCCCCACGCCCTTATTTCGGCCCCATCCCCTGACCACGTATCGATTTCATTCTCTCCCCTTCCCACACTTTAATGTCGAGTTATGTCGATAATGGTTAGTTATGGTGGTTTAGTGGTGGAGCAAGAGGGTAGGGCAGGGTTGGCGAACATCGCAGAGGAGCTGGGTCTGGCCCGTTGGGGCTAGCGGCTCTGGGCATAGTCTGGTTCAATGGTATGGGCGGCGGGGAGGTGGTTGGGGCTGGTGATGGTGGTTTTAATTTTTAGGTGGGTTTTTTTTTTGAAAAAAAAATTAAAAATAGTAAATTATTGTTAATCAATTAGTACCAACTATTTGTTAAAACCTATTAAAAAAAATTGTTTGTTAAAAGGAAATTTTGACTTTTACCACCTTCAAATAACCACTTAATTGAATTTACCACCTCCAAAAAAAAAAGATTTACTTTATCACCACCAAAATTTCTAAAAATTTAATTTTACCACCAAGTACCGGATTCCGTCCATGAATCCGTTAGTAGGGCCCACATTTTTGACGTTTCTTCTTCATCTTCCCCGATCTTCCATGTCAACCAACCAGCAACGAAATAAACTACCTCAGTTGATCGGAATTTCATGTGGGTTTCACGTCTGGGTGGTGGTGGTTTCGGGTCGCGATGGTTTCGCGTCTGGGTGGCGTGGTTCCTGGTCTGAGGTTAGGTTGGTTTTGGGGTTAGGTTGGCTGGGGTGGATTGCGGTGGTTTCGCGTCTGGGTGGTGGTGGTTTCGGGTCGCGGTGGTTTCGCGTCTAGCTGGCGGTGGTTTCTGGTCTGGGTTTGGATGGTGGTGGGGTTGGTCGTAGTTGTTAGGTGGTGGCTAGGGTTTTGAGGTCGGAAATTGGTGAAAAGGGGTAGAAATCGGTGCGGCTGTGGTGTGCGGTGCGGTGGTAGCGGCTAGGTGGTGGGGTTGGTCGTAGCTGTTAGGTGGTGGCTAGGGTTTTGAGGTCGGAAATTGGTGGAAAGGGGGTCAAAATCGGTGCGGCTGTGGTGTGCGGTGCGGTGGTAGCGGTTAGGTGGTGGGGTTGGTCGTAGTTGTTAGGTGGTGGCTAGGGTTTTGAGGTCTAAATCGGTGCAGTGGTTGTGGGTCCCGACGGTGGCAGGTAGCGGTTAGGTGGTGGGGGCTGGTCGTAACGGTTAGGTGGTGGGGCTGGTCGTAGCCGGTCCGGCGGTGGGGGTCCCGACGGTGGAAGCAACCACCGGTTGCTTGATGGGTATTTTTTTATTTTTTTTTTGTTTTTTTTTTTATTTTTTTTAAAACTTACCCAATAATATGACGACACGTGTGCAAGGTAGGCCCCACTAACGGATTTTTGGACGGAATCCGTTAGTTGGAGGTGATTGGTGGTAAAACTGATGTTAAATTTTTTTATGAGGTGGTAAAGTAAATGTTTTTTTTTTTTGGAGGTGGTAAATTCGACAAAGTCGTTATTTGAAGGTGGTAAAAATCAAAATTTCCTTGTTAAAATAAAATTAAAATTAAAACTTGTTTTTGACCAATCACGTGGTGACACGTGTAAATTAAACTTAATAAAAAAAACTACATACTCAGCCAGTTATAGGTCACCTAGGACTATTTAAAGCGGATTGACATTAAAGGTCGGATTATTAAAAAATAATCAAAAGATGTGATTATTTTGGGCGGATAAGGTAGAGGTGGAATTATTCTGGGCAATTTTTCCTTAATCTTATGCATAAAATCTATAATATTATTAAACTCATAGGAACAGCATAATAACGCCATCTGTCATCCTTACTTGTGATTTTATGCCACATGTGCGCCATGTGTCTCCCTATGTATCATTACCATTCTCTCCCCACATTAAATTGTAGTGATGTAGTTACTTTGAAAACATAATGTTTGATTTACTTGAAAACTCTTCATATGTATAACTTCATATTTAAAATTTGACATATCTTATAGAAGTATATATTAATAAAAGATATATTGATTATTATACATTCACTTATTAATATTGTTCAATAATAACTCCTTTTAATTAGTTTTGATCAAATTTATGATTTATGAGGTGTCGGGGCATCACCCGAGTCAATAATTAGTTCGTATATTATAATACAATAAAAATATCACATTTCGTATATTAGAATAAAAATAATTGAAGACGAACACTCTTAGCGTAAGATTTTTAGGAAACAAAAGGTCTTAAAAAAATTTATGCCATTCCTTTTATTTTAGTTTTTTTCACGTCATTTTTTAATGGCACTCTTTTGAGCACAATAGTATACTGCAAAAAAAAATGGAGTCATTGTGAAAATGATTAAGAAAAAAATGATGGGAAAGTTATACATGGACAAGCTATGTTATTTTTCGTTAATCATCATGCTATTTTCTTAAGTACACCATTTATAACCTACACAATTCAACCATGCCCCTACCAATAAAATGCAAACATTTATCAGAACTAACAATGATGAATATGAACTTATGAACAAAATGATTTTTTTTAAAATATTAAAAATGTATTACTCACAAGGTCACAATTTTATGCGTAAGATTTTTATGAAATAAACTAAAAATAAAATAATTAGCTCACTAAATTTCTTAAACACCTATTACTTCCTATAAATCTTAAGCATAAAATTCGTATAATATAGAATAATAAATATATCATAATTCTTATACTAGAATAAAAATATTTGATCTTATTTAATATTTTTGACAACAAAATATAAATGTTGATCTGATACAATTTTTGTCTAAAACATTTTTGAAAATATTTTCCTTAAGTATTCACTTTACCAAATTTAGCATATATACATGATACAAGCCTCAACCTAGACGTGATGGATAGGTTATAATTAGGTAACTAATAATATGCTTTGACTAGGAAATGTACACTAAATAAAACATATACACTATATTTTACAACAGTAGGTTTTGTGTGTGACTGGCCACACGGTGTGGCCAACTAACATACAAGTAACCTCTAATCAAGTAACCTCTACTGATGACCTAGTAACTCCAGACCGACCTAGTAACCCCTGACCAAGTAACCCCTCTGACCTACCTAGTAACCCTTCCGACCTAGTAACCCCTGACCAAATAATCCCTCCGACCTACCATGTAACCACTCTGACCTACCTAGTAACCCCTCTGACCTAGTAACCCCGGCCCTAGTAACCCCTGACCAAATAATCCCTCCGACCTACCAAGTAACCCCTCTGACCTACCTAGTAACCCCTCCGACCTAGTAGTATTTATGGGGCCTTGGGTTTCCAAAGTTGTGTTAACTACTACTAACAAAAACATTATTAAAAAACTCACTTGTAAAACCCCCACTTTAAGAGTAAGGTAAAACCAAGAGAGTACCTAAGTAAAGCAATAAAGATAGTTATAAAAAAAAGGGACTCGATTCACATCAGATACGTCCCCAGTACGGGAAACGCCAAGAGGTTGGCGTATTCGTGCAGCATTGGTTTCAAATGAAGTATAATCCAAAACCCATTTTGCTCAACGGAGAGGAAGAGGCGTTTCCTTCAAAACTTGGGTTGACAGTGGAATCGGTGGCGAGAGGTTGACGGTGAAACCGTGCAATTGATGGCGTTAGATTTCCGAGTGGTGGAATTAGTTGGTATGATGAGAAGGGGGTTGACGGGTGGTGGAATTAGTTTTAAAGGGGTTAATGAGTGGTTGAAATGGTGGTGGTGGAATGACTAGTGGTGGTCCGGTGAAGAAAGTGAAGTTGGATGTTTGAGTATTTGTGGAGAAGATGATGACATGTGAAGGGAGGAAAGAGAATGTTAGTTGGAAAAGTTGAGGTTAAAACAAACATTTTACAACACAAATATAAATTAAAATAGAAACGTGTCAACTAAAAAAAACTTCCTAAAAAACGGAGGTAGTATTATAGATTGCGCGACTGTAAATTGCGGAAATTGCGACCGTTTACATACGTTTTTGTGGCTGTGTTACCATACATAGGTTTTATTGTTAAAAAAGAAAAAAGAAAAAATGGTTCAATTGGTATTACATACACCATGGTGCACCTAAAAATAGGTGCACCAGGCCCAAATAACAGCCCAATAGCTATATCCACCCAAAAAACATGTCCAATACATACGAGCCCAATACCTATTCAGATTCAGATTTTTATTAAGAAAGAATTGTTTCCTCCCTCCCAATCGCCATAATTTTTTTAATTTGTTGATAAATTATGTTTCATCTCATAATTTCAAAATCTTTCCTCATTTACTCATTTTAATTTTTTCTCTCCTCTCTCCATTTTTCTCTCTCTAAAAAACTGCTTTACCGCCTTGGATAAAAACAAATAACAGAAGATTACTCCTTCTAAAAGATGAACATTACTTAAATTTCTTTAAATTTACTAATATAATTCAACAAATTTCAATATTCATGAACATAATTGTCGTTTTAATGTTTTCTTTTCAATTTAATTTTTGTAGAAAATCAAAACTATCTTCTCCTACTAATGAAGATGAAGAAGTGTAATTAATATACTACTCAAAATCCCAATTTTATCTTATATTGTTGATTTTTTGAATTGAATACTAAATTAAACCCTAAATTTTTTTAATAGTCCAATTAGTAAAATGTTCAACATCTGAACACCAAAAAAAAGAAGTTAGATGATATACCTAAAGGAAGTCCAATTGTTCATCAAAAAATATTGGAAGAATTAGACAAAGAAATATCAGAAAATCCAATTAACAGGTATATTTATGTTCATATATTTTTTGTTTAATGTTCATATACGTAGTGCTTTATGTCCATATATTATGTGCTTTATGAAGTAATAATTTGTTTAGAAATTCAACTAAGTACGTTCGTATGATGTTATAATTTGTTTAGATATTATTTATTTGCTCACTTTGTTGTTTGATTTTTAATTATCAGATCGACCAAGTACTGAATTGCCACCAAAACTTATGAACAACACACAATAACCACTGAACATCTCCCACAAACCACTGAATTGCGACCACAAACCACTTATTTGCCCCCACAAACCACTAATCAGCCCAGAGACATCTGATCTACCCCCACAAAATACTGATCAGCCCCCAAAAAACACTAATCAGCCCTCAAAAAACATTGAACAGGCCCCATAGATATCTGAACTATCCCCCACAAAACACTGATCATCCCCCATAGACATCAGAACTACACCCACAAAATATTGAACAGCCCCAACTAACTTCTGAAAAGCCCTAGAAACCATTGAAAAGCCCCCCCCCCCCCCCCCCACAAACCATTAAAAAGCCACCAGAAAACACAGATAACCCACCAGAAACCACTGAAAAGCCCCAAGAAACAAGTGAAAAGCATTCAGAAACCTCTTAATCCCCTTCAAAAACCTCTGAACCCCCTTTAAAAACTTCTAAACCCCCCTTCAGAAACCACTGAATACCCTTTTATAAAAGCTAAAGGAAAAAATTCCTACAACAAGCAGAGTAACAAGAAGTAAAAGCTCCCAAGAAGCAAGTCAGATTGAAAAAGGACCAGAAGTTCAAATTCTATTAGTTTCATGTTCATAATTTGTTCATTTTTATAAACTATACCTTAAAACTTTATTTATATAATTGTTAACGAAAAAGAGATCATATTAATTTATTATAAATTCTTCTGAACTCCCTACAAAAACCTCTGAACCCCAATTACAAATCACTAAACACCCTTCAAAAACATTTTAACCACCTTTAAAAACCTCTAAACCCCAACCACAAACCACTGAACACCCTACCATAAAGATGGGCATGGGCCGTGCCGGCACGCGTGCGGCACGGGCTCAGCACGACTCCGGCACGGCACGGCGGCCCACTTGTGGGCCGTGGGCCGTGCTGTGAAAAAAAAATTGAAATCCGGCAAGGGCACGGCGGGCGGCACGGTCGTCCGCCCGCCGACACGGCACGTCGGCACGGCCCATGCCCAATTATAAAACTTATTTATTAAGTTTATTTATATAAACTTATATATATAAAATTATTTAATTAAATAAACTTATTTAATTAATAAATAAATATTTAATTAAGTTTATTTATATTAACTTATTTAATTAAGTTTGTTTCGGGTGATTTTTTGATATCCTCGGACGCTGGTAACGTTCTCCTGGAAGATAGACTCGGACACCTGCAAAATCAAGGAATATTCCCTTTACGGAATATTCGCCTCCGACAATCAAGTTAGTGACCGGAAACGGAATAAGTTTAGAGAGAGAAAGTAGAGAGAAGTTAGAGCTATTTAATGCCTTTTTTCTGTATTGTCACAATCCACCCCTCCCATCATAAATGATTGGGGTATTTATAGGGGTGGAAATCTGTGCCCCTTAGGGTAAGTGACCTAGGAAAATATGCTCTGATTGGCTGCGCAATCAGTGTAGGGCACGTGTCCCTCTAGGGCGCCGTTTTGCGGCTCTTAAAGGTAGTTGGGCCTCCTGATGTAAGGAGGCCTTTAATCTCTTTTCTTTTTCAGGTGCTCCAACGAACACAGGCCACGTGTCATCTTCCTATTGGGACACGTGTCGCCTTTTGACAAGGCCACGTGTTGCTGCGGGATTGGACTACGCGCATGGGGTATTTTTACCCTAAACATTTGCCCCTCAGAGGGGGTGACACGTACGCTTACTAGCCGCCTCCTCTGACCTTCCACACCTTTTAGTGCAAATTCGTTGAAATTGGGCTTGTGGCTGAGAGGACGTACAGAGATGTTCGTCCTTATATGGTGCGGCCGCGTAGGGCTGGCTACCCGTCCGCCTGGGACTCTCCTTGGGGACACTTGGGTCTGAGAGTTAGACAGACTGGGTATGCTATCTAGATTTTTAAAGCAAAGCCCGGACGCCCGGGAGTTCAGGGTGAAGTTTTCCATTCCACTCACTGATGTGTTCATTTTATATATATTTTTATCCACGTCCCTTGGTCGTAATTAGTAGTGTTTTTGACTCCTACGAGCCACTTTTATTACTAATTATTGTTTTCCAGTGCTTTGGTAGTTTTGCTTGAGTTTTGTAGGAATTTGCGTACTTGGAGCATTTTCCCGGGTTTTTCGAGGAGCATCTACAAGTGTTGGAAGACTGACAGGCTAAAGTCGTATCATCTAATCAAAAGTAATTACCTAAGTCCTCTAACTAAAGTAGATAGGGAAGTAGGGTCGAATCCACAGGGAAACTAGTCTTTCTATTCCTAATTAATTAATAGCAATCTAAATTATTAGTAACAATTTGTTGTGATTTAAAGATTATACTATGAAGAATATAAGTAGGGAGAATAAAATAAGAGGAATCAATGAATTAAAGACCTAGGGCATAGGTTCACCAATAAATAATATTCCAGGGTAAAACATAATAACCAATCATTAATGCATCAATTAATCAGATAATAAAGGGCTTTCGCTACGTATTACAATCACAGAATTAATCTACCGGTATTAAATCTCATCTCTCGAATCTCGACTTAACCATTTATAGATTAACCTGCCTATTGAAACTAGACCTAAACATCAATTCTCATCTCTCGAATCTCGAATCAATATTGTCAAACTCATGCATAAAAGATCAGGCCTAATCTAGTCACAGAGCATTAAATCAATCAATAGGAAATTAATATAGCATTGATAATTAACAACAATAAATTACCCCTTCATATTATTTATGGATCCCCATAAACCCTAGAAAAAGAACTACTCACACATAATTAAATCTAAACTAATCAAAGCAATAAAATAAAACATGATAGAAGGAAGAAAAATAGAATGAATAAAAAATACTGAGATTAATTAAGAGAGAAATCGTACCAAGACGACGGAATTACAATAGAGTTGAGGAACAAGAGAGAACATAAAAGTCTAGAGAGAGAAAGTCTAAGTAGAGAGAGAGGGAATTAAAAACTAGAGTAAGAGAAGTGAAAAGAAGTCTCTAATCTTGCCTAATAATAACACATTAATACTAAGCAAGTATTCTTTGCTAAAACAAATTAAATCGGAACTAAAACTCCCTAAAAGTTACACGCGCCCGGTCGGGCAAGGGGCCGCCCGACCGGGCCCGCCTTTTTCTTCCTCAAGTGCTTACTCGCGCCCGGCCGGGCAATGGCTCGCCCGACCGGGCCCGCTTATTTTCCCTCAAGAGTTATCTCGCGCCCGGCCGGGCGCGACACCGGGTGCTCTGTTGCTTCACCCCGCCCGGCCGGGCGCGCCTTCGGGCGGTGCTCTGGTGGTCCGGGCAAGGCTTCTTGGGCCTCGAGGCTCTTCCTTGGGCTCTCCAACTTGGCCCAAACGCCTCGTATTTCCAAAACTGAGCCCCTTTGTCACCGATTTTCTACCTCCAATCGGTATTGGGCTATCAAAAGTGGTCGCATTCTTCCAACGCTTATAGATGCTCCTCGAAAAACCCGGGAAAATGCTCCAAGTACGCAAATTCCTACAAAACTCAAGCAAAACTACCAAAGCACTGGAAAACAATAATTAGTAATAAAAGTGGCTCGTAGGAGCCAAAAACACTACTAATTACGACCAAGGGACGGGGATAAATATATATATAAAATGAACACATCAAACTCCCCCAAGCCAAACCTTTGCTTGTCCCTAAGCAAAGAGCTCCTCAATGAACAATAAAACATGCCTCACCCCAATATAAAAATCAAGCGCAAACGATTCAAGGCAAATCAAATTAACATGCTTCAAAATCAACCAATCTAATCCATCTAATCACCCTTCCTCCCCAACAATTGTCAAGTAGAGCAAACCACAAGAGCATATAGAATTCAAGACTAGTGCTCACACACTCAACTCTCATTTATGTGGCGAGTAAAAGATGTACTCGATCGCTCTCCATCCCAACCCCTTTAATGTGAACAATGCCCTCCCAAACTCACGCACTCGTGTGTTTAAAAAGACATACACTCAACCTAACACTAGGCGAAAAAAGGGGTTGGCCACCGGTTCAAAACCCCCCTTTGCCACCGGTTTTGAACCGGTGGCCAGTGGGGGGGTGGCAAAACCTAGGACAAAAGGCCACCGGTTCAAAACCGGTGGCAAAATCTAGTATTGCCACCGGTTAATCGGTGGCAAAAAACAATTCCCGCTTTATTTTTTTTCGTATTAAATATAAAAGCCACCGGTTAACCGGTGGCAATAAACATGTTATATAATTTTTTTTTTTTTTTTTGGCTTTTTTCAAAAAGAAATATAATAGAACAATTAAATCAAAAAAAATTAGATCATCAAAATACAAATCAAACAATATCGATGAATGTAATCGAAAATTTATAATATATAATCAAAAAAAATTACAATGTAAATCGACCAATAAAATCGATCAGTATTTCCTAAAAAAACAATAAACCGAACAATTACAACATATAAAAAAAATTACAATATAAATAAAAAAAAATACTACAACATCAAAATCAAAATTCTTGTATCTTGATTCTTGATTCTTCGGCTTGATTCTTCAATTTTAGATCTAAATCAATATACCTGATCCAAAAAAAAAAATCGATTAAAATAATTAAGATGCGAAAAAAAAACAAAAACCAAGAACAACTGCATGTACCCTTTATAATCGAATAAAATCAAATCCAGAAAAAAAAAACCAAAAAAGTTAAAAACAAAAACCCAAGAACAAAAAAAAAAACCAGAAATTAAAAATAAAAAAAAAAACCCAGAAATTAAAATCGATTCAAAATCGAAAAAAACCCAGAAATTAAAATCGATTCAAAATCAAATCGATTCAAAATAAAAAAAAAACCCAGAAATTAAAAATAAAAAAAAACGAATCAAAATCAATTAAACCCATCAATTCCTAATAATATTACAACAATCAAACCCAAAAAAATCAAGACATTTAACAAAAATAATTAAACCCATAAACCCTAACCTTGAATAATTAAACCCATAAACATGCATGCACTGAGCGAGGCGGCCGTGGTGGCGGTAGGTGAGACGAGACGACGGAGAGGAGAGGGAAGGAGAGACGAGGGTGAGGAGAGAGAAGGAGAGACGAGGGAGAGGAGAGGAGAGAGAAGGAGAGACGAGGGTGAAGAGAGACGGTGGTGTGTGGTGTGGTGGTGGTGGTGAGACGAGAGGAGAGTGAGTTCGGAGGAGAGAGAAGGAGAGGAGAGAGAAGGAGGAGAGGAGAGAGTGAAGGAGAGAGGCTGAGGGAGAGGGAAGTTAGGGTTAGGGGTTTATAAAGGGGGGGTTTGTTATTTTTTTATTCTTTTTTTAACTAAGCCCGGTTTTTTTTTTAAACTCATTATTGCCACCGGTTCAAACCGGTGGCCTTTCCAATTTTTGCCACGGGTTTGGTTGAACCGGTGGCAATTGTTCTTTGCCTCATCCCGCCACTTAATTAAGCCACCGGTTTTCAAAAACCGGTGGCCAATGAGCGTTGCCTTTTTCAATTTTTCTACTAGTGTAATAGTCGACTCGGAATATGTCAAGTCATAACTTGCATTGATGAACAACACTTTCACATTTACACAACTCTATGCACAAGGTCAAAAGGTTTTTTAAAGCATGTAATGTAAGGCTAGGGTAAAGGGTAGGATAAATTTGGGAATATGTGAGAGAAAAGCCTTGCTAAAAGGGAGCCATATCCTAATAAACCCATGACCAAAAATAATGATCATAAACATCTCCAACAAAACTAACTCCAACACAAATCCACCAATTATACTCCAATCATAAAAACCAACCCAATACTTACAAAATTCACTCCCAAAAATATGATAATATAAACTAGAGTGAATATACAAACTTTGAACTCAAACTCAAATATTTACAATGAAACTCAATTTTTTCTTTCTTTTCTTTTGATCAACCTTCACTTAGAACATCTGAACATTAAACACTTTCTTTTCTTTTTGCTCTTTTTTTCCATTTTTTTCATTAGAAGTTCACTTCCTTTTTTTTCAACAAATTTCTCACTTTTATTTTTCAAATATATACACAATAAAACTCATCAAAACAAAAATATGATCAAGAACAAATAACTTCTCAAACCCACCCAAATTGTGCAAATAATGTGCACACTACAAACTCCCTCACCTCACTCACTAATAGCTCCCCTAAGCCAAGCTTGGGACTAGTAACCAATGGGGCAAACATGGCTTGTAATGTGGCTAAAAACAATAAAAGGGCACAAGCATCAACATGGGTAGCAAGAAGGGAACAAATGTATCTAAATAAATCTGAAGGCTACCTAAAGAACAAATGCCTTCGTCCTCCACATGTGCATAATAATGAGTTATGAAACACTACTCATAGTTGCAAATCAATACTCAAATTCATTGACATACCAGGAACTAATCACACATTCCTAACCAAATCAACTAGTCAAGCACTATATTCACATGTAGTTGGGCAAAATTGACGCAAGTTTAGGAATCCAAGTAACCAAACATCAAATCATGATCAACAAATCCACAATGCTCAAAATCAAATACCAAGAATCAAAACAATTTTTTCTCAAGTATGGGGCACAGGGAAGCATGATTTACAATTCATTGGAACGTATTTTTGGATTTTTTAATTTTTCAATTTTTTTTTTTTGTATTTTCTTAATAGGAAAGCAATAAAACTGCACTAGGAAAGCAGTAAAACTACACTAAGCATACCAATAAAAAGAGAGAGAGTGAAAGATATACCATACAAACACGAGAACCTCCCCCCAAGCTAAATCAGACAATGTCCTCATTGTCTTAAGGGGAAGCAAGTATTCAAGGTGACTACTCTTCATCATCACCACATCAATGTCACCAAAGCCGCAGGATTGCAATGCATCTCTTTGGAACAAAAGTGAGCAAGAAAGAAACAAAGTGTTAGTGGAAAAAAAAAGATAAAAATTGAGTCAGGTGCACTAATATGACCATAACTTTTGATATATAGATGATAATGCAATGATTCTAATTTCATTGGAAAGTAGACTTAAAGAGCTTTCCAACGATAGGTCACACGCCCAAAACGGATAAGAAACGCAAAAGTTATGGCCTATCGAAGTTGAGCAGTTTTGCTGATCCGCTCTCGCGCCCGGTAGGGCAGTCGAAATGTCCGTACTCGTCAACTCTCGCGCCCGGTCGGGCGGTCCTTCGCCCGGTCGGGCAAAAATTGTCAATTTTTCACCCTTGCTCTCGCGCCCGGTCGGGCGGTCCTTCGCCCGGCCGGGCCCGAGGCAATGTTTGGTACGAGAGACTCCTTCTCTTTTTTCCAAATTTGACTAACTCTTTTCCTTCTAACCTGTATAACTCAATAAACTCATTAAACTCTCTCCTCTCTCCTCTCACAAGAAATAGAAAGAAGACTAAAAAAACAAGAAAATACGGGTTGCCTCCCGCAAAGCGCTGGTTTATTTAGGTCCCGCACGACCCTCTTACCACATGTCGGGAAGTTAAGCCCCTTGGCCTATCGCCTGGTCGGGTGGTTCTTCACCCGGTTGAGCGATTTTTAAACCACGACTCGGCTTCCTAACACGCCCTGTAAGGCGCCAATTCACCCTATTGGGTGGATCCTCATTGGCTTGAACTGGTGGGTCTTTACTTTTGTTTGATTGAGAACCCTTTTTGACCATTGGTTGCCTCGATTTATCACTTTGTTGAGCTATTACAACACGATCTGGTGAAACTCTCACTATAGGCTCAGTTTCCGCAACTTGTGTACTTATTTCCACCTTCTCATCTTCAAAACCAAGACCTTCACAGTATAAGGCTCTCTCTATTGCGTCCACTTCCTCTATCCATCGGTTAGTTGTACCTGTAGAAGATGCAACACACGATACCGCCTCCAAGGGATCTTTAACAAAAGCTTGGGGCTTATTAGAACAATTACCAACCACATCAATTTTATAACACTTCTCCTCTAGCATGGGGCTTTTAGGGGTATTATTCAAATTAAAAACAATTTTATCATCCCCTACTGATAGTGTTAATTTACCACATTTTACATCAATAATTGCTCCTACAGTATTAAGGAAGGGTCTACCCAAAATGATTGGGGTTTGTAAATCCTCAGACATATCAAGAACAACAAAATCCACAGGTATATAAAATTTACCTACTCTAACAGGGACGTCTTCTAATATGCCTATGGGGTATTTAGAAGAACGATCGGCCATTTGTAGAGTAATATTAGTAGACTTTAATTTACCCATTTTTAGCTTTAAACACAAAGATAATGGCATGACACTAACACTAGCGCCCAAATCACACAATGCATTATCAATCATTAAATTGCCAATATGACAAGGGATAGAAAAACTACCGGGATCTTTTAGTTTGGGTGGAGATTTATTTTGTAGTACGGCACTACATTCAGCAGTGAAAGCGACAGTCTCTACCTCACTAATAGACCTTTTCCTAGTCAATATTTCTTTCATGAATTTTGCATATGCAGGTATTTGCGTGATTAATTCTGTAAAGGGAACTGTTACCTGCAAATCCTTCACCATGTCAAGGAACTTACCAAACTGCTTATCCATGGTGGTTTTCAAATGTCGATTTGGGAATGGTAGTTTGATAATTGGTTGTTGCACATCATTATTCCTGTCTTGAGTTACAACCTTTCCTGGAGTTTTACCCTGTAATGTAACATCAGAAATATTAGTACTACCCTTTAGCCCTGCAGGGCTAGGATTAATATCCCTTGGTATAAAGGAATCAGGATTAGCAATTTCTGTTGAAACAGGTTCATCTTGTTTGGGCATAGGAGGCCCATCATAGTGTGAACCACTCCTGAGGGTAATTGCAAACGCCTGATCTGTGGGTTGTACTGGTTGCGATGGTAGGGCTCCTTGTGGGCGAACCTGAAGAGCAGCGGCTAACTGTGCAATTTGAGTATCTATGACTTTATTGTGGGCTACAATCGAGTCAATTTGTAAGTCTCTACTCTCCATATGCTTTTGCATACTGGTTAACATCGCTCTAATTTCTGATAAAGCTGGGTCAGAAGGTGGTGGAGGAGTTTGTGGTTGGTTTTTCTGGCCAGCATTGGGATGGTAATATTTCTGCTGAGGTGGTGGTGCTGGTTCTTGTGGTTGTTGTGGAGGTGTGGGATTTTGCACATTAGTACTCTTGTAGGAAAGATAAGGATGGTTCCGATACCCGGGATTATAGGTGTTGGAGTATGGGTTATTTTGCTTGATGGACTGAAAAGCGTTAACCTGCTTCATGGAACTCCTACACTCATGTTCCCAATGACCTACAATTCCACAATTTTCACAGAAAGCATCATTAGCATTATTGTCAATTGCAGAAACATTAGCTATTTTAGAATTAGCAGTAGTAAGGTTATCCAATTTCTAACAAATAGAGGTTAATTGAGATTGCAAAAAGGATACAGAATCGACGTGGTGTTTTCCCTTGTTTGCAAAACCTCTAGGATTCCCATATTGGGAATTATGGATCGCCATATCTTCAATAACCTGACCTGCATCATCAACATTGAGGTTCATAAACCTCCCATTAGCTGCAGAATCCAAAATTGCTCTAGAAGAATTTCCGATCCCATTGTAGAAAGCTTGTATCAACTGCCACTGTGCTAAGTTATGATGAGGGCACTCTCTCTGCAGGTCTTTGAATCTCTCCCAAGCTTCATATAGTGACTCATCTGGCTCTTGGGCGAAATTTTGAATTGCGCTTCTCAATAGAGCTGTTTTCTCTGCAGGGTAATACTTGTTATAAAAATTCAAAACAAGAGTCTCCCAATTAGTAATGCCAAGTGCAGTTCTATTTAAACCATTAAACCACAGTTTAGCTTTTCCACATAAAGAGAAAGGAAAGAGAATCTCCCTTATTTGGTCTTGCGTGACCCCAGCTTGCCTTATAGTGTTACAATATTGACAGTAGTCAGCAATGTGTAGATTTGGGTCTTCACCCTTAGCTCCACTAAATTGCTTCCTTTCTATCATCGTGATGAACTGGGGCTTGATCTCGAATTGAACTCCCTCGAGATCTGGCGTAGGAGAAAGGTGGGGAAAATGCGCCAAAGATGGCTGAGAATAGTCGCTGAGCTTTTTAGATGGATTTTCTCCCATCTCTAATTCTGATTCTGAAGAAGTGTCTGGATCACTAGAATCAGATGAAGGGTCTCTAGGAATTTCACCACCAGAACTCGCCAGTATTTGCTTGTATAAATTCTTTTGCCTATGGAAAGAGCGCTCGATCTCAGGATCGAATGGAATGTAGCCTGATCTAGAACACCTGGGCATAAACAAAGAACTAAACAACAAATATGAGAACTGTCCCAAAGAACTTATGTTCTCCGGGACGAAGGAAAATAATCTAGACTACAAAAACAATTAGAAATAAAAAATATAACCGTTTCCCCGGCAACGGCGCCAAATTTTGACAGGCTAAAGTCGTATCACCTAATCAAAAGTAATTACCTAAGTCCTCTAACTAAAGTAGATAGGGAAGTAGGGTCGAATCCACAGGGAAACTAGTCTTTCTATTCCTAATTAATAGCAATATAAATTATTAGTAACAATTTGTTGTGATTTAAAGATTATACTATGAAGAATATAAGTAGGGAGAATAAAATAAGAGGAATCAATGAATTAAAGACCTAGGGCATAGGTTCACCAATAAATAATATTCCAGGGTAAAACATAATAACCAATCATTAATGCATCAATTAACCAGATAATAAAGGGCTTTCGCTACGTATTACAATCACAGAATTAATCTACCGGTATTAAATCTCATCTCTCGAATCTCGACTTAACCATTTATAGATTAACCTGCCTATTGAAACTAGACCTAAACATCAATTCTCATCTCTCGAATCTCGAATCAATATTGTCAAACTCATGCATAAAAGATCAGGCCTAATCTAGTCACAGAGCATTAAATCAATCAATAGGAAATTAATATAGCATTGATAATTAACAACAATAAATTACCCCTTCATATTATTTATGGATCCCCATAAACCCTAGAAAAAGAACTACTCACACATAATTAAATCTAAACTAATCAAAGCAATAAAATAAAACATGATAGAAGGAAGAAAAATAGAATGAATAAAAAATACTGAGATTAATTAAGAGAGAAATCGTACCAAGACGGCGGAATTACAATAGAGTTGAGGAACAAAAGAGAACATAAAAGTCTAGAGAGAGAAAGTCTAAGTAGAGAGAGAGGGAATTAAAAACTAGAGTAAGAGAAGTGAAAAGAAGTCTCTAATCTTGCCTAATAATAACACATTAATACTAAGCAAGTATTCTTCGCTAAAACAAATTAAATCGGAACTAAAACTCCCTAAAAGTTACACGCGCCCGGTCGGGCAAGGGGCCGCCCGACCGGGCCCGCCTTTTTCTTCCTCAAGTGCTTACTCGCGCCCGACAGGGCCCGCTTATTTTCCCTTAAGAGTTATCTCGCGCCCGGCCGGGCGCGACACCGGGCGCTCTGTTGCTTCACCCCGCCCGGCCGGGCGCGCCTTCGGGCGGTGCTCTGGTGGTCCGGGCGAGGCTTCTTGGGCCTCGAGGCTCTTCCTTGGGCTCTCCAACTTGGCCCAAACGCCTCGTATTTCCAAAACTGAGCCCCTTTGTCACCGATTTGCTACCTCCAATCGGTATTGGGCTATCAAAAGTGGTCGCATTCTTCCAACGCTTATAGATGCTCCTCGAAAAACCCGGGAAAATGCTCCAAGTACGCAAATTCCTACAAAACTCAAGCAAAACTACCAAAGCACTGAAAAACAATAATTAGTAATAAAAGTGGCTCGTAGGAGCCAAAAACACTACTAATTACGACCAAGGGACGGGGATAAATATATATATAAAATGAACACATCAAAGACCGCGACCACGTTCGATAGCCCAAGACCGATCGGAGTTACCAATCGGTGGTTAAGGGCTCGGTATTGAAGATCCAAGGAGGGAACTCGGATTGGGCCAAGGATAAGAGGCCCAATCGAGGTTCGTTTTGTGGCCCAAGAGAAGTTGCCCGGACCAGGAGCCCCGCCCGAAGGCGCGCCCGGCCGGGCGGGGTGAAACAATAGAGCGCCCGGAGCTCGCCCGGCCGGGCGCGAGAAGACACTTGAGAAAAAAAAGGACGGGCCCGGTCGGGCGAGCCACTGCCCGGTCGGGCGCGAGAAGCAATCTTTGGAAGAAAAAGGCGGGCCCGGTCGGGCGGCCCCTTGCCCGACCGGGCGCGTGTGGTTTTTAGGGAGCTTTAGTTCCGATTAATTTGTTTTAAGCGAATAAGGCTTGCTTAGTATGAATGTAATTTTATTAGGCAAGATTAGATACCCTCTTTTCACTTCTCTGACTCTAGTTTTTAATTCATTCTCTCTCTACTTAGACTTTCTCTCTCTAGACTTTTATTTTCTTTCTTGTTCCTCAACTCTATTGTAATTCCGCCGTCTTGGTACGATTTCTCTCTTAATTAATCTCAGTATTTTATTCATTCTATTTTTCTTTCATGTCTTGTTTAATTATTATGTTTTGCTTAGTCTTAATTATGTCTGAGTAGTTTTCCTTCTAGGGTTTATGGGGATCTAATAAATAATATGAAGGGTAATTTTATGATTGTTGATTATTAATGCTTAATTGATTTCCTATTGATTGTTTTAATGCTATGCAATTAGATTTGGCCAGGTTTAATTGTATGAGTTTAGCAATATTGATTCGAGATTCGAGAGATGAGAATTGATGTTTGGGTTTAGTTTCAATAGGCAGTTTAATTTATAAATGGTTAGGTCGAGATTTGAGAGATGAGATTTAATACCGGTAAATTAATTCTGTGATTGTAATACGTAGCGAAAGCCCTTTATGATCTGATTGATTAATGCATTGATGATTGATTATTATGTTTTACCCTGAAGTATTATTTATTGGTGAACCTATGCCCTAGGTCTTTTATTCATTGTTTTCCTCCTACTTTTATTTCTCCCTACTTTTATTCTTCGTAGTATAATTCCTTTAAATAACAACAATTTGGTTACTTAATAATTTAGATTATAATTAATTAATTAGGAATAAAAAGACTTGTTTCCCTGTGGATTCGACCCTACTTCCCTATCTATTTTAGTTAGTGGTTTTAGGAATTACTTTTGATTAGGTAATACAACTTTAGCCTGTCAAAATTTGGCGTCGTTGCCGGGGAAACGGTTTTATTTTTATTTCTAATTGTTTTTGTAGTTTAGATTATTTTTTTCCCTTTTTGCCTCAAAGGACATTAGTTCTTTGAGGTAGTTCTAATATCTGTCTTTTTAGTTCTTTGTTTATGCCCAGGTGTTCCAGATCAGGTTACATTCCATTCGATCCTGAGATCGAACGCTCGTTTCATAGACAGAAGAATTTTTACAGGCAGATCCTAGCAGGTTCTGGGAGTAATAATATTCCTAGCAATCCATTACCTACTTCTAGTGATTCGGAGCATTCTACTGATTCAGAACTAGAGATGGGTACACCACCACCACCTCCACCTTGCAAGCTTAGCGATTATTCGCAACCATCCCTGACGGATTTTCCACATCTTTCTCCTACGCCCGATCTCGAGGGAGTCCAGTTCGAGATCAAGCCCCAGTTCATAACGATGATAGAAAGAAAGCAATTCAGTGGAGCAAAGGGTGAAGATCCTAATCTTCACATTGCAGATTTCTGTCAATACTGCAATACTATTAGGCAGAATGGGGTAACGCAGGATCAAATCAGGGAGATTCTTTTTCCCTTTTCTTTATGTGGAAAAGCTAAATTATGGTTTAATGGTTTGAATAGAGCTGCACTTGGTATTATTAACTGGGAGACTCTTGCGTTGAATTTTTATAATAAATATTACCCTGCAGAGAAAACAGCTTTATTGAGAAGCGCTATCCAGAATTTTGCCCAAGAGACAGATGAAGCATTATATGAAGCTTGGGAAAGATTCAAGGATCTGCAGAGGGAGTGTCCCCACCACAATTTGGCGAAGTGGCAGTTGATTCAAGCTTTTTACAATGGTTTAGGAAATGCATCTAGGACAATTTTAGATTCCGCAGCTAGCGGTAGATTTATGAATTTAAATGTTGATGATGCAGGTCAGGTTATTGAAGATATGGCAATCCATAATTCCCAATATGGGAATGATAGAGGTTATGCTAACAAGGGCAAGCATCATGTTGATTCAGTCACTTTATTGCAAGCCCAGCTTACTTCTATTTGTCAGAAACTAGATAATCTTACTACTAACAATCCTAATTCTGTTGCTAATGTTTATGTTGTTTCTAATAATGCTAATGATGCTTTATGTGAAAATTGTGGAAGTGTAGGTCATTATGAACAAGATTGCAGGAGTTCAATGGAGCAAGTTAATGCTTTTCAAACCTACAAGCAAAATAACCCATACTCCAACTCCTACAATCCTGGCTACCGGAACCATCCCTACCTATCTTACCGTAGCACCAATGTTCAAAATCCTCCACCTCCACAACAACCACAACAAGCACCCCCTCCACAGCAGAAATATTACCATCCTCATGCTAACCAGAAACCCCCATCACAGCCCCCTACTACGTCTTCTGACCCTGCTTTATCAGAAATTTAGGCAATGCTGACCAGTATGCAAAAACATATGGAGAGTAGAGACCAACAGATTGACTCTATTATAGCCCATAATAAAGTCATGGACACCCAAATTGCCCAATTGTCCTCTACCCTTCAATCTCGTCAGCAGGGAGCTTTACCAGCGCAGGGAATTCAACCTACGGATCATGCTAATGCAATCACCCTAAGGAGTGGTTCACACTACGATGGGCCCCAGATGCCCAAAGAGGATGAACCTGAATTAACTAATATTGCTAATCCTGATTCCGTTGTACCAATTTCCCCTGCAGGGCTGCAGGGTAAAATTCCTGATGCTAATATTTTTGATGATTCATTGCAGGGTACAACCTCAGGGAAGGATGCACCCCAGGGGGAAAGTAGGGAAGCACCACCAGTTATCAAATTACCATTCCCAAATCGCCAACTAAAGACTAAGTTGGACAAGCAGTTTGGTAAGTTTCTGGAGGTTGTTAAAAATTTGCAGGTAACGGTTCCTTTTACTGAACTTATTACACAGGTTCCTGCATATGCTAAATTTATGAAGGATATTTTGACTAGGAAGAGGGCCTTTAATGAGGTAGAACTGTAGCTTTTACTGAGGAGTGTAGTGCATTGTTACAAAATAAATATCCCCCTAAATTAAAGGATCCTGGTAGTTTTTCTATCCCTTGTCATATTGGTAATGTCTTCATAGATAAAGCATTATGTGATTTGGGTGCTTCTGTTAGTGTAATGCCATCGTCTATTTGTTCTAAATTGAATATGGGTGAATTAAAAATTACTAATATTACTTTGCAAATGGCAGACCGTTCTGTTAAATATCCCCTAGGTATTTTAGAGGACGTCCCTGTTAGAGTTGGTAAATTTTTCATCCCTGTTGATTTTGTTGTTTTAGACATGGCTGAGGATACACAAATACCCATTATATTAGGTAGGCCTTTTCTCCATACTGTAGGAGCCATTATAGATGTTAAAAATGGTAAACTAACCCTTTCTGTTGGTGATGATAATATTACTTTTAATTTAGGGAAGGTTTTAAAAGGTCCTATGCTTGAGGAAAACTGTTGTTTGATTGATGTTATTGATATAATGGATGATATTTGTGAAGATAGCTTGACACAGATTCTTGCAAGGGATCCCTTGGAAGAAATACTTTGTGGTAATTTGTCTCCAGGTGATGCAAGTGTCTGGAGCAAGGAGGTGGATATTATTGAGAAAGCTCTTGCCATAGAAGAACTTGATGACAAAGAGAATAAGAAGGTAGTAAAATTAGTTCAGGAATCGAAACCTGCAGAGGTAAAGAAACCCGAACTAAAACCTCTCCCTTCTCATTTAAAATATGTTTTTCTTGATGAGCAGGAAATGCACCCTGTGATCATTAGTACTGCACTTGATGACCCACAAACTTCCCAACTTCTAGAGGTTCTCCGAACCCATAAAAGGGCAATAGGGTACAGTATTGATGATCTCAAGGGTATAAGCCCAGATTTTTGTATGCACATGATACACCTAGAGGACAACTACAAGCCCTGTATTCAACCCCAGAGGAGGTTGAATCCCAATATGCAAAAGGTGGTCAAGAAAGAGGTTATGAAATTACTTGATGCAGGTATTATCTATCCTATTTCTGACTCCAAATGGGTAAGTCCTGTACAGGTGGTTCCTAAGAAGGGTGGGATGACAGTGATTAAAAATGATAAAAACGAATTAATTCCCACTAGAACTGTTACAAGGTGGCGTATGTGCATCGATTATCGTAGATTAAATGTCGCCACTAAAAAGGACCATTTCCCTCTCCCCTTTATTGATCAAATGCTTGAGAGGTTAGCTAACCATAAGTTCTTTTGCTATTTGGATGGGTATTCGGGATTTTTCCAAATTCCGATCCACCCTGAAGATCAGGAAAAAACTACATTTACATGCCCTTATGGCACTTTTGCATATCGTAGAATGCCTTTTGGTTTATGTAATGCACCTGCTACTTTTCAACGTTGCATGATGAGCATTTTTTCTGATTTCATAGAGTCTATCATGGAAGTCTTTATGGATGATTTTAGTGTATATGGTTCTTCATTTGATTCATGTCTAATTAATTTAGCTAAAATCCTTAACAGATGTGAAGAATGCAACTTGGTCTTAAATTGGGAGAAATGTCACTTTATGGTGACCTAGGGAGTAGTCCTAGGTCACATTGTATCTGATAAGGGCATACAGGTAGACAAAGCTAAAATTTCAGTGATTGAGCAATTACCTCCCCCAGTTAATGTTAAGGGAGTTAGGAGTTTCTTGGGTCATGCGGGGTTTTATCGCCGTTTTATCAAAGATTTTTCTAAAATTGCTAAACCACTGACTCAGCTTTTGCTTAAGGATGCCCCTTTTGTTTTTACTGACGAGTGTCTTGAGTCTTTCAACAGGATTAAGCAGGCTTTGACATCGGCACCCATCATATGTGCTCCCGATTGGAATCTTCCTTTCGAGATCATGTGTGATGCAAGCGATTTTGCTCTAGGAGCCGTGCTTGGACAGAGGAAGGACAAAGTTTTACATGCTATCTACTATGCTAGTAAAACTTTGGATGAGGCTCAAGTCAATTATGCCACCACGGAGAAGGAGTTTTTAGCTGTCATTTATGCTTTAGAAAAATTTAGATCATATCTAGTTGGTTCTAAGGTTATTGTTTTTACTGACCATGCAGCTTTAAAGTACTTGATAGCCAAAGCTGAATCAAAGCCTAGGCTACTCCGGTGGGTTCTCTTGCTCCAGGACTTCAACATTGAAATAAGGGACAAAAAGGGTGCAGAGAACGTTGTGGCAAATCACTTGTCACGAATCAGGTATGATGAGGGTAAAGATTTTCTCCCTATCGATGATTCATTCCCTGATGACAACCTGTATGCAGTTGTAGAGCAACACCCCTGGTACGCCGATTTTGCAAATTATTTAGTGGGTGGTACTCTACCTCTTGACTTGTCCTACCAACAAAAAAAGAAATTCCTGTATGATGTTAAACATTATTTTTGGGATGATCCTTTTTTGTTTCGTGAGTGTGCAGATGGATTATTTCGCAGGTGTGTCCCTGAATGGGAGGTACATGGTATTCTCACTAGCTGCCACACTTCACCTTATGGAGGACATCACGGTCCCTCTAAAACGGTGGCCAAGATAAACGAGTCAGGATTCTATTGGCCCACCATGTTCAAGGATGCTAACATTTTTGTGCAGGCTTGTGACTCTTGCCAGAGGACTGGCAACATCTCGCGGCGGCATGAGATGCCTCAAACTGGGATTTTGGAAGTTGAAATTTTTAATGTTTGGGGTGTTGATTACATGGGACCGTTCCCTTCTTCTAGAGGGAACCGTTATATACTAGTCGCCGTAGATTATGTATCCAAGTGGGTAAAAGCCATTGCCACTCCTACCAATGATGCCAAGGTGGTCCATAGGCTTTTCAAGAAAACTATTTTTCCTAGATTTGGAGTACCTAGAGCCATAATCAGTGACGGAGGATCCCACTTTCATGAGCGGAAGTTAGATACCCTCCTAAAGAAGTATGGTGTTTACCATAGGACAGGGCTAGCCTACCATCCCCAAACTAGTGGCCAAGTCGAAGTGTCTAATCGCGAGATTAAGGTCATCTTAGAGAAGGTGGTAGCAAAATCTAGGAAAGATTGGAGCGATAAGTTGGATGACACCCTTTGGGCATATAGAACCGCATTTAAGACCCCTATAGGTACCACTCCCTATAAACTTGTGTATGGTAAAGCATGTCACCTTCCGGCGGAGTTAGAGTACAAGGCATATTGGGCTATTAAGGAGCTCAATTTGGACGCTAAGCTAGCGGGAGAAAAAAGGCTTCTACAACTTAACCAACTTGACGAATTTAGGTTGATGGCCTATGATAGTGCGCGAGTCTACAAGGAGAAGACTAGGAGATGACACGACAAAATGATCCTTCCGAGAGAATTTAAAGAGGGTGATAAGGTGTTATTTAACTCTAGGCTTAAACTGTTCCCAGGAAAGTTGAAGTCAAGGTGGTCGGGTCCTTTCACTGTAAAAAGGGTCAACAAATTCGGTTCTGTAGAGTTGTTTGACGAGCATGGTAATAAGTTCAAGGTAAATGGTCAGAGGCTTAAGATTTATCATGACAGGGCTACGATTGGTGCAGTTGAATTACTACACCTAACTAGTTCCAGCTCACCTTGAGAATACTATGGTAAGAAGGTCGTGCGGGACCTAGATAAACCAGCGCTTTGCGGGAGGCAACCCGTATTTTACTTATTTTTATTTTTTCTTTTTCTTCTTTTTCTTATGAGAGGAGAGAGGAGGGAATTTAATGAATTTCATGAGTTTTTGGTACAGATTAGAGGAAAAGAGTTAGCCAAATTTGAAGAAAGTTGAGTCGTCCAACCCCACTCTCGGGCCCGATCGGGCGGAGCTTCGCCCGACCGGGCGCGAGAGTTGACGTACACGGACGTTCAATTGGCCCGACCGGGCGAATGAACGCCCGGCCGGGCGCGAGAAGAGGAACTTGAAATCGAATAAAATCACCCGACCGGGCGGTGAGGCGCCCGACCGGGCGCGAGAGCAGGACCCTGGACGTTGAAAATCGCCCGACCGGGCGGTGAGGCGCCCGACCGGGCGCGAGAGCAGGACCCTGGACGTTGAAAATCGCCCGACCGGGCGCGAGAAAATATTTGAGATCGCCCGACCGGGCGGAGCTTCGCCCGACCGGGCGCGATCACCCGGCTTCCCCTTCTCCTTTCTTTCTTTTTCTTTTCTTCTTCTTTCCTCCTTCTTCCATTCTTTCCTTCGACACTTTCTCTCTCTAAATTCATTTTTCCTCTAACTTCTCTCTAAGATTTCTCCTTCTTTTCTTACCCAAATCCAAAACTTTTCACATATTCTTACTCCTCTCTTCATCCTCTACATTCCTATATCAAAAATTTCCATTTTCCACAAATTAAATTTTTGACCACACTCCCAATGGCGGCTAAAAGGGCGAGAAACTTTCTCGAAGGTAGCTCAAGCGGGTCATCCCAACAATATGACCCGGCTCTTCAACTCCCTCAATGGCCGACGATCAAGATCGCGACGGCGGAGCAACGGGAGAAGTTGGAGGTGCTCTACGGACGAGAGGTAATTCCCTCACGGTGGTTACACCGTCCCACTTTAGAAGCTTTAGGTATTTATGGTTTTGTTAGGAGATTTTTAAACGATATTGGTATGCGTAAATTTGTAGATATGCATTATTCGACATACCGTGAATTAACTTGTGAATTTTTATCTTCTCTTGTTATTCAAAACCATAAAAGTGGTCCAAAACTAATTTTTAGGCTTAATAATAAAAACATCACTCTCTCTTTTGTGGAATTTTGTAAATTGTTTGAACTGGAACCTGATTTAAATAGACAATGGCATGCTGAGTTTAAAATGGAGGATGTGTATTTAGCTTTGACTGGCATTTCTCATGTTTCTGCACAACACGCTAGTGCTAGGCCTATTCACCACCCCGTCCCTAAAATGTGGCAGAGATTTGCCGGTGTATGTTTCCTAGGTAGGAATGAACCCCATAACTGTCAGACCAATGAACTAGCTGTAATTGGCCATTACATGTTTGGGTATGAGAAATTGAACATAGCCCGGTATATCATCCACCACCTAGGTAGGCATGCTACGGCCAGCAACCACCACACTACCCCCATCCGTCTTGGTGGCCTTATCACTAGGATAGCCATCAAGAAGGCCGGTTTTGTAGAGAGTGGACCCCACCGGATGACTAACATGGGACCCGACACCTACATGACCTCTAGGTACCTTGAGGAGCTTGGGTGGTTGCGGGTAGACGAGAACCAGGTCACCCATTGGTGCATTAGGACAGGGACTGAACAACCCTTGCCCATTTTTCCTTTGCCCAACCCAGACCTGATCGCCTTTCCCCCAGGGCAAGAGTCCTACACTTATGCCCTGTTAGTTGCCCATGCTAGGGGTGAGGATCCACAGCAGGCCCAGGCCCAACCGCAGCTTGTAGTTCAACCCATTCCACAGCCACCATCACCACCCCGACAGTCCTATTCCGTCCCTCACGGTGACTCTGACCCAGTTTGGGACTTGCAGAGTATTGGCCAGGCCATAGGTCGCATAGAGCAGACCCAGACCGAGTTCAGACAGATGATTGGCTCTGTCGACCATATTCTAGGCTACCTAGAGAGGAACCAGGGTAGGGGGCTCTACCCTATTTATGATGATTACGCTCGTCGGGGCAACATTCCCGACGATGCTGTTTACCCAGACTGGTTCCAGCCCCCACCTCAGGGATACGATAGGGATCCCACTGCCCATGGTATTTACACAGACTATTCCTCGTTCCATGGGTACGGCCAGGACATTCCTTTTGGGGGACCGCCGGGGGGGACTTTTCATGCTAACTATTTTGGTGGTAGCTCCTTTGGTGCAGATGGTGCAGGTTCCAGTGGTGGAGCAGGTGGGTCCTCTCGGATGGACCAGGATGAGGATGAGTAGCCAGCTGGGCTACTTTCGAGCCAATGAGGACATTGTCCGATCTTGGCTTGGGGGAGATTTTTGGATTTGGTATATATTTTTCTTCTTCTTCTTCCTTTTTCTCTTTTTTTTGTTTATTTTTGGTGTGTTTTGTTAGTTTAGATTTATTGCTTTTTAGATTAGTTTATTGCTTTCCTTATATGAAAAATACAAAAAAAATTGAAAAATAAAAAAAAATAAAAAAAATACGAACCAATGAACTGTAAATCATGCTTCCCTGTGCCCCATACTTGAGAAAAAATTGTTTTGATTCTTGGTATTTGATTTTGAGCATTGTGGATTTGTTGATCATGATTTGAAATTTAGTTACTTGGATTCCTAAACTTGCGTCAATTTTGTCCAACTACTTGTGAATATAGTGCTTGACTAGTTGATTTGGTTAAGAATGTGTGATTAGTTCCTGGTATGTCAATGAATTTGAGTATTGGTTTGCAACTATGAGTAGTGTTTCATAACTCATTATTATGCACATGAGGAGGACGAAGGCATTTGTTCTTTTAGGTAGCCTTCAGATTTATTTAGATACATTTGTTCCCTTCTTGCTACCCATGTTGTTGCTTGTGCCCTTTTATTGTTTTTAGCCACATTACAAGTCATGTTTGCCCCATTGGTTACTAGTCCCAAGCTTGGCTTGGGGGAGCTTTTAGTGAGTGAGGTGAGGGAGTTTGTAGTGTGCACATTATTTGCATAATTTGGGTGGGTTTTGAGAAGTAATTTGTTCTTGATCATATTTTTGTTTTGATGAGTTTAAAAGTGTATATATTTGAGAAAAATAAAAGTGTGATAGGAAAAAAAAGAGAGAAGTTCAAGAAAAAGGTGAGAAAATAAAAAAAAAAGAAAGTGAACTTCTAATGAAAAAAAGAAAAGAAAAAAAATGGAAAAAAAGAGCAAAAAGAAAAAAAGTTTCATGTTCAAATTATCTAAGTGAAGGTTTATCAAAAGAAAGAAAAAAATTGAGTTTCATTGTAAATATTTGAGTTTGAGTTCAAAGTTTGATATTCACTCTTGTTCCATATTATCATATTTTTATGAGTGAATTTTGTAAGTTTTGGGATTGATTTTTATGATTGGAGTATATTTGGTGGATTCTTGTTGGAGTTAGTTTTGTTGGAGATGTGTATGATCATTATATTTGGTCATGGGTTTATTAGGATATGGCTCCCTTTTAGCAAGGCTTTTCTCTCACATATTCCCAAATTTATCCTACCCTTTACCCTAGCCTTACATTACAAGCTTTAAAAGACCTTTTGACCTTGTGCATAGAGTTGTGTAAATGTGAAAGTGTTGTTTATCAATGCAAGTTATGACTTGACATATTCCAAGTCGACTATTAGGTTGAGTGTATGTCTTTTTAAACACGCGAGTGTTGTGAGTTTGGGAGGGCATTGTTCACATTAAAGGGGTTGGGATGGAGAGAGATCGAGTACATCTTTTACTCGCCACATAAATGAGAGTTGAGTGTGTGAGCACTAGTCTTGAATTCTATATGCTCTTGTGGTTTGCTCTACTTGACAATTGTGGGGGAGGAAAGGTGATTAGATGGATAGGATTGGTTGATTTTGAAGCATGTTCACTTGATTTGCCTTGAAGCGTTTGCGCTTGGTTTTTATATTAGGGTGAGGCATGTTTTATTGTTCATTGAGGAGCTCTTTGCTTAGGGACAAGCAAAGGTTTGGCTTGGGGGAGTTTGATGTGTTCATTTTATATATATTTTTATCCACGTCCCTTGGTCGTAATTAGTAGTGTTTTTGACTCCTACGAGCCACTTTTATTACTAATTATTGTTTTCCAGTGCTTTGGTAGTTTTGCTTGAGTTTTGTAGGAATTTGCGTACTTGGAGCATTTTCCCGGGTTTTTCGAGGAGCATCTACAAGTGTTGGAAGACCGCGACCACGTTCGATAGCCCAAGACCGATCGGAGTTACCAATCGGTGGTTAAGGGCTCGGTATTGAAGATGCAAGGAGGGAACTCGGATTGGGCCAAGGATAAGAGGCCCAATCGAGGTTCGTTTTGTGGCCCAAGAGAAGTTGCCCGGACCAGGAGCCCCGCCCGAAGGCGCGCCCGGCCAGGCGGGGTGAAACAATAGAGCGCCCGGAGCTCGCCCGGCCGGGCGCGAGAAGACACTTGAGAAAAAAAAGGACGGGCCCGGTCGGGCGAGCCACTGCCCGGCCGGGCGCGAGAAGCAATCTTTGGAAGAAAAAGGCGGGCCCGGTCGGGCGGCCCCTTGCCCGACCGGGCGCGTGTGGTTTTTAGGGAGCTTTAGTTCCGATTAATTTGTTTTAAGCGAATAAGGCTTGCTTAGTATGAATGTAATTTTATTAGGCAAGATTAGATACCCTCTTTTCACTTCTCTGACTCTAGTTTTTAATTCCTTCTCTCTCTACTTAGACTTTCTCTCTCTAGACTTTTATTTCTTTCTTGTTCCTCAACTCTATTGTAATTCCGCCGTCTTGGTACGATTTCTCTCTTAATTAATCTCAGTATTTTATTCATTCTATTTTTCTTTCATGTCTTGTTTAATTATTATGTTTTGCTTAGTCTTAATTATGTCTGAGTAGTTTTCCTTCTAGGGTTTATGGGGATCTAATAAATAATATGAAGGGTAATTTTATGATTGTTGATTATTAATGCTTAATTGATTTCCTATTGATTGTTTTAATGCTATGCAATTAGATTTGGCCAGGTTTAATTGTATGAGTTTAGCAATATTGATTCGAGATTCGAGAGATGAGAATTGATGTTTGGGTTTAGTTTCAATAGGCAGTTTAATTTATAAATGGTTAGGTCGAGATTCGAGAGATGAGATTTAATACCGGTAAATTAATTCTGTGATTGTAATACGTAGCGAAAGCCCTTTATGATCTGATTGATTAATGCATTGATGATTGATTATTATGTTTTACCCTGAAGTATTATTTATTGGTGAACCTATGCCCTAGGTCTTTTATTCATTGTTTTCCTCCTACTTTTATTTCTCCCTACTTTTATTCTTCGTAGTATAATTCCTTTAAATAACAACAATTTGGTTACTTAATAATTTAGATTATAATTAATTAATTAGGAATAAAAAGACGTGTTTCCCTGTGGATTCGACCCTACTTCCCTATCTATTTTAGTTAGTGGTTTTAGGAATTACTTTTGATTAGGTAATACGACTTTAGCCTGTCACTCACCCGGACGCTTGTGGCTGAGAGGACGTACAAAGATGTCCGTCCTTATATGGTGTGGCCGCGTAGGGCTGGCTACCCGTCCGCCTGGGACTCGCCGTTACCAGTCTGCCTCTTTTTCCGCTCAAACAGACGGAACTTTCTTGTGACTTTGAATTCTAGGTTAACTTATTCAAAATATAACTGTTCGAACCTTTGGGCGGGAATCATGAAGTTATCATCCTGCCCTCATAAATTCGGCCTATAAATAGAAGAGGTTTGACCTCATTTTGGCACTTTTGCAATCTTGAGATTTTTAGAGAGAGGTCAGAGCTTTTAGAGAGAGAGTGCTCAGCCCCCTGAATCTTCAAGAGCTCCGCCGCGCATTTGAGGTTTCCGGACACATTTTTGAGTTTTCCGGTCAACCTCCAAGACTTTTCTGAACCTGCAAAGTTTTCAACACGTACAGAGGTAGTCCGACTGTTTTTCTTTCTTTTTCTATTACTTGTATTATTTTTTTCTCTATTTTAAGTCTGGCTCAACACTCGGCTTCGTCTGTTTCTCCTCATGAGGCCGGCCGTTCGCCTGGGACTGAGGAGTCTAGAGTGGACGAGGACGAGTGGTCTCCACCATGGAGTGGGTCCATTTCTAGTGTGTACCAACTCACTTCCACCTATTCCTCTCTGTCCCTGCAGTCGAACATGGCCAGAGTCAGGAGTACGTACGACCCTAATGCGGCCAGAAACCCAGACGGCAGTCTGGTTGACCCCAGGGTAGCTTGCGACCCATATCTGGGTGTAGAGACCGGATCCACCACAAACACAACTTCCACTGGCACCCATTGCTCGGCCATGGAAATGACTTCTTCCTTGGAGGAGCGCCAAAGAACACAAGGCATTCCTTCATCTACAGGGGTGTCCGGGCAAACCCCGGAACTTAAGTTCCCCCAATGTATCAACTCGGTCATAGACCCGGCCGAGTTGCTATCTTGCGAGAGACCTCCTTCCCCTTCTCGGGCGGACGCAACTAAACCGTCCGTCTCAACACCTTCTCAACCCCATCTCCAACATAGCAGGTCGGACAGACCAAGAGCATGAATTTTTATCAGAGATCTGTCCGACCTGCCCCTCGCAGCGACCCTCCTTCGGGAAATCGGGCGGCCGCTGCAAAAGACAAGGGCAAGGGCCCCTTAATCCAGGAAGACCTTCCTCTTACTGTAGGCGGCCATGGCTCTAAGAGCCGAAGCTCGGCCGAGGCAGCACACTTGGATAGGGTGATGTCTTCTGAATTTGGGGCTACTCCTCACCAGGAGAAAAAAGAAGGTGAAAATGAAGCCACAGGTGAGGCGGCCGACGGTGATGCGGCGGCCGACGAGGGTGCCAATGTTGACAACTTCAGAGACCCGTACACCTGTATGGTGGGTAGCACGGCCTTGGGCTACCTAAACGACAATTTTGAAGAATACAAGGCATTCCTCCAACTTGGGGAGGGATTCGAGATTGTCGCGCCACGGAGGGCTCGTGTCGTGGCCGCCTGGGAGAGTGAGAGGGCGCGCCGTAAGGCGTTCTGCGTCTATAGGGCCGCCCTGGATGTCGGGCTCCGCTTTCCTCTTCACCCCTTCGTCCGCACAGTCCTGGATGAGTATAACATAGCCCTCTTCCAGCTGATGCCGAACAGCTGGTTGAACATTTTTGGGTACTTGGTGACGTGCATCCGCAAGGGCTTCAAGCCGGACTTTGCGGTTTTCTGCGAGATGTACTCCATGACCAAGCTGGAGAAGTATATGGACGGCTGGTTCATTCTGAGCACCATCAAGGACTACATGGTGGTTTACGACCGTGTGTCCAAGTGGCGCGATTGGAAAAACCGTTTCTACCGCATCAAAACCAAAGATGTTGAATTCAACTTGCGGATGAATCGGTTCAATGCCAAACCGATTCAACTTGGACGAGGGGAGCATAAGCCATATAAGCCACCCGTCCACCCAAGCCAAGAGTACCAACTTGACTACTTCAGAGTCAAGAAGGTAAAGAGGGGCGGGAAGATGGTGACCGTGCCTCAAAACTGGGTTCCCCTGTCCGGCTGGCTTTGGGACCCAATCCTCATGTCGGCCTGCGGCCTGTATAAAAATTTGCCCCAAGGTGGACGCCTCGATTTTCTTTCAAGTACGCATGCTAATTTCTTTCCAAAATATTTCTAACTCGTCTTTTTTCTTATTTTCAGCGGAAGCGTACGCCATGCTTTACCCAGAGCAAAAAGGGGAGGTGGACATGTCAGAACTTGACTTGGTCAGATACAAGGCTCGGAAGAAGATGTACGAGCAAACTAAGGAGGTAAAGATTTTCTCTTCCTGAGCTTCCGTCCATGTTGCTACCCTGGGAGCTGACTCCTTCCCTATTCTATGCGGACATCCTTTTATGTCCGAGTTGGTATGCTGGGAGGTGACTCCTTCCCTATTCCATGCGGACATCCTTTTACGTCCGTGTTGGTATGCTGGGAGGAGATTACTTCCTGATTTTGCACGGACGATAGGGCATTTCTTACTTTTTCTAATTTTTACTTGCTCTCTTCAGCTGGCCACTCCCACTCCCAGATCCAAACGTAAGCAGCCGTCTGCAGCTGTTCAGGACGGGAAGTCGTCCAAACAAAGGAAGACGGTCCCTGGCAAGGCCTCTTCCGCATCGGCGGCCAAGACAAGGCCGCAGACTGCCTTAAAGCGGTCTGAAGGAGAGCCACCCCGGCTGGGTGATAGCGGGGCCTCCAAGTCCGTGAATCTGGCCGCTGGGCCAATCCATGAGGAGTCCGTGAAAGCGGACAAAAAGGGTAAGTCGGCCCTGGCAAATCCGAACGGCTCCCTCTCGACTCCGCATGTCGAGAGAGTACAAAAATCTGACTGGTTGGATGCCTCTCAGTCGGCTGGTGAACAACCCGGCCGCTTCGGTGGGGAAGGTGACGCATCGATGCCGCCTCCTCCTACCTTCCACACCCTATCTCCTCCAAGCTTCTCAGACGGTTAGTCTAGCCAACCTTTTACATTACTCTTCACTTTTACAAGTCCGTTTGCACAATCTAACACTCTTTTTGCGTCCGATCTCAGATATTGCGGAGGAGATGCAGATGAAGCTGCACGGCCAGTCCCTTAATGGCGCGGACAGAAAGACCATGCGTGAGGCCATGGCCAGAGCCGTTCCCCCGGCACAGCGCGACAAATTTAGGGGAATTCATGAGGGTTTCCTCGGCCCTATGATAAACTGCAGCGCCGAGGTAATTTTTCCACGAACATTACCGACTTTATTCTTGTCATATTTTTCCTTAGTAACTGCTAACTTGCTTGGTTCTGTTCACAGCTCTTCCTTCGTCTAAATGCCTTCCTTGAATGGAAGGAGAATGAGAAAGAACGACTGAGGAAGGCTTGGCTAGAAGTTCGGAAAGCTGAGGACGCCGTTACTGGGACGACCGCTCTCCAGAGGGTTCATCTGGAAACCCAAATCAACGCGCTGTCCGACAAGGCTGCGCGGCAAACTGAAGACTTGGTTAAACTGGGCAGGGCTCTTGAACAAGAGACCTTAGCTCGGGAAGCTATGCGCCAAGAGAGGGATGCGGCCATCCTGGAGGGGCAAAGATGGAAAGAGGGCTTTGAAGCCTCTGAGAAGCTGAAGGGGGACCTGGCTCTGGCTCAGCAGAACCTCAAGACGGCTTTGGACGAGGCGGACGCTCTGAGGGCCGAGGTGGAGACCTTAAAGATGTCCGTTTCGGACTTGACCGAACAGCTGAAAGCACCTCGGCCGCCCAGTGCCGAAGAGATCGTCCGCATCGAGCACAATGCTTAGGAGCGGCTGAAGGCCCATTTCTTCGATGCTTTCGAACTAATGGTGGACGCGGGTGAAGTCGCCTACTACCAGGAACGCTTCACCAAGCGCTGGAGTTTGTCTGCCTCAGGGAAGAGGCTAAGAAGGCCGGTCAGCCCTCTCCTAAACTCGCCGTCACCTCCCCCGAATCTGAAGAAGACGAGGAAGAGGCTGAGGTCGAAGGGGAGGAGGAAAAGGCGGACGATGATAATCTGGCTACTTAGAGCTCAAGTCCTCTTCCCAAGCTTCAGCTTTTTATATTTAACCCTTAGTTTATTTTCCTTCATTTTGTTGAACAATTTTGAATCCCATTTGTGCCGCCTATTTCGAGCGGCTTTGTAAGACGTTTCACCGCCTTCTGAGCGGTTTAATTTTCAATATTGATTTTGTCGTTTTCTGAACATCTTCTTTTTATGTATCTCTTCCCTACTTAGCAAATTTTGCCGTAGTTTTACGCTTTATTGCTCTCGTACGAGTCTCATGTGGGTATGCCCCTTTATTCGGCGTTCGCCTAGTCCATACTCTGAGCGGTTTGATTGACTTGGTAGTTAGTCATGCCTCGAAGGGTATGGCAACTAGTAAGTTAATTAAATCATAGTAATGATTGCCCTTGGACTAGGTGAAGTGCCGAATTAACAATTCATGCGGCCGTTTCATTGTCTTTATGCGAGCCGTCCGTTGAAACTATCGCTCGGACACACTCGAGAAATTCCAAGTAATATCTCAACTTGGAAATTTCTAGGTTTGGCTGGGCTTAAACCGCCTAGGTATGCCCTTGCCCTACTTGTAGGAAAGAATTTAGGATACCCATTGCCATATCGTCCGTCCTGGTAAGAGACGGACGTTAGTGTTTTTTTTTTTTTTGGCGGCCGGATTGCTATGTTGCAAGCAATCTTGTAGCCGTTTTCATTCGGCATCCCTGGTTAGCCATTATGAGGTCGTGTTGCTATGTTGCAAGCAATCTTATTACCAGTTTTACTCGGCGTTTCCACTTAAATAATATCAGTGTAAACAAACATAACAAAACAACTAGATATGATAACAATGTTTGACTTTTTCATTAATTTGTCAAAATTACATTGTTGAGGCCATACGGCTTTAATTACATTGCTCGGTCGCTAAGACCTGGCTGTATACACAGCTTTTGGCTAAGTGCTAGAAAGAGACTTAAACATGATACTTTCTCAAGTTGTCCGTATTCCATGTTCGTGGAATAGGACGGCCATCTAGGGCTTCAAGACGGTACGTGCCATCTCAAATTTCTTCTCTGATTTGGTACGGCCCTTCCCAGTTCGGGGTTAGCTTGCCATCTTCATTAGCTTGGCCTACCGCTTCCATTTTTCTTAGTACTGGATCTCCCATTTTGAGCGGACGCTTAGACACTCGGCGGTTGTATGCCTTTTTCATTCTTAGATGATAGATTTCGTGTCTAAGCGCAGCATTGCCCCTGGCTTCAGGAAGAAAGTCCAGGGCGGTCTTCATGGCCTCCCAATTAGCCGTTTCATCGTACAACATCACTTGAAGGGTGGGTTCATACATCTCAATTTGGAGTACTGCCTCAGCCCCATAGACCAAAAAGAAGGGAGTCTCCCCTGTGGAGCTTTTTGCTGTTGTTCGTATGGACCATAGCACATTAACCAACTCATCAGCCCACAGGCCGCCTGCTTTTTCAAGCTTGCGTTTGATACCATTGGAGATCAACTTGTTGTAGGCTTCAACTTGACCGTTGGCTTTTGGTCGGCCGACTGAGGCAAAACGGTGAGTTATGCCCTGGTCTCCCAACCAATCCTTGAGCTGGGGCGTTTCAAATTGGGGCCCCATTATCGAACACCATTGACTGAGGTATTCCATAGCGAGTAATTATGCTCTTCCAAATGAAGGCGGAAACATCCGTCCACTTAATTCCTCGGACGGCCTCAGCTTCAACCCATTTTGTGAAGTAGTCCACTGCTACTAACACATATCGCCTTTGTCCGGAGGCCGGCGTATACGGACCCAAGATGTCCATGCCCCATTTTGCAAAGGGAAGCGGACTACTTATGGCCGTCAGACTGTTAGCGGGGCGATGAATTAGGGTTGCGAACCTCTGGCACTTATCACATTTTTTTACCATTTCCATGGCGTCCGACTTTAGGCTCGGCCAGTAGTACCCTAAGCGAGTGGCTTTTTCAGCTAAGGCTCGTCCTCCAATATGGGACTACAATGCCCCTGGTGGAGGTCGTCCAGCACATCATGCCCTCTTTCAGGGGTAATACACTTTAGATAAGGTTTCACAAAAGATTTTTTAAACAGCTCCCCATTCTTCCACTCGAACCAGGCTGCTCTCTTTTCATTAACCAGCTCTCTTTTGGGTCGGCCGGAAGTAATCCATCTTTCAAATAAGAGACGATTCCATCCATCCATGTTGAGCTTCTATCAATGGTCTGAACCGGTTCGGCATCAATACTTCTCTTTTCTTTTACTTCCCAAAACACTGATCTGGGAGTATCACATGATGCTGAGGAGGCTAACTTGGAAAGGGCGTCCGCCTGGCTATTGGACGAACGAGGAACATGTTGCAAAGTAAAATGCTCTAGGTTCTCGGCCTCTCCTTTTACCATCTTCAAATATTTCATCATGGCCGGCTCCCTAGCCTCAAAGTCGCCATTAACCTGGCTTACTATTAGCTGGGAATCCGAGCTCACATCAATCTTCACGGCTCCTGACGCCTTACACATCCTAAGGCCGGCAAGGAGAGCTTCATACTCGGCTTCATTGTTTGAGGCTTGGAACTTAAATCTCAAGGCATATTCAAACTTGTCATCTTCAGGAGACTGACATATAATCCCAGCTCCACATCCAGTTGCTGTTGCACTGTCGTCTACATATACCTTCCAGGTCTGGTCTCCGGCCGGTTGTTGATCCGGCCGTGTCATTTCAGCCAAGAAATCAGCAAAGGCCTGCCCCTTTATCGCCTTTCTGGGCTCGAACGCTATGTCGAAGCCTCTTAATTCCAAAGCCCATTTAAGCATTCGGCCACTAGCTTCTAGAGTTGCAAACGGTTTCTTGAGGGGTTGGTCAGTGTAGACCACAATTGAATGCGCCAAGAAATAAGGTCGCAGCTTTTTCGATGCCATATACAATGCTAGGCCAAATTTTTCAACAGGGGGATACCTAAACTCGGCATTGTGCAACACATGATTGATGAAATAGACTGGACTTTGATGACCATCCCTTTCAGCAAGTAGGACGACACTTAGTGAGTGCTCTGAGATGGCAAGATAGACGAACACCTTTTCATTATTGAGTGGACTGACTAGCCGAGGCAACGTATGCAAATGATTCTTTAGTTGTACGAATGCTTCCTCGGCCTCTTCCGTCCACTCAAACATGGCTTTCTTCTTGATGGATTGAAAAAAAATATCGGCATTTATCCCCTGATCTTGACAAAAATCGACCAAGTGCTGCCAAACAGCCGGTCAGCCTTTGCACCTCTTTAATTGTTCTTGGTGACTTCATGTCAAGGACGGCTTGGATTTTTTCGGGATTTGCCTCTATCCCACGTTGATCAATTAAAAATCCGAGAAATTTTCCAGACTCAACACCAAAGACACATTTCTTCGGGTTTAACATCATTCTATGCCGCCTGAGTTCGGCAAAAGTTTCTTGTAGATCCTTCAAATGGTCGGCCGGAACTTTTGACTTGACAATCATGTCATCAATATATGCTTCCATGTTCCGGCCGAGCTGATCCCTAAACACTGTATTAACAAGACGCTGAAAAGTAGCAGGGGCATTCTTTAGGCCGAACGACATCACTTTGTAGCAATACAACCCCTGCTCAGTAACAAACGCAGTTTTTTCCTGATCTTTCTCCCATAGAGGAATTTGATGGAATCCGGAGTAGGCGTCCATGAAGCTCATTAGGGCATGCCCGACCGTCAAATTGACCAAACGGTCGATTTTGGGCAAGGGAAAGCTATCCTTAGGGCATGCCTTGTTTAAATCTGTATAATCCACACACATCCTCCAAGTTCCATTCGGCTTTTTCACAAGTACCACATTAGCTACCCAATCAGGATAATAACATTGCCGGATGAAACCAACGTCCAGCAGCTTTTTTACCTCAGCTGCTGCCGCCTGATTCCTTTCCTCTCCATGATTCCTTTTTTTCTGACGAACAGGTTTAACAACTGGGTTCACAGCCAGCTTATGCACGGCCAGGTCAGGACTTATACCCTACATCTCACTCACCTCAAACGCAAAGACATCTTTGAACTCTCTCAACAGTTGAACCAGCCCATCCCCAAGCAGACTCACGGCTATAGTGCGTACCCAGACCGTCCGACTTGGCTGATCGGAGTCCAGCACTATAACCTGATGATCGCCGGCCGGCTGTGGCCTTAATTCTTCTGGCCGGCCGACACTCATTAGCTGCTAGGCGTGCTCTGTCTTGGCCGCCTTACGCTTCTGGCCGACCTGGTATGTTGGGAGTGAGGGTTCTTCATCTTTTGACTCGGACATCCTTGGTCCGCGTATAGTTGGCTTCACCGCCAGCTGATTACATTCCTTGGCCATCTTTTGGCTTCCCTGAATTGTGCCAACTTTCCCGTCCGTCCTTTCAAACTTTAACAACATTAAATGAGGGACGATGACTGCTTTTGCTGCATTCAAAGTGGGGCGGCCGAGTATTACATTATAGCCAGTAAGCTCCTCACCTCAAACGCAAAGACATCTTTGAACTTTCTCAACAGTTGAACCAGCCCATCCCCAAGCAGACTCACGGCTATAGTGCCTACCCTGACCGTCCGACTTGGCTGATCGGAGTCCAGCACTATTACCTGATGATCGCCGGCCGACTGTGGCCTTAATTTTTCTGGCCGGCCGACAGTCATTAGCCGCTAGGCGTGCTCTGTCTTGGCCGCCTTACGCTTCTGGCCGACCTGGTATGTTGGGAGTGAGGGTTCTTCATCTTTTGACTCGGACATCCTTGGTCCGCATATAGTTGGCTTCACCGCCAGCTGATTACATTCCTTGGCCATCTTTTGGCTTCCCTGAATTGTGCCAACTTTCCCGTCCGTCCTTTCAAACTTTAACAGCATTAAATGAGGGACGATGACTGCCTTTGCTGCATTCAAAGTGGGGCGGCCAAGTATTACATTATAGCCAGTGAGCTCTTTAACCACTAGGAAGCGGACAACCATGTCCTTTCCCTCCCCCTTCTGTCCGAAACGGACGGACAAGTCAATCTGCCCCACCGGATGAATAACATTCCCCCCAAACCCAACCAAGGGGTGGGTGATATCTTTTAGGGCATCTTCTGGGAACTTCAAATTTTTCAGCGCGACCAGACTAATGATGTCGGACGAACTGCCCGTGTCGATCAGTATTCGGCCTACTTTCAGATTGGCGATCTTCATGATAAATACCATTGGATCATTGTGCATGGCTTTGACCTGTCCTCTGTCGGCCTCATTGATGACTATTTCGGGAAAGTGTTCGGGCTTCACAACGTCCGCCTGCATTACCTTTCCTAAATTCCTGGCATCCTACTTGATCCCTTTCATTGTGGGGCCGCCTGAGGCAAATCCCCCCTATATTACGGCCACGAAGCCTGAATCGGTGTTATTCCCATCATCTTCTTTGTCATTCTTCTTCTTTTTCTTTTCGGACGTGTTGTCTGTCCGCGTATATGTGAACTTGGACTTCATTACATATGAATTCAACATGCCCTTCTCGGCTAGCTTATCCAACAGCTTCTTCAAATTGATACAATCATTCGTATCATGTCCCACATCCTTGTGGTAGTGGAAGTACATGTTCTTGTTTCTGAATTGCGCCGAGCCTCTCAGCGGCTGAGGCTTCTCAAAATCAAATTTGTCCTTGATTTCCATCAGGATTGAATAGCAATCTTTGTTGAACTCATATTGCGGCTCGTACGTTTTCACCTTCTTTGACTTTGGTTGTTGGCCGTCCGCCACCCAGACTTCCTTTCTTTTGTTCGCCTCTTTCTTTTTACCGGCCGAGTCTTGCTGAGAAGATTGTTTCTTCTCGGCCCCCTTAGCCGGCGTTTCTACTTTAGTAAGCGAACAAAAATCAGCCGCTTCAATGTAGGCCTCGGCTTCCCGCAGTACGCCTGCGTATGTCCGAACCTTTTTTCTTACCAAATCAAACTTAAAACCATTATGCCTTAATCCCCGGAGAAATTCAGAGTACGCCATTTCATCCGGGAGATTATGAATCTGGGCTTTTTCCTGGTTGAACCTTTGCACGTACGAGCGCAGGCCCTCATTCTTTCCTTGCACAATCGTTGCCAAGTTGAGGCTTGTTTTTCGAGGTGGAATGTTATAAGAGAAATTCCCTACGAACAGTAGACTGAGAGTTGTGAAACAATTGATGCACCCGGCCGGAAGGCTGTTGAACCAATCCTGCGCCACACCTTTCAAAGTGGCCGGGAAGCATTTACACCAAGTAGCGTCATCGACGCTCTGCAAGTACATCAGATTTCTGTATGAAGTGATGTGTTCCTCGGGGTTGCCTGTGCCGTCATAGGCACCCACCAGGACACTCTTTACTTTAGCTGGCTGAGGAGATTTCAGGATATCTTGCGAAAACGGAGGCGGCTTGTCCCCAAGAGCCAGCAAGCGCATCTGCCAATCAATCGGTTGCGGTTGCGTGACTTGTCCGGCCATATATGGAGCCTGACCGAGCACTTGGGCGTACGGCCCGCATTACCCTAAGACCTGGGGACTATGCGGCATCATGCCATTGAAAATCTGAGGATACTGAAGTTGTTGAACTGGGATGGGGGGGTTGGAGTACAAACAGCTTGACTCCTACTCGAGATGGCCGAGTTGGTATGTTGGAGAGAGAGTGGTTAGGGAACTCATCCGGCATTGTTGGAGTAGAGGTCGTGTCCGAGGAGGCGGCACGCTCCCGCTGTTTGTGCCGAAGATAGTCTCTTGCGTCCCTCCAACGTCGAGACGGCTCTGGCTCTTCTCTCTGAGACTGTCTGCCTCCCCCCCCCCCAGCCGGCTGTGATTTCGCCATCAAACAAGACAAGCTTGTCCGAGGGACCCTAGGAGTCCTTCCCTGCGGCAGGCGGAACGGAGTGTTCCCAGCATCCGTCGCGTTAGCCGCTTTGCTCTGCGTCCTCTTCGAAGCACCTTCTCCCTCTCTCCTGGGCTGTTGCCTAGAGGTAGAAGGTCTGTTGCTTTCAAACTCCTTCCGAAGTTTGTTGAGCGCAGCTTGCAGGGAAGTAACTGTAACTGGAGGATCCTCGACCTCTTGAAATGAGGCGGTCAAAGGATCACTGGTATGTATTGTAGTTTCTAACTGCTCTACATGACCGTCCTCGCCAAGACGAGAGCCGGTGTTCGGTGCCTGACCATCTACTGCCATAACGTACGAGCGTCCCCACATACGGCGCCAAATGTTTCGGGTGATTTTTTGATATCCTCGGACGCTGGTAACGTTCTCCTGGCAGATAGACTCGGACACTTGCAAAATCAACGAATATTCCCTTTACGGAATATTCGCCTTCGACGATCAAGTTAGTGACCGGAAACGGAATAAGTTTAGAGAGAGAAAGTAGAGAGAAGTTAGAGCTATTTAATGCCTTTTTTCTGTATTGTCACAATCCACCCCTCCCATCATAAATGATTGGGGTATTTACAGGGGTGGAAATCTGTGCCCCTTAGGGTAAGTGACCTAGGAAAATGTGCTCTGATTGGCTGCGCAATCAGTGTAGGGAACGTGTCCCTCTAGGGCGCCATTTTGCGGCTCTTAAAGGTAGTTGGGCCTCCTGATGTAAGGAGGCCTTTAATCTCTTTTCTTTTTCAGGTGCTCCAACGAACACAGGCCACGTGTCATCTTCCTATTGGGACACGTGTCGCCTTTTGACAGGGCCACGTGTCGCTGCGGGACTGGACTACGCGCATGGGGTATTTTTACCCTAAACAAAGTTTATTTATATTAACTTATTTAATTAAGTTTATTTATATTAACTTATTTAATTAAGTTTATATAAACATAAACATAAATTATTTATATAACTTAATTAAATTAAAAAAAATATTAACATTAACATAAACATAAATTAATAACATTATTTATATAAACTTAAGTTGTTCAAAAAAAAAAATATATATATCTAATTCTTTTTATATACATATATATTTATTAAAAAAAAAATTAAAATTTTACGGGCTGGCCCGTGGGCCGTGCCGTGCCGTGGGCTGGGGTGTGCCAAAATTTGGCACGGCACGGCACGACACGAGCCCCACCCAGGCACGGCCCGCGACGGCACGATGTCCACCTTTACCCTACCAAAACCCCTGCACCCCCTACAAAAACTTTTGAACCCCAACCACAAATCACTGAACACCCTATAAAAAATTTTGAACCCCAACCACGAACCGCTGTACACCCTACAAAAACCTTTGAATCCCCTACAAAAACTTCTAAACCCCAATGACGAACCACTAAACACCCTACAAAAACTTCTAAACCCCCTACAAAAACTTCTAAACCCCAACCACAAACCACTGAACCCACTACAAAAACCTCTGACCCCCCTACAAAAACTTCTGAACCCCAACCACAAACCACTGAACACTCTAAAAAGACCTCTAAACCCCTACAAAAACTTTTGAACCCAAATCACAAACCACTAAACACACTACAAAAACTTCTGAACCCTAACCACAAAACCACTAAACACCCTACAAAAACTTTTGAACCCCAACCACAAACCACTGAACACCCTACAAAAAATTCTGAACAACAACCACAAACCACTAAACACCCTACAAAAACCTCTGAATCCCTTATAAAAACTTCTGAACCCCAACCACAAACCACCGAACACCCTACAAAAACCACTAAACCCCCTACATAAACTTCTGAACCCAACCACAAAACACTGATCACCGTTCAAAAACTTCTGCACCCGAAGACACTGCTCAGAATGCTGCTCAGCCTTCAGACTTTCCTTATAAACAACTGCATACGTTCTAACTGCAGTAAACAAACACAGTTCATAATAACCATTACTAGAGTTCAAAAATAAAACAACAAAGTTCAAATACGGGAAAAAATAAGCAATTATAATCAAATATCAAAATCAAGTTTAGAAATCATATGAACCGAATGTTCAGAATCGTATAAAACAAAATTCATGAATAGTTCAATCAACAAGTGATCAAATTCATCACGTTTACAATTATATTCTAAAAAGCATATATACATACTCAAAGAATTATGTAAAACAGAAAGGTTCATTAAAGTAACCTAAATGTTCATAAAAATAGAAATAGTGTTCATAATATGATATTGCTAATAACAATTTTGATAATAAATACAATGAAAAGTACGTTACTCGAATTATATGAACAAAATGGTCAAAGACTTGATATAAACAAATTATATTCATAAAATACAAATTAAAGCATCAATTCAACAATTAAATTATAAATGAAACTGAAAATCATAAAATAAAAAACAATTAAAATCAAAAATCAAATTCAACATACTTTTAGCAGCTTAAATAACATTAAATATATGAATATCTTTCAAATAATCAATCCAACTCAATTTTTCATAAAAAAACATGATATCTAACATAATAGGTTCATAATTACAAAACATAAAAAGGTTTTAAAAATTCATAAATCGAAACCAAAATAAATTTTCATATGCAAATAATCAAATGTTCAGATATATGCATTGTAAAGTACAAAACACCCATTTTTTTAGGATGATTACAAAATACATAGATCTAAAAAAAGTTCATAAGAAATGTATCACATGTTCAAAATTATAATTAAGATGTTCATAAATCCAAAAATATATATCAGTAAAAATATATATTTATAGGAAACGTATCCTACGTTCATATTTTTAACTTAAATGTCAAAATACCAAAAGATAACAAAAAACAGAACTGTTGATAATATAATACATAAATATCACTAACAAAAAAAATCAAAATAATATGAAAACTACATATTTCGAAACTCAAACCTAGCCATAGTGATTTAGACAATGGAATCTCATTGGAAAATAATCATCTCGTCGTCTTAAACACCTTATCCTCGTCAAATCCGCCATTTTAAACTTCAATTCTTTGCAAAAACTCCATTAACAAAGCTTCAAATTGAAGGTTGAAGAAAACGAATTTTGAAATTAAATCAACAACAATGAATGAATTTAAGAAAAAGAAAAATAGAGGTGAGAGAAATTTGAAATTATGAATTGTAAGAAAAGGAGATGAAGGATCTCAATCTATGGTGATGAACAACGGTGATGCAGAAATTAAATCAAAAACAAAATAATGAATGAATTTAAGAGAGAGAAAAATAGAAGAGAGAAGATAGAGGAGAGAGAAATCAGAAATCAAGAAAGTGTGAGGGAGGAGAAGAGAGGAGAGAGAAAATACCGAGAGATAATAATGTTGGTAGTGATGAAAAATTGTAAAACACGTGGCATCTTATTATTGGTGGTGCACACAATTTAACGTGCACCATGGTGCATGTTAAAATTTGCCAAAATGGTTACAGCTAGGGATGACAACAGGTCGGACTCGGAGCGGATTATGCTAAATCCGACTCCGACCCGACAGGAAGTCGGAGGTTAAATCCGACTCCGACTCCGACTCCAACTTCAATAACCGACATCCGATCCGACCCGACTCCGAGTTTTTTTTTCATTATTCAATATACTTTGAGATGTTGGGCTATTTGGGCCTTTACAACCCACACCCAATGCCACCATGACCCACACAAAAATTCACTATCTATTGGAGTCGGAGTCGGATAATCCGTTAAAGTCGGACATTTGTCGGAGTCGGATTTTTTTCTCGGATTTTTTGTAGGATCCGACTCTGACCCTCCTCCGACTCGGAGTCGGATTATTTTAACGGAGTCGAACTCGGATTACAGTTTTCTCGGACTCGGAGCGAATATTTACCTCGGATCGGGGCGGAGTAGGGTCGGATCCGGACTAGATTGCCATCCCTACTTACAGCCGGTCTGTACCAGAACCGGTCGTAGATTTTTGAAAAAAGAATTTAAACAAAACGAAACTGAGTTTCAACAAAGAAGGGGAAAGAGGGCAACAACGAAGAAGGCGAAAACAGCGCTAACCCAAGCAACTCCTCCCACCGACGCGGCGTCCTCCGGCCGGCAACGCTCCTCGTCGGTAAGTGTTCTGAATATATATATATTTTTAATTTCGTTAATTTGTGCGAAAAACCCTAATTTTGGGTCGCAAATCAACCCCTTTCGCAGGACCACCGTCGCCGGATATCCTCACTGCCCGTCCCTCCTCCTTTTTCCGTCGCCGCCACCCAGGTAAGCCGTCTGATTTTTTTTTTTTTTAAATTTCTTTAGGTTCTCCAAAAACCCTAACTTACACCACCGTATTCAGGACCTACCTCCGTCGCCACCTCTGCTTTCCCGATCATCTCCGGCACTGTCAGTTTTCTCTCCTTGTTTAACTGCTTTCTATAATTGTGCAATTTGATTCATATTTTTGTTGTCACAGTTGCTAATTAAGGTTTAATCAATCTTATGGTAAATGGTTTGATTTGATTGTAATTATGGGTTCGTTTTTATGATCGAAGGAAAACCAAACAGAATACTCTTCAATAATATTAAGCTACCAACCTAACTATAGAACTAAAGTAATTAATGCAATTTTATTATAATAATTCAATTTTATATTTTCATGTATTATTATATTGAAAATATATTGTTATAATAATATGTGTTTTTGCATGTACTTAGTGTTTGGACTTTGGAGTTTACTACTGTGAGTTATGACGGAACAAGAGAAGGTCAGTGTGCTTATTTTTCTTGTCCCTTGGGAGTTAATTTCTGCATGCATAATTAAGTGATTTTTTTTCTCTTTTTCTTTTTGAATATGAAGGTGGTAACTGATATCAGTGATATGGATAACTTTGACTTATTCAATAATAGTAAGGAATGGAACAGATTTTACAAGAGGAAAAAAAAATCATCTGCTGTAGAATGGTATTTATCGTGGGATGAATTGAGCCCCGATATTATGCCTAATCTCGAAATTCTACAATCACCTAATATACTTGTTCCGGCTTGTGGCAATTCAAGATTAAGTGAGCAACTTTATTCGAGTGGCTTCCATAATATTACTAGCGTGGATTATTCGAGTGAATTGATCAAGACAATGAAGAATCAACACAGAGAAAAAGTTGGAATGCAATGGCTAACAAAGGATGTTCTAGCCCCACTTCAGGTTCGATCAATTATTTAGTACGAAGAGCATTATATTATGATTACTTTTTATGCTGAACTAACCTATAATTTTGAATTACTTGAGACAATGATTTTTTTTTTTTGTTTTGTTATTTTCAGGAGTCACCTATTCTCATTCCAAGGTCGTATGATGTAATTTTGGACAAAGGGTGCTTTGACTGCCTTTGTTTATGGGCTCATCACATGAATAAGGGTGACAAGTGTCTTGATCAATATCTTCACAATGTTAGTTATTATATATTTATTTCAAGTTTATGTTATAAAATATCTAATTTCATTATTTTTATTGACTAAATTTTTTTTTCTTTGATCTATATAGGTGAAAGATCTATTAGGGTTCAGAGGCAAATTTATTATCCTAACAAAATTATATTGGGATAATACACTGGGTATTGAATATAAATTTTATTTATTTATTTCCAAACTTTATAAATAATTTTGCTTTTAATATATTCTCCTGTTTTTTAATCAGCTTTTTTGTACCATCGATTTTGGTTGGGGTGGAAATTGACTTTGCAAAGGGTATTTCCGCAAAAAGATGATGATGAAATGGCGGTGATGTTTGTTATCGAGAAGTGTACCAATGGACTTATATATAACATCATTCAGGTACGTGTACATTAGAGAAATAATAATTTTATTTTGGGATTATTTCCTTAATAATAAATCTGTATGAGAATCTGTTTGAGATATGATAATATCTTTATGATTTGCTGAATTTTATTGCTATGAGATATATATATGTTTTAGGAATATTGTTTCTTATCTTAATTTATCTTAGGTGGTATAATTTATCTAAGAGATGAGAATTCAGCCTTAATTGAAGACGTTCAAGGATGGAAGTTAATCTGGAGGCTTCCTGTACCTCAGAGAATCAGATTTTTTGTTTAGTTGGCTGTTCAAGGAAGACTAATGACTAACAAATTAGATTCATTAGATCCTTAACTGATGACCCTCGTTGTAAGATGTGTGGTGCCAATGAAGAATCAGAAATTCACATCTTAAAAAACTGTCCTGCTGCTTGTATAGTTTCGCAGAAATTGGGTGGGAGTTCTGTTTTCAACTTGAGTAATAATCCTGTGATGGATTGGGTGCTGGAGAACATTGAAAGTGGTGATGTGTTGAGAGGTGAGGAATGGCCGAGAGTGTTTGCTGTTGTGTGTTGGTGGTTATGGAGGTGGCACAACGAAAGATGTTTCAATAATGAGCCAAGGATTCCAGTTGACCAAGTTAGCTTTATATTTGCTCGGGTTGGTCTAATTAAACAAGCTATGGAGAGGGGATATATGCTCTGCTCGATCAAGGAGGCAAAAGGAGAAGGGAACATGCTTATATTAGATGGGTGCAACCTGACATAGGGTGGGTTAAACTTAATACTGATGCGGCAAAAGGTGATCCTGGTGCAGCAGGAGCTGGGGGACTGATTCGTGGAAGCTCAGGGGAGTTTGAATATTTTGCTGTCAAATGTGGAGTATGCACATGTACTAAGGCCGAGTTAATGGCTGTTATGCGAGGCTTGCAGATTGCTTGGGAGGGAGGGCATCGAAAAGTTCACATATTGGTGGATTTTGGGTAATAGCTAGCATGTTAGTGGATGAAATTCCAACCAACTTTCCATACATTTATATGATTCGAAAGTGCAAGGCACTTATTGAGACAGGGACTGGGAAGTAGTAGTGTCTCACTGTTGGGCAGCCGATTGGCTTGAAAACTATGGGGTGACGGCGGAGCGAAACCTAATCATGTTTGAGGCGATCCCGAAGGATCTTCATGTAGTTTTATTGGAGGACTTGGGATGTGTTGCTCTTCCTCGTATGGTGCCGAGCAATAGGAATAACCTGATCGTGTTTTGCGATGGCTAGCTGGGGCTGCTTCTCAGCCTTAGTTTATTTTTTTTTTATTTTTTTTTATTTTTTTTTTTACTTTGCTCTGCTTGTTTTTCTTTTGTTCTTTTGCTGGTGTGTTTGTTTCTTTTGTTTTGAGGTAAATGAATGGGGCTTTGCCCCTCTCCTTCACCCAAAAAAATAAAAAATCTTACCTGGTATAATACCTATGCATTGATGAATTATATAATAGACAAACCTTTTCACTTTGGCCTAAATAATTTCTTATCAGAATCTCAAATGATAATCTAATCATGGGTTCCACACATATGCAGTTTAACTAGAAGTCTACATGAGTAATTTGGCACCATTTTACTTGCTGACTTTTAAACTGACCTTTTATTAATAAGGCAGGTTATTATTTGCTAAGTCTGATATATTAATTAATTGACTTTTTCAGGATGATAAAAGTCATAAAACTCTATCCGCTGAGGTTGACCAGGAGAACAAATCAATTGACAACTATAGGAAGAGGGCCAAATCAAAAGAGGACTTTGAACTTTCTTTAAGAGGCAAAGGGGTCGAAAGTTGCTGTGAGGTTGATGATGGTGATTATCGAATAATTGTGTTAATAGATAGTAATAAGTTCCATGACCTTAAAAAGGTTGATGTTCTTTGGGTACCAGAGTAAGAATTAATGTTCAATTTATCGATCCAACATTTGAGTGTACGTGTGAGATTATTATTGTTCGAATTCTTGAATTTTTCCAATAAAATTAAGTTGCATAGTATATGATGCTCTATTGTATAATGATTTTTTCAGGATGATTTGGTGTTACATTCAGATGCGCTAACCAATTCCAAGTATTGGCAATTAGAGCATTTTTTTTCCACTGTGACTAGAGCATCTGCATTGTTGTTTATTGTAAGTAAATTAGTTTTTTATTTTGTTATTTTCTTCCTTTTTTTTTTTTTTTAATCCTTTTAGATTATATAACCCTATTGACATAAGTTATGTAAGACAGTTAGATCAAACTCACATAAGAGCTTTTTAATTAGCTTTAGATTAGAGCCTATACTTCCAAAAAAATTCCTTTTTCCTTATGAGGATAAGATTTTCACTATTCTTAATTGGTTGTTTCATTGTTGTATTTCCACCTATGCATGACTTTTATTTCTCCAAATCCAAGAATTTGAGCTTTTGTTACCAAATTTGTTTGCTACTATAGCTTCCCATTAGAAAAAAATAGTGTTAAATTAGAAATGGATTAGAGATTTTTTAACTTCAAGTTTTTTTCAACTTATCACATGATGGGTGATCATTATTGAATATGTTGCATTGTATATACAATGTAGAATATGATGCTCATAAATTGTGTAAATGTAATATATATGCTTGTATAGTATCCGACTTTTTGGTATATATACAAAATGTGTTTCTTGACTTAGTTTCTTGTAATTTTAGGTTCTGTCTCCCAAGTTACAATTACATTTGCAAAGTGACACGCAAATGGATAAAATTCGTTTGGTAATTAATAATCGAGCCATTACAATCTTTGATGATTTATTCTACTACGTATTATTATTAAATGTCGTCATCTCATTAATTATGAATGACGTGACTATGCAGGATTTGAAGCCACTGTTGGAAACTATTGATCCAAAAATTCAAGTAGGCTGGTATGTAACTAGAATTTAATTAGGTTGTAGCTAATGAAATATATGCAATTGACCATTTTTGTCACACTACACTGATATTATAATTTGTATTTTTTTTTTAAGGCTCAAAATGTGGAATAAAGAACATCAAAAAAAACTGACGGATATTGGTTTCCTACCTACCCCTCCAAGTTCAAAGCCTACCCCTCAAAGTTCAAAGCCTACCCTTCGAAGTTCAAAGTCTTCCAAGAAGGTAAATGACTTCTTTGATTGCTACAATATGATACGAGTAAGTAATATATGGAATATAGTATGTATGTAAACACTGTACTGTACTATACATATGCTACCCATAAAATTAACTAAGATGTAGATAGTGAGTGTATCTGATTGATTTATGTTAGTTATTTCATTTACATATCTTTATGTAGTATTTCCATTCTAAATGAATTGATTCATGAGCAATATATATATATCTATATATGTTTCTTTACTTTACTTGGTGTATGTAAGTTTGTTAATGTGGAGAGTTCGTTAATTCTCGATCTCCAGCTAATAAATTAATGTTTAATGATGGGTTATATATATACGATATATTTGTTTTCAATATTTTGTAGGGATCCAAAGAAAGTGGCACATCAAAGGGAAAAGAAAAGCTAGAAAAGGATGATAATTCTTTTGGGAAAGATTTGAATGAGGAGTCAATAGTAGTTGTTGGGGATTTGGATAAGGTGGATGAAGTGGTGGATAAGGTGTTGGATGAAGTGTTAGATGAGAAAGTGGACCTCATTGAACAAACATCTACAGGAGGAATGCCACTCCTACCGTTAGATTTTCCAATTTTTCATGATGGGGATGCAATTTCATATTATTCAAAACCGTTCACCTTAGCATCTTGGTTAAAGGATCATGAAAAGAAAGAAGATAGGTGTCTAGGTGTTTATCTTGGTTGGAAAGATATATTGCCTCAAGTCGATTGTCCTAATCTTTTGAAACGGGAATGCCTAAGAATTATGCAAAGTATAGTATTAGGGGTGCTTGACTATCATGAGAAATATGGTGCTCATGATGGTTTACATGATTGGACCAATATTTTGATAACACAAGTTGTTATCAATCATATTGGTTCCAAAATGGTTAGGTTTGAGACTACACTATCTTTTCGAGATAGAGTGACATTTGATGATTCCGTGATGATATTGAAAAAGCAAGGTGATATGCAGAATGTCTTGCTGATCATGGAGAAACTACTTGAAGGAGTAACCGAAAATTCTGAATTAAAATACTTAGGCGATCTTCTGTTTCATTATCCCTATGAAGAGGGGCACTTTTGGAAGACTTTGTTGCTTAAAAACTATCCAGCCTTTTGGGATGGCCTGGAAAGAGCTGAATTTTTGGTCACCTTGTATTTTCATTTGGTCTCCAATCCCAAGAGTAGCTACAGTCTCAAATGGTCCCTTGGATTAAGCAGGCAGTATCTACATGGTTGGATGTCACGAATTCCACCTGACACTATTTTTGAAAAGGTATCTATTAGATTACACTTTAGTACTAGGTGCTTGTTTTTTGTTTTTTGATTTTTTTTTGGGTACTATTAACCTTGTTAATGATCTATAGTTGTGTTTCAAAATTTTTAATAGATTTTGTGTGGAGATGATTTGGATGAGGACCAATGTCGGGTGAAAAAGTATACAGAAGGTGATATCACTGAAGTAGTACGATACATGAGGGCGACTGTGCACCACTTCCGGGAGAACGGAGGAGCTGATCTTGATTTGCGCTATATAGAAGCTGCACTGTCTCACTTATTCGAAAACTACATAATGGAGATTTATAGTAGTATGTGTCGAAGTAAAATGTTTTTATTGTGAGTGCATGAAAAGAGGCATACAATTGACTTCTATGTTTCTGGGCAGCAAGTTTATCTTTTGAGCAGCAAGTTTATCTTTTGAGCAGCAAGTTTCTAAACCTTGTAATATATCTCTCTGACTGCTGTACTTGGATGTTTGGCTATAGCCTAATATATATAAGTTCGTTTCCTTTGTGTAAAAAAAAAAGACTTCTATTTTTCTGATATTACTAGTTGTGGACCTGCGCGCGGTTCCCCAAGTTATCGGTATTGTTTGTAAAATGATAGGTCATGATTATTTGTTTTGTTTGTTACAATTAAGAGACTATTTGATATAGTTTTTAGTTGTGGTCACAATTTGTATTGTTTGTTACAATACATAGAAGGTCACAATTTCTGACTTTAGAATTATGTGGGTTATTTGTATTAATGTATGACTTATAAGTAGAATGTCACAAAGTATTAACACAATATTACGTGAATGTTCTACTATGTGAAACTGATTGTAACAAGTAGGCTTAAGTAAATCAAGGCAGTAGTCATTTAACCTAAAAAAGTAGTTGGAAAGGTATATAGATTTTATTTTGACGAGAAAATCTTCATGAATGCTCTTTCTCTCATATTTCTCCTCTTTCTTATCTCATACTCATTCATATCTTTCTTGTTCAGCTCCAACCTTAGTGTTCCCTCTTCCTCCCTTGATTTGAATATTTAAGTAATCTTAATTAACTCCACCCCTCATTTATCCTACGGAGCATTTAATAAGCTGTTTTAAGTGTTCTTTTTTTTCATCTGAATTGTACTTTATCCTATTTAGTAATCTTTTCGTATCCTTTTATGAATTTGCAAAGTTATAACCAATTAGCTCCTTAAACAACCTAACATAAAATATTTTAATAATGTACTTTGTATATAACTAAATAGTAAATAATTTTAAAAACTCTTTGATAATTTGGTCCGCACATTAAACATCCTAGCTTTATTTTGAGTACTTTCTATTACGAGTACTATGTACTCTGTAATTGTTTGCAACCAAAAGTGTGCATGACTTTAGATTAGTTCTGGGCGCCGGCCGCCGGCGGGGGGCGGGGGAGGGGCGGCTGACTTGAGGGGTTAGTACAAATATTCTTACAAAGGAAACCCAAAAAAATGTATAACTATTCATATAATCGCAAATATCATCAACCCAAATTTGCTAATAAATTAGATTTTGTGTTATTATACATACTTCCCCTTAAACGAACGAATAAGACAAGTATTATAAATTTACGATAGAGATCAAAATACAATACATAATAACACGAAATACAAACTAATTTGATGGATATTGTCAATAATCCTGTTCAATGGGTTGAGTCAATGGAGGGGTCCCTAGGGCTAGTAAAATTGGTAAATTGTGGGTCACATTAAAATTTAAGTGGGGCGGGTCAGGTCGAGACCATTCATTTTTGCCCCGACCTTTTTACTTTTGAAAAAAAGTACATCTATTTCTTTATTCTCCGTAAATAAACTAGTATATGACTCTTTGACTTTTTATATCCGTTATACCAAGTGTTAAACTATGGAGAGAAACAAAAAAAATTAGAGAAGAATCATAGAAATATGGTTTATAATAGATTGAAAAAAGAAAAACAAGTCGAACTGAGATTTAATTGGAGAATGAAAATAAAGTTGTTTGAATTTTGATATTACCCTCACATCTCAACATACTTTTTGCTAATGTGATTAGTATATAGGTTTACTAGATGAAGCCCATGCGATGCATTGTTTGTTTGAATTTTTTAAAATATTTATTTATTTATTTATGTGCTAAATTTTGTTACATATTTAGATAAAATTCCTAATAAAGATAATATTTTATATTTAATTAGTTTAAACTTAAAAATCTCATTCGCCAATTTTGCTTACGTGGCATTTGAATTATTTAATTCTAAAAGAAAATAATAATCTCTTATTTGATTGGCTACAACTAAAATTTATAATTCTACATGGCGGCGATAAGAAAATTAAATCATACGTGGCTCTCTAAAAACTTAAGAAAAAACTTCCCTTTATATATACAAGCTAAGAGGTACACGTTACATGTGTACATTATAAAATTTTTATACACGTGTGCCTCTTAGCTTGTATAATTATAGATTTTGAGGATTGAAGCTAATAATTTTGAATAAATTTGTTTAGGGGAAAAAAAACTTGTCAAATATGAGATAACATGCATATCTTAGCAGATATGCTTGATGAGTTTTTTTTTTTTTTTTTAAAAAAAAAAAGAATAACCGGTTGTTTAACGTGGAAGAGTAGTTATGATAGAGTTTTTTTTTTTTTTTTTTTTTTTTTTTTTTTTTTTTTTTTTGTGCGAAAAGTATAGAGCAGTTTTTTTTTTTTTGAAACCAATGATAGAGTAGTTTTTTTTATTAAAATAAAATTTAATTTTTAATTTTTAAATTCGGAATAGGAGAGGTAATTTTGTAAATTGAGAAGGGCAATTTGGGGATAGTGAAATTTATCACCTAAGATGCCCCCTCTCTTTATACAAATTTTTCACTACACTCTAGGGTAGGCAGCTTCCCCTACACCCCCTTGTAATTACGTTATCTTCTACATTTTTTTTTTTTTGCTTTTTTTTTTTTTTTACTTTCCTCCAGAAAACCATATATACATTTTAAAGGATCTAATTTTTAATTTTCTCTCTCCTATTTTTCATTGATTTCATTTTATCTCTCCTCTTTTTTTTTTTTTATTGTTTTTCAATTTTCTCTCTCTTCTTCTATGGACATCTCAAGCTCAATTGCATTTGATGATTGTGAGTAATTCGTATTTTAAATGATAATCAATCAATTGATTTTGATAATGCTATGTTTTTCGATAGTGATTGCATGATTATAATATTTTGATTTCATAGTTTTGTTGTATTGATTTTAATTTTGATAATGCTCTGGTTTTAGTTTTGTTATTGTGGATATTAGTTGATTCATAGTTTTGGTTGTATTATTGTATTATTCTTCTAATTTGATTCTTATTTGTGTTATTGTTTTTATTTTGAAATTTTGATTATAATCTTATTATTTGATTGTTGCCTTTAATTTCCAGTTTTGTGCGTCTTATATGAACATCTATAGTTGTTATCATTTTGCTAACCGATTATTTTTACGGAGTATCAGTTTGGTGTGTCGTATAAAAATAAGCTTAGGGTTAAAAAAATTGATCACTTGTGCAATAGTAAATGTTCATTTATGTTTAATGTATGTTTTCTGTAGTAAACTATAGGTTTAATGTAGTTGTATTTGAATATATATGATGTACTCATGTACACGTGAATTTCAATGATTTTCATCTATTAAAGACGCTCATATATATTCATTAATATACTATTAATCGTATATTAAAGACGCTCATATATATTGTGAACCAATTTTCATATGAATATGAATAGTATAACAATTGAAATGATCAATACGGAAATGAACATATATTAATATATAAATGAACATATATTAGTGTATAAATGATCATCCATTAATATGCAAATGAACACCTATTAATAAATAATGAACATTTTTACATAATTCAATATGAAAATGAACATCTATTAATATATAAATGAACATGCATTGGTTTAAAAATGCTAATGAAAGATATCGATAAATGAACATGAAATATATACGTGAATAAATATTTACCATACATCCATATGAAAAATACATATATTGAAACTCAAAATTGAACCGAGCATGAAATATTTGAAGAGGATGACCAAAATATAAATATTTATCAAAATTCTAATAATCGTATATTAATATATGTGAAAATCATATACTTTTATGTGTTTGAACATACATTTGCCAAAATACAAATGAGCACTCATCAAAATAATTTTCCACGCCAAACTATGAAAAAGAATGAACATTAATACAATGACTATGTCTTAATATATAAATGAACAATTATATTAATCATCTATTAACATGTGAATGACTGTATAATGTATACTAATATATAAATGAACATTTATCAAAATGAAAATGAACATTCATTAAAAAAAAAACAAAAAAACACTACGAACTAATTAAATTAGTTCTTACTTTTCTCCAGATTCTTTGATGTTCTTCTATGAAACCGTTTCCTTCGTACTGCCAAAAAAAAAACTTCATACCAAAAAATCAAAATGTATTTGTTCAGCTTACTAATATTTAACAAAAATTAGTAAAAATTATTAAAATACAATAGTTAATACTCTTTTTCCATGTTTTCCTGTAACACAATTGCAACAAAAATTTATTAAAACTAGGGTTTATACTCTTTTTTGAACTAAATATGAACAAAATCACTTACTCCTTTGAATTTCAACCTTGATTTGTTGAATTCTGTAGTAATTGAAACAATTTTTTTGATAATTTGTCACAAATTCATAGAAATATTCAGATTTGAAAATGCAAAAAATGGGTGTAGAGCGAGAAAATGCAGAAAATGGGTGAGGAAAGAGAAAGTGAAATGAGAATGATGGTTTGAGTTTTTTTTTTTTTTGTATATATGGGGGGGGGGGTGACAATACATTTATGCAGTGAAAGTTAGTATTTGGGGAAAGGGGGTGTAGGGTAAGATAGTGACTAGAGTCTAGCCATAAATAATTATTCTTTTACGGCTAATGATCTCTTTACTTCTTCTTATTTGGGCCATGAAGAAACTCCAAGTCCAGTTGGAATTCCGGATTGTTCTCTTCCGCCTATGGGTCTTAATGGTCCAAATTTCGAAGACCCGCTTGGAGATGGGCGGAGCAACTGGGCTCAGTCCATTAGTCCGGGTTCATCAGGTGTCAAACCTATGGCCTGTTTGCCTCCGACTTCACTTCCAGTAGTGGTTCCGCCGGTAGTGTCGTCATCTTCTCCAGGTCGTGGCGGTGAAGAAAAAACGCTCAACTCCAAACCATCAGTCAGCACGTCTGATTGCGAAGGGCTCTGCCTGTCCTGCTAAGAGAGGCAGTTCCACCATCGAGCCGTCGGCTCCTCCTTTCTCGACTTCTCTGGCTTCTCCGAAACAAGATTGTTTCCCCTGTCTTCTCCCTTGCAAGAGGCGCAAGGGATCTCCAGCTTCAGTATCTTCTGGTTCTTCTTCAATGGGGTCGGTGGCCTCCCCTAAAGAGCCACCCGGTTATCCATGAAGGTTTTGGCTTGGAATTGTAGGGGCTTAGGACAAGCGGACTCCCCTAAAATTCCTTATGTGCTCTATTTAGTCCGCTCATGTGGTGTAGATATCGGATTTCTTATGGAAACTATACTTCCTGTTAGTAGTGTTGTTCAGAAACTAGCATCTTTACCTATTTTGGGTAGTTGTGGTATGGATGCGATTGGTCTTAGCGGAGGGTTGGTTGTCTTTTGGTTTGCTCCGGTTCGTTTGGAGCCTGTTTATATTTCCTCAAACGTTATTTTCTGTAGAGTGCTTCTGGGTAATGATATAAAATATGTAGTGTTTGTGTATGGTTCGCCGCGTGTAGCTGATAGATTTGCGGTTTGGCAAACAATTTCTGATATCCTAGTTTCTATCCCTAATGCTTTGCTGATCGGTGATTTCAATCAGGTGGATTATGCGTCTGATAAAATTGGGGGTCGGGATTTAATCCCAGGGAGGTTGGATTTTCTTAACTGGCATCTAGAGTTGGACTTGGTTGTTATATCTTTTTCTGGGCCACGTTTTACTTGGACAAATAATAGACTGGATTCAGATCCTATCTTTGAGCGTCTGGATAAAGCTTATGCTTCTCGTTCTTGGGCTGAGGCCCATCCTCATGCTAAAGTAGTCCATCACCCTATACTCTTCTCGGATCATGCAGCTATTATCCTGTCCGATTCTGCTTCTGGATCTTTGGGTGCTAAACCCTATAGGATTGAAAATTGGTGTTTAAAGGCTCAGGACGTCCTTGTGTTTGTTTGGGCTACTATGACACAATTTTTTGCTAGCTCCCCCATGTTTTCTTTATCTCGCCGTTTGTCAATCATCAAGGATTTTCTCAAAACTGGTGCATTTCCCACCGAAAAGCTTGGGGCATCCTCTTTCTTCTTATTTGTTCGTTCTTTGTATGGAAGTTTTTTCTGCTATGCTTCGTAGAGCTGAAGCACGTTCTTTTTTCCATGGCATTCGTATTTCTAAAGGAGCTCCGTCCATTTCTCATTTATTTTTTGCGGATGACTCGTTGCTGTTTTTCCAAGTGTCTTCGGATGCTTGTGAGCATTTTGTCTGACTTTTGTAATATGTCGGGTCAAATGATCAATTTGCAGAAGTCGTATGTTAAGTTTAGTCCGAATACTCCCTCTGACTATCGTGATTATTTGGCGGGTTGTCTGAAGCTGCGGAGTCAGGAGTCTTTTGGTTCTTACCTTGGCTTGCCGGTTGATCTTGGGCGAAGTAAGGTCTCTGAGTTTCAGTTTATGATCGATAAAATTTCTCAGCGCCTCTCAGATTTGGGTTCAGCTCATTTGTCTTCAGCAGCTAAGTTGGTTATCATTAATTCGGTTTTGGTGGCGTCTTTTAATCACATTTTGTCTATTTTTAAAGTTCCAGCCTCGATCTGTCGTACCATTGACGGCATGTTGACTCGGTTTTGGTGGAAGGCTTCTGAACCTTCGCGAGGGTTGGCCTTCCGATCAGCCTCTTTGTTACATCTCCCTAAAGGTATGGGAGGCTTGGGTCTTCGTACTGTCGAGCACTTTAACTCTGCATTGTTAGCTCGCCAATGCTGGGGCCTTCGTCAACATCCTCAGCTTTTGGTTTCCAAGCTCTTAGCAGCAAAGTATCCCTCTCTGTTGTCTCTGCCTCCGACCAGGATTGGTGGTGGGTCTTGGGGGAGTAAGGGGTTAGCTACTGGCATGCAGACAGTGGCTAAGGGTGTTGCTTGGAAGGTGGGCACTGGTACTAAGTGTAGACAGCCAAATGTGTCTCCCTAAAACCAAACCTGGTGATGAATATCTTTCACGTCATTGATTATCGAACGAAGTGAAAGTGTGAAAAGTCTAGTGATGCGGTTGTTTTTATTTAAAAACTCTCTTTCTGTTTTTGAAAATCTACGCTATTTTATGAAAATAGTCAGTCCAATTTAGTTTGGTCCATGATAAGGGTCCAATAATAGTGTAGTTGGATTGGGCTCGAAAAGAGCTTTCCAACGATATATTATAAGCCCAATTCCGATGAATAATGAGGAAGTTATGGCCAAAATACTAAATTGGCCCGAAACGATTTTTATATGCGGCCCAATGATCTAGAGGAGGGCCTGTTATTAATTATCATTCCTAAAGTTATTAGGATTGATTTTAATCTTCTAGGAAGGTTTCTTTTAAATTCTAAAAGTGTTAGGATTGATAATTATATTTTAAAGAGTTTTATTTGGAATAATAAAATAAGTATTTTATGATAAATCTGATCGAAAAACTGTTTTACGCGGATTCCAATTACTTAATTATATTAGGAAAAGTATTCCTCACAAAGCGCGTCTTATCTTTTTATTAGCGCCAAACGACAGAGTTTGTCGCCAGACGACAGAGTCTATCGCATGGTGATTTGTCTAATTTATATAGTATTCTACCCCGTCCCTTGGTCGCAATTGGTAGTGTTTTTGGCTCTTTAGAGCCACTTTTGTTACTAATTGGTGTTTTTCTAGTGTTTTCGTAGTTTTGGTTGAGTTTTGTAGGAAATTGCACTTTTGGAGCATTTTCCCGGGTTTTCATGGAGCGACTACGGACATTGGAGGAGCACGACCGTCTTTGAAGCCCAAGGCCGGTTAGAGTTATCAAGCCGGTGATTAAGGGCTCGGTATTTGGAATACCGAGGCATTTGGACCAAGTATTCAAGACCCGAAGAGGAAATCCGGATTGGGCCGAAGAATCGAAGCCCAATCAAAGTCCAAGCTTCGAGGAGGAGTCGGGCCCGATCGGGCAAGCTTTAGCTTGATCGGGCACAGCTACATCATAAGGGAAACGAAGAAAAAGGCGCGCCCGATCGGGCGCGTGTTTCTGGAGGATGTTTTATCGTTAGATTAATTTGTTTAAGCTTAGGATTTTCTAGCTTAGTATAAATACGTTTCTGTTAAGCTAGTTTAGTCGTCTTCTTTTTGACCACTCTCTCTCTACTCTTTCTTTCTTTCTTTCTTTCTTTCTCTCCCTAACTTTTCTCTCTCTCTCCTCTCAAACTCTTAGTATTATTTTCTCTCTTGTTTCTCTCTCTACAACTCACTTTGGTAACAATTTCTTCTCTATTCTTTTTAGTAATTTAATCTCTTTCTTCTATCATGACTTGTTTAATTGTTTTGTTTAGTTTAGTTTTAATTATGTGCGAGTAGTGGTTTATGGGGATCCATAATTAATATGAAGGGATAATTTGTTATTATTGATTATTGATATTGCATGATAATTTCTTATTGAATTGTTTTAATTTTTTGCAATTAGATTATGAATCGAGCAGATGTGATTTGATTGTAAATGTTTAGCAATATTGAATTGATGAATCGAGCAAATGTTAGTTTGATATTAAAGGCTATTTTCAATAGGAACTTAGATCTAATAAATTGCGAGAGCCTGTTAGATCTATGTTGATTAATAAATTGCGAGAGCCTGTTAATCATGTTATATGTGCAATATTAATTATTGATTGTTATGTTTTATCCCGGAATATTAATTATTGGTGAACCTGTGACCCTAGGCCTTCTTATTATTATTGATTTTCTCCCTAAACTTGATCTCCGTAGTTTGATTCCTTTTTACAACAACAATTGGTTACTTTAGTAATTTAGATTATAATTAATTAATTAGGAATAGAAAGACTAGTTTCCCTATGGATCCGACCCTACTTCCCTATCTATATTTTAGTTAGTGGTTTTAGGAATTACTTTTGATTAGGTGATACGACTTTAGCCTGTCACATGACGCTAATGTATGTCGCATGGCGCTAATCCTGTCGCCTGGCAACAGATGCCAGTTTTATTCCGTATAGAATTTGAAGTATTTTCTATCGTTTTCGGACTATTTTTCTATAAATAGGGTCCTTGACCCCCGTTTTCAAATCACCAACAATCACAATCAATCACAATCATCACAATTCTTTCTCTATTCTCTTTCTAAACTAGCTTTTACAAACACAATTCCGGATTCACAAGATCTAGATACACCTAGCCAAGTTCGAAGTTGCCTTCACCCTAGACGTGAAAGGTTGATAATTTCTGAGGGTTTGGTCCCAAATCCAGTCTAAACTTTTTAACTTTTTCTTTCAATTATTTTAATTTAATTGTTTGATTTAGTATTTTCCTTGAAGCTACTAACGCGTGTATTTTGTTATTAGAAAGAGATATGAGGCAACAAAGTATGTAATCTAATTATTTCTTTATTATTCTTTTGATATAGAAATCATGCTCAGATTATTTTAATTCCTAGTATCATGTTTAGGTTGCTTCCTATTCTTTCTAATATCATGTTAGTATCATCTTAGGGCTAAAGTTTTGATCTTTAATGTTTAGTGACATGCTATGATTTGTTATTAATCATGTTAGTATCATGCCTAGGATCTTGCTATTAATATTATTATGCTTTAATGAGAATATTATTTTGATGATGATGATTGTTGTTATTATGCTGCTTGATGTATGTTATTGTTATTGCTTGATCACGCCTTTGATGCATGTTTAAAGGGAATTTATACTTGTAATCACGTTTAATAAGATAATTAATAATCTTGTTTAGGCTAATATGATTTTAATTCTAGTGATCGCCAATAATAGCTTTATATGTGCATTAATATTCAACCAACATAGATTAAACAGGTTTAGGATTAACCTATTGATTGCATGTTAGTCAGAAAGCGCACATGAATATGAGAAGAATAAAGTAGAGGCCTATTTCAGGGCGAGTTCTTTCTCTTTTAGATTGGATTCGTACCTTCATCCCCAAATATCCAGTCATGGTTCCAGACCACTATGGAGTTAGCGATCTCATGGATCGTGAAGGGGTGTAACCTTCACCCTGTGAACGGTTTACAAGTTCCTAAAACTTATTGGCGACTCTTTTGCTCTAGCTTTCTTCCCTTTTGACGCCACCATACTTAAGTGTATGATCACAGTGGGGTTCAAGTTTTGGGATGGCTTGAAATATTCCCTACACTAAGGTGCGCATCTTGGAAGACGTTTGGGCCCTAGGGGCCCCCGTTAAGTTTAGGTCTGGTGTTAATGAGTCGGATGCTCCAACTCATGTCTCTTCTATCATTAATCCGCGTTCTTACGCGTGGGAACCTTCTTTGGTTCACAAGTACTTTGATTCTCCCTCGGCGTCCCGTATTCTGTCGGCAGCTCGGCATCCCATGGATGATTTTCTATACTGGAAATTTACACGGGATGGTACCTTTTCCACTAAGACTGCCTATTCCTTGCTCGTTCGTCTTTTCATGGAGACTATTATCAGTCAGCCTGCTTCGGATACCTGGTGGAAAAAGTTCTGGGAATGCCTATTCTTCCGAAGCTGAAGATATTTTGTCGGAAGATTCTTCACGACGCTTTACCTCTCCTGGCTTCTCTTTGTCGAAAAGGAATTCCAGTTAATCCTATTTGTGTCTTTTGCAGGATGGCTCCTGAATCGACTTCTCATCTTTTCAGGGATTGTTCCTTTATTGTAAGTCTGTATGCTTCTAGGTATCCGTTGTGGGATAGGTCTTCCTGGTCAAATCAGCATTTTGAGCTTTGGTTCTCTGATGTGATCACGAGGTTGGGTTCTCTTCAGCAATGGAGGCCTCTTCGCTCCTATTTATGCTTCTTATGGGCTATTTGGCTGTCACAGAATCACTTCATTTTCCGGCAGGCGCTGTATTCTCCTACCTCTATTTTTGCCATCGCTGATGAGTGGATGTCTCGTGGGGATCAAGCTGGTAAGTTCTCGCTCCTTCTTTAGTCTGGTCAGCAGGGTCCGGGTGTCCGTTCTGTGCCCCGTCCTATTCCTTGTCTTCGAGGTAGCTCGACTGCTCCTTTGCAGGTTGCTCTAATTGTGGATAGAGCGTGGTCTGCGGTGGATTGTTTCGCAGGTGCAGGGTGGATTTTCCGTAGGTTCGAGTCTGCTGAGGTTTTAGGGGGCGGTTCGAGAGCATGTCGTGCCTCGTCCCCTTTCCAGGCCGAGCTTCAAGCTTGTCTTTGGGGTCTCCAAGCTGCTATTCACAAAGGCTTTCAGAGTATCAGTATTTATACGGATAGCGCTATTATGACTTCGCTCCTTCAGCATGATCGAGTTGCAGATGTTTCGTGCTTATGGCTTCTTCGTGACGTTCACCGTCTTCATGATGACCTTTCCGTTTGCAGAATTTCCAAGGTGCTGCGGGATTGGGTTAGACCAGCTCACTGGCTTGCTAGAAGGGCTTGCGAACGTCGGATTTTGTTTTGGACCTTTTGATTTTGGTGTGCGGTTTGTGTTTTAGTTTTTAGTTACTATTGTAAAAAAAAAAAAGGGAAATTCTCTTTGGTAGACCTCTAATAATAAACATTCTCAGTGGTAAAATGCAAAAAAAGTTAATATCCTTGGTAAACTATGTTTTAAAAAGTTTTGTCAATGGTAACCTTAATAAATGTAATTAGGCATTTCTTAACCATGGTTAACCATTCTAAGTAAAAAAAAAGTTGTGATGCCTAAAATACCCCCAAGTACCCAACCCCTTCGACCACCCTTCCCCGTCTTCTCTCCTTTCTCGCACCTCACCACCATTGAAAACGATGAAAAAAATCGAACTAAATTTGTGAATTTCCGGTAATCGAAACCCTAATTCCTCACAATTGAATAAGAAATTATGTGAATTACAGGTAATTGAAATTAATTTGATGTTTGTTGAAGCAAAAGGTGTCGCCAATGGGGATTTAGGGTTTCGGGAAAGGGTGTGGGTGGGGGCTGGTGGTGTCGAGGGTAGGGGAAAGGGGAGGGGGGATGAAGTCGACGGTAGGGGAGGAGGCTGCGCGCCGGTTGGTTAGGGGGAAAGGGACGACGACAGTTTTCAGGCGGTGGGGGAGGGGGGCTGCGTGCAGAGGAGGGATAGAGGTGGTGGTGGGGGAGTGGTGGGGAGGTGGTTCTTAACCATGGTTAACCATAGTTATGCTTAAAATGCTAATTATCTTGCTAAATGTTACTATTGGCTAAACTTTTTAAAACATAGTTTACCAAGGATATTAACTTTTTTTGCATTTTACCACTGAGAATGTTTATTATTAGAGGTCTACCAAAGAGAATTTCCCAAAAAAAAAAAAAAAAAAAAAAAAAAAAGTTTACCTCACTATATCATTTTTTTTTCCCATCCTCAATTCCTCCCTACATCATTTCTTCGTCAAATTTCTCACGCCTCTCAGTTCGCTGTTCTTAGTTCACTGTTTTCCTCCATTTTTCTCCAGAATAGCTCCAATCTTCAATTTTCTGAAGTCAAAATTTAATACTTTGAATTAACTTCACTAAAGCAGACAAAGAAAAGGTATGTATCTCCTTCGAATAAACCGATCTTCTTTATCATTCCATAATTCGATTTTTCTCTTGTTTTCGACGCTTAATTTCTATCCAATTATTCTATAATTGTTACTGGTTAGTAATTATGCGCCATTTGTTCAATTTTGATATAGTGTTGTTAGAATTAGATTTCCATTTTGTCATTGAACTAATTGTTGTCATTTGTCTGTAATTTATCTTCGGAATTTTTATTGTATTTCATATATTGTTGGTGTGTGTGAATTGATTGTTGTGATTATTTATTTTATAGCTAGAAGAAATTTCTTATTTGAGAGCTAGACTCAATGTGGTTAACAAAATACTGATTAAAGCTTTAATTATGGAGAAATTGAAGTTTTATTTAGTGAAAAAATAGAAACTAAGAGGAATTTGTGAAATTGGATACCTGGGTAGGATTCAAAAGGTGATTTGGGCTAGGGATTTGATTGAGAGAGGGATTAAACAGTTTATTATGTGTAGGGTTAGTCTAATTGGTTGTTAACAACCTATTACTCGTTTTACGGTTTTACCGGAGGATATCGGAATGGATGGATGGTAGGTCCTTGATATTGATTAGCTTTCAATTGAGTTTTGTTGATGAAGTATCTTAATTGTTTCCAATGGATTCAGGCATGATTGAGTCTTTTGATGCTCATACGGAGTTAAGAGTCATTGTGAAATAGGAGTATTATTTGCGTTGCTTTCAGCTGGCTTGGATTAGTTGGATGGATGTTTGATCCTTGGTTATAATGTTATCTCACGCTTGAAACTCTTTCCGAACTGCAAGTTGAATGTAAACTAGTAAATTCACTGCTTGTTAGCTTCTGGTCTTCTACAATTGAAATAGGTGGTTACATAGGCAGAAGTTGTTAGGAGCAAGATCAGCTAGAAAGAAAGTTAATAGACTACATGAAAAGGCTTTTAGCTTAGCTATTGGGGAAATGAATTTAAGGATCCAGGTGTAGTGTTAAATGGCGCTCTAATTGTTAGCAAAAGAAAACTCTAACAAGCTGATCATGATTTTGCTCTAAAGCTTTAGACTCCTTTAACAATTCACGATGCTCTTGGCTTCCTTCCATTGTTGTCAAATCATGAATATGATAGTGTGCCAGTTGCATATGCCAGTTGTCAAATTATATTTGTGGGCTTTGCCTGACAATCACAACTATCATTGAGTATTCATATGATAGTATTGTGGCCAAATCATCAATATAAGCTTTAATGTACCATAGATAGTGTGCCAGTTGCAAGTTTGAGAGAGATTTATTTGAAGAGAATTTGGAAAAATAAAAAATAAATCTTCTTTTCAGGCTTCTTCTTTTTCATTTGACTAGTGCTTTTATATTTGAAGATGCTCAAATATCTCTCTTTTGAAGATTAATTGTCCAATTTAATGTTTTGAGATCACTTTAGATTGTTTGATCGCATTGTTACATCTAGCTTAGTACTAGAATAGCTAGTGTTGGCTTCTCAGCTTTCAAAATTGCACACTTCCATTCTATGAATTTTCATCTTCATATCTTAGAACTTTTTTGTTACTATCAACTGATCTAGGTTGCCTGGTCACCAGCTAAAGGAGTGTTCTGGCATGAGGCGTTATACCTTTCCACCACCTCTACTTGGCAAAGTAGAGATTTAGGGAATTATTTTCTGAATAAAACTGTGTTAGAGTTGAATAGAAGAACTGATCATGCATACAGTTCAATTATTGCAGTCCATGCCTTGCATTTCTAGCAGGTATCTCCTCTTTGTTCCATTTTGAAGTAGTTCTATAGTTCATAGACTACTATTGTAATTTCCTGCACCTAATGATTGAATTACTTTCCTTTGTGAATTTCAGCTTTAAGTCCCAGAGTTGCTGGACCAACTGCAGGAGAGATATTACTGGACATTTTAAATGGACCAAAATCAGAACTCGTACTTTTTCTCTCTGTGCTCAAAGACCTCATGCTGCTGGAAGATTTATTCATTTACTTAAACCCATCCAACGTACAGCATTGTCAGCCATTCCTAATTCCAATGACAATTTTCCAGATGCTGTACCAACCGATGAAAGCTCAAGCATAAATCATTCTCCCACTCTTGAGATGGAGACTTTATTTGCCAACTGGTCACCTCCTAGGTACTTGTGGAGGGGCTTATCAGTTCTCATTTTGGCAGGGAAAGTAATATACCGGGCTCTCAAGGGTAAAATCCACTGGAAAAACACCCTCCAACAGCTGGAAAGAGTTGGTCCTAAATCAGTTGGGGTCTGTCTTCTGACATCAGCTTTTGTGGGGATGGCATTTACTATCCAATTTGTCCGGGAATTCACCCGGTTAGGGCTGAACCGATCCATTGGTGGGGTCTTAGCTCTTGCCTTCTCTCGTGAACTAAGCCCTGTGGTTACATCAATTGTGGTGGCAGGTCGTATTGGAAGTTCTTTTGCTGCGGAGCTCGGAACCATGCAGGTCTCTGAGCAGACCGACACACTGAGAGTTCTCGGGGCAAATCCTGTCGATTACCTTGTCACACCTAGGGTAATTGCTTCTTGTGTAGCTTTGCCTTTTTTGACCCTGATGTGTTTCATAGTGGGGATGGCAGCTAGTGCCTTCTTGGCTGATAGTGTTTACGGAGTTAGCTACATAATGATTTTGGACTCTGCTCGGAGAGCACTTCGGTCATGGGATATTATTAGTGCCATGATGAAGTCCCAGGTTTTTGGTGGAATAATTGCAATCGTGAGCTGTGCTTGGGGTGTAACAACCATTGGTGGTGCTAAGGGTGTTGGGGAGTCAACTACTTCAGCTGTTGTTTTATCTCTGGTTGGTATCTTTATTGCAGATTTCGTTCTTTCTTATTTTTTCTTCCAAGGGGCAGGGGATTCACTTAGGAATTGTGTATGATCTCTTTCCTGTGGAGTTTTAAGCTTGCAACTCCAATTTTCGCCAAAATACATTTGTTGCTCTGCATTAGAACGAAAGATTTGTAAGAAGGCACATTGACATTCTTTCCAGTGCATTTTACTGAATATATTTGTAATTTGTTTCGTTTTATGGATATCTCGATTTGTGCACCTCAAACAGGGAGAACCCTTCATGAAAGCTGTTTATTATTTTTTTTCTTTTTCAACTCTAGAATGTTGCTTGAAAATCTTTTAATTCTAAGGACGATACTGTTTAATTAATCAACAGAAAATTGGGAAAGTGAAATTGGTAGCTGCTAGAAAATGATTCCATCAGAAAATAAGATACGTAGTATGAAGGATTCACCTAACGTCCTATCCACTTATTGATATGAACTTATTTGATTGCATTAACCTTTATTTGTGCTTAAGTTTTCATAATTAAGTGTAATTAAGGTAAATATGGTATATGACAGTGTAAATCTTTTCTTTTACTGTAATTTTTTTTTTTTATATATTTTTTCTGTGAGAAAAGAATCAAAATTTTATGGTAATAAATCATCTGTTAATCCCACCTTCCCCTTATTTGGAAACAAATCACACATGATAAGGTCAAAGAAAAAGTAGGAAAGCAGACAATAGAAAGAGGAGCTTTATCACTTTCATTTCACAGTGTAGCAACTGTGCCAACAATGTGATACACTACCATTTTTGGAAAAGGGGTAATAATAAGAACACAAAAATTAAAAATTAAATTAGTTATATAATTTTGTTTTCTAGTGTCAAACATCAATACCAAGTATCAAATTCCAAGAAATTCAGAAATTTTGAATTTTGATCAGTTTCAGGGTTTTTCTGTTTTGAAACTCAGTTTTTGGGTTTCTGATTGCCAAGTTTCTTCATGTCTTTCTCCCTTTCTCCTCACCAACTCAGCTGCTGTCCTCGTCTCCCACCAGGTTTTTCCCCTTTTCTCTTTTTCCCATTTTTTTTATCTAATTCCTGTTTTCGCTTTTATATGTGCACGTGCGTATAGTCATATTGGACATTGTTAGGCCTTATATTTATGGCGTATGTACATTTATTGTGTTACGTTATTACTGTAATTAGCCGATTTCTGGCACAATATCTGACTTTGTTAATATTACTTGGCCAGATTTTAGTAGAATATCCTGTTCTATAAACAGAACAGCTAATGCTGATATACAGGTAGTGTAATTTTATCATTTCATTCTTCTACATTATTACAGAAATAAAACTCCGTATGTAAACTAATTAGATATGTCAAACTCGATAACCAGAGGTTTGAGGATGCCAAAGAAAGAATACGAAACATGTTTCGAAAAGCTGAACTTTCAATATCAGCTTATGACACTGCATGGGTAGCAATGGCCCCTTCTCCTGCTGCTCCAAGTACTCCTTGTTTTCCAAAGAGTATAGACTGGATATTAGAGAACCAGCTGCGTGATGGCTCATGGGGTGTTCTTGATCATCGTGATACTTCTCTAATCAAAGACTCGCTTTCTTCCACACTGGCTTGTGTCCTCGCGCTCAAAAGATGGTCTGTAGGAGAAGAACAGATGACAAAGGGTAAACTCTTAGGGACTTTCTGCATGAATTTCTTAGAGGAAGAAACTGATTTTTTTTTTTTTTTTTTCCCTTTGGCAGGCCTTGACTTTGTTGTGTCACATTTTGCTTCGGCAATGGATGAAGAGCAGCATCCTCCGATTGGATTTGATGTTATTTTTCCTAGTATGATTGAGAAGGCTCTTAATATGAAAGTGAATCTTCATTTGGCGCCTTCAGATATCGATGCTGTGCTTCGAAAGAAGGATTTAGAGCTCAAAAGGTATGCTGTTTCATTCCAGTTCTCTTTTTTATAGCCGTGAATCTTGTGATGTTTACACTTTGCAATTTACATTTAAGAGCTGTCAAAATCCATGCAAGTGCAGTTTATACTGGATGATAAAGTTCTGTTCTTTCAGAACAAAAACATAACATTTCTTTGTATTATTGTCAGAATCCGTGGAAAGGACTCCAAGGCAAGGAATTTACTTTTGGCATATATTTCGGAAGCAATGGGAGGATCACAAGACTGGAAAATGGTAATGGATTATCAAAGGAAGAATGGCTCTTTGTTTAATTCACCATCCACAACAGCAGCTGCTTTTTCTGCGCTCCAAGATACAAATTGTTACAGCTATCTGTCTTCAGTCTTGCAGAAATTTGCAAATGCAGGTTACCTGCTTATTTCTGCTATGTCTACTGTATTAACATTTATGTATTATGCTTAAATTTTACGGTTTTTTGATTTTCAGTCCCAACTGCATACCCACTTGATGCATATTTCCGGCTTCATATGGTTGACACCCTTCAAAAATTAGGAATCAATGGGCATTTTAAAGAAGAGATTGCTTCTGCGTTGAATGAAACTTTCAGGTAAGATTTGAGCATACGTGTTGATCAAATAACATTTGATGAAAGTATGGAGTATATCATCAAAGTTAGTTCTAGTTGGTATATTATATAACCTGTGAACTTATTGTTAATGGGCAGACTGTGGGAGCACGGAAATGAAAAGATATTTTCTGATGTCATTACCACTAGGATGGCATTTCGGTTGCTACGTGACAATGGATATGATGTATCTTCAGGTATGTTTTTATACTTATCATTAACCTGGTGTTTGATCTCAATGGTAATAAGATATTCTATGTATGGTTTTGGTGGTGATAGTATATACTAGTTATTGAATCAACATGCATTTTTTCTTGTTTGTATAGAACTGTTGGCTGAAGTCCATGATGAAGACTGCTGTTTTCACCAATTCGGAGGACACTCAGAGGACATAAGATCTGCTTTGGAGCTCTTTAGGGCATCTCAACTTAGAATTTATGCTCATGAATCTTATCTAGAGAAGCAAGCAACAAATTCAAGGCACTTTCTTGAAGGGAAAATCTCTGAACATTCAACACTAGCAGACAGGCTCAGGAAAAATCTAATCCAAGAGGCAAGATGTTCATATATACATGCCTTTTCTATAGAACATCAGAGGCATCTCTTAGGCTCATCACCTTTCTGTTTCACAGGTTGCTGACAGCCTAAAGAGCCCCTATCATGCAAATTTGGAGTGCTTGCAAAGCAGAAAATTCATCGAACATAATAACTTGGATGGAATAAGGATTTTGAAGTCTTCTTTAAGGTAGCAATATGATGTTTTTTCTGCATCTGTATCATGTTTGACTCATAATTTTTTCGTTTGTATTGCCTATCTGTTCTCAAGTGTTCATGATAAGACACTTCATATCTCAGCTGCACTAACTTCTGCAATAAAGTTCTCCTACAACTAGCAAAGGATGATTTCAGCTATTGCCAATCCATACATTTCCAGGAATTTAAACAACTTCAGAGGTATGAACTGCCCTAACTTCTTTTATAATTTTGATCACAACATCACACCTGTAATGTCGATTTCTTATGTTCTCATCGAACGCTCCAAAATTATTTTCCATTTGAAAGCAGATGGCTTGCAGAATGCAAATTGGACCAGTTAGCCTTTTCTAGGCAGAAGCTTAGCTACTGCTACTTTTCTGCTGCTGCAAGCTTTTCCTCCCCTGAACTAGCTGATGCACGCATTTCATGGGCAAAGAGCGGCATTCTGACTACTGTGGTTGATGACTTCTTTGATGTTGGCAGCTCAGAAGAGGAGCAACTAAATCTTATTCAGTTGTTTGACAAGTATGTGTTCTTACCCCACTTCTCCCTAAACACACAAGCCACAACTCCCTCTCCCTCTAAATTGCGTCGTGTGATTAAAAACCAGCTGAAATTGGCAGGTGGGATGCAGATAAGAGTATCCAAACCTGTTCGGAGAATGTTCACATCATATTCTCAGCGGTCCAGGACACTATTTATGAAATTGCTGAAAAAGCATGTACTTGGCAAGATCGTAACATAACCAATCATTTGGTTGAGATTGTAAGTTTTCATACCTTCTTTGTTGCTCTTCCATAATATGCAAGCCATGAGACGGGGTAATATTTAATCTGTACCTTGGGACTGATTGTGTGACAGTGGTTGAGCCTCGTAAAGTCAATGTGGAAAGAAGCAGAGGTAGAGAGGAACAAGTCAGTACCTACAGAGGAAGAATACATGGACAATGGCTACATATCTTTTGCCTTGGGACCAATCGTTCTTCCAGCTCTGTATTTCATCGGTCCCAAGCTATCTGAAGAGGTTATTAGAAGTGATGAGTACCAAAATCTATTCAAGTTGATGAGCACTTGCGGCCGCCTCCTCAATGATTACCAAGGCTTTCAGGTAAGTCACTTTGGTCATACTAATCTCCAAATAGGATTAGCTAGTTTGTTTGCTTTTGCTTAAAAAAGATTAATATCTTGGCTGTTGCATCAGAGGGAAGCGGAGGAGGGGAAGCTAAACGCAGTGTCCTTGCGCATCCTTCACGAAAATGGAACTATAAACAAAGAAGATGCTATTGAAGACATAAGACAGACAATTGAAGACGAAAGAAGAGAGCTGCTGAGAATAGTATTGCGAGGCAATGTAGGTGTAGTTCCAAAAGATTGCAGGGAAGTGTTCTGGAAAATGAGCAAGGTGCTGCACTTTTTCTACATGAAGGATGATGGGTTTACTTCTGATGACATGAAAGATGTTGTAAAGGCAGTTCTCCATGACCCCATTGATTAAGCGTAAAATACAGTATTATTTCATTTGAGAAAGCAAAATAAGGGGAAGAATCAAGAAAAGAATTCTTTCAGATTTTTGTATTGATTAAATTCAACTCTAGGCCTTCATGTCCGTCTTAAGCCCGTTATTAAGTCATTAAATCACAAAGAGCTAAGCATAGCAATATGATTATTAAGTGAGATTTTGGTTTTATTTTTGAAACCTAAAAAGCAAAACTATAGATCATATTCCCTTAAGTCATTGGTTACTTATTAAAAGAATGCTAACAGTTTAAGTCATTGAAACCAAAAAGGCATGATTACCCAAAAATATGCCAAAAAAGGAAATCATATTACACAAATATTCTTTTAAAAGATTTTGGCAAGAAAATATTCTTTGCTACTACTATGCAGTTGTCAAGGCAAGATCAAGAACAAAAAATAAAGTAGTAGCACAATAGTTATAACAGTGAAAGTTCACGGTGTTTCCAAGCTTAACATTATTAACAATAAACAAGATACACATAAATACTTATTACTTTAAATACTTCTGCTTTCTTATCTCATACCACTGTAAGCGCCCATCTCTCTACTAAATCGAAAGTTTGTTCTTAACCAACTCCACCTCATAGGTCTTCAAAAGTGTATCCTTCTTTGCCAGTTCAGAATATAGCCTGCTGAGTTCTTCCTCTTGAGCTGCAACAAAAAACACACTATTATCAATAACACATTCAGAATAAAACTTGCGAAGTAGAGAGTTAAGCCATGTTCGTTTCAACTGTACCGAATGGAATTGAAAATTAAGGACAAAAGAATAGGACAACACGATATTAGTACTCTACCTGCCAAAACCTTCTTAAGGTTGCCAACCTCCTCAACATCACCAACACGGACATTGTTCTCTGTTTTAGATTCCTTTGACACGTCCTTGTCAACCTGAAGACGATTACCCTGCTGGGTCGCAGCCATATGAAAGAGCTCATTCTTTTTAGTCCTCCTGGTGCTTTCCTGCTTTTTGTTTGGCACCACTCTATTCCAGGCTGCATTTTAAGATACGCCAGATAAGATTTACTCAAGACCGCCAAACATGATTGTAATTATAAATTTAACAATTGTATATGCACCAATCTTTGATTGATTGATATATGCACCAATCTTCAGTAGAAGTATAAGTTTAATATACCCCATGGACAGTGAATTTAAAGAGGAGAAAACAAACTGTTCAGCAGCAACTAATAACACAAATGTAAACAAGAATAATGAGAGAGGGCCTCAAGCTATGTAGTAATCAATAACAAATAATTTCATTCAATAAACACCATTAACACCTTATTATGTAACACAATCATGCTTAAAATCAGATGGAATAAAAAATTTAAGGAAAAAAACAATAACGATTTACAATTTATAAACTACTTTAATGCCCCAGACTTTTTAACATGGTAATTTAATGATCTTAGGCATCCAAAGAGATTCTTAGTTTCTTACCCTTGAGATAAAAATATTTAAATGGATTTTGTCGCTACAAATGTTTCAAAGGTACCCGGTTTGGCTGAATCCCCCATGTACTCATGTCAAGACGTAAAACAGAGGAAAGAGGGAGACAAGTGAAGGAAAGAGAGGTAAAAGACTAAAAGGTATAAAAAGACCAACAGCGTTAGCTATTTTGTTAGAGTAAGGACATATGAGGGAATTGGTCAAAGTTCATGGATACCTAAGGCAATTCCTAAAATTCGGGGTATATGGGGGATTAGGCCAAACCTCAGGGGTAGTTGAGGAAAAATCCTTTTTATCTTCCTTTTTTCCCTCTTTTTCTAAAAATACCTTTAAAACTTATTTCGTCACAGACTACCTTGGTTTAAGCCAGTCAAAGAAAGAGAGAGGGTGAAGTTCAAAATCACTTACTTGACAGTTGACACCCCATGGTGGAAGGGAAGGGGTTGGAAAGATTCATCTTTCCTTCCCCTACCTTTCCCTCCACGTTGCTATAAATGCTATCCAACCATAGTGTATGTAATTCATGCAATAGCAATTAAAAAATCTTAATCTGAACACAAATCAGCAATTCAATTGCAAAACCATACATATTGACTGCAGTACTGAACAAATTTGACATCTCAGAAGTCAGAACAGCAATAATAATAGCAATGCACAGCAGCACAGGCAGATCATGCCTCATAGCACAGCTATCAGAAGATATCATGTTGAAAGGCCTATCAATGCATGTACCCGACAGAGTAACCAGAGAGCTTCCGATTCTTGCTGAGTGAGCAGTTCGTAGTTGAACTGTGCTCAACACAACGTGATCTATACTCGCCAAGTTCGATAACCTCTAGCTCAAAGCGTGCTTGTCAAATTGGGCCATTGCTCGTCTCAAACTCATTATAGTAATTGGTGAGCCCAAACATAAAAAAACCCATTTGAAGTATTGTTCAATTACAAAAAGTTCTTTCATAGTCCAGCAAAGCTCAAGTATTCAAGTCCATGAAACCAAGGCTCATACTAAGGTCCTTACTCCTTAAGACATTAAAAATCTGATAGTGTAAGTTAAGATTTTAAAAATAATAACATGAATTCAAAGATAAGCTGGCAACTTTTTACAGACTACAACTAAAGCCATCGCAGCTACATATTAAAGAAAGCAATCTTATTCTGCCTCATGCAATCCACCAATCAGACCACATTAATTTTTAAGACAACAAAGGGAGAAAAGACAAAACTTACATTCCGGGACATCACCAAGAACGCAGGAGCGGATGCGATATGCAAAGTTACGGAACGGGGTGTGGATTCTATAGATCAACGAGGATACAAGACAGCTTTCATTAATATTGATATTTTCCCCTTGGGGCTTCTTAAAGATCATGATACCTACAAAACGAGTGTAGTAATCAACCGTTTGGCATTTCAAGTTTATATTTTGTGCAGTGATAAGATAGCAGAAGTAAGGGCCCCCCAAGTGGAGGAGAAGTCGCCAAGGATCAAAATTTTTATGTGTGAAGAAGGTATTGTCTTCGCCGGCTAATTCGGCAGCTGTAGACATGACCTGCGCTTTCCCAGGTTGTAAAGAGGCGCTCTTGAGAATATCCTTGCTGCTACTACCAAAACCATCATGTTTGGGAAAGGGGCCTCTCCTAACAATCTGTAGAGGGTTAGGAACATAGTGAGGATCCCAAACTGGACCTGGTCTCCTCCAAAGGTCTCCTCCCCTTAGGTGGTAGAGGAAGCCATCGACATAAAGCGCACCATAAGGGAAACATTCAGCCAGAGATGCAGATGGCGGTTCAGCCCACTCTAACGTATCCAAGTTAAAAATGGCATACCTGCCATCACTCCCTATGAAGACCTCACGACCCACAACCGTGACACGACCAGTCCAGTCAGCTATATAAAGCTCAACCCGCGGAAGTGGGGGGTCGGGAAGGACTTCCCACCTGTCAATACGAGGAATATAACGCTCGAAACAACCTGACTTGCCGGATGCTTCTACTCTCATGGCCTTCCCAAGCGTGTAGATCATACCATCCAGCCACAAACACACAAGCATCTTCCTTGGAGGCATTCAGGGAAGCAACTCGGCGCAGCCCATGCTCAGAATTGTTCATGTCAAGGACATGTACAGCTCTATATAGGTCTTCGTCAAGCTTATCAGATCTAACACCTCCAAAGAAGTATACTTTCGATCCGAGGTTAACGAATTCAGTATGGTACAGAAACTTACGCTGAGGGAAGACTAGCGAGGGTGACAACACTTGAAACCCCTCAGAATCGACCTCCCTTTGCCGCTCCAGATCATTTGGTAGGTCAATCGTATACAGCGAATGAGGCATCTCATCAGTTCCATGCTCCACTAGTAGGCAAATTTTTAGTTGCGACTCATTAATTTTTTATGCCATCATCACCTGAAGATATTAAAAATTTTATTGGCCAATTCAAAAATTACATAAGTAAATTATTGATGAAAATGCTAAAAATCAAATAATGAATCAGATTACAAAGAAACTACATTAATTTAGTTGAATTGGTAGATCAAATTAGAAAGAATGCAACTAAATTACTAATTGTAATGCTAAAATTGAATTCTTAAAAGAAAGCAACTACATTAATCAATGATTATCGTACGATTAACTTATTAATTGAAATTAAAATGAAAATAAGCAGAGGGCAGAAGGGGCGGTCACACAGGAAGTGGTCTAATTTCATTTCATAGTTCAATCCTAACATTAAAGCAACCAGATTTGATTCAGTTATCAAACAAACATAATTTCCTTTTCTATCAACATAGTCGCTTGTAATGATCTTTCATAATCTTAGTATTTAGAACCAATAGTTAAGATTTTCGAACCCTAAATTTACTGCACTGACATAAATTAAATAAGATCAAAGATGAACCCTAGATTGTGAAATTGATATGATTACTAAATAAAAGAGACAATTTACCTCAGAAGATGCTGAGAACAAATAGTTTGTAATGACGAACGTCAAGTGCGACGTTGAGTGCGCTTCAACGGAGAACTGAGAGAGAGGAAGGAGCGAGAGGAGGCACCAGACAGGGGCACAGGGCTATGTTCATCCGTTTATTTTTATTTTTCCTTATTGACAGAGCAATTAATTCAATGGGTTAATAAAAGCCCTAACTTGCCCCACTTTGTTTCTATAATAAAATAAAAAATAAAAAACTTGCCCCAGTTACAAATGAATCAGATCCGTCCAATAAATAAATGGGTCGGGCTTTATAATGATTTAAAATTAAAAATTTAATATATCTATAGTAATATACGTAGTATAAAGAGAGTAATTATTTATGGCTAGACTCTAGTCTAGATATCTTACCCTACACCCCCTTCCCCCAAATACTCACTTTCACTACATAAATGTATTGTCCCCCCCCCCCCCATATATACAAAAAAAAAAAAAAAAAAATCAAACCATCATTCTCATTTTACTTTCTCTCTCCTCACCCATTTTCTACATTTTCTCGCTCTACACCCATTTTTTGCATTTTCAAATCTGAATATTTCTATGAATTTGTGACAAATTATCAAAAAAATTGTTTCAATTACTACAGAATTCAACAAATCAAGGTTGAAATTCAAAGGAGTAAGTGATTTTGTTCATATTTAGTTCAGAAAAGAGTATAAACCCTAGTTTTAATAAATTTTTGTTGCAATTGTGTTACAGGAAAACATGGAAAAAGAGTATTAACTATTGTATTTTAATAATTTTTACTAATTTTTGTTAAATATTAGTAAGCTGAACAAATACATTTTGATCTTTGGGTATGAAGTTTTTTTTTTTTTGGCAGTACGAAGGAAACGGTTTCATAGAAGAACATCAAAGAATCTGGAGAAAAGTAAGAACTAATTTAATTAGTTCGTAGTGTTTTTTTGTTTTTTTTTTAATGAATGTTCATTTTCATTTTGATAAATGTTCATTTATATATTAGTATACAGTCATTCACATGTTAATAGATGATTAATATAATTGTTCATTTATATATTATGACATAGTCATTGTATTAATGTTCAATCTTTTTCATAGTTTGGCGTGGAAAATTATTTTGATGAGTGCTCATTTGTATTTTGGCAAATGTATGTTCAAACACATAAAAGTATATGATTTTCACATGTATTAATATACGATTATTAGAATTTTGATAAATATTTATATTTTGGTCATCCTCTTCAAATATTTCATGCTCGGTTCAATTTTGAGTTTCAATTAGGGGTGAAAGTAGATTGGATAAAAACCGAAAACCGAACCAAACCGAACCGAGTAAGCAATTCGGTTCGGTTTTGTTCGGTTTTCGGTTTGGATCGGTTTGAGAAAATGAAAACCGAATTATATCGGTTTGGATTCGGTTTTGGGATTCTAAAAACCGAAAACCGAACACCGAACCGAAATTTATAAGCCCACTTATCTTTGCCCATTTTCCTACATATATATACTCAAACCCTAAATATTTTCGTCCCCTCTTTTCCTTTTTCCCTTTCAGCCGTTTCTCTTTCCCTCACTAAAACCCTAGATTTTCCCTCTTTTCTCCCTTACCACCTCACTCTGTCCGTCCACCACCACCAATCCACCACTTCACCACCACTACTTGTGTTCCGTTCCACTACTTGTGTTCCGTTCCACCTCAGTGAACTTGTGTTCTGTTCCAGTGTTCGTTCTCAGTGAGTCAAAGCCTCAAAGGTATGCTCGAATTTCATGGTACTCATTTCAGATTTCACTTCTCTTTTCGATTTGGCGAATTTCATGTTTTGTTATGTTTGAATTGTTGATATTCCTTTGAATAGTTGTGTTTCTTTGTTATTTTGGAGAAGCATGCATATATGATGTTCTATTATAGTATTATGTTCGAATTGGTAATACTGTGATATATTGCTTATTTTAATAGCCTCTGTTTGATAGATTGATTGTTCTTTTTGATAGATTGATTGTTTTTCATAGATTGATTGTTTTTCATAGATTTGCATAAAAATCGTTGGTTTTTAATAGCCTCTGTTTGATAGATTGATTGTTCTAGTTTTTGTCTTGTTGAATATAATGTGGTTGCTGTGATGGACTGATGGTGATGGTTTCTTTTTTCTGTTTTAAATCAAATTATCAGAATGTCCACAAATATGGGTAATGTTGAAGGGAATGTCCCTATTGAGGAGCATGAATCTGACAATGAAAAATCCAAACCCAAGAGGAAGAGAATGAAGGATCGTTCCGAGGTTTGGGAGCACTTTATCAAGGAAGAAACACCCACTGGAATGGAAGCACGTTGCAAGTACTGTGGTATGAGATACAAGTGTGGTACAAAGAGAAATGGCACTAGTCCATTGTGGGCTCATATAAATAGATGCCGTAAGTATCCCTATAATACTCCTAAAGATTCAAAACAAAGTTTGTTGTCTTTCAAAAGTAGTAAAAATGAAAGTGGTGGTACTAGTGGATTGTCTTATGTGAAATATGATCCGACTTTAATTAGAAATGCTTTATCTTACATGGTTATAGTTGATGAATTGCCTTTTAAGTTTGTTGAGGGAGTAGGCTTTAAACATTTTTGTAATGTAATGGAGCCTAGATTTCATGTCCCTTCTAGAATTACTGTGGCTAAAGATTGTTATGAAACCTTTTTAATTGAAAAAAGAAAGCTGAAATTAGTATTAAAAAAGTGTAATTCAAGGGTTTCATTAACAACCGATACATGGACATCTATTCAACAAATTAATTACATGTGCTTGACTGTTCACTTTATTGATAATGACTGGAATTTGCAAAAACGTATTCTGAATTTTTGTCCTTTATCAAGTCATAAGGGGGAGGAAATTGGGAAAGAAATTGAGAAATGTTTGCTTGATTGGGAACTTGAGAAAGTATTTTGCATAACTGTTGATAATGCTAGCTCAAATGATACCGCAATAGGATATATGAGAAGGAAAATAAATGGTTGGAAAGCTGGGGTTCTTAAGGGTCGGTTCCTTCATATGCGTTGTGTTGCTCATATTGTGAATTTGGTTGTGTCTGATGGCTTGAAAATTGTAAATGAGTCTATTACTCGTGTGAGACAAGCTGTAAGATTCATCAAACAATCCCCTGCTAGGTTGGTAAGGTTTAAAAAATGTGTTGTGGAAGAAAAAATCAACTCTAAAAAGTTATTGTGCCTTGATGTGCCTACTAGGTGGAACTCCACCTTTTTAATGTTGGATGCTGCTTTAGTGTTTGAGTTTGCTTTTGAGAGGTACTCTGAGGAGGACCCTCATTATGTGATTGAGTTAAATGAGAGGGAGGGGAAGGGCTGCCCTACTTCTGAGGATTGGGAAACAGTTAGAAGGTTTTCTGAATTTTTTACAAGCCTTTTATGATATTACTTTGCGTGTCTCTGGGTCTTTGCATGTGACTTCCAATATATTTTTCCATGAATTGGTGAGTGTTGCTGTCCTTTTGAAAGATTTGATTACAAATGATGATGTGGAGATGTGTCTTATGGCTTCTAAAATGAAGGAGAAATATGACAAATATTGGGGTGATCCGGAGAAAATGAACATGCTGATTTTTATTGCTGTTGTGCTTGATCCTCGTTATAAGTTAGATTATGTTGAGTGGATGATAACTGAAATTTATGATTCTAAGCATGCATCTGTTTTGGTGAATAATTTGAAAGTCTTTGAATGCTTTGTATGAGGAGTATCGTGGTTCTTCTTCTGGTGATGTGATTAGGGAGGAAATGTCCTCAAGTATGGACAATTCCTTATTTTCTCCCAAACACAAGAAGATTGAGGTATTGAAGAGTAAGTATAAGAAACACAAGTGTGAGAAAGATGGAGATGTAAAAATTGAGTTGGACAAATATTTAGAAGAGGATACGGAGGAGGATTCTGAAAATTTTGATATTTTGGGGTGGTGGAAGTTTAATAGTGCTAGGTTTCCAACAATGGGAAGAATGGCCCGTGATATACTTGCTGTCCCTATCTCAACAGTAGCCTCTGAGAGTGCATTCAGCACTGGTGGTAGGGTTCTAGACCCATTTAGGAGCTCCTTAACTCCGAGGGTCGTTGAAGGACTTGTTTGTGCTCAAAATTGGCTACGTTCTTCTCCCTTTCCTAATATAGAAGAGTGTTTACAAGAAGTTGAAGATCTTGAAGAAGGTAATATAAAACAACAATTATCATATGTTATTTTTTTCATTATTTCATATATATTATGTAACTTGTTTATTTTTTTTAATGTTATTAGACTTGAGGAATATGACAATTGGTGGTCAAAACCCGGACTTGGTTGAGCTTGATTGAGAGTTAGCTGCCAAGAATGAAGCTGCCATGTTGAATGAAGTTGCTGCCAAGAGCCCAAGAATGAATCTGCCATGTTTTTAGCTACTGCCTACTACTTTGTTGATTTGTGGACTGTTTTATTATCATGTGGACTGTTTTATTATTTTTAAGACTTGTTAAGTTGTTATGTCTCAATGTGGACAATGTCTGTAATTTAATTACTATGGCTGGACAATTTTTTTTAGTCAAGACTTGAGTGTTGTAATTCACTAATCCTAGACATTATGATTATGGTTGTGAAAGTTGTTTCTTAAAATTTATGCTTTTGTTCAGGAACAGGTACAAAATTTAGGCCTTCAAAAGGCCCAAAATTATATGTCCAATAAAAAGCCTAGATTTTTAGCCCAATACAACAGCCCATAAAATTTCGGTTTGGATTGGATTCATTTCTCAAAACCGAATTATTTCGGTTTGGATTGGATTGGATTGAATCCAAATTCGGTTTGGATTCGGTTTCAAAAATCCGAAACCGAAATAATTCGGTTTGGATTCAGTTTGGGGTGTAATCCAAACCGAATACCGAACTTTCACCCCTAGTTTCAGTATATGTCTTTTTCATATGGATGTATGGTAAATATTTATTCACGTATATATTTCATGTTCATTTATCGATATCTTTCATTAGCATTTTTAAACCAATGCATGTTCATTTATATATTAATAGATGTTCATTTTCATATTGAATTATGTAAAAATGTTCATTATTTATTAATAGGTGTTCATTTTCATATTAATGGATGATCATTTATACACTAATATATGTTCATTTATATATTAATATATGTTCATTTCGGTATTGATCATTTCAATTGTTATACTATTCATATTCATATGAAAATTGGTCATTTGATTTCAACACTTATTCTTGCTCAAATCTAACTAAAAATTCATTTGTTTTTGTCTATTAGTTAAACAAAGAACCGTGGATATAGTGAGTTACACCACACAATAGCAAGAAAAAAAAGGAAGACGACAAAAATAAGAAAATCAAGAAGGCATGGCTTCGTGCAACATGAACCAATAACACGAGCTTGTATTTTTCGATTTTGGATCAAGAATTCGTTGTGTATAATAATATGTGTGGAGTTGTGTTGTGTTGTATATTTTAATATCCAATATTTTAATTTTTGGTGGTACACAATTTATATTTGATTTTAATAAGAAGGAAATAAACTTTTTTTTTCCTAGAGTACGTACTATTACAAATCACACATCCTTCAAAAGCAAACATTTAATAGTATATATATATAATGTTCATATTTTTTGACGACTTATATAATAATGTTTATATTAGGAAAACAACATGTTCATAAACAAAAAACTTAATATTCATAACAACTTGAATTTGTGGTTGAGTATTTACAATTGTCGACTTTGAACCATCATTCAATAACTATATTAGAATATTTAACACTACATGTTCATAAACACACATGAACGATCAATAGAAAACTTTACAAAAGCTAAACATTCAGTTCTTGTATCAAGTCTCTCATAAGACCTAATATTTTTACACTTATTATCTTTATAACCCTCATTAAAACAAATATATCCTTTCATAGAGAATGAGTCATCTCTTTGCCTCTTACTCCTCCCAACTCTAATTCCAAAACCTTTCATAAAAGCATACTCATTAATTCATTATACATTCAATAAGCATCATCTTCAAAAGGAAATTGTTTCCCCCAAAAGTCAAACTGACTTGCTTCTTCAAAAATAACAGCATCCTCTTTTCTCACTGTAATAAATAAATATGTAACAAATGAACACATACAGTACCAATAATGGTCAATCATTATAATGCATTTGATCAATTACAGTTAAATTACCATATGTAAAAATATAAATGATCATCTATATTTACATGACTGAACATTATTTATAAAACTACAAAATAGTGATAATCATTAAAAGTCACATGTACAGGACAACTTACAACTCCATAATATATATATATATATATATATATATATATACACACACACACACACACACACACACACACACACACTTATAAATGAACATTTATAATTGCATAATTGAACATTATTACAACAAATAACAAATTTTAAAATATGTTCACTAGTTAAAATATATATAAGCGTCTTTAATAGATGAAAATCATTGAAATTCATGTGTACATGAGTACATCATATATATTCAAATACAACTACATTAAGCCTATAGTTTACTACAGAAAACATACATTAAACATAAATGAACATTTACTATTACACAAGTGATCAATTTTTTTAACTAAGCTTATTTTTATACGACACACCAAACTGATACTCCGTAAAAATAATCGGTTAGCAAAATGATAACAACTATAGATGTTCATATAAGATGCACAAAACTGGAAATTAAAGGCAACAATCAAATAATAAGATTATAATCAAAATTTCAAAATAAAAACAATAACACAAATAAGAATCAAATTAGAAGAGTAATACAATAATACAACCAAAACTATAAATCAACTAATATCAACAATAACAAAACTAAAACCAGAGCACTATCAAAATTAAAATCAATACAACAAAACTATGAAATCAAAATATTATAATCATGCAATCACTATCGAAAAACATAGCATTATCAAAATCAATTGATTGATTATCATTTAAAATACGAATTACTCACAATCATCAAATGCAATTGAGCTTGAGATGTCCATGGAAGAAGAGAGAGAAAATTGAAAAACAATAAAAAAAGAGGAGAGATAAAATGAAATCAATGAAAAATAGGAGAGAGAAAATTAAAAATTAGATTCTTTAAAATGTATATATGGTTTTCTGGAGGAAAGTAAAAAAAAAAAAGCAAAAAAATAAAAATAAAAATGTAGAAGATAACGTAATTACAAGGGGGTGTAGGGGAAGCTGCCTACCCTAGAGTGTAGTGAAAAATTTGTAGTAAATGAAACATCCTGAAAATTGATATTGGGTTGGCCCAAACCAGATTGAAGAGCTGGTCCATATTGATTAAAAGGAGCATGAGAGGGTGTATTAAACTGGGAAGAGCCAATTGTAGCCTCCAAGGCCCACTCAGGCACTAGTGGAAAAAAGGAAAAATAGCTATCCGTAACGGGCAAAAACAACCCATCCATAACGGGCAAGGGGCGTTACGAATACGGCCGTTACGGATAAGCTATGTTATTTGTAACGGGCGCTGGCCGTTACGAATAACCCGTTATTCGTAACGGGCTTTTAAAACGTTCGTTACAAATAACCCGTTATTCGTAACGGGCAGTTAAAATACCCGTTACGAATAACCCGTTATTTGTAACAGACATTTTAAATGCCCGTTACGAATACAATTGAAGCCAAATTAAAAAAAAATGTAGAGGGGATAACTGCTACTTGGTATGCTGGTAATAAGTTTTTTTTTTAAGGAAAAGGGGAATTCATATTACTTAATTAATCAAATCAACAAGTTCAGGGGAGTTATAGAAATTGCTCCAACAGGGTATCCCCAACAATTACAGAATATAAAATAAAAGCATGCTCTACTTGAGTTCCATAGATACGATTACATAAAGTGAGAGGAAGGTTCCTCAAAGCCTAAAGCCTAGATGCATCTCTCCACCATATCAATTTCGTAGGCATTCTTGGCGCAATCCGGAATGGTGTTGTGCTTGATTATATCCCCCTCCATATCAATTGCCATTCGTGCACTGTTATTCGAACAATATCAGCTCCGCTGTCCGCAATTTTCATGACCTGCCAGTAAATGTGATTAGGTTACCAAGAACTGGCTGAAAGTGTACAACAAGAATACATGATAACCTTCTGATATAATTGTGTGAGTGGATGTGCATAATCGAAGAACATATTTTTTTTTTAAAATTTATTATTAGTTTAGACATACAAAGGATATCGAACCATAACCATTAGATTAACATACAAGAACCGACCAATTTTTTTTAAAAAAATACAACAAATTCGAAAACAAAATCAACAATCCTGCTACTCCACATTCCACAACGAAGCACAGTTATCTAATACCTCTAATTATAACTTAAAGAAGACACAACCTAAACCCTTTCACCTCTACAACACAAATCAACAGCTAAAACTGGAAACATTATTTTAATTCGTCGAAGCGGTCGATGCACCAATCACTACTTAATTAATAATGCAGAATTCAGTACCCAAATTTCATAATTTATAAAAACACATAAACCCAAAATCAAATTATTAGAATTACCAAATTCAAAAAACAATCAATTAATTCTGCAATAACCCGAATGCAAAAAATCAGCAAAAGATGAAATTGACCTTAGGAGAGAGAGAACCAGAGGAAGCGAGCTCATCACGAATCAAATCACCAGTAGAAATATGAGGAACATCGAGAAGCTTCGAAAACGAGTATCGTAAGTGCCTTTACCATGATGCTGAGGATGTGATTGACATGTATGTGTAGAAATATAGAAATGAGATAAAGAGGTGAATGACGTGGAGGATAGGAGAGGAGAGGAGAGAGAGAGGGAGTGAAGGACTGATGAGAGAGAAAGAGGTGAATGACGGCTGGTTTTTTAGGTGAAACCCTAAAAAACCAAGTATTGGGCTCCTTTCATCAGTTGGGCCACGTTTGGGTATTTGTATCGGGCACAATATGCCTGTTACGTGTAATATAGTATTCGTAACGGACAAAATAGTGTTCGTTACGAATACTTATTTATTTGTAACGGACACTATCTCGCCCGTTACGAATAAATAAGTATTCGTAACGGACACTATTTTGCCCGTTACAAATAGCCTGTTACGAATGAGATTTTTTCCACTAGTGAGGTAAAGTATGGTCCGTCCCACGTGAGGTCCACGTAGAAAAATCGCAACTCACTCCACGTGCATATCCTTGATCAGGAAAAAGATGAGGCTTATCTTGATTAACTCCACTATTTGCAGGAAAAGACAAATTTTGCCTCCTATTACCTCCATGTGATATATGTTGATCATGTAAAGGGAAACCGCCACGTGTATGTACCTGATTCCAACTTCCCACATATCGACCCTCTTCACCTTCTGTCGCTGCATGAATCACACGTGGCTATTGTCTAGCTTGTTGATTAGGAACTTCTAGTTGCTTCTTAACGGCTCTGTTAATACCCAAATCTTGACGGAGCACTTCATCATCGCTGCCGCGGTACACCCCCGGAACCGGATGAGAATCCGCTGTAAATTCCGATGGATCGTTCCCGCCATGACTCCCAAAGCACAGTTCCGTAGTCCAAACAGAGGGAGTTGGAATGATACCACGGAGAGCATTCGAATATAGATCAGTGTTCGTTGGACCAAACAAAACACGACCACCATTATCATGAATTTTACGAAAACGTTTTTCTAAATGATAATTAATAGTGGCATCAGATTTAAAACGAACCCACGTGACTTGAATGCCATGTGTGGGAAAATAGCAACCCGCAATCAAAGGTAATGACATATCAAGTAAACCCCTAACTCTAGGACGAGGAATAGGGAACTGACACGTGACACCATCAACCATGGTGATGTCACCGACATGAGCAAGAATAGCTGCTGCTATGCTAGGAGTGGAATAGCGAATAGGAAGACCTTCTAACGCCACCCATAATTCTGCCCGATGAAGATTCATATTCAAAGGAACAGAGAAATCACGGATCCTCTGAAGTACCATCAAACTACCCTTGAAATGAACCCAGCCGCGAGAATCAAGCTCATCAGCATCTTCCTCCGTCCCACAACAGAAAATAAAATCACGCTCATAGGGAAAGACTTGAACTGGGGCACGCATATGCCAGAACTTATAAACTAGACGCTGAATTAACGCCACGGAAAACACATGAGCATCCCAAATACGCCCTATAACACAGCAGTTCCAGTCAACTGGAAATTCATCACCTAAAGGAGGAGGGGAGGGAAATCCTTCACCTACTCGGTGAGGGAACACAAACGAACGGGAGTTTGAAAAACGAGGCATAACTGAGAAACACTAGTATAGATGAACAGAGAGAAGGAAAGATGAAAAGAACTTTAGAGATTGGACTTGAACAGGAAAATTAATTCAGAGGTTTTTCACTCACTCGAGATTTTCTCTCTCTAGAGAGGTTTTTCACTCCGCATGAAAATTAAGATGGATGATTGTACTATTTTTTTGTACTTTGAATGATATAGAATTATGAAGTATTTTTCAATTACTTTGTAAGTTAATCATGTTTGTAATATGACTTTAATTTCTTATTTTTCAATGAGATTTATATTGGTTTTACTCGTAGGTTACACAAATATGGAAATGGTTAAAAAAAATATACGAGATTTATTTATGGAATGTTGTATTAACATTTAGATGTTTAATTGATGTCTGCAAGTTTAGGGTTATTTTAGAAATCAACTACTAAAATAAACAAGGAAAACCTTGCACCCGAGCCAATAATTGTCACAACACTTTCATGAGGAAACTATGTTACAAACTTACAACTCTTACAAGTTACAAGCCAATTAAAAGAATTGCTTATTGCATCTAAAAAATTACATCCAGTATACATACTTGAACAATCAAGTCGATTCAATACAAATACAATTCAAAAAAATTCTAACAGCTGAGAAACATTATTATCCCCTTAACAAGGTTAGTAGGAAACCAAATAAACTGCAACAAAAACTCTTCCACCTCAACAAAATAAATAATCACAAAATTCTGTGAAATCTTTACAAAGAATCTCAAGCGTGGCGTATGTCCAAAACCGCACACACCTGTAGTATGTTACGTCGTTCTCTGAAGTCACATCCTCTGTTCATCACAATGCTACACTTGGAATTTCATCATGTACCAAATACCTTCCTTGGTTTAAAGTGATTGATTATTAGGAGGAGGAGACTGGGGAGATCCATTATCAAGTAGAAAGCTTCTACTACAGTATGACCTGTTCGTACTGGAAGAAGATGCAAGATATCTCCCTTCTCCGCTATGAAATATTATATCAGCCCTTTGCGCCTTCCCTTTGCTTGGTCTTTTCCCTTGGGTCCCTTCATAATCTTCTTCTTGCATATCGTGGATGAAACCACTATGCAATGGATCAGAACTTTCGTAAAGAAGCCTCAAAACTTGCTTTATAGAAGGTCTACCTCGAGCTTCTGAATGTGTACACCACTTTATGACTGACACAACAGTCTGAAGCTGATCATAGTCGAAAAACTCTCCAATTTTAGGGTCCACAAGCTGTGAAAGTTTTGTTTCTGAAGTAAGGAAACTTTGAGCCCACTGTACCAGGTTTCTGTTATCTTGTATAACTCTTCTTCCAGTCACCAGCTCCAGCAACACCACACCATAACTGTAAACATCACTCTTCTCTGTAAGTTCCCGAGTGACAACATACTCTGGATCCATGTAACCTGGAGAAATTCAAAATGTAAATTTTTTACTCTAGAAGCGGGTTTAAACCCTGAAGTTGCTGTTTCTGCCTACCTGGTGTTCCTCGGACTTCAGTATTTATTGGCTCAAAGCAGATAGAACCATTTTTTGCAGCATACACAAGACCAAAATCTGCAACCTGGAGAGGATAACAACAGAAGTTTCAACAGGGCAAAGTTTTGGAAAGAAAACAAGTTTCAGTTATATGAATCAGATACAAATTTGAGGGACAAATGGGTTAAAAGAAAAGTCATTCTTCCTGAATCTATGAAAATGATGAAATAATAATTACAACAAACAGCGGATCAATTGCAAAGTACAAGTACGAGTATTGTGAATATTTCCATAAATTATGATCATCATAGAGAGAAAATTATAGGACTAGAATCTAAATGTACAATTCTAGTACACTCTTAATTATATCACATAAAACACACAAAAAGTTCCCAACCTATAAAAACATAAAATAAAAAATGAATAAATAAATAAATAAAGAAGAGAAAAAAAAAAATCACAGCCAAGTGACCAACAAGTCGAAAAGTACCTTGGCTACAAAGTTATCATCTAATAAAATGTTGCTGGACTTTATGTCTCTATGGCAAAGAGGAGGGTCACAATAGAAATGAAGGTACTCCTGTATGTAAGACCTCAAAGTTTAAGAAACCAGGCAAGATAAAAAAAATACCATAAATAGCCTAAAATCCAACTGTGTACAACAATTTTAAAAAAATAAAAATAAAAATAAAAATTGAGGTTACCAGAGCATTTGCCACATCAATTGCAATCTGGATTCTTGTCTGCCAGCAGAGTGGTGCTCTGTCTGGAGCTGGAGAAACAGAAAGCCGTTGATAAATGAACAATTATGCATTCAAAATTTTATACTCTCGTAGAATGAGAGGTGAAAGTAGACAAACTCACTGTGAAGGTGATCCTTCAAGCTTCCGTTTTGCATATATTCATACACGAGAAACCTGCAAAGGAAAATGGTACGTGTTATACTCCCTTCGATTTTTTTTTTTTTCACTTGTTCCACTTTGACTTTGAGCACTACCCAAGTACCCAGTACCCACATATCCTTCTATGACCATTTTTATTTACTGTCATATAAAAACATATGGTATTATATATAGTTATAGGATTTGTCTAAATTTAGATAATTAAAATCCACTTAATATAAATTTTGCTATTTGGAATTTAAAAAATATTAATGGTCAAAGGTGTGCATTGCGAATCACAGCAAGTCAAAGAGGAACAAGTTAAGAAAAACGGAGAGTATTTTCTACTGGTGGATGGTTGCATGCATAAGCCTTCAGATCTTGTAAGCACCTTTCTTGCTTTTGAATGCAAAAACCTCTAAGAGCTACGAGATGACGATGATGTAATCTAGCAAGAAGCTCAATTTCTCTACAAAATTCATCCTCCGCTTGGTCTGAAACTTGGTTCATCTGCTTCACTGCAGCTATCAATCCATCACTAAATTCAGCTTTGTACACTGTTCCAAATCCACCTTGTCCAATGATTGTACTGAAGTTGTTAGTCGCCTTCCTTGTATCCTTGTAGCCAAATTCCCGAAACATGGAAGAAGGTCCTGAAAGCAAGTTTCAGCACATGTTATAAGAGGACGGCCAAACACAGAATGTCAAGGTTTGTGCACTATGAGGCTGAACTAAACTAAATATACTGGAATAAAGAGGCATGAAGAAAAAAAAAAACAGCAAAATCATGCAGACAAAGAGAAGAATGATAAGAGTAGTAACTGGTTGGTAATACTATCATACCATCTGGCATCCGTCCAGAAGGAGCTTTAGATTTCTTGAAGCTACCCCCTGAATCATCAAGCTCTTTACTCTTTCTGCGAATCAGAAATACTAAGACTAAAAGTAGCATGAAAGAAATTACTGTGACGCCAATCCCAACACTTGTTATAGCTGTAAGTTGATAAGAGTGGTGATTCTCATGAGGAGAATTGCCTGATATGCCCAATGACTGACTTGGGCTCGCAGCCAGATCTGGGTTTGGAGATGCCAATGAAGGTGAGGATGCATCAGAAACTGTAATGACATAAACAATAGATAAGAATCATAACAGTGTAATCAAGACAAATCTAGCTTCTGTGCGTTAACAAAAGATATGCTTCGTAGATCTGTAAAATTAATATATATGAAGTATGATAGAGGAAAAGAAGGGAATAAACAGCTTGATTCAGAAGCCTGTACCTACCCTCCCCCCCCCCCCCCCCCCCCCCCCCCCCCCTCTCTCCCCTCTCCCCTCTCCCCCCCACAGACACACACTCTATACAGCACTAGTGCTGTCCATCCCTAGAAGATGGAAAGCTATGTTTACCACCAAAAATATTGGTCAAATGAGTGAAAACGATAAATGAAGTAACACTTTTGGCCTGAGTGAATTATAGAAGGCGTAGCACAACTTCATCATTTAGCTAATAAGACTTAAAGGAGTGTTACAATATCTCCATCAAAAAGAGATGGGCCAATATATAAACAGTTTAATACACTGTATGATACATTGCCATGGAAACTAACCACAGGAATCCTGTGTTGGCACAAATGTCACATTTGACAGACAAATTTCTACAAGGACAATATCAAAGCAAAATCAGGAGCACTCAAGATTAAATAATGGTCCTAGCAAACAGATCTTGTAGCCATGAGCCCAAGAAAATATCAGTTAATTGACATAACTACACGTTCAAGATCAAGAAAATGTAACAACTGCCGCTCCTTTACAGCAAATAACATAGCCAGGCTTGTTTTCTTAAGTATACTATACTCCATTTCATCTCAAAAGAGAAACCTTCATTTCTCAGTTCTAACTATCAGTGACAAGGCTGACAGGCTGCACCACACCTTTTGACTTACAGGATAAAAGCACAGGCAGGTAACCAGATCCCTCAAGAATTGACCAAGTATAGCCAATGATACCACACCTAGCTAATTACTAATTAGATCCTATCTTGCACTCCAGAAAATCCTTTTTTTGCAAAAAATATCTAATACTTGAAGGAAAAGAAAGTCATTAAGTGGACCTTCCCCTTTCTCATTGATGCCATTGCAGTGCTTATTTCATTGTTAGATCTGCCAATAATGTTTTCTCTTCTCAAGAAACTGTCGTTCAGCATAATCGCAATCTAGACAACTAATCCCTCACGTGATCAAATTTGTTCCATAACCAAAATGTAATGGATCACCATACGGCCCAACCCATCCAAGTGTACCCCCGTAGGCCCAAGGTTGACAAACCGTAGGTCAACAGTCAAGAAGCGGCAACCGATGAAGGGACAGCAGAAGCAAAGAAAAGGAAAACAAGCAACAAGCCTTAACAATGTCTAATTATGGTTTTTCCATTTTAGCTAAGGAGTCACATGTATCCATCTTTAGTCTTAGATGTCTTGAGTATAAATAGGGTAGTAAACTTAGTAGTTAGAGTAGGCAGAAATTAAGTGAGGAAACTTTAGAGAGTTGCACCCTCAAGTTGCTAGGAGATTTGTAGCCTCAAGCTACTACCCCTTATAATCGTTCAACCATTAGCAATCAAACATACAAGCTTTCAGCCTTAAATTACTGTTATTTGTGCTTAATTTCGGGTAGAGAAATCTGGTCCATTACACAAAATCCCTTTTCATCTCCCAAATCCATTACAGTGCATCATAGTATCCTTGTAGACAGCAGCTAAGTGTCATGAATATATCACAACCAAATATAACAATGCTGGCATTAAAGCAACCCTTGATTCTATTTATTCTCTAAGTTGCTCATAAAAATTATAGGCTCATTTTGGCGTTGGTCCCATAACAGATTGATATATGTCGACACACCAGGGATAGGGCTTAAGTTAGCAAAATGTAACGGTGCAATGTTAACAGGGACAACTAAAGGGAAGAAAAGACCATGATTCATATATTCTCAAAGAGCTCCAACTGCAATTGTAATTAAGATCACGCTACTTTCTTCATAAAGTTTAATTATAAAACATAGATATAAATTATGTGTTATTTAAAATTTTACATGATATCATAGTCACTCTTATCATCTAAGAGATCCTTAATAACAGTAAGTATGTGACTACAAGATCTTTCATTACTTGGATTAATAGCAACTGTAATTAATAATAAAAAGTACCTGTGGCTCTAAGCCTTGGAACCCCAAAGAAACAACTGGCAAATCCAACTGCAGATGCATTGTCAGATTGACTGGCAAGAGCAACAAATGTAGCATCTCGACAAGTGATCAACGTAACATTATCTTGAACTACAATTCTCTGACGAAGATACGTGAGGCTAGCATTTATACACTTCTTGCACCCACGATCGCCTGAACGTGCAAGTTCACAACTTTCAGCTACATCAGCAAAGCCTGGAGACTGCAACATCTGTGCAACGCTGGTTCGACTCTTGCACTCATAATTAATAGGAATTTTGGTCCCAAATCTGCAAAAAGTTGTAGCATTTGCAGGCACTCCATATAGCTCTAAGGTTTGTGACATTGACTGGAGACAGACTTCAGAAAGATCTGAACTAACCCCAAGATTACCTGTTGCATTTGCATAATGGGCAATAGAAAGTGCAACATATGCATTGATGTGACGACAACATTTTCCACGGGCATTTGTTGAGCAGATTGAAGCCACCAGAGTAAAATTGGTTCCACTTAAGCTCAAGGGGCATCCTGAGAGATGAAATGAATTAAACTAATTGACCTGAAGCGCCTCATACAGGCAAGCAATAATCATAATTCTCAGATTAATTGACATGGTAAAATACAGTATATGAGCAAAATAGTACCACCTCAGACAGCACCGAACAAAAAAATAAATTAGAATCTAAAAAAAATAACTAAAAGCACAAATAAATGTAGTAGAGTTGCAACTTTAAGAAGAGCACTGGAAAATAAAAATAAAAATAAAACCTGAAATCACAGCCTAAATGCTAAGCTTGGAAAGCACTTTTTATCTTTCTAAATCAATGTCTTTTTGTGTGTGTGTATATAGAGCACCAAAGGCTATGCTGTACACAGAATCGAATCGAGGCCTCGGCTAACCACCCTAGCTGACATCTACAAATAATTAACGCTTAAAATTTGACAGAAACAGCAACAAACAAATCCATCTCTTAGGTATGGAGAAAGATAAAATTAACAAATAATAAAAACCTCCAGTCCTCCAGGAATGACATGATAATCAATCTAATTCAAAAATTATAAATTCACTAAAAATTCTCAAACCACCTTTAAATCCAGCCAAAAGTAATTTTATTGTCAAGCACTCAAGCAGCATAAAATTTGACATACATTATAGTCCAAAACCATGACCCCTTTTTATCATTAATATTATTATAATTTTATACAGAAATCAGAAGATAATGCTCAAAAATATTATCCACATTATGAAATTTCTTGAACAATATGACAAAACCTTAAGAGACAGTTTCAATAATTCAACAGAAAAATGCAATAATAAAGCATAATAACAGCAACACCATTTGAGCTGGAGCCTGGAGAACAACCCATTTCAAACTAATTCAGCACCAAAAAAAAAAAAAAAAAAAAAAAAATTGCATCAACCCATCAACAGAAATCTAGTATTCTTAACAAAAGTAGTCAAATTTTCCTTTTTCTCAGTCAAAAGTAGGTCATAATCAGTCAATAAATTTGAGTACTTCAATCCTAAACCTGGGTAAAACTTAAAGAACATAATATTTAATAAATAAACCCACATTTCTATTTTCCACCCTCTAAAAAATGGAAATAATTAAAGAAACCCAAAAGAAGAAAATTGCAAGAAGAGTGGAGAAACAAACCTGTAAATGCAATAACTGTAGAAAGTTGCAGTGGAATAAAAATGAAGATTGCAAAAAATATAGAATCGCCCATTTTATTAGAAAGTGAGAGTGACACAAAAATTTACAGAACACCTTGGAGTTGAGGACTTTGAGGGAGGCTGCTAGAGAGAAGAGAGAGAAAAGGAGTGAGAAGAAGAGAGAGAGTGAGTGAGGGGGTTTTTGGCAATTTTTTGTCTTTTGACTACACTTGGGAAACTCTGCAAAAAATAATTTTTCTCACTCTATCTCCAGGTCACGGACAGGGTTGCAACTTATTTGTTGTAAACTTGCAATTATTCTTCTTCTTCTATAGCTTTATAGCCAATAAACGGTTTTAGCCGTTTTCTTGTACTTGTTGTAATAAAAAATCACCCCATGGATATTTTAAGGGTGGTTAATTAGCGATTTTATTGGTAGTTTCCATTTTTCTTTACTCGTAAAGATTAAGAGGTATTTCGTGTTGAGGTTAGTAAGATTGAGGGACTTTAGGTTAACAATACACAGCTCTTTATCAAAAATTAACAAGTTAATTGATAATACGATATTTTGTTCTTGTATAACAACATAGGGGGATTGAATTTGCATAACTCAAGCTTGTTTATTTGTTAATACTCCCATATTTATTGATATGTTTGTTATTTGATGTTTACATGGTGGTGATTAGTGATTTAGTGAGATCCTTATTTTATACCGTTAAAAAAGTAGAAAGAGTTACGAAGTACCAAATATAGTGATGTAAACGTAATTTGAATACCACCTCTAAAACTTTAACCAACAAAGCTAGTCATCATCCACACCAAATCAACTTTTTTAATCATGGTACAATATGATGTAAGTAGCACGACGGGTGATAACTGTATAGTGGCCATTAGAAGAAAAATAATAGAGTTCAATAAACGACTTTAGGATTTAGGTATCGGATACCCAATTGGCATTTCCAGCAAGCAAACCTTGCCTTGGTTGGTCGGTTATACCAATTGCAATCCACCCACGCTAAGCAGATCATTCATTACGCTTTTAAGTTTATGCCATTGCGTAACTTTGCAACCCTTTTTCTCCTTTTTCCCCTCTTTATTAAGAGATCTTAAAGCTTACTTATCCCTTGTATTAAAGTTCTTCTTTATTTTATGTGGCCAAATCATTGAATGTACGTATAAATAGCTGAAAGACCCATCTAATCTAATAAAAATTACCAAAATTTAAGACAGAATATGTCTCAATCACACTAATATATAACAATAATAATGGACTAGCTTCTATTGCCTTTGTAAATGAAGTATACTTGATTCATTTCAGTTATTTAATTTAACAATTGATGGATCGATTCTCATCTGCTATGGAATCTCAAGTGAAAACCATGTCTTGATGTAACCCATCATGACATCATCACAATACTCAACCTCTTCCTTGTGGCTTTGGATATGAAAGTGGGTCTATGGTCCACTATAGATGAAATTAATTACAATTGAGATTGTCTTTAATTTAATTTCCCTTTTTTTTTACATAAATTCAAACCAAAAAAAAATGATGCATTCATAGTTTATACTCCGTATCAATTAGTCTTTTGGCCCGTTTGATGCACGGGTTATTTTTTAAAGATTTTTTTTCTTAAGGTGTGTTTTTAAGAAAATAAACACTTCATTTTCATAGTTAAAATATGCAAGATATGAAATGCATAGTCTTTAATCATTTAACGTTATATAATCTATATTTTAGTTAGTGAAAATGTGAAAAAATAACATTGATTACATGTAATGAATTAACTTCATTAATGATTTTAATATAAATGTTTTATAGAAAAAATTAGGAAAAAAATAAATAAATGATAAGTGTGACATGTGGTGCAATTGATATTTAATTGTGGAAAATAATTACCCATAATTTATATTCTTAAACTTCTTAGTCTAAAATATACTTTGTATATGTCATGATATTATAATTTAGACATGTAGGGTATCAACTTGTGCAAATTAGATCATAGACATATGTGTCACAATATATGCCTTAAAAAAGCAAATAGATTAGTAGTAACATAATAGCATATGAAACACAACTACACAAGTATCGAATTATATTATATGAAGATTGGCCTGGGCCATGGGGGTTTTGAGCTATTTTGATTCTTTAATCTGTAGTAATATGTATTATCCTCACTTACATGGTATATATAATCTATAACTAACGGTCTAATACAAATAAGTCTAAATCTCTCAGTACTTTATCCCATGAGATTTTTAATATATAATAACAAGCGAAAATATATGTATGAACATGGTACCATGATGAGAAAAATTTGATCCGACTATTTGTGTTGTTTGTATTAATTGAGAAGTTGTTATGTACACCTAGGTGTACTGTATTACACCCGGGAATATTTAACTCATTAAATCAACAAATGAACAAATAATTATTTGCTCATTTGTTGATGTAATGAGCAAGTGACCCGGGTGTATGGTACACCTGGGTGTACATAACAAATTCTAGTGTTAATTGGTTTGTTTCAATCATTCAATCTTTCTTTTATTACTTTAACGATGCATACTTCAAACCTAGGAGGAAATTCGTAGCTGATTATAAGAAAATTATTGATAACTTGATAGAGTGGATGACCACCCAAAAAAATTGAAATCGTAAAGTTCGGTGACCACAACGATTGACCAATCACTCTCACTAATAACAAATTGACAAGAATGCAAAAAATAATTGGAGGCGATGTCGACGAGAATAAGCTAAATATGGGATTGGAATTTTATGCAAGGTTGCAAACTGTATTTGTCAGAAAAAATAGTAAAAATAATGAGATAAATTGTTAGGCATAAATCATGGTACATATAAAAAAAATGGGACCAAATTTAAACTAAATGTGTTTTTAAATATCATACATGGACAAATTCAAGGCACTTTCTTGAAGGGAAAATCTCTGAACATTCAACACTAGCAGACAGGCTCAGAAAAAATCTAATCCAAGAGGCAAGATGTTCATATATACATGCCTTTTCTATAGAACATCAGAGGCATCTCTTAGGCTCATCACCTTTCTGTTTCACAGGTTGCTGACAGCCTATAGAACATTAGCTTAGTTTGTTTGCTTTCGCTTAAAAAAGATTAATATCTTGGCTGTTGCATCAGAGGGAAGCGGAGGAGGGGAAGCTAAACGCAGTGTCCTTGCGCATCCTTTACGAAAATGGAACTATAAACAAAGAAGATGCTATTGAAGACATAAGACAGACAATTGAAGACGAAAGAAGAGAGCTGCTGAGAATAGTATTGCGAGGCAATGTAGGTGTAGTTCCAAAAGATTGCAGGGAAGTGTTCTGGAAAATGAGCAAGGTGCTGCACTTTTTCTACATGAAGGATGATGGGTTTACTTCTGATGACATGAAAGATGTTGTAAAGGCAGTTCTCCATGACCCCATTGATTAAGCGTAAAATACAGTATTATTTCATTTGAGAAAGCAAAATAAGAAGAATCAAGAAAAGAATTCTTTCAGATTTTTGTATTGATTAAATTCAACTCTAGGCCTTCATGTCCGTCTTAAGCCCGTTATTAGGTCATTAAATCACAAAGAGCTAAGCATAGCAATATGATTATTAAGTGAGATTTTGGTTTTATTTTTAAAACCTAAAAAGCAAAGCTATAGATCATATTCCCTTAAGTCATTGGTGTTTCGGGTGATTTTTTGATGTCCTCGGACGCTGGTAACGCTCTCCTGGCAGGTAGACTCGGACACCTGCAAAATCAACGAATATTCCTTTTACGGAATATTCGCCTCCGACGATCAAGTTAGTGACCGGAAATGGAATAAGTTTAGAGAGAGAGAGTAGAGAGAAGTTAGAGCGATTTAGTGCTCTGTTTTTTGGTAATGTTTTTTTATCCACCCCTCCCATCATAAATGATTGGGGTATTTATAGGGGTAGGAGGTTGTGCCCCCTTTAGGGTTTGTACCCTAGAATTCTGCGACGTGATTGGCTGCGCAATCAGGAACCGCCACGTGTAGTATGGGGCGCCGTTTTGCGGCTTTCATGAACATTCTCTCGGAATTTGGGCCAAGATGTAGGACAACCTTTTTATTATACTGATTTCAGGTGCTCTAGTGAGCACAAGCCACATGTCATCTTCCCACAGGGCCACATGTCGCCCTCTGACAGGGCCACGTGTCGCTGCGGGATTGGACCACGCGTATGGGGTATTTTTTACCCTAAACATTTGCCCCTCGGTGGGGGTGGCACGTACGGTTACCGGCCGCCTCCTCTGACCGTTTGCACCTTTCGGATTTCAGACTCATCGCCATTGGGCTAATAGCTGAGGGGACGTACAGAGACGTCCGTCTTTGTAGGTTGGCCGCATAAGGCTGGTTGGCTACACCGTCCGCCCGAACCCCTCCTTGGGACCACTTGTGTCTAAGAGCTAGGCAGACTGATCCAGCCACCTGGATTCTCCAAAGTGAAGCTCGGCCGCCCGAATTTTTGGAGTTTAGACCTTTGGTTCTGCTCACCCGGACGCTGGCACGGATTCACCGTTAACCGTCCGTCTCTTTTTCTGCTAAGATTGACGGAACTTTTCTTGAGACTTTCCGGATTCTAGGTTAAGTTATTCAAAAATTAACCATTCGAATCTTTGGGCGGGAAACATGAAGTTACCATTTTGCCCTCATAAATTTAGCCTATAAATAGAAGAGGTTTGACCTCATTTTGGCACTTTTACAACCTTGAGGATTCTAGAGAGAAGTCAAAGCTTTTAGAGAGAGAAAGTGAATTTCCCCTGAATCTTCAAGAGCTCCGCCGCGCATTTGAGGTTTTTCGGACACATATTTGAGTTTTTCGGTCAACCTTCGAGACTTACAAGAACTTGCCAAGCTTTCAACACGTACAGAGGTAGGCCGACTGTTTTCCTTTCTTTCCTTATTACTTGCTTTATTTTCTTTTGATTTTTAAACCTGGCTCAACATTCGGCTTCGTCCATTTCTCCTCATGAGGCCGGCCGTTCGCCTGGGACTGAGGAGTCTAGAGTGGACGAGGACGGGTGGTCTCCTCCATGGAGTGGGTCCATTTCAAGTGTGTACCAACTCACTACCACCTATTCTTCTCTGTCCCTGCAGTCGAACATGGCTAGGATCAGGAGTACGTATGATCCCAATGCGGCCAGAAACCCAGACGGCAGTCTGGTTAACCCTAGGGTACCTCGTGACCCCTATCCGGGTGTAGAAACCGGATCTACCACAAACACAACTTCCACGGGCACCCATTGCTCGGCCGTGGAAGTGACTTCTTCTTTTGGGGAGCGCCAAAGAACACAAGGCGTTCCTTCCACTACAGGGGCGTCCGAGCGAGCCCAGAAACTTCAGCTCCCCCAACATACCAACTCGGCCAAGGACCCGGCCGAGTTGCTATCCATTGAGAGACCTTCTTCCCCTTCTCAGGCGGACGCAACTAAGCCATCCGTCCCAACTTCTTCACAACCCCATTTCCAACATAGCAGGTCGGACAGGCCAAGGGCGGGAATCTCCATTAGAGAACCGTCCGACCTGCCCCCTCGCAGCGCCCCTTCTTCGGGAAATCAGCTGGCCGCTGCAAGAGACAAAGGCAAGGGCCTCTTGGTCGATGAGGACCTCCCTCTTACTGGAGGCGGCCACGTCTTCCAGAGCCGAAGCTTGGCCGAGGCAGCACACTTGGATAGAGTACTGTCTTCAGAGTTTGGGGCTGCCCCTCACCCAGAGGAGAAAGAAGGTGAAACTGAGGCTGCGGGTGAGGCGGCCGAAGATGATGCGGCGGCTGACGAGGTCTCCAATATTGACAACTTCAAAGATCCATACGCCTGTATGGTGGGTAGCACGGCCTTGGGCTACCTAAACGACAACTTTGAAGAATACAAGGCATTCCTCCAACTTGGGGAGGGATTTGAGATTAAGGCGCCACAGAGGGCTCGTGTGGTGGCCGCCTGGGAGAGTGAGCGGGCACAACGCAGGCAGTTCTGCGTCTATAGGGCCGCCCTGGATGTTGGGCTACGCTTCCCCCTTCACCCATTTGTCCGCACGGTTCTGGACGAATACAACATCGCCCTTTTCCAGCTGATGCCAAACAGCTAGTTAAACATTTTTGGGTACTTGGTGACGTGCATCCGCCAAGGCTTCAAGCCGGACTTTGCGGTCTTCTGCGAGATGCACTCTATGACCAAGCTAGAGAGATACTCGGACGGCTGGTTTATTCTGAGCACCACTAAGGATTATATGGTGGTTTACGACCGTGTCTCCAAATGGCGCGATTGGAAGAATCGTTTCTAATGCGTCAAGACTGATGATGCTGAATTCAACCTGCGGATAAATCGGTTTAATGCCAAGCCGATCCAGCTCGGACGCGGGGAACACAAACCGTATAAGCCACCCGTCCACCCTAGCCAAGAACACCAACTTGACTACTTCAGAGTCAAGAAGGTGAAGAGGGGCGGGAAAATGGTGACCGTGCCCCAGAACTGGATTCCCTTGTCCGGCTGGCTTAGGGACCCAATCTTCATGTCGGCCTGCGGCCTGTATACGAATTTGCCCCAAGGTGGACGCCTAGATTTTCCTTTTTGCACGCGTACTGATTTCTTTTCAAGATTTTTCTAACACTTCCTTTTTTTTTTTTTTTTTTTATTTTCAGAGGAGGCATACGCCATGCTGGATCCTGAGCAAAAAGGAGAGGTGGATATGTCCGAGCTTGACTTGGTCAGATATAAGGCTCGGCAGAAGATGTACGAGCAGACTAAAGAGGTGAAAATTCTTTTTAGGACTTTCCGTCCGTGTTGCTATGCTGGGAAGTAGACTCCTCTTCCTTTTCACACGGACATGCTTTTACGTCCGTGTTGGTATGTTGGGGGGAGCCTACTTCCTGCTTTTGCACGGACGGTAGTAGACTCCTCTTCCATTTCACACGGACATCCTTTTACGTCCGTGTTGGTATGTTGGGGGGAGCCTACTTCCTGCTTTTGCACGGACGGTAGCACATTCCTCATTTGTCATTTCCTAACATTTTGTTCTTTTCAGCTGAGCACTCCCACTCCCAGATCTAAACGCAAACAGCCGTCCGCGGCTGCTCAGGACGGGAAGGCATCCAAGCAAAGGAAGACGGTCCCTGGCAAGGCCTCTTCCGCATCGGCGGCTAAGACAAGGCCGCAGACTGCTTCGAAGCAGTCTGAAGGAGAGCCACCCCGGCTGGGCAAAAGCGGGGCCTCCAAGTCCATGGATCCGGCCGCTGGGCCCATCCATGAAGAGTCCGTGAAAGCGGACGAAAAGGGTAAGTCGGACCTGGCGAATCCGATCGGCTCCTTCTCGACTCCGCATGTCGAGAGAGTACAAAAATCTGACTGGCTGGAAGCCCCTCAGTCGGCTGGGGAACAACCCAGCCGGTCCGGGGGGGAAGGCGACGCATCCATGCCGCCTCCTCCTCCGGCCTTCAGCAACATACCTCCTCCGACCTTCTCAGACGGTCATTCTAGTAAACTTTTTCCCTAACTTTTCTTCAGTTTTCACAAGTCTTTTGGCTCAACCTAACCTTCTGCTTGCGTCCGTTCACAGATACTGCGGAGGAGATGCAGATGAAGCTGCCCGGCCAGTCCCTTACTGGTGCGGACAGAAAGGCCATGCGCGAAGCCATGGCAAGGGCCGTTCCCCCGGCACAGTGAGACAAATTTAGGGGGATTCATGAGGGCTTCCTTGGCCCTATGATAAACTGCAGCGCCGAGGTAACTTGTCCACAACCATTACTGGCTTTATACTTAGCATATTTTTCCTCAATAGCTACTAACTTGCTTGGCTTTGTTCGCAGCTCTTCCTTCGTCTCAATGCCTTCCTTGAATGGAAGGAAAAAGAGAACGAGCGACTGAGAAATGCTTGGCTGGAGATTAGGAAGGCTGAAGACGCCGTAACTGGGACGGCCGCCCTTCAGAGGATTAATCTGGAAACTCAGATCAATGCGCTGTCCGAGAAGGCAGCGCGGCAAACTGAGGACCTGGTTAAACTGGGCAGGGCTCTTGAAGAAGAGAGCGTAGCTCGGGATGCTATACAACAGGAGAGGGATGCGGCCACCCTGGAGCTCACAAAACGGAAGGCTGACTTCGAGGCTACTGAGAAGCTAAAGGGGGACTTGGTCCTGACTCAACAGAACCTCAAGACGGCCTTAGACGAGGCGGACACTCTCAGGGCCGAGGTGGAGACCCTGAAGAAAACAGTTTCGGAGTTAACCGAAAATCTACAGGCACCTCGGCCGCCTAGCGTCGAAGAAGTCGTCCGCATTGAACACAACGCTGAGGAGCGGTTGAAGGCCCACTTATTCGATGCCTTCGAACTGATGGTAAAATCGGGCGAAGTTGCCTACTACCAGGAGCGCTTCGCCAAGCGCCTTGAGTTCGTCTGCCTCAGAGAAGAGGCTAGGAAGGCCGGCCAGCCCCCTCCCGAACTTACTGTCACTTCCCCCGAATCCGGAGAGGACGAGGAGGAAGCTGAGGACGAAGAAACGGAAGAGCAGGAGGAGGCGGCCAATGGCGGAGAGGAGCCCAAGGATGATGATCCGGCCTCCTAGAGCTCAGGTCCTTCAGCCGAAGCTACCAGGCTTCAGCTTTTCTATTTTTCAGCCTTAGTATTATTTGCTTTTTGTTTGAACAATTTTTGTTTCTATTCGGCCGCCTGTTTTGAGCGGCTTTGTAAGACTTTTTGCCGCCTTCTGAGCGGTCTTATTATGATGATTTACCTTTTTCTCTTCCATACTTAGCAAATTTTTTGCATTTTTCATGCTTTATTGCTCTTGTACGAACCTATGAGGGTATGCCCCTTTATTCGGCGTTCGCCTAGTCCATACTCTGAGCGGTTTGATTAACTTGGTAGTTAGTCATACCTTGAAGGGTATGGCAACTAGTAAGTTAATCAAATCATAATAATGATTTCCCTTGGACTAGGTGAAGTGCCGAATCAACAACTTATGCGGCCATTTTATTGGATTTTTGCGAGTCGTCCGTTGAAACTATCGCTCGGACATACTCGAGAAATTTCAAGTAATATCTCAACTTGAAATTTCTAAGTTTGGCTGGGCTAAAACGCCTAGGTATGCCCTTGCCCTACTTATAGGAGACAATTTGGGACACCCATTGCCTATGTCGTCCGTCTTGTTAAGTGACGGACGTGCATTGTGTTGCTCTTAGCAGCCGGATTGCTATGTTGCAAGCAATCCCATAACCGTTTTCATTCGGCATCATTGTTTAGCCATTATTAGGCTGCTGCTATGTTTTGAACAACATTGGTATTATTCTTACTCGGCGTTTCCGCTTAAATACTATTAGTGCAAATAAGCATGATTAAATATCACAATAAAACAGCTAAATATGATAACAATGTATGACTTTTTCATTAATTTTGTCAAAATTACATTGTTGCGGCCGTACGGCTTTAATTACATAGCTCGGTCATCTAGACCTGGCTGTTTACACAGCTTTTGGCTTAGTGCTTGAATAACTTAAACATGATACTTTCTCAGGTTGTCCGTATTCCATGTTCGTGGAATAGGACGGCCATCTAAGGCTTCAAGACGGTACGTGCCATCTCGAATTTTTTCTCTGATTCGGTACGGCCCTTCCCAGTTCGGGGTTAGCTTGCCATCTTCATTAGCTCGGCCTACCGCTTCCATTTTTCTTAGTACTAGATCTCCCATTTTGAGCGGACGCTTAGACACTCGGCGGTTGTATGCCTTTGTCATTCTTAGACGATAGATTTCGTGTCTAAGCGCAGCATTGCCCCTGGCTTCAGGAAGAAAGTCCAGGGCGGTCTTCATGGCCTCCCAATTGGCCGTTTCATCGTACAACATCACTCGAAGGGTGGGTTCATACATCTCAATTGGGAGTACTGCCTCAGCCCCATAGACCAAGAAGAAGGGAGTCTCCCCTGTGGAACTTTTTGCTGTTGTTCGTATGGACCATAGCACATTAACCAACTCATCAGCCCACAGGCCGCCTGCTTTTTCAAGCTTGCGTTTGATACCATTGGAGATCAACTTGTTGTAGGCTTCAACTTGACCGTTGGCTTGTGGTCGGCCGACTGAGGCAAAACGGTGAGTTATGCCCTGGTCTCCCAACCAATCCTTGAGCTGGGGCGTTTCAAATTGGGGCCCATTATCGAACACCATTGACTGAGGTATTCCATAGCGAGTAATTATGCTCTTCCAAATGAAGGCGGAAACATCCGTCCACTTAATTCCTCGGACGGCCTCAGCTTCAACCCATTTTGTGAAGTAGTCCACTGCTACTAACACATATCGCCTTTGTCCGGAGGCTGGCGTATACGGACCCAAGATGTCCATGCCCCATTTTGCAAAGGGAAGCGGACTACTTATGGCCGTCAGACTGTTAGCGGGGCGATGAATTAGGGTTGCGAACCTCTGGCACTTATCACATTTTTTTACCGTTTCCATGGCGTCCGACTTTAGGCTCGGCCAGTAGTACCCTAAGCGAGTGGCTTTTTCAGCTAAGGCTCGTCCTCCAATATGGGAACCACAATGCCCTTGGTGGAGGTCGTCCAGCACATCATGCCCCCTTTCAGGGGTAATACACTTTAGATAAGGTTTCACAAAAGATTTTTTAAACAGCTCCCCATTCTTCCACTCGAACCAGGCTGCTCTCTTTTTCATTAACCAGCTCTTTTTTGGGTCGGCCGGAAGTAATCCATCTTTCAAATAAGAGACGATTCCATCCATCCATGTTGAGCTTCTATCAATGGTCTGAACCGGTTCGGCATCAATACTCCTCTTTTCTTTTACTTCCCAAAACACTGATCTGGGAGTATCACATGATGCTGAGGAGGCTAACTTGGAAAGGGCGTCCGCCTGGCTATTGGACGAACGAGGAACATGCTGCAAAGTAAAATGCTCTAGGCTCTCGGCCTCTCCTTTCACCATCTTCAAATATTTCATCATGGCCGGCTCCCTAGCCTCAAAGTCGCCATTAACTTGGCTAACTATTAGCTGGGAGTCCGAGCTCACATCAATCTTCACGGCTCCTGCCGCCTTACACATCCTAAGGCCGGCAAGAAGAGCTTCATACTCGGCCTCATTGTTTGAGGCTTGGAACTTAAATCTCAAGGCATATTCAAACTTGTCTCCTTCGGGAGACTGACATATAACCCCAGCTCCACATCCAGTTGCTGTTGCACTGCCGTCTACATATACCTTCCAGGTCTGGTCTCCGGCCGGTTGTTGATCCGGCCGTGTCATTTCAGCCAAGAAATCAGCTAAGGCCTGCCCCTTTATCGCCTTTCTGGGCTCGAACGTTATGTCAAAGCCTCTTTATTCCAAAGCCCATTTAAGCATTCTGCCACTCGCTTCTAGAGTTGCAAACGGCTTCTTGAGGGGTTGGTCAGTGTAAACCACAATTGAATGCGCCAAGAAATAAGGCCGCAACTTTTTCGATGCCATATACAATGCTAGGCCAAATTTTTCAACAGGGGGATGCCTAAGCTCGGCATTGTGCAACACATGACTGATGAAATAGACTGGACTTTGATGACCGTCCCTTTCAGCAAGTAGGACGGCACTTAGTGAGTGCTCCGAAATGGCAAGATAGACGAACAACTTTTCCTTATTAAGTGGACTGACTAGTCGAGGCAACGTATGCAAATGATTTTTTAGTTGTACGAATGCTTCCTCAGCCTCTTCCGTCCACTCAAACATGGCTTTCTTCTTGATGGATTGAAAAGAGTATCGGCATTTATCCCCTGATCTTGACAGAAATCGACCAAGTGCTGCCAAACAGCCGGTCAGCCTTTGCACCTCTTTCATTGTTCTTGGTGACTTCATGTCAAGGACGGCTTGGATTTTTTCGGGATTTGCCTCTATCCCACGTTGATCAATTAAAAATCCGAGAAATTTTCCGGACTCAACACCAAAGACACATTTCTTCGGGTTTAACATCATTTTATGCCGCCTGAGTTCGGCAAAAGTTTCTCGTAGATCCTTCAAATGGTCGGCCGGATCTTTTGACTTGACAATCATGTCATCAATATATGCTTCCATGTTCCGGCCGAGCTGATCTCTAAACACTGTATTAACAAGACGCTGAAAAGTAGCAGGGGCGTTCTTTAGGCCGAACGACATCACTTTGTAGCAATACAACCCTTGCTCAGTAACAAACGCAGTTTTTTCCTGATCTTTCTCCCATAGAGGAATTTGATGGAATCCGGAGTAGGCGTCCATGAAGCTCATTAGGGCATGCCCGGCCGTCGAATCGACCAAACGGTCGATTTTGGGCAAGGGAAAGCTATCCTTAGGGCATGCCTTGTTTAAGTCTGTATAATCCACACACATCCTCCAAGTTCCATTCGGCTTTTTCACAAGTACCACATTAGCTACCCAATCAGGATAGTAACATTGCCGGATGAAACCAGCGTCCAGCAGCTTTTTTACCTCAGCTGCTGCCGCCTGATTCCTTTCCTCTCCATGATTCCTTTTTTTTCTGAAGGTTTAACTACTGGGTTCACAGCCAGCTTATGCACGGCCAGGTCAGGACTTATACCCGGCATCTCACTCACCTCAAACGCAAAGACATCTTTAAACTCTCTCAACAGTTGAACCAGCCTATCCCCAAGCAGACTCACGGCTATAGTGCCTACGCTGACCGTCCGACTTGGCTGATCGGGGTCCGGCACTATAACCTGATGATCGCCGGCTGGCTGTGGCCTTAGCTCTTCTGGCCGGCCGACGGTCATTAGCTGCTAAGCGTGCTCTGTCTTGGCCGCCTTACGCTTCTGGCCGACCTGGTATGTTGGGAGTGAGAGTTCTTCATCCTTTAACTCGGACGTCCTTGGTCCGCGTATAGTTGGCTTGACCGCCAGCTGATTACATTCCTTGGCCATCTTTTGGCTTCCCTGAATTGTGCCGACTTTCGCATCCGTCCTTTCAAACTTTAACAGCATTAAATGAGGGACGATGACTGCCTTTGCTGCATTCAAAGTGGGGCGGCCAAGTATAACATTATAGCCAGTGAGCTCTTTAACCACTAGGAAGCGGACAACCATGTCCTTTCCCTCCCCCTTCTGTCCGAAACGGACGGGCAAGTCAATCTGCCCCACCGGATGAATAACATTCCCCCCAAACCTAACCAAGGGGTGGGTGATATCTTTTAGGGCATCTTCTGGGAACTTCAAATTTTTCAGCGCGGCCAGACTAATGATGTCGGACAAACTGCCCGTGTCGATCAGTATTCGACCTACTTTCAGATTGGCGATCTTCATGATAAATACCATTGGATCATTGTGCATGGCTTTGACCTCTCCTCTGTCGTCCTCACTGATGACTATTTCGGGAAAGTGTTCGGGCTTCACAACGTCCGCCTGCATTATCTTTCCTAAATTCCTGGCATCCTACTTGATCCCTTTCATTGTGGGGCCGCCTGAGGCAAATCCCCCCGATATTACGGCCACGAAGCCTGAATCGGTGCTATTCCCATCATCTTCTTTGTCATTCTTCTTCTTTTTCTTTTCAGACGTGTTATCTGTCCGCGTATATGTGAACTTGGACTTCATTACATATGAATTCAACATGCCCTTCTCGGCTAGCTTATCCAACAGCTTCTTCAAATTGATACAATCATTCGTATCATGTCCCACATCCTTGTGGTAGTGGCAGTACTTGTTCTTGTTTCTGAATTGCGCCGAGCCTCTCAGCGGCTGAGGCTTCTCAAAATCAAATTTGTCCTTGATTTCCATCAGGATTGAATAGCAATCTTTGTTGAACTCATATTGCGGCTCGTACGTTTTCACCTTCTTTGACTTTGGCTGTTGGCCGTCCGCCACCCAGACTTCCTTTCTTTTGTTCGCCTCTTTCTTTTTACCGGCCGAGTCTTGCTGAGAAGATTGTTTCTTCTCGGCCCCCTTAGCCGGCGTTTCTACTTTAGTAAGCGAACAAAAATCAGCCGCTTCAATGTAGGCCTCGGCTTCCCGCAGTACGCCTGCGTATGTCCGAACCTTTTTTCTTACCAAACCAAACTTAAAACCATTATGCCTCAATCCCGGAGAAATTCAGAGTACGCCATTTCATCCGGGAGATTATGAATCTGGGGTTTTTCCTGGTTGAACCTTTGCACGTACGAGCGCAGCCCCTCATTCTTTCCTTGCACAATCGTTGCCAAGTTGAGGCTTGTTTTTCGAGGTGAAATGTTATAAGAGAAATTCCCTACGAACAGTAGACTGAGAGTTGTGAAACAATTGATGCACCCGGCCGGAAGGCTGTTGAACCAATCCTGCGCCACACCTTTCAAAGTGGCCGGGAAGCATTTACACCAAGTAGCGTCATCGACGCTCTGCAAGTACATCAGATTTCTGTATGAAGTGATGTGTTCCTCGGGGTTGCCTGTGCCGTCATAGGCACCCACCAGGACACTCTTTACTTTAGCTGGCTGAGGAGAATTCAGGATATCTTGCGAAAACGGAGGCGACTTGTCCCCAAGAGCCAGCAAGCGCATCTGCCAATCAACCGCTGCGGTTGCGTGACTTGTCCGGCCATATATGGAGCCTGACCGAGCACTTGGGCGTACGGCCCGCATTGCCCTAAGACCTGGGGACTATGCGGCATCATGCCATTGAAAATCTGAGGACACTGGAGTTGTTGAACTGGGATGGGAGTTGGAGTACAAACAGCTCGACTTCTACTCGAGATGGTCGAGTTGGTATGTTGGGAGAGAGAGTGGTTAGGGAACTCATCCGGCATTGTTGGAGTGGAGGCCGTGTCCGAGTAGGCGGCACGCTCCCGCTGTTTGTGCCGGAGATAGTCTCTCGCGTCCCTCCAACGTCGAGACGGCTCTGGCTCTTCTCTCTGAGGCTGTCTGCCTCACCCCCCAGCCGACTGTGATTTCGCCATCAAACTAGAGCTTGTCCGAGGGCCTCTAGGAGTCCGTCCCTGCGGCTGGCGGAACGGAGTGTTCCCAGCATCCGTCGCGTTAGCCGCTTTGCTCTGGATCCTCTTCGAAGCACCTTCTCCCTCTCTCCTGGGTTGTTGCCTAGAGGTAGAAGGTCTGCTGCTTTCAAACTCCTTCCGAAGTTTGTTGAGCGCAGCTTGCAGGGAAGTAACTGTAACTGGAGGATCCTCGACCTCTTGGAATGAGGCGGTCAAAAGATCACTGGAGTGTATGGTAGTTTCTAACTGCTCTATACGGCCGTCTTCGCCAAGACGAGAGCCGGGATTCGGTGCCTGACCATCTACTACCATAACGTACGAGCGTCCCCACAGACGACGCCAAATGTTTCGGGTGATTTTTTGATGTCCTCGGACGCTGGTAACGCTCTCCTGGCAGGTAGACTCGGACACCTGCAAAATCAACGAATATTCCTTTTACGGAATATTCGCCTCCGACGATCAAGTTAGTGACCGGAAACGGAATAAGTTTAGAGAGAGAGAGAGTAGAGAGAAGTTAGAGCGATTTAGTGCTCTGTTTTTTGGTAATGTTTTTTTATCCACCCCTCCCATCATAAATGATTGGGGTATTTATAAGGGTAGGAGTTCGTGCCCCCTTTAGGGTTTGTACCCTAGAATTCTGCGACGTGATTGGCTGCGCAATCAGGAGCCGCCACGTGTAGTATGGGGCGCCGTTTTGCGGCTTTCATGAACATTCTCTCGGAATTTGGGCCAAGATGTAGGACAACCTTTTTATTATACTGATTTCAGGTGCTCTAGTGAGCACAAGCCACGTGTCATCTTCCCACAGGGCCACATGTCGCCTTCTGACAGGGCCACATGTTGCCGCGGGATTGGACCACGCGTATGGGGTATTTACCCTAAACAATTGGTTACTTAATAAAAGAATGCTAATAGTTTAAGTCATTGAAACCAAAAAGGCATGATTACCCAAAAATATGCCAAAAAAGGAAATTATATAAATATTCTTTTAAAAGATTTTGGCAAGAAAATATTCTTTGCTACTACTATGCAGTTGTCAAGGCAAGATCAAGAACAAAAAATAAAGTAGTAGCACAATAGTTATAACAGTGAAAGTTCACGGTGTTTCCAAGCTTAACATTATTAACAATAAACAAGATACACATAAATACTTATTACTTTAAATACTTCTGCTTTTTTATCTCATACCACTGTAAGCGCCCATCTCTCTACTAAATAGAAAGTTTGTTCTTAACCAACTCCACCTCATAGGTCTTCAAAAGTGTATCCTTCTTTGCCAGTTCAGAATATAACCTGCTGAGTTCTTCCTCTTGAGCTGCAACAAAAAACACACTACTATCAATAACACATTCAGAATAAAACTTGCGAAGTAGAGAGTTAAGCCATGTTCGTTTCAACTGTACCGAATGGAATTGAAAATTAAGGACAAAAGAATAGGACAGCACGAATGCACGATATTAGTACTCTACCTGCCAAAACCTTCTTAAGGTTGCCAACCTCCTCAACATCACCAACACGGACATTGTTCTCTGTTTTAGATTCCTTTGAAACATCCTTGTCAACCTGAAGACGGTTACCATGCTGGGTCGCAGCCATATGAAAGAGCTCATTCTTTTTAGTCCTCCTGGTGCTTTCCTGCTTTTGTTTTGGCACCACTCTATTCCAGGCTGCATTTTAAGATACGCCAGATAAGATTTACTCAAGACCGCCAAACATGATTGTAATTATAAATTTAACAATTGTATATGCACCAATCTTTGATTGATTAATATATGCACCAATCTTCAGTAGAAGTATAAGTTTAATATAAACCATGGACAGTGAATATAAAGAGGAGAAAACAAACTGTTCAGCAGCAACTAATAACACAAATGTAAACAAGAATAATGAGAGAGGGCCTCAAGCTATGTAGTAATCAATAACAAATAATTTCATTCAATAAACACCATTATCACCTTATTATGTAACACAATCATGCTTAAGTTCAGATGGAATAACAAATTTAAGGGAAAAAACAATAACGATTTACAATTTATAAACTACTTCAATGCCCCTGACTTTTTAACATGGTAATTTAATGATATTAGGCATCCAAAGAGATTCTTAGTTTCTTACCCTTGAGATAAAAAATATTTAAATGGATTTTGTCACTACAAATGTTTCAAAGGTACCCGGTTAGGCTGAATCCCCCATGTACTCATGTCAAGACGTAAAACAGAGGAAAGAGGGAGCCAAGTGAAGGAAAGAGAGGTAAAAAGACCAACAGCGTTAGCTATTTTGTTAGAGTAAGGACATATGAGGGAATTGGTCAAAGTTCATGGATACCTAAGGCAATTCCTAAAATTCGGGGTATATAGGGGATTAGGCCAAACCTCAGGGGTAGTTGAGGAAAAATCCTTTTTATCTTCCTTTTTTCCCTCTTTTTCTAAAAATACCTTTAAAACTTATTTCGTCACAGACTACCTTGGTTTAAGCCAGTCAAAGAAAGAGAGAGGGTGAAGTTCAAAATCACTTACTTGACAGTTGACACCCCATGGTGGAAGGGAAGGGGTTGGAAAGATTCATCTTTCCTTCCCCTACCTTTCCCTCCACGTTGCTATAAATGCTATCCAACCATAGTGTATGTAATTCATGCAATAGCAATTAAAAAATCTTAATCTGAACACAAATCAGCAATTCAATTGCAAAACCATACATATTGACTGCAGTACTGAACAAATTTGACATCTCAGAAGTCAGAACAGCAATAATAATAGCAATGCACAGCAGCACAGGCAGATCATGCCTCATAGCACAGCTATCAGAAGATATCATGTTGAAAGGCCTATCAATGCATGTACCCGACAGAGTAACCAGAGAGCTTCCGATTCTTGCTGAGTGAGCAGTTCGTAGTTGAACTGTGCTCAACACAACGTGATCTATACTCGCCAAGTTCGATAACCTCTAGCTCAAAGCGTGCTTGTCAAATTGGGCCATTGCTCGTCTCAAACTCATTATAGTAATTGGTGAGCCCAAACATAAAAAAACCCATTTGAAGTATTGTTCAATTACAAAAAGTTCTTTCATAGTCCAGCAAAGCTCAAGTATTCAAGTCCATGAAACCAAGGCTCATACTAAGGTCCTTACTCCTTAAGACATTAAAAATCTGATAGTGTAAGTTAAGATTTTAAAAATAATAACATGAATTCAAAGATAAGCTGGCAACTTTTTACAGACTACAACTAAAGCCATCGCAGCTACATATTAAAGAAAGCAATCTTATTCTGCCTCATGCAATCCACCAATCAGACCACATTAATTTTTAAGACAACAAAGGGAGAAAAGACAAAACTTACATTCCGGGACATCACCAAGAACGCAGGAGCGGATGCGATATGCAAAGTTACGGAACGGGGTGTGGATTCTATAGATCAACGAGGATACAAGACAGCTTTCATTAATATTGATATTTTCCCCTTGGGGCTTCTTAAAGATCATGATACCTACAAAACGAGTGTAGTAATCAACCGTTTGGCATTTCAAGTTTATATTTTGTGCAGTGATAAGATAGCAGAAGTAAGGGCCCCCCAAGTGGAGGAGAAGTCGCCAAGGATCAAAATTTTTATGTGTGAAGAAGGTATTGTCTTCGCCGGCTAATTCGGCAGCTGTAGACATGACCTGCGCTTTCCCAGGTTGTAAAGAGGCGCTCTTGAGAATATCCTTGCTGCTACTACCAAAACCATCATGTTTGGGAAAGGGGCCTCTCCTAACAATCTGTAGAGGGTTTATACTCTTTTTTGAACTAAATATGAACAAAATCACTTACTCCTTTGAATTTCAAGCTGTAGAGGGTTTATACTCTCCTAGCTTTATCCAGACGCTCAAAGATAGGATCTGAATCCAGTCTATTATTTGTCCAAGTAAAACGTGGCCCAGAAAAAGATATAACAACCAAGTCCAACTCTAGATGCCAGTTAAGAAAATCCAACCTCCCTGGGATTAAATCCCGACCCCCAATTTTATCAGACGCATAATCCACCTGATTGAAATCACCGATCAGCAAAGCATTAGGGATAGAAACTAGGATATCAGAAATTGTTTGCCAAACCGCAAATCTATCAGCTACATGCGGCGAACCATACACAAACACTACATATTTTATATCATTACCCAGAAGCACTCTACAGAAAATAACGTTTGAGGAAATATAAACAGGCTCCAAACGAACCGGAGCAAACCAAAAGACAACCAACCCTCCGCTAAGACCAATCGCATCCATACCACAACTACCCAAAATAGGTAAAGATGCTAGTTTCTGAACAACGCTACTAACAGGAAGCATAGTTTCCATAAGAAATCCGATATCTACACCACATGAGCGGACTAAATAGAGCACATAAGGAATTTTAGGGGAGTCCGCTTGTCCTAAGCCCCTACAATTCCAAGCCAAAACCTTCATGGATAACCGGGTGGCTCTTTAGGGGAGGCCACCGACCCCATTGAAGAAGAACCAGAAGATACTGAAGTTGGAGATCCCTTGCGCCTCTTGCAAGGGAGAAGACAGGGGAAACAATCTTGTTTCGGAGAAGCCAGAGTTGTCGAGAAAGGAGGAGCCGACGGCTCGATGGCGGAACTGCCTCTCTTAGCAGGACAGGCAAAGCCCTTCGCAATCAGACGTGCTGACTGATGGTTTGGAGTTGAGCGTTTTTTCTTCACCGCCATGACCTGGAGAAGATGACGACACTACCGGCGGAACCACTACTGGAAGTGAAGTCGGAGGCAAACAGGCCATAGGTTTGACACCTGATGAACCCGGACTAATGGACTGAGCCCAGTTGCTCCGCCCATCTCCAAGCGGGTCTTCGAAATTTGGACCATTAAGACCCATAGGCGGAAGAGAACAATCCGGAATTCCAACTGGACTTGGAGTTGCTTCATGGCCCAAATAAGAAGAAGTAAAGAGATCATTAGCCGTAAAAGAATAATTATTTATGGCTAGACTCTAGTCACTATCTTACCCTACACCCCCTTTCCCCAAATACTAACTTTCACTGCATAAATGTATTGTCACCCCCCCCCCATATATACAAAAAAAAAACTCAAACCATCATTCTCATTTCACTTTCTCTTTCCTCACCCATTTTCTGCATTTTCTCGCTCTACACCCATTTTTTGCATTTTCAAATCTGAATATTTCTATGAATTTGTGACAAATTATCAAAAAAATTGTTTCAATTACTACAGAATTCAACAAATCAAGGTTGAAATTCAAAGGAGTAAGTGATTTTGTTCATATTTAGTTCAAAAAAGAGTATAAACCCTAGTTTTAATAAATTTTTGTTGCAATTGTGTTACAGGAAAACATGGAAAAAGAGTATTAACTATTGTATTTTAATAATTTTTACTAATTTTTGTTAAATATTAGTAAGCTGAACAAATACATTTTGATTTTTGGGTATGAAGTTTTTTTTTTTGGCAGTACGAAGGAAACAGTTTCATAGAAGAACATCAAAGAATCTGGAGAAAAGTAAGAACTAATTTAATTAGTTCGTAGTGTTTTTTTGTTTTTTTTTTTTTTTTAATGAATGTTCATTTTCATTTTGATAAATGTTCATTTATATATTAGTATACACTATACAGTCATTCACATGTTAATAGATGATTAATATAATTGTTCATTTATATATTAAGACATAGTCATTGTATTAATGTTCATTCTTTTTCATAGTTTGGCGTGGAAAATTATTTTGATGAGTGCTCATTTGTATTTTGGCAAATGTATGTTCAAACACATAAAAGTATATGATTTTCACATGTATTAATATACGATTATTAGAATTTTGATAAATATTTATATTTTGGTCATCCTCTTCAAATATTTCATGCTCGGTTCAATTTTGAGTTTCAATATATGTATTTTTCATATGGATGTATGGTAAATATTTATTCACGTATATATTTCATGTTCATTTATCGATATCTTTCATTAGCATTTTTAAACCAATGCATGTTCATTTATATATTAATAGATGTTCATTTTCATATTGAATTATGTAAAAATGTTCATTATTTATTAATAGGTGTTCATTTGCATATTAATGGATGATCATTTATACACTAATATATGTTCATTTATATATTAATATATGTTCATTTCCGTATTGATCATTTCAATTGTTATACTATTCATATTCATATGAAAATTGGTTCACAATATATATGAGCGTCTTTAATATACGATTAATAGTATATTAATGAATATATATGAGCGTCTTTAATAGATGAAAATCATTGAAATTCACGTGTACATGAGTACATCATATATATTCAAATACAACTACATTAAACCTATAGTTTACTACAGAAAACATACATTAAACATAAATGAACATTTACTATTACACAAGTGATCAATTTTTTTAACCCTAAGCTTATTTTTATACGACACACCAAACTGATACTCCGTAAAAATAATCGGTTAGCAAAATGATAACAACTATAGATGTTCATATAAGACGCACAAAACTGGAAATTAAAGGCAACAATCAAATAATAAGATTATAATCAAAATTTCAAAATAAAAACAATAACACAAATAAGAATCAAATTAGAAGAATAATACAATAATACAACCAAAACTATGAATCAACTAATATCCACAATAACAAAACTAAAACCAGAGCATTATCAAAATTAAAATCAATACAACAAAACTATGAAATCAAAATATTATAATCATGCAATCACTATCGAAAAACATAGCATTATCAAAATCAATTGATTGATTATCATTTAAAATACGAATTACTCACAATCATCAAATGCAATTGAGCTTGAGATGTCCATAGAAGAAGAGAGAGAAAATTGAAAAACAAAAAAAAAAAGAGGAGAGATAAAATGAAATCAATGAAAAATAGGAGAGAGAAAATTAAAAATTAGATCCTTTAAAATGTATATATGGTGTTCTGGAGGAAAGTAAAAAAAAAAAAAAGCAAAAAAAAAAAAAAAAAATGTAGAAGATAACGTAATTACAAGGGGGTTTAGGGGAAGCTGCCTACCCTAGAGTGTAGTGAAAAATTTGTATAAAGAGAGGGGGCATCTTAGGTGATAAATTTCACTATCCCCAAATTGCCCTTCTCAATTTACAAAATTACCTCTCCTATTCCGAATTTAAAAATTAAAAATTAAATTTTATTTTAATAAAAAAAACTACTCTATCATTGGTTTCAAAAAAAAAAAAAAAACTGCTCTATACTTTTCGCACAAAAAAAAAAAAAAAAAAAAAAAAAAAAAAAAAAAAACTCTATCATAACTACTCTTCCACGTTAAACAACCGGTTATTCTTTTTTTTTTTAAAAAAAAAAAAAAAAAAAACTCATCAAGCATATCTGCTAAGATATGCATGTTATCTCATATTTGACAAGTTTTTTTTCCCCTAAACAAATTTATTCAAAATTATTAGCTTCAATCCTCAAAATCTATAATTATACAAGCTAAGAGGCACACGTGTATAAAAATTTTATAATGTACACATGTAACGTGTACCTCTTAGCTTGTATATATAAAGGGAAGTTTTTTCTTGAGTTTTTAGAGAGCCACGTATGATTTAATTTTCTTATCGCCGCCATGTAGAATTATAAATTTTAGTTGTAGCCAATCAAATAAGAGATTATTATTTTCTTTTAGAATTAAATAATTCAAATGCCACGTAAGCAAAATTGGCGAATGAGATTTTTAAGTTTAAACTAATTAAATATAAAATATTATCTTTATTAGGAATTTTATCTAAATATGTAACAAAATTTAGCACATAAATAAATAAAAAAATATTTTAAAAAATTCAAACAAACAATGCATCGCATGGGCTTCATCTAGTAAACCTATATACTAATCACATTAGCAAAAAGTATGTTGAGATGTGAGGGTAATATCAAAATTCAAACAACTTTATTTTCATTCTCCAATTAAATCTCAGTTCGACTTGTTTTTCTTTTTTCAATCTATTATAAACCATATTTCTATGATTCTTCTCTAATTTTTTTTGTTTCTCTCCATAGTTTAACACTTGGTATAACGGATATAAAAAGTCAAAGAGTCATATACTAGTTTATTTACGGAGAATAAAGAAATAGATGTACTTTTTTTCAAAAGTAAAAAGGTCGGGGCAAAAATGAATGGTCTCGACCTGACCCGCCCCACTTAAATTTTAATGTGACCCACAATTTACCAATTTTACTAGCCCTAGGGACCCCTCCATTGACTCAACCCATTGAACAGGATTATTGACAATATCCATCAAATTAGTTTGTATTTCGTGTTATTATGTATTGTATTTTGATCTCTATCGTAAATTTACAATACTTGTCTTATTCGTTCGTTTAAGGGGAAGTATGTATAATAACACAAAATCTAATTTATTAGCAAATTTGGGTTGATGATATTTGCGATTATATGAATAGTTATACATTTTTTTGGGTTTCCTTTGTAAGAATATTTGTATTAACCACTTATCTAAACCAATTATGTTCGTGAAATATTTGTAAGATTATTTGGCATATTTTTTTTTTGTGAATAATTATCTTATCCTTCTCACCTTGTCAGCAACAGAGAAGGTTTTATTTATTTGATTATTTATTACTCGTAGTTTAATAATAAGTTGTCCCAATTGACATTTTTGTACGTAGTGTCTATGACTTTGATTTGCGTTGCCACCATAGCTGCAATGAATAAGGCACCAGCGCTAACACTTCTGTTCAAAATAAAGACAATGCTTCTGTTGCAGCATCTCAGTAGAAGGGTGTTGATTGTCCGTCACAGATAGAAGAAGAAATATAAAGTGAAGCTATTGACTTTGTTATGCTATTTGTTATACTATTATTTTTTACTTACACACTTATTGTACGTAATTAAATTCCATACTGTAATTTTAGGTATACAATTTTCTTGATCGCGCCCATCTTGTAAAAGAAGGAAGCATACGATCCAAGTATTTTTAAAGAAGCAGTTACCATAGGGATTATTAAGAACATGTGTGGTCCATATATAAAGAATTGTTCACTGCATTCACTCTTTACTCAGATAATTTTTGCTCCAATTCTCAGTTTTGATGGTTGCTTTGTATTTGCAATTTTTATTCATAGACAATTCTCAATTTTGATGGGTGGTTTGTGACTTTATATAGACATGGTAGTATTTATAAGGTGCTGAATAATTTGCTTTAAGAACAAGTTGCGGCATCTGAGATTTCTAAATGAAAGTTAAAGTTTGGAAATTTTGACATTTGCTACCACTAAAAACACCGTGCTTCACATTTACTATCGATTTAATTTTTTTTTTTTTTACTTTACTACCACCCAAATCACACTTTGTTAAAATTAACTACTACTTAACGGATTCCGTTATGTTTATTTTAAAAAAAAAAACAGCCCCTCACTGCTAACCCCTCAAGTCAGCCGCCCCTCCCCCGCCCCCCGCCGGCGGCCGGCGCCCAGAACTAATCTAAAGTCATGCACACTTTTGGTTGCAAACAATTACAGAGTACATAGTACTCGTAATAGAAAGTACTCAAAATAAAGCTAGGATGTTTAATGTGCGGACCAAATTATCAAAGAGTTTTTAAAATTATTTACTATTTAGTTATATACAAAGTACATTATTAAAATATTTTATGTTAGGTTGTTTAAGGAGCTAATTGGTTATAACTTTGCAAATTCATAAAAGGATACGAAAAGATTACTAAATAGGATAAAGTACAATTCAGATGAAAAAAAAGAACACTTAAAACAGCTTATTAAATGCTCCGTAGGATAAATGAGGGGTGGAGTTAATTAAGATTACTTAAATATTCAAATCAAGGGAGGAAGAGGGAACACTAAGGTTGGAGCTGAACAAGAAAGATATGAATGAGTATGAGATAAGAAAGAGGAGAAATATGAGAGAAAGAGCATTCATGAAGATTTTCTCGTCAAAATAAAATCTATATACCTTTCCAACTACTTTTTTAGGTTAAATGACTACTGCCTTGATTTACTTAAGCCTACTTGTTACAATCAGTTTCACATAGTAGAACATTCACGTAATATTGTGTTAATACTTTGTGACATTCTACTTATAAGTCATACATTAATACAAATAACCCACATAATTCTAAAGTCAGAAATTGTGACCTTCTATGTATTGTAACAAACAATACAAATTGTGACCACAACTAAAAACTATATCAAATAGTCTCTTAATTGTAACAAACAAAACAAATAATCATGACCTATCATTTTACAAACAATACCGATAACTTGGGGAACCGCGCGCAGGTCCACAACTAGTAATATCAGAATAATAGAAGTCTTTTTTTTTTACACAAAGGAAACGAACTTATATATATTAGGCTATAGCCAAACATCCAAGTACAGCAGTCAGAGAGATATATTACAAGGTTTAGAAACTTGCTGCTCAAAAGATAAACTTGCTGCTCAAAAGATAAACTTGCTGCCCAGAAACATAGAAGTCAATTGTATGCCTCTTTTCATGCACTCACAATAAAAACATTTTACTTCGACACATACTACTATAAATCTCCATTATGTAGTTTTCGAATAAGTGAGACAGTGCAGCTTCTATATAGCGCAAATCAAGATCAGCTCCTCCGTTCTCCCGGAAGTGGTGCACAGTCGCCCTCATGTATCGTACTACTTCAGTGATATCACCTTCTGTATACTTTTTCACCCGACATTGGTCCTCATCCAAATCATCTCCACACAAAATCTATTAAAAATTTTGAAACACAACTATAGATCATTAACAAGGTTAATAGTACCCAAAAAAAAATCAAAAAACAAAAAACAAGCACCTAGTACTAAAGTGTAATCTAATAGATACCTTTTCAAAAATAGTGTCAGGTGGAATTCGTGACATCCAACCATGTAGATACTGCCTGCTTAATCCAAGGGACCATTTGAGACTGTAGCTACTCTTGGGATTGGAGACCAAATGAAAATACAAGGTGACCAAAAATTCAGCTCTTTCCAGGCCATCCCAAAAGGCTGGATAGTTTTTAAGCAACAAAGTCTTCCAAAAGTGCCCCTCTTCATAGGGATAATGAAACAGAAGATCGCCTAAGTATTTTAATTCAGAATTTTCGGTTACTCCTTCAAGTAGTTTCTCCATGATCAGCAAGACATTCTGCATATCACCTTGCTTTTTCAATATCATCACGGAATCATCAAATGTCACTCTATCTCGAAAAGATAGTGTAGTCTCAAACCTAACCATTTTGGAACCAATATGATTGATAACAACTTGTGTTATCAAAATATTGGTCCAATCATGTAAACCATCATGAGCACCATATTTCTCATGATAGTCAAGCACCCCTAATACTATACTTTGCATAATTCTTAGGCATTCCCGTTTCAAAAGATTAGGACAATCGACTTGAGGCAATATATCTTTCCAACCAAGATAAACACCTAGACACCTATCTTCTTTCTTTTCATGATCCTTTAACCAAGATGCTAAGGTGAACGGTTTTGAATAATATGAAATTGCATCCCCATCATGAAAAATTGGAAAATCTAACGGTAGGAGTGGCATTCCTCCTGTAGATGTTTGTTCAATGAGGTCCACTTTCTCATCTAACACTTCATCCAACACCTTATCCACCACTTCATCCACCTTATCCAAATTCCCAACAACTACTATTGACTCCTCATTCAAATCTTTCCCAAAAGAATTATCATCCTTTTCTAGCTTTTCTTTTCCCTTTGATGTGCCACTTTCTTTGGATCCCTACAAAATATTGAAAACAAATATATCGTATATATATAACCCATCATTAAACATTAATTTATTAGCTGGAGATCGAGAATTAACGAACTCTCCACATTAACAAACTTACATACACCAAGTAAAGTAAAGAAACCAATCAATCAATCAATCAATCAATCAAAGCCTTAATCCCAAAAGTGGGGTCGGCTAACATGAACCAAATTTGATTATTCCGTGTAGTCATCAACATAAATCTTTCTCCTCCATCCCTTACGATCCAAAACTTCATCCTCACGTAAATCCATGCACTTCATATCCTTCCTCACTCCTTCCAACCAAGTCATCTTTGGTCTCCCTCTTCCTCGTTTAATCCCTCCATGGTCCCACTCTTCCACTCTTCGCACCGGTGCCCCCTCGGGTCTCCGTCTTACATGTCCAAACCAACGCAGACGATTTTCCCTTAATTTATCTACAATGCCCGCCACACCTACTTTCTTGCGAATAACCTCATTTCTGATTCTATCTCTTAAAGTGTTTCCACACATCCACCTTAACATGCGCATTTCCGTAACCTCCATCTTTTTAATATGCTCTTTCTTAGAAGCCCAACATTCTGTACCATAGAGCAACACTGGTCTTATGGCAGTCCTGTAGAATTTTCCCTTCAACTTTAAGGGAATGCTGCGGTCGCATAGCACTCCCGTGGCCGCTCTCCATTTAAGCCACCCTGACTTAATCCTGTGGGTCACGTCTTGATCAATGTCACCATTCTTCTGGATGATCGACCCTAGGTACTTAAAACATTCACTCATGGTCAAATCCTTTCCATCCAAACTCACCACTTCATTGCTTGTCCCCCTCTGAGTGCCAAAACGACATACCAAATATTCAGTCTTACTCCGACTTAGCTTAAACCCTCTAGATTCCAACCTTTGCCTCCATTGCTCCAACTTGACATTAACCCCATCCTTAGTCTCATCCACCAAAACGATATCATCTGCGAACAGCATACACCATGGAACCTCATCTTGAATTGGTCTAGTTAATTCGTCTAGAACCGTTGCAAAAAGAAAAGGGCTTAATGCAGACCCTTGATGCAATCCGATTGTAATAGGGAAATCTTTTGTCAACCCTCCGCATGTCCTCACATTTGTTGACACATCCCGATACATATCCTTAACTAGGTCTACATACCTTCGTGGGATACCTTTCTTCAACATTGCCCACCAAAGTATCTCTCTTGGCACCTTGTCATATGCCTTCTCTAAATCAATAAAGACCATATGAAGATCTTTCTTCTTTACCCTATAAAACTCCATCATTTGTCTTATCAAATGGATTGCCTCCATAGTAGATCTCCCAGGCATAAAACCAAATTGGTTATCTGAAATGCTTGTGCATGCCCTCAACCTTTGTTCAATCACCCTTTCCCACAACTTCATAGTATGGCTCATAAGCTTAATTCCTCGATAGTTAGAACAATCTTGAGCGTCTCCTTTGTTTTTATAAACCGGGACCAAGGTGCTCTTCCTCCAATCTTGTGGGATCCTTGTAGCCGTCCATATCTTGTTGAAAAGGTTTGTTAACCAATCAATACCAATCTTACCCAAACACCTCCACACCTCTATCGGTACCCCATCAGGGCCAACCGCCTTCTTAGGTTTCATCTTCCTCAGTGCAATCTCCACCTCTACTCTCCTAATCCTTCGCACATACTCCATGTTGATTTCTTCATCACTCATAGAGGTATCTCCTATCACAACTCCATTACTTCCATTAAATAATTCATCGAAGTACCCCTTCCACCTGTCCTTGATGCCCTCCTCTTGCACTAGGACCATTTGGTTCTTATCTTTGACACACTTCACCATGCCAATATCCTTCCTTGCCTCTTGTCTTCTCTTTGCCATCTTATAAATGATCCTTTCTCCCTCCTTGGAATCAAGCTTTTCATAAACCTCCTGATATGCCTTTTCTTTTGCTTGGCGAACAGCTGCCTTTGCCTTACTCTTAGCCTCCTTATACGCTGCAAAGGTTTCATCACTCCTACATTTTCCTAAGGCTTGATAGCATTCCCTTTTTTGCTTAATTACTGCTTTCACCTCTTCATTCCACCACGAAGTATCTCTCTGTACCGAAGTTCTTCCCCTTACTTCCCCTAAGACCTCTTTGGCCACTCTTAGGAAACAGTTCTTCATTCGTAACCAGGTCATGTCCGGATCCACCTCTCCATCCCAATCCGCTTCTTCAATTACCTTTTCTGTAAAAACCTTAGCTTTTGCATCCCTTAGGGTCCACCATCTTATCCTTGGTTCTTCTTGTCTAACTTTTTTCTTCGCCTTCTCTTTCAGACGAATAGTCATTACCAATAGCCGGTGTTGGGTGACCACACTCTCCCCTGGGATAACCTTACAGTTTATGCAACTTTGTCTATCTATGCTCCTTGTGAGCAGGAAGTCTATTTGAGTTGCATTTGCTCCATTCCGAAAAGTTATCAAGTGTGAATCCCTCTTCTTAAACCAAGTATTAGCCAAAATTAAATCATATGATTGGGCAAAATCCATAATAGCTTCACCACCGGCGTCCCTCTGCCCATACCCAAAGCCTCCATGGACACTCTCATAGCCATCTCGGCTCGCCCCAACGTGCCCATTTAGATCCCCTCCAATATATAACTTCTCTGAGTGGTGGACACCCTGCACCACCTCGTCTAGGTCCTCCCAAAATTGTCGTTTCTCTTCTGCATCTAAACCCACTTGGGGAGCATAAGCACTGATAACATTCACAATCTCCTTGCCACATAGCAACTTCAGCCTTATCAACCTATCGTTCTTCCGATAGACCTCGATCACCTCTTTTGCCAACCTCTCATCGAGAACCACACCAACTCCGTTCCTAGCTCCACCATTCCTTGTTCTGTGGCTCGTTTCTTGCCCAACATACCATACCTTATACCCCAAAACCAAGCCTCGAGCTCCTTCTCCTGTCCATCTTGTCTCTTGGAGGCACATGATGTTCACGCGTCGTCTTTTCATTACTTCTACCAATTCTGCTGATTTTCCCGTAAGAGACCCCACATTCCAAGAACCAATCCGCAAACTAAATTCTTTTCTCCCACGCTCCCTCCTGATCCCAACTCCAAGTCCTTGATTATTTGACACCACAATTGGGCAATATGGCGCGTCGCTTCTGGGCGACGACCTAGCAACCCTTACATACTTATCACTGCACCCGGGTCTGGGAAGTGCAGCGCGTCGCTCAGTAGGGAACGCCCCAATGGCACGCCCTTGCTCATTTGACACCACACTCGGGCAATGTGGCGCGTCGCTTCTGGGCGACGACCTAGCAACCCTTGCATACTTATCACTACACCCGGGTCTAGGAAGTGCAGCGCGTCGCTGAGTAGGGAACGCCCCCACGAAAATATCTGTTTGGCTCATGTCATGGGATGTGACGAAGTTTTATACTGGCTGTCACTGGCCTACCGTAACCCTCCTCCTTTATCCAGGCTTGGGACTGGCAGCGGGAAACCCACTGGCGGAGTTAAAGTAAAGAAACATATATAGATATATATATATTGCTCATGAATCAATTCATTTAGAATGGAAATACTACATAAAGATATGTAAATGAAATAACTAACATAAATCAATCAGATACACTCACTATCTACATCTTAGTTAATTTTATGGGTAGCATATGTATAGTACAGTACAGTGTTTACATACATACTATATTCCATATATTACTTACTCGTATCATATTGTAGCAATCAAAGAAGTCATTTACCTTCTTGGAAGACTTTGAACTTCGAAGGGTAGGCTTTGAACTTTGAGGGGTAGGCTTTGAACTTGGAGGGGTAGGTAGGAAACCAATATCCGTCAGTTTTTTTTGATGTTCTTTATTCCACATTTTGAGCCTTAAAAAAAAATACAAATTATAATATCAGTGTAGTGTGACAAAAATGGTCAATTGCATATATTTCATTAGCTACAACCTAATTAAATTCTAGTTACATACCAGCCTACTTGAATTTTTGGATCAATAGTTTCCAACAGTGGCTTCAAATCCTGCATAGTCACGTCATTCATAATTAATGAGATGACGACATTTAATAATAATACGTAGTAGAATAAATCATCAAAGATTGTAATGGCTCGATTATTAATTACCAAACGAATTTTATCCATTTGCGTGTCACTTTGCAAATGTAATTGTAACTTGGGAGACAGAACCTAAAATTACAAGAAACTAAGTCAAGAAACACATTTTGTATATATACCAAAAAGTCGGATACTATACAAGCATATATATTACATTTACACAATTTATGAGCATCATATTCTACATTGTATATACAATGCAACATATTCAATAATGATCACCCATCATGTGATAAGTTGAAAAAAACTTGAAGTTAAAAAATCTCTAATCCATTTCTAATTTAACACTATTTTTTTCTAATGGGAAGCTATAGTAGCAAACAAATTTGGTAACAAAAGCTCAAATTCTTGGATTTGGAGAAATAAAAGTCATGCATAGGTGGAAATACAACAATGAAACAACCAATTAAGAATAGTGAAAATCTTATCCTCATAAGGAAAAAGGAATTTTTTTGGAAGTATAGGCTCTAATCTAAAGCTAATTAAAAAGCTCTTATGTGAGTTTGATCTAACTGTCTTACATAACTTATGTCAATAGGGTTATATAATCTAAAAGGATTAAAAAAAAAAAAAAAGGAAGAAAATAACAAAATAAAAAACTAATTTACTTACAATAAACAACAATGCAGATGCTCTAGTCACAGTGGGAAAAAAATGCTCTAATTGCCAATACTTGGAATTGGTTAGCGCATCTGAATGTAACACCAAATCATCCTGAAAAAATCATTATACAATAGAGCATCATATACTATGCAACTTAATTTTATTGGAAAAATTCAAGAATTCGAACAATAATAATCTCACACGTACACTCAAATGTTGGATCGATAAATTGAACATTAATTCTTACTCTGGTACCCAAAGAACATCAACCTTTTTAAGGTCATGGAACTTATTACTATCTATTAACACAATTATTCGATAATCACCATCATCAACCTCACAGCAACTTTCGACCCCTTTGCCTCTTAAAGAAAGTTCAAAGTCCTCTTTTGATTTGGCCCTCTTCCTATAGTTGTCAATTGATTTGTTCTCCTGGTCAACCTCAGCGGATAGAGTTTTATGACTTTTATCATCCTGAAAAAGTCAATTAATTAATATATCAGACTTAGCAAATAATAACCTGCCTTATTAATAAAAGGTCAGTTTAAAAGTCAGCAAGTAAAATGGTGCCAAATTACTCATGTAGACTTCTAGTTAAACTGCATATGTGTGGAACCCATGATTAGATTATCATTTGAGATTCTGATAAGAAATTATTTAGGCCAAAGTGAAAAGGTTTGTCTATTATATAATTCATCAATGCATAGGTATTATACCAGGTAAGATTTTTTATTTTTTTGGGTGAAGGAGAGGGGCAAAGCCCCATTCATTTACCTCAAAACAAAAGAAACAAACACACCAGCAAAAGAACAAAAGAAAAACAAGCAGAGCAAAGTAAAAAAAAAAATAAAAATAAATAAAAAAAAAATAAACTAAGGCTGAGAAGCAGCCCCAGCTAGCCATCGCAAAACACGATCAGGTTATTCCTATTGCTCGGCACCATACGAGGAAGAGCAACACATCCCAAGTCCTCCAATAAAACTACATGAAGATCCTTCGGGATCGCCTCAAACATGATTAGGTTTCGCTCCGCCGTCACCCCATAGTTTTCAAGCCAATCGGCTGCCCAACAGTGAGACACTACTACTTCCCAGTCCCTGTCTCAATAAGTGCCTTGCACTTTCGAATCATATAAATGTATGGAAAGTTGGTTGGAATTTCATCCACTAACATGCTAGCTATTACCCAAAATCCACCAATATGTGAACTTTTCGATGCCCTCCCTCCCAAGCAATCTGCAAGCCTCGCATAACAGCCATTAACTCGGCCTTAGTACATGTGCATACTCCACATTTGACAGCAAAATATTCAAACTCCCCTGAGCTTCCACGAATCAGTCCCCCAGCTCCTGCTGCACCAGGATCACCTTTTGCCGCATCAGTATTAAGTTTAACCCACCCTATGTCAGGTTGCACCCATCTAATATAAGCATGTTCCCTTCTCCTTTTGCCTCCTTGATCGAGCAGAGCATATATCCCCTCTCCATAGCTTGTTTAATTAGACCAACCCGAGCAAATATAAAGCTAACTTGGTCAACTGGAATCCTTGGCTCATTATTGAAACATCTTTCGTTGTGCCACCTCCATAACCACCAACACACAACAGCAAACACTCTCGGCCATTCCTCACCTCTCAACACATCACCACTTTCAATGTTCTCCAGCACCCATTCCATCACAGGATTATTACTCAAGTTGAAAACAGAACTCCCACCCAATTTCTGCGAAACTATACAAGCAGCAGGACAGTTTTTTAAGATGTGAATTTCTGATTCTTCATTGGCACCACACATCTTACAACGAGGGTCATCAGTTAAGGATCTAATGAATCTAATTTGTTAGTCATTAGTCTTCCTTGAACAGCCAACTAAACAAAAAATCTGATTCTCTGAGGTACAGGAAGCCTCCAGATTAACTTCCATCCTTGAACGTCTTCAATTAAGGCTGAATTCTCATCTCTTAGATAAATTATACCACCTAAGATAAATTAAGATAAGAAACAATATTCCTAAAACATATATATATCTCATAGCAATAAAATTCAGCAAATCATAAAGATATTATCATATCTCAAACAGATTCTCATACAGATTTATTATTAAGGAAATAATCCCAAAATAAAATTATTATTTCTCTAATGTACACGTACCTGAATGATGTTATATATAAGTCCATTGGTACACTTCTCGATAACAAACATCACCGCCATTTCATCATCATCTTTTTGCGGAAATACCCTTTGCAAAGTCAATTTCCACCCCAACCAAAATCGATGGTACAAAAAAGCTGATTAAAAAACAGGAGAATATATTAAAAGCAAAATTATTTATAAAGTTTGGAAATAAATAAATAAAATTTATATTCAATACCCAGTGTATTATCCCAATATAATTTTGTTAGGATAATAAATTTGCCTCTGAACCCTAATAGATCTTTCACCTATATAGATCAAAGAAAAAAAAATTTAGTCAATAAAAATAATGAAATTAGATATTTTATAACATAAACTTGAAATAAATATATAATAACTAACATTGTGAAGATATTGATCAAGACACTTGTCACCCTTATTCATGTGATGAGCCCATAAACAAAGGCAGTCAAAGCACCCTTTGTCCAAAATTACATCATACGACCTTGGAATGAGAATAGGTGATCCTGAAAATAACAAAACAAAAAAAAAAATCATTGTCTCAAGTAATTCAAAATTATAGGTTAGTTCAGCATAAAAAGTAATCATAATATAATGCTCTTCGTACTAAATAATTGATCGAACCTGAAGTGGGGCTAGAACATCCTTTGTTAGCCATTGCATTCCAACTTTTTCTCTGTGTTGATTCTTCATTGTCTTGATCAATTCACTCGAATAATCCACGCTAGTAATATTATGGAAGCCACTCGAATAAAGTTGCTCACTTAATCTTGAATTGCCACAAGCCGGAACAAGTATATTAGGTGATTGTAGAATTTCGAGATTAGGCATAATATCGGGGCTCAATTCATCCCACGATAAATACCATTCTACAGCAGATGATTTTTTTTTCCTCTTGTAAAATCTGTTCCATTCCTTACTATTATTGAATAAGTCAAAGTTATCCATATCACTGATATCAGTTACCACCTTCATATTCAAAAAGAAAAAGAGAAAAAAAATCACTTAATTATGCATGCAGAAATTAACTCCCAAGGGACAAGAAAAATAAGCACACTGACCTTCTCTTGTTCCGTCATAACTCACAGTAGTAAACTCCAAAGTCCAAACACTAAGGACATGCAAAAACACATATTATTATAACAATATATTTTCAATATAATAATACATGAAAATATAAAATTGAATTATTATAATAAAATTGCATTAATTACTTTAGTTCTATAGTTAGGTTGGTAGCTTAATATTATTGAAGAGTATTCTGTTTGGTTTTCCTTCGATCATAAAAACGAACCCATAATTACAATCAAATCAAACCATTTACCATAAGATTGATTAAACCTTAATTAGCAACTGTGACAACAAAAATATGAATCAAATTGCACAATTATAGAAAGCAGTTAAACAAGGAGAGAAAACTGACAGTGCCGGAGATGATCGGGAAAGCAGAGGTGGCGACGGAGGTAGGTCCTGAATACGGTGGTGTAAGTTAGGGTTTTTGGAGAACCTAAAGAAATTTAAAAAAAAAAAAAATCAGACGGCTTACCTGGGTGGCGGCGACGGAAAAAGGAGGAGGGACGGGCAGTGAGGATATCCGGCGACGGTGGTCCTGCGAAAGGGGTTGATTTGCGACCCAAAATTAGGGTTTTTCGCACAAATTAACGAAATTAAAAATATATATATATTCAGAACACTTACCGACGAGGAGCGTTGCCGGCCGGAGGACGCCGCGTCGGTGGGAGGAGTTGCTTGGGTTAGCGCTGTTTTCGCCTTCTTCGTTGTTGCCCTCTTTCCCCTTCTTTGTTGAAACTCAGTTTCGTTTTGTTTAAATTCTTTTTTCAAAAATCTACGACCGGTTCTGGTACAGACCGGCTGTAACCATTTTTTCTTTTTTCTTTTTTCTTTTTTCTTTTTAACAATAAAACCTATGTACGGTAGCACAGCCACAAAAACGTATGTAAACGGTCGCAATTTCTGCAATCTACGGTCGCGCAATCTATAATACTACCTCCGTTTTTTAGGAAGTTTTTTTTAGTTGACACGTTTCTATTTTAATTTATATTTGTGTTGTAAAATGTCTGTTTTAACCTCAACTTTTCCAACTAACATTCTCTTTTCTCCCTTCACATGTCATCTTCTCCACAAATACTCAAACATCCAACTTCACTTTCTTCACCACACCACCACTAGTCATTCCACCACCACCATTTCAACCACCCATTAACCCCTTTATAACTAATTCCACCACCCGTCAACCCCCTTCTCATCATACCAACTAATTCCACCACTCGGAAATCTAACGCCATCAATTCCACGGTTTCACCGTCAACCTCTCGCCACTGATTCCACTGTCAACCTAAGTTTTTGAAGGAAACGCCTCTTCCTCTCCGTTGAGCAAAATGGGTCTTGGATTATACTTCATTTGAAACCAATGCTGCACGAATACGCCAACCTCTTGGCGTTTCTCGTACCGGGGACGTATCTGATGTGAATCTAGTCCCCTTTTTTATAACTATCTTTATTGCTTTACTTAGGACTCTCTTGGTTTTACCTTACTCTTAAAGTGGGGGTTTTACAAGTGAGTTTTTTAATAATGTTTTTGTTAGTAGTAGTTAACACAACTTTGGAAACCCAAGGCCCCATAAATACTACTAACAAAAACATTATTAAAAAAACTCACTTGTAAAACCCCCACTTTAAGAGTAAGGTAAAACCAAGAGAGTACCTAAATAAAGCAATAAAGATAGTTATAAGAAAGGGGACTCGATTCACATCAGTATCGGGTACTCACTAACTAATCAACCCATGGCTTGGTTGGGTCTTCACCCAACCCCTAGCTAATTAACTACTCACTAAACATGGTGAAAAACAACATAACTACAAGTTTCAATACTAGCATCAATCTAACAAGTTGAGTGGAGTGATAAATCTAAATTAATTGAACATGCAACAACAAATAACCAAGATTAAGAGAGAAATCTATAATTAAAAGTAAATAAAAAACAGAAATTAAAGAGTCAGAGATAGAGGAAAGAGATTACTAATGAAGCTTTAAGATTGAGAAAATATTGAAAGTGAGAATACAAACTTCAACTTACTATTACAATGATAGAGTTTGAGAGAAACTAAGCTAATTGATAAGAGTTTTAGAGAGTTAAGTAAGAGAAAAGAGCCTAAGGAAGCTAAAGGGAAAGAAGGTGATCTTCTCCCGGGAAGAAGATGCAGAAAACTGAAACCATGGGGCGTATGTATTCACCTCAAAGTTACATTGTAAAATCCGCCCAAAAAGTCGGGTCTGCATATAGGAGCACCCGCTCCTACATATAGGCAGGTCAGAGGGGTTACTAGGTAGGTTGGAGGGGTTACTAAATCGGAGAGGTTAAGAGGTCAGGGGTTACTAGGTCGGAGGGGCCGGGTTACTAGGTAGGTCGGAGGGGTTACTTGGTCAGGGGTTACTAGGTAGGTCGGAGGGGTTACTTGGTCATTGGTTACTAGGTCACAGGGGTTACTTGGTCAGGGGTTACTAGGTCGGAGGGGTTACTAGATAGGTCGGAAGGATTACTAGGTAGGCTAGAGGGGTTACTTGGTAGGTCGGAGGGATTATTTGGTCAGGGGTTACTAGGTCGGAGGGGTTACTAGGTAGGTCAGAGGGGTTACTTGGTCAGGGGTTACTAGGTCGGTCTGGAGTTACTAGGTCATCAGTAGAGGTTACTTGATTAGAGGTTACTTATATGTTAATTGGCCACACCGTGTGGCCAGCCACACACAAAACCTACTATTGTAAAATATAGTGTATATGTTTTATTTAGTGTACATTTCCTAGTCAAAAGCATATTATTAGTTACCTAATTATAACCTATCCATCACGTCTAGTTTGAGGCTTGTATCGTGTATATATGCTAAATTTGGTAAAGTGAATACTTAAGGAAAATATTTTCAAAAATGTTTTAGACAAAAATTGTATCAGATCAATAATTTATATTTTGTTGTCAAAAATATTAAATAAGATCAAATATTTTTATTCTAGTATATGAACTATGATATTTTTATTATTCTATATTATACGAATTTTATGCCTAAGATTTATAGGAAGTAAAAGGTGTTTAAGAAATTTAGTGAGCTAGTTACAGTATTACAGTAACAGTAAAACAAATAAAGATAGCCGTAATAATTAATGTATTATCGACATTATGTCACCATAAGAGAAAACAAAAGGTTGAGTTCCCTCTAGGTCGAGCCTTGGGAGGGTTTCTGTTCTAGCTCTCTGGCTAGGTTTTCCTCTGTTTCGAGGTTTTTCTCGATTTTTAATCGAGTTTTCTGCTTTTTCCTTCGCAAATTTCGTTCTTGTTCTTACTCTGTGTGTTATTTGCTCTGTTACTGTAATCATGGTTGACCCTAAACAAACCCTATCGCTGATGGAGAAAACGTCAGGGGACGATGGCAATAAGGATGTTCTGGCCACGAAAGAACACGATGATGCTATTGATTGGGATGATACGGGGGAAGATGATGAGGATGCTCGAATTGAACTTGCCCTATTAGGTAATCTATGGACTAATCGCAATATAAATGTTAACGCTTTCATTGCTACAATAAAGGGGGTCTGGCAGCCTAAACATGGTCTGGATATTTCGAACATTGGTAAAAACCGCTTCCTGTTTCAATTCTACCATTGGAGGAAGCGACGTGTCTTGGATGAGAAACCATGGCACTTTGACAGACATGCCTTAATTCTTGGGGACACTATTGACTCGATAAAGCCATCTGACATTGAACTCTTCCACCTGCCTATGTGGGTAAGAGTTTACAATCTCCCTTTGAATGGGAGATTAAATCTAGCCAGTGTTGAAAAAATTGGAAATAAATTGGGTACTTTTGTAAAGCTTGATGCGACTGCTCAAGTCGGTATTGACAAGTCTATCAGAATTCGTGTGATGGTGGACGTGCGTAGGCCGTTGTTCAAGCAGGTGACGCTGAAGCTAAGGGGTGGAATTGAAGAAGCTTTCGAGGTAAAATATGAAAAACCACCCCTTTTTTGTTTTTTCTGTGGAATGATGGGACATGGTCTAAAAGATTGTAATTTAAGGAGCATAAGGAGATTGAAGACCATGTTCTTCCTTTTGGCAATTGGATGAAAGCGTCTCCCTGGAAGTATAGTGTGGGGGTGTAGGAGGACAAAGTAGGGAGAGGGGGTCGGGGAGCTGTGCGAAGTCGTTGTTCATCACTAAACCGAAACCACCTGTAAAGAAGAAGGTTGCTGAAGTTTTCCATGTTGAAGAGGTCGTGAATAAACTAGTAGGGTAGGATTGAGTGGCAGAGAGGGAGGGGAATCACAACAAATTGAGGGAGATGGTGAGATTTTTACTGTTACTAGTAGTGAGAAGGCAGGAGGGAGTAGTGAGGTGTTGGTAATAAAGGAGGATACAAATATAAGGGGAGTGAGCCATAAAAAAAAGTTGGAAACGTATTGTGAGGGATTCGGATCACAGTATGAAGGGGGAGGTTAATATTTCTGGTGAAAAAAGGAAGGAGCTAGAGAAGGGCAGTGGTGAAATAACTAGCAGGACTGATGGTAGTGTGGACATTAATAAGAGAAGAGTTGTAGGAACCCCTAACGAGAAAGTGGCGAGCCCCACACAATGGGCTCTCGGTGAGCGATGAGCTACATTATTTCTTGGAATTGCAGGGGATTGGGGGGCATCCCTACAATCAATGCTTTGAAACGAATATTGTTCCTTGAATGTCCCCAAATGGTGTTTCTTTTGGAGACACGTTTAAAAGCTTTCGAGTTTGAAAAAATAAAACAAAAAACGAAGTTTGATAGTGCTTTGGTGGTAGATTGTGAAGGAGAACGGAGGAAAAGGAGGGGGGGCTGGCTTTAATGTGGAAAAATACTCTGAATGTTGTAGTGAAGTCTTATTCCCAAAACCATATTGATGTGGACATTACCTCGAACCAGCAGGGTGATTGGCGATTTTCTGGGATTTATGGGTTCCCTGAGGACGAGAATAAATTCAGAACAGGGCTGCTACTAAAGAGCTTGCGTGACAACCATGGTAGTCCGTGGTTATGTGGTGGAGATCTCAACCTAATGCTGCAATCGTCAGAGAAGATGGGTGGTCGTGACTTTTGCACCGAGGAAGCTGACATTCTTAGGGAGGCCGTGGACTATTGTCAGTTGGAGGATCTTGGCTATATTGGTCACGACTTCACGTGGTCAAATAATAGAGGAGGTGATGAAAACATACACGAACGTCTTGATCGCTTTTTGGCTAATCGGGCTTGGAGGGATAGATTCACGGGCTCCTTTGTTACTCACCTCACCAAAAAGAAGTCACCTCACCAAAAAGAAGTCGGATCACTTACCAATCCTTTTGTGTATTAAGGATGCTCTGAATATGCCCAAGAAAAAAAAAAGAAAAAAATGTATCGTTTTGAAGAAATGTGGTTACGGGATGAGAATTGTGCTAGTATTGTGTCCGATGCTTGGGAAAGGGGTGGTGAGCTATGCTCAAAAATTGCCTTCACTTCATCTAGTCTTAGTGCGTGGAGCAGAAATAAATTCGGGGATTTTGTAAAAGAGCTTCAAGCTTGCAAAGGGCAAATGGAACTTCTTATGAAGGAAACTCAAACGGAGGAGGTTTTAGCCCAAATGCGGGCCATTGATGACCGGATGGATGAACTCGAAAGAAGGGAGGAGATGTACTGGAAGCAGCGTATCAGGCAAGATTGGCTCAAACACGGTGATAAAAATACGACTTTTTTCACACAAAGAGCTGCTCGTAACAACATAAAAAAATAAAAGATGCGGCTGGCTCAGAGTTCGAAGATGAGGAGCAAATTACGGAGGTTTTCGTAAAATATTTTGAGGAACTCTTTGCCGAGAATAGTCTTGTTGAGCCGGAACCTGTTATTGAGAAAATGGAAAAGATGGTCACTGATCAGCAATGTAGCAACTTGGCTGCCCCGTTCAAGGCGGAAGAGGTGCGCACCGCTGTATTTCAAATGCATCCGACAAAGGCCCCTGGGCCCGATGGTATGTCTGCAATCTTTTTTCAGAAATTCTGGGATGTTGTAGGTGTGGATGTGGTTGAGAAAGTGTTGGATATTTTGAACAATAATGGTGACATAGGTTCTATTAATCAGACTCATATTGTTTTAATCCCAAAAAAGAAAGAATGTGAGTCTCCTGTTGATTTTAGACCTATTAGTTTATGTAATGCGTTGTATAAAATTGTCACCAAAGTGCTAGCTAACAGGTTAAAACTAGTACTCTCGTTCATTATACATGAGTGGCAGAGTGGTTTTGTTCCAGGGCGCTTGATTACAGATAATGTGCTGGTTGCATATGAATGGTTTCACTATCTCAGGAAAAAGAAAACAGGAAAGAAGGGCTTCTTAGGTCTTAAACTTGATATGAGTAAGGCCTATGATGATAGAGTGGAATGGGTTTTTCTGCAGAAAATGATGTTTAAATTGGGCTTGCCGGATAGTTTTGTGAATCTGGTTATGAAATGTGTTAGCTCTGCAGAGTTTGAGGTTTTGGTGAATGGGCAACCGTCTAGGAATTTTAAACCTAGTCGGGGGCTCCGGTAGGGTGATCCGCTCTCTCCGTTTCTCTTTATCATGTGTGCTGAAGGTTTGTCGGCTTTGCTTAGGGATGTAGAAAAGGAGGAAAGCTATCCATGGGATTAAAATTGGCAGACATTTTAGCCCTATTTCTCATCTTTTTTTCGCTGATGACAGTCTTCTTTTTGTAGGGGCAACTGAGGAGGAGGTAGAGAATGTGTTGGGAATCCTTTCTACTTACGAGGTGGCTTCGGGTCAGAAACTGAATATGGACAAGTCAGAGGTGTCTTTTAGCCGAAACATTGAGCAAGAACGGAAGAATACGCTTCAGATGAAGTTATATTTTAAGGCTGTCGAAGGACATGATAAATATCTTGGTTTGCCAATGTATATTGGTAGTTCCAAGAAGCAGGTGTTCCATAACATTCAGGATCGGATTTGGAAGAAATTGAAGGGTGGAAAGGGAATTTTTTGTCACAACCGGGTAGGGAAGTTCTGATCAAATCAATAGCACAAGCAATTCCTACATACGCAATGCAATGTTTTTTTATCTCGAGTAGCATTTTAAATGAGGTGGAAAAATTGTGCCGTCGGTTTTTTTGGGGTCAAAAAGGTGAAAAAAGGAAGTTGTGTTGGGTGGCATGGGAGAAGTTATATGTGCCAAAGAAGGAAGGTGGGCTTGGTTTTCGCAACATGAAATTTTTTAATAAAGCTCTCCTTGCTAAACAGGCTTGGCGCATCTTACTGAATGAAGACTCTCTCGTGGCTAGAGTTCTCAAGGGGAAGTATTACCCTCACTCCACTTTGTTAGAAAGCAAAGGTTTAACCGAATGCAAGCTATACTTGGAGGTCGATCATGGGGGCACGAGATGTTTTGATGAAGGGCGCTAGGAAAATTATTGGAAATGGCACCACTGTCCATATATGGAACGATCCGTGGGTTCCTAATCTCCCGAGTTTTAAGGTCTGTTCGAGTCAAGTTGCGGGGGGAAGCACTCCAATTTTTGTTCGTGATTTGTGGGATGATAATTGCTGGAATATGCAGGTACTTGAGGCTAATTTCTCCTCTCTGAAAACTAATGAAATTTGCAGCATCCCCATCCCTTTGTTTGATCGAAGGGATTCTTGGGTGTGGCATCATACAAAAGACGGAAAATACTCAGTTCGGAGTGCTTATAATCTGTTAACCATTGAGCAAAAAAATGAAAGGGCATCAAATTCGAATGTGGGCGCTAATTTTTGTTTTGCAAGGCATATTTGAAGTTTTCTTATATTCGAACGTGGCATGTCCAATAACACCAATAAATTTCTTATGGTTGTGAGCTAGTTACCCCATATTTGGTGAATATTCAATCTCGCATGTAGATAACATGGTACATAGTATAGAGTATATAGAATAACTTAACGATTATTGCCAAGACAAACTAATTAAGAAGTCTACAAATAAATTTATGGTTTTTAATCACTTTTTTTTTAGTTGCAACGTTTTTATTTAAATGATTTGTGTTGCATAACTTAAGTCATGAATGTATATAATTATAGAGTATCAATAAGTATGAAATATCATTAGTTGACACATGAAGTATATGCTAAAATGAATCTAACAAGATCATGTACACACATCATTATAATTTTTTCATAAGTGTAACTTGTTTAAGAGCCTTAAAGTTGTATATGTGAATGTTATGAAAATGAAAGCATTGCAATTAAAAAACAAAAGAGAGATATAAATCGTATGAAGTGCAGTTTGTAAAAAGGTAAATGAGTTGACATATGGCTCACATGTAGTGCTATTAGCCATTGATTCAACATGCCAACAATGGAAATGTAGACTTTGATAAATTATTATTTTATTAGCGTGTTACTATTTATGGTCTCGGAAACATTTTGTGTAGAACGAACTCACGGTGAGTTCGGTTTAATGCAAAATGTTTCCTATTGTCTCACATTAACTGACATAGCCTAACAACTTCTAAAAATCTCCCTCCTTTAACCATCATACTCGCCCCCCTCTCTTAGTCTCTCTAAGTCTCGTGCATTGTATGAATTAAATAATTATTATTCGTTTAATGCTCTGTTTTCTTCACTTTACTTTTGTTGAATGAAATCATTTTTACTAGTTTTAAATTATTTTTATTGAATTGGAATTAATTAAAGGATATTTTAGAAAATAACACCACAAAAACTCAAAATTTGATTTTAACACTACAAAAAAAAAAAAATATTATAACACCACTAAAAAACCCAAAGATTGGATTTCACTACCACTTGACTTTGCCATTCAAAAAAACTTTTAGTGGCCCCATACTATACATATGTGAATTATCTATTGGATTAGTAAAAAGAAATTTTTTTTTAAAAAAACCTAAAATCCTAACCCAACCACCAAGCCCACCACCAGCACCGGTTCCCTATCGCTGGAAGCCTCACTGCCGCGAAGCTCACCTGCTAGAATCTCTCCTTTACCGCCGACCCCCTTTCCCCTTAATGTCCACCGTCGAAATTATCCCAAACACCCAAACCAAAGCACCCCGATTTGGTATGGGTTTCGGAGTCTATGTGTGGGTTTGGATTCAGGTGAGCGTGATAGGGGGTTTTGGGTCTAGGTGAGGGCTGGGATGGGTTCACGATGCCAGGAAGGCTAAGGTGAGATCTGAGCTGTCGCAGGCAAGCGTGGGGATCTGCCGTCGGATGTTTGTGGGTGTGGATTTGTGGCTGCATTGGCAAGGGTAAAGATCAAGTTCCAGCGATAGGCGACAAGGGATGGGGAAAAGGTGCCGATAGTAGGATGGGGAGGGGGACGAGTTGCCGGCGATGGGATGGGGATAGAGCTGCCGGCAGTGGAAGTTGTCGGTGCTGGCTGGGTTTGGGTTTAGGGATTTTTCTGTTTTTTAAACCAATGTTATACTGACACGTGTACGTGGTGGGTCCCACCAACGAATTCCTTCCAACATCCAAGAATCCGTAAGTAGTGGTAAAATCATTTTTTGGTGATTTTTTTTGTTTTTTTTTTAAAAAAAAAAAACAAATTTTGAGTTTTTTTTTTTTTTTTTTTTTTTTTTGTGGTGTTATTTTCTAAAATATCCTATTTTATTAAGCTGAAATCAATTTTATTGATTTTCTGTTACATTCATTTTTAAAAGTTAATGATTTTTAATGAACTGAAATTATTTTTTTAATGTGAACAAAATAGAGTCTTAAAGTTACATATAATCATGAAATTATCTTGCGTCAATAAATATATGAAAAAATTGACATTTACTACCAGCGAAAGTACCTAGTGTTACATTTGCTCTGTTTAATTTGTTATTTTATTTTGCTACCTCCAAAAATCAAATAATTAAAATTTCACTACCACTTAACGAATCCGTTAAGGTTCTGTTAAGTTTATTAAATAAAAAAAAAATTAAAAAAAGTAACCCAGCCACCCCTCCCCTCAACTGTCACCCCTTCCCTCCCCCCTGCCGGCGGCCGGCCCCCAGAGCTTCGACTGGCGCCGGCGCGAACCCACCCCTACGCAGCCAACCAACCCCCCTTCCCTTTCCCCGTTCTCGATGCCCCGACCCCGACCCCGAACCAAAACCACCCCTTTCCCCTTCCTCCCACCGAAATCCGCCCCGTTCCCCAACCGAAATCGACCCCTCCCCTTCCCCTACCGTTTTCGGCCTTCCCTAACCCTAAACCACCATAAGCGAAACCCTAAATTCGTTTTGGGTGGTTTTGGGGTGGTGGTTTAGGGTTAGGGAAGGCCGGAAACGGTAGGGGAAGGGGGTCGATTTCGGTGGGGGGAACGGGGCTGGGGGGCGGATTCCGATGGAGGGAAGGGGTGGTTTTGGTTCGGGGTGGGGGTCGGGGCAGCGAGAACAAGGAAAGAGAAGGGGTTCGTTGGCTGCGTAGGGGGGGAAAGGGAGGGAGGTGGGTTCGCGCCGGCCGCCGACGCCGGCAGGGGGGAGGGGGTGGCAGTTGAGGGTAGGGGGTGGCAGTGAGGTGGAGGGGTGGCAGTTGAGGGGGTGGCAGTGAGGTGGAGGGGTGGCAGTTGAGGGGAGGGTGGTAATGAGGTGGAAGGGGTAGGGTGGCAGTTTAGGGGAGGGTGGTGGAGGAGCGACAGTGAGGTGGAGGGGTGGCTGCAAGGTAGTTGAATGGTGGCTAAACCCAACTAACGGAAATAGAAACGGTAGTGAAATAAATATTTTAGAGATTTGGGTGGTAGCAAAATAAAAAAAATTAATTTAACAGGTAGCAAATGTAACACACAGTTCTTTTGCTGGTAGCAATTGTCAATTTTTCCTAAATATATATCCACATAGAAACACATCATTTAAATCACCAATTTGTGTATGAAGTACAAATAACTGTCATTCCCATTTATACTATTGATAGAATGGACATTATAACGGCTTAACCAAGCTTTATCAACCTACAAAATCAACATTACTCCATACCATTTACCACCATTAAACCTCCACTAACGGAGTACATTATTTAATCTCAAAAGGAAAATTTACAAATTGCAGCTATTTAAAGTTATTATTTTACAAATTGCAGCTATTTAAAAAAATTGCAAATTACAACCTGTATCAACTTCTTTATCGGTTACGTGTCAAAAAACAGTCGGTAAGGTCTTAAGGTTTTAAGGGAAATTTTAGGCTTTAAGGGTCCGAATTGAGCTCAGAATTAGCAACAAATAACGTAAGTGCCTCATTTTTACAGCAAAGAATAGTTGCCCACAAATCGATACATTTTTGTTACGCAAAACAAGACACTTTTGTTATTTTTTTGCTGATTCCGAACTCAATTTGGTTACTTAAGCACTAAAATGCCCCCTAAAACCTTAATCGATTATTTTTCTACATGTAAACCGATAAAAAAGTTAATATGACTGTAATTTACAATTTATAAGAACTTTTGAAAACAATTTACAATTTCTTTTAAATGACTGCAATTAATCAATTTTCCGTCACAAAATTTCCAACTACTCACTTCCCCCAAGACTTCCCCCCTCCTTCCCTGGCTCCAACACACGCACACACGTCTTCTCTCTTTTAAATACAAAATCCAACCAACATTCATTTATTCACCCGCTTTTTCCTCATCAACTCAAAATTCCAACAATGGCGCCCAAGGTACTCCCTCTCTCTCCTCCTCTCTCTTCAATCTTCTTCTCTAACCTCTCAACTTTGCAGAAAATTACCAGAACAATTCCAACTGCACTCCTCATTTTCTCTCTCCTCTTCAACCTCACCTCTGCTCTTCAGGTATTTTCTCACTCTAAAATTCACAATTCTCTTGCACTCATTCAATTTTTTTTCAGTTGAATTTCAAATTTCATTTCATTTTACTGTCAATTGTTGCAGAAACTCGGACAAACATGCGCTGCAGACCGAAATTGCGATCAAGGACTTCATTGCGAAACTTGCGTCGCTAATCGTAATCTTCGCCCTCGCTGTACTCGCATTCAACCTGTGAATCCTCTCTCTAAGGTCATTTTCTCTCTCCTCTTTTTTCATTACATTTTAGTTTATTTCGTTGTTGATGATGAAGTGGTTTTTTGGTTAAAAATTTGAAGGTGAAAGGATTGCCGTTCAACAGATACTCGTGGTTAACGACTCACAACTCGTTCGCTAGACTCGGCCAGAAATCGGCTACTGGTGCCGTAATTCTCGCTCCTACTAATCAGCAGGATTCTGTTACGTCTCAGCTTAACGTAAGCTTTTTCTATGATTTTTAATTTTTTATTTTTTTTAATAAAATTGCTCATAATCTTAGGGTTTTGAACTTGATAATTTTAATTGCATGCTCAATTAATCGAAATTAAGTGAACTACATTGTTGATTTGCGGTTTATTGTTGCGTTTTAAATGTGAAAGCGTAATGCTGGAGTGGTTGATGAGATGTTGATTTTTTATTAATGTTGCAATTTAATCTTGACTAAATGATTAGGATATATGACTGTTGAAACATACTTTGGGAGGATTTTACATGCTAATAACGTGGATTGGAAATTTTGAATTGATAATGACAATGACTGAATTTGATTCTTATTGCGATTACTTTTAAAGATACGCAACTGATTTGAATTTGTGTCTATTGTGACATCAAACTCAATGAATGGATAGAGTTGTAGAGTTTCTAATTAAGAAGTAAGAATGAACAATAACTATATGGAAATTGTACGATTGAACGTCTTAAAATGGAATGACTTGATTAAATAGCTACCAAAAGTTGTTGGTTGCTTCAGATTCTTTAAGTTCGTTGTGCTGTTTCATTAAATGAGTGGTTTTGAGTGTTAGTCATAGTCGAGATATTAGATGTATATTACAAAAGATTGAAGAAATAGAAAGATGGAAGGATAAAGAGGGTTGAGGCTTGCTTTACTGTTATAATGTTATTCACATTTCTTAATTAGTCGTAGTAGTTATTTAAATTAGTATAATCAAAGTCTTGATGGTATTAGATATGCCGTGTCCTAATTATTTTAACCTTGTTGATTAATGTCAAATGCACAATGGTATACGAAGTTAGACGGGTAATATGTTATAACAAATACAAGGAAATGTGCTACAACTGCTCTTATGTGGACATGCTGATAAACTGCAAAAAGAAAGACTGGCAAAGTGATGACCCGGAATATTCAGCTTCTTTTGCTTTTTAGAGTTTTAAGGAATGATTCTCATGTGAAGTTGGTCAGTAGATGTTTTTTCTTGACTTCTAATGTAAGACCACTATGCTGATATTATAATGTAAGCATCACTTTGTTTACAAAAAGAAAACATAAATCCTAGGTCACCAACAAAGCTGCACTTTTCCTTTTGTAAGTATTATAACTTCATTGCTTAGACAAGTGTACATTTTATGGAACATTTGTTGATAACCGGTTTTCTTGAGTTCCTATCCAATACTGGAACTTGTGAGGTTAGTTTAGTGGAAAATCAGGCTTGGTGACCAATTAAGCATTACTTTGACCGTTAATTTGGCGTTATCCTGTTTCTGCATGCACGTTTATTAAATATTACTCCATTTGTTCCAATTTTGCTGCCCTAATTGATAAACATGCAACTTAAAGATGTGATTTAGATTTATAATTATTGATTTTGTAGAATTACATGTTAGATGCACAGCTTCTGATGATCGAGGAGTCTTCTATAAATTTGTAGCCATCTTGAGAAGGGAAGTAGAATTACTTGAATAAATGAATTGAAATAATAAAGTAAATGCTGGTACATTTAGATTCATGGACCATGCTGCCTTGAAATTCACACTGAGTTATTACAGTATCAATTCTAAATTCAATTATATATCCAGAACTATTGCTTTGATAGAATTTTTTATCGATGTTGCATTGTTACTGTTTATATCAGGTTGGATGGTCTCTTACAAGTGGTGCCGTTATTAATAATTGAATATGGAGTAACAATTGTCTTGTTGGCTGGTTTCTCTATGGGAGATTTACTTGCTAAAAAAACTTACAAATTGTTTCCACATGCTTGTTGTCGTTCATATCATGATCATGCTCTCCTCTCCAGTCTCCAACCCGAGCTAAATATAAAAATAAATGTAAATAAATAAATAAAACAAAGGCAGAGGAAGTTTAAGAAAAAAAATTAAATTTGCTAAGTTACAAACTTACAATGACTAGCTAATTTAGTGATGTTTGGCACTATTCCATTTTGCAGGATGGTGTTAGAGGATTTATGCTTGATATGTATGACTTCAACTATGATGTTTGGCTGTGCCACTCTTTTGGTGGAAGATGTTACAACAATACAGCCTTTGTAAGTATGTCTGTATGTGCACTTAATATTTGTAGCATGACTAAACAAGCTTGGTACCTTGTTATTAATGTACCTTAACTTCTCCATTTCCGGTCTTCTTTACTGCATAAGATTTTCTCTTGAATAGCTTATCTGACTGATTTTTGTAAATAACTCTGTAGAAACCTGCAGTAGAAGTCTTGAGGGAGATGCAGACCTTTCTTGAGGCTAACCCTTCTGAGATTATCACCATATTTATTGAAGACTATGTTACATCACCCAAGGGTCTGACAAAGGTGTTTGATACTGCCGGCCTCAGGAAGTATTGGTTTCCAGTATCCCGAATGCCCAAAAATGGGGGTGATTGGCCCATAGTTGATGATATGATTCAGAAAAACCAGCGACTGTTGGTATTCACTTCAAAAGCTAATAAAGAAGCTTCTGAAGGGATCGCCTACAATTGGAGATATGTCTTAGAAAATCAATGTGAGTACATAAATTCATAACTCCAGTTACACAGTCAATGTCAAATGAGCTAAATCAAGTTCATCAACATATATTTCATATTCAGATGGTGATGGTGGTATGGTAGCTGGCTCATGTCCTAATCGTGCAGAATCACGTCCCATGAACACGACCTCTATATCCCTAGTGTTGGTCAATTATTTTAGTACTGTACCAGATTTAGCCACTGCCTGCAAGCACAATTCAGCTCCACTAGAAAGCATGTTGGGCACCTGTTATAATGCATCAGGAAAAAGATGGGCCAATTTTGTGACTGTTGATTTCTACAAGGTACTTAATAAGATGAATTGCTACAACCTTATGACATTTATTATTACCACCATTTCTCCTCAATATACGCTCATTTGGTTCCATCTTCCTATTTCGATGCTTTAGAGAAGTGATGGAGGTGGAGCTCCAGCTGCTGTAGATGAAATGAACGGTCATCTAGTTTGTGGATGTGCCAGCATTGTGCAGTGCAGGGTAAGTAAAATCTTTTGTAAATTTCATATTTGGAGTTGCTGGAATCAAAAGAGCATGAGGCATTATGGGGTTTTAGCTTTAAATTGTAATGATTTTAATGAGTATAATCAGCCAAACACTACCGCTTAAGTAAACATGATCACTAAATGCACTAACTTCAAATAATCTGTTAAAAGTTTCTAGACTTATGCACTGGACAATAGCATTGGATGACTCAAATCGTTTGTCTTGTCTCAAATAACTGAAGTGGCACATTATGAATAAGCAAAATCATTGCAGTAAGCCAGTAACTATGAAGTTGGGACACCCTTTTGGAACATCACAAGATTGGAAAAGGCAGAGTTATGGTTTAGAGGGAGTAACAAAATTGGTCATTTGAAATGCGTTTGATTGTGACTACTATGACTGGAGTACTACGAAGTAGTAGTCTCTATGCTATGGTATAAAGTAGGATGAGGGCCATTGGAAGAAACATTTCATCCAATTTGTTTTAGCTGTGTAGATTGAAAGAAATGTAAGATTGTGAGTTCTGTTACTATGCTTGTGATTTAAATTGGTTATTGTTCTGTGAACAGGCTAACATGACATTCGGATCCTGCAATGTTCCTCAAGCTGAACCCCACCCACCCATGGTAGCACCTATTTCAAGCATTGGCTATTCGAGGAAGTTGGTTCCGCTTTGGTGGATATTCGGGACCATTACTCTTGCCTGTTTGATGTTGTTGTGAAGCTATTTCCTGTGAGTTTTACACCTCTACGCTTACTCGCTTAGTAGTTTTGCATAGTTTGCTTTCATTACGTCTACCTTTTAGTTTTTATTTAATGGAGGGAAAGGTGTATGGGAATATGTTAATTTAGCCATTTAGTGACAATGAAATTTCAAGGCAATTTAGGAATCAAATAGTTTCAGTCTTCACATTTATTTGGCTATTCAATCTTTTAGTGGTGTAAAAAATCATTGGGCCAAATCATTTCAAATGGTGTAATTTGTAAATGGATAAAAATTTTCATTACCTGATCTTAACTTTGTTGGATTATTAGGGCAGATTTATAATTTATATTGGTACTAAATGGGCAAAACCCAAAACCGATTTGAAAGGACCGGCTCATTTTGGTCCTTTATACGAAGTACTTCGTATAATCTAATGATGAACCTTTTATGGGCGAGGCCATAACAATTACGAGTAGTTACTTTACATGAAAAACGTCGGTTTCATTGGTTGGTTAGTTTCAGCCTTTCAGGCCTTATCCGGCCCATACATTTTGCTATTTCTGGGCTGGTGAGTTTTTTTTTTACCTGATTCTAAACCAGCCCACTTTATGCTTTAGTACGGGGTAGGAATGTAGGATTGTAGGAGAAGCTTTATAACGATTGAGGATTGACTGGTGTTTGTGTAAATTTTTTTGAGAAGTACTCGTATTTTGTTTCGAGTAGTTGATAACATTTTAGATTAGTCAACTTGCATAATAGATGGTTTATACGATTTTTTTTTTTTAAATTGCTTGTTATTTTAAATAGTCCTTAGGTACTAACTTGATCATTGGATGTAGAATATGCAATTAACTTAACTAAGCTAATTTATTTGGAAAAAACTTGTCAAAAAGAAAATGCTAAAAGTAAATTAATAATCACGATGAAAATAATAATTTAAATAGTAAGCTAATAGCTAGCAATTGAGACTCAAACTAGCTAGAAAGATAATTGACTTGAAAGTTTATGTGACATGACAAGCTATTTTAACAATTAGCTTGATATTGAAGTTGCTCTTTATAACATGCATAACTGTCATTGTGGTCGGTATGACCATACGAGAATGCTTGCCTATAATTTTTACTGTGAAACTATCCACGGATCCATCCTGGATCTTAATTTGGGCTGGTGCCTTGGATAAGGAGTGAAAAATGAGGCCTAACTGACACAATTTAGATTATCTAGGAGCAAAATCTTTAAACCGATTTGTAACTTTCCTAAATGATTAATACACTTGTTCTACGTACTCGTATTATAAAAGCTTCAGAACTTTCAAGGAATTGACAGAATTCAAAGTCTTTGTAAAGTTTAAAAACCAAAATGCGCATGGCTCAAGATGCCTTGACTTCTTTAATACTTTGGTCAGCTCCTTAACCGATGTAACTTATATAATGCTTATCTTATGCTAATTATTACAGAATCTTGTAGTGATACTAAGAAACGAATACCATGAGCTGTAGGTTGATAGGGAGAATCCTAATACTTAATTGTTTAACTACGTGGCTATATTAAGCTATGTCTTGTTTAGCCTTTTTTTTTTTTTGGCAAACTTTAACATATTTTTGTTGAATATCAAGCTTTGTTTGGTCTAGTAGCTAGAAAGGTTCGTTTGTTCTGTGAAAAAAAAATACTAGAAAGATTTGTGATCTTGTGGGATTAAACTTCACCAGAAATACTTTGAGGTTAGAATTTTCTTATTCTCCTGCTCCCTTTCTCCCTCCAATTTCCTAATTTGGGCACGGCTGACTTGTAAAAGGTTTTAGCTCGGTTCAACTCTTTTCCTTATTTAATAAAAAAACTTATCTTTTTTGTTAAATTTTTATTTAACTAGATTAAATTATTTTCTAGATCTTCACTTATTTTTATTGAACTTTATTTAATTCCGCCAATTTTACCTTATTTATGTTGATACTTATTTTAATAAGTTGAGTAGTATAAGGATCTGTTCTTTTCATCTTAATTTCATTTTAGTTTCTAATTTCCTTCTTTCATAAACAATTCAGCTCAACTCAGTTCAGTTTCAATTAATTTAATTCAATTCAACTCAATTCATTTCAGTTCAGTTCAGTAAATCAGAACAGATATCCTTAGTAAAATTATAAAAGTGATAATACTACTACTAATAAAATACGAAGTAATTAACTAATTTTGTAAAAGTAGATACTTACTACAACTAGTGAAATTATATATTCTACCCGCCGCCCTCTTACTTTAAAAATGGCGTGTACCTTTTTTTTGGTTGGAAGTAAATTCTTTTTTGTTCACTCTCTCATGTCCTAAAAGAATATACCTAATCCTTGTTGTTAAGACAGTGGCATATTCTGCTAATCACTGTAATTTGTAGTGTTTTAAAATATTTTAGGTTAAGTGGTCGTTCAAATAGCATTTTTCAGTAAGTTTTTTTTTTTTTTTTTTTTTTTAATTAGTAATTTTTTTTTAGCAAAGGTAATTTTTCACTTGACTTCCACTTTTATGAACCCAGAACAATTTCTTTTAACCTTTTGTCTTTCTTTAACTTAACTTGTGTAAACTTGCTTAAACACTTTATTATTTGTGGATTAAATTGAAGTACTCCATAGTTTTTTTTTTTTTTTTTGACAATCTACTCTATAGTTTTAGTCTAGCTACCTTGAACTTAATTTAGCTAAACTTATTGGCTTTGGAGTTATTAACGTTGAGCTAAGATAAAATCATATGAGGCTAACAAAATCAACATGTAAACATTTGTTCCCTTGATCATGAGAAGTAGAACTAGGTTAACAACTTCATCTATCATTATGCATGTAAATGGAATTCAATCTTAGATTTTAGGCATCTAACTTTCTATAATTATGGGTTTCAACGGCTATAAGCGTACCAATTAAGTTATTTAAACTGTATCCAATTAGAGTATTAGACGATGCTTTTTGTTGAAAATGTTGAGAGGAATTGTCAAGTATAAGGGTATGTTCTGAATGATTGAACTGAACTGAACTGAATTGAATATTTTATTAGAGAAGGAAATTAAGAGCAGAACTGAACTGAACTGAAAATAAGCTGATGAGAACAGACCCTAAATGTTATATGTTGATACTAAAAACTTAGCATGTATGACAAAAGTTCGTTTTGTGGAATACTATGGAGAATTTATAAATGAATAAACAGAGAGGGAGTAGGGGAAACACTATGTGTACAAAAGCATCTTGTACACAAGCATCCCATTAGTTGAATGAGAATCTTTTTTATGTGTGGGCCATCTTTATTTTCATTTGAATTTCAAACCTTATTTTTTGAAATTCTAAATTTTGAATTTCAAATTTATCAAACCTTTCAACTACCCAAATTAATGTAGTATATAATTCCCAAAAAAATTGTCTCTGATTTTTTCCCCTTATTTTTTTCTCTCTCCTAATTTTTTTCTATGTCCAAATTTTTCTCTCTCCATAACGAATGAAGAATATTAGAGATATCTGAAATTCTTAGTTTCTTCATGCAACAATTTGACCCCGGTGCGATTTTCACTGATTTCTCCGGTGAATATTTTTACGTCGTCGGTCAATTTTTTTTCTTCCGGTTGTTTACCGGCTGATTTCGCCGGTGGATGACAATTATTAAAATGAATTTTAATGATAATATTTATGAAGAATAAACTTATTTGAATACAAATTTGGTTGATGTTTCAAAAAAAAAGGTTGAGACATTAATGTTATAAAATTTTCGTAGAATTTGTAGTTGGAAATATCATTATGTTTGCTGCCGGAATTGAAATTGGACACACAAAAATTTGCCGGAAATTGTAATGGACATCAAAGTTTGTCGGAATTGTAGCGGGAGACACCAAAGTTTCGCTGGAATTGTCATAAATACATTTTAATAAATAAATTTCTTTTCACATAATGAACTTGTGGATACCAGCTTCGTGTGTAAATCTCTTTGACTCTCCTTTAAATGACAAACAGTTTTATAAAATGCATTATTTGATTCAAAGTATTGGGACTACTTTCTTAAGATACGATATCATCTTAATTATATTTAAAACAGCATAAAGTCACAACATAATGCATGAAAATAATAAGTTTTTCTTATTAAGTTGAACATATCTTAATGTCTTAAACCACAATATCTAGAAGAGACATTTCATTAGATTTTGTACCCTTCAAATTATTTTTCACCACTTGTAAAAAAGAAAAAAGAAAAAAAGACTTTCATGAGCTTACTTTATTAAAGTTCCTTTTAGTTAAAAGCGATTTGAAATCTTATTTCAAAAAAAAATGTTTTAATCTTGTGCGTAAAAAAAAAAGTGATATACTGATATACACAATCCATTGTATAACAGAATTTTACTCCGTATTTGTTTTATATCCTAAAAAAGGATGGTTAGTGATTAGTTTTCTCATATGATTCTTATTAAGATAAGTGATGTGATTGTGTAACAACAATTCGACTATTGTAAACAGTATGGTTTGATTGTGAACTAATCTTACCCCAGAGTACAAATACTTATGTATTACGGAGTAGAAAGTTACATTGTATGTTGTATAAGATTATTAATTTTGGATGGATTTATGTATGTATAAGTTCTAATTAATTTTTCTTGTGCAGCTGGTATAATTGTTGAGTGAGTAGGTCACTTAATTAATTAAACTTGTACAGTAGGTTGTACCAAAGATAATAAGCTAGGAAAAATATAAAAAACATTCAAGATTGTATTTTAGCCCCGCATTAATTGAATCTACTAATATGGTGATATTATTAATCATTACAAGTACGTTAGTAGGCCTAATTATAGATCCAACAGATTTTGACCTTTAAATTAAACTAAATTATGTTACTTAATTTAATTATAGAAAGAAAACCTACAAATTATGGATTTCTCTCTCCTAAGTATAGGGAAACAGATGTTGGTTCCTCCATGCATTGTTGTGTAATGTAATACCTTGAGCAGTTCACCAAGATACTAACAGTAGGACTATATTTTCTTTAATTGGTTTTATCTGAGATTTATTAGCCCCCACTAATACATTATCAAAGATGCCTACTGTTTTAGTTCCTTTTTTTTTACTTTGTTTGATTCTTAAATTAATTATTAGAAAGTCAAATTATGTTGGCACAGTTTAGTGACAGAGAGTCGAGACATACCACAAATGTTCTAGATGCCTGAGCATGTGTTTGTTCTACGAAGTATATTATATGGATGTGTTCAACACCAGTGGGTTGTTCTTTAAAGTGATTTCGGTTAATCTATTTGAAATTAATTGAACTTTGCTTTTTTGGAACACTTTTATAATTTATTTTGTCTATTTACTTGTAAAACTTAGGTGATAACAGAGCATAAACTATTACCCTGTATATTGGCTAATAACTTTACTTGTAAATAGATTTAGACATTGGTATAAAATTAGACAGATACTGAATTACTGGTATAGCGGTATGGTACGGAACTTCAGTGATATTTTTAGTGCCGAGAAAATGAAAGTACTAAAATAGGTTTTTTTTCTTTATTTTTTATTTTTATTTTTGGGTTTGGGTTTTGGTTCTAAGAGCAAGTTTAGCCCTAAGATTAGAGTCGACATCATCATCTTGAGTCTTAATACTTATGTTTAAGACTTTTCTTATTTTTCTTTTAAAATCTCAAGCAAGTCTCAAGTTGAGTCTTGAAATTTCAAGACTCAACTTTAGACTTGAGATTGAGACTCACCTCAATTTTATTTTTATTATTTTTTTTACACTTTTCTACGTATAATATGTTATATATTTGAGTTTTAGGATTAAAGTGATAAATTTGTGCAAATCTTAGTGAGTCTTAACAAGAATTTAATGACATCATTTTCAATGAAAGCCACCAAAAATGATGTTATATCCAAGTCTTAAGACTTGGGGCTAAACTTGTTCTAAAATTTAATAGAACTTGTTAGAGTATACCAAATGGATGACCCAAAATTTTTGGTCATGGATTATTTATATAATTTCTTTCTCTTTCCACTCATCCATGACCAAGTCACATTACCAAGAGTCCCAATGGTTGCCCAAAATAAATTTGGTCATGATTTTCTTTCTCCTGCAAACACATGCAAATAGCCATCTCTATCTTCCAATAGTATGTAGCCACTTGTCAAATAATAGATTCATGACCAAACTTTTAGCTTGGTCATTACAAAGACCAGGTCATGAACCTCTCTCATCCATTTTTTTCTTTCTTCCATTTTTTTAATATAAAAAGTTCTTTCTCTTTCCTCATGATCAGATTATGGGTCATCTAATGGCCACACTCTTACAGTACTTTGTTAGTGGATTGCATATAGACTTCTTTAATCATTTCTACCTTGATTAGGAAATCCAACAGGATAGGATAAATATGCCTTCTTTATTTTAGTTTATTTTATTTATTTAAGACATTGCCTTGTTTAGTTCAGACGACTACTCCTTAGTCCTTACGGAGTATAAAATTACGTAATTTAATAAAAATGAAATTTAAATTAACATAGAATCAGGTATTCAGGTGTTGAAATTTGTGCATTAAATAGTCGCCAAGTTTGAAAGCTACAACGTACTCTTTATGGATTTGTACTAGTTACGTCATTATTAAAAAAATGTGATTATTATTCCCAAGATCGACGGCATAGTTCCGCAAAAACTAAAAACTACAGATTTTGTCACAGAAAATCACATATCCAGATATCCTTATCCAATTATCTCACCTCTACATGTAATCTTAATTAATGCTTACTCTTCCCCCTCACTCTTTTCATTGGCTAATTCACTTGAATCTTGAGCTTATAAAACATTATCTTTTCTCTTCATTTTTGAATCTTAAATATAAGCGTCAATTTACGTTTATTTATTAAAGTGAGTTGAATAAAATTGAACTGAACTTAACTGATTGGAGTTAAACTGAATAGAGTTAAAATAAATAGATCTAAAATGAATATTTTATAAAAGAAGAAAATTAGGAATTGAATTGAATTGAAATTAAGCCGAAGTGAACAGGCCCTAATTGTCTGTTGTCATATGCTTAAACAATGTGTTAGAAATTTTATACGGGAGTACTCCGTACTACTTTGCCTACTATTCCGTTCTTTATTTGAATTCTATTTCTAATATTTATTACTCACATAATAAAGAGAAATAGACTTCTAATTTAGGGACGGAGAGACTATGTTTTATACTCCCTCCGTGTTTTTTTAAGTGTTACACTTACCAAATCCGGCCGTGTTTTAATAAGTGTTACACTTCCTTTTTTGGCAAAAAGCTATATTAAAATATTATATCTCTTTCCCTCTCATGGTCCCCATCCAAACCTACTACTACTTTTTTTATTATATCTCTTCTCTCACATTCATTACTTTTCAATAAACTATTAACCTCACTATCTTTCTTTTACAATTTTTTAATACTCCAATTACCCCACTTGCCTCTTATTTTATTTAAGTCAATTAAATTGCCTAAAACTATGTGCCGGTCAAACTGTAACACTTAAAAAAACACGGAGGGAGTATTATCTATCTTGTCTTTCTTTTCTTTTTAAAGTGTTTCAATTTATTTGCCTTGTTTTCTTTTAATCTATATATTTTTTTTTCTTTTTTCTCTTTACCTTTTATTGTAAGCTAGATTTGACATACACACCACAAACACATATATATATTCTACTCCCTTTATATTTTAATAAGTGTTACACTTACTAAATGCAACCTTGTTTATTTACACTTTCATTTTGGCAAAAAAACAACATTTAAATATAATATCTCTCTCCTCTCATGGTCTTCATTCAAACTCACTACTCCGTACTTTTTATCATTTTTTTTCCTCTCATATCCATTACTTTTCAATAAATTATTAACCCCACTATCTTTCTTTTACAATTTTTTATTACTCAAACTACCTCACTTACCTCTTATTTATGTTAATTATATTGCTTAAAACCATGTAACGGTCAAAGTGTAACACTTATTAAAAATACGATGAAAGTGTTTATAATTTACAAGTGAGTTGTCCTGTATTAAACTATATGTAGCGTAGCATTTAATAAGCTTGTAGAGTATTAATACCACATACTCCTATGATTTTAAAAGGAACTTCTTAAACTTCTAAGTGCATAGGTTTAAATATTCTCCTTCTATTAATGAAACAAAACTGATTAGAGACAAAATTTTAAATTCTCCTTCTATTAACGAAACAAAACTGATTAGAGGTTGGATCGATCATTAGAAAAAAAAAATGGAGGCCAAAGACTAGAAGTCTAGAATCCATATTAGTACAATCAAAGTTTCATGGAAAAAGCGAGAGAAATATTTTTGTAGAAAGGTATATCTCTATATATAAACTCAAAAACATCTAACAAGATATTATCAAAGTGTTTTCTAACAAATTCAATCAAATTTGTCTTTACCAATATAAATTTGCATACGTTGTATCATTAAGAATCACAAAATAGTAGAGCATTTTGTGACAATATGCACAATGACAATTTGCCAAGTTGTTCCCGTTGTGGAAGGAAACACAGTGCTTTCCATTAACAATATCAAGTCTTTATCATCATTTCAAATGTCTATTATACGTACATTTTCTTGAAAATGAAATTTCAACACCCTTTTGCTAATTGCTATGGATGGCTGAACATGAATCAATACCATAAAAGTTCTTTACTTTAATTTATGCGCATCTTTTTCTTCTTTATATTGGAACAACAAACTTAACTAGCTAGTTAAGTGGGATACCTTGTAATCCAATTAGAAGTGGTCCATATGAAGATGGACATAATAACAATATCCGGCCAGTTATTCCAATTGATGTGATAATTTAAAAGTATAGTCGTAAGATGTTGGCATGTAAATATAAAAATAACAACTCATGCACAACAACATAAGGATACATGAATGTTACTCCGTAGTTACTACAGTAGTTAGAATAGGCTACTTAGGGTCTGTTTTCTTCAGTTTATTTTCAGTTCAGCTCCAATAAGTTCAGTTCAGTTCTTATCTTAATTTCTTCTCTTATAAAATATTCAGTTCAGTTCAGTTCAGCTCCAATAAGTTCAGTTCAATTCAGCTCAGTTCAGTCAATCAGAATAGACCCTAGATTTTCTCTTTACACCTCATTTAATGGTTAGTATGGAGTAGTTAATAATGATAATGAAAATTTGAGCATAATTTCGCTTGAAAAATTAACATCATATTATTGATTAACCAACAAACTGTTAAATTGTTATGCAATGCATTAGAAAATATGTTATGGTGAGGTTGGTAATCAAGGATTGAGGATGGTAGACAATGCATATTTATTTATTTATTTATTTGGGTAATGAATGGAATAGTAGTTGTTTCGGGTAAAAACAATGGGACCTTGCCGAAGGTCCAATGAGGTGGTGAAGACTGGGCTCGATCCAAGTGATGATGGACCGAGGGTTTCCTGCACAGCAAACACACGTAAACTAGCCTCGGGGGTGTTGCCGAGGAAGGCCCCTCCGATGCTAAAGTTAGTACAATGTGTAGAGAGAGAAAGCTATGCAAGAGGATTAATTGCTTGAGGCTTTGTTGTGTTGTTTACAAAATGTAATATTGAAGGCTTTTATACCTTGGCATATATGGGAGAAGTGGGCTTGGGCCCAATTGACATGCCTTGTGGACTGATCTTGACTTTAGCACTATTTGGAGAGTTGAACCTTGACCTTGGGCTTCTAATTGGATCATTTAATGACTTGGCCCAATTGGACTAAATTGGACCCAAACAACTTGCCCCCCAGACCCGATTTGGAAGAATGACGGGTCGGGTTTAATTAACCAGAAAAAAGGAGGGAAGTAAATGATTTAATTAATCCAAAAAGATTTAAATTTAAACCGCCATTAGTGAGATAACGGCTGTTGGGTGGATAATTTGTGGAAGTTGGACGGATAATGGGTAGTTAATCACTAATTACGGGGAAACGTGTTTAACGGTTACTTAATGAGGAATTTAAGAGCAAATTTAAGCGTGAACCCCCCAAAATTCCCACTTCCGGAAATAAAACCAAAAGGGACGCACTCTTTCCTCATTTCTTCACCAACACGAGCTTGAACCCTGCAAAAGAATCCCCGAATCCGCATCAAAACTTCGCTGAATCCCCGAGAAATAATCTTAGAAACCGAAATTCGTCATTCCGAACTTGTAGATCGGCGAATTCCGCTTCAGATAAAGGTAATTTCCTCTAATTTTTGTTTAACTTTCTTCGAATTTGAACTCCTTCCCCCTCTTCCTTCGACTTTTCTTCAAAAATCGACAATGGTGAGAGGAGTTAGAGGCAGAGCCCGTGCTCCAAGAAGGGCAAGGCAATTCCCCGATCCCAGGAATAGGACTGGGACCTGGAACGGACAAGAAGTGGGGTCTGACCCTGCTGAAGGAATTAGGGCGACCCCAATTTCATCGGCGCCTCCTGAAGGAACGGAGGAGCCGAGCGTCTCTGGGCAGGACGAAGCAGTTCCCGCTCAACTTTGGGATGTCCTTCCTGGATTTCAGGAGTGGCAGGACGCCGAAGTAGCTTCAGCCATGATAAAGAACCGTCCCTACCATTGGTGGGTACAGCACGCCGAGGTGTATCGGTTTGCTGAACAAATAGAGCTGCACTACGGTATAATGGAAGCTGATGGGTATTGGTGCAGAATGCCCGTTGCATCTGATAGAATCCATCGTCCACCCCCGGGGTATGTGGGGGTGTACACAAGACAGCTCCAGTATGGGCTGAGGTTTCCTCTGGACACATTTGTCCGAGACTTGCTGATCCACTACAGGGTCTCCCTGTGCCAGCTAACTCCCGTCAGCATCCGAAGGGTGATGACGTACTTGTGGGTCTGCAAGTTTTTCAGATATGTACCGAACCTCCACTGCTTCAAAAATCTTCATCGGCTAATGCCGAACATTCAAAGTGGGCACGGTAATCATGGTCCTGGGTGGTTCCGAATTGAGTCTCGGCCTCAGTATTTAACCATGTGGCCGAATGATTCCTCAGATAAGGAATGGAGGGGTCAATGGATCTGGGTTAGGGCGCCCACAGATCCTGCCCATCCTTATGTCTTCAGCGCTCCCAGGTATCTATCTGAGCCTGACCCTGAAATGGGAAGCTTGGGTCCTCCCGAAGATAGAGGCCCAGATCTGCACCTTAATCAGCAAAATATCTTCGGCCGAATGCTGAACCCTGGGGGTGCTGGAGGCCGAATGAAGTATATCCCGGAGACTTGGCTCCCGGATAACCACTATATTTTCCAAGAGCACATGTTAGCAGCTGTCGGCCTCAGCCGAAAGTTCAGGGATGGTAAGTATCTTCGGCTGGGGCCGAGGCCTTTATTATTTATTCTTAGCAAGAATTTTGTTTTTTGCACTTTCCTGCTGAGCTGATCCAGCATTTTTCTTTTGCTGAACTGACCTTTGTTCTTTTCTTATGCTCAGAGCGGAACGAGACAAACGTTGGCATCGACTACAATCGTCTCGGCGTCAGCCAAGAGAGACTTATTATCGATCGGGCCCCCGCTGTCACCGATTCAAAGCACAGGGAGGTTCATCTAGATCCGCATCATCTCCAAATCGAGGCTGTTGCCCTTTATCAAAGGCAGAAGCCTTGGTGGAAGAAGAGAGATCCTTGGCTTCAACTGCTAGCTGAGGAACTTGAAGCCGCCCGTACAGCCGAGGAAGTTGTACGGGCTATTGAAGCTTGCGAAGGAGGAGAAGGGTCCTCCAGGGCTGCTGAAGAAAAAGCAGCAGCGAGGGCAGCTGAAGAAGAAGACGAGGCTTTGCTGGAGACCTCGGTGAGTTACACCTAACTTGAAATTTGTTTTCTTCTTTCTTTCTCTTTTTTTTTTTTTTTTTTTTTTTTTTTTTTTTTTTTTTTTTTTTTTTGGAGAACTCACACTCTTCCTGCCCCCCCTGTTTTTTGCAGTCTAAAGGGAGCAAAAAGCATAGAGAAGGAAAAGCTCCTGCTCCTCCTGAAGATCAAATCCAGGAAGATTCCGAAGAATCGGATATGGATGAACAGCCCCTTCAGAAAAGGAGGAGACGAATGGCCATCATCGGCCCTCATGACTTCCCAATGGGGCCGAGGCCAGCCGACATCAGCATCAGAGAGCCTGGAGAAGGCGGCGAATTGCCGAGGGTTCCCCCACCACCACCACAATCTCCACCGAAGACCCCTTCCCCACCTCCTGAGATGGAGGTGGACCAAAAGACTCCCGATCCCAAGGGAGGGGTCCCAGCCGAGGGAATGGCAGATGGTGCCGAAGGGCACAATGCTGAGAGTGCTGAGAAGTCCGCTGCTGAGGGTTTCTCAGCTGACATTGCTAGGGAGGTTGAGGCTTTCGTTCTCAATCCCGAAGAGGAAGCAGAGGTCATTGTCATCGACTCTGCTGAGAAGGAAGAGAAGACTGCTGAAGAAGAAGAAGTTGAACCTCCAAGGGTTCATGAAGCTCCCGAGTCTTCCTTCCCCTCCTTCCAGACGCTGCACTCTGGAGAGATGGGGTTCTCGGCCTCCCGAATTCCAATTCCAGATCATATCTGGGACGTCATCTGGGGCCAGAACCGAGAAGGTGCAGAAGCCTACTTCGACAATTTTGCTGGAATGTCCGAAGTAGACAGGGCAAGGGCCTGGTCGCTGAAGGCCACTGCGGGGATGGGTGAGTCCAGCAGATCTGTCCCAGACCCTGTAAGGACGAATCAACTGCTGATGATGCAGGTAAATCCTTACTCTTGTTTCTATTTTTCTGTTCAGCTCTTCAGCTCCAAGTTATTATTATTTTTTTTTTTTTTTTTTTTACTGAGTTGTGCTTCTGCTTTCAGTTTGTGCACAATCAGACTCTCACTGTAGAGCTGATAGACACCCTACAAGATAGGGTGGATGAGGCGGAGCATGCTCAGAAAGTGGCTGTTGAAGAGCTAAAGCTTGCTCAGATGAGGCAGGCAGCAGCTGAGGAAAAGCAGAGGGAAGGGGAGGAATACGAAAAGAAGGCTGCTGAAGCCCTCCAGACCTTCTGCACTGCTATGGAGAGAGAGGTTTTCCCCCCACTAATAGAAGGGGAGAACTTTCTCCGAGATCACCTGGGAGTGGACGTATCCAAGTTCAAGGCTGCCATTGAGAGTCGAATCAAGGATGGAGCTACTGCACAAGCTGAGGTGCAACAGAAACTGGAAGCTTCAGAAGCCAGTAGGATGGCTGTTGAAGAACAGCTCCAAGCCCAAAACGTCCAACTCTCAGAGGCTGTTGCTGCTGCCGAAGCTGAGAGAGCGAAGCTGAGAGAGGCTGAGGATCAGCTAAGGGTCAAAAATGACGAGCTGACTCAACTGAAGGCTGAAGCTTCAGAGGTTCAGCAAGAGCTGAAAAAGCATAAGGGTGCCTCTTCCAAGCTCGCTGAAGAGCTAAACCAATCCAAGGAAAACTTGGAGGAGGTACAAAAGAAGCTAGCAGATGCTGAAGCCCTGCTCAAGACCCGTATTTATACTCAAGAGGAGTACGAAATGGGATTTAAGAACGGGTTCAGAGTATGTCGAAGACTTTGTCTCCATGCTGAGCCGAATCTGGACTGGTCCAAGTGTGCTGAATGGGGCCAGGATCCAGAAGATCCTCATATGAAGTTCCCAACCCAAGCCGAAGCTGAGATTCTTGCAGCTGAGGAAGCTGAGGAAGAGGAAGAGAGGAGGGAAGCTCAGCAGGGTGCACAGCCTGCTTCATCTGCTGCCGGAGCTGAAGCCAGCATTGCTGATCAGTCTGATCCTCGGGCTGAAGCATAGGAACTCGGGCAGTCGTCTTCAGAATCTTGCGGTTCATCGTGCGCTCAACTTTAGACTTGCCGCTTCTGAAAAGTATTTTTGCCTTGTTTTTTGCTTCAGCTTGCCTTGATGTACAAACTGCTTTATTTGTTTTTGTACTGTACTTCGGCAGCTGTATTTTTCCGCTTGTGGGCGGCTGCCGATATTTCGTTATGTCCTAGACAACTCTGAATTTTGAATTCTGTAGCTCTTTTTCTGAGCCTTTGACTTTTATCTGATGCATTTCTCTTCAACTACTTTGCCTTATTTAATGCTTTGCTTTTTTCTCAAAAACTTGCTAAGTACAAAGCTTTCAGCTTGAAGAATACTGCTGAAGATAAACTTGCGCTGACAGTGCTTCTTGCCTCCCTCAGTAATCTGAAGACTCATGTCTTTGGATTATTGAATTGGGCTCCTGTCAAACTTTGAAAACGGGTATCTGAAACACTGGGCCAACTGAAGGAAATGTTTCAGATCGTGGTTTTCTGGGATACAAGGCTCAATTAAGGCAATATCCCAGGCTTGTCCACGGACTCGTGCCTTTGGAGAACAAGTCTTGCTGAGATTTAACCTCAGCTGGAAGACCAGAGTTCTTAGAGAGGCGAGTTTGTCAGCAATCTGAAACCCAGTTACCCGAAGGCAAAGGTTTCGGACGGGGCTGAATAAAAATTTTCTAACGGTTGCCTTTATCCTTGGTTTTCTTTCTATCTTTAAAAATGGATATCTGAAACACAGGGCCAACTGAAGGCAATGTTTCAAATAATGGCTCTCTGGGATACGAGGCTCAGCTAAGGCAATATCCCAGACTTGTCCATGGACTCATGTCTTTGGAGAACAAGTCTCGCTGAAGTTTAGCTTCAGCTAAAAGACCAGGGTTCTTTAAAAAGACGAGTTTGTCAGCAATCTGAAACCCAGTTACCCGAAGGCGAAGGTTTCAGACGAGGCTGAATAAAAACCCTTAAAGAGTAGATAGAATGAAGAAAACTTGAAAGAATAAAAAATTGTAGAATTTTATAGAAATGGTGGCTCTGAGGCCTTTCATTAATAATTCCAAATGTACTTACAAAGATTGTTCTGCCCCGAAGGGTTTACACATGGTACTTTTTTAGTACATCAGCATTCCAGTGATTCTTCAGCTCAGTTCCATCTAACTGACGAAGTCTATATGTCCCTGGCTGAAGCTCATCATGAATTTCATAAGGTCCCTCCCATGCAGCTGAGAGTTTCCCATGGATTCGGCCTTTCTGAACTGCAGCAGCATTTCGAAGGACAAGGTCTCCAATTTTGAGGGGCCTTGCATGGACCCTTCGGTTGTAAAATTTGCTGATTCTCTGCTTATAAGCAGCCATCCTGTCTCGGGCTGAGTCTCTCACTTCGTCAAGGAAATCAAGGGATTCCTTCATGAGTTGCTCGTTCTCAGCCGAGAAGTGGTGCACTCTTAAACTTTCAGAACCGATTTCCACTGGAAGAACGGCTTCGGCACCATACACCAACTCAAAAGGTGAATAGCCCGTTGCCTCTTTTTCTGTTGTCCGAAGTGACCAGAGAGTTCCTGGAAGCTCCTCTATCCACTTAGACTTTTGATCTTCAACCCTTTTCTTCAAGGCGCTGAGGATTTGTTTATTTGCAGCTTCGGCTTGGCCATTACTTTGTGGATGACACACTGCTGAATATGCCAGTTTGATGCCGAACTGATCTGTGTACCGCCTCAGCGGAAGATTATCAAATTGCCTTCCATGATCAAAGACAAAAACCCTCGGAATACCAAAGCGAGTAATAATATTCTGCCAGATGAATTTTCTGACAGTTTGCTCTGTGATATTCGAGGCTGCTTCAGCCTCAATCCATTTGCTGAAATAGTCGATGCCGACTATTAACCATCTTTTTTGGTAGGGTGCATCTGGAAATGGCCCCAGAATGTCCAGCCCCCATTGGGCGAATGGAAGCGGATTTAGGATCGGCTGAAGGTTTCTAGCTGGCTGATGGATGACTGGTGCGAATTTTTGACATTTCTCGCACTTCCTGACCAGCTCCTTGGCGTCAGAGACCATGGTGGGCCAGTAATATCCGGCCCTCAATGCCTTATGGGCTAGGGTCCTTCCCCCAATATGGTTCCCACAGATGCCAAGGTGAATTTCCCGAAGGATGTAATCTGCATCTGTTGGTCCCACGCATTTCAGCAATGGGGCTGAGAAAGATTTTTTCAAAAGCTCTCCTCTGAAGACGACGAACCTTGAGCTGGTTCTCTTCAGCTTGGAAGCCAGAATTTTGTCTTCGGGAATTTCTCCCCGAAGCTTGAAAGCTAGGATGGGGTCCATCCAGCTGAGCTCTGGGTCGGCGCAGCACACTTCGGGTGCTTCGTCGACACTTCTTTCTCGGCGCACCTCCACATATACGGATCTGTTCAGCTCGGTGAGAGTTGAACTGGCAAGTTTGGAGAGTGCATCGGCTTGAGCGTTCTGACCCCTTGGGATCAGCTGCACTTCAAAGGTTCTCAGCTTTGCAATAACTGATTTGATTTTGGCAAGATAATTTATCATGGAGGGATCTTTGGCCTCATAACTGCCACCAATCTGATATGCAACTAGCTGAGAGTCTGTTTTCAGACAGACATGCTCGGCTTCCAAAGAGATGCACAATTCTAGGCCTGCAATTGCCGCCTCGTATTCAGCTTCGTTGTTCGAAGCCTTGAAAGAAAATTTTAGTGCATACTCGAAGGATTTGCCTTCTGGAGAGGTTATCACTACCCCTGCCCCCGAACCATTTACGGTGGAGGATCCATCCGTAAACACGGTCCAGATTTTCTTTTCATCGTCCAACGTCTCCTGGTACGAGCATTCGGCCAGGAAGTCCGCTAGAGCCTGAGCCTTGATGGCTGCTCTCGGCTGGTAGCTGATGCTGAATTCAGTGAGCTCAAAGGCCCACTTGGCCAGCCTACCTGATTTTTCCACTTTGCCGAGAACTTTTTCCAGCGGCTGATCAGTGAGAACCACTATCTGATGGCAATCAAAATAGGGTCTCAACTTCCGAGCGGCTACCACTACTGCAAAGGCAATTTTTTCGAGTAGAGGGTAACGAGTCTCGGCATCTGTCAGAGTGTGACTGACGAAATAGATCGGCTGCTGAATTTTGTTTTCTTCCCTCAGCAGCACTGCACTGATGGTGGCCGGGCTAACAGCCACGTACAGATATAAAGTTTCCCCCTCCACTGGACTAGCCAGAGTTGGGAGCTGAGCCAGGTGTTCCCGAAGCTGCTTGAGGGCCTCTTTTTGCTCTTCTTCCCAAATGAGCTCCTTTGTTTTTGGAAGTTTCAGGGCTTTGAAGAAGGGTAACCCTTTGTCCGAAGCTCTTGAAATGAACCTCGAGAGGGCTGCCATTCTCCCGGTGAGCCGCTGAACGTCCCTTTTTGTTTTCGGCTCAGGAAGATCTAGAGCTGCTTTGACTTTGGAGGGATTGGCATCAATCCCCCTCTTGCTGACCATGAATCCAAGGAATTTCCCTGACTTCACCCCGAAGACACACTTCTTCGGATTCAGCTTCATTTGATGTTTTCTTAAGGTGGCGAAGGTTTCAGCTAGGTCCTTAACATGGTCCTCAGATTTCTTGCTTTTGACAATTGAATCGTCAACGTAGACTTCCATGTTTCGTCCTTTTTGATCGGCAAAAACCTGATCCACCAGCCTTTGATATGTTGCCCCCGCATTTTTCAATCCGAAGGGCATCATTTTGTAATTGTACACCCCGGCGTTCGTGACGAATGCCGTCTTTGCTCGGTCGTCGGGGTGCATGAAGATCTGATGATACCCCGAAAATGCGTCCATGAAACTAAGCAAGGCGTGTCCGCTCGTCGAGTCGACTAACTGATCGATTCTCGGCAAGGGATAGAAATCCTTCGGACAAGCCTTATTTAGGTCCGTGAAGTCAACGCACATTCTCCAGGTACCATTGGACTTCTGAACCATCACCACATTGGCCAGCCATTCTGGATACTGACAAGGTTCGATGAAACCTGCGTCCAGCAATTTTTTGACCTCGGCTGCGATGTCTCGGTTCTTATTTGCGGAGTAATTCCGCTTCTTTTGCTTAACTGGTCGACACGTTGGGTCGACGTTAAGCCTATGGGAGATGAGGTCTGGGCTTATCCCGGGCATATCGGCTGCCGAGAAAGCAAACACATCTCTGTTGTCCCGAAGGAGTTGAATAAGTTCACAACGGATGTTTGGATCAAGGTCCATCCCGATTGTTACACATTTCTCAGCATCTCCTTCGGTCAGTTCGACCGTTTCAGTCTGATGATCCGTGTCCATTGCTGATGGACTGGATTCTTCACAATCCGGCCTGCTGTCTATATCAGCAGGCGTCCCGGACTTTCTTTGCTTCGGCTGGCTCCCTGAGTCTTTCGGCTCAGATGAAGAGCTTGCCGTCTCTTTTTCTGACCCTTTTTCTTTGGGTACAGAACCTTGCGCTGAAGCACTTAGGCCTTTCGGCTTCTTCGTGTTCGGCTTTTTTTCTTTTTCTTTCTCCTCCTCATCCTCATCATCGTCCTCTGGGCGACTGGTGGATGGCTTGAGGTAGTTGCATCTTCGGGCTTCCTTTTGGCTGCCCTGGATCCTTTCGGGGAAGCCGGCGTCTGAAACGTATATCATCAGCTGATGATAAGTTGAGACAACCCCTTGGATCTCGTGAATTATGGGTCTCCCCAAAATCACGTTGTACACTGAAGGAGCATCAATGACCAAAAATTCGGTCATGACATTCCTAGCTGCTTCGTCGCAGCCGATGGTGACAGGAAGTAAGACTTTCCCATCAGGATAAGTTGAAGCCCCATTGAATCCGGATACCGGGTAGGATACCGGCGTGAGGTGCTTGGGCTTCAGCTTGATTTGATTGTAGGCCTTCCGGAACAAAATATTAGCCCCGCTACCACCGTCAATTAAGACTTTGCTGACGTCGTGGTTGGCCACCGTGGCGATTATCACCAACGGGTCCTCGTGAGGGTACGTCACCCCCCGACAGTCAGCGGCTGTGAACGTCATGTTCGGCACCGGTGACTGGGGTGGCTGTATATCAGCATGATTCACCTGATGGGTCAGTGCCCTGAGGTGACGTTTGTGCTCCCTCCGAGAGCATATTCCTCCCGAGATAACATGGATTGGAGGGAATTTTCCTTCCGCAGTTTTGCTGTTCTTTCGGGGGAAGTCAATTTCTTGCCGAGAGTCTTTCTCAAGCTTCTCGGCCTCTTTTTTCTCGCGGTGATCCGCGATATATTTTTTCAAGTACCCTTTCCGGACCATATCCTCGATTTGGTCCTTCAGCTGGATACATTCTTCAGTGTTGTGTCCCGGTGATTCATGGAACTCACACCACTGATTTTTATTCTTGCGCTGATACCACTCTGGGAGCGGTCTCGGCTTTCTGTAACTCTGCTCCTCCTTCGTCACGCTGTAAATCTTAGCGCGCGGAAGAGAGAGCGGAGTGTAAGATTCGTATCTGCCCTGGAAAGGAGCAGATTTTTCCTTCTTCGACTCGTTGGCCGAAGATTGTTCCGAGGCTTTCGCCTTTCCCTTTGCCTTTTGGCCTTGGCCTTCAGACGAGGGTCCTTGTTTTTGTTTCCCTCCCCCAGATTGGGGTTGGGTTTTTGCTTTGTTCCACTCCTCAGCTCGGATGAACTTGTCCGAGGCGCTCAATGCCTCCTCCAAGGTCTGAGAATGGCCCAGTTTTGAGACCGTGCTGAAGGGCGAAGACTGCCAGACCTTGGTCCAGCTGAGAAATGCTGGATGATTCATTGCTGAAGCGGGTCAGGTAGTCTCGGAGGCTCTCGGCCTCACCTTGCTGCAGGCCCATGAGCTCTGCAGTAGTCTTTTCCCGGCGGTTTGCCGTGGAAAACTTGCTCTTGAACTTGGAGGACAGGTCGTCCCACCCAGTAATTGAGCCCTCTTTTACTCCCTTGGAGATCCACGCTTGCGCGACCCCCTTGAGAGTGGTTGGGAAATACTTGCACCAAGTTGCTTCGGACCTGGGGCAAAGATGCATATGAGCCTCGTACGAGGCAACATGGTCCTTCGGATCCGAAGTTCCATCGTAGGTAATGTGCGACGGGATTTTGACCGTCGGCACATGGGATTCCAATATCCATTGCTCGAATGGAGAACTGGAAGGCAGCATCACGGCTTTGCCCTTATTCCCAGCCGAAGGGACCGCGCTCCGCCCTCTCAGAGAGGTAGAAGTGGTTTTCGTCCCGGGCTGGGAGGTCTGGGCCTCGGCTGCAGGGTAGGAGAGGCGACTGTGCACACTCCGCTCCCTATCGCCGAGCCGGTCGTGAACGCTTCGGCGAGCAGTTTCTGGCCGAGAGGCAGAACTGCTGCTTTTATGGGTTCGGCTCGTGGTGAGCTGGAGGGAGGAATCCCTGAAGAAATGAGAGTTCCTGTTTTTCTCCCTCTCGGTTCTCCAAGTATCCTCTTCCCATTCGCCAAGCTCCTTAAAAGAGGAGAGTTTCCCCCCCTCCTGGCCGAGGCATCTCCGCTGGTTTCTGGTTTGCGGAGGTGTTCGGCCGCGTGGAGGTGGCACATTTTGGGCCTTCATGGCTTCCATGAGGACCGCTAGGGCTCTCACTACCTCTTCCGAGTTGGGTCCCGTCAAGGGTGTCCTCGGCTGAGAGCGAGAGTTGGTGCGAATGCTCCGAGATTGGCTCCGGGCATGAGATTGAGTCCTTTGACTGGACCAGTCGTCCTCATTTAACCGAGGCGGGCTCGGCGGATGACTGGACTGGATGATAGGAGATTCGGATCTCTCCCTTGGCTCCTCGTGAGAATCGGGTCCCGCGGAGGGGCTCCTATCCCGAGGAGGAGTTAGACTAGGAGTGGGGCGTTCCGAGGGACCCCCTCCTAGTGACTTTCGGCGCTTTCTCGGAGGAGAAGCCCCGTCGTTTTTGTTCTTGTGATTCTTAGCCATTGGGACTAAGATTGAGGTAGAACGATTGGAATTGGCTTAAAGATTTTTTGAAAGTCTCTCCCCACAGACGGCGCCAAATTGTTTCGGGTAAAAACAATGGGACCTTGCCGAAGGTCCAATGAGGTGGTGAAGACTGGGCTCGATCCAAGTGATGATGGACCGAGGGTTTCCTGCACAGCAAACACACGTAAACTAGCCTCGGGGGTGTTGCCGAGGAAGGCCCCTCCGATGCTAAAGTTAGTACAATGTGTAGAGAGAGAAAGCTATGCAAGAGGATTAATTGCTTGAGGCTTTGTTGTGTTGTTTACAAAATGTAATATTGAAGGCTTTTATACCTTGGCATATATGGGAGAAGTGGGCTTGGGCCCAATTGACATGCCTTGTGGACTGATCTTGACTTTAGCACTATTTGGAGAGTTGAACCTTGACCTTGGGCTTCTAATTGGATCATTTAATGACTTGGCCCAATTGGACTAAATTGGACCCAAACAGTAGTAATTAGGTGTCATTAGTGTTAGCCAAAGAGCAATGATGTCACACAATCAACATCATCATGCAACTTACGTTGTATGGATTATATTTTGTTTTGATTTTTCAGTTGGAGCTATATACTCCGTAATTATTTATTTTTCAAGCGGAAAAGTGAAAGACATAACAAAAACAGCTTTTGCCCCAACTAATCTTACTTTTTAATACATTATCCATTTTATTATACACCAATTAAAGTAAGTAATACTTCATTATTAGCGGGGGGCCAAAAAAACGTTTACTTTTTTTTGGGGGGGTACAAAAAAGAAACGTTTACTTAACCTAGATCTAATCAAGCTAAAAAGCTTTACACTCTGGTCAATATCAAGTAAAGAAGTAAAAGGAAAAACAGCTATCATAATAATTAAAGTTCTAATTTACTTTTTAATCTGACTTTTAAAAGAGGGGGGAAAAAAAACTGTAAACCAATAGAAAATCAACAAAATAAAAGTGTTGATTGGCAATGCAAAATCAGGAATTAATCTTCTTAGTGAAGCGTGAAAAAAATAAAGCTTTCTACATTCGTTACTTTAATTTGGCTATGCTAAAATGTCATGACTTATATCAGAGTGTATATAATTAGTGATCTTAGTGATCCTTATTTATAGGACTCTTTACAGCTATGTAATTGATTATATAATAATGTTTATTGCTTTTATGGGTTTTACCTATCCGTTTGTTTATGTGGTCATGTAGGCATTGTTTGTTTTGAAGGAAAAAATTGTAAGTTAAGTTCTATTGAATGTTTAATTAATAATAAGGCATTGCATATCTCTCAATAGATGGAGACATTGCATATCTCAAAAGATGGAGTAACTTTCACACAGTTTTGCTTTTTTTTTTTTTTTTATTTCTTGCTAGATAAATTAGAAATGATAGGAAGAGAGGAAAATGTAGGATATATTGTGTTGAGGAGAGGAGGTAAAAAGATAGGAAAGGTATACATCAACCTTGTTGTTCCAAGTAATTAAGGAAATTAAATGTGTTAGAATCCCCTAAATTTTAAACTTTTTTTCCCCCAATTTTACTAGTGGGTATCAATTTAAAGGAATTGGGTTATTTGTCTTGATGCCTAACCTAACTCTTGAAAAGGGACAATTGTGGAACATCATCCAATCAATATTTCTCTCTTTTCCATTCTCTAAACCCAGAAAAAAGAGAAGGATAAACAATCAAAATATCAAATCCACATTGGATTTTGAACCCTTACTAAACCCTTATTATACTTCTTACTCCATTACTTTTGCTATAAACCATTGGATTTAGATAATAGAATCACATATATTTATGTAATTTAAACCTCCTTTCTAGTCAGTCATTAGTTTGTTTTATACCTAATCAAAAAGTTAGTACGAGTAGAAAACAACCAAAAATACCTACTCGTAAAAAACAGTAGATCAAAGTAGGCCTTTGTTGACTGTACTTTAAACTTCAAAATTGATAAGAACGGAGTAGACCAAAGAACAGTGTTACAGTTTAGTACTCATAGGTTTCACACCAAACAAACAAATATCAGCTACAAAACAAATTAAAACTTAAAAAAATAAAAACTTTAATAAAATGTGTTCATTAAAACATCCTAGTTGTTTGTAGTATTAGTGTATTACTATTCCTCTCTTTTTCTTACGGAGTATTGTTTTTGTAGTTGATCCATTTGATCTGTCTAAAGAATTCCGTACTATAGACAAGTAGACAGCAAAACAAACCCTGCATAAATCTACACCATTAGTGTAACCATGTGACCATTTCTTTGTTTTATAGTTTTGGATTCTCTAATTAAGTACTAGTTGTAATATAATTATTAATTAATGTAATTCCAATGGAGATTATTTATCATGTCTGTCTTTTAGGGGATCAATCCACTTTTACACCACTGCAATTACTTTGTAGATTGGGGAAGACAATAAACATTAATGTAAAGTTTTTTACAATCCAATTATTTGGTACGGTGTTTATTAAATGCGTAATCCAATGGAGAAATGACTTTACCAAACGGGCTGAGTATTTGTTGGGACATTTTTTATGTGAATGTTAACCCAAATTGATACTCGTTGGAAGAGTGATAGGAAGGTGACTAGCATGTAAAATTTGTGTAGTCATTCTTTATGTTGTCATGATTTTAGAATAGAATCACACTTGACTTAATGACCTGTTTGAGTCCCCTATTCGTTTATTTGAGTTCTATGCAATTGCATTGTAACAATGAGTGAGAACAAAATTGAGATAATTCAGTCTATTGATTCAGAAATTGATATTATTGAAATCCTAAATTCAAACCCTTTTGCCCTACCTTAATATTCAATTAATTAGTTTAGGAGTATTATATATCATATCAAAAAGTCTTTCGTCTCCTTTCAATAAAAAAAAATGTTAATTACATTTACATCAAAGCATTGTTACACTTATAATGGAAGTTGATTACTCATTGATTGCCAATCCCACTATACACAAAGACTCCACTACATGATCATTTTTATTATTACTATTACCATGCTTAATCCATAATTGAGCCCCGTCAAAAATAATTAACAATGATGCTTAGATTAGTTGGTCAGAATTGAAATCAAAAGAAATTGAGTCAAATTAACGATCTACTTCTAGTAGTAAGCTTAAAATGGGAGCTTAGCTGGCACACGTGCGAGGTAGCACGTGGTAGAAAGGGGTAAGAGGGAGCAATAGTAAGCTGTCCCCGGCAAGGTTGTCGGGTTGACCAGAGACAAACGTTGGCGGTATCTTTTGTTTGAGCATTCACTCGTGCCACGCACTCACCTCTCCCACGCGTGCACCCGCCGCTAAACGACAACCACCAATTTTCTCTCTCCTCTGGCATGTGCCAGATTCTTGTCATTCTATCCTCCAATCAACAATCAGTCTCTTCTTAACTTCTCTGTTGCTTTTGCTGCTTCATTCAGATCATATTGAATTGTTAGCTTCATTGTAACCTTATTTACAATAGTGAAGTGATCTACAATTTGCAACGTGCCAATGTGTTTTTCATGGATGTTTTTGTTTGAGTACATCAAATACACGAAGTACATTTGGTTTGTGAAAAGGACTAGAGAGTTGAAGACTACGAGGAGGTCAGGAGGACGAGGTTCTGGGTTGATCGAGTTTTAAAAGCAGATTATGTTATTAGGGTTTGTTTGAGATGTGTTTTCTTATTTTGTGACGAACAACATTTTTAAGAAAAATTAGACTCTAATTAATTTTCATTTTCATATTTTTCCTTGTTTAGGTTTGCATCTCATTTTCGAGAACAAATGTAGGGAATATCAAGTGTGTAATTTTATTATGAAGTATTTGTGAGGTTGATTTCAATAAACGTCGACTCAAACTTCTAGCAATGTATTATCTAGTGACACATGATTTGTACTATAGATGTTATAGCCAGTATGTGTGGATGAATATACTCGGTCAAAAAGTAATTTGACAAAGCCAACTTAGACAACTTTAATGTGTGCGTGTGAATCATGATATAAATTGTATTTAACTCTAGTATTTGTAAATAATAGCTAATACAATAGCTTGGACAAAAAGTCAATCCTTTATTAGGTTAATTTTAAGGACAATAACATAACGTTAATTACCTTCAACGACCTATCTCATTACTATATTCACCACATAGCTTAGTACCACACAACTGACCTTTGTGGTATTGGCCGGTTTGGCCCCTAATTAGGTCTAGTGCTCTAGTCTTTTTCAAATTTGCAATGTACTACCTAAAAATTCATCGAGTATCTATTGTAGCCAAATTTGTTGCACGAGTCTTTAGTAACGTAACTTGTAAATGTACTCCATAATCAAACTATAACTAATACGAAGTAATTTTTAATAACCACATTTTAATAAATTCACACAATTAATCTAGGCCTTATCTCCCCCTTTGAATCTTTACTTATTTTTGGTGAACGTAAGTGGTATTGTCCACGAAAACTCTTTATAAGTTAAAATTATCTTAGGGCCTGTTCACATTTATTGAACCGAGCTGAACTGAACTGAACTGAACTGATTGGAGCTGAACTAAACTGAACTGATTAAAGCTGAACTGGACTGAACTAAGCTGAAATGAATATTTTATGAGAGAGGGAAATTAGCAGCTGAACTGAACTGAACTGATTGGAGCTGAACTAAACTGAACTGAACTGAAATTAAGTAAATATGAACAGACCCTTAATCATAAAGAAAAACAAAGTAAAATTTTACAACCTTGATGTTTCACTTACAAACCTTAACTTAGATTAGGTATCTAATTATGGTCACTGGTCACAAATAATATTGTTTTTCCAATTGAAAAAAATAATTATTTTTCACCTTATAATTACTTGTCTAATTAGTAATAGTGTAAAGTTCAAATTGTAAACTATGACATTTAAATTTATGTGGAATAATATGGTCCTATGATATAAAAATAAATTACGCAAAAAATAATCTTCCTACGAGTTTCAATGCTTTACAGTAAGAAGTGGTTAGCATTTTGAAATTGTTTTTGCCAAAAGAAGCTATTGAATGTAGAAGGTATGTGATATTAATGCAATGGAAAATTCCCCTTTTCCATACCAAAAAAAAAAAAAAAAACATCTTCAAACCCTACAAAATTATCAACTCAACATTTAATATAACTACTAACCAATAACCACTTCACGTACATGGGAATTTTTTATATTTTAATTTATAAATATTTTAAACATAATTACAAGTATTAAAATAGAGTAGTTTCCCCCACTATATATGATTAAGAATTATGGAAAGCTGAGTGGGCCTAGCGAGCCTAATTGAAGCAACTCTATTGGGCCCCACTACGTCGATGAGATCTTCGTCACAGTTTCATTGGTGGGCCCCAAATGGTGGGGAGAATTAAATAAGAAAAAAGAAATGAAAATGATTTTTTAAAATTTTTTTTAAACAGAATTAAAGAGAATGAATTATGAATGAGTGGGGGAGGAAGAGTGAAGAGAATGAAAGGTAAGGGAGGACAACCTGGGCCTCTTCATAACCTTCACATTCCATGCTCTGTCTTTCTTTGACCCTTTGACTATTTTTTTTGTTAATTGCTTTCCTATTCCTCATTATAACTGTTTCATCCACCACCTTTTTTCCATTTTGTTTCTTTCATTTTCTATCAAATTGTTACAAACTCACAACTAGTTTTTACTACCATCACATTGTTGTTGTTTGTTGTGTTGGATTGCCACTTACTTGCTGTTCTTGGAGTTTGGGTCTGATTCTCGTGGGGTCGAGGTGATTTGGCTATATCCATATTAATCAACTTTACGATGAATTAGGTTTATACATGAGATAAATGTATGACTCAAATATAATTATGTCTGTTAAAAAAAAAAGTAGATAACATGTCGTAGAATGTATGAAGTAGTGTTATATTTTTCTTTTGACAACTAGTTTTATTACAAAAAATAGGTTTATGTTATATTTTGACCAAATAAATTACTTTGTATGGAGTAGAGACACATAGTATAGGTTGGTGAGTTTTTAAGGTTTTTTACTAGTGTAATTTGGAAATACAATTTGACAAGTCTAAAGGGCTATAGGCTAATCCCATAGATCCATACTGCTATACATGTAACATTGTTATATGTAATTATGTAATGGACACGACACAAAGTTTTTGATATGAAATGGATCTTCCGACTTCAATTCAGGAAAAAGAAAAAAGAAAAAAGAAAAACAGCACTATAACAGCAATAATTGGAAATAGTATTGCGTTATCTTCTTCCAAAATGATGGTGCAATAAAATTATTATTGGGAAACACACCTAAAAATACCAAGGCAATCTTTCTATCAACAGGCAACCACCAATCAATAAGTGCATATGAAGTTGGACTATGATCTTTTCTCACTTAAATTATTACACGAGCAGACGAGCTATCTACTCAATACGGAGTACTTTTCTTTTTTTAGCTACATCAACGGCTTTGCATTGAGCTTTTGCCCCTTTTTTTTTAATATACTAATAATCATTCAAAAAAAAAAAAAAAATACCAAAGATTTAATTATTAATCTTATTTCAATTTCATGATTTTGATTCATTATACGTACGGAGCATTAAACATTACTGTAACTTTGTAAGTAGGGTAGAAAATAGTAAGAGATTTCCCACATTCAAACACTCTCTTTTGGTAAAATTTAAGCCATATATCTTTAGAATGTATAGTAAGAGTCATACCAAGTAAACAACTAAAAGTATGATATTGTATGAGGAAGTAAGTGAAAAGTGAAGTCTTGGTATTCCATTATGTTATTGTGTACCTCTTATTAGTTATTATTAATACCGAAACACATATACCTAATTTTATTAAATGATCATACGTTCTACTATTTTATCATGTATACATGTATGATATATACTTCTATTACACATTATAATGATCAAAACAAAAAGTGATATTTACTAAGATTTTGGACCTTTTAAGTTAGAATTAATACTAATGCCTTTAAATTTATACTATTGACTTCTGTATATATATAATAAAATTACTATTGAAGAAATGCATTATTTTTATATAAATTTAGAAATTTGCATGGTTTCTTGTTCCTCAAACCCCAACTTAACTTAAAGGTGAGAAAAGCTCTATAATTAGTTGTTGCTTTTCCCTACTAAAAGAATACGCTTCTGCTCATTTCATGATACATAGTAGGGAAAAGTTATTTCAATAAATAAAGTATTAAAAAAGGGCACAGTATTATAACTTAAATATCAAGTTTATTATTATGACTAGCAATAATTTATGTCTTTGACTAAATTATGTCTACATGAATTACATCATCTCCATATCTTTATTATACCCCACCCCCTCAAAAAATGAACTAAAAGCTCTATTGACTATTTGACTAGGTAATTCAATTCATGTTAGACAAAGTTATCAACAAATTCAATTTAATTCTAATGTTCTTCATTCAATGCAATTGGAAAAAAACAAAATTAAATCAAGTGTCCTAAAAAAATTCAAACCTTTTTTTGCATCATTCACTCATTAATTTAGCTTGAAAGCATTTGAAGGTTTCCCCCCCCCCCCCCCCCTCTAGAAAATTAAACTCCTAGAGGTACAAAGATCTACAATTGAGAAAGCAAAAAACAATTTGTTGATCCTCATGAAATTTGTAGCTTGTTAACTTTAATAATTACAGGTGGCCAAATATCTATAGTATTAAATTGGATTTTTCACTACTTAATACTTTTTTCACCCAATTTTATTTGGTAGATAGTACTCCGTATTATTTAGAAGTACAACCACAAATTATAAAGGTAAATACTCCACATAAATTTTTCTCCTATAATAATAAAAATATATAAAAAGAAATATTATAACATAAAACTCATCCAACTAGATTGACCATCATTTAAGAGTTTGAATTAAGGAAATTTCAAATGGGATCAAGATGTGTTATTCTTCATTTAATCATAAAAGATTAATTACATCACATTAAATTTGCCAAAATAAAGTAAATTTTTAGCCTTAAGCAATTAAACCAAATTTCTAAACGCTAATCAATTCATTTTATACAAGTTTAAATGATTATGGGTCTGTCCTGATTTGCTGAACTAAGCTGAAATGAATTGTTTATGAAATAAGGAAATTAGGAATTAAACTGAACTGTGTTGGAAATAAAGAAAGGAAATTCAGTGGGTCAGATATGGGCGCTCGATCGGGCGGGCATCGCCCGGCCAGGCGCGAGAAGAGTCGTAAAATTTTAGAGTACCGCCGCCTGATCGGGCGCCCGACCGGGCGCGAGAAGGCGTCTGGAAAAAGGTAGTGTCCGCTCGATCAGGCGAGTTCCGCCCGATCGGGCGCGTGTTTGTCCATTGGACTCTAACGGTTCCCTTGGATTCCTCTTCTTGTTTGATTTCTTGTAACCCCCCATTAAAGAGGTTGATTATGGTGTTTTAATCACCATAATATTTCTGATTTCATTTCCTTGTTCATAGAAGATTCCTCTATGATCTTTCATCTTCTTCAATCATTCATTTCTATAAATTGGAGGATGTTTTTCTGATTTTTATACACTCAAGAAATAGTTGAACATAACCTTCAAACACAAACTTGCTTAGACACATACTCTATATTGGGCATAAGTTACTCGGCTCCAACCTTTCACCCAAAAGTGCCTTTTGTGTGAAAGTGGTGTGTTAACCTTAGGGAACGTGCCGACAAATACAATTGTGCATCCCGGTTGCGCCGGAATTTCGTTTTCAAGTAAGTGATTTGCATCACGACACATCGTACTCTTTCATTGTCATAAGATCATCTTTTCGATCTTCTTATTTTAATTTCAATATAGCCTTGAAAATAATTCTTATATTACAACAAACTGTTTATGAGAGAAAGAAATTAGGAACTCAACTGAACTGTTTATAAGAAAAAGAAATTAAAAACTGAGTTGAAGTGAAATTAAGTTGAAGAGAACATGTCCTATATAGTCTATCACCAATGCAACTACGAAAAATATGAATTAGACACCACCTAGCATGAGCAAGACATCTATCACCAATCAATCACCAATTCACTTATTATAGTATTTACTACTTTTTCCAAACATAAAACTATAAAACAAAATTCACCATAAGTTTAGTTCTTACCAATTTACCATGGTTACCGAGTTAGTAACATCACCATCCATCGGGAAAGTGATAGTAGGAGAAATGCACAAAAATCATCAACCCCAAAATTTCCTCCCCACACCAAAAATTGATGCCAATCAAATCAGTCAAACAAAACACCCAACGTTAAATCCAAAGATTAAATCTTTTCCTCACATTACAAAATCCACTACCAACGCCATTTTTTTCGTAGGCCCCATTTCTAGTCCTCTCCTTTGACCAAACCCATTATTTTTTTATTTTCATTCTAAAAATTAAAAAAAAACCAAATATTATGTTTTATTTATTAAAATTAAAAAAATAAATAAATCCCCAATCACATTCTCCAACACCACAACAATGGCATTGGCTATCCCTTGTTTACCACCCCAGTAAATGTCACACGTGTGGGGGTCCCCAACAGTCAGAATATAAACCCCTTTCCCTTGTTCCACTTCCTTTCATTTTACCAAACTCATTTTCCTCTTTTCATCTCCATTTTCATTCCCCCAATTCTCCAATGAGAGAGAAAAGAATTCCGCCCATGATTCCCCTTGAGCCGTTAGACGCCGCCGGAATCCAAATCCCTTACCATTTCCGATGCCCCATTTCTCTCGAACTAATGCAAGACCCTGTTACCGTCTGTACCGGTCAAACTTACGACCGCTCTAGCATCGAAGCCTGGGTTGCCACCGGTAATACCACGTGTCCGGTCACCCGGGTCCCACTTGCCGACTACTCTCTAATTCCCAATCACACCCTTCGTCGTCTTATCCAAGAATGGTGCGTTTCGAATCGGTCGTTTGGCGTCGAGCGAATTCCGACGCCTAAACAACCCGCTGACCCGTCGCTAATCCGCTCTTTGTTGAACCAAGCTTCTTCCGGGTCAAACCCGGTTCACAATCGGGTTTCCGCGTTGCGGCGGCTTAGAGGATTTGCTCGTGACTCCGAGAAGAATCGGTCGTTAATTGCTGCTCTTAATGCCAAAGATGTGCTCGTTTCGGTTCTTTTTAACTCGGACGAATCGTTGGATTCGTCCGAGTTAAAACACGAGTCGTTAGCTCTACTTGCTATCTTCCCTCCATCCGATATTGTGTGCACTTCAATTGCTTCCGACCCCGACCGAGTCGGGTACTTGGTTAGCTTGCTGTTTCACCCGTCGTCAATCGACGTCCGAGTCAACTCGGCCGCGTTGATTGAGTCGGTAATAGCCGGAACCAAGTCAACAGATCTCAGATCATTTATTTGCACCTCTGATGAAATTTATGTTGGGGTAATCTCGATTCTCACAAACCCAATTCCTTCCTCACGCGCGCTAAAAATCGGTGTCAAGACGCTCTTCGCGCTGTGTTTAAGTAAACAGCACCGCTATAAAGCGGTGTCTGCTGGCGCGGTAAACGCGCTGATCACGCGCCTCACAGAGCTCGACAAGTGCGACTGTGAGCGCGCGCTTGCCACCGTGGAGCTCCTATGTAGGATTCCACAGGGGTGTGCCGCGTTTGGGGCACACGCGCTTACGGTCCCACTATTGGTGAAGACTATTCTTAAGATATCCGATAGGGCGACAGAGTACGCTGCTGGCGCGTTGCTGGCACTCGCTTCCACGTCAGAGAGGTTGCAAAGGGAGGCGGTCAGCGCTGGAGTTTTGACTCAGCTTTTGTTGTTGGTACAAAGCGATTGTACTGAACGCGCTAAAAGAAAGGCTCAAATGTTATTGAAATTACTTCGTGATTCTTGGCCAGAGGATAGTATGGGAAATTACTCGGATGATTTTAATTGCAGCGACGTCGTTCCGTTTTGATAATGAGATTTTTTTTTTTTTTTTTTTTGATGGAGGATTTTAATTTATTGGATTATTATTTTTAATTAGGTGTATTTTTAAATTATTGGATTGATGGTGGATAGAAAAAAAAAAAAAAAGGGAGAGAATTAGGTAGATTTTAGATGAATGTAGGGGATGGTACAGATGTGGTTCTTAGTTTTTTTGTTTTGTGTATGTAATTTTATTTTTTCACGTCTTAGAAAAAAAATTGTATCTATATTGTATTTTTGCTTATTAAAAAGTGTCAAGGTAACCTAAATCAAAAGAATTTGAAAGAATTATCTACAAAGTATAGTGTTCTTACCGGGTTTGTGTGTATTTTTTTTTTTTTTACAAGTTTACGAATTATTTAAGTTTTAACAAGTGGATGTCCACAACTTTGGATAGAGCTATAAAGGAGGCAAATTGATCGTTAGGTTTGAGTCAATTCAGGTTGGGGCCCTTATTGGTGTTGATTGCTAAATTGCTTTGTTTGGAAAAATAGAGCAATTTCTTTCAATTTTGGTCAAATTCAGGTCACCAACTTTGGGTATATAGTTTGAATGCCCAAATATAACAGTGATGAATTGATGACAAGGAAAATTGGTGAATAGATGACCACGAGTACAAAAATTGTTAACATTCAATTAAAAATGGGGAAGATGTAATAGATTACCCATATTAGTGTGGGCCCAATATTTCAACATTTCCAAATACCCAAATTCTATATTTTTTTTGAGGAAAAGCCCAAATTTATTTTATATTGTCTATTGTACCATTTGGTTAAATATAATCAACATCATTGATCTAAACACACAATTGCTTGAATATCAGGTAATTGTAAAAAAATACATAGGACATCATTCTTAGTTTCTTACAGCTTTGTTTAGAAAATGGATTGAGTTGTAAGACTTGTAACAAGTAAATAAAATCACACTGGTACAGAATACACATACAGAGCCGCATATTTTAAAAATGCCAAGACACGAGGAAATTCTGAAACACGGTTTGTTAGGAGCACAAGATAGCCGTCTTCACTCTTCATCATCCTTGCGAGGGAGCTTGCCAGGCTGCTGCATAAGTTATATCATGAGCAAGCTGACTTACTACTTATAATTGTATTACAAGAGTAATTTAGTAGACAAAAGTTCTGTAGTAGTAAAATCTGTTATGAACTAAATGGCATATCAACTTAATTAAGTAATTAATTATCAGCACTTACCTGATCAGAAGTTTTATAGGATTCTGCAAGAAGCTCTATGAGGCCCTCATTCTCATTGTTTATAAGTGCTAATTCCGGCCTTTCTTCTGTTTCGAAACATCTTAATTTTAACAGTTCTGCTGCAATAGAGTTTCCAGTCTTTAAGGCATAGTGCAAAGGCGTGTTGCCATCACAATCTTGTACTGTTCTTAAGGCGTCTACTTCTGGATATTTAAACAGTTGGTCACTATAAAATTTGAAAAGACTTGCATCGCTTAAAGCAGACTCAGGAAACTCTAAATGAAAGCGCAAGAGATGCAGAAAGGTTCTGCCACTTGGATCGCAGAGTTGTGCTGATTGAGGACAGTGTTCCACTATAAACTGAGCAGCCTTGATCCTACCAGACTCTGCAGCCCTTAATAATGGTGTGAGACCCTTGTTGTCACGCATATACGCTAAAGAAATGTTATCCGGAATCAAAATCATCAAATTTTCCGTGAAATTCACCATATAGTGAACTGCAGACAAACACATCACATGTATTACTCCATAACAAGCAATGCAAAGTAGGGTGACAAACTTTCCAAGGATATTTTAGTGCTGTCAAGCAATTTTTTTGCCAATAAACTGGTCTTGACAGCACTGAATATTGCCTTAGAAATAGTTAAGAAAAGAAACAAGCTAAGGTAATAGAGTCGGAGACTAACTTGAGCAGTTGCTACACCTAGCAAAAGTATGAAGAGGGGTCTCTCCGGCATCATTGACATATGAACCTCCCTCAGGATCTTGACATGTCAATAATATAGCAGCATACATATTGTTGGTACACAATGCTTCATGTATAGGCATATTACCCTTAGAATTTTTTATCTTCCATGGAGGAATATAAACACATTGACTGTTCTCTTTTATAGCTTTTTGATGATACTTTGGTAGGTTTTCCAATAATTTTACCGAAGCAGGGCTACGAGCATGATGAATCACTTCGTGCCGACCTGTTGTGGTCCTAAAGGGAGAACTTTGCACTAAAGTTCGAGCATGGACAGGAGGGAGTTGGACATATCGGAAACTATCTGAACGTGAGACAAGAGCGCCTCGATTCTTCTTGGAGGAAGGTTGGTTTGCCCAGGTGACTGATCCTGCCATAATGGACTCTTACCTATAGAACCGGCAGGAACTGCATGAGCTACAGAAAAGCATTAGCTACAAGAAGGAACGCCCTAACTCCTAAGATAAGAAAGGAAGACTTCTTCGATAGGACGAGGAAAAAGAGACTAGCTTCAACGATCTCTCTAGTACACCTATTTAAACCCAAAAGTCAGGCACCTACCGTTACACCTTCCTTCCAGAGTCCTCTAGCAAAAGAACCCTTTCTACCAAGACCAGGGCATAGACTCTCAGCAAGGCTACCTAGCTTTCCAGGTGCCACTTTGCTGCTAGATGAAATGGTGTATCCCCATTGGTGTCAGTTTTATAGATGAGAGTTGGAAAGCGGGTTAAAGCTTCCTCAACAAATGTTGATGTATCGTCTTTCCCTGGTTTGAGAGCTATATGCACTATATTGCTTCCATCTGGTGTTTGAGTGAGGAAATAGGACTTATCCTCAATGTTGTTGAACAGCGTCACATCCCCCTGCATTGCAGCTATGTATAGCTCTCTGTCCATAAAATTCTTCACACGGATTGTTTCTTTTAAATGCTTTGGGTTCAAAATTGACATCTCTTCTATGTCCTGCATATACAAAATCAGATTATATCAGAAATTCAGAACTGACCAAATCAGGAAAAAAATCAGACTTGATCAGACTATAATAAGTAAGATACCAATCTAAAATCAGGAGATCTTTAATTGCTCTTTAGTCTAAAGCATATGTTTTAATAGAGAGACATACACTCGGTTGTGATGCAAGTAAATCGAAAACTGACAAACCATCATTGTTGGTGACGGTAAGTTCCCCCCTTTCTTCAGATTGTAGACATCTTTGCATCAAAAGTTTTGCAGTCAACAAGTTGCCAGTTTTAATAGCGAAATGCAAGGGTGTATTTCCATCTTCATCTTGAGCAGTTCTCAGGCTATCAATTGCAGGAAAGGTTTCAAAGAAATCTTCACACAGATAAAATGGGTCCTCAGAGCCATCAACAAGCTCAAGATGCTTAATGTTGAGGTAATGTAGAAAATTTCTTCCTTTGCAATCGCGAATTTCCATTGATTGAGGGCAGGCTTGAAGTATATATAAAGCAACTCGTATTCGGCCAGACTGAGCTGCTCTCATAATAGGGGTGAAACCATCCACATCCTTTGTGCAGGCAGGAGAAGTAGGCCACAACAGCCTACAGACGAATATTTCTAGATTATCTTCAACTGTACCATGTATGTGGAATTTAAATTACTAGGCAAATTAAATGTATCTAACAAGATATCACACGATGACAGTAATTACAGGCCAGAATTTTGAACTTTGGCTTAGAAAGGCTTATGTAACACTTAATATTAGATGAAGGGTGTTTGGGTCCAATTCAGTTCCTATTGGGCCCAGTCCATAAATGATTCAATCAAAAGCCCAAGGTCAAGGTTCAACTCTCCATGAGATGCTAAAGTCAAGATCAGCCCAAAAGGCATATCAATTGGGCCCAAGCCCATTCATCCTCAAATAAGCAAAGGTATAAAAGCCATTAATATTTCAATTACAAAAAGAACAACAAAGCCTCAAGCAATTAATTCTCTTGCATAGCTTTCTCTCTACACATTGTACTAACTTTAGCATCGGAGGGGCCTTCCTCGGCAACACCCCCGAGGCTAGTTTACGTGTGTTAGTTGTGCAGGAAATCCTCGGTTCAACATCATTTGGATCGAGCCCAGTCTTCACCACCTTTGGGACCTTCTTCAAGGCTCTCTAGTTTCTAACCGAAACAATTTGGCGCCGTCTGTGGGGAAGACTTTCAAAAATCTTTAAGCCAATTTCAATCGTTCTACCTCAATCTTAGTACCAATGGCTAAGAATCGCAAGAACAAAAATGATGGTGCTTCTCCTTTGAGAAAACGCCGAAAGTCACTAGGAGGGGGTCCCTCGGAACACCCCACTTCTAGCCAGTCTCCTCCTCCGGATAGGAGCCCCTCTCAGGGACCCGACTCTCATGAGGAGCCTAGGGAGAGATCCGAATCTCCTATCATCCAGTCCAATCATCCACCGAGCCCGCCTCGGTCAAATGAGGACAACCGGTCCATTCAAAGGACTCAATCTTATGCCCGGAGTCAATCCCGGAGCATTCGCAGTTATTCTCGCTCTCAGCCGAGGACACCCTTGACAGGGCCCAACTCGGAAGAGGTAGCGAGAGCCTTGGCGGTCCTCATGGAAGCCATGAAGGCCCAAAACATGCCGCCTCCACGTGACCGAACCCCTCCGCAAACCAGAAATCAGCGGAGGAGCATCGGCCAGGAGGGGGGGAGACTCTCCTCCTTAAAGGAGCTTGGCGAATTGGAAGAGGATACTTGGAGAACTGAGAGAGAGAAAAACAGGAACTCTCACTTCTTCAGGGACCCCTCCACTCAGCTCAACACGAGCCGAACCCATAGAAGCAGCAGTTCTGCCTCTCGGCCAGAAACTGCGCGCCGAAGCATTCACGACCGGCTCGGCGACAGGGAACGGAGCGTGCATAGTCGCCTCTCTTACCCTGCAGCCGAGGCCCCAGCCTCCCAGCCAGGGACGAAAACCACTTCTACCTCTCTGAGAGGGCGGAGCGCGGTCCCTTCGGCTGGGAATAAGGGCAAGGCCGTGATGCTACCCTCCAGTTCCCTATTCGAGCAATGGATATTGGAGGCCCATGTGCCGACGGTCAAAATCCCGTCGCACATTACTTATGATGGGACTTCGGATCTGAAGGACCACATTGCCTCGTATGAGGCTCATATGCATCTTTGCCCCAGGTCCGAAGCGACTTGGTGCAAGTATTTTCCAACCACTCTCAAGGGGGTCGCGCAAGCGTGGATCTCCAAGGGAGTTAAAGAAGGCTCAGTTACTGGGTGGGACGATCTGTCCTCAAAGTTCAAGAGCAAGTTTTCCACGGCGAATCGCCGAGAGAAGACTACTGCAGAGCTTATGGGCCTGCAGCAAGGTGAGGCCGAGAGCCTCCGAGACTACCTGACTCGCTTCAGCAACGAGTCATCCAGCATTTATCAGCTAGATCAAGGGCTGGCAGTTTTCGCTCTTCAGCACGGTCTCAGAACTGGACCGTTCTCCGACTTCATGGTCATGAATTCACCTCAGACCTTGGAGGAGGCATTGAACGCCTCGGATAAGTTCATCCGAGCCGAGGAGTGGAACAAAACAAAAACCCAACCTCAATCTGGGGGAGGGAAACAAAAACAAGCCTCGTCTGAAGGCCAAGGCCAGAAGGCGAAGGGGAAGGCGAAAGCCTCAGAACAATCTTCGGCCAGCGAGCCGAAGAAGGAAAAATCTGCCCCTTTCAATGGCAGATTCGAATCTTATACTCCGTTCTCCCTTCCGCGCGCTAAGATTTACAGCGTGACGAAGGACGAGCAGAGTTACAAAAAGCCGAGACCACTCCCAGAGTGGTATCAGCGCAAAAATAAGAATCAGTGGTGTGAGTTCCATGAATCAGCGGGACACAACACTGAAGAATGTATCCAGCTGAAGGACCAAATCGAGGATATGGTCTGAAAAGGGTACTTGAAAAAATATATCGCGGATCACCGCGAGAAAAAAGAAGCCGAGAAGCTTGAAAAAGACTCTCGGCAAGAAATTGATTTCCCCCGAAAGAACAGCAAAAATGCGGAAGGAAAATTCCCTCCAATCCATGTTATCTCGGGAGGAATATGCTCTCGGAGGGAGCACAAACGTCACCTTAGGGCTCTGACCCATCAGGTTAATCATGCTGATATTCAGCCACCCCAGTCACCTGTGCCGAACATGACGTTCACAACCGCTGACTGCCGGGGGGTGACGTACCCTCACGAGGACCCGTTGGTGATCATCGCCACGGTGACCAACCATGACGTCAGCAAAGTCTTAGTTGACGGTGGAAGCGGAGCAAATATTTTATTCCGAAAGGCTTATAATCAAATTAAGCTGAAGCCCAAGCACCTCACGCCGGTATCCTACCCGGTATCCGGATTCAATGGGGCTTCAACTTATCCTGATGGGAAGGTTCTGCTTCCTGTCACCATCGGCTGCGATGAAGCAGCTAGGAATGTCATGACCGAATTCTTGGTCATTGATGCTCCTTCAGTTTACAACGTGATTTTGGGGAGACCCATAATTCACGAGATCCAAGGGGTTGTCTCAACTTATCACCAGCTGATGATATATGTCTCAGACGCCGGCTTCCCCGAAAGGATCCAGGGCAGCCAAAAGGAAGCCCGAAGATGTAATTACCTCAAGCCATCCACTAGTCGCCGAGAGGACGATGATGAGGATGAGGAGGAAAAAGAAAAAGAAAGTGAGCCGAGCACAAAGAAGCCGAAAGGTCTAAGTGCTTCGGCGCAAGGTTCTGTACCCAAAGAAAAAGGGTCAGAAAAAGAAAAGGCAAGCTCATCTGAGCCGAAAGACTCAGAGAGCCAGCCGAAGAAAAACAAATCTGGAACGCCTGCCGATATAGACAGCAGACCAGATTCTGAAGAGTCTAGTCTATCAGCAATGGACATGGACCAGCAGACCAAAACGGTCGAATTGACCGAAGGAGATGCTGAGAAATGTGTAACAATCGGGATGGACCTTGATCCGAACACCCGTTGTGAACTTATTCAACTCCTTCGGGACAACAGAGATGTGTTTGCTTTCTCGGCAGCTGATATGCCCGGGATAAGTCCAGACCTCATCTCCCATAAGCTTAACGTTGACCCAACATGTCGACCAGTTAAGCAAAAGAAGCGGAATTATTCCGCAAATAAGAACCGAGACATCGCAGCCGAGGTCAAAAAATTGCTGGACGCAGGGTTCATCGAGCCTTGTCAATATCCAGAATGGCTGGCAAATGTGGTGATTGTTCAGAAGGCTAACGGTACCTGGAGAATGTGCGTTGACTTCACGGACCTAAACAAGGCTTGTCCGAAGGATTTCTATCCCTTGCCGAGAATCGATCAGCTAGTCGACTCGACGAGTGGCCATGCCTTGCTTAGTTTCATGGACGCATTCTCAGGGTATCATCAGATCTTCATGCACCCCGACGACCGAGCAAAGACGGCATTCGTCACGAACGCCGGGGTGTACAATTACAAAATGATGCTCTTCGGATTGGGCAACATATCAAAGGCTGGTGGATGAGGTTTTTGCCGATCAAAAAGGCCGAAACATGGAAGTCTATGTTGACGATTCAATTGTCAAAAGCAAGAAATTGGAGGACAATGTTAAGGACCTGGCTGAAACCTTCGCCACCTTAAGAAAGCATCAGATGAAGCTGAATCCGAAGAAGTGTGTCTTCGGTGTGAAGTCAGGGAAATTCCTTGGGTTCATGGTCAGCAAGAGGGGGATTGATGCCAATCCTTCCAAAGTCAAAGCAGCTCTTGATCTTCCTGAGCCGAAAACAAAGAGGGACGTTCAGCGGCTCACCGGAAGAATGGCAGCCCTTTCGAGGTTCATCTCTAGAGCTTCGGACAAGGGACTACCTTTCTTCAAAGCCTTGAAACTCCCAAAAACAAAAGAGCTCGTTTGGGAAGAGGAGCAAAAAGAGGCCTTCAAGCAGCTTCGGGAGCATCTAGCTCAGCTCCCAACTCTGGCCAGTCCAGTGGAGGGGGAAACTTTGTACTTATATGTGGCCGTTAGCCCGGCTACCACCAGTGCAGTGCTGCTAAGGGAGGAAAATAAAATTCAACAGCCGATCTATTTCGTCAGTCACACTCTGACGGATGCCGAGACTCGCTACCCTCTACTTGAGAAAATTGCCTTTGCAGTAGTGGTAGCTGCTCGAAAGTTGAGGCCCTATTTTGATTGCCATCAGATAGTGGTTTTCACTGATCAGCCGCTGGAAAAAGTTCTCGGCAAAGTGGAAAAATCCGGTAGGCTGGCCAAGTGGGCTTTCGAGCTCACTGAGTTCAGCATCAGCTACCAGCCGAGAGCAGCCATCAAGGCTCAAGCTCTAGCGGACTTCTTGGCCGAATGCTCGTACCAGGAGACGCTAGACGATGAAAAGAAAATCTGGACCGTATTTACGGATGGATCCTCCACCATAAATGGTTCGGGGGCAGGGGTAGTGATAACCTCTCCCGAAGGCAAATCCTTTGAGTATGCACTAAAATTTTCTTTCAAGGCTTCGAATAACGAAGCTGAATATGAGGCAGCAATCGCAGGCCTAGAATTGTGCATATCTTTGGAAGCCGAGCATGTCTGTCTGAAGACAGACTCTCAGCTAGTTGCGTATCAGATTGGTGGCAGCTATGAGGCCAAAGAGCCCTCCATGGTAAATTACCTTGCCAAGATCAAATCAGTTATTGCAAAGCTGAGAACCTTTGAAGTGCAGCTGATCCCAAGGGGTCAGAATGCGCAAGCCGACGCACTTTCCAAGCTTGCCAGTTCAACTCTCACTGAGCTGAACAGATCTGTGTATGTGGAAGTGCGCCGAGAAAGAAGTGTCGACGAAGCATCCGAAGTGTGCTGCGCCGACCCTGAGCCTAGTTGGATGGACCCCATCCTAGCTTTCAAACTTCGAGGAGAAATCCCCGAATACAAAATTTTGGCCTCCAAGCTGAAAAGAACTAGTTCAAGGTTCATTATCTTCAGAGGAGAGCTTCTCAAAAAGTCCTTCTCAGCCCCGTTGCTGAAATGCGTGGGACCAACAGATGCGGATTACATCCTTCGGGAGATTCACCTCGGCATCTGTGGTAACCATATCGGGGGAAGGACCCTAGCCCATAAGGCATTGAGGGCTGGATATTACTGGCCCACCATGATCTCAGACGCTAAGGAGCTGGTCAGAAAATGCGAGAAATGTCAAAAATTCGCACCAGTTATCCATCAGCCAGCCAGAGTCCTTCAGCCGGTCCTCAATCCCCTTCCATTTGCCCAGTGGGGACTGGACATTTTGGGACCCTTCCCAGATGCTCCTTACCAAAAAAGATGGTTGATAGTCGGCATTGACTATTTCAGCAAATGGATTGAAGCCGAAGCAGCCTCGAATATCACAGAGCAAACTGTCAGGAAATTTATCTGGCAGAACATCATTACTCGCTTTGGTATTCCGAGGGTTTTTGTCTTTGATCATGGAAGACAATTTGACAATCTACCGCTGAGGCGGTACACAGATCAATTCGGCATCAAATTAGCATATTCGGCAGTATGTCATCCGCAAAGTAATGGCCAAGCCGAAGATGCAAATAAACAAATCCTCAATGCTTTGAAGAAAAGGGTTGAAGATCAAAAGTCTAAGTGGATAGAGGAACTTCCTGGAACCCTCTGGTCGCTTCGGACAACTGAAAAAGAGGCAACGGGCTGTTCACCTTTTGAATTGGTGTATGGTTCCGAAGCCGTTCTTCCAGTAGAAATCGGCTCTGAAAGTTTAAGAGTGCACCACTTCTCGGCTGAGAACGAGCAACTTATGAAGGAATCCCTTGATTTCCTTGATGAAGTAAGAGACTCAGCCCGATACAAAATGGCTGCTTACAAGCAGAGAATCAGCAAATTTTACAACCGAAGGGTCCATGCAAGACCTCTCAAAATTGGAGACCTTGTCCTTCGGAATGCTGCTGCAGTTCAGAAAAGCCGAATCCATGGGAAACTCTCAGCTACTTGGGAGGGACCTTATGAAATTTGTGATGAGCTTCAGCCAGGGACATATAGACTCCGTCAGTTAGATGGAACTGAGCTGAAAAATCACTGGAATGCTGATGTGCTTAAAAAATATCATGTATGAACCCTTCGGGGCATCACAATCTTTGTAAGTACATTGAGTATTAATGAAAGGCCTCAGAGCCACCATTTCTATTTACTTTTGCAACTTTTTATTCTTTCGTTTTCTTTATTCTATCTACTCTTTGAGGGTTTTTATTCAGCCTTGTCTGAAACCTTCGCCTTCGGGTAACTGGGTTTCGGATTGCTGACAAACCTGTCTTTTTAAAGAACCCTGGTCTTTCAGCTGAAGTGAAAACTTCAGTAAGACTTGTTCTCCAAAGACGTGAGTCCATGGACAACTCTGGGATATTGCCTTAACTGAGCCTTGTATCCCAGAAAGCCATTATTTGAAACATTGCCTTCAGCTGGCCCTGTGTTTCAGGTATCCATTTTTAAAGATAGAAAGAAAATAAGAATAATGGCAACTGTTAGGAAATTTTTATTTTAGCTTTGTCTGAAGCCTTCGCCTTCGGGTAACTGGGTTTCGGATTGCTAATCAACTGGTCTTTTTAAAGAACTCTGGTCTTTCAGCTGAGGTTAGGCCTCAGTAAGACTTGTTCTCTAAAGACTTTATTGGAAACATTGCCTTCAGTTGGCCCCATGTTTCAGATGACCTTTGTTAAAGATAGAAAGAAAACCCAACTCAGTAATTCGAAGATTGGAATCTTCAGATTACTAAGGGGGGCAAATAGCGCTATCAAAGCAAGATTATCTTCAGCTAAATTCTTCGACTTCAAAGTTTTGTACTTAGCAAATTTTTGCGAAATTTCTCAAGTTCAGAAAAATAAAGCATTCAAAATAAGACAAAGCAGTTGAAGAAAGATGCATTAAATTCAAAGTGTTCTGAAAATACAAAGTTCAGACTAGTGGAATATCGTCAGCCGCCCACAAGCGGAAAACACAGCTGCCGAAGTACAAAGATAAAAACAGATAAGCAGTTTGTACATCGAGGCAAGCTGAAGCAAAAAACAAGGCAAAACAAAAATTTCAGAAAGCGGCAAGTCTAAAGTTGAGCGCGTGATGAACCGCAAGATTCTGAAGACGACTGCCCGAGTTCCTATGCTTCGGATGGAGGATCAGACTGATCAGCAATGCTGGCTTCAGCTCCAGCAGCAGACGAAGCAGGCCTTGCACCTTGCTGAGCTTCGAGTTCCCTCCTTTCTGCCTCTTCCTCAGCTTCTTCAGCAGCAAGAATCTGAGTTTCGGCTTCAGAGGGGAACTTCATATGAGGGTCTTCTGAATTCTGGGCCCATACAACACATCGGGACCAGTCCAGATTCGGCTCAGCATGTAGGCACAGCCTTCGGCATACTCTGAACCCATTCTCGAAACCCATCTCATACTCTTCTTGAGTATAAATACGGGTCTTGAGCAGAGCTTCAGCATCCGCCAGCTTCTTCTGTACCTCCTCCAAGCTTTTCTTGGATTGATCTAGCTCTTCAGCGAGCTTAGAGGAGGCACTCTTCTGCTCGTTCAGCTCATGCTGAACCTTGGAAGCTTCAGCCTTCATCAGAGTCAGCTCTTCATTTTTGACCCTTAGCTGATCCTCAGCTTCTTGGAGCTTGGCCTTTTCAGCTTCAGCGGCAGCAGCAGCCTCTGAGAGTTGGACGTTTCGGGCTTGGAGTTGTTCTTCAGCAGCCATTCTTTCGGCTTCCAAAGCTTCCAGCTTCTGTTGCACCTCAGCTTGTGCAGCAGCTCCATCCCTTATTCGGCTTTCAATGGCAGCCTTGAATTTGGTGACGTCAACTCCCAAATGGTCTATGAGGAAGTTCTCCCCTTCTATCAGTGGGGGGAAAACCTCTTCTTCCATGGCTGTGCAGAAGGTTCGGAGAGCTTCAGCAGCTTTCTTTTCATACTCTTCTCCTTCCTTCTGCCTCTCTTCGGCTGCAGCCTGCTTCAGCTGAGCAAGCTTCAGCTCTTCAAGGGCCACCTTTGTGGCATGCTCAGCCTCGTCCACCCTATCTTGTAGGGTGTCAATCAGCTCTACAGTAAGAGTCTGATTGTGCACAAACTGGAAACAGAAGCACAAGTCAATAAAAAAAAAAAAAAAACAAAACTGAGCTGAAGAGCTGAATTGAAAAATAAAAGCAAGTGTAAGAATTTACCTGCATCATCAGCAGTTGGTTCGACCTTGCAGGGTCTGGTACGGACTTGCTGGATTCTCCCATTCCAGCTGTGGCCTTCAGCGACCAAGCCCTTGCCCTGTCTACTTCGGACATCCCAGCAAAATTGCCGAAGTAGGCTGCTGCACCTTCTCGGTTCTGGCCCCAAATGATGTCCCAGATATGATCTGGAATTGGAATTCGGGGGGCCGAGAACCCCATCTCTCCAGAGTGCAGTGTCTGGAAAGAGGGGAAGGAAGACTCGGCAGCTTCATGAACCTTTTGAGGTTCAGCTTGTTCTTCTTCAGCCGTCTTCTCTTCCTTCTCAGCAGAGTCGATGATGATGACTTCTGCTTCTTCTGCTGGGTTGAGGACGAAAGCCTCAACCTCCCTTTGGATATCGGCTGAGAAACCCTCAGCAGCAGGCTTCTCAGCACTCTCAGCATCGTGCCTTTCGGCACCTCCCTCGTCTGGGACCCCTCCCTTGGGATCGGGAGTCTTTTGGTCCACCTCCATCTCAGGAGGTGGGAGAGGGGTCTTCGGCGGAGATTGTTGTGGTAGGGGAACCCTCGGCTGTCCACCGCCTTCCTCGGGCTCCCTTATTTTTATTCCAGCTGGCCTCGTCTGGAAGTCGTGAGGGCCGATGATGGCCATCCGTCTCCTCCTTTTCTGAAGGGGCTGCTCGTCCATTTCTGACTCTTCAGAGTCTTCTTGAGATTGATCTTCGGGACGAGCAGGAGCTTTCCCTTCTCTTCTTTTTTTGCTCTCTTCAGACTGCAAAAAAACAGGGGGGCAAGAAGGGGTTTGAATGAGTAAAAAAAAAAAAAAAAAAGAAAAGAAAAAAGAAGAAATTCTGAAGCTAAGGTTTACTCACCGAGGTCTCCAGCAAAGCCTCGTCTTCTGCTTCAGCAGCTCTGTCTTCTGCTTCAGCAGCTTTGGAGGACCCTTCTCCTCCTTCCAAGGCTTCAGCAACTCGTGCAACCTCTTCGGCAGAACGAGCAGCTTCAAGCTCTTCGTCCATAAGCCTACCCCAGGGATCTCTCTTCTTCCACCAAGGCTTCTGCCGTAAATAGTGGTCTGAAGACTCGATCTGGTACTGCTTATAGGCTAGATGGACAGGGCGATCCTTGGACGGAGTAATAGAAGGGGCTCGGTCCAAGATTGTCCTGGCTTGGTCAACGCCGAGGCGATTGTAGTCAACCCTGGTAGTGACCTCGTTCAGCACTGAACAAAGAAAATGAACAAGAGTTAGTTCAGCAACAGCAAAATATTCTTTTCGTTTAAGTACGAAAGAGAAAAAGCAAAAATAAAAAGCTTCAGCCTCAGCCGAAATAACTTACCATCTCTGAACTTTCGGCTGAGGCCGACAGCAGCAAGCATGTGCTCCTGAAAGATATAATGGTTGTCAGGGAGCCATGTTGCTGGGATGGTCTTCAGACGACCTCTCCCAGATGGGTTCTCAACCTTCCCAAAGATGTTGGCCTGTTCAAGGTTGCAGTCACCTCGGCCATCATTCTCTAAGGGACCCAGGCTGAGCATTTCTGGGTCAGGATTGGAGAGGTATCTGGGCGCGCTGAAGACATAGGGGTGTTCAGGATCTGTGGGTGCCCTAACCCAAATCCATTGGCCTCTCCAGTCTTTGTCCGAAGAGTCATTCGGCCACATTGTCAGATGTCCCGGCCGAGACTCAATCCTGAACCACCCAGGTCCGTGGTGCCCGTGTCCACTCTGGACATTCGGCACCAGCTTATGGATCTTTTTAAAACAGTGCAAGCTGGGGTTATATCTCATGAACTTGCAAACCCAGAGGTACGTCATCATCCTTCGGATGCTGACAGGAGTTAGCTGACACAAGGAAACCCTGTAGTGTATCAGCAGATCTCGGATGAATTCGTCCAATGGGAACCTCAGCCCGTACTGAAGCTGCCTAACGTACACCCCCACATACCCCGGGGGTGGACGATGAATCATGTCCGAAGCATCAGGCATTCGGCACCAGTACCCATCGGCTTCCATTATGCCGAAGTGCAGCTCAATTTGCTCAGCAAACCGATGGGTTTCGGCGCGGTCTACCCACCAAGAGTAGGGGGCATTCTTTATCATGGCTGCAGCAACTTCAGGGTCCTCCCACTCCTGAAATCCAGGGAGGACAGGCCATAGACTGGCAGGGACTCCTTCGTCCTGACCAGAAGTGCTTGGTTCCTCCAATCCTTCAGGAGGAACCGATGATATTGGGACCGCCCTAATTGGTTCAGCAGGGTCAAGTCCCACATTTTCTCCGTTCCATGTTCCCGTCCCATTCCTAGGGTCAGGAACCTGCCTTGCCCTTCTTGGAGCACGGGCCCTACCTCTGATACCTCTCACCATCGTCGGTTTCTTTGAAGAAAAAGTCGAAAAAGAGGGGGAAAGAGTTCGAATTCGGAAAAAATTAAGCAAAATCGAAGGAAATTACCTTAATCCGAAGCGAAATTCGCCGATCTACAGGTTCGGAATGACGGATTTCAGTTTCTAAGCTTTTTGCTCGGGGATTCAGTGAAGTTTTGATGCGGATTCAGGGGTTTTTCGTGGGTTCAATCTCGTGTTTGTGAAGAAATGAGGAAAGAGAGTGCGCTCCTTTTGGTTTTATTTCCAGCAAATAGGAAGTTTAGGGGCTTGCGCTTAAATTTTCTCTTAAATTCCTCATTAAGTAACCGTTAAACACGTTCCACTCAATTAACTACCCATTATCCGTCCAACTTCCACATATTATCCAACCATCAGCCGTTATTTTATTAATGACGGTTTCCTCAGCCGTTATTTCATTAATGACGGTTTAAATTCAAATTTTTTGGATTAATTAAATCATTTACTTCCCTCCTTTTTTCTGTTTATTAAACCCGACCCGTCATTCTTCCAAGTCGGGTCTGGGGGGCAAGTTGTTTGGGTCCAATTCAGTTCCTATTGGGCCCAGTCCATAAATGATTCAATCAAAAGCCCAAGGTCAAGGTTCAACTCTCCATGAGATGCTAAAGTCAAGATCAGCCCAAAAGGCATATCAATTGGGCCCAAGCCCATTCATCCTCAAATAAGCAAAGGTATAAAAGCCATTAATATTTCAATTACAAAAAGAACAACAAGGCCTCAAGCAATTAATTCTCTTGCATAGCTTTCTCTCTACACATTGTGCTAACTTTAGCATCGGAGGGGCCTTCCTCGGCAACACCCCCGAGGCTAGTTTACATGTGTTAGTTGTGCAGGAAATCCTCGGTTCAACATCATTTGGATCGAGCCCAGTCTTCACCACCTTTGGGACCTTCTTCAAGGCTCTCTAGTTTCTAACCGAAACAAAGGGAAAACTGTTTTTGGAAAAATGAGTATATTATAGTGTTAAGATTGCAAAAAGGAATTTACCAGTATATGCAGCATATCTTGCATATATATGCAGTGGTGTTTCTCCAGTATCGTTTGTCATTTGAGAGAGGGCAGGACATGTTTTGGACAACACTTCTGCAACACTATGATTGCTAACACGCACTGCTTCATGCATAGCAGTGTTGCCTTTGGATTTTTTGGTTACCCATGGTGGCAGGAGACTAACAACACCCTCCAATTTTATTTCCTTAAGTTCGCGACAGCACTCATCAAAACAACGAACCATGACTACAGCTTCAGGGCTCTTGAGCCTAGCAGCAATGTGTACAGCAGTATCGCCATTGAAGTCTCTTGAGAGAACAAGGGTGGGAAAATGTTTCATAGTTTCCTTGATAAATGCAGAATGACCATTTTGGGTGGCTAGATGAAGGATTGTGCTTCCATTGGATGTTCGAGACAGAAAGTATCTCTTATCATACTTAATTTCGGTACCATCTACATCGTTTGTTGCAGTTGTATCCTTTCTGTCGAAGATTGTCTCATCTCCTGTCCCTGCAGCTGCTTCATACAACTCCTTATCCATCCATTTGTCAGTAAAGGAGTTAAATATAGTTCCCTCCTGCACTTGAAAGCAAAGTTTTTGATCAATTACAAGTTAACTGATGAAAATACATGAAATTTTTGTTCTATGAATGAGGAAAACAGTAAATTTTCCTACAACATAACAGCAATACCAAAATAAATTTTCATGTACTGATAATCTCTTAGCCTGTCAGAATTAGTTATATTTTGACTAAATTTATTTTAAATGTGAATTTGAATAACCCCATCTGATTAAAATCATAGACGCCAAGTATTTCACAAGTAAACTTATCAGTATAATCTGAATACACATATTGTTTTGGTAGCTTAGAACAAAGCCATGAACAATTAATCAACAAATGGCATAAGGCATACTTACCATTTTGCTAAAGAACCCTCTTTGGGAGTCAATTAGTTCATCAGCTGACACATTCTCGTCGTTCTTGAGAGAAAAGTCCGCAATGGATTCGTGTAAAAACTTCAAAAGTAATAGGTTTCTGTTTTTTGCAGCAATGTGTGCAGGTGTGTTCCCCTCGCGGTCTTTTACATTCTTAAGGCCATCAATCTCAGGAAACATGAACAACTGATGGAGCTCTGAACAAGCTGAAAATTGTGCATAGTGTAATACAGTTCTGCCCTTGGGATCATAAACATCAACAGACTCAGGACAACATTCTAGTATGACTTTCACAGCAGCGAAAAAACCAATTTGAGCTGCTCTTAGTAGTGGTGTGAGGCCCTCTGCATCGCGGCAGCATGCAGCATCATTGTACAATGCTAGGAAGTGCCTAAATGCACTTTCCAATGTGCTGTTTTCAAAATATGACATTGGATAGGATGATACACCTTCGGAGTTAAGCATCCCAACTTGTAATGACGAGGTTGGATTTGAGGGCACATGATTTACAATGGCTATAATAACAAAACAAAGAATTTTATGAGAGGTTTGAACCAGTGAAGGCTGTAACTTAATGTACACCGGATGACCTGGCCTCAATCTTAAGTCTTAATCACCAGGCCAAGAACTCATTGATATGTTATTACACATAATTATACGAGTTCTATAGTTTTTGTTTCTCTGATTTACTCAAGCTACAATAACCCAAAAACTTACTCTTAGATCAAGCTGCTGAGACCTATCTGGCAACAGGGTGAAATCAACTAGATAAGTCCTTATAACCATTAATTTGCATTTAATCACACATTTTAACTAAACAATACCAATGCAATTGACAATAAAAAACGCTTATACTATGACATTTTCCAAATTATTTCACTTTAAGTATTTGCAAATTTCTACTCTATGCATATTGGAAATGACATTTATGTTGTATAAAAATTCGAAAAAGAAAAATTATAAGAATTCCACAACACACATCCACACCCCCTTATGTCCTTGCAATTTAGAAGAAATGTTCAAGAGAATTTGGCATAAAACTATCCTTAAATTACAAAACTATGTATAACCGCTTACCAATCAAACTATTAACATATCAAGCATATTATATTAGAGGGACTTACTTGGTTTGCATTTAATAAGCATATGGAGCGGAGTCTCCTTAGAACAATTGAGCACAGAGAGAGCTTCGACCTTCTTCCAAAGATCAGGAACCAAACTTATAACACCGTACCTAAGAGCAACGTGCAACGGGGTATCCAATTCTTCATTTTGAGCTATCAACAGGCAGTTTGGATTAGTAGCAGCTAGTAACATTGTAGCAGCCTTATGTCCATGTCTTGCAGCCACATGAAGAGGGGTATCGCCTTTGGTATTCTTTTGGATTACGAGGTTTTCTGCCTCTGGTAGCTTCTTTAGAACTTCTTCAATGAAATCTGTTTCACCGTGCATTGCTGCTATGTGTATGATGTTGCTGTTTCCGGAGGTTAGGGACTGCAGCTCACTTTCTGTGGCCGCGCCATCACCATTTATGATGCTCACATCTCCCCTAACTGCGGCTTTGTAAACCTCTGCTTTCATTGCTAACAAATAGTTTTGTAAATGTTGATGATCTGAATTTGTATGTAGGATGATAATTATATATGAAGTTGATTATGAAAAATGATATTTCAAAGACATTATCTGTTCAAAAGATGGAGATCAGAGGCTCAGAGCATTAATTTGTGAAATAACTTGTAAACATGTAGTTGTTATTGACTTAGTAGATCGAGTACTTAAAAGTCAACCTCCTCCACAACTCGTTTGTTTAAAATTAGTTGTCACATTATTTCAATCTTCCAATGTAAAAAGGTTACAATAAAATTTCACATCAATTAATATCATAATGTCATTTTTCTACTTTCAATTAATATACAGCGTATATTGTTAATCTCCTCCTGTTTCCTAGCTTCCGACTGCCAGATCTTATACGGCTTGAAATTAACATGTGCGCTGACTACCCTTGCAAGCTCAAGTATGCAAGAGCCAGGAAATTAATTCAACACCCTATAAGTACGGCCAATCATGTTGTTATAAGCTTGCATCTACATATTATATATAAAGTTGATTTGCCTAAGCTCGTAAAATATGTTTGTAAACGAGTTGACACTTGACAGCCATTATATTATTTAAGCCGTCTTTGGATCAAGTTGTTGAGGCCCTTATCCAAACAAATCACCATTATATTCGAGTTTTCACATTCTCATATTAAAATTAGAAAAACGTAAAATGATTATGAAGAATTATAAGATTTTGTTGAGGTAACCCTTATAAGTAAAAGTGTAAAACTAGCTAGTAAAACCATCTAATAGCTCACCTTAGTACCTTTCAATATCTAACTCCAAAAAAAATACTGACAGCAATCTTATATAAGATCGCGGGGAGGACAGTAAGCTTGAAAGTATCCAAATTTGACTTCACAATAAAACCAAAGAGTAGTAGTATTCTACAAAAAAATTAGAACATTATTTGTAACCTGTTGCTAGTAAGCTGCATCCACTACAGAAGCTAAGAGCAATACGCCAATACTTTTACAACATCCACACTAAATATCTAACACAGTTTCAATTATCAAAAGCAAGGTGAAAAGGATAACTACGATTAGATGATCATTACATTAACTTTGGATGGAATTACCTTGGCCAATTTTTTAGCTGCACCAATTTGTTGTTCCTTAGACGAATCAGCAATTTCATGGAACTTTAACTCGGAGGCACACAGAAAATTTCCAAGATTTATGGCGTTTTTGATGATGTGTAACGCGAATGAATACTCATGATCAACATGGCTGCTAGATCGAAATGGTCCATGCAACTCAAATTTCTTCAAGTGAGGAAGGGTGCAACTATTGATCCCATCCTGTGCTGTTGTTAAACCATCACCTGATTTTGTTACGTTGTTAAAAGTCGACTTCATAGCACAATCACAACCCCATTTGATCTGCAAAACCCATTAATTAATCATTCATGCTGCTCATAAAAATGTAGGTAGAAATCAAAATAAGGTAATGCCTCTGGTAATATAAGATGATTCAAGAATTTATACACTATATTATATGCAATACCTCTAGTGTGAGTTCTAGCTACAGAGGACATGCCTCAACAAAGAGTCCAATTAATTAGCTGATTAATGATGTGTTCTCTTCACCCGCACCTGTCTTATTAGATCTAGTAAGACCTCATTAGCCCTGAGTTATGTTTACACCTGATTAGCCCCGAAACTTATGTTTTTGAAAGCGAACAGAATCACCCTAGATCTTACTTACAAACACAACTCCATCAATCAATGATCAACAATTTAACATATTTTACAATTCTCATGATTATCAAGAAAAAAAAAAAAAAAAGCAAACTTTATCAGAAAATTTTCACTTGCATTTTGGCCAACACTAATGTTAATTAACAGGATTAATACACTTCCTCCACTCAGAGTTACTAGTCACCGTAACCCTACGTACGTAATTAAAACTTGAACATGATTCTCTAAATTATTAAAAGTAGCAATTTGCTCAAATCAATATTGAATAGTGTATATTTGTATGGAGTAAATACAAGCATATTCCGTGACAATTTTCTTCGGACATTTTAAAATAGTATCATAATTCCAGACTAAGGGACATCGATCAAAGAAATCTAATTTACCCTAACGATTGAAATGGTTTGAATGTTTACCTGATGTTCTGCAGAATAGACATTAGACATTGCTGGTTAATTTTTTGCAATTTATACATCCCAAATTACTGCGCAAATAAGAATTGCGATTATTAGCAAGATTACTCAGCTCAAATAACCAAAATTATATCAATTATCCCATTAAATAATTCCGAAACAGAAATTAGCAAAAAGTATATCGTTTAATTGAATAATTAATTAAGATCTTCTTTTTTTTTTTTTTTTTTTTTTTTTTTTTTTTGTACAATAAAGATTGACACAAAATTAACAGTCCATCAATTGAGAAGAAATTGAAAATGAAATTAGAAAAAAAAAAAAAACCCTTAGATTGGCATGAAATTAAGCAGAAAAGGTTTTGATATCTTGAAATTAAGCCAAAAAAAAAAAAAAAAAAAAAAAAAAAAAAAAAAAAAAACTTGGAACTTTCGAAATCAAGGAACAAAAGAGTGACAATACCGAGTACAAGAATCCATCAGGAAAGATCGCCGCTGAATTTTTTGTGCGCGGAGTTGAAGTACACTATGGAGTCATATATACGTCAAGTGCCGAGTAGAGGTGTATTCGGGTCATCATTTGGGTTAAGTCGAGTCATGTTAACTAGCTAACCATCAAGTCCCTTCAAATTAATTCGGGTTGTTTTAGATTGTGTTATATTTTTACATCTTGAATTTAGTGGCGAGGTAAAAAGTTATATGTACTACCTCTGTTTCATATTATTTGCAACGATTTGACATAAAGTGTGATCGTTGCAAATAATATGAAACGGAGGTAATAGATTATTTCGTCGTCTACTCTTAGGATTAAATTTTGGGGGCAATATATTTTTTTTTGAAACCAAACTGTAAATATTATTAGAGAAGATCAATTCCACCTAAGATGTTAAGTTTTGGGGAAAAGGACCAAGAGAAACAAGTTCATTACAACCTCTAGCATCCCATCTTGCAACACTATGGGATATAATATTACCTGCACGCTTAATATGAGAAAACGAAGGAATTAAAACAGGAAGCCAAACTAGAAATGTCATCATATGATGATAGGAGTGAAAACTAGAAATGTCATCATATAATAGGAATGAAAACGAAAAGGAATTAAAACAGGAAGCCAAACTAGAAATTTTGGGGGGGCATTATTAGTTATGTATGAGTTTGAAATTAGGTATGAAAATAAATAGGTATTTGACAACTAATTTTCTAAGGGTATAAAACAAGTATTTAAGACGAAAAGAAGAGTGAAGCAAAAGTATAAAGAACCTTACAAAAAATTCATATAAAAAAGAGCTTGAGGAAGTATTTAATACTCCCTCCATTTTTAAATACTTGCTCCATTTCTCTATGCGCGAAGTTTTAGAAGAAATTGGAGAAAGTAATAAAATATGGAGGTAGTAGGGTAATTGAAAGAATAAAAAATTGTAAAGAGCCAAAGTAGTGGAAGAATAGGAGGAGAGAGAGTATTATGTTGTGTTCACTAAGTGTGAGAATGAATTAAATATTGTAAAAGCTTTTCAAAAAAGGAAATGGAGCAAGTATTTAAAAACGGCCGGAAAAGAAAAGTGGAGCAAGTATTTAAAAACGGAGGATGTATATTATATACTCCGTATATACTATTTAAAGAATAAGGCAGAGATCGAATACATACCTTGTATCATATGTCTTGAATTTGTATTCTTTTGTGAAAAAAAATCACATAAATTGAAGAGTATAATAATAGTAAATGCATTAATTCCAAGTTTTGATTAAACAAAAACTGCAATTCAAGCTTACAGAAACTTAAAATATAAAATTATCTCAAAAAACTTCTTAAAAAAAGAAAATAACAATAAAAACTCTATGGATGTTTGTATACGTAACATGTACATAATACATGCATTCCCTAACTAATAAGCCTTGCTCTTGTAAACTCTTCCCATTTTGATCAGCTAATGAAGAGATTACAATTAAAACCATGTAAATATTAATATTATTTCTCAACAATTCAACTCGATCTCCTTATGAAGTCCAGAACACTATCTCAATTGCAGCTTGCCTATACATGTTCTCCACGATAATTGATTCTGGATCTTGATCATCACCAGTAATCTAATACAAATAAAAATTTAATTAATCAGTGTTTAATTAGACAATTAGTAGCGTAAGTATGTAAAACGAGGCAAAGTACTCAAGTTTAGGTTGATGGGTGTTTGGAAAAGGTGATCGACGGACATTGTATCACATGATATTTGTGTTGCAATTAATAAATTAAACCCCTTTTAAATTACTCATTTTTATATTAATTAAAAAAAAGAAGGCAATTAAGGTATTAAGCATGATCAGCGTTTAATACCATCGTTAAATATAATTAACACTCCATAAGAATTTCATTTAAGAAACTTTAATTACACTCAAGCCCTTAGGTAAAGCTAGTAATTTTTTTTTTTTTTTTTTTTTTTGAAGCATAGGACTGTAGGAGTATAATTTAGCTGACATCAAGTATACTAATAGTTTTAGTTCAAAAAAAAAAAAAAAAAAAACAAACAAACAAATGTTGTTTATTATAGGTAAATTATTTTCAAAGTACGGCATATAATTTGTAAAATGTTGTGAAATGACAACAGCTAATATACATATATAAGCCATACAATTTCCAAATGTGTTACGTGCCATGTATATAGTTAATAAAAGAGTGACACATTTATTTTATGCTTTCTACAATTTAATGAGCTTAATTATTAGAATGTCTCCTCTTCTCAAGCTGAAATTTTCAAAATTCAAGTTAAAATAATAATATTGATAGAGTATAAAATATGTATATTCTTAGACCTCAATTATCAACTTATAAAGCTTTTTTTTTTTTAGGCGACTTAATCTCTTACTTGAGTTAGTCGTCTTTTAACAAAAAAAAAGGAAAATTTATTGAAAACCATCTTATAAAAACCAAATTTTGTTGAAAACCATCTTATAAATTTTTTTTTGTCAAAGCACACCTGTTTTAAAATCTTTTTTGTTGAATCCCACCACTTTTCGAATTTCGATTATCGATTGACATTTCCGGAGTTGATTAGTATGTGCACCTCACGTGACCTACTTAACCCCACTTTTCTATTATTTTCCCCCCTTTTCCCTTCATTCATTCCCCCTTCGTCACTTACGTACATTTCCGTGCAATCATATAAAAGGCTATAAAAACCAAAGTATGATGAAGATGATTGACGAAGAGGGGAATGAATGGAGGCAAAGGGGGGAAAAATAAAAGAAAAGTAGAGTTAAGTGGGTCACGTGAGGTGCACATGTTAGTCAATGCCGGAAATGTAAGTAATTAGTCGAAACCGAAGAAATGCTTAACAAAAAAAATTTTAAAATAGGTGTGCCTTGACAAATTTTTTTTAAAACAAGTGTGTTTTGACAAAAAAAAAAATTTATAAGATGATTTTCAACAAAATTTGGTTTTTATAAGATAGTTTTTAACAAATTTTCCAAAAAAAAAAATTAGAAAGAAAACTTACACGAGTTTGAAACATGAAATGGCTCCGATTAGCATCATCAGTATAGATATTAGCCGCAAAAATCTCCATCGCATACTTCTCAAGAACACTGCAAATTGTAGTAAACAGAACTGGCTTCTTTGTTGCGTAAACAGCGTATTGCGCAACGTTGCCACAAATACTCAGCACCACATTCGAAGCTGTCCATGTTTTTATTTTCACAGGCCTGGATGAACCAGTCGAGTAGTTGTTGTTGTTGTTGTTGTTGTTGTTCATCAAAGAAACTTGGTTAGCCATAAACGCTTCCCTAGTAGTAGGGAGTGTAGCTAGCCTCGAGGTGGCTGGGACCGAGGGGCCGATCGGGAAGGACGACGACATGATGGGTGGAAGTCCTTGATTCTGTTCTATCTTCTGTATCTCAAGCCTTTCGACGGTGTTTTGTAGGGTTTTGATGTAGTTCACTGCTTCTTCAACTATGGTTGTTTTATCTGCCTGACCTCATGTAAATTTAAACAGTTAATTTATGTATATTCCGTATAAGGATTTAATTTATTGTTTGTTGTTAATTTTTCCTAATTTATACTCCAATATATAAAGTTCTACACTTTTTTTTCTAGCTCATTTGAAAACGTTGTATACTTTTCACAATTAACTCCATGGAAAAAAGGAATTATCATAATTATTTTTCACATAATTATTGCTTGGGACTTCCTTTGGAGCAATTCAAGGATAAAGCTTCCAACCTCCAACTTACAAATAATTTAATTATTGTTCTTGCTAGATGTGCAGATTTTATATTTCAGTTTCACAATTTTATTTAATTTATATACTTATTAATTAATTTATTTTTTTTCATTGGCTTCTGGTTTCGAATTGATGCTTTTTAATAGGTTGAAAACTAGAGGGGATAGATTCATAAGTTTAATTTTCATATAAACAAAATTATTGTGACGAGTCTAATAAGGCAGTCGAAAAATACAACGTAGGGATTTAACGGCCATTAAATACCAATTACCAAGGTTCAAGTATAGTGATAGTAACGATAATGAATTTGTCTGTAAGTTTTAAATGAAATAAACTCCCAAAATAGTTTCATCATAAATACGCATACCATGCAAACCGCACCCCTTATAAATTATGGTAATGTGTTTTTTTATAAAAACATTTCTACTCAATCAATATACCAACTTAAATTTGGTAATAAAATTTATTATGAAACAATTAACTTCAAATTGCATGTGTTGTATTACCATGAATATTGACACGTTTTTTATCTAAAAAAAACGCATTCAAAGTCATAGTCATTAAAAACAATCTATCAACTCGAGACTTACGAATAAAGGGATATGATAAGTTGATTGACAACTAATTAATGGGATGATTTGCGTCATTATTTACCATTACTTTATCAAAAAGTTAATTTCATTGAAAAGTTTGAATTATTGAGAATGTAAAAAAAAAAAAAATAAATAAATAAATAAATTTCTGATACCATAATTTTTTTTAATTGATTAAATTTTTAGGGCAATATTCAAAGTCTAAGATCAATTGAATCTCACATACATAATTTGGCTTTTATAACTCTCTCTCTATAGCAGAATTTATTTATTTTCATTTTTTTTTATAAAAAACTCAATAAATCGATGTTACAAAAAGTAAATCCCTTAAAAATTAGCATCCTAAAATGACAACAAATTAATAAAATAATAAAACAACAACTCAATCTCAATTTATTAGTCATTTATTTTTCTTTTGAATGTTTTGATTGGTAACAAATTGGATAATGACAATGACATGCAAAATTGTAAATACTAGCATGGATTTATGTGTTTTTACCTTAGGATTAAGTTGAGGGAGCAAAGAGTGAAGAGTTGCGAACATACTTCTCATTTTCTTCCTCCTCTCCCTCTCAGTCCATATGTGTATCTCATGCTCCGATGGCCCTTCCCCTTCCTTTCCCTTCCCTTTCATCGCTGCACTTCGCCTCCGTTTCCTCTCTCCCGTTGGCTCCGTGGCTGGCACCGAAACCACCTTTTCGCCACCGGAATTGTCAGCTGTATCATTGGACAAATTAACCCATGATTGGGTTTCCCATAAAAAAGCATCATTTTCATGATTTATTTCATGAGCCATTTTGGTGATAAAAGCTTGTATTTTTTATTTTGTTTTGTGAGTATAAGTTAAGGGTTTTGGTTGTGAAATAAGGGTAGTGAGAAATTAAGGGTGCCTTTGTTAGGATATATATAGAGGGGAACAAGGCGTACGTTTTACAAAGGTGGCAAATGTAATTTTTTTTGTGCATAGAAATTAAAAGCTACAAAGGAAATATAATAAATGACATTTTCAATTATTAAATTATTACATAATTTGAAATTATTACCAAAATTTTAATTACTAACAAAGCTAACTGACTATTGTGTACGATCAATAATAGATGTACTATTAGTCTACTAGTCGTATATGCACGCGATATATGTGTCTATTACGTAAAAATGTAATATTTCATAATATTTATATAAGATTAAATAAATATTATAGAAAATAGTATCAAATAAATTAAACAATTTTCGAGCTCCCTTCTTTAAGAATATACGCATTATTTGATATAAATAAATTAAAATATTTATCATTTTATACTCAATTTATTCAAGAAAGCAACCTTTACTAATTAGATTCTTTCGTTCTTTATATATATATATATATATATATATATATATATATATATATATATATATCTTTTTCTTTATTTTATTTAACGGGTTCTAAATTTTTTTTATTCTTTTACGCCACCTCTAGTTTTCTTATACGAGTACAATCGAGATTAGTTAGAATTAAAAGATTGTTAAGTAAAGAAATCCTCTAACTATTCAAGGATTAGTTTAATTCGGTCTTAATTTTTAATAAAAAGTTATTTAGAGTGTAGTTTGTTGTTCGTACATTTCCCTATGGTGGAGTTGACGATGTTCATCAATTTTGTAGTAGTACAAAGTAATAGTAGTACGTTTTCTCTTGGTGGATAGTCATGATCGAGAATTAGGTTATTGGTAAAAAGTTATGTTTGCAACACTTTTTAAGTTTGTAAAGATGATCTACAAAAATAGTGCCAAATTACAACAAAAATCGATGAACCATCTTTTTAAAAAGATAGTATTCTCCAGTGAAACACAAGTATGCAAGAGATATCCTACAGTAAGATCTTCTCAAGTGACAACTACTTTTTGTTTGATTCAATTTGTTACGAATTAATTAAATTTACGTTTTTTATATGTCGTCTGATTTTTTTTATTTTTTTATTTTTTTGTTATTGAACAGATTTACTCAAAATTAAATAAATAAATTAATAATAAATACAAATGAAAAATCAAAATACAAATAGTATTGGCAAAGGTGGCCAAAAAGGCCGTTTTTTCTGGCTAGAAACAACTAATGCATACTTGAGCGCGTAAATTTGAGAGTTCTCTCAACTGTTGGTGAGTGGGTCCCATATAAGACAACTCCCTCCATCTGTTTCTGTTTTTTTTTTTTTTTTTTTAACAAAGATCTGTTTCTGTTTAGGAAACCAGTTTGCTATTCAACGACAATTTTTTTTCTTGTCCAAATGTGGAAATTATTTCCAAATGCTACTTAAGGAGTAAATTATTGATGATTGTTGCATAAATGTCTCAAGATTAATCTTCAATTCTGGTCACTTGACAAATCATTATCTAAACTTATTACAGTAGCTCTCAATCTCTCATACTCATCTAACTTAGTTGTTCTTAATCACATTTATTTAAATTGTTTATTGCAATTTGTAGCTGTGAATTAAACTTAAGTAACGTTTCTCTAGCTTTGCTGGCTTTTACTGTTCTTGTCTTCATAACTGATCTAAGCAATTAATTTTACCGGTATGGAAAATGCATATTCACGTTTGCCTACTCCCCCTAATAGCAGTGATTGAATGGCCCAAGATATCAAATCTTCTCTGGTCATGACTCAGCTCTAACCAATAAACTTTCATAGTAGCTAAATCTTATCTGTCGTTATCACTTTTATAAGCTAACTGATCTAAGCTAAATCTTCACGGTTTTAATTTTTTTAATTTTTTTTTTCTTTTCTGTAAAGCTAATATTAATGGATAAATGACGTGGTGTAAATTTAGGAGAAATAGTTGATATGTTTATTATGTTGCCTTTTTTATTTCAAAAATTTCCCTCTCATATTTGAGTATGATCATTTGGGCTTGGATCGATGTTGGATTGACCCGTGATAGACCAATACTTATTGATTCTAATTGAAATAAACAAGTTAGTTTGGCTAGTCGGACTAGGCCATAGGGGGCTAGGGCAGTTCAAGTCACTATTTGTTTCAGTTAAATCGATTTATTTGACCGCTCAGTAAAATTTGGATGTGAGTCAAATCATATGAGATTAGGTCAATTAGGGTTTGAGTTAATCCGAACCTAGACTCCAGGTTGTAAACAAGTTAAAGGGGGTTATAATATGGTTTATATCATTTTCTGGTTGCTAACGAGCGAGCATATAGCAAGTCATAACTAAAATTATTTTTGATGAATTTAAATTATTTTTGTTGAATTAAAATTATTTTATTTTTATTGAAATGAAATTATTTTTACTAAACTAAAATTATTTTTACTACATTCTAGAGTGAAGAGAACATAGCATAGCCTAAGTTTGAAATTGTTACAAATCAAATATTCCTTTGGAAGTAATAATTTTTTTAATGTGAATACTTTTCTTGTTTCTACAGATGGTCGGTGAAGATATAGGTTTTGAAAATGTCACAACTCACAACACATAATTTGTCTTCACTTGACAGTTTCAAAAATAATTCATCATGAGTAATCTAAAAGTATATATTGTACGAGTATATACTTCCCTAAACAAACTTCAATTAATAAATTACTTTTAAGTGGTTTTCCTAGGGATTTTAGTTAGCTTTTCATAGGGACATGATGTAATATGTCATATGTGACAAGTGTTAAGTTGTTCTAGTACTTCTATTATTATATAACATGGGGCAAAAGTTTGATTTTCGTTTTGAATTTAGCTTTCAATTCGAATTAAAATTTAAAATTTAAATTTTAATTCTAATTTTAATTTGATATAATTCGATAACGTGTAATTTATTAAAATTTTAATTTTATATTTTTTAAAAAATAAATAATTAATTATATTAATAGTTAAAGTAATGCAATAAAAGCGTTAAAAAAAATATTGCAAGTAAAAAGAAAATGACGCATTAAACATTTAAACAAAATCACAATGAATTGCCTACACTTCCTTTCAACTATTTTCCTTAGAATAAGAAAATCAGAAATTCTAACAAGCACATGTAAACATCTTTGTTTAATTAGCTTTACTTTTTTTTTTTGGCAAACCATGATTAATGATTTCCTCAAATTCTCATAAACAACAATACGTGGGCACCAGGGTGGCCCATCCAATTTGATTGTCTAAATCATAAAGCCCAACCCATCAAACATCACACCTACGGCCCAAACCCCCTATGCCCTTTAGTGAAATTAATCTTTGTGATCCTTAATTCTCAATGAATTCATGCTCTTACAAAAAGGAGTATTTAGACAAGTATAATATACACAAAGTACTTTGTGCGACCAACCTGAAAGATCTGTAACATGAATATTGAAGTATAATACTATCTCGGTTTCAAAAAAAAAAAGTATAATACTATCTCCGTTAATTATTATGTACAACAAAGGGATATTATTTGTAAGACATAAAATATTCCTTTGCTGCACATAATAATTAACGGAGGTAGTATATACAAAGTACTTACGATCAACCAGTAAAATCTGTATATTTCATTCTATTATCAGTAACATGTATATTGAAGTATATTATGTACAGAAGTATGATCAACAATTGAGTTCCTGTGGGTCTATATACACTTACAATGTCCACATTATTTAGTTTTGGACAGCAAAAACTAATAAACCAATAAGATCTATGCTAAACTAAAGATAACTGCAGCAAATTGCTAAAGATGTGAATAAAACTACTGTACAACAATAATTACAGATCCTGCGGCATGTTATTCACCTAAGCCCTTCACTTGACCGATTGGGCATGTATTTTTTACGATTAGCCACGGCTTGATACATCCTGTATGGAACTCGTGACCACAATTCAACTCTCCAATTTCTTCTCCATGATCATATTCTCCCTGCCATGGTAACGTTTCAATTCAGTAAAACAAAAAAGGACACGGAAAGAGGGAAGGTTAACTTCATGCCATGGTACCATTTCAAGTCAGCTAGTAAAGGGAAGGGAAGGTTATTATCATGCTGTGCAACATTTTGAGTCAGTCCAACTTTCTTACTCAGAAATAGTTGTCACACAGTCATAGTTACGGGGTGATTAAAAATCCTTTAAAATAATTATCAGTTTAAATCTCTTCTATCAGCAACCACGTGTATGAAGAGAAGCATTTTCAATTCCAGTCATAACCATAACCATATTAAGAAAGGTAGCAACTATTCGGAAATCCAAAACTACAGCATGTGAAACAAATTGAGATAGAGGATTAAATCTCTTGCGTGATTAAAACTAGAAGATCAATACTTACTCTGCATATGCAACATGTCTCAGCATCTGAAATAGGAATTGTACCAACACATACATAGAATCTCCGCTTTAGAAGCTCCATTATGGTTTCCTCCCTTAAACCAGTACAAACATTCCCAACACTACAAGAAAAATGTCTTTTTGTAGCGATTATTTCGTAGCAATTGTACATTCGCTACAATATGCAAGTATGTTTGTGAAATCATTAAGGAAGTCGTATCATTTTACAATCACCATGGTTTTCCCATATAAAATCGATACGGAAACCATAATAATACATATCCACACTATTTTTACACATTTATATAATTTTGAGAAATCGTATCATTTACAATCGCCACTAAATCCCAAAAATCGATACGAAAAGCCTTTTCAACACTAGATATATAAATATTGTTTGACAAAGAATACATAAAATATGTCATAACTTATTGGTGAAACATTTGCTATAAGAGTTTGAGGTTGCATGTTCGAATCTTATAAAGATCATATCCATGTTTTTTTTTTTGAAGAAAATGAGTTCAACATTAATAGCGATTGTAATCGCTACAATAATCACCACGATTGGATGTATTTTTCGTATCGATTATTGAGGCCAACCCCAACGATATTGAAAACCACTACTAAAGGCTAAGACAACGGGGGATATTGTATCGAATGACCATTCGTTGGGAAAGCTTTTTGTTGCACTTACAATCGATACTAAAGGTTAAAATAATCGCTACGAAAAGGTTATTCTCTTGTAGTGCAATATGCTCTTCTAGAGCTAGCAACTCCTGGAACATACATAGCATTGTGTGAGAAAAAAGAAGGTGATTGACAAATTGACCTTAGAGTGAAATAAATAGGCAACTATTACCTCATACGACATGTTATCTACATCAAGTCTCATATCATAGTGCATATCTTGCAAACAAATTGCCACTCGATATCCAATTGCAATGTGATGCGCATAGTACACAGGAGGCACATGTGTTGCCTGTTAAATAAAATTCAAAACCAATGGAACATCACTATGATTGTATTTCAGAACAATGTAATACAACTAACTGTACAAGAGTAAACAAAATGAGGAAAATAACATTAGTGCGAAAAAAGGGAAGTGAAATTAATTGGAAAATTTCAGAAAACTTGACTGTAGAATGCATCTTTAAACTTTTCTGAAATAGTATGTTTAACTACGGAGTCAGAGAGTAATTTATACAGGTTGTTTCGGCAAAAAATGAGCTAACCGGGCCTTGGAGGGGTGCCTGAGAACCTCGAATTTGGGCCTTGAATGGACCTGCAAAATGAACCTCGAGCCCCGGGGGTTGACCTCGGGGCGGAGCCTCCGACGCCCAAGTTAATAGCCAAACAATGCATATTTTGAGAGGAGTTTAGGGGAGAGAGTGGAGGAGTATGGTCATCTTAGATGATAAGAGTGACCTTTTTTTACCTTATGCCTTTTGAGGGGTATTTATAGGAGTACATTAGTAGGTTTGTGAGCTCTAAAAGTACATATGTGGGCCGTTGTAGGCCATATTGATGCATTTGACTTATTTGGGGTCTTTTAAACCTTTTTATGCCCTTTGGGCTTATATGGGTAGAATTACCCAAGACTAAAATGGGTATGACCATTTTAGTACCCAAACAATTAGCCCCCGAGACCCAATTCTATTTGAAAAATGAGTTGGGTTTTGTTTCAATTTCCCAAATTATTCGTTCATAGAAATTGAGTCGAAGGACTTTATTTGTTCGGGTTTATGCAAGGCAACACTCTTGATCCGAGGATTGTAAGAGTTATTACTCTTGATCCAAGGACTGAAAGAGTTCATCCGAGGCAACACTCTTGATCCAAGGATTGAATGAGTTAATTACTCTTGATCCGAGGACTGAAAGAGTTCATCCGAGGCAACACTCTTGATCCAAGGTTTGATCCGAGGACTGAAAGAGTTCATCCGAGGCAACACTCTTGATCCAAGGATTGAAAGAGTTAATTACTCTTGATCCGAGGACTGAAAGAGTTCATCCGAGGCAGCACTCTTGATCCAAAGATTGAAAGAGTTAATTACTCTTGATCCGAGGACTGAAAGAGTTCATCCGAGGCAAGACTCTTGATCCAAGGATTAAAAGAGTTATTACTCTTGATCCGAGGATAGAAAGAGTTAGTACTCTTGATCCGAGGATAGAAAGAGTTTACTCTTGATCTGAGGATAGGAAGAGTTAGTACTCTTGATCCGAGGATAGAAAGAGTTTACTCTTGATCCGAGGATAGAAAGAGTTTACTCTTGATCCGAGGATAGAAAGAGTTAGTACTCTTGATCCGAGGATAGAAAGAGTTTACTCTTGATCCGGGGATAGAAAGAGTTTATCACTCTTGATCCGGGGATAGAAAGAGTTTATCACTCTTGATCCGAGGATAGAAAGAGTTTACTCTTGATCCGAGGATATATAGAAAGAGTTTATCACTCTTGATCCGGGGATAGAAAGAGTTTATCACTCTTGATCCGAGGATAGAAAGAGTTTACTCTTGATCCGAGGATAGAAAGAGTTTATCACTCTTGATCCGGGGATAGAAAGAGTTTATCACTCTTGATCCGAGGATAGAAAGAGTTTACTCTTGATCCGAGGATAGAAAGAGTTTATCACTCTTGATCCGGGGATAGAAAGAGTTTATCACTCTTGATCCGAGGATAGAAAGAGTTTACTCTTGATCCGAGGATAGAAAGAGTTTATCACTCTTGATCCGGGGATAGAAAGAGTTTATCACTCTTGATCCGAGGATAGAAAGAGTTTACTCTTGATCCGAGGATAGAAAGAGTTTATCACTCTTGATCCGGGGATAAAATGAGTTTACTCTTGATCCGAGGATAGAAAGAGCTTGGTCCAAGGATAGAAAGAGTATATTACTATTGGTCCGAGAAACCCAAAGAATTTCGAAGGATCGGACTATCATCGTCACCGTGAGGATGGTTGATGATTATTTTTTTGAGGAAAATATTGACTCAAAATATTAAGAGCCATTTTCGTTTTGCTGAAGCAATTTTATAAGTAGGCTTTTTTGGTAGTGGGCCTTCCTTAGATATCAAATGTCTTTGCTGAAATAGCTTGAGCCCATGATTCATCATCATCGTGAAGATTGATTGGTGTTTTTACCATCATCACCGTGAGGATGATTGATGGACTTTTTTTTTTTTTTTCGAGAGCTTGACGAAGAAGATAAGGGAGCCGATGATTACCAAAGCTATTTGCCTCGGATCATTTGCTTCGGCTGGACATGAACCACTTCAATAGCCTTGGTTCGGATGAAACATTTCCGGCTCGGACAAACCTCGGCTCGACTGAACCACCTCGGCTCAGAGGGGCTTCGGTTCGGAAGAGCTTCGGCTCGGACGAACCGCTTTCGGCTCAGATGAGATTTTGTTCGGGTGAACCTCGGCTCGGATGAACCAATTTCTGTTCAGATGAACCAGATGACCAAATTTTGGTTCAGTTGAACCAAGTTCAGATGAACCAATTTCGGTGCAGATGAACAACTTTTGGTTCGGATAAAGAACTTTCAGTTCTAATGAGCTTTCGGCTTCGGCCATGGTTATCGGCCTTAGCTCGGGCCTCGGCATTTTGGGGCGGTGAATTGAACCACCTTTGGTTTCGGCTGAAACACCTTCGGCTTGCCCAGAACACCTTCGGCTTGGGCTGAAACACCTTTGGTGTCGGCTGAAAAACCTTCGGCTTGCCCAGAACGCCTTCGGCAAGGGCTGGAGCACCTTCGGATAGCCTCGGCTCGATGAGCACGGATTCCTTTTTGCTGACCCGAGCTATTTGCTTGGATTTTTTAGCATGGTGATAGTTTAAGCTTTTTTAAGCTTTAACAATAATGGTAGACAACCTCAGATCTTCTTCGGCTGCTACTTTAGATGCGGTGTGAAGAGATTTGACCCACCTCACAACACTAGCCTTGACTCATGTTGGCCTCGGCAAGGGTGCCTCGGATTAAACGATGAGTCGTTCTGGTGGTGGAGTTGCTAGCCTTGAAGCTTGTGATAAAGAACTCGACAACTTGACGAGGATAAGATCTTCATCTTGAGTATTACTCACTCAGGAGTCTGGACTTATCTTGGTGGTTTTTAATAAATCCAAAGATTAATTAATACCACTAACAAATGGTATTTTCGTGCATGTCGAGGCACAATGAACAAAGTATGCTCCACTTAAATGATCTACTTTGATTTGCTTTTTTCCACAATTTTCTTCGCTCAATTACAGTTGTATTTGAAAAAGTGCCATAATTGAAGAAAATGTAGCAATTGTGTTTAGTAAACACTCATAAGTAGAAATGAATTTTGCCACCTCTTGCTAAGTAGGTAGTTTGACCAAACTGCTCACAGACCACACCTCACTTCAGCTGTTAGCAAGGCTTTAACTGAAGAAAGATACGGTTGTTTAACAGATTTTGGGCTAAACTTACTAGAAATTTTGACCCATTTTTGTGATGGAACACGGTAGCCATGAATTAGTGGATTTTCATGGGTAGTAGTACTCGTCTCTCCACAGACGGCGCCAAATTGTTTCGGCAAAAAATGAGCTAACCAGGCCTTGAAGGGGTGTCTGAGAACCTCGAATTTGGGCCTTGAATGGACCTGCAAAATGAACCCCGAGCCCCGGGGGTTGACCCCGGGGTGGAGCTTCCGACGCCCAAGTTAATAGCCAAACAATGCATATTTTGAGAGGAGTTTAGGGGAGAGAGTGGAGGAGTATGGTCATCTTAGATGATAAGAGTGACCTTTTTTTACCTTATGCCTTTTGAGGGGTATTTATAGGAGTACATTAGTAGGTTTGTGAGCCCTAAAAGTACATATGTGGGGCGTGTAGGCCATATTGATGCATTTGACTTATTTGGGGCCTTTTAGACCTTTTTATGCCCTTTAAGCTTATATGGGTAGAATTACCCAAGACTAAAATGGGTATGACCATTTTAGTACCCAAACACAGGTTATTACGAGAATTAAATTACAAAAGAATTCACCGCTTTCATTTGCATAAAACATTCCATATATACATTCAAACTCTACAGCGCTAATTAGCTAGACATAGCTATCAATTTTTCAGTTCACAGTCAAATTCAAGATCTTGTTTTGCCATTTTGAAGCTGATATTCTACTTGTGACTTCTAGAGGAGTTCCTGTGCAAGTTTCCAGACGATGACAGCTAAAATTAAACTCACCATTCTTCGGAGAGGATGTATTTCTCACAATAATGAAACAAACCCTGACACTCTCAATATGGATTTAAAGTAAAATACAATCTGTATAATAGTCACGTACATTATTTGGGATGTCTAGGAAAAAAAATGTCGTTTTTTCTAAAGTAGAGGGAACAGATTATACTACGCCCCTACATTAATACAATACGTGTTGTAGGGAGAATGTATGTTTACGAGAAATCTGGTGAAATCACGGTGAATCCTTAATTATGAGAAACTGATGAGAGTGTGGGAACAATGTCACAATTTAAGTTCCAATCTGGAGGAATTCACAATAACTAATATGTTCATAATACACATCAAGCACATTACAGAAAACATTCAAAACAACAAGTCTTCACGTTCATGCATCATAGAAGCCTGTTCAACTTTACTTCGTCATCAAGAAGAATATCATTCACCTCTCCCAAAATATTTATAAGAATTATCATAAACATTTCTCCAAGTTTTATTTTTCTGATGAAATGTAAAGCTTTCATTGAAGAAATAAAAGGAACAAGTATAAAGATGGCATGAGAGAGGGGAAAAATAAGAGTTAAGAAATACTTTGTATAATGAGTATAATTTTGACTTGTGGTTTATTTATTTCTCATAACAGAGACTTTTCCAAATTCTTCAAAAAACTCCAAATATTTGCTACAAACAAGATCTTACCATAAGAATCAAAGATATTGTGTTAATTAATTTGAGTAGAGAAGCTTATTTCTAATAATGAGAATGATTCCTACTAGTTAAGCATTGATAGAATATAAAAACATATTCCCGGGCCTCAACCATCAATTTAAGTTTTTGGTTGAATTGGTCCACTAACATGGTATTAGAGCCAGCGTGACATAAAGGTCACGAGTTTGAATCTCATCCACCCCCTACTTTCAAGTGAAATATTAAGCGCTGGGTATGAGGAGGGCCCATGTTGCATCCACACTTCTAGCCCAAACGGGCTCTCGTGTGAGGGGCTGTGATAGAGAATAAAAATATATTCTCGGGCCTCAACCATCAGCTTAAACTTTTGGTTGAGTTGGTCCGCTAACAAGCATAACATAAAAAGGCGAAAGGAATTACTTCGTATATGAAATCATATATGCAGCTTAGTGATGAATGAAAAATTATAAGAACATGATTACATTACTATTATATTTTAAGATTCTAACCTGTGCTTGCACGAAGTGCATCTGGTGTTCAATCGGTGCACCAATGATGTGCTGAGGAAGCGGCTGCACAAGGAAGAGCAAATCACTAAGCTAGTAAGCTCCAAAGGCCAACAGCAAGATTAAATTACTAAGGAAGGACAAATAACAAAGGAAAAGCTCAAGAAGAAATATGACGATAAGCATAGTAGAAATACAAGGTAACTGACCTGAAATATGTAAACACGAAAAATTGAATAAATAAGGAAATCAAACGAAACAAAAAGAAGTAATTTCTATTCCAAATGATGCAGAGCCACAGAAAGTATGAAGCAATGAAATGTAATAGTAAAGTAGTACTAGGCCAATTGATCCTGTATAAGTTAAGTAAGTGGAGCTTTCAGGTAAATAATCTTGCTCAACTTTAACAAAATTCACTTATAGATATGGAAGAAGTTGTTGTGTTGACATGTCTAGAATAGTGTACATGATCTCTTAGCATCAAAAAGGCTATATATGACAATGAAGCATTGCTTTAATGGTAAAGGCCGGGGCTCCAAACAGTCGAGACTAGTGCATTTAAAAGCTCTGCAAAGTCTCAACCTTTGAGACCCAAAAGAGTAATGCACTATTCGTTGGCAATTGTAACGATCCATGTGCCACCTAGAGAACTAAAATAATACAGTAAAAGTGAGAGCCTCTAATCAATAAATGTTCTTAACCTATAGGACAAGACCATATTTTCAATAGTAATTTTAAATCTTATGTAGGTACAATAGAATTACCAACAAGGATGGTCGGTACTTTTACATCACATGTTGGTACAATATTGTACTAATGGGAGATATAAAAGTATGAATGACAATATGTTATTGTCCTTATTGGACAAGAACAGTTATTGACAAAAACTTTTTCCAAGTAAAAGCTCCCTAAAGTATCAACCTAAGACATTACTAGAGTATAGGATTCGAAGGAGAGAAAAAACGGTCATGTAAAACTTGGATTATTAAGTCTCATGAAAATACAACTCTTTAAAAGAGAAACAAAAAATAGTGGGTGTTTGCACATCGGCATGTTATCATGAAAAGACTATTGGAGATATGATAATCGGGTGGTAAGTAGGATTTGCTTGTAAACCATTACCAGGTTAGCGCACCAAGCTAAGTTTCCATTATAATGTTCTCGTGTCATTTAACATGAACAATTGTAGAAAGGTGGTAAGCTTGAAAGTAGATATTGCGCAATGAATACTCTTACACTTTGTATCAATATAGAAGGAAAAGAAGAGGAGAAAGAGAGGACAACAATATTTGGGTAAAGGATTGAGGGAAGGAAGGGGAAGGAGATTGAGGGATCCAATTTCCCTTTTTGTTTTAATAAGCATAATCCCTCCAAAATTGGTGAGATTTGGAGGGAAGATGAAGCTCGCCTTTCCCATCACTTTCCTTTCCCTCCCCTTCGCTTCCTTCCTTCTTTGCTACCCAAACAAAGTGTAAAGATCCTAATCATCTTTTAACTTTTTTACAAAAATAGTATTTACCAAAAAATTTATTGTTGACATTTTGCGCCAAATGGTATGGTATCATATATAAGTTTTTTAGATGCATTCTCTCGAAAATGAATCTATTTTATAATTTATAGCTCGGAAAACCCTTGTGTCATAGCCATGTTGAGGGCCTATAAAGGATATTCAAACATGAATATTTCCTAAGAATATTTACATGTGTAAATTATTGCTAGAGCTTGATTGGCCTCTCATAAGAACTAATATAGTATTTTGTCTCAGTGTATAAATTTCAATTGTAATCTGATGCCCACGAATCACTTTCAAACAGATATCAACATTGAGCGAAGCTATTTAAGGGGTTATTCGTGCGGTAGCTAGCATATTCCTTCCTCTTAAGCTATAAGAACATCTTCAAATTCTTCACAAAGGGTCGTCCTCGTTGGCTATTATTTGATTTCGGATCCAATTTAATGTGAACGCCCAATCTCCTAACGCTTTGGCCACAGGGTGTGTGAAAGGTCGAGTGCGGGAGAGTGAAATAGTATCTTAGAATATTCTTGTACACAATCTCTTACAATCTTCCCTTACTACTATGCTAGATGTACATAAAAAGAATATACATCCTAAAATTCCTAACTAAAGGGAAGTTTGCTACTTCTATACCTTCATATCACAACTGTCAAATGGTTTAGACAATTTTAGTATTTTGTGACAATGTGTAATCTCAATAGCAAACCAATGCCCAAATATCACGTTGAAATGGATATCCACTTTGGGCAACAACAAGTAACTTTAGATGTTTGTGTCTAGCACATTCCTTCCTTATACGCTTGAACAACTTCAAAGTAGTCACAAAGGATCTTCCACATTGGTTACAACTTAAGCGCTCGTTCTCATATTACTTTGATCTATGTTACTCGACTCTTCGTTTAACCTTAAGTCAGACGCTTGGACAAGTACCCGTGACGAACATGTGTACCCAAGTCCAAGTAACAGAGACTTTGTATATAGGATGCTTACAAAGACTATACAACATCCTAACTGAAGGGAATTTTACTAATTCTAACACATTATATCATACTTGTTAGATGGCTTAGGCACTTACACATCCAAACCACGAGGCTCGGATATGGGTCTTTGGCTCTTTGCCATTATGCTATAAAGAGGTAATGATTAATGCTTGAATCAAAACCAAGCACATAGCCTAAAAGACTTGTGGAAGATCAGGCAACTACCTATATAGTCATTTTGCAGTGGACTTAGTCCATCACAAATACATGCATCATGTATGTGAATGTTTTAAGGACTAAATAACTTCTCTTCAAGTATCATCGATCTATACAGTATGTCTAAACCCATGGCTAAATAGGAGCAAGCCAAGGGTCAGGAGAAGGCATTTTTTTTTTTATTTTTTTTTTTTAACTAATAAAACCCATCGATATTAATTAAGAACTCAATAACATGGTTATGCTACCCAAAGCTAAAGCACATAAGTAAATGGAAGAATTGTAAGCTTGTAACAAATGGAATACTAGTAAACACTGACATGCAACATTAAGTTTGCAGTCTTAAATCATGTGCATCTTTAACAAGATTTCCCAAAGGGTTAGAGCTTCCTTTAAGTTTACCCAACTTAACTACTTTGCTTCCAAACTTCTTTGCAATTACTTGATAGAATCCACTTTCCCTAAAGCAATCTACCACTACAAATAATATCCTTAGTCTCACAGCTTGAATTAACTTATAGAGTTGCTTCAATAACTATTCCACCAATAACATATCGATCAAAGTATGTAAACAAGTCGCTTGTGAACCAAATGAGGAGAAGGATCATCTAACCATATATGCAAATAGGAAAATTGTTTACAACATTGCACTACAAGTCTACAACCACCAGAATATATACTTATATAAATTGGATTAGAGGAGCTAATGCAAACTCGAATGAATGCATTAATTAACTTCTACATAGTTAAGATCAACTAACATCAATTCATAAATGCTCTTATAGATTCCTCATAAGTAAATTTGCGCAACATGATTCTGCAACAATGTTAACAAAACTAACAGCCATAGCATCAGGTAATGACCAAAACATATGCCCATCAACGAGAATGTTTCTACCCTAACCTAAAAACATGTGAGGCATTCATACACCTATGGACTGGATAATTTCCTCTGAAATGAGGAAGTAATATTCTAAAAAGATGCATAAACAGATGATATGATCTGACAGTACTTCAGAAAATTAAAAACAAAGGAAAATAATAACAATAACAACAGCAAGAGAGGATTCTGCCCCTGTCAGATTAGGGAAAGCAGGCAATCTCAGATATAGAATACATAAATAATGGCTTGAAGTAAATCTAGAAAAGGGAATACTCTTGTACACGAACCTCAGACGTCGGCCTCTGATTTCTTTCTACATCAGCTTCCATAGACTGAGAAGTATGGAGCACTCCAACTCTTCTGGGATGATGGCCAAACTGGGAGGCTGATGGACCTGAAAAATACGGACTCTGGCCAACAATGCTACACCCATGATGCCTGTCAGTAGCAAGATATGGACTATGAGAAAAATCAAAGTTCCTCGCACTTGATTCTGGACCGTTCCAAGGAGAGAGGAACCCTGACGGAAAATCTAGTGTTGTTTGCTGTCTTCCAGCTTGAATGGTGGATGGAGAAGACAAAGGAAGGGAGGGAAACTGATGGAAGTTAAAATTATGCTCCATTTGGTGAATATCACCGCCAAGAGCATCATTGCTTCCAACTGCTACGCAAAGATGTTGAGGATGATGTGAGTGACCTTGTAGGTCAGGCAACAGTCTACTCTCAATTGAACTGCCAGCCCTCAAGTTGGAGTTGATAGTTAAAGGTGGCTGAGACAGATTTCCAGAGACGCTAACAAACGCCATCCAAGACATGTCTGGTGAGCTGGAAGGCCTGGAATCTACATAGTTATCATTGAGCCACTGAAACATAGGCAAAGATAATTGTGAGGGATAGACAACTAATGGCAAAAGAGGATTCCCAAATGCAAGTAGTGCATTATAAAGTGTGGGCCCTGTGGGAATCTGATAGATACTGATAGCTGGTCCTGGGTTAAAATTTCCATTGGGCATTACAGGATGGACACTGCCACTTGGATGAGGATGCGTGTTAGAGCCTGACTGAAGGCCAGCACTAGTTCTCAAGACAGGAAATTCTTGAGAATTCTCCTGAGTAAAATTCCAAGGTGACATTGGGATATATAGGAGGAAGAGTCATTCAAATGAACTGAATGTTTACTCGACAAGTTCTCCGCTTGTTGAGAACCACTAGAACTTCCTACTTCAAAGGTCTGTCTTGAAGCACCTTCTACCTCCCTCGTCTTGCTAGCTAAATTTGATACACTGACTTCAGAATCTGAGCTATCCTCCTGCTTTCCCAAAGAGCTAGGAGCTTCTAAAGAATGATCGACATTGGAAGAGGAACCCACTGACAGTCTTGGCCTAGCAACATCACTGTTATCTGCCCCTCCTGCATTTTAATTAAAACCCTGATCAGTATCATCATCAGAAATCAAATTCCCAGTTTTATCAAGGACTCCACTGAAACCACTCTCGACTAAGCTTGTGACAATGCCAACAAGGTTTTGGTCCTTCTGGAATGAAGAAGGTAAACCATGATCATTTCTTGCACCAATGTCATTGGCATGACATTGTTGTGTCAAGCAAGGGCTAGACTGATCAGAATTACTTGTTAAGCATAAATCCTAATCAGCTGCATAAATAAATGTAAAACGCACTAAAATTAATTTTAAAACCAAATTAATAAAAACTCAGCATACAACTACAGAAAGACAAAATGCACACCATTATTAAGAGAAATAGAAGTGAAGTTGAACTCAATGCTGTCAGTAGTGGATTGAACAGCACTACTTTGACCTCTTATTAAAGACATTGTGCCTCTCAAAGGACTCAAACACAAGATGTCTCAACAATTTCCAATTGGACAATTAGCTTAGTATTCCAAAACCCTCTCGTGCAACTGAAGTTGCTGGACCTGCACAAAATTAATAGCCCTTAGTTGATTGTTTGGAAATTAAAGACATACCAATACATTTCAAATGATTTCTTCATGAAATAAAGAGGAAGTTTTACACTTTGCAGGCATGTACTCTGTCCAAGTACTAAAGTTGGTAGCATAAGAAACTCAAAAGAGTTGGCATAGCATTACAAGCCCTATTCTGTGGCAAAAGTCACTTGATCTTGTTTGAGGAATGCAACATTGCCCTGTATTTGACTATTTGTATTCATTATACAAATATCTTGTCGAGATGGAAATACTAAGGGATTGCAACCTATGCTGTCATAAGTATTTGTAAGAGAATCACAGCAATTACAATTACAAGACACTCTTACACCAGATGTAGGTTTTTAGGGTCTTACAAAATATATAGGAAGTGATAACTCTAAGCTAAATGAAACAATCAGACTGGTGGGGATCAAAATACAAAAGATTACCTTATAAGGATAGTAAGATACTTTGCCTTGTTGATTGATTTTAAAATAAAATCTTTTTTGGGCTTGTATGCGGTCAAACTCTCCTATCAAAATCTGTGAATAAGGCCCAATGAACAAATTCATGATAAATAGTATTAGAATTTGTTGAAGAGTAAAGTTTTAAGTCCATTAACAGATTCCTTCCAAAAACAGTCCATCAATAGTTACATGTTCATCACACGAGCACAAAACGAAACATAGAAAGGTTAAGGGAGTAACATCACTGTTAGCCCAACAGGTTAATAGAGTTTACAATACATCCATTTCATTTTCATTTTTCTCTGTGTAACATATATAAATACTGTATGTCTACATATATGCACAGATCTACGAGTCAAATTTTATATCATACGGAGTAACAAAAAAAATATACTTAATATATTTATAGACATATTCAACAATAAAATGATGTACAAGTCCAACCAAAACATGTTAAATCAATAAATTACACAACTATACAAGTGATACCACATTACCATTCAAAGGAATTTCAATTGTCAACCAAAATCATAATCTCATTTGATCACCAAAAAAAAAACAACACTTGATTGATCGGGTCAAAATAGGTTGGGTTAAAAAAATTGGGTTGTTTAATAGAATCGGTTACAAGCCACAAATTATGATTCATACCCATTATTTTGGGTCGGGTTTTGACAGGACCACTAGCCCTAAGTAGAGGTGTCAAAACTAAACCTGACTGACCCAATCTAAAACTGACCCGAAAAACACCCAATTCAGATTTCGACTTGCACGGACACAATAATACAGCATGATTCAAGTTTGAAATTAGACTCAACCCGACCCAAACACCCAAATTGACACCTCTAGCCCTAAGTTCACCCGTTGTATACAAAAACTATAATCTCCCAATATACACAATGTCACAATTACACACAACACAACCTCTAAAATAGAGAAAATAACATATACTCAAATAATGCTTCACCAATGCATGCATGAATATATAACTACACTCTGACAAACAAATTTCACAAGAATAAAAGTACCAATTCTGACAAACAAATTAACACAACTACTACGTATATGTTTAAAGATTTAAACTTTCACAAGAATCAACGCACCAATTCTGCAATTTATATACTAAGAATAACAGTAGACTTCAATGTATATATCGACTTCATCACCACAAAACTCAAGATTTCATCATCATACCAAAATTCACATTTTTAAAATAATCGCAAATTTCAAGATGGAGATAAAAAATACAAAATTCAACATTTTAACAAGAAGTTAATCAAATTGAAGCATCAAATTAACAAAAGGGACCAATTTTTACAAATTAAACCGTAAAAAGTGACATAATAAAAATAAATAAATAAATAAAGAGAAAGAAGAAATATACCTGAGAATTTCTTAAGTTGAAGAGGAAATTTTACTAAGAGAATGAGTTGAATTTGGAAAAAAAGAATGAATTTTGCAGAAAAATAGGTTGTCTTATTTGTAACAAATGAAAATAGGAGAGAGAAAACGAAGGAGGGAAACTGGAGAGTGCAGAGTGAGGGTGAGTGAATTGAACAACTACTGTTGTTTGACTATACTTGCATTATTTTCTTTTTTTTTCTTTTTTTTTTTGGTTAATATGAACCGTTGGATCAATAATTGGATTTTTTTTTTTTTTTTTGACAGAACATGATATTTTGTTATTATGTAATTTGATTTCTTTCCATTTATAGAGTAGCATTAATTGGAAATAATCTGAATTAATTTGTAATTTTTATATTACATTTCCTTTTTTTTTTGAAACATTTATTTTACTTTGTTAATTCCTCCCGTTTCAAAATGATGTTTTTGTTTAAACTTTTTATGGTTAAATTTAAAATTTTGACCAATAATTCTCATTAATAATAAGTGCAAAAATATAGTTATGTAAAGTATTATTAAATTCATGTTTTATAATATCAAATTTATATAAATTTTGTTAATATATAATCAAATATATCAACAGTCAAATATAATCCTTGAAAACCTCACAAAGTCAAATAAAAAACATCATTCCGAAAATTAAGAGAGTAGGTTTTTTTGAAGTTTTGAACCGTTGGATCAATAAGTGGAGATGATACGAGTATTAAGTATGAGATATGAAGATTAATGTGAGTATAATGTAGCATTAATTAGGAGAAATCTAGATTGATATGCAATTTATTACGAGTTGGGCCTTCCTTCTCATGTGAGTATATTTAATGCAACCTGGGCGCCCTCCTTCTCTTTGTTCCAAAATATTGTTCACATTTTTATTTGACTTTTCATTGTTTTTGGGCTAAGGAGTTGGCCGAACAATGCATGCCATAACCCAGGAAAAGCAGACCTAGCTAATGCATGCTTTTTAGAGCAAAATTAGCCGTGAGTCTTAAGACTCAAGATGACATTATCATTTTTTGATTTTGTGATCTTAAGACAAGACTTTGTTTTTTTAATTCATTTAAGAAGCTAAGTCTTAACAAAATTTGAAGTGGAGTCTTGAAAACTCAAGACTCAACTTCAGACTCAATTTAACACTCAATTAATTTTTTTTTTTAAAACAAAACTTTAATAGTTTAATTTACATGTAAAAAAATGAGTCTAAGCGATTGAAGAGATAAATTTTATCAAGTCTTAAGGAGTTTTAACATAATTATAAATTAGAAAAAAAAATTAAACTTAATCTAAAAAGCTGATGTGGCAATGGATTAAAGTTTTAAGATGTGACTGCGCTAATCTTGCTCTTATGTTAAACAGATTTTTGAAACTGTTTAATACCAATCAAAGCCCTTATTAACTGAGGAAGGGATATTTTAGTTGGCTAGAGATTACATGCTAGGTTTCTAGGGATTCTAGAATCAATTTTCATCATCCCCTCCAATTGTGGCTCTCTAAATACTCCCTCCGTTTTAAATATTTGCTCCATTTCTCCGTGCGCGGAGTTTTAGGAGAAATTGGAGAAAGTAATAAAATATGGAGTAGTGGGGTAAGTGGAAGAATAAAAAATTGTAAAAAGCAAAAGAGTGGAGAGAATTGGAGGAGAGAGAATATAAAATTAATAAAATATGATTTATGTTGGGTCCACTAGGTGAGAGAAATGAATTAAATATTGTAAAAATTTTCCAAATAAGGAAATGGATCAAGCATTTAAAAATGGCCGAAAAAGAAAAGTGGAGTAATTATTTAAAAATGGAGAGAGTACTAATGAATGCATAATTGTTACTAACTTACTATGGAGTATACATATACTGATTCTTTCAAAAAAAGTATACACATACTGATATACACTTTCTTCTTCTTACTTTATTTTATTTCTAATACGCCAAACCTCTATTTTTTTTTTATTATGACATAAAATCATGGTATCATCATATAAAATATCAATCTTTCATATTTTATTCTTAGAAATAATTAGTTTTTTTTTTTTTTTTTTTTTTTTTTTTTTTTTTTTTTTTTGACAAAAAGCATCTCATTCATTCAATTAAAGGCTTGATTAGTTGTCTAAAAAAAAAAAAGGCTTGATTGGTAGTTTAAATTATCAAAGTTGTGTATTAACAAATACATAAGTCAAAGTGGGATAATGTTTAGCCAAGTTAAATAAAGTTTACCATGGCATCAAAGATTCAAAGGCACCAAGCCACCTTTAGTACTCAGACCCATTTAATACGCTGTCTTACGTATGAGTGGGAGTGTAAAAATTTAAGCCCATGTGAAAGTTCAAACATTTAACACCAAACCAAATTCTCAAGAGTTGACTCATTACATACTTCTTACTTGCTACTATAACATACATTCCAAAATTCATATCTATAATAATGTTCAACTCTATTTATTTATATAGTATATATGAATCATTAATCACCATATCATTGACTAGCTAGCCAATTAAATAATGCATAATAAGTAAACAAATTAAAGAAGACATTGAAGCAAACATTGAGCAATGAATTTTTCTTACTATATTTACAATTATAATTTACTAGCTACATTAGGTAGTATCAACGACCTTGGGAGCAATCCTCGTTTCCAAATTGTAGTTGTTTATTTGGTATATCATATATTATACGATGATCTACTTGGTGGTCAGATCCTAATATGCTTAAACCACCAACATCTTGTGTACTTTCACCAATAGTCAAGCAATGTAAGCCAAAACCACTTTCGTCGTCGAAAAAAGTCAATACTACATCAGGATTCATTAAGAATTTCGCATTATTCGCAAACAAACCATGTAACCCAAGGAAGTAGTACGGTTGGCGGACCACGTACACGTCTATAACAAAGGTCGTACCCTGCGTTATGAATTCTAGGATCATCAAATCTTACCACATTTGTGTTACTAGATTCGATATGTGCTGCTACCTCATCTTTGAAGACACGGTAGGCCTCCATACATGGTTAGACGACTAGCTATGAGTTGTGCCTGTGTCGATGATGCATCCTCCATTTCCGTCTTCCTTAATATCAAACACGCCACTAGGAAGTACAAGGTCCTTGTTATCTACCCTAATTCCGCGGAGGTCTAAGTAGTAGTAAGAAGGTTGTTTTGGATTTTGTAACATAGGGACGGTACTAAGCGTTGATACGGGTCGTCTAACATCGTCTCCAAATCGAAGGTACATTGGTGGCACAATGCCTTTTTGAAACTTTTGTAAGCAATATGAGAATTTTCCATTAACTAGAGTCTCTGCTTGTTTTATGAAGCCAAAGTCGCCTAAACTCATTCCAAATATTCCACTAACCTTATTGTTTTCATCATCACCTGCATTACAACACAAATGGTATCTACTTTTAACATGCATAACCTTCGCGTATCAAGAAAATAAACTTTTATTATTTGTTTCTATCAATTTAATCCAATTGGTGTTTAATTTGATTTCAATAAATGACTTTATGATGTTTATAATGTTACCATGTTACTATGTTAATCAAAGAAATGATATGTAGGAGATCGGAAAAATCAAATGACCATCAATAAAGGCCAAAGGTATCATCAATTAAATTAAATTAATTTAATCATTCTAAGACTATAAATTACTATATTTTTAACAGAGAATAGTGTATACCATAATTTGCAATAATCATATTTGATTGTAAAATTATTTTTTAGGAAGTAATAAAAATAAAAAGACAAAATGGTTTGACACTACAAGAATCAGGTCAAATAGCGACGGATCGGTTCCGACGGACCTGAAAATCTGTCGGAAAAATCGATATTTCCGACAGATTTATTTTCCATCGACGAATTAAAAAATTTCGTCGGAAATTTACGATGGATATCCATCAGAAAAATTAGACGTTCCGACGGAATATTCCGTCGAAAAAGGTCAATTCCGATGGAAAAATATTCCGTCGGAAATTTTCGACTAAAAAATCCGTCGGAATTATAATTTAACAAAAAAAAAGAAAAAAAAATATTTATACTCCCTAACCCTAATCCCCTTTCTTCCGCCCCTTTTTTTTCCTCTCCTCTTTCCTTCTGTTCCTCCTTCTTGTCGGTCCACCCCTTCTCTCCTCCTTTCCTTTTTTTTTTTATTTTATTTCTTCTTCTATTTCTTCTCTCCTCTTCATTTTCATGTCCTCTTTCTTCTATCACCACCAACAACAACATCACTGCCATCACCACCAACAACAACCAACATCGCCGCCATCACCACCAACAACAACCAACATCGCCGCCATCAGCGCCACCAACAACACCACAACCACCGTGCAACAACAACGGTAACGCCCAACAACATGAATTGCAAAGCCACCGCACAAGAATCGTGAACCGATTGTAGATCTAGTTTTAATTTAGGTTAGATTGTAGATCTAGTTAATTTTTTATGTAATTGTAATGTTAATTTATCAATTTTTTTAGATAATTGTATAATTATATGTTTCCTTTAATTTTTGTTGTTTAATTATCGTTTTTTTTTTAATTTTCTTATGAAATTCTTGTTAAATATGTAGATCTAGTGGTTTTGATTTATTTATGTGGTATTTTTCGATTTTATCGTCTTTATTTTCGTATTTTTGGGTTGATTTTCGATTATTGGGGTAAATTTTCGGTTTTTTTTGCTAAGTTTTGTGTTTTGGGGTTATTGTGTGAGTGTGGTGGTGTCGGTGTCAGTGGGGTGGTGTCAGTGTGAGTGTGGTGGTGTGCAGTGGGGTGGTTTCGGTGTGAGTGTGGTGGTGTCGGTGTGAGTGTGGTGGTGTGCAATGGGGTGGTGTCATGTGAGTGTGGTGGTGTCGGTGTGAGTGTGGTGGTGTAGTGGGGTCTGGTTGGGTGGGCTGTGGTGTGGGGTGGTAGCTGGTGGTGTGGGCTTTTTTTTTGTTTTTTTTAAAGAAATTTTCGACGGAATTTCCGTCGGGAATTTCCGACGGAATCTGATTTCGTCGAAAATTTCCGACGGACTTTTCCATACCAAAAAAACCTCTTCCGACGCATGAAATCAGTCAGAATTTCCGTCGGAAAAGTGTTTCCGAAGGAATTTGGAAAAGGTCGATTTTCCTACGAATACTTTTCTGACGACACTTTCCGACGGGAAACAGGGTGTTTCCAACGGAATTTTTCCGTCGGAATTAAGATGTTTTCTAGTAGTGTGACATGTGTCATATTTGATTTCGCTTTTAATATAATGTTATTGATTAATTGATTTTTATACAATGTTTCAGAGAAGTAGTGTACTAGTATTGATACCTTCTTAAAAAAATTTAAAAATTATAAATAAAAAATAATAATGGCGTTGATACCTTCACTAAAGCCTTGCATGTCGATACCGCAACCAAAAATTGCTTGGTCCAGGGCTAGAAGATCAGGGTCAGACTCGAGGTAAAATGTTTCACGAGCCGTAATGGCGACAACGACGCTACCATCTCCATACCGCCGTGACAACCTACAAGTATTGTCCAGACATTCTCCGGTAGGAGGACACTCGGAGCAAGGGAGTGGACTATAACTTTGAGATTGACTTGCAGGATAATAGGGAAATATTTGATGAAAGCAATTTGCACAATTTTCACATTGAGTCCAAATTAAGCCACTTGCAGTATCAATTCCTAGATAAATATATTGAAATTTTGAAGAATCATCAAATGTGTCAATTACCAATTGAACATAGTGAATATAATCATCTATTCTCATTGGTAGTCGTACTACATCATTATTAGGGTTTATAGTTTTGTTACTTTTATTATTACCTAGTCTTACAAGTGACTTGAGTCTACGGTTTGACAATTGAATGTGCTCCTTCCTTCGTGTCGCGTCTGTAAGGTTTGCTCGATACAAAGGTGACTCAAGAGAGTCTCGATGAATTAGCCTAAGGCTAAAACCTCTGTGAATGTGGGTGGTAGTATTGTTGTTAATAGTAGCATGGATATTTTGAAAATTGATTACCTAGGAAAAGAAGGATAGTAATTAGTGAAAAATAAGCTAAACCTTTTGGATTAGCTATTGAAGCTAAGCTAGTTTGTTGAAAGAAAATGTACTAGTGCAAAAAATTGGTGAAATATATATGATTAATGTTGGAATATACTTCTACAGTTTAGTAGTATAAGTTTAGCAGTGTACTAGTATAGGTTTATTAGTATATAAATACATGTAATAGTAATTTGTATCTAACTTTTTCATTCCACCAATAATAAGATACTCACTTTTCTCTCTCCTTTCTTTCTCTCTTCCAAGATTCTGATAGAAGCAAGCTACTGCCATGGCTTCTCTTCACTTCCTCCATTACTTTCTTCCACCATAAATGTATATTTCAACAATTAAACTTTTAATATACAATTTTATATACCATGTATGTATACATATTATGATTTTACTTATAATTGTTGTAATAATATTTTATTGTGTAGAATTCCTTCTAAATTTATTTGGTGAAATCTTCATTCTTTAATCTTTTCTATCCTGAGGGGATCATTTTTTCTCTTTTTTTTGAATAACAATCTTCTCTAATAGGTGCTGGGCCGACTTCATTTCTTGCAATTACAAAATTCAAATTCTTTGAACTTTTCATCTCCCCTATTTCCAGTTTTCCATCTCTATAAATTTAATATTTATTGATTGAAAATTTTCTTTCCTTTTAGAATTGATCATATCATAATCCTTTTTTAAAAAAGTAGAAGGTTTCTTTTCCTCAGAGCATGTAATATTGTAGCCCATTATTTGGCTAGATGGGGTACTAGTAGTAGCGATGAATATGTTTGTACTGGTCCTTTTCCTCAGAGTATTTCCACTCTGGCGGAAATTGATTTGATTTAATAAAATGCTCGTGCTACCTTTTCCTCAAAAAAAATATTATAATTTTTTTTAAAAAAAAGTAGAAGGTTTCTTTTTTTTTTTAAAAAAAAAAAATTAAACTAGAAGGGTATAATGTAGGACTCGGCAAAATTGACCAAAAAAGCCGAAAACCCGATTTATAACCGATCAGAAAATTAGGATACACATTGATCTGAAATGGACTTGGCCTTGGCCCAGCTCAACCTGAAGCTTTGATCCAAAATGGGCCATCTATTTTGCATAGGCTCTGCCCGGCCCATGGCTCATAACCCAGCCTTGATTTTTTTTTTTTTTTTTTTTTTGTTTTAGGGGTAAGGGGTGGGCCCCACCTTAATTTCCTATCACAGGAATATCAAGGGGGTATTACCCACAGGGGAGGGGGGATATGAGCCTCGAACCCGGGTCACTACCACGGGAACAGAAGCTTAGCTCCACTGAGCTATAGGCTTCTTGCTCCATAACCCAGCCTTGATGTAGTAGTACTTTGGTAGGTCAATGTTTAAAATTCTAACACATGATCTTCTCTTTTCTCATCATTTCTTGCATTATTAGTTAGTTGTAGAACTTTGCATTTGTCTTCACGAAAAAAATCGCCTACAACCGTTATATAAGTCATGTGAAAAATCTTCCCTTTCTTTCAAGCAATCAAAATTATGAATTGATTTTTGTTTTTAAAAATAAATTCCAAAACCCCCTTATTTTTCCCCTTTGTGAGATCAGAGGACTGTTGTGCCACTTGGTACAATGCATTAGAAAAGTTCCAGTCTTGATCATGATGTTTGCTAACACTTACTGGATCCTCCAATTAGGTTAACCCGGCCCCTGAGCTCTCTCATGTCCTCCAGCTAAGATTTAAGTAAATGTTGTGCGAGTTAAACATGTAACAACATTGTAGAGTAAGTATAGGCCCATACCTAGTATAGTTCATACCAAATAATTTTTTTCTTTCTATTTATAATGTTATTGTTGATTTTATACGATTGTTTTTTATTTTATATTGTTATTATTCCAATGAGATTTCCGACGGAGAAAGAGGAAAAGAGAAAAGAGCATATTTTATTATTATATCGTTATTGTTAATTTATACTGTTATTGTTGATTTTTATACTGTTTTCGCCTCTTGGTATAATCCATACCTGATAGCGGTCCATCATGCCTCCAACATTGTATAATTTTGCCAACTAAACAACGTGTACCATAAAGCTTCTAAAGGCTAAATCGACTCATAGTTTAAGATAATTAATACGATGAGTAACATCATAAATATGTAGACGAAGGAAAGTTAAGAGCGAATGAAGTAGGACTAAAGTCGAGATCAAAGTGGAAAGGAGATCATATGTTAGGCCGACAGGGAGTTGGTAAATGGTTGGTAAGGCAAGAGGACCAGGCCTTTTTTAGTTCTATGGAAAGAGTTGGTGGCCACCTTCTACGGATATATATATATTTTTTTTATTTTTTTTTTTTATATACAAGTACTGTTTTTTTGCACGTATATTCATTTTTATTTCAATTTCCATTGCCTTAAAATATTTTGGTACGGCGGATATTGTTTGGTCAATTGTAGGCTGCGCTGCTTAATATTTCCCCTATTATTCTTTTCTATTTATCTCTTTTTTAATTTTATAAATTACATTCATCAGAATTACACATAATTGCAAATAATTACATTCAATTCATCAGAATTACACATAATTGCAAATAAGTATTGGAAAAAAAGGAGTAAAATAGATGTTACAGATTTTTTATTTTTTATTTTTTTTAAAAAAAATTACGATACTACAACAATGAGCCAAAATTGATACCCCTATAAATTAAAGCAAGTAAGGGCCTGTTTACTTCAACTTAATTTCAGTTCAGTATAGCTCCAATCAGTTCAGTTCAGTTCAGCTCCTAATTTTCTTTTCTCATAAAATATTCATTCCAGCTCTATCCAGTTCAATTCAGCTCCAATCAGTTCAGTTCAATTCAACTCCTAATTTCCTTCTCTCATAAAATATTCATTTCACCTCTATCCAATTCAATTCAGCTCCAATCAGTTCAGTTCAGTAAATATTAACAGAACCTAAGTTATTTGCTTAATTCTTTGACTATTTTGGTTGTTCGTATTTTGACTTTATTAATTCTTTAATTCCCAGTGGCTTGCAAAGTTACAATTTAAAATGGTTGATTGTCCAGTTGTTTGCAACATTGTTTTGATGAATATTTCTTTGGAGAATATGTTACAGAGTATGTTGTGTAAGTCTTAGCTTCTTAATAGGAGATTATTCTATATGGATCATATTATATATGGTTTACCTATGATAAAGCCAGGCCAAGATATTTTACATACATTTGTTATTAAACTGAAGTTAAAATTTAGTTGTGTATAGTAGTTGTTAAAATTGATATTACCACAACTCCACAAGTCATTGCATTTTATTTGGAATGGAAGATTCAATAAATAGCTTTGAGAATTATTTTAGAATAATGTCTTCATGAAAAAAAATTAGAGAATAGTAGTATATACTCCGTACTTAAGTTGTTTTCCTAAGTTATACTTCGTAATCAATTAGTAATGAGACAACTCAAAAAAAAGACCCATATAATTATTTTAACTTTCATAACGATAAGCCCATCATACGGATTTATTGAACTTATTTATTAAAATAAGGTAAATAAAATAAATAAATACTCCGTAAACAATACAAGATAGGCTAAGAGACAAAAAAAAAATTTAATTGCCTTTTCTAATAACAGTTTAGCATCTTCATTTGTTTGCTTTGTGGTTGTCAAATAAATACTACTTCGTAGTAAATAAATAAATAAAATACTTTGTATTATAACAAACAATGTATTTCTTTCCATTTTAGATTTATGTTCATAAATAATACGGAGTATGTCAAACATTTTTTTTTTTTAATTATTTGAGTGGAAAAAATATGTCAAGTGTTAAGATTTGTAATTTAAAAAATAAAATTCTCCATAATATTCAATTCAAGATAAAAAAAAAAAATTTGTATAAATTTTTTAGTGCATGTGACCATGTGTTGGATACTTCAAGCGAAGCTCCATGAAAATGTAATGACGTTTATCCCACCACCCCACCACATGGGTCCACCCACCTCTACTTTTCTTTTCACCAACCACAACCGGTCCAACCCTCCAATTATACCATTTCAAATTAAATAAACCGGACTAAACCGGTTCATCTATTCCATATATATAAGCAACGTAAGCATTTGTGACCATTAACTTCAAAAGTCATAGAGTTGATTAGCAAAATTAATCACAAAACAAATCAAGATTAAGGCTTAAGTAAAGAGAGGAATTCATAAAAATGGCTGATGTTGTAGTAGAGAAGCAAACCACCAATGAAAATCAACAAGAACAACAAAAAACTACAGAAATCAAGCATTCTGAAGTTGGTCATAAGAGTCTCCTTCAAAGTGATGCCCTTTATCAGGTATTAATTTCTTGATCTAAATTATAATTTCATATCTTAAATTATTTTTATAATATGGTTTTCATATTTGTTATTTTTCAAATTTGTGCAGTATATTCTTGAGACTAGCGTCTACCCAAGAGAGCCAGAACCCATGAAGGAGCTTAGAGACATCACTGCCAAGCACCCATGGTATGTGTTTTACAATTTCGATTTTGATTTCGATCTCAATTTTATTTACTTCGAATTAGTTGTCACGTTACTAGTTCAAATTACACTAACGTAACTATTGTTTTCAAATCCATGAGATCGATATTACTACGAAAAAAATTTAATATTATATTTTGGGATTGTACCAGGAATCTTATGACAACATCTGCAGATGAAGGGCAGTTTTTGAGTATGCTTCTTAAGCTGATTAATGCAAAGAACACAATGGAAATCGGTGTTTACACTGGCTACTCTCTTCTTGCTACTGCTCTTGCTCTTCCTGAAGATGGAAAGGTAATTAATTAACAAATTAATTAACCTTATCCGATCCTAAGATTACTAAATATGAATATATTTCCTTAATCTTGTTTAATGGTTATTTTAGTGAATAATTTCAATTTTGTTTCTAATTTTAGTAGAATTATGATGATTGTATTTGTGGGTGGATTCCAGATTTGGTTAAATTGATTTAATTTTTGCAGATTTTGGCAATGGATATAAACAAGGAAAATTATGAATTGGGTTTGCCAGTAATTCAAAAGGCTGGAGTTGCCCACAAAATTGATTTCAGAGAAGGTCCTGCTTTGCCTGTTCTTGACGTAATGGTCGAAGATGTAAGTATTGAGTACTGTATTTTTTTTTGGATGAAACCAAATTTATTTTTGCTGCAACTGTTGTAAATCATGTGATAGAACGCATAGAAATTGATGTTTCTGGTATAACTTATGTGTCAGTTATTTTTAGAGATTAGGTGAGTCAATAAATTGGGTAGACCGATGTTAATGCGGTCAAAACTAAGTTAATGGTAGAAAATAGGTTGGTAGAAGGCAAAATTAGTACTACAAGCTTGAAAGTTTTATACCTTAAAAGTTGGTCAAGATTCATTGATTCCGGGTAATTGTACATGACATACCTTAAATGAACTCTTTCTTAAAGGTTTATTTTAGGAGATCTTTTAGCTAGACTAGATGTGGTTGAGCAAAGGGCTGATAAGGTGATCTGGTGATCATTTGACTAGCCTAGGAAGTATTTGAAATCGCTACTGAAATCACCACAACCATTTTAGGTATCACCGGAATTTTGTACCTTCACAAATACAAGTATATAAAGTAATGTGAGTACCATTGTCCAATATTATGAATTCCAATTTCCATCATTTATCAGATAGTACAAGTGTTTGTATGTAGGAGGATGATCTAGTATGCACATACAGAGTAATAATTTGCCTAATCTTGTGATTTTTTATCCGGAGAGTATAAAAATAAATGTCACATTGTTGTTGGTTAAGATGGAGACCACGGTCTTGGTGGCCATGTATTATGCCCATCACCAAATGGAGCACTTAGAGGCATGCAGGAGTAAGTGCTCCAATACAATATGGTGATAATATAAGATAAGTGTCTAGATGTCAAGCCGTAATGATCCCGATGAGTTGTAAGAACACATGTATACATCGTATGCACCGACTAGTTCATCCATCAAGTGGGTAGGATATTCGTATTGTAAATTTTATAAATTGCACATCACCTTGGTCTTTTTGGATCAATGCATTGAATCTAGTTGGAAGTGTTCTTTAGTGGGGAAGAAAAAAGAGTTTTTGTTTGTTTCATGCTTTGTTTCATGCTACTTCATGTCAAGCTTTTGGACCCATGTGTGATGATCTGGGTGTCTTTAATTGAAATGGTCAATCGTCATTGTTAATTATGATCGTTTTTCTTAAGGTATTTAATATCTTCCACTCATAATGCATTTTGTAAACTAATACTTCTTATTCATGACTTGTTGGCCTAGCTAATGTGGGGGTTGTTTAACTAACTTTTATGGTGACTGAAAGGGGCTTATGTTGAATTGCTTGCTACTAAACCAAGGAGATTTTTGATCTAAATGATTAGCTGTTGAGAGTTAAACCACGGATCTTGAAATCTACTCTCAATAATTGAGTGACTAATTTATAAAATATGTAATTTGAGGCCGAAGATATTTGTGTCTTGTCTATTTTTATTACTTAAACATTATCGAACTTGAGATGTAGACAAGAAGTCAATAACTACTTGGTTGGCATCACTTACAAGTAACATGAACTTCCCAACCATGATAATTGCACGTTCAAACTTTGCTTTCATTTTTAATAATATGTTCTAGGTAAAGAAATTAATGATTCCATCATTTAAAATTGACAGCCAAAGAACCATGGATCATTTGATTTTGTGTTCGTGGATGCTGACAAAGACAACTACTGGAACTACCACAAGAGGTTGATTGATCTAGTGAAGATCGGAGGTGTGATTGGATACGACAACACCCTATGGAACGGATCTGTGGTTGCACCACCAGATGCTCCCATGAGGAAGTATGTTAGGTACTACAGAGACTTTGTGTTGGAGTTCAACAAATCTATCGCGGCTGATCCTAGGGTGGAGATTTGCCAGCTTCCTGTGGGTGATGGAGTTACCCTGTGCCGCCGAATTAGCTAATCTGTTCCCACTCTTACAAACCAACCCTTTGGGCCTTGAGAATATTTTCAGCAGTAAATGCATATTTTCTTGTTTTGTCAAGTTTTTGATTTGTACCTGTATAATTTTAATCATTGTAATATGAACCAACCCGGAAAAAAAAAAGAGTTATGATACTTGGGCCTAGGCCTAATAAATGAAGGTTTCGTTATCGTTAACCAGTTGCCCTTTTGATTTTTAAACCTTAGTCAAGTGACTCAAGCCACACAAGGGGTAATGTGGATTGTGGAGTATTATTAATCATTCCCCCAATAACAGAAACAAGGTAGATGAATATTTATTATTCCTTAAATTCTTGTACTATGGAGTATGTTCCAAAATGGTAAGTCATTCATATTTGAGCGTCTCATTCATATTTGAGCGTCTCATTTATAAAATTTATACACATTTGAGCGTCTCATTTATAAAATTTATACACCGTAATGATCTATGAACATACTTTGCCCACAAAAAGACAAGTTTATATTATACCCCTGGTCAAATTTATTAAAGATTATACCTAATTTTAGGTGCTTACAAATCATGTAAGAAATTTAGAAAGCATATATACATATATATATATATATATATTGTGAAAATATAGTACATCTATAACGGCTATATGCAATCATTAATATCACAACTCCAACTCTTGATACTTGTAAGGTTGTAAACTTGTAACTAATGGCTTAACGATGATAAACACATATCATATTAGAATTTTGAACCTAGAATAAACTTTAATCACTAGATAATTGCTACTGTTAAATTATACCCAAGAGTATGTTCACGTGTTTCTAAAAATGAATTTATAAAAACTTGAGTTAACCGTTTCATTAACTTAAGGAGAAAAGAAACTGAACACTATTTTGAAGGAAAAAAAAGAGAAATATTTCAGGGAACTACTATTTACCCTATTTGAGGCAACTACGAAACTGTCAAAAGTTTCCAATCAACACTTTGATATTAGAGAAGAAAATGGGCCGGTAGGCACAAAAATGGCTTGATTCAACATGAATCCGTTATGAACCCAACATGATTATGACAAGCTAGCTAGCGTTTATCTCCGCTTACATTTAATTGATGTATCTCGTAAAAAAAGGTGGTTTGTTGGCAATTGGCATGACATGATATGACCAAGCATGACATAATATGTGGGGCAAATTGTGCATAAGCTCTATTTATAAAAAGATTGACATGAGCCTGACACAATATAGCTATTTCTAAAATAAAAAAATCACCCACTTAAATATAAGATACGCTGACACACCATTTGAACCTCCACAGCACAGCCTGTGTGGCCGTGTCCATCTTTAGTTGCCCGGGCCTAAACTATGGCTCTATGATTATAAGTTGTAGAACATAGTTTCAACTTTCAACTACTCCGCGAAAGTAACGTTTATATACTGCCCTTTTCCCGCCCTCTCCCTAAAACACATTCATTTTTTTTTTTTTTTTTTTCCCCCAATCGTCGCCGGAACCCTAGAAATGTCAATTTCCAACCACAGCATTCCGTCGAGTTTTACGGCCGCCAAGTTATCAGCGACTATTCTACACCACCGCAATCGTACCACCGGTCTAATCAATTTCGACTTTTGCCTACAATCGACTGGAATCCTCCGGATCAAGGCTGTTCAACCTTTTCACTCCTCGGAAAAACACCGGTCGTCTGCCTTTGGATTGAGCCTTTAGGTCAAGGGCGATAGTCTTAGTTCGAAAATTCACGCTAATTTTGAAGCGCTCGTATCGTTGAAGAGCTAAAAAGGTCAGTTATCTTGATTTAAGCTTTATTTTTATATATTTTGATTTTAGGAATTGTTTATGATTGAAGATATAGATATAATTGAATTGTGTTGTTTGATTAATTGGATGAAGAATGGTATAATTTGAATTGTGTTGAAGGTATAGATATAATTGAATTGTGTTGAAGATATAGATATAATTGAATTGTGTTGAAGATATAGATATAATTGAATTGTGTTGTTTGATTAATTGGATGAAGAATGATATAATTTGAGGCACTTTTGACCTTGTTGTCTGTGAAAGTGTGAAGCATTTCATCGAACAGTTTGTGTGCATTGCTGACACTTAACAATCTGTGTGCATTGTGAAACTTAACAATTTACGTGCATTGATGGAAATTAACAATTCCAAACTTTACCGAGGATTGATTGGAACTTGATACAAACTATAGGCTATTTTTGTTGATTAGGATAGGATCAATCTTTTGGGGAAGGTGCAAGTGAGGAGTTATTGTATCATTCTGGATAGTCGATACTCGATACACTGCTCACTTGTTGCATTACTCCTAGGACGTGAATCTTTTTGGTGGTCTAGTCGCTAATTAGTACAAAGGAGCAGATATTGAAGAGTGCAAAATGTCTTTTGATTCGTGAAGGGGAGAGTGTGGGAAAGCAGGTTCTAACTTGTCTTGTTGCTTGGTGACATAGTTGTAGCTCATAAGGAGTGATCACTGATCAAGCAGATTGATCTTCCTTATGCGAGGATTATCAACGTCATTTTTTAATGATAGTGTTCTTTCAATGGTTACATTGGCTGCTCTAGCTGATAAAATAGCTAATGTTTGTCCATTAAGTGTATGATGCGCTCACCTAAGCCTTCTGGTTTTGGATAAAACACATTGAGGCCAATAGTCAGGCCTCTCAAGCTCACATTAAGTGTGCTTAGGTGTAAGTAGAAGAATTTAGTATAGGGTCCTTGAAGAATTGTTGTCAGCTGGCACCGCTGAATCTGGGGAAGATATGGTATGTTACCAAAATTCTTAGAAACACTAGGGGTCACAAGCCTGTATTGTCGAGTGGCGCTGTGGTGGCAAGCAGTAAGAAAATTGGCCTGCCACTCATCATACCTAAATACCATCACACCAATCATTATGCTTCTAGGATTTGTAGCTTTTAGATTGTGCATTCAGCTGTGGTCATTATCACTTTTAGCATTTTTTCCATAAAGTTTTATGTAAAGATATGATTACAAGCTATACAAACTAATATTCCTTATTCAATGCTCATATTGGTCATTATACTAATTATACGCATCAAGCTGTTAGATGGTTTGATAATTCTTAGTCTTAGAGAACCATATGGTATATGTAGGCCTTATTGTCTTGTTGTTCATTGCAATGAATGTTGATCATCATGCTCTCAAATCAATGGGCTGATGGTGGTGAATTTAGTCATCTACTTTTTGGGGGCATTATGGTGACGTTTGTATTTGAAGAAGTTATAAGGTACATATATTGTTTGTGCTTGTTGGGTTGACTTTGACATTTATGGGAAGTAACATTTTTTTAGGAAGTGATAGTAAGTAGATTTTGACTGTTAAAATCACTGGAAGGTTGCAGTTTCTATTTTTGAATTCCACATACAATGAGTGACAAACCCACCTGTACATTTGGATTAACAATTAGTGATTTTGGAGAACCTCTTATTATAATCCATTTTTCTGTAATGTTTGATTCAATTTCATCTAAGATCCCCTGCTTCTGAACTCTGATGAAGTTCTGACTCCTGATCCAAACCTTCAAGTGCCATTGCTAACTCATTTAGCTGATCTTCTGGTATGTTTGTCATACTTTTAAAGCAAGTATAGCTCACTGAATCAATTTTTCTCATTAAGCCATCTATAATAGTCGCAAGTTACTTGCATCGATTGAGGACTATGATTTGCTTCATCCGATATGCCTGTGTGCTCTATCCGATATGCTTGTGTATTCTCTCCATCATGCTTTCATAGTAAATTAGTAATCAACATAAGCATGTTCTAACTCATACAAGCTGTTCATCATCACCCCATCAACATTCTTCTTCTTTTTTTTTTTTTTTTATTATTTTTTTTTTTTGAGTAATATTAATATATCACTTCTAATATAGTATGAAAATATTTGAGATCTTGAAGGCCGATACAACCTCGAATATTGTTTGCACACTTAACATGTTAATCATGCCTACCACGGTATGAAAATGTTACACCTCTTCATCCCAATGCTTAAGATAAGGCGTTGCATGAGCCATCGTGTTCCTTGGCCCGTGCAGTCATAATGCTGAGGTATGGAGGTTTTAGAAATGGATTGGACTTCAGGCTGTTCAAAGTGCGGTCTAGACTGCACCAAACCGCAATTTTGCGATTTGGTGCGGTTTAAAAATTGCAATGCGGTTTCCAAAATGACTGAACCGCGAAAGTATTTTTTAAAAAATATTTGTGGTGTGGTTTGGTTATAAGTGTGGTTTGGACAAATACAAACTATAATTTTGCGGTTTAGGATCCAAACCGCACTGCGAACACCCCTCTAGACTACCTTTTGCTCATGATCAGCCCATATACAAGACAATTTTGATGCTTCCTTTCTTTTCTCCATTTGATCAAGATTCAAGAACAACTAAAACAACTGAAGTTTAGTACAGAAGAAATGATTAACATAAAAGAAGCAACAACTTGGTACAATAATCATTTTATCAAGGACGTAGATCTACTCTTGTGTGCTTTCAATTCTTCAATTAAGGCATTTAAATGAGAATAAGATGAGCCTCCTTCATAAATAGCCAACCTTGCCATCTCTTTGAACTCCTTTGCCCTTCTTTTCATATCTTGAGCTTCTTCACCAATTAATATTTTTACCATTGCATTCAAGATCTCTTTATTACCAATGATGATATTGTGGCTTCCCGTCCTTGGTACCCATTTTTTCGAGCCCACTGGAACACCAATCTTTAACACATCTGTGACCAGTTTCTCATTATAAAATTGCTCGGCATGAAACGGCCAGGTAACCATAGGTACACCTGAGACCACCCCTTCTAGTATTGAGTTCCATCCACAATGAGTCACAAACCCACCCACGCCACGATGATCAAGAATCATCTGTTGTGGGGCCCAACCTCTTATGATCAAACCTCGACCTTCTATCCTTGCCTCGAACCCTTGTGGGACCCACTCCTTGGTATCCTCATTCCTTACAACTAGGATAAAATTTTGACCCAGAGCTTCAAGAGATATTGCTATCTCATATAACTGAGCATCTGATACATTCGACATGCTGCCAAGACATACATAAATCACTGAATCAGGCTCTTTCTCGTCAAGCCATCTCTTACATTCATTTACATCCACCGAAGACTTTTTCCCTCTACGAAATGCTTCATTGTCTTCTCTTCTATTGAAGTAAAGTGAAAACGGTCCAATGTGCCAATGTTTCATCCCCATAACCCTCGCATAGGAGTCAGCATAAACTGGTTCTAACTCATAATAGCTGTTCATTATCACTCCATTACAAGCTTTCATTGCGTCTCTTATTTTATCCATCAGTTCTAGTAGGAAATTCGGACCTTCTTTTTTGTCGTAAGGGGACAATTCTGATTTTGTAAATTTTATCTTATGAGGAAGATCACCAGGAACAACAAAAGTGTCTGAATCATACAAAAGGTTTTTGTGTGGCTCATATTGAAGTAAGTTGTAAGTGATGCACTGAGAAAAGTAACTACTTCCATGGAACATTAAACATGGAATTCCAAACTCAATAGCTATGGAATTAGCCCAATGGATGAAATGATCAGCTACCAAACAATTGGGTTGGCATTTTTGAAGGAGGTTTGTGAAAGGTTGTTGAAGAAGATCGATGGCCTTGAAGAAACGGCTAAACATTTCTGTTGAGGTTAGAGAATCTGCATTCTCACACCCTTTTGGGAGTCCTGCTTCATCATCATATGGAAATTTTATTGTAAGGAGGTTGATTTCGAGGCAATCTTTTTGGGTATGTATTTGGATAGTTTCTGCGAAATAGTTTGCATTAGCAGGTGTGGTAACAATGGTAGATTTGATTTTCCGAGCTGCGAATAACCTAGCCATGTCCATAGTTGGGATCATATGGCCAGGAGCCATAAAAGGGAGGAAAACTATGTGAAGTTGATCTTGCTCCGAACTCATCTTAGTTTTTCCACTCCTGAGGTTTGATTAGGAGGTTTGGTTACCTTGACTTTAGGTCTTGAAAGAGGACAATGGAGTAGAGAGAAGTTTGAACTGTTGAAGAGAGCTGGTTAACTGCTAAAGTGCCATTGTCAATGATTTTATTTCACACAGAATTATTTAATATGATAATTAAAGTTGCACCTAATCATCTTCGAGTAGGTTTATTTATTTTATTGTTGGAGTAGTTGTTGAACATGTCTTTTTACTTCTCTTCATTTTTCTTTGTACTTGTCATTTTCAAGCCGGATATATAAATTAACTTCTATGTCTCAATATAATTGCACTATTTGTTTTTTCTCAAAACTTTAACAATAAGAATATAAGATCACACCTACAATGTTCGTAGATATATTCATGAGAATTTACGGTCATTCATAGTTTCGACCATCAAAAATGAAATGTAGGAACTAAAGAGTATTTTGTTTTAAATCAAAGGAAATTGAATAAATTTTTATTGACCAAAGGAGGGCATGGTAATAATTTAACATGTTTTGTGGGAAGTTCTAATTTCTATGATTTTACAATTCTCCATTTTCAATTTTAAAATATGCTTATTTGTTTGATGTATATGCAGTACACATATAATTCGTACTCTGTATACAATTTTTTTTTATTGAAAAATGTTTTTTTTTTTTTTTTTTTTTTTTTTTTTTTTTTTTTTTTTTTAAGGGTACTCCATATGAGACAAAGGGAGTATCTAAAATACTCTTGGAATTTGTTTTCACAAATTAGTTTTCCATTTAAGTGCAAAATTTAATAGTATACACTGTTCACATTTACTGAGCTGAACTGAAATGAACTGAATATTTTATAAGAGAAGGAAATTAGGAGTTGAACTAAACTGTATTGAAATTAAGCTGAAGTGAATGAGCTCTACGTATATCGTGGAGGTATTTTCAGACTTCAATTATGTAGGGGAAATTTAGGGTTATTTTTGGTGGGGCGGTGAGGCCATTAAGGGGCTATAGCCTATAGGCCCACAAGTATTTCATTGATTTCCTCTTTAACTCCCGATTTTACGAAGCTTATATGTGTATGTTACTTTTTCCGTTCCTTAATATTGTAACATGGGGATTATACACAGATTTTAAGAAGAAGAGAGAGATAGAGAGGAATTAAGATAGGGTCTTTCAAAAAAAAAAAAAGAAAAAAAAAGAGGAATTTAGATAGGGACCCTTGTGATAAAGAGAGAACATGTGCTAATAGGGAAATGTTGTAATATTTGTGAATTTTCCTAAAATGATAATTTTTGGAACATTTGTGTAATGGAGGAATTATTATATTAGGTTCATGTTTATTGTTCAAACTCTGCTTTTCTATGTAATAATCTTTGGGATCTAATAGGAACATCAATTAGCATGATATAAAAAACCACCACACTTAAAAACTAATCTTTCCACACCCATGGAGATGGCGAACTATTCATTATGTTGGGTTTATATCAAATAGGTTAATAGTAATCATCGGGCATCCTACAAATAAAAATAGTGGTAAGTTCAAAATATTGCTTATAGCAAGAAATAGAGGAAATATTAATCAATTAACTACAAAAAAATATCAAAACATAGACAAACCACTATCTAACCAATAACGTTAACAACAACAATTATGACAAAATGACAAATGTATAGTCACATCCCTCATCTTACAATAAAGAGATATTTATATACACTAACATGATTGATGAAGAAATATTTATATACATTGACATGATTCTCATGAAAATTCTTGTCGAGTTTTCACCCACTCAATTATAATGCATCGACCATAAATATGAAATTGCAAACCAAAGAGACAATTAAAGAGAGCATTAATTAAGCTTCAAACCACAAATAATTTCAAAAAAATGGCACAAGTGAAGTTGGTCTCAGAATGCTTCATCAAGCCAGATCCTGAAGCTGTTAATGAAGCCTCAAAGAAACCTTACAACTTAAGTCCTATGGACATTGACACATTATGCGCTAACTATATGCAAAAAGGTCTCATGTACACCAAACCTTATGATGCTGGTTTTCAAACTGAGGTTTTCCTGTTGAAACTTAAACACTCCTTTTCTCTTTCTCTCGTCCATTTCTACCCACTAGCTGGCCGTTTCGCTACCCGAACTTTCCCAGATGAGCATGCTTGTTGCATTTTTCTTGATTGTGTCAACACCCCTGGTGCTAGATTTATCCATGCTTCCCTAGACTCCACTGTATCTGATGTTCTCTCTGGCACCGACGTCCACCCTGCTTTCAGATCCTTTTATGATCTTGGTGAGAGGGCAATTAATTATGATGGCCACACCAATGCTCTGTTATCACTTCAGGTAACTTACTCTGTATTAAAGTACATTTTCAGTTAATTATGGTGGCCACACTAACCCTTACTGTAGACTGTAGTATACAATTATACATGTTGAGTTTATGAACAAACTCAAATGTGACATGTGAGTGGAAGTGTTGTCCACATTATGCAAATTTAAGAGGGAGTGTTGAAATGTGTTTTCACATTACAGAAGGTAGAAGTTGTGCACACTTTATAAGGGCCGATTCTCTTTATTGCATATAATTTTGAGGTGGAACTTCGTTGAACTTATAAAGTGGATTCTCTCCTTGTGCCAGGTGAGCAGTGTAGGCCTGTTTAACAATTATACAAATTGCTTTACTAACCAATATTCTTATATAGGCAGGCTTTATTTTCTCATGTAAAGCCTTGTTTTAGTTATTGAGATATTGGTTGGGGATGATAAACATGCATTCTTTTATACCTTTATAATTTCTCTCTACTACAACCTATCCTTGTAAAAAATTATGAAATTATGATCCCTGTGTTTTAGTAATGAGTTAAATCAAGAAGTAAAGGGTTTTCCAATTCGAATTTGTGTCCTGCATTTCGGGGTTATTTTTTTCCTGCTCTATGTTTTATTGATTTAATTTGACAGTATACGAGTAATGTTACTGTAATATGTAAAAATTTTGTAGGTCACAGTCTCACAGAGCTTGTAGATGGAATATTTATCGGATTTTCCTTCAGCCACTCAATAGGGGATGGCACTTCCCTTAAACATTTTATCACCTTGTCAGAGATTTTCAATTCTGTAGGTAATAACCTGCAAAATGGGGAAGAACTAACCTATGTCCCCATCTCTAGGGAACCAATTCGAACCCTTCTTTCCTGACGGATATGGCCCAGTTCTTAAGCTACCATATGTTGAACCATCTGAGTTCTTGTCCAAGGAAAATCCTGCCTCCATTAAAGAGAAAATCTTTTCAGTTTTCACGTGTGTCAATGACAAGGCTTAAAGCCAAGGCGAACAACGACATACGTAATGAAAGAAACCATAATAATGAAATATCCTCTTTCCAAGCGCTGTCAGGGCTTTTATGGAGGGCTATAACCCGAGCTCGGAAACTAGACCCTGAAATGGAGACTAACTGTTCTCTTACCATGAACTTGTGGCCTCGTTTGATTCCTCCACTTTCGCAAGAATACTTTGGGAACTATTTCTCAAGGATTAGGGCCAGTTGCAAAGTTGGGAAGCACTTAAACACTGGCTTAGGCTGGGGTTCATTGTTGCTTCATGCAAGTCTAAAAAACGTGGATGACAAAACAATTATTGAATCGTTTAGGAAGTATTGTGAGGCTCCAATTATAGGCCAACTTGCTAATGATTCCGCGTTCTTTGGGGTTAATTTTGTTAAGATTGTTGGGTCGCATAGGTCCAATTTGTTTGGGACTGAATTTGGGATGGGGAGACCTGTAGCTATTCGTACCGGAAACGTCAATGAAGTTGAAGGAAGAGTGTCTGTTAGTCAAGGAAGTGAAGGGGCAGGGAGCATTGATCTAGAGGTTTCCCTTGCGCCTTCAACTATGAGTGCTCTTGAAATGGATGAAGAGTTTACGAGTTTTGTTACACTAGGTTAACTCTTCAAAGATCTAGCGTTACGTGTTACTGTGTTAGGATGCAAGGCCAACAAGTCTTTTATGCATCCGACGCATGATTGTTGCGCAGGGATTAGAGTCCGGAGTCTACTGTGTGGGCTGGAGAGTGCTATGATCCACTGATCCTATAGTTTTGTGTTTGCTACTGGGCAGTGTCTTGTGGGTTGCAAGACTTGCAACTCTAGCAAGTATAGTAGCAAGTTTAATAATTAGTCAAGGTTAGCGAAATTTGACCAGAATGTCTTATGTAAGCTAATCTTAGACCTATGAGTATTTGTTTATAATATCAATATCTTTACAGTATTGTTTTGTTATCATGGAGTATAAAGAAGGTTGACAAGAGCTGGTTAATTAACTAAAGTGGAATTGTTAATAATGCAATTATACAGAAAAAGTTTATAAAAGTTGCACTTCAATCATCTTTGAGTAGTAGTTGGAGTGGTTGCCGGATAATAGCTATATGATTAATATGAGCCTTAATACTTCTTGCGTTTCAAAATGCATTATGGAGTATGTGTGTGTGTGTGTGTTTTTTTTTTTTTTTAAAAAAAAAATTATTATTTATTTATTTATTTTTATAGTGTCAATATATTAGTTTGACCTTATATTAGCTACTTATTAGAATAAAGTATAAAACGGGAATAATTTTAAAATATATACTGAGACTTAGAGATGTCAAATACTTATCCGAATCGAAAGGTTTACCTGAAGCCGAACTGTTTTCAAACTGGTTGGACCTGAAAATTTTTAATCCAAATCCGATCTGGAATCAACTCGAAGTTAACTCGAAATCGATTTTACCCTGAAGTTTACGATCCAAAACCAACTTGGTATCGACTCATTATTTATCCAAAACCAATCAAACCCGACAATTCAAGACTTGGATTCGATTTAACCCGAAACGAAATCTACCCGAAACCATTTATACCCAAAAATACCTTATTTTACCCGACCTTTTTTTAACCCGATTCAAAACTACCCGCGACCCTACTAAATTCTATCCAAAACTTATGAGTTAATTAGTCAACGACTTTTTGATTATAGTGGAGACCGGGGGATTTTGAATATAAAGTGTAGTTAATGGGGGTTATATTTAATTATTTGTAGAAGAGAGAAATTCTACTAACAATTAAAAAATGGGGTTGATAGGAGTAAAAAATATTAAAATACTTGTATAGAAAATAGCTTTATAACGAGTTTAAAATTACATGATTGATTTGAAGTGAGATTTAATCGAAACTGAATTGATTTGAACTGAGATCTAACTGAATCTGAAATGATCTGATTCAAAGTCTATTAAATTCATTTTAACCCAAATAAACTCAATTAAATCCGAATTCGAGCATACTTGAACTTGATATGACTCGACCCGAATTTGACTTGACCCGAATTCGATTTGTACCTGACCATACCTTGACCCACCTTTGACTCGAATATGATTAAGCTTGACCCGATTTGATTTGGTTTGTTAGGATAAAATGACCCGTCATACCCGACCCAAACACCCCGATCCATCGTGGGTCAACCCAAACTTCATCTGGGTACCCGATTTGACACCTCTATTGAGACTATTATAGCATGATTACACCTAAAGATGATTTTATTCATGAGAATCTATGGGCAAATTTTAAAACATTGACTTTCAAAAGAGTAGAAATGGTACAGCTATCCCATAACAGAAGTAATATAACAAGAATAAATTGACACACTTTATGTAGTAACACTTCTTTAACACAATGAAGGACAAATATGGGGGGTAAGCCTATCCCTTCTACAACTTCTTACTTACCTTACTCGAAGAAAAATCTTTGTTCTTGAATGACACAATTAAAAGTTAAAATTGAGGTGCAACATTCAATACTGAATTGAGAACTTACAATTATATCAAAAAAAAATATTTTTAATTTATGTTCATTTAGCTCTTGAATGATTTAATTTCTGTAATTAAAGCAGTTATTTGAGAGTAAGATGATCCTCCTTCGGATATAGTCTTCTTTGCCATCTCTTTTAGCTTCTGAACCCTATTTCTCATATCTTGAGCTTCTTCACCAATCATCACACTTTTCATTGCCTTCAAAATCTCTTTATTTCCAATGATTATATTATGATACCCAACTCTTGGAACAAATTGTTTTGACCCGACTTGAATTCCAATCCTTAGAACATCCGTTACCAACTTCTCATTATAAAATTGTTCAGCATGGAGTGGCCATGTAACCATAGGAACACCTGTGATTACCCCTTCTAGTATCGAGTTCCATCCACAATGAGTCACAAAGCCGCCCACACTGGAATGATTTAGAATCATTTTTTGTGGTGCCCATCCTCTTATAATCAAACCTCGGCCCTTAGTTTTTGCCTCAAACCCATCCGCGATCCACTCCTTTGTGTCCTCCCTAACAACTATGATGAACTTTTGACCCAAATCTTCAAGGGCTATTGCTATTTCATGTAACTGAGCATTTGATACATTTGACACACTCCCAAAACAAATGTAAATTACTGAATTAGTCTCTTTCTCATCAAGCCATCTCCTACATTCACTAACATCATTTTCTCCTTCATTATTAAAGTAAAGCGAAAACGGTCCAATATGCCATTGTTTCATGTCCATAACATTTTCATAATAATCAATGTAAGCAGATTCTAACTCATAAAAACTGTTCATTATAACCCCATAACATTCTTTCACACCCTCTCTTATTTTATCCATCAATTCGAGTAAGAAAATTGAACCTTGTTTCTTGTCGTAAGGGGCCAACTCCGAATTTGATAACGTTACCTCATGAGGAAGATCGCCAGGTACAACAAAAGTTTCCGAGTCAGATGAAAGTTTCTTGTGCGGTTCATGCTGAAGTAGATTGTAAACAATGCACCGCGAAAAGTAATTACTTCCATGGAATCCTAAACGTGGAACCTCGAACTTACTAGCAACGGAATTAGCCCAATGAAAGAAAACATCTGCTACTAAACAAGTAGGGTGGTATTTTTCCACTAAGTTTGAAAAAGGCTGTTGAAGAAGATCAACGGCCTTAAAAAACTTAAAGAACATTTCAGGGGTTGTGACACAATCAAAATTTTCACATCCTTTAGGAAGTCCTACTTCTTCAAAAGGGAATTCGATGGTTAGTAGGTTGATTTCAATGCTCGAACTTTGGGTATCGATTTTAATGGCTTTAGCAAAAAAATGCACGTTGGCAGGCGTGGTAACAATGGTGGTTTTGAGTCCTCGAGTTGTGAATAATCTTACCATATCCATGGATGGAATCATATGGCCTGGAGCTAAGAAAGGGAGGAAAAATATGTGAGGTTGATCTTTCTCTGAGTTCATTTTTGGTTTTTTTTTTTTTTTGTAAGAACTGAAGATGGGCAATGGCCTTGGGCAAGAGGGTCGAATTTGGTTTATAGAATAAAGAGTGTCCAATTGCACTGTGAAAATACAAGTGGTGCACATATTTTACAGTTTCGTGGGTCAACGTTTAATATTAAAGTGTCTGATGACTTGATGAGCAAATACAAAATAGCTAGTACTCCGTATAATAACCAAATAACTATGGTATAAAAGTTGAGATTTGAGTGAGTTTATTTTCTTGTTTGGTATCTTAAAACAAAAAACAGAAAATAAATAAAAGGTGTTTATACTTTTTTGTTGTCAGTTTTTAAAAAATCATAATTTTAATAAGTTTGATTAGTTTTTGATTCATTTTATGATATATATTACTACCTCTGTTACATATTATTTACAACGTTGTGTCAAAAAAAAATATTATTTGCAATGCTTAGATATTTTTTCTCTCTATTTTATGTCAAATCGTTGCAAATAATATGTAACGGAGGTAGTATATGATTTTGAAAAAAAAAAAAAAAACAGAAAAATATAGCTATACCAAATAAATCCTTATTATTAATAAATTTGGATGCCCAATTGGCCAAGTAAATCAACGCGAAACGGTGACGAATTAACAGTAGGCACATTAAGAAAAGCGTGAGCACATGTCCACTTGTTTTAGGCACGTGACAATTAATTAGCAAAATAGCAATAGACAAAAGGAAAGTCTGAAAAATTCGAGAACAAGAGGGAGTAGAATATGAGAGTAATGAGACTATGAGTGATGAACGTCCACTTTTTAAGTGTACTTGTTAATAAAAAACATCCAAGTTGTGATTGAAACTATCAAATGCTCATAGATACAATTTTTTTTATAAAATTATAAAATCGTATACCGTCCAATTTCACCTTGATAAGTTTAAATTTTTATAAAAAATGTATTTGACATAGATGGTTTAATCTCATAAATTATTAATTTTCCAGTTATCGTACTCAAAAAATTAATATAGTTAGGCAATAATACAGAAAGAAGGGGATTAAGGAACCATGAGTCAATAATGACTAATATATTTCAAAAATATAATACTTATTTTCAATAAAATATAAGGAAAAACATAGTCAATGAAAGTTTAAATAAAGTCGTTTTGATATATAGTTTTTGAAAGCAGATTTTTATAAATTTTGATAATATGAAATTATAAATTTTTAAAAAAGTGTATTAAAATAAAAAATGCAAAGAAACAAATGAGTACATGAAAAGAAAACTGTTGAAATCTATTGTAATCCCATTTATTCAATTTTATAACATTTATTCATGTTTATAACACTTATAAACATTTATTCATGTTAGTTATAAATCCATTAATTAGCCATTGAACAATCTGCTTGTGCAAAGAGTAACTGGCCAACATGATTATCATATATAATCCGTTGGTTCATCTGCTGGTACGCTCCCAAGTATGTAACACTATTATGTTCTTCTTGTGTACTTTCAAGATACATCAAACAAACCATGGCATTTCCGCTACTAGCTTGGCTGATGACAAAGCTCGCAGGTGGTGGTATAACCAAGTCCGCATTATTAGCAAAATGATATGTAATAATTGGAACCTTAATGTCAATCGGATCCGCTATACGTTCGTAACAAAGCCTAAGTCCCAATTCCGGCCGATCCATCTTCCTCACATTCGTGTTGCTTGTTTCAATGACGTTCGATACAGCGTCTAAAAACTTTCCGTAGGCTTCCGAGACAATGTACGAGGTTGCGGCCCCCGAGTCTATGATACACCCTCCTCTACCATCTGCGGTTAGTTGGAACATTGAGGGATCAACATCTAGTCGTTGAGTGCCTACAGTGATCCCTTCGAGGGTTAAGTAGTACGTCGAACGGTCTTGGAAGCGTTGTAACGGTGTCGATTTCATTCCTGATGGTTCAACCACATCGGTTCCAAATCGAAGGAACATTGGTGAACTACCAGCTGCTTTGGCAGACGGCAATTGTAAGCAGTATGAGAATCGTCCCTTCGACACTGCACCAGCTCGGTTCCAGAAACTAAAATCGCCGTAACCCATGCCCATAAGTCCGCTGATTTTGTTATCATCTTTACCTCCTGCACAAAAAATACATAATCAACTCGGTTCATTCAATTTTGTCTGAAATTATTTTATCTAAATTTATTTTATTTTATTAAAATATATCGTATACTAATTATTTTATTTGAAATTTTTAATTATATTTTTGTAGGAACTATTCATTCTAAACTTATTTTGTCTGACATACAAAAAATTAAAATAAAATGAAAAAAGGACACAAAGTTATCGATTGATAGGTTAATAATTGAGTGAATTGTGTAGATCTTTTTAAAAAACATGACACAACATGACAGAACAAATAAAAAATCGAGTACATATTAATCGTACCTTCTTTAAAATTTTGCATGTTAATGCCACAACCAAAAAAGGCATTGGACACAGCTACATATTGGTCGTAGTCAGATTGGAAGGTTAAAGTTTCCAAGGCAGCAATAGCTAATACGGATGAATCGTCGCTATAAACTCGTTCCAATCTACAACCATCACTTTGGCATTGTGCACTAGAAGGGCAATGTTCGCAAGGAAGTGGTTTGTAAGATTGTGATTGACTAGCAGGAAATAAGGGATCTGCTTGATGAAAGCAATTTTGGCCACAACCTTCGCATTGTGTCCATGTAAGATCACTGCCCGTATCTAAGCCTAGGTAATAAGTTTTGTATCTTGGATCTTGATTAAATGTACCAATACCAACTTGCACATAATATAATAGATCCACGAGACCTAAAGAAGGTCGAATGATCCAATCATTTATGTGACGCGACTTCAAAGAGGTAGTATTTTTGGTACCATGTAACCTTGTTAGGGACTTTACTCTAGAATTCGACAAACGAATATACTCTTCCCATTTCTTGTTTTCAGTAAGGTTGTTGGTGCGATGTATAGGTGATTCAAGAGAGTATCGATGAATCATTTTAAGGCTAAAACCAATATGGTTTTTAGTAGCATGACTACTTTGAAGGAAGTTATCGACTATAAAGAAAAGGAGTGACACTAAAAAAAACTGTAACAAGGGATTAGCCATAGACAATAAAAGGTCTTTGAAAATTGGGAATCCCTCAGTTTTTTTTTTCAGAGAGTTTACTTAGCTTCTTGACTCTATCAATTTTTTTTTTTTTTTTTTTTTTTTGACAGGTTACTCTATTTATAACCACTTAATTATTCATTTGTACTTTAATATTTTTCTCACCAATAATGCTGGTCAAAGATAATTGTTTTATTTATGGAATGTAATATGATTAACGATATCAAAATGATAAGTTACGTATATATGTAAATATCTTTGATATACTACCTAAACAAAGTTTTAATTGGACACTTAAAAAAAATGGAGGGAACATCTTAATACTCGTTGTCCCATTTAACTTTGTATGGTTCTCAACATATGCCTTGACACATAATTTCTAATTCTATACATGTAAAAACTATAAACATATAACATTCTTGAAGTAGAAGTTATAATAATGAACCTATCCCGCATAATAAGATTTTACTTGACTATATTATTTTCTTATAGATTAGAGTTTGGCTCCAAAAAAAAAAAAAAAAAAAAAAAAAAGGAACCTAAAAGTTGTTTGGAGGGAGTAGATTATAGACAATTCATAACCATAATGACCAATTTAAGAATCGATCTCTGAATAATCACTACAATGTTATTGCGTAGCCAATGGAATGCAAGACAAAATACATTAAGCAAAAAGAGAGGACATTATATTAAAGCAAACTGCAAACTCAAACAGTTAATGTTATTATTTATATATAAGAAGATAGCTAGTATCAACGAACGACCCTTGTTGCAATCCGCTTAATGTTATTATATACATGTAAGAATATAGCTAGCTAGTATCAACGACCCTTGTTGCAATCCTCATTTGCAACGAGTAGTTGTCCATTTGGAATATCATATGTTATCCGATGACCAACTTGTTGCGTAGATCCTAATACGGTCATACCATCACCGTCTTCCAAACTATTTTCAAAAATCTTCAAGCAAACTAGGACTTGACCATCATGTTTGGTGTAAATTTCAAATGTTACATCAGAATTCATCACGAAAATCACGTTATTTGCAAACTTCCAAGTAATCCAAGGAAGATTAAGGGTTGTAGGCTCACGTACACGCCTGTAACAAAGGCCGAACCCTTCATACCTTGCTGAAGCATCATCTAATCTCTCTAAGTTTGAGTTTCTAGATTCAATAGATGCTGCCACCTCTTTTTCTAAGGCTTGGTAGGCCGAAGTAGTTACAAGGCTTATGGATGTGCCTGTGTCGATGATGGTTCCTCCTTTTCCGTCTGGTGTGATTTGAAACGCGTTAGGAGGAATTTCAAGGTCCTTTTTGTTTACCTGAATACCGCGAAGATCTAAGTAGTAATAAGGTTTGTTCTGATGTTGAAACATTGGGGTGGCACTAGGCTTTCCGGGTTGTATACAATCATCTCCAAATCGAAGGAGCATTGGTGGTAAATCTTGATATTCTTTCTTTTGTAAGCAATATTGGAATTTTCCATTAACCACATTTTTTTTTTGTTCATGGAAGCTACGTGCGCCATAACTCATTCCAAATATTCCACTTATTTTGTTGTTTGGATCATCATCTGCATTACAACACAATCAAAGGGTACCTCATGTTATTTATTGTATATCAAATGAAATAAAGATATATGCATGAATAATGAAATTTTAGAATTTGGGCCCAATATAAATGAGCCCCTGTGTTTTGTATAGCCCAATAACCGCCCTTGAAAAGATATTTATACCAGTAGTAACAAGAGTCAACTCTCAACAAAAGCTATATTTTCAACAAGGTTGTAACTTTCAAAATTGTGTTTAAAAAAAAAAAAAGATATATGCAACCCTTAGGGTCGCAAATAAAAAGTTAAAAATAAAAAGAATTAATAATAAATAAGCATTTATTACACCGATTTACTCGTGAATTGTGGATAAATTCCCAACTTAATATTAAAAAAAGAATTATATTAAATGCTTATATGCAGCCCTTACTTATATGTAGCCCTAAGGGCTGCATATAACATTACCCAAAAAGAAAAACCCAAATTGTATTTGATATTCAAAATTGACAATTGTTAATGACGAAAGACACCAAGTACTTTTCAATAACAAAAATTGATGAAAAAAAAAATAAAATTCTTTAGTGATTGAAAAGTGATGTAAAAGATTGATTGGTTACTTTTTTTTTTTTTTAAACTCAAGTGGTCAAACTTAAGAAAACTTTGACCGCGCCATTTTGTGATTATGAGAGTAACTCCAACGGTTGTAGATAGGGATTTGCTTGCAATTTCACTAATTCCCTAGCTACTAACTTGACCATGCATTGGAGCTAGAAAACTCAATTAGCTTGACTAAGCAAATTAGCTTTGCCAAGCTAATTATCTTGGGAATTAAACTTTCCAAAAAAATGCTCATTGCACCAATTAAGCTCTTTCCATGTTATTTTCTATCCAACAACTACTAGTGAGCTAATAGCTAGCTATTGGAGTAAAAAGTAGCTAAAATGATAATTAGTTTAAAAACTTATGTGACATGACAAGCTAATTGTCAAATTAGTTTGTCATTGGAGTTGCTCTTATATTTGTTACATATCATTGAAGACTGAGCTATCTAAAAAAATCCTTTGTAAAAAGGAAAGATAAGATCATAGAAGATTTCACCAAATAAATATAAAAGGAAATCCACATAATTTAAGATGATTTTAATGATTAAAATAACATGATATAATTATGATATACACCAATGTCAAAAAAAAAAAAAAACAAAAATCAAAATATACTACACATGAAGTATAGTACACTAGACAATTCAAGCATTAGTATATGCGAATTACTACAATATTGTTAGATTATTGTAATTTATATTTTCATTCTATAAAGATTTTATAACTTATGCTAATACGAAATTAAAGATTTTAATGGTGTACATTACAAGCCATATAAAATGTGAATGGAAAGATAAATGAAGAACAAATTGAGAGTAATATCATACCTTGATGAAAACCTTGCATGTTGAGACCGCAACCAAAAAGAATAAAATCCACTAGTCGAGGAGTCGTTGGAGTCTCGAAGGTAAAAGATTCATGAGCCAAGATCGAATCGACTTTGGCGCCATCTCCATAGTCGGTTTCCAACTTGCAAATATTGTTCTCACACTTTGCGCCTGAAGGACACTCGGTGCGGCAAGGAACTTCCTTATAAGTAATAGATTTACTTGCGGGATATAACGGGTCTACTTGACGAAAACAATTGTTACCGCAACCTTCACATTGTGTCCATATGAGATCACTCGCAGTATCAAACCCTAGATGAACTGTTTTATGAGATGGAATTGGATCGAATGTGCCCATTCCCAATTCTACCGCGTAGATAAAAGTACCTAATCTTATTGGTGGTCGTATTGTTGGATCATCATTCTTGGTTTTGTTGTTTTTACCTAAGTTTGCAAGTGATTTGATTCTGAGCTTGGACAATTTGATGAATTCCCTTCTTCTCGTTGCATCCATTTGTGCAAGGTTTGGTCCATTTCCATGAACTAATCTAAGGCTAAAACCTTTGTGACTTTGGGTAGTAGCATTATTATCAATAGCATGGATGATTTTGGGTGCTAGAGAAAGAAGGATAATTACAACAATTGGTGAAAAATAGACTAATTTATTTGGATTAGCCATTGAAGCTAGTTGTTGAAAGAAAATGAATTAGTGCAAACAAGTGGTATTTTATATACTAGTATATTGAGTGAAATTTGCATACTACAGTTTGAATATGATATACTTGTATTTTATAGCACATGTACATTTATGATTATTTAATATTACAATCATCTTTGATTTTTATTTCTTACTGATTTAGGACGGATGAGTGTTAATAAATTTGGAGATATATTTGTTTTAAACCCCCTTATTTTGATTTGATTATTTTTGTGAGTCATATATAAGCGCATGTGATCCTATCCTAGTTTCTCCCCCTTTGGCCAACCCACAAGATGCAATGGTCTTATATATTTGTGATTTGTATTAAATGAATTTATTACTCATTTGCTCAATGTCAAATTACATACAAAATACCAATTATATATTTTACCTTACCATGTGAAATTTACTTTCTATGGATGCATCTCCTGAAAATTCTATAGTAGTCATCTGACTACCATTATACTTAATTTTCATTGACCATTTTTTAATTTATTTTTTATTTGACAAATTTATTAAAAATAATTTTTCCTTTTTAAAAACTCATTTTTATTTCAGAAATTTATTTTTTGAATTTTTGAGATTTTTTTTTCTAATTTCATAAGTAATTTTCAAAATAAATTAATTTATAAAAAATATATATCATTTTTTATAAGTTTGAGAAACAAAAATAATAAAAAATCGATCAATGAAAATGAAGTATAGTGTTAGTCAAATTAAGGATGGCTACTATTATACTATTATCATATGCATCTCCCCTATTTCCGGGTGTGATGTTTATACTCTATCAAAATATATAAGGTTAAAATATAATAGTATCAGATTTTGGCAATAAAGAATTTGTAGGAATAAATAATTTTTATTTAATTATGCAAGCTAAATAACTATTACACATCAATTATCACCATAACAAGGCGCTGGATTAAAGTATAGTTGAGCATTATCAACATCATATACAATCCGATGACTCTTCTGCTGTTGTGCTCCCAAAACCGTCAAACGGGTATCTACATTTTCCGAACTATCAAGCATTGTGAAGCAATATATGTAATTACCACTAACTTTTGATATTCTAGAAACAAAGGATGAACTTTGTTTAAGAACAAAGTCGGTGCTATTACCAAAATGGAATATGATTAAAGGAAGATAAACAATATCTGGTTCCGTCGAGATTTGTTCGTAACAAATTTTAAGACCCAAAAAAGTCTCGGACTCATTTAATCTGCGCACATTGGAATTTGCACTTTCGATGTAGTGTATTACCGCAGATGCCATTATACTGTAGGGTTCCGAGGCAATGGTAGAGAACATCGGCACTATGTCTATTATACACCCGCCTGTAATATCTTTCTCATTGAAAGCGAAAACCTTGGGATCGATTTCTAGTAACGTAGAATCAACGGTGATGCCTTGGAGGTCCAAGTAGTATCTAGGGAGACCTGGGTACAATTTCATTGTTGTTTTTTGTAGTCCGCCTACTAGTTGCATCGCATCGTCGCCAAATCGGAGGTACATTGTAGAATCACCAAATGGTAAGCAGTAAGAGAACACTCCTTTAAAGTATGCTCTGACTTGATTCAGGAAACTATATTCGCCGTTACCCATTCCCAATTTTCCGTTTATCCTGTTATTTTTTATACTACCTGCGTGAGATTGATAACAATTATTCTTCAATTATGATAGAATGAAATAATTAAGTGAAAGAGTATACACTGCACCCTAGTGGTATTATTCTCAAAAAAAATTGCAATGCAAATCAACTTTAAAACAATTTTTAATTTTAAAGTACAATTAGAAATATCAGAAATAAAAAAATTAAAAAAAATTAGAAAAAAAACCGGATTATCAACCCTAAATTTCAAGATCAGTGGATTTTCGGATGAGATTAGATATTTTGCACAACCCTCTAGGTAGTGACAGACTGAGGGGGACTACAATAACCATATAAATTACCCACAAATTAAAACCAAGAATTTTAAAAATATGTGTATATTGAATATTTGCAATGTGAAAAATGAGAAATTGGATTTTTTTTTGCTATGATGCAATTTTTATATAATCTTATAGAAGGTAATTGTTACGATATTAATAACTACATACTAAAAGACACATCAACAATGACACAACATAAAGCCGTGGTGATTATATTAAAATTTAAAAAATATAATGATATTTTAAAAGAAATATGACACAACATGAAGCCATAGTTTAATAATGGTTACTAAAAATTAAAAATTATAATGATATTAAAAAATTAAAAATTAAACTATAAAGATATTAAATTAAAAATACTGATATTAAAACTATAATAATATTTTTTTTTTGAAGAACGCTATTAAAATTAAATTAAAATTAATGATATTAAAACTAAATAAAATTTAAACTATAATGGTATTAAACTTAAATGATATTAAAATTAAATTATAATGACATTTTAAACTATAATGATATTTTAACAATGGTTATTAAAAATTAAAAATTAAAAATATTAAATTTATTAAAAATTAAAAATTAAAAATTGGAAGGGTGAGGTTATTATGGCTGTTGTCAGACGCTCAAGAGCCTTCTGCCCCCCTATCATTGCTAAATGCAAGGCCATTGCTATGGCTATTCGGCTTGCGAGACGATATGGGTATACTGATGTTGTGGTGGAATCGGACAGCCAAATGCTTATTAGAAGACTATGCAAGGGAGCGATCTTCCTCACCGACCTCGATAGCTTGCTAGACGATATTCTCAAATCTCGTAATTCTTTCAATCCTTTGTCTTGGTGCCATGTTAAACGGGAGGGCAATAGTGTAGTACATCATTCAGCCCGTTTAGTGCCTTTTGGTTGTGAACAAATTTGGGACAACCACGCTCCTAGTGAGGTTGTATGTTTTGATGGATAGTTTAATAATATAAGGCACGCCATCCATTTTCCTCAAAAAAAAAAAAAAAAAAATAAAAAAAAAAAAATAAAAAAAAAAATTAAAAAAATTAAAAATTAAAAATTAAAATATAAAATGGTATTTTAATAATGGTTATTAAAATTACTGGAATGAAGCTAACCAAGTTTAAAAGAAAGATGATACAACATGAAGCCATAGTGATTATCGAGTAGTTCATCTTACCTTGTTTGAAATTTTGCATGTTAATTCCACAGCCAAACGTGACATTCTGCAGTTGTACTACTAGGCTGTTTCGGCTGCTACCTTGAAAAAGAGTGGAAAATGTTTCAGAGGCAACAATGGCTATTAAAGATGAGCCATCCCAGTAAGTACGATTCCACGTACAAGCACCATCACTTTGGCAATGTGCACCATAAGGGCATTGATTGCAAGGAAATGGTTTATAGGTTCTAGATTGACTAGCAGGATATAGGGCATCCGTTTGATGAAAGCAATTTTGGCCACAACCTTCGCATTGTGTCCATGTAAGATCATTTCCGGTATCTAATTCGAAGTTATAAGTCTTGTAACTTGGATAATGATCAAAACTACCGATCCCAAGTTGCACATAGTAATATAGACCAAAACCAAGTATTGTAGGTCGAATGAACTCATCAGTACTATAACTCGATTTGGTTGATGAGCTAGTATTTTTTGTTCCATAGAGAGTTCCTAGTGAGTTAAATCTGCTAATTGAACTTTGAACGTATTCCTTAATTTTATCGTCTTCTGTAAGGTTGGCACGAAATGTAGGTGATTCAGGAGAGTCTCGATGAATCATTTTAAGGCTAAAACCATTATGTTTTTTATGAGCATAACTATTTTCAAAGATAATAAAGAAAAGGAGAGCTGGTAAAAAAATATTTAATGGTAAACTAACCATGGCTAAAATTGGAGAATGTTTTGCTTAGGAGGTGAATGTGCCTATCCTTAAAGATACAGAGTATAAGAAGAATGATGATTATCTTGAAATTGTGACTGAATTTGTAGAATACAGCATGAAGAATATTTCAATATCTAGAATGATTAAAGCGTGCATCCCCCTTTTCCCTGATATCAACCCTTTCATAAGTCAACTTTACAAAATCTAGAATTACCTTCTACAGCGTATATCTACAAGGACATTATCTTATACAAAGTATCTCTTTTGATCTAGTCTTGTAATTTTGGAGATTGTCCTAGTTTATCAAATGATATACAAAATTTGTTTATCAAATGACATTTTCATGATAAAATAATGTCAGTTAAGCAAAATAATGTGAAGAGAACATGGCCTACTTCGTACGTTATTAAGTTTACCCGTATTCTTTTTTAGACAAAATTCTAAATTCTTTCAATCAACGCGTTTCTTTTTCTATTAGCAAAGTTTTGTTATGTACAATTCCACTTTTACTGTTACTACTCCCATATACCGCCACCCAATTTTAAGTGGGTAGGATTATTAATATCATTTATTACAAAAAAAAAAAAAAAAAGTTCAAACATTGTATCCCATGATTCCAAAAGGTTGACTCATATGCTTAATAGAAGAGGGAGCCCCCATTCCTCACGGTGAGAAACAATTTCGTTTCTCACGGTGGCATTTTGGAAATTATTCACATGTTTATCACTTCATGTACTGCTGAGTAGGATTTCGCGGGGACAGCCTATGTTGCAATAAGGTTGAGTAATGTCGTTACCAAGTAAACGATTTCACACGTTTCATTTCTCTTTCGTCCCCACCGACATCATCATCTTCCTCTTTCGTCTACACCGGAGACAACCACCATTATCGGCGGCGAACATAGGCGGCTTCGTCGCCGAAATCAAACGAAAAACCCAATAAGAAAGGGTAAAATTTATGGCATGGTCAACCCCAAAGGGTAAGGGTGACCGTCCTCCATTGAAGCTCTCATCGAGCTTGAATTCCTCCTTTTATACTCAATTTCCTCCATTGAAGCTTATTCCTACTGTTAGCCATTCTTTTAATCTTTTAATTGATCATGGGAAAATAATGTTCGATTAGAAATTGATTGAGAAGTTACCTGGAACCAGAATTCGTCCGGCGTATGTCGAGTTCAATCGGTGATCCAGAATGCGAGTTGGACCAATTCAAGATGCGTTCCGCCCAGAATTCGACTGCAACCCCTAAAAATCTGTGCCTTCTTCAGCCATTTCGTGCCGTCTTCAGCCAATTCGTGCCTTTCTTCAGCCAATTCGTGCCTTTCTTCAGCCTGGGTAGGAACGACTGCCTTCTTTACCAGTCAAAATTTTAAAAATTAATTAAATGGGCAAACGTTGAAAGTTAACGGCGTCAAGCACTGGTCTCCCTCTTATAATACAGCTGGCACACAAAGTGAACCACGTAATATTAATGAGGACACATCAACCTTGACAGCAAAGGACTTGTGAGCGGTGAAATGTCTGTTCTAGGCTAGGGGTGTTCATGAGAAACGTTTCCTGTTTCTCACGGTGAGCAACAGGGAATTAGCCTTAATAGAAAATAGATCATTCAAAACCTTTATAATCAACTATCTTAAATTTGTATTAAGTTACAACCTCTAAATAAAATAATCACTACTACTAGGCTAGGGGTTTCATTATTGAAACCGGATCGGATCGGTCTGGGTAAAACCGGATATTTTCATTCCGGATCGAAATTCAGTTCAAGTAAATTTTTTTTTTAATAAATAATTTTAAATTAAATGGCAGCATATATATACTACTTACGGACTGTTTTATTTGCAAGTGAATGACAAAATACATAGAATTGGCTAACAAAGAGGACACACATTGAAGCAAACACAAACAATGAATTATTATTCTTATAGAAGTAGTATAAACTAACGACCCAAATTGCAATTCTCATCTGCAACGAGTAGTTGTCCATTAGGAAGATCATATGTTATACGATGACCCACCTGGGGGAGTGATCCTAATAGGGTCACACCACCAATTTCCTCTGGCGATTCCAAAAATAACAAGCAAACGAAATCTTCACCCTCAAGTGTGTAAATTTCATATAAAACATCAGGATTAATTAGGAAATTCACATCATTTGGAAACAACAAAGTAATCCCAGGAAGATCAAAGGCTGTAGTAGATGCACCACCAACACGCTTGTAACAAAGATGATCATCAGAATCATAAGGACCTAATCTCACAACACCCGAGTTTCTAGATTCGATGTAAGCTGCCACCTCGGCTACCAAGACATGGTAGGCCTCTGGGGTTATATAGGTTTCGTCCGTGCCCGAGTCAATCACGGTTCCTCCATTTCCATTTTGGGAGATTTGAAAAACATTAGGAGGAATCGCAAGAACTGTTTGGGCAACCCTAATGCCGCGGAGATCTATGTAGTAGATAGGTCTGTTCTGATATCGAAACATTGGGATGGATCTCGGCGTTCCAGTGGGTTGTATACAATCATCTCCAAATCGAAGGAACATTGGTGGTAAAGTTTGAGCTACTTTCTTTTGTAAGCAATATTGAAATTTTCCGTGAACCAACTCTTGTCTTTGTTGTTCTTGGAAGCTAAGTTCGCCATAATTCATTCCGAACATTCCACTTATTCTATTGTTTTTCTCTCTATCTGCAGTCAATATATACAAATTAAAAGGTATCCTAAAAAGTTATTTGATAAGAGAAAATACAAGTTTATCTTGATGATAAATAAATTTTGTTTATCAAATGGCATTTTCGTAAATAAATCAACAAAAAATCTCACTTAGCTTAGCATCATGACATTTTCGTAAATAAGTCAATATTTGTAGGACCCGCTTGTTAATAAAAGTTGTTCACTTATTTATAAAAATGCTGACTAGGATGATTTGTTGATATATTTACGAAAATGTCATTAGATAAACAAATTTTGTTTATCTTTAAAATGAATGGGCACCCTCAATAAATAATTACCTTTATTATGGTGTTTTTTGTTCAAGGTTCTAACATTTTATTATGTGCGATATGGTTAAATTCGTTGTAAAGTCTATTTTCAAAATATTGATTTTTTTTTTGTATATAAATTATGCTAATACAAAATTAGAGATATTACTTGTACAATTTATCTTGGAGGTCAACAGAAAGAAAGAAAAAAACAGAGGAAGTAATAAATACCTTCAGCACTAAAACCTTGCATGTTGATACCGCAACCAAATAAAACATCATCCAAAACTAGAAGAGTAGTTGGAGTCTGGAAGGTAAACGATTCATAAGACAAAACCGCTTCAACTACGGCACCATCTCCATACTCTCTGGTCAGCCAGCAAGTATTGTACAGTTATGGCAAGGGAGTTGCCTATAAGTATAAGATTCAGTTGCAGGATAAACAGGATATACTTGTTTAAAACATTTATCACAACCTTTACATTGAGTCCATATGAGATCACTTCCGGTATCGAACCCGAGATAAACTGTTTTATGAGATGGAAATGGATCAAATGTGCCTATTCCCAACTCTACCGCGTACATAGTAGAATCTATTACCATTTGCGGTCGTATTATTGGGTCATTTTTAGTTTTGCTTTTTTCACCTTTTCGCGCAAGTGATTTTAGTCTAAGCTTGGATATTTGGATGTATTTCATTCTTGTTGTTGCATTCATCTCCATAAAGTTTGGTCGATCTCGATGAACTAATCTAAGACTAAAACCATTGCGATTTTGGATGGTAGTGTTATTATATGTAGCATGGATGATTTGAAAAAGACTAGCTAGAGAAAGAAGGATAATAATAATAAGTTGTGAAAAATAGGCTAATTTATTTGTATTAGCCATTGATGAAGCTATTAGTTGTGAAAAATAATTTGTAAGAAATAGGATAATTTATACTATTTGACATGTTTAAAGCTTGTACAAGTTCATTTGAAAGAGAATGTGAAATAGAAACGCACGCTTTTAGCCATTTAGGCCATATTTGGTTGATAATGATTCCAAATGGTCCAAAAAACAAGTAACTTGCTTCTTTTGTAATGCTTTGCTTAGGCACTTATATATATATACCTATATTTGAGATGTTTAAAGCTTGTCCAAATTCATTTGAAAGATCAAAGAATGTGAAAAATAGGAACGTTTTTTTAGCCATTTAGGTCATATTTGGTTTATTTGAGTTTTTTATGGTTCTAAAATCAAGTAAGTTGCTTTCTTTTGTAATTTCTTTGCTTAGGCACTTATAGCTACCTATATATGACATGTTTAAAACTTGTAGAAGTTCATTTGATAGAAAATGTAAATAATAAGAACACTTTTAGCCATTTAGGCCATTTTTGGTTGATTATGGTTTCAAATGGTCCTAAAAACAAGTAACTTGCTTCTTCTTCTTCTTTTTTTTTTTTTTTTTTTTTTTTTTTTTTTTGTAAATTATTTGCTTAGGCACTTATAGGCACCTATATTTGACATGTTTAAAGCTTGTACATGTTCATTTGAAAGAGAATGTGAAAGACAGGAACGTTTTTAGTCATTTAGGCCATATTTGATTGATTTTTGGTTTCTAATGGTCCTAAAAACAAGTAACTTGCCTTTTTTTTGTAAATTCTTTGCAAATAGAAACATTTTTAACCATTTAAGCCATATTTGGTTGATTTTGGTTCCAAATGGTCCTGATTGTATGGTAGTCATTCTTAAAATGACTATGACTACTAATTATACTAATTTTTTATTGTCGATTTTGATTTATTTTTTAATGTCATAATTAATTATACATCATTTAATTTATCTAATTCTAAAAAATCTAAGGCCCTATAATTCTAAGGGCCCAATTGTTTTCAGAGCCCGAGCTAATAAAAATGAAGTAATTTCTAGATCTTTTACATTACTCCACTAGTGTGTGGCTCGAGCGATGTATCAGATTTTACTTTAAATATCAATTAATATTATTTGAGTTATAAAATGAATAATATATAATTTTTAAGAAAAATTGAACAATAATAACTAATACAAAGTAGTATTTAGTATATTATAAATGAACATGTTTTTTTTTTTTTTTTTTTTTTTTTTTTTTTTTTTTTGGGTGCAAAAGAGGGTCTAGGCCCCCAAAGAACAAAACTAAAACAAGTACAGAGGAACAAAACATGGCCAAGCCACCCCTACAAAGTTTTCACGTAAAATACGCTCTAGAGCTAAAGGATGAAAGTGAATCAACTCAATATTGTTGTTCTGCAAAACACCTTGATTTGCTAGCCAGTCAGCTGCTCTATTTGCATCTCGGTAAATAAGATAAATTTCTACATGCCAATGAATTCAATTTTTTTGGTCTTGGGTTCAAACTTTGTCATTAACATTTTTATTGCCATTGAAACATATTTATAATATAATGAATATGTATGATGTGACATTTTTTTAATACATGTGAAGCGTGCCATATTTTGTATTAGGAAGACATAGAAGTATATGAAGTCTAAACATAAAAATCTCTTGAGTAAGAATTATTTTTCTTATTGTTATAATTTGTAAAATACTAACAATGAAAATATCTTAGTATAAACTAACGACCTATGTTGCAATCCTCATTTGCAACGAGTAGTTGTCCATTTGGAATATCATATGTTATCCGATGACCAACCTGGTGGCGAGATCCTCATAAGGTCACAGAGTCGTCTATAATAGTCAAGCAAACTAGTACATCGCCACTATGTTTGGTGTAAATATTAAACACTACGTCAGGATTCGTTACGAAAATTGCATTATTTGCGAACACCCAAGTAACCCAAGGAAGACTAAAGGTTGTAGGTTCACGTACACGCTTGTAACAAAGCCCGAACCCTTCGTAACGAGCTGCAGAATCACTTAATCTCTCCAAATTTGGGTTTTTAGCTTCGATTTGTGCTGCCAACTCGGTTACTAAGACACGGAACGCCTTTGTGGCTAGAAAAGTTACGGTTGAGCCTGTATCGATGAGGAATCCTCCAGTTCCGTCGGGCTTGATATCGAACACATCAACACATCAGGAGGAAGTTCGAGGTTCTTCTGGTTCACCTGGATGCCACGGGCTTCTAAGTAGTAGGTCTCACTGTTCTCGTGTCGAAACATTGGGATGGAACTAGGCGTTCCGGGTTGTATACAATCATCTCCAAATCGAAGGTACATTGGTGGCAATTCTTGAGCTTCTTTCTTTTGGAGGCAATATTGGAATTTTCCCTTTACCAAATCAGATTTTTGTGCTTGGAAGGTATATTTGCCATAACCCATTCCGAATATTCCACTTATTCTATTGTTTTCTTCGTCACCTGTTTGAAAACAAAAAAAGGGTATATAGAGTTACAATGACATATGGTGTAAATGGGATTAGATTTTAAGTATTAAGTATCACCTCTCTAGACTTTAACCAACTATACTTGAAAATTTTATAGGAGTTTGTTGGAAAATGACTACCATTAGCTAAACTAAACGACATCATATTCTAATATCTAAAATTCATTTTTAAACTCTAAAATTATTATAATATCTAAAAATCATATTATATTTTCGAAATATAAAAATGAATTTCAGAAATTAAATAATTGATTTTTAATTAATTTTTGCGTTTAAAAAACCAAAAATAAAGATTACATGTAAAATTACAGTTAACTACAACACGCCATTTATTATAATGTATGATAATCATTTTCAGATGAACGTAGTGAAATCATTTGTTAGCTAGTTGTTCGGCCATACAAAAGATCGCGCGGAATGCGAATAAAATAAATCTAATATATTTATAAATAACAAGACATTTTTCGGAAGCATTGATCGGCAAGCCATATAAGCAAGGGCTTATTTGAATCAATTGTATTTTATTTTAGAAAATCCAATCGCCATGTAAGAAAAATTAACAAATGAGATTTGAGAGTTAATTTTTAAATATAAAAACAAAAAACAAATAGTTATTTAAAAATTATTTTAAAACAAAAAAACAATTTTTTTTTTTTTTTTTTTTTTTTTTTTTTTTTTTGCATATAAGATAATCCTACGAATGACGAAACTTATTTAAATGAATTTATTTTTAATAAAAGTTACCAGGTAACTAACAATAACAAATAAGCTTGCATCATAAATTATATTAAAATAAAATTAAAACTTAGACTTTTGATTTGAATAGGCTATAGCAATTTAATTAAATTGTTGTATTATTATTTAGTCTGAAACTATTGAATAGTAAAAAAAACTTACACCATGCTATCACATGGACTCATCTAATAATAAATAAATAAATAGGAAAATTTGTTGAAAATCATCTTATAAATTTTTTTTTTGTCAAAGAACACCTGTTTTAAAATTTTTTTTGTTGAATCCCACCATTTTTCGAATTTTGACTATTGATTGACATTTCTAGTGTTGATTAGCATATGCACCTCACGTGACTTACTTAACCCCACTTTTCTATTATTTTTCCCCTTTTTTTCCTTCATTCATTCCCCCTTTGTCACTTACATTTCCCTGTAATTTTATAAAAGACTATTAAAACCAAATTATGATGAAGAGGAGTGAAAAAGAGGGGAATGAATGGAGGGAAAGGGGGAAAAATAAAAGAAAAGTAAAGTTAAGTGGGTCACGTAAGGTGCACATGTTAGTCAACGCCGAAAATGTAAGTAATTAGTCGGAACCCGGGGAAATGGTGGGATTTAACAAAAAAAAAATTAAAACAGGTGTGTCTTGACAAAAAAAATTTTAAAACAGGTGTGTTTTGACAAAAAAAAATTTATAAGATAGTTTTCAACAAAATTTGATTTTTATAAGATGGTTTTCAACAAATTTTCCGAATAAATAAAAGAGCGAACAATACCTTCATGAAAATTTTCCATATCAACTCCACAACCAAAAAGAACACCCTCAATAGTAAGAGGAGTGTCCGTTGTAGTGGCAAAGGTTAGAGATTCACGAGCCAAAATCGCGGCGACTTTGGCCCCATCTCCATACAACACTTTAACACGGCAAGTTTTGCCCACGCATTCTTCTTCAAGACACTCAGAGCAAGTGAGTTCACTATAAGTATAAGATTGAGTTGCAGGATAAAAAGGGTCGACTTGTTTAAAACATTCATCACAACCTTCACATTGAGTCCATATGAGATCACTTCCGGTATCGAACCCTAGATAAACTATTTTTGAGATGATGAAGGATCAAATGTACCCAATTCCAATTCAACCATGTACGTAAAAGCGTCTAATCTTATTGGCGGTCGTATTATTTCATCTTGGACATGAGTTTTGTTGTTTTTACGAGTACCTATTAGTGATTTGATTCTGAGCTTCGACATTTCGATGTATTCTCTCCTCCTTGTGGCGTCCATTTCTGTAAGGTTTGGTCCATTTCCATGAACTAATCTAAGGCTAAAACCTTTGTGGTTTTTGGTGGTGGCATTGTTATCAATAGCATGAATGATTTGAAAATGATTAACTAAAGAAAGAAGGATAATAATAATTATTAGTGAAAAATAGGCTAATTTTTTTGTATTAGACATTGAAGCTAGTTGTTGAAAGAAAATGTATCAGTGCAAACAAGTGGTGTTTTATATTTAAACATCATGATTATTTAATATTGTAATTATTATTCTTGTCAAAAAAAATGTTATAATTATTATTACCTTATTATGTAGATTTCTTTTATTTATTTACTTGGTGAAATAATCTTCTTTGATCTTATATTTCCTTTTTTAGATGGGAGTTTTTTTTTTTTTTTTTTTTTTTTTTTTTTTTAAGCTAAGACCCTATTCTTTTGAGTTGTTGTGGTCTGCTATGCTTTGCTAAAATCTGCTCTACTCCGCTGAGCCCTACTTTATTGAATCAGTTGACATCAACTTTGCTCAAAAGCTTAAAAGAACAAGTCTCCTTTGATCTGCATCATTTGCATGTATCGATCCTAGTTTATTTCTTACAGATTTAGGATGGATATATGAGTGTTATTGTATTTGGAGAGATGTTTGTTAAAATCCACCTTATTAAAATAAGACTACTTTTGTAAGTCATAAGCATATGATCCTATCCTAGTTTCTCCCCACCTTCTTGGCCAACCCAATAGCTAGGTGTAATGGTTTTATTTTAAATATGTATTAAATGAATTTATCAATTATTTTACATTTTCATGCATGCATCTCCCCTATTTCTACCTCAATGATAGAATTTAATATATAATGCTTGAATGATTTGTTTCGTTTTAGAATCGATCAAACAATTATAACTATTCATTAAAGATTAAAATTATGACCATTTGAGAGTTAAAAAGTCATTATTTTTTAGTTTTCCTAATTAAAACTGAATTTTGTATAATAATAAGAAAAATTAAAAATAATTTCAAAATTAATAATTGAATTTTTAAAATTAGATAAATAATTTATAATTAACTTTGACATTAAAAAAAAAAATTAATATCAGCCAACTAAAAATTAGTATAATGGTAATCTAAGGATAACTACCATAGAATCATTCATATAAAAAAAAAAGGGTTATTTAGTCAAAAAGTGTATTTTTTTAGGGAGGTAAAATACAAAATTTCCTAAATTAAATACTACCTTCATTCTTGAATGTTTGACTCACTTACTATTTATTTGGTCAAAATAAAATAAGTTTGACCGTATTTTATGATTTATACAATAGCAATAAATCAGTATGAGGGTTCTTATTAGATTCCTCTTATTATAAAATTTTCAAATATTAACTTTTTATAATTTTCACTTATACATAGCCGAAGATATTCATGGTCAAAGATGTTCATTTAAAACCGTGCAAATGCAAAGTGAGTCGAACTTTCAGGAACGAAGGGAGTATATAGTATTATCTATTTTCCATCAGAATAATGCTGAAGAATTGAATCACATAAGCGAACTCATCCCCTGACTTTGTGATGAAATTGATTGAGATTCGTAGGAGACCAACGAAATTTGTAAATGTATTGAAGTCTAGCAAAATTAAAATTAACCAACATAATATAATTATTTCGATCTTAACCTATTAGAATCATGACAAAATTGTAGATGTCTATTATTATTTGGAATTTTGGATAATCATGTAGCTCGCTTACATCTCACATAATTAATTATAACTAATTAATTTAACTACTAGCTTAATTGATATGTAAAATTAAGCACCATTTGAGCAATCCTCTGGTCCAAAGTGTAGTTGACCATTTGTAAGATCATATATTATCCTATGATCAATCTGCTGTTCAGATCCTAATATGGTCAAACCACCCACTGCCTGGTTACTTTCAAGAAAAAGCAAGCAAACAATAGGAAAACCACCTTCCTGAAACGTATCAAATGTTAAGTCTGAAGTCGTAAAGAAATCTGCTGCTCCCGCAAACACCCATGTAATGTACGGAAGGTTCACGGTTTCAGGCTCACTTACACGCTTGTAACAAAGGTCAAGCCCTGAGGCAGTACTTTGAAATCTCTCCACATTTTTATTAGCGGATTCAATATTACGTGCAACCGCGTCTTTGAAGATAGTGTAGGCCGCTGAGGTTATGCGGCTAGTAGGTGTGCCTGTGTCGATGATGCATCCTCCAGTTCCGTCACTTTGCATATCAAACACACCCGGAGGAAGATCTAAGTCTTCGTCGTCTACTCTAATGCCGCAGAGGTTCAAGTAATGGTGGCCTTCGCGGTCTGCACGTTTAAACATAGGGGTGGTGTAAACTTCCGCTGGGGGTTGTATCACGTCGTCTCCGAATCGAAGGTGCATTGGCGGAAGTCCTTCTTCTTCTGGTTGTAAGCAATATGAAAATTTTCCGTTCACTAAAATCTTTGCTTGTTCAGGGAAACTGTATTGGCCGTAACCCATTCCTAAATATCCGTTAAACTTATTGTTCAAATCTCGACCTGCATCACGAATTTAATGATATCTCAAACATGTACTCCATGATAAATAAAAATCAATATCAATTCAAACGGGTACCATCATTATTAAAATTTATGCATACCATTAAGTTTTAAAATGTACAAGTCAAAAAAAAAAAAGTTTTAAAATGTACGTATATATAATTTATCATCGGCCTAGTATATTAATAATTGACCACTTAATGTCACGAATACTGATTATTAATATGCTAGAGAGAGAAAAGTGCGAGCTTAGGCAAATCTTAATTATAAGCGTATTTTTAGTTCAAAATCCGATTTAATTTCAACCGTTAAAAACCAGAATATCATGATTATTGGGCCTGATAAGCTTAACATAATTTTCGAGTTTGGACAAAAAAATTTATACAAGGACGCCCTGACCCAATTTTTTTTTATCACTTCTAGCCCATTTTTTATGGCCTCTAATATGTTTACAGTAATAACAATTAAATCTATTACATTTTATATTATTTAGCAAATAAAAAGGTCAAAATTAGACAAAAATAGATATATTTAAATTTTAAGATTTGTAAGATTTGACCGATACAAAGGGTGATTCAGGAGAGTCACGATGAATTAATCTAAAGCTAAAACCTTTGGTCTTTTGGGTGGTAGCATTGTTATTAATAGCATGGATGATTAGAAAAAGATTTCCTAGGGAAAGAAGGAGAGTAATTAGCGAAGAGTAAGCAAAAAAAATTGGAACAGCCATTGAAGAAGTTGAAAGAAAGTGATGGAATTGAATTGAAATTTGCCTATTACTACAGAGTGACTATTATATATACCACGTAAATTCTACTCATTTTATACAATTTAAGGTATGATATCTTCTATGTTTAATTTTTGATATCTTTCTTTAATTTTATGTTTCGATAGGTATTTTGTTTGAATTATTGATGAAATTGTACTTTGATGATTGATCATTATTGGTACCTTTTTCTTTAGGGGTCATTATTGGTACCTTTTTCTTTAGGGGTCATTATTGGTATTTTAATGGGTATGTCTTGCAAATTACCATATTCAATCTATTTTCATTTACTTTTTTATTCTTATTCAACTTTAGTTGTTGTTGATAGCTAATCCTTAGGTCCCTTCACATGTTGTGAAAAACTTAAGGATAAAATATTTGAAATAAATAAATGGCTTAGCTATTCAAGAAGATCCTGCATCATAGTGGGCCTTATTTTTCAACACTCCTCCTTAGTCCTCACTCTCTAGTTTGGATATGAATTCACCATGCTTCATTATAAGAATTAAGAAGAGACCTAACAAATCTCCGTATAAATTATATACACCCGGGTGTAATACATTGAAAGGTATTTTATGCACATTTAATATTTTTTTTTACTCATTTTAAAATTTTAAAATGAGAAGGGGAAAAAAAAATTCAAATCAACAAAAGAGAAAAAAAAAAACCAACTAACTACCCTTGAATAATGCACCTATCTTTATACGCCTTTGGGTGTAAATTATGCTTTGAGCACGATTCGAACCCATAATCTCCGATACATAAAGGTAATACATTTATCATTTCAACTAACTTTTATTAATGTTTTCTTTCGTTCATATAATAATATATATTTCTTTCGTTTATTAAGTAAATTAGAGCCTTTAGAGGTAATATAATTCATGTATTTTTTACAAGATAAGAATATAAATGCATATGAGGTAAAAATAAAGTGACAGCTGAGGCAACGCTGCCCGAACCATACACTAACTATATACAAACAGTTGAACATAATTATCAAATTAAAGAAGTACATAAACTAGCAACCCGAGACATCGATCGGGACACACACTTGTTATTGTATTAAAACTATATATTAATTTTACTATTCAACAAACTAAATACACATTTCACCAAAAATCATAAATCTCACTATATTGTTATTTTACAAGAATCCGTTACAGAGCGTAGTATATACACAATATTTTTTTACACACACGTAGTATATGCAAAAATCCGTTACAGAGCGTATACGAGCACGTTTAGCATGAATCAACTCTTCAACTATAAGTATGATTGTTATGGTAGACAATGACATGCATGGCAAATTGGCAACAAACAACCATCCATAAATCCATAATCATATTTGACAGCAAATAAAAGCTGTTTTGCATGCATTATCACATATACATATATCTCTCTATATATACATAGTGCTATAATAAAATCCACACTTATAATTTACGTGATATTTAGATTAATTTGATTTTACAAGAATCACATTTTCATGCTTTTTAAGCCGCACAATGAAAACCAAGAAAAATGCAACATCAACGTAGGTCTCCGCATTATGAACTAAATTTAGATCACCAATTATGATGGCCCGCTACCCATAAATGTTTATTTTACTCATATTTATGTAAAATTTAGTTACTCAAATATAGTCGATTATTTCTTTCATGTATTCCCTCCGTTCTTTATTGTTTACATCATTTGATCCGAAAAGCTCTCACAAAAGGTGGACTCATGATACAATGCAGATAAAGAGAGACTGAGAGAGTATGAGTTTTGAGTTATGCACGATAAGTTTCAAGTAAATTCAATTCAAGCACAACTCATGATCAACTTGTTCGATCATCATCTCTAGTCTAAAACACGACCTCCAACACACTCACTTAAGTGACTTTCAAAGGACATCCAGATATTTCCTGAATTTCTTAACCTTTTGTTGCATTCAAAATTGACTATATTTTCCGCCTAATATGTACAGCTGGTGCAACAATGCAATTACGTCTTGCTTTATCTTATCTAGCTATTGAGTACTTGCTAAGGTCAAACAAATTACACCATTTTATCATGCATCGATCAGCATCACCTAAATCAACATGCAAACGGTGAGTTATAACTGAATATGACTATATATATGAGCCCACCATTTATTGAAGAAATCAATCAACTACCAACTAAGGATCTTTACACGATATACATACAACATGCATGCATGGTCAGGTGTCTATTTGGCTAAATTAATACAAACCCGAATACTGTAACCTATGTTGTCACTTCAAATATCATATTTTAGTGTTTACAATAGTAGAAAAGGCGGTAACGAAAGTCCGCTTGTAATAATGGAATTTTAGTGTTTGTTCGATTAGATGTTTATTTTTTCGTAGGAAAATTTTTCATGTATGTATATATATGTCAATTAGTAAAATAAAATTGATCACTTATTTTCCCACTTTTATTATTACTATAACAAAAAACCTCATTATATATACATAAGTGGATTAATATTTGGAATAGACGGCTAAATTATTAGCAAGACTTCTAATTATGTTATTCTATATAGGTCCCATTATCAGACTTCTTGCGCAGAAATATGTTCAATGGATGACATAACAAGTCATCACTTGTACATGATGCGCGTTTTATCTTGCATAAATTTGTCTTTTGTACACTTTTTTAGTTTGTAATAATAGATATGAACCGTCCAGCCCTTACAAAATACAAGTCTTACAAGTGTTAAACAGCTCAAATAGAGGGTAGTTCGTTGTTACATGTTACATTCAATGCTAGCTGCTAGCAAAAATTTACCTTCTTTCCAGACACTTCGCTATGTTTTTGTCTTTATAACTCTCATCTTTCATATGCTTTATATAGTAACCTAGATAATGTGCTCAAATCCCCAAAATTCACTTGCTCAAAATACATCCCAAAAAAAAAAAAAAAAAAAAAAAAATACTTCAGCAAAATTTCTTTAACTTTTTTAGAAGTATGTCTAAGAATGATTTTGATCAAGGTGAGGCCCTAAATTCGCCCTTTGGTAGGTTATATTATTGCCCAGAAACTGAGCAAATAATGAATTGTGCCATGTTTTTTAAGTACCCAATTGATGTACAAGGCCTTAAAAAGGCCTTCTCAAACTCGACAATGATCAAAGACCCAAGGTTTTGCAGCCTCTTGGTAAGAAACCCTAATGGTGAAGATCATTGGAAGAGAGTCCATGTTAACATTGACGATCACTTCATCCTCCAATACCCCACAACCATTACAAAAACTCGAGGCCATGATGAGGAAGACGATGTTGAAGCCACCGTGAATGCATACTTAGCTGACCTCGCGGTGTCAACGCCACTGAGCAAAAACAAGCCATTATGGGAAGTACATGTATTAGTAGAGTTAAAATGTGTGGTGTTAAGAGTTCATCATTCATTAGGTGATGGAGTGTCTATGATGTCTATGCTTTCCTCTTGTTTTGGTCAAAAGAAAGAGACAAAAAGTGATGTTAATGGTGAGGATAATATTGTGAAAGATGGTGACAATAATCATGCAAAAAGGAAGTGGAAAATTGGAGGAATAATGGGGTTGATTAAAAGTATGTGGTTTACAATTGTTTTTGGGTTGAGGTTTTTAGGGAGGGTTTTGGGGGTGAAAGATAAGTTTAGTGTGATTAGTGGTGGTGATGGGGTTGAGCTTTGGCCTAGGAAATTGGTCACTGGCAAGTTTAAGATTGAAGATTTCAAGTCTATCAAAACGGCGGCCACTCCTAATGTTGTAAGTGATTTCACATGCATCAGATTTACTCCGATCCCCTAATCTTGAATATAGCTATTTATGTGCACTTGCATTAAAGTTACAATAGATACTTAATTACAAAAAGATTACATTAAGCATGTACTTTCAATTTATTTTGCATGTTTGACCTCCTGATGTATACTCTTTAACTATTTTTGTACATCTCCAAATTTTTCTTAAAAACACCTCACACTTCACACTTATGTAATCACCTAATTTTAACTTGTCCCAGTTATCTCGTGAGCTCGTGGCTCTTGAGTGATGTTGGCTGCACACACTTGGGCGCACATACATATCCCTAACACGCATCATTTAATTTGTATTTTAGCTGACCTTATTATCATTGAAAGCTCATGTTATCAAATTTCATAATTTAAATTAAAGCTTGTATTTGAATTGAAGACGATGTGTCATATTAATTCCAATTAACTAAGGACCCCCTTGAAAAGGTTGAACAGCTTGTCCTTCGTATTAGTTAGTTGCTTAATATGTGATGCATGGATTGTTTATAATTAAAGCTACAACCACTAAGTGGATATTTTGGAGTGAAGAGAGTATTTGAGGCAGTATAATCGTCCTTTCATTTCAAATTACTTACATTAATAATTTGACTTTAATTTAATAATGATATATTTGTAAATAAATGTCAGTTAAGTTCGTTGTTGCAGTGCTAGCTAGGTAAATCTTACGGAGTAATACATTGATAAAACAAAATGAAGCAACATTATTTATTATCTTTAGTTTAACTAATACAGTAATACGGAATAGATGATTAAAAATATTGATTATGAACATTGTCACTGACAATGGTATTTAGTCAAAATACAATTAATTTGGGACAAAGGGATGTATATATTTAAATGATATACTATCTAGCTCCGTTTATTATTATTATTATTATTATTATTATTATTGTACAATAAAAAGGTAATGTGTTATTTATAAAACATAAAATATTCTTTTGTCGCAAATTACTCCATAAATAATAAGAAATTTAGGTAGTAGTACACGCACTTCACACACATAATTGCATGATTGAGTACGATTTCATGTGACAACTAATATCCTCGCTCCATATACCTGTGCACTCTCTGCAATATGGCACGATGTGTGTAGTACGTAACACAGTTATAAATTTGTACACTAAACACAAGATATACACGTAAATAGTATGGTACAAACTCCTTGCATTCCTGAATTACTGCTATTCCAGAAAAGTGAAAGGTAGCAAAACAATAACAACCTTAGTTACCTAACTCACAATCAATTATGTACCCAGTATTGCTTTTATCATTCTCGATCATTCCTAGTTGCTTATGTTTCTTATAAATAGTATTTACCCAATGTTATTTTCCATATTAATCTCTTGTCGATTATTTAATTTTTCACCCTATATTTATTTTTGTGTAATGCAGACTGTCAATGATGTGCTTTTAGGGGTCATTTCACATGGACTCTCCAAGTACATAGATGACAAATCACCCAAGGGTAATTATATTTTTAACCTGCCAATTTATTTTAATCTACTACGTGAAAAGAAAACGTACGAGTATTTAGTGATTGTACATAAGACATGAGATCAAATTATGTGCACGTTGACCACTTACATCAACTATCCTTAATTAATCCCTTCTTTTTAACTCTTTATTAAAATAAATAATGAGTCAAAGTCAATAAACTCAATTTTCCTATTTTTTCTTAGCTCTGCGGCAAAGCCTTCAAGTGACTGCTATCCTGGTCGTCAATCTACGAAGAAACTCTGGCTTACAGGTTTGTTTATCATTCACTTTCGTAACACTTGTTTTATTTATACTCCATATAAATATATTGATTAAACATAAATATTAAATATGTTTTTAAATACAAACATTGGTATAATTTGTAATTACTCGTATTCGTATATCTTACTCCGTAGATGTTAATGAAATATGAAGTAATATTATTTGAACTTGAAATGTTAACTTTGACCAGATTTTTTCAGTGTTGCAGTATTACGCATGATCAGGTGCTATTATATTGTAAAAAATTTGAGGGAAAAAAAATAATTCTTCAAACCCAATAATTACTAAAAATTTAATTTATTTCAAAGAAAGGTTACATTGTTATGTCATCACACGTCATCTTTTGGTTGAACTATTTTCTAAAGCACAAAACTATTTTTAAAAGCACGGAAAAGTTAAGACAGTATTCTCTCCAGATTAAAAAATTATGGTGTAATTGTAGCAGGAAAATACATCAGCAAATATGATAAAAATCCATCCTAGTTGTGGTTTATCATTATGGGGAAACAGAACGGGCTTAATGCTAATGCCATTAAATTGCTGTAATGGGCTTCATCCTTTGGATCATCTGAAGGAAGTGAAAGCAACTATGGACCAAAAAAAGAACTCATATGAAGCCCCTATCTCTCATATGTTTCTTACATTGTTGACTGCTTACTTTGGCCCAAAGGTTAGTCCAATTCTAACTTCTTTATAATATTATTATGATCGAGTAGAATTATGTTCTATATTTTAATACTACTTCCGTTATATATTAGTTACAACTTTGGGCATTATTTGTGAGAAATAAAAAAATTTCAAAGTTGCAACTACTACTTAACGAATAATTTTGTTCTAGCAAATCATTTAACCTCATGGTCAGTCGATAATACGAGTTTTAAATAACGCAGGCAGCTAGTTGGTGTTGTCACCAAGTTTTATGTAACACAGCTTTGCTCATTTCAAATATTATGGGTCCTTCCGAGCAGATCGTGGTTGCTAACAACCCTGTTACAAGTTTAAGAGTGAACATCTCCAGCCAACCTCAAGTACATGATTCAATCCCATATTTTTTTTTTCGTTTTTTTTTTTCCTCTTATTTTTGATGAATATATAAATTGTTATTTATGTACTTTTTTTTTATGAGCAGGCAATTACAATGCACATGGTAAGCTATGCAGGGAAGGCTGAATTACAAGTGATGGTGGCTAAAGATATCATTCCTGACCCTGAATTTTTGGTCAAGTGCATTCGAGACTCTTTAGCTGAATTGAAGAATTCTGTCAAAATAAACCTTGTTTAGATATATATATGAGAATGTAACATCAATCCGTCCTTTTTTTAAAATCCTATTTCTAACATTTACTACTTACATAATAAAAAGAAATGGGACTCTAATAAAAAGACGGAGAGAGTACATAATTTTCATTTTCTTTTAGACCATGCCAAAATATATAGTAGTATATAATATACTCCATGTATGATTAGAATAAGTGATTAGGACAATAAATGGATTTGGCTGATTTAATTATCAATCTACAATATCTCCGGTTCTAGTACCTTGAGGAATAAAAGGACCATCTTGCACTGATCAATTAGCTTTTCTACATACATAATACATACGAAGTACATACGGTGCAGTTATGATTTATGTCTTTATGAACATGGTTTGGGGCTCATTTGAGGGGGGAATAAGGGAAATCCCTCAAATGAGTTCCATAAGGCCTGATCCCTAAATATCAGGGTACAAAGTGGGAGCGATGCCGTTATTCCATCACCTCAACCTCGAGTGACCAATCTTATCATGTCCATTAGAACTTGTTATAAATTTTAGAGTGGTATCAATCTACATAATATTTTAGAGTGGTATCAATCTACATAATACTTATTCCCCCCCCCCCCCCCCCCCTTTTTTTTTTTTTTGGAGGTCAAATGTCCCTCGATATTTTGAGAACACCTCAAAGAATTACTTTTCGAGAAGGAAAGGTCGATCTTTCAATCAATATATGTAGGGTGACTGGGTGAGATTAAGAATTGGTCAACAAAATTGTTGTGGGAAGATCTTCAATTCATCAATAATTGCGTGCAATGTATGAAAACTTGAAAAGTACAAGTAAAACAAATTGTCCTACCATTTCCTTTATTTAACAAATTCATATCGCTGATCATCAGCTTTAATTTAGATTAAGTTTTTTTTTTTCTGTTTTTTTTTTTGGAAAACTACTAAGTAATTTAGATTAAGTTAACCTAATCAATTTTTTTGTAAAAAAAAAAAAAGGGTTTTTCACCATATATCCCTGAGTTTTTTTTTGTTTATTCACCATATATTCATGAACTTTTTAAAATTCATTATATATCCCTGAGTTTTCACAAAAATACACCCTATACCCTTGATGACTAATAATTTGTAACTTTTTCAATCATTAGAGATAATTATGATCCAAAACTACCCTAAATACATTTTCCTACCTCCGAAATCGCCCAAATTTCTTTTTTCCATCCCCAAAACCACCCCAAATTTTCTTTTCTCATCCCCAAATCAATCATATGGATATGGTTACGGAGATTTAGAATGGCTTCAACGATTAGATAAAGGAGAAAAGTGGTTTCGGGGATGGGGGAAGAGATCTAAGGTGGTTTCAATATATAATTAATCAAATTTCACTAATCTTGTTGTCATTAGAGGTATATGGTGAATTATTGTAACAACTAAGGGGTATATAGTGAATATAAGGATATTCATGGGTATATGGTGAATAAACAAAAAAAACTCAGGGGTATATGGTGAAAAAAAAAAACCTTATCAATTTTAATCATTTTTATTTAAGGAAATTGTTCCGTGTATTTTTGGGGCTTTAAAAAATGCACCATGTATCTCTGAAAACTTCCAAATGCACTATATACCCCCGAGGTTTGCAAAAAAAAAAACACACCAAACACCCTGATCATCTAACAAAGTAACAAATGCATATATCAACTTATCAAACTAAAATCATGCCCACACGTTGACTCCCTTTAAGTACTTTATATTTTATGTAGTAAAACAGCTTAAAAACATAAATTACATCAAAAATTGAACTCTATCAATCATTCTAAGGATGCGTTCTATTCAACTGATACTTATCTGAACTTATTAACCCTTATAGTTATAAATTAAACTTGGGTAGCCCTAGTTAACCCTTATCACAACTTATCTGAACTTATTTTTTTTGAACTTATCTTATCTGAACTTATTAACCCTTATCTAAAATTATCAACCCTGAAATAAGTGGAAATAAGGTGAACAGAACAGGACCTAAATCCTAAACTTTTTGGGTATTAGAATTTGATTTATTAATTAAGTTTTTACTTGATAATTAAATGGTTTAGCCTCACAGTAACAGTATACTGTAATAATTTAATAGATTTGATGTTTAAGGATCTCAATCTAACAAAATTAAAATTTGTTTTGAGTCTAGGGGTGTTTGGTGCATTTTTTACAACTTTAGGGGTTACGGTGCATTTGGAAATTTTCAAAGATATACGGTGCATTTTTTAAATCCTCGGGAATAAACGGAACTATTTCCCTTTTATTTATGATGGGAAACAAAACTCACATTACACATAGTACTGTAGCCAAATTAAATCTGTAATGGGCCCAAGCCCTTTGAACCATGTAAAGGCTATGAAGGCAATTATGGACCAACGGAAACAATCACATGAAGCTCTTGTCTCCCGCTTGACTCTGAAATCATTGACATCCTTTATTTTATAGGCCCAAAGGCTAGTCCAATCTTGTTATTCTACTTGCTACGTATTACAAACATTGGCATGTTCTCAAGTCTCAACTAAAAGTTTGTATGGATGCCAAGTTGCCAACTAGCTAAGTAGTTCGGGGTTACTGACAATCCAATAATTGATTTAAATTGTGTGAATATGAATATCTTTTATGGTTGATCTCAAGTTTAAATACAATTTCAAATATGTACTAATATATTAAAAGGCGTTTTTAAAAATGTTTATGCGTCACGTACTCATGTAGGCTCCTCATTGCGCCATATCATAAAATCAATTTCTCAATATACCATGTCACCAACTCAATTCCTTAATATGCCACATCACCCATTCAACCAACAATTACACTATATGATGCCTTAACTAATAAAAAGGATAAAGAGGTTTGAACACTCAACCTCTTAAAAGAAAAGTCATTGTTTAACCATCTAATTAACTAATTGTCACTTATGTTATAATCTGCATACAAATTAATGTTATACTACAAAAGTATTGAAATCTCATATAAACTATTAAATGTTTTTTTAAAAAATTAGTAGTTGCACAACTAAAAAAGTAATAACCCGGGGGCACGCCCGGACTATACACTAGTTTATAGCATTAAAAGTGTATCATATTTTTTTTGTTCATAGTTTATTAGTTTAGGGATTTTTTGACAATTATTGTCATTTTAGCAATTACCACCTACAGTATTTATTTTATTTTTTTTTTGAATTTTACCACCAACTATTTTTTAAAATATCAAAACTTCCTGCCTACTTGGCTCTCAACTCAAATGTGATGTTATGTGAGCCCCAATAACTAGCTTCCCACCCTTTTCCCTCACTTTCTTCCTTTCTCACTCGGTTTCTCATTCCCCTATATTGTACTCCTCTCAAAATCGAGGAAAAACTTCAAATTAAATTATATATTCATGTTAATTATTTTACGAATTGAAGTGTTTTCCTAATTTTGAGAGGAATACAATGCAAAAGAATAAGAAATCGAGTGAGAAAGAAGGGAGGAAAAAGGTAGTTAGTGGGTCCCACATAATGTCACATTTGAGTTGAGAGTCAAGTAGGTGGGAAGTTTTGATATTTTGAAAAGTAGTTGGTGGTAAAATTCAAAAAAAAAAAAAAAAAAACAAAAACAAAACAAAATTGTTAGGTGGTAATTGCTAAAACAGCAACAATTGTAGGTAATAATTGTCAAATTTTCCTTAGTTCTGTTTTTTTTTTTTTTTTTTTTTTTTCTTCTTCTTTTTGACAAGACAAGTTAGTTTAGACATGTAAATATAAGAACTTGTTTGTTACTAAAAAAAAAAAAAAAATGGTTCCAATTGTGCGTAGAAATGTAGGTTGGAAATGGGTCTACCAGAGAGTAATGCGGTCTTGGGTCTTTATGAAGAGATAGCTATTGGTGACAACCCTACGTTGATTGTTTTTAATTTTACCACCTTTAGGGTTTTTCATTATTTTCCCCAATTTGATTTCAGATTCTCTTATACTCGTACTAGATATCGAAGTATTCTGGGTTTTAGGTTGAATACAAATTCCCATTTATTCAGTTCTTCTAAATAATCATTTTAGTTTCATTTGGAGCCCTTAGGGTTCTTCGGACTATACCCCAATTTGATTTCTGGGTATTTCTTCCAATATAATTTAAAATTATTTTCACAGTAGAATTTCAAGTAAATCCCTTCGTTATTTTTATTACGGACTTTTAATTGTTAAACACAATGTTACTTGTTGCTTTGGGTAAGAGGAGGCTCTTCATGGAAGCAGGAGATGATGAGCAACTTCCTCGGGAGTGGGATGGCGCGACAATGTAAGACCCTTTTCACTTCACCTTAAAATAATAATATTCAGTAAAAATAATTTCAGTTTAGGAAAAATAATTTTTGTTCAGTAAAAATCAGTAACTCTACAAAGAAATATTTAAAATAGAATCAGTAAAAATAATTTTACTTCAACAAAAATAATTTCAGTTCAGTAAAATTAATTTCAGTTTAAGAAAAAAAATTCAATTCAATTCAGCAAAATAAGGTAAAGTGAACAGGGCCTAAGTTTGAATTTAATTCCCTATTATTCAATTTTTTAAGTTTATGCGTTCAATTAAATGATCGTAATTTCATAACACCATGCACGACAAGGTATGTGTAATTTAAATAAAACTTCATCAAGAATTTTCTAAAAGGCCAACTACCATTTACAATTTACAATTACGAAAATGTACAACTTACCTATAAATGCTCACGCCGTAAATGTTCGGAGGACACAACGTTATATGAGTTAAAGTTGTCAAACGGGTCGTGTTGTGTCGGGTTCGTGTTCGTGTCAATGTTAAACGGGTTAAAAAATCCTTGACCCAAACCTAACCCATTTATTAAACGGCTTAAAAACTCTTGACCTAAACCTAACCCACTTATTAAACGGGTTACCCGGGTAATCTTTTACCCACATAGTATGTAATAAACTAATTAATATTCAATTCAAAAATAAAAAAGACAGACATTATTAATTCATTAAACATACTACAATAGTTTAATGTTAATAGTTTTTAGCAAAAGATACCACAAGAGTTTAAAGCTAGTAGTTTTAACAATACAACCATACATAAGAATTGTCTTAGATTAATGACCAAATTAAATTATAATTTACCAAAAATGAAAATTATAATTTTTTCACCAAATTAACCGCCAAAAAATTACCAAATTACAAGTTTTGAATAAAAAATTTCAGTTTTTTAACTAATTAATTATTAGATTAAGCGTGTTGGGTTCGGGTTGACAGGTTGTCGTTCAACCTATTTATATAATCGGGTTATGCGTGTCAGTTTCGGGTTGAAAATTTCAACCCGGCCAAACCTAACTCGTTTAATTTCGTGTCGTGTTCGTGTCAACCCAATTATGTAAACGGGTCGAGAATTCTTGACCCAAACCAGCTTATTTCGTGTCGGATTATCGTGTCTTTTCAGCTTTTGACAGCCTTAATATGAGTGTTAAATACACTTGGACTACGACCGAGTCAATGTCCACATATACATTAAAATGAGCTGGCAAAATTGATGGACAAATAAAATTAAATCAATTAATACGAGACATTTTAAAGGAAGGAATGTTATACATATAGAAATACATAACAAGAGACATTTATGTAATTACACATAATCGATCATATATATAAACGAATGCATATTCAGTGTTATTGGTTGATCACATAATACCAAACGTACGGTGATACTATACATGCATATAGTGGTATTATATATGCATTCAGTTGTCCTTATTTTATGCATGAATAGTACCACTGAAAACTCAATGGTACTATATAATCTTTTAGTGGAACAATCAGCATGTGGTTCTTTATTACGTAAGACAATCTAACCAAAAAGTTAAGTGGGATCCACCTACAAACCTCTCTCTTCCTATCGCGCTCTCTCTCTCTCTACCGTGTGCGTATGTTTTTAAAATAATTTAACCATTATAATGTATTTGCAAATATATAACATTTCTGCATTAGTAGCTATTTCCCCAATTAATACACCTGGACTATGTATGATTGTGCTGAGTCAATGTTCACATATACTACCTCCGTTACATATTATTTGCAACGATTAGACATTTTTCCTCTATGCTTTATGTCAAATCGTTGCAAATAATATAAAACGGAAGTAGTACATTAAAATGAGCTCGCCTGGAAAAATTGATTGACAAACAAAACCAGTCAAATAGATTAACCGAGCATGGCTCTTTCTTAAATGCTTAATTCAATCAGATCGATGTACTCTTCAAAGTCGAGTTCATATATATGTAGTTGAGTTGATTAATATATCACATAGATAATTTAAATGTTACAATCCAAGCTAAAATTATGATACAAAACATGGGCGATCATGATGAGCATGAGTTTAAGTATAAAGATGAGGCTCCTTCATCACCCATCGGCCAAGTGTACATTTTGAAAGCTTTACAGCCTGAAATTGGAGAATGTAATCAACCGTGCCATGGGCGTAAGGGATCCAATCGATGTCATATACGAGTATGTTGGTAAAATACATGTCAATTCCCATGACAAAATAGAGAAGATGAAAGGGAAAATACTTGATTGAACATCTCAAAACTCATAGTCGAGCCGTGGAACAATAATATCCACTGCCTTAGAAGCGAAATACGCCACCATTGGTACATGTTTTTGATGACGCACGCCCCCAAGTTTAACGCAACTCTCCTTCGTAATTCGTGTACCCGAAGAGTGGAATTACTCAAGAACTGTTCAGATCTCAAAAAGTAGGTTTGTGTTTTTGTGTTTAGGGTATTTCAATAATGAAATTGATGTCCCTTTGAATAATGGCCAAGGAGTTGTATTTATAGGAGTAATAAGCTAAGGAAAAGAGACAAGCAGCTTGAGCCTCACGCAAGGCCCATATACTCAATCGGGCTTGCGAGTAGAGAGCTATAGCTCACTCGCAGGGAGCTCTCGCTTAGATTGCCGCAAGTCAAAGCAGGGGGCGAGCTAGTAGCTCTCGCGTAGGAGAGCTATAGCTCGGATCTGCAGCTAGCCAAAGCAGGAGCGAGCTAGTAGCTCGCACGTAGGAGAGCTATAGCTCGGGTTTGCTGGACGCCACTGATGGCAGCGAGCTCTAGCTCGGCCATGCCGTAGGCATTCCCAGCATCCGAGCTCTAGCTCTCCTAAAATATTTAGAGAAGTAAATTAAAAATTATTGTGAAAGATGTTAAATTCATCGGTAATTGCAATCTACAGAATAAAAAGTACTTTCTCCGTTTCTTTATAGTTGCAACACATATTTTATTACGGTATTTAAGAAAGTGGACCTCACATGATGTATAATACACTTACAATGGAGTTAAGGGGTTGTTATGAGCATAATCAAGTGGAGAAAGTTTTGTATGAGTCCGTTTCACATGAGTTCGGTTAATAATGTATACTCTCATCTCCTACCCATTGTCACTGCCCAATCCTTGCCGGCAACTTTCTCCCTCCCAACCCCCGGTGTCGGCGACCATCCCCCACCACCGACCCAAAAGAGCCCCAACAAACACGTTTAGGTGGACTGTTGCTAAGGGAAAATATAGCAACAATGGTTCTTGAGAGGTGAGAACCCCTGTGTCATGTTTTACTTTAGTATTGCAAATCAGTCAAGTTTTATGTTGGGTAAATTGAAATCAATATTCGTCGGCCTTAAAAATCAGTCAATTTTCACCACAAAAATCTTCCTTTTATATAGTGTATGTATTGCAACTATATTGTGAGAATTTCATTTTAGAGAAGTGTTGCAACTATAAGGAAACAGAAAAAGTACAAGAGAAAACAGATGACCTACTATGTGTAGCGTAGGTGAAGCTAATTAATAAAGAATTAAAGAGTACTGTGTAACAAACTCAAGAGACCAGCAATTAATTTTGTATTGATTTAGAATTGAATTTCTTACATAATGCTTAATATAATAAGATGTACTGACTTTCAAAGTCGAGTTCATGCATCATTTTCCAATTCAAGCTAAAACTATATATGATACAAAACATGGGTGATGATGATGAGCATAAGTATATAAAGATGAGGCTCCTTTATCACCCATCGGCCAAGTATTCCGGAAGCTTTACAGCCGGAAATCGGGGAATGTAATCAACTGTGCCATGGGTGTAAGGGATCCAATCGATGTTATAAGCCTTAAGGAGGCGATCTCAAACTCGATCATGCTCAAACACCCGAGGTTTTGTAGCCTCGTAGTTAGGGATCAAAGTAGCGGTAATAATGAACTATTGAAAAGAAGTCACGTTAACGTTGACGATCACGTCTTTGTTCATCACCAAACAACCGGTGTCAAAGATGAAGATGAGGATAAAGAAGCCGCAATCAGTTCGTTCTTAGCTGACATTTCAGTGTCAACACCGTTAAGTGAAACCAAACCATTATGGGAAGTCCATGTATTATTAGGGTTAAATTGCGTGGTGTTCAGAGTTCATCATGCATTAGGTGATGGCAATTCCTTGATGTCTATGCTTTCTGCTTGTTTTGGTAAATCGAGGCCGGCTTCAGACTACGCTAGAAGTGAAGCTGGTTCTAGCCAAATTAAGAAAGGTGATGGTGCAAAGAAGCAGTGGAGAAAGCAAGGAGTATGGGCGCAAGTCAAAAGCTTATGGTATACAAATGTGTTTATGCTCAAAGTTATAGGAAGAATATTTTGGGTGAAAGACAAGGTTAGTATGTTAAGTGGTGGTGATGGGGTGGAGCTTTGGCCAAGGAAATTAGTCACTGCCAAGTTTAACATTGATGAATTAAAGTCCATCAAATTGGTCATTCCTAAAGCTGTAAGTTATTTTTTTAAAAACTACATAAATTATTCACTAGTACAAAGTATATAAAAATTAAATCTAATGAGAAGTTTCTTAAAATAAAAAAGATTGAATGTTTAACATTTTTCCACTAGATATATGCATGCAAATTTATCTCTACATTTTTATTATGTCGTTATGTGCATATTTTGATTTTCCAACTAATAAAAAGTAATATTTTCAATCATGATGAAACCATTTATTAACCGAGACATTTTTAGTCTTTTTTTTTATTTTTTTTATTTTGGGCCTAATGTCGGTCACCGAAAAAGTATTTCAAGGACTATTTCGTCTATATTTATTATTATTTTAATTAATTTTATGTTTTCTTTTCAAAATACATATTATGTTAGCAATTTCCTTTATAATCCAAATTGATAATGCCTCATCTTTTTGTTCGACTTTTTTTTTTATTGGGAATTGTTTATATGTGTTTAAATATTTTTAATTTCAAAATACCTACAGTAATTTCTACTCACACAATAGTATATAGGGTATTTAAATGAATTATTATGTTGATATACTTAGTTTCAAAAATCCAAATTTTCCCAACATTCACCAACCAAAAAATGTGAGGAAATTTTTGGATTTTTTAAACAATTTTTGAAACTAATTATATCAAAATAATAATGCAATTAAGTACCCATTTACTATTATGTGGTTGTAAAAATTACTACAAAAAAAAAAAAAAAAAAAAAAAAAAAAAAAAAAAAACCAATAAAGGGGTGGGGTATCATTAATTTAAATTGTGCTGTAAAAGAAATTGTTAACATAATAGGTATTTTGAAAGGAAAATATAAAATTAATAACAAATAATAAAGGAAAATTTGCCCAAAATAACACCACCTTTGGACGGTCTTCCAATAATAGCACAACCTTTTGATTATTCTAGAATAACACCACCTTTCACATGTATTTGCCAAAAATGAAACAAAATCGATTGGTAACCTGTTTTATAGGTTACCTGTGACATGTGTCACAATGTCATTAGTCAATTTTTTTATTTAATTTTTTTAAAAAAAACTAAGTAATTAAAAAATAAAGTTAAAATTAAAAAAAAAAAAAAAAAAAAAACCTACCACCTAGCCCCCTGCCAGCCCCCACCCCCTCCCCACCCTCACCGCCGCCCTTCCTCCTCCCCACCCTCGCCACTGATTGACCTCCCTAGCCTTCCCCCTCCCCTAAACGACACCCCTCCACCCATTCCCCTGCCCTTGAACAACCCACCACCGCTTGTGAACAACCCTCTTCCCCTTCCCCCTCCTGGATACGACCCCCTACCCCTTCCTCCACCGCAAATCGGTGCCCTCTCCTTAAACCCAAAACTAAACGACATGAAAACCAAACCCGACCCAAAACCACCTTCTCGAAACCCTAGCCTACGGAAATTAGGGAGAGAAAGCCGAAATTGGAAAGGGAAGGAGGGAGGGGGCCGAGATCGGAAAAGGGAAGAGGGGAAAGGGCCGGAAAGTGGTAGGGAAAGGGAGAGGGTGGTGCAAAGGGGTCGAGAAGGGGAGGAGGGTGCCGAAAAGGGGTAGGGAAGGGGAGGGGGTGATGGAAAGGGGTCGGTAAAGGGGAAAGGGTGCTAGAAAGGGGTGGTGTTATTCTGGAATAATCAAAAGGTCATGGGAAGGAGAGGGGGGTCGGAAAGTAGGACGGGGGCCGGGGAAAGGGTGGTTTTCAGGTGGATGGTCTTGGTGGGGGTGGTGGATGCCGGTGAAAGGGGGTGGGCAGAGGGGCTGGGAAAGCGGGAAGGGAGGTTTAATTTATTTTTTTTTTAATTTTTTGGTTTTTTTAAGTTTTTTTAAAATCAAAAATAAAAATAAATAAATTGACCAACCAAACTAGAACACGTGTCCCAGGGTTATCTATAAAACAAGTTATCGATTTTTTGTTTCTTTTTTTGCAAATGCATGTGAAAGGTGGTGTTATTTTGGAATAATCAAAAGGTTGTGCTATTATTGGAAGACCGAACAAATGTGGTGTTATTCTGGGCAAATTTTCCAATAATAAATAATTATAGACGGAAAATTCCTCATGATACTTTTTCGGTGAGTAACGTACTATTTTGCACATATAGTATAAAAGATGGTACTACTAATAGCAAATAGTATATTTCATATTATTTAACGTACACACACTGTTGATAGTTGGTATTATTTTAAGCCAATTTTTCTATTTGTATAAAATATTTTTGTAAAACTTATTGTTAATATAGTTATTTAACTAACGTGCATTGCACTGGGTTTAATCTACTATTTTTTTAAAAAAAAAAATTTATTATTTTTGAAAGGAATCTACTAGTATACATAAATAGGTGGTGATGTTGAGAGAAAATGACTTAAGTTGTACGGAGTATATTTTTTTTTAAAACAAGTTGTACAGAGTATATTATTTTGCACACATGAACAACAATACGTAATAGTTCCTTTAAAACCAAAAAATAATAATTGAGATTATTTAAAGCCATTTTTGTCACCGAAAAGACGAACACTGTTGCTTGTTGAGTCAGCGTTTCAATTTACTAACTCCGTTTCATATTATTTGTAACAATTAGATATTTTTTTCTCTCTACTTTATGTCAAATCGTTGCAAATAATATGAAACGGAGGCAATATATTAATATTTTAAAATACACATGTACTTTTTAGGATCTTTATTTGTTGTGGTTCACAAATGCTTGAAGTAGATGGTATTCTTTTCGTCTCACCAAGTAATTGCATGATGCAGACTATTAACGATGTGCTGTTAGGGATCATATCATCAGGACTATCCAATTATCTAAACATTAAATCATCAGATGGTAACACTTTTTTATTTCAGTTGTTACTGGTACCATTTTTCTTTATTCCTATATTTGTTTCTAGTTACTGCATATCTCCGTTCACTTACTAAAAGATCAGAGCCAAACTAAAAAACTTTAATGCCTATTTCTTCTTATATACTTACAAATAAATTAAGACATAATTATGTGTGATCTCTAGAATCATTTCAATGTGTGATATACAAATATCAAAATTTTATACAACCTTCATCCTTTTATTAGAGTCTTATTTCTAACATTTATTACTCACGTAAAGAGAAATGAGAATCTAATAAAAGGACGGAGGGAGTATTAATTTACATTGGTATATATGGTAATTAAAAGTATAATTGTATAACATGCATGAGCGTTGGAAACTGCACAAAAAAAATTCTTTTTGAACTATTTTGATTATTAACTTGTAATAGTCACGGCTACTCGCGGACAATCCGTTGTATCCTATATGTTGCTCTTACCTCAATTGTTCATTTTATGGTTTAGCTGTGCAACAAGCCCTGCAACTTAGTTTTATCATTCCAGTTAATCTACGCAAAGATTCTTCCATGCAGGTAATTTTTTTTTTTTTTTTTTTTCTCTTTCCGTTATATTTTTCCCGGACTTTTAGCATTTTATATGATAAGAAGTGGTTTTTTTTTCTTTTTTTTTTTTTTTTGGGAAAAAAAAGTGGCTTTCTTTAATTATACTAGTACTAGGTTACTCGGCTTATTCCCGTGCTATTTTATTTTTATTTTTTTAAAAAAAAGGTTATCTCAGTACGATGCACGATTAGAAATTAGAATTAGTCTTTCTCATAACTTAGGTTATATTGCATTATATTCTATTAAAATATTAGAATTATTAGAGATAAATATAAATTACAGTTAAGGATGTATATTAATGAAATCTTAAGAGAAAAAAAATACAGTATACAATTAACACCAACGTTATCAAAATTATTTTAGCTTCTAATAATTAACAGGTTGTACGGAGTATAATAGTTTGTAGAAGCATCTATTTGATTTTGTAGTCATAATTCATAAAACAATTTTCAAAGCAATAAAAATAGAGTAGCTCAGCTTTAAAAAGATAAAATGAAAATGAAAATGGTGTTTAAAAAGCATTTAAGCGGGATTTTTTTTTTATTTTTATGAGGAAGCGATATATGTGCACAAATTTGGAGAAAGATGATGTCAATATGTTTTGTTTTTAGTAATAGTTAATAGACAAGTACGGAGTGTATAAATGACTCATAATCTATGGACATACCACAAGATCATCTCAAAAATCATAGTTAGGCCATCAACATAACATTGTCGTCTTAGAGATCGAGAATCAAATCGACAAGAAAATCACAATTCTTTCAAAAATCTTAATTAGGCTGCAACATATGATCAAATGCTTATAAAATTACTCCTTCGATCCCTTAAGTTCTTTATTTAACATTTTCTTTGTCAATAACAAAAATTTCAACTACTGTATTTTATGAAACAGGAGATATCAGATTTGATGAAGACTCCTAATTCTGAGTTAATTGGATGGGGAAACAAATCAAGTGTGGTAATTTTGCCAATTGATTGCTGTAATGGGCTCAAGCCTTTAGAACATGTTAAGCAGAAGAAATCAGCTATGGACAAAATGAAGCAATCTTGTTATGCTCAGTTCGGTTTTAAAACGATCAACTTTATAATTTCCTGTTTAGGCCCAAAGGTTAGTCCATTTACTTTTTTTTAAGGACTATATATTAAATTGAATCATGCAAATGCATAAGATTATAAGTAGAAATTAAATGACATTAAATTTCAGGTTGGTAGTTGGATCTTTCACAAATTGATATGTCATACAACCTTGAGCATGTCTAATATTGTGGGTCCTTCCGAGGACCTAGTGATTGGTGACAACCCTGTAACGGACATAAAAGTGAATATGTCAAGCACATCCCATGTAAGTTTCTCTCTCGCTAAATAATCCTTAAGAATTTTATTTTTCATACATGCTTTAAAATTTACGTGTTGAATTCTGATGTTTGTTTGTTTGTTTGTTTGTTGATTATAGGCAATTTCAATTCTCTTGGTAAGCTATGCTGGAAAGATTAATCTACAAGTGATGGTTGCTAAAGATATCATCCCTGACCCTGAACTAATGGTCAAGTGTTTCCAAGATTCTTTTCAAGAAATGAAGAGTTCCAACAAAATGAAGTTGCAAGTTTAATTTTAAATGTGGAGATTTGTGATCTCTTCCTTCATAAGATACGAGTATTAATTTAACTCGATCAAGTGGGTTATTCCTTTGATTGACAATTGATATTTAAATGGAACCTCACTTCGGTTATGTTATTGTCTTATTGTCATAATATCATATCTTGTGTATTAATTGAAAACAATAGAGTTGCTTAAATTAAAGCTGTGTACTTTAAACTTTTGAACAATAAAAGTATTAGTGTACAACTTGTGTAATCAAAAGTCTTTGGTCATTAATTATACAACTGCAAACTTAATGGAATGCATTATCCTAGAATAGACTCCTAGTGCTACCAACCCTTATAATTTCGGAAACAATAACCTCAAAGACTTTCATTAGAATTTAGAATTTCTTAAGAATGATGTTAATGATTTGAAAATGTAATTTGGCTTAAGAGGACATTGTTCTATGCTTTGGTTAACATGAAATGTCAAATTTGATGAGCTCACTTCTTAAATCAAATGGGTTTTCGGGATGGAAAAACAAAACGACCACTACTCCAGTCCTGCCAGATTAATGCTATAATGGGCCAAACCCTTTGGACCATGTAAAGGCAATGAAACCAACTATTAAAAAAAAAGAAAGAAAAAAAAAATAGTCATATGAAGTCTTTTTTTTTTTTTTTTTTGAAAACTAGTCATATGAAGTCTTATGACTCTGAAATTGTTGAAATCCTTTATAGGCCCATAGGTTAATTCAATCTTGTTATTCTACTTACTAATTTACTATCAATATTGGCATATTCTATTCTAAGGAATTTGTGAGATCGTTAACTAGCTAAGTATCTTGGGGGTACTAGCTAGCTAATGATTGAATCTTTGAACCATGTCTATATTAATGTCCTTTGTGGCTAACTCAAGTTTCAATACACCAAAACTCATCTTGTAAAAACGTTAAATGTATACCCTTTTTCAATCCATATTGTAGGCAGAAGGTATAAGACTTTAATTTGCTTATTACTAAGATGGATCCAAGTAATGAGGTGGGGGAGTTGGTTCTATCAGAGAGTAATAAGTAAAATTGAACAACTAACCTTACTTGTTTCAAACATCTTGGGTCATTCTAAAAAGATAGTGATTTATGACAACACTGTAATACTCATAAAACTGAATGTTTCGTGCCAAACGTATGCAATGTCATAATTTTTCCATGCTAATTTTGTGTACTTCTTAAAATTAACACCATTCAATGTCATCTTTAATACACACCAATACTTATTCAACATTGTATTTTATGAGTAATTCTAACAAGGTTCTCAATGGGCCAACCATACCCTACCTTAAAGGCTTAAACCTACACGCATGCTACTTCTAGTTATAACTTTCAACTCTTAACTATGACCAAATTTGAGACGGGAAGTTAGACTATTAATTCTTACTAAGTTACTAGTATATAAATTCATAATCACTCTTTTTACAGACAAACTACCAAAAGAAGGTTTCGCATTAGATTTCCTTGACAATGACAGGACCATATCTAGCCACCACACAAGAATAATCAACCAACCATTGGAAAAAGTAAAGTTTGATTACTCTAATATTCAAGCACAGCGAACATTCTCACACTCAAAATATTAAAGTTCCCTCTCTTAGCTTCTTCCATAAACATTTAAAACCAACTTAACTTTTTCTTACAGTATTAAATAAAAACAAAACAAAAAACCTTAGAATCAACTTCTTTCATGGAAGCCAATAGAGATGAGCCTGTAACGCCGGCGGGCCGGCTATTTCTACAGCCACACTTCAATCAAATAATCAACTGCGCGATTGGCTTCAAAGAACCTCTAAATATAGAGGCCATAAAAACAGATATCTCTAACTGTTTGATGGTAAAACACCCTAGATTTTGCAGCCTCTTAGTATTAGATGATCATGGAAGAGAATATTGGCGAAGAACGCAAATCAACTTAGACGATCATATAATCATTCATCCAAAAAACCCAGGTTTCGATTCTGATTCTGAGGAAAACGTAGAAGAAAAGATCAATTCTTTGTTAGCAGATTTTGCAGTTTCTTCTCCCTTAAGTTCAGATAAACCCTTATGGGAATTACACTTGATTAGTGAATTAAAATGCGTCATTCTTCGAATTCATCATTCTTTAGGAGATGGGATTTCTTTAATGTCAATGTTTTTAGCTTCTTGTAAGAGATTAGATGGTAATAATGAAGTAGGTTTTACTGAGAAAAACAGAGAAAACAGGGGAGATGCAAAAAAAGTGAGAAAAAGAAGTTTGTTGGAAATTTTGAAGATTTTTTGGTGGACCATACTTTCTGTGATTGGATTTTTTGGGAAATGTTTATGGGTTAGTGATACAAAGACCGCCGTAACCGGCGGAGATGGGGTGGAGCTGTGGCCGAGGACGGCGGCGACTGCCAAATTTCGCCTTAAAGATATGAAAACTGTCAAAGGAGCCATTCCTAATGCGGTAAGTAAATCTCTTTTGTTTGATCACGCAAAATATGGCAATCATTTTAGGGAAGACTTTTCAATAGCTATATAATTTTTGTGGTCATTATAACTCTAAGGAAAACTTTAATAAATCTAAACCTTGAATTTTAAACAGATAATCTAATTCGTTGATTTATTTGACCATTACTGGTCAACTGAATTGATCATGCCATTAGCCCATCACTTTTTTTAACAATTTATTTATTATTTTATTTTTAATCCTTTTATCTGTAAAATAAAATTACAATCTGATTAGTGATGAGAATGGAAAAAAAAAAAAAAAATCACAAATTGATTAGCGATGGGGAATGGAAAAAAATTATCTATATTTGGAGATGGGCTGATGGCATGATTCAACACAAAAAAACTAAGAACAGCTGTGTCATATTCATGATTCTATATTCAAATAATCTTAATCAACAAACCATCGAAATAGGAAAAAAAAAAAATCTCCATAGATTAAATGAACTCACTGGTTATTAAGTAATCAAAAAAGAAGGGGAAGGAGAAGGGGTCATCAGAATTCTCCATTAATTAAAAAAAAAAAATAATCTAGTCAATAAAATAAAGGGTGTAGATCTAATAATACGGAGTAATAATTAACGATTTGGATCAAAATATTATAGGAGCCTTTGTAAAACTGAGGTTTAGGGTATATATATATATATATATATATAGGGAGAGGCTCATGTGAGAACACCTCTCTTATATGAGAACACTTTATATGTGAGAATAATTTATAACCATTGGATCAAACAAGATCCAACGCTCCATATCTACCTCGGTCAAAATAATGGCAATATTGTAAATTTTAGATTGTATACAAGAAAAATTAAAAAAAATTGTCCAGCTTTTTCTCTCTCTAGAAATTGAACCAGCTCTTCCCTTTCTCTCTCTTCTTTCCCCAAAAATTTCTGAACGAACACTGGTTTGATCGATCTTAATGCTAAGATATCTTTGAATTTCGACTTGAATCTACAAATATTGTTAGGTATTTGCTGTTTTAACTATTTTTCCTTTGATATTTGGCTTCAATGTTCAAATTTTTGTATTGAATAAGGTTTTTGTGATTTTGTTGAAACCCTAGAAATCGCAAATTCTTCATCAAATGGATTCAATCTAAGCTATTACTACTTATGAACGAAGGATGTAAGTATCAATTTATTGATTTTGGGCATTTTACTTTGTTTTTATGTGAATTTTGGTAGTATCAATTTAAATTGAAGGATAATAATATTGGTGCTCTAAAGCTAAGCTCTTGAATCTGTTAGTTTATAGGAAATTGATTGTTTATTTTGGGATGTTTACTTATTGGATTTAATGGATCAATAATATGATTATGATGTATTTCTCTCTCTTCTTCATTATCATCATTGTTTATAATCTGCAATAGTATTCTTGATGTTTGATTTTTTGCAAATTTAGAAATCACTTTTAGATGCTCATAACCTATTCGATAAAATGTCAAGCTGAAATTTAACTGCATGTTGTGTGTATGATTATGTAAATCAATATTGTTGTTTTGACTATCTTAGCTTAGATTAGCAAGTGTAACCTTGTTTTTAATCTCTGTTTTAAGCTTCTAACATACTTTTTTTTTTTTTCAAATAGAGATGGTGATGAAGCACTTGTCAAAAAAAAAAAGTGATGGTGATGATGAAGCTGTAAAAATTGATGATCAGTGGTCGAGAAGTCCAATTGTGGAGTCATCTTTACTAGAAGCTATAAACAATGATCAAATTCAAAGGTTGGTTATCATTCATGGATATTGTTCAATTTTTTATAAATGTTAGATGTGTTCTAAAATTTTACTCATATGTTTTTTTTTTTTTTTGAGATTAAATTTTACTCATATGTTCTAAAACTTTACTTGTATGTTCTAAATTTAATTCAATTCTAATTTTAATTCTTATTTTACTCACATTTTATGTTTTCTACTAGAATTTTGTTGAGTATGCAGTATATATACATTCTAGTTCAATTGTTAATTTTTGCTACAACTTTATATATGTCTAAATTTTTTACCCATATGTTCTAAATTTTTATACATATGTTCTAAATTTTTATACATATGTTCTAAATTTAAACTCATAAGTTCCAAATTGTATAATGTAAGTAGCATATTTAATTGAATCATGTAAGTTGTGTAAATCTATATTTTTTTTTATAATGATGTAAAAAATGGGATAGTGGATACCAAAGTCTAATGATTTTATCTTATTATATTGCAGATCGATCAAATGAAGAAATTGAGGGTGGATTTTTGTGCTAAAATATTATCACACAAGGAAAATGAGCTGCATCATGAGATTACTTCAAGATCACGGAAATGGGCGAAAGAAAATAATTTGTAATAAAATTTTAGAAATAGCATGTAGAATTTTATATAGTATAATTATACTAAAACTATTTTTCTAAAAGGTTGTATTAGAATATATAAGCTTGTCTTGTCTTTCTTGTGATCTACTTCATTGTTATGCATGCAAGAATATAAAAATACAATTTATTATATATTAATACTCATATGTTCCAAATTTTTATCCATATGCTATAAATATTAATGTGAAAATATATAATGTTACATAAATTTTTATGTTCTAAATTGCTATTTAGAAATCCCCTTAGAACAAAAATATAGCATGTTATTGTAAAATATTAGTCATATGTTCTAATTTTTTACCCATAAGCCCATAAGTTCTAAATTTTTATAAATTTGTTCTAAATTATTACTCATATGTTCTAAAATTTTAGCCTTATGTTCTAAATTATATGTTTATATATGTTTTAAATTATAACTCATATTTTTTATATTAAAACTCATATATTCCATTTTTTTTTACTCATATCCTTCCACCCAAATACACCCTCCCACCAATTTAAATCATTATGGTCTAAATTTTTAATTTTGAAATCCCATCGAAAACATACAAAACACATGAATTAAAAAAAAGTACTTATGTATTCAAGAACTAAGAATTTAAGTGATAAATTTTAATCATATGGTCTAAATTAAAATTTTTAAATCGCATCGGAAACATACAACACACATGATTACTAATTATAACTCATATGTTCTAAATTTTTAGTCATATGTTCTAAACTTCAATACATACGAAGTATATGTATTAAATTCAAACTATAATCATTTTTATACTACAAAAAAAGTGTTATTCAATACACAGATTCAAAAAAATGTTCTAAAATCATTAAGTATCATCTAACTTTCTTTGGACAATTTTGAATATCATGGTGACTCAATTCCCCTCAACATATGCTAGTAGCATTATTTTCAACATTACTTCTTGCATTCCTCTTAGCTTCCAAATTCAGCCTCAATCATTGAAGATTAATCACAAGGTCTTTGATATCTTCATCATTGCCCTGTGCCAAACTAACACAATCATGTTTGAACAACCACTCAAATGATTCAATATCTTCCTTTGCTATGAAACCAGCCGCAAAAGTGATGCAACTCTTGTGATGATCAACCCTTGTAAATGGAGTAAATGCCATGTTGTACTTGTTTAGAACAAGAAGATCAAATTTCATTACACACGAAATATAGCAGTACCTATTTAGAACACGTGATTAAATATTTAGAACATATGAGTAAAAATTTAGAACACGTGATTAAATATTTAGAACATATGATTTAATATTTAGAACATATGATTAACTCAGAACAGAAGACATTATTTAGAGAATAGATTTAAGGCTGAAGTTTACTTAATTATTTAGAGCATAAAGGTAATGAGTTTATAAAACATAATTTGGACCATTAGACTAAAACTTTATAACACTAAAAATAAATTTTACAACATGTGAATAAAATTTAGAACATATGATAAAAAATTTTAGAACACGTGATTAAATATTTAGAACATATGATTTGAACAGAAGACGAACCCCAGGGTCAACAAACAGATTGTTTTTTTCAACGCAAGCTTATGTATGATTCTTAATATTGAACTTGGCTTCTTTCATTTTATAAATTGAGATTTCATAACTTATGTTTACATGAGTTCATGAAATTTTGTGTACGAATTATCACTTTTCTCCAACTGTGAAAATTCAAGATAGATATCATACTTTATTTGAAAGGTTGGAAAAAGAGATGAAGCACTCTAAAGTGCAAAACTTTGATAGAGTTCACTTGGTAAGACATTAAGAAATCCAAAAGAATTTGAATATAGATTTTCTTCTTTATAAGCATATGATTTATAAAATTCAACACCCTCATCAACACTATTAAATTTCATTCCTATTGCAGGTTTTAACTCATTGCGGCACATAGGAAACCATTCTTTTGTTCCTCCGGGAGTTAATATAGGTACTACTGTAGGAGTAGTTGGCACACTTGCATTGGCATTAGAAACATTATGAAGTTGTTCGTTGTTGTTAATTATTTCTGCACAAAAGTAATTTTAACAAGTTAAAAAAAATTTAGAACAAATGAATAAAATTTTAGAACATATGATTTAATATTTAGAACACATGATTAAATCAGAACAAAAGACATTATTTAGAGCATAGATTTAAGACTAAAGTTTAATTAATTATTTACAGCATAATTTGGAACATTAGACTAAAACTTTAGAACACATGATCAAATATTTAGAACACATGATTTTAGACATCCCATTAGAAAAATCAAAACATGTTCCAAAATTTTACTCATTTGTTCTAAATTATTTATCAAATGATCCAAATTATTTATCAAATTTCACTCATCAACATTCTCATTTATTATTTTTCGTTGCTTTCCTACCAACATGTTCTAATTTTATACACACATGTTCTAATTTTATACACACATGTTCTAAAACTTTCAACCATGTTCTACGATTTTGGAACATGTTGTACATAAAAACATCCAAGTTAATAATATAAAAAAAAAAAAAAAAAAAAAAAAAAAAAACCTGCTTCATTATTTGCTTGTTCATCCATAATTGTCAACCTAATATAATGAACCTGCAAAAATAAATTCAATCCAAGCAATTAAGTTTAATAAATTCCACATCAAAGAAAAAAGCACTCCACATAATCAAACATAAAGCAAACAAATGCTTGATGAAAATGGAACATAATCAAACATAAAGCAAACATAATCGAAAATGAACAAAATCGCAGCAAACAAAATCATAAGAATTAAAATTGCAACAAACATAATCAAACAAAACCATATAGTAAATCGAACAAAATCGCAGCAAACATAATCAAACAAAATCGCAGCAAAAAATTGAAGCAAAAAATCGAAAAATCGCATAAGAAAACTAAAATTTTCCAGAACACTAAAATCAAAAGTTAGAACATCAAATTTGTAAATTTTAACGAAAATACGAAATTAAGATCACTCATTACTAAAATTATAACAAAAATCCAACATTCAAACCATGAAATTCGAAAATTACTGACAAAAATTAAGGAAAAACTAACAGAACTTTTGTTGATTATTTACCCGAATAATCTATGAAGCTTGTTGATTCTTGCTATTGCTGAAATCTGACAAAAATCGAACGGAATTGTGTTCGAAATCCTTGAATCTCATTGAAATTGAAGCTCGTAGTTTCTTCACTCTGTTTTTCTGATTAACAAGTATATTGATGAAAAGTTTGGTTTTATTAGAGCCGTTGAGATCGTTTGATCCTAAGGCTTAGATTTGTTCTCATATATTAGGAATGTTCTCACATAAGAACCTATTCTCACCGGATCCCTCCCCTATATATATATATATATATATATATATATATATATATATATATATATATATATATATATATATATATATATAGCTTTAACTAATTTACTATATATAGAAGATTATGGCAAAAATTGTTATGCTAAAATCAATGTGATAGTTTGTAATACAACATAACTTTGTTATTGGTACAAATTGCAACCAAAGTTCAAAAATGCTATGCAAATTTATTAAGAAATTGTCTGTTACACAAAACTATTTGATCAAGATTATTTCAACAGGCTATTTAAGACTCTTAGTGCCTTAGTGGCCATGATTCAAAAATGCAACACACAACTTATTTAATAGATATTAGGCAAAATTGATATAAACCACCTTTTTTGACCAACTTTTTTGAAAAACTATTTTTTTTTTAAACCACCTTTTAAGTACCTAATTTTTTCATTGCACCACCCTTATTTCAAATTTTGACAAAAAATTTAACAGAGACGTCAAAGGGGGGCCCGCAACTTATGTTTTTCCCTCCTAAATCATTTATTTATTCACTCCCAAAAATATTCTACCCTTCCCTCTATATAAATGCATGACTAAATTGAGTAAAGTTCTAAAAAACCAAACTTAATTTTGCTGCAAAAATTAAATTGTAGTCTTTGTTCATTCTCAAACCCTAAATTGAGGTAATTGAAGTGGATGGTTGAGATGGAAGGGAAGGTTTTCTGTGGTTGATGATTTGGAAGTGGATGGTTAAGATGCAATCTGTTAGATTTGAAATAGAGGTGGTGCAATAAAAAACTTAGGTACTTAAAAGGTGGTTTAGTATAAAAAGAAAGGAAAAATTAATAAGAAAGGTCCAAGCTATTACTAGTTTTCTCTAAAAGGGCCAACTTTTTGATTAATTTTGGACAGACCCAACTATTTTGTGTAATTCACACGCGTAGATCCAGCCTATATCCGACCTACTATTGTAGGTAAAATATTTCACGTGTATATCACGTGGCCTTGAATATACAAAAATCAAAATTTTCCTCTTTCTTTTTTATTTTGATAAAAAACCCCTTCCAATATAGCAATTTTTTCTTCTTCTCTTAAAATTGTTACAACTTTTTAAAACTTAAAATTATTGCATAAATCAATCCAATATGTATAGTGGCAATTGGCAAGCAACAATCATCGGATTAGACTAAAGTTAAAGTATGTAATAGGAATTACATAGTTACTCCCTCTGTCCCTAATAGTGTGCTCCACTTTTTTTTTAAGGTGCCTTAAAAAATTGCCCCTATAATACTTTTGGCATGTTTTCCAACTAGCATTCTTTCTATTTCTTTCTTCATTGATATTTGTGTCAACCCATGTACACCATTTTTTGCCCAAAGCCTTAATAAAGTGGATTTATGATTTGGGGCAAACAATCGGGAACGGAGGGAGTGTTAATTATCTTCCAATTTATGTAATACATGAGCAAAATCTGCATTATAATGGATTAAATATTGCCACATCCACCCCATGTCCACAACCACCACCATCAAAGCAACCCCAGCCACAAAACCACCAACGAACCCAGATCACCCCCACATAACTACGAACCACCCACGCACATAAGAAAAATCACCATCCAAGATCCATGTCCAGCAGGTATAAAACCCACCCACTCAAGAACCTACCCACCGAACAACATCGTAATAATACACCCCCATCAATAACCCTTTTTGAAGCCACCATCATCTCCAGCAGGTTAAGCATGAGTAGCCACAATTATATTGGCCATGGTTGCGGGATAGCGGAAACGTTGGTTGCCAGTTTGAGGTGATTAGAATTTAGAAAGAATGGGAAGTAGTGGAGAGAGAGAAAGAATGGGAGTTAGAAGAAAAATGCTGGTGCTGGAAATTCAAGTGCTTGACTGCTGGTTATGTTGTGGAGACTAGGAGGACGGAGTTGTGGTGGTTATGGCGTAATAGGTAAAAATTGAAAATATTTTTTTTAATTAAAAAGTTTACCGGTTCATCAACTAACAAGTCACACTAGACTGTTTTGAGAAAACATAAGTATAATTGGGTCTGTCCAAAGTTAATTAATAGGTTGGCCCTTTTAAAGAAGATCAGTAATAATTGAGATCTTTGTTGTTAATTTTTCAAAAAAAAAAAAAAAAAACACATAAAAGGTGATTTTTTAAAAAAAGTTGGACAAAAAAGTAGTTTATATCACTTTTACCTAAATATTATAATCAAAATATGAGATGTAATTTGTTGCCCTCAAATCAATATGATAATTTGCATTGCTACATCTTGCAGACCATCAACGACGTTCTATTTGGAATCATTTCATCAGGTTTTTCAAAATACTTGGATATTCGATCATCTCATGGTACGAAATAACTCTTGTTCGTTACAATTTTTTACTCTGTATGTAATAAATCTAGCTTAGCCAGTGTGAAAGACTAGTCGTAGTGTAGAAACACAACTTGAACCCAAGGACAATTCAAGATCAAGGCTCTCTAAAGGAAACAAGGTAGTTTAGTACTTAATTAGGCCTTGATTATCATCCCAAGGTCTTAACAATATGACTTACAAACAATTCTCAAGAAATTTAGCTGATAGTCTCCAACAAGTATTTCATAATGTAGGAATTTAATTAGCTAACTAATTCTCCCTCACCAAGCAGTAGTAGGGCAGGAGAGAGACGCCGTGATGGAAAAGTTGCCCTGAGTTCCTGAATGCAGGGAATTGAGACATACAGCCCACAGTCATAGACATATTAACTAAAATCGGACTGTTTGTGTGCATTAGCTTTGCAGGAAGGGCTTAAGATTACAGGAATAGCTATGGTTAATTTGAGGAAACAACCTGGATTACAGGTGATTTACAAAGTTTAATTTCTTTTATTTCTTATGAGTTGCTTACATAATTAACACTAACAATGAAGCTTAACACATGATTTTTTTATTGCATTAACTAGGAAATGTCGAAGTTGATGGAAGATAATTCTAGAGCTAGATGGGGTAATCAATTTGGAATGATTCTGTTGCCTATATATTGTCATACAAAAGATCCAGATCCTCTAAATTATGTAAAGAGAGCTAAGGTGATGATCGATCGAAAGAAACAATCATTGGAGGCTCATTTTTCTTACAATATAGGGAACTTAGCAATGTCCCTCCTTGGACCAAAGGTAAGGTTCACCAAAACGATAGTTCTAACTTAATTTCATTATTGAGTGAAATATTAAGGCTTGTGACAATATGATGATGAAACTTAGATTGTAATTGACACTGGTACTTCAGTATGCCAGCACACTTAATCACAGGATTCTTTGCAATACAACATTCACAATCTCAAACATGGTCGGTCCACAAGAAGAATTGATGTTTGCTGGCAACCCCATCACCTATATTAGACCAACATCCTCTAGCTTACCTCATGTAAGTTCTCTCTTTGTCAAAACCTTATACATGTATTAAATTTATTCTTGGATTAAATGATACTTTTTCCGTTCCTTAATTATTTATTTTTGTCACATTTGGAATACATTATTATACCCATCATGGTATATAAATTAAGTTGGTGTGCGGTTTGTTTGATGTTGGTTTGATAAATGTAGGCGATAACAATGCACATGGTGAGTTACGCGGGAATGGCTAATATGCAAATCCTAGTAGCAAAAGAGATTGTCCCAGACCCGCGATTTCTGGCTAAATGCTTTGAAGATGGTTTGCTTGAAATGAAGAATGCAGTTATCTTGTAGTCATTGAATTAACGATTAACCAACAGGTTATTGAGTAGTAGATAGGTGTTATGGATTCGATTCATACGAAATGTGTGTGATTGATCCTAGAGGATGCCATATTAAGCTGCTGAAAAAAATGCTTCTTATTAATTGCTTTTACTCCTTATATGTGTGATCTGATCTCCTTTCGTTTTTCATTCCTCCACTACAGTCTACAGGTTTGTTTCGTATGTGTCTCTAGCAATGTCTAGTATGCGACAGTTAACAATGTAACCATTAACTAATAAATAATTGCATGCTTTAAGAGACAGAGAAAGACATATTTAGTAAAATGCAACCACTTATAATTGTGGCCTTGTGGATTGTCTCAATGGGGAAACAAGAAAGACATATTAACTTTTTCTTTTTTTCTTTTTTTTTTTTTTAACAAGAACTTCCTCCACCATTAAAACTCCCTCCATTATTGAAAAGCTTCCTGCTTTTTCCTCCATTGAAGCTTCCCCGATCTCCACCCACTGCACCTTCCTCGATCATAAACAAGAACCCTATGAATGAAGGTTGAATATAAGGGTATAGTCAACCCCAAAGGATAGCTAGGCATGGTCAACCCCAAACGAAAACCCTATAATGAAAGGTGAAAACTTGTATTATTTTGTTTAAAACTTACATGAAAAATATCACGATTGGTTAGCAATAGAGCGGCGGATTTATTGGCCAATCGCGAAGTCATTCTAGACTCTCAATTGACTATTATCACTGTTGTTCCATTTAGGGCTGTTAATCGGTCCAAGACCGGACCGGACCGGACCGACCCGGATTGGACCGAAGACCGAAAATTAAAATTTTAAGAACCGAAGACCGGACCGATTAAGTTAGGACCGAACCCGGACCGGACCGAAAGAATCGGTAAAACCCGGACCGGACCGCTTTGACCGATTTAAGAATTTTTTTAAAAAAGAATACTAAATTTTTAATAAAGTTAAGGAAAACACAAAAAATTATTGAAAAAACTATATTGTAACGTCATTTTTACGTCTTTTTTAGTATGTTTAGTGTAAAAAAAACTTATAAATTTAAAGTTTACTAAGCTTATTAAGGATAATTTTAACCATTATTTAAGGTTTCACACATATTTTTAATAAAAAAATCAGTCCGATCCAAAATCGGTTTTTATAGGGTTTTGGACCGGACCGGACCGAAAAAATGAATTTCAAGACCCAAAAACCGGACCGATTAATTCGGTCTGGTCCAGTCCAGGTTCGGTCCGAGGTGGTCCGGTCTATTTTTTCGGTCCGAACCGATTTATGAACACCCCTAATTCCATTAGAGTTAAGTCGTATTCTAGACTCTCAATTGACTAGTCCCTCCGTGGTTTAGCTTTATTTGTTTTTGTTTGCTTTTTCTGTTTCTTTCTTGAACTTTGTTTGTTTTTGCTTTGCTTTCTTGGTTTTTAAATAGTTATTAAAAAAAACACATGAAAAATATTGTTCGAAATAGACAATATTCAAATTAACATAAATACTTTATGCAATAAAATGATGCAAAATATTTTAAATAGCATGCCCATACGAAATAATAACATATAATCAATTTAAAATAACATATATAATTAATTAATAAAAAGTTACATCGGAATAACATGAAATGTACACAATCTGAAGTACCTTGTGCATGCATGGTACTCCATACCTGATACTCCCCCCGTTTTTAAATACCTACTCTATTTCTCCATGCTCGGAGTTTTAGGAGAAATGGAGAAGTAATAAAACATGGAGGTAGTGGGGTTGGTGGAAGAATAAAAAATTGTAAAAACCCAAAAGTAGTGGAGAGAATTGAAGGAGGGAGAATATGGAATTAATATTGTTGGGTCTACTTGATGAGAGAAATTAATTAAATATTGTAAAAGATTTCCAAATAAGGAAATGGAGCATGTATTTAAAAACGACCGAAAAAGGAAAGTGAAACAATTATTTAAAAATGGAGGGAGTACCTTGCAGGTGTGTTAAATGAATGTGTATGGTCCAATGGTTCATAGATATAAATTATGAACATCAAACCGGTTGGTAGATATGAAATTATAAAAGCTTTTCAAATAAGGTAAAGGAACAATTACTTAAAAACGGCCAGAAATGAAAAATGGAGCAAGTATTTAAAAATGGAGGGAGTATAATATAATGTATCACCGGTAGTATGAAAAAAAAAAAAAAAAAATTGTCATCAAGGGTACTATACTCACTTGTTGCAATAAAAATTAACTTCACATGATAATTTATAATTCATGAGAAATTATTTCCCTCCTTAAATTCCTAGAAAATTGCTTTAGTTTGTTTGATTGGACATGCTATTTGTGAACATAAAAATATTTAAAATATTGGTTGGACCTACATAAAATTGATGCAATCAAACGAAATTCTGATTTGTGAACATTAAAAAACCACATATGATTTTTTTTTTTTTTTTTTTTATGATATTCAAAGATTTGGTAGATAATTTATATTTTGCATACATTGAACTTAATAATAAGCCCCACGTACTAACGAGTGACCTGTGTAGAAAATAGCCCCACCATTTCGTGCTGCACGTTTTTAGCTTTGTCGAGTTGTGCGTTGTATCTTTGCAATTTTCATTACGTAGATTGATATTAAAATTATGAACAAGAAAAGAATGTATTTTAGCAATTTTGAATTTATTAAAGTGAATATATATAATTTATTATCAACAAGTAATGAATACACACAATAACTAAAATTAACAAAATTTCTTTTGTACTTCTATTAAGGACGAGCCATTGAACATGTTTGGAATAAAATTTAAAGGACTTTAATATAACACGCATGATATGATTTGAGGAAAAAACAATACATTATAAGTAAAATTATGTGGTGGCTTGTAGAATGTGTAGGTTGATATTTCTCTGTTCTTTTGTAATTGTATAATTTGGACCTTTGCACTATTTATAAAATTTTCTTTGACTAACTATTGTGATTTACCCGTAAAGAAAAAAGTATAATCATGCAGGATTTAGTTAACTTTATCTCAATTTCTGGTTTTTAAATATCAACTTTTATAATTTTTACAAAAGTACAATTAAAGATATTAGTAGGGTCAAAATATTGCATTGACAAGCGTAAAATGATAAATGGTGCAATTAAAAAAAATGGGGGAATTAATATATATATAACCCTAAAAGCTATGTATAAGCAGCTAAAAGTTAAAAGGTTTCTTTAAAAAATTAAAAAAAAAAAAAAGCTAAAAGTTAAAAGTATTGATGGAAAATATATTCATTAATTACACCCATTTGCATGTGATTTTGTCATGCATTTCTAAATTAATGTAATATCAAATAAGGGAAAATAAGAGATCGGAAAGTCGAAGAGAGTATACCCCAATGTAGATGCCCCTAGTAAAAACAAAAGAATCTTCTCTATTTAAGCAAAGCACCACTAGTTAACCACTTAATGTATTAGAGTTTTTTTAATGCCAGTGTCCTACCCTACACCTTCACACCTTCTCCTAATCGAGACAAACTTATTTTTCACATTGTCTCAACTTCTAAAACTTTCAATTATTGTTATTAATTTATCTGTACTTCAGTATGAACTACCAAAAAGGAAGCCATATTTCCGGTGAGCCTACAACGCCGATAACCCGGGTAAGCATCCACCCTAAGCACAACCATGTAATCCATTGCGTCTTAGGGTTCAAGAACCCTATCGACGTAAACACCCTTAAAGACGAGTTATCCAACTCCGTCATGATCAAAATACCACGTTTCTTAAGCCTACTAGTTGTGGATAAAAACAATGGTACTGAACATTGGAAAAAAACCGATGTTAACCTAGATGACCACATCTTCATCCATGATGATGATGATGATGCCATCAACGCGTATTTGGCAGACATAGCCTTATCACCACCCATGAGCTTGGACAAGCCATTATGGGAGCTCCACATCATGCATAAGCATAAGTGCTCAATATTGAGAGTACACCATGCAGTAGCTGATGGCATGTCATTGATGTCATTGCTATGGACCATTGGTAGTAACTCATCAATCCGACGTGTGAGCGATGGTAAGCAACTTCATCATGATGCTCAAAATCATCCAATAGTTATGTCAAGTAAAAATGACCAAAGTTTAAGGAAGAAAGGGAGCATAAAGAAAATGGGATTATGGGAAGGTTTGATGTATATTTGGGTTAGCTTGGTTTTAGTGTTGAAGTTTGTAGTAAGGTCTTTGTGGGTGAAAGATAAAAAGTCTGTGATTAGTGGAATTGAAAGGGTGGAGCTTTGGCCAAGAAAGGTTGTTACTGCCAAGTTTCAAATTAGTGACATGAAGACTATCAAAAATGCCATCCCAAATGCTGTAAGACTCTCTACTTACCTAATCTAAACATATGCATGCATGATTATTATGTATGTTGCATTCATGACATATATTATTGCATCAATGTATTTTATGCATTATATATATATATATACGCTTCGTATAATTTGTTTAACACCATATATACAAAAAGAAGGGGAAGGACGTAGCGTCCTGTTTGATAGATAAGACAACGATGATGACAATGATATAATTCTAATAAGACAAACATACTAAAATAGTAGTGTATCCCACATTAGTATAGAACAATGGTAACTTGACCAAAATGGTATATACATTTAGGAATCCTGGACATATATAAACACACGATCAATTGGTGTAATTTATTTTTTTTTTATTTATTTATTTTTTTTTTTTTTTTTGAAAGGAAACATTTGGTGTAATTAGTGCTTAATGATTCTTGATATTTTCTTTTTTTAGCTTTACAAAGCTGCATTTGTAATAAAGACATATTCTAAATATATATATTTTCTCCGTTTTTTAATACTTGCAATACTTTTCTAAAATGAAAATGTCACAATACTTGCAACACACTATAAATGGAAAGTTATTTTAGGAAAAAGATGTATTATTTCCCTTATTTAAAGCACGTGGCCCACTAAATTACACTCATAACAACCACTCAGATCACCTCATTTTAAAGTGTATTCATGTGAAATCTACATTTCTTAAATACCGTGAAAAAGTGTGTGTTGTAACTATTAAAAAACGGAGCAAGTATGTTTTTTTTTATCTTCCCATTAAATTTGTATTTTGCGCGGTCTAGTCTCCAATGTACAATCTTTACCATTAACATCTCTAATTTCATTTTACGAAGAATTAAATTTATGAAAAATTGATATTATGAAATAAAATATTGCAATTAAGATAACAATATCCTAAACGATTTTATATATATATATAAATATAAATTATATAATACGATAAAAGTTTAACAACATGAATAATAAATGAAAATATATAAAAGAATAAATGAAAATGTATAAAAAGAACAGAGGGAGCAATTATTTAATCCTCTATATAAACATAAATAAATATATACCCGAGTATTTAAGTATTTAAAAAAAAAGGATTAAAAATAATTATATAACCCCAATAAAATGAATAAAGCGGAGTAGTATTAACAATTTCAAGATAATGGACAATTATTATCTTTAAAGCCCTTTCTTTAACTAATATCTATATCTATATCTATACTTAGTATTTAAAAAGCGAAACCACAATCACCTATATGACACATGTCATCATAATTCACCCATATGCGATATGCCACATAACACAATAATTAATAATTCCTCTTTATACTCCCTTTTAAAGTAAAAAATAAAATAACATGTTATTGAATGCTAAAGTCTTTATGCATTCCTAACTTACAAATTTGAGTAAGAAATGGAGTGTTCTATTTTCACTATAAAAAAAAGTTGTACTCCTCTTTATACCATTTTAATGTAAAAGTTAAAATAACAAATTATTTAATCATGTCATCATAATTCACCCATATGCGATATGCCACATAACACAATAATTAATAATTCCTCTTTATACTCCCTTTTAAAGTAAAAAATAAAATAACATGTTATTGAATGCTAAAGTCTTTATGCATTCCTAACTTACAAATTTGAGTAAGAAATGGAGTGTTCTATTTTCACTATAAAAAAAAGTTGTACTCCTCTTTATACCCTTTTAATGTAAAAGTTAAAATAACAAATTATTTAATGTTAAAATCTTTATGTATTCCTAACTTGCAAATTATAAGTAAGAAAATTAAGCAAATTATTATAAAAAATCACCTACACATACAACACAAATAAGTAACACATTTCAAGAAAAATAAAATGAGCTTCAACCCGTTCGTTGAACGGGCCAAAATGCTAGTTATATTTCAAAGTAGTAACCCAATATAAGGACCATAACAGACACTAATTGATATACTCGTATAAAACATCTACCAATCAACAATCATTGAAATTTGAAAAGCACATAAAAATACTCCGTAATGTATATGCATCAAATGATTCAAATCAAAACAAGCTACACTCCTGACGGGCCCATGGTTTATTATGAAGTATTAACCCGGAGTATTATTCAACTAGATTTGTTCCATACAAAAACAACGTTGCTCCGATCAAGCTCCTCCCATATTCACCATTTACTCACAAATTTCACTACACTTGGTCCCAAACTCCCAATCAATCACATTTCAATTTCATAAAGATAACATTTAATACCTTGTATATTCAGCTGAATATATAATTTCTTATATATATTCTTATTTGTTGTGATTTATTCATAATCAAATCAAAGTTGTCCAAACAATACGACAAGAAAATCTTTAAAAGGTCACATAGAGGGAATAATAAAGTATAGATTCTCAAATTAAAATAAATAGTTTGATGAGGATGAGATGTTATTGAAATCCAATATAATTGGTACGTGATTTTTAAACTTTTTTAAAAAAATTGATAATAATCAGAAAATTATTATGGATGTGAAAAGTTAGATAGACATACATCGCATTTATATAATTACCTATGTTTTATGATCTTTTGAATGCATTAATTGTCGCAAACTTAATTACTACTAAATGCAGACGATAAATGATGTTCTCTATGGAATAGTATGGTGCGGACTAACTAGATATCTCAAAATTCGACATCCTAATGGTAAAAGCATTACTCGTATTACTTTTATTTTATCAGATCAACAAATCAACATTTTTCTTTTTGTCTCATTATATACTATTACAAACTAAGTATATTTTCTCTACTAAATTACTAGCTTTGCAAGATGGCTTTCAATTTACCGGCCTATGCCCAATGAACTTGAGAGAACAACCGGGAGTTCAGGTCAACAACTTAATATATACTTCCTTTATCTCTAAAAGTAGTACTCCGTATTATTGTTTGATCTTTAATGATAATTATTATTAATGATATGATGTTGTGTTCAGGATGTTTTCAATATGATATCAAAAAATTCAATGGCACCTTGGGGTAATAGATTTGCAATGGTCCTGTTACCCATTACTTACTTTAAACGCGATTTGAATGCTCTAGCTTACATTGCTCGAGCTAAGGCGGTGATGGATCAGAAAAAACGATCAATGGAAGCTCGTTTATGTTTCGAATTAGGATACCTCATATTTTCATTGTTTGGCTCCAAGGTAAATGAAAATTTTCCATAGAATCGCATGCAGTTCATCTAGATATAATCAATTAACCACTACATATAATTATGGAGAGATGATGAAATACTTCATACATTTATTACAATTATTGGACCATTGACACATTGATATAGACTTTTCCTCCTTAATCAACTAGTTAGCCTTACTTAATATGAGTATATGATCGACAACTATTTCCGAAAGGAAGGTACTCACAAATTATGGGTGGTCAATTTAATAGTATGATTCATTATAGTATCAATGTAAATAATCAATACGATTAATAAGTTTTTTTTTTTTTTTTTTTTTTTTTTTTTTGAGAAAAAAATCATATAAATAAGTTTTAATCAAAAGTCAGTAAATATCAAATAAAGTGAAATAGATCTATACATGGTAATTTTGAACGACCTTACAAATGTATGCCAAGTGAATTCGACCTATATATGATAAGTTTTTGGCGGTGTTACGTTGCAGGTTGGAAGTGAAGTATTTTACAATCTGTTTACTCATACAAGCTTCCTTATGTCCAATATTGCTGGCCCTCCACAACCAATTTCACTCGCTGGCAACCCTATCACTTTTATAAGACTTACATCTTCTGCTCAAGCTCATGTAAGTGCATTTATTTATACGAGTATAATCTTTTTATTTTTTGTATGAACTACAAGAGTAACACAAATTACAAATAGCGACCTTATATAATATATACAGAACTTCAGTCTTAAACTCTTAACCACTAGAGCACAAAGTAATACATTTTTTCCCTACGTTGTACACTCCACTCTCATCTTACCTCATTCAAAAGTCAACAAAATCACTCACCAGTCATCACCACCGTACCACCCATCCTAACTACCAACCACCACCTACCATCACCACTTAAACCACCAAGTCAGGCAGTCAGCTATCGTTGGCCAAATCGGCTTCACTATAAAGACTAATGTACATAAACATAGTGCATCGGTTTTGTAATGGTGCAGGCATTCACAATGCACATGGTAAGCTACGCAGGAAAGGCAGACCTACAAATCCAAGTAGCCAAAGAAGTGATGACTGACCCTGAATTTCTAGCCACTTGCATTGAAAACGCATTGCTTGAAATGAAGGAAGCTGCTAATGCACGTGTCACCAAATAATTAGTCATCGTCTTGCCACATATAGAACTACTAATAAGGCTTACGCTAGCTTAGCCAGGTTTACAAGATTATTGTATAATTTCAATAAATGTTAGAAGAATAATTAATTATCTTGCATTAGTTGTTTGTTTGATATATAAGATCTACAAGTACGAAGTATATAGTTTATATAAGGTTACACCCTGTGTTTAATCTTTGAATTATGTTACAATGCTAGTAATTGATGATGTGTGTGGCTTATTCGCTTATAAAATTAGAGTTAGGGAACAGGTCGGATTTATGATGGCAAACATATGTGTAATCAAATGAGGTGAGAAGCCTTAAATAAAAACATGTTAAGTTATGAAATTTTAGTTTCTAACCTCAACATGACTTGCGCAAATCCAAATGTGAAACATATGAAGACCTTATAGTAGTATAGTATGAAAACCTGGCCTCATAATAAACTTATTTGTAAATTAAGATAAATCAAACAAAATCACGTATAAAATACGAATGGAGTATAAATAAAAGTGTATAAATGTTCACCACAAAATCACGTATAAAGTACGTTAGATGTCTCATGGGAGACCAAAGGCTGAAATGCATGTTAGATAATGGGCTTGGCTGGCAAAGAGTGGACTCCAACTCTCCAAGTCCAACTTTGACATTTTGAAAGTAGTATATCTGTAATTCTGTATCTGTGTAATTGTGTATGTGACCTGTCCTTGGCAAACGAGAGTATGATACAAGTGAAAATTTAAATATACTTGTACTTATAATGTATATAATTAGTAATAATTTAGGGAATTCCTATCCCCTATGTACCCTCACTTGATAAGATTCGAATCCTAAACCTCTAGGATCTGAGGTGAGAGACTTATCAATTGAGCCAACACTTTATTGATATATAGAGCCTGTTTACTTCAGCTTAATTTCAGTTCAGTTCAGCTCAGCTCCTAATTTTCTTCTCTCATATATACATTTCAGCTCTATTCAGTTCAGTTCAGTTCAGTTCAGTGTAGTTCAGTTCAATTTAGTTCCAATCAGTTTAATTCAGTTCAGCTCAATTTAGTAAATGTAAACAAACCCATATTTGTATATATGTATTATATTTCACTGATCTATTTATTTATGCGGTCATACTTGTATCTTACTAGCTCTTAACAAGCGAGACACACCAATAGTACAGCCCATAACATACCTTACCAAATACAAATCGATATACTACGTATATATGGATCCCCATCTCCTAAGAAGAAGTAATAGTGAGGAGCCGGTGTCACCAACCACCCGATTAAGCACCCTCCCTAGGCATTACCAAGCGATCAATTGTGCGGTAGGGTTCAAGAACCCCATCGACGTAGCCACCCTTAAAGATGAATTATCCAAGTCGATCATATGCAAAATCCCTCGGTTCACAAGCCTTTTAGTGATGGATCCAAACAATAATGGAGCAGAACGCTGGGAAAAAACCCATGTTAACCTAGATGAACATATCTTCATCCACCATGATAACTATGATGACAATGATGATGATGCCATCAACTCGTATTTGGCTGACATGGCCATCTCACCACCCATGAACTTGGATAAACCATTATGGGAGCTACACATCATGCATGAACATAAGTGCATGATATTAAGAGTTCATCATGCATTAGCTGATGGTATGTCATTGATGTCATTGCTATGGACCATTGCAAGAGGTGATCATCATCGCGGTCATGATCATCATCATGAAGAGGTCATGGCCAACAAGAAAGGCAATGTTTTTGTGAAGAAATGGAATTATAGAAAAATGGGATTATGGAAAAGTTTGAAGTTTATGTGGTATAGCCTAATTTATGTGTTACAATATTTAGGAAGGAGTTTATGGATTAAAGATAAAGGGACTGTGATTAGTGGAATTGAAGGTGTGGAACATATGCCAAGGAAGGTCACAACAGCAAGGTTTCAAATTAATGATATGAAGACCATCAAAAACGCCATCCCAAATGTTGTAAGAATTTATATATTCTAGTATTTCCTCTGTTTTTTAAATGAATCCTCTGTTTTTTATTTTATTTTTTTGTTTAAAAAAAATTATTTCCTCTGATTTTATATTTGTACTATTAATTACTTATAAATGCAGACGGTAAATGATGTTCTTTATGGAATAATATGGTGTGGACTTACAAGATATCTCAATATTCGACATCCTAGTCAAGGTAAAATTCAATTTTGGTGATTTCAAAATAATATTCTAATGTTAATCTTTATTAAGACTGTTGGAGTAATTGCGATTCTAGTAATGCAAATCGGAGATTTACCAAGTGAGTGTACGAGGAGTTAACGAGGGAGTGATATGTGCAAGCTAAAGATCTAGCGAAGGAGCTATAGCTCTAGCAAGGATAGATAGCTTTGGCAAGGCCGAGCTATAGCTCGGGTAATAGAGAGCTATAGCTCGCTGCTGCTCGTGGTCGCTGCAAGGCCGAGCTATAGCTCGGATACGAGAGAGCTATAGCTCGCTGGCCATGTGCTTGCGACAGGGGCGAGCGAGAGCTCGAGCGATAGCTCGCACGCTAGCTCGCTGCCGTAGTTGCTCTCTGCTAGGCCGAGCGATAGCTCGCTCGACTGCGAGCGAGAGCTCGGTCGATCAGTTTGCTTTTGGGCGGTGGGCTTGCGTGGGCTAAAAGACATAATTTCTTGGCTTGTTCTTTACTCCATTATATTCATATAAATACCCTCATACCCCAAAATCAATATACGTTAATTTCATTATTGAAAATAACCTAAACACAGAAACACAAACCCACCCTTTGAGATCTGAACAGTTCTTGAGCAATTCCAACCTTTGATTCGGGTACACGAATTGCAAAGGTCGTTGTGTAAAACTTGGGGGGCGTGCGTCATCGGAAAACCTGTACCGGTGGTGGCGTATTTCGCTTCTAAGTCAGTGGGTTCCAAACCACGGCACAACAGAAGGAGGACAGGTCTATGTTTCCAGTATGGCGATCGAATTTGTTCTAAGGGAAGTTCTTGATTTGTCTATTATTATTCATGGAATCAACAGGTATTTTTCCAACAATTTAGAAGCGAAATAGTATTTAATTATACTGTTGATTTCTTGAATTTGAAGATTGTCTATATTTGACGATATTCAAGAACCCTAATTCATGAAGACTATAAAATTTGGTCAACGGAATATTATTTGTGTATCTCCGGTATCGTGATGGAATTTATAATGGAAGTCCGATTCTATTTGTATAAAATTAGTTTTAATTAGAGACTCTTGCGATTAAGATCAAGACGGGTCATGCGTTTCTCAAAGATTTGATCTTGTGTTTGTTCGACGTAAATTTAAGGAAGTTTAATTCTTTATCATCTGAGACTACCAATCTAGTGGACTTTATGTCAGCATGAATTAAAAGGGAAAAACCGGAAATTTCCATTGAAGGGTCGGTGGAAGCGGTGCAATTCAAGGAGCTTATTATTTATTTGGTATTACCTAAAGTACGGTTGGAGTATCAAATCAAATGGCATTACATATGGCTTCGCTATTTAATTATAGCAAGGAATAAAATGGACTAGTGTCAGACATGTTATGATTGAAGAAATTTGTGAGTTCATGTGCTAATCAACAGATGCAATGGGTAATCTTGAGGAAGTCTGCGGGTAGCTCGTGCCAAGTTTGGTAGAGTGTGTAACAAGAAGTTTGAGATGTGTGGCCATGCGAGTAGCGGACACCAGTCAAGAGTGATCAATGTCACATAGATGTCATAGGCCGTAAGGGTTGAACAAGCTAAGTTCCTTCTCAACTTATTTGATTACCTCATGTCTAGAAGTGGCCGGGTTTTCTCCATGCTTGATAGCAGAAGTGAAAGGTATGATTTGACAAGGACTAGTAAAGTTATGCTAGTCTAAATGTTATGAACTCCACATAAGGTAAGAATAGAAAGTAAGTTTCTTTGTCTTAATTATAGCTTATATATACTGTGTTTTTGCTATGTGGGGTTAGCCTTATAGTTGTGTTGTTCACCCAAGTTGTAGTTGTCTTCCCTGAAACGTTGACAGGGTCAAGTTTTATTTTCACAAGGTGTATGATGTGAGGGTTTTCTAGCTATGAAGTTTATTCAGTAAAGTACATTTCATATGGCATGTGTGACCAGTATGTATATGTGTGGGTGACGTATAAGTTGAACTATGAGCTATGTATGTAAGTCTCTATGACTTTAATTTAACGGTTGATGTATGTGAAGTTTCTCAAGTACAATGTATATCATGTATTAACTTATTAACCTTGGTTGATCATGTCGATGCTTTTGTCTCTAAGCTTTAGTCTGGCCAAGTAGTTGAAGTGTGGATCAACTCAGGTTAGCATAATGGTTAAGACTTGAACTAGTTGAGTTCCGTCTTATGTTTACTTTCTTCTTGAAAGGTTTAGATGGATTGAATTCTTGGTATTCTAGTAATGGTGGATAGGAATCCGGAACCATGTAAATAGACCATGTTAAATGCTACCTGAACTAGTTTTGAAGAGAAGAAGCATGTTAGTTTGAAAGTAAGCTCTTGTTGAGTTTTATGTGCTTGAGGTTTATGTCTTGCCTTGCCATGATATGTCTTTCAGTAGTAAGTTTCTTTCAAAGAAATTGAAGGGTGTTTGTTTACATTGAAAGGAGGTTGAAGGTAAGATATTGTATTTTAACAATATACATGTAAGTTTGGTATTGACCCAATTTTGTTACTCACCTGTGTTATGAGTTTGTCTGTTTTGCAGTAAGGTTGTGTAAGCTTCCTAGCATGATTGACTAATGATCATAGGGTTTGTTGTTGATACAATCATATGAGACAACTCAAGGTATGAGGAATAACCTTCATATATTAAATTAACTTTTGTGGTTAATGTGGTGAGTGGACTAGACAAGTCATGTGGGGGTCAAGTGTCTTAATTTAATCTATGCCAAGATGAAAGTACGAAATGATGAGATGAGTGGTGAGATTCTGGATGGTAAGATCATTGAATCGACCAAGGTATGTATCGAACTCATTCTCACTATGTAGAGAATTTAATATGATGAATATGTTGATCATGTTAAAAACCAGATTTATTGGGTGTGAATTAGCTTTGATGTTTGATTCAATATGCTAATGATTTGCAAATATTTTGGTTTAAGATTTTATTCTTGACATGATGTAGCTTTGCAGAAAGGAATTTGTTCGTTCACTTAATTTGTCTAGATAGCATTGTCCAATCGTTGTTGGAGTTGGAGTGATGCAGTGGACAAAGGTTAAGTAAATAACAAAGCTTATGATTACCCTGCCAGTGTATGTTTTACAGGTTGATGGGTTTGTACTTTGTTTGAGTTAATTGCAAAGCAAGTGTGACGCACTATCCGGTAGGAAGCAAAGATCATTGCTATTTAGGGATGATAAGTGTCAAGAATATAAGTTATTGCAAAGTGAACTATGGAAGTTTGTCCGTTGTGGGGGCAAGTTGATCCTCAAGTTCTCTACATTATTTTCTCAAGTGTCTTTGTGTGTGTTGATAGGAACTACGAAGGTAGTTACCTAGTAAGACAGAGCTTGTGGAAATGGTATTCTGGTGAGAGTATGTAAAAGCAGGAAGAGTCAAGCAGTTCCTTAAAAAAAAGGATGGAGCACAAGTAAGTGCTTGGTCGTCTAAGGAAATGGTGTTTTAAAACTCCCATGTGGTTTTTTCATTCCAGTGACGAAGTGTCAGATAATGAGTCTACGCAATTGAGGTATCTGGTTCGGTAACCCTCTAATTTTTATGGTTATGAGATGCCTTGCTAGACCTATTGCTTGATATTAACAGGTTGAGTTTTAGTGTCCATGACCCAGGTTGGGTGGTCAGATAAGACAGTTTACATGGATGCACCGATGTGCTTTTAACTTGAATTTTTGTTCTAATTGAGTCTGGAGCCTAGTTTGGTTGACTCATTGTTGTTTTACACTGTTGGTGTATGTTGAATCTAACTCTTTTGAGTGGTTTTTTTGACCAGGTGATTCAGAGACAGGCTGAGTGTGGCTCTTAATGTCATTTGTCCAGATATTCTTTGAATAGGACTGATAATGACGCCGACGTAGAGGTTGAGCATACTCTTAATACCTTTATCCCGGTAATCAAGAGTGAGGAGTGATGGTGGTCTTAAGTGACCTGGACTGTCAGCTCTAAAACTGCTTGAGTAGGGAATGTGCAGTGAAAGGTACCGAAGAGATAGGTTGAGCGTAGCTCTTAATGGCTCTAGCCCAGTCGCTCAAGAGTAGGGAGTTATAGTGATCTTAAGTGATCAGGAACTATTAGCCCAGATACTACTTGAGCAGGGACCGATAGAGACACCGAAGATGAGTGCATCTTGCCCGAAAGCTCGTTAAGCTGCGGCTAGATGGTGCACTGTTGAGTGCATCTTGCTTGAAAGCTCGTTGAGCTGCGGTTAGATGGTGCACTGTTGACTGATGGAGGTTGAACTTAAATGTTCTTAATGTTTAGTTCCATTGCATAAATAGTCCTTGGATTTGCAAGGTGCATGTGAAGGTTCACATGTCTGCATGAATAGTCCTTGGATTTGCTGGGAATGCTGAGAACACCTACGTGGGTACGAAGAGTGGCGCTCTTCAAGGGAGGATTGGGCGTGATCCTTCTGAAGTACTCATGAGATCCCAAGTGTAGCCAAGATTTGCGGAATTGCTTAAGCTCTAAAGGCAAGGTATGTGTTTACAAGGTCCCTTCTTCGCTCCTAGGAATTCAAATCTTAGGATATTCACTACGGAAGTGTTGAAAACCTTGTGCACTAATGTGTTAGTTCAAATCTTCGGATACTAGCATTTAAGTACTAAGACTTTCATTTACTGTTCAGATTTCATGATCTCCTGTCCGTTTTGCATTAGTGGGGGATTGTTGGAGTAATTGCGATTCTAGTAATGCAAATCGGAGATTAACCAAGTGAGTGTACGAGGAGTTAACGAGGGAGTGATATGTGCAAGCTAAAGATCTAGCGAAGGAGCTATAGCTCTAGCAAGGATAGATAGCTTTGGCAAGGCCGAGCTATAGCTCGGGTAATAGAGAGCTATAGCTCGCTGCTGCTCGTGGTCGCTGCAAGGCCGAGCTATAGCTCGGATACGAGAGAGCTATAGCTCGCTGGCCATGTGCTTGCGACAGGGGCGAGCGAGAGCTCGAGCGATAGCTCGCACGCTAGCTCGCTGCCGTAGTTGCTCTCTGCTAGGCCGAGCGATAGCTCGCTCGACTGCGAGCGAGAGCTCGGTCGATCAGTTTGCTTTTGGGCGGTGGGCTTGCGTGGGCTAAAAGACATAATTTCTTGGCTTGTTCTTTACTCCATTATATTCATATAAATACCCTCATACCCCAAAATCAATATACGTTAATTTCATTATTGAAAATAACCTAAACACAGAAACACAAACCCACCCTTTGAGATCTGAACAGTTCTTGAGCAATTCCAACCTTTGATTCGGGTACACGAATTGCAAAGGTCGTTGTGTAAAACTTGGGGGGCGTGCGTCATCGGAAAACCTGTACCGGTGGTGGCGTATTTCGCTTCTAAGTCAGTGGGTTCCAAACCACGGCACAACAGAAGGAGGACAGGTCTATGTTTCCAGTATGGCGATCGAATTTGTTCTAAGGGAAGTTCTTGATTTGTCTATTATTATTCATGGAATCAACAGGTATTTTTCCAACAAAGACGTGCATTGTATATATAATATATATACTATCTCCTTTCCTAGTATAATACTCTGTAGATCTTAGTTACAATTTCTATAATACTCCGTAGCAAACTAGCAGAGACTAATGAGGATAGAACGAGAGAGGGTACAAAGTAAGACACGTGTCAAAAAAAAAAAAAAAAAAAAAAAAATTATCGAGACAGTGTGTTATTAGCATATAAGTGGAGTTTATGTAGGAAAAAATTTGCCGAAAAAAAAAATACTGGTGGATCGATATAATTAATGTTTATTTTAATTTGATAATTCTACTTTTACTTATCTTATATAACGAAAGTCCCTAGTTTTTGCCTTTTATTTTGTCTCATGTCTTTAGCTTGCAATTTAAAGATAGAATTAATACATATTAAAATATTTCTGAGAAAAGAATAACTGAGAGCAATTTTCTTTCTTGTTAGCTTTGCAAGAAGGTACTCAAATTACTGGCCTTTTCCCTGTTGACTTAAGAGAACAACCAGGAATTCAGGTTTATATTATTCTTACTTTTACATTTACTAGTTTCTCACAAGTCACGATTACTTCTCATTGTATGCATTGTAATGTCAACCAAATTACTGGCCTTTATCCTGTTGACTTAAGAGAACAGCCAGGAATTAAGTATATATAGTTGTTAGATTGGTCGTGCAACTTCCCATAATAATAGGAAGTTGCATGACCATTGTAACATAAATATTTAACATTGCAGTTTATATTACTTTCATTTAAATTAACAATTAACTAACTACTTTTCATTGTATGCATTGTAATGTCAACCAAACAAGTAATAAACATAATTAAACATTAATTATAGCATTGATCAACATGTAGAGTGTGTTTTGCATTCCTAAATAAATATTTATTATTCGAAGAAAAATGACATATTCAACATCTTGGGGGCCAGTTGTTGTATATAAGCATTTTATATCTTTTTTCTAAACTGTACTGATATTGATTTAGGACTAGATCGAGATGACGACAAAAAATCATGTGCCAATTGGTGTTAATGCTAATGTTTGTTTTTTCTAAATATTTTTATTTTTACCTTCTTATTTACATCCTTTAGGATTGTATATGTCATTCTCTTTCTAGTAAATGTATTGTTTATACAAATTTCTAATTACATTACATTAATATTGCATTAGTATTTCATGGCTAATAATAATATTTGTTGTAATCAGGATGTGTCTGCTATGCTATCAGAAAATTCACGCTCACCTTGGGGCAACAAGTTTATGTTAAACCTATTGCCAATTACTTACTCTAAACGTGATTTAGATGCCCTAGCTTGTACAGCTCGAGCTAAGGTGATAATGGATCATATGAAGCATTCGATGGAAACTCGTATATGTGACAAATGGGGAAAGCTTACATATTCACTACTTGGTTATAAGGTAATTACTAGGAATAATAATAAGTACGATATTATCTATACTTTAAAATATATACAACATTTTGACTATCAATAATATCGCCAATGTTCATATTTGGACATTAGTTAATACTCCGTATTTCTTTTATTTCCCTTTTTTATCCTATTTTTGCTTATACATTATGATATGTTGCATGGGGCTTGAATAATGTACAAACACCCGACTGTACAACAAATGATTCCACCAAGGAGGGATTAAACTAATAAACTCTCTTTATTCTTGTATTGCATGCAGGTTGTAAGTGACTTTTATAGCAAAGTCTTTAGTAATACAAGCTTCGTTATATCGAACATGGCTGGCCCTCAAGAGGAGATTTCAATTGCTAACAACCCTGTGACTTTTTTAAGAATCACATCTTCTAGTCAACCTCATGTAAGTCGTGATGTCAACTAATTTCTCTGTCTTTTAAAAGTCATTTCGTTTTTTAACTTTTTTTGTGAGATAATTACTGTCTAGAAAGGATTAACCTTTAGATATAATACAAAGGGAGTATAAAATGCATGTTCTAAAGTATTTACGCGTTTCACATGTATGGCATTGTTTGGTTTCGAATTTGATGGTATATATAGGCAATCACAATGCATATGGTAAGCTACGCTGGGAAGGCAGATTTGCAAATTCAAGTAGCAAAAGAAGTGATACCTGACCCTGAATTTCTAGCCACATGCTTTGAAGATGCGTTGCTTGAAATGAAGGAAGCTGTCGCTAATAAGATGGGTTGTAAATTTTGAACGCATTAGATTGGATCCGATCATGTAATACGACTACATTAAATATCTTGAATAGACAACGAACTCTCTTAAGAGGAGAACGCAAAACTCACAATTCTTGTGTTAAATAATTTTATACTCCTAGTTCAATAAATATCAAATTTGTATGATATAACATACTTCCCCTTTTTTTTTGTTTCTTTTTTTACAACACGCCTTTTAACACAAGGTTTAAAATGTATCAAGTATAAAAATTATTTTCAATAGTTTATCCATTTACATTATAATCTCAACCTGATCATTACATACCATAAAGCTGTATTGCTAAATAAAAACAAAGGAATATATTCTTAATCCATTTAACTACTAACAATTGAAATTTCGTACCTTACAAGACATTTACATTCCATTATAGTAGATGTTAAATGTAGGCGAATAGGTGATAGAATACAGATGTAAATCATGTAATATTGATACTTCAGTTATTTTTTTATTTTTTTAACGGTAAACTACGAGGAGGGTCCCTACCCAATCACAGATTCACAGGAATAGAAGTTGTGAACTTGTGAGGAATCGAACCCCTATCACTTGGGAACCGTACTCCATCTCCTCATTCCTTTGATACTTCAGTCGTTAAATTAAACTATTGATTGACTGAGCAAAAAAATCCAAATTTTTTTAGTTTAATTCTGAATAACCCAAATTTTAGTTTTGGATAATAAAAGGTTGAATTATTTTGAAATTTTTTTTCTCATATTAGTAATATTACTATATTTTGCAGATCATTTGAAAAAAAAAAAAAATAAATAAAAAAAAATCAATTATTAGAAAGACAAAAAAAATTCCCTTGAGTTGATTCTGGTATTCTAATCCACTTACTTGCTCTCTCGGCCTCTTCCTCACCAGTCATCCCACCGCTGCCATTGCCACCGCCGGCACCACCATAAACTCCGCCACTTCGTTACAAACTTATACATCACGCTATTTTCTTATTCAAGAATTGAAAATGAGAGCAGGGGTAGTAGGCATTGTTCATGGAGGTCCCACTTTCACTTCTACCGCCACCGCTTCACGGTTGCGCTCTTTCCCTCCTCGTTCTCCTCATGTTCGATGCTTTTCTTCTTCCGGTATCCTCACTTTCTTTAATTTTTAATTACTTCCCAATTATTTATGATCTTTCATACAATTTGTAATTTCTTAATTTGCTCTGTTTACCTAGAATTAGAGGTTTGTTAATTCATAATCTGGTTTGGTTAATCCACAATTGGGTTTTATGGGTATCTGTTTTAATGAACTGGGTTTTTTTTTTAATTTTAATTTTATTAATTTTGTGATGGGTTGTTATATTATTGGATTGATTATGATTAGGAAACTTAGAATAATTTTACAATTTGCAATTTTGATGAAGTTTTTTGTGTTAAATGTGAGAATGTAGAGTGTGTAAGTGTATTCAGCAATTATTTGATAACAATGGTGTAATTTTGTAAGTAGGCTGAAAGGATGACTCTCTATATTAATTGTAACTCTATTTTGAAAAATGTTGGTTGTTATGAGGGTAAATGTTATCAACAACTACCCTCTTATTTCGTGATTTAATCTCCTTACGTTGCGAATTCGAATTTCGATGTGTTGGTTGGTTCATGGAGGGGTGGATTGTAAGAAATGGCTTTGTAATAAGATAGAGAGTAGCGATATACGGGAAAAGATTAATTTAGGCTTATGTGAGTGAAATTTATATGTGATTTAGAGTTAAGTTACTTAATTAGTTCTGTTATGGAATCTGAAGTTATGGGAATCTGGTTATGGGCGAAAAGTTTGGACGGGTTTTTTCTCTTGGTGATGTGCTTATGGTGGCTTGAAATTATAGTATGTATTTCTCAGGCCAATTCGAGTTGTGTTATCGTAAAATAAAATAAAATAAAAAAATCTCTTTTTTAGTACTTGCAGTAGTATTATGATTGATAGAGCTATTTACAAGATGAGGGTGGAGCTTGATCTTGATTTACTTGAGTTTGCATTGGCTTATACAAGACTCAAAAGAAAAGATTTTGTGTTGGATTATCTATTAGTTTAAGTTTGCTTGAAGGTTCAGCTAGAAAAAAAAATAAAAATCTAATTTTCTTCTTGTGAGATTATGATACTTGTGTGCAGCATAGTGGTAGTTATTATGATTTAGCAATTTACAGTCATGACTATGTGAGACAAACGATTAATGTTAGTATAATGTACAGCTGAAAGCTTGCTTATGGACTTGCAATTTTCTGAAAAGTAGAGGTTAGTTGGTAGATAAAGTGTTTATGGACGACATGCCTGCATTATACTTGATTGAGTTCTGTCTTTTACCATTTTACCTGCTATCTGTTCTATGAATATTTATAGATTTCTGTTTTAATCATGTAAAAATTTGTGCAGGCCATATATCATTTATAAAGGATGTTGCTTGCACTCAACCCCCTGAGCATCTTCATGAGCTGCTAAATGTGCTACAAACAAAGGGTATAGTTCATAAATACTCAACCATCATCTTTGAGGGATCAAGATTTCTATGGTATGGCGTGTGGTAAATTAGGAAAGTATTGTTTTTAACATCATAAACTTACAAGTCATGACACTATTCTAGTTATAAACAGATTTGATTTATGCATCAAATATGATTTTATCGTGGTTTTGATTTCACTAGTACTAAATATATTTTTTCTATAAATCAGTAATCGAGAAGTATGTGTATCCATGGCTGTCTGTGGACAGTGGACACCGACGTATGGAATCATGATATTTTCAACATACATTTGTTTGGGGAAACAAAACCCTTACATATATTTTATGTTGCCATTTGCTTTTATATAAGGCTGCATATTCCCAAATAAGGCAGGAGCCATACAGGGGTGGGCATAATTGTTGCTTTCATATCTGCCAGAAAAAAAAGAAAAAAAAAAAAAACCTTTGGAATCAGACGTCAAAAGTTTTAGCCTTACAGTGTATTATTAATAGTAGAGCTGAACTCTTACTTTATTATGCTTCAAGCAGGTGAAACTATTGTTTCCCCAGGAGCTAGGCAGGGCTTGATTCCTCTTGTTATTCCACTATCAGAAAATTCATCAGGTTATAAGAGTTAACAACTGTTCACAATTATGTATCCTCTATCATTGAATTCTCTTTGTGCTCAATGAACTATTGTCTTTAACAGGTACTGTAACTGCCTTGCTGCGATGGCCAACAGCTCCACCAGGGTAGGAAATTTGAATACTTGTGTACCCAATTCCTTGAACTACTTTTACATGTTCTCGTAAACCCATTACCAATCGCATACTGCAGGATGGAGATGCCAGTTGTGGAAGTACACAAACATGGAGTTTGGCTTTTGGCAAAGAATGTAATGAATTATTCTGAAAGCATATGTTCATGTGCGTACGTAGACAAGTTCTAGTATCAATATTGAAGGATGATGTACTCTGTCTAGTACATGCTTCATATGTCTTCCACCGTCAACATTATATTTTTGTGTCACCCATTCTATTGAGGTTCCAAGTTTTAAAACATGATGAATGTTTACTTTCCAATCCAGGTAAATCAATATATTCACAGAATACTTGTTGAGGAAGATGCATTGAACAGGGAAGGTGGTGATGATGTGCTTTTTGCGGCTTCTCTTGAGGCTGGAAAGAAGCTTTATAAAAAGGGTGATATTGCTGAGTCGCAGACTCCTAATCTTGATGTCTATCTTCTTAAAAAGGTAAAAGGAGAAATTTAAAATTTACTTAATAACCTGACTCCTTGAACTTGTTAAATGACACCATTCTTTACTTAGGTCGGGTTGTTTCCAGATGTTTTAGAGAGAAAAGTGATGCGACATTTCGATGATGGTGATCATGTGAGCTTACTTGGATTCTATCCATATTTTTCTGCTGAGTATTGCGATTGATCTGTTTTTGTAATACTCTTCTATGTGACCTTAAGGTTTCAGCATTGGTGACTGGAGAATTCTATACGAAGAAAGACCTTTTCCCAGGGTTTGCACGGCCTTATGTTTTCAATTCAAAGATCTTGTTGAAGTATGCAGACTTGTACTTTAGTTGTCGATAAGCACATATTTCTACTGCTGAGTAGATAGGGTTCTTGATAGTTTGCTTATGATTTGGAAGTTGTATAACCTTAAACTATTAATTTTCAGGGTTGGGCGTGTTTCAGAAGCTAAAGATGCTGCAAGGGTGGCACTGAAATCACCATGGTGGACTTTAGGTTGTCCATACCTGGTATGCATCCTTTCTTCCCCGTTATTTCCTGCATTTCCAGCTCCTTCCCAAAGTTTCCTTGCAGGTTTGGTTAGCTTGGTGACCTTCTTCCCCCTTGTTAAAAAGGATTGAAATCTTTTAGAATTTCTTGTCATATTTCGATTGAAAATCACTACAATTAAGCAAGAATCTTCTGCATCGGAAAATATAAAGAAAGTTAAGGATGAGGATAATGAAAGCACTTTCTGAACCATTTTTTCTTGTTTTGACTAAAGACTTTCGTTACTAGATTTTATCTTATTTTTTTCTCTCTTTTTTTTATGGCTTGTGATGTCTATTAATGTTGATCAGGAAGTTGCTGATATGGCACATTGGGAAGATGAACAAATAGAATACATCAAGGAGAAGGTGACAGAAGAGGGTAGGCAGGAAGATTTGAAGAAAGGAAAAGAACCAATCCAGGTATGAATGTATGATTATATAATTATAATTGGTTTTTGCTAAATTCAATTTTTGGTTCCGGGAAGATGACCCCAAAGTTTGATAGGAATTCTAGGCAAGACATTTTAAGCAAACTATTTTTCGAACTTCATGTTCAGGTGGCATTGGATGAAGCCGCTTTTTTGTTGGACTTGGCTTCCATTGAAGGATCTTGGGATGAAAGCCTTGAGCGAGTTGCTGAATGCTACAAGGAAGCTGGACTAGATGAAATTGCTAGATTTGTTATGTACAGAGACTGATTTTAAAACAAGGTGATGTGCTCCATTTTATTCTGTCCAGAATTTTGCTCCATATTCCAGTTTTGATCGCCCTAGAAGTTGATTCAACCAACCTGCCAATTGTAACTTTTTTCCTTGTATATATTACTAAGGAATTCAAATTTTGGAACAATTGGAAGAGAAAGTCTTGTATAAAATCATGACAGATACAATTTTTTTTATCATATTATTACAGCCTTTTAATTTTAAGAATTCATACTGCTTGATTATGTACATGCAACCCCAAACTTTAGTGCCTTCGATCACTAGCTTGCAACAAAAGGCTCCTTACTCAATGCTTTTGAAGAAAAATTAGGAGTAGGGAGAAGGATTCAAGTTCATATACTATACTAAATCACAAGACATCCCTTTGTTTCTTCAAGGTGCTTGTGTTGCGCTGCAATGGAGCAGCTTTTGTTTTGCTGGGGCCTTTCCTCCTCCTCAAGAACAGCTTTCTGATAAAACCAAACCCACCACCCGGCTTCTTACTCGAAACAAGAGCTAATGTGTTCACTTCTTCAAGAGATTGGACCTTTAGCCCAGGAGGAGGAGGCAGAGCTTTGAACTCATTGTGGTTGACACTCTTCTTCTCTGAGCTGTCTTCATAACTTTCTTCTTCTTCAGTTCTTATATTCTTGAGACCATCCGTTTGATCACCAGTGTCCTCCAACATACGATCGCGGAGAGTAGAGCGTTGTATGTCTAGGCTCTTGTTATCAATCGATGAGGAATTTTGAACCTTTAATGCAGTAGTATCAAGAGGGAGAAGCTCATCAAATTGTGTTGCATCTGGTGATGGCAATGCCTTGAGTTGCTTGGCCAAATTTTGAATTGTTTCCTGCCATTAAAATATATATCAGCCAAAAGTGACAACTAACAAGGCTAGGGAGAGGGGGGGGGGGGTCTTATTTGATGTTTTAAACTTTAGTATACACATTTCGGGAAAGAGCCAATGCAAGATAAAGGGGAGCTTATAAGTTATGAGATGGACTGCATATTTCATTCAAAAAAAAAAAAAAAAAAATGGACTGCATATCCGTTATCCCAGCCAATACTCATACTCTGAAGCTTTAGCATATGAAGTACGGAGTACTTACTGTTCTCAGTATCTTCTCTACTTGATTTGTGTCATTCCCTGGAAACTCCTTCTTTGAGAGCCTGAACCTGCAGTCACATGCCCTATAGTCTGATCAATTATACATACGTACATACATACATACACAGATATGTACAATACATGCATACATGTGCTGTGTGTGAGCGTCTGTGTGTGATCTATATCATGAATTTCAAGTTTTGCTTTCTTTAGGGGTGCAATTTTCAGGCTTTCACTAGTTCCTCAGAAGCTAAAAGATTCCAAAGGGAAGAGGGTGGGGGGGGGGGGGGGGGGGAGATTCCTCTTACGTTTCCAACTGAAGCTGAAGCTCGAGGCATGTTGTCTCCAATTCTTCACAGCAATTATTCTTATCCTCCAACTCTACCTCTAAGGATGATAATTTGTGGAGGATCTCGTTTTGTTTGGCTTTTGCAACAGTAAGCTGTGTATCAAGATCTTCATTAATCAGCCTCTCATTTTCTACTTGTTCCTCAGTAAGGCCTTTTGATTCCTTGAGAGATTCTAGCTCTCTTTCTAGGCTTTCAATGGTTTGCTTTGATTCTTGAAGTTGGTTTCCTAGAGATACATTTTCTTCAATCACACTTTGTAGCTTCTCCTTCACTTGTCTGTTCTCTTCTTGCATTGCTGATTGAATTGCTATCATCTGAGCAAGTGTATCATGACGATTAAGAGAGCCAACCACCATTCGGTTGTCACTTTTTGATCTGTCAATACTGAAATGTTTTCTTATCTTTTCACTCGCGAATGAACCATCTGTTACATTGGGACCTTTGGTGTCTTCCACTGACATACTGTTGCTTAAAAAGCTTGCAAGAGTTGAACTTTCTGTGGGAGTAGAATCTGAAGATTTCCACGTCAAAAGACCACGAATATCTGAGCTGTGATTTTCATTTTTCTGCAGATTATCGTAACCCAAAGCAATCATAATGTCTTGCAAAAGCTCACCCATATTTCTTTTCGAAACTTGATGTTCTTCCAAGATCACCTTTAAGATCTTATCCAGCCAAGAATCTCCATGTCTAAGCAACCCTTTTTCCGTGTTGCTCATACTATCTACAGAAACTGGAACAATTTCTTTACTGGTCGATTGTAATTCCTTCCCTGAACCTTGTGTATCCGTGCTTACTATAGCATACTTCTCCATTTCTGGCTCATTCTTGATTTTCTCTTGTCTAAACTGTTCGAGTTCTGCTAGTAAAGCATTAGCCCATGATTCAGAATCACAAACTTCACCATAATTGCTGAGCCCAAGATCAGATATAGCCAACTGCATCGAGTTTTCAGCTTCTGAAAGCTCGTTCAGCTGTGCTTTAAGTTCTGCCACTTTAGATGCCATCTGACCATATTTGACTCTCCAAGACCGAAGCTCACCGTTACTTAAAGACAGCATCTCTTTCAACATCTTGTTTTCCTCTTCCATGTTGAATGCCCTGTCAATGAGAAAACTTGTTCCCCTGCCAGATTTTTCAGGAGAATCCCCCACCCTCGGATTTGACCTCTTTGTATTCAATGGAGCGATAAGACCTTGAAGCCTTTTTCTAACTAGATTGCGTAGCTCCTGACATTCGGCCTCTAACTTCTTTACTAGCTTTGCATTCTCCAACTCTGATCTACGGCTGTTTTTCCATTCCTCATTTTGCAATTCCAGCTCCTTCTCCATCATGTGGAACTCATACTTAAGAAGCGTATTCTCTTTCTCAGCTGAATCTAACCTGTCCATCAGCATGCCGAATTCAGCTTCCAGCTCCTCTTTTCCCTTATCAAGATCTTGGACCAACTTCTCTTTGTAGAGAAGGGCCTTCATCAAATTGGCATTTTCAGCTGATAAATTTACCATCCTTTTGTTAGCTTCGCCTAATTTACCATCCAACTTCCTCTTTTCCTTCTCAAAATCCACCAACACCTTCTGCCCATCTCGGAGAGACTCTATCTCCTGCATGCAGTCTTTCAATGCAGCATTGAGATTAGCCAGTTTTTGCTCTGCTGGTTCTCCTTGCTGCAGCGCTTTGTCTAGCTCTTGCTTGAAGTATGATGCCTCCGCTGCTGCCATCTTTTGACCTGTGATACGATATTAATAACAATTGGAATTCTTAACCATACACCAGAAGACTGTAAAACCTCGCTATCTACCTGCTAGTGCTTGTTCTGCTATTCGTGCGTGCATTCTGATTAGTTCATCCTTAGCATTACAGTCGCAGATGACCGAGGCTGACTTGTCACTGACATTACTCGGGCATTTCACAGGTCCTACTCTCTCTTCACCCTGCAGTCAATATACCAACAAAAATCAGAACTAATGGATTTACTTGCACATTCAATTATACTGAAGGATATGCTTAGATTGACAGAATATCAGCTGCATATTCATAATGACTTTGGTTCAGTCACACTTTATATAACAATCACATAAATCTAGAATGGCATGAAAAATGTCTATACACTAAAACATTCTGTTGAGCTCAGAAACTATTCACAATATCCAAAATACTAGTATATAAAATCAGGCAAAATTGCGTTACCTCTTCTACATTTCCTTCCACAGACAGACTAGCTCTTCCATCATCAACTACAGTCTTTTCCGATGATTTTCTCCGCCAACGCCACGACTTGTTCTCCATGGGTTCTAATAACACTCAAAGAAGAGCTACTGCACTAGTACATTGTCAAAACAACCTGAAAAACAAGTAAAGATCATAATCTATCACTTTTCTTCACAACATTATACCAGCTTCTATAAAAGCACCAAGTTAACTCATTTCATTTCATAACCTTTCATAATGATGATGAATTGAAACACACGGAAGTAAATCCATACCTCAACTTAACTAATCATGATTTGGGTTTTTGATTAATAATAATAATAGCAAACTTATTAAACCACCCATGTCATACTATATGATTCAACAAAGACATTATAAAACTATAAAATATACACATAATATAAGATAAACTAACCAAATTAGTTCATGATTTTAGCAGGAAAATGGGAAATCTCACCGACAAGCAAGAAATCAAAGGAGAAGTAATAATGTTGTGGGGAGAAAGGGGCCAATGAAGAAGGTGAGTGGAGAAAAGCACGCATGGGTCCGTTGAAAAAGCAGAGAAATAACCGGTGATTAAGGAAACAGACAGTGGAATGACTGTGTTTTTTACTTTTTTGACTACATTATTACATTGGATTCTACTGTATGTTGTGCTACTGCTGTACTATCTTTCTGCTACTGTCTGCTAAAGAGTTGAACATATTACTACTTTAGAAGGTACAAGGTATATATGGTGATTAACTGATTAATTCTCTTGGGAAAATTAGATCATCTACATACATGTGATATGACCGTTAGATGTATCGTTAGTTTGTGACTCGTAATGATTTTTTATCAATTAAAGTAACTAGCACATGTTACAACGGAAGGTCCGTTTATTGTTGTCTAAGCTTGTTCGACATAAGTAGTTGTTGTAATAGATGTTAGCTGCTAAATTTGGATGTATGCTTTTAATGCTAAGCACGATGAATGTATGTGTTTTGGAAGATGACATGTTATTAAGCATGTTTCTTTGATGGTGAGTTTGCTCATTATGGTTAGCCTTTTAAGGCAGTGTTCATAGCTAAAAGTACAAACAAGCATATTAGTGGTGTATATCAAAGACTTGTAGAGACTAAAAATGTACATAAACAAATTTTGTTTTATTAATTAATACTTCAGATTTGGATGAGCCATTAAGAATAATATTCATTCCTTTTGTCATAAAATCCCTATCTACTTTATACGCAATTTTAAATAAATACGATATTCTCATTCGTCAACTCCACCAATGAAGCACCATCAATTATGGTTACTACCCCATGAGCATTAGTGCATCTCACCAATTCATGATAATCAAGAAAATACAAGTGTAACCAACATGAAATTAAGGCCTTTATTCCTACTTAAAACTACCACAAACCACCATTAAAGGCAAAGCTTCAAGATATGAACAACCCACCAAATATCAAAGTAGTTGATCCAGCTAATCTATATTTAATGATTAAAGTTGTTATTATAAAGTATAACATGCAATCACTTCTTTATCTTACCTTTTTTTTTTTTTTTGGAATAGCTTCTTTATCTTACCTTAACAGTTACTAATTTACTATAATTGGCATGGTACATCACTTGCATGTATGAAACATTACTAATTAGTTAGTATAATAATAATAATAATAACGAAAAGAACATACTCTGTTATGTCTTATTTTAGGCGTTGAACTTCATTCTTCTTCCTCCTTTACTTGGTCCAATTCCTTCTTTTATTTTCTTCTTTTGGTTAAGTATTTTCCATCTTTTCAAATTCTGTTTTTATAGTTCAATCATGTAGTTTTTACTCATTTCGTTTTGTGATTGTCGTTCATTGTTAGTTAAATGAAGTATAAAAGGGATGATCTAGAATTTGGTTATTGTGTCTTTGTCTCTTGATTGGATTAACACTTCCCTGCCTAAGCAAAGATGCCACATACTAAATTCTAGTTGGTGGACTCAAAGTCCCCCATGTGGCCACTTATTGTAATTGGAAATGTTTTTTCTTTTTAATGAAGTTTGACATAGTAGTATATAATTTCATTTTAGGTACCTAAATTTTTGGTAACTTTATTTGGATATCCCAAATTATATAGGTTGTTCCTCCTCGAGTGCCTCGCTTTAACATCATTATACTTCCGTCACAATAATTTATGTCATCCACTATATAATTTTTTTTAATTAAAATGTATTTTGATATAAAAAAATTTAGGCTTTGTTTCTTGACCTACAAAAATACCTAGTAAAAATATATTTCAATAAGTAAAAATTTAGTCTCCATAAATTCAATTCAGCTTTGATGAATTCAAACTCCACAAACATTTTTCTAGCTAAAGATCATTGCATCTTGTATTCACACAATTGACACAAAGTATGCGAGTATTACAAACTCCATCAACTCTTCATCCACACGCATTTATTTTACAACCTTAACCTTTGCACAAATTTAAACCCAAACACCTATGATACATTGGCACCTTATAACCTCTGCCTTTATGATTCCTCGTGTTATTTAAATTGTTCTAGTATAATTTTCAACATAACTATATTGCATAATCATGTAATCATATACCATACTTTATATCTTATAGTTAAAAATTAAAAAAATATATATATATTTCAAAATAAAATAACATACAAGTATACTCAAATTACACAGTATTATTCTACTCGTTAAGTTATTAGCATTAACATACGGAGTACTGCACACCATACTCTCGTGTTCAAAAGCGTATAAAACATAGAAAATACAGCAATACTTACACGGCTACACCCAAATTAAACAAGAATCCTATAAAAACAACGCGTAGAAATATTTATTTCTTTATTTATACATTTCATTTTCGTCGCAAAGTACGTGGTTGGTTCAGTTACAATTGAGGGGCATAAACGACATTTCAGCATTGATCACAATAATAAGTCGGTGTTTTTTTTCTCCATCAGATAACCAGATATTCTTATCCACCCTAACTTCTTTATATTACCGCCTTTACCGGTCACCCAAACTACAAAACTCAGGGACAAAACCGGCAATTTCCCTCCCAAAATATTCTCTCTCCTCTAATCATCACCTCATTTCCCCCTTTTTCCCCAGAATATCATCCGATTCATCTTTCGTCGGAACCCTAGATTTTCTCTCTCTTCAATGGAGATTTCTCCGGCGACGTCGGCATCTGCCTCGTACGATTCTCAGATCCGAAGTTCGAATTCCGAAGATGCGTCGTCTAATGAGTTGACTGATTTGAATGATGTTTCAATCGAAGAAAGAGATGGTAATTTTACGGCGGCGCCGGAGAATTCTTCGGCGTCTTCTTCGCCGCTGTCTTCGGTTGCTGTGAATAAATCGTACGACGATGATGACGAAGAAGAAGATGTTTGTCGGATTTGTCGAAATCCAGGTGATGCGGATAATCCGTTGAGGTATCCGTGTGCTTGTAGCGGAAGTATTAAATTTGTTCATCAGGATTGTCTTCTTCAGTGGCTTAATCATAGTAATGCTCGTCAGTGCGAGGTTTCAGCTCTTTCTCTTCTTTTTAATCATCTCTGATTTTTTTTATAATTTCTATTTTTGTTGACTATGAATTGATAATTCGTGGAGAAATTGATCGAATTTTGTGTTGTTTGATGCTTCTTTGAGTTTAAAAATGTTGATTATCTTTAGAAATTGGGGCAAGATTTAATCTTGTAATTATTGTAGAATTGTCTAATATATATTGACAGTAAGAAAATTAGGATTTAGTAGGTTTTACCAATTTTTGAAGAGGGAGAGGGGAAGTGGAAGCAATTGATCATGTGTAAGTAATTTGAATTTAGTGCTTTAGAATTAGGGTTTTTCAAGAGAGGTGATCACATCGTTTTTATGTCTTTATTTTTTTTGTGTGAATGGTATTGTCACACTATGATGATGGTCAAGGAGTTCTGGTGTCGAAAGTTGAATTAACGGTGAAGTTGTGGTGATTGTGAATCATGCTGCTGCAATGAAGCTGACTAGTCTATGAGGGTCTTGTACCATTTTCATGATGGGGCGTTTCCCTTTATCATATACAGTCCTTTATCTTTATTGAAAGGACTTAGTCTGTTTAAGCAATTGCTATAAATAACGACTGCAAACATTATATGTTATATGTCGTCTTGTTGAGCTGAGGTCTAGGGAGATCTAGTTGTATGCAGCCTTAGTTCAAGTAGTCCAAAATTGCTCCATATTAGAGAGGCCAATTTGCTTCAGTGTTCATGAATTTGGCTCCTGTGGTACTGTATTATAAAACTATCTTTTCGTTGTAATTATCTTCTGATAGTTAATTGTTAAAATGCATGTAGTTTTCATTCTGTGATAGCTTATAAAACTATCTTTTCATAGTAATTATCTTCTGAAAGTTAATTGTTAAAATGCATGTAGTTTTTCTTCTATGATAGCTTATAGAACTTAAATCTGTGATATGTGGTTTTTTTTTTTTTTTTTTTTATCCGTTTATCTGATGAAAATGTCTTGTATGTCTGCAGGTGTGCAAGCATGCATTTGCATTTTCCCCTGTTTATGCTGAGAACGCTCCAACTAGACTTCCTTTCCGGGAGTTTGTTCTTGGGATAGGGAAGAAGACCTGTCATGTTCTGAAATTCTTTTTACGTCTTGGTTTTGTGCTATCTGTTTGGCTTCTGATTATCCCTTTCATCACTTTCTGGATTTGGCGACTGGCTTTTGTTCGTAGTTTTTCTGAAGCCAATCGTTTATTCCTCAGTCATATGTCATTTACCGTTATTCTTACCGATTGTCTGCATGGATTTCTTCTCTCAGCAAGCATTGTGTTTATTTTTCTTGGGGCTACATCTTTGAGAGATTATTTTAGACATGTACGAGAAGCTCAAGGGCAAGATGCTGATAGAGAGGATGAAGGGGATAGGAATGGGGCCAGAGCTGTGAGAAGGCCTCTTGGACAGGTCAATAGAAATTTGCTTGCTGATGGCAATGTGGATGATGTTGGTGAAGCTGTTCAAGTAATTGCTGGAGCTAATCAATTGATCAGACGGGCAGAAAACGTCGCTGCTCAATGGGAGAGGCATGCTGCCCGGCTTGAAGTTCATGTTGATCAGATTTTTGATGGGCTGGATGATGCAGATGGTGCAGAAGATGTTCCCTTTGATGAGCTTGTGGGCATGCAGGGTCCTGTTTTCCATTTGGTTGAGAATGCTTTTACTGTGAGTATCTACTTATTTTTTGCTGAATTTTTTTACCCTAGCCCGAAATTCCCATATGCACTCAGATCTGAAATGGAATAAATAAATTTAGCATTATATAATAGGGTTAGAGGTAGAACTGCTGATGTTGATACTGCTTACCCTTTTGAGCATAAAGTATTTGATTGAATTTTGTTCTGTTTGACTCTGGACAGTAGACTCTTTGGGACATGTCAGTTAGGACATTTTATGGGAAAGTACTATGAGTCATTATCTGTGAAAGACTTTCTGTTGAATTTTTTTCTGGTTCATGATATCTGTAGATGTTTTAGGATGGCTTGTATACTGTTTAAACTTAAAACATCTCAGATACATGATGTCTGTAAGATGTGCTCATTCAAGTGTTTGTTCTATGGAGTTACACTATTCTAAATATACTACCTAAAAGTACCAGCTCAAGAATATTTAAATTGTCTTTTGATATTGTATTTTTTTTAAAATAAAAGACAGTTGCTATCTTGCTGTTACCTTTGGTATTAGAGCATGTTAGCATTACACCAGATAGAGATAGACTGATAGAGCATAATGTTTACTTTGTTAGCTAACACATTAAACAGTACTTAATTCTCCATGTTTTGTAACTTAACATTTATCTATTTTTTGAAACCTTCAAGTTGGTTGGGAAATTTGCATTGAATTATTCTGTGTAAATATGAGCTATATTTCAATATTTGATCTGGTTCACATGGATGAGTACACATGCACAGCTTATTTGAAGTTTAGTTCTGGGACTTATTTTGATGCAATGTAATATCAGACATTATGACTTCATGTTATTATGTAGTTTTAGTGCTTAAAAATTGTTGCGTGATAACACAGGCTAGTTACTTCATCTAAATGTCTCATTAACTGTGTTTTTTATTTGCTACGAAATAGTAGATGATTGGCATGCTTAGGTCCGGAGGTCCAGTAGAAATAGCCTCTCTGGGCCTTCCCAAACTGACGAGGGTGCCTCTTTGGAGGCATTAAAAATTGTGCTCTCTGTGTAATTCTGGCTTCTTTGTTTTGCTTTGGCTGCAGGTTTTGGCAAGCAACATGATCTTTCTTGGAGTTGTTATATTTGCTCCTTTCTCTCTAGGACGTGTAATACTACATTATATATCATGGCTTTTCTCTTCTGCAACTTATCCAGTACTTTCCACAGTCATGCCACTTACAGAATCAGCTCTTTCCTTGGCTAATATTACCTTGAAGAATGCCTTGACAACTGTCACTAATCTGTCTTCTGAAAAATCTGAAAGCCTAATTGATAATGTAGCTGAAATTTTGAGTGCAAATGCAAGTGAGCTGAATGTTTCTCCGAACAACATTAGCTCCCCTCTGACCTCAGGTGTCTTGAAAGGTGTGACTGCTGGAACATCCAAGCTTTCTGATGTTACGACACTGGCTGTTGGATACATGTTTATTTTCTCCCTCATCTTTCTTTACTTTGGCATGGTTGCATTAATTAAGTATACCAAAGGTGAGCCTTTAACTATGGGAAGGTTCCATGGTATTGCTTCAGCAGCAGAGAATATTCCTTCCCTTTTACGGCAGTTCTTCGCAGGCATGAGACACTTAATGACTATGATCAAGGTTGCATTCCTTCTTGTTATTGAACTTGGAGTTTTCCCTTTGATGTGTGGCTGGTGGCTGGATATTTGCACCATCAGGATGTTTGGAAAATCGATGGCGCAAAGAGTTGAATTTTTTTCAGTCTCTCCATTGGCTAGTTCTTTGGTTCATTGGGTTGTTGGGATATTCTACATGCTGCAGATCAGTATCTTTGTCAGCCTTCTTCGAGGGGTATTCTACCCTTTCCTTGAGATGTGCTTAATGTTTCATAAAAATTTCTTTTCTTATATGTATTGATTTCCTCCTTGTTTTTGATAGGTTTTGCGTAGTGGAGTCCTTTATTTCCTTCGAGATCCAGCTGATCCTAACTACAATCCGTTTCGCGATCTTATTGATGATCCTGTTCACAAACATGCTCGTAGAGTTTTGCTCTCTGTAGCTGTATATGGCAGTTTGATTGTGATGCTGGTTTTCCTTCCTGTAAAGCTTGCAATGCGGATGGCACCCTCCATATTTCCACTTGATATTTCGTACGACCACTTTCTATGCTTAATAGGCTGCTAATGTTCATCGTTGTGATTTTCAGTTCGACCTGTGAATTCTCATTTGCTAATATGCTTCTTACATTTTGGTATCTTTCAGAGTTGCAGATCCATTTACTGAGATACCTGCTGACATACTGTTGTTTCAAATCTGCATTCCCTTTGCCATTGAGCATTTCAAACTAAGAACAACAATTAAGTCTCTTCTTCGGTATTGGTTCACTGCTGTTGGCTGGACACTTGGCTTGACAGATTTTTTACTTCCAAAGTCTGATGAAGCTGGTAATCAAGATAATGGCAATGATGAAGCAGTTAGGCAGGACAGATTACGTGGTCTGCAGCTGGGAGGTGCACAGCAGGACCATCTAGCACTTCTTCCAGATGCTCAAAATAATGAGGGCCATGGATCTGAAACTTCAGATATGGAGGAATATGACGGAGAAGAACAATCTGATGCAGAGTAAGTTACTAATGACTGACCATAGTGTCAGTATGCTTTTAGAAATCACTACCCATGTTTTATATTTTTAGTTTTGTCTTTCAGCCTTGTTTTTCATTTCCTGATTGATTTTTGTCTTAATGCTTATATGCATATTTGCTTGATCTTCATTCTCAAATTGGTTCTTTTAAATCTTTACAGGCGATACAGATTTGTATTCCGTATTGTTTTGCTCTTGGTGGTGGCTTGGATGACCTTACTCGTCTTCAATTCTGCATTAATTATTGTACCCGTATCTCTTGGAAGGGCTATCTTCAACTCCATCCCTCTTCTTCCTATAACGCATGGCATAAAGTGCAATGGTACTACTGTTAATTTTTTGTAATATATAGTTTTTACTCTGATATTTTGAGGAAATGCTCTAAACACTTCCCTGATTATTATCTGCAGACCTGTATGCTTTCACCATTGGAAGCTATGTTATTTGGACTGCCATAGCTGGAGTCAGGTATACAATTGAGCAGGTCAAATCAAGGAGGGCAGCAGTTTTATTTGGCCAAATTTGGAAGTGGTGTGGAATTGCTCTTAAGAGTTTTGCACTTCTATCAATATGGGTAAGTTATATATACTGTTTACCCAAATCTCTCTACCATGTAGAATATGGAAGAAGAGGAATTAAAAAAGGGTTGGACACTATTGTACACTGTTTTTTTCCCGTTTCTTTATCAACTTACATTTTATCAGAATGATTAAATAACAGTGGGATTAGGGGGTTGCTTTTATTGGGAGTTGCCTGGTGGGAGCTGGAAGGTGTGATTTTACCCCTTTCATCAGGGCACCTTTTATTGGAACGAGTAATTAGATGCATTGATTTGCTGTTGAAAATCGGCAAGTTACAGTCACAGCTAGTGTAATTCTATGATTGGCTGATTGCTTTCTAGCAGCGCCATGAGAAAGAGAGGGGGGTATCTGTTAGAAATCGTAGGATCCTTGAGATATCTCTTTGCCTGTCTCACAACTAATTTCCAACATTTTTTACTTGAGACCAAAGCAGAGAAGCACATATTGTGAAGAACCTGAGTTTGATAGTTTTTTTTATCATATTTTAAAGTAAAGACTTGATATATCTGAAAATGTTCCTCTGAGAGAGATATTGTTTGGCTGCTGGTCTATCTTAGTTTTATGCTTGTTCTTTATGACATCGTGATATATTTCCTATATTTAGTAAAACATTCTCAATATATTGACCCTTAATTGTTGTGCTGTCCAGATTTTTGTAATTCCTGTCTTGATAGGACTGCTGTTCGAGCTTTTGGTGATCGTACCAATGCGAGTACCGGTAGATGAAAGCCCAGTTTTCCTCCTTTACCAAGATTGGGCCTTGGGACTGATATTTTTGAAGATATGGACACGATTGGTGAGTATCTGATCATTGTGGAATGTGGATTGTAGTATGTTTTGCCTGTCTTATTTTGGTAATTTAATGTTCCAGAATGTACTTTCTAGATTGCTTGTTGGGCATAGAACTTATGCTTCCGTGCATTGACCCTCACTCGTTTTTTGGATGGTGCTGGATTGCTGATGTTTTGTACTTGTGTTTGGTTACTAGAAACACACTTGTATATTACTCTGACACAGATTCTGGTGGAAATACTGGAGTACTCTTTCTTCAAGATTTACCTTCCATCTGCTACACAAGTGTTTTTTGTAACTCTGATTTGATTTTGTGTCATGGTGTCCCATAATGTGAAGTCCTAGTTAATGTTTGAAGTTGATTGCATGATTTTGACGTGCAACTCTTATTTGTTTCAAATTTATATTCCACAGGTCATGTTGGACCACATGATGCCCATGGTAGATGAGAGTTGGAGAGCTAAATTTGAGAGAGTTAGAGAAGATGGATTCTCTAGGCTGCAGGGTCTTTGGGTGCTGCGGGAGATAGTGCTACCTATAATACTAAAGCTACTAACTGCTCTCTGCGTACCTTATGTTTTAGCTCGAGGAGTATTTCCCGTTTTCGGTTACCCCTTGATTGTCAATTCGGCCGTTTACCGGTTTGCTTGGTTGGGGTGCCTGTGCTTAAGCGTGTTATTTTTCTGTGCCAAGAGGTTCCATGTCTGGTTCACTAACTTGCACAATTCCATTCGTGATGACCGCTACCTTATCGGTCGCAGGCTCCATAATTTTGGGGAAGCTGCCATAAGAAGGGCTGCTGAAGAAACAGAAGCTCTGAGTATGCAACGAAATGATGTAATTAGACAAGAAGAGGTGGGTCTGAGATTAAGACGAGGCAACCAAGTTGATGCTTAGTTATAGATACGAATCTACTAGTCAATTTCCTGGCATGTAGTTCTATACCTGTTTCGGAAGAAGTTATGTGAGTTAAATGTAGATTGATTATTTAGTTTGTGCATATAACATGTTGTAATAGTAAGAGAAGGAAGAGGAAATGTAATATTTTTTTGTCCTTTATTCCTAAATAATTTTTCGTAGCTATCAGCTGACAGCGTAGAATTAAGGTTTAGTTCCTACACATTATACTGTCCTGTTTCTTGAAAGAGATAAAATCCAGTTGGATTTTAGCTTCAGATTCATTTAAGTGCTCAAAATTAACGATGACAATGAGATTCAATAACTGGTTTTCATGAAGGTATCTTAATATTCCAACTAAACTTCAGTCATGTCGGATCTACGTGTTGTACAATCGTCTCATGTCATTGAGTTTTCTTATCTCTTGGTCAGACTCTCCTTTAGTTGGCTCACCATGGTAAGTGTAGCGATTATTTAGCAGTTTATTTGCTTTGAGTTGGGACATGGAATCGAGGGAATACAAGTGAATAATTACCAACTTTTAAGCCAGTTAGCCCTCATCTCTCTTCACTCTTTACAAACCCTAGTTTTTCTTTGTAACACATTTTTTTTTTTTCTTTTTCTTTTTTTTTTTTTTTTTTTTTTTTTGGGAAATTAACTGGCTTTGTTTTTATGTACACATAAGCTTTTTTTTCTTTAATTATTTTTGGGGTTTTACTACAAAGTACCAGTACCCTTTATTTGATTTTTTAAGTTATATCTATTGTTTTCTAATATTATTACCTCCGTTTTTTTTTTTTTAATTGACACGTTTTGACTTTAACACTATTCACACACTTCCCTTTTACCGTGTTTTGTGATTTATACGTAATGAAAAATATAGTCATGTGGGGTCTTGTTAGATTTGTCACGATATATATTTTCAAAATATAAACTTTTTATAATTTTTGGAAATCAGTTATTAAAGATATTAAAGGTTAAATTTGTGCATTGGCAAACGTGACTAAAGAAACGTGTCAACTAAAAAAAACGGAGGAAGTATATGGTACCCCTCAAGTAGAGTTATCAATCACGGCTAGGGCTTTCTCTCCTTTGCTTACCCTCTCTCCTTTCCTTTATCTTTGCGGTCTTTAAATTTTGAGATCCTTCATTGTTCTGGTCTCCAAAGCTCTCAAGCAAGTCTTATTCTCACAATTTTTCTTTTAATTCATCTTGTGACTTAGAGCTTCTTAGCCCACAAATCCACAATGTTCTTGCAAGATGACTTAACTTGCTAAGTCTTAGATTAACAAAAGGAACATAAAACTAACAAGATTGCTAAACGTCTAAGTTAACAAAGAAAGATCCTGTAAAAATAAAAAAATAAAAAAAAAACAAGGAAATAATGTACTTGTATTATTAATTGTACCTCCTTGAGAGGCACTATATATAAAATATGGATAAACAGGGACGCAACTTTGATAAAACACTAAGCCACCATGTTAAAATACTAAAAATTTAAAATACAAAAGCACTTAAACGTTAGGGCACTATATAGAAAAGATGGAAAAAAAAAAAAAAAAAAAAAAACCTTTTACGAAATACTACTTGCAAAGTATTATTTATTTGGATGGTTTTCTATAAATTTATCTCACCTTGTGAAGTTTGGGATTATGTTCTTTTTCGTACAAATTAATTTGTTGATAGGGATGATATGAGGTCATGTTCTCTTTCGTGTAGTAAATCAACTCCTACAAAAATTTACCATCATCAACCTCTAGTCTCCTTTCAAAACTACTAGCCATCTTTACTGCAGTATCTATTTCATAGTGTGTAATTCCTTAGTGTATATACACACCGAATTCTTTTCAAGTTTTGTACAGCAGTTCTCACCATCTCTCTGCTCGGTTCAAGTTGTCAGCTACAACCCGCCAATCAATTTTAAGTTAAGAAAAGGGTAGATACTTTCGAGAGTCAAAAACAGAACTTAAAGAGCAAATATTTTATGTCAAACAGCTCAAGAGTAGAAGCAAACTTTGTCTAGAAAACTTAAACAGGTAATCAAGACGTCAAAAACCACAAATCTCAGTTCAACAGCACACAAGCAGGTTTCTCAAATCCCAAAACATGAAATCAAACTCAGTTCTAGTTTCTGAATCAGTAATTTGGCTCATTGCCCTTAAGAGATGTTGTCATTCAGTGACATAGCAGCAAGCTGATCAGCAGGGTTGCTAGGCTGCTGCTGGGTAACATTCCTTAAGACTTCCATTGCTTCGGCAACCTTGGCCTTCAGCGCATCTGGAGACTCCAACAAATGCAGGACTTCAGTCTGATCCATCTCCAGCAGCATCCCAGTCACTTTAGCTGCCATATCTGGCTCCAGCTGCTCCACCAATGGATACAGATTCTCTCCCAAGAGCTTAGATTGAACAAAAACAAAGATTAATCAGAAACTTCAATAAATAAAATTTTAAAATTATTGAAAAAGTGAAACAAAGTAGAGGTACAAGTCAAAATCATAAGAAACGGAGGTATTAGCTGTAGCAGAAGACTTACAAGCCTCTGATGCTCAGGAGTAGCATTAGCAAGCAAAGTAGCCAATGTGCCGACAGGAACAGTTGGAGACATCGCAGATTCACGCATTTGCATGCCACCCATATCAAATTGGCCACCAGGAAGCACTCCTCCAGTGACACCAGGGATAGGAGCATCTGGCAGTGGACGAGCAGGGGGATAACGATGATAACGTCCCCTTGGCATCATCTAGTATGGAAGAAAATACAAGATCATAATAAGACCTTTATTTTTATTTTTTTTGAACGGAAATCATAATAAGACTTAAGATTGAAGAGTCCTTAATAAGAACAGTCAAAAGGCCGTAGACAAGTTTGCAAGTTAAAATTAATATCAAGTAGGTAGAAAGTACGACTACAAATCAAATGCAAATTAGACCTGCTGCTGCATCATAATAGGCTGCTGAGGTTGCTGGACTGGACCACCGCCTGCACGTCTGCCACCAGGGCGTGGACCCTGTTGCCCTTGCTGAACCATTGGCATAAAGAAATTTGGCACCGGAGCACCTCTCAAACCAGGCATCATTTGATGCTGGTATCCAAATGCAGGCTGATGGAGCAATAGGAATTAAAAACAAAATTCATTAGAAAATAATTAATACTATAGTGATAAGTAGACAGGAATATATCAATAAGTTTACAGCAATAAGAGTAACTAAACCAAAATATCAAATAAGAAGAAAAGAAAGAGCTTCAACATTCAAGTGACCTATGGTAAAGGCAGAAAATGCACACAATTCACAACTCCGAAAAACAACCAACTAGAAGACACTAGAGTACTAGACCACCCCCGTACCCAAATTTAGAACCTTCTGGTGCAGAAAGCAGAACTGAATACGCTTTACTTGTTAACAGCATCCCCATCAGGATAAGAATGTAAGAAATACACAGCAAAGATTATCAAGCTAATTTATTATGGGAAGGCACACTATAACCAAGCAACAGCACCAACTTTGGTCCAGAGGAGTCCCTCCATTATATACCTAGACGTGAAGGAACACCCCATATCACAGCCAAAGAATGTCCTCATTTGGCAAGAAAATACAAAATTTGCTCATATGAGCATAAATTTGTTACACTCAAATAAGTAAAAACCCATGTATAACTAGGATGCTTGGACTCGGCCATCCACCCCTCCATTCCAGTGGGGAGCAGATACAGAATCCAAGTTGGACCCGATATACGAAATTATAATTTTAATAAAAGAAAACAAACAATGATCGTAAAACGCAGTCGCACCATGAAACTACTAGGGCATTCTTACAAATATTGTCCGAAAAGATGAATATACCCACTCCAAGGGATGCCAATAAGAGTTAATAATAAAATGTTTCAAATTAATCAAAAAACTAAGTGATTAATGCGATGGTAATATGGTACTGGATAAAAATCTTACTACAGGCCCATAGAAAGAAAAGCAAAGGTATGTAAGACTGCGAAGAGGATAAATTAGCAATCACCTGATGTGGAAGCATAGCAGGAGGTCCTTGCCCATAATACATCTGCTGCCCAAGCCCAGGACCACCAGGAGGATAGACTGATATTCTGGGACCAACAGATGGTGGCATAGCAACAGGGCGCATTTGAGAGAATTGGGCCTGTACAAAAATCAATGTGATATTGGCAGTAAGATGAATAAAACTTCCACAGAATCAAAACTAAAATCTCTTTTTTCTCTCTCTCCTCTCTCTCTCTCAAAGATAGCAAGATACACTTAAACTTAACGCAAGCATAAGCCCAGCTTGCCTAGTCACACACACACAAATACATTTAGGCACATGAATGGATGACAATGAAAAAACATAGAATCAGACAAAGAGGGGGAAGAGGGAACTATCCCAACCATTCCAATGTTAGAAGCATGGGTAAGCTATTTTCCTTAACCATCTTAAACAAATACTTGCAATTCCCTCCTATCTAGTCTGAGGAGATAGAAAACGGATCACTCCGATTCTCTTCCCTCACACTTTCCCATTATATATCATCCCTTTTTTTTTTCTTTCCAACTTCAAGGGGGAAACACACACACACACACACCAAAGTCTTCAGTCTGTGCCTCTGCAGGGAGTCTGAAGAGAGTTTTAATAAAACATCAAGAAATTTGGAAATAACTGAAGAGTTTTTACTTGGTCGCCCTATAAAGTAAAATGAAAATTCGGTTCCCCATAAAATAAATAATAGTTCTGCCCCAACATGCAAACACCAAGATCCATACCTGCAGCCTTGCTCTTCTGTCTTCCTTACGTTGTGCAAGGGCAACATAAAGAGGCTTGCTAACAAGCATCTTTCCATTCATCTCCAACAACTGACAAAAAAAACACAGGTGATAAATGGACCATTAAAACAATATTTACATCAAAAAACACACATCGACAACTTACAGCTCGAGATGCCTCTTCAGCAGTCGAAAATGCAACAAAGCCTGATCCCTTGCTTACACCAGTAGGATCTCGCATTATCTGCAAAAATATAGACCAAATACAAATGACTAAAATTAAACACGTAGAAATAAGAGCAAGTTCGACCAGACCTACTTAAGCTTCTATACATGATTTTCACAAGTAAATAAATGTTAACAAGCATCTGAAGACTTTAGTGATGAAGTATACAAGTCACAGATGCACACAACTCACCTTGCATGAAGTAATTGTGCCATATGGAGCAAATGCTTCTTTGAGTTTGTCATCGTCAATGGTATCATCCAAATTTTTAATGTACAGGTTTTTTCCTTGATATTGGTCCACCACCTCTTTCATACTCTGCTCAAATTGATTTTTCAGCTCAGCTTCCCTTTCTGACTTTTTCTGGGCTTTACCAACATACCATTCCTTACCATCAACTGTCTGCCCATTAAGAGCCTCCACAGCAATGGCAGCATCATCTGCATTTTCAAAGTTGACAAACCCAAAGCATTTTGACTTTCCATCTGCATCTCGCATCACAACAGCACTCGTAATTTTCCCATATTGACTAGAAATCTTATTCATGTCATCATCTGAGGTTGCCTCTGCAAGATTTTTCACAAAAACATTTGTGAATTTGGCCTTGTCAACGGCATTTTCTCTTTCTTGCCTTCGCTGAAAAGGGCCCACATAGACTTGCTTGTCATTCAACAGCATGCCATTCAGCTTCTCTATGGCTTTTTGAGCAGACTCCTCAGTCTCATACTGCACAAAACCATGTCCTTTTGACTGCCCAGATAAATCAGTAGCAATCTTGCAAGACAGGATGGTCCCAAAAGCAGAAAAGGTATCATACAATGCTTTGTTGTCTATGGCCTTATCCAAATTCTGAGTAGGAAGAAAAATAAAGATAAGACAAAACCGAAATGAAGAGAGCTGGAAAGGTGAACAAATGAAAATAAAAAGACCCCTTGTATAATATAGAGGAACCATTACCTTGATAAAAATGTTTCCAGCCCCACTTTTACGGACACTAGGATCACGGTGAGAATACATTATCCTGATAGGCCTGTTGTTGAGAGGAGTGAAGTTCAGGACATCTATCGCTCTTGCAGCTGTGAAGAATATGCAAAAACGAGAAGTTAAACACATTTTAAAGATCAATGCAAAATCTCCAATCAATCTGAAAATTCAAATTAATAAAAAATACTCATTCTAACAATCTAAAACAATAAACGTTAAATTGTTTCAACACCTAAAATATTTAAAATCTCAATGGCTAAACCTATCTATAAAGATTGAAAGAGTGAATTTCACAAATCCACTAGATTATATTACACCATACGCAATTCTGAGCAATTAATAGCAAACCTCAAGCATGTTAATTCAACTCTAAACAAGACAATAGTTAAATAAAACATGCAGAGTTCGAAAAATACTGAAAAACATCAGTAAACACAAAAAAATAAAAAAAAATAAAAAATAAAAAATAAAAAATAAAATAAAAAAGATTAACATTTACAACAATGGCATCTAACTGTTTACAATCAGAGAATTCATCAAGCTATCCTCAAATTATAAGCAAACCTTCTTTTCCTATATTCATACATCCAACAGCTACCTTTAAGTGGGATTATACTTATTTCTTCCCATTGCTGAAATATTAATTAATAAGAAATTAAAATAATTATAAAAATAAACCATTCCTCAGAATTCTCACATCAACAGAGCTACACCTAAAATTTGAACCTCTGACAAAGCAAACTACATTGAATGCCACCATATGTTATCTGCACTATAAAAAAAAAAAAGGTCTTGTTCTCCAAACGCCTAAGAGTAACCTTTCAAAGACTTCTTTCAGTACTAAATAATGTTGACAGAAAATCAAACTACATGCGTCTTGGGCCAATCCAGATCTACACCATGAACCACAATGCTACACTTCAACACAATGCCTAACATTTTCTCCTTTCCTCCTGAAAATTCTAATTGCCACAAGCAAGGTCAATCCATAGTCACTTTCAATTTGTATGCACAACAGATACTAATCCATTCTATCGACCATCAACAGCACCAAGGTTACACACCCTACCACAATCCAGCCTTCTAAAGTGTAAAAATATTTTTGCCAGCCAATTCCACACCGTTTACATGGATTTTCAATTCAATTGATTGACAAACTTTGAACAATTCTCGTGTAAATACGACAAATTAGCCCCTGGACACTAATTCCTAAGAATCCTCAAGGCTACATGTAGAAGATCACCCTAGCACCCCCTTACAATGATCCCCGTGTAAAGCCTCTGACTCGTCAATCAAAAATTTCATTGAAGAAAAACAACAATCGTGCTACACCAATAAAAGATAAAATTCACTTTTTTAAAATTCAGGTCACCCAATTATTGAACTAATTAGTGTCACTTCACATGCAAATCAGCTCACACAATTCTGCCTCTAAAAAAGAAACTTTAGTCAACAAGTTGCAGATTATTCACAGTCAATGCCAGACGATTTTCCATCAAACTGACAGAACGAAAACCATACTCAACCCAATATAACTTATTCACAGTCAATGCCACCGAGCAATTCCAATCCAATTAACAGCTCAAAATACAATCCTTTCCCTTGAGTACTTGACATTAACCCCGTTTAATACCATTTCTAAGTCGACATGCACTAATTCAAAAGGTCAAAACAACAATCCAACTCATCATCATCAAGCACACAAACACCAATCAATCAATAATTCTCTAAAATCTAACAACCCCATCAAAATCTAACAAGAATACAGTCCAAATTACACAAAATTCAGCCAAAATTAAACAAATTTATCATCAAAAAAATTGGAAAAATAAACCCATAAAAATTAAGAAAGCAACTAACCATCTTGTGGGTTAGCATAATTGACATAACCATAACCAAGTGATCGACGAGTTGCCAAATCCCTGCAAACCCTAACCGAAACCACCTGACCCAGTTGATTGAACACATCATACAGCTGTGAATCACTCACATTCACATCCAAATCACCCACATACAACGACGTCGTAACGAACTGTCCCGCAGCCGCTGCAGCAGCCCCACCAGCAGGAGCCGCCGCACCACCGCCTACTGCGGCCGCAGTAGCCGCCGGAGCCCCGCCATTCGCTTGAACCTGAGCTTGAGCCATTTTTTCTCACTCCTAAAAACCCTAAAACCTAAAATTTAGGAGAGAAGGACAAAAATAAATTAAGGGTTTTTTTCGTTTTTCAAAATTTTCAATTTTTTTCGGTTTTTTATATAAACCACTTCCCTCTCCTCTGATTATTCGGCAACAAATCAAACACAACAAAATAAATTTTTGTTTTTTTCAAGATTAACACGAAATTTTTTTAGGTTTTTTTTTCTGGGTAATTGTTAACGACTTTTTTTTCGATTTTTTTAAGATTAAGAGAGATAAAGAGAGGAGAGGGAAGGGTGGAAATGAGGGTAATTAGGGCGGAGTTCGCCGGAGATAGAGGATCGCGCCGCCGGAAACGACGGCGGCGACGACGGAAGAGAGAGAAAATAAGAAACTTTTAGAGAGAGAAAGTAAGCAACTGGTTTTAGAGAGAGAAAATTAAGGGTTTGTTTTCTTGAATAAATAGAGAGGAAGAAGATGTTTTTGACCGTAGGATTTGTTTATGAGATGAGATTTGAGCCGTAGATTTTGAGGGTACGTGGGGTCCGCTGTTTTGCTGACGTGGTCGATATTTTATTTTTTCAAGACTTCCAAGAAATTTTAAGGGTTTTTTTTTTTTTTTTTCGTTGAATTAGTTTTTTGGTTGTGCTTTTGGAGTGTTTTGACAGTTGAAATTTGGGAATGTTGCCCATTGCTGACAAGCCATGGTGGCATGGAAAACTTTTTTTTGTAAAGGTCGGCAAGATGGTTTGACCATTCTTCTACTTGATTTAAAATCAAATTAGGGGAAGCTGAATTGTTAAAATGTACCAAGTAAAAAGTACTAATATATATGAATGAGGTAGATTAATAAACAAGTCTGAGTGTAAGGATGGTATAAAATGTGAGTTTGTTTGCGTGAAATGCTTGATCAACTGATATTACGGAGTTACAAACCTTTCAAGTCATGCCTTGAATCAATATAAGCTTTCAAATATCGGCCTAGATGATTTACCATGTATGTGACAGCTGACAATTGGCAGTTTTATATATACGTGTTGGTGGCAAATCTTTGTACGATGAAGGAGCTCACAAGTAACTAAAGGAAATAAATTTCGAAAGAAGTTCATTAAGGACTACTTTAATTGCACGAGTGTCATTGTGTCAACAAGGTATGTTAACATACAAGTTTGAGTGTAAGGATGTAAGTAAAGATGGGCACGGGCCATGCCGGCACGGGCCCGACACGACTCCGGCACGGCCCGACACGGCACTGCACGACACGGCGGCCCACTTGTGGGCCGTGGACCATGCCGTGAACAAAAAATTGAAATTCGGCACGGGCACGGTCGTCGGCACGACCCGTGGCACGGCCCATGCCCAAATAAAACTTAATTAATTAAGTTTATTTATATAAACTTATTTAATTAAGTTTATTATATTAACTTATTTAATTAAGTTTATTTATATTAACTTATTTAATTAAGTTTATATAAATAAACTTAATTAAATAAGTTTATATAAATCGATTAATTTATATAAACTTATTTAATTATTATAACACAATAAATCAATTTTTATATATATATATATATATATATATATATATTAAAATAAAAAAAATAAAAAAATTAAGTGGCACGGTTTGGCCCGCGGCCCGGCACGGCACGACCCGCCAGGCACGTGGGCCGTGCCGTGCCGTGGGCTAGGGTGTGCCAAAATTAGGCATGGCATGGCCCGCCACAAAGCCGGCACGGCACGCCCCCCACCGCGGCACGGCCAGGCACGGCCCATTGCCCATGTGTTAGATGTAAGTTTGTTTGCGTGAAATGCTTGATCAACTGACATTAAGGACTTACAGACCTTTCAAGTCATGCTTTGAATCAATATAGTTGCTTTCGATTATCTACCTAAATGATGTACCATGTATGTGACGACAGACTGATAATTGTCGATTTTATATGTATGAGTGGCAAATTTGTATGATGAAGGGGTTCACAAGTAACTAGAGGAAATAAATCCTGTAAGAAGTGTGTTAAGGACTACTTTAATTGCATGGGTGTCACGTGTAATATTGCTAATATGAAATTTTAATCTTCAATTGATAATAATAGGTAGAAAATCTTTTTAGTCACTCGTTTCAACCATGTTGCTTTTTATAATTAAGCAAGTTCATTATCATCTAGGCATAAATTTCTCAAAGACAAATAATCCTACTCGATATTAGCAGCACGCTAAATCACCATATTAAATATATAAAATAAGAAGACAATACCTTGAGTTCATCAACAATGTTACGCTGCTTAGACTTTGTTGTTTAAATGTTTAAAATGCACGAGTAATAAGGTGTTAACGAGTCGAGCCTGCTCATAGATTATTCGATACTCGACTCAATCAAAACTCAGTCCAAGCTCGACTCGAATTCAAATTTGGTTCAAATTCAATGAACAAACAAAAAATGCTTAATAAAACTAAGTTTCAATCATCTATGAAAGATCTAAATGTATATGATGTGTGATTTAATTTCAAAATGTGAGATAATCCATAATTAATTAACATTTCAATTTCAAAAACGTACATGAAAAAGTACGAGGAATTCTCTACCTATAAAAATTTGAGTCATGAATACTCTAATAACACGCGTTGGTATTAAATTATAATTTAGATGGTCATGATACAAAAAATACTTATTTAGTAGTACCAACAAATGCAAAATTGTTTTGTTGGTATCAATATAATTCCATTATTAGGATTTAGATGTTACTATCTAAACATAATCTAAAACAAACACTGTGTTATTAAAGTTGTTGATAACTCAAATTATTAGAGGCAAAAAATTCCTCAAAAGTACACTGTATTTAAAATATTTTACAAGTAAGCACAATCCCGAGTTAATAATGTACGTAGTAATAGAGACTTAATAATTACTTCCTCTGTTCTTTTTTACTTGATCTGTTTCTTTTATCACGCTTGCCAATGCAAAACTTTAACGATCAATAACTTTAATTCTCCATAAGTAAAAATTGCAAAAGTTATATATAATGATAATACTTATTGAGACCAATTCAAAAAGATCTCACATGAATATGTTTTTCCTTATATACTATTCACAAAAGACGGTCAAAGGAGGGGTGATGAATAGTGTAAAAGTCAAAGCGGGTCAAGTAAAAAAGAACGGAGAAAGTATACAATATGCACTCGTAGTCCCGAACAAATTAAATTTTAATCCGTATAAATTAGCGTCAACCCGTAAAAATAACAAAACGAAGGGGAATAGATTAGTGCAATATTAGTTCATAATCACCCCCAAAACCCCAAAAACACTGTCAGTTTGACAAATTTCACCATCAACCTTTCAACCATAAATCCATCTGATAAAAATGCTTATCCAGTCAATATGCCTAAGAAAACTGTGTGCTGCTACTCATACAACTGCAGCAATGGCTGCTGCAATCTCCCTTGCTCACTCCACCATCTTCCTTTCTAAACCTTCACTCTTTCTCTCCAGAAATCGTGTTGCCGCCTTCGCTTTCTCCACCTCTTCCGCCGTTTCTTCCGACAATCTCCGCACCAAGAAATGGCGGCAACCTGTAATGGCGGCATCTGCTGTTGAGCTCGGCGGCGTTAAGATTTCCAAAGAAGGTCAGTTACCTACTTCTCAAAATTACTTCTTTTTTGAGTTCAATTGATCTTTTCTAATTTTGGGATTTTCTGTTTTTTTATTTTTTTTTGGGTGGGGAATTGCTGTAATTTGAATTAGGGTATGACATCATGAGATAGATTGAACTTGGGTAATTGGTAATCTGCTTTTTTGGTGTGTAATATGGTTTATATATATTAAATTGGTGATTTATTGTGTTAGTTTTTTCACGGGGTTTTAGTCTTTTAGAGGGAAGTAATAATTGCTGAACAAATTATATGCAATTGAATTGCGGAGTACTCTATTGAAGAATTTGGTTGCTTTACATGGGAATGTAGTAAAGAATGGAACTACATGTAAATATACAAAAGAATGAAAGTGATTATCATATGACTGAAGATTCAATATTTCGTCTTTTTTGGTGTTCTTATTGTTCTATCCGACGGGGATTCAGATGTGGTGCGCGATGATCCCACAAACAATGTCCCTGATACAATCTTCACAAAACTTGGGATGCAACTACATAGGAGGGATCAACATCCACTTGGCATATTGAAGAATACAATATATGATTATTTCGATACGAATTATTCCAACAAATTTGAAAAGTTCGAAGATCTTTGTCCAATTGTTCCCGTGAAAGCGGTATGCTTTAAACCTTAATCCGTTCATTGGCAAGTTTTTTTTGCATGATTTGCTTTATTATACGCTTGCCTGTGTTATTCATTATGTAGTCATGATTTCTTGTTTTGGTTCATGTGAAAGAGCTATTGTTACTCCATGCAAGGTCAAGCAGGGCTGTTTACTGTAAAAGGCGGGTTATCTATATCCCTGTTCAAAGGTGTATGCGTTGATTTGAGCTACTTTCCCCCCTAACCCCCACCCCCTAAAAAAGTTACTTCATATTTGGATTAATTGCATGCAATGGAGCTTTGTCAGACTTAAACATGGGGAGGCTATTTTGTTATGAGGGTCAAGCTAGGCAGTATTAGTATACTGGAAAGTTAGGCTGTCAGTACCGGATCATTCTAAATGACTATGCACATTAAGGTTAAAGATGAAATAGCTGTGAGCAGGATTACTAAAGCCGAGTTTTTGCTGTGGTGATTCATTGTTGTGCTGGTTTTTTTGCTTTATTTTTCTCCATTTATTTATTTCCTTCTATAGCTTCGAGCTGCACACTATGCTTCTTTATAATGTTAGAATCTGTCCTTGCAGAATTTTGATGATGTCTTGGTTCCTGCTGATCATGTTAGCAGGAGTTATAATGATACATACTATGTTGACTCCCAAACTGTTTTGAGGTGTCATACAAGTGCTCATCAAGCTGAAATATTGAGGAGTGGACACACTCATTTCCTTGTAACCGGAGATGTCTATCGCAGAGACTCTATTGACTCTACCCACTATCCAGTGTTCCATCAGGTTTCTTTTTTTCTGTGGTCTTAAATTAACGGGTTTTCTATTGGCTTATTGAGTTACTTCACATATTTTTATGTACTATGGTAACAGATGGAAGGTGTTCGTGTATTTTCCCCAGAAGATTGGGAGTCATCTGGCCTGGATGCTACAACGTATACAGCTCAGGATTTAAAGACATGTCTGGAGGGGTTGGCACGCCACTTATTTGGTAAATATACACAAATTGTTATTTCATCACGAGTGTTATATTAAATCTAGTGAGATACATGCATGATGGGAGTAATGCTCGTAGAAAGATATAGATAAACTACACGTTAGTAAAAAAAATAGCTTTTGTGAAAAAGGGCAGCTTTGATTGGAATGTTATGTTAATGATGGACTTTTGAGCGTCATATAACCCACTGAAGCTGCTAGGTGAATGATCTACAATTCCTTGTTATAATGTTCATAAATTACTTCTTCCATCTCTGCCCCCCCTAGACTATACATGTTGCTGTTTATCATCACATTCATTTTTCTGAAATTCTCTATTATCCTTAGTTTCTTTAGGGGTTGATGTTTTAGAGGAACTACTTCTAGCTGTTCTGCTGATTCATCTCCTTTTTGTGCAGGTGCTGTTGAGATGCGGTGGGTTGATACCTATTTTCCATTCACCAGTCCATCATTTGAACTTGAGATATTTTTCCAGGTATAGATAATTGTCCTTTTCATATATCTTTGATTATAAAATACTTGTTCTTTGAGCCTGCAAGTTAATTCTGGAAACACTGGAATAGAGAGCCTTTTGCTGTAGATGCTGCTGCAAAGCTTGCAATGGTTGTATGCATAGCTCTTGTTATTAACTGTCTCTACTGAGGGTCCAATTGAGTAGTGTTTGCATTCTGTACAATATAAGGCCAAGCAGTAAAGTGACGTGATGAAGTAATTATAATTGCAAGACATGTAAAACTATTTCTGGTCTGCTTTTCTATACCCTTCCTAGAGATAATTAGCTGAATTCGACCCATGAATTATTGTCTTTGATATGTTTTCTGTCGCATGCATTTGCAGAAGAGGTATGATCAATATCAACATCACAATGAAAAATCCAGAATTGCAACTGTATTAAATAACACCGACATAATAGCAGCAGATCAAGCTAGTAGCCAATCTTGGAAAAGAACTGTTCCAAATTACAGTACGTGATACTAGAAAAATCATAATAGTAAGGTACCCCTTGCAAACGGGATTTAAGTATCAGGAAAATATCAATACGATGTAATATTGGAGATAGTAGGAAAACTCAGTTATGTCCTTGTCAGGGTCTCAGGGATAGCTATTTGGAGTTTTTTTTTTTTTTTTTTTTTTTTTTTTTTTTTTTTTTCCGGGTTGGTATGCTCTTTTTCTATGGATCAGTAGTCCTAGATGCAATAGGATGTGGTCCAAACCCTAGAAAGTCTTACATTGCAACCGCTTTTTCCTATACCCTCCACCATGGATACAAATTTCAAATGCATGACCTGCTGTAGGAAATGCATTAATTATTACTTGAATTTCTTCTTCGTGTTTGACCGGTAGTATTTTGCTCTAATGAGTTTATGGATTCTATGTTATTGAATTTGCATCTGTTTCCGTGATTATTTTGGACAGGAAAAGTGGCTGGAAGTGTTGGGCTGTGGAGTAATGGAGCGAGAAATACTAAAGAGAAGTGGGAAAACAGAAAACTATGCTTGGGCTTTTGGATTGGGATTAGAGAGGCTAGCAATGGTCTTATTTGACATACCTGATATTCGACTTTTCTGGTCAAATGATGAGCGTTTTACTTCTCAGGTGTCACCAGATCCCCAGTGCATATTTTTTTCTCACTGTGAATTTCACTGTCAATGTTAAAGCTCTATCCTTTGTTCGTTTGTAATTTTGTTGTTCTGACTGGGCATAAATTGTACAGTTCACTAAAGGCCAGCTTGGTGTCAAGTTTAAGCCATTTTCAAAGGTAATGTAGCTAGAAAATTTGAAATATATGTTTTTTTTTCAGTCAAAATATACAAAATGTGGCATATGCTGATGTAAATTTCATTTTTCTTGGTGAAAGAATTGTCATGGAAAATTGATGTGCATTTTAAAGCTGGTTCCTCACTGTTAAGGGGAAAGTAGAATAAATGTGTGAAAATGAAAAAAATTGGCATATGCTTCAAACCAGGTGTTTGAAAGCCTTGAAATTAAACTCCTTGAATTGATTTAAACAATTAAAGGGGATAAAACCTTTCAGGATTCTACATAAAAGTCATTTCTGTAAAAATTAAGATTCGTTATGGTTTTTATGAGGCTTTAAAGAATGCTATGCTTTTTTTTTTTTTCCTTGCTTTGGTGTTTTCATTTTATTTTCCTGAATCTTAAGCAGTAAAATGGTGTGTACTATTATTATTGCTTCAAGGAACTGCTTTTTCTGCTGTCTGAACAGTAATAATTTTCTATCTGTAGTTCCCTCCTTGCTACAAAGACATGAGTTTTTGGATAAATGAGTCATTCACCGAGAACAACTTATGTGAAGTGGTCCGAGGCATTGCAGGAGATCTTGTGGAAGAGGTACATCCATCTCATATTTTCAAGATTTATTACCCCTTTCATTTTAGTTAAAGATGGCTGGTTAACCCAATGTTTTATTGTCTATTTCATATAGTGGATTCATAATTTGGTAATTTTTGTTTCACCTTTGGGAATTCCCGGGAAATATTCTTTTTAGTTGATGTGTTTCTTTAGTCACGGTTGCCAATGCATACCTTTAGCCATTGATATCTTTAATTATAAACCATTAAGAATTTATATATTTGATAGTCTAAAATTATGTATCAAGACAAATTTAACAAGATCCTATATGTATGTTTCTCTTTGTGTGTGAATCACAAAAGACAGTCAAAAGTGAGTGTGAAACTATGAATAATGCAAAAAGTCAAAACTTCTCAACTAAAAAGAAATGGAGTAAGTAATTTATTGCTTGTTTGCTACAAGGTTGTATATTGTGTTAATGAATGAGTTTGTGTATTATATCCATTGATATTCCCATTTGGATGACCATGGTTATGAATCTTCATCAACATGTTTTTTTCTTCCTAGTTTTCATAACCACTCGTTATTACCTCTGAAAATGGTAATAACTGATAATGAAAATTTAGGAATAAGTACACATGCTTGTGGTGAAGATATAATGTACATTAGTCAAAACATTTACAGAGGGCATGCATGATGTGTCATTATTCTCATTAAAATGTTTTCTACTACATATTTAATCTGTTTCTATTGCAACAACCAGATCACCTCAGAGGCTCAGTCTTTCTCTCTCTCTCTCTCTCTTTTATTTATTTATTTATTTATTTTTGTGTGTGGGAAGGGGTAAAGCTCTTTTTGCTTATGAATTTAGGTTATTGTAATTTAGTATTGATATGTTTTAATTATTTTTTCTTTTCAGGTGCAATTGATTGATAATTTTACCAATAAGAAAGGCATGACTAGTCACTGTTATCGAATTGCTTATCGATCTATGGAGCGTTCTCTTACAGATGAGGAGATAAATGACTTACAGGTATATCTTATATCTTGTTGTATCTTTGACGCTGTCTTTTTTTATTAAATGGAATGACTTCCTAGATTTCCCTTTTTTCTCGTGTTATTTGGTTGTTGGGAAATTATAGTATGATTGTTGGACTTCCAAATCTAAGCCTTCAGGACCATACTTAAACATTAAGCTGTAGACAGAGGAGTTTAGATGTGCTGCTAGTTGAAATCCCTCTCAAAGAGTGAATATCTCCTTTGTCACATGATCGGCTTTCTTTGATTACAGAATCCTTAGATCTCAATTCCCTCATAATTCATGAAGTTGTATTACAAAGACACCTAAGGGATGTTACTCATATACAACGGGAGGGTTAAGGACAAAAAACTTATGCTGTCAAGCTAATGTAACAATTTATCTAAAAAATAGAACTCTGAATTGGATAGTTCGCTTCCACTTGCTAATCAAGTACGCTCATATTTTATCTATGCAGTCAAAAGTGAGAGAGGTGGTGCAAGATAAGTTGAAGGTTGTTTTAAGATAAGAATGTGGCGCCAAGATCTATGGCTTGTGATTTCTGCCTTGTAAATTTCTTCATTCGGTATAAACTATATATGAAATCAGTTCCTTTTTGCTTAAGAGAATTCATTGGTAGTTTTCAGCTTATTAATTTTTGTGGTTTTACACATGCATGAGAACCCTTAGGAATGTGACTCTAAATTGAGTAGTAGATTTTGTTGTACCAGTATTGTACATGGTAATGATTTTGAAATTCTGCTGCTGCTGAACCTATCAGTATTCTACATGACTACAGCAATAATGTTTCCTTTGCTATTTGTAGATGCCTGCTGTTTTTAAACCTGAATATCATGCATTGTAAATTATTCATGGAGTGGATAACCTTTTCGTTTTTTTTGTTTAATGTCATAAATGGTGCAAAGACTACAGAGTAAATTTGTTTCTTTCGTTCTTTAGGTTTCTCGCTGAGTAGCTTACTGATCCTTATTTGAATTTCATACATCATGTTAATATGCCAGTGGTTTGAGTAGGCAGGCATCACTCTGGGTAATATATGATATCTGTTAAATCAGTTGAATTGAAAACGAAAAGATAATCTGGGCTTTGAGTTTTACTCCACGGTCTGGGGAGGGGGGTATTTTCGAGGTAAAAGCCCCTTGTACTTCCACTTTTTTTTTTCCTTCCTGCTTTTAGGTGTAGTTTTTGTCACATGGCCTTATTCACTTATCTATCTTACAGCCACCACTAGGCAAATAAAAGTGGTTGATGGGAATCCAAAGTGATGGAGCTTGCGAGTTCTGGGGAAGTAGGTGTAGGGGCCTCCATTATTATTTGAAGTTCTGCCAATATTAGCTGAGAGAAGAGGTAGGAAAAGCATCTTAAATTTTATCTTTGCTGGATTGTTTTTTCTTTCTCTGAAAAAGTCAATTTCTTGCTTCTAAACAAATGATCATCAATTTTCTTGGCCGTTAAGGGCGTTAACTAATATTAGATTTTGAACACGAATGTCAATCTGATAATGTTTATCCTAGAAACCAAAGTGGAGAAACAAAGTTTAGGGCAAAAAGAAACCAGAGGAGATACGAAGAGAAATTTAACTCTTGGCGATAAACCTTAACTCATTTATCAATGCAGTTGAATCAGAATGTGATGAGCCACCTTCTTCTATAGGTTGTTGTGTCATTTCCTTCAACTTCTTCGCTCTCATTCTCCTCTCTTTAGCCTCTTCTCCCACCCATAATATCTCTCTGTGCTTCCTCTATAGCTTCATTCTGAATGAGGTCCTCTATCGAAGGTGTCCTAGTCCCTTTTTTTTAGCTCCGAAAGGCACACCAGTCTTCGAATGAGTCACCAATTTTTCGTTCTAAAATTGCTCAGCATAAATAGGCCACGTGACCATTGGCTCGCTAACTGAGATCCCTTCGAGTGTTGAATTTCATTGACAGCGAGTCACAAATGCTCTTATGGCTTCATGCTCCAAGATCAATACCTGTGGAACCATTTTCTTACTATTAGGCCTTTCCATTCTATCTTTTGTTCAAGTCCTGGTGGCAGTCACTCTTCACTGTCTCCATTTTCACCATTTCTCAGAACCCAGATGCATAGGGCTTTAGATATAGAATCTAGAATCAAATTTTTAGTGAATGTGTTAGTTCAAGGTTGTTTAGTCTTCTCAGCTGAACTCTTTAAGATTATGATAATGGCCTGTGTTTGCAGAAAACTAGAAGTATGCTCATGCTCATTAAGAGTTGGAAAAGTGTAAGCATGTAAAGACTGTTATCTTGAAAATTGCATGGCCTAAAAATACAAAAAGAGTACAGTGAAGAAGGTAAAAGAATCTAAACACTAGATGAAAATTCAAACTTTATTCTTTCTGTTTGGAGTCTGGAGGTGATAATCTCTTAGCTCATTTATCAATGCACTTAAGTCCAAGTATGATGAGCCGCCTTCTTCAACAGACTTCCGTGCCATTTCCTTCAACTTCTTTGCTCTGGTTCTCCTCTCTTCTGCCTCTTTTCCTACCATGATTTCTGTCAATGCTTTCTCTATAGCTTCCTGCTTGATGAGATATTTTAGTGAAGGTGCCCTACTCCACTTCTTAACTCCAACAGAGACGCCAGTCTTTAAAACATGAGTCACCAATTTTTCATTATAGAATTGCTCGGCGAAAATAGGCCAGGTAACCATTGGCACGCCAGCTGAGATCCCTTCTACTGTTGAATTCCATCCACAGTGAGTTACAAAACCTCCAATGGCTTCATGCTCCAAAATTAACACCTGGGGAGCCCACCCCTTTATAATCAAGCCCTTCCCTGCTATCCGTTGCTCGAATCCTGCTGGCAACCACTCTTCACATTTTCCGCTGTAATTCCTTATGACCCATATGAATTCTTGTCCTGAGGCTTCTAAGGCCATTGCAATCTCATGCAGTTGAGGAGCTATGAAGCTTGCCGTGCTTCCAAAACAGATGTAAATAACCGAATCAGGCTTCTTTGAGTTAAGCCATTTCAAGCATTCATGTTCATCGATTGAAGCCTGCTTGCCTCTCTGAACCTTATCCTCTATGCTTCTATTGCTCAGTGAAACAGGGCCTATATTCCATGCCCTTCTTCCCAATTCTATTCTGAAAAAGTCTGCATAGTCTGGTTCCAATTCATAAAAGCTGTTAACAATCACCCCATAACTCTTGAGCTCTGATTCCTTGTAATTAGCTGTCCTCCTTTTGTATTCTGAATCCTCACTGCTCCTCAACTCCTCTGAGATCTGCAATCTTGTCATCTGTATCTCATGGGGAAAATAGGGAATAACAAATGTTTCTTCGTCAGAGGACACATTGTTAAAGGGCTCATGTAGCCTAATAACTTCTTGAGCACAGAGGGAAAAGGAGGACGTCCCGTGGAAGACTAGCCTCGGGATGTTAAACCTAGCTGCAATGTCAGTTGTCCATGTGAAGAACATGTCAGACACAAGGCAGTTGGGTCGGACTTTCTCCAAGTACTGCTCGAGTTGCTCTCTTAGCATCTCTGTAGCTTTGAAGAAGTTGCTCATTAATTCAGAACCTAATACTTGCTCCAAGTTTTCCATCCCTTCAGGCAGGCCAGCTTCCTGAGCCGGAAACCTGAAGGCTTCAATGTTAACAGTTGGGGCTTCGATTTCCTTTCTGCTTCCTATGGCCTTGGTGAAGGCGGCAACATTGAGAGGGGTAGTGATAATGGTTGCCTTCACACCATCACGGGCTGCAAAGAGTCTTGCTATATCAAGGGTAGGAATCATATGGCCGTGTGCCATGAATGGGAAGAGAACTACGTGAAGCTCTTCAGGTTCAGAACCCATTTTGACCTCTGATTTGGTATATAATCTCCGGATTATATGACAGTTGAGAGGTGATAGAATGAGAATGAACTTGATGGTTCGTGTTTATCGGTATATATAAATGTTTCATGTTGGCTTAAAAAGAGTATTAATTACTTTTTAACGAGGAAAGACTAGTCAAAGTTGACAGTTTAGACGTGCCAACGAGTTTATTGTATGCCTACATAATCGATTACGTCATCCCCTCTCATTCTACTAATTTATTAGTATCTCTACAATCCTACATTAAATGGTTGGGAAAAGTGACTGGTTTTCTTTCAAAATAAGAAAGAGAAGTTGGAAGAGTTTTTGCTTCTGCATTTGTTGGCAGTAGAATTTGGTTTTGAACATTGCTTGTATTCTTTATTGTTTCTTTCTTATGATATTGTGATTTGAAATAGGGGGTAATATATGCACTTTTTGTTTCAAAATAATTTGTAGATTGGAAACTTTTTGGTCAACTTGTGAAAGGATCATTAATGTAGTTAAAATTTGTGAAGCTTATCACATCAACTATGTTTATTTAGTGTGGCCTATTAGTTTTGGGCTAACTTTTTTTTTTTTTGTTTTGAGGAAATAGTTTTGGGCTGACTTGTTATATTATTGATGGAGGAATTATATATTGTGGGGTGACCTTATTTAACAAAAATGGAGTACAAAGTACTAATAAACAAAAAAAATTAGTTGATTTGTTAATTTGTTGAGGGGTGATATGTGTTTAGCAACTGTAGCATTCAAGACTTAGAATCTAGCAATAATTCCTATTTGCTGAAGTCTATACTATTATGGCCTGTGTTTGTAGAAACATAATTCGTAAGTATACTAAGTGTGTAAGCTCGTAACTTCGTAAAAGTACGAAGTGCTAGCATGTAAGGATTTTTATCTTGAAAATTCATTGTTGTCAATGGCCAAGAGTTAGCTTGAAAAGGAGTACAGTAGAGAGGGTTTTACGATACATAGTTGCTAATTTTTCTGTCGGAGGTGATAACCTCTTAACTCAGACAGCAATGCATGTATATCAGAATATGACGAGCCACCTTCTTCAACAGCCTGCCTTGCCATTTCCTTCAACTTCTTTGTTTTAATTCTCCTTTCCTCTGACTTGTTTCCCTCCATGATTTCTCTTAAAGCTGTCTCTATAACTTCTCGCTTTATGATGTTCTCTAATGAAGGTGTCCTATCCCACTTCTTAACTCCAACTGAGACACCGGTCTTCAGAATCTGAGTCACTAATAATTCATTGTAGAATTGCTCAGCGAAAACAGGCCATGTAACCATTGGCACACCAGCTGAGACCCCTTCTAGTATAGAGTTCCACCCACAGTGAGTCACAAATGCTCCTATAGCTTCGTTCTCCAAGATTAACACCTGCGGAGCCCATCCCCTTATTATTAGACCTTTCCCTTCTATCCGTTGCTTGAATCCTTCAGGTAGCCACTCTTCATTCTTTCCATCACCACCATTCCTTACAACCCAGATAAAATCCTTTCCTGATGCTTCTAGAGCCATTGCGATCTCTTGCAGCTGAGGAGCTATGAAGACTGATGTGCTTCCAAAACAGAGGTAAATCACCGAATCAGGCTTCTTTGAGCTTAGCCATTTCATGCACTCGTGCTCATCTATTGACGCCTGCTTCCCTCTCTGAGCCTTAACTTCAGCGCGTCTGTTGCTCATTGAAACAGGACCTATACTCCATGCCCTCCTCCCCAATTCTTTTCTGAAATAGTCTGCATAATCCGGTTCCAACTCATAAAAGCTGTTAACAATCACTCCATAACTCCTGGCCTCTGATTCCTTGATCCTGGCCATTCTCTGTTTAAATTCTGATCCCTCGCTTTTCCAAAAATCTTCTGAGATATGCAATCTTGTCATCTGTACCTTATGGGGGAGGCAAGGAAGAACGAATGGTTCATCGTCAGAGGACATGTTCTTATAGGGCTCATGTACCCTTATAATTTCTTGAGCACAAAGGGCGAAGTAGCTAATCCCATGGAAGACTAGCCTAGGGATATCGAACTTTGCTGCACTATCAGTTGCCCATGGGAAGAACATGTCAGCCACAAGGCAGTTGGGTCGAACCTTTTCTAAGTACTCCTCGAGCTGCTCGCTTAGCATCTCTGTACCTTTGAAGAACTTTTGGATCATCCCTACCCCTAATGATAGATCCGGGCTCTCGTATCCATCGGGCAAGCCAACTTCTTTTGTAGGAAACTTGAACACTTCGATATTGATAACCGGATCCCCAATTTTTTCACTTTCTTCATTGGCCTTGGTGAAGGTGGCCTTGTTGAGAGGGGTGGTGATAATGGTTGCCTTCACATTGTCATGAGCGGAAAAGAGCCTCGCTATATCAAGGGTTGGAATCATGTGGCCTTGACCCATGAATGGGAAGAAAACAACATGAAGCTCTTGAGGTTCATGAACATTCATGTTGATCTTTGTTTGAAATGTAGGACTATTGAGGGAAATATTAGTGGGAAATATTAGAATGATGTTAGATTACACATTACAGTATGTTTTATTATATGCGTTATGCGGTGTATATTTATGATGCATTATTTATTGGATGTTTGGATGTCAGATCTTTAGTTTCGGAACTTTATTAGGAAGTTTGTTACGTAGCATATACTTATAATATATATATATGGATGATAATGATATAAAAAAAAACAAATGTAATTATAGAGGTGTACATGTCTTTTTATTGACTGAGTTTGCCAAAGTCTTGTCTCTTCATTTATTGAGTCATTGACGGTGCAGAATTTGGTTTTGATTAGTGTATACTGTACATTGTGAAATTTGGACTCGTGTGACAATCAAAATCTAATAATTGGTGAAAGATTAGTCCTCTTTTCCACTTTTAAAGTTGGGTTGTGAAATCGACTAGATATCAAAATTCGTTTTCTTATCTAAAAAATATACACAGAATACTTTTCAAATAACACAAATTGTGGCAAGTATTTACTTTATATGTCTTTGATAATTACATTTTCTTGGTATTGGGTACCCAAATAAAATAAAATAAAATAAAATAAATACTCTGTAAAATTTTAATTTAAAGAAAATTAAATGGGTTTTGATATTTTGCATATCAAAGAAACCTACCGAAAAAGTATATATCGGGGAGGAAAATAAATTGTAAAATGTAGATTTAAGAGTTACGTATAAGAAATTTGTAAGAGCTGAGTAAGAAATTAAGCGTTAAATAAAATATCAAACATGATGTGATTTTGTTACAAGTTCGAAATCAAATGGTTGTAAGAATTACTCCCTCAGTTACATATTACTCGCAACAAAGGGGTATTATTTGTGAAACATAAAATATTTTTTTGTTGCGAGTAATATGTAACGGAAGGAGTATATCTAATGCTTTAATATAAAACATAATCGTGCTATTCATGGAAAGCTCCTTATTAGATGGAAATGCAGCCTTGATTTTAGGTGGATAAACTTCTCAACTCATCTATTAATGCACTTAAGTCTGAATATGAAGATCCACCTTCTTGTAAAGCCTTCCATGCCATCTTCTTGTACTCTTTTGCTCTGCATCTCCTTTCCTCGGCTGCATCTCCCACCATGATTTCTCTAAAAGCTTTCGCTATGGCATTTTGAGGTATGACATCTTCTACAGAAGGCGTTGTAGTCCACTTCTTAGCTCCGACGGGGACCCCAATCTTCAAAACCTGAGTTATCAACTTTTCATTGTAGAATTGCTCGGCAAACATCGGCCATGTAACCATTGGCAGACCTGCAGAGATCCCTTCAACTGTCGAGTTCCACCCACAATGTGTTACAAAGGCTCCTATGGCTTCATGCTCCAATATCAGCACCTGAGGAGCCCAACCTCTTATAATCAGACCTTTACCTGACATTTTCTCCTCGAATCCTCCAAGATCATCCTCGTTTCTAACAACCCATATGAATTCCTGTCCCGAGGCTTCTAGAGCCATTGCAACCTCGTGCAGCTGAGGAGGAATAAGGTGAATTGTGCTTCCAAAACAGATGTAAATCACGGAATCAGGCTTCCTCGAGTTAAGCCATTTCAGACATTCGTGTTCACCTATTGAAGCTTGTTTACCTCTATTCGACTTTTGCTCAATACTTCTGTTGTACAGCGAAACAGGACCAATATGCCATGCCCTCCTTCCCAAATCTTTCCTGAAATAATCTGCATAATCCGGTTCCAACTCATAAAAGCTGTTAACAATCACCCCAAAACACTTCAGTTCTGATTCCTTGACTGCATTGTTCCGCCTTTTGTATTCTATTTTGCCACCATTTTTCCATAAATCTTCTGATAGCTCCAATCTTGTCATATGTACTTCATGTGGGAGGTAAGGAAGAAGAAATGGTTCGTCGTCAGATGTAACTTTCGTATAGGGTTCGTAAAGCCTAACAACTTCTAGAGCACAAAGGGAAAAGTAGCTAGTCCCATGAAAGATAAGCCTAGGAATGTTGAACTTGGCTGCAGAATCAGTAGCCCAAGTGAAGAACATATCGGCCACAAGGCAATTGGGTCGAATCTTTTCCAAGAACCGCTCGAGCTGCTCTCTTAGCATCGCGGTAGCCTCAAAGAAATTTTCCATTTCTCCAGGACCTAGAGCTTGCTCCAGATTTTCACATCCTTCGGGTAGGCCTGCTTCTTGAGCCGGGAACCTGAACACCTCGATATCAATCAATGGGGATCCGGACTTGTTTCCCTTTTCAACGGCTGTAGTAAAGGTGTGTGCGTTGAGAGGGGTGGTGATGATGGTTGTCTTGACACCTCGCGCCGCAAAGAGCCTAGCGATGTCGAGGGTTGGGATCATGTGGCCATGGGCTAAGAATGGGAAGAAAACTGCATGGAGCTGTTGAGGTTCAGCACTCATATTGCTGATAAAATAATTGAGAGAAAAATCTAGCGTAGTTAGAAGAAGGTTTATTAGATTGATATACAATTATTGCGTTAGTATATATATATACACACTACTAAGAAGATTATGAAATGTGATCTAGAATTGCTTGGATCACCCTGGAAATGAGGGAAGCAAAATTGAAGTTGGCTGGTTATCAAGTCAATTGTTCAAGTTAAGAAAGGTATTCGGTAAAATTAAGTGTTATTAGATTGATAGACAATGATATGTTGTGTCTTGTGTGCGTATGTATATTTTTTTGAAACCTTGTGGGCGTATGTATTATGAATGTGATCTAGAATTGCTTTGAGCTTGCTCGAAATAAGGGAAGCGAATTTGAAAATGGCTGGTCATCCATTACGTCAGTTTAGGAAGGCATAGGCTGTATCTAGGGGTGTTAGTTCAAATAATCGGATCGGGTCTGATAAGGTCAGGTCGGGTAAATTTTTAAAGTTGAATTATATTAAATTATTATATCCACGCGAGTCTAAATCTGAATCAGATATTTTTCGGGTCGGTTTCGAATCGGATCGAGTCGGATGTGCTTTTGACACTTGCCTGTATCTGCTATTAGAGAAAAGTCATTTATTCTAAGTTAGGTACCTTTTTTTTTTCAAAAAATAAAGTTATTTTGAAAGATTCTAAGTTAGGTACTTAGGTTATGCTCTCTTCTAAGGTTTTTGAAAGACATGCTCTCTTCTTAGTTAAAAAAATAATAATAATAATAAATAATAATAATAATAATAATAATAATAATAAAAAAGAACGGCATTCAGAAAAATAAGCACTTCTATCTATTTAATAAAATATATTTATGTTCTACAAAAATCTTTTTAAGTTTAGTGATGTAGAGAATAGATTCCATCTAAAAAAATATCCTATCCTATATGAACGATTTGCCAATGTGGTGTTGAAAAATAAAGAAATTACTAGAATAGTGTTCACCTAAAAATATTTCTCAATTTAGCGTCCATGTAGGTTCGGAAATTACGAACCTAACTTTTTTCTAATAAAATCCTAATAAATATATATATCATCAAATTATTATTATTATTATTATTATTTTTTACACAAAGAGGTTTTTATCTATTACTTACTCAAATCTTAATCAAGGAGAACATCAGAGATTACAAAATGTAGGATTTCTTCAAGCCAAACTTTCATTTATGCATATAAGATATATCTTTATAAAGTCAAACATCAAATTTTTTATCTTAAATAATGCTTACGATATCTTAATTTTATTTAGCATTGAGCCTCATCATTAATGCTTTTGTATTTTATTAATAGTAAAAATGGATATATGCACTATGGAGTATGAATATGTAGTAATATAAATATTTAAAAATTTTCTAGCATCTGCTGACTTGCGAGTAATCAATAAAGGAGCATAACTGTACAAAGCAACTAGTTTAAGGATGTCCCTAACAATGATATGACCAAAGCTAGACATTTCATGCTTTCCCTACTTCAAATAAGTGAATTGATTATTGCAGTCCGTTTGTAGCATATTTGTTATGGATATAAATTGTCAAAAAAATATGTAACATGAAACATCAATGTTTGGAACAATGGTTAATTAAAACCCTTAGAGAATAGTATTGAGACTCCAATGATTTTTTTATTTAGACTTTAAATACGAAGCGATAAAAATTAGGTTTAGAGTTTTCCAATCCTAAGTGAACACTACTTTGAGAAATATTTTAAAGTGAACACTATTTTAGTAATTTCTTTATTTTTTAGCACCAATTTAGCAAATCGTTCATCCTATATCTATACTACTATATAAAGAGAAAGAGTCTTTTGGGTGATAAATTTGTCTTTCCCCAAAATGTCCTTCTCAATTTACATAATTACTTATTCATTAATTAATATTTTTTTAAAAAAAAAAATGAAAAAAATTCATTCAGAACTGCTCAAAAAAAAAATAAAAATAAAATCTATTCTTTCAAATAAAAAAAACAAAACTAAAAACTAACTACCCACAAACCAGAATTATTATCACTAAAAACAAACCAACATTATCTACTTTTCATAAATAAAAAAAAAATGTAACTAACCACAAACCACATTTACTTTTTATTTATTGAAAAAAACCACGTTAAACTTTGTTGAAAGATAACTATATCATGATTTTATTAAAAAAAAAGGAAAATTAATACCAATATAGTTCCCTCAAAAAAATCTACGTTACAAAGAAAAAAAAAACCTTAAAATTTATTAAAAAAAATAAAAGGAAAAATTATACATCTATCTAATCTATATACGTACTATTACCGTAGATATTTACTTTATAGTTTTCAATCTTTTATATAAAAACTCAACGATCAACAATATTTTTTAAGGTTAATTGAGGTACACGAAGTGGAGTAGATGTCCTATTGACAAATTTTTTTTCGTTCTTAAATTTAAAGTTTATGCAAGTATTGATTTTCGAAAAAATCCACAATAACAATATTATGAGTAAATTAATAAATTTTCTATAGTGTACACGCGTAGCGTGTGACTCATAGCTTGTCCTATATATATATATAAAGTGAAAGGGGCTTTTGGGAGATAAATTTCACTATCTCCAAATTACCCTTCTTAAGTTGCAAAATTACCTTTTTTTTCTACAATTACAGTTAAAATTAAAGAATCCTATATATAAAGTGAAAGGGCCTTTTGGGAGATAAATTTCACTATCTCCAAATTACCCCTCTTAAGTTGCAAAATTACCTTTTTTTCTACAATTACAGTTAAAATTAAAGAATTATTTTTAAAAAAATCTTATCATAACTACCCTATAATAACCACTCCCTTTCTTCTACATAAATTACATATTCAACCGAAACTACTCTTGAATCGATTATTTTTTCATCTAATTTCTTATATTGTACACGCGTAGCGTGTATCTCTTAACTTGTACCAGTATATAGGGAAAAAGAATTTTGGGTGGTGAATTTCACTTTTCCAAAATACCCATCTTTTTTTAAACAGAAAAACCTACTGTTCTTTAAAAAAAAAAAAAAAACTGCTAACTTGGTTAAAAAAATAACTTTCATTTTTTTCTTTTTTTTTAAAAAAATTTGTTTTTGAGGGAAGTCAAATTTTATTATTTAGCATTCATCACATCATCAGCAATTTTTAAATCATTAATTTTTTTTTATTAGAAGAAAGAGATAATATTTTGAAAAAAAGGGAAAATTGAGCTTGATAGATTGTTTATATGCACATGCACGAATTACGTGCATCTCTTAGCTTGTAGAATATAGAAGCCTAAAACCATTACAAGTATTTTCTTTTTCCCTATTGTTTAGTGGTGATTTTGCTAAAAAAGAACTTCAAATATTTCAAAATTTGTGTAAAACGGTCTCATGTTATGAGGTTAGTGTTAGACATTTTCTTTGGGCTTGGGGAACTGAAGAAATATCAGTGACGGTGGAAGTTACTAGGAGAAGATGTTCTGGTGGAGGTTTGTGTTAAGCACATGCACAGTATAACAAATGTCCAAAAACATGCCAAAATTCCAAAATGGGAGCAATGTTATGCACTGTGTATTTTTATTTGAGAGGCAACATATGTACTTATATAAACATAAACATGTATGATTTTACCTTCAGCTAGAACTAATTCAATCTAGTGTTCTCGCTAGTTTTATATTTTTTTTAATCCTGTATAGAGACATAAATGGTCTTATCATCTTCTTACAACATCTTTATAAACTTAATCATTGCTAATATTTTAGAAGTCTCAAATTAATATACGTGACTATCGTTACGGAGCACAAGAGGGTACTACTAGCATTATTGTCTTATTTATTAGACCAAAATTTGACGTATGCGGTATGAAGGTCCACAAGTTCCGTATCCATTTGGAAGACCATCTTTCAACCTTCTTGTGGTTGAAGGTTCAAGCATTTATGAGATATCTGTAGAAACTTGGCATGAACAAGACAGTAGAATACAAAGTATATGCAAAGCATATATTATATCAGTCCCCTTGTTGTATTAGAAAGCGACAAGTTAAAGAGTGATAATTTTATATTAAAAAAAATAAATGGTCCTGATCATACTCGTATAGGTATGTCATAGGGCAAGAAAATTTACAAGTCTGAAGATGTTAAGAAAAATTGACTAAATTAATCATGCATTTAAGCATGATAATGCCTTAATTCATTGATAAATGCACCTAAATTCGAATATGATGAACCATCTTCTTCAACAGCCTTTAGTGCCAACTCCTTCAGCTCCTTTGCCCTGTTTCTCCTCTGTCGCGCCTCATCTCCCTCCATTATGTCTCTCAATGCCTTCTCTATTGCATCCTGATTAACCAAATCGTCGATATAAGGATCCCAACGACATTTCTTAGCTCCTATAGGGACCCCGGTCTTTAATACCTCGGTCACTAATTTTTCGTTGTAGAATTGCTCAGCGAAACCAGGCCATGTAATCATAGGGACACCGGCAGTGATGCCTTCTAGGATCGAGTTCCACCCACAATGTGTCACAAATGCTCCTACGGCTTCATGCTCTAAGATGAGCAGCTGTGGTGCCCAACCTTTTAGTATTAGGCCTTTGCCTTCCATCCTTTGTTTGTATCCTGGTGGCAGCCACTCTTCACTCTTTAAGTCCTCATCATTCTTTACAAACCAAAGAAATTTTAGTTCAGAAGCTTCTAAAGCTACTGCAATTTTATGCAACTGAGGTACTGAAAATTGAGTCATGCTTCCGAAACACATGTAAATGACTGAATCCTGTTGCTTAGAGTTGAGCCATTGTAAGCACTCGTGTTCATCTATCGAAACTTGATTCCCTCTTCGCGCTGCTTTGTCCTCAATGCTCCTATTGCAGAGTGAAGCAGGGCCGATATGCCATGCCCTCCTTCCTAATTCTTTACTGAAATACTCTGCATAATCAGGTTCCAACTCATAGAAGCTATTAACAAATACACCAAAACTTTTGAGTTCTGATTCTTTGATAAAATCAAATTCGGTTTTGGCATCACTTGGCTCCTCTTTCCTTAAATCCTCTTGAATTTGCAATTTTGTAATCTTTATCTCATGGGGTAGAGAAGGAAGGATGAATGGTTCTTCATCAGACGAAACGTTCAAATAAGGCTTATGTAGCCTAACAACTTCCTGAACACAAAGAGCAAAGTAGCAAGTCCCATGGAACACCACTCTAGGGACACCGAACTTTGCTGCACATTCAGTAGTCCATGGTAAGAACATATCAGACACTAGACAGCTTGGTCGAACATTCTCCAAGTACTGTTCGAGCTGCACCTCTAGCATCTTGACTGCCTTCATGAAGTTCGAGACCATGCCAATCGGTATGGCTTGAGTTACGTTCTCACACCCATCAGGCAAACCACATTGTGTTGTTGGGAATTCGAAGAGCTCAACATGAATCATAGGGGATCCGACTTGTTTGCTCTTTTCAATGGCTTTGGTGAAGATTGATAGGTTATGAGGTGTGGTGATGATGGTTGCCTTGACTCCTCGAGCTGCAAAGTGCTTCGCGATATCTATGGTGGGGTTCATGTGGCCATATGCCATGAATGGGAAGAAAACTACATGGAGTTGTTGAGGTTCATCGTTAGCCATTTTTTATGAGGAAAACAAAAAATAGATCAGGGAAACTAAATGGTTAAATTGCTAGATAGCCTATATTTCTGTAATGGTTGCAAATCTTGCAATAGTATAGGTAAGAAGCATAATCTCATATGTAACACATATCATGTTCTTGTATTACTTTTAGTCCAGAATAAATTAATAAGTGGTCAGCAATTAATGGAGTATTATTATTGGGAAAGCTACACATGGTTTGTATTGAAAACATCAATAACATATCTAAATAATATTACTGTTTTCTAATTGGTTCTGTGATTAGAATACAATAAACTTTTTGTGTGGGTTTTGGCAAGAAAGGGACATTATCTAAGTGAAGAATTGGTGTAGACAACCAGTACAACGACACATGAAGTTTGTTTATGTTAATATCTGAGATAAATCAATCTTACACACATGAATAGTAAAAGTTGTTAGCTTACCTAAGATATTGACATAGGCTTTTTTCCGTGTATAATGTTTTATCCCAATAACAGCACAATCAAATATGACAAAACTCACTGCTAGGCAGATTTTGAACATATGAAACAAGCTAGGAAGCAAATTTAAAACAGAGGGTAGAAGAGTAGAAAACTTCACTATGAAATAGAGCTCAGATATGCAGCCATTATATCTCACTAGCCAAAGCGGCAAAATCCGATCACACCGTCCATTGAAGCCTAATGTATACTAGATTAGCTGACGAAAACTCAGCCAAAATCAGACCACAAAGTTGTGTTTGAACTCTATAAACAGGGTCTGACAGTCACAGACTTTCCTTGGAAACTAGATGAGCTACTTCCAAAATCAACAAAAGGAATCTAATGCTCCAAAACCCTAAGTACCTCATAATCAGTAATTAAGGTTTCTAAATGGGCCTAATAACACCAAAAAAAATAATGGGTTTGTCTATATAGAGAGAGACCCATAAACCCAAAAAATATAATCTTTGTCATTATCATTTACATTTTGAGCATTCCAAAAAATTTCATTAGTATTGTCTTATGACTTTTAGACATTAAGTACCATATACTAATCATGTTTTTGAGAATGGTAATCTCTCAACTCATTTATCAATGAAGTTAAATCACAATATGATGAACCATTTTCTTCTATAGCCTTTCTTGCCATTTCCTTCAACTTCCTTGCCTTGTTTCCCCTTTCTAGAGCCTTATCGCCGTCCATTATTTGTCTGACTGCATTCACTATGTTTTCGTGCTTCACAAGATCTTCTATAGAATGCACCACTTTCCACTTCTTAGCTCCAACAGGAGTCCCAATCTTTAAGACATGGTTCACCAATTTTTCGTTGTAGAATTGCTCAGCGAAAAGAGGCCATGTAACCATCGGTACACCAGCTGATATTGCCTCTAGTGTCGAGTTCCACCCACAATGAGTCACAAATGCTCCTATTGCTTCATGCTGTAAGATTAGCACTTGTGGAACCCATCCTCCTGTTACTAGACCTTTTCCTTGAGTCCTTTCCTTGAACCCTTGTGGCAACCATTCTTCACTCATTCGATATTTATCTTCCCTCACAACCCAAATAAATTCGTACTCCAAATCTTCTAGAGCCATTGCAATCTCTTGTAATTGAGGCGCTATCAAGTGAGCCAAGCTTCCAAAACATATATAAATCACTGAATTTGGCCTCTTCAAGTTGAGCCATTTCAAGCACTTATGTTCATCCAAGGAACACTCATCCTTTTGGCTCTTATTGCATAGTGATACGGGGCCTATATGCCATGCTCTCCTTCCTAATTGATTCCTAAAGAAGTCGGCATAATCAGGTTCCAACTCATAGAAGCTATTGACAATCACTCCATAACATTGGACCTCCGATTCTTGAATCTTTTTATGCCTTCTCTTGAGTTCAGATTGCTCTCCTTCAACCAAATACTCTCGAGGGAGTTGTGACCTTGTTAGCATAACCTCGTGGGGAAGGAAAGGAACAACAAACGACTCATCATCATTAGAGACATTGTTGTAAGGCTGGTGCACCATAATCATCTCTTTAGTACAATGTGCAAAGAGGCTAATTCCATGGAAAACAAGCCTAGGAATGTTGAACTTAGCTGCACACTCCGTTGCCCATGGGAAGAACATGTCGGCCACAAGACAATGTGGCCGCGTCTTCTCCAAGTACTGCTCGAGCTGCTCTCTTAGCATCGATGCAGCCTTGATGAACTTCTCTGCCATGTCTAAACACTTCATGGCTTGCTCCAAATTCTCACATCCTTCGGACAAACCATTTTCTACTGAAGGAAACCTAAACACCTCGATTCCTATCATCGAACCTTCATTTTTCTTACTCTTTTCAATTTCTTTTGTGAAGAATGGGGAGTTCAGAGGGGTAGTGATGATGGTACACTTGACACCGCGAGCTCCAAAGAGCCTCGCGGTGTCAAGTGTTGGGATCATATGGCCATGAGCCATAAATGGGAAGAACACTACATGAAGCTTACCTTGATAATATTCATTGACCATGTTTCTTTTGTGTAACAAGATATAAAACAGGTTATGAAAGAACAAATTATATATTATAGAGATTGTATTGATATTATACGAATTAATAAATTTAATTTGATCAGTAACATTGTATGTAATGCTAATATGAAGTAGCAAAGTAGCCACGTGATAGAGTGAACAACATTATTGTGGAATCAAAGGCCACTTGTTGCATAATCTTTTGTGAATTATTTTTTTGTATTATCTTAAATCTGATGATTGGTCTGTAATTATGCAAAACTTCTTAGTAGAAACAAAAATCCAGCTCGAAAGGTGCATTAGCAGCAGTATGAGAACAAGATTAGTTTCATTAAAATAATATTTTCATGAAAACTAAGGTTTTTTTTTTTTTTTTTTTCTTTCTATGTTATATGGAATAATTTTATTGTCTTTTGTGCTATAATAAAACCTGTAAAATATGTATAAAAAAAAAAATAAGAGTTGGGACTTTCCTAACTAAGCGAGTTCCCGTCATTTTATCATTGTAACATGTTTTTTTTGGACGAGTTTAAATTAATGGATTGATGATTGATTGATCCAATCTCGGATCTAAAGTTAATAATATTGATGTCTAAAAACAAATATGTGACCTTATATCTAGAAACGGAAAGAGTAAAAAAAAACACATGAATAATATTGTCATTGTTTTGAAGGAAAGGTGGATAATTAATAATTATCAAATCAACCATTGTCTCCCACTAAGATTTTTTTCACCATTCTGTAAATTGGTTAAAGTTGCTCAAATTAAAGCATATCTTTTGGACTAAAGAGCAATTCATATCAAGCCTAGCTACTTGCATAGTTACATGTAATGGAGTCTTTTTTTAGTGGGTTGTTTTCCTTTTCCTTTTTATTTTAAACCGTTTTTTTTTTTCTTGTCTTTTAACAATTGGTCGATTTTATTCATTAACTCTAAAATAAGTTATTCTTTACACCTAATCAATCAAAGGATGAAAATCAATTCACGGAAGAAATCACCCACGTTTTTTTTTTTTTTTTTAATATTTTATACAAGCTACTAACCTCGTACTCGTATTTTTTTTTTTTTTTAAGTTTTAATGTTATACAAAGTATTTATCATACATAGTACTGTTGCACCCCTATTACCGACCATCAACTTTCTTGACAAGCTACTAGTGATTCAATGAAATCTCTAATGTCTAGATGTAGCCATCAAGAACTCATATACACCTGCCTCACACAAAAATCTCACTAGAAAAAATATATACTCGTACAACCAACTAATTAAACCGAACAAGTAGAGACGTTTACCAACAAGAAATTTCATCCTTTTTAAACCAAAGTGGGCAAAATTATAAAAGAACACAAATTGGACACTACATATGAATTTTATAATTATAACCAATTTGTTATTCATATTATTCATTGAGAATATATGACCTATTATACATACATTGGTACATACAATATTAGCTAATTAAATAGCTTGAACTTAGCTAGAAAACAACGGCAGTGATTTTATTTCATTATTACTAATATTTTATAGATAGGTAATGAAATAGGGCATGGGATAGGAAGTAATAAGCCCCTAACCAAGGGCATGCGATAAAAATATTACAATAATACATGAAAGATAGTCGCATATTTAGCAACCTTATGATACATACATATATAATTCAAATATATCGAGGAAGCAGAAGTGTACGTAGCTTAGGTATGGTATAATAACATCCCAGGCCAGCCCCCGGAATCACCCAGGGGCTCGAATGAAATGTCGAATCCTCACCCAGTCCTACACCAATAATTTATATATACTCCGTAATATATAGTGAATCTGCATGACTGCATCACTTATTTATATAGTAGTCATAATATATGCTGAGGCTAAGACGGAAAATTGATCTGCCCTTGAAGATGTTACATCGCGGTGTGGTGGTGCTGGCTTTGGATATGAAGGTGGCGGATGTTTAGGCCTCTCTAAATTATCACCACTTTCTTTGTTCTTAAGATAACCTGCATACCATTCATGTATAACAATAACATCGTTATGTTAGTACTATAACTACTATTAATTATGTGTCTAACTAAGCTTTTAAATAGATCATATGACGCATGTTTACAATCATAGTATAAAATTTCTTTCAAAAAAAACAAAAAAAAAATTAAATGAATTAAAAGGGGTTGGGCCCCTTAGGGCCACAACAAATTATGTCCTTGGAATCAAGTTTTTTTTTTTTTTTTGGAAATATGAATCAAATTATTATCTAGGTTGAGGATGAATTTAGGAGCCACATATATTTAATTATCCAATGAATGATTATTTATTAGCGTTAGACGTATAATTAATTTATCAAATCACCAACCATAAATATAATAATTTTAGGATAGCATGTCAAGCATGATTAACTTGTAGCTTGGTTTGGCTTGGCGTTTATGAGTAAGTTTATAAGATATGACCAGGATGACTAAACACGTTTATTGTGTAACCTCGTCGATCCTATAATTTATGTAATGATAATGATGATTATACCTATTTTCCCCTACTAACTTTTAATATCAATGAATTATAATACATAGTACAAAATAATTGATCATTATATTTGAAAATAAATCTTATTATTCTAGTGTAGCTACTATATGTCTATATGTATATATATATATATAGTGGACTATGAGTGCATAGAAAATTACTCGCAACCATGGCATCACGCTCCGGAGGGGCTGGCTTTGGATATGGTGGCGGCGAATGTCCTGGCCTCCCTACAACTCTCAAAGAATTGGCATACCAGTCTTCAGTACCCCCTGTAACATGCACACAAATTTGAAGAGCCATAAGGTTAAAAGGGCAAATATTATATGATCCTCCGTATGTAGCATACTACAATATATGACTACGTACGTAGTTACCTTTCATATGTTAATTATTATTCGAGAGTAACTTCATTCGTTTTACTAGCCAAAATTTTCAATGTCTTGTATTAAAATTCGTATTAGACGTACTCTAATAATTACCTTTTTAAAACAAGTGGTTGTTCATATAAAATGGAGGAAGTATAAAATGAGCAGGAAAAAAAGAGCAGTAGACATCATATTTTACAAAGAATACGATAATAACATACACCGTACTTCATATTTTGTATATAATCTATAATAATTACCTGGAAGCCTAGCGGCTTCAGCAACTGATGAAGACGTTGTTGAAAGGAAGGAAAAAAAGGACATGAGAATGAAAATGGTGAGTAGCAAAGTTCTCATGATGAAGGTCGACATTATATTATATGAAAGGACTAGCACTAAGCTGAGATTCTTGTGAAGTAAAGAATGAGGCCTAAGGAGGTGTATTTATAGGTCCGTTTTCACTGCACGTAAAAAGTTGCAATAATGTGCGCAAAGTAGGTGAATACATGCACATCAAATCCTGGTTGCATGATTTTCCTCAAAAAATTAAAAAAATTAAAAAAAATTAAAAAAAAAAAAAAAAAAACTGGCTGCATGATTGAACTTTTCTTTTCCTGTACGAAAGCAATTTAATTAAATCATGCAATTCTCATTACTATATTACTCCCTCAATTAATAGTACTTGACCTTGATATAAACTAAGTGTTTTTTTTTTTTTTTTTTTTTATATATATTATATTGAAAGTTAATCATATTGTAATGTGTCCAATCACTCCAATGTAATATGTTGTATGTACGTGGTGCAATTTTATTCTAAGATGATCGAAAATTTATACAGTTAAAAATTACGTACATGTCCATGACTTTAATAATTAAGATCATTAAGTGATGATATTGTTGAGCCATAAAAGTTCATTACTACTCTGTATTAACGATATACATAACCTTAACTTTAGGTTACAAGAGATAGAAATGAGACATGTCACATGTGCATTAATTAAACATTAGTGACATAAAAAAAAAACATGTGAATTTATCATTTGTTCTTAAATTATTGTAGACAATATATTTAATATGGGGTACTTATATTTATTCTTTGACCGCACACGTCACTAAAAACTTAATAGTACTCCCTTCGTTTTTTAAAGTGCTCTGTAGGGTTGTGCACGGAGTTATAGGTATAAGAGTAAAATACTCCGTAATACGGAGTATATATGTCAGTATGAATAGAAAAAATTTTGGAAAAATAAAAGAGAGAATTATGAATAAGGAACCACTAGGTTTAATGTGAGAGGGGAAAATATAATAAAATGATATTGGGGGCAAAAGAAAGAGAGAGAAATACTAATATAATGTGATTAGGGTTTCTAAATTTAGAAATGAGGCACTTAAAGAAAGGAGGGAGTATTATGTTTTATCATTATTTTCATAAGAATCTTGCTAATGAACACCCCCGGTTTGTTAGATTACCAATTATAATATTTTCTAAAATGGTATTGATTTGGTCGTAATGCATGCCAAAATCATGTCTCGATCAGTGTACTTAATCTTTTATTTATTTCATTCAATATTACAATTTTTAATCATTTTATTCAATGTCCAAGGGCGTTTGTTAGCTTTTGCCTTTTCACAAACATACCATCATTTATACTTACATTTCTTCCACTTCATATTAGTTGACAAATTTTATTTAGGTGCGTTTGCCAATTTTTAACTTTAAATAATAATACTTTCAATTACTTGCAACAAGTAAAAAAATTGATATTTGAGAAATTAAAATTGACTTTGAGAATTTGAGATGAATAAAACAATCAAGACCCTAGTCGACTACTATTTTTTTTCTTTAAAATAAATTACAAATTAAAGTCAAAATGACTTAAATATGTAAATAGTGATAAAAGTCATTGTCAACTAAAATCAAACAGAAGAAGTATATTTAAAAAAAAAAAAAAAAATCATAGGTATTGTAAATGTTGTCTATTCAAGCTTTAACACATGTAACCTTAATTTCTTACACAAGAACAGTAGATAAGTTACCCCTAAGGGCTAAGATACATCATGTTGGGGTTGTTCATCTCAAGTCCCAAAATGGATAATTAATGATGTTGATGCATGATCGATGTATCATTGTACACAACTAGCGTGTCCAACGTACCAAAGATTATTATAAGATTATGAAAGTGCTTATTAAAATTTAACCAAAGTAGTGATGTAAACATGCAATTAAGAGTAATTATAAGACGATGACTAAACATGTATCAAGATTGAGAAGGTTCAAGCATGCTTCATAAATCATAATAGATATGTAGTACATATTGAAGACTTTTTCCATCTTCTCTTTTTTTTATGTGGTTCGTCTTTATTCTTGCTTTTTTTAGAAATTTGTATCCCCTTCTCTTTTCTTCTTTTACGATTCATTTTGATTGCTTTCTTTTTTACACACTCGTGCTTTCATTTTCTAGTAAATTTAGTGTAGTGTTTTGAGATAGATTTTAATTTTTAATTTTCAATTTAAGGTGATGATGATTACGGATGAGCGTAGCAGGGTACCCTGTAAAAATCTTAGGAACCGGAACCTGTTGCAACAAGTTCCTAAAAATAGAAACCGGAACCTGTGTCTTTCAAAGTAAGCTTAATAGTTACTTGATAAATTGTTACAAAAAAAAAAATGGATGTTCACAATAAAAGCTTACAATTTTAATACAGTACTACAAATATAACCAACCAACACTGATTGTCTAGAACATTGAATACAAAATTACAAATATTTATATTAATACCATTAGTTAAACCTTTAAGAGTAAGATGAAAAAAGAATAGGAGGAGGGAGAGAGGTAAGTGACGACTTTTTTACAAATTTGGTATAGGGCTTTTATATTTGGGCTTAAATGATATGTTTCGGTTTCGTGTACCCTACAGGGAAGCTGTACGAATAGGGTACACTACATGTTTTGGGTCTAAAGTTTTATTACCCGGAACCAGAACCTATTGCAACAGATTCCCAAATTTCAGGTTCCGGTTCCAGGTCAGGGTACCCTGAATTTTTGCTCACCCCTAATGATTATTATTATTATTATTATTATTATTATTATTATTATTATGGTCATTGGCTAAAATTAGTTTACATCAATTTTTGTGTGCGGATGGCTATTGTGTGTCAGGTGACACACACCAAACTTTAATGCTCTAATGAGGAAATAAGTTTATATATATATATATATTTTTTATAAATCAATTTGAATATGTATATTTAAATTTGTGTTTTTCATTTTTGATATGACATTTGTCACTACAAGAAAAGGGCCGTTTTGCGACGGAAATAATTCGTCGCAAACTGGCAAAATTCCGTCGCAAAGTGACTTTGCGACGGATTTCCGTCACAGGCATGGCGTCGCTCGAACTTTCGTAGCAAACAGTCCTTTTGTGACGGAATATCCGTCGCAAAACGAATTGCGACGGATTTTGCGACGGAAAGGTAGTTGTAGCTGAAAACAACATTTGCGACGAAAATTCCGTAGCAAGAGGAGTCATTTTGCGACGGAATATTCCGTCACAAATTTTGCGACGGAATGTATTTCCGTCGCAAAATGGATTCTTTTGCGACGGAATAGTCCGTCACAAATTTTGCGACGGAATGTAATTCCGTCACAAATTTTGCGACGGAAATTCCGTCGCAAAGTTATTGTAATTTTAATTTTTTTTTTTTTTTGTATTTTGTTTTTTTTTCCTGGAACCTGTATTCCTGCAATCCTGTTTAATTTTTTTGTATTTTGTTTTGTTTTCCTGGAACCTGTATTCATGCAATCTTGTTTAATAAAATACGTGCATTTAAAATAATTTCAGTCAAAAAGTCCACGCCCTAACATAATTCAAATATATACAACACGTAGCCGTAACTACCAAGTACGGTACATGATATAATTTTTTAAACTACAATGTCATCCATATACAAAAATCGAAAAATGACACCTAACTAAACACAAGCTGGCTGTCCTTGGCCTGCACCACCACCACCACCACCACCCGGGTCGTTCCTGGGGTCTCGAATCTGAGGCTGAATCGTAGAACAAGTGAAAGGAGTGGTCAATCCTGTAAATCTACTGGCTAACTCCTCTAAGAACTCCTTGTTCTTCCTCTCGATTTCAGCCATCCGTTCTGCCACTCGAGCCTCCACTCGAGCATCGAGCTGTTCCGCCACACGGCTATCGATCTGGCTCTCAATTGCTTCCACCCTCTCATTCAACTCCTTGTGGAAGTTTTCCTGCATTTGAGTTATGACCGACGGTACGTATTGGCTGGAAGAACCCGATCCTCGTCCCCTAGATGTGCCGTAGTACAAGTCAGCACCAACACCAAGACCTCTAACACGACCCTTCTTATTACGACCACCAGCCGCCTCAAAGAAAATTTCATTTTCAGACAGTTGGGAACCCTGGGTTCTTGATTCCTCCTGTCTGTGTTGGTACGCCTCCTGTAACAAACAAAGGATATACAATGCAGAAATAAAAATAAAGAATGAGAACCAATAGTTTGAGGCTTGATATAGTTCATAAGTGGCAATATAGGTTCACTAGGTCCTAAAACTAGGAAAATTGGGTGAAAATGGGGCGTTTTTGGTTCTAACTTGTCTATTTCTCACATTTGTTATCTAATGAACCTATTTTTGACCTTAATACACCTAACTAACATAGTTACTTGAGTTTGAGGCTTGAAATTGTTTATAAGTGGCAATATAGGTTCACTAGGTCCTAAAACTAGAAAAAATGGGCGAAAATGGGGCGTTTTTGGTTCTAACTTGCCTATTTCTCACATTTGTTATCAAATGAGCTTATTTTTGACCATAATACACCTAAATAACATAGTTACTTGAGTTCGAGGCTTGAAATAGTTCATAAGTGGCAATATAGGTTCACTAGGTCCTAAAACTAGGAAAATTGGGTGAAAATGGGGCGTTTTTGGTTCTAACTTGCCTATTTCTCACATTTGTTATCTAATGAACCTATTTTTGTGACCTTAATACACCTAACTAACATAGTTACTTGAGTTTGAGGCTTGAAATTGTTTATAAGTGGCAATATAGGTTCACTAGGTCCTAAAACTAGAAAAAATGGGCGAAAATGGGGCGTTTTTGGTTCTAACTTGCCTATTTCTCACATTTGTTATCAAATGAGCTTATTTTTGACCATAATACACCTACCTAACATAGTTACTTGAGTTCGAGGCTTGAAATAGTTCATAAGTGGCAATATAGGAAACAAGTGGCTTGAAAATGGGCGAAAACTAGTTATTACCGCTACGCTCTGTTCGTTTCATTGTCACAACTTCTACACAACTCACGCATATAATCATATCAGTCACAAACAATAGTAGCAAAGTATCAAGCTAAGTTCTTTTCTTCATAAAATCAAACCTACATGAGGTTTTAGATGACATATATCCAGGGGTCCTTATCACTCCAACCTAACCCATCCTTGGACATCTTATCTCACTAGTGAATGTATGCCTAGTGATGAAACACATATAATTAACACACAATTACCCACTTTCAAATAAACATACATACACTAACATGTATTTTTAAATTAACATATATTTTAAACTAATCTAACATATATTTTAAACTAATCTAACATATATTTTAAACTAAACTAACATACATTATAAACTAACTAACATATATTTTAAACTAAAATAACATACATTATAAACTAATCTAACATGTATTTTAAACTAAACTAACATACATTAAACTAATTCTAACATTGCAATATATCTTAAAAATTAAACTAATTCTAACATTGCAATATAAATTAAACTACACTACACTAAACACAAGTAATTAAATAATAAAATTTAGTTACAAATTAAATTAAAAAACATAATTAGAAAAAGTTAGGGTTTACATTAAAATTAAATTGAAAACAAAAACAAAGGGGGATAGTGGAATACTCACCGGGATTTGAGGGTGTTGTGGCGGAAATCCGGCTGCCGGAAGGAGGGTGGTGTGGTGGCTGCACACCGCCGGCGAACGGAGGGGCGTGAGTGGGCTTGAACGGAGGGGGTGGCGTGGGTGGGCGTGAGTGCGCGTGAGTGGGAGTGAACGGAAGGGGTGGGCGTTAGTAGGTGTGAGTGGCCGGATTCCGGTCGTTCCGGTGGCGACAGCGGCGGTGAAGTGGCCGGATTTTCTTTCTCTCTCTACGCTTTCCTCTATCTCTCTCTACGCTTTCCTCTTTCTGTTCTTCGTTTTCTTTTTCTCTCTCCTTCAGCGAAACTTCAGTTTTTTTTAAAAAAATTTAAAAACTTTTTGCGACGGAATTTCCGTCGCAGAATCCGTCGCAAAATGTTTTTTTTTTATTTTTTTTTTAATATTGTTTTGCGACGATTATTTCCGTCGCAAACAAACTTTTGCGAGGGAATAAATTCCGTCGCAAACTTTGCGACGGAAATTCCGTCGCAAAAGTTTGTTTCCGTCGCAAAGTTGCGACGGAATTTATTCCCTCGCAAATTAACCCTTTTTGCGACGGAATTGTAGTCCGTTGCAAGGTTTCCGTCGCAAAATGACCTATTTCTTGTAGTGTGTTAATAACACTCATTAATATGAACTAAGATCGAATTATAACCGTTAACATGAAATTTTACCATAATCAAATTGACATTAATTTAGTAGTAATTAAAAACATTAGCTATACTCATTGATATTTCTAATGACAATATTAATTTCATTTTTATTTATTAAATTCGTGTCACGTGGTGTATTTAGTGTGCATTCTCAAATCACTTTAAAAATACGACAATTTTGTGTCAATAGTTTAAGTTGAGTCATGTTTTGAATCAATTAGTGTAATTTTGTTATTTGTTTAACTCTTCTTATGGATTTACATAGTTATATTTATAATACAAAAATTTGGCCCCGATAGAGAAAGTTTCAAGATCTGCCACTGCCCTATATCACTAACAAAGTAACCACGATATTGGCCACGCAGTGTGGCCAGCCACATGTAAAGGTTTGTAATTAATTTAAGGATTGTAATGACGTGTAGTAAGTATCCGATGAAGTCGAATATTAAAGCTTCAAAAATTTATGAAATATTGATCAATTACAATGACAACTTTGACATACATATTTTAATTCGTATTAACTTATTTATTTTGTGAAACATGCATTGAGGTATCATAGGTGATGCGTCGTCTTTAGTTACCAGTATATATAAAGTTCATTCGTTTTTAACTTTAAAAGCGAGAATGTGTCACACCATAACATTACACAATCATACAACAGAAAAGGAGATGTCTATTGCACCAATTAGTGCACTAAGCCACTAATACAACTACTGAACTACATACTTATAAAAGTCTAAATTTTAAAGTACAATTATACTTTAAAATGAATCACCTTGGCATTAAAAAGATACTAAAAGGAAATACATTTTTCAAAATTTCAATAGACGTAGACATACTTAATTTATAGAATGGCTCGAACAACTGAAACATGGCAAGGTATTAGAAGAAAATCTCTCTTCATTTTTTTTAATTTTAATACACGGTAAGGTCAACTAGGTCCCAATCGAATTGCAATGCTCGTAGGGGTAGGAGGATGGGATTTGTGCTTGATAAAAATCGAACCTCGCACAATCGCACTTCAAGGATGTGAGGCGACCTCTGGACCAATACTCCAAGAAGTCCTTCTCGAAAGAAGAGAAAGGAAAAAAAAAAAAAAAAAAAAAACCCTCTTAATGCAATACCCTTTAGGCGATTTTTAAAATATACAATGGATTTATCAAGGCAAGGCCTTTGAAATACTCTATACTACTACTTCAATTCCTCCGTTTGATTTTATTACATATATAATTTACGAGTGTAAAGTTTTGTATAGAATGGACACACGTAAGTCCGGTCATACAAACAAAAAAAAAATTAAAAACAAAAAAAAAATATAATAATAATAATAATAATAAAACTGAAGTTTTCTGGCCTTCTGAGGACCCTCGAAGCAGGCTCGTGGGTGTATTTCCACCTAATATTGCTCGACCTTCTCATGGTGTCAAGTTGCTAGGTGGTCCCGCTAGTTCCGATCCCGGTTTTGGAGGTGACCTTGTGTTGCAGAGGGTGTCCAAGACCATTACTCTAATGGATAGGGTTGCTAAGCTCGATGATCCCCAGTGTGAGTTGTTGTTGCTTAGAGCGTGTACCGGAGTTTCTAAACTCTACTTTGCCTTGCGTACTTGTCCTCCTGGTACTTTTGAGGTGGCTCAGCGCACTTTTGACGAGGCTCTTCGTTCTTCCTTGGAGCGTATCGTTACTGTTTCGGGACCTGGGTTTGGCGATTGGCAGTGGCGGCTTGCCACCTTACCATTTGCATTTGGTGGACTTGGTGTTTATTCCGCAGGTGATGTTCGTTACTATGCTTTTCTTGCCTCTCGGTTACAGTCTGTTGGATTGCAGACAAAACTTCTACGGCATGCTGGCGTTGTTGGCCTTGGTCAAGCTTTTGAGGATGCGGTGAGTCTGTTTAATGGATCGGTAGGGTCTAGCATTTTGAGTAATCCTAGTGAGGTCGCTGCCCCTAAACTCATGAAGAAATTGGCAGATATATATTTCACGAAGGTTACCGCATCTGCAGAATCCACCTTCTCTTTATCTGCTCGTCAATCAGCATTGTGGAAATCGCAGCAAGGAGATCACAACTCTGCTTGGCTTCGGGCGGTTTCAATTTCTGGGTTGGGTTAGACGATGAACGCAAGGACTTATCGATGTGTATTGTGCTACCGCTTGGGTGTTCCTTTATTTTCTGTCTCGACGCCATGCTCTGCTTGTTCAAGGGTTTTTATTAGGGATATTTTCGACGATCACGCGGTGTAGTGTGCTGGTATTGTGGGCATTAAACATCGGCATAATGTTGTTCGGGATACCCTTGTTGATATTTGCTATCGATCAGGGATTACAGCTAGAAAGGAGGTTGACATAGGATTGTCTAGAGGGAATGGCGAGGCCCTCAGACCTGCCGATGTGTTACTTTATTCATGGGATCGTGGTCGTGATGTATGTGTTGACTTCACAGGGTCTTCTCCTTTGACACAGACCAGGCTATCTGACTTTGTTCTTGGACGGGTTGTGGCAGATGCGGCTCATCGGAAGCGGGTTAAGTATGAAGCTCGTTGTCAGGCGATTGGATATGGTTTCATTCCCTTCTCTTTTTCTTCGCTTGGGAAATTAGAGAAGGAGGTTGTTGCGATACTGAAGCGGATTCAGAGGTTCTCGACGACGCAAGACATTGGGACTCATTCTGCAGCTCATATCTTCACTATGGTAGGCTTTGCTATAGCTAGAGGAGTGGGGGCCCAGATTGTATCTCGGCTTCCCACTAATTTATTGTAGGTTGTATGACTTTTGTTTTTGAGATATAGTAATAGTAATAATATAATAATAATAATAATAATAATAATAATAATGGTCAGAAATTAGATAATAATAGTCAGATTTTAGATTATAATGGTCAGAAATTAAATTATAATGATTACATATTAGATTATAATTATCAGATACTATATTATAATTTTCAGAAAATAGGTTAAATATATCAGAAAATAGATTATAATGATCGGATATTAAAACCCCTCCTTCCTTCCTCTCTTTCTCTCTCCTCAACAACCCACCGTCACTTACACAACGAAGTTTTGAGCCATATTGAAGCATGGGACGCGTCTGTCCATAGAAAGGGCTGCAAGTTGTCAAGATTATAGAGTTAGAAACTTTAAAGGCCGACGAATATAGATTTCAATTTACCCAACATAAAAATTGACTGATTTGCAATACTGAAGTAAAACATGACACAGGAGTTCCCACCTCTCAAGAACCATTGTTGCTATATATTCCTTTAGCAACGGTCCACCTAAACGCAACCTCCGTTCAAAAGTGTGGTCCCCATTGCCTATACAAATAGCCATACACATAGTTAACTCATACAAGTATCAAATTTTTGATATAAAAAAATGACTGCAAGTCTGCAACAATGACAGATTGAAAAAATGACTGGGTTTAGGCTCTTTTGGGTCAGTGATGGTGGAGTTGTGGTTATGTTTCATCAATTGACGACTATAGAATCGTGTTTGTTGGGGCTCTTTTGGGTCGGTGGTGGGGAAGGGTCGCCGGCACCGGGGGTTGGGAGGGAGAAGGTCACCGGCCGCCGGCAGAGACTGGGTAGTGACAGTGGGTAGGAAATTGGAGTATGCATTATAAACCAGACTCACGTGAAACAGACTCACACAAAGCTTTCTCTTTACGAGTAGCTGTTTTTGTCGACGCGTACTTTTAGATATAGATATCTTCATTTATGTATAAGTGAAAAGTATGTAATACGTAATTTTGATTAAAATAATAATATTTAAAGCAATATACTGAAATGAATCTAACAAGATTAAGTAACTATGTTTTTTCTTAACACTAAAAAGTCAAAGTAACTTTATGTAAATGCCCCAACTAAATAACTAAAAAGAAATCCAAAAAGTACATACTGATAATCGAATAGTAGGTAAAGGGAGATGAGAGAGAGTGTAAGTAATTAAACTTTCAAATATAGATCATAGATGTATACTTATGATAAAGATGCATTACGTTATGACTCTTACAAAGTGCCTAAAGCATTACATGTTGATTGAATAACTTAGTCACTAGTCATCCCAATTTCCCTATCTTCTGACTTCTGATACATACACGATTGCTACCTCACAACCTTTATAGGCACAAACCCAGTACAAATTGCAATTGCGAGGAATAATGTATGAAGTATTTCATTTCGTAGATAGTATGAACTTAAAACTTGTAAAAAAATATATCCGTAGGATTATTAATTATTCACCCCATTATTTTATACATTTTACATTAACATAACTTCCTTTAAACACTTTTTTTAACAGTTAGTAATATAGATTTAATAAAATTAAAGAACTTGTTTGGGAATAAATATTTGAATTTTATACCATGAACTTGTTATAAATTCACCTTGAAATCGATCAAATCTATCATAGGGTATTGTATGTACACTGTACTATTTTGTATTAAATAAAGACTTTTCACAGTTAAGTTAGTCAGCTAACCACACTAATAGTGTAACCCTAAGGTTATTTATGTAGTGTAACATTACGGTTTTATATATGTATGAGTGTCAGGCTCCCTATTTGGGTAGAGTCTCCATTTATTATTCACATGGTATCAGAGCCAAAAATTTCACCACCAATAATCATAGTTGGTAAAGATTGAAGCCTACCATAATCTCAAAGTCATAAGGTAAATCTTAATTTTAGCCGGAAAACAAGTACTCTGTATGAATTTCTCATATAAGGACAACGCATAGTGTACAATGTATATTATTGGAAATAATAAGCAAGCATTAAGTCATAATTATTGTATTAGTTGTATATGTTATGCATGCATAGTATAGGTACACAAGGTGTAATTTATACTAAATATATATAATCAAAATGTATTAAGGCAAACTTGGATAATTAATTACCGCTTAGCAACATAATAGCTCTGGATAATAGTGGTATTAAGTGAGGAGGTTAAGGACATCTTGGTCGATCTATATTATATAATATTCTCCAACTCTCAATATTATTGAAGTAACAGCTTTGATAATACATCTGGACAATCATACTCCGAATTCCAATTTACATGATTTTTATTTTTTAAATATGTTGGTGTTTGACCTGATTTAATTTTATAAAAAGATTATACGAAAGTGGTGTTGAATGTTCGTTGCAACTAATTGAAAATTTTAGTTTCTTCATCGTAAAAGTATTATTGCTACTAAAAACAAAGGAAGTACGACTAAGAAAAATATTTTTAGCTTCCTCATTGTCATATCTTGGTGCATCTAAAGGAAGGTACATTATATTGACATAAGCACACAGTGTATAATTGAAACACTGGTCTTGTTTGGCAATTAGCTGCTGGCTGTTGGCTGTTGGCTGTTTGCTGGTTTGATTGGCTGGTTTGACTAGCTGTTTGTATTGGTTTTTTTTGTTGGCTGTTTGACTTTTTATTAGTCTAAAAACATGTTTAGTAAAATTGATTGTTGGATGTTATTAGTAACTTAGGTAGCCAAAAGCTACTCCAAGTAGCTTTTTCATTTTGGCTTAAAAGCCAGGCCAGCTTTTTAGCTGGTTGAAAAAGCCATTTATTAAATACAAATTTTGGATGTTTGACCAAATGAAAAAGCCAAAAGTCAGTCAAGAAGTCAATGAAAAACCATTTACTAAATAAGCCCAGTTATCAATTTAAATTATTTAATGATATATGATTGATTTAAGACTTAAATTAAACAATGGTCTATTTGGGAAAAAATAAAAATTTAATTTAGTTGTTGGCTTTCTAAATTATGTGTTAGCTAGCTAACAATTTTATTTGGTAAATGACTTTTTATTTAGCTCATAAGCCAATGTATGTACACGTATGCTTTAGTTTCGGTTGACACATTGACTAAAATAATATAAGAACATATTTCTCATTGGTTTTAGTATTCGATAAATACATGTATATACGTTTATAGGCCAAAGATTATATCAAATTATGGAGTATTATTTTATAGGCCAAAGATTATATCAAATTATGGAATTATTTGTTTATTATCTGATTACAAATTATTGATGAATATATGTTGCTCTTTACTACAAAATATTTCTTAAGTTTAGGAGCTTAGGACCAAGTATATAATTGTTACTAATATATATTTTTTTTTTTTTTTTTTGGCAAGGAGAAGGACCCTACTGGGTCGGAATCTCTCACAAGTCCTCCCGACCCAGGTTAGCAGGCTAGACACTTTGGAAGTGAGGGGGAAGAGTAAGGAAATACCCACCCCCAAAGTGTCTCTAGTGGAGTTTGATCCCTTAACCTCTTTGTTGTGAGATACAAACTTGACCACTAGACCAAGCTATTCTTGGTAATTGTTACCAATAATGGCTTTTACTTCCTAAGCTGTGGAATTGTAGTGTGAAGTTTTGTGAGTCGTTATCGTTATCAATAATTAAGAAACACTTCGTTTGACAACGAAAGTTCTTGCATATAATACGGAGTATGATTTTATGAAACAATCTAGATTAGATATGCTTATTGTATTCATATATATAATTAACATAACCCAAATTTGTGTGTTACATATTACACGTACGTAATACTTCTTCTGTTTTTTTTTATAGTTGCAATAGTTTGACTTTTACACTATTCATGTATTTCACTTTGACTAGCTTTAACGATTTATAGTTAAGTAAAAATATAGTCATGTGAGATCTTGTTAAATTCGTCTCGACTTATACAATTTTAATAGCTAAGGTTTATAATTTTTACATATTGATAATTAAACATATTAACGATTAAACACATGCATAGGTAAGCATGAAAAGAGAAGTGTTGCAATATAAAAAAAACAGAGAAAGTATGAGTAAAGCCTTCACCTTACAATATAATTTGTTATTAGTGGACCACTTTGAAGTCTATTTAGCGTGCAATTAAAAAAAAGTACAATTATATCATCGTCATTGGAGATTTTTGAAGATAGATATGTTAAGGATTATTAATTTATTTTCAAATTCAAAGCCACACTTAAATGTTAAAGTGTTAATGTGTATTATGAATAATTTTACTGTGTACAGCTTGACTTATCTTTAAAAATGATAACTTAATTAAGAATGGGAATAGAAAACCCAAAGATTACAAGAAATATATACAAACTATCATTACTAAGCCCTAATCATAACTTTAAGTAAATTTACTACAGGGAATATACTACATCGACTCCTAAATAATTGCTCAACTGATTGATATAGTCTGTAAAATGTGTCTTAAATCATAATATTATCAAATCTTTTAGTAAAAAAAATTGATATTAAAAAACTTAAAGTGAAATGAATTCAATAAAATTTCACATTAATACACAACTATACCATCTATTGTAGATCAATGCAATGACATAAAAATGATGCAAATATGCAATCTTCGGAGAACAAAGGGAGGTGCAATTCGTGCAAAATGCTCGGATACATGGTGGTCCTAACTCCTAATAAGACCCTAACATTAAAAACTAGGTCCGTAGTACGTGCTATGCAACATTTAGTAACATTGTCCCACACAGTCTCAACTTTGATTGGGCTAATCTAATCTTGGACTTGGCTCAAATTATTTAACACACATTCGATGGCTGCAATGGGCCTGATGTACAGTTTTTCATTACTGGCTTATCACTTTATGTCATTAGTTCATTACTGCTTTTTACTACGTAAGTGGTTTTCATTATATTGAGTACTTTTAGTTTACGGAGTACTATTTTTGGAGAACCACCTTTTTTTTTTTTTTTTTGACGGGTTTGGAGAACCACCCTAATCAAATCACATGACTACAATTTTGAAAATTTAACAGTGAGTTTAATGGTTTATTTTGTTTGCCTTATTCACTTATTTTAAATCTAATAAGTTCAGATCAATTCAATTTAAGAAAAATAGGTTCAAATATGGGTTATTCAAATTCAAATTACAACAAAAGTAAGTTTTAATTAGTTTAGATAAGTTAATACAAGTTTAGTTAAATTAAGATAAGTTCAGATAAGTAAAAATCAGGTGAATAGGACACACCCTAAAACAAAGTGCTAAGAGGCCTAAAACTATTTCGTATTACATACAACCTTTCATGAGGCAATCAACCATTCGATGTATCCCAGAAGTTCAAATAAATTAAGCTATTTTTTGGCCAGGCTAACCTAAAGTTAAAGCCCAAAAGAGATCAAAAGGAAGAGAGCTATTTTCGCTTCTCCCTTGATAAAAATGCTAAGCCATTTTGAAACTACCATGCATTTGTTTCTAGGAAGGTATGCAATATTCGTGGTATGATCCGCACTATCTATATTGCCTCACTGTAAAGCATATTACAGTATTGTTTACAAAAAAACGTAGTACTTGGTATTATAGTGGACGATAATCAGGGTAATCATAATCCCAATAATTGATACGCCTTGTGCAAACTTAACCAAATTCAAATGCATATATGATGAGCACCTTTAGGAATAATTTTAGGGTTGATTATTACATTGAGTTTCCAAAAAGCTTTGCTTTAGTGCTTAATTGACCCAACAACAAATAAAGATAAAGTTTTTTTTATCTAAATTACATTACTCTTTTGGTAAAGTGCTCTCTCCTAGTTTTAATTTTTGATGTTACTTTATTTGTGAAGACATTATTATGTTTGTCTGCTCATAAACTAATTAGCGATAGTACTGAAACTATAATTGATTAAAAAATAAATTTGCTTAAAATATATGGCTTCATTGGACCGTTTTCATATAAAAGCTCCGTTATGATCTCTAGTGGTACGGCCCAAATTCAGCATCTCTCTCGCTCTTTCTCTCCTTTGCTTCTTTTTAATTGTCTATTAATGTGATCAACTTTTTATTAAACTCTAGTACATCTCATATCAGAACAAAGTTCTGTAGTATATTATAGACGAAATTTAATCTTAGTTATTCGGTACATACTAGCATACAGTATACTACATATCATCTTTTATTATCTTTGTCGATTAGGCTAGTCGTTGTAGGGAGTATATAGCATCATATTAAATTTATTGCCATATTCTAAATCGTAGTCATAGGGTCTATAGTACGTTAATGTTTACACCAACCAACCTAGTGAGGAGTTACTCTTCTATCTATGAAGTTCATACTTTTGAGTTTTCACATTATGTGCATGATTTTTGTACCATAAAATTCAGGTAAATAAAAAAAAATAATGTCTTACCGAGTAAAAAAAATACCAGTGTTAATTTGTGTTAAGGTAATACCAGTGCTTAATTATCGTACACAATCAGTAATCATGGGTGATTAGATAAGATATTAAGATTTGATTAGAGATGCACTAATTATGTAGTGACTTTACTGAACATAAACCAGTGGTTTTAATAAGATTGAAAATTTGAAACAAACTGATGATGAAATAACGCTCCAAACAAAACGCATGCCAACAGAAATATATCAAAATATAAGACTGTTGTAACTAACTAAAAAAGGAGTCATAAAGTCTAATTATAATGTTACTGTTGCAAATTACAAAAAAGTATACTTTAATTTGGTAAGCACGAGATAATTATGCAGTGATTTGAGTAGTAACAGTTGTAACAGATTATGAAGTCATGCTAAGTGCGGCTAAAGAGTGAAAATATAAAGAAGACCAAATAAATAGGGCCAACCCCAAAACTTAAGGGTCCATGCCGGTTATTACGGAGTAAATGCAAACTTGTCATTTCCCAAACACAGTCCAAGTCAAGTGTGTGTATCTTGTGCCCATTCTTTGTTTCCATGTCCTTTTCAGGCACCTATTGTTTACTCTGGTCTTCATAATCAATGCTTGGGATTGGGGTGGTTCTAGCCCAAGTTAGTCGGTTTAGCTATCAAATCGTGCTCGATTTGGTGTAATCTTGATGGTCCATTTGATTAGTGATTATATGAGGATCACTAGTATGGGTCAAGTACCATGTAGGATGGTGACATGGTGTATCTTTAGGCATGTTTACGGTTGAGTGTATTATTTATTACGGAGTACGTAGTATTTAAGTGTTTTGATAGTGGGCATGATAACTATCTTGACAATTTGGTTATTCTAAGGGCTTGTTTGGTTGATGTAGGAAGTAAATTCCCATGGGAAATTCTAATTCATGGGAAATTACTTCCTTTATTAAAATTCCTAGGAATTATATAAATATGTTTGGTTGTCATGTGAGAATTTGTGAATTATGGAAATTGTAAATGACTGAGGGAGGGGTGGGTAAGTAACTTCCCATGTTTTGTGGGAAGTGAAAATTCCCATGAATTATGACTTCCCCTATTTTTGCTTTTTAATGTCAACCAAAACAACATACCTAAAAGGAAATTTATGGGAATTTTGAGTGTCCATGAAAACTAAAGGCAACCAAGCAAGCCCTAAAAATACATTATTGGCAACTTGGTAATGTGTATCATTGTATCTTTCTAAATCACCGCTGATAGTGTGAAAGTTGAGATGAACGCCCAAAACTTTGTTGAAATATGGTACATATGAACATGTCTTTTCTATTTAGGAAAATGATAAGTGTGCAAATATATAAAATAAAAAGTACAATACAAAAAAGAAACCATGAATAATTAAGATTTTTTTAACACAAATTGGCATATATTTTTGTCATAAATTCTCTATCTTAGTAACTTAGTAAGGAGTGGAATATCATTTCAGAAAATGCATATATTCATTTTATTGCTCATATGCATATAAAATCGCCCTTCTATTTAAAGGAAAAATATATGTCAATAATGAATGCGGAGTATGTATCTACTTATCTCGTATGATTCTCATATGAGTTGTTTTCTACTCATAAATACACGAAAACAATACTAACCATGAAACCAATAAATTGATTAGATGAAGCAATTTGACCAAAAATTTGAAACATTGCTTGAAGAAAGCACGATGCGCTATTAATATAAATAATTGATACTTGTAGAATTCTATATTACTCTATCTTTACACTCTTTAAAAAATACTGTAGTAATAAATAGATAAATAAATAAATTTCAACTTTCAAGTAGTACTTTGCAATTGTGAAAGCTAATTAATTTTTTCAACTTCTAATCTATATATATACTTAGTCTATACTTAGTATTTAAAAACTCAAACCAAGACACACACATGTCTGCATCCTATATTATCTTTTCCAATTGAATGTGCCAAGTGTTCACTATTCCAATCCATTGTGTCACATGTTCACAATTTTAATCTATATGCCAAGTGTGTACTATTATCTTATTAATTCTAAGAGAAAGTAATTATTTAATTAAAAATTTATAATTTATAATTAACAGTTTATAACTCTAGGTACGTAGTATTTGTATATTAATTATTACATATTTATATGTATATTACTATATCTTTTAACAGTAAATCCACCATCCATGGCCTCTTCACCTTCATCAACAAACCTACAATAATCGATCCCACGCACTCTTTATCTTCATCTCCCCTCTTTAATTCCCACAAATTAATTTCTTTAATCATCTTTTCGGTTACAAAATCCGCCCATAATAATGATGATAATGAGTTTTTGGTATTTATTCACAATTCACTAACCTCACTCAATGCAATATTACCTATAATTAACATAGCTCCACCTCCGTCACATTTGCATGCAGATTTGGTGAGTGACTATTATCTTTTTCTTTCTTTATCATATTTTTTTTTTACATTTTAAGTTTTAATTTATTTTTTAGTGAAATTGGAATAAAATATAAACATAGATGAGTTATTGTTACTTGAAATCCCCAGTTAACAAATTGGGAAATTGTTGTATGCTTTTGTAGTAAGGTTGAAGCAAATTGAAGGTGGTTCTCAGAGGTAAAGTTCTTTGGCTTATTAATCTGTTATTTGGTTTAAGCTTCAATTAAAGGTTTGAAAATCTTTTAACAAAATAAATAATTTAGGGCTTGTTTGACATCATTTTTGGTTTTCAGTTTCCTGTTTTTTTGAAAACTAAAAACCAAAAACAGGAAACGAGAAAAAGATGTTTCCACTTTTTTGTTGTCAGTTTTCAAAATTATCATGATTTTAATAAGTCTAAATATTTTTTGATCCATTATGTGACATATATAATGTACTTTTAAAAAACAAAAAACCAAAAAACAGAAAACCACAGCGATGCCAACGGACCCTTAGGTTCGAAATTCTCGGTTTTGGTTTAGTTGAATGATTTCTTTCTTTTTTTTCTCCCCATTTTAATTACTAAACTATAAGCTTATTACCGGGTTGTATTAGTGATGAGTTTAAAATCACTTTTAATTACCTTTACAAATTAGAAATCAAGGGTTCAAGTATATTGGTAATCAAACCCTTCATCTTCGTTGCCTTTAGGATAAATATTTTAGTGGTTGCAAATAACTTAAATCATACAAAGTATTGTTTTTTACTTATAAACAAAGGCTTATTACATGCTACAATAATTATTGGCATCTATATAGACAATAACTAATTTTGACTTATAAACACGTTTCAAAGTAACAAGTCCCATTACTTAAAATATTCTAACGAAATTCGTTAGGGAGATCAAGAAAAAGAGTTAAAATATAAAACATACATATGCAAAGAGAACAATATCATCGGTTGGAAAAATATCCTTAAAATAAGCCCGTACATTGTACGGGCCAAAAGACTAGTTAATTTTAAAACTCCTTCTCATCGTTATAAAACCAATATACTCAGTAATAACGAAGGTAATCCAGAAACCTCTATCAAAACACCACAAGCTTCCACGACCCGAACCTCATAAATCACAAGCAATCCTCGTTGAAGTCGGGTGATATTAAACCCACATCCCCAATTTCTCCCTCACCCTCCAACACCAAGGATTCGCATTCCATTCATTCCGACCCCCCAAAATCTCCTCCGTAATTCCTCTCTTTCTCCCTCATTTCTTCAAACCCACAATCCCAAAAAAGCAATTAATAAAAACAAACCCAAGAAAAGAAATTAAATATACCCCTCAAATTTCACCCCTTTATATACCACTCTACTAGTACAACGGATCCAAAAAATAAAATAAATTCTCCAATTCAAATTCCCACCTTATTTTATCTCTCCTCTTTTCATTCCATTACAATGAAAACAACCCCTAAACTCATCGTCTTCCACCCTTCCCTCTTTACAAACAATCCTCCTCCACCACCTCGTCGCTATCATTACCATCCTCGCTATCACACCGTATATGGGTACTCGTATTCTTCACCCTCTTCACCTTCACATTCCTCCTCACTATCTTCAAAAACACCACCCTACCACCCCCAACACCACCCACCACCCCATCAACCACCGCCGACCACCAACCCGCCGCCGTATCCGCCGCCCTCCTCCACTACGCCGCCATCTCAAACACCACCGACCGCATGACCTCCGGCGAACTCTCCGCCGTCGCAACTGCCCTCCGCCGTTGCTCTCCGCCGTGCAACTTCCTCATCTTCGGCCTCACCCACGAAACCCTCCTCTGGCGCGCGCTTAACTCCGGCGGTCGCACCGTCTTCCTCGACGAAAACGAGTATTTAATCTCGAAATTCGAGCAAAACTTCACCGATTTTGAAGGTTACGACGTTCAATACACCACCAAAGTCGGAAAATCAGCCGAACTCATCGAACATTCTAGAATCCACCGTAAGGGTGATTGTAGACCAGTACAGAATCTCCTCTTCTCCGAATGTAAATTAGCGATTAACGATCTTCCGAATCATTTGTACGAGATTTCATGGGACGTAATCTTGATCGATGGTCCTAGGGGATACTCGGCGAAGATGCCGGGAAGAATGGCGGCGATATTTAGCGCCGCCGTGATGGGGCGGAGCAGGGGAGGAGAGAGAAAGTCCGGTAAAAGAAAAGGGACTGAGATTTTTGTTCATGATTATGGGAGAGAAGTTGAAAGGGTTTTTAGTGAGGAGTTTTTGTGTAAGGAGAATTTGGTGGAAGTTAGAGATTCTTTGGCTCATTTTGTGGTGAAAGAGATGAAGAAGGGTGAGAGTTTTGAATTTTGTTTAGGAAAATCAAGCAATTCTTCTTGATGATCATTATAAATTATAATTATATGAATTGATTAAGAGTTATAGTGGTAGTCATATGTTACAAAGTTACGATATTTCTACTCATGTATACATCCGGGTATATAGTATATCTAAGACGTAATTTATGTTATTTTTTCTCGTTTTTTATTTTCAAAATGAGTTATAGTATGTGTAACTCATTAGAGGTTCATACGGGAATTAGAGGTAAGTACAGTCGTGTGTATATATAGTTATCGGTCTGAAGAGAGATCGATTATTAGTAATCAGAGTGATGTAAACTGTAAAGTAAATTAAATTAAAGTCCGTTTTAATTTTAGTGATAAATGAAAGATTGAAAATTTGAAAATAGGAGGAATGTGTATTGCATGATATGAAGTGGGGTCAAAAGCTGTGGACTAGCAGTATGAAATTGTACTAGTTATTGGCATGGTGGTGACAGTAGAAAATGAGAACTGATAATTTGAATCATGTGTTGTACTCGTACACAACTACACATGGGTAAGGGATTGAAACCGGAATTATTGGGGTTCAGGTTATTACTTCAATGAATGTGATAAGGTTGAACTTAGAAATGAAATCTTGCCTTTAAGAAGAGGGAATATATTACTTCAATTCACAGATATTTTTCTTGTCCTGGGTTGACTCTTGTTAGATCATCTTTACTCATGGTATAAAAATTTATACAATCTCTCTCTATCACTTTTTCACTCCTCCACATCATCTATAGCATAATACAATATACTTTCTCCAAAAATCATCTCATCCATGTTATAAAAAAAGTTTACCACCACACTTTTTCTCTCCTATTTATATTAATGATACACTTAATTTAATTATAATTATATTTCATTTTATTATTGAAAATAACTAATTAATGTTTGTAAAGTTAATTAAATAAAATAAGCAATTTATGTAGTAAAAAGTGAATTCGAAAAAATATATAAAACTATATCAATATTGGTGTCTATGTGTAGGTCTTGAAAAATTATGAACAATGGTAATTTTTTCATAATTTTTTACTATAAAATTTTTTCTTAAAATGCAATTGAAAAAAATAAATAAAAGATACACGATAACCAGGCCACATGGCGTGACCTGGCTGGTTCATGTTTCACAGGGACCAAAGCAATTGTTTACCATGAGATGGTATATACCATCAAATGGTATATTTTTATACCACCAATGTAGTAAAAAATTGCATGTTTTTTATGAGTTTTTACATCGTGCTATAAAATTATACCACGAGTGATGATGCTCTTATGAGCAAGGGTAGGAACAATATAATTTGAACTTAATACAGATCTACAGAGTGACAAAATAAAGAGAGTACTCCGTTATTATTTAGCCGTTTAGGTTAGTAGTTTATAGTTTATACTCAAGACATGTATGATGCATACGGAGTATATTACAAATTTAACAAAATTTGTATTTGTATTTTCTTCGTCCCACTTAAAATCTAGCTTTGAAATTCGGTTTAGAATTTTTTGTCTATTTTCTATGCTCTTTTTTATTGCGTTATGTAGGCTCTAACACTATTTTTAAGCACGTTCAAATTTTATTTTATATACAGCCAGAATATATTTTTTCTTATCTTAAAAATGTATCTTTCTCTGTTTTGGTCTATTCACAACAGTGTCAACTTTTAAGTTCATGCATCTCTGTCACCAAAGTGTAGTCAGTAAACCTTAACATTAATAAACTAATACAAGTACTTCGTAAGTTGTTAATTCATAGAATAACATATAGATTACGTAGCAGTTTGTTGTGTGGGTCTTCGATGTATAGTGTGACAAAAGCCTCATGAAATATGTTGCTAAAATTCTTCCAGATCCTTGAAGATTGTGCGTTGATAAGGTGCCTAATATAATATGGATCATATATGTAAATAATCAAAATTAAATTAATATAAATTTAATTAGGAGTACGTAAGTATGTAACTTTTGTTGCCTTTTATAATTGCTCATGCCAAAGTCTTGGGTGGCGCATGAAACAGCCCTCGTGAAGTGGCCTGAGCTATTTACTCATTTATTTCTGTATGTGCTACGTTTGGTGGTGTGGAACACTACTTATATATATGTGGCTCAGGGAATATAAAAGGCATACATAGCACATTTATGAGTCGCAAATTCTATTATACATCAAAGTATATTAAAATTAAGGCATTTTTGGTATTTTAGTGGTTAGCTTACGACTTCACGATGCACAATACAGTTCTATACGTGTCATGCTTAGAGTTACATCAACAATATGAGTAAGACTAGAGGTCCTAACTTCCTAATATTTGTATTCTATAATTAGCATAATCAAGAAGCTAAATCAAAGCATTAAGTACTAATATAATGCACTAAATACACTTGCTAGCTTCTTTCTTTACGTACACTTTGATCTTGATTTCTTGAAAGTCACAACTCACAAACATGAAATAAGATAGCCCACATACACAACTGGATCATGTGTATTAAGCAGACATCCCGCAGCTTTAGCTACCTAAAGAAGCCATTTTTCCTTTAGCTTTGTTTTTAACTTTTAAATATGAGCTTAATTAATTTGTTTTTCTACTTAAAAAGGAAATGAAGAAGCTGAGGTCACGTGACTCTATAAAGACATGCTTGCTTCCTACATACTCCCAATAAATCAAAGTTGTATAGTTCCAATTTCTGAATCAAAATATTGATTTTATTTAACTTTAATTAGTAAGATACAATCATCTATTCTACAATCAATCAATCAAAATTATAGTAAAAACATCTACCTCTTTCGAACATTTGAGAATGTTGCTAGTCTAAAGTTAATGATGTGTACGTACAGTATATGTTCTATTCCTTGAACTTAAATTTTTAGTTATTTCAAACATTATTACAAAACTAATCACTAACCAATCAATTCATTATTAATTATTTGTTAAATTACCTACAATAAGTCAAACAATTATTTCATTGATTTAGAAGAAAGAGGTCTACTTTACAAAAATGTGGGAGACAAAAAAATTTAATTGGTGTTTTTTTGTTTTAGAAAAATCGGTAATTAGCCGACCATTAGATGAGACTAATGTGATGGTTAAATCGTAATTATTATATACTTAAAACTGAACAAAAAAATGGATTATCAAACAACCTTAAGATGAAGCATAAAATAAAGTTCATTAGTTTCATAGCAAGTTATTATATATACGTAGTCTCACATCATTTTTTATAATTTACATGCCTCACATTTTAGTATAGTTAAGTAGGCAACATGGTAGTTAGCAACTTAGCATGTCTATAAAAGTTTTTTTTTTGTTTTTTTTTTTTTTTTTGTTCTTATTAAGTTTTGTCTTTTTAGTTTAGTTTTTGCATTTGAGAGAAATTTTCTAAGTAACTTAAAATGATTGTAGTACGGTGTCGGTGAAGGATGGAAACTACAAAGTTTGAAAATGTTCTACTATTACTATCATACAAAACATTTATTTTGGATAAATATAAGTAATATACTACTCATCTCTTAACTCTTTATCGAATTAATTTCTACAATTCTATATTAACACGCACGTCTTTTATTTATTATTTATTTTTAATGCTAAACCTACTCACATACACACGGTTTAATACACATATTGAAATGAAAATTATAAGATCTATCTTAAAAATAATGCAATTTCATAACCTAGTTAATCAAGCAGATTTCTTATGGTAAACTGTAGTATATTTAGTAATTCAAACAAATAAATCAAGTAGATTAATATTCTTAACTCAAACTCGCTAATTTGGCCTGGGAAACAAAATTCTGATATCGGATTAGCTTTTGCCAACTCTAAATTAGCAATTAATCGTACTATTGTGCAAAGTGATACATGATGGGAAAAGGGGCGCGCATAATCAGTGGTGGTAAATGCAATGGTCTAAAGAAAAGTGGAAAAAATGAAGGTTCTTGGGAAGCAATGGTGGGGAACTGGGGTTAAGGTCAGACGGATATCATGTGATCTTCGAATTCTCGCCATTTATCACAAACTCACTTACACAGTGACGATGATGTATATTATTAATATAAATATAATAATACTCTTTTTAACAAAAAAAAAAAATAAAAAAAATAAAATAGTAGGTGTACCTTTGTAATATCACGTGTCTCACGTGACCAAATGCCGTACATGTAGCCCAAGTGATAACCACTCGTCACAAATGGAGGGCTAAAGAAGAGTGTCGGTGAAGAAAATGGTTTAATTTAAACTCACCTAAATGTGATGTTGCTCTTAATTACTGTTGCGTATTGTACTGGACCATAGTCCATGAGACCATCACCATTTATGGGTCCATTCCTAAAACATGTGTAGTTTAATATTTTTGTACAAAATTTTAAGTGATGATAATTGATTCTGATTCTACTTGCGTTTCTTTTTAAATTAATTGCAATGTTTGAAATTTTAGGAAGCAAAACCTAAATTGTGATTGAGCTTTATTCTCTTCATTAATTCTTTCATCAATAACTAAAACGATTATAATGAGTACTTAGTAGCAAAATTTTAGTTGAATGGATCGAGAAATTTCATTCGGACTAATCTATATTCAGAGTAGCTTTTACAAATATGATACTTAAGTTCGTCGTCGTACACTCATACCCATACCCATACCAGCTACATTATGCGACACCTGTACTAGGGTGCCTGGTATTTTGCTAAATTAATATAGCCAAAAATCTGGTATATATTTACAGCCTCAGTCCATATTACAGACTAATCTATATTTGGGCCAATTACAATGATGGCCCAATTTGGTTAGTTTCAAGTCAAGCCCAACTACTTCATTCAAACTCAGTCCATCTAGTCCATCAGCCCTCTGAAAAACTGGAACAGAGTCTTGTTAGATGAATGCAAATTATTACAGAGTACTTTGTATTATTGCCCTCACTCTTTACCACAATTAAGAACAACCCTTCCAAAAAGTAATCGATAATTATTTTTAGGAAAATGATAAAGCCCTAAAAGCTATGGATAAGAAGCTAAAACGGAAATATTGAGGATAAATAAACATTAATTACACCAATCTGTATGTGATTTTGTCACGAATTTCTAATTTAAATCTATTTAATTATATTGGATATGTTTCCATAGAATTTAGAAAAATTAGTCCAGAATCATAAAACAATTGAGACTACGACTCTATTTGGTTGGGTTGAAAAGCTTTTCCAAGAAAATAGTTTTCCTTATTTTACATTGTTTGGTTTGGTCTAAATATGAAAAGAAAATTTTGGGCTGAAAACTATTGTCCTTTATACAAGAAATTGTTTCCCCCAAATTAGAAGGGAAACTATGTTTTCCACTCTCCTTCTATCTTTCCCCTTCTTCAGTTCTTCTTGAGCTGCAAGCTCAAGTAGATCTCCTCACCCGATCTCCTGCTGCAAATTGGTAATATTCTCTCTCTTCTTGACTTGACTATTACTCTAGGGTTTAATGTGGTTTAAAATTTGATTATGTTAGGGTATTTTTTGCCTATATTTTGATTATTTTAGGGTATTTTTTGCACAAAAATTATTAAGTACATCAATTTGAAATTATTATTTTTGATGTGATTAAATTTTCTAAAGATGATTATAAATTGGGAATTTGTTATTAGATGCAATCTACTTGCTGCAAATTTTATTTTTATTCATATATTTACATGTTTTTATCATGCCTACAAAGTGTTTGATAAATTGCCCCACTTAATATTAGTTTTATTTTATTTAAATTGGAAAATTGTTTTACATATAACCAAACAAGGGAAAATGTGTAGGAAATTACATTTTCTAATGCAAATGGTTTTTCATGGAAAATTATTTTTCAGTGAAAATATTTTACACCCAACCAAACAGGACCTACTATTTCAACATTATTAATCAACTTACAACTTACAAGAAAAAAACAATGTCGTAGTTACAACTTACAAGAAAACAATTACATCTAATACATCAAACTCAACTCTACTACAATAGCGAACTCTTAAAATTTATCAACTAATTAATCAAAATCAGGACTAAGAGCTCCATAAGTTACAGATGGCTGAGGTTGTGGGACTCCCTCAATTAACATTTCAGCATTCAAATATGGAGCAGTTTTCTTGCAAGGCATATATTTGTGCATTTTATTTTCAAAGTCACCACAAGTTTTGGGCCTTTTAAAAAAGAGTGCACAAGTATCTGGGCTTCTCTGATCAGGCAGGCCCAATACACAATTGTGCCTTACATCCAACACCCCTTTTTGGATCAGCTTCATACATTCCGGCCCAACTTGGGTAAAATAGTTATCACACAATTTCAATTGCCTCAAGTGAGGCAACATGCATACTTCCTCAGGCACAGAACCATAGAATTCATTCTTTTCCAACACCAGGTACTCCATTTTACCTAAACATGCGAACGATCGCGGTATTGGGCCGGTTAGGACGTTCCTCGAGACGTCAAAAACACGGGCCTTTTTTAGAAGCCCAATCTCATAAGGAAGGCAGCCCGAGAACTTGTTTCCTAAGAAGAGGACCTCGAGGAGGGTGTTCGAGGCCTGCCCAATGGATCTTGGTATTGGGCCTGTGAACTTGTTGTTGGCAAAGGTTAGGAAAGCGGCCGGGGTTGAGCCCATATTGAGTGGAAGGTCCTGCTCAAAATTATTATTGTTGATAAAAAGAGCCAACACTTGTAAGTCAAACAATTCGGGCGGAACCGGGCCCACAAATGAGTTGAATCTAAGGTCCAAGAAGGTTAACTTAGTAGCAGTAAGTACATTCATAGGGAACTTCCCTGTGTACTTGTTGTTACTAAGGTCTAACTCAAATAGGTAAGGAAGAGCGCTTAACACCGGGATTTTTCCTCCGTAATTATTGGAATTAGCGTGGAAAATTGACACGTCGGGAAGTTTGTTGATGAAGTTATCTAGGGTAATGTTTTTCCCCATGATATTACACCCGTTAAATTGAAACGAGTAGAGGCCTAAATCCTTTTTGTTGGGAAGAGGTGCACACCCAAACTTAGGGTTGGCACATAAGTCAGGATTCTTCATATGTTTAACCTTCGTGGATAAGCCACAATTGTCGGTATCAATCCCTTTAATGAATTCTTGTATGACCTTTGTGGCTATTTGGACACGAGATTCTCCGAGGGGCGGGGGTGGTGAAGATGAAGAAGGGGTGGTTGATGGTGGTAACGACGAAGGAGGGGGGCATGGTGCTGGTGGTGGTTGTGGTGGAGGACAATTCTCAGGCATTTCAGGGGCAGGCGAGCCACCAATGGAAATAGGCTCGCCGCCTATGACAATGCCTAAGGCTTGTCTATTTGGTCTAGGAGTGGCTTGAATGTCATAGGTGGCTACTACAATTACAACATGGTACGTACAACATAGTGACACAAATATTAAGATGATGTGTATGAAATGGGTAGTAGGAATGGCAAAAATAGAGGATTTGGTGCTCATAATTTTGCAACTAAGGTTTTCACTGTTTCTTAGTTTAGGGGTGATTTTTGTGAGTGTACCTCGTTTAGTATTTCCTTATCCCCTTATAAAGATGAAAAATAATTGATGGAGTGGACATCAGTACAGCTGCCATAGTGCAATAGACAAAAGTTGACTGAGTCTTCTTAATTATGTAGAGGATGAGTACGTTTGTACTTATGTATGGGTGGGAGTTGAGTTAATTTTTGTTCTTGAAATAGCTACCAAATTTAAGGATATGCTAAATTGCATATACATTAAATTCCTCATAAATTATTAAATTATTTGATGATTGCAACGAATGTTTAATCTATTGTGTCGAGTTATCTTATAAAGACATATAAAGTACATAATATATACTCTTTAATTATTTAGGTTAAATGAGACAAATAAAGAATGCTACATTTAACGAGCTGAGCAGTAACGGGTATAGCGTATAGGCAATATATGTTTTCTCATACAATGGTTGTGCCGGTAGGCAATGTAGTGCATTATAAAATCTAATAAAGGTGTAATTTGTTTTAATTTAATGTTCTGTATGATTTTTCTTACCGTATGATGCATAGAAAGAAAAAGAGAAAAAAAAAAAAAAAAAAAAAAAAAAAAAAAAAAAAAACACGAAGAAAGTAGTCGAAAAAGAATGAAATGTATTGGTTTTCAATGAAATCTTGTTTGTAAGTCGATCTTATTAGAGCGTCACTTTTAATCTATAAGTAATTAATTATTGAAGGCATTTATACGTAATAACTATTGATGTAGATGCTTGTTAACATGTCATTATTTTTGTCTTTGTAAATATACAATTCTCTTGATGCAGACATTAATCGTTCACATGTGGTATGTTTAAACCTTTATAAATATTGCTATTTCGTGATGGAAAGCCACTCCTACTATGAGTACTATCTACTACAGTGTTTCTCATTTCAGGAAAATTGAATAATTAATGAGAGCAAACCTATTGCATACTTGCGTAACGGGAATGGTACTATTAACAACATGCATGCTACTGAATTCATGACATTACAATTTATTAAATTATAGTTTGCATGCTATAATTTCATTAGCTCACCTTACAAAAATCGTGTTAAGAAAATTATTATAATTAGGGTAATCAATAAAATAATTAATTTCGCTTGTAATCATGTGAAGGTGATGACGCTAAGTGAATATAGGATTTTTTTATTTTTATTTTTATTCTTTTTGACGGAAGAAAATGTTTTCATTAATGAAAGATAACTAAATGACACTTACAAACAACTCTGCGAAAATCTAAAATTTCAACACAAATACAATTCACCTTAAAACTAGTTATATCGCAAATTCGATCAACGATCGCTTTTATAAAATCTTCATCCGAAGCAATACAATTTGTGAGTTAGCACTAATTCGTCTTGAGATCCACGGAAGAATAGTTGTTAGGGTGAAAATTTTCATATGGCCTTCGAGATACTTTTGGAGATTGTGAACCCCTAAATCTTCAATCTTTGGCAGACGAACAAACAAATAAATTAAACCTAATAGAATAAAAACCACCATAAAGATGTGATCCTTTATTGAAAGCAATTAAAAAGTTTTTTGGGACTTACCACCGGTACAAATACCGGTGGAAGCCCATACAAAAATTTACAATTGAGACCAGAAGAAAAGAGATGGAAGAGAAAGAGAGAGAAGGAGAAGATTGAAGGAAAACCTTCAAAAAGTAGAGAAAATCTAGCAATGGAGGCTAGAAAAACCCTTCTAAGGGAAAAACCATAGAGAGAACCAAAAAACCCTCCATAGGAGAAAATCTAGAGGGGAGACAAATATTGGATTTTACATGTCCAAACATTTTAGAAGTACTAGTAAAGTACTCCCTCTGTCCCTTTTTTTTTGCTTCATTGGATTTTTCACGGTTTTCGAGACGCGTGTTAAAACGTATATATCTCAAGATCTATAAGTGTAAAAATTATAAAAACTTGATATTAATAAAATATATAATTCGACGAATTCAACAAGATCCCACTTAACTATATTATCTCCTATACATTAATAGGAATTTGCAGTCAAACTTATTAAAAGTTGACTCAAAAATTAGTTATGGGGCAAAAAAATAGGGACAGAGGGAGTAATAAGTATAAGACTTATTTAATTTACAAATAAAAATTTTAATTTGAGTCCCGAGACATGTTGTAAAATTCAAACATGAGTTATTAATGTGTTGATAAAGGTAACATTTTTTCCCAATTGTCTTAAACTACAATTCATATCTCCTCGATCTTTTATTGCATTCTCAGCTTGAAAAGTAGGGTATTTGTTTTCTTAAAAAAAAAAAGGGTATTTGACTATCTTGTAATTCTTAAAGGTAGAAGAGGCAAATATGAGTATAAGTGGATATGAATACATGTAATCTGAAAGATAGAAGAAGCAAAAGTGAGTATAAGTTAATATGAAAAATTATACATGATATCTGGAAGAAAAAAGTAAATTTCTACTCTAATACAGATTCACATATATGTATGCTTATTTTTGGTCTATGATATGTAAACTTATGCATTAATCTTAATTTCCATCATATGAAAATACTAAGGCCCTTTTTGGTTAAAGGGATTTGGATAGAAAAGAAAAGAAAGGAAATTGTTTTAATCATATTCCCATGTTTGGTTGAATAAATAACATAAAAATCTAAAGGAAAGGAAGGGAAGTGGGAGGAAAGTCTCTTAACAAAATTTTGGCTTTCCTTTCTTCCCAAAATTGGAGGAATTTGACTGGAAAAAGAAAAATAAAAGTAATTTCCTTTCTCTTCCCTTCATTTCCTTTCAACAACCAAATATTGGAAAATAAAATCACCTTTCTTTCCCTTCTTTTCCTTTCTTTTCCCTTCCCATCCTTTCTCTTCTCTTCCTTTACTAATATTGAACCAAACAAAGCCTAATACTCTCATGAAGATCGATTGTAAAGCTCCAAGCAAGAGTTTTTGAATCATGGATTTTTATAGCTGAAAAAGACATATCAAGTTGTTAACCTTTTTTTTGTTCTAATTTGAAAAGTCAAGAGTCACGGCAAATAGGCTTGGATATTTTTTACAAGAGTAGGGCAACATTAAGTTTCATGTATTTTGTTTTCATGCATTTTTATTATCTATAGCGTATGGTTCATATTACTTTGTTGAGTTTTTTTATTTGTAGGTGATTGATTGATCATACTTTTTAAAGTCTTTGGTGCCTTTCGGCCCATTGTACGTAGTCTAATAAGCTCTCCTTAATAATACGCCATTTAAATTCTTTTTATCCATCATATATTATGGTAATATAATGTACGAACAATTCTTTCAAAAAAAAAAAATATAATGTACGAACAAAAAATTTATTAGTACCGGGTATTATTACTATGTAATTATATATAGGTATATTATGAATTTGCTTAAGAATGAGGGTAAGAAAAGGAAAGAATGGAAGTTAATTGATTGCAATTTTCAAAAAATGTTATAATATTTTGCATGCATGGGTTTAGAATTATATGGTGCAAATTTTTTTGCTATGATAATGGATTGATAACCATTACGAAGTATTATGCATAATGAAACGAAGCTCTAGTCAATTAAGAAGCTTCGACACTCGTATCTATGTAAGACACTTTTGTTTGTTTCACAATTACTGCAGTTTTAACCTAAGGATTACACTATTAACTATCCACTCATATGTCCAAACACTGTTTTTAAACAGTTTTTGGAATCAATTTCATACTAGTATGTGACAAGCTAAGAAAAGGGTACATCAACATCAACCTTCCAAAAGACAACAACGACATTATAATTATTATTGAAGAAAAGCAAAAAAGCCCCCAAAGTGATTTTTTTCCTTTTCCCCACCTTGATGTGCCTTATACAAACAAGAAAATTTACATCATCTACAATTCTACATATATACAATAACAATAATTATTCATTGTAAATATCGTACATCGATTTATTTTAATTTCTCATTTGTTCATTTAGGAGTGAGAGTTTTAAGTTTTGACTGAGCAAAATGACTGGTAATCTTGTAGATAGCACACTTGTGTGCTTATTAGTGGACAGTACATTTTAATCATCTTTTGCAAGATATTTGCATTTGTAGTTTGCTACCTTACATCAAAGATATACTGAAAAAAAAAAAGCACAAGTAGGTGCAATGTGCTCATGTAGTCATGTATGATTTATCACACCCCTCCCAAAATGTATGAATTTGACTATTTGAGCTAGTTGAGCACATGAGTATTATGGACAAATTTAAAGGGTATTGGACGAAAGCGTTTGGCATGCACTAAATTCAACCTACAACTACATAGCAAATTGGCTTATTAACTTGTCTCCATGTTACAATATCTTTTTCTTTTAGGTTAATCCTTTACAATAACCTTAATTCCCCTCTGTTTCTGCACTCAAGTATACAATGCCGCCCAACTTTAACGTTAAATATTTTTATTAACTTAATTTTTTATATATATATATACATATTATGTGTTAAATGTATGCATGAAATTTTATAAACATGATAACAAATCCATATCGACATGAAAAACATTGATATCTTATAAAAGAGTAAAAGAGGTATTAGTTTGTTCAAAATTAGGTTGCAAAACCTCAGGAATTAACCGATATAGCTTAAAATTACAAAGGATACCGTTCTGCATGTAACCCGATAATCCGTATTTAGGATCCGTGAAAATCCTAGCGTCCAGCTAAGCACCTACACAGAAAATAAGGATTAGCTAACTCCGGGGTGAATTTGGAGATAACCACTCCGATGGTAAAGTTAGAAAGTGTTTAAGAAGAAGAAGGGAAGATATTTTTTTTTTTGAAGGAAAAGAAGGGAAGATATTAAGAGAAAGAGTGTGTAATACATGTTACCTCTTAATGAAGAATTAACTTGCCTATTAATATTAGTGTATAAAGAGGTTTAAGGCCCTGTTCTCATCAGATTATTTTCAATCAATTTAGTTCAGCTACTAATTTCCTTCTCTCATAAAATATTCAGCTCACTTCAGTTCAGCTCATTTCAGTCAATGAGAACAGGTCCTAAGTCAAAATTAATGTTAAGGCTTGCAAATATTAAGATACAAATATTTACTTTTCTCACGGATCAAAGGAAAAAAAACAGGTGAGATAGTATCAATAGAGATACAAATCATACTCACAATACAGTGCTTTTACAATAGATTCACAAACCCGGCTCCATGTCGAGACAATCTACTCCATACTTGAGAAAATAAATTTGGCACTAATAAATGCGGCTAGCTTTAATTTACCAATTTAAATATTCATGTAACATGACCAACATCCGAAGCTAAGGAAAGATTAAAGATTTGTACTAGACTAAATAAATTATCAGATCATTTATTTTATTACTCCTTCAAAGACAATGTATGATCTTTTGATCGTTTAAAGGTCCTTTTCACCCTGCCTCTTTGTAATTACTTTGGTATGGACCTATGGTGGTTGAAATTTGAAAATTGAATTAATTATTACTGTGTATGCGGTTTTTTTTTTTTTTTTTTTTTTTATTTATACTTTCTCTTTTTTTTTTACTTGACCCATTTCTTTTATCATGCTTGTTAATGTAAAAGTTTAACAATCAATAACTTTAATTCTCCATAAGTAAAAATATAAAAGTTATACATTATGATAATAATTATAGAAACTAATTCAAAAAGATCCAATATGAATATGTTTTTCCTTACATATTACGGAGTATTCACAAAAAAAGGTCAAAGGAGGAGTGGTGAACAGTGTAAAAGTCAAAACGGATCAAGTAAAAAAGAACGGAAAAAGTATATTTTATGAGAAAGGTACAGTCATTATGTGAAAAGAGTATTTGAAGCAAAAATATAAGGAAACGAAGATAGTACGTCAAAATCAGTTATTTATATGGAATAACATAACTCATAATAAATTGCAGTGCATATTTAGTTAATGATGATGTGGGTCAGAAAAACTCACATTATGATGGTAAGCCCATTTTAGAAGTTTAGGCCCATCCTCAAAAATTTCATAATGGGCTTTATCACATTTTTCTGTCCTTGGGCTAAAATCAAGGCCTTATTGTAAGAAGTGATCTTTGTCTTCAGCTAATTTTTTTACTTTTAGTCATCCACTCATCCTCATTCACTTCTTCTTTATTACTACTTCTTTTAGGCCCCATATTCTTGATTAGCACATAGCATTATTTTTCTCATAAGTTAAAAGCTCAGTAGTGGACATTGTTAATTTGTTAGAGTCATATCCTCATATTTTAACCCTTGGATACGCATAAGATCTTTAAGGTGAAGGCTAGTCTATGTGTTATTACCTGGAATATATTATTTGCCACATTATCTTTGGGGATATTAATATTCACGCCAATTATTAAAAATAATAACAACTTTAATTTCGTTTTCTTACTAGGGATTATTTAACGGGTAACACTTGGATCTTCCATAGCCAATCGCCTTATTTTCTCATGACACTTCCATGTTACAAATTCTAGATATGATCTACTTGTTCATATCAAGAAGAAACAAAATTACAATCAAGACTAATTTGGAAAATATGAATTACGTTACCTATATACATTGAATCAATAATTGAAAGAAAAAAAAAAAATATCCAACAAAAAAAAGTTAAATAAAATAAGATTCTAGTATCTGAAATATACAGAATATACTATCTACCCCATCTCTAATTTATTATGTTGGTCAAGTTGAGAATTATTCTCAATAATTGCGTAATTATAATTGGTTGGATCATCTATGTTAAGCTACCTTTGATTGCTACTTGCAAGTTGCAACCAGCATGCACATGGATGTCTCTAATATCATATGCTTTGATCTCTTCTTGATTTTCCTAGCAACTTACTAGGGATAATGTAATTTAACGCAATCTTTCGATGACAAAATTATTACGAGTAATAAAAATAATCCAACATAATTGGGGATAGCTAAAAGATTAATCTTTCATCATGTGATAGTATTTAATTATCACTTTAGAAGTCATCTAAATAAGCACTTGTCAATTGAAATTAGTGATTTAAACGTCATCTGCGTTAGCTCAAGAAGAAGTGGTCATCAAATCAGATGACGAATCTTACTTTAGGGCCAATTAAATTAGGGGTTTTTGTATACATTGTTATTATTCGTTATATGAAAAATTAATCCAGTTTTTAAAGGTGACCCTAAGAGTTATGTATAAGAATTTTTAAAGGGAATTCAGAAATAAGTGATTCGATCATATTGTAACACTTTGTTATGAGCTTATAACCATTAAGCTGCTTAATTAATTACGTGTTAGTAAACCTTAATTATAAAAAATTCATGTCTTAAAAACGTCGCTTTAAATCTCTCATGAAAATTGCATGTGATAATTTCACTTTTTTTTTTTTTTTTTTTGAGGAATGATAATTTCACATATAAATGAAAAGATATTATTAGAGTTTTTACGAGAATGGAGTGCTTAATTGGTAGTTTGGTACAATACGAAGTTAAGTTATATGTGTGGTTAGATCTCATTTGTTGCATCAAAAAAAAAAAAAATTGGAAAATCACTATAATTGGTTGCAAGACTCGTAACTATGAACGGTTCTTGGATGAATGACCGGCTCAATACCTTTCAAAGAAATAAATATTGTGCAGTCCAGAATTAGAGTTACTTTATTGTGAGATTGCAGATTTTTTGAGACAACAACCATTTTTTATATTTTTTTTATAAGTTGAAATTAAGAGATTCTTTCTAATTATTATTTAGATGAAATTGTCAATTTAGAGTTGCGTCTTCCTCTTAGAATACTTATCATTTACTCTAAGTTTCTGACTTTTTTTTTTCCTACTAGATAATTTAATTTTCTTATCCTCTTGATAGATTTTGAAAAGTTTGCTCTTATATGCTAAAAGAAATACTGAATACGCCCTTTTATTTTAAAATATAGTCCCTGTAAAAAAAAATAAAAAAAATGTAGTCACATAAAGAAGCTCTTAAAGAAAAATATAGTCTGGGTCACTATTGTCACTATACGACGATTTATTTTTAATTTAGCTTAATTTGGTTGACATGCCCCTATTTTTGCACTGCACCTAAATAAAAGTAGTCAAATAGAATTATAGAATACATATTCATTTCTAATTAAATTATGAAGTATTAAATTAATTATATTCCTGTCTACAAGAAAAAAAAAAAAGTAAAAAATAATCATATTCCTCTATTCAAATTAAATGAAAAGAAATATATACTCTTATTAAATATACTAGGGCAGCCAAAGCGCGCAACTGTCCAGCCCTTTCAGCTTAAACTTTTCTTGGATTGTGTTTGCCCTTGACAAGGAGTTAATGGACTGATAAAGAAATATCTCTCTATCTATTGCTTAGCCTTAATGTTTCTTGGCTTGTGTTTGCACTTCACGTGGAGTTAATCGTCCACTGCCGAGGGCTATTGTCTTTGATGTTGTAGAATATTCTGGGAAATTTGATACAACAAGTTGCACCTTTATTTAAGTAGTGAAAAAAACGACATGTTAACATTTTATATAGGAATTTATGATATTAATATATCTTTTGCGCTCATTAACCTAATTGGAAACAACAAAGTACAACATATAGCAGTACAGGGCACATCACAAATTCACAATACACAGTAGTGGCATTAATATATAATAGTATTCAAATACACATGATATCACAATGCTCAAAATGTTAACTGATAATCAAAAAATGACGGACAAAATAATGCTTCTAACAATTTGGTTTTGTACTAAAATAAGCTTTATGCAACCCCATAATTTCCTTGATAATAATTCCCTTGAATCCCTTCTTGCTTTCTTCCCCTTCTCACCATAGTCAATTTGGGTTCCTTTCTTCCTAATACATGTACTTCGGCACAATCATAGATTAATTCATTAGTCTCGATGTCCTTTAAACACAATTAAGTGTAAGTCATTATTTTTTACTTTCACAAAATAAGTAAATAAATTAAAAAAATCACATAAAGAAACAACCTTTCTTCATCCAGTGACTAATGGTGTCATGTAATTAAACCATAACCCCATTTAATGTAGAAAATTTTAAACTTTATTATTCTATTCTTAATTTAATTTCTAACTAATTGATGGGTCTTAAGGTAAACATTATACCCTTACATTATACCCTTTAAAATGTTTCTGAAAAATAAAAAAAGGTAAAGAAACAGTTTAAGGGGTTTAATGGTCCGTACACTCAAAAATGAGCTAACATACTTAAAAATTCATATATATATAATTTCATCTGTGTAAGCACAAGTTATTTGGTTAACATAACAACTAATTTCGAAGAACTTAAACAATATACGCGATAAATTGCACCTCACCTCACAACAAGTTGTGAACTTGTGATTGGTGTCAAGAATCTCATGATGTATGATAATTCCTTGAAGGGTTGGTCTTGAAAAGTGATAAGGTTATGTTTAGCTATCAATATTATTCGACTAAAAAATCTTACAGTAAAGTCGGCGAGTGTTACATTAGATAATCCACGTCCCACCTAATTAAATATCCACCATGACCTTGATTGAGAGAGATTCCTTATTACTTGGGAAACCTTACTACTATCTTCCAGATGAGAAATCTGTACTACACACTTGCCAATTTGACAATTATAAAAAAATAAAAAAATAAAAAAAAATAAAAATTATTTTTATAAGGAGAATCATGGTCCTTAAATATTCAGGAGCCAAGTATTTCGGAGTAGAGAGAGGGTAAGGAAATCTCTGCTAAAGCACCTTTATTTGATAACATTTAAACCCTAAAGGCCTAAACCTTTAAAATTTGAGTTAAGAAACTTAGAAAGTGAGCCAATACTTTGTTGCTTGAGGGAACATACATCATTTCATTTACTTTGCTTAATTTTTCTCCCTCTTTCAGAATCCATTTATTCTAGATCAAAAAATATTTTTTTGTATTTAAACAATTTTGAAGAGAAAAATAAATTTGTGAAAAGTTTCTTTGTTTATTATCTCCTTATAAAGATAATTATTGAGTGAAATGAGAGCGAAAGATAGAAGAGGGATAGGAGGAAAAAAACACTTTGTAAAGATCAAGAAAAACATTATGATATTCATAATTTTCATAAAGAAAAAGATTTTCACTTTTGGAAAAAATATTTTCCCATTTACATGCCAAGCATTACAAAATGAATAAGGGTATCTTCACTTCAACTTAATTTCAGTTCAGTTTAGTTCCAATCTGTTCAGTTCACTTCATCTCCTAATTTCCTTTTCTCATAAAATATTCATTTCATTTAAGTTCAGTTTAGCTCCAATCAGTTAAGTTAAGTTTGATTTTGCTCAGTTCAGTAAATGTGAATAGGCCTGAAATCATTTACTTAAAAATGTCATCCATCGAAACTCATTATTCCATTCAACCTTCGATCCTTTTTATTATTATGTATTTAAAATCTTGACAATTCATAAGTTGAAACAATTTTCTATATTATTATCAATATACGCGTATAAAACTTAACATAAACACATTGTAATGTTGATAATAAGTACTGCTAGTTTAATTTATTAATCGTGTCTTAAATAATGCAATGACAAACGTATACAAATAAAATATGAAAAATATATAGGCTATCAGAATTCAGAGAGATTATTATATCATTACAAGTATTATTTGGAGTATAGATTAATCAGCTTATCTTGATTCCTAAATAGCTGGAATTTTTATGATTGAAAGATAAAAAGAAATGGGTAGATGAGGATAGAAAATTAAAAATTGAAGAATTAATTGAGATAAGGTAGATTTTATAAAATTTCTAAGTATGTGCCATGAGGCCCATGAGGGTTGGAAGTGAATCTGAGGTCTGTTTAAGAACACATACACTACCTCTCTACAAGTCAGCTGTTTAGATCACGATATTTTGGCGTATACATACACTTTTCTTTGAGTATTAATTGTATGCATTTTATGCATCTACTTGGTCACTTGTTTGGTGAGAATTGTTATTTCTATGTTTTGCCCATTAAATTATAACTATCCCTTCTTACGGCACATTATTAATATACGTATGATTTATTTTAGGGATGACAAAGGAACACGAAGTATTATATATGAATGAGACTAGCTAACTTAATTAGGGAAAGGCAATATAAACTCAAGCAAGTCTTTTTGGTCTTCATGATGTCATTATCTTTTTTAATTATTTTTATGTAATACTTCGTATAGTCTTATTGAATTTAATTGTGCCACGAATAAGATTTTAAATCTTTAAGTACAGATCGATATTGATATTCGTTGTATCGAATTTTAACTTTGGTCCCAATTGTCTCTTTATACTACCTCCGTTAAATATTATGTGCAACTTTGGGGTATTAATTGTGAAATATAAAATATTCTAAAGTTATACATAATATTTAACGGAGGTAGTATTAATTAATCATTGTGGGTTCCTCTAATTGCTCTAAACCTTTTAAAATGTACAAAAGTTGGAGTTTTTTTTAACAATGCATGTAATGTTGCAAAATTGGAAAAGATGCGATAAATCCATTAGGGCAACGTCAAGTTGTGAGTAGATGAGGTGTTTTGGATGGTATAACATGGTTTTGTTTCTCCAAAATGCCATATTGCAAAGGAATTTTGGGATTCTTCACATGGCCATGATTTATTGGAATTACTCGATCTCTTGATCTCTCTATAACTTTTGCTAAATTAAGATTATCTTTGAGAGAAAATGAGTTGCATGCTCTAAGATTACCTCACAAACAATGCAAACCCAGGATTTTGGTGTTACCATGTCAATGTATAGTATAAGGTGTCGAGAGACCACACTTGCACCAACACGCATTAACGCATTTACTGACTATAAGGATGTTTTGGGTCGAAAAATTATCACATTAATAATACGATACATAGGGAATTAGAAGTTTCACTCTCACATTAAAAATATCGACAATTATATGCAGACTGTGTAAGTAGTTACTCCGCAATATATACAAAAAATATCCATGTAATAACATTATCTACTCGTATTAAATTGGGCAAATATTTTGATCTTATATTAATCATACCCACAGAAATACTTGCGTGGACCTGGTCCACAATAATATTATTGTGGACTCGAGGTTTATACACACGCAAGTACGCAATTGACATTATATTGAACATAGTGACCCTTATTTTTAACATAGTAACCTTATTTTTAACATAGTAACCTTTAATAAAAGTTGTATAACGTGTAATACTATTGTGAACTTGAAGTACGACGTTATGACCCTAATTTTAATATAGTGACCTTTATTATTTATATTGACCTTATAAAAATATTTCATTAAAAAAATTAACCTCTTATAGCCTATATATTACCAAAATGACTTTTATTTTCAACATAGTGACCTTCATTTTATTATAGTGACTTTTTTTTTTATTATTAATAAAACAACCATAGTTTCTCTAATGTTAGTGGTCCACGATAAATTAATGTGAACCAGGTCCATTTAAGAATTTGTATCATACCCAATAATAATCCTATCCAGACCATGTTTATTAAGACTCGTTAACCTTTACTTTGACCCTATTATCATTGAGATATCCAACCTAATAACTAGATTACTCCATAAGTGTGAAAAGGTGAACCAATTGCACAATACAAGTAAAATGATACGAGTAATATCGATGAGTAGAATTTAGAAGTTTTAGTTGGTGACGCTAACAAGGAAAAAGGAATCAATCTCAACTTTTCCTCATCTTGGGGTTTTGTACATGGTGCAAATTATTTCTACACTCCACTTTATTCCAAAGACCAAAAAGTTACGATAGACCTAATTTTGGTAGAACTTAAACTATTGACTATTGAGTAGCCTTTTCTCGTTTTTTGTTATTTTTATTTTTTTATTAAGAAATTAACTATTTGTTAAAACTATGGAGTAGTATCTTTATACGCCGTAATCTACTTATCTTCCTTGTAAAAACTCATCACAACGTAATTTCTTTTGAAAAGAAACACACATCTTAATTTTTTTAACAAACATACTCCACATTTTATTTTTCTCTTAAAAATTTGTTTTACAATAATCAACTTTCCACAAAAAGTCAAAAATAGAAAAAAGAATCTCCCCCAAATCCCCTCCAATAGCCATGATTCATTATTGAATCAATTCTATCCAATTTTTAAAAATCAACCCCTAATTAAATATTCTAATAATCACAATTATCAAAGTTTGTCAATGACACACTACCTTGTCATCAAAAACCAAATATTTTTAAAATACCAAAAACAAGGAAAAATATATTTAAAAAGGTAAAAGTGAAAAAAACAGACAATAAATAAATATTTATTACACTGATTTACTTGTAAATTGTCGATAAATTCCAACTTAATACTAAAAAATAAAGGATATTAAATGCTTATATGCAGCCATAAAGGAGTAAGGGCTATATATAACATTACCTTTTTTTTTTTCCTTTAATTATTAATTAAATATCCCGTATTATTTTTTAATTTCATAGTTTACCAATTTTATCCTTTTGTCACCTCCCACAAATTACAATTGTCTACAATTGATTAGTAGTTGTCATCCCATACTCAACCAACCCCACCTCCTTTCTATATAACCCCATCCCCTCTTCCCCCTTTTCCTCTCACAAATTCATCCTTCCACTTTCTCTCTCCTCCTCAAAAATGGCGTCTTCTTCATCAATGGCTTCCTTCTCTCTCCTCCTCCTTTTCTCTCTCCTCGCCGTCTCCTCCGCCGTCGAAATGTCCATCATCTCCTACGATCAATCCCACAACCTCCTCCCTTCTTCCTCTGAACGCTCCGATGACGAAGTCATGAACATCTACGAATCATGGCTTGTTCAACACCACAAGAATTACAACGCTTTGGGTGAAAAGGAGAAGAGATTCAAGATCTTTAAGGATAATTTGAAGTTCATCGATCAACATAATTCCGATGATTCGAATTCGTTTAAATTAGGGCTTAATAAGTTCGCTGATTTGACGAACGATGAGTTTCGATCTAGGTTTTTGGGGAAGAAGAAGAGTGAGAGTTCTTCGATGTTGAAATCGAAGGTTAAGAGTGATCGGTATTTGCTTAAGGAAGGTGATCAGTTGCCGGAGTCCGTTGACTGGAGAGAGAAAGGCGCCGTTGCTAAGGTCAAAGATCAAGGGCAATGCGGTAATTTCACTTCTTCCTTCTCCTTCTATTTTCGAATATTTTTGTTCTTTGATGGTTGATTATGCGTATCTTACTTTATTAGATGAATTACAGTGTTTAGTTAATGTTTAATTGTTTCAGATTTTAACTTATTTATGGTAATTTTTTCCAATTTTTATATTTATACTCCGTATGTTAGATTAGATTTGAATAATGATTAATTTGGGTAGGGTTAGTGGAAAAATTAAGAATTTATGGTAATAGGATGAATTTTTTGCAGAAAAAGCGGATTGGACTGTTGTTTGTTTGTATATGAGCAAGTGGTTGCGTTTAATTGGGTGGAATTTTGTGTAATTTCAACTAAATAAGATGCTTTTATCGTGCTGATATCTACCACTATTTAACTATTTTCCATTATTAAAGTTAAACAGAGAGATATAAAGATGATTTTTTTTTTTTTTTTTTTTTTTTTTTTTTTTTTTAATTATTAGTAGGTCTTGTATGCAACGAAATCGTTTTATATACTCTTATAAGATAAAATAAGTTCCATTATTCCAAATCACTTAAAAATTGGCTTGTTATACTACCTCCGTTGCATAATATGAAACGGAGGTAGTATATAAGTTTTTGGCTGATTAGATTTGTGTTGATCATGTAGATTATCATAGTGTAAAGGTTCAGTGTATGTAGCCTGTAAATTAGGGAAAAGGTGAAACAATCCGTGAAATAGTTAAAGTAGATAGAAGAAGTCAACAACTGGAAAATATTTCATCTTTTAATGAAAGAAATTGAATTTTATTGTATTACTGTTTTGCTAGAAATCAGGATAGTGGTTCTGTTCATGCTTTATAATATTATCTAATTTATATTATGAGTGATATTTTTCATTAATATTGTTGATATTTGTTTTGTTTATCAACTTGTCCTTTTCCTCTCTAATCATTAATCATTGTAGATCAAGAAATAAAATTGGGTTATTAATTTATTATTTTGTATAAGACCATTATGATGATTTTTTATGGAGTAATAACAATTATCTAGTGTGAATTGTAACCTGTTGTAGTAGACTGGCCCCACTAAAAGTGCCTTAATACAATTTTCATTCTATAAACTTATCTTTTTCCACTTTTGGCGTTTGGATGGCCCATGTAATTAGATGCCCCACTAATTTCCTTAGTGTGGTCTAAAGTATCTATACTTGTCTATTTTGCATATGCTTCTTATGTGGCTTGAATATGATTTTTCTGGAAGAAAAAAAAAAATTATTTTATGTCTGGCAAATGTTAGAATAGTTGTTAAGATGAGCATGATTGACTTGTAGGTAGCAGGTGGATGTGTTTGAATAAGTGATACTTAAATATGTTGGAGGTTCAATAAGATGTACAATTTTCTAATTGTGTAAAAGGTATGGTCCATGAGAATTTATTTGATGTGAATAATTGTAATTGTGTAAAAGGTATGGTCCCTGATTGTATTTGATGTAAATAATTGATATTTTTGAGGGTCAGTTTTCTGTACTAATCTTATTGAAATATTGAAGAGAATGATTCTTATCTAGTACTTGGTGTTTAAATCTTAGTTAACCAGTTACCCTCAATGTGTTCGAGCAAGTATTAATGTAGTAAGAAGTATTATTTATTAATGAAAGATAAATTTGGGTTTTGATCTTTTGATTGATCAAGTAAAACTATTATGTATTGAACCTTTTTACTTGCTATGAAATGAAGGGAGTTGTTGGGCATTCTCCACAATTGCTGCTGTGGAGGGAATTAACCAGATTGTTACTGGGGATTTGTTGTCGTTGTCTGAGCAAGAACTTGTAGATTGTGATACAACTTACAATTCTGGATGTGATGGTGGACTTATGGACTATGCATTTGAATTCATCATTAACAATGGTGGCATTGATACTGATGAAGATTATCCCTACAAAGGAACAGACGGCAAATGTGATCAGTACAGGGTATGTACTGTCTTATACTTTGCATTGAATTAGGAACACTGAATGTCTGAATATACCTTCTATGTATCTGATACAAGATTGTCACACATATTGACTGACCTACTCTCTCTTTTTTCTTCCCTTCTTGCAGAAAAATGCCAAGGTGGTTACAATTGATGGGTATGAAGATGTCCCTGAAAATGATGAAAAGGCATTGCAGAAGGCAGTTGCTCACCAACCCGTTAGTGTTGCCATTGAAGCTGGTGGCAGTTCCTTCCAGTTTTATCAATCGGTATGCATTTCCCCTTGTTATCCCATTTTTTCCTTGGAAGTGAACTGTTTTTTCATTGTTCTGCTCCTGAAGAAATGTGAATGACCAATGTTTAAATCAAATACAGGGTGTTTTTACCGGAAGATGTGGAGCAGATCTGGATCATGGTGTTGTGGCGGTTGGTTATGGCTCTGACAATGGGAAGGACTACTGGATCGTGAGGAATTCATGGGGTGCTGATTGGGGAGAGGGTGGATACATAAGGATGGAGAGGAATGTGGAGCACTTGAAAACTGGTAAATGTGGTATTGCCGTGGAGCCATCATACCCAGTCAAGACCAGCGAGAACCCCCCTAACCCAGGTCCTACTCCTCCATCTCCCCCTTCTCCTCCTTCAGAGGATGTAACTTGTGATACTTACTACTCATGCCCTTCTGCAACCACCTGCTGCTGTGTCTACGAATATGGCCCTTACTGCTTCGCTTGGGGTTGCTGCCCATTGGAGGCTGCTGTCTGCTGTGCTGACCACTCTAGCTGCTGCCCTCATGACTACCCCGTCTGCAACGCTAGGCAGGGTACTTGCAATGTGGTAAGCACACTTTTACAACTACTTTCATACTTGTATTATTTAGTAATCATTACCCCTTCTGTCTAGTTAAAGCTATAGAGCTGATATCTTTTTCTTTTGCCTAACAGAGCAAGAACAGCCCATTGAGCGTTAAAGCAATGAAGCGTACTCCTGCAAAGCTCCATGCAAAGTTCGGCATTTTTTAAGCATTTGACATTGCAAGCTTGCAACTTCAAAGGATTTCTGAACCTGGCAACTGCGGAATACGGAAGAATTAGGGTTGCTTAGGTTGCATTCAGGAATTCCATTGTTCACCATGCATTGTTTCTTTCAGCATGGTGGTTTTGTAAATACGAAGTATTATTTAAAAATTGTACTAATGCTCTTTAATGGCAACGAAGTTACTACTATGTCAAGACATGACACAATGCACATTGGCTTTAAGGAATCATTGGTTATGTAAATAGTTTATGCTACCTTTACTTCATTATGGTTGCTTATTAAATCTCTGCATTTTCATATGCATGTCTGACAAATTTAATCGTGGTTTGGGATTAGAACTGCTGAAATAATATTGGTGTATCTTATGCTTGATGCAAGTGGTTGACCATGGTTGGCGTGGTACCGTAGTATGATTGTGATTTGGGAGTAGTTGCGCCGTATACATGATGCATTTGGTTACCGTCTTACCGATAAACAATTTGAAAGAGCACTGTGATCATGAGTTTATGGCTCATGAGGGAGTAGTAGGTTAGGATTGTTGGTTCATGTACTGGTTATATTGATTAGAAACCAATATGTGATTCCTGAATTGATCATTAATTTGAAATTCTCATGATCCACTTTGAGATACACCCAACTAAACGTTAGAGGCAATTGCCCACTACCATTAATTTTTGAAACTCTCTTTGTAATTATTTTGTAATTGATACTCCATATTTCTATCTTCTGTTTAGGTGTGTGTTGTCAATTTTTTTTCTTTTGTGATACTACATAAAAATTTCTTTTTTAAAAACAGAGGGTCAGAGGGGGTAACAACACCACCACTCAATACATATATGATGTGTTTTGCATGAAAAATTGAAAAGCCAAATTTATTTCATTTAAGCTGCTCTACAAGTTTTTCCTTTTTTTTTTTAATTTTATTTTATTATTATTATTATTATTATTATTATTATTATTTTTTTTTTTTTTTTAATAAGTAATCTTATTGGTTTTATGCTTTATTTTATTTTGAAATTTTAGGACCCGGTTGTATCGGTTTCAATGCCGGTTCCAAATTTTAGGACCCGGTCCTAACAAATTCCGGGTTCGGATCCTAAAATTTTGACCGGGTACTCAGTTTGCTCACCCTTAGTAATTTGTACTCGAGTAACCCTTATTAAAAACTTATTTTTTCTAAATTATCATATCTAAACTTGTGAGATTTGAAATAAGTGAAAATAAGACAAACATAAGACCCTTAAGACCCGGTTCACTTCACCTTAAAAAAACAATATTCAGTAAAAATAATTTCAGTTTAGTAAAAATCTTTAAACTTAAAGAAGAAAATAATAGAAAATCAGTAAAAATTATTTAAGTTTAGTAAAATTAATTTCAGTTCAACAAAACTATTTCAATTCAGTAAAAATAATTTTAATTCAGCAAAAATAAGGTGAAGTGAACGGGATTATATAGAAAATCAATGAGGAAAACTTACTTAAAAATGTTTTAAGTATGATTAAATGAATGAATTGAGTAATTATTTAAATTAATTATTATATATGGAGTAGTTAGATTATATGGGGTTGTTTGGCAATCGACGGTTGGCTGTTGGCTTGTTTGCTTGACTTGTTTGACTAATTGGAAGTATTAGCTATATGAGTTGGCTTTTTAAGTTATTGTTTAAGCCGACTGTTTTCAAAAGTGTTTGATAAAATTATTAATGGTTGTTAGCTGTTTATTAGTGATAAAGTGGGCCAACAAACCAAAAACCAATAGAAAAACCTACTTTTATTAGTTTTTGGCGGAAAAGCTAGCTTAAAAGCCAACTACCAAACATATTTTCTGGCTGTTTAACCAAACTAAAAAGCCAAAAGGTAAACAAAAAGCCAATTGTCAAACACCCCCTATGCTATCCAATGATTTACAGTGGATTAGTGGTACCACCTTCCTTGATAATTCATCGAGTAATTCTTACAATTACTTAATTTTATAATAATTCCTATCAAACTAATTTCATTGGAAATGCATCTTTGTCGATCTCATAAAGACATAACAATGCCATAACTTTATAAGGCCAGTCTCGCCAAAGGGAGTGATACAGTACTTCGCAGGCAACTCAATTCCCCAAATAGTCAAACCCATCATAACCGTTTACATATTTTTAGCAAAGATCAAAATTAATCAACGGTTCAGAAAACGTCCGACACATGAAGCACGTGACCTTTTCCACAATCAACTCATTTCTCTCATTCATCATCTCGTGATCACCCCAAAAATCGAACATACTTTCTCTCTCCTCTCAGAATCGAACTACTCCATTAATCTTCAATTCGTCTGCAAATTACCTTCGAATTTTCTAGGTGTGTATTATTTCTGTTCTTCAACAGATCTGAAATAAATCAAGGATTTTTGATTGAATTTCTTAGTGTTATCTGATTGCAATTACTACTATTATTTTTAATTATTGCTGCAATTTTCGTTTCTATTTGATTTCCTCTTTATTGTCGCTTCAATTCCAATCGAAATTTAGTTTTTTAGCTTTTTATGTGTGTTAATTATTGTTCTGTTTATTTGAGAAATATTCAATTCTTTTTGCTTTTTATTTTGAGCTAAGTTTTAAATTTGAAATTAGGTTTTGCTGATTGTATGCATTTTTTTATCTATTAGAATTGTAACTACTACCTCCGTATCATATTATTTGCAACGATTAGACATTTTTTGTCTCTACCTTATGTCAAATCGTTGCAAATAATATGAAATGGAGGTAGTATGTTGAAATGTTGATTCATTTTTGTTGATATGATGAAATGAATAGATAAAAATTAGTGATGGGATTGAGTTCTAATTATTGTAAGAGTTTGAATTTTATCTTGTTAATTTGTTATTGTAATGATGATAAATAACTAGATAAGTTTACTTTGGTAGTTGAATTTACTTAAATTAGTAGGTGAGATGAAGATGTTTCTGACTAGTTCGGTGTTATTTGATCACTGTTTCATTTGCAGCAGTGTTTGGAATTGTTGAATGCTGAATCCGAAATGAGTGGTGTCGAAACGGATGTTGGGTCTGTGGATTCGTCAATCGCTCCTCCTGTTGGAGCTGCAGTTGTACAGCCTACTCCTCCTGGGGATGCCGCTGTGAATAATGCAGAAAGTGATGATGCGTCGTCCAAGCAACCGGTCTCGGGGATAGCTTCATGGGCGAAAAACTTGAAAATTCCACAGTCATCAGCAGGAGGACAAGTTGAGTTGCCTGCTGAGAACTCTCCAAAGTCGGCCTTTGCTCGGTTTACCAGTGGAATAACGGCTCGTTTGTCCCCAAGAGATGCTGCTCCTGAAGATGGCTCTGATGCAGGATCTTCTCAGTCAAATTTTATTGGAACTTTCACCAAAGGATTGGTTGACACATCGAAAAATGCTGTAAGGGCAGTATCGGTCAAGGCTCGGCATGTTGTTTCTCAAAACAAACGAAGATACCAGGTGACGTTACCTCGTTTTAAAGTTTTATCTATTTGCATTGCTTCAAATCGTAAATTTCTCTATGAATCAAAATATTAGATTTATTAAACAGTAAAAGTTTTGCACATGTTCACTTAATCAATGTATTGCAACAGTAAAAGCCAGATAGGAAATATCTCGACCTGTTTGATAAATTGATGATGAGACTTAATTACATTTTTTCCTGTATTGGTAGATTAAATAAAAGATTATGAAATCATTTTAATAGTTACTTGTGACCAATTGTTTATGGGAAACCTGATGTTCTGTGTCCCCCTGTTCCATGAGATCAAATAAGAGGTCATATCAACCATAATATAGGCTATAATTTTCACTCTGCACGTGCATCGGGTGAAAGGGGGGATGGGGAAGAAAGAATTTGATGATTTATTATTTAAGTATAATATAGGTCATTCTGATCATGTTAGCGTTTTGCAGGAAGATGGATATGATTTGGATATGACTTATATAACTGAGAACATTATCGCTATGGGATTCCCAGCTGGTGATATGAGTTCAGGCTTTTTTGGCTATGTAGAGGTATTTGACTTTACGACACCGCAGCTTCCATGTACTCTTTTCTGTGTACTGTGTAGTCACCTACTTTTCTTCTTCTTCTTTTTTTTTCCCCTTCTAAATATTGTATTGAAATGTGATGCAGGGTTTGTATCGTAATCATATGGAAGAAGTGATCAGTTTCTTAGATAGCCATCATAAGGTAAATGGATAATTTTTGTCATGTCTAAATTTAAGTTTATCCAAAATGGCAAAGATCTATCTCTTTATGTAATATGCTACCCTGTATGCCCTTCCCTGAGGCAGTGCTGTGTGGTTCTATTTATCTATCAGGCCTTTGTTTATATTGCTGCTTAATTGCTTATATTATCACTTCTGCATATGGTCTTAATCATGGCCTTTTATTAAATGCACTTGTCTAATATACAATGTATATCAGATGTGCTGGAATCCAATACTGTGATCTAGGGAGTTCTGTAGAATTGTACTGCATGATCATGTGTGTCCAAAATGCAGAACCATTATTTGATCTGTTAATTTAGGGAGTGAATATTTGCTGGATCAATTTTTGGGGATTGCCACTTCCCAGTTTCAAAATAAAATGTACGTAGTATGTGTTTGTATTTCAAATTTTCTTTAAGACTTAACAAGTTATTAATTGCCTTTTTTATTACACCAGAAATAGTAGTCCAAGGAAGTAAAAACGGATGTAGAGCTTATAAAAACTGAAAATCCACGAAAAGTTCTGCCGTCAACAAAATGGAGGATTTTTTTTTTTTTCTTTTACCTATTTTCCTTAGGTAACTGGGACTTCCCTCAAGAAGCTCATTTTTTTGAAGTCGACCAAATAGTTTTTTTGATTGTTTCCAGTCTTCCACTTCCTGGCTGTTGCAGTTGCAGTTGATTCGTATAACCAAACAACTAAGTACTTTGATGTGGAACTCTTTTTCATGGGGTGAGATAGGCTTGTAGTCTGACTATTGATTTTTCGTAATTAAACACCTTAGCCTCTTAGCGTTTTATCCAGAACCCTCGTGAAATAGTGAAAACCTCATTCTCTTGGACTACTCTTTTTTTCCCCCTCCCTATCCTTTCTTATCGTTATTATATTCCATTGTGATTTTTTAGGGATGGGTATATCTGTTTTGTTGGAACCTCCAAATCTACTATAAATGAGATTAGAAATTTGTATAAAGTGGTCACCGTAGTTCTTGGCATGTAGAATCAAGGGGTAAAGCTCAAGATTTTAAATGGTCTTCTGTATCTCTGTGAAATCTTAAATCTTGTTATCTGACTGATGTTGAATTGACCTTTTACTTTGCAGGATAAGTACAAAGTTTACAATCTTTGTTCTGAGAGATTGTATGATGCCTCTCTTTTTGAAGGAAAGGTATGCTGTTATAAGCCTATTCATGTTTATTCTCCTATTTTGTCATTGAGAATACCCTTTTTTCTCAATGAAAAAGCATCTATTAGCTTAATGTAATAGCTTTTTACTTTGTACTATTGATTCAGATCCTGGTTTATGAATTTCTCATGGCTTTTCTTGAGCTATATTTCTTTGAGTTTCTTTGAATTAATCACTTTACTGGAAGTTCCAGCTTATTGAGCATGTTGTCATTATTTTCCCTTTCTTCTCATTGATGCTGTATGAATTAATTCAAAAGAGAAAGGAATGTTTATTGGGGCCCAACTTAAGAAGAATTACTAACAGCAGCTTAGCTGGGCTCTTCCTATACTAGAACTTTTAGGGGCCGTTTGGTTCGCATGAGGGAATCGGAATGGAATGAACAAAGGGAAAGGAGAAGAATGGAATGAAAATACCCTTTTTTTGCTTTGTTGTTTGTTTTTAAAACAAAGGGAATCAATCCCACCACTACACCACCACACCACCACCACCACACCACCACACATTTCATCTTTCTCAGCCACCAAACTCCTCGTCGGCCTTCCCCTGCCCCTCGCCGGCTCTCCCCCTCCCCTCGCCGCCCTTCCCCTCCCCTCGCCACCACTAGCTGTGTGAGCCACGACCTCCCCTCCCCCCAAAAACCTCCCCTAGCCCCGCAAAACCCTAGCCCCGACCTCCCTTGAAAACCGCCGCCCAGCCTCCCACCACCCTCGAAACCCTAGCGGTGGTGGGATTCGAGGGTGGTGGGAGGCTGGCGGCGGTTTTCGGGGTCAAGGGAGGTCGGGGCTAGGGTTTTACAGGGCTCGGGGAGGTTTTTTCGGGGGAGGGGAGGTCGGCGAGGCTCGGGGGAGGGGAGGGCGGTGGTCGGGGAGGGGCGGCGGTGGTCTGGGATGGTTTTCCGGTGGTGATGTGGTGGTGTGAAGGTGGGTAGGGAAAGGGAATGGGAAAGTCTTAGGGGGGGTGGGGAATGAAGTTGGAAGGATTTGGGGAGGGTAAAGGGAATGATTAAAAGTGGTAAACAAACATCAACAAAGGGAATCGAGCCAGTTGATTCCGATTCCCTTTCCTGATTACCCCCAGCCAAACGGCCCCTTAGTGTAATGTTGATTTGGCATTTTGGACTCACTATAGCCTCAAAAAGAATTTGCTTGTTTAAATTGATTTTGGCTGTACATGTTCTGTTAACACACTTGCTAGGCTCTAAACTTTTCAAAAATTGATGATTAATATTTACGATAAATGCTCTTTGCTTTGTAAAGTTGAATAAAGTCTGAGAGTGTTTCAAGCTGCTGACACAGTGACATTAACTGTTTTCTACTGTGCATCTTCTCACTCTTCTGAATATATCGAGTTTTGTTATGGACAGGTTGCTAGTTGCCCATTTGATGACCACAATTGCCCACCAATCCAACTCATTAAATCCTTTTGTCAAAGTGCTTACGCTTGGTTGAAGGAGGACATTGAGAATGTTGTGGTTGTGCATTGTAAGGCGGGAATGGCTCGGACTGGTTTAATGATTTGCAGTCTTCTTGTGTACTTGAAGGTGAGTAGGTGACACTTGATTAACCTCTGGGACTCATTAAGGGTCCAACCAGTTTTGTTCCATTGCCCTGAACTTCTGGCTTTTATTTGTGGATTACAAGACTAACCAAGATCTGTTTAACCTCTACAGTTTTTCCCAACTGCTGAGGAGTCAATTGATTACTATAATCAAAAAAGATGTTTTGACGGAAAGGCTCTTGTTCTGCCAAGTCAGATTGTCAGTTCTTACTCAATCGACTTATGCTCCTCTTGCCAAATTGTCTTGTCTTGTAGCATTTTATAATTTATTTTTCATTAATATTTTACAGAGGTATGTCAAGTATTTTGAACGAACATTAACATACTTCAATGGGGAGATTCAGCCTGGGCGTAGGTATGACACTTTGTATTCGATGTTTGTCAATAATTTCTAAACTGTTTCTTTTTACTTAATTTGGTATATATCCTACTTCCAGGTGCATGCTTAGGGGGTTTCGACTTCACAGGTGTCCTTATTGGATCAGACCCCATGTAACTGTCTCAGACCACAATGGTATTTTGCATGTGTTTATTGTCTTGAATAATATGCTCTGAATGTTAAAAAAATCTACAAGACTATACAATTAAAAATATCTATTATCTGCATTGTGCTTTAATTTTATGATAACAACTGACATCTTGTAAAAACAGCTACGGTGTATTATCAAAAGAATATTTTTATGGGGTCACTTCTAGTTTTCCTTGTTATTCAGTGGTCAAAATTTTGCATTTGGTGCAATTGAAATTAATGTGAACATGTGCAGCTAGTAAATGACATAAGTTCCCTATCCGCACAAATGGTGAAAGCCATGTTGGTTATGGGGACTTTTGGTCATTGTTTCCATTGTTGAGCTTTTCTCCAATATTCAACAAAATGATATTCTTATATTTTTGAAGTGGCAGCTAACTCTAGATTATTTGGATCTTTCAGTAAATTTTTTAACGTAAAAAAAAACGAGTTACCTTGTCACTTTGCAAAACATTTTGAATTCTAGAGCAATGTCTTAGATTGCCTTGTTACAGAGTACATTGTATTCCTATCTTTTATGAAATATTACGATTTATATTTCACCTTGACTGTGGTTTGAATCATCACTATTTTGAGTGTTTGAACTCATCCTCTGTGTTAACTTTGGAGTGATTCTTGTACAGTTGTCCCCTCCCCTCCCCTCCCCTCCCCTCCTTGGAAACTTACATAACAGTTTATTATATTAATTGTTCTACATTAATGGGGACAGGTGTTCTTTTTTCTACGAAGAAACATCCAAGAACGAAGGATCTGTCCGTAAGTTGCTTGATAAGTTGATATCATTAGAATTGACACTGTTATATGTTCGTGTCATTTGACTTTAGATTTGAGCTGGAATTTTGTTAAGTAGTACCATTTTCTTGGCAGACAGAGGATTTCTGGTTTACTGCACCAAAGAAAGGAATTATGGTGTTTGCTTTGCCAGGAGAGCCTGGACTAACAGAGTTGTGTGGTGACTTTAAAGTCCTCTTTCATGATCGACAAGGAGATTTCTATTTGTATGGAACCTTACTATGTCTAAACCCTTATATTATGTGCTCTTTATTGGTGTCATTGTTTATAATTTACGTGTGTCTGACAGTTGGCTAAACACGACAATGATAGAAAATAGAAAGATCTTAAACACCAGTGATATGGATGGATTTGACAAGGTAAGCACCGACCTTTCAGAGGTTTAATTTATTTGTAAGCTCCACTTTTTTTTATTGAACACTTCTTCGAAAAGTCTGATTTGTTCTGTTTGCGAATTACCTGGATTTCTTAGGGTTCGTTTGGCATCACTGTAGTTTTCTGTTTTTTGGTTTTTTGTTTTTTAAAAGTATATTATATATGTCCCATAATGAATCAAAAATTATTAAGCTTATTAAACTCATAATAATTTTGAAAACTGACAACAGAAAAGTGGAAACACCTTTTTCTTGTTTCCTGTTTTTGGTTTTTAGTTTTCAAAAAAACAGAAAACTCAAAACCAAAAATGATGCCAAACAAGCCCTTAGTTATTGTTTTTTGTTTTCAGTTTTCAGTAATTTTGAAAACTTTAAAAATATGATATCTATAAAAGTAGTTTCTATTTTATTGTTATTAGTTTCCGAATTTAACATGTTACAGAGTAATAGAATTAATAGAAGTGTAGCTAATTTGAAGTTCTTTATGCAACTGATATCCTATGACTTAGAAATTCTCAAAATCAATACTTTTAGTGGTACCGATTGGTCTTTAGCTGACAAATTAAATCCTTTTTTAAATGCTGATGTTGTATGTATTTTTTGGGCTTGTCCAGCGGAAGCTGCCTTCCCCTGGTTTCCAAGTTGAGGTTGTTCTTGTAGACTATGATGGCACTCCTCCATCTCCAACACCTCAGCCTGAACCTGTGGTCCAGAAACCCAGTGACCAGACTGGCCCCCCTTCTGAACAAGTAAATGAGGTCTCGTCTGCTTCAGAAGCTAGCAAAGATTCTCAAGGTCAAGCTCAAAGTGAACAACAAGACAAAGATGATGTGTTTTCAGATGATGAGGCCGATGGATCAGGCTCATCAAGGAGTAGAAAAGCTCAAGCAGCTTCTTCAGCAGATACAAAAAAGTCAACTGCCCCTCCTGCTGAAACTAAGTCTGCTTCAGATCAGAAGGTGGACGGTTTGACACAAAAAGTTGAAAAAGTATCGCTTAGTAAAGGAGGATCGACAGAGGGCCATTCAGTAAAAGAGACTAAAAGTGAGGCTGTTGGAACTGGAGCTGCCCTCTCAGCTCCCAACTCTGAAGGGGTTAGTGATTTCAAGGCAATGGCAGCCGATGCTTCTGTCTTTTCCTTTGGTGATGATGAAGACTATGAAAGCGACTGAGCCATTTGGGTTTGTTGCTCGATTTCTTCAATTCAGCAATCTGTACATAAAAAGTTTCCATACCATAGCAAAAGCACTTCTTTGTTAAGGAAGATTCTGCCTATTCATTTTATGTTCATGTTACTTTGGAATGTCATCAATTTGTTTTTGTGGCTCATCCATTGTGAACTGTGGATAATGATTTGTGTTGTAGTTTGTTTGTTTGTTTGTTTTTTACTTTCTTTCTTTCTTTTTTTTTTTCATGTTCGTTTGTAATCTCTGGCTTTGTACACAATGATTTTTACTTTGGTACAAATCAAACAATTTTTTAACGACATCCTTTTATTCCCTTTCTCTTGTACTAGTAGTTGGAAGAATGAGTGGTTAATAACTGAATGCATTTACAGCATCAGCAAAACGAAGTCAAAATCAGTAGCAAATAACAGTCAAAGTGAAATACTTCCAATTAATACCACAACACTTAAGGAAAGTTTAGTGTACAAGAAATGTCACATTAACTACGGTTATAATGTTAATGTGACCCCTTTATGCAAAAATAAATACGTAGTTAATGTGATATTTCTTTTACGCTAAACTATGGTGACATCTCACATAGAGTCGGAGTTGAAGCCTGCTCAGTATTCATACAAAAATAAATAAGTACGGAGTAGTAAATAAAAAACCTAAGTACTTATTTTATTTTACTTGTATAAAAACTTTATGCACTTATAGAGGGAGTTTATTTTTTACTCCGTATTTAAGCATGATAAGTGAATTTTTGTTAATCTAGTGTCATTTCTGTAAATATATTGAAAAAGTGTTATTTATTTAGTATTTTTGGTACACATATACCCCTCAACTAGTATATATAAAGACACGTAAACCCCTCCACTGATACTTGAAACTTGAAAAAACGATTATACCCCAGATGAACAAATAACTGGGCACAACTTCATTTTACCTAGACCTGGCAATCCTGACCCGACCCAATTGACCTGACTCACAACCCGAAAGTTGACCCGAAACCATTGACCCAAAAATGACCCGAACCCAGACTAACCCAACCCGAAATAGAGTTGACCCGAACATTACCTGAAGTGACCCGACCCGACCCGAAATCCGAAGTGACCCGACCCGATTTTAACTCGAATTAATTGACCCGAATCGACCCGACCCGAATTAACCTGAATCCTAAAGTGAATATGGTGAAATGGTGAATTACTTAGTTTAGGGCTTCTTTCTTTCCTAAGTAATAGGTACTCACGATTTTTTTTATATTTTTTAACTTTACTTTATTTTTCCAACTATTTTTTTAAGTGAATTTATTTTGGTGACCCAACACAAACTTGATCCAAATAGAGCCGACCTGAAATTGATCCTAAAAATTGACCCGATCCAAACTTGACCTGAAGTGCTGACCCGAAATCCAAATCGACCCGACCCGACCCAAATATTTGTTGACCCTTAACCCGACCTGAATTAACCCGACTCGAATGACCTGTTTGCCAGTCTAATTTTACCCTGTATCATTTATACGGGGCTCTCTCTTTTCTCATACAACATTCCCCTGAATTAGTGAATTTTTACACTTTGACAAAACCCTCCCCCCCCACCCCTCTTTCCCGGCGAGTTGGCGACCGGCGTACAGTTAAAAGCAGAAACTCCGGTTACAGCAGGCGCACTTCATCTCCATTTTGTGCGGTTAGCCCTCTTTTCTCTCTTTGAATTGGATTTCTGTTTTTGGGTTCATCTGAAATGTGAAACATGTAAGGAAATAACAAAAATGGTGTTAGCGGTTTTACCCTTGAAATTTTTACATTGTTTTTTGCAATTGTTGTTTATAGTATTTTAATTAATTAATTTTTGTTGGACCATAGTTGAATATCAAATTTATTTATTTTAGCTGCATTTTTATTGTTAGAATATATTGATAAGCATCAATATATTCTGTTAGTGTATATTAGTTAATTACGCTTATTGTATTTGATTGTATATAATCTTCCCATATTTGTAGGAAGTTAGGTCCTACTTTACAGCCTTAGTATACGCTGAGTTTATGTATATATTGGCTATTGATAGGCTCATATTATTCAAGGAATTAACTTCTTTCATGGTATCAGTATTCTAGGGAAAGATCTTGACCTTTCTCTTCCGCACTCTAGCGCCGTTCCTGTTCCATGGAAAACAGCAAATATGAGTATGTTAAGTGCTTTGAAATTCAAGACAAAATTATGCTGCCCACTCTGATTGTTGTTGTCATTGATGGCCGGAATTTTCAAAGGTAAATCTCTTTATTCCTTGCTTTGAAGATGGTCTTTAACACTTCTACCTAGATGATTCCTGTATCTTGATTATATTAGCCACTTATTCGAGTATATACCCTCGTTTGCTTGATTATAATAGCCACTTATTTATCTGTTTATGATGATTCATGTTAGCCGACCCCAAATCATTTTGGGACTAAGGCTTTGTTGTTGTTGATAATCATTTTAGTATTTACACTCATTCCTCTGTTAGATTTTGGCTAGAGTATTCACGGGACATTAATGTTAGCTTACATACTATCATATACTCTCTCTGTTTGGTGTTTTATATGATCTCTTACAGTTGCCCCATAATTGATGATTGAAATGGAGGCCTATTGTTGTTAGTTTTTTTTTCCCCCTTTGTTTCATAATATAGATAGAATAATGTAAATAATGCTACACTTATATAATTTTCCGAATTTACTCTCTTTTCTTCCATTTATTTTCATCTCATATTCTCATGCAACATTTAAGAAGCATATTGAATTTAGTTACCATTTCTCTCAACGGTTCTGACGGGGTCTAGTTTATGCTCTACAAGCTTCAACTCCCTTCATTAAAAAACATTTATTAATTTCTTCACGACCCATACTACTGGTTCACCAGAAAACTTTGGAGCTGATTGAAGCTTATGTGCTGGAGGAATTACTTCTATTTAGAGTTTGGATAACTCCTAAATAAGTTGATGAATTTTCTCAAGTGGTTGAAACTTATATTAATTGTCACAATACGAAGGTTATTTTCATACTGTCTATGTGATGAAATGTTGAATGCTTGTTTTCTTAACTACCTTTCTAAAACTTTTTTTTTTTCCTTTCTTTTTTCCTTTTCTGCTTTGTTGTTGCTAAGTTTGTTTCTCGTACCTGGTTGAACTTGATATGACAGGTTCTCTGGAGTTCATAAATTTGAGAAGCCTCGTGATAGAAAAGCCTTGGACTTGATGATTTCATGAGCTGCTGCTGTCATGGAGGAATACGCTGACATAATATTTTCGTATGGATATAGTGATGAATTTAGGTACCTATAACTCTCAGTTACTACTTACTTGCTATAATTTGAATTGTTGAATTTGATGTTTATCAACTGGTTGTTGCTGTTGCCCTTTGCAGTTTTATATTGAAAAAGGAGTCCAAATTTTACCAGAGACGTGGAAGGTTTGTGGTTGAATCTACATTCAGATGTTAGTACCTGGGTTCACAAATTTCCATGTTGACATACATGTTATTAGTTGCTGTTTGGACATGATTTTCATATTCTTTTTTATTTCTCAGTAGAAAATTCTTAAAATCTTCAAACATCTCTTTTGCAGTAAGATATTGTCCCTACTTGTGTCATTCTTCACTTCTGTGTATACCATAAAATGGAACGACTTCTTTCCACATCCGAAATTTGCTCTATGCACCTTCATTTCATGCACAAATCATTCAATGTCCAACTTTGGAGGTTCTTCAAACTTATCTTGCATGGAGGCAGAATGATTGTAAATAATTTACCTCATGGCTAATTGCTTTGAAGCTGTGATGTTTCCATTATGAAGCTATAAATACTGTTATTATATGGGGTGCTGTTACCGCAATGTATGTTTTCTCTTTGTTTCGTAGGTCACCTCAACAATTTATATGATACATGTTATTGGAAGCTCTTTGAAAGAGAAAAGAGTGAAACTAAAGCCCATGGACGTCTCAAGGTGCTGCCAAATTAATTCTTGTATGCATATGGTGTCTTCATGTTAAAGGATATAACAGACGTGTGAATTTAATGAATGCTTGGTGCATTTGTCGCATATAGTAAAAACGTGTAGAGTTTAGTATTTTACTATCTATCCATTCTGTTTGATTTATCCTTAGTAGTGTTATCGTTCACCTATGATACTCGTAAAGTTGTAATTTCTTTTGTGGGTTAAGAATTTGAGGATGTAGATATTCAATCTCCAGTCTACTGCAAGCAATGTCAGTAGCACAATGCCCCGATCTATATTGGTCATGGTAATAAGGTGTTGCATTTATTTGGGAATCTTTATTAAATAAAGGCTTATTTTTTATGGTTACTTGTATTACTTGAATTCTGGCAAGCTAAGCCAAATAATTCTGTAATGAGATCATAGAGATGAAACCTTACTACTTATTAATCTTCACTGTTGATATATCTTAGAAATTACGCCATGCTGTAGTACAGAAGTTATTAACTGTTGCTTTACTTTATCACTTGATACTCATATGTTACAATTATCTTCGCCTCTTATGTATATCTGTTTGCCAAATTTTAAATTTATTGACTTTCTGATAATCGGAATGATAATGAGGGTGACTACTAATTTTTTCTACATTCATAATCTATCTCTTGCTTTCATTGTCAGAGACTTAGAGCTATGTGGGAGGTTGATAGTTTTCAGATTGCTAGATTTATGTGTGTTGCATAGTAGTCATTGCATATATTCTTTTCCGATCACTCTTTTTGTTGATGTATATGTTCATGTTGTGTCATATCTGTAAATACAGGGAACACAAAAACAGGAAAAAAATGAGCTTCTCTTCCAGGAATTTCGCTTTAACTATAAGACTCTTCATCCAATGTTAAGACAAGGAACTTGTCTTTTTAAGACTCAGGTGCACATCTGCTACTGTTTTTTGGATTTTTTTTCCCCCTTTTCTTCAATAAAGTTCTATTCTTTTGCATTGATATGAATTTCAAAATCCATCAAGCTTTGGTCAACTGGTATTTTCTAATTGACTAATTCTTAACTCATTTTATTGACATTAACTCATCTTATTGAAATAGCATCGCGTGAGTGGGCCCAAAACATTGTATTTGTGCAAGTTTGTCTAGTGGGTATATGAGCAACTTCTAACTGCTCTATTGGAACCAATTTTTTGTTTGACTTAGGGTAGATAAACACAGATGGAGGAGTCTTATTTATCCTTTTCTTCTTTTAGAAAATGGTTGTATAAGCCCCTTTTAAGTTCTAGCTTTTGGTGACATGAACTCCCCTCCCCCCCCCCCCCCCCCCCCCCCCCGAGGGTGGGGGGTGATTATATGGAGCTTTATGTTGTCAGAAATAAGAGTGAGTGGTGTTAATGGTAATGGCAAATTAACTAAGCCCAAAAAAACCCTAAAGGACTCTTTGTTACTGTTATAATTGTGGGGAAATAATTAAATTTTTTATCCACTGTGGAAGAATTTACTTCTTGTGTCAACACTCATTGGCATGATGGCATCTAACAAAACCAAAACACTGAAATCTAATTAAAGGAAAAAAAAACTACATATAAGAGGTACTGTTAAAGAGTGCTTAAGTTTTTCCATGTCACAGTTTAAAATTTCAAATAGAATGTAAATAGAGTTTTAATTTGATTAAAAATACGTTCTTTATGGAGTGCCAGTAATCTTTCTCAGTCTCCTTGTAAGTGGTTCCAAGTATACCAATTTGTGATTTTTGTCCACTGATATAGATTGAAGAGGTTGTCAAGTTCAAGGAAAATGGTGATCCTATCAAGAGACTTCGGAAAAAGATGATGGAAGTTCACTCAGATAATATAGCTGGCAAAAGCTTCTGGAATCAGCACTCTTCTCTTCTTTCAGAATTAGGCAGATTTGAAGTAGATATTCATAAAATTAGACCAGAATTCCTTTCTATTTCAGGATAAATTGATGTTGTCCACTTGGATAGTGGTCAGAATTGATGGTTGCCATTTCCATAGGTAATTGACTTGTGTGATGAAGATTCCCCCCCCCCCCCCCCTCTCAATATGAATGTCAGACTGCGAATTAAATGATTGTTGTACTTGTGATCTATTGTCTCATCATAATCAGTATGGGCTAATGCTTCGATGCATACATGATTTTATCTTCTTGCTGACGAATTACTGAATTAGTTTATGTATCTCAATTTAACTGGTGTATGGTGAATCTAGCCTGTTGACTGGTTTAAAGCTGAGATGCTGTAAATGAATCTTGCAACTGAATTTGTTTGGCTTTTGTTAGGTTCTCTGATATTCATAAATTTGAGAAGCCCAATGATGAAAAAGCTTTGAAGCTTATGAATTCATGTGCTGCAGCTCTTTTGGAATAGTTTCAGGATATAACCTTTGCATATGGTGTCAGTGATGAGTTCAGGTAATTTGGTTGTTGATTTCTTGCTACCAACAGTTCTTTAATTGCTTGAAGTCGAAAAATTCTAATTGCTTTTGTTGATGAACAACTTGCAGTTTTGTTTTGAAAAAGGAATCCAAATTTTATGAACGGCAACCCAGGTATGTCTTCATCTACCCATTGGCTTTTTATCTGGCGGACTTTGGTGTAAATTTAGTTAAATAATGAAAACATAGGAAATCTTCAAGGTTTATTATAATTAAGCTTGAGCTCTTTTATCTGTACAGTGGAATAGTGTCCACAATGGTATCATTCTTTTCAACAATGTACATCTGTAAATGGAATGAGTTTTTCCCAGAAACAGAGTTGAAGTATCCCCCCTCATTTGATGGTAGAGCTGTTTGCTACCCATCATCTGAGATTCTTCGTGACTATTTGTCTTGGAGACAAGTTGATCGTAAGTACCATCACTTTTATCTGCCTTGTATGCGTTGTGCGTGTAGATCTAATTTACTTCAAAAGTAATAAATTAGAAATATCTAGTACTCTTTTTCTTTTTCTTTTCTTTTTTTTTTGGTCAGTTATCACAGAATATGATGTATTTAGCTTATCTTTGCAAATTCAGGTCATATAAACAACCAGTATAATACCTGTTTCTGGATGCTGGTAGACTCTGTAAAAAGCAAGCGTGAAGCCCAAAATTATCTGAAGGTAGATCATTTGTTCCTTACTAGAACTGGCAGCTTGTTTCATGTTCTGAATGTAATAGGAGTGTTTGATTTCTTTTGGCTTAATTCTTTTGAAGTAATTTGAACATATTTTATCTTGTAATATGCAGGGAACACAAACACGAGAAAAGAATGACTTGCTTGCTCGAAATGGTATCGATTATAAATCATTACCAGATATATTTCGTCGAGGTTCATGTATTTTTCGGGACAAGGTATGGCTCTCCCTCTCTTTTGTTGTCTGCCTTGAGTGATGTAAGTTGTAACTTTTTTCTTTACTTTTATCAATCACGCACATTTTCTTCTTTATCATTTTCTGTGAAGCTGTAAATTGAGTCTGATCATTATCTATGTGAAGTTGAAAGTCATTTTAGTTAGCAAACAAGATCTACCCCTGATAATGTTCTCTAAGGCAATTGTTTCTATGTGTAGGAAAACAAGACACATATGGAGGTAAATTATGCTGAAGATTCTAGAAAGAAAATTGTGATGGAACACTGTAACATAATCGATGACGATTTCTGGGATTCACACCCATGGATCCTTGGTGACAAACTCCCTTTGGAGAGTGCTAATACTGGAGCTACGAAGAGGACATTAGGACAATTGGAGGATTAGTAAACTAGCAGATTAGAAATACTACGTATTTTGTCATGTAACAATGCCCTTTTTCTAATTATGAAATAATTGAACATGATATAAGTATCGAGTTTGTAAAAAAGAGAGCAATTGATTTAGGTTTGTTTATAAAAGTTACTTTGTTTATGTACTCCATATTTGTTTTTCACAACCCTAAATTGGAGAGGGCAAAAGTACTCCGTATTTGCTCATCCGTACACAAATGACTTGCAAATATACCTAGATGAGTACGATTTTACATCAGAAATACGTCACAATAACTATAATCACAGTTATATCTCAGCTACAATCAATTTGGAACTACACTAAGAAATGATGCTACTATCACCTGATGGACTTGCCCAAAGGAACAAAGGTAATTAATGTCGGGTTAAAATCAAGGATATTAATCTTAGGGAGTAGATGGTTACTTCAAAACCTAGATTTGTTGGCTTTCGTAAAATGTTACTTCAAAATGTAAAATAAGTGTAGGTGTGCATGAAAAGTTATTACCCAACATACTTGAATTTCATAAGCTTGATGCATTTTTTTCTTTGTGTAACATCCTTTGGCAATTCAATAGTGATAGGCCTTCCTAACTTCAACTTTCCGAAATTTCACATTTGCTTATTAAAGAAAGATGCCAAAGATGAAACACATGCTATCTCGTACTATCGCCTTTTTATTACTCATAGTCATATGTCTTGACTTTAACATTATTCATAAAATTTAATTTCATTAGTTTTTGTAATTTATAAATAGTTAAATACGATAAAAACATAAAAATAAATTTCATATCAACTAGAAAAGCAAATGAAGTATTAAATATTACAGTAGATCTATACCACCTCTATTTCTTATTACTCCATATTTGCAATAAATGAATTTTTTATGTCACACAAGGTAAAAAGAAAGTCCATTCCACAAATAAACCCTTCGTTGCAAATAATAAGAAACAGAGGTAGTATAGTTTGTTATACGGAGTACTTTTTTTTTTTTTTTTTTTTTTTTGAAAACACGCTCACGTTCTCTTCACCTTATTTTTGCTGAACTGAAATTATTTTTACTGAAACAAAATTATATTTGCTGAACTTAAATTATTTTTACCGAACTTAAATTAATTTTACTGAAATGAAATTATTTTTGCTGAACTGAAATTATTTTTACTGATTTTCTGTTATAATTCTTCTTTAAGAAAACTTAATTTTATTGAACTGAACTTAATTTTATTGAAATGAAATTATTTTTACTGAAATGAAATTATTTTTACTTAATATTATTTTTTTAAGGTGAAGAGAATGGGCAAAGCTTGGTTCGTGGAGGCGGATGCACGATCCGCATGGTGCATCCGCTCCAAAATACAAAAAGGCGGAATGAACATGCAGGTATATACTAATGTACATGGGCATGTAAAAGAACATATTGTTTATTTATAATGTACATGGACATATACATAAAAGGATATAGTGTTCATTTATAATGTACATCAGATTTTTGTGACAATTTTGTATATATATTTTTTTTTTGAAAGAAATTTTGTATAATGAAATAGATAAATAGTACTATAATTATTTTTTTTACCATACATTAATTACAAATCATTTCAATTTTTTTTTACCAAAAGTTCACTTTCTCTCTCCAAACAAAACTTCAAACCCATTTAAATTCCTCAAACCTCAAGCAAAATTTCAAGAAATTCGAAATTTTGAGTCTAAAATTGTTCAAGATGACAAATAAAAACGAAAGGTAAGACCAAATTCGACATTCATACTTGTTTATTTTGAGTTTGAGTGTTTGTTTTTTATGAATTTGATTGAAAATTGTAATATTTGCTTTTATTGGGAATTAATTGCGATTTTGATGTAATTTTGTTGTTGCAATGAGAAATAAAATGAAGTTCTTGAAGAAGATCGATCGATTAATACATTTTGGAAGAAGAAAGCAAGCAATTAGACAAATTTAGAAAAAATTGTAGATCCAAATAATACAATGTACATTAAAATACAGTAAAATGTTCTTTTTTCATATACTTACATGATCCAAATAATACAATGTACATTAAACATGTAACCAACATTATAACATATGTGTTCATTAGAATATAATACAATGTACATTATAATACAGTAAAATGTACTTTTTCATATACATACATGATCATTTATACAAAATGTACATTTACTATATGAATAATGTTCTTTAATATTATCATGTTCTTTACTAATATTACAAATGTTCTTTAGATTTACAAAAAAAATATAAAACTGGATGTTCTTTATAAAATAGTTATATGTTCTTTGCAAAACAATTATATGTTCTTTACTGAACAACTAAATGTTTATTCCGCCTTTTTTTAAAGAAAATCGGATGCACCAAGCATTGTGCGTCCGCCTCCACAAAGAAAATTTCATAGAACGGGGCCTAAGGAGTACTTGGAAAATTAAAATAAATAAATAAATAAAATTGAAAAAAAAAAGCTCGTATATTTTTCATCATCGAAGTCTAGTCAAACAAAAAATCACAAAACAAAGCCTTTCTGCATTTCCATGTCGATTGCTGGCGTCCAGGGTCAACTTTTGGAAGTTACAGGTCAATATTCATTTATTTAACTATGTATATTTCTTTTTTAATCAAATCAAAAAACTGTATAATATTAGGATTGTTTATTCGTCAAAATATTGGTTAATTGATGATATCCTTGCATTACTATTGTTTACAGTTGTTGGATGTAACAAATTGAAAGATACAGAATGGATTTCAAGACAGGATCCTTACGTTTGTCTTGAATATGCTAGCAGTAAGTTTCGAACTCGCACTTGCACAGGTTAATTCCTCTCTTTTTGCATAATTTATGATCTGGGTTTTTAATTTTGATTAAATTTGATTAATGGGTTGTCTAATTAATCTTGAAATTATTAAAAAAAAAATAATAAAATTGATGTGGGTTTATTTCTTTTTACTGTATAGATGGAGGGAAAAACCCAGTTTTTCAGGAGAAGTTTGTATTTACACTGATTGAGGGTCTTAGAGAGATCGATGTTATTGTTTGGAATAGCAATACTCTCACTTTTGATGATTATATAGGCAGTGGAAAGTAAGTTGTTTGAATTTCATATACAATTTCGAGTTTTTGGGATGAGATTATGGGTAAATTGAGCATTATAAGTGAAGCACTTTTCTTGTTTTTAGAGTTCAACTTCATGATGTTCTTTCCCGTGGATATGATGATAGAGCCTGGCCTCTTCAGACTAAAACTGGCCGGTATGTCTCTATGATTACGCTCTCAATCTTGTTTTCGCGATCATGCTGATTTTAGTCTTTTGTTGAATTGTTGATGTTATTACTATTGAAGTGTGTTGGTTAATGCCAATTATATTTAATTGTTAAGTTTTTATTAGTAGTAAATGATATAGTTACTTACTCGAGTAGCACGATCATAGAGTGAAGCTTTTGCTGCTAATGAGAAGTGTTAAAGAGCAGTGGTTTTTGTTGATCATAAACAGCCTTAAGTTGGTAAAGTCTGCTTACATCTAGAACTTATCCAACCTTGCCTTAGCAGAATAATTACTGGATTCTTGTTGTTTTTTGTTGTAGCTGTTGTTGGAAGGATTTAAGTTTATCACTAGGTAATGAACTACATATAAGAATTTGTGGCTAATGTGGAAAGAAGAATAAGTGATTGAACCATGAGGTTTGAGGTCTATATTGCTTGTGCTGTTACAAGGAAGAAATCATTGAAATCTTCTTGTTTATTATCTATGATTATTGATCAATATTTTTGCATCTCTGTTGTGCTGAAGTTATGATTACGTAGAAAAATCAATGGTTGATGATAAATTATGAACTATAAGGTCCAAGGGAGCCTTGTCAGACCATGGGCAGATTTGAGGTTTGGTTTGGAAGGTATATATGAAACCGCTGATAAACATGGAAAGAATTTTCCATCTGCCTTGATGCTTGTTTAGAGGATGTGGGTTGGACTCGGAGTCATTTAAAAGAAGCAGATGGATGATCAGGCACTCAGCAGGCAATTTTACCATGACAAGTGACACTTGGTGGAAAACAAGGTTAAAAATGTGGAAGTAAAGCACCTTAGAAATAACACTAATTTGAATTAGTATTGGTAATAAGAAGTATGCTTGCTTGAGCTATTGTGTATATGTCCAATAAACTTCCCCTTTACCTGGCTTTTCCATGAAATTACTGCATCATTTGTGGCAACTTTGATGAAATTATGGTGTTTTATTACAGTTATCTTATAATTTTGGTTTTATTCTGATTTATATTTTTTTTTTAGATACTTAAAAAATACTTGGGAGAGACTTATTATTGGAGTGATCTTTATCAATATGTCATAGATCGGTTGGTTGTCAAGTTTGGCTGTTTTTGTACAGCTGATTGTGATTTTTATGAAGGTTTATTAATTGCTTTGTGTGTTTACAGGAGAGCCATTTGTAGCTTTCCTGGCAACTTTGGGTTTTTCAGTTAGGAATTAGGATGTGATTCAGATGATTATGTGGATTCAGATTGTATTGCCTAAACAATCATGAGCTGTGATGCTTGTGAATGTAAATGAGGTCATTGTTTTATGGCCTGAGTTTTCCTCTAAGCTTCATTGTTAGATAAAAATAAATAAAATTAAAATAAAAAATTAAAAAAAAAAACAGAAACTTTAGTCTAGGTGAATCTGTGAAGGCTCGAAAACTCAATAATCCTTTGTTCCTCTTGAGTTATATAATGATTGTTCTGTATTATGCCCTTGTTCACAAACATGATACTCGCATTGCCTAGGAAGTAGGAAGTTATCTTTTTTGCTGCAATGTTAGCTCCCCACATCCTGACTCATATAAACTAAAGATGGCCTTTGAACTTCAATCACATATATCATCAATGAGAGCGTCAATTCTGTGCTATTTCATTGTTTCACTGTGAAATCTTTTGAGCGGAACTGTTTGAGTGTGGGAGTTTACCTGTTACGACACCTATTTAAATTTAATGGAGAATGATACAGCATAATGTTAGTTTACAGAATCTTCAAATTTCCAGCCCACTGTTTGTGCAATTCATCAATGACTACTTTGCTTTTTGTTCCATTTTAAATGTTACATTTTAACTTAACTAGTTAACTGTTATATCGTATTGCAGACATGCTGGAGAAGTCAAATTGATTATGCATTTTGCCAAAACCAATGTAAGCTCCTATTCAGCCTGAATTCCATGAATCTCTATCAGTATCTTTCCCTGTATTATCAGTCTATCATGACCTAAATAGATAATCTTGCTTTATTGCAGAAGCCATATGCAAGCAGTGCTCCTTCAGCTCCACCTTATGGTGCATCACCTCAAACTCAAGCATCTATGTACTCGGCTCCTCCAGCGACTTCAATGTCTTATATAAATACAACCTCAGCCTACCCACCCCCTCCAAATGCCTATCCTCCTCCACCAACAGCTTACCAACATCCACCCCCTGCATATCCGTCTACTTCACCTTATCTGTATCCTCCTAATCCATCAGCATACCCATCCTATCCATATCCGCCACTCCCAGATCATTCAGCGTATCCTCCGTCTGCATACCCACCACCTCCTTCAGCATATCCTCCTCCATCATATCCTCCACCTCATCAAGCTCCACCTTATCCTCATTCAGGTTTTATTCATCTTCTTTGTACATTCCACCCTTTTTTTTTTTTTGGTATATCACTGTTGTTCATTTTATTTTTTTATATTCTTGATATAGGGCATCACCCTGGGATGTACCCTCCACCACCATACTGAAGAGACGGTAGTGTTTGATGACAAGACACGCCAATCTGCTTCGGTAACCTCTTTTTTATGTGTAAAACGTTTAAATCAATGTACTATAGCTGTTAAGGCTGTTTTGTTGTTGAATTCAATGGCAAAAGTATTCTTTACAACTGTTCATATTGTGGTATGGGCTGGTATAAGTTGACATTAATGTATTTTGATGATTAGAATTTTGCTTTCATTTTAGCTGTGAAAACACCTAATTAGTTGTTGTGGTGTAGTGGCTATTTGTCTCACATAGGTTATGCTTATAATGAAAATAGGCTCTCGTTAGATGTCACTGCAGAAACTGGAATTTTTTTTTTAAAGTAGGTCTCTAGTTGTAGTCCCCAACCCCAAAAGTTTCCTTATATAGAAAGATTATAAACTGTACCAGGAACCAATGAATACACGAGGAAAAAGTTCTGATGTAGCTTCAAGATAAGAGCTTCCCCTATTTCACCTTCTAATCGATTTGAACACAACTGAATCTAGAACCTTGTTCTAAAAGTTTTTGACTTGAATTCGGAGCTCTTTTGAGGCAGTGAATAGCTCTTGGAATTGTGTGATGATCTACAATGGCATATTGACTTATTGAGTATGACAATGGACATATTCTACACTCTACAGTGAGTGTTAGGAAATTGGAGCTAATTCTAACAGGCTTCTTTGGAGGCTTTAACTCATTCCAGGATACCTTCCTTTGCCAACGAGGAACCAAACGAGATCTAGAGTTTATATCGCTGTGGTTTGGAGTGACTACTAATTTCTGTTGACACAAGGGGCAACAGTTGTTTATCACTGCCAAGGCTGAAAGGGGGTTGTTGGCACGATAATGCTGGATGCCCTGGATGAAAATTTTTGCCTTATGGGAGTGACTTGGGTCCATAATGGTGGCTCTAGACCTTACATCTTACCAGACATGAGAACTGTAATCTATAACTCCTGCAGGCAAGACGTTGTTTTGACAAAAGTTGATATTTAGCTTTTTATGATTTTGTATTGCCAATAAGCAATAGCCCGTTTGACACCATAAAATACACTAGATAGCTCTAAAGAATTGTCTACAAAAAGGCAATTATAAACATTATAAAAGGCATAAAACCTAAAAGTATTGTATTAGAATTTACAGGAGAGTTCATAAAGGTTGATGGGTAAACTGGTGGATTTCATTTTCCAGTTGATTGGGGCTTAGGTGAGTTTGGAAACGACCAGGCATGATAGGAAAGAGGAGGTGATTCGCAATGGCTAAGACGAGGGAGACATGATCATGAGTTTACTTAGTTGTAATTTTCTGTTGACCCTTCATGCTCACAGATCAACACATGAACTCAACTCGTAAAATTGAGATTTTAAGGGAAGTCAACCTTTCAGAGAATACACAAGTTTGAGTCCTTGTTTAACTGTTATAAACAATTGTCGTCGATTTTGCTCTTGATTTAGGTTGGTTCCTTGTAGCATTACCATACCAATTCAAACCCAGGCCTTTCACTTATCACTTTTATCAGCCAGCAAAATGAGTATATCAAGTGCCTATAAACTGCCTGGAAAAAGGAATTGGTTCCACTTGGACTGTAACTTTCATCATTTTAACTATCCGACCATTCTCTTTAATAAGAATGATTATGTCATGAAATGGTCCTAAGAAAGTCAAAGGGCTACTGAATCTACCATTGTGACCAACTACTCTACAATAAAACACTCTCCTATAATACTCCTTTCGTGTCTAAATAATGAAGATCAAACTTGAAAGAACCATCATCTAAGAAGTGAGTTTAAATTCTTTTATCATTCAGGTATCATTAAGGGTAATGTTGAAGGGCAAAAAAAAAAAAGTAAATCTAGAAAGAAGCTTATTGTTGCTCGATTCGATTTCAAATTTTAAAGAATAAATTTAGATGAGATAAAATAAGTGTAGATAAACAATTTAGATGATTCTAAACTGTGTCAGTTGAATAAAAAAATAGCCTTGAGGATGAGTTAAAATATTCCGTTGAAATGTAACACATTACTTAGGGACAAAGGGTCGAAGAACTGTGATGTGATCAATTCTATAATGAGATGAAGTAGCTATGTATGGAGAAGCCATAGAGGTTATAAAAAGAGTTGTATGGCACTCAAGAAGGTAAGCTAGCTAGCACGCATGCAAAACCCCGGTTGCAATTATGATCACATGGAGGAAACTAAAACTAAGGCTATGATCATCATGCATATAACAAAGATGTTTGTGTTTGAATCATACTAGTCATCCTACTCAAGTATATGCTTCTTTTCAACTCCCTTTTGACCATCCAACTATAAAAAAAGACAAGTAAAACCAAAAAGAAACACATATTAAAATAATTAAATAAAGAAATTTTAGCCCCCCTAAAAATTGAAAAAGAAAAGGTAAAAAAAAAGGGGGAATTAAGGGTAAGGAATTAAGGATAGTGTAATGTCACATTCAATTTTGATTTTTTTTTTTTTATTATTTTTTGTTTTTGTGGTTTTTTTAATACATTTTCGTACATAAATTTTTGTTATTCTTATTTTGTTTGTACTTTAGGCCACGGTGAAAAGCACATGACAATTAACATTTTTTTAAAACAAATTAACTTTATAAGGAAATTAATTTTTAAAAATTAAAAATCAAATGTTCCCACTGAAATTCACCGAATAGTTTGTCCAAGTGAGTGGTTAAGTGTAGTTGTCAAAAGGGTCAAGCTTAGTTGAGAAATGATGAGATGACTTTATGAGAAGTTTGAGGAGTATGTAATTGTACTCTCCCCTTTTTCTTTTTTTCTCTTTTTTCTTTCTTCTTTCTTCTTTCTTCTTTCTTCTTTATTCAAACTTAAGAATTTGTGTCACTGAATCATGTTTGACATTATACTCACTCTTTGTAGTTGTAGTTGTTATCAGTAACAAAAACTTCAGCAATTGAAAGAATTTGAGCAAACTTTGGCCAATTACTCTGTTTGTTAGTCAAATTGTTAGTTCTTGTATAATGACATTTTCTTTTAATGTTTGTTCTAAAGGCTTTGTAGTGTCTTTGTGTCTGTGATGCTTAACTAAACCCACTTTGGCTAGTGAGCAATGGCTAATACTCTCGTAAACTTTTTAGTCCAATCACGAAGGATGTTTTTGATATTTTTAGTATTAACTTAGGGTGTTTTTATGATATTTGTGTCAATCCATGTGCACCATTTTTTGCCCAAAGCCTTAATAAAGTGGATTTATGGTTTGGGATAAACAATTGGGGACAGAGAGAGTAGTAAGTTCGTAACTATATAGAAGGGTAATTTTGGAATGAAAACACTTGATAATGGACTCTACTCTGAATCTAAAGATCAACTAGGATTTCCTACTGGTGATTGATTTGATATATTTGATGCTTTCATGTGCTCTTAATAAATTGTAAAACCTTAGGAAGGAAAATGTTGAAGATTGTCATTAGGTAAATATTAAATAAGTGTTTCTTGTACATCATTAATATGTTCATTAAGGTTTTTTCTCTTTAGCTAAATTTCAGTTCAGTTCATAATTTCCTTCTCTCATAAACAATTCATTTTAGCTCTATTCAGTTCAGTTCAGCTCAACTCCAATCAATTCAGTTTAGTTCAGTAAATTAGAACAGACCCTAAGATACATGCAAAGTTTTATCTATTTATCCGGGAAAAAATAAGATCAAGCAAGGCTTGGTTTAATGTTAGTGACCGAGAAGTCTTTAGTTCAATCTACAGTACTGACATTAGTGCACATCAGCACATGTGGGAGTTCATCCCCCTCCATTGTTTAATGATTACATTAATGAAGAATGTAAGACTAAGTATCAATCAAGTAATATCAAATTGGAAAAATGGGGATCTTGTTTTACCTTTATTTGCTGTAAAAACCTTGAATTGAACTCAAAACATCCCACCACATAGTTTTATGATTACTCTCTCCTGATATTGCATTACAGAAAATCATGGTAAGTCTTTCTCTCTAACATATTTTATATTTACATTTGTTTTGAAACTTTAAACTTTTTTAGGCAAAAGTTAATCCAGGGTAACATTCTAACTAATTAGTACTGTAATGAATGAGTCAAAGCTGTAAAATTGCAATATTAATGAAAAATTAGCACATAATTAGAATGTGATCAATGACCCAACAAAATTCTTTTAACTTTTAATTGAGTCAATGATTATTACCAAATCATATCTGACGCATAACACTGGATCTTTCTTAATCTTTTTTTAAAATAAATAAACAATTATCCTAAATTTTGCCTTTTTGTGTTACAAATTCCCTCTCAAGGACAAAGATCCAGGACCAAAGGGATATTGGGTCCCATATTATACAGATCCAAGAGGCAGTTTTTAGTGACTTAGTGGGAAGGAAGATGATTATCTGCATTTTTTGTAAAATAATTCAAGTTTAAAATGTAATTTGATTCGTCTATTATTTCCTCCGTTCATTAATATTGCAATAGTTGATTTTTACCCTATTTATCAACACCCCCTTTGCCGCTGTAGTTATTTACTCGGTATAATGTCAGAAAATAAAATATAATTAAAGCGTAAAACTCAACATATTACAATTTTAAGAGACTAATTTCTTGCTCCGTATTGTATTAAGAGTTTTTTTTTAAGAAAAGGAAATTTATTACTGTATTACCGATTGTGCAGTTCTGGTGTAGTACATTCAAATCTTTTTGAGAAATATGTTTGTGTATTTGGTGGGGTACTTCTGAGTTTTGACTTTGAATTTCTATTTTTTTTTTTAAAAAAAAAAAAGGTGAATGAAATATTGTATCTTTATGCAAACCAGCTGGGAAGGGCAATTGTTTTATGTGTTGTTTGTGGTTAGGGCTTCATCATAAGGAGATGATTCTTTTTAACTGTGTTTGCAAACTTTGTTTTTACCTTTTTATTTCCTGTGTTTTACAGTAGTTTTGGTCTGAACATCATTAATTAACAAGTCTTTAATTTTCATATAGAAATGGTTTTGCGTCAGGTGATTGTGACTGACATATATGTACATTGTGCAAGTACTCAAGTAGGTTTCAAATATCAGGTATGTGCCGACCATAGTACCATACGCACTACATACATACGTGACATACACTATAGAATACATAATACAAAGTACGTAGTATAAAGTAGACTTGGAAAACGGGTCGGGTGCATGTCGGGTCAATTCGGGCTTCGGGCTAGTTTCGGGTCGGGTATTGGGTCAACACTTTGGGTCGAGTTCAGGTCGGGTCAATTCGGGTCGTATCAGTCTTCGAGTCCAATTATCGGGTTGAGTTTGGGTCGAATCTATTCGGGTCAGATCAATTTTCGTCTATGTCGATGTAGAAATTTGACTAATAATATAGTATTATAATTATCAATAAGTATAAAGTATAACAATTTAATATTAATAATATATTCATTAGACAATTCCAACATACCTATATACACAAGACTATATTGTTTCACATGTATGATCATAATCATTTATTAAGGGCCTGTTCTTATACGCTGAACTGAACTGAAAATAAACTGAACTGAACTGAACTGAATTGAACTGAAAATAAACTGAACTGAACTTATTAATTAGTGATTTTTAACTAGGATTAGTGATATTTGATTATTTATTATTATATATATGTGTATATACAAATATACATATTCAAATATTTAAGAAAAATATACTATATAATTATAATATTTATGGAAAATATATTAAAAACATGAAACCCCAAAACATTTTAAAAACATATACTATTTAATTAAAAAATAAAATATTATTATAATAAAAGAACACAAAACACTTTGTAAAAAATTACCTTGAGTTATATTAACTTTAACAAAAACAATTTGTTCCAGGATTTCTTACTCATCAGTCATCCCTCCACAGTCAAAGAACCTTATTACATGATCAAACCGGATATGCTAATCATAGTGGAATTCTAGCCAATAGGGAGCTTCTCATTACTCATTAGAGAAGATACCAACAGTATCAAATACATTGGAGTACTTGTGAATTGTGATCATCTCCTTTATTCTTGTACTTGTATGTTGTGTGAGTACTTATGATTATTCATGGAAATTGGTTTTAGATTTACTCTTATGTGAATGTCATATTTATCCACACATATTATACGCATTGACGTATGTTATGCAATGATTAATGAATCATCATACACATGTATGCATAATTTGATGTGGATTTATCAATTCAAGTTGTGTGATTTTTATAATTTATTCTTATTGTGATTTACTATTTACTAAGTGTACATTGTTGTCCTGTTTTTGTGTTTATGATAGGATTTGAAAAACGAAAACATTGATCTTCATTTTGGACAATGATTCGATCCTTTATCAAAAGTTGGATATTATTTCAAAACAAATCAAAAAGAATATATTCAATAAATAAAAAAGTTTTGCTTTAAGTCCTTATTAATCTTCTAATATCAAATTGAAAGATTAAAAGATGATACTGTTGTGGGAAAAAAAGAAAAAAGTATGTAACAAATTTAAAATTGAATTGTTAGCTGGGGGATATAGAACATGGAGGTCACTTAAGTAACTTTTCTTTCATTTACTTTTAGGGAAAGAAAATAAATTGTAATAGTACTTAAAATCTAATGTTGGAATTGATTCAAGAATGTGTATTGTATTCAACTAATTTGTTTGTTATTGGCCTTAGTTCCACTCTGATCATTGAACAATTTTCTACGGGATAGAAGTAGAAATTGAGAGAGTGTAAAGCCCTGTTCTCATCAGATTATATTTATTTCAGTTCAATTCAGTTCAGTTCAGCTCCTAATTTCCCTCTCTCATAAAATATTCATTTCAGCTCAGTTCAATTCAATTCAGTTCAGCTCTAATAAGTTCAGTTCGTCAATGAGAACAGACCCTAGTCTATGTCTTAACTTGATTTTTATTTTATATAAAAGGAGTATCGTTTAAGTATAACATTAAAAATAATGTCGAAAAACTACTATGGCAAGTTAATCAACAAAAATAACCTTTTTTTTTCCAATAGATCATGACCACTTAGGCCCTATTTAATTCGCCTTATATTTGCTTATCTGAACTTATCTGATCTGGGCTGATGTGAACTGAATGTCAGATTTGACCAAACTTTGACCTTAAATATACGATAATCTATACGGAAAAAATGTATCAAGTGGGGTCTTGTTAGAATCGTAATAATGTATATTTTATTAATATGTGATTTTCATAATTTTTTTCATTACGAAACTAAAGATATTTAGCGATAAAAAACTGCACATAAAATGATGATCTGATCTGAACTTATTTTTTCTAATCTGATCTTATCTGAACTTATTTTTTCTGATCTGAACTTATTTATTCTGAAATATGTAAAAATAAGGTGAACTAAACAAGGCCTTATTAGCTTTCATCCAAATTTTTATTTTCTATCTAATGGAGTACCTTGTAATTTTTAAATACACAAATCTTAAATAAGCTATAAATTAAAGTCAGATTAAGATTTACGCCAAGACTGAATTACTCGTACTAATGAAATATATATATACAAACTCCAACATGCATACATACTCTTTTACTTGTCAGTGAGTCAGTTGTCAGTGCAAGAGGGACAAATATGTTTGATTAATGCATGCTATCAGCGTAAAACACCAACAAACTAGACGTACGTTTTCCATTTAATTTTGCTAATAAAAATAAACACATAATTCCAAACACACATAAAATATTCATACTAGTAGTATAAAGTATATACTCTTCGAATTGCCTACACATTTATACCAAATACTATATTTGTCATATTCATATATACTTTCGGAATATATATAAACCCCGTAATATAGTTGCATTACATTTATGACGTACCAAAAAAAAATGTTGCTAGGTCCATGCAATTCTAGAATAGGGTTAAAAATTTGAGGACAAAAATAAATTAAGATAGAATTGTAAAAAAATTCCAAAATAATATTGTTACACTAGTGACAGAGCAAAGGGGTAAAAATTGAAGTGTCATTGGTTTGTTTTATCATAACTTTGGTGCACGTCAATAGTAGCGTACCTTCTCTTTGGCTAGCTGTGTTCCTGCAATCGTCTCTTTCCTCTCTCCTCTGTTATTACAAGACACCATTAATTATGACTTTCTACACTGCTCGAATTCACTTGCTTCTGTGGATTGTGCCTATAACGCACCGGAGTACATTGCATTGCATCACCTTGTACTATTGCTCAGACTCGGGTAGTCGTGTTAGGCATGGGTAGTGTCACTTGTGTGTGTTCAAGTTCAACTGTTTATTTAATATGAGTTGCGGAGAAGTACTTCTTTTGTCTCCTTTTGTTTTCGGTCATCAATAAAGGTAGGACTGTAGGAGAAATAACTTTGTTTACCAACCAGGTTGTTTATTAGAGATTAATAGTAGTGAAATCCAACTCAACACTTTTAGATTTTGTTAATAGCCTACTAGTAATGGATTATTTACCAAGTGTATTAATTTTAATGGTTAAATAACTTAACATTGCATAGTGTATTGATTTTAATGGTTACATGTTTCTAAAACAACATAACTTCAGCCGAATCACCATCACAACAAATTAGCATACTTGATCAAAGCAAGGTAAAACCTTAATTATGTTTCCATACAAGTATATGTAATTTTAATTAGCATATGGATAATACAAAATACAAATGTCCAAATAAACTAGCGTTGCAAATTTTACGAAACAAAGGTACCAAATGTACCATGATAACATTGTGGGAAAAAAGAGTACGTGGTACTTGAAACACATAGGCACATAGCAAAACCCATAAAGCTAGAATTAAAGGGCAACGTCTTACGTCTATAGCTATATTGCTCCTTCAGTCCTTCCCAATCGACATGCCTATATTTTCCCTATTGCATTTACAAGAGCATGCTCTTTTGCCAGGGTATGGCCTCTCATTCGTCAATTTTCGCTTCATTTTTTTATTTTATTTTTTTTATTTATTTTATCCCCTCCTTATATTATTTCCTCATTTATATAACACTCATATTAATATTATTTTGAGGATTACAACTGTCATCCTAAACTGTACCTCATAATTCTCTCGTGATATTATATTTTTCACAAACTCACTTTTTTTTCTTTATTTACTTATTCCCTTTATTTATCTTTTATATGCTTTTTTTAACCTTATCTCTAATTAAGAGTATAATTTTTTAGACCTCCTTTATAAAAAAAAAAAACTAATAAATTATTATTTTTTTTTTTTTTTTTTTTAATTTACCCAAGAGAGGACCAAAGTAAAAGAGCAAAAAAATGCATTGAAATACGTAGTCCCATAGTATCACGGTGTCTCTTTATTTAAAGTTTTTATAATTTTAATTTATACTTTAAGAATAATAATTTTTTTAGGGAGTGCTTTTGGAAAATGTAACATCATGATTATTCAATATAAATGAGGACAAAAATTGGTATAATTAAAATTAATTTTATATCAGTCAACTATAGATTGACCTTGGAATAGTAATTTTTATTGATGATCGAGTCCTTTAGGTTTGAGTTGCTTTTTAGTTTGTCTGTCAGAAGGAAGTGCTGCAAAAACAATGAACAATTTTCGTGTTTTTGTACTTTTAATAAATTAGGAATTACCCTTTAGATAATATTTAATGATTGATCATATAAAATGTACATTGTGTTAATGTTTTGGAATGCAAGTAATGATGGAGTTCCCACGCTAGAAGGGAATTGACAGGGTTTGAATTGGTGATAGTAACCTATTTTTAATCACCAAAGAAAGAGTGAAAAATTCTTAGGATGTATTGATGAGGAAAGGATGGATAATGATGATTATAGTTGCCGATAGTTATGAGATTCGACCTCTTACTTACAAGCGGTTTTCAATTTTAAATCTCGAGAACTTGGTAAAAATAGGTTTAATTTAGGGTCTGTTCTCTTCAGCTTAATTTCAATCCAGTTTAGTTTTGTTCAGCTTCAATCAGTTCAATTCAATTCAGTTTGATTCCTAATTTCCTTATCCCATAAACAATTCAGTTAAGTTCAGTTCAGCTCTAATCAGTTCAATTCATCTCAGCTCAGTAATCAGAATAGGCCCTTAGACATTTTATTGTATTTTTACTTAACTTTTTGATGAAAGATTATACTGGTATTGCTAGATCATTAAGGTATATGAGAAGTTAAGTTTTTTGGTTTAGTCGCAAAGATAAGGTATAGAATTTATATACGAAGTAAGTTGAATCTAAATATCTAATATATCGTATATGTCATTGTTTAAGCAGGTTTTTCATATTGAAATTCAACCGATCACGGGATATCTAATGTTGTGAATAGTTCGTTGTTATAGTTGTGTGTAATATTTAAGGACAAAACGCACAACACACTTAGGAAAAAATAAGAATGCAAGAATTGGCGGGTAGAGTTTTTTGAACTATCCAAAGAGTAAAAACAACTAGGGATGTCAATGGGGCGGGGCGGGGTGGATGTTGGCCTTCCCATCCCCATCCCCACCTAATATTTTCATCCCCATCCCCATCCCCGCGGCGGGTCCAATTTTCATCCTCATCCCCGCCCCACCGGGTACAACTCCAAAACCATCCCCGCCCCACCCCCCACTTGGATATCCATCCCCACCTTATCCCCACCAAAGACCCGCCTAATCCCCATCCAAGATCCACCTAATCTCTGTATCTCAAATAAACAATCTTACATAATTAATACGAATTATAAAATAAAACATTCTACACACATTTTTGTGTTATAATATAAGTGTCATACAAAGTATTATAATTAATATTGTATTTCACGTAATTATTTTATAAATAGTATAAAAGTATGTAATTTTACTTTAAAAGATATATAGATGTGGGGATGGGGCGGGTATGAAGTGGGGCGGGGCGGGTACAACTTAAAATCCACCCCCGCCCCATCACCCATGGCGGGTATGGTTTTTATCCCCATCCCCGCCCCACCATCCGCCAAACCGAGACCCATCCCCGCCCCACTGGGGCGGGGATGGGGCGGGTCTCCTACTTGACCCGCCCCACTGACATCCCTAAAAACAACAAAAGAAAGTCCCACACTCTACTCTAGTCCCTCACGAGTATTTGAATCCTAATAATAAGTCCATTAACTTTATACGTTACTCGTATTAGTCTAAATATAGAGTGGTTGTACCTGTACATACTAATGAACCAAACAAAGGGTTCTCTTTGTTTGATCTCTCGAGCAGTGTTAGCCTTCTCTTTTTCGTCTTCCTCTTCTCTTACACGTTCTTTTCATTGGGGGTCCATTTCGTTTTGTGTGCCTACAAATTTTTTCCCTCCCACATAAATTGTTTACATTTCTCAAATTCAATTTTCTTCTTTTCTTTTTTTAGGTAAGAAACTTGAAAAATACAAGAAAACTCTCCTCACGAAGGAAAAATACAATAGGGGTGTTTATGATGTGAGTCGAGTTCAAGTTTGGGGTATCTCGATTTGACATTTTTATTGTTTAACACATTGAGTTGAGCTTAATTGAGTCGAGTTGTTATCGAGTCGATCTCAAGTAACTTGCAATTTTTATTTATTAATTATTAATGGTAAAAAAAAATTACGTATCAAATTTTTTTAATTTTTAGTAAATATAATATTATATAAAGGAATTCGAGCTTCTCGCGGCTTTTGAGTTGAGTAATAAGCTATACAACTTGACTCATTAACATTTCGAGTCAATATCGAGTTTGTGTCGAGTTTAATTGAGTTGAACTCGAGTAGCTCGCGAGTAGTCTCATCTCACCCCTAAAATATGGAGCTTATTTGTTAAAAAATATATATGGAGTATAACTTGCACCTCCCTTTCTTTTTTTCCCTCTAGAGTTTATGAATTTATTTGTTTTTGGTGAAAAACATTGTTAAAAGATGGTCTTCTCTTTTTTCCCCATTTTCATTTGTTTGTATACATAAAAACATCCACAATGGTGGTGCATAAGGACATGCTAGCAATATTTAAATAATTGCTAGCTACATGCTAGCCATTGTGAAGCTACAACCTCTTATAGGTAAGCCAAACTAGCTATGTAGTTACACTCCACCATGCTATTATATTTATTTGTTTAATACTTCCTCCGTTTTTTAATAGTTGCAACACATACTTTTTTTATTGTATTTTAGAAACGTAGGGTTCACATAGTGTAATAAACTTTAAAATGGGGTGAGTGGTTGTTAAAGTGTAATTTAGTGGCCATAAGGGAAATAGTATAACTTTTTCCAAAATAACTTTCTATTTATGGTGTATTGCAAGTATTATGACAATTCCATTTTAGGGAAGTGTTGTAAGTATTAAAAAACGAGGAAGTATATTTTATGTATTTGTTTGTTTATGTTTTTTTTTTTGTTTTTTTTTTTGGTTTATTTATTATAAAATAATATAGTTTACCATTGTAGAGGTTGTAGCTTAAATCATGTAGCTTAAAGATTTATGATGTGGCAACCCAAAACTACATGTACATGTAGCTAGCCAATGTGGATGCTCTAAGGAGTAGAAAACAATTTTTCCATAAGTAGTTGGCTAAATTCTCTCTGTACTTTTTTAGAAAAAAAAAAAAAAAAAAAAAACATTTTTCTTGTAATTAAGGTATTTCACTTCTTTTCTTCTAAGGACTTGTTTAGTCCATTTTATTTTTATTTATCTGATTTGATTCGGTCTTGTTTAATCTGATCAAATCTGATTTAATTATTTAATTTGACAAAATTTTGAAAATATATTATATTATCAGAGAGAACGAAGGATATGAATATACAATTGATGTCTTTGTTATCTATACAATTGTTGCACACCTTATTCATTTTATACACCCATTATACTCATCCCACCCTAATATTTTTTTTATAATATTTTTTTTTTTTAATGCGGAGAACGCCCATGAACCCATCCTATAAAGGGGGAATGTGAGGGAAAACCATTTTAGAATGTGCATGGTGAGATTCGATCACTGATCTCAAGCCGGAAAGTTAAAGAATTAGCCAACTAGTATAGCCTGATACCCACATCATACTAGTTGTGACGTGATCACACTCGCTCGTTTCACTCTCTCCACTTGCACAAAACCTTGTTTAAATTGTTACGGACACATAATAGTACTATTTAGAGCCTAAATGGTTTGGATCAACTAAATTAAATAGAGACTGAAAAACTTAATTAAGTTGTGCACTAAGGGCCTGTTCACAATTACTGAACTGAATTAATTGAATTTGAACTGAACTGAGCTGAAATGAATGTTTTATGAGAGAAGGAAATTATGAGCCAAACTGAACTGATTGGAGCTGAACTGAACTGAAATTAAGCTGAAGTAAACAAGCCCTAAGGGATTATTTGGTTCACCTTATTTTTTGGGAGATGTGGACGAGTTTTAGCCTAGCTCCAAGAATAAGGTACCGAGACTTTTTTGAGCGCAAGATTTGAGCGGTTAACGGAGAGCACCAAACTCATGCGTTGGCTTTGGGGCGAGGATCAAGGAGGCCGGATTTCCCTTTATGAACCTTAGCGTGAAGTGGTTTATCTGAACTTATCTGATCTGATCTAATTTGATTTGAATGTTAAATTTGACCTTAAATATACGATAATGTATAAGAAAAAAATATATCAAGTGGGGTCTTGTTAGATTCGTAATAATGTGTATTTTATTAATATGTAATTTTCATAATTTTTTTAATTACGAAATCAAAGATATATAGCGATAAAAAACTGTACATAAAACGATGATCTGATCTGAACTTATTTGTTCTATTCTGATTTTTTTTTTTTTTTATCTGATATGAACTTATTTTATACTCCATATGAAATAAGTAAAAATAAGGTGAACTAGCCTAAGTGAGTACTCCGTATAATACTACGGAGTAATCTACTATACTATCACATACTACGTACTTACCACCGAAAGCAGGAGCTTTTCTTTTACTAAGCCCCAAAACCAAAAAAGAAAAAAAAAAAAAAATAAATAATTAAATTCTGCCTCAAAATCCCATCTTATATAAAAAAGGACAAGCGTGATATCTCCTTACTTCTCTGAGATTATAAATCTCATCCCTCTCCCTTTTCTTCTCCCCCCTCTCCCCTTTCACTTCACTTCTTCCATCAAAAATTTCACATCATTTTCTCTCTCCTCTCTACTCTACTCCCAGAGTAGCAAGAGAGATTACTATCATCAATGACGATTATCTTTATAATTTGTTAAATCTTTCACCATTATGAAAACTACTATGTAAACCATCCAAAAAAAAAAAAAAAAAAAAAAAAACCATTTTTTTCATCTAAAGTTGAAAATTTTCCAAAAAAATGGCATCTTCGGATGAATTCCAACAAAACCCATTCTCTCTGTTAGACGCTCTGTATTGCGAAGAAGAGAAATTGGAAGACGATGAAGCGAACAACGATGATGACGAAGAATGGGATAAACCAAACAATGGCGGATGTTTGCTGCCACTTCTTTTACTAGAACAAGATTTGTTCTGGGAAGATGAAGAAATTCGGTCTCTGTTTTCCAAAGAAGAGGAAGAAAAAAAACAGGGGATTATTTTTTCCAACGAAAATGGTGGATTTGATGTTAAAACTCTTTCTTCTTCGAGAAATGAAGTTGTTGAATGGATTTTAAAGGTCAATTCCTATTATGGGTTTTGTACCTTAACTTGTGTTCTTGCTGTAAATTATCTTGATCGATTTTTATCAAGTTTCTGTTTTCAAAAGGATAAACCTTGGATGTTTCAGCTTACTGCTGTTACTTGTCTTTCTCTTGCTGCTAAAGTTGAAGAAACTCATGTTCCTCTTCTCCTTGATCTTCAAGTTCTCGTATGTCCTCTTTTCTTTTCTTGTTTACCTACGTACCCGTGTTCGGGTTTTTTAATAGTCGTAATTAAAATGTGACGACTAAATTGGGATGGTGTTTGTGTTTTAAAGGTGGAAGGAGGAAACTATGTGTTTGATGCAAAGACAATTCAGAAGATGGAGTTGTTAGTGTTGTCAACATTGGATTGGAAGATGAATCCAGTGACCCCACTTTCGTTTCTTGATCATATAATCAGACGGCTAGGATTGAAGAATCATCTTCATTGGGAGTTTCTCAGGAGATGTCAAGGACTCTTACTCTCTCTCCTCCCTGGTAAGTTAACTAATTATAAATTAAACTTAAATAAATATTTGTAATAAGTATTTAATTTGTTTCTTGTAATTTATTATTCTGAGTTTCTACTTCTAGTGTACAACCATAATGTGCACCTATTCTAGAATTTGTTTAGTTTTTTGAGTAAAAACGTTCAGACTTATTTTGTTTTTATTCTACTGTATTTAATTATAGTATGACTTTCTACATGTGTAAATCTTGACTTTATTATTTGCTCTGTTTATGAATACAACTGTAAATTTTAATACATTCTCAGAGTGTAGATTTCCATGAATAAGATCATGTGAAGTTTGCTCTCCTACTTAAGAATGTGTTTTGCTCTGGTCCTAATGTTGTCACATTATTAGTTCTTGTCACGTTATTAGTTCTAATTGATGATGACTAATTTGGAGACTCGTACTTTATCTAGTTAGTCAGTTGTCACACTAATCGTTTATACTCCGTATTATCAAACAAGACAACCGATCTATATCATTTTATACATGTAAATTGACTCGTCGTATTATTTACTATCCAATACTCGGTATTAGTTGTCCCGTTAATAGTTAACATTGAAGTATCACTATGATGACTAATCTAACATGTAGGGACTAGGAGCATTTAATATATACATGTATTTTTCAATGTTTCATATTTTTGGTTGGAAAAATTGGTAATGATGATTGGTTGGTTGATGATGAAATGTAGATTGGAGATTTGTGAGTTATCTACCATCAGTATTGGCAACTGCCACAATGATGCATGTCATTGACCAGATTGAGCCATGTAACCCTATTGATTACCAAAATCAGCTTTTGGGTGTGCTTAATATCAGCAAGGTTAGTCCCTAATTCTAATTAATTTCCTCTAATTATTATTAATAATTAAACTCATCATCAGATCTAATCTAATTAAGAATGCTAATTTTAATTTATTAGTGGTCAATGGGATCACATTTTATATATGGTGGGTAGGTCATAATTAATCCCTTAGAGATCTAACAATTAATTTTGATTCACACTTTAAAAATGATAACCTTTTGTCCTAAGATATATGGATGAGGTGTCATTGTCCCAGAATATTTAGGGCAGTTTTGGTTTTTGTAAGGAGGGGTAGTTTGGTCAATGTCATTCTTTTAAGTAATGTATTGTACTTCATTCCTCAAGAGTAGTACAATTTATATTTAAAAAAACAATAATGATATATTGTCTCACGAAAATCTTTTAGGTATTCAATTTGCTATATGTATCACATGTTTTGGTACACTTGGTCAATAACCCTCTCTACCTTTGTCTCTTATCTTTAAATTTTAGTCCGCCTCTTTTATTTAAAATAAAATGCATATAGAAGATGAATAAAGAACATGGATGTCCTCCTCTCGAGGGCTAACATAAGTAAGTATTTACGAGGCTAATACAAATAATTCACGTATAATATCGTAAAAATGCTCATTGAGAAATGCATGCAATTGTTAAATTTGTTTGTTGATTAATCTGTTGTTTTATTCTTTATTGGTGTTACTTCAATGAGACTATTAACATAATTTTTAAAATACCTTTAAAATTCGGACAATAATCTTTCAAAAACAATTACTCGTATTTTGTAAGAGAGACTTAGGACCTTTACCTTTTCAGCTTAATTTCAGTTTAGTTCTTTGGTTTTTAATTTTTTTTTTTTTTTTTTTTTTGAAAGATTTGGTTTTTAATTTTCTTATCTCATAAGCAATTTAGCTCACTTCAGTAAATCAAAATAGGCTTTTAGTCAATATCTCAAGTATTTGTAATATTGAACCTATCAATAGTATATTTTCCATAAACAATGATTATGTTAAAAAACGTAAAATAAAGGTTATTTTAATTTAAAATGGAGGGAGTATTCTATCCCGTAAAATAAAGGTTCAAACTACAGTATACCCCGTAATAGGGAAACTATTTGGAAAAGTACCTTCATTAGTTGCATAGAAATGACAAGACAAAGTTCTATGAAGCAAGGCATCGTGTTTCTTTCCCTGTTGTTAAATTTTTGTTCCATCCATACATTGGGAAACTCCCTTGTTTTCTTAAGTTTAAAACTTACATTGCTTGTACACAAAACTTACTTGTGTTAATCAAAACTTTAATCACTAAAGTCTCTTCGATAAGCGTGAATAATAATTTGTTTGAGCTAAGTGCGATCCAGTCTTCCCTTGAAACTCTTGATTTTTTCAAGCTTGAAAATTATTGGTTTAAGATTATTGTTTATTCCTAGTGGTCGAGTATTTGTGTATACATCAAGTTAAAACAGTGTGTGATTTCATCATTTCTCGAGGTACTTTCAAATTCAAAATTATGATTAAACTAGACTTAAGTGGAGTAATTTTTTTTTTTTTTTTTTTTTTTACTGATTATGGTCCAATAATAAATAAATCCATAGTTCCAATATAGTGCATGCTAACAATCCTATACGTCACTTGGAATTATTTTTTGGTGTTAAATTACACTTGTATTGTTAACTTGACATATACTTCCTCCGTTCTGTTAATATTGCAAGGAGGAAATTACGCATTCCGAAACACCTTTTATATGCTAAATATCTATAATTGTGTAAGAGTAAAAGTTATAAAAAGTTGATATTGTGAAAGTATTTTATGAGACGAATCCAACAAGATCCCACTTGACTATTTTGCTTAACGTATAACTCATATTATATGGTCAAACAAGAGTGATGAATAGTGCAAAAAGTCCATTGTTGCAGTATTAATAGAACGGAGGAAGTATTTGTGATACACAAAAAGTTAGATAAAAGATTTTATCTCCATTTAAATAATAGGGTCCTTTTTGAGCTATTACCTCCGTTCTATATTATTTGCAACGATTAGATATTTTTCATTCATACTTTATGTCAAATTATTGCAAATAATATGAAACGGGGGTAGTATTTGATCTTTAGAGCATTGCCTACATCCATAAATAGTTTGTACGATTATCATTATCTTTGCTTCTTCTCATATTGAACGTACTATTACAGGACAAGGTGAATGATTGTTATCAACTGATCGTGGAGAAATCATTAAGCGGAAGCAAAACCGAAGACAATCGCAAGGCAAAGAGAACGTTCGACGAAATGATGACGGCGAAAAACAATTATCCTCCTCCCCCTCCTCCTCCTGGACCTCAACAACCTACTTCGAGCAGTGATGTTATCCCAAGTAGCCCGAGTGGAGTAATGGAAGCCTACTATCTCAGCTGTGACAGCTCCAACGATTCATGGGCTGCCACGACAACTCAAATGATGGGAACATCATCAACATCTTCGTTGTCATTGTCATCGTCTTCATTGTCATCTTCAGTATCCTCCTCACCAGTGATGAGCAGGAAGAAGAGTAGAGTTCATGAGCAGCTCATGCCATTGCAGCTGCCTTCTCTATCAAGAGTCTTTGTCGACGTCGTTGGTAGTCCTCGTTAAGCTTATTCCGGTCCAATTCTCTCCTTTTGGCGGTCTATTTTCGAACTAGAGCCTTTCTTCTACTTCTCTTGAAGTCCTATATACTTGCAAAAAAAATGGGGCATATTTATATCATATAATAGTAAACACTTATATATTATATGGTTATAAATTCATTCCCGCCCTACCATTTTAAATTTCATGTATGTATGTGTCATGCAATTATGTTATGGTTCATGTATGTGCATTGCATGCATAAACATTGTAGTATTACATGATGAATTAGAGAAGACATAACATGGGAGAAGAAACTTTGCATGCATGTGAAGAAAAGAAACATGGAGTGGGGGCCCAAATGAGGATTTTTGGGGGAGCAAGACTTTGGACCTTATAATGGGGGGTTTGACCTAGAAGAAGTGGGCCACCACTAAACAAAAAAGGACTAAAGAGGAAGTACTATTTTTGTATCTATTTTCTAATTTTTCTTTGGTTTTATTAGAGGGAGTAGAGGAATGAATTGACTGTACACCATTCATTTTAACCTACTCCCAACAATCATGATTAATTAATAAAAATTAGTATTAAGTACAGTTTTGTGAATAATTGTCAATTGGGGTTGATTGAAATCATTTTATAGGTACTAATAGTAAGAACCATTAGGACTGTACTATACAACATTTGATCTGTGACAGACAGTGAAGGCTCGGAACAACCTTATTTTGATTAGTTGATTATGATGCGACATGGTAAGTCAATACATAATCCATATTGAAAGTTTTACATTGTGCACATTAAGTACATAATTAAACCCTGACTAGATCATCACTAGCTAAAACGACTAACATACTTCTTCGGTTTTTTAGTTACACTACTTTTATTATTGTGACTCATGCAATTTTTGGAATAGAGAAAGATAGAAAGAAAAAATAAAAAGGGCTCATGTGATATGATAGATAAGATATAGAGAGAATTTAGTAACTAAAAGAAAATTAAAACAACTAAATTAAAACTTCTATTTATAAAATGTTATGCAACTAAAAAAAAAACGAAGAAAGTATTTAACAATAATATAACATACATGATACATTTTCACGATATAAATCAATGATTGAAGAGCAATCAAGTCTTTTTTTCATTATACTATATAGTCGGTAACTTACATTTAAGCATGTAAAGTTTACATTCTTCTATAAAAGAAAACTTAAGCATGTAAAGTTTACATTCTTCTGAAAAGAAAATTTGTACAAAACAAAGTATATTAAGAAAAAGGGGCATTAAACATTATATTGGGCCACATATAAAACATCTTTAAGCTAAAATGTGCGTATTAGTGGATGATCTTATCATGGGAAGAAGTATAGTCTTCTTTTCTAATGGGGTTTAGATTTTGCTTTGGCTTTATTCACCAGGTTTTCCACTTTTGGAACCACAAAAATGAATCTAAGCAGTGCATGCGAGCCATTTAATTTGTGCATAAATCCACGATAATATGGAGGGCCACATTTGCTGGTTGACACGTCAATCCGAGCTATTCCCTACATGATTACATGTCCTTTACTTTTAATGGAGCAATAATAATAATAATAATAATAATAATAATAATAATAATAATAATCTATGTTAATACCTCCTTTGTGTTTAAATAAGTAAAACATTTCCCTTGTACATGTATGTCAATGATAGATCAATAAGTACTCATTTGACTATATTTATTCTTATGTAATCACAAACATTAGTTGAACTGAATTAAATGAACACTCACTCAACTCCTCATTACACCGTTATTGCAACTAAAATAAATAAATAAATAGGGATAAGGAGTTTCGAACTCTTAGCCTTACCATTTAGGATAATTATCAATTATGATATAATGTTGCACACAAATTAATATTATACTACAAAGTTTTGAAAACACATGCAAATTATTAAGCGTCTTCAAATGCTCAACTCAAAAGTAGCAATTTGGGACAACGTCCAAGCTACTTACTAGTTCACTTTTAAAAAAAGTTGTCTTACCTAGGCCTTTTAAGTTACATTTAAAACATTCTTCACACATATGTATGTTTATCAAATGACAACTAAGAAATAATGTTGTCTGCAACAATATGAATTAAAGTCAAATAAAAGACTTGTGATGATTTTAAGTGATGTGTGTACCTAAACGGTTAAATTGACAGTTTGAATGTAAAGCAGGTGATTTCAACCACTTTGACAGTTTTCTTAAGTGTCATTTATAATTATTGATAAATAAAGATATTATCGATTAAAATTTTACATTATCAATTAAATGGTATCAATTGTTTTGAATTTGAAGTACAAAGAGTAGATGATTTACATATTATATGAGCTGATCATATGAGAATGAGATGCAGTATTGGACTATTGGAGACTTGGAGTCCATAGATAGAGGAGTCACCAATCCATGAAAAAGCAAAAAGGTCAATAGTGTTGGGGGGTAAAATTGAATTATTTAGGGGACAAAATCTTTGATTGTGGAGGAGAGAGAGTGTATTCCTACTACTTTGTTCCCTACTTTTAAGGTTGGGTAAGAGAAATTAGGTGCATGCTGGAGATCATGATTTATAGGACAATTTATATTTACCTCTATTTTTTTTTTTTTTGACACCTTTTTTTTTTTTCTTTTGTTGACCCATTTTCTTTTTGAATTAGTTTTATCCTTGTATTTACTAGCTACCCTACTTAGGGCATGTTCTCATACCTTGAATTTCAGTTCAGTTCAGTTCACTTAAGTTCAGTTCAGTTCAGTTCAGTTTATTTTCAGTTCAGTTCAGTTTATTTTCAGTTCAGTTTATTTTCAGTTCAGTTCAACTGAGTTCAGCGTAAGAACATGCCCTTATTTTATCATTTTCTCCCATTCTCTCTTCTCTCCTTAAAATTATGCTTAAATTAAACGCGTCAACTAAATAAAAACGGAAAAAGTATTGTTTTGGTTTTATTTTTTCGATTCTTCCCCATAAAAATAAATAAATTAAGACCAACAAAATTGAGGTCAAGCCAGCTAGTCCCCACTTCTATTATTGTAGAATAATGTGATGGCTAACCTCTTTTCAACCTTTTATAATAATAGATGGTTTTATGTCTCTTTGTTTATAATTAGTGCTTTGAATTGGTCTTTTGCTACTCTTTTCTGGTATATTATTAGCGTTTGAATTTATTTATTTATTTTTTTTTTTTTTTTTGTCAATATGGTATACATTGGTCAGTATATGTATGTGGTATACAATTTCGAGCTTGTAAGAAATAATATAGTAAAAAATACATGTGATTTAGTATAGAAATGTGTACCAATTAATAAGATAATAGATTGAAGATAAGTTTAGTAGCTTAAATTATACAAAGTATATGTTTATTAGTTTTAATGACCAAAAGAACAAACAATTGACTCTATGAGGTAAAGTCTAGAAAGTTATTTCCTTGATTAAATAAGTAAAGTTAATTTGAAAAATAAGACACCTAATGTTTGTTTCAAAAGTCTATAGATTTCAAATTAAATCAATTTCCTTAGACATGAGCAACGCCCTTGTTAAACCGTTGAATGCTAGATGTCACCCGTTATATTAATCTCTAATATTAGCTGAACAGGATGTTCACATCACAAATGTTTCGATAAATAATAGGCTTGACTTATAGTATGTCTTTATCTATGAAGTTTAAACACCTTTTATACTCATTAATATATAAAAATTATTATCATATGATGATCAATCTATTAACATTAATATGAAGCTAGATTAGCTTACTATACATTAGCTTTAAAAAGTCTACAAGAACAAATTAACTTGTCAATTTTTTATGATATAAAGAGTTGCATTGCATGAAAAACATCTCAGAGAAATCACTATTTTTTATGATTACAGCTGTAAAGCTAAAAAATGATAAAAAAAAATTAAAAGAAAAGAGGAGAAAAATGGACCAGCTGATCTAGTGGTCTGATAAGTAACAGCAACAAAGAGAGCCTATAATATATGGAAGAAATAAAGCAACAACAGCATAAACATTACAATAACATTCTGAATTGATCTGAACTAAAAAACTTTTATAGTGAGAGTGAGTATTTTTTACAGTTTCTATACATTTTGTTTTTAAAGCTTTCTAACATTTATTTACCAACTTTGTGCAACTCACTCTCATCCTTTTGACTCAAAACCACACAAAACTTACATTCTTTTTATAATGTTGTCACTGTTCATATATACACATTTTATGTTACATGGTGTAACAACTATGGAGTAATATTGTAACAACCATCAAGTCAATCTGCTTGAAATCAGAGCTACTCTTTAGCCTTTGAATGAATCTGTTAAGTGTTAATTAACAATGTTAGTTTCTCATTAGCCTTTGAATGAATCAATTAATTTTACAATGTTACTTGGTATTATTAGGTTTTGTTCTCCTTGTCTGAATGATTTGATTTATTGAATGAGTAGAGGTACGTTTCAAAAAAATTAGAGAGGATATAAGTTAGCCAAAATAAGAGTGAATTTAAAGTTTTATTAGGGGCTAATAAATGGTTCTCATATATTCATTTGGTTTGAAAATAATACTCATCGCTTATATTCTATGATGAGATTGATGACATAAAAAAAAAATTTGATGGAGATACACATGTTGAAAACAATAGTTGCATATGTCTTATTCAAAGATGTTTAATTTGAAGGGTTGTTTTAGACATGTAATGATTTGTGATTAATTTTACCACCACACTCTTACTTAAAATTGATTGTTTGAAATAGTATGTGAATTCATGATTATTCATTGAATTGATGATTTGTAAAAAAGAAAAAAAAAAAAAAGGAAAAAAAAAAAAGCCAACGCGATGTACACAATTCACGTAAATTTCACTAGTGATAAAAAAGTTTTATTGGTATGTTCTATTACACCAAATGTATCCGTATTCTGTATTACTCCGTAGTATAATTCTAAGATGTCACCATCTAATGTAACGTTAAACAATCATTCATCAAGGTCATAAAAAAATTGCAATTATCAAGGGATGAAGGGAATGAAAAAAAATTAATGTAATGCCAAAAGGCATGTAACCATTTATAGGAGCGCTTCTGCAATCATACTTTTAGAATTTGTATTTATCAATGAAAATTGAATTTGAATACGATGTGATATTCAGAAACAAGTTAAACAAGGAAATCTTGGTATTTTTGGATATAAACAAGCTTATTTATCTTTTTTTGATGTCCTTTAACGAAGCCATTCTGTGTTGCACACTTCAGCGGGACGTCTACAGGAGCAAGCATGCTGGTCCTAGCATTTAAAATCATACTATAGGAGTACCCTTTTCTTTAGAAACTATGTTCTTGCAAATTATTGTTGAAATACTAGGGTTTCTAATCATATTATATGTACATAGTGGGTAGTTTTTGTATCTTGTATGAGACGGTTTTACTATAACTTAAACAAAATAAAAAGTACGGAATACCAATTTATAAGGACAGGGTGAAAATCAATCCCAAGATTTCTCAGAACCGGTAGAAAACTAGAGAAGCTCTAACTACTTAAGCCATCCCTCATTCTCATACTTTAGTTTATAAATATTGTTACTTTTAACGCCTCATTAGTTGGAGACAATGTAACTCACTAATTAAAAGTACCTCAAATTGGAGACAATGTACTAAACACAAAGTATGTACTCCGTAATATGTATCAATTTTGAAAAGTATGTCAAGAATTCTCCGTAGAATGAAATCCTAAAACAGACTACTCGTAACGTTTTACATGAATATTCTTAATGAACCCGTGTAAGATTTATATTGTGAATTATTTTCATCTAATTTGTTATATAGAGTAATCATTTACTTGTACTATTAAGTTCATATAGTTTTTACTTCATTATTGTCAATGCGATATGAGTATGTTGAAAGAAAATAACCGTCAAAGTTTTGAGTAAACTTCCAACCAGAAAAAAACATGTTGTACAAGCAAGATTGAAACCTTTCATAGAAAATCTCCAAAAAAAACATTTTTAGTACGGAGTATATGTTATTCTATGGTCAAGAATAAACATACTCCTATATCACATAGTAAGAGTAATAAAAACTATCATGTATTAAATGTATACTATGTATATTTCACCAAAAAAGATCTTAAAAGAGAGTAAATATACAAAAAAATAATGAAATTGTTAAGGAGTCCAAATTAATAGGGGCATTGAAGGAAGACATGAACTCCTTAACTACTCAAAAATAAAAATTTTGGGAATTTTTTCTTAATGTTAAAGTTAATTACAATTTTGCCCCTGTGGGAGCCTAAAGAGGTCCCTATTATAAGGGCCAAAGAAAAGGACAAGTGCTAAAATTGAATATTTGTAATTCTATGAAAATTAGTTGGACACCATTTATATACAAGTATGTCTCAAATCTGTGATACTAAGCTGCAATTTTGTAAGCATGTTTGTTTTTCAGACAAAGATACTGCTATGTTTAATAAATTTTATTTAATTTTTAAATTGTAATTATTTAATTATATTTATGTTTTTTTTTTCTTTTTTTGGGGACACAACTACAACCACCCCACCCTCTAAAATTAAAAAAAGACTGGCTAAGAAATGAATGCACAATCTCACAATGTCTGACCTCCCACTTGGATGTGGGTTTACCAAGAAAACAACAGCCCTTTTTTCTCAGATTTTATCCTGAATTTTACATATATATTGCAGAAAGGACCATTTTTTTTTCAAAAAAATAGAAATTAACTCATAATTGACTTAATTTATTTTTTGATAAAAGATGGATGACTGGCAAATTATGGCAGGATTATATTAGAAGCGATAAAAACAAGGGCCTTGGCTTACAGTCGAGTGTAAATAATCATGAGAATTTTGAGAATTTGATTTTCTATATTGATTTGCAAGATAAAATTATGGAGGCAGGTTTCTTCATAAAAAAAAAAAAATAAAAAAAAAATAATAAAAAAAAAAAAAACAAAGGAGGTGGGTTTATTATAGAAGTATGAACTTAGATCATAGACATCACTTCCAAAAAGGAAAAAAAAAAAAAATTATTGACTTGTTGATCAATTCCTATAATACATTCGAGTGTATGTTCATCAGGTGTAGTTAATCGAGTAAATGAGTGGTTTTCTACAAATGTAAAGGTCGATTTATTCAATTGCTTCAAATGAGCAATTTTTTGCCGCATTTTTCTTCCAAAAGAGTTGCTAAACTTATCCAAGCCAAGATAGTATCTCTACGTTCTACATGTTTTCCAGTTCTTGATTAATTTTGCATCATAGGAGCATTACTATTAAAGAATTAACAGCAGGACTATATTACAATCTTTCATACAATACATTACCAAATGTAGCATTAGTACTACATTTCATTGGAGAGCTAACACAAACAAGACTTTCATATCTAAAACATCTTAGAAGTTAAAAGAGATGTAAAAATCCGTTTGGCCATTCTAAGCTAAACAACATTAGTTGCGATTCAATCATCAAACATGTCACTGATGCCACAAATATATCAGGCCTAGAAGGGGTTAGAACCACCACAAGAAGGCGGTACCAATGATAAGTATAAATTAACAAGATGCTCAACTATGGAAAACAAGCAACAGCTAAGGTAAATGAGATATCCCAAAAATAAGATGTCATAGTCAAAAACAAGGACATAACATAGCAGCTAAAACTGGGAATTAAACGGACCACAAATATAACAGATAGTATTAACTTTTTTTTAAACATAGTAGTAATCTCGTGACTGCTTCAACAACTAACAGTTGGGTTTGGGGTGTCCTACAAAACCAAATTTTATCATCAAAAGCTTGGAGGAAATCAAGAGTTAGCAAACTACATAGATGACAAATCAGTACTATAATTTGTCTCGAATCAGGCAGTATAATTGATGATGTTGAAGAGTCAATTAGAGCAGCTATCACAAAGAACTCATTTCAAATTCATAACACAAACAAAACTAGACATTCCAAAAAATACTAAATTAAGGGACAATTAACCAACAAAAGTGTAAGGTAGTTAGGAGCATAATTAAATAACTGGCACTGAATGTGCAGTAGGGACTAAGAAGCAAGAACACCTTAATACCTTATCATATGGTTGCTATAACAAGATGATGCGGCATTTTACAGTTTGTCAAAAGCTTTAGACTCTGCTTTTCACTGTGGGTTGCACAAATAAAACTGCATCAGTTAACAATTTGGAAAAAGATGCACACACAAAGAATAACAGGTCAACCAGATAATGCATTACGAAGGAGCGTCTATACAGCAGTGGTCTATGCCAGTGATTGTTAATTTAGAACAAAATAGCAGGCCACTTCTTGGGAGTTAGGGTCTTAGGGATTGAGATTAGGATTACATTACACCGAGTTTAATATCCAGTAGGTAATGAACAAGTTGAGGATTGTCTCAATCATACATGAGGATATAAAATTAGACAAACTGTACCAAGCTAATCAACCGCCTCGCATGTGGGCACCTAATTCACCAAAATCATCAGTGTCCACGGTGTCTTCAGGCAGCCGAACTGCATCAAGCTTCTGTTTAAGGACTTCAATTGCATTCAGTAATAGTTGAGGAGCCTTGACTGCACCAGTAGACTCAACTGTGAATATAAAACTGTCCTCTTTCGGGTAGATCTCTACAAGCCCGGACTTTCCCATAGCTTCAGCTTTCTTAATCACCTCATCATCATAGGTATAGGCCTCAGGATCAACTACAACTACCTGTAAGATGGGCAAAACAAAGACACATTGTGCTCAGTCTAGGCACCGCATTATTGTTCATATCTTGAAATATGAAATGCATGCATGAGTCTAAGTATAAATAACAGATACAACCACAATGCTATCAAGTTAAACTTGTTGGCCTATTAAGATCATAACAAAGTTGGATTACAACTCAAAACACATCCTGTTCCAACTGGAAAACTTGATCAAACATTACACTTCTACAAACAACTTAGACATTAGACAGGCTAGCTTATAATAATTCACAGATTAAAGCTTCTATCACCATCAACCTCCCCTGGCTAAGTTAATCTGTGTACATATCTCAATTCAAGGAACTTAATATCAGAATTAAGCTCTCCACCTAGGATCTTTGGAAAGTGATCCTTTGAGAAGTGATCAATTTTTATTTTATTTTTTTTTTGGTGGGTGGGGGGGGAGTTACAAGCATACATGCATCAAATACTCTGCATGAATATATTATGTGATTCAAAGGGTTTTGACACTGTTGAACTACGAAATACTTAATTTAGCTTGCCATGCCATATATCTTATATGGCTGAGATGGCCTTACATTAACAGATAAAAGGGGTTTCAAAGAAGTGATGACATTTAAATAAGATAATATTGTAGTTTATGGTACAAGTAAGACCTGTATATAAAAAGGCTCCATACATCAGGGAACAAGAGGAGAAAGATACAGCTATGCATAATGAAATTCTGTTGGTACAAATGGCAAATCAAGCGAGCCGTAGAAAAAGCTAGCAAAACCAAGATAGGGAATGAAAACATCTCCATAACAATCTCAATATATAATCAGGTAGCTGAAAAGCAAGCAAACGAAATTCAAACTTGAAAACTCTATCACTAACCATGCTTTGCACAAAGAGGCCTACTAATAAGCATGTCATAACACATCAAAAAATTGGAATTCTTTTCCATCTAAAAATGCTCTATTTCACAAGGGGGTCAACAGAGTATTTCATTCTCATCAACATATGACAAAGCTGATCTCTCAGAAATAACCCCATCCAACCCCAATAGATTCCTTAAATCATATTTTTCACTAAAGTAAAATTCTATATATGACCTGAAAAAACTTATCAGCAAATCCGCCTTAATAGTAACACACAACTTATCACATAACCTCAACAGAAGCAAAATGATACAATCACGCCGGTAAATTTAATAAGATACCGACCTGTTGAGTATTAGGATCAATGTCAAAGACTTTAGTAGGACTGCTTTCAACCCACTCTTTCTTTTGTTCAAGTGACAAGGATTCCATCATATCCTCATTAATAAGAATCTCAGGCTCATACATAAAGGTTACTGTAGCAGCAGGAGACCATTTGGCATGATCTTTTCCAATGCCTTTTCTAGCTATTGCCCTAAGCTTCAACTCTTGACCTTTACGCAACTTCACAATTATGATTCCGCTGCATAACGCAAAAGCCAAAAAGAACCTCAGTAACAAGATTAAATATACAAACCATGTGTGATATATTGTTCAGTTGCGCCAAAGAAAACATATGACCATTAAGGCACAACACTGCATCTCAAAGAACAAGGGGAAGACACCCTATATTTTGGAAGGGCCTTAGCAAAATTGAAGAGAGAACCTCTTCTCATCTAAGATACCAAAACAGCAGTCAGAGAAGGCATCATTTGTGAGAGTAGATCAAAATCAATCTACTCTTTTTACAATATGCTATAGATTGCTTATTCTTTTAGTTGCAGGGGATGTACGGTATTTTAGGAGATTAGAGAGATAGAGGGACATAAAAGGGGACTTATGTGATGAGGAGAGGAAATCATTGTCTAAACAAAGTAATGTTCAATTAAATTGCAACAGAGGAAATACATAATTTACCCTTGAAAAATCAGTTATCTATCTTCACCTCTATTCAATGCAAGAAGTATTCGTGTCCTTGGGTGGCATTTCATATATCCATATACTTGAAAAATCAGTTATCTATCTTCACCTCTATTCAATGCAAGAAGTATTCGTGTCCTTGGGTGGCATTTCATATATCCATATACTTGGCTTATATGTTGACATGTATGTAAATTCTAAATTGATAGATTCATGAGATCATGATTGTATGATATACCAAACTCTCTAGTCTCTACATAATCTGCTATCTGCTAGTCATTTATATTGAATAACCTGCAAATCATTAAAGTACAATTATAAAGGCAAAAATCTGAGCTAGAATACAATCTAATTCAAATAAGAAAAATCCATTCTTGAGTGGTCTCTGGTCTCGTAAGGGGTGACTGAGAATTAAAATCCCCCAATCCCCATCAAATCATCAGTGACATGATCTAAGCTAGATGTAGTTTTAAAATGAAAACCGTAAAGCCTGATGTTCCAAATTCCTTATAGCCCACAATTTTTCTAATGCACAGATTTATCGAACAACATACAGACAAACATAGCAACATAGGACAGTGTTGTACTGTTGTCATTTACATTTGATGGTAATGTTTCAACGCTGCCATTATACACACATTTTACACTTCAAAAAATATTTCTTAGAGAGTACCCAGAAGTCCAAAACACTTTCTATCTTTCTCAACTGTTTAGAGGTAAGTTAAGCTAGGTTCCATAAATCAGAAACTAGGATTCAAAATAGTTGTTATTAAAGCTCAATGTACACTTCTTGCACTGGTAATCAACTTGTGCACTGCATGATTTATAATTGCAGTAGCATAACTGACCACACTCACGAGATCCAGTGTAAGCATGATTTATCTACTAACAGATTTACACATCCAAGTATCCAACACACATAATTGATAAATCTATCCCCTGCTGTTCTACCTCCAAACCCTCTTCCTCAAAAATTAACATCTACCACACCCAATGATAAGCCCCTATTCACATTAAAATCTCTCAATCATATTAAAAAATTAAAAAATGAAACTCTAAACCTCATCCCCTGCTAACAACGGGATCCAAATCTGATGTAGGTTCTATTCAAAATATATTCCGCAATTTATTTCCATGTATGGAAGTATGGAACTAACAAAAACATAATTTGTCGTTTAACTATAATGCTGTTGTTGATTTTTTTTTTTCTTTTCAATATTGTTCTCTAAAATGGATCCTAGTACTGTCTTCAAAACTTCTATTTTTGAGGGCGATCCAGAACATCTCAATATAGTTTTCTTGACCCTTTAAACGTAAAATAGCAAGGGCTACAAACATCTCAGATTTGCATCCAAACCAAAAGTCACAACTAACTTATCCAGTTATCCTAGATGACTATTGCAATGACATAACAGCATTGCATGTTGCATGAGTGCAGTATGTTGTTCCATTAAAAGCTTTTAAATCTAGCCTTAACCAGTTCTCTTTCTCTCTTTCCTTCTCTCACATCAAAGTAATTGTTCCATTTAAAGCTTCTTCCTAACAAAAATTAAATCATCAAACACCAATAGATAAATTCCTAGTAAATTAGAACAAAATTCTCATAAACTCCTCTGAACTTCTGAACATCTTCTAAGATTGTAACCAGCATTTATTATTCAATTTAGCCCATAAGAACAAACAGCATCTTGCCCATTTCATTGGCAATTGTGACTTATCTCATTGGTCAAATGCCTCACGAAACATGTTCTTAATACAATAAGAGGAAACACACCTACCAATCCAAATCCCACTGTTCAATCTATTTACTCATAATAGTGATAATATCCTTCTCTACTCAGTCACCTCACTACCTCATAGGCTCATATAGTCAAATACACACCTCACTATGCCAAAATCCCTAATAATAGCCCAAAGAAATCAACTTTAATCACCAAAAACCTAGAATTAACATAAATAACCTATTTTCCAACTCCAAAAATATGCATGGGTTCCAAGCTACTCACTAATCCCAAATCACAAGCATTCACAGTACACAGGACGGCTGCGAAAATGCAAAGCCAAGCATTTCAAAACCCAGAATAACGAAGAACTAAAAATGCAAACACAGAAAATCCCAAACCCTAACAATTCTAGAATGTATGACCCTATAAAAGGGAAAATTCGTTTCTTTCAACCAAATACCAGTAATCAAACAAAATTTAACAGCAAAACAATGAAAAATTGATGAAAATTGACGAAAAACATACCGATTATCAGTAGCATCATCAGAAGCAGGAGCCTCAGAGAAATCAACAGGTGTAACCGTATGATCAGAACTCAGCAAATCCTTACTAGTAACATCTAGGGTTTGATCCCCAATACACTTGGCCCGAAGATGAAACTCCACTGAGCAATACTCGCACTGCCCATCACCGTCGCAAGCGTCGCAGTCGCGGGAGAAGCGCATGGCCATCGCACGCTCGCTGACGAGAGGGATGAGGCCGAGGCGGTGAGCAATGAACTCGTCGTTGAGAACGGAGGAGTTAACTTCGATTTCGACGAGATCGACGGCGACGGTCGGAACTTCGGCGATCATAACGCGGCGAAGTGCATTGGCGACGCTGGAGTCAGTTTTCCTGAGCTCGAATTTCATGAAATCATCTCGCATTTCTCGGATTTTGATTTGGGGGAAGCGTTGGTAGGAAATTCCCTCCATTGTTGTTAGGGTTTTGGACTTCGGAGGTTTTTGATAGCAGGGTTTTTGTGAGGGAGAGAGAAAGAGCTGGAAGCCTAAAAGGGCTAAAACCCTTTGCCTGAGTGAGCGACTATTCGGGGTTTGGGAATGTGGAAGAATAAATTTTATTAAATAAAACGGATTTTTCACTGCGTACTTTTGAGTTTTTTTTGTTTTATATGCCCATGAAAATTTTTAAATTCACCATATACTCTTGAGTTACTACAAAAATTCACCATATACCCTTAATGACAATAAGATGAGTGGAATTTGGTTAATTATGTATCGAAACTACCGTAGATCTCGATCTCTCTCAGTCCTCGGAACCACTATTCTCCTTTCTCCAACCCTTGATACCACTCCAAATCTCCATAATCATATTCGTAAGATTCATATTGAGGATGAAAAAAGGAAATTTGTGGTGGTTTTGGGGGTGGGAAAAAGGAATGTGAGTTGTTTCGGAAGTAAGGAAATGTATTTAATGTGGTTTCGGTCATAGTTGACCCTAATGACTGACGAAATTAATAATCATTAATCATTAAGGGTGTACATTGAATTTTTGTGAAAACTTGGGAGTATATGATGAATTTACAAAAGTTCATGGATATATGGTGAATAAAAAAAAAAAAAAACTCATGGGTATGTGGTGAAAAAACCGTAAATAAAAATGGTAAGAAGTAATTAAAAGTCTTTAATATTAGGAGAAATAATCCTAACTCTAAAAGAAAATTATTATGGAGTATATACACTCGATGCAAGGATTTTTGTAAATGAACACAAACAAAATAATAATATATGGTCACATACAATGATGAGACTAGCTAAATTTGTGCTCGTTTTAGTAGCCAACTAGTGTGTGGCCCGGGCGTTACACCGAAGTGTTACTTTGAAACATAACGTTAATAATAATAATAAAATAAAATAAAAAGATTTAATGAGAATAATTCTCCATTGACTTAGAATTGTCAGGGCTATTCCGCTTTATTTATTTTTTATAGGCTATAAAAGTAAATCTTTTTTTGTGTTTAAGTAAAGATAAATTTATTTATGTGTAGATAGAGTACATCAATTACAATTGGTTAAGATGGTAAGAAATGTTATCTTACATCCATGAGGGGTTTGTAAAAAAATAGAGAGATAAAATATTAAAAATACATAAAAAAAACAAAATTTTATATGGGAAGCTAATTTTGCGGGTCGAAGTTTTGGAGACAGAGGGAGTATATAAGTATAGATTAGCAAGAAATTGTAGTTCAATTTCAATTTTGGGAAGGAATGAGTATTAAAAATCATTTTATCTAAACATATGAGGCTATAATATGTACATTTATTGTGCAACATTTCAATTTTGGAAAGGAACGAGTATTGAACATCTAAATCATTTTATCTAAACCTGTGAGGCTATAATACGTACGTTTATTGTGCAACATATTTAACTTAATTCATTGGCCTTGCTTGGTAAATGATACAAGCATTTTGCTAGCCTTTTGGTGCTTTAATTTTTAAATAAATTGAAAAAAATCAACTAAAATTATATACGGAGTATTTGATAAATGTCATTCTTTTAATTTTAATGAGCCTTGCTTGATTCGAAGATATGTGGAAGTTATTGCAAAAAATCTCATCCAAGTATGTGCATTGATCATCATAGCCAAAAACCATTGTAAATTTGTAATTATAAATAATGATAATTTTGTTACACAAGCTTTTTATTGATCATCTTTTATCCTGTGCATTTATCGAGTTAAAAATTAAATTTCAATGTTTACATACAAGTAAACTAGAGTAATTTTTATCACTTGACCGTTAAGATATTAAGTTATTACCTCTTGCAAACTACACCCTCACCATTCATCCCACTACCACAATCCATGCTAGCAAGGTTTAAGGCCTCTAATGAATTTCCCTCTTGAACACCATCAAACCTTGAAGCTAAACAATCGGTCGCGAAAATGCTACTATGAAACGAGGGTCTTGACACACTGCTCCTGGATAGTCACAATCTACCAAGTACAAAAATACATACTTAGTGAACAATATAACCTAAACATCTTTGATTAAAAACAAATTATATAATATATTATTACCATCAAGGAGAATAATGGATATAAATAAGCATAATATATGTTATAGATCATTGTGATAATGATAGGAGTGTTTATATACAGTACTTACTGCAGACTGGTTTGCAACTGGCACAATCAACTTGACATGAAGTAGGGCAACTCGCAGGGCAAACATGCTCCTGATTATAACATTGTCCATAGGTAGGTCTTATTCTTTCTAGAGGCAACACCAGAATTAGGAGGAGGAGATGGTGTTGAAGGGGTACGGTTTAGGAGAGGGAGTTGCCGGGGTTGAAGGAGGTGTTGGGGATGATGGTGGAGTTTTAGGTGGTGTTGAAGGGGTGGGAGGTGTTGGATAAGGTGATCGATGATGGTGGAGTTGATGGTTTTGGAGGTGAGGTTGATGGGGTAGGAGGCGGAGAGGGGGTTGGGCTTGGTGGCGTTTTGGGTGGTGTTGAAGGGGTGGGAGGTGTTGGATATGGCGATGATGGTGGAGTTATCGGCGCAAGAACGAAGCACATTCAACCGTGCAACTATCAGGGCAAAACTGCTCTAAGTTGTACACGTCTTGTACTTTTTATCCTTACAAGATAAAATATCTTGGGCAGACCCATTTTGCTAGTCTATCTCTTAACAAGAAGAAATAGCTAGGTTTATGTTATGTAGTGTACGACGTGAAGATATATCTGAGTCCTATATTTATATAGATATGTGTAGGCAGTCCAATTTGCATGCATCTTAATATCGGTATCTTTTGTTAAAGTAGGGTGAAAGAGTTGAGTAAACTCAAATAAATGGTTAGAAATATTTTCCATTCCTTCAAGTCATCTTCCACATGCATCTACTCCGTAAGACCTAACGTGCATAGCCATCTAAACAAAACTAAACGCCTTGAAGTGCTTGTGTGATTTTAATAATAAGCAAAGTCTTTAAATATATATTTTGTCTTCCTAAAATATGGTATTGTGCAATATGACAATTGGAGGATTGCCAAGTATTTCATGTGATGTCTTGTTTATCATCGTAATAAACTGATTTGAATTTCCATGATACAGTTGTTATATATCTTTCGATTTTATAGATGACATTTAAAAATTTTGACAATATATAGAATCATGTATTGTAAGTTGATTTATTTTGATATGAGCTCCATTATTGTCGATAAATCGAAGGGATAAGCTAAACATTAAATTACAATACTTTGGATTATGTATTTGATTGATCTACAATAATTTCAACATTTTGCTAGATTACTACATAGATTAGTAATTAAATTTATTTGACCTTACCCCAAAAAAGGGAGCTACAATATTGGAAGAAAGGACAAAAAAAGGACCATTGATTGTTAATCCTGCCACATTGTTTGATATTATAATTTGATTTTAGAAATTGGAATCACTTAAAAATGAAGCAAAATGTAAAATGTATTGAGTGAATAGTGATAATAAGATTAAGAAAATGAAACTTTGTCTAGCAGAAAGAAATGCCTAGTCCCTAGTCATTCGGAATTTTCAAGCATTTTAAGCAACTTTACAGCTATTATATTATACGTTTAGAATTATTGAAGGAGATCGAATCAATTATCACAAGATTGAATAGTTAATTAGATTTCCGACTAAATTGGACTGTACTACGTAGGGGTGTTCAAATCCGGGTACCCGGGTTTTCGGGTACCCGAAAACCCGGGTACCCGGAGTTTCGGGTACTTGTTAATTTGTCCCATGTCCCGACCCGAATATCTCGGGTACCCGGGTTCCGGGTACCCGAATTATTCGGGTCTGGGTATAGGGTACCCGGATCTTTTTTTTTTTTTTTTTTTAAAGGTTTATTTATCTTTCTGAAAATTAATGTTTATTTCTCTTATACGTATACCAGTATAAAATATCTCGTATAATTATACTAGTATTTCTTGTAAAAAAAAACAATATGCTGTATAAAATAAATTAAAAAAAAACAAATAACAAAACAACTTTCTTATCAGTATAATATAATAAGAACAAGTTATACAACCCCAACAAAAACCCAATTTAAAGAGTACTATCACGTTATTACTATCAAATCCATGAATGACTATACTAATCCAGAATTCCAAACACAATTAAAAATAATTTAGTACTAATTAACTTGTAAAACACTAAAACCCACAATAAAATGGGTATACATATTCATCCCTAATTAATTAACAAACATACTTCATTATTAATATTGGAAACTTGTAATCTTCTTGTAGATCTGAGCATGAATGATGAAAGTGGAGCCGCCACCATATTGAAGCAAGCACATACACCACCGCACCTCCCCTTCGGTGTTGTAGTTGCGGTTGTTGTTACTTCGATTTGCAGAACGTTGTTGCGGTTGTTGTTGCTTCGATTCGCATAACAAAAATAGGGGCGGTGAGAGGCGGAGAAAGATAGGGGAGGAGAGAGAGAGGCGGAGAAAGATAAGGGAGGAGAGAGAGGGGGAGATGAAAGTGGCGTGAAAACTGAAAAGAGAGATCAGGAACCCTAAGTTAATAAACTAGTAAAATATAAATGGGCTGGGCTCATTTTGAAGGAGGGTTTTTTTTTTTTAAAAAAAAAAAAATTAAGTTATTATCGGGTAACGGGTACCCGATAATTAAAAAATTTGCCCCATGTCCCGACCCGGATAAGAGACAATCTTCTCGGGTCGGGTACCCGTCCCGGAAAAATAGATTTTTTCCCCGAATTTCCCATCGGGTACTTACCGGGTCATCGGGAAATCGGGTCGGGACAATCGGGTCGGGTTTTTTTGAACACCCCTAGTACTACGTATAGTCCTCAACATGTATATTTTGGGAAAATTCGTGGTTCTAAATCTACTGATGTTAATTGTTGCATAAATGTGTTACAAACTAATAATAGATGCAAAAAACATTCAAAAACAACAAAAATACACAAATTATGTGGTTTTACAGATCGATTGATAAGAGGAAGTGTAATGATCTTGGGAAATAGTTCAAATTACAAATGTTTCTGTCTGATCCCGACTCCACAGAGAACTTGGACTTGAGATCCTGATACTCCTATCGGCAAGCTGAGAACCTACACAATGAGAAGAAGTTAGCTAACCCCGGGGTGATCCGGGGATAACCACTCCGATGATAAAGTCAGAAAGGTGTTTAAGAAAAAGAAAGTAAGAGAGAGAGAAAGTAGAGAGAGATTAGAGAGATAAAGAGTGTAATTAATGTCCTCATTAATGAGGTCTTACCTACTATTTATAATGGTTTATCTTGACAGGCGGCTCTCATCCATGCAGAGCCTTTTGTGCCAAGTGTCGAGCTTTTGTTGCCACGTGTTACATTTCGGTGGGCCGACATGTCTTCAATCTGTGACATATCAGCATCTTCTCCATGATTACTAAAACCTGATCATGTTTTCATAAGATATCGGTCATGCCAGATATCATCCCATACAATTAGCCCCCCAAGTGAGGACGTATGATTACTCATCGTCGTGCTCAGTTTATACCAATAACAAGCTGATTCCGACGAAACAAACTTTGGGTTCCACATCTCATTCTTTAGAGTTTTCCTTGTGGTGTAAATTCTACTGTAGCAACGTTTCTTGTACTCTGTCAAGCACCACTTGTTAACAAAGTTTTACTACTGATGTTGTTGTCTTGGCTTCGTCACAATTCATCTTACTTGCTTGCTTGATTTATATTCAGATAAATTAGCTTGCACATATGTATTGTAGGTCTATATTTAAGCTCTATGTTCTTTTGCTGAGAAGTTTTATACTTGTATAAACTCCATTTCCCCCCCAAGTGACCTTGTGTGCTGATAGCAGACAAGGTCTACTTTCTGTAAACTATCTGGGAGCGAAAAACTCCGTTTTCCCCCCCAAGTGACCTTGTGTGCTGATAGCATACAAGGTCTACTTGCTGTAAACTATCTGGGAGCGAAAAACTCCGTTTTCCCCCCCAAGTGACCTTGTGTGCTGGTAGCAGACAAGGTCTACTTGCTGTAAACTATCTGGGAGCGAAAAACTCCGTTTTCCCCCCCAATAAAATTGAAGTGTAACCGTTCCTAAAAATATATTTTACTAATTTTTTTTTAGGCGGGAAAATATTTACACGTGTCACAAATCCTGCCGTTGCTTTTTGAAAGGGCTTGTTAATTAACAGCCGTAGGATTCCTGAACCGCCTTTCATTTCAATTGGCGATTCAGTTTTTCCTTTTTAGATCAAAAATCCACCATTTTTACCATTTCACACCTCTTCTCCTTCTTAATTTTCTCCCGAAAGAAATTCTTATCAATCTTGCGCTTAGTTTGTGCATTTCGTCTCGTCGGGCGTTCCTTCTCTTTCTTCGTCGCTTTCATCTGTAAAAGGCGTTCCTTCTTTTTGCGATTTTCTTCGAAGGTATTTTCGTACCCTAACCCTTGATTTTTATGCTGTTTTATGTGCTTATATTCAATTAAATGTCTGAGGATAGTGTTGAAGAGAACCTTCCTAACCTTAGTACTGCTAGGCGTCGTTTAATTAGGCAGTCTTTAGGTAAAGAAACTGGTAGTAATAGGGGCAATTCATCTTCCCTTTCTGACAATATCGACTATCCCTTTGAGACGTTAACTTCTGAAGAAGAAAAACGTGCTTTTATGATACATAGGACTATTGCTCACCGTGAAAGTGCCTTTCACCCCTTTAACCCTGATATTCCTGCCGATACTGAAATTCTTGACGTTGAGCCTGTTAGTGTCCGTTATCACTTACGCAACTTTACTGGGAGACGCTATTTTAACCAATACGGCACTAACGTTGGCAATATAGGTATTAACACTATGCCAAGGGTAAGGAGTACCAGTTATCAGCCTGAAGTTGCTGCTCGTGAAGCCGCCGAGGCTGCCAAAGCAGCTAAGGCAGCTGAGGCCGCTAAGGTGGCGGAATCTAGTAAAAGACCTGGTCAAGGTCAGGTTATAAGTTCTTCTTCAGAAGAACTTGGGGACGACATCCCACCAAACCCCCAGGAAGGTCAGGTATCTCCTGTGCATGATTCTGCCGTCAACTCAGTTTTAGGAGATGACGAAGCTCAGGAAGATAGTGTAAATAACGAGAGTAGGGATAACATTGTTGATTTAACGGCTGAGGTTATCCAAGAGGAGAGTTTGGACGAAGGATACAATTCCGAGACTGACAGGGCTGAATTCCGACAACCCATAGTCCTTGCCAACGATGGAAAAGTTGCGAAGGAAACAATAAGTGAAGCTTTTAGGAAAACGGCAATTACAAAAGATTACTGCCGTCGTGCGAAGAGGTTTTTTAATCTTCCTGACGGCTATGAGTTGTCTCTTCCTCCATCTGGTGCTTCAGTATTGGATTGCCCAGCCGGGTCCGTGGCCGTTTATCTGAGACATCTAGACTTCGGTCTCCGTTTTCCCCTACACCCATTTGTAGCCAAAATTTTGAAGGCCTGGAACGTTTGCTTAGTTCAGCTAACCCCTCAAACTATTCGTGCCGTTATTGCCACAGTTTGGGTTATGCTTTATCGGAACTACCCTTTGACCCTTAATGTATTTCGGCGGCTAATTACCCTGAAGAGAGATGGACAGTCTGATGGGTGGTGGTCTTTGTACACTCAACCTCACAAATATACCGTCCATCCAAAACTTTCTAGCTGCAAAAACTGGAAGGACAAGTTTTTCTTCATGTCTGTTCCAGATGATTATCCCTTGAGAAGGACTTTTTTCAAGCCTCATCCTCATTTTGACTCAATCCCCGAGAGAGATCTCGGGAAACATGAAGAGAGGGCCGTCAACCATTTTGACGTTTCCGAATTCGACGAAGGTGACGGCAAAGTCCGTCTCATTCCTGCGGTGTGGGTGCCGAATGTGAGTTACATTCTGGGCAACGCGCCGCTATCACGCGTCGGTCTCTGTTGGACTGACCAGCATGGTATAACTTACTTTTCCTTTTACTCCTATGCACTCTCTTATTTCTATGACGAAGACGGCATAGCTTACATGCTACTTTCCTCGTCCTTTCTTTATTGTCATTTGTATCTCTCTCCTTTTTTTTTTTGCATTTTACCGATTTTTTTTTATTTCTTTTTCTAGGTACCGATAAGTTGGATAATAGGCTACTCGGCCTATCTGCTGACGGGACTAGGGTTATCAGGCGGTGTCCCAAAGCTTGCGATCCGTACGACACCCTTGCTACTGTTTGCGGTCGCGCTCCAGCCATCAGTGCTAAAAGAAGAGCTGAGATCATGGCCGATGAGAATGCTAAGAAAAGAAAACTTACACCTCTTGCCAATCGGCGGGGTGGGATCGTGATCTCAAGCCCTCGGCAACCTGAAGGGCGTGCCGAGAAGAGAAGGGATCAACCGGCGCCCGAGAAAAATAAAGAGCAGTCGGTTCCTGAGAAGACCCCGACTGCCAGCCAAGTTAAAAGCCCCGAGGCCATTGTGAAGAAGGTCATTCAGGGTATTGAGATTGAAGATCTCACCTCTGCCGAGTCTCCCCCTCAGCCTCAGGTTACAACCGTAATCGCTCCTATGACAGTTGGGTCGGACTCCAGCATTCCGGCCTTGACTTATCGATCCAATCAGTGGATCGAACGAGTGTCTGGACGGTTTCCAGAGGAAGTTTTAAGGGGGTTTTCTGTCCCTCCTGGCCATTCCGGCGACCGCTGGCAACCAGCCATGGATGTCGGCCGGAATGAATCCATGATAACCGACGACCCTATGCAAGGTGGGAATCTCGGTTACCGGCTGCTGAGTAACCTGACGCTGCCAATGGACAGACCCGCTGGTCCAATCGGCCCCCTTGCTGCGTCTCATATGCATAATTTGATGAAGGTTAGTGTATTACTTACGCGTATATACTTATCGTCTTTATCTCTTATTACTATTGGTATTTCTATATATATATTTCAAGTACTGATATCGGTTTTTTTTTTTTTTTTGTATGTATCGTACAGGCCGTCATGTCTGGCACAGAATTGGTTGAGATGTACCGCTATTACCAGGAAAAACATCATCAAGCATCTGCCAACGAAAGCGCCATGCAGGAGGCCATCAAGAATGCTGAAAAGGCCCTCAGTGATCTGAGGAAGATAAAAGAAAATGACGACAAGGAGATGTCGGCCTTGAAGATCAAGGCTGAGAAAGTTGCTGGGTTAGAGTCGGAAGTGCAGAGTCTGAAGACTCAAATTGCCAAAAAAGATGAAGCCATCCAACGTCTTCCTTCCGTCGAGAAGAACCTCGAAGATGCCAAAACCAAAATTAAGAGCCTTGAAGAGAAGGTTCAAAAAATGGAGGCTGACAAACCTGGTATTCGTCAGCGTGCGGTTGGCCGTTATCTAGCGTCCGATGAGTTCTGCTCCAAACTCCAGGACCGTTTCGATGGGGGTTGGACTGCTGCTCAGAGGTGTATTGCCCACGCCGCCGGTTGGAAGAAGGATGATTGGGCAAAAGTTGAGAAGGCTTTCAGCGAGGAAGCCTATAAGATTCCTTCCGGCTTTGAGGCGCAGCAATTCTCCGAAGAAGACTTATATAACTTGGCGCCAACTGCTGATGACGGCCCCAGCAACCCCAGTATTCTGGACTCCCCGGTGCCTGAAAACGGTCAATCTTGAAGGGGCGGGCAGTCATCACCGACATCTTCTTGTGGGTCTTGTATCATTGGGCCTTATCAGCTATAACTTTACTTGTTTTTTGTATGTATGGACATTTCTTTTGACAGTGCTGTTTTATCGGCATATACCCTTTTTTTGTGGTGATGCCTGTCGATTGTTATTTTTATCTATTATGTATTAACTGTGTATAAATTTGTACACTTTTCGCTATAACTGTATTGCTCTCTATCTGCTATTTTCTAACTTGTTTACAATTATTCCAGTATGATAACTGCATAATCTTGCAAATTAAGCATATATATAGAGAAGAACTTGTAAAAAATAAAACTTACTTGGTAGTTTGCTTGAAATCTGCCACTGAAAGCTCTCTAAAGAATGTCGGCCTCTGTAGATACCAGACTTCGAAACTTCATCCTTGGTGGACACTTTATCAAGACTGCATTTTAAAAGGTGCCGACATACTATGGATACCATTATTGTACTGAAAACTTTAAACATTTTTTTGAAATTTTAAATATTCTTCAAATAACATATCATCATGCAAGCAACATACCATACAACCTCCAATAGCATATAATATATCCAAATAACATATCCAAATAACATATCATCATGCAAGCAACATAATATATCATTATGGTACTCCTTGCCCCCCTTAGTATACATAGTTCTTCTCGGAGCTATGTATACTGATTCGTAACCGGCTGATGGTGGTTCAGATTATAACAACGGTCACCCACTGCTTTGATATTACAGTCAGTTAGGTACCCTCTCGGCGATCACATTCTGAGCTATGCCTCATGTCGGCATATACTCGAATTGATTTGGCCGGTATTTATACTTTGAACCAGCAACCTCATGAGTTAACGTATACAACTGATCAGGTTGTACAACTGTTAACTGCATGGAAGCGGTTTTGAGCTGTCCGTCCCATTTAACGATGTTTTGTTAAATGGAGGATGCCTATTGAAATGCACATTGTCTGAATACTTCTTCATTCATCACCGATATCTTTGTCCGATATCAGCTTCAAAAAGTGAGGTTTATTCTCTACACATAGTATTTTTTCAATACAGCTGAATTCCATACATTCTTTAGAGGAGTCCCATCCAAAGTTTCCAAGTAGAATGACCCTTGGACGATGATAGCTTTAATCCGATAAGGTCCTTCCCAGTTTGCAGTCAGTTTCCCGTCTTCATTTCCCTTACCGGTTGCGGCGGTTCTTCGTAGCACCAGATCCCCTATCTGTAACGGCCGATGGGATACCCTTCTATTATATGCCCTAGACATTCTTTCCTTGAATGCAGCTGACTTAACGGCTGCTTTTTCTCTTAGTTCTGGCAAGAAATCCAGTTGTTGTCGTAGGAGTAAATCATTTTGATCTTCACAGTAATGCTGAACTCTGAATGTCGGCAGTCCAACTTCTGCCGGTATGACTGCTTCTGTCCCAAAAACCAGGTTATATGGTGACTCTCCTGTGGCCTCTCTTATTGTTGTCCTATTTGCCCACAATATCTCCGGTATCAAATCTGCCCACAAACCCTTTGCATCTTCGATTTTCTTCTTTATGGCCGTTATGATCTGCTTGTTTGCTGCTTCTGCCTGGCCGTTTGATTGTGGATGGCATACTGCTGCATATGCAAACTTCACTTTATACATCATCAGAAGATCTTTGACTGGCTTGCAATCAAATTGAGTTCCATGATCAAAAACCATCGCCATCGGCAACCCAAACCTTGTAAAGATATTTTTCCATATAAACTTCTTCACTTCTGCTGCCGTGATCTTTGCTACCGGCTCTGCTTCTATCCACTTTGTGAAGTAGTCAATTCCTACTATCAGATATTTTCTGCCTCCTGTGGCTGATGGGAACGGCCCTACTATATCCATTCCCCACTGGGCAAATGGAACTGGGTTTAATATCGGCGTAAGGTCATTTGGGGGGAGGTTGATAACTGGGGCATACTTTTGGCACTTCTCACATTTTCTAACATAAGCCAAAGCATCGGCGTTCATTGTCGGCCAATAGTATCCCCTTCTCATAGCTTCTCTGGACAGGGCTCTTGCCCCAAGATGATTTCCACAACTTCCTTCATGCAATTCTTCCATTAACTTTACCGATTCAGATCCTGTTATGCATCTCTGTAACGGCAGTGAAAACCCTCTTTTATATAACTGGCCTTGATACATAACAAACCACACACTATCCTTCTGTAACTTCTTTAACTCCCCCTTGTCTGTCGGCCCTACACCATGAACAATGTATGCCAGTATTTTATCATACCACTGATCCCCTATCTCAACAGAACAGACAGTTGCCGGTATCTCATCTATGCTTCTCTGCCTGAGTATCTCAACCATTACTGTTCTCTCCAAGTCATTAAAACTTGAACTTGCCAATCTTGCCAGTGCGTCTGCTTGAGCATTTTTCAATCTGGGAACCAATTTAATCTCAAAGTATTGCAGCTGAGCCGCTAACTGCTTCATTTTCTCCAAATACTTCACCATTGCCGGCTCTCGAGTTTCATATTCCCCACTGAACTGGCTTGACACCAGCTGTGAGTCAGTTGTCAGAACTAGCCGTTTTGCCTCTGCCGCTATCGATAGCTGCATTCCAGCCACTGCAGCTTCGTACTCGGCCTCATTATTTGTTGCCTTGAACTTGAATTTCATGGCGTATTCAAATATTTTTCCGTCTGGGGCCGTTATCACAATTCCAGCGCCTGCCCCCGTTGCTGTGGCTGACCCATCAACGGATACCTGCCACGTCCCCAACTCTTCTTCTTCATCTGTGTATGTGGTTTCTACAATGAAATCTGATAGTGCTTGAGCCTTAATTGATGTTCTAGGCTTGTAACTTATCTCATACTCCGACAACTCTACTGCCCATGCAAGTAACCTTCCAGACGTATCCATTTTTCGCAATGATTTCTCCAAGGGATGGTTGGTGAGGACTTCTATCGGATGTGCGTCAAAGTAAGGTCTTAACTTCCTGGCCGCTATTAATACAGATAAAGCCATCTTCTCTATAACTGGATATCTTCGTTCTGCCGCATTCAGAACATGGCTGACAAAGTAAATCGGTTGTTGACGTCTCTTCCTTTCAACCAACAAAACGGCTGCTACCGTTTTTGGTGACGCCGAGATGTATAACTGCAATACTTCTCCCTTCTCAGGCCTGGCAATTGTGGGAAGAGATTTGAGATGATTCCTCACTACTTCCAAGGCATCACTTTGTTCTTTTCCCCACTCAAACGCCTTATTCTTTCTCAGCACCATAAAAAACGGAAGAGCCTTATCAGCTGATTTGCTGATGAATCTGGTTAACCCTGCCATCCTGCCCGTTAACCTCTGTATATCACGAATGGTTTGTGGTTGTTTCATTTGAAGCACTGCATTCACCTTATCTGGATTCGCATCTATCCCTCGTTCACTGACCATAAAGCCCAGAAACTTCCCTGATCTCACTCCAAAAACACACTTCTCCGGATTCAGCTTCATTTGATACTTTCTCAAGGTTTCAAATGTTTCCTTCAAATCGGCTACATGGTCTTCTGTGCTCTTGCTCTTAACTATCGTATCATCTACATATACCTCAACATTCCGCCCTTTCTGTTTCTCAAAAATCTTATCTACCAACTTCTGATAAGTTGCCCCAGCATTTTTCAGTCCGAACGGCATTGCCTTATAACAATACACACCTGCATCCGTTATGAAGGCCGTTTTATTCCTGTCGGCTCTATGCATGCTGACCTGATGATACCCTGAAAAAGCGTCTAGAAAACTAAGCATTGCATGACCGGAGGTTGAATCAACCAGTCTATCAATCCGAGGTAGCGGATAGCAATCTTTTGGGCAAGCTTTATTCAAGTCTGTAAAATCTACGCACATCCGCCATTTCCCTGTCGGCTTTCTCACCATAACTACATTTGCCAACCATTCTGGATACGTGCAGGGCTCTATAAACCCTGCCGCCAAGAGCTTATTCACCTCGGCCTGGATCGCCTCTATTTTCTCAGTCGAGAAGTTGCGCTTCTTCTGCCTTATCGGCCTGAATTTTCTGTCAACATTCAGCTTATGTTCCATTACCTCAGGATGTATTCCTGGCATCTCACTGGCCGAGAACGCAAAGACATCAGCGTTCTCGCGCAATAAACTTATCAGATTGCACCTAGTCTCCACATCCATATCAGCCCCAACTTTCACTGTTCTACTGGGGTTGCCTGGCTGTAACTCAGCTTGGATGGTTTCTCCTCCTGGCAACGGCCTTGGTGTTTCTTCGGGCCTTGCATCGAAGTTTTTCATGGCCAGATCTTGTACTGTCGGCTCACTCTCCTTTGCTGGGTTACATGGAACTGCAGTACTTCCAACTGGGTTCTTCAACGCTGTTACATAACAGGCTTTTGACATAACCTGGCCTCCATACACCTTTTCCACGGCTCCCAGGTTTGACACATAGGCTATAGCCAAATGGTATGTTGATACCACAGCCTGCATGTCATGAATTATCGGTCTGCCGATAATTGCATTATAAGCCGACTTGACATCCACCACTAAAAATTCTGCCATCACATCCCTTGCTTGTGGCCCATCACCCATCCTTACAGGCAACACAATACTCCCCTCTGGCCTCACTGTCGACCCATTAAAACCAATTACGGGATATGATACCGGCTTCAAGTATTGTCTTCCGATATTCATCTCTTTAAAGGCTTGAATGAACAGGACATTTGCCGAGCTACCCCCATCTACTAGTACTCTTTTGACATCAGCACCATTTATCCTGGTTATCAGGACTAACGGATCGTCATGCGGGAATACTACACCTCGTGCATCCTCTTCTGTAAATACAACTTGCGGTATTGATGCCGGCCGAGGACGATTGTCTATATCTAGAGCACACACCAGATGTCGGTGCTCCGCCAAATGTTTCTTTGCTCCACTAATCGTTCCCCCATGAATCGGCCCGCCCGTTATCACATCTACTCTTCCAGTAGATAACGGCGGCATTCCCGTGTCCCCTTGTCGGACTATCCTCCCTTGAGTCCTTTCGGGCCTCGCTTCTATTTGTTGCCTCTCAGCTATTTGCGCTGGTTGTTGATTTCTACCAGTATTCAACCGATACTGTGCTAAGTGCCCTTTTCTAATCAACTCCTCAATATTATCCTTCAACTGAGTACATTCCTCTGTGTAATGTCCCACATCCCTATGAAACATACAATACTTCTTTACATCTCTAGACTTCGCCTTCATCGGAGTCGGCCTTGACCAATCTTCTCTATTCTGATTCACTGAGTAGATTGCGGCCCTTGGTGCATTCAGGGGAGTGTAGGTGCTGTATCTCATTGGGAGTCTTGTCGGCCTGGTATCTTGCCGACTTCCTCCTCCCCTTCCTGGGGCAGGAGCTCTTGACCTGTTTCCTCCAGATGAAGTCCCTTCATACTGACTTGGTCCCTTTCCAGCTGCCACATGTCTACTACTTGTTTTCATCAGCTCTTCACTTTTTATGTAATCATGGGCTTTACTGAACGCCGCTGCCAATGTCGGCAGGCTTTTTCTTGTTAGATATCTTTTGAAATCCGAATCAACCAACCCATTCATCAAAGCCATCACGGCTATCTCCTGTTGCAACCTCGGAATTGTGTTTGCCTCATTATTAAATCTCCTGATATAATCCCTCAAAGATTCATCCGGTTTCTGCTCTACAGCCATCAATTCTCCAGAAGTTCTCTGCCTTACACTATTACTGACATATTGCCCTACAAACATCTCAGTCAGTCTTTCAAAGCTGTCTACTGACCCAATTTCAAGGTTGTTGAACCAATCGGCTGCAGCCCCAATCAGAGTTGTCGGAAATACCTTGCACCAAACTGCATCCGAGTTTGTGTATAGCATCATGTGTCCCTCATAGGACGTTATGAATCTTGCTGGATCCCCTCTTCCATCATACCTACAAGTCGGCATTTTCACCTTCTCCATTGGTTGATCCAAGATGTGCTGGGCAAACGGGGATGCCCTTAACTGCACCACCGTGCGCACTGCTTGCCCTTCCACTTGCGAACTCCTTTGTTGCTGAGTTCTGGTGCTCATAGCACGGCTCGAGGATTGTTCATCCTGCCGTAATGTTGTATGCGTCCTTACCGGCGACTCATGTCGGGGCCTCCTTGACGGGTTCTCCAACTGATTATACTGTTCTTCTTGGTTTCGGTGCAATACTCCTCTTTCTGCCTGAGCAGCTTCTCTTTCAGCTCGTGCTGCCTCTGCTTCCTTCCTTTTCCTACTCATTGCACTCATCACCCTGGCAGCCGTTTCCAACTCATCCGGGGTGAATGCTGCCATAGGATCCTCTGCCTCCCCTCCTCCTGCTGGGGGAGTTATCGGCATATGGAACTGGTTATCCTCTAGGGTATGGGTTTCATCTACTATCTCCACCTGGGGTTGTCCTACTGGTGTTCCATTGTTTCCAGTCATGATTGTTGTTGTTATACACGTGTTTTATTTTTGTGTGAGGTTCTTAGGCGATAGAAGTGATCAACTGCTACCCTCCTTCTAGCGCCAAATTGTTTCTGTCTGATCCCGACTCCACAGAGAACTTGGACTTGAGATCCTGATACTCCTATCGGCAAGCTGAGAACCTACACAATGAGAAGAAGTTAGCTAACCCCGGGGTGATCCGGGGATAACCACTCCGATGATAAAGTCAGAAAGGTGTTTAAGAAAAAGAAAGTAAGAGAGAGAGAAAGTAGAGAGAGATTAGAGAGATAAAGAGTGTAATTAATGTCCTCATTAATGAGGTCTTACCTACTATTTATAATGGTTTATCTTGACAGGCGGCTCTCATCCATGCAGAGCCTTTTGTGCCAAGTGTCGAGCTTTTGTTGCCACGTGTTACATTTCGGTGGGCCGACATGTCTTCAATCTGTGACATATCAGCATCTTCTCCATGATTACTAAAACCTGATCATGTTTTCATAAGATATCGGTCATGCCAGATATCATCCCATACAACAAAAATAGGATATATAGTTTAAACCTATGAAATTGACGCTTAATAGCTAGTGTAGTATTCTCATTTCTCAAAACAAAAATGAAAAAAAGCTCAAAAAGACTCTCGTCTATAGATATGGACAAGCGAATTCAAAGCATAATCTAACAAAATGTATGTCTTTTCTTAGAGTTGAATTACATCTTCCATTAAGAATTATATGATGCTATGTTATTATCTCGAGTCTATATAAGCAAAGATTTGACAAGATCAAACATAGAATGATATTGTCTTGCAAAAGAAATGCATAGTCCCTAGAGTAATATCATGGAGTGAAGTGTAGTAGGGGTGAACAATTTCAAGCAACGTTACAGCTATTATACGTATAGAGGATAATAGATTACAGAATTTAGCTTGATCTAGTCCGATCATTTACATATAATCCCGGGGAAGATTTTAAATGTTGGATTACTGATGTTATATTTTAAGTTGAATTTCTCACTCCCTATGTTCTGAATTAGATGTTGATTTTTCCCGATTTCATATATATATGACATAATTAAACAAAAAGAACACACACAAAAATATAAGTAATACTTAATCTTGAGATATCTAGAGTTGTTTTGGTTAAGTTTTATACTTGCATCTTACTATTATTTGTTTTTTCATCCCTCTCTAGATTCTTAACATCACTTACATCTTTCTGTGTTTGCACTCTTGTTTTGGATCATTCAATATTCATATTCAATTTTTTTTTTTTTTCATTTTTTTTTGGATCAGATACATATTGTTTTATTGTGTACAAACTAAATTGTCGTTCAGTATCGTGTGATTAATGTACATAACATTGATTTTGACAACAAATTAGTGCTTAATTTAATTATGTAATGAAGGAAGTTTTATTTATTCAACTTAACATAAATATGATTAATCCATGGATTCCATTTGCAACCAAAGTTTATCGCTATTGATAAAGACCATAAACCATGTTGGTTGCAACCAAAAAGACCTCAAACACTCACTTTCATCATTACTTATCAAGTACAAAAACAAACATGATGAACAAATCTGAATTTATATTAGTATATATATACTACTCCCTCCGTCCCTAAATTACATTCCTCTTTGGAAATTTACACGGGAATTAAGGAGGGAAGAATAAGACAAATAACAATAATTGGATGAGTGAGATTTTGTCTTATTCCCATTGATTTTGTCATCAATCCTTACCCAATCACATGCTCCTAATTGAAAATTTTTAACCAATCATATTCATTGTAATTTGGCACAAGGATTATGAGTGAGATTAGGTAAAGATGAGTGAGAAAGCATTAAATATAAAACAGAAAAAGAGAGTTGATTTACTAAAATAACTTACTTAAAATAGAAAGGAAGAATGTAATTTTGGAATACCCAAAATAGAAAGGAGGAATGTAATTTAGGGACGGAGGGAGTATATGTTTAATTGATGATGTGTGTATGTCATCATCTTACAACTTCATATAATTTTTATTACAAACATCTTTGGTATCTAATAGTAAATCTTTTTAGTAAAGAGATTGTTGCATAGCATATATGGGAGTATAATCATCTTTTGCAAACTACCCCAGCTCCTGTGCCACTAGCACAGTTCATGCTAGCAACTTCCAAGGCCTCAAATGAAGCCTCATCTTGCCCACCACCGTTAAACCTCGAAGCCAAACAATCAGTACCGAAAATGCTACTAGTTACATACTCCCTTTCGCCTCCCACGACTGCCATGGCTGCTCCTACATTCACCTTACTAACATAGTCATTTCTATAAGTTTTTCCTAACACACCATCAACTTTACCAGTTAATGAGTAGAACTTAAATCCTAGGTCTAGATGCGCGAAGCAATCCTCATTGGTTATCCCATAGTTGTGAACCCTAGACTCTTGCTCGGTAATAGGCACAACCTTAGCTGTGATCTTGAATTTTCCTTCAACTTCAATAATAACATTGTTGGTAACACTATCAACCCTTGTTATGGTTACTTGTGGTGTAGATGTGGATTGCCATTTGTACCCTAGGGTTTCCTCTAGGAAGATTGGCTCTCCATCGAAATTTAAGGAAAGGCGGTCATTGGCATCATCCCATGTGGAGGTCTTCTTGGCACCTAAGAAGAGACGGTGGTTTTCGAAGAGGATTCCGGTGGATTGAACCCAATTGAAGTCACGGCCCATGTTTTTGTTTCTTTTTCCTATGAAGTGTGCGTTGATGTGGAGGTTGGGATCTGTTACAAGGCAAAAGTCTTGTTCTTTTTTACCATGGAAATAGAAGGTAATGCCGTCTCCTCCTATGAATCGAGGGTCTTGACATACTGCTCCCGGATAGTCACAACCTATATATAACCAATCAAACATGAATTAGAAAGGCATACTATAAATGATATGGAGTAACATGATTACATTAAAGCTCCACAAATTAGAATTAGCATAATAAATGAGCATACATATAGCATGATATTTATTTGTTCTTGGTGTATGTATATGTTGTAAATAGCAATATTACTTGCTATAAAAAATGAATTATTTTTTCTCTTTATTTTGTAATAAAATTTGACATTTTAAGGTAACTCATCATGCTTTCAAACAAGGGATGCCCCAGTTTCTCATAATGAATTTTGTTTCTCATATGACATTTTCGTAAATAAACCAACAACTTTATTCAATTGTGGAGGTCACAATAATGAAAAAGTTAGTAATTTATTCATAAAAATACTCCCATGAGAAACAAATTTCGTTTCTCAATATGAGAAACAGAGAATTTCCCATTCAAAAAGAAAAAAATAATTAATTAAGTTGAAAATACTAATAGAGTCTTACTGCAGACTGGTTTGCAACTGGCACAATCAACTTGACATGAAGTAGGGCAATTGGCAGGACATACATGCTCTTGATTATAACATTGTCCATAGTAATTATTCCTGCATCGAACCTTCTTTCTAGAGGCAGCACCAGAAGAATTAGGAGGAGAAGAAGGCGTTGAAGGGGTAGAAGGAGATGGTGGTGTAGGAGGTTTTGGTGAAGGTGTTGGGGTAGAGGGTGGTGATGGGGATGGGGATGATGGTGTAGGGCTTGAAGGCGTTTGCGAAGGTGGTGATGGAGATGGTGGGGTTGGAGTAGATGGAGAGGGTGTTGTTGGTGTAGGAGGATTGTAGATTGGTGGAGTTGGAGTTGAAGGGGATGGTGATCCTTTATCATCATCATCTTTCTTATTACCTCCTTTATCATCTTTGTCGTCTCCATCTTTCTTGCCACCTTTATCATCATCTTTCTTATTACCTCCTTTATCATCTTTGTCGTCTCCATCTTTCTTGCCACCTTTATCATCATCTTTCTTACCACCTTTATCATCATCTTTCTTACCTCCTTTCTTATCATCATCACCATCGTCTTTCTTACCACCTTTATCATCTGAATCAGATGACGGAGGAGAGACATACTCATCCTCAGGAGGCGACGATCCAGGGCCACAAATGGGCTTACATGAAGCACATTCAACTGTGCAACCATCAGGACAAAACTTAGGGCAAACATGCTCTAAGTTATAGCACATTTTATACTTTTTTATCTTACATGATGCTCTTGAAGGATTTTTGGCAATTCCTGGAGGAGTCGCGGCCTCTATCACAACAACCAACAGCAAAAGAAAACACCCAAGATAAACTACCTTGGGCAAAGCCATTTCTAAAAAGAATTTCAACGAACTTAGGGATAATAAACTTGTATTAATATATTAAGTTTTGAGCTGAGGACTGATATTTAGTACCAAAGCAAACCAACCCTTTATATAGATGTTTTGGTATACGTATGTAGTCCTTGCATGTTGATCGAGGATTTATTAGTTAGTAGTCCCTTAGATTACGGGTCAATGTATGCGTTGAGCACAAATTAACTAAATGAATACGAGTATACCTTTATTAAGTTATCTTCCACATGCATGCATGGCGGTCCAAGATATTATATATAATTCATATTATGCTTGTGTACATGTTAAGGGCCTAATTGATTCTGCTATATCAGACTAGCTAGCTAAGAGCCTAAGAAGGTTAATTAACATTGGTTGTCAATCTTATATTCTTGTCATTAAGTTTTTATTGCACTTCTTATGCACCCTGAATAAGCTAAAGGGGAAAAAAAAAAAAAAAAAAAAAAAAGGTAATATTAATATCACACAAATGATATGCTGAAAGTTCTCATCAATTATTTATATTAGTGGAGAAAATAACTTATAATTCTGTAAAAAGGCGGAAGGTGTCGATAGATTATATTGTAGGAAAAAGTCTATGAGTTAACCTGTACATACGGAGTATTTGTTATCATGATTTAAATTATGTTAGAGTCTGTGTAATTTGAAGTTGTATAACAACATGGAGGTAGGAGCTAATTTCTCTCTTGCTAATTAATGGTGTTATCTTTGTTAATTAGGGAGACAAAACAAAAAAGGACCTTTGATTGCTAATTATGCTAACCTTAATTTTTTCCACTTTACAAATTGATTTCACTTTCATCCAAAGAAAAGAGGGGCATTTTAATTTTTTTCACATGTAGCAACACTGCAACAACTAGATTAATGGGCACAATTTGATTAATTGAGAGCTAGCTTATCTTATGGTGCTTATAATTGAAGATGGATATTATCAAATAAGTAAGGGTCGAAACAAATTGGAGAGATTAATTATCAAATAAGAAATCAAATACTTTATTTTTATTCAATTGGGTTTTGCCTTTTGAGGTAAGGTGGAGTTTAATTGAAGCTAAATTTAGAAAGGGATTAATTAATAATTGTCTTACAGATTAAATATGTTGCATAGTATGGCACAAGATGATTAATTGGAATTGCCTCTACATACATGAACATGGCTGAATTCAAAGAACATATGTTACTTCAGTGCTAAGTTGGTTGATATGGACTACAAGAAAACAGAGTTTCCACATTGCATCACATGCTCACAACACTACGTTAGTAAATTGAAGTTTAGAACAAGTCAATTCTGTTCAAGTTCGGTTTAAGTCATACTCGAGCTATGATTCAGTTTTAGAGATCATATTATTGTTGTTTCTTATTTGATGAATTATTGGGTAACTCATTGGAATTGTAGGTTTTTCAGAGTATAGTAGTACTGCTTAAAGTTAAAGGTACAACAAACAGGACTTGGAGAAATTTATTCTAGTTGATAGTTGTATGAGCTGTTTGAGCATTCTAGAATTAAGATTACATATTTACAATAAGAAGCATCATGCAACCATATGCCCACAGCACAACTGGTATGGACTTCAAGCGTTCCGGTATTCAACATAGTATGATCACTCGAAGTCAATTGATATCCACAGTCCACAGCCAGAAACTCATAATTCCTGCAAAGAACCTGATACCATAGTCATTTGTCAGATACTATGCTTCTACTCTGGTTGTGATTCAATCTTAATTGCACAAAAGACTACCTTCCTATCAGGATGGTAGTGAAATGCAACAAACAATTCGGCAACTCTAGCAAAATAGTATTTACATTCAAAATGCTACAGCAATATGGATTGTATACATAAGCACAGAAACACAAATTTCAACTTGGGAGCAGGCCAATGAATGAGGCTTGACAATTTTCACTTTTCCTGTATTTTTTATCAAGCCTTGGGAGGTAAGAGAGAGCACATAGTACAAAACATTTGAAAGTTTACAACTATTTTCCGAATCAAGGATTTTCAGCTGTGCTAAGAACAAATCGAAATAAGATCAACCAACTATTGAAGTTTTATTTTGGTCATGATAATTTGCTAAAAACAAAGTGCATTCCAATTAGCCTTTGACCTAATTGGAACGAAATCAACTTACATTCAGAGTTTCATTTTATGAGAATGCATCTTATAGGTGATCCCTCAGCACCAAGCATCCTAAGGGGCAAGCAATGAACATTGTACGTTCCTGCAGGGACGCCGTCCAGTTTTAGAGCTTCTACGAGTATAATTTCCTGCAGCATAACAATAGGATTAGTACTACTGTCACGCTAAAACCGTTGTGATTCAGATGACATGACACCCTAAATTGCCAGAGCCAAATTTCAAAAGTTACATTCACAATTTCACAGTTTCACACCTATAATACCCTTTCAATCACAGTGGGAAAAATCAACTTTTATGGCTACATAATGGCCATTGGTTACATACACGAAATCAAACTCAAGGTATTTGCCCCCTAATGAAGGTCAGGCCATATATTGCTTTGCTGAACCTAGTATGGAATCAAATAAACCCAATAAAAAGTCAGATTGAGTCATTTGAAGAAAAAAGTTGTGTTTTCAGAAGCTCTGCAAAGCCCCCAAGGCTTATCATCTGCACAAGTACCAATTGTTTTGAATGTTGTATTTTCAGAATCTCCGTCTTGCCCCCAAGGATAACTTCCGGTTCACATAAGTTAGACTGTTGCACTCGAAATTTCTAATCAATGTTAGCTGATATAACCAATGAGGATCAACTTGAGCAAAGTTCTTACCCTGCTTGCGAGGAAAACAAGATGAGAAGAAGCCAGGTGATCGTATGCAGCAGCAGATAAGTAATCAACACCTACAACATTGATGTGATATTAGTAAACTGCATGTAAAGTTGTAAACTGCCTTATAATATCACAGATTTCAGCATTGTTCATTTATAAACCTCTTCAAAGGATGACAGCAACAAACAACCTACTATGACATTATTTGACTGACAGGTGAAGCAAATTATCTGCAGACTGAAGGGGTGTGAAATCCTTGTGAAAAACTTACCAACAAGCTTGATGTCTGTATTATCCACCAACCATTTTGCCCCATCTTTCATGAAACCCACATAGCTAGTATCAAACTCCTTATTGAACATGAGGCCCCTAGCATGACAAAATTACATTTTTAGAATTGTTGCACCTTTCGACAAAATGATAGAAGAAAAAGATGCAGAATTTGTTAATGCAGTTCAATCGTGATAGGTTTAAGCCACGGTACACTCTTCTAGCAATCTTGTGCAGGGAAGCAAATGTGATACCACATGCAAGACCTGGCTAGTTGTACCTTGGTCCTTGCCAATAAGCCAATGGATGATCAAGTATGTTCAAGAACAGCACCAGATGTTAAATTTACCTGTCAGTGTTTAGAGTTCTGAAAAGCACACGGCGTACTCCTTTTGGAATGTGTAGTGACTTCATTACATCCGCTGTGAAAAAAAGGTATATTTGGTGTTGTCAGTCTATTATTCAGTGACAGCATTTTTAGGGATACAAGTGAAACCATTATATTAATAGCCTTTTTCCCCTAAATTTTTCTAATGCCAAGTAACCAGCTCATCAGAAAATGAAAACTCTTCAGTTAACCTTTCCAATTAAACTCTAAACACACTTTTAAAGACACAAAACGAGAAGGTGGACAAACAGAATTTTAGGAGGGGTACCAGTTATATTGCTATCCCTTGGTATATCAACCAAAAGGGCAGGACCTGTAATCAACAACAAACAACAGCAATAAGCAATTAAATGTTGAACAATATCTAATCATTAGCCAAATATTCAAAAAATCAAACAAAAGCCAAATACTATCAGTTCAATAAAACTAAAATTTTACCAAATAGTAGAATAACAAGCATCACCATCATCTAGCTAAACATAACAGCAAGTACCCACAAACTCTTATTTCATGTATTAGAGCCATAAAAGACAACGACGTAGCCTGACTCAATCTCAGGTCTCGAGTACAACCCACTACGAGTCTATGACTTTATCAAATAAGCCACTTTACCTGATAAGCTAGAAGTCAACCACAAACACCCATTATATAACACAGAACTAAAATTATTGATCCAACAAATAATTAATTTCCAATTAAAACATAATTTATTTGTATTACCATTAAGGACATCAAGATCAAGAGTATCAACATCAAAACCAGCCTCGAAATAGTGATCAAAGAAGTGGCTAGGAGCATCAACATGAGTACCAGTATGAGTGTGAAATTTCATCTTAGAGAAGTTGGCTATGGAACCATTTCTCATGGTCTTAACAAACCATATAAACTGCCCCAAACTATCAGGCATACGGATAAAGTCCGGCATGTTAGGGGTGATGCGGTGGGTGATGTCGATGATCCGGCCGGCTTCCCCGAAAGTCTCTGTGCTCTGGTGGATAAGGTTGCACGATTCTCCGCCGTGTAGGATGGTGATGGTGAGGAGGAGGAAGAGAAGGTGGTGGTTGGAATTCATGTTGGATTTTAGTGAAGTTGGTGAGTAAGAGTTTGACACAGAAATACCATTGATAAGGATGTAAAATACTAAAATCCATATGATTGTACGAGTGGAATAAAATATGTCAAAGTTGATGATTCACTGTTTCATATGAAAACATCCCGCTCTTTTTTCTACCTCATTCACAATTACTACTCCGTAACTAGATAATATCCTAGCCATACTCGAGTTTAAAAGTTAATACGGAAAAGTAATTGAAATATAGAAGTCGCTATATAAATGTAAATAATACGTAGTTAACTTATACGAAGTAAATAAATAATAAAATTTGTTAATTAATTAATTTAAAGTGGGTAGAAAAATGTACATAACAATAAATAATTAGATAATAACTAATGCTACTAGGAAAATTAATAATTATGTATAAAAAAAAAAAAAACAGAATTTAGGAGGAAAAATTTCCATATAGAGTAATAGATACTCCACACCAATTAGCAATTAGTAATGTTTTAGATTTGAACTTTTGATTATTATTAAAAGGACCAAAGTCTAAAACGTCAAAAATTCAAAATACACTTAAATAAAAGGTAAGCCATGTTGAATTTTTCAAAAATCGATCAAATTTGTTGGAATCAAACTTTGACTGTAATTAAGTGTAAAATTGTAAAATGAGGTGATTATTTAGGTACGGAGGGTATATTTGAAAACAAGGTTCCACGATCTTGAATTCCTGATTACTGTCCATGCAAACCAATAAAATTTAAGATATTAGGTAGAGATTTTTCTCTTCTGATCAAATTAAGATGTTATTCAAACGGTATTCTTAATTAATTATTCCAAATTCAGAATCCACTATTCTGGAATAGATTAAAATCAAGATCAATCTAATCCAATTTGCATCCAAAGAAGTTAGCCAGCAGATGTCATTATGTAGAAACAATACAAGACCCTGTTTTGTGTTCATCACAGCAAATCTGCCATTTTGGGTGTTGGTCGAAACCTGGCTAAATACGTAACCAATTTACAATAATATGTTATGACACAATATCTACTGCAACGTAACGTGGCACAACATATATAATTTCTTCGATCTCTTGCAACCATCAGTTACCAGCCTTACCACATTCCACTTCCAGAAACCCATCCCTGAATCCACACATCAGAAACGCTCTGTCAAGTTGGAGATTAACCTGAACAAAAACATGTGCATATAAATATGGTGAAGGGGGCATCAAAACAATAATAGGAGCTCCAGCTAATCCAATGCAGAGAAATCCACTTACACTGGAAGTATCACTTGATTAGAATGCATCTTATAGGTGCCCCCTCAGCAACAGACAGCCGTGGAGGCAAGCAATGCACATTATACATTCCTGCAGGGACATTATCCAGCTTTAGAGCTTCGACTAGAATAATTTCCTGCAGCACAAGATGATCAGTGTTATTCCTACTAACTATTGAGTTAAAAAAGAGACGGCATATGTACTTAAAGGTAAAAAGCACAGAGACAAGGAACTCATAAACAATACAAATTTTCTTGTTTCGGATCAATAGAAGAGAATTTAATTGCATGTTGCAGCATATGAGAATGCTATAGTTGGAATTTGGGAAGATGATTGAACATCTGTTAATACCAAGCCATATTAGTGGCAAGAATTTATCCTTCTATAAAAATATAGGCTGAAAATTTAATTCCCAATTAGACATGAGTTCATGCCAGCTTGACTCATTTCTATATTAAATCCAGTCACAAGTTTAGTTGAATTATCAGTATAAAGTAGCAATTATTTCGAGGAGCTTGGGAATTTACAATTTTATACTTCCTTTGTTAATCCAAAATAACAATTCCCTTGAGTGACACCTCACTAGATCTTGCCTTTCCTCTCCAGAGTTTTAAAAAGGAATAGCATGAAGACCCCATACATTGCTTTCCTCCTTAAGTCCTTATCACAAATATTACAATGTTCCACCCTCAAAGCTATAATAAGAAGTTTAACTTAATGCAAGTATGTAAGTAACGTAACCAACTAAAAAAAAAATTGAAGTAGGCTCTTACCCTGCTTTTAAGGAAAACAAGATGAGAAGGAGCCAAGTCATCATACGCAGCAGCAGATAGATAGTCGATACCTACAATGCCAACAGGATTATTAGTTCTATCTTAAGAAGAGAATTTTAACTTTCCTACACAGTTAAATTTTCAGTAATGTTCTTTTATAAGCATCTCAAATTACCATCACCATCTAATATCTATCAAGCCATTGCTGAGGTCTCAAAAGCCAAAATTAAATGCAACTAGAACAAATTATCACGATTTTAAATGATATGGGCCATATGGCCTTATTTGTTGATTCGGCTTGCCTCAAGCGCAAGATAAACTACATAATCAAATAGCTTCGTAAGGAAAACAAGACATGACTTGACATAATATTTTAACAGAGATAATACTTTGACTGATAAGTGATTAGGAGCAAGTATAAGGACTGAAGGGGTGGTAAAATCATACAGTAAAAACTTACCAACAAGTTTGATGTCTGTATTATCTTTCAACCATTGAGCACCATCCTCCATGAAACCCACATAGCTAGAATCAAATTCCTTTTTGAACATAAGGCGCCTAGAATGAGAAGAATTATAAATTTCATTATAAATAGCAACCTTGGGTCCTTGGGACAAAGCATCAACAGAAGACAAAAAAGAGGAAATTTCCAGCTAAAATTGTCACAGATATCATTAGATCCTAGCTTCAGTAACTTGGAGAGAGAGAGAGAGAGAGAGAGAGAGCATTCAATAACATTGCAAATACATAAGAAATTTTCACCCAGAAAACTATCACTTGACTTCGAATACAATCTTTGATTCACAATTTCTATAGGACACACAATCAGTTAAATTTAACAAGACTAAAAGCTTTCAACAAGTTCTATAGCTGTCCTTTTAATTCGGAGTACAATTATCTATGCTACCACCCATATTTTCTATGAAGCTTATTAGGTACCAAGTTATAAGTCTGGTAGACTAATAAAAGTGTATACCCAATTGGATAGTTAGAACACCTACTTGGTTGTCTAGCTGCTAAAGGACTATGCTCAAAGCAGAAAGAAATGAAAGCCTAATAACACTTGAGCCAGGCACTAAAAGCTAGACTAAGATAAACCTAAAAACATGCAATGCTTTTAGAGCTTCTTTCCCCCTTTTTTTTTCCTTTGCTTTTTGACCAGACAATGAAGGGGCCAGAGAGGAGGGGGGGAAGAGGGGGGGGGGGGGGGGGAATTACATAATCATTTAAGTGACAATACTTTTCATCTACTCAGAATCCTAATAAAAACTCTGGACCACCACCAAACAAAACCCCTCGCTTATCCCAATCGGGTGGCATCAAGCAAGAAGATAGGCCACAATCAAGGGTTATTAAAATCGGGATTCTACTTTGAATCGGAAGGGCCTCTCAGATTCGAATAGTAAAATCAAATCGTAGAATCGTAAGATTCTACGGACATGCTTAATCAAGACGTCATATCAAAATTTAATTGAATATATTTAAATTTTAAGTTTAAAACCTAATTATTAATAGAAAATAGTTGTTCATCCACTAAACAACCAATAATTGACAATATATACTTATAAATAACGTTGTAGGCATGTTTTAAACTTGTCAGGTTTTCGCTAGTTAAGAGAAATATGTAGAATCGAGTAGAATCGTAAATCGAATCGTATAACATGCGTAAATCGTAAAATCGTAAGATTTTAAGATTTAAATCGGGATTTTAATAACAATGGACACAATAGTGCCAATGCTTTTGACATGGCTCAAGCGAAACTTATGAACTTAAAGTTAGCAAAAACATATTATATTACCCTATATGAGGTGTGTGAAGTGGCTGATACAAAGCAACAATATGCACCAATAACCTAGCTCATAAAACTTTAATGAAGTGGCTCCCACCAAGGTTTCCATCAGTCCATAGGACTCACCAAGGGCAATAAATATATCAACCCATTTCAGTTGTGATAGCTTATAATACAGTCCGCAACCAAGACTCCACATCACATGCCAATAAAACAACCTGGCAAGGTGAGTTGTGATGCTTCATAATTGCAATATAACTACTCAAGGGAATGGTCTTGTGAAGAAATAATGTGCGAAGTGATTGCAATGAAAATTGATAAGATTTGGGAGGTTAGTGAGATACCTAGATGCCATAGTTGACATCTTTAATAGAAAGACCTCCACATGACAGAATGCCAGGAAATTCCAACACAATTATTCAGCCCACAGCAATACAGTTTGCAAGCATAATGTAGGATGGAATTTGATCATAAGTTATCTCTGGCATTTCTTTATTGCGCACACCAAAGGCAACGTAAAGTCAGCTATCCCTATAATAAACACCCAATATTCCATTCTTGTGTACATGCTCCTATAACTATGAGAAATGGCTATGGAAAGAATGCCTAATAATTTAATAAGTTCAAAAGAGAAAAGCTAATAGATGATCACATATGCCAGCCGAAAGAAACAGCAGGTATCAATTTTACCTGTCTGTGTTTAATGTTCTGAAAAGAACCCGACGTACTCCTTTAGGAATGTGTAGAGATTTCATCACACTTGCTGTAATAAAAAAATGTTCACAATCCCATCAGTCTAATCCATTTCAGCAATTGGAAAAGAAGCCCTAGCTTGATTAGCTTCCTAATAACAGAATATGCAGTACATCATTTCAAATACTACAGCAAGTCCAAGCATTCAGGAATTCACACAGGAAACAAACATGATACAGGACGCTGTAAAACTATGCAGAGCATGTAGTAGTTGTTCTAGTCAATAAGCACAGATCAAAAGCAATGTAAGACTAATCTATTAATTATTACTAAAATAAGCCATGCTAACATTATTAAGGGAAACATGTCAACTTCTAATGAAAAAATTTCCCACCTAATTTATTTTTGACATCATCCTTTTTTTTCCCTATTATATTTTCCTCTTAAGTTAGTTCCAAGACTAAATGAATACTTCTTTCAAAAGAAAAATAATGAGATTAAGATTACACATTCTTCGAATAAAAGAATGACGGCAAATAATAGCTGTTTATTCCGTGCGTTGCTAACCTAGTTCCTAAATGTTTTCAGAAAATGGTTTAAGATTTAAAGACTGGCATCATTACAGGTACTGCAGTAAACAGCTTACAAACAGAAGTTACAAGAATCATTACTCACCCCCTCAATTTCAATATTAGAACATATCATGCATGCACATCCATTAGGATATAATGCTAATATCTCTTTAAAAAATATTGATATAATGCTATGATTTTGTTGTTGCAAGTATTAAAAGCAACTAACATCAAATTTCAATCTCAAAACTGTGTATGCCTTATTGCTATCTCTTGGTATTGATAAATCAAACAAGGGTGCAGGAATTCCACTATAAATTAACTGATCTTTAACAGTAATCATCCCAGAAAATGCAACTTACAGCCTAACAAAGTAACAACTAACAGCTAACAACCTTTTAAACAAATTAATCATTTCTTAATTCACACCAAGTGAAGATAACAAACACTCCAAAAATACTGAAGTAAAAAATAGCAAACAAAGACAACTCTGAACTAAAAAAAAGTACCAGTTATGTTGCTATCTCTTGGTACATCAACCAATAGTGCAGGACCTGTAATCAACAACAAAACACAGTACACAGTACAAAAACAAAAATCAACAACCAATTAATCACCATCATAATCATTAACCAAAACACTACCCAAAAATCAACTAATCATAAGCAACTAAACATAACCATCATCAAATTTAATCCCCATATCAACGGGGATTACGAGAAACATCATCAATAAATAGTCATACGACATCTCGATAATAATAATCATTAACCCACCAGTGAAACTCAAAAACCAAAAGCATACCATTAAGAACATCAAGGTCAAGAGAATCAATATTAAACCCAGCATCCAAATAATCATCATAGAAATGACTAGGAGCATCAACGTGGGTCCCAGTATGAGAGGCGATTTTCATCTCAGAATTATTAGCAATGGACCCATTTTTCATACTCTTAAGAAGCCAAATGAACTGGCCAACACCATCGGAAGATTCAAACGCCGGCATATCTGGGTGAATAAGGTGGGTGATGTCGATGATTCGTCCGTTACCGTATGTTTCCCTTCTTTCCGGGGTTACGGCGGCGCCGGAGAATCCGCATGATTCTTCGCCGTATGAAGAAGGGTATGCGGAGGTTGTTGCGGCGGAGATGGTGGCGGAGAGAAGGAGGGTTGCTGTGGTGACGAGGAGGAGATGGAGTTGGGAATTCATGGCGAGAGAGTTGGTGGGAAAGACTGAAAGAGGGGAGTTGAAGTTGTTTGGAGTTGGAGTGAATTATTGTTTTAAATACTGCGTATTATACTCTCTGACTTATCTGAATTTATTAATCTTATTTGAATTACGATATTCGGTGATTTATCTGAATTTATTAATTTTTATTTGAATATATACATTCTTATCGGTTTCTATCAAAACTTATTTTTCTTGAATTTATCTTATCAAAATTTATTTAACAATATTGAAATTAATTTTTGGGTTAAATGAGGATAAATAAGATGTTGAATGCAGAATCAAAAACTAATTATGATATTCGTGAGAATTGACTAGTAATCCATTAGTCTATTCTTTTGACTAACAATGAAGACTTTTTTATTATTTGAGATGAGATTTTTTTTTTTTTTTCGACAAAAGAGCTATCAAATAAAAGGAAACAAACAAACAAAACAACAACTGTCAATCCTAAAAAAAAACTAAAACTGAAATAACAACAACTGACGACGCCGAGCACAACCAGCCAACCAGTGAGCAGGAGTAACCCACATACGAGGAACCTTTTGAACCTGACAAGCCAAAAGAGACTGAACTGAAGCCCGCAACTCTTGAATAAGCCACCAAGCAGAAATTTCCATTGAACCAGAAGGAGGAAGAAAAGTAAGGAGCGCAGCACAATCCGTATAAACCCGAATTTTCAAAAAGCCTTTACGAATAGCAAACTGCAAACCCCAAATACAAGCCTGAATCTCAGACTGCAACGCTGAACTTGCCATAAAAGCCCTGTAAGTAGAACAATCCCAAGCCCCGTCTACAATCAAACAAGCCGTTGGAGAAATATAAGGTAACCCCCACAGACACAACCACTTGACATCCTGCCTAACCTCCAAATTGACCGAACAAGAAGACCTCGCAAAACTCTTCCAATCTAGAGCCTGCATATTACGAAGAACCCAATCTGACGCCATGCCAACAATTGACCCAGGCGACCAAACAGCTTTCCTAAACCGCAATTCATTACGAGAAATCCAAATCGCCCAGAGGAGAGCAAATAACGAAGTAATGCCTTTCCAATTTTTCGATGACGAAAAAAGAGAAATTGTACTCGAGAACCAAATACTAAACGAAGGGAACTGCATAAGATCCCATTGGATGCCCAACGCTCCAGACAGCCAAAGACTACAGATAATAGGACAATCTCTGAATGTATGAGACACAGATTCCACATCCACTTGACAAAATGCACAAACTGGATCAACAGGGAGACCTCGAGAATTAAGAATAGTCGCTAACGGAAGAGCGTCGTGAATCAATTTCCATCCAAATATTTTCCACCGCGGTAGAATTGGTAACGCCCAATACTTCCTCCACCATGCTTGAGAAATTTGAGAAGGACTCCCAAACATGACTCTAGGCTCACAAAGGAGAGCATAAGCAGATTTCGTTGTAAACACACCATCCCTAGTAAACTTCCAGTAAACAAAATCATCCATTAAACGCACAGGCCGGTCCAACGAAAGAATTCTAGCAGCAGAGCCAGAATCAAACAACCTATGAATTATAGTAGCATCCCACGCGCAAGAACGCGGATCAAGTAAAGAAGACACAAGAGTCGGTCGAACCGACTCGGACGGAAGATCTTTAAAATGAACTGGTCCCCCCGGAACCCAAGAATCCTCCAAAATACGAACTTGAGTACCTGAACCAACCTTCCAACACAACCCCTTTGACAACACCGACATCCCCGAAATAAGACCTCTACAACCCCAGGAGGGACGAGAAGCCAAGAATGATCCAGTAGAACAAAGAGCTGGATACTTCGCGGACAGAAGCCGTGAAACTAATAGCTGAGGGCACTGAATAAGTCGCCAACTCTGCTTCGCCAACAAGGAAGAATTAAAAGGGGCAATACTGCGAATTCCCAATCCCCCTAAACCCTTCGGAAGATGGAGCAACGACGAAGACCGAAGAGCCAATCCTCTAGTAGAAGAAGAAGATTTCCACCAGAACCTGGCTAACAAATTATCCATTCTGGAACATATGGAATCAGGAATTTTGAAAACAGACAAGATGTGATTAAAGGAGGCAATAAGCATTGAGTTAATAATAACAAGCTTAGCCGCCGGCGAAAGCCGGAGAGATGTAAAGGCCTGTAGACGTTTGGCCACCTTATCCAATAGGAAACCAAACTCAGAGCATTTACTACGACCTAAATCAACAGGAAGCCCCAAATAAGAACCCAATCTAGATTAAGATCGCATTTTTAAACAACTAGACAGATAAGCTCTGTAATCCTCAGGAGTATTAGGACTAAACTTGACAAATGACTTTTGCAAATTGAGCATTTGACCTGAAATATCACAAAAAGCAGAAAGCACATTCAACACATGTTCACAAGCTGGAGGGGAAACCTGGAAAAATAGCAAGGAGTCATCTGCAAAGAACAAGTGTGAAATGGTAGGAGCCCCCCTAGCAATTTTAATACCCTGAAAAAGGCCTTCTGATTCTGCCTTATGCAGCATAGCCGAAAGAACCTCCATGCACAGAACAAACAGGTATGGAGAAAGCGGATCTCCTTGACGTAGACCACGTTGAGGACGGAAACTCTCTGTAGGTGACCCATTAACCAACACCTGATATGAGACTGTAGAAACACACTGCATAATCAGATGAATCCAGTAGGGAGGAAACCCAAAAACTTGAAGAACACTACATAGAAAGTCCCACTCAACTCTATCATAAGCTTTATTCATATCTAGTTTCAGAGCCGCATAAAAACGTTTCCTGGCTTTGGAAGCATTCATAAATGAAAGAATCTCATGCACCATTAGGCAGTTATCAGACATCAACCTACCAGGAACAAAGGCATTTTGAAAATCCGAAACTATATCTGGTAGTATCTCACGTAGACGGCGAGCAAGACACTTAGCGATGCATTTATAAAGAACATTACAGAGTCCTATCGGTCTAAATTGAGAAACAAGTTCAGGGTGATCTACTTTAGGAAGCAAAACTAAGAATGTCCGATTCCAGTCTTTAAGCAAATATCCATGAGCAAAAAAGAACTGGACAGCACTCACCACCTGACCACCCACCTCACTCCAATAAGTCTTAAAAAAAGCTGAAGTAAAACCATCAGGACCTGGAGACTTATCATCAGCAATACTAAACATCGCTTGCCTAATATCATCAGCCGAAAAGGGGATTAGCAGGGACTGACGATGTCTATCAGACAAAGAAGGGAGGTGAAGGGAATCCCAAGGGAACTGAGAAATAGGAGGTCGATCCAATTTTCTGCTGTATAAGGACCTGTAAAAATTGAGTACCAAAGAACGAATATCCCCCTCAGCCGAAACCCAAGAGCCATCATTGTCCTTCAGCCCTAGAATAGTGTTCTTCCGACGTCGGGCCTGAACTGCAGAAAAGAGCAACCTAGAATGCTCATCACCATACGCATCCCACTTCACTTTTGCTCGCTGCCTCCAAAAAAGAAAAGCCGCCTCAGCCTCCTTTATTCTCTCCATCCTAAAAGTACTAAACAAACAACGACTATTCCGTGAATCAAGATTAAGAGAAGCATTAGCGACATCCGCAACCAAAGCTTTCCAATCAATGCCCCACGTCTTTTTATGAGAAACACACCAAGCTAGTAGACGATGACGAAGAGAACAAAGTCTTTTTGATAAGGAAAACATAAGAGACCCAGGGATATGTTCAGCAAAAGTAGTCCGAACCATAGTAGCAACATCCACGGAGTGTAGGCACCAGTTTTCAATTCTATAAGGACGCTTGTGTTTACCAGAAGGCAAAGAGTCACATAAAATAATTGCCGCATGATCGGAAAACAAAATGGGCTGGTGATGAACTGAGGTAGTCGGCCAATCCTGAAGCCAATGGGAAGTAACATATGCCTTATCTAATCTTTCAAAGGTGGGGTCCATGACTGTTCTCCCGTTGGTCCAAGTGAAAGGTGGTCCAGAAAACGGAATATCAAGTAACCCATTGTCTAATTTCCACTGCACAAAATCATGACGGCCAGGAATATCCAAAGTACCTCCGATCTTATCTGATAAATATTCAACCTGATTAAAATCACCAACTAACACAACACTCGGGTAAGAAGCTAATATATCTGAAATTTCCGACCACATAGTCATACGATCAGAAACTTGAGGCGCACCATACAGAAATAGGACATGTTTTATAACCAAATTCTCCACAACCCGACACAATATTATATGCGAAGAAACCAAGAGAGGATCAATCAAAACTGGGGCAAACCACAACACACAAAGCCCACCACTAAGACCCATCGAATCCTTACCTACAAAACCTGAACATGACAAGGAAGATAAATTATGCATTATAGAATTTACAGACACCATAGTTTCAGCCAAAAATACAATATCGACATCAGAAGAGCGAACTAAGGACGCAATGTAAGGAACTTTAGGGGAGTCCGCTTGACCCAAACCCCTACAGTTCCATGCCATAATCTTCATCTATCACCTGGTGGCCTTGAACGGGCGGCCACCGAGCCCTCAGAAAATGAACCAGAATGAGACACCTGATGTGGAAAAGAAGTGCCAATTCCTTTACGTTTCTTAAACGGGAGCCAGGATAAACTACTAACAGCAACAATTTTCGAACCTTTTTTACCAAAATCGAACAGAAAATCCATAGCAGAACCCGAAGCCGATATCTTCTTAGAACACACTGAAATCACCTCCTCTAGTGGCGAAGAGTATCGTGCTTCCTTTTTCATTGAAACTGGCAAAGAACGAAATAAATTTGGCCGTTTAAGCTGGTAGAATCTCTTTTTGGACCTTGAGGGTCGAGGAGAGTGAGCAGAGTGGGTAGGAATATTAGAGGGTGAGGGTCGAGGAGAGTGGGCAGATTGGGTAGTAGTACTGGTGGGTGATGTTGGATAAAAGTCACGGCAATGTTGGTTTTTTCCTGGGTTGTGTAAGGGATGTGTGTGGGTTGAGAGATTGGGCTGGTTTGGTGTTTGACATGATTTATTTGAAGTAACGTCAAATTGTGTTGTTATCTGTGATTGTAATTTTCTCTTTTTCACGGGTGAGAAAGTTAGAGTAGTAAACTCACAGTGTCTTTTGAGGGGAAGAGTGCTCTGGGGTTGTGGTAGGTCAATGATTTTGGAAAAACTCCTGAGATTCACTATGGTTGTTCTATATTTTTCAATTCTCTTCAGGCCAATATTCAAATTCGAGAGATTACGGGAATGTAAATTAGCAGGCTTACACGACCCGTTCTTATCAACAACAAAAGAAGCAGGGCTATAATGATTCAAAGGGCAAGCATTCTTCTTATGGCCAACTCTATTGCAGTTAGAGCACAATATAAACAAATTCTCATATCTGAAATTAATCCACTTAAACTCAGAATGTCCAAGGTCCAAGTAAAAGCCGGATATTAATGATTCCAAAACACGAATGTGAAGTTTTACTCTAACCACGCATTTAATTGATCCAGGAACGGGTTCATCCGAACACATAATGTTTCCAGCCATAGTAAGCATTGGATTAACGACATTAATCTCACATAAATTCAAAGGTACCTCATCAAGATGAACCCAAATAGCAGCCTTGTCAAAATTCACATCTCTGATTGACTTACCCTAAGTCCAAGGAGTAAAGACTAAGAGAGCCGCTTGGTACGCCGCGGAACCTTGTTGTAGCATAGCTTCTCGATCGCGAACGTCCGCACAAAGAAATAAGAAAATATTATCGAATTTCTGGACTTTAACTTCCCCAAATGTAAACCACTGGCTGGAAACCCACTTCTGGATTCGGGTCTCGGAAAAATTTCTATAGTCTATGAACTTGCCCAATACCAGATGATTGAGGAAGCAGGGATTAGAGCTTGAGGATGAGCTTCGCCGGCTCATATGGGAGCATTTACGGACTGTCATCTTATTCGAAACAGGGGAAATTAAAATAGGGGAATTAGTTGTGATGTAGGGTCACCGAAAAAAAAAACAAGAAATTGAAGAATTAAAGTGGTTATTTGTGAACTTTAATCTGATCCTAGCTTTTGTAAATAGAAATTGAAGTTTGTGTAACCATGGAGGAATAGGAAAGCGGTGGAAGACGGTGGAAAGTTGGGGTTTAGGGGATAAGGCTCTAGTGCTCTAGAGGGAGAAGCTCTCTTTGTAGAGAGAGAAAGTTTTGAGATGAGATTAAATTTTGTCACAAGTGACCTTTGCATAATTTGTGTAGCTAAGAGCCTAATACATGGTAAAACTAATTGACTCGAAGAGGACGAATACACTATTTCTTCAAGCTTTTTCATATTGGAATTTCGCAATGTTGATTAAAAAAAAAATTGAGATCTATGGAGTATTAATTTTCAATAAGAAACTATGAGTAATTGGTAATCAATCAATTTGAACATTATAGAATACTCCATTATTTAAAGACATAATTTACCTTATCTAACCTAACCTAAATTTTTTGGACCCATATTGAATGTGATTTGAAACACTCAAATGTCACATGTTCTCATATTCTAAATACATTCCATTATTTCCTCAAAAAAAAAAAAAAATAAATAAATAAAATTCCGTTATAAGTATTTTGTATTTCGAAAATTAGATAGTATGGACTACGAAGTAAATCACAATATAAAAAGGTGTTAATTTTCTTTTTTCTATTATGTCAATCAAACAAACACTTATGATCATATTCATATGCTTGCATTTTACCTACTCACAAGTATACATATGTAACAAAGCTTGGTAGAGTTGGCGGGAACTCACCTTGTGACCTTAAGATCACGAATTTAAGCCCTACCAACTACATTTGCTTGGGAATAAGGGGATTTCCTTACTTCCCCCTCTACTCTCAAGCGTTGACCTGCAGAGGTGAGGTGTCGATTTATTAGGGTTCTTTATATTACCTTGGAAAAAATAAAATAAAAAAACTATCCTAAATATTGAATAATTTTCCAAACATACACACTAATAATTCATGGCTGTTTTCTCAATAATAATAATAATAATAATAATAATAATTCATAACTGTTATGAGTGTTGAACTACATGGTTCAGGCCCAAACAGGCCCGTAGAACAGCAAGTGCAAGGTGCCCCTTTGCACAGGGTCCCCAATTTAAAGGGGCCCTTTTTTTTTAATTCTGATAATTAAAAAAAAAAGAAAAAAAAGGCTAAACCTCCTTGTTTATAACGCCAAAACATACTATGCATATTATGATATTCACTTATTCGCGCTAATCTTCCTCATTATTTTCCCCCTTTTTTCAACCTTCTATATTAATTACTCCAATTTTCCAAATTCCTCCATAATTACATCAATCAATTCTATGGAAAATATGGAACATAGTATTGCTTATTCACCCATTTAAGGATTTTCAACGAAAAAATATTAAACTCAGTCAAATTCAAACTATTTTTGTTCCATAACAATGGCAATGAGAAATCAATTTCGATCTTCCATAATTATTGTTATCAAACGGTAATTATTTTACTGTACACATATATGGGTTATCTTCCATCAATTTTTAATCATCTTCATCTATTCCCAAATGATACAACATAAAAATTGAATTGAAGATTTGAAGCAATTTCAGTTCTTTGCTCCGTGCTCATCGAATCGTTTAAATGTAATCATTTTTTTTTTTTTTTTTCTGGTCTTGATAATGAATTGAAGCAATTTTTAATAGTATTTTATAGTTTTATACACAAGTTGTTTTGATAATATGTTAATTACATAATCTGTTAATTTTAGTTAGTATTTTTACTACTATTTTAAAGGTAAATCTGTTTTGATAATCGTTTAAAGGTAAATCTGTTTTGATAATATCTGTTAATTACATAATAGTCATAATTATTGATGAATTGTATACACTTTGATCTGTTTATACTCGTACTTCTCTGTATCTAAGCAATATTTTTTTTATTTATTTTTTAAGGTCGAAATTCTAGGTAAAAATATAATTCTAGATAAAATTTTTTTTATATATTTTTCACATTATTAAGGGCTCCTATTTCGATTTGGAACAGGGCCCCCAAAATCATTGCTACGGCCCTGGGCCCAAACAATGCATGTAGGCCTAACTGCCTAAGCAATATACTCCAAGGTCCAACTTTAGCCAGTTTGGCCGTGGTTCTTTTATGTTCTTCAACTCTCGATTCTTTTTTGCTTATTAAGTTATTATGTACTTCGTAATTTCGTATCACCCAAATCATTCTATAAGTCTATTTTACCTATGCGAATATATAAAAGCTCAAACCTCACACTACCATTCTATAATACTCCATCAATTACAAGTCCTAGCCTCAAAATATTACCGGTAAGTGGATAGATCGATACTACATGTTTTAAAGTTATGTGCCCTTATAGCCTTATGTCTTACTACTATTAAATAGTCACTACCTTGATCTCATAATAAATTATCGCAATTCTAACTTATGTATGCATAATTACCTTGTATTACTATATACAAGTAACTGTTATATCAATTCACTATGTCACGTCACCCACTCACCCGAGTACCAAAATTAACTAATCCTCTATCATCCATCACTCCGTTATACTAGCTTTTAAATCCATATGGTGCATGATATAATAGAACTATGGAAGTACTTGGTTACTTAAATTGCTACACAGCCAGTCCACAACTAAGCAAATGTCTTACTCCCAAAAGTTCACTCCAGTAATATACAAGTATATAAGCCGCACATATTTAAGTGACAATCATATGCTTTTATATTGCTTGGACCAGGAAACACGTACAATACGTACGCATTGTTACTTTATTTGAATTGCGTTTGAAAATCCTTGTTTTTGAAGATTAAATTATGAAGTACGAAGTAGTGCATATCCAACAACAGGTCATCCAACAGCTGTTAACTAATTGATTTAATGATTGTGAAAGATATGATTCCCATGGTTCTACGAGTTTTGCTTTGTTTATATGGATAATTGCCCAATTTAGGATTTGTTAACTAATGGCTATATACAGTTGAGTATTTGATTATTCTTTTGTCAACTAGCTTAAGTTAATATGAATGTTACCAACCTAAACAAATTAAACAACTTCAACAAAATTTCAAAATAAAAAAAAAATGCAGCTTCTAAAGAGGATACACAAATATAGGCTGTTAATTTTATTATGATTTCTTTATATATTATTAAAAAGGGGTTATAATTTAATGCAATTTAACCCCTGTTCTGTTCAACTTATTTCCACTTATTTCAAGGTTAATAAGTTCAGATAAGATAAGTTCAGATAAGTTGTGATAAGAGTTAATCAGGTTTACCCAATTTAATTTATAACTAAAATAAGTTCTTATAAGGGCTAATAAGTTTAGATAAATTCAGATAAGATACAATAAGTTAAGATAAGTTTAGATGAGTAAAAAACAGGTGAATAGAACGCACCTTTATAATATATTTAAAGTTCAATTTGTTGAGAGAATGATAAAGTTCTTTTCATTTTGATGTCTTCGATCTTTAGCTATAGCATGACACTTTACATATAAGAAATTGATCTTTTAATGCGGTTATTGATCATATAAAATGTTGGAAACTAAACATGTTAGTTATTACTTAGATGGACAAATAAATAATTACTTCAAAGAACTTTGAATTTTGTTTCAATTTCAAATGGTATTACAGCTTAAGTTTAAAATGATTGTTTAAAATCCAATTTAATTTGATTAAATAAACCAACATTATTTCAATATGAGATCTTATTTACACTGAATACGGAGCTAAATAATAATCAATGATTGGTAAAATTCAGCATAAAAACTTTAAACTTTATACACATGCATAAAAGAAATCATCAGGAATCAGAACATCCCCCACAATACCAACCTTGTATAATGCCATGAATGATGAATCATGACCCACAAGAACAATCGGATAAAACTTGGTTGTTACATTCAACTAACTCTGTACTCAAGCCCCAACCTCCGGTTCTCATTATACTTAACCATATATAAAACACATTATTGGCCTAGATTTTAGTGCATTCCACCTAGTCCAAGAAATATTTTTAAAAATCAATTTTTTTTCTTTAATTTTTATTTTGTTTATTGATAAAGATTAACAAGAAGAACTAGTTATGACAATTTTCTCTGAAGAATGTAATCTAACGCCTATTTCAATAAACTGAAAATAACTGAACTGAAATGAACCGAAATAAATTGTTTATGAGATAAGGAAGTTAAGAAGTGAACTGAACTGAAATTAAGCTTAATTGTTTATTTAAGAAAGTATGAATTTTTGAGGTCGGTACATCGATACATGAATCAATATATCGATGAATTACTTTGTAATATATAATGTCTCATTGACGTAATACACTCTCTTTATTTCTATTTGTTAGTCTTATTTATCTCTTTATTATGATTGTACTTGAATTTTCATTTCTTGTTATCAATTAGCGATAATTTATGCTAAAACAAATAGGGACACTTACCGTACCTTGTTACTTGAAGACACGACAAGAATTGAAAGAAGAGAAATGGTCCGTGTTAACATACGAAGTAGTAAATACACTAAATAGGTACTCAACTTTCTGATTTTTTAGGAATTGGGCACTCAACTTTAATTTTTAATCAATTGGGTACTCAGAAGCTAACTTTTGTTAACTTATCAATTCTGTTAACTATAAATAATCTGGGCTTAGCCCTCTTTCTCAATTTATAAAATCATTTTTCTCAATTTCTATTTCTTTATTTTGTGTTCTTCATGAGTGAAATACTTCACATTTATATATTTCGTAAATTAGTTCCCCCGTCTCTTATAATTTCAATCCCTCTTTCTTTCTTCTTACTTCGTATTACTTCATTATATATTAAGTAAATAGAATAAACTATTGATGAATAACTCTATGCTTCTACCCCAACAAATTAAAAGAAAGCTTAATTTAAGAGGTATATATATATATATATAGGGGGAGGCTCTTGTGAGAATTTATCTTATGTGAGAATTTTTCTTATGTGAGAACACTCTTTATGTTCTAAATTTTAACTCTTATGATCTAAATTTTAAATATGATGTTCTAAACTTTTCCTCAGGTGTTCTAAATTAAATCAAATGTTCTAATTTAGTATTCACATGTTCTAAACCATAAATTAGTTAAGTTTGATATTATAAATTTTAAAAACTTGTTCCAAAATTTTAACTTGTATGTTCTAAATTTTAAAACGTGTGTTCTAAGATTTTTAGTTATATGTTCCAGATTTTAAAGCGTATGTTCTATTTTTTACTCGTATATTCTAAATTTTTTACTCACATGTTCTATATTCTATATCAATTTATTCTAAATTTTTATTCACATGTTCCTAATCTTAAATCAGATGATCTAAATTTTATTCATGTTTAAAATTTCATAAAGCAAATTTACTAAATATTTAGTCACTTGTTCTAATTCTTAAATAAGATGTTCTAAACATATTACTCACACTGATGTTCTAAATTATTACTCATATGTTCTAAAGTTTAATTTGAGTCACATGTTCTAAATTTTTTCTCTTATGTTCTAAATTTGTACTCACATGTTCTAAATTTAAGATCAATTCTCATATAAATACAAATTCTCACATATGGGCCTATTCTCACTGGATCCCACCCCTATATATATATATGTATATATATGTATATATATATATAAACTTAATTCAATTATGGAAGCTAATTGCCTAAATTCTACTAAAAATTTAAAATGTTGCAAAAGGTAAAATAATCTAGAAGACTAGAAGTACTAGCTTTTTAGCTTGAAACTCCATTGATGAAGATGCTCTGAAAAGCACTTATATGATTTTGCCTTTGAACAAAAGTTAATTGTGTTTTAAAGGAGCATTAATATTTAACATATTAACGTTACCAATTATTACACAGAAGTTTGACTCAAAAGATTGGAGTGGGCAGAGAATTTTGCCTTTAGTATTTTTGCTTGAAAGGTTAAAATTCAGAAGCTTTCTAGTGTCATATGTCATGAGATGAATTATCATACACAATTTTTGATGGAAAATAAAGTTGATTATTAACGGTGCTAAAGTAGTGACTTGATTAAAAACCAAGTAAGTGAAATGGTCGCAACATATCTCAACTCGAAATGGTCTTATATAAGTGAAATTCAACCCCATTAATTTATACACCATACCACATTACATTTCATTAACAAAAACCCCTCCAAAACTCCCTCACTCATCATGCTTAAACCCCACCACCACCACCACCACCACCACCACCTCTACCACCTCCTCTCCCTCCTATTCCTATCCCTCCACCTCCCATTTACCCTCTCCACCACCACCACCGCCCCCGCCGACATCGCCGCTTTAAAATCATTAAAATCCTCCATCACCCCCTCATCAATCTTTCCCTCCTCCTGTCTCTCAACCTGGGACTTCTCCTCCGACCCATGCTCCAAACCCATTACAACCCACTTCATTTGCGGACTCTCCTGCTCATCCAACCGAGTCACCTCAATCACACTCGACTCAGCCGGGTACTCCGGCACTCTCACCCCCCTCATCTCGCAACTCACCCAACTCATCATCCTTGACCTCGGTCAAAACTCATTCCATGGCTCAATCCCACCTTCTCTCTCCTCCCTCTCTCTCCTCCAACAACTCACTCTTAGATCAAATTCCTTTTCTGGCCCTCTTCCTTCTTCCATCTCATCCCTTAAATCTCTTCAAGAGCTTGACCTTTCTGGTAATTTACTCACTGGTACCCTCCCTAATACTCTCCCTTTTCTCTCTCATTTGACCAGGCTTGACCTTAGCTTCAACAAATTCTCCGGTAATCTCCCCAAATTACCCCCTAATCTAATCGAACTTGCAATCAAATCAAACTTATTATCTGGGTCAATCTCAAAATCCTCCTTCTCCGAGTTGACTCAGCTTGAAACGGTCGAACTCAGTGCTAACTCGTTCACCGGAGTTTTACAATCATGGTTCTTCCAACTTCCGGGTTTACAACAAATCAACCTCTCGAACAACAGTTTTACACGTGTCGAGATCTGGAAGCCTAGCAAATACAACTCAATAGTAGCCGTTGATTTGGGGTTTAACAAAATTGAAGGGTATTTTCCTGTGAATTTGACGGAATACCCTGTATTAGCCTCACTTTCGTTAAGGTACAACCGCTTACGTGGATCAATCCCATTGGAGCTCAGTAAGAAGAGTAGTTTAAAGAGATTATTTCTTGATGGAAATTACTTGACGGGGATTCCACCGGCGGGATTATTTTCCGGTGCCGGAGAAGAATCTCCGGTAGCCGGAAGTTTAGGGGATAATTGTCTGCGGGGGTGTCCACCGAAGTCGCAGCTATGCCTGCCTTTGCAAAAACCTATGTCAGTGTGTAAGCAAGTTTACGGCGGTAAAAGACATGGCAAAAATTGAATAGTCAATTTTGTCGGGAAATTAATTAATTGAAAAAAAAATTAATTATTTTGAAAAATGTTGTTTGAATAAAAGACTTTCTACTTGCTGAGGTGGCGCGTGGGGTGGGGAAATGTGAAATTGGGCGGTGATGAGGTGAGGAGGGAGATTGTGTGGTTTCGCGAGCTTACGTGGACGGTTGAAATTTGTGGTGTTTTCGAAGGGTTATAAACTAATTTGCATGGGCGTGTAGATTTCATTTTCTTTCACTTTCACTTTCAGTTTTTTTTTTTTTTTTTTTTTTTTTTTTTTTTTTTGGGAGAGGATGGGTTTTTTGTGTTGTAGGACTATGCTACTTCGTAAAAGTGTATAATAATGTGTATATTAGAATTTATTCAAATAATAATCAGATTTATAGTAGTGTATTCATTACTTGTCGTATGAATTTGTTCGTTTAGTCATTTTAAGATTGTCAATTAATGTAAATGAAGAGTAGATTTGATGTAAGTAATGAACATAATTATCAAATTAGGGATTGAATCTTTATCTACAACTATGCTTTTTTAGGCCACAACAACTTTTTATAGACCAAAAATTATATAAATAAATAAAATAAGGAGTGAGCCATAAGGAAGGGGGTGAGAATTGATCGCAAAATTTTCTAAAATAAAAAAAGACGTTTTAACCATTTGAGCTATCCCTCACTCTCTAGTTGAGGCATTGTGCATACCCCCTTCGTGTTTTAATAAGTGTTACACTTTGACCAAACACGCATGCCGAGACATGACTTTGACCCTTAATTTATCTAATTATATATTAATAAAATCATTGGAAATTTTATAATATGAAAGTATACATTATAACGATTTCAATAATGTATTATACAATAACATTTGTATTTTATATATTAGTAAACTAATCAAGTCAAAATCATTATATAAATAATGAAAAAAATCAAAGCGTAACACTTATTAAGATTGAAAAACAAAGATTCACCCCGTTGTCAAGTTGGGTAAATGTCGGTAGTAACAGCATCGCATGTCATCCATATGCAAATACAAAAACTATTACACGCCAAAAAAATTAAATAAATGGTGGGTCCATATATAAAAACAAAATTTTCTGTCCAGATATGTTGTTAATTAATTAAGCTCCAGGTACAGACAGTGTTATTACTCCGTAGTTTGATCGATCATATGATACCGAGTGATTAAATTATTTTACTGTATTAATCTTGGATAAAATAAAATGACCAATATTCAACTATACTGTAAATTTTGTTGATCAGATTTATCACACAGTTTAATTGTCAGTTAGACTTAGAAATGACGTTAATTGGAATCCAATGACTGACTGGACTGACTTTAGTCAGAAAGCTCAGAAATCTTTTTATAGCTAGTACTCCGTATAAATCATTGACATAGTACGGACTATATTATATTTTAAGATGATTTTACTAGTACTCGTATTAAATTACTGGATGATTGTGTTTCTCGCTTGCTTGCAACAATTGCAAGTACTACTGTACTAGTGTACTACAAGTAGCTCGCGTATTTTTTTTATGATTATGCAAACTCTTAATTAGACTAAAAATTCTTTATTGTCAATGTTACAAAGTATAAATACTTTATTGTCAATATATAAAAGAAAGTTGTATTTCAACAATTGTATGGTGAAAATTGAAGGATTTTAGATGTATAGTACCATGAATTGATATGATGGGACAATAATCAAATAAAATGAAATTTATAAGATTGAGACAATTTACTACTCCCTCAATACCATAATATAATTCCTATTTTTTTTTATTTTATTTTGGAGACTCAAAATGTTGTTTATGTTTTTATTTTTGAATAATTTGTAAAGATCATTATACTCTCATTTTTTTAAACTTTATTCATTGTATTTTTTAAGTTACCTTTGAATTTTGCATATATTTTATACTTTTTTCCACTTTCTCTTTTCAACTTTTGTCTATAATTACACTTTTCACATTTATTAATGTACTTCACCTACTTTTCCCGCCTATTTTTAAATACTGTGAAAAAACACAAACAAGAACTGTATATTGAGACGGAGGGAGTAGTATATAAGTTTTTATTTGTATCTAAAGAGCTAGAATTATTATTCAAGTTAAAGGTGCCTGGAGTTTAGCTCCCTAATGCTCGTTAATCATAATTAATAATTAATAATATAAATGTTATTTGTCATAACAAAAATGTTATCTACATTATTCTTGATCTTAATTGCTGAATCCATGTAATACCATTTGTTGAGGAGCCTCCTCTTCTAGATTATAACATGATTAATAACCTATCAACTTTACATAATATAAATCAATCTGTTAATTGGTTTATACTCCATACTTCATATTATTTTTTTTTATCCATTTAATTCGTTTATTATATATAAAGCATACTTTGATGTAAGTAAAAATAAATCTTATAAAACAAGTAATGAAATTTTGAGAGTGGTGCATGCAGAATTGCAGATGGATGAATTGAGAAACTTGAACTTAATGATTTTTAACTTTTTAATCAGCAAAAATTAGTAATAGTACGTGTATTATAATATACAAGTAGAGTATATGTGGGATGTCTCCTTACAAATTTTTTTACAAATTAAACATCATAGGGATACCCGGATCGGACCAATTATACAAATACTTCACCTGTTTCTTTAATATTGCAACATGGAGGAGGAATTATGCATCCCAAAGCGCAATTTAAATCTTAAATCAAGTCGAAAATACAATGGCAGTTATCAATTAATCTTAAAATTGTGACGTCGTACATATTTAATCCCTAGTATTTTAGGGAGGTGATGGGGATGACGGTTATGGAGTAGGAGGAGATGGTGTTTTAGGCGGCGTATCAGGAGGATAATAGACAGTTGATGGTGCAGATGGCGGTGTTGGATCAACAATTAGAACAGGAGGAGATGAAGGTCTAGGTGTATCAGGAGGATAGACCGGTGATGGTGGGATTGGAATAATGGATGGATCGTCGATTTGAATAGGAGGAAATACTGGTAGTGTATCGGGAGATGGTGGTGTTGGAGCTGGTGGATCGACGACTAGAATAGGAGGAGATGGACCGAGGTTTGAAGTTGAAGGATATGGTGCTGTTGTATTTGGTAAATCAGGAGGATAGACAGGTGGTGGTGGAAATATTGGGACTGAAGTTGAAGGGGCTGCTGGTGGTTGAAAAGAACAACTTGCAATCTTACCGCCTTTATTCTCATCAATTGGAGGCGAACCATATTCAAGAGATGATGACAATGATATCGGAGGACTACAAATTGGCTTGCATGAAGCGCAATCAATTGTACAACCATTAGGACAAAATTCGGGACAAACATGCTCTAAGTTATAGCACATTTTGTACTTTTTGATCTTACACGATGCTCTCATGAGATGGTTCGTGTTCCCTAGAGGAATCGCGGCATCTAGCAAGACTACCAATGACAAAAGAAAACACCCTAGATAAAATATCTTGTGCAGAGCTATTTCAAAGAATTTGATTAGTTCTCAACTGATGGGTTTGTAGCATCATTGCAAAACAGCTTATTATGTAGAGGTGTAGGCATCCAAGTTGATAATTTACTATTAATACTTCGTATTAATTCCCTAAGATGCCGGGTCAAGGCGTTAATATAACACAAATTAAGTGTATATACATACCTTCAAAGTCATCTCACATGTATATATTGTGCATATGGCGGTCCAACATAAATAAATGGTTAGTGAACATGATATATACTTGTATGAAAGTTGCAGAAAATACATATAATTAAGGTTTAAGGACTTTGATTGTTAAGTCTGCAATCGTTCTTCTTTGTTTTATTACCTGTATATATACAACTTGGAATCACCTTAATCAATTAAACTTAATTAGAGGTGTGCAATGCTAATTACAATACAAGCAAGTAGCTAGCACGATTAGATTGGAGCTTCTAATATTGTGATGCTTAATTATCGATGAAGTTGATTTTTCATTTAAGTACCAAACATTAACCAATTGGATATAGTCTGATCACAGGGTTAAAAAAGAACTAAAGACTTTATTCTTGAATGGAGGAATGCTTAACCCTTAGATATCGGAGTTATTTTCCTTTTGGGAGCATTGTGGAGTTAATTGAAGCCACTTTAAGTAAGGGACTATTAATCTAGTAATCTACTAATGTTTACAGCCATGCAAAATTCATATAAGTAATGTAATTTCTAGCAACATTGCATATCATATACTGTAAAATATTGCTCATTATTAAAGATAAGTTCAACTTAATTAATTAGACTTTTCCCGAATAAATTAAGTTTAATTAGTTGTAAATTATGATCAATACCTGGTATATAAGTAGCGATTTCAAATTCAGAGGCTAGTTAATCGTACTCTGGCAACTTTAGGTAAGGTTGGAAAAGTTGATAGATAAGTGACCTACTACATAAAATATAAAATATATGCTCAAATGCAGGCGCTTACAAAATATGATTTTGATACATTAACATATAATTCATGTTAGTTGATTAGATAATATAATTATATAAAATAAGTTTTGACAAATCGAGTGTTTTGCGTACAGCTAACCACACCATGTGGCCGCTTGTAAGATAACAAAGTAACACCAACAACACTGAACAAGTACCCCTTGTAATATTGACCAACCTCTAAAACATTAATCGAGTAACCTTGTAACACTGACCGATTAACCCCTATAATAATAACGAAGTAACACTCATGATGGCTGTGAACACTCAACAACATATAAGAATTTGGGACAGTTTTGCAATGGCTACACTAATTTTATAGCCACCATAATATTTTGATCCATGCCATTAATTATTATTATTAGATCTATACCCTCTATTTTATGGAAGACTATTTAATGGCTACAGAGAAATTGTGGCCATTGTAATTATTTTTAATTTTAACCGTTTATTTTTAAAAACCAATCTTGTCCATCCATTCAATTGACTTTAAACATTTATCAAAATATAAATTATAACATTGTTCTCAGTTATTTAAAAAAAAAAAAAAAAAAAACAAAAAAACTGCTATTTACAATCGCAAAATCACCGTTGTTGTGAAGTTTAAACCTTCAAATTATGAAGAAAGTATCTTGAATCTTGATTGTTGTTTCATAATTAATAACCATAGAAGTATCTAAGGTCTACAATTTTCATCAAAATTAATACGAATCATCATCTTCCTCATCTATATATTTAAAAAAAAAAAAAAAAAAATGGAAAAATGTCAATAAAGGTATTATGTTTTTTTGATTCATTTACAATTACAGTAGTCTCTAATTCTAACTCCTTTTCATAGAACTAAGAATTACATTAGATACCTAATACCTTACTTGGGAAGATGAACTCTGCCCATACAATTGAAACTACAAGTCATACAAAACTGCATTTAACAGATAGAGTATCTCGCTGGGAAAGATGAAGTATATAATTTTAATTGGTACTGTTAGATATATTTATTTTGTGGGATTAAAAATAATGTTTTTATAAATATATTTTTTTTATTATTACTAGAATTATGTAGACAAATTAATGATGGCTATGATTTAATATTGCATATCAATGGTTCATATTTAAATATTATAATGGCTACAAGATTATTGTAGCCATTGTAAAACTGTCCCTATTTTATTGACTAGATTACTTTTTTTTTAATTAAAAATAGTAAGTGACCCCTTCTCTTTCCCCTTCTTTTTTTTCCGATTTCTTTCCTGCTTCCTCAAATTCTCAAATGTTTCATGAAATCTTTGCACAATTTCTTTCAATTTTTATGGGAAAGCAAAGTTGCTATGGTATCTTAATTAGATACATACTACCAATAATGATAAGTGAGTTTGTTAGAGTAGACTTTTTTCCATTCATGTGATTAGAAATACATTGCAATTTTTGCTAATGTCATGATTAATGATTACTAATTAGATTTAAAAAATCAAAAGATGATAGCAATACGATAATGTTGCAGTTTGTAGTTTTTTCAATTGAATTATGCCATCAGCCCATCTCTTATAGTAGTAAAAGATTTCTTTTTACAGTTTTTTTTTCTTCCCCTACAATTGAGATTTTTTTTTTTCGATTCCTCCTCACTAATCAGTTTGTAGTTTAAACTTTTTTCCCATTTATCATCATCAAACACTTGTCTTTATTACCGGGTAGATTTTTTTTTTTTTAATAACAAATTCATATATATGAATGGACATGATTAATCTTCAATGTTTAAATAATGGAGATTGAAAGTAGTTACAATGAATACATTTATGTAGCCATTGAAAAGTCTTCCTTGTGAAATGCAAAATGATAAATGTTTGGATCGATCTCAAATACAAGTATAAAATGTTGTAAAGTCTCAAAAACCCTTTAAGGGTCCGCCCTAAGATGTAGTGGGTCGGGCCAGACCCTATTATTTTAGGGCTGGGTCGTAAACCCCTAAAAAAAAAATTAGCCCAAAAACCTTCTTCTCTTTCCTCAAAGAAAAAGAAAAAAAAAACTTCTCTGTTCTTCGTAGTCGGCGAATTATCACAGAAATCATCAGTGTGTATTTTTCTGTTCAATCTTTAGCTCGGGAAATAATTCAATATGGGATTGAAAAATATCAGGTAATTTCTGCCTCAAAATATTTTTGGAATTGTTAATTTTTTTTATGAATTTGGGGGTTAAAATTTCTGCAAAATTGATGATTAGGTCGGATGCTACGAAGAAAGCAGATCGCAAATTTGAAAAGAAACTTGAGTTTTATTCGAGTAATAGTTCCTTTCCAATTACTGAAATATTATTAATTTTTTCTGGGCTTTTACTTTAAATGGTTAAATTGGCTGTTTATGATTCTGGGTTTTGTTTAAAACGAGTGCAGAAGTCAGAGAAACTGTTGCTTCATTAAGTGCTACAAAGGCGATTGCAAAGGTAAAATTTCTAATCAAGCTTAATTAATTTACTGTGAAAAAAAAAAACAAATACATTGTAGTACCAAAAAAAAATAAAAAGATTAAAAAAATCAAAACTTTAGGCTATGATAGAGCTCCTAATTTGTTTTTTTTTTTTTTTACTTTTTTTACCTTTGTTATGGTTTAATGCTGTATGTATATCAAGTGTATTGTTGGAGGCACTTTGGTTGTTGGGAATTGAGATATACAATGATAACTTTGCATTGGTAGCTCTATATAAGAGAACTAGCAAAAGTCAATTATAAATTGGCATGTCTGTGCCATAAACAGGCACTCTATGAACGGAGGCGATGTTTTGGCGTGGTTGCCTAGGGTGGTGGTGATCGATGTTAGGTTGGGTGGTTAAACACTTGACTGTCTAATGTCATACCACCACCAAATGCAAGAGTCTGAAGTCTCAACTCTTCCACCATTACAACCATAACCAATTGTAATAGTAGGAGCAATGGAAGACAGGTGGTGAAGATTAAGAAAAACTAAAACTAGGGAGACTGGGAGATCCTCATCCTGATAAAGGGAAGGCAACAGCAGTATGTGGCCGTGGGGAGGGGGCGAGGTTATTTTATATCTCATCATGTATAAACATCCTTCCTTTTGAGATCCATCCTACATACGCCTAAGTGTAATTTTACATCCTTTACACCTCTAATACTCTTCCCGTGTGTTCTCTCCACATGATCATATATGAAACATTGTAATATAAATGGGTGTAACTACAACTGTATGTGACATTGTAAGAGTATGTAAATATGTATTGGACCCTTTAAAAAATAAAAATAATTCTGTTATAGCAAAGCATTCGCAAGTTAGTGGCCCAGCTAATGCTAGCAATTTCAGAGCAGGCAACCTAAAGTAGTGAATAGTCAGCACTCAGCAATATAAAGGTACAAAATAACTATGATATTGATCCAGAAAATATGGCCTCCCTACTTTGATATAACTGTTTGGTGGATATGGAGGTGGCGCGATTGTGTAACCTTTAATCGAATGCAAGAAATTCCAGTGGATATAAATAAATTTCTACTACAAAGATTTGAGGAAGTTTAGAGAGTTTTGGGTGATAGTGTGACTAGTGATAGTGCAGCACCTAGAATGAGGAGGGAGATCCAAGTCAGATAGACTAGTGATAGTCAGATAGTGTGACACTAGTGATAGTCTTTGAGGAAGTTTAATCGATTGCAATAGCATTTTTGTATTTGATTAATTTCTCTGATATTTTTTTTAACTCTATATTACTGCTGCATTTTGTCACTTGTGTTCTGTTTCTTTCTTTGCCAGAAAAGCAAGAGTGCAAGAAAACGGCAAAAGAAATTAAAAGCTTATGACCTATCCCTCCTCAATGAAGTCTTGCCTGAGGTGAAAGAATCACAGCAACCTGCTCCTCCACCTAAAAAATTGAATTGCAAATCCAGACAGAAACTAGTGTGAGTGGCTATTCCTTTGTTTAATTACAGTTGTTTAACTTGATTTACTGATATATCTATTGATGGCAGATTGAAGGAGACAGAACGGATGGAGGCTGTCTTAAAACATCCTGCTTTCCAATCTGATCCATTCGCTGCCATACATCGGTACCTGGTGAACACCCAACCAGCTCCTAAAGCTGAGCCTGTAAAGAAGAAGTCCAAAGACGATGCAAAGAAGAAAAGGAAGAAGAAAACAAAATCTTCTTCAAAACCACAGTCCATGGAGATGTGAATGGCAAAGTTGGGTATGTCAGCAACAGCTTTTCTATCGATTCCTCTGAAGACAGGTACAGGAGTTCAAGCTTCGGTGATACTAGATGTTGTGGGGCTATCATCACCGATGGAAAAAGATTTAGTCTGCTTGTTGGGTTGATTATCCGTCTTATATGGAAAATTGAGAATTATTAATAGGTCATGTAGCTCTTAAGTGAAAGAATCATTGCAAACCCAACGTCACCAAAAATCTTTTATAGCTTTAGGTGAGTAGATATAGCAGTGTCTTATCAAATACGTACACTGCGGTTTTTGTATGTTTGAAATTTTTTGTAGGTAGACATCTCAATACATTACATTAGTTTTCTCTTGGCTCTATTATGAATTTATGATCAGCTTTTTCATTAATATTATACGGAATAGAAATTGTCTATAAATATGAAATCTATCCAAATTATAATCGTACATCATCTATATTAATAAATCAACCTCTCCTTATTTTTCCTGACTTCACTATGACAGGCTTGACAGCTAGAAAACTTGTGACATGTATAAGTTGTTAAAATAAAATAGGGATGAATTTTAGGAATGTAAGAAAGGCTTCATGACATTTTATGAATGAATATTTTGTTTTTGAATTTTTTTTTTTCACAAGTTACGCACATGCAAGTAAGTAAAACTAGGATATTCTCATTTAAGAGGAACTTGATGCAGACTAAAATAGATTGTGGGTGGAATTTCTATAATGTTTGTTTTACGATATAGGTTAACAAAGTGAAATATTATTAATAAAATAGCACCAGTGGTCTAGTGGTAGAATAGTACCCTGCCACGGTACAGACCCGGGTTCGATTCCCGGCTGGTGCATTATTGTTTTTTTACTCGAATCCATCCATGACAGAAGTATAGATTAAATCATAAAGATGTCCATCTTCATTGTGTATTTTTACTTTAATTTTTGACAGAAGTACAGATAAATCATAAATGACCATAAATATTCATATTAAGGTATAAGCAAGATCAAGCATATAAAAATCGAAGAGGCAAGTCTATATAAGATTACAAACTCTTTCTCCTGAATGAGGTCAGGCATAGGTTACAATACAAAGAACATCGCTGTCCTACTAAGCCTACAAAACAAAAAAAACATTGGTCCAACATTGAAGTTGCACCACCTATCTACTCGCATTTGATTGACCTATATATATGACGGACAAAAAAGAGTGCAGCACGGAAGCCAACCATTCCAAGCATAAGGAAGAAGCCATAACATATGCAAGCCATGTAGCCGAAGAAAAATGATGTCTGCATGAACCCAGACATATCCGAGCGTGCATAGTAGTAGTAAAGGCAGTATCCATATATAAATAGCCCTGTAGAACCACCGCATAGGAAGGACCTGCCATAACAAGTACCAAATCAGTTAACATCATACTAATATGATTGCATCAGCTTCAGTAATATCAGACTTATCTACTCCGTACTATATTAACTTATCCAGGATATCATGGGGGAAAGTCAGAAAGCAACAATGCAGACATACAAAACAGACATATACAACAAGGTTCCAATGAAAGTAATCGTGAATCCTAAGATAAAGTAGGTAGCATGCATATTTATGCATCCAAGTTATTCCCAGAGTTAATTAAAAATGACAACTTTCAAGGTCACTAGCAAGGCAAATGCATAGAAATAAATCATACATTATGAATACACCATTCATGAAATTAATCAGACATAAGCGCAGAATACATACCTCCACCACCACTCATGGTCTTCAGCAGCAAGTTGGAAGTATGTCAAAGCAACAGTAATGAAAGCAGTGACTATAATCAAAATAATGAAGACAATGAACAAAATGCTATAAATTGTGTAAATCCTGTGTCCCCAAACACTGGCAAAGATGTAGTAGAGCTCTATGTATATCGCACTGAATGGTAAAAACCCAGCCATTGCCATCTGAGGAAGAGTCCCTCGGTACCACGGCAGTGGTGGAATTTCTCTGGGGTACTTTGTTGTGCGACATGGAGCTTGGAACTCAGCCTTGCTATTCTTTCCAGCGATCCCGCCCAATACTAGCAACGGTGAAGTTACAAGAGTCCAGATAAGAAGTATAACCATAATTGTGCCAAATGGAAGAGCAGCAGTAGCATGGTATGCTATAGCAACAGTGTTGAGGAAGCAAAAAGTGAGAAACAGAGGACCACAGAACAAGAAACCAGTCAGCAACAGATTCCTAACCTGTCAAAACAAACGGGGGAAGAAAATCAGTAAGCTTTCTGATGTCATTTTATCAGTGGGACGGTGAGGGGGTGAATCAGATGGAAGCAGAGAAATTAAGATTCAGCATGCCATATGCAGTATCACATACCCAGTTTGATCCTTCTAGCTGACAATAAAAGGAGGTTGCAGTATAACCAGCAAAGCCAGATGTAAGAGCATAGATGACAACCAGGGCCGTGAACAGTGCTCCTCGGTTGTAAGGATAAAACACTCCAACTAGTGCAAGCAAGAATATGAATACCGTCCTGAGAGCACAGAAGATATAGGTCAGATAAGATACTACAACATAGACTCCCCCATCCTCAGATGATGAAATAAATCAAGACAAAAGAAAATTAAGGTACTTACAGAGTAAATAGCTGAGTACCAGATCCAAGAGCAGCTGCCAGCACTGATTTGTACTTGGGAAACCTGAACACATCCCCATGAATATATTTCCAACCAGTTTCTTCCTGGTCTTCAGCTGTTTCTTCATCGTGTGCATACCTTTTCAGCAAGAAAATGATACATCAGAATTACAATAAATGATACAAATTGACCATATGGCTTGGTATAAACAACTACTTAGTTATCACTTAAATAAACCATTCACTCGTCAAAGTTGGTAAAGCTGCATGGTATCCATAAATAAAACAACATAATGAGTAGATTAACTCAGCGATCTTACTTGACAAAATCATTCTTGAGCACTCGCATGAGAATTGTGGCAAGAAATCCAGTCAGGAGAAGCACTGTGACACATGAGTTTATGATAGAGAACCAATGGATCTCTAAATGATGTGGAAGAGAGGAAGACTGTGAGTATTTATCCATTCTCTTCTCAAATGGCGTTTTTGTCTCTTTCCACTTCACAGAATACATAAATTCTACATCCACTTCCTTATCATCAGTAATGTCCACCAAAGAGTTGGGATCAGTTCGGACATTGATTTCAATTACACGGTCCTTGTTGTACAAGATGTCAAAATGGATATGCTTATATAAATAATACTTGTACTCGCTTGGATCCAGTTTGCCCTCCTTGTCAACTTTTCCAAGGAAACCCCAGATTGGCAAGTCATCATAGTACATTTGAAAGTAGTAATCTTTGGCTACTGCATCTCTGAATTGAACAATGTGTTCCTTGGACAACTTTTTCTTGCAGATGACTTCTGAGTCCTTGTCCACAAGGAAATCAAGCTTGTAGGGAGCACTGACTAGACGATCTCCATTTAATACTTCACCAAGAGCTTCTTTCTTCTCCTTGACATGATCTGCAATTCAGAGAAAACAGGTCTAGAATACAGCAATACAGAGGTGAAACATGCACAAATGACTAAAATAGTTATTTACCTGGAATACAGAATGGAAGATCAAAATATCGATATGTTTCACTGAAAGAAAAGGACATAAAAATCAGACAGCAATATCAGAGCCAATAAGGGGCATAAAATTCAAACAAGCATAAGCAACCAAAATTAAACCAACTCAATCAACCAAAAAGAACATTCACAATACAATATAAAAAAAATCCTGTAATGTTGAGGTTGGTGGCTCAAATTCACCAGCTCAAGCCTTTGTCACAAGTGATGAATAAAATCTAGTCCTGCTTGTCAGTAATTATTTACTTGTTAACCTTTAGATGTGTTGTTTCTCAGTAACATTCTAACAAAAGGAGGCCTACATTTAAAACCCACATATCTATGACCTTCCAAGTAGAATATTTACTTTGTACAAAAGCAGAAGACAAAGCTACAAACAAGGGATGAGCAAGTTCTTACGTCCAGATTCCTAGGACTAGACACTCAATCCCAGAAGATGAAATTTTCAGCATTCACAGCTCACAAGTCTACATTTTACCCAAATCTACTTCAGACAGTAAGAACATTACGAACCAAAAACTGAACAATATCCCCAAAATCTCCAATTTCAGTCAGAGGTAACTTCACAACCAATATAATTCACACTTAGCTACATACTTTGTATTTAAGACAGCATATAGCAAAAAGTCATCCTAAAACAACGCAGCCTAAAGTAACATATTGTCTTTTTGTCACATCTGTTTTCAGTCACTCAAGTGTAAGTCAGATTCTATATAAACCCAAATCCCTAATAAATGAGCAAATATCTTAGGTGTAGAGTATTTAATAGCCTGATTGCACATGCTCAAAAGTTAAAATATCATTACCTATTATGGTGCATTGTATTGACCAATATCAAATTAAATCGAATTTCAATATCATGCATAATATCTGCATTTAATAGTCACCAAATAAAACAAACCCTAAAAAGGAAAGTAAAATTCCTTCCAAAATCAATTCAAACATGAATCTTGAACAATTCACCATTATTCTATGAGCTTAACACATCAGATCACAATCAGGACAATCAAGCATGATCCAACCACTAATCCAAACTAATTACGCTATAACATCATCAATTTCTCACATTGATCAAATTAACCCCAAATTTCACATCAATAAGCTAAAATTCAACATATTATCAACGCAAAGATCAATCATCTGAATTTGATAAAACGAAATCTATTAATCTTAACTACAAAATTAGAAACACAACCAATTCTCACATAAATCAAAACAACGCCAAACCATTTCCTAAGCTCAAAAAATACAATTACTTCACAAATTAACAACATAATTAGCAAAAATTAGGAAAATAAATGAAGAATTAGGAAAGATAGTGACCTAGGGTTGTGGAAAGGGCCGACTTTGTTGGCGTAAAGAGGAACTTGTTCTCCAGCTTTGTAACGATGATTAGAACCATCGGATCTCACTTGAATAAAACCAGAAGAGAGCAGAAAAACAATGGCCACCATTAAAGTGGCCTTGGATTTCTCCATTGTTGCGCAAAACCTCGGTTTCTCTCTCCTCTTTCTCTTTCTCTCTCTTGAATTCTCGAGTCAAATCGCAGAAATGTAGAGAAGAAGGGGAAGAAAGAAAGAAAGAAAGAAAGAAAGAAAGATTGATCTGAATTTGGGTTATTTTGGGCCACCGTTTTATTGGGAATTTTTATGGAAGGTTGGGTTTATTTATTTATTTTATTTTTTTAAGTTTTGTGGGTCCATGTAAATATTTTTTTAATTTTTTCTTTTTTAATTTTACTGTTTGAGGAAATACTCAAAGGTAGAAAGTTGTAAGTAACTCATGAAATCATGATTGAAATTTCTTTATTCAATTTGTGTATAAAGTTTTGCCTAGAGGGTGACAAACTGATGATGCAATGATATTGGTAGTAACTTATAAAGTTGAGATTGGTACAAACATAACAACAATCAATGTAAAGTTGTGGTTTAAGCGCACATTCTAATTTAAGTAGAGTTTATACGATTTGATTAAAATAAAATAAAGGGAGTACATGAGAAATGTGACTTACATATTGGGATTACAAGTACATGGATGAAATAAACAATATATTAACTAGGCATATATCAATTGTTAACGGAAAATTAGTAGTGGTTGTGTATGTTTACTTTACATGAATATAGAACATGTCTATTATACACCCGAGTGTACCTAAAGAAGACAGACTCAGTCACTTAGCAAAATGAATGCATATTAACATTCAAGGCTGTTATTTTACACTTGAAAGCTAAGAAATCAATTGGATTATGGGGCACAAGTTCAAGGATATAGTAACAATTGTGACATGCACTTAATTTATTTTCTTGTACAATTAGGCTACCTTGCATGTTAGAGTTGGTCTTCTTCACCGTCACTTTAGTGTCTGTCCTTTTGAAAATCCATTAAATACATTTATTGGAAGTTTAAACATCCAAATTTTATTAGGGTGATGACAAAGACTATCCAACTATGTGAATGAGCAATATTTCAACCAAAGTGGTGGGTTGGCCTAATTTTGATAACAAGTTAACATATTCTTGTCACATTATGCAAAACAAAATCATAAATCCCAAAAGTAGACCAATTTCATTTACAAATTATGAATTGTACTAGCTTAAAGTTGTATTGTTTAAAGCACTAATGAAATGGTTAGCGGCATTGAGACTAATTTCTACTTAAAAAAAAAAAAAAAAAAAGATGGTAACTCCTTCAAGGCCATTATTCATAATAAGTGACGAGCAACCACCATCATACTCACATATTGGAAGAAGTGGTAATGCTCTAGTCTTGCCGTCTTGGCAATGTTGATGTTAGATGGGACAACTTACAATTACTGAGAAGATGAAGCTGCTGATTTTTTTACTTCGGGTGTTTAGATGACAGGAGTAAGGGGCTGTGAGAAGGTCTCACACTCGCACCCATGTAAGTTATCGACCACATTGAAGTGTATATATAGTATATAAAGTTCAAAACTCGAATCCTTATACTGTATGTTTACTTTCAAATACATCGTGGTGTTGCACATTTTGTATGTAACTCAAAGCTCTAAATTGAAATAAGCTGAAATGAACAAAATTAGGTTGTATACACTTGTACACTTGGAATCTGGAGACCATGTCCTGCCAGAGATAGATAGAGAGCTCAAGGGATGAAAATTTCATACAAACAAGGAGAAAGATGATGGAAAAAAGGGATATAAACAAATTTGAAATTTCATAAGATATAACTGAAAATTAATGTCAAAAATCTCTTAACAATTGATACAACTCTAGTATTCTATTACATGACATAATTCTCCAGAACTGAAACTATTTTCTTCATCCAGCCAATTTTATAAGAAGAGGATTTGGGGGCAAGATCTCATGTGTAGCTAAAACTGCAACGGCAAAGATGCAGATCAAGTTTAAAAGAATAATTCTCCTTGATGAGATTAGAAGTTGGTTACAACACCAGATGGATCATTACTGGTGATGGTGTACAGAACAAAGACAACACCGGCACAAACCTAAAGTTCCATCGCTTATCTATTCACATTTGATAGACCGGTAAATATGGCGGACGAACAGAAGTGAGGCACGGAAACCAACAGTTCCAAGCATGAGGAAGAAGCCGTAGCAAATGCAAGCCATATAGCCGAAGAAAAATGATGTTTGCATGAAACCAGTCATATCAGAGCGCGCATAGTAGTAATATAAGCAATAGCCATAGATAAATAGACCAGTGGAACCACCACACAGGAAGGCTCTGTCATTAAAAAAACCCAAAAGAGGTTAGAATCATGACCACATCAGAGTAGAGGGGGATTTAGTGCGATCTTTCCCCTCCCAACAGTTTACAGGGGATCCACAAAGCGGAGACATGACATCCAAGACATTAGACATAAATGAGAAGTAATAGTACACAAGACATTTAAGTAGATGAGCATTCCACAAAGAATGTGAAAGTCCTACAAGATCATGTTTTGGCAGGCTAATGTCAGATATTGACCATTCTTTTACTGTCATGACTTTAGGGCAGAAATCACATCTACATACTGGCCAGCCAAATTGGGTAATGGACTAGAACCCGCAGGAAAGTTTAGCATGCATGAACACTGAATCTCCAGCAAAGTTTCCAAATCCACCTTCCTCACCGAAAAAGGCAGTTATCATGCACAATGGTGCAAACTCATCCCCAAAAAAGCAATGATAACATGATTATTGTAAACTCCTCACACTCCTATACATCAAAGCAAGTCCACAAAGAATACATGGCCTGAACATGTGATTAGCAAGTGGGTAATTAACATTATGCTACAAACTCAACTAGCAGGAAAAGTTCTTCAACTTTAAAGTACGTGAGTAAAAAAGCATCAACATCAGTCTGTTACAGTCCACAGTCCATTTTCACATCATTGAAATAAGTATTTTCCAAAGTAAAAGTTAATCACATCACAAGGATCTCACAAAGTGGATAAAGACACGCACAAGCAATCACAGATAGCAAGAAAAAAAAAAAAAAAAAGAAGCTTCCCTATCATTAACACCTTGTTTGGATAGAAGGAAATGGAAGGAAGAGAAAGGGAGGGGGACAATCTCTCTTGTATGGATAGAGGATTGGGGGAAGGAAGGGAAAGGAGAGGGAGGGATCCATTTTCCCTCTCTCTTTAATAAGCATAATCCCTCCAAATTTGGAAAGATTTGGAGGGAAAATGGAGTTCACCTCCCCCTCCCTTTCTTCTCTCTTCACTTCCTCTTCTATCCCTTCCCTTCCTTTCTTTCCTTGTTTCCTATCCAAACAAAGCATAAATGAATGATATGAAATAAAACCACCACCAAAATCAAAGCTATCTAGCATGACAGTATTGTTGGAAGTATGTCAATGCCACTAATGGGAAAAGGCATGAAAAATTAAATCAAGCATATATAAAGCCAGAAATTATATAAATAGTGCATACCTCCACCACCACTCATGATCTTCAGCTGCGAGTTGGAAGTATGTCAATGCCACAGTGATGAAAGCGGTAACTATAATCAATATAATGAAGACGATAAACAAGATGCTGTATATTGTGTAAATTCGGTGACCCCAGACACTGGCAAATATGTAGTAGAGCTCTATGTAAATTGCACTGAAAGGCAAAAATCCAGCCATTGCCATCTGAGGAAGAGTTCCCCGGTACCAGGGTAGCGGTGGAATTTCTCTGGGGTACTTCGTAGTACGGCAAGGAGCTTGGAACTCGGCTTTGCTATTCTTTCCAGCAATTCCACCCAAAACAAGCAATGGTGATGTCACAAGTGTCCAGATAAGAAGAATCACCACAATGGTTCCAAAAGGAAGAGCTGCAGTAGCATGATAAGCAATTGCTACTGTGTTTAGGAAACAGAAGGTCAGAAACAGAGGCCCACAAAACAGGCAACCCGTCAACAACAGGTTCCTTACCTGCAAGAAGGAAATTTTACAAAAAGATCAAACACGAGTTATTTCTTTCAAATTCTATCTGGTATCTTTTATCTATTTAATTTGCTCTTTCCAAAAAAAAAAAAACAAAAGTAGATCATACCCAGTTTGTTCCTTCCAATTGACAATAAAAGGAGGTTGCAGTGTAGCCAGCAATTCCAGATGTGAGAGCGTAAATGACAACAAGGGCTGTGAACAGGGCTCCTCGGTTATATGGGTAAAACACTCCAACTAAAGCGAGTAGAAATATGAAAAACGTACTGAAAAAAAAGTGATGTAAATGTTAGATTACGCAGGATGAAGTAAATACATAGGATGGCATTAGAAAACATGTTGATACACATATGTGGAAAAACAACATTAGAAACTTACAGGGTAAACAGCTGGGTGCCAGATCCAAGAGAAGCTGCAAGTAACGATTGGTACTTTGGAAACCTAAATACATCCCCATGGATATACTTCCATCCAGTTTCTTCCTGATCTTCAGCTGTTTCCTCATCATGTGCATACCTTTAGTCAAAAACAATGAAGCATGAATTTTAAAAAGTCACATGATCACTTAATAGCATGCCCAGATATAAACATATATCCAGACCAACTCTCCACTAATCAACCAGGAACTCCAGCGCAGTTAATAGATACAGTATATATGACTGAAAGAAGAGAAAGGGAGGAAAGCTTTTCGATTCTTACTTGACAAAATCGTTCTTAAGAACTCGCATAAGAATTGTGGCAAGAAATCCAGTCAGGAGTAGTACAGTGACACATGAGTTAATAATGGAAAACCAGTGGATCTCTAGATGATGAGGAAGAGAAGAAGATTGTGAATATTTATCCATCCTCTTCTCAAAAGGGGTGTTTATCTCCTTCCACTTTACAGTGTACATAAATTCCACATCGACATCTTTATCCTCAGTAATGTCAACTAAAGAGTTGGGATCAGTTCGAACATTGATCTCAATAACACGGTCCTTGTTGTAAAAGATGTCAAAATGAATATGCTTATACAAATAATACTTGTACTCGCTTGGGTCTAGTTTGCCTTCCTTGTCAGCTTTACCAAGGAACCCCCATATTGGCAAATCGTCATAATACATTTGGAAGTAGTAATCTTTTGATACTGCATCTCTAAACTTAGTTACTTCTTCCTTTGTCATTTTTTTCTTGCAAATAAGTTCTGAATCTTTGTCCACTAGAAAGTCAAGCTTATAAGGAGCACTGACCAGACGATCTCCATTCAATACTTCACCTAGAGCTTCCTTCTTTTCTTTCACATGATCTGCAGTTAAAAATAATGGTTACTTTTGTCCAAAAGAAGAATTACACGTGCAAAGTAGTAAAACCGATTCAACTAATGCGTACCTGGAACACAGAATGGAAGATCGAAATAGCGGTATGTTTCACTGAAAAGAAAAACCCATAACTATTAGACTCTGTAGCAAGGTAATGAACACAATCAATTCTAAACATTTACATTCAAGGATTTTCATATGAATAGTTACATGACAATCATAAACTTAGCTACTGTATGGAACTTGATGGTGAAGTTGCAAATAACAGTTTAGTGATGGCCGTTTGATGTTCATCCACACTTGGATGCATGTCACTAAATTACTATATTGGGGCAAGAGGACATAGTTAGCATGCATGCAACTTTCACTAGCTTAATTCTAAAAATAGAACCCAAATATGAACCTCTGTAGCTATAATCCTAAATACAGAGCTCAAATCAGCAACACTTTCCCGATTGTTAAGATTCTCAACGTCCACGGAATAACCCCAGAAATCTACATCCCCCACTAGCCTGCTACTCCCTCAATTAACAAGCATGTAACAACACTTCAATGCCTATTAATTTTAGGTTCCTAGTAGCATCATCATTCCAATTATAGCAATATAAAGACCTGCTATACCAAAATAGAAATCACAACTTTTATTTTTTCAGAAATAAGGGCAACAATCACGACAAAAGAGAACCTTTAGTTAAAACATTACAAAATTTAAGATCTCAACTTCTCTACATTACAGTTTCCAATCAATCAATGATCAAAAATCACCCAAACACATCAATATAGCACGAAAATCAACAATTAACTCAATAATCACTTCACAGTACAATCAAAAACTCAAGAATGCATAAATCTCTAGCAAATACAATACATTATCGACATTTTTAAAAAATGTGAGATCTATAATCAAATCAAAATTCGCATAAACTCAGTAAAATGGCCAATCAAAGAGGAGAAATGCGAAACCTAGGGTTATGGAAAGGGCCGACTTTATTGGCGTAAAGAGGAACAGCTTCACCAGCTTTGTAACGATGATCAGAAGCATCAGATCTCACATGACTAACACCAGAAATCAATACCACTGCAAAAACGGCCACCATTAAAGTGGCCATCGATTTCACCATTTTCTTCAAAATCTATCAATTTCTCTCTCCAAATCACAGAAAAAATATGGAATTGAAGAAGGGAAATTAGATCAAAAAAGAGAGATGAAGATTGAGAAATGAGGGTTTTAGATTTGATTTGTAAGAAAAGGGAGTAACGTAAGAGATAAAATTGGGGGAGAAATTAAAAAAAAAAAGGAAAGTGATAGAATACCGAAATTAAGTAGGGAATTATAGTGTGGGGTTTTAGTGTGTGAGCTCTTACCCACCGACGCTTCTTTCTCTCTCCTATTTCAAGTGTGGTGGGAGTGAGGGACTTCAACTTATTTTATTGTTTTTGTATCAGAATTATGAAATGGGAGATCCAAGATTTGGAAACGTGACTTTTCCGTGACATCAGTTGTCAACGAGTTGTGGTATGAATCTCGTAATCAGATCTCTATCGAGTCCAAATCAAGTCAAGTCAATAAAAGAGCGGGTACAATATGAATCTAATAAGTATTTAAATATACTCGTACTATTGTTTAATACACTTTGGCATATATGAATATGACTTATCAAAGAAAGGGCGGATATAATCTGATAGCCCAAAACCTAATACATACATATGTTGTTAATATTATTATTATTGTTATGGAATAAACTGAATACATAACTACATACATATGTTACCTACACGTGCTTAATTGCTTATAATTTTATAAAGCTATTTGCTCTATTCTCACTCTTTTGACATTTTACAATATGTAGTATATGGAGTATGCAACATGCTAGGTCAACTTCCATGGCCTTTTTACATCTCTAACTTTGAAAAAGAAAAGAATCATATCTCTATTAAGTCCAACAAAAGAAATGCATACTTTTCCCTCAAGCAACCAAAATAAATAAAAGAAAAGGAAAATAAATTAGACTTCAACATGAAACTTTTGAAAAAGGTCTACTCCGTATTATAAAGAAAGACAACATTTAGAAGTAGTATGAACACTTTGGCGGGAAAGGCAAATTGTACCTACATGATGCCTTCGCATTTGTTCTGCTGCCATGCAATCATGCAGAAAAAAACTATTGAAAAAATCGACGAAAAAATAGACAATATACATTCGCTACAATCTATTTGATGAAATTAAAAATTTTCATCCTTGATCACAATGTATTCTACCATCAATGGTGCAAGTCTTTGTAATTTGTAAAAGCTTTCGAAACTTGGGGAGGCCGGGGAGTGTCTATCATGTAGCACCATCTTAGAGACTTAGATATTCTGACTCAACCAATTAAGACCTTGATAAAGTCCGCGGCCAGATATTGCAGAAGCACCCTGGATAAACCTACAACAAACACGAGATCTATAACTTTGCTGCTCTTAGTAACTTTCAAATATGTGAAACAATCATTTTGGTTGATCTAGAATGACAGTTTACCATCTGTGATCACGAAGTAGATGTAACCCAAGCTTGTGAGCTACCTCTGAGACTGACATAGCATTTGGAAGGTCTTGCTTGTTGGCGAAAACCAATACTGCTGTATTAGACAGTTCATCCTGCTACAAAGATATACTTTCTATCAGCAAGTTGCGCCCATGATGATAATAAAAAGTTTAACAACTATCAAAAGCCTGAAAGGAATGACATGTCAAACACCAAGAAATTTAAGTGTAACTATTTTCTAACCTCGGTGAGAATCCGGTGAAGCTGATTACGAGCTTCTACAATTCTTTCTCTGTCAGTGCTGTCCACTACAAAAATGAGTCCCTGGGTGTTCCGAAAATAATGTTTCCATAATGACCGAATCTGGGGGACAGATAAGAAGTTAGTTGTGTTCCCTCATTGTGCAACAGTTTAATACTAAGAATTTAAAAATGCACTTCTTGCCCATTTGTATAATCACAGCAAAAGAGAGTAAGAAAAGGTCAACAGCATCAGAAGTACAATAGTGGGGATCGAGGGAGAATAATCGCCACTAGATGAAACAAATTGAAGGTTGTCTGGTACAGGCCAAATAGAGGGAAGTTGGTAAGAAAAAGTAGTATGATGAAGAATGTTAAGACAAAAGACAGGATCTGTCAATTACCCTTTTTATTTATCTCTAATCTTTTTCAAGAAGGGTGGGGAAGGGAAGAGAAGAGAGCAAGAATAATATGCAGATACCTTCTCTTGTCCACCAAGATCCCACACAGCAAAGGTTAGGTTATTGTATTCGACTGTCTCCACATTGAAACCTGATCCAAATTGGGAAATGCACAGTTAAAATCAAAGCAGTTGCTGAATTAGAATTTCTACCGTCTACTACCTTAACATCATGCAAAAGAAACAGCACATGGAATGATTATACCATACCCGCTAATATTTTCATACTACCTATTCATAATTTATCATAAATTATAAAGAGTAAACAGATATTTCTCCCTTCCCTGTCTCCCAAGAGAGAGAGAGGGAAAAAAACCCACTAAAGGAAAATGAGCTGAGCATGGATGCATGCTGACATAAGCTAGATTTGTAGACTGGTTAATACCTATAGTGGGGAGTGTCCGTACAACTTGTCCGAGCTTGAGCTTGTAAAGGATTGTTGTCTTCCCTGAAGCATCAAGGCCAACCATCAGTATCTTCATCTGATGTTTAGAGCCCCTCCTTTTCATAAGACGGGATGTGCCTACGCCCATGGAACAATTAAAAGATTTGACAAGGTGGAGAATTCAAAATATCCAAAACAAAGAAAGGGTCAAAAGTGCGATGATCACATCTTCCCCATCTGCAAATTATATATACTGGAAGAAAGGCAATAGAATTGGATTCTCATAAAGGAATAAATATAAAATATTGAAAAGATCTACTGCCTTGAAACTAATAATTAGTTTGGAAAAAAAAAAAAATTCTTCACATGGTCAATTAAAATATTTTATTGCAAAGAAAGAGTATTTAATTCCCAGCTTAAACAATCAGATTTTACCTGGAAATTCAGCAGCAAAGCTATGACCTATTGATCTTCAACATATCACAGTGTGTACACCATTCTCAGTAGTCAGTAATAATACATAAAAAAAAAAAAAAATTTAAAAAGTATAGCAATAACTTAAACTTTATTCTCTTGAGGAGCAAACAGTTGGAAGATTCATTTTCCACATGCTTCAGAATATATATTTTTCTCCACTGTTCTACAGAAGTGTAAAGGTCATGAGAAAAGGTATCGAAATGAAAATTTCACCATGCATTGAATTATTATACTCAACATCATACCCAAAAGTATATAAGATTCAACAAAATCTTGGAAGAAGATATGTTTGCATTCAAATTGCACTTTTACAAAAGGTTAGTTCTTCTGCTTGAACTGTAGTCAAAGCATCCGTACTTGAGCTTAAAAAACTAAGACAGAATAACAAACTTTACAAAGAGCAAAGAAAGCAGCTTGCATTCAATTCTTTGAGGCAGACTGGAATATGAAGACAGCAGTCAGAACACCGACCAGTCCTGTTACTGCAAGAGCCACAGTTGGCAATGGGGATGTGAGCCCAAAGTTCTGCAGTTCGGGTTAAATCATCAGAATTAGAAATTGGCATTAACTTTTTACATGAATGAAATAACTTGTCCACAACAATGAAACACACAAATTCAGTTGCTAGAAGCTGGAAAATATGAGGAAAAATAAAACCTTAATTCTACAGAAAAAACATGGACTATATATCACCTTAGCAAATTGGGATACACACCTGATTGAAAACAGTTTCAGTGATTTTCAAATTTTGTTAGAGTATATGAGAGGTACATGTCAAGAAAGCAACTTAACGAAGACATTTTTATTATAACAGCACCAATAACATATTTTTTTCCTCAAAACCCTTTGTCAATACTACACCAATATCAGAGTTATACACTTACACTAAAAAGTTAAAACTACTAGCCAATATTCACGACTTGTACTTATTTATACAAATCTAGCGTCAATCCGGTTGTATTTTAATTATAAAACTAGAAACTTTAAATGGTTCAACTCCTTGTAGCCAGATTTGAGTCCTCATAGATATGTTTGTGTTTTTTGCATGGATGAAAGGGAAATTTGTTTCTTGTTTGCATGGATGAATAAAAGCGAAAAATGGTATAAGGGTAGTTGTCACTACATAAGCCACATAATATAATCTCTTCTTACCACCATCACAGAATAGTCATTATTTTTACGTTACTTAGAGAAGGGGCCTATGAAACTGATGAGTTTGTGGGTTACAGTGATTTATACTTTTCCTGTAATATGTTTAAATTTTCAATTAAGCCCCAAACAAATGTACGTTTTCCTTTCCAAAAACATTATTACTAGGCTCATATCCCATCCATCATTCAAGGTATACATAACTAAATATTAGATCCCTTCCAAAAAGATGAATATGGAACTGCACAGGTCTCAGAGCTAATCTTGACTGACGGGAAATTCTTTCAGTTTTCGTGTTCAAGAAGTTTACAAGTAGAAATACACACTCTATTGGGATATCTACAGTCTCTTAGCCCGTTGAACTTAGGGATAGTGCCATGTGGTGCGAAAAATCTCAAGTAAAGTAAACAGCACATACATTCCTCCAACCATCAGAATTGCGTACAAAGGTTGCTGTACAAGAGAATCAAAGCACCAATTTTATGGTAGGAAGGTTGCTGTACAAGAGAATCAAAGCACCAATTTTATGGTAGGAAGAGTGACACTGGTAAAGTATGACAGATTGACAGCCAATAGGAAAGCTACCAATTGTTAGCCATTCAAATGATGAGAAAGGGTTATTGCATAATATGCATAAAAAGTAAAGGGTTTGGAGAAAAGGGAAATTATTATGATGAGAAAGGGTTATTGCATAATACGCATAAAAAGTAAAGGGTCCGGAAAAAAGGAAAATTATGAGATGCCAATGGAATATATATGTTATAATGATCAGAACTCCATACCTCAAGAAGACCCTTGCCAGTTGATACTTCAACAGTAATTGCAACAGCAAAGCCAATCATTGCAATCCTTCCTAACCAAACATCCAAGCCACCCTCATTTGCACTTTGCTGACACTTAATAGAAACTGAATTTGATTTGTGTACAGCCTTCAATTGAGCAGCACTTGTCCGTATCACTGGCAAGACAATTACAAGATAAGTTGCTAGCTAGAGATAGGTTGATTCAATTTTCAATACCTTAAACATTTTTTTAGGTGCCAAACCCCCACAATGGCACTACACCAAGCCACCACCCACCCAACATAAGAAGTAAGCAACTCAATGCAAAGTAGTAATTAAGCTAGTGAATTTTTTCTCGATGAAGCCCAGGTGTGGGGGTGGACACCAGAGAAGAGATTCAAATAAACAACAGTTTCCATGATCAGGAGCAAGAACTTTTGGATCACGAGTCTAAATGCTAGGGTCAGCCAACAACCATGATCCAAATTTAAAATTATGAAGATGGAAGCTTTTTACAAGCTTAGTACACAGATCATGTTTTAATAGCAATATCTGACCCTACTTCAAAGCTAGCCAATACATCAATCACTAGCAGCAACTTAGTGACCGATGTTAACATTATCTTAGGAATGGAATAAAGTAAGACCATTTAAAGTTCAAAGCACATTCACCATATCTTCATTAACTGAATTAATTTTACACCATCTGCTCTCACTTTCCTCGTCCCTAATAAACAATACACCTCCAATTAATTATTGTCGCATTAAACCAATCGATCATAATCATCATTATGCCAAGATACCTTTTAAAATAATTGTAACACTCCCATCCTCCATCCCCATTCCCACTCCTTATTTATTAAGTCATTAGTCACAATCTCCTATCTTTTTAGTTTTTAAAGAAATACAAAAACATCTTCATACATCCTGAAACTCCCATACTTCTAGAGTCATAGTGGTGATCAACAGCAGTCAATCTAACAAAAGATCACATAATAGATTCAAAAGGCCAAATTTCCGCCGCCAAGGCTTAATTGCTTTCACATCAGCTAATTACAATATACTAACCACCATAAACAATATACTAAGAGTCTGTTTATGATCGCAATTATTGCCATAGTCAAACATAGCAATTCAACCACATTGTAACTGGAACATTGAGTTCAAAACCCAAGCATCAATCAACCTATGAACTACCTCCTGAACACCATCAAAGCATCCAAAAAATTCCACCAATCACCCCACTAAATCAAATGACCTTAACATCAAAACACAAAACATTAAACCCTCGAATCGATTTCAAGCCGAACCATACCACAAACATTAAGAACAACATACAATTATGAAAATTCATGGAGGCATTACCAAGTGGAGAGCCCCTCACAAAAGATGTAGCATTTCGAGCAAAATTTGAAGTGGGTATCCTTGAAATTGTACAAAGTCTTGAAGAATTTGGAGTACAAGCATCTGCAGTAAGAATTAAAACAGAGGAATTGTGAGAATTTCAAACATTTGCTAAACAACTCAGAAAAAAAAAATAAAGAGGAGAAATATACCATAGACAGAAAGATTAAAAGAAGCAGAAACTTGAGAAACAGCCATGTTCTTCTACCTCACCCTTGTTTTTTCTTCTTTGATTATCTTATCTTATTCAGAAATTAAGTTCAGCAAAGGCTGAAAGTAGAAATTGGAGTATGTAGGAGAAGAGGGGAAATGTTTTTCGTTGGAGGAGAAGATGTACACGTGTTTTAGGGGTTAGAGAGTAGAGACCAGGCATTCCAACTTCCACCAGCTTGTAAGTTGCCACTCTTATCCATAAACAAAATTAAGTGCCATTACAAAAAAGTTAAGCATAAGCTTGGATTCTAACCTTTTAGATTTAATCCGCATTATCTCGTAAAATACTCGAATTCTTGACTTAATTTTTTTTTGTTTTTTCACCCTAAAATACCTTGTCTCACTTTACATTCGCTTTAACCATATACAATCAGTTTTTCAATGTTAAAATAGAAATAAGTAAAACCTAAAATTATCTTCAACATAAAAAATGAGTCAAACTATGTTGCTCGACTCTGTAATTACTCTATTTTGATTGGGGGGGGGGGGGGGGGGGGGGGGGGGGAGGAGGACCGGAGGAGTAGTCACTTCTTAAGCATGATTAGCTCGCTATAAAAGTGATAAGATCTTGTATACAAAAATTTAATACTCTATACCAAGTATAATGAATAACAATTGAAAATTAGTATTGAGTGTTTTGTATGAAGAATGGATTACAATAAGATGTCACTACATCATAGATGTGACAATATACAAGTAGTTGATTTCAAATCTTATATCCCAACTTTTTTTTTTTTTTTTTCTATCCCACAATTTGTGTATTCATTATGTTTGCCAATTTTTATATTCATTGCTAATGATGCATGGTCCACACTATTATTAAAATTTAAAATTACAATAATATCTATCGATATAAAGAAAAAGTGACACACAAGCGGTACACAAATTGTTTTAGATTTGGATTCATTTCAGTTTGTTGTTTGATATGCTCCCTGGTTTGTCTTCTGGGATTTTTATGCATATTCATAAATCTGAGGAGTTTCACAAAATCTAACAATACCCACCGTGGAGATTGGAGAGTCTTACTTATTACTTATCATGTAGTTTGATTAGGGTAGTGCAACATTAGTTAACACTCTTAAGAGCACATCTTGTTCAGCTAAACATGCTATTTCCAAATTTTGTGTATTGGTTTGTTTTGAGAGTTTTTCATAACAGTGTTACTGCTATAAACACTTTAAAGTCATACGAAGTATAAAGCTAAAACAAAGACGGATGAATGACCATACTTTTTGCTTATGAATGGTTTGAATTGGGACAGTTTAGACTGATTCATCCATCTTTATTTTATCTCTATATTATTCAAAAGTGTCATCAAATGTGGGGTGTTGACTTAAAAATAGAATACTTCAAGTAGGCAAGCTGAAGAATACCTATTCAAATATGAACCTGCAAGTATCAATTTTAATCAATATAGTTGCTTTCAGTTACTGGGTATGACTAAGTAAGTGACACTTCCATTATGTGTATCTGAAGTTTCTGTTTACACCCCTGCTTGTGATTTTTTCTTTCTTGGTCCTGAATTGTCTTCATTGGAATTTTTCGAGTTGATCTTTTCCACTTCCTTTGATCATCTTTCTTGTATTATTGTCTTAGACTTCAAGTTGTCAAGCAGAAAAATACCTGTTCAAACTATAGCCTGCAAATATCAATCAATATTGTTCCTTCTAGTGCTAGACATGACTTGGTATCTGTCTTTTCATATCACATCTTATCTGCTGGCTTCAATGTGTATTAGATTAGTAAATAAAGTCAATCGGAAGCCAATTGCACGCGCTCTTATTGTTGTTGAAGCATTGTGCTCAATAGAATTCTGATTGAAATTTGAAGGAATTATATATATTGAATCCAGTATGTATTTGTGTAACCAAGGACACTTTTCAGTAACACTCAAAAAATACTGAAATATCACTAGTGTAATATCTTTGTTTTTGTTTTTCAAATTGAAACACAATTACAATATTTTTTACATCAAGAAATCAGTGCTTCAAACCATATTCCTTTACTCACATAATTTTCATAAAATCTTTCAAAAACTACAATCATGTACCAAAACACCACACATCAGACATCATATTTACATCCAAACAATTTTTTAAAAGAGGATAGAATATCAACTGCATAATGCAATCAATCGAGTGGATAATGGATCTAACTTTCAAATAAGCTCTCAATAATACTTGATGCTGGAAGTCTGAAGTTGACATTAGTACTTGCTGATGACGGATCCCTTGCGGATGCAATATGTGAATATGAAGATATTAAATTTGCAACTGGCAGTACTGTAATTTTATGCTCTATGTGATTCTGTCTCACTTCATCGTCTAGACCAATAACAGACTTCTTTAATATGCAAGTATGATCAAAATCAAGACCACACTGTGTACAGCTATACTTAGAGCCATATGTCTTCCACTCCGAACAAGCAGAGCAGCGATAATCACTGCATGATCTCTGAAGCACTAGTGGATGGGGAGGGTGTAGTGGATGAAGCAAGTATAGTGGTAACTGGCTGCACTCAGGGTGCATGAAGAACTCACAATCTTTGCATGTGTACACTCGATTATTTCTGTTACTCCCTTTTGTTCCACATAGTTCACAGTATTTAAAATGTGGCCTGAGCTTCAGTTCAAGCTCATGCTGGGGGTGCAGGTGGGAAATTAGTCGGGTTGGTTGCTCAGCACAGACCTGGTGCAACGTGACATTACATGCTTCACAATAATACCTTAGGCCATCCCCGACATTCTTGCAGTGGTCACACCTGAAAAGCTTCTGTTTGTACTCAGAAATCATTGAGTGCTGGGGATGGGCGAAAGTCTCAATGGTGTCATGATGGATCCCAAACCTTTCAATCTCTTCTGATGGCATTTTGTGCAAGAGCCACACAATGGGGCTTTGAGCACAAATCTTGTGCAGGTCAAAGTTGCATTGGGCACAACGGTATCTCTTTCCTTTCCCATAACCTTTGCAAGAATTACAACGATATTGTTTATACTCTGACTCGGTATATATCAGGGGATGTGGGTGGGTGAAGTGCTCGGTAATCTCTGTTTGAAGATTATCTTGAGATGTTTTTTTCTCCAATTCTCTTTCCCTCACTCTCTCCTCCTTGATTTCTATGTCTTTTAGTTTCATTTGACTCCTACCCTCTCCTGTTTTTCCACGCAACATTTTCCCCCCCTTCTGTTTTGCTCAGGATTGTAGAGCTCTTATGCACGAATATATATATATAGAAAGAGAGAGGTGCTTTGTCAAACATGATATCGTAAAACAATTCAAGTGAAGAATGAGTTTTTAATTTTATATTTGTATCTTTGTTATCCCTGAATGTTTTATGTAGAATAATTCTTGATGATCTTTGCATCTTTTTATATTTGTATGATCAGTTCATCCTGCCCGTTTTGACATGAGTACTTCTTATGAATTAGTACATACATGTTTGTATTCAAGAGTATAGAATTTATTTAGTATCATTGACATAACGACTTCATACTGCAGGTATAATATTTACCTGCTATACAACCTTTTTCTACTATTTTAATTCCAGCCAACATTTATATCTAACTCCAGAAGATTTGAGGATCAGAATACACATACAGAAATTCATTTTGGGTTCATAAAGTTGGAGACAAGACATGCTTTCACATTTCAGACACAAATCACCAGGATCTTTTCAATGATCACAGCTCTGAAGTACTTGTTTCGCTGTAGCATATGAGACATGAAATGGCCAGGGAAAAAAAATAAGGCGTCTAGGTTCAAGTTCAGACGTTCAGTAGTTCTGCAGGAGAAAGTATCCCAAAAATGCATCCCTATCAGCAGGGTCCCCTTAAAGCTCCCTTATCGACTGTAAGTCTGTAACCCTAAATTCCTGAATATACAGTATATACTTCTGATGTTCGTCTATCTATATGCATATCTGATACTGTACATACAGAGTTCTAATAAACAAGCCATAAAACAGAATCAGCAGGAATAACTGGGCTGCAAAGTGTTCCCATGAATATGTCTACAAAACCAAACCAACCTTTGTTCATTGACTCTCCATAAAGTCGGATAGAATAAAAGAGTAGAGGTCAACTCTCCACAACTATATCAAAATCAAAATTGATACGGAGTACTTTGTAAACAATAGTAAACTACAAAAGATCATATACCCTTGACATTCAAATCTATCCCCTGCAATGGCCAACATCCAAACCACTGCCTACACATCTAGCTTTTTTAGCAAAGATTAAGAACTAGCCGCATATAAAATGAACATGATAAAAAAAATTGAGACAGACCATTTTTCGGTTTCACCCAATGGCAATTAATGTTTAAGACATTGTACTGGATAACTAATATCAATTCAATCAATATATGATGGATTAAGCATCTCAAATGAACGCAAAGACAGAAACAAAAACAAAAATTAGCACTAAAATCTAAATTAAAGCTTCATAACAAATTAAAGCCATAACATTATAATTTAACATTGCAATCATCTTTATATCACTTATCATTATAAATCATAAATAAATCACTAACATAAATGTCTCAATTTCCATCCATCCCAAAATCCTTTAACAACAAAATTGAAAATTTAAGATACCTAATTCAAAGTTCATCCTCCATCCTCAAATACTCACTTTATTTTATCTTTATATAATTCAAAAGTGTTATCAAATGTGGGGCGTTGAGTGTTGACATAAAAATAGAATACTTCAAGTAGCCAAGCTGAAGAATACCTATTCAAACATGAACCTGCAAGTATCAATTATTATCAATATAGTTGCTTTCAGTTACTGGGTATGACTAGGTAAGTGACACTTCCCTTATGTGTATATGAAGCTTCAGTTAACACTCCTGCCTGTGCTTTTTTCTTTCTTGGTCCTGAATTGTCTTCATTTGAATTTTTCGAGTTGATCTTATCCACTTCCAGTGATTATTTTCTTATATTATTGGCTTAGACTTCCAAGTTGTCAAGAAGAAGAATACCTGTTCAAACTTCAGCCTACAAATATCAATCAATATTGTTTCTTCTAGTGCTAGACATGACTTGGTATCTGTCTCCTCATATCAAATCTAATCTGCTGGCTTCAATGAGTATTAGATCGATTAGTAAATTAAGTCAACAAGAAGCCAATTGCAAGCGTTCTTACTGTTGTTGAAGATGTTAAAACATTGCACTCAAATAGAATTCTGGTTGAAATTAGAAAGTATTGTTTTGAATCCAGTATGTATTTGTGTAATCAAGGACACTTTTCAGCAACAGTTACAAAATGCTGAAAATCACAAGTAAAATAACTTTGTTTTTGTTTTTAATGAAACACAATTGCAATATCTTTTACATAATGAAATCAGTGCTTCAAACCATAATCCTGTACTCACATAATTTTCATACATTTTACAAAATCCACAATCCTGAATACCAAAGCACCACACATCAGACATCAAATTTACATCCTAACTTTGTCAAAAAAAAAAAAAAAAAAAAATTTACATCCTAACATTTCTTTAAATGAGGATAGAATACCAACTGCATAATGAAGAGATCAATCGAATGGACAACGGATCTAAATTTCAGAAAAGCTCTGAATAATATTTGATGGGACCGTGAGGAAGTTGAAATCAATACTTGTGGTAGAAGAATCCTGTGGAGATGCAATCAGTGCATATGAAGATATTAAATTTGCAACTGGCAGTACTGTGATCTTATGCTCTGTGTGATTCTGTCTCACTTCATCATCCAGACCAATTATAGACTTCTTTATGATGCAAGTATGATCAAAATCAAGCCCACACCGTGTACAACTATACTTAGAGCCATATGTCTTCAACTCCGAACAAGCAGAGCAACGATAATCACTACATGATCTTTGAAGCAGCAGTGGATGGGGAGGGTGTAGCGGGTGAAGCAAGTATAGTGGTAAGTTGGTAACTGGCTGCACTCAGGGTGCATATAGAATTCACATTCTTTGCAGGTATACACTCGATTATTCCTGCGACTCCCTTTGGTTCCACATAGTTCACAGTATTTAAAATGTGGCCTGAGCTTCAGTTCAAGCTCGTGCTGGGGGTGCAGGTGGGAGGTTAGTCTGGTCGGTTGCTCAGCGCAGACCTGGTGCAACGTGACATTACATGCATCACAGTAATACCTTAGACCATCCCCAACATTCTTGCAGTGATCACACCTGAAAAGCTTCTGTTTGTACTCAGAAATCACTGAGTGCTGAGGATGGGCGAAAGTATCAATGATGTCATGAAGGATCCCAAACCTTTCTATCTCTTCAGGTGGCATTTTGTGTAAGAGCCAGATGGTGGGGCTTTCAGCACAAATCTTGTGCAGATCAAAGTTGCATAGGGCACAATGGAATCTCTTTCCTTTCCCCTTGCAGTTGCAAGAATTACATTGAAATTGCTTATAGTCTGACTCGGTAATATCAGAGGATGTGGGTGGGTAAAGTGCTCAGTGATCTCTGTTTTAAGATCATCTTGAGCTGTTATTCTCTCCAATTCTCTTTCCCTCTCTCTCTCCTCCTTGATTTCTATGTCTTTTATTTTCATTTGACTCCTAGACTCTCCTCTTACCCCACACAACATTTTCCCCCTTCAGTTTTGCTCAGGATAGTTGAACTGTTATGCATAGATACAGTATATATAGAGAGAGGTGCTTAGTCAAACATTATATCATAAAATAATACAAGTGAAGAATGGGCTTTGAATTTTATCTCTGTATCTTTGCTATCCCTGGATTCTGTATGTTGAATGGTTCTTGATGATCTTTTCACCCTTTTTAATTTATATATATGATCGGTTCATTCTGCACGTTATGACATATGAATTACATAGTGTGTATGTATCAGAATGTGGAGTTTATTTGGTACATATGTGACATAATGACTTCACACAGCAGGTATAATATTTACCCCAATGGCTCCGCTATCGGCTATACAAAGGTATGGTTCAGGTATAATACTCTAATCCCATCCAACCTTTTTCTCTAACTCCAGAAGACTAAGGATCAGAAATACACAAACAGAAATTCATCTTAAGTTCTAAAAGTTGGGGACAAGCTAACATAGAGTAGAATTGTAGAAAAGAGCAAAGTGAGTTCACATCTCAGACAGGAATCACCAGGATTTTTCAATGATCACAACTGTATATACGTAGTAACTTGTTTTGTTGTAGCATATGAGACATGAAATGACCGGGGGGAAAAAAAATTCGAGGCGTCAGGGTTCTAGTTCAGTACGTGGTTCTACTAAAGAAAGTATCCCATAAATGCTTGCCAATCAGCAAGGTGCCCCCAAAACTCCCTTATATGTAACCCTAAGTCCCTGAATATACAGTATATACTCCTGATGCTCGTCTAAATGCAAATCTTATGTACACATATCATCCCTTGAATCTACAGGCATGAAAGAGTAAAGGTTCTAAGACTTCTAACATTGATAAATGCTCTAATAGTAACAATGAACAATACAGAATCAACAATTGCTGGGCTCCTAAGTGTTCCCACGATTACGTCTACAACACCCAACCAAAGAAGGCAGCATCTTCTTCCTCTATTCTTAAAGCACTAGAGTCCTTTGCAAATGAAGCCCAAGTAGGATAGTAGTGATACAGGTTCACTTAAAACAGTCTCATCTTAAATCAGTTTATGCAAGAAAGTTAGTTGAATCCTAGAGTGCCATATATACAGCTACAAGGTTTCGGCAACACAAGCTCAAGGTTTAACTTCAGCAGGAAGCACGTGCAGGGGCAGCAAACAAAGAGATTTCATCTTTGTTCAAGAGATCTAAATGTCATCAAAAATATTCATCGACTCTCCATAAAATTGGATATAATAAAAGAGTAGAGCCAACTCTTAGCGACTTCATCAAAATCAAAATTGATACTAGTACAACTCCAAAAGATCAATAACCTTGACATTCAAATCTCTCCCCTGCAGTGGCCAACATACAACCAGCCTACACATCTAACTAGAGTACTGGACTATAGAAAGATTAATATCATGTTCACCATAGTGGCATTATATTAGCAAAGAGTAATAAACAGCCGCATATACAATGAACATGATGACAAAAACGAGACATACCTATTCACTAAACCCATCAAGCAGCAAGATCTTAAACTTATATTGTTTGGTTTCGCTCAATGGCAATTAATGTTTTAGATATTGTACTGAATAATTCAATCAATATAGTATGGATTAGGCACTCCCCATTACATTAGCTCAAATGAACAACACAAAAGCAAAAACAAAAATCAGCACTAAAATCAAAATTGAAGCTTCATAACATTATAATTTAACATTGCAATCATCTTTATATCATTAATCATTATAAATCATACATAACCCACTAACACAAATGTCTCAATTCCCATCCATCCCAAAAACCTCTAACAACAAAAGTGAAAATTTAAGATACCCAATTCAAAGTTCATCCTCCATCCTCAAATACTCACCAATATCACCCTGATGAATAACCACCATAGTTTGCGGGTCCGATTTACGAACATCCTTAGTCGATTTAGTAGCAATTCCAAAACCCAAAGGAACATCAGACATAGAATAAACAACAATACCATCACCAGCATTAATATCCTCAGTAATCCTCCCTAAATGAGCCTTCAACACAGCATTCCCATACAAAAACGACATCTCCGAGGTGGGTTTAAGCCATACCTTATGCTTCGCATTCGCAGCAAGAATAGGAAGCGCGTGAATTGTGAGATGGAAGTTTCCATGGTGGGTGAACTTCCCAACTTGAACACCCAACGAAACGAGCTGCTCCTTCGAAACGTTTGTGGCGCGTTTCACAAGCGATTCGCTTGCGTAGTAGACTCGATTCTTCTGGAGGCGGAAGCAGTAGCGACCTGGAAGTGGGTCTGAAGCTGGGCCTTCGTAGGCGGGGTTGTCGACGATGTTTTTCAGGTTGTTGCCCACGAATTTGAAGAGCTTTTCGAAGACTATGGTGGTTTCTTGCTCGTCTAGGGTTCTCATCTTCTCAGCTGTTCTTCAATGGTGGTTGAAAGGTGACGTTAATGGCGGCAATTAGGTTTTAGAGGATTTCTGAAGAAAAAGAGAAGTTTCAAGCAGGGTTTAAGACCTTTTATATGGAGTACTTCGTAAAATTTGTGTGCTTAGGTCAAACGCAGCGTTTAATTGTACAAGTGTTTTTTTTTTTTTTGTTTAAACATAATTGTACACACTGGTGGTCTACATGGATCAATGGATGGGTGGAACCATCCAATTTGTTTTTAAATGGTTTAAAACTTGTATCGATTTTATTAACTCAAGCCTACCACGAACATTTATGACAACATATAATGATCATATACGGTTCCAAACAGCTGATATGACCTAGAGATGTATCCCCTAATTCTTAAGGCTTTTCGACACCGGACCCCGAAATCTCCAAAATTACTCAAAAAGCGTGGATATTAGTCTTCAATTTTGGAATTTTTTGACTTATTTTCGCCTGGAAATAAAAAATTTCCAAAATGTTTATCATGGTCCCTAATACCCTCTGGGCGTCCAATTAGGTGAGTGGAACTATCCAATTTGCCTTTAAACGACCAATTTATCGATTTACAACTTGCAATGATTTCATTAACTCAAGCCTACCACGAACATTTATGACAACACATAATGATCATATATGGTTCCAAATGGCATTATATGACCCCAAGATGTATTCCCTAGAATTTTAATACTCTTTGACACTAGGCCCCGAAACCTCCAAAATTTCGCAAAATGTGTGGATAGATTTCAATTTTGGAATTTTTTGACTTTTATTTGCCCGGAAATAAAAATTTCCGTAATGTTTACAATGTTCCCAAATACCCTTCGGGAGTACACCTGGCTGGGTGGAACCATCCAATTTGCTTTTAAACAACCGATTTACCGGTTTACAACTTGCACCAATTTCAATAACTCAAGCCTACCACGTATATTTATGACAACAAATAATGATCATATATGGTTCCAAACGGCATTATATGACCCCGAAATGAATTCCCTAAAATTTCAAGACTTTTCGTCACCGGATCATGAAACCTCTAAAATTCTCAAAAAGTGTGAATATTAGACTTCAATTTTGGAAATTTTTTTAACTTTTTTTCTCCTGGAAATAAAAATTGCCGAAATGTTTACCATGGTCACTAATACGCTCCAAGAGTCCAATTGGGTGGGTGGAAGCCGTGGAACCATCCAATTTGCCTTTAAACGACCAATTACCAATTTACAACTTGCACCGATTTCATTAACTCAAGCATACCACGAACATTTATAAAAACGTATAATGATCATATATGGTTCCAAACGGCATTACATGACCCCAAAATGTATTCCCTAAAATCTCAAGGTTTTTCGACACCGTACCCAACCTCAAAATTTTCTCAAATTTTGGAATTTTTTGACTTTATTTCGCCCGGAAATAAAAATTGCTGAAATTTTGAAATTTTGGAATTTCGCCCGGAACTAATAACCCAAGCTTTTAATTTTGGAATTTTTTGACTTTATTTCGCCCGAAAATAAAAATTGCTGAAATTTTTACCATGGTCGCTAATACCCTCCGATAGTCCAATTGGGTGGGTGGAACCATCCAATTTGCCTTTAAACGGCCAATTTACCGGTTTACAACTTGCATCGATTTCATCAACAAAGCCTACCACGAACATTTATGACAACAAATAGTGGTAATATATATATGGTTCCAAACGACATTATATGACCCCGAGATGTAATCCCTAGAATCTCAAGACTTTTCGATATCGGGCCCCGAAACTACAAAATTTCATAAAAAGCGTGGGGATATTAGCCTTTAATATTGGAATTTTTAGACTTTTTTCGCATGGAAATAATAATTGCCGAAATGTTTACCATGGTTCCTAATATCCTTCAGGAGTCCAATTGGGTGGATGGAACCATCCAATTTGCCTTTAAACGACCCATTTATCGATTTATAACTTGCACCGATTTCATTAATTCAAGCCTACCACAAACATTTATGACAACAAATATGATCATATATGGTTCCAAATGGCATTAAATGGCCCCGAGATGGTTTCTCTAGAATTTCATGATTTTTCTACACCAGGCCCCGAATCCTCCAAAATTTATCAAAAAGCGAGGATATTAACCTTCAAATTTGAAATTTTTGACTTTTTTTTCGCCCGTAAATAAAAATAGCCGAAATGTTTACCATGACCCCTAATACCGTCCGGGAGTCCCATTGGGTAGGTGGAACCATCCAATTTGCCTTTAAACGACCAATTTACCGGTTTACAACTTGCACCGGTTTCATTAACTCAAGCCTACCACGAACATATATGACAACAAATTATGATCATATATGGTTACAAACAACATTATATGACCCCGAGATGTATCCCCTAAATTTCAAGACTTTTCGACATCGGGCACCGAAACCTTCAAAATTTCTCAAAAAGCGTGGATATTAGTCTTTAATTTTGGATTTTTTGACTTTTTTTTTCTTTCGGAAATAAAAATTGCTAAAATATTTTTTATGGTCCCTAATACCCTCTGGGAGTCCAATTGGGTTGGTGGAACCATCCAATTTGCCTTTAAACGGTCAATTTAATTACCGGTTTACAACTTGCACGGATTTCATTAACTCAAGCCTACTACGAACATTTATGACAACATATAATGATCATATATGGTTCCAAACGACATATATGACCACGAGATGTATCCCCTAAAATATTAATACTTTTCTACACCATGCCCTTAAACCTCCAAAATTTCTCAAAAAGCGTGAATATTAGCCTTCAATTTTGAAATTTTTTGATTTTTTTCGCCCGAAAATAAAAATTTCCGAAATGTTTACCATGATCCCTAATATCCTCCGGGAGTCCAATTGGGTAGGTGGAACCTTTTAATTTGCCTTTAAACGACCAAATTACCGGTATACAACTTGCATCGATTTCATTAATTTAAGCCTACCACGAACATTTATGACAACAAATAATGATCATATATGGTTCCAAACGACATTATATGACACCGAGATGTATCCCATAGAATTTCAAGACCTGTTCGACACCGGGCTTCGAAACCTCCACAATTTCTCAAAAAGCGTGGATATTAGTCTTCAATTTTGGAATTTTTTTACTTTTTTTCACTCGGAAATAAAAATTGTCGAAATGTTTATTATGGTCCTTAGTACCCTCTAGGAGTCCAATTAGGTGTGTGAAACCATTCAATTTGCTTTTAAACGGCCAATTTATCGGTTTACAACTTGCACCGATTTACCAGTTTACAGCGGCCAATTTAATTAACTTGCACCGAACCCGACTTGAACCGAAATTTACCCAAACCCGTTTTAACCAGTCAAATCCAGAATTTAACTCGACTTGTTACGAACCTGACCTGAATTCAACTTTACCCGATTCGAATTTAACCCAACCTGTTACAAACCCGACCCGAAATCAACCCGACTTGTTATTGACCTAACCCAAATTCAACCCAACTTGTTATTGACCCGACCCGAATTTTATCATACCTATTACTTACCTAACCCAAAAATTCAACCCGATCGTTTACTAACCCGACTAGAAATTAACACGACTTGTTATTGCTCGACCTAAATTCAACCCAAATTGAACCTGACCCGATTTCAAATCACCTTAAATGCAATTTAGACCACATTTTATTGTTGTTCAAAGTATTTTGTCTTGGGAGACCAAGTCGGTCCAGGCCAGCAAAAAAAAAAAAAAAGGAGCATCATCCTCAAATTTAAGAGTTAAATATAGTAAATATTTGTTGTATGGTCAAAGGAAATAATTATTTTCCTAAATTATAGACTATAGTTTCCTAGTATATTTTCATATATATTACAGTCAAAGGAAATAATTAGTTTGATAAAAATGATAATTATTTATTTATAGTTAGTTGAACCCGAATATGACCTGACTTGAAAATAACCCGACCTGATTGTAACCTGCAAATTATTGACTTGAACATAACCCGACTTGAATCCGAGAATGACCCAACTTGAAAATGATCCAACCTGATTATAAACCCGCAAATTATTGACTTGAATCGTACCCGACTTGAACCCAAGAATAACCCGACTTGATTATAATCCGTAAATTATTGACTTGAGCCAAACCCGACACAAACCCGAGAATGATCCGACCTGATTCTAACCCGCAAATTATTGACTTGAACCGAACCCAACTCGAACCCGATAATTACCCTAACTCGTTTTAACCCGAATTAAACCCGACCTATTGTTCACCTGACCCGAATGTAACCCGACTTAAACCCGACCCAAACCCGATAAGAAGTATGACCCGACTCAAGCATGACCCAACCCAAAATCGACCCGCATATGTTATGGAATTAATTTGAATTGACCCGACCCACTCTTACCCGACCCAAACCCGACCCGTTTCCCCGAATTGACAGCTCTACTTATTACAGAGGATTCTGTAATTTTTTATATAAGTATTTTTTTTTCGAAATATTGATTTTTATTATAATGAAGAAAAACTACTATTAAGTTAGGACAAATTATATCCCATACCTTATTCCCTAAAAAAAAAACTTCGTGTATGTTACTAAACAAGGTTAGCAATGCACCCTAGGTGCTAAAAAAAATGCCAAGTATGTGATCGGGATAAAGCATAACGTCTATTCTTGGTATGATGGATGGTGCAAACTTGCTAAGGCACGATCGTGTTATAGGCATGTAACATGGGTATAATACATGTACCAAGGATAAAACAACTCGTCCCTAAAAAAAAATTTAATGATAATAAATTAATAATAGATAATTTGAGGTTAATGAATTGGTTTGTCTCAACTTAAGGCCAAAGGCAAGGCAACACAAATTAAGGCTAACACAAGCCACAATGAAACAAGACCAAGTTAAGACTTTGAGAACCTTGGGATGCAAGATGCCAAGACTAATTTTGAATGTTTAGGAATTTGGTGTCAAAAGCTCATGGAGTTGTAGGGAACACATTTCGAGGTTTTATAATATTGTTTTAAACGATATAAGACCATTAGTCGCCCGCATAAAGGTTCGGTATGACCTACTTGTATAACTGATGAAAGAAGGCGTATACAAAACCAGTTATATTGATTATTTAAAGACAAAGTAGATAGTTCTAACCATTCAAAGGACCTCCCAGGTTAGTTGGGGTCCATTAAAAGCACCTCAAACTATTTACTTTTTAAGTTCGGTAAAAGTCCAAATTTATCCAAATTTGAAAGGTATAATTCACACTTTGGGACCAATTTTAGAAGTTTTCAAAACTCGGTGTCAAAAAATCTCAGAATTCTAGGGGATGCATATTGAAGTCAAATAATAATGTTTGGAAACATAAATGACACTAGTCGGTCATATAAAGTCATGTATTGACCTTGAGTTGATAAAAGACATAATGGACGGTTTCAACCACCTAAATAGATTTCGAGGGTACTGTAAAGTCTATGAAAATACTAATGGAAGTAGTCCAAAATTCAAGACTCTAAATTCCATATTGGCTAATTTGATCCCCTAATTCTAACATAGACTTGTTTCAAATGTGTGCATCTTTAAATACAATATGAGAGAGGAGGGAATAGTGAAATTGCATTATCCATAAAATTCCATGATCATTTCATTACACTCTCTCCAACTCTAACTTCCATTCTTGCTCCCTCTACTCTTACTGCTCTCTACCTCTCTAATGGCGTCCTCTCTCTCCTTGCCACCCCACTACTTGTCGACTTCACTACCATCACTTAAACGCCCATTTCTACCAGCATCATTCCCGTCGCCGGTACTTCTCCGGCCGGCGATTGCTCATTCTCCGGCGAACTTGAGTTTGAGCTTTTTGGGCAACAAAAATAGGAACTTTTTGTATAGGGAAGGTGTTATTGTCAGAGCTGAAGATAAGGCCAGAAGCTCTTCACCTCCGCCACAACTTAAGGTCTTCTCATTTTTTGATTTTTTTTGTTTTTTTTAATTTTTTTTTTGAATTATTTTTAATATTGTAATTGTTGATTTCTTGGAATAGATTGATGAATTACTACTGAATTAGTATGGTTGTTTTTGCGTTGACTTGAGAAAAATATGGATTAATTGTTTGTAATTAGAAATGGTGGAATTGATCTTGTTCTGACAGTTTTACAGTTCAACACTATTGGATTATATTGGAAAAGAAAACCATTGTTATTATCTTGAATTCTATTTTTGAGTATTTGAGCTTGCTTCTGATATGAGTTTATTTATTTATTTATTTATTTTGTGGTGAGGTTCTTTCTTGCTGACATGGTTTTGGGGGTAATTGGAAGTTGCTTGGGTATTTTTACTGTTAAATAGCAAATTGAATTACTGGAATTGTGCATTAATTGTCATGGATATCCGAAAATCGGGTTGTAATGGTAGAGTGCAGGCTTAGAAAGTTGAATTGGCTGAGGTTGGATATTGTAAATGGATATAATGAGTTGAGCAAAATCCTATTTGTATTTTGCTGCTATGTTACTTGTAACCGTCTTTTCACCTATATACTCATGTTTGATATTCGACACCCAATAGACGCTTTACTGATAGAGTATAAAACATATTCTTGGGCCTCAACCATAAGTTTAAGCTTTTGGTTGAGTTGGTCCTCTAACATGGTATCGGAGCCAGCGTGACATAAAGGTCACGGGTTCGAATCTCATCCACCCCTCCTTCAAAGTGGAATTAATTCGCGCCAGGTATGAGTGGGCCTGTGTGACACAATGATACTTGGATTGTGTGACTACTCTTGTCTGAGGAACATAGTTTTGCTGTAGTCCACTGCATATATGTAATATGTGTTAGTATGTTACATGTGTTGTTCAACTCACTGTACCTGTGTTGAATACTGGACATTGTGGGGGTAGGGAAACAGACATTTCCTATGTAGGTCAAACCACCAGAAATGTGATGTTTGACATGTATGGAAGTAGGATTCCTGAGCTGCGTGCATTTAGCAATGTAGCATAGTTGGTTGGACCTTAATATTCGTGTAATTGCTCACTATTTCATTCATAGAGTATTGTGTATTATAATTTCTTGACGTGACTACTTCTGAGTTGTGCATTTACCTTATTAGTGTATACTCAGGAGCTGATAAATTCATCAGGGGAATGTGATCCAATATGCTCAGTTGATGAAACAAGTTCCCAAGATTTCGAAGCCAGTTATCAGCCAAAGACTGATTTGCTGAAAGCTCTTGCTATTTTTGCTGCTGCTTTGACAGGCGCTGTAGCCATTAATCATTCCTGGGTTGCTGCTAATCAGGTTAATTTTGTTTTAATGTTTGATTGCACTATTGCAGGCTTTGCTTATGCATATTGTTTTAGACCTGAAGTAGACATGCTGATAGAAGATTATTGATAAAATCTTGTAATGCAGGATCTTGCTATGACATTGCTATTTGGAATAGGATATGCCGGGATCATATTTGAGGAATCTCTGGCTTTCAATAAAAGTGGAGTAGGTTTGATCATGGCAGTAAGCTTGTGGGCTGTAAGAAGCATAGGGGTAAGTTTTTCTTTACTTGTGGAATTTTCTGGCAGTGTAATACTTTGCCGTTCCACAAATATTGCAACAATTACCATTTTAGGAAGTTTCACAACTATTGCAACATTTCCTTATTTGCACATGGTTTCTCTCTTTCTCTCACCTCATCACATGGGTCTCTATCTTTATAATTCTCTATCTATCTCCTCTTCTTAAAATCCGTGTCCCATTCCCACAATGCAATATTTGGGAAACAAAGGAAGTAGATGGTAAATATTTTAAATGATTAACATGCTCTCTTTAAAATGTTAGTTTGCTAGTTGCTAAGTTAAATGCTCTAGATGTTCTATTATGCTAGTCGCGTACAGAGAAAATGTTTACAGCACCAAATTTACTTGTTTTCTATTTTCTCATGGAGTGATTTGCAGCTTGAATAAGTGGAGTTAGCAGAATAGCAGTTACAATAAATTTATTGACTCTAGTGCTCCCCATGAATGAGAAGCAAAAAGCTGTGCATTGTATACTCGTTATATCTGGTGCGAGTTTGTAGCACTGCATATGTTATATAATCATGTTATAATCAATAATTACATAACTATACCAATACTAAGATCAATAGAGGTTATCAGTTCCCCATATCTCTTGCATATTAGACAGGCATTTCATAACTTGTCATTTATTTGTATCTAAATATTTTGTAGGCTCCATCTACTGAGGTTGCTTTGTCAGAGCTAGAGCATGCCACTGCTGAAGTCAGCCAAATTGTTTTCTTTCTGTTAGGTGCGATGACAATCGTTGAAATAGTTGATGCTCATCAAGGCTTTAAGCTTGTCACTGAGAATATTACAACACGTAAACCGCGTACCCTCCTATGGGTGGTAAGTTCTTTGTTTGATTAGTTACTAGACGTTCAATCCAACACATTTGGTGAAGGGGAAATTTTCATGTCCAGCAATAAATAGTGCAAACAACAGTGGATATTGCAGCTACTTTAGATTGAAAAATGAAGATATCTTTCTAAGCAATATCCGGAATTAAAGATATGATCTTTACTATACTAATTGTTAATAATTACTTAATTAGCATATTTATTTATTTATTTTTGGTTTCTCATGTCTTCTGTTTTCCCCTCGGTATACTTACAACTTTACTAGCGTCCGGATATTCTTTGCAATGGCACTTTTTCTTCAATTGCATGTCTCTACAAGTGCTTTGGAAAGATGTTTGAATAGCATAAATACCTCACGTTTATAACTTAATTAGAGATATGTTGCTCAACATGTTAGTCATTCTGCCGAAAAAGTAATGATCATCGAATCTAGAAGTGAAAGGCAGACTACAAATTCTATTTCCAAAATCTAAGGAAAATTTAAGTGTTCACTTCATTGGACTAACAAAGGATTTATGGCTGAACTTAATTTGAACATCTACTTGCAGCTTGGGGTCAGGGTGAGTCTGCAACCCCTGTTTGGGTTGGAGTTAGGGTGAGGCTTGGGGGAAGGCTATTGTATAATACTAAAAACAAAAGCTTTTGTTCTACTCACTTTCTGTTTATGTAGTTTTTTTTTTTTTTTTGCTCCTCACTTTTCTTAATTCCATTTGTTTGTGGAATTCCACCATCTTACCCCTCATACAGTCATACCCCACAATATATCCACTTTTCCACACTCTCTCTAACCGTATTCACAATCTTCTTACATCCACCCACCTTTTTACACATTTTCTCTTACTTAGTCTTACACTCATCCATTTTTACGCTCTTTCTTATTTTTTCTTACACCCACTCATGGTTTAGAAAGTTTTTTGAAACTACATATCTACAATTTGTGAGTCAAACAAATAATTAAAATAAATGTGGAGGTAATAATAATACTATATTATTTTAACATCAACAATCTCCCTTAAATCATAGACATAAGACTATATGTCTCTTTTTTTCCCCTGTATTGAATCTATTGTATATTCTTGCTAACTTAAGTTTACAAGTTGTTAAGTTGTGATATGATATTCTGTATTCTACCACACTGCAGGTTGGTTTTGTAACCTTTTTTCTGAGTTCAATTCTTGACAACCTAACTTCTACAATAGTCATGGTTTCTTTGCTGAGGAAACTAGTTCCCCCATCTGAGTACCGCAAGTAAGCTCCCTAACTTTTTTTTGGGGTCTACTAGCTTTAAGTAAAATAATATTGAATTTTGAATTCTAAACCATTCTTTTAAAACTTTCTTGAATTTTATTCTTGGTTATCCTTTAAAACTCCCTTAATTTTTCCTAAATACTCTTTCGTTTTCCCACTTTACTCATCTTTTTTCAAACTCTTTCAAATGATTATATTGTTATGTCCTTGTCTTTATATCGTACGATTCATGCTAGCCGACCTTAAATCATTTCGGGATTAAGGCTTTGTTTGTCACTTTGTTGTAATGAAGGTGCACAAATTTGCTTAATGTTACAAAGTCATTAGTCGTTGAACCTTAAAATTTGCTGGAGTTAAAGAAAATACTGTCTTCATACCTGTATGTTTGTGCAAATGAAACATGAAATGTACTAGCTACAAACAAACTCATAATATGCGGATGCAGAATTCTTGTTTATTTACAAGTACCAGGAGTTGGAAATATTTAGAAGTAGATGATTTCCATTTAGGCCTTCCCTAGTGGGAATCAATTTTTCATTATTACGTTTGTTGCTTTTGTTTGGGATAGGTTGAGAGTTATTCTTCTTACAAGAAAATTACACTGAAAATAGAAAATCTCAGAAAGTTAACCGATAAGATGCCTATGAATGCCAATCCATAAAAGCCAGTTCTCATGGATGTCAATCTCTAGAAGCCGGTTACTAATGAATGTCAATTAATAGAACCCAATTAATTTAAAAGCAATATTCAGGATTTTTTTTTTTTCTTTCCGCGGGGGGGGGGGGGGGGGGGGATGTTTCATGATAGTAGAGGTTATCCACTTATTTTGCAATACAGGGGCTTTTATTCCTTGAAATTTTCTAAATGGGGCCTGAGCTGTGCAAGAGAAAACTGCGATGTTTTACAATTTTAATTTTACATGGACAACCTTATAACTGTCAGTCATATGGAAAGTTGGTTCCTGTCAATGTAGCTTCATGTCAATTATTATTCTTCATTCTCAAAAAAGACCCACTTATGGTTTCCCTTTTGTGTGTTGTCTGTGTTTAGACCCATTTTTAAAATGCGCCAATAACACTTACGGCCAGATTTGTCTGCATTCTTCAAACAGCTTGTGCCCCTGTACATCCCATACTGTACTCATGACTTCATGAGAGTATAAGATTTTACTTAATATTATCTCTGGCAGGATTCTTGGAGGTGTTGTTGTCATAGCTGCAAATGCTGGGGGTGCTTGGACTCCCATTGGTGATGTCACAACTACCATGCTTTGGATTCACGGTCAGATATCCACACTGCCCACAATGAAGGTTTGTCATGGTTGATGAATCAGATTTCCTAAAATAGTAATGGTTTGTGATAGCTTGATAGGTTTTCCATTTCTCCCAAAACTCTTATTAAGATTTGAGTGTACGGGGAGGATCGGAAATTTTCATACAATTATAGAAGTAATATATGTGATGAATAATTTTACATATCCTTTATTAGTCAATCATGAGGGGTTAGGTTGGTGTCAGTCATGTCACTAGGGAGTTTCATTGTCGTGGTGGCCACTGTCCTACATTCTGCAACATTCAATCTAGGTCTAGAATTACGTCTCACATGTTGAAAGTACTAAGCATATCTGCCTGTCATAAGTTGAGATTCCTGACAACTGCTTCTAATTTCATTATAGCTTCCCAATCTTGACATGTCTTTGGGTTTTGTAGGCCTTGTTTATACCTTCTGCTGTTTCTTTGGCTGTTCCATTGGCCCTTATGTCACTTACAAGGTATGTGTCTTACTAATGAGTGCAGTATATTCTATCAGCTGAGAAAAATGATTCTTAAGCTATACCAATCTCTTTTTTCCCCATCACAGTGAAGCTAATGGAAAGGCAACAGAATCTGCTGGTGTCTTGGCATCTGAGCAGATGGCACCTCGAGGGCAGCTTGTTTTTGCAGTAGGTATTGGTGCTTTGGTCTTTGTTCCCGTGTTCAAATCCCTTACTGGTCTGCCTCCGTATATGGGCATGCTTTTAGGACTTGGTGTTCTCTGGCTATTAACAGATGCCATTCACTTTGGTGAATCTGAAAGGCAGAGACTGAAAGTACCTCAAGCTTTGTCTCGAATTGATACTCAAGGGGCTCTTTTCTTCTTAGGAATTCTTTTGTCTGTTGCAAGGTAATTTCAAACCCATTTATTAGTGTTTGCAATTTTGCATCTCTGTTAAACTGTGTTTATTCTTTTTTTTTTTTTCTTTTGGGTGTTTGAGCTGTCTTGTCTTATTTGTGGCTTGACTGCATTGCGTACTTTCTTTTTGTTTGGGGAATTGGGGTGGACTGAGGGGGTTGGTTAAATGAGGTGCTCAAATCTTTGATAATTAATGAATAAATTTGCACTTGCACATATCCACGGATTACAGTGGACTAAAACTTTCACATTTTCATCAACATTCTGATGGAGTCCTCTTTTTAAATTTTTATGGCTGTAGCTTGGAAGCAGCAGGAATCCTTCGGGAGCTGGCAAATTACCTTGATGCTCAAATACCAAATGTTGAGCTCATTGCCAGTGCAGTAGGGGTGGTTTCAGCAATTATAGATAATGTTCCTCTTGTTGCAGCAACAATGGGAATGTATGATGTTACTTCATTTCCGCAAGATTCTGAATTCTGGCAGCTAATTGCATATTGTGCTGGTACTGGTGGCTCCATGTTAATTATAGGATCTGCAGCCGGAGTTGCCTACATGGGCATGGAAAAGGTTGATTTTTTTTGGTACTTCAAGAAGGTAATACATTCATCATGATGACATCAATTTTATCAGTTTTTATCCTTTTAATTGAGCTCATCACACAAGTCTGTTTTGTGTAGGTGAGTGGTTTTGCTTTTGCTGGGTATGCTGCTGGAATTGCAGCTTATTTGGCTATACATAACCTTGACATCTCTCTGCCTACTACACTCGCTCATGTCCCGTTCCTGTTTGGATGAATTTCTTCCTTAGAAGCCAGCAACTTTGATTTGCTTGAAGCAAGAACTTGAGCTAGACACAATCTGGAACCTCTCTAGTGCTGAGATTCAAAGCAATTGTGAAAAAGCAGAGGCGCATAGTAGATAATGTTGATTCTGTTTCCAGGCAACATTTTCACTTCATGTCACTTCATGTATGTAATTCTTTTGTCAAGTAGAAATGGGGGTCAGATGAGAATTACGGGAAGCTTCCCAAATACGTCAAGAGATTAGTTAGGTTGATAGGAAATAAAGCGAGCAAAGCTGAAGGATGTTATTATGCTTTGGAAACAATAATCTTGAGATAAAAAATAAAAAAAAAAAAAAAAAAAAAAAAAAAAAAAAAAAAAAAAAAAACAACAACAACAACAATTATTCTGATGATTTTACGTGTTGTATGGCCAATTATAACTATTGTCGTTTGAGTTGTTCAGTAATCATCATTTACAAGTTAATATTTGATTACTGTTGAATAACTGAGGTCACAGTTGAGTATATATTCTTGTTTTGGGAAGGAATTTTGTGGGAAATCAAAGGGAAAAGGGAAGAAAAGAGAGCCAAAAAAATATTTAAAAACAATGCTAGAAAGTAATCAAACTCTAGAAATCCGGCAATAAATACGTAGTATTTTCTTACAACATTTTATGTTTTACTTATAAGATAATTTACTACGACGGAGTAAGATTCTTTCAAAAAAAAAAAAAAAAAAAAAAAACAAATACTCCATTTACCAACAACATTTTTTTAAGGCACAACAATATGAGTAGTTTTCACAAAACTGATTTTTACAAGTTTCTCACTATATATATATATATATATATATATATATATATATATATATTCATTTTTTGCTTTTTATTATTCTTTTATCCAAATGAGTCACAAGGGCAACACAAAGTACAAATAGAGATGGGGAATTTGAACCCATGACATCATACACATGCTATCAGTCTTAACCACTAGTGAAATGAGTTGCAACAGTAGAACCATATATTGATAGAAACTGTACACCATGCGCCAGAGGCTCAACTAGGAGAAGCCTCTATGCCAAAAGGAAAAAGACTGCTGAGCAAGGGCTCTTGTACAGCATATGAATACATGATATGACTCTTAAGCAGCTGTAAGGATCCTAAAATCATAGCAGTGAAGTACTCATTGGATTTGCAAAGTAATGCTGTCGACAAACAAACTTAGGTCTAGAGTAGTTGCCACTGAGACTCTCCAGCAAGGCAGGGGGTGTTGAAGAAGTTCTTTGAGTCATCTTCCGCACAATAAGGTGTTTATCCAAAACCATCAATTCCAACAGCTTTCGGCAACTCTGAAGAAAGTGTGAACAAAGCATAAACAAATACACCTTCTAATTAAAAAAGAAAGAAAAAGTAAACTCATAATGAATCAAGCACGGAACCAAAAATTTGTGGCTTAGTAGTAGAAATAATTTCATCTGCACCATATAAGACCAAATTAACAAGAACATTCTCTCTGACACTGCAGTGTCAAGTCATATTCTCCATGTCTACATGACCACATTTACCGCCAAAGATTTTTTTGCCATGGATAATCTAGGTAAGGTGCCTCCCAAGCTCTAAGTTCTAACTGTGATCTAACCTATAATCACACCACTAAATCTCCACTAAAACTCTCATAACTAATTTATGAGAGTTTACATTAAAAGATTCAAGCAGAATTCCTTATCCAAAAAATTTTCCTCTGGGAAGAGGCGTATACCGAATGCCAACATCATGTTGTCAGCTGATCAACTAAAACAATTCAATGAAAAGACCAAATTTAATGTCATGATTCACAATTTCATTCTCTTTCAATTGGCAGCATTACATTGAATTTAGCTATAACCATGACATTTTAAGATGCTGCGAATTACTTAACTTTAACTTCTTTAGACAATACAGTGACAAATTTCCACTCTGAAAATCCATGAATATGTCAAATAAGTTTTGAAGACAAATTAAAAGATTAGGACTTAGGAGACAGCAAATAATAAGAGCTTAAGATTTAGTCCTGTAGGAAGCCTTTCAATTGACAAGTAATTAGAATCAGAACATGCATAGTTGTATATCATATATCTGTCTTCTAAAATATAACATCCATGTAGTTGTAGTCTTAGAGTAGTATATATACAAAATGCATCAACCCTTTAATACTTCATCATGAATAAGATGCAAACACATTTTTAAAAGCCACTCTAATATACGGAGTAGTGCATTATAACCCAAAGCCAGCAAAAAGTGAAAATTTTGGCTCCATTTGAAAAAAAAAAAAAAAAAAAAAAAAAATGATACCAGTTAAGAAAATATAATGATAGTAGCATAAAGAGTAGGGCGCAAGGCATAATATTTATCGACATGCAATGAATGGGGAGTGTGTGTGTGTGTGGGGGGGGGGGGGGGGGGTTGTGTAACATTCAATATCAACCTTGTTTCCAGAATTTTGCAATATTCAATGGAATTTTTTATCATATTGTTAAATACTTGTTATCTAGCTGTCTATTAACAGTTCATTTTAAAACCGAGCTTCCAATCTTCCATCTTAATTGGCATGAAGTATAACACAACACTGATCTTTAAAATTATTTAAACAATTTTAAGTCCTGAGTACAGGCAGAACAAAGGCACTGAATCTTTGTTTATACTCTTGCAACAACTCCATGTCTCACTGGATAACTTCACAGCAGCATGCAATTTAATGAAAATGAAAATTCTTTGAATTAAAGACAATTAAGGAAGTCAGTTAAAAAATTACTTAATGAAAATTGATGATATGTTCAGCAACATAAAACTTTAAGGATAATATCTTGTTTAAACAGACAAATCAAACAAGAAAAGGATACCTGTGGGTTTAATACTTCCATTTGACTGAGAATATCACCCTGTCAGAATCATACGATCAGCAGAGGGGACAAAAAAAAAATGGAAAACCACGATCATACAAAGATCAACAAGAAAAGGACCACACAAAGATCAACAAGAAAAGAAGGACCATGTACAGTTTAAATTGGACTATTCCATGCCCAATACATAAACAGAAAACCATTCTAATTTATTATTGTTCAGCATAAGAAAATTCTACTAATATTGGAAAGCCACAATACCATTTCCCCACCACCTCCCCCTCCCACAATACCAACCCCCATTTACAACTCGTTGAAAGATTAATTAACAGCCCCCCATCCCCCTAAAAAAAAAACAAGTATATCACTTTGCCTTTAACAGGATCTGGAGAAGTCCAGAATTCATGCAATTTTGACCTTAACAGTACAACAGCAGAGATAATTTCAGGACCGGCCCCTCATACAAAATAGTGGATAAAGTAATATTACCTCTAGTATGGCAGGATTTTGAGTCACAATACCAAGTATACGACGTGTAAGCCCCCTGTAGACAATCCTATTAATAGTTCCATCCCCGTTGATCCAAGGCAAAATTGGCCGAAAAGCAGCAGTTGATTTGTCAAAGTTTTGGATATTCTCCCTATCTTCAGTGGATGTTCTAGAGCTGCTTCCTTCAAGCTTTTTGTGAGCCTGAACTACATTAAAGAGTGGTGAGACCTCTTCAGATGAATTACGACTATGCACTTCACAATCATCTGAGTAATTCACTTTATCTTCACAATCTGCAGTCCCTTCAACTATATGTGTCTCATCTCTCTGAGGAACTGAAGATGAAGCCATTCCAGGACCTTGAGAATAAGTTGTCTTTGAGGCCAGAAAGTACTTGGTGAGATATTGACCATCAACTACATGAATAGAATTGTAACCATTGACCTAAATCGCAGAAAATATAATCAGCTCACTCTATTTTTTTGAAAACTTATCAGCTCACTTTATATAATAAAATCGTAGAGAAGTATCAGAATCACCATCCTGAAATCAGAAATGACACCAACCTTCAATACAAGGCCAAACAATTGAAGCACATCAACAACATGTTCAGCCAGAATTGTACCTGGTAAGGGAAACCAAATAATCAGTATGATGACTGATCTTTAGAGTAAAAAAAAAAAAAAAAAAAAAAACACCCAACTCCAAAACAGAATACCTTGAATTCCCAAGCACTCAGAAACCTTTGACATGGTTAAGCCCTGATCACCAGCTTTCTGAATATTTGTGTGTGCAATTTTAAAAAGCTCTGGATGCAATTGAGCATATTCTTGTCCACTATGTTTAGACAGATCTTGAACAGAGAAATTTGCCATAACTTCCCATAATGAATTACCAGAAATAATAGTAGCTGGAATAATACTGCCAAAATCAGGGGATTCTTTCACACTTTCAACGGAGGATAATGTGCAGCTGACTGTCTGACCCAAAGTCGAGTAAAACTGATCATTTTCACTGAACAGCATTGCATTACCTTCATCTTTGAAAAATTCAACAGTGTAGGACCTCAAAATTGTTGCTCGACTTAGAGAAACTTTTATACCAGGGAAGCCTTTCTCTCGGCGGGAAAAGATCTCACTTTCTTGCAAAGAGTTACATTTATGTTTCTTGCTAACACCACTGTCCTCAAATTCATGGTCATCATATTTACGTTTTGTACTTCTTGAGTCCTCAGCCTCCCCAACACCTTCAAGAGGTAGAACCGGCATAATGGACAGCTCTCCAGAAGATATTAAAGCAAACAAATGGAAAACATCTCCACACTGCAGATCTGAAGGTAAATCCACCATTCCTTCCATCAACTTCTTCTCCTTTTCACTTATCCATCTTGCTAACTTAGAAGCTCGCTTCCCCGTATTCGCTGGAAATTGAGACAATGAAAGGCTCCTCAAGAAATTTTGAGACAGGACAAATGGTTGACTGGGACCACTTCCTACCTGTTACACATTACGTTAGCCCCCCAAAAAGGCAACCTTGATTCATAAAATGACAACAACAATAAAGTAGCAGTAGTTTCCATAACATGAGCATAAGCATAACCAAAGCATGATCCTTCTTTCTTCTTTTGGATTTAGGGGAGGGGAAGATGGCCCAAGTTTTTCTCTTCCTCATGTGAGTTTTTCTCTTCCTCAGGTGAAAATCAAACTTCCACATTTGACAATATAAATTATTAGGCTAAGCATTAGAAATTCAAAGCATATTGTCTGAGCCAATGCATTTCTAATCAAGTACAATAATATCATAACACTTACTAGAAGAAAGAAAGCAGTTGAGAGCATAAATTAAAAAGCAATCAATCAATCAAAGCTTTAGTCCCATAAGTGGGGTCCATAAATTAAAAAGCCTACCAGAATTTTTTTCTGCCTGAGGTAGTCAAAAGCTGAGAAAAGATCATGCTCCGAATAGCAACATAACGTTTCCGCTAGCAAATTTGGCATTTCAGCTGCTTTTGAGTTGGTCAAGAAGACCAGCTTAAAAAGCTCAACAGCACAAGAAACAGCCAATGATTGATTCATTCGTTTGGTTATGCTAACCCCCTCCTTCAAATGCATGACAAACTTCTGAGGAAGGCGGTGGCGTCTGGATCTTTGACTGGAATCTATCTGTTGCTTTTCAGAGTCATTGTCAAACTCACCTGGACTACTAGCAACAATATTGTGGGCTCCCTACAACCATAGATAGCTTTATAAGCACTAAATTGCATAGGATTCAAAATATTTTACAAAGATTACTCCATGTCGATAAATTTTTGGCTGATGAAGTTACAATGACTCCCAACCTTGAGGAGAAACATTCACAAAGTCAAGGAAGAACAATCTACATTAAAAAAGTCTTTCAAGGTTATGCATATGCCTGATGGATGTGTAAGTTATTGCATTGGTATAAAAAAAAAAAAAAAATTATAAACTACAAGAATTTCATTGATACTTAAAAGAAAAGAATTATATAGCATTGAAATTATTAAATAAGGGATTTTTTTTAAATTATAAAAAAGGGGGGGAGGGGGGGGGGGGGGGGGGGGAACATGGAATGGAGAGAGAATAAATGCATATTCAAAATTGGAAAAATCACAAAAGGCTGAATGAATAGACAGTTGATCTATTTAGATAGGGAATAAGGGAAGCATTTAGCAGTTTGGTACAAAATAAAATCAACAAAGTGTAAAGTGAGTTAGTTTGAGCAATGGGTAGTCTTAAGCTGCTTCATTGCATAGAGGTTATTTAAGCATCTGTGCCAAAAACTGATAAATATTAAATACCTGAGATGCAGATTCACTTCTCTTGGCAGATTCCAATTTCATCATCTGCTTTTGTACAAGAACCTCCTTAAGGGCTACCTTAATTGTACTATCATCAAAGTCATCCCAGCGTTTTCCCTGAGAACGGGACTCTTGACCACACTCATTTTTTTCTTGATCCAGCTGCTGAGCATACCTTTGAGTAAGCAACTTACACAGCCTCATCAAAGATTCTGCAAATTTAATGTCCCTTCTCAGAACAGAAACTCTTCTACGACAGGTATTTGGAGGAGCAGGAAGATCGCTAATTGAAGCCCAATCTGTGCCGCGCCTTGCACCTTGAATTGCTCTTTGTCTTGCATATTGAATTAGTAAAAGCCTGACAACAATAGGAGAGACAAAAAGCAATTAAGCAACATGACTACTAATGAAACTAATACTCCTGTAAATGAATGACATATATACACAAATTTCAACTTCAAAAACCTGTGTCAATAGGATGAAGTGACGTAAAATACCAATAATTTACAACCACCTAAAGGCCATCAATTTCCTAACTCTCTTCTGTTGTTCATATTAGCCACCAAGCTCCAAACCAAAGTAATTATATTGGCAGACTGGTAATTACAAAATTTAGATTCTTCATATATATATATATATAGGGGGAGGCTCTCGTGAGAATTTTTCTTATGTGAGAACACTCTTTATGTTCTAAATTTTTACTCGTATGTTCTAAATTTTAAATATAATGTTCTAAACTTTTTCTTAGGTGTTCTAAATTAAATCAAATGTTCTAATTTAGTACTCACATGTTCTAAACCATAAAATAAGTTAAGTTTAATATCATAAATTTTAAATAACTTGTTCCAAAATTTTAACTTATATGTTCTAAATTTTAAAATGTGTGTTCTAAGATTTTTAATTATATGTTCCAGATTTTAAAGCGTATGTTCTATTTTTTACTCATATGTTCTAAATTTTTTACTCACACTTTCTATATTCTATATCAGTTTGTTCTAAATTTTTATTCACATGTTCATAATCTTAAATTAGATGTTCTAAATTTTACTCATATGTTTAAAATTTCATAAAGCATATTTTATAAATTTTTAATCACTTGTTCTAATTCTTAAATCAAATGTTCTAAACATATTACTCACATAGATGTTCTAAATTATTACTCAGATGTTCTAAATTTTAATTTCAGACACATGTTCTAAATTTTTATTCGTATGTTCTAAACTTTTACTCACATGTTCTAAAATTTAAAATTAATTCTCATATAAGTATGAATTCTCACATATGAACCTATTCTCACCGGATCCCTCCCCTATATATATATATATATATATATATATATATCGACATACCTGTCTGCTTCTTCTGTCCATGAGAACTTTTGCTGACGAGTTGGTTTCAACATTGGCATGATACACTGCCCGATTAATGACTCCTGTTGTTCCTCATGTTCAACAACTTCAGGCTCCTCCAACTCCTCTTCTTCACTATCTTCATGGGATTCTAGAATCCAGCATGCCATCAAAGAAACAACATGCTTAAGTACACTGGCAAGTAGGCTCGGCTAATACCTCTAGCAAAAAACAACAAAATCGAATTTCAACAAACCACTTGTATGATTGGCTTTTGCACGCTTCGCCAATCTTTCTTCTTCAGATACCTTCCTTTTGCGCCGAGATTGAGGATGCCTGTCACTTCTAGCATCTGAAACCACGCCCTGAATATTGAAATCTCCCTGAAATCTGTTAAGACGCTGCTGCCGATTATCATAATATACACGAAGCACCTGCAAATAATTTAATGAAACTTAGGATTTGGTATATATACCTCAGTGTAAACTAATTGCAGCAAATATACACTCTACTCGATCAATAATTGATAGTCCATCAGCTCCATCCGACTTAGTTCAACTTTATATAACAGTCTACAAAGACACTTTCACCCTTGATTTTTGGTAAGATGCTCACTCTTTCCCTATAACTGTCCTAGCAGATTTTCTACACCAACTTTAGTAAGAAGCATATGTTAGAGCAGGTCAAAGAGGATATCTTAATTTCTATAGAGCGAAAGAAGACCAATTTTCAATTCTTTTTCCATTACAAGAACATCAAAGCAATAGCAAGATCAAATTTTATCAAGAGGATGATCATTCATCATGAACTAGCAACTGTGGTTTGACCGGTAAGGAACATCAACATGATTACAGGCAAGTGAGGTAACATTAATCTCTCTTGGTAATATGAATTTTAATAAGAAAGGTTTTGATCACATGAGACATGAGCAGACTGATGTTTTGTGATCTAGTCAATATGAAGAAAAAAAAAAACTTTTTGGCATCCATCTGCAAAACTACATTCAATGACTTTTCAGAACATTAAAACAATCAACAGCTGCATCATCTTTATTCTTATAAATTTATAGATAGTTCTTTTCATAAATTTCATTTTTCCATCCTAACACTGAATAACATTCAAATAATTAAGCTTAAAATTAAGATAAAGGTAACGAGATAGGTAAGGAGTGGTATAATTCAAGCCTACAGAGTTTCATGACAATAAAGAGCTATAGCCTATAAGGCTCCTTCACCTGCTCTAAAGAAAGATTGAGATCTTTGGCGATTTCTCTACACTCCTGAAAGCTGAGTTTTTTACTTTGCTGATCCTTAATGCGCTTGAGGAGCTCAGCACGTTGCTCTGCCTTCATCACCCTGACTGTAGTCCATGACCGATAAAGACAAACCTGCAGATCAAATGATTGAATTTATCAATTACAAGCTGAGAATACAGGACTAAGAAACAGGGGGCAAGACAAGCTGGTAATGGGTAACAATGCTTCGAATTTCGTACATAGAGAAGTACATGCACAGTTGCACACGTATGTGGGTATGCACAAGTCGAACAACATAATGGAAAAAAAAAAATGTATCAACTATCTACAAGGGCTATCACCCTCAAACATAGAGATTAAAAAGAAGAATGACACTATATATATATATATATATATATATATATATATATATGAGATACAATGAGAAGGATCTTATAATGAGAAGACTGAGAAGGATGAAATGTGCATTTATTTTGAACTAAATGTGCATATATTTTCTACTAAATCTGCATATTTGATTTTGGACCTGATACTTTTTTTGCAAATTCTGGAAAAACGAGAACTTATGCACATTCAATTTCGGTCAAATTTTTTTTTGCACATTTTATTCCAAAAATATGCACATTTAGTGAAAATTTTATGCACATAAAATCCTTCTCATCCTTCTCATTTTAAGAAACTTCTCATTTGACCCCAAATCTATATATATATATATATATATATATATATATATATATATATATATATATATATATATATATATATATATATATATATTTTAAGGAAATACTACACTTAAGCTTAAAGTGAAGTCATATATATACAAGGGCAGACAGTCATATAACCAAAAAGAGAATACGTGAATTGTATGGATACATTATTGTCAGATCATTACCTCAAAAACCACACATCCAGGGAACGCACGTATAGCAGCTTTTGTGTCAGCAGCAGCATAGCAATACTCTAAAGTCTGCCAATATTTTTCAACAGCTTCGCCAGTGGACAACACAAAGTCATGCCTAGGGCCTCGAGGCAACAGGTCCATTGATAGCGGTTCCTCAATGTATGGTTTCAACTCTAAAGCGTATATAAGTTTAGCGTGTGAGATCTTGGTTGCATCCGTGGGACTTTCATCAGCTACCAGCCGGATAAGCTAGATTATCAATTCAAAATGACAGAGATGAGGAAAAACAAAAAAACAAAAATATAACAAGTCCCAGAAGGTTCAGCTTTCTTTTCAAAACCAAAACTGAAGGAATGACAAATCCTAAATAATTCGCAAGGTGAATAAAACTTCACTTTAATTGGACATGCAAGATATAGTAAAAGGTGACCCAGGTTGCAAGGGTTAGTCCATGATAAACTTGAGATCAGGGCTTCCATGGAAACAACATCTTTTTTTTTTTTTTTTTTTTTTTTTTTTGGACGAACGAAACAACATCTTAATATTGCAGAAACTTCTTAATTTCATGCTAAGAGCAGGATAGTCCTGTGCGCATGGAAGTCAAAATGTTTGGACATTGAAACTAAAATCAATTCAGGCATTCAGCCTTACACAAATGGTCTGCAATAACAAAAAAATATAACTTCCTTCAACATTTAAAAAAGAAAATGAAATATTTTTTTAACAAAACAACCAAAAAATTGCATCAAACAATGTATCTGACTCCTGACATTGAAGTCCATAAAATAATACACATTAACTTCATAATTATTCAGCATTAAACAAAGTAGCCGGATACTTGAGAGCCTATTAAAGAATGATGTCTTCTGTAAAAAGTATTATGGTCTTTTGATATAGAATATAGATAGCTTGGAGAAATTTTCCATTCCTTTAGCTTATTGCTATTGTAAGCAATTATCCAGTTTAATGCTCCAACATGCTTCTTATTTCCTAATTATTGTTACAGTTTTCAGAGTAAATACCAATTTTACGAAAGGTTTCCCAATTCCCATGTTAAAGCCTCCAAAGAATGATATTATGGGAAAATTAACTAGTAATCTAAAATAAATTGATACTTTCTGGAAGAAACATAAACACTTAATTATGGCATCCATGATTGGTCTTTCGGTCAAATTATTAACACCCAGATAGAATCTCCAGGTGTTGAATCTACACCTAATTCAGTTGTGGCAAAACCAAAAGCTAGAATCAAAAGGTGCCCATCAGTCTCAAATAATCTGTACAAGAAGTTCAGCCAAGTTGGAGCGAGCTTCAGTTCTAATGGCTCTGCTTCGAGCTTAATGCACATTACCCACCTCCCCATGGGTATTAACCCCTTGCTATTCCTGATATAGGAAATGAAGGTGGGGCCCACCATATACCTTAAGAAAAAGAAAAACTCATCTCTAATGAGGCCAAATTAGCTCAAGGTGTCAGTGATGCCAAAAAATGTGCATAACTGCATACATGTTGACTTTCAAGCATATACAGCTTTACTCATTTTCATCATAAATCAATAATTGACATCCAAAATATAAATGATCAAAGGCAAAAAAGTCACAGGCAAAGAGAAGTAGGCAACAAGGATGAAAAATAATAACACCGTGTATACCTTGAGACGGCGCAATATATCAATAAGCCACGATAGCCTTCCAGTTGCTCGAGTATCCATCATGCTCTTGAATTCTTCGTCAGAAAGATCAGACAGAAGAAGGCCAGTCTTGCACTTCTCAATCATATCAGTCCATTTAAGAGGAGAGCCCACAACTTGCAAAAATAGTTCAAAAGGCATAGCTTTGATAGCAACATCTAAACCAAACAATACGCAAGAGCTGTTTTTTGTGGGATTTACACTTTTAGTCGATGTTGACTCCTCAGTGCATGCAGCTGAACTATTCACATAATCCCATAAAAAACGATGCAAGAGCTTTGTTCGAACCATTTTTGCCAAGACAAATCCATTAGCACGCATAACTTCAGATTTAGCACTTTGAGTATCAGAGTGTGCATTAATCTGAATTCTCTCAATGCCATGAAGTACAGGAATGGGAAGTTCCTTCTTTGACTGAGATAAGGCACCACGGGTTTGCATCTCAAATGATCTCAGTCTATCATGCACTTGGTCTGACAACTCACTAGCCGAACCTTGGACAGAAGGATGAAGAACCACAAGGATTTGACGGAGATGTCCACAATTTGAGACACCTGGTATACTAAAGACCATGAGTTTACACTTCCCTTCTCGTTCAAGCTTATTCAGACAATGTGTCAAGGTCTTTCTGTCCATTCTTGTCTTCTTGTCCTTCTCAAAACTCTCAAGCCACCTTTGCAGCTCAGGTTTAACAATGATTTTCTCAGTCTGCAAAAGTGAAGAAATTTTGGACAAAAATCCAAGATATAATTGAGGTATATACAAAACAACTGAAGAGCACAGCCAAAGAATATATACAAAGATCATGCTATTGCTAACTCATGTCAGTCTATTACTTAAACAAAAACTACTAAAATGATGCAATTCATCAAAGATTAATAGGATTAGCTGTATAATTTTTCAGACATACAGCAATAGGAATCATAGGTTAGAGTTATGTTTTACTCCCTCCGTTTTGCATTAGTTGCAACGGTAGGGTTGGCTCAAAGTTTAAGAATATTATAGACTAGGCTTATAGGCTTATAATATGAAGTATTGTTAATAAGAGAGATATAATAAAAAAGTAGTGTGGGTGGGGTTGGTAGGAAAGAGAGAGAATAAAATATCTGTGAAAGTGGGGTTATTGGGAAAGAGAAATTATAAAATAATTGTGGGTCCCTTCCAAATATAGAAGTGTTGCAATTAATATGAAACGGATGTAAAAGGAAAGCGTTGTGATTAACACGAAACGGAGGGAGTAGACATTTTCCATAACCTCTAGCATAGGCCTGTAAAACCTACCAGTACCTACCAGGCTACCACTAGCAAACTGAATATGTTATCTAACAGCCAACCCCGTCGACATCCTTCCCAGGTTTCACAAGTAATTCGTAGGGCTTCTGCAATTTTGCACAGAACATGTGCAAAACAAGACAAAATCCCTACTATACCTTCTTTTCATACATCAGTAAGATAATATAGTAGTAACATCTTGCTACACAGCAAACAATATTTTCTTTATTGCCTATTAGACTATAAACTTATCTGATACTGCAAGATTTATAACCAGGACCAGAAACAAGTACAGACTACAGAGAATAAAAAGACTATAAACAAACCTCGAGTCTTTCAAGTAAACGTATCTCTCTCTGAGCATTAGTTAATGATGGATATCTTTGGCCTTCTTGAAGTTCAAATGGCTTTAATACTGGATTTGCTAACGCCTCAGTTGTACCATTACATTCATTTCCACCAGCTGAACCAGGTACAATATTGCTCATATCAAGGACTAAACCTAGTGAACCTCCAGGACAAGCAACAATTTGGACTGATCCTCTGACCTGCTGAGATTCATGCTCAAGTTCTTCTTCAGTGTCTATCTTCTCCATATTATCTTCAGTTAGCCATTTTTTTGAGTTTAAGGAATCCATGTCAGCTATGGTTCTTTGGGAGCTTGTACCATGAGTTGGCTCTTGAATAGATGCTAAAGCTAAAGGATGCCCATCAGAGCCATCTTGTAATCTGTTGAATGATGAATTAGGTAATTCAGGACAGAAATTTCCTTTTGTCCAAAACCGATAAGCTAACCCTCTTTCAAGATTTTCTGAAAGTTGATGCAAACCAAACCGAGAGACCATTGTATTGGTCAGGTTGTCGAGCATTTTAGTGCTGATACCTAGCCTTCCGCAAACCTGCTCATATAGGATTTTAGATGTGAATGAAACTTAAGAAACTAATTCACGCAAACACATCAAGAGTACAAAAGTAAAATATACTTAAATGCAATTGTGCATAAATAAATTACAACAACAACAAAGCCTTTGTCCCAAAATGATTTAGGGTCGGCTAACATGAATAGTCATAAGGAAACGTACGATATAATAAGGGACATAACAAGATAATCAGTTGAATGAGTTTGAAAAAAAGGTGAGTAAAGTGAGAAAAAGAAAGAGCATCCAAGAGAAATAAAGGGTGTCCATGAATACATTCATTTAAAATAAGATTACACACACACACACACACACACACACACACACACACACACATATATATATATATAAAACACCTAGTATTAAATATGAATTGCCATCTCAAAATTCAATCCTTTAGTCTATTTCAGCTAGCATGCTTAAAAAACAAATTAGTCAACTTTCAAACCTAGGTTCTAATAGAGTTCCATTACACATGTCCTTACAGCATTTCTTTCCAGTTATTATTTCCTTACATTAAAGTCAAATAAATACCCCCCCCCCCCAAAAAAAAAAAAAAAAAAAAAAAAAAGACAAATTACAAGTCCTTGTTTATGAACAGGGTAACTTAATATGTAGTATGAGTACGAGATCGCAATATACTTCCTTATTATGTTAATATACCCCAAAAGTATTCCAAAGTACCTATACGCATGTTCCCAACACACAATTCCCAATTCTGTAAACATTAATTTCACTGCCAGTCTGCCACTTCCACTTGATAAAACAGATAGAGGTACACTTCCCACTGTGAAATGATATAATGTAGTAACATATACCTAACTGGTTTCAATTAACTAACAGTAATAATCACGGACACGAATCTGTTATCACATGTGAACTCCACAATACTCATTCAAAAGTAACATCCTTTAAACTTACTCTATGACTCTTTGGATATTTATGGGAACAATAAAAGCTTTAAATAATGCATGGGATGATTAATAAGAAACAGGTAAAGACATATAGTCATTAGTCTGAAAAAAATATCAAGAAAGATATGAACATACATCAACTCCAAGCAGCCCCTTAGATCCTTCAATATCAATCATGTCATATATTTGTTGCTCAAAAGGAAGCTCCACAAGCTGCTCTGAGGCAATATACTTGCCATCTCGATTCTTTTGTTGAAAATACTTTGGAGAAAAACTCTTCAGCAATCGCAAACAACTGACAGGCTGCCCAATGCCAGAAAAAAGAAATATACTATTCATCTTATAAAGAGTAACAAGAGACATACTTAGAATAAGAAAATTATAGGACAAAAAAAAAAAGAGAGGAACTCAAGACTGACTATTGATAACATCATATTTAAATATAATATTTAGATTTCATGAGAGACCGAAAAGAACATATTGAACTCCCAGGCAATGAGAGTCATTATGAAGCAGTAGTACCTTGTTTTGCCCTCTAGATCTGCCCTTTTTGGATTTCGTAGGGGTTTCCACTTTGCTATCTACTTTCGCCTCAAATACTTCAACAAGACCAGCCTGCTTCAACCTGTTGCTAATCTGGAAACCGGCATCATGAAGACAGACAGACAATTTTCTGAGAGTGCATTAGCGGTCATATAACATAACTATGAGACTATGAGATAAAGAAAATATTACGTTTCTCCAAGCTCTATGTCCTTTTGTTTCTCGATAACCAAGTTCCTGTTTTATATCTGAGACCACGAGAACCTTAAAGGAAAAAAAGTGTCATTGAAAAATAAGGTGACCATTGCAATCAATAATACTAGGTAACCAACAATTCAAAGATGCCTTGACAAAATTATTCAGATTCACAAATTCAAATAGAACAGACCTTGCCTTCAGCTTGCTCAAGTCTATCACAAACAGCTTTGATTGCAGGCAAGAAATCCTTGACACGCACATCATCTTGGCCACATTCTTCAACGTCAGCACCACTGACATGGTTTTCTTCCAAATTCTTGTTTTCTTTTGTAATCTCAAGTCTTTGCTGAGAGCTCAAAGGCAGCGCGTAGCGATGTAAGTGGATCAGATTGGTACGCACAGGTTGCCTATTTTCTTTTGTTCTCACTATTGTTTCCTGGCGAACAACCAAACCCCAGGACTGAAGCCTCTTTACCACATAAAAGATATTGTTTCCAGGTATCCCAAGGTCCTTAGAGAGTTGAACCTGTGTCACTCCAGTTTCCCTTAACAAATTCAATCAATCTATGTCATTATAAGTGGCAAAGACACTTCAAATTAGTCTAGTGTAAGAATTTTAAGCCTACAATAATCTCAAATCAGACAAAAATTGTATCTTGATTCTACAATAATCTGAAATCAGACAAAAGTTGTATCTTGATTCTAAAATACCTTCAAACTAATTGAAAAAATGATGATAAATGGAAAATCAAATTAAGTCATTTATAAGAAATCACAACCAATTTCCCAAAAAAAACAAATAGCAATACCTAGCAAGAGCAAGACGCTCAAGAACACGTTGCTGAGGAGCAGTAATATTGGAAGCTTTAACATCATACAACCCAACAAAGCATCCTCGAAGCTGCTCATTAGCAACCACCTTCACTCCCAAACTCTCACACTCTTCAACCGACTTTGATTTCGGGTCGGGTAATTCCGACCCATTAACATCCCTAAATTGGAGGCCCGGAACAGCAGCAAGGCCCGACCATACGGCCCGCTTAACAGCAGGGCAGAGGTTGATTTCTGCAGAGGAGAGAGAAGAGTGAAGGCGAGGCCAGAGGAGAGAGAGTAAGACGCCATTAACACCTTGTGAGCAGATCTCCTCGATTGCAGCGTGGATGATCGTGTCCATTGATTTCAGTGGGTGATGATCATAATCATCAGAATATGGAATTGACGGTGGTTTAAGGAGGAATTTGAATGTTTGGGGATGAAATTGGGGATTGAGAAAGGCGGGAATTGGAGTTAACGGTTGGGAATTTGGGGGTTTTGATGGAGAAGTGGTGGAAGATGAGGGAGATGGGGAAGGTCTAGGGTTCGAGGGGTCTGCAGAAGACAAAGATAAGAATTTCAGCAAACACTTTTTTTTTTTTTTTAAATATATTCTCCTCTCCTTCCTACCCAAGTTACCGCTTCTATTTTGGAGATCCAAAATGTTATTTTTATTTCAATTTAAAGATAGTTTGTAAAGATAATACCCTTATTATTTTTTTTTTACATTGATGAGATAAAGAACATGCAAATGTAACGAATGAACATATAGAGTATTAATTCGTATGCTCATTTTGTGTATAATCTTACAATAGTTCAAGAAGCGAAGTCAAACTTTATTTTACCCCGGCATACATCATTAAATTTGGTAAGTTTTTTCTACAATTTAGAGTCTGTTCTCTTTAACTTAATTTCGATTCTATTCAGCTCTATTTCTAATTTTCTTCTCTCATAAACAATTTCAATTTCAGTTCAGTTCAGCTCAGTAAATGAGAAGCCTTTACTCCATTAAAATTTTAGAGTTTGGACTTAAATTTATTCAGGAGTAACATGCATATGAACAAAATACAGAGTTTAAGCTAATGTGTTAATAACTTGACCCCTTTATTAATTTTTTTAATGCTCTTTGGAATTATAATTGACAAAAGCAAATGCAAGTATACAACTGAAGGTTAACAATTTCTTTCTCGTAGATGACAATTTGTAATGGTTGGAAGAAGGTAACAGAGGGGGAAAATTAGAAACACGTAGAAGTCCGTAAATAAGATCAAAGGAAAAATTTGTGTAAACCATGCAAATACACTAGGTATTTTGCAAGCTTAGTCCAAATTTGTGACTCAGTGACAATTGTCACCTCGCTTTTTATTACCAAATTATCACCAATCACCATTTCTCACAATTTCCGATTACTTTCATGGCTAACCAAATATTTTAGTCATTGCGATTGAGACAAAAAAAGGATGAGTAGCAGGTGCTAAAACGAGCAAACTCTTCCTCAACTCAAAATTATTAAAAACTCCGGATACAAGATACAAGTTTGTGGCATTCAACAAATTCCACCAAAATTGGTTTCATCTTGAACTATTAACTAGTAACTAGAGCATCATAACTTCAGAAATACAAGTCTCCAATCGCCAATATATCCTCAGTCCATTTCAAAATTCAATAGCTAAGCTAATCTGTGTTGCTGCCATCAGAGAAGATGAATTCTCAGAGCTAGCACTTCCACAGTGGTGTAGGAAAGAACATCATGACTTCAAAAATACGAACTCTTCAACAGCTGGAATCTCACCAATCTTCTTCAATACCTGACTGCTAGGTGGTTCATCAACCCCGATAGCCATCACAGCATGGGTTCTTGGAGCCAGTCTTCCAACACTCATGAAACTGACATTCACATTCTCTTCTCCCAAAACGCTTCCCACCCTTCCAATCATTCCAGGTTGATCAACCTGTCGGCAGAGAATAATGCTACCCTCCAAACTGACATCGACCTCAAACGAGCCAACCTTTATCAAATGTGGAATTCCATCTTTAACTCTTCCCTCAAGTCTAATCTCCCCAGAATCTGAAATTGCACTGGCAAATTTAGATTCCACATTGGCGATCTGGATCTGGATAGACTCCAGTGGGCTTTCAGGTGATCCATCCAGAAGAATGCGCTCTTCGGTAATACGAAGTCCTCTCTGCTTTGCGGTGAAATCAGCATTTACCAAGTTTACAAAGGTGCTGGAAATTGGCTCAATCAGACCCTTGGTAATCATGGCCCGGAGCACCCTAGTGTCAAGATCATCAGGTGCTCTTGAGGTTGCATAACCCACCTTCACAGATTTAACACCGCTTCCACCTGCTACCAGTTGGATAGCCAGTCTACCAAGTTTCTCAGCAAGGTCAACATAAGGTTTCAGCTCATTAAGGACCTGAAAAAACAAGTAAAGATGGGAATCAAACACATGCAGTATCAAAGCTTTTTGCCTCTGATTTTTCAATTTCCAAGACACAAGCACTTAGTTTTGTACACAACACACACTGACTGACACACACTATCTTGAAACATACACAGGAACATCATCTTAGACCAAGACACACACACTCCCTTGAAACATACACAGGAACAACACCTTAGACCAACACACACTCTTGAATGATACACAGGAACATTAGTTGAGACTAACATAGTAACATGGAGTTATTAAAAGGAAAAGGCCAGACAAAGCCAAAAGAAGACAGGTATGTCTCCAGCTAATAAAATTCTTTTGTTTCTGAAGAAAACAAAGCCTCAGGTTCTTCTCAGACACCAAATGCAATGATATACACAATATACGAAAACAATCCATGAACTAAATCTAAGTATCAAGCTTTTCAGTACTGGCTGCTAAATAAATAAACACAAGAAAGTTTCAATACTTCAATGAGCATTGGAAGTAACTCAAGAACACAGCTGCAACAAGTAGCAGAAACTAAATTCTAGAACAAAAGAAAAAGATGGTCAGAGAGTGCAGTTAATAGTGTACTTCAAGTTAAACTTCAAACGACAAACAATCATCACAGAGTACCTTCAAAGAAAGATAGGTAATGACCGTAATGTATCATATGCAATTTTTATTTATTTATTTATTTTATTTTATTTTATGTTATTTTATTTTGCAGGAATATATAAATTTTCTATTCATCTACAAACAAAATGGCACAAGATCTATTTTGATCATGTCAGAATGTTTCAAGCACACCAAACCCAACGCCAGGTCAGCCATCTAATCAATAGGCTTACAAACTAAAAGTGCACAGAAACTGACAGCTAAAAACAATCCAACATGCTTGCTGAAAACGTCTAGTGTAGTAGTGTAACTGGCTAACTGCAATTGCTACTATCAGATAATAGATTGCTTAAGGGGATGGCGATGACTTTGTGAGCAATTTTTTTTTTTCCTGTTATTTCCCTACCCACACTTCTAAGTATAATTAGAAATCAGTTTAAGAAACATGTACGTGATGGTAAAAAAAAAAACTAAAAATACATAACTGTAAAGAATAATTACGATCGCTCCATGAATTTTGATCCAAAACCAACTATAGAACAGAACAAGGCCACAAAGAGCAACTATCAACAGATAGAGGCACATTCCAGATACCAAAATTGTAAAAGTGCAGCGTAGTGGTGGCGTAGTGGTAAAGCCATAACTATGAACTAAATCACAAAATAGTTAATATAGATTGTCTTGTGAAGGGTTAAGGCAATAGGTGTACCTCAGCAGGAACCATTGGCGCATTCACGGCAGTTGCAGCAAGCTCTCCATTCAAGGCCCCTATAACTGCTTCTGCAATTTCAATGGCTACTCCTTCCTGCAGAACAAATACTACTTTGTAATGACACAATAAGTCATACTATCACCAATTCTCAGCGTGGATCACTTAACCTACCTGAGCTTCCATGGTACTAGCACCAAGATGTGGAGTTGCAGTAACTCTTTCATGCTGTATCAACTTACTGTCCTTTGCTGGGGGCTCTTGTGTGAAGACATCAAGTGCAGCCTACAAAAGAAATATTTCGTGTTATATACTTCGTATCTTCCAGCAAAAAATGGAAAAGATGTACTCTTTTTACCAATGTCTAATAGTTACCTGAGCAACAATCCCAGAATCCAGAGCCCTAACAAGAGCATCTTCATCAATCACTCCACCACGAGCGACATTCACAATCATAACACCTTTCTTCATCTTAGCAAAAGTGTCATCATTTAGCACCTTTGTTGTAGAAGAGGTGAGAGGCATGTGTAGGGAAATGAAATCTGCTGTTGCTAAGGCCTCATCAAAGGAAACAAGGTCCACTCCAATAGCTCGGGCACGGTCAGCTGGTGCATAGGGATCGTGAGCAATCACATGCATGCCAAGCCCCTTGGCACGCCTCGCAACCTCAGACCCGACCTTTCCGAAACCCAAAACAGCAAGCTTCTTTCCCACAAGTGATACACCCACATACTTATTCCTCTTCCACTCCCCTGCATTGTCATAGATAAAACAATATACACATCATTGAAAAGAATTTGACGATTCATAATAATTCATATATAATTAGGCAACAAAATAACACCAAAACAGAGGATACTAATATCTATTCATGACCATTTGTATAGCTATAACTCAATAAGAATAGCTTAAACCCTGCATTAATCTTAACAACTACCATCTCTAAATAAACCAATCAGTACCAAATTCAACCTACCTTGAAATACCATTTACAATAAACACCTAAAATCACATCAATCAATCCCACATGCAAGGAACCAGATTCAATCAAAACCCAGAATTCCCATTAAACAGATCTAACAACCCAATAAACGCAACCCCCAAAACATCACAAACAAAACACCAAACAAAAAACTATAATAATGCCGACAATCTGTTCGACAAAATGCCTCAAAAAGAAAATGCACAGAAAAACTAACCAGCCTTAACAGAAGCATCAGCTTGAGCAACATTCCTAGACATAGCAGTCAAAAGAGCAATCCCATGTTCAGCCGCCGCAATGGTGTTAGCCGTCGGAGCATTAACAACCAAACACCCATGCTCAGTCGCAGCACCCAAATCTACATTATCAATCCCAACACCCGCTCTTCCAACCACCTTCAACCTCCCAGCAGACGACTCAAACACCTCCCTCGTAACCTTAGTCCCACTCCGAACAATCAAAGCGTCACAAAGAGAGATCTTAGTGCAAAGCTCTTCTGGGCTAAGATTATACGAACAATCAACATTCGCAAACGATTTCAGAAGATCCAACCCAGCGTCACCGAGCTTTTCGGCGACCAAAACGGTGGGTTTTGATTCAAGGGAGGCGGAAACGACGAGTTTTGGGCGGGGGGTAGTGAGGGTAAGGTGGCGATAAGGGTTGTGCGAGAAGAGGGAGATCGAGGGAGAAAGGGAGAGTTTAGAGGAGAGAGAAAGTTGGGAATTGGGGGAAATGGAGGTGGGGTGGAGGAATCTGTGTTTAGGGGTAAGAGATTGTTTGGAGAGTAAAGCTGTTGAAGCAGACGAAGAAGCGGCCGCCATTGTTGAGGAAGAAATGGGAGAGATGAAGCTTTTTTTCTGGGGTTTAAAGGAGGGGGCGCCGCCGTAGGAGGGAGGATTTATGGGGTGAGGAAGATGGTGGGGTTTTAAAGGGGGTTTTGGGGAGGAGAGAGAAAGAGAGAGAGTGAAGAGGGAGACGTGAGTGCACGTGCTGTGAAACTGCGCGGGAAAATGGGGAGTGTGGTGGTTGAGAAGGTGGAGCGTGAAATTGACGGTAAGGGTTTGAGAGTGGGGTTATGGTTGATACCTTGTATTTGGGGGTTGGTGACTGGTAAGTGAGTACTCTGTTGTAATTTAGGGTTGGTAAAACAAAAAATTAAATGACAATCAGTAATCCAATCTTTTCAATCTTAAGTTTGGGGGTTTGAGGTGATAAAAATTTGGATGAATCGGGTTCTAGTATGTTAGATCTCATGCCCAAGTTTGTTACAAGTATGGGGTTTGTTGCGCCAAATTGGCCTTTTCGGGTTACTTGGGCTAAAATCGTGTTTTTATACTTCTTAAACCCATGTTTGTTTTATGTTGGGTCATATTTGATCGCCTCTACTTTAAATTAAATGGTTCATTTTTCATTGGAGCACTTTAAAGGTGAAATCTTCATTATCTTTCCTCTTTATATTTTAAGTGTCTAACCCAAAAACTTAATCAAATTGATCTCAAGTTTAGATTAATTGTTGCTTGAATTAAAAAGTAATTTTATTGCCTTTCAATTGATTTTGTCACTTGTATACACGATTAGAGTCAATGGAGTTTAGTACATCTTATTAAAAATTCATGTTATTGAAACTAGTAGTTTAGTACATCTCTATTATTGAGTTTCATTTATAATATTTTATAATCCAATGAAAAAGTTTGTACTCTTAAAACTAGTAGTTAAACTGTCAAAATTCATATTAAAAATTCGTGTTATTGAAACCAATTTTACCAAAGTCTAATCAAACAAAGTTTGTTGTAAAAGTTACACATAAAATCGTAGCTAAAGTGACAAGTGACCGTGTGAGGCGTGATTCCTTTTCAACTATAGACTTGATCACTAATATTATACGGAGTAGATTTAGTGTTAAAGTGCACTTAGACCTATTAAAAGCAACAAGGGGCAGCTTAATGACTTAAAATAATCCCACTTAATCACTTGTCATTTAGTGATTTGCGGCTAAAGCAAATTTCATTTCACCTAACAAAGGCATTAAGTGGTGGGGGTCATTTTGGTGTAGCCTTCAAATTTGATTATTTCATTTACGTTGGATCGTACCATATAATATTTTTTTCAGCCTCATTCTCTGTGCTATGCTTTTCAGCCTTCAAAGTTTGGGGTAATGTGTAATTATAATTGTGAGCAACTTGCAATTTTGGATCCTGAGTCCTGATTCCATCCCCTTTTAACGCATCGGCCTGCATGCTTTATTGCTCTGCACGTTTACAACCAACCATTTTTTTGGGTCTTTTTTAAGCATCTTGTATTAAACTAATATCATGTACTTTACGTGAAACGCATATATGATATGGAGTATGTTTGAATATTGAATGAAAACACGAATAAACTGGGAGATCATTCTCACCAAAGAAAGGATAAAAACCACATTTGGTTGAGAGTCAAAACACTTCGAGCTTTTCTCTTTTTACTCCGTATCTACTTGTATTAATTTCACCCGGTACAAATACTTGTAAAGTACGAGTAGAATAAAACGGATATAAAGAGAAATAAATACATACTCAGCACATACAAGTAGAATTTGGTTCATGTAAAATAAGATTACACACGAGACTAACAAGTTGTGTAAAAAAACCATAATTTTACAGGCTTGTTTCAATTCTTGTTGAAAAGAAGGTACAAGTAATGCAAATCCATGAGTTAACCAAACAAAGAAGGATTAAAAATGGCTAAGGTAGGCATCAGCCAACATTTGTCCTAGATGAACTTGGGATTCAGTAGTTAAATGCATATTATCATCTTTTAGCTTCAACCCCTTGGCATCTACACATATCACATTTGGGAGATTGATCTCAAGCTGTGCTTCTCTTACCTTTTCTGTGTATTGTTCGTCCACCCCGGATGCAAGTGCCACCTACAGAAATTAACCATTCTCTAATCATATATTAGTAACAGAGTAACTATTTGATGAGACTATCTTACATTGACTCAACCCCGTGTATGGTGTATAAAAAATTACTTGCAAAAACAGAAACTAAAAAGACGCTCTAGTCCTATATAAGACCAGTTTAGTTAATTATAGTGAGACCGTCTCCTACAAGACTTTACATAATAATGGCACTTTGTCACGTCTATATAGTAGTACAGTACTGTACGGCTGTACCAATTATAAACTTCATCTGAAATCTTAAGGCAGGATAGAAACATTATGGTGATTATTATAATAAAAAAGCCATGAAAACAAACATAGAAATTTGGTCTAAAATTAAAAGTAGATTACCTGAATAATTGGAAGCAATGGCAACTGAAGATCCTCCCTGACATTACAAATAAACTCCTCCATCCTATCTTTATATTCATCCGCATCATGCTCTGTCAACGTATCACTCTCTCCTTGGTACCACACCAATGCCTTAATCTCACTCTCATCCCCACCTCTCCTCACTGCAGCTTTAGACCTCTTCACCATACTCTTGTACAAGGGTGTTCCGCGTGTCCACTCACTGATCGGAGATGCACCCACAGCACAGGGCACGAGTCCAACAGTGCCAGCCCCGTGCTCTATAAGCTTATGAGCAAAGGGCATGCCAGGCCCAACCCCGCAAACCTTCTGCGTATCAATATCAACATGTAGAGGCTCATGTGCCTCCTCCCAAAGGAGTTGAGAGCTGAAGCGGAGGATCGAAGGGTTAGGCTGACATTCGGGTGGAACAACACCATCCCATTTCTGGTCAGTCTCGGAGTACTTAATGACTCCTCCACGGCCTGACATGTTGCTCTGCCCTGAGAGGATGAAGATCTCTTTGGAGTCCTCACATGACATGATTGCCTAGCTATGGAAGATGAAGTATTCTATTGAAAATGCATCACTCTTCTAATCTAGGTTCTTTTATGCAATTCATTCCATTTCTTTAACATTTTACAGTTGTCTCCCCGTCATTTCCGGAGATGTATGGTATAAACATTGACTTACAATTTGCAACTTGCAAATTAAAATTCTGAACTCTAAACCCTTGCAGATAGAATTCAAGCCTCTACACATTAAGTCAATAACAAGCATCTTCATGGTACCCCAAGGTCTCCAACAACTACTTGACTAGCATTACATTACTTATGTTAGCTATATAAAGCATGCATTCATCACTTAGAATCTTAGATAGCAATATTCAGATATTCGAAAAGTAAGTCTTGTAACAAACTGATGCAGAGTATGTAATCGATAAGATTAGGTACTGATGAATAAATTATAAGATTTGAGGAAACTTCAATCATTGTATGCAAATATATCCATTGTATAAAAACAGTCATGATAGTAACAACGATTATAGAGAAAAAAAAAAATAAAGACGATTTCCACACATACACAGCAATTAGAGCAATAGAGACAGATCAAAAACATTTTGATTTATTGAATACCGAGAAATATAAAACCGTATGAGAAGTGCAAGTTATCCAAATGACAACATATGCAAGCAGTAATGCAGCATGTAAATATCTGCATATGTAGAGGTAAAGCCTAAGAGGAGGAAGGATTAAAATGGCAGAGGTAGGCATCAGCCAACATCTGACCTAATTGAACCTGGGCTTCAGTAGATAAATGAAGATTGTCGTCGTTGAGTTTCAATCCTTTGGCATCCACACATACAACATTTGGGAGTTTGATCCCTAGTTGTGCTTCTCTCACCTTCTCTATGTATTTTTCATCCCCTGATGCAAGTGCCACCTGAACAAATTAAACATTTTCAGTAATTCCTAAATTTTATAATATACCAAGTATATATATTCACACATCAATGTTTTCATAACTACACCCAACATTGGTTGAAGTCTTGGTTCTGATCAAGCAAGACACTTCTCATCAAATAGCTGGGCGGTATACAATAAAATTCATAATGACTTCATACACTTTAGAAATGACATAAAATGTAGACATACTAAACTACACCAACATTACCAATTCACCAAGTTAGAGGAGTCAACTTAAAGTTTGAATTAGAGTTTACACAAGTAATACAAAGTTTGAGTTTAAGTTAACAATGCATATCAATCTTCTAAAGATCGTTTAATTTGACTTTTTATGGTTTTCAAGACGTAACATCCCATCTCTAATTGTGCTTGAAACTATATATACTACCTCCGTCATAATTTATGTGCAACGATTTGATATTTTCCTCCTCTGCTTTATGTCAAATCGTTGCACATAACCTGTGACGGAGGTAGTACAAGATTTTTCCAAATTTGAACATTCCTAAAATAAATGATCACCATACCAAAACAAGCAACAATAAAGTAAAGCAAAGCAGTACAAATGTAGAATAGTACCTGAATGATAGGAAGCAATGGCAACTGAAGATCTTCCCTAACATCACAAATAAACTTCTCCAACCGCCCTTTATACGCGTCAGCGTCACTCGCCGTGGCATCACTCTCACCTTGATACCATAACATTGCTTTAATCTCACCCCCACCACTCTCCACACTACATTTAGCTCTCTTCACCGTATTCTCATACAAGTGTTCCCCACGCGCCCACTCTCTTATCGCGGTCCCGCCCACGGCACACGGGACAAGTCCAATTGGCCCACCCACGCGCTCCCTAACCACGTTGGCGAATGGCATTCCGGGTCCCACCCCACAAACCTTTCGGCTGTCGATGTCGGAATGTAGGGGATCACGCGCTTGCTCCCAATGGAGGTGCGCGTTGAGGCGGAGGATTGAAGGGTGGGGTTGACATTCCGGCGGAATAACGCCGTCCCATTTCTTGTGGTGGTGGTGATGGTGGTCAACGTATTTAACGACGCCTCCTCGGCCGGCCATGTTGCTTTGGCCGGAGAGGAGGAAGATCTGTTTTGCGGTGGTGTCGCACGACATCATTATTTGATTGGGTTTTTGGGATCGAAAGATGTTGACCCTTGGTTCAGTTGGTCACTCTGTTGTTGTTTTGGGCTTTTGGCCTTTTGGGTTGGTAATCACAATTATTTTTATTTTATTATTATTAATATTATTATTATTATTTTATATAACAAATGAGGTGTCAGGTAATAATGGGTTGGATGAAGTCGAATTGTATCGAGTGTTGTGTCTATTGCAAGTTAGATCGTGTCAATATTTGACAACTAGCTATAATTTTTATTTAAATACAATTGAAGATATGTATAAACAAGCGTAAAATCCCAATACTACAAAATTACAAATAAATAAAAAGAAAAGGAGTAAGTATTGGAGATAAGTCGGTATGAATGTATGATTGTATGAGTGTGGCTGGTTGTCATTGTATCAAGTGGGGCTAGGCTTTTATGATTCAATAAATGAATTAGACACCTAAAACGTTACTAGTGACTAGTGACCAGTGACCAGTGATAAAACGGTACAACTTATACAAGAGACTTATGTAAGGCCAAGGTATTGAGATTTATGTAAGTTACTAAGTTGTGACTAAATACAGTAAATTGAAAGCTCTAAACGTGAAGAGAAGAGCTACATAAGAGCTGAGATACCAAATATGGCAAGTGTCTCAGTGTTATCAGCTGCTGCTAGAAGGTAATACTCTGTATTCCATGCTTAACACTTGTATGGGTATAAGCTTTATTTAGGTAAATGAGTTACATATATAGAATGCAATGAATTTCCTTACATTTTCTTCTTCTTAGATGGAAACCCAGCTTAATATCATCTCCCGAGTCATATATTGGATATTACCGACCTTTTTTTTTTTAAATTTAATTCTCATTTTAAAGTTTTTTCTTTTTACATTAAAAAAAGGTATTATGAGAGTGAGGGGTAGCTCAAGTGGTTAGAGCTTCCCTCCCGATTCCAAGAGATCTTGGGATCGATTCTCACCCCCGCCCTTGTGGCTCTATAAACACCAAAAAAAAAAAAAGGTATTATCAATACCATTTTTTTTTAATTTATGTTTTTGTTCATAGGTTGGAAGGTAAGGTTGCACTTAAACATGGGCACGGGCCGTGCCCGGGCCGTGCCCGGCCGTGCCGGGGTGGGGGCCGTGCCGTGCCGGGGTGGGGGCGTGCCGTGCGGTGCCGTGCCTGAAATTGGCACACCCCAGCCCACGGCACGGCACAGCCCACGTGCCTAGCGGGCCGTGCCGTGCCAGGCCGCGGGCCAAACCGTGCCTACCTTTATTTTATTTTTTTTTTAAAAAAAAAAATAAATGTTAAAAAAAACGAATTAAAAACAAAAATGCATATAATAAAAAAAAAATACTAGTGCGATAATCCGAAAACACAAAAAATTGAAGAATAACTTATTTTATTATATGACGGTAGCCGGTACGAATGTACGATAATTCAATAATACAAAATTACAAAATAAGTAATGATAATTAAAAATCGTACAATAGTGTATGAATATTGAATAACTTCATTTATTATACGGAATACGAAGTTCGATAATACAAAAAGAATACAATAGTGTATAATGTAAATATGTAATCATGTAATTATTATTGGTCGTCTTCGTCTTCGCCTTCGTCTTCATCTTCGTCTTCGTCTCCTAGAGGTTCAAGTTCATCCGCCAATTGAGTGGATTGAGAAGTATGAGAACTAAAAGAAGTCGACGTTCCTTCATCGTCGTCGTTTTGTGCATAAGTACGATCTTGAGAACGAGTTTCGGCATCCAACCAATCCTTGAAGCAAACACACATTTCAAGTGTTTCGGGTTTTAGTCTTGTTCTTCTATCGTCTAAAACTCTTCCCGATGCACTAAAAGCTCTTTCGGAAGCAACGGAGGAGACTTGGATAGCAAAAATATCACGAGCCATTGCCGACAAAATTGGATGTTTCACGGCTTGTGATTTCCACCAATCGAGGATGTCGAGGCCAAACTTCTCTTCATCGTCCATGCCTTTCATGAAGTCGTAACTTAAGTACATTTGCAACTCCGAAACATCGCTTTGTGTTCTCCTAGATGATGATGATTCTGTACCTGAATACTTAGACATCAAGTTAGTAGCTTGTGCAAATAAACCTTTGGCCCGTTTACTTACATTTTTGGATGTTTGAGAAGGGGCAAATCGAGACACGGTTCCATATTTACTTTCATAAACATTATATAAATTAAAAAACTCATCCGTCACCTTATTCTTAAAAGTTTCAACATCATCTTCAAAATTCATGTTACTATAATAAATATCAATTAATAAAAAGGTGCCATCATATATATTTTTGTCTAGGATCTAAAATAGAAGCAAAAATATAAATCATAGGAATATCGGTGTAATATTTACGCCATTTATCCTCCATGGATGGAAGATATCCACGATAAACATGTTGTGATCGGTGTTCCGCAAAAAGTTGTGCAAGTAAACATGCATTGCTAAGAAAAGAATGAGCACAAAGATTATATACAGAAGAAAAACAATGTGTCATACCATATAGTAATTGTAAAAACTGCATATATTTTTCACAATTAGCCCAATCATCTTTAAGTAAAGCATTTTGTGGAAATTTCATATTATAAAAAAGTGTTAAATGAACCTTGTACTCGATTGCCCGACTCAACATTTCATAGGTGGAGTTCCACCTAGTTGGACAATCCGGTGCTATTTTTATGGTTTTTATCCGTTGTTGCCTGCAAAAACCTTTCCATTCTTGATATCTCATGTTAGAGCTATTAATAGTGCAAATAGCATTCCTTATTTTGTGATAAAATGGACCAATTGCTTGTGTTCCATCCTTCACACACAAGTTAAGAACATGACAAATGCATCTAACATGAAGTGCATCTCCATCTAATATAACATCGTTCAATTGGGATTTGACCAAATTCGCACTATATGTCATAGAAGTTGCATTATCGAAAGTCATAGACATGATTTTATCCCTAAGACTATATGCATCAATAGCTTCCATTAAATGATGTGAAATGTTAAGACCGATATGAGGGTATTCAAGCATTTTGAAATGAATGATGCGTTTTTGTAACATCCACTCATTATCTAACCAATGACAAGTAACACATAAATAGTGAAGTCCGTACCCACCATCTAATGCATCGGCGGTTAAAGAAACTCTACTAGGAAGATTAGCTAATTCATTTACTAATTTCAATTTGTACTCTAGATAAGTCTTCATGGCAGCAGATCGAACGGTTTTTCGGGAGATTTTTTTGTGTTTTGGTTGTAGTGCTCGGTTAATATAGTTGTTGAAGGCATCATTTTCGGCGAAAAGAAAAGGTTGTTCTGCATGTACAATCATTCTCCCAAGTTCATCCCTATCTCTCTCGTAATTGTAAATGAAACCTTGTGGATGGAATTGAGAAATTTTAGGTTGGGTTGGATCACTAGATGGTCCACCACATTTTTTTGTATGTCTAGTAAGGTGTCCCGTCCCTCCCTTGGTATCGGCCGAGAAAATTTTACCACAAGTCCGACACTTGCATTTTTTTCCATCTTTAATTAATTGATAATGTGCCCAACATTCACTCTTTCTTTTGGTTTGAGCAAAATCCTCTTCGGTACACCACTCTAATATGTTAAAATTTTGGGTGGATGGTTCACTCGACCCGGAGGCTTGTGTTTGGCTACCTTGGGAAGGAGGAGGAGGAGGAGGAAAAGGAAATTCATATTGTTGAAATTGGGTTTGTTGAAATTGGGTCCAAGGAGCCATATCATCCATTTGTTCTTGCCCTCCCGTGTTTTGGGGATGAAAGAAAGGGGTGGAAGTGTTTGGAAAGGGCATGTTAGAAGAGGGAAAGGGCATGTTAGGGGGGGGGGGCATAGACATTGAAGTGTTTGGATTTGGTGATTCCCTACGTTTTGACTTGGCTTTTCTAGAGGAGGAGGAAACGTTTTGGTTTGATGCCATGATTAATTAATAATAATAACACAACTAACAATAACAAAGTAACAATTAACAACAATGAGATCAATGAGAATTAATTAGTAAGTAGTTTTTATATAAATTAAATTTTCAAAAATAATTATAATAATAGTAGATTACTTGGATCAATGAGATCCCAGATAGGAGAGGTTAGGATCGACGTTGTCCAGAGCCCAAATCCCGCCTTAGACAGATTTCAACAATCCAAATAACCCACAATTAAAATAGAAAGTAGTTTTTATATAATTAAGTAGTTCCAAGAATACAATAATAATAATAATAATAATAATAATAATAATAATAATAATAATAACAATAATAATAACAATAACAATAACAAATTAAAATAAAGTTGAGTTAGATCTTACAATGACGCTTCAATGCTTTCCCAAATTTATAATTTCTCGAACTTATAATTTCCCGAATTTTTAATTTCCCGAATGTAAATATAACAATTTTTTTTTTTTTTTTTGGTAGTAGACTAATAAAAGTAATAATGTAAAATTTATAAGAGAGTAGGAATTTTTTTTTTCTTTTCACAAAAGAGAGGAAGATTGTATGATTTGTAGGAATTTGAGAATTGAGAATTGAGAATTTGGGAGTAAGAAAATTAGAGAATAAGAGAGAAGAGATGAGTTGATGAATTGTGAAAATTTTGGAGGAAAATATGAGGTATTTATAGGGGATTTGGGTGGGAAATTGGGTGGAAAAGTAGCCGTTTATAGCTGTTGGAAAACGGCCATAAACGGCTACTTTCCAACGGCCATAAGGCACGGGCCGTGCCGTGCCGTGCCGGGCCGTGCCTGGCCGTGCCACGTGCCGTGCCGGCGGGTCGTGCCAGCGTGCCGGCCCACGTGCCGGCCACCGTGCCACCCGCCGTGCCCGTGCCAGACCCAGGATTTTTGTTCACGGCACGGCCCACGGCCCACAGGTGGGCCGCCGTGCCGCCACCCGTGCCCGTGCCGGGCCGTGCCGGAGTCGTGCCGGGCCCGTGGCGCCCGCGTGCCGGCACGGCCCGTGCCCACCTTTAGTTGCACTCATCACAGGTGGTGCTAGTGGAATCGGAGAATATGCTGCAAAACTTTTTACTAAACATGGTGCCAAAGTCATGATTGCTGATATCCAAGATGATTTGGGCCAAACTGTATGCAAGAACTTGGGCTTATCTGCATCATCCTACATCCATTGCAATGTCACTAATGAAGCCCATGTCCAAAACGCGGTTGACTCAACGATGGCCCAATATGGAAAACTCAACATCATGTTCAACAACGCGGGTATAGTGGGCTTTCCAAAGCCCAACATCCTTCACAATACGCAATCCGAATTTGAAGAAACTGTTAGGGTGAATCTAATTGGGCCATTTTTGGGTACTAAACATGCGGCCCGAGTCATGATCCCGGCCCAACAAGGTAGTATCATTACAACAGCTAGTACTTGCTCTACCATTGGAGGTGTAGCCTCCCATGCCTACACTAGCTCCAAGCATGGTGTGGTAGGGCTCACACGGAACACGACCGTTGAACTCGAAAAATATGGGATTAGGGTGAATTGTGTGTCACCTCATGCAGTTTCTACTCCTTTGGCTAAACGCTTTTTTAGTCTAGATGATGAAGCTATAGCAAACATGTACTCTAATCTCAAAGGTGCTTGGTGTAAAGTGGAGGATGATGGGAATGCGGCTTTATTTCTTGCTAGTGATGATTCAAAAGTTTATAGGTGGACACAATCTTATTGTTGATGGGGGATTTACTATTGTGAATCCTGGGTTTTGTATGTTTGAACAACTAAAATAATAATAATGTAGTCATTGTCAATTAGGAAAAAAAAAGAAATTATCCGATCCTTGAATTATCATTGTATTGAAATGTCGTCCATATTATTGACTTTAAAAAAAAGGGAAAATTATCCGATCCTTGAATTATCATTGCATTGAAATGTCGTCCACATCATTGAATTTATTGCAATTTGCAATTGAAATAAGGTATCAACATTTTAAAAGTATTAATTATATTGTACTCCGTATTTGCTTATATGACGTGTATATTATTAAAGTCATTAAGCCTGACTATGATACTATGGGCCTGTTTATATTTACTTAATTTCAGTTCAGTTCAGTTCAGTTCAGCTCCAATCAGTTCAGTTCAGTTCAGATCAGCTCCTAATTTCCCTCTCTCATAAAATATTCATTTCAGCTCAGTTCAGTTCAGCTCTAATCAATTCAGTTCAGTTCAGATCAGCTCCTAATTTCCCTCTCTCATAAAATATTCATTTCAGCTCAGTTCAGTTCAGTTCAGCTCTAATCAGTTCAGTTCAGTTCAGCTCAGTTCAGTAAATGTGAACAGGCCCTATATTGAGTATGAAGTTTTTATTCCAAAATTATATAAAATGGTAATAAGAGATGAGTGTTCTCTTTTTTTCTTTTTAGTAATTAAGAGTCACATGGCCATGTCGTGCTTATTGATTAGGGCAAAGAAATTTGATCTCCTACTAGAAAGGAGCAAAGTTGAAGATAGTTAAATCGAAATAAGCCTCCCTTAATCTTATAAAACTCTTATGTTTTTATTAATGTGGGACACTCATATGTATAATTGAAGGAAAGTCATAATTCAACATGAACAAACGAAGGAATTATTTAAAATGAATGTGTCGTAATATTATTACAGGTTCATCACCTCATTTGAAATCCTTAAATAGTAAATGACATACATAGTATTTTTTTTTTTTTCTCAATGGGATTAGTTTGATCAAGAACGCCACCTTTGACTTGGCATGTGGAAGAGAAAAAGCCCAACGACTTGTCACAACTTTACAATTGGATGTGTTGATTCAAGAGGCTTGATAAATAGGATTTTGGCGTCTATGATATACCAAGCAATCACACTTAGCTTATATTGCATGCAAACTCTACATCTTTTTTTTTTGAAAAAAAAATTGCAAACTTTACAAAATTAGATAACAAATACTTAAAGAACATTGCAAATCAACGAATAAGTACACATTAAATTGATTTTTTTTTTGGTGTTTAGAGAGCCACAAGGGCGGGGGTGAGAATCGATCCCAGGATCTCCTGAAATTGGGAGGGAAGCTCTAACCACTTGAGCTATCCCTCACTCTCAGACTCTCAGTACACATTAAATTGATGTGGTTCTCTAATCTTAACATCAATACAAGTTAGACTACGCTTATATTGATATTGAGGGAAATTAAAACATAATGTGAAGTGCAAAATAAGGCAAGTTTTAGAGTTACAGATTTTATATAAAATTCCCAAAAAAAAGTAGAAAAAAAAAAAAAAAAAAAAGATAAAGCCTAAAAAGACAAACTGATTTATTCGTATACCATAGGCAAGTACTGACTATTTATGAAATTGTTTTTAGGTTGGAAGGCAAGGTTGCCCTTATCACAGGAGGTGCTAATGGAATTGGTGAATATACAGCTAAATTTTTCAATCAAAATGGTGCAAAAGTAATGATTGCTGATATCCAAGATGATTTGGGCCAAGAAGTTTGCAAGGATCTAGGCCCATCAGTAGCCTCATATATCCATTGCAATGTCACTAATGAAGCCCACGTAAAAAACGCAGTTGACTCAACAATGGCCCAATACGGAAAACTCGATATCATGTTCAATAATGCTGGCATAGTTAGCCATCCCAAACCCAGTATCCTTGACAACACATTATCGGAGTTTGAAGAAGTTGTAAAAGTCAATCTTATTGGGCCGTTTTTGGGGACCAAACATGCGGCCCGAGTCATGATCCCGGCCCAACAAGGTAGCATAATTACAATGGCTAGTACTTGCTCCACCATAGGAGGTGCGGCACCCCATGCCTACACCAGCTCGAAGCATGGTGTGGTGGGGCTCACAAAGAACACCGCCATCGAATTTGGAAAATATGGGATTAGGGTCAATTGCTTGTCACCACATGTGACTTCAACCTCTTTGACTAAGAACTACTTTGGACTAGACGATGAAGGTATATCCAAGATATACTCTAATCTCAAAGGTGTTTGGTGTAAAAAGGAGGATGTTGCGAATGCGGCTTTATTTCTTGCAAGTGATGAATCTAAGTTTATAAGTGGACATAATCTTTTTGTTGATGAAGGATTTACTATTGTGAATCCGGCATTTACTATGTTTGAATAAGGCCTAGTTGATAGTAGAGCTTAAAGTAGTGATTAGCGTTTTGACCATGTCAAAAATCTATTAGAGAAAAATAAGAGCGTTTGATAAGGTAGTGATTCGGATAGCGGACGTGGTTAGTTTTAGAAGTAGCGTTTGGTTAGCTTTTTCTCAAGCGTTTTAAAGTAACAAGTACCATCCTCTATCCACTACTAAATCAATAAAAGATTGTTAAGGTTTAATGAAGTATATATGATACATAATACCATAATTGCTCTTTTTGTACTTCATAATATGAATCCTAGATTTCGTATGTTTGGACAACTCAAATACTAATAATACTCTTGTATGTCACTGTTAGGTAACATGTCCATAATTTTCATTGTATTGGTAAAATGTCCACATAATCACATATGTTACCAATATAATTTACTGCAATGAGCATTAGAAATAAAGCTCCTAGGCCACTTTTCATTAATTAATCATAATGTGTGGATTTATATTGTACATCCATTCCTTTGTAATATTAATTCTTTACGTTGTCTTATATATTTTGATTATGAATGGATCATAACTTAAACCACAAATATTAGCTAAAATAGAGTGAAGGAAATAACGTTATTGAAACTTCGTCTCTTTAAAAATGACATCATATTTATGAATGAGATAGATTTGGTCAAGAATTCAAGAACACCATCTTTGACTTGGTATGTGGAAGAGCTAACCGTTAAAGATCAATGATTTACATCGTCACTACTTTATATTTGAATGTGTGGATATAAAAGGCTTTATAAATAGGTTCATAAGACACTATGCAATCAAACACATATATCAACAGCAAATTAAACTCTGCAAAATTCAAACAATAATATCCTATCTCCGTTAATCGGATGGCAAATGTCTCAATTTTTTCTGCAGCAGCTAAAAGGTACTCCCTCCGTCCCTAAATTACATTCTTATTTTTAGCATTTATTCCTCATATAATAAAGAGTAGTAGAAATGTAATTTAGGGATGGAGGGAGTAACTAATTAAACTTGTTAAAGTTGATGTTTAATTTGTTTTTTTTTTCTTTCTTTTTTACTCAATTTCTAAGTTCAAATTGTAGGTTCACGATTTGTGAATCCATATAATTTGATTGAGTATATAAACCATTCCCGAGTTTCAACCATCTGTTGAAGAATACAATATTGATGTGATTTTGTTTTTTAGATTGGAAGGCGAAATTGCCCTTATTACAGGAGGGGCTAGTGGTATTGGTGAATATGCAGCTAAAATTTTTACACAAAATGGAGCAAAAGTCATGATTGCTGACATCCAAGATGATTTGGGTCACTCTGTTTGCAAAGATTTAGGCTCATCAGTAGCCTCATACACCCACTGCAATGTCACTAATGAATCCCATGTACAAAACGTAGTCGATTCAACAATGATACAATACGGAAAACTCGACATCATGTTCAATAACGCGGGCATAAATTGCTTTCCTAAGCCAAATATCCTTGACAAAACGTTATCGGAGTTTGAAGAAGTTGTAAAAGTCAATCTTATTGGGCCGTTTTTGGGGACTAAACATGCGGCTCGAGTAATGATCCCGGCCAAACAAGGTACTATAATTACAATGGCTAGTACTTGCTCTACCATAGCTGGTGTCGCGCCCCATGCCTACACTAGCTCAAAGCATGGCGTGTTGGGGCTCGTAAGGAACACCGCCGTGGAACTTGGAAGGTATGGGATTAGGGTGAATTGTGTGTCACCACATGTGACTGCAACCTCTATGACTAAGACCCTTTTTGAACTAGACGAAGAACGTATAGCTAAGTTATACTCTAATCTCAAAGGTGCTTGGTGAATAAATAATTATGTTTTGTGTCAAAAAAAAAAAATGTATAAATGTATATATTTATTTATTTACGCAAGTGGAATTTCCAAAACTAGAATAGACTTGTGACCACAATAATTAATGGCCATCCAACTATCTTCTTGTACTGTTATCCACATACAAACCATGCATTTTTCGTTTTATCACTTTGTGAACTATGCCAAACATCTACAGACTACAGTTTTCAGGGTGTTTTTCTTGTTTTCTGTGTTTTTGTACTAATGAACTATGGCAACTACTCTTAATAATACTAAAATAGCCCAACATGGACGATAAGCTTTACGAATGAATTTCTGGATACAATACTACAAGAGACTTTATAAATAGGTTGTCTTAGACAATAACAATTATATCTTAAGATTTAAGAAAACAACTACCAGCATTTAGGAACGAGGAAGTACTATTTATACTAGTAAATAAAATGGCAGGCATCTCAGCTTTATCTGCTATAGCCAGAAGGTAATTAAACATGTATATTATCAGCTTATCTATATTTGTTTCTTTCTCTAAATAGTACGAAGTATTTTTTTTAGTTGTCAATAGTAACTTATATAGGTTAAATGATTCAATCGAGATTTGATCGCAAAGTGTAAGAATCATTCATCTTGCAAGCTATTTGTAAATCTTAGTGATGCTTTGTAGGTCCACTATTTGTACATCTAAAAAGGAAATGATTTTTACTCTTCTAGAGTACTTACATTTAGAAAGTATTTTTACTTGTATACTAAGTTTATCAGTGATCTTTCTTGAGTACAATATTTTAAAATGGTTTATTTTCAGGTTGGAAGGCAAGGTTGCCCTTATCACAGGAGGTGTTAGTGGAATTGGTGAATACACTGCCAAAATTTTCACACAAAATGGTGCAAAAGTCATGATTGCTGACATCCAAGATGATTTGGGCCAAGAAGTTTGCAAAGAAATGGGCCCATCAGTAGCCTCATACATACATTGCAATGTCACAAATAAAGCCCACGTAAAAAACGCAGTTGATTCAACAGTGGCCCAATACGGAAAACTCGACATTATGTTGAATAATGCTGGCATAGCAGCATGCTATCCCAAGCCCATCCTTGACAACACACAGTCGGAGTTTGAAGATGTCATTAAGGTTAATCTTGTTGGGCCATTTTTGGGTATAAAGCATGCGGCCCGAGTAATGATCCCGGCCCAAAAAGGTAGTATTATTACAACAGCTAGTACTTGCTCCACCATAGGGGGAGCAGCCGCCCATGCCTACACTAGCTCCAAGCATGGCGTGGTGGGGCTCACGAGAAACACGTCGGTAGAACTTGGAAAATATGGGATTAGGGTGAATTGTGTCTCACCACATGCAGTTGCGACCTCTATGACTAAGACTATCTTAAATCTAGATGATGATAATGTAGCTAAGGTATACTCTAATCTTAAGGGTACTTGGTGTAAAAAGGAGGATATTGCGTATGCAGCTTTATTTCTTGCTAGTGATGAATCAAAATATGTTAGTGGTCATAATCTTTTTGTAGATGGAGGATTTATTATTATGAATTCAGGATTTTGTATGTTTGAATAATCAAGTAAAGATTGTTATGGACTTATGGTTGATAATAATAATAAAGATGCTTCATTTGATAATAATAATAATGTGTAATATTAACAAAAACTAACTCAGCCAACCCACCTCCTTCCCTGACCACCCAACTAACACACCTAAACCACCTCCTTCCCCGACCACCCAACCCATCTATACCAGTAAACCACCTCCTTCCCTTACCAAAATGACACCCGGCCTATTCGCAGATCCACCGTCGAAATCGACAAAACCCCAAACCCTTCCCCTTGAAACCACTCTCATCTGCTCGCGACATAGCTGCTTCCGTCAACACTCGATCGGCGAGGACGAAGGTTGAAGCTAGATGGGAAGGTGATCCAGATCCGCCGAGAAGAACGTTAATGGTGTGAGACCCAATCTGCGAGAACGAAGGCGGGCAACATGGTGGACCGGTGGTTGCGGGCTTGCGGCGGAGAAGAGATGGTTAGGGTATGGTGGAAAGAGGATGAGGTTAACTATGGTGGCCTGGTGGTTGCGCACTTGCGGTGGAGGAAAGACAGTACAGTGGTTGCGTGCTTGCAGCGGAGAAAAGGGGATGGGGGATGGTTTCCCGGTGAGGCTAGGAAGGAGGGGACGGGGCTAGTGGCCGGATCTGGTAATGAAGGATTTGAAGGCTGCGGGTTTTTTCTTTTATTTTTTATTTTTTTTTGGACAAATGCAAGAGTGACACGTGGCATTTTAATTTTTTAAAAAGCTTTTCAGTAGATAATTGGTTTTTAGGATTGATAGAAAAACATGGAGGTGAAAGTTGAGATTATTGCAGAATAATCGATAGTTGGGATTATTCAAAGTAAATTGGTCAAAATTAAGATTAATAAAGTGTATTTTTCCATTTTGTTATTGCATATACATAACAGCATAATTATTGAGATTACATAAACAAATTCTGCAAAATATCAGAAACTACTTCCCAAGTGGTATCCTCATAAAGCAGTTCCTTGAATTTATCCTTGACTTCTTCCATTAGTTGATCCTTGGCTCTTTTTATCAATGCTCTCTTGGATATTTTGGGGTAAGGAACATCGTCGTCGTCGTCTTCGGTCATCGTGTCTTTGCGGGCAGATGCTTGGAGTATCATACTACTACTACCAACTGGTACAGCCGCCGCACACTCCTTGTGCAAGTCAAAGTTGCATTCCTTGCAACAATACCTTAACCCTTCGCCTTTCTTTAGGCATGCATTACACGAATAAGTATAATACCTATAATAATCATTTACATGTATGATTTCATAAGTTATCTAGAAGCTTATTATATCACAATCAGTATAATTAATTATAATGAAAAATATAAGTTTAGATCGGATAAGCAAAAATAAGATGAACTACACATAGCTTCTAAAAAAAATCTAACCCGATTTTGCCACCTAAGAAGGAGTATTCCAATTGATGTTGTGGATGAAGTGAGTGCCTTATTACAGTTTGGAGAGAAGAGTCAACGGCTGCTGTAGGATTACCGGTACCACATATCATATTGTCGTTTGTTATCGTACAACTACCAACTTGGAGAGCACACTCCTTGTGCAAATCAAAGTCGCATTCTGTGCAACTATACATGAAGTCTTCCGCCTTCTTATTGCATGCATCACACCGAAAAATAACACCACACCTATAAGCATTATTCAAATGATCTTTTACTGAATTAGCTAATTTAACAAAACTATTTACCAAAACAACTATTTATAAATTCATATTCTAAAAGTAAAATATCGACCTTGGAAGGATTTTTTCCCCTATTTTATTTACATGTAAACGGCTGGTTGTTTAAAAATAAATTATTGGCTTTCATTTTTAATTTGAATTCATAATTTAATTATAGCCGCACAATACTACCATTCCCATTATACATTTTTATCTAATTTTCGTACTATGGAATTATTTTGTTTTGTTTTGTTTATATGATTGAATGGTTGTAAGTTTATTTTCATGTTATCCTAGTTTTAAGAATTGTTCTATCCAAGTAACTGAAATTATACGACGACTACATAATCATAAATTTTCTTTGGATCATTCTCATGTTGTAGGTCTATGATTTTATTTTATTTTTTTTTTTTTGTATTTTTTTTTTTTATTTTACTACTATCTTAAATTGAGCATAATACAGTAGTTAGAAACTCTGAATTCATCTCTGAATTTTTTTTTTTTTTTTTTTTAATTGATGCTAAATTTTTTGCATATATATTAATGTAATTTTTTCTAGTAACTTTCACATGATTTAAATAATTAAAAGTTTGGAACAGGGGTGCTTTATATCGATTGTATTTCGTTTCATTTTTAGAGTATGAATAATTAGAAAAGGCTATTATGGCCTTGTTTGGCAAATGACTGTTGGCGGTTGGCTGTTGGCTGGTTCACTTAGCTTGTTTGACTACCTGGAATGTTTGGCTGTTTATAATGGCTTTTGAAATTGGTTGTTTAAGCTGTCTGTTTATAAAATTGTTTGGTAAATTAATTGTTGGTTGTTGGCTGTTTATTAGATAATTTGTGGGCCAACAAGCCAAAAGTCAACAAAAAAGCTTCTCAAAGCAGCTTTTTCATTTTGGCTTAAAAATCAGCTTTTTCACTGACTAAAAAGCCAATTACCAAACACATTTTTTTGGCTGTTTGACCACCTAAAAAGCCAAAAGCTAACCAAAAAGCCAATTACCAAACATGGCCTATATCTTTTTTCACAAAATACAAATATATATATATATATATATATATATATATATATATATCAAAATCTAGCAAAAACCAAATCAACCTAAAAAAAAAAAAAAAAACAAAATAATAATAATAATGTAAACCAAAGCGTTACATATGGAAGGAAAAAAAAGAATTTCCCCTCCAAGTTATAATTTTGTTAATAATATAGATAGTTTTGAAATTGAATTAATAAATAGCCATTTTGGTAAAAAGTTTTGCTAAATTAGCTAATTCGGTATAAAGCTTATTCAAAAGTTATTTTAAAAGCTTATTACTCATAATTCATAAAATAGGCCAACATGATTATTTTGGTATAAAGCTCCCATAAAACACACAATAATATAATGCAATGTCGTAAATCTAACCCGACATCAACAATGGTGTTGAATATCAATTGATGTTGTGGATGAAGTGAGTGCTTCAATCGATGCTGTGGATGAAGTGGTTGCCTAGATTGCCTTATTATAGCTGAAATAATTAGATCCCCCATGTTTTTGATGTGTAATTTAATTTAATTAAATATGATTAGTAGTACGTATAGTAGTTAATACAAATGTATTCTATGTTTTGTGTCTGTGTTTTTTTTATATATATATAGGAGCTAGTAGGGCTTCCAAAACCTACCACTCTCCCTATAAGGGTATAATCGTAATATTGTATTGAAAAAACAAAGCACTTGGGAGGAAAAGAAAATGTAAGAGCAGTGGGCAGTAGTCAACATTAAAGACAAAATACTATTCAAAAAAAAACATTAAAGACAAAATAAAGAAGCAAGAAAGAAAGAGAGTAGAAATGTAGAATGACAGAAAGATATGAATATATGATTGGGAAATATGGCAGAAAAAAATCCCTTGACTAGGTCTCACACCTAAGAATGGAAGAAAGTACACCCTTGACTCGTTTTTTTGTTCTACTTCCTCTGTTCTTTTTTACTTGACCTGTTCCTTTTATCACGCTTGTCAATGCAAAATTTTAGCGATCAATAACTTTAATTCTTCATAAATAAAAAATTATAAAAGTTGTATATCACGATTGTACTTATTGAGATGAATTAAAAAAATATCATGTGAATATATTTTTCATTACATATCATTCACAAAAGACGGTCAAAGAAGAGGTGGTGAATAGTATAAAAGTTAAAGCGGGTCAGGTAAAAAAGAACGGAGGAAGTATATCTTAATCATATTATTCATAGTACAATTGGTTAGAATATTAAATGTTAGGTTAGTCCCGAACAATGTATGATTTTTAAGACTAAAATATCTTTCATTTGTAATATAAATACTTGTAATACTAAGCTTGTGATTATTCTCATTATATATATGTATTAATTAAAGGACAAAAATGTAAGGTCCACTATTTGTAAATCCAAAAAGGAAGTGATTTTTACTCTTCTAGAGTACTTACATTTAGAAAGTTTTTTTACTTGTATACTAAGTTTATCAGTGATCTTTTTTGAGTACAAAATTTTAAAATGGTTTATTTTCAAATTGGAAGGCAAGGTTGCCCTTAGGAGGTGCTAGTGGAATCGCCGAATCGGTGAACACACTGCCAAAATTTTCACACAAAATGGTGCAAAAGTCATGATTTTTGACATTCAAGATGATTTGGGCCAAGAAGTTTGCAAAGAATTGGGCCCATTAGTAGCCTCACACATTCATTGCAATGTCACAAATGAAGCCCACGTAAAAAACGCAGTTGATTCAATAATGGCCCAATACGGAAAACTCAACATCATGTTCAATAATGCTGACATAGCAGCATGCTATCCTAAGCCCATCCTTGACAACACACAGTTGGAGTTGGAAGATACAAATTCTTACATAGACCCTGGTCCACCTATCCTATGTGGATCAGGCATTAAGCACACTCTTCTCTTAAATAAACACAACTTCACCTTGTTCTTCAAATCCCGCCATCTTAACTTTTTTTTTCCCTTCTTTATAAGATCACTCTTCCCTATTTAATCTGATTTTTTAACTTCTTTTTCGATTATAATTTAGATCCACAACATTGTCTAGATCAAATAAATCACCAACATTATCTCTTCTTTTTCTTTTTTTCTCCGTAATTTCACTCTTCTGAACTTTTTCTCTCTTCTTCTTAACATTTTCTTGCTTCTTATGAACTTTCTTCTTTTGAGACTCTTTCTTAGCCTTCTTTTGAGCTTCCTTTTTAATTTGATTTCCAGTCTCCTTTTAACTTTCCTTTTTAGCTTGATTCTCAGCCTTCTTTTGAGCTTGATTCTCAGCTTCTTGGATTGGTGTTGGGTGGTGGATTTGGGTTGAAGTTCAGATTGGTTGCTGTAATAAATCAAATGCTTCTTGGATTAAAAAATAACAATATCAAAATTTGAACAGGAATCACAAATTATATGAAATAAAATCATAATACATTTGAACAGTAATAACAAATTATATGAACTAAAACCACAAAATATTTGAACATTGATCACGAGTTATATGAACTAGAACCACAATATATTTGAACAGTAATCACGAATTATATGAACTAAAAACACAAAACATTTGAACTTATAAAATAAATGCTTCTTAGTTTAAAAAATAACAATATCAATTTTTGAACAGTAATCACGAAATATATGAACTAAAACCACAAAATATTTGAACGATAATCACAGATTATATGTACTAAAACCACAAATCATTTGAACAGCAATTACGAATTATATGAACTAAAAACACGAAATATTTGAGCCTATGATTTACCCGGTTTCTCCATTTTCTGAATGTTGCTTGTCTATCTTTTTTAAAATCTTTGGATCAACAATTGGACTTGTTATATCCAATTTCTTCTTCCTTTTGTTTCAGATTTGAGAAATTGTCCTGTTCAAATAACTCAGGGTTTCAATTCATCATTTAATTTCAAAATTCAACAATTATATAGGGTTTTAATTTACTTACAATTGATCTTCATCACTATCAGAAGAATTTGGGTCCCTGAAAAATGTGAAAATTGTTCAAAAATTATACCCAAATTTACAAAAACTACGAATGAAATTTTAACAAATTATAACAACTACGAACGAGTAATTGCAAATTCAAAGAAATTTAAACAAAGTGTAAGTTCAGAAATTTTATTTACCTTTCTGCATTGTTTTCTTGCTTTTCATCCATGGCTATGCTTGAATTTTCAAAGGAAGAGAGAAACGAGAATTTTTCGTAGTGTTTGTGTTGTTGGCTATAAGTTCAGAATTTATTATGTGAGAGTGTTGTTGGAGTGGAAAGAAATAAAGGAGAGGTTGGGCCACTTTATTTGTAATGTGTTTGTGATGATGGATTGTGGTATTTGGGCTAGTGGTCCACCTATTTTAGATGGACCAGGGTCTACCATAGACCTATTGGTTTGAAGATGTCATTAAGGTTAATCTTGTTGGGCCATTTTTGGGTATAAAGCATGTGGCCTGAGTAATGATCCCGGCCCAAAAAGGTAGTATTATTACAACAGCTAGTACTTGCTCCACCATAGGAGGAGCGGCCGCCCATGCTTACACTAGCTCCAAGCATGGCGTGGTGGGGCTCACGAGAAACATGTAGGTAGAATATGGAAAATATGGGAGGTGAATGACTTCTCTTTCTCTCTCTAGTTTTTTCTCTCCACTTGAGTGATCATCAAAGATTTTCCTTCTCGCTTGGGCGAGGGGGCTCTGAGAGTCTCCTTGTGTTCTTGAGATCAAACTCTTTCTTCTCAAATTGTTTTTTCTTTCCTTTTGTTTTCCTTTGCAGGTATTGAAGCTCTCTTCGGTCTGCCTCTTTGTTCCAGCCTCTCTCCCTCTTCATGGAAGGCTCTCCTACTATGGATACTACCATGGAAGGTAGCTCACCCCATGATCACCCTACTACTAGTCATGCTACTGATTCTATCTCAACTTATGCCAAATCTCCTACAGAAAACACCACTACTGAAATCCCTACTAGTCTTGCCTCTTCTCACCATAACCAAGTTCCTAACATGACCTTTAGAGAAGCGGTCAAGAGCTCATCACAATGGTTCTCTGAAGCTAGAGAAATTGCTGTCTCCACCCTTCAATGGGAGGATGATGATATAACCATTCCTGACTCTAACAACAAAGTTTCTTTTGCTAAAGAAACACTAGATAAGTTACGCCATCCTTGGAAGCTAACTCTAATGGGGAAATGTTTAGGAATCTCAGTTAGACCATCCTTCATCACTCAACGTGTTCGAGCTATGTGGAGACCTAAAGGATCTCTAGAAGTTATCGATGTTGGGAAGGATGTCTATTTCTTCCGTTTCTCAATTTTAGATGACTATGAACGTGCTCTACTAGGGGGACCTTGGTTTATTCTTGATCATTATCTCATGCTTACCAAATGGAAACCTAATTTCCGACCTTCTATGAATCCGTTTAACAGAATCACTGTTTAGATCAGATTCCCAGAATTACCGGTGGAATATTATGATAAGGAAGCCCTGTTCGAGATTGCTAAACTAGCTGGTAATCCTATCAGGGTAGATTATGCTACCGATCACCTAACAAGAGCCCGTTATGCTAGGGTCTGTATTGACATCGACCTAACCAAACCTTTAGTCACTTCGGTTTGGGTTAGTAATGGATGGCAAATCATTGAATATGAGAATATTCACTCCCTTTGTTTTCATTGTGGCATTATTGGCCACTCAAAAGACAAATGCTCCTTGTTGGACAAAGGTAAGCAGCTCATTTCTAATTCTTCTTCTCCTGAGCCCACCACCGGAAAAATCCATCACCACTTGCAAAATGGACATCTAGCTGTCACCCAATCTTCAAAAGCAAGCCCAAGCCATGTGCCTTCTTCTGTTGATCTTCCTAGTCATCATCCACCAGATTCTTATGGCCCTTGGATGCTTGTGACTAATAAAAAAATAAACCACAAAAAAACAAACAACAACAATACAAATGGCCAGATTCCAAAGCCTAATAACACAAAGAATAAATTACCCACAAAAATAAATTTATCCCAAAAGACATCTCCTCCTTCCCAAGAAAACTCCTTCTCTATATTGGCCAATAATGGAGGATTAGAAGAACACCCCCTCCCAGCAAAAAATCTTGTAGCCGAAATTCTCTGTAAAGAGAATTCTATACTCCAGCTAACTGAAGAGTCTTGCGTGTTATCTTCAATTAATACAGCCACCCCCTCAGAAAATTTTGGACACTTGGCAATGGAGGTGGAGCAACCAACCAGTGCCATGGAAAACCACCCTAAAACTATTGCTCTTCCCAATTTAAACTCCAACATTGAAATAAATTCTATCACTGATACAATCTCTACTTCAGAAAATTCAAACAAAGACAAAACTCCCAAAGAAAATTTCAATGGATCGAAACCGTCGCAACCCTCTTATCCCACGGCGTTCCAAGAGAATTTCAGCTCGGCCACCGCGTCTCCGACGCCGGAACCAGCTTCCATCCTCGGCAGACCACCAACCACCACCCCCTTCACCTCCGCCGTCCCCTCCTTCCGCAATTCCCAACCTCAATCTTCCCTCAACGGAGCTTTCGCTAGCTCCTCCTCTTCAGGGGATCCCGATTACTCCTCCTCCACCCTCCTTCCACTGACCGCCACTACCACCACCCTTCAGCCCTCTTCTCCGAACCCCACCAACAACTATCTTCACTCCACCCAAAACAATCGAGGAAATTCAACAAATTATCCGATCATCTCCCTGTCAGAACAGTTACCGACCATCCACGCCGCTCCTATGGGCGTCGCTGGACACCCCCCCGACCCCGGCGAAAATCACCCTGATGCACAACTCCCTTCTGCAACTCAATCAACCCAGGGTGAATCTCTCGCCTCCTCCTCCTCCTCTCTCTCCGAAACCGCGGTGGTGCAAGGAGCGTGCGCACCTCCTCTCTCTCTCTCCTCTTACTCCTCCGTCACACCCGAGAAACCAAACTATACTTCCTCTATTATTCGATCCCATAGAGAAAGACGTCGAATTACCGGGAAACCTTATGATATTATCTCAGACTCAAAAGGAAGTGGTGGGTCTCCGGCTAGAGGTTAATTTCTGGGAAACGGCGATGACAACCAGGGAGGTGCACACCACCTTATTTCCCCTGTCGATGATGGACATTTATCCAACGGAACAAGCTCACCAATGGGCGGACTGGAAGGTTGCTCTTCCACCAATTCCACCCTGTGAACTCAAATCTGATTCTCCCTGTCTACCTTCCTTCCCAAATTTAGATATGAAAGTTGTTTTGTGGAATGTTCGAGGTGCGACAAGAAATGATTTTATCCCTCATGCTTGGGATATTATTGCAACTCATAAACCCTCTATCTTCATAATCTTGGAGGCCAAAAGCAATGGTGTTCGTGCTAAAGAAGTCAGTAAACTTTTGGGCTTTGATGGTCTTAGATTTATTAAACCCACCGGAACTCGAGGGGGTATTTTGCTTATGTTCAACTCTAGGGTTGAACTCATCCTTTACAACTCCCTTTCTACCAGTTTCTTCCATGCTTTGTTCAAATTTAAACCCCACAATGCTGAAGTCCTTCTTACTGGAATTCATGCCCCCTCTAGTGCTTCGGAGCGTTACAAACTGTGGAATGATCTTAAAAATAATCTCCCGCCTGATGATACCCCTTGGATGCTCCTTGGTGATCTAAACGAAGTTACCTCTCCTTCCGAAAAAATGGGAGGAAGAAACTTTCGAATGTCTCAATGTCAAAACCTTAACCTTCTTGCTGATGCTGCCAGCCTTGTCGATCTTGGCTTCAATGGGAACCCCTTCACATGGCACAATGCTAGAGAAGGTGCTGCTAACATAAGGGAGAGGTTGGATCGAGCTATGGCAAACCCGAGTTGGCTCAATACCTTCCCCAACACTCAGGTTCTTCATTTACCTAGAACCTACTCTGATCATAATCCATTGCTTATTACTTTGTTTAATAATAACTTGCCTGGTAATTATCCCTTTCGTTGCAAAGCTGCTTGGTTGGAGCACAAGTCTTTTAATTCTTATTTTGCTAATAATTGGCTTATTAATAACCATGATTTTATTAAGGGCAGGGATGAATTTCTTCGCACTATTAAACACTGGAATTTTAATGTTTTTGGTAACATGACTAGAATTAAACAAAATCTTATCAAGAGAATTGATGGTATACAACGTAGTCTTTCTAATCGATATTCAAATTTTTTATTTCATCTTGAAAAAGACCTTATTAATCAACTTAATCTAATTTATTCTTCTGAACGTATTGCCTGGGCCCAAAAAGCCGGTATAGATTGGCGTAAACATGCTGATTGCAACACAAAATTTTTTCATATTACTGCCAAAATCAAGAAGTCTAGGGGTCGTATTCTTTGTCTTAAATATTCAGACACTGAGGATGAACCTTGGATTGTAGACCAAAATATCTTTAAAAATATGGCCAGAGAACACTTCAAAAAAAAATTTTCTTCAACTTCTTCTACTCCCAATCAAGATCTTCTAGCCAAATTCTGCTACCCTAAACACTTGGAGTCTGACCTCACTAATAGTTTAGGGACTATCCCTCTTTCTGATGAAATAAAGTCTAATCTTCTTGCTATGAATGCCATTAACTCTCCCGGTCCTGATGGAATTCAAGCAATTTTTTTCCAAAAAAATTGGGATGTCATTAGAACTAGTATCTGTGATTTCGTTCAATCTTGCTTTAGGAATGGTTGTAGTAGTAGAGAGATCAATGACTCTTACCTATGTCTCATACCAAAAAAAGATAATCCCACCACTATGACTGACTTTAGACCTATAGGCCTTTGTAACACGATTTACAAACTCATCACTAAGTGTATTTCCTCTAGGCTTAAGCCCTTAATGAATAATCTTATCAGCCCTTTCCAATCGAGTTTCATCCCTACTAGGTCTATTGATGAGAATATTATTGTCATAAAAGAAGTTGCTAATATTTTTAACAAGGCCACGAAAAAAGCTAATATTATGGCTTTAAAGATTGACCTAGCCAAATCTTTTGATAGTATTGAATGGAACTTCATTGAAGACACTCTTCGGGCTATTAACCTTCCTGATAATTTAGTTTCTCTCATCCTTAGTTGCATTTGCTCCCCCTCTATGTCTGTCCTTTGGAATGGCCAGATCACTGAACCTTTTACTCCCTCCCGTGGAATTAGACAAGGTTGCCCTCTCTCACCTTATATTTTTGTCCTCTGCCTGGACCGTCTCTCCTGTATGATTCAAGAAATGGTTAATAATAAGTCCTGGAAACCTATGAAAATAGCTAAAGACCTTGATATCTCTCACCTCTTCTATGCGGATGATGTGTTTCTCTTTGGAAAGGCTAACCTAGATAACATTTCTGTTATGATGAGAGTCCTTGATGATTTCCATAAGATTTCTGGCCTCTCTATCAACATTCAAAAATCCACCATTATTTTTCCAAAAAAAATGGACTACAATATTAGGAAATCCATCTTCGAATTCTGTAATATTAAAAGTTCTTCCTCCTTTGGTAAATATTTAGGCATAATGATCAGTCCCAACAAGCTTAAGATTGGTGACTACTATGAGCTTTTAGAAAAAACTTCCTCTAGAATTAAAGGATGGCAAAGTAAACTCATTAACATGGCAGGTCGTACTACTTTAATAAAATCTGTTCTTAACTCCTTCCCCATGTATGTCATGCAAACTAATATCCTTCCCATTGCCATCACTAATGAACTTCAAAAACGTATTAAAAAGTTTCTTTGGAATCGTGTTGATAAATCTAGATACATCCCTAGAACCTCTTGGACTATTGTTTGTGATCCTATAAATGGCGGAGGGCTTGGAATTCGAAACCTTAAAATCTGGAATCTTTGCTTTATGGCTAAGCTTGGATGCAAAAGGCTTACCCAACCTAATAAACTTTGGGTTCAAATTTTCACAAAGAGATACCTAAAATATTCTAACTTTATGGATTGCTCTCCTACCACCAATCACTCTAACATTTGGAAAGACATTCTAAAAGGAAGGGATATTTTAAAAAAAAGGTCTCACTATCACTATTGGAAATGGAGAAGACACTTCCTTTTGGTTCCATAAATGGATAGGTGATAAACCTCTTTATCTATATGATAACATCCATATTCCTAACAATAAAGGGCATTGGAGGGTTTCTCATATAATTAGAAATCATAAATGGTACCTAACTCCTATCTCCCATCTTCTCCCCGAGGATATTATCACCAACATTCTAGCTACTCCCCTCCCCTCTCTTCACTCTCCTAATGATAAACTTAGATGGTCTCTCGACAACAAAGGGTCTTTCACCATAAAATCAGCCTATTTCTCTTCCCTCCCTGCTCCTTCCTCTCCTGACCCCTTCCTTTCTACCTTTAGTTGGTCCTCCATGTGGAAAATCAAAATCCCTTTTAAATATAGAATGCTTTTATGGAACATTATTAGGATGATCCTTCCGGTTGGTTCTTCTCTAGCCACTAAGATTCCCAACTTCGACCCCATTTGTACTAGGTGCAGCTCCCCCTTAGAAAACTTCCCTCACCTCTTTAGAGATTGTCCTAGCTCCTCTTCTCTTTGGGCCATCATTATCCAAAACTATGCCCCCTCCGATTTTGATTTTCACTCTTTTTACAATTCTACTTTTGAAGATTGGATTTCTTTCAACTTGAATTTGGAAAGTTCTTGGAAAATCTTATTTTGTGTTGCTCTTTGGCATCTTTGATCTATAAGAAACAAAATGATTTTTGAACAAAAAACGGAGTCAATTTTCACTTCTTTTAATAAATTTCAGCAAGATTATGGTACTACTCTATCTATTTCTCAGGTTTCAAACAGTGCTCAAGTTCCTCTCTTGGCTCCTCCAAGAGTGTGGTCCCCCCCCCCCAAAGAGGTTACTACAAGCTCAACACCGATGCCTCTTGGATTAGCCTTGGCGTTGCTGGTGTAGGAGGTTTGATCTGCTGCCACACTGGGAAATGGCAAATTGGCTTTGCTATGAGAATCAGAACCTTGGGCCCTGCTTCTGCTGAACTCATGGCCATTAAAGAAGGCCTCATAACCTGCTGGGCTAGAGGTATTCGATTTCTGGAACTTGAAACTGATGCTCAAGCTTTGAAGTACATGCTGGAAAACCCAATATACTACATTGATCATGCTCTCTCGAACATCATCAATGATGTGATTCAGCTTTTACAAAGAGATTGGAGTGTCACTATCCTTCATGTGAAGCGACAAGCCAATCGGCTTGCTCATGGTCTTGCTGAAATTGGTAGAAACAGAACTGACGATGAGGTTGGGTATCACTTCTTCTCTCCTGCTCCGCTCTCCAGCATCTACATGGACGAACTTGCCAACACCCTTGCTGCTGTTGGTGGCAGCTGATTCTGCCTTTCTGCTGCACTTCCCAGAGCTTCCCATAAGCTCCCTTCTGTCCTCAAGCTGTGCTGCTGCTGCTTTTTTAATTTACCCCTATGCTTTTAATTTCTGCTTTGTTTATCTCCTTTTAGTTTCCTTGCTTCCCTCCCTCTTCTGTTTGGGTTGGTTAAGTTTAGATAGCATTCATAGCTCATTTTCCCCCTGTAAGCTCCTTGCTATCCCCTTTTGGTTACGAACTATGATTTCTAGGGTCTGTTTTAACACCCTTTGGTAATATAATTTCGCTTTTCGGTTTTAAAAAAAGTGTGTCACCACACGCGGTTTTGACTTCTATGACTAAGACCATCTTAAATCTAGATGATGAAAATATTGCTAAGGTATACTCTAATCTCGAGGGTACTTGGTATAACAAGGATGATATTGCGAATACGGCTTTATTTCTTGCTATTGATGAATCAAGATATGTTAGTGGTCATAATCTTTTTGTATATGGAGGATTTACGTACTATTATGAATTCCGGATTTTGTATGTTTGAATAAATCAAGTAAAGATTGTTATGGACTTATGGTCTGTAATAAAGATGTTTCATTTGTTTGTTTAAATAATTAAATGAGTAATGTTAATAAAATAGGGAAAATAAAGGTTTTGTTTTATTAGTTAGTGTTATTGTACTTGATATATATATATATATATATATATATATATATATATATATATATATATATATATATATATATATATATATATATATATATATATAGTATATGTTGGAATTACAAGCATCATCATGCTAATACTATATATGAAATATGAAGTATATCAAAAGACATTCCTAAATAAGTATAAGTGTCAAGTACATTATACTTTTGTGCGATTTGTTCCTTTTCATCCGCGTACAATTAAAATCATGCAAGCATCCTAAAAAATACAAGTAAAATGCAAGAGTATAATGATATTTCCTAAAAAAAAGAGTACAATGATATTCCCTAAAAAAAAGAGTATAATGTTATTAAAAAATATATATATAAAAAAAATGCACCAGCCGGGAATCGAACCCGGGTCTGTACCGTGGCAGGGTACTATTCTACCACTAGACCACTGGTGCTTGATTGTCCAATTAAATGATTCAGAAATTAAATTTATTAATAAAGTTGCATATATACTTTCTGAGTACAGCAGGTATAGTCAATGAATCAATGAATGAGATTGGAGGAAAATTAAAAAAACACATCTTAGCCGTCTATCTCTCTCTCCTCTATTTAAGCGTACTCTACTTCTGAGTTTTCTCTCTCCAATAAAACAGGCAAGAATTTTTTATTTATTTATTTATTTTTTTTTTAAGTATCGAATATCAATTTCAAAATCTAGGGTTTAGTTTGTTTTTATTGTAAGTATAGTCGATTTAGGGTTCTGGACTACTCAAGTATTCGTTATAATTACTCAAGATTATAACGACCGATTTTGCTGCTATAAAATTTCAATGTTGATATTCTTAAGCGAGAAGAATTTTTATGCGATTTTTCAAGCCTAATTTTGATGATTGAGTAAAATTTGGTTGCCAATGTGTTTTGTTTATGACCCTTTAATGTTAGGACTAGGGAATTTTAATTTATTTTATTTTATTATCCTTGAATTTCAATTTAAGTTTATTATTCTTGGATTTCAACTTCTAAAGTTTATTATTATTATTTTATTAACATATTTCTATTTAGTAAAATGTTTGATTGATTGAATTTAGTTTTTGTGCGCTGAGAACTAGATTGTAGATGAAACATTGGTCTGGAATTAATTTAAAGTTGAAATTGATTGAATTACAGGATGGAAAGTAGGGTAGAGTTTGAAATTGGTGGTTGCCTTGAGCAAAGACAAATTTCCTCAGACCTTGCGGTATTTGTTTCTCTAAAGGAGGTTCTATCAAAAAAGAAAGATGTTTCCTCCACTGTTGAATCTTTGCTGACCTGTTTTTCTGATTTGGGTTATCTTGATCGAATTAATGGCGACCAAGTTATTATCAAAGAAACGTTTCGTTCCAAATGCGTTCTGGTTTTTGCTTATAAAGCGCCACAAGGAGAATTCAACTTCCGTGAGGTCTTTCCTAAAGACCCGGTGGGTGTATGTTGAGAATTGTATCGCTTCAGAGACGATTTTGAGATGGTTGTGGCCTTAACGGGCAATGATTCAGATCTCGGAGAGGCTGGTTTCAACCACTTGCTTCTTTTCTTACCTCATTTCTCTCTTGTTGTACCATATGAGCATTCCAAGATCAGGGCCTCTCTATGCGATTACCTTGGTGTCAATGCTCACGGCTCCTCTAATTGGTTGCTTGTCAATGCTAATCAAAACATTTTGCATTACGATTCTAATGCTGCAAGACAGTATCTGCAGGATCTTTTCCCTGTAAGCCCTATAGATTTTGTAACTTTCTTTAACAGGCTTATTAGATCAACATGGCCTGTTGTCAGTTCTGAGGCCAAAGGCCCTAGACTATTGGAAGGAAAGTGTCCGGTTTCAAATTCGATCAAGTATGTGTTGCCAGAATATCCTCATGATATAAACAAGATGGTTTCCGAATCACAGAAATCTTGCCCTATTGAGATTGGTCAGTCTTTTGATGTTATATCATTGTTGTCAGGTGGTGGTGTCTTGAGTTACCTTGATCGGAAAGATGGTGACCCAGTTGCAGTTAAGGAGGAATCCTTTATCGGAAAATACATCATGATTTGTTGTTTTCATGTGCCTATCTTCCGCGACAGCTCTGATGCAAGCACGGTGCAGCGCCTAGTAAATACATGTTTCGACTTGTATACAAGAAATGACTTTGAGATGGTTGTGGCTGTAAAGATGAGTTACAAGGCGGATTATGAGGCAGTTTTTGATCACTTTTTGTCTGTTTTCCCCTCTTGTCTTGTGGTACCATGCAAGGAATCAATGCATCGCGACTTCATATGCAATTATCTTGACTTGGTTGCTAATTCATCTATTAAATGTCTCATTTTGGATGCTGATGACAACAGAAACATTTTGTACCATGGAACTCCTGACTTCCTGTACTCTTATGGGGCTGATGTCTTTCCCTTTACTAAAGAGAAAGTTAAGGAAGTAGTTTACAAAGACAGAACATCTCACTCGAGCCTTGAAGGACTTTTGGAGTGCAATTCCTCTTATGTTCTTGAAAATGGCAACGAGGAAACGATCACCATCTCAGAACTTAACAAGAAGGTCGTTGCATTGTACTTGTGTGTTGATGGAGGGTTCACTTCCACTCTCCATATGGTCCATCAACAATGTGTAGAAAATCAGCTGTCGTTTGAGATTGTGCTGGTCTACATGCCCTTTGACAACTGTCTTGACCCACGGGTTCACAAGGGTAAAATTGATAGATTGTTAAAGAAGAAGAGAATATCATGGTGGCGCTTGCCCATCAACAACATTGTTAGCTTAAAATTTAAGCGACTTGTAGGCTGTCGTGATGACTTTAAGCTCATTATAGTAGGACCTGATAATGAATATGTGGATCTGCATGGTGGAGAAATCCTGCAGAGACGCAGAATTGATGGTTATCCGTTCACTAGGGAGGGCCTTGTCCAAAAGGAACTGAAGCGGCTTCATGGACTCACCTTGGAGTCGTTGTTGGTTATTGGGTCAAAGAATTATGTTTATAAAGGCAGCACAACATATCCTCTGGCTGATCTCCAAGGAAAGAATGTCCTTGTTTATTTTGTTTCTGCTGAAAGAAGTAAAAATCTTTATCATCCACTGTTGACATGGTATTCTGAGATTAAGGCAGATGTTGATGATCTTGAAGTGGTCATTGTTCGCTTAGAAGATGGGCTTGCTGCAGCTTATGATGATCTCGAAGTAGCTGAAAGTATGAAGCCTTGGTATGTATGCCCCTATGATCCTAAGCACTCAACAATTTTACTGGAGAAAATATTTACTGGGGATAAGAGCGCACGTGAGACCTTGGTTAAATTTGGATCAGATGGAAAGATTTGTTCTTTTCGAGCTCAAGATCACCTTTCTGAACATGGACCCAAGGCTTTTCGAGAATTTGGTGATCCTCATCTACGCCAAGATGTCATTAGAGGATTGAAGCACTCCAACATCTTTGTGAGTGATATGGAGTAGTTACAATTATTCATATCTTTGAATTATTGACGTTGTCTGTTGTCAACGTAGCTCTTTGGTTTCATATTTATTGAAAAGTATGTTTTGCTTGCTTGTAAGTTTTAAGCAATGTCCTTAAGTTTGTGCATTGTAATTACCATCTAAGTAACTGTGGACTTAACTGGTGCTCGATCCTGTTGTGCTTTTTAATGAGAATCTCATTGAATGTTGACTAATTAATGAGCAAGAGTAATCCAGCACCAAAATAAAAGCAAGAGTAATCCACCTTAGACAAGTAAAAAATGATGAAACTTACTGACATCCTTGAAAGCATCATATCTAATTGAGCAGGAACAATGCGTCGTATGCTCCGACTCTGCAAGATAATAAAGCAAACAAACTACGAGCCCAAGTGCTTTTTTATACCGAATGTTGTGTTGTATCTACTTGTTTTCTAGGTGTCGTAATTTTAAGATTTATTAATGCCATTTTTGTATTTGCAATGTTCCTATTAATCCTGTTTATGATTTTGCTATTGCTTGGCTTTGTGGTCTCCTATCCTCCCTCCTTGACTGGCCATATTCTATCATCAAGTACTTTGTATATGTATGGTATGAGGATTCTGCTGTCTGCTACCACTTTCCTCCAAACTTGATACACAACCAAAAAGGATATGGAAAGCATTTTCGAGTATCCAAGTGCAAAAGGGCAGCTATAATTAGAGAGAACATCCCTGGAACACAAATTGTTAATAATTAGTGCTGGCTATTTTGCTTTTGATATACACTTCAGACCTTGAACTGTAAATAATTAACAATCTAGACTCAAGTGATTGTTTTGTGGGTGTTTTGATTTTGATATATCCCCTGACGCAATGGCGGCTCCAAAAAATTTGGCTTATGGGTTCGGATACATCTAACTAAACCTATTTTTTTTATAAGTAGAACTAAATAAAAACTTTGCAACAAAACAACATAATTTTATTTTTTTTTTTGGTAAAAAAAAATTGACAAGAATAATCCCAACTTTGCTCGATTCGCTCAAAATAATCTCAACTTTTAATTATTTTTATAATAATTCGAACTTTAATATGAATTTGCTTCCAATAGTCCTAAGTGACCGATAACTTGTTGAATAGGTAATTTTTTTAAAAAAAAAAAAATTAATGTACACGTGTCATTATGTGATAGGTTACAAATAAGTTTAATTTAAACACATAATTGAAATAAATAACAATCCATAAAGGAATTAAGGTTGTCCTTGAATCGCAACTCCATCTATATCTCTCGGAAAGTATGTATCTACACCTGGGTGTATGAGCGAGTGAATCTTCTTGATGTCCTCAACCATTTGCATCCCACATTTTGCAAGCCCATGTGCTACAACTCTCCTGACGTGCTTTAGAACACAGTTCCACGGTCTAGTTACAAGAGTAGCTACGCCTGCAATGACCATAACAAATTCACGGTCTAGTTACATTAGTGATTAAAGTCATGCATTTTTTTTTTTTTTACAGGAACTAAAGTCACAGGGTCTTTCTGTTCAGCTTAATTTCAGTTCACTTCAATTTTTAATTTTCTTCTCTTATAACTAATTTATTTCAGTTCTGATAGGTTCATTCAGTTCCTAATTTCCTTCTCTCATAAAAAATTCATTTCATCTCTGACCTATGCAGTTCAATTCAACCCCAATCAATTGTTTTTTAGTAAATCAGAATAGGCCATAAACTAATTAAATACCCCCATCTACTCAATTAAATAAAATGGACCGCCAATTTGACAATATTGCACTGTTAATGGTCCGCTAATAATACTAGTAGTACACTAGTACCTAACTACCCACCCAATATAATGATATAGTCAATGAAAGGAGGTGCCGTTTGTCCAATTACTTTATCTATTCACATCACGTGGATACAAGAATCTTTATAAAATAAAATTGAGATTATAAGCAATCACTAATCATCTGTAATCTCTACAAAAAATTACTCAAATTTCTAAAGCCTCAATTTAATCATCCACTTTAAACAATTACATATATTATACATTCATAATTTCAAATGGCGCCAGTATCAGTTTTCTCTGCTATTGCAAGAAAGTAGGCTTATACTTCGTATTATATCCTTATTATTAATGATGATTTAAATATTTTTTACACTTATCATTTGGTATACAAATAAAGTACTATACTTTTAACATTGATTATAATTTATGTCTTGTTCTTAGGTTGGAAGGCAAGGTTGCTCTCATCACAGGAGGGGCTAGTGGAATCGGAGAATACACTGCCAAACTTTTTACAGAAAATGGTGCCCAGGTTATGATTGCTGATATTCAAGATGATTTGGGCCAATCCGTTTGTAAGGATTTAGGCCCATCAATGGCTTCATATATCCATTGCGATGTCACTAATGAAGCCCATGTTCAAAATGCAGTGGACTCAACCATGGCTAAACATGGAAAACTAGACATCATGCTCAATAATGCAGGAATAGTAGACTTTCTCAATCCTAACATCCTTGATGTCACACAATCCGACTTTGAAAAGGTTGTTAAGGTGAATCTTTTTGGACCATTTTTGGGCACCAAGCATGCGGCTCGGGTGATGATTCCGGCTCAACGAGGTAGCATAATTACCACGGCTAGTACATGTTCTATCATAGGAGGTGCAGCAACCCATGCCTACACAAGCTCGAAGCATGGGGTGTTGGGCCTCACAAGAAATACTGCTGTGGAACTTGGAAAATATGGGATTAGAGTGAATTGTGTATCACCACATTTGGTTGCAACCCCTTTGACAAGAAAAGCTAATGTAGACGATGAAACTATAGCTAAGGCCTACTCTACTCTTAAAGGGGCTTGCTGTAAAAAGGAGGATGTTGCTAATGCGGCTTTATTTCTTGCAAGTGATGATTCAAAGTATATTACTGGACATAATCTTATTGTAGATGGAGGATTTACCATCGTGAATCCTGGATTTTGTATGTTTGAATAATTCATGTAAATCATGACTACTTTATACCAAAACCTATGGTATTTTAATAAGTAGCAATTTGTAAAAGTTGTTTTGTTCCTCTGTTCTTATTTCTGTTTCAATTAAAAATAATGTTCAGCATAGTCAATTTTACAAAAAATTATGTAATTTATGATTGATGGGATCCTTCCCTACCTGTTGGGCCCTAAAATAACACATGTATCAATTTAATTTAGAAGATGGAAGTGTGACCAAAGTCAAAGCATCTTTTAATCAAGAAAGTTACAGTTTTGTTTTTGGATTCATGGTTCGTTGCTTCAAGTTCTTCAATAACGAAACTTGCAGCTCTATCTATGGATTCATAAATTGTAACTTCATGTATGTTCTTTCATTCGAAAGTTCAGTTCTAATTTTGCAAAATGAATATTTGCAGTATCTATGATCATGGTGTTCTCTAAGACTGCTGTACTTGTACCATGTTAAGAAGTTTGACATATTTCAAAAGGGGTAGACATGGATGCACACCATAGAACGCAAACTTATGTTGCTACTTTGATTAATATCATAAATTATATTTTGTAGTATATGAATGCAAATTTAACATTAACAATATGTATGGTACAGTTAAAACATACGTTGATTAACATGTATGTTTATATAATACAGTAAGTATCATTTTAGCAAAGAACAGTTTGATAGTGGCATTACTCAAATTTAATGTTACTGAAGTTTCATATTACATTTCGAATATTGAATCAGATCATTCAGATGACATGAATCAGATCATTCAGATGACACCCACCGGAAACAGACTAAAGCAAAACTAATCTATAGTTTCATAAGCATTTCTTACAGATGGTTCAGTAGTTTTGTAGAGGGCACATTAGGCACAAAAGTAGATTAGCAGCAAAAACACTAGATACTAGAAAATATTACCCTGCCTTAACTAGATATTAACAAATGTACTACGGAGTACAAAATAAAGCCACCATATAAATACTTCCAAAGGCCTACATAGCATATCATCAGCGCTCCTCAAATGGCACTAAAAAACATTCAAAAGTGCAAGCTTCAACCATGCATATTCCCAACACTAAACAAAAAAAAAAACCTTGAATTTAAAGAAACCTTCCTTATCGAAGGAGGCAGGAAAGGAACGTTTCCCCCCAAAACCCCCTCGGGGGGATGAAAAAAAAAAAAATCGTATGCAAGAAATTCAAAAGTTTTTCCTTCAAAAATGAATTGGTGAGAAAGCAGAATGGCTGATACATTGTACGTTTCTCAGTTCTTTGTTGTGAAGAGTGAAAACCACCGTGAACTTAAGTGTATATATTGTCCCTCAACCAAGAAAGCACAAATTTTCTTGTCAAAGTCAAGGTCCTTAAACTTATAAGACTCAATCATAGGATCTTCTTAGTTTGACAGTGCTATCATTGAAGTTGGACTGTTACGTCATTTTACAGATTTAATTCCCAATGCAGATAAGTTGGACTAATAAGCATCAATCATTAGCTAATATTTAGATATAAGTCGTACATTAACATGCAAATGAACACATTGGACATTAAAAAACTTTCACCAACTATAACAGTCACATATCTTATGGCAGAGATGGTTCTGGAATTTTCAGGTTGATTTTGATGAGAGCCCAAACATTGGTTAGATTGGAACACATAATGATGAATGACATAAGTCTTTTGTGTGGCTTCCATGACAGACTTTCTTGATCCTCTCTTGGATGCAAATGAGGATGTCCTGTGGCGATGTTTCTGAGAGTTGGACATCTCATTCTCAACTGTCTTGAGTTAAAAAACCAATTTTAACATAATGTACATTCAACAAGACCTAAGAGACACTGAGATAGCCTCTTCATGCATTAGAAGCATAGCAATATAAACTCTTTTCCACCCCCTCACTTTTCTGCAAATATCAGTCTTGTCCTGGTCTGCTCCTCCCTCTCCGTTTCCATTTACATTGGATAGGGAGGATGAAGGGTTGGGATTCCCATCAAATTTGAGGTTTTAACCTATACATATCATGCATAAAGGTGTATACTTGGTCTATACAAAGTATTTTTTGTCCAACTTAAGTGCTTCTTACTTCGTATTATTTTTTGTTTTAACAGTTTTTCTGCTCAGCCAATAGTGTCACTGAGCATCAGCTCAGAAATAAAATATGAATATTCTCACAGTGAAGAAGAGTACTCCACATTACTTTGTACAAGTAATTTGTATGAATTTGTATGTTAGCATTAGCAATAAAACATGTCAACAAGGACGAAACCAAAAAAAAAAAGTCGTGTGCAAATGAAAGACAAATTTCACTTACATAACACGATTCAGATCAAATTCAATTAGTAGCATCTTCAAAAAAACAGATCACAGCCTCAGCTTGAATCCCACAGAAAGATACTCCCTCCGTCCCCGAATGATAGTCACTTTTGGGTGAAAATCACGGGAATTAAGGAGAAATAAATAAAGTACATGGGAACTAAAACCCAATCATTTGCAAACACAAAAAGAAGAGAGAGAAACTCATTGTCATTAAAAAGGGAGACAACTCATTCAATTAAGGCACAAGTACAAAGGCAAATATGAGGGTATTTTGGGAAGCACAGATAATACATCCAAAAAAAATGAGGGTATATAGGTCATTTTGTGTTATTGTATGGGACCTAAAATTGTGAAATGTGACTAACATTTTGGGTGTCCAAAAATGGAAATAGTGGCTATCATTCGGGGACGGAGGGAGTATTTATCCAAATCTTTCCTGATGCAAAGAAGGAAGTTCTTTAGTAGGGTCCATAACAGTCATTAAATACAGATTAGTTTATACAAGATAATAGCAATGTAAGATTACTTATTTAGGACCTATTTATTTCCGGGGAATAAAAAGTAACCAAAAAGTCAGAGCAGAATAACACAACTTTGTTAGATGTCAAACAATTAGAAGAGAATGGTAAAGAATCAATTTTATCAAGTACTCTGGACTCTACTAGTGACACGAGTATTAGCTAACAAACATGCTCTAGATTAGATTAACATAGCACTATAACTTCAATAGACATTTAGACAGTAAAAATCTATACTTGGGTGAAAAAATGGAAGGTAGGTAGTGGCCTTGGCTTTCTAAACATTAATCATTATAAAGATAAACCACTCGTCGGTATGATAGTATGACTGTCACATAGCTAAGGCTAAGGGCATTAGGCAGTTAGAATTCACCAGTAAGCTCTTAAAAATTTCCCCTGCATAGCAACCATGAACCAAACAAGTCATAGAACAACACAACACAAACCAGCATTGAACAACAAAATATATATGCAAACAAGATAGAAGAAAAATTGTTTACTTCTTTCTGTTCTTCTTTGGTATGTTTCCACTTTGAAGTTGCGGCTTTATCTTCAACCGAAACAAGGCTGCCCATGAAATACTCCATCGCCAAAGGTCCAGGCGGCATCCCCTGAATTGCATATTCAACAACTTTGTTGGACTTCAAATCATACCAACCAACACACTTATTGTCTATCTCTAGCAAGATTCTCCGGCCGTCTTTGGAGTAAACAAGAGGCTTAAGCTGTATCATACTCAAAAGCCTCCGCGGCTCGCGAATACTGTACAACTTAATCCAGGACTCTTTCCTTCCATGCTCTTTCATTACCCACAATTCAGCACTTTCTAGTACAGGATCATATATCTCAAAAGGACGATGAAAAAATTCATCAATATCACGCGAATGCCAATTGATTATTAGACTTAAACACCCACCCAATTCCGACAAACACAGAATCAAAAATCTACTTGAATAAACATCATAATTGGGGAATTCCATAAGCTCGAAACTCTCGGTTCGAAGATCGAAACTAGCAATAAACTTGACCGTTTCCCTATCTGATTCGTTTAAGTTTACCATGTAATGTAAAGCCTCATTAACAAGAACACCATTGCAATCAGCATAGTAGAAATAGGATGGAATACCTTTCACACATTTCCAAGAATTCTCTTTCAGACTATACACTTTCGCTTCATTTCTGGACTTCTTACAGTTTTTAAGACCTTAAATCATCATCAAAACCTTGTAATCGTCGTTCTTGCTGTCATACCCGAACCCGTAAACCAACCCATCTTTGTCAAGGTCTACAACAATATTAGAGGGAAGCTTTCGCTGCGATCCGGTAATAGGATTGTACAAGAAGACATCGTTTCTCGATTCGTCGGAAATGCAAACAACGCCGTTGCAAGAACCATGAAAAATCACAGTTTCACGGGGTTTGAGAGGGTGGCGGAGCTCCGAGAAAGAGATCCGATTAGGTTCGAGATCGAGCTCGGCGGAATGGAGGGAGGAGTAATGGAGGAGGATATGGCGATTAGAGTTGGAAATTAGGGCTTTTGATTAGGGAATACCAGGATTTGCAGACGCATAGGAAGCGGAGAAGAGATTTAACAGGGAGTCGAGAGAAAATTTGAGTGATGATTTCAATTGGGAGATCCGCCATTGTTGCTCAAGCTTGAGATCAAGACAAGTTATGGGTGTTTATGAGGAGGGTTTTGAAATGAAACGACAAAAGTTGTTTTTATAGTTTTACTAACCTTTTCCAATGCCCGCTCTGTTTTTCCCTCCTTTTCTTTCCCTCTTTATTTTATTTTTCTCCTTACTCTCTTTTATTACTTTCCCTCCTTAATTTAGGGCCAAGGGATATAGGGAGTTGACACGATACAAATATATATAGCTTCGTTTCTTCTTTTTTTCATGTTTGTCAATAAATGACATAGAGTTCCTCGATTTATTAATTATTTAACTTTAACATGTATAGTACATTTGTTAAAATTGTAAAACATAATTTTGATCATTAATTTTTATAATGACGAAATTATAGAAATTACTATACAAATTTTGAAAAATAAGTTGAGGTAATTCAAATAAAACCTAACTTAACTTTTCATTAAGTATAATTGTCAGATGATGGTGATTTTGCCTTCAAATAGATTTGACTTTGTAGGAAGAAAGATAAATTTTTGTGTTGACTTTATGCACAAGCTCATAATGTAACTTATGCTATTATTTAGATTGATATCATGAATTCATAATTTCAATTTAAGGTTGTAAAATATAAGCTGTGAAACTCAATCCAACTTGGTTCAAGCTGAAGTTTTATAATTAGGATCCTTGGTGTATAATTTAGTTTTTTGCTACTGTTAATTACAAACTTACAAATCTACCATAACCTAGTTGTGCCAACATTTGACACGATACAAAGGTAGCAATCAACCAACTGTATGAGATGTATATGAGCATATATGTTTTAAGCATAATTTTAAAAAGCGTGATTTTAATTTCTAAGTGACATACAAAAATCATCCGACTAGAGTTCATAACAAAATCACAAGCAGTTTTCATAATAATTTACTCTAATAAAACAAAGGCACCAACAATGAACAAGTCTTCTACTCTTATCTAACATTGCCTAGCTAGCAAGTTGAAATGGAGTCAATCCAAACTGGAACAGGCCAGAAAATGCTGGTGTATTTAGAAGGCAAATTATTAGCAGTGATAATTTTACCATCTTCCAAAGTATAGATTCCACTTGCTAATTCTGCCACAGTACTCCGGGTTTGATTTGTAGATTAAATCAAACAAAGATCCACCCCCCTCAAACCCATCTTGGGTAAAAAACATGCAATTCCCTTGATCCCAACCAAATTCTTGAGCTGAAACAGAAAATGTAACGTAGTTACTCACAAAAAACAGTCAGTCACCCAAACTCGTAACTTGCTCCCAAAAGTAATTAGCCTCCCCATTTGGTGAAATGGAACACCCCAAGGCGAATACCTTAAGTCCAACTGGCTTTCCAAATTCAAAAGAAACAATATAATCTTCTAGATCAGAATCACGAATATCAGTAACTTTATGAACTAGGTAAAACCTCCCACATGGTTCCACCAAGTAATGGCAAAGCCCAACCTCCAAGTGACCATTAATAATCTCTTTCACATCGACTGTCACAGGATCAATAACTAGCAGCTTGCCCTTACTCGGATCGGTTGCATAAAATCTGCCCTCAAAAGATATTATATTACCATAATTATCAATTCTCTCAGGGATTTAAACCACCTCTGTTCTTCAGACTTAAATAGTAACAAGCATCCATCAATCCCTAAAGCCAAAAGACAAAATTAAAATCTCCGGCAGTGTCACCAAATTTAGAAAATTGGAGCATAACTACATTACGGATTCCATTTACATAATGGTCATCGGAAAATCTGTATGATCTAGCAACTTCAGAGAGTCTACATTCCAATGAGTTAACCACTGCTTTGATTTCTGGCAATGGTTTAAATTCAAGAACATTAGACATTGGGTTCTGGAGTTTCCATACATTTGGACGGGTCCGGGCTGATCTTTTCAATTCTTCAACGCGGGTGAGCCATACACTAGCATGGCTACTATCCTTGGGTGGAGAAATAAGGTAAAACTTACTTTGCCTCAGAAATGCATATTGGTCGTAGGTATTGAAGACAAGAGTGCCGTAAAGAAGTTCTTGATTAGGGAGGATGAGCTGCAGGGGAAACTGCAGAGGTGGTCTACGAGTAGAAAGAGATGACCTCCATGAGGTGCAGACACCACGAAGCCTGAGACAATCCATTTCGGTGTCGTCTAAGCAAGTGAGTACCTGTGAAAGTATATCACTAGGAAGACTACTCCAGTCTCTAAGGCTCTCTGATGATGTATCAGCCATTTAGCTTGGTTATGGTTATTTAGAATGGTGTTGGCTAAAGAGATGGAATTTGGATGGTATAATATGAGAGTTTTACCTCTCTTAATATAGTATGGAAGGGGAAATGATACACATACAATCATTGTATGTGGTCCCAACATACATTACCAATGAGATTGTGCCACATCAACGAGAGCCAAAAAAAGAAGAGGGAAAATTAGGGGGGAAATATTTTACCATTTTGCCGCCTAATACCATTTTAGGTGGGAATGTATAGTGCCAAGTAGAGCATTAAATACAAGTTTGATTTTTTTAATAAGAAATTTTTATGCATTTAGCTCAAATTCCAAACAATCAACCATACATTTTACTGTTAAAAAAAGGTTTACCCATTAAAGGCTCCAAATTTGAAGAAGATGAAAATTTTACCGTCTTACCGAAGAAAATGACTGAAGCCATTGAAGCCGCCGGCGAATTTTTTGTTGAAGTTTTAAAAATCTAAAAATTTAGGAGCTTGTTCCAGTTAATTCAGTTCAAACAAATTAGATTTTGTTCAACTATCCACCATGTTCGATTTAGTTAAAATACTTCTTTATATTTTAATTAATCTTACATTTTTTTTTATCAAATATTCAGATTTTGACAAAATTCGGAAGGCATTATATTGATTCAGTTAAATATTTATTTAATTTTAATTAATGTTATGTCAATTATCTCAATTATTCATATTTTGACGAACTTCTAATATCCCATAGATTTTGACAACATCAATGTTAACCGGGCATGTCATGCTTTGTAGTTCTTGCAGCGTCCTGGCTCATCAAAAGCTTTATAATTGTTTGGTAACTATCACTATTGATTAATAATACCTATAAATATAATAACATCAATTATTCCGTTCATTTATTATTTGTAATATAGTTGTAATTGAATTAATTGACAAGGGTTACCATTTAAACATTTGTTGTTACTAGGGAAATATAAAACATATCAAATATATTGATGAATGGAGAATGAAATATATTGATGAATGTGATAAAAGAGGGAGATGGAGATTATAGAGATATGATAACTTAAAAATAAAACAAAATATTTGTTGTACCAAATTTGTAGCTACAATTTTTAGTAAATTTTGCATATAATATGAAACGGATGAATTAAGGGTCTATTTTGTTCAGCTTAATTTCAATTCAGTCCAGTTCAGCTCTAAAGCTTTCAATAAGTTTAGTTCAATTTAGTTCAATTCCTAATTTCCTTCTCTCATAACAATTCATTTCAGCTCAGTTCAGTTCACTTGTTTTTAGTTAATCGAAACATGCCTAAGTTATAAACAAGTGCCAAACTTGTTTTTATTCTCTTTATTTTTACTATATAACACATTGTAAATTGTAAAATAAACAAGTTTATCATAGTTGTTTTTGTTTCAAAATATTAAACTCAAGTACTTTTTTTTTTTTTGAAACGTAGCATAACTTATATGATCTCTTTCTTGTTGATGTATGTGATTTATACTTAGCTATAGTGTATGATGTTGTATGTGATTTATATTTTAGAGAAAAGATCACAAATTATGATCCTAATTACAAATCAAATGTATTAACTATATGATTGTCTCCAACATTAACAACTTATTATTGCTAAGTAATTTCATGGGTTTACAATTTATTTATTAATTAAAATCATGTTACTAGAAAAGTGGTTTATAATTATTGTTTATTTGACTCTTAACATATACACGGTTACTAAAGTATTCTTTTGTTACCAATTTATGTTAAAAATGCAAATCTATACTTACTAACATGAAATTTATATAGGGAGTAAGAAATATAGAGGGCCACTTATCGTTTTAAATTTTTAGAATTTTAGCTTAAAGAAAAGGGAAAAAAAAAAGCTTTTGTTTTGGTATTTCTCAAATTACACATTGCCATTCTTTCAATCATTCCTACGGAGTATTTGATTTCTTCCCAAACAACTTTCATCATTTTCCTGTAAGTTTATCCTTTCATAGTTCATACAAAGACTAATTACAGTCCGTTGATTAAAGATCTTATTTATTCTTCTTCCCTTTTTTCACTTCTAAACCATGATTAACGCAAATTTTAAGTAACCGTCAAACTCATCAAAATTCTTTATTCTTACTGCAATAAACCATCGAAAGCATCCATTTTTTTCCGTTGATTGAAGGTTACTATCAGATTAAGGTTTTCGGGGAAATCATGAAGAAATGAACATCCATGGCTCCTGCTTTCATTCGTTGGAAATTTGTTGTCCATGGTGGAAGAAAAATAAACAATATTTTTTAATTTAATTCAAAAATTAAATGTAAGCATTGGAAAAGATAAAAAAAATTTGAAATTCAAATAATAGAAACCAAAAATTTCATTTGAATTTAACTGAAATTTTAAAGATAGTGGATTTTGGGACCCAATTAAATAACCAATGAAAGGCTGCCATGTTAAATTGTATGCGGTCTTCACATACATTAGTTGTATGTGTAGCCTTTCTCGTATGGAAGGGGAATTGTATGGTTTATTCATTTAGTGGGAACATGAATTTGGAAGATCCATAATGTATGGGAAACTGAAGAGCTTCGGCAGTTGATGTGTATTTATGCCATTTTTTGGTTACACACTGAATAAGAGTCTCGTACTTCGTATCTCACTAATCAGTTGCTTTACAATATAACGAGTAAAACAACCTATTACCAAGATCAATCGGAGGTTGTGTACACAGTTTTTACTGAACTCTTCAAATCCTTTAAGCTGCTCCAATTCTTATTGGAAATAGATTAACATATATTCTGAATCAGCTCACGCACATGTATCTTTACTATTCATATACTCCCTGCAATTTATTTATTTATTTTGGAAACAACCCCCCCCCCCCCCCAATTCTGATTAATTGCAATACTTGTTTTTTTTATCTATATTTCTGATTAACTACTCCCACCGTCCCTAAATTACATTCCTGTTTGTAAAATTACACGGAAATTAAGGAGGAAAGAATAAGACAAATAACAATAATGAAATATTTCAATGGGAAATACAAAACATTAAATGATGTCTTTGAGTAAAACAAAGATACATTAATGATTAATGATGTCATGTCATCAATCCTTTGCAAAAAAAAAAAGGACCAATAACATGCTTCTAATTTAAAATTAAGAACTAATCATAATCATATTCATTAGGTTAGTTAAGGGAAGTACAAACTTAAGAAAAACGATGGAGAGAGAAAATAAGAATGAGACTAGGATAGTAAGAGTGAGAAAGCATTAAATATACAACAGAAAAAAAGAGTTGATTTGGGATATTTGGAAAAAAAAAAAAAAAAAAAACTTACTAAAAATGAAAAGGAGGAATGTAATTTTGGAGTACCCAAAATAGAAACCAGAAATGTAATTTAGAGACGGAGGGAGTACAATATTTTTTTTATTTGATAAGGGACTTAAAAGACTATAGTAGCATGTGATGAGGAGAGAGATGAAACTGACAAGTTAAAAATAAAACAAATTATTGATTACCCATAGTTTTAAAGTAGAATTTGACTCGATCGAATTAATTGTAGATGGAGAACTAACATCTTCCGCAACATCATACAAGTACTAAACTACACAAGCAACTATTAATGCAGCAGATTAAAGAACATAAAAGTTTTTCAACAAAGTATAAGATACAGATACACAAGCAACTCCAGCACTTGAATATCATCAATTGAGTTTGTACTCTTTAATTAAACCAGAAACAAGTGAGAATTTTGGGCACTTGAACACAAAGCAATTCCATCTCGAGGTCTACTTGTTGAGAAATTTTGAACAAAAAAATTTGCTAATTGGTTCAAATGAGCAACATGCATCTTTTTCAATCATCAATAGTAAGCTACAGAGTATTAAGAATTTCCTCAGCAAAGCAACAATGAACCAAACAAGCCACAAAACACAAAATCATACGACCCCAAGACCATTAACGCATATCATCTACCCAACAGGCCAACAGTACTTGTCAAATAAATCACCGAATATGATCAGATGTAGATAAATGTACGACAAAACATAGGTAACTTGCAAATTCTTCATACTGGATTCATCTAGACAAAGCTCCTCGATCCATTTAATATGCTGCCTCCACCAAGGGTCACTTCAACGACAGTAAGTAGAGAGAAAAATCTTATGAGTCTTTTGCCACATAACAAGGTGTAGCCCTGGAAATTGTAAAAGAAATTAATCTCATACAGCCAATAAAGATACTTCACAAATAACTGTGAAGGAAAACTACAGGGCAAGTTGAAGCAGAAGATGATTTAACAGATGCAAAAGTTCATGCAATCTTGTGTAGTTTAATTAGATATCATTAGGTTTGAGATTCTAATATCAAGCTTACTAAAGGTTTTTGCTTCGTGCCTGGTCCTGTATAAAGTAGATTAAATCAAAAATGTTTGTCAAATTTAAATGCATCACTTACTTGAAGATTTATCAAACAAGAACTGATTAAATTTTCTGTTCAGTCAAAAACAGTTCAAGCTATCAATACAAATACATACAAAAAGATGACGCAAAGAAGCTAATGAGAACAGAAATTAAGATCACTGCAAGATGACTTGCATACTTACCATTACATAATTCTGAACTATCTCAGTAATAACCAATTCTCATAGCTTGAGCTTGAACCCCTTAGAAAATTATCCAAATTATCCCTGAAGAAAGAAGGGAGGGCTTCAGAATGTGCATTTATAATTTATCATCGATACTTGCAGAAAAATAATGAAACAATTCAGAAGACCCTATAAAACCTACTCAAATATTAATTGATGCAAAATTAGGAAACATGCACCTGTTCAGACACAAACACAAACACACAACAAGTCAACAACAACAAAGCCTTAGTCCCAAAATGATTAGGGGTTGGCTAACATGAATCGTTCATACGATATAAAGAAAGGGACACAAGTAATTACAGTTGAAATAAAACTTAACAAACAGTGACACAAGTAATTTGGATAAACGAGCATTCTTCAGCCTTCAAAGGTTCTCATGATTTGCATTGTATTAACTTTATTTTGCTAAAATCAAACAAATATCACACCTCTCCTTGTCCTATTAAGGATGACAAGAAAATCAGAAGGTCTAGTCAGAGCTGCACTCACCCCTTATGATGCATCTAAAGTCGACTATTTGTGTGTGTTATTACAAGGATCTAAGACATGGATGGCTTTCCTGTGTTTATTTACAATAAAAATCACATCCAAGTGACTACCTGATTGAAGTGATAGATACATGTGATGAAAGGGTATGGGAAAGTAATTGGAGAGTAGTAGTAATAAAGCAAACAATTCGTCCGGTAGCAGTGAGAACTTTGAAATCTAATGTCAAAGATGCATAACAAAGGCTTCATAAGTCTTTGATCAGAATCTCACTTTGATTAAAAAAAAAAATAAAAAAAAAAAAAAAAACATCATTCAAAAGCTATTCAGGATCCTTCAATTCTTGCTCTCATACCTATATCCCAATTAGCAACTACAAACACATCATTAAGGCCAACACCCTATGCCTTTCACCTAGCTAAAAGAACACCCTATTACAAGATAATGGCAATACATAATAGATGCAAAATATTATAACTACTAGTACATTTGAATGTTAATTCTGAGAACAGGAAAAATCCAGATCACAGTAGAGACTCAAAATTTTATATTAATTACAAAATCTAATCATACCATTTAATTTTAAGATAACAAAGAATGCTAGCTTCAGCAAACAGTCAAAGAAAAAAAAAATTACTTGAGTGAGACGTGAGAAGCGTTGGTAGCAGCCTCTTCTTTCTAGACTTTCTAACAAAAATCACTACTTAGTGAATGTTGTTGTAAAACTCCCCCTACCCTTGTCTCAATCTCTACTAGGAACAAACAACCGTTCTACTATTGGCCCTGTGTGGCATTAAACATTATGGTGCTTGTAACGCATATGTGATACCACCTTAATTTAGTATAATTGCTCATCCCAACCAAGGAAAAAAAGAAGAAAAAAATGCAATCAATAACAAACATATAATGGTGACTTTACGGCCTGTTCTCATTGACTGAAATGAGCTCAGCTGCTGAACTGAACTTATTAGAGCTGAGCTGAAATGAATTGAATATTTTGAGAGAAGGAAATTAGGAGCATAATTGAACTGTACTGAACTTATTATAGCTGAGCTGAATTGAGGTGAAAATAATCTGACGAAAACAAGGCCTAAGTGTACCTTATTTGTTTAAATTAAAGACACGTAAAATAGATGATCGACCTAAGCATGAACCACATGCATACTATGACATTATGACTGTCACCTAGCTAAGTAACTAAGCAGCACCAGGCATTCATTTGACACTGATAGCAAGCTCTAAGAAACTTCCCCTGCATAGCAACCAAGTAAAAGCAAGTATAGCACAAAGAGGGGATCCTACATTTGGATTTGGCGAAAAGGAAATAAAAAAAAAAAAAAAAAAAAAAAAAGATTAAATTGAACTTTTTACTTCTTTTTGTTCTTCTTTGGCGAGATTCCCCTTTCAAGACGCGGCTTATCTCCAAACGAAACAAGGCTGCCAATGAAACACACAGTCTCCACAACTTCATTTAGTCGCCCACGAACCGTGCATCTATCAAATTTGTTGGACTTGACATCATACCATCCAAGTCTCTCACCGTCTATCTCCAACAAAATCTTCCGACCATCTTTAGCATAAACAACAGGCTTAATCTCAATAAGATCCCCAAATTTCTCTGGTTTGCAAATACTAAACAATCTAATCCAAGACTCTTTCTTTCCATGCTCTTTCATCACCCACAAATCGACACGATTAGCAAACTGTCCTACAGTCAACACCTCAGGGGTTAAGTCAGCAAGATTTTCATAATGAATATTAAGCACCAAACACAAACACCCACCCAATTCAGCCAAGAAAAACATCAAATCACTCCTTAACATATTATCATCTTTCGGGCATTCCATAAGCGAGAAACTCTCAGTCTGAAGATTAAAACTGACAATGAACTTAAATTGCGACACCAATTCCTTGGTTACCATGAAATGTAAAGCCTCATTAACAAGCAAACCACTGAATCCTATATAACAGAGATAATATGGAAAAACTTCCAACAGTTTACCATGAATTGCTGTTCGAACTATACAATTTCACTTCACTCTCATCAACCACCCTCAAAACCTTGTAATCGTCGTTCTTGCTATCGTATCCAAACCCTAACACAATGAAATCATTACTAGGGTTTGAAATTTGATCGACGGGGATTTCACGACGTGATTTGGTAAGAGGATTGTATAAAACGACGTCGTTTTTGGATTTATCGGAGATGCAAACGACGCCGTTCCAGGAACCAACCAATTTGACAACATTGTGGTGTTTCAGAGGGTGGTGGAGCTCCGAGTAAGAGATACGATTGTGGTTGAGGTCGAGGTCGGCGGAATAAAGAGATGATGAGTATTCAGATAAAATGAGGAGATGACGATCGGAATTAGAAATTAGGGTTTGTTTGAGGTGTAGTTTGATGAAGTTAGGGGATTTGATCAAGGAATTCCAGGATTTGCAGACGCATTTGAAGCGGAGAAGAGATTTCGCTGGAATTCTTAACAGAATTTCGGCGAGTATCTCAGAAGGGAGCGCCGCCATTGTTGATTAAATTCAAGCTCTAAGTTTCGAAACTTTGTGATTAAAGGCGCAATTGTTGGTCGAGTAATTAAAGTCAATTTAGAATGTTAGGGTTTTAATAATGCTTTTTTTTTTTTTTTTTTTTTTTTTTTTACTTTACTGTAGTTTGTTTAAAAAGCTACAAGGACGTGTAGAAATGTAAATTGATTTTAAGATCACGGACTTTGGAACTTGGAAAGAAGCTCTAACTACTTAGAAAGTATGGAACAGGTACTGATATCGCTAGTATTAACGGTTCGGATAACCGATAATCAATATCACTAAAAGTGATATCCATAAAATGAACTGATAAGTTCGGGTATTCGAACTTCGGGTACCTGGATTTTCGGATTGGTTATCGGGTATCCAATAAGATATCTAACAATGATAATGTAGTTATTATGATATCATCTATCTATCTATCTATTAACCTATACTAAAATTAAATCCTTCCCCGACAATTGTCATTATCTTGTGAAAAACTTTCTCGCCTTTTTTGTCTTTTTTTTTTTTTTTTTTTTTTTTTTTTTTTTTTTTTTTTTGCAAAATCAATATGTAAACTTTTTTTTTGGTGCAAATAATTAAACTATTTATACCTTATGATATTTTCTTTCCAATTTAACAATCATATTCCATATATACCCAAATTAATATTTTTGAATATCTTTTATATACTTTATATTTTGTAATATTATTGTAAAAAATATTTAACAACCGTACATTGTACGGGATTTTAACCTAGTTTAATACTAATTAACAATAATACCACATTATCTTGACCAAATTATTAATAATATTACTAATCATAGATATTATAATGTGATTATGGAGTAAATTATCAGATTTTGAAAAAATAGATTTAAGTAGGAAAAAAAACAAAAAATTGCTTATCGCATCGGGTAATCATTAATTTTAAAATGATATTCAATAACCATATCTAATAACAAATTATCGAAATAGATACCTGAACTGTGATGATTATTGGATCGGGTGCCCTAATTTTCGAAACGATTACGGATTGGACTTTCGGGTAGTTTTGCTCGGCCATAAATTCCTTAACTCTCTACATTAAATGCTTTAATAAACTTGTTATTTATTTTTTATTATTATCTATCTATACGTACGAGTAGTATTTAAAAATACAAACCATCATGCCACATATAAAGTGTAAAGTTTATTTTCAGCAATGTCACCTCATCTTTTCATTAATTAATCCCCTTTCTCATAAGTGAAAGAAAAAGGCACTAGCTTTAATTAAATAAATGGATGCATGTTTTTTAATTCACTTTCCCCCAACTTGTAATTATAGAAGGTGAATCAAAATGTATTACCCCTTTTTCTCCTTTATAAACTATTTATTTTTCAATTAAAATGTATTACAAAATAAAAATTATATTGTACACCTATAAATATTTCGTGTATTGCTTGAGTCTGAAGGCTAGTTATGAGTAAATCTGAGTACAATGACACCAATTTTTTTTTACCAATAAATTATACTCTTTATTATGAGTATTATTTTGCTATTTATTTAAAAAATAAGGTACTGTATTATTTTGCTATGATATCATAATATCAAGACATAAGCTAATGAGCGCCACCGGGGCGTTAGATAAGAGAATTAAAAGTGAAAATATTAGAGTAAAACTAACATTAATTACACCGAACGACGCGTAATTTTGTCATGCATTCCTAACTTAATATCTTTCAACCAATAAAATTAATCCTTAACTAACGCCCCGGGGCGCTCGTTATCAAGATCCTAATATCAATACAGATATCTCTTTGTTCAAAAGAAAATGATATCTCTACATATTCCAACGTCACAAAAAAAAAAAGGGTGCATACCCATTAAACCTTTTTTTTATTTTTTTTTTGAAAGGAGTGCATACCCATTATTTCATTAACCTAAAAAAACTCATAAATTCCCTTATACGGCTATACACCGTCCATCTTCCAAATATGTTGATGAAGCGCCAGTTCCCCCATTTCTTGAACTTTCCCTAGAAAAGTCTATCAAAACCAGCATTTATAAAGCACCACAAACTACAGTATTCACCACTTTCTCTTACACAAGTAAACCATATACCATATACCCTTTACAAATTACTAATCATCCAAATTACCCCATCAAATATGGCTGATCAACCACAAATTGTAAGAGATTGGAGTAGTCTCCCTGTTGACATCCTCTCTCTAATCCTTCGAAGCCTAAACGACACTGAAACTGACCGTCGTAGACTCCGTAGTGTCTGTACCTCGTGGCATGCCTCTCTTTTTCCTCCTAACACCCCTCTGCATTTCCCTCTTGAGGTAATCCTCCCTACTCATAAGATTAATACACCTCGATCCGACAATTGCATCGACAATGACATGGATATTTACATCAGAGTGTCTTTTACCTCATTTCTAAACCTGCAGAATCTGAAACCAGCAGTAGCAGTACTCATCATGTCTGGCTTACTCTAGTCGATGAAATGTCAGGCCCTTTTCATACATGGACACTTCAGAATCCTATTTCTCCTGCTCATGTATTTGTACCCATGCCAGATTTCAAAGCTGAGGTTAGCTTCTTAGATTATAGAATCTCTGAAGTTGCTAGATCATACAGTTTGTCCTGTTACAGGTTTTCTGATGATACTCCCAGAGCTGTTAAGATTGTTATGCTTCCAAAATCAGGCGCCACTGCTGAAAATTACTCACTTCTGGCTTTGTATGTTGATGGGAATTTGGGATTGTTCAAGTCTGGAGCAGAGGATTGGGTTATCATCCCTTCCGAAAGCCGTCGTTTCAGTGATGTTATTGCTTATAAGGGTGAATTTTATGCTATTGATTACAAGGGTAAGCTGATATCGATTGATCCTCGAACATTCGAGGTGAAAACAATTGCAAGGCCACATTTGGAGGAAGTGGAAAGTGAAGGGTTTATGATTTACTCCTATTTGGTGGAATCATGTGGGAAACTTTGCCTGGTTAACGAAGTTGTTAAAATGAGTGCCCGTATTATGGAGGCTACTTTTTATGACAAGGTAAAAAAGAAGTTTGTCATTCATGACTACTTGAGTGAAGTAGGAGAACCACTTGAGTTTATGGTATCTGCCTTGGAATGTTCTTGTTCGAGCTCACCAAATAGCGAGAAGAAGTACTATTGGGAGACAGTGAAGAATCTGGGAGACCGAGTGTTGTTTGTGAGCGAATATGTAAGCTTCTCTCTATCAGCTCGAGAAATAGGTTGGAGTCGAGGGAATTGCATATTTTTCACCCAAGAAGGATTCAAGGGGCATGGATACTTCTGCTATGGAGACGCGCATTGTGATGATATTGATCACAGCTATAAGTCAGAGTTGCAAATGTTCAGCAGATTTTGTGGACTCCATACTTTGAAAACGGCCGAGTGATGACTGGTGTTGATTTGCCTTCCAAGTTTACCAAGATTTCCTGGCCTGTGCCTACTTGGTTGGCCTCCAATCCAATTCTGCCGTCTGACAAAACTGAAGCTGATGCTGTTTCTTAATTAGGCTACTTCAGTAAAATACCAACTTCTTTTGTATTCAAATGAGATGAACAAATTCTAGTGCTAATTGTGCTACATGTAGTCTTTTGTTGAATTATGTGAGTGCTGCGACACTGTCTTTTGACTCTCTCCTTAATGAGCAGTATCTATGTACTGTAATTGGCTGCTTTGTGCTGTATTAAGTTAATCTAATTGCTTTCTTTAACCTAAAATAGTAATCACTTCTTATTCAATAGTACCTGAGGCCTTTCTAGCTAAACAAGTCAGTATAAATATGTTTGGTTGGGTGAAATTTGTTGCAAACCAGCAAACTGCCAATCAACTTTGTGGCAACTGAGTACGATTCCTAAATGATCAATCACGTACTAGAATTTATCGGCTTGATTAAACACAACTCTACAAAATTTTCACCATACAAGTATTTGAAAAGAAAAAGACCACAAACAGAATCAAACACCATGAAACTGGTCGGATTACATATTACACCAAATACTACGGATTTTTTTGATTCATCAACATAGCTTACAAGGAAATCAGAAATAAACTTCACACATCAGTACATCAAACTATCAGACTATCAGTCTATCAACAATACATGCCAAAATACATTAACCATATATCTAGCATATTTAGTTTATGTATTGTAGTTACTTCCAAGGGCCTCTACATCAAATCATCAGCCCAGTTCTCTACAATGGCCACCTACTCAACCAATGGTCACTTCATGATCAAGGCACAAGTCGCGCAGTAGTGACATTTAATCCAATCAAAAGTGCAAATATTAACAATGCAAAATCCCAACACTGCACAAAGACAAGCAATTTAAAATCAGCAAGCGTGCAAGACATCCATGAACATATTATGAGAAAAAATTCCAAAAGTTTTTCTTTCTAACAATGATAACAAGCTTTCCATCTCCCATATCCTTGCTGTTTAGACAGCCTAGGGCTCTAGTATATATGGACATCTCCCAACCAAGGAAGCACAAGCTTTCTAGCAGAAATCTTGATCGATACTTAAGAAAATAAAACTTGCTTAATTAATTTAATGGGTCTTCTTAGTTTAGTTGTGCTATGTCAATACATGGTATAAGCCCCAATTACTTAGAAGTTGGACTTCAGCATCAATCTATGTAATTAACAAGTCAACTACATGGAATTGTCTCATCCTTAAAAGACAAATTAATAAACTAATTGAGCATAGAAGTTATCTTCTAAGCGAGATCTAAAAAGCAAAGCCTATTTATTATTCTGTGGATTAACACACTGAAATCATTTCAACTCTTCAAACTCATCTGAATATAAGACCTGCTATCCTGGCCTAATATAATGCTTCTTTTCTGTTTTCTTTATTAATTTTTCTTTACTTTGGAAGTGGAAATGGCCTAAGACCGTACTTTTTGTCTAATGTAAATGCATCTTCTTTATAAAGAAGGGATTAAGATTGCCAACAGCAGGCTGGCCAGCATAGTCCAAGCAATCCACTATGATTCCTTTCAAGTGAAGGGTTACGTGCATTAACAATAACAAACATGAGCGAGAATGCAGCAAAATAGGTCACGTGAACAGAAAATTCGATCAATGGAAGACAACTTTCATACTTACATTACACAGTTCAATTAGCATCTTCACATAGCTAGGTCACAGCCTCAACTTGAACCCCACAGAAAGATAATTATCCAAATCATTCCTGAAGAAAAAGAAGGAAGTGCTTCAGAAGAGTATAAAAGTCATTAGTCTCATTACATACAAATTTGTCTTTCCAAGATTATGGCAATGCTTACTAATTGATGCAACATTACTAAATTTGAATATGTCAACTTTCGAAAATCAAATAAAACCAAATGGTCAAAGAGAGAAGACACAAATTAATTTGAAGTTTAACAATTACAAAGAAATAAAGTAAGAATCAAAATTTTTTAATTTGTAATAAGTTGCTAATGAACATATCCTCTATTAAGTTACTCTAGCATTGTACTTCAACAAACATTCATTAAGAAAATAGAAAAGCTACTTGGGTGAAACGAGGGAAACGTTCAATGTGGCCTCTTCAGTCCAAACTTTTAACAGAAATCATTAACTTATAATGGTGAATTGTGTCCCCTGATAATATTCGTTGAAATGCACTTAAAATAGATGACATAAACATGAATTAGAACTTAGCCAAACACATAATGTGACAGTATTATGACTGTCACCTAGCAAAGTGCTTTATGCATTCATTTCAGACATCAATCAGCAATCAGTAAGCTGTAAGAAATATCCCCTACATAGCAAACACAAACAAAAGTCATAGCAACACACTGAATAGCATAACAGAAATTTGGATTAGGAAAAAGGGAAATGCAAGTAATATAGCTTTAGAAATCTGTTTACTTTAATTTGTTCTTCCTTGGCAAGGTTCCCTTTTCCTGACCTAGCTTATCTTCAACTTCAAGTGAAACAAGGCTGCCCACGAACTTAGTCATCTCCAAAGCTCCGTCTGGCAGTCCATGAGCTTTGCAACAACCAACTTTGTTAGATTTTAAATCATACCAAACAATTCTCAAACTGTCAATCTCCAACAAAACTCTTCGCCCATCCCTGCAGTAAACTAGAGGCTTAATCTGTAGATAAGCCCCAATATTTCCTGGCAGACTAATACTAAATAACCTAACCCAAGACTCTTTATTTCCATACTCATTCATCACCCAAAAATCAGCCTCTTCCATTATACAAGAATCCCGAGCATTATATGTAACAACCACACACAAACATCCACCCAATTCCGACAAAAGCCTCTCAGTCCTCAACTCCTTATCATAACCAGTACACTCCATGTACGAGAAACTTTCAGTTCTAAGATTAAAACAAGCAATTAACTGACATTGAAAATCCAACTCCTTGGTAACTATAAAATGTAAAACTTCATTAACAAGCACACCATGAAAATCTTTATAGAAGAGATAATATGGTATACCTTGGACACATTTCCATGAATTGTTGTTCAGACTATACACTTTCGCTTCGTTGCTGAAAATCGTGTCATTTTTATGCTTTTGAACCATCCTAAGTATCTTGTAATCGTCATTTCCACTATCGTACCCAAACCCAAACCACTCAAACTTAACAATATAGTCTGCAGAAATGCTAACAGATGGGAGTTTCAGCTTACGATGAGACTTAGTAAGAGGATTGAACAGGACAACATCATTATTCGAAATGTCGGAGAGGCAAACAATGCCATTACAGGAACCAAACAAGCTTAACTTGTGGGGTTGCAAAGGGTGGTCGATTTCAGAGAAAGAGAGTTGATTATAGTGGAGGTCGAGCTCAGCAGATTGAAGAGACGGGTAAAATAGTAGGAGATGACGATCAGAGTTGGAAATTAAGGTTTGATTGAGGTGGATATTGATGAAATTGGGGGATTTGATTAAGGAATTCCAAGATTTGCATACGCATAGAAAGCGGAGAAGTGTTTTGACGGGTAGTTTTGAGAGAATTTCGATGATTAATTCAGTAGGAAGTACCGCCATTGTTGCTCAATCTCAAGCTCTAGAAATACAGTGTTGTACTAGTATACTTGTAGTAGTCTAGTAGAAGAAGTGTCTCTTGCACACTACTTTGATCTGTTTTTGTGAAGTTTGTTGGGGAAGATTCTGTTAGAATTCCGCCAAAATGGAAGCCTAGAGTATCCATCACGCAAACAGTAAAATTTGATTCTTTAGATAGGTTTACCGGTGCATGAATTCAAATACTCCGTACTTAAAATCTCCAAATTTCGATAAAAAATTTTTTTTGTAATGATTTTACATTTGAAAAATATCGAGATGAATTTAATATGATCTCATATAACCCAATGGAGTGCGTTTATTATCAACTTGTATAAATCACAAAAGTATATTACGAGTAACTTTTATGAATAGTGCCTAAAATCAAGGATGACTTTTCAATGGCCACATAAAAATGTAGCCATTGTAACTGTTTTTATCTCAACCGTTAAAATGTTAAAGATTAATCTTGTCCATTCTTATATTTGACTTTGAAATAAAATTATAATTAAAAATTTCAAAAACTATTTGCCAAAAAAAAAAAACTGCTTTGTCGCTGCCATACATTGATGCAGTTTCAACTTCTAAGTATCCTACCTTCAACCTACAACCTAAATCTCCATTAAATATGTATGGAGAAAAAATTAACATAGATACTTAGATAGGATCAAGTATGTAAACGTCTTCCAATCTTCCATCATCATCCCTCCAAATTAACAATTATTTATCAATCTAATATTTTTATATCCTTCACGCAAACCATAATTTAATCAACAAAATTGGTTTCCAATTATATTGAAATCTTAAGAAAAATAGAATATTAAGGACTATAGAATTGAAGGACATCAATGAAAATCAAACAGATTAATAGGAGGAAGAAAGCATTAAGGAGGAAGAAAATTTAAAACTAATATTTGTTGTGATTTTATTTATTTTTTTAATTTTATCTAGTCAGCTAAACAAATGGCTTAGATTTAATCTTAAATATTAACGGTGCGCATTCAAAAATTACAGTGGCTACAAAATTATTGTGGCCATTCTAAAACTATCCCAAAAATCAAACGTGTCGACTAATACAAATCAAAGCAAATATAACAAGCTTCAATTCCTTTTAATGATAATATTAAACAAGCTTGGTATCTTAATTTAAGGTTGCGAAATAATATCATAGAAATGTGTAATGTGCAGTAATATCAAGTACTTCAGCAAAGAACAGCTTGTTCAATTCTACTCAAATTTCACTGCTAGAGTAGATACATTGTTACATCGCAGTAGACTTCGGAGAAGCTCAAAAGAACTAGTGAATCAGATTACAGCATAAGCTACGGTAATCCATACACCTGAGATTAGGACCAAAAAACATCCACCACTTTAACAAAGTATCTATAAATATACTACAAAGATAGCCACAGTTAAACTGTTTGCAATGGCCTTCATGCGAAATCATCTAGCCACTTCTCCTCCAAAGGCCATGATCATGTAAAAAAAAAAAAAAAAAACCACCAAAAGTGCAACCTTCCACGATGCAAAATCCCAACACTGCATAAGTGCAAAAACATACCATTTTATCATCAGCATGACACTTCCATGAACTATCATGCGCAAATTATCTAAAACTTTATATTTTCAATTAGGATGTCACAACCTTTCTTACAAACTCAAGGTGCCCTTAAACAACACTCACTAAAGCAAAGGGCCTCTTAGTCTAATAGATCCATGCCAACTTATTGTATAAGCCCTAATTGCAGAGAAGTTAATTAAATTAGGTAGCATTAGTAATTAATCAATATATAATTTGATATCCAAATTTAAAAATGAAATTAGCAAATTAACATATAAAAGAGCACAAACATTAGAAATGATACTCTCACAAACAAATCAGAAGCATTTAAAGGAAACATCTTATTCTCAAAATGTTGATTAACAAACCAATTGAGCAGAGTAACCTAATATGCATTTTAATGTTCTTTGGAACACTTTTCTGTTCCTCACTTTACTCTGAATATCAATCATGTCCTAGCCTAGTCCTCCCTTGGTTTAAATTTACAATCATTTCTTTTGGGGAAAGAGGGGTTGTGTTTTCCATCTAGTTTGAGGGTGAAACTTTAAAAACCATGCATACAAAGATCTAAGATTGGTCTTTTTTTTTTCTTTTCTTTTTTTTAGCCTAAATTATGCAGTTTTTCCAATTTGAAATACATCCTTAATCATAGATTTATGATTCCAAAATTAAACATAGACTTTTATGAGTACTTTGTTTGGTAAATAAGATTTTCTGTTCAGCCTATTAACAGCCAGGCAAACACCAATCCAACAGATCACTTTAAATATTTTCAAAGAGAAGGTTATAATAGCTCAAGAACACAGTACATTGTATATTAGACCCAAAAAAAAAAAAAAAGATCAAAAGTTATGAAGCAAAAAAGGTCATGTCAACAGGTTATTGAGACCTAACTCAATAGTCGTTGAAACCCTGTTGCTTAGGGAGCAACTGCCAGTTTGTGAGCCATGACTATTGTGGCAGATTAAAGAGGCACTAGAATGGATTTTGACAAACAAATGGTTGGCAAAACTCAACAATCCTCTCAGACTATAAAAAGGAAGAAATGGGCAACAATGCAAGCCTAATCTTTGATGGTCTGTCTAACCTATATGCATCATGCAGGGAGTTACACCAGCAATTAGAAGAAACATTCATGTACAGGTGTCAAGAGTGAACTAGTAGTGAAGGAGGCAGACCTGATCACAGGACTCAGAGGCCAGTATATAGAAGGCATCGGGATGATGGCTTACCCAATGATTGTAATACTTCATTAGGGCCAGGAAGTGTTGTTTACTTGTGTAAATAATGATTTGATCATCCAGGAGGTTGATTATTTTTTGATGCATTTTGTCAACTTAGCAATAACATCAATTTAAAGTACTACAACAACCTTAAAAAAAGAGAGGGTGGGGGGGGGGGGGGGGGAGGGGGGATTAAGGACCGATGAAAGACAGCTTTCATACTTACATTACACAGTTCCAAATAAAGCCCAAGCAGTAGCATCTTCTAACAGGTCACAACCTCAGCTTGAACCCCGCAGAAAGATAATCATCCAAATCGTTCCTGAAAAAAAAAACAGAAGTGATTCAGAATAGTCCATAGCGGCAATTACATACAAATAGCCAATCCAAGATAATAGCAATGCTTTCTAATAGAGACGACTACAAAATTACTAATAATCTGCTTCAACAAACATGCAGAAGATTTAAAAAATAAATCCATACTTTGGTGGAATGAGGGAAATGCACTTACAATAAGTGAGCAGATACCTTACCATGAAATGTGTTTCAGCCAAATATATTTCAAGTAAGACTATCTCCTAGCTAATAGCAACTGGCATTTGTTTCAGATATCAATAGTAAGCTATAAGGAATTTTCGTTCCTTAGATAGCAAACACGAAACAAACACGTCATAGATTAATACAGAATATCATAAGAACAACTAGGATATGTTTAACATACATTTTTTAAGAGCAATAAGAATATCATTCAAAGGTATAACTTTAAGGAAAAACAAAACATGCATCTGGATTTGACAGCAGAATAATATGCCTACTTCTTTTTGTTCTTCTTTGGCAAGGCTTTCTTCTCTAGATGCTGCTTCTCTTCAAGCGAAACAAGGCTGCCAACGAAATAAGACATCTCCGAAAATCCATTTGGAATACCATGAGCTGTGAATCTCTCAACATTGTTGGACTTCAAATCATACCAACCAAGTCCCTTACAGTCTATCTCTAACAAAATTCTCCTCCCGTCTTTCGAGTAAACAACCGGTTTAATCTGTACATAAATCCCTAAACTCTGCAGCTGGCAAATTCTAAACAACATAACCCAAGACTCTTTCATTCCATAATCCTTCATCATCCAAATATCGACACTTTCGACTAGAGGATTAGTTAACACACAGTTATTAGGGGGAGGGTGATAAAGAGCACTTGTGTGATGATTAGCCACTAAACATAAACACCCACCCATTTCCAACAAAAGTGGTACCAAATCACTCCTAAAATTTTCATTATAATTGGGGCATTCCATAAGTGAGAATTTCTCAGTGTTAAGATCAAAACTCGCAATGAAATTACATACCAAATCTGATTCATTAGTAATCACAGTATAATGTAAAGCCTCATTAACAAGAACACCATGATAATCTTCACAAAAGATATAATATGGAATACCTTGAATACGTTTTCCATGAATTGGTGTTGAGACTGTATACTTTGGCTTCACTGTAGTAAACTTTGTCATTTATATACTTTTGAATCATCCTCAAAACCTTGTAATCGTCGTTTTTGCTGTCATACCCGAACCCGAACCAGACCGAACCCACTGAAGGTTCTGGAATGTAATTAGAGGGCAACCTACGACATGATTTGATGAGAGGATTGTACAATAAAATGTCGATTTTTGATTTGTCGGAGAAACAGAGTATGCCGTTGCAGGAACCAAAGAATACGACGTCGCGGCGTTGAAGAGGATGATTGAGCTTCGAGAAAGAGACATGGTTACGATGTGGGTGAAGTTCCGCAGAATGAAGAGAGACGTTTTCTGAAGAAATGAGGAGATGACGATCGGAATTGGAAATTAGGGTTTGATTGAGGTGTATTTTGATGAAATTAGGGAATTTGATTAAGGAATTCCAGGGTTTGCAAACGCATTTAAAGCGGAGAAGTGATTTAACAGGTAATCGTGAGAGAATTTCGGTGATGATCTCAGTGGGGAGTGCCGCCATTGTTGCTCAGCTCAAGCTCTGGGTTTGATCAGAGTTTCAAATGTTTTTGTAGTGGGAAGACGAGAAATCAAAGACTCTTTATCAAAAAAAAAAACGAAATCAATAACTCTTTATCTAATCATCTCCCTTTTAAAAAAAAAAAATAAATAAATAAAATAAAGTAAAATTAAACAAATAATTACTTTTTGGAAATACTACAGTAATAAAAGTGGATTGTCAAACACCGCCAACAAAAAATGATCACCACTGCCAACATTTGGTGTGAATGAACAATCATACCCTTACTACTTCACCACCCCTTTATCCTTCTAACAATCCACAACTCCTTCCGGCCGGAGATGAACACTACCCCACCTTGACCGGCGACCCACCACCCCCCCCATGAAGAGATTGACGACTCACTACCTTCCCTCGCCGGCGGGAAGGTGGTGATATTTTTTTTTTTTAATTTCAGAAACCAGTTACCGTGCATTGTAATCGGTTTTGGGCTCCGGTTACCACGCACGGTAATCGATTTTTGGCTCCGGTTATTAGGCTCCGATTACCGTGCACCTTAACCGATTCCATGGTAACCGGAGCCCAAAATCGTTACCGTGCTCGGTAATTGGTTTTGGGCTCAAAAACCAGGTGGTGGGTCGTCTTTAACAGGGATGTGGTGGGTCACCGGTCAGGGGGTTGGTGGTGGTGGTCAGGGTGGTGGAGGTCGTTGCTCGTCAGGTGGTGGTGGTATTAGTCATCAATTAGGGTGGTGGTGTCAAGGTGTTAGTGATTGGTGGCAAGCGGAAAGATAGTGGTGAAGTACTAAGGGCATGGTTGTCCATTTAAACTAAATGTTGGCGGTTTTGATCATTGTACGAAATACTTTAAAAATGGAAAAAAAAATATATGTAGAGGCTAAAGAGGCTAATTTAACAATAATTTACCGAGTATATCATAGATCACATAAATAAATTTTTTTTAAAAATATTCAAAAGTACACCAAATTTAATATGTATAGCTATATCGTGTGGCCACTAATAATGAGAGTTTTTTTTTTTAAAAAAAATAAATAATAAATGTCATGAGAGCTTTTTCGTTAATGTAATAGGGGTTACTTGATCAATGTTATATGGGTTACTCTTCCAATATTGTGGGAGTTATTCGGTCAATGTTATAAGAGTTAGTTCATCACTGTTATAAGAGTTTCTTAGTCAGTATTATAGGGATTATCTAATCTATGTTAGAAGAGTTACTTTCTCCTTTTAAAAGCGGTCACATTATATGACCAGTTGCACACAAAACACCCTCGTTATTCATGAGTATTTTATTTTCATTCTGATTAATGTTTTTCATTTGATCATTGAATGAAGAACAAAAACTAACCTTAAATTAGTTATGTGTATGTGCACCCGAGTGTATATAACAATTTTTTTTTTTTTTTTTTTTTTTTAAAAAAAAAAAGAAGTTAATTTTGCTTAGTTACACTCATAATCCATATATGCTTCGAAGAAGATTCAAAACCTATTGAAAACCAATACCCAACAAAAAAATGAACGCCCAAAAGCCCAAACAAACAAGGTTTGATAAATTCCAACCAAGCCCATAATGCCATACCCAATTACCCTTAATCCCTTACTCTATTCGTGTATTCTATAATCCTGATTTCTCAGTCCACCTCCACCCCAACGCCAGTTGTTCTTCATCGGAAAAAACCCTAGGAGAGAGAAAAACCAGGCATCCTCAACAATGAAGCAAGTACTATCCTCCGACTCCATGGAAATCCCAGATGGGATTGACATCAAGGTCGACGCTAAGATCATCGTCGTTTCAGGACCAAGGGGCACCCTCACCCGCAACTTCAAGCATCTAAACCTTGATTTCCAATTGGTTACCGATGAAGAAGGTAAGAGGAAGCTGAACATTGATTCATGGTTTGGAACCAGGAAAACTTCAGCTGCTATTCGTACTGCTATCAGTCACATTGAGAATCTTATCACCGGTGTTACCAAGGGTTACCGCTACAAAATGAGGATGGTATATGCTCATTTTCCCATCAATGCCAGTATTACTAACTCTAACAAGAGTATTGAGATCCGTAACTTTCTCGGCGAGAAGAGGGTAATCTTTTTTCTCAGTTCATTTTCATGTTCATTAATTTGGTTGCTTGTTGATTATTTTGGAAAGGATCGATTTTTTTTTTCTATGGAATTTATGTTTGTTCTGTTTTTATTATATAATCACTTTTCTTTTTTTTTTTTTTCTTTTTTTTTATTTTTTATTATATAAAAAAGTTGAGGAGTAACTTGAGTTGATAATTTTGTTGCCCTTTTCCAGAATTGTTTGTTATCGTATTGACTGTTTTTGCTTTTCTATATGGGATTGTGTATGTTTTAGGGAGGTTAGAATGGGTAGTATATTTCTGGTGATGAAACATAACAATTGGTTGAACACTTGAGAACTATAGTTATGTATCATAAGAATTGTCACAAAATTCAGTCAAGTTAAAATTGCCATTGTAATCTCAATCCAATCCAATTCAATCTCTTATTGTAAGTGTACACCAGAATATTCAATAGGAATATATCAATTAATTTTGGATAAATTACAACAATAACTAGATTGAATATAGTATATTTTTTCCAATTTCTTATAGAACAACCGCGTCTTTTGATTTAGAGAGCTAAGAAACTGGAGTATTGATTCAACAATCTCTATCGTACCTTTAATTACAATCGAGTACTTTGGGAACATTCCCTTATTTGGTAGAGCTCCAAATGAACAATGAGGTTCTCTTATGTGTAGTATTTTTTATGCTTGCCTGATTTCCTCATACACCATCCATTCTCGTTCCATTCATTTCTAATGCTCGTGGATGCAAGAAGCTAGAAAGTTTATAAATTTATCAACACAATTGTTAATAATATTATGAGTAAATATTAAAGAAGTTGAACATTGTTATTGATTTATGATTCTACCCATTGTTGCAACTATTTTTCTTTACTGACCTGTAAATGTTTTCAGGTCAGGAAGGTTGACATGTTGGACGGTGTTACTATCTTGAGATCCGAGAAGGTTAAGGATGAGCTTGTCTTGGATGGAAGTGACATTGAACTTGTTTCTCGATCTGCTGCTTTAATTAACCAGGTTTTTTTTTTTTTTTTTTAATTTTTATTATTATTTGTGGTTGCATTTTATTCTCGACTTTGCATCACAAGTTTTCTAATTGTCATGTATGTATTTGCTCAGAAATGTCATGTTAAGAACAAGGATATCAGGAAGTTCTTGGACGGTATCTATGTCAGCGAGAAGGGAAGGATTGTTGAAGAGGAGTAATCTATGGCTGAGACTGATTAACATAGCTGAGACTGATTAAATACAATTCTAGGCTGATCAAATAGGAAGGAAATTTTGAGTTAGTGGTACTAGTTTAAGTTTTTTTTTTTTTTTTTTTTTTTTTTTTTTTTCAAATCTTGGATTGACCTCAAATTATGGGGGTCTAAAACACTGTAGAATTAGTAGTTAAATTTTGTTTGATTTGACTAATATGTTCTTTGGGATAATTCTTGTTGATCAATTTCGACATCAATTTATAGTTTATAAATAGATACTGTTTGCGGTTGTTACAGTGAACCTGCATGTTACGTTTGGTTAAATATTGACCTATAATATTGCAACACTGAATTGAGGATGAGTTAGCAAAGAGACGTGAAGCTAATGGAGTGAACAAAGTGGCACTGGAATTGCTCCAAGAAGCTGATATCCTCGTAATCTGATAATCTGAAGAGAGGGATAAGTCTTCGCAGTAAACCTTGGTACTCTCTCCCCTGATAGCTTATATTCACCAAGATCCAGAATTATAATGTCTCTGGAATTTTCCCTTCTAGTGGATTGTTGTTTAAATTTAAAAACATCAAGCTTAAGTAATCCAATAGGCTTGGGGAGCCCAGACAATTTGTTTGAGGACAAGTTGATAGTTTACATATCAAATGCACTTATTCACTTGACTTCAAAAGGTAAGCTTTATGTAAAAATAAGACACGAAAAAAAAAAAAAAAATTAAAGCCGTAGAGTATCAGCTTTTTTTTTATTTTTATTTTTTAATTATTTTTATTTTATTTTATTTTTTCTTTTGAAAGAAAGCTCCGAGAGCAAATTAGATAAATCAAACGAGAGGATCAGCTTGTTCAAGCTCAACTCTAGTCAAGTTTTAATAATTGCTGTCGCGGATTAAGGAGCATAAAGTTTTCACCAATAGAAGTTATCACCATAAGTTCTACAGATGGTATAAATTATTAAATGCACTACAAGAAATGCTTCGAATGGCCCTTTTCTCTGTCCCTTCATGTAAAAATCATAAAAGCTAGGGCTCTAATCGCCACCTTAACCATCTGTCATTCCTAGAAAAGAAAACACATTGGCAAATGTCAGTTTAAGAGATCCAAATATAACCATCAACAAGACCTACATTTAAGTTCAAGTGCAAATTTAACAATGAAAAAAACTCAGTCACAAAGAGATGAGCAATCATCAACAAGAGAACTGCAATTTGCAAGACAAACACAGGCAAAGTACAGGAAATACATAATCATAAACAAGGTTATGCTAATACGGACTATTGGTGAACAAGCTACTGCTGTAAGTGGAAGAAAGTAGAAAAAGTGGACACCCAAAAAAATCAACAAAGCTAATGCCAAAAGCAAACTAAATAATCACAATGCCCCTTTCCTGATTGAAGAGCTTCATTTCGTGAGTCTCAAAGACTCACTACTCTAAGACCTGCATAGTACACAATGGTTAGACCATACCATGCTGTTAATGCTCCAACACTGCACTCCCTATCAACCATGATGTTCTTTACAAATTAATGGCAACCAAGTAGCACAAATTTTCTTGCCCAAGTATCCAGTGCATATAAAAATCAATCAATTAAAATAAATAAATAAATAAATTAGTAATGCTTACACAACTTTACGTGCAACACATATTGCAGAGAAACAGAAGCACGAAACAATAACTATATTTGAATACAGGTTGTGTTGAAAAACAATGTAAATGAGCTAGCCATTGATATACTTTCACCAAATTACATGCACTTAGAGGAACACTCCCATAGGTCAATATACCAATCGAACATAGTAAGAATTGTTCAAACAAGATTATGAGAATAGATACCAAAGCCTTACTCAGAATTCTTCTCCAATCCCAACATATATCAATTTTGTCCTGTCCAGTCCCCATCCTGAGTTTCTGTATCTTACACTGTATCTTTTCCAAGGGGAGGGGAGGGGAAGCGGGAGTGGGAGGGTTCCTTGTTCTAAAGCATTAGCTAGTTGTAGAACTAATAAAAGAAGCATCAATGGTACAGCTAATCACACATAACATAAGATAACATAACATAACATATCATAGCATAGCATAACATAACAAAGTGGCACTGCACACCCTGGAACTTGTAAAGTATCATACTCAATTACTCATATAGGAATCTCTCAGTTTACAAATTTAGCAAAGGCAAAAGAAAAGGGATATAGAAGAATAGACAGAGTTTTGGATAAGCAAAAGTTCATGTAAATAATGTAATACTAAGTATAACCCCACATAACCACAAACCACCTAGTTTGAAGAATTTAACACAATGCATAATTGCATACCAAGGTCGAAGGTCTTTTTAGGTTCAATCTAAATTCTAAATGAACCTTCTAAGGCTTCTTTGTTATTTACAGAATTTTCAAATATGTATGAAGATTTCAGATATGCTGTTCAGTGTTCACCAACATCAGTAAAAAGAAAACACTACTGTTCATTTCAAGTGTAAGGGAACACCACAGTTGATTTATAATGTTTAGAAATAGAAAATTTACTACAAGGCTGAAGCAAAAATAGACATACAAACAGAAGATTCAGATTAATGTAGATGGCTTCATACTTACATTACACAATTCAAAACACATTCCCAGCAGTAGCATCTTCAATCAGGTCATAGCCTCAGCTTGAACCCCATAGACAGAAAATTATCCACAGCACTTCTGAAGAAAAGTAGGGAGAGAGTCAGAAAATTCATTACTGACATTACATTCTAAATGTTCCTTCCAATATAATAACAAAGCTTACTAATAGATGCAAAATACATATGGTATATAAATCAGTATAGTTCTGAGAGTAAAATTGACAAAAAATGGAGTTATTAAGAGCTTCTGAATATACTCCTGATAAACAATAATTTGATATGATGAGGGACTTGTCAGTCATGGCCTCTACTTCATAGGGAAATTGTAAATACCCTTATACCATAAAGTAAGCAAGATCCCTGATAAAAGGCAATAGCAATTGATATGTGGCAATGTGCTAACATGTTACTGTAGGTTTGCAACGACCTAAACATAAGTTAGCTAAACATAAGTTGACTATTGCTTAGCCAAGAGCAATAAGCATCTCTTACAAATCAATAGTAATTTAGTAATCAATTATTAGTTATTTCCCCTGCAAATCAACCAAACAAGTCACAGAAAATACAGAAAAAGCTTTTAAGCAAACAGGATCAAACTCATTGTGTTAAGAGAAAACGCACATTTGAATTTGGAAGCACAGAAAGAAAAATAAATAAATATAGCTAATAACTCAGCTTACTTCTTCTTCTTTGGCAAGGTTTCCCTCTCGGAACACAGCTCATTTCCGATCAAAACAAGGCTGCCAACAAAACTCGTCGTCTCCAAAGCTCCCCCGGGCAGTCCATGAGGTGCAAATTTATCAACATTTTTGGACTCCAAATCATACCAACCAAACTTCAAAGAGTCTATCTCCAGCAAAATTCTTTTCCCATTTTTGGAGTAAACAATAGGCTTGATCTGCAAATTACTCCGAATACAATCCTGGCCAATACTACACAATTTAACCCAAGACTCTTTGTTTCCATACTCCTTCATTAGTAATTATTACCCATAAATCGACACGTTTCAGACCATCCAGTATAATTATTTTATGATAATTCACCATAGCACACAAACATCCACCCAATTCCGTTATTTGTATTATCATATTACTTCCACTCTCATCAACCAATTTCGGGCAATCAATAAGCGAGAAACTCTCAGTCTGAAGATCAAACTTAGCAATGAATTTACCTTCTAAACCACCCACTTCATTGGAGTTCACCATGTAATGTAAAGCCTCATTAACAAGAACACCATGACAATCAGCATAAAGGATATAAAATGAGATACCTTGAACAGATTTCCATGAATTGTTGTTCAAACTATACAATTTCGCTTCAGTGAAGAAAACCTGGTTAGCTGTAAACCCCTGAACCAAACACAAATCCTTGTAATCGTCGTTCTTACTGTCGTACCCAAACCCAAACAACATATAACCAAGACTAGGGTTAGAAATTTGATTGGCAGGGAGATTACGGTACAATTTGATGATCGGATTGAACAAGACGATGTCGGCTTTGGAGGGATCGGCGATGCAAATGATGCCATTGCAGGAGCCAAAGAGGTGAACTTGCTGAGGGTTGAGAGGGTGGTGTAGCTCCGAGAAGGTGATATGGTTATGGTGGGTGTCGAGCTCTGCAGAGTAAAGGAAAGGGTCGTAGAGAAGAAGATGACGATTGGAGTTGGAAATTAGGGTTTGATTGAGGTGAAGTTTGATGAAATTGGGGGTTTTAATTAAGGAATTCCAGGATTTGCAGACGGATAGAAAGCGGAGAAGGGTCTTGACAGGCAATTTAGAGAGAATAATGGCGATTATTTCAGTCGGGAGTGCCGCCATTGCTGCTTGAGCTCGGGCTCAAGTTTGAGGGGTTTAGCAGATATGGTGTAAAGTTATGGCAGACTGATGGAGTATGTTTTTTTTTTTTTTTTTGTTCCCTTCTTGTCCGAAGCTCTGATGTCCGAACCAAGTTAAATACTTAAATTAGTTTTGATCAGGAGGGAAAAAAAAAAGGAAAATGATAAACCTAAGAAACTTAAAAAGGACATATCTATATCTATACTTAGTATTTAAAAACTCAAACCAAAAAGACATGTGTCCTCATCCTATTACACTTCTCCATCTTCTTTTCCAAGCCAATGTGCCACATGTCATCTTATATGTTTAATTTTTTTTTTATTACAATATCTTTCTTCACTCTTTCATTAAACCCTTCATCTTCATCTCCCCTCTTCAATTCAACCATTTTCTTTTCTTATTTAATTTTAGTTCCCCTCACCTTCTTTTTCACAAAGCTTCATTTTGAATCAAAGTCTAAAAAGATAAATTTCTTTAATCATGGTTTTTGTTACACATTACACCCATACTAATTTATTGATATTTCATCACTCATCTCTCAATACAATTATCTATGAACAACCCGTGCATTGCACGGGACAGAAGGCTAGTTAAAGATAAATTACTACTCCATATTAATTACACCGATTTGTGTGTGATTTTGTCATAAATTTTTAACTTAATTCCATTTTAGTAAGTACTGTATATTTGATGATTATACATAGTCCTAGGGGCTAGTGGGCTACCTATATCATTACCAAAAAAAAATAAAAAATAAAAAAAAATTACTTACCTCTTTTTTTTTTTTTTAGTTGACACATATTTCTTTTTATGAGGTTTATTTTAAATTAAAACATTTCCTTTTTGGTTAAGTTTTGTTTTATACCTTGTTTTTTTTAGTGTTACCCCACTTGCTTAATCACACTCTCTCTCTCCTCTCCTTAATATGTGTGCCTAATTTAAATGTGTATACTAAATAGAAATGGAGAAAGTATTACCTTAATCCTAAGTGAAAAAAAAATTGGGATCCAAAATTGATACCCATTGCAACTAATTTCCAATTTTATGATCTAGGAAACTAGATTGAGTTTGATTAGGCCAAGTTAGGTCAACTATATTTCAAATTTGAACAATGCCAAATTATTATGTCCATACAGATAAAATTTGATTCGGGCTTTAACGTGTCGACTTATATCGATTGGTCGAATCTATTTTTGACACCTTTATTGTAATAAGTGAGAGGAAATGGATAGATTGATAAATACATTGGTGCCCAAATTAGAGAGGGCATTTGTACCAATTAGCTAATTTGCTTGGGATTTCCTAAAAAAAAAATAAAATAAAATTTGCTTGGGATTAAACTTGTCAAAATAAAATGTTCATTATCAGCGGCCGATCTAGACTTTTGTCCAAGTGGGTTCAATAAAGTCAAAGTTAACAAAATTTGACCAATGTCGGCGGATTTGAGATATATGATGTTCTAAACACCATCTGTCAAATATATATATATATATATATATATATATATATATATATATATATATATATATATATATATATATATATATATATATATATATATATATATATATATATATATATATATATTTTAAACACTTAGACACAGAAGGAGTATTGCAATATATGCCGTTCTAAAGATGCCATGTATATTTGCCTGCTTTTGTATTTACAAATTAGAAAGAAAATGTGTAGTACGAAAACGACACTAAAACTTCCCTTATTTAATATGTAATTTATGAGTGATTAAGCAAGATATGTGGGTTCAACTGAAGTTCTTTGGGGATTTTCTTGAACAACAATTTCAGCTTTTTGTTGACTTTCCATTGGATTTTGGAATCCAAGTGAGTTCAATTGAACCCTCTCACAAGAAAGTGGCTCCGCCCTTGCTCACTGCACCCATTAAGTTCTTCCCATGTATTTTCTATCCAACGACTACTACTAATCTAATAGCTAGCTATTGGAGTAAAAAGTAGCTAAAATGATAAATAGCTTAAAAGCTTATGTGTCATGGCAAGCTAATTGTCATTTTAGATGCTCTTATGTTATCTAAATAATTTTTACTTGAATACTACATATAAAATAAAAATATTAAGGGTTAACGTTATGCTTTGACATGTGTGAAATTATAAAATGTGCATTAAATTATGGAAAGCATAATAGTGTATTTTGATGATTGGTGCTAACCCTTGCTGAAAAATCTTAGATTCACCATTAATCACAAAAGCTCTCAAAATTGAACTTGGCTCGTTAAACATTTGACTTGTTTGGTGCATATGAGATATCAAGCTCATGTAGTAGTAGGTTGCTCAAGCTTAATTTTACACAAAGTTTCACCTAATTAGTAGAATGCATTAATTTTGATCCATATTAAAAGCAAAATTAAACACAAATAAGTAAATAACTAGAGGTCGTACAAGTACTGAAGTGTTGATGCATTGGCGCCCCCGCAATATCATACGAGTAGTTGACAGATATAACAAATGTACTGACAAAAGAAAGCTACCATAGCTTCTACCATAGCTAACATTCGGTGGTCTTCATACCGAAATCATCTATCCAATGCTCTTCGATCCAATGTTAGCCTCAACCAAGGGTTACTCCACGCTGAGGACAGAGTAAAAAAAAAATGTTTCAGCCTTCTGAAATTAAGATAGCCGTCTTCAAAGCAAAATGACCGTAAAAACAATCATAAGTGCACAAATCAGAATTCTTAACACTGCACAAAGACTAGCAAATTAATATTAGCACGAGCAGTACAAAATATACATGAAAAAAGCCTAGGCTTAAAAACCAAATTCTCCTTCACAAATTTAATAGAATGATAAAAGTTGCTATAGTTTAAGTGTGTCAGAAACTTGATAATAAGGCCACCTTGAGCTTGAGTATAGAACTATAGACAGCTTCTACCAACAAAGAACATACAAGCTTTCTTGCTGGAGTCATGGCCCTTACGAATCATAACTTGTACAGAGTATAAAACTATCTTAATTTAGATCTAAATTCCTTGTGCTATCCCAAGTGCGGAGAGGAAGACATAGGAGCATAGATTATTCTCTAATTTCATAAACTCAAACATTTAATTGGAAACATCACTGTGTGACAATGCAAAATAAAAACACTCCCAATTTCCTCACTAGCGAGACATATGGCCAAGTGTGAACGTGAGAGGAGAACGCCTAGAATTTCATTTTACAAGTATTGCGCTTCCTCAAACCAACAAAAGACTGATAAATGAACCACTTGAACATAATAACTTAATAAGCATAGGTCAAACGAGATGTAAATAACTAAAGCCTCTTCATACTTTAGTAAGGTAACACTCTGAACTCTTTTTATTCCAGCCCTCACTTCCCCCTGAATATCAGTTTGTCCTATCCTGAACAACCTCTCGGCCTCTCCAGTATTTTCAAACGTGATATAAATAACTAAAGCCTCTTCATTTTTTAGTAAGGTAACACTCTGAACTCTTTCTATTCCAGCCCTCACTTCCCTCTGAATATCAGTTTGTTCTATCCTGAACAACCTCTCCAGTATTTTCAAACAATTACTTTTCATGTTTTCAAATGCAAAAATCGGTATGAGAGTTCAATCTTGTGTAGCTTTAACTTGACAAGTCGACATCATCTCATCAAGTATGATAGTTCTAACATCAAGCTTACAATAAGTTATGCTCCATGCTTGGTCTGTATTTTTCAGATTAAATAAGACCATACAATTTACCCAATTTCAAGGCATCGTCCTGAAGATTTATCAAACAAGGAGTGACTGAGTGATTGAGAAAACCTCTTCAGCTGATATCAAACCACAATCTCTACTATATGTATACAAAAAAAGATAACTCAAAGAAGCTAATGAGAACAAAAAAAATAAGATCACAGCAATGTGACTTTCATGCTTACGGCTTACCATTACATAGTTCTGAACTAATTCCCAAAAGTAGCTCAATCAGGTCATAGCTTGAGCTTGAATCCTGTAGAAAGAAAATCATCCAACAGTTTCCTGAAGAAAGGAGGGAGAGCTTTAGAATGGTAACAAAGAACTCCTTATGCCAGATTAAATCATCATAAAATAGTAGCTTGAAGGAACATTCAACATATATGAAAACCTTTACTTAAGTGAAATAAGGGAAACGTTGGCAGTGGCCTCTGCTTTCTCAGAATTACAACAGCTACTATTCGAAACAAAACTCAACAATGTATGAGTACAACAGCAAACAAGAAGATCTAGTCAGAGCTGCAATCCTTGATAAGATTTGAGAGCCATCTATGTATGCATGCTCTTCGAGAGTGCTGGGAACATTAGAAGTATCTAATATGCATGATTGACTTTCCTATAGATTTCACTTTCTTTTTCCAATTACTTGATACAATTACTTGATACAAGTATCACATCCAAGTAATTCTATTAGGTGTTAGACAAATCACACATGTGCACAAGGGATATGGCAAATTGGAAAGGTCATTGGCAAGTTGGAGTACAGAGGAAACAGAACTAAAATCTAATGCAAAAGGCACTCACAAGCTATTCAGGATCCTTCCTTGCACGTTTTGAGTCCAATTTAGGAGGTACATAATTATAAGGAAAAAGAACACTATGGCTTTCAACTTTCAACCAGGTAACGCAACAAGGCACATGCATCACTTACATACATCGATTCTGATTCATTTGAAAAATTCCTCTCTGTATGCTCACCAAACAAGCCACAAAGCAAAACACATCTATCAATCAATCAATCAATCAATCAATCAATCAAAGCCTTAATCCCAAAAGTGGGGTCGGCTAACATGAACCAAATTTGATTATTCCGTGTAGTCATCAACATAAATCTTTCTCCTCCATCCCTTACGATCCAAAACTTCATCCTCACGTAAATCCATGCACTTCATATCCTTCCTCACTCCTTCCAACCAAGTCATCTTTGGTCTCCCTCTTCCTCGTTTAATCCCTCCATGGTCCCACTCTTCCACTCTTCGCACCGGTGCACCCTCGGGTCTCTGTCTTACATGTCCAAACCAACGCAGACGATTTTCCCTTAATTTATCTACAATGCCCGCCACACCTACTTTCTTGCGAATAACCTCATTTCTGATTCTATCTCTTAAAGTGTTTCCACACATCCACCTTAACATGCGCATTTCCGTAACCTCCATCTTTTTAATATGCTCTTTCTTAGAAGCCCAACATTCTGTACCATAGAGCAACACTGGTCTTATGGCAGTCCTGTAGAATTTTCCCTTCAACTTTAAGGGAATGCTGCGGTCGCATAGCACTCCCGTGGCCGCTCTCCATTTAAGCCACCCTGACTTAATCCTGTGGGTCACGTCTTGATCAATGTCACCATTCTTCTGGATGATCGACCCTAGGTACTTAAAACATTCACTCATGGTCAAATCCTTTCCATCCAAACTCACCACTTCATTGCTTGTCCCCCTCTGAGTGCCAAAACGACATACCAAATATTCAGTCTTACTTCGACTTAGCTTAAACCCTCTAGATTCCAACCTTTGCCTCCATTGCTCCAACTTGACATTAACCCCATCCTTAGTCTCATCCACCAAAACGATATCATCTGCGAACAGCATACACCATGGAACCTCATCTTGAATTGGTCTAGTTAATTCGTCTAGAACCGTTGCAAAAAGAAAAGGGCTTAATGCAGACCCTTGATGCAATCCGATTGTAATAGGGAAATCTTTTGTCAACCCTCCGCATGTCCTCACATTTGTTGACACATCCCGATACATATCCTTAACTAGGTCTACATACCTTCGTGGGATACCTTTCTTCAACATTGCCCACCAAAGTATCTCTCTTGGCACCTTGTCATATGCCTTCTCTAAATCAATAAAGACCATATGAAGATCTTTCTTCTTTACCCTATAAAACTCCATCATTTGTCTTATCAAATGGATTGCCTCCATAGTAGATCTCCCAGGCATAAAACCAAATTGGTTATCTGAAATGCTTGTGCATGCCCTCAACCTTTGTTCAATCACCCTTTCCCACAACTTCATAGTATGGCTCATAAGCTTAATTCCTCGATAGTTAGAACAATCTTGAGCGTCTCCTTTGTTTTTATAAACCGGGACCAAGGTGCTCTTCCTCCAATCTTGTGGGATCCTTGTAGCCGTCCATATCTTGTTGAAAAGGTTTGTTAACCAATCAATACCAATCTTACCCAAACACCTCCACACCTCTATCGGTACCCCATCAGGGCCAACCGCCTTCTTAGGTTTCATCTTCCTCAGTGCAATCTCCACCTCTACTCTCCTAATCCTTCGCACATACTCCATGTTGATTTCTTCATCACTCATAGAGGTATCTCCTATCACAACTCCATTACTTCCATTAAATAATTCATCGAAGTACCCCTTCCACCTGTCCTTGATGCCCTCCTCTTGCACTAGGACCATTTGGTTCTTATCTTTGACACACTTCACCATGCCAATATCCTTCCTTGCCTCTTGTCTTCTCTTTGCCATCTTATAAATGATCCTTTCTCCCTCCTTGGAATCAAGCTTTTCATAAACCTCCTGATATGCCTTTTCTTTTGCTTGGCGAACAGCTGCCTTTGCCTTACTCTTAGCCTCCTTATACGCTGCAAAGGTTTCATCACTCCTACATTTTCCTAAGGCTTGATAGCATTCCCTTTTTTGCTTAATTACTGCTTTCACCTCTTCATTCCACCACGAAGTATCTCTCTGTACCGAAGTTCTTCCCCTTACTTCCCCTAAGACCTCTTTGGCCACTCTTAGGAAACAGTTCTTCATTCGTAACCAGGTCATGTCCGGATCCACCTCTCCATCCCAATCCGCTTCTTCAATTACCTTTTCTGTAAAAACCTTAGCTTTTGCATCCCTTAGGGTCCACCATCTTATCCTTGGTTCTTCTTGTCTAACTTTTTTCTTCGCCTTCTCTTTCAGACGAATAGTCATTACCAATAGCCGGTGTTGGGTGACCACACTCTCCCCTGGGATAACCTTACAGTTTATGCAACTTTGTCTATCTATGCTCCTTGTGAGCAGGAAGTCTATTTGAGTTGCATTTGCTCCATTCCGAAAAGTTATCAAGTGTGAATCCCTCTTCTTAAACCAAGTATTAGCCAAAATTAAATCATATGATTGGGCAAAATCCATAATAGCTTCACCACCGGCGTCCCTCTGCCCATACCCAAAGCCTCCATGGACACTCTCATAGCCATCTCGGCTCGCCCCAACGTGCCCATTTAGATCCCCTCCAATATATAACTTCTCTGAGTGGTGGACACCCTGCACCACCTCGTCTAGGTCCTCCCAAAATTGTCGTTTCTCTTCTGCATCTAAACCCACTTGGGGAGCATAAGCACTGATAACATTCACAATCTCCTTGCCACATAGCAACTTCAGCCTTATCAACCTATCGTTCTTCCGATAGACCTCGATCACCTCTTTTGCCAACCTCTCATCGAGAACCACACCAACTCCGTTCCTAGCTCCACCATTCCTTGTTCTGTGGCTCGTTTCTTGCCCAACATACCATACCTTATACCCCAAAACCAAGCCTCGAGCTCCTTCTCCTGTCCATCTTGTCTCTTGGAGGCACATGATGTTCACGCGTCGTCTTTTCATTACTTCTACCAATTCTGCTGATTTTCCCGTAAGAGACCCCACATTCCAAGAACCAATCCGCAAACTAAATTCTTTTCTCCCACGCTCCCTCCTGATCCCAACTCCAAGTCCTTGATTATTTGACACCACAATTGGGCAATATGGCGCGTCGCTTCTGGGCGACGACCTAGCAACCCTTACATACTTATCACTGCACCCGGGTCTGGGAAGTGCAGCGCGTCGCTCAGTAGGGAACGCCCCAATGGCACGCCCTTGCTCATTTGACACCACACTCGGGCAATGTGGCGCGTCGCTTCTGGGCGACGACCTAGCAACCCTTGCATACTTATCACTACACCCGGGTCTAGGAAGTGCAGCGCGTCGCTGAGTAGGGAACGCCCCCACGAAAATATCTGTTTGGCTCATGTCATGGGATGTGACGAAGTTTTATACTGGCTGTCACTGGCCTACCGTAACCCTCCTCCTTTATCCAGGCTTGGGACTGGCAGCGGGAAACCCACTGGCGGAGTTAAACACATCTATCAAATAACAATTAAATATTAAGAACTTTAAACAGCTAGTGAGGATCCAAGACATCCTCATATATGTGAATAAATTTATGCATTTGATCTTTTGAATATATGCAACTATGCAAGGAACATAAGCTAAAAAGTTTTTGTTACTTCTTAGTGTTCTTTCTTGGCATTGACGATCTGGTACCACAATCAGACTTCTGCTTGTTAATCTCCAAGGATACAAGGCTACTCACGAAAAACCCAGAAGATATTGGTGCTTCTGGCAGTCCCTTAAACGGACTAAAACTCTGGGTCTCCAAATCATACCAACCAAGCCCCAAAGAATCATACTCCAACAAAATTTTTCTCCGGTCTTTAGAGTAAACAATAGTCCTAATCTGTAGATACATCCCAACACTCGCCGTCTGGGGAATACTAAATAACCTAACCCAGGACTCTTTCTTCCCATACTCTTTCATCAGCCACAAATCAGCGCGATTCATTCGAAAATCAATTCTATCAACCGGATCCTCGAAAGGGGAAGCAGGTACTAATGTACGATACATAACCATCAAACACAAACACCCACCCAGCTCACCCAAATCCAAACACCCACCCAACTTATCATCATAATCCGGGCAGTCCATGATCGAGTAAGTCTCGGTCTTAAAATCGAAACTGGCTATGAACTTGCATTGCATTTGTAGTTCTTTAGTAACCACAATGTAATGCATAGCCTCATTAACAAAAACACCATGTCGATACACAAATAACAGAAAATATGGGATTCCTTGTACACATCTCCATGAATTTTCCCTCAAACTATACACTTCAGCCTTACTATGGTGAACCTCACTGTAATGACTGTCCTAAATCAACCTCAAAACCTTATAATCATAGTTTTCGCTATCGAAACCGAACCCAAACACCAAAGTCTTATCATTCCCAGGGTTATGAGTACGATTGGGCGGAAGTTTTCGACGAAATTTCGTCACTGGATTGAACAAGAAAATGTCGTTTTTGGGTTTATCGGAGATGCAAATGACGCCGTTGCAGGATCCTACAAAGTTTATTTCGCGGTGTTTAAGAGGGTGATCGAGCTCCGAGAATAGGAGGTGATTGTGGTTGAGATCGATATCTGAGAATATGAGATGATTATGGTGGAAATTGGTATCGGAAGAATGATCAGAGGAGAAGGAGAGGAGAAGATTACGATTGGAATTGGAAATTAGGGTTTGATTGAGATGAAGTTTGACGAAATTTGGGGATTTGATTAGGGAATGCCATGATTTGGAGACGCACTTAAATTCTAGAAGTGATTCTACAGGTAATCTAGAGAGAATTTCAGTGATGATCTCAATTGGGAGAGTCGCCATTGTTGTTGCTCAAACTATGGCAGTTTTTGAGGGTTTGAAAATGAAAACAGCAGTTTAATACCAGTAGTATTACTACTACTGCTATATTTGTTTTGATTTTCCCTCCCTTTTACGGGTTATATAAGTTAAGTACGAGTAGAGTATTACATAATTAGATTACACTTGTTTGACGTGCCGGTTGAATTGGGTTTTGGGTTGATGTATATAATTACTAGGTTAACACCCGTGCTATACACGTATTTCGTAGTAATTTATCTTTCGATATTTGTAAATTTGTTTTCATTTTTTTTAAGTTCAAAATGTTCATAAGTTTCCTTATCATTCCATTTTAAGATTATAACTTTTTTTTTTTTTTTTTTTTTTTTCTCTTTAGGAATTTCTAGATGATACTTGAGGACTTCTAAGTAAAGCTCAAATTGGTAAATCTAGTAGTATTATTTTTATTCTTTTTGTCATATTTATTATTAATTTTAAGAAATATAATAGTTTAGATTAATGTCATTGGGATTCCTTTATGAATTTTCCCTCAAACTACACACTTCAGCCCCACTAATCCACTATAGAGTATAGACGACTCAACTATCAACTTATTTAGACTGAAATACAAAATATTGTGAATTTTGGTTATGTTTCTAGCTTATCTATGAGAAATAGATCGAGCATAAACTCCCTACATCCAGCCATCCAGGAATAATTGCTGTATACTGCTTTTCAAGCTCAATTCTACACCATTCCACTGAATGCTGCACATAAGTTTCCATCGAACTCAATGTTGCTATAAAACTACAGACAGGATTAAACTCAAATAACTAGATTTAACACAAGAAACTACGAGAAGTTCATAATCTACTGTACTATTTGTAAGTTAGCATGGCTTACAGTAGAAAAGATTTACCCACAGTAGCTATCAAAAAGAAAAACCAAACTACTACGCTGTCTTTTTCAATTTTCTCTCCTATGGAATCACTACGTAGCCAGTGCTCCAATGGCCACCTCGATCAGGCCCTCGGCCATGGGTCAATCCTGGAATAGAAAACAATTAAGTTGAGTTACGCCTCAGCTCATGAATCCTTGAACTCAAACATAGAAAAACAACAAGGCAAAACAGCTAAAAATAAAAGCAAATTATTATCAATACAGAAGGCCATATATAATTTGCCTCCATATCTCACACCATATATAGCCCACAAGAAAATATGCTTCAATCAAGTGCACGGGCTCAACCTTTTCGGGTTTAGCAAAGGCCACAAAAACACAAGAGTCAGGGTTGGTCATGCCTAAACTGCTTATTCACAATCAAATTAAGCACCAGCCACCTTTATCCTTGTGATTCTTATTTAGTCCTGTTATTGGGAAAGTTATGGAAGGTGAGCAGATCAGTTGGCAAGCATATCCAAACCTATTGCAGAGAATTCTTCTTGAACCAGAAGCCGGTGACATTAAGATATACACTCCTTGTAGTATTGTCAATTGTGTGGTTAGCTTCTGGGTCCAAGAGATCCAAAAGGTTTTTCTGTTGAAATAAGTAGTCCAACATACAACCTAAATAAAGGCTCCTATATTCCAAGTTTATGATTATTAATGTTACCACCTTGGGGATCCAGTATTCCAGTATACACATCTTATTATAGATGGCAATTAAGAAAGAACAAATAAACTTCATGGATTTTATATTTACAATGCAAGGAAACCCAATTAAGGTTCTTATATTTACAATGCAATGAAACCCAATTAAGGTCCAGCATGCACAGAAGTTACGTTTATGTTTATCCCATAGCACTTAGATGATGGGTCTTTCCAGGAGATAGGGGGACTATATAGATCTATTTACCTTTCCTTCATAATTTTATTTATATATATAAAAAAAAAGAACCAGCTCTTACCCTTAATCAGTCTCTCTAGTTAATGGTACATGCCACATGTATTCATCCTTAGTTACTCTTTTAGTCCCAATTGGAATTGCGAGGGTACGGTACTTAAGAATCACAAACATAACTGGTTTATAAGGTTTTAATAAACAATAGTCATGGCACTAATTAATCAAGCAGTTGGACAAGGTAGTGCTAAAAGAAATTTAGACTGCAAATTCAACTTGCATACCTACTTACATAGTCCTTGAGCTCCCATCTTCAGTTAGGTGATAGGCTGATAGGCTCATAGCTTCAGCTTGAAACCCGCAGAAAGAAAGTTATCTGAAGCATTACTGCAGATTTAAAAAAAAAAAAAAAAAAAGCTTCAGAATGAATACTTCCATTGCACAATGCTTACGAAGTTACAATTTGATCCTCCCAAGATCATAGCAATGCTTACTAAGCTAAATGTAGTTTCAAACAAAAAGAAACAAGAATGATACTTAGTACAAACATATTACACAAGATGTTCAAATTAGAAAAAGTAAAGAATAGAAAGCAAATACCAGTAATAAAGAGATATATACTGAATATACTCTAATTAGTTTTAATCAGATTTAAACATTATGATATATATATATATATATATATATATATATATATATATATATCTATTATTCGAAATTAGTAAATTATATACTTAGGTGAGACAAGGCAAACAATGGTAGTAGGCCAAAGCGCCTAGTGTTATGCGTTCTAGACTTCCAACAAATATCATAACAATAGCAGCGAGTTAGTGCATACCCTGAAAACAACAATAAAAATGCCCAAAACATGATCTAATCTAACATGCACTGTGACCATCCAAGCTGTTAGGATTAGTCTACATAAGTACATAACTACATTGAAATAACAAGCTAAACAACTCCAAAGACATTATTTCAAGACGAGACATGGGTTGCGATTATAGGCCAATAGGCACAAAAGATAGCTGAAAATTCTGTATACCTCTTTTTGTTCTTTACTGGCAAGGACTCCGTATTAGAACGCTGCTTATCTTCAAGCGAGACAAGGCTGCCCACAAAAAGTGCAGCATCGAAAAACTTATTTGGCAGCCCGTGGGATATGGTTTCCGTAACTTCTTTGGACTCAAGATCATACCAAGCAAACTCAGAATAGTCTTTCTCCATCAAAATTCTTCGCCCGTCTTTGGAGTAGACAACAGGCCTAAGACATAGACAACTTTGAATAATGTTCATCTCGCAAATACTAAACAACTTAACCCAAGACTCTTTGTTACCAAACTCTTTCATTACCCATAAATCAGCACGATATAGTATTTGATTACCTAACTCAACACCTGGAGGAAACATATGAGCATAATTATCAGTATGATAATTCACCACTAAACACAAACAACCACCCAATTGTTTCAAGTACAACTCTAAATACTCCAAAGGATTCCTCAACGTAGCATCATAATTAGGGAAGTCCATAAGCTCGAAACTCTCGGTTCGAAGATCGAAACTAGCAATGAACTTACACGACTTGGAATCCGACTCCATATAATTCACCATGAAATGTATAACCTCATTAAGATAAACACCATGACGATCACCATAGAGGACATAGTACGGTATACCTTCAACACATTTCCATAAATGATTTTTCAGACTATACAATTTCGCTTCATTGTTAAAAGACACCTCAGATTTCAACCCCTGAACAATCTTCAAAACCTTGTAATCGTCGTTCTTACTGTCGTACCCAAACCCAAATAATACAGCTTCATGGATAAGATTTGGAGTTGTTCGATCGGCGGGAAGCTTGCGGTGTGAGTTGGTAAGAGGATTGTATAAGACGACATCGTTTTTGGAGGGATCGGAGATGCAAACGACGCCGTTGCAGCAGCCAAACAAGTAGAGTTTCTGGGTTTCAAGAGGGTGGTTGAGCTCAGAGAAATAGAGGTGGTTATGGTGGAGATTGAGGTCAATTTCGGCGGAATGAAGTGAGGAGCATTCTGACCATTTGAGGACATGATGATCGGAATTTGAAATTAGGGTTTGATTGAGGTGGAGTTTGATGAAATTGGGGGATTTGATTAAGGAATACCAGGATTTGCAGACGCATTTGAAGCGGAGAAGTGATTTAACAGGCAATCGTGAGAGGATTTCAGTGATTATCTCAGTAGGAAGTGCCGCCATTGTTGCTCCAGTTGAAAGTTTGGCTTAGTTTGAAATCCTTTATATTTTTGCTTATATACAAGTATATATTTTGGGAAACGTAACGGACGTTAGCAAGCTTTTGACATTCCTTTGATGTTTCGTATCCATGTTTTTTTACTAATACTCCGTTATTAATGTAATAAGTGAATTTATGGAGTAATATGAAAGGAAATGTTTATTTCTTAATGCAATTGTTGAATATACTTTTTATAATTGATGATACAGAGACATAGAATTTGTGTATAATAACTTATAAAAAAGATGAAAAAAAATCAATTAGTGTATAATTATTGATGTAATAATAAAATGAACAATAAAATTGCATAGATTAGTTGGTGATGTGTGCTGTAGGACCAAGTTCTGTGAGTATTTTATTTTTTTCTTTTCAAAATGGAGCAAATAATTGAGACAAAAGAAGTAACATTTGAAAACTTAAATTTTAAGAAAGTATAAACTAGTTGACAGGACAATTACATCATTATTTGATTGATTTTCGTACCAGGTCAAGTTTCATTGTTTTTCAACATTTAAAAAAACTTATGCAAGGTGTAGCAGTTATGAAAAGTGTATTACCTCATAAAAGTGTCTTAGACATAAGGTGCCAATCTGAGCATATTATTAGGAAGGACAGAATAAATATCCAATACCTCATAATCTCATCACCAAAATATCAACAAGCCAATCTACTGCAAATGATCAACCTTTTCAGTTCTTTGCAAATGCAACAAAAAACACAACAGCTAAAATTGGTCACAGTTCTATCAGTAAGAGAACCATCTCTTATTACAAGCTGAAAGGAAGAAATGTCTACATGCTGCATATTCACATCAGATTGGCACCTGTCACCTTGTATCATAAATCTGGGTCATATATCATTTGGAACACTGAGTAATTCAGCCGTCAAGAAATTCATGGACGGCGAGAAATCAAGCATCAGTAGGCATGCCTATCTAGACCTACAGGATAGAGTTTTACTTCAGTTAGAAACAATGCCCATTATGATAACAATACACGCCTAAAAGAACAGTCAAGTTGGAAGTTGATGACCATGGGTCCAAAAGTTCAAGAGATCCAAAAGGTTCTCTCTTGCAGTGGATAGTCCAACAAGCTGATCAACGGCTTGAATATACCAAATTTATGACTTTTAGATCACCTTGGATTTAGTTTACACATCTTATGGAAATCAAAGGAGGACAAACTTAATAAAATGCAGTAAAACCACTTAAGGGAAAGATCTATTGCATCAGTAGTACTCTGCCAGTTTATACTGCAAGCACAACGTGCAAAGAAGCCAGTAACAAGATACGTAACGAAGTTTTGGATCTAGAAAGTTCTAAGATGATGCAAATAAACAGGAAGAGTATATTGTCACCAACAAACCAGATTTTACAGAGTATTTCTATTCACAAAAGACTGATTAATACCATTCCCCTTCCAATATCAGTTTGGTTCTCTTACTGACTCTGGTATTTGCAAGGTATTGTTATCGAAAGGTATCTCTGTTAAAGTCTAGCTAAAGAAAACAATCAAGGGTAAAAAACAAGGGTTGAAGACAATACTTTTGAAGAAGCAAAAGTTAAAAGACTCTTAAAATTTAAGCAAAGCATAGAACCAACACGTTGAGGGTTTTTACTTTTAGTATCACCCCTAAATAGGTTAATGCCCGTTCTATATTTATCAGCTTGAAACATATTGTTTTGTCCAATTTAAATATAATACGTAGTATATGAAGTATATGGATTTTGTAAGCAAATATTCAGGTTTTCTGCTTAGGCAAAATACATGCAACACAAGAACACTATGATTCTTTTCAAAGTCATTTAGTCAAGGCCTTCAAGGATACAACAGGGCTAATGAAGCAACTGAACAAGAAAACTTTAATACTTACTTACAGTAATATAGTTCTGAACTCCCAGCATAAACAATAGGATCATAGCTTCAGCTTGAAACCCTTAGCAAGAAAAGTATCTGAATCTTTACTGCAGAAAAGAAAGCAGAGCTTTAGAGTGTGAATTAAGTCCTATTCACTGCATATAATATGGTATTTCCAAGATAATAACAATGCTAACTAAATAGATGCAAAATCACTTAACATGATTTATTTAGTTTCAATTTTATAATAAAGAGTATAACAAAATAATAACAATAATACTAATAATTGACATAATATTATTACTCATAGGTGTTAAAGATCGAAATTATCTATCAGTAATAAGGAGATACTGAACATATCCTACATCAAGTTATAATAGGATTCAAATTGAAGAAACACTGTCAAATGAATATCTCCAATTTAAACAATAAGGGAAACATGGGTAGCGGACCTAGACACCTAGTGGCCTCTGCATTCTAGAGTTCCAGACGCAAGAAAAATCATATACGAGTACACAACAATTTAGAGTAATCTCTGATAACAGCAGACGAAATGCACTTTTATACATTATTAAATCTAACAGGTTAATGACTTTCATCTTGATCAGAGCAATGGACATCCCTAGCAAACATGGACGAAAAGCTATTAGGAATTTCTCCATGATCTATATCTGTAGCAATTAGGAACCAAACAAGTCATAAGACACAGGATAAGCACAAATATTTTAAAAAAAGTTATATATGCACAGAAAATCAATAAATGTTCTTATTAGTGTTTAGACAGTTTACTAGTTTTTGTTCTTCCTTTTCACAATTCCAGTCGGGTGCGGCTTAAATTCAAGTGAAACAAGGCTGCCCACGAAATAATCAGTGTCGAAATAAGTATCAGGCAGCCCACGAACCGTGACTTTCTCAAATTTCCCGGACTCTAAATCATACCAACCAGCCTCCAAACAATCCATCACTATCAAAATCCGCCGCCCGTCTTTGGAGTAGACAACAGGGGTAAAACCAACAAATCTCTGAATATCAGGCAGGTTGCACACACTAAACAGTTTAACCCAGGACTCATTGTTTCCATACTCCTTCATCACCCACAAATCAGCTCGTTTGAGTTCACGATTACACCCATCATCATAAAAAATAGGCATCATAATAGCATTATCTCTAGTAAGATACGCTACCACAACAGATAAACACCCACCCAATTCCCTCAAATGAAATTCCACAAATTCCCAATAAGTCTTTATCTTTTCATCATGGATAGGGCAGTCTATAAGCGAGAAACTCTCGGTCCGAAGATCGAAACCAGCAATCATCTTACATTGCTGCAATTCCAATTCATCAGAACTGACAATGTAATGTAAAACCTCATTAACAAGAACACCATGACAATCAGCAAAAGGGAGATAATAAGGATGCGGAATACCTTGAACAGATTTCCATGAACTGTTGTTCAAACTATACAATTGAACTTCATCATAACTAGATTTGCCACAATTATACCTTTGAAGAATCCTCAAAACTTTGTAATCGTCGTTGTTGCAGTCATACCCAAATCCGAACAACACAAAATCATGTTTTGGGTTCCGATTACGTTTGACAGGGAGTTTACGATATGATTTAGTAAGAGGATTGAATAAGAATACGTCGATTTTGTGGTAATCAGAAATGCAAATGACGCCATTGCAGGAATTAAAAAATTCGACATCCTCGTATTCGAGAGGGAGGTCGAGCCCCGAGAAGGAGAAATGGTTATGGTGGAGGTCGATCTTGGAAATGAAAAAAGAGGAGTCTGCTGATGATTTGAGGAGATAACGATCGGAGTTGGAAATTAGGGTTTGATTGAGATGAGATTTGATGAAATTAGGGGATTTGATTAAGGAATTCCAGAATTTGCAGACGGATATAAAGCGGAGTAGTGATTTTACAGGTAACCGTGAAAGAATTTCGGATATTATTTCTGTCGGAAATTCCGCCATAGTTGCTCAATCGAAATTTCTCAAGCTCTGAGGGTTTAGCAAGGCTTTATAGCAAAGTAACGGGTATTGGCAATTTGGTTTATATGCAAAAATAAAAAATAAAAAATAAAAAATAAAAAATAATAAAATAATAAAATTTAAAATAAAAAGAATTGGGCTTTAGCCCATAGGAACTATTGCATAATGGATAAAGTGGACCAGCCTAAGCCCAACTATATTTGTGAGTCATCATTAATACTAATAACATAATACTAAAACTGATACTAAGATGACACATGTCACTCTCTCTTATTTTCCTCCAAAACAACATTTTCCATAAATACAAATAAAATAAAATAAAATAAAATAAATGCTAACTTTATATTTCTTTTTATGTCTTTTTGATTGACAACTTATTTAAGACAATAAAATTATACTCTACATATATTTAGTTTATATATTAGGAAAATGTTATACATAGCCCTTAGGGCTACATATAAGCATTAAATTTACACTTAAAAATCGTAAAAAGTTGAGAAATTATCAAAATATAAACACTAATAACACTGATTTACGCGTGTTTTTGTCATGAATTCCTAATTTTATACAATTTCCAAGAGTATATTTAATGCTTATATATAGCCCTTAGGGCTACATATAACATTACCCTATATATTATAATAGAAATTAAATTAAAGATTCTTTTTACTAATATTAGTATTAAGTGCGATATTTTTCCAGATATATATTTTTTTCCAGTATATAGTAGTATATTTTGCGATATTTTAAATTTTTCCCGATATATTACAATCACATAGATTTAATTTATAGTAAATAAATAAAAAATTCACGCTATATTGCATCAAATTCAGATTTTAACGACATCAAATTTATAACCCATAATAATACTAATTTCAATTTTTGACAACATATATAATCCATATATACTCAGCAGATTTCCATTTTCACAACATATTTAATTCAAATATACTTTTTATTATTATTATTTATTTACGTATCTTAGGAAACTTTTAGTTATAAAAAACTAATAATAAAGATTAAAAAAAAAAGGTATTAGAATAATATTTTTATCTAAGTTTATTATAATTATTTATAACATTATCATTTGATAATAAAATTTATTTTAATCAAAAGAGAAAATTCCTTTTGTTAGCATACTTTGTATAAATTTTGAGATTATACATTGTTTATGTGAACAAAATATTTTTGTTGTACTACCTTCAATTTTTATTATTTGCAAATTTAGGGAATTATTTGTGAGATATAAAATATTCTAAAGGTATAAATAATAAAAATCGGAGGTAGTATAATAAATATTAATTGGAAAACTCAACCAAATGTAAAAATAAAATAACCTAAATTTTCATATTATGCCGGTCAAAGTGTGTCAACAAAATAGAGACAAATGTATATATGTGATTACGTATACGGATACTAAAATAGTTTTGTTTTCTTATATAGAACCTTGTATCTTCTAATTCCTATTATCATTTTTTTTATATACAATACAATGTTTCATTGGTATAACTAAAATTCAAGCTTTTGTTAAAGATAATTTTTTGGTAAATTATTGTTGAATTAACAGTATAATTAATAATTAACTTACGCTAGATGCCTAGATTTTAATTAAAACCGTGCGTGCCTTTCTTCTGTTGCTATTTTCCTCTCTGATTTAGATAACTTGCTTGAAGATGTTCTTGATGTTTGTTCAGCTTTTTCTTTTTTTGGTTGGTCTCATATTAAATGGGAAGGGAACTGGATAGCGCACCATTTAGCTAAATTGGTGCCTTTTGGTGTTGAGCAAATATAGATTAATCATTGTCCTAGCGATGTAACACCGTATGTTCTTATGGACACTGATTAATGAAAGGTTCCGTTGCCTTTACCTCAAAAAAAAAAAAAAAAAAAAAAAAAAAAAACACTAGTAATATACTAATATCTATAGTTTCCTAACCAACTCCCAAGTCCCAACTTATTTTAGAGGTTTCTCTTTAGATAGTCGTGGACTACCATTTGGCACAATTAGCTGATCAGTCAAGTAGCATTTCATAAGAAATGAAATGAATTGAAACTAAAAAAAGAGACAATTTTTTCCCAATAACAATTCATAAATTCATACCCTTTTTTCAAAAAACACAAAACGAAGGAAATATATTACTGCCACTTAAGGCCTAAAAGCATTAAGTACAACAAAAGCATTTCTCTTAACATCATAATCAAGACAAACCCAAAACATGATGATGATGTAAGAGTAATGAGAAGGAGGCTTATTAGAAAATAGCCGAGATAAGAAAGCAACACTGGAAGGGAAACTATAATACAAACTAGTACTATGAAAGCTAATAAAGGGAACTAGGACATAACATAAGTAGACATCCAAAGCAGCGAAAAGAAAACCAAAGAGATCAGCCAGAGGAAGTGGAAGCACCCAGATCAGCATCATATATATGCTTGGCAAAAGGGGACCAAAAAATGGTCTTTATGCGCAATATTCATCTCTAACCCATAGGCAGCAAGGCTATGAGCAAGCAGATTTCTTTCACGAGGGATATGCCTGATTAGGATGTTTCCATTTGTCCTGAGAATTTCTGCAACGTCATTAATCACAGCATAGAGTTCGTGATGTGGGGCATGATCAACAGAGTTGAATTTCTGCAAATTCATACCCTTTTTTCGATTGCAAAGAACTTGAGCTTACACTCCTTACAGGTTACAGCTTACTCCGTGCTTCACAAGAAAATTTTGAAAAAATTGCAAATTATCACAGGCTTAATAGTAATGACTACCTTAATTGGCTTAATATATCCTGGATGATATAGCTTCAACTGTTCCCTCCAAAAAAAAAAAAATAGCTTCAACTGTTCAACATACCACCACGGGCACCCCACTGGTAAGGATATCAGAATCAACATTCACCTTTTTCAAAGTTCAGGGCACAAATTGAAAATTCAGCAAAAGAATAGAACAATTTTCCCCTATTACAAAGTTACCAACAGAAGCACAACCTTCCTCTTGTTCAGACTTGGAGTAAAGATATAATGGTTTTTAAATTAAAATATATCTAGTTTAAACTCAAAACCAAGGATGAGGCTAAAATTAAGATAATTGGTCCATCCAACGTGACAAAGATACAGTCTTAAAGTTTTACAGAATCGACCACTATATTCATTCAACTCAAAGAAAACTTCAAGAAAGGATGCAACAAAAAAAATAACAAAAGCAAGAGTCGAAGCAACTATTCATTCGAAAAATCCAGTAATAATCAGGTGCAATCATTGATGTAAGATGTAATCTCAACTGCTATTATTCGTTGTTATCAATAATTCATTACAAAAAGAGCATACCATTGATTATTTATACAAGGCAATCAAATAATGCTGAAGGTATCACTAACCAACATACGACTTAACCCAACATTTCACATTCAGGGTACTCCATGTTTTCCACAAACCACCTCGAAGGCGGCCAGAAAATCCCGGTCCAACGATCCACCGATGAATCAAAGGCCAAAATAGCTCCATCCTCCAATGTATAAACACCAGCATTCAACCCAAAACTCATATCAGCTTCATCATCATAACCTGTCACACCTTCAAAATAAACACAATTCCCCTTACTCCATCCCAAATCCTTAGCACAAACCGAAAACTTCGCGTCACGACTAACAAAGAACACATTATTCCCTATGCTACTCACTCTTTCCCAATACTTTTCCTTCTCATTCAACACAAAAACATTAAAGCCAAGAGGCTTTCCTACACTACTTTTATCCACAACCCACTCTTCTTCTTCATCATCATAATAATTAGTAGGCATTGGATTAACAATCTTATTAACCAAATATAAGCGAAAATTAGATTCTACTAAATAAGTATACTGACCATTGCATTCTGCAGTTGAAGTTCCAACCACCTCAACGAGCTCCCGAGCTGCCGGATTAATCATCACCAACCTCCCGGTTCGATCAACGGCATAGAATTTCTCATCAAAGCATATAACATCATCAAATTCATTCTTCTTCTCCTTCTTCCCAGTTTCAATAATCTTCCAATTTTCATCCCCAGAATTCCAAACCGCAATTTGACCATACCCATATAAACCCAATACAGATATTACCTCCCCAATTCGAACAACAACCTTCCTCAAAGAAATCGAAGAGCTAAATTCCTCAAAATCGAAGGTATCTTCATCTCCATGATCGTTGATCAATTGAAGCCGATACGACCGACCCACCTCAAGATTCCGAAAACCCAGTAAATCAATCCTCTCTCTAAAAACCCCAGATGAAGAAAAATACATTTTATGCTTCGTCAAAGGATTAAGAAGGCCCCACTTGTTTTCCCCTGTTTCTGAAACTTTGGTAAGCCAGACATTGTTGCTGAGATTATGGTGGGTAAATTGGGGAGAGATAATGTAAAAGAGAGTAGGAGAGAGAGAGAAAGGGCGAGAATTAGGGTTAAGAGGAGGAAGAGTGAGAGGGAAAATGAGGTGGGGTTGAATTGGAGTAGCGAAAAATCGCCATGATTTGCAGATTGAGCGGAATCGGCAGAGATCTGCTTTGGTATTGAGGCGTTTCAAAATCAAGGCTAATATATCGTTGGTCAGATTCTTCCATTGCCCTTCTTCTTCATCGTGTTTCTCAGTTTCGTGGGAGATCGTCATCTCTGTAAATTTCAGGATTTTGAGAAATGGTTTTGAAGGAGAAAGGGAAGCATTTGGGTCAAATATAATAAAATTACCAAAGTAAGTGCGTTCTTTGTAAGCAATCACGGTAAGTGCGTTCTTTGTAAGCAATCACCGGTTATATATAGAATTGCTACTATAACATCTTAATTAGTTTTCATCCGCAAGGTTTAAGTGTGATCAATATGCTGATCTGCTATTCATATGCTGAATTTTCTGTGATTTGGCTACTAGTTTTTCAGATATTAAATGCTACTATCGAATTTTCATGTTGTTTATGCAATTAGCCATATTTTCGAAGTAATTAATACTACTTAGACACTTAGTTATAGAAGAATTTTAGGTTTGATGGTTCATTTGTTTATTGATTTGATCTTACTGAATTATAGGAGAATTAGGAATTTTTGGTCATTTTGTCTATTATTTTGATCTTACTGAACTAGAAGTGTAAGGTCAACTTGTTTATTGATTTTGAATTGTAGAAGAATTAGGTCTATTGGTCAATTTGTTTTTTGATTGGAAAAATGAAAACTAATAATCCTAATTTTGGATTTTTTTTTATTTTATTTTTTTTCTCAAAGCAATCCCACTGATTTGCGCGTGATTTTCTCATGAATTCCCAATTTAATTCCATTTTGAGAAGTATTTTTAATGCTTATACATAGCCTTTAGGCTACATAGTCCACAATGGAGCTCCACGTCATCTGTATGTAATGCTGCTAATAAAGGTGTGGTGGTAAAATGTGAGCCGAATTACCCTTTTTGAAGGTTAGGGAAAAAATTATAGGAGTATGTTATACACTTGAAAAATTATTAAATTTAGTTGCAATGAAGCCGATTACTCGGCATTTGTGTTCTCTATTATATTACGTTGTACATATGAAGTTTTTTAATAAGCCCCATACGAATCTCCCCTATTATTAGTTTTATTACGAGTACCATTCACAACATATAGCACAATGAGTATTTGATGATTGGCTTCAGCAACAACATTTCTAATACAGCCAATCAATTTAAGTATACGAGTAATACGCAGGCCCGTCCCTAAGGCAGGGCAACAGGTGCCATCGCCCCGGGCCTAAGGGAAGAAGGCCCAAATTATTTAATAATTCAGATTTTTCACACACACACACAAAAAAAAAAAAAAAAAAAAAAAAAAAAAAGAAAAATATTCCAATTATACTATACGTAACTTTCAATATCACATATTCTTTTCCCCAAATTTCAACTTCCAAGCATAATCAATGCTTAAATTCTTTCCTAATTAATTCCCTATAGATTATTAATTACCATAGTCATCAGTGGCGGATCCAGGAATTAGGTAATGGGGGTACGGAAATTACCTAATTCAAGTAAAGTACCTATTAAAATATACTTTAATTTATGAATGAAGTATTATATATCTGCCATATAAACTTTGAGTTTTTATTTCCAATATTAACAACGTATATTGAGGCAAATAAAATAAAAACTAATAATATAACAATTTAATATACAGTTCCATATGATTAATCACACAATTTTTTTAACATAGTACACTGTAGTTAGTACTATATGTGAAGTATAGTGTAAATAAAATTATTTACAATCAATAGTATTGGATCTTGATTTATTTTAAGGAAAAAAATTAAATTATATTGATGACCATTGTAATATACTGTATATAATTTGTTTATCAAAGTTAAAATTTTAATTAAGAACCATTTTCTTACAATACAAATTCAAGTATATAAATAATACAAAGGTAAATAAAAGAGATGAAAATTGGGTTTACTTAAATTATAATTAAAAAAAAAAATTTTAAATTGGGTATTTTAAAAAGGCAAAAAACTGGTACATTAAAGAGACCTGTTTTTACACAAAACTGGTCTCTTTGATTATTTGTTTACCGCTCCCTTCCAGGCCTAGCATATGTCAGCGGTCAGCCTGTCACTTTCACACCAAATTTCAGTTCATATGTTAGAGACCGCCTATTTCAGAAATCGGGTCTCTTTTCTAAACGGTGTATGTTTTTTTTTTTTTTTTTTTTGAGAATGGGGGTACAGTTGTAACTCTATGTACCCCTGGATCCGCCAGTGATAGTCATTCAATTTCCCTTCCAAAATAATTCTTGTCATGGTCTTAATGTCTTCTCAATTCCATTTTACTGGTTATCTCCTTTAATTTATTTTTACAATTTTCCATCCTCAGTAAATTTTTTTTTTTTGAATAGCTTCCATCCTCAGTAAATTAGTACTGTATTATTTTGATTTTATATGTTCTTTTGTGTGAATTCATATTTTATAGTTCATTGTTTGCGGAATTGGAGTTGAAATATTGGAGTTTATTGTAGATGCTTTTATTGGTGAATATGCATCTAAAAATACTCGTAGACTATGTTTTGTATGATATGATTATTTTGTTTTTGTTTTTTTTTTTTTAAAAAAAAAAATTAGACAGGATCTTACTTAATTTTAAGGCCTCATTTGGTTAACATGGGAAATAAATTCCCATAGAAAGTGGTATTTCATGGAAAGTTAGAATTCCCGTGAATTTTGAATGACCAAGGGGGTCTAAGTAATTTAGTTTCTTCATTTCGTTTATTGTAAGTTGAACGAGATTGTTTATTGTAAGTTGGTATTTTATAATTGGATCATTTCATAGCAAAGCAAAAAAATCAAATTTTATTTTACATTTTTTACTCTACTTGATAATCAGGACCCCAATTTATCATTCCGCCCATAGGCCACTAAAAAGCTAGGAACGGGCCTGGTAATACGGAGTAGCTACTTAGCAAGGCTCGAGTCTTGTATAAGTTTGATCTTAGGGTGGTGCCCAACTTTACAAATACCCTTAAATCAAATCCAAATTTTTTTTTTTACATGTGTTTCAACTCCTGAAGTTTTTACAAGCCTGAAGTATTGTAGCAAAATAACAGATTCTGTGGACTCTATGCTTTGGAAGATGGTAAAATTATCACTGCTGATTGTTCGCCTCCTGAGTACACCAACATTTTCTGGCCTGTTCCAGGTTGATTGAACTCCATTTCAACTAGCTAGGCAATGTTAGATAAGAATCATAAGATCTAATAGGACTTGTTTTATTTTGGCGCCTTTCTGTTATTAAGAGTAAATTTTTGCTTTGAAATTTCATCATTTTGTTATGAATTCCAGTCAGATGAATTTATTATGTCAATTCAAAATTAAATTAAAGTCGATCATGGTGAATTATGTTTTAAATTGGATAAACTCATATGCATTATACAGTTTTGAATCCTTGAGCAATTTTAAGCTCTGTTTCTGTTAACTAGCGTTACCTATGGTTGTAATTGAAACTTTCAACAGACATTGTTGGTTCGTATTATAAAGGCTTCCACAACAACACTGTAATTCACCAGATACAAATGCCTTTTGATACAATTGCCGATCCAAAATATAAGACTTTTCAAGGATCCTTATTTCAGTAATGTTGATAACTGCTAATAATATTCCCTATTACAAATGGAAGTTGTAAAAAACTAATTTCATTATTGTTAATGTTGTGATCAAGCAAAAAGTCTTGAGATCGTGTGAGTTTAAAGAGTGTTCAAGTCTATCATAATAGAGCAGGGCAGCTTCCCTCACAATATAGCATACATGAACTTATTATCAAAAGATTTATAGAGCAGGGCAGCTTGGCTCACAATATAACATACATGATTTTTTTTTTTAATCAAAAGAAAGAACGGAGTAAATTAATTCAAAACACTTAATTTGCAAAGGGGAGATCATAAACATAAAAACAGAAATATAAGGAAAGAGGTAGACCTAGAGTCTCCTTAATGAGATCATGCATAAACAAAGCCAGAAGAATTAGATAATACAGTAGGAACTCAGAAGCAATCGAAGCATCACTTAGACTACAGTATTGTGCAGATTAGCCGATTCACCAATACTTCAACGTTTCAACCTAAAGCTTGTTGAACCAATTTGGTGGAGGCCAAAACGGTGCACGATTTGTCCACCAATTGTAGACAGTGTTTTTACCAGACTGTAAATTGTACAAAATCGAACAACCACACCTATTAATTTTATAACGAAACCTGGGCCTATACTTAATCCTGACTAGAGCATCAAAAAAGATAACATTGCTTCGACCAAAATCCTTGGCTAAAACAGAGAACATAGAATCCTTACCAACAATGAAAACCCCTCCATCCAAATCGTACTTACGGTCCCAACACGCATTCTCTTCATTCAACACATAAGCACACAGATTCTTAATTACCTGCTTGCCGCCTTCGACAACAAGAATGTAATTAACCATGTCACGAACACTGAAGTCAACCACACGTCTGTGAATCCACTCATTGGATTCAGATTTCCTAACCATTACTTCACCACCCCTTAGTAAAGCAAACATTAGAAAACTATCATCGTCTGCCTTAGTAATGCCATCTTTTACCAAAATGACTTTCCCAATATTTGAATACTGAAATGCATAAGAATCCACAAAACCAGGAATTCTCAGGTTGTAAGATCGATGAACTTCAGTAACCTTGTAATCCAGCAAATTAATATGGCGAGGATGTTCGTTCTTGGGGAAGAATCTGGATGAAAAGGGATCATATACTAACAACTTCTTAGGACCAGTTTCTACAACTTGGATGATCCAAGGAGTAGCAGAATCTGAATTGGAATCATTGTCCAACGGGGAGATAAGCAGAAGAGATTTTTGTGTTATAGATTGAGGGAATTTTGCATCCCAAAAAGTATTGTCGATTGGTTTTGTGAAGGAAACTTGAAAGGGGGAATTTCCGGTGGGGGGAACCGAAATACGCCATGAAGAACAGACAGCTCTAAGACGAAGTATCTCTATCTCATGGCTACCAATCAAGCGTTGAGCAATCATGCTTAAAATATCACTAGGCAAACTACTCCATTGTCCCTCCATTTTTATTTTTTAGTTTCTGATAATAATTTGTTCTTGTTTAGTTGTTGTTTGTGGACTTGTGGTATTTATAGAGTAAGTAGATGCTCTGCAGTCTGCACCATACTATATGCTTGATTAATCTAGAATTGGTAGTACATATTTCCAATAAAAATTGAAGCAACCTAAAGAATTTGAAGAGTTAATGGAAAATGTCAAAGTGCACAACTTCCAATTGATATATACCCATCTTGGTAAATTGTTGTATTGCACGTCTCCTCATGCATATACCCACACAACTCTCAAAACTAATCAGTTCGTTCCCTATATAACAATAACATGAACCAAAATCTTTCAAATTAATTCATGTCCTGTTAGTGGACCATCTCAACCAAAAGCTTAAACTGATGGTTGAGGCCCAAGAATATGTTTTATACTCTATCATGTCCAATATCAAGTGCATTGCATTTTACCAAATGCAAAACACTAATGCTAAGTCATTTTTTTTGAAAATTTAACAGTAGTCATTTGAAATATGACTACCATAATATTTTACTAAAGAAGACTAGAAGTATTAATATGAGGTGATGCACTCATGGTTCATCATTCATTAATGTAGAAATTAGAATTAAGAAAAGTTAAACTATGTTTAATTTTTTTGTTTCCAATAAAAGCGGACATTGCCCATTGGGTTCCCCAATATAGCATGATTTATGCTCTCTCCTCTCTCGTATTCCCGAAGTCTAGTTTACTTGTCTGTTGATGTTCTCAGAACATTGCATTAAAACCAATATAACTAAGAACAACTCGTATATATTGTTAAGATAATTATGTAAATAATTAGCTTAGTCAAAGTGTATATATTGTTACCTAGTTTATAGGATAAGTTTAATATTGTTTCCTAGTTATTTGCCTAGAATTATGCCTAGATTATTCCTTTTTTATTGATGAGCAATGGAGGAAACGATTCACGGAAAACATTCTTTTATATATACTAGGGGAGCTCACGCGCGCGATGCGCGCGGCATGGCTAGCCATCACGGGGGATGTTATGTATTAGAATCTCAGAGTTTACAGACTTTTTTTTGTTACCTTTGAATTACAGTTATTTAGTAAGATTTTTCTTTATATAATTATGTTGATCCATAGACATTATATTATAAAAACATATTTTATGTTTCAATGATTTTTTAAAATGAAATATTTTTAAAGAGAACCCTGAGCTATTGTTTCATAAGTTTGGAACTTTATACATCATTCCATGACTGGGGAGGTGTTGTCTCACACAAATCAATGGAAATTTGGATAGTGTTAATGAGGTAATTATCAAAAGCACCCCTTTCTAGATATTCTTCTAGTTTAACAAGTGCAGAAATACAACACTCAAGGATTAATGGCAAAGCCTAATCCTTGTACGATATATAATCCCTGAAATTCGATTTCGAGTAATACAGTGAGTTGTTCAGTAAAAGTTGACTAAATTAAATCACTTATTTTCAGAGGGGAAACCACAGGGCTATGTATATTGAAACTTTTGAAAGCTAAATAAAATTCGAAGATACAAATTCCTCAATAAACACAAGGTGATGTAAAGAAATATATTTACTTGCAATTAGATAGTCTTTGGATCATATGATGGAGGAGATAGTAGATATATAAATAGTGCCTTTCATGGGATTAATTTAGGACAACAACACAAAAAGTAAAGCAAAATATATCTTCAAACCTCTTTATTTAAATACATTAGACTATAAGACATCTGTGAGACATAATAACCGTGAGTCAAAGAACACTCATCTACAAAGTTGCTTCGTTTGACTCCCCTATAAACTCGACTAAAAGAAACTATATTAAAATTACTACAATAACACCAACATAAGACCCCTTTAACGACTTATTATCCTTGATCATTTTAATGGTCTGCAAGCAATTACTCCGACCTTTACATTCCACCACCACGGAAGTAGCATTGTAATTGTATCTCATTGACATTTATAACCTAAAAGACAATTAATTTCACCTTCGCTATGCTAGAGTCTTGCATTTCTTACCTGACAACTGGTAGCCCACAACTCTTACAACGTAATCACACTTCGGCCAACACCATTATTACCCTAAATTGCAGCATTAACATACTGGTTCCCTGTGTAATCATGTGGAACACCCTGGTTTCTAGCAAGTTTTTCCAAAATTTTGACACATATAGGAATACAACTCTAGTATGCATCATATTTATTCGACACTAAAGCAACAATTAGGCTCATAGTAGCTGTTAGAACACTTAAATTGAGTTTCCAAAATTTTATCATTACTATTACAACTACAACTACATATAATACGAAAAGAGTCAAAAGACCAAAAACGAAATATACACGAGAAAAAAAAAAAAAAAAAAGGATGCACTGCATTAATACTACAACAACAACTATTTTCTCTATCTCTTATACTGCAGAAGGAACTAAACTATTTATCAGAAGGAACTTTAGTTCTGATCAGGTCAGTTGAATTTTTCTGGCAAATATATTCACTTGAACTATCAACCTATAAGAAACTTTAGGAGCAAATGAACTCTAGGCATAGATAATATAACTTCCCACTTGTTACCCAGAGCCAACAAATATTGATTTTTATTCTTCCTCATACTATGACTCTTATACTCCTTCAGCCCATATTTGGTCTCAAAGGTGAGAATAAAGACTCATTACCAGCAAGGGCAGCCCACAAAAAGATGTCAGCAATCGACACATCATGGCCAACCAATAAGGTATTAGTAGATAAGTAGGCATCCAGATAGCTGCAACCTGCTTCAAACTAAGATCCATCCTAGAATAAGTAGATACTTCAACAATAGATCAATCTGTACAGATTAGCATACAGCATCAGAACCACAATTTAGGTTAAAGCATCTGAGCTATTTAGACCAAATTGTATAGAGAATATAGGGGAAAAAAAACTTTCCAGTTTAATATAAATCTTTTGCATATAGAGTCAGTTTATCAGCAACTCTGCCAATATATCGCAGAAGGACCAAGGTTCCACGGAGGTTTGACCTATGAGACCAAAAGGCAGATATGAACAAGGCTTTAGTAGTCTGATATATAAAGTTTTCATCAATGATAAATTTCCAACATGGCTGTGAGGCATGTCTTGGAAGAAGAACCCATGTTTGATATTAACTCCCAATACCCCAGAGAAAAAGTCACATACCAAATTCAAGTATAAGCAATGGGCATGTATAGGGTAAGCTAAAAGATAGATGCCACGACTCCCTCCCCCCAATGGCTTTTAGTTTGGTTGGATACATACAGAAAAACATGCATGAAACTATACTAATACTTCCAAACAAAAATAAGTTCAATTAAACCCGGCATACATTCTGTTTTAGCAAAATCACATAAATAAACATGAAATTCTAAGGCCTAATTAGTTTTAATATATATGTAGATCAAGTTACTCTGCCGCACCTCAAAATGGTTAAGGGAAACATCTTAAAACAATAGATCAAATTCAACACCAAACTCACATTCACCAAATTTTCTTATGAAGAGCACGAGAATATATTTCTTCAGCAAAAGAATCTATGATGATAGCCCAAATTCCATTTGCTTACCCACAACACCATCGGGGGAGAAGCCTGCTTAGCTGAAAACTGGAAAAAAAAAAAAAAAAAAAAGATAAAATATATATTATAATCAATTCGTCCCAATTCAATTGATAGACTGAATAAGGGTTGTGAAATTCAATCAATCGATTATTCAATCTAACCAAAGGAGAGAAATGGTGAAGAATGAAAGCAGAAAATATGAAATTTAAAGTGCGATTATCAGCATAATTAAACGCCAATTTAGAGATACATGCATTGATTCAGCATAATCTATCAATTGATTCAGATGCATGCATTTCAATTTTTTTCGCTATTCAAATTGCTGAAACAAAAACATAAACAGAAAGCTTACTAATAAATCCAGATTGTGAAAGTGATACTCAATAATTTTTTTTTTTTTACAAAAATTACCTCACGTTATAAACTGATTAAATGGAAGAGAGAAAGTTCAGTACGCACTTCCATGGAGAACTCATAGGTCGCTTCAATAGAGCACAGACATTGAGGAGGAAGGAGAAAGAAAAAGAAAGGGGCGTTTAAAGAGGAAGGAGATCAAAATGACTTTGGTATATTAATGGAGGATAAAAATGTAAATAAACTTTTTGAAGGGTAAAATTGGGATCACACTATTCATAAGAACAACTTTATACTTTTTATAAGGTAGGGATATAAGCACATTATATAAATGTAACCCTTAGCTTCAAGATTACCAACCAAAAAATGGATGATGAAAACACCCTTAGCTTCAAAATAACCAAGCAATCAAAAAAAAAAAAAAAAAAAAGGAAGTTCTGCCCCAAAATCTTAGAGATTGGAGCAATCTTCTTAATAATATAATTTCCCTATTCCTTAACTGCCTCAATGACATCGTCACTGATCATCATAGGCTCTGTGGTGTCTGCACCTCATGGCGTTTATCTCTTTCTCCTCTGATACCCTCTTTGCGGTGCCCTCTTCCGCTCATATCCATTTCCCCTGTAATACTCAGGGTTCACCTTTTTGGTGCATTCGTCGACTATGGATCTGTAACAGGTTTTACATAAGACTCATACATAAGAGTGCAAACTTTTTGGCCTTTTGGCAACATTAAAAACATGCTCAGTAACTGAGTATGTATACAGAAGTATAGAACACCATGTCACCATCCAAGTATTTTCATTGACCAAACCATCTAAACTGCCATTGCATACTTAAGTCCTTGGACTGATTTCGCAAAATTAACTTGGCGTGACAATGTGATCAAAGTGCAGTATTAAATACTCCCTAACACATTCGAAAATATCAAAGTGACAATGTGATTATCATTAAGCCTATCTAGGCATGATTTTTTTTAATATAAAAATAAATATATGAATTATATATTGTATAGTAGCATTATTCTAAACCATGTTTAGAAAAAAAAAAAACAAAAAGGAAAATTTAGTTTCTATAATCCCAACTTTGATAGACACGTGTCATCATATAATTGTTTAAAAAATCTAAAAAATTGCCAAAAAAAAAAAACAGCCCACCCACGCCACCCTCCACCTAACTCCTCCGGCAGCCCCACCTCCCCACTCCTCCACCTTCTGGTAGCTCCCTCCACATACTGGACCCACCGGTATCCCCCCCCCCCCCTCCCCCCCCACCTCCCAAAAATCACCCCCTCTCTTACGAGTACCTTAAAATTCTATAATTTATATTTTCAATTCAAAACACTTAAATAAATTTTTTAAAAAAAAAACAAAACCTACTCCGTAAGTCCGTATTGGGCTAATAGAATTAACAAGACGTGATTTGTTTTTATATGTGATAATCACTTATCTTTTTCATCATTAAGTAATTAACTATTCAATTCCTTTCTCAAGCTTAACCTGGCTTAAACGCCCCTCAAAGAGTCAAAGATGGACTTGATGAAGAGGGAAGATAAATTTGATGAAGAACAAAGGGATTGGAGAAATCTTCCAAGCGATATATTGTTCGAAATTTACCAACACATCGATGATGATAAGACTGATAACAAGTTTGAGCTTCGAAGGATGCGTTCTGTTTGCACTTCATGGCGCTCTTCTCTCTTGCCTCTAAAGAAACCTCTTCAGTTTCCTCTTAAACTCCCACCGCCGCCTTCATTGTTAAACAAAACATATGACTCCAATAAACCTTTCACCACTTCATACCTTTCGCGAAGCAATATTATATTATTTCCCCCTCCTCCAGGTCTAGGACACCAAGAAAGTGTTTGGATTGTAAAGGTTGAACAGCGGGTTGAATTGAGTAAATTGCACCACAAAACCCGTTGTTTTTTATGTCTGCATCATTCAAGGACCCTACATTGCGTAAAGGATCTTTCGATATGTTTGATTGCAATGTCAGTGAAATTACTAGGTCTTATTCGCTTGAATATGGTAAATCTATTGAAACATACCCGAGAAAAGCTAAAGCAGTTGTATGTTGGAATACTAATCCTAAAGACAGTAAGAATGGTGATTTCACCGTATTGGTATTGTTTAAAGAAAGAAAGTTGGGTTTGTGGAGGCCAGGAGAAGCCGAATGGAGTATTATACCAGATCCTGTCTTTGAAAATGATCAATTTGTAATCAAAAACATTCATTTCTCCGATATTATCAGTTTCGAGGGTAAATTTTATGCTACGACCAAGGAAGCAAGGTTAATAATGATTGATCCCACAACTTACAAAGTAAGGAATTTGATCACAGTAGGGTTAGATTTGGGGTATGTGTTCTTAATGTCGTATTTAGTTGAATCTAATAAACGGCTTTATCTAATTTATAAAGATCATTTCCTATCATGTGATCCCGATGAGCACGGATATGTTAGTGTTTTTATGTTGGAGGCTCACACTGGGATAAATAAAAATCAGACATGCACTTGGAATGTTGTAACAAACCTAGAAGATCGTGTGTTCTTTGCTACCGACTATGTGACCTTCTCTATCACGGCAGAAGGTTTAGGCTGGTCCAAAGGTAACTATGTGATTTTGCCATTTCATCCCTTCGGTCCACAACGCATTCATCTGTTCTTTAGCGTAGATGAAAATTTAATAGATGATGATGATGACAATTTACAATATTTTGCTGATTATTTGGGGTTTTATAGTTTACAAGATTTAAAAATGTATTCTGGTATGAAAGAGGTCGCTCAATTCACCAAGATTTTCTGGGCCCCTCCAGATTGGCTCCTTAGTAAAAACTAATGTGGTGAATTGGTAAGTCGATAGATCCCATTCTCTTTGTAGGTTCGTGTTTATTAATTTATCAATGGCGGCCATGATAGTGTTGATAAGTCGATTACTGAGCATGGAATCGGCTAGCACAAGGTTTATGCAAATCCTATTCCAGTCAATGATTCACCAAGGGAATTTGTTTTGCCTTAGGCCATAATGAGAACTCAGTAGTAGTCTTGTGCGTTATTTTCTTTAGCTTGCAATAAGATTTATTTAATTTATATGTGTTGATAAGTTTGACAATATTACTTTGTACTAGAATTTAGATACAATTTTATGGCAGCACCTTATGTTTTTGTTACATATATCTTTCACATATGTAAGGGAAGTAACACTGCAAATCCCTATGTTTTTGTTACTCCATATTTCACCGTCCAAGTATTTACATTTACCAAACCATCCAAGCTGCCATTGCATACTTAAGTCTCTGGACTGATTTCGAAAAATTACTTGGCGTGATTATGTGAATAAGTATCCTAAGAGCATCTCCAATGGCAAGCTACAATGCTTTGTAGCTTGCTTTTCCACATAAATTTCTAAGCTACAACACTTTTTAAGCAACAACTTGTTTCAATGGTAAGCCACAACATATTGTAGTTTGCAAAAAAATAAAGTTTTAAAAAAATAATAGATAATTATACACATGTTCCAATATGAATGGAGATTATTTGTCTCTTTTTCAATCAAGCATGTAGCTTGGTTAGGCTACAATTGCTAGCATGTTGCTCAATTTTTTATTCACCAATGTTAAGCATGTAGCTAGGAACTTTATTTAAATTGCAAGCAAGTCCTTATAATTGAACCATTGGAGATGCTCTAAGAAGGTAAGATTTGCATTAGGTGCACAAATTGTGTCTGTTTCGAAACTCTAATACAGTAGAGTAAAGCTGATTTAATAAAGCCAATAACAAGTGGAGTAATTAAGGACTACTCCCAAAAGTGTAAAATTGTAACCTAGGCCCTAATGCCCTATGGGCAAGGTCGCAAGTTGTAAGTCGATCGATGCCTATTTTTGTGTCTTGTGTAGGTTCGTGTTTAGTATTATATCAATGGTGGTTGCCGGCTGGCCATGGTGGTGTTTAACGGCATAATAAGGTGATCATTGAGCGAGCAAAGGGAAATTTTTACTTCAATAGTAGTACGTCTTGTCTGCTAGGCTTTAGATTGCAGTAAGATTTATTTATGTGTTTTGATTGCCCTGCATTGTCTTGAAATTAAGTAAGTTTACAATATTAATTACTAGTGTGTAGATACTAGATAGATTATGCAATTTATTGGCGGCACCTGTTTTCGCTACTTGTATTTCACATATATAAGCAAGGGAAGTAACACTGACAAATCCAAAGTGGAAATCATAGTCAATCTCTGCATATATACTTCATAACATAGATCGAACGAAGTATTATATAGGCAGCAAGGGGGTACAGTGAACGGCCTGCACGGATCGGCTCATGCTGGCCAAATATCAGGTCATATATAATTGTGTTAACCTTCGTTAGTAAAAAATTCTACTATGGTCATTCTTAATGTGACCATTACTATTCTTTAATTCTATTGATCGATTATTTCTTTATTTTAAATACTTGGTCAAACCTCTTTTTTATTTTTTTCTTTTTTTAATTCATTTTCTTTTTTCTGAAAATTAATTTCTGATTTTTAATTCATTTTCTTTTTTTTAATTCATTTTCTTAATTATTTTATTAAAATAACTATTTAATAAAAAAAAATATCAGATTAAATTAAAAAAAAAATTAAAATCAAGAAATTGTACTTCAATGTTCTTCATTGTTTTTCAACGTTCTTAAAGGTTCTCATCCATGGATGCAATCAACCACCAATTCATCATCTTTGTCCCGTAAATACAATAACGCATCGACGAAGATTGAACATAAACCCCAATGTACACAACGTCTACGAAATTTAAATTTGTCTGAATTTGGGTTCTTGCAAATCTGGGTTGGTTTTAAATCCTAGAATAATACTATTTAATTGGATAATCTCACTCAAAGGATGCGAAATAGGCAATTAAACGAAAAAAAAAAAATTCAATCTTTCTCTAATCTGGGTTGGTCAGGCAAGTTGTGGAAGAAACTGCAAAATATCATCTAAGAAACCTTTTTCGATCCAAAAAAAACGAAGACGAAATTTTAAATCTTGTTTTTATAAAAGGTATTCACCTAAATACTCATATGCCATTACCTGTTTCACACATCTTTTTTTAATTATTGCCTACGACCTTATGTCATTTTAGACATTGCCAATTACTCTTAATATAATTCATTATATTCTTTAAATTGTTAGTGAATATGACCACCTTCAAATCCTTCAATCATCTAAATTAAAACACCCACCTTTACAGAAAATTCCATTGACAAATTAGTTGTACATTGTGTAACTCAATGGTTGGTCTAGTTGGTCTAGTTCAGTAGTTTGGTATTAAAATGAGTCATCTATCTTTTATTATATACTCGTATAAATTAAGGCATTTGAGATTAGTTATAAATGTAAAAGTAATGTCATATACTATTATAGGACGTATGTGAATATATAATTGAATAATAAACGAGTTCAAACTCGTTCATTAAAATAAAGAGGGAGTAATTAATTGAATAACAAATGAGTTGAACCCATTCATTAAATGCGTTCAAGTTCATTAATTAAACAAGCTTCAAATTTGTTCAAGCTCGATATCATTTATGACATAAACAAACATGGAAGAGCTTCAAACAAGACCGAACACCTATTTAGTATTGATTAACTCGGTTCATTCACACCTCTAGAGTAGATGTATAATACAAAGCATCCAATTATTAGTGATAGGGTACATAAAGGAATATATGGGTGATCATAACTTTAACTTATTTGTAATACTAATAATTAAATGTAGTGTGACTAGTGTCATTTGATTTTGTTGTCCTATTTTATTTAGTATGGCATTTTTGTTCTTAATGCTTGGTTGGTTTAATTGGTTGGTTTAATTTATCAGTGATAATTTGTTGTAATAGGAGTATAAAATAACAATAAACTAGTTTAGTTCCTCTGCGATGCACGATTTTAAACAAACATATTATGATTTATGACATTTGTTTATAATGGGGAGAAAGAAATTTACTACTTTGTTAATTTTTTGTGTACACTGTAGCATATTATTTATAAAATAAAAAAAAAATCACAATGAACACTTTTGAACATTGAAATATTAACATATTTAAAAAAAAAAAAAAAAAAAGGGAGTCAATGAGGACAAAGGATAAAACATATGAAAGGTAAACTACATTAGATAATAAAAAATAAAAAAAAAGGCAAAAGTAAATAAAATATAAAAAATAATGACATCATCAAAGCAAATTGGCGGGAAAAAAAATTTATGTCAAAGTGACATATGTATCATTTGGGAAAGACATGATGTCAGCAAAGTTTGTTTTAGTATTAGTTAGTTAATAGATATTAAGTGATACATATTATACGGGTTTTATTTTGTCAAAAATTTGACATTATATGGTGACCAAAAAATCATAAAAATAGGATAAATATATATTATTCATATACTCCATACTAATTATGATAACCAATGAGTTAAGAAGACTTATTTCCTAAACTAAACGTTAGATAATGGAATATTCAAAAAGATTTGATCAAATAAAAAAACCAAATTATAAGGGATACCTTATATGAAGTATATCTTTTACTAAAAATACTACTCCTTATCGTTTTCCTTAAAATAAGCAATCAACAATTAATTATTATCATACAAGCAATATTTGGAATAAATTGATATGAAACTTAACACATACTATAATTAACTTTTTTTTTTTTTTTGACGGGGTACTATTATTAACTTATATTAAATAGTTTCTATAATTAAGTTTAATTTATACCTTATTGGAGGCTGTTTTGAATTTTAAATCACCAAGATCAAAAACCAAAAGTTATTTTTTTTTTTCTGTTATTGTCCAAATTTAAGTTAATATTTTCTGTTAAATGTTATACGAAGTATAAACTCTAATTTACATTATAAAATAGGGATTTTAACTTTTTTTTTTTAACAAAAGTCCATGGTATGTTCAAAATATTTGAAACGTGTATTTAATGTATTGTCTATTTTTTTTATTATATTTTTTATTTTTGGAAGAAAAATTATTTTTTTAATATAAAAAAGAAGTCTACACAGATAAAAAGTACTCCCTCCGTCCCCAAAAGAACGACCCTTTTAGATTGATTTCGTGGGTATTAATGAAGTTAAATAAAAAGAAGTAAAAGTTTATATGGGGTTTATAAAGAAGTAGAGAGAAATAGTAATAAAAGTATATGGAAAAATAAAATTTTGTATGGGGAAGCTAATTTTACACAAATATTGTTGCAAATTGATGTGTATTTTAATGCTAATGGGTCATTTTTTTTAGACTAAAATTAGGCCAAATGGGTCGTTCTTTCGAGGACGGAGAGAGTAGAAATAAAGGAAGCGGTTCAACTTACAAAACTGAAGTATACATAACATCAAACTGATGTTTTAAATAAAAAATATAAAAATACAAAATAACTGAAACCTTTACACAAATGCGTCTCCAAATAGGGTTACTTGTTCATTAAATTAAAATACATATATACTACTCGTATATAGCTCATAAACCCTACCTGTGAACCAGTACTTTCCGCTTCCATGGCTTCTTTCACCGCAAAACCCTCGAAAACCCTAACCACCACAAGTTCCGCCGCAACCACCACAAATTCCGCCGCAACCACCACCTCAGCCGATGATTATCAGTCACGCAAATGGGAAGATTTACCATCAGACATAATATCAGACCTTATATGTTGGAATATTTGCTTCAAATTGTTAGTGGTTAGTCAACTCCTAATGTTAGTGGAGTCATAATAGTTGTGGGTTAGTTTAGTGGGGGTTAATGTTAGCATGATCAATGATCATGGGATTATGTTCTTTATTTTTAGTTATATTTTGCACTATATATATGTTGCAGTACAATTTTAAATGGATTGAGTACAACTTTTATTATTCTTTCCCTTCTCTCATCTCTATTTTATTATTTCAACATTATCAAATACCTCGACCTCAAAAGCGACATTCCTCGCCTTCGAGGTGTTTGTACGTCATGGAGATCTGCTCTCCCTCTCTCCGACATCCCCAAAGACCCCACTTATTTCGACATCCCCGGAATCAATGACTCTAGCCCCCCTCTTGTTCTCTACCAAACCAACTTCTACTTTCTCTCTCCTTTGAATCCCTCCCTTGGTGGTCAATGGGTCGCTAGAATGGCTCAAATTGGGCCCAACAAATTTCACCTCTTCAACCCCTTTCAACTCCATGAATATTCTGACTACTTCGTCTCCTTCCCATCTGTTACTGCAGAAATCAACCTTTTGAATTGTCGGGTTCAACAACTTTGTACTTCCTGGTCTGTTTTTCAGGCTAAGGGGTCGTCGGATGACCTCATACCCGCTTCGAAGAAAGTTGTGGGTGGGTGGAATTTCAAATCGGACTATCTCTTTGCTGTACTAGCCCAGCTCGAACCTACCGATGATGTAGGAGGATTGGTGTTATGGAGGATGGGTGACAAAAACCTTACAAGGTTTGAAGAAACATTTGACCATACTTGGCGTATACTTGACATTGCCTATCATAATGGGAGATTCTACGCCTTCGATGCGGCGGCGTGGCGAATGGGTGTCGTGGATGTTGATTATTATAATAGTGATCAAACTCCTAAGATGAAATTCTTCAATGTCCCTAATATTAAAGGCGTAAACATAAGGGATTGTTACAGTTTGATTATGGATGGTCGAATTTATTTACTTGAGACAGTATACTTGGTTCCCTCGAATGGGCGTCTGTTTATGGTTCTTGTTGCTAATCCTGTGGAAGAGCTCGATTCCGGTGAGGAGGTGGAAGGAAGTGAGATTAAGATTGATAAGGTTGATGATGCGAACAAGAGATCAATCATGTTCTTCTATGTTCTGAATGAAGGACGAGAAATAGAGTATAATGCTTGGGAAAGGGTGCCTGATATAGGGGATAACATCTTTTTTATTGGGTACGACTCATCGTTTTCGCTACCCTCGGCTTCGAAGAACCTCCCCCGGTGGAAACCTGGGTCTATTTGCATGTTTACCTGGCCGTTTCCAATGACTTTTGACTATGGTAAGCCAAAGGGTCTTAGTAATGTCACATTTGCAAAATACTGGAGGTATTTGAAGATGTACCAGAACAACACAGTAGAAGAAGATGAAAAAGGTGTTGTGCCTTTTGAGAAGTTGAGTAAGCACAATTATACATTGTTGTTCTTCCCACCACCTCCTTGCGTTATATGGCGTTGTCCAAGTCGTGATAATGCTGTAGCCATCTTGCATAACTTGAAGTTTACAGGTTCGTTGTTTGGGTAAAGTTAAGGGAAAATGGTGAAGAGGAGGTAAAGTTAGACTAAGGAATAGCATTTAATTTCAATTTTGATGGAATTTTTCATTTTGCTTATCTTGGGGTAGTGACTATTTAATTAGTAGAAGGCTAATTGAAGTTGATCCGGTTAATTTTAGTTTTGGAATGAAAAGAAACGTTATTCTTGATTGTTACTTACTTGGTGATTATAAATAATGTTATAATTAAAGTTCTGTTTTTATATACTAACCAATTATCTGGCTTGAAGTGATCAATAATTCAAGTATACATAGCACCATCCAAGTATTTTTGAAATGAAAACCAAACTCATTCCGAAACTATAATCTAGGAGGACGGGGGATATACATAGCACCATCCGAGTATTTTAATTCATCAAACCATCCAGGCTGCCATACTTATGTCTAAGGACTGATTTTGCAAAATTAACTTGGCGTGATTATTATGTGAACAAGTATATATCCTAACAGAGGCATGGTTAGTTTTCTTACACTTGATTAATAAGCATTATTTCCCCTTTTACGTTGTTTCACTACTACTAACAAATAACACACTCGTATTACAATTCAATGTGTTGATTTTCTTAACTAGATGATTTTCAAAGTAACTCTTTGCAAATTTGCTTATGGCAGCAAAACTAAAGCAGGGCATCTCATTAATAATAATCGTTACAATATCTAAATCTGTTTACATAAACCAACACTAGCATTACTGCATTAGTAGGCATTTATGCTGATTTTTTTTTACATTAGTGTGGATTGGCTACTTTGTTTACAGAGTTACAGACCCACTCTTTTGATAATAGCATGCCTGCTTACAATTTTTTCATTGGTTTCCTCTCCAATAGATTTCTTTCACCAATTTGGCAATTAAATCTTGAAAAATGTCCAAAATTACAAATTTACCTACACAGTAAAAAAAAAAAAAAAAAAAACCTCTTACTGTCTTACAACAGTACTACCCCAATAAAAGAAAAAAAAAAAAAATCAGAATTTTAGAGTGGAGCGCAAGCAATCTCCGTGATTAAAACAACACTGTCACTTTCTCTCTCATCAGACAGTAGTCAGTACAGAGTACACTACTCTTCTTCAATGGAGTCCATTCTTCCCATCATCGTCGTCACCCAATCACCGTCAGTCTTTCCCTTAGACTTAACCTCCGCCACCCAAACCCACCACCCAACCACCGGAAACTGGTCGGAACTTCCAGTGAATTTCCTCTACGGCCTCATTAAATACCTCGACATCAGCACCGACATCCCCCATCTTCGAGCTGTTTGCCATTCATGGCGTTCCAAACTTTCTCTCTCTCTCCTCCCTTCTTACTCCATTGGTTTTGGTTCCATCCCTAAACTCGACCTCAAAACCACTCTACCCGGATCCGGTTATCTTCTTGCTTCTCATTTTTATCTCATTTCCCCTGTTAATGGCGGCCATTGTTACTCACCTTGGCTTGTGAGAATCCAAGGGATTGCGACCCGAAAATGGCGCCTGTTTAACCCGGTTAACAGCTCCGACCCGTATTTTCTTTCCACCCCACGTCTTAGCTCCGAAATCAGCTTGCTGGATCATAGGGTTCTAGAACTTTCTTCGCCATTCTCGCTTATTTCGAGTGGGAATAAGAGCTAGGTTTTATCGAAGAAAGTTGTTGGGGGTTGCTATTTATGAAATTGGGGGATTTGGAATGGGGTAAAATTGATAAGGATGATGATAATATTTGCAATTCTCTTAATGTTGCTGATATTGCTTTTTTCAAGGATGATTTCTATGTTTTTGAGATGAATACTTGGCATGTTGGAATTATTGATCCATCTGATTGCGATTTCAAAGAGTCCCCTGAAATGGATTTCATCGATGCACCGGAGCTCGATTTCGGGGTTTCGATGAGTGATGTTGGTGGTGTTTACTTTGTGCCTGCTAAAGATGATTTGTATTTGGTGTTCGAGGTGTTCGAAGAGATTGATTTCAAGGAAAAGCTGATGATATTTATGCTAGATGAAAATGAATGGGAATGGAAACGCGTTACCAATATTGGTGACAATGTGTTTTTCATTGGGTCTGATGTCTCTTTTGCTGTCTCAGCTGAGCGCCTTCCAGCCGGGTGGAAGAGTGGGACTGTTTGCTTGTTTGATCGGACATGTAAACGGTTTATCGATCAGCATGTCAAGGCTTTAGGCGATGAGATGCCCGAGGGGGCCGAGTGTATGGATTCCATCACCTATCCCAAGTACTGGAAGTTAATTCATGTGTTCGACGTCAATGATGAGGAGAAAGGTGTTGTTCCTTTAGAAGATCTTGATGATAAAGAGGCTTATACTAAACTGTTCTTTCCTCCTCCTCCTTGGATGAAGTGGCATTCTCTTTCGCTCAATGATGTTGCTGTACAATTGCACAATCTCAAGTTTACTGATGCTGATGATAATCATGGGACTCGTAATGTTGCTGCTGGTGGTGTTGATTTGCTCGAAGAAATTCCGTAGTTTTGGTTGCAATGTGAAGTTAAAGAAGTTGTTTATCAGGCAATGTTAAGGTTAAGTTTGCTAAATCTTACTACTTTAAGTATAATTTAGCTTTATGAATTAGTGTTGTCTAGTGTATTGAGCTCTGGTGTCATATTTTGGTGTTTGCTAATTAATTAGTAGTGCTTGTTAAGTAAATTAAATAGTACTGTAGTGGACTAATGGTTGTTAAGTAACTTGGTGCTGACTACTTTGTGGAGTTATAATATGGCATTCTGGTATGATCTTTTTCCCCCTGTTATTTACATAAGTGTTTGTGATGAAACTACGGGTAAATTTGATGATCTATCTAGTTAATTGAAGTACTTAAATCAGTGAATTTGTTTACCGTATTGTATGATTTACAATAAGTAGAAGTGGTAGTTACATAGAAGTATAATGCATCTTGGTTGAATTTAGGCCTGTATCTCATAAAATGACTTTGACCTGACCTTCTTCCCCTGTTTAAGCTTTGTTATTGTAGCGAAATGTCTGAAACTGGTCATGAGACTGAAGTATGGAATGCTAGGATAGTTGGATGGTGTAATACTGTAATGAGTGATCTTGAATTGGAAATACTACACAAAAGTTGGATTTTATAATGGTTGATTGTTAGATTAGCCAGAGTAGGGCTGTTTTTTAGTATGGATCAATTTGATTGAGGCCTCGTATGGATCAACTTGGTTTAATTTGGGTCTAGAACTCGACATGGTAGACTAGGTAGAGTTTCAATAGTTAATTCCTCTAACCATCGACCATAGTTTCCCCTTTATTATCCATTGTCTCGGGCAAATTGCTAAACCATCCTGTGAGTTGAAGCTCGTTTAGTGACACTTGGTTATCCTTGCATAAAATGAAAACAGATAAATATTGTAATTTGCCAACACTTGAACAATCAAATATAGGGCACCTTGTTATCTAGTTATCACCACCTCTGTTTGTAGATTCTACATCTTCAACAGCATTAATTTCTTTCGTATTGGACCTGAAGAGACATGATCCTCTGATCTACTGAAGTATACACCACAGTGCCGTGACCTGGTGGGAAGATGGTACATTACTTAAGGTGGTAGGGGGCTGACAAAGGATAGATGAATGTCTTTCATATAACAATTTGACAGAACAATGATCAGAAATTAGGATTGCTAATTTTTTAACCATCTAATTAAAACATCCCTGAAATAGCTTGAAGAGTTGTGTTGTTCAACCGTTCAACTAACTTGTCCTGCAACTGCAAACGATGAAACTCATAGCAAATCCAACCTTTTCTTGCAATCTTGCCTGTACTGAACAACAGCCTGATTATGCACAGGGAGAACTGAGACAGAATGCTGTAGAACTTAAGCCTAGACCATCTAGCATTCTTGTCATTTAAGGACAAATCAAATATGCTATTAACGCCATTAGGTAAATCAGAAAACGGTACTTGACCAATCAATCACATCATAGATGACTGCTAGCTTTGCACTTGGCCATTACACTCCACCGTGAACTCAAACCACTGCAACTTTGAGCATATTGTATGAGGTATCAACTATCAACTATCAACAATCTTGTGCTAATATAGTGAGTTGCCTGAGGAGGTTCCATGGCTTAAGGATATAAGATGCGAAGATTAAAAAGTTGGCAAAGTTGAGCTGAAGGGTGGATTATGATAAAATCATAGGGGTCTGACCTTCGTAATTTTGTCTACTTTAGCTTAAGGGAGTACTTGAGTCAAGGCAGTGGAGGTATAGCCATATTATAGAATAAGACTTTTTGATGAAAGAATGAGCTTTGATTTGTTCACATAAGTAAATATACTTTCATTCAGACAAGTATATAAACAAGTCAGATAGTTTGAGAAAACAAGTTTAGAGAAAGTTGAGTATAACATATCTACTCCATGAGAGTCATTATTCTTCCAGGTAATTAGCAATTTTCATCTTCTTTCTCAGAATATAAATTTACACACTATCAATTCTATAAATAAAAATTTCATAATGTTATCTAAAACTCTTACAACACTCTTGCATCAACTATTCACACTCCTTTTCACTATTTTTTGTGAAAAAAAAAATACAAAGGTCAAAAACATTCTACTACACATATTTAAGAAAAATTAAGACAGGGAATTAAATATTAAAGTCTAGTAAGTCCAAGAAGATACATCAATGAACAAAAGATAGTGAGACCTTCTCAAGGACTTGAAGTGCTTCTTTCATAGAAGGCCTCTTTTGGGGTACCAAAGATGCACAACTAAACCCTAATTTAAATATGCTCATCATAGCATCTTCTTTGCCCTGTATTTCAGCCCTAAGTGCAACATCAGCTATCCTTAAAACCCAATATCTATCCTCAAGCCCAGAACTTGGGGTCCATTGGCCCAATTCCCTGTCCAAATATACTTTACCAGTAAGAAGTTCAAGCAACACTATCCCAAATGAGTACACATCCCATTTTGGGTTAGGCTTGAGGTTCTTCAACGATTCGGGTGCGTGGTAAGGCGATCCAACCCCGTTTGTGTTTCCAAACGGGTTGATATACGGGCTGCCACTCACCGAGAGATCTTGGGTACCGTCGTATGAGCCCGTGGATCTTTTGCTCCCAAACTGACGAGCCGAGCCACTTCCTTTGTTGATACCATAAACAAGCCAGCTGAGCCCAAGGTCACTAATGATAGGTTCCATGTCTTGTGTTAAGAGAATGTTACTTGGTTTGATGTTAGCATGTACGTATCTCTTGTCGTGAATATAGTTTAATCCCCTAGCCAGTCCTCTTGCAATCCTTAGCCGGGCTTCTAGAGGTAAATGATACGGCGTTGAACCACTCTTCTCTATAATTTTCGCCCATGATTGAAAAAAAATGAAAAAAAACATGAAAAGCATGTATTACTGTATTAGTGAAAGTAAAAGCTAGCGCATATAACAAAACCAACAAAAGATGACACAACTAAAGCATACTTCACCATGAAAAGAGCTCAATTAATACCATAAAATCTTTACAAAGCTCCCTTAAATTAAGCTCAAATATAGTGTACTTTTTAAGTTTTAGCACTTCATAAAGCTAAACCCTTTCCTTAGCACGTAATTTAATTCCTATCATAGTAATGAGGACTCTAATAACAGACAGAAACCTCTAATGTGTTAATTTAATTTAACTTTTGCAGATCGTGAGAGCCCTTGAAAGTGACTAGGTTAGGAGAACGGATAAGGGAATCCTCATCCTCAAAACCGTAATAGGCAGTAAAACACTAATAAAACTACCTAAACTGATGCTTAATCTCTCCTTCGGTATGAATGTATTTGGGTATCAAAGTTACTTTACACAACTCCTTTTAAATAGTGGTGTTAATGTATTATATGGTACTTTTTACAGCAAATTAAATCCCTTCCTTAGCTATATGAATATCCATTATTTGAAAGAGAAAGCATCAAAAAAGAAGAAGATTGTTTTATAAAAATAAAGTTGTACATTGGTTTTGAGTACCTGTAACTTTGCTGACCAAAAATATGGTTGAAAAAAATACCACCGACAAAAAAGAAGAGAACAAAAAGTTTAGCTGGATTGAGTTCACTTTGAGTATAACTACAGGCAAAATAAGCATGCATAAAATGCTATGATAGTAAAGCATTTTGCAGTTTATATAACACATATTCTTCATTTTTATTTTCTTTCAGTATATATTAAGAGTTACGGAGTAAAAAAAAGATGCATTAATTTTTCATACACTATCTAATACTTTAACCAACTAAATTAATTGTCTTCCATTAAACACATTACTATATTATTCATAAAATGCGCGAAAGAAATATGCCATAAGTGATTATAGAGACCCAGCAGGCCACCACTAATCAAATTATGGAGACCAAAGTCCTGTAGTTTTCTTAGATGGGCCAAATTTTGATATGATATGTTCTTATCTATGTATTTAGCCCGTGACACAAGGGAAGGAAATTTCCCAAATTCTATGATTTGTTTTTTCATTTATTCATCTATTGTTTGGTTTGGATGTCTGGACCAGCTTTAAAATCAGTGTATAACTAATGCTGAATCTGTCATATGGTTGTGGCAGAACTAAGATTTACTCCCAACATCAATAGCTCCCAAACAAATGACATGACAGTGGGCTAGAAACGCCCAAGAGAAAGGAGTTTCTCGTCTTTGAGTGTATTTGGCCTTTTTCCTCCCCTAATTCCCCCGTGTTCTTCGATATAGAACACTAAAAACATCGTCCTTAAAGACGCACATAACTTGGGTGGTAATCTACGCACTGGGTAGACTGATATTTCTTCACACTGGTCATCACTCCATTCTACCTCTAGTTTTTTTTTTTTTTTTTAGTTGCTTCTATTATTTGTGACTATAATCATTCAATCATACTACTTTAGACAAATTACACAGGTTTTTAGGCAAGTCACAAGAATTTTAACATATTAAAAAAAAATTAAAAAAATACGCTAAAGCAATGTCATTATGGCGCATGTTAGACTGTTAGTTACTTAGCTTTATGGTAAACAACAAATTGTAACAGAAAAATGGCTTTTTTTTTTCTAGCTAAAAGACCCCATTAAATTGTGATTTTCTTAGTTCTTTTATGAGGTACTGTACTTGGCACTCTAGATATTTACACTAACAAATGTCATTCACCTAATCTGAAGACAAATTATGCTGGACTCATTATAAACAATCACATTAACAACAATTTAACCTAAAACATTTCCCAAAGATACCAAATTTGTCAAAACATCATATCAAACAACCCAAAAAAGTGAAAACATTACAATAAAAATAGACCATGCAAAAATTAAAAGGGCATATCATATCCCTTAATAAAAACATATGACCAAGCAAATAATGTTAATTACTAGTAGCAGTGTTGTGGTTAAACACACTAACAAAGTAACAATCCATTGGGTTAATATCTGGTTGGGTCAAGGTTAATTGGTTAGTAATTAACAGACCAAATCTAATTACATGCATCACTAACATAAACAAACTAAGCTAAAACATCATTAAAAGAAGAGATCAAGAAAAGGACTTACTGTAAGCAGAAGTAGCAAGGCTGCCATTAGAGATATAATCATAAATGACGAGCTTTTCATCCGAAGCCCAATAAAAGCCACGAACACGAACCAAATTTGGATGCCTAATCTTAGCAATAGCCTTAATATGTCCTTCAAAATCCCTCAACTTGTCAACTGCAATCTCTCCTAACCTCCTAACAGCAAATGTAGTTCCATCTTGTAACACTGCTTTGTACACAATACTTGACCCACTAGCACCCAATATATACGCCGACGCCTTCAACAGCGTCTCGGCTTCGAGTTCCGTCTCGCCGTCCACCATCATCAACGACCCTCCTCCTCCACCGCCGCCACCGGAACTGTCATTCGGTTTCTCTCCATTCTTCTGATCATCATTGTCATCATCAGAACCGTCATTTTCGCTTTCGGAACTTGTTCTAGTATCTGTTGTTGCCCCTTCTTCACTCTGATCTCCTCCTTTGATGCAATAAGTGAAACACTTTTTGTGTAGCTTGTTGTTTGGAACCACTGTTGTTGTTGCACTACTGTTAATTTGAACCAAGAAATGATCATTTCCTAAGGTGGTTGGCGCCTTCTTTCCTGGAGGAAGATTATTGTTACTAATACTAATATTATTGAAATCTTTTTCTGGACTTTGTTGTTGTTTAACCCTCTTGTTTCTGAGCTGATAAAGATAAAAGAAAACAACCCCTAAAATCCCAACTCCAGCTAAATCAGCAACCGTAATTCCAACAATGGCAGCTGGTTTTAGACCATTGCTATGACCACCCGAGTTCGAGTCTGAGTCTGAGTCTGAGTTTGAGTTCGAGTTGTCGACGGGTTTGGGAATCACAGCAATAGCAGGGGAAATCGAAGCAGAGACATTAGGTGGTGTTGAAAGTGTAGAAGGGATAACACACAAATTCTTCAATGGCTTCCCACACAACTCTTGATTCCCGGAGAAAAACTCCGGGTTTTGACCCATGAAAGGTTTCGACCCGGGGACTTGACCCGTCAAGTTATTGTAAGACACATCAATGGTGGCGTTTCCCGGTACATCTCCGGCGAACTCCGCCGGAATTTCGCCGGAGATTTTATTGTAAGAAAGATTCAAGTACCTCAAAGTGGACCCCACTCCAAGATCAGCCGGTAACGAGCCATTGAAGAGATTGGAAGAGAGGTCGAGAATTTCAATGGAAGGAGGAAAACCGGAAGGGACATTACCGGAAAAGTAATTTCCCTTGAGGGACAAAACCGTCAAATTATCGAAACCAGAGGTGAAATTAACCGGAAGGGGCCCACCAAATGCGTTATTGGAGAGATTGAGGAAGCTCAGGGAAGAGTGTGAAAAGACGGGAATACCCCCGGAGATTTCATTGGAGGAGAGAGAAAGTAGCTGAAGTTGAGAAGAGTTGAAGAGGGTGGGTGGTAAAGTACCATTGAAGGAATTGTTGGATAAATCGAGGTGTTGGAGATGTTCAATGAGGCCGAGATCAGACGGTATAGAACCCAAGAGCTGACTGTTGGGAAGGGCTAAGGTGATGACACGTTGATCAGGGGTGCAAATGACGCCACTCCAAGTGCAAGGAGTTTCGTCGAGATAGTCCCACGAATTGAGTACTGATAATGGGTCGTTGAGGATGGAGTATTTGAGGGAAAGAAGGAAGGTTCCATCTGTGTTGAGGGAGACGAGTTGGTCGAGTTGTAAAGAGAGGATGATTGCGAATAGTAGACAGGAAAACGTATTCAGAGCCGTTTTTGACATTTTAGAGACTCGTGCACTCTTCTGAACTCATGGAGGAGGGAAAGGGGGGTGTAAATGAAAGAAAAGAGAGAAAAAAAAAGAGGTTGAAGAAATGGAGGAGTTTTTGGTGAGGTTGTTTTGGTAACCAGAAGTGTGAGGAGGAGTAGTGGTTTGTTTGTTTGGTGATAATGATGGAGGAGGAGTTGGGGGGTTTAGAGGGGTGGGTCAAAGAATGACTCTAATATAGAAAAGGTATACAATACTACAAAAGTATTAATATTGTAGTAACTGTACTAGTGTACAATTATTACTACTAGTCTGTTTTTTTAGTGATGTGTTTTTTTTTTTTATTGTGGTGGTGTAAAAGAGAGAATCTTTGAATGAATTTTGCAAGAGGACATAACTACATAAGTACATGAGTTGGAAGCTTGCAGGTTTTACACTTAGAGGGAATTGAAAGTCCACTTTTCGCACTTGTATTGGTTTTGTTACCGCCCTTGGGCCTTGGATGTAGAATTGCTAATCGAATTGACATCTTAGGTTGAAATGGATCAGGTTTGATTTAGATTGATTTTGTGTGTGTCACATACTTATATTTATGTCGACTTGAGAGCCTCTTATTTATTTTCAAGTAATTGTTAAATCATTTAACTTTTTAACTTAAGTCAAAATCATACACGAGTAATCATTTTTTGTTATATTAGTTTTCTGATCTAATTGGCTGGGGTTAGGTCAAAATTAGGTTAATTTTGGGTACCATTAACATCTGTGTCAACGCTAATGCTAGTTTGAGCAGGGTTAGATTTGATAGTTGACTGTCTGATTGTTGCTAAAGACAATGAATCCTATTGGATAATGAAGATTACCCACAAACAAGATAACTTGCATGTTCAGCATGTAAAGGTCTCTGAACAAGGAGCATGAATTTTTGAGCTAAATATATACTCGTATTTTATATAAAGGTCTATACTGAAGTATAATGTACTGCATGGCCTGGTTTATAAATTTCCACATAAAATAGTAAGCGAGTTTACTAAAATTTCCCCATCTTTATACAATGTTTAGCATGGGCATATTTTAAACATTTGTAAAGGTGGACAATGGATCCGACCACTGTTGAATCTTGGAAGATAAAATCAGGCACACTAATAAAATAACAAGAGAACAAATTATGAGTTTATAGGTCCCTCAGTCATAAGATTTTGAATTTTAAAACCTCTCAATAAATATTTTGACCATTGTACGTATAACATGTCATTAGTTACATTATCAAATCCACACGTCCTATAATAAACACATAAATTAATCGATTATTATCAATTCATAAATTATAATACGATTAGTTATGGATAAATTAGTTGGCTATCCTTTCATATATTACATCTTTGTTTTAAGGTTGTCAAATTGTCTCGCTATCGCTCAATGGACACATACAACAAACGAAATGACATATATGTACAAAAAAAACAAATTAAAAAACTCATATTCAATTATTTTCTCTCCTCCTAAACCATGGACTACTTTTTTAAAGGTCAATTAAGATTTATAATTTTGTTTTTACAAAAAAAAAAAAAAAAAAAAAAAAAAAAAAAAAAGATTTATAATTTTGTAACTAATGAGTATCAATTTTGAATTAAGCCAATAAGATTTTCGTCTTTGTAGATCAGCTTACATACTTGTTGTACGTTTGAATATAGGAGTGGTTATCATGCTTTTGGTATAACAACTCACAAGTCACAACCGCTAAGCTTATAAGCTAATTTTGTCTACACATTTTTAACCACTAACTACAGCTACAGTAACTAGTGCAACTAATCAACTCCTGCCGCCTAACACATCCAATAAATGTTCCCTAATTTCTTCTTAAAAAGCCTAATAATAATACTCTTAACGGATTATAATACGTAGTATATGGTTATGCATGCATTACCATCAAGAATAAGGTTAATTATGGGCATCAGAATATCAGATCAATAAACTTACGTAATAAAATTTGGCAATGTAGTTAGATTAGGTGGGTCCTCTTGGCCAATATATATTATACACAATCTCTATTTTGCTACTAGATCAAAATTCAAGCACGTATTGAGTGTTTAAGAGTTACAAGTCTTACAACACTACATAGATCAAAATTCAAGCATGTATTGAGAGTTTAAGAGTTACAAGTCTTACAACACTACATATAGATATAATGTAAAACTTGTAATGCTTTATTTTACACTAATTTAGTCTTAGTAATACAAGGAATGAGAGCCGTGCGACATATATATTGTGAGATCTTAAAAGTTAAATTGCTCAATTTACTCAAAAGAATAAGAAGTTACATGATAAGTTTGTTATACATGGAAAATAACATTTTTTTTTTCCTTGTATTATCATATACCAAGCTTTCACTATATTATACTACTCCTTATAATAATTGATGAAGAAGGACTACACTTAAACAAAAACTTTGACTTTAAATCAGCTATAGAGCTGAGAACATGAGATTTCCCTTTTAGTAGGCCTCCCAGAGCAAATAGCGTTTGAACACAAATACACAATGACAATTCCCTTTGTTTATTATTAACTCATTCTTTTCATAAATTATAAACCTTTTGAAATCCAAAGATAGCAACCAATTATTTCAAATTAGTCAACTAATAACATTTCTTGGAATCTTGGAGTTTCTATTATGAAGGGTCCATCAATCTTCGCCAATCAAATTACGGGTCCTAGTAGTACAATAAAAAAATTTAGACAAATGTTCTAATTCTTCTAAGCAATTATTCAAATACCTTCAAAAACAACAAACTAGCTCAACAATATAAAACAAAATATGGGTCAAATTAAAAAGGAAAAATTGTCAAAAATAATACAAACTTTGAGCGGTCCGTCAAAAACAAGTCAATCTTTTAATTATTTCTAAATAATACAAATTTTGAGGGGTATCCGCTTTAAACAAGTTATTTTACCTACAACTTATTTAGTCGGTTAGTTTTTTTTATTTATCTTATAAAGTTGTTTGATAGTTTTAAAAAAATAATACAATATCACTTGTTCCATAGTAACTAATCGGTTTTATCTTGTTTAAAGCAGATACCCCTCAAATTTTGTATTATTCAAAAATTATTAAAAATTTGACTTGTTTTTGGCGGATTTATCAAAGTTTGTATTATTTTTAACAAATTTTCCAATTAAAAATGAAACTTCATCATAATATTGCAAAATTTCACCCACTTTTCAAGCAAATTTTAAGCTTAAACTTATTTAGTTAGATAACTATAATTTTGAAAAGTTGAAACAATGTTTGAAAAGTATATATTGAGATGAATTGAACTAAACTCTTAATCGTTAAGTATTGATCATAATGTGTGATTAAATTAAATAAGACTGTAAATAGTGTCAAAAATGCAAACGTTGCAGGTTTATTTGTAGAAATCGATGAAGCATGATACATCACGTGTTAATGAACATTACATTTTGGCTTATTGTATAAAATTATAGTACATGCTGAGAGTTAATCAACATAAACAAACATGCATAGACTTTGTACAAAATGATCCTGCGCTGTTTGGAATTACACCTTGCTCATGTCAGTAGTCAACTAAGGATATTTGGGAAATTAGTACAAACACGTAACTCTTGAAAGCTTGAAACAATGATTAATTAGACAAAACATAAGATTAATAATTATATAATTATGCTTAAAATAGTACTGTGATTCTAGTTAGTGCACACTTATTTTAACCGGCCCCGTGATGCCGTAGACAGAAATCAGTCCATCTTCCGATGAACCTTGTTTTTACATCTTTTAATATTAGAATAATCAAATTATTATTTGTGGCAGAACTACGAGGTTTTAAGGAATTTTTAAGTGTACTTTTATATTTCTTTTTCAGAAATTACTCGTATTGTTTTTCCTTTTATTTTTTTCTTAGTGGCATATTATTGTCACAGAAAATTGCAGCATAGTTTTGTTGGTTTTCATGGATTATTAATGGAATTCAATTAGTGCAATATAAGTTACATGCATTGGTAATTTATTTATTTTAAAAAAAAAAAAAAAACAAAACTATACATAAGTGAAATTAAATGAGACAAAATCTCTAGTGACAAAGGGATACTGGAATTAAAAAATTATTTGTTCTATTAGCAAGATGTTTAGCTACTAAAATAGAATAAAAGATCAACGGTAGTATTGAGAAACATTAGTAAATGACAAGTGTGAAATATATTCTTCTCATTTTTGAGATAAGCATTCTAGTAATTTGTAGAACTTAGAAAGGCTCTATCTACAAATCTACAATCTCAAGTAGCCTTGGAGTGTTGCCCCATTTTAATATGTTACGTTGAGAACATAGATGACACCAAATATGTACTAATTTACATGGTGAAACTCACATTTGAAGGAGATTTGTTGGGGGTGTACACATCAGTCAAACTCACATGAATTGGCATTCCAAAAAAAAAAAAAAAAAAAGGCACAAATTATGCTTTTAAAGCTCAAATCAATCCCAAATTCTTTTTTATTTGACAATTACTAGCTCTACAGAAAACTTATAATACTTCCTCCATTTCTTTTTATTTGACAATTACTTTTACCACCACATTTGCCAATGTACAAATCCAATAATAGATATTTCTAATTACCAATGAATAAAAATTATAAGACGTTGATATCATAAAATATACATTGAAAGGGTTATTCAAGATCTCACGTGATTATATTGTGTCATATATATATAAATCACAAATAGTAATAAAAATAGAGTTTGTGAAAAATGTCAAAAATTATTACGCGTTTGACTAAAAACAGCTCATAAAAATTAATCTAAGGCCTTCAAGTAACAAGACCCAATGTCTAATTTAAAGCCCAATCCAAAACATTGAGAAGGCCCATAACTAAATTAAGTTTTTTACGATTTTCGTTTCCAGCCACTAGGCTCACTAACTAACTGACTAGTGAAGCAAGGAACCAATATTTTCTCTTTTTTTACAACACTTTTATTCTCTTTTATTTTTTCCTCTTACCTTTCAATTTCTCTTCAAATTTTAATTATGCAAACGCTGCTTTTACCGGCGGCTCGCTCCGGCGTTCCGCCGCCGTCTCCGGCGGTGACAAAGGCAGCGCATTTACACCGGCGAATACCAGTCTCTACTCGCTTTCTCTCTCCTCCTTCGTCATCATCGTCTTCTTCCTTCCTTTCTCTCTCCTCAACAAATTCGATAAAAATGGTGCATTGGCTTCCTCTAATGGCGTCGTCTCCTGTTTCCACTGGTTTCTCTTCTCCCGTTGATGAGTCTGATCAGGTTAAACTAGCTCAGGTGAGTTAACTCGCTATTATTTAACTCATTTTTGGCTCTTATTCATGAAATTTTTGTGAGTGATTCTAGGTTTTGAATTCAGTGTAAAATGCTGAAGATTTTCACTAATTTTGTGTTTATATGAGTGATGCGTGCATATTACGCCTCTAAATTGCTGAATTCAATGTCAAATTATCGCTTATATAATTGTTTATGTAGCTTAATTAGACATTGGATTTGAAATTCTTGTCAAATTCCAAAGTTTTTGCAGTTGAGAATTACATGTATATGGCTTAAACCCTAATCTGATTGTAATTGTGAAATTTGGACTCAAACAGTCTAAATTTGATCAAACGAAGTGGAATTGTACCTTGTAATTATGAGGCAAACTAGAATAGGAGCTGTTAAATGTAGATTTGTGATGTGAAATGGAATTACTGCTTATCTAAGGATTGTTATGGCGAAATTCAGACTCAAATGTTTTGGTCTTTGAGCCTATGATGATGCTCATTACTGAAATTTGTTTGACATAGTAAGAACAGAACCTTTCTTTTTGTAGATTTGACTATTAGTCGAGTTCTGTATTTAGTTTATAGCTTTTGATGTTAGGTTAGGAATTAAAAAGGCAGTCAATCAACATTGCTTTCAGAATGTCAAATTAAAGTTCAACGGCGATTGAGGATTGTTGATTTGTGATCAAGATTGCTTTTAAGTAATGTGAATCTATGAGTTCATCTTCCTCCCCAACCCTTGGGTTTTACATGTTTGCCTATCATCAATTGTGGCATTTGCAACGTTAGGAATTAGGGGGACAGAACACAGAAGTCATATAACTATGGAAATGCATGAATATTTTTAGAATATGCTACCATGGTTGCTCATTAACCTATAGTAATAATCTCTGCTTTTGTGACATGCCTATGCCTTTTCTGTTTTTTACATTTTTTATGTTTGCATTTTGGCACAGGTGGCTAAAAGACTAGAGAAAACAGCGAGATATTTCAAAAGGTTGGGCTCATTCGGGTTTTGGGGACAGCTAATATGCACCATCGTTTCTGCTGTGATTCTTTCATTTTCCGTTGTAGTCACTGGGAAGATCACTTCACCTGTTACATTCTATGCTACTGCGGGTGGAATTGCTGCCGCATTTATTTCTGTTTTTTGGTCATTTGGTTATCTTCGGCTATCAGAGAAACTTCGTAAATCAGCAAATGACCCTTCAAAGGTAGGACCAGAGAGAAAACTACTGGTTTGTTGCTATGGGCATTTTCCGCTCTTGGCCGTCGCTCTTATTACTATGCATTTAACTTAAATTGTCTTGCATAAGCATCTGAATTTTAATTGAGAGAATAGAATAGGATGCCCAAATCCTGCTTCCCCTTTCCACATTAATATACAATAACACAATATGCGATATACATATAATAGAAAGCCTAGGCTCAGTTATAGTCTCATAATCTCATATTGTGAAATGCACTATCTTGGTCCTGAACTTTGTATGTACCAGGTTTACTATCTCATCAATTTTCCTTGACCACTGGGTAGTGAGTAGTGACAGTGTAAGCAATATTATTGTCTTTACATAGTTCTTTCATGGTTTCTCTGTAGTTTCATCATTCTTGTAGACATGTAGTACGTGTGCATAAAATCCTTTTGGTTTTTGCCTTACAGATGCAATCAAATCATGGTGTAAATGTATCATTATCTGTTGTTTGTCATCTATTTTCACATCTTTGAGTGCAATATTAATAAAATAATTGTTATTTGCTCTTGACTTAGCTTGGAATTTGACTGCAGTTCATATGAAGTGAGAAACTCCTCAATATTCTTGAATCTGTGGATTTTTCTACTCCTAGTCTTTAATTAATGCTTTGTGCTTCCCATGCATTGACAATTACTTAACTCTTTTTTGTTTATAAAATCCTTTATCTTTTATCTTAATCGTCTTTTTATATGTAAATCTCTCATTTTCCTACTTCTTAAACCTTTCCAAGATACTTTGTGTTGTTTGATTTGATTATTGACTAGTGAACTACTATTTTAGTCTGATATTTTGGTCAAAGTAAATTTTAAATATTTTCTTACTATTTCAGGCTCCCCCACGTGCTGATGTTGTCAGAAGTCTGAAAAATGGAATCACTGTGAATCTCCTTGGTATGGGTTCTGCTATATTGGGAATGCAAGCCACTGTAGGATTACTTGTTGCCAAGGCTCTCACTACATCTGCAAATCCTTACTATCAGGGTGTAGCCCCTGGGTCGAGCCCTGTTCTTGCTCTGGACGTATTCTTGGTCCAGGTATATATCTTTGGAACATATAATTGAGCCACTCAGATGCAGATAACGTCTAGTGATAATATGTTCACTCTGATTTCACAATCCCCGCCAAAATGCAAGATAACATACCCTAGTCCCTGGGATCTGTCAAAGTGTCCGGTGTTATTCCACCGTTTTCAGGCTTTGATTAGAGTTAATGCACTTGAACAAAAAAATGGTAGTTATTTAATTAGCATACAAAAATGATAAATATTGCATAATATTAAAGTGACAGAATTACTGAATACATTTTAAGGAGTAGAGGGAGTAAAAGGAAGATCTAGAAAGTGTCCCATTTTTATTTTTTTGGCTGTATCTTCTTGTTTAAAATTAAGATTGTCATAGGGAAAACAAAGTTAACGCTAACGAAACATGCTGACCATGCAGTTCAATTCTCACACATTCCTTCCCCCTACTTTTCCCTAAACTAAAAGATGGAACTGAAATTTAGGTAGTGAGAATATATAGCAGAAATGTTTACCTACAATTACTCACTTGATCATCTCTCTTACAGGCATCAGCTAACACTATACTGTCTCATTTCTTCGGTCTTGTTTCCTCCTTGGAATTGTTGCGGTCAGTGACATTGCCTACTGGATCTGCTCCTACTGCCAAGATGGCTTAGACTTTTCTTTTTTGGGTATGTGCTTCATTTCATCTGTGCACAAGAGAAGGTTCTTGATGATGTTTTCATCAATGTCACAAACAAATGTTTGCTGATGAATCTTGTATTCCTTCCTGTTGATAGTTGTGTTTGAACTACTGTGTCAATAACTGGTGTAATAAAACAAAAAGGTTAGGAAGCTAAGAACTTCAAGAGTATTTTGCTCAATTTTCACTAATATAATGGAATTTATATATTTTGCTCGACTTCCACTGATATTATGGAATTCATATATTCTGCTTAGCAGCATTAACTGCAGGAATGGAGGAGCTACTACTCTCTGGGTTACAAGTACAGCTCATTCAACTATTATCTTGCAACAATTTTTCAGTCTTAATTATCTTTATTCCTCCTAATTCTATTGATATAAATTTTCCCAAATTTTGGATATCCGATATCCAATCCATGCACACCCCTGGCTGCCATGGTAGAAGGAAGAGGAAGATTATGGTTTTTGTAAAAAAAAAAAATATTATGTATATATATTTGCAGAACTTTTATAGCAATATGTAAAATAAGGTCGCAGGAGATGAACTATTTAATAACACAAGGTTATACAATCAAACCTTAATTTCCACTGAATGGAATTTTGCAAAACACAAGGTAAATATAATAGGGCTAATTTGTATGTAAAACAACCTTTGGTTTTATTTTCTAAATTGCAACATTTTGTATTTTACGCCTCTCCCAGTCTTTCCCCTCCAAAAAAAAATGTGTTGTCTAACAATACACGTAATTATATTTGTATAGCGTGTATATCAGAATGCTAGATTAATCCCAAAAATGAATGAGAATTGTTTGTGAACACCTGTCCAAACAAAATGTGGAAAGGTATCATTAAGGGCCTGTTCATATTTACTTAATTTCAGTTCAGCTCCAATCAGTTCAGTTCAGTTCAGTTCCAATCAGTTCAGTTCAGTTCAGTTCCAATCAGTTCAGTTCAGTTCAGCTCTTAATTTCCCTCTCACATAAAATATTCATTTCAGCTCAATTCAGTTCAGTTCAGTTCAGTTCCAATCAGTTCAGTTCAGTTCAGCTCCAATCAGTTCAGTTCAGTTCAGTTCAGCTCAGTAAATATGAACAGGCCCTAAGTCCTATTATAGCTTGCTAAAATTACATGGGCACACATTTCCATCAAAAAAAAAAGTTAGCACACATTTTCAGCTATTAATCTATATTTTCACCAAGAAAAGAGCTCAACCATTTCCAGCTTCATGTAGTCTTGATCACTGAAAAAATACAAAGGAAAACTAATGCTGATGATTTTACAGTAATGTGTGCCTATTTCTCCATCAGAAAAAGTGATGATCTCCAATTCACCACCTAGAACATATCTTACACTCTTTCTCAGTTCTGGAAGAAGCGCCGTAAAGCCAATCGATCTCCAACTACAAAATTTACCCACTCCTTAAAACCTTGTAAAGAAAAAGTCAAGTCACTCAAACCAAATCCCAGCTACGACCAATGTGAACATCAATCTAGGACATTGTGTTACTAGACAAGTGTAGTATGCACAGCTCGAACATCCTCTTGAATTTTATCTGAAAAATACATCAGATAATAGGTGAACACAATGGCCAAGCAAAAAGAGAATCTTCGTGCAATAGAGTAAACCAGATATGCTCAAATTTGATGTAAAATGAAAAGACTAATGACACATCAGAAGTAACTTTAGTGAACAGAATGAGTTTATATAGTTCAATGCTCCAATCATGGGATTACCAGTTTATAAGTTCTAGGCTCCCATCAGAAGCACCAACTTTAAATCTTTAACACCGTAATTCATAACTACATTCTAATAAACAGATCCACAAGAGCGAATCAAAGTGCCAATATACAATGGAAATGTTGCACAAGATCGATGCAGACCACCCAGATAAATTCCTTTCCTTGATGTGATTAGTTAGTAAAGAAGATTTATCAAGGCGAGTAAAATACTATAAACATGTGTAGGTCCAGCATCCGAAGTCTCATCCCCCCTCCCGTCCGATCATACAAGATTGAAACAGTGTGAACTGAAACCGCTGACTTATTTACAATGGCATCAACTAAAATAAGAAAAAGCAGGTTATAGTCGAGGAATCATCCTCTTCTATAAGCACACAAAAAGCTATCATCCACGTCTCCTCTTTTTTTTTTTTTTTTTTTTTTTTGACACACACGTCTCCTCTATAAAGCAACATTGTCATGGCATACTAAGATGAAAGAGTCTCCACATCCTTTCTCAAGACTCCTCTTCTCAACAATGATGCCGCTCAGTAATTTTCATCCATGTCCCCCTTTTATAAAGCAACGTTCCTATGCCATAGTCTCATAATTAAATAGGGCTGTCATCATCAGTCCCACACTCCCACCCATATATCATCAGACAGTCACTATCACTTGACTACAAAAAGGTACACTATCAAGCCCTCCATCACTAGGGCTTGCAAAAGATTGGATTCGTAGGAAACTTTCAAAAGAGGTTTTTTAGAGGTTACATGCATTTCACTCAAGTGCTATCCCATAATCTCTTAAAAAAAAAAAAAACCTTTCAAAAAGAATCAATAGTGCTAAATGACCATCCTCTCCCTTACCTCAATTGGGGGAAAAAAAATATTATTTCTTCACATATGTTAACAATATCCATTAGATAATAACTTAGTCTCACATTAAAAACTTCATGAAAGATGTTAGATGTATCATGCAAGATCAAAGTTTACAAAGCTCCAGACTGATAAATATGTTTTCAGATGGAGGAGTGACTTAATGGAAAAGAAACCTTACCCTCACAAAGTCAAAACCAGCCAAAAATAAATAAATAAATATAGAAGAGACAATTGAGTACATCTTTTCCCTTTCCTAAACAAACAAAAAAAAACACTTCATATCACTAGTAGAGAAAAAACTAAATGTCAGTTTAAAGCTTCTCACAATTGCTAGCTTTATATCATAATACAGCAGAATGATACAGTTAAGTCAGGTATTAAATGCATTTGCAACTTGCAACTGCCATATTATTGCCATAATCAACAAGATATCACACTGAGATAAGGTAACTAATCAATTTTAGAGCAGGTACAGAGCATAATTTGATCAAAATATCCACACCATGATATTATCAGATCATTTTTTATAAAACAGGACTGCACCAAATCAATCTAAACTTCACTTATACCTAAAACAGGAAATTATAAGGTAAATTATATAGAACCAGAATTACAGAAAAAACACTCGCATCCACATCAAATGGTCCAGTCTACAACAAGTAGCTCCTTATTCCATTACATGTAGCTGGATGGAAAAAGAAATAAAGACAACAATACACACAATGATCAAAGGAAAATTTCTCAACACTACAGCCTTGAAGCACAAAATAACTGGAGTAAATGGTGTACAACACATAACTCCTAAATCCATTCAATTTGTTAAATTATGCCTTGAATTCATACAATCCCCCCCTTCCCCCCCGCGCCACACACACACACACACACACAAAACCCATCCTTCACTTTTGAGCTACGATTTCCTATTCGGGCCTATTTTGGGGCTAATTTTGTTTCTGTTTTGGGGTACGAGTAACATATAAACTCCCAAGGTCATTATTAACAAGCCTCTGGATGAAGTTAAGACAGTATTAGTATCCATGTGTTCTTTAATGTTGTTTATCATTAGTCTTTCTTACATTAGTTACAATACAATTACTGAAAAAGATATTATAATTTTCAAAGCCCTCTCTGTTGAATCCATTCAAGCAAATCTACACATCTTTGGGATAGTGGCATACCAATTAAGATTTCTACTAGATTTTACACCTATGGCATAAACAAACCACATAAACACAAACCTAAAATATCAATATCAGAAGTAAATGTTAGCACAACTTCCCCCTTGTTAGAGAAGGACTAATGGAAAAGGAAAAGTATACATTACTAATTAAGGTTCACCAGAGGAACATATCTCCCTACCCCAAAATACCAGAGCAAATATACAATGAAATTTTCAGGCTTCACATACAGTGCAGTATAAGCTTGGAACAAACATAATCCGCGATTCTTTAGAAATAACAGCATTGTGTGGAGAGGAAACTACAACTACACCAAAGGAAAACTTGCACATGATGTATGTATGCCCAGGATGAAATCTATTTCAATTCCAAAACCCAATATTCTCAATTCAATGCTTTGACACTAATGTCATGCTATGGCTAAGTAAGTCACTCACCTAAGATCACAAGGAACATCAACATAAAAATGTAAACATTGATTTCAAAGGCCAAAAAACTTACACATAACCCCAGCACATACCATCATAATAAGAAGAAAATACTAAAGATGCATTTTCCAATTCAAAAGCTATACCAAGTAAAGTAATCAGGAAAGAAGATTACCACTTCAGCCTACTGAGTCTTCTTCTTTTTCTTGTACAATGACACTGGGATCTTTCTTAAAACAGTTGCATCAACCTTTCTGTAACCAGCGTCGAGTAGTCTACATGCTACATTCATCTTTTCATCAACCTGGCTCTGGTATTTTTCATACAACACTGGCACCGATAGAGCAAGAAGGAATCCTACCCAATTTATCGAATCAAACATCAATATTAATACACAGTGATACCCATAAGCCAAGAGCAGCACGCAAAAAAGCAGTGAAAAGCGTGATCATATAAAAGCACTCACCAATATAGACAAATGTGACGAAATTGCACAAACTACCAATGTATGAAATCAACCACAACAATGCTGCAACCTAAACACAAAATTCAGAATAAATAAGACTAATTATGAACAAATTCCAAACAGAACACACAAATTCCCATCACATAAAGTCACAAAACCTGAATAAGAACCCTCAAATTCCCACAAACAGCAATCTCATGAGCAACAGCCAATGCACGATTAAGCCAAACTCGAATCACATCAGCCGCCTGCTCGATCGACTTATCCGATACTTCCAAATCAGGGACAGGTGGAAGAGGTCTAGTTCATCAATCACAACAAACAAATTCACCACATTTCAATTTCAACCAACATCAAAGAAATCATCAAAACTTAAAACCAAAGAAAATCAATTACCTATTGAGAAGAGAAGCAGATTTCGCCCAGAAAAAGAGGATAGCAACAAGAAGCAAAAGCACATTAGCGACGAAAGTTAAAGGATTATAACCAGCACGTTCAAAGAGAAGCCATAATGATGTTGATGAGACTAGCAACAAAATACTTCCGAAACGTTTTCTCCATAATAGCACGTCTGCAACTGAAAATTACATCAAAATTCATCAAATTTGCGTCAAGAAATCAGCAAGAATGATCGAAATTGCAGAGATCAAACGAAATTGGATGAAAAATTGAGGAGAGAGAAAGAGTACCATAACCAGCACCGAGAGTTTGATGAACAGAAATGCGACGATTAGTGTGAGAATCGCCCATTATATGATTGCTAGGGTTTGTGGATTCTCCGATTCTTTGAAGAATTAGGGTTTCTGATTCGAGATTCTTAGGAGAGAGAGAGAGAGAGAGAGAGAGAAATTGGATATTAGGGAAAGCAGTTGAGATAGAAATGAAAATTGAAATGGTGACGACAATTTTACGTTACTCGTAGGATATTGAAAATAGAGGGAATATTCATACAATTTGTTGCTACCGGAAATGACAAAATATTGTTGTCCAAAAAACGTATTTGATTGTCAAAAAAAAAATACTCTGTATGTGATTATATATAGGGGTGTCAAAATTAAAAACTTACTTGATCCGAATGTTTACATTTAAATTTAATGTGGAACCAACCCGAAGTTAACTCGAAATTGATTTTATTGTATACCCGGTAAATTAAAATTCAAACCCAACCTGACATCGATTCATTGTATATCCGAAACTAATAAAACCCGATAATTCAAGACCTGAGTTCAATTTAACCCGAAACCATCTATACCCACACAAATACCTCATTTTACCCGAACTAAATTTACTTGATCCAAAACTATCCATGACTCTATTAAGCCCGACCCAAAACTTATTAGTTAATTAGTTATCAACTTATTGATTATAATAAAGACCAAGTGGGTTTTAAATATAAAGTGTACTTAATGGGGTTGATAGGATTGAAAGATAATTTATATACTTGAATAGAAAATAGCTCAAAAATGAGTTATAAATTACATGACTGATTCAAAGTGAGATCTAATCGAAACTAAATTGATTTGAACTGAGATCTAACCGAATCCGAAATAACATGATCCAAAGTCTATTAATTCCGTTTTGACCCAAATAAACCTAATTAAATCCGAATCCGAGCTCACCTGAACTCAATATGACTCGATTCAAATTTAACTTGACCCAAATTCGATTTGTACCTGACCATACTTGTACCCACCTTTGACTCGAATATAATTAAGCTTGACTCGACTTGATTTGGTTTGTTAGGATAAAATGACCCGTCATAACTCGACCCAAACACCCCGACCCATCGTGAGTCAACCCAAACTCCATTGGGGTACACGATTTGTGACCTTTACTTATATACTCCATAATCATAGTTTTTTTTTTTTTAATATATTCTTATTGACATTTTTTTTTTTGCGTATAGACAAAAATATAAATTGTACAATGAGTAAATAATATAGATGGAATATGTATAATGATGAAATTACACTAGTAGTCCAATCGGTGTTTAATTTTATCATACATTATCAAATAATATCAATGTTAATTTTAAACAAAATAAACCCATAAATTAATAATCACTTAATTACAATGGATTTAACATTTGTTGGTTTCGTCTAAAAATAAAAATAAAAATAAAAATAAAAACATTTGTTGGTGTTTTTTTTTCGGTTGTAAAATACTTCGTATGTGTGAGAGTGAAGCAAGTGTAACTACACATTAGCATCCAAAACTTATTTTTAACTAATTCTGTTTTTTCAACACAATTTGAACTTAAGATAGTAAAGTAAGAGTCTGTTCTGTTCAGCTTAATTTCAGTTCAGCTCCGCTCCAATCAATTCAGTTCCTAATTTCCTTCACTCATAAACAATTCATTTAATTTCTATTTAGTTCAGCTCCAATCAGTTTAGTTGTTTTATTTAAATCGGAATAGGCCCTAAATCATAGCCCTAAACACAGTAATTGTCATAAAGTCTCATCTTCAAACCATTTTACACAGATAAAACATACGAAGTATCAAGTAGAAGTTGATATGATTTCCAAACTTTTTGATCCTTATTAATCCCCTGCTTCACTCTTTTTTGTTAGCTGAATTTCAAAATCTCATTTCAAAGTTAATGGGTGGCTCAGTCATATGGGGCTAAGGCACAACTGTGCACAGCCATGAAACTTTGAATTAAGCAAGTACATAGCGATTAGTCCGTTACATAGCAGTTAGCAAGTAAATGAGGCTTACAACACAGCAATCTATAAAACATACTATTATGCCCAATAACCGCACTATGCAAATACATGTAATTGTATTTGCTCAATCATGAGTATCCAAAAACATGAACTGCTGAGGGTTTGTTCAATATAACCATACTTGGCTCAACCATGCAACTATCAATTTTTAATTTCCATTTGGATGATCTCAGAGTTAGCAAGGACAGCAGCGCCATAGTTCAGGACAAATGGAGATCTCTACTTTGCTTCAGCCAATTACAAATTGTGCAATTTTGTGTTATGTGGCAATTGGAGAAAAATCACTGCCGAAGAAAGTCTGCCAAAAGTGCTCAATCATCTCCTGTCTTCTCATCATTATCAGTATCCCCGCTATCATCGGAAACATCCACTTTCTGATGCTCCTCTCCAGCTGTATTGGGTTTGCTTCTCTTCTCCTTCTTTCTCTGCTTCTTTTTTTGGCGTTTTGCACGCTTTTTAGCTGCTTGTTCTTCAGCAGCTTTCAGTCTTTGTTCTCTTCTATATTCGAATTCTGCAACCTCTCTCCTTCTTTGATAGTCAACTTCCATTCTGACAAGCCTGTCTTGCTCTTTCCGCCTCATTTGCCGGTACTGCAATACAAATTTAGCATTCAAACCAGGATAACAAGAATCTGTTTTTGGGTCACAAAAAATAGGAAGGGGGGAATAAACACAAGAACATAAGCGCAGCTTACCTGAAATAGGCCATTGGTCAACCCATATAGATTAATTTATTTATTCAAATACACACCCACAGAGGTAAGATAAACAGGCAGAAATGTAGGAGTCAAGAATGTCAGCTGCACAACTATGCAAAACTGCCATCAATTGGGTTCAACATGTTGACCAATTTTTTAAGGAGCTAGTAAAAGACTAAAAGGTAATGACGAAAACTAACTTGAGGTACTGTGTCTAAGATAAAGAAAATTATGTACTTCAGTTGTAAGGTCCACCCTGATTCCCTCATCCAGATTTTGCATTTTATTCCAATAATGCATGCCAACACAATCACAATCTTAGTTTCAGTTGTTTTGTCTTCAAACAAACACCAAGTAATCACTCATTTCTCAATGGCTCTCCAGCAAATGCATTTTACACATCAGAGGAGCTATAGGATGGGCACATCAAAGAAGAGAATAAAGTAACCATGGCAGTATGGCAATGCCCAAACTCAACCTCATGCTTATACAGTAACCATGACAGCATGGCATTGCCCGTACATGAGAAAAAAAGAACGCCAAATATATTTAACACACAACAGTCAGATTCTTGCAGAATAAACACGTAGTTCAACGATGAATACTAAAACAGTAAAACTTGTAGAAGGTTGTTCAAAGGCACACACAGGCTCTCAGCTAAACATGACAAATATACTAAAGCAAGAGAATATATGGTTCCACCATTCAGCAGCAGTCAAGGTTATTAATTCAAGTCGAGAGTTGCAGTGAAAAGTTTGAAAACAAAAACTTTGATACCTTTAAACCTAAACGACTTATATAAGGGACAAATGAAGCTACAAGAAGAATGTTACACAAAGCAAACAGAAGATGCATTTGTGATCAAACCAGCAAAAGAAGATTCCTCCTTTTCTCCCACCCTAGATTTTCCTATTTGCTAAAACCTTCCAGTGGATAAAGGTTGTAATTATATAAGAAGTATTGCTTATGTATAGAATTATAGTTTTCATTGACAAACTAAATGCACCCATTCCCGGTAATAGAGCCATATGCCTACCTATTACTTCCATCTACAACATCAAGCAATGAAAAAAAAAAACATGATGTTGAACTTGAGCTGTATCATAAACTTCCTCATCACACAAATCATCCATGTCGACCATGTGTCTCCGTTTCCTTATCACTCATGCTCCCAACTGAACCATTTCCATAAACCAAACTATCCACTCCAACTTCCAACTTATAATTCATACCTAGAAAACCGCCCCTTTGCTCAATTTGTTTTGTGATTATAAACTCCTAAGAAATTTCAACAATTGGACATGATCATTTCACTTTCTCTAATTTTTGCAGGAGTCAAGCTCGATTTCAAAAATAAATTACAACCCGAAGTACATTACGCACATAACTTCTTACACAATTAGCAATATCCACAGAAAAAACTCATTAAACAAATAAGCAAAATCACCCTTAAATCACATCACTAGCAAGATTCCACTGTATACCACAATCATCAAAATTTCCCCTTTTCGCTGTTAAACAATAATCCCTAATTTCGACTCAAAAAGATATCAACTTCAACCACTATATTTACTCCCCCAAGTTCTCATAATCTATTGTTATTGCAAATTAAACTGCATTTAGCTACCAAATCACAACTAAATAAATAAAATTAACAACTAAAATTTCCTAAAAACAACATAAAGAGTTATATAAATAAATGAATGAAAATTAAGGGCTTAGGGTTTTAGAGAAAGGAAACCTGATGAAAATCGCCGGAGCCAGAACCAGCAGAACTACCAGAAGTATTACTAACTCGAACAGGAACATTCTCAAGAATACGACGTAGTTTAATCTCAATATCTTCCTCTTCTTCTTTGAAAGGAGCGCGAGTGTACTCCACGATCGCGTTGCTCGTCGACGGCGGCGGTCTAGGCGGCAAAGCGGACATTGTAGACGGCTTATCTTCTACTGCAACTATCTGTAAGTCGCCTTCTAACACCGACCTCGATTGACCCGATGACATTGTTTTGATTCGAAAAATTGAAAGAAATCGGATGGTTGTGTGAGAAATCGAAAGGTATTATGAGAAGATTTTGTGATTAATTGATGATTTTTGAGTGATTTGGGGGTCAAATTGGGTTTAAGTTGTGAATTGAAATCCCTAGAAATTTGATAGGAAATTGCGGCTTTCCGGGAGGAGACGAGTACGGATTATTGACGGAAAGACTATAGAACAGACAAAAAGAAGAGAATCGATTGATCAATGGTTAAAAACGGAGTATGTAAAATAGGATGGGTATGTAAAATACTAAAATGTATACTTCCTCCATTCTTTTATTTTTGCCCCGTTATCATTTATTGGATTATATTAAGAAAATTTTAACGTGGGGGGTGCTAAACGCAACCTAGGTTTACTTGACGTAACCCTTTTTCCCTTATTTTTTAACCCTAATAGAAATATAAAAGTTATCTTTTCTTCTCCTCTTTGAACTTGGTAAAGAATCTAAATAAATTTAATAACTTTGTCACAACAGTACCAAAATCAATTTATAATACTCATTGGGATTACAATGGATGATAATTTTGATATGGAAAATCTTGGAATTAATGTAAGTTTATCAATTTTTAATATTTTTTTTTCGAGTACATTTTGTTCTATACGAGTGAAACAGTTGCTCTATTTCGGTCACATTGTACAAAATAGACACCAACATTTCGCACATATGGAACAAAACAATTTACCCTATTTCGTAAAAATTGAACAAATTATTATACTCTGTTTCGTACATATTGAACAAATTACTTCATTCTGTTTCGTACATATTGAACAAAGCAAATATCCAAAATACTACTCGGTACTCTTCTTTGTTCATCCCAATTTGATTCATTCAATGTATTGAAAATTAGATTGATTTGTCATCAAATTTGTATATGGTTCAATATCTTATATGAAAATTGCAACCTTTAATAATCAACTAACAAGCAAATTTTCAAAAAATCTAGAAAAACTGATTCAAAACACACAAATTTAAAACACCTTTTACAATTGTTCATTCAAGAGGAGATCTAATAATAGAATTTTATTACAAAAACTAACGCTCCATATGCAATTGACACTTAAAGCCCCAAAATTGTCAAACTCGAGCGCAAAAAACCCAGAAAATAAACCCTAAAAATAATTGAAAAAATGAGGGAGATTGTGAAGTTACCTTTACCACAACAATGAAAAATTAGTAGCGAAGATGACGGAGTCACGATTTCTGATAATTAGCTTCAAAAGAATTTATGAAATTCAATTGGCATTATATGAATGGGTGTATGATTTAACTGAATGGTTTTGGGGTTTTAGGGTGAAAGAGAGGGAAGAGACGAAAGAATTAGAATATGAGAAGGTAAGGGCATAATTGGGTTTTTTTTGGGGGGGGGGTGTAAAGTAGGTGAAGGTTGTGTTTAGCAACTGTGATTTTGTTTATAAGACGCGTTTTGGAGACCATGCAAAGTCAAATAGGGCGTACATGTTTTTTTAGATTTTAAACTTATATAAGAATCCATGGTTAAAAACAGAGGAAAATGAATTTAACCTTTGAATTTGTCTAATTTAATATAGTGATGTATAGTCTCCAAAACATTTGACATGAAGTAATAGATAAGACTTAAAAACAACAAACAAAAATAAAAAATAAAAAGACTTTAATTTATTGGGAATATTTCTTTTCAATGTTGTAAAAAAGTCTAGACAATGTTTTTACACAGATACGCTAATGTAACTCTATTATATACGAAGTAGTATCTCATTAAGATTGTGTTCTTTTCAAGAAGGGGCTTATTTGATGAAAGAGATGAGAGGGGGCTCATTTGATGAAAGAGATGAGGAAATTCTTTCAAATGAGTCTCATGAGATTTAATTCCTAAACCTCAGAGATACGAGGTGAAAATAATGTCAATATTCCATCACCTCAACCTCATTTACATGACTAAAATTAATTGGTACTAATAAAGCTGATTGTAAGATTATAACATACTAAGTACTATGTATATTGATACAAAAAATTATTTTACACTAGTAACAAGAAATGTTATCGAATCCCTGAAAATTTCACCATACACCCGGGGAGCATGGTACATCCGATCATAATGTAAAGGTTATTAAATAAGGCGGAAAGAACATTGCATACAAATTAAAGTATATGAGCCAAAAAAATCAAAACGAGTATTCCCTCCTTAGTTTAAGGGATTGATTTGTTATTTATATCCTTGATTCATGAAATTGATTTATTATTTACATTTTATATATTAATTGAATACTTTTGGTGAATAGAATTTCATTTTTTGTTAAGAGAGAGAAATTGAATTTATATAGAGAGAAATCATGGTAAATTTTGAATTTCAAAGTGATTCAATGTTATAATAGTGTTGATTTTATCGTTCCATTATAATCTCTTAATGATGTAATTGATTAATTTATTGTTGAAAGAAAAGATATTTTTTAATTTTTTTTTTCCTGTTTTCGTGTTATTTTCTAAGGTTGAAGTTGATATTCTTCGTATGATGATAAATGTTCTTTTATCAATTCTTGGATACATATTTTTTTTTTTATTGGAATGGAATATGTTCTTTAAATCTGATCAATATGTTCTTTGTATATAAATTATATGTTCTTTACATTATAAACAATGTACTTTAATATATGTAGATGTAGATTAAAAATGTTCTTTGTTGGGTTTCAATAATACAAATTATGTTCTTTTAACTTAGATAATATGTTCTTCTATATTAATATGTGTTTGCTTTAAACCTTATACTCCATATTATTTTGGGTATTATGTTTTTTTTTTTTTAAATTTTTTTTATCATTATGCTCTCTTGTTTTATCCCTTATGTTTTTTTTGGTAACGGTGAAAAAAATATGATTAATTTTTGTAAATATTTTTTTTAAAAAAAAAATTGAAATAAATTATATTGAAAATATTTTTAAATTTTGAATTTTTTGAAATTTGAAAATGAAATCTTTAATTATTTTGGTAGAAAATAATCTTAGATAGAGAAATTTTGGAATACTCAATATTTTGAAATGATTTGACATTAAATGCGTGGTAAAAATCAATTAATAACAATCTATTATGTTCTTTATATTTCAATAATGTGTTCTTTTATAATTTAATGATGTTCTTTACATTTATAAGCTATGTTCTTTCCGCTTTAATCGGCATGGTACACCCGGGTGTACGAACCAACCAACCATTGTCGAATCCCACTTGTCTCTTCCTTGTGTTTCATTTTCATTTGATATATCCCCCGTTTCCTCGTCTTTTGACGTTAGTTTCTTCAACTTTTCTCCCACATCATCTTCAACAATCTTTGATTTATTTAAAATCCAAACTTTTCTTTTTCCAACCTTATCAATAATGCCAATATTATTTTATTATGATTCCTTTCACCGGGCTGTTTCCTTTTTGTGATCAATTACACCATTTATTTCCATTTAAGAAACTACTAAGAAAAAGAAAGTAGGTCCATAAACTCTTGCCAAAACCTGCCCAAAAAAACCCTGGCAAAAATCAACTCTGATTTATCCATTTATCTGATGGTAGCTGCTAAGCTACGGCTATATAACATTATAAGACTATTAGTTTGCAACTTCTAGTCTTTCTTTTTTTTATCTTAACAACTTATAATTTTATAAACACTTTGATTACAATGATGATGACCATTGATGAATCCGCAAATGAAGACCAAAATAATGAGGGTTTGCAAGTCTTGCGAGACTTCCTTAAGCAACACCCGTGGTCGGTATCAGACCCCGGTGTATCATCAATGAAATTCGAACGCCCGCCTCGGGAGTACCTCTCCTCGCCTCTTCTTCAAGGAAAATTCCAAGTACAAGAACACGAGACTTCAACATTGGTCAAAGATGGATTTGAAGTAGAAGATCAACAACAAAATTGCGATCAAGGTAACTTTGATGTCTTCCTAGGTACTAATAGTGTTATGCATACACTCAAAACTATAAGGTCAAAAACTCTAGGAAGCAAAAACTTTCTTAAGTGGGTGTTTACTTTGCTAAATGTGGTTGTTGAGCTATGTCAAGCTATATTTTCCCAAGAGGAAAATGAAAGAAAAATGAGTCACAAAATTTACCTTAAATTAAGCATCATTACTTCCTCTATATGCTTAATGATGGCGATTTTCGAGACGTTTTATGAAGTAAAAAGAGTTGGAGTAGTATGGCAAAAAAGAGGTTATTGTTGTTGGTTTTACTATCCAGGAAGTGAGGGGAGATTATTTGGCAGATTTTCTCTTTACTTCGGTCTCATTAGCTCAATGATCCAACTTGTCATAAACCTACTAGAAAAACTTACCAAAAAAGACATTGTAAAATTTGACTACGTAGAATTGTTGCTAGCAATTTGTTATTTGGTCGCAGCAATCATTGGTACTCCAGAGAAAACGCCTTCGGCGATATCAATTAGGTGTAATGTCCATGGATTAAGTGTTGTTGAAGCTACAAATGTTGAAGGCATTGAAAACAGGGTATACCAATGTCCTCTGTGTCACACGGATGAGTATGTGGTGCTTAATAGAATTTGAATTGTTTATATTCCAGTGATTGACTGTTTGGCATTGCAATTTTATTTTCTTTCTCGAATTTAGAAGACTATTTAGTGAAAATTGCAAAATTTCCTAATGCTAAATTATTTTTCCATGTTTCTTGTATCATCAAAGTTTATATTTTTTTTATCCTTTGTAAAAAAAAAAAAAAAAAAGTTTATATTTTACTCTATGGACTTGTTTATTAGTAATCTCACTTGTTTGATCATATAGTGATTAGTCTTAATTAGTTCTAATGATAAAATATGTTAAAATTTTAAAATGAGTGATTTTTTTTACGAGTATTTAATTTTACCAAGGGTACTTTACTACTTTCTCCGTTCTTTTTTACTTGATCCACTTTGACTTTTACATTATTCAATACCTCGTCTTTTGTGAATAATATTTAAGAAAAAACATATCCATGTACGATTTTTTTAAATTTGTCTCAACAGATACTATCATAATATATAATTTTTACTTATATAAAAATAAAGTTATAGATCGTTAAATTTTTTATTGACAAGCGTGATAAAAGAAGTAGGTAAAATAAAAACGGAGGAAGTACGAAATTGTCAACGTTGCAGCTCGAATGAACCATCATTTGTCAGTTGTCATCCATCAGTGTGGGACATTACTCCTATGATGATACGCGTAATATAGAAGACTAAATAGCATAACAACAATTTACTCGAAAGTCGAAATAGTGAACGTCCAAGAATTTGCCTTTTGATCATCTGAGCTACTAGTGTGAACTTAATTTCATGTGATTTAGTCATTGGTGTGAAGTTTTAAGGAAATTAGGACTTTATTTGACACATCAAGACAATTGATCACTAATGGCATGAGTGACTTCTAATACTTACTCTGCAAGTACTAGAGAGTTACTTTGTATAATCATGACAATAAGAGTTATGACTTATGAGACAGTGGCCAAAGTATATTAGCCACGGACTACAACAGGTGTAAAAATAAAGACGTACTTCATATTTTGTAAGTTTTGTACGTGTGTGGAGAGACCTAATCTACTTTAACGGACACTTATGTCATATGTCAATATACAATTTTAATCAATAATATTTTAATTATTATAAAACGAGTTTAAGTTGGTCCAATAATACTTATCATGTTAGAATTGTTTAGTGGAAGTGGTAGTGGGTTATTGGTTTTAGTTAATAAATATTGAAGATGTTAGTATGAAAAATAAAGAGGAGAGTTAATGACTTTTTTGTGGAAGAGGCTTTTTGTATTATATGGCTTCATTACAAATGAGAGCATGCAACACACATATATATACTACCTCTATGTCGGTGCTTCCACCGTCACTACGTTTCTACACTTTTCTTAATTCCTTCAAGAAAGATCTAGGCTATTATTTTTGCTAGCTTTCTAGATATTTCTAGGATATTTTATCATAGATTTTTCTTAACTTATTTCTAGATACATTTAGAGATGTTTATATTTCTCCTAGATTTTTCTAGATTAGTCTTTTCAACACTCCCCCTTAATCTGAAAAATCTTGAACACCGAGTTGTCTTCGAAAACGGAGGAATTTATCTGTTGGTAGTGCCTTAGTAAATATATCTGCAAGCTGCTCTCCCGTCTTGCATAATTGTACCTCGATCTCCTGTTTCTCAACTAGTTCTCGAATAAAGTGATGTCGTATCTCGATGTGCGACTGTGAAATACTGGATTCCTTGTCATGGCAATAGCTGACATATTGTCACAGTAGATGGTTGTTGGTTTTTCAGTGTCTTGCCGTAGATCTTGAAGAATTCTCCTTAGCCAGACCGCTTCACATGCTGCACTTGTAGCCGATATGTATTCTGCTTCTGATGATGATAGTGCCACCGTTGCCTGTTTCTTTGATGACCAGGAGATGGACTTTGATCCTATCTGGAACACGTATCCACTCGTACTTTTTCGATCATCGATGCTTCCAGCCCAGTCGCTGTCTGTGTAGCCTGTGAGCTTGTAGTCGTTCTCGGTCTCGTACATTATTCCATGGCTCTTCGTCCCTTTGATGTATCTGAGAATCCTCTTTACTGCTGCAAGATGTGTCTTTCTGGGTTCACTCATGAACCTAGAGACAATGCTGACTGCATGTACTATGTCGGGCCTTGTGTTTGTGAGATAGATGAGTGATCCGACCATGCTACGATAGAGCGATGTATCTACTTTCTCCTTTCCGTCATACTTGGAGAGTTTCTCATTCGTAGCCATTGGTGTCGCCATTGGCTTGCAATCGCTCATGTTGAAATTTTTGAGCATGTCTTCAACATATTTCTCTTGTGAGAGAAAAATTCTTCCTGGACTTTGCTTGACTTGCATGCCAAGGAAGTATTTCATAGCTCCAAGGTCGGTCATCTCATATTCCGACATCATAGCCTTCTTGAAATCTTCGATCATTTTTGAGTTAGTGCCCATGTAAATAAGATCATCTACATAAAGGCACAAGATGGGAAAATCATGTGACCCTTGGGTCTTGATGTAGAGTGATGGCTCACTTGGGCTTTTTGTAAACCCATTTTGAATAAGATAGCCATCAATATTGTTATTCCATGCACGAGGAGCTTGCTTGAGCCCATAGAGGGCCTTTCGAAGGCGATACACCTTTTTTTCCTTGCCTTCGATTACATATCCTTGCGGTTGCTCAACATATACTTCTTCTTTTAGCTCGCCATTAAGGAAAGCAGACTTGACATCTAATTGAAAAACTTGTAATTTAAGTTGAGCTGCGAGTGCAAGGACTGACCTGATCGTCTCCATTCGAACAACTGGTGCATATGTCTCGTTGAAATCAACTCCGGGTTGTTGTGAATAGCCTTTTGCAACTAGGCGAGCCTTGTATTTTTGAATGGAGCCATCTTCATTGTACTTGATTTTGTAGACCCATTTGAGGCCTATTATTTCTTTGTCTAGTGGCTTGTCAACAAGCTCCCATGTGCGATTCTTCTCAATCATCTTGATTTCTTCATTCATGGCGTCAATCCATTTTTCTTCTTACGCCGCCTCTTGGAAGCCTTGTGGTTCGCTGGCAATGAGGGCCATGATAGCATGATTACACTGATATTTATCCAAGTAAGCTGGACGACGCCTTGGTCGTTGTGATCGTCGAACTTCTTGTGTTGGACTTGATTCTGGTGTTGAACCTGAGCTTGATGGTGACCTTGGGCTGCTCTGTGGTGATCTTGGGCTGCTTGGTGTTGATCTTGGGCTGCTTGGTCCTTCGTCTTGATCTGGACTTGAAAGTGGAATGACTGCTGCTGGAACTTCTAGATCGTGAACATCTAAATTGCTCTCGTTCCACTGCCATTGTCCTCCTTCGTTGAATATAACATCTCTGGAGATGATCAACTCCTTGGATTCGGGCTGATAGAGACGATATCCTTTTGACTCGTCACTGTATCCAATGAAGATACATTTTTCTCCTTTTCCATCTAACTTATCCCGATTCTCCTTCGGGATGTGGGCATATGCAATGCACCCGAAAACTTTGAGGTGCTCAACTCTTGGCTTTCGTTTGTGCCAAGCTTCATACGGCGTCATGCTTCTTATTGCTTTCGTGGGAGACCTGTTCAGGATGTAAAGAGCTGTGCGGACAGCTTCTGCCCAAAAATGTTTAGGCAGATTTTTTCCTTGCATCATACTCCGAGCCATTTCAGCAATTGTCCTGTTCCTCCTTTCTGCAACACCATTTTGCTGTGGTGTGCGTCTGACTGTAAGCTCGTTTTTTATGCCGTGCTCTTTACAGAATTTGTTGAATTCATTACTTGTGAATTCTCCCCCACGATCGGTTCTTAGAACCTTTATTGAATGCCCACTTTGTTTTTCTGTGAGGGCTTTAAATTGCATGAAGTGGGATAATGCTTCTGATTTTTTCTCCAAGAAATATACCCACATCATGCGTGAAAAATCATCAACAATCAACAGAAAGTACCTTTTTCCGCCAAGAGACGGATTCTTGGTAGGACCCCATATATCAGCATGGACAAGCTCTAATGGAGCTCTAGCCCTCCAAGATGAAGTTGGGAATGGTGATCTATGTATTTTGCCATAGATACAACCCTCACAAAATTTCTTTTCATTAGTGATTGGCGGTAGCCCAATCACCATTTCTCTGTTTTTTAACAGTTTTAAACTGTCAAAATTTAAATGCCCGAATCTCAAATGCCACAAGGTGGACTCATCCACTGTTGTGCTTAGGGCAATGTTTGACTCCAATTGCATCTTAAGTGGAAATATTTTATTTGGAGCCATTTTAGTGGTGGTGATTAATTGCCCCTTTTTCTTGTCATATATGTGGCATTGATTATTATCAAATTTCACCATATAGCCCTTTTGGACTAATTGGCCCACACTTAGTAAATTTTGTGCCAGCCCAGGAACATAAAAGACGTCGGGGATGTATTTAGAGGAGCCATTTTTTGTTTTAACAACAATTGTTCCCTTTCCGGAAACTTCTTGATTACTCCCATCACCAAGAGTAACTTGTGATTTTATATTTTCATCAAGAGTTACAAAGAAATTTTTATTTCCGGTCATGTGGTTGGAACAACCACTATCTATATACCATATGTCGTTTTGCTCTTCTTGAGCATTTAGACAGGTATAAAATAGTTGATCATTATTTTCAGTGAAGTTGGCCTCTTCTTTTTGCCGGAAATAACAATCTTTTTCAAAATGAGAGTGTCGTGTACATCTTTTGCATTTGTACCGACAATCTCTTGTGTTATGGCCATTTTTCTTGCATAATATGCAAAAAGAGTTATTATCTCGGCTCCCTTGATTTTTATAATTTCCTCTTCCCCGACCTCGATTAAAAATTTTCTTTTTTGGTTGAAAATTATTTTCATGGCCATTTTTATTTTCACCATTAGAAAATTTTAATTTAGCCTGAAAGGCTTGTTCTACTGGTTGCTCATCAAATCTACGCATTCTTTCTTCATGAGCCAGTAGAGAGCCCATTAGCTCAGTTATGCTGAGCAATTTTAAATCTTTATTAGACTCTTCTATAGCAGCCACTATGTGATCAAATTTTTTGGTGAGAGTGCGTAGTATTTTCCGGATTATTTTAACATCTTCAATTGTGTCTCTGTTAGATCGAATTTGGTTAACAATATTTGAGACTCGATCAACATAAGATTGAATTGATTCATTATTGGCCATTTGTAGACTATCAAATTAACCCCACAAAGATTGGAGTTTAAAGAGTATTACCTTTTCTGAGCCTCTGTATTTTGTCTCCAAGATACTCCACGCCTCCTTTGCCGTTGTAGCGGCCATGATCGTAGGTAGTATTGTTTCATCTACCCCACGATAAATTATGGAAAGGGCATAATGATCCCTTCTTATGTTTTGTTTGTATTGGCCTTTCTTGGAGGCATCCCAAGAAGCCTCTTCATTGGCATCTTTGGGTTTCTCATAACCAACTTCAATAATTTCCCAAATGTCTTGGGTGATGAAGATTGATTTCATTTGCATACTCCATTGATCAAATTTCTCCCCCTTAAATGTAGGTACCCAATTAACTTGGGGATTAAAATTGTTTGTGTTTGTGTTTAAGTTTGTGTTTGGATTTGGAATAGGGGAGGCCATTTGAATTTATGTGGAGTTGTTATATTTTAATTTGGATGATGAATGTAAAATGGAGGCTTTGGATTAAGTGGCTCTAGATACCAATTGTTAGAATTGTTTAGTGGAAGTGGTAGTGGGTTATTGGTTTTAGTTAATAAATATTGAAGATGTTAGTATGAAAAATAAAGAGGAGAGTTAATGACTTTTTTGTGGAAGATGCTTTTTGTATTATATGGCTTCATTACAAATGAGAGCATGCAACACACATATATATACTACCTCTATGTCGGTGCTTCCACCGTCACTACGTTTCTACACTTTTCGTAATTCCTTCAAGAAAGATCTAGGCTATTATTTTTGCTAGCTTTCTAGATATTTCTAGGATATTTTATCATAGATTTTTCTTAACTTATTTCTAGATACATTTAGAGATGTTTATATTTCTCCTAGATTTTTCTAGATTAGTCTTTTCAACATATCATACTTCAATAATGATATTAGGTTCATGATAACCAATTGATTTTAAGGATGAACCTAAGTTTAATCTAACACTAATAATAATAGGTTTTTTTTGTCAGAAATTACCTAACAAAACCCAGATTGTGAGATTTTATGATAAACTACCTAATAAAAAAAATATTGTAAGAAACTACCTAATAAGAGGTAAAATGTTATAAAATATTATCCACCATTGATCTAATTTTTCGACTTTTTTTTTTTATTTATTTTTACAGGGACGTTGACTCAGTTTAAAATACCCTGAAATAAAAATCGATATACGTGACTAACGTCAATACTAAGAACTATAACGGCCGGTAACTCCAGTTAAGTAACGTTGATTAAAATTACTGTAGTACGCGGTCGGGTGACTCGGGTGTATGTGGCTAGAGAGACAAGTCAGTTTGTTGCATTTACAATGACAAGTTACTAAATGCAGGGAAAGACAACCCTAGTCGACATTTTCTGTTGATCAATTCGATCCACTTGTATTTGCTCATCTATTTATACGAGCATATCTTTACTTTTTGACTTTTTGTTGTTCATTACCAGTGAATTTCATGGAAACTAACTGGAAGGTGCTGAGCTGGTGACTTCTACTCACAAATCAGTTTACACAGTAAGAAGTAGAGCTCATTATAAGTGTAATAGGTGACGGTGTATACTGAATAGTATTACTAATTCAACGCTACTCAATTACTCCATAATCAAGTTTGTTAAAATCTTCTTTGTCAAAAAAAAAAAAAAAAAAAAAAAAAAATGTCAGTTAAAATCTTCCCTGCTCCTCATTCTCATTGAAATTCCCAATGGCCGAACACGGAACCATCAAAGAGACTTGTGACATGTGGGGTTATAAATCTCAACTCCAAGACCTCACCAAAACTGTTTCCGCCATCAAGAATGTGCTCTTTGATGTTGACTCTGAATGAGATTCATGAAATTCCGCTTAGAGTACCTAAAACCCTACAGACTCCAAGCAGGAAATCTCCCACGAAACACGAAGCTAGCTATATCAAAGACCTCAAGGCTGCTGTTTATGATGCTGATGATCTGTTCGATGATTTCTTCACCCTTGCTGAGCTCAAGCTGCTTGATGACAACAAGAATGATAAATTCCTTAAAAAGTTACGCCGCTTTTTCTTTTTGCTAATAGAATGTCTCGTCAGGTTAAGGATATTAAAGAGCAGTTGGATACTATTGCTAGTAACCATCACAAATTTAGGCTTAGTGTACTGGAATATAATCCTATTTTTAGCATAAGGGAGGAAACTAGTTCCTACGTGGATGCACAGGAAAATCAAGGTAACTTTCATGTCTCCCTAAGTACTACCAGTAGCACTAATAGTTTTGTGCAAATACCCAAAACCATAAGATCAAAAACTCTAGGAAACACAGATTTTCTTAAGTGGGTGTTTGTTGTGCTTAATGTATTTGTTGAATTATGTCAAGCTACATTTTCCCAAGAGAAGAATCAAGGAAAAATGGGTCCAAATATTTACTTTAAATTAAGCATCATTACTTCCTCTATATGCTTAATGATGGCAATTTTCGAGGCGTTTCATGAAGGAAAGACAGCTGGGATACTATGGCAAAAGAGAGGTTATTGCTGGTTTTACTATCCAGGAAATGAAGGGAGATTATTTGGTAGATTTTCTCTTTACTTTGGTCTCATTAGTTCAATGATACAACTTAGCATCAATGTAATAGAGAAACTAACCAATAAGGATATTGTAAAATTTGACTACATACCATTGTTGCTAGCCATTTGTTATTTGGTTGCAGCAATTATTGGTACTCAAGAGAAAGCCCCGTCGGCGATATCGATTAGATGCAATGTCCATGGGCTAGTGTTGTTGAAGGTACAATTGTTAAAGGTCATGAAAGCAGGGTATTTTAATGTCCACAAATGTTGATTTTTAATATATTGTGTTGTATCATAACATTATGTGACAAATTCAAGCAAGGTGTAATGTTAGTACTCCCTCCTTGTTTTAATAAGTGTTATAATTTGACCAAATACGCATGCCGAGACACGACTTTGACCATTAATTTATCTAATTATATGTTAGTAAAATTATAGAAAAATTGTTATTATGAAAATATAAATTATAACGAATCCAACAATGTATTATTATATAATAATATTTATTTTTTATATATTAGTAAATTAACTAAGTCAAAATCATTATGTTAATAGTGAAAAAATGTCAAACTGTAACACTTATTAAAACACGGAGGAATGGAGTTTAAAAAGTTTTTTACTCTAAAATTGTACTCGGAAGATTATTGTCTTTGGTGTATCTCATCATAAATAAACTAGCCTTGTGGCCCATGCAATGCATAGGTTATTCATAGAAAATTGCATTGAGAGATCGATAAGTGAGGAAATATCAATAAGTCATTACGTATAATGCGTAATTGGAAACATGATTAAAGAAAATTTTGGAACTTTAATTGAAAAAGAGGCTTAAATAGAAGGTGAAGGGGGGAGGGGGGCGAAATTTAAAGAGATAAGAGGAAAAGATTGAATTGAAGAGGAGAGATGAAGATGAAGGGATAAAGTGTGCAGGGAAGATGAAATATAAATTTAATGAAAGATTTAAAGAGAGAGAGTGTAATAAAAATTAATAATGTAAGAAGACATGTGAGACTTTAGTTAGAAAAGAAGATAGAGAAGTGTAATAGGATGGGGACATGTGTCTTTCTTGGTTAGAGTTTTTAAATACTAAGAGTCTGTTCTGATTTACGGAACTGAACTAAACTGAACTAAAATAAAATGATTGGAGCTAAACTGAAATGAACTGAGAGATGAACTGAAAATTTTATGAGAGAAAGAAATTAGGAACTGAAATGGACTAAATTTAACTGAACTGATTGGAGCTGAATTGACACTACTACATTTTTGACCTATTGCAACCCCCAAATCCGTTGCATTAGGTGTCAAAATCCGTGGCATTAGACCTAATGCAACGGTCATGTACCGTGGCATCTGCTGGCGTTGCAATAGGTCTAATGCAACTGTATATGACACCTAATGCCACGGCATTAATGAACCGTTGCGTTAGATCAATACCTGATGCAACGGCAACATTATTGCGTGGCATTAGTTATAATACCTAATGCCATGGTTTTCCTGCAGCTAATGCCACGGTTCCCTATACCTATTGCCACGGTGCATATACCTAATGCCAATAATAATAATAATAATAATAATAATAATAATAATAATAAAAATAATAATAATAATAATAAAAATAATAAAATCAGAATTTTATTAATAAAAATTGAAAGTTTATACATTGCTATCTATAAGAAATATTACAAAGTTAAACTTTCACTAGTTAAATTAAGAAAAAAACAAAAGTTAAAACTAAATCACTTTGTCCCTCAAAAAATATTTCAGCAATTCTTTGAACCGCATTATCATTTTTTTCTCATGCTTCTCCAATTTCTCAAGTAAAACAAATTCGACAACAATTTGGGAAACATCTTCAGCTTTATTATCCACCTTTGGCATTGTTTACACATATTCAATGTATCTAGATCCCCTGAAAACAAAACATACAAACAAATAAATATGGGATTATAAAAAATTTGAGCAATAGGAAATGAAACAATAGGTAGACTACTAGGAATTGGCCTAAAAAGGGAAGTGTATAATAGGTAGTGCAATTTACTGATGCTAATAATGTTGAAAGGACAAAGATACTTAGTTTAAAGAGGGACATGGGAAAGCTGGAGTCATACATAGCGGTCTAACTTGAATATTAGCTATTCCATGGTTTAGCCATGATGAAAAGTAAGCTTTATCATTGACTCTCATTACTCACAACGAACCCCTATGTTAGCTTGGAAAAAATAACATACGGTGTACGTCACTAAGTATATTATGTCCATAAAACAATAACTATATATGCATCTAACATACAACACAAGTGACTTAATAAATAGAGTAGCCAGATAAAGAAGAAACAGTTTTTATAGCTTCAAACAGATACAACTATTCAAGCCACCAAAACTCTCTCCACCTAGCATAATGCCATCGGTACTGGATTAGAAGCTGTTTTGAGTGGATTAGAAAATTAAGTTACACATGTGGACGAAAGTTATTTTTACTTACGATTAACTAATTAAGGGAATGCGGCTAATTAAGCATTCACTCAAATCTTGACGATTTGACATTGTCAACAAATTAGCCGTATTTTCTGTATTTTGTTGATGATTAGCCAACTTTCAGGTACTCTAATTACAAGTACAACATCTATATTAACTCTGCATGAACACTTGACTGGACATCCATTCAGAAATAATAAAAACTATTGTATCTATAAGTATAGTGATTAAACTAACTAATAAAAACAAAACATAATAAGAAAACAAGATAAAGAGCCTCAAAACAACACTAACAAAAAGAATATAGGTGGAAAGAAGGGGAAAGAGCCGTGCAGGCAGAGAATTTGACATACAGAAAGTAAGCAATAATTTCCAAAAGAAACTCATTGCTATTTAGCCAATTACAACTCTCAAACCAAGCACAAACTCCATTATCAAATGACAAGCACTAAATTAGTCAAACGGTAAAATAAAAAAAATAAAAAAAAAAACTAAGATTTAGCAATTCCAATATTTGGGGAAAAATCCCAAGTTGATTATCTTTTCTAAACACTAATTAACCTCTAATAACAAAAAATTTTGTGCAATAAAAACCCAATGAAAATTTTCTCCATAGAATAGGATGAACCCATTCTATTCTTCTTTTTTACTTTTTTTTTTTTAAGCAATTTCCCAAAATCCCTAAATTGTCAAATCTCTGAGTAAATACAATCAATATTAGCAAAAAAAATCTCAAAATCATCATCATCAGCCACAAATTAACAATTTCCAGTTAGGCCAACTTTAATTATTCATGCCAAACAGACAAATACCCAGAAAGTTGAACTGAAAACTAGAACTCCAACTTCCACAAACAGTAAAATAACAACAACAAAGAGCACAACAACAACAAACAACGAGTAGAGATAAAATACAAATTTGAGAAGACACACACATATTTTTTAGATTGGACAATTTCTCGACTTACAAATTGTAGGCTAGCGAGACGGCAATGTAAATGGCGGCAACATAGAATTAAGTGCAGCGATAGAGGATTTCTTACCATCAACATATAATTCAGGGCGAATCAAGATTGAAGGCGGCTGTTCTCCATCGCCTTATCGTCGCCGTGTTGTGGCTGTTATAAATTAATTGGAAAAAATTGAACAACTTAGGGTTAATTTGTGAAGCTATTAAGTGGAGATTGGAGAATGATTGGAAATAATTATGAAAAAGAAGAAGATTAAGTAACTATGTGAAGCAATTGGGAATGATAAAAAGCTCTAGCAATTTCTCAATATTTCTCTCTGTGTAATGAGCAGGGATGGGTTTTGTTAGTGTTTTTTTTCTTAGATTAGATTGGGGCGGGCTTTCAAATTTTAGGAAAATAATGAGCGGCAAACCCTAAAATTTTAAGCGCTTACTAGTATAGCTTTTCTACCGTTGTAGTAGATGTTATTGCCGTTGCATTAGCCTATCTAATGCGACGGCACGTTAGAGCCGTTGCACTATCCGTTGCATTAGCCTTATATTAGTATAAGCCGTTGTAATAGACTTATCTAATGCGACGGAAATGAAATTGCCGTTGCATTAGATCTTTTCTAACCGTTGCATTTGATCGAAAATGTGGTAGTGTGAACTGAACTGAACTTAACTTAACTTAAGCTGAAGAGAATAGGCTCTAAATATAGATAAGTAGTTAATGAATCTGTTTAGCAATTTTTTTTTTTTATTTTTTTTATTTATTTTTATTTTAATTTTTTATTATCATCATCTTACTAGCTTGAACATATCACGATAAAATTTTCAAAATGCGGCAAGCCGGCTATTATAATTTTATTTACAAAGGGTTCGCAACTGTTCCTTACCATACAAATGAGCAATTATTTGTCACTCTTTATTGTGGGACAATAATCCTTTGAAGATAAGTCGAGGTGTACCACACCCAATCCGAGAAATATCCAATTTAGATTTCAACTTGCGTGGACACATTAATTTACTATTATTCAACTTTAAAAATTAACTCGGTCCAACCCGACCTCATCAAACCCGATCCAATCATCCGAAGTGACACCTTTAAATACGCGTATCATAGAAGCTAAGAGCAATCGCTTATGAACAGCTATAAAGCTATTTACCTTGGAAAAAGATAGAGAGAGGGTGTTAGGTTTTTTTTTTGGGGGGGGGGGATTAAGGCACCGGTTAAGCAGTGCCCTTAACTTACGAGGAATTGTTAGGATTAAGGCATCGGTGCTAATTTTTAATTTTTTGGGTATGGACTCGTGTTTTAGGCATAGGTTGCTAAAATCAGTACCCATTTGTTGATGCATATTTGTGTGTAGTCTACTAGTGAAAATAAATTATTATTCAAGTTGGTTCGTAGAGTGATATGTGTTTGGAATCAGGAATGGAGTTAAGGTGATATCGGGTTGGAACTTGATACTTAATACCAAGTGTTTGGCTCAATTCTGAAATGGAATCTCTCACTATTCATTCCTTTTGATATCTAAGGGAATGGAATGAGCCAAACTCACCTCCCTCCCCCCCCCCCCTCTCCTCACAAGGTTTATAAACCCCATACCTCCTAGGTTTGAGGTATGGGTTTAAAATTCATACTCTTGACAACCAAACATATAGTATAGGTTTTAGTCATTCTAAACTCGTACCTCATACCTATATTCCGCGAACCAATCACGCCTAAATGGTTTTACTTGAGGAGGATTAAGGATTGATACTCTTTACTAAACTTACTTCATATTTTACTCCATATAATATTGTTTTAATTTTTATTTTATTTTTAACCCTTTGGATTTGTCTAATATGGAGTATTTCATATTGTTTGGTTAATATAGTATCCAAAATATTTGATATGAAGTAATAGATAAAACTTTAATTTATCGAAAATATTTCCTTTTAATGTTGTGAAAAAAATCTAGACAGCCTATAATACAAGTATAGTTTTACCATGAATACGCTAATGTAACCCTATTATATATCTAATTAAGATTGTGTTCTCTTCAATGTAAGTATGTGTCTAAAATTGGTTTGTACTAATATTTTTTTTTTTTTTTTTTTTTTGAGTAAAATTTGCAGTGATAAATTAAAACTAATTGTAAGCTTATAATCTACTATGTATATCGATACAAAAATTTTACACGAGTAACAAGGAATGTTATCGAATCCCACTCACCTTCATCACAATTTTGCCCCCTTTTCTTTTCCTTGTCATTTCACGTTAGTTTCTTCAACTTTTCTCCCACATTACTCCAAACTTGTTTTCTTCCAACTTTGTCAATAATGCCAATTTTATCCTTCCTATCACCACTTGTTTCCAGCTTGTGAGCAATAACATCATTTGTTTCCGTTTTTTCATTTCCTAGCTAGCTAGTTCAATTCACACGTTGACAAATAACTTTAGTGTTACTTTGATGATGTACACTTCCCATTACATACGACAATTTCATGATCACAAAAGTATACACTAATTAAATCCAACAAGACGGTTTCATTAGTTGACATTACATTGACTTTTGAGGAATAAACAAGAAACTAAGAAACTACTAAGAAAAAGAAAGTAGGTACATAATAAACTCTTACCAAAAATCAACTCGATCCTTTTTACCTTTTATTTGATGGTAGCTGCTGCTATATAACAGTATAAGTTCATAACTTCTAGTCTTTTTTATCTTAACATCTTATAATCTTATAAACACTTAATTTGATTACAATGATGATGACCATTAATGAACAACAAAATAGTGAGGGTTTGCAAGTCATGCGAGACTTCCTTAAGCAACACCCGTGGTCGGAATCAGACCCCGGCGTATCATCATTGAGCGTCGAATGCCCGCCTCTTCTTAAAGGAGAACTCCAAGAACAACTTGAGGCTTCAACACTGCTCAAAAATGGATTTGAAGTAGAAGATCAACAACAAAGTCGCGACAATCAAGGTGACTTTCATGTCTTCCTAGGTCGTAATAGTTTTGTGCATGTACTAAAAACTATAAGATCAAAAACTATAGGGAACAAAGATTTTTTTAAGTGGGTGTTTACTTTGCTAAATGTGGTTGTTGAGTTATGTCAAGCTACATTTTCCCAAGAGTAAAATGAAGGGAAAATGGGACGCATATTTATCTTAAATTAAGCATCATTACTTCCTCCATATGCTTAATGATAGCGATTTTCGAGACGTTTCATGAAGTGAAAAGAGTTGGAGACTCGGAGTAGTATGGCAAAAGAGAGGTTATTGTTGTTGGTTTTACTATCGAGGAAATGAAGGGAGATTATTTGGTAGATTTTCTCTTTACTTTGGTCTCATTAGTTCAATGATCCAACTTATCATCGATGCACTAGAAAAACTTACCAATAAGGATATTGTAAGATTTGACTACATACAATTGTTGCTAGCAATTTGTTATTTGGTTGCAGCAATTATTGGCACTCAAATATTATTAGCAATTTGTAAGATTTGGCACTCGAGAGAAAACGCCGTCGGCGATATTTATTAGGTGCAATGTCCATGGGCTATGTGTTGCTCAAGGTACAATTGTTGAAGGCCATGAAAGCAGGGCTTACCAATGTCCTCGGTGTCAAACAGATGAGCATGTAGTGCTTAATAATATATGACTTGTTAACATTCCTATTTTTGGCATTGTAATTCTTTTTTATTTCTCTCAAAATTTAGGAGATTATTATGTAAATAATGCTAATTTCACTAGTAGAAAATTACAATAAGGCACCGAGCAATGCCCACTGGTTTTTAAAATCCGGTGGGGAAAAATGGGCGGGATTTTGAGGAAACAAAATTGGCACCGATTCAAACCGGACCGGTGGGAAAAATAATAATCCCACTGGTTTGAACTGGTGCCAAATAAAAAAAAAAAAAAAAAAACCATTTATGCCCCCCCATTGAAGGAATTATGTCTTCGATAAGTGCAATTACTAGATATATCAAGGATCACTATTATGGAGATAATAAGTTCATTCTATAGGGTCGTCAATATCTGGTGCTAGATATGATAATTGGTCTTTGGGTTAGTTAAATAGCCCAAAGCCTTATAGAATGGATCCTATGAGGTCACACAACAAGGGTATTGGGTTAAACAAGTAAGAGGCCCATTAATGGGCCTCATGAGATTATGACATACCATGTAGAGTGTTGGGCTAGAGTAGTGTGTTTAGGATAAGGGTTTTGGGCTTTTGACATGGGCTCTTATTTAGAGATGAGATCTATAAATAAGATCCATGCTTAGGGTTTGCTGTAAGCAGTCATAATTCACACACAGTGAATTTTGACATCTAGGCAACCAATCCCAAAAACCCTAAACACTCTCCTCACTCACGGCCCTCTTCTCTCCCCTTCACGTCCGTACGTGCGGCGCCCCTCATGGTGGCTCGTGGTGTTCGTCGTGGTGGTTTGTGGTTAGCTCGTGTCTCTCTTCTCCGTTGAAGGTTGATTGAAGCGTTCAATCACGACTAACTAGCATTAGTGGAGGTTTAACTTGTGCCCGTGGACCAAGTAGAGGAATCACGCTTGGGGTTCTTTATCTCCCTTGTTCTTGCTCGATCGCACGTGGAATCACGCTTCAAAGGTACAATTATTTGTTCTTTATGTGTTACGCATTAGATCCTTGGATTAGGTACTGTATGAATATGATTCATGTTTATTTCCGCTGCGTAGTACCTATAAACTCCTACAGTGGTATCAGTTAGCCTATTGCATTTACGCATATTGCCAATAATTCTTTGATAATCCACAATTTTAATTCAATTAGGAGGGAGAATATTTAATTATGGGTCAATTATTATATTAAATGTGATTTAACTCTTGGAATTGATTAAATGTGATTTAATAATGCTCAAAATAGCCATGAAGAGATCCGAATTTTGCCCTAGTTTATTCGAATTTTTTCGAACCCTAACCCTAATTTTTTCGAAAATTTCGAACCTAATTAGCCCTAAAATCTGATTTTGTGCTTGATTTTGTTCGATTTCGTTTGTTTAATGATTCATGAATTTAATCTAGTTGATTTTATGTATAAATTGTGAATTTTGCATGATCAATGATTTGATTTAAAAGTTAAATTAAATTGGGGATTATTTTCATGAAGAACCCTAGATTTTAAAATTAGATTGTGAATTTAATTTTAAATTGCATGAATTAGCATAAAAGTTATGTTTTAATTTATCATGGACCACATGAATTTTATTTAACAAAAGTTGTTGATTAAAATTGAAACAAAAAAAAAGAGGAAGGATTTAAGGTACGGCAGCCGCGGCTGGGTGGCGCTGCCACGGCGACTGCCGCACCAGGTGGTCCAGGAGGGAGGGCGGGGCTGGGCAGGGTGCTCGGACAGCAGGAGCAGCAACAGCAGTGCCGCGCAAGTGTTGCGTGTGCTGCTGCTGCCCTTGCGTCGCTGCTGTGCAGCGTACACCGCAAGGTGTACGGCCATCGTGGCTGGCTTCGGCTAGCCACACCACGGTGGCTGGCGCACGTTTTTCAAAAAAAAAAGAAAAATTAGTTTTTGAAAATTTATTTCAAGATAATTATGAATTATTTTGGGATAAAATCAGTTTTATTTTGGATAAGTTAAAATATTTTGAAAATATGATCTTTTATTTTAAAAGATAAAATTGGTTTTATTTGGATAAGATCTTTTATTTTAGGAAAAAATCAAATATTCAAAAGTTGTTATATTTGATATTATCCATATTTAAGTTGTTAAATTGGTAATTATCCATAATTAAAGTGGTTAATTTTGGATAAGATTTATTAGGATATTCTGAGCATATTCCAAAAGGATAATAATTGATTTAAATAATGTGATTATCCCATAATTATTTTTGGATATAATTGATTTAAAATATTGTGATTGGCTAGTAATTAGGATAGAATTTCCTAACTTTGTTAGGATAATCTTTGAGGATAAATATGATTTATCTTTTAAGATTAAAATAAGATTTGATTCTATCTCATGACTAATTTAGAATATATGATATTTTATTGATGATCATGAATAATATATGATATTATCTAATTACATTAATTAAAATATGAGATATTTAGGTGCCATGTTTCCTTAATTGTGAACATTCGATGTTGTAGTTTAGGGAAGCATGATGAGTGATTTATTATGTGGCAATTTTATAATATATGATGTTGTTTTATTGCTATATAATGACTAGTATGGCCCAGTAGATTGCTAAATACGATCTGCGCATCGTGATGTATTTTTGTAATCTTAGTACGGTCTACGAACCGATAAAGTATTTTGTAATTTTATTTTATTTTATTTAGTAGTAGATAGAATAGAGTAGAATTACAGGTTGCAGTTAATCCAAGAAGCCCATGAAGTGAAGGCCCAAAGGAGTAAGGTGGATGCGATCCATGATGATTCAAGTGGGAGCATTTACTTTATTAGTTTTCTTAGGATTAGGGGCCATGCTATGTCTTATTTATGCATTCAGTATTTTATGCATGTTAGATTTTATTGATGTTTTGTGATGATGCGCTAGAGTTCACTATTTAATCACAACATAATAAATCTAGATCCAAGTAATATTGATGCAGCTTTTCCAATTAAAAACCCGACGAAAACCTTGATCGTTTATGATGGGTCGGCCCTCAGCAGAGCATCATAATATATCTTGGGGAAGTGGGGGTAGGACCGCATATCTACACTTTTAATTGGTTATATTCAACAAGGTTACCTAAAGCGTTTAGAACCTTGAAGCTAAGAGTAATAATTAAACATGTGATGGTTAATTATTCAACCAAGAATTACAAGAGTTGTAATCAGTAAAGAGTTTACTCACCTTGAAAATGTAATGGTTGATTGCAGGGCCTCACTCTGGTTAATTATTGCACGAATAAAGGATCTTGGAATCACTTAATTCAAGTTGGGATCACTTAAATTGAATAGAGTGTTTTAAAGTTACCAATTTAATTCTCTTATGGTACTTTAAATTTTAATAAACATAATCGAATTTTGCGTTTACTTATAAGTAACATGTCGTTCTAATTTTATTATTATATATAATCTCCTCGATTGAAAATAAAGTTGAAAAACGTTCTCAAAAGGTTTAAAAGATAATCCATAAACCTATATTCCAATTTTGCTAAGATTGTTCTAAAAGGCAAGTTTTAGAAATCCATGTTACATGTCTAAGGTTGATTTTATTCAAAATGTTTGAATAAAATGCCAGCACATCTTCATTTTGAAAAGTATTTCAAGGGATATAATGAGATGAGAGGTACAAACCCTCCAAAAGACAAGTATAAAAGTCCAATAAAATCTCTTATCTTCAATATGATTGAATATAAGAAAGTGATTGGAAATCTCAATGATCAAAAGTTGATCAAATGACAGTATTCTTCATCTACTTTATATAGAGTTTAAATACTTGATTAAACTCAAATATAAATAATGATAGAATAGACTTAGCAAAATCATGAAAAGTGCTTAAAGTAGTTGAGCAAGGTATCATTTTGAACCTAAGAGAAATGTTCTAGGTGGCTCAAACGGGAAAGGTTTAGGAATATATGAGGATTGCATTAAGAAGTTATAGGCCAAGAAATGCAAACAAGTTGCTACTTCTCAAACCTAGAACTACTTACATGCTAAAAGTTGTTATGAACAACAAATGTTTCAAATTAAATGGATCAATTCCAATTGATTAGAAACTACCTCATAACAGTTGGAAGGTAAAAGAATGGAAATGTTCCAATTTAAGAATTATATTATAGAAATTGATTTAGCATATTGCTACTTCTTGGACATATGATGTCTTGTTTAGATCACTCATTGCACAATGTGATTGAACTAAAGGAAGAAGTTATTGCTAAAGGAGAAATAAATCTACAAGTTTAGAAGCAAATGTTGCGACTTCACAAGTAGATCCTACAAGTTTGGAAGCAAAAGTTGCAACTTTACAAGTAGATACAGTATTTCACCACTAATAATTGGCTAGAATTAAATAAATGTTATTCATTCTTGCCATTATCAAAACACCATTCAATGTTAGTAATGACTAAGCATCGAAGATTCAAAAACGTGGAATAAATGTTATTCTATGCTTCTTTGAGTCATAATGTGTTTTGAATTGCTAAATAGGTTTATAATTCTATATGATAGAAATAATTAAACCATTTCTATATATATAAATTGTCTCTAAAATGTCAATTAATTCGAATAAAAATGAAAATTGCATGCGGAAGATCCAAAGGGATGGACTTTCAATATCATTGAATTATGAATCCATTTATATATGTAATTATCATTCTAATTTGAAACTTTGACAAAGTCACCATTTAGAGAAATGATGATGCGAACTCAAGATCGAATACATATCGATGTATAAAAAAAAACCAAAGGTTCAAAGGCTAGAGACAGACAATGAAACTTCATTTGTGATACGATCACTATTTATGCTTAGTTGAAGCATGGAAGTGAAAATTTTGAAAAGTTCAAAATGTTCAATATGAAGTTCAGTATCAACTTGACAAGATAATGATTACACTACAATATGATTGTAATTGTGAAAATTTAAGTCAAGACACATGTACTTGGCAACACATTCGAAATATTGCGATATGATCATAATAATGAGAATTTAAGCCAAGACATTGATAAACATCCAGAGTTGTGAAATTGTTTTACAACAAACTCCGAAAGCAAACCTTGTGAAGTGTTTATGAAGGGAGCTATCAATCTATATGAGATATATTTTGATAACGGATGAAAATACCCTATCTTCCAACCATTGTTCAAGGGATATACTTTTAAGATAAGCTACAAAACTAAACAAAAATTACATAGGTCAAATCAGAATGTAGCAAAGGCTTCATATGTGATATGGATAAGAAAAGTTCTCATATAGTCTTTCTACAAAGTAAGGAATAAAAGTTGTATTAAAATGTTTAATGCACACTCGATTCCTATATACAGCAAGGGGTACTACTACACAAACCATACTTAGCACAAAATGTTTGTTGCTCAAGTAGGTGCCCTTATGGAAATTGTTCCAAAAGGTCAAGTGGGAGTAGTGTAAATCTCAAAAGAGTTCGAGAAAAGCAACAAACAAACATGGTTCAAAACCTTGGTTGGTTCACCCTATGCTAAATATGCCTCCTCAAAAGGCAAGTGGGAGTATAAGAATCTCGAAAAGTTCGAGAGCCTTGAAAGAGTTCAAGAAAAGTGATTTCGAAAATCTTGAAGAAATTCGAGAAGTTATCGAATGAAAGCAACAATATGAGCATGATTCACCTCATGTTACAAATGACAACGCGTGGTCTCATTATGTGTAATGGGATTAATAACCATGTGTCGAAGGTAGTACATTCCAAGTGCACATCCTCTATTGTCGTTTCTCATCGAAAACTAAACAAAATTGTTGTATGAGTTTCAATTGTTGCGTAAAACCCACAAGGATGACTAGCATATGTAAAACTTAGTCAAAGAAATATGATTTCATATTGACTAAGAGTTCTAAAATATTTATTTTGGAACATGATGATTATGCAAGTAATAAAGATGATTTGACAAGTTATGACTCCAAGTGGTTTTAAAACCATGAAATCTGAAATAGATTCTAAGTCTGTAAGCAAGTGTATGACACTTGAATAATTTGCCTAAATTGGGTGAAACCCATTGTAAGCAAAGCAGACAAGAAAGAAAAATGTTTTCTAACTAAAGCAAAGACTTGTTAAAGGATTCAACTAATTCATAGTATGACTATGATTACGATGAAACCTTTACATGTTGCAAAGATCTATTAAAGATATTTAGTGATTTCTACCTTATAAGATTTGGTAGATGGATTTCAAAACACTTTCATAAGATTTGTATATGATACAGTCAAAAGTTTGGAGATCCAATAATCCTAGGGATGCATAAAAGATCCATAATGGATTGAAGTTAGCATCATGGAGTTATGTTCCTAATTTTGTGAGTTAATCAAATCGTTTGATGTTCTCGTAAAATGAAGAAAAGGTATTGTATGTACAAGATGTTTAGTGGGAGCTATGAAGTCTTCTTGGTCTAGTATAAAGAGCAATTATTCATTGCTTGAAGAGTCAAGTGGTGGGTAATGCATTTTGTATGAAAATCTTGAAGAAGAAGATGAGTACATTTGGGATTCAAGATCTATATAGATAGGTCTCAAAGGATGTTTGAGTTTAGGTTAAGAAGCTTATATTGATAAGATTCTTATAAGGTTCAACATTATATTGAAAAGAGTTTCAATCCCATGTGACATGGCACGTTGCTTAATGATTCAATACCTTGAGAAAGGTTGATGAAATTAAGACTTTGAGTGATGATCCTTATGCAATTCGCAAAGGATGCATCATGCACATGCCATGGACTATACTCGTCTATTTGATTCGCGTGTTTTAAAGAACAAGTGATGATAGATTTCAATCGAAATCCAATGTAACGTTGGAATACAAATTAGAAATTCCAAAGTTCCTTGCGAAAGGGCGAAGGAAAATTCTTAGTGTATGGAGATGAAAATGATTATAAGATTTAGAAATTGCAAAATTCATGTTTATGAGAATGTCTCATGAACTTTACTTTCTAAACCCCTTCCATGACCAAGGTATGAGAGTCATACTAATAAGATTTTTGGATTGAAGCAAGTTATGTAATTTTAGTTGTGTATGTTTTGAGAAGGCATATTACAAAAGTAAATACATTAGCTTGCAGAATTATGTTTATCAATTGAAACAAAGTTTCAATCTTATTTAATCGTGGTTTCAAGATTAAATAAAATGTCCAAAATAATTATGAATTGATGGGCTCACTAGGTTGATGACCTTTTGAATGAAACCCCACAGGTGAACTAAATTCATATATTATTTAAGTTTCTAGTTCGGAATCATTAAACTGGACATAAATGATTTCCAATAATGGACTAGCATGTTAAGATTGATTGGATAGCGCAGTTTCATGGGCTATAGGAGCGTAGTGATGCTCGGTCAATCACATGGATATGCATGAATGATGCATGATCGAACTATAGACCTACTTTGAAGTTCAAGTATAGAGCTTCCGGATATATTAGTGGATTCCTTTGACATGAGTGGAACACTGATTTCATTCAATGATTGTTTTAACTGTGGTACATTCAAACGTCTGGCCGTAACTGGAGATTATAAAGGATGTTTCCCGGTTACTTCATGAATTGAGTGGGAGCTTTGGTTGCCATAAGATTGGATTGAGTCTACCTATTTAATTAGGAATGTGTCTTGGCCCCTTGAAGAGGGAGAATTCAGAAAATGCATGGCCGTGCTCAAATGGATTACTTTGTAACCATTTGTTTTGCAATTCTAACTCAGATTTCAAGAAAAGATTTGTAGATTAATATGATCACGACATAAGATGCAATCATATTATCAAATTGACACACATTGACTTAAGGAATTTGAATATTGCGCACTTGTCTCAGACAAGTGGGAGATTGAAGGAATTATGTCTTCGATAAGTGCAATTACTAGATATATCAAGGATCACTATTATGGAGATAATAAGTTTATTCTATAGGGTCGTCAATATCTGGTGCTAGATATGATAATTGATCTTTGGGTTAGTTAAATAGCCCAAAGCCTTATAGAATGGATCCTATGAGGTCACACAACAAGGGTATTGGGTTAAACAAGTAAGAGGCCCATTAATGGGCCTCATGAGATTATGACATACCATGTAGAGTGTTGGGCTAGAGTAGTGTGTTTAGGATAAGGGTTTTGGGCTTTTGACATGGGCTCTTATTTAGAGATGAGATCTATAAATAAGATCCATGCTTAGGGTTTGCTGTAAGCAGTCATAATTCACACACAGTGAATTTTGACATCTAGGCAACCAATCCCAAAAACCCTAAACACTCTCCTCACTCACGGCCCTCTTCTCTCCCCTTCACGTCCGTACGTGCGGCGCCCCTCATTGTGGCTCGTGGTGTTCGTCGTGGTGGTTTGTGGTTAGCTCGTGTCTCTCTTCTCCGTTGAAGGTTGATTGAAGCGTTCAATCACGACTAACTAGCAGTAGTGGAGGTTTAACTTGTGCCCGTGGACCAAGTAGAGGAATCACGCTTGGGGTTCTTTATCTCCCTTTTTCTTGCTCGATCGCACGTGGAATCACGCTTCAAAGGTACAATTATTTGTTCTTTATGTGTTACGCATTAGATCCTTGGATTAGGTACTGTATGAATATGATTCATGTTTATTTCCGTTGCGTAGTACCTATAAACTCCTACACCCATCCCTTTATAAACCCTAACCCTAGTCTTCTCTCTCTTCTCTCACCTCCCCTCCTTCTCTCTCCTCCTGCTCTCGCGTCTCGATCTCCTCCTTCTCTCTAGCTCCTTCGTTCTCCTTATCTCTCTCGCGATCTCTTTCTCTCTCCTTTGTTCAGCTGCGCTCGTCGATCTCCTTCGTTCAGCCGAGTTCGTCGTTCTCCTTCTTTCCCCTCAAAGTCCACCACCACCACCGCCACCGCCACCAAGACCGACATCAACAATAACACCACGAAGTTAATTTTCGCACTTTCTCTCTCCTCGTGATGAAACCAAAGGTTTTCAGGTCAAATTCGACCATGAAAACTCTAGATATAAGTTTTCATATCTAGAGTTTTCATGGTCGAATTTGGCCTCGTAAACCCAATTTCAAGGTTTTGTGTGGTCGAATGAAGGTATGTGTCTTTTTTTAATTTTTTTTTTCATTTTTTCTATTTTTGTTAATTTTTGGGTTGTGATTTGTGGAGGCGGTGGTTTTAGGTTGGTGGTGGGGTGGTTCGGTCGTTTTGGTGGGTGGTGGGCTGGTGTTAGGTGGGTGGTGGGCTGGTTTATTTTGCATAATCAACTTTTTTTTTTGTTTTAATTTTGCAGATTTAATTTTTTTGTTAATATACAATTTTGTTTTCATTTTGCAGATTCCAGAACAATTCAAAGAGTGAATTTTTTTTTTTCAAAATTGTAAATTAACAATTTATTGATGAATATATATGTGATTTATGTATATTTTGATCATATGTAATTGTCTCCTGATTTTTAAGTGAAAAAAATAAAAAAAAAAAAAATTATTGCAGAATTGCCACCAGTTAACCGGTGCCAAATTAAAGAATTGCCACCGATTAACTGGTGCCAAATTGAAGAATTGCCACCAGTTTTGAACCGATGGCATTTTTTTTTTTTTTGGCATCCCTCAAATGCCCACCGGTTCAAAATCGATGGCATAGGGGGGTTTTGAACTGGTGGGCATTTGCATTTTTCTACTAGTGTTTAGTTTTCTATGTTTGATGTACCCCGTCAAATTGGTATTGTACTTAGTGGACTTGTTTAGTAACTTATTAGATGAAATCCGTGCGATGCACGGTTTGTGTATATTTTTTTCAAATAAAATATCTTAATAAATATATATTTATCTAATAAACTTTATGATATTCACTTGCTTACTACTTGATTTTTTTATTAAAAAATAAATCTTAACTTTGTTTCTCATATTTAGAGAAAATTCAGAATATAAAAAAAATATTTATTTCACAAAATTTCATATGTGACTGGTCACACCGTGAGATCGGGATTATCGATCAAGGGTTACTCGGTTTGTGTTTGAGTGTGTCCCAACCGGCCTTACGATATGGTCAACCACACAAAAAACGCGCTGATTTTATTTTTATAATTAATATAAAAAATTTGATCTAAAATAAATTGCAATTCTTTTTTTATTTTTTTTCATTGGCTAAAATATAACATTTTTTATGTGATGCTCTAAAATTAATCTTACGTGGCATAATTCTATTGTAGCGTTTTAAAATTATTAATCCTACATGACGCTTTTTTATTATTATAATCCTACGTAGTGCTTAAAAAAACTCATCTTACGCGGCATAATCCGATTGTAGCGTTTTAAAATTATTAATCCTACGTGGTGCTCTAATAAATTTTTAAAAATTAAAATCTTACGTGGCACTCTAAAAACTCGGGAAAAAACTCCCCTTTATATATATACTAGTTTTATGCTCGGACAGTGCCCAGATTGTTGATAAAATTTTAGCATAGACTTTTTTTGCTTGAATATTAAATACAGTCTTACAATCCTTTTTGATAATGTAGGATATTTAGACATACGTACGATGTCATATCGCTTATTTAACTAAATAATTGTGTAAGTTTTGTTTGTGAATAGATAACTACGTTATTATTGACTTGAAATCATTTTTATTAAACTTAAATTGTTTTAGATTTTAAAAGTTATGATTAATTTTGTACACATGAAATATTATAATTATATTCATAATTAAACTATATATAACATTTTTTTTAAAAAAAAAAGTATTATCCAAAATTCACTTACTTAGTATCATATGTATCACAGTAATATCTATTTTTCGCCTGCGAGGTACCATACTTGGCAAAATACTGGAATATCATACTATCTCGTGGCCTGGCTGCAAGACCGACATTATATACTACTATACTAGTGATATGATATGCTATGATATTAACTTTGTTTGACCATATTGTGATCGATCAATTTGATCACATAATAAAAACAAAATCGTAATGCGTGTATTACTTAGAGTACTTGCGATTAAAATTCGTATCACTTCGGGTGCATGTATACGTCCCAAGACCGACATTATATACCACTATACTAGTGATATGATATGACATGATATTAACTTTGTTTGACCATATTGTGATCGATCAATTTGATCACATAATAAAAACAAAATCGTAATGCGTGTATCACTTAGAGTACTTGCGATTAAAATTCGTATCACTTCGGGAGCACGTATACGTCACAATAGCGAACCACGAGGAGTTTAAGTTTTGTCATTGGACAACGACACTATCATATTCACATTAGTCAATAAACATTGACATTCTAATTTTTCTTGGTATTATTTATACTTTTTCTAAAAGCATTACAGTGGAAATTGATATTGTCCTGTGGAATCATTCAATATTCGTAAAAATACAAATTAAAAGTCAAATGTTTAAGTCTTGTTCTCTGGTAAAAAAAAATGCTGGATTATATGGATACTTGATAATTAAATGTCTCAATAGTCAATAATATTTGAGGGGGAAACAAGTGACAAATTTTGAATAATCACAAAATCAGGAAGAACAAAAATCTGTAAAAATATGTAAGAACAACTTTCAGAGAAAACTTGGAGAAAAATTAATCAGATTTATTTGTATTGAGTGAATGAATAATTCTTACATCATCTGAGGATATATATATATATATATATATAGTACGGCAATAAATATGAACATTTTAGAGAAATCTAGAAGTAAATATAGAAATATGTAGGAGTTAGCTATAAAAGAATCAGGCAAGTTGTTGTAGCCAGTAACTAACTCTAACAAACTTAAGGCTGACGTGGCAGCCTCAGCTCTGGTGTCCAATATCCCCCCTCAAACTAGGATCTGAATGAGTATCAATCAATCCTAGTTTAGACAACAAATTTCAAAACTGAGCTGATGGTAAAGTCTTTGTAAACACATCTGCCAACTGATGCTGTGTGTAACCTGTAATAATCCTTCAATAACTTTATCCCGAGTAAAGTGACAGTCAATCTCAATGTGTTTTGTACGTTCATGAAACACAGGATTGCGAGCTATGTGAAGAGCTGACTGACTGTCACAATGCAGAGTAACAGGCTTCAGATTGACCACTCTCAGATCTTCAAGTAACCACACAATCTATTGCACCTCTGAGGAAGTTGTTGCCATTTCTCTGTACTCAGATTCTGCTAAGGATTTGGATGCAGTCCCCTATTTCTTAGACTTCCAAGATATGGGTGAGCACCCAATAGCAGAATATAACCAGATACTGATCTCCTTGAATCAGGACAGGCTGCCTAATCTGAATCAGAGAAAGCCTGTAAACATAGCTGATCTGAAGCCTTTAATAATATTCCTTGACCTTCTGTATGAGCCAAGTATCTCAGAATATGCACCAAAGCATCAACATGACTTGTTCTGGGATGCTGTAAAACTAACTCAAAACTCAGACTAAATATGAGAGATCAGGCCTAGTATGAGTCAAAGAATTTAATTTTCCTACCAATAATCTATATTTCTCAGCATTAGAATAGGGAGCTCCTTCTAAAGCCGAGAGTTTCTCATTCAAAGGCAAGGGTGTAATTGCCTTTTTCCTAATATCAAAACCACAGTCACTCAAGACTTCTCTTGTAAATTTCTTCTGACTGAGAATAATTCCAGCTTCAGTATATCCTACCTCAATCCTAAGAAAATAGCTAAGTGTGCCTAAATCCTTTATGCTGAACTCCATGTGCAAAAATCTTTTTAAAGCTTCCAGTTTCTCAACATTAATCTCTGTGAGAATCAAATCATCAACATATACAGCTGTTACATTTACATGTTGATCTTACTTGTGAATGAACAGACTATAGTCATGCTTGCATTGTTTGAATCCCTGAGACTTTAAGGAACTCATCAACTTCTCATGCCACTGTCTAGAAGCCTGTTTTAAACCATATATAGACCTTATTAGTCTGCATACTTTCTTCTCTGGATTAGGCATACCCTTAGGCACTCTCATGTATACTTCTTCCCTCAAGTTTCCATGTAAAAAGGCATTATTCACATCAAGATGAAATAATAATTACAGCAACTGCAATTAAACATCTGATAGGGCTCATCTTGACCACGGGGCTGAAAGTCTCTTCATAATTAATTCCATATTTCTGATTAATTCCTTTAGCCACCAATCTTGCCTTACACCTTTCCAGTGTACCATCAGCCTTCAATTTCACTTTGTAAACCCACTTATTACCTATAGATTTCTTCCCAACTGATAAATCCACCAACTCCCAAGTGTTATTCTGCTCAAGAGCCAGGATTTCTTTGTTCATAGCTTCTATCCAAAGTGGGTCCTGAGAAGCTTCATTATAATTCAAAGGTTCCTTGATATCACATGAATTAGACAGGAAAGCCTTGAAAGGACTTGGGAAGGCTTGGTAGGAAACAAAATTGCACCAATGTTTCTCACAGTTTGTACGCACATGAGTAAAATCAACATGATAGCATAGATATTTATCAAGCTTAGATGGAGGTTTATGTGGTCTAGAAGATTTTCTAAGTTGATATGTAGTTGAGGTACTCAGATCAACTAGCGAATCAGGGCTGGAAAAAGGAATAGGTATAATTGGAGGAATGTTAGATTGAACATTGCTGTGAGTAGAAGATGAAGAAGGAGATTGTGAAGGATGAGAAGGACTTGAAAAAGTTTGAGAAGAGTATGAGGAATTAGTGGGAATAGAAACAGACTGAAGAGAATTAGATGGAGATGAATCATGGGAAGGAAAATAAGAAAGATCAAAAGTATCAAGGAAAATAGGAAAAGAGGAAGAAACAGGAAGATGGATGACATTTGAGAAATTTGAAGTAGGAGATAATTTTTTATTATAGAGATGAAATGGAAAATGTTTTTCATGAAAATGAATGTCCCTAGATACAAACATTTTGTAAGTATCCAAGTTAAGAACCTTATAGCCTTTCTGAGAACTTGAATACCCTAGAAAGACACAAGGTTTAGCTCTACTGTCAAGTTTGGTTCTCCCAACTTTAGAGGTAGAGACATAACTCAAACAACCAAATGTTCTCAAATGAGAAAGGTCAGCATGTTTCTTATACAGTCTAGAATAGGGTGTTTCCAGATTCAGAACTTTTAGTGGCATTCTATTTATTAAGTATGCTGCACATAGCACACTTTCACCCCAATATCTATCATGAACTCTAAACTGAATGTATAGACTTCTAGCTGTCTCTAAGAGGTGTTTGTGTTTTCTTTCAACCACTCCATTTTGTTGTGGAGTATCACTACAACTTGTTTGACTCGATATGCCAAACTCAAGGAACATCTTTCTCATATCACCTTCACAAAGTTCCCTAGCATTGTCAGATCTTACACATTTCACAATAACACCAAACTGATTGCTCAATATCCTCAAAAAATATTTCATTACTGAAACTGAATCACTTTTATTCTTTAACATATGAATCCAAGTAAATCTGCTATAATCATCAACTATTGTTAAAAATTGATTACAGCTAGTAGGTGTCTTGACAGAGTGTGGACCCCATACATCAATGTGTAGCAACTCAAAGATTTTTTGCAACAGGACCGACCTGACAAATTGTGTTTTGTATACAAGCAGACACATTACAACTTGGAACAATGTGTTTTATTTGACTAAAAGATAGGTGTCCTAGCCTCAAATGCCAAAGTTTTGTATCATCAATAGCAGACAAGCAAGCTTAATTGCAAACATGACATATGAATCCAAGTAAATCTGCTATAATCATCAACTATTGTTAAAAATTGATTACAGCCGGTAGATGTCTTGATAGAGTGTGGACCCCATACATCAATGTGTAGCAACTCAAAGATTTTTTGCAACAGGACCGACCTGACAAATTGTGTTTTGTATACAAGCAGACACATTACAACTTGGAACAATGTGTTTTATTTGACTAAAAGGTAGGTGTCCTAGCCTCAAATGCCAAAGTTTTGTATCATCAATAGCAGACAAGCAAGCTTAATTGCAAACATGAGCCTGTAACTCTCTTGAGCTTGACTGTAAGTGCTCTCCCACATTATATAACCCAGACTTCACATTACCAAGAGGAATCAATGTTCCTTTCTAAGAATAAACAAAGTATTTATCATAAGTAAAATGCAGTTCACATCCCAGATCCTTACACAACTTATGGACAGAAATCAGATTATATTAGAACTCAGGAATATGCAACACATTATGTAGGGTTATTGAATCATTTAACATTACTGACCCTATGTGTTTAACAGCAATTTTACTTCCATCTGGTATAGTGATGTAATTACCATCACCTTCTACTGAATGAAATTCAGAAAATTGAGCCAAATCATAACAGAAATGATCTGAAGCACCAATATCAAGCAACCATTTATGATTAGAATAAGATAGTAAACAAATGTTCCTGCCATCATGGCCAGGCTATTCTGCTGCTCAGTTTCAGGATTCTAAGAGTTTTGATTCTGCTTGGCCAAGGACTTCATGAACTGCTGATATTGTTCAATTGAAACAGGTGCAGTTGTATTGTTACCATCATTGCCTGAATATTCTGAGACAGCAGCAACACGATTACCCTTGAAACCTTTAAAACCAGGAGGATAACCTTTAAGCTCAAAGCACCCATCTATACTATGCCCTGGAATTTGGCAATGAGTACAGAAGTAATTAACACCGGACTTAGAACCAGATTTCCTGTAATGAGCTCCAGTATTAGAACCACTTGCACCAGCATTTCCTGAGTAAGAATTGGTGTTAAACACCTTTTGATATCCTTGGTTTTGAGGTCTGTAAGACTTGTTGCGTCCAAAATCAGAGTTAAACTTCCTCTTCTCTGTAGCAAAAGCCAATGATTCAGAGTGCTCATTAGCTTGTGAGATTTCTTTGTGTCGTTCTTCTTGAGAAAATAATCGAAATGCCTCAGTAACCTTTGGCAAAGTCTGCATCATCAATATGTTCCCTCTGATAGTTGCATACTGATCATTAAGCTTCATCATGAACTATAGTACCATTTTCTCTTGCTGGCGTTGGAAAATCTTCTTAGTGAGGTTGCATTTGCAATTATTGCAAGTGCAATAAGGTAGAGGATAAGCTTCCTTAATTGCATCCCAAACTGATTTCATATCAGTAAAAAATTCTGAAATAGATTTGTCACCTTGGCTAAGATCAACTAATTTCTGCTGAAGTGAGTAAACCTGTGCCATGGAAGCATAACCAAATCTCTCCTCAAGATCAATCCAAATTTCTTCGGCTGATTTCAGAAACATCACACTCTTTGCAATAGTTTCATCCAGATTAAACAAAATTAAGGAACACACCAAATCATTACATCTCTCCCAAGCCTTACCTTCAACAGTTCGAGCTGTAGGTTTAGAGATAGCTCCATTGACGAAACCTAGCTTATTCTTTGCTGAAAGTGTTAACAGCATAGACCTCTTCCAGCTAGTAAAACCTTCACCATTAAACTTGTAAGAAACAAGTTGAACAGCATTGGCATCTGAAGGATGAATGTAATAGATACTTGCAAGATCTTGATTTGGAGGAAGATTGCTTGTTGCCATATCTTCAGATGATCAAAAAATACAACCAGATGATGCAGAAAACAAGAACAAAATCAAGAAATTCAACAGATGAACTGAGAATTTCAAGAAAAACAAAAAAAATCTGAAGATCAAAACAAAGAATTTGCAGAAAAGAAATCAATCAACAATTGGTGCAAAAATCAGGAAGAACAAGCTTGGAATCAATGCGGAAATCAAACAGAAAGAATCACATGTTAGATCTTCTGCTCTGATATCATGATAGATTTTGAATAATCACAAAATCTGGAAGAACAAAAATCTGGAAAAATATGTAAGAACAACTTTCAGAGAAAACTTGGAGAAAAAGTAATCAGATTTGTTTGTATTGAGTGAATGAATAATTCTTACATTATCTGAGGATATATATATATATATACTACAGCAATAAATCTGAACATTCTAGAGAAATCTAGAAGTAAATACAGAAATATCTGGGAGTTAGCTATAACGGAATCAGGCAAGTTGTTGCAGCCTGTAACTAACTCTAACAAACTAAAGGCTGACGTGGCAGCCTAAGCTGGTGTCCAATAACAAGCTAGAGTTAGATGCACGGAGATTTAGGAAGTTTAATAAAAATAAGATATTAGTTAATGAGATAGAAAAGGCAATTAAAAAAAAAAAAAAAAAAAAAAAAAAAAAACTTATTTTATTGAAAAGTAAAGTGATGTGAGAAAGAGTTGAGACCAAAGGAGAAGTGAGAAATGATAAAGTAAGGGTGATTGTAGACCATTAGCTGGTAGAAATATACTACATATTATTAACTTGTAATTGTTTTCAAAAAAGGAAGTGTAGCTTTTAAAAAACGGACAAAAATAACAAGTATAGCTTTTACAGAAAACGAACGGAATACATAAAAATTATGTTCATGCATGCAACCTAGAAGATCATGTCGAAACCCATTGTATTCCACTTGTGAGTATCTCACGTTGGAGAAAGAAGATAGATGGTTCTACTTTATAAGGTATAGGAGTAACTTCTACTATTGTCAATTAGTTTAAGTATGGAAGCTCCTAAGCCTAGTTTGTGGACTAAACTCTCCTCCTCCTTGTTCGGGTTGCCTAGGCCCATTTCAAATTGTTTCGAAATTTAACATGGTATCAGAGTCAGGTTTGTTAGGTCGTTCATAACTGGGTATTTGTCAAGTCATTGGTTAAGAGGCTTCTATTGGATATTCATTGCCAAATAGAATTTATATTGTACTTTCTGGTGTGCTCTAATTCTAAAATGAACAAAGGTGTTAGTTGTTAGTTGAAGATGGATAATGAGAGGAGAGATAGGGAGGAAACAAGAAAAAAGCTTCAATGATTAAAGCACAAGGAAATTCCTTATCCTCAACTTCTAACGATAAACCATTTTCATAAAACAGTGTGTTATAATTTATTCAAGCAAGCTGTCATCATAACATTCACCTATTATTGGCCTTCAAATTCAATTACCTTTTAGCAAAACTAACCAACCAAAAGATAATTTGACTGTTAAAAACCCAACTAATTAAGGTAGAAAAGAAGTATATTTTGCCTTTTGTCCTATGATCCTAAATTGTTGATGTTGATCAAGTGTTGAAGACCCTTTCAATTCTTTTTTTGCCTTTTGGTGTAAACAACAAATGCTAATACTCCCTCTATCCCTAATTACTTGCTCCACTTTCTTTTTTAAGGTGTTCCTAAAAAATTGCCCCATACTACTTTTAGCATGTTTTCCTACTTGCACTCTCTCTATCTCTCTCCTCATTGATATTTGTATCAACCTATGTGCACCGTTTTTTGCCCAAAGCCTTAATAAAGTAGATTTATGGTTTGGGGCAAACAATTGAGAATAGAGGAAATACTTGTTAAGATCCTTGTCATGTGCGTATTAGACACGTGTAAGTAATCTCACATTGAATAAGAGAAGGAAGAATTATATGGCCCATTGGCCCAACATAATTTTGGGCCTAGGATTTTTGCTCAAATTTAAAGACCGGCAAATGATCATAACAGATTTTAAGGGGTATTGCCCAATTCAAATAGTCTATTCTTGTGTATTTTAAAATGTGACGTAATTTTACAGAACTTAAGATTCACAGTATTGATATTATTGTGAAGGAGCTATTATCTCTGCCTCATCAGTGATAAAAAATTAAAAAGAGGTTGAAATTTTAAAAGCGCTCCATTTATATATGCAGCTATATAAGAGGAGGGTGAATATGAATGAATTTCCATGTAAATGTGCTTAAGCTCCTAGGAAAGTTACTGCCAACGTCGAGACTGCCCTGCATTTCGAGTCATTCAAGGTGTGAATCCGCTAATAGACAGATAATTGTACACCCTTACATCAATTTTTTTTTGGTGCTTAGTGAGCCACAAGGGAGGATGATGAGAATCAATCACCTGGAATTAGGAGGAGAGCTCTAATCATTTGATCTATCTCTCACTCTCTATATCAAATTTATAGGCTATGGACTTACGGTTTAGGTTTAGTAGTCAATAATCATACCAATTTATTTCGTCTACCCTTGGTCCTTCAGTCCTGCACAATATTAACGACCTTATTCTATGGCCTTTGATCTGAGTTATTAACATAACCTAGATTTTTTTTTTTCTTTTTTTTTTTTCCGGCCACGAAATCATTATCATCAATCTCAGCTTACATCCAAGATAAATCAAATTGTTTAAGTTTTTATACTCGACAATTAACCTACACGATGATGATTCCTAGCTGCCTTAGTTGACTAATATCAATTTTAAATCTATTTCTTAGTTTGGGGAACGTAATTAATTGTTATATTTTAGCAATTTTGATTACTTTTTCAGCTGTAAAGAAGTTTAATTTAATCATTTCCGATTCTCGTGAGATTGATGTATGCATACAATCATATAATTACTTGCTAATTAGCCTGATGATGAAATGTTTATTTCTGTCTTGTTCCATTTTGAAGTATGAAAACTTACAAATAACACTTGTTCAATTCATGCGTGCATCTTTTCATGTTTTCGGAGAATAATCAATTAGTCTAAATAATATTAGAACGTGTCTTTAATATTTTGACTCGATTATAACTTTAGATCATTGATTATCTCAAAGACTTGTTACAGAATCTCAATATACATCATATGAAAAAATGATGCATTATAGCAACATGGTTTTGCAAAAAATCTTTAGGTTTTAAATTTAATTATCATTTAGTTTTCATATATGCTCTATAGTTTGTACAATTCAATGGTTATTTCATAAACATCTTTTTTAAGTAGTTTTTAGAGTTTTGACTTGAAGGATAAAAGGTGATATTCTGCGATTCATCATTGTAAGTTAGCTTTTGGTAGTTGAACTAGTGTTAAGGAAAAGCTATAAGATCTAGCTTTGAGATAAAGGTAGATTTGAAGATAAGTAGTATATAACTCTTTTTATTTGTTCTTTTTTCTAATTGAATGTGTTAACTCAAAACATATAAATTATTTGAAAACTACTTTGAAAGCTAACATCAACCGCATATAGTAATAATTAATATGATCCCTAACACACATAGGAATATCTAACATCTATTGCAACAACTACTATTGTTGAACATACCCTGTATAAAGAATCTCCCTTCTTAGATGAACTTTCCTATTAGTCACATATTTGAACCCAACTCACAAGATAAAGCTACTAATTAAAGCGGTTCAACCTAATCTTTAAATAGTTATATTATATAGTTGCTTATCGATGTTTAAATTTATTAATTAATCGGACTATTGAACTTAAAATTATTGGGTTTCAATTCAACTTTATCGAACCTTAGTAACATACAAGTATACCTTACCCCATTCAACTATAGCTCTCATTTTATATTGAGTTTAACTTGTAATATCACAAACTAAATCCAATCTTCACAAAAAAAACAAAAAAAAACAAACTAAATCCAATACAAAATATTAATAGTAGACTGCATAATATAAACACATGAACATGTTGAAAGTTTAAAACAAATCAACCGAAAGAGTATATCACAAGAAAAGATCTCTAAATTCATCATGACAAAGTTAATTAATTGAAATTACGATCCTAATAAATCCAAAAACCAGGATCATATATAATCACATAATTAATTAAAAAGAACTACATTCCCCCTAACTCAAATCTCAGTGCAAATCGCACTAAAGTATATATGTATGTAACTATGTGCAGAACAACAGGATCTCTCTTGATATGTGTTCTACATGTTCGTTGAATCATAACCTATCTCGTACACTATATAAGTATATCATAATCTAAATTAATTAAATTAATTAACCTACTAATATTCCCATGATGATGTCATACATTCACACTGATGTTTTAAGCAATTCCTTCTGATTGGGTAAACTTTCTGCAACTAACAATATAAAATGTGTAACACATGTTACCCTCAACCTTATATTATAATATTATATCATATCATAGAATAAATATAATTAAATAAAGTCATTGGATTCGGGCTGACAAAGGTGACAATAATGCAAAATTGTAAGGAAAAAAAAGGGTCGGATTTTTTAAATTTTTATGTTTGTCTAGGATTTTATTTTCCCTTTTTGGAGAAAACAACTTTTGCAAGAAAAGCATGTGCTTTGCCTAGGAAAGCAAGTTTAGGTTTATTTAGCTTTCATATACTATATAATTATGGAGTATTAATTAATCAAGTTTGTTAATTATATTGGTAGGTGGGTAATATTTAGGTCTTAATCTTGTTGTTTTTTTTATTCTTCTTAGGCAAATCTTAGCTTGATTATTAATATTTATTGTGATAAATTCCTCAATTGTTGATAAACTAGCTTTGTGTTCCTCAATTTTATGATTTCTATGCTTAGTAAGTTACTAGGAGAATATTTTAGATTTGTGTCTATACTCTATGTTCACACTAAAACGGTTGATAGAATTATTCACGACTATTGTTTATAATGACGCAATGGAACGAGTTGGATCCTCTGATCCTTGGTTTTGATATTTCATTAAAAAAAAAAAAAAAAAAAAAAAAAAAAAAAAAAAAAAATCCTCTTATCCTTGGCTTTGTATATTAATCACGGAGTATAATGTAAGTGATTTTTAGTTTGGAAATTTCAATTATACAATAATGAAGTAGTGTTTTTTTTTTTTTTAACAACGATTATACCATAATATGTACTCCATTTAACTTATATATGTAATATTCCATTTAACTTTAATTAGGTTTACATTTCAACTAAAACTCATCAATTTTTTCTATAGATTAAACGTGAATTAGCTGGTTAGAACAAATATGTACTCCATAGTACTATTTACCAAAACCTAATAAAGCACTTTTACCAGAGAATAATGAATATGCCATACAATCAACATAGAGTAGTAATTAAATTAATTAAGTTAAGAATTTTGACTTAATTGATTAGTAATAAAATCTAGTTAAAGTTGTCCTGGATCTCCTTTGGATCTAAGGAATAAAAGTTCCTGATGAAATTGAAATAAACTCTGGCAAGATCAGAAGGAAGATGGTGGTGTTGTTCCCACTCGAGCAAACAAGTACACCTAATATCTCACAACATGATGAATATATGATCTAGTAATTAATCCTACAATACGAAATATGGATGAACATTATTCCTAGCTGGTAAAGCATATACTTTATGATAAAATAAATACGAAGTATATATATATATAGGGTAATAGTATAGAAACAAAAGCAAGTGCAATGTTGGTCCATGGCACGTGATAGAAGATGGTTGTTCAGGTGCCAAAGACAATTAGGTCAATTACTACGACCACTTGGGAAAAAATAAAGAGTTATACTTACTTCCCAAATGCCAATTGTGTCTCCACATGACTTTATGTTAAATACGAAGTATAAACTTAGAGTGTTGATGTAAAAAAAAATAATAATAAAATAAACTTAGAGTGGTTCAAGGGTGTGTTCTATTCGGTTTTTTTTTTAGGGTTAATTAAGTTTATTCAGTACAAATTATATATATATATTATATATTATATATATATATTAGGAGTAATTAGGTCTAATCAGTCTATTAAGTTAAGTTCAGATAAATTCACATGAAAAGATAACACACACTAGTTCATTAGCTTTCAAAGTAACTGCAAGAGGATTTTCATCATAATTGTTTCAAATTCTCAAACAGTTATTAATTATCAAACAGTTTCTAAGCCTATGAACATCAAACTTTATTTTAGTAAATGGCTAAGTGCTCTTAAACAAACCTATTACCTATCGGCTTATTAGATAGATTGAGACATCAATGTGAGGATAGATATAATAGAGTTGATCGCTCCATTAACAGAAATTAATATATTTTGGATTTTTTTGTTCTTTTCAACGCATTTTTTTTTTTTTTAAGTGCATTAGATCTCAAAGATAAATTAGAAAAAATTATAATGAGGCAAAATATATCCAATTCGATCTTCGAATTTTGAATTATCATATTTATTTATTTAATTTTAATAAGAATTATGAAATTATCGAACAACCCTTAGATAGAATTTTAACAATTATCCAAGATTCAACGGAAGCAACAAAGTAGATAAAACTTTCATTTTCATTTTCGGAAAAAGAAACTTTAATTTGGTATTCGGTTTAGAACCGTTTTTCACTTTCATAACCTCCAAAAGACCAATATACATACGCATTAAATAATAGGAGTATCTCTTTAATTTTGCGTACGCATGAATTTCAACGATTGGTGCCTCCCATTCATAATGCAAATACGGGTTTAACTAACTCGTTAGGTATTAGTTGGCGGTATCATTTTGACCATTTATCAACTATATATTCATTTCATGTATCATAAAAATTCTAAACCATCAACAAATTAAAACCACCTTTTGAAAATATCGTTCTAGCTACTTTGATGATGACATACTTTATATATGGTTGTTTAGTTCCTTTTTTTTCTTGTATTCTGTTAGTTATTACGCAGTACTAGCTAAGTTAGGTATACATTTTCATCTCAAACAACGTAACTTTCATATTAAAGTTTTTGAAGCCATCGAATAAAAGCTAATTAATTGGTCAAATTTTTAACAAATTAATGATGCTAATTTTTTTTGTTATACGGAGTACTTTACTTAATTAATTAGGTATTTACAAGACTACAAATCCTCATCAATAAACTTAGGATTCTGAAGGTTATTGTTTAATTTGTCCTTCAAATATAAATTCTTTATTACTCCGTAATATGTTTTATAATCTTCTATTTTAACGGTTGGTTTTACTATGCCAATGCATATTGTTGTTACTTGCTAGGGTTGTTATATACACGATATATTTTGTCCTTTATCAGCAAATAACTTCTTTATTACTCCGTAATATGTTCTATCTTCTGTATTTAAATTACTTTGTATATATTGTCAAGTATTTAAATTCATCGATATCATTGCTATTTGGCCAAAGGTTGTTATATACACTTATGTGCACTGTGCATTTTTTTTCTTAATTTGATAATTAAATTAAAGGATGATTATTATTGCTCAATTAATCATTAAATTAATAAAAAAAATATCCTTCTTACATCTTGTATCCGGGTGAATATAAAAAATTTCACTATTTAGCCAAATACAAAATTTGTTTTTGTGGTTTAATTTTTGTTTGGTGTACTCCAACATGTCCGTTATTTACTGTTCTACCAAAAATATTTGTTATCACGTCCAAATACCAAAATAATTTGGCAACTCGATTATTCTTATAGCTATCTTGGAAGAGAGATTACATGCTGGTAGGTATTTAACTATACATAATACCTTAAACTAATTTCTTTGGAAAATGCGAAAGCAACAGATATTAAATAACCGAATGAGTAACGTATAAGTATTAAAAAAAAAAAATTAAGAGGTAGAGTTATAAAGTTATTCTTCTTTACTAAACGAACAAACTATCTTGGACGACCTTTTATATGTTATGACTTATGAGCTGACTTTTATAACTTATAATATCCGTGTATATAATTAATAATTTGATGAGAATGCATGGATAGGGATGACACGTAATGGAATTAGATTTAATTTTATTCTATTTGATATGAGCACGTATACTTACGGTATCAATAATTTGGTTTTGTATCATAATCATTAGACCTTTAGACATGACTACAACCTACCATTCGTTAATATACATACATATCATCTCGTAACCTGATAACAATTAGTGGTTTTGCGATAGTCATACCAACCCTCGCTGCCCTCTCGACCACACGTACCAAAATTTCTATCCATCACCGTAACGTCAAAAAGAGCAATAATATAGTCGAAATTCAATATCTATCCTTAGAGTTGATTAGTTATTCCTCTTTCAACATTAATCGTCAACTAAGCTATTATTATCCATATAAAGTCCATAAAATTTGTAACAAGTTGTGAGTCAATTAATAAACTGCTAAATTTATAATACTTTATCTGTCTCAATAAGATTTCTATGGGACCAGAAGTAAGTAAGACTAAAACGCGCCCCAACAACATCGACAACAAAAATCTCTGTCGAAGCGGTCTATACGCATGCATGCCGTGAAGAAACAGCAAGGACTCGAGTAACCAAGTTATAAGTATCTGGTAGTTTATCCCACTCCATAACGAATACAATTAAAATTAAGCAAGCAAGTAATAGAAAACTTTACCTTAAATTAACCTACTTATAATGCTTACCTTTTCAATTAACAAAAAATAATGTAATGGCTGTCAAATCGCACAATAAATAAAATTGCAAGAGCAAATCTTTGTGTCTCAATCATAAATATAAAAAAAAAATTCCCACGACTATAAAGTTGTACTTGAAATTGGATCTACCTTGAGTTACATATTCTCTATAATAATATTTTATAGACCATAGCACGGCTGCTCCCGCTACTTTGGTGTAAGTTGAATTATATTATTAATAATATAATACTCTCTTCGTACCTAAATAATTATACTCCCTCACTTTTCAAATAATCTTTTATGGACAAATTTTAATCTCAAAATGTTCACCCCATTTGCTTTTTTCAACAATTATTAATACTAATTTTTTACCAAAATTTCCTCTAATTTGCAGCAATATTTGTGCAAATTTAATTTTCTCATGTAAATTTTGTTTTCCTATGTACTTTTATTACTTTCTCTCTCTACTTTTTTGCATACCCAATATCAATTTACTTTTTCAATATACTTTTATTATTCTTATTTGTGTTTATTATTTTCCGTGAAAAATGTCCATAAGAGACTATCAAAAGGGGATGGAGGGAGTATAATATTAACCAGTATAGTGTAACAGTCGTGTGAAAATAGTGTAAAAATCGATAGTGATTATTATTTTTGTTAATATAACTATTAATTATTAATAAAAGAAACAAAAGTATATCTTGTAAGTTTGTTGGGCGCTGAAAAATTAAAATACATTCGAATGCTAGTGCAGGTGCTAGACAAAGACAATGTAGCAATCGAGAGATGCTTATCTTCTTTGAGAAAATGCTCTCTAACCGTTTAACAATAACAAATAATAAATAATTTTATAGTATTATAAATTATTGTATTCCATATTTGTTGTTCAGATGTAAAAGTAAGTAAACTATTGAAAAGGAAGGATCAAGGAAAGTCCCTTAAAGTTAAGGACTCTCTTTTCTTGGCTATTTGTGTATAATTTAACAATGTTTAAATGACCTTAATTCTAACCAATCCTGCAAAGTTGTAGTACTAATCTAATCTAATTTTATAATTAATTATTACTTTAGCTTTTAGTACTTGTTTTGAGCATTGTAACCTGTTAACATTGCTGATTTGTTGAAGTTGTTTATTTTATTTTATCCCACTTTTGCTAATTTTATGGTTTTTTTATTATTATTATTAATAAAGATAATGACAGATTATCATGATCCGAAAGTCAAATGGCTTCTATTATTAATAGTTTAGGTTTGGAACTATATTGTATATACTACGTATATGTGTTTGCCTTGAAAACTAATATCATGGCCTAGTGGCAAATTGCAAGAGTTTACCTATCATATACTTTATCGATATTATGATATGTCACAAACTTAAATCTATTATCTCCAATTATAAGTTATAACACTATTTTAATTTTAACTCGTAAGAAAATTGATTTTTGTGAAATTTATATACTCATACTACATTTCTTGCTACAATGCACGAGATGTGCAAGTGTGCAACATTATATGGCACTCGTACGTTGCAATGCAACTAAGTAAAAATATGGCAAATTGTGTAGATGTATGCTCATTTTATTCATTAGTTCCACGAGACGTGCAACATTATATGGCACTCCACAGTCCACATTATTTGCATGGTTTTGGGTGTGTGGATGGATCGATTGTGGTCATGCATTATTCATATGGAGAAGGAGACCTTTGATTTGTAACGTATGTAAATATGTAGTGTAATGTGTATCCTTTGATTTCTATCCTAGAGTTCGAGAACTTACTGAATTAATTCTACACGAGAAGTATGCTTGCCTCGATTTGAAAGTTGGTAATGATTTTAACTTTTTGACGACAAAGCAAGTATTTGTTTGATTATTTCCCTACTTAATTACGAGCAAAAGTACTATCCACGCCTTTCTTCAAGTCAAGATTAAATGTGTTTGGGACAATTATGAGATTAATCAAATTTATTACGAGCACCTTCTTTTGAGATTCCAGAGCATTTGGGATGAATCAATTATTTGAGTCAATAATAAATCATAACATGTTCATCGACCAAAACATAGTACGATTAACTTTAAGAAATTACGTAGGTACGAATTTTGTCTTGGACATATAAAATTCATAAATAGTGTATTTAATTTCATCCTTTCAAACAAATCTCTATTTAAATTTAATTTTTTTGAATCAGTCTCTTATATGTTTTTCACAACCTATGAACCTATGTAACGACTCAACTAAAATTGTCAACATTTGAAACTATCGATACAATCTCCAACTAATCTCCTATATGCTTACCTCGATTTGAAAGGTAATGATTTTAATTTGTTGTTTGAGTATTTTCCAAGTTCATTACGAGCAAAAGTATTGTCCACACCTTCCTTCAAGTCAATCTTAAATGAGTTTGGGGACAATTGTGATTGATTAATCAAAGTTACCTTCTATTGAGATTCTATAGCATTTGGGATAAATCAGTTATTTGAGGGCTTGTTTGGCATCATTTTTTGTTTATAATTTTCTGTTTTTTTTTTTTAAAGTAAAAACCAAAAACAGGAAACAAGAAAAGGTGTTTCTAATTTTTGGTTGTCAGTTTTCAAAATTATTATGATTTTAATAAGTTTAAATAACTTTTGATTCATTATGTGACATATAGTCATATATCATATACTTTTACATAACAAAAAACCAAAAAAATAGAAAACCACAGCAATGCCAAACGACCCATGAGCCAATAATATTTCATTAAACATAATAACTTTATTAAAAGATACGTATAAATTTCATTTTATTAAACATATAAAAATCACAAATACCGTATTTTGTCCCTTCTAACAAATCTCATTTAATTTTTTCAAATCAATCTCTTATATAATTCTTTACAGCCTGCGCAACGACTCGACTAAAATTGTCTGTCCCAAAAACTATGGTACAACAACTAATCACCAATTAAGGCGTGTTCGGCAAAGTATAGCTGTGAATGTAGCTGTAGCTGTGGAGGTAACTGTTAGCTGTGTAGGTAGCTGTTAGCTGTGAAGATAAATAATTTAGATATGCGTGTTCAGTAAAGTAGCAGTTGACTAGCTGTTACATATAAAAATCAATATTTTATTTTTAAAACTATAGATTAAATTTTCAACAGCTACCTGAAAAGCTACCTCTAATTTCAAAAGCTAATTTTTCTAACTTTTCATAAAAGCTTCCTTCATCAGTAAAAGCTACTCTAACCACTACTTTGTCAAACACTCACATTTTTGGTTAAGTAGTGGTCAAACCACTAAAACCTACTTAAAAGCTAGCGCCGAACACGTCCTTAGTCATACACCATTACACCACTCATCAATCCAAATTCAAATCGAAACCCAAACCCAATTATCTATGTGTGAGGTAGTGTATTTATTAGCAATAAATTAGCCTAAAACAAAAATTAATAAGAAGATTGATAGATAAAATCGGTGATTGGTAGGGAAAAATTGGAAAAGAGGGGGAAACCGAAAAAGGAAAGGACGGTGACCGACTGGTGTCAGTGAAGCAATAGGCCGTTAGAGTGTTGTCCAACTTTACGCAGGTTAAACAGGCTGGACTTACAACTCAGCTAAATCGTTTCCGTTTCCTGGTCCCACGCAAACCCCTCTACTTTTGTCGTTTTGTCCACCTCAGCATAAGATTCTCAACTTCCGTTTTTTCAAATGACACTTCACTCCCTCCAGTGCCTTACAGCCTGTCTCTCAGTCAAAACCCCAACCCCCCTTGTGTTGGAGTATAATCTTATCTGCTCCTTTTTTTCTCGCACATCTCCCTAACTTCCATAACTACTACGGCTACTATTCAATCAAATTTTTATTTTGTACGGTTCCAAAATTTGTAACATTAATTCTGGTAAATAAGATAAATCGTTAATAATTTTAGATTATTTTTGTAGTAACAAGAATTTTAGATCTTGAATGTATATACTTGGACAAAACATTAATTTATTAGAAACAATATAATGGTATTATATATCAATAACTATATATTAAAAGACACACCAACAATCATAAGTATATTTAAGAAACAAATCTTTACACATATATAATAATGATTATTTATGGAGTATAATTAAAGATTTGATGCATCCTTCCAAAAAAAATATTAACAATTATTGTATGTATAAACTTAAGCAAAAAAACATTTAAAAAAAAACATTTTTTTTTTTTTGGAAGAAAACGGTACTCTTAAATTAAAATAAGGATAAAGTATCTATAGTTACATAGGGAGAGACTTCATGTGGACAATGATTATCCCACACTTGCTCAGTACCAAATGGAAAAAGCCTGGCAAGATGATGAGCAACGTAGTTGCCCTCTCTTTGTACATGAGACCAACATAATTTGTGACATATGGAGTTTTTTTTTTTTTTTTTTAAAAAAAGTCGTATTATGTACTACGTTTATTACAACAAGATCATATATTACATATATATATATATATATATATATTTCTTGAATATGCTTATTTTTTAAAATATGTAATAGAAGCTACAAATTTTAACAATGAAATGTGAATATCAAATTAACAAATGATACTTTGTTATGAAATATTGTGTGTATGCCCATTATACCCCTTATATCATTTCGGAATATTCTAAATATAGTGTTTATTCTTATCCAACTATTGCATGTATATATACCCCATCAAATAAAGATAGACAGATTAATTCCCTTTCAATCTCTTATCTTTCCCCTTATTTCACAACATACTTTTATAATTTCCTTAAACAATTTATGATTAATATTTTAATCAATTAATAATCTATAATTAACTATGGACACTTCAATAATATTTGCCAAGAACGATACATTTGATTATTCTTAGTGTGATTTTTCTTACCATTTTTTTTTTGTTGTTCTTCATCATTCAATTGATATGAACATAACATATGAAAGTTGATTTTTTATTTATTTATTTATTTTTTCAGAAAATATGAAAGTTGAATATTTAATATAATCTTAATTTAAAAATTAGTTATTCAAACATATCGTGCATAGCACGGGACCTAACCTAATTTACAAATATATCGGATTGAATTAAACCATTTATATCATGATCAACTAAATACATAGATAGTGTAAAAAAAAAATTAAAAAAAATGCATTTGTACGAGTAAATAATTATTTCACTGCTTCTCAAATAACATCTTGTTATCTCGTAAAAAAAAAAAAAAAAAAAAAAAAAAAAAAACCTTGTTATAATTTTGTCTTTCACGGTCCGTAAAATTGTTTCCTGCACAAAATAAATTATCTTTTAGGTGATGATTTTAAATGGATAGTTTGTAATATTAACTAATTCGTGGTTTAGCAATGGGTTAGAGTTAATATTCTCGTGAATTACTTTTAGCTATACCTAGTGTCATCTAATTAAATCATCAAATTTAAGTAGGGATGCATTTATTTATTTTTTTTTTAAAAACTATTGATTAAAATTAATGCAACGTTAATTAGGTCAATTTTTTTTAAAAAAAAACAATGGAATGGATATTCTTTGATAAATGACCTACTAGTCTTGACTAAAAAAAAAATAATAATAATAATAAAAAGTAAAAGAACGAAGATTTGATTATTTTTATATCCAAAGCCACATCATATACACATATATCATTGTTTGTTTCCAAAAGTATTTATCTATATATCAAATTTACGTGTATTTCAGAACAACGCTCATATAACGTAAATGTACATTACAAAACCATCAACCTTTTTAAATTAGACCAAAATATTGTCATTTAAATTATGTTTAGATTCTTTGAATAGTCAGACGGATTGAAACTTTCTAAGTCATCGTAACCGTTTTCAGCAGTAATTACAACATACGTAATCTTTACATACATTGTACGTAGTTTTATTACTTTTTGCTTGAATTCAAAGAATTATTTAACATATATCGTAATTTACATGTAACATAAAAATAGTGATTTAAGATTTTATCACATTCTTAATTTTTTTTTTTTTGAAATATATCACATTAGTTATTTAGAAAATCAAAATAATATAATTTATCTCTTTTTACATGACAAGATTGGTTCAACTTAATTTATTAGAAAAAAGACAAATCATGAATGGCAATATAATTAAATAAATTTGTAACTAAAAAAATTAGAAAGTTATTGGAGGCGATATTTTAGTTAGTTAAATCCAGTAAATTTCCAAGCAGTTACGTGGGGACGCGTGGCCCCCACTCCAGCTGTATCCCAATTAACCGCTTACCGGATAATACCCGTAACCTCCTCATCCTCCTCCTTCACATTTTTTACCTTTCTCCCTTTTTCCCTTCCTTTATATTCTCCTCATTCTCTCTCCCCCCCACTCTCTCTCCAGAGACCACCAAATCTTAGAGGCCTCCACCTCTTCTCCTTCCTCCCTCCCTCTTTTCCTCCTCCATTTTCTCTCTCCTCCCTCTCAAAAATTAGGGTTACACTATCATGGATAGCCACCTTCAAACCTCCTCTTCAATGGCGGCGGATCGTATCAAAGGCCCTTGGAGTCCCGAAGAGGACCAACTCCTACGAAAGCTTGTTGAGAAGCACGGCGCTAGGAATTGGTCTGTTATTAGCAAGTCGATTTCTGGAAGGTCCGGAAAATCGTGTCGTCTCCGGTGGTGTAATCAGCTCTCGCCGGAGGTTGAGCACCGGGCGTTTTCCGCGGAGGAGGACGATATAATCGTCCGTGCGCACGCTAAGTTCGGGAATAAGTGGGCCACTATTTCGAGGCTGCTTAATGGTCGGACCGACAACGCCATAAAGAATCACTGGAATAGCACCTTGAAGCGGAAGTTTTCGTCGATCGTCGCCGGAGATGAGTTTTATCGGCCGGAAAAACGGCCGGAGATTTCTCACTCTTCTCCCCCGTTGAGTCCGTCGGAATCTGACGTCAGCGATTCCGGCGTTGGTTTTAGGTCGGCGGTTGCGGAGGAGAAGGAGAAGATTGAGAATGATCCGTTGACTGTGTTGACTCTTTCGCTTCCTGGGGTGGAAGAGCAACATCAGCAGCAGCAACAACCGACGAGTCGGATTGAGGCGACGACTCGGGAGGTGAATCAGAAGAACGAGTCGGTGAAGGAAACGATGTCGTTTGGACCTGAGTTGATGAATGTGATGCAGGAGATGATAAGGAAAGAAGTGAGGAATTATATGGCGGAGGCTGAGAAGAGTGGGGTGTATTTTGATGGAGATATTGCTCGAAACGCCGTCGTTGAGCGGTTTTACAATGGCCATTTCCATTGAATTCAAGGACATGAGTGAATTGATGATATGATGAAGGAAGAAATTATCTCCCAAAAAAAGAAAAGAAAAAAAAAGATAATTCATTTATTTTAAATCTTTTAAAATTTCGGTAGTTTCAAATCACAAAATGTATGTACAGAAATGAGTAGTAGAAAATTCAGTGGATTTAGGTTTTTAAAATGGATATGAAGCAGCACAGTTTTGGTAGAAATTGGTTTTTGAATTTTAATTAGGATTTTTTTTTTCCCTAAAAATATGATTAATTTAAATTATGTTCTTGGCCTAGATAAATGATAAAATCTAGTTAGTTATGACTAGTCGTGTTGTTAGTTCAAATCGTACACATTATTTGCATCATTTTCATGTATGTAGTGGATTAGTCCGATTGATTGAAATCAAACATTATTCCATACTTTCATAGTAAGGGAGTAGGCCATATATAAAATTTAATTGTCAATCTGTCGCATTATAAGTTCAAATTATAATCCGTATAGTTTTTAAATAGACGGATGGGAGTTAAATTTAGTTCGATCATCATGACATTGTATGATATGTTTGTATAAACACCGAGTAATTTAAAAATTAATTAAAATTTAAATGCGCAAAAATGTCACATGGGTACGGAGGTTGTACGGTTTCCGCTGGTACAATCACTGGGACAGTTTTGATCTTTTTGAAGGATGGGTTGGCCGGTGGGGAAGGAGGGGTATCATGGTCAATTTGATTAGGTGTGATGGGATGTTAATATTAGCTGGACAAACAAATTCTTTGTCTTAATTTCATGGGCTGTAACTGTAATTCTTGTAACTGATTTTTAGGTTCAATGGGCTTTTTATTGTTAGTCCAACCGTTTCTGCTTATAAAGTGTTGACCCTTCTATTCTTGCTCTAATCAACTTGAGAAGCTTTGAGAAAATACTCCAATTTCATTAAAGGAGGAAGTTGGAAGGTTTTGTTTATTATGCTTGTAGAACATGTCAATTGAATCTAACTTATTTATTTTCAAATTTTGAATATCAACAATTGATAATTTAGTTTTGAAATTACAATTGATAATTTAGTTTCGTGCATTGCAATTTCAAATGTTGAAAGGTTGTAAATCAAAGCTAGATTATGAACACGTTCGTAAATGAGTAAGGATATTTATCAAAGTATTTCGGATCTTTGTTTTGTCTAGAGAAATCCATAAATGGATCAAGTAAATAAAACCATTTAATTTAATGTCACGACTAACATGTGAGTTGATAGTGAGATACATGCATAAATAATGTTACAAGTTTATATTTACATTTATTACTTACTCCATAATTTATTTGCTTTTCATAACCAAATAATTTTGACTGTAAATTTGGAAACTTTAGACTTGTTGACCCATTTTGGGTACAAACATTTATATGTACCTTTTGTTCTTTTTGCTCCCGTGTTTTACCGACAAGCACAATGACCAAATCCTTTTTTATTTTTTTTCTTGGTGTTTAGAGAGTTACAAGGGCGAGGGTGAGAATCGATCTCATAACCTCCTAGAATTGAGAGGAAAGCTTTAACCACTTGAACTATCCCTCACTCTTGACCAATTATTTATTTATTTTGACTAAACACTCTCGACCAAATTATAAATAATCTTAAGAGAACATTCATGCATGAGCTATTAAAAACTTTAACCTTAAATTCTATTAATCAATAGGAAAGATATAGTCGTAAAAGATTTTATTAGATTAGTTTAAATTTTTCTAATGGTAATGCCATAAAAAACATTTAGGGCCCGTTCTCATTGAGTGAAATGAGCTGAACCGAATTGAATTGAACTAAACTTATTAGAGCTGAAGTGAACTTATTAGAGTTGAACTAAACTGACTGAAAATAATCTGATGAGTACAGGGCCTTAGTATATTTTCTAATTGGGTATTTAGGAATGCATGACAAAATCACATGCCAATTAGTGTAACTATTGTTTTAAACAAATGAAAACAAGATTTAATTTCATAATCTCAAGTTTGTACATTAAAGTTTTATCTACCAAAGACTAAACCATTCAAATATTCAATAGTTGATATTATTTTTATAATGTAATGTTACGGAGTACATACGTAAATAATTAAAGTTTTATCTACCAAAGACTAAACCATTCAAATATTCAATAGTTGATGTTATTTTTATAATGTAATGTTACGGAGTACATACGTTAATAACTAAACATTTCAAAATATATCGCCTTAGGGTGTTGCTCGGGACTAAAAACTAATGAAACACTTAAACAAAGAATTAGACAAAATTTGGTGGTAATCAAATCTTCTGGAATCTGGAGTTTGGCTGTATAGTTTTCGCAAACCCAAAAAACAAAACAAGAGTATCATCATCTACCTATCAATGGAGTACAGGAACAAGAGAGGAGAGAGAAAGTCATCCATGGAAGAAGACGCTTGATGAAGCTTTTCTTCTTCTTTCATCTTCTTTGCGACTAACCCACTTCAACTAATCCCCATCTCCCACACTCTTTTTCGTACTTCTTAGAGAGAGAAAGTGAACACGCTGCAGAAGAGATCCTCAGATCGAAAGTTCGAAGATGTTGCCGACGACGTCAAAAGGGCGTTTGCCTTCCACTTCTCGGCAACCTAATCCCGTTTTCCCTCATTATCTCCGTCGAATTATCAAGGTAATTTTTTCTATTAATCCCCTTTTTTTTTTTGCTGTAATTGTTCAATTGCTTTGTAATTAAGCTTGTTGATTCTTCTTTTGGATCTGGGTTTCTCTTCGTTTCACAGTTAATTTCGAATATGCAATTTGATCATTTGTGGGTTGTTTTAATTTTTTTAATTTATTTTGCTGTTGATCTAATTTTCAGTAATCTACATTGAATATGCTGATTATCTGGGTAATTTAGCTTTTTATTTATGTAATTAGAAGGCTATGTTTGAATTCTTCTCTTTGGATCTGATGTAATTGGGATAAACTGCCAATTTTAGTAGGAAGTGTATCAGGCAATGCGGCCCACTTGATAGTATATTATTGATGTTTATGGCTGTATTTGCTATGAAAATACAATATGGCATTGTTTTCTTACTTGCACTTTTGAAATGGCGTCACTGCGCCTCGTTGTGTGATGATCCAAATTATTGAATTCACTTTGATATGAGATGTGTAAACCAATTGCATTATACTGCATCGTCTTTAAGTTGCAAGGATCTGATAGGATTATTACTACTCTTGCTTGCTGGTTCTGGGTCGTAACTTAGTCGCTGTGAGAGGTCTAGTGAGGCTTTGGAAACGGGACAGGAGTTGAGCTATGTGGATGATTGACAAGTTGATAGTATACATTGTGTTTTGAGTGTGTGGAGAGGATTGGAATCTGGAGTACTTTTCATCTTGGCAAGGACTAATACTCAAAAGATTTTTATTTGAATGCCTTTAAGTTTTGTATACGGTAAACAGGATGAAACGATCAGCCATATAGGTGCACATTGATGAACTTTGGGTTGTGGCCTTTCCAAAATTCATGGTGGTTTTATTTGGATTGGAAAGGAGGCTACTGTGAGGATAAAGACTGATGCTTGGTCATCTTTATATAACCCATGGTTTTAAGTTCACGGATCTGCAACAATTGCTGTATCAGACAATTTTGTCAACTTGTGGAACTAATTTTACCTGAGTTACAAGGACCCTTTTATGTATTGGTCAATACAAAGCCACAAAGCCAATTTGGCTGTACGCCCTGTTAAAAAAAAAAGAAAAAGAAAAAAAAAGGATGCATCAACAGTAACCTTTTATGACCATTGTCTTAAGTATGCTATTGAGATGCAGTATAGTAACCGCAGCCGAGAACCCTGTGATAGATATGAGAATTACCTGGGGTGATATTAATGTCATGAAACCGAAAGATAGAAGGGTGTTAATTTTACATGAGTTTGGTACAACATCGATGTCCCATTGCAGAGCTTGCCAGGGGTGGTTTTTTTTTTTTGAGATCATGATGCAAGTAAATTTGGATGGAGAGCTCTTACATAATTCAACTGTTTACTAACTTATTTGTTAGGTTGATGATTGAATATTAACATATCGAGGTGCTACCATGTCACAAGCTCAATCAGGATCATGATTTTTTTTTGAAGGGATGTAAATGCAAATTCTAGGGATCAGAGGAGACAGGAGTAAGGGGGTGCTTGAGGTGAATGTGGCTTACGCTGGTGATTTTGATGGTCCATTTTGACTTTTGTTTTACTTAATGGTTTGAAAGACTAATAATTAAGAGAGATTTGCTTCAAGCATTGCTCTTGAACCTTAGATGAAGTGTGGAACATTATTTGCCGGTGGAAATCAGTGCAATCATCTAAGAAGTTTTTCGTAGAAATAGATGCAACTATGCAAGCAATCATAGCTGAGCAAAGTGAAAGAATTGAATGTGTTCTTGGGGCAAAAGTTGAATCAGACCACTGCAATGAATAATCTTTTTGTAGCTTTTGCCTAGGATGTGCAAATTATGAGATTCCTCATTCCTTAACAGCATGCTTTGACTGGCTCTTGCAGATGCGCCGGTTTATATCTCTGACCAATACTTTTGCTGATGAGGGGGGGACCGGGTGAGGGGCGAGACTGGTTTTTTTTAGTTCGAGCTAGATTTAGATTTGACTATTAGCAAAATTCATTGGAATTCATATGATTCCTGCTTTCCTCATTCTTGAAGAATCAAATCTGATTTATTGAGGTGAGTTCGAGATCCTAGGGTGCTGTGTTGTTTGTTGGTTGATCTTTTGGTAGGAGGGAAGCTGTGTTCCTCGTCCTCCAAGGAGGAAAGATTGTTGAACATGTCGCTCGACAGTTTTTTTTATTTTATTTTTATATATACGAATAGAAGGGTTCACTAACATAGTTGTCCAGTATCTTTAATTGATGCAATAAATCACCGCAGTGCTTTATTATTGCTTGATGGTGCTTTCCTGTCAATAAGTATGGTTCAAATTCCCACTTTGGCAAATCGTATCTTTGTTGAATTTTACTTTCCATAAAGTTCTGTGGATTTTACTCTGCTGGAATCTTGCTTGCACATATTTCTCTTCTATACGCAGGGGAAGGGAGTTCAGAAAGTATAATCTCATCGCATGTTTTCTTTACTTTGCTGATTGCTTACAGTGGCAACAAATGGATGTTGAATACACCTTCTGGCAAATGCTTTATCTGTGTACCTCACCAAAAGTGGTGTAAGTAATTGTTACCATTTGCCTGAACTCTACTTTTACTATTGGTGGAATCATCTTTTGCATTGATGATGTTGGATTTTTCTGAAATTGTGTGAGCAGAGGAACAGGCCTAGCTTCTTTTTTTATTTTATTATTATTATTATTATTTTTTTATTTTTAATTTATTTTTTTTATTTTTAATTTATTTTATTTTATTTTATTATTTTATTTTTATCTAGTATTAACATTTTCACTTCTTATTACGAATGTATAAGAAGGCGTTTATATTGATGCCCTTTGGTTCACCTGTTATTAGTGGCTTGTGCGTGTCTTTTGTAAATTTAGGGAGTGTATAGAAATTGTGGTTGTAGGATGTTAGCCGTGTGGCGAGTAAGGGCACCTTTATACCGTATCTATTGACGTATTATGTTAGTCATCTTTTGAAGGGATAACATGTGTTATTAAACTAAGAATATTTTATAATCCACTTTTCTACTCTTTATTTTTTGGGGGTGCAGAATAATGGCTTGATTACCAACACTTAGTCAGTTATACCTACCATCATCTTGCACCCTCATCAAAATATTATTAACTATATGATCAACCAAGTTTGCGTTCATACTCTCTCTCTTATTTTGAACTAAGAAAATCAGCATAATAATGTACTGTTATTAGGGTCTGACAGATCACATATGTATTGTGACAATTGTCTAACCGTGTGTTTTTTCTTTGGCATATCATATGGTTCAATTATGCAGCTATCAACACACAAAGTACCACAAACGTAAGTTTTTATTCTTCCCCTTTGCCATGTTCTCAAATATTCAAGAATGCAACAAAATTAGCTGTGTTGAGTTTAGTGTGGTTCTACTGATTTTGAGTTCTGATATTGCAAGATTGTCATGTGAATGTTTTCCTTGGTCTAGTTTGTAATTGTATAGCTTTCAAATTGATGATAGGGGCTATATATTTACACATGCCCTTTTTGGATGATTGGTCCCCCATGAATATTGCCTGAGCGACACATAGCATGTCTTGTATTGGATGGGACATTTGTTGTTCGGTCTCATATCATTTGCAACTTCATAGCTTAGTAGAAGAATTTGAATCTTTATTATCTTGGGCTAATATGTCCTATGTCCTGTTAAGTACGGAAAGAAACTTTTTGATCAACCGAAATTTACTGTGCTTGCTGCAAAAACTACTCATTTACCCTTTACATTTGCCAGTCCCAGCTTAATCTGCTGTCATCCTGTTCTGTGTGTAACACAATCTTGTGAGTTGAGGATGATCTTGTCACTTTTTTAGTCAATATCTTCTTGAAATTTAAATTCTGTTTTGTATCTGAGTGGCAATTAAACTTCTGGAATGTAAGGTTGATTGCTCCGAAGGTTTTTTTTCCTGATTGTCTGCATTTCTTGTTTTTTCAGAAACCAAAAACCAATGGGCTCGTGATGATCCTGCTTTTGTTGTTATTTGCAGCCTTCTCTTAGTAGTTTCGACTTTGGCCTATTGTGCTGCGTAAGTCTCAAAAACTCTTAACTTCTATTTTTCTCTTGCCATTTAATTGTTTTATGCCACACGATTGTAGCCTTCTTATGAAAATTATGGGTGATTATGCGATTTAAAACATTAATAAGTTGGCAAGTGAATTTAAGCTTTCAAGAGCATAATATATGCACTATCTTAATGTGCTCTTCTTAATTAAGAATTTTAGAAAATATTGATGTGAGTTACTTGGTCTTGTGTGCTTCCAAAGAATACTTGCTCGGAGTATTTACTCTCCTAACAGTAGTACTTCGTTCATGAAAATATCAAGAAAATATTATTTTCCAAGCTTTGAAAGCCGAGCATTCTTTTGATGGTTGATAGATGATTATCTTTTCTGCCAAACATATGCTAGTTTATAATTTCCTTGGTCTAATAGTTTGGGTCTTTTTCTGACAATCATCAGGGTAATCTAGAAAAATTTCTCCCATTTCTTTTCCCCCAAATGCTTACAGTAGTTACTATTTACAAGGTGTACTTTAAAAATCGATCTTATATCTTTGGTCTTTTAAGAACTTCTGAAGAAATAGTATATTGCATTGGCTTCACTTTTACCAAACAGAATTTATGTGTTTGATTATATGATTTTTCCCTTTCTGTCTAATAAGTAATGACTGCTGTACTAAGTAGAGGTTATGCAGAAAACATACACCTCTCTTTGGTATGAAGGTTTAGTTACCTTTTATCTGCAACTTTGTCTTTTCTTTTAAAAAGAGACTTTCACCTTCAGGAGACAATTTAGTGATTTTCATGGTTGTTGTGAAACATGAAATATTTTGAAACACAGATAAGGAGCTCTACCAGAATTGGCTTCTTGTGCCTGAATAAAATTTATGCAAGAAGAGCAAATATAATCTGCATTAAAATAGTCATATAGAGAGGGTGGAGAGTATTGCTAATCTGCTTCACTGAATTAATTTTCGAGGACACAAATCTGACATTGAAGTTTTTAGAATTGTTTAGATGCTTAGATGCATCAGCTGATTTTCTGATAATTTGATCTTTTTTCCGGCCAAGCTCTGGGAAAGTATACCCTGCCTTTATACAGCTTATTACATCCGTGACTCGGTGACTGTCAATAATGCACTATCATTTTGTTGGAGCTAGGAAGCATGTATTTTCACTTATCTAACTGAATCACACAATAATACTGTTTCAGATAATTGTTGAAGGAGTTATGGAACCATTGCTTGTAAATTTTGAAAAGACATATCAATGTCCCAATTAAAGCATGCGCACTGTCTCTTGCTTTGTTTTTTTGAACCTATATTGTATTTTGCCCCAATCACCTGTACCCCAACCCCATTGTTTTCTGTCTAACAAAACCAAAATTATGGTTCTGTCAACTCTTGACCTTCAAGATATGATCATTATGGAAACAAAAGTATATGACCTTTCCTTAAGGTCTTTGCTATTGCTGGTATTGTCCAGTGCAAATTTTCTGACATTGCCTTTTATTGGTATGGAATGCAGGTATGATCATAGCACAGGACATGCTGTTTACGTAGTTCTTTCAGTTTTGCTTTTTCATTTCATCATAACTGGAGCAGTGTTGGCAACCTGTTGTTGGTAAATCCACTCCCTTACCCCAATCCCCCTTCATTCCAAAAAAACGAAGTCCCTTCATGCTCTATATCCTTATGGAAATTTGCTGCTTTTCTTCATGCTAGTATGCTGTTGCTTCTCACTTGAATTATTGAATAGGATGTTGTCGCTTGCTCAACTAAATGATTCCGAGCTCTTGTCTGCTAAGCTATTATGATTAACCTGTGTGCATTAGATAGTATTTTTTTTTTATGATGAATGAATCATTGAGTGCTTGGCTGTGTCTCAGTGGTGGGAAAAATAAATGGAATCCTGTGTATTGGTTGATTTCCTGTATTTTAGCTTGGTAATTAGGGTATGCACCTGCCCTTTATATTACCTAGACTCTGATTCCTTATTCTTTCTTGGATGAGCATATGATCCTTGGCCAAATTTATGTATGATGTCTGTGGGTTTTAAGTGGTGGACTCTCTTTAGTAGGTCTGTTCTCTAAATGACATCTGTTTTTTTTTTTTTTTTTTTTTTTTGTGGGGGGGTGTGTGGTTATATAGTGTACATGTTTTGACTGAAGTTCTGTATAAAGTTCCTAAAACCAGAAAGACATTTTTGAACTAGATGCTGAATACTATTGTTATTGATGGGTCTATGGTAATTTTGTGATCCAATGGTTACATGTTTTATAGCCAATGAGCCAGTAATTTTGAAATCTTAAGTAATACAAAGATGCAATTTCGTTTAGTATATGGCCTGCTAATTGCTAAGGTCCTTGTTGAATAGGTAAACTTGATCTGTTGTAAATTCTGTCTGGGATGAGTGGGATCTTTACACTATGCTATGACCCTGGGACAAATACTGATACTTGATCAAGGAGAACATACGAGGAGAGTGGTTTAATAATGTGAAAGACATATTTTTTGATGATTCATTATGTCACTTTGTGTTTGTGATATGCTGGGTCTTTTAATCACTTTGTGTTTGTGAATATATTGATGCTGATTTTGCCTTGAACATACAGGTTTCTTACAAATAATTACCTAAGAGAAGAGGCTCCGAATAGTTATGTGGTTGAACAGCGGGTAGAATGGTGAGTTTGGCTTCTGGATGTCTACTTGAGCAAATTATTATATCAATCAGAATGGCCTTCGTTCTTGTATACGCTGGGTATCATGAGGGGTTTCTCTCTGTTTACTTTTGATATTGCATTCTAAAAGCTTGTGATTGCGTTTGACTTGATTCTGTGATTTGGTATGCTAGGCTGTATGCATTTGATGTGCACTGCAATTCTTTCTTCCCGATGTTTGTTTTACTATATGGTAAGTTTCTGTTCTTTCAGGTATTTGCATAAACTTTGTTTTCAGTAACTAGAGACATTTATACAGGCTTACTACTGAATTTATATGGAATTTTTTTGATTGCAGTGATACATTACTTTTTGTCACCGCTGCTTCTTGCACATGGATTCATACCTGTTCTGTTGTCAAATTTGCTCTTCATGGCTGCTGTGTCATACTACCATTATCTCAACTTTCTAGGTTATGATGGTAAGACTTACATTTTTGGTCTGGAAATTCAAGACGGGTTTAAAACTGTTGCTTCAAATCCATCATGGCTCAGAATTACTATATTTATCCATATGCGAATAATTCCACAAGCTAATGGCAAATATTGTCATTTTAGAGTAGATATAGAGCTTTTTCAAGATTTTGTTTCTTTTTGACTAATCCTTTGTCGTAATGCAGTGTTACCCTTCCTGGAGAGGACAACCTTTTTCCTCTATCCTATCGGCATTGTTCTAATCCTTTCTCCAATTTGTAAGTATGAGATATTGTTCCTTTATTAGTCTTAAAATTAGCTTTATTAATTACTGTCATGATTTTGTCTGATTCTTATTCTATTTTGTTATGCAGTTATTCTTAGTGGCTTTAATCCCTCGAGATATATAATGAACATGTACTTCAGTATGCGACTATGATTCTGAGGTTGAAGCTTGTGATGTAAGCACATACAGTGACCTGGAAACGGTAGATGACAGTAGGCAAACAGGAGGTGCTATGAATGTCCTTTGAAGTATGAAGATTTTCCTGATGGTCATTTGTGGGAGCTTTTGAATTTTTTTACCCTATACGGCCTATTCCCCCCTCCCCCCCTTCCTATTTCTACAGATTTTTTACCTTTAATTTTTTGGGGCAATGGGAAATAGGATGCCGAGGAAGGGAATTGGTGGATCCTGTCAACAAAATGCTAAATGTAATGGTTCCGCGTATTCTTTTAACCTGTCCGCTCCAGTAGTTCCTTTGTTGAAAGCATTCCGCACTTTTACTAATGTAAACTTGGAAATGTGAAGGCAATTAGAGCTTTACAAGCAGTACATGCAAATAGAAAATGTCTTTGTTTCTTCTGTGTATGGGTGTATGGTAGTGTTTTTGTACATTTGAACCAAAATACAGGTTGCTTGTTTGTTAAATACGAATACACAAGTTTGTTCTTTTACTGGTCAAAATGTAGGATAAGGGTGTTGCTCTAATACACGAGTATGTGAGTTCATTGCCACGGTGCTAATTTAAAGTCCCAATCCAAGAACCTTGCATTTTTTTTTTTTTTTTTTTTTTTGAGCAAAGGAACCTTACACATAATATAATTTTTTTACGTAAAATTTCAGGCTAATGAAGCCATGTTCTCAGAATAAAAGCAAGAGAACAATTTTTTGTTTGTTAGGAGTTTTAGAGCTGCTACGCTTCCCTCAAAGACACCTGAATTTTCCGAATTGTGACATTGAACTAATGCAAGTTTCCATGAAAAATTCCTAAGATCTAACTGTGTAAGGATCTGAGGACTTTCTGGTTGCAACCACCGGAAGAGTCTGTTTGGAGGTGGAACAGATTATCTCGCTAACCTACCAAAACTCCAACTTTAACATTGCAAAGAAGTGGGAGAGTCGAGAGTCCAGGAGGATTGAAGCATCTCCATAACCTGCAGAGTTTATAGATGGCATGTGATAACTTGAAAAGTCTGTCCAGAGGGGGGGGGGGGGGGGGGGGGGGTGGAGCAGACCAACCTGCATAAACTCTCAACTATGCAGGCTAACAATTCGGACTTGGAAGTGCATGAGGGCAAGAAGGAAAGAGATGCGATTGAAATTTCTTCAGTTCCTTTCTTCCTGTACTGTCTGTCTATTTGCTAGCCTGGAATGAGTTTCAATGGGATTCCAGTAAATGACTGCTCTTAAGTCCTTATCCTTATTATGATGCTATGGCTTAACAGTTCTCCCGGAATGGCTCCCTTGCTTCACATATTTGCAGTTGCTTGTGATATCCAGCTGCTCTATGTTGAACTCACTGCCAGACACAATGTGCCAGCTCACTTCCCTAAAATCACTTAAACTGAAGAACTGCTTTGTCCTGACGAGAAAATGTAGTGACTAGTGACCCCAAGGCAGGAAGGACTAGCCAAATTTAGTCGTATCCCAAATTTTCATGCTTGTTGCACAGCCACATCCTCTGAATCTCTCTGTCCAGGACTAATCCAGGCCTTACCTCTTAAACTGCCGTGCTGTTCTCAGATTACTAGTGATACATTTTGTTTACAAGATGACCTCTGCAATGCCGTTATATTTCATCTAGCAACTAAGATAAAGGCGCTCTTTTCTTTTTTAAGAGTATATATATATATATATATATATATATATATATATATATATATATATATATATATATATATATATATATATATATATATATATATATATATAAAAGAAACCACAATTGTAAATTAATTTCATGTATTTGGTTCCTTGCAAGAAGAGTCAGGGACAAAATGAAAAATGGAAATGGAACGGGGAAAAGGGAAAGAGGAAGGTAAGACAAAAAGAATGGCTTCCCTTACGAAGAAAAAAATGCTTTACACCCTGTGGAGAACTACTTGTAGTTTTCACAATTGGGAAACCTGTTTCCCATTCTTCCCAAACCAAACACAAGAAAATGGGAAATCACCTTTCTTGGAAAATGTTTTTCTCACTAATAAACCCTCTTAAAAGATGCTGGCATGTCTGCGCTCACCCTAACAATTTGAAGTCAAAAGCTCTTTCGACTTAGCTGAATTGCAAACTGATCAGCAGTAGTCACAGCACACGATGCAGATCCTATTGAACCTTCATATCTGTGTAACATGATGAAAATTGAAGTTACATATGAGGAACATAAGAATTGCAATGCACAAACACACTTGAAAGTGCAGTTTGCATTCAAAATATGATCATCTACTTGACAGTATACTAGGAACAAACTGTCATTAAATGTGAGGAACAAAAGAAATGCTATGCACAAACTCACTTGAAAGTGTGATTTGCATTCTATGTATGATGATCTACTTGGCAGTATTCTAGGAACAAAGTGTTGTTAATTGTGAGGAACAAAAGAACTGCTATGTACAAACTCACTTGAATGTGCAATTTGCATTCGAAGTATGATTATGATCTAATTGAAAGTATTCTAGGAACACATTGTCTCCATAGTATGCAATAGGTATGAAAAGATAAATGGAATATTTATACTTACAGGGCTACCAAGAGAAATGCTGCTGTCTGCATCACCACGACACCTTCACCTGAGGGCTTTGCTGTGTTCATGCACCTTGCATGAAACCAGTTCTCATGAATTGAAGTTACCAAGTCTACAATAAAAAGTGTCAGGGGTTAAGAAGGAAAGGCCAAAACAGTAGTGTACTGGAAGCCAGTAAAATTTAACAAAGGATTGCACTTCCACGACCTGATTTTGAAAGTCTTAACTTAATCCTTATTAATTTAAGAATAGTGACAACTGGGTACTGAACCTCATTTTCACAACCTATAATATGCGACATATTTTCATTGATTTAAGGAGAAGATTACTCAATACATATTATTGTTTTTGAGGAAGTAGAACTTTTCATCATTGCTACAAAATTAAAGCTGCAATTCTGCAAATGTTCATATAAAACAGCTGAAGCATACTACGTAGGCTTCCCTAGGCTATTGTCTAAGGTAGTATCGGATGTATACCTTTATTGATCATATAGGACATCAGAGGTTAAATGAGAGAGAGAGAGAGAGAAAGAGCAAGAAACTTTCAAGTCAGATTAATAAAAACCCTTCCGAACAATAGAAATAGATTCGTAGTCATTAGTTGAGCACAACTCACATTCATTTGGTCCAAGGAGAAAGGTCTCAGTCTGCAAGTTGTTGCGTTTTACAAAGTTTACAAACTGACTTAGTTCAATAGGATCTGCTCTGTATCCTTCTTGCTCTGCGCTGCAAATGCCAAATCAACCATCAGCAAGCTAGATGCCTTTCAAAGTACAGCAATCAGAAGTAAATTGGAAAAAAAAAAAAAAAAAAAAAATCTTAAGTGTACATTAATCTTCTTTATTGAGCTACTAGATAAACAGCACCATACAATTCAGAATTTGCACTGCTTAACAATGTTGGATGAGGCAAAAAGCGGATGGCTGGCTGTTATGTGCCAGTGTAAAACTGTCAAAGCCATAATCTCTGATCAACACATATTTTATCCCTCTACCAGTTTATCCTCAACCATGTTACACAGAATTAGGCCCTATACAACCCTATTATTGACTGTTGATTTTTTTTCCGGTTTAAATTGAAGTATCAACTATCAAGTCTTCCCACCCTATCCGAGGAGTATTGAATATGGAATATCCACAGGGACGCTTGAGATTAAAAAAACAGTCCAAGCCAAATAACATAGCCCTTAGAACAAAGAATCATTTATATGATCAAGTTAGGCAAAACAAAATTGTTTCCTTTTCAAATCATCCCAATGATACAAGAAACAACATAGTTACATAGTGATCATTTATATCGAGACAATTAAGAGATCAATGGGCAAATTAACTAACTATAATTTTGCCTCCATGCTACGCTACTTATACTTGGGTACTCGTATCAGTCATGTCCCACATGGGTATATGTCCAAGTGCTCAACTTGGCCACTTTGTGAAAATACTCCATGATTTTGGCCAAAATTAAGTGTTAAAGTATCATGTTGGGGATTCAACTACTTCTAATTGAGATGAAGTGAAAAGTAAATGCTTTCAACTATAAGATTCAAAACAAATGCAAAAATCATTGCAAAATAAAAAATGTCATACATGGTTGATAAAAGGCGTGAGGGTCCTGTAGGATCATAGTTGACAAGTAATGCAGCCTTTAAAGGTTGCCCTACAAATTGAAAAGCAGAATCAACAAAATGTTCATGAATATTAATAAGAATTTTAATAAAAACCCAATTCAAACCCAGAAAATCGAAGTTTCTAACCTGAACCTACGTTATCAGGTGCCCATTTATCCCACAATCTATGAACAGCAGTCCAATCCATTCATAATCAAGTAGAAACTGCAAGCAGTAAAATTTCAAAATCACCCAATTAAAAGAAATCCAAAACCCATCTTAAACATTCAAATTTATGAAAAATTACAATTGAACTCTTAATCTGACAATAAAGCTATAAATGATTTTTGGGTAGGCTAAAGTTATGAAATTTCACACATTTAATGAGAGAGAGAGATAAGGGAACTTACAGATGGTGAAGTAGAAATCCAAATCCAACACCGCTGATTATGTTTCCGGACAAAGGTCGGTGCCGGAGAGTTGAAGTTTCAAGCAAGAAGAGAAAGAGTGAAAGAGGGGAATATAGGAGGAAAGTGCTTCACAGCTTTGGGCTAACAAACCCGGTTGTGCATGGGTCGGGTATTCGAACCAATATTTAGCAATCGAATTGGATATAAAATGTACTGTAGATAACTAAATTTCAAAATCTACACCAAAAATTCAAAATTCAATTTTGGATCGAATAAGATACGGAATATGCAAATTAAAGTAAAGAGCGTTACTCACTTGGTTTTAATTTAAGAGTTCTAGATTGATTCTTACATTGTTTACATACATTATTTTGCTATCATTGGTCAAATTAGGGCACTTAATAAAAGCAAAGGAAATATATGACACAAAGACAAATGAATACCCAATTGCTCACGTCTTTTGACAAAGTAAAGAGTGTTTCCGTATGCTAGCTAGTAGATGAATGGTAATAAATGCTTTAATTTTGAGGGAATCCCAGTTGATCTACGAGATTAACAAAACTTGTCAATCTATTGCTTAGTCATGGCTTAGTCATCAAGTTAGACAATAATATTCCATTGAAGTTTCAACCTTTCTCCACCGACACCACCCATCTTCTCCGAACTCCACCCTCCTTCCACTGACACCACCAATTACACCATTGGCGACACCATTTGCATCGCCTCCTTCCACCAACACCTTGTGTAACATTTCCACCGACACCATCTTCTCATATCGACAATATCACGGCGGCTTAACCGCCAAATTAAATGAAATCTCAATGTTAAAAGGGTAAAATTAAGGGAAATGTTAACCCTAAAGTAGAGGGGTGCTATCATCCTCCGTTAACGCTGCCCTTGGAGCTTCAATTCTACCAAAAAATTCAAAAATTGCCCCTTATTAAAAAGGGACTTGGTATAGTGCTCACTATTGAACCCTTCTTGTTGGTGGTTGCCATAATGGCAAATTCAGAAAATATATTTAATAAATTTTAATGGGGTCATTTGATTAAAAAAAAATTAATTCGATAAGATTTGTTTTTTTTAAATTCAAGTGGAGTCAAGGGACCCCACTTAAAGCCCTTGTATCGCTAATGGGTTGCCAACAACAGGGGCCTCGCTTTAGTGGTGGATGTGGTCGCTGCATTATGGATGTGGCTTGGTGTTTAATGTTTATGGTGGCGGTTTGATCGGTTGAGAAGCAAATGTATAGTTTTGGTGATTTTGGCAATGTTGTCTAATCATTGTGTTGCTATTACCAAAATGCTCTTTACTAAATGAAAATTGACCTTTGATTGACAAACAGGTATTTCGTCTTTAATTTAAGCGATTGCCTAATTATATAATTAAATTATTATGACCACTATGACAAGAGTAATTATTTATATAGAGAATTTCTTCCTGAACTTGCATACTACATTACTAGTTACTACTAGGGATGGTAGTGGATCTAGACCCGATCCGGATATATGGATCCAGATCCATTTTTCACGGATCTGGGTCTTCAAACTTTGAACCTGTCAGACTCGGGTCTTGTTGAAAAAATCGGATCTGGATCCGGGTCTGGCCCCTAGACCCGAACCCAGATCCGTTTACCTGTTTTTTAATTTTCCTAATAAAAAAAAAACTGAAATTATTTGTTTCTTTATTAAAAATGTTGATGATGTTAGTAGTGATAAAAATTAGTCATTTCAAGAGATGAAATTTGGATGCTCATTTCAGATACATCATCGTTATTTTTTCACTTTCTCATTTGAAACATCATAAGTGTATAAGTTGGTTACTTTGTGGTTTTCGATTAGTTGTATAACTTTAATTTAGGTTGAACTTAAATTAATAACCCTCGACGGACGTTTAAAATGCATTTTTTGACCCAAACATTACATTTATTACAAAAAATTAGGCAAAATATATTGGACCCGTTTTGGACCCAAATCCGGATCCGGGTCCGTTGGACCTGTCGGATCTGGATCCGGCTCTCCATTTTCCAAACCCGACGAATCAGGGTCGGATCTGGATCCTTGATACAAAAACGGATCTGGATCCGGTCCAAATCCGACCCGATACCATCCCTAGTTACTACTCTGTGGTAACAAATTTAACTTAAATCCCATTTTAAAAAAAAATAAATAAATAAAATCAGTTAACGAACACCACATTTTAGCATTGTATTACTTCACAAAATAGAATACAAAAGAAGAAGAAAAAGAAAATAAAACAAGTAAAAAGTGTCGCTCATCAATTACAGGCAGAATACAGCTCAATATTATTTCTTCTTGCATTTTTCCATACAAAAGAAAAACTACACAATATTTCAGAGGAGTATTCTCTCAAGATCGAACAGAATAAGTCAATTCATGGAGCAAAAGTAAATTCATTAACCATCAAGCTTGCTTCCGGCAACATCAACAACGAACCGGTATCGAACATCGTTCTTCTCGAGCCTTTCCATAGCTTGATTAATGTAATCCATCTTAACAATCTCAATTTGAGAAGTCACACCTTTTTCATTGCAAAATTGTAGCATTTCCTCTGTTTCTTTCATGCTTCCTATAAAGCTTCCTGTAATGGACTTCCTCCCTGAAACATAGTGTACAAAAATCACATTACTCATTTGTCACCATACTATACACGTTTCTTAAAATGAAACATAGTGTACAAAATTCACATTTGTCAATTAAAATCACATTAGTCATTTCTCACATTATATTAAAAGTTATAGGGCCTTCTGATTTATTGAGCTGAACTGAACTTAGCTGAACTGAATTGTTTATGAGAGAAGGAAATTAGGAACTGAACTGAACTGAACTGAAATTAAGCTGAAAAGAACAGGCCTTTAGTCATGAACATTTCACCCAATAGTTGTTATCTTGACATAGGTCTAACTTTGAACAATACTTTTTATCTATTTGGATTATGAGATTATATTAGTTTCAATGTGATATGACATGTAACTTATTTTAAGTTAGCCGTAATTGTTGAAATAGCCTTGCTTAATGTATGCCAATTGAAATAGAATGACTTGACATGACACCTTATTATACTTAGATCTTATAATAAGTCAACGGCTAAAATATTGAATAAACCTAATAAAAGTGTGGGGAAATGATGTTTGTAATTGTCCTAGACGAATATGAGGTACAACTAAATTTTAATTGAATTAATAATAATGGTAAAGAAGAAATGTTGGTTTCAAAGGTACCAAGTATTATTTATATAAGGACCCTCAACATTAATTCATATATATCTACACCATGGACCTCAAGACTAAATAATTGAAAGTTTTATAAAATAAAACGTTATACAAGAAAAGGGTTTCAGACTTACCAAGCATGACCATCGGGGTGAGAAAAGAAAGAGGAGTATTAATAACACCATTCAAAATCAACTTGCCATTCAACTTCAAGAGAGGAAGGTAAGGCTCGAGTGGGTGAAACACAGGAATAGTGTCAATAATATAGTCAAGTGAGTCGGTCAATTCTTGCATTTTCTCAGCATTTGAGCTAACCACATAATTATCAGCACCCAAATCATCCAATGCTTCCTTTCTCTTCTTATCAGATGAGCTTATCACCGTCACATTATGGCCCATTGCTTTGGCTATTTTTACTCCCATGTGGCCCACACCTCCAAGGCCCAATATCCCCCCTCTTAGCCCACTCTTGTTTAGCCCAAAATGTTTTAGTGGGCTGAATATTGTTACTCCTGCACATAATAGTGGGGCTGCTTGCACTGGTTCCATCCCTTCTGGTATTTTCACCACAAATCTGCCAAGAAATATAACACATTTCTATGTTAAATTTACTGTGTTATTATTGCGATACTTGTCCAAAATTAGTTGTCACGTGATGTTTCAAGTAAAAGTTGGGACAGTCCAATAAAAGTCCAATAGACAATGGAGTTTCAAGTTTAAATTAGTATTACGTACTTTTGATCTACAACCATGTTAGTGGCGAAGCCACCTTGAGTGGGGTTGCCATCGGTGTAGACATCATTATAAGACCAAATCTTCTTGTTGCAATATTGCTCTTCTTCCGACTTGCAAGGGTGGCAGTTCCTACAACATCCGACGATCACCCCGATTCCCACGCAATCACCTACTTTGAACTTGGTCACGTTTGACCCTACCTCCACCACTTCTCCCACCACCTCATGTCTGCATGGTGTAAAACAGTTAACTAAATTATAAGTAATACTAAAATCATTGAAACGTAACAAAAAAAAAAGGTACTTCTTTATGATGAGAAAATTATATTAATGACACGTTGATAGTGTAATTTAATTTGAATCAGTTTTGTAACCAATTAATACATCCGAACTAATTAGGAGTCAAAAGTGGGAGTGCTAACAAGTCACTTTTCTAATTATATCAATCTACAAAATTCAGATAAACTTTTAAGGTTTGTAAGACTTTATGTACACAATACACCATATGTTTTCAAAGTTACGGGTGATGAATGGGTCCAAGATAGAATTTTTTTAGAGTAACATGTACCTCAAATTCCTATATTAGGTGCGGAGCATGTCATTTCAAGTTTGGTAAAACAAAACGCTTTTGATTAAAGATGACCAACTTTTAAATTATGTAATTATCTCTCAGGCAAGATCCTAAAAATTATAATTAAGTTAATAACCATGATGGGTGTTTATGCTCTGTATATTAATATAAATCTATACTCTTTTGTTTTAAAATATAACATGATATTCATATTATGTCATGTCGCACAATCCTTATACGTGAAGCAACTTTCTGAGGGTTGAAGCAATGCGACAATGAATTCATAATAGAGGGACTAGTAGTACAAAGTACAATCATCAAAACATACGACGAAAAAACAGATTTAAATTAAGAGATCGAATACAAACCCAGGAACCATGGGATAACGAGACATGCCAAGGTCATTCTTGGCCTGATGAAGATCAGTGTGACATATTCCACAGGATACTACTTTTATGTATACGTCTTCTTCACCTGTTTTCCTGTATTACAGATTAACCATTTTTATCATATTGCTTTGCCAAAATATAATTCGTCCATACATATTTGAAAAATATATACCAAGTATATTACTTGTACTGTATTAATTTAATGAAAATATGAAAATTAAGGGATATAAATTCTGGCACTATATGGGTGCTTGGGTGGCACGGGCCCAACCAATAATACTTTTAAGTTTCTTTTATTGATTTAAAATTATGTTATATTGATAATATAAATATCTATGTCTACATAATTATTCACTAAGTGTGCCTTCAAGCTTAGTATTCTAGATTCACCATTATAGTACATGCAAAATCATTTAAGTTATTTATGGCCCGCAAAACCATTACTCAATAAGATACGTAAACTAGTTCTTCGGTTAATACATTTGATGTTTAAGCACGAAAAATCAATCATGTATTTTGAAAAAGACTATCAAATCCACAAAAAATTCAATTTTGATCAATAAAATCGAGTCTAATCAATGAAATCAGTTCAGTTCTATTCAACAAACAAAGCAATATCCAATTTAAATTTAAATGACCCTTTTGACGTGTGAACTTATCATAAGCCGAGATCATATAGATTACAAAACAATTGCTCGAGAGTGAGATCGAGTACCTTAGAGGGAAGGAATACGGCGAGAGAATACCCGAGGAGTCTCTAGCAGCGTATCCTTTGATCACCCTTTCTGATTCTTGTTTACCCATCTTATGTTACCCTTTTTTTTTTGTTTTTCCTTCAAATATTTAGAGTGAAATTTGAAGAAAATTATGAGTTATAATTTATAGTTGTTGATATATTATTGGTGGGAGTAGAAAGGAGCTTAGAAGTGGGAATATATACTGTAGAAAAAGGAAGATAAGTTATGGAATTATTATATATAGACAGGCGCAACAAAAGAATAAAAATATGTTTAAAAATACGATTTTGTTTTTAAAAGGTTGGTGAAGGTAGCAAAATAGCAAGAAACGAGGGCAAAATCAGCAATAATTGTTTAAATAGGCCAAAGCGCACTCGTGGCAAATTTAAAAGGTTGTACGTTAAAGAAGGTGGTTTTGTGGTAGGTAATCCCATTGAGGTTGCTGCGTCACTTATTCGTCATTGTCAAGAAACCTAGCCATGATTGAGTGTAAAAAGTCACTCCGGATAAATTATACTACCTCCGTTACATATTATTTGCAACGATTAGACATTTTTCCTCTCTACTTTATATCAAATCGTTGCAAATAATATGTAACGCAGGTAGTATAATCGTCTATAGAAATTCTGACTCCAACACGCTCATTAATATTAACTTGACATTCTTGAATTTAAAAAAAAGAAAAATAATAATAATACTCGTACTAGTATCTGACTACTTTAGATAATAGTACGAGGTAACACAATTGTCACTAGAGGTTAGTGTAAATCTCGGTAATATAATGCGGAGTATGTTATTAGTAGGACTATAGGAGGGAGTCGATTCAAACTGAAGATTAGTTTAGAGTATTTCTTAATCTTGTTTATTTACCTAATTGGGCAAGCACATATTTTCATTACCTCTATCTGTAGCAAACAAATTAGGAGAATTTCATGTTTATTTACATGCATGGGAGATTTTCTAGTTAATTACTTCAATAGCTACGTACCTCTAGTAGAATGGTAAATTAGGAGAATTTCATGTTTATTTACATGCATGGGAGATTTTCTAGTTAATTACTTCAATAGCTACGTACCTCTAGTAGAATGGTCTAATCATGAATGGTTCTTCATGATTAATTTCACCGAAACATGAAAAAGTCAATTTTGAAGCATCTAACACTTAGTGATAGAGACATGGGCTTGTTTGGTAAATGACTTTTCATTGGCTTTTGGCTTTTTCATTTAGTCAAACATCCAAAATTTGTGTTTGGGGTAAATGGCTTTTTTAGCCAGCTGAAAAGCTGGCTTTTAAACCAAAATAAAAACGCTACTTGGAGTAGCTTTGGCTACCTAATTTACTAATAACATCCAACAACCAATTTTACCAAACATGTTTTTAGACTAATAAAAAATCAAACAGCCAACAAAAAAGCCAATACAAACAGCCAATCAAACCAGGCAACAGCCGACGGCCAGCAGCCAATTGCCAAACAAGTAATTTTTTTTAAGTCTTATTATACATGTATTTTGGATCTCCACTAAATTATCAAGTGACATAATGAATCTCATCTAATATTTATACTGATGAATCAACTATATTTACACCATAGTTTCTTCTCAAAGTCTTATTATTCATATATTTTGTTTCTCCACCAAATTATCTAGTGACATAATGAATCTCATCTAATATTTATAATGAATCACATATATTTACATCATAGTTTATTGCCAAAGTCTTTTTTTTTTATAAAAAAAAATAATAAAATATTTTGGGGTTTCCACCAAGAATTAGGCATGCAATGGCTTAGGGCTTGTTCAATTTCGTTTAATTTCAGTTCAATTCTTAATTTTCTTCTCTCATAAAATTATTCATTTTAGCACAGTTCAGTTTAGTTCAGTTCAGCTCCAATTAGTTCATTTTAGTTATTTTCACTAAATCAGAACATGCCCTTAGTGATAGACCATAAAAAAATTAAAAAATAAAATAAAATAAAATAAAAAATGGCTTAGTGATAGAGACATAATGAATCTCATACAAGAACTTGCAAAAAGGTGTGAGAGCCACAAATTTTTAGGTATATCAAAATTGACTAGACAAGATAAAACGAAGATAAACAAGAAGGAAAAGTAGTAGGAAAGAATTCGAGATCCAAACCCCACCATACTTAACTTTGAAAGTTGGGTAGGTGTGAAAATGATATTTTGCTGCCCATAATTCGAGCACTTTTCTTCAGTTGTTTGACACTCAATCTGAATCTCTCAATTTTGCGCTATTTTACACTGTTGTGGTTGGTAAGACGGTACCCCATATTACAATGTTTGCACTTCAAGTTCAACCCCTGCAACTTTTTTCTTGCTTTTCTGTTCTCATCTCATATGACATCAATATTGCTTTTCATGTAATTTTGACATAGTTGTGGATATAATATCGTTTCTGATATCACCCTTGGCTCATAATTGTAGAGTCGTAAAGAAAACTACTACGGAGTAAAACATTTATCAGCTATATGTATTACTTCGTCCGTCTAGAATAAATTGTTTCTCCGTATATTGACCAATTTTTTCTATCTGAATCAATACAATCTGAACTAAGGGAGTATATAATATCTATAGAGTTTGAAAAGTAAATATTGTTTCATTTTACATAAGGTTGAGATGTTTCAATGTAAAAAGACAAGGTTGAGATGTATCACATAGAAGTTGCTCCAATCTCACTTCTTTTGCTAAACCTACTCTAGAAAAGAATCATGACTGTGTAACACCAAGAAGGAAATCAACACATTAGAGGCTATATTGCAATCTCTATCAGAAGCAAAACTAAATAATATAAGCCGAAAACATGACATTTACTAGGTTGCTCAAAATGGATGAAAGAATTAGAGAAGTTGAGAGTACCATTTACTAATGAATAATGATCAGGAACTTTGCTGAGCAAGGTAATTCAGAAGGTCCCAACTCTTCTGCATGTGCAATGGCAAGGAGGCTACCAAGTTTACGCTCTCCAACTTAGAGAAGTCATAATCCGAATCAGGGGAGACATGATCAAGAGCGAGAGAAATGTTCGGCAAAACCATCTGTTTACAGTGCAGATGTAAATGGGGTTGCTTTTCAGTGATGCTGCCGAATTCTAAATCGAGGCCAAGGGGATCTGGTTTTGCTTCAACAAATTTCTCGTTGGGACTTGGTGCTAAAGGTTCCCATCTCCGATGAGCTTGCCAACCGTATTTGTAATCTCCAACAATAGGTGTACCTAAAACTTCCGCACAATGTACTCGAAGCTGCATTTGGCAATTTTATAGATGGGTGTAATGTTAAATTAATCCTGACACGGAGCAAAGACCATAGTCAGGAGTAAAGATGTCTATCAGAATTTACCTGGTGTTTCCTGCCAGTGGCTGGGCATAACTCTAACCATGTATACCCTGGGAAATTATCAGGAAAATTAAAAGGTCAGCGAACCATATTCCAGAAGTCTCCTCTTTGATCAGCACGCAAGAACAAAATCCATTTAGAACGAAAACCTTTTATGCTAAAAAATGTATCAAAAAATAATTTACCATAAGCAGAAGTCTCGATGACTCTATACTCTGTAATAGCATGCTGGGATGAGGAAGCACGGTCTGCAATAGTAATTCGTTCTGACTTTCCATCATCTACCAACACCTAAAATAATATGAAGTACAAGTGAATTGATGAGTCTCAATCATTAAACTAGCGCTAATAGTTATTCAAACACAACCACCACATATAGATAACACCAAAAGTAGTCAGATGATGTGAAGATATGATGGTTAGGAGAAGAGAGGGGGGGGGGGGGGGGGGGAGGGGACAGCAAAGAGGGTTGGATCTCAGCTTATGTGCAATGATAAAACAGAATGATAATCTAATACCAGTTCAAAAACAGTGCTTACACAAGGCAATGATATGTACAATTACAAAAGTAGAATGTATGCAGGTCCAAATGTCCAATTTCGAAATATTTGATAAGCAGGTGAACTCCATTGTATCAGGATTACAAAAAAAACAACTAAGAAAATATATCTATATTAACAAATATGAATCCGTCAATGTAAAAGAACACAAGCTACAACAAGGAGTGTGGCACTGCCGTTCTAGTATGTTTATATACCTATTTTAAACCCTTTTTAATATCATTACACCACTTTACATAACAAAAAAAAAAGAGAGAGAGAGTTGGAGGGCCAAAGCAAGATTGTTGTGTGGGAGCCATCAAAGCAGAGTGATATGGAGAAGTGGCTTACACATGATTGTGAGACCACTGATAAGTCGTATATTGTGCGTGTTTTTAGAGTCCATTTAGGTAGTTTTTGATTCTAGATTAGTTGTTCATAGCTTGATTTGGTTTGGTTGTGATCATATTATGCTTTTATGGGTAGTTTCGTTGTTTTTGATGTATTTCAAGATGAACGAGACTAATTTGGATGGTCACAAGAATACATTACGATGAAGGAGTAGTATCCCGTGTCCGCCCTGGCAACCAGGGCGAAGGAAGGAGAAGAGAAGAGCATTGTGGATGAGATAGAGAGTTCGACTTCCCATCACCCGAGCCGGGTGGCATTGCCCTGGCTGCCAACTAACACAAGAAGGGCCACTTGAAGAAGGGCAAGTCGAATCTGCTTCTCGCGCCCGACCGGGCGGCGTTGCCCTGGCTGCCCGAGCATAATTTCGCAGAGCATATTTTCACCTTTTTTTTGGGATTTCTTATGTTAAGGGATATAAATACCCTTTGTAAACCCCGATTAAGGGAGTTAGTTATTATTTCCGGCTTTAAAAACTTCATTAGAACCCTAATATTTTCTCTAAATCTTAGATTAATTTGCACTTTCAAGTTTTGATCTTTGTTCATGAACAATTGGTACTTTTCTTCATTCAAGTAATTAGTATTCATCTTTTCTTCCTCTTTCACTTTTTTTTGTTTATTAATCATGTTTTCTTCATTGAATATTGTTTTTGCTTTCGTTAATATGTGTGAGTAGTCTCTTAATCCGGGATCTTACGGAGCCCGAAAATGATTAATGCATGAATTAAATCTTTAAATTCTCCAATAATAATCCCAATTGACATGCTTAATTGATTGTGCTTATGCCAATACTAGATTAGAGATAATTAGTATTGTTATTATTCCTTTGTTTTAATCGCAACGAGAGTTGGGTTTTAACATAATTGAATAGATTAATTAAGGGTTTGAAGTTCTTCATGAGAATAGTAAAATGAATTATTACGAAGTTAGAGTAATGTGCTTAATGTCTCTAATTTACATGATTCCATGAGAATGGTATGATTGTGATTAGAGAAGCAATTGATAACTCGAAAGAGACCTTTGGTATTATCTAAGGATTACTTTTCCTCTTGTTAATTGATTTATATATTGGGGGTAGAATTATTATTGCATTGGTTGTATTTGTGGTAATGCTTGATCTTGGACGTCTTTAGTATTTGATTTATCATATTATTTAGTTTAATCGTCCTTCTTTGATATTTAGTTATTAATTCTCATTTATTTGATTTGGTTACTTGCTTAGTAGTTACTTTAGTCTATTTTAATTAGTTGAACCATAGTCTCTTGGGATCCGACCCTTGCTTGCCCGTCTACATAGTAGTGGTCTAGTTAGGTTTATTATTGTTAGGTATGTGACAAGCAATCAACCACAGGTAGCTAGGTCTAAGATCAACAACGGCTCCTCTTTCAACACAAATCTTATTTCAGAATATGGGTTAAATTTTTCATGGGGCTAATTCTACTTCATATAGAGTGTAATAGACTAACCTAAGGAGGGGCAATATTGGTAGTCTAGTCTAGTACTATTAGGTTAGTAGTCTTAAGCTTTATTATAAATAGAGAAGGGGGGGGGGGGGGGGAGGGGGAAGAGGAGGCAGAAGTTTGGGAGTGAATCCTTGAGAGAGTTGTGACCTAAAGTCACTTATTATCAATATTGGCATCCTAAAGTTGCTAGCTTGTACAAACCCCTGCTTTAGTGCTTTTCAATATTATCAATCGATTCGCTCTTTTGCCTCTGTATTATGTGTTAACGGTGTGTGTGAAACTATGATAGTCCAGCAAGCATGAGTCTATCACATAGAGCAACCATAAGAGAACAACCTTTCCAACAGATGTGTGTTTGCCTCACAGGCACAACCTTTCCAATAGGCTTAATAAATGCCAGCTCAACATACACTATATGTCAAAAGATCAGTGGAAATTCAGCGACAAGAGAACCTCAAGAATTTTCCATACATTTTTAAAGCATGACCACAGTGTAATAATGTAGCTGAAAAAGAGGAGTTTAACCGTAATGGAGAATAAGTGACACCACAACGACAGGCTGAGTACAACCTGATCAAAGGCTAACTTGAGCCATGTATTGTATGTGTTAAAAGTTAAATGAAACATTATAGGAATATGTATAAACGATAAACAATAGATGTAAGAGGTTAATGACAAGAGCAAGTACCTTTGCTAGTGGTGCTGAGATCAATCCCTTGCAGTGTTTAGGAACTCCAAAGACAAGTGCCAAGTATCTCTTTTGTAGGATCATCTTCCCCCAGTCAATCTCGTTCTGAAATTAAAATTATTTCATCTCTCTTATCAGCTATAACAGTTGCTTCCTCACAGCAATTTGAGAGGGGGGGGGGGGGGGGGGGGGACTTGAGATTAATGTTTAAACAATGGCCTGTCAAGAAAGAACACAACTTAAGTTGTAAACTACAGCAACTTACATTTTCCAGTGTACCAATAGTTTTCTCACGGAAAACAGAGTGAAGGATTGCTGTGCTTGTTTGTGTTCTTCCCATCACTAATATTCCACTACTATCTCTATCGAGTCTGTGTACCTTAAAGAAACATGAACTTTTCAGTAACAGACTTATTTAAACAAGAAAGCAAGACAAATAAATAAATAATAGATGATTCAGTGGTTCAGCCTTGTTCTGAGATTTAAACCACAGATACATAACATCTACTTATAAACTTCACATATTCAAGATAAACTGCAAAAAATGCCGTGTACAAATATCTCATGAGTGTTGACACTCCCAATATACTCATTTTCACTCTTCAAATACTACTTCCAAAGCTCCAATCAATACAAATGAAGTACTTATAATTTGAGATCTTACATATTGGTCCACTTTCTTTCAGATATAACATTACATTTTATTCAATCCTTCCCTAGAGACTACTTCTTAGACAACATCCCTTTCAGCAGCAGTGGCAGACGTAGTTCACAAGATGGGTATGCAGTGGCGGATCTTGAAACTTTTTCTTTCGGGGGCCAATTCAAAAATATAATATGAACGAAAACAAGAAACTAACTTTAAGCATACATACATTAGGAATTGATTTATTTATTATCAATGCATTATAATTCGTTCACAAATCAAAAGTTAAAAACAACTTGTCAATTAATAGACATTAGTAAAGAAATAAAGAGCGATATACCAAAGGTAAAAATGTACCAAATACTTTTAATTGAATAATCTATTGACCTTGATAACATTTTGTCACCTAAAATTATCAATTTGTTTTTTAGTGGCGAAATATAACATACTTTTAGTGGGTAGTTATTTACTACTCCGTATTGTAAATTAGTATTTCACTCTATATTTAGCTCTATTAGGGCCTAGGCTGCTAGGTAAGAAAAGCAATAAGTATTCTTTTTATTGGGCCTTTATATACTAAGTAATTTTTTTTATCCCAAAGTTATCAGGGGCCAAGCCGCGTTTAGTCTCTCTTATGGTCCGCCCCTGTGGGTATGCATGTGCATATCCCTCATGCAAAAAAGAAAAATAGTTCATACGTTTTGTCACAAACTTAACACAATAGTTCTTAAGTTCCCTCTTGACTTTGCAGGTTACACCACAAACAATAGAACACACCATGTGCTCTGCCAAACTTTGGACATTAACCAACAGCAATTTACATGATACCACGACCATGCAATACCAATATACCATTACCGCATCACTTCTAACAGCCATCCAGTGCGGGATAGAAAAAGGGAGCTTTGATGTATACACTTTGCCCCAACACTTTACAAAGAGGCAGTTCGTGTTAGAATAGGAAAGGAAATATAACTCACCAGCCTGGGAGGTTCATTGGAGTCATATCTCAGACACGTAGCAGCCAATTCATCTAAACTCTTTTTGATCCCAATGCCACCCTAAAGAATGTTGATCAGTGTAAGAGTGAAGCAAGATGCATAGTTTCTTACATATCACAGCAGCAAATGCAAAAATGTTCATGTTATACCTGCCCACATTACCTGTACTGGCAGTTTCGGGGGTTTATTGATAGCAATAATAGCAGAATCCTGAAATTACACCATACCAAAAGCCATTATCCAAGTGAAACTCATAAAACAACAGTCAAAATTACAAATTCAACATTATAGAACCTTATACAACTCAAGGCCGCAGATGAAGTTCATTTCTTCTTCACTGCACTCATACTTTTTCTGCTTCTTCACAGGTGATGATCCTTGAACAGAAATAGGAAGAAAAACACGCTCTCCTTTCTTCATCAAGTCCTTAGCTCCCACCTTCCAATAATCAAATTTACTACTCAGAATTAGACACTTAACAACTATCATTAGCAATGATCATAGAAACATATAGACTACATGAGCAATCTCGTTCAAATTACCCTTTTCAACCGGCGTTTTTGGGAATCACCGCTGCAGTCCACATCTCCTTCTATGCATTCTCTTCTAACCTGCCACAGCCTCAAATAATGAGTCTTCTAAAGCATTAATCTTCCCAAAGATCCCCTTTCCCCCCAAACCCAACTTCCTCTAGTGCTATCTTTAATCTTTCCCTACACCTAAAAGGCTAAAACCAATCACAAACAATCCCTTCGTCTGGAATTAATTGTCACATTGTCCTAACGGCTCATAATTAAATACATATATATCACATAATTTCATTAGAACACCCCAATACAATCAAGATTAAGAGGTAAGTAAAAATGTCAGTAACATTACACCAAACATACTTAATGAAACAATTTCATAATTCAAGAAATTAACAAAAACCTTATATTCACATACATCAAACATAATTAAAAAAATCGATTTTTTAACAACCACCAAAAAATTACAATCAGTAGCAGTTCATAATTTCTGAAGAGAGAGAAAAACAAACCTGTCTAAGACGAAAGAGTTTCTGAACAAGTGATTGAGGAAGATGAGGGCAACAACGAACAACCCATTTCAAAGCAGACATCGTCGTTTTGATGGACTCATTTTGTGCTTCAATATCTCGGCGGCTTAATCTTCTACCCAGTGAATCGACGTTTGTGGTTGCGTTATACGGCGGCAAAGTCACCCACTTTCCTTTGCCTCTCTCGCCGTCACCGCCGTCGTTTTTCGCCGTAGACTGGTGGGTTTCCTGTTTAACGGCGGCGGAGGTGAAACGATGACATTGTTGTTGGTAGAAAGTTTCGATTTTTGCGGCGGCGGATGCCGGAGAACGGAGAACTGGCCGGAAAAATAAAGGTCCTGTCATTTTCTGGTTCTCCCAAGTGAAGGGGGTTCGGGTGCTTTGTTACTAAAATTCGCTTAATTAGCTATTCCGTAATCCGTAGTTCGACTTAGGTTTAAACGTGACTTGACCTCGTGACCTCAAGATTAGGGCTGTACACAGTTTGGTCTAGACCGTAACCAAACCAGACCAAACCGCATTTTAGCGGTTTGGTTTGGTTTACGGTTTGGGAAAATACGGTTTGGTTTCGATTTTTTGGGAAATACGTTTTGCGGTTTGGTTTGGTTTTTCAAAATTATAAACCAAACCAAACCGTAAACCAGTAAACCGCATTTTAATATTTATATAATTTTAAATAAATTAAAATAGTTATTATATATTATAAAAAAGATAATAAAACAAAAAAAAATGAAAAATCATTAGAAGACTATACGGTCTGTATACTACTATACTCTATACTCATTCTCAAATATCAGTACTTAAAACTCAATAGGTCATATAACTCAACTTGTCACATGTTGCTGCCAATTATAAAAACTATAATGCAGTATGAATTTTTTTTTTGGACAAATGTATTATGTTTTTTTTTCCACTGTTAATTTGTTATGTATTACTTTCATTATGTGTTATTGTGTTAGCACTTGATTAGTTGGTTATTATTTTTATTAAAACTTTGTAGTATAATTTAATCCCTTTGAGCTAATTATTTGAACTTTGTTATAAATTTATTAATATTTGACAATTTTTAGGAAAAAATGTCGTCTCATTATAAACCGCAAACCAAACCGCACCAAACCGCATTATTACGGTTTGGTTTGGTTTGGTTTCAATACTAATATGGTTTGGTTTGGTTTGGAAAAGGAAAATTTGATTATAATAATCCAACCTTTTGCCGGTCTTGTTTTATTAATCCAACCTTTTGATTATACATGATTAATCCCACCTTTACCCCCCATTCTATTTTATCAGACCCAACCAGTCATCCACCTACTACAGCAGGTTACATGTCCACATGTCACGCTAGGATTGGTCCAATTTTTATTTTTTTTTAAATTTTTAATTTTTTTTTTATCTTTTTTCTTTCTCCTTCCTCCTTCCTGCTTATTCTCTTTCCTTCTCCTCCATATTTCACGGGCAGCTAGCACCCTTCATCTTTTTTTTTTTTTTTTTTTCTTTCCTTTCCCTTTTCTCCTTCCTCCTTTCTCTTTTTCTCTTTCCTTCTCCACCCACTCACCAACCTTGAAACCCAGAAACCAACCACCATCACCATAACTTGAACCCACACCCCCTGCCCCCTTCAAAACCAGAAACCAAAAAATTTGACCCTACCTCCCTCGACCCCCTTCGTAACCCCAAACCAGAAATCCACGCACCTAATTCAAAACCTAGTTAACCCACCCATCCTCCCTCAAAATTCAGTTCAAAACCATCGCAAAACCCCCACCCACCCACCCACCGCCCGCCGAATTTTGGGTTTCGAGGTGTTTGGAGTATCGTGGTGGGTTTTTTAGGTGTCGTGATGTGTTACGGCCTTACGTGGTTGAGGATTCCGGTGGTGATTGTTGATGGGGGTGTCGGAAATGTCGTCGAAAAAGGGTTTTGGAAATGTGGGGAAGGAGAAGTGGAGGTGCGGTCAAAAAAGGAGGGGAAAATGTTGGCCGGAAAATAGAGGTTGAAGGGGAAGGATTTCCACCGGATTAATGGAGGGAGGGGAGAGGTCCGATTTAAGGAAGGGGAAAGAGAAACGGAAAAAAAAAAAGAATTAATTTATTTTCTTAACTTTTTTTTTTGTTTAAAGTCTTTTTTTAATGTTAAAAAATTAAATTACCTAAAGAACAGGTAGCCGGTCAACTTGGCCTGATAAAATAGAATGGGGAGTAAAGGTGGGATTAATCATGTATAATCAAAAGGTTGGATTAATAAAACAAGACCGGCAAAAGGTTGGATTATTATAATCAAATTTTCCTTTGGAAAATTGACCAAACCGTATTTTGCGGTTTAGTTTGATTTAGACTCAAACCGCACCAAACCAGACCATGTTCACCCCTACTCAAGATTACACTTACGCGTAGAAGTGTTGGGTGTATGGGTTTAGTAACGTCGGATTGACTTAGGTCTATTTTAAATTTAAGTCTTGTTAAATTATTTTTTTATACTCGAAACTCAATTTGTTTTTTTCGAATCTGGGCAGTTGAGTTAGTTTTTAACATCTCTAGATACACAGTTAGTCTTTGTGTAATCAGCTACATTTAGTTTTGTTTGTTTTTATTCAAAATTATATTATGCGTAGAAGATGGTAATGATTTTTTTTTTTCCCTTTTATGTATTAAAAAACTTGAGCTTGACATTGCAAACAAGCTAGGTAGTGAGCCAAGCTCAAACTAGCAAGCTAAACTATTGTGCGTCAAGATCTCATACATATTTTGTTTTACTTTGTTGGTCTTGTTTGAAAATTGAAATCTTTATGGATTTTAATAGTTTTTCCAACTTATTGATACCAATTAGAAGAATACATATGCATGTGTTATTAAATATAAAGAGGGAGCCCCAGTTAATCTCGGAGATTAACATTTCAGTTTATCTCTCCTCACAACTTTATGCATTGATCTCTGTGCCACTTTATTATTTTCATTTTATCATTTAAATAATAAAAGAAAATGAATAAGTTGTGAGAGGAGATATATTCACATATTTATCTCATAGATAAACTTGAATTTACCCAAATATAAATGTGTAAATGCACAAAATTAAACAATTTAACGACTATTATAATAAAATAAAAGAACACAAGTGTATACATAAAAGAACGTGACATTATGATATTTGCTTTATTTCATTTTCAACTATCACGTGTTCTTTTATTTAATGACCGATTCTTCAATATATCAGTTGTGACGTGTTTTTAATTTTGATACATACTAAAAATCGTACATATGTGTCCATCTGTAAAAGTGCATCTATGAAGAACGATTATTTGTCCTTATGATTCTTTTCATAGCAAGAGTCGTAAAAGAAAATTTATGTTTTAAGTAGAACTTTGAGAACAAGAGAAATATCGATGATGCAAACTAACATGCCGTAGCTTCGTTGAAATGATAGTCATGCACTCTGCCCCTCACAACTACTACTACCAAGGAAACCAACATGTGCCCAATGATTTTGAAAAGGCTAATTGTTAAAATATATTTGTATGTCGTTAGATGTTGTTAAAACATTGAAATTTTAACTCTAACGGAGTGTGTTAATAATTAAGTACGACGTATATTTTATTAATAAATCAATTTTATAATTCAAAGAAAAATAAAGTTCCAAAGCACAGTTAAATAACTTCTATTTTTTATCCTCAAAAAAAAAAAAAAAAAAAAAAGTTCTATTTTTACTTGCTTTAAAGACAATAATTTATACTCATACTTGTAAGGTTTTTTTTTTTTTTTTTTTTTTTTGAGAAAAAGTTGTAACACGTAAGTAGCTAAATACGGGTTGATTTAAAAATAAATAAAAATAAAAAAAAAACTCTGAATATGAACGAAGTATTTGGAAAAATTAAGGTTTGACCATCCCTTACATTGACCACAATTCCACAAATTCTTTCTAGGAATTGTGAGTGGAGGAAAAAAAAAAAAAAAAAAAAAAGATGGCCAGGCTGTACATCATCTCTTGGTCAACTATTTCTCTATTCCCTTATATTTTTATCCTAACGTCCCTAAAGTCATAAAACCCATAATGCTCAAAAGGGATTGAAAATAAAGGTTCGCTCATAAATCATGACGAATTTTAGGGCTATACATAAAATTGAACATTCCACACATATATATAATCATATGCATTAATGCATGTTATTTGGTGTTATTAAATGTTTAGTAATTTTGTTTTTAAAAAATTGTTTAGTAATTTTTACTTGTTTTTCTTAATAATGCACAATAAAACACTTACAATAAAATTTAGCAATTTCTTTCGATAATAAAATTCGCACGACAATGAATAAAGACGTTGATAGAATATACTCTCACAAACCCCCTCATTCCTAAAAGATTGTTCGTGAATTTTTCACTCGAAATACACATTTTTGAGCAACAACATTTTTACTAAATCTAACAAGTTAATACTTTGAAATTACACATACATCAAGATAAATCTAGAAGAACTACCCTAACCTACACATGAGTATATGATTCATCAGTATATTATTGATAAATATTCATGGCTAAAGTTATGACTCTTTAACCAAGACATTTCAAATAAGACAATCTTTAAAGATCAGTGACGGGTACAATGTAACACTATATATCAATCTTATACATGAAATCAGCCGATCAACTAAAGACGCGACATAGATATGTACATACGTAGCATACCAATTCAAGCACTGTACTTCATTATTTGAATTCCATAAATGAGATGAAAACTTACGTGCACGAGATGGTCCGTAAGGCTTACCCTTATTATCACTAGCAATTTTGCTTTAAGATAAGATTATAAGACGTAACTACACAAGGGTCAACACATAAAATTTAGATGATCGTGATTTATGCCTAATTATTGGTTGCACACATTAAGGGAATAATTATCACATCAGTAGGTATGCCATGCAAATTGAATGAATAGTCATTAATTATTTAAAAATCACTTCAAAGCCAAAGGTCATTAACATGTAACAACTAATTTCAAGCCAGTACACAAGATTAATTATTACTATAAATAAATAAAGACATAGACAAAATATTCTGTTAGTTGTTCATAAATCAACACCATCAAAGTTTGCAAGTATATGATATAGTAGTATATATCTAATCAACTTCTTTAAAAATTACAAAGTTGAAAGAAATAACATTACAAAATATATTTACTCTAGTATTGTAAATTAAACAAGTTTGCATGAAAAGAGAAAAATATTAATTATGATTGTCTTTAACATACTTATGATGACCTACACCAGGACTAGGACCAGAGTCCTTGCTTACACTGAATACTTCAAAGTGTTTGAGCCTCTTATGCCCTGCACCACCTCGGCTAGGACCCGAGCTCATCATCGACCCAATAGCGAAGCTCTTGTCGTCTTGGTTGTTGGAATGTAACCGCCGAGCATCCACCTCCGAGAGAATAGAGCATAAAATGAGAGAGAGAAGGAATAAGAGTGCCATAATTTTACTCATACAGTATACAATATGTTTAGGAGTGCAATGCATCATAAATGATGTATGACTTTGTTACTTATAATATATAGCAATTAGAAACTTATATATATAAGGAATTAAGGACAATAGAGGTTGTGTGTCGTAACGTTGAAGGCAAAAGGCTTGTGCTTGTGCTTTGTGCAATTTGCATGAAACAATGCTTATTGTGGGGGTTTATACTTTATATAGTATTTTAGAATTTAGAAATTTGTGTTTGGATTTTTTGGACTTCGTTAAGAGGGGGACATAATATAATTCAAACAATTATGTTGATTAAATTTAATTAATTTGGGACTTGTATTTTCTATGGCCGCCTAAATTTTGATATTCATTTAATTTGGTTTCAAAGTAGGAAGGCAACAAAGAAAATCCCAAAATTAAGTGGAAAATTAACGAAGCATTTTTGAAGGGATATAGTGAAACATTGGCCTAGGAAAATGACTTGACATAATTTGATCGAGTGTTTGGAAAAATTAGCTATTAGTGAGTTCCAAGTCTTCCTACAAGCTTTTTGGAATTAATAAGAAGTCTAAGAGCAAAATTTTTGCTGGCTACTATTCAGTTCAGTTCAGTTCAACTCCAATCAGTTTAATTCATAATTTTCTTCTCTCATAAACAATTCATTTCAGCTCAGTTCAGCTCAGCTCAACACTCTAATCAGTTTAGTTTAGTTCAATTGTTTTTAATAAATCGGAACAGGCCCTAAAAGGACATGAAATACTTAAAATGATCTTTTTAGATGTTCTACTTTAATTTTATATTATTTGATCGCATACTCCGTATCTACATATTGTTAACTTGAAATGTCTAAATTCCTAAACTCAGCTCGGGACGTATATTCATTATTGCCGGGATTATTTAGTTTCCAATTTTCCACTTTTGTTTCAAACTTTAGCACTAATTTTTAGAATCTAGCTGCTACTAGTTTTTTGTTATTGAATTTTCAATATTCTACTAGTTTTTCTTATTGAATTTTCAGTATTTTGTGCACAATTTTGTATAATTATAGAGTAAGTATCAATGTACCATATAAATTCGAATTATTAGTTAAAGTTTAGATTTAACTTTTAGAGTGAAAATTCAAAATGGATGTTTGAATTTTTATCCTTATTTGAAATTAAAACTTTAAGCTTAAAATCGTTCCGTAATTAAGACTACAAACTATAAAAAGACGAAAAGAAATTTCCCTTTCTGTCTTGACAACTTCAATAGTTTCGCTTGTAAAAGTAATACTACGTATAGTTTTTGATTAGACGACATGGGCCTTTATTTAACAAAAGTTAGCAGAAGGAAGTTATAAACTACAGTATGAAGAAAGTTATGGTAAGTAAGTCAATAAGAAAAACATATACAACTTAGTTAGAGAAAGCTAGAAAGGTGATCATATCATTTTGTTAGACTACAGTATCGGGCTGATTAATGTCATATCATTTTGTTAGATTGAGCTATAACCATGCCAACAACATATACTACGTACAACTTAGTTAGAGAAAGCTAGAAAGGGTCAGACTGGGAAGAATTGTGAATCAAGACTAGACTTTTACACCCAACGATGTCAATTGGAAACTTTGGACTCACCTTTTGAGAATTTGTTCGAACCCGTTAAATTTAGTCCAAGTCATCTCGAATCGTGCCTAACACTAAGGGCCTGTTCTCTTCGGCTTAATTTCATTTCATTTTTGTTCAGTTCAGCTCCAATTATTTCAGTTTAGTTCAGTTCTTAATTTTCTTCTCTTATAAAATATTCAGTTTATTTGGTTCAGTTCAATTCAGCTCCAATCAGTTCAATTCAATTTAGTTTAGTAAATCAGAACAAACCCTAAATACATTAAAACACTCATTTCCTAGTCAAGGTAAAATTTGGCTTAAATGAAAAAAAAATGATGAAAATTTCAAGTGCAAATGGGCGTATAACTGTTATTTATTTGGGATGCATATAGGCGGGCTAACTGGTAAATTCACTTAATTTTTGTGATTTTTTTAATTCCTACAGTGGTATTTTTAATATACTATTGTACATACTCTCTTCGTTTTTTTTTTAAATGCATCACTTTAATTTTTGCACTATTCACATACCATGGTTGACTTATTTTTTTCACCTCTATAATATAAATAAATGTTATTATATAATACTCCCTCTGTCCCAGTTTACTTGCAACATTTTGACTGGACACGCTTGCCGATGCACATGTTTGACCGTTGATATCTTTTATTATATATTTAACTAAGTTATAAAAAGATTATTTTAAGAAACTATACATTGAAATAGACCTAACAACATCTTACATGATTACATTGACTTTCATATAATAGCTAAAAAAGATGGTCAAAGTGAGATGTGTGAATAGTGCAAAAAGTCAAACCGTTGCGAGTAATTTGGGACGGAGGGAGTATATTGTTAGATTCATCATAATACGGAGTATCTAGTTTCATAATATAATTTTTACTAATTAACATTTAAAGATATTAATGGTTAAAGTTGCGTCTCGACAAATGTGCCGATCAAAGTGATACAAATAATTAAAAAAAAAAGCGAATACTATTTATAGCCATTATTGGTAATAGCGGTACAATGTTTGTATTGCTAGAAAAAAAAAATTCACCACTCTTTTGTCTTATAGCCATGTAAATAGCAGTTATGTGTCAATACTAAACCGAAAATTTCAAGTAGGTATCGTACATGTTTATGAATGTGAATTATAACTAGAGGATCTACCCAATGAAGGAGCTTTGCTATTTATGTATCATTGTATATTTTCCATGTTCTTTTTCAATTATAACATTAGAGTTTTCATGTTTGTAAATACATATTTTATATCATAATATATCTAATTATACTCATGAAAGTTTATAAAGAGTTACAGAGTATTATTTTGAAAGTATAAATCGAGATAAATATAACAAGACTCTACATGACTGTTTTTCTAACGTATTAATTCACAAAAAATATCAAAATAGTGTGTGTGAATAGTGCAAATTAAAAATTCAAATTTTATTAAAAAGAACAAAGAAAGTATAATACTAATCTAACAACATATTATATATAACATCAATTGATTTTGATAATAGTAAAATATATGGTTAAAGTTAATACTTAGTATTTGTATAGTGTCAACGGTCAAAATCAAAAGGTCGGAAGTACTCAAGAACAAAGACAATATTTATTATTATTATTATTACTCCGTATACATAGTATTATTATTATTTAACTATTTATTTATTTATTTTATGGGACATCATCACTCATCAGTTCCCCACATCCCAACTGAGAATAGCCAAATAGGTACAGTGGCCGACTGCCCCACTGGCCAGCATAAAACAGGTACTGACTACTGAGTCTAACCAAACAGTGGGCTTATGTAGTTTGTTTCTTTAAAGCAAGAAATGGACCCTGACCACCTTTTTTTTTTTCTTATTGGGCCTAATGAAGCTAAATGATCCATTTATAGCTAGGTATTTGTATTTATAAAAGGACATACTCATATTTCATGTGGCATTAGTGCATTACAGTTTTTGTCACTATCATTTGTCATGATGCTATCACTAATAGTTAGTAGAATTATTCTAATTCAGACGAGATGTAAAAAGTCTCAATTCAATTGAAGACTATAAAAAAGTGAGTCATGAATATATACGAAGCATAAAAGTACACTATTATTGCTGTGTTATTGATAAAGGTGTTAATTTGAATGTTCGGATCAAATTTGGTAAGGTCGAATTTATTTTTAAATTTGAATAATGCTAAATTATTGGGGGTGTTTGGCAATTGGTTTTTTACTTAGTTTTTGGCTTTTGGCTTTTTAGTTTGGTCAAACAATCAAAGAATATGTTTGGTAGTTGGCTTTTTTGTTGGTTTTTAAGCTAGCTTTTCCGCCAAAAGCTAATAAGAGTAGTTTTTTCTATTGCCTTTTGGCTTGTTGGCCCACTTTATCACTAATAAATAGCTAACAATCATTAATAATTTTACTACACACTTTTATAAACAACCAGCTTAAACAATAATTTAAAAAGTCAACCCATACAGCTAATACTTCCAGCTAGTCAAACAAGCCAAGCAAACAAGCCAACAGTCGATTGCCAAACTAGATGAAATTTGAATTAGACATTTTTCAAATTGGTTTCAGATCAGGTTAGGTCACATGTGATTTTGACATCTCAAGTCATCAACAAGTGATTCACATCCCAAAATTTTTTTTAATAAAAATGTAAGTGAAAAAAATAATATGCAAGTATAATACGTATAATGAAACATTTTTTAGCACATTAAATGAAAACCCAACGTGGGGGATTGACAAAAAGAGGTTTGTCTTCATTTAAACATCTAAAAGACACCTACTTCATCATCATCGAACAAATTATGTTTAATATACTCCCATTATATTTAGAGTTTTGTTTGTGTAAAAAGAAAATTAAAAAAAAAAAAAAAAGGTTTTGTTTTCTTCAATAATTAACATTTTGTTATATAGTGCTGCAACGGTCCACCTTATAGTAAAATGGATGCATAACCACATATTTTTCCACTTTATCTATTCTATTCAAGACAAATAATACTTGTATATACTATATATAATAAGTTCAGTCGTCTTACATTTATTTATTGGCTCAAACAAATGTACATACTCTCAAAATTAATTTTGCTTCTTGTCCAATTGTTTGAACACCAATAATGGAAGAAGAAAACCAAACAATTCATGTTTTAATGGTAGCATTTTCATCCCAAGGTCACATTAACCCTATGCTTAGACTAGGTAAACACTTACAAAACAAAGGCCTTCATGTTACTCTTGCCGTCACTGAAATTTTCCTCCATCGAATTGCGAAGAACCACCATTCGACGACTGCCACCACCACCACCACCGACAATCAGATCCCCTCTATATCGGGGATCGATATCGTGTCCTTCTCCGATGGGCTAAGCCTAGAGTATGACCGTAAGAGCAACCTAGATACGTACATGAAGACACTAGCCGAATTTGGGCCGGTAAATTTGACTAGCCTTGTTACGTCTCTAGGTTGTGACATTACTAGTCCAAAGAAATTTTCATGTGTTATAAATAACCCTTTTGTGCCATGGGTTGTTGACGTGGCGGCACGACTAGGAATTCCGTGTGGTATGCTATGGATTCAACCATGCACACTCTTTGCAATCTACCATGGATTTTACAGTAGTCCTGAAGATTTTCCTACGAAAGAAAACCCCGAAAAGAGCGTGAATTTACCGGGTTTACCATTGCTACAAACTTCTGATCTTCCTTCTTTTGTGCTCCCTTTTAATGTTTTTGGGAGTCTAGCAAATGTGTTTTTTGAATCTATGGAAAACATTCATAAGTTGAGGTGGGTTATGGCTAATTCTTTCTATGAGCTAGAGAAAGAAGTGATTGATTCTATGTCAAAATTCGTCGTGATTAAGGGAGTCGGTCCATTAGTCCCTTCTACACTCTTAGGCCAAGATGATCATGAAGGGCGCGATTTTGTTGGGATTGATATGTGGAAAGCTGATGATAGATGCATAGAGTGGCTTAACCAAAAGGATCCTAACTCGGTAGTTTACGTGTCATTTGGGAGCTTGGTAGTCCTTTCGAAAACACAAATGGAGAGTATGGCAACCGCGCTAAGGGAGAGCAAGAGGCCGTTTCTTTGGGTGGTGAAGCCGTCTGAATTTCAGATGACCGAGGGTGCCGGTGAACTTCCTAAGGGATTTTTGGATGAAACTAAGGAGCAAGGGCTAGTGGTACCATGGTGTCCACAAATTATGGTTTTGTCACATAAATCTATTGCTTGTTTTGTAACACATTGTGGTTGGAATTCTATGTTAGAAACAATTAGTGCTGGTGTTCCTGTTATTGCTTACCCAATGTGGACTGACCAGCCCACTAATGCTAAGCTTATGGCTGACATATTTGGTGTTGGGCTAAGGTTAAGGCCCAATAATGATGGGCTTGTTGAAAGTGAGACAATTAGGGAGTGCATTGAAGAGATCATGGATGGACAAAGGGCGGTCGAGATTCGGGCCAAGGCAGTGGAATGGAAGTCCATGGCTAGGGATGCGGTGGCCAGTGGCGGATCATCGGATCGGAATATTCAAGAGTTCGTTGATGACATTGTTAAACTATCGTCATCTCATTAAAATGCAATGCAATGTGGATTCTTCTACAAAGTGTCAAAAGTTCTTGATGAAGGTGACGTTTGTATTTTGTAATGTCTTACTATGGACCATATTGTTATCCTTTGGGCCTATTGGGCTATAAGTGAATCTTTGGGCCTATTGGGCTATATGCTTTTTATGCTAGCAACTAAAATCCTGCGAATCTCATTTTGTATTGTTGTGAATATAGAAATTACTAGAGGACTTTCGTATGGGGCCCATTGTTTTGTTAAAATGCTAATGCATACCATGACCTTGTTTGGCAATTGGCTGCTGGCTGGTTTGATTAACCGGTTTGACTGGCTGTTTATATAAGCTTTTTTGTTGACTGTTTGACTTTTTATTAGTCTAAAAACATGTTTGGTAAAATTGGCTGTTAGATGTTATTAGTAACTTAGGTAGCTAAAAGCCAAAGAGCTTGTTTGGTAAATGGCTTTTCATTGGCTTTTTAATTGGTTTTTGGCTTTTGGTTTTTTTATTTGGTCAAACATCCAAAATTTGTGTTTGGTAAATGGCTTTTTCAGCCAGTTGAAAAGCTGACTTTTAAGCCAAAATGAAAAAGCTACTTTGAGTAGCTTTTGGCTTTTGGCTACATAAGTTACTAATAACATCCAACAGCCAATTTTACCAAACATGTTTTTTAGACTAATAAAAAGTCAAACAACCAGTCAAACAAGCCAATTAAACCAGCCGATAGCCAACAGCCAGCAGCCAATTGCCAAACAAGGCCAAAAGCTACTCCAAGTAGTTTTTTCATTTTGGCTTAAAAGCCGGCTTTTCAACTGGCTGAAAAAATCATTTACCAAATACAAATTTTGGATATTGACCAAATAAAAAAACCAAAAGCCAAAAGCCAATAAAAAGCCCATTTACTAAACAAGCCCCATGTTTGAATTTGGTGCAGCATAAATAGGAGTATTCTACATGTGAGCCATTTGGACAGTCGTTGGTAAGATATAATTTATTGGTACAAATGTTTGTTCGCACGTTTAATGTCAATTGCTCTTTTCAATTAAGTACTCACTATGTAAATTCCTAATAATTATATATCGAAAACATGGCTTGATCACATCGATTGGTGGTGGGAGCTTAGCCATAACATCATATCGTACTCCTTGCTTTTTCCTAATAATTTACTTTATTGCAATAAAAAAGCAATTCTGTATAGATATGAGTTTTGGGTGAGGCCTTCTATATGATTTAACCTAGCTCAACATAAGAAATTGTGCACATTGAGGATGGGGAAGAGTAAGGAGATAACACTACTCTCTTCGATTTTTTTATTTTATTTTTTTAATAAAGTGTTATACTTATAAAATGCGATCATTTTTTAAGTGTTATAGTTTTATATTTAGCAAATTATTCCATTTTAATACTATATTTATCACTCCCCTCATGCACTTTGACACTAAAAATATTGTAGCTTAAAAATGTAGATTACCATTGAAAATGCTCCTTAAATGTCCTTTATGATGCGAAGAAACTAAAGGTTGTACACTTGTACTAATTTGAGGTTAGTGGATCGGAATTACTTGTGAGTTGAGGCAATCCATTTTTTTTTCTTTTTCTTTTAAATAAACACGATATCTTTAGACAAAATAAGAAATCTTAAGACAATGATTATAAGTTGTGAACCAAGGCATGAATTAGATGGTTTCAAACACTAAGTAGGCCTCCTTTAAGATCTATAGGAAGTATCTTGCTGCGTAACTTCGTCTGGCCCGAAAGTGTTCTCCTAGGCTCCTACCCAAAATCTCACAAACAATTATATAATCAAGTCATACTTTAAATTAGTGAACCTACTCCTAATACAAAACACGATCTGTGTATTATGTATTCTATAGGATTTGTAATTTTGTGAGGTGGAAAAAGAAAACAGATGAGGATGCATAGAACACAGTCCAACTGTACACTAATAAATCATGTGTTTGATGTGTACACCCAATGTTACTTATTCCTACCTCATTATTACATTATTTATGACATTATATTAGCAAATTATCTATCATATTCAATTCGTTATAAATTAAAGTAGCAGCCACAATCATGCATTTTTGGTTGTTGTACAAACTACATATTCATGTGCTACAAGATTGAATTAAAATATTGTTAGTTGTACAGTGTTTTTAGATTCTTTTTACTTTGTACAGAAAGCTGTATTTTGTTTGCATAGGAAAGCTTAGTTTGTCATTATTTAAGGACGACACTATGATCTTATTGATCATTTATCCTCTCAATCATGGATCTCTTCTATGCTCTTTTAGAGGTTTTACACATGTGTAGTGATCTAGAAGTAGGGAGGAAACAAACCATGTAATAAACACTTAATCAACTGATGATCGATCAAGTGAGGTTTCATTATGTTAAGACTAATCATTAACAACGAAAAGTAGTGTAAGCGGGGTTGGTAGGTTACACTACTTTTCATTTGCTAATATAATGTGATTAATCCCTAAGTCTCTTCATTCTAGAACCATTGACACTGTGGCTCATTTAACTTTTTTTTTTTCTTTTTTCTTTTCACTATTCATCTACCAACTTTGACCTTAAATTTATAGTAAGGTATCAAACACAAATTTTGATTGTCATCAAATATGTTGTTAGAGCAATACAAATGTAAAGTTTCATGATATCAACTTTTTTTTATTACTTATATTTAATTATATATATTTAAATCCAAATAAGTGCATCACATTAACATGTATATTAAGTTTGAATGTGTCAATTATTCTGAGATGTATGTAGGAATGAAGTAATATTGTTCTCACGTATTCTATCCGTTAGACAATTGACACAATTGCACGTCAATATATCCATGGCTTACTTTAAAAATGACAACGTTCCCAATTTTATTTTGGCTCCCTTCACTCAAACTTCTACAATTAATAATTGTTCCAATTCAATTTATTATAAACATCTTAATAATCCTTCATTAAGTTTTGAATTGAACGCAACTTGTCACATGCTTTTAAGAAAATTGTAGGTTGGTGACTAAAAATAATTTTTATCTCCATTTTATATTTTTTGCAACTTTGGGGTATTATTTGTGAGATATAAAATAGTTTAAAATTGCAAAAAATATAAAACGGAGGTGATATAATATATTAAAGTAATGTTAATGAAGTATATTCAATGGTTAGCATGGTCGACAAAGAACATATAACAATATCTATAATCAATCAAAGTGTAATACTACGTATGTACAAGACAAGTGTTATAATTAATCCGAAAGAGAGTCCAATGGAGTAGACGGTAATACTACTGATAATCCTAACCCTCCGTACGATTTCAACCTCTAAAAAAGTTAGAAGAAATTAGAGTGAATTGTGACCCAAATAGTATATCCTAGATACAACGTTTATAATTCCCACACAATATCATTTCATTACAAATAGAAGACTTAATGGTGATTGTTTGGGCTATAGTTCCACACTTTCGTATCTATCATCATTAATGTGCTTCTTCGTTACCTTATGTATAACAACATCCAAAAATGTTCCTCTCAAACTTTTTTCTCGAATATATTTGATAACACAACTAGGCAAAGTATATACACCATTGATATTATTGAAGATAAATTAAAACGCATATGAGCGAGAAAAGAATTACGTGGGGGAATTCTCTATTATTTATTTTAATTTTTTTTTAGCAAGCAAAATAATACGATTAGTCGATTAGAACTCCTAGTATATAACCAATTAATCCATTCTTTTAGGTGATTAAGGTAGTAAGTGTAAATCATTAGTATAAGAGTTAAACCAATAGTAACGAGCAGTGATTATAGCTATATGTGGCCACAAATTCCACCACTAATTAAATTGGCCTTCCAAAAGGTATTTAACTTATAGTTTGGAGTTGAAAGGTCCTTCTTTGAACTCCACATCAACAATAATGTTAAAAATTGTGCATGTCAAACATAAGTAAATAAATAAATAAAGAGTTAAAAAGTTGTCCAAGGGATCTTTCACTATCGCTTACTAGAATTAATGACACAAAGCTTATTCAGTGCTTTCATCTATTAAATGTTTAAATTTTTAGAAAGAACTATACTTAATATCTTCTTTAATTAAATTAAGAAAAATACTATATATAGCCCTAAAATTTATGTATAAAGAGTTAAAAGAGAGAAATATTAATGAAATATAGGAGTATTAATTCCACTGATTATATTTCGCTGGCAGGATACCAAATTGGATCTAATAATTTAGGTACCCACAACATTTATTGTACCAATTAAGACAATCTCTACTCTCTAATTAATAATGAAATTTGAAGTTCAGTTCTCATTTGAGCGAAGAGAATAATGAGATGTAAAGTTTAAATGACTAGAGAAGAAAGAAGATTGTTAATATCACTTTATTGATGTGATTCTAAACCATAAAAATTCAAACCTGCAATATACAATTAAACAGGCAGAAAATATACGGAAACACTTATTTTTATTAATATTTTGTGGATTACAACTCTCATAAATTTCTTGATTCCTCTCTCCAAAGGGCTAGGGTTTTAATATTTGTTTGTAGTACGGGGCCTTGTCGGCTTATTTCATACTATGAACCTACAATGTTTGGTAGTAGGGAGGAGATGGAGTCTTTGTGACTTATTCCATCTGAGCCTCCTTAAATCTAGAAACGACGATTGGGAAGAGATGGGGTCTTTGTGACTTGTTCCATCTGAGCCTCCTTGAATCCTAGAAACGACGACCGGGAGGAGATGGGGTCTTTGTGACTTATTCCATCTGAGCCTCCTTAAACCCTAGAAACGACTCTCTTTATATAGAGTGTCGTAGAGTAGTAAACAAGATAGCTATCAAATATTTTACGAGATCTTGAAGATAATATCATATATTTATTTTTTTATATATATTATCTCCTTATTTACATATATCCGACACCTAATAATTAACAAAATTTCGGTGTCAACAAATGCCCCCTTGAGACTTATTGTGGAGATTTGATATCATATGCAACTTGGTCTCGATATTTTTTTGTAGACTTTGAAAGCAAATTTGGTATGCCACCATTAAATCTACGAGTTTTGAGACTTGAAGATCGGAGATGAAGTGCGAAAATTGTCCCACCGAGCGTGCCAAAATTTGTTTACACAAGTTTCGAGTCTAAATGAATAAAGACGGGAAATAAAGTAACAAATGAATTTATATTAATATATGAATTTTGGGTACAATCTCTGTGTAACTATTTATAATAAAATAAACTAAGTCCTCTGATTCTGTTTCGCAGCTTGACGATGACACGTGTGTGACATCTGTAGGGTGACGTTTGATGACGTCGACTTGAGTTTGAATGCAGGGTGGCGTTGGTGATGTCAACCTGTATTCAAGAGTTTTGTTTGAATACACCTGAACGAGGGCTTATGAAGCTTAATCCTGTTCAAATGTGTTTGAGTGTATCTGAACAAGTTGACACGTGTTTAATGTGCTTGTTGACTTACTTCAGAGAGAATTCTGTTTGAGTTTATGAGCTCTTGGAATAATGATTTCTCGATTCCCCCGATTGATGGAGGAATGATGTATTTATAGGAGATGAGAACCCCTTGAGTGGACTTAGTAGGTTTGGTCTTGGCCCATTCAATGACTTAGAAGTCTTTTAACCTGATCCATTTAATTTATTTTATAACCCGAATTGTATTTAATTAATTCGGATTATTTATTTGGGTGAGCCAAAAATAATAAATTAAAATGGATCATTCATATGATTTTAACCCAAATTAATTTATTTAATTTAATGTATGGCACTTATAAAACTTCCATGTCTACCGTCATTTATAAGATTCTAGAGGTGAGAATAATTTGTTTATATTGGAGTTATCAAAATCCACAAGTTTTGCGAAGGATTAGTCGTCTCATTATTACCTAAGGTGGAGATTTGTGTACGATTAGTCGTCTCAGTATTTCCTAAGTCAAATGAGATTGACTTATATTAACAATTGTCATCAATATAAACTATAAACTAGAGATTTGTTGAATAGTAAACTCCCCATTGTCATCAATCTATAACTAGAAGCCAGAAAGAGTTCACTTTGCATTGTATGAAATTTTGAAACTTTTACTTTTACTCCACTTTTGTGATAGTGTACCTACCTACTCATAGGTATTTTATGAAGTCATAGACTCGTAGCTAGTCCTTTCTATTGCAAGAGAAGAGAAAATGTGAGGTGAGAGCAATGACGAATCTAACATTTTTTATAAGTGGGTTCAAATAATATAAACAAATTATATAGAAATTATTCATAAATTAACAAATTACATGAAACTATATATATGATTGACACATATATAAATACTACTGGTAGTTGCCCTGTTGTCATATCATCTCCAAATATCATATTGTGATAGGCGGAAAGAGATTGGGGATTGAGATTTGTAGGCGCTGAAGTGACTTCAAAAATGCCTCTTCGGATGATAAATGTATCTCTGAACGCAAATTATCTACAATAGCCGGTGAAATTTGTGTCACCTTCTTGTGGCACATTGGAATGAGTCACGGAACATAATATAGGATGCCTCTTGCTTGTATGCTTAAATCTGAAACTACCCTAATCAAACTCTTAAAGGACTTCAAAATCTGATTGAAGTCCTTCAATTTCTTGCCATTTAGGTGGGAAGTTCGCCATGCCTTGAAAATAAAAAAATAAATAAACATATCTGATTAGCTTTAAAAATCAAGTTAATAAAATTAGGTTAGAAATTAGGTTATACTTTCAACTTACTGGAATTTTGAGATGTAAAAAGAGTAGCAGCATCAGCGGAAAGATAAACGGCGGATGGAAGCAACGGTGCAGGAAGAAAAAGAAGGAAAGAAGAAGAAAGATGAAGGAAAAAAGGAGAAAGAGAAGGAGAAAAAAACTCTTATCCAAATAGCAGTAGTGCGGTACTCTACAAAATCAGTTTGTACTATATAAACTATGGAATACTAGTACTATTTTAATTTACATTTATTTAACATAACTCTAAATTTAAAAGGTGAGACTATTGGTCAATAAGTCTATTGTAAGAAAAAAGAAGGGAAAAGTAAGGTGAGTTGAAAGTTTTGGGAACATATATACATACATTTGATTTTATTAAAAGTGAATTAAGCAAAAGGTGAAAAAAAACAAAAGATTCGATATACTCATATGCTAGAAGTAAATCTGCAAACAAGATTCGAGGACATTGTAACATTGAATTGTCCTGAGTTGAAACATGCAACAAGCAAAGTATTATCTCATTATTAATGATATGTTGAAATCATTTTTATTATGAAATTATCTAAAGAACTACCTTTTAAATTACTATTTTTGCGAACAACTACTTTTTACTTTAAAGTTTGCGAACAACTACCTTATATTGAGTTTTTGTTTTGATACCATTACCATTTGATAGATTCCGTTAAAATTTCCATTTAATTACTAAATCCAAATTCATTTTTCCTTCTTAAAATTGAAATAATTGATCACACTCGGATCATTTCCTAAAATCAATTACTTCATCGCTTGTAAACTTAGTTAAGTCAAATGAGATTGATTTATATTAACAATTTTCATCAATATAAACTATAAATTAGAGCTTTGTTGAACAGTAAACTCCCTATTGTCATTAATCTATAACTAGAAGCCGAAAAGAGTTCACTTTACATTGTCTGAAATTTTGAAACTTTTACTTTTACTCCACTTTTGTGATAGTGTATTTACCTACTCATAGGAATTTTATGAAGTTGTAGACTCATAGATTGTCCGTTCTATTGCAAGAGAAGAGAAAAGGTGAGGTGAGAGCAATGGCAAATCTAATATTTTTTATAATTGGGTTCAAATAATATAAACAAATTATATAAAAATTATTTATAAATTAACAAATTACATGAAACTATATATATGATTGACACATATATAAATAAGTATATTGATACGGAGTAGATATTAAATTACTCATAATTTTCATATTATCTCTCGTATTAAATCAATCATCTTTTAAATATTTTAACGAATTTTTTTTAAAAAATTAAGTGGGGTCAATTGACCCTATAACTTTGACCTTAGATCTGCTCCTAGGTGAGAGATTTGCAGAACATACATACATTTGATTTATTAAGAATTCATTAAGCAAAGAGGTGAAAGAAAACAAAAGATTTGATATACTGCAAGTAAGTCTGCAAAGAAGATTCGAGTACCATGTACTGTAACATTGATTCTTCTGAGTGAAACACGGAACGAGTGAACTACGATCTCATTAATGTCATTATTAGGTATATTGAAATTATTTTTATTAATACTCCCTCCCTCAGTCTTTATTTACTTGCTACATATTCCCTCCAATCCAAAATACTTGCTATATTTGCCGAGTCACATCTTTAAATGTTTATATCTTAATTTATATGTAAGAAAAAATTATAAAAACTACATACTGTATTTGAAAAGTACTTGTTGAAATGAATCAAACAAGATCCCACATGACTATGTTTTGATCTATATATATAAAAATAAAAACATTCAAACTTACAAAGTGAATAGTGCATGCTAAGCAACTATTTTAAATCATATGGAGTATAATTCATGATATAAGTGTTTAAACTCATTTCGCGAAAAAAACGTAAAAAATGGGATGTAGCAAATATTTAGAGATAAAGGGAGTAATTTGGTTGTTAGAATCTTGCACTCCCGGGTGGGATTTAGGGGTTTCTTCCCCTTTTGTGGGATTTAGGGTTTGTTCCCTTTTGTGGATCTAGAGTTTGTACCCCTGTAGTGGGATTTCCTGACGTCGAAAGATTGAGTCCATTGATGGTGTTTTGTGCAATATTGAATCAAATGTCAGATCAAGGAGTACAATCTGTTGAATCAAGTGTTGTTCGATTCAAAAACTACCAAGAATCGTTAGGCCCCCTTGCAGTAGGCTGTAGAAGACAGCGTTGTAAGAGATGAGTAGAAGGTAGGGGGCGAAAATTAAAGAGAGAAGAGAAAAAGATTGAGTTGAAGAGGGGAGATGAAAATGAAGGGATGAAATGTGCAGGGAAGATGAAGTATAAGTTTAATGAAAAAATCAAAGAGAGATAGTGTAATAAAAATTAATAATGTAAGAAACATGTGGCACTTTGATTAGAGAAGAAGATAGAGAAGTGTAATAGGATGTAGACATGTATCTTTCTTAATTAGAATTTTTATATACTAAGTATAGATATAGATATATGAGTAATGTTATAAGCTTGTTATCTCAATTAAAACCACTTAAAACAAATAGCTATACTTTTCAAATAGATTTGTCCATAAATCACCCCAAAAGCGAAATTTAGAAAAAGTTCTAGGATTATATCATTTATTGTGTCTTAATAAAAAATGATAAAAAAAAATTATTCATTATAGCTTTATTTATTATGTTACATATAGTACATTGTTATAATTCCTTGGATCCATTTAGCTTTTGAAATTTGCACAAGCTAGATAATGAAAAATAGTCATATTTGGCTTTTCGAGGAATAACCGAATATTTGTTCATAGTCAATCAAATAAAATGATTACTATAATTTGATAATGTCTTTAACAGCAAATGCATAGTAGTCAAACACAACATACAACCTTGGTTTGGTGCACGATGTTATCTTGTACAAGTAATAAAATATAACCTACAATTATATGCTATCTTAAATTGCGGATCCATCAATTAATTTATACGCCGGTCTCTCAATTACTTTTATTAGTAGCCATGTAGGCATTTGTAATTGTAATTAGTGAGTGTAATGATGTTTCGTGGTCCCCGTGATTAATTTAGACATACTTATAGGTTCAAATGAGAAAAGCTATGTTCAATTTATATATCTATATCTATACTTAGTATTTAAAAACACAAACCACAATCTATACTAAGCCACATGTCACCATAATCACTCATATGCCACATGTTACCTCTCTTAATCCTTTCTTTTAAAATTCCCATTTATAATAAATTGAAGTTAAACTAATTAGTGTTCATTACATTAATAAAATAGTCTTTTCATCTCTTAAACTTAAATATAACTTAAACCAATGTGTCATTTCATTCCCTACAATATCTATGTATATATACCTTATTAAATTTCACAACAACACCGACACTTTTTAAAAAAAATAACCTAAGCAACAACCCGTGCATCGAACGGGTCAAAAGGCTAGTTTTGACTTAATTTCAAGAAAATGTTTAAATGTAAGATAATTTCAGATAAAATAAGTAAATAAATAATTTGGACAAAAAAAAGGAGATGGAGGAAGTAAAACAAAGGAATTTTATTATTCTGGTAAATAATTATTCAGTATAATCAATAGCTAACAAGTGTATCTTTATTAATTATTGTAATTACTTTCATTAGTAGTTATCACCCTCTTGTCGTAAAGGTGATGAGATTGAGCAACTCTTATTAATTAATCGTGCAAATGCGCAATGCATGTGGTCATTTTAAAGCTTAAGTAAACCCTAATGATGTATGCGATGTTGTGGATGTATTTGCTCTTAAATAATTATTGCTTTTATTGTCACGATGTTTATAATACATAAAATTCTTTCATATTAACCGTGGCTCGCTAAAGATAACAATGCGTTAATTCATCAGTGTTATTATTTTATTAATAGATAATAATCCCTACATTTCATTGGGTTTTTCCTACTATTTGTTTTCATTTGTTTCATGAAATGTATCTAATTTTCATTATATATATAGTTTCTTATTTAATAATAAAATGTATTAGCCAAAATAAAATTGGCCAACTCGAAAAAATCTTTAACGAACCCTATAAAATTTGTCACATACATTTAGAAAAAAATGTAAAAGTCAAAATGTAGCGAATATATAAACGAAGGAATAATAATCGAAGTCATGAAAATTCACAATCCATTGGGATTTGGGAGTTATAAGTCAATGTGAGCTCGTTAGGTGGTAGGTTACTTCCCTTAATTGGCCGTCGCCGGCGAAGGTCGAAGTTAATATAGTTTATATTTTGTCGCTTGTAATGAAAACATACCACGAACGGTCATATGCAAATCAAGTGGTTGTTAAGTATCACAAATTTACACTCATTCATTTGTCGTCCAAAAAAATAATTATAATACGACAATCATTCAAAATTAACGTGGAGGAATTGATGCAACATATATAATTCTAATTTATTTTCGAATGAGAGGAATTATTTTAGACAATGAACCAATATTCGATGTTACAATGTTGAATAATACCTATAAAATTTATGACGAATTAAGGCCAAGTAGGCCAACTAGTCGAATTAGCTAGATAACAATTATGAATCTAAATTGGTAAGATTATTTCCAAGCCCCATAATGTATAAATGTGTATAGCCTTTTAATGGAAAAGCACAAATCTAGGCGAATGGATTGAGAAACTCATGATCAAGTCCTATATTGCTGTTGTAGTTGTACGATTGTATTATTTATGTGTCTTGGTGAATAATTGATACTAGGAAAAATTATTTGTGGATTATTTGTTCAATGATTGTACTTGAATTAATATTATCGCCGAAAAGGAGGGAAAAAAAATTAAAAAAACATTAAGTTAAGGAATTACTATGTCATTTTGTAGTAACAGATAGATTAATCAAAAACTTTTATATACTTATGATGTAGAGGTGATCAAGTTGAGCCATGCCCGTTGGCTCGGCTCGATTTAGGGCGGGCATTGGATAACTTTTTCCAGTCCGAAATTGGGTCGGGCCCGACCCGAATTTTTTTTGAAATTTTGGACGGGCTTAGAAAATCAATTTTATGCAATTATTTTTTTATATATGGCCTAGCCCGAAAAGCTCGCATGGCCCGCCTAATTTGGGCGGGTTTGGGCACATTTTCTGACCCAAAGTTTGGCCCAACCCGATAAATGGGCATATTCTTTTACCTTGTCCCGACCCGGCCCGCCCACTAATCACCTCTAATCTGATGTACAGTAATATTACTGTACATCGAGGTAACTTTTGTTGAGTTTAGGGTAATTTTTGTTGAATTTAGAGTAACTTTTATCCATAAAGCTTAAATAACTTTTATTTATATCACGATAACTTATATATACTAGGTAACTTTCATTCACTATAAGTTAACTTTTGTTTATTTTAAGGTAACTTTGAGCGGATGTACAATATTTTATTTTATTGCACATCTGATTTTTTTAAATGTTTGTCTAGACTAATTAGTTTAGATAATAATTGTTCTTAATTAAATTAAGATGTTTTTGCTTTATCGAACGATTTATATGAAGGCCATGAAACCAATTACGATGTTAGAAAAAATCTTTCGCCTCTCCTCTCCTCCTCTCTTCTAAGGTTTCTCTAAATCTTGGCCGTTTAGGCTTTAAACTTTATTTAGTTTTACAATTTAGATTTCAATAAATCTAAACAAGTAGTGTAGATATTTGTCCGTCTCCCTATGGTGGAGTCGTTAGTTTTAGTTAGTTTAGTTGTTCGGTTATGTTTAGGGTTTGTTTGTGTGTTAGGATTTATCAAAAAGGTAATCATCTTTTGCTCTATTGTCAGTTCTTTGGTAAAGATTTATTCGGTATTGAACGGTTGTCAAGTTTTCAAACTCGTTTAAGCAAATCAGATGAAAATCATCCTTACAACTACAACAAATCGTTAGACCGTCTCTCTGAAAAGTATGTGCGCGAGAGATGTACCACACTGAAAGATCTTTTCAACAATCGTAGCTTTGATGAAGGAAACCCTAATTTGATTCAATTTTATGTATTTGTTAATTTAGATTTCATTTGTAGATTTCGCATGACTTTTTATTAATGAATTGATTTGTTAAAAAAAAAATAAAAAATTACAATATTAGAATATTCAAAATGTGAATAGTCCGACTCTCCCATGTTGGTGTAAAGTAGAGAGGATGTTTAGTGCGTTAACACTACGCCTATGGATACTAATTGATATCTTAATTTAAGTTATTCGTCAATCAACCTTGCTAAATTATAGGGTATTTCCTAAAGTGAAGTCACATACTCATTCATCAAATTCGCTATTTTTCTATCTACTCATAATATTTCACATAATATTTATTTCCACAACGAAGTCGTATTTGTTTTTAATTTTTTTCATACTTCTTAAAACTTGTGCCATGTGTGATGTGTTCATATAGTAGTAGTAAATTGGGATAAGATAAGCAATATTATTTCAAATCCTTAAACTACAATAATAACTCAACTACAATACCCCTCCATCTTCTTAAAGATTATCCTATTACATTTTAACAAACTTTAGATATTAAACAAGAATTTTTACTATATTTATATGTAATCACGCAATCTATTTCAATGTCTACTATTAGAACATTAAAATTTACTTATAAAATACGGAATATATCATATATATCTGTATATTTTATAACATGATTATAAACTACAGAGTACGTTGTATGAAAAGTCAAATAAGACAATCTTTAAACGACGGAGATAGACAGGTAGTACACCTTACACTATACACTTATACACCTTAGAATCTTCCAAGCACTTTGTTGTTCTAGCCTGTGGCTGGCTGGTTTCCTGGTTAGGCACTTTCTTTTGAAGTCAATGGAAAAATGGGAAACAAAATTGCAATTATTATTTTAATACTCCAAAAAGAAAAAAATAACACGCAAAAAGAAAAAAAAAAAGTTGAGAAATAATCACCACTACTTGGCTAGTACCAAACTTGGTCTCTGGCGGCCCCTATATATAAACTTGCTGATTTTCAATTTGCAACCATACAATACTACCCCAAAACACTTAATTTTTATTTTGTTGTCCCAAACTTTTTAAAAATGGGGTCTGAAACACAAATTATTCACAATCACGAGCTCGATCAGCTTGTACATGTGTTCATGATCTCGTTCCCCGGCCAAGGCCACATTAATCCACTCCTTAGGCTAGGTAAGCGAATTGCCTCTAAAGGCTTTTTGGTTACTTTTACCACTACTGAGAACCTCGGCCAAGGTATCCGAGGTTCTAATGATGCTGTATCGGATCAACCCGTCCCTATTGGGGACGGGTTCATCCGATTTGAGTTTTTTGATGATGAATGGCCTGATGGTGACCCAAGGAAGTTTGATATGGATCAATATCTTCCACAACTCGAGGTTGTGGGCCGCCGTTGGGTACCCGAGAGACTAGCTGCTCTGGCCCAAGAGGGCCGGCCCGTTTCTTGCTTGATTAATAACCCGTTTATTCCTTGGGTTTCTGATGTTGCTGAGGAATTGGGTTTGCCTAGTGCTATGCTGTGGCCTCAATCATGCGCTTGTTTCCTAGCTTACTATTATTTCCACCACAACATGATCCCTTTTCCTACCGAAGACGCCCTCGAAATCGATGTCGAAGTTCCAACTCTACCCCTACTAAAATGGGACGAGATCCCAACTTTCCTTCACCCGACCACGCCTTATGCTTTCCTCAAAAGGGCAATATTGGCACAATACAAAAACTTATCTAAACCTTTTTGTATCCTTATGGATACATTCTACGAGCTAGAGAGGTCGACGGTGGATCACACCGTCGAACTTCTAGCTCCGACCCCGATCAGGACCATCGGGCCACTTTTTAAAAAGCCCATTCCTGGTGGGGCTCGGGTTCGGGCTGACCCGCTCAGGCCCAACCAGGACTGCTTAAAGTGGCTCGATGGAAAACCCGACGGGTCAGTAGTGTACATATCATTCGGGACAATCGTGTTCCCGCCACAAAAGCAGATAGACGAGATCGCGGCCGGTATCGAAGCGGCCGGGATCACGTTTTTGTGGGTGATGAAGCCACCCGCTAAGGAATCCAAGATGAGCCCGCACACTCTACCCGACGGGTTTTTGGATAGAATTGGCGATAATGGCAAGGTATGATTTTTTTCACTTTTTTTTAGCAATTAATTGTTTCTAAAATTCAGTACTAAACTAATTAAAAAAACAGTTAAAGATGAATAGTACCATGGGATTCTTTTCACCGACAAAACATTGAGATACGTGAATTTGTGAACTTTCCTCCTCTTTGTCAAAGTTAATTACTTTTCATGTAACGTGACTTGATTAAAACAAAACAATTCCAAAAATTAATGATCATTTTTTTTTAATAAAATGATGTCTTTTTGCAAATAGTAGTACTCCGTAACGTAGTTGGTATTTTTAAATTTAGATATTTCTTTGTTTTATTTAACAAATCTCAATTTTAAAATGATCATTTTTTTAATAATATGGTTAGGTAGGTACTTATTTAAGTAGTATTATAATGGTACTTGGTCTAAGAAATTCTTGACCAAAATATAGAATATTGGGATCCCTCCTTGTTTCGTTTGTTTGGTGTTGGTTCAATGAAACATAATGTAAATGGGTCAATAACATCGATGTGATCGATCTACTCTGTAAATCCGTAATTGTCTAGCTCGATTTTAGTACTTTCTCTTGTTTTCTATTAGTTGTTTCATTTATTTTTAAAAATGATCTTGTTAGTTTTTTTTTTCTTTTACTAATTCATCATAATTAAAGATAGTTTATACGCTATATCGAAAATATTAGCGAAGAAGTCGTGACAAAATTTAACGGAAGGAATACTCCAAACATTCATGGAGATTACCTTTACACACTAATCTAGTACAAAAGCAGAAAATATAGCGCTGACAAGTCGGGTGCTACATAAGTGCATTTGCCGTCACCTTGGTCCACATTACGGAGTATTAAATACTTCGTACAGTATAACCATATAAACGATATAGAAAAATATTATGAGTAGTAAAACAATTTGCCTTTTTCTTTCACTTAAAATGATAGGTTAGGGCGTGTTTTATTGACGTGATCCAACTAGTGTATTTAAACTTATTAGATTAGATAAGAACTTACGAAGTATTAATTAATGTAACCCATATTTCTAGGTTTTGGTTGGTTTAATATAGAATCATTCAAAATTGCACTTGTGAATTCTTATTGTTTTGCCTTGGGATTATCCAAACCTAAAAAACAAAAAATTTGTAACATCCCTTTTATTTCTGCCAAAAGTAAAGTAAACTTACGTAGTATTTTCTTTCAAAAAAAAAAAAAAAAACCCTGTGTTTCTGCAATAAATTCTAGTCCAAGATACCTACTATGGAGTACTATATTAATTTGAGTTGTTGGAATTATTTTTTTAATTGTAATGTTTGTTTTTTTTATTATTCAAAGAAAAAAAAAGTCTTTTGTTATGGTATGATTTTCATTATGAGGTTAGATTTTTTACCAGCTTACAAGAATTGACATACAGTTACATTGTTATGGACCAGTACATATGAAGATGACATTATGGGTGATGTTAATAATTGTGGTCATGTGGTGTAGTAATTTCGTGATACACAATTTAGTGAATCTAATAAATTGTCCTCACAAAATTGCAGGTGGTCCAATTTGCTCCACAAGAGCAAGTCCTAGCACACCCAGCCGTGTCATGTTTTGTGACACATTGTGGATGGAACTCGACTATGGAGTCACTCTCCTACGGAGTACCCATGGTAGCGTTCCCTTCATGGGGCGACCAAGTGACCGATGCAAAATTCATTTGCGACGTTTTCAAGACAGGAATACAACTTACTAGGGGTGAGCACGAGAAAAAGCTCATCACTAAGGATGAAGTCGAAAAGTGTTTGAGAGATGCCACCTCAGGACCTAAGGCAATTGAAATGAAGAAAAACGCTCTCAAGTGGAAGGATTTGGCAGATGAAGCAATAGCCGATGGTGGATCATCGGATAAGAATTTTGATTTTTTCATCGATCAAGTACGAAAGAGGGGTGAAATTGTTCTTGCAAATGCTAAGAAGGTTGCTAATGGTTTGCCTACTAAAGAAAATGGACATTAATTAATCTCCAAATGCATTGAATATTATGTGCTTGGATATAGAAGAAACTACAATTACTACAATGAGCCCAATTTGGCTGATTTTATGGGTAGGGGCAACTTATTTACACATTTTATTATTTTATTTTTCTTCTAATTTTCTATACCTTTGCACATTTTTTTTTTTCGACCAATATTGGAGTTACTTTATACTTTAGCCCGGCTCTTAGAGTGCGTGCCTATGGCAACGCTTGGATATAGGAAGGTTCCTTCACTTTAAAGTTAAATCATTTCATCAACTATGTGAGGCGTGAGCAATAACTGGAGGAATTTCTGGTTTTTTTTCTCCCCTTTTTTTTTTGGTTGTTGTATCTTTAATATTTACTATTGTGTAAAGTTATCTAATATCATTATTTAATTTATTCATATTGCTATTAATTTCTTCAAGTTGTTTGTTTTGATTATTAATAGTACAAGGTTTTGGAATAAAGTGTTAAACTATACATTATATCCCTACATCCTAATTGTTCTAAATTAACTTTTGTACTACTCACTCACGTGTCTTAAATATGCTACATTATGAATTGAAACATATAACAAATGCATACTAGTTAAAGTCATAGTCATTTTGCAAACAACAAAGACGAATGTTCTACATTATTGATAAAATGTGTGATAGATAATCGACCACTCTATAAAGCTAATGAGAGGTTCCTTCTACTAACACATGGTCATTGTTCTCGGACGGTATATTAATACATGCAACCGGAGCATTTATTTCTGTCTTTTTTTTCTCGGACCTTATCAGTGGACTCATATAATTAATAAACTAGATTAATCCCGTACGATTTACGGTTTTAAAATAAGAATTGAATTATATACTTTTAACACGTAATAAAAGAAAATAACTTCCTTATTTTTCCTTGACTAATTTCTAATTAAATATAACTATACAATTCCCGAAAGTGCATAATTTTCATATTTAATTAAGAAATTTCAATTGAATTATATTATTAACTATTGTTAACAATTTGTAAATAACTAAATAGCATAATATGTGTAGAAAACCCAAAATTTAAAATTTAAAAATTCAAATGGAATATATTTTCAAAGTTATGTTAAATAGAATAGCTTAAAAAGGAAAAAAAAAATGACATCATCCTTGCACTTTGAAGGGAAAAAATTAAATAAAAAAGTGATACGTAGGCAATGATGACATTAGCGGTTGTTATTTTAATATATATATATATATATATATATATATATATATATAAACAAAAATAGTAATTACTCTTAAAACTTTTATTTATCTAGAAAGTTCGAAAAGTCTGGTGAAATAAAATGGTATATGCGGTGATTCTAGAAAGAAAACTACTCCGTACTATCAATCGTTATCGTTTGATAACAATAATCGATAACGATCGATACAATAAAAATAGTGACTAAATATTGAAGATCAAATTCTAGCAGCCTAGACATAGTCAAGCATCACAACCACCAGATGATGACACCCTTGTATGCAATTGAACTGTAAACCATATACGAACAAAATAATAATTAGCAATCACGCCTTTAATCAGTAACAACTCCATATTTTCAAATACACAAGTAGTTGATTACTTGCACTCGTACATCACATTGCATGAAAAGTCATACTTAATTATGTAGTATTATTAATTAACACTGTTTAATTGCATTTAGGACGGAGTTGTGCGCTACAATTAAGTTTTAATTAATTATTATTGGATTATAAAATATATAATAGAATTAGATGATATATACGTGCTCGCTTGTTCGAGTTGTTTCTTTGCACGTTAGTAGAGTGGCATTTGATTTATCTTTAGAAGTTTTACATTACATGTCTTCATGTAATTAGAGCAAATATTCACATTTTCACATAGCATATATTGTATTATGACTTTTTTACCCGTGTTATCTCCAAAAAGGAGGCTAAAGTTGTTGAAAACCTTTATGACTTTCAGTCGTAAAGCATGAAATCAATTCTCATTAAATTAAGCTCATTATAGGAGAGTTATTTCTGAAAATCTCACCTATCTTATAATTTCCAACCTTGTTGATTGAGAGGTAATTAAAATCGATCTCCACTAGAGTGATATTTTGGGGATGAGATCTCTTATTATTTTGGGGATGAGATCTCTTATTCTTTGTTCCCCCTCGCTCTTAAAAGACCTTGTTTGCTGATTCGAGTTGGATTAACTCATGAGAAGTTTTAACTTAGGTCATGTTCTAATCAGATTATTTTCAGTTCAATTCAGCTCTAATAAGTCTAGTTCAATTCAGCTCCTAATTTCCTTCTCTCATAAAATATTCATTTCAGCTCACTTCAGTTCAGCTCTAATAAGTTCAGTTCAGTTCAGTTAATGTGAACAAACCCTTAATCAATCATGGGCAACGATTTTGTTAGATTTTTCTTTGATACAGTCATGTACCTTAAATCAAAGTATGAATAGTTGACCGGTCATGAATTATGAATAATACCCTTTGCTAGTTAATTCGGGCACAAACATTCTTATTAGGACCTTCGAAGTTCTTCTATGAAAGTACAAGTATTATTGAATTCTAAGTAGTATGTAAGTTGTGGTTATTGTAATTCTTGGTTTAATTTAATTAAATATTTTGATAATTATATGATATTAATAAAGACATTACAAACGAGTAATGTGACAATTGAATCCAAAAGATCGGACTTAAAATAGTGTTACATCCGTTAAAAACTTAAAACTTAATTTATTATCGTTTTGGTAATGAACTTTGTAAGAGCTACGGAAACACAAGTGATATGGATGGGTTGGAAATCTTGGAATTGCATGTGAGGATGTGGAAGGAGTACATAAGCCCCAGCAAGCAGTGCTGTCGCATTCACTTCTTTATTCTCCGGAAGATGCGGTAGAATATTTACGGAATCTCTCTAAATTAATATCGCAAGTATAATGTTGCATTATTACTCTCTCATATTCTATTTAGTTGACCTTACGTAAGACTTGACTCGCTTAATAAGATTTTATCATCAGATTATTTAGAGGTAAAAGTTCGAATCTTATGAGGTGAGAGTGCTTGGGAGGTGGAGATCTCTTATTTGTTAGATGCATGATTTAAATTTGAAGCTCGAGTAATAATGATTAAGTGAAAAAAAAAAGAACCGATTTATATTAATATTGCTTATTAGGTAATGTAATAGTCTAGTTTAGTACTCATAGGGAAACAATGTTTGATATAAGTTTTTTAACTTTAAACTTTTTAAATCTTTTGCATTAGCATAAGCACAACCTAGTGTTGCTAATAATATACATTCTTGTAGCGTAATTAAATGCTAAATTATGGGAGTTCATTATAACAACATAAGTAGAGCTTACACATTCTTTCAAAAAAAAAATAAAAAGTAGAGCTTACACATCCTAGGAAAGAGCAAAAACATGCTCTTTAGTCTTTGAGTAGAAGTGTTCAAATTGGTAAATAAGCTGTCCTTTTGATTTGGGCACGTTAACAACTCACAATGAATTGAAGTCCATATAATTAGTTCATAACTTCATACGTGTATTCTATGTATTTAATTCATTAGTCGTAACTAAATTATAAACACCAATAGGAATTATATAATTAAAGACCAATTCCCAATTGATTTGGACCGTTTACCAGGAATATAAATTAAGCTTGAGAGTTGTGGCTGGCAATTAGCAGAATGTTAGTGCTACTTAATCATTTTAAAATTATTGCTCTTTTAAAGTCAAGGAAGCATACTCTCCAACTTGCTCCTGTTATTTATATTTTCTTAATTGCCTTATACTTGTAGGTATTTATATAATTATTGAGAATTTGAATCGACATGATAACGATATTTCAATTGATTTTGATTGAGCTTGAATTGGCACCAAGTCATGCTAGTTAGCTACTTTAAGAAGGATCATAGCCCTAATTTGTACGTAATTCATCCGTTTCTTTTTATTTACCCCGTTTTCTTATTAGAATGTTTCACACGTTATATTTGCTTCACTTTTATTATTTTAGGTAAATTTTTTTTTTCAACGTAGTTTTTTTTAAGTCTTATACCCTTTAATGATTTATCTCTTGATAAATTTTTTGTGTACAGTAGTAACATGGAACAAGTTAGATGGGAATGAGGAATTACACTTTTCAAACATTTTTGGTATATGATTGGCCATGATGGCCTACTAATCACCCATTAATCCATTATTCCACATGTCAAATCAAAACTTCATCAAACGATACCTAAACTTATCCAAGAATTTGGGATAAGATGGTTGTGAATTGCACCATCGACTAATTTAATTTTGACATTGACATGCACTTCACATGAATTGGTTACTAATCAAGTAATCAAAACATACTAATTTTATCTATATTTTTAATTTTGACATTGACATTGACATTGACATGCACTTCACTTGGTTACTAATCAAATAACCAAAAGATACAAATCTGTATTATTGGTGATTTGGTGAGTGCCTGAATGGTTATATACATAGTGAATGTTTCGATCACTTATGGTAGAGGTAACATAAATTGGCCAAATATAATAACATGATACAAACTTAATATGAAGTAATTAGTTATATCTAATCTAATTAATTAAATAAGTTGAGTCAGTTTTGTTTCGAGTTTTCAAACACATATGACTTTTTTCAACTCGTTTCAATCACCTAGCTAAATAAATAAAAAGGTTCTATCACTATGACATGGGTAAGTTATACTAATTTGTTATATATTACGAGGTAAGCTAAATTATCATTAATATAATAGCTTAGCAAATTTATTTTCATTGTTGAACCTTTCTTGGTAATTTCAATTATGCCTTATAATAAACTAGAAATTGTTTTATACTCCCGGTATATCGTACACCCTTGACTATTTGCTCTCATTTTGATATTTGTTTTTCATTCTATCATCAAATGAAGAGCAAAAACTAACCTTGGGGTTAGTTAGGTGTACGGTACAGCTAGATGTATATAAAAATCTCTCATAATAAACTAGATAAAAGAAAATACTTGACCAAGTCAACGTGACTTAACTTTTGAATTCAACATATTTGAGTTAGTGTCAAGCATTTAACATTATAACATATATACAAAGTATTTACATACAAAGTCTCATCGTAAGAAAATTCTGAAGGTGATTATAATGAAATTGACATGACACGACCTATTCAATGGATTGATACGGAGAAGCAAAATTTGTTTTCTTGCACCCAGAGGCAGCCAGGGTATTATTATGTCGTGTACTCGATCGTGTCTATTTATGTTCTAGGATGATAGCAAAGGAAGATAATGATCTACAATTTTGTCCTTCAAAAGCGTGTCCTCTCTACTCCTAGAACTTGACAAACCCTTAAATCACAGGTAATTCTTTAAGAATGTAAACTACGAAGCACCATATACTTCGTATAATTTATACTCATCTAATATATTGAGTATTGACAAAAATGCAATATAAATACAGAATTGTTGTGTAAATATTCGGCAAGGACTACATTTGTCTGTATTTTTATGTTATGCCCTAAAGAATTATCCTCTTTTTCCAAAGATTATTTCGTTTATCTATAGTACATGATATGTACTCCACATTATTCATAAAGATTAAGATATGCTCCAAGGTTCAATAATAAAGATTAGTTTAATCGTTCGCTAATTGAAAGATTAAAAGTCCAATTCTTATTTATATGTGTCGAGAAATAATTAATGTATTTCCTCAGAAAAAAAAAAAAGAAATTAATGTAAATAGGAACTTTAATCTTCTATTTGACAAAGATGAACAAATAAAGTCACACACTGAATATGCAAAGCACGGGGAAATAAGTAGAATTTTTTAGTAGTTAGCTCACTATAATAAGCTTAAATTGGAAACAAAAGGAGATCTAACTAGAACATGGCTTAACAAAATGATATAGTATGGATTAAATTAGATTTTATAATGCACAAAATAGAAGGGGCTGTAACTATCTAAAAGGGTTTGTGGTTTTAAAGTATTAAGTTTTCTAATTTTGTCACTAATCTTACCTACTTCGGTTGATCCAATTAATTTGACATAATGGAAGATATCTCAAACTATTCAAACCTTTTACATGGTATAATTAAACTTTTCCTCGTGTTTTAAAAGTTATGCCTATCTAAAAAGTACATTGTTTCAAGAAAAAAAGTTCAAATAAGAAAAAATATATTATCCTTGTTACATATTATGTGCAACTTTTGAGTATTATTATTTATGAGAGTTAAAAATTCAAAATTTGCTTATCATATGAATAGAGGTAGTACTTTAGTATAAGAACTATCATTTTATGTAATTTGTTTAAAATGTTTCATTTTCACCATCTCTTTGCCACTATATTTTATTTGGTTTTTAGAGAGTCACAAAGGGCGAAGGTAAGAATCAATCCCAAAATCTTCTGAAATTAAAGGAAAACTCTAACCATTTAAGCTATCCCTTACCCTCCTCTTTGCCACTGATTTAAAAAAGGGACGTGCTAACAAATTTAATTGGCGATTCGAGAAATGTTCTATGACGAAAGAGTACAAGTAAGAGAAATCTTTTTACTTAAAGACACGGAAGAACCCGTGAAATATCCAAAATTTGAAAAATCAATGGCAAGATAATGAAAGCAATAGTTATCTAAACTAAGTTCGGTAAACTTTCCATTCTCACCACAATTTAATTGTTAATCTCCATCATTGTTATACTAGTGTACAAAAACTGAGCTTAGGTCATTTCTTTTTAGTGGCAAATTAAAGTGACAAATTGATTAAATGAAGGAAAGTTCTTTGTTTAATGGGTGGCGTAATCAATGAAGAATCTTTTTGAATATTACAATTTAAAGAACAAATGAACAATTCATGTTTGTCTATGAGGGTAAAGGAGTTACAATTGTCTGAAAAGTGTTGATGTTTTGGAAAGATGTTTATGTACTTTTCAAATTTTATTGCCCATTATCTCCCTTGATTTTGATTGACAAATAATCTCAATTATTGGAAAGTTGAGAAATTATCTTTTTTACTTAAAAAAAATTAAAATATAAGTAAGTTGTTGACGAATTGATAAAAAAAAATTGCTCACAAATGTCGACGAAAAAGTTGTTTCACTATTTAACGATGTCTAATATGTAATATCACATTCAAAATTTCTCCAACGGGGATTGAATATGATCAAGATGAGAAAGTGTTGTTAATAGAGAGAGCCAACATTGAATGAATTAGAAAATTTAAGGTTAATTATCAAACTTTAAATTTTTTCAATAATTCTAATATTAATAAGAATGGAAACAAGGAAATTATATCAACACATATAATGGCATAACGGATGGGTGGGTTGGGTTTGGTACCCAATGAAGGGTTGCTAACATAATAACATCTTAATATACGATAATATCAAGTTGGTGATTAAAGCCAACTTGGTGCCCGAAGCCATTTCCTTCGTGCATTGACTCACCCTAGTTATCGGGTGTTCATATGCCTTGCGTTTTCTAGTCTTGGTCTTGTTGCCTTGAATAGGCATGCCTTGGCCCTCATCGTGGTTTGTGTGGATGAGCATATTTTTGGACTGCTGATGCCAAATTTATGCATATTACGGGCCGGGAAATATGGGCCGGGCAATATGGACCGAACAACACTGTCGATCAAAACAAGGCCAGGAGTGCAGTTTAGATGATATTTATGTTGTTGACTTGTTGTACAAAGTAGTTTATGAATGGGAGAGTGTATAGTATATGACACACATTGCTATGTACCGTAAATGTAATGTATTGCTATGTATTAGTGTAGTACTCCATTATAATTTCTTAACTAAACTTTATCCTTTCCCTTTATTTTCACCCAGTTTCTCTCTCCTTCCTATGGCTTTCCCGTTTCCTCTTTTCCAAGTTCTCTCTTATAATCTATTACTTTCCTCCATTGACGAGTTTGAAGCTTGAAGCATGTAATTTAGGAAAATGTCCTTGTCTACCTCAATGATTCAATTTAATTCATTGTTTTTGTTATTTTTAATTTCTCTTCTAATTAATCTAAATCCTAATTAATATGCGTTTACATATACGAATCACCCATTTACTTTTGATTCTACAAAATCAATATTAGAATTTAACAAAATAATCTTTGATAATTATAATAAGAAAAAATAACTGAAATTGGTTTATGATTTTATTTTATTTTATTATTTTATTTTATTTTTTATTTTTTAATTCTCATCATCATTGATTATGAAGTACATTATATTGCAAGCCTACAAGGCACTGTAATCCGTTTTAAAAATTGTGAATTGAATAAAAATGAGTTTTCCATCACACAAATTTCAGCACAGTTCTTTGCAACTTAAATAAAAAGGAGCTAAATCAGGAAAAAAAGGGATTGATTGGGGAAAAAATTTGAGCCAAACTGGCCTAGGCTAATTTTTAAAATTGCAAATATTAAATAATATTTTTAATTTAAAGTATTATTAGTGGTACATAGCAGTACATTGCGTTAGTGGTACATATCGATACTTGTCATTTACTATAGAATTTTTGCAAATGGAATATAAGAAGAAATCAGATCCCTTTTCCAATGGTTATGTACTTCGATCATTGTTTGTTGAATTGAAATATAGTGTCGACCTTACATATAGTCAGCAATTCAAGCAAATAAGCATCAACAGAGTAAGTTAAAGCAACGCTTTAAGTTTAACAAATCATATCGACTTCTATGAAAATTCTACAATGTCATTCTTTAAAAAAACACCACAATATGCTAATGTATCTGATTGGCCCGTATTTAGCATCTTTATTTTCATTTTGAATTATTTTTAATGTCCATAATGTATTAAAATTGTTTTTTTATGTATTCTTTTTAACACATGTATTTTTTTTAAGAAATACATAATTATAAAAAACTATTTTTATAATATTAATTAATTTTCAAAATTATAATTATAATTAATAAACACAAAATTAAAATTATTCATCATTGTTCATCATGTTCTTCATTCATGTCATAGATTAGCCACCCATTACCAAAATCATTTTTAATTGCTGATAAATTCTCAAATCCGGCCTGAAATCGGGATAAAAATTCGTAAATCAATTGTGTTTTTGCGTTTCATTTATTGAAAATTTTGAATTTAGGTTTTTGTTTATATAATCTCAACAACAATATCATTTTAAGTATTTGTTAAGGAAGAATCTCATAGGTGTTTTGCAATATCACGATGGCCGACAACATAGTGATTTAGGTTGACTGACGGGCGTTTTTTCGACTGTATAATCGGAGAAGACAACCTTTCTTTCTTTCTTTTTTTTTTCCCTTTTCGAGCCCCTCTGCTTGATCCGAAAAAATCTAATGATTTGTTTGCGAACTAGTTTGTCACTTAAGTATTTACCTATGTTTACTTTGAACATTACCTGAATAATATACGATGATATTTTAGGTCATTACATAAGAAAAACAATTTTTTTATATAATCTATTTGTATTTAAGGCATTTACCTATGCTTACTTTGAGCATTACCTGAATAATATACGATGATATCAAGTTGGTGATAGAAAACCATCTTTTACGAGAGCATGTTCTGTACACCCAAGTAATTTGCTCATTGATTTTTGCTCATTTATTAAATGAGAAAAAATTAATGAGCAAATTACACGGGTGTATAAAACAAATTCTAATCTTTTACAACTCTTGACTATGAACATAGCAAAATTTCGTGCATTATAACCTTTAAATTTAGCCCCTTTACTCAAAGGGGCCCCTGTAAGCCAACTTAGTGCCCGAAACCATTTCCTTCATGCATTAACTCACCCTAGTTATCATGTGTTCAGATGCCTTGGTCTTGAACCCTCAATTCTCTTAAGTATTTGCATTTTAACTTTTTAAGGATTAGGTAATTTGATGTCCTCAGCGTGTCATCGTGGTTTTTGTGGATGCACATATTTTACGTAGGCATGTACAAAACTATCCGAGAATCCGAAAATCCGATAATCCGATCCGCAACCGATCCGAATTTTTGGATATCCGATCCGAGTTTTCATTTCGGATCGGATATCCGATCCGAAAAAGCGGATATCGGATGCGGATTTGGATATTAATTTTCATAATTTCGGATATCCGATATCCGAAATATAAAGCCTAAAATAGTGAAATATATATAAAATTTTTAAATTGTTCATATAAAACTAACCCTGTATTATTAACTTATTGTAATATTCTTAATATATTTGATGATAATATTAATTGCAAAAGGACTACTATTTTTGTTAAAATATTTTGTACAACTTAGCGATAAAAAAACGGTAAAATTAGTGAAATTTAGAAAGTAATCATAACAATTTTACTTAATATTGGATAATGGATATCCGAAGCATCCGATCCGAAAATTTTGGATATCCGAATATCGGATATCCGAATTTTTCAAATCGGATTTGGATATCAATTTTTGATATCCGAGTCTTCGGATATCCGATCCGAAATCACATTTCGGATCGGATATCCGATCCGTGAACAGGCCTAATTTTACGTATGCCAAATTTATGCATATTGTGCCAAAAAAGTGACAATGACCCGGAGTACTACAGTGTTCCTCGTGGTGCACGAGGCCGAAGGCTAACTCTACTACCATAAAAGAATGAATTCGAAAGAACCCAATTTACTTTCCTACTAAGAATCAAATCTACATAAAAAATCAGTACTTTTATCAATTTTACAAAATGCAGAATCATAAACTACCAACCAAATTCGTTTCAGAATGTTTGGTTAAACCGAAGTTTGATGAAACCATTTACGAATTAACAAAACAGCCGTACTTTTTAACCCCTCTTGATCTACTCATGCTTTTCAAAGATCCCATTCAAAAGGGCCTTCTTTTTACTACCCTTAATACTACTAATGATACTACAACAAATGTTGTCTCTCATTTGTTTGAGAAGCTCAAACACTCACTCTCCCATGCCCTAGTCCATTTCTACCCGTTAGCGGGTCGTTTAACAACGCAAAAATATCCCGAGGAGAACGCTTGTACGATCTCCATCGACTGCACCGAGGGCGGCCTTGGAGCGAGGCTCATCCGTGCTGCCGCCCTCGGCCTCACCGTGTCTGATATTCTCTCGTCTACTGATGTCTCTAAAGACGGGGTTCCATTTTTTTTTGATCTAGGTGAAAAAAGGAATAATTATGATGGTCATACAAGAGCTCTACTATCAATTCAGGTAACAGAACTCCTAGATGGTGTGTTCATTGGGTTTAGCATGAACCATTGTGTAGGAGATGGCACCACTTTTATCCATTTTATCAATATGTTGTCTGAAATATTTAATTTTGATGGTGATCTTGCTAGTGTAAAGGAGGTTATACAAATCTCACGTCCACCCATCTTTAATTATAAGCCATGGAATGTTAATAAGCACGATAACAAAGATGTTCCGGTCATTAAATTTCCGTATCTTAATTTTGATCAATATTTAGATGGTGATAATAATTATGAATCTGAACGATTAAGTGAGAAAATCTTCCACTTCTCATCAACATCAATGGCAAAACTTAAAGCCGAGGCCAATCAACAATGTGGGACAACTCACAATGTTATATCGTCTTTTCAAGCCTTAAGCGCGCTTGTATGGAGGTCCATAACGAAGGCTCGAAACTTGCCATTGGATCAGCCAGCCATATGCATCATAGCTGTGAATGCTCGCCCTCGGCTTAACCCACCCCTTTCGGATGACTACGTTGGGAACTTTATTAGTGGAGTTCATGGAGCTTGCAAGGTGGATCAGTTATTGGGCCATGATTTGGGCTGGGCTGCAATGAGTTTAAATAAATCAATTACGGCCCATAAAGAAGAACAGGTACTTGGTTTTTTTAAAAGGTTTATCGATGCCCCAAAAGTCATGGCTCCCTCTAAAGGAGTGGATCCTTTAGGAGCGAATAAGGTTTCGATTGGAGGGTCGTCAAGGTTTGATATGTATGGACCTCAATTTGGGCTGGGACGAGCTTTGGCTGCTCGCGTCGGGTTTGGAAAGAATGAAGATGGAAAGGTAAATGCAAACCCGGGATGTGAAGGAGGAGGAAGTGTAGATTTGGAAATGTGTCTTAAACCTGAGGTTATGGCAGCCCTTGAAACTAATGAGGAGTTCATGTGCTATGTAACATCAACCTAAGAAACTGCTTTACTTTCAACAGTAATCGAGTCTTATTTCCTTGCAACAAAGTGGCTGATGCTATGTCGTCTATCCTTTTATTACTTGGAGTTATGATTTTTGTACATATCTTTAAACAACTAGATGCAGAATATTGAAGTCTTTTTATTCGTTTACTCGCATCTGATATGTACTCTACAGTCAGCCTCCAAGGCTCAATAATACTTCGTAATGAATAGCTTAATCGTTTTGCTACGTACTTGAAAGATTAAAAGTTCGATTCTTATTCCACTTTAATTTTATCTTTTTGTCTAGAAATAAATATTGACAAAGATGAACAAATCACACACTGAATATGCGAAGCACTTGCTAATAATTAGAATATTTTAGCTCACTATTAAAGGACAAGAAATAAGCTCTAATTAGTAGAAACAAAAGGAGATTTCACTGGGACATGGCTTAACAGAATGATAAGGTATGCTGGATTAAATTGATTGTATATGCACATATGGAAGGGGATGTAACTAAGTAAATGGGTTTACGGTTCTAAAGGATTGCTTGTAACATAAAACTCTAATATGAAAATTGTGTTCATTTAGATTTTTATACCTATTTAGTTAGTGAATTAGATTGTTTAAGAAAAAAATTCAAAGAGAAAAAACTTTTAGAGACTAAGGCCCTGTTCTCATCAGATTATTTTCAGTTCAGTTCAGTTCAGCTTCTAATTTCCTTCTCTCATAAAATATTCATTTCAGTTCAGTTCAGTTCAGTCAATGAGAACAGACCCTTAGTATACATTTATTTTCTGGAATTTGTTCAAAGTGTTTCATTTTCACCATCTCTTCAATCTTCGCCACTATGTTAAAGAAGTGACGTGTTAACAATTTTCATTGGCCATTCGAGAATTGTACTATGACGAAAGAGTACAAGTAAGAGAAATCTTTTTACTTACACGGAAGAGCCCGTGAAATATCCACATCAAAATTTGAAAAATCAATGGCAAGATAATGAAAGCAATAGTTATCTAAACTAAGTTCGGTAAACTTTCCATTCTCACCACAATTTAATTGTTAATCTCATCGTGATACTAGCGTACAAAAATTGAGCTTAAGTCATTTCTATTGAAATTTGGTGCGCTTTTTTTTTTTTTTTAAATTTTTTTACAAATCTCAAGAATACACGATGCATTTGAAAGTTTTTAGAAAACATGGTGTATTTTTTAAAACCTCAGGATTACACAGAACAATTTCCCTTTAAAAAAAGCGACAAAAATAATAAGTGTATGTTAAAAAAAACGGAAGGAGTACCAAATTACCAATGCCATTCATTTAAACCGTTCTAAATATCCCTACATCCATTATTTTATTCTTTCGTCGATGACAATAACTATATCGATATTGATCCTCAACTACTCCATAACTTTACTTATATTAAAATGCAATAATGCATGTAATAATATCTTCATATTCGGTGCATACCATTAAGTCTATTATTGATTTGAGCAAGTAACGAGAAAAGAAGAGAATAAAAAATTATAAAAAAAAGAGTGAATCAAAGAAAGAAAAAAACAGTACTCTTGGTAAAATAAAGAAGCTAAGATCCCGAAAAAAGTGACAATAACTAGTGATGTCAAATTTCAAACCGAAACCGTTTAACTGTCCGAAAAAAACCGACCCAAATGAGAACTGAACCGATTAAAAATCGTTTTTTTGAAATCGAAAACCGACCCGAACTGTATGTAAATGAACCCGAAACCGAACCGATCCGAATAACGTTACACCGTATAAGAACCGAACCAGTTCTAGACCGAACTGAAATCAAACCGAACCAAAAAGAACCGAACTGTTTCTAACCCGAAACCGTTTGAACCGAGATAAAAACCGTTTACACCGAACCGTTAACAACCCGCAACCCGTTTGCACCGAACTATATATAAACCAAACCGTTTATTAACTGAACCGCTTGCAAACTGAATCGTTTAATGAACCGGACCGCTTATAAACGAATCGGCTATAAACTAGTAAGATCGGTATGGCTAAACATGAAACAGAACATGATATGTATTTATAAAATCAATGAGAATTTGTATATAATATGATGCCTATTTAAGAAATGATGAAGTCTCAACTTAATATAAAACTTGTTAACCAACAAAAGGTTAGCAATACTATCAAATTTCAAACCAAAACCATTTCATTGCCCGAATCCAAATGACTCGATAGACAATCGATTTTTTGAAACCGAAAATCGACTCGAACCGTAATTTAGTAAACTCGAAATGGAACCGATCCGAATAACGTTAAACCGTAGAAGAACCGAACCAGTTATAAACTAAACCGAAAAAGAACCGAACTAGTTATAAACTGAACCGAAAAAGAACCGAACTAGTTATAAACTGAACCGAAAAAGAACCGAACTAGTTATAAACTGAACCGAAAAAGAACCAAACTTTTTCTAACCCGAAACCGTTTCCAACCCGAAACTGTTTGAACCGGGATAAAAACCGTTTACACCGAATCGTCAACAAACTGCGACCTGTCTGCACCGAACCGTTTACTACCCGGACTGTTTACAACCCGAACCGAATTAAAACCGCTCAAGAATAAACCGAAACCGAATCGAACCGATAATTATTTAAACCGAACTGAAACCGACCCGCGAGACACTTAAACCGATTTCAAACCGACCCGATTTAATACCGAACCGATTTCAAACCGAACCGAACCCGAACTGTCAAACCGTTTTGACAGTACTAACAATAACTATTACAATGTTTCTCATGGTGCACGAGGCGAACAGCTACCTCTACTACCATAAAAGAATGAAGGATAACCCAATTTATTTTCCCACTGCACTAAAAATCAAATCTACATAAAAAATCAGTACTTTTATCAATTTTACAAAATGCAGAATCATATACTACCAACCAAATTCGTTTCAGAATGTTTGGTTAAACCGAAGTTTGATGAAACCATTTACGAATTAACAAAACAGCCGTACTTTTTAACCCCTCTTGATCTGCTCATGCTTTTCAAAGATCCCATTCAAAAGGGCCTTCTTTTTACTACCCTTAATACTACTAATGATACTACAACAAATGTTGTCTCTCATTTGTTTGAGAAGCTCAAACACTCACTCTCCCATGCCCTAGTCCATTTCTACCCGTTAGCGGGTCGTTTAACAACGCAAAAATATCCCGAGGAGAACGCTTGTACGATCTCCATCGACTGCACCGAGGGCGGCCTTGGAGCGAGGCTCATCCGTGCTGCCGCCCTCGGCCTCACCGTGTCTGATATTCTCTCGTCTACTGATGTCTCTAAAGACGGGGTTCCATTTTTTTTTGATCTAGGTGAAAAAAGGAATAATTATGATGGTCATACAAGAGCTCTACTATCAATTCAGGTAACAGAACTCCTAGATGGTGTGTTCATTGGGTTTAGCATGAACCATTGTGTAGGAGATGGCACCACTTTTATCCATTTTATCAATATGTTGTCTGAAATATTTAATTTTGATGGTGATCTTGCTAGTGTAAAGGAGGTTATACAAATCTCACGTCCACCCATCTTTAATTATAAGCCATGGAATGTTAATAAGCACGATAACAAAGATGTTCCGGTCATTAAATTTCCGTATCTTAATTTTGATCAATATTTAGATGGTGATAATAATTATGAATCTGAACGATTAAGTGAGAAAATCTTCCACTTCTCATCAACATCAATGGCAAAACTTAAAGCCGAGGCCAATCAACAATGTGGGACAACTCACAATGTTATATCGTCTTTTCAAGCCTTAAGCGCGCTTGTATGGAGGTCCATAACGAAGGCTCGAAACTTGCCATTGGATCAGCCAGCCATATGCATCATAGCTGTGAATGCTCGCCCTCGGCTTAACCCACCCCTTTCGGATGACTACGTTGGGAACTTTATTAGTGGAGTTCATGGAGCTTGCAAGGTGGATCAGTTATTGGGCCATGATTTGGGCTGGGCTGCAATGAGTTTAAATAAATCAATTACGGCCCATAAAGAAGAACAGGTACTTGGTTTTTTTAAAAGGTTTATCGATGCCCCAAAAGTCATGGCTCCCTCTAAAGGAGTGGATCCTTTAGGAGCGAATAAGGTTTCGATTGGAGGGTCGTCAAGGTTTGATATGTATGGACCTCAATTTGGGCTGGGACGAGCTTTGGCTGCTCGCGTCGGGTTTGGAAAGAATGAAGATGGAAAGGTAAATGCAAACCCGGGATGTGAAGGAGGAGGAAGTGTAGATTTGGAAATGTGTCTTAAACCTGAGGTTATGGCAGCCCTTGAAACTAATGAGGAGTTCATGTGCTATGTAACATCAACCTAAGAAACTGCTTTACTTTCAACAGTAATCGAGTCTTATTTCCTTGCAACAAAGTGGCTGATGCTATGTCGTCTATCCTTTTATTACTTGGAGTTATGATTTTTGTACATATCTTTAAACAACTAGATGCAGAATATTGAAGTCTTTTTATTCGTTTACTCGCATCTGATATGTACTCTACAGTCAGCCTCCAAGGCTCAATAATACTTCGTAATGAATAGCTTAATCGTTTTGCTACGTACTTGAAAGATTAAAAGTTCGATTCTTATTCCACTTTAATTTTATCTTTTTGTCTAGAAATAAATATTGACAAAGATGAACAAATCACACACTGAATATGCGAAGCACTTGCTAATAATTAGAATATTTTAGCTCACTATTAAAGGACAAGAAATAAGCTCTAATTAGTAGAAACAAAAGGAGATTTCACTGGGACATGGCTTAACAGAATGATAAGGTATGCTGGATTAAATTGATTGTATATGCACATATGGAAGGGGATGTAACTAAGTAAATGGGTTTACGGTTCTAAAGGATTGCTTGTAACATAAAACTCTAATATGAAAATTGTGTTCATTTAGATTTTTATACCTATTTAGTTAGTGAATTAGATTGTTTAAGAAAAAAATTCAAAGAGAAAAAACTTTTAGAGACTAAGGCCCTGTTCTCATCAGATTATTTTCAGTTCAGTTCAGTTCAGCTTCTAATTTCCTTCTCTCATAAAATATTCATTTCAGTTCAGTTCAGTTCAGTCAATGAGAACAGACCCTTAGTATACATTTATTTTCTGGAATTTGTTCAAAGTGTTTCATTTTCACCATCTCTTCAATCTTCGCCACTATGTTAAAGAAGTGACGTGTTAACAATTTTCATTGGCCATTCGAGAATTGTACTATGACGAAAGAGTACAAGTAAGAGAAATCTTTTTACTTACACGGAAGAGCCCGTGAAATATCCACATCAAAATTTGAAAAATCAATGGCAAGATAATGAAAGCAATAGTTATCTAAACTAAGTTCGGTAAACTTTCCATTCTCACCACAATTTAATTGTTAATCTCATCGTGATACTAGCGTACAAAAATTGAGCTTAAGTCATTTCTATTGAAATTTGGTGCGCTTTTTTTTTTTTTTTAAATTTTTTTACAAATCTCAAGAATACACGATGCATTTGAAAGTTTTTAGAAAACATGGTGTATTTTTTAAAACCTCAGGATTACACAGAACAATTTCCCTTTAAAAAAAGCGACAAAAATAATAAGTGTATGTTAAAAAAAACGGAAGGAGTACCAAATTACCAATGCCATTCATTTAAACCGTTCTAAATATCCCTACATCCATTATTTTATTCTTTCGTCGATGACAATAACTATATCGATATTGATCCTCAACTACTCCATAACTTTACTTATATTAAAATGCAATAATGCATGTAATAATATCTTCATATTCGGTGCATACCATTAAGTCTATTATTGATTTGAGCAAGTAACGAGAAAAGAAGAGAATAAAAAATTATAAAAAAAAGAGTGAATCAAAGAAAGAAAAAAACAGTACTCTTGGTAAAATAAAGAAGCTAAGATCCCGAAAAAAGTGACAATAACTAGTGATGTCAAATTTCAAACCGAAACCGTTTAACTGTCCGAAAAAAACCGACCCAAATGAGAACTGAACCGATTAAAAATCGTTTTTTTGAAATCGAAAACCGACCCGAACTGTATGTAAATGAACCCGAAACCGAACCGATCCGAATAACGTTACACCGTATAAGAACCGAACCAGTTCTAGACCGAACTGAAATCAAACCGAACCAAAAAGAACCGAACTGTTTCTAACCCGAAACCGTTTGAACCGAGATAAAAACCGTTTACACCGAACCGTTAACAACCCGCAACCCGTTTGCACCGAACTATATATAAACCAAACCGTTTATTAACTGAACCGCTTGCAAACTGAATCGTTTAATGAACCGGACCGCTTATAAACGAATCGGCTATAAACTAGTAAGATCGGTATGGCTAAACATGAAACAGAACATGATATGTATTTATAAAATCAATGAGAATTTGTATATAATATGATGCCTATTTAAGAAATGATGAAGTCTCAACTTAATATAAAACTTGTTAACCAACAAAAGGTTAGCAATACTATCAAATTTCAAACCAAAACCATTTCATTGCCCGAATCCAAATGACTCGATAGACAATCGATTTTTTGAAACCGAAAATCGACTCGAACCGTAATTTAGTAAACTCGAAATGGAACCGATCCGAATAACGTTAAACCGTAGAAGAACCGAACCAGTTATAAACTAAACCGAAAAAGAACCGAACTAGTTATAAACTGAACCGAAAAAGAACCGAACTAGTTATAAACTGAACCGAAAAAGAACCGAACTAGTTATAAACTGAACCGAAAAAGAACCAAACTTTTTCTAACCCGAAACCGTTTCCAACCCGAAACTGTTTGAACCGGGATAAAAACCGTTTACACCGAATCGTCAACAAACTGCGACCTGTCTGCACCGAACCGTTTACTACCCGGACTGTTTACAACCCGAACCGAATTAAAACCGCTCAAGAATAAACCGAAACCGAATCGAACCGATAATTATTTAAACCGAACTGAAACCGACCCGCGAGACACTTAAACCGATTTCAAACCGACCCGATTTAATACCGAACCGATTTCAAACCGAACCGAACCCGAACTGTCAAACCGTTTTGACAGTACTAACAATAACTATTACAATGTTTCTCATGGTGCACGAGGCGAACAGCTACCTCTACTACCATAAAAGAATGAAGGATAACCCAATTTATTTTCCCACTGCACTAAAAATCAAATCTACATAAAAAATCAGTACTTTTATCAATTTTACAAAATGCAGAATCATATACTACCAACCAAATTCGTTTCAGAATGTTTGGTTAAACCGAAGTTTGATGAAACCATTTACGAATTAACAAAACAGCCGTACTTTTTAACCCCTCTTGATCTGCTCATGCTTTTCAAAGATCCCATTCAAAAGGGCCTTCTTTTTACTACCCTTAATACTACTAATGATACTACAACAAATGTTGTCTCTCATTTGTTTGAGAAGCTCAAACACTCACTCTCCCATGCCCTAGTCCATTTCTACCCGTTAGCGGGTCGTTTAACAACGCAAAAATATCCCGAGGAGAACGCTTGTACGATCTCCATCGACTGCACCGAGGGCGGCCTTGGAGCGAGGCTCATCCGTGCTGCCGCCCTCGGCCTCACCGTGTCTGATATTCTCTCGTCTACTGATGTCTCTAAAGACGGGGTTCCATTTTTTTTTGATCTAGGTGAAAAAAGGAATAATTATGATGGTCATACAAGAGCTCTACTATCAATTCAGGTAACAGAACTCCTAGATGGTGTGTTCATTGGGTTTAGCATGAACCATTGTGTAGGAGATGGCACCACTTTTATCCATTTTATCAATATGTTGTCTGAAATATTTAATTTTGATGGTGATCTTGCTAGTGTAAAGGAGGTTATACAAATCTCACGTCCACCCATCTTTAATTATAAGCCATGGAATGTTAATAAGCACGATAACAAAGATGTTCCGGTCATTAAATTTCCGTATCTTAATTTTGATCAATATTTAGATGGTGATAATAATTATGAATCTGAACGATTAAGTGAGAAAATCTTCCACTTCTCATCAACATCAATGGCAAAACTTAAAGCCGAGGCCAATCAACAATGTGGGACAACTCACAATGTTATATCGTCTTTTCAAGCCTTAAGCGCGCTTGTATGGAGGTCCATAACGAAGGCTCGAAACTTGCCATTGGATCAGCCAGCCATATGCATCATAGCTGTGAATGCTCGCCCTCGGCTTAACCCACCCCTTTCGGATGACTACGTTGGGAACTTTATTAGTGGAGTTCATGGAGCTTGCAAGGTGGATCAGTTATTGGGCCATGATTTGGGCTGGGCTGCAATGAGTTTAAATAAATCAATTACGGCCCATAAAGAAGAACAGGTACTTGGTTTTTTTAAAAGGTTTATCGATGCCCCAAAAGTCATGGCTCCCTCTAAAGGAGTGGATCCTTTAGGAGCGAATAAGGTTTCGATTGGAGGGTCGTCAAGGTTTGATATGTATGGACCTCAATTTGGGCTGGGACGAGCTTTGGCTGCTCGCGTCGGGTTTGGAAAGAATGAAGATGGAAAGGTAAATGCAAACCCGGGATGTGAAGGAGGAGGAAGTGTAGATTTGGAAATGTGTCTTAAACCTGAGGTTATGGCAGCCCTTGAAACTAATGAGGAGTTCATGTGCTATGTAACATCAACCTAAGAAACTGCTTTACTTTCAACAGTAATCGAGTCTTATTTCCTTGCAACAAAGTGGCTGATGCTATGTCGTCTATCCTTTTATTACTTGGATTTTTGGTTTTACTTTACTCTTAAGTGAGGTTTCTCTTAAGTGAGGTTTTACATGTGATTGTATGTTATTTCCAATCTTTTAAATTGTGGTTGAAGTTTTGGGCTTTAAAATAGGTTCTCACTTGTAAAAGTTAATCATCGTTTACAGTTTTATTGGACTTTTAAGCGTATTATTTTATTTAAAATCATAATTTATTTCGTGTAGGCAGTAAACAATACAGAAAATGGGAAACTCAGTACTAGTACAATAAAATGATAAGAGGTTGGTTTTGGAAGTGTTACTTCAGAATGTTGGCATATTATTATGAATGATGGGGGGCTAATTGAAGGGGCAAAGTGGTTTTCACATCTATTCTATTAATCAACACTCAACATGTTCTCGTCAAAAAAACATGCAAGCAATTACTCCCTATTGACGATTATGAGCATCTTTTTGTCAGGCAGGAACGATTATCAACAGATTCGGATAAAACTAAGCTTACAGCATCCTGCTTCCTAGTTGTCCTGATGCTGCTATATATGCAGTAAAAATTTACTGGGGATAGGCCCACACAATGGAAGGTAATAACAATCATCCAAAGCACACAGAACTAACCTGATCAATCCTATAATTCCTATTATATACTTGTATCATAGATTGCCAGAAGATATTTGTCTATGTATGATCCTGCTGTCCTGCATGTAAATCAGCATTATCAGAATAAATAAAACCGAATGCTTAATCTATAAGCACAAAGGATACAAGTAGAAAATTCAAGCATACTTGCATTCTAATTTCTTTTAATTTATGAGCATTCTAATGACTAGGAGAAAGGGAAATGAGGAACTTACATTCTACTTCGTATATCATTTTCGGCTCCCAGAAGAGATATATAGTGTTGCAATAGCTTTACAATATAATAAATATATACACAGTAGTACAGTACAGCAGCCCCTTAGAAGCTGCTTGATTTCCCCCAAGAGCTGAAAAACTCTATCATGTGTCCATATATATCTTCCTTTGCATTCACACTCAAGAGAAAATCAACATGGCCATAATTTTCAAGATAAAGAACCTCTTTTTTGCATGGCAACTCCTTGAGAGTGTGTTGTACATCTGTCACGTCAGCTAAGGCATCATTGCCTCCATAAGCCATCCACAACGGCAATGACTCTGGAACAAGGCTAAGATCAAATCTGGGGGGTTTTACAGACCCATAAAGTCTCAGATTTTTTAACATCCCATAGTCATACCGGGCAAATGTACCCTGACGGATCACTGCAATCAGAAAATTAAAAATAGCATAATGTCAATTTCTGTAAAGAGTCAAATTTGACATCTTTATGATACTTTCAGTTGACTCTACTCAACAACAGGATAGATTGGATGAAGACAACAGGCTCAATCCTATTTTGCCACGGAACTGAAACAGGACATGAAAATGTAGAAACAAGGAACCGCAAAGCTGCAATTTTCACAGATAAGAGAGGAAGCATATAGATGTATAACTGAAAGCTAAGGGCCCATAACAATTAAAGTCACATTAAAAAAAAAGGATGGCCACCCCAAATATAACAACTCGGTGTTACTCCAACAAAGGCTATTCTCACAGAAGAAGACAACATCCACCCCCCCACCCCCCCAGCCAATCCACACTAGTATCTGGACACTGGAATTGCACAGGATGTAGAACATAAATCCGAGCTAAGGGAGGAAGTATATGAAACCATAGATGCAAGTGCTACTAGAAGCCAAAAATATACATAGTACAATTAAAAATTTCTGTACGATAGATAGTAGAAAAAGCCTTCAGAACACTTACTTTGAAAAAGATGGTTTATGTTTTTGGCTGATGAGGGATGGGGCTCGTATTCAAGGTATAAATCCACCCTTGAGGTGTTAAAGCAGCAATTCTTTCCTGCAAAATGTAGGAATTCTTTTACCTAACGAATAGAGAATAGATACTGCACCAAAGAAAAATCAAAGGTAAGGAAAGACAGAGCACATGAGCAATTAAAGATAAAACAGAATGGTAACTAATTACAAGAAAAAGTAGACATTCAATGCAGTAATCCCCCAGCTACCCAAGTTAATGATTTATAAACCTCAATCATGATAACAAGTAGTCATACACACAAGAATCACTTGGAGCATTCGAGGGAAAATGATAATCCACCAAGGAGCTGAAATTCGAGGAAAAGTCTAAGCCACTAGGAATTGAAAGTCAAGGTGATATAAGTCATATAACAAAACATAACCATAAGAAAATGCTTTCGGTGCTTGATTAGTATAATTTGCATGAGAAGGGAAGAGCTGGCACCATGAACAGTGGTGAATATGTCCATTATTGTCAAAGAGATATTCAAACACTAAGGAAAAAGTAGTTAAATCAACTCAAAAGATAATTTTATTAATGCTTTAATTACCAGAGAATTCTCCTTGAACAATGAAAAGAACTCTTCAGTATGATTAAGGATTATTATAGTATGTAGATATAGTAGACAGTGCCTATGGGAGGAGTAAAAGAACATCCAAGCTCTTCAAAATTTCACAATCAACTTTGACTAGTATGACTTCAGCGTAATGCAAGAAGCTATGTTTGCAGCTCTAACATGCTTTTTTCCAGCTTTCCATAGTCCTAGAAGAAGGAAACCAAGAGACTTACCAGTTATAGAAGCCAACAAGTCTTCACAGTCTAGATGGCCATCACATACAGAATCCAGAAGCTGAACTCCAGCATCACTGCATTCATTTACATACAACTTCTAACGGTGAATATTTTACACATAACCTCAGACTCGGCTTAGGAAAGGAAATTGTTTTACCTCCGAAAGTTAAGTTGATGAAAGCCCATTGCAATTACCATCTGTACGTCCAGGCAGCCACCCATACAAGAAAAAAATAAAATTAATTTTTATATCCTCCAATCCGACATTAATCAAGCAAAGTCCGCATACAAATACTTGGCAAAATTACAAACAATATAAATACCTTGTCAAGGTACATATTAACCATCCGAAGAACAAACGGTGCACTAACATGTTCCAAGTATGATATTGGAGAAAGAAGAGCAGCAGCTTCCACCTTTTTCACTATGTCTGGCTGAGTGAAAGCAGCCAAAGACATTATAGTCCCCTGTGCTTCAATAATGAATCATTGATTAGCAAACAGGTAGCAAATGCATATGTGCATGGAGCCACAGTTTTGGATCATAGAAAACTCAAAGAAAGTTGAGTGGCAGTTAGGCAAATGGCAAAGACTTATCACCTGTGAATGTCCAACAAGGAAAATCTTTGAGTTCGTCTCCTGATATACATACTCAATCATTTCTGCAAGATCAAACAGAGCCAATTCCTCCCAGCTCCAGTCCCAATATGCCTGTAAGGGTAGATGAAAACTACAATGAATACAATCCCGGCATAACAATATCCAAGTCAAAGCACTGACCACGCATACAATCTTTTTAAAACTACATCACTAACAAGCAAAGAAAGCAAAATACAAAAAAAAAAAAAAAAAAAAAAAAAAACACCTACTCATACGGTTCTACAACCCTATATAATTGCATAAGTGCATAACCAGATCAATAGTGAACATCCTATGTACCTTGCTTCTCTCTGAAAGAGAAACATGTCCATGACTCCACCGTGTTCCTCGTACATTACCAACCCACACATCATATCCATGATCAGCAAGAATGAAACCCAAAGATTCTTCTTTTGAGTTCAAAAACCACGAATCTCCTCCCTGCGTACACAGATATAAGATAGCAAACATCACAAAGTGAAAGGATGATACCAACTACCAAGTTACCAACTTTCCACTTATATATGCATTTTAAAACGATTCTCAAGGCAGTATTCTTTGTCATAGAAAGAAAAAACATCAACTTCAACAGAATTAGAAATCAGCGGGATTACATTATTTAAAAAGAGATAGCAATAATAAAATCTTAAACAAAAACGCCCGAAATTAGCATATCCTTCCATCCTACTTTATTAAGCCATATTTTAGGAATAATATGGCACACTTCATACCTAGAGCAGTTCTTATGAATTTTCTATATTACTCTGATATATTTTTGGCTTTGATCAGCAGTATCATAACAATGTTATGATGCTTAACCCCATCAGAGTTTATGAATTTTGATTGAATTCCTTACACGTGGCCTTATAGAGTGGGACAGATAAGGTATTATTTACATGATTATGCGAAATTGCAAAGTAGATAGCATAGTGCAAAACCTAAGCATGCAATATGCCTTTCTTAAATGCAATATTACAAGTTGAAACTTCCTTAATTGGTAAATCAAACTAGTATAGTATAATCAGCTCAATTTTTGTTTCCAGACAATATCAATGGCATTCAATTTCATTAATTAATCTCTAAAAATCATTAAACACAAAGAAAAGAAAAAACCTAATTCAGCAATATGAGTAAGGGTGTACATAAATGAACCGGACCTGGACCGGACCGGCCTTCAGGTCTGGTCCCGGTTCTTAAAAAAGGTCTATTCCGGTTTTTGGTCCGGTCCGGGTTTGACCCGGAATTTCCCGGTCCAGACCGAAAACTTCCCTCAATCATGCATTAGAAATTCTCAAAAATTAACGCTATAATTTGCCATTTCTTATCAATTTCAAAGCTGATCAAATCAAATTCAATACACAAATTAATCAAATTCACGCATAAATAAACCACAAATGATCAAAAACACCAAAACAAATTCAAATTAAAACCTCAGATCAATCAAAAAACAGCAAAATCAATCAAAAATCAACCAAAAAAACTCAAACAAATCATCCGAAAGATCTAGAATCAAACAAAACAATCAAAATCAAACCTAAATCAACAAATCAACGATCTCGAAGCTTGATGATGATGATGATTGAGAAAATTGCACGAAAATGAGGGAGTGAAAATGAGCACGAAAATGGCAGGAGGAGAGAGAAAAAGGGAGAAGAGGAGAGAGAAAATGTCCTTTGGAGCTGGCAATTTTTATGGAAAAATAGGTGGAGGTGTTGGATATACCAAAAAAAAAAAAGAAAAATAAAAAAGTGGATTTGAATAATTGCTTCCTTTTTTTTTTCTTTTTACTACTTTATTTATTAATAGCAAACCGGTCCAAACCTGGACCGGTAGGAACAGGTCTAATGCCGGTCCACATATACCGGTCCAGGTCTGATCCGGTTCAGGTCCGGTCCGGACCTGGACCGGTGTTCACCCCTAAATGTGAGACATTAAAACAGTAATTAAAAGGGGGAAAATAAAATTACCATAAAAAGTCCATGTTGAAGAAGCACAGGAGGACCTCGTCGCAACTTCAATTGATCCGAAGAAGACGATGACACACGCTGAAGTGCAAGTATAAATCCATCCTTGGTTTCAACCTGATCAAATTTCCACCGTCACAAAAATAAGTCAAAATATTATAAAAATTGGCGGAAGAGTCAAAGGAGAGAGAGAGAGAGTACGGAGTGTTCGGAGCAAGGGTAGCCGGAGAGAATGATAAGCTGTTCGCAGAGACTTCCGCCGTGAGATGGCCGGCGATGGAGGAGGTGTGCGGCGGAGTTGGCGGCGGCGGAGGCGGAGATGAGGAGAGAGAAAGAGAGGAGTGTGAGTGAGAGTAATGGCAGTGCGAAGGTGAGTGGTGTTGGTGGCATCTTCGCCGACGAGAGAGAGAGAAAAGCAGGGAAAAGAGGTGGCGTGCCGGGATGTAAGTGGTCGGGTTTGTGCTTGTATTGTTCACGTGGGATTAAATAAGGCGTGACTTGGAAGTTTGGAGTTGGAAACAAAAACAATCAAATACTGAATTTAAAGTCCATATGATAATTAATGAATTTATAATGGGGAAACGTATTATCCATGTGTGGTTTACTTACGCGCTTTTTTTTTTTATAAGTAAGGAGAAAGTTTTATCAAGTTGAAATCTCTTATAATAAGATAAGTTAACTTAGTTTAGGTGAAGGGCAAGACCTTTTAGGATTAGGAAAAAGAGTAAGGAATCTCGTCTTAAAAATGCTGCTAGTTGGTTTTGATCCATAATGTGCAATTTGTACCATTAGGACAAATTTTAGTGTTTTACTTGATCATTTATAGGCTCCTTCGCTGTGAAACTAGGGATCGGTTAGTCTATTGTCCACTCGAGAGTACATATTCTATGTTTGATGGGGTTTCGTACACAACTATTCATAAAATGCAATATACATTATGTCATATATGAGTCATTATGTCATATACAATAAAGGATAGACATTATGTCATATATGAGTCATCAATTCATACTATTTATTTTCTCTCTAACTAATTATCCATACTTGTACTTTTTTCTCTATTAGAGACACTTTTGGATGAAGGTTCTTTGATAGTATAAGTATAGCTTATTAACTTGGACTAGGTTGACCTAAGGTTCTAAGTTTCCAATGCTATATACTCTGTAAATTTGTAAACCTGAGGCTATGACATCAACCTAAGAAACTACTACATTTGTTTTAAATTATTTGCAACGATTGAGGTAGTAGTTTACTTTCGACTTTAATCGAGTCTTATTTCCTTGCAACATAGTGGCTGATGCTATGTCGTCTATCCTTTTATTGCTTGGAGTTATGATTTTACTTTACTCTTTAGTGAGGTTTTACATGTAATTGTATACTATTATTTTTGATATATTAAATTTTGGTTGTATAATTTTGGGTTTTGATGAAATAGGTTCCAAGGTATACTCTTTATGTCCTCATTTGTTTGCCCCATTTGACTTTTCATGATCTTAAAGGCGCTTCTTAAAATGAGTATATAACTCCATATTTATATGCGTAAAAATTATAAAAACTTGATAATAATAATATATACTTCATATAACATTGTAACGAATCCAACAAGATCCTATTTGACTTTATTACGGGCCTGATCACTTCAGCTTAATTTCAGTTCAGTTCAGCTTCTAATTTCCTCATCTCATAAAATATTCATTTCAGCTCAATTCAGTTCAGTTCAACTCCAATCAGTTCAGTTCAGTAAATGTGAATATGCTTACCTCTAATGCATCAATAGGATATTTTTTTTGACAACGTCATCAATAGGATATTACAGCCAAAGTTTTAAAGTGACTCAATTATTTACAATGAGGCAAAAAAAAAAAAAAAAAAAGGGACAAAAGGAGTTTAGTTAATGATTGTTTAGAGAGTTTTGTTGGACTTCTAATCTCTATTTCCATGTTGAAGCAAGGGCAATGATATTATTGATATGGTTAGATGAGCAAAATCTGATATCCAATATGGTTTCAAAACGCAGGTCAAATATCCGGCTTCATGATCGCAAATTTCATGACCAGTTTTCGGTCCGGTTCCAATCAGGGTTCGAATCAGATATCAATCTATCTATTGCACATACTTGTATAATGACTTTTAATCACAGAGTCCTCTTCGGCTACTCAGGTGTTTCCAATCAGATATCGATGGGGGGCTGTTAGTACTTATATTGATTCGATTTAGTCTAGCTTTAGAAAATATAAAACTGCAATTCTAATTCAAGGACAAAGTAGTTTTCACCTCTATTCCACTAGCCAAGATGTAAGCAATTACTCCACGACTCTATGAGTTGATATATACTCGTATCTTACATACAATACATAATAAAGCATACAATATTTAACATACACAAGAACAAAAGCATCTTTTGTCACGCATGAACAGTGAAGAAAGATAAGCATTAGATTCGGACAAAACTAAGCTTACAGTGTCCTGCTTCATGCTTCCTAGTTGTCCTGATGCTGCTATATATGCAGTTAATATTCACAAGGGAAAGGCCACAACACAGGGGAAGGTAAGAGCAATCATCCAAAGCACACAGAACTAATCTGATCAATCCTACTTAGTACTATATACTTGTATAAAACAGAGCCAGAGGATATTTGTTCTATGTATGATCCTGCAAGTAAATCAGCATTATCAGAATAAGTAAAACCGAATGCTTAATCTATTATTTAGGAAACAAGTAGAAAACTCAAGCAACCTACAGACTTGTTGCTCTGATTTCTTTTAGTTTATGAGCATTCATACATAAGACTAGGAGAAAGGGTAATGAGAAACTTACATTGTTTATCATCTTCTGCTCTCAGAAGAGATATAGTGTTGCAATTGCTTTACAATATATACACAATACAGCAGCCCCTTAGAAGCTGCTTGATTTCCCCCAAGAGCTGAAAAACTCTATCATGCGTTCATATCTATCTTCCTTTGCATTCACACTCGAGAAAATCAACATGGGCATAACTTTCAAGATAAAGAACCTCTTTTTTGCATGGCAACTCCTTGAGAGCGCGTTGTACATCTGTGACATCAGCTAAGGCATCATTGCCTCCATAAGCCATCCACAACGGCAATGACTTTGGAACAAGGCTAAGATCACATCTAGGGGGTTTTAAAGATCCATAAAGTCTCAGATTTTTTAACATCCCATAGTCATACCGGGCAAACGTACCCTGACGGACCACTACAATCAGAAAATTAAAAAAATAGCATAGTGTCAATTCTGTAAAGAGTCAATTTTGAAATCTTCATAACACTTTCAGTTGACTCTACTCAATAACAGGATTGATTGAATGAAGGCAACAAGCTCAATCCTACGTTGCAACGACACTGAACTAGGATATGAAAATATAGAAACAAGGAACCGCAAAGCTGCAATTTCGGGGTGACAACCATCACACTAGTATCTGGACACTGGACTTGTATAGGATGTAGAAACATAAAACAAAGCTCAAGTGCTACTCACAGCCAAAAATATATAATTAAAAAACTTCGTGCACAGTAGAAAAATGCTTCACAGCCCTTACTTTGACCAAAATGGTTTAAATTTTTGAGTGATGAGGGATGGGGCTCGTATTCAAAGTATAAATCCACTCTTGAGATGTTAAGGCAGCAATTCTTTCCTGCAAAATGTAGTAAAAAAAAAAAAAAGAACAGCTGAGCTATCAACTTAGACTAACATGGCTTCAGCGTAATGCAAGACAGCAAGAGGCTATGTTCGCAGCTCCAACATGCTCTTTTTCCAGCTTTCCACACTCCTAGAAGAAGGAACTTAAATCAAGAGACTTACCAGTAATAGAAGCTAACAAGTCGTCACAGTCCAGGTGGCCATAACATACATAATCCAAAAGCTGAACTGCCGCATCACTGCATTCATTACATACAATTTAGGATCATAAAAAGCTCAAAGAAAGCTGAGTAGCAGCTAAACAAATGGCAGAATCATCACCTGTGAATGTCCAACAAGAAAAATCTTTGAGCTCGTCTCCTGATATACGTACTCAATCATTTCTGCAAGATCAAACAGAGCCAATTCCTCCCAGCTCCAGTCCCAATATGCCTGTAATGGTAGAAATATCTACAATCAGTACAATCCCGGCATAACCAGATCCAAATAAAAGCACTACACAAGCATACTATCTTTGTAAAACTTCAACATGAAAAAAAATTAAAAAAAAATTACCCTCAAACAAGTCTACAAGCCTATATAGTTGTATAACCAAATCAATAATGAACATCCTATGTACCTTGCTTCTCTCTGAAAGAGATACATGTCCATGACTCCTCCGTGTTCCTCGAACATTACCAACCCACACATCAAATCCACGATCAGCAAGAATAAAACCCAAAGATTCTTCTTTTGAGTTCAAAAACCACGAATCACCTCCCTGTTTCCACAGATAAGATAGCAAACATCACAATATGAAAGGATGATACCAAGTTACCAACTTTCCCTTTTTTTTTTTTTTTTTTTTTTTTTTTTTTTTTTTTTTTGAAAACGATTCTCAAAGGAAAAATCTTTGCCAAAGAAAGAAAAGACATCATTCACATCAACATCAACGACATTAAATTTAAGCGGGTTATACTAAAAGTGATACCAAAAACAAAAATACGTCCATCTCACTTTATTACGCCCCATTTCTACATTGAGAATAATAGGGCGCTCTTCATACCTAGAGCAAGTTTTTACGAATTCGCCACATTGGATTTGATCAATAGTATCATGTTTTCGGCTTTGATCAATAGTATCATGTTATGATGCTTAACCTTATTGGATTATTTCGAGTAGATTTGTATATGTGGCCTTATAAAGTGAGACAAATAAGGTATTATTTCTATCATTCTGCGAAATTGCAAAGTAGATAACAAGGTGGAAAATCTAATCATGCAAAATATGCCTTGTTTAATGCAACATTACAAGTTGAAAATTCCATAATTAGTAAATTAAACTGCTATAATCAGCTCAAATTTTAGTTTCCATGCAACATCAATGGCATTAATGTTTAAACACGAAAAAATAAAACCTAATTAAGAAAATGAGAAATTAAAAAGGGAATAAAAATCAGACCATAAAGAGTCCATGTTGAAGAAGAACAGGAGGACCACGTGGCAAACTTAATTGATCGGAAGAAGAAGACGACACGCGCTGAAGTCCAAGTATAAATCCATCCTTGGTTTGAACCTGATCAAATTTCCACCACCACAAAAAAAAAAAGTCAAAAAATTATAAAAATTGGCGGAAGAGTCAAAGGAGAGAGAGAAAGTACGGAGTGTTCGGAGCAAGAGTAGCCGGAGGGAATAATGAGGTGTTCGCAGAGATTGCCGCCGTGAGATGGCCGGCGATGGAGGAGGTGTGCGGCGGAGATGAGGAGAGAGAAATGGTAGCTCAAAGGTGAGGAGTGTTGGTGGCATCTTCGGCGATGGCGTGGCGGAATGTAAGTGGTCGGGGTTGTATTAATAATTAATGACGTGGAATTGAATGAAAAAGGCGTGAATTGGAAGTTTGGAATTGGGAAGAAATTTGTAGATACAAAATACAGATGGATTATGAGTTTATGATGATGGGAAACTTGCTGTCACTATGCGCTTTGTGAATTGTGAGTAAGGAGAAAGTCAGACCAACTCAGAAGTTTCTAAACTAAGCTTCCATTCTCTCTCCGGCACCGGGAAATATGGCGACATTCGATGAGTTCCGGCCACTTGACGAGAAATCACTGGTAGAGTACATTAAAGCAACCCCTTATTTTTCTTCTTTATTGGATGTCCCTGACAATTTTCAGATCAAACAAGTCGGCGTTGACAACCTTAATTTTATCTACTACCTTCATTAAATACTACCTCTGATAGAGCAACTTTAACCCCAAGTCTTAAGACATGGGGTAACATCATCATCTCGAGTATTAAGACTTATGTTTAACACTTTTTTCATTTTTCTTCTTAAATCTCAAGTAAATCTTAAGTTGAATCTTGAAATTGAAACTCACTTCACTTTTATTATTATTATTATTATTATTATTATTATTATTATTATTATTATTATTATTATATCTCAAAAACAAAAGTCATACAACCTACAATAAATTAGTGGGAAGCCGAGATACAATCTGGGCCCCCACTCCTCTAGTTATAGCAAATCCTACCCTAGTGAAGATATGAGCTGCAGCACGAGCCCCAATGTCTTGCGTCGTCGAGAACCTCTAAATCCGCTTCAGTAACGCAATAGCCTCCTTCTCTAATTCCCCAAGTGAAGAAAAGGAGAAGGGAATGAAATCATATCCAATCGCCTGACATCGAGCTTCACTTTTATTATTATTATTATTATTATTTTTACACTTTTCTACATATAATATGTCATATATTTGAGTCTTATGACTAAAGTGATAAATTTGTGCAAGTCTTAATGAGTCTTAACAAGAATTCAATGAAATCATGTTCGATGGGAACCACAAAAAATGATGTCACATCCAAGTCTTAAGACTTAGGGTTAAACTTGATCTTAAAGGTTACATGTTACGTGTAATTTTGAAATATTTTATATCTCACAAATAATACCCCAAAGTTATAAATAACATTTAACTGAGGTAATATTAGTTATTTATGAGATATAAAATATTTTAAACTTGTAACTAATATTTAATGGAGCTAGTATATTGTTGTCTCCTCTGCTTCTTGTCATCAACTAGAGGAGACAATAATATAGACATAAACATAATTAATCTTAATATTGGACCAATTTATAGAATTCATTAAAATATAGCCAAATTCCTAAACTTTGGTAAGTCAACAGCTATAGTCCATAAACATTGGCTATGTTAACAATAAAATATGGAGATATCCCTAAACTTGGCCATGTTAACATTATTCATATATGACTAATATGAGTCATACATTCATGCTCACACTACTTTTTTTATTTTATTTTATTTTTATTTTTTATCTATTTATGTATCTATCTATCAAATTATCCATATTTTCTTCTTGATTATTTTAGTTTGAGACACTTTTGGGATGAATTGACGCTTATCTTATTTGAGTATAGGTTGTTGACTTGGATCGGGTTTACCCCGTTTCAATACTATCTGGTCTGGTTCTTTTGAGCTGTCGTGGTCTGCCTTACTTTGCTGAAATTTGCTATGCTCAGCTTAGTAATAATAGTTTGCTAAAATTTGTTATGCTTTGCTGGAAAGCTAAAAAAAACAAGGCCGAAATACAATAATTATGAAATGATCGAAAGTAGAAAGTTTTTACAATTATTTAAAAAGTTATCTTCATTGCTTTACCATTTAAAACCATTTACTCCATCCGTTTTTAAATACTTGCTTCACTTTTCATTTTCGTCCGTTTTTAAATACTTGCTCCATTTCCTTATTTGGAAAATTTTTACAATATTTTATTCATTTTTCTCAATTAGTAGATAAAACATAAATCATATTTTATTAATTTTATATTCTCTCCTCCATTCTTTAATTATTTTTGCTTTTTACACTTTTTTATTTTTCTACCTAAGTCACTACCTCTGTATTTTATTACTTTCTCCAAATTATCTTAAAATTCTGCGCATGGAGAAACAAAGAAAGAATTTAAAAGCGGAGAGAAATAAATACTTAATTTATCCCATGTATGAATTAATTTGGACCAAACACCTCCTATTTAGACTTTTTGATTCAAATATACTTCTTGGATTGCAGTTACTAGGGGAAGTAGTCATCCAATTTCCTTATTTTCCAACCTCAATCATGCCATTTTTTCTTCCTTTCTAAACTCAACAACCTAGACTCTTTCGCTAACTATTAAGCTTCCACCCACTCTCCGATTTCCGGCACCGGAAAAAATGCCGGCATTTGATGATTTCAGGCCACTTGACGAGAAATCACTGGTAGAGTACATAAAAGCAACCCCTTATCTCTCCTCTTTGCTGGGTGTCTCCGACAATTATCAGATCAAAGAGGTTGGCGATGGCAACCTTAATTTTGTCTATATTGTTGTCTCCTCTTCTGCTTCTCTTGTCATCAAGCAGGTTACCCCTCATCTTCTTCTCGTTTACTGTTGTTGTTAGTGGTTTACACTCCAAAATAGGTTTGATTTTAGTTGTAAAAGGGTATTTTTGGGTAAAAAAAGATGGGAAATTTTGAATTATTTGAGTTAAATTGTTGGAATGATCTTTATGAAATGTTACTTGGGTAATTATGTGGGAATTGTGAAGTGAAATTGTTTGTGTTTGCAACAATTTGAGGCTTTGAGCCACTGGTACAGTGTTTTAAGTATCTGATGATTATTCTGATCATGCCTATTATTGTTTGATTTGCGGACATACGAACCTTTTAAGAATTTATGTCAAAATCACACGTTGATTAGTGTTTCTAATGTTAAGCTAATGTTTGCTTATACGGATAACCTGTATAAGAAATTATGACAAAATCACATGTTAATTAGTGTTATTACTTATTAATGTGAAGCTAATGCTTATTTATACTTGTATACCATAGGTTTTTATGGTTAAGCACTTAAGCCTTACGGTTGTGAATATCAGTTTTTTGTATTAAGTTATAGTGTATACTTGACAGAAGCATGAATGGTTGGGAAGCTAGAAATTATGAAGTACGGAGTATAAATTTATTTTCAAGATATGCCAAAGGGTATATCAATAGAGTAGGATTGTGTGTACACTTTTAATTCAAATTGATTTTGTAAATCATTTGCCTAATTGGAATGTGCTTATTGTAATTGACTATATGGTTTACAATTTCACATATCAATTCTCTTGATTAATTATAAAAATATGGTTATGAATTTATTGGACTGTAGGCTCTTCCATACATACGTTGCATAGGAGAATCATGGCCAATGACTAAAGACCGGGCATATTTTGAGGCTAAGGCATTAAAGGAACATGGTCGATTGTGCCCTGCTTGATGACGGAAATATGCTGACATGCTGCTACTACCTACCCTTGTCCTATTTTCTTACTCTTGTCCTATTTTCTTATGTATGTGCTGTGCTGCCACCACCCATTCCATGAGAATTTGTGTTGTTATTCTCTGAATGGTGTGCTGTCCTTTTTGGTTTCTTCTTAGTTTTGTCCTTTGTGCTTTCTCTCTACTGTCATGTATATATAAGAAGTATGATGAAATGAATGAGGGCAACCAGCGCATTTATGCTCTCTAATTATTCTCTTAGTGATTATTTGTCTTCATGGTATCAGAGCCAGGTTGAGAAAATTAGCCAAGAGTCCTCTGAATGCCTTGCTGTGCGCAGAATATATCTTCTGAAATTGTAGGTTCTTCTTTTCCCTCAATTTAAACTCTAAATTGATTTAAACCTAATTTCACCTGAAAGATCTATTCTTGGTATTATCATGGCGGCGGAATCTTCCACCAAAACCATGGATGTGACAAATCCTCTGTATCTTCACCCATCCGATGGTACTCACTCCGTCACAGTTTCCAAACTCACTGGATCCAGTGACTATCGGGCTTGGAGAAGGTCGATGGAGATAGCGCTCTCCGCGAAACGCAAACTGGGGTTTGTAAATGGAACGGTGTTGCGTTCTAGTGATGACTTGGTGAAGGCAGAGCTTTGGGACACTTGTAATGCCACTGTGATAGGGTGGATTCATGGGTCTGTCTCTGATTCGATCAAAGGCTCAATCTTGTTTCTTAACACAGCTAGAATGATTTGGTTGCATCTTGAGAAACAATTTGCTTTGACGAATGGGTCTCACAAGTATAAGCTTAATAGAGACTTGTATGGTCTCAAGCAGCCGGAACGTCTGTGCACGAGTACTACACCGCGATGAGAGCGTTGTGGCAAGAGTTGGAGTCTATGAGCTCCTTGCCCATTATTACAACCTCTGCACCGGATGTAAGTGCTTATTTGAGAGCTGTTGAGAGGCAGCAAGAAGAGAATCATCTTTTTCAGTTCTTGAATGGCTTAGATGATGAATATGGTCCTCAATGCAGTCAGCTTCTTCTTATGACACCTCTGCCGATTGTGGAAACAGCCTGCTCTGCCATACAGCAAGAAGAGTCTCAGCGAGATGTACTTAAGCCGGTAAAGCAAGAAGTAGAAACGGCTGCTATGATGAGCAGGTCGTCTTCAGATATTATTTGCTATGTGTGCGGGGAAAAGGGGCATATAGCTAGCAAGTGCTTCACTGTGAAAGGGTACCCAAAATGGCATCCAAAATCTAGACGGCAAAACTCAAAAGGAGGAGCAGGAACTCAAAAGGAAAGAGGGCCAAAACAGGTGACTAAAGGTGATAGTAAGGTGGCTGCAATGGCAAAGACGATGACAGATGGATCGTCAGATACGGGTGTTGTTACTTTCTCAACTCAACAATTTGAGCAGCTTATGAACAAGCTATCTGGTATGTCTTCTCCTGTTTCTACAGAAACTGATGATGAATTAGATCATGCTTTTAGTGGAATGGTGACTTGTTGTAATGCTGCTGTTAATACGAACATGTGGATCATTGATTCCGGAGCCTCGGATCATATGACTGCCAATGTTGATTTGATGCGTAATTCTGTTGTTGTTCATAACATACCTAGCATCAAAATGCCCAATGGAGAAGTGTCTAAAATTACTCACATAGGAGATATAACTATCCCCAATGAATTGTTATTGAAAAATGTGTTGGGAGTGCCAAGTTTTAAATATAATCTCCTCTCAGTGAACAAGTAGAGCAAAGATAATGATTGCCATGTTGTTTTCCATCCTGCCTTTTGTGTGATTAAGGATAATACATCAGAGAAAATCAAGGGGGTGGGAAAGCTTCACAATGGGTTGTATCATCTCCTGGAGATGCCTGTAGAGTCTCTTGATATGAGGATTTTGCATTCTGCATTTGGGATTTCTGATAACAAAAGCTACACCAGTAATATAGCAACTGTGGACACCTACACTCTATGGCATAATAGACTTGGGCATGCCCCTACTGCTAGGCTCAAACTCATTCCTAGTACTACCTCTGTTACATGTTAAGTGCAACAAAGGAGGTTGCACACTTCCCAAGAAAAAAAATGAAAAAGCTAATTAGCAAAAGCATGGGTATGTGTCCTATGTGATTATGGAATAATTAATTTATTAAGAAGCTCCACCCCCACCATCACTATCACCCACTGCACCACCACCACCTACGACCAACACCCACTACACTACCACCACCACCACCTACGTGCAACATCCACGACAACCATCAGCAACAGCCACCACAAAAAACCACCGTACCAACCACCAAACCACCGAAATCACCATACCAACTAGCGAAATCCACCGAAATCACCATACCAACCAGCGAAACCACCATACCAACCCACCTAATCACCATATCAACCAGCGAAACCACCATACCAACCCACCCCACTACCACCAAGATTCAAAAACCCACCTCTTATCTACCCGTAATCGGCCATAATCACCCTATCACCACCACCAAGATCCGAAATCCAAACCCACACTCACCCCGTAACCACCTCCGCTCCTTCTCCGGAATCATCCCATCTTCCACCATTTTTACTTTGGATATGAGTTTTCAAGCTCAATCTCAAATTCGATTTTCTAGGGCTTCAATTTATGGTGACAACTTTAACATGTGAAGAGAAGGCGGCGACAGCGATAACGAGGGGGAGGAGAAAGTGCGACGACTCAGACGATGAGAGGCGGCGGCTGATCTGGAAAGTGGTGGTGGTGCGGTGGTTGTTAGAGAAGATAGAAAAGAGAAGAGAGAGAAAAGTGGTGGTGGTTGAGAGGGAGGAGAGATAAATGGTGGCGGTGGACTGTTGGTGGTGGATGTGGTTGTGAATTGGGAGTAAGGAGAGAGAATGTGAATTAGAAGTTTAATAAGTGATGAATTAATTTTGATTAATTAGTTAATAACATATGATTTGATGAGTTTACCAAAGTTAAATAAGGGTAGGTTGGTAATTTCAACTAAAAAAATTTACTAGATGAGGAAAGTTTTTATTTGTTGCAGATAATGTGTAGCATCTTTTTTTGGAAAATGTTGCACATAACCTGTAACGGAGGTAGTATATCTCGTGACATTGGTTCTTATGACTGTACATGTATTACATGTCCTATGGCCAAGTTTGTCAAGCTGCCTTAACTTTGAGCAAAACGAGTGTGTCTCATCCTTTTGAAATGATACATACTGATATTTGGGGACCTTGCAAGGTTCCGGCCAAAGGTAAATTCAGATTTTTCTTGAATATAGTGGATGATTTCAGCAGAACTACATGGATATATCTCATACAGGAGAAATCACAAGCTCTGAGCATACTTGAAACATTTATAAGATATGCCAAAACTCAGTTTGGGAAGAAGGTCAAGATCATCCGGTCTGATAACGCATTGGAGCTTGATGACACAAAAGCTAATCCATTGTTTTCCTCGTATGGGATAGTTCATCAGACTTCTTGTGTGGAAAGACCGCAGCAAAATGGTAGGGCCGAAAGAAAACATAAACATTTGTTGGAAGTAACTCGGGCTCTCAGGTTTCAGGCAGGCTTACCACTGTCATTTTGGGGAGATTGTGTTCTGGCAGCTGCTCACATAATTAACAGCTGCCAACTCCGGTTTTGAACAATGCAACCCCATATGAGAAACTCTACAAGAAGCTTCCTACATATGAGAACTTGAAAGTGTTTGGATGTTTGGCATTTGCCTATAATCCGACTGTGAAGCCAGATAAATTGAGTCCGAGGGGTGTGCCCTGTATATTCTTGGGTTATCCTCACCATACGAAGGGATATACTCTCATGAATCTGTTAACTCAGAGAAGATTTATCTCGAGAGATGTGAAATTTCATGAGAATATATTCCCATACAACAATGCTACTTTGCAGTCCATCTTGCAACCGGTGCCAACAACTACCCCTCAAGTTCCTCCTGAATTGCAGTATGAAGAATATTCTCCTTTGAGTGTAAACTCTGAAGATCATGAAGTTCAAACTGAACCACCTGAAACCACTCAGGTTGGTGCTCACGAGAAAATTCCAGAGCCTCCTGCAATTAGAAAATCTGCCAGGCCATCTCACCCGCCTGTGTGGGTGAAGGATTATGAGGTAGAAAAAAGGCCTTCTCGAGTGGCCACTTTGGCACAAACAGTTGTTTCTTCAGAATTCTGGTGTTTCTTGGCTGGTGTAAACAAAAATACAGATCCTACCTCATTCAAGGAGGCAGTGAAGCATCCATGTTGGATAGCTGCAATGAATGAAGAACTCTCTGCTCTTGAATCCAACAACACATGGCAGATTACAGACTTGCCACCTGGAAAGAGAGCCATTGGCACTAAATGGCTTTACAAGACCAAATATCATCAAGATGGGTCTGTTGACAGATGTAAAGCAAGACTTGTTATTTTGGGATGCAGACAAAGACCCGGAATTGAGTTTGATCAAACCTTTGCTCCGGTTGCAAAGATGACAACCGTTAGATCTTTACTTGCGGTGACTGCAATGCAAGGATGGTTTACCTGTCAAATGGACGTGAAGAATGCATTTCTTCATGGGGATTTGTATGAAAATGTGTACATGAAAATTCCTCAGGGGTATGTTGGACCGGGTTTGCCAGTCAGTGCAACACAGGGGGAGTTGTCAGAGACAAAAGTGTGCAAGCTAAACAAGTCCTTGTATGGACTCAAACAAGCACCTCGACAATGGTTTTCTAAACTGACAGAAGCTTTGAGGTCCTTTGATTATGTTCAATCTAAGGCTGATTATTCACTCTTTACCAAGCACACTAATGATGCATTTGTAGCCATTCTCATCTATGTTGATGATTGCTAATTGTTGGCAATGATCAGTCTGAAATTGACGCACTGAAAAATTTTCTCTCAATGAAGTTCAAAATGAAAGATCTAGGCAAACTCAGATATTTCCTTGGACTGGAAGTTGAGCATTCAGCAGCTGGTATTTTTATTTCTCAAAAAAAATACACTTTGGACATGATATCAGAATTTGGAATGTCAAATTCAAGACCATTGAGAGTACCAATGGATACTCATGTCAAACTTTCAGCGACCTTGGGAGATCCTCTCCCGGATGCAGAACCTTATCAGAAGCTGGTAGGAAAGTTGTTGTATTTAACCATTACTCGGCCAGATATCAACTTCACTGTTCAGGTTCTTGCTCAGTTTATGCAAGCTCCCACCACAGCTCACATGCAGGCTGCTAAGAGGGTGCTGAGATATTTGCTGCATTCACCAGGAAGAGGTGTTCTCATGGCTAGCAAATCAGCTGCAGTGTTAACTGCTTACTGTGATAGTGACTAGGCAGGCTGCCCAGTCACAAGGAAGTCCACTAGTGGCTATTGCATACTCTTGGGAGATTCCCCAATCTCATGGAAAGCGAAGAAGCAACAAGTAGTAGCCCTTTCTTCAGCAGAAGCTGAGTATAGGGCAATGACCCTCACCACATGTGAAGTCACTTGGCTGACATCTCTGTTAAAAGACTTGGGTCTTAAACACCTTGGCTCAACTGTGTTGAAGTGTGATAACAAGGCTGCCATCTCCATTGCCTCTAACCCGGTGCTTCACGGAAGGACAAAGCATGTTGAAATTGATCAGCATTTTGTTAGGGATAAGGTGCAATCCGGTGTGATCTCCCCTGTCTATGTATCAAGCTCTGAACAATTGGCCGACATCCTTACCAAGATTTTGCCAATTAATCAACATGAGCATCTTCTGTCCAAGATTGGAGTTACCAGTTCACCACTCCAATCTTGAGGGGGAGTGATGACGGAAATATGCTGACATGCTGCTACTACCTACCCTTGTCCTATTTTCTTACTCTTGTCCTATTTTCTTATGTATGTGCTGTGCTGCCACCACCCATTCCATGAGAATTTGTGTTGTTATTCTCTGAATGGTGTGCTGTCCTTTTTGGTTTCTTCTTAGTTTTGTCCTTTGTGCTTTCTCTCTACTGTCATGTATATATAAGAAGTATGATGAAATGAATGAGGGCAACCAGCGCAGTTATGCTCTCTAATTATTCTCTCAGTGATTATTTGTCTTCACTGCTCATGTCCCGGAGGTTTATCATTTTGATCGTAACATGTCTTTGATTGGCATGCGCTATTTGGAACCTCCACACATTATTCTGAGGAAGGGTTTGATTGCTGGAGTTGAATATCCATTGCTTGCAGAACACATGGCAGAATATATGTCAAAGACATTGTTTTATACCTCTCTTCTTTATACTACCACAATGGAGCATAAACGTGAAGGTAGCATATTCATGTAATTACTGTTCAACAATATGAAGTTGCAAGTCCAACTCTAGTTTAAAGGGTCATTTTCTTAAAAAAGTTAAACCATAACTGTTATGTATCAATCTTATGTTATAAGTCAATTCCTTGTTGCTATTACTCCGTATTTCAACTATCTTACTATATACTGTATTTAATTAAAATTGAGGATTTCTTTTGTTTTGGTCTTAAGTTTAAGAGTTGCTTACTTTTGCATGTCATTGTGTTGGCTGAATATTGCGTACCTCATCCACCATTGTGTATTCTTTTGGTGATTTTATTCTACCAATTGGTTTATGGATCAGTTGCTGAATTCTGTGGAAATGTGGAGTTGTGCCGGCATACTGGACAGGTTGTATTCTCTGATCCCTATAAAGTATCAGAGTATAACCATTGGACATCTCCTCACCTTGATCATGATGCTGAGGCAGTCCGTGAGGATAACATTTTGAAGCTTGAAGTAGCTCAGTTGAAATCCAAGTAATCATGCTGTCTAAATCAATAACTCTGTTTTCTTTGCAAAAGAAAGTTCTTTATTGGTAAATGTAAATCTCTTTTAGAATGTGAGTTGATAACGTTTCCTTGTGTTACAGGTTCTATGAAAGGACACAAGCCCTTATTCATGGAGATTTACACACTGGTTCTGTCATGGTTACACAGGATTCGACTCAGGTGCTTGATCCGGAATTTTCCTTCTATGGGCCAATGGGGTTTGACATAGGAGCCTTTCTGGGAAATCTTATTTTGGCCTTCTTTGCGCAAGATGGACATTCAAATCAAGAAAATGATCGGAAGGTTAGCTCTCAATTATGTAGGATTACTACTACTATTGAGTGCAGCATGTTTCTTTTGCAGATTTTTCCCCCCTCAAAGTTATCTTCATTGCTTTACCTTGCTTCCTGTCTTCTTTTAGTACATTATATTGTGAATCTCCAATGTACTATTTCTCTAATCTTTATTATTGATGTACTCAAGAGGGAAGGAAAGTTTATCGTTTCTTTTGATTAATGAGTCATAAGTTTGCAACGTATAGATCACCTGATCCTTCTCTCTCATGTGCTTCAGTCTTACAAGAAATGGATCCTCAAAACTCTCGGGGAGACTTGGAATCTATTCCACAATAAATTTATCGCATTATGGAATGAAAATAAGGATGGTCCGGGTGAGGCATATCTTCCACTTATTTATAATAATCCTGATGTTTGGAGACTCGTACAGACAAACTTTATGGAAGAGCTGTTCCATGATTCTCTTGGATTTGGATCCGCCAAGATGATTAGGTGAGTGTAACTTATCGGCATCTTTGATTCTGCTCTTCCCATAGTCTGGTTGTGCTCCTATGTAACAGAACCTTAATTACAGGGTTTTCCTTTATATTGATCTCTTTTAAGATCTACATCATCTGATGTGTAATTTCGTGATGAACATGAAGTGATCATCTTTTATTTTGCATTAAACAGGAGAATTGTTGGGGTGGCACATGTGGAGGACATGGAGTCAATAACAGACGTTTCCAAACGAGCTGATTGTGAGAGGAAGGCACTCAACTTTGCAAAAATGCTCATGAAAGAAAGGAGAAAGTTTGTGTCCATTGAAGAAGTAATCTCTATCATTGAACATGTTGCTTCATAAGGCTTTCTGATACAGATGTTTCATAATTCGGCAAGTTGGTTAAAGTGGTTTGGTGGACCAAATATTAATAGCCTTGGGATAATGATATGTATACAAATAAGTTGATTATATTGTACCTAGTAGAGTAAATATTTATTGTATGAAATGAATAATCCTTTTATCAATACAATATTGAGATTTCGGAGTACAAGCCTGTTTTTATTGTAAATTTTGTAGACATAGTATATATATTTCATGAATTGTGTAAATTGTTTTGGAAACTGAGTTATATTGAAGTTACATATCTGTCTAAAGGACTACTCAATGCAGAATTTAGTGAAGAACTTATCACTTTGCCACTTTGGTCAATGTAATATGATAGCCCAATCATCACTAAAATTGCAGGAACTCGATTTGATTTTGCTGAAATATTTGAGATAAACAAGTACAGAGTAACTATTTAGGTATATATAAGATCAATAGCTTGATAAATTCGAATAATGGCGTCTATAATAGCATAAAATTAACTACATTAGTAGGTTCCTTAATTTTTTTGTCAATTATTAGGCTCTAATGAAATTTTGCAGCAAATATATTCGTTGATTTAATTATGATTAATTAATCTGACAGAGGTTTAACAACAATGTGGCTGTAGTTTAGTGGTAAGAATTCCACGTTGTGGCCGTGGAGACCTGGGCTCGAATCCCAGCAGCCACACATCCGACCTTAGCTCAGTTGGTAGAGCGGAGGACTGTAGTGGGTTAACCTCAGACATCCTTAGGTCGCTGGTTCGATTCCGGCAGGTCGGAATTTTTTTCCTTCAGTTTTGCGCATTTGTTTTTCATAAGAATAGAAAACACAAACTAAAATGGATGAAGTATTATTTGATAACGTCACTTTAAACAATTTTTGCTTATTATTATGCTTCTTTCATACATACATATATAATTAAGTAATATAATGCATGTAATGTTTTACATCACAACTTAGTTGTTGAACTTGGCTTTGTAATCATTCCTCAACTGATTAACAGATTTGCCCAACAAATCACTGAAATAAGCATCACTATATCCACCCCTCATTTTCTTGTTAAGCTCAGCTACAAACCCATTTCTTAAACTGTTACAGTAGTCTAAGAACCTTGCTGTAACATCATAACCCTGATCCCATCTATCACCTTGACCGGGTTTAACCCAATGAGACGGTGCATAACCGGCCTTAAGCCTAACATAATCCGCGATCCCCTCAATCAACCCCCCCCCCCCCGGTGCCTGCCCATTGCCGGTCCATTGCCACACATGGGTCATTTCGTGGTACAAAACACCCGTTACTTCAGTTTTCACGTTGCCTGAGTAGCTTTGTACGTAGTTTGCACTCAGGTGGATTTGGTCGTTGATTGTGTAAGCTACTCCTTGCATACTTTCCACTGTAAGACTCACCTGTGATGTATTATAATTTGTATATTAGATAAATAATTTCGTGAAGCAATAGAACTAACAATAATCTTTTAACCAAAAATAAAAATTAAAAAAAATAGAACAATAGACTGGTTATCTTATTATAAGGTTATTGGTTTCAATAATTGCTTGGTTTTTATTGTTATTTTTGACAAGTTTTCTTATTTTGTTATAAAACTATTGAATTTGAACCTATCAACACAGTATTATTGTTGAGCCCATGAGAAAACCCAGACCACATTAGTTGAGTGTCCACATTGAAAAAACAAGAAAGTTGTGTCCACTTTATAATGCTAAGGGGCTACTTCCCTTACTGCCATATAATTTTGAGGTGGAACCTTCTTGGTTGTATAAAGTGGACAGTTGTAACGGGTGTGGCCTTGAACGTTTTGTACGTTCCCTAAGTACAAACTTGATAACCTAGCTAAATATTTTTTTGGAAAAAAAAAAAGCTTAAAATGTGATAAATTAATGTTGTAACCTGTTGGATATTACTCTTACGGTCAGCCAGGTTGGTTTGCTGGAAGGTTTTCCAAATGAAGTCCGTGGCAGAGGAGAGTGCATGTTTGGCGAGCGTAGTCAATCCCGACTTCATTGTTGAATCGGGTACCACCTGGAGTATTGGCGGCGGAGTTGGTGACTGAGTAAGTCACCGCGGTGACTTGGGTGGTGAGGAGTAGAAGAAAGGATGATAGGAAAACTAAGGGAGACATATTTTTGTGACTCTACTTTTAGTAAGGTTGTTATGTTTTGTTGTATAGAAAGATTAGAAACATCTATATATAGAGAATGGAGAATAGCGCAGCAGTACTAGTTGAGGGTGCTGTGATTTTTTTTTTTTTTTTTCTTTGGATTTTTCCATTTTATTCATCATTGCTATTTTACTCCTTTTTTTTTTCTCTAAGTATGGCCTATAGTGACATGGCACACATGTCGATGTAAGCTTTGCCCGTTTATTTTTTTTAATTATCAATAACTATAATTGTAACAATTAAATTGTAATAAACTACTTATTAAGACGATTCCAACAAATGTTTATAAGACTATTTTTTATATTTATATATTATTCACAAAAATTGGTCAAGAAGATAGATTTAATGAATAAAGTCAAAACTTCCAATAAGGCACTGCACTTAAAAACAGAGGGATTACTTTTCTGTAATGACCACATTGTGTGGCCGCTTGTAAAATAACAAAGTAACTCGGCTCCTAAAACATTGACTGTAACACTAATCGAGTAACCCTCATAACGCCGACGAAGTAACCACTAAAACAGACGTATATAACACTAATGAAATAAGTTCCATAATAACTTGTCATAGAGTGATCAGTCACATATAAGAATTTGTGTTCTAAAATATAATTTTGTCTATGTATTTTTACTTATTTGTGTATCATTTTACACAATTTTTCTACTCCTCTGTATTCCTAAATTCTCGTGATAAATATAAAAAATGGAAAAATATATTATAAGATGAGTACATTAGTTGAAGTTCATGATTGCACGCAATGCAATAAGCACCATAGCTCAATATTTATTTTTAAAAATTAATTCACTTTTTTTTATTGTTGGTATTCTAAATTTTAATATCTTGTTGACTTTGACTTGTGTTGCATTGTGTTGACTCATACACAATTAAGGGCCTTTTCACTGAGCTGAGCTGAACTGAACTGAACTAAACTGAACTGATTGGAGCTGAACTGAACTGAATAGAGATGAAATGAATATTTTATAAAAGAAGAAAATTAAGAGCTGAATAGAACTGATTGAAGCTAAACTGAACTGAACTAATATTAAGGTGAAGTGAAGAGGTCCTAAATCAATTCAAGTTATACGATTTCTTTAGGAGGTTCTAAAAAGTAAGGACAATTACAAATCAAAACCAAAGATCGTATGTCTATCATTGCTTGACCTTTAAAGATAGATTGCAGTATTGTCAGCTTCTGAGAAATTTAATTGTCAAGGAGTAAAAATAAACGTTTACAAATTGAAAGTGTTACTAAAAAAGAAACCATTAAGGTCGACTGATAGAAAATTAAACCCCCAACCGTGAGATAAAACTCTATCATTAAGCTTCCACTTGATTTCCGCTGAATTTTTTCTTTATCAATCAAGTACTCTCTTTAAATTTTTTCTACCACTAGCAACAATAATCAGTTAATCACTATGTATCATGGAAAATAGAATTTATTAGTGGGACTATAATGGAAAATAAATAATCACCACAAAACCTTATACTTATTCGCCAAAACAAAATTTTTGTAGAATTTATTGGTGGGACTATAATGTTAAATAATCACCCATTAAGTCCAACAATAACAACATAATACTAATATATACTACAATTGTCTAGATTTCACTATCATGCTATTTGTACAAATTGAACTATCAGCATGACAATTAATTTCAAACAAATGAAGTATACGTAAGTATGTTTCATAGTGGGTTCATCCCATAGTAAAACTAATTTCCATACTTGGCCTTATAGTCAGACCAAAGTTGATCAACACTTTTACCTAACAAATCCTCAAAAAAACTATCACTATAACCATCTTTCATCTTCAAGTTAAGTTGAGCCACAAATCCACCCATCAAACTATCACAGTAGTCCAAGAACCTAGCCGTGGTGCTATAACCTTCGTCCCATCGGTTTCCACCCCCTGGTTGCACCCACCCATTCGCGATGTAACCAGCCTTCAACCTCACGTAATCAGCAATGCCTTCAATTAACCCCCCGTTAGCCTGACCATTACCATTCCATTGCCAAACATGGGTCATCTCATGGTAAATTACCCCGGTAAATTCGGTTTTTACATCACCTGAATAACTCCCTAAATATTGGGCAGAAAATTGGATTTCATTGTTGCTAGTTTGGGCTACCACGTTTAAGCTTGGCACTATAGTTAGACTAACTTGGTCTATACCTTGCTTACGGTCAGCATCCGTGTTTTGTTGGAAGGTTTGCCAAATGAAGTCGGTGGCACTCGCGAGTGTTTGTCTCGCATAGTCCTCGCCAACTTGGTTGGCGAAGATTGTGCCACCGTTGGTGGAGGCTGCATTGTTTGTAACCGTGTAATCAACTGCTATGATCCCTCGCGATTTTGCGAGGCTGATCATAGCTAACAACATGAAGAGGGAACTAGTTTTGATCCCTTTAGACACCATTTTTTTTGGTTAAATGATACTTTAATTTTATTATATGGAAAGATGATTAGTATTTTTTTTTTTTTTATGATTGAAGTTATTGAAGGTTTTGACGCTTATATAGGAGGATATGACCATGCACATAATTTTTTTTTCGCGTTACCCTACCTAGAATCCTAATTAATTTGGCAGCAATTTTGTTGTGTTGAAATTGTCAAATAATGATACAAGTCTAAAAAATACAATTCAAACTCTAGACTACTATTAGATCATAAAAATACGTAAATTTATTACACCGTATTGACTTTTACACTATTTACACATTTTTCTTTGACCATCTGATATATTGTAGGGTATACGTTCTCGATTCATTATATATGGTACTTGCTATATGATTTAATTAATTTTTCTGCATTCGATAATTAGGTAGGCATAATTTTTTTACTGGCAAGATGTATGCAAAATGACAGGGTTATTAGTGAATATAAAGTTTAAGTGTATAATTTAATTTGGAAAAATCTTTAATTTGGCCGTATGTTACGGAGTAGTTGTTAAATTTGCAGCTTAAATTCAAAGTAAACGGAATAGTAGAATCACTGTACTTTTAAAAATCTAGTCAATGAATCACTGTACTTTTAAAAATCTAGTCAATGAATCACTGTACTTTTAACAATCTAGTCAATGAAGGGTACATCAAATTTCTTTCTAAGAAAAATAGTGACTCAGGGTTTCTAGATGGATGGATTTATAGTACACCAAATTTCTTACAAAGTTTCATGGCTTGGTTCATAATAGAAATTGTAATCTTTCGGTTCATAATCAAAGTTCATATGGTTTGACTATTATACTATTTGTAATTGTGGAATTTTGATTTCTTTTGGCATTTTTCATGGAAATCACTCTAAATTTTTTGTAGCTAGGGAGGAACACGATGTTAGGTTACCAATCTTGCCATACTCACAGCCCCCTAACACCCCATTTTTCAATACTAAGCTAAAGTCAATTGGCTATAAATAATGAAATAACCCAACAATCTTATATTCTTATACGTAGTATATATTATTATTTGCTAGTCATTTTAACTCTATACTATTTATTCAATATGGGACAACTTGTTCAATTCATATATGATGGGTTAAATTATTTTCTAACGCTTGCCTCTATGTGCGTCACCTTAAATCTTGCGATTTGGCATGGATAGGTCACAAACTTTCTTGTTGGATGATAAATTGATAATTTTTTTAGGCAATTTTTATAAAGCCATTAAAATGTTGGGCAATTTAAGATCACCATGTGTATTGTGTAATGTATGATAAAGGTAGGCTACAAGGTATTAACTACTCAAGTTCCATGTCCTTTAAACCATACGGAATAATATTTAAATTAATTCGAATTTCGTCATTATAACAACTCGTAATTTTATTCTAAAACGTGTTCGGGTTTACTCTGATCTAATAACTTGGTTGTTCTTAACAAATTGAAGTTGTATAGTAATTGAGGAAGATAATGAAGGAAAAGAGTGTTGATTGGTAGCCACATTTTATCATGTCCCTGCCCCGCAGCATCTCCATGGAATACTTCTTTTAGTTCTTTAGTAGGGAGTAATATCTATTTGAGGAGATTAATTACATTTCCATGCTAAATAAGCATATAATATAGCGTTAATTAAGAAGATCGAGTTTTATCCAAAAACTCGAAGCCTTTCAAAGTCTAAAACCTAAAAAATTGGTCGATTAATTTCGTTACTTATCATAAAGTAGAATAAATGTAGAATTTATATAAATATGGAACCACAAATCTACTTTATATTGAATACACTTAATACAAGTGCACCATGTACTAGTAGTCCAGTAGTTAAATAATCAACGTAGCAAAACTTACTTTATTTTACTCCCAACAAAGGAGAGATATAACAACTGCAATAATATAATTTTTTTCATGCAAGTCCAGAATTAATTGTCACATTAACGATAGTACATACCAATACATAATAATCAAATTGCTGCAATTCAAGTGTTACACTTATATTATATTATACCACAACCAATCTAATGTCCATACTGAGCCTTATAATCAGACCAAAGTTGATCAACACTTTTACCCAACAAATCCTGAAAAAAACCATCATTATAACCATCTTTCATCTTCATGTTAAGCTGAGCCATAAATCCATTCATCAAACTCTCACAGTAGTCCAAGAACCTAGCCGTCACGCTATAGCCGGCGTCCCATTTGTCACCATCTCCTGGTTGAGCCCATCCACTCGGGATGAACCCGGCCTTTAACCTCACAAAATCAGCTATACCTTCAATCAACCCGGAGTTAGCCTGACCATTACCATTCCATTGCCAAACATGAGCCATTTCATGGTAAATTACTCCATCAAATCCATTTTTAACGTCATCAGACGAGCCACTATTTGTAATGTACTCAGCAGAATAACTTATTTGGTTGTTACTGGTTTCGGCCACGATATTTGGTGGCAAACTAGGCACTATGATTAGGCTAACTTGATCAACTGACTTGCGGTCAGCATCAGTGTTTTCTTGGAAAGTTTGCCATATGAAGTTGGTGGCACTTTCCAGTGTTTGGTGCGCATGGTCTTCGCCAATTTGGTTGGCAAAGACCATGCCACCGGATGTTGAGGCTGCATTGTTTGTGACCGTGTAATCAACGGCTAGGATCCCTCGCGACACGGCTAGGGTGATGAGGGTGAGAAGTAGAGCAAGAAGGCTAATGTGGTTCGTTTTAAGCGCCATTTTGGTTCAGTTTTTTTTGAGTTATTTATGAAGGATATATTTGTATTGGTAATTTGTTATTGGTTTTTGGTGCTTGAAGTTGTGTTTTTGTAAGGCTTTATATAGAGGGTGTGGTATGTCCCTAACTTGTATGTCACTCCCAACTTTTGACAAAATGGACCATTCGTCCATTCATATATTGTAGCCAAGTTACGACTTTCTTATATTACAACGTATCAATTAATTTGAATAAACACTGACACACTATACTAATTTGTACGTCGTTTGATTTTTTTGAGTTAAAAAAAATACATGTATGATTTCCTATAAACTGATGAGAGTAATGTTTATATCCAATTAATACTTTTTCTGCTTCATATTAGTTGACACATTCAATATTAGTGTAGGTCACATCCATCAAAATATATTTTTTTAAAAAAAAATAAAATAAAAGTGAATTTCAAAACTATATGACAATAGAATTAGCCTTTTAAGTTTATAAAGTGTTTAGCTCTCTTCATGTATGAACGTAGATACTCATCAATGACTTTTCAAAATGGTAAGAGTATTGGTCCTAATAAACATTAATTGAGAATGGGATTGGAGTCTTCTTTCCATTATCGGTGGAAATTAAGAAAGACTTGGCCATCAATAAGATGAATTTTAGTTATATGGTGGGGCAAAAATTCAACGTGGAAGACTCGTAATAATTTTGTATACAAAAAATATTTATTTAAAGGCTTAATTGTTGTATTTAATGAAGTTAAAGAATAATTATGTAATACATCATCCATTCCTTAAAGGTTTTTTTTATGATTTTCATTTTAATTGTGAGGTTTTTAACGTCGTCGACCATTGATATTATTAATTACATATTGCTACGTCTTTTGTTTTCGGATTAATTGTAACATTTTTTTATTTGATAAAAGTCTGTTTTTTCCTTCTCTCTCACTAACCTCACTTTCACTACTAACAACTAAATATAACTCCACAAACTATACTTTATATTATAAAATCCTCATTTTGGTCTCCCACCTTATACTATTTCTTAAATTAAACTATAAAGTATATGTCAACTCTATTGTTGCTATTAATTAGAAACAAATTAAAGGGAATAACATATTTCCTAATATCTAAACTACAATCATGGTTAAAGCTTCATAAACACGAAAAAGGTATCTATGGAACTAGGAAGTAATTCATTAAAATGGGATATAGCTATGAACAGATGTTTCTGTTGCTATATGCTCCTTTAGTTTGTCTAAGTTTTTACTTCGTATTTAACAACAAAAACCAAAAAATATTCCCTAGTTAACCAAAAATCTCTTACAAAAAATAGTACAGTATATAAAAACAATCTTAGTGAAACGGAAGAACGATAATTTGGCCTTGAGATCTCGTGTAACACTGTAACAGTGTAACACATATGTGCAACTTCTCTCCCTTAAAAACTAAGTAACTGGCCTATCTCTATATAATTTTAAGATAACTTTATCTCTAATAGAATGGGCTTTTTCTTATAAAATGGGTGTGCTTGTCTGGTTACTGGATCTGTTTATTGGGCCTGTTGGCTATTGGATCACTTCTTAACAGGAAATTGACATCCATTAGAAAAAATGGAAAGAAACTTTTATTGTATTTCTAAAGGATGATAATATAAAACAAAGTTTTAATAATCAATCATGTGGCTGTAGTTTAGTGGTAAGAATTCCACGTTGTGGCCGTGGAGACCTGGGCTCGAATCCCAGCAGCCACACAATCGTTTTTTTTTTTTTTTTTATTTTAATAATGGAGAAATGAAGAAAAATATTTTCTACTAAAATAAGCGGAGCCTGATAGACTTGGTCGTGCGAGAACTAGTCTTAACTCTATTTTCCCTTTAACCGGCTAACCGCCACAAACTCGATATTCCTTAACCCAATATTTATTTCATGAAATTATTTTTTCACAAATCACTACCATCTGTCAATGTTACCCCGCATCTCTGTCATAATGATTATATCAAGTGAATTTATTAAACTTTAAAATATTTTATCGTTATTAAATTTATCATAATACCTCGTAAATTTTGTACTGTACAATTAACCAACGTCACTTTTTTATTCCTCATCTCTTTAATTTCAATACTGAATAATCACTTAATTAAATAGAGAGACCTAGATTTGATTAACAAGTTTAAGTTAGAAGTAGACACGTCTACTACTACAACCACCTACAAAAGCCCTTTTGTGTGTGAATTTTTGTGTGCGCCATTACTACTACAACTCACCTAACTTAAAAATGAGATCAATCAAATATAATAAAATTTATACAAGCTTAGTCATCAAAATCAGCCGTCAATGAAACTAAATCTGCCCTTCTCCATCTGTCTTCTTAAAAGAGTGAACACTTATTTTGTCACATTTCTTTGCTAAAGTGAAGATAACCATTCCTATTGAATAATATTATCCTTTCCCTTCTTATTGAATAATATTATCCTTTTTTAATATAATAAAACTATGTTATATATATAATATGTTCAACTTATTCTGTCTAAATATATTTAAACTTGTTTCAACTAAGTTTTATTGTGAGATTAGCTAGCGAGCTTATTTTTAATACAACAAACTTGTTTGTGAACGTGTCTGGATTTATTTTCATTGTAGTAGAACTTATTTTGACTTAAGTTATTTGAACTTATTTCATCTCATTTTTTTTTTATTTTTTTTCCGAACTTATATGAGTTTATCTTAAATTATTTAAATTAAGTTGGATGAACAAGGCAATAGATAGCCACACTAGTCTTATTAATATAGTCCTTTATCATTTCAAAATTTATATCATTAGCTATCATATATACAAAATACTAACGTTGCTAAGAGTATTGCTAAGGCCTAAGGACAATACAAATATGAAAAGTGACCTATAGACCTTCAAAAGAACAAATATAAGTTCATTTAAAAAGGCGAAGGAAATATTTTATTTTACCAGGCCAATTAACACTTAAATACTACTTCCTCAGTATTTTATTATTTGCTCTATTTTTCTTTTGCGGTCTTATCTTAATACTTGCTTTATTTTCTTTTTGAAAAACCTTTTACAATATTATACTAATTTTTCCTCTCCTAGTGGGCCCCCAACTATCATACTTTAATGTTTTCATATTATTTCTCCTCCAAATTATCATACTTTATTCTTTCACCAACCTCATTTCCTTCATATTTTATTACTTGCTACCATTTCTCCTAAAATTCCGCACATGAAAAAATGGAGCAAGTAATAAAATTCGAAGGGAGTACGTATTTCACGAGACTTCTTATATTCTATCCGGTGATTTACCGAAAGCCACAAATCTTGGGACTTTGTGAGTGGAAAGAGTCTGAAAATATATGGAGGGGATGACAATTTGAAAGGAAATCTCAATCAAAGGCCGGTAACTGAGCATGTTATTAGGAAGAGAAGAATATACAAGTATATAGCTCCCTAACTTCTAAGTCAGGAAATGGACACTACACTCTTTTAATAGTATGGTACCTTTTCATACTGTTTGACCATATATTTTCGACCATACAACTAAGTATGTAACTTGATATTATTATGAATTTTTAAAAAAATTGTGTAGCTTATGCAGAGAACAACGTTTTTTTTTTAAAATTTATGTCACAAGTGTATATATATATATATATATATATATTATTTATTTATTTATTTATTTTACTAAATAAGAATATTTGATCACACCGAATGAAAATTGTCAAATCGTTTGATACAAAATTCATATACTTCCTCCGTTACATATTAGTTGCAACTTTGGAATTTTTTATGTCTCACAAATAATATCGCAAAGTTGCAACTAATATGTAATAGAAGAAGTATTAAACTTGGACTAATATGAAATCATAAACACAAATATTAGATAATAAGCGGGCATTTTTAGTTGGTGGCACTTGAAAGCGTTAGTTCTTAGTTGCATATTGGTAGAGCCCAAATTCGTTACACAAGATTTTTATTGTTTCTTTTGATGCGATGAGTGGAATGACCCACAAATTACATTACAAATTACATACTTCGTATAATAGAAGAGGGAGATTCAAACTTACGACCCCTTGTATACGGATCCTTAAATCTTTCCTAAAACACCTTTCATTTTTTTTTTTTTTATTTTTTTTTTTATTTTTTTTTTTTGTTGATGAACAAACACCTTTCATTTATTTGATGTGAATGAATTTGATGCCAAATATTGAGTCAACATAGATACTACCTCCGTTATATATTATATGCAACTTTTGGGTATTATTTGTGAGATATAAAAATTCAAAAGTTGCACATAATATGTAACGGAGATAGTACATATTATTTGTGACAATTTGACAATATAATATATCGATGGTTGGATTTCCAAGCACAATCTAGCTGCTCGTGAACTTGCATAGTTGGCACGGCATAATCAGTATGAATTGTCAAATATTTTGATCTTTGACAAATTGAGTCCACGCAATATTATTATCATCAATATTATCTTGCTACAAGACTTACAACACTAGTCAAAGATTGCTTTAATAACGAATATAGCTTCTATATCTATATTTATTGATCTATATTATTACTATTTTATCCATTTAATCATTTCCAATTTGAATTTGGACTGTGTTGCATTTCACAATTAGTTGTTGTAATGCGCAATTAGAAAACAATATAAGTACTCTAAACGATATCGTCCATTTATTTGATCGTTGAATAAAATAAATTCAATATTGCAATAAAAAAAAAGTAATAAGAAAAACAAAGCTATATTGAAAACGTAGTATGTTGTATTTTGTATGTGATGGATTATGGATTTATCCATTTCCATTTGTACACTCTCAATGTTTCCTACCTAATTTGTAAAACAATAAATTAAAGTATCTACACAAGTACAAGAAATACTCTTGTTGTGGCATATGTCAATATCTACGTAGTATATGAAGCCAGTTTCGAGGCAAGAGACTTGGGTTCGAGACCTACCAACGCCCCGAGACAAGGCGAAAAAAATAAAAATAGAAAGAGCAAGTGCTCTCTCCATATGATCTTGTTTAGAAATAGAATAAAATAATAAACAAACCACTAATATCTTCAAGTCTTCAACAACTCAATGTATCTCCATTAAATGATCAATGACCAGCACCACCCCTACTTGGACCGGAGTAAGCTCTTGCGATAATATATCGAAAAATCGATGAATCAACGGGTTGTTCTTGATCTCTTAGAGGTCTCACGCCTTCCACTTGCATACACTCAGAAATAAGCAAAAAGAAGATTGTAACAAGAATCATATTGAAGAATGATACATAAACTTGGCACCTCATTTTTATTTTTCTTTTTTGGAAGCTAAAATATCTCAAGAAATAATATGTAAATTAAATGGTATGTATTGTAGTTTGTACGTGAAAATATATGTTTTGAGAATTATGAAGAAATGAAATGAGGCTATGAATATTTATAGTAAGGAAAAGAGAATGAAATTTATGTTCATCTACTACAAATTGACTTAGTATATAATAAATTTGGTGGGTTGATAATAATAAAGAAAAATATTGCGGGAAAAGTTTATGAAGTTTGGCGAAGAAGTAAACGGTAGTTAAAATTTTCAAAGGTTTGAATTTTAGAGGGTTTGAAACGTGTATGAAGGAAAGGTTACAGATTAAAAGTTAGAAGTCGCAAAATGTTTAGCATATGAAATGAGTTAAGTCAAAGTGTCGGAATAAAGGTAGGAGAGTTGGTACGCTGGTTAAGCTGCAACTAGTATAACGATTGGCGTTTTCAAACTTTGGACTGATTTAGTTATTAATAAAGTATAATCTCACATTCTTACTGGTACAATCTTAGTACGTATACTGTAGTTATTTAATGCTGTTTATGTGTTGAAAGTTTATTTATTGGACTTTTTCATTGTTGTCATTTTTTAATTTTACATAAAGGCTATGATAAAGATATCAAAGTTATGAATAAGTACTTAAACAATTTATTTGGTCAAGTATAAGTACGAGTCTCAGGGTAGATTTTCTATTTTAGAGTAATGCGTCTAATCGTCTATTATAACAACCTAGTAACCTTTTTATTGGAAAAAGATTAGAGAATCTTACCTCGAAAGTACTTTTAGTGGAATTATAAGGTGAATTTTAATCCTACCAACTTTATTTCAAATCGATCGGATTTTGAGTTGTCTATTTTTTAAACTTTGAAATCTAGATTAGATCTTTTCAAATCTATCACTTTTCCAAATCTAGCTACAAGTCTACAACCAATGAAATTCTTATATGGAGTGATTAATAGCAAGTAATCAATTTACAATAATCTTTAACAAATCAATTATAATAATAAATAATGAACTTCAACCTTTAAAGTCAAAAGAAATCTTTATTTAACTTAGTAGGGAGGGAGTAACCATCTATCATTGCATTTCAATTTAATTACTTTTTTAACATCCATTTATTTCAGCATTTTGTTAACCTCCCCCCCAAAAAAGTAACATGTGTACATGACAGCAAGCTGAGCAAAGGAAGAAGACTAGTAGTGTGAACGGCCAACATATAATGACGTGTGAACAACCACTTTTGTATGGCATATAGCAAAATACGACTGAAAATTAAGCTCAAAATTTATGGAAATGTTACACAAAATGTGTTGATCAATACCAACCGTCCTGGAGCAGAGCACATACAAACATACAATACACTGAAGTGTGACCTAAGCAATGACTAAACATCTTATATTCTACACTCACACAAACAAGCAGCTAATACAATGTTCAGTCAAGGAATGCGCGAGCTCAAAAAAATTGAATTGAATTAAGATTTTGTTTGCAGTCAATGTTCTTAATTTGAACAAGTCACCATTGATTTTGTTGTGTTTGTGCACCTTAAAATTCTCAACTATTGTCAAAACATCAATAACATACAACATTTGAAAACCTATTTCCCACGTAATGAAGTGGTAATAGATGGTCAATGTAATACATTATTAGAAAGGAGATAAAAGGAAGGTGCTCAGCTGTTTCATAATTTCATCATCTACATTGCTGATATGTAGACATACTTTCCAGCAATAAGCTTTGACTAACCTGGCTGTGACATGATTCCTGAGGAATTCAAGATACTAGTACGAGTGAGAAGGTTTCGGAAATATCAACATCTACTCTGTTTCCAAGCTGTACATGTATCCACAAGCGGTGCTGCGGGAATTCAAAACTGTTTGCTTATGGACTTTTATAGTTGTAGTGTTGTACCATTGTTTGGCTCACACCAAGCACATCCTTTCCCATATGAGGGAAAATCTGTACTACCTCCGCTTCATATTATTTGCAACGATTAGATATTTTCTACACACTTTATGTCAAATCGTTGCAAATAATATGAAACGGAGGTAGTATGTTGCATTCAGGGCAAAAACTGATTTTTTTTTTTATCACCTGCAATGAAAACCTATACAAGAAATGAGAACATGAAGTGACTGATCCAGGCATGATGCAATATAACTAATAAGCAAACTAACCTGTCAAAGTCTATCACAGGGAAAGAACTGCGTAGATTTCAATCTTACACAGGGAGAACCAAGTTTATGCCATATCATCATCAACTTTGGGATAGACAATGTTGCATCATTTTTTTAACTGCAAAGCAAAAGAATACTTAACTCCAGATGAAAACAATTATTAAAAGTACAAAGCAACTGGAAAAGTTAATACATGAACAAAACCTAGCTTATATTGTTCATTTGATATCTTTTGCAGAATAATATTTCAATACACCAAATTGTGTTTGTGAAACCAACAATAAGTGTTTGCGAATAAAATTACTAGCCAATATGCTTGGGATGCATTACCATAATCTTGCAATTAAGACTAGGGGTCAGAAACTTACACATGCAGCTACAGCTTGGGTTTCAAGCATCATCATCACATTGATGATAAATATCCTCATGCTCTGCATCGAGCACAAGTTCTAGTGTTCAGCCCAATTTGTTCAATTGTGGTCTAATGTCACCTTTTAAGAGATCCACTATTTTCAACAGAAGTTGTATAACTTCAAACTCGGAAATACATAGATGCACAGTCACTGCCATTGCATTACGGCATGAGCATATCCTCAATCAACGTCCTCCCACAGGATGAAGAGAAGAACAATGTATGTTGACTCACAACGAGTGGTTCCTTAAACATAAAAACACTTCCTTAGATCAAAGCATAATGTGCAAAAAAGAAAGTCTCTTCCCAGTTGTTGGGAGGAGGCGTACACAAATACAATGGAATGTAAACGAACATCTTTTAAGTAATAAATAACAGAAAACTACTCCTTCCAAAGACAGTGATTAAACAACAAAAGAAACATATTCATCCAAATTCCATACCAATCATTGGAAGGAAACAAGGTTAATCCATGAATGGAAAGAATGGCCAGAGACATCTAACCCATCGCAGGCAAATCCAAGTGTCCTCCGTAGCTTTCATTAATACAAGCCTAACATATTATTTACAAGCAACAGTTAACATATGATTACAATCAAAATAGAGAATAAAAGGCTACATCAGCAATTCATGGGAGACACCAAACCACATAGGGAAATACTGAAACAAACAGTTGGAAGTTGGAGTAAAGGTCTTTGGCACCACCGGGCCCCAACAGACTTAACCAACTAAACAAGCAAACAACTGATAATGTCAGCTATTCAGAGAAACCGAACATGTGAAATTAAAATTGATATGTTTTTATCTTCAAGAAATCCTAGAAGGCTAGAACTGTTGGTAATAGAGAAAGGACAGAAGCTGCCAAAATGGCTTTAAACCAATGATAATCCCACCAAGGCATTAAATTATAAAAAAGCCACTACACCTGCATTCTGTTCATACAAATTTGTACAAAATAACTATTACCAAAGATAACCTCCCCCTTAAACCATCCCAAAAAATTGTGTCAGCAATTGACCACGCATATCATCATTATCTTGCATATCATGATAGTTCGTTTCTATTTTGCCAAATATCTCTTACGGGGTAAAAAAATCTAATAAAAAGACAGCTAAACCCAAAATTTTAGCAAAAGGTTAACTGCAGATATAGTAAATTTCTCTGTGGGTTGATGGTTAGAAAGAGCTTCAATAGTAGTCAGGATATAGGCTTCCATAAACTTCAAAGTGCATAATTCTAACAATTGATATAGGCAATTTTGTAGAATCAGACAATGAGAAAAAAAGACATGATCACAAAAGCAATATCATACCTGGAGATAAGGCAAGACAGCATCATATGCATGTTTAAAAGCCTTTGATTTCAATGTCAACCTGATCCATTAACCAAGTGTTATGATAAATGAATAACCGGCAAGATGTAATTATTATTTAAAGAGAATGATGGGGAAAAAGGAAAGAAAAAAAACGTTTAAAATAGGATACAGAATACAAAGACCAGCTTTTGGACCAAAATCGAAGGTTTTGGGATAATTAACATCAATGAAGATGAGGGGCTCCGAAATGCCAAGTTGGTTATTAATAGAACTCCGGAATGCCAAGTTGGTTATTATTGAAAACATCTCTTGCATCTTTTCGTGACCAATGCAACATAATTCCAAAATAGCCACATAACTGAACCAAACTCATTATTGGGACTTTATAGACCTATTGATAGGCTTCTCATGGTTCCAAACCAGCTTATATGACCCCGGGGATCACCCCACGCATTTACTTCAATTTTGGAAAACTTTCTCAAAATTGGCCCAAAATCGTGAATTATTACCTTTAGTTTTGAACAATTTTCAACTTTTTGGGACTCGGAAAGAAAACAGGTCGGGGTGCTTCCCATAGACCCCAAAACACCCCTAGAGTCCATTTGAGTGATTGGAACCATCCACTTTACCTTTAAACTGCCAATTTTACGCCCCTCCCCCACTTCAATAACTCAAGGCCACCACAGGACTTTGTACCATCGACTAGTGGTCGTATATGGTTCCAAACAATATTATATGACACAGAAATGCAACCCCTACAATCCTGAGATTTTTCAACATGAAAGTCTAAAACCCATGAACCCCCTCCAATTTCATAAACCTTCAATTTTGGTCAATTTCGGACTTTTCCGACCTAGAAAGAAAATTTGTCAGGGTTCTTCCCATGGACCCCACAACACCCCAAGAGGTCATTTGGGTGGTTGGAACCATCCACTTCGCCTTTAAACCGTCAAGTTAGCTGTTTACGTACATTTCTCCCTTAATTAACTCAAGGTCACCATAGGCCTTTCATGACCGACTAGTGGTTATATATGGTTCCAAAAAACATTATATAACCTTGGGATGCATCCCCAAAATTCCCAAAATTTTCCAACATCGGGTCCTGAAACCTCTAAAATTGGTCAAAAAGAGTGCATTCAAAAAGATCATGTTAGCGTATAATCCATATTAATCAATGCAACAGTCTGATCCTGGATATCAGCTAATTCAATAACATTAAACCTTTGTGCATATCAGTGTACCAGTACCACTAAGTATCATTCGGGTCATTTGACATGAATATAAGGATGAACATAAGGGTTGGACCCCTGTCTACGCCCTTAAATGAGCTGAGAGAAAAAGTTCCTAAGTGCACCTAATAAGCTCTAGATAATATAAAGGACAAATATAAATTTATATCAGAAATAGTGCTTTTATGTGAGAACATGTCCTTTGTAATTTAAGCAGAGCTGTCGTGCCTAACCTAATAAACTGACATTAGATGCATACCTTTTTAAAAGACGAAAACAAACATAGATTTCCTCAATGTCTTCCTCCAGCTTCAGCTGAACATACTGCCTCAGAAGCTCACATAAGTTATGCGAAGCTTCATTAGCCACATCACCAGTGACATCACTATATATCTGAAATCCTGAGAGACAGCACTGCAACGTAGAGGACAACAACCCAGTAGACCCTGACCTGAGAAACATCTCTGCAAGAATGTTCAACATCAAGCAATTGCTGACTTTGAACTTATGGACCCAACAAGGAGGACTTCCAACCCAAAGATTACTATCTTTAGCACATTCCACGGATCCAGTATTATCCTTGCCATGTCCCATTTCCTGCGCTACCTCGGAAACTTTGCAAGACTCAGGTAAACCATTTGGCCTTCGATGGGCAGGAAGTGCCCCAACTATATCTGCTCTCAGTTCCTCAGGTAACTGGTGTAGTATAGACATGTCCACTTGGCTTAATGAATAAGGCATTAGGTCAACAACTTCTGATTCCACCACAGAATTGGGGATAGCTGCAGTTACTGTGCCAATAGTAGGCAATGCCTCTTTCTCCTGATTCTTGGAACACCCAGCCTAAAGACCACAATGATAAGTCATTACAAAACAAAACATACAAAAGGAACAAATGCATGCCTACACGTAGAGACATGTCCACTTGGCTTGAATGAATAAGGCATTAGGTCGACATTTCTGATTCAAGTATTCAACACAAAAATAGAGATTACTACAGACACAGTTGCTGCGCCAACTGCCAGTAGCAGGCAATACCTCTTTTTCCTGATTCTCGGAGCACCCAGCCTACAGATCACAACAACAAGTCATTATAAAACAAAACATACATACAAAGGCAACAACTGCATGTTTACATGCTTAAATGAGGCAATATTATTATATGTACCCAATTAATCACAATACTATGTACCTATGAAAGAGGGAAGCAAAACTACAAGATAACTCCTATGATAAGTGATAATAAAACGGTCAGCAAACGAAAATCAGCAGCTGCATTATATGCAGAAAAGAAGATTAAACACTACCTTGTCCTCCTTAATGTTTTTAATTTGCACAGCAGCAGAAGCATGAATTTCCTGTTTGTTGCGGAATTCACCTAAATGACCATTGGAGTTAAATAGTAAGCCAGGCAAAATCTAACATGCACAGACAAAATATTACCTTCAACTTTCTTTACAGACATAGCAGACACACTCTGATATAGGTCTTTGTCCTTAATTTTGGATATGAGATCAGTCAACCTCCCTCCATACATATCATTAAACTCTTTAAACAACTCTGGAGGCAAGCTCTCAATAACACCCAGATCAAGATCACCCAATGACGGCAGCACTGCAACTGGATTTGAGCGAGATTCATGGTACGAAGGATTTGAACTTGTCGCTGAAGGTCCAACAGACTCAAGATAAGCTTGGCCTGCAACAAAATCAAAATGAGATGTTACACAATCTTCTAAACAAAAAGCATAAAAAGTCAAATATTTCATTTACTTTCAAAAGCAATGGTGATTAGCACTTAAAAGATAAATCATCCATTTCATCTATAAGCAAGTAAACCTGAAATAATGAAAAAATAAAGATAGCTAATTTATGCTGCATCAGGAGGCTGGGAGCCATAGTTCTTTTTACATCCTGCAAAACAATCTTGTTTTCTAGCAAAGTTATGCATCCTTTTAGAAGCTACTACATAGCATATATGACAATTAATCAAATATACATAACAGCTACGGCATTAGCATATATGACCAGTAAACAAATATATAAAAGCTGCTTATAGCATATATGCAATTCAAATCAAAGTGTGATTCTAGTCTTCTAGAAACTATCTGAATGAGTGTGTAGCTAGGTTACAATAGCTCTAGTCCTCAAACACACCCCTTTTCAGAGGTCATTGGGCCATATCACCCCCATGTCGCCAATACTGCGGTAATAACAAGTCAGGCCTTGGATCAAGACCAGTCCTTGAGAGGAATAAATTGGTTATAGCCTAATAGGACTTGTGTCATAATTAGACTCAATCTTCACTTGGTTTTTTAGACTTCTCACAGGCAGAGTGTTAATCCTAGTCTTCCAGAAACTAACAGAGTGAGCTTATAGCTGTTAGCAATGTCTCTAGCCCCTAAGCACACCCTTTTTCAAAGATCATTGTGCCATATCACCCCATGTTGGCAGGAGTTACAAATCAGGCCAGGGACCTAGACCAGTATTTGAGAAGGGCGATAGCCTAACAGGACTAGTACTCCATCAATTAAAATCAATCTTCACACGGAAGCATTAACATAAGACAAGCGAGCAGCAGTATAGAGTATTGAGCAAATGAAATAAGCTCCCAAAAATATATGTAGTGTATAACTGCAAAAGGCATGTATCACACATAGGTCCGGAGAAGATGGTGACAGAAAATATGCCTTCCAAGACCAACTAAGATTCTATGATGACATCGATATGACTAAAACGTAGCAAAAATGAAGGCATATCGAAAATTAAATACTAGGATGTCCTAAGCAGCCCTGTGTCCTTAACATGCAGAGCAAATACTTTAAATAGGAAGACCTGTAATCACAATCTCTGTTTGAAGACGATATATCCACAATACCTGTATCACGCATGTTGCGGTGTTCTGTAGAGTTCGTTGTGCCAGATCCAAGCCACGACCTTAGAAAATTTCTTTCTTGCCCTTAAGATCGGATATGAAAAGGTGACAATAGATATTGTCAGAAACATCAAAGTGAAGAAGAAAAACAAGAAAATACACGACCATGTCGATGGCATGCAAATCAAAGACATACTTTGCTAGTTTTCTACTATAAGACGTAGAAAACAAGCAGATGGAAATCAGAAATTAATAAAAAAATATAAAGGAAATTGTTGATAGAATAACAAGCCAACAAGGTGCTCAAACAGACTAGCACAAACCTTGTCTCATAGTATCATTACTCTCCAGCTTGGTCACTTGTAATCCGATTCCTCGAATATCTTTGACATCTAGACAGATAAAACTGATAGTTTAACACTTGGAGAAAATCAAATAGATCTATCAATGACTAAGGCTGTGAAAATCTAAATAGAAACATTTGCTTAGCTCTACAATTCAAGACTCTGTATCCAGACTTTCCCAATCATCTCTTTCCCGTAGAAAAAGGCATCAGCGATGCCCAAGCTCTCACAAAAACAAAAAACAACAAAAAAGACATGTATAAAGACTTAAGAAGACAATAGCCCAACACTACAATGGCAGAAAGCTAGTGGCACCAAGGTCTGGCCACCCCAAAAAGAAACAATTAAAGGAATAGAAATGACTTCCAAACCCTATTGTTTACAGCATAATGCAGCCCTATCTCAATTTTATGAAAGAACCACAATTTTGCACACTTTATCTCTTGCTAGTAGCTACAATGTGCTTATATTACAAATTTTAACCTTTGGAAGTCACACAAGTCACAATTTATCATGTACCCCCCATGCCACAGTAGACAAATTTAAATATGCGAAACTCATTATTAAATACTCCCGAGTAGTAGCCAATATTATTTAGTGGACTGAAAAGTTAAAGATCCCAGATACAAGCTGACCTATGTGAAATGATCCAAATAGCTGCATTGTTATCCTTTGAAGAATGTCAACATCATCAGTTGCAACAGGAACCTGTAATCAGAATAGTAACTCTGGGATGACAAAAAAAAAAGATCATGAACAAAATGACAATTGTCAAAATTTAATCTACACATACTGTCGTAGAGTGACTAAGATTTTCACAAGCCCCATGACCCATGTATTTTGTTGGCTCCCCAGCATCTTTTCTACGCTTCTTAATCTGAAAATTATTATGCAGACAAAAACAAAGATTGAAGTTTGAGTTAGCAGAGTTATCTAACACCATGAATAACAAACAAACAAGTATTTTACAGTCAACAAAACTTTCAATAACTCCAGACTCCAGAGCATGAATGTGAAAAGGAAAAAGAATATAAATAAAGAAAAATCCAACACCAAAAAATAGACAATATATATAAATACATACATACATAGAAAAGAACATTGTTACATATGTAGAAAAGGGAACTGTTGTACCTTGAGCGTAAAGGTACGCCCTTGTAATCCACATCCCTGCAAACGCAAAGAAACCTCCTTGCACAGACTAGAAAGGAAGTGTTCACTCTGTAAAGCATGTGAAAACATATCTCAGACATATTCAAGGGCAAAGAAAATTGGATATTTAGTCGCATAAAAAGCTGAGAACCGACATCTTTTATATCCTTGAAGCGCACACCCCAGTTTACATCAGCACCAATCGACTTGCTTTCCTACACAATGTGTTTATTAGTCAAAACAATTGCTCAATGGAAGCAATATCACAATTATACATCAAAAGGCCAGGTTCTTAAAAATACATTTGTTAAAACAGGCATAGACTAAGTTTTTAAAAAAGAATTTTAAACAGCATAAAGATAATTAAACAAGTTTTTAAAAATACATTATATGTTAGAATAGGCATATATAAGTTTGTCGAACAGCACAGGACACTATATGACAGAAATAAGTGGAGTCAATATTCAAGAAGGTTTAAGATCAAACACTACCTGGAGATTCACAACACAGATTTTGCTCAATGCATCTCTCCATCAAAAAAAACAAGAAGATTAAAAATTACATTAACCTAATTCAAAACTGGGAACTAGGGAGTCATCCAAACAAGTGAACATGTATACAAGAATAATTAATAGCTGAATTCAATCTTTCATAGACTTCTAGAAATGACTCACAATGTTGAAATATCAATTCAAAAGTTGCCCGTGTTAAATCTAGTCGTACACTTCAATGTCCAGATCCCTCCAAGTAAGGGTAATAAAACACACCCTATCAATGCGCCACAGAAATTTCAACAGATAATCCCTAACATGTTTCTAGACAGCTTTTTGTACTCTTTAAAAAAATTTAAAATCCGAATGTACTATCAACCACCAAAGATTCCAAACTGGAAGTTAGCTAATGGCTAGCCATTCTACAAGATGTACTGGACCAAATAAATCCATCTCAAGCAAGTATGTAAGCACCTCAATACCACAAGAGCAATCAGCAAAAAAATTTGGGCATACCAAAAAGGTGCAACAGACATGTAACATATATTCTGCCGAACCTGAATGACTCCAACTAGCCGCTTATCAACACCTCTGCAGTAATTCCACAACATTTCACCAGTTTTTGTTCCAAAGTCCCTCTGTAAAGACTCCTGCAATTTGAGTATATCAAAACTTGTTAAGAAGTTCCATAAGAGCCAACCCCTTACTTAGATCATATAATCTCACATTTATCAGTTATAACACTTAGCATCCGAGAGGAACAAAGATACAGAGTGCCAATATTCCAATCAGAGTATTAAACAACATCATAGACAAGTTTAACACTAATGCTTTGCACAAAATATTAGACCTTAGAAAACATTCGCAATTGGCCACAGGTCTGAACTCCTTTATTTTTTAGCTTTTGCTCCAAGACATGTCCAATACCTGGAAGTGTCTTTATAGGGAGTTGTAACAGATACTCATCAACCTGCAAAACAATTTTAGTAGTCACCATTTCAGAGACGGAAAATCAACTGTAAAAAGGGAGCAATGGTTACAAGAGTTAAATTATAAGAATGCACAAGACAACAATGAGAAAATTAAGCCAGCACTCAAACCCCTTGAGCTCAGATCAAACAAAAATCAATCATTTGATGACGGAAAGTTCACTGCAAGAGCAATTGTTCTGATAAAAAAATTAAAAAAATGAGCACAAGACTGCAAAGCGAAAACGGATCCAGCTTACAAAACCCTTACGCTGTGATTAATAGCCAAAGCTGTATAAAGCTCAGCCAGGCTACAACACAGGTTATTGACTTAAATTAACACCTTGTAAAGTGTTCCTCAAATAATTTAGAGCAAGGAAATTACAACTTTGGTCTATAACACGCAGAAATGCAAATATATCATCATGATCAAGCAATTCCAAGTTTGAGCTCAATGAATCAGTCTTGACTTAGGCAAGACTGCAAGATAGAATTGATCTTTTCCCAAGGCTTTTTTACAGTCATGCAACTAATTGAATTCTTTTCCAAGAATCATTTACACTAAACATTAAGTAGTACCTTCTCCGGAGAAATGTAGCATTGACCGTCTGGTTTGGCAGTTCTAGTGGCAAGACGAGCCATAAGCATATTTGCAGCAATGCCTGCACTAGCCGTGCAACCTGTTGTTTCAAAGATCTCTTTTCTTATTTCGGAAACTAAAAGCTCCGGCTCTGCCACGTCTGAGTCAGTGATATCCAGAAATGCTTCATCACAACTTACTGCCTGCAGGTAAAATGGATCTGCTAAAGAATACTGACAGAGTGACAGCAAAGATTAAATTGTATAGAATATTGTAGCACATGCCTGCACTTTATCGCAGTGTTTGTGCAAGATGTTGTAGAATTGGTCAGCTACCTGCCACAACAGCAAAAGTTTCATGAAGCTCTAAAGACTCGCAAATCAGGACTTCTCTAATACAAACTATTACCGGTTTTGGGGGTGGGGACGGTGGCAACTAATATGAGACTCGATGCTCTATAATACCTCTTCATAAGCTTCAAAGTTGTAAGGTATGATTTCTAGATGAGGACAACGAGCCTTGGCATCTCTAACAAACATTCCAGCTTTCACTCCTATTACAAGAAATACAAAACCATTTGAGTTTAAATTCTAAAAACTGTCCATTTAAATCATAATGCTAACTGCCATAAGGATTTAAAATCAACCATAGTCTCGAGCAGGATAATTAGCAGAAGAGATTTCAGCAGTTCCTCTAGCACTGTCTGAATGGCACACTGCTACAGGCTTGTCCATCAAATCTGGACGGTTCCTGATAACAACAGCCACAAAAAAGCAGTCCTGCAATGAAATATTTATCAAGAGGGTCAATAGATAGTGGGAAAAAGGGGAATTGGCCTTTGGGTAAGGGAGACGCATTTTTTTTTCTTAAGACTTTAAGAGTGTGGCATTGAAAGGACTGATACAAGACTACGAATTGGAGAAAAAGTTCCAACAGAGAAGACTCCAGTCCTCAAGTACCATGTCCATATGGATGATCATAGTTTTCCGAGAAGTAGAAGCAGCATTAACATCAAAGCTTTTTTGCTTAGTTTTATTGGAAAGGCAGGCAAATCGCTTACGGTACCGGTTCCTCCAAGTTCCAATGAAATGCAACCTTGAACTCTGCCCAGCCACAAACAAAAATAAAAAAATTGAAAAAACATACAAGCTGTGCATGAAAGTTTATAATCAACATGAAAACAAAAAAATAACAATAGCTCGTCCAATCAAGATTGAGACTTTGGGCGAAAGCAGGGACAGATGGGGGGAACCATGCTTGCGGGGAAATACTTCTGTGGTTCTTTTTAAATCACAACATATTCCTTTCTAAGAGTTGCAATTGAATTAGAAACATTACTTAATCTGGCCAATGACTGATAAGATTCTCTATGTCTCTCTCATCATCACATGGGTTCCCCTTTTTATTTCTCTCACCTCTAAAGATACCATGCACCCCCTCCACATTGCAATTAACAGAGAGCGGAGGAAGTATATATTATAAAATCATTGATGTAGAGTGGGAGAACAAGACATTGAGGATCAACCTAGAGAAAGCAAAATTGTTTTAATGCAATTTGACTAAACAACTAAACAATTTTTAAAAAAAAAACAAATATTTGAAAGCATAATAACCTCATGCAATACAGAAAAATACAGCAGCTCAACTAATGAATGACAATAAATTCATATACGACCCATAACTAATGCACCTAAAGCTATGCTACGCATATTCATTCATGCCTGCAATAAGGATGGGGACAACCTGGAACACAAGATGAACAACGTCACTTCAATGACTCTTAAAGGCTCTCACACTAGGCAGGGTAAGGTGGTCAGATGTATGTATATAAAAAATATTTTGAAGAGCCATTTTTCCATGATCGATGACACAAATGCTCACTCAACTCCCAAGGAACTAACACATTTGAACATGTGCATTACAGGTTGGCCTAGTCATGATATAAAGCAAAGTAATATAGATAATCAAGGTCTTGAAAAACACTACATGCTTTTCGCCAGTGAAATTATTCTATTTCACGATTCAGCAACAAATCTTTAGAAACACAAAACTTAGCCATACACAACCATCCAGCCACTAAACCCGAAAGGGCCGAAGAAGCAGAGAAAAGAGATGAAAGAGAACAGGTAAACATGTAGAGTTTTCACACCTTAAAATAGTTTTCAACAAAATTCGGGTCCTCAAGGGTTGAATGACGGCGGCAGGAAGGTCCCCCAGCCAGTGAACCAGATGATTCCCCACTAGGCTTTTCATATGAGTCATGATGACTGGTGGGACTAATATCGACTTTGTCTTTAGAGGTGACTGACTTCTCTGGTTGGGAGAATTCTTCTTCTTCAATAAATTGCTCTGAATCAGCTGTACCAGTTTTCTTACATTCATCGTCTTCTATCTCCTTTTCACTTTGCCTAGAACATTCAGACAACTCACCCAAATCAGAAGAGGCATGATCAAGCACAACATCATCCTTCACTTCTGAAGCTTCAGCATCTGCTTCAGCTTGCAGCATACAAGCTGAATCAGACAGAACACCTTGATTGACTGGATTTCGTTTCAAAGCGAAGAAAGCAGACAGCTTTGGTTGATTGCTTCCTTCATTGGCCAGCTGAATGAGTTGATATGGAACCCCTACAAAAAAAATTAAATAAAAATAATAAAAAAAAATAAAAATAAAAACTGAACAAAGTCAGGGGAATACACAGGCATACAGCATAATTACTGCTTGACAAGATCATTACCAAAACAGAAAAGTAACTTCTACTTAGATTTTGGGAAGCTAGACCGGAAGAAAGGGTAAAGTGAACCTGGCATCCCCTACATTATCCCAGAACCAGATTCTTAAGAAGAATAGAGTCAAAAATTTTAAGCCATTCAATTTTTCTCCTTCGCATGTAAAAATTCTTATTTCCAGCCATAAAATCTGGATGCACCAGTATCCAGCTGCCTTTAAATTCCTGCAAAGACTTAATTGCCAAATTTGGAAAACGGAAAAACAAAAGTTCAATACTCTTCTTACTAATATGCTGCAGTTAACCTTTTCCATAGATTCTTCCTACAAATTCTCTTTACTAGATTCAGAAGTGAAAGGTTATGTATTGAAGAAAGGTGTGCAGTATCTCAAAAGAACTTACAACTGTAAAACATAAGTTAATATATCAAATGCTCTCTCTGCAATTAACCCCCTCTTTCCCATTTTAAAATGTTTTCCTTGGTTTTTTTTTAAGAAAAAAAAAACTGAAATAAAAAATGTACACCTATCACTCTGATGCTAGCACATCTTTAATGCACCAATCCTCTCAACATATTTGTCATATTCCCTTAATACAGAGTATGTGCATAGAGTCTATACTCTATACAAAAATTGGAACTGCATCAATAGGCCATAGCTAAATGTGGGTCTTGCCAGAAGGCTCTATTTAAGTAAGCTACATTCTCCAATGTTTTAGTCACTTGTTCCTTTAGCTAATACAGGCTGCTAATTCTGTTGTCTTTTAATTTTATTTTTTTTTAAATTCCTATTCTACTAATTCGTTAAGGGAATCTAGAGAGTTGAGTGAACATCCAGGTGGTTTGACATAAACACCAAAGCCAACTAGGCAAGAAAAGAATAATACACCCTCCCTCCGTCACTAAAATTTCTTCTTGTTTGGACAGTGCCAGTCGTGCAAAAAGTCAAAAAGATGCACTCTATAATAAATACGGAGTAGTTAGGATGAGCAAATAAAGGACTCACAGTTCAACAATTTCCCAGCTGCCACACAATCCAACACCCAAGTGGGTTTCACAACAGGCAGTCCACCACTGAAAGATCTACACCAATTATACAACGAATCAAACCACATTCCAATACAACCCTAAACCAGAAGGTACTCTACTATCACTATATAAAGAAAGAATAATTGACAAGAGAAAAAAAAACCTGAGGTTTTTAATTTTACTATCAGGTAGGTTACTGCAAATTATATGAGTGACACGATGCCTCGAAAAGTAATTCTCAAATCGTCCACCGTGCTTCAACATGTATGCTCGAAGCTCCTATAAGGTTTGATTATCAATGTTTATCATGATCAGGACAGTTAATCGATCCAAGAACCAACTACTAGAAGAATTTGGAGGCTAGTTTATAACAAAACCTGGCTAGAGGGAATAGTAAATCCATCAACAAAAATCGAAACACCCTGAAATATGGGTTTTACAGAATCTGAACCACTGTAAGAAGAATTTGAAGCTTCTGCATCAAACTGATCATGTAGTTTCTTATTCTTCACAGCCATATAACTGCACAACACATTAAAACTCAATTTCGTCACCATTAAATTAAGCTTCCAATTCAGTTACCCTAAAAATTAAACAAGTACCAAAATTCTCCACAATTAGTTAAGCAACTGCAATTTATATTCAAGACATTCCCAAATTGTGTCAAAATTGACCAATTGATTGCAATCAACCACAAAAACTCGTGCAAAGTGAAATTAAACTCAAATTAAACTATATGAGCACCTAACTTAGATCAAATTAAGCGATTTTGAGCGAAATTTGAAGTGAAATTCAAGAAATTAAACGGAAAAAAAAGAAGAGATACCTGCCAAAATCGGAAAATGGGGCACTACGAAAGGAAGATCGAGAAGAGGAGAGAGAATCAGCTCCCCAAGCAACGCCTAGGATTTTTTGATTAGTCTTCTTCTTCTTATTGTTAGTGTTATTGGAAGAATTTGAATTGAAGCTTCTTTTGGAATTCGAATTGGAATTTCCAGAACGAGTTGAATCGTAGCTCATTTTCGACGCAAATCGTGTTACAAAAAGCGCGGGAATCAGATGAAGGTTTGAAGAAGAATGAAAGGGAAAACAACAAACTTGCAATAGAAGTTTAAGATGAGAGAGGAAGGAAAAATTGTTTTTTTGAAAGGGAAAGTTATAAACATTTGCAGTAGTCACCGGTGAAAATTACTAGGATTAATCCGAATTTGCTCCATCCGTCCTAAATAATTTCAATTTTCGTTTATTTTTTATTAATCCGAACTTTATACCCAATCTGCTCTTATTGCTCCCAACCATCCATCCAACTTGATATAATAAGTTATCAAACACATGTCAACATGTGATTGGTTCAAAAAAAAAAAATTAAAAATTAAAAAATTTTTAAAAAAAAAAACCCAAACCCCTACCCAGCAGGTGGCGGGTGGCAGCCCCTGCCACCTCCGGCAGGCAGCATCCCATGCCACCGACCACCCCCCTCCCATCCCCATCCAACTCCGACCACCCCCCTCCCATCCCCATCCAACTTCGACCACCCCCTCCCTTCCCCCTCCGTTTCCGCCCCCTTCCCCCTCCGTTTCCGCCCCCTTCCCCACTGGATTCCGCCCCCTCCCCTTCCCTTCACCATCGAATTCCGACCACCCCCCTCCCATCCCCATCCAATTCCGACCGTCCCCCTCTTTTCCCCCACTGTTTTCGCCCCCTTCCTTCCACGCCGGATTCCGCCCCCCTTCCCTTCCCTGTTGAATTTCGACCACCACCCTCCCTTCTCCGTCGAATTCCAACCACCCCCTAGTGGTTCCAAGAGTGGGGCTAGGGGAGGGGGCGGCTGGGGCTGGGGGAGGGGGAGGTGGTGGTGGTGGTCGAGGCTAAGGGAGGGGCTGCAGAATTTTTAATTTTTAACCAATCATGTTGCGACACGTGTGATAATAATCCCAAGTCGGCAAGGTTTACCTCTTCAACTGGTTCCAAGTCACTTGGGAGTGATAAAAATTAATTGGGTACAAAGTTCTGATTAATAAAAAATAAATGAAAGTTGGGATTATTTTGGGCGGACGGAGCAAAGTTCGGATGAATCCCAACAATTTTTCCTAGTCACTATTCATAATTTAAATTAATAAATCAACTACTTATATATGCTCGTATGGTGACATAAAGTCGAATTAATGTAATTGTAGGATAGGTTCTAGTAGCTTTTAAGTTTTAACGCATTATTCTTTTGTTAAAAAAAAAAAACTTAAGTATATTTAATTACAATTTACAAGAATATATTTATTCAATTTGATTGTTGAATAATTTTATATTTAAAGTGAAAATTTGCATGATAACATTTTGATTACTCCATATAAGTACATGTCCAATCTTTTTTGTTCTTTTCGTTTGGAATCTTTTGATGTACGTGAAAAAAAAATAATGAAATATTTTAAATGTTAAACTTGTACATTGGCAAACATTAAAAACATATGTCAATTAAAATAAGTAAGAAAGAATTTATGTATATAATATCTCCATCATGTCACGCTCTTACCCTTGAAAAAACACGTGAATTAGTCTTTTAAGGGAAGAAGAACTTAGGGAAGGGGGGTGGGAATGTGGGATCGGCGGGAAAAGGGGTGGGAATAGCTCTGGCATGGAAGGGGGTAAGCAGGGGGGATCTGAGAAACGGTTTAACGATTCTTTGTAGCCAAGAAGATGAATTTCATTTGATTCATTTGAACGTATTTGAAAACTTGAAAACCTTTGTAATCTCGCACAATTCTTTACTAACAAATTAATAATAGGGTAGAAGAAAATAGATTTTTTTTTAATAAACCTAATTCAATTCTCTAAGAGAAACGAACAACTACACCAATGATGACCAACAACTCCACCAACGACCAGCAATTCCACCACGGGGAGACTGATACATCTACATTATTATTCGTGTAGATTTATTGAAATCAACAGTGAAAATTAAAGCAAAACAAGGAAAATGGGTGGAAATAGTCTAATTTCTTAGATTATTCGGCCTAACGGCCAAAAAATATTAAACCCTAAAGGAGAAGAGGAGGAGAAGGGAGAGAGAGAGAGAGAGCGGCTAGGGTTTTGATAGTATCTGTTATACTAGTATATATTGTGTTGCATTAGCTATATGACTAATTAAATTTGATTAAGTTATTTGATTTCATTAAAAACAAATTTTTCACATATAATAATTAGTTGAATTAAAACATCTTTTCAATTCCTTTAAAAGTTTAGTAAAACCATGGTTATGATACTAATTTTAATACTTTCTCCGTTTTTTTAATGTATTATTTAAGGAATCACCGGTTCGCAGACAATTTTTAGAGATGAGAAATATAGAGAGAAAAGAAAAAAAAAAAGGACCCATATGATAGGAGAAAGATAGAGAAAATTTATTAACTACTAGTAAGGGGTCGTTTGGTTCATTAAGCTGGAATGAATTGGTATGGATTCTCATACTTGGGTGGTATGGATTCTATATACAATACCAATCTAAAGTTGTTTGTTTTAATTATGGAATGGATTCTCATACTTGAGTGGTAGTATGGATTATAAATCATTGGGGGGAGATGGGTATGAGATTCCAAGGGAATGAGGTGGAGTTAAAATCATCTGGGCATGAGATTCCATACTTAAATAGCCCAACCAAACAAATAAAACCATGGAATCCATTCCAAGAAATTCAACCAAACAGCCCCTAAATAGGATAATGATGCATCTAAATTAAAACTTTTATATATAAAAAGTAATGCATCTATAAAAAATGGAGGAAATATAATCCTTTTTCGCGAGTTTAGAGAAATTCTCATACAGAGTACAATAATGTGTACAAAGTGCATGTATCGAACCTTTGTTTTAGGATCAAAAGAAGACTTTACTAATTGAGTTGCACTACTCCACACTACAAAGAGATGCAAAATATTGTACTAGATATTCAGATGTAAAAATGTTTTCTTATATTCGTACCCTTCAACTAGCTATAAGTCCCAAGTTCATTAACAATCTATACCATCTTATCCCTTGGCACCCAAAACACTTGCCCCCTTCATTACGTAAAAGAAGACAAAATTCTTCTTCCTTTGAGCAAAAACTTTACATTACTTCTTCATTTAGCTACTTAAATTCACAAAAACAAAGTAATTACTACTTGGACTATACTTAGATGACTACTAGATTTCAAGGCCTGGCCCTGGTGAAGTTATAGTAGCAGATGACCAGAAATCGGCACCATTGTTGTTTGCGACGTGGAGGATGCATTCCAATGGAACCAAGCATAGTCCTCTGCTACTTAGACCCTCCATTGAATCCATCTCCATTGCACTCGGTCCACCCTTTTCCTGCAAACATTGACAATTAATTTCATAATTTACAGTTTCATCTCATGAAAGTTGCCCAAAAACATTACTCCGTATGTTGAACATATGATGTATTGCATACGAGTACTTTTGCAAAAGTAAAAATAATAGAGGTGAGCGACTTAACACACTTGATCGAAGTGTGTCAACCAAACAACTACTACGTGTCTACGTATGTACTACGGAGTACTGTATATCGAAGTATCATTGTATTAGAAAAATTAAAATGAAAGGGTAAGAGGCAAGTGCATGCATGCTTCAGTAGATGGCCTGATTATGATGGGACTATAGCTGCGTAAACTTACAAGTTACAACTTACACATATCAATACTCTTTTCAGCTTTCAAGTCTCTAGTCTTTTGAATTTTGATTGACATCATATCACTGTTTCCTCCTTACGTCATTCTTACAGTTTCTTTTCCACAATAATCCCACTTATTTTAGAATTAATAAAACTACTTTTTCTATGAACTCTATCTCCCAATGTCTATAATTAATCACCTACTCACACCTTAATACAGAGTACTTACTTTCGTTTTCATTTCTGGCTACCCATACATACGAAGTAATAAGATCATCCCGCTTTTTTTCCGTGTTCGGATCAAGTACATACACGATAGTACGATACATAGATGCTTAGAATAGATAAGTACTACAGTACTTGCTAGAAAGATTAAGCTAATGGAGTATATATGACGAGGCTTAAATAAAATTTTGAAAACCGCATAATAAACATTGAATCAGTCAATATATTGATCAACTTGCCTTCTAATTAAATACAGATTATTTCGAATTAAAATCTTCCAAAAATGATGCAACATTAAAGAGTGGTAAATCATCTAAACATCACTTGTTCCTCCAATAATGTACATCAGTACATGTATTTCGCAAAGTTATAGTCCGACCAACTACTTTATCATACCACATCATGTAGACCGAGAATATAGAAACCACAAGTTAATTTATCAGGACTCCAATCAGCCAATCACACAACCAAATTAGGGGAAACACTTCTAGCAACAAAGATATTCAGGGTGGTGCCAAATTGGAGTAAAATAATAATCAATCGCGTACTATTGTCTTATCTCAATCACCATTTATTTTATCATATTGCACTGAATTACGAGACATTGTTATATACACCCCCGGGTGTACGGTACACCCAAAGGTATTTGTTTGTTCATTTGATGATAAAATGAGCAATAATCATCGAAATGAGCAAAAAGTACTCTTGGATGCACCGTGCATCCGGGTGTATAAAACAATTTCTACTGAATTACCCCTTAACATTCATAAACAATATGAAATTTATTCCCCAATTTTTTTTACACTTTTCCAAACGAAGGGGTAGATTCATCATAGAGGTTACTTACAAATTTGGAGTGATGAGAAGACGACGAAGGCGAAAGCTTCAAGTAAGGTGTAGAAAGCACCTTCACTTGATCGTGTAGAAACCTTATGTACCCCATTGCTTCATGTAACACCGAAGATGTGTCTGTCTGTATCACAAGAAATAAAAATCAATAAACCAAATACAATAAAATTGTACTCAATTACCATGACTAAGTATAGTGTACAAAGTTATCACATTTATATATCCAATTTGTGGGTTTACTAAGCTTCAAAATTGAACGATTTTCACATATATACGAAGTATATGTTACTAAATAAACCTAGTTATCAAAATACCGTCCACGTAGAATCGGCAATGCAAAGCTAAGTAGAAAGAGAGAATAGTTAGCAAACCTTGCCATAAGGAGATACAAGCTGCTGCAATACAGCAATCCTCTCACCAAGTTTCTCTCTTTTTCCCTATTTATTGTACATCACAAAACATCAACAACATAAATTTCCAGCAATATTTATCAATGATTTGAGTCATCTTAAAAAAAATAAAGAGCCCAAAATATATTGTAACAACAGTAGAACTATAATAAGAATAATGATCATGGTTTATGAACATGCATGCAAAGCAAAGCTGAAAGCTTTTACTAACCTTCACATGTCTAGGAGTAGATGTAACAATGGGGCCCATTTCTGTTTTATTCTTCTTCACCCCATTTTTCTGATTCTGACCATTTGTAGACCCATTTCCAGATTCTTTACCCGGCCCATTTCTTCTTTTCTGTAACTAAAAATTAAATTCATCAACATTAGCATCCTCATGTTACTCCGACTCTTCATTTCATCTCAACTACCCGTGCCAAGTACTCAACACTAATACAAAAAAAAATTCATAAAGTAGACGAGTGTGATACTTAGACACATACTCATGTCAGACACGAGTACATGAATCCGAGTAACATAAAATTTCATAGAGTAATAGAGGGAGAAAGAAACTAACATTGGAGTTGGAGGGAGTGAGATTATTAGTATTGGCAGTAGTAAGAGAAAATTTAGGAGTAGTTTTAGAAATAAAGTCACCAAAACAGAGCATATTAGGAGTATTAGAAGAAAACAGAGTAGGAGAAACAGGGGAATCAACAGAAAAGCCCTTTTCTTCAACATCTTCTAATGACAAAAGTAGCCTTGAAAAACTCCCACCTGGAAGATGAATTTCTCCCTCTTTTCCTCCATTTTCACCCATTATCATACTATATTATTTACCCTTTTTATTTTTTTATAAAAAAAAAAAGAAACCCAAAAAAAAAGTGAATGTGGGAAAGATTTCTAGGAGTAAAAAACGGAAGGTTCTGCTATTTAATGTAATGCTCTGTTTTTTTGCTCTGTTTTTTTCTTTTTTTTCTTTTGCTCTGTTTTTAAGGAAGGAAGAAAGGAAGAAGAAGAGGAAATGGTGGAGGGGTAAATTAATTAAATTTCCAAGGAGAGTGTTGGGTAATGGGGATTAAGTGAGTCAAAGAGTGAAGAAAAACACAATCTATCAATCAAAAAAACTAAGCCCAAGAAAAGTCATGGGTTTAGTGCTTCTAAACCTGAAAATGCAAAACAGTAAAAAAAGAGATAATGGTACTGTTACTGTGTTTCTACCGCTTTGGTGGAATCGAGTAAGTGAGTTGAGTACATGTTTGTTTTAACTTCATGTGGAAGTGGAAAGATTTTAAGAAATGTAGATGAAATTTGCTTCACATTTTTAAGGATTCCATATTTTCAGAGAAAAAAAAATATATTCAAGATTTAACTTCGTATTCTAATTTAAAGGTGTTAAAAACTGATTTGATCGATATAATTTGAGAAAAACTTGATTTAAATTTTGATTCATATACATATAATCATTTAACATGACTCAATTTTGAAATAGATAGATCCGAATTGACCTCACCGAACCAGACTCATTTATCTTGATTGACACCTATTTATCTAACTTATTATGTTTAACGTGTTTAAAAAAACAATTTGCTTCGGAGTATGTATTTTGTCTTAACTTATGTTTCCTCCAAGTTTTATGCTCGTCAATGCACTTCTAAACAAGTAATATCTATAATTATATTAGTAAAATTGCAAATTGAAAGTAAATATCGAGTACATGATTTTTTTTTTCCTTAACATATAAAACACAAACTACGATTAAAAAAAAAAGTGCACATAAAAGTAAACTTCAAGGGTTGCGATTAAAAAGATGCAGAAAAGTATAAAATCATCCGAACTCGATCTTTCAAAAAAACAAAACTTGAAAAACAATGCCTAAATTATATGAATAGTTAATCTTACATATGGGAGAAATTTATTAAGTTGGTATGTTTTCAGTATCCAAAAATTCAAATAAAAAGATACGCAATTTTGTATGCCGTAATTGTGAACTAGGTAAATAAAAGGCTTTACCGAACTAGAATCTCTTCCAAGTCAACTTAGCTCAAATTAGCGTGCAAGATCCATTGGAGAGGGGGGGAGGAACAGCAAACGAACACCCATATTCGCCACCCCCACCCCCACCCCCAAAGAGGCCCCTAATTGGAATTGATAAGTGTTTCCACTATGTCAAGTCTTACTTAGTCCTAAGATATGCAAATTACCCCATAAGTATAATGGCACACATTCAGACCAATTAGGCCCTTCTTTTGAGCTGTTATGCTCTATTCTGCTCTGCTTGTCCAGAAGCTCAAAAGAACAGGGCTTAAGACTGGAAAATTTCATAATTAAAAAAAAAAAAAAACTGTGTACTCTCTAAACGCCTCTAATCATCCTCATAAGTGATACATTTTCAATACTTTTTTGATAGTATAGTACTATAGTATTATCAATACTCATACTAATATGATTGATATTGTGAAGCTGTTTGATGTAAACACTTTTCATTTGTAAGACACGAGAAATTGCATGGGCTACTTGCGCTTGCACAGCTGCATATACACTTAATACTGTAAATGTGACTTAAATTTGATTTTAATCTGACATCAAAATGATTCCCTGGATTAAACCTGTATAGAAGAAGCAAAAGAACTTAAATTTGAAAGGCTTCCTAACATGCATAGAAACATAAACAACTTGCTCATTTATTTAATACTCCAACATCATCTAAACAAAGCAAGTCAACTGGAATCCACACAGGTGCAAAAACTCTTGCCCTTTTATGTTTCTGCAAGATATCATCAGCCTTATTTGTCATCAAAACGTCCCTCAAAGATTGTTCATATAGATAAAAACGTATCACCCCCACCCCGCTCCCCACCAAAAAAAGTATGTGCAACTGATGGCAACAATACCAGGATACAGTTTTACCATCCTCAAATACATAGTCGTAAATCTGATTACCAAAATCGGGGCTTAATAGTACTCCAATTTTGTACCACAATCTCTAAAGTCAAACTTTAGACCTTTATCAGATTTCTTGGCAGCTCCAGTTGCAAACAATAGCAGAGCACAGGTGATGCATGAGTTCATTTAGAAGGTCTTCACCTCCGTTATTGTGATGCAGTAGTGTTACCTTGGTAGCCTATTAAACAAGATACATAAACATAAAATCATCAAGGCATTGGAATGGAGATAATACAACAGTCAAGTACTCCATATAAGTGGAAACATCTTCAAGGTGGAAAATGAAATTACAATAATAGTGCATGAAATTTTGAAGTTATTTCAAAAATAAAATAAAATAAAACACGTTTTCAGTAAGGATATCAGTAATATTTAAGAAATGTAACAATGGTTTAGTTCATCCTTCTCTCTCATACTTTTTCTCTCAATTTCTCTTCAAATTAGTCAGAACCAAAAGTATTCAATTTCTACAACCAAGAACAAGTTTCTTCCTTTTTCTCTCATATTTTTAACTTAAACCTCTATATGAATTCTCAACCCTATAATCTTACTATGTATACATGTTATAGCTTCCTTTCTTCTATCTTTTTTAAATTTCATTTCATCTTAACCTTAAACTTCCTTTGAGCACCTAATGAGAACTGAGGAGTGATGGTTGATGACGGAATGTGATTTTGCTGGTTTTATCCCAGACAAATACAATTGCTATATTGCTTAGTTCAAGGAAGATAAAGTCCTCAGTAAGTAACTCTTATTGGAATACAATCGCTCCTTACATGAAATAGAATCTTCAACACACCAAGAGCTCATGAAGTGCACCCACTTGTGCAACAGGGTAGAGAAATAGAGGATGGCTCATTTATGGAGTCATTCTCCTTCCTCTCCCCTCCTCTGATAATGCTCTCTTCTTCTTACCCCATAATTTTGGTTCATGAAAAAGAAGAAAGAGGATCTCTTAAAAAGTTTTGGTTAATGATGCTCCAATAATAGTACAGCCAACCCTTCAAATAAAGTTTTTATTATTTATTTTTACAATGTGCCTCAAAGGTCTCTAGCCATAATAATAAAGTTGGAAATAGGAAACTAAATTCTCATACCAAAGATCAAGAGTGAACCAAGAACCAACCACAAATTCCAACAGATTTTTCAGTCTTTCTCGAAGATCTAGTCATCATTTTCCATGACCAGCTGACAAAACTAATCCTTGAAGATTTAATAAGAGATTCACACCCTTATCGCTGAATAAGAAGGATCCCCCCCCCCCCCCCCTTCCCTCTCTTCTTAAACATATCAAGGTAATTATAAATTCTACTGCATTTTTGAGAAAAAGAAGAGGCTTATAATTGAAGAACATGGACAGCCATGGTGATTTGCTTCAAGAGCATTCTGCACAGAATCACATCTTTAAAAAAAGTAACCATGCCTCCCTCAATCATATGGCAGAGACTAAGATATATTAGCCCCTTTGGGCTAGGCCATTGTTTAGAAAATACATAACAATGTATCGTCGCAAATCAATGATTAGTGGTGCATAGAGATGCATGCATCCACCAGCGCGTGCACCACACACGTCGGCATGTGAAGTACATGTGAGTAACTTATGTACCTCATACGTCGGCGTGTGTGATGCATGCGCCGATGGATGCAATTAGCTTGATACACCTAAGATGGAGCCTACCATCAAAAGCCCAATTGTATCACATACTATTTAGTGTCATTAACATCAGCACACTTAAAAAAAGCCATGTCCAACCCAAAGAATTAAGAGATTTGTAATCAATGAGTCGATCATCAAACAATGATGACAACGCTTTATAACAAATGATACATCTTAATAAAAACCTATTGAGAATACAACACAATTCCTCCATTCCATATTAATTGCAACATTTTGACTTTAAAATCTTCAATATACTTATTTGACCATTACTTCCTTGGTATTGGTCATTATAAAAGTTAATATTTAGAAAAAATAAATCAAGAAGAATCTAACAAGAATAAAATTCCTCGTGATTATGTTTTTTCTTATATGTTATTGAGCATTTATAATTAGAACATTAATGTCAAAATGCTGCAACTAATAAAGAAGGGAAGTATATATTATAATTTTCTCTTCTTTTTTTTTTCTATTAATAATGAAGTCTTCATGAGGACTTAGGAGGTGATAGGTTAATAATAGTGGCATCTGAGAATTTTTCTAGATATCATAACAAAATGATAGATATACGATCATTTGGATATTGTATTGCAAAAAACATTCAACAATTATTATCACCATATCATTCCTCGTCTCATGATTGAAATCCAATATGCATCATGATGCACAACACTTATAAAGGAAGGAAAAATAGAGGTGAACTTATGTGTGGCCCATCTTATTCCCTACTTACAAATGGTACATGATACAAAGAGAATTCTCTTCCTTCACCCAATGACACTTTCCACGTTAGATTCATACACCCATTTTTAATGTATAATTCAAAAACATGTTTAGCTGCTAAAAGAGGTAAAGGGAGGATAAATCATAAAAAGTTGATTATTGATGATGATCTAATAGTTAAGACATGCACCTTCCATAGAATTCAATTTACAATAAATGCGTAGAAGTTATTACTCTACAACAAGACAAGTCAGAGGCAGTCCAAACTATGAATTAGCTACAATAATATGTAGCCAAAGCTTACACAACATTTTTACCAAGGGAGTTAGAATCCCATGAATGAGCTGACTAAACAATTCCTTTAAGTTTTAGACTAATAGAGATCCAAGAAGGTTCTAAACCCCAAATCACAAACAAGTTACTATAACTTCTACCACACCTACAAATGGGTTTAATTCTTTTTCTAATTGATTTAAATCAATGCTTACATTGCGCACATAGATACATGCACCAACCAACGCGTGCACCACATGCACCAGTGTGAGGTGCACATATTAAATAAGTACATATATATTGTATCTCACACACTGACACATGTGATGCATGCGCAAGAGGTAGATATAGCTAAATACACCAAAGGCACATAATGGAGCACTAATTAAAGGTTAGAACAAAGGATTGTTAAAAGTTCTTAGAGAAATATATGCTAAACAAAATTCCTTAAGTAAAGGGAGTGTTAGAGTTAAAAGACACTAATTTTTGTATCTTATTATTTTTGTGCAAGTTAGAAACAACTTAATTATGTTTTACTTCATAAGCTACGAGGCAACAAAACCTCATCAAAGTGGGGCAATAGATGGAACACCATTTGAGAGAAAGGATGTGGAGTGCTTTTTCTAGGCAAGGTGATTTCAGCGAGGCCAGCAGATTATTTTAAAAAAAATTACACCAAGTGTGCCTCACTTCAATGCACAATGTGCGCCTTCGGCCTTTTCATATATATAATGTGACCATCAATTTAACTAAGGGGTAGAGAGTCTAGAGAGCTAGGCATGAGCTATTCAAACAATCCCTTGAAGCTTTTACTTCAAGAAGGATCCCTACCCTTGATAACATCAAGGTTACTCGAAATACTACCAAAGTAACAGATTAACAATATATCATCTTTGTGAGAAAAGAGGAGGTTTAGGCTTAGGCACAAGGACAACCATATATATGCTTCCAGAATGCATCTTAAATGTCACTAAGCCTTTCCCAAACACATAGAGTGACTTAGGACACTTTGAGGCTCCTTAGTCAAAGCTCAAAAGTTCTATTTCATATAGGCTTTAGCAAACAGCGGCCTTTCCTTTTCCTAAGTTGTCAAGGCAGTAATACATGCCATTAAATCAATGCTTACATGGTGCACAAAGATGCATGCATCCACCAGTGCGTGCACCACATGCGCCAGTGTGTGAGGTACACGTGACTATCGTGTATGCCTCATACGCCGACACGTGTAATGCATGCGCCGGAAGGTGCACATAGCTTCATGCATCAAAGATGTGTACATAAATTACTCCATTGCATCCGGTATAATATAAATCTTCACGATCCAACATTAAAAAAAACACACTATTGCAAGAGAGATCTATCACTAGACAGATCGCGCATATATCATACACAGCAACAGAGCAACAGCAAGTCCAACTCATAAAGTTCACGAATCATGGGATACTTCTCAAACGTCAAGCAAAAAGCTTAACAATAACAGCAGTTAGCTAGAACATCTTACATGCATGAATAATTAAAATGACAAAGTGAATATCAATCACTAATCCAACATTTCCAATCCAACACAATTGAACTTAATTCAATGATCAAATCAAAACAAATTCCAAATCATCACCAACACATGCAAAACAATCAAACTTTTTTATTTGTAAACCAACAAATTTAAAGAAAGAAAAGTGGGTAAAGCGTACTGATCTTTCACTGCGCAGAACAAACATTCTTCAGCTTCTCCGCCGCACCTTCATTCACAGAATACTGCAATCCCACCCACCAAAAAAATCAGAAAAAAAAAAAAATAATAAAAAAAAAACAAATAGTAATTAAAAAAATCACAAAAATCGAAGCATCGAAGAGAGAGATGAGTCAGATGACCTTGTGAAGGACCCAAATAGAATGGGCATAAGTGCGATTAAGAAGTTCATCAATGGCGGCGGAATCGGCAGCATCAACTTCTCTGTAATTGACGAAATTTTCGCGAGCATACTTAGCATAATAAGAGCAAGTATCTTTAGGAAGACGCCTAATTAACCTCAGTACCTCAGCATAGGCTCTCAATGCCTTCTGCATTTTCTCTACCACCATTCAATTTTTCTGCTGCTGCTAAAATAAGAACCCTAATTTTCTCTCTCTTCTTCGGAAATTGGGAATTTCAGAATTTGGGAGTAGAACTGGGAATGCAATTGAGGAAGACGATGTATTGTTAATTGTTACTGACTCTTAAAGTTGTACCTTTGAAAAATCAACTTTTGGGCTTGCAGTTACTATGATTGTGGGCCTCCTCTTAGATCTCATCTTATCGTGGGCCTTGTGGCCTTGTGAAGTTAATGACTCTTATGATGATTGGTATGGATCATTTTTTCTCCATATGTCAAACGGGTCGGTCAAGTCAATTTAGAGTCGGGTAATTCTATATTCGTGCTACCTGTATTTATTAAATGGATCATTTTTTGATTTTGGGTTGGAAAATATATGCCTACGTACTTTTCTCCCTTTTCTTTTAAGTTTTTACGATACGTAACATTAAATTTGATATTAATCATATTACTTCCTTCGTTTCAAGTTATGTGCAAAAAACCTTGTTGCACGTTTTCCAAGACAAAACTTGTTAATGGTTGATTAACAAAGTAAAGGGTGTGTGATCAAGGGTAGGAGAGAGAAAGAGTGGATAATTAATTAAGCCACCACTACCAACTGTCATCCTCTCCCCGACACCACCCACCAGCAGCAACATCCACCCCAGTCAACCACCAGTACACCACCAACACCTCCCTATCCCCAACACCACTCCTCCACCAACCACATCCGCCCACGTCGTACCTCGAAACCATCACCACTACCACCCCATCCCATAACCACCATCTCACCACCACCATGATCCAAAACCCTACCATAACCACCCAAAACCCACCCCAGACAACTCACACCAACACCGCAACCCGTAACCCAGTCACCACCGCCAAGATCCGATACCCCAACCCACCCAATTCGCAGCCACAACCAAGATCTGAAACCCCTCCATAACCACCGAAAACCAACCTCAATTAACTCGCAGCCACAACAAAACCTAATCAATTTCTAGGGTTTCAATTTCGAGGATGATCGGCGGCTATAACAAGGGGTAAAGGAGCCGGCGACGACTTTGACAAGGGAAAGGAAGCTTAGTGACTCTATCGGTGGTGGTTTTTAGAGAAGAGAGAAGAAAGAGAAGCAATGTTTGGGGTCGGTGTGGCTGGTCGGAAGTTTTTTGGGAATTTCAGGGCAGTAGCGATGGAGTGGGAGTTTGGGGTTGGGGTGGCCGGCTGGGTGGGGGATTTCGGCCTGGAGGTGGGCTGGGGTCGTGGCAGTGAGAGAAGAGAGTGAAAAGTAGTGGTGGTTGTGGTTATGGTGGTGGTGGTGGTGGAGGCTAAGAAGGAGGTGAGAGAAAACTTGGTGATGATGGTGGTGGATGTGGTTGTGAGGGAGGAGAGAGGAGAAAGATTGAGATTAGGGATTAAATCATAAATGAATTAATTTAGTTTAATATGTTAATAACATATAATCTTATTCATTTAATATGTGTTATTGAATTTAAGGGTATATTGGTCATTTTACACAAAAATATTTACTACTAATGGAAATCTTTGTTGCACATAATGTGTAACTTTCGTTTTTGAAAACTGTTGCACATAATATGAAACGGAGGAGATATACGATATCATTAGAAGTTTATGCGGTGTTTTACCTTACAAAGTAGGTATGGCCATATGTGGCATTTATGTAATTAGTAATTGGGTAATAAGAGGATAAAAAAATACTACTATTAAATTGTGAAATACTACTATTTTCGGACATATATAAAAGACAATTAAAGGTCCAAATAAACCTTTGCTCCACCATTATCGTTCTTACATACTTTCACTTTGCCTTATAATTAGGGGAATTATCTCTACTCTAACCCCACAGGATATACTAATATACTTGTATATAAGAATTTATCAACATTTATGTGACTAGAATCACTACATTGGTGTATTTGAAGATGAAGTTAACTAGGTTTTAGTGGTATCAATTTTAGCACGTAGCATTTGTCTAATATGCAAACACAAAGTTGAATTTTGGCCACTTCCTAAACTTTCCTATCCTAGAAAGTATTTTTTGTAAAGTCCAAAATTGGCTGCTCCAAAATATCCACGTCAACTTCTTTGTATTCTTTTCCATCACCACTCAATAGACAAATTTATTACTCCGTATAAGAAGATGAGATTGAACTCATTGAAGCTTACGTAGCAATGCAATTAATGTTAAATTCACGGGCCATGCAAAAGATCGAGAAAGGATAACCAGTAGTATCATTTTCCTTTGAATATACTTCCCAAACACCTTCGTCTCTTAAAGAGTGCTCCATTTCCAATTTTCGATTTAATAAGAGTTATATTGAGTGAATAGCTAAATTTGTTTCTCAATTAATTTAGGGCAATAGATAAAGTAGCAGGAATAATTGTAAAAATCATGCTAATTAAAATAAAAACGGAACAATCTTGTAATAATCATCGCCCTAATATATATAGTAATGGGGGCAATATAATCTTTAGGGAACGCAGGGAGTATGCATAATGTATTATATATATAATATATACTTCGTATATGTTACATATTTGGTGTATTGTCACATTAAATGCATGAAAGCAAACAGAAGTAGTAAGACCTAGCTTAATAAGGACCGCTTGTGATGATACCTTAGAGCCTTATTTTGCTAGGTGGCTAAAATTAGTTCCAAGTTGGCATATCATGCATCACTCATTCTTTCTATAAATCCATGCATGTATACTACACTTCATCGCTTACAGTCTTCCATATACTACTCTTCCCCTTACCTCTCAACCATAAACCTCAATATTAATCCCAAATATGGATATTTGGTCATGGATATGTGACCTACCTAGTTCTCCCGAATGGAGCAATTCAAACTCGCAACTCTTTTACAACCTTGCTTCTTCTAGTAACACCACTAGAGAAAACTCAACTCGATCAATACAACTAAAAGCTGAACGTTCATCCGAGTTGAAAACTGAAGTATGGATAACATTTTCTATATGTATCCAAGGATTTGATCCTAACGAGTCGTCGTCTCATAAGACACTATGGTTGTCCGACCCTTGTTCCCTTTCCTCTAATAAGCCTTTTCTACCTCTTGTGCTCCAACTTGTCCAAGAAACAATAAATCGTGCACCTATAACTTTTCATGATCACACCCACCATGGATCCCAATTTGTTAAGGTAAAACTTTACCCAATTGCAAGGATCCTTGAGACGTATACACCTGAATCTTTTTCGTGTTTTTTCAATCTATTGTTATTCACGCGCTTATTTTGGCTATGTGCGTGTGATGCTCCTACCGAAGTTGGATCTTTCTACTTCCATTCTTTATTGGGTCCAAACCTCGAGTTATTGTCACGTGTTAATCGCGTGCCAGTGTTGAAGGGGTTCATGGGTGTTGTTGGTGCCGATGTTGAGATGTGCATCTCACGCGCCTTTGGATATATGCTAGCAAAGTGGTTGATTACAAGAGAGATGCGCGTGGGATTGACATCGTTACTACCTTTGCCTTCAAACCTTGGGCTTACTTATGCTTCGGAAGCTTGTGGTCTTTGGTTGTTGAAAGGCTACTTGCCAATATGGGGGATGAAGCGTACGTGCTCAAATGATGGGAAAGAAGGATTCCTTTTTGTTGGGGCTAAGGAATCGGCACTAAGGTATGCTCTAGCACATCAGCAGCTAGAGGCTCATATTCAGCTTGAATATGCGGTTAGATTCTTTGAAGGCCATATCCAAGTTAGCGCACGTGTCGATAACATACGAGTCCACGTGGTAAAACTAGGGTTTAATAAAAATGAAGACGGTAACGAGGTGGAATTTCGTGAAGAATTGTATTTCCCTTCAAGAATTGAATTTTGGGTTGGACCGGAGGTTGGGTCCGACTATGTAACAAGTTTGAGTTTGGGAAAATCAACCGTTAATTCAGAAAGAGAAATTGAGACACAGAAATTAGTGAAAGGTAGTTTTGGTAAAATGAAGAATCCTAAGGTGAAAACTATGTCAAGGACCTCAACAAAGATGAAGATGAAGAATTGGAGATGCGACCAAGATGTAGAGGGAAACGCTGCAATATTTGATGCAATTTTTTATGACAACACAAATGGAATCGAAGTTTATAGCACAAAGTTAAATGGTGGTGCATGTATCAATAACAAGCCTAAGGACGATTTAGGGAAAAGGTATTCAAGAGTAAATAGGCCTTTTATGAAATCTGGTGGCCTTGTTTTCACTGGAAATGAGTATGGAGAAGAGGTTAAGTGGAGATTGAACAAAGAAATGGAGGGTAGTGTGTTGAAGTGGGGAATTGGGTGCAAAATTTGGCTGACTTATTGGCCAAGTGATGTTGAGAGTTCTTATTATGAAACTAGGTGCATAGAATGGAGTGATGAGGTTGACTTGCCACTAATTCCTACGAGTAGTAATTAGATTGTATACAAGTATATGATTAATAATGCCATGTAGAAGTAATCCATGTATTATATAGTTATATGTCATCTTAGTAACCGAATGAATGTATGATAAATAATTGTAATTGTATTTAATTATAGCTTAATTTGATGTATGGTTTAGAGGTACTAAGCATTGCTACACGCCTATTTTATCTCGTTATTTTTACATGATTTATATTCTTTTAAGACAATTTTTATTTTTTAATTTTTTTAATTTAACCTTTAGGTTTATATGGGCTAAACATTTGGTCATAAGCCATGTCAAACGAAAATATAATATGCTTAAAAAGTTAAAATGAAAAGAAATATTTTATGTAAGTGGTTTCCTATATAATGAACTTTGCATTGTGATATACGGTCAATTTTTATTACTAAACTATATATCCTTCCTACTTAAATAAAAAGGCTAAAAAGTTAAGAGGAAAAAAAAATAATTTTCATCTATAATTTCATTTTCTTTTTAGTTGATACAAATATACAATTAAAGAACATTCATCTTGTATTGAGGACAATTAGAATTAGGGTACCTAATCTTATACTCCATAATTACATATTTATTACTTGAGGAATAACTTTATGTAAAGCAATTGTTACTCAATAAATTTAACTCTTAATTTGACTATATTTTCCAATTCAATTCAAGGTCTCATTTTAAGATATTTAAGTTGGATCTATTTTGACAAGGATCAGATCTCAAAATGGAAGAACGAGTTCTTTTGCTGTCCCAAGGTACATTAACATTTGGTTGAATGGATAAGATATAGTACATAATGAAACACACAAAGTAGATGGACTCAAATGTGGTATATTCTTCAAAGTTTACTTAAAATTGAGGTTAAGGGCCGGGTAGTCTAAGGCTATGGTGTAAGTTCATCACTTCGGTGTACATTTTAACCTTATTGTAATCCGTTTTAAATTTCTTGTAATTCAATGTTATTCGAAAAGATGATTCAAGGTATTTATCTAATTTCTTTTACTACCCCTGTTTCGAATTATTTACAACGATTTGACATAAAGTGTGAGTAAAATATGTCAAATTGTTGCAAATAATTCGAAACACAAGTAATATTATTTAAAAAGAAATAGTAATTATTTATCCATACCATATGTCAACCATTAACAATGTTTGATATTTTTTTTTTTGTTTTTTTCTTCACACAACATAAATGGTACTCAAAGTCATGGACCATATGGTTCCCTCAAAGACAATGATTATAAATCAAACTAAAACATTTTCATTGTGACTTGAAAATATAAACAGCCTAGTGGCCACACCATGAAGAAGTAATCAAGTAACTCCTACTATTATGATATGGCCAGCCACATTTAAAAATTTGTGAAATATAAAACGATGAAATTGGTCAAGTTATAAAGATTGGTCAAATTATTCTACCGTATTAGCACACAGTTTATCTTCCTCAAAATTTCCAAACGAAATTCAATTTAACTCAAAGAGACAGATTATCATTAATCAACCAAGCTAGGGTTTCTCAGTACTTGAAAACATTAATTATCTCCTTGCTCAAATTTAATCAAATTCAACCATTTTTTTTTTTTTTTGACGGGAATCAAATTCAACCTAATATGCACTATTTCCCCCAATTTTGGCCTGAAATCGATCAAATTCAAGCGACATTGTTGTAATATCAATTTTCAATGCTTTCTGGGAATGCTCAACTTCGATGTTGCTCTTCATTTCCGCTTTTCGGACCAAAATTTCGTCTTCTCTCGCCATTTTTAATGCCCAGGTTAGTCGATACAGAGAATTTTCTCTCTCCAAATTCCTCGTTTCCCCTTAATTTGTTAAGCAAAATTACAAAAAATGTAATAAAAATCGATTAAATATTTTGTTTTTATTTGATTATTTGTTTGCAAGCTTGGATTAATTTAATATGACATTAAAAATTGAAGTTTTTCATGCATATATAACTAATTCAATTATTTAATTTGCATAAATTTGCATGTTTTTTTTCTTCCTTTTTTTTTTTTTTAATTTTTTTTAATTCAATTGCACTGTAACGAAGAATTTTAATGCAACATTTGGGAATGATTTGTGAAATTTGTTGCTAAAATTCTCCACATTGTCGTTGATTTGTGAAAGAACCTTGATGTACGTGAATTGTTTGCAGTATTGCTCCAGTAGTGAGCTTAATTAATATGTGTTTGAATTGAGCTAGTTTTTGTATAAATTTGTAATTGTGAATAGAAGCGGTCAAATCTATCCTAGTTCACCTAATTAATCTTATTGTACACTGCTTGCTATGATTGTGTTTGTGTGGTTTTGATTGGAGTGTCGCAATGCAATATACCTTGACTTAAGTTGTGTCCGTTTGCTGAGAATGTTTTCGTGATGATGATCCAGCGAGTATTTTATTGGAAAACGTGGTTATGAATTGTGGAGGGGGCACATGATAGAGTTATGGTTGTTGAGGGATAAGTCATTGGTTTATAATTTAGATCAGTAGTTTCAAATCTCTTCCTTTATTGGGTGTTTTTGATTTGATTTAGAATTTCAACATTTCCAAGTGCCCTCCCACTGCACAAGAACACACTTGCTTGGCTTTGCGACAATATGCCTTCATATAGAGTTCCTTGTGAAAAGTAGAAACAACTGAAAGGGAAGGTGAATATAGCTGATTTCCTGACGTATATGTTTGGTTTTTTTTTTTTATATTGAATTGCTGGATTTTATTTGTTTGCAATTGCTTGCTTGGTGGAAGTTAAGAGGTGGCAAAGGAACCGAGTACAAGAGTAGCAATTGATTGTAGTAAGCTTAGCTGACAATCTCTTCAGATGGTATATTTCATTTGTAGAGACAGTGGGAATGTCTTGAAGTCTAGTATGCTAGGCTATGTTGACTTAGATCTGGCTCTTGATATGGACGATCTTGAGTTACTTTTGGCAGTGACAAAAAAGGGTAAAGCCTTGGTGTTGTTTCTGGATGCCCTTTATAATCTATTCTCGAAAATAACATATGAATGGTTGCTTTGCTGCTTCTACCTCTGTAATTGCATCAAACTTATTCATAGTGTCATCTTCTTTTAATAGTCTAGGCCCTCCATTTCCTGGTCGTGATTCAGATCCTTGCTTGAGTCATAGTGATTATTCAGAGATATGGAAGCTGGTATTGGTACAGTGGTGGGTGACTGGTTGAATTAGGGGTGAAGAAAATGGCATGGTGCTTCTCCCAAAGGTAATCCAAGACAACTTATGACACCAAATATGAAGATGGTGAGGGACAGTTTCTGCCATTGACGTGCTGAGTTGAGTCATTAGGCTGGGTCTAGCACTCTATCCATGTAATGTCATGGCGATTTGCGGTCTGATGGTTGTTCAAGCAGTCGTAACATTCTGAATAATAATTGCTGCTGTTACACAAGGATAAATTTCATAGTGCTCAAAATTGCTGTCTAGAGTATATGTAAGATAAATGAACCAGCAACTATTAGTCTATAACCCATTCTATGCCTCCCCTCCTCGCTCCCTAAAAAACCCCATTTTCGAAGGGAAGAAGGAAAAGACCAAGTTTGCTGTGTATTATGTTTCCTGACTTTCCTCACAATTTGGCATCTGACTTCCTGTACTATGCAGAGGTATCATACTGTTCTTATCTATTACTACCTCCATTTTTGTTAGTTGACACGTTTTGACTTTGTGCACTATTCACATAACTTACTTTAACTTTGTTTTGTGATTTAGTGATAGATAAAAACATAGTCATGTGGGGTCTTGTTAGCTTCGTTTCAACATCTAGTTTCCAAATATCAAAATTTTATATTTTTTGCTAATATGTAATTAAAGATATTTACATTTGAAAGTATGCATTGGCAAATGTGTCTATATGAAATGTGTCAACTAATAAAAAACAGAGGAAGTATAAAGAATAAGATTCAAGATTTTTACTGCAACTATCCTTCCCATATTTTCTCTTTCTGTTTTCTTAATTTTCCTTCTTCTAGATTTTACTGTCATCTCTAGTTTTTGTTGTAAGCTGAATTTTCTGATTGACACTGGTACAGGATCATCAAGGAGGTTGGCTTTCCAAGTACTCTGCCACTGCGGTGGTTGGAGTTGCAGTTGCAACTTTTCTATGGAGGCATGCCTGGATAAGGTACAAGGTTTTCATCACAGCCTGTATTTTGTTGCTTTGACAATATTTATCACTGATACATATTTGGATCTGCGTAAGACTTTTAAGATAAATACCCTCACTTAGTATAAATTACTTTGAATTAAGGGTTATAATTTGACTTTTAGCTTCACTTATCAAACTTTTAAATTCAGAGGAGCTCTAAATTCATTTATAAGCTTCACTCACATTAAAATTATTTTTGAGGAACTTGTATGTGGTTTGATTTGAGATGCCTTTATCTCCTGCAAATAAAGAAGAAAGTTATTCCAAGCTAACGCTACCAAAGTAAAAATTCCAAATGCGTGCAGCACCTAAGTTAAATATGTGAAGCACCTAAGTCAAACATGTGCATTGGCATGAATGATTATGCTGCCTTATGCTCGCATTGGAGTGTATTTTTTGATGCAAATGACTTTATATAATTATATTTCAACTTATTAATATTGTAGGTAATGAAATAATAGTATTAGATCACCTAAGCTTTGGCAAGCCAATTAATCCTTCAAACCCCATTTTCAAGCGCCAACTTGTCTGCAATATATTAGGATGGACTTTAATGATTGAATTATTGTAACATAAAAGCATATAGACCAGCAACATGCAATTAACACACAGTTGAAGGAGTATTTCCATTTTATTGATCACAACAACACCACAGCAGAAAATTACCCCTTCAAACTTTTACCACAATCCTCAAATCACATACATGATGGAAATGTCTCAAAGTTTGGCATTGCCAAAGCTTAGGTGATCTAATACTGTAATTTATTACCTATAATATTAATTAGTTGAAATATAATTATATAAAGTCATTTGCATAAAAAAAAGTCTTATTTATAAAATTAATTAGTTGTGTATATATATTTGATTTCATATTTATATTAATAGCATATATAACCTGTGCGATGCACCTAAGAGGGTCCGTATGTACCTGTTCAGAAAAAATAAATAAACATGAAGCCGCCTGTTGGAGTTTTGCTGCTTACATTTTATTGCCACGTAAAACATCATGTGTCTAGCACTCATTAAGAAATTAAACTGCCTGTTTTGTCTTGCTCATTTTTCCAAGTGTAAATGCCACCAGATGAGATCAACCAGCTGCTATACTTATCTAAGAAGCTACATTTCTCACTAATCAACTCCAACCTCAGAAGCAATCCAAAATCTTGCTAAGAAGACCCATGAAACACTTAGTAGAGCTGTTCCCCAATAACCTTGTTATGAAGCTTTGGAAAGTAGACGTCATTTACTGACAAACACATTATTTAACGATAGGAAAAAATGCTTTTCCTTGTGCTATCCACATTGAAACTAATTTGACCGTCTTCACAATACCTCGTGTCTGCTAAATCACATATCAGCAAGATTTGGCATGTTACTGAGACAAATTCTCCAGAAAAGGGGAATGCGACTTAATTATAAAAACATATATTTTTTTAAAAAAAATAGTGGACGTTATCTTATTTTTCGGGATCATTTGGATGTATTATTAGTTGACTTGTTAGCACTTCATTTCATTTTGATTCTGGTTTCCAAATGTTGTTTCATGATCTCACAGATGGACAAAACATCGCAGGATCCAAGATTTGCATGACATCAGTACCTCTGAGGGTGCAAGTCCGACTAGTGAAAATTCCGAGCTGCACTGTTGCTGTGGGCTTCCAGCCAAATTGAGGATGTCAAAAACTTTGAGAAATCCCTATAGATTATTCTATAACTGCCCCAAGAATGTATTTCATCATGTATGTGCTCTATATCTCAACCTTAAGTGTTCAATTCTTTTCAAGAAGTTTATTCGACTCATAATCATAGCCTTTCTTTTTGACTTTATTGCAGCAATGTGAATATTTTCATTGGTCTGATGAGTTATCAGCTAGTATAGAAAGAAGTAGAACAGAAATTAGTTTTCTTCGGAATGAGTGTATTCGGCTGCATAAGAGAATAGCATATGTTCAGTCTCGGCGAGAAAATGAAAGAGCTTTGTGGGAGGTAGAAAGGTCAGAGCTAAGATCAGAGGTAGCTTCAGTTCAAGCAGAGCTAGATGATATAAATAGTAGAGTTCAACCCTTGTACGAGTTAGATAATATGCCTCCTGTAGATGAATCGTATGCCATGAATGTGGAGAATGATGGAGCAATAGATATAGAAATTATATAGAAAAGGAGGAGAGCTCAACATACTTGATCATCTTAGTGTTCTGCTTTGATCATCCAAGTACCCGAAACTGCTTCTGCCATCGACCCTCTGATTTTTGCAGAAAAATGTATTTGTAGTCTGAGTCTTTTAGCAAAGGGAAGCGTTTTATCTTAAGGAGGGGTTCTGCAGTTTCATGTAAATAGCGCTAATTTGCTTCACTTGTAAAAAATCTTCACAATAGGTATTACATAGATTTAATTTAATCTACTAATCTACATGGGCAGTCAATCTGCCATGTTTGTGTATTGCTTTATCACATTTATTTGAATCAGATGTTCGTTACTTGATGTTAAGTTTGTGTGTTAGAGTTGCTCACCTAGTCACCTTGCACGACTTTATAAAATTTTGTAATTGCATTTTACCTCTGGTAAGAAATCTAGCAATTATGTTTAAAAATTGTAAAACTTTCTTACAAAAAAGTTCAAGAATCGTAATTTATAATTTTTTTTTTTTTTTTTTGAATTACATACTTCAACTTATCAAGCACAAATTAATATTGAAATATAGTCCGAAATTATTAAATTTATAATTATGTATATAAGTGAGTCTTGTTGGTACTACAATTATTTTTAAAAAAGTTTTTAATTGTACTTATAAAGACAATTCTCTGTTCCTAATCTTCCTATGATATTGCAACATCTAATCCTTGTCTATTTTAAGTGAAAAATCGTTAAGATATTTTGTACTAATTTAGTAATTTCATGTAGGGATGTCAATGGGGCGGGTCGAACCGGATGTTGGCTTTTCCATCCCCATCCCCACCCCGACGGGTACAATTCCAAAACCATCCCCGCCCCACCCCCACTTGGATATCCACCTCCACCTAATTCCCACCCAAGACCCGCCTAATCCCCGCTTCACATATACAGTACACAATCCTACATAATTAATATAGAATACAATTTTATTTTTTTTTAAAAATGTCAATATTACACATATTTTTGTTTATAATATAAATGTATTACAAAGTATTATATTTACTCTTTTATTTTACATAATTTTTTTATAAAATAGTATAAAAGTATATAATTTTATTTTTAAAATTAAATAGATGTGGGTATGGGGCGGGTACGAAGTGGGGCGGGGCGGGTATGAAGTGGGGCGGGGCTAGGATGGGGCGAGTACAACCTAAAATCCACCCCCGCCCCATCACCCATGGCGGGTATGGTTTTCATCCCCATCCTCGCCCCACCACCCGCCAAACCGAGACCCATCCCCGTCCAAATGGACTTGGTTTACATTAATTTTTTGTGAACCATTAATATTAGAGTTACTTATGTTTAAATGTTATTATTTAAACATAAAGGTTATACTTAAAAAAAAATCACTATGTTAAAATAAATGTTATTATGTTACTCCATGGCACTTATTTTTTCTGATCTCATTTGAAATCAGTAAAAATAAGGTGAACTAAACATGACCTTAGTATATGACTGTAGATCTTGAATGAATTGATTGTATTTAATATGGTGCTTCGAGAATTAAGCAAAGACAAAAGAATGAGGAGAATTGTTGTCCACATGCTACAAAATCAAACAATTGAAGAAGCTCACATGCGTGAGATCTGCTTGTAAAGATACGTCAAAGTTCGTTTTGGCCAAGTTATAATAGAGAATTCTTTGTAGGGCAGTGAATGTTAAGTAGTTAGTGGTTATGTAATTATAGAAAACAGCTCATGTTAGTAAATATTAATCAATCGTGTTGATATAATATCAAATCTCACTCGTATTCATAGTTTCATACAGCTTGCTCAAGCAATATATATGATCTAATCGATTTCAGGGATATTTCCTCTAATACTCTTACGGATTAGTAACTGTTAGTACGTATCCATGTAAGGTTATGTGACGCATACATGACATATGTTTGATGCGAGTAATGTATAGCATGCACAAACGCGTAATGGTAGCTTAGCTTGAGTGTTTTGGTTTCGCGGAAACTACTCAAACTTTGGACAATTAAACATGGTTGACATAAGAACACAACGTCACATTCTAAGTTTCTAACATAGTAATATCGATCAATTGGAGGTCCAGCTAATACATTGTTGTGCCGGTGGTCAGCTTCTTTAATTTCATAGTACTTGTAACTTCATTTTAAGTTCTAATAATCTTCAAAGGACCTACTTAGTTTTGATTGAATGAAGGAGCCCTAATAGATAAGGAACATAATATTATAACGTAAATAGCAATCAGATAAGAAACATAGTATTACAATCAATTAAAGTAAGTAGGGTCTATATATATTTTTGATGCTTATTTTTTCTTTGTAAGTACAGTTGATCTACTACTACTAGCTTGCAAGTAGCATCGTAATTTGATTACATCTGTATATAAAGGATTATGTTATAAAGGGTAAATGATATAGACGGAATATGACTTTGTAAACTTTAAAAATACAAAATGAATACCCAATCAATTACACCAATGACTACTATTTGCTTGGTAATATTTGTTTTTTTTTTTATAAAAAATATACTGTAATTCATATCAACTCTAGGAAAAAATTATAATTCAGTCCAAATTGATACCATTTTCATCTCTCAAAACAAACATTAATTTGACATTCACGTTTTTATTTGTTAATATACACTTCAACAATTAATAACTTGTATACAAAGTACTCGTACTTCATAGTTTATGATTAATCAAATGACAATTATCTATGCAAGTTTGATTTCCTTGTTGATGTAATAACTTAAAATAATTAGATACTCCCTGATAAAAGATCTCGTAAGTCTTAAGTAATGGAGAAAGAGTCAAATTTAAATTAGAAATGCATTGCTTTTGCCAAAAAGTGAGGGTCGGGAAAGAAATCAGAGTATCAGACATAAAGCAAAACATTTTGCCTCTTCCTTTGTGCCTCGTCTCTCTTATCGGTATTCCTTCTGTCTCTATTTATTTGCTCTATTTTTCATATGTGAATGTTCTTTAAAGATTGTTCCATGTCTTAAATGTCTATAGGGACCACTATTTTTACTCTCACAAAAACCCACTTTATGCCCCACCACTTTTCTCTCTCATCAATTTACTCAACCAAAACTTAATAAACTAAAAAATGGACATGGGACAAACAATTAAGAATGGAGGGAGTATCTATTAAGGAAACAACAGAACTAAATTAGACCCAAAATACAATAAAACCGGATTATTCGATATTATTTGACTCTTAGTTTTTATTTTACAAAACTTTATTGACTTAATATATGAATGATTAGTGAATATGAAATAACGGTATATTGATAGGACTCTAATGGATTTGATAATTTTGAGTTCGTTCTACTTATAAGCTCCAAAGAGATATTGTAGGTAATATTAAGACCTTGTTCACTTCACCTTAAAAAAAAATAATATTCAGTAAAAATAAGTTCAGTTCAGTTCAGTAAAATTAATTTCAGTTCAGCAAAAATAATTTCAGTTCAGTAAAATTAATTTCACTTCAGTAAAAATAATTTAAGTTCAGCAAAAATAATTTCAATTCAGTAAAAATAATTTCAGTTCAATAAAAATAAGGTGAAGTGAACGGAGCCTAATAGCACTCGTCTATATATTGAGTATGAGGTAGTGTTTTCTCTCAGTCTTTTTTCGATGTGAAACAATATATAGGTATGGGTCCAATCATTATTCAAAAGTTTTCAAAAATTGTACATGAATACATAATAGATTTATCTATTATCCAGGAGATAAAATAAAGAACTTTACTTTTGTATAATACTCCATATGTGATAATGATAATGTTTGAAGCTTAAGAAATTATTGTTCACAAAGGCACTTTTAAATTTTAATATTGCAAGGAGGATACATTACAAAGTGTCCTAATCCTTGCAAATTGGAAGATAATCATTTGCTTAAAAAGGATCAATTTTCTAGGTAAAAAATAATATTTATGGAAAGCAATCAATCTATATGCAACAATTTACAAGTAAGGAAGATATGATACAAAGATAAGATATGACACTTAGCCAAATTACAACTAAGCAAGCATTATCTTACTGTCCTTAATCAAAGAAATCTCTATCTTTAAATGTATATATTTCTTGTCTCTCTTTCAACCAAATGCATTTTCTTCTTTCGCTTTATTAAGAATTGTATTGAATGTGTAGATAAAAATAAAATGAGATAAATCTCTTACGATAAATCAAAAAATGAAAATAAAACAATTGTTAAGAGACAGATAGAGTAAAAATGAGACAATCGTTAAGAGACGAGATAGAGTAAAAACAGCCCGTACAGTCAAAAGCTAACCCCAATCTCTCATCACAAGCACCAACCAATACAGCAATAAGCAACAGCCAGAGGGCCATAGTCCCATGCACTGTCGGTTTCTGAACAATAATAAATACCCCTCATTTTTCCCAAAACCCAATTAAATTACGCCAAAAATGCCATAAAATCAACAAGACCCACCCACTTTTTCATACCTACACAAAGTTTCACATGGACCCTTTTCATTTTCACTCTTTTCTTCTTCTTTTTCTTTGTTTTTCTCTTCTTTTTTTAGGTTCTTTTGGTACATTTCTTGAACATGAAAAGCCTAAAGATAGTAAATTTTGGAAACCAACTAGAAGATTATTGTTGGAAAATGAAGAAATTAGGCCTCTTAAGATTATGTTTAAAGATGGTGCTAGGAATTGGACTGATGCTCTTCCTATTGGTAATGGTCGTCTTGGAGCTATGATTCATGGTGGGATTATTTCTGAGGTTATTAATCTCAATGGTATGTTATGTTATGTTTTACTTCACTCTTTTTTCCTTGTACTTGCATTTTGGTTCGATAATGTTGTAATTTCTTTTGTCTCTAAATAATACGCCACATCTGATTTGGAGTCGGGTTGGTTTAACTAGTGTAACATATAGATTATAGATTCTTAACTATTTTGACTTATTGGGTAAATACCGTAAATTAGAAAGTGACTTATTATTTTGGACGTACATAAATAGAAATGTGGTATATGGAGTATTAATTTGTGCAATGGGGGTTTAATTAGTGTGTTTAAGTGGTAAGATCTAGCATTGTGATTTAAAAAAATGTCTGTATTTTTCTTTACAAGATTGGAGTTTCATCTTCTTCATTTTGGAACTACTATCAGGTGATTCTATGTTGAAGGAAATAAGGAATGTGTTATTCTGTAATAAAATTAAATATAAATTAATTACATTATAAAAATTCATTAGTGGGTGGTGTCATAGATACGGCATAGATATAATTAATTATTGTACTAGTAGATACTTTATGTCACAAAACAAGCCAAAAAATAATTGCAACTATTGCTGAATGTAGCTGCATTTTGTCTCTGAATATGTACCTGACCAAGATTTATCTATCCAATGGCCCAATTCCTTGATTTGCTCAAAGGATGAATAATTGAATTGGTTGTTTATGTGTATTATATGCTTGATATCTCTATCTCCTATCTCCATTTCTTAATGTTCGCCCCATGTTTTCTTAAGTGTTGTATTGAGTTAGGAGGTAGTTTTATCCTTTTGAATTGGGGTAGAAAATAAAGTACACGGTATCATGTTAACTATAAAAAAAAAAAAAATGGGGCAAACTTTAAGGAATAAATAAAAAAGGAAATTGAGGCAATCTTCAAGAGACGAAGAAAGTATTAGGTAAATGATTTCAAGATAAACTTGCTTCCTAAGGGGAAAACTAGAATTATTTACTCATCTCCAAGTTTGATTCTTGTCTATGCTATGCATCCCAAATTTCCTAGTGTTTAACTAACATTGCTATGCTGGATTGGGTACTAATAATGGGTACACATAGCTATTCCTTTGTCATTTGTGGTGTATATAGGCCCTCCAGATCTTTATGTTTAAGACTTAGATATTAGTGTGAAATAGGCAGGGCAACAAATGACTTAAAATAGGTTCCCGCCTTAGTCGGGTAAGTTGGGGTTGAATATACAGTCTTACACTTAAGATAACATATCGGCTTAATTTGAATTGTAAGAATTTGATGTCATCTTTGGAGGTGGGACTTCAGGTTTTTGAGTATGAATGAAGAGTCTGAGTAACAACGTTAGTTTGGTTCTGATGTTGAAATTTGAAACTGAACAAATCAATTGCTCAAACAAGAACCTTGTTTATGATCTGTAGAGGACACACTTTGGACCGGCATTCCCAGGGACTATACAAATTCAAGTGCTCCAGAGGCACTGGCAACTGTGAGAAAGCTCGTCGACAAAGGAAACTATTCTGAAGCTACTGCTGTGGCAGACAAGGAGCTTTCCGGAGAACCATCTGATGTATGTTCCTCCATTCCTTTCTTTAGCTATTTCTTGTGAATAATGGAACTTAAGCTTGTTAACATCAATTTAGTGTAAAATAAGGCTATACTCATCTTATGTATGTTCAATATTTGGCTAATGCTCATCTTAGAAGAATGATTGTGAGTTACCCTAAGGAATACCCTCCTTTAGCGCTGTTAGTCTTGGACAGCCTTATTTTTTCTATGCTTGCCTCCAGAAACAGCTCTGATTACGCAGGATTAATTCTAAAACTAATAATGTTAAGCATCCTTCATCCCCTAGATTTGGCTAGTATTTGAACATGAACTATCAAACTTTAATTTATGCATGTTTGCTTAAGATACATCTTATTAACATGAAATGATTGTTGCAATATCGTAATACAAAGATTCTAATCAAACAGTATGCTTATTATATATGTAGGTTTACCAACTTTTGGGTGATCTCAAACTGGACTTCCATGAACATAATTCTACTCATAATTACCAAAGAGAGCTAGATCTGAATACTGCAACTGTTACTGTGAATTACTCACTTGGTGATGTGAAGTTCACGAGGGAACATTTTGCATCAAATCCCGATCAAGTGATTGTGACCAAGATCTCATCCAGTAAAAAGGGCTCCCTCTCCTTTACAGTGTCTTTGGATAGCAAAATGCATCATCATTCCTACACTGACGACAAAAACCAGATCATTATGGAGGGAAGTTGCCGTGGTAAAAGGATACCACCAAAAATATATGAAGTTGACGACTCTCCAAAGGGAATCCAGTTCTGTATGGTTCTCAATCTACAAATTGGTGGTGATAGTGGGGTTATACACAATATAGAGGATCAGAAATTCAGAGTTGAAAATGCAGATTTTGCAATAGTTCGTCTGGTGGCATCATCTTCATTTGATGGACCATTCACTAAACCTTCAGATTCCTTGAAAAATCCAACCTCAGAGGCTCTAAAAAGGATGAACTCAATTAGTAATCTTTCATACTCTGCTCTCTATACCCGTCATTTAGATGACTATCAGAAACTCTTTCACCGTGTCTCACTTCAGCTGTCGAAAAGTAGCAAGACTGCTAATAAAGAAAATGAAGCAGTTCCTACTGCAGAGAGGATAAGATCATTTAAGACTGATGAAGATCCATCTTTGGTGGAGCTATTGTTTCAGTATGGTCGATACTTGTTGATTTCTAGCTCTCGGCCAGGAACTCAGCCTGCAAATCTGCAAGGAATATGGAATAAGGATATTGAGCCACCATGGGATGGTGCTCCTCATACGAATATTAATCTTCAGATGAACTACTGGCCTTCTCTTCCTTGCAACCTTCATGAGTTGCAGGAGCCATTGATTGATTTTATGTCTTTCCTTGCAGCCAATGGTAAAAAAACCGCCAGCATAAACTACGAAGCTAGTGGGTGGGTTTTGCACCAAGTGACTGATATTTGGGCAAAGACATCACCTGATAGAGGGCAAGCAGTTTGGGCATTGTGGCCAATGGGTGGGGCTTGGCTTTCTACTCACTTGTGGGAACAATATACTTATACCATGGACAAAAACTTCCTTAAAACCAAAGCTTACCCTTTACTTGAAGGAGCAGCATCTTTTTTGTTAGACTGGTGGATTGAAGGAAAAGATGGGTATCTACGAAGTAACCCTTCAACTTCTCCCGAGCATATGTTTACTGCTCCGAATGGTAAGCAAGCAAGTGTGAGCTATTCATCAACCATGGATGTTGCAATAACTAAAGAAGTTTTTGCTATAATTGTTTCTGCTGCTGAGGAACTGGGGAGATCTGGAGATGATCTTATCAAGAAAGTTCTAAAGGCTCAGGCAAGACTGCCACCTTACAGAATAGCTCGGGATGGTACACTTCTGGAATGGGCACAAGATTTTGTGGACCCTGACCCGCATCACAGACATGTATCACACTTATTTGGAATATACCCAGGTCATACAATAACACCTGAGGAGAATCCAGATCTTTGTAAAGCTGCAAATTATAGTCTTTACAAACGAACAGAAGATGGCCCTGGATGGTCTACTGTGTGGAAAGCTACACTGTGGGCGAATCTGCGTAACAGTGAGCATGCATATCGGATGGTCAAGCATTTGTTCAACTTGGTAGACCCTGATCGAGAAGCAGACTTTGAAGGAGGGCTTTACAGCAACTTATTTTCAGCACACCCTCCGTTTCAGATAGATGCAAATTTTGGTTTTTCTGCTGCTGTATCAGAAATGCTAGTTCAGAGCACTCTAAAAGATCTCTACTTGTTGCCTGCGCTTCCAAGGGATAAATGGCCAACTGGTTGTGTCAAAGGACTGAAGGCTCGAGGTGGTTTGACAGTCAATATTTGTTGGAGCGAAGGAGAGTTATATGAAGTCGGGCTTTGGTCAGATGACACCTCTTCTATCAAGAGATTGCACTATAAAGGTACTACTGTTACAACACAGATTTCTTCCGGTAAAGTCTACAGTTTTGACAGGCGATTAAAGTGCCTAAGCATACTTTCTCGTAAGTAGTAAGTAGATTTCTTCCATCATAATCAACACATATAGATGCAGGGAAGAAGCTCTAGCATTAAGGCCAAGGGAATTATTCATTTTGCTACTATTCTTGTTAATTCTTTCAAGGAACATAGTTCCTCATTACTGATGCTTACGTTGATGTAGAAATTTTGTATCATCAACTTCTATCTTGAAAGCAATGATAAATTATTGATCAGGAGCATTAACAATGAATCGTAAATTAAGTGATTCATGTTTACAAACAATATTAACTTGGGTGGAATGAAGCAGAATTCCACATCCAATGTAATGGTTGTCATTCGTGTACGTTTACAGTAGCAGTTTTTCAGACAATTATAGGTCCTCTGTTTACAAATTCGGCCATATCTTTAGCTTGTCATTCTTTGCCCCTAAGATAGATGAGCAGATCATTCGTAAATTGTGGTAACTAAGGTCAGATTATACTTGAAGCAGTTGAAGGAGCAAGGGTGAGTTGTTTTTTCTAATAGAGGTGACAGGTGAGTGAAGAAAATTAGTGGTATAATTAACAGTGGATGGGTCCTTTGATCACATATAGCAATCAATCATTGAACAAATTTCATAACTAAATATAATTTTGAAGGTAATCTAAAAATGATGGATATGCATTAAATAATATTCAAGCCAAATGACATGTAATTATAAGGACTGTTGTAGACCCATAATGTTAGTTGAACAACTAAAAATAATTACTCTCAGTTTATGAAGCAAATACATTGATTATGACCACCTTTGACATTATTACATGAATGACAATGATCATTTTACATTCTGCAAGGATAAATAGAAGTCTTAAAGACCAGAAATCTCACAAAAGAAATTAACAAATTAGTATGACAACATAACCGTTTAAGAGGACAACTCACAAAAATTATAAGAGGATGACAAGTGAGGCAAGTTAGATATTATCCAAAATCTATCTAGTTTATTAACATGAGACAACTATGAAAGTTTTTTTAACAAATGTAACATTTCCGATACAGAACAATTTGACATCCAAAATAACAATCTTATCGGTACTCTAATGTAATTCGCTCTTCTTTTACATGTTACATAATCACATGGATCAAGTGGTGCATCCCTACTACGGCTACTAGTATATTTCACCTTATCCAGTATGACCAACCCGTATGGTGCATTCTCAAAACTCAAATCTAAGACAATTGGTTAAATTAGAATAACTTTCTTACTAGGTGATCCAAACAATTGTTACTGTTGTTGATACGTACACATAAGTAGCAAAGCATAATCTATGCTTATTATATTTTTCAAAATTTAAAAAAAAAAAATGGCTTGAATGTATTCATTTTTATAGTTATAATGTCTAACAAAGAGATAATGGGACCATTAGAAAGAAGGGAATGCAAGTTGCATTGCAATCAAACTAAACCAAAAATCCTCTCAAGTTCATTTTCCAAAACGTGGAAGGAAATCAATGCAGCTAGATGCGTCCCTTTCACGAAAGATATTATCTTAACCACTTCCTTGAGGCATCATCACTAGCTACTATATCACACACTTAATATGGCCCATGCAGATTGCTGATATATGTATAGCTTATTTTCAAAAACTTTACGTGAGGTGAAATTAAACACGTAATCCTTATACATACGAAGTGTAAAGTTAATATGAAGTGCAAAGTTAATACGAAGTGTAAAGTAAATAGGGGCTAGAAAAGTAAACAGAATACGAATAAATTTAAGTTTACGTATACATTTTATAAATATGATTCTCATCCAATCATCCAAAAATTGGTTTTATTACATTGCAAGAGGGTATGTAACTACGCAACCAACAACATGAGTTGTGCCTTTTTCTTAGCTCAAGGAATAAAATTTGTCATTTAACACTCAGATTTTGGGAACAAGAAGAGATAGGGTTTGTGCAAAGCCGCAAATAGTTTCACATAATTATACATGTTTACATACTACATTATTGTAACATCAGCAAACTACTACACAGACCATGAGACCAATATAAGCATGATTTACATCAAAGTTATCCTAACAATTCATAAATATTAAATTACCGAAAAACAGTTAAGAATTTCCAGTAAAAAGTTCTCAAATTTTGGTGGACAAATTATGTCATTCACAAGCTCCAAAAACTAAACATTATTCATGAAGCAAAGGACCACATCACTAGAATATCAACTCCATAATTCAAAATATAAACAAACCAAAAAAAAACCCAATTATGTTATGCCAAAGGGGCAATATATTATATTAGACCCACCTTAGAATATTTTGCATTATTGATTATCATAGCATGGATCCTCTCCAACTCTCTCTTCTTCTTCCTCTATGTCTTTTCCTATCTTTTTCTCTTTTGATATTGGGTCATTTTGGGGCGATGGAGGAACACGGTGATTGGGGAGTGGCAAGGAAGCCATGGGAGAAAGAATTATGGAAACCTTCAACAAGTTTGGTAATGGGAGATGAAGAAAGTAGGCCTCTTAAAATTATCTTCAAAAGGCCAGCTAGAAATTGGACTGATGCTCTTCCTATTGGTAATGGACGTTTTGGTGCTATGGTACATGGTGGTGTTTCATCTGAGATTATTAATTTAAATGGTATGTCATAATTTGCTCTTAATAGCATTTTCATTCTTTAAGAATTAGCGGTAAAATAACAGCATATTCACAAATTTAACATTTACATATATACTTGAACATATTTTATGTCATCATTAGTAATGTTGGCCTTGTAAGATGTTCAAAACATGCATACATCAACAAAAAGTATATTCAATTAAAATGGATAGTCAAAGTATTGTAACATAGATTTGGTCTGTCATAGTGTGATAGAAGTTTAAACATGACTAAACAAACCTTGATGCATTGCACAGATGACACACTTTGGACCGGCATCCCAGGAAACTACACAGATCCAAATGCTCCAAAGGCGCTAGCAAATGTGAGAAAGCTCGTCGATGCAGGAAAATATTCGGAAGCTACTGCTTTAGCAGACAAGGAGCTCTCAGGAAATTCATCTGATGTAAGTTCCTCTTCCAGAGCTATTGCTGTTAAATGTAAAGAAAAAAAAGTGTTAACTCGCTTTGAGACAAAAGGATTATCTTCCACTAAGCATAGTTTATAACTTATAATGCTGAGGTTGTAATTTATTGTTAAGTTTGTTACATGTGAAGGCTTACCAACTTTTGGGCGATCTCATACTGGACTTTGAAGACCACAATTCTACACACATTGAACACATGTACCATAGGGAGCTAGACCTGGATACTGCAACTGTTACAGTGAGATACTCTGTTGGTGATGTAGAGTTCACAAGGGAACACTTCGCTTCAAATCCTGATCAGGTGATTGTGACCAAGATCTCGTCGAGTAAACAAGGTGCTCTCTCCTTCATAGCCTCTTTGGATAGCAAATTGGATCATCATTCTTACACTAATGACAAAAACCAGATCATTATGGAAGGGAGTTGCTCCGGCTATCCAAAGGGAATTCAGTTTTCTTTGGTTCTTAATTTGCAAATAAGTGGTGTAGGAGGTATAATACATCATCTAGAAGGACAGAAAATAAGAGTAGAAAAGGCAGATTCTGCAGTCATACTTTTAATGGCATCATCTTCATTTAATGGGCCATTCACTAAACCTTCAGATTCAAAGAAAAACCCGACTTCAGAAGCTCTCAGTAGGATGAATTCGGTATATAACATCCCATACTCCACTCTTTATGCCCGTCATCTGGATGACTATCAGAAACTATTTCACCGTGTTTCACTTCAGCTATCAAAAATCAGCAAGGCAGACGAAAAAATTTCTACAGCAGAGAGAGTGCAATCATTTCAGACTGATGAAGATCCTTCTTTGGTGGAACTGTTATTTCAGTATGGTCGATATTTGTTAATTTCTAGTCCGAGACCAGGAACTCAGCCTGCAAATCTGCAAGGGATATGGAGTAAGGATGTCTATCCACCTTGGAACGGAGCTCCTCATCTGAATATCAATCTACAGATGAACTACTGGCTTTCACTTTCTTGCAACCTTCATGAGTTACAAGAACCAGTGTTTGATTACTTGTCTGCCCTTGCAATTAATGGGAAGAAAACCGCAAGTGTAAACTACAAAGCTAGTGGTTGGGTTGCACACCAAGTGTCTGATATATGGGCAAAAACATCGCCTGATAGCGGGCAAGCAGTCTGGGCCTTGTGGCCGATGGGTGGGGCTTGGCTTTCGACCCACTTATGGGAACATTATACCTATACAATGGATAAGAACTTTCTAGAAAACAAGGCATACCCATTACTAGAAGGTGTAGCTTCATTTTTGTTGGATTGGTGGATAGAAGGAAAAGATGGCTACTTAGAAACTAATCCTTCAACTTCCCCTGAACATACATTTACAGCATCAGATGGTAAGACTGCAAGTGTGAGCTATTCGTCAACCATGGATGTGGCTATAACTAAAGAAGTCTTTTCCATAATTGTTTCTGCTGCTGAAGCATTGGGAAGAACTGGAGATAGTCTTGTCAGAAATGTTTTACAGGCTCAGGCAAAACTACCACCTTATAGAATCGCTAAGGATGGCTCTCTAATGGAATGGGCTCAAGATTTCGAGAACCCTGATCCACATCATAGACATGTATCACACTTGTTTGGTATATTTCCGGGGCATTCGATAACTCCAGAGGAAAATCCTGATCTTTGCAAAGCTGCAAATTACAGTCTTTATAAACGAGGAGAAGAGGGTCCTGGGTGGTCTACGGTGTGGAAAGCTGCACTGTGGGCACATCTGCGTAGCAGTGAGCATGCTTACCGGATGGTCAAGCATTTGTTTGACTTGGTGGATCCTGACCGTGAGGGCAGCTACGAAGGAGGGCTTTATAGTAATTTGTTCGGGGCACACCCGCCTTTTCAAATTGATGCAAATTTCGGATTTTCTGCTGCTATAGCAGAAATGCTTGTTCAGAGCACTGTAAAAGATCTTTACTTGTTGCCCACACTTCCAAGAGACAAATGGACTAACGGTTGTGTCAAAGGATTGCGGGCTCGGGGCGGCGTGACAGTTAATATATGCTGGACTGATGGAGATCTGCATGAAGTTGGTCTTTGGTCAAATGGGTCTAATTCTGTGAAGAGACTAAATTATAGAGGTACTACAGTCATGGCAAACATCTTACCTGGTACAGTATACACATTTGATAGGAAATTGAGATGTGTGAACACACAATCTCTCCTATAATTCTTTCTTTTATACATACAGAAAGGAATCAACCCTGATCAGGGTCTTCATTTTTCTACTGCTTGCTGAAAGCTGATTCTTCAGAGTGCCACTTCTCATTTCTGATGTTCATGAGATATACATATAATATATATGATTTTTTTTACCTCTATCCTCAAAGAACTATTGATTCCGAATTACTAAAAGCAATAAGCACAAAATTATTTTCCTCTTTCATTCTCTCCAAATTGAAGTATGAAACTATGGAACATCAGAAAAGGAAGATTGATACAGCAATTGATAAGAATATCTATGAATTATCAGGAAAAAGGAGATTATTATCTCCTATACTGGAGTTAAAATCTCTAAATATACTAAAAGGAGTCCAGATAATGTCCATAGAGATTACTTGCCTATCAGCTAAATAAATCACTCAAGCCTGTCAGAAGCACTGTTAATTAACATAATTTCACAGTAAAGCAGGAAAAAAAATCTCAAGAGCTTGTGATTTTTGGGGGGCTGGTTGCAAAACAGCCAGCTAGAACATAGTATTGCAGATAAATCATGTAAATTCTCTGATGTATACAAGTATAATGGAAAACTTTCCAGTCTCAAAATCACCTGAAAACTAGAGAACTCTGAAAATCAAAGATGTTAGTTATCTTGATGGTGGGGTTGGTCATTATCAGCTTCATCAGCTCCATAATCTACCCATGGAAGCAATGATTCAAATAACACAACCAACGGACTGCGATCAGCCAACTCGCGTGGGGCACGAACCTGCACATTGGCACCCTGGTCCTGATTTTCTACCATCTCTCTCATCCTTGGGTCAAGCACCATGAAATTTTGCAGGTTTTCAGGTGGCATGGTGGCTACAGTATCGGAGAATTCTGAAACCATCAAATGTCCATACCTGAAAAGTAAGGAGAGAATATAAGGGAAAATCATTGCAAGAAAAAAACATAAAATTTGTATCTAAACCACAAAGATGGTTCAAACATGGTAGTGCTATGATTAATCAATTACAGATGACTCGGAAATCAAATGTCGCATAATATTTCAGCATAAGATGTAATTTCTTTGTTAATTTTCTAACTCCCTATATATGCCACCAGCATGGGACTGTATGCTCCAAATTCAGATAAATATGGCCAGAAACCTCAACAGTCTCATTTGCACAATTTATATCATGATCAAAATAAATACCATTGAAATGTTGAAAATCACTTTTAAAAATAACCAGAAACAAAACTCATGAGAGAGAGAGAGAGAGAGAGAAAGAGAGATTATTATATTTAGGGGGAGGGGGAGGTGAACCAGGTGGTCATTAAGTCACGGGCTCACAAACCAATTTCTTTCATTATTATAAGACTTACTCATTCTTGTCTGAGGGAAACGCTTCTTTTCTAACACAAGCCCATGTATTGGCTTCACTTGAATCATGCTTCAGAGATTCAATCACACCTAGAGCAGCATCCTTCAACAACTTCTGCACGTCAGGCAGCCTCCAAATGATGTAACTTCTCTCAATATATATCCTGATTAGGTGATCCAAAGATGGAATTCCTGTATCTTCAGATTTGAAGAAAGGATTTTTCGTTATGGTTGTCCATGCCTGGTCTTTTAAGGGAACCTTATCCACTAGCCTCCTAAGAACTGGAGGGTGAAGCATCAAAGCCTGCTTCATCAGACCAGATGAAGTCTCTATGTCTTGCAAATTCTTACCATCCTTGGCAGTCGAGTCATGCTCAAGAAACAACCGACAAATGGCAAGAGAATAAGCAAAGTTTGGAAAGTTCCATAAAGAGTTGTCACTTTGATACTCATCAGAAAATTGTTCTAACCATGCATATTCTTCTGCCCTCAGGGAGAAGTAATCAATACAGAACATCGCACCCATGGGATCTGCAGGATCAAGTGAAAGTAGTAATTTGCAGACTTCTAAAGCAGATCGATGACAACCACGCCTGTCTAAGTTCTTCATGTGACCAAAAAGTGTAGAAAACAACGGCTTGTTTGTTTCATGGGTATATTCCAGTCGGCAATCTCCCTGCAAGGGACTGAACATAGGATGCCATGCACACTCCAAAGCATACAAACATTTAGCAATAGCATCTGCTGCCATTTGATGTTCACCTGTAAATCTAAAGTAATCTGCCAATGTCATAAGTGACTCCACATGGTAAGGATGGTGCATCAAAATGCTTGCCACACCATTCAGATCATGGGTTGCCTTGGCAGCTTCAAAAGCCCTTTGAATGTGGCTGTACGAAGCTGAGTGCACATATCTACATCATACAAGGAAATAAGAGTAAAGAACTACAAAATCATAGCAACATATTACAATTTTCTGCTACTTATTCTGAAGCATAAAGCCATAAACATTAAAACGTCAAAGCAGAACACCTCATTAATTGTTCAAAATTTTAAAAAAATTCCTGGAACCTGGCTCATAAGTTTTAGCTGAATCTGCGATAAAAACGCCAAATCATAATATTTCGCAGTATAACTTGGAAGTTGTAACTGAACCACTGGTAAAAGGGTTTAGTATTAATATTGTCAAGGCAATATACGAAAATGAGTTGTTTTTCAGAGTAGGAGATGTATTCCTCTCCTCATGAGAGGACATAGGTATTAAATTCCAACTAATAATAGGTGAAACAAGTTTGCCACCAAAATTGATCTACAAATTTATTTCTGATACAAAAGGTTTTACAGACCCTAAGTGCATCAAGCATCCATCTTCCCTTTATAGAGAAAAGATACACCCTCCCCATGCCCACCTTTATCAACAATCTATCACCCAAAGGCAGCAAGCTGCAGCACAGAAACCAACACAATATGTTCAAATCCTACAATGGCAAATTGACTAAATTCACATTACTTGGTTAAAGATATTGTGTAGCTATTAATTATGGAGAAGGGAACGGAGATAGCAACAGCACAAAAGAAGGGAACGGAGATTATGGAGACTCAACAAGCAACTAAATTGTAACATAATGCAGTAAAGCATTTTATGAATATGACAAATAAAAAAGATATTTACCTAAAGTAATTGTTCCCGTCTTTAGTCTCTAAAAGCTCCATTGAAAGAGACCCATCCCATCGCGGCCAGTGATCATTTGGGGAGACAAGAATACACTTTTTGTGGCTGTACAATCCACGTCTTCCACCACGCACTTGCCTAGAAGTGCTGCCTTGATTAGCGTTCTCAAACGAGCTCACTACCTTTGAACCAAATATTCTTCGTAGCTCATATTCAGCATTCAAGAACTTAGGATCCACCTTCAGAATGGAGGATTTGAACTGTTTAATAACAGTATCACGAGCTCTGACATTCTTACTGGAACTAGCTTCAGGAGCAGAATCAATATCAAGAGATAAAGCTTCTATATCAACCTCCACAGACTTTTTAGATCGATCAGCATTTGAGAGTGAAACCTCTTTATTTTTCTTCTTTTTCTTTTTCTTAGATTTCTTATTAGATGCTGGAACAGTAGGGGCATAGCTTCTCACAACAGATCCCGAATCATTGATCTTATCATCCAAGGCATCATCTATGGCACTGGACTCATCTTCCTGCAGCGGTAATAGAGAAAAAAGTCAAATGATTGAAGAACAGTAAATCATAAATTCATGCTACCAACTGCTGAGGAGACAAAAAGTGCTTCTTATATGCAGTTGGTAAAAAGTCCAAGCACAGGGACTAAGGAAGTAATTCTCCTTTTTCCAGTAGTGATCTTATTCTTCTACATGAGATAGACAGATGGATCTTTCATCTCATGAAAAGAACTTTGTTATCTAAACGTTTATTCAACGTGCAGCAAAGAAACAGAACCTGGTCATTCTCATGGTCATCATCATCATCATTGAGGAGATCAAATGGATTTTTAGGTTGAGCATCAGAGTCAGATTCATCATCATCAAGTTCCTCCTGCAGCTCTTCTGCAATAACATCACCCTCTTGTTTCTGACTTTGCTCTTGTTCCTTCAAAACTTTTCTTAATAGCCGACCAGACATATTCCCTGGATAATATAGAATTATAGAATAGGTCAATGCTATCAAGCAAGTAAAAAAGAAAGGGTGAAAGGAATTGGCAAAGATATATAGCATCTTGCAAAAAGAGTAAGCAACACAACGATCTTTTTAGATGCCAGTAATTAGTGCCTCAAAATTACTATGGTTTAAAGAGAGATTAAGGCTGCGGGAAAAATGAAGGACTTAAGAGTCAAGACTCAACTTCATTTTCCATCTTTCAGACACCTAAACATTCAATTTTAAGTGGCTGATGAAAGATATTTCGATATACATAAGCAATATACCAATATTCAGCCTTCAGAAAGGAGAAAAACTTTACAAAAACCAACCGCTAAACACAGGAAAAGATTTTATCCTCAAAGGAAGCAGCAAATGCTTCTCCATATCTCATTGACATGCCATACAAAATCAACAAGACATGTTTACCATCCTTGTTCATTACATGGAAGCAAATAGGCAATGCCAGATTCTAATTCATCCAGACTCTGGTATCACTACTGCCACAGACAAGTACAACCTCATTTATCACATGGGACGCAATGTAAGACCATGTTAGATACCTAAGTGTGTTATACTTCAATAAAGTGATGAAACTAAAATGTAATTCGTATTATACTTCGGTACTTCCCCTCCAGGCTCCAGTTACCTTAGTCACTACATAGCTTGAATTAAACCTTGCAAAACATCTAATTCCAAAGTCAAGCAATGTTAAACCTCCATTTATCCCCAATGTCACTCAAAAGACCAAACTACAACGCTTAAATACCAACACATCAATTTTACAGCATAAAAAAATCGCCTTGTCAGATCAATTTCCATGTTCGATTCAAACCCGAGTTACATGGCTGGAATTTAGCTTTGTTTTAAGAACTTTTGATAGGTTTTCAAGAATTCAATCGTATTTTGGACCACAGCTCGCCACAAAACAGAAATAATACAATGTAAAGTTCAATGCAGGAATTCTCTTCCAAAACCCTCAAAATACAATTGCTCAATTGGGTACATCTTATTAAAAAAACCCACAAAAATCACACTCATATATTGCAAAAACACTTCAAAATTATTAGAAAAACCTTAAAATTAAGTAATTAACTGAAATTAATACCTTACCTGGAGATTAAGATTATCCCACCTTGGAATTAATGTGGGGAAAAAGCAATTTCAACTGCGGAACAAGAAAAAGAGCATAATACAGTTAATTTTTCAATAAATTCGTTAAATTTGGGGTTTAATGCCAATAAAATTTATAGCAGAAGATATGACAAGAATTAGAGAGGAGTAGGATTGACTTGCCTGAACCCAGAAAATGGATAAACAAGAAGAAATGATCAAGAATCTCAAGATTTTAGATGATGGGTAAGTAATTCGAAGATTATGGATGAACGAAAATATAAAAATTGAAAACGAAGGTGTTTTCAGCTGTAGTGAGTCGGCGACGCCGAGGCCTCGAGACAAATGTTGCGAAGAAAAATATGATTACCACGATATTTTTTTTTTTTTTTTGAGACGTCAAAATGATCTGAATACTTTCTGCGCATTTTTTTGTGACTTGAAAAATGTAGCACGCAAGTCGAGGCGTTTATGATCGTTAAATGTCAATGTCAACCTCGACTTAAGCTTTTAATTACCAAAAATGATCTCTTGAACTATAATTGAGCAATAATCGCATCTCGAAAATCGAAGCAATTCTTTGTATGCAAACTAAGGCAATTCCCTACACACAAATGGAGATATTTATGGGTTATTTTGTCGATAAAAGGTAAAATGTGAAAAAATATGCTACTCTCATGAGTTTAATGCCGGAAAAATTGAGTCAACAACTAAAATCCGGCGAGTGGTACTTTCTCACAAAAATAAGCCTTAATAGGTAAGCTTTAACAACTTTTTTTTAAGGCAGTTTCTCGCAAAAATCAAATTTATAAGGTTGTTTTCAACAAATTTTCCTTTTTTTTTAGATTATAATCAAGTCTCGAGTCATTGTTAGATATGGTGACAAATTTTCATCATGCACTCATGCTCCTTAATGGTAACAAATTGGCAATTGCTTATGTAATGTAACGTGTGGTAGAGTTATGGATGAGCAAGACAAGAGAGAAATTACAAAATCTTTCAATCTTAGCCAAAGTAGTGAGCAAGTTGTCATGTGCTACAGTCTCCCTGATGCCCTGACACAATAAGTCTCATATGAGGCAACTTCCCTATGTTTTTTTTTTTTTTTGGTGTTCCACCCGGTTCACCCTTTGGGCTAATCCGGATTCGGGGATCAGTTCTGGGTGATTAGGTTTCTGTCCCCTCCCAATTGCTGTTGCGGAGGATCGAACACGGGTCCTCCCTACCAAGTGTAGTCCCAATCACCACTACACCAACAACCAACTGGTAGGGCAACCTCCCTATGTCTGTGTGCCTTATTGATACATGTGTTTGTGATGCAAGTTAGTGTCATCATTACGTGTTGTTTCCTCTATTTATTAGCTTATTACGCATATGAGAATGACCAATGTAGATCGAGCCTCGAGGATTAACCACATAGGATCTACCATATCGTCTACCAATCCTACAACCGCGAGATTAAACACATCTCTACTTCGTGCTCCGTGTAATACCCAATTCTCCGTTCTCTCTCAATTAAACATCTTTCTCCACCAAAACCCTTGCAAAACCCTTGCAAAACCCTTTTGCTTGTCAATACTCAACATACACACCAACAAAAATGGCTGCAAGATTTGGTTCATTGTCAAGGTCTTTCATGTCTTCTGCTCGAACTACCACTCTCCGTTCACCACCATCTCTCCTCCGTCCTCCTCCTATCTCCTCCCCTCGCCTCCGCCCTCGCCGCCCCTCCTTCGCTCCTTCCAGGTCTCCCTCAATTCCCTTTTCTCTCTCTTCCTTTTCACCACTATTTTCATCCACATTTTACTTAATGATTATTATGTTGCTCTATTTTGGTTCAATTTATTTAATTTGCTGAAATGACTTATGGGTATTTTTTGAAATTGAATTTTGATTTAATCCCTGAAATGTAGATCTTTGAATAAGGATTTTGTATTAGTTGGGTTAATATAATGTTAGTTAGTTGACTATGTAGCAGATAGTTGAAGGGTGAACATAAATTATTGTCTTGGTTGTTATTTATTGTATCTTAGAATCAATGTAGGTTCAATTTTGAGTGTGTGATTCATATGTAAATGTGTATGATTCCTGGGAACTTTGTTGCAATTAATTTGGATTTCTAAAAATGTGATCTTTGAATAAGGATGTCGTTTTATTAATGCATCTGATATTCAGAGGCTAAATGCAACATCTTTGATTTGCTGGTTGAATTATTATATCTAATGATCAATGTTGTTTAATTTTGTGTTTCTAAATTGAATTGTAACTTTATTTGTTTGTAGAAACTTTGGAGAATTAGGATGCACGCAGTCATTGCTTCCTTTCAGCTGTGCTGCAACTTTGCCTGGACGCCTATCTACTGAATTGCGAGTATCCGAACTCTTCCATGGTACCTTTTGCCGTTCTTGTCAGGATCGCTAGTAGTTAATTTGTGAGTCCATTTCTAGGACAATTTTTTTTTTTTTTGTGATAATTGCCATGCTATCAAATTAACATCCAATTTATATGTACTTTGTGTGTTAATTGAAACAACATTAATATTACACTATGCTGTTTAGACCAGTAAAGAATTCAGAGAATAAGATAACTTAGTTATCATTGCTTATTTACTTTCGTCTTTATGCTGGATTTGGTTGTTGAGAATTGTTGTGATTGGGAATTATAGGGAATAATGGAGAGGATGGGTGATGTTGCTTGGAAGCGTCGATCATCGAAAGGACAGAGGTGCTGCGTCTTTAGGTTATTATCTTCTTTTGATTTTGCTCCCCAGCATTTAACGTGTTTAAATTACTATTTATTTTTTCCTGGATTACTCTTGGCTATTAATTGTATCAAATTTGAAATCATTACAAAACAGAATTTGTTAAAGGAAAAACAATTATAGCTGATTACTTGAGATTGATGACTTCCTGCCAGAAAACAGGAAAGAAGGCTATATATTTATGGACATTCTCACTGTTGTTAAAGACATTATGCCTTTGTTTTATGTTTGTTTGCTTCAAGCATATCTTAGCTATCTGTCTCACAGTTTAATGCAAGACTGCAGACTTCTACACATTACTTTTCCTTAATCCGTAAATAGTTACCTATTGTATGCTTTGAACTTCTCATTGCTCGGATTAATACTGTTTTTTCCATTTTCACAGTTTTATGCTTAATCGTGTTTTACTTCTCAATGTATACTTCACCTTGGATGTGGAATATTTTTATATATGATTCTTGATTCATCCTTATATTTATAACCCTATTATATGGACATTTATATGATATATATTTTGTTGGAGTTTCTTGTTGAAACCTATAATGCCCGTAATTCTTCTCTCTTTTACCGGTTCAGTTCAGATCCCTTGGTGATGTCAATATTTATTGCCTTACTTCTTTGCAAATTAGTGGTCTGGTATTGTGTTGGACGAATAACCAACTTGGCAACTGGAGTATGAAAAGTAGGTGTGTTGAGGATTGTATGAGTTATAGCAAGTCAATACACTAGCTTTTTTGGATTTGGTGTGCCATGCAATATTGGTACTTCTATCTTCTGAAGAGGACATGTTTACTCAAACCTAGCTACAAGTTAGTTACTTTAGAGTCTTGAACTTGGGTTTGATTGAAAAGCCACAAGCATATTTCTAGAAAGTATAGTGACTTAGCTATATCCTGCTTTCTACAAGATGAAGATCTTTTGCATCAGTTCAAACTACTAGAAATTTCTCCCTCCAATCATCATGGAAATTTTCATAGGTGTCTTGAAGGATTAAGCTAATTCAAGCTTGGGGTTGAGCAGGCATACCCTACTTAACTAGATCCATTACGTAATCTTTTTTTCGGAGGTTAGCCGGGTTGCCTTGCCATGTAAATATACTATTTATGTCGAAATGTCGAGTAATAATAAGGAAACGTTTCAATGTAATGATTATAGTTGGTTGGAGAGAGTTATAGCAGTGAGGCAATCATCTTTTAATCATGTTGGACGATATACCCTTAAAAACTAACAATACCTTTTCCTAGCATATTTGAATACTTCTTCTGTTCTTCATCACTTAATTCTTTTCACTCTTTCATTCCCCAAAATGCCTTATGGGCACAAGCCCCAATGATGCCTTCTCTCTCTCTCTCTCTCCCCCTCTCTCTCCTAGAGCTGCATTTAATATTTGTCCCCAATCTAACTGAGATACTCATTTAAAGTAGAGGGAGTTTGTAAAAGAGTTACATCCTCTTCCACAATTCCACATAGAACCTATTTCTCACACCTTAACCAATGCCCCCTTCCCATCTCATCCTTTGGCATCATACACTGCTCTCCACAATGTTTTCCTCATGTCTTTCCCTTCTCTGTTCCACTCATTCTTGTCCCTTTAATATCTTTTCCTCCCTTTTTACCCCCATTTGTCACCAATCTCAACACCACAATAATTTCATGTTGTATATCTCACTTCTCACCTAATACCTGTGACTCTGTGTGCTCCTTTATTTTAGCCTACTACACGTGAGTCCACACTTGAAGAACATTATGGTAAAAAGCTTTATTTTCAACTTTCTGGAGGCTATAATCTTCCACCATCACCACAGCTTTTCCACCACAGATTCAGTGGTAGTTGGGGCCTCTGTGGGTGAAGGGTTATTAGGAGAAAGGTACAATAATTCAGTGTTGGAACATCTTGTCTTTGATTTGTGTAAAGATGGAGTAACAATGATGGAAAGTTAAATATGAGGATATCTAAAGGTGTGCAAATTAGCCAATCGGAAAGGATAAAGCACACAGTTGCTTATGAATCACTAACCTATGTTTGTTTTAAGAATGAAAGATTTTACCAAATAAACCTTGGTAAGTTTTTACCTCAGTGGGCCATGGTAAATTAAAAGATGGGGGGGGGGGGGGGGGGACAACATTGATAAGCTATTAAAACAACTCTTGTACCCGAAAGCACACATGTACATGTCGAGACTTGTCATGTATTTAATCTTGTGAGATGGTTGAGAACTTTATAGGTTTTGTTAGACTTCTGGTTTTGTAATTTTATTCATTGTCCGTTTTGGGTGGCAATTCAGGTCAATGGACCAGGCTCAAGTTTAGTTTCAGGTTGTGTCCCTAAAAAAAAAGGTTAAATGTGGTTCAGGTTTCTCTCAGTAACTCTAGTTCGGGTTAGGTCAAGCCAATTCTATTTCTTCTGTTGCCAACACCTAGAGTCTTTCCCGGATCACAAGAGTCCTTCCTCCTCCCCATATTTTTCAAGACATACATTGTAAATTTACAAGTACCACTGGGAGTTTCTTGATTGTTTTTAACTTTTATTACTCTAATTTTTCAAAAAAAAACTTTTTCCTTTGGTTCTTGGCAAATTGAACAATGATTTGGAAATGGTAGGGGACCATTTACATGCACTTGTCTTGTATCTTGTGGCATTCTATCCTTTGCAGAATAGATTTAAAGGAGTGTCAGAAAATAAAGGGATGTGTAAAATGCCTTCAAGGGTGTTTGTATTCTTCTTACTATAATCAGAAATCCTATTTGATTCTTATACTATGATTATACTATGATTTGAATATCTTTTCAGGTAAGCTTGCTGCCCGTAATATTTGGGCTTTGACTTATCCCAAAAATGACAGTAATTATCCCATGCTACATGCCAAAAAGTAGTGCTTGTTGATTTTCAATAGATGGCGCCCACTTTCTAACTATTTGCCTTGAGCACCAGCCTATGGTCCTAAGCTCCATCTCTGGAATGAGAACACAGCTGTTGTCAGTTTGTTTGTTTTTGTTTTTGTTTTTTTGTCTAGCAAGTTCTATCTGGATGAGTGGATGACTGGATCCTGTCACCAGAATCAGATTTTCAATTATGAGAGATCAAACATTCTGGATGCAACAGAGCCACTCTAAAATCAAGAGAACTTTGTTTTCGTTCCACCTCACCCCATTTTTCCTCTACCCCCCCTTCCCCCTGGCACTTGGCTACAATCCACTAACCATGCTAGTGGTATATGTTGGAGTAGATTTAGCCATTTTCCAACTCTTGGACCTGTAATAGGGCCTAATCACTAGTGTCAAACGCAGAGCCTTATGCAGGCATCCTAACAATGTTATCCTCGGCACTATTGTGGATGGGCTGGTTAAGGTCCAGTGATCTTTGTCTATGTGAGCACTCATGTTACATCCTTTCTTACTCTTTGCTGTGAAAGTGTGAAGCCTTTGATATTGAGGGGCACTTTGACTTGTATTGATGCTTGCGACTGTTTCTCTGTACATAAATACATAAAACCATCAAGGGCTAAATCAAACAAATTATCTTTGCTCTGCTTCTTCCCCCTTGCATGTCAGCCAAGGGTCTAGTTAAACAGGCTCCTCACGATACCCTTTGTTACGGAATAGGTGAGAGCCTTGTGAAATGTTGGTAGAACTTATAGTGTGACATGGTACCAGTCCCTGTGCTCTGGGATATGAGAAGCTGTTTAAAGTTTTGATTTTGCAAATTGACGTTCTCTTTGTCCTAAGAATGAGGCCAATCTTGCTGAAAAGTAGTTCATTTTTTTTTTGACACTTATCTTTAGTTCTGTTTAGGATGAGGTGAGTTCATCCTCTTTTGTTTAAAGCTGTTCTTGTGGTGTGTAAAAGGATAAAGATAAAGTGAAAAGGGGGAGTCTTTTAGTGTAGAACTTGCTCAAGTCCAGATTTGAGTTTTTTGGTTTGAGGCTATTGTATAGCTGAAGTCATGTGTTACATTCCAACTTCCAAGGGTCCAAGAATAAATATACTTTAAGATAACTCGAGGGCATGGTATTTTAGGCTCTAGCACACCTGTTAACGCACCCCTTTGGTTTGTTTTTAGATTAAACATATTTCATGCTAAATGGAATTTGAGTTGTACTTTAATAGTATTAAACTATTAATTATGTAGAAGCTGGACCCTATCTGGGGTTTATGATGATCAACTTAAAACAAATTTCTGATTCTGATGTTGCTGTTACATTTCAGGTACATAACAAGATATGGATCAGCTCATCCAAAGCTGATAGTCTCCTCACTTACAAGTGGGTGTACTGTATGCAATATTGACCTTGGAACCCTTTTTGGTTGGCACATTATAAAATCAACTCAACTCATGAAGATCCATATCTTTTTAGAAAACTGTAGGACCCTGCCGCTGTCCTGTTTCTTTTTGACACATGTTTTCTGCTCTATATTAGATCTTGCTATTAATTTCCTGTGGCCATACGCTTTGATTTTTATTCTCAGTTCCATCCTGAGCTTCTGTTTGTGGTGCCTTTTTGGGATGATATACAAGTATCTTTCTTAACCACTTCAAAGGGCTCTTATCTGGATGCCACTGGATCAGACCAACTTGTTCATAATAATATAGTCCTCTGTTTTTTTCATGCTTGGCTTTTACTAGATATTTCTTTGTTTTGCGGTGTATACGCTGCGGGATAGGAGTCATCACTCACAGGAATCATTCACATGACTGATAATCTGATGTAAATCAGGTAAATGATCTCATTGCTAGGGGAGAGAGAAGAGGGGATAATTTTGTTGGGTGGGTATGAGTAGCAATGTTAGATACAAAGTAAAGAGAAAAAAGTCTTGAGGACACCCCCAAAGTGGCATAGTATAACTGTAACATAGCCAATTATCCCTGGAATGGAGACAGTTAATTTTGTTTTCTTGAAGACCTATGCTGAAGATGTTGGGATGTTTTAGCTTCAAAATGAGATACTGTTCCTATGTGACCTACTGATTAGCTGTGATGAAAAGAAAGGTTTGATCCACCGTATTTGGTGAATATCGGTGAGTGCGGAGCTCCATTAGTAGAAACCGAAAAATTGTTTGTCACTGCAGGAGAAGAAAAGTGGATCAATATAGCTTTAGGCAAACTGCATCCAACAACTCCCTTAAATCCTAGGGGAGGAGAAAATAATAACCTTAGGAAATCTAATGCTATATATAGTATGATTGCAAAAATCCTGGGTTATAATTGTAGAAATTGTGTGTGTATGTGATTGTATTAATTATTAATATTGTCTATTAATTATTTTTTATTATTAATCATTATTATTTAGTAATATTATTTAATAATTAATATTATTTATTACTCCGTATATTATTATTATTTATTATATTATTATACTTTATTAATATTATTATTTATTATATATTAATATTAATTAATATTAGAAATAATATTATTATTTGTTATTAATTTTATTATTTGATATTTATTTTTAATTATTAATCATTAATTATTAATTATTATCTATTATATTATTATTAATAATTATTTTTTAATTACTATTTATTATTATTATATATTTAGTATGTTATTTTTTATTTATTTATTATAATATTATTATTTTTTTTAATATTATTAATATTTATTATTATTATTTATTAAATAAATATTATTGTATTATTTTTTATTATTATACTTATACTATTAATTATTATTATTTATTATATCAATATTAAATATTATTTATTTATTATAATATTAATAAATAATAATTTATGTTATCATTATTATAATTATTAATCTCAATTTGATTTAATTCAATTCAATTCAGGTTAGGTCCATTAAATTTAGTTCAGTTCAGTTCAGTTTAATTCAGCCCAAAAGAACAAGGCGTAAGTCATTTTGTTGCTTTGTATGAAAGGTAGACATGTAGCAAGGAAATATGGTATGTGAAACTATAAAAGTTGAAGAGAACTTCAAATGACCAAAATAGCTATTGTGCATATAACTTTTTTTTTTCTTTTTTAATGTAAGGGAGCATATAACTCATTATGCTCTACATAAGTACATGGTGCACAAAGAAAAAAAATTCGTATATTAAAAATTTCTTCAAAAAAAACTTATGATGTTAATTGCTTATATCCCTCCATGTTGTATAAACAATATTTTTTTATTTTTAATTTTTTTTATATAGGGATATAAATCTGTGAATTATGAGATTGACAAGTATTTCTCCTATAATTCATAAAACATTTCCTAATATTTTTTCCATCCTTGAATTGAACATGAAATGATTGGAGCACGACCTAACTCTTTAGTAACTGTAGCATTCATTTGATTAATATCGTACAACTTCCCTGGGATGAAACCATTTCTGGTAAGGATATTTAGCATATCGATCTTATTCCACCCTAATAAACCAAGCTTGAAATATTCACTTTGGGTTATTTGAGGTTGTAGACGGCTACCAAAATCATCCCATTCATGTTTCCAGAAACCTTGATTATCATTTGGATTTTTATTGTTGATCCAACTATTATTAAGCCGTATTTCCAAATTCGCTAGTTTATATCAAATACAACACTAGGAGTTGTTGGTTTGACTGTCCACCATTTGGGCGCATAATATTCGTCCCAAATGCTGTGAATTGTGAAATTATCTGTTATCACGGGTTGAGGACAACGTTGATTATGAATGGATTGAGATAAATCTAGGCAAAATGTTGTAGGCCATGATACTACATAAGTTAAGTAGTCATGGCCTTTGTTTATGGAAACATAAGAAGCTAAACAAAGTGTAAAAAAGAAGTTTCAAGCTTGACATTTTGTGAGAAATTAAGAAACTTAAAAGAGTGTTGTAGTGAAAAAGGTATGTGTTTGAGGAAAATTAGGGTAGGAAGTGTAAGTAGAACAATTGATTGCATGGTCTTTATATAGGATATGAGTGTGTGTTTTAGTAACATTTATTAACAAGCATAAAGATTTGTTTTATTATAAAAGTATTTCTTTAATGCATATATTAAATTTGGGTAGATGAGAAGCACACATAAAGGTGGTTCTCATGAACATATGAACATGAAACAAAGATTGCACAATAAATTTTTGTTGTTAACTTAGGTACTTCAAGATTGTTCCTTCAAGATTATATATATTATATATGTATATATATAATATATATAAATTATATATTATATATGTATGTATATAATATATATAAATTTTGACCAGATATCTTAGACTAAACAAAGAAACCAAGTTTGAGGAAAATCTGTTTTCTTTGATGTGCTTAGATTTTAGGCAACAAGAGTCATATTTCTATAATATATAACAAAAGCATAGAAAGTTAGAAACCTAGCTTTACTAAAACAAGAATAATAATATAGAAACAACAAAGGGATTCAAAGATTAATATAAGTTCTATACACAATAAAAGGGTATTAATCGTGCTAATTAGATAGTAAACATTATTAATCAGAAATCTTGTCAATCAATTCAAACCACAAAGGCAATTTAGGGATTATTAAGCAAGTTTCATATGTTTATATTTGTAACCAGGGAATAACCGAACAAATCAGTATTTAATTACAGATTCTGAACAACAACTAATGAGAGTGAGCGGATTTCATGTCGTCACTTAAGCAAAACTAACACAGGTTGACTAACTAGATGCACAAAGCAACAAGGGACAATAAAGTAAATACTCTATTACAATTAAAACTTACTCATAATAAAATTAGTACCCAAACCCCACAACTACACAAACGCAAATAATGAGTGAAACCCAAAAACATCCCATGTCACCTAAGTAAGTAATAGTTTCACTAGTGGAATTGTTGGGATTGTCAACTACAAAAACCTTTACCTTTAACCCCAACCTACACAGATTAGGTGTGTCGGATATAAAATAATGTCAACCCGTTTCCGTCATCTCTATCATTGCTTGAGCCGAATTGTATTCAAAATCCTCGATGTCAATTAGATTGTTTGCTACACAGTTCTCATAATCTGACTCGTGTACTTCAACGACAGTCTGATTCTCCACCACATTGAATACTAAAAAAAAAGAAAAAACAACGAATTATTACAATACAATTAACGGGAGCCTATTATGTACATCGGGTGTACCGTACACCCGAGTTATTTGCTCATTCAATCAACAAATGAGTAAGAATATTATTTGTTTATTTGTTGATAAAATGAGCAAATGACCCCAGGTGTATGGTACACCTGGATGTATATAACAAATTCTACAATTAACTAGTACTTTGAATGTTTTCGAATACTATATTTGTTTTTTTAAGTTACCATTCACTCTAATTTCTCATATTTGTTAGCATCTTTTAATAATAAATTATAAATTATGAATATAGATAGTTAATAAACAAGAAATAAGATTACACAACTTTAACCAGTGACGAATATAGCATTTATATAAGTGGGTTCAAATTATATAAAAATTAAATAAATTAACAAATTACATGAAACTAGTTATATAATTTATATAAGAGGCATATCTAACATTATTGACCTATATAATTAATAACTTATTATTTCTTCATCTTTCAAATATTAATAATAAGATTTTTTTTTTACGGATTAAGTGGGGTCAATTGACCCACCTTCACCACCTACCACCCCCGTCACCACCATCCACCCCCGTCACCACCATCACCACCATCACCACCATCCAGATTGAGAAAAATTAGGGAAATTCTACATGGTGGCCTCCAGGTTTTAATTTTTCTACATGGAAGACAAACTTTTTTCCAACTCTCTCTAGTGGCACCCAAGTTTTGAAAAATTAACCATAGCACCCTCTTTTAGGTTTATGGCTAACTTTTTTTGTTTTTGGTTAACCCTAATTAATTTTAAAAATTAAGTAAATTAAAAAAAAAAAAGAAACCACTTGCCAAACCCCATTGCCACCACCACCACGCCGGAACACTAACCCCAACCAGCCGCCGCCGCCCAGATCTCTCACAGCCGCCTCCCAGACCGCCCACACCAGCCAGCCCAGCCAATCCCTTTCCCGACCAACCACACAACCTCCCTCGCCGAAATCGCGAACGAACTCCCACCAACCTCCCTCACCAGAATTGCGAACGAACTCCCACCAACCTCCCTCACCAGAACCGCGAACAAACTCCTACCAACCTCCCTCACCGGAACCGCGAACAAACTCCTAAAACCCCCTACCCAAACCCGAAACCCATATCCTAAAGAATTGGAAGTGGTTTGGGCTATGGGGTTTCGCGTTTGGGTTAGGGGTTTTAGGTTTCGGGCCGCCGGCTTGCGGTGGAGGAAGAGGAGGGGTTTCGTTCCGGTTAAGGGGAAGGGGAGGTTGGTTGAATCGGGGAAGGGAAAAGGAGTGGTTGGGGTTAGGTTGATCGGCCGGCCGGCCGGCACGAGGGGGAGGGAGAGGTCTGGGGCGGGGCGGCTGGGTTGTGGGGTTAGGGTTCCGGCGAGTTGGTGGTGGCTAGCCGGGTTGGTTGGGGTGTTTTTTTTATTGTTTATTAAATAATTTTTTAATAAAAAAAATCAAAGGTTAACCATTTTTATCATAAAGGTTAGCCTTAAAACAAAAAAAGGTCACTATGCTTCATTTTGCAAAACCAGGGTACCACTTGATAGAATTGGAAAAAAGTTTGTCTTCCACGTAGAATTTCTAAATCCGGGAGGCCACCATGTAGAATTTCTCGAAAAATTAATATTATCACCATGCCCATAATTAGTAATAGTTGTTTGTGTTGAGAATTTTTTGTTCTATGGACCTACGGAGTATTGTTATGGTTGGTTGTAATAATATTTATATGCATAAATAATGGGATGAATAATGGGATGAAGTTGAAGATTATTCATGAGTATAACATTTTGATGAGTAGGTGAGTAATGCTATTGTAATAAAAATGAAGTGAAACATTATCTAGTTTTCCTACATTTAAACATCACACAAACTCTAATGAATTGCCCTTCGCCAAAAATCTTATATGAATGACGCATAATTGAAAAAAGCAAGGCATGCATAACAAACTACTCCATCTAATATCCAATGAAATTGGCGCAAACTGAGAAATGAAATTGGCAATCATTTTCATAAAATTTAAACACATGAAATACAGACATTACAAATTCGAAATAAATTTCCATGAATTTTATTGCCCAAATTATACAAAATTAAAAAGATAGAGCAACTATATCATAATAGAATTTTGTTGCCCAAATTACACAAGATTGAGAAAGATTGTGAGATTTAATTAATTAATAGATAAAAATCGGGTGTTTAATCATAGAATTGCAAGTAGCTAAAATAATACTAAAATTTAACAACTGAAAGTCCATGTAGTTGGATCAGGATGACTGAAATGATTCTCTATGTTCTTACACAAACTTGCTGATTAGCATATTCAACTTTACAATTAATGAGTAAATCATAATTCACTTTAAACAAAATTGCAAGAAAAAAGGTGAGTAAAATAATTTGAATTAGAATAATGCAAAAGAGAAAGAGAAAAATTACCCATTTATAGCTAAAATGACCACTTAGAATGACGAGCTTCAGACTTAATTGAGTCCTGAAATCATCTAAGCCTTTGTTGAGTAGGTATATAAAAGCACCATATATACCATTTTCTCGACATAGCCTTACAACCTGTATAAGATCAGGTTTATCACACCATTTAAGCTACCAAATGACGTAACATACTTCAATAGTATCTACAATTCTATAAACTAGAAGATTTAAATAACCTGATTAAAATCCAAGGATCCATGTGAAGAACACATTGCTCCCAAGGCTTGAGATCTGCATTTGGTTTACCTTCTGCAGAGACTAAACGGCTTTAGCTGGATCTCTACCATGCATTGCAAAAAAAGGGGCGGGTCACAATAAGATTCCTAAATATCTTAACTTCCTAAAATCTATCACAATATATCACATATATCTTTTCACAATAAGATTTCATATGATATTATTCTCATAATATCATATCACAATATACTCCTATCTCAATAAATCCTTAAGGTGATTTAGTGAATTCTCCATCCTATGTGAAGTAAATATATGTCACGTCGTGAAATGTAAAACTTCACTGTAAGTCAGTAACTTAATTTGGAAATGTTTACCCTGTCTCATTCTCCCCCTTAGAGTTCTCTTTGCCGGCGACCTCCATTATCGTCGTTCTTTGTGTATAAGGGGCGGGTCTGGGTTTTGTTTTCCAGATCTAAAGCACGGGAAGGTTAGTGAATTCCGTTCTCTCGTCCTCCTTCGTTCTTCCTTACTCATCAACAATGGCTCAATCAACAATGGCCGATTCTGTCCATACCACAATAAACATCATCCCCAACACCACACAAAAACCTAACCCCACCATTTCCGGCAGCTTCGCCGTCGGAATTTAACGAAAAACCCTAAAGCAAATATTGAAATTAAGGGCATGGTTAACCCCTAATGGATAGGTGTTTGACGCTTGTGAGCTTTCCTTCCTCCATTGAAGCTACTACATAATAGATTGTGAAATTGAAATTTGATGATTAGCGATTAACACTAGATCGTGAAATTGAAACTTGATGATTATTAGCAGTGGCGTTTGACATTAAATTCGACGATTAAAAAATTTAATCTTACCTTTTTTTTTGAGGGAAAATTTAATCTTACCTTAAAATTGTTTCAACGGTGGAAATAATGTACTGTGTTGAATCGAAATATGTCACTTTTCTTTTCACCATCACTTTTGAGCACTGTTCAAAAGTAAAGTAACATGGATTCACTCCGTCTCTGTCAAGTCCTTTACACGTCATACTAGACAAACACAACTGCCAGACCACAATTACAGAAATATCCCCATGAGAAACAATTTATGTTAATCAATATGAGAAACTTGGATTTACCCTAGAAAACACTCAATGTTGAGTTAATGTGTGATGGTACAAAATGTGTAATGGTCATATATAAGCCCCAACAATGAATATCCATGAGAGCAATACACAATGTTAACGTATGTTAGAGTAAGAAATTACTAACCATGCGAATTCAAGCTAGGGATCCAAAATGGCGTCAAGCTTTATGCTCTCGAACAATAAAGCATCACCCCAATTTAATTTGACTGAAAGGCCACAAAAAAATTCATCAAAGATGCATCAATATGCAAATAAAGCCTAGACTTTATATACTGCATAGGGAGGCAACTTCTAAGCTTTCAAAATTGAAGGAACTTCATTGGATACTTATTTTGCTCTCAAAAGAGTAAATTGCTATCACAAGTGCATTTTTCACATAAGATTGTCAAGTATTATTCTATTGTGAAGGTATTTACAAAGAAATATGAGCTACATCATTTTAAAACCTCCAAGAAAGTTCAGTTTCAAGAAAAATGTAAGAGGCAGGTTGGGGAATACCTTATAGTAGAATATCAAAACAAGAAAAGTTACACTATGTCGCTAATTATTATTGGTCACTTCTTGAAACCTATATGGTGTTAGGTAATTAGAGTAAATTTTATCACCATAATACCAAAGAATAAAAGCAATACAAGGTAGTAGTATAGATTACAGAGTACCGCAAGACATGAAGCCCCAACCAATAGAGCAAATTTACGATTGTTAGATACAAGTTGACCCACTGTTTAGCCAAGATTGCACTAGCTCTAAAGAGAGGGTGGTGGAGGTATAATATCTTATAGTTTAGATGGGCGGTGTTATATGAATAAAAATAGAGCGATATGGTTATGAATTAGCGTTAAAAAAGCAGGTCAAAACCCCAACTTTTGCTGGCATGATAGTGTGATAAATTAGAGTTAAAAAAGCTTGTTTTCCCGCATCTCAAATTTAGACTCCTTCCATTTAGAAGATAAGATCAATATGAACATAATCAAGATGAAATTAGATACCTATGGCAGCATTTAAAATTCTAATCGGAACACGAATGGTTATTATATATGCATAGATTTCAAAATAATCAGAAGCTTATACCACAAAACCCATAATTTATTAATTCTTACAATAGCTTACGTACAACATAAATTCAGCAGTGCTAAGAATCAGCCCAAGCCACCAGTGATCCACACGTATGCATGAAAATGAGGGGTTAAAAGGGGCATTTTGTCTGAGTTAGTTACACTTTTTAGAAGGGTATCTTAGGAAAAGAGTAAATAATTCTGTTAGGAGGTTGCAGGGAATAAAAAGGGGGAGAGGAGGACTGTAAAGATCATTCAGAAAAGTAGAGTAAGAAACACCTTGGGAGAGAACCATTCCTCTCCAAAGATTGGCTAGACTGTATTGTTGATCTTTTCCCTAAAATCATCAATATAGTCATATCTGGGTTCCTGAAACTTCTTTTATTCTGATATTTGCTGTGATTATCTTCCTTGTGTGTGTTGAGGTCTTACAGGTGATTGAAATTTGCTAAGAATCAGTTGGATACTTAGCAATTGGTATCAGAGCAGTCGGACCTGTTAGTTGACGGAATCTCAAAAAAAAAAAAAAAAGAACAATGGCTTCAACACCGGTATAGACGGTCGATGCGGTGGAGACGGAGATTCTCGAACTGAAACAAACTCTTAAACAAGAGTTGACGGATTTTAAGTTGGCATTTCAAAGGGAGATCATGGAGCAACTGAAGTCCGGGATGAGGGAGGAGTTTTCGACCCTTACCTTGAAGTTCATGGAGGAGCAGAAGGCGTCGAGTTCTTTGACCCATCAACCAAATGGGTATGAGGATCAGTGGAGAGCGCCGCCTAGTCTTAACCGTTTTGGTGGTTTTCTTGGGTCTGGCGGGTTTGATGGTGGAGGGTCCATTTGGTGGATGAAGAAGCTTGATCTACCCACCTTCGACGGAAACAACCGCGATGGCTAGATAAGCGCTACTTCAATTTTTTATCGATTGAGTGAGGAGAATAAAGTGGAGGCAGCGGTGGTGGCTCTAGATGGAGATGCCCTGTTATGCCCTGTTGTGGTATCAATATGAACATCAGCGGCGGCCGATAACTCGATGGTCGGGATTGAGGGCAATACTGCTACATCAGTTTCGACCCATTTCCGCCGGAGATGTCCATGAACAATGGCTTTCTCATGAGCAAGGTGGTGATAGCGTAGTCGACTATCGGAGAAAGTTTATCGCGTTGTTGTCGCCTCTAGAACACATTCCATACGAAGTAGCAAAGGGGCAATTTCTTACTGGGCTCAGGGATGAAATACGACCCGAGGTTCGCTTGCTTGGGCCCAGAACAATTGGTGCTGCAATGGATCTAGCAGTCAAGGTGGAGGATAAGTTGAGGTTTGGATCTAATAGGAGGGTTGCGTACCAGTATGCATATGGGCCTAATTCTATAAAGGGTCCGAGTCGTGTGGGGTCAGTGGCCCAAACTCAGCGGACTCACACAGGCTCCTATTATTCTTACCCCCCCTTCAAACACATTGACCATTAGTTCGACATTTTCTTCACTAATCACAAAAGGCGAAAGTGCAATGCCAGTAGCCAAACCTATCGGCGAGATCTAGCGTTTGAATGAAGGAGTTGCAACAAAAGAGATAGAAGGGCTTATGTTTTCATTGTGACAACAAATGGACGTTGAACCACCGTTGCGAATGCAGTGAATTGAGTGTCTTATTGACGCAAGGCGAGGATGACAATGAGGCTTTACTAAGCCCTAGCAGCCAACCATTGGAGGGAATTCCGAAGGTTTTTTTTTTTTAGCAACTACAGCCTGAAATCTCCTTGAACTCGGTGATGGGAATCACGAGTCCAAAAACACTGAAGTTGTTGGGGGAGTTGTGTGGTCAGGAGGTTGTAGTGATGGTGGATCCAGGCGCGACACACAATTTCATATCAATTGAGGCAATAGAGAGGTTGTGCCTTCCAATTTCTCTCTCTAAGGCATTTGAGGTTTCCTTGTGTACGGGGGAATCAATCCTTGGCGAAGGGGAATGTAAGGATGTTATGTTGAAGATGCAGGGGATTGAGGTGTTGGAGGATTTTCTTTCGTTACCCCTTGGTAACTCTGATATACTTTTAGGCATTCAATGGTTGGAGAAGTTGGGGACAATGAAAACAAATCAGAAGACGCAAACGTTGAAGTTTATTGTTGGAGGAAAATCAGTGACTCTTAAAAGGGACCCTTCTTTGGGGAGGACACATATTTCCTTGAAGGCTATGTTGAGAAGTATATGGAAGGAGAAAAAGGGTGTGTTGGTGGAGTTGATTCGAATAGAGGGTGGAATGACAGAAGAAACAGAGAGTACAATTGAGGTATCGGGATTTTTGCAGGAACTTGTGGAGACATTTGAGCATGTTTCTCACATGCCAATGGGGCTGCCCCCCTCGCGAGGGCATGATCATGCCATTGTACTCAAGGAGGGGGTTGACCCAGTGAATGTGCGGCCTTATAGATACCTACAACTCCGGAAAAGTGAAATTGAACGCTTGGTTCGTGATATACTGGCAGCAAGAATCATACAAGTATCAAGCAACCCGTTCTCTAGCCCAGTGCTCTTGGTTAAAATGAAGGATGGTTCTTGGAAATTCTGCGTGGATTATCGAGTCTTGAATAAGGCCACTGTTCCAGACAACTACCCCATACCGGTGATAGATGAACTGCTCGACGAATTACATGGGTCAGTGGTGTTTACTAAGTTCAACCTAAAGTCAGGTTATCATCAAATACGAATGAAAGCTAATGATGTGCATAAAACAGCTTTTAGAACTCATGTTGGCCATTATGAGGGGAATTTTGAGTCTCACAGGGTATTACAGGAAGTTCATTCAGAGCTATGCAATAATCGCTCACCCCTTAACTGAACAGCTGAGAAAAGATAACTTCAGATGGAATCAGGAGGCTGCTCAGGCTTTTATGTCTCTAAAACAGGCCATGATGGAGGCCCCATTCTCGCAATGCCAAACTTCCATCAACCTTTCATAGTTGAGACGGATGCGTCAGGGTTTGGTTAAGGTGTAGTGCTGCTTCAAAACAGGCACCCTATAGCCTACTTTAGTAAGGTGCACTACTAGAAAACAGTCGATTTTCGACGAAAACGTTCCGACGGACACGTATTATCGTCGGAAAAACCGAAATTTCCGACGGAATTATAATCCGTTGGAAATTTCCGACGGAATATAAATCCATCGGAAAATATGTACTTATTCCGTCGGAAATTAAAATTTTCGACGGATTTTAATTTCGTCGGAATATATATTTTTTTTTTATAAAAGCAAACCCTAAACTCTTTTAACTTAACCCTCTTTCCGCCACTTTCTTCTACTTCTTCTCTTTCTCTCTCCTTTACTCGCCTCTTTCTTCTTCTTCTCTTTTTCTCGCCTTCCCTCTCTCTGATTCTCTTTCTCTTTTCTCTCTCCTCTTCTCCTTCTCCTGTTCTCTTTCCTCTTCTCCTTCCTCTGTTCTCTCGTCCTCTTCTCCGTAATCCCAAATCTAAACCCGCAACCCCAACCCGTTTTTTCTCCTTTCTCCTTTCTTTCATTCTCACAAAATCGCACCATTAAAAGTTCGCAACACCTCACGCATGAAAACTGGACTGGGCTTTTAATTTTTTGAACAAAGTAAGGTTTTTCATGTCAAATTCGACCATGAAAACTCTAGATCTAGAGTTTTCATGGTCGAATTTGACATGAAAAACCCAAATTCAAGCCAATTTTGGGGTTTTGATGGTGAAATTCAAGGTATGTTCTTTTTTTCTTACTTATTTTTGGTTTTTGAGATTTTATTTTTTTTTACTTTTATGGTGATGTGTGGTTGAATTGCGGTGGCGATGGACTGGTGGGTGGTTTGTGTTAGGAAACTGCGGTGGTGGTGGGTGGTTTGTGTTCCGGTAATTGTGGTGTAGATCTAGGCTTAGGGTTTGTCGGTGGCGGTGGTCTTTTGGTTATTTTTGTGGGTGGCGGTGGTCTTAGGTGGGTTTAGGTCAGGCCGCCAGGGCTAAGGGTTAGGGTGGGGTGGGTTAATTTGGTGAGAGAGGTGGGATTGGTTAGGGTTCGGTCAGGGTTTGGGTTAGGGTTTGGGTGTTTTAGGTGGGTGGATCTGGGTATGGGTTTGGTGGGGTTTTGGTTAGGGTTCGGTCAGGGTTTGGGTTAGGTGGGACTGGTTTAGGGTTCGGTGGTGGTGGTGGTGGTGGTGGGTGGCGCTGGGTTTGTGGTGGCTATGGGCTTAGGTGGGTTTAGGGTTAGGGTGGGGAGAGTGGCGGTCTGATGGTCTGGGCTTAGGGTTAGGGTTACTTAGGGGCTGGTGGAGTGGTGGTGGTCTGATGTGGGGGGTAGTGGCGGTGGTGGTCTGATGTTGGGGTTAGGGTTAGTTAGGGATTGTTGGTGGTGATACGCCGTGTCGGTGGTGGTGCGGCGTATTTTTTTTTTAATTTCATTGAAGCATTTTCCGACGGACTTTTCCGGTGCCGGAAAACCTCTTCCGACGAAAGAATTCCGTCGGAAAAGGTCATTTTTCCTACAAAACCTTTTTCGACAACCGGTTCCGACGGAAATTCCGTCGAAAACGTGTTTTCCGACAGAATTCAAGGTGTTTCCGATGGAATTTTTCCGTCGAAAATAGGCTGTTTACAGTGGTGCTTGGGCCAAGGGCTTCATTGAAATCGATTTATGTGAAGGAATTATTGGAAATCGTGTTAGCATTGCAAAAGTGGCGTCATTATCTTCTTGGCAGTATATTCACCATTAAAACCGACCAACAAAGCTTGAATTTCCTCATGGAATAGAGGGAAGTGGGAAATGAGTACCAAAAGTGGGTGAGTAAGTTGATGGGGTTTTTGTTCGATATTGTCTATAGACCTGGAGCTGCTAATAGTGTGGCTGATGCTTTATCTCATGAGTTTGCTGAGAAGATTGAGATGGGAGCCTTGGTGTCTGCATGTGAGGTGCCATGGAATCAGATACATCAAAATATCCTACAAGACCCACAATCACACCAGCTCACGAAGGATATCGAGGCTGGAAAATTGGCTCCTAAGGGGTATGAGGTCGATCAGGGGGTTCTGAAGTACAAGGGAAGGGTAGTACTCCCTTGCAAAGCTCCCATCATAACCACCCTCCTACGAGAGTACCATGACTCTCCACTTGGGGGACACTCGGGTGATTTTAAGACGTACCAGAGGTTGGCTTTGGAGTGGTATTGGCAAGGTATGAGGAGGCAGGTTGCAAACTACTACCTCCGTTTCTTTAAGTTCTTTACGCTTTGACTTTTGGCACTATTCATAAACTCCACTTTGACTATCGTTTGTAGTTTATATGTGTGATAAAATATGGTCATATTGGGTCTTGTTAGATTCGGCTCAATATGTATTTCCGATATATCAAATTTTTTGTTTCTGTCTGATCCTAACTTCTCCAGGAGCTCGGACTTGAGATTCTGATACTCCTATCGGCAAGCTGAGAACCTACACAATGAGAAGAAGTTAGCTAACCCCGGGGTGATCCGGGGATAACCACTCCGATGATAAAGTCAGAAAGTGTTTGAGAGAAGAAGATAAGTAAGACAGAGAAAAGTAGAGAAAGAGAGAGTAAGAGAGTAATTAATACCCCCATAAATGAGGTCTTACCTACTATTTATAATAGTTTACCTTGACATGTGGCTCTCATCCATGCAGAGCCTTTTGTGCCAAGTGTTGAGCTTCTGTTGCCACGTGTTAAATTTCGGCAGGCCGACATGTCTTCTTTCTGCAACATATCAGCACCTTTTTATAATTATTAAAACCTGATCGTGTGTTTTCACAAGATATCGGTTATGCCCAGATATCATCCCATACAATTAGCCTCCCAAGTGAGGACGTATGATCATTCATCATCGTGCTCAGTTTATATGAGTAACAAGCTAATCCTAACGAAACAAACTTTGGGTTCCACATCTCATTCTCCAAACTTTTCCTTATGTTGTAAATTTTATTGTAGCAACGTTTCTTGTACTCTGTCAAGTACTGCTTACTAATCAAAGTTTCATTACTGATCTTGCGGTCTTGGCGCTGTCACAATTCATTTTACTTGCTTGACTTGTATCCAGACAAATTAGCTTGTGTATATATATATATATATATATATATATATATATATATATATATATATATATATATATATATATATATATATATATATATATATATATATATATATATATATATTTAAGTCCTATATTCTTTTGCTGAGAAGTTTTATATTTGCCTGCTATATTTAGTACTATTTATTATTACCTATGTAAGAGGACAATTTTTGCGCCATAACGCCGTGTATTGCATTATTTGTATAAACTCCGCCTTCCTCCCCAAGTGACCTTGTGTGCCGATAGCAGACAAGGTCTACTTGCTATAAAATACTTGGGATCGAAAAACTCCGGTTTCCCCCCCAAGTGACCTTATATGCCGATAGCAGACAAGGTCTACTTGTTATTAAATACTTGGGAGCGAAAAACTTCGTTTTCCTCCCCAAGTGACCTTGTGTGCCGGTAGCAGACAAGGTCTACTTGTTGTTAAATACTTGGGAGCGAAAAACTCCGTTTTCCTCCCCAAGTGACCTTGTGTGCCGATAGCAGACAAGGTCTACTTGTTGTTAAATAATTGGGAGCGAAAAACTCCGTTTTCCTCCCCAAGTGACCTTGTGTGCCGGTAGCAGACAAGGTCTACTTGTTGTTAAATACTTGGGAGCGAAAAACTCCGTTTTCCCCCCCAAGTGACCTTGTGTGCCGATAGCAGACAAGGTCTACTTGTTATTAAATACTTGGGAGCGAAAAACTCCGTTTTTCCCCCCCAAGTGACCTTGTGTGCCGATAGCAGACAAGGTCTACTTGTTAAATACTTGGGAGCGAAAAACTCCGTTTTCCTCCCCAAGTGACCTTGTGTGCCGATAGCAGACAAGGTCTACTTGTTATAAAATTGAAGTGTAACCGTTTTTTTTTTTTTTTTTTTTTTTTTTTTGAAGCGGGAAAATTAACACACGTGTCACAAATCCTGCCGTTGCTTTTTGAAATTGATTGTTGATTCAGGGCCGTTGGATTTCTGAACCGCCTTTCATTTCAACTGACTCTTCAGTTTGTCTTTTTAGATCAAAAATTCCATTGTTTTTTTTTATCTCACTTTCATTCTCTTCCAAATTTTTCTCAATCGCAACTGCTCTCCAACAAAAAGTGCATTTAACGGATTCTTCCTAATTTCGGTGTACGCTTCTCAGTGTATTCAGCGCACTTTCCTTCTTCGTCACTTCTCACTTTAAGTCCACCGTATCAGCGACTTTTGTCGAAGGTATTGCCGTTCCTTAACCCCTTGATTTTGCATGTTTTGTTTTATTTTCTCATTTTTAAATTAAATGTCGGAAGATAGTGTTGAAGAGAATTTTCCTAACCTTAGTACTGCTAGGCGTCGTTTAATTAGGCAATCCTTAGGCAAAGAAACCGGTAGTAACCAGGGTAATTCATCTTCCCTGTCTGATAACATTGATTATCCATTTGAGACGTTATCTTCTGAAGAAGAGAAACGCGCCTTTATGGTACATAGGACTATTGCTCATCGTGAAAGTGCCTTTTACCCTACCAACCCTGATATCCCTGCCGATACTGAAATTCTTGACGTTGAGCCTGTTAATGTCCGTTATCACTTACGCAACTTTACTGGGAGACGCTATTTTAATCAATACGGCACTAACGTTGGCAATATAGGTATAAACACCATGCCAAGGGTAAAGAGTACCAGTTATCAGCCTCGAGCTGCTGCCCGTGAAGCCGCTGAGGCCGCCAAAGCAGCTAAGGCAGCTGAGGCCGCTAAGGCAGATGAATCCAGCAAAAGACCTGGGCAAGGTCAGGTTGTAAGTTCTTCCGAAGAAGAACCTTCGGACGATATCCCTGCAAACCCTATGGAAGGTCCGTCATCTCCAGTGCACGATTCAGCCGTCAACTCGGTTTTAGGAGATGACGAGACTCAAGATGACAGTGTCAACAATGAGATCGACTTGACGGCTGAAGTTATTCAGGAAGAGAGTCTGGATGAGGGCTATAATTCCGAGGCCGACGGAGCTGAATTCCGTCAACCTATTACCCTTGCCAAAGATGGAAAAGTGGCCAAGGCAAAGATAAGCGATGACTTTAGGAAAACGGCAATTGAGAAAGATTACTGCCACCGTGCTAAGAAATTCTTCAACTTACCTGACGGGTATGAGCTGTCGGTTCCCCCATCTGGAGCCTCGGTGTTAGATTGCCCAGCGGGTTCTGTGGCCGTTTACATGAAGCATTTAGACTTCGGCCTCCGTTTCCCTCTACACCCCTTTGTGGCAAAAATCTTAAAAGCCTGGAACGTCTGTTTAGTTCAGGTTACTCCTCCTACTATCCGGGCCGTTATTGCTACCATCTGGGTCATGTTATATCGAAACTATCCCCTAACCCTTAACGCTTTCAGGCGTCTGATTACTTTGAAAAGAGACGGTCAGTCGGACGGGTGGTGGTCTTTGTATACTCAACCTCGCAAATACACCGTCCACCCAAAACTGACAAGTTGCAAGGGATGGCAAGTGAGGTTCTTCTTTATGTCAGTTCCTGAGGATTATCCTCTAAGAAGAACCTTTTTCCGACCTCATCCCCGTTTTGATTCAATCCCTGAGAGGGATCTTGGGAAACATGAAGAGAGAGCCGTTAATCATTTTGACGTCTCTGAGTTTGATGAAGGTGACGGCAAGGTCCGTATTGTTCCTGCGGTGTGGGTGCCGAATGTAAGTTACATTCTGGGCAACGCGCCGTTATCTCGTGTCGGTCTGTGTTGGACTGACGATTATGGTACTGCTTATCGAATTTCTCTTCCTTATTTTTCTTTCCTTTTTGTTGTGTTTGTGTTTTTTTTTTAAGATTATCTACAGCTAACTGGTTGAACTTACATTCCTTGTTCCCAGGTATTGACAAGTTGGACAACAAACAACTCGGCCTATCTTCTGACGGGAAAAGGGTTATCAAGCGCTGCCCCAAAGCTTCTAGCCCCTACGATACCCTTGCTTCCATTTGCGGCCGTGCTCCGGCTGTCAGTGCTAAAAGAAGAGCTGAGATCATGGCTGATGATAACGCCAAGAAAAGAAAGTTAACACCTCTAGCCAATCGGCGAGGTGGGATTGTGATCTCCAGCCCTAGGCAACCTGAAGGGCGCCCCGAGAAGAAAAAAGATCAGTCGGCGTCCGAGAAGACCCCGACTGCCAATAAAGCTAAAAGCCTTGAGGCTGTTGTGAAGAAGATTATTCAGGATGTTGAGATCGAAGATCTCACTTCTGCTGAATCCCCTCGTCCACCTCTGGCAACCACCATAATTGCTCCTACAACGGTTGGGTCAGATTCCAGCATCCCAGCCCTGACTTATCGGTCCAATCAATGGATTGAACGTGTCTCTAGAAGGTTTCCAGATGAAGTTTTGAAGGGGTTCGCCGTCCCTCCTGGCCATTCCGGTGACCGTTGGCAACCTTCTCTGGATGTCGGCCGGAATGAATCTATGATAACCGATGACCCAATGCAAGGTGGGAATCTCGGTTATCGGCTCTTGAGCAATCTGACGCTGCCGATGGACAGACCTGCTGGCCCAATCGGCCCCCTTGCTGCTGCTCATATGCATAACATGATGAAGGTATATATATATATTTTTATTTTTTTTTTTATTTTTTTTTTATATTTTTATGTTGCGTTCTTGGTTTCCCTATTTTTACGATATATCTGTTTTTGTAGGCCGTCATGTCTGGCACAGAGCTGGTTGAGATGTATCGTTACTAACAAGAGAAACATCATCAAGCCTACGCCAGCGAAAGTGCCATGCAGGAAGTCATCAAAAATGCTGAAAAAGCTTTGGATGACTTGAAGAAAATAAAAGAGAAGGATGACAAAGAGATGTCGGAGCTGAAGATCAAGGCGGGGAGGGTCGCCAATCTCGAGCTAGAGGTGCAGAGTTTAAAGACTCAGATCACTGAGAAAAATAAGGCCATTGAGCGGCTTCCCTCAATTGAAAAAGATCTTCAGGATGCCAGAGTTAAAATTGAGAGCCTTGAAGAAAAGGTTCAAAAAATGGAAGCCGACAAACCTGGTATCCGCCGGAGAGCGGTTAGCCGTTATCTAGCCTCCGACGAGTTTTGCTCCAAACTCCAAGATCGTTTTGACGGAGGTTGGACTGCTGCTCAGAGATGTATTGCCAACGCCGCCGGTTGGAAAAAGGACGATTGGGCAAAAGTTGAAAAGGCTTTCGGCGAGGAAACCTACAAGATCCCTTCCGGCTTTGAGGCGCAGCAATTTTCTGACGAGGACTTGTATAACCTGGCGCCAACTGCTGATGACGGCCCCAGTAACCCCAGCATTTTGGATTCCCCAGTGCCTGAGAATGCACAATCCTGAAGGGGCGGGCAGTCATCACCGACATCCTCTTGTGGGTCTTGTATTATTGGGCCTTACCAGTTGTAACTCTTTTATTGTCTTTTGTATGTATGAACATGTTTTTTGACAATGCTGTTTTATCGGCATATCCCCTTTTTTTGTGGTGATGCCTGTCGATTGTCAATTTTATCTGCTATGTAAACTTCTTTTTTTTTTTTGTTTTCGTTGTCTGCCAATTATCTACAAATTTCTACACTTTTTATCATAACTGTGTTGTTCTCTGCTTATCATTTTATAATCTGGTCGTACTTACAACGTTATGATAACTATATGAGATAAAAGTTTACCTGATGGTTTATCTGAAGTCCGACATCTTCCCATTAGAAACTTCTTAAAAAACATCAGCTTTTGAAGATATCTGATTCCAAGACCTCGGCTTTGGAAGACATAAGATCTTTACCAAACTTGCATTAAAATTTGCCAAAGTATGACAGATATCATTACGTATTAAAAATTACCAACGTACTATGGATACCTATAAATACCATAGCACTCCCTGCTCCCCTCAGTGTACATAGCTCGTTCTAGATCTATGTATACTGAGTCATAACCGGTTGTTGGTGGTTCAGATTATAACATCGGTCACCTACTGCTTTGTTGTTTTAGCCAGTTAGGTACCCTCTCGGCGATCACATTCTGAGCTACGCCTCATATCGGCGTATACCCGAATTAATTTGGCCGGTATTATACTTTGAACCAGCAACCTCATGAGTTAATGTACACAACTGATCAGGTTGTGTAGCCGTTAACTTCATGGAAACGGTTTTGAGCTGTCCGTCCCATTTAACGATGTTCTGTTAAATGGAGGATGCCTATTTCAATGTGCATTATCTGAATATTTCTTCATTCATCATCGATATCGTTCTTGATATCAGCTTCAAATAAAAATTGCTTATTACACGTAGTATTTCTTCAATACAGCTGAGTTCCATACATTTTTTAGAGGTGTCCCATCCAGAGTTTCTAGGTAAAACGACCCTTGGATGACGATATCTCTTATTCGATAAGGACCCTCCCAACTTGCAGTCAGCTTCCCATCTTCGTTGCCCTTACCAGTTGCTGCTGTTCTACGTAGTACCAGATCTCCCACCTTTAGCGGCCGGTGAGATACCCTTCTGTTGTATGCTCTGGACATTCTTTCTTTAAACTCAGCCGACTTAACTGCTGCTTTCTCTCTTAGCTTTGGCAGGAAATCTAATTGTTGTCGTAAGAGTAGATCATTTTGGTCTTCGCAGTAATGCTGAACCCTAAATGTCGGCAATCCGACTTCTGCTGGTATGACTGCTTCTGTTCCAAAAACCAAGTTATAAGGTGATTCACCTGTGGTTTCCCTTATTGTTGTCCTGTTTGCCCACAATATCTCTGGTATCAAATCTGCCCATAAACCCTTTGCATCTTCGATCTTCTTCTTTATTGCTGTTATGATTTGTTTATTCGCTGCTTCTGCCTGGCCGTTAGACTGTGGATGACATACTGCTGCATAAGCAAACTTCACCTTATACATCATTAAGAGATCTTCGACCGGCTTACAGTCAAATTGGGTTCCATGATAAAAAACCATTGCCATCGGCAACCCAAACCTGGTGAAGATATTTTTCCATATAAACTTTTTCACCTCCGATGCCGTTATCTTCGTTACTGGTTCTGCCTCTATCCACTTGGTAAAGTAATCAATTCCCACTATCAGATATTTTCTTCCACCTGTGGCCGATGGGAACAGGCCTACTATATCCATCCCCCATTGGGCAAAAGGGATTGGGTTCAATATCGGAGTTAGATCATTTGGGGGTAAGTTGATAACTGGGGCAAACTTTTGACACTTCTCACATTTTTTAACATAAGCCACTGCATCCGCATTCATTGTCGGCCAGTAGTATCCCCTTCTCATTGCCTCCCTGGACAAGGCTCTTGCTCCTAGGTGGTTACCACAGCTTCCCTCGTGTAATTCTTCTATCAACCTTGCTGATTCAAAATCCGTTATGCACCTCTGCAACGGCAGTGAAAACCCCCTTTTGTATAATTGGCCCTGGTACATAACGAACCACGCACTATCCTTCCGCAACCTTTTCAGCTCCCCTTTATCTGTTGGCTCTGTACCATGAACGATGTATGCCAGTATTTTATCATACCATTGATCCCCCACTTCAACACAACAGACATCCGCCGACATCTCATTTATGCTTCTCTGCTTTAAAATCTCAACCATAACTGTTCTTTCCAAGTCATTGAAGCTTGAGCTTGCCAATCTTGCCAGTGCATCTGCTTGAGCATTTTTTAATCTCGGAACCAATTTGATCTCAAAGTACTGCAATTGAGCCGCTAACTACTTCACCTTCTCTAAATACTTCACCATTGCCGGCTCCCGAGTCTCATACTCCCCACTAAATTGACTTGATACCAATTGGGAATCAGTTGTCAAAACTAGCCGTTTTGCTTCTGCTGCTATTGACAACTGCATTCCGGCTATCGCAGCTTCATATTCGGCCTCATTATTTGTTGCCTTGAACTTAAATTTCATGGCGTATTCAAACGTTTTTCTATCTGGAGCCGTTAACACAATTCCAGCCCCTGCCCCTGTTGCTGTGGCTGATCCATCAACTGATACCTGCCATGTTCCCAACTCCTCTTCTTCATCTATGTATGTAGTTTCAACAATAAAATCTGATAATGCTTGAGCCTTAATTGACGTTCTAGGCTTGTAACTTATTTCATACTCCGACAACTCAACTGCCCATGCCAGTAATCTACCTGATGTATCCATTTTGCGCAATGATTTCTCTAAGGGATGATTGGTGAGAACTTCTATCGAATGCGCATCAAAATAAGGCCTTAACTTCCGGGCTGCTACTATTACTGCCAACGCCATTTTTTCTATCACTGGATATCTGCGCTCTGCCGCATTCAAAACATGACTGACAAAGTAAATCGGCTGTTGTTGTTTCCTCCTTTCCACTAACAAAACGGCTGCCACTGTTTTTGGCGACGCCGAGATGTATAACTGCAACACTTCTCCCTTTTCAGGCCTGACAATTGTGGGAAGAGATGTAAGATGATTCCTCACTACTTCTAAGGCATCACTTTGCTCTTTTCCCCACTCAAATGCCTTATTCTTTCTTAGTACCATAAAAAACGGAAGTGCCTTATCAGCCGATTTGCTGATAAATCTGGTTAACCCTGCCATCCTGCCTGTTAACCTCTGTATATCACGAATGGTTTTTGGTTGTTTCATTTGAAGAACCGCATTCACCTTATCTGGATTCGCATCTATTCCCCGTTCACTGACCATGAAGCCTAGAAACTTCCCTGATCTCACCCCAAAAACGCACTTTTCCGGATTCAACTTCATTTGATATCTTCTCAAAGTCTCGAATGTTTCCCTCAGATCTGCTATATGGTCTTCTTTGTTCTTACTCTTTACTATTGTATCATCCACATACACCTCAACATTCCGTCCCTTCTGCTTCTCAAAAATCTTGTCTACCAACTTCTGGTAGGTTGCCCCTGCATTTTTCAACCCAAACGGCATTGCCTTATAACAATATACACCACCATCTGTTATAAAAGCCGTTTTATTCCTGTCCGCCTTATGCATGTTGACTTGATGATATCCTGAAAATGCATCCAGAAAACTAAGCATGGCATGACCAGAGGTTGAGTCTACTAATCTGTCTATCCGGGGTAGTGGATAGCAATCCTTAGGGCAAGCCTTATTCAGATCTGTGAAGTCCACGCACATTCGCCACTTCCCTGTCGGCCTTTTCACCATTACCACATTTGCCAACCACTCTGGGTATGTACATGGCTCAATGAACCCTGCCGCTAAGAGCTTATTCACCTCAGCCTGGATTGCTTCTATCTTCTCAGTTGAGAAATTGCGTTTTTTCTGCCTTATCGGCCTGAACTTTCTATCAACGTTCAACTTATGCTCCATTACTTCTGGGTGTATTCCCGGCATTTCACTGGCCGAGAACGCAAAGACGTCAGCATTTTCACGCAGCAAGCTTATCAGGTTACACCTAGTGTCCACATCCATATCAGCCCCAACCTTCACTGTCCTACTCGGGTCACCTGGTTGCAGCTCAACTTGGGCGGTGTCTCCCCCTGGTAAAGGCCTTGGTGTTTCCTCAGGTCTCGCATCAAAGTTTTTCATGGTTAAATCCTGAGCTGTTGGCTCACTTTCTCTTTTTGGGTTGCTCGGCACCGTGGCATTACTAACCGGATTTTTCAGAGCTGTCACATAACAAGCTTTTGACATAACTTGCCCTCCATACACCTTCTCCACAGCACCCAGGTTTGACACATAGGCTATTGCCAAGTGGTAAGTTGATACAACAGCTTGCATGTCGTGAATTATCGGTCTGCCGATAATTGCGTTGTAGGCCGATTTGACATCCACCACCAGGAACTCTGCCATCACATCTCTAGCCTGTGACCCATCACCCATCCTTAATGGCAACACAATACTCCCTTCTGGCCTCACTGTTGACCCATTAAACCCAATCATAGGGTATGATACCGGCTTCAGGTATTGCCTTCCTATATTCATTTCATTAAATGCCTGCATAAACAACACATTCGCTGAACTGCCTCCATCCACCAGCACTCTTTTGATGTCTGCCCCATTGATCTTGGTTATCAGAACTAATGGATCATCGTGCGGGAACACCACGCCTCGTGCATCCTCTTCTGTGAACATAACTTGGGGTATTAATGCCGGCCGAGGACGGTTATCCACATCCAAAGCACAAACCAAATGACGGTGCTCCGCCAAATGCTTCCTTGCCCCACTAATCGTTCCTCCATGAATCGGTCCCCCCGTTATCACATCTACCCTTCCTGTAGATAACGGCGGTATTCCTGCATCCCCTTGTCGGACTATCCTTCCTTGTGTCCTTTCGGGCCTTGCTTCTATCTGTAGCCTCTCAACTGCTTGTGTCGGTTGCTGGTTTCTGCCAGCATTCAACCGATATTGTGTTAGGTGCCCTTTCCTGATCAACTCTACAATGTTGTCCTTCAACTGTGTACACTCCTCCGTATAATGTCCCACATCCCTATGGAACATGCAATATTTCTTTACATCCCTTGGCCTTGCCTTTATGGGAATCGGTCTTGACCAATCTTCTCTGTTCTGGTTTACTGAGTAGATTGCTGCCCTTGGTGTATTCAAGGGGGTGTAAGTGCTGTATCTCATCGGCAGCCTTGCCGGTCTGGTATCTTGCCGATTTCCTCCTCCCCTTCCTGGGGCAGGAGCTCTCGGCCTGCTTCCTCCAGATGAGGTCCCTTCATACTGACTTTGCCCCTTTCCGGCAACCGCATGCCTGCTACTCGTCTTCATCAGCTCTTCGCTCTTTATGTAATCATGAGCTTTACTGAACGCCGCTGCCAATGTCGGCAGGCTCTTCCTTGTAAGATATCTTTTAAAGTCCGAATCAACCAACCCATTCATCAAAGCCATCACAGCTATTTCCTGTTGCAATTTCGGAATGGTGTTTGCTTCATTGTTAATTCTCCTGACGTAATCCCTCAATGATTCATCCGGTTTCTGCTCCACAGCCATCAATTCTCCAGAGGTTCTCTGCCTTACGCTGTTACTGACATACTGACCTACAAACATCTCAGTCAGTCTTTCAAAGTTATCTATTGATCCAACTTCAAGGTTGTTAAACCAATCGGCTGCAGCCCCATTCAGAGTTGTCGGAAAGACTTTACACCAAATTGCGTCCGAGTTAGTGTACAGCATCATGTGTCCCTCATAAGACGTTATGAATCTTGCCGGATCCCCCCTTCCATCATACCTACAAGTCGGCATTTTCACCTTCTCCATTGGCTGATCTAAGATGTGCTGGGCAAATGGGGATGCCCTTAACTGCACTACCGTGCGTACTGCTTGACCCTCTACTTGCGAGCTTCTTTGCTGCTGAGTTCTGGTACTCGCAACATGACTCGAGGATTGTCCATCCTGCCGTGATGTTGTATGCGTCCTTACTGACGACTCAGGTGGGGGTCTTCTCGACGAGTTCCCAAACTGATTATACTGTTCTTCCTGGTTACGATGCAATGTTCCTCTATCTGCCTGAGCAGCTTCTCTTTCAGCCCGTGCTGCCTCGGCCTCCTTCCTCTTCCTACTCATTGCACTCATCACTCTTGCGGCTGTTTCCAACTCGTCTGGAGTGAATGCCGCCATAGGATCCTCTGCCTCTCCTCCTCCTGCAGGGGGGGTTATCGGCATATGGAACTGATTACCCTCTAGGGTATGGGTTTCATCTACTATCTCCACCTGGGGTTGTTCTACTGGTATTCCATTGTTTCCGGCCATGATTATTGTTGTTGTATATATATTTTGTGTGAGGTTCTTAGGCGATAGAAGTGATCAACTGGACCCCTCCTTCTAGCGCCAAGTTGTTTCTGTCTGATCCTAACTTCTCCAGGAGCTCGGACTTGAGATTCTGATACTCCTATCGGCAAGCTGAGAACCTACACAATGAGAAGAAGTTAGCTAACCCCGGGGTGATCCGGGGATAACCACTCCGATGATAAAGTCAGAAAGTGTTTGAGAGAAGAAGATAAGTAAGACAGAGAAAAGTAGAGAAAGAGAGAGTAAGAGAGTAATTAATACCCCCATAAATGAGGTCTTACCTACTATTTATAATAGTTTACCTTGACAGGTGGCTCTCATCCATGCAGAGCCTTTTGTGCCAAGTGTTGAGCTTATGTTGCCACGTGTTAAATTTCGGCAGGCCGACATGTCTTCTTTTTGCAACATATCAGCACCTTTTTATAATTATTAAAACCTGATCGTGTGTTTTCACAAGATATCGGTTATGCCCAGATATCATCCCATACATTTTTATAACTTTTACAAATATGAAGTTAGAGATATTTTGTATTTGAAGTATTGCATTGGCAAACGTGTAAAGGTAAAGTGTAAAGAACTCAAAGAAACGGAGGTAGTATGTGCTAGCATGTCCCATTTGTCAGCAATAAAAGTCATCGTCTCTCCAACCAGCTGGGCTCCTACAGCCACTGCAAGTATCCTCTCAATTTTGGGAGGACATCTCTTTAGATTTTGTGGAAGGACTTCCTAAGTCCCATGGAGTGGACACAGTACTAGTGGTGGTGGATAGATTGACAAAGTATGCCCATTCCCTTTAAGGTACTCATGCAAACTCCCACGGGAGAATAGTCTATGTAGATTTGTATATGGAGGGAATGATAATAAATGTATATGTAATTTTAACAGAGATCTCCACGTTAATTACCATAGGAATAGATCCCCCAGTGGGAGTTTGCATGAGTACCCTAAAAAGAATTTTACATTTGGTTAATCAGGTCGACAAAATGATTGGCAATTAAATGAACCTGCCTCTAGTATTTTACAATGTGTTATCTGTCCGACATTCAAAAAAAAAAAAAAAACTCTTATGTGCATGTCTAGCTGATACTGATAGGGTTAGGGCTTTGGGAGGCTCAAGTGCAGAAGTGGATCTCAGTGACTTTGAACTACAGTTTTTAGTTGGTTATGGTCAGTTTCATTAATGTAGGGTCCTTCGGCTTGAAATCTTTTTAGTTTTTTGCAAAGTGCAATGTAAAATACTGTCGAAACCTGCTAGCGTAGGGCCCGTTGTTTGACAGATTTATAAATCTCATTGGCCAATTAGCTGTTAGCCAAAGTACTTAGCTGACAGTCAGATCACTCGAAGTATTATCAGTGTTTATCCTTTATTCCTTTGTGCCAGTGCATGAGAATCCTCTTTTAAGATTTCTAGGACATTATTTTTTTGGACAATGTTGGTAGATTTTTATGCTATGATTCAGAACCACTTGTATTATGTGATGGGATGTGGCAATCTGATTGATTTTTGGTGTTCGGGTTATTTTGTTTGGTGTGTTTGTCAAAGTAGGTGAAGATAGATAGTGGCCTTTTTGTTGTTTTTTTTTTCGATTTAAAAAGGGCTACAAAAGGCAAATGGTATAGACGGGATTGGATCTGTTTGTTTGATTGTGATATAGGTAGTCAACAACAGGTAGAGGTTCGTATAGAAGGATCCTAGTTCACTTAGTTTAATTGCAATTTGTTAGTCTTGAAACACAATTCTCATGCTTTACTTAGAATCTTTAAATGAGCAGAAGCTAGAATTACTTTTAGTTGGTTGAGCTATGCCATTCTTTTGTGGTTCATATGGCTATTTGTTTCTGCTGTCACCACCTCTTTAACTGAAGTAAATGACTTAAAATCTTATGGATCTTGGTGAGAATTTGGGTTCTCTTGTGCCCAAGATTGTGACCTGTGAGAAAAGGATGAAAGCGAGGATGAGCAACCTCCTCCGCTCCACACAAAAGAGGATCCTTGCCAAGTTGATGATGTGGCAAAATGAGAAGTATATGGCATACAGAATGTGATAACATAATGAGATGGATAATCTGTACTCTCTGTACGTAGGTCTTTTTCATAAGATACTGCTCATGTTTGTTTAATTGTGCCCTTTCACTTTGTACGTTTGATTTGCAGTAACTACAGCAGTTTGATTCTCCAGGATTAGCTAGGAGCTAACCACCTGGATATCAAATTTGCCTAGTAGTATTAATAGCGATGTTGCCTCTCTCTCCTTTTTTTTCTTCCTCTTGTGGAGGATGATACAATGTAGTACGTATGCATCTCGGCAAGGAAGTGAATATATGGGTTGAGAGTATTTCCATTGCAAGTTGTTTGCTGTGGACATAAGTGATTATTAATGCCTTTGTGCACGGCAGTCGCTATTACCTTATTATTAGAACCAATTTTGGGTAAAAATTCCTTCCTCGTGTGGAAACTACACATGTTTCTCTTTACTTTTCCGATCTATCTTGATTCTTGGCATCATTTCATCATATGCTATGAACAAGATGGCATTTTATGTAAGAGCTTTCCCCTGGACCCAAGTAAATCGTCAATGATATACAACTCCTTTCGCCACTGGGTAGTTTCGGTACGTAGGAAATGTCTGCTTCCCCTTCTTTCCAATTATTGAGAATTGAGAATAATAGGTCACATCCGACTTTAAAAAGCCTATATTCTTAAATTGATTGAGAACATAATTATAATGTAAACGTGGCTTAGAATAAAAGGTTTGGCATTGTTACACTTACTATGCATAATATTGACCCCTACCCTCATACACACACACATATGGAGGCACAAAGTCGATCAATTATTTATGCACCTCTTAAAGTCGAGGAAGCAAGAAAGACTGGTTCTCATCGAATATTTCATTCAGACATTCGCTATGCATTATCAAGCATTCGTAGGTTGGTTGCTCCAATACCCCAAAAGAATGGGTAGCGCTTGGCAAGTGATAAGGGGGATCATCCAACATCACATCGGAGTATTGAAGTCATTCGGGCTCCTTGAGCTGAACTGATGGTCGTCGCAAAAGGATTGGACTAGCTTGGTTTTTACGATACAAGAAAGTTGTTAAAAAGGAAGGTGATTAAGAGAGGCCGCAGTCAAATGGACAGTAGATATGCACTTGGTTGAGGAATTCACGTCTAATGTTTTGTACTGTAATAAAAGTTGATAAAGAAAAAATGCACTTATTTGCTTTAACAGCTCAACTTTCCTATTGACAAGCCAACAATGTTGCTCAGGGGTTGGCCGACAAGTTTGTAAAGCAAGCTGCGAGCATAGTTACACACTTAGAAATTTACAATCTTATACAAGTATTTAGGAGGAAATAATTATAATCCTGAATATTAAATGTTTTCTTTTCGTAATTATCAACTTCTTCTAAAATATCACATACTACATCAAAGTCTTTTTTTTTTTTTTTTTTTTTTTTGGATCATACACACATTATAGTACAGGAAATTAGCACATAACCAGATAATGAAATAATCTACTACTACTGCTAAATCATCGAGAAACGAATCTTAAGACTAGTTGATGCGCATTTTGCTCTTCTAACTTGATTTGTACTTATCTTAAACTTACCTGAATCTATGTGAATCTTTTAGAATTTATTTTAGTTGTAAAATAAACTTAATTAGCCCTTATTAAACTTAATTTTTATGAAATAAGTGAAAATAAGCTGAATAGAACATCACCTACTTTTTAATTAGTCGCAAATATTACCGTTTGTGCTTTTACATGACTATTCTTTTACCATATTCGGTAGTTTTTCAAATTTAGTGGTAGTCTCTTTTTACCAAAGAAGTTCCAACACGAAGGAATCAAATTGTCCCCATAAAGTAGATATTTATATGGGGATCGTCCATCTAATGCAGGAACTAATAAAGCTTAATTGGCACAACTTTGTTTGTAGGCCAATAAGGGTATCTCTTCCATGTTCATTTTCAACACCCAATTCAACATAATATGGATGAAAATCCAGCTTTGCACTACTTCTCCTATGATCAGCTTACTGTTTATCGGAGCTAAAATTTTTCAAGATCTATCGAGTTATGATCAAACTCAGGAAATCGTGGAATCAACACTTTGATTTAGATATATGTCATGAATAAAAGTGCTAAGTCATTAGCTGATATATACTTCGTATACAAATAGTGCAATTTTACATAAAATTCTTATTCCCACATACAGAGTAATAAAGCACGTTATTTTTCATGATCAACCAAACAATTAGTTCAATTACAAAAAATAGAACTACTCGAGAAAAAGTACAAGCTTAAACTCATGTTACTCGAACTCTCACCTTGGGAGTTTGGGGAAACTGGGAAGAGTAACAAGCAATAATTTCCAAAGGGGAAAAAGGCAAGTACAAGTGGTTCTTAATGCGTCACATGCAGGTGGCCACTTTGTTCATATTAGATCTTCCAAAAAAACCCTACATTCAACTCCCACAAAGATAGTCTTGTTCTTGTAAAAGGACAATACCATAAATAGTAAGATAGCACTAAGATCAACTTTTCCCAATAATATTATCATCTAGGGACAACTTATTCCACAAAACATCAAAATAATTTTAGTTAATTTTTTATTCATTATTTTTTTTATGGGAACATCACAATAATTTTTTTACTATTAATGATGTAACTCAATAACCCAACTTTAATCCACTTTATAATCTCCTTCATTTAAGCCAATCACCTACAAAAAATTTATTAAAAAGACTTAAACTTTTTTTTTTGGGTGGTATCCATCTCATTGGACATGACATGAGATGATGGAAAGATCATATCATTAAGACATAAAAGCCTATTATGATACTCGTTAGTAGTTAACAGGATATCCTGCTAATTAGAGAAAAAAATAATCCATACGATAATGGCAAATGTTATGTCCACCCAAAACAAAAGGATCTAGGGACTTAAATAGTACACCCCTACCTTAATTATTGACACCTTGAATAATTTTTTTTTTTTTCTTTTTTTTTTTTTTACAACTAGAATAATTAATCTATGAAACCTAGAATAATTGATTATGAGGGCCTTTTTTCGGTTCAGCTAAAGGTTGATAATTTGAGCATTTCCTTATGTTGTTTGTAATTATATATGATTACACTATTATTATTTTTGACAATTTTACCCCTCCCCCTCTCTCAGCCCTAAGCGACAAATTGACCACCGCTAGCCATCCAGCCACTACATACACCCAACAAAACCATCCGATACTTCCACCACATCCTTCACTAATTACCAACCACTCCCACGAACAAGTTCCAAGTACTATAGGATGCGAAGGTTCCAAAAATAAGGGACTAATACGAGGATTAAACCCCTAATCTTATCCTCTTAGATGTAAAGAGGTAAAAGAGCTTACCGCTCTTCCAACCCCTCATCCTCGCAAAATTTATCATCATTAAACTACCGTACGTGCAACATAAAATACCTACTCTGCTCCAATCTACTTAGCAGCTTTGGCCTTTTAGGCTTTCAGCCGGTGAAAGAGTTGCCCAGAGTTAAGTTCCAAGTACTAGTACCAAAAGACAGTACAAAGCATTTACAGCAGTACAAGAAGAGATCTATGGTACTAGGTAAAGCTAAGTACAGTAGTAAGTAGAGCACAAACTTAGTGGATTTACTAACAGACAGCAGGCAATTGAGTCCAATAGTAAGAAACATGAAGTTGTCAGTTGATAAAGTAGTTTGTAGGATAGTCAACTAGTGTTCCTTGTGGCCTACCTTTGAAGTGTAGAGTGCCACTTAAAGTTGGTATGATTTGATATGATCCAAGAAAGATACATTAAGGTGGGAATCCTAAGCTCGACATTAGCAACTGTTTCACTGACCTGAGTATTGTCTTCTGTCCTACCAAACATCACTATATGGGTCCTATCTTCTTACTTCAGATAATATTTCTAATCTTCCCTCTCACTTTCTCTAGTGTTATTCCTCCTAACTCTCTCTTTCTATCTCGCTCTAGCTCGCTCACTTCTAGAACAACTCTTCTGTTTAATACTCAGCAAAACAACCATCAGCGAAAAAATTTGATCCTGAGGGTTGCAGGATATAAAATATGATAGTTCAGAGTGATATAGTGACAGGGTTAACATCTAACCAAGATCAAGCTGTCCAAAAAACATATTCGGACATGGAGGAGAGCAGTCAAGGGTGGCTAAATCTGGGTTTGACAACAAAGCCGGCTTCTATAGCTGACGAACTGAGTTCTTCAAGACCGGTTCCTGCTAAAATCTTCTCATGTAACTTCTGCATGAGGAAGTTTTTTAGCTCCCAGGCTCTTGGGGGTCATCAGAATGCACACAAGAGGGAAAGGGGTGCAGCAAGAAGATTTCAATCTAAAAGGATGATGTCGATGATGGAGTTACCTGTTAACTCACTTATGCAACGATCACTAGGTGTGCATCCCCATTCACTGGTACACAAACCACCAAGAGAAGATTATCCATTTGCTGGAAGATTTAAACACTCAGATATAGGAATTGCCACTCCTTGGAACCAGTTCATAGCTGACAGCACAACAGAAGTGCTGTGGCCTGGGAGTTATCGCGTGAATTTGCAACCAGTTGAACAGCAACCAGAGGAATCGAAGCTTGATTTGAATCTCCGGCTCTGAATGAGTTTCAACTTTTCAAGCAATCTTCCTTACCTTCACAACCCAGGTTTTTAATCAAGCATCAAGGACACGGCTTTAAGTGAACCAAGCCTCTGCAAATTTCAAGTTCAGGTTTACAACTTCCCAGAGTAAGATTCAGAGTGGTCCTACCTCTAAATACTCGCAAGTGTTAACTGTACAACCTTCCACTTGAATATAAACAGCGTGATGCCCAATAATTATAGATATGCTGAAGTACTGTAATTTACATAATCAAATAATGTATATGAAATTTATGCATATAAAAAAGCCAGTTATCTTTAAATTCTCTTCTTTACTTTTTCATCCTCAACATGATCATCTACATGGTTAGTCATATCTGAAATGATCAAAGGACAACTTTCAGGAAGAACACAAGTCTAGTTCTGGACTTCCCAGCGGTCCCTCAATAATAACTGGCAAACTTTCAACAGAGAAACACCTCGACTGTAATTCAACTTAACTAAAGAAAAATAACCATCAAGGTAGTTTTCGTGCTAAACAGCTTTTTTTAGGTGTTTCAGAAGTAGTCCTTTAGCTGGTGCGGACCAATCGAATTTATGGCTGCAGTATGTGAATAATTAGATCTCCACCCCCAAACCGTCTACAGACAGGCCAATCGGGATCCTTCCAAATTTTTTGTGATTTTTAGTTATCGTGTGTGTGTATCCACCCAATATATTGAACAGATGCAACCAGACTAATTGAAAAGCCAAGATGGTCAAACACACTTGCACACAGTTCACATCAAAAGTCATCTAGTTAAACTAGAGGATGTAGTTGTAGGAATCATCACATCAAGAACTAAAACCACAAAAGTCTCATAAAGAGGGGGGGACTACAGGTCGGAGAAAAGGCTTCTTTTTCAGAAAAAAATCTAGCCTCAGAAAGGACAACTGCATAAATTCCTATACTTTTCATGTGTTTGAGAAGATAATGCAAACTGCAAAGCGTGAAATAAATAGATGAAAGTTATTGCCAACAATATCTCGCATGGTCAAGGACATTATACATGTCAAGCCTTGACGATTTGTTTGAAAAGAAGACACATGAAAAAGTAAATAATCACCACGGAAAAAACTACTGAATGTCATAACTCTCTGCAGAGGGAGGGGGTTGAAAACCAGGAAACGCACTCGGCAGAGTCAAGCACACAAATGACAAGGTTACATAAATCACTCAAGCTCAGATTCTTCCACAAGGAAAAGAAAGAGTGCCACAGAGTGATTGCAATGTTAGAGTCATCTTTAGGTAGTCTAACTAATGTCAACAACAAGCTTGCAATCCCAACAGCTAGGTCTAGTTGCTGGTGTTAAAGAACTCAGATATTCGGCTCAGCCTCACATGAAATCAGAATAATATTATATAGATAAGACGTAAGAATTTAACAACTTGACTCCAGAACTAGTTTGTATACCAAGGTGGATTATTGCAAATTTTCAAGAAAAAAAGTAACCAACATATATTCCTTGAAAAAAGTTTTTTTTTATTAAGGTAAGCTTAGGCCCCACCTATGTTACTTGGAGAGTTGGAGTCTTTCATTTATATATATGTCGGATCCTCAGTATTCCGAATGTTTTATTTATAAAGGTAAGCTTAGGCCACACCTATGTTACTCGGAGTCTTTCATTTACATCTACAACGAATCCTCAATATTTCGAAACAGATAGACAATTAAATTTTAAACACTTTATTTTGGGACATATTCATGAATTCATAACTTTTTTATTTCTTCACAAAATAGTCGAGTTGGACATTGTCACGTTGAATAGGTACTCATTTCTAACATGAGTACTCAAAGCCAAGTAGCATAGGTCAATATTAGGTCCCCACTTAACTCTATATAACGGGTGAGGGATGAGATCATAGCTTACAACCTCCTTTGATCACCATCTCACTAAGAGCAAAGCCATTGGTTGCCAAGCCAATGGTGGTCATCAAATATTTAATACATATCTCTCTCTTCCACTTCATTCATGCGTATCATGCCCAATTCTCATATGCACCCATGCCCATATACCCTCATTGGTTGCCCTAGTTATAAGTATTTTCTTTTTTATACTTTTACTCTTATGCACATAAAACACTAAAAAGAATATTAAAAAAAAAGAAAAACAATATAGGCCAATTATAACAAGACAAGTGGCGCACCCTCATCTTTTTCCCACCTTTTGCCAGAGGTCATAGCACTTTCCTCTCCAAAAATGCTATTTATGTATTTTATAATATTATTTCATCTACTCTCTCCTCATGCCCATTACAAAAGGGCAACATACGGCTATGCTCTTAAGTGGCGAGAATCAAAACCATGATTAAAGTCGTGGAACGCAGTGAAATCCATTGCCCCCTCAAACAATTTTAGTTCCCAACAGAATCAATACAGAGGTGGAACCTTAGTTATATTTGTTGAAGGCAGCCTAGAATATACCAACAAAGCATTGCCACTATGACAGCTTCTGTTTGGTTTCGCAAAATTGAAGGCTTCTACTGGTCTCAGTTCCGAAGTCATTTCATAGTACATGGCCATTATAAATTTATAAATGCACCTTTGATGCCTTCACGTGGTATTATAATGTGCTTACCAAGCAGACAACCTTCCATGCCTCCATTAATGAACTCTATAGCAAAATAAACATATACTTTAAATGCAGAAAGAAATTCTCATTCAGAATTGCATCATTATGTTAGATGGGTATAAAAACAATTTCATTCCATTTCAGATTCAGTCAGTATACTAGTGTTATGAATAGCCGCTGACAAATGAATGTTACAGCCTTACAGGTTGGTAGTCTTGGTATTGAATATAAGCTTTTGTGTTTTATGCTTGATGATAGGGAGCCTCTCGCTGATGATGCTTGGATCATTATATGAAGCAACATCAACTGGATACCCTTTCTGCAAGATATAGAGGGAAATTAATACAAGGGCAAAACAGTTGCAGAAATCCAAAGCAGTAAATAGACAGTTAAGGCCTTAAGGGATAACACAGATACTTACTGCAGCCAAGTCACTGAATGAACACTCTCTCCAGCAGCTTTCCCGAAGAACCACAGGGAATGAGTTTTCTCTAAAAACACAATGCAGGCGCGTGTCTCGAAGTCTCATAAGCACGCCATCAACTCTTAGCTAAATGGAATTTAAATCATGTTTAGATAAGTATGTAGACAGATGAAGCAACAGATGAGAGTAGATCAGTATGCTCCCTATATCTAGTACAATTATTTTGCATCAGTACAAAAAAGCATGGGTGAAGAGGAAAAGACTCAAGCAATTGTCTTATAACTACTATCCCAACTAATTTTCTGTGAATTAACAAGTCAGTGAATTGATCTCTCAGTCAAGAATCTAACAGAACTATTCTTCTCAGTTGCATGGGTAAGAAACATACATCTACTTTTTTTTTTCCTTTGAATAGTACATACATCTCCTCCTCTATACCAAAAGTGTTATTAGAAACAATATGGACTTTAAAAAAGAAGATAAATAGAAAAGGAAAGGAAGATATAAATTTCAGTACTCACCCAAAATCTTAAGAGAACGAACCAACCACTTGGCATAACTCTCTGCAGAAATAAATACTCAGTCCTCCATGTGATCAAGGAACATACAACAATTTCATAATTTAATCAAAATATAAAAAATGTCAGAATTACCACTTTAGCAGTCAAAAGTGATACTCCATTGTCGGCTAATTCATCTTCATATAAAACCACCTGCTCCAAATGAAGAGAAGCATTAAAATAGGGAATAATACGAGTACATATTTCATAGCAACAGAGAAGTGCTGAAGGATTCAAAGGTTGAAGAAAGTTTGAAGATACTTAGAAGAGATCATCTAGTTTAACTTTCTAAAGAGGTATCTTAAAAGTGTGGAGACAACTGTGTGTTTAAGTATAGATCCTAGTCAGCAACCAAAGAATAAGAGCTCGAATTTTAATATAGTATGATGCAAGCCTTAGAGTTTTCGATGTAAAGCAACATATACAAAAAGCTAGTGCATAGAAAGGAGAAAGTATGTAACAGTGCATTAATGAGTCAAATTAGAACATAAAGGAAGAGAAGTGAATAACCAAAGAAAACAATGTCATTTAGTGCACCATATGAAAAACGAGATACACATGAAAACTTGTTACAAATTATATGAGAGAAATGTCAGGCATTTATAACAAGAACATAGTTATATTTTTCTGTCATATTAGCAAGTAGCTGTTATAAAAGATAAAGGTGTGTGGAGTTTATAGACGCTTTATCACATGCGGACCTAGACCAAATAATGCACCATTTATGAAGATTGATTACATCGAGACAGGTACAGAAAGTCTCGGTTGAACTGTTCAAGACACAACAGACAGATTCAATATCCCTCTATTGGCAGTTTATAGTTGCTTTATCAATACTAACCTCATCATAAAACAGAATGGGTTCTTTCGAAGCCAGAGCCACCATATCAATCTTCTCCTCACAGTCTTCCCAACAAAGGCTGGGACCACCATCTGAAATGTCCCCTCCAACCTGTTTTGCATAACATTCAAACAAGCCACCATTACAATCAATGCAAAAATCAAAGAACAAGTTTTTTAAAATCTTAAATAAACGAGAAACAAATTTCAGCCTGAAAATCACATCATAAGAAATACACATGGAGTGGAATATGCACAAGAAATATGGACAGTTAAAATTAGAAGCAAAATTAGGGAGCCACACCTTTTCACTATTTGTGTCAACCTCTTCACTCCCACAATAAGGAGTTGTGAATGTGTAGTCATAGTCCAATATCACCTGTTGAAATGGTTGGCTGCAAAAACATAATTCCATGCAACAGGGTTAGACTTCACTTTAACAATTGGCAATATGAAGCCAATCAAATGTATTGCTACAAAGTAGTTATATGTGATAGGTCAATCAAGAGCATACACATTCAGCCAGTAGCCCAGCACTGGACAGTAAATAATTATATATTTATATACACAATTTCCATCTATATTAAAAAAAATTACTTTCACCCAGCTCAAAATGAATTTCATCATTTGTTTATAAAGCTTGTCAATATCACTCGTCATATATGAGCAACTTTAAAGAAGAAAATCATTTCAGATTCACACTTTGGAACGCAGACCAATTGCATTACATCCCACCTTTTCCTTTTTCTTTCCGGGTGAAGGAATGGGAGGGGAGGGATGATATCCGATGGAACGGCAGGAAATCATTCACATGCAATTTTTGGCGACATTAAATATGTCTACAAACTTCCTTCAACCTTTAACATTTTCCTTTTGGCCACAAGCAATTTGGCAGAGTAATTTAACAACAAAAGTTGTATTTGTGGTTGGCTTCAAGTGACTTGAAGCCAAGCAAGCTACTATTTTACTAATTCAAGAAACAGAGAAGATATTTTGTTCACTCTGACTTTCAATCAAAATTATTTACAGGTTCCAAATCCAGAGGCCATGTAGAGTACTCTCATGAGTCACAAGTCATGAGCATGTTTATGTTTAGTGTAGGAAGGACGAAGAAGCAGGAAAAAAGATATCCCCCCCCCCCCCCCCTCTATTCTGAAGTGGCCTTTAAGCCGAGTGTACCATGTTCAAGATGTGTAGGGAAAAGGACTTCAACAACAACCAAAAAAAAAAAAAAATCATCATATACAGGTTCATTTACGAGGTAAGGGTGGAATTTGGAGCAGAAAGGTCATTGGTCATTATACCAACTTGTTAGCTTTGTGATTTGAGAACATTCAAAGAAATGTCAGAATATTTCACAAGCTTCCTTTTGTGTTAACACAGCCAGGGGGTTTCAGATACATTCTCTTTTAGTTCTTAAAGCACAATGGACAGGTTATCTCACACAGATAGTTTTGGAGGAAAGACATGTAGTTTAGAGTTGTAATCAGCTTCTTGATATAGTTACATATAGCATTCTCATTACAAGAAGTGAAATATATGACAGGGACAAAGTGCAAAAGCAACAGACAAAGGCAACCACAAGTACCGAATACGAGAGGGCCCAGTGACAGCAGGAATACAGAAGAGGATACTCAAGTAGAAGCAACACAATGACCATTGATCATAATGTTTTTCCTAAACCAAAAAATAGGGAAAAAAACATATACTTTTCCAAACATTTCAAAAGATGCCCAGATAAAAGAAAAGTGGTTAAAGTGGATACTCAGCACCTATTCAAAAGTTGGGCTGACGTTTACTATGATTGCTCATCATTTACCGAGCATGTTATATTGAAATGTTATGTCTGTTAGGCATGTAATGATACACGAGATCTCAATTTTAATAATTCATTCAGCTAACCTTCTGAATTTCCATTTTGCTGCAGCAGGAACTTCAACTGGTGGTAAGGCTTCTTGCTTCCAGCCGATTAAAGCATCAAATGCGTTGAAATGAATTTTAGTACCACTAGCTAAATGCTTAAGAATTAAAGAGCTGTTTCCAAATATCATCTCAGGAAAGTGAGTTGTCTTTAGTTTTTCTTCCCAACTGCAATTACAAAATATAGAACCACCAGAGCAAAGTTAAAATAGGGCAAGAAACAAAATTCATATAGCACTAAGGTAGTAATTAAGATCAGAAGAAAGGATTAGTTGCAAGTTGAGTACGCACACACGCTGACATGCATAGAAAAAGGTTAAGAGACTGGCACACCATAATATTGAGATAATTTTCTGACATTGACTCTCCAACTACCACGACTCCCATGTCTAACAGTGGATCCAAAATCTCAAACAGATACTTGTATATTTATTGGTATGATCCCTCAAAATACTTAAAATGCTAATAAAAATACATTAAAAAACTTTCTCAATCTGTGTAATGTACTTCAAACGAGTCTGACACTGCTGAAAGGTCATTGAGACGGTTAATTTTTCTTACAACACTTCTGTTAAATTACAAATCTTCCAAAGAAACAATTCACACTTTCAATCCAACACCACAGGTAGGATAAGCATGACTAAATGACTCAAACATCTTCCTCACTCACAAAATTCCCAGCAGTATATATTTAAGCAGAAATCTGCAGCATGTAGCAACGAAAGAAAAGAGCCCTTTCCTTTTTACTTTTCTGGATGAGAAATACATAAGAATGCCAAGGATTCAAGACTACTGCATTCCCAACTATAAGCATCATGCTAAACTGCATACGGCATGACCAATCATCAAAAGTTGGCCAAACCCATACACAAGTTTAAAAGATCAACAAACAAAAAGATGGTGCTCAGCTTCCTACTATTTCAAACTAAATAACTATAAGTTTGAAACAAAAAAGTTGTTTAAATTGCTAACAACAAAAACCCGAATTAAGGAGCAAAGTGTTGACCATAACTAATACGTAGTAGCACAATTCATGTTTAGTAGATATATATATATAACACAACTGAGTGACAGAAAGTCTTAGAAGAACCTACAGGCCAGATACAAAAATTCTCTGCCGTGATATTTTCTTTAGATTTTCCAAGCATGTCACAATGAAGAAAAGCCCCGGTAAAATTCCACACTATACACAACTCCCCAGTAATGTAAACGGTGCAGTCTAATTAATACTTGCACTTCTTAGATTATGGTACAGTGACTAAAAGTGAATGATAAGTAAGTGGTCAAAGTTTGAGTAATGATCACCAAGATCATACATGATGTTACTTCGCGCATACATGAAAATTTTCAAATTAGCAACAAATAATCATCAAAACACATCTCGTATCGTAGTTCATAAACTTATTACAACTAGATACCTAGGTTACTCTGATTCAGGTAAGTTTCCAAGTTTCTATAATTTCCAGTGTTGAGGATCCAACAAGAGAAGTCGAGGTAAAATGAAGAGTCCAAGTTGCATAAATAATGATCAGAATCAAAACTAAGATTCAGCAAGAACAAAGCGCACAAAATAAACCTAAAAAATAAAATTTCCCGTCCTTAATTTTCGACGATGCTAAACAATTAACCTAAAATGTAAGTCAATAAATTCATCACAACTAAGATAATTTCAAGCTGACCAAAATTCCAGAAAAAAATGTAAAAGTGAAATGGAAACAAGGAATTAGAGAAAGAAAAAGAGGTAATACAGTTGAAGTTCAGGAGAAGTGAGGATAGAGCGCTTGGAAGTCTCGATCTCCCAGCCGTGAATACGCAACCCTCGGCGTCCGTCGGTCAAGGCGGCGCCTCCGGCGGCTTTGATCTCTGTCTCGTCGATCTCCACCTCCATTGCCGCCACTGCTGTTGCTTTTTTTCTGTTTCCGGTGTAATTTGGGGAAGAACAATTAAGTGTTTTGGTACTCCCTGCAAAACGAAAGGGGAAAACTCTACAATTGTCAAAGAGGGTTTACTACTTTACATTTCAAGCATTTGGGTAAAATTCATTTTTTTTTTTTGTTTTTTTTTTTTTGACACAAGGGTAAAATTCATTTTAATAATCTCAATTTTTTCCAATTTACTTTAATTAATCTCAATTTTTAATTATTCTGTAATTAAAAAAATAAAAGGTAAGTTTTCTTTTTTCAATTCTAAAAATCGGTAATATACTGAAAATGTTAAAAAAAAATTGTAAAAAAATATATATGTGTACTTCGTATTTGTCACGTGTCAATACGTGATTAATCCAAAGAGTAAAAGACAAAAAAAAATAAATTAAAATAAAATAAAATCAAACCAACAGCCACCTACGTTGGTGGCCTCCCCTCTCACCGCCCCGGCCACGCCCTCCCCAGCCCCAACACGCTGGAAACAACCCTCCTCCCTCCCCAACCCGAAAGCCACCAGCCACCTCGACCACTCCCACACCGTCGACCCCGCCCTAATCCTGACCCCTTTCTCTCTTTCCCTTCCCATCACCACTGCCGACCAACCCCCACCCACCGGCCCTTTCCCCCGTCGTTGAACATACCCCGACTCCCTCCTAAAAACACCACTAAAACCCACCCCCGAATTTCAAACCAACCCCTGCCTTGACCTCTTTTTCTCTAGCGTCCCCTTTATCTCTCCTCTTCCTTATTGAAAAGTAATAAATGTTTCCAACCGTATCTTAATAAGCGTTACACTTACCAAATGAAGTCGTGTTTTAATACGTGTTACATTTCCATTTTTGGCAACATTTTAATATTATATCTTTCTCCTTTAATAGTCCCCACCCATTCCCACTACTAATATTTTTTTTATTATTTCTTTCCTCTCACATTTATTATTTTTCAATAAACTATTAACCACACTATCTTTCTTTTACAATTTTTTTAATATTCCAACTATCCACTTACCTCTTATTTTATTTAAGTCAATTAAATTGCCTAAAACTATGTGCCGGTCAAAGTGTAATACTTATTAAAACACGGATGGAGTATGCAATATTGAACCATCATATCCCCAATTCCTCATATGATGAAAAACTCAATAGGCTAAATATTAATTATGCAATATTGAACCATATATATTAAAAGTAGTTAATGGTGTTTAAATATGTAACTAGTTATTGGTTCAGGCAATGCCCCGAACCATTATATAATTGCAATTTTGATCAAAATTCAAGTTAAGTGGGTTAATATTAAACAATATTAAGAAGTGAAGGAAGATATAATTAATGACAAAAAAATAATTAAAACATCTTGTGGTTACACATTAACCGAATATATAACATTATTTGTGGTTACGTGATTGATAATGCTATAACAATGACCAAATCGTTCACGTATAATTACAAAAAGTAATTTAATTAGCCAACTATCTATAATGAATAGAATATAATCAATATAGAACTATTATACTTTCTATTAATATGAGTTTAGGGTTATAACATAGCCGTGCACAGTCAAAATAAGAAAAACATTTAGAATCACATAAAGTATAATATTATATGCGGTTTAGGGTTAGGGTTACTTATTAAGGGTTTATGGTTTATAGTTAGGGTTTAGAATTAAAGTTTAGCGTTTAGGAGAACGTTAGGGTGTTTAGGGCTTTAGGGTTTAGGTTTAAAGGTTCGTGTATTTAGGATTTAGGGTTAAGGGTTAGGGTTTAGAGTTTAAGGTTTAGGGTTTACGGTATAGGGTTAAGGGTTTAGGGTTAGGGTTAAGGGTTAAGGGTTAAGGGTTTAGGGTAAAGGTTTAAGGGTTTAGGGTTAGGGTTTAGGGCATTTTATCCAAAACTGTATTTACCTATTTGCCCTTGGAATTAATTTCAAAAAAATATGAAAAATCTTTGAAATTTAATTATTCTTCAAAAATATATATTAAAATTTCCGATCTCCTTCCCCATCAAACAAAACCCAACAAAGAAAATTTCCGAAAATAATAGAATTTCCAGTTATGTTAAGAATTAAAAAAAATATAAAAAGGCAAAGATGAAGTTTTTATTTTGTCAAATATTAAAAATAAAAGATATTGAAGATGTTTCGAAAAAGCAAAAGATAAAAACGTTGTTTAAGCTGTGGTATTGGTTGCCGGTAACAACCGTCACACCACCCAGCAATCTTTGCGAAACCACCGAAGTAATGTATTGCCCCAAGTGACCAAACTGGTAATTTGTTTGATTTTGGCATTCACTGCGTTGAAGATTCGAATAGTTGAGAATCCCAATTCCAATTCGAAATCTAGGAAGAATTATGGAGGATTTCAGGAAATTTATAACCCTAACCCTAGGTTTGGATTGAATTCGTGAATTTGGGTCTCCTGCGAATGAATTTGATGGGTATTCGGGGAGCAATGGTGGAGGTGGGTCATCATCTGGGTATGGATTGGGGGTAAAGAAGAAGAAAAGGAGGAGTGCGTTTGCGGAAGCTTTAGGGGAGACCAGAGACAATACAAATTTTTACCTACATCCTAGTGTAGGTAGAACTCCCTACACCCCTCCCCACTGCATTATCCTACACCTCTCCCCACTACATACATCTCCTCCCATCCTTCCCCTCTCCCATCCCAAATTATAGCAGCTATCACCGATTCACCGCATCTTACCTCCAAATTATATACAATATCCATCTATATTAACTCTAGAGAAATCCATTTTCAACAATCTCACCGCCATTATCTCCTTCCCTGACGACATTATAAACCTCGCCTCGTTCGTATAACCACCGTTTTATATAATCCGATTAAATCACAAGACTAATCACTTATAAACACTCGATTCCGATAAGGAATCTCGGATCTTTGAAATTAAATTTAATGGCAGTAGCACTACAAGAAAATAACCTTTTCGTAGCGATTATTTTAACCTTTAGTATCGATTGTAATTGCAACAAAAAGCTTTCCCAACAAATGGTCATTCGATACAATATCCGCCGTTGCCTTAACCTTTTAGTAGTGGTTTTCAATATCGCTGGGGTTGGCCTCAATAATCGATACGAAAAACTACATCCAATCGTGGTGATTATTAATCTTTACAAGATTCGAACATGCAACCTCAAACTCTTATACTAAATGTTTCACCAATAAGCTATGATATATTTTATGTATTCTTTGTCAAACAATATTTATATATCTAGTGTAGAAAAGGTTTTTCGTATCGATTTTTGGGATTTAGTGGCGATTGTAAATGATACGATTTCCCAAAATTATATAAATGTGCAAAAATAGTGTGGATATGTATTATTATATTTTCCGTATCGATTTTATATGGGAAAACCATGGCGATTGTAAAATGATACGATTTCCTTAATTATTTCACAAACATACTTGCATATTGTAGCGAATATACAATCACTACAAAATAATCGTTACGAAAAGACAATTTTCTTGTAGTGTAGCAATTGTGTGCTCCTGGGCAACAATTGTGGTTATGACCGTAGTCATGGTTATGGTGGTGGTAGATGTATCTTCCATTATATGGAGTAGCGGCGGGAAAATATAGGAGTTGATATTATATCCCATCACCACCACCATGGATCGTTTGTCACGGAGGAACGACGGCTTAAGCTAATTTGGGATGGCGTAGCGGGGTAGAAAATCGAACAGGGGAAATTGTTGGCAAACTTTTATAATTAAACATATAATATTTTTAAAATGAACATTTTTAACATTTTTTAATGGTTGTAAATGAACATTTGTTTTTATTAATTGTAAATGAACATTTATTATTTTATAAATGAACATTCAATTATGGAGCATTAAAATTAACCTATTGCGGATAACATGTTACAGTTTAATTATTTGATCAATAAAACAAACAACTTTCAAAGGATATTTTTGAAAAATAAGCACTATGTATCTAAAAGTCAATAACATAAAAAAAAAAATTAAGATATGTCAATTATAAAAATATTTAAAACTATGCAAATGAACATATAGAAATATGAATATATAAATGAACATTAATTATATTAATAATCTATTAACATGTGAATAACATCGTACTGATATATAAATGAACATTTACCAAATTGAAAATGAACATCCATAAAATAGAACTTTCCGCTACGAACTAAATTTACAAATCTATATTCATATGAAATAGATTAAATTATCAAGAAAATTGCGAAAATTTAACCTTTTTTTTTAATTTTTTGTGTCCAACAATTTTATAAACTAATAACATACCACAAATTTACAAATCTATATTATACTTGTGTTTTCGTTTCAAAAATCAACAAAAACACTTACAATTTCGATTTTCGACTTTGTTTTGGTAATTTTTTTAACGAAGTGCAAAATTTTCTCATATATTAGACATTGTGCTTGATTATTGCAGAGAACTGTAACTTTTTATTGAAATTTATTTGCAAATATAAGATTTTGATGAGAGAGAAAATGGGGAAATAAAATGAAAAGATGAAGAGAGAGAATTTGAATGGTGGATCGTTTTTTTTTTTTTTTTTTTTTTTTTTTTTTTTTTTTTTTTAATGTAGTTAGTGGGGTATAGATTGTTACTGTAGCAAGTAGGTAGTATATGGGATGTAAGGAGTTGGTGGAAGGAAGACTAATAGTAATACAGAACCGTTTTGCATGAGGGGTGTAGGTAGAAGACCCTACACTAGGGTGTAGGGCTCAATAACTATTAATATTAAAAGGCCTGGTTTAAGCCCAAGAAGCAAGTGTGCTTATAATCTACGGAGTATGTGCTAATAATTGGGGCCCAAACTTTCTTTCTCCATAGGACCATAGCTAGGTTGCACGAAAACGGAAACGAGAAACTGAAACGCGGAAATGTAGAAATGGGGAAACGTAGTTTTTAAAATTAAAGAACGAAGGGAAACATGAGATACTTAATATACATAAAATAGATTATAGAGAAATCACATGTTTTTATAAGAGGAAGAATAGTAAATGAAAATAGAGTTATGTAAATTGAAGCTCTCTTGAAAGAGTAAGTGAGTTTAAAGAGTAAGAATTAATAATTTTGTTAGAAATATTTTTTTCAAACCAATGAAACATTCTTAAATATAAATTAGAGCTTCGGAAAAGTTTCCACAAATGTCTGAAACGAAAAGGTGTTGGAAACAGGAAATGCAAACCCTCAAAAGAGTTTCCGTGCATCAGAGGGCCATATATATAGTCAATGTAAAATGAAAAATTAAGACCATGGATGTGAGTCTTTAATCAATAAAAGTTGTACTTTCACCGTTTTCAAAAACTTGTAATAAAGGGTCAATTTATGTTAAAAATATAAATTATTAGAAAGGAGCTCGTGACGATAAGCACACGTCATGCATGATACATATGTACCCCACCTCACCCTGTCTTGCATCTTTCTCCATGCAAACACGTCTCAAATTAAGAGCAACATTTTAAATAAATTTTTTATCTCTCACAAATATTCTCATTTGTTACCCAACTACAATAGTTGGGTAGCCATTATATTTCAAAAAAAAAATATTCTCATTTGTTGCAACTATTAAATAACGGAGTAAACTATGATAGCAATTACTTGTACCTTATATTTTAGTACTTTCATATCCATTCAAATACATTTTCAAACATTGCTTTATTCACATCAACTAATTTTTGCTAAACTTACGTTTTTAAAGCTGAACTTATTAATTTTTTTCTAAACTGAACTCATTTTTACTTAACTAAACTTATTTAGGTTAAAATCTTAACAAATGTCTCAAGGATTGAACTTAACGATACTGAACTTATTTTACTAAAACTTATTCAAATAGGAATAGGACCTTAAATTTTTTTTTAATTCTTTAAAATGAGAAAGTAAAGAAGACTCCTTCCTTCCACTTCCTTTCATTTAATTTTTTTTTTTTTTAATTTCGAACCAAACATTCTTTCAATTTCCTTTCTTTTGGATCCAAATCCCTTCTACCAACCTTGTTAGGGATTTCATATTACCTATTTAATAATTCAAATATGTTAAAATATTCTATTTAGTCATTTTATGTAACTTTAATTAATAAAAGCAGACTCTTATTATAATAATTTTGCAAATGCAATGGTTATTTAAATAAATAAAAAATCGTGAAAGCAATGGGAACTGCATATGAAGTTGATTGTTTAGATTAAGTACAGCTTTGTAACAAAGAAAGTACATTATGTTTACTGATCAAGTAATCATTGATATGTTCTAGTAATACAATCAAGCAACTGTGACTCACTCTAGTGATATTAACCTTAATTTGATCAGCATGTGACAAGCTCCCAATTATAGATTAGTGCAAATTCCAGAACTGCTCAAGCTTGACTCAGAGTAGAATAATGTCCTGAAATTATCTTTGTTGCTACAACATGATTAGCAGCTTCGGTACAATGAACTTCATCCCAATATATAGACTGTGACACATTGCTGCAGATGCTTGAGCCTGGTTGCCCACTTGTCGCGTTTTTGTCATAGAAGTATGGAGCCCCATGACCACAACAGGCTCCAAATTGATTCTTTAACAATTTGATGATTTTGTGTGCGCTAATAGTATACTTTTGTACTTAAAAAGAGCACAGCAAGCTTTCAATTAAAGGATAATTATACCATATTTTTCAACATAGATTATGACAGCATCGTCGTACACCGATCTTAGATTTGAGAGGAGCAATTGACAAAGATGTACACATCGCACAACCATTGATAGAAATCTGAATTCATGAACAAATTGTCTACCTGTCTTCCATGCAATGAAGCTTTAAATAAACTTAAAAAATGACTAAGAGATAACGCAGAATATCCAAGGTTTGAGAGAGCATCCACTTATATCTCAAGGTTGTTCTGCTTCATACCCTCCAAATTAACACTACAATTTCCATGCATGCAGCTAAACTATCAACCTAAATGACAAGCATGTACAGATTCAAATCAGATGTTGATCCACCAAGTGTAGACACCCAGGTGCAACTTCATCAAGCATTGCAAATCTTAAGGTCTTGCATGTCCTATAACACTGTGTCAATACAAAACTTTTGAAGACTTAAAAAGGGCCCCTATATTGATAAATTTCTAGCTAGCACTGTCATGCAATTTGAAAGGAAACAGACTTACAGGCTAACAGCTAAGTTTTGTAGCTTAGAAAAGTTACAAGAGAGCAACCCTTATTCCAAAGTCACTTCAATTCAAATCACAAGATAAAACACGTCACTTGAGCTACAACATCCAAACCAATAACCATGCCAATAACAAGACAATAGAAAAAGGTAGACACACTGGAGTATTGCCAAAGAAAAGAGAAGTGATAACTGAAGCAAAAAGGAGAACAGACTCACCCAATTTCAACATCTATTGCACAAATCTTTACAACAGATTTTCAAGATTAGAACACGATATCAGGGAAGCCTTTGCATATCAAAAGAATAACACTAATTCTGCTCAGCTTCCCTAACCACCCTCCCCCCCCCCCCCCCTCCTCCCCTCTCGCGAGTGGACAGCGCCCATAGCATCATCGTCTATTTAATATAAGTCACTTCTAGTATTATTCTGATCCAGAAAGATAGCAAGAATAATAAGCTGTATTTAAGGTCCTTTAAAGTGATTTGGCAAAAGTTGCAAGAGATCAAATCAAAGATGCGAATCAAATAATTCTTATTTCACTATACTCTAAAGTCTAAACTAATAAGCTCGTTTTTTACTAAATTAATATTAATATAGCAAATCGACACCAGTTTAAATCCTGTTCCTTCTACCTCAGGATCCTGGTTTTGAAAAATCTAAATTTACATTTCAAAACTATCAGAGATAAGGAAAAAAATTCCTTGCTAAATTCCCATGTAAAAATTAGCACATATTAAACGCATCATTTAGTGTAAATTTCAACGACTTTCATCTCGCAACCCTTTATTTCAATTATTCGGCTAAATCAAATAATTGAGCTCAATTAGTTGCATACTAAAAAGAGCTAGAAACAGCAACGACGTAATCAAAGCAGCATATAGTGTAAATTTCACCAATTTTCCTCCAGGAATATCTATGTTAAGTTCTTCGCCTAACTAAAATAATTCAGCTAAAAGTAGTTGCACAAACTTAATTCCTTGACAAATTGATTAGGAAAATAATATCCAAAAACAGCAACAATGCAATCAAAAATTCAAAAATTAAAAATCAAAAGGACAAATCATGAGAGAGAAATAAATTACCTTACAATGCCAATTCTCATGATAGAAATGGCAGACAACACGATCATTGCTTATGCACACGAAAACATCCAATTCGATCAAGATCAGTGCCTTTACGACGATGCAGAGCATGTTCTACAGGTAAGCAGCCAAAGGGCCTTACGTTGTGGATCCAGGATTTTCTCCCACCATATATGGTAGTTTGTCTGTATCACATCAATCACCTTTAAAATGAGCATCAAAATAGTCCCCAGAATAGCAAAACTAATTAACAGTTAGAGTGTTGACGGCTTACCTGCACAGCTAATCTGATTTCTTCGAGAAGGGATGGAATCTTTCGAGCAACAGGACCATAAGTTAAGTTTGATGCACGAAGAGCCTTTACAAAATCGTTTTGTCCAATGTCAATTATATATAATGCACTGCGGAATCCTTCTTCATCGATCAAGTCCCTTGATCCTGCATAGAATGTAAGCAATAAGTCAACAGATTTTCTGATCACAGGTAACGTTTCATAATTATGGACTTGTGTTCTACAGGAATAGAGAAACTACTGCTGCTAATAAGGTAAGAAGCTAGGCAAAGTATACCAAGTTACACGAGCTCAAGTGACTTGTTTTTAAAGAGTGATCTGGCGAACTTGAGCATTCAATGTAACTGGAAAGAACTCCGGCAGAAGGCTTGCACCCGCGACAGCAAAGTTTGACTCCACTGGTAAAATTTGGTGACAGTAAATCCAATACAGTGCACCTGCCACAAAATTAAACATGAAACCAAGCTATTTCAGCTAGCTCTTCAATAAAACTTTTAGTGCTACAATATGACTGCTCAGCCCCAGAAGATAAACTTAGTAAGATTTTCAAAGCCCTATTACATTTAAAATCAGATCATATAGGATGAAAAATGAAGGAAGGCATCAAGTACAGATGTTTATAATAGGTATAGTGACAAATAACAAATAAAATCTTGATAGTTTGGATAGGCTATCCTTTTTTTTTTTTTTTCTTTTTTTGAGTTTTACTGTATTATACACTTACTACCATGAAAATCATCATATATTTTACATTAAATCGGTCACTTAAATTTTAGGAAGCAATAGGAATTAAGTTTGATTAATCAACAAGAACAAGCTTGGTACTATATGAAATCTTGCAGTAGCTTAATTAACCAAATTCATTAAACACTACATAGGCTAATGATTTTCATATGGATACATTTGTGCAAAATATCAAGTTTTTGCATACAATTGCGAGCTATGGTGCAACAAAATCAATAATCAGACAATATAAGCAAATTCTAAACATAAATTAGCAATATCAACTCACTCTTTCGCAAGAATTTCAATGGAAATGTAGCAAAGAAGTGAAGTGCCTTCATCCCAATCAAGACCAGGCCAAGAAAGATCACGCAACACAGCACAGCCTCCTCAGATTCCTTAGTAGACCTCTACATATCAGTATCCTCAATTCTCCGAACAAACTTTCCACCTTTCGACCTAAATACCGAAAATTTGCAGTATAAAAATTGCAAAACAAAAATAAAGTCAATTACTTTAATAGATAAACATATATGTAAAACTACGACAACCAGCATAACAAAAGGCTCACATGTCCATGATGGGTCTTCAAGCCCCAATCCTCCACTCTACAATTGCCACCGATAACAAGCGCCTTGACAGGTACCTATTCAAATAATTAAAAAACAGAAGATAAGCTTACTAACAAATCCTAAACTTTTGAGAATGGATAGAGCTCATAGATCCCAGCTCCCACAATCAATCAATTAAGGCAATAACTTTCCTACACATCAACATATGAAAAAAAAAAATTCATTTTCATATTCCAATCAATGACTATAAAATCATTCTAGCAAGACAATACTGAAATACACTTGGATCTTTGTCATTCATAAATTATATTATACACTTAACATCTTGGCCATATCCTATTATTATATAGAATTATTTTCTGTGTATAAAATGCTAGCAAGCATGGCATATTAAGAATAGGTAGTTTTCTCAACATATAATAGAAGTATAAAACTAAAGAGTTCACTGATCCTCAAAGAACCTTGCAGAGTTCCTAATAAAACACCTCGGCCTAGGATAGGTAGTCTACGAAACCATTGATAATTTCGTAAGACAAATGCATCTTCAAGTTTCTTCAGATTTATCAATATACATTATTTCAATGGACAAATTTTACCTAGTTCCTTTAAGTGTCAATTTTTGCAATGTCTCAAATAAACACCTTTGACATAAAAGCAATTCACCATCAAACACAGCTTTCTAAGGTGAAACTATCAAACAGCAAGGATAATCAATGTTCCAGAGCACAACGAACAACCAGGAACATAAAAAATTCAACTAAAACCAATTATACAAAGCCTTAAACGTCTAAAACCCAGATACAATTAGAAAATAATAACTAAATCAACCTTAATGACCAGCCACTCAAAAACAGTCAACAACTTAAACAGCTCCAACCAACATAACGACCTTTGTTTGGGCTCATGGTAGCCCAACCCTCCTAAGCTATTTTGAGTTATTAGATACTCCCTCCGTATTCTAATGATCTGCACATATACTTTTTGGGAAAGAACAGGAATAATGTATTACTTGTATAACGGGAGTGGGGTCAAAACGCAAAAATAGATTGGAGAGAGGTAAATGGGATAAAAGTAAGGGAAAGTGAGAAAAGTAAGCGAAAGTGGTAAACCGACCGAAGCACAAACATATACACATATGAAACGGAAAAAGAAAAAACAACGGTGTGAGGCAACCATCAAGCGAACACTAAAACATAACATTTTCCAAGAAAAAAAAAAAGAAAAACAAAGGCCAACAAGAAAACAGATTCCAAGTGAAGCCAAAACCACACAAAGCCATGCAACTAAAACTCAGACAGACACCTCACAACAACTCAACAACACAGAACAAGAGAAAGAACACAGAATACATGGACCAAAAACCAATCCCCAGCAGACAAAGAAAGCAGGGCCTTCTAAACCAACCAGAGACGCACTACCCACCTCGCAGCGGAACAAAAGCAAAAAAAAAAAAAAAAAAAAAAAAAAAAAAAAAAAAAAAAAACAGAAACAGAAACAGAAACAAAAGAGTCTGCTAACCATTTGAAAAAGCAGGAGCAAAAGGAGAAGCCAGAAAGAACCGAACGGGACACCAAAGCTGAAAGAAATGCAGACCACCATTTACAAGAAAGCAGATCAGCTACTGACCAAAGAACAAACAAATACACATATGAAACGGAAAAAGAAAAAGAACAGTATTGAGGCACCCATCAAGTGAACACTAAAAAGGAACAAACCCACCCCCCACCCCACCCCCCACCCCCCCCCCCCCCCCCCCCCCAACAAAAAAAAAAAGGAAACACCAGCCTACCAAAACCAAGAGCAACATAAAACCAAACACAAGAAACATATCAGAAAGGACTTTCTGATGAAACTCTCCACAAGTAATCAAATGAAATCTTTGCAGATTGCTGCGCATAAGAGCATAATCAAGAGTTATTATTAAGTGGGTATTATATCTATACCAGCAACAAAAGTTACAATGTTAATGCAGCATTCATATCTATACCAGCAACAAGAGCACCATGCAGTCATTACCTTCTGCTTAAATGGACAGCCCAAAGAAAAGCAACTCCAGCTCCAGCTCCTTATCCTCGGATGCAGATCTTAATCATCAACCAAACAGCAATTAGTCCTTAGATATAAGGATCATCAAAGCTCTTTAACAGGTGTAGAACTAAGAACAAAAACTTTAAGTCAATGTACATATAATAAAAAGAATCACAGCAAGAATGGAGTTGTTGCTGAAAAAATGTGAAGAATGGAAATAACAAAGAAGCATTAATTTCATTATCAAAATTTATAATGCGGCTCCAGAATCTTTTATTAAGTTTGAACTTTTACTAAATCTACAAAACATCCATTATTCCATATAGTCAAGGCATTCGGTATAATATTACATCTAAAGTTATTCATTCTATCTCAAACTATCAATAATAATTATTAACATAGTACTTCATTACGAATATACCAAAGAATAAGCACATAACCAAATCGGAGTAGATAAATGTAGGTAAAGCAAAAATAAAATCCAATATACTGCCATTCTAAATTCTAAACCTTTTATCAAGTGAAGTTAAAATTACAAAGCAAGAACACCAAAACTCTAAAATTAAAGAGAGCGAAATAAGTTAATCATCATTGTTACAAGTAATACACAATTTTACTATTTTTATAGAACTAAAGATCTGAGTGATATAACTTAGTATACTTGAGAGATTTAAATGAGAGATTTAAATGACAGATTACCTGAACCTAAAAATTGATTTTGTTTGCAAATTCACGACCCTTACCCCATTAAGCAACAATATAAAAACCCTAAAACAAGAAAATCGAGCAAACGAACATGAAGGTCAAACAAACCGAACAAGGAAGTGTACAAAAAAAGTAGAAAGACCACAATCAAGAACACTATGGAATTATTCATTGTTAACATGACATGGCTTTGACTCAAGATTGCAGATCCAGTCAATCAAGTTTCTAACTCACACACACCAACATATAATAAACAAATTAAAGAAAGAAAATAACTCGGAGGGACAACGCAATATTGTGGAACGTGAATTTGCAACTTATTGATGCAAAAAGAATAATAACAATATTAACAAGTAAAAACTATAAGAAAGATGACAAAAATGATCAAAACAAAGAGACTAAACAGCTTGACAATTCGAAGATATTCTAAGACAATTTAACAAAAATTAACATTAAGACATACAGAAATGAAACCAAAACAAATTACCAATACAAAATATGAGTAGTGCCTGCAATTGAAGGTTGATTTGAGAGGTGTTGGCAGCTCCAACACTGCGTCTTTCTCTGTATATCGGCTATCCTTTCTAATTTGAATAACATAAGAAAATAAAAATGGAACACATACATGAGCAACAATAATAGTCAGATACACATCGTCACATCAAGTAAATTCATGATTTGGGAGCATAGTAGAATATTGCTTACTTGGGTAGCATTCAATCGAGCAACTCTCCACTTTCACACAACCTGATTACAAATGATAATCAACACCATATCAGTAACAAGACAATAGGTTAGTTGACAAAAGTGAGGAAAAGTTGAATGCCTCTTTTAAAGGAGAATACATAGTAGGCATCCTAAGATGCAGGATCTATCATTGAAGAGTATGAAAGTGTCTAGGGTGAAAGTGTGAAAGTGCCAAAGCACACTGTGCTTAGGTGCTCGGCACAAAAAACTGGCTCAAGGGCTGCACACAATCATCAACAAATTTTGCCACCAAAACCTACCTATGGATCAAAGCACATCTACCCACAAAAAACTGATCGCAACTTTTGAAAGTTTAAAAATAAAATTTATAACAAATACGATGATTTGCCCTGGCCCAACGAATACAGTCATGGACAAGAAAAAAATGAAAGGAACAGAACAAGTCGATGAAAGAGGAACCTTTGAAGCACAGTTTCTCGTTCGATGTTACACCGTGCGAAGCCAACAAGCCATCAATCCAATCCCGACCATCATGCCCAATATTTTCACCCTGGAAAAACAAAAAGAACCCAGAAAACATGAAAACACAAAGAAGAGATCCTGAAACAACTAAACAAACAATCGCATGTTGACAGTGTAAAATCTATAACAGTACGATAGATTTTTCCCCAAGACAAGTTAACAACTAAACAAACAATCGCATGACCAGGCGAGGATGATCAAACCCAAACCACTTCAAAACCCCAGCCGCTGAATGTGAACCCTAAACCAAGAAAAAAATCAAAAACTCCCAAACCAAATCATCCAGATCTAACACCACACTAAACCAACTCAATTAAAGCTTAAAGGAAGAATTGAGAAAAAATTAAAAAGCAGAAGATCATTCAAACTTAAGAAAATAATTAAGAAAGGAACACAAAACTTTTAATCCAATGCAGCAGAAGTTGTACAAGAAAGCTTCTCGAGAACAACAAATCTGCAGATAGAAGACGACGAGATCTAGAACCCGAGAAAAGGCAAAAGTAAACCCAACAATAGCAAAAAGAAATAACAATAATAAAACGAAGACCCAATAACAAAAAGATGATAAGAGAGTAAAAAGCAACCTTCGGATGACCTGCCGGAAAACAAAACAGGGACGACACAGTTCAGATCTGACCACGAAGAGAGAAACAGACTGAAAGAGAACGAGACTAACCGACGACGGCCCTGCGGGGCGGAATAGGTAGCATGTCTCCAAGGCGATCTCCAAGAATTTCGACCATGATGAGAGGGAAACTATTGACAGCGAAACTATCGAAGAAAATGAGTGGAGGAGGGAAGAGGACAGCAAAACATAACTGAGAAAGAAGTGGCACAGAACGTAAATAAGCAAAGAACCGAAGGGCAAAACCGGAAGTGGAAGTTACTGTTCATATGAACAGTGTATCCACCCTTGTTCACTTTTATAATGTACAGATACAATGATAGGGTTTTCTAGAAAAAATATGGGGGGTATAATGGGCATCCACATAATATAATAATATTACGTGACACAAACAATTAATGTCAACAGCAAACTTGCAAAATTACTCACTAAACCTCTTAAGAAATTCAAAAGGTTATAAAATGACATACCCTGTATTAAATGTCTTAAATCACTAGGTTATACAGACTAAATTTTCCTAGCCTTGACAACTTTGATCATTTAAATTATAATCCATTCAATGGAAATTCATTTAAATTAATTCAATGGTATTAACACAATCCAAGCATCTGATACAATCCTTACCATCATGATAACCTATCTTGCATTTCTTTATGTTCTTGGATACAACGTAGAGCAATAATAACAGCTTCCTTGGTAAACGAAGACACACATTACATCCATTATCATGGGTTCTTTTCAAAATTACCCAAATTTAGGCCATACATTACATCCATTATCTATGTCAACAAATTTCTATTTATTTTTTTTATTTTTTTAAATGGCCTTGAAAAAGATGAAACAGAAGAACAATGAAGTTACTGCATTCACTTTTATCAATTTTGTAAAATAAAGCTGTCTAAAGTTACCAATAGGCGTATATAATCTTTAGGCATTCCTGTGCTAAGGAAACTACTTGCATAAGCGGAGAAATCTAACCTACCCTAACTGTAGTATGATGTAATTCTTGATGATGTTCTAAACAAGCCTAATGTGTTTGCTTATTTATAATTTAAATGGCAAACCACACAAATACCCTCTAAAAAAGGAAAAGAAACAAAAAACAAAAATGTTGCATATATTATATAGTCTAGTTAGAAAATGTCGCTTCATTCTAAACAAACCTAATGAGTTTGCTTATTTATAATTTATATACTCAGTTTAAATATATCTGTCATACATTGTCCAAAGTACCCTGCTAAACCAAATAAGGCCTGAATAACTCCTTCACTAAACAAAGAACAAGCCCTTTTTTCATAGGACATGCAAAATAATATGCTTTTAATCAAGTGAGACGAATTATAGTATTAATGTGGAAGTTCATTGAATTAAGTGTAAATGAACACGCCTTCAAAATGCTTTTATAATGACATCTTATGATCAAACATAAACATATAGGAACTACAAACCAAATCACTCATCTTAAATTGGAAACATTGGTACCACGAGTGTTTATTCAATGGAAAAGAACCCTTTAAAATCCTCTCTAAATCAGCCCTTCTTCATGGCTTTTAAAACCCAGAAAACCCCCAAATAAAACCAGAAAAAACACTCCTCAAAACCTTTAAATCTTATTCAAATTACCAGGACCCAAAAAAAAAAAAAAAAAAAAAAAAACCATATAAATAAAGCAAAACAGTTGCTAAAAACTCAATCTATGCAAAGAGTTTGTGATCCTCATAATGTTTTGTAGAATCTATATTGATACTCCATCTAATAACAAGTATGGAGGTAATAAATTACACTGAAGTTCATTAGGAAATTCCCCACGTCAATTTATAATATAACTTTATTCTTAACCATGTGTTTTCCTAAATAAATGTCCATTACCATCATATCTAATATTAAGCGGTAGTGATCTTTGATGACGAGAAGCTTGTAGGTAAACAAGCATTACCATGGTTATGAACATGACGCTTCTCTTAAAATTACATACAGCCTCATTAACATTACTGTGATTTATTATCTCTCACCAAATGATTTTTAAGGGCCATGTTTGGAATGAGGAGAAACAAAGGTACAAGATAGTTAATATATTACCAGACAGGAAGGGTTGACAATTATTACCCTCATTAGGTAGTAATCTATTACCTTCTCTTCCTCCTCTCTCTTCCACCAAATACTTATGATCACCTCGCAACCATCCCATTTGCAACCCCTTTATGAATATTACCCTGATGTCCCCGTTCTAAGCATATAGTAAGTCATAACTCACTATGCAGTTATCTAGTTTCACTCATTCACTACTGCTAATGAACATTTTGCAGGCTTCTCTTTGTTCAATAATATCCATAAAAGTCTTGTAACTAAGTGCTCATCTAGGCTGAGCTAGATAGCTTTGGTTGCTATTAGCTCATAATCACACCTATAAACCACACAGAGGAAAAGCCACTGTTCTATTTAGGCATTTAGGAACCTCCGTGTTTTTTCTCTTCAAAATGACCTTTAAACATGATCTATAGCCAGTCAGCCAATAACATACGTTCCTCATGTTTAATAAAATGATAATTATTTATGTTCCAACCATCAGCTGAAAATAACCACCTATACAACAACATAGCCTTACAAAGTTATCTTATAAATCATAGCATGGAAACCATATATAAGGGAAATAAGAAAAATCCAATCAAATAACATACAATGATATGCATACAACACATAGTGAAGGCTAATTTTCATATGGTTAAAGATGAATAATACTCAGAATATGGGAGCATTTACAAATTTACCTGAAGCTGATATGGATCTGCCACCATAAGGAGAAGGGAGGGCTTATGAACTCATTACCATAAGTCATGGGTTATCCTTATTATCCATTCCTGGAATTTGGACAGGGGAATATCCAAAAGGCATTGGCACACTCCCTGGAGCTGAGAGTGTGGGCTATCCAAAAGGCATTGGCAAACTCCCTGGAGCCGAGAGTGTGGCCTAAGAGGCTCACCATTAGTAGGAGTGCTGCTGATATCCCGATAGAAACTATATTAGGCAATTTATTTTTTCATTCGCGAGGAGCTGGATGAGAAGAAACTCTCACGTCCGGCGCTCAACGGACCCTTTTTTTGAGATACAAACCCCTTTTTTAATTTGAAAGCCATATTTCGACCCGGACGTTTTCTGTATCAAAAGTGTCATGATATGCAAGCAGCCTTCTTTCTACCCATCCCAAGATAGCACTCAGAAACTTAGAGTATACTGTATCCCTCGTTGTCTTTGCATCCCTTGCTACTTCTTTTAGATGACCATCTGCAGTTAGGAGTTCCAAGTTCAACTTGACCAGTTGCAACAAAACGATTACAAAGAACCCATGTAAAACAGAGGTTATGCAACAACTGGATAATGCCAAGAATAGGCCAAGTTTTCTTGGTCCATAAGTTCATCAACCTCTTCAATAACTGTTGATACAGAGAGGGAACCCATCAGCCCAATGACAAGAATCAGACAATCCATCAGCTGCTCTGCAAGCCAAAGCCACTACAGCACTACGAAGAACTTGCATTGATTCGTTATTATACTGGTCTCTCCAAAGCTCCACGAAGAAACTTTTGAAAGTTGGGCAGCAACTTCAGCTTTAAGATCAGCTTCAACAATCGTCCAATTTTGTTTTTGCCATGAGTCATACTCTTGCTGAATGCTGATCAGTAAAGTCTGACAACTTCAGCTGTTGTAGCAGCTCAAGTGGCAGTACCAAGTTATCAATACGCTTTCCAAGCTGTGACAAGAACATTAAATCAGTCACTGGATCAGTTAAACTTTGGTTAATGTCTAAGACCCAAACAAAATACTTCCTCTTATCCATGCTGCATAAAGATCAAAGATAATAGCAAATGCATTGAATTAAAAACAAGCTGAGTTACCAACTCAAGCACTTTCAGCGCTTCCTCTCTGCAACATGCCTTGCTCAGTTCAGCCTCAACAAGAACCACTTCATCAACAAGGGTCAGGGGCCATTAACATACTGAGAAATTGCAATACTGAAGTCCCAGGAAGCCGAATACATTCTGAAGTAGCAAGAATTCAATATTGTGTCCAAAAAAAACACTCCGAACTCTCATCTTTCTTTCTAAACTGATCTATCATTCTAAAATGCATCTTAATTCTTCTACAACATAATTATCTTAATTATTTTTAGAAAACAAGTATTCAGCGTCCAGAATTTCAAGTGAAATAACATCTTAATAAAAATGATAAGTCTTTACTGTTTAGCAATGCAACATGCTGCCTGAAGATTATATCCAGAACTCTCAAAGCTTTGTTTCACAATTAAGAATATCAAAAGTTCTTAGAAATCCAGATAAAAATATTAGGCATATATCAACATACATTGTCACAAAAGGAAAAAATGTTATGAATCTATTCATGGCTAATGCCAATATCAACATTAATATCAAAGTACAGCAGCCACAACCAACAGGAACAGTCACTTACAAACAATCTACCTTAGACCTATATTAAAGTTCCACCTAACACATAACCTTCTTTGCACAATTTAACAAAAAAATCTTCCAAATAGCAAGGAACCAACTGACTGGTAGCAAGTTCAATATACTGACGATTCAAATAATCTTCACTGTCAGCCTTTTGAATAAAAGGATCTCCGGTTCTTTGACTCCTATCCTTGAACTGTGCATGCACCAATCTCACATATTCGAGAAAATGTTTTTGATACCAATTTGGAGCATCATCAGTGCCAACAGAGTTGTAGAAGTGTCCTACGCTACCACCAGTGTGATAAACTCTTGAAAGAGGAGTGTTTTCTGGTATACGCTTTGCAAAATCTTGTTTAACTTCGACAAGATATAAGAAATTATCATGAATTTCCGAATCCAAAGAATTCCTTTCAGGTGCAGACTCACCCATAAAAGGGACAAACCCATCATTAGATAGAGGTGTTGATCCTTGAACCCACTCCTTATACACCAGCTCGTAAAAACCAAATCGTGCAGACCAGTCCCAAAGGCTAGGGTGATTTTTAATCACAAAACCATTTTCCGTTTCCATTGTCTTCCTTAAATGCAGCAAACCATCAGGCAACTTAACCCCACCCAAAATTTTATTGAAAATAATCCCATCCAATCTCAACATATCAAGTTTGGCTGACTTTTCTTTCAAAACTTTAGCTTCATCCTCAGCTGGGTTCGTGTTTCTAAAAGTCAAAATGCAATCCACATCAACCACATATTTATCCGACATCAAATGATACTCTCTTTTTTTAAAAAGAAAGTTCTCGGTGTTATGTAAATAACCATGAAATTCATCAGCAGCGTGAAAATCAACAACCGCTTTTAAGATGCTCCTTATGATCAACCTTGGATTATCATCTAAGCGCCTACTATCCCAATTGTCCATGCAATCAACTCCATTTTTTTTTTTTCGAATCTTCTTGATTCCAAACATCATATAAAGCAGACCAAAGATGAAGGTCTACTTTTTCTTTCCTTTCCAGCCAATCTTTCAGTGTAAAATCATATTTGAGACTTACGAGCTCTTCTTTCATCGTTAACACAGTTGGTCTAGGCTTTTCATCTTCTTGAAGTTCTTTTACTTTTACTTCATCTTCGTTCACTTCGTCAACTTCCATATCATCTGCTACTTGCACTTTTTCCACCACTTCTGCTACTTCCACTTCCTCTTCTCCCAAATCTTCTATGTTAGCTTTATGTACTGGAGATTTAGCACCCACATTTTGTGCTTTAGAAGCAGGTCTCTTCATCTTCTTATCTTTTCGCTTCTTAGTTTTTTCCACCTGGAAATCATAAATCAAAAACTAACATATAACAAGCATAGAAACAATGTTATGAATTGCCAATGAAAATGATTTTTCAAAGTCATTATTTGTTTGTACTTTGAGATTTTTCAAATTCCCAATGGTGGATCCGTGCTTTTGAGAATCCTCAATAGTGTACATAAACTTTTTTTAATCTCAATGGCTTCCCAAATGTAGTTTTATGGATGGAATATTCTGTTAGATAACAAAATTTTCCATTAAATTTAACCCATAAAGAAAAATAAAAACCCCCACTTCCACCCAGCACCGCCTACCACCACCCAATCAGTGTATGAAAAGGCGCAAGGCGCACTGAGGCGCTAGGGGTCTTGGAGCCTAGGCGCAAAGAGCAGGCGTTAGGCGCGCGCCTTATCGAAGTGAGGCGCACTTTCACATAATTAAGCCTTTTTTCACTCATATGCATACATAACCCACTAAAATAAACCATCATAACACATAATAATTTAACAAAGGTTCTAAATATTATCATTTTAGATCATGTTTAATCATTTTAAGCAGCAAAAGATACTACATATCAACATAGTTAGCATTAATATGAAAAGGATATGGAAGATTGGCATTATATATAGTCTTCTTCTTGTGCAATGTCTTCCTCCATGTCATCTCCATCAAGTGATTGATAGCCTTCATCGTCTTCTTCCTCCTAGCCTGTGCATCTCTTGCTCTAACTAAATCAATGAAATCCTAACAGAAGAAGAGGACAACACATATTAAAGGGAAGAAAATGTATGTTTTATAATTATTATTATTATTATTATATACATTTATTATTATTTAAAAATATTTTTATAAGTTAGTGGCTGTTTTGTCAATAAAATAATGGTGGGCATGTGATATTTAATGGTGGAAATTGGAAAGCAATAAATAAGTGGTCCATGGAAGAGATAAATAATGATTAAGAAAATAAAAAAGTTGAAAACTTCCTCCTCTATATAAGAGCAGTTGAAGATCAGTAAAAAGAAAAAGAAGATGAGAGAGAAAGAGATGAAAGTAAGTAAAAAAAGATGGAGAAAAGATAGCACATAAAGAGAGTACCTTTTTGCTTTCTTCTTCTTTCTTCTTCCTGCTTCAACGTGATACTGCTACTTTCTTCAATGTTCCATTTTCAAGCTAGGGCTTGCTGGGTGTACGTGTCTTCTCCTTTTCTCTCTCTTTTTTTTAACCTTTCATCTCCACCCTTCTAGACTTGTCAGCTCTCATAATCTTCAAATTGGGCTTTGGCCCACTTTCTGATTGTTAAGGGAAGTGTAATAACATAGTAACATATAATATTATAATAATACAAGCATACACAATTTTCAACAGAAAAATTTAAAGAAGCACAATATCTCAACACCTTGCGCCTCAATGCCTAGGCGCGCCTTACCACAAATGCCTCGCCTAGACTCAATTAAGCGCTTACCCCCGTGCGCCTTGAGCCTTAGCGCCTAGGTGCGCCTCAAGCGCGCCTTTTCAAACACTGCACCCAATACCATCGGCCTCCACCCCAATTCCACCTAACGACGCCGGCAAAACTCCCTGAACCCACCCAATACCGTCGAACCACCCTCAAACCCCAAAAACAACCCACGAAAACAGCCACCACCCCCTCAAACCCTAACAACAACCCACGAAACTGCCCACTACCCCTTGAACCACCCTCAAACACCCGACAGCCCATGAAACCCACCGAAACCACCCACCACAAACCGACATTACCCACAAAACCCCAAACCACCCACGAAACACTACCCCTTTTCGAGCCATACCAGCCACCTCCTTCCATCCACCCCCACCCACTTTCGAACAATTAAGGGATCTTTTTTGGTGGTTTACGTGGGGAGTTCAAAGGAGACAGGGATTGGGATAGTGGAGGTGGAAGGCGGTTGTGTGTTGACCGATTAGTTCTGGGGTGTATGCGATGGCAGCTAGTGGTTTAGGTGATAGCTGGTGGTGCTAGGGTGGTGATTGGCGATGGAGAGAGAAGAGAGGGGGTTAAGGTTAATATTTAACAGTTTTAAGCAAACACTAGTTTAGATATATTTTTGAGATTTAAAAAAATTTAGATACACCATTGAGAATTCGTTAAATAACAGGTACACCATTAGAAAGTTCCCTAGGTTTAATTACCGTAGGCTCGGGCAATGCATTTGTAGGTAGATAAGAGGCCTTCTCCAGTCTTGAAGAAAATTCCAAAGTCCAATCATGTACCCTATTTCATATTTCAATTACAAAATACAATATGTTAGATGATGGTGTAGAATAATTATGATCATGATCATAATCATAATCATAATAATCATCATAATCATAATGATAATGATAAGATTATGATATGTCAAATTATAAATGCTAAAACACATGGCACATACATATTACATTTCACTCCAGCTGAAAAACCTAATGTCTTCCCCAAAGTATCCTTTAAAGTCTCCTGATTGTGCAACACCAATTTTAGTTAATCTGATAACTTAAAAAAATACAATTTTAAAATGAAATTTTGAACACAACTTACAACAGTTGTGTCAGAGCCATCTAAACCAAATCGAAAATTGTCTCCCCAGGACATTACCTGTAAGAGAACAAAAAGATTATTACATGTAAGAGAACAGAAGATATGATGTAAAAATTAAGATGAAAAATTCGATTAAAAAAAATTTCAAGACACTTACTATAACAATGTTATCAACTGATGCATCCACGATCTCAAAAAGAAGCCTAAAACAGCGATGATTAGCTTCTTTAACTAAGTAGTCCTCTATAATTTTGTGTTGGTATTCCTGAATAAGTATTTACAAGTTAAGCGTCATAATTAGAATTTGGTTTCCAAAACAAAACCAATAGTGATAATTTAGTACAATATTAATAACTTATAATACGCAGGTCAAAACTTTATAAGCCATATAACACAAAAGCAGCTAATAATATACTTTCAACTAAGATAAAATTGAAAGATAAAGGTAACAATGTTTGCATACTTTATTGTTCAAAAAACACAACTTTGTTGATAAAGGTGAGTTTTTTTAAACAACATGGTCATTAAAGGTACTTTTTGCAAAAAAAATGACATAAAAGGCATTTTCAGAAAAAAGTGGACATAAAAGGTGCATCCTGACTAAAAATTCTATTTTTAATTTCATCTTTGAATGTAGCCCTTTTTTACAATATGTATCACTTGTGTTTCTCTGCCTTGCCTTGTTGTCACTACATATCATGTTGTTGTTATCGGGAAAAAATTATGATAATAATTCCACCTTTTACTCATCTTCTCAAAACAGTCTGAGTTTAATTTTTCATTTTATATAAACCAACCTTTATACTTTATCCGCTTAAAATGGTCCCTAACATGTAGGCAATCTATGGTAACCCGTATAATAAGTTAATTGAGACATGTGTCATGCAAGGTGCAACAATCTCAATTTTATAATATTGAATAAAGAGATTAGACATAGATAATCCTCATCCTCACCTCTGGTACTACAATGATATCAAATTTTTCAAGATGACCAATCTGTCTTTGTACCACTGTTACATGATGATGTTCTGTAGCAACCTGATAAAGAGGCCTTTCTTTAAGATTCTCAATCTCATCCAAGGATCCGGATACCTTTGAAATTGACTGCTGACGGTCAGCGATCGTTTGTTTCACCCCAGCTATAAGATCTGTCTCTTCCTAAACGTAAAACATATGAAGTGCAAAACAAGAATCATTAATTAAAGCATGAAAAACACATTAGAATAAAAGGTAGAAGCATATAAACAAAAACAAAAAAATCTAGCAAGCTTTAAATAAATTAGATAAAACTCATGATTCAAAATACCTTGAAACCAACTAGACATATCTCTTCCTTTTGGAAAGGACATCTCTCCACAACAATGATTGAAACTGTTTTGGATTCATCATTAAAATCTTTCATTGGGCCATTTATACTCAGCTTCCATCCAAGATCAAAACATTTGAAAAGATGAACTATGAAAACAATGAATTAGAAAACGATATCTTAGTAATATATTTATTAATAACATATCAAAAGGAATAAAGTTGACATTAAAGTACTTCATACCTATAATATCACTTATAGCATTCACTGTAAGGTAAATGAACATTCCTTGAAGCTTTAAAGATTTCTTCACCTGCCACAACAACAAAAACAAAGTTTGAGAAGAATGAGGTTGAAAGTAGAACAAGAAGTGAAAGTAAAGGATAGGACAAGAGAAAGCATGGCAAACCAAAAAAAACCACAAAAAAGTTTGAGAAGGTACTATGAAGAGGGCTAAAAAGAAGATGCAAAGAGAACATAAATGTTAAAGAAAAAAAATAACTATAAAATTAATAATAAAATAGATAAGAGAAATTTTTCTAAAACCTTATACTTCCTCCGTAATAAAATACATGTTACACTTTCATAATATATATGAGACATATTTTATTAAAGTGTAACATGTATTTCGTTACGGAGGAAGTATAAAATTTTCTAAGATAGAAAAAATTGGCATCATAAATCCCAAGTTGGGGTGTTTCCCATCTTAATACCATATGTTCATTATTTCTAAATTATCAGTCCCAAGTTTAAATGCATTCTTGCCATCTTTAATTTCCTCTTTCCTCCTTAACCTCACCCATCAAACAAAATCAACATTCAAAACCCACTGCAATGATGACACGTGCAACCTGACCACAACATCCATGAATGCCTACCCTATCCAACACCCTCACATCTTCAGCCTTGAAGATTGTTGTCTTATTGCCCAAGCATGATAACAACCTTCAATTCAATAAAGATAAAATTTACATCAACCCACCTTCTCCAATACAACCTCAACAAAACAACCCAATGGTAATGAAACTTTGTTTCATTGTTTCTCACTTCCATAATCATGAAAATCAAACTGAGCTTAAATAAATATATTGTTTTAAGTCCAAAAGAATCATGGGTCGTGATGTGGAATTGTAGATCATAATGCTGTTAGTTGAGATGATTTTAGGGAGAGGAAACACTACCATTTAAAGGAAAAGGAAGGGGTTTAAGTAGGAACATAGTGCCCATTTCACTTATGTTTTCTTTGCTTTTCCAAAAGTCTGGCAGCAACATTAAGGAAGTAGGGCACTGCTAATTAGTGTTAGACAATTTTTATTTAAATTTCTATATTGTTGAAAATCATGTATTATTATGTCTCTAGTTCATATTAGAGTTAAAATAAAGCAAAACTCCGTTTTAATCCCATTAAAGATTAGGCAGCATTTTGATGCCCCATTATATATACATACTTCCTCCATTTTTTTATAGTTGCATTGCAAGAATTAAGGAGAGGATAGAGATAGAGAGAAAGAAATAATGGTACCCATGTGATAGGAGAGAAGTAATTGCCAAGAAAAATGATGCAAGTAATTTGTAACTTCCTAAAAAGGAAAACGATGCAAATAAAAAAAAATGGAGGAAGTATATTTTGCTAGTAGCAATGGAACAGCCAGTTGGGATGGTGGCAATAAAATGGCTTAGATAGTCCAGAAGGGAAAAAAGGGGAGGGGAAGAAGATTGTTGCCTATCATCATCAAACTTCTCTCCAAAATCATGACATGTGCGTATATAACCTTTTGGCGATCTATGAGTTGTGATCAATATGAGAAGACTATCTCTAAACTTGGGATTATTAAGATGTAACCAAAACTTATAATTTCTAAAAGCAAAATAAAGCAATAATATATTATATTGTGAACATGCCGAAAAACAAACCTTCTCAAAATGTCCAGAAATTGTAAGCTTCGAATTAGATTTGTCAGAAATTTTAAGCAACATATCAGCATAGCCCACATCAATGACAGCATCACACCTCTTGGGCATATCCTATATTAAACATATTAATATTTAATGTTATAAAAAAATAACAAAAAGGCAAAAGGAGATAATAGTAATGATACGTAATTCTTACTGTATCACAATGAAAGTAATTCAAGTGGCAGCAAGTTTGTTCAATATGTTATGTGAGAGTCAGATTAGGGCACAGGGACAAAAATTAATTTTGTTTGTGAATTGGTGAGAATGTCGAATGATAGAATTAATAGAATAATGAAGGAAAAACAAGTGAATCTCAAAACTTTATAAGAATTTAAAAATCTCAATCCAAATAGTTTGGTTTAACTAGAAAACCTTAAGCAATCTCAAGCAAAAGCAACAAACGTAATGTTTGATAAAAGATAAGCAACAACACACTTATACATATGGCACTACAGGAAAGTGAATAAAAAACTAAAAATTACCTAATATATGATAAGGAAAAAATGATATAATCCAAATACCACATGAGCTAATTATAGTCACTTTGAACCACATCAAGTAATTACCTTTGGCATAATGTCAACACAAATGTCAGTAATACGCTGTTTCAACTTTTCGGTGACATAAGTGCTTAGAATCTTGTGTAAACAAGAAGTGCACTCAAAACTGTTAACCTTAATCTGTGTTTTCACCCTGGTACCAAGAAATGCATCCAGTTGGAAAAAATTGCAATTCTTTGGCAGAGGGGGATCTTTTAAGGATGGGAGTGGATGAGTCTTAACATCCAATTGCCCTGATGACCCTGCAAATTCAGGTAACAATATATAAACAAATTTGAAAAGATAGACTAAAATTTCATCAGCAAGAGAGAGAAAAATGGATAAGGATGAAAAGATACAATCAGTTCAGCTCAGAATAGAAATGTCAATATAGTAAGACAACGTAAAGTTGGAAGCAGTTAGCTGTGTAGAGAAACTACGAAAAAACTGAAACATTTCCTAAAGTGACCACACCACCACAGCGAGCACTTATGCCACTTCAAAAAAAAAAAAAAAAAAAAAGACCCACAACCTTCTCATCATAATCTTCACATATACATTAGCTTATTAGAAGAAAATCAGTCAACATCTACGATTAAACACGATATAATATTATTAACAATACAAATAAGCTAAAGCATCCCCTCAACAACCACACATTTTTTCTGTTAATAAATTAGAAAGACAAAGCAAACAGAGAAAGAGAATGAGAAATGAAAATAAGATTTCAAATCAGAATACAGAAGATAGGCACGCGTACATGTTGGACAAGAATACACAGAGTCATATATGGCCATCTTTTCATGCTCTGACATATCAAATACAACAATGATGTTTCAAAATTCCAGATTTCAGAAAAAAAATTCAGAGCACACACATTTGAGAGAAAAACAAAAACAAAACAAAACAAAAAAATATTTCCTCTTATTGCAGTTATTATTGAATGTTCTCTAAGAACATGAATTCGAATATAATTAAAGTGACAGGCATCCAACGTTGATACACAAAGAACAAAAGATACCTCCAAATGATGGCCAAGTGCTAATGGAAGTAGAGAAGGCAGCATCTTCTCCCTTCATCTTTTAATTCTAGAAAAACCAATTAAAACAAATTATGTTAGCAAAAAAAAAAAATCAGTACAATGTTAAAACACTGTTCTCTCACTTTCAAACTTCTCGCCTTCCACGAATATACTAGTTGCCCTTCAAAAATGCATGTAGAATCCTCTAATTTCTTAACAAGCCAGCAGATTCGAAATAACCAAACACTAAACAACAAATACAAACCTCTATAGTTTACATTTGCCACAAAAAATAAAAAGATAATTCAAACGAATCAAATCCAAACAAAACATGTGTAGAGATTTCCCTAATTATGTAAATCTAAACTCATTCAATTATAGAGAAGATATAATAAAAAATAAAACAAACTATTCTATTGCACTTCTCATTGACACTCTGATAAAAGGGACACCATATGCGCCATTGCAATGTAAGACTTAATTCTATTGCACTTCTCATTTACACTCATATATTACGTAAAACCAATAGATTCAACAACCTTAAACCCCAAACCAAAAAAAATACAGGTAGAGATCTATCCAATTATGTAAATCTAAACTCATTAAATTAAACAGAGAAGATATAAGTAAAACAATCTACCAAAAATCAGAAACTAGGGAGTATAAATCATCACCAACAGATATAAAAGGACTCCGTTTGCGGTATTGCAATAAGAGTGACACCAGAAAAACACAGCCATAGCCAGATTAACAAGTTTAACAGATGAACCGCAAAAGTGTATTAAACACGGATAGTTAGACAAAGTACCAAACAATATCAGCTCAATATCATACAATACAATCAAACAAGGATACAAGTAATGTACCTTGGCAGCAGTAAAGGTTGAAACGGACTGGTTAAATAGAGCAGCAGTGACAACTTGGAGGAGAAAGAACTGGCAGGGGCATGCCCAAACAAAAAATCACAAATAAATTCATAGCTAAACCATAAAAACTCCCAAAATTCAAGGATAAACATGACTCAAATCAAAAAACATAGAATAATTCATACCCACGTCATGAAAACTACCAAATATCAGAAAATAAACAAGATCCAGATCAAAAAACACAATATCATTCATACCCATGTCATAAAAACTCCCAAATATCAGAAAATAAACACTTTATCAAGCAATAATATGAATCAGTTAGTCGAAATTTATCAACAAAGCGACAACAATAAAGTTTGTAGGATACTACTTTCAGCTATGGATGATAATTAAGTTGTGTTAAGGAACTCTGGAGAGTAGCAAACTAGACCTAGCAAAACATACAGGCAAACAAACAAAGTCGAATTCGAAATTAATCTTCAATATGATTATATGAATCAGTTTTGTTAGTCGAAATAAATTCATCAACAAAGCAACAATATGATTATATATAATAATAAATTATATGAATTTGGAAAATATGAAGGATGAACCTGTTTTTCTTATTTTCATTCATGGAAACCCTAATTTCTAAATGTCTAACTAAAAAAGGGAAAAAAAAAAAAAAAAAAATACAAAACATAACATGATGCAATCAAATCAAAAGTGAATGTTCCTAAGATTGATTGACCTGATATTATTTTCGATCGAATTAAAGACTCCGCACAGCACCGCGCCACACCACCGCTTCCCGCCGTCCCTCGACAAGCCCACCCTGGTTGACCGCCGAAGTTCGAAACCCAACCCAACCCTACACTACACTACCCTGGTTATTGTTAGTGTTAGTGTTAGTGTTAGTGGTGAATTATGAGGAACAGAACATATCAGAGGGAGAGAGAAAAATAAGAGCTCCATCCTTTTTACTTTTTATTTAACTAGTCGAGCAATCGCGCGCCAAAATGATATTATCGGGTGTGGATATTTTGGAACGTAAGTGTGTGTATGCTATTAATCGGTGTAGAGTGTTTTTCTTTTCTTTTTTTTTTTTTTTGTTTTTTTTCCTATTTCTATATTGATTTTGAATGTATGACAATGTAAATATACTCTAATTGAAAATTGTAATTACGAAAGAAAGAAAGTGGAGCTGGTGGATGCGGAAGTTCGGACTTTCAGAAGAAAGAGAACTATGCAAAATCCTTTAGTGGACAACCAAAGAGTACTGCTGAAAATGCTGGTGACTGTATATTGGATAGGGCCTCTGTAGAAGACGGCCTGAGTAACTGAGATGCTAAAAAAGGAGAGGGAAAGTCTTAGTTTTCATGGGGACAGTTAAGTGATTCAACTCTAAAGAAGTTTGCACTAAGTGCTGATCCATGGGGTTTCGATAAGTCTAAGCAGTCTAGAAACTCATCTGGTTGGGGTTTCTGAAGGGACCAAGTTTGGAAAGGACAATGAGAAACAGGACTCTTAGGGGAAACCAAATTCTTCAACTTGGAAGGAGTGAGATTTTCAATTTCTTTCATATGATGAATAGTGTAAATGAGGTTAGATTGATAGTAGGGGCTTAGGTGAAGATATTGATAATTTTGACAAGAATGTTTTCATGGAATAAGCCTAGAAAGGTTGGTTCTGAAGATGATGAGAAGGATGATGCATTGATGTAGGTGTTGATAGCCCAATATGGTAAAATCGGGTGTGGATATTATGTAGCGTAAGTGCATGTATGCTATTAATCAGTGTAGTTATTGTTATTTTGTTTTTTATTATTGCTATATTTTACTTTATAAAATATACAACTTTAAAAAATATAATTGGAAAATAGTAATATGTCTTGGGAAATATATAACTTCTTTAAAAAATATATTAGTATGAATAATTTTTTTTTTTTTTTTTTTTTGTGGTTTTGCTGATATTAAAAGTATTAATTAATTAAATTTATATCCAATTTTTTTTAATGGTTTTGTTGATATTATAAAGTCAATTCATGTTAGCTTCCCCTTATCCGTTTATCACTTGTCATTGTTGTTGTGTACCCTCTATTTTCCTAAGCTAATTGTCGTATTTCCCTTAAGTGATCTTTCTTCCTCTAAAGCTAATTTCCCTAAGTTTCTTAAGTGATCTTTCATAAGTGCCATCTCTCTCTCTCTCTCTCTCTCTCTCTATCTATCTATCTATCTATCTATCTATCTCTCTCTCATTAACTAATTGACTTGAGTTTCTTAAATAATCTTTCTTAAGTGGTCTCTCTCTCTCCTAAGCTTTTTCCATGATTTTCTTAAGTGATTTTTAAAGTGGCCTCTCTCTCTCTCACCCCCCCAGCCCCCCCCCCCCCCTCTCTCTCTCTCTCTCTCTCTCTCTCTCTCTCTCTCTCTTTCTCTCTCTCTCTCTATTTCGCATGCATTTTGTTAAGCCTTTTTCCTTAGCTAATTGCCCCGACTTTCTTTAGCGATCTTTCATAAGTGGTCTCTCTATCTTTCTCCTAAGCTAATTGCCTTGATTTTTTAAGTGAGCCTTCTTAAGTGATCTCTCTCACTCTCCTAATTTGATTGCCTTGATTTTTCTTAAGTGAAATTTGGTAAGTGGTCTCTCTCTCTCTTCTTCCTAAGATAATTTCCCCGATTTTCTTAAATGATCTTTTTTCTTAAGTGATCTTTCTTTAGTGGTCTCTTTCTCACTTTTTCCCTAATTTAAGCTAATTGCCTTGCCTTAAGTGATCTTTCTTAAGTAGTCTATTGATTTTCTTAGGGGATCTTTCTTTTCTTAAGTTACCTTTCTTCTTAAGTGATCTTTCTTCTTAATTGTTCTTTCTTCTTAATTGATCTTTTTTTTTAGTGATCTTTCTTTTTTCTTGAGTGGTCGTATTTCTTCTTAAGTGATCTTTATTAACTGCTCTCCTTATCGCTCTCTCTATCTCTCTAAGATTTAGTAACTCTTTTTTCCTAAGCTAATTTCTCTTATTTTCTTAAGTGATCTTTCTTAATTGGTATCTCTATTTTTGTTAAATGATCTTTTTTAATTGGTTTCTCTCAAATGATCTTTCTTAAGTGGTCTCTCTCTCTCTCTCTCTCTCTCTCTCTCTCTCTCTCTCTCTTTCTCTTTATTTCTCTCTCTCTCTCTCTCTCTCTCTATCTCTCTCTCTATCTCTCTCTAAGCTAATTGTGTTTTTCTAAGCTGATTGGCCCGATTTTCTTAAGTTATCTTTCTTTAGTGGTCTCTCTCACTCTTTCCCTCTTTCTTGCATTTTAGCGTAAGCCTTTTCCTAAGCTAATTGTGTTTTCCTAAGCTAATTGCATAGATTTTCGTAAGTGATATTTCTTTCTTTATTCTAAGCTAATTGCCTTGATTTTTTTTTTTTTTTTTTTTTTTTTTTTTATGTGATCTTTCTTAATTAGTCTTTCATCTCTCCAAATCCAATTGATCCTATTTTCATAAGTGATTTTTCTTAAGTGACCTCTTACTCTTTTTCTCTCTTAAGATGATTGCCATGATTTTCTTAAGTGATCTTTCTTGTGTTGTCTCTCTTTTTCTCTCGTATTTTAGTAAGCCTTTTTCCTAAGTTAATTGCCCTAATTTTCTTAGGTGGTATTTCTTAAGTGGTCTCTCTCATTCACTCTTTCTTTCTCTCCCTTTCTTAAGCTAATTTCCTTAATTTATCTCCTAAGCTAATTGCCTAGATTTTCTTAAGTGGTCTCTTGATTTTCTTAAGTGACTTTTCTTTTTAAGTGATTTTTCTTAAGTGATCTTTCTTCTTGAGAAATTTTCTTTTTCTTGAGTGATTTTTATTCTTAAATGATCTTTTTAAAGTGGTCTCTCTCTCTTTTTAACATTTCAGTAACTCTTCCAAAGCTAATTTCTCTTATTTTCTTAACTGATTTTTTTAAGTAGTCTCCCTTTTTTTGTTAAGTGATCTTTTTAAAGTAGTCTCTCTCAAATGATCTTTCTTTAGTGGTCTTTCTCTCTCTCACAAGTGATCTTTTGTATGTGATCTCTCTCTCTCTCTCTCCCTCTCAAGTGATCTTTCGTAAGTGATCTCTCTCTCTAGTGATCTTTCTTCATAAATTAGCTTAACAAAACGAAATTAGCTTAAGTGGTCCAACATTTTAGTAAGCCTTTTCCTAAGCTAATTGCTCGATTTTCAATGTTTAGTGATATTTCTCTCTCCCTCCTTCTCTTTCTTCCCTTCCCTCTTTCTTACTCTCTCTATAGCATTTTAGTAAGTCTCTTCTTAAGCTAATTGTGTTTTCCTAATTGATTGCCCTAATTTTCTTAAGTGGCCTTTCTCCCTCTCTCTCTCTCTCTCTCTCTCTCTCTCTCTCTCTCTTTCTCTCTCATTTTAGTAAGTTTCTTCTTAAGCTAATTGTGTTTTTCCTAAGATTGCCCTAATTTTCTTAAGTTGCCTCTCTCTCTCTCTCTCTAAAGCATTTTAGTAAGCCTTTTCCTAAGCTAAATGTGTTTTCCTAAGCTAATTGCCCTCATTATCTTAACTGATATTTCTTAAGTGGTCTCTTTCACTTTCTTCAAAGCTAATTGATGTGATTTTTTTTATGTATTTTTTTTAATTAGTCTCTTTCTCTAAAGCCAATCGACCCGAATTCCTAAGTGATCTTTCTTAAGTGGTTTATCCTTCTCACTCTTAAGCTAATTGTAACGATCTTCTTAAGTGATCTTTCTTATGTGGCCTGTCTTTTTCTCTCGCAATTTAGTAGGTGTTTTTCGTAAACTTGTTTTATTTTCCTAAACTAATTTCCCTAACTTTCTTAAGTGGTCTCTCTCTCTCTTTCTTCTAAGCTAATTGCCCAAATTTTCTATGTGATATTTCTTAAGTGCTTTCTCTCTTAAGCTAATTGTCATGATTTTCTTAAGTGATCTTTCTTAAGTGCTAATTGCCCAAAGTTAATTGACGTGTTTTTTATGTGATCTTTTTTAATTGGTCTCTTTCTCTAAAGCCAATTGACCCGATTTTCTTAAGTGGTTTCTCCTTTCTCTCTCTTAAGCTAATTGTCATAATTTTTTAAAGTGATCTTTCTTATGTGGTCTCTCTTTATCTCTCGCAATTTAGTAAGTGTTTTTTGTAAACTTATTTTGTGTTTCCTACGCTAATTTCTCTAACTTTCTTAAGTGATCTTCTTAAGTGGTCTCTCTCTGATCTCTTTCTTTTTAGCTAATTGCCCTAATTTTCTTAAGTGAAATTTAAGTGCTCTTCCCCCTTCAAGATAATAAACCTGATTTTCTTAAGTGATCTTTCTTTAGTACTATCTCTCTCTCTTAAGCTTAATTGCCCTGAATTTCTTTAAGTGTTATTTCTTAAGTACTTTATCTCTCCGTCTCTCCTAAGCTAAGCTCTGAGTTTTTTAAGTTAATAACTCTAAATTCTCTTTTTTATTTTTTGAAAGAAGTCCAAAAGGACACTAAATTTCATTGATTAAAGTCATACGACATCTACAATTGATAAATAACGATAATGAAAACAGATTTAACAAAATCAAACAAGAATTAATTGGAGAAGTGCTAAGAATCCAAATACATAGATATAACAATTCGACATATTCTCGATTCGTTGTCTCATACAACTTTTGAGTGGATCCGTCGATGCTTCAATATTTTGTGAGGAAAAAATTTCTTGTGATAATTTGTAACCCGAATTCGAGCAATAATCAATCGTAGCCCCATAAAACTGGAGACCCTATCAAACGTAAATAACACCTTGTCTTTTGAAGGAGTTCGAAAAACCTTTTCTTTCGAAGGAGAATTTGAAAAAACCTTGTTTTTCAAAGGAGATAAACTCTTTCTTTCGAGGGAGACATTATTATAACCTAAGAATTAAAAGAAACTTAAAAGAAACAAACGATTGGGGCTTTCCACTAGTGAAATCTGATGGAAGCCCCTTCAAAATTTACAATGGAGAGTAAAATTTAAGAGAACTCTAAATTGTTAAGTAATCCTTCTTAAGTGGTATCTCTCTGTAACATTTTAGTAAGCCTTTTGCCTAAGCTAATTGCATTTTCCTAATTGAATTGGCCTAAATTTTCTTAAATGGTCTCTCTCTATCTCTCTCTCTAGTACTTCGTAGCTATTTTTCCTAAGCTAATTTATCTAAATTTTCTTAAGTAATTTTTCTTATGGTGTCTCTTTTTGTTAAGTAATCTTTCTTAAGGGGTCTCTCTCAAATGATCTTTCATAAGTGATCTCCCTCTCTCTCTTGCTCTCTCTCTCAAGTGGTATTAATTTGGGAAAGCATGACAAAATCACGCGTCGATCGGTGTAATTAATGTTAATTTTAGTTTAATCTTTCTACTTTTAGCTAGCTTATCCAATGCCCCTGGGGCATTCATTAGCTTTTGCCTAATAATAATAATGTTTAATGTATAATCAATCGTTTAAAATGGGTTAAATAAACTAATGTTAATAATAAAGTTTTTAAAGTGGATATTTTTAATGTATAATCAATCACTTTCTCACCCCTCTTTCTCTCTCTCTCTCTCGTCCTACTCCCTCCAAAAACTGAGATTTACAACTACCTTGATCCGATGAGTAGCGCAAATGAGGCAAGATTAATAGAAGGGGCTTAGGTGAAGATATTGACAACTTTGACAAGGATGTATTAGGGACACGTTTCCTCTCAAGAGGATCTGGTTCACCCTTAATTGTACTACGTCCGGATCAATTTCTGTTGGAGGAGGTGGAGGAAGAGGTTGATGAGTGGCATTTATGCCACTTTTCCATCCTTTTTCTCAAAGGATTCTCCCCTTATTTGCACTTGTTTGAGCCTTTTTAAGCATTTTTACCTTAGTTTTTCCTTCTCCTTTCCTTTCTCGTGTTTCCTTTCCTTTTTCCCCTTTTTGTTGGTTTTTTTTCTAGTGTTTCTTTGTTGTTTTGTAGGTTTTTGGCCCGTTTGGATGAACCTTTGGATGCATGACGAGCTATGGAAAGGAAATATGATGCTCAAGGATGGCACAATGGCAATGGAGAAGCCGCGGGCGCGGAGTCAGAGGCCGCGGGCGCGGTTGTTCAAGCTTGAAGATGCCTCAACTTTCGGGAGATGCTGCGCCGCGCCCCAGAAGAGGGCTCTCCTCACTGGCCCGCGGGCGCGGCACCTGGAGCCGCGGGCGCGGCTACTCGAGGCTGGCAGCTCCCCTGATGTCTTGCCGCGGCCTCTCCTCAGCAGGAGAGGCCTCTCCTTTCTTCAGCCGCGGGCGCGGGCGTAGGAGCCGCGGGCGCGGTTTGCTGGGCTAAGCAACTCCGTACCCACATTGGAGAGGGCGCGGCTGATGGCTAGAGGGCTCTCCTTGGTGTTTTATTCCCGTCTTTTATGATGCATATAAATAGTTCCCTCATTCAAGTTTGTAATCATCTTTTATCTTATGAACAATTAGCCCTAATCTTAGAGAGAGAAAGTGGATTATGACTCAAGTTTCCTCTATTGTATTCAACTTTGATCAAGTTTAATCTTCAATCTAGCAACCTTTCAAGCTTTCCTCTTTCATTAATCTCCTCTTTAGTATTCTCTTATCCTTTCTCTTTATTTTATTTATTTGCCTCTTAGTTGCTTACTTCTATTAATCTATTATTTCATCTAGTTATTACTATTTTTATAGTTCTTAATCATGTTTTGTTTTGTGTTTCTTGAGTCTATTTCTAATCTTGCTATAATGTTTGTTCTCCCTTCTCTAGGCTAATTTCTTAGCTAGGGGAAGGGGGTGGAAAATATGTGTTGAATATTGGATGAATGATGATGGTTGGATTGAATACATGCCTTATATTGATGGAAGATATGATTTTTGATAGCTTGAGATTATTGTTGCACTTTATTTGATTGTTCTCTAGTTTAAATGCATGAAAATGATTTGAACTAGATTAAGATCACCTCTATTTTAATGATTGCATGAGAATGAGTTGTTAAAGTGGAGCTTTATGGATTGTGCTTCTTTATTCTCTTGTTTTGCTTGTAACTAACAGGATGCATGCGAATGATCCAATTTAGTATAGACCTCTTCCATTGATTTGCCTTGATGATTGCATAAGAATGAATTGTTTAGGTAGAATCTTGTGTTCTTTGGCATGTTCTTCATGATAGCTATCATTGTTCCCCTATTTCTAATCATGTTTGACACCCCCGTATCCCTAGCGTTGTTTTCTCTTGAGTTTATTCATCTCTATCTTTGCTTATTTGTAGTCTTAGTGCTTAATCCAAGAATCAACAAAAACATTTCCCTTCTTACTCTTGCTTAGTGATTTTGATGTTGAACGAGTGTGCTTCCTTAGTGGTTCGACCCTTTACGTACCCCTATACTTGTATTAGGGTAGTCTAGGATTATAAATGATTAATTTGATTAGGGTAGTAGCTTAACGACCTATCTTATCCCTATCAAATTTTGGCGCCGTTGCCGGGGAGGTGGCTTGTTTAGTGTCTATTTTTGCTTTTGTTAGAGTAATTTTAATTGCTTTTCTTTTTGTTTTGTTTATTCTATCATACTTGTCATTGCTAATTGTTTGCTTAGCTTTGGTGAATGCTTAGAAGATCTCAAGGACCACCCACACATCAAATTGACCAAGAGATCAACCGAACTCTAAGGCAAGTCTGTAGGCTTTTAAGAAGAAGGAAGAGGTCTTGGTGCTATAGTTGATAGTGGGAGTGATTCTTACTCTTCAAGTTCGCAAAGTGAGTCAATGGCGGGACAAGAAGATGATGTGTTGTTTCATGAGTTCGGAAATCCGGAGGATTATGAGCTCACGGGAGGGATTTTGCTACCCGTCACGGAAACCAACTTCACAATTCATCCCCAATATACTAGAATGGTCCAATCGGAACAATTTTCGGGTTCTCCAAGTGAAGACCCCATAGAGCACCTTGATAGATTCCTTGAGCTATGTGCCATGATACAAACCAATCAAGTTTCTCAAGAGTACATCCGAATGCATCTATTTCGACAATCTCTTTCGGGTAGAGCAAAGAAGTGGTTGAAGCAAGTGAAGCCTAACTCTCTCACGACATGGAGGGAGGTAGTCAAGGCATTCTTGAAGAGGTTCATTTCCGAGGAAAAGACCGCCGAAAGGAGAAGGAAGATTGCATCATTTGAACAAGAAACGGATGAGAGTCTTAGTGAAGCTTGGGAGAGGTTCAAAGAGTTGGTACAAGCGTGTCCTCATCACGAATACAATCAAAGTTTGCTCATGAGGTTTTTCTATGATGGATTGGAGCCTATGTCTAGAGCTAACTTGGATGCGGGGGCGGGTGGACAATTGATCAAGATCCCCCAAAATCAAGTGGAAGCAACAATCGAGGAGGTAGCAAAGAATTACTCTTGGGGTGGTAGAAGAAGGAATGCACCAAAGAAAGGTGGAATTTATGAATTGGAGAAGGTTGATCAATTACAACATCAAATTGAGCAACTCACAAAAGGGCTTTCCAAGTTGAACACGAGTGTAAATGCAAGTTCAAGTGGTGAAGCGAGCTCTTCTCAAGTTAATTCTTTCTCTTGTCAAAATTGTGGAGGAACGAACCATGATACATCCTATTGTGGAGGTTTGAGCCCCGAGCATGTAGCGGCATACAACACAAGGCAAGATGGTTTTAGAGGAGGCGGCGGTGGAGTAGCTTGGAGACAACCACCACCCGAGTTTACATCTCAACCTCAACAATGGAGCCAACAAGCTCAACCTTCTTACAATTCCAACCCCCAATACCAAAATCCACCTCCATCTCAAAACCAAAACCCAAGAGGGAGCTACCCAAGGAACAACCAATACAACAACCAACACCAATACAACAATCAAGCCCAAGTGCCTCAAAGAAATCAAGAACAAGCACCTCAAGCGGAGCCAACACCAACTCAACTCCTTCAAGCCATGCATTCACAAATGCAAACCTTTGGGCAACAAATGCAAGAAATAAGAGCTCACAACAAGATGGTTGATTCACAACTAGCTCAATTGGCCGAGAGAACTCCTTTCAATTCACCATCTACTCTACCCGGACAACCACAACCTAACCCTTCTCATAACCAAAAACCCGATACATGCAAGGCAATCACATTGAGGTCGGGAACTTCCTATGACGGTCCAAATGAGGGGGATAGTGAGGAAAAGAAGGGAGGAGAAGAGAGTGTGAATGAAGACAAGAGAGGTGAGAAGGAAAAGGTTGATGAGGTAGAAGGAAGTTCGGAGAAGAAGAAGCTTGACAATGAGAAGACAACTTCAATTCCTAGTGAGACTAGGAACCTTGATGGACCGGTTCCTTTTCCAAGTAGACTTGCGGAGAGGAAATTGAATGACAAGTTTGCAAAGTTCCTTAGTGTGATGAAGAATTTGCACATTAATCTCCCATTTATTGAAGTTGTGACACAAATGCCATCTTACTCTAAGTTCCTCAAGGAAATCCTCACCAACAAAAGGAAGCTCAATGATGAGCTTATCACCCTTCCACATCAAGTGAGTGCTCTTGTCCAACATAAGATGCCCAAGAAGGAAAAAGACCCGGGGAGTTTCACTTTGCCGGTGAAAATTGGGAACATGGAAGCTAGGGGTGCATTGGCCGATCTTGGAGCGAGTGTTAGTCTAATCCCTCTATCCATTGCTCAAAAACTCAATATTGAGATTATCCCTACAAGGAAGACAATTCAATTAGCCGATCGGTCGGTAAAATTGCCTTGTGGAGAACTTGAGGATGTTCCAATTCAAGTGGGAAACATCTATGTGCCTTGTGACTTTGTAGTGATGGACATGGAGGAGGATGTGGACACTCCGTTGATCTTGGGTCGTGAAGCTCTTAAAACTTTGGGGGCGGTCATAAATTGCAAGAACAATACCATCACATGTGAAGTGGCCGATGAGAAGATAGTTTTCGAATTTTCTAAGTTGCTCAAGACCCCCATGGTTGAAAAGTGCTATAGGGTTGATGTTGTGAATGAGGAGTTGGACCGCTTAGGGAGAGTCATGATAAAGCCTTAAGATCCAATGATGGAAGCTCTTACATGCAAAGAGGAGTTCCACTCTCAAGAGGCCAAAGAATTTGTCATGGCAAAGGAGGAATCCTCAAAAGAGGAAGTTTAACAACAAGGCGAGATTGAGCTTGAATCAAGGGAGGAGAAATTGGAGGAGAGTTCTAAGCCTCCTCCCAAGGTAGAACTCAAGCCCCTTCCCCCTTCTTTGAAATATGCTTATCTTGATAAGGAGGAAAAATACCCCATTATTGTCAATGCTACCCTTGATGGACTTGATTTGGAAAAGTTGCTTGATGTTTTGAGAAAATATAAAGATGTGATAGGGTATAGCATTGATGATATCAAGGGTATTAGCCCTTCTTTATGCATGCATCGTATTCATCTTGAAGATGATCATTTCACCTCCATTGAACCTCAAAGGAGGTTGAACCCCAACCTCCAAGAGGTTGTCAAGAAAGAAATTTTGAAACTACGTGAGGCGGGCATCATCTATGCTATCTCCGATAGCAAGTGGGGTAGCCCGGTTCATGTAGTCCCAAAGAAGGGTGGAATGACCATAATCAAGGATGAAAGGGGAGAGGAAATCTCCACCCGGACGGTGACTGGGTGGAGAATGTGTATTGATTATAGGAGATTGAACAAAAATACAAAGAAAGATCATTTTCCTCTCCCTTTCATGGACCAAATGCTTGAAAGACTTTCTCACCATGCTTTCTTTTTTTTCTTGGATGGGTACTCCGGATTTTTCCAAATCCCTATCCATCCAAGTGATCAAGAGAAAACTACTTTCACATGTCCATATGGGACATTTGCATACCGAAGAATGCCATTCGGATTATGCAATACTCCCTCTACTTTTCAAAGATGCATGACCTCCATTTTCTCCGAAATGCTTGAAAAAGAAATTGAAGTTTTCATGGACGATTTTAGTGTTGGTGCCTCGTCTTTTGACACTTGTCTTTTTAACCTTGAAAAAGTTTTGAAAAAGTTGTCAAGAGACGAGTTTGATTTTAAATTGGGAAAACGAGGAGGGCATTGTCCTCGGCCATAAGGTTTCAAAAAATGGCATTGAAGTTGATCCGGCCAAAGTTTCGGTGATTGAAAAGTTGCCCCCTCCTACTTCTATCACGGGAGTACGAGCTTTTCTTGGGCATGCCGGTTTTTACCGGAGGTTTATCAAAGATTTTTCATCAATCGCCAAACCTTTGACCGAATTACTCAAAAAGGATGTTGTTTTTAGCTTCAATGAGGCTTGCCTTGAGGCATTTCATAAGCTCAAGGAAGCTCTCATTTCTTCTCCCGTTGTGCAAGCTCCGGATTGGAGCTTGCCTTTTGAGCTAATGTGCGATGCTAGTGATTTTGCAGTAGGTGTCGTTCTTGGTCAAAAGAAAGAAGGAAAATCATGTGTCATCTACTATGCAAGTAGGACTCTCGATGAGGCTCAAAAGAATTATACAACAACGGAGAAAGAGATGCTAGCGGTGGTGTTTGCATTTGATAAGTTTTGGTCCTATCTTATATGCTCAAAGGTTATTGTGTACACGGATCACATCGCGGTGCGATATCTCATGACCAAGAAAGAAGCAAAGCCTCGCTTGATCTGTTGGGTTCTCTCTCTCCAAGACTTTCACATGGAAATGAGGGACAAAAAGGGAGCGGAGAACTATGTTGCGGATCATTTGTCTAGGCTACCTTTTGAGAACAAGGAGGATGTACCAATTAATGATGAGATAGGATTCGAGACTCTCATGGCTATGGTGTCAACTTCTAGCCCTTGGTACGCGGATATAGCCAACTATCTTGCTTGTGGAGTCGTTCCCCCGGAGTTTTCTTCTCAACAAAAGAAGAGGTTTTTCAAGGAAGTGAGGAGGTACTTTTGGAATGACCCATACTTATTCAAGCAATGTGGAGATGGCCTTTTTCGGAAGTGTGTTCCAGATCATGAAATTGAAGGTGTTCTTGAGCACTGCCACTCACTACTATGTGGAGGACATGGTGGTGTTGACAAAACAGTGGCAAAAATCTCTCAATCTTTATTGTGGTGGCCGACAATGCATAGAGACGCCCACAAATTCGTTGCGCAATGTGATAGATGTCAAAGAAGTGGCGGCATTACCAAGAGGGACGAAATGCCCCAACAAAGTGTTTTAGAAGTTGAACCCTTTGATGTTTGGGGGGTGGATTTTATGGGGCCTTTCGTTTCTTCATGTGGGGACCTATATATCTTGGTAGCGGCTGATTATGTGACAAAATGGATTGAAGCTATACCCTCTCCTACCAATGATCACAAGGTTGTGCTTAAGCTTCTTAAGAAGATCATTTTTCCTAGATTTGGGGTCCCAAGAGTTTTAATTAGTGATGGAGGTTCTCATTTTGCCAAGAAGCAATTGGAGGCTCTTCTTAAGAAATATGGGGTTCATCATAAGGTTGGTCTACCTTACCATCCTCAAACTCAAGGCCAAGTGGAGGTCTCGAATCGTGAAATCAAGAATCTACTTGAGAGGATGGTGAACAAATCAAGGAAAGATTGGTCTCTCAAGCTCGATGACACACTTTGGGCTCTTAGGACGGCGTACAAGACTCCAATCGGCACAACCCCTTATAGGTTGGTCTATGGAAAGGCTTGTCACTTGCCGGTTGAGTTGGAGTATAAAGCTTGGTGGGCTATCAAAGAACTCAATATGGATTTGTCTTTGGCCGGTGAGAAGAGATTGTTGAAGCTCAATGAACTTGAAGAGCTTAGGGATGATGCTTATGAGAGCTCAAGAATGTATAAGGAGAAGACCAAGAAGTGGCATGACCAACATATTCGAAACAAGAGCTTTAAGGTTGGAGATAAGGTTTTGCTCTTCAACTCAAGGCTTCGCTTGTTTCCGGGTAAACTCAAGTCCAAGTGGTCGGGGCCTTTTGTGGTATCGAAGACTACTCCTTATGGTTCTTTTGAGTTAGATGCGGATGGGAACAAGTTCATGGTCAATGGTCATTGTTTGAAGCATTATTTTTGCAAAGAAGAAGTTGGTCTAATCGAATGTCTAAGGCTTGATCCTTTGGGTCCTAAGCCACCCCCTTGAATGAATTTTTCTCATGGTCAAGCTAGTGACCTCATAAAGAAGCGCTTCTCGGGAGGCAACCCGAGTTCCTAACTCTTTTCTTCTCTATTTTTCTTTCTTGTGGTCGGTTTGGTTGTTTTGTCTTTTGTCTTATGGTTTTTGATTTTTATTTGTAGGTACTTGCCCCCATGGTGCATGTATGGTTTGGAATTGGAGGCCATATGATGGTGATTATTGAGCTAAGTTCGAATTAAGAGAGGAAGAAGAAAAGCAATTCAATGTGCAATGAAGGTGTGAAGCCGCGCCCAAGGAGAGCCCTCTCCAGGAACCCACGGGCGCGGCTTATGAAGGAGAGGGCGCGGCTCAGGAAGATCAAGAAGCTAAAAACTTTCGGGAGATGCCTAGCCGCGCCCGTGGAGAAGGCGCGGCCATCAGAGCCGCGGGCGCGGCTGTTCAGGACCCGCGGGCGCGGCCCTGTTTCCGCGGGCGCGGCCCGCTGGGTTCTACAACATACTTCGCGAGATTAATACAGCAGCCGAGCCCCCCTTCTTTCATAATTTTCGCATCAAACTTACTCTCTCACTCACTCTCTCTCTAAAAAACCCCAAAAACCCCAACCCTAACTCCAACAAAATCATCAAATTCATCCCAAATTCCACAAAATTCCTTCACAAAACATCAAATTCATCAACAATTTTCATTCTCCATCATCAAAAATCCAAAAAAATTGAATTTCCACCATTGTTACTCCTTGAAGCACCATTGGAGTTCATGTTCTTGGAGGCTAGTTAGAGGTGATTCTTAGCTTCATTGTTGGTATAATCTTCTCCTTTCTAGTTTTTATTGAACTCTTATGCAATTTTGGATGAATTTCATGATTAATTTTTGTGATTTTTGTTGGGAGATTTTTCATGTTTGATTTGGTGAATTTTGTTGTTAGTATTGTTCTAACTCTTGGTTGATTTGTTTTTGTGAGTTGTTTGTTGGAAATATTTGTTGTGTTCTTGGTTAATTTGTGTTGCCTTGTGAAGTATATTGCTTGTGGTGGTTGCTTGGTGATACTTGTGGTGGTTGCTTGGTGTTACTTGTGGTGGTTAGTTGATTTGGAGTAAGGTATTTGTGTTATTTCTTGAGAAGAAGAAAAAAATGGAGGTTGGAACTAGCTCTAAGAAGAGAAAGAGTGGAAAGGAGCCACAAGGTTCATCTTCAGAAACCCCTCAAAATGTGGAACCCCCACCACCTTTGCCTCCAACCAAATTCTCCAATAGAAACCATAAAGCCAACTTCGATGCCCTCCAATCAAGAAAACTCCTTCCCACCAAACACTACCATCAACCCATAACTACCCAACTTGGCATTTATGAAGATTGTTGGTTCTTTTTCAACAATCTTGGACTAAATGAATTTGTCTCAAGGGCCTACAACACATACCGAGAGCCCACCCTAGAGTTTCTCGCCTCTTTTGAGAAATACACCTCCGGAAACAACAACATCTCCGTTTCCTTCCAACTCTTTAACAAGAAAGAGACAATGTCCCTCCACAAATTCAATGAATACCTCGGCCTCAACCCCAATGCCGACATCCTCTTACCCGAATATGTCCAACTCCCGGACTACACCCCCCGACGATGGTGGAAACAAATCTCCCGAAACAACGATTTTGATGCAAAGTATTCTTTGGCTAGTGAGATCATGCACCCCGCTTTGAGATTGCTTCACCGTATACTTGGGTACATGGTCTTCAACAAGCAAGACTTGGGGAAGATAACTTTAGAAGAAATTCGGATTCTTTGGCTTGCATCAAGGCCGGATTTTGGGCATAGAGTTAACTTGGGATTCATCTTCACCCAATGCATCGAGGCCATTGTCTCGGGAAGCAAGAGAGGGGAGATTCATTGTGGAGCTATGGTGACTAGGTTGGCCATAAAGTGTGGCCATGAGGAGAAGTTGCGATCATGCACCATAGTAGGGAAAGGAGATGGGAGCGATATATTGCTTGATGAGAAGCAACTCAAGACAATGCAGTTCATCAAGGGTATCAAAGGGGTCGAGGGAATTTGGAGTCTCCTTGTATCCCGCAAGCACCATTGTTTCCTCCCAAGGCCGGAGTACACCTCCCACACAAGAGAGGGAGCTCAACACCCTTGGTGGGTGAGGAAGGACTCGGGTGTCCTCCCCAACAATGTAGCGGTGGATTTGGAGGAGGTGTTTGAGGAGGATGAGGAGATAGGAATTGAAGGAGAAGAGGAGGATGAAGTAGAGGAACAACAACAACAACAACATGGGAGAATAAGAAGGCAACAACAACAACAACAACAAACCCGACTTCCAACAAGACATGGCGAGCATGAGAGCTCAAATAGAGAACATGCAACTTTGCATGCAAGGTATGTACGCTTCCTACCAACATAATGCTTTTCAAACTAACGCCTTATATGATTTGAGTGTGCATAGGGGGGAGGTCACCCCTCCGATCAACTATCCTTATACATCGGCCCAACAAGGGCCCGTGGCTTCATGGAATGGTGACAACCTCCCTACGTACCCCTTCTGGCAGGGTGTTGAGAACCCCGATGTGCCTAGGCGTAACTTTCCCGACGAGTCCGGTCACTATGATTACCGAGTCTCGGGTGGGAGTGACTATAGGGGTGACCCTAGCTACCACTATGTTCACCCCGATCACCCCGCACTTTGTGTGCAACCCGAGCCCTTTGACCAGTTGACCCCCTCTCAGCTTGACCTTTTAAGAGGTCACTATGGGTTTCCCCCCGGTTACACCGGAGGGTGGGAGCCTCATGGCCCCCCTCGTACCCCCCCTAGGGATGATGGTGTCGGCCCTAGTGGCCACTAGTCCCCTCTTTGGTATGCATGTTTCCCCCCCTTTTTGGTCCCTCCCTTGTGTTTTTATTTGCTTGTGAAGCATCGAGGACGATGCTCTTATCTAGTGTGGGGGGGTGTTTGAATCAAAAGGGAGTAGTTTTGAGTAAGTGTGGGGGAAGGCACCAAGGACTCGTGGGAATGTTTGAAAAGCTTATGTTGGGTAATTTTGTTGTTAAGCGTCGGGTTGTCTAGCTTCTTTATTGTTTTAGCTTGTTGTTGTTTGGTAGTGTCTTTGATGATGATGATGAGATGATGATGATGATGTCTTTAATGATGGTTTTGGTAGTTAGTTTTGTCCATGGGCCAAGTTTGTAGCTTTTTGTTTTTCTTCCCCGTTTTGCTAACTCTTTTTCTTTGTCTAGTGTTTGCTTTTGTTTTCTTTTCTCTCTCTCTTTTGTAGTTTTGAAGATCGATGGAAGCAACATTTGGAGCTTTGGAGCTTTGGTAAATGGTTTGGTTGCTTTATCTTTCTTTAAGAGACATTTGGGTGAGACCTTTCCTTTTTCCTTTCTTTCTTTTTTCTTTGAGTGCTTAGTTTAGGTTTAGTTTAGGAAGAGTTGACTAGTTCGAGGATTGATTTTGGTTCTATGGAACCTGGGATCGTTGATGTTGTTATCAACGATCACTTGTATGACGATTGGGATTTACTTGGATTATATAACTCGATTATGAACCTTTTTAATTTCTTCCTCTTTCTTGTGTGTTTTTCTTGTTCTTTTTTTTGTGTGACAAACATAACTATGACAAGTTGAAATATTTTTGATGTGGATTTGCTCATTCATTTGAATTTGTGGATTTGTGTGCCTACTTGATGACATGACTTTGAATGCCTACCTTCCTAGTTGATGAGGGTTTACACGGTTTGAGAATGCTTAGGGTTGAATTAGACACATTGTAAGCTAAGGTAGCCCGGTTTAGAACTTTTGAGGACGTTTGAACCCCTAGTTCACGGGAAAGTGGTAAGATGGTGTTGCTCTCTATGGTGGATAGGATTCCCTTGGTTGGTATTTGCTTATTTCTTATCCCATGTGAGCGTCATTTGTTCTAGCCTTCATCATTCTTGTGAGCGGCATTTAGGATCCTTAACTATGCATATCTTAATCTTTGTGTTGGCGTCTAGCTCCCAAGATCGTGACCATATAACTCTAGAGGAGGAAGAGGGCATTTCTTCTCATTTTTTTTTGTTTTCTTTGTGTTTTGCTACAAATTTGGTTTTCATTTTTGCATTCACCCACTTGCTAACCAATTTGAGCCTTATTTCCCCTTTCTTGACTTAGCCATATTACAAACCTAGCGGCCTATGTTCTACCAACCCTTGTAGTAGTGAAGCATTGGCTTGTGAGGTTCGAGTTTGATAATGTTGAAATTGAGCAAGAAAGTTGTGTAATTTGGTTCAAGTAAGGTTTTGAAAGATTATTCATGAAAAGAGTATGCAAAAAGGTTTGGCAAGAAAATTGAAACTCATGAAAACCAAGCAAAAAAAAAAAAAAAAAAAAAAAAAAAAAAAAAAAATTGTGTGAAGGAAATGAAAAGGAATGAAAAGGAATGAAGTAATGTTGTGTGGTTTGTTTTGAAAGGTTGTAAGTTTGAGACTAGGTTCAATTCTTAGGATGTTCTTGAGAGATGGCCACTCTTATGCTTCACTTAGGAATTGCCACCAAAATTTTCAAATTGATTCCTAACCTTGACCCCTAGCCATGACATTACAACCCTAGTTAAGACCCTTGGACTTTAGAGGGGCGTGGTCAAAGAACGGTGGAGGGAGATAGATTTCAACCCTATGGAGAGAGTATGCATAGTTGAGATGTCGGGATGACCTTATGATTCCACATAAAAATTTCTTTTTCCGGTTCCCTCGAGGAATCATGAGGAGCTAACTAAGGGATGATTTGAAGCTAGTGGAGAGAACGTGGACCGTCTTGGTTGGGGCTAGGGCGGAGGATGAAATCATTAGTTCTCTATGCTTAGCTTAGGTTTGTCTTCTTCAACCATGAGCATCTTAGAACGTGTTCCCCCTCTTTGAATTGAGAAAGTTAAGTATTCTTTGATGCATGTCCCTATGTTTGAGTCCAATTGGAGCATTTCCCACCATGAAACTTGATTGATTTTCTTAATCTTTGTCATGTTATGTTTGTTGTGTGTGGTGTCTTTTTGTTTTAGTTTTCCTTGCTTGAGGACAAGCAAGAGGCAAGTGTGGGGGATTTTGATGAGTGGCATTTATGCCACTTTTCCATCCTTTTTCTCAAAGGATTCTCCCCTTATTTGCACTTGTTTGAGCCTTTTTAAGCATTTTTACCTTAGTTTTTCCTTCTCCTTTCCTTTCTCGTGTTTCCTTTCCTTTTTCCCCTTTTTGTTGGTTTTTTTTCTAGTGTTTCTTTGTTGTTTTGTAGGTTTTTGGCCCGTTTGGATGAACCTTTGGATGCATGACGAGCTATGGAAAGGAAATATGATGCTCAAGGATGGCACAATGGCAATGGAGAAGCCGCGGGCGCGGAGTCAGAGGCCGCGGGCGCGGTTGTTCAAGCTTGAAGATGCCTCAACTTTCGGGAGATGCTGCGCCGCGCCCCAGAAGAGGGCTCTCCTCACTGGCCCGCGGGCGCGGCACCTGGAGCCGCGGGCGCGGCTACTCGAGGCTGGCAGCTCCCCTGATGTCTTGCCGCGGCCTCTCCTCAGCAGGAGAGGCCTCTCCTTTCTTCAGCCGCGGGCGCGGGCGTAGGAGCCGCGGGCGCGGTTTGCTGGGCTAAGCAACTCCGTACCCACATTGGAGAGGGCGCGGCTGATGGCTAGAGGGCTCTCCTTGGTGTTTTATTCCCGTCTTTTATGATGCATATAAATAGTTCCCTCATTCAAGTTTGTAATCATCTTTTATCTTATGAACAATTAGCCCTAATCTTAGAGAGAGAAAGTGGATTATGACTCAAGTTTCCTCTATTGTATTCAACTTTGATCAAGTTTAATCTTCAATCTAGCAACCTTTCAAGCTTTCCTCTTTCATTAATCTCCTCTTTATTATTCTCTTATCCTTTCTCTTTATTTTATTTATTTGCCTCTTAGTTGCTTACTTCTATTAATCTATTATTTCATCTAGTTATTACTATTTTTATAGTTCTTAATCATGTTTTGTTTTGTGTTTCTTGAGTCTATTTCTAATCTTGCTATTATGTTTGTTCTCCCTTCTCTAGGCTAATTTCTTAGCTAGGGGAAGGGGGTGGAAAATATGTGTTGAATATTGGATGAATGATGATGGTTGGATTGAATACATGCCTTATATTGATGGAAGATATGATTTTTGATAGCTTGAGATTATTGTTGCACTTTATTTGATTGTTCTCTAGTTTAAATGCATGAAAATGATTTGAACTAGATTAAGATCACCTCTATTTTAATGATTGCATGAGAATGAGTTGTTAAAGTGGAGCTTTATGGATTGTGCTTCTTTATTCTCTTGTTTTGCTTGTAACTAACAGGATGCATGCGAATGATCCAATTTAGTATAGACCTCTTCCATTGGTTTGCCTTGATGATTGCATGAGAATGAATTGTTTAGGTAGAATCTTGTGTTCTTTGGCATGTTCTTCATGATAGCTATCATTGTTCCCCTATTTCTAATCATGTTTGACACCCCGTATCCCTAGCGTTGTTTTCTCTTGAGTTTATTCATCTCTGTCTTTGCTTATTTGTAGTCTTAGTGCTTAATCCAAGAAAATCAACAAAAACATTTTCCTTCTTACTCTTGCTTAGTGATTTTGATGTTGAACGAGTGTGCTTCCTTAGTGGTTCGACCCTTTACGTACCCCTATACTTGTATTAGGGTAGTCTAGGATTATAAATGATTAATTTGATTAGGGTAGTAGCTTAACGACCTATCTTATCCCTATGAGAGGTAAAGCTACTATTTCCCGATTCCTTTCTCTCCTTCTCTCTCTCCCCTTTTATCTTTATATCTCTCTTTCTCTCTGTATGGTTGTACAAACATAAAAAAAAAATAAAGTACTTACTCATGTATCTAACCCGTTTCTACCTTAATGTTTAACTTTTATGTTAACTGTGCTACTAATTAGATGACTTGTCCTTGTTGCATCTTCTAAAAGACTTTGAAAATTATAAAAAGCTTTGAAAATTCCCAATCCCTCTTATCTTTGTTCCATCCTCTAAAAGGATTTGAAAATTATAGGTTGCACTTTATCCCTCTCCCCTTAGTCCCTTCCCCGCCCACACTCTCCTCCCCCTTTGCCCCCTTTATATCTCTCGGTTTATCTCTATCTCCCTCTTTCTCCTGACCTCCCTTTCTTTCTTTTTCCACCGACCCATCTCGCTCTCTCTTTATCACTCTATATATCTTTTTCTCTTTCTTGGCTACACTTTTTCTTTATTGCTCTCTCTCTCTCTCTCTTTATCTCTCTCTCTCTCTCTCTCTCTCTCTCTCATTCCTAACCCCTCTTTCTATCTCTCTCTTTTTCTCCCGACTCCTCTCCCCCAATTTTTCTTTCTCTTTTCCTCTTGGCCTTATTCTTCTCCTAGCCTATCCCCTCTTTCTTTTGAATTGCCCTCTGCCTTTCGGCTGCACTCTCTCTTTCTCGGCCCCTCTCTCTCTCTTTCTCTTCCAACCCTTCTTTTTCCCGGTTCCTTTCTCTCCTTCTCCCTCTCCCCCTTTATCTTTATATCTCTCTATCTCTCCCTATTATTGTACAAACTTAAAAAAAGTACTAATTAACTCATGAATCTAACACGATTCTACCATAATATTGAACTTTTATGTTAAATGTGCTACTAATTAGATGACTTGTCCTTGTTCCATCTTCTAAACAGCTTTGAAAATTATGAAAAGTTTTGAAAATTCCCAATCACTCTTATCCTTGTTCCATCTTCTAAAAGGCTTTCAAAATTACAGGTTGCACTTTATCCCTCTATCTCTTTTCTCCCGACTACTCTCCCCAAATTTTTCTCGCTCTTTTACTCCCGGCCTCTTTCTCTTTTCCTGACCTACCCCCTCACTCTTTGGAATTGCCCTCTCTGTCTTTCGGCTACCCTTTCCCTCTCTCGGCCCCTCGCTCTCTTTCTCTTCCAACCCTTCTATTTCCTGGTTCCTTTATCTCCTTCTCTCTCTCCCCCTCTATCTTTATATCTCTCTTTCTCTCCCTATGGTTGTACAAATATATAAAAAAAAAGGGTACTTACTCATGAATCTAACACGATTCTACCATAATGTTGAACTTTTATGTTAAATGTCCTACTAATTAGATGACTTTTCTTTGTTCCATCTTCATTCTAAAAGGCTTTGAAAATTATAAAAGGCTTTGAAAATTCCCAATCCTTCTTTTCCTTGTTCCATCCTCTAAAAGGCTTTGAAAGTTATAAGTTGTATTTTATCCCTCTCTCTCTTTTCTCCCGACTCCTCTTCCCCAATTTTTCTCGCTCTTTTTCTCTTAGCCTCTCTCTCTTTTCGTGGCCTGCCCCTTCTCTTTGGAATTGCCCTCTCTGTCTTTCGGCTGCCCTCTCTGTCTCTCTTGGCCCCTCTCTCTCTCTCTCTCGTCTCTGTCTCTTTCTCCCTCTTCCCCTCTCTCTCTCTCTCTCGTCTCTGTCTCTTTCTCCCTCTTCCCCTCTCTCTCTCTTTCTCTCTCTCTCTCTCTCTCTCTCCCTCTCTCTCTTCCAACCCTTCTTATTCCTAGTTCCTTTCTCTTCTTTTCTCTCTCCCTCTTTATCTTTTTATCTCTCTTTCTTTCTCTATGGTTGTACAAACATAGGAAAAAAAACTACTTACTCATGAATCTAACACGTTTCTACTATAATGTTGAACTTTTATGTTAAATGTGTTACTAATTAGATGACTTGTCCTTGTTCCATTTTCTAAAAGACTTTGAAAATTATAAATAGATTTGAAAATTCTCAATCCCTCTTATCCTTGTTCCATCCTGTAAAAGGATTTGAAAATTATAGGTTGCACTTTATCTCTCTCTCCTTAGTCCCTTCCCCCGCCCACACTCTCCTCCCCCTTTGCCCCTTTATATCTCTCGGTTTATCTTCATCTCCCTCTTTCTTCTAACCTCATTTTCTTTCTTTTTCCACCGACCCATCTCTCTCTTTATCACTTTATATATCTTTCTCTCTTTCCCGATTGTACTTTTTCTTTATTGCACTCTCTCTCTCTCCTCCCACAAATGATTTTTCAACAAAATTTCATCATGCACACTAAATACAAGATAAAGAAACTCAATTTCGTTCAATTTAATTATTCGTCCTACATAATCACTCCATAATACAACCTAAATTAACAGTGAAACTTAAAATTAACAAAAATCTAATTCTTAAAATGGGAAAAAGCTACAACCAAAAAATTTAGTAACAAACAATAAAGAAGCAATTCAACAAAATCAGCATCGATTGTAAATCATGAAATCAATAACAACAATTTTAAAAAGGTAGCAAAATACCTGGTAGGAACCACACATTGTGTAACAGTACCAAAATAGCAAGGCATTTCTTCTTCCAGAGACCTAAAAGTTCATTATAATTATATAAAGATAATCAACATTATGTAAAGATAAATTCTAAAAATAAAATTATAAACAATTATAGCACATCAATTCAACTAAAACAGAATGTTACAACTTTTTGGTAGTATGTCATACCCTTTTTATAGTGCATTTTTCGAGTGTTTCCCTGACTATTAGTAGTGGAACTGCAGGACAAAGCCTAAATGTTTCTTTGACCACGGATTTAAAATACTCGAGCTTTGGTAGATCATCTGGTGATACATAACCCTTGTTGCCTGCTAAACCTCGGAGCTCTCTTCGTACTTTCTTCATCGCGGTTGAGTTCTTAATTAGTTATGTCATCGCCCAAACTACTATGGTTGAGCTTGTATTTGTTCCTCCTACGAACATATTCAGTGTAACACATATTCATAACCAGTCAGTTTAGAAACAATCTTCTAAAAAAATATATAATTGTAAGATAAGAGCATCCCTTAATTACCATAAGAACTCTGTTGGACTTAATGATTTTGATGATGACACAACCACACTTACTTACAGACTAATAAGAGCTTGATTAATTGAGTGTGTGATCAGTTGCAATGACTAGGAGAATTAAGGGTCTTGCGAAGATTCCATGAGGAACAGGAAGGCCAGAAACAAAGCTATCCAAAAAGAAGAGTTCCCTCACAGGAACTGGTGCTTCAGAAATGAAGACTTGAGAAGAGAAGGTTCCCCTTAGGGAACAGAAGCTTCAGAGCAGAAGCTTCACCAGAGAAGAGAAGTTCCTTACAAGGAACAGAAGCATCGGAGTAGAAGCTTCAGCTGAGAAACATGAAGACTAATATATTTTTATATTTTAGGATTTATGTAAGTATAAGGATAGAATTACACTCGAAAATAGCTGTGTGGAATTGGTCAAATAAGATAACATTGTGCATGCTTGTTTTTAGGAAAACAGTTTTCTTTCTACGGTTATATTTTTATCAAAAAGGATTTTATTTTTATTCTGATTTTCGAAATATCTTTTTAACAAATAAAATCTGATTTTAAGTTTTCCAAAACTTGCGGCCTACTCCCCATGATCTCTTCCATATCATGGTCTTGCACATTGAGAAGTTCATGTCCCTTGAATTTAGGAACATGATCTTCTTAGTGGGTTGGAGTAGTGGCGTAATGGAATTGCTGCACAAAGAGGTTTTTCCAGAGTATTTGTTGCTCTATAAATAGTCTTTGATTTCAGATGGAAAAACTCGCCCTTGCTCAAATAAGTTTTCAGCTTTTACTTTCTTTAATTGAGTTAAGAGTCCAATTCCACATTTGTGAAAAAGAGTGTTCTAATGTCCTTATATTAGAGTTATTTCTTTCGAGTTGTATTTTGGGGAATTGGGAAGTTTGAGTGAAGTTCTGTTTGTGAGAAAGAGAAGTGAGAAAGAGAAAAAGAAGAGTAAGAGAAGAGAAAGAGAAGAGAGAAGAGAAGAGAGAAGAGGAGAAAGAGAAGAGAAGAGTAGCAGGTTGAGGAACTTGCTGCTTGGGGCTTTGAGTTCGTTGAGGAACTTGAAGTTAGAGTCTTTAGTTTGTAATAGGTGTTTGCCCTATTCTAGTGAAGATTCTTTTCCTAAAATCCCAAGTGGTCGTGGTTTTTCTCCTTAATTAGGGCCAAGGAGTTTTCCACGTAAAATCTCTCTTGCACTTTCAGTTCCTTTAGCTTACTTGTTTTTATTTCCGCAAAAAGTCTGACAAATCTGTCATACTACAATTCAACCCCCCCTTCTTGTAGTATTCACTGAAACAACAATTGGTATCAGAGCCTAACTTCTAAGAAAATCAGGAAACCCTGAAGAAGAAAGGTCTTGGAAAGGATGAATACTCATGAAAAGCTTGAGGAAGGATGCTTAACTCAGAGGCCTCCCATGTTCAATGGCAAGTTCTATACTTACTGGAAGAACCTGCATGGAGATCTTTATCAAGGCAGAGAACTACCAAGTCTGGAGGGTCATTGAATTTGGTGATTTTGAAGTCACCAAAACAAATGCTCAAAATGAGGTAATCCCTAAGCCTATGCCTGAATATGAGAAAGAGGATTTTGATAAAATGGAAATCAATGCTATGGCTGTAAAATTGCTCCACTGTGGACTTGGACCTCACAAACACAATCGTGTTATGGGGTGCAGGAACGCTAAGGAAATCTGGGATTTGCTGCAGATTACTCATGAAGGAACCAATGAGGTTAAACGCTCAAAAATCGATCTACTTATGTCTAAGTATGAAAGATTTGAGATGCAACCAAAGGAAACTATTCAAGAGACGCTAACCCGTTTTACTAACATCATAAATGAGCTGGTTTCCCTTGGTAGACAGATTCCTACAGATGAGTAGGTTAGGAAGGTTCTTAGAAGTCTTCCACAGGATGAGAGATGGAGAGCTAAGGTGACAACCCTTCAAGAAACTAAGGACTTCACCAAGTTCAATATCGAACAACTGGCAGGTTCTCTCATGACTCATGAACTAAACCTTGGAGTCAACAATGAATCTATGAGGAACAAGGGTCTGGCTCTTAAAGCTGAAGAGGAGGAAGACTCAGAAGTGGACGAGGATGAGGCTGCCCTGATTGTGCGAAGATTCAAAAAGATGTTTAAGAAAGGCCGCACCTCAAGGAACTTCGGGAAGAAGACCTCAAATCCAAAACCTGACTACAACTGCCACAAGTGTGGATCCCCAGATCACTTTATCAGAGACTGCCCCCTTTGGGAAAATGATAAAGGCAAAGGAATTTCCAAAGAGCAAGGAAAAGAAAAATTCAGCAAAGCAAACTACTCCAAGTCAAACATGAAGAAAGCTATGATAGCAGCTTGGGGAGATTCAGACAGTGAAGAGGAAGAGGATGACCAGCCAGATGAGGAGATGGCTAACCTTTGTCTGATGGCCAAATCAGATGATGAAAGAGCCTACCTTGAGGAACTCCAGAAAGAGGTATTTCTTGATCCTAAAGAGCTTAAAACTCTCTCTAAAGAAAGTCTAATTGAAATATGTCTGGAAGAAGAAGAATTCTTTAGAGAAACTTGTGTGAAGCTTAACAAATGTGAAAAGGCTCTCAAAATTTGCAAAGAACATGGTACATGGTTGGAAACAGCCTATACCAAGTCTCAAAGCAAGTTAAGAGAGTTGGACATTAAGTATAAACACATAACTGAGATAGCTGATAGGATTAAGAATGAAAGTATTCTTCTGAATGTTGAATTAACTCAGTATAAGCTCATGAATTCTGATAACAGTTCTAGCAGTTCCTCAAGCGATCAATTGCTTAAATTTAATGTTAATTTTGAAAATCTGAAAAATGAACTCTCTACCTTAAGAATTCAAAAGGATCAACTTGAAACGGAACGGAATACTAGGAAAGATAGAAGTATTGACCCAAAAGTCATACCTAAGTGGATAGCTGAAGCTCAAGGAAAACAAACTAAAGGACTTGGTTACATGACCAAGAGAAAGGGTAAGCAAAAGAAATATGTTGAGCTTCCTAGCATGAAGGTAAGCACTTTCTGTGGTAAGACAGGTCATCTCTACGAGCAATGTAGAAATAGAGAAGAAGCAAATAAAAGAAACTTTAAGCAAGTATGGGTCAAGAAAACTGATATTGCATCCACGTCTAAGGAACCCAAGGAAACCTGGGTTCCTGATCCTAATGCTTAGTTTTCTTGCAGATCCTAGTGAGGGGGAACAACTCGTGGTATCTCGACAACGGGTGTTCAAAGCACATGACAAGTGATAAATCAAAATTCCTCTCACTAGAAGACTACCCTGGAGGAACAGTAACCTTTGGGGATAATAAGAAGGGCGAGATCATTGGAAAAGGAAAGATTGGAAGATTAAAATCTCATTCCATTGATAATGTGTTCCTGGTCGAGGGCTTAATGCACAATTTGCTCAGTATATCACAGTTTTGTGATAAAGGAAACTCTGTAAGTTTTACTTCTGATTCTTACAACATCATCAACAACAAGTCAGGAAAGGTTGTTCTAGAAGGAACAAGAAGTGGGAATACATATACTGTTGACCTCAACTTAATCCCAAGGAACAACCTTACATGTCTGAGTGTTGTTGAAGATGATTCCCTGCTATGGCATAAACGTTTTGGACATGCTAGCTTTTCATTACTGGACAAACTAAGGTCAAGGAACTTAGTTGTGGGACTTCCTATAATCAAGTTCCTACAGAACAAAGTTTGTGATGCATGTGTGAAAGGCAAGCATGTTCGCTCATCTTTTAAATTGAAGAAAATGGTAAGCACTACAAAGCCTCTGGAATTAATCCATATGGATTTGTGTGGTCCCATGAGAATTCAAAGCAGGAGTGGCAAGAAATATGTTTTGGTCATTATTGATGATTATTCCAGATTCACTTGGGTTATTTTCCTTGCTAGTAAAGATGAAACTTTTAACGAGTTTGTTGCTTTTACCAAGAAAATACAGAAAATCAGTGGTCACTCCATAGTCCATCTCAGATCAGATCACGGAACTGAATTTGAGAACTCAAGGTTCGATGAGTTTTGCAGAGAAAATGGCATGAATCATAACTTCTCAGCTCCAAGGACTCCCCAACAGAATGGAGTTGTAGAAAGGAAGAATCGAACCCTTGAGGAAATGGCTAGAACGATGCTAATTGCAAGTGGATTGCCGAGGAACTTCTAGGCTGAAGCCGTGAATACAGCATGTTACATTCTTCAACAGAGTAACAATCAGAAGCATCATCAACAAAACTCCCTATGAATTGTTTAGGGGAAGAAAGCCAAACATATCTCATCTTAGAGCCTTTGGTTGTAAGTGCTTTGTACATAATAATGGTAAGAAAAACCTAGGCAAATTTGATGAAAGAAGTGAGGATATGCCTCTGACAGCAAGGCTTACAGAGTTTTTAATAAAAATTCAATGTGTGTTGAGGAAAGCATTCACATAATCTTTGATGAAGTTAATCAGTTTGTGAGTGTGCAGGAACAAGAAGAAGATAATGATTTTGAAATTGGATTGATAAGGAACAGGAAAATGAAGAAGTTCCTCAACAAGAAGTACAGGTCAATGAGGAACCAGCAAATGAAGAAGAAGTAGAAGGAACAAAACAAGAATCTCCTCAAACTGGAGTTCCAGTGAGAGAATTTCAACCTAGGCCATTCAGGTATCGAGGTTCTCATCTTGCTGATCTAATCATCAGTGACATAGAGAAAGGAACTCAAACAAGATCACAGATGAGGAACTTCTGTGCGTTCCATGCATTTCTATCCATCTTAGACCCTCAAAATCATCAAGAAGCCTTGGGAGATGCTGACTGGATAGTGGCCATGCAAGAAGAGCTAAATGAGTTTGAGAGAAACAAAGTATGGCACCTTGAGCCAAAGCCAAAGAACAAGAAAGTCATGGGTGTTCAGGAACATGAGCATGGCACTATAGTAAGGAACAAGGCAAGATTGGTTGTGAAAGGCTACAATTAACAGGAAGGTATTGATTTCGATGAAACCTTTGCTCCTGTAGCTAGATTAGAAGCTATTAGAATCCTAGTAGCTTTTGCCTCTTTTATGGGTTTCAAACTCTATCAAATGAATGTGAAATGTGCTTTTCTTAATGGTTTCTTAAATGAGGAGGTTTTTGTTGAACAACCTCCAGGTTTCGAAAATCCTAAATTTCCAAATCATGTTTTCAAGCTTGATAAAGCTCTCTATGGGCTTAAACAAGCTCCAAGAGCCTGGTATGAAAGGCTTTCAAAGTTCCTATTGAAAAACGATTTCAAAAGAGGAAAAGTTGATAAAAATCTTTTTCTTAAATCTCGAGGAACTGATTTGTTGGTTGTACAGATCTATGTAGATGACATTATATTTGGTGCAACTAACAATGTTTTGTGGAAGTACTTTGCTGAGCTAATGGGTGGTGAATTTGAAATGAGCATGATGGGTGAATTAAATTTCTTCCTTGGACTTCAAATAAAGCAAACTGCAGAAGGAATCATGATTCACCAACAGATTTATGTCAAGGAACTTCTAAAGAAGTACAATATGGAGAATGCTAAGACAAATCACACACCTATGGGAACAGCAACAAGACTTGATGAGGATCCACAAGGAACAAGTGTGGATCAAACTACTTATAGAGGTATGATTGGTTCATTGTCATATCTAACAGCCAGTAGGCCAGACATTTCCTTTAGTGTTGGATTGTGTGCTAGATTTCAGTCTAATCCTAAAGAATCACATCTAACGGCTGTCAAGAGAATTTTGAGATACCTCAAAGGAACAGATGACCTGTGTCTGTTCTATCCTAGAAGTGATGACTTTAAGCTTAAAGGATTTACCGATGCTGATTATGCTGGTGATTTAGTCAACAGGAAAAGCACCTCAGGTATGGTCCAGTTCCTTGGCTCTTGTCTAGTTTCTTGGGGTTCTAAGAAATAAAATACTGTTGCATTGTCTACTGCAGAGGCTGAGTATGTAGCAGCAGCTGCTTGTTGCTCTCAAGTCCTTTGGATCAAGCAACAGTTGCGTGACTTTGGTATTAAATTTAATTGCATTACTATCTACTGTGATAACACTAGTGCAATTTGCATATCTAAAGATCCAGTCCATCATTCAAGAGTCAAACATATTCACATAAGGCATCATTTCCTTAAGGATAATGTTGAAAAGGGTTTGATTAAATTAGATTTCTGCCAAACTGACAATCAAATTGCAGATATTTTAACAAAACCCTTGAATAGAGAGAGGCATGAGAAGATGAGAATGGAACTTGGGATGATTAAGTTAAACTAAGAAAAATGCATCAAGTTCCCTCAGGTATGAAACTCAAACTGACGTGCTTAATCATTGTATACTGTGCACAAGTGTTATATGTTTAATTACATAGTTGAGATAGGTTGTGAGCAGGAGTAATATTTTTTAAGGCATGGTAATTTGAAAGGCATAGTCTATGAAAGTCCCTAATTGATTGCATGAGCCTTGTTGAATTGTTCCGTGTACCAAGTTGTATTTGCAAGTCTTCTTTGGTAAAATTCAAAAGATCAAATTTTTGTGTTTATCTTATTTTCAAAAATTCCTAATTTTTCTATCCAAACACAATTTCTGATGAATACATCTAATATTCATCTCTATCTTTTGTTCAAAAGTAGCCCGCATACACTTATCTCACAAAAACACGGTTTACGTTTCCCTAACCAATAAATATGAGTGTCAAATCAACTTAATTCACTTCACCTTCCAAGCGACACCTCACAAATTCACCTCACCAAGTTACCTCCACCATAAAAAGGATGTCAGCCTCACCAAAATTTACACCACTCAAAAATTACCTTCTCACTCCTCACTCTGATCAAAACTTCTCTCCCATGGATATTTCACCAAAAACCCAAGCCGAAACCGAAGCAAACACAAACCCTATTCCAGATATCACCATGGAAAACCTTCCGGAAAACCAAATTCCTGAGCCTCCAAAGAATGAATCCACCATTGAATCCCATTCTTCTATAAAAAGGAAAGCCAATGACATGCAAGAAGGAGAAGAAAGTGTTCCAGAGATGGGTGTCAACTATCGAGACAAGCCTGCTGCCATGAAAAGGCTAGAAAAGATAGCTGATCACTTCGTGACAGGTTTGGCACTCAATTTACCTTGGTGTAGATCTGTTAAATTGTATGAATTGCTTGATTTGCTTGAGTTTCAAAATTGGGTCAATTTGTTGAGTGAATGTTTTAATCGGAGTATGTATGTTAATGCTATGAAAGATTTCTGCAAAAGCTTTAAGTATTCTAAGGGTACTATTCGTAGCACTGTGTACGGGAAGGAGATTGAGTTTGATGCGATGTATTTGGCTGAGTTGTTTGATGTGCCTAATTCTGGGTATGATTTGTATTTCAAAAACAATGTCATAAGAAACCCTCTTCCTGATGCTAATATTGATGAAATTGTGGAGCATCTTGGAGGTGACCCTGAGGAAACTTACATCAACCACAATGACCTAACCCCTCTTGACAAAATCCTGTTGAAATTTGTATACAATGATATAATCCCTTGCTCTCAGAAGAGAGATTGTGCCAACAAACTCGATGCTACCCTAATCTACTGCCTAGCCCGAAAAATACAAATCAACTTTCCCTCTATCATGATCCAACACCTCTCTCACTGTGATCCAAAAGGATGGAAAGTTGGATATGGAAACCTACTTACCTATGTCTTTGAAAGCTTTGGTATTCTCTTTGCCAAAAAGGAACCCCTACCTCTCAAAAACACCGAATACATTCGTCGCGTCGGATCGTTAGTTGCTTGGGTGTGACCCGAAGGGTTCAGTCAAGATTAAGCTGTAATATTAATTATACATTAATACTACTGATCGGAAGCGACCTCCACCTAGGCATTCCGATCACTTGAACTTACTGAATAAATAGCTTTCCAATAGCTCCGAACCCTCTATCAGAATAATACACTTGTTCGAAGGACAGCATTCCTTTCAATCTCCCACTTGTCCTTCCGGACAAGTGCGCTTTTAGTGTATAGCCTTTTTCCTATGTCACTTAATGTCTCTTCATGAACTATAAGGTAAGATTATTCGTCATCCTTATTACGTCTTGAAGTGTTTCTCGAAATCCGAGTCTGACTGTCAATAAACAGATGATTTCTAAAATCCATCCGAGCACGGCCATGCATTTTCACAGTCTCGCTCTTCGAGAGGCCTTGTAAACAACAAAGACATGTTCCCTATTGTTAGTAGGGGGACATTCCCAGTCTTGTACTGTTAGCTACTCTTACTAAGAGGACCTAGCCGCCCGAGTGTTGCCGTTATAATCCCCATTTACGACAGACGTTTGACAACATCAAAACAGACTAGTACTCAAACAAGAGAACTTACAATACTCATGGTCGAGGAAAGAGGTTCTGATAGCCATAATGAGAAGTATACTTATGACGATATTAAATCTCTTAAAGTATTCTCATAGGTCGATACGGTATGGTTCTAAAACAATACCCGTGCAAATGATTTATGACAATCATGTCCTTGTAGCACAAGAAACGGTGCTATAAACCATACTACACACTAATCTCAAGTGGTCATTAATCGTCCACCATTTAAATGACCTCGATTAGGGATAATTTTCGATTAAAATATTCAATGTTCACTTAATAGGTGTTTCTTTATCCAAGACATTGTCTTGATACCCTATTTTGAATATTCTCAAAATCGAATGGACTCAATATTTAATTCTAAACCACAATTAAATAGCAACAGAGTGATAAAATTGCATGAAATTAAATTACTCCAAAACCTGAATGGTTCATCTTATGATAAATGGTTTTTCCAAATGTTTTAAGAGTAATACTCTTTATAAAACATTTATAGAAATCACACCCGTATTTAATATACTTGATTTCTTTCGTGCAATTGTGAATGTTGTCGTTCACTTATTGCATAGGTTTAGCTATAATTACTTTGCAAATCCTAGCATCTTCATTATCGATCACTTTTATAATAAGATGATAAGATTTGAGAGTGTCATGGATTATATGTGATTTAAAATTTATTGTCCAAGTGATGGCTCCCACTCATCTTCATGATTGAGATCTTAAACTTGACAACCTACAATCATCAACGTTCAACAAAAAACTTTCCATTTAACATCCTCCTTATTATTGCCTTTAAGGCAACCATATTCTCAACATATATTTTAGTAGACTTCCTGATGATGCTTTGCTTGGGTTTCACACCAAACGGCTCACACTGATTTGGGATACCCTAATCACTTGTGATCATGGAAATTTACCTTAAATTCCCGCACATTACACATGGATGCACGTCCATGTTACCATTCTCAAGCCACGACTCATTGTTAGTTCGTGCTTATAAATGGCTTCCTTGTTAAGGATCTGATCCTTGTTAAGGTTTGTGCTTGCAACATCAATTCTCAAATTACATTTGTTTCCATGCGTCAAGAACCCATCCCTTTTACTTATCCAAGTACTTTGGATGTTCTTGATCATAATCTAACGGTCCATGACTTAGATTTATTTTGATTGGTACTTTATTCTTCTCATGTTCTAAACATGTAAATTGTGTGACGACTCCATAGCATACACGATGGTTTCAATTGCAGAATTATTCTCAATTTTATTCCAAACATGTGACCTTTTAGCTCATCCAGTTTCACCGAATCTTGCTAAACTGTTTTCTATGTGATATGGTTGAAAGTCTCTACTCGATTCTTTCTTGTTTGACTTAGTATTTAGCCTAGCTTATACTTAGTTCAAACAGTTACTTAGTTTTATACATACGGGTCGAAAGCCTTTTTAAGTCCTTCAATTCATGTTTAACACGGTAAATTCATTTACTCGTTCAAACATTTTATTAAGTCTATACAATAGATCTTAATTCCCAATATGTACTAAGTATCGTCTTTCTCTTGGTCCATTGTCGAAAATACTTTCAAATCTAAGCATTTAGCATTTGATAGTTAATTTACAACAGATTTTGTAAACTTCTTGTTGGACCTTACAAGATTGACTCTTGCTCTCACTAAACTTCTTATCCATAAGAATTTCTATGTTTCTTCATAAGCCAATCCCTTTTATTAACTTTATGAGAAAACACGTTCCAATTCCTTTATGCAATGCTTCCTTCAATCCCATAATGGATTTCTTGAGTTTTCTTTCAAATCTAGCATTATTCAGATTTTCAAAACCCTTAGACTATTTTCATAGTCACTTCCAAAATCCTATTTTAGGAAGGCAGTTTTGGTATCTATTTTGCCATATTTCATATGTGCAATTTTGCTAGAATAATCACGAAAAGACTTGAGCATTTTGATTGGTGAATAGGTTTTTATTAAAACCAACTCCGTGAATCCTTTTCAACCAATCTAGCTATGTATGCATATACATTTCCACATTTTTTAGTTTTCTCCTTGAAAACTTATTTGCAATCGATGGGTCTTTCACCCTTCATGCAAATCAATCAAGTTTTAAACATGATTTTCAAACATGGAGTCTATTTCGGATTTTATGGTCTCTAACCATTATTCGGAATTTGGATTTGTCGTAGCTATCTTACAAGGCATTATTCCCTTACTATCTAATAGTAAATAGTATGCTTGTAAGTCTTAGGTTTATTTCTAACTTAATAGAAATTTTATAGGATTCAATCCAAACCTCTGGTGAATTCTATACCTATATGGGGTAATTGCATCAAACACTGAGTTTCAAGACGCTTTCAAAGCCCTTTCATTATGTTGATCTTACTCCAACTTTTCAGAAGTTTTGTAAGTAATGAATTCTCTTTTAAGGCACTTGTAAAGTCCTTTTGAGTATTCTTGATCAATTATTCTCACGAAGCCCTTTTGAGGTCTTCCGAGATTCTCAGTTCTAGTTTGTTGCTAATCTCGATGGTCATCGAGTTCATTTTTCTCTCACTTGTCGTTTTGGAAATGTGTTACTTTCCAGAAAGACACCACTTAGAGCAACAAACAATATGTTCTCAATTAGGTTGTGGAGGTAATGCCCGTAGTCTCACTTGAATGCTTACAAAGAGACATGTGTATAGTCTTTGGGTAAAAGTTCGTTGTGAAACAAACAGTTAGCTCCCACTTGAGCTATCTTAGCCTTTAATGAGCCATTAAGCTCCCACTGAGCCACCTAGCTCTTGCTAAGCCGGTGAGCTCCCACTGAGTCATTTAGCTCCCACTGAGCCAATGAGCTCCCACTAAGGCTAAGAGCCTTAGACATATACTTGAAAAGACGTTTAGAAGTTATTTCTATCCATAACTGAATATGGTGTCCTTTCTTAGCTTCGACATTTTGTTTAGTGTAACATTAGTCATTTGTGCAAATCTTTAAGAGTTTTATAGGAAGGAATGTGATCCATCATCGTTCGAGTCATTTTCAAATGGCATCGAGGTCTCCGTGAAGACACACTATGTTCTTTGTGGAGTTATTTGTGAAAGTTTCAATTTCATAACTTTGAGATGGTCACGCTTGGCTCAAGCAAACATCGCTCGATCTAATCTAGACGTTTTGATATCTTGCCAAGTTTATTCTGTACTTCATTGAACTCTTGAGCTATTCAAGGTCAAGTTTGTTCACATTTGATGAATATAGCCATATTCTTTCAAATTCTTCGTGAAACGTTGAAGTAATTGAATCCTCTTTAGCTTTCGGAGTCAATTGTCTATGTCAAGAACGATTCCGAATCGATCAACTGTAAACAGCCTATATAGCCTTGAGTACGTTCTTGTTAATGTGACATTGCTAAAGATGTACAAATCATGCTCATGACTTGATTGTGAGTCTTCATGTTAGGGAAATGTTTTTTTATAATCAAGCATTCTTGACTCATGGTTTAGACAACCATGCCATTCAAATAAATTCGCAACTATTACTCTTTACTTTGAATGTGAGTCTTTCCGTGTGTTAACGGATTGTTTGCTGATTATGGAACATAATAATAACCATTATTTATTCCAGCCTTAGCTTCAAAAGGTCTTTAAACAAAGCATACAACCTTACAACTAATGTAGCACCACTTGCTTCATTCTAAGCTTGTAAGTCAATAACTTAGCTTTACTTCAATAGTTTGAGGTCACCTTTAAAGTGGAACCCTCAAGCAGTATTCGATACTTGTGAAGATAACGAGTTGCTAAGTTAACTGTAATAACATGAACTCTTTAGTAGAAATGGAATCTTATTCCTTTTCTATGTTCTTTGTTTCCTATATTTCTTATCATACTTCATCTCATAATCTTTAAGAACCATTTCTTTAAGTGTCTTTGACTTTTATACTTTGTTAGGCATAATTAAGCATCTAGTGCGCCGTATAACAAAGTTCTATCTTTTCTTTAATTCGTACTTGAATTAATACATCAATGAGTTGTACTCACTAGTGTATAAAGCGAAAAGATATGTTGGTTGTCAAGCATTGACAATTTGAGTTTTCAACTCAATACTTCATGTTTATCAAAACTACCTAGTATTTTGAATACATGATGCCCAACCGTCCTTTCGGACTTAGTTATAAAAGTCATTTATGAGAATTGTATTTTAGAAATGCCTTTCCTTTCTTTGAGAACTATTCTCCAAGATTTCCTTTACCAATCATTGAAAACAATATAGTTTGATTTGGAATTCTACAAATATAAGTGCAAAGTATAACCATTTATCAAGAAAATAACATAATAAGTTTGAAATTTAAAAGCATTCATGCAAACTTTCAACCTTATTTAGCGTCTTATCCACGCATTAAATTTGTCCCCATTTGGCGAGAATAAGGCGATTCCAAGATCCAAAGAATCAATGAGTGATTAAGCATGCTTTGGCTTGTCTTAACACTCAATATTCTAAGGTAAACAACTCTTTGCTAATGACTCCAAGCCACTCTTGGTTAGATAAATCGTCGCATCTAATGCTCTCTCAACAACTTATCCACTTTGCCACGACATGTTAGGAGTCCATCACTCATATCGTTGAGTATAACCAAAACCAACATGCACACCCGGTGTGCCTTACGTTCCTCGGAGAGGTAGTGATGCCTCGCTTTGGCGTAGCCCATCACTACCCTCGTTCGGTTGGTAAGTGTTGTTTTGGAAAGGCAAGTTTTACTCAATATTCTTAGGGACCCTACGGTTTCTATGTTGGTTGATTTAAGTGAACTTAATTAACCATCGCAACATTGAAATCCTAAACATGCATCTAACATATCATTCATATATATATAAGCACAAGCATAAATATATATCGAAAGCATAAGTAAATGATGCATTTGGCAACTAGCATGACCCCTTGAGTCTTCAAGTCTTCAAGGGTCTTGTTTTGCAACTTCATGGCTTCGTCTTCCAAGAACCTCCGTCTTCAAGACTTTAACCAAAATTATGCAACTACTAGTATCTACGATTAGGACTAATCTAAATATTAAGGTACAAAAATACTCAACGGTTCGCAGGCCGTATTTAGATTTACAAAAATACATGACGGAACGCAGTCCGTATTTTCTATCCTAATCGGGCCCCACTAGTTGCCATTTTTATAAAACCTGCGGGAGAATATACATTCCATTCAATATTTGTGAATGGCCAATCATTTTACAACAGTAAACAAGTAACAATGCACAAACACGCGTAAACTAGTAACTAATTTAGGTTGTTAATCCGATTAACGCCCCTAATTAAAACTAGTCAAAGTTGTTTAACCGATTATGAAATTTAGCGCAATTAATATTGAAGCTCCCACTAAATTCCGCATCCATCTTAATTAATCCAATTAATTAAGCCGGTAAACCCAAAATTTTGCCAAAATTAAATTTTGCAAGTGCCGCTGAAAACCGAGGCCTAGCCTCTAAAATTTAATTAAAATAATTAAAATAAATAAATCGGCAAAAATTGCAAAATGAAATCGAGAGAGTTTAGGTGCATCGGGTTGTCCAAGGCAAGCACCCCGAGCACTCGTACGCACGCATGTGTTGTGTGCTGCCTAACAGCCTCGCACACCATGCGTGCCAAGCTACTGCTTGGGTTGCCTGGTCAGCCCGCACACCCTACGCGCCATGGCCGCAGCTGCTGCTGTGCCATGGCCCTCCCTCGTATGCCCTTCTTGCACCAAGTCGCGCACAGCCCCACGCACACCCTTAGCACAGCACGCAACCAAGCACACAGCGCACCAGCCCGCATCCTCGGCAGCCACATGCGGACTGCGCGTGCAGCCCAGCTGGCCGAGTGATGCTCGTGGCTATTGTGCCTTGGTTTGCGTGCAAGTGCCTCGGGATTATTTCCCGATTTTTTCGTGTGACATTTTAATTAATTCTAAATTAATTTTAAAATCAATATTTTGGGCAAAAATGAAAATAAAACAAGTCCAACTTAATTAAATTCAATTTAAGTGCACAAAACCAAAATTATTTCCAAGAACTATTCTTTAATAAAATTGGTTCAACTTGATGCAATAAAATGAATAGGGCTATTCTCACTATTAATTTAATTAACTTAAATTAATCATGAGATTTGACAAAATTAAAGGGGGGTTGGAATTATGAACATAAAAATTCAAATAAAGATTCCAACTTTAACTTGTGAATCCTTGAAAAATTATATCTTCCAATATGAAGATAAATGAAATTTCTATCACAAGATTGAAACTTTATGATTCCAATCAACTTAATACATGATTAAATCAAAAGTTCAACAAAAAATTCATGAAATTTAGTAACTCAAAGTTCCAACCACTTAAAACAATTAAAGATTGGATCTTTAGTACTTAGAAGCCTCAAAGAATAAATTTTTCACACTTAATGCAATGAATTTGCAATTATGTGAAAATTTAACCAATCTTTCAAGCACTAATTACTACAAAGTAACCATGCTTAAAGAGGTCAAAATTGCAGAAACATTAAGGAAAGAACCATATACATAATCACCATAAATATGCTATTAAGATTCAAGGTTAAAAGATTTAAAATTTTTCGTCAAAAACAAAAAACCCTCGAAAAAAGGCATTTCTGTTCAGATTTTGGCTTTTTCACAGCCCTAAAAGAATTGTAACGTTTCCAAAACACTGTTTCCACCCAAAATTCACTGTTTTTGGGCGAAAAATCTGGGTTCGGGGCCAAAAATCAGCTTTAAAACGGGTTTAAAATTAATAAAACCGAGCTACTAATCTAATTAGTAACATAAACCAGAAAAATAAATCATTAAAAACACCTTGAAAAATTATTTGTTATAAAAATAAATGAGCAAGGCTCCGATACCGCCGTTGGGTTTCGATGAGTCCGACTCACCGCGGAAATAAAACCCGAGCCCAAGAACAAACTCACAATTAATATAACAAAATGCATAAATAACAAGAATAGAGAAAAGACTAAATTACCCTTGTAGCGTGCTTCGCTCAACCGGATGGAGCTCTTACTTGAGAAAGCCGAGCCTCACAAATGGCAAGGACCTCCAATGAAGTCCACCCGCAACTCGACCCGACCGGTCTACTACTTGGAGGTTAGCCAAGTCCGACCAAAAAGACTACCCGAGTAATTAATGAGCTTATAGGTTTTCTCTCAAGTGGAGATGCCTAATTGAGCTCTTACTCAAGTGAACAATCCCAAGGTATGCCTTGACTATTTATAAGGAGTGCTTCCTTGTGAATTCCACTCATCTTTCAATGTGGGACTTTTTTACAAAAAGATCCCACATGGAAAAGAATGTTGAATTCAATCCTTAGTTAAATAAACCAAGGAATAACTAAGTAACAAGTGTCACATGGTTAGGTGAGGACCACTTCCTCACTTGCTCCCCAAGGCAACTCACATGCATTGTGAGCTAACCATGTGGCACCCAACCTTGAGCCCCAAGTTGGGTTCGGTTGGGCCGCCACCCTTCGGCCCGCGTCCATGACCCGTCACCGGGTTCGCGGCCCATTGCCACATGGCACTGCCACGTGGCGCGCTTCTATTTGGCGCGCTTCCCTAGCCTTCGCGTGGCTAGGGTTTTTACTTGTTACTTGAAGCATTTTCCCGTCTCGCCAAATCCTAAATTTTGGCTCGACTTTTGAGATTCGGTTCCGACGCTCTAAGCTCGGAATCCGACGTCTTTGTTCATAATACTCGGGTGACTTATTAATTCCTTTCGGATTAATTCGTCGCGTCGGATCGTTAGTTGCTTGGGTGTGACCCGAAGGGTTCAGTCAAGATTAAGCTGTAATATTAATTATACATTAATACTACTTATCGGAACTAAAATTAAGCTTAAGTCAAGATCGTTAGTTGCTTGGGTGTGACCCGATCACTTGAACTTACTGAATAAATAGCTTTCCAATAGCTCCGAACCCTCTATCGGAATAATACACTTGTTCGAAGGACACCATTCCTTTCACAAGAAAGACATGTGTATAGTCTTTGGGTAAAAGTTCGTTGAGGTCTTCCGAGATTCTCAGTTCTAGTTTGTTGCTTTCACCCTTAGGGCTTGTTTACTTCAGCTTAATTTCAGTTCAGTTTAGTTCAGTTCAGTTCAGATCAGTTTAGTTCTCAATTTCCTTCTGTCATAAACAATGAATTTCAGCTCAAGCTCAGTTCAGTTCAGTTCAGTTCAAATCAGTTCAGTTCAGTTCAGTTTAGTTCAATTCAGTTCACTTCAGGAGTTTTCAGCCGAAGTAAACATGCTCTTAGACTTTTTTTTTCAAATAATTTTTTTTCAAAAATAATACGGAGTACTCCTCCGTCCCAATATATTTGCAACATATTTCCTTATTTGGGTGTACCAAAAATGTTTGCAACATTCGCAACATACTATATTTATTTACCCAACTTTATTATTTTACACTCACATAATCTCTATTATATAAGGGAGAGTAGGGGGTGGTGGTTGGTGGGTACCTGAAATTACCAACCTACCCTTACTAATCCTTCATCAATCTTTATTCCAGTAAGGTTATTTTGGCAAATCGAATATAATTATAAAAACGTGAGATTACACTACTACCCTTGGTAATCATTCCTCATTACTTATTTGAGTAAGGTTATTTTAATTAATTGAATATATTATAATCACGTGAGATTACACTACTACCCTTACTAATCTATTTTCACTCTTTAATGGTCAATATGGAAGCAATCAAATTAGATGATTTCAATCAAGCAACTTCATAATATGACTTCATTTATAATAATGCGGGAAAAATTAGATTGTGGGAAAAAAATAATTAAACCATAAATTACATCAATTATCGCTCAATAAACCAAAAATAAAAGGCATTTCTCAATCATATAAACACAATTGTTTTCTTAGCATAATTAACTTAAACTTCTCTCTCATTATATAATAGAGATTAAGAGATAATGTACTTCGTATAATTCTTTTACACACAATATATCACACACGCATCGCATGCATAAAATTCCAGTATTATATGAACGCCAATATATTTGTCTCTCCTCCACTTAACTACCACAATCACCACAAATCTTTACACTACAAGACAAAAAAAATAAAAAAAGTAACCTCCTTCTCTTTGTTGCAAACAAAGAAGGACGAAGGAAGTACTTGGTAAATAAATAAAAAGCATTTAAATATAAAAATTAGATTGGCATACACGTCTCTGAATCTTTGATCCGTTCCTCATAAGTGAGAGTCACCAGTCACCCCTAACACTAATTAGGGTTTCGAAATTCGGCGGTCGACGTACGGCGGGAAGTGGCGGCGCTGCACGAGGTCTTCAATTCGCTCGACAATATTAGGTGAATAAATTAATCTTATCTCAGGAATCATTGATTTGATTGCTTTATGTTATATATGTTGAATTGCTGGATTTGCTGCTATTTTCTAGTTAGACTTTAGAGATTAGGTTGGGTTTTCATCAAAATAAAGAAAGTAAGCAGATTCATCATTCACAATTTCGAAATTCAATTCATTTGTAAATTATTATCATTTATTTATAATAATCATATTGTTGCTATGTTGATAAATTTATCTTATTGAAGATTAATTTCGAATCCGACCTTGTTTGTAAGCTTGTTTGCCTGTGTTGCTTTTGGTTTTCTACTCTTGAGTTCCCTAACTTTTTTGAAACACAACTGAATCATCATCTCGAAATTCATAGCGAAACTTAATCGTTGATTTCAGAATTTTTATTGTTGTCGCTTTGTTGATTAATTTCGACTAACTATTTCATATTATTGCTTGATAAAGTGTTTATTTTCTGATATTTGGGAGTTTTTATGAAATGGGCATGAATGATTTTGTGGGTTTTGATCGTTTATTTTCTGATATTTGGGAGTTTTTATCAAGTGTGTCATGTTTATAATCTGAATTTTGGGAGTTCTTATGTTTTAGGTATAAATTTACATGTGATTTTTGATTTGATTTTTTGTTTGGGCATGTCCCTGCCAGTTCTTTCTCCTTCAATTTTTACTTTTACTGCTGCTCCATCCAATCTGTCCTGTTTCAACCTTCACACTTGCATTCTTGTTTGGTTGTATGATATTGAGCTGATATTGTTTGGTACTTTGTCTAACCATCCGTAAGCTTTTGTGGTTCATCTGTTAAACTTGTTAATCTGGTTATGGTTATGTTTTTGTGGTGTCACTCTTATTGCAAAGAGAAATGTTTGTGTCACCCCCAATACATTTTCATCTTGTGATTGATAATTGATGGTGCCACTGGTATTTAGAATTAGGATTAAATTTTTATCTTTTTAATCCTAATTCTATCATTTTTACTTTCAAACCTAATTCTATCATTTTCCTTTCAATCCTAAACCTGTGTATTTTAGAGTTTTATAGGATTGAAAATAAATATGATAGAATTAGAATTGAAAAATTAAAGATTAAAATCAATTCAAAAAAATATTTTTCCTACGTGGCGTACTCACTCTATGCTTTCGAAATCGTATCATTTTAGAATGTATATATTGATTTATTTTTTTGTAAGGCAATATAAATGATGTATATCATCTGTCATCTGATGTAATAGGAACATGAAAGTCTGAAAACCCTAATTTGCATTCATGTCACAACATTAAATAAAACTGTAGTGGGAATGAATTTTATTGAAATAAATAATGATATTGAAAGAGGGAAAAGGTAGGCAAATGAGAACCAAGAGTATCACCATGGTTAACATAACACGATGAAAGAAGAAGATTGCAAATAAGTTTTCATATGAATGTATAATGTAACAATGTGGAGAAATGAAGAAGCTAGCTCAATAACCTTTTAACTGAAATTTGATTGAGAAGGACGAAAAAGCTAAAGGCAATTTTGTTTGGAAATTCTTGATATGAGTAATATCTAAATGTGTGCGATAATAGCCCAAATCTAATTCCTTTTGCCTTAGTATACTCAGACATCTAGCTGATTTGGGTCAAATCCAACATTTTAAATGTAATGACTATTCCATTCCCCTGTTTTATCTCTAAAGCCAAACAAAAACTGATTTTATTTTCCATCAAAAGTTACTCCACTCTTGTGCAGATCAGAATGTCTTCTGGAAGCTTTAGTGAGGGTTCTTCATCATTGTTGTTGTCATTGAGGCGGGTGGCAAATACGGTGTTCTTGTTCATGACTCATAGTCCATTAAATCGTATCGCTCACACCTTCTTCTACTGTGACATCCCTACCAACTTGCCTAATGATGAAGTCGACTTCAAAGATGATTTAGAAGCGGAGAGGCTAAAGCCAATATTGGAGTTTCCCTCCAGTGAATTCCCAAATTTTATGACGTGTACGCAGCTTGGGTCCCGTTTTTATTTTCTGGGTGGGCAGCTCCTTCATATGGGTACCAATGTTGAACAGATATATCCTTCTAATGTCTATATGTTTGATGCAACTACAATCACAAATACTACTTCTACTCATCCTACCCCATTAGAGTGCGGGATGAGGAGTGGGAAGCCTCGTGCTTGCACGTTTGTTGCAGATGGAAAGCTTTACGTTTTGGGTGCTTTCCAAAATATCAGTGGCCTGGATGAAGACTATAAATCCATACAATTAATTGAGGTCTATAATCCTGAAACGGGCAAGTGGCGGAATCTGAAGGATCCTCCCGTGGAAAAACCACTACACTGGCGTATCCCCTCGTTTGAAAGAGTGTCTTGAGTCTGGAGACAACCCTTACTATCCCTACACCCGCAAAGTGGCTTTGATTGGTCGACCAGCAAACTCTCGCTGTACGATTGTGCTCGTGTTCAATCTGGACACTGAAGAATGCACTCCAATGAGGCGGATGATTCCGTATCTGCCTTTAGGTTTGATAATGGGTGACACAGTGTACCATCTTGGCATCAGAGGAATAAAGTATTGTCAACCTAAAAAGACGAAGATTTTACCAAATCATCCATGGATGATGGGGGAGGAGTTGTTTACTTTGCCAGGAGACCCCTGTTTTTGTGGGTTGCAGAATGCTTTTTGCCACCTTGGAGACAAGCATTTCTGCTATGTGAGTACTGAGCTTGTTGAGTTGTTATATTCTGCCAAATTTGATTACGAAGTTGAATTTTGCCTGTTTCAATAATAGGTTTCCCTTCATTGACTGCTATGGGCTCTACCTTGTAAGTTGTCTCTCTCTGCCCCTTTATTTCTTACATGTCTTAGATATTGTGTTACAATTATGTGGATTGTGTATGCGTAGTTACCTGAAATATTTTGTTTTAAACAAGAATATGTGTTAGATAAACTGTGTTTAGTAACCATTCCGCGAGAAACATGTTATTATTTATTTTATTATGAGTATTTTGCAGGGATGTACCAAGAAAATAGGGCATTTTGTGGGGAACTACCATAGTAAATTTTTTTTGTGGGGAAGTACCACGATATATTTAAGTTTTGTTTTAAGGTACCAAGAGGCCATTTTCCGATGACAAAGTCAACTTCCCGGCCAGTTGACTACTCTACTTACAACGATTTGTCTTAATTATACCACGATTTGGCTAGTTAACTACTCTTTGTAAGCTCACAAGCTTTGTTAGAGAATAACACGAACCAAAATTAAGACAAATAGTGGTAACTATAGTAGTCAACTAGTCGGAAAGTTGACCTTTTTACCAGAAAATGAACTACTGGTACCTTTAAACAAAACTTAAATTTATTGTGGTACTTCCCCCCCCCCCCCCAAAAAAAAAAAAAAAAGAAAATTTACCCTGGTAATTCCCCACAAAATACCCTATTTTCTTAGTACATGCCCGCAAAAAACTCTTAAACATTCTAAAGTATTGACTTTTTCTCTCAGGTCCAAACTTATTCATCTAATTTGACAGTAAGGGTCCTTGTGACCTGATAACTTACTTTTTTCATGTTTTGAATTTCATCTGCATTATCTCTCATTATTGTTATTGCTGAGTCTTGAAGTTAGTTTGTGATGTTATTTGGACAGTTTTCAAAAAGAAAGATGGCGGGAAGATTCAATTCACAGTTTCTTATAGTGTGCTTGTGTTGATTTGTTAATAATGGTGAGGCATAAATTGTGGCACTCTCAGAAAGTGAAGATATGACAACAATATATTTGTTGAGGAAAGCTTTATTGAGAGAAAGATAAATGAAAATTTTCATGACTTGGGAAGAAGAAAACAAAACCAAAAAAAAAAAAAAGGATAAAGGAAAAAAGAGAAAAAAGAAAACGAATGTAGTAAACAGAGGGTAAAAGGATTTAATGATTAAGGCCATGCCTGGAGTAGGGGTCCTGTATTAATTAAGTAGTAATAAAGGTCAAACTAAGGAAAATATAAGTCGATAGAGGTGGTGATAAAAAGAATAAAGCGGTAATAGTTACCCTCCATTCCCCTTGGGTAATATCTACTCTATCTCTCCTTTCCCACCACCAAGTCACTCTATAAGTTTTTTATCACCACCTTTGTTTATTATCATCTTTTTTCTTGTCTCCACTTTTAATCACTCTCATTTCTCTCTAGTTTGACTTCTATTGCCCCATATAATGTAGGAAAAATTGGCCACAACAACACCAACTATGACAAAGGTGCGTGTAGCAGCACAACCTTTCAAGGGTGCACTCAACATCACAAACTATGCACTTGGGTGCACATAACAACATAAATGACATTGGCAAAATGTAGATTTCTTCTAAAAGTGAAATCTTAAATATTTTTAATGCCTTTTTGTTTAAAAATATTTTTGATTAATTTCATTCTACTTAATTTTCCATTTTCCATCACATGTAATTAAATAACCATTAAATTGAATTATTTCAAAAAGTTTTCGCCATTATTTTCTATCGTTTGTTTCTTCAATTACTTTTTTTACATCTCATGTGATGATTGACTTAGTTTCCTCTTCCATTATAATTAATTTTTTCCCTTTAAATTAATTCTCTCTTAACCTCCACAATTTAAGTGTTGTACATCAAAAACAAAAAAATCAATTTGACATATCCTAAAATCCAACTCTAAAATTATTTTTTGAATTAAGTATTTGAAATCACTTTGTGGGTTTTGATATTAGTATTTAGAAAGTTACCTATGTATCCTGAAATCTTGTAGAATAAAGGTATTTAAATGATTTTATTTTTTATTTTTTATTTTATTTATCAATTTAGTATTTAACTAGGTGGAAAGGGATAGGAAACTAAGTCAATCATGTGAGATCAATATTAGAAATAGTAATTGGAGAAGCGAACAAAGGAAAATAATAGCACAATTTTTTTTTTTTAAGGAATCCGCTTAATATAATGGTGGAGGTCAAGAAATGCTTAAATGAAAAAAAAAAAAAAAGGTAAGGCTAATTTAGTTACGCATGATGGAAAATCATATATGTTTAAATAATGTTTAAACAATTATATAAAATAATAAAGATTCCACTTTTTTCCATGCAACCTTAGTTCATTAGTGTCATTTATGCTAATATGTGCACCCAATTACATAGTTTGTGCTGTAAACCGCACCCTTAAAAGGTTGTGCTGCTACACGCACCTTTGTCATAGTTGGTGTTGTTGCGGCCAATTTTTCCTATAATGTATTACCCCCAATTCAAGTATGTCCTAAAAGAGGAAGAGTGTAAAGGGTAAGTAATAATAAAATAAAATAACGGTATGTTTATTGGTGATCTTGGTGGGAGTCTTGACATGAGATTATATTGTGATGTTTGATCCAATATAGTATCAAGACGAGTTTTGGATTTCAAAGATTCTATTTAAGACTATACATGCATACATGACATTATTTTATTGGTTGTAATGTTCTTTTTTTTTTAATTATAAAGTTAACAATCGTTGTGTCTATATTGAAAGTTGGGGATGAAGTGCAAAGATATTGAGTCTAATATAATTAAAAGTTGGTGGAAAATTGATGTGGCGGAGTGTTAGTTTTAGGGATAAAGTTACTTTAAAAATCAGAAATGACAATTATATACTTTCTCCGTTTTTTTTAGATGATACATTTTGCCACGGACTCGGACTCTTAGGCATTTTTTCAAGAGGAGAGAGATAGAGAGTAAAAAAGGTGATGATCCATGTGGGTAGGAAAGATTTAGAGAGAAGGAAATGCCAAAATAGGAAATGTATCATCTAATTTAATATTGTCAAAATAGGTGTATTAACTAATAAAAAATGGAGGATGTAAATATAAATTAACACACTTGTTTATAAGTGATTTCCTTCTACATCTATAAAAATATTAGGACTTTCATTCTATTATTAGTTAGTATTATAGAACTCCTTGCCTAGATTTTGTTCTAGTACTAGATTGAGATATATTCTAGTTGCTTTTCTTAAATTTATGTAACGGCTCCGATTGCTCATATACATTCATTTATTGGTTCCACTTGTGCTCCAGGACAAGGAGAGCTAAACTAGATGTTACCCACGCTTGCCCTCCCTAAAATCATGGATTCTATAAGGTTCAGTCTATTGTTCTTATGTTGCCTTGGTTTTCGAGTTATGTTTTACCTTTTGCTAGATATACAAGTTGCATATCTTCAATGGTTTTTAAATGTATTTTACTTTTGATTATGAGACAATTTGCATATGAAAATGTTTATCTTTTGGTTTTAGTTGTTTCATTCTATTCTTACCATAATCCATTATGATGATCATTAATAATTTGGAAATTTGTTTAGTGTACAAAAATAGAACTTTAACAAAAGGTGTTTCATACCCTTATTTATTCACAATTTTTTATATCATTAACTAATTTACAAAAAATTGATTACTGCATAAGTAATGACCAAATTTGTCAAAATACAATGACCAATTTAATCTCTTTTAACTACAAATTATTGTTGAGGTTCAACCACAAGTGTAATATAAGGCATGAGCATTGAGTCATTGACTAAGGTTTTTGACATGATAATGTAGCAGATGATAGGGTGAATGTTGAACATTTCCTTATGTTGAAAGATTTGCAACCATTGTTTTACATATCCCTTGCCTGCTAAACTTAGGAATCTTGAAGTTATGTGAGAATAAAAATGCTAGTTTAATTGTTTGTTTCTTTGTATACTCTTGTGCCAAATGTGGTGGATTCGATTTTCACAATTGACCTGGCCATATCAATCTGCAACAAGAAAACTTGTTCAATTAATTAAATTATTCACTATGCCATAATTAGATTACTTTACTTAGATTTAGGTTTTGCTTATGAAGTGAATTTCAAAAATTATTATTCCATATATATATATATATATGTGTGTGTTTTCAAATAGGTATGAGGCAAGGCAGCAGGTGGGAATAGATGCGGCGAGTTTAACATAAAATCCATCCCCACCTTGATGTGTAATGATATAGCCCAAGAGGTTTAGATGATTAAACCCAATTTATTGATTAAAAGATAGGAAACTGAAAGAATTCGTTAAAGAACAAATAAAACAGGTTCGGATTTATTGAACAATTTGGGTTTGTAGTTGTTTTTGTGTGAATTTGGTAGTTTAACTTACAATTATTAAGACAAGCTATAAAATTTAAAGGTTCTTAACATTCTTTGAGACAAACTACTAAAATTGTTAAGCTAACAAGTTTGATGACAAACAACTAAACTTGAGAGGATGTTTTAACGAACAAAACGAAAGAACAAGATTGATTTAATTTTTAAGTGAACGTGATTTTTCTCATTGATATCAAGGAGTATTTATACACTTGCTTTACACACAACTACTTGGAAAACTCTCCTAAATTAAGTAGAATAAGATCGTAAGAACCGTGTGAACATAGCTCAGTAGCAAGTAAGATATTGCCCCTATGTGCTTCTTCGGAATAAAGCCAGCTTGAGCATCATTGATAACCTCTCAAATCACTTGAGATATGAGGATCTTGGATATGAGCTTATAAACCATAGTGCAACAGGCAATAGGCCTAAAGTCTTCACCATCATTGGATTGTTCACCTTTGAAACCAAGGTCAGAGTAGTGCAATTCATTTTCTCATTCATTCTGCTAGTGTTAAAGAGGTTTGGTTTATTTTGTTTGAATCCATTTAAATTCATTTTGATTGAAAATGCTTTGTTTGACTCCATCACATTTTCGCTTGATTGCATTTGCATTGTTTGAATCCGTTTCACTTGTACTTTATTCCATTTGCTTTGTTTGAACTCATTTAACTTCCTTTTAATTTAAGGTGTATTTTTTTTTTTTTTTTAAAAATTTTTTTTTTTTTTTTTTTTTTTTGTGTAATTCCATTTGGTTTGAGGAATCCGTCTCACTTCTATTCGATTCCAATTGCTGTGTTTGGACCCGTTTCATTTCTACTATTTGATTCCATTTGCTTTTTTTTCTTTCCTTGTTGGTAAATAAAGGATTATATTAAGTACCAAAATGTCATTATACAACCTAAGAACTTTGGAGGTTCCAAGTAAGGACCCTCTAAAGGAAGGGTCCTATGCATGCTCAAATATATAAAACTCAACCTTCTGGATCTACATTGCCTTCTCTTCTTCAAATGGCTATGTTATCTGAAATTTTCAGTGAGTTACAGGTGAACACTAAGCAGTGAGGACCGAGAGCCACAGAGAAGTACTGTGTGCCTCAAGAAACAGTTTTGAGTGAGACACAAAGGTCGTTACCGTGTTTTCTTTTTCTTTCTTTTTTTCTTTTTTTTCGTGTGGGCAGTAATTGTCCTCTAATACATGATTTAGTTTTTAATACAAATAAAAGCTTTTGTTAAGTCATTAGTGTATGCAATAGATAAACTTCCTAACATATCCCAGCATCCCTCTGTGGATTTCTGTAAGCACGTACTGTGGTTCTATTACTGTAACAGTTTGGTAAAGTGATGTATTATCTTTATTTTGGCTGTGTTATTGAAGTATCACAATGCATTCCTTTTGTATCCACTATCGATATTATCTAGAATTTGGTTGTGCTCTTGGTCCATTCATACAAGTTTCACAAAGAATTTCAAATGTGGAAAGTAACCTCCTCAAGCCTCCCTCATAGCAAATCTTTACAAGCATTTATATCAGATCTCACTAATCTAATACGAGTATAAGTTACATTTTGTACTGGTTAAAAAATCTTCCAAAATAATTACACTCTGATGAACCTAGTTTGTGCTTCCCGACCCATAGTGCTTGAATGTGATTTTATAGAATGAAGGTCGGATTAAGAAGCTGATCAATTTTAAGTGTCTTCCTTCAATCAAGGGGACTGATTTCTCATCCTTGCACTCTTAAGCATTGCTTTCCTCCTCCGCCTGAAATTAAAAGAAGTTGAAGCGCGCGCTGATACGTCTTGGTCCTGGAGAGCCAACAGATCTCCGGAATTTTCCTTGTCTAGCCGGTGTCAAGCTATAATCCCGATCTTTCATTTTCTGCAGCTCCTCTGTCGCCAATTCAGCCTCATTCTCTGCCTTTTTCATCCTACGTACCCTCCTCTTCCTTCAGCTTCAGTTCTTCGATATTCCTCTCTGCTACAATAGTTTTCACCTTCATTCTTTCTCATCAGCCATCCATGCTTCTGCCCATGCATTTGCTGCTGCTGCCACTTTCTTGTCTGTAAGTTCTCTAGCTTTGGCTGCACATCCCGTTAAATATTCATACTCAAATTTCGATATCGTGATGGTAGAATTTTTCTTGGAAGCCCTTTCTCTTACTACAGTTTCTGCCAGAGCATTTGCTTCTCTTAATTTAAGTGCTTCAAGCTCTTCTATCACAGCTTCTAGCCTCTTTTCATTTTCATTTGTTTCTGACTCCCTGATGTTGTTTGTCAGTTGTCCCTCCTCTTTCCTCGCCTCCTCCTTTTCTTTCTCCAACTTCTCTAAAGTAACCGAGAAACTTGGTAACATCAATTTCGCCTCTTCCTCAGATGCTCTGGCACCCTCTAACCTGTCTAAGGGGCATCTGCTTGCATTTCTTCATCATTATCATCATCATCATCATCATCATCATCATTCACATTATTCTCTTCTTCTTCCCGAGCACTTGAAAAAGCATATCTAGAAGCATTTCGCCTTGCTATATCTTTATGTTGAGCCCTCAAATCCTATGTACGCTCCTCAAATACTACATTCTCATGAACATCATCATCCATCTTATTCACCAAACCTCTCATCTCACTACCAACCATAAAAAGTTAATCAACTAAATCCAATTCTACATCATCCAATTCGCAATCGCTTTCAAACTTTACACCTTTCCCCTTCTCCTCTCTACTAAACCTCCCTGAAATTGCACCTTTCCCCTTCTCTTCTCATTTCAACCTTCTCCTTACACAGATTTCTCACCATGGCCTTCAAAGAAACTTGTGACTTTTCAAGCGTGGGTCACCGGTCAATGTCACCGGAACTCCGGCGACGGTGAACCTCATGACGTGAGTCTTCCAATTGGTGGTCACGGATCCCAATTTCTCTAACCATTGAATTCCAAGTATCACTTCGGCATTTCCCAAGGACAAGGGTAGGAAATCCTCCGTGATCGTAACACCTCCATCAAGCTTAATCACCACCTTCCTACACACCCCACGCCCTTTCTCCGTGTCTCCATTTTCGAGAGCCACCCTGAATTCCCCACTCCCACACACTTCTAGTGGTAGTTCCGACACTAGTTGTGCAGAAATGAAGTTATGAGTTGCTCCCGGGTCGATCATCACTACTATGTGTCGCCCCTTGACTTCACCACCTAACTTCATAGTTTTTGGGTTTGAAAGACCCACCACCGAACACAAGGATACTTCAATGGCAGGTTCACTAGGCTCCCACACTTTACTTTCTTCATCCACCTCAACACCATCTCTTTCTTCTTCTCCGGCAACCATGAGTGTGAGCTCCTTCCGTTTGCAACGGTGGGCCACACCCCACCTCTCGTCACATCGGAAACAAAGCCCCTTTGCTCTCCGGTCTTGCAGTCGACGGGTGGTTCCCACGGCCTTGCTTCCGGCAGAGGAACCAGGCTGTCCCACCAAGTTCACTGAACCTTAGGATGACTCTGGGGCCTTAGGCCAATTCTTTGGGCCCAAACTAATTGGCAGCCCATATTTTCTAATTAGCCCACCTTCTACTCCACTCTTCTCTACTGCTAGCACTTGCACCAACGACATTCGAACTTCTCCTCCAACCTCCACCTCCTTTCCGCAATTGGGCAACTCGATTTCTCTCCTCCATTCCTCACCGCCATCTCCATCGCTTGGTCGAGGTTGTAGGGATGTAACAACCGCATCTCAGCCTTTGATATCATCCCGTAAGCCGTTGATGAATTAGAACAACATCAAGCTCTCCGAAATGTCCTCCAATGGAAACGCCATCTCGATGAACCTCCGCCGGTAATCCTCCACGGTGGTGGCCTGAACCACCGCCAGCCACTGTTCATAGAGTGAGCCGGCATTATGAGAAGTGCAAATATTACTTATGGAGACAATCGTGCCAAGACCATTAGCTACAGGTACCGCTACTGCATTCTTGACTTGAATGCCCTATTACACGTGTTACAAAAAAAAAATTACATTTAATTAAAACTTATCTTAAGAATTCTAACCTCTCCTTAATAGAGCCATAGAGTTGGTAACAAGCCGTACGTTTTCCCGTATGCTAAGCACTCTATCTTGAGCAAATCGTATGCGAATGAAGGACCGCAAAACTCACAAGTCGATGAAGAACAACCCTCACATATATTTACAATAATATGTACTACCATCCCATTTTCTAATTCGGATGAAGGACCGTATGTAACTATTTCTACACTATATTTACAACCATGTCTTTAGCTTCATGCTCTTGAAGAAATGAGCAAATATTACTTGCTCTTTTGTAAACAATTGATATTTAGGGGGTGGGGTAAGGGGCACTTTTAAGATCATGTCAAATGACATTTGGTTACTCTAGTGTTATTTGTGCCTTTGTGCATCTCTGCACTTATATCCAGTTTTTATAGCTTAAGTTGATGAACTTCAAATGTATGTGATGTTAAATTAACATTCAAAGATGGGAAGAAAGGAGAAAAGGATTGGATCCGTGAAATGCTATTTTGTAAACACAGATATGTGTCCAAGAGAAGTAAGATCTATGTTCATGCATCTGGATACCCTACCTAGATTGTCCAAGTATGCAATCAGGTATAATGCTTCAAAAGTTTGTCCAATATGATCATTATAATTTTTTCTAACTGAATAATGCAAAACGTGATGTAAGTGGACTTTCTACTAATAAATTTAACCAAATACTACTACTTGTTCAAAGGATCAGATTGTGACAAATTTCATCACTTCCCTCGGTCTTGATATTATCCACCAGATTTTGATCATCAATAAAATCGATTATATCCTTAGATTTTTCAGCTGATAAAACCAAACCAATCCAGATGTTGTGCTCACCGAATACTTTCAACATTATCCTATAATCAACCTTCTACTATTTGAATGATAAAATGTCACGCCGTGACCATATATGTATTTGTTATATTTGCTACAGAAGGAGAAGTTAGAGGAGGATTTGAAGGAGAAAAATAGGCTGGAAGCAATGTTGCTTGATTCCAGGAGAAGGTTGGAAGTTTTCGGTGAGCATCAGCATCTGAATTGGTTTTATCAGCTGAAAAATATGAGGATATAATCGATCCTGTTGATGATCTGGTGGATAATATCAAGACTGAGAGAAGTGATGAAATTTGTCAACAAGGATCAGTAAAACCAGTAGTTAACAGAGGAAATGTTGTCACAAACTGATCCTTTGGACAAGCGGTAGTATTTGCGTACATTTATTAGTAGAAAGTCCACTAATATCACGTTCTGCATTATTCAATTTAGTTGGATAATCTAGGTAGGGTATCCAGATGCATGAACATAGATCTTACTTATCTTAGACACATATCCGTGTTTACAAAATAACATTTCACGGATCTAGTCATTCAATCCTTCTCTCCTTTCCCCCCATCTTTGAATGCTAATTTAACATCACATACACATGAAGATCATCAACTTAAGCTACATAAACTGGATAGAAGTGCAATAAAAAGAAAGAAAAAGAGAGAAAAATGCGAAAACTAAAGTGTATGTATGAATTGGTCTATGATACTCGGTGTATGTTGTTCGATGCATGATGTTTGTAAAGGATCAATTAAGCGTCACTTGATTGACATACATAAAAATACCTTCAGATACCACACGAATACAATTCAACAAGAGCAAATAGGTCCATACTTCAAAATTAGGTGGTAACTAATGCTATTTGTCTTAAAGTTCTAATGCACAAAGTGTAATATGAATATGCAACACCCAAGTAATAGAAAATAGCAGCCATCAATCATATATGCAGATATGCAGGGGTAATTTGCCTAAATAAACTCAAATGAAGGAGTATAAATTTCGACACCACCTCCCCATAAAACGGACTAAACCAAAAATTAAAATTAAATCGTAAATCATATATATCATTTCCAGCTAACTAAGCCAGCATAAAACGCATAATTCAGCTAACTAAACCAGCATAAAACACATAATCTAGCTGAAATCAACAGAGCAAAAAATTCGGATATGATTTAATACAACAAAAAAAACTAACATATATCACCCATTTGGACCAATTAGAAAACAGAGGCAATTCTAATTAAAATAAGCTTTTTTTTTTTTACTATATTAGAAAGGTATGCAACTAAGTAAAATAGGCTTCTTCTTACTATATTAAAAAGGCATGCAACCCCTTAAAAAATAGAAAAAGTATGTAACTAGGATCTAAAGATCTCCACTATGAAGTATGCAAGCTAACCCAAATTCCATAGAAATGTTCATGTTTGGTCATACCACCACTACGTCTCCGTTTGAGTCACGATTTCGGCACCGTGTCAACCTATTTCACGGGGTCCCCACTCCCGCCGAACGGCGACATTGAACCGATTTCGTTCCTCGAGACGGTCCACGCAAGCGGTAGTACCGAAGTGCCACATGCTCATACCACAACTACGCCTCCGTTTGAGTAACGATTTCGGCACCGTGTCAACCTAATTCACGGGGTCCCCAATCCCGTTGAACAGCGACATAGAACCAATTTCGTTCCTTGAGACGGTCCACGCAAGCGGTAGTGAGCATGTTTGTAAAGGATTAATTAAGCGTCACTTGATTGACATACATAAAAATACCTTCAGATACACATAAAACGGACTAAACCAAAAATTAAAATTAAATTGTAAATCATATATATCGTTTCCAGCTAACTAAACCAGCATAAAACGCAAATAGACCGAATACTCCTCTGACTTGTAAATTAAACTGCACTGAAATATAAACAAGTCAAGCTAAAAAATTAGACTTGTGTAGGTTTATTGATATCGTACCACTTAATTATCATCCTTATGGGGTAAATTACTCATTCAAGTGTTACAAACTGAGCCTAATTTGTAAAGATGCTGCTGAATGCTGCTGAATAAAGACAGCTGTAATCCTACTTTTATATTTAGGTTTCTTTGTTCTCCGACACGATACGACGCTCAACACGGCTCTAGAAAAATGTCGGAAAATAAGTGTCGATATCCGGTTCACCGTTGACCCAATTATCTACTTTGTAATTTCAGACCTAATTTAGACCAAAAACCTATATTTAAAGTTTATAAAATGGAGGACACCTACAAGCAATAAAACGATGGGGCTTATTGAAACCTGAGAGGTGTTTTTCCACAGTGGATATATCCACCATGGGCCCATGGCTGACATGGCAGCTATTTCACGAGAGCGAAGAAAGAGAAAGAGGGAAGACAGCTTTAGTGTTGTATTTTATTGATGTTGGGGCATGGAAATTGAACTAGATTTAATTCTCATATTCACTACATTTAATTGAATGGTGGGGTAAAACAGAAGTAGGCCATGTGGCTTTTTATGAAGTTTTTTTTATTTATATTTTTACCATGTATTTTTTTTATTTTCCATGTATAATACTTCATCCGTTTGGAATTAGTTGCAACATGGGTGTGGGCACAGAGATTATGGAAAAGGGAGTTAGTGGGTTTTAGTCCCCACGACCCACGTAGGGTATGAGATTTAGACAAAGAAGCCCTTGTATAATGAAAAGGGAGTGTTGGTCCCCACATGGAGAACTTTTGGTATATTATTAGGAAAAACTTACTAGTTAGTGATGTCGCAACTAAACAAAACATCCATTTTAGGGAAGTGTTGCATCTAATTCCAATTGGAGGAAGTATCATTAATGCTTGTACTTGCGCTCAGATAAAGGGAAGATACAGAACCTAGTATGAAGAAACGATTTTATATCCTATCTTTAAGGTCGTATTTGGCTAAAATGATCAAGAAGATCAGTAGGTAGAAAACTATTGTTGCTCATATACTAGGCTCATTGTCGCTCTTGTTTGTATATATTTTTTTGTTTTGGCTACTTTGACCAAGGATCCTTGTAAGTAACTCATCAGGTAACAACTACACCTACTTCTACCTTAAAATCATTGTTTTTAAGGTCGTATTTGGCTAAAATGATCAAGAAAATCAGTAGGTAGAAAATTGTTGTTGCTCATATACTAGGCTCATTGTTGCTCATTGTCGCTCTTGTTTGTATATATATTTTTGTTTTGGATACTTTGACCAAGGATCCTTGTAAGTAACTCATCAGGTAACAACTACACCTACTTCTACCTTAAAATCATTGTTTTTATTGGAGCTTGTGCCCATCTTATTGTTTTTCAAATTGTACAATTTTTAAATAATATGAATGTCCGGATACTTTATATGGTAGCTGTATCTAAGTACGTCGAAGTGTTGGCCAAAATTTTGAAGTGGAGTGTTGATCCTTTGACAGTCAGACACGACATCCAAATCCGAGTCAGTGTAACAGAACTATATTCTTTTCTTGTAAAAGCAAAATAAACTATTCAGCCAAAAGCATAAACAAAAAAGCAGATAAAAATGAGAGCCATTTACCTGGGTAATACTCAAAACAGCATCAACATGAATGTCAGAGCCTTCTCTTCGGAAAACTGGGTCTTCTCTAACCTGGGGTGCAATTTTGGTAAGATCATTGCAGCAGCAGAACTAGCAATGGCAACAGTAGATACCAGGAGCAAGAATTATCAAGGATACCTTAATGACAACATAAAGATCACCTGGCCCGTATCCATCAGGATCAGCTCCACCACTTCTAGATACCTTGATTGTTTCATTATTATCCACACCTGTAAACACACCAAAATGTCAATATTGTTATGGAGCTGGTTTCACCAAAATGTCAATATTGGTATGGAGCTGGTTTCCACGACATAAAAAGAATGGTTATCATCCAGCCTCAAGCTGGCTGCTTCTAACCCAGCATATAATCTCACACCACCAAAAGGAGACATGGAAAAGCCATAATGACATATAACTTTAAAATATAAATAAGCAACTTCTTGTGTTGATTTTGAAATACCAGCCTAGCTACTCCATCGAGAGAATTATAATACCACTAAAAACACAAACAAAGCTAGTTGCAATAATATATATAGGATTTGCAAGTACTTGATGCCACTGTCCATGTAAAGTCGGCTGTCACATGTAGGTTTGCAACATGGTGCAATCGCCTTTATCTGGGAGCTCCAGATTCATAATAACAGCAACGCCAATGATGAGCAATCAATCAAATAAAGAACAGGTGATATGAAAAAAATAGATATAAACAAATGGAAGAGATATACTTTTCCATCTCTCTCCTGAATTACGTGGAGAGATGCTTACAGATATATACATTGTAGCCTTCTTAGCTTGAATTACATATAGCACACAACCAACCCGCAATCCAAATTCCAAAAGCACATACTATCCACTAATTTGGAGACTCGCCGACTCGGCCAACAATAATCATAAATACCCCCCCACCCCCAATGGACCAAAAATTAAATAAATAAATAAAGAAAATAATAATGGATAGGGTCAAATAACATAATTAAAAGAAACAAATAACCAGCTACAAACAGAAACATGCATAATCTGCTAATTAAAAAAAAAAAAAAACATACATATTATTCACCACTAACAAGAAATTTGATTGAATCTCGAAAATGGTTCACCACCAGATAGGAAAAAAAAAAAAAAAAAAAAAAAAGCCAGCATTATAGTGAAGACATCCCAATTATGTATGAAGCTTTCAAGGTATGGACTGGTAATTCATCAGCAAAAAAAATGCTCTAAGAAGAAACTATTAATGACAAATACAGTATACAGCAGCATGAACATATTTAGTTGTAATGCGAAGACTACTTGAGAATATTGTTGCAATTATGTATGAAGCTTTCAAGGTATGGACTGGTATTTCATCAGCAAAAAAAAATGCTCTAAGAAGAAACTATTAATGACAAATACAGTATACAGCAGCATGAACATATTTAGTTGTAATGCGAAGACTACTTGAGAATATTGTTGCAAGTATTAACTATACATTTTGGCCTTATTGCTTGAATGATGGGTATCTAGTTATGTAGCAACAACTTAATTGCCCCATTTTTCAATTTTGTAGGATCTTACGATTCTGTGATCCAATTTTACCGATTCGATCCTACTCCCCTCATCGATCCAACCTGAGATCCTGATCCTAACAACCTTGGTTACAACTAAAACCTATTTCAACCGTTTTATCCAAATTCAAGCCGTTGGTGAATTAATACATATGAGAAGCTCGAATCTTTATGCATGATGGTTCGAGTAGGTATTGTTATTGAACGTTTGATTACATTGAGATACTTGGTGGGGGAGGGGGGGGATGTATTTCATGTTTTGGCTACATGATCATCTAACTTTAAGGAAGTTTTGCAGCCTACTGCAGAGTTCAAAAAAAAAGAGGGGAAGTAAGATGATAGCCAAGTAAAGAAAATGACACATTTCATATATCATAACAGAGATATATAATATTGGAGCAATGATACCACCAGACACCAAAAAAAAAAAAAAAAAAAAAAAAAAAAAAAAAAAAAAAAACCCTTATAGAAGATACATACCAAGCCAGATATATGACACATTTGGGCAAGCTCAGAGCAAAAACTGCGAGCAACGCCATCTTGCACATTGCGTGAAAAATTTATGCAGAACCAGTTGTTCACTGTTCCCCCGTTCACCATTTTCTGCCAAAAAGAAATATTAACGAAAGGGACTATTTTTGAACTATTTTCCAGTTATAACACGTATATCAAGATAACCAAAACATCCAAAATTTCCCTACACATGGCATTGTGGCCACCAAACTTCCACAATTACATATTCCATATCAATAATCATTAGACATGAGCATACCCAGGATGCAGGAAGAACACGTGCTTCAACACTAGCAAGCCACTCATCAATTTTAATCCCAAATTCTTGTGCATAAGGATCAGCATGGTAAGCATTGTGATGAACAGTCTGGATCAGCAACCAAATAGATCAATTATATAGTAATAACAATGCATTGCATCACACTCATTAGGAAAGTGCTGTCTGATAAACGCAAAAGATCACCTACACAAGCTTGCCAAACATTTGATGGTGACCACTTATAAGTAAAAGATACGCTCAAACACGTTAATAAGGTGACCACTTATAAGTGTTCTGAATTCATCCTCATGAACCCACAAAAAAGAAAAACAGCATAATAGTAGACAAGAAAAAAAAAATTCAAGTTCTGAATTCATAATAATAATAATAATAATAATAATAATAATAATTAAAGCAAACGCATGCATAGCTTTCTCTCTGAGAGCTAATACTTCTTAAACGCATGCATGAAAAAAGTCTTTTTGGTTTATCTCTTGCAAGAGAATTTTCCTAGCGATCCCAGCATTATCCTAATCGAAAATCCAGAATTAATCTTATTATATAATCTTATTGTAAGCATGGGAAAAAAGTTACAAGCCATACCGCTAATAAGGGTAATCTGATCCCAAGCGCCCAAAACCTAATATTTTTTGCTGTGAATACTCCACAATCAACTACATTATTTTGCTTTGGATTATCTTCCACATATTTGATGGTCCAAGTTTTGTCATCAAACTTGAGTTTCATATGTTGTATACTATAATATTACAAGACTGATTACGGAATTTTGTTCATTATTAAAAGAGAATACCAAAAAATTGGATAAACGTTGGACGCATCAAGATTCAAGCATATTAGCAATAATTTCATGAAGCAAAAAGCAAGAGATTCAATTGAGAATAAACTCAAACAAAACAGAAAAATGGCTTATATTACCTTCCAGGGGTAATCACATTCATTGAACTCAAAATAACCTTAAAATGTGATTAAAAAAAATTGAAAAAGACAAATCTCCACATAATAAACTTCTTGTACAGAAAGTGATTTATCCATACATTAGGAAATAGACTATTAATCAGCCAGTGTAATACACGCATGTCAGTAATACAACAAACCTTGACCAAAGTCACACATAAACCCATCACAATAACATGAATTGAAAGGGTAACCAAGCAATCATTCAACATTCCAGAAAATACTCTTTCTACACTTGCCGTTGCAACGGATAGAGTTAGAACCAACTACAAAAGCAACTAACTTGATAATACAGTATAGCTAAAAGCCTAAAACACTAATAGTGAGCTTAGCACTGAACATATACAAATTCAAGGCAATCACTATATCCAATTGACCGATTCTAATATCAATTTCAAAAAATCAGAAATGCAATTATCCAAACGAATCCATTCCAAAAAAAAATCAGAAACCCTAAGTTCTTAACCCCCTAATTTCATAGATTAAATATGAAATCATCAAATTTACTAGCCCATTGTCGATTTATAATATCAATTTCAAAGAAAAAAAAAATCAGAAATTCAATATTATCAATTCCAAAATTAATCAGAAACCCTAACTCTCTAATTTGATAAATTTAATAACAGATCAACAATTTCAAAGAACATACACACTAATTGACTAGATTAAATAACACAAACAACTCAATTAAGCACAAAATCAATCCAACAAGTCAGCAATTAGTGTATAATACGAAATTAAAACTTGAAAATAATCAAAGTTACCTAGAAGGCTGTAGGTGTGGAGGCAGTCCTGGAGTGCGGCTGTACGGTGGGCCGTGGGCGCTGGACGGTGGCTGGAAGGTGCGGCGCAGCGGAGGGGCGGTGGCTGGAATGTACGGCGGCAGGCGGCAGCGGTGTGGCGATTTCCGTGACTGTGTGAATCGTGAATCGTGAATCGTGAATCGTGAATCGTGAGATGTGAAGAGTGAGGGAGACGTGTGAATGTGAGTGAAGAGTGAGAATCGTGACTGTGTGAGACTAGTGACACGAAACGGTTTAGGCCTATTCATATTTCAGCCCAATAGACAATGGACCAAACTCTGTAAATATAAGAAAATGAGCAAAATAACCCATAAAAACTAAAATCAGCAAAACTGCAAAAAAAAAAAAAAAAAAAAAAAAATTTGAATTTTTGATTATTGAAACGGGTTCTATATAGTCACGGTGTAACATTTTTAATTTTTCTTGAAGGAACAATGTGTGACATGTTAATACATACAGTACTCTGATGTTTAAAGTCTGATATCGTACCTTAGTAACAAATGCTTCTTTATCTATCTGCACTTCATAGATGCTCAACTCGAGGTCTGCAATTGTCTGAAACTTTAAGTTTTTGTAATGCAATGCAGTTTGTGACAATATTTTCTCTGTTATTAATTTATTATAAAAGAAATACTTCTCAATTTCTTGGTTCTGCATCTCCTTAAACTTGGTCGCCTCTTGAGCCCTAAAATGGAAGAAATACTTCTCAATTTCTTGGTTCTACATCTCCTTAAACTTGGTCGCCTCCTGAGCCCTGAAATGGAAGAAATACTTCTCAATTTCTTGGTTCTGCATCTCCTTAAACTTGGTCGCCTCCTGAGTAACATCCACAAGCACAGCGTTCTTACTGCTACTATCTACACCGGCAACAAGTTCTGCAACAATTTCTGAACTTTGGGGATTCGAGTAGACCCACCAACAAGGACAACATCATCAATATCACTCTTCTCCAATTTTGCATCCTTCAAACACTTTTCAACATGGTCCAAACAATCCATGAACAAATCCTTGTTGATTTTGTCAAACCTTGCTTGATTGATGGTTGATGAGAAATCGATACCCTCAAAGAGACCATCAATTTCAATAGTTGTCTCTGAAGTTGAAGAGAAGATTCTCTTAGCCCTTCACATGCAGCTCTCAACCTTCCAAGAGCCCTATGATTTGTACTTATATCCTTACTGTGGTTCAATTTAAACTCGGTTACAAGATGGTCCATCATTCTATTGTCAATGTCTCCTCCACCAAGGTGAGTGTCCTCGCATACTGCTATGACTTCAAAGACATACTTCTTCACCGCGACTATAGACACATCAAAAGTTCCACCACCAAGATAAAAAACCAAGATGTTTCTTGATGCAAGCCGACCACGCCCGGTTGTACTCATAACTGCATCAGGTATCCAAGGTTAACATCATTTGGTCGATGGAGCAAGAGCAATTATTTTGGGATTTTGTCCCGAGATGCAACTGAATAAGAGCCAGTAGATGGACCAAACCGAAAAATTGATAAAAAACGGGTTGATAGTTGTCTGAAATGTATTTGCTTGCAAAACTTTTAGAACTAATATATTTCACAGCTCCCTTTGCCAATTGATCTCCACATTGACAAGCCTTTACTTATTTTTTTTTTTTTTTTTTTTTGCCTTGGATACAAAAAATTGAGTAAAAATTTTGACTAAACATTCTATTTATCAAGTAACAAATTTGGGTTGTTATTGTGCATATGAAAACTTGAGTTTCTTTGTGCTTCAGAGTGTATGCAATAAGTGTGTGTGGCATGTATGGACTATGTGAGGGCTACTGTGTATGTTTTTTGGTTCTCGCTGTAGCACCAATGTACTGAATTCCTCCTATATTAACCGTATATGAAAAGAGCGGCATCCTACCGAGGGTGTCATCTAGGGGTGTTCACCGGTCCAAAACCGAACCGGACCAGACCAGAACCGGTTTGGACCGGGACCGGAATCTCGATTTTTCGAGAATCAGAACCGGAATTAATCGGTTCGGTTCCGATCCGATTTTTGGCCGGTTGGACCAGTTAGTTTAAATTTTTTTTTAGGTTTAAATTTGGACCGGTTTATATCAAACTAAAAAAAAAAAAAATTTAAATTTCGCGGTGCGAGCCTGAAAATATATATATATATATATATATATATATATATATATATATATGGGTCAACCCGGAACCAACCGAAAAACCGATAAAAATCGGGTTGATAGTTGTCTGAAATGTATTTGCTTGGAAAAATTTTAGATCTAATATATTTCACAGCTCCCTTTGCCAATTGATCTCCACATTGACAAGCCTTTACCACTTTTTTTTTTTTTTTTTTTTTTTTTTTGCCTTGGATACAAAAAATTGAGTAAAAATTTGACTAAACATTTTATTTATCAAGTAACAAATTTGGACTGTTATTGTGCATATGAAAGGTAACTTGAGTTGCTTTGTGCTTGAGAGTGTACGCAATAAGTGTGTGTGACATGTATGGACTATGTGAGGGCTACTGTGTGTGCATGTATAAATAGATAAGGGGGCATAGTTGTTGTGCGTGAGTAATGTGTGAAAGTATATATTTAGTTAAAATTTCTTTTGGTGTTAGTGGGTGAAAAAGAATGAGGAATAATTATCCTTAAGTGTAATAAATTAATTAATTAATTAATCAGCCTAATTAGGGGGTGGATGTAATCCTTTTATTTAGAAGTATATTGAATGCTATTTAGAAGTAAAAAAAAAAATTTCTCTTTGATCATCTAGCATGGGATGAGTTGGATCAATTTGTGACTAAGTGATGTATTTAACCATGCCGGATCATCTAACATGAACACGAGTGGTTCTTCACATGAGGAAGAAAGAAGAGGTGTCGGGAGAGTGGTGTTTTGTCTACAAAGAAAGCGGAAACTTATTCCCTGTGAACATAAGTAACCATCTTTTTTTCATTCTCCATTTTAATTAATTATGTAACACCCCCATATTCTCTCTTGTATAAAATACTTAATTTGGCGCGTGGCATCATAAAACCGAGAATTAAAAGGGTATTATTGCTATATCCAACCAATCACATTGATTGAATACTATGGCATTTATCAAAATACAACAGCGGAAGACTTTACTTTAATTAAAATTCTTTGAAAATTTAAATGATAAAACTTAGTTTGAAATCCAAATTAAAACATCGTTACAACTTTGAACCATTAAAGGCCTCATTATTAAATACTCCAAGAAAACAAGTTAATAAACATTGTTAAAATGAATCCAACGTTATAAATATTCATAATAAATATACATAATAATATTCATAATCCAACGTTAAATTTCAAATTCAAGGATCGAAGACCGGACCGAAAAAACCGGTCCAAAACCCGGACCAGACCGGTTTGGACCGATTTTCAATTTTTCTATACTTTTTAATAGTTTTTATTATATTATGAGAAAAAATAAAAGTAAATATAAGAAAAATGACTATTTAATGCCCATTTTGAATGGCTAACATGAAATAATGTATAATATAAAAATATTTGTATCATATTGAACTTAAAATAAAAAAAACAGAAGAACCAAATGGTTCTACAACTATACAAGTTCTTTAAAAAAAAACCAGCTCACTGGCTGGGTGTGAAAAACAGAAGAACCAAATGGTTCTACAACTATACAAGTTCTTAAAAAAAACCAGCTTACTGGCTGGGTGTGAACGGAACATTCGGACGTCGTTCACGAGAGCTTCTCCGAGGAACCCCCCACCTGTGAATAATCCCGACGTTGACGTTGACGACGAGGAGGAGGAGGAGAAGGAGCAGGAGAACGAGAAGGAGAAGGAGAACGATTGTCATCATGGACTTCATCAACACACATTTTTTTATCCCACAATATAAGCTCACGCTTATACGACTCGAAATAATCGTGCCCGTTAGAGCCACGATTATCCACAAATCGTATATGATGATCAAATATAGCGAGCTTGTCCCTATGCATGACCGGGTCGAGTTCGTAGCCTCCTAATTGTTTTGTAACAAGATGTGGTTTATGATGAACCACAAAGTTGTTACAAAATATCGGGCTGACAGGCTAAAGTCGTATCACCTAATCAAAAGTATTACCTAAATCCTCTAACTAAAGTAGATAGGGAAGTAGGGTCGAATCCACAGGGAAACTGGTCTTTCTACTCCTAATTAATTAATATAGTCTAAATTATCAAGGTAACCAAATTGTTGTTATAATATGAAACTATACTACGAAGATTAAGTTTAAGGAGAAAATCAGATATAAGAAGGCCTAGGGTCACAGGTTCACCAATAATTAATATTCCGGGATAAAACATAACAATCAATCAATCAACATTGCACAAATAACATGATTAACAGGCTCTCGCAATTTATTAACCAGCATAGATCTAACAGGCTCTCGCAATTTACTAGATCTAAGTTCCTATTGAAAATAGCCTTTAATATCGAATTAACATCTGCTCGATTCATCAATTCAATATTGCTAAACATTCACAATCAAATTACATCTGCTCGATTCATAATCCAATTGCAAAGAATTAGAACAATTCAATAAGAAATTATCATGCAAAGTCAATAATCAATAATAATAAATTACCCCTTCATATTAATTATGGATCCCCATAAACCCTAGAATTAAACTACTCGGACATAATCAAAACTAAACAAAGCATAATAATTAAACAAGACATAACAGAAATCGGAAAGAGTAAAATACTGAGATTAATTAAAGGAGAAATCGTACCAAAACGGCGGAATTACAAGAGTGTGAGGAACAAGGAAAGAAAATAAAATCTAGAGAGAGAAAGTTAAGTAGAGAGAAGGGAGAGAAAAAAAACTAAACTAGAGTAATAATAATGATAAGAGATCCTAATCTTGCCTAATAGAATTACATTAATACTAAGCAAGAGTTAACGCTAAAACAAAACAAAGCGGAAATCTAATCGTCTCTGAGGAACGACACGCGCCCGGTCGGGCAAGGGCTCGCCCGACCGGGCCCGCCTTTTTCTCCCCAAAAGCTTTCTCGCGCCCGGCCGGGCGCGTGCACCGGGCGCGTGTTGATTTGGCCCGCCCGGCCGGGCGCGCCTCCGGGCGGAGAGAGTGGACTTGGGCGATGCTCATGGGCTTCGAAATCTCCAACTCTTGGGCCTCCGAACTTGGCCCAAGTCCTCAAATCTTCATAACCGAGCCCTTAATCACCGATTTGATCCCTCCAATCGGCCTTGGGCTATCGAAAGCGGTCTTGGTCTTCCAATACTTGTAAATGCTCCTCGAAAAACCCGGGAAATTGCTCCAAGTACGCAAATTCCTACAAAACTCAAGCAAAACTACCAAAGCACTGGAAAACACAAATTAGTAATAAAAGTGGCTTGTAGGAGCCAAAAACACTACTAATTACGACCAAGGGACGGGGATAAATATATATATAAAATGAACACATCACGGGCCAAGTCGTGTTACGAACCATTTATCTTCTTTCAACTCATCTGGAAGCACCCAATTGGCATAGGGTGTCCAGCAAATTTCCTGTCAATAAAACATCAAATACAATATCAAAACCAAAAAAATTCAATAGTGTAATTCAGCTCCTAAAAGGGCCTAATTCAAATTAGAATATGGGACATTAACATAGTGACACAAAAACAACATATAGATGGACAAAACTCGTTCAAACTTATTCTGCCAGGGACTTCAGCACACTTGTTTCAGTTCATTTTAATTTTAAAATCAGATCAGACTAGATTTATGGTTGTCAATACAAAGAATGACACATACAAGGGGACTACTCCTCAAATAGTTTCTGCCAGAGAACTCTTAAACTCTTTTAGCGTTCATAATTAAGTTTTAATAGTTCTATCAGATTGTATTAAACAAGAATAATACTTGCAAAAAGAAAATGATATCAATAAACAAGCAAAAGACTTATTATAACCAAAATCGATATAATATAGATGGACAAAACTCGTTCAAACTTATTCTGCCAGGGAATTTACCAAAAATAAAATAAAAAAATATACATACCTCATCTTCAAGGTTCTCAAAAACAGTGTGCATCTTCTTGCGGTAATCCGACCTGCGGTCATTGCCAAGGGCGGAATTTAGAAGCAGCTTCTCTAGTATCCATTGCATTGGAAATGGGTGTTGATCCAATTGCCCGGCCTCCATCTCCTCCCTCACTGATGTGAGGCCTAAAGAATCCCACAGCTTCGGGATCCGTACCAAGAAGAAACACTGTACAGTAAGCAGTCACAATCACATTAATTTTTAAATAATAAATATAAAAAAATAAAGATTGATTAAAAAAAAAGAAAGAAGAAGAAGCTTACCACCAAAAGCCATGTACAACCACCTAATTTTGTTGACTGATTCAACTTCTCCAAGTGATGCTGGAGGAAAGCAAGCATGGCTGCCCCCCATGCATAAGTGCCAGATGTCCCATCTGGATCACTTAGAACCTCAAAAAGTGGGGGATAAAAGTTTATCCCATTGGGAGATAGAATTATAATGCATTGCACTATTACCATTAATAGTGCTGCCTTGCGCTTCTTCCAATCCGCAGAGGTGTCTTCGATAATCTCATACAACTTGTTAACATCGTAGATCACCTCTTCGAAAATAGCAGTGCAATGGTTATTCCTATAATCTTTAACAAGCACCGGCTTGCCGTCAATCCGGATTCTTGCTAGGAATAACACATCTTCTAGTGTTATTCCTAGCACGTGCCCTCGAATGTCAAAGGTGTTGGTAATGTGATCGTAATATCCCAACACCTCTGACAAAAATGGGGATAGAATCGCGGATTTAGGCAGGGACAACATGTTGTATAAGCCGCGTAATCCTAAGCAATGCTGTAGAAAAGGCTCAGAAGTTTTACGTATATCTTCTACAATAACATTAAGGGTACTGAGACGGCCGACGGCATTATATTTTCCCTCCATTTAGATCCTATAACATTAAGGGTAGAAAAGGCTCAGAAGTTTCATATGTTGTATTAGGAAAGTGATTTATCCATACATTAGGAAATAGACTATTAATCAGCCAGTGGAATACACGCATGTCAGTAATACAACAAACCTTGACCAAAGTCACACATAAACCCATCACAATAACATGAATTGAAAGGGTAACCAAGCAATCATTCAACATTCCAGAAAATACTCTTTCTACACTTGTCGTTGCAATGGATAGAGTTAGAACCAACTACAAAAGCAACTAACTTGATAATACAGTATAGCTAAAAGCCTAAAACACTAATAGTGAGCTTAGCACTGAACATATACAAATTCAAGGCAATCACTATATCCAATTGACCAATTCTAATATCAATTTCAAAAAATCAGAAATGCAATTATCCAAACGAATCCATTCCAAAAAAAAATCAGAAACCCTAAGTTCTTAACCCCCTAATTTCATAGATTAAATATGAATTCATCAAATTTACTAGCCCATTGTCAATTTATAATATCAATTTCAAAGAAAAAAAAATCAGAAATTCAATATTATCAATTCCAAAATTAATCAGAAACCCTAACTCTCTAATTTGATAAATTTAATAACAGATCAACAATTTCAAAGAACATACACACTAATTGACTAGATTAAATAACACAAACAACTCAATTAAGCGCAAAATCAATCCAACAAGTCAGCAATTAGTGTATAATACGAAATTAAAACTTGAAAATCATCAAAGTTACCTAGAAGGCTGTAGGTGTGGAGGCAGTCCTGGAGTGCGGCTGTACGGTGGGCCGTGGGCGCTGGGCGGTGGCTAGAAGTTGCGGTGCAGCGGAGGGGCGGTGGCTGGAATGTACGACGGCAGGCGGCAGCGGTGTGGCGATTTCCGTGACTGTGTGAATCTTGAATCGTGAATCGTGAGATGTGAAGAGTGAGGGAGACGTGTGAATGTGAGTGAAGAGTGAGAATCGTGACTGTGTGATACTAGTGACACGTCTGATAGATTTAATGAAACAGTTTAGGCCTATTCATTTTGTTTTTTTTTTAACTTAATTTTTTTTTTCATTATTTGTTTTTTTTTAACTTAATTTTTTTTTGTTTTCAGTATTTGTTTTATGTTTTTTTTTTACTTAATTTTTTTTTGTTTTCAGTATTTGTGTGACCCAGAGGCCCGTGAATAGATCCGCCCATGCAAAAAAGGAATACTGTAAATAAATATTAATAAAAGAGATACGAAAATATACATTGAAACTCGAATTCGTCTTGTCCTACAGCTTTCTCGGAGCTTCTCCAATAATATCGAATTCCGATCCCATCTCTTTCATTTCAAAACCCGGTCAGAACAGCCAAAAGATTTCCCAAATTCATTGAAAAATTAATGATAATAAATTAGAAATTAGGTTATAGCAAAGGAAATCTTGTGGTGGTGGCTTCAAGATTGGTGGTGTTGTAAACAATTAATTGTTGGCGTTTTACACCCTAATTATCTAATTATGAATTTTTTGTATGTAATTAATTATCGGGGCAGTTAGTGATCAACTAATTATGAATTCTGTATGTTATGCCGGCCTGTGTGTCGAGTAATCTTGTAACGGTGGGGTCGTATAACAATTTTAATTTGAGAAACAAGTTGACCTTTGTGCCAAAAATTTGAACTGTGCACGAACAATTTCACCTATTATTACTCCAAAAATTTCGAAGATGTTTGTTTTTTGAGTTAATATTATAACAATAAGACTGTTAATCTATTAATGTGTAATAACAAAGCATTTATTTCGAGGCATTTAAACCTTTTTAACACCAACCAAAATAATAACGAGCTACTTATTACGGTGGAAAGAACACTTCAAATAATATTAAACGCGGGTAGTAGTTCAGTATATCAACATCAAGTAGTTACACCCTCTAAGAAGTGATAAATGAAATTGCGGTGAACAACCTAGTGTTGCAATTAATATGAAACAGAGGGAGTACACTATAATAAGAAGTGTGTGTATAGTGTATTACTCCCTCGGCTTCATATTAATTACTACCTCCGATTATACTTTTTGCAACTGGATAAACCTTATCATGTTAGAAATTGGCCTTGCACCTTGCAAAAAGTATTTGAAGAGGCAAAAAAATCAAATAAATGCAAACACTACTATTATCGCAACATAATTTGATCAAACAACTACATTCATCCTGAGGTCCCCGACAAGATTTCATCACCAAGAAAGTCAACAATCAGCATTCAAGCCAGTGACCCAATGAAAATCTTAATAAAAAAGTTCAAATTCTGGGTTACAACGGTTTACATATTTAATATGAAGATTTTTGAGACTTAGTTGCATGTTTCTTCCAGAAAAATGCTAAACTCTTCATTCTAGAACATAGAGTACACAAATAAAGAGAATGTAAAAATCACATTCATGACATTAACAATTCCTGCTATAAATTTCAATTACTCCTTAAATGTAATTAACATCATTGTGATATAATCTTTATTAACAATTACAAACTGCTAGAAATTGAACATTCCTAAAAAACTTTAATGTTGACTTAAGAACAAGTCCCAAGTCCCAATTCCCAATTCCCAACAGAAGACGAAGCCAAAGGGTCTACTCTTGGTCTCCTTTTAAGTTCAACTTCACAAGCCTTACAAAACTTCAAATTAAATCAATAGAAAAAGCCTTACCAAAAAAAAAAATAAAAAAAAAAATAAATAAAACTTTAATGTTGACTTAAGCACCTCCCCAGGTATGTCAAACCGCCCTAAATTTGTGTATTTGCCCCAAGTATGTCAAACTGCCCCAACAAAACGAAACCGCCCCAAATTAGACTATCCGCCCCACGTTAAATTATTCGCCCCAATTACCCTATACCGCCCCAAATTTGATAGTAAGCGCCTCAAGTAATTTAACAGCCCCAAGTATGTCAAACCACCCCAATTACCCTATACAACCCCAAATAAGCTCAAAAGAAGAGAGTATTTTGCAAACATTTCGGCAACACCTCCCCATAAAACGGACTAAACCAAATATTAAAATTATATTGTAAATCATATATATCATTTCTAGTTGACTAAACCAGCATAAAACGCATAATCCAGCTGAAACAGAGCAAAAATTAAGGTCGTCTATGAATGAATTGGTCTATGATACTCAGTGTATGCTGTTCAATGCATGATGTTTATAAAGGATCAATTAAGCGTCACCTGATTGACATACATAAAAATACCTTCAGATACCACACGAATACAATTCAACAAGAGCAGTGAGTAGCTGCTTGGGGATCCTCAAATATCATGTTTTGGTAAATATGATAATGCTAAATGAATAATAATATCAAATCAACTTGTGTCTCACCTTTAGGAATGGGTTGTCAACATATTCGTTGAGGGAGGGTTATAAGGGGCATACGTTCCTAAGACTTGGCTAAGTTGTTCATAGGAGGATTATGGATGGGGATATAGTTTTCATTAATCGACCTCCTACTACTCATAAGCATTCTTTTCAAGCATTGCGTGTGTACATTCATGAAGATAACGTGGTCAAAATAAACCCTCTTATGTGTGGTCCTCTAGCTGCAGATTTTGATGGGGATTGTGTTAATCGTTTAAGTACCCGGGGTTAAGTGATTTTCTAAATCAACCCCTACTATCATCTTAACCCCTACTAAATCAACCCCTACTATCATCTTAACCCCTACTAAATCAACCCTACTATTATGTAAACCCCTACTATACCAAAACCCCTACTATCCTACAACCCCTACTATCATCCTAACCCCCAATCAACCCCTACTATCCTAACCTCTACTAAATCAACCCCTACTATCACCTTAACCCCTACTAAATCAACCCCTACTATCACCTAATAATAAATTAAGAAGTATTTCTTCCAATTCAGCCCTCAGGAGGCAAACAAGTTTAAGGAGATGCAGAACCAAGAAATTGAGAAGTATTTCTTCCATTTCAGGGCTCAGTAGGCGAACAAGTTTAAGGAGATGCAGAACCAAGAAATTGAGAAGTATTTCTTCCATTTCAGGGCTCAGGAGGCGACCAAGTTTAAGGAGATGCAGAACCAAGAAATTGAGAAGTATTTCTTCCATTTCAAGGCTCAGGAGGCGACTAAGTTTAAGGAGATGCAGAACCAAGAAATTGAGAAGTATTTCTTCCATTTCAAATAATAATAATAATAATAATAATAATAATAATAATAATAATAATAATAATAATAATAAACCGAGCTAATGAACAAGTATGCTCCTCGCCCCGCCGAAGATGTTGGAGTTATTGCACAGTGGGAAGAAGAGTGAGATGAAGAAGAGGCATTGGGAGGAGGAGGTGGAGCTGGAGAGGGAAATGTAAAGGAGGACCAATTTGAAAAGCTTCAGCAGGAGGAGCGGAAGAAGATTGAAGATTTGAAGACAGTAGCCTCGAACACATAGGATGGTAGGCGCTTTCTTTTCCCTTCCATTTTAGGGCTTGCTTACAAAGGGGAACCCAATTTTCTCCAAAGGGACTTTGAATTGGCTAGCACGCGACAAAAGGGTGGAAACGGTAGTGGGAGACCTACCCATATCGCGTCATTTGGCTGAGAGAGAGCAACTGGAACAGATTCACAGTGGGAAGAAGAGTGAAATGAAGAAGAGGCATTGCCGCATTGGGAGAATGAGGTGGAGCTCGATAGGGAATTTGATGCTGCCTTAACCGAGCTAATGAACAAGTATGCTCCTCGCCCCGTAGAAGATGTTGGAGCTATTGCACAGTGGGAAGAAGAGTGAGATGAAGAAGAGGCATTTGGAGGAGGAGGTGGAGCTGGAGAGGGAAATGTAAAGGAGGACCAATTTGAAAAGCTTCAGCAGGAGGAGCGGAAGAAGATTGAAGATTTGAAGACAGTAGCCTCGAACACAGAGGATGGTAGGCGCTTTCTTTTCCCTTCCATTTCAGGGCTTGCTTACAAGGGGAACCCAATTTTCTCCAAAGGGACTTTGAATTGGCTAGCACGCGACAAAAGGGTGGAAACGGTAGTGGGAGACCTACCCATATCGCGTCATTTGACTTGGGTACTGAGGCATTTACCTTTGTTAAATTGCCAAAGGATGGACAGGGGTGAGGGAAAAGCCTCTACGATTTATCTCCCTTCTAGGAGGATCGGTAGGTCTCTTTGATGTTTCGCCTACATTGTTCCATCGACCAGAGGTTGTTCACCTTGGAGACCTGATGCGGTTATGAGTACGACCAGGCGTGGTCGGCACTCGGTCCTCTGGATTTTCAAGGGTCGCCGGGGACGCACCGGACACCACGCAACGTGTGGTGCTCTTCTAGCCGCTGGACCTTACCTCCGGATTGTTCCATCGACCAGAGGCAGTCCACCTTTTCCCGAAGTTACGGATCCATTTCGCCAACTTCCCTTGCCTACATTGTTCCATCGACCAGAGGTTGTTCACCTTCCATGACTCTTGTACATCCTTGTTATCTAGCATCCATATGCTGTTTTTCCAAGGAGAAACATCAAAGAGACCTACCGATCCTCCAAGAAGGATACGGTTATGATAATAACAAACATGTATTAAAATTAAAACAAATGTCTTTTAATGTTAGAGAATAAGTATAAATCTAAATAACATGGTGATATATATTGAATTAGATTGCAAATAAACATCTTTCAATATAAGAATGAACATATAATGTAAAGAGAATGAACATGTATCAAATTTAATGGAAAATAAATGAACATGAAATCCATCTAAAATGATCAATGTTCCACCCAAAATGAAAATTTACAATAGATTGATATTTCTTATTAGATCGATAGAAAATATAGGAAGAAAATGGAGATCATGACTTTTATCATAATTCTAATGACCGTATATTAATATGTGCATGAACATATACTAGTATATGAATGAACATTTATCAAAATGAAAATGAACATTCATCTACGAGCTGAATTTATATTTTTATAATCATATGAAATGGACCAAATCCAGAAATTAAGGCAATTAAACTCTTTTTTAATTTTTTTTTTTGTCCAGTAAATTTATAAGCTGATAATACACCACAAATTAATTCAACTTAAAGTAGATTATTATACCAAACATCATTCTACTACTCCGTATAATTATAAGAAATCATTGAGTCGTCTTTGGGTCTCGAAATCTTCTTCTGATAAATATTATAAGAAATCATAAACTAATATTGGAACTCATATATCTAGAGAAAGTAATTGAAGAATAAGGCAAATAAAAAGTTAGGGTTTGTACTTTTTTTTTCAAAAATAAACAAAATCAACTTACAATTTGATTGTTAGTCATTCTATGATCTTTTGTAGAAATATTCTGCAATTTCGTCTCTTGCATACAATATTTTGGTAGAGATCTAGGAGTATTTGAATTTTTTTGTAAGTCAAATTAGGGAGATTTTGATAGTTTAGGAGTGAGAAATGGAAAGAGGAAGAGGTAAAATTATGAGGAGAGAGAAATTTAAAATGTTGGTAAAATTATAGAAAAATTGATTTATAAGATGAGAGAGAAAAGGTGGGAAACACATTTTTATTGTTTATAGGTTGTATAGTGTATGTGGGGAGGGGGGTGTAGGTATTAATACCTACACTAGGGTGTAGGTATTAATAACTAGCCATGATTTTAAGGCCGGCCCATCAATTTAAATCTTGGAGACCCATTTTTAGTAATGGACCCTGGCTAACTTGCAAACTGGGCTCAACAAGCATTTTCCACTACTGGTTGGGTCCATTACTCTGTAAGACTAGATCACCGGACCAAAGCCACCACACTAATATCGTCGATCCCTTACAAAACTCCATTTAATCTTGTCGTCTTTTCTGATTTGTCACATTACTAATTTATTAGTTCAAAATACACTATTAATATGGTCACTAAACATGAATTGGATTAGTAAATACTACTATTGGAAAGTTATAACATTAATTCATTATTTGTTTGTAATCTATATAAATACGCTAGATTGTGGATACCCTGTTTTTTTTTTAAAAAAAAATAATAAAGATTGTGGACACCCTTTGTTTTTAATAAGTTGCAACACTTGGTTAGTTGGTTTTGACATGAGGAGTCGCGCTTGACTTGAAACCCTTAATTTTGACATATTTACACTATTATTATAAGAAAAAAAAAATATCGAAATAAGATCAAATTCATCAAAATGAGGTTTTTATAATATTTTTCGTATAAGGATATATTTAATTGTTAGGTTTAAAAAAATTACAAAAAAACTTGTACATTTATCATTTTTCTTTTCATATTCAATCCACAAATTCTGAATTTGACTCATAATCTCCTCACTTGAATATCATTAATAATAAAAGAAAAAATAAATAATAAATCAATAAAATATTCTCACTTTTTCGGAGGACTCCTCACATTATTTGATCTCTTATACCTTTCTCCCATCTCTCTCTACTTGTGACGCTTTCTTTGACCATAATTATTGACTCTGTTTATGTACTAAAGACACCTTCATTACCAATGTCTAAATGATTGTCTCTTTCATATAATCATATGTGAAGTTGAACTTTTAGCTTTTATTAAAAAAAAAAAAAAAAAAAGGTATTTTGATAAATAATTATTACTATGTGCTTTAATATTTTCACATACATTCTTAATATCTACGTGTCAAATTACTTTCCATGATCAATTATCAAATACACGCAATGCCTCTCTTACATTAGCTATAAAGTGTTGTGAAATCACAAATTATCATATCATTACAATTAATGTGTATGTGTATTCACATTAGCTATAAAGTTTTGTGAATCACAAATTATCATATCATTAAAATTAATATGTATATCTATATATAAGGGTCATGTTTGGATGTTTCACGTTGTCATGTTGATTAGTATGGTGAGAGGATAAGGATAGGGATAGAGTGGTGATATAGGAGTATGATAAAAAGTACTTTAGTGTGGAGGGACAGGTATAATCTAGCTAGCCATATGACATTATAACCGATAGAGGTATAATGTATATTATCCAATAAGGAGTACATGGGAAAGGAAGATATAAGGAAGAGTGTCAGGGATAGAGAAAGGAATATAGGACTTCAATAATTTGCCTTCAATAATGAAAAAAGGAGGGCAAAAAAGGAACAAACTTGATAAGGGTAATTAAAATTAACGACGGATCTAGGATTATTAAGTTTGGTGCAGTGGCAAATCTTAGCCAAAAATTTAGAGGGATCAGAATTTGAATCTTACCTCTCATTCAAAACTAATTAATCATTATATCTCAATATTTTATAAGTAACATAAGGTTATTTAAGTTCATTAACTAATTAATTACAATAAGTTATCGGGGGTCGGGCCCTAACCTCCTTTGGTTTGGTGGGAGTAATGGCCATATTGCAGATTATTAATTATATACATGCTTATTTTATATATTATTAGTGAGGCAGGAGTCACTTAAGATCCTTACAAATTAAAATCCCCTAAATTTTCACAATTTTTATCCAAAAAAAAAGTAAAATACTTAATAATCCCCAAGCATTACATACGCATGTCCTTTATTGTTAAATTTTGAACAAATAGTATAGCACAATGATTCAACGACCAAGGGGTCATTGATCATAAACTCGAAAAGTTGATGGTTTGGATATCAATTCAATGATCAATATTCTTGACGTTGTTGATAAGCCAGCACTAGTCCACTATATATCAAACACATGTTCATCATTACAATATAACAATGTACTATTCCATGTTTTAGTAACTAACATCCTTCCGCGTAAATCAAATATTCACATGTAATATACATCAAATCACAGAATTACTCGTATATTGGCTTATTGCAACGCGGACTACAACATAACAATTAAATTGGGACATCCCAGCCAAATTCTGCGCCGATAATATGGTAATCTTGGTACCATATTTTATTGCACCAGATAATTTATAAATACATACACGTATTATGTTACTAATAATAATTGTAATAATAATAATAGTAATAATAATACAGGGGATAACAGGCATTAAAAACGGCGGCATTAAAATGTGTGGTACGAGAGAAAAGGGAGCAACAAATCTTTATGTATGACATTTTAAGATTATATCCTTATTTTTAAAGCCAATGGTCGGTGCACACCATTTTTACGCTATACAAATTCTACCTGTATACTTTAAGCCATGCACCTTCGCATTAGCAAACATGCAATTTTTTTTTTGTTTTTATTGCTTTTTTGTCCTTACTATGTATTATTACATGTATTTAAGGAAATAACATTATTAATTATTTAATATACATTTACTATATATATCTAGATTGATTGATTAATTATTGATTAATATACATTTACTATTAACAAATTTTTTTTTTTCTTTTTACGAGCTAGTGTTAAATTTTAATTACATATTGTTTGGGTCCAATTTAGTCCAATTGGGCCAAGTCACTAAATGATCCAATTAAAAGCCCAAGGTCAAGGTTCAACTCTCCAAATAATGCTAAAGTCAAGATCAGTCCACAAGGCATGTCAATTGGGCCCAAGCCCACTTCTCCCATATATGCCAAGGTATAAAAGCCTTCAATATTACATTTGTAAATAACACAACAAAGCCTCAAGCAATTGATTCTCTGGCATAGCTTTCTCTCTCGACACATTGTACTAACTTTAGCATCGAAGGGGCCTTCCTCGGCAACACCCCCGAGGCTAGTTTACGTGTGTTTGCTGTGCAGGAAACCCTCGGTCCATCATCCTTCGGATCGAGTCTAGTCTTCACCACCTCACTGGACCTTCGGCAAGGTCCCATTGTTTTTACCCGAAACAATTTGGCGCCGTCTGTGGGGAGGACTTTCAAAAAATCCTTAAGCCAATTTCAATCGTTCTACCTCAATCTTAGTTCCAATGGCTAAGAATCGCAAGAACAAAAACGACGGGGCTTCTCCCATGAGAAAGCGCCGAAAGTCACTAGGAGGGGGTCCCTCGGAACGCCCCACTCCTAGCCTATCTCCTCCTCGGGATAGGAGCCCCTCCGCCGGACCCGACTCTCGGGAGGAGCCTAGGGAGAGATCCGAATCTCCTATCATCCAGTCCAATCATCCGCCGAGCCCACCTCGGTCAAATGAGGACAACTGGTCCAGTCAAAGGACTCAATCTCATGCCCGGAGCCAATCTCGGAGCATTCGCACCAACTCTCGCTCTCAGCCGAGGACACCCTTGACGGGACCCAACTCGGAAGAGGTAGTGAGAGCCCTAGCGGTCCTCATGGAAGCCATGAAGGCTCAAAACGTGCCACCTCCACGCAGCCGAACCCCTCCGCAAACCAGGAACCAGCGGAGGTGCCTCGGCCAGGAGGGGGGGAAACTCTCCTCTTTTAAGGAGCTTGGCGAATGGGAAGAGGGTACTTGGAGAACCGAGAGGGAGAAAAACAGGAACTCCCACTTCTTCAGGGATTCCTCCATTCAGCTCGCCACGAGCCGAACCCATAAAAGCAGCAGTTCTGCCTCTCGGCCAGAAACTGCTCGCCGAAGCGTTCACGACCGGCTCGGCGATAGGGAAAGGAGTGTGCACAGTCACCTCTCCTATCCCGCAGCCGAGGCCCAGACCTCCCAGCCCGGGACGAAAACCACTTCTACCTCTCTGAGAGGGCGGAGCGCGGTCCCTTCGGCTGGGAATAAGGGCAAAGCCGTGATGCTGCCCTCCAGTTCTCCATTCGAGCAATGGATATTGGAGTCCCATGTGCCGACGGTCAAAATCCCGTCGCACATTACTTATGATGGAACTTCGGACCCGAAGGACCATATTGCCTCATACGAGGCTCATATGCATCTTTGCCCCAGGTCCGAAGCAACTTGGTGCAAGTATTTTCCAACCACTCTCAAGGGGGTCGCGCAAGCGTGGATCTCCAAGGGAGTTAAAGAGGGCTCAATTACTGGGTGGGACGATCTGTCCTCCAAGTTCAAGAGCAAATTTTCCACGGCAAATCGCCGAGAAAAGACTACCGCAGAGCTCATGGGCCTGCAGCAAGGTGAGGCCGAGAGCCTCCGAGACTATCTGACTCGCTTCAGCAACGAGTCATCCAGCATTTCTCAGCTGGACCAAGGGCTGGCAGTCTTCGCCCTTCAGCACGGTCTCAGAACTGGGCCATTCTCCGACTTCATGGTCATGAATTCACCTCAGACCCTGGAGGAGGCATTGAATGCCTCGGACAAGTTCATCCGAGCTGAGGAGTGGAACAAAGCAAAAACCCAACCCCAATCTGGGGGAGGGAAACAAAAGCAAGCACCCTCGTCTGAAGGCCAAGGCCAGAAGGCAAAGGGAAAGGCGAAAGCCTCGGAACATTCTTCGGCCAACGAGTCGAAGAAGGAAAAATCTGCTCCTTTCACGGGCAAGTACGAATCTTACACTCCGCTCTCCCTTCCGCGCGCTAAGATCTACAGTGTAACGAAGGAGGAGCAGAGTTACAAAAAGCCGAGACCGCTCCCAGAGTGGTATCAGCGCAAGAATAAAAATCAGTGGTGTGAGTTCCATGAATCACCGGGACACAACACTGAAGAATGTATCCAGCTGAAGGACCAAATCGAGGATATGGTCCGGAAAGGGTACTTGAAAAAATATATCGCGGATCACCGCGAGAAAAAAGAGGCCGAGAAGCTTGAGAAAGACTCTCGGCAAGAAATTGACTTCCCCCGAAAGAACAGCAAAACTGCAGAAGGAAAATTCCCTCCAATCCATGTTATCTCGGGAGGAACATGCTCTCGGAGGGAGCACAAACGTCATCTCAGGGCTCTGACCCATCAGGTGAATCATGCTGATATACAGCCACCCCAGTCACCGGTGCCGAACATGACGTTCACAGCCGCTGACTGTCGGGGGGTGACGTACCCCCACGAGGATCCGTTGGTGATAATCGCCACGGTGGCCAACCACGACGTCAGCAAAGTCTTAATTGACGGTGGTAGCGGGGCAAATATTTTGTTCCGGAAGGCCTACAATCAAATCAGGCTGAAGCCCAAGCACCTCACGCCGGTATCCTACCCGGTATCCGGATTCAATGGGGCTTCAACGTATCCTGATGGGAAGGTCCTACTTCCTGTCACCATCGGCTGCGACGAAGCAGCTAGGAATGTCATGACCGAATTTTTGGTCATTGATGCTCCTTCAGTGTACAACGTGATTTTGGGGAGACCCATAATTCACGAGGTCCAAGGGGTTGTCTCAACTTATCATCAGCTGATGATATACGTTTCAGACGCCGGCTTCCCCGAAAGAATCCAGGGCAGCCAAAAGGAAGCCCGAAGATGCAACTACCTCAAGCCATCCACCAGTCGCCCAGAGGACGATGATGAGGATGAGGAGGAGAAAGAAAAAGAAAAAGAGCCGAACACGAAGAAGCCGAAAGGCCTAAGTGCTTCAGCGCAAGGTTCTGTACCCAAAGAAAAAGGGTCAGAAAAAGAGAGGGCAAGCTCTTCATCCGAGCCGAAAGACTCAGGGAGCCAGCCGAAGAAAAAGAAGTCTGGGATGCCTGCTGATATAGACAGCAGGCCGGATTGTGAAGAATCCAATCCATCAGCAATGGACACGGATCATCAGACTGAAACGGTCGAATTGACCGAAGGGGATGCTGAGAAATGTGTAACAATCGGGATGGACCTTGATCCGAACACCCGTTGTGAACTTATTCAACTCCTTCGGGACAACAGAGATGTGTTTGCTTTCTCGGCAGCCGATATGCCTGGGATAAGTCCAGACCTCATCTCTCATAAGCTTAACGTCGACCCGACGTGTCGGCCAGTTAAGCAAAAGAAGCGGAATTACTCCGCAAATAAGAACCGAGACATCACAGCCGAGGTCAAAAAATTGTTGGACGCAGGTTTCATCGAGCCTTGTCAGTATCCAGAATGGCTGGCCAATGTGGTGATGGTTCAGAAGTCCAATGGTACATGGAGAATGTGCGTTGACTTCACGGACCTAAATAAGGCTTGTCCGAAGGATTTCTATCCCTTGCCGAGAATCGATCAGCTAGTCGACTCGACGAGCGGTCACGCCTTGCTTAGTTTCATGGACGCATTCTCGGGGTATCATCAGATCTTCATGCACCCCGACGATCGAGCAAAGACGGCATTCGTCACGAACGCCGGGGTGTACAATTACAAAATGATGCCCTTCGGATTGAAAAATGCGGGGGCAACATATCAAAGGCTGGTGGATCAGGTTTTTGCCGATCAAAAAGGCCGAAACATGGAAGTCTATGTTGACGATTCAATCGTCAAAAGCAAGAAATCTGAGGACCATGTTAAGGACCTGGCTGAAACCTTCGCCACCTTAAGAAAACATCAAATGAAGCTGAATCCGAAGAAGTGTGTCTTCGGGGTGAAGTCAGGTAAATTCCTTGGATTCATGGTCAGCAAGAGGGGGATTGACGCCAATCCCTCCAAAGTTAAAGCAGCTCTGGATCTTCCTGAGCCGTAAACAAAAAGGGACGCTCGGCGGCTCACCGGAAGAATGGCGGCCCTCTCGAGGTTCATTTCAAGAGCTTCGGACAAGGGGTTACCCTTCTTCAAAGCCCTGAAACTTCCAAAAACAAAGGAGCTCATTTGGGAAGAAGAGCAAAAAGAGGCCTTCAAGCAGCTTCGGGAGCATCTGGCTCAGCTCCCAACTCTGGCTAGTCCAGTGGAGGGAGAAACTTTATATCTGTACGTGGCTGTTAGCCCGGCCACCATCAGTGCAGTGCTGCTGAGGGAAGAAAATAAAATTCAGCAACCGATCTATTTCGTCAGTCACACTCTGATAGATGCCGAGACTCGTTACCCTCTACTCGAAAAAATTGCCTTTGCAGTAGTGGTAGCCGCTCGGAAGTTGAGGCCCTATTTTGATTGCCATCAGATAGTGGTTTTCACTGATCAGCCGCTGGAAAAAGTTCTCGGCAAAGTGGAAAAATCGGGTAGGCTGGCCAAGTGGGCCTTTGAGCTCACTGAATTCAGCATCAGCTACCAGCCGAGAGCGGCCATCAAGACTCAAGCTCTAGCGGACTTCCTGGCCGAATGCTCGTACCAGGAGACGTTAGACGATGAAAAGAAAATCTGGACCGTGTTTACGGATGGATCCTCCACCGTAAATGGTTCGGGGGCAGGGGTAGTGATAACCTCTCCCGAAGGCAAATCCTTTGAGTATGCACTAAAATTTTCTTTCAAAGCCTCGAACAACGAGGCTGAGTACGAGGCAGCAATTGCAGGCCTAGAATTGTGCATCTCTCTGGAAGCCGAGCATGTTTGTCTGAAAACAGACTCTCAGCTAGTTGCATATCAGATTGGTGGCAGTTACGAGGCCAAAGAGCCCTCCATGGTAAATTATCTTGCCAAGATCAAATCAGTTATTGCAAAGCTGAGAACATTTGAAGTGCAGCTGATCCCAAGGGGTCAGAATGCTCAAGCCGATGCACTCTCCAAACTTGCCAGTTCAACTCTCACCGAGCTGAACAGATCTGTATACGTGGAGGTGCGCCGAGAAAGAAGTGTCGACGAAGCACCCGAAGTGTGCTGCGCCGACCCAGAGCCCAGCTGGATGGACCCCATCTTAGCTTTCAAGCTTCGGGGAGAAATTCCCGAAGACAAAATTCTAGCTTCCAAGCTGAAGAGAGCTAGTTCAAGGTTCATCGTCTTCAGAGGAGAGCTTCTAAAAAAGTCCTTCTCAGCCCCATTGCTGAAATGCGTGGGACCAACAGATGCAGATTATATCCTTCGGGAAATTCACCTCGGCATCTGTGGAAACCACATTGGGGGAAGGACCCTAGCCCACAAGGCATTGAGGGCCGGATATTACTGGCCCACCATGGTCTCTGACGCCAAGGAGCTGGTCAGGAAGTGCGAGAAATGTCAAAAATTCGCACCAGTCATCCATCAGCCAGCTAGAAACCTTCAGCCGATCCTAAATCCGCTTCCATTTGCCCAATGGGGGCTGGATATTCTGGGGCCATTTCCAGATGCACCCTACCAAAAAAGGTGGTTAATAGTCGGCATCGACTATTTCAGCAAATGGATTGAGGCTGAAGCAGCCTCGAATATCACAGAGCAAACTGTTAGGAAATTTATCTGGCAGAATATTATTACTCGCTTTGGTATTCCGAGGGTTTTTGTCTTTGATCATGGAAGGCAATTTGATAATCTACCGCTGAGGCGGTACACAGATCAGTTCGGCATCAAACTGGCATATTCAGCAGTGTGTCATCCACAAAGTAATGGCCAAGCCGAAGCTGCAAATAAACAAATCCTCAGCGCCTTGAAGAAAAGGGTTGAAGATCAAAAGTCCAAGTGGATAGAGGAGCTTCCAGGAACCCTCTGGTCACTTCGGACAACTGAAAAAGAGGCAACGGGCTATTCACCTTTTGAGTTGGTGTATGGTGCCGAAGCCGTTCTTCCGGTGGAAATCGGTTCTGAAAGTTTAAGAGTGCACCACTTCTCGGCTGAGAACGAGCAACTTATGAAAGAATCCCTTGATTTCCTTGACGAAGTGAGAGACTCAGCCCGAGACAGAATGGCTGCTTACAAGCAGAGAATCAGCAAATTTTACAACCGAAGGGTCCATGCGAGGCCTCTCAAAATTGGAGATCTTGTCCTTCGTAATGCTGCTGCAGTTCAGAAAGGCCGGATCCATGGGAAACTCTCAGCTGCATGGGAGGGACCTTATGAAATTTATGATGAGCTTCAGCCAGGGACATACAAACTCCGCCAGTTAGATGGAACTGAGCTGAAAAATCACTGGAACGCCGATGTACTTAAGAAATACCATGTGTAAACCCTTCGGGGCAGAACAATCTTTGTAAGTACATTTTGAATTATTAATGAAAGGCCTCAGAGCCACCATTTCTATAAAATTTTGCAACTTTTTATTCTTTCAAGTTTTCTTCATCCTATCTACTCTTTAAGGGTTTTTATTCAGCCTCGTCTGAAACCTTCGCCTTCGGGTAACTGGGTTTCAGATTGCTGACAAACCCGTCTTTTCAAAGAACTCTGGTCTTTCAGCTGAAGATAAAACTTCAGCAAGACTTGTTCTCCAAAGACATGAGTCCATGGACAAGTCTGGGGTATTGCCTTAGCTGATCCTCGTATCCCAGAGAGCCATTATTTGAAACATTGCCTTCAGTTGGCCCTGTGTTTCAGATATCCATTTTTAAAGATAGAGAGAAAACCAAGGATAACGGCAACTATTATAAAATACTTATTCAGCCTCGTCTGAAACCTTCGCCTACGGGTAACTGGGTTTTAGATTGCTGACGAACTCGCCTTTCAAAGAGCTCTGGTCTTTCAGCTGAGGTTAAATTTCAGCAAGACTTGTTCTCCAAAGGCCTAAATCTGTGGACAAGTCTGGGATATTGCCTTAACTGAGCCTTGTATCCCAGAAAGCCATTATTCGAAACATTGCCTTCAGTTGGCCTTGTGTTTCAGATACCCGTTTTTAAAGTTAGACAGAAACCCAATTCAGTAATCCAAAGACCTGAGTCTTTAGATTACTGAGGGAGGCAAGAAGCACTGTCAGCGCAAGTTTATCTTCAGCAGAATTCTTCAAGCTGAAAGCTTTGTACTTAGCAAGTTTTTGAGAAAAAAGTAAAGCATTCAAGATAAGGCAAAGTAGTTGAAGAAAAATTCATCAAATAAAAATCAAAGGCTCAGAAAATGAGCTACAGAATTCAGGATTGTCTAGGACATAACGAAATATCGGCAGCCGCCCACAAGCGGAAAAATACAGCTGCCGAGGTACAATACAAAAACAAATAAAGCAGTTTGTACATCAAGGCAAGCTGAAGCAAAAAACAAGGCAAAACAATTTTTTCAGAAGCGGCAAGTCTAAAATTGAGCGCATGATGAACCGCAAGATTCTGAAGACGACTGCCCGAGTTCCTATGCTTCAGCCCGAGGATCAGACTGATCAGCAATGCTGGCTTCAGCTCCAGCAGCAGATGAAGCAGGCTGTGCACCCTGCTGAGCTTCCCTCCTCTCTTCTTCTTCCTCAGCTTCCTCAGCTGCAAGAATCTCAGCTTCGGCTTGAGTAGGGAACTTCATATGAGGATCTTCTGGATCCTGGCCCCATTCAGCACACTTGGACCAGTCCAGATTCGGCTCAGCATGGAGACAAAGTCTTCGGCATACTCTGAACCCGTTCTTAAATCCCATTTCGTACTCCTTTTGAGTATAAATACGGGTCTTGAGCAGGGCTTCAGCATCTGCTAGCTTCTTCTGTACCTCCTCCAAGTTTTTCTTGGATTGATTTAGCTCTTCAGCGAGCTTGGAAGAGGCACCCTTCTGCTTGTTCAGCTCTTGCTGAACCTCTGAAGCTTCAGCCTTCAGTTGAGTCAGCTCGTCATTTTTGACCCTTAGCTGATCCTCAGCCTCTCTCAGCTTCGCTCTCTCAGCTTCGGCAGCAGCAACAGCCTCTGAGAGTTGGACGTTTTGGGCTTGGAGCTGTTCTTCAGCAGCCATCCTACTGGCTTCTGAAGCTTCCAATTTCTACTGCACCTCAGCCTGTGCAGTAGCTCCATCCTTGATTCGGCTTTCGATGGCAGCCTTGAATTTGGTAACGTCCACTCCCATGTGATCTCGGAGAAAGTTCTCCCCTTCTATTAGTGGGGGGAAAACCTCCCTCTCCATAGCAGTGCAGAAGGTCTGGAGGGCTTCAGCAGCCTTCTTTTCGTATTCCTCCCCTTCCCTCTGCTTTTCTTCAGCTGCTGCCTGCCTCATCTGAGCAAGCTTTAGCTCTTCAACAGCCACCTTCTGGGCATGCTCGGCCTCGTCCACCCTATCTTGTAGGGTGTCTATCAGCTCTACAGTGAGAGTCTGATTGTGCACAAACTGAAAGCAGAGGCACAACTCAGTAAAAAAAAAAACATAATAACTTGGAGCTGAAGAGCTAAACAGAAAAATAGAAACAAGAGTAAGGATTTACCTGCATCATCAGCAGTTGATTCGTCCTTACAGGGTCTGGGACAGATCTGCTGGATTCACCCATCCCAGCAGTGGCCTTCAGCGACCAGGCCCTTGCCCTGTCTACTTCGGACATTCCAGCAAAACTGCCGAAGTAGGCTTCTGCACCTTCTCGGTTCTGGCCCCATATGACGTCCCAGATATGATCTGGAATTGGAATTCGGGAGGCCGAGAACCCCATCTCTTCAGAGTGCAGCGTCTGGAAGGAGGGGAAGGAAGACTCAGGAGCTTCATGAACCCTTTGGGGTTCAACTTCTTCTTCTTCAGCAGTCTTCTCTTCCTCCTCAGCAGAGCCGATGACAATGACCTCTGCTTCCTCTTCGGGGTTGAGAACGAAAGCCTCAACCTCTCTAGCAATATCAGCTGAGAAACCCTCAGCAGCGGGCTTCTCAGCACTCTCAGCATTGTGCCCTTCGGCACTATCTACCATTCCCTCGGCTGGGACCCCTCCCTGGGGATCAGGAGTCTTTTGGTCCACCTCCATCTCAGGAGGTGGGGAAGGGGTCTTCGGTGGAGATTGTGGTGGTGGTGGGGGAACCCTCGGCAATTCGCCGCCTTCGCCGGGCTCTCTGATGCTGATGCCGCCCGGCCTCGGCCCCATTTGGAAGTCATGAGGGCCGATGATGGCCATCCGTCTCCTCCTTTTCTGAAGGGGCTGTTCATCCATATCCGATTCTTCGGAGTCTTCCTGGATTTGATCTTCAGGACGAGCAGGGGCTTTTCCTTCTCTATGTCTTTTGCTCCCTTCAGACTGCAAAAAACAGGGGGGGGGGGGGCAGGAAGAGTGTGAGTAAAAAAAAAAAAAAAAAAAAAAGAAAAGAGATTTCAAAGCAAAAAAGTTAAGTGTAACTCACCGAGGTCTCCAGCAAAGCCTCGTCCTCTTCTTCAGCCGCCCTCGATGCTGCTTCTTCTTCAGCAGCCCTGGAGGACCCTGCACCTCCTTCGCAAGCTTCAATAGCCCGTGCAACCTCCTCGGCTGTACGGGCGGCTTCAAGCTCCTCAGCTAGCAGTTGAAGCCAAGGATCTCTCTTCTTCCACCAAGGCTTCTGCCTCTGATAGAGGGCAACAACCTCGATTTGGAGATGATTCTGATCTAGATGGACCTCCCTGTGCTTTGAATCGGTGATAGCGGGGGCCCGATCGATAATAAGTCTCTCTTGGTTGACGCCGAGACGATTGTAGTCGATGCCGACGTTTGTCTCGTTCCGCTCTGAGCATAAGAAAAGAGCAAAGGTCAGTTCGGCAAAATAAAAATGCTGGACCGGCTCAGCAGGAAAGTGCAAAACAAAATTCTTGCTAAGAATAAATAATAAAGGCCTCGGCCCCAGCCGAAGAAGCTTACCATCCCTGAACTTTCGGCTGAGGCCGACAGCTGCTAGCATGTGCTCTTGGAAAATATAGTGGTTATCCGGGAGCCAAGTCTCCGGGATATACTTCATTCGGCCTCCAGCACCCCCAGGGTTCAGCATTCGGCCGAAAATATTTTGCTGGTTAAGGTGCAGATCTGGGCCTCTATCTTCGGGAGGGCCCAGGCTTCCCATCTCAGGGTCAGGCTCAGATAGATACCTGGGAGCGCTGAAGACATAAGGATGAGCAGGATCTGTGGGCGCCCTAACCCAGATCCATTGACCCCTCCATTCCTTGTCTGAGGAGTCATTCGGCCACATGGTTAAATACTGAGGCCGAGACTCAATTCGGTACCACCCAGGACCATGATTACCGTGCCCACTTTGAATGTTTGGCATTAGCCGATGAAGCTTTTTGAAGCAGTGGAGGTTCGGCACATATCTGAAAAACTTGCAAACCCACAAGTACGTCATCACCCTTCGGATGCTGACGGGAGTTAGTTGGCACAGGGAGACCCTGTAGTGGATCAGCAAGTCTCGGACAAAAGTGTCCAGAGGAAACCTCAGCCCATACTGAAGCTGTCTTGTGTACACCCCCACGTACCCCGGGGGTGGACGATGGATTCTATCAGATGCAACGGGCATTCTGCACCAGTACCCATCAGCTTCCATTATGCCGTAGTGCAGCTCTATTTGTTCAGCAAACCGATACACTTCGGCGTGCTGTACCCACCAATGGTAGGGGCAGTTCTTTATCATGGCTGAAGCTACTCCAGCGTCCTGCCACTCTTGAAATCCAGGAAGGACATCCCAAAGTTGAGCGGGAACTACTTCGTCCTGCCCAGAGACGCTCGGCTCCTCCGTTCCTTCAGGAGGCGCCGATGAAATTGGGGTCGCCCTAATCCCTTCAGCAGGGTCAGACCCCACTCCTTGTCCGTTCCAGGTCCCAATCCTATTCCTGGGATCGGGGAACTGCCTCGCTCTTCTTGGAGCACGGGCTCTACCTCTAACTCCTCTCACCATTGTCGGTTTTTGAAGAAAAAGTCGAAAGAAAAGGGGGAAGGAGTTCAAATTCGAAAAAAAAATCAAACAAAAATCAGAGGAAATTACCTTTATCTGAAGCGGAATTCGCCGATCTACAAGTTCGGAATAACGAATTTCGGTTTCTAAGCTTATTTCTCGGGGATTCAGCGAAGTTTTGATGCGGATTCAGGGATTCTTTTGCGGGGTTCAATCTCGTGTTGGTGAAGAAATGAGGAAAGAGTGCGTCCCTTTTTGGTTTTATTTCCAGAAAATGGGAATTTTAGGGGTTCACGCTTAAATTTGCTCTTAAATTCCTCATTAAGTAACCGTTAAACACGTTTGCCCTTAATTAATGGTTAACTACCCATTATCCGTCCAACTTCCACAAATTATCCATCCGTCAGCCGTTATCTCGTTAATGGCGGTTTAAATTTAAATCTTTTTGGATTAATTAAATCACTTACTTCCCTCCTTTTTCTGGTTAATTAAAACCCGACCCGTCATTCTTCCAAATCGGGTCTGGGGGGCAAGTTGTTTGGGTCCAATTTAGTCCAATTGGGCCAAGTCACTAAATGATCCAATTAAAAGCCCAAGGTCAAGGTTCAACTCTCCAAATAATGCTAAAGTCAAGATCAGTCCACAAGGCATGTCGATTGGGCCCAAGCCCACTTCTCCCATATATGCCAAGGTATAAAAGCCTTCAATATTACATTTGTAAATAACACAACAAAGCCTCAAGCAATTAATTCTCTGGCATAGCTTTCTCTCTCGACACATTGTACTAACTTTAGCATCGGAGGGGCCTTCCTCGGCAACACCCCCGAGGCTAGTTTACGTGTGTTTGCTGTGCAGGAAACCCTCGGTCCATCATCCTTCGGATCGAGTCTAGTCTTCACCACCTCACTGGACCTTCGGCAAGGTCCCATTGTTTTTACCCGAAACACATATACTACCTTCGATTACTTTTATATGCAACTTTAGAGTATTATTTAAAAGATATAAAATATTTCAAAGTTGCATATAAAAGTAATCGAAGGTAGTATATTTTTTCTAAGGATGGACTGAAGTGTACATTACTAACTCTTACATCTATATTTAATTAACAAAGCATGTGTAATAAGTAAAAATGTCAAGGAAATGGTGTAAAAAAGACATAAAGTGAAAAAACTTTCGTAAAAGAGGAAAGATTTTGGTTGAAATCTTAAATTTTCATCCTTGAAATATACTCAAAAATCACAAAGACTAAATTATATTTATATTCATGCATGAATCTTTGTGTTTCGTTTATTATCATTGAAAAACTTTTTGTATTGACTATGAATGATTGTTCGTCGTACATTTTGATTTTATGTTAAGCAAAGGTTGCTAGTGGGCCATTTTGGACTAAAAATTAGCTTAGCCCAGTCAAAGCGCATGTGAATTGTCTGTATATATATATATTTTTTTTTCCCCTAACTTCTTCTTTCTTGAACTAGATTGACTCATAGACCCACAATAATACATCCTTCGTTATATAATTTGACTTTTACACTATTTACATACTCTCTTTTGATAATTTTTTGTAATTTATACGTAAAAAACTAGTTGTAAAGTGAGTTCTTATTAAATTGTCTTTATAAACCTATCATATTTTTTTTAAAAATTATAATTTTTTTTATTGAAAATCAAATTAAGATTTTAGTTTTTAAGTTATGAATTGACAAACATAAGGCTGGTCAATAAAAAAAAAAAATAAAGAGCCTTTAAGAATATATGTTAGATAAATATGAGGTAAGAAAGAAATACATAAAAAAGAAAAAAAAAAAGGGATTTTGGCCACTTTTTATACAATACGAAGTATTTTTTTTAAAAAAAAAAAAATACAAAGTATAAGGAAACTACTTTACGAATTCTAAATGTATGTCAAAACTACTTTATCGTTAATCCTAGTATATTAAAGATATATGCATGAAAAATTAGAAACTACTGTATTAGATACAGTATAATATAAATTTTTCTAAGCATCCTTTTGATGATTAAATATATACTTGTACTTCATATGTGTTGATTTCCTAGTAAGTAGAACACAATCATTAAATGTTAATCATTCCACGATTATGTACGTGCTCGTACCATCAAGAATTATGAAGCAAGTATTATTTATGCACACAATATATTATTACCCACTAATTAGGATCAATATTAAACAAATGTAATCAAGAAGTTTCATTGCAAGTCATCCACACCATCAACAATAATACAAAAACTTGAGAACCACATTAATTAGTAGATGCAAACATACCTAAGATATTAAGTTGGAATGAAAATATTATCAATTTATAGCTTCTTATTATACATATATGGATTATTATAATTAATTCAAATCTTGGCTATGGATTTTCATTTTTATTTGTTCGTAATGCTATGGAGCATGTTCAGGTGTTGCATGTTTCCTCATCTTATCATTAAGAATCTTCCTCAAGCATTGTTCCTTGACTACAAATCTAGTCTAAACGTTCGACCTCCTCCTTACTCCAATTACAATACAGGTTTATGATAGAAATTATGTTAACATACTTCATATATTTTGTAAATGATATCTTGTAATATTATGTATTTTACGGTTGTATACTTGTATATACCTATATGTTGACGAGGATACTCCACCCGAATCCGATTTGACAAAAAAACATTAAAATAGGATTAACTGCCGTCTAAGTAGCTAGTTTAGTGGTGGCATAATGAAGGGCTGCGGAGAACAAAAGGAAGAGTTGACTAGAAAATGGGGAACCAAATGACCAATTATCACTCAGGAGGCGCATGTTAGTAAATTAAATACACCTTTATTTTGTTTTTAATAATTTGACTTAATTTCTACTCCCTATTTATGCATGACCTTAAATTAATTAGGATGGTTCCTAGATGATGGTGCGCATTTTTCATCAATATTTTTCACGTGCATGCTTGGCCGTACGAATTTTCCTGCATGAGAGATTGATGGAAGACTTTGACCATGAATTTTATGATCAACCAACATCTAATGATCATCATGATGAGGCGGCAGGATTGATTAAAGTATTACATACTCCCTCGATTTAAGTTTAATAATGCTCCCTACTCGGTATATTATAAATCAGATTTTGAAAAAATTAAGTTTTTGAACAACAATATAAACTGTACATGACTGGTGATTTTATCATAAATTCCTAATATAGATTAGAAAAGCTATATATTGTGAATTTTTATGATTTATATACTATTTAAAATCACTTTTAAAAATTAGATATTTAATTCTATACTTATAGTTAATCTTAAGAGATTGCGTACGTATAGATCAAAATCGCAATGAGATAATAAATGATCAAAGCTTATGATTTCACAACAAATTATGGATGTCTTTGATTTCGAAATGAGAGAGTACTAATGTACTAGTATTGACTTCAAGAAGAAAATCATAAAAATACAATCATTTGTTTATATAATTGCGTTGGTTATTTCCTCATTGTTTCCCCCTCATTGCAATACACGTTTGCTCCACTTGTGGGATTATGTTTTTTATATTTTTATAATTATTTTCATTTTAAGTGGGGATGTTGTTTTTTACCGACGAAAACCGCCAATTTTTCCATAATAATTATAATGTTTCTTATTTTTATCAAACATGAAAGAAGAAAAAGAGGATGACCGTGTTGAAATTTGAAAAAGACTTGGACTGTTTTGCTGTGGATTCACCAATAGTTATTGTTCCTTATTGTACACTTCATAAATGATCGGAAAAAGAAAGTGTGATTGGTATTAATTTGTGTGTGCTTAAATTCATAACTTTTATGATGATGTTCGTTGATTTTTGCTAGATAACTGGCTTTGCATGTGGATTGTGGCTAATATCCTTAGCATGTACTACTATGTGTACTGCAATATCATCTTCGATTGTATCATCATCATTTTCCTCGATCATGTCGAGTGTATCTTCTTGTTAATGGACCAATTCAACCAAAAGTATAAGCTGGTGGTAAATGTAGCATGGGCCCTATCATAACCAACGCTTAATATTCCACTTTAAAATAAGGGGTGGATGAGATTCGAACCCGTGACCTTTGTGTCACACACTCACGCTGGCTCAGTGGCTCTTGGTATCATGTTGAAAGACCCAACTCAACCAAAAACTTAAATTGATGGCTGAAGCCCATGATCGGTTTGCATACTCTATCACTTCTTACTCGTGATTAAGTCAATTATTCTGAAACGAAAGGAATAGCACATAATTAATTATTCACAAATAAAAAAAAAATCTTTGCAAGTATTGCTTGCTTACATCTTGGTTTTCTTTCTCCTTTTTTGTTACTACCTTTTATTGGCCTCGGTTTTAAGGTATGTTTATAGTAGTAGTAAAATGTAAATTTGAGCTCCCTCTGTTTTTTAAACACCTTTATACTTTCCATTAAACATTTTCCTTAATTATCTCCTAATTTTATTTTACTAACAAAATTGGCAAAGAAAACGTATTCTTTCTTACTTACTCTTAGAAACCTTATAACCACACATTGGCCATTTAAGGACTATAATGTACATACGTAGTAGAACACTTATAGTACAAATTTAACTTTCTCTTCCTTGGCCACTCGATCGAATAAAAATGAACACATATTTCATTACTTCTCATCTTTTCTTGCTTTTTATTAATGTTATTGTATTTATAAAAGATTAATAGAGAGAGAAATCGAGTAGAAACACACAACGTAAGATGACATTTAATTTAATTTAATTTTGGGAACCACCCTTTTTAAATATACAAAACAACCATTTTTACATTAAAACTCATCATAAGTTTAAATTATGTATCATCTTTGACTTTTTATTGTGAAAACTTAGAATCTTAAATAAATCATAGGATGAGGGGATATAATATTGTTTTACTTGGGGACACAAAATGTAATTAATTAAGAAAAATATATAATCTAAAATGTGGAGGCTTTTTCTTTATAATAGTATTGTATGCATTTGACTAACATGAATGACATAAAATACTTGCACAACCGCGCTTACTCACAAGAAAATACAATTCTAAATATTGAAAATACAAGAAAATAAAATGCTAATTGTGGAATATACAAATTACATGTCAACATGTGCCAAAGTACTACATTAGTGTACTTAAAACCCTAAACTACTAAAATGATTAATTAGGTATAGTAACCACAATTTGAGTTGCCTAACTTCCTTTTTTTTTTCTTTTTTTTTTTTTTAATATATATATCACCATTTAAATAGTTTACAACTACTTTAAAATGTGATTAGGTTGTAAGTGTACCTTTTTTATATATATATATTTTTTAATCTAATAATTCCTATGTACGTATTTTTATTAATAATATTGATCATAATACATACTGTGGCTTGAAGTATGTACTTCATATATATACATGATAAATAAAGATTTGTAATAATGGCAAAGATCGAATCACTGAAGTTGTTGGCAGCCATTGAAAATTGTACGCGGTACTATTATCCGAAATAATAACAATAACTCCAACATCTTTGCAATGCCATCATCACGTACCACGGTACTAGTTAGTGCAAGCCACAATGGTTGTTATAATGTTATTCATAATTGAATGGAAATTTGGAATAATAATTAAGTTTGTTCACTGATTAGATTGAATGACTTTCTTCTAATCATAATAACTTCTGATTTAAAGAGAGATATTTAATTTGTACTTAATATATATACGAAGTGCTTCATATATATCAATCACTACATTCCCTAATGATAAATTTAATGGTGAGGTTTAAGTTATACGGAATATATATAGTTATCTAACTATCTCGGGTGCTCGGGTGGTTTATTTCAAATTTAAAAGCCTTCCACTGTTATGTCAATCTTTATAACAAACATAAGTGCAATTTTTTAATCCTTATTAGGTTGTATAATTAAAATGAAAGTTCTATATTGTGTGAAGTTTTAATAAGGGGAAAATAAACTCCATATATAATTTTAAAAAAATGGAAAAAAAAAAATTATACGAAGTATAAAAGAAAGACAATTAACTTTGTGGAAGCTCATATTTGTCTCTTCGCTTTGCTAGCTATGGCCAATGGGACAACTTTTTACAGTGTTAAATTAAGTATTTATTTGTCGATAGTTTAACTTAATTATTTCTAAAAATGAATAATCTACAAATAAATCTAAACAATTAACATCATGTCAAACTAGGTACTACCTACTACGTATTTAAATTAATCTTCAAAGAAAGGATCAATATACAAATAAACAATGATGCAAAATTGCTACATGGCCGTAATAAAAAATTATATGTACAATATTGTTGATTGTATCATAATTATTAATATAATAATATAAGAAACTTTTCATAGTCTATTAATTATTCAATTAGCAAACAAACTAAGATACTTATTCTAGTCTAGATAAAAGTTGAAAAATTAAAACACAGTGTCAAGAAAGACACCAAATCTAGACAAAGAAAGTAACGTGAAGCGTGATGTATTATGGTTACGCATATATAGTAGTAATTAGCTTTAAATTGAAAATGACTTGTTGCCCATGCAACTAATCAAATGTCATCTTCATGCATCTCATTTGGACAAAAACTTCAATAAAGACACCTCTGTCCAGTCTTATACTTGGTCAAATCCAACCCAACACTCAGACACTAAGTACTATGCATCGAATAGTATAACAAACTACAATAGTATCCACGTTTGGCAATAACAGTACGTTGATCAAATATACTATTTTGTAGTGTCTGAAAAATGTCACGGTTTAATATTAGATTTTCATCAAATTAACATATTTTAATTGTACTCCGTACTACAATCAGGAGGTGAATATAGGTTAGATTAAAAAAACGCTTCAACTAATTGATTTTTAGGATAAAATTATAGTTGATTGTAAGTATTAAGCAAGTGTAATTAGGTCTAGACAATCATATGTAACTAGTACAGTGAATCTGGATGCTTGGATGGGTTTCAACTCGATTATTAGGGTAAAATTATTGTTGATTGCAAGTATTAAATAAGGGTGATTAGGTTTAGACAATTATGTAACTAGTGAATCTGGATGCTTTTAGATGGATTTAATTTCAACTTATCAATTTTTAGGGTTAAATTATAGTTTATTGTTAATTGTAAGTAAGGGTTAAGTCCAGATAATGTAATCAGTGAATCTGAACACTTAGACAGATAAAGTAAATAATATTAATATATTATAAAAAAAATAACTACCATAGTACTCAGTAGTGTTTTTTCACCGTGTATCGGGTTAGTACTTTAGTGGTCCATTAGCTGCTTAGCTTGAACGTGCAAAACTGCAAAAAAAAAAGTACATTGTATGTATCACTTTCTTATAATGGGGGTTGTTGCTGAGAAGTCATGATCTTAGAGGAAAATTTTCTCAAAAAATGCCAACAATGAATAAAAGTAGCAAAACATGACATTACTCTCTCAGCTCTTTTTTCCCTTCAATCTTATCTGTACAATCGTTTTCTGGTCCAAATATTTGAAGTTGATATAAATTTAAAGATCATTTTTGAAAGATCTCATCGTATATATACTACTATGCTAGTTGTTTGCAAATTAATTTCCACCTAAAAGATCAAAGTACAGATATTCGTATTAAATGTTACTATAGTACTACTATGAACTTTAGACTTGGATTATGTGCATGTGCATGCATGATCCATCACATATAGATGACTCTTTATTTGTCATTAGTCTTATAACTTATACTCTCCAAACTAATGGAATGTTATACGTTTTCCTATTTTTAAATGATATAAGCTAAGTTCAAGAAAAATTTAAACTGCACCTCAAAATATTAAAATGTTTTTTTTTATTTTATTTATTTTTATTTATATTAATGGGATAAACCAGATATATATTTACAAATTTATTCAATGACACGCATGGTCATCTTTGTATTCTTCTTGTTTAATATGTATACTCCATTCTCCATACCAAGTTTTAAAAGTTCAATAAAGTTTCGTTAATTTCTCACTTTAATATATTTTGTGTCTATGCTACAATTTCAACTAAGGGGCCATTAAGTCTATATCATCATAATTGCAAGATTGTGCAAGACTACCGGATACCTAAGTGTAAGAAATTTAAGTTACTAGAGAAGTAGAAACCAACATCATCGATAGAGAGATATAAACTTAGTACATAATTATGTACACATACTCCCCATCACACAATCACAGAATAAGATTGAAAAGTTCAATTATAAACCACTTTTGTACCACTTGTACTTACAAAACAACGAACCAAATCATATATGTAACTATATGATCATCCATCAATCAAAAAGACAGTATAAAGTGTTAGATAACAAATTTTCTTTTTCTTCAAATCTAACACAAAATAATGTGTGTGTGTAATTCCATCTCCACGCCAATCATATGAAAAGACGAGAATTATTCTCAAATGTGCAATATGCTCCTTGCAACTCATACCTTAATTGAAAGCATCAAAGGTCCTACCTTCATCATTGATCCATCCTACCAATTTAGAAATAAATACTATATATACATATATAATTACATAAATATAGGTTAATATCTACTTTCCTAAATGCATGACAGATATATAGACATATATAGTAGATAGAACTCAAAACTTTTTCTTTTATTATTGAGATTGGACATGCCAAAATTCACAAAAATGCATGTAATGTGTATTATTTTAGACCATGAACATGTACATACGTTTAACATGTAAATGCCACATATATTTATAAGATCATATACATAAAGGTGTATTTTAATCATCAAAATAATCCCATAAACTTTATATTAGTGGGTTTACATGCATATACTATATAGTTGGATATGTATATAAATAAAATTTAATAAGTGAAGCATAACACATGAGTATATAGTGGAAGAGGCCAATGATCGTCTACCATGGAGGAAGCATAAAGGACCCCTTTAATTTATTTCATAACTTTTTTCATATGATTGGGAGTATTAATTCTTTTCTACCACCTTATCTTTTAAAAAGGTGCATACAATATATTTCCACCACTAAATTATAATTGCAAGAATTCAAGATATTGAGTTTTCAAAAATGCCACGATTTGCCTCTCAACACCTCCTACATGTTTGTCCGGGTCGAGTAGTAGACTTTATAGTACTCGTATGTATGTATGTGGTTTGATGCCTAAACACAACAACAATTTCGACGTTACATAGCACATTAATAAGTATGCAACCGGTTGTTATGCTATGTCAAATCGGTCGATGCAATGATAGTTACATAATTTTTGGACTTGTTCGATATGTATATGTTGAAGATTGCATACATATATACTAGCTCGAGATGATCATGAAAAGAGTTTAACTTGAATTCTTTAACATACATAGCTATAAAAATGGTGAATATTGACTAAAATGGTGTATTTATTGAGGCACCAACTTGTTTGACTAACCTAACTAAACACTCTTTTTAGCTTGCTTGATTATCAACTATATACAAAGTATTTTAAATTGAACATCATAGCGATTTGCATACTAAATGTTCAATAACATATCTTTTAGCTTTACATGAATGGGTGGTATGGGTAAATAGCATATCTTTTAGCTCCAATTTAGTCAAAGGAATGTTGTTTTTCAATTATAGTACAATTTTTTATACTCATTTTATTCTAAAATGATCTTAGTTGACTTTACGATTTCCTAGATATATCTTTGAATCTTTGATGAACGTATTTCATAAGTCTGAACATTACAATTTCTTAGTAACCATGTCAAATAGTCTATAAAGAACGAAAATTACTAATTGTTACGTTAATACGACATGTTATAAGTTAATTGCAATCCCAATCCAACCTAGTTTATTTGTCAATACTATCTAGGATATTTTCTTCATGAAACTAAGATTAGGCAATATGGAAATTCAACAAACCATCATTTTCAATTGATGAAGATTTATAAATTAGAAAAGGGAGGTTTCGTTATTGGTCCCAATTCTCAAATTGCTATTAAAAATGAGCAATTTTGAAGAGATTCCTCTAATACTAACAACTCCGTACTATATTTAATCTCATTATCACTAGCACAATGACGTACGTACATGTATTATATGCACAAAAATAAAAATCATGTGAAGGCAATGTAAAGGAAGCTAAGATTTGTAGTAGTAACTACCCTAGATTAAGACTACTCTCAAACAAATAATATGTATGGGTAATAATGTACATGAAGTGGACTATATTCTATATTTATTAATCCGTGGTCCTTGCGTATTTATTTTTCAAATCTAAACTATATTATAAAATTTAATTAGTTAAGCTATGATTGTGACGGTTGATTAATTATATTAATCATAGTTAAGGAGTCGTTGTTTAGATTATACTAATAAAAATTAGATAATTTATGATTAAAATAAGTTAGTATCTTGGAGAATTGGAAGACGGTCAATATAACAATATGTACATGTACAACTATAATTGTGTCCTATTGTACGACCCCTAAAAGGAGGAAATGGCCATTGTTAGACAACTCATTTATATCTTTGGTGGCCTGCGAAATTGCTCTTAGATTGCCCTTGAAAGGGGTTCGAAATTCATGCTATGATGTTGGTTTGATTTTTTTATTTTAATTCCTTTTGGTGCTTATAATGCCGGTTGATTTTTATTTTTAGTGCGTAATTAGTAAAGGATTTTAGAGTACTCTACTTTTAAAATATTAATATTTTTGGGTGTAGAGAGAGCCATTCATAAGGAGAAATGATGTACACGAGATTTGATCTCAAGTATTGAGTACCACCCCTCAAGACTTTAACTAGCTAAGTTAATTGATCATTACTTTTAAAGTATTAATGTCATAGGAACTTATACATTATTCATTCTTCTTTCTTTTCTTCAATGTTGGACAATTAATCCCAACTCACATGTAACCGATTGATATAGCTAGGTTATCTGTAATGAAATTGTCCGAGAATCTTCATTATTGACGTGGACTTGAAAATTGACATTATCAATTGTCACTACAAGAATAACCTTTGGTTTGGGAATCCAAAGTATTGATACAATCAGTTTATATCTGTTTATTTGTAAGAATTATTATTATAATTACAAAAACCTACCCATATATTTATGTCCATACTATCCAACAAAAAGAAAAATCCATAGAAAAAAACATGAAAACATGCACAAATTTATAAAATAAAAATGGAATCAAATAATTGGCCCCAATCAGTGTTCAAACAAGATATTAGATATATAGATATAAATAGGGCACTTATAAATCATCAAGAAACATGATTGCATCATTTGCGTTACGACAAATGTTTATATTTTTGTCCCAAATTAAAGTCTTTCCGTATTTTTGAGGAATTAATTATATTAAATACTAAATATTTATATACTTGTCTTATCAAACATAAGAATCCTTTGTATAGCTTAGGGACAAGGGCTAACAACTTCTGATTAGAGCCAGAGAGCGACAAGCAGCTCAGACCTCTTTCTACAAGATACGGAACCAACTGTTTTTTGTTCTTCATTTTTAATTTTAACTGGTACACACCTTTATTTATACCATGGTTCTAAATTATACCTCCTCCTTCAAAATCACTAGAGTATGGAATAACTTTTGTTTGTAAGGTTTCACATAAAGATTAAGGAATCGTTTGCACGTGAAATATAGTGACGGAATCAGAAAATTAATCTAGAGTAACATAATTTAAGGGGACCAAGTAAAACATTTAACCTATTTAATTTCTAACTTATCTTCTTCGATTATATATTCAAAACATAGGGTGCAAGGTTTTTTGTCGTACGTTCATCCTCTATCTTTTGCCCTTATGTGAATAGACAAATCGAAAGCGATACATCAAAGAAAACAAATATAATTAGAAAAAAATGTTAAAATTGTGAGGGGAAAAAAAAGTTGAACTCAGTATTATAAGGTAGACAAAATAAATAGTAATCTATACGAGAAAGTAGGTCAAAAATGAAAAACAAAAGGAGATATTTTGAAATAAATTAATAAAGGGAGTAATTTATATTATTCCATACATATAAAATATGCAGTAAGTTATAAATGGTTGAAATTTGCTAGACTCAACCTTTATTTCTTGTTGTTACATCTTACATATTGAGTATTTCTTCTTGTTACAAGTATTTTGGTAGGGCGATTATTACACATTATTTCTAACAAGGCTATGAAAAGAAACATAAAAGTATTAATTAAGTATTTTTTTAGGATCCAAAAGTATTCTAGCATATTATTTTAAGAATAACACTTTTTTTTTCCATTATTACTAAATAAATACTTTGACAAATTAAGGACAAAAAAAGGTGGCATGCTTTGCCTTTTAGAATTAAATAAATATACAAGTACTATTTGAAAGATATGTACTACGTATTACTCCCTCCATTCCTTAATTTTTGGCCCATTGTAAAAATATAGGTCAAATTTTTAAAACTTTGACCATGAATTCTCGTTAATCTATAAGTGATAATATATTCATGTGGGATCTAATTAGAATTGTCTCATTGTATAGTTTATTAATATCAAATTTTTATAATTTTTACGCATATAAAAAATAGAGATATATGATTTGAAAACGTATCTTGGATACCGTGAAAAGTCAATAGGACAAAAAATAAGGGATAGAGGGACTACATAGTAATTTCCATGAACACTTGAAAGTGATAATATAAATATTCATTTATGTATGTACCACGTAGCATTTATTTATAAACAAAAGAAAACGTAATATGCTTATCTTTGTCTCATCTGGTTGCAGCAATCCAACAGCACTACCTCAGTCCACTACAGCACCTAATACTTCAATACCAGTACATAGTTTTCAAAGATTATAAAAGATAATTTAAAAAATTGATCATAATATAAAACATGCTAACGTTGGATTATTAAGCTTGTTTGTCCCATCAAACTGATCAATCAATTAACTAATTATAGTTTAAGACGTGCTCCTGTTTACTAAAACTTGTACAGTATACATCAATCGTCTTGTTAGTACTTTTTATAACTTATCTTATACGAAGTATGCAGTATGTAGCTAATATTAGTTTATATGGAACTAAGGGTTAATCGCGTTGTTGTGAACTTGTGATTTACATTATCTTCATAGAAAAGGTGATATGAACTTTATGGAGTTTGTTCACGTGCATTTTAATATCTAAGTTAGTAAAAAAATTTAAGGTGCTAAATATTACGGCACATGTAATAATTATAGGTGTGTTAATTAAATTTGAATGTTACGGAGTACTATTATGATCAAGATTATCATCCATTATATATTTACTTCGATTAACTATGCTAAGTAATTAATAATGGAACAATCTAGGTAAATAATAATGCTAACACTCATCATTATGAAAATTGTATAAAAAAAATCTTTATTATGCATCAAATTCTAAATGAGTAAAAGACTTACAAAGTTCATTTTGATCTCCTACAAAGAATTTTCTTCTGTTATAAAAACACAAAATTATTTAACCCTTTTTTGGAGGGGACTAGCAAACTAACAACTTGCTATTATAATTATTATGAGTGGTGCCAAATTGTTAGGCCAGTATCTAGGCCACTAACTAGTTCTACGGAGTGCTATAAATAGTAGGTACTACGTGTATTCATATGAAAAAATTGCAATATTAGTAAAGGTTTTTTACCATGTTAGTACGAGTATTAGAAAAAAAAGTTCGTTTAAAATTAAAATAAACAAAAATTTTAGTCCACTTAATAAGAAACCGACCAAAATTTTGAACTTTGACAATATTTTTATAAAAAAATACGGAGTAGAACTAAATTATCCTCCGTATCATTTTTCATTTCATAGAACATTTCTCTCACAAATTTTTTTTGATGTAGGAGTTTATTAGTAAGGGGGGAAAAGGTTTAGACGTAACTTGCTATACTCCCATAAAAAGATTAAAAGGTTGATTATTTAATGTAAACTATCATTATATTACACAAAATATAAATACCTTATTATAAGTTCCAAACCAATCGAAAGGCAACAAATCCTTCATAATACTACTTTAACATTTGACAAACAAATAGTGGAACCTAAGTACTAAAACGACATTATGTCCAAATGAACTTATAAAAGGACCTATTTGCTTCATATTTTAACCGATTTGCTTTGATATTTCAAATGATAAAATAATGTAAAGTTTTGGCTGATAAACTTTAAAAATTAATATTTGATCTACACTTAAAACTCAATTTTATTTTCGTTACAATTTATTAAACACATGAACTATCTAGGCCAACCAAAATCGAAACAATGACTTGAAATTAAATTTTATTTCCGAAAATCTCTCCGTCCCTTTATTAAATGCCTGTTTTCTTAATTGGATGTCTCAAAATTAAGTGTCTATTTCATATTTGTTTCATGTATAATTATCTACATAGATAACCAAAATCAAGTATAATTTAGTTACCTCATTAATCATCCAACAAAAAAAAAAAAAAAAAAAAAAAAAAAAAACTAAACCGATAACCCGAAACTCTCCAATAAAATTCTCCCCCCCCATACCATGTTGTCTCATCAAACATGTATCACCACACGTGAGGGGTACACCTATTATTATTATTATTATTATTATTATTATTAATAATGATGATAATAACAACTCTTTTTCAGTTTCTCTCTTTCTTTCGTAAACTACAGTTGAATTTGCTGAGTTCTCCCGTCTTCCCGTCTTTATCTCCGTCCAACACCTGCACCCTCAAACCAGCCGTGCGCTTCGGTGACGCGTTTTATTTATTTTCATTTCTCTTTTTTCTTTATTTAATAAAACAAAATTTACAGGCTGTACTATGCTGACATGGCAGTCACCTAACCCCACATGCTCACCTCCTCTTGACTACTTCCACGTGTCCGGGCCCCCACTTTGTCCCCCTTTTCACCCTACACTCTCGCTTTCCTCGACCCCTCTATTGCTCCTCTCACCTTCCTTCTCACCTCCCTTTTGTCCCTCCTTTTTTCTCTCTCCTACGTGGCATCTTACGTGTCCATATAACAATATTTTTTTCCCTATATATACCTTCATTTCTCTTCCCTCCTCTCCTCAACCAAAAATAAATTCTCCTCTTCCTTTTTTTATACTAACTAATAATAACGTATGCACAAAAATCTCTCCATTTATTTTAACTTCTCCTTTGTAAATCTTAACCTCTACAAAAACACCTTTTACAAATTCAAACAATTGCATCTTTTAGCTAATACCAAAATGGCTGTTGATTCTGTTTTGTCTTCCCCTCTCGGCCCGCCCGTTTGCGAAAAGGACGCCAAGGCTCTTCAGTTCATTGAGGATATGACTCGAAACGCCGATATCATACAAGAGAAGGTGTTGGGTGAGATCCTCACCCGTAACGCTAACACCGAGTATCTTAAGCGTTTTAAGCTCAATGGTGCTAATGACAGGGAGACTTTTAAGGCTAAACTCCCTATGGTTACTTATGAGGATCTTCAACCTGAAATTCAACGTATCGCCAATGGCGATCGTTCCCCTATCCTTTCTGCTCACCCCATCTCCGAGTTCCTCACTAGGTATATTTTATTTCACTCCCACCACGTACATACGTACACTTTTATTTTTGACATAATAATGTGACCACATACATCAGCTAAAATGTGACTTGTGTTAATGTACAACTACTATGTTACACACTTACACATTTTGATTTAGTCAATTTGGGGTTAGGTCATAATTTGTAACATCTTAGCGGTATATAACATGTAGGTAATTCAATAAAAAATAGTTATTATATGTGTTTAAGACACTAAGACACGTTAATAATAATTATGACTTTTTTACGTTTTCCATTTGACGTATATTAAAAAGATGTGAATATGTGATTAATTGAAGAGTGAACTAAATATATTAGTAATTTATTTTGCAGTTCTGGCACATCAGCTGGAGAAAGGAAATTGATGCCAACAATCAAGGAAGAATTAGATCGCCGTCAACTACTCTACAGCCTTCTAATGCCTGTCATGAATCTGTAAGTTACCATTAATTGTTTCTCAAGATATATACTTATTTTTTTATCATATAATTAAATTTTGACTTCAATACTTTGGTATTTGTACCTAATAATTTATGTTGCAATCATATTAATATTATTGGGATCGCAAAAACTGACTCAACTATAATTCCACGCACGTGACAGGTATGTGCCAGGACTTGACAAAGGAAAAGGACTTTACTTCTTATTTGTGAAATCGGAGACCAAGACTCCAGGCGGGCTTTTGGCCCGACCCGTTCTCACTAGCTACTACAAGAGTGAGCATTTCAAGACCCGTCCTTACGACCCGTATATGGTGTATACTAGCCCGAATGAGGCGATTCTATGCTCGGATTCTTACCAGAGCATGTACTCTCAGATGTTGTGTGGAATGTACGAGCGCAAGTCTGTTCTACGTCTAGGGGCGGTATTTGCCTCGGGTCTACTCCGGGCCATCCGCTTCCTCCAGCTCAACTGGAGGCAGCTGGCTGAGGATATCCGGGACGGGAGCCTTAATTCAAAGGTTACCGACCTGGGTATCCGATCAGCAATGGGTTGGGTTATGAAGCCCGACCCGGAGTTGGCGGATTTTATTGTCGCGGAGTGTGAGAAGGATCAATGGGAAGGGATCATCACCCGAATATGGCCCAATACGAAGTACCTTGATGTGATAGTTACCGGGGCAATGGCCCAGTATATTCCCACTTTGGATTTTTACAGTGGTGGTTTACCGTGTGCATGTACTATGTATGCGTCATCCGAATGTTACTTTGGGTTAAACTTAAACCCTATGTGTAAACCATCCGAGGTTTCCTACACCATCATGCCTAACATGGCCTACTTCGAGTTCCTCCCACTCGACTCGGCCCGTGACTCCGACCCACAACTCGTTGACCTAGTCGATGTCGAGGTGGGAAAAGAGTATGAGCTTGTGATCACCACATACGCCGGTCTGTACCGCTACAGAGTAGGTGACATCCTCAGAGTCACCGGCTTCCACAACTCGGCCCCTCAGTTCCATTTCGTAAGACGTAAGAACGTACTCCTAAGCATTGACGCGGACAAAACAGACGAGTCCGAGTTACAAAGAGCAGTAGACAGTGCCACACAACTACTCAAAGACTACAACACAAGTGTAGTAGAGTACACGAGTTACGCTGACACAACAACCATCCCAGGTCACTACGTGATCTACTGGGAGTTACTAGTAAAAGACTCGGGGAATTCGCCCCCGAGTCATGTACTAAACGAATGTTGCCTATCGATGGAGGAGTCTCTTAACTCGGTGTACCGACAAGGCCGAGTTGCGGATAACTCAATAGGGGCGTTGGAAATACGGGTTGTTAAAAGTGGTACGTTTGAGGAACTTATGGACTATGCAATCTCACGTGGTGCGTCAATAAATCAGTACAAAGTGCCAAGATGTGTGAATTTTACACCAATTATGGAGTTACTTGACTCACGAGTTGTATCGGCGCATTTTAGCCCGAGATTACCTCATTGGACTCCAGAGCGCCGTAGGTGAATAATGCACTTTCAAGCAAAAATAGATCTTAGGATTTTTTTTTCCCTTTTTTTTTTTTTTTTAACTTCTGCTTCCCTTTTGTTTTCTGGACAGTTTTTTTTACCTCTTTTTTTTGGGGTAATTAACCTTTTGGGTGGGTAATTAGTTTGGTTTAGGGAGCTTGGGAAGTTTGTGGTAAAAAAAACGTGTAAGCTTTGTTAAATTAACCTTCTCTTTTGGTAAAAAAAAAAGGAGTGTTGTTGGCCTTTAGAAAAGGCTTTGTAATCTAAAGTAATTTTCTTGTTTGCCTTTTGGACAATCAGTATCTAATTCTAACTTGCTTTAATGTTCCATTTGTTTTTGCTTTTTTCCTTGTACATACATTGTATTTGATAGCAGTTTTACTGTTGAGTATCATGTGGCATTGAAAAACAATTACCAAGTAAGTTTAGTGAAAATGGTGGAAAACCCACAAATTCGGCGTTGATCATCATCATCTACTTGTGCTTAAAATTGAATGGCTAAGGGTTTCATTTTAAAGCATTTACGCGTGTAATTGTAATGATTGACTTGTGAGATGTACTAATATTTAGGGTCTTTATCCTTACAAATTTATAAGAGAAATAAAATACTCCGTATTATTGAGGGGTGAAGTGGTGGTGAAGATGTGCATTTGTCATATTAATTTTTAAGTATGTAAATAGGTTAGGAAAACACTTTGTTTTCTAGGAGGGAATCTCAGATCTGATAAGTCAAACAAATTGTCCCTAACAATAATGTTTTTTTCCCCCTAACCTCCATACATTGATACACGAGCTCAGGAGAATCTAGCTCAAATGAAAATGACAACAAATATTTATAAAGCTGAATATAACAAATAGGAAAAATCCATATGGCTGATATGGGATTAAAGGGGATATAAACAATTATATTAAAGCCTATTTAAGAAGAATCTATCTATATAACTATTAAAAGTGAGAACTTGGCAAGTTGAAAACTCCTTAGTAATAGTGTGATGACAATTTTGCCCCTCAAAAAGTACAATTACTATTTTGCCCTTATTAAGCTAGCTGGTGATCTGTTCCCCACCATTTCTCTCTGCCAAAATGCTTAGCTGGTGTTTTGTTACATGTTGATTACTTTTCCTCTCTCTCCTCAGTCTTTACCTCAGATTTCAATCTCTTTCCTCAAGGTGAGTTCTTTGATTTTCTCTTAATTAACGAATTGTAATTCTTGTAAAATTTTGATATGTTTCAATAATTTTTGCTTTTGATTTTCTGCTCGATTTTGCTTTTGTTAAATTCGTTGTTTCTTCCAATTTTCATTTTCGATTTTCATGTTTGAATATTGATTTCGCTGAATTGTAGCTACGTGACTTTCTTATCTTTTTTCTCCATTGAAGCAGCTTTCGAGCCTTTTCCGTTACTCCATTAAAGCAAATTCTGAGCTTTCCCCTTCACTTAAGCAGCTTACAAGGTCTATTAAAAAAAAAAAAAAAAAAAAAAAAAAAAAAAGCAGCTTACAAGGTAATGTGATTTTGATTTTCAATCATCAATTTTCCATTTTAAAATCGGATTTACTCTTTGTGAATTATTATCAGATTTACTTCGATCTAATTTTGAGAAAAAAATGGAAACCAATTTTATTAATTTTTGTGGGTTGAATATTTTAGGGTTCAATCTGATCGAAAATTAATGTCGAGATCTCTTGATCGATTTGCTCACTTGCATTCTGGGTATGTCAAATTCTGATTTTATATACTCCATTGAAGCATACTCTCAGTTTCCCAAGCGGCTAATGTTCTTTCTCCTCCATTGAAGCAAATTCAGAGGTGATTTTAATTGCGGTTTTTGGCCTTTCTCTCCTCCAGTGAAACAAATTCAGAGGTAATATTTTCTTTTTTTTTGTAATTAATCATCGAATATCAATTTTAAAATTTAGGTTTGGATTGTTTCAAATTGATTCTAAATTTTGTTGATTTTATTTTTATTGGATTTGGAGCTGGTTATGTTGGTTGGATCGGGAATTTGATCTTGAAATTATTGGGTTTTATGTTTTCGGGTTTGATGATTTGAGAGTTTTTGGTGAAATGTGGCTTTTGATTTTCGCATTTTCTTTTGATTGATTGGTTTATACTCGGTTATTTGGGTTATACTGTTGAATTATGTATAGTCAATTTGGGGTTTTCGCTTCTGTTTTCATTGTTTAAAATTGATTCTAATTGATTGAATTTGGAGCTGGTTAAATTGTTTGGATCGGAATTTGATCTTGAGATTATTAGTTTTTGTGTTTTAGGATCTGATGTTTTGGGAGTTTCTGATGAAAATGTGGTTTTTGATCTTTTCGTTTGCATATGAATGATTTACTCTCGATTTTTTTGGGTTATAATGTTGAATTCTGCGTTTTTATTGTTTGTTTTTAGTTGAAATTGGAGAGCTTTGAATTTGGTAATTGGCTTGAGTTTTGTTTTTATGGACAGATTTCTGGGCAATATAAGGCAGCTGCAAATATGTCCTCTACATCCATGCACCCATGCTAATTCACCCCTCAAGTTCAGGAAACCTGAACCTTTTAGCAGTACGGAAGACCCTTATCACTCTCGGTCTTTTGTGGAAGGCCATCTCCATCTCTCTTGAGTTGAGGTAGCCTACAAATAACTTTTCGACATTACTCACATTGGAGCAGCGTCTGGGTTTTCACTGCTCCATTGAAGTATCTTCTGAGGTAAGTACAAATTATGTAAAAAATTATACTACGTATATGTGGTTGATTCTTGTCAACTACGTTCTTTTGTTTGGTCTCACTTGCAATCTATGCTGTAATTCCTTTTTAACTTATTATATTTTTTTTTGAATAGTTTTTAACTTATAATTTAGTATTGCCTTATTAATAGGTAGTGGTGCTTGGAGGTGGCTCATTTGGTACAGCTATGGCCACTCATGTTGCAAATAGAAAAGCAGAAATGGAAGTCAGTATGCTCATGCGTGATCCTCATGTTTGTCAATCTTTTAATAAAAACCATCTCAATTGGTAAAGCCTTGGCTTGATTCGCTCAAAGACTTGGCTCTCCACGGGAGTATTTTGTATTTAACCTTTTCATGGTTTCATTGCAGTAAATACTTTCCAAATCATAAGCTACCAGAAAATCTTATTGCCACAACTGATGCCAAATCTGCTCTGCAAGGTGCTGATTTCTGCCTTCATGCTGTGCCAGTGCAGGTTTCTAATCTTATATCCATTAGTTTGTTATTTCTTAGTAAACTTGTATGCCGCGTGCAGTTGTGTTTGATTGAAGAGTGATAATGCATGGTTTTATTTCTGCTCTGCACATGTGGCCTAATCGGCTTTTGTGTTTCAATCATACAAGTTCCAATACGGGAAACTAGGAAAGCATTAATGAAATATAAATCAACCACCAAAGTTGATCAGTAAAAATCCAAGTTTTTGAAAAAAAAATCATTTATGATTCTGATGCTTGACTTAGTAGTATTGAGCCTTAGTATTGAGCGTTTAGTCATCTACCTGGGTTTTCAGGGAGTCGCATTGCGCAGTTCTTGAAGAACGGTCTCTTTGCTGTTAAGGTACTTTCCTCTTTCGAATTTTTTGGTTTTATTATTGGATATTTGAATTGATATAGATTTTTTGTTTTAGAATTATGAAATTAATATCCGGGTTTGAATTTTTTTTGGGGAAGATAGAAAGGTCCAGCACATTTATTGGATCAATGGAACAGTGCAAATTTCTTGAATAAATGTATGAAATTAACTAATATTATTATACTATATGATTAAAATACCAATAATTTTCCCTCATTTCTCTATTAATTCCAATAACTAATGTATTGATTTTGATTTTGTTTAATTTAGTAGGAAATTATTACTATATTTGGAAGATTTCAATCGGTTTCCCAATCAGATTGTCTGATTGGAGGAAGAAGAAAGGATTAGCAAGATGTCTGGTTATGCGGGTGTTGTTGTTTCTGATCCTTTGCTTCATAGTCAGTTTACTCAGGTTGAACTTCGTAGCCTCAAATCCAAAGTAATTACCCTTTAAACCCTCTTTATTGCAATTTCTGGGTTTTGTTTATGTTTTGGTCATTGCAAATTAGATGGTGCACAATATTGTATTGGTATAGTTCTTGATTTGAGTATTATTTCATAATTATTAATTTGTTACCACTGTTCGAATTTAGTTGTCACTTTACTAATCCAAATTGCTACTGAGGGCGAACATTAAGTCCGGATGGAGAGAGTAGTTATTAAACAAAATGATGTAGAAGATGATTAATGGGTGTTTTTTTGTTTTGTTTTGCCTTCTGGTTATAGTATACTTCGTTCAAGAATAACAATGGTAAGGTTACCATTGGAGACATGCCACCAGTTTTGGCAAAGTTAAAAGCATTTAATTAGTCTTTCAAAGAAGAGGATATTAAGGATATTTTGATTGAGTCAGCCTCAGATATAAATCAAGTGGTCGAGTTCGAGGATTTCTTGAAGGTAATGACTTGGTGAATCTCTTTTTCTTAATCTATCTGTGTTGTTTATTTGTATGATTTGTGTATTAAAGCTTTAAGAACTAAGAAGTAGATTTTATTGTTGAAAATGATGAGCTCAAGTTATAATTAATTATCATCTGTTTTTTTTGCTATAATTAATGTCTTATCTGTATGTAGAAGTTACAACTTGCTTTATGACATTGGAAGTTATAATGTAGTAGTATGTATAAGCATAAGTAACATGTAGGTCAATTTTATTGGCATTGGCAGGTTCATCTAAGCTTCCAAGTTCGAGCCTCAGCTCAGGTTGGTGGTACAAAGGACTCCTCTGCCTTTCTCGATCAAGGCCTCAACAACTACCCTACTTCATACAATCAGTCAATTCGAGAAGGGATGTTATGTTCATCACATCAACACTTACCTTGGTGATGACCATTTTGGGTGGTCTTGCAGCTTTGGTGGCTGTTTAGACCCAGCTGAAAGAAGTGTCTTTGTAAGTGGTAGGTGCTCTTTCTCTGTCTTTAAAGATTTCATTTTGCTTGGATTGTTAGATGTATAGTTTTCATAAGGTTATTATTGTGTTAAGTTAGTATAAAGTCTGCCATTGTTAAGATTTGATTGTAAAAGATTGAAATACTGTCACATATGCAGTATTGGTGCTCCATTTCTTTGTCTTTAGAGATTTCATTCTCATTATGCTTGGATTGCTAGATGTATAATTTTCATTAGGGTGTAATTGTATAGTAATGGGCCCTGATTCATAAAGTCTGAAGCGCATTTCTGATTATGGTTTGAGGTTTTGTCCTATTGGTTGCCTGTTCAATATTTTGTTCTGATGTAGATAATAGAACTAGGAATTAATAATAACTGGTTTCTTGGTCTTTTACTTTTTGTTGGATCCCAAGTTAATTGAAATTATATGTTTTACATCTTTTTTGGGCCGGAGGTATTTCCTGATCAATTGCTCTGTACTGCTGTATTTGGCCCATATTGTGTACACAGTTGCTTTATCAGTTGTAAATAGAAAGATTATGCAAGAATATTTGAGGTAGAAGGCTTTTAGTTTCATATTATGAATCTGCCTTGGACGTAAGAAAAGATGTGATAGGAAGTGGAACTAAAAATTTTTACATTTAATTGTGCCTAAGCCTTGTTCTCCATTCAATGTTCCGAATATCTTTTGCCAATTCAAAAGACACAAAAGGTTCACTATACCTGTGATTTTGACCATTTTCAAAGTCTGTGTGTGTGTGTGTGTGTGTGTGTGTGTGTGTGTGTGTGTGGCAGATGAGCTGGTTGATATGTAGATCAATCCCTTTTTAGAAATCATGATAGTTGGAAAGAAATGAAATGAAATATTCCATTGTGTTTAAGTTAAACATGTACCTGGTTTAGATTTATGTTTTCTGTTTCTTTTCTATTTCTTGGGTTTTGAATCCTCTCTGCCTCAATGCGTGTTATGTGTCGAGGAAGCTAAATTTTTTGTTCAAAAGTGCTGAACATGAATGAAAGGGTTGCTTATGCTCTTGATCAAGACTTATGTAATTGGCACATAAATGCTTGTGGATTTTGACTAGAAGTCGTTCCTGCAAAAGTTCAAACATATGTGCAGAGCTCTTATTAATATACGGAATATTATGATTGTTCAGTGTATGATAGATCTGTTTTGACACGTTGGTTTGATGTGTGCTAACTTCCCATATTTTCAGTGACGATGATGATGATGAAGATGAAACTGAAGCTCTTTTAGCGGAGCTTGAACAAATAAAGAAGGAAAGGGCTAAGAGAAAATGTGAGAGTGTGACTATAAAGCCTTGAAGTAATTTTGACTTGGGAGGATTTGAAGCTGGTTCCTTTTGAGTTTATGAATACTGTAGCGATAAAGTATCAGACTCCAACCTCTTGTTTCCTAGAGATATAACATGTGAGGACTGATTACAAATGAAATGATAATCCGTTCTCGTATGCTTTTTTTGTGAATTTTGAGTTTAGGATATAGATGCAACATAGAGGAATGTAAAAAGGAAGAGGTTGCTATTAGTCTGTTAACATGAGTACTATTCCATTTGTTGTGAGTGATCCCATGATTCCCAATTTCCCACCTATATCTAATTTAGATCAAATCTTCAATTAATGCTACTTGGTTAAGTAGAATATTTTTCTCTGTATGGGCACTTAGTCTAAAGCTTGTGTTTAATTTCCAATTAAAACAATGTAATATCCTTTAAATTTCTAGATGACAAGAAGCTTTTATGTTAACAAGTAGGAACTTATGTTCAAATTTATTTGGAGAGAACTTAAAACATTTATATATAATCTATAATTTGTACAATATTATACAAAAATTTACAAATTCATAACTATCTAATTACAACTTCTAAAAAAAAAAATTACAATTTCTAAAATTAATTACAAATGAAAATAATTTTTTTAAAAAAATCATCAAATATGGGAATGGGCAAAAAAGTGATCCTTTGAAATCTAATTATAAAATAAACTTGGGTTTTTCTAAACTATGCTTCCTAAGTTGTTGAATTTCTAAGTTATACTCATGCTTTTTCAAAGTTATAAATTGTGCCTTCACCTCTCCTCACGATATTTTATCAACAATACCCTTTGACATCCATATCAGTTAACGAAAGTTAAGTTATTTCATCAAAAATGGTGTCGTGGCGTTATTAATTTGACATGTGTCTCGTTCTAATTAGTTTAACACTTAAAAAAAAATTAAAAATCAGAAAATAAAATAATAAAAAAAGATTATTGTTAACGGCAAATACAAAAATTTGAACAAAATCAATTCATTATTAACAAGCCATTCGGCATCTACATATATCAACAAAATTGCAGCATCAGTATTAACCGAACAATGTGATGAGTTACTCGGTCAGGGGTTACTCATGGGATTCAGATAGGGGTTACTCGAGAGGTTCACTTGGTTAAGGGTTACTTGAGGGATTACTCGAATTACTCGATCAAGGGTTACTCGGTCATGGGTTACTCGAGTTGCTCGATCAGGGGTTACTCAAGTTACTAGGTAAGGGGTCATTTAGGGGGTTTGGTCAGTGGTTACTTGAGTAATTCGGACAGGGTTACTTAAAGAGTTCGATCAGGGGTTACTCAATCAGCGGTTACTTGAGGGTTCATTCAAAGTTACTTGTAGAAATACTCAGTCCGGGATTTGTCGGTCAGGGGTTACTTAAGATAGAGGAGGAGAGGAAGGGGAGAACGAAAGAAAGGGAAAGGGAGATAGAGAAATAAGGGCCAAAATAGAAAGAATCATCGAGAGAGAGAAAGGGAACTAGGAAAACGAAGGGTTTGAAGAGAGAGATGACAAAGAGGAGCTAAGAGATAGGGTAGGCCGAAAGATAAAGATACCAGTTCTAAAAAGATAAGGGGTAGGCTAGAAGAAGGGATAAAGGTTGGGAGGAAAAAAAGTTAGAAAAAATGGGAGAGAAATATGGGTTATGAAGGAAAGAGGATGAGATTCTTCAAAAAAAAAAAAAAAAAAGGAAAGAGGATGAGACTGATAAATGCTAAAAAAAGATATAGTGACAGGAGAAATGCAAGGGGGTAGGAAGAGAAATAAAGAGAGTGAAATAGGGAATAGGATTCAGCGAAAAGGACAGAGAAAGAGTATATGATATAATAATAAAGAACGAAGAAGAAGGCTCGAGGGAGAAAGAGAGTAAGGGAGTAAGTGCGACCTATAATTTTCGATTATTGTTTTATCTTTTCTCACTTATTTGAACTCGATTTTGTCACAACATATATTATCAAACAACTTTTTGGTGCAACAAGACACACACCGTGTGGCAGGGGTTACCCGAGTTATTTTGTTAGGGGTTATCCGAGTTATGCAGTCAAGGATTACTCGATTTACTCGGTCAGGGGTTACTTGTGAGGTTCAGGTATGGGTTACTCGAGAGGTTCACTCGGTTAAGGGTTACTTGAGGGATTACTCGATCACATGTTACTCGAATTACTCAGTCAAGGGTTACTTGAAGAGTTACTCGGTCAGGGGTTACTCGAGTTACTAGGTAAGGGGTTATTTAAAGAGTTCGGTCAGGGGTTACTTGAGTAATTCAGTCAGGGTTACTTAAAGAGTTCGGTCAAGGGTTAATCGGTCAACGGTTACTTGAGGGTTCATTCAGGGGTTACTTGAAGAATTACTTAGTGCGAGGTTCGTCGGTTAGGGGTTACTTAAGATAGAGGAGGAGAGGAAGGAGAGAAGGAGAAAAAGGGAAAGATAAGTAGAGAAACAAGGTCCAGAGTGAATCATCGAGAAAGAGAGAGAGAAGTAGGAAAAGCGAAGGGTTTGAAGAGAGAGACAAAGAGAGGCTAAGAGATAGGGCAGGCCGAAAGATAGAGATATCTGTTCAAAAGAGATAAAGGGTAGGCTAGAAGAATGGATAAAGGCTAGGAGAAAAAAAAAAGTTAGAACAAATGGGAGAGATTAAAATATGGGCTATAAAGGAAAAAGGATGAGATAGAGAGAGGTTAAAAAAAGATATAGGGACAGGACAACTTATTTAGTTGGATTTATTTAAAGGCGGGGTGAGCAATTTAATTAAAGGCGGGGTTATTGTATATGGATTTTAGGACTAGACAACTTATTTAGTAATTAGCAAACTATTAACGGGTGGACAATTTATTAGGGGTGACTTAATATGCATATGGTTTTTTAAGGGTAAACAAATTATTTAGGAGTGAGGTAATCGTATAAGTTTATTAGAGGTGAGCCAATTTTATAGGGGTGAACAATTTATTTAGGGATGAGCAAATTCTTTAAGGGTAATCAAACTATTTATTTGGGGGTGAACAATTAATGTAGGGGTGAGGTAATTATGATTTTTAGAGGTTAGTAAATTATTTGGAGGTGAACAAATTTTTAGAGATAATCTTTTATCTTATCTCTAAAAGTTTATTCACCTCTAAATAATTTATCTTATCTTTTTTAAATGGTGTACAATTGAAAGGCATGCATGTATGAAACTAACATGTAGAATCAAAATAGTTATGCATTGCACTTAAGTAAATGTGTAATTAATCTTGGCAACTCCTACTTTATTGTTAACAAGTATGTCAATCATCTTTTGTTAATTTGGTACAACAACAAAAACCAATCCATTCACATAAAAATTTCGGCCTATAATTAAAATTCACGTTATAATTTTCTTACTACATAAACAACGACATTACTAATCCATATATAACAATAACATTATATTTGTTGATACAATGAATACTATGTCAAAATATAACAAATTAATTACACATTTACCTTAAGTGCTACGCAAAACTATTCCGATTCGCCAAACGGAGCGCGCGCATCGCGCGCGCGGGGGTCGATAACTAGTTTATTCAAATACTTGTAAAATTTAACACATCTCTAGTAAAGGGGAAAAATTTGACTCAACGTAACAAAGAGCACATAGAGTGAGGGGGGCTAGAATTAAAAGGGTCCTTTTCAACTGAAATTTATTTTATTTACTGTAAACATTTTAGCATTGAGCCGTTGAACGTAATTAATATAAAGTAAAAATGATTGGAGTTTATAGTTTGATTATCTCTAGTGCTTAGGTGTTTAATTTTGGTAATGTCATGTTTAATTTATTTTTACTTATTTTACGTAAAATAAGTTTAGCTAACTTAATAGTTTTAGGTTCTTTTCAGATATTATTGAGCCGTTAGTCTTTTTTCTTCTATTTTTTCACGCTTGAGTAACACGTATATTATGTCTAGATACAAAAGGATTATTTTCTTTATATATAATAAAGACTAAAGAGCTTAATTAATAACTATGGAGTAACATTAGATGGAGTACATGATTGCGAGTCTTACGACATGATTTGATGGTTTAATGAACCAAAGTAGTTTTTACTAAAGTATGTTGCCATTTCTGCTCACCTTCAACGACAAATAGTCAAAATTAATGGTACTATTACTCTTAATATGATACAACTTTAACATGACATTATTATGTAACACACTAAAAAATTTGTATGGCGGCTAACTTGTAAAAGTTTGAATATACTGTACTCAGATCAATTAGTGCACAACGTCGGCCATCTTTGAATTGGAAATTTAGAATGGATAATAATAATTATTATGAAATGTTGATGAGTAATATCAGATCATATTTGCATAATTGATCTTTTGGCTTTCCATAAAAACATTCAGTTTTGTGGCTTAGCTTGTCATTAACAATCAAATCTGTTCCCTGTACTTTCATTAAGTAATGATAATAATGTACCTAATTGCTATGATGAATCAATTGAAAATTTATGTTTGATTTGATCAACATATTAAAGGTATGCTGGTAGTTTAGTTGATGTGATTGACTCATATCTATAACTTTCAAAAGGCCTCCATATCTACAACCAACAATGGAGGCTAGTGCTTTTGAGAAAAACAAAGGATGGAAAAGATGGGTGCGACCATTTGACTTCTCGATTTCCAAGTACATACACATAAATATTTTCAATTTCTAGATTATTATAATAGAAATACGTACTTATACAAGTATTCACTATTAGATCGACTTTTATTTGGCCAAAAATTTTGGGGCCAATATGCTAGAAAGTTGTGGTTAACTAAAGGTGATCGGAGCTCTCGTTTTTTTCATGAGTCAATGAAATTTCGTTCTAGTAAAAAGCAAATTTTTTGCCTTCGAAATGATGATAACCAATGGATTGATACCCCCTCTGAAATAACTAACCTATTTTATTCTAAATTTTTTAAACGGTTCAAATCCGATCATCCCCGATAAAGAGTTATCTCTCTTCCTTGGATTGATCCTGTCATTTCCTCCGAAGATAATATGGAACTTACTAAAGCTTTTACGGATGATGAAATTAAGGCTGCTTTCTTCGATATGTCTCCCTATAAATAAAGCCTCGGGTTCTGATGGCTATGGTCCAAAAAATTTTCAACGTTATTGGGCGATTTTAGGTTCGGATATCTGTAAAGCAATAAAGGGCTTTTTCTATAATGGCATTCTCTTAAAAGAGCTTAACCATACTATTATCACGTTGATTCCCAAAATTACCTACCCAACTAAGGCAAGTCAGTATAGACCTATTAGTCTTTGTACTACGATTTATAAAGCAATTTCAAAAAATTCGGTTAATCGTCTAAAGCCTTTTCTTAAGAAAGTTATTGGCCCCCACCAAAATGCGTTTGCTCCAAACCATGCTATACAACATAATATTCTTCTTGTGCATGAAGTTCTTAACCTTTTTAATAAATCTAAAAGTAAGAAAGGTTGGTTAGCCCTTAAACTTGATATGGAAAAAGCTTATGATCGTATTGAATGGGACTTTTTATGGTCCACCCTCGCATCTTTTGGTTTTAGTCATACTTGGATTAGCTGGATTAAAGCTTGTATTACTACTGTGTCTTACTCTCCGGCAGTCAATTATACCAAGACTAATCTAATTAAGCCCACAAGAGGTTTAAGGCAAGGTGATCCTCTTTCTCCTGCCTTGTTTGTTATTTGTATGGAGGTCTTGGCTAAAAAATTGCTCCTCCTTAGCCAAAGCAAATCTCTAGGCATTGGAGTCAAAATTGCGCCATCAGCCTCGATTATCCCTTGTCTTTTATTTGCAGATGATAGTCTTTTTATTCTGTAAAGCTACGACAACGGCTTGTAACACTCTCCGTCATACTTTAGCCGAGTTTGCTTCGCTCTCTGGTCAACTTATTAACTTCCATAAATCTTCTATTGTTATTTCTAAATATGTTTCAAATAGTCATAAATCTAATTTGGCTAGTTTTTTTAATATGAATCCTAAGTCTTTTCTTGGTGGTTATTTAGGGGTTTTCTTTAATTCCTCATGTTTCAATAAAGATAACTTTCAACATCTTATTGCGAAAGCAGATCAAAAAATGAATTCCTAGTCTTCCAATTTAGTTTCTAAAGCTAGTAAGATTGTGCTAATTCAGAGCCGTCTAGAGGCTATTCCTTCTTATGCAATGACTACAGCTCGTCTTCCTGTTTCTGTTTCCTCTTCTTTGGATAAAATTAATCGAGATTTCTTTTGGAAATAGTCTCCTGCTAAAAAAGGTCTTCCAATGGTTGCTTGGGATACTATCTGTCAACCCAAGAGTCAAGGTGGCCTAGGTTTGCGTAAATCTGATGCTATTAATTCAGCTTTTCTAGCTAAATTAGGCTAGAAAATCATGACTGAACCTTCCAATTTATGGGTATAATCAATTACAGCAAAATACCTTCGTTATTCTCACTTTCTGAGCTATCGTTCTCAGCCTACAGATTCTTGGATTTGGAAAAAAATTCTCCAAATTCGTCCTCTACTGATTAGGGGCCTTCGATGGAAAATTGGAAATGGTTCTTCTATTCTTTTTTGGGTTGATATTTGGTGTGCTGATACTAATATTATTGCTCTTTTAAATTTAGACCCAGATCATATTCCTAATATTGATGTCACTGTTGATATGTTTATCTTAGAAAATAATACTTGGAATATTCCCCTTCTACTTTCGGTCCTCCCTCATGACCTTGTCCAAATGATTCGGGGAATCCCCTTCCCTTCTGCCCCTGTTCCCGATGAACCCTGTTGGGGTCTATCTAAAGGTGGTCAATTTACTGTTAAATCAGCCACTTGGCTGGCCCACAATTCTATCCCATGCTCTCCTTAATGGGAATTTCGGTGGATATGGAATTTAGATATTTCACCCAAAATTAAAATCTTTTTATGGCAAATCCTTCGGAACAGTCTCCCTACTAGACAAACCTTAGTTTCTAGAAATATTAATGTGCCTTTTTCTTGTGCTTTTTGTAATATGCATTCTAAGTCTCAACAACACTTATTTCTTCTCTGTCCTTCCTCATTAGATCTTTGGTCTTCTACGTCTGTTCGTACTTGGGTAGGTTTGATACCCTCCTCTCCTACGATCCCAGATCTTTTTCGATCTCTCAAGATATCTTTTCCCCGCTCACTCCCTAAGATTGCCATCCTTTTTTGGAGCATTTGGAAATGTCGTAATACTATTATTTTTAAAAATACTTCAGCTAATATAACTAGTATTTATATTCGTGCCTTTTCTCTATTTCAAGAATGGCAGGCTCGTTCTCTCTTGGATGATATCCACCTTCCAAGCAATCAGTCTATTCCTACTAATGCCCAGTCTTCCCCTGCTATTATTGCTTGGTCTCCACCTCCTGTAGGCTATTGTAAACTCAATTTTGATGGTTTCGCCCTTCACAATTCAGCATCTGCTGGTGTTGTTCTTAGGGACTATTTAGGAGATCATATTGCTAGTCGTACTTATAATTTAGGCTTTTGTCCAGCTTTTCTTGCTGAAGCCATTGCCCTTCGTAATGACCTCCTCCTAGCTAGGGAGCATAATATCACTCATAATATTATTGAAGGTGATAATCTCACTGTTATTAATATTTTGTAGGGTCATTATAACTGCCCGTGGAAGCTCCAGCTGCTAATGGATGATATTAAGAACATTTTGAATTCTTTCTTGGCCTTCAAGTCTCAGCATATCTATCGGGAAGGAAATCGAGCAGCAGATTATGTTGCCTCTCTTGGCTACTTCACTTTGACGCACCAAGATATTGACCCATTAATGGATAGCAAATTTTCTTATTTCTTACTTTTAGATAGAATAGGGTACGGTCTTGCGAGGTTCCTAATCTACCCCTGTATCTTACTTTAAAAAAAAAAAAAAAAAAAATTAGATTGTGGATTAACAAATGAATATAAGTTAATGTCAACCATCACGTCTTTTTTACATATCACTTTAAACTTTCTAAGTCCTAGTAAAAATCGAAATATGAACTATCGATTTTATTCAGATTGATCGAACTAACCCTAAATTGGGTTTTGAGCATATATTTGTGGATTTTAAACTTGCATAATTTAAAAAGTGGGTCAATAGATGATCCATTGTGCCAACTACTTTTGTTGTTTGGTATATTAGTTGATTATTATTGAAAGCAACTAGTACATATATCATACCTTATTATATATTAGCAAATCAAAAGAAACATATTACAATCAATTATATAATAAAAAAAAATTATATTCAATGTTTACCCGTTAGGAGAATTAGTAATCATAACTACTCTCTCTGTCTCTAAAAGCTATTCGCATTTTATGAGACCATCACTATTCAAATATGAATAATTTTTCAGGACGAAGTGACTATAATATACTTTAAGATTATTTGATTCAAATCTGACTAAATCGTGATCCGTACCTATTTGACATGTCCAAGTATCACCATCCAATATACCACCAAGAACATGGGAAGATGGGATTGGACCGTTATCTTATCCTTAAAATGATAAGATCAACCACGAGTCTGGTAGTTGAGAACTTCCTTACTTAGGCATTAACTTACTCAAATCAATATTCCCAAGATAATTAGCGCATAAACAATACGGAGTAATGATCAATATTAATGTGATTAGGAAGTAAGCCAAAAATAGCTAGTCAAAAGCATAGAATTAATTAACCCAAGTTCTTTTTTCTATTTTTTTTTAAAGCAAAAGATCGATAAGTACTATTGAAAGTAAATCAAGGTCCGCCAAGATGATAAAACCTAACCCAAATTCCTTTTAATGGCCAAAACAACAATGAATTGTAGTTAATTTTTGCGTGTTCTTGTTATAGCATTGTCTACACTTATATTGAGTAGTCAGTCCATCACATGCAAATGCTCCAACAAACTATTATGAGTACTTTTCACGCCTCTTTTTCATCGTATGAGGCCAAATCCCACATTTTCCTGCCTAATTGCTCTTTCAAGCTACTACATGAAAACTTAAATTTAGGATTTTAGTTTGCTATTGTAATGTTAATTCGCAATTGGTTAGGCATAGGGAACGGTATTATGACATGAATTATGGATATACATTAATCATACTTAATGGTGGAGTACTACTTAATTGTACTATAAAGTTCTAATTGAACATTACGAGATGACCTTACAATGTGAATTCACATGGTTAGTTTTAGTACGAAATTTTAAATCTCTTTACAATATAGTCCTCCTCCGCACATCACGTCTTTGGGGAAAAAATAGTATATGTATTCACATGTAATTACTTAATCAATTAACATATACTAAAAGCGAACCTAAAATGACACTTGTCACAGTGTCATCAATAATTTTCCCGCCCATTTTACTTTCTGTTTTTACGAAGATTCTGTAAGGAAATCATTTTATAATAATGAAAAATATCTTTCTTCCAGTTAAAATTCTTAACAATAATAACTCTCCATATAAATCCAACTAATACATTTTTATATTTACTTTTGAATTAATATTATATTATTATGAGTAAAAAATTTTTTATAAAATTCAATACAATAATAACTCTTTAAAAAATTAATAACAACCGTGCATTGCACGGGATTTAAACTAGTTATGAGTATAAAGGTAAACTAAGTAAATTAAAATTAGGTATTATAATGGCGGATTCAAGGTTTGATAGTTGAATTATAAATAGAAGAAAGTAATGACAATATGTTAATTTTACAAATTTCATGATTAAATGGGCTGAAAGTTGCAACTTGTGTAATGGCCTAATCGGATACAAATGTACAAAACTACGGAGTGCTACAATGCCCAATTTGAAAGTTTCAATAGGCTAACATAGGCTTTCATGCCATGTTGGAATGTTAAATGGACTGACACAAAAACAAGTGAACGAGGAGAATATAAGATGCTTCCTAAAAATTTTCTAATCATTTTTATGGTCGTTATTCATTAATGTATAATTTTAGTCATTATTCCAATAGCATTTTACATAATAATTCTATATTTACATAATAATCGTGAAAAAATATAGTCAAAGCTTGAAAAATTTGTGTGTTGAAAAAATGGAGAAAATACACACACCAAAGGGGGATCCAATGAATCAAACGTGTAGCATAGATAAGTCATACTTTAGTCAACACTAGTTTTATTTTCCTATGTAAAACTTTCACACATTAGTTTTAATTTCTCAGGGCCCATATTGTTCACATTATTCCAAGATTTTTTTTTTTTTTTATTTTTTTTAAAGTTCATCAGTAAATTACACCCAGATAATAGCTATTTAAATTGAGCGCTATCCATAAATAATGCTAAAACGAAAACTAATTCCTGCGTCGATCGCAAAACCAATTTCTTCTCCCATACTTTGCCTCAAGTCCTAATGTCACTACAAATTTTTACCTACACCCCTATTTTGGTAGCTCTGCCCGCACCCCCCTTCTATCATAATGACGTCATCTTATAATTTCCGGGTTATATAAAATGTTCACGTTTATATATATAAATGTTCAATTTTGTATCATTAAATGTTCAATCTTGTTAATACGATGTGCTATATTCATTTTAGTATATTTTTATCATTTTTATTTTTAGATAGTTTTTCTTATTAATTTGCTTTATTATTTAGTTAAATTAATAGGCTTTGTTTGAAAAAATATCTTTCAATGTAGAATAAAATTAATTAATTACAATAATAATATCATTTTAAATCAATATATACTCATTATTTCTTAAGCATAAAAGGGAACTCTTTCAACTTTTCAAATGTACACATGCTTAAGTTTAATAACAATACAAAAAATGAAAATCTTAAACTTCAAATATATACATATCATATATATGTGCCTTACAAAATGATTATTGTCTTTCAATCTATAAATTTGGTATAAATAAAAAGTATATAGAATTATCGTCCTTGTCATACGGTTGTACCCCTTTTACTCTTATGATGCTTGTGCATTTTCCTTTAATTTATACATATCTTTTTCACAATATATACATAATCGTCTTCAACTTTTTTTATTATTTTTTTATTTTTTTATTTTTTATTTTTTTTATTTCATTATATCCTGTGTAATAAGAGATCAAAATATTGTAAAGAAAAATGTTAGTAACAATCAAAATACACTATAAACAAAACAAGATAATTAAATCAACATTTACAAAAACAAATTTGAACACATTGCCAGAATATGAACATAGTTCAACACGAGAATGAACAAGTATTACAATCTATATGAACATATTTCAACATAAAAATGAACATATACCAAAAGTCCAATGAACATCTTCAATACGATGATGAACAATTATAAATTGAGCATTTTTTAATATAATAACAAACAAATATAAAAAAATTGAAACAAATATATCTCTTCATATGAGAATGAACAAGTATAAACTAAATGAATATGCTTAGATATAAAAATTAATATTGTATTAGATTGCAAATGAACATCTTTCAATAAGACAATGAACATGTAATGCAAAGAAAATGAACATATATCAAATTTAAATGAACATATATTAATACGAAAATGATCATAAATAAACATGAATTCCATCTAAAATGATCTTTTTTCCATCTAAAATCAACATTTACGATAGATTAAAATTTACTAGCCAAAATTCGTCATATATTAGTTTTTAGTGACAAAATAAGTAATATTAAATTATAATTGACGGTTCAATTTCATAAATCAAATTAATAATTTATCTTTAATTTAAGTTATTATAATTTGAATATTTTTTTTGGCAATTATAATTTGAATATTAATCCTTCTACAAATGAACATAAAGTTCATCTAAAATGAACATGTACGATAGATTAAATGTACTAGCCAAAATTCACCGAATAACAATTTTTAAAATATGTTATAATTATGGAAAATTCTTATAACATAATTTAATAATTATTAAAATAATCACTTCCATTAAAACTATGAGCAATCACAAACTCTAATTGAAATTTCTTATTAAATATGTGAAGAATTCTAATGATAATCTATTAATATGTGAATGAACATATACTAATATATAAATGAACATTTACCAAAATGAAAAAGAACATCCATAAAAAAAAAATAAAAAAAAAAAAAAAAAAACAAAAAAATTCCACTATGAACTAAATTTACATTTCTATAATCCTACAAAATAGATCAAATTGTCCATTATGTTAGGGCAATTGAACAATATTTTTAATTTTTTTTGTCCAATAATTTTACAAGCTAATAACACACACCACAAGTTCAATCAATTAATATAGATGATACCAAACATCATTCTATTATAATTACAAGGAATCATTATTATGATAAAATTAGAAGAATCATGAACTACTAACACTGAAATTTTATATTATTGAAGAATAAGGCAAATAAAAAGTTAGGGTTATAACTTTTTTTCGAAAAAATTATAAGAAATCACGAACTACTACAGAAATTTAATATATCTAGAGAAAATAATTGAAAAACAAGGCAAAAAGTTAAGGGTTGCAATTTTTTCCTTCAAAAAATAAACAAAAATAACTTACAATTTGATTTTTGACCTTTCTTTTGATGAAATTTCCTTCGATTTTGTGCTTTTATCTTTTAAATCTAATATTTTAATTGAGATCTAAACGAATTTTGATTTTTTTTCAAGAGACATTTGAGAGATTTTGGTAGTTTAGGAGAGAGAATGTGGAGTGAAAATGAGAAAAGTGGGTAAAATTTTGAGGAGAGAGAAAATGTAGTAGTTTTACTTTTTTTTTATTCAATATGATAGTATTTACTGTACATGGAAAGGAAGGGAAGGGGGGTGTAGGTATTACTACCTACAGGGGGGTGTAGGTAATAACAATTACTAATGTCACTTGTGAGTTGTGAACTCTTTCTTAGTTTCTCTCAAGTAATTGGGCTCTAAAGTTTAAAAATCAATTGGACCTCTAATCAAGAAAAAAAAAACCAAACAACCCATTGGGCCAAACATAATTAAAACAAGCAATTCAACCCAAAATAATCGTCCATATCCAGTCAGCAAATAAAAGACGTACGGAGTAATAAAATTGTCTTTTATTTAAATCTATCACTTGAACAATGCTGTACCTCAAATTTTAACAGCTAACATTACAACTCAGCCAAAGAGGAGAGAGAAAGTTGAGTTGGAAGGAAGAAAGAAGACGACGGTTGAGATTTTGTGTTCATTTTAATGGCAACCTTCGCTTCTTCTCCCGCCACTTTCTCTCTCCTCCCTTCAACGTCGCCGTCTTCACAACCACCGTCTCGTCTCTCTCTTCCTTTCTCTCTCCTCAAACTCACCACTTCTTCTTCCGTAGTTTCTAGAAGATGTCGGAGATTCGTTGTTGTTGCTGCTGCTTCGTCTTCTCCGTTTTCGTCGTCGTTCGAGGAGTTTGATTCTGGTGATAGTGCTAGGTCTAAGGTTAGATTAATCTGATTTTGATTTTATTTTTTATCTGTTTTTGTTTGTATTTTGTTTGCTTTGGTTGATTGATTGATTGTTGAGAATTTTGGAGCTTGATTAATTGTTGAGTTGTGATTGATGGAATACTTAGGGTTCTGATTTTAGTTTTGGATTGGTAATTTTTTCTATGAATTGTGAGATATAAAACGGTTAGGTGTTTTCGGTTAGGAATTTGTTTGTTTTGATTGATTGTTGAGAATTTTGGAGCTTGATTAGTTATCGAATTCGTGATTGCTGGAATACTTAGGGTTATGATTATAGTTTTGAATTGGTAATTGTGTTTATGAATTGTGAGGTATAATAATTTTAGGTGATTTTTGTTAGAATTTGTTTGTTTTGATTGATTATTGAGAATTTTGGACCTTAATTAGTTAATTAATTGTTGAATTCGTGATTGCTCGAATACTTAGGATGCTTATTTTTGTTTAGGATTGGTAATTGTGTTTATGAATGGTGAGATGTAAGGATTCATGCTAGGAATTTGTCCTTTGATTGAATTATCAGATATCTGGAATTTTTTAGGGTAAATTTTGATTTTGATTTCAAAAGATAGTGATATGCAATATAGGAAATTAAATAAGTAAAGCTTGTGAATTAATTAAAAAAAAAAAAAACAAAAAACAATATAGATGTTTGATAAATGTACTACCTAAGTCTGCTCCTGGATTGAGCTGTATGTGTCATCAAGAAGCTAATTGAATTTCAGTATATTAGCTTATTGTTTTGATTTTGTGAAGAAAAAGATGTGTAATTAAGAATAAATAAATTGATGCTCAGTGTCCACTTTCTGACTTTCATATGCTGATCTTTCAGTCTCCAAAACTCTTGGATCTGATCCAAGACATCGAACCACTAGATATCAGCCTCATCCAGAAAGATGTTCCTCCTACTACCATTGATGCTATGAAAAGGACTATTTCAGGCATGCTAGGATTGCTTCCTTCGAATCAATTTCAAATTCTTGTTGAGGCTTTGTGGGAACCTCTCTCCAGATTGCTGGTATCTTCAATGATGACTGGGTATGTCTGAATTTGCTGTATTATAGAAACTTTTACCATTTACTGAGTATTGCAATACGAAGTATATAAATGTGAACTATTCTAGTTATTGTTTTCCGCTGTAAATTAAGTCTAATGACAGTTGAAAAATATAGTGGTACCTGGCGTTAATTTGAAATCGGCTTCCATTATTAGAATATTGAAAGCCTTCTCGCTTAAATTCTGCTTTCAGATGTGCCATTTTTATTTTGGAGGAATTCCCAAGTTATGGATCTAGATATACATTATCATCAGATGTATATGACTAGACTCGAATCCTCTTAAAAACCCTTTAGAATGACCCTAGGTTGTGAGTCTTTTGATTTAAGATAATGTTACTCATAATTACTGATATGGTGTGGCTATTACCTTCTTAAAAGAGTTAAAACTAGTAGCGCTTCGTTTAACTGGTGCTTCATTCTTAAGTCCTGCATCTACTTGAAATACAAGGCCTGCTCTCATAGAGTCATTAGCTGTTGCTAAGCAATTTACTGTCTTCTTCCTCTGTTACTTGTTTTATTGTAGATTTTGCCTTTCTCTTAATCTCTGCATTTCTGCACCAGCTGTTCAGCTGTTGTACTGTCCCACTGCCCGATGAGTGCCATGTCACTTTAGCAAATTGTTAGGCGTAGTAGAAAAAGGAAGCCAGCAAATTTCAATCTCTGGACTCAGAGTATCAATGTTTTTATTATTGGTGATATTTGTGTTTGCTCTGCTTCTCCCATTCTCTGAGCTATTTTTTATTCATGGTGATATAAAATAGTTCATAGTGGAGAGCTTTCATGGAATATATCGCTTAAATGTTGGGTGTTAGAACTCTATGATTTGTAAGGATAAAATAATTGAGTAGAGTAAATAGCTCTCTACATTATGGTTATTGATTTGTATGTTTGTAATGGTTTTGGGCCTTTTGGCTGTGATTGTTGCGCTTTCATGTGTGTCATAGTTGTTGCTTGTGTCTACGAGCAAAGAATTCTGTTCTTATGACACTTCCAAAAGATGTTTTTATCTTGATATGCTGGAGAGCATGGCTGTTATGACATTTAAATTCTTGTTTTAAATTGTATGCTAAATTCCCCAACTTTTGTTTATTTGTTGCAGATATACTTTAAGAAATGCTGAGTATAGGCTTTGTTTGGAGAAAAACCTTGATATTCATGATGAAAATAATGAGAGTCAAATATCAGAGGCCCTCAATCTTGGTTTGCAGGAACTATTACTTGACAGTGTTAGAAGAGTCCAAGTTGCTGATGAAAGTGTGGTTTCTTCTAGTGGTGAGGAAATTGCTGAAAATCCATCTGAAGATTTCAGTAGCGAAGACATTGGTGAAATAACTCCTGAAATTCAGTCCTACATTCGTCACTTGCGTTCTCGGTTATCTGCTACTAAGAAGGTATTTATTTTGTTACATTGACGAAATAGCTTCTCAGTCTGCCATTTGAAGCTTACGTGTAATGTGCTTTTCTTCAATACTTGCCTCACCCAGAAAATTTCTTTAGTAAATTAATACCATCAATAGAGGTCAAAGTAGTGTTTAAAATATTTCAAAATTATGAGCAAGATTATTATGAAATATTGAAATGTTTATGTTATTTACTCAATCTTGGTTGAGAAAATGCTGATTACTTGTTGATGAATGGTAAGACACTTTCTCATAATCTTACTTGATATTGATTAAAAAGGAGCTGAGAGAAGTCAAGAGGAAGAATGCTGCTCTTCAGATGCAACAATTTGTGGGAGAGGAAAAGAATGAGTTGTTGGATTACCTGCGCTCATTGCAACCTGAGAAGGTTAGAAAATAATCTCTGCTTCTTTAACGTAATTTGCACTAGTCATTCTTTGCTATGGCTATGATCAATATGACTCTTGCTATTACATTGTGATTTGTGATGATTTTTTCCTATATATATGCATTATATCAAGAATGCAACTTGACCATATTACTTTGACCATATGAGAAGGGGAGGGGGTTCGATGGGTTTGTTGAGAGACTTTAGACATACGTCTATCCACATCCAGACTTTACCAAAATTGAACCAGTTAAATATAAAGACTAGAATCACGTGAATTTTGTGGATTGCAGAGCAAACTGGGAAAGTTAGATTCGGAGAGTACCAGTCCATTTTTAGATCAGATTCGGACTGGATTTGCCACGTTTCACATTTTCTTTGAGACCAAATCATAACAGGTTGATATATAGAAATTGAGATTTAGGATGGCTTGGTGAGATAGAACTTCTATGAAATATAACATGTGGTACAATTGATTTTACCCTTGCTATAAATGTTATTGTTGATCAACATGCTTACACTAAACTTTCCTTCTCATGACCATTTGACTCGTTGGTATAGGTGGCAGAGTTGTCAGAACCAACCTCTGCTGAAGTCAAAGAAACAATTCGTTCTGTTGTCCATGGTCTCCTTGCAACATTATCTCCAAAGATGCACTCAAAGGCCCCTCCTCTGTCAGAGAAGAATGCTGCTGGAGCTTTAAATGTTGAAAACGAAGACTGTGCGGAACTTATTGAAAACACTTCGCTTAATTTTCAGCCCATAATTTCACTGACCAGAGATTATCTTGCACGTCTTATATTCTGGTTAGTCTTCTGAGCTCATCTTCTCTCTTGCCTTCCGACCTTTTTGCTTTTATTGTGTGTGTGTGTGTGTGTGTGTTAGAGAGAGAGAGAGAGAGAGAGAGAGAGAGAGAGAGAGAGAGAGAGTGCTTTTCAGTCTTGGAGTTAGGTTTCTCATTTGTAGAGATTGGTATCATCCTATTATGCTAGAGTGCTAGTAGCACCTTGCGTGTACAGAAGATGGTTAATAGATGCTTCATTTGTTTATTTTGTTTGTTAAGGTGCATGCTGTTGGGACACTACGTTAGAGGTCTTGAATACCGAACACAACTGACGGAACTACTTTCACTTTCACCAAACAATGAAGATGATCGCCTTGATAGGGAGTAAATTGCCTGAAAGCCTGAAAGGTCTTTCTATTATTGCTGTCAGTCATCCCAATGACGATGAGGGAGAGCATGCCTTGAAATGCACTGTCTATATGTATTTCGGAAAATGTACGGTGTGCAAAAAGGCACAATTACTGTTTCCTCAATGAGGGTTGTATCTTGTTTATAAGTATATCATGTAGTTGCTAATGTTCCTCTTCGTTTGGCTTCTCTCGAGGCAAGTATTATTATGAATACCAGCTTCACAACCATCGGCAGGCAGTGTTTTACACTTAATGAGAAATTTTGTACTGAAGATTATACCGGTAATGTAGCAGCTCACTGCTTGCACTTGTGATTTAATTGATGACTACAGGTAGTTTTGCGTCATTAATTTGCTATATGTACTGTGCTGCTCAAGTAGCAGACCTTAATGTCTTAGAAGGCTTAGCAAGCAACAAAATTTGTGAACATGAGGACTGAGGTGGCATCTGAGTTCCGACTCTTCCGAGGTTAGCTGCCATTGTCATGAAATGTTGCACCTCCTTCCCTAATAAGCACCCAATTTCAATGAATATTGTGTTTTCTTATTCTGTATCTTCGGGTTAATTTTCTTGACATACCTCTTTATATTCAGATTAATCTAAGCATAAGCTTTTATTTTAAAGTCATGAATGCTTGTGAAATATAAATCCAAAACTTTGAAAAATGTTATGCTTATTAGTTTTGTAAAATTTTAAAATACTCCCTTGCTGCATGGACTGCAGAGAATGAGCTTCCAGGAATCGTATATTGCTGTATGAACTAGAGAACAAATTCAGATCGTTTTTAGTCGACACGTTTAAATTGGCATAGAATTTAGACAATTTTTTTTTTTTTTTTTTGACAAAACAATTTTTTTTTTTGAAGGAAAGATAAAGATATTATTATTAAATTAAGTCAAGTCTGTTTTTAATTGACATGTTTAAACCTACGTAAAATATAGACAATTAAATTGACTTAATTTTTATACTAGTTTGTGTCCAACGAAGAAATTTAAAACTAATTACGGACTATTGTTACCCTGCTCAAAAATAATTCTTAAACAAATTACTCGTATACTCTTATTTTCACACTATTCAATTATTATATCTACCATATTACAGTAATAAATTTCTTGCATAAAAAGCAAATTATGCATTAAATTATTTTGGATTTTAAGGCTAGAATTCAATTTGTAATTTTGGGATGTTAAGATATTCTACTTGCTAGTTAGGAAAGAAATAATGTTTCTTAGCGTATCAGACTTGATTGTATTGATCTCTATTTCCCTAAATAAGTTGTTCAATTCATATAATGCAAATAAGCAATTTTAGTAAAAATCATATTGTATCTTTATGTTTGGGACAGTAATCAGTCTCCCATATATTTCCAACAACAATCTACTAATCATTAATAAAAATACAATTCTTGCAATATATATATATATATATATATATATATATATATATATATATATATATATATATATATATATATATATATATATATATATATATATATATATATAAATAATGGCTAGTTGATTCAAACAACTGATAAAAAAAAACATACTAATTGCATGCAAATGGTCACAAACACAAGTACACAACGGGGACTACATGATCTAGGTTATTTAAAGTTGAATGTATAGCTAAAATTAAGATTGTAAATTGTTTGGTTTAAAAAAATTGTTTTTGTATCCCTTAGGGTTTACATAATTACGTACATATAATTATTACACGAAGTTTCCAATATTATACGGAGTACTTTGGAAATTTACGGCAAAATCACAAATAGATCGATGTACGTAATTAATGTCTATTTACTCTTTATTCATTAATCCAGACCTTATAGCTACTTTTATTTTCCTTTTTTATTTTATCGTATTGAGGACGAAAAATGCCAAATCATGCATTAACAGCAATACCAATATAAGATTATTTTATCCACAATTTTTGCTACGAGTAAAAGGTTTATAGTCACTTAGCTTCTTCCTTCAAAAAAAAAAAAGTCACTTAGCTTCTCAATATAATTTGACATGGTTAGCTCAAGACTTATTTTACAGAGTAGTTATTTATCTTCGTTTTACGAGTATTTCTTTTTCAAATAGTCTTTGAGAATACACGTAACACATTTTTGGTTATAACATTTTAATTCTGATCATTTGCGGAATAAATGGCAGGCTAAGCTCATGAGTTAGACCCCGTTCACTTCACCTTATTTTTGCTGAACTTAAATTATTTTTATTGAACTGAAATTATTTTTGCTGAACTAAAATTATTTTTACTGATTTTCTATTATATTTCTTCTTTGTAGTTACCAAACTTATTTTTATTGAACTAAACTTATTTTTACTGAATTGAACTTATTTTTACTGAACTGAACTTATTTTTACTGAATTGAAATTATTTTTACTCAATATTATTTTTTTTAAGGTGGAGTGAACAGTGCCTTATAATGAAAACGCCCGTTTCTTCTTTATCCACTAATCACATATATAAGGGATAATTCACACTTTAAATGATGCTCTCCTCGATTTTGGCGATTTTGTCCAAATATGCTTTACAAGAAGATATTGTAGATGGATTCAATTCGCAACGACTTCGTGTTAATTAATTTTTGAAGGCCTTGTACAGTTGCACCCCTTGACATTATTAGTGATTTGTATATAAAAATAGAATTATTTTTTCATAATGAGTACCATTAATTGGATGATTGGTTTAACATATGAAGTGTTATTTGTTTCCTCTAGGAGGCTAGGATACTTGTTTACCAATTAATTTCCAATACTAGCCTACAAACTATATCAAGCTATTTGGTTGATCATGGTAAGTCTAAAGTTCTATCGGGCCAATGACTTCTCATGCTTTCACTTTATGGAAATTTTTACTTTCTATGTTTTGTTATTTCATTTAATTTAATGATCTATTACGTACAAGGCCAACATTATTAATTAATTATAAAATTACTATATAGAAAATGGATTAGCGAATCAATAAAATCCCCTATCCAAAAAAGTTTAGTTAATTACATCTATCGTTTAAGATTATGTGTAACTGTGTAAGTCCACGTGCTAATATATGTAACCGTTACCGACTAACCGTTTTTAAACTCAATAGATATAGATCAGGTGTAATCTCAACAAAAACAATTTAAATAAATATATTTTCTATATAACCTACAAATATATTATTAATAGAATTCAAAAAAAAAATTAATAATTTAATGAAGTGATTAGATAAATATAAACACCATAACAAATCAAAGTGGTTAAATATATAGTACAAACAAAAGGCATAATAATTAATAATAATAATAATAAAAGATAGGTGTATAAAACAAATCAATTTGTTATCAAATACTAGTAGGAAACAATCATCAACAAATAATCAACCAATACATGTCAAAATAATAACCATATTATTCGTATATAAAGGTTCTAGTAAATCTTTTTTGTTATCTTTTTCAACAAAAAACAATCTTTTTTAACCCCCTTGATATTCGATCTTCCTAAAACCCTAATCACTCGATCTTTTTTAAACCCTTTATAAATATTTCTCTCCCTACTTTTTTTCCTTCTATTTCTCTCTCTAACAATCAATCTTTTTCTTTGAGTTTTCTCCCTCAATCAATGGACCGTCAATTGCGTCCTTCTTTTTCTTCCAACCCTTCGTCTTCCTCTTCTCCTTTACAAGATCAATTCTCTCGGCTTTCGCTATCAGGTTCCGATTCAGCTTCGCAATTCCCGAACCTCCCTCGCCCTAACAACAATGATTCTTATTATCATGATCTCGAACAACAGTTGAATAGAATGCGAGAACTTATTATGGCTGCTGCAAATCAAGAAGTCGTCACTAATCCATACTACCCGAACCTCATCAACAACACTGTCCCCGGTTCTTTGTCAGGTTCGGGTTCGGGTTCAGGTTCGGGTTTAGGTTCTGGTTACGTTCCTCCTTTTGATTATTTCGCAATGCTGCCTCGAAACGAGATTCAGCCCGTCCTTGGTAACAATTATAGTAATAGCAATAATAATCATTACTATAATCCTGATTTTCTGACGCTTCTTTTGTACAACACTTTCCAACAAAATCTCAGTAATAATACTACTACTACTTATCATCATCGTCGTAACAATGTTAATTACAACAATAATTATTATCCAAGGAGGAACACGACAACGACAGCAACAACGATAGCAATCCCTCGAACACGAGGGCTTGTTGGTGGTGTAACCCCGTCGATGATATCGTGGGAAGAGATCAAGGGAAAAGTTCTGAAATACGCGATTGAAAAAGAATATAGTCTCATGATGATTAATAAGTTCGAGTTAGGGCATATGGAAGGGCTAAAGATGGTTATTTCCGAGATTAAGGAGGGTTTATCTTTAATCTTGATGAATTCTTGTGGTAATGAATTCTTTCATAAGCTGTTGGATATACTTGATCATCAAGACATCGTCGATATCTTAAAGGCTCTTGTTGCTAATCAACATGATTTTCTTCGCGTTTGCCTTGATAATGTTGGGTAAGTTCGTATGTGTATAATTTTTTTTTAATATTTTTTTTTTTTACAAGATTGAATTTTGATTAATTATGATAATGTTGGTTGATTGATTTGATTTATGATTAATTGTGTTATAGGACTAGGGGAGTACAGAAACTACTGAGTTGCTTGGATTCGGATAGTCTAGAAGAGAAGGCGATCGTTATGAATGCAATTAGGGGAGGAGTGGTGGCTCTAGCAAAGAATATGAATGGTTTTCATGTCTTGAAAGCTTTGACAAATGTTTATGAAATCACTGCGGTATGTAATTAATTTCTTCTTTATTCTCATTATTATTGTTATTAAATTTGCATTAGTGTTACTATAAAAAGTGTGTTATTGTTATTGGCATTAAATTTTCACTAGTATACTACGGAGTACTCCGTATTTGTTTTTTCGCATCAATTGGGATTTTAATACAGTTAGTTTAAGTTGCCTTTAATTTTATAGAATTTGTTATATACACCCGGGTGTACCGTACACCTAACTAACCTAAGGTTAGTTTTTGCTCTTCATTTGATGATTAAATGAAAAAAAATTCATACGGTACACCCGAATGTATATTCTTTTTGTTAAAAAGATATACGACAAAAATTAGTCCATCTTTTCTCAAGACTTAGGGTGTTATTGTTATTGGCATTGACATAAAGATTTAATCGTTATATTTATGAAGTAAAATTAGAGCTTCCCTGTGGCCGGCGATTTCGTGTGTATGATTTGTTGTACATATTTTAAATTTTGTTTCACTTAAACGTGTGTATGATCTAAATGTTGGCTTAATATATATGATTCATGCGTGGATTTTTTTTGTATAACTTTATAATTGAAAGTGTCTTTACCCGTAAAAATATAATTAATCGACCAGTTTTTATTTATTTTTGGCTAATTATTTACTACCATTCGTTTAATAAGTTTATGTTACAAAGTAAATTAGTATGTTACTTATTTGATTTTTCAATTTGGACTTATACAGCCTATACTGAGTGAAGTAGCCGATCACTGTGTGGAGATAGCAATGGATAGAAGTGGATGTTGTGTATTGCAAAACTGTATACTGGTTCTATCACCCGAACGTGATCGTATCATTCATGAAATTATTAATCATGCCTTGGAGCTATCTGAAAGCGATTATGGGTTTGTTTTCTAAAATAATTTCAATTTCAATATAATTTTCAAATTTAGTCTATGTTATGTATATTTCAGTCTAATCTTGATTCGTTTTTGTTTGATTATTGGCAGAAACTATGTTGTACAATATGTGTTGAGCCCATGAACAACCCACATGTGAGCATTCTTCTTGTCCCACACTAAACACTAAAGGGGGAGTGTAGTGGTTATGAAATCCCACATTGAAAGAATTCAAGAGATACCACCACAATATAAGGCTAAGGGGCTACTCCCCTCATTGCCATATGGTTTTGAGGTGGAACCTCCTTGGTCTTGTAAAGTGGTGGACTTGCACTCTCCCGTGACGGGTGCGGCCCAGGCCCGTATTTAACATGGTATCAGAGCCAGGCCCACGATTGGGGCCTTGCTAAAGTATACTGGGCCAAAAACAGTATGGACAGCTCACATGTGAGGGGGAGTGTTGAGCCCATGAACAACCCACATGTGAGCATTCTTCTTGTCCCACACTAAACACTAAAGGGGGAGTGTAGTGGTTATGAAATCCCACATTGAAAGAATTCAAGAGATACCACCACAATATAAGGCTAAGGGGCTACTCCCCTCATTGCCATATGGTTTTGAGGTGGAACCTCCTTGGTCTTGTAAAGTGGTGGACTTGCACTCTCCCGTGACGGGTGCGGCCCAGGCCCGTATTTAACAATATGTCATTGGATTGAAAGATTTCCACATTACGCAAGAAGTTCTAAGGGCTTTACATGGTTATCTGATTCGTCTAACTAAGAACAAGTTTGGTAGTCATGTTGTTGAGAAATTTTTTAAAGAAGGTCATGAAGAATTCGTCGAACCTATCATCAGTGAGGTTTTTAATGAAAATGATCACGCAAATTTTCTTGAGATTCTTCAACATCCTACCGGGAACTTTGTTGCTCAATCTGCTCTACGTAGAACCAAGGTTAGCTTGATGATTTTTAATTAGTCACGCGATATCTTAGCTTGCTTCTTTTTACATAATACTTGGCTCGTATAATTGAATAAAATTATTTACGTAGTAGAAGGTTTTAATTGAATTATTTGATCGATTATTATTACAGATGATGCACCTTAAGCATGGAGTGTGTATGGGGATGTGCTTGTACCAAAGGCTGGTGGAGCGAATTGAGGCTAACTACGCGTTTTTGCACAGCCATATCCATGGCAAAAGGGTGTTGTCCCTTATCAGATGCCACAGGTTCCGTTGATTGCATCGTTCAGCTTGGACCGTGTTTGATTTCGTGTCATGTTGTTTGTCATTGTTTCGAGTATGTTATAATCTTGTGTTGTTTAGGGTGTGCTTGTAGTTTGAGGATACCAACTTATGTTTGTTTTGTAGTATTTTGATTAGAGTAAATTCTTATATTAGAACCATATATATGTATTGATATATGGTCTATGTGTCTTTGTCTAGTGATTATTGTGTCGTTGTTTAGGGATTATTGTCATTTATTTGGTGTCGTTGTTTAGGGATTATTGTAGTGCTAATAAATATCATCATTGTTGATGAACTAGTGTTCTATTCATTCAGAGTAATGGTTTATGAATTGAAGTATTAGTAATTCTTTTTGCTACATTTCCTCTATATCTAGTTACAAATGTACTTGTATTTCAATTCATTTTTATAATACTCCATAACATGTCATCGTGTGATTCGTGTCACTATTTAAAGGATATGGTTATGTGGAATGGAGAATTGAGTGTATACAAAGAATAGTAAATCAATTATTGACACTACTAAAAATTAAGGTTTTTGCGACCGTCTCAAACGATCGTTGAAAATAGCAAAAACGGTCGCAAAATTAATTACGATCGTCGAAGGTCGTAACATGACGGTTGTTATTCACATGGTCGCAAAAAAACATAATTACGACCGCATGACGGTCGCAGATTAATTGTGACCGTTTTTATTAATTTCAACGACCGCAAGTTAAACGGTCGCAAATAATATTAATTGCGACCGTTAATGAAAACGGTCGCAAAGCCGTAAAATAGCGACGGCCTAAAGCGGTCGCTAAAATTTTAAAAAAATAAAAAAAAAACAAAAACGCACCTAGTGCTGCAGTACTGCATGCACTTCACAAGCCAGCCCCACCACCACCATTTACCACCCACAACCACTTCCCAAACTTCTCCACCCATCGCGAATTCTAACCACCGCCGCCTACACCCTTAAAAACCTCTACCCACCATCACCGCACACCCAAAACAACCCCTAAACCAAAAAAACTTTTCAATTTATCAAAAAAATTACACCCTAAAAATAACCCACAATCAAACTCAAAAATCAACAACAAAATTCATGAAAATAACCCAGAAAAATTAGATCCAAAAAACCCACAAGGTTCACGAAAAAACCCACACAATTCACGAAAAACCCACACAATTCCAGTAATTAGACCATAAAAAAAAACCCACAAAGTTCACAGAAATTCAAAGAAAATAAACGAGAACTCATAATCAGACAAAAAATCTACAAAATTCGAACAAAAAATGAACAAATTCGAATAAAATCAACGAAAACTCAAAATACAACCAAAAGCAAAGAAATTCGAACAAATTTTCAAACAAAAATCGATAAAAAAAATCAAACAAAATTGAAAATTCGAACAATAAACGAAATAAAACCACAAAAATCGAAAATAAACAAAAACAAACAAAATTTTCAGAAAAATCAACATACCTTTCCCAATATATCTTCCTCTTTGGGTTTATATGGTCAAATTCGACCATGAAAACTTCAGATCTGGAATTTTTATGGTCGAACTTGACCATAAACACCAAACTTCGTGTGTTGCTTTGTACTTTGTCTGATTATCGGAAATGAAAGTTTGAGAATTAGGAGATAAGGAAAGATGGAGGAGAATGAAGGTGGAAGCTAAGAGAGGAGGGGCGTGAGAAAGAAGAGAAGGAAAGAGAGGAGTTTAGGAAAGATGGAGGAAGAGTGGCGTGAGAAGAGAGTGAGAGAGAGAAGGGAAAAGAAGAGATAGCGGCTGAGTTAGGAAAAATTAGGGTTAGGGTGAGTTGAGAACCTCTTTTATACCCGATTTTAATAAAAAAAATTAATTACGATCGCCAAAAACGGTCGCAAATAACGAATCTGCGACCGCTTTTAACGGTCGCAACTATTTTATTTTATTTTTGAATTATTTTCCACATGTTTTTTTTTTAAAAAAAATTATTCAAATACCCTTGCAACGGTTTAATTGGTCAAAAACGGTCGTAAAATTGCGACCGCCTTTAAACCGGTCGCAAAATTGCGACTGCAAAAAAAAAGGTCGCAGATTTCATAATTTGCGACCGTTTTTGTGACGGTCGTAGAAAAACGGTTGCAATTTAGCCGAATTTTAGTAGTGTGATATGTAACTTTGGATATAAGCTAACATGTTGAGAGTAAATTTTCATCCTTAAGGTGGTAATAAAAATCAAACTTGAAAAAATATACGAAGTAAGTAATTAGAGGTGGTGTTGTTGGAGACAAAGTGCTTACAAATGAAATAAGGTAATTGCTTGTGCCATAAGGAAAAGAGAGAGATGAAACTTTATGAGGGTAATATTTTCCCACCCTGGCCTCCTTCTAGCATGGGTGGACCTATTAAGCCCTCTTAGGGAGCATCTGCATCCCCATTTTGTGAAAAAAAATACAAATTAAGTCTATAGGCCCAAGTTCGTTTTAAAAAAAAGCCCAAAAATTTGGACCCCCATTCCAAATATCCATATATCATTTGCTGACAAACTCCTACTGCTCTTATTCTCATATGTCACGTGAAGATAGAAAAGCAAGTATTTTTTATTTTTTTAATTTTTAAATGCTTGGTTGGTTACTCACGTGAACCTCTTCTCTCACAACCCCTTTTTTTTGATTTTCTCTCTCCAAGTCTCCTTTTTCCAAGACTCAAACTCAAATGCCTCAAACTATTATAGCTTTACTTTGTGCATTTTATTGATTGAGATTGTATACTTTATAGTAATAGAGTGAGTGCTTGACTTAGGTAACCGATTGATTTTAGATTTAATTTACTACACCCGTTTCACATATTATTTACAATAAATGAATAATTTATGTCTCATAAATAATACAATTTGTCGCAAATAATATGAAACGAGGGTAATATATCAAATTGACTAGTTGTTTCTGATTATTTAAAGTAGTATTCTACTTTTTTACTAGTGAGAAGATGGTTGATGAAAGAAAAAAGAAAGGAACTTTGGATTAGTTTGTTCAAAAATCCAAAAAAAGGTTTTTTTTTTTAATTATTCCGTACGTTGGTATGATTAAGGGCCTGTTCATATTTACTGAACTGAGCTGAACTGAACTGAACTGAACTGAACTGAACTGAACTGATTGGAGCTGAACTGAACTGATTGGAACTGAACTGAACTGAATTAAGCTGAAATGAATATTTTATGTGAGAGGGAAATTAAGAGCTGAACTGAACTGAACTGATTGGAGCTGAACTGAACTGAACTGAAATTAAGTAAATATGAACAGGCCCTAAGTTGGAAAACATTTTGGACCCCCATTTATAAATTTCTGGATCCGCCACTGCTGGCTTCTAGTGTAACAATTACCCACAAATGAGGGTATTAGTTCTTTTTTGTTCACCTCATACCACACCCATCACTAACAGTGTATTTGGATATTAAAAAGGGAAGGGGAGGGAGGGGAAGGGGAAGGGAGGGAAGAAAGATGAGTTTTCCTTCCAAATCTCTCCATTGATAGAGAGATGAATTTCTTACAATTAATTCCCTCCATTTCTCTCCCCTCCAATTCCATTCCTTTCTCATTTGTTATCCAAATAAAAGATAACCAATCCCTTCATTTCCCTTCCCTTCCTTTCCCTCCATTTCCTCCAATCCAAACACACCAAATTACAATCACATTATCACTATCTCCTCCTTCCCTATATTCACTTTCATTTTGCTTAGTTTGACTTTTATTACCCTAGTAATACATAATCTCCCTCAATCCAAGCACGCCTTAAGATTTATGCCTTAATGGAACCTTATTATTCTAAGGAATTATGAATGACTTTAATATGTATATTAATTTAACTAATTTTTCGTATGTATATTAATTTAACTCGCTTATATCCCACGTGTTATTAAGATTTATTATATGATTAATTCAAAGACTATTATACAATTACTAAATTTGGAAAAAATCAATTAACATGTGACTATATCTCGCATTTTGAAATTAATAATAATAGCTATTTATGTCATAACTGTACTTGTATTAAATTTAATAGTATGATTGTGCATAAAAAAAAAAAAACAATACTCCGTATTATTTCCACTAAGATTAATATTTTAAATCTGTACACTATTAAATCATGTTTTTAAAATATACTCTTCTCTCAGTTTATAAATTCAAGAAAGCAAGATCACTCTTCTCTCAAAATTTTATCATAGCTCATCTAAAGAAAAAAAAAAGTAAATTAATTTAAAGAAAAAAACCCTAAGCTACCAAGTCAAAAGTTAAAACGGTGAAAAGATGCTCTCCTTTTTATGTAGAGGTGTCTTCTTGGATGATTGAGTCGGGTTTAGTCTAATTCAGGTTATAATCATATTGAATCAGTCTGTTAGTTTTAGAACGAATTCAAAAGGGCTTTAGCGCCGTGTGACCGTGTCAATTGACAGTGAGCAAGTGAGAAATCTATCTTCTAGACTTCTACTACCCCACCTAAATTTTCTCTCTCTTCCTTTCTCCCAATTTCCAGAAACAAAAACCTTCCTTCTACAATTTCCGGCGTAATCCCAATTTTCCCGACAAATCGGTCGAAAAATCAAAATGGAAAACCCTAATGTTCAACAGGTTCGTCAAATTCATCTCTCTTTTTCTCAAATATGTGAATCAATTTCGTCACAATTCTAAAAAAATTAATCAAATGTCTGCAGATTTTGGAGAAGCAAGTTCTAACAGTGGCGAAAGCAATGGAGGACAAGATCGATGATGAAATCGCAGCCCTAGATCGCCTCGAAAGCGACGATATCGAAGTGTTGAGAGAGAAGAGGATTCAACAGATGAAGAAAATGGCGGAGAAGCGTAGCCGTTGGATCTCTCTTGGCCATGGCGAGTATTCTGAGATTCCTTCTGAAAAGGATTTCTTCTCTGTTGTTAAAGCCAGTGAACGCGTCGTTTGCCATTTCTATCGCGAGAATTGGCCTTGTAAGGTAAAGTATCATCTTTTGATTTTTATTGAATTTTTAATATTTTTATTGTTTTTTTGGATTAATTATGAGAAAGTTATGTTTATGGAAGTATATTAGATCTGATATTTGTTTGATGTAGAGGAAAAGTGAACCTAGAATATAGAGATTGAGAGTTAAAAATGGGTGAATTTATTGTTTGATGTGGTTATCATGCACATTTTTTGGATTGTTTTGAGTATGGTGATGTAGAGGGGAAAAATGTAACTTTTGAACATATTGAGCTGAAGAATCGCGGTTGTTTGGTATTTCACATGTCATGGAAGAAGAAATTGGATCTGATTTTTATACTTCGTATTATTTAGCTTAATTAGGGAAGAATATAGTAGAAAATCAAATTGATGCATGGTTTTACGCCCAACTTGCTATTTAGAGCAGAATTAGAACCTTGCTTGGTCATTTAAAGTGGGGAGACAACTAAACATTCAATTTTTTTCGGGGGAACTAACAGTATTAAAATCAGTTATCTCAGGGAGAGGACATTGAGAAGATTATCCTGATATTGTTTTACAAGTGCTTAATTTCAGCATAATATAGGTGAAAGCCTATTGGAAGTTTTTCTCCGTGGATATTGGAATCAGGGTGTTTGTTCTCGTCTCTGTATAAGATTCCTATTTTGTAGAAATTAAGTTAATGTTGAGATGTTCTCCTTAAATGGCAAGTCGTACTCTACAGATTTGGATTAATTAATAATTTGATTTGATTAAATACCTTTAATATTATGTATATTATCTTGAGTCTTCGAGTCTGTGCCTTTTAACTTAGGTCTTTCATGGTACTGGCATGGTTTTTGCTTTATTGTTATGGATTCCTTGCCTAGCCTGGTGAGGGTTATTTATTTATTTATTTTAAATTTTAAATGGTCTTTCTTATGAACAAGGCCAGTTCTTCAAGACTAATCTCTATAACCTTAGCCGGTAGTATATCCTCTTTTTCTTTGTCAAATGTAGTAGGGTTACTGATAGAGGTGTGTGAAACAGTGAATAATCTGATTTTCAAGCACAGATTTTTAATTTGTTGCTGGCAGGGATGGCAAGAAGCTAATTGGTGGATTTTAGGATGATGAGGACTTAATGTGAAGTTTGCATGTTTATACTGTTAAAGTTAGTGTTGTAGTGATTTGGTTGGATGCTGGTAGCAGCCAGTGGTTTGACCATGGTATATCCGAAGGCCAGTTTTTAGTTTGTTTTTTTTGTTGTTTTGGGAGGGGATGAACAGGACACGTCAAAAGTGGATGCTTTCCCAAACTTTGGGCCAACTTTTGAAAATTCTAATTCTGGTTCATCTGTTTGTTCTTTGTGGTTTCTGAAGTTATTTTTAAGCTGAATTACACAAAAACCCAGCATACAGTTTGTTTATGAAGTCAGATTTTTCCCTGTGGGTGTACACTTTTGAGCTTCTTTAGGCATGGCACATGTGATGATGTGAATGATTTCTTGATTTGTTTGTCTTTTGATGAATTTAGGAAGTATTGAAAACAGAACAGTCTTTGTGGACATATTTGCTGCCGTCCAAATCTTAGGTCAGAGGCTTGACTGTAGATAATATGGTTTGTCCCTAAGTTTAATTTATTAAGGTACACACTTTACATCAAGATAGGCGTATATTTCATTCGAGGGGATTAGACTTCTTCCATTGGCTGTAAACTTTCAAACATCACTTTGGGTTACTTGTGCCTTCATGAGCTTGTAATCTCTCCTTTGACGCGGCGTTTAAAAATTCCGGAAAAAAGGTCCTAGTGATTTATGTTAATGACGCATTAAGGACTAATGGGGTCAAAGTATGCAAAGTGATGTGAGCTATAAATCTCCTTTAGAAGTAGTCTTTGATTTGAGGATGTCATGAATTGCAGAGCAGATATACTGAGAAGGATGTACTTCATATTATCATGGGAGGAATATTTGAGTTGCGTTGAACGAGTGGGAGTACTTCATTGATTTATATCTATATCATGTGCAGGTAATGGACAAGCACTTGAGTATTTTAGCAAAGCAGCATATTGAGACACGCTTTGTAAAAATTCAGGCTGAGAAAAGTCCATTCTTAGCTGAAAAGCTGAAGATTGTTGTCCTTCCAACCCTTGCTATTATAAAGAATGCAAAAGTTGAAAATTATATGGTATTTATCTGAACTCTACCATCCCTTGCCACAACAAACTCTTGCAAAGTATTAATTTTTGTTTATTTTTAGGTTGGTTTTGACGAGCTTGGTGGGAAAGATGATTTTAGCACAGACGAATTGGAGGAGAGATTGGCTAAATATCAGATTATCATCTTTGAGGGTGAATCATCAGTAAAGTCTTCCCGATCCCAGGGACATACCAGAAGTGTGCGACAAAGTGAAACCCATGATTCATCAGATTCTGACTAGAAATATCTGAGCTGCAAGCACTTTGGAGGCCTAGGTCACTTAGTTTGTCTTCTTGATTTCATGGCCAATTTGAATTTGATAGTGAATGCAGGGAAGAGAAAGGGGAAAGCAGAGCAGCTTGGGATGAGGAAGGGGAAAGAGGCTCCATTTTTTGGGGTGTAGTTCTTTTAGATTTGGTCGTGATCAAGTGGAGTTTAGATTATATATTGCTCTTTAAGTACAAAACCGAATGGCCTAGAGCCTGGCCTCTATGTTAGCTATATACATATACAATAAGTAGTCCACACATTTATATTGATAGGCTACTTATTGGTAGCGATATGTACGCATTGCTGTGTCCTTTATTATTAACATTAAAGTACCTATCAATCCAAGTTGACGAGTTTTTGATAATGTTGTGTTTTTGACTGATTGGCCTGTACTTTTTAGTGCTATATTGATTTTCTGAAATGGTTTGAATGTTGATATTATGCATTAGTTACAATGACCAACTCAAAATGTTTGTTATGCATTGAAAAGAATTCTCTGTTTGTGTTTTTGGGCCTTGAATTTTGAATTGTGCTTCAATTTCTGTGTTTTTTAGCTTGTTAACTGAATAGACTAATAGACCATCAATTTTTGTATGTTTTTTAAGCAATGTTATACAAGTATTTCGTATAAGATTTAGGGTTCAGGAATATTTCTGTACTATGCCCAACTAATTTCTACAGAGTATTTAGGAAGTGACTGCTAATCTTTTGATTTCACGCGACTATGACTATTCATTCTGGATGGAGAAGTCTTTTTTTAAAAATGTGATCTTAGTACTATTTTGTTTAAATAACATCCTTCTCCCACACATACTATACAAAGCAAAGAATAACTCTTTTTCCTAAAATCTTTTGTTTGTGAATTCATTTTGTGAATGACTTTGAAAACACATTTACATTACGAAGAAGTTGTAAATGGGAAATTGGGTTCAGTCTTTCTTTTACTTTTGAATGGCAAACAAGTTTTGATGAATAAATTAAAATACTTCATATACTTTAAACTTGGGGAAAGGTATAAGGATCTGGCATCTTATCCTTGCTATTTACTCTGCTTGCTGATTTTAAATGCTTACCTTTACCAATAAGTAATAAGCTGGTAACTCTGGAAATGATATGAATTCTCAATTAGGAAATCTGTAAATTAATGTATACAATATTAGGATTGATAGTATTTTAGACTAAATAAATTCAAACAATTTGTTTTTGACAATATACTTCCTCCGTTCTTTTTTACTTTACCCGTTTTGACTTTTATACTATTCACCACTCCTCCTTTGACTGTCTTTTGTGAATAATATGTAAGGAAAAACATATTCATGTGGGATCTTTTTAAATTCGTCTCAATAAGTACTATCATAATATATAACTTTTATAATTTTTACTAATGGAGAATTAAAGTTATTGATCATTAAACTTTTGCATTGGCAAGTGTGATAAAAGAAACAGGTCAAGTAGAAAAGAACAGAGGAAGTAAGTTATTATATTTCTAGACAAAATCACACACAAATAAGACAATTGTAGACAAAATAAGTTTTTTTTTTAAGAAAAATAAAGTTTTGACAAGTTAAGTCTTGATAAATTAAATCCAAATAAGTTCTGATAAAATAATACGAGTGCTATAAAAATATAGAGAACTTTACTTTTTGGTGTTTTGGCATCATGGCTTCCTTACTATGAGAGGAAAGGAAGGTTCTGTTTTTTTTTTTCCTCCAATGTATAAAGCTGATACAAATTTGGTGTTTTAATTCAACATTAATACTTTCTTCTTTTTTTTGTGTTTTTACATAACAACAAAGCATTTTAAGACATCACTACTGCAAGCTTACTGTTCTTTGTGAACTGTAAAAATGACCCAGCAGCAAAGGATCTACTTCAACATCTGACCTTGTCCTACCAAGATCAGTGCCAGGTAAGTACGATCATCCAGTTGATTAGAATTGATAACATGAAAATTTTACTCGCTTTCGTTTCATGTTGGCTCTACCCCCCTGCACCCTTACTTTTTGCATGATTATAGGAAATATCAGTTGAATGCAGGAAAAGCTTTAGACTACCCTATATCCCTGCACCCATTAGCATGAATTCAATGTCAATCGCACAAAGAGACGGTTGTCATTTGCAGGATTTTATTACAAAGATAAATCACTACCCTAAATAGACAAACTATAATGCTCAAAAGGAAGTATACACCTTTATAATACCTAGAATTTCTTTCCATCAATTAACGACTTTCCTAACATATTATTGTACCTACTTTCATGAATTCGTGTAATTTGGAGACATTAAACACGACATCCTAACTACTTAACAATCTGTTCTACTTATTTTCATTGAGAACTTCACGTCCTTGTTGAATTAAACACAACCATCACAGTTGACTATAATTGATAACTAGATATTGGGTTCATGTTATTAAAAAAAAAAAAGAAAAAGATATTAGGTTCATATCAATACCAAATTCATTCTAACCTGCATTGATAAAAATATAAAATAGAACAATTATTAAAGCAAGAACATAAGAAAATATTATTTGGGGAGAAAAGTCAAATATCAAACCTAGGGTTTAATCTAGGAAAAAATGTTTAAAATAAGCCAAACTTTTGCACAATTAGCTTAAAATAAGTCAAATTTTTGATTAACTAAGAATAAATTGACCTTTTTTTTAAGTTATTATCTTCATTTAGGCCAAATGACCTCCAACCTCTATAGGTTGGCTATGATGGAGATTTGGGTTTGTTGAAGGTTGAAGGGGCAGTGGGATTGAGGTGTTGTTAATGGTGTCATTAGGGAGGAGAAAGAAGGGGGTAGTGGAAGGTGGAGATAAAAAGGGTAAAATAATAAAAATTAAAATTCAATAAATTTTTCTTAAAAAAATCTAAGTCAATAAATTTAAATTAAAATTTTTAAAGACAGACCAATATAAATGCAATATGTTTTATATTGTATGAAGGCTTAATAAAAGAAAATTTATCATAAAAGTGAACTTATTCTTAGTTAATTAAAAGGTTGACTCATTTTGAGCTAACCGCACAAGGTTGATTTATTTTTGACAAATTTTCCTTTTATCTAAGACCATATTCTTTTCACCTTAAAACCATAATATTATGTAAGTAAAAATAAGTTCAGTTTATCAAAAATAATTTTAGTTCAGTCAGAATGATTTTTATTCCGTAAAAATCAGTTATTTTAAAGAAAAAATATTATTGAGAATCAATTAATTCAATTTAAGTTCAACAAAAATAATTTCAATACAATTAAAATAATTATAGTAAAACAAAATTTAGTTGTAGATAACAAGGCCTAATTCTAGATTAAACAATATTGAAACATAATAATAAGAACGAAATAAATCAAATAATACTTAAAAGTAATTACAAGAACAAAATAAACTTGGGAATAAACACTTTGTTTAGATTGAGAGAAAATTGGAGGGAAAGGAAAAGAAGAGCAAAGAATGATCCATCCTTTATTGTTTGGATACTTTTTGGTTAGAAGGAAGGGAAATGGAAGGATTTATTTTCCCTCCCACTTTAATAAACCTTCCAATGTTGGAAATAGTTGGAGGGAAAATGTAACCTTACTTTTTCCTTCCTCCTCTTTTCCTCCCCAATTCTTCATCTCCCCTCCCTTCCCTTTCTTGTCCTTTCCACTTTGCTATCCAAACAGACTGTAAAAGAATCTAATAAATCAAGCTACGTGAATTGGCTGCTACATCTATTAAAAGGCAACGCCACTCTTTAACTCCAATAAAACCCCCTAATCTATTTGATTGCCTTTGTATATATATCTTCAACTGGCTTTTGTAGTTTTTAGTAGGACCCAAGTCTCTAATACAGGGTAAAGCTAGAAACTCACATCCCATTCTAATCTTTTGCCAAATTTTTGATCAAGTCAACTGGTAGGAAAAGATCTTTCCTGCACAAGTATAAGCTTCCACAGGCAGGCAGGCCGTGGATGCTAAGTCAGCCACGATTTGGGCAGTGATGTAGGCTGCCCAATATTGCTTTACTATACATTTAATATAATTTTTCGCGGGCTGCTCATATATACCATCATTATATTCACCGCGTTAACTAGCTTTCTGACAAATATCCACAAAATGAAAATATAACTCAAGGAGAGCAATATTGAAATACAAAACAATGCTAAATCAATGTTGCGTGAAACTTGATAAATACTCCATGACATATATATTTGACATGTAAAATGTGTATATTATTGTGGTATCAAATTCTCTCCTGATACATATTTTTCACAGGATTTTTGCTAATTTTGTTCAATTGTTTTATTTATTGATCCCTACTTTTATTTTGACTGCCAACCATCTTTAGAATTATGGTATTCAGTTTTTTTTTTTTTTGATATATGTCACTTCTCAAATTCTAATTTGGCCGACTTAAAGCAGGATGGCTGATATCCAATCAGCTGCACAGTGGCTTGGAAGATTGGTTATTGAGGAAGCAAGATACTTAGCCAATGTGGAAGACAAGGTGAAGGAGCTACGAGATGAACTTGATTGGATGCATTGCTTTCTGAGTAATGCCGATGCAAGCAAATATGACTATGCCATGGCCCGGAGGTGGGTTGCTCGGATCAGAGAATTTGCTTATGAAGCTGAGGACACAATTGAGAGATTTCTCATCAGAGTTGATACCCAGAGCACAAGGCGAAGAGACATTTTGGGCCTGGTGAAAAAATATTCAGGTTTTTTGTGGGAAGCTCGATTGATTCATGAGATTGGATCTGAAATTGACTCTTTGAAGCAGAAGATCTCTTTCCTGACCTCTAAGTTGCATACTTATGACATCAAGCTTACAATGGGAGAAAGCTCATCCTCTTGGCTATTGAGAAAAAAGATTACTTTCAAAAGGTCTGTGAAAGAGAACATAATTGGACGGGAAAAAGATATGGATGAAGTTGTAGGTAAGTTGACAAAGAAAGAATGCACAGTTGTTTCTATATGTGGAGATGCTGGTGTTGGAAAGACCTTTTTGGCTAAGAAAATTTTCAACTACATAGAAATCAGGAAGCAATTTGAGGCCTTTGCCTGGGCTTATGTTTCTTCTCCATGTCAGAGTTCAGCTGTCCAGCAAGACCTTCTAAGCAGCCTCACTTCCAAATCGAAGGAGCAGATTTCTCAGATGACTGATGATGAGCTAAAGACTGAGCTCCGCAAGGTTCTGCGCAAATCCAAATGTTTTATTGTACTAGACGGCGTTTGGGGAAATGAGGTTTGGGATAGTTTGAAGAAATCCTTTCCATTTGCAAGCCTTGATAATGGAAGTAAGTTGTTGATCACAAATCAGCTAGAAGAAGTGGCAATACATGTAAATGAAAAGGCCTATATTCATCCGTTACGACCCTTGGATAAGGATCAGAGCAAGCAGCTCCTAGAAGAGAAAGTCAAAAACAATCCACCTGACAAATCTGGTATGAACCTGTTTCCCCTCAGCTGCACTCCCTTCCAAACACCCACACACACTCTCTCCTAGTTTATATGCCATTTTGTAAATTTTTTGATCGGCTTTTTCATGTGGTCTAAACTTAAGTATAGAAAAATATGTTTGGAAAATGGTTTTGAGTAGCCTTAAAAAGCTAGCTCTGCTCTACTTTATTGGCCAAAATGCAAAATTAGACTGGAGCAATGTTCACTTGCTTTGGCTGCTTTGCCCAAATGTTGGTTAATTTTTACTTGGAGCCTACAATTAATCTGGCCAGAAACTTTTGTAAACAACCATTGCGAACAGAAGATTCAAACAAGCAAATGACCAATACAAACAATTAAAATTTCCTCACTTTTTCATTTATACCAATTTAGTCTGTCCATTTAATTGAGTTCATCTACTTATGATCTCCAAGCCTCCAACCATGTTTCACTTTTTTTTTTTTTTCCTTTTGTCTTTGTGTATGTTCCTGTGTGTTTACTTTAATTTTACTCTAGTTTAGGTTATTGAATTGGAATTCTTGATGTCCTCAAGGTAATAATTTTTTTTTTTTTTTTTTTTTTTTTTTTTTTTTTTTTTTTATTTTTTTTATTATTACATTTGAAAGTAAAACTAGATGATGTGAAGTTTATTTGGTTGAACAGTAATGCCTTCTAGAATTTTTAGAATATGTGAAGTATTTGCTAACATAATGTAGTATTTTAACATACTAATAAATTGTGAACTTGACTTGGAGTATAGGGCTTTGATGCACCCAGCCATCCTCTACCTAATTTTATAATTCTGTTTGTCATAATTTTTAACTTTTTAGCGTCTGCTGCCAGAGCTTTACCATTTCTTCAACTGGATGTTTTCTCTTGTCAGACCAAATGGATCCAGAGAGAGTGAATGACATTAAAGATAAGATACTCAAATTCTGCAATGGCCTTCCATTGTTAATTTCTGTGCTCGGAGGAGTATTAGCGACAAAGAAGACAATGAAGGATTGGGAAGATGTCGACAAGTATATCAGCTCATACTTGACCGAGGACCACCACCAGGTACCAAGTTGGAAAAAAATACTGGAATTGAGCTATTATGACCTTCCATTTCAGCTCAAACCGAGCTTCCTATATTTGGGTTATTTTCCAACTAACCTGGAGATACCTGCAAAGAAAATTATTCGGCTGTGGGAGGCAGAAGGTCTTGTTTCCTCTAGTGACGACGAAATTTCAGAAGATACACTCGAAGATGTTGCTGAACATTGCTTGGCTGAGTTGGTAGAAAGGTCGCTTGTGCAGGTGGGTTCAAGGGGCTTAACTGGAAAGGTAAAAACAATTCTAGTCCATAACCTAATGCGTGATTTATGCATAACCAAAGCAACACAAGGAAATTTGCTTAGTATAGTTAAAGTCGGCTCTGAAGAGAATCAAGCTAAAGGTAAATCTTCCAAGTCACGTAAAGCTTCAAAATTGGAGAAGAAAAAAATTCGCCGCCTGGCCATTTACTATAGTGGTAAGTCTTCTGAGAAACTTCCCGGTGATTACGACCAAGCTAGGCACATAAGGTCTCTGTTATTCTTCAATACATTATCAAGTGATGATGTATTGATACCCTTAAAGAAATTACTTCTGAGAAAAGCATTTAACAAATACAAATTGTTGAGAGTCCTCAATATCGAAAATATTGAAATGCACAGTTTACCAAATGAAGTTGGATTCTTGATTCATTTGAGGTACTTGAGCATAAGAGGTAGTTGGGTTTCCACGTTGCCTTCAACAATCAAGAATTTAAGGTGTTTACAAACCCTTGATTTGCGTGTACTTTCATTTGTTCATGTGAGAATACCAGATGTGTTGGGGAAGTTGGAGCGGCTGCTTCATCTATACTTGCCTTCAAAATTATTCAACCTCCGCCACAAAGCAGCTAATCTCCAACTTGAGGGTTTAAAAAGCTTAGAGACACTCTCAAACTTCAGCAACAACTGTAGAGCAAAAGATGTCAAAAAGCTTTCCAACCTACGAAGATTTACCTCTTGTGCTTTTCTTTCTAATGATGACAGCATCAAGCCCCTCCTATCTCCGACCTCCAACTTAAAACACCTTGAACGTGTGTCACTCAAGCTTGAAGGTCAAATATTAAAAGAATATTCTCACACACTTGCAAGCTGTAGGCTCCGTAAATTATGGGTGAAAGGGGAGGTAGAGCAACCAATTGCAGAGATAAAATTTCCTCAAAAATTAACCCGGTTATCATTGAAAAATACCAAATTCCAGAATGATCCTATGGAAGTCCTTGAGAGTCTGCCTTCATTGAAGAAGCTTAGTTTAAAGCATGCTTCTTACACGGGGGAGGCTATGAAATGCTCTAGTACAAATTTTAAAGAGCTCGAGTACCTCACTTTAAAAGGCCTGGAGAGCTTAAAAGTTTGGACAGTAGAAGCAGAAGCTATGCCTAAACTATCTCACTTGAACATCAATGGTTGTCAGAAACTAGAGATGCTACCAGATGGCTTGAAACACGTTAAAAACCTCAAAGAATTGGCGATTTCATACATGCCGTATTCATTCTTCGGCTGGAACAGTCCCAAGGATTTGACAAAATGGGCTCAATACCGAAATGTAGAACATGTTCCATGTATCAATGTTTCTTATGTCCTGTATCTCGAGGATGTGCCCATTGAAATGCCGGGCTGTCAAGGTAATATAACTTGCATTATTATTTTAGCAAAACTCAATAGTAATGTAATTAATAATGACCCTTTGTGCAGTGGTGAAACTTAATTACTGAAGAGATTTGTTGTTGCTTATGTTTTATGATCAGGTTCAACAAGTCAAGTTTCGGAGATGCAGGAAAGTGAATGCTGATGCAGGGAGTTGATCTAATGAATATTGAAGTGATTCAGAAGATCTGTATTTGAGTATAATACTACTATGTATATGTCTATATAAGACCTTTGCTTAGATAAAGGTAAGAGACATTATATGGAGTTATATGTGAATAATGTGGTGTGATTATGTGTGGCGTGTTTTGGTAGACATTACCTGTATATTGTAATGTGTGTGATAACTAATAAGAAGGGATTTGTTTGAATTTTATCTTGTTTTGTGAATCAGAGAATGAAATAAAACCTAAACAGTTATGTTGTTATTTGTTTAATATAATTTACTTTATTGCAATTTTCCAATCCCAACATATTTCCTTCCTATTGTTAAAGGTTCTTAAATCATTATTGACTTTTCATCATGGGGATGTAGCAGTATATGGGGAATATAAGAGTATTTCTTATTCGAGTATTACTGTATAAACTACTTATTCAAGTTATAAAATGTTTATACAACAAAATACAAGTATACATTAAAATGATCCCAACAAAACCTTGCGTGTCAACTAAAAAAGAACCGAGGAAATAGTTAGTGGCTTGGAATGCAACCCAACAAAACCTTTTGTGTCAACTAAAAAAGAACCGAGGAAATAGTTAGTGGCTTGGATTATGCAACCCAACAGAACTCTATATAAGAATCGAGGAAGTAGTTAGTGGCCTGGATTATGTGCCCTACGTATATGTGTTGAGCTATAGATACATTTTTAAGTGGAAAAGCCCATTTAATCTCATGTATTTGGGCCACCATTAATTTGGCTTTTTAACCCAAGTGTTTTGTAGCTTGCTTCTAAAAAAATCTTCTGTTTGTTAGTTGACTTTTGGGAAAGCTCAGTGATTTGAGTATGTTGCCAACACAACAAGGGTATTTTTGCCGTGTGAAAAATGCAGTAGAACATCGGTTTTTTTTGAAGTGAAAAGGAGTGAAAAACAAAGGGTTTCAAAAGCAGCTACCGTTTGATCCGATTTTGCTGAAAACGTTGAAAATGACTCAGTTTTCTGGTGATATTCTTCAATTTGATCTCCATTTTTGTTTAGTTCTATGTGATTATTGTTGTTGATGGGCAAATTGAGTATCCATTTTAAGACTTGGAATTGTGTTTGTGTAACATTTTTTTATCTTAATAAGAGCAATTGGGTGGCCTCTTTCATCGTTTCGTTGTTTTTTCTCTTCTCTTTGAAGGGGGTTTTCTGCATAAACATCGTGTGTCCTTTGCTTGATTGTTTGTGCTTGTTCATTTCTATATTTTCTTGTTTATGATGTTTGATCTTGCTGGAGAATTATTGATCTTAGAGAATATATCATTTTGCTTGTGTTGGTTTGACATTGAACAAACTCGTAGCGGAAGCTGGCCTGTGGTTTATTTTATCAATTGATAATTCTGCCAGAGGTGTGTTTGCTAGATTAAATGATTTTAATTAAAAGCATTGTACATATTCGCTTGGAATAAAAAGTATAATTGCCGACATGTTATAAAAGTAATGACGTAAAATTATTTCTGTGTTAAAATTAGCAATAAAATTGCATAGAGTAAGGCCTTTTTTTGCTCACCTTGACAAGTGTAAGAGAAATAAGGGTTTATAAGGACATTTTATGTTCAACTTATAATTAAAATAAGGCCTTATTTGATTGCATTTTAATAATGGGAATATTTTGGATGAAATTACATTATTGCCCTCAAAAATATGAAAAAAAATAATAATAAAAGGGTGTAATAATACATGAGAATTACATAAAGGGGTTGTTTGACAATCGGCTGTTGGTTTGTTTGACTTAATAGCATTTGTTGTATGGATTGACTTTTTAAGTTAGTTGTTTAAGCCGATTATTTATAAAAGTGTTTGGTAAAATTATTTATGGCGGTTAGCACTCTATTAGTAATAATGTGGGCCAACAAGCCAAAGTAAATAGAAAAAGTTACTCATATTAGCTTTTTGGTAGAAAAGCCAGCTTAAAAGCTAATAAAAAAGCCAACTATTACACAAATTTTTTGGCTGTTTGACCAAATTAAAAAAAACCAAAAGCCAAATGCTAGGCAAAAAGCCAAATGCCAATACCAAACACCCCCAAAGTCATCCAAACAAAAAATAGAAAGATAATTTATTGGAAATACAATTTTATTTATGTTAACCAAACATGATTTTAGTATTTCCTAAGAATTATAACTTGCTGAGCATTGTAATTTCCTATGGGTATTTGATTCCTATATGCAACCAAACGAGGCCTAAATTATAACGAGGTCTATTAGTTTTGTGATTTTTTGATGGCATAACATTGATCAATTACAACTTACATGTTAAACTTGGGGAAGGAATAAATTCCTGGCGTTGTATGTTGTTGTATGACTTGTATCCTTGCTTTATACCCTGGTTACTGATTCCAAATTTTTATTTTTTTGCCAATTAAGAAGTCGATTGACTCTGATATGCTTACTTCATCAGAAATTTCATATAGGAAAACCTGTAATTTTTGCTTCAGAATCCTCTGTTACTTTACAATATTTATTTCAGAAATAGAATAAGTAAAGTGTGAAGTCATTCTTTGCTTAGTTTTTAATTTAAAACAAAGAGAGTTCGCAAATGGTGGGATTGGAACCATGTCTTGCATTTAGAGAAAGAAATATTCTGTGTTTCCTAAGTAGTATAAATCATATGCAAGATTGATATTTTTGTTCAAAGTTGAATACTTTTTCAGTTTTTCTTACCTTGTGTATGCTACACCCCATAAACAAGTATATTCTTACTGCATGGCAGATATTGTTTACATCGAAATCTGACCTACTCATTCAATTCCAAGATCAGTGCAGGTAAAAATTCAAAATTTAATATACAATTTTATGCTAGTCATCTTTATTTATCAGTCTTGCCTGAAGCATAATTTTTACAGAAAGTACGCCTGCTTGGTTTCTTTTTTAATTTATTTTTTTGATTTTATTTATTTTAATTTTTTATTTTTACTTTGTGGGAACCTTATAAGAAGTATAATCCAACTTTTTAGATACTCCGTAACTTCTCTCTTCATAATTTAAAAATTGAAACGTTATGACTTTTTGCAGTATATACCTATTCTACATTAACTAATTTTAGTGATTTGAGCATAACAAAATCTATAGTCACGAGTACTTGTTGGAATTATTTTAATAAATAGATTATTAATATTTAATTATTATTTTTTACTTATTATTAAATAAGTATATTATTGGTCAAAATTTTGCATTAATATATTCATACAGGAGATACCTTTCTCTTAAAAAAAAAACAAAACTGAGTACATACAATTGTATTGGTAGCACTACCTTTATGGAAAAATCACAGTTTAATATGTGTGGATGAAGGGAATTATGTGAATAATGTCGAATGTACAAATGGTAGTGTAAAATTAGGTCAGATTTCAACATTAATCAAACCGAATTCACCGAATCATAGCAAAAGTATGGCACATTTTGCAAAATATTGAATCATAATATATTGCTCGTTGGATTTTTCATGCCTTTACGAGAGTTTTTTGCTGGAGTGTTGTTCTTCTATGTTATTGCTCACGTTACTTTCGAGAGTTTATTCATTTAATGGGGGTTTTCAGTGGGGGTTTCTCGGGGTAGTTGTTTTGGGTGGGGGATTTCATGGGGTGGTTGGAAAAGGAAAGGGAAGGGGAGGGGGTGCAGGGAAAGGGAGGGGGAGGGGGTGCGGAGAAGGGGAGGGGAATTGAAGGGGGGAGAGGTGGCCAAAAACAGAGGGAAAGGCCGTAAAGATGGGGTTTGGCCGGGCAGACCCAAGGCCCGTCATGACTCAGCACAAAAAAAGCATGACATGGCACGTTACAGTGCATGTCAGGCCGTGGGCCGCCTTTATTTGGGAGAAACATGATAAGGCAAAGCACGACAAAGTACGCTAAAATCAATGAAATTTACTTAATTAGGCATGTAAACCCGTTACGATGGCACGTGGACCTCAGCCGTGCACGGGCCAACCTTTTTGAAATTTTTGTCGGGCTCGGCACGACGAAACTTGTGGGCCGAGCCATAGGTCGGGCCTCACTGAATCCAAAGCACGTGGGCCCGACACAAGGCATGACCCAGAACCATCTTTAGGGAGGAGGGCTTCTGGAATCAATTAATGTGGAGAGGAAGGGGACAAACCAAAAAAAAAAAAGAGAAGCAAAACGATGCCCGCATTTAAACATGAATTGATGAACATAGAGGTGAACATTAGGCGGGTTGGGTCGAGGCCAAATAAATCATCTTGTTTCTCGGGTCGGATTCAAAACCCGCCCAAAATCGGGCTGGATTGACTTTGACCAGCTCTAGATGAACATACTCTCGAGTGTATTCCGTGTTTTTCTTCCCTCTAACTCATTTTAACATTCTCTCCTCCCAACAAACCTTCACAAACCACCACTGATCGCGGGCAAGGTCATCGTTGGAATGTAATTAAAGTCGTTTTTTTTGGGTGGAGGTTATGCGCTTGGAATTTTCAAAAATCTCAGGAGAAAACGTCAGAATTTCAGGATTGACATTTCTTTTTTAGCTTTTTAAAATGGTATTTTTGTAAATAAGAGGAATTGCATGATTTTTTTATATTTTTTTTGGTACATTTTTTTTGTCCTTTTCCTCCTCTTCAATTCGTACTCCATCTTCTTCCTCCTCCTCCATCTTCTTCATCCTCCAACTTCTTCATACTCCATTTTCTACTTGCTTTAGTACTCCTCCATTGTAGCTCGTGAACACCACTGAAAAAGGATATGGCTAACCCTTAATGGAAAGGGTTATATCCTCCTCCATTGAAGACATCTGCCATATTCAATTCCCCATTGAAGTCTAGCTTCTCTATTATCGTCAGACGGTGGTTTTCAATGAAAACTTTTGATTTTTGCAGAACATACAGATTTTTTAGACAAATTTACATAACTAACCCAAATTATTAATTTAAAATGTCGAATTTACCCCTTTGAGAAACATGAGGTGTTTCTCACGTTGAGAAACTTGTATTTTCTCGTTTTTTTTCACATCTTTCAATACAATATTGTAACCAAAATATTTCAAAGTACGCATTTCAAAAAATTAATTGTTACAAGTATAGTAAGACGAATCTAGCATGACTATGTTTTGAAATATGCATTTCAAATTCTTAGTTTTATGATGATTTTTTAAATTTTACTGATAAATCACATTTATGTGAGAAAATGACCTCGTTCGAGCCTATAAGTAAATCAAACGTATTCTACAGGGTTGTATAGCTAGACCCATAACACTTTCTATGAATAAGATTCTTTGATTCACACCTAGTAGTAATAATTCAAAGATACATTTACAACTACTTTGCTAGCATGCAATTAAGTTAAATGTATGTACTACTTGTGATTGAGATTGTACGTAATTATTTAATTGATCTACAATGCATCGTATGTAGAATGGTTGATTTCCAGTCAGCTGCGCAATGGATAGGAAAACTGCTACTGGAAGAAGCGCAATACCTTTATAAGGTGGAAGACAAGGTAAATGAGCTAAAAGATGAGCTAGAATGGATCCAACTCTATCTGAGAGATGCAGATGCTAGCCAACATGACAGTTACATGACCAAGAAGTGGGTTGCTCAGGTCCGAGAATTTTCCTATCGCGCCGAAGACACCATCGAGAAATACCTCTTCAGAGTCGCCACCAATAACAGAGGGATAGGTACCTTAAAGACCAAGTTGATTAAGTTTTTCAGTGTAGTCAAGGAAGCTAAAGTAGTACATGAAATTTCAAATGATATCGAAACTTTAAAACGTAAGATTTCTCTCTTATGCTCGAAGCAGATGCTGTATAAGATCCAGCTTAAGATGGAGAGTAGTTCGGCGTCTTGGCTATCAAAAGAGAGACATACTACTTACCACAGTTGTAAGGAAAAGATTATCGAAGTGCACAAGGATGAGTTGGATAGATTGATATATGAATTGGTTGGAAACAAAAAAGTTGTTTCTATATGCGGTATGGGTGGTGTTGGAAAGACGTTTTTAGCCGAGACAATATTCCAAAATCTGGAAATCAATAGAAACTTTGAGGCTTTCGCTTGGGCTTATGTTTCAAAACCATCCCAGTGTATTGTTATTCAGCAAGACATACTAAGAAGCCTTGCCTCCAAATCAGAGGAGCAGATTGCTCTGTTGACTTATTCAGAGCTCAAGAATGAGCTCTACGAATTTCAGTGTAAACACAAATGTTTAATTGTGCTAGATGGAATTTGGGAGAAGAAGGTTTGGGATAGTCTTAAAGATGCGTTTCCGGTTTCAAGTTGCAAATATAGGAGCAAGCTATTGATCACAACTAGAGAACAGGAGGTCGCCAAATATGTGTATGAAGATGCCTACATTGAAGAGTTGCATTGCTTAAATCCAAAGTCTAGCAAATCGCTACTAAAAGAGAAACTCAAACATAACGTTATTCTTTGTACACCAGGTATAGAGGGTAAGTTCTAAGTTCCAATTGCAAGTACTTATTTCTATTATGTTCTAGTGTATATATGTAGTCATCATATTGTTAGTTTACATTAGTAACGTATTTGATTTCTTTCTTGCGGTTAGGATCATACAGTATTTAATACTCCGTATATCTTATATTATCTTAATAAATAAACTAATTAATTATTTGACATCCCAGACAAAATGAAAGCTGTAATGACGAAATTGCTGGAGCATTGTGAAGGCCTGCCATTGGCGATATCTTTGCTTGGAGGAGTATTATCAGCAAAAAAGACAGTTGAGGACTTGTTGATGGTGGAGGAGAATGTCAATTCATACGTAAAGATGGTTGATGGTAGCCTGGTTCCGCGATGGAAAGGAGTACTAGAATTAAGCTACTATGACCTCCCCTATCACCTGAAACCAAGCTTTCTATATCTGGGATATTTTCCAACAAATCTCGAAATTCATACAAGAAAAATTACTCGACTGTGGGAGGCAGAAGGCCGCGTTTCCTTTAAAGACAATGAATTATTTAAAGACATGCCTATTGGAGATGTTGCTGAAAGGTGCTTAGCGGAGTTGGTAGAAAGGTCAATGGTGACGGTTGGATCTAGGATCCCTACCGGTCGGGCCAAGACATGTGTGCTACATGATCTCGTAAAAGATCTATGCATAGCCAAAACATCAAGAGGAAAATGGTTAAATTTCACTGAATTTCCTGTTATCAATAATCCACAATCCTTGAACTCCAAATATAATATTAAACAAGCAAAATTTACAAGGTCCTTATTTTACTTCACACTAGCCAATGATGGGGATGTTTCGATGAATCTAAAGCACAAGGTTTTACGACAAGCATTTGAACGTTACGTTTTGCTAAGGGTCCTAGATATTGAATATATTGAAGTTCATAGTCTACCAGAGGAAGTGGGATATTTGGTTCATTTGAGGTATTTGAGTTTAAGAGGTAGTTGGATATCTTGGTTGCCGCCAACAATCAAGAATTTAAAGTGCTTACAAACGCTTGATTTACGTGTTCTATCATTCATCCGTGTGGATATACCTGATGTCTTATGGAAGATGTCGCGGCTGGTTCATTTGTTTTTACCTTCTAAGCACTTCTTGATCCATCATCATCGCCACTCATCAGAGAGTAAGCCAATTAGATTGAGTAATTTGAGACACTTGGAGACTCTTTTAAATTTCAGTCACAGATGCAGAGTAAAAGATATTGAAGGCCTTGAGAAACTCCGAAGATTTTCTTCGTGTGACTTTCTTAATGATGTAAAAGGCATCATGCCCCACATTGATGATTCTTCGAGCTTAGAACACCTCAAGCACGTGTCACTTAGGCTCGATGGTAAAGTACTGAAAGAAAATCATCAATCAATAGGAAGCTGCTCTAAGCTCCACAAATTATGGGTCAAGGGAGAGATAACAGGTTCACTTGGTTCCGATATGCTGCCTAAATATTTAACTGTGTTATCTTTTCATGATTCCAAATTTGTGAGTAGGGATCCTATGGAAGTCCTTGGGAAATTGGCTTGCTTGAAGAAGCTAAGTTTAAAGCAGGATTCTTATTTAGGGGAGGATATGAAATGCTCTGAAGGAGAATTTCAAGAGCTCGAGTATCTCATTTTAGAAGGCCTGAAGGGATTAAAAGTGTGGAAGGTAGAAAAAGCAGCTATGCCTAAACTATCTAGCCTGGTGATCAATGATTGTCCAAAACTGAAGATGTTACCAGATGGCTTGAAATACGTTAATAAACTCAAAGAATTGTCAATTTCATTCATGCCATTTTCATTCTTCAATTGTAAAAATCCCATGGAAGACATAAAGGAATGGGCTCAATACCCAAAAGTACAACATGTTTCGCGTATCAATGTTTCTTATGTCCTGGATCTGGATGAGGATTTGGATTTGCCCATTAGCCCTGCTGTCAAGGTAATATTACTTGCATCATTTGCTAGCAAAACTCGTCAGTAATGTAAGAATGACCCTTTGTACTGTTCAGTTGTAAAACTGTGTTTGAAGAGATTTGTTGTTGCTTATGTTATAATCAGGTTTAACAAGGCAAGTTCCAGCACGGTGCATGCTGTTGCAGGGAGTCAAGCTAACTAATAATGAAGTGAAGAACGATCTATAATTGATTAGAGTACTACCTATATGTCTATATAAGACCTTGCTTAGATTAAGGTAAGAGATATTTTATGGACTTGTATATGAATAATGTAGTGTGTTTATGTGGCATATATATGTTTGCGATGTGTGTGATAAAGAAAGGAACTGTATTGAGTGTAATAAAGGATATGTGACCTGTATATACTATATTGTAATATGGTGTTCCTTGTATATTATAATGTGTAATAATAAAATATACACTGTATGTTACAAATGTTAGTTTACTTATATTTGTCATATTGTTATTTGTTACCGATTGTCCGATTGTATTATTTCATTATTTTTTTTGTTAGTATTTTATTCAACCCACCGCTTAAAAGTTTTGTCTATCAAATCAATGCGTTTAGAAAAAATAAAAAGAGTATAAATAATCAAGGTTGTGCATAATGTAATGTATAGATAAGAGTAATTATAATTAGAGTACTCTAAAATATACGGAGTACACTGTAATTACAATGGAAAAATAAATACAGTTGTAGAGATTTGGCGCCACAAAGGAATTTCCCAAAAAGTCCTTAAACATCAACTAACTACCATTTTGGGGTTAGTCCTAAAATCATTAACAATGCCACGTCAGCAAAAAACATTTACAAAAAAAAAAAAAAAAAAAAAAAGAAAAAAAAAAATAAAAAGTTCCTTCATTCATCATCATCCAAAACTAGTCTACTACCTCACTCTCAACCTCCATTTCATCTTCATCATCTTCATCCTCATCTCTCCAATTTTCTCTCTCCTCATCTTTCATGGATGCTCTCTATTCTCCTACCACGCAAACCCTAGCCCTAATTCCTCGATTTTCTTCGTCTTCATCATCTTCTTCTTCATCTTCTTCGTCTGTTTGTTTATGTATCTCCAGAATTCAATCAATTCGCAGTGATTTCTTCGGAATTTCCCCAAAATTGAGGCTCAATTCTCGTCGGAAATGCAAGCGTCTTCGTTTTCATACTACTCAAGTTCCCGTCGCTTCGTTGAATTCGGTTCCGATTGTTGCTGTTATCGTCGCCGCTATGACGGTTTCTGCCGTCGCTGTGGTTTTCTCCAATTTTTACTATTCCAAAAGGAAAAAGGTTTGATTTCAGTCTATCTCTCTCTTCAATTTTTGTTGCTGTAAGATTTTGTGATTTTTTGGATGATAATTGATGTGATTGTTGAAATTATGGTATTTTTGTGTATTTAACTTGTATTTGGTAATTATCTAAATTTGTTGGAGCATAAGTAGAAAAAACAATAATTTTAAAGTTAATTTGGTATTAGTGGATAAGATTCTTGGAATTGTAGCCATTGAACTATTGAAGTACTCCGTAATTTTTTATGCCGCAATTTTGAAAGTAGTAGTTAATGGATGGCATTTTGAGTTAGTAGTTTGTTGGAAGGAGATTTTGCAATCCTCGATTCTCGGCATAAGATTGCCCGCGTTCAAGTGATTTGGCCTCGGTTTTCCAGTCTTAGGGCCCATTTACTTCAGCTTAATTTCACTTCAATTCAGCTAAGCTCCAACCAGTTCAGTTCAACTCCTAATTTCCTTCTTTCATAAAATATTCATTTCAGCTCTATTCAGTTCAGTTCAGTTCAGTTTTGCTCCAATGTGAACAGGCCCTTAGGCAGAAGGAATAAACAAAATATCTCCTTCAATTTTTTTAGATGAAACACAAGTTTGCCAATGCATATCTTCAACCAATAATATTTGATATTATCAATAATTTTCTAAAAATAAATTGGTATTTGGTAAACAAGACCCAGAGTGTCTACGTTTTCCTTTTTCTTATGAATTAATCATCATAAGTCCATAAATTGAGATTGTATAGGAATAGTGTAAATTTAGAAGGGTTTCATCTGAAAAAAAAATGGACGAAGTATTTTGAATGATCCACTTTAAGAGGCAATATGGTTGTATTCATTCGTAATTTTTTTTTACCTACGTACTCTCTATTATTTTACTTTTTAAATCATTTGATAGCTAATAAGTAGCTAAAATCGTAGTTGCACCTTTTGCATACTATGCATAGTATATGTCCAAAATCTGCTACAAAAGCAAAAATGGATGAGTATTAGATTTTTATTGGTCAAACTCTACAAAATTTGACTTCTCATTTGAGATGGACAAATTTTGGACAGGGAAAGAAGAACATCATGAACAAAAGGCCTGGTGTCACTGTAAGAGCCAATTGGGAGGGTTATTTAGGTAGGAACAATTACAAGAGGAAGAAGGAAAATTGTTGATTGTACGGGTGCAAAAGCCAATGAATAACTGGAAGATGTATGACGATGAAGAAAATATATTTTATATTATCCTTTTTGTTAGTAAACATGACTTTAGGGTTTTCCTTTTTCACCTGTTCTTGTCATTTCAGTTATTTTCTGGTGCACAATAGAAATAGATGATAGATAAGTAGAATTTGAATTTAACCTATAATCTAGGTAATAATTGTTTTAGATAACTTGGAATTTATAATTGATGACCTTTTTGGTAAACATCCTAAGGCATGAGAAAACAAATGTCATTTACAGAGTATTTATTTCTTTCCTAATCCGCGGTATAGTATTTTAGTGGTTTTTGGTATTCCCTCTTAGTAACCCCCCACCCCCCTCTTTTTTTTTTTTTTCATTTAATGTACCCTGTATTGGATTAGGGATGATTACTTCTGATATTTCCCTCTCATTGCCGCTCTATAGGTTCCATCTTCTGAGTATAACCAAAATAACCAAAAAGAAAAAGGTACAAGTAAAGTGGGGTTTTATAGTGCAAAAGATGCTGCACATCTTCAGATAGGAAGTTTGAAAGAGATAAATTTTCCATCACCAGTAGAAAGCATCACTGAGGATAATGTGGGCAGGGTCAATTTGTCATGGAAAGGTTCTTCATCAATACCTGAAGATACACCTGCAGTTGGACAAACAGATTTTGCTGATTCTAAATGTCACGAAGTGGGGGCTGTTGCTTCTGCGCTTATGGAGAAGAGAGAAATAGACCTATCTCTTCCACATACATCTTCTCAACATCTTCAGATAGAGAGTGTCAAGGAGCCAAGTTACTCTTTATCAGAAGTCAAAGAAACCAATATTAATGATAATGAGAGCGGCACTGAATTGTCATTTCAGGATCATGTTGCAACACCTAAAGATATGCCAGATACTGAGTCTGCAGATTTTCCTGATTCTAGTTTTCATGATTTAGGGGCTATTGCTTCTGCACTTTCAGTGAAGAGTGAGGTAATTGGTCTCTCTCTCCCAGAGGAATCTCCCGAATACTTTGACATGGAAAGTCTCGAGGACAAAAATTCTTCACTATCAGAAGTTGTAGAAACCACCTTAAAGGAAAATGAAGGTAGGATCAATTTGTCTTATCATGATCCCTCTTTGACACCTTTAAAAACATCTGATGCGGAATCAGCAGATTTTCTTGATTCTAACTTTCAGAATGTAGGGGCCATAGCTTCTGTACTTTCGGAGAAGATTGTAGAAATAGGGATATCTCTTCCAGAGGCATCTCCTGAATCTCTGCAACCACCTGTCAACTTAACTGAAGAATCAGACTCTGTAAGTTGTGGAGTGGAGATTGATTTGAATCTAAATTCACCGGTTAATGTTGATGAGATGAAGGATACTGGGATTGCACTTGTGGATACCACATTCACAAAAGATAGTAATCTTATAGAACAAAACCGCGATCAGGATGATTTTAAACTTCAAAAATCTAGCTATCAAGAAAGAACAAGATCTGTTAGAGATGAGCTGTACTTGTTTTATGAGAATTCAATTGCATCAGACAACCCAAAGCATTTGCTGGGAATAAATGGATCATCCACTCAAGCATCTCATTTGGTGAAAAACAACTTCCCTGTGACTACGAGGAATTCTGCTCCTAACATGTTGCAAGAAGATTTTTTCCAAGCTGCAGGTTATGCTGAATATATCTCTGGAACATGATTAATTATCAGCAATCAGTTGTGTATCATTACTATATGGCTTGGAGTGTCACGATTGTGCATCAAGTATCTGACTTGTTTTTTAGGCTTTGATTTTTCCAGGCATCAGAGGACATGGGCCTGTAGCATCCCATGCAGGAGGCTCTTTTAATGAGGGAAAAGGCTTGCGGAAAGTAAAAAGAAGTCTAAGAAAAGAAACAAGGGCCTGTTCTTTGCTATATGACCACCGAAGTGTTTCTGATTCTCCTGATGCGACTTCACTTGAAGCTAATAGCCAACACACTATACCTAAGCATATGAGCTCTTACAACCGCTTGCTGAAAAGTGGCAGGTATTGATTTTAATAAGCCTTGTCCCAAGTTTTTGAGATTTCACGTATAGCTGGATGTTGAGGCAAATAATTTGCTTACTTTGAAAATCATTAATTTTGTGACATACTGGTTTTAACAGATAGAATTATGCATAGGTTTTGGTGAGGCTATTAACATTTAATGCCTCCACCTCACTTTACTGTTGGATTCTTCTGTATACTTCTCCCTATCTCCATCTTTTCCTGCATAACATATTCTATTTATCAGGTTAAGAGAATGTGTAGAGTTGCTTGAAGATATGGATAGCAAAGATATATTGGATATGAGTAAAGTAAAGTCACATTTTTTTTTTCTTATGCTCAGAAAGATTCTATTCTACAATTTTAGATTGGTAAATAATAAAAAAAATCCTTTTTTTTTTTCTTTGTGGTTCTGATCTTTTATGCTTTGGTTTCAGATTTACCATGCTAAGTTTTTTGATTTTTGTCGAAGACAAAAGGCTGTTAAAGAAGCTTTCCGTTTTACCATGCTGATTCCAAATCCTACTCTTAGTACTTTCAATATGCTTATGTCTGTTTGTGCTGCTTCACAAGATTCTGAAGGTAAGCTCTAGCTTATAATGGCAATTTATTTAGGTTTTTTCTTGATTTTTATTTGATCCACTTTATTGTGATTTAATTATGATTATGTGTGTAGGAGCTTTTGATGCTTGGCTTCTGGTTCAGAAGGCTGGATATAAAGCTGATTGTAGACTTTACACTACTCTGATATCAACCTGTGCTAAAAGTGGAAAAGTTGACACTATGTTTGAAGTGAGTCTGCTTCATCAGTATTCTTTTTAAAGCTGCTTTTTAGGATTAAAATGAGTTGTATCTTGTATTTTTAGAAGCCTTGCTCTTCTTTTGTATAATTAGTCTATCAGCTCTTTCTTCCTTTTTGTAGGTAATTTGTTTTTCCTTACAATTGGCTGTCCAAATTATTATTCTTTTGTGCAATGTGTGTGTGTACAGTGTTGTCCTTTCTTTTCTCATATTGAGTATATTACAATTCACTATAAATACTTCATCAGGTCTTTCATGAAATGGTGAATGCTGGTGTGGAACCAAATCTTCATACGTATGGAGCTCTTATTGATGGTTGTGCAAGAGCTGGTCAAGTAGCTAAAGCCTTTGGTGTGTATGGGATTTTAAGGTCTAAGGTGTGTAGTTATTGAATGTTTGGAGATGAATTTGATTGTTTTTTGGACTGTCTGTGCATTGCTTCCTCAGTACCTCTAAAAGCCAATTGATAGCATACCTATATGCAGTAGAATGTGAAGCCAGATCGAGTTGTATTCAATGCACTTATCACCGCGTGTGGCCAGTCTAAAGCAGTGGAACGTGCTTTTGATGTGCTGGCAGAAATGAGATCTGAACTACAGCCTATTGACCCTGATCACTTTACTATTGGCGCTCTGATAAGAGCCTGTACAAGCGCTGGTCAGGTAAAGAGTCTCTTAACCATGTTACATTCAAGTTATAGACCTGCTGTGATTGTCCTTATTTACTGCTATGCAGATCAATCATTTTAAAACCCTCATTAACAATCTGCATTTTCTAGGTTGATCGAGTGAAAGATGTATATGCTATGATGGAGCAATTCAACATCAAAGGCTCTCCAGAGCTTTACACAATTGCTGCTAATAGTTGCAGTCAGACTGGTGATTGGGATTTTGCATGCAACATATATGCTGACATGAAAAGGAAGGGCGTGGTCCCTGATGAAGTAATGCTTGGCAACCTAATGTCTAATTTAGATGTTGCAGTTGCCCCATTTTATCTATTTACTAGTATTTATTTTTATTAGGAAATTCATAATCCTTCCCCAAATAAAAGTTCTATTTCACCCAACAACCTTATCCTTAAATAAACTCTCATTTTACCTTAATTTCTTACATTATTCAGTTTTAATCAATTAAACCTCACTATTACTCTTTTTTTTTTTTTTTTTTTTTTTTTTTTTTTTTTTTTTTTTTCCCCACCTTAAATCAACCAAACTCTGTTTATTTATCTAATTTTTTTTACCTTCTTGAAAATGTGTGCAAAAACAAAAAATACTTTTTTTCAGGGATGCAGGGAGTACTGTAATTCTTTTCAGTGAGCTGTCATAGGGTGATTAGTGTGTCATTCATAGAATTCATCTTTGTTAGTAGTCAATTATAGAAAATCTTTTCGTGCTGTTAGTAATCCTTTCATCTTTGTTGATGTATTTGCTTAATACACTCAAGCTTCTCATGTTTCATGCAGATGTTTTTTAGTGCCTTAATAGATGTTGCTGGGCATGCTGGTAACCTTGATGCTGCTTTTGAGGTTCTGCAAGATGCAAGAACTGAAGGGATGAATCCAGGAATTATTGCATACAGCTCGTTGATGGGGGCCTGTAGCAATGTATGTATCCCTTACTTTTTCTTGATTCTGGTCATTTCAAGTTGTTAAAATCAATATACATATATCATACAGCATAGCAAAGTTCTTGAGTGGTCTTTGAGTATTAGAAATTTAGAACACTATGGCTTTGTTGTTGTTGATTATTGTGTTGGATCATAGCCTTTAATTGAAGATTTTTTTTATTTTTTTATTTTACAAGTATATTTTTTTATATAATGTTCAGGTTTATCAAAGTATCTCTATTTGATATGCCTAACTGCCCCCTGCCCAGAGCTGTAAGTTGAACCAAAATTACTCGCAGATAGATATAGTAAAAAATTGAACTGACTAACCACGATAGACTTGAAATCTTGAAGCCCATGAACAGTAAGTTTAAAATGCACTTCAAACCCACAAATATGTGATTGACTGAACCATTGACTTGACCTACTAAAAGTAGCATAGAATTGCATTTTACACGGGAAGCTGACTGTGCCCAAGAAGAACAAAATTTTATTTTAAATTTTAAAAACACACTAGTTATTGTTACAAAAAAATTTAACCGAAAAAATTAAATTAAGTAATCCAAGCCCAATTCATTCAACACTTTAACTCACATGTTTTTAAAAACTTTACATTGCACGCTGCCTATAGCTTGTAGGATTGGTTCAGTGATTTCAGTATCCTTCCCAATTTAATGGAATGAGTGGGGAAAAAAAAAATCCTATCATAGCTCCGGCCAGATGGCTAAATGAGTTTCTTGAAATTTGAGTACTTTGCAATGTTATTTAAGACATAGTGAAGGGAAGTTACTTGTTCCCTTTGTTTTTATATTCTAGGTCTATGCTATATGATGCAATATATGTCATGATAATGACCATAATTTCAAATACTGATTTCAGACCCAAAATTGGGTGAAGGCGCTCGAGCTTTTTGAGCAAATCAAAGCTATGAATATGAAACCCACAGTTTCAACTGTAAATGCCTTAATTACTGCACTCTGTAAGTTACTCTGTCTATATACTGTTTTGATGTATCTAAATTTATTGTTAGAGGGTAATAATATATAAAATGCTTAGGCCTTAGGGTTGTGAATTCAAGTTCAATATGGTAAATTTCCTAATATAATCTTGTTTTGAGTATTCACATTTGCCAATGTATATCTTTGACATTAGTATCTCTAGCAGAAAAATGGGAGTAATTGTAAGATGTATCATCTATTTTAATCATTGCTCATCAGTTTTGTTGAAAAGCCTTAGCAAAACATTTAAACCAAGATTGCAAAATGCATATGGAACTCTAGTGTTAAACTGATAGCAACAGATTGACAATAACAACTCAGAATTACTGTATCAAAATGGTTTATGCAAATATAGGAAATATAATCTCCATAGATTGCTCATGTTTGTTTACTATAAAGCAAAAAGAATTTCTTGCAAGTAGTTAGTGTATAAACTTGGCTTACGGAAAATTCAAAATGGGATTATTATGATTGTTTTTCTATAATTCCTGTAAAGATTAAGGAAACAAATTAGAAGATGAACCCAGCAAATTAATGAACTCTTAACATGAAACACCGTCAATGTGGAAGGATAAAAAGCCATATAGTTGAAACTTGTTCTTGACAAATCATCAGGCTTGTGGAGGCTTTTGCAACAAAATTGACCCTGTAACTGTCCACGCAGGTGATGCTGACCAAATGCAGAAGGCTCTGGATGTTCTGACAGAAATGCAGAAACTCGACTTGAGGCCAAATAATATCACTTACTCCATTCTAATAGCGGCAAGTGAAAAGTAATTTCTCTTTTTCTTATGTCCAATGAATTACTATATTTTTTGGTGGAACCTTTCTTTAAGGCCCTAGACACAGAAAGTTACTGCTTTGATGAACTCTGAAAATATGTCTTCAGATCTTATGCATTTGTTCTTTATTCTAGCCCCTGAGAGGCTTCTAGATTCTTGAAAGAAGGGTTTATGATGGTTCTTGTGCTTTGCAGAAAGGATAATTTAGAAGTAGGCCTTGCACTCTTTTCTCAAGCAAAAGCTGACGGTGTTTCCTTCAGCCATATCATGTGTAAATGTCTTATAAGTAAGTTTGAACGATTTATTGGTTGACTCATTTCAAATTTCTTTGATCAAGCACCTTGGTCCATTCTCATGTATTATTCATTCTTTATATAAGTGAAATGCATACAAATGTTTTCTCTTTTAACAGTGTGTTTGGATTGAAGGAGATGGAGGGAAAGGAAATGGAGGGGTAGAGTATCTTTCATTTGGATACCAAATAAGGAAGGAAGGTAAATGGAGGGGAGAGAAATGGAGGGATTAAATTGTAAGAAATTGATCTCTCCAACAATGGAAAGACTTGGAAGGGAAACTCATCATTCTCCCCCATCCCTCCTCCCTTTCCCTTTCTCCTCCTCCTCCCTTACCTCCCCTTCTTTTCCTCCCCCCTTTCTTCATCCAAACACACTGTAAATGTTCTGGCAAATCAATACTCTATCTTGAGTATCTTAAGTGGTTTCTTGTAAAAGGTTTGAGTTTCTTGCAATATGAAGGATATGTACTATGAAGCATTTGATTATCATTTTTTGTGCTCCCCAAGTTCTGAGTGAATGACTGTGTTGTTTTAGAACCTCACTATGCTCTTGGCAATGGTACAGTTTCTGGTTTGAAAAGCATTATCAAATCTTCATTTAGTCATATTATAGGCCTTGACAGAGTGTTTCTTTTTTATATTTTTCCTTATATCTTTTTGAATATATTAATTTATTTTTAACATATAAATATCTTTGTAATTGGTTTCTGTTGCCGCAATGCATCTTACAGAAATGTGCTACCGGAGATATGAGAGGGCTTCTACAATTGGTGAGCCTGTTTTATCTTTTAAGTCTGGACGTCCGCAAATTGACAGCAAATGGTATTCCATCTGCCCTCTATATGTTGATGGATTGATTTATGTTGTGTGCTTATTGTCATCACTTTTCTTCATTTTGACGTAACAAAGTGACATATGGCTGAAACAAGTTCCTTTGCCGACTTTTCTTCACTGGAGCTATGTGGCTAAAATTGGTGGGGGGTGGGGGGAAATCCTACACTGGATACTCTAATGGAACTACTTCAGGATTTTTTTTTTTTACCAACCAATGGTAAAAGTTCCAGTTCACATCTGTTTAAGAATCTTAGTGATTTTTTTTTTATTCTAATGGACACTTGACACTTCAAGATGTTTTTTACTAACCATCAGTAAAAGTTCCAGTGCACATCTGGTTTAAGATTTGCTTCTTTTTAATTAAGAGGACTAACCTTCTTTTGTATATATGTCATGGTATAAGGTCACTTGAATGATCGAACTGAAAAATTAGTTAAGTTTTGGTAAACATTCTCCCACACATTGAAAGAGAAGCAGTCTTACAGCAACTGAAAGACCCCCCCCCCCCTTCCCCCCAAAAGCTAAAGTATTCGAATAAGAGGGATGGTTGGGATATGAGTGTTAGGCATGCGATTAGGGCTACTAGCTCATAACTAGTAGTGAAGATGGAGGGTCTACCTTGGTGGTCGGTCCACTGTACCCTGGATGGAGGCTTTAAGAAACTTAAAAGCCCACTTATATAATTTCCTCAAATGACACTAGATTATCAAACTTGACGATGTAAAAGGAATTCACACTTCAATATCAATATAGTGCATATACATACTCTAGCTCCTTTGATTTCTTCCAAATCAGAATTGGCACAGTCTTGAGCACATATTAGTAAAGAGGAACTCTAGGCTGTTCTCATTTAATCGTTTGGCTAAAGATTACTTAGTTATATTTCATATGCTCACATACGTGTGTGGCTTTTTTATGTATGCTCGTTAAAATTTTAAAGGCAGTATTACAAATATTATGTCTAAGGCGTTTCCCCCTTTTTCTCTTCTGATGTCTTCAGGGCATCCTTGGCTTTAATGATTTACCGTGAAATGATTGGATCTGGTTTGGTCCCTTCTATGGATACTCTTTCTCAAGTTTTGGGATGTCTACAGCTACCAAAAGATGTATCCTTGAAGAAGAGGCTTATTGAGACTTTGGGAATCAATGCTGAAACATCAAGAAGTGCAAACCTCTTTCCATTGATAGACGGTTTTGCAGAATATGACCCTCGTTCTTTTTCGTTGTTTGAGGTTAGCTATCTACTACCCTTCCATCTTTTCACCACTACATCATGTAGACTCATGCGGTCTTTCATGGATGATGTTTGTGTCTGTGAATTGATTTTGCTGATATTTTTAACATGATTAGAATTGTAGCAGCACTTCAATTTATATTTTTCCTTCAAACTATACATGTTCAAAAATCCCCCCTCCCCCCACCCCATTCCAACAAATAAAAGGTTCAGTCTTCGACAAAGGATATACACTAGGAGAAACAGGTTATTTACTAATTATAACAATTTCTTATAAGCTCTCGTGTGATGATACACATTATTTGAATATTTATGTATTAGGGCCAGTTGGTTATAATGGTCTTTTCATATGATATGATATGCATCTAGTGCACGTGCCTAAGATATTGGTTACACTTTCTTATTGTAAATTTTCAATTACATCAAACAAACTTAGAAGAGATTTTGTGCAGCCCCATTAATCTTATGATATTTTCATTAATACTTCTTCTATCTCATTAAAGATAATATCTGGACTGTTTTTTTACTTTTAGGAAGCTGCTTCACTTGGCATTGTACCTGGTGCTTCCTTTAAAGAAAGTCCCATTGTAATTGATGCAACAGATTTGAACATTCACGTAGCAGAGGTGAGTCCGCCACCCACCTCCCCTCCCCCTTGCCTGCCTTCTTAACATTGTTTACATTTTGGACAACTGGGATCTGTAATTAACTTTTCCTGAACCTTTATCATGTTTCAAGACCAGCATGATCACAAAATGAACTTGGCTAAGTACACGCAATGTCCATATATATTTATTCAATGCTCTTTGAATCCAAGTGGTTATATGATCTGTTGCGACCTGTTATTTTGGTGGTAGACCCAGTTTAAGAGTTTGATGATTACCCATGTTCTGCATTTGAACATGTCTGATTATTATTTTCCTAAATTTTTGTTAACCATAATACTTCATCCTTTGACAAACTTCAAATCAACCGAGACATTCGTCCATTATTTTTGTCTTGGTATGAAACTGCAGTGTTTAAGATATTTTTATCATGCATGGGGCTTGAATTTTCACTGAATAGTATGGTATCCAACCTGTCCTTGCCTCTCTCTTCATGGATGCTCATTAATTGCACCATCTCTTTGCTAGCTCCAGACATGTTCATATATGTTGGTTCTGTTGTTGTCTTGTTCCCAACTAGACCATTTCTACAGTATAGATATCTAGCACATTAGTTTAGTAGTAGAGATATAAACTAAAGTACTTTTCAGTCTAGATTACTAATATCAGAATCATGGAATCCTTTTAGCTGCCTAACAGAGTTAAAACAGTGAATACCTTAGGATTGCTGCTCAATTCTGTATTCTTTTTGCATATAATTCATTCGATGCTGACTGCTAATCTATTCTTGTTCATCGTATTCTCTCAGGTATATATCCTAACAGTTTTAAAAGGACTCAAGCATCGTCTTGCTGCTGGTATGATTAAGCTTATCTTTTCTTATTAATGTATTATTGTACTTTATGGATGCATGCACTCTATTTTCATCAAGTTGAATTGTCCTCTTTATCTTTTACATGAAACCCTGCTGTGTCTATTATCTCGGTGATCTTAGAATGTTTTTTTTTTCGTCTGCATGTCCTATTGTTGTCTAAAAGCTGAGCAAAAGTAGATTCTGAATTACTATATACTTCGTATAGCTTTTCTATCTTCAATCGAATTTGGTCTATTGATCTGATCAACCACCTATTGATGGTCCTTTTCATCCCAATATTCTCTCACCCGTGTTTCATCAATCTTTTGTAATGTGCTTGAACTGCAATATTTTGCATATAATTTGTAGTCATGTTGTGATATAGCTATTTGATAGCTGTATGTTGCAGGAATTTCAGGTCCCCTTTCCCCCTAGTATTGTATCTTCTGAAGTTGCTTTCTGCATACTTATGAGTTTATGACTCAGTTGGAGTTAGAACAGTGGCAAGTGGAAACAAATTGTGTGAATATTTGAATGGAATTTCCCATGTATTGTCATGGTAATGCATTTTCATTATTCAGCTAGTTGTATTTATCGATAGTTCTCAATATCCCTTGTTACTTCCTGATATAGTGGGCATGAGTGGCACAGGAATTATTGTACACATTCTTGGCAGTGTACATATATTAAAAATTTAACATGGACATTCATATCGCAGATTTTCCACATATTATTAGACAAAAACTCATTGTCAATTGCCCAAAATTGACTTCTACCAATATGAGCCATTGGGGTTCTTGCTTTTTCTAGAAGCTGCTATCTTGGCATTGCCTTGCCAAAGTTGCAGAATTGAGCCTGATCAATTCATGTTGAAATTTTCCCCCGTAGAGAGATTACCATATTAGGTTGTCCACTCCACAGCTCTCTGAAAAGTTGCTATTCTACGGCATTAATGTCCGAGTCAAAATATGTTGTAACTGTAGAATGCATAAAAGACCTTGATCGCTCTATTTGAATATGCAGGTGCAAAGGTTCCCAGTATAACAATTTCACTGCCTGTGGAGACAACAGACATTGCACGTCCTAAAGGAGAAAAAACAATCAATCTCTCTGCAAGGTTAGTCATGCTTTAAGCACTTAAATAGATTTTCTGAATATAGATTGAGATTGCGTCTGACTGTTTGAGCTATCACGAGAACTAAATATATGGTGGCCTCAAGGTTTATGGTATGCACTGTAGTTTGTACTTTGTAGATTATCAATTGCAAGAAAAGCATTTGCATTGTTTAGGAGAAATACAAATTTATGCTGGAGGAAAGTGTGAAGACGCACCAAATGCAATTTTATATAAAGGACCTTTTTTTTTGTTGCCATATTGTTTGCACAAACTTTATCCTAGCAAGCTTCAGGATCCTCTAAAGGCTCTAAAAAAAATGTTTAGATTTTAATTCTCAATCGTTAGTACTCTAATGCAATTTTAATTGTATAGATTTGGCACAACTTAGCTAAAAAAAAAAACCAGCAAACTTGCCTAATAGCAATTCATTGTGTCATTTCTTATTGCAGGCTTAGTCAAGCAATTGGAGCTTTATTTAGGAGATTACGGCTACCATATCAAGGATCTGAATCAAGTGGCAAAATCAAAATCAATGGATTTGCTGTAAAAAAATGGCTTCAGCCAAAAATTGTTCCTTCATTTACTGGGAATCAGGCACAAACACAAGGACAAGTACAAGCACAAATGGGATTATCTCAATTAAGATTAGCCAAAGAAATCACGCATCAGCAGCGCAAAATTCGTACTGGGAATCTTTCCCTGGACTGATGAAAATCTGTAAGTAGAAAGCCCTAAATTTATGAGTTGTATATGAAAATTTTCCATATAGTTTAATCAGGTTATATCTACCAAATTTTGCTCTCCTAACTGCCTTTTTATGATTAATCAGAAAAATAAAGGCCATATTTTTTTGCACAGTCTCTTTTACAAAATTTTTAATTCAACCAAATATATTGTAATTTGGTTGCATGTTGGGGCTGAAAAGTCCCCAATGTTGCTCAACACCAGGATCCTTCAAATCTTCATCGAACATAGCAAAAATGAATCCTTCTAGAAATGCCGCTGGCCTCTTTGGAGTCCCTTCAAAGTCATTAACATGATGTATGAAATTTCGGTTGTAAGTAGCCGCAAGACCTGGAGTTGTGATATTGCCATTCCCATCATGGGGCCAACCGGTCTCAGATATTATGATGTTAACATCATTGACACCCTCTTTCTCCATTGCCGAGAAGAAACCATCAAGCATGGCATCAAGGAGGTTGGAGTACCTCAGAGCTCCATCCTTGATCAGTGGTTCAGTTGTCCTGAATTGTGCATAGTCTAGTCTTATGTTTTCCGGGTCTGCAGCATAGGGAAAATAAGGGTAGAGATTAACCAACAGTGGGGACTTTTGTGATGATAGAAATTGTATAATTCCGCTGATAAAGGGGCGAGCGCTATCTGAAAATGTGGCTGCTGAGGGTGGGAAAGAAGTTCCTAGCACTGCTGAATGCACCACTGTGGTTGTCCTCGTACCTTGTTCCAGCAGGAAATAATATAAATTAAAAATTGTATTATAGCAATAATAAATTAGAACCGAGTCGTAAGATTAATAGAAGTCATAGTTCTGATTTAGGGTTGATTTAAGCTCAATGCAATCTCCTCTTAAAGTTTGATTTGTTATCACATACCGAGATTATTGCTCCTGAGGACATTCTGCAGATTCTGCATGGCAGGCAAAATAGAATCGCTAAATTCTCCTGGTATAACCTCGTTACCGACACTGATGTATGTTATCCGGATGTCATTGACATAAGGATCAACATTGCTAATGAACCACGAATTAGCTGCATCTTCACTCGATGCAAGAGTTGGTATATCAGTATTCTTAACACCCAATGTGAGTTCAATATTGCTCCCTCTTAGAGCTTCAAGCACTTCTGGATATGGCTCAAATATCCTCATCTTCCGGATGTTGTGTCGTTTATAGAGACTGACCACATCCTTTGGAGAGGGTAGATTGTCTCCAACGAGCCCATAGCAGACACCAACATCACCTTCTTCCGAGAACTGCAAAACTTGCATTCAGAGTTAAGGCCAGAAGTAGTAGTTCCCTGAAACCTGCCATTTTCAATCTGCTCTGTTTAAAATGACAAGAAGCAAATAGGAATTTATACACTGTGCTGCTAATTTATGAGCTTTTAGATCCTACTTTTACGTGTAAGCAACTTGAGAAAATTTCTATATAGAGTATTTAGGAATGAAAGTCTTTTGAGTATTTTTCTTCTTTTTTATGACAGCAAATAAGTTAAGTGCTGTTTAGACTCCTGATATCGTAGTACTACTGAGCAAGAGTACCGAAACTGCTCAGTGATCAGGCTGCATTAACTTCAAGAAATATAAGGTAAATGAGATGAAAATGTTTACTAAAATTGGAGATTTGTGGTTTGAGAGTAGTTTGATAAAGATGAAAATCTAAGATTTTTATACCACAATATGGTCTTGTTCTTTGGGAAGGTGTCAAGCATTTTAGCCATCTTTTCCATTTTTTTTTGTTTAAGTACTATAAATTGTTCTTTCCATGTTTTACTTAAGAATCTGGGAAAAAAAAAAAAAAAAATCTCTTGCTTGTGTGATTGAATCTAAAAAATACAATGAAAATGCAAATTATTTGTATTTTTTTGAAAAGCATAGAAAGGACATGAACCCTTCCTTATCTTTTCAGAACAAAAATTATGCATAATATATACTTCGTATATTTTCACGACCTTTAATTAGAAGTTTTCTTTTGAGTATCTTACCTACCATTCTGCAAGTCAAGAATTATTCAATATGAGATCTAAATTGACATTCTTTTCTGACGGATCAAAGAGACTACGAGTGGATGAAAATATATGTTTTAAGTTAAACTGGTTTAAAATACTCTAATCCAGCTTCTTTGAGAAGAACAAGAACTTTTTTAGTAGAGAAATATTCATGTTTTTGGTGTTATTATGAATGAAAAATTAATCTTTCAGTGTTAACCAGAAAATAAGCTTATAATCTCTCATTAGTCATATACTCATTTTCGATCTATTAATTGATTGTAAGCATCACCAAAATGTTAAAAAAAAGTCACTTCTAATGAATAGAACTTGGCAAACTGGAAAACTGCAAATAAGTAAAACTGACATCTGAAAATGGAATCAATAAATGTATAGAAAATGAATACCACCCCACTGAATGATGCAGATAGGGGGGAAAAAGTTACATCAGTCTGTACAGTTTTTTTTTTTTTTTTTTTTTTTTTTTTTTTTTCCTTTTCAGGTATCAATTTGATCTAAAAAAACCCGAAAAAAATTAGAACAGCAAGTGAAACATCATGTTGTTGTTCATATCTTCTATTATTAGCACCTAAGTTCAGAAGTAAGAGTAAAGAACGTGTCTTCAGAACAAGGAATGGTGAGAGCACCCATGGGATGATTGAACCCATATTCTTCTTCAGCGCGCTGTAGCAAGTCTTGAAATACGGGGTGGCTCAAGTAAGAAAGTGGCACCACAAATCTCTTCTTATCAGCTTGTTCTCCTACATAAACTGGTACGTACCCCTTTGGAACTACTTGTTGATTTTTTGTACGAATTTGCTTTGTGTTAGAGAGTACAGAAGGGAAGCGAATTGCCATTTTTGTGAGGAAATTGTGCTGGAGAGAAAAAGAAAGGAATGCTTCGAGGGTTGATTTAGGCTTTGCAAGAGATTGAGAAGTTTGAATGTGATAAAATTGCTAAGGCCTTTGGTGCTATTTATAATACGGAGTAGATTGATTTGTGGCTGTTGTGTGTAATATGAGTAGAGAAGACAGACCCACACAGAGAAGACGACCTTCACATGGCCTTGTCTATTTTTAGTTTAGAAATACCCTGTTTTGCTATCTATGTACTAATGTTTCGACCCACGTGTTAACTTGAGGGGGTGAAGCTCCACCTGAAGTACATGAGGGTTCTGGCCAGACCAGTTTTACGGCTACAAGTACTGAATCTATTTCCTGGCTCGTATTATGCGCTCTGTCACAGTCAATGCTTGCAAATGATAATGTGACATGTCCATGTGAAACCGCGCACTTGGTAGATGCAATGTAAGGACTCAGATGCTCAGGTTTAAGTCGTATTAATTAGGTTTTTTGTGGACTCACTGGTTGCTGTTTACTGAGTCTACAAGTACTGAATCTATTTCCTGGCTCGTATTATGCGCTCTGTCACAGTCAACATCCTATAAAATTATGCTGTTAATAGTACAGTTAAAAACTTCAAAAAGTTATGGAACTCAGCTTTCTGAATACTTTGTTTTCATCTTCATATTGGCCATACAATCTAAATTTTGTACCCATAAGGCCATACCAATGAATTGTTGAGTGTTGACCTAGTCATTAACATTGTGGTCTAGGATAAATGAAGCCTTAGGTTCATATGCCTCATCAATACAGTAAGTATTTTTTTTTTTTTACCGACTTCTGTGCTTCATTGCTCCCTATTATTGACAACCCCATAAAAATTCCATCCTGCCGGTTTCTGTATTTGCCTAGGAATCGGTTTGCCACGGAAGTTAGAATCTCTTGACCTTAATTTTATTACTCATAGTACAGAATATATGTGGATTCCATGACTCCTGATGGGAGGTACAAAGTTGACTCAGGCGTTGACTGACTGCTAGGAAGATGAAAGGGGCATCAATTGTCTGTATGTTTCTAAACTGATGGTTTTGGACTGATGGAAGCTGTGATCTAATTATATATGTGTAGGGATGATCATAACATAATGATGGTGATATAAGAGTTTTAGTGAACACTCTTAATTGCTTTTGTTATGATGCCAAGTTACAGCATACGCGTATTATATCCTACTTTTCCATTCGTATTAATCACATTCGCATCACTCAGTTGAGGAGAATCATCAGAGACTAGAAAACTGCTGCAGATCATCAGAGACTGTATATGAAGAAAGATTAAATAGAAATTTGACAGGCGAAAAATGAAAAGTGAGGCTATTATGATCCCAAATTTACGTTCATTAAATAATTTATAGAAAACCACCCATCTGAATGATGCAGATGGGGGAAAAGTATATCTGTACAATGTTAGTTTGTCTAAGATGAATATACATTCATTAAAAACCCCCAAGGTAGAGTAGAAGGTATGACAGATCTGTTTGTTCTTCATATCTTTCTGTTAACAATTCAGTTCAGAAGTTAGGCTGAAGAAATTTTCTTCAGAGCAAGGAATTGTGAGACCTCCCATAGGATGATTAAACCCAAACTCTTCTTCAGCACGCTGTAACAAGTCTTGGAATGCAGGGTTGCTCAAGTAAGAAAGCGGCACCATATATCTCTTCTTATCAGCCTTATCCCCTACATAAACCGGGATATACCCCTTTGGTACTACTTGCTGATTTCTTGTAAGTATTTGCCTTGCACTAGAAAGTACATAAGGGAAGCGGATTGCCATCCTTGCAATGAAATTTGTTTGAAAGAGATCGAGAAAGACAGAATTTTCTAAAAATAATCTTTTAATTTGTAAGGAAGAGTTGAAGTTTTTGAGTGTGATGAAATAAACAAAGGCTTAGTGAGCTTTATATATACTAAGGAGAAATACTTCATAGAAAACTTATGTAGACGAACATGGCTGACCCACCTTGTTTTAGCTCTCACATGTCTTTGTTTCAGAGGAAACAACTTGCATGATTGCTAGATGAAGTGCTTTTATTGTCTGTCTTTTCTTGGCTCCTATTATTTGCAATGCTTGTAAATTATATGCATTACATACCCATGTGAACGGCGCATACCAAATATACATCAGGACCCAGATGGTGATTAAGGTACGACTCATTTTGATTAATGGTTTAATGGAGTTGTTGCCTCATCTAATCACTTTAATACTTTATCTTGTAGCTGTTTTCAATCAACTTTGGCAATATGTTTCCATATATAGTTTCCGTAACTTCCTATGTGTTCGTCACTGGCCTCATATATTGTTCTGCATTCAATAGCTGTATTTGACTAGCTACCAGCAAGTAAGCCAAAAGACTTGTTTAATTCTTCCTATATGTTTGATTTATAATTGCATACAACATTGCTCATGGATAAGGGTATGTAAGGTCTGTGTCTGAAAAAGGTCCCGAGTACGCTGAGTTGGCACATTTTGTGTTTAGAATATGACTATACAGAGGAATAATTTTAGTCTTATATGAAAATCCTCTATTGCAATTTTGTACTAGGAATATCAATGAATTGATGTATATATATCTGTTTGAAAAGCTATTTATTGAGACAGTTGATTGAAAAAGTATGTTTATTTGTTATTGTGTAGAAAAACTTGATTTGCAAGATTTTTACTTCTTCATTTGTTGTTGTATTTAGATTTCGAGCTTTAAGTAATACAATCAAAGTTTTTCGTAATGTGTGGAGTGTTTTGGCTGTTCATATGATGATTAAATAAACACTTATTTGCAAAGCAAGTTATAGAAAAAAAGGATAAATAGCTAATGAAAATTGGTTATATTTATGTTTCCTGCACAATCAACTCAGCTCACTGCAGTACTTTTTTATGCTGTAGTATGCCAAAAAGAAGATGGAAAGCTTTGTGAAACGAAGAAGCAGTCAATTCTTGGTTTGACATTTGTGTTAAACAGTAAACACATATTCATTGTATTAAGAGAGTATCGAAAACATAAGATTTGTTCTTTGCAGGACAATGATAAACAACAGTAAAATCTGAGACACAATAAAGACTGAAAATTAAGGTAGATGTATTGAAATTGATAAGAGTACATAAACCAATCCTAAGCTTCAACAATCAGCTTTAACTTTTGGTTGAGTTGGTCCTTTAACAAAAATATATACAAGTTAATCAAAATATATTGAGACCCATTTGAATGAGGCAGTTGGAGAAAAATATACATATGTACACTGTTAAGTTGTTATGGCTTAGGTCAATAAGACCTCAAAAAAGTTAGAGATCAATGGTTCGTTGGTCCATCTTCACATCGTTCAGTTTAGCTCAGAGGTTAGTTCAAAGAACGCGTCTTCTGAGCATGGAATTGTGAGACCGCCCATAGAATGATTAAACCCGAACTCTTGTTCAGCAAGCTGTAACAAGTCTTGAAATGAAGGGTGGCTTAAGTAAGAAAGCGGCACCACATATCTCTTCTTATCACCGTGATCACCTACATAAACTGGGATATACCCCTTTGGTACTTGCTGATATTTTGTAAGAACTTGCTTGTCATTAGAGAGCACTGAAGGGCAATGAATGGCCATCTTTGCGATGAAATTGGTCAAACGAGAGATTGAAATGTTTTAAGTTGGAAGGAGGAAGTGGCTTTTAGGAAGAGATAAGTTGTTGAGTTTGATGAATAATTTTGTAAAGCCTAAGTTGCTATTTATACTAGATGAATCGCGGTATTCCTTTAATGAATATGGACTAATTTACTCGACTCATCGAGGGATAACACATAGCCACATAATGTCCTAGATTAAGGGAGATGAGTAGCTCCATTTGTTTCTAAGGCTCCCATTTGTTTACAAGTCACTTTCTTCTTGCCTGAAGATTACTTCGTATATTCTTAACACTAGACCATGTAAATTTTAGGACCGCAGATGTTAACGATTTTGTTTTCTTCCTAATCAATCAGATTGCTTGTGACTTATAACTTTTATAAACTTTGCTACTTGTCTCACTTATATTGCTTTATCTTATGGTTGTGATCAATTTAGTCCTCAGATCGTTCATATACACACATAGCTTTCTTATGTAATCACCCGTGTCTCAGTCGTTGATCCACTAAATGTGGCCTTGTTTAAGATAGTATTGAGATTAATATCTTGCTTTTAATCACGTTAAGTTAGTATAAACTATGAATATATATGTTGTCACGACTTGCTTTGTACTGTCTAGTTTATATAAGTGTTTTCCATCATCATCAAGTGCCCAAAAAAGGTTTAAATTTGTTAAATCATGTACGTACATGTATTTTAAGATGTCAATTTTCTGTTTTGGGATTAGGCAAATGTTCAAAATCTTCAAATGCTCATTTCTTGTATGTAACTTAGGAAGGCGCGGTTTCAGTATCAGGTCCATTCCAGATTCAGGAAATCCGGAATTGGAACTGCTTCAAACTTATTAGCCTGACATAAAAATCTTTCGGAGAAAGAGTTCTAAATCAGGTTCTTAGTTCCGTAATAGGTTCTCAGCTTTTGTTGCTCTTCACTTGGTAGTAAAGGGTGTATATGAGGTACAGGGTACACAACTAGTGAACATAGACCGTCCATAGATAATGTAACGAATTAACACTTAATTAGTTATTGTAATTATCTCTGTATTGTTGCATTGACATAATATTAATGCCTGCCCATTACTATAATTGCTCTAATATGCAGGTTCAAATTGACTAATTTTGATTTAGTATATCATGGGGATGGTAGCATACTAGCAGTCTAGCATAGTAGCATGTTAACTTGGTGACAAGCACTGAAATCTTGGTGTATCAAGGTAAATGACTTGTATTTATACTGATCGTACAAGGATTTTTGATATTGGGATATATTGTTAAGTGTAATAAAGATTTTGGGACAAAGTGTTACATACCTGATACCTCCCTCGTTTTGTTTTGTTTTGTTTGTTTGTTTTTTTTTTTTTCAAGTATTACTCTTTGATTGACATATAATTTTAAGCAAATGATTTCAATATAAAAAAATGTTTGGAGAAATTGTGTCTTATATACATACTTTTATCCTATCCTGGATTTTCTTTCGTGTTAGTCATGTAAATGTACTCAATTGGAGAGTATTGGAAACTGGAGAAGTGCAGCAGGATTATTATTAGAAATATAAAGACAATACATAAATTTGATTAACTAGAAATGTAAAAGCAAGGGCAAATGATATCACAAAACTCGAATTTTTATAAGAATGTATGAAGAACCACCCCTCTGAATGATACAGTTAGGGGGAAAAAAGTACATAATTGTATTCTGTTATCTGTACATTGTAGATCGATTTCCTTGGGGTTACTAAACTATAAGGAAGAACAAAAAAAACCCCGAAAAAAACTAATTTGTTCTGATCTTCTGTTTCTAGCTAGCATTTCAGTTCAGAAGTTAGTTTGAAGAATGTTTCTGCAGTGCAAGGAATGGTTAGACCACCCATAGGATGATTGAATCCGAACTCTTCTTCAGCACGTCGTAGCAAGCTTTGGAACGTAGGGTGGCTTAAGTAGGAAACCGGCACCACGTATTTCTTCTGATCACCTTGATGTCCAACATATACTGGAATGTACCCCTTTGGTACTACTTGCTGATTTTTGGCAAGAACTTGCTTTGCCTTAGAGAGCACAGAAGGGAATCGAATAGCCATGTCGTTGAAAGGAAATCGTGCAAGAACGAAATTAATTAGAGAGTTGTATAAAAGTTGGTTGAATTTGAGTTTTTTGCTAGAGAAGGTTTTGAGTTGAGTTTGATGCAATTGCAAACACTTAGGTAGGCTATTTATACTAAGGCAAAACTCATACATTTTCGTAGAGAATTAGTGTAAATAGACATGAATGAGTGAATGACCCACCTCATTAAGGGCTCTCACATGGCTTTGTTTCTTAGCTTCTCAATACAAAACCTTCTCCTCCTTTAATTTCTCATTTGTCCTTCTCTCCGTCGGTTTTTCGTTTTCATGGCCCGCTTGTTTCCCTCAACGGAGATACTCAATCTGATCATTACTGATATGAGTCATATCTATCTTTCCGTGGCTCTTCTTTGTTAATCTGTCGTTTGCTAAGCCTGTTAATTATAAGCTAAACAAGCCCATGTGAAGTTCATATACTTAGTATATCTCAAGACCCCAGATGCTTGTACTTGTATTCCTTTCCTATTAGGTTGTGACTCATCTTCATTAAATTGTTACCTCAATTAACATTTTATATATAGCTGTACTTAATAAATTAAAAACAATATGTTTAATTTTAGTATATAGTTTTCATAACCACCTGTGTGTCGACGGTGTCATTCAATCATCCATTACTTTTTTTCTAGCAGGATTGACCTTGTAGACGAACTGTCGGGATGAATGTGTAGCTGTAGCTTGGATAAACATGTTCCATTCTTTGATGTTTCCTATCAGTCATCACATTATTTATAGACTAGAAAAGTGCCTGGAAGTAATAATCCCAATTTGACATGGCGAAAAAGATTGTTCGTTTAGAATGTCATCTCATTTTAAATATGTGACAATAGAAATTATAGTGTATTTGGGAATGTTGATAATGTCTGAAGTTGAACTTTTTGTTTACATGGATTGTTAATTTTGTTATCACATTATATGAGGTACTTGCAATTTACTTGACTGTTAGACACACATCTCAAAAGTAAACTTCATGCATTTTGTTGTTTAAAGGATTCATATTTCAATTTCAACTTGTACAAAAATTGAAATCTATACTAATATATGGAGTAACACACATGAATTGATCATAGATGTGATTTACGAGCTGAAGTTGATCCTAACAGAAAGATGAAGGTGGTTTAATTTATGGGTTAAGTTGATTGTATAACATGTTGTTTTCGAGAGATATAATCCATCAGAACAGCGTCTTGCAAGTTGGAAGTCTGAATATGTCTCCAGGGTCCTATTGCTCTAGTGGAAACTCTGTCGGTCACTGCTTCAAAATGATATCCAACATTTCCATGTGATCGAATGTGCGTACAAGGACCTAGCTAGATACTAAGGAACTACGAGTACTATACCCTTAAACTAAGTATTGCTTCATTGTTATATTGCTTGATGATAGATGATGCATTAATGCATTATGTATGTTACTTGGACACTCTTCCTTCTGAAACGAGGATCCTGTGTTCGCCTCACAGAATCCTGTATCTTATATGTCTTCTTAAAAGCCTCATAGAATCCTGTGTTCGCCTCACAGAATCCTGTATCTTATACAAAAACACATGGAACTTCTTAAAAGCCTTATTTTAACCCTCATATATATGCTTCATTTTTTAACTGACCTTAATGAATAGGAAACACTTATATACCATTATCGCTTGATCTTATTTATGCTCAAATATGTAGATCTAATTAAGTTCACTCAATAAGCTCATTTTTCAAATCTATGCTTACTAACTTACAACTTTTTTTCTATCATGGTTTATTTCCCGTTTGTGTTGGTTGTATTAGGCTCAAGTTCACTCAATCAGAGGTATCGGAAAGTCAGAAACTACAGAACTGTTACAGGATCATGAGGAATGACAATACAGAAATAAATCTGATAAACTGAAAATAATTGAGAGGTAAACAATGATAATCCAAAATTCGAGTCTTTGAAATTATATTAAGAGCCACCCCTCTGAATGATGCAGATGGGGGGAAAAGTACATTGTATTCTATACAGTGTTAATTTGTGCAGGGTTGATAGACATCTTTACAAAAAAAATCTAAGTCAATGAAACATTGTTGTTTGTTCTTCACATTAGTCCATTAGCACTTCAATTCAGAAGTTAGTTTGAAGAACGTCTCTGTAGTGCAAGGAATCGTTAGACAACCCATAGGATGATCAAAGCCGAACTCTTCTTCAGCACGTTGTAGCAATTGTTGGAATGTAGGGTGGCTTAAGTATGAAAGTGGCACCACATATCTCTTCTTATCAGCCTGCTCTCCAACGTAAACTGGTACGTGTCCCTTTGGAACTACTTGCTGATTTCTAGTAAGAATTTGCTTTGCATGAGAAAGCATGGAAGGAAAACGAATAGCCATGTATGTATTGTTGTGAGTAAACCGTGCAAGAGAAGGAAAATAGAGAGATCGATGTAAGAACTTGAGACCGAAGAATTGGATGTTATTTTGATTGTAAGAGATGAGTTTTGAGTGTGATGCAATTCCAAAGGCTTTGGTAGCTATTTATACTAGGTGAATTGCCAATGTTGCTTAGAGATCTAGGGATTTTGTGGATTTAAAATCGAAAATGTATGACGCACGTAATTAAGGCTCTCACATGGCTTTGTAAACTTAGCTTCTCAACCTATTATCTATTTAATCATGACAAAATACTCATGTGAATTGGTATATACTAGGGTAACATCATGACCCAAATGCTTGATAAGGTATGAATCATTTTGATCAACTCGTAGCCTCACCTATATCGCGTCATCTTTTAGTTCTACTTAATCATATCAGACAATATCTTTAATGTAGTTTCCATAATCTGTAACCACTTATATTGACTGAACTATTGAAGGAAGCTACCTATGTGTCATTGTTGGACTACTTAAATTATAATAATTTTGACCTTGGACTCGAAAAATGAAGCTTCGATCAGCTTGTGTATTGTGATTAATGTCTTTGCATTTATAGAACAAGTCAAGTATGTATATGATTACTCATCTGAGCCAGTCAACATATATTTCTTTCCATATGTCTGGTTGGTAGTTGCACATTACATTGCTCATTAACAAGGAAAGCACCTGGGAAAAGTCCTGATGAAGATGACTTGGCGACTACTCGATTGACAGTGCTATTGACATGTGTTCATTAAAAGAATGAACAGATGAGATTAACTGAATGATGCTATAATATTAACATTAGCTGTTAGATTTTGACTGGCTTGCTAATTAGTCGATCATACAAATGACAAGTGCTCTGTCATTCGAGAATGTGATTGATCATCCTTGATTGCCATCTTTCTGCATTAACATTAATAGACAAGTATACGGTGTACTGTGTAAAGTGTAAGGTATGTCTTAGAGATGGTGAAGTTCTTATTATATGTTCCAACAGCAAACATCAAGCGTTATATCTTTTTCTTCAGATATTATGGACTTTGGAATAACATGATTATTTAATATTTTTTAACCAGCCAGTTCTTTTGTACTTGGTATATGTACTAGGCTAATCAGAAGACTTTGATGTTCTCGTCGAGATTCCTTAATAATGATCTGCTGGAATAGTGGAATTAGCAATGTCATAGACTGAAAGCTGAAATTTAAGCAAGAGTCATAGGCTTCAGTGCTGCATGGAATTATGGTTAGGCCCTCTATTGGATATTGAACTCAAAATCTTCTGCTGCTCATCGAAGCAAATCTTGAGTCGGGTTTTATATAAGAAGGTTGCATACGGAAAGATAGTATTGAAATCAGATATGTGACTTGATTATATCAGTGGAATAAACATTAGTAGCTTAGTACTTACTGTATGTTAAAATTGTATTCTTTCTACAAATGTGTTTGTCATATTTTGCCAATTAATTCAATGGTATCACAATAATTAGAACCACTAAGAAACTGAAATCGAGGCAAGAAAAATATAATCTGAATGTTGAGTCAATGGATTTATACGTATACCACCCCCACTGAATGATGCAGATGGGGGGAAAAGTTACATCAATCTGTACAGTTCTATGGTTATCGAAAAATAAAATAAAAATCAATGGAGCTGTAAGTGAAACATCATGATCTAAATCTTGTTCTAGCATCTAAGTTCGGAAGTTAGGTTGAAGAATGTTTCTTCGGTGCAAGGAATAGTGAGTGCACCCATGGAATGATTGAACCCGAACTCTTCTTCAGCACGTTGTAGCAAGTCTTGGAATAAGGGGTGGCTCAAGTAAGATAGTGGCACCACATATCTTTTCTTATCAGCTTGCTCTCCCACATACACTGGGATGTGCCCCTTTGGAACTGCTTGCTGGTTTTTTGTACGCATTTGCTTTGAACTAGAGAGTACAGAAGGGAAACGGATTGCCATTTTAATTTGTAAGGAATTGAAATCGTACAAGAGAGAAAATGGAAGAGATGTGGAAACTTGAGAGGATTGAATGAGGCTTTTGGAAAAAGAGAAGTTTGAGTGTGATGATGATGCAATTGTTAAGGCTAAGGAAGGTATTTATAACAGAGGAATTACCGCGTTTCCTTGAGGAAAATTTGATAATTAAGTCGAAGACTGACTAGTTGAATGGACTTACCGTCAATCACATGGCTTTGTTTTCTTAGCATTGCAAATTGCAAAGCCACTCTCTTGCTTGGCCTACATGTTGCATTTGAGGGGAATGCTCCACCTGAACGGCGTGAAGGGTTATGTCAGACTAGTCCTACAAGTACCGGGACTATATATTTCCTAGCTCTTATTAGAAACTGTCTTATTCAACACTAATAAAGTAGAGGGTGTGTGATATGTCCTTGCAAGTGCAAGCACTTCGTATATTTGAGGACCCCAATGCTAATAAGGTTTTACTTCAAGTTGCTGGTGTGACTTGTTTATGTGATTATATTGCTTGACGATGTTGTTTGTCATATGTTACTCGGACTCCCTTTGTTATGGTTCAAGAAATTCGCATTTGACACTCCATCATGTCGTGAATTTAAAAGCATTTGAAAAAAAAATATATATATATATATGGAACTTGAGATGTATGAATTGAAGTTCAAATATGTAGGTTAAACTTTGATAGTGCTGTTGACATTTCTCATGTTAAAATGTTATTCTCTAGTTATTAAGATGCCCTGACTCCTGATTCCTGACAGGCAAGAGGACATATTCTGTATTTCATCGACAAGCTAAGGATGAGGTGATCTGAAGCTGTACAAGATTGACTCCGCGGAAATGGATTACTTAGTACTCACTACTCAGGGATGACATATGTATAAAATATCTCTTTAAGTGGTTGGTGGATCATATTCTGGTAATGTGTATAAGAATTTATTCTTTGGTCTTATGTCGAGAAAGTGCAGGATTTACTGTATATTTTGTTGCCATCATCAGTTAAATGGTCTTGAAAGTAACATAACCAGAAGAGGGTCAATGGTTAATGATTTCATAAACAGAGAACAGGCACATTCTTGTATGCTACAAATATATATAATACATATATGTTCTCCGTTCTAGCTAGTTTGCGATTCATGATAATCGAATTCTTATATCAGTTGTACACAGCAGTACAATACTCGTAAATTTATCAGAGACTGGAGAATTGTTGCAGGACTATGAAGAAAGACGATGCAGATATCTGACAAGCTAAATAATTGAACAGAAAACTAAGACAATTGTCATAAAAAATTTGTTTCCATAGAAAATATATTGAAAACCACCCTTCTGAATTATGCAGAAGAGGGAAAAAGATACATTATATGTACAGTGTTAATTTGTTATAGGTCAATAAACATTTTCTAAGAAAACAAGCCTAAAAAATAGAATGTAACTACATTTCTAGCTGTTGTTCATGTCATTCTGTTTATTATCAGCACTTCAATTCAGAAGTCAGTTTAAAGAATGTTTCTGGAGTGCAAGGAATTGTCAGACCGCCCATAGGATGATGGAAGCCGAACTCTTCTTCAGCACTTCGTAGCAAGTCTTGAAATGCAGGGTGGTTTAGGTAACAAACCGGCACCACATATCTCTTCTTATCAGCTTGCTTTCCTACATAAACTGGGATGTGCCCTTTTGGAACTACTTGCTGACTTTTGTTAAGAATTTGCTTCGCGTTAGAGAGTACTGAAGTAATGCGAATAGCCATCCTTGTGATGAGATTGTGCAAAAGAGTGAAGAATACAGAGAGAGAGATCGGAACTTGGGGGGAAATGGGATTCTTGTGAAAGAAAAGCTTTGAGTATTTATAATCAGTGGATAGTATAGACAGAGAGGTCGGAACTTGGGAGGAAATGAGATTTAGTAAACGAGAAGTTTTGAGTAATGATGCAATTTTAAAGGGTTCAACAACCATTTATATAATGGTTGAGCTAGTACTAATATTATCCGTGTTTCATTAGACATTCGGATAATTATTATTATTGATGGATGAGGATGACCTACCTAATGAAGGTTCTCACATGGTTTTGTTCTCTAGGCTTATTAAGGCCTTAACTTGGAGAGTGCTGATGTCTTCTTATCTACTAGTTCCGTGACTCCTACATAATCCGGTCAATTCCAAGGCTTGTAAATTGCTGATGTACCCTTATCTATTTGTTCCGTGACTCCTATTAGTTGCTGTATCATTGCCAATGCTTGCAACTTGTACGTTAACCTTGAGAGTACTGATGTACTGTTATTATCTGATCTATTTGTTCCGTGACATGTACTCTTATTAGTTACTATTTATTGATAATGCTTGCAACTTGTATGTTTGGCAGCATACCCATGTGAATGGCTTATACTAATGGTAGTAAACATCAGGACCCGGATGCTGTTTAAGGTATGAATCATTTCAATTGACTAACTAGTTGCCTCACCTATAATGCGCCTTTATCTTACAGTTGTACTCAATAACAAGTTCAGACAATTTTGTTGATTACAGCTTCCATGTATTACCTATCTGTCCGTGTTGGTCTCCTACTGTTATACTGCCTTAGTCTCGTATATTTAATGTGTAGCTTCAGCTTGGCTATATAATTGGATATATGTTCTTCACATTACAATATTACATAATGTTAATGTGAGTCAACATAAACTTGATGTGAATCACATTTTCTTATTGATAATCAGGAAAGTTCCTAGAAATGGTTCAATTAATTTAAGTTGTCTAGTGTTATCAGGCCGGTGTGACTTATTGACTTAAGTGTAAGTTCTAAGGAATTTGATTGAGCATTCTTAGCCTCTCTGAACCTGACCACAGTCATGGACATGCTCGATAACCTGATCACTGACTGCGAAAGGAATCAGCCTTTCAAGTTAATCCCAAGTCCAGCAAATTTAGTGACACACTTGGTTAGAAGACTAGCTAGGTGGATTCGATGTATAATGAGCTTCAGTGAATCATGATCAGCTAAAACAACAACGCGTTAGGTAAGGAAATTTACTTGTAATTATAATCACTGCAATTGTTTTACCTATCTTACAGAGTAATTAGTTTGCAAAAAATAGCATAGACAACTTTATATATTGAGAAAATCTCCATTCTTTCTTGCCTATAAAAAAGAATAGTTTTATCCTAGTTTGGCATTATATTAGTGTTGTTCAAAGTACATTTTCGCGATCAATTTGAAATCAAGTATCAGGAACGGGTGAATTTTGTGCTGTAGCTAGGCCGGAATATGAATATGAACATCACAAAAATCTGACAAACTAATAAAAATCTGAAAAGCAAGGCAATTGTAATCCAAAAAATGATTCCATTAAAAAATATTGAGAACCACCCTTCTGAATCATGCAGATGGGGGAAAATGTACACGAGTACTATACAGTGTTAGTTTGTCATAGGGTCAATAAACATCTTTACAGAATAAAAACCCGAAAAATTAATGTTACAAGTAATCTGAAACGTTCCTGATTGTTGTTCTTAGCATCGTTCTACTAGCACTTTAGTTCAGAAGTTAGCTCAAAGAATGTTTCTTCAGAGCAAGGAATCGTGAGACCGCCCATAGGATGATTAAACCCGAACTCTTGTTCAGCACAGTGTAGCATACATTGGAATGCAGGGTGACTTAAGTAAGAAAGCGGCACCACATATCTCTTCTTGTTAACTTGATCACCCACATAAACTGGGATGTACCCTTTTGGTACTACTGATTGCTGATTTCTACTAAGAATTTGCTTTGCACTAGCGAGCATAGAAGGGAATCGAATAGCCATCTTTGTAAATAAAATCGTTCGAAACAGAGAAAAAAGCTTATTAGCTAAGAGATGTATATTTGCTTAGTCTTTGTAAGAATTGGATTTCGAGTTTGATGAAAATGCAAAGGCTAATGTAGCTATATATACTAAGGTGAATCGCGGCGAAACCTTAGTGTGTTGGATAAAGATTTTGTAGATGTAATGGATGACCCATCTAATTAAGGCTTTCACATGGTTTTGCCTTGTTAGCATCTTAATACCACAATCTTGAAAATGCTTGTGAATTATAAGCGAAACAAGGCCATGTGAAGACATGCACATACCAAATAAACATAAGGCCCCAAATGTTAACAAATGGATCACTTATTTTTAGTTTAATTTGATGTCTCATCTACCATTCTATCTTAATGGTGTATATTTGATCATTTTAATATGTACGTTTAGTATATTATCTTGTTGTCGATTCGTCGGCGCCTCGTCGGTCCACTAATGTTATACGGACAATTAGATAAATCATAAATGTTTTGTATAACTTCTGCCAAAACAAGTCATATATATGTATGAATATATGAATATTATCCTTTCATATGTGTAGTTAACTAGTTAATATATAGTTGCTTATCAAATTGCTTATTGACAAGGAAAATGTCTGGAAAAGGTTTCGTTTTATTTGAATTGACGACAAATTTATTGTCTGGATAATAAGATTATAAGAATGTCATTATTTAGAGAAGAAAGGGATAGTCAAAGAAGAAGATAGATCATATAAGTGTGGTGGGGTGTTTTTTAATCTAATTCAGTATTTTTATAGCAGCCTTGCAGGACAGCCAATAGTATAATTGACTAAGAGTAATTGATGATTTCGGATTTACTAGCAAATATCTAGTTAGACTGACATCGTCTAAAAAGATGTCTAATAGATCGTTCAAATTGTGTTTAGTTCAAGTCTTGTAGGTTGTGAACTCATTTTTAGTCTTAGATCAATAATATACTACGTAGGTAGAAAATGGCATAATTGGACTCCCCTGGAGCTTAACTAATTGAAGCCCATAATCTATTACTCTCTTCACAATTTTCCTTTCAACAATTTCGGTAGATTTTGAGTTTTTAGTTAATTGTGGGGGGTATATGAACAACGTTTAGGTACATACTAAGTACATCATGTTAGTCATTAAGAATATGTGGTTATCTTTCATAGACAACAATTGAACACATCAGGCGATTTTTAAAACACAAGAACACCCGGTAAAGTAGTAATACATGGTACAAAATCACCACTAAAAAGGCAACATGGAAAATAAACTTTTCTGTTCTTGTTTGATAGGAGTTGTACTTGTCATCTTGTAAGGTAAACGTGATTGGATTGGATGTAACATGTAAAAGAGAGGACAAGAGTAGTGTACCTCAGATTGTACTGCTATTTAGCATATCTAAGTGCTTTCGTCATGTGAATTAACGCTAATAATCACTCGCATGTTAAGTTCATGTGGTACTCCCTGACGCTCTGATTCCAACCACAAATTTCAACCAATTAAATGAAAAGTCACACTTTTGTTAATACTCTCTCCGTTCTCTATTAGCTGAAGTAACTGCAATACATTGGTGAAGCCAAAGAGATAATGCTTGAATATGAAAAGGAGATTAAAATAAAATTAGAAAAAAACCGTTGAAGCCTCCGAGTTTAGTTTATATCACACCCCTTCGTACAAGAGTCCATTAAATACAAAGTATGGATGGGTCTCCTCATATGTAGCACTAAATACTCCAATTTAGATTGGTGAGGTTTTATATTGTAACCTTCTTATTACGCTAGCTCTTAATGCTTGTTGTTCGTTGAAAAGCTCCTTTTGGCTTTCTAGATTTTAAATGTCCTACATCTTCAGGACTTAGAGGCGGAGCAGGTGGCGGATGCTCGCAAAATAGGCCAATTAGTATTCGCTCAGATCATCTTGGGGATGATAACATGTTAAAGGACGAACTAATTAATCAAAATTAAAGTTTAAGTGTATGGTTGAAACTTTATGTTTGACTTTATATACCATCACATTACCAAAAATAAGTACATACTACATAGTAACTACAAAACGCTAGTTGACGTCACAAAAGGGTAACTTTTATATGATTTGAAGTGATCACAACTTTAAAATTTACAATTACTATTATCTTATAATAGACGTGTGGTAGGGATAGGAATATATACTACTTAAAAAATGTTATCAATCCAATGCAATATTCTGTTACACACTTAAACTTTGACTATGTTGCTTAAATTGCTGACTTCTCTTAATGAAGATATAGTTGTCTAATTTTATACATCATACACAATTAATGTAACTTAGTCAATTAACAATCCATCACCTGTAAATCATCAATTTAATGTCATAATATATTGCTCTATTGTTCATGCATCTCTTTAATAGAAACTTTGAAAGACAATCTTTGGCTTAAAAGTATAAGATGAAATCAACCAAAAGATTATATTAGCATTTCATTAATCAATAATCATCAACCCACTCAATGCATGAAGTGGGGTAAAAAATATACACAAGAAGTTTGTTTCTTGTTGTGCTACTACTTGAGCACACAAGAAGCAGAATTAACCAAGAAGTGTAAAAAAAACACCAGAAAACATAAAAGGGTCACTTCAGCACAAGTTCACAGTTGAATCTGTGAATATATCTCATATATTTCGTAAATATTTTCATGTAATTATTCATTCGGCTAGTAGCTCAATCGTGCAGTGAGATCGTTGAAGATTTGCTCACTGCACGGAATGGTAAGGCCGCCCATCGGATGATTGTACTCGAACTCTTCTTCAGCTCGGCGAAGCAAGTCTAGGAAAGAAGGGTGTCTAAGGACAGACAAGGGCACTACATGCCTCTTCATTTCTTCGTCGCCTACGTAAACTGCAATGTGGCCTTTTGGAACTGATTTTTGTTGGTTTCTATTCAAGGATGAATGAATCTTAAGGATTTGCTTTGTGTTTGAGATCATATTATGGAGTCTAAAACCCATGTTAGTTTTGTGTAATGTTAAGGTTTTTTTTTTTTTTTTTTTTTTTTGGAGGAAACAAGTTTGATAAATGAGTGTTTTATGAATGGCTATATATAAACAATATATAAAAGTATAACAATACCATTGGTCATTTTGTCTAGCCAATAGAAAACTGATTTTTTTTTACTCATTTATGTTATAAAAAACCATATAAACCAAAGTTCACATGGCTTTTAGTGCAGTTGACAACCATATAAGCAAAAGTGGCCAACATTGTATTTTTTGCAAAATTAATGATTGTTCAAATTTATGAAATGCCGAGTTTTTTCATCAATGATGTGTAGTTTGTTGTCAGTTAAAAGTTTAAAATAATAAAATACTTGGCTTTTAACATAAAATATGTACAGTACGGACCCATTTGTTTGGCAAGTTGAATAGGACTAACACTGATCTCATCTAAAATAAGGAATGAATCTACTTCTCATGGTCGGTGATCACTGTCTTGTTATGGTTTATTATCGTATTTGAAAATGAGCACACATCGCCTTGGTTTATCCAAAATCTAGATCAAATCTTATCTTTGTCGCAATGAAATTACTCAAGCTATAATATTAAAAGACTTTCATACCCCTTATAATTTTGAAAATAACATAACAATCCAACCATTACTAACTACTAACTTTGTCCCACCTTGACCATACTCAAGCCTTGACTGTCCACCACTAACAAGCTCCACCACCCATACCACCACTCACCTTGACTGTCCACCACCACGACTCCACCTTAACAACAAAATTGACCGATTCCACAACGGTTGACCACTAACATTGTACTTTCCGTCCAATAAAATGAGTCCACAACGGTCTGCATTCATATCGGAGGCACTTGGTGGGGACGATGAACCTTCGACGCCGTCGAGTCAGGTATATGTCAGACTTTTTTTTCAATTTCCGTTGTACCCGGTCGCATGTTATATGTGACTACACCACGGTATAGTCGCATGTAGCATGCGACCGGGTACCGTTTAATTTTTTTTTTAAGCAAACCGTTTAATTTATATTAATTAATTTTTAATAATTATTAAAAATAACAAAGTACAGTTAATTTAATTAGTAAAATTTATGGCTTAAAAAAATTAGTAAATTTACGGGCTTAAAAAAAATAACAAATTTGCCTAAAAAAAACAAGTAAGGGTAGATGGGTCATTCAATACCGCGGCATAAGTAATTCTATTGTGGCATTTAGTAACCCCCATAGTATAAAATGTCAATTAGTTAAGTCGTGTTTACAACTTACTCCTCTCTTCTTAATTCAAGGCCATCAAGGAATTTTATATGACCAACTATATATCATTCTACACTATAGCATTATATGACCCTAGTATTCATCATCCTACAATCTCGAAATTTGTCGACATTAGGTCCCAAAATCTCTAAAATTGGTCCAATTTTGTATATATTAGCCTACAAATTTAGACAATTTCGGACTTTTTCAAACCTCGAAAGAAAAGTGGTCGTTCCCATGGACTTCACGACACCTCAGGAGACCATTTGGGTAGTTAAAACCATCCACTTTGCTTTTAAACAATCTATTTTGCCATTTTAATACATGCGTCCCTTAATTAACTCAAGGCTACCACAAACCTTTATATGACCAAGCAGTGGTCATATACTCATATATACTTCCAAACATCATTATATGTTCCTAGGATGTACACTATGATCCCGAAATTTTTTGATACCGAGTCTTAAAATCTTCAAAATTGGACCAAATTAAAAGCGTATATTATATTACCTTTAGTTTAAACAATTTTTGAATTTTTGGATTTAAAAGGAAAGAAGTCGAGATGCTTCCCACTTTCTTATAAATCCCACAACACGCTATTTGAATGAATAGAAAAGTCTACTTTTCTTTTTAACAGGTTCCACGTATATAGAATATAGTACTCTTAGGGAGTATATTAATTCAGAAAGATGTACGGTAGCACAGATAATTTTAGGAAAAGTACACTGTACTCTGGCTGTCCTATCACACTATATTACAGGGTTGCCGCATTCTCAACTAAAATATGGTATAGTATAAGGCATAGTATACTCTGTAGTAGTGGAGATTCATAACTAAAATATGGTATAGTATACTCTGTAGGAGTCTTCAAAGTAGTTTTACAATAAATTGCCCATTGTTTTATTTGTGCATGTAGAGTGGTCCGTGTTTGCAGTAATATCTGCTTTTTTATTTAGTAATTTTGCAATAAAATCCCGAACTATTCAACTAATGATACTTTCACATGTATTTTGCAGTAAATGGCGGTCTTGAAGTTTAGAATAATACTTGAAGTATGTTTGACAATTTATTCTGCATTCAAAATTTTAATAATATCTAATGAGGGCTAATATTTCCTCCCGTTTCACAATGATGTTTCTAGGGAGCAAGAAACGTCCATATGTGTGATAAGTATCACGGAGTAAATTATAATCTAGAGTAGAAGATGTTTTGAAAAAACCTTGGAGTGGCTCTAGAGTCTAGACAGTCACATAAGTACATAACTCTTCCAAAACTCCTTTTTGATACAAGTAGTACAGATAACAGACATTTCATGATTTCAATCAAGTGTGTACAAACACAAAAAACACCAAACAGGAGGGAAAAAACAGCAGGAAAATTATACAACCAAAAATGTATCATAAAGTACCAAACAATATTATTTGCAAAACTCACCAAAATGCTGTCAAATATGTGTAATTTGAACCTGCTGAGGAAGCTCTTCAGGAATTTTTGTCAATCGTTCACAAATTCGTACCTCCAAGCACTTGAGATTCGGCATGGAACCATGTTCAACGTTCAGCTCGCGTAAACTTTTAAGGCCATGAAGCCTCAAGTAAGTAAGCTGAGGGAAACCCGAAGCAGAACAAATCATCTTTTGCCCTACATAAGCTTGGTGATCAAGGCAAACGCATGTTAAATTAGGAAGCTTTTCTAGGACCGGCATTGGGTCTTGCATAATCCCACAAAAATCTAAGATCAACTTCTTCAAATTAGGAGGAAATTTGAGCTCATGTATTGGTACTGAGACCTCTCCTTTTAGCTCGAGTTTGATCAAGTTAGCAAAACTTATTAACGTGTTTACATGCTCTTTGCCAATTATAGCTCTAAAGATAGTAAGGCTAAACACAACTTTAGGAGATTTTTGAATGAATTCAATGTGCTCGTTCTCAAGCATGTATCGAACTGAGGCTTTTCTTAGTTTTTTCATCGAAAGCACATCTTCAAGTAGAAAATGGTTCACATTCTTCAGTGTTAGTAAGTTCTTCAAGTTATCCAATCTTAACTTTTCAGAATCTTTGATGGTGAAATAGCAAGGAAGGTATAAATTTCTTAGCCTTTCGAGACACCATAATACATTAGGTATCTCGAGCCTTACCTTAGCTCTTAAATCAAGTGTTTCGAGCCACCTTAGACAGCCTATTGTTGGTGGTATTTTTGTAAGAAGCATATCTCTCAAGCTTAAGTACCTCAAAAAAATAAAGTCCCCAATTTCCTTAGGCAAAGTCTTAGAACTTACAACAACTCCTTCAAGATCTAGGACGCGAATCAACTGAGACTCTCGAGAAAGGACTTTAACCGATGCATGATTTACTTCCGGTCTCTCTTTTTGAGAAGTGAACAACAAAAGAGACCTAAGAACAGGATTTTTTAGGCTAAGTACAATCTGATCTTTACCTTCTTCTCCCAAGTATATAGCCAATCGGCGTGTTTTTCCATTTAGCACAACTTCCTTAGAATCAAAGTCCAATATGCTTAGGAAATTTTCATCTTTGAACACTCTTAAGCATAAATCTCTCATAAGAGCATGTAATTTACAAGATTTTACACTACCATTTGATGTCTTCCTTTTCCATACTTGAACCAAACCTCTTTGCACCAACTCACTTAAGCAATTTTCAGCAAAATCATCCAATGATTCTCCCCTAGAAACTTCACCATTTGCTAATATCGCGATACCTTCAGCTACCCACATGTTGCACAATTTCTTAGTAGCTACTTCAAAATCTTCTGGAAAGCCACCTAAATGGAGCAAGCAATTCTTGAGGTAATATGGTAAAGCATAGTAGCATATTTCCATAACTTTTTCATAGGATTGTTGTTGATTATTCTTCCCATTTTCGTGAGAACTCATGAAACCGAGAAGGGTTTCCCACTCTTCTGGCGTTTTCTTAGTCACCAAAAGACCTCCAAGTGCAATAATTGCCAATGGAATTCCTTGGCAGAATTTCAACATTTTCTTCGCCATTTCCATCCCCTTTGGAGAACCTACATTGCAATGCAAGATTTATTGATATATAAAATATATTAAGAAATCTAAATAAGGAACGAAACCAAATTCAGCCAACTATAAGAGATGAGACTATCTTACAATGCATGAATATATAAACTCAAAAAATGCATAATAGTTAAGAGGAATCCCTTGTTTTCCTATATACACGTATGGGGGTCGAGGATTGATAGGTTAATCCTAGAGATCGATAAATTAACATTATGAACCTTGTACACATCAACCTATTAGGCTTTTAGTTCTTATTAATCATATCGGATAAGCTATAAGATCTTGATAACCTTATACGTACAACATACTAATAAACGCCCAAAAAATTCAATATAGACATACAAGATGAAGGGTCTAATACCAATTACCATACATCTATATACTCGATGAATTGGGGATTAGGAGAAAGTAAAGAAACTAAAATTGAAGTATAAATGAATGTATAAATGTGAAGTAAACACATTGTACCATTGTTTCCAAAGATTTGTGGTGGAATACGACCCAATTTTGATTGAAGAAGCTCCCAACTTTCATCATAACTTAAACATTTGATCTCATGAACTACTGCTTTCTCATGTATTTGCTCAGCCACCAGCCTATTTTCTGTTGTGAACAAAAATTTGCTTTCGGAATCTTTGTCCTCGTCTCCAGGAAATGCTGCTTTTATACCATCCCAAATATCACAACTCCTTAAATTATCTAAGATCACCAAACACTTTTTTTCAAGCAAAATTTCATAGAGCTCCTTTTTCAAAACATGATCAGTCATTAATCCAATCTCATCACTCGAATTCGTTGCAATAGAGGTTAAAATCCCTCTTAGAACACCAGAAATTGTGCAATTCTGAGGCACATAAACCCAAGAAAACCTGTTAAAATGTTTCTTAATCACATGATCAAAGAAAACTTTCCTAGCCAAAGTAGTCTTTCCTACACCACTTTTTCCAACTATGCCAAAAACTCTGTTTTCCCCTGCTTTGCCAACCAAATCACCCACAATTTTCTTCACTTGATCATCCAAACCAATATATTTTTCTTCCTTTACAACATCTAGTGAATACCCTCTAGACGTCGATACCTCAGTGTCCGATCTTGTGATCTTGATACCATATGCTTGAAGCCTTGAAGTTAACGTAGCAATTTTAACTCTCAAAGCCTCGATAGCATTACTAGCATCATGAATTGCCTTAGCCTCACCAAGAACCCATAAATACCTTTCAAGCCTATTCTTGATCACAAAAGTCTTTCCTGCATACTCTTGCTTTTTATGACTAATGAGTTTAAAAAGAAAACTCTCAACAACTTCCTCAGCCTCATGCGCGATTTCTTGTATTTGAATAACCCACCTACTAACCCTTGGATCAACATATCGACATGCATCAGCTTCCCTCAAGAAGCAATGCATCCAATCGAGCTCGTCCCTAAGCTGCTCCACCTTTTCTTTTATCGATACTAGATTTTCTTCTTCCTCGACGAGGAGATTTCCTAGCCGTTGCACGGCTGATTGAACAGAAGACTCTGCCATTGATGCAGGGAAAATCTTATTCTTCTGTTACATATTTTGTTTGAAATTTTTGTAAACATTTTTTCTAAAGAATTTGTGATTAAGTCATGATGAATTTTCATCTTTCATGTTTGAAACATTCAAAATTCAATTAGTTCTAAGCTGGCAGACGGCCTTCGTTGAATTTTTACTCCTACTTGTAATTTAATTAGTAAATTGATTAATATTCTTGGTTAACGTGCGATGAACTCAATGTGAAATTACAAGCTAAGCTGATCTAAATTGTAACGTAACACCAATGAATGATGCAAATGGATTAACCAGTTTATTTTATTGATTATGTTTATGTAATAGCCTATATAATATCCCAATCAATTGACAAAGCCCAAATTAATGGCCCATGTACAAATCTTTGTATTGAATTTTATATTTTATTTTTAATTGTTTTATTTTGACTTTTTACATTGTATGTATAATTGACTAATTGTATACCAACTTTAGAGTGTTTAGACTAGTTTTTTTTTACGAATATAGAAATTATAAATTATCAAGACATATACAAAATTACATATGCCAAGATCGAATAATTTCATATTAGTTTTTCATTTTTTATGTACTATTTTCATCTCGCTTCAATCATCACAACAAATTTCACATCCATTGGTATAACTAGAATACAACTAAACCATGTTCGAAAAAAAAAAAAAAAAAAGTTTGTAAAATGTTTTTTTTAAGCCTTGTCACCACATAAAAAACTTAAAAGTTGAAGGTTACCATGTAGAATTTCCCAAAAAAAAAAAACCAAATTTAACAAAGTTAAATGCTAATCATCCTTATGTTAGGCAGAGTATCCCAAATTCCCAATATACTTATGTTATTGTTACTCATCCTCCTCTTATTTCTAAATGCTAGACAATATGTAAAAATATTGTCATTTCTTTTTTTTTTTTTTTTTTTTGGTATGAAGAAAGTCATATGGAGTAAGAGAGAAATGAATTAGATCATATGTGATTTAATTTCAAGTCTTGGGGGTTCTCTTCTATTAATATATGAACCAACTACTTATTTTGTGATGATGTAGAGTAAAAAAATTCACTCTTATTGCATCTAGACAAACGGATTCAAATCACGGGTAAGAAACCATTTCGGTTTGAGCCAATGTGGATTTCGGACCCGGAGTTTGACCCGTTTGTCTCAGCAGAGTGGGTTGCGATCCGACAAGAGTTACCTTCTAAATTGGATGATCTTGCTAAGTCAATCTCTAGTTGGGCCTCCGATCATTTTGGATCAGTTCAAAAAAAAATAAAAAATTTAAACTCAAGGATCCAAGGGGCCCAACAGGCTTTTCAAGCAGACCCATTGAATGGGTTTCTCTTTGACTTGGAAAGATCATTGAATGATGAGTTACATCTTCTATATGAACAAGAAGAGATGTACTGGGCTGCTCGAGCCAGAACGGATTGGTTGATTAATGGTGATCGGAATACCCATTTCTTTCATATATCATCCACAATTCGGAAAAAACGAAACAAAATTGTCTCTTTAAAGAATAATGTTGGTGAGTGGTTATCTGAACCAAAACAAATCCATGATCATATTCTAGCCCACTTCTCTTCCCTTTTCACTTCAGAGCCTCTTAACTTACCTCCCCCCCACTCTTCCTCAGAGCACATCAATTGTGCTGGACAACCCTCTCTCTCCGAGCTCCGGGAAGCTGTCTTCTCGGTTGGTCCACTCAAAGCCCCTGGTGAAGACAGCTTTCATGCCTTGTTTTACCAAAAATATTGGGAGTTGGTTAAGGATGATTGCTTCAATCTCATCTCATCCATTTTCCTTTCCAAACTCATTCCCCCTGCCTTAAATAAAACAGTAATTTGTTTAATCCCAAAAATCCAAAATCCAACTAGAATAACAAGCTTCCGCCCGATTAGCCTTGTTAACTCATGTTATAAGTTTGTTTCTAAAATCCTGGTCAACCGTATTAGACCTCATCTCCACTCCTTCATTTCACCTAACCAAAATAGCTTCCTCCCGGGCCGTGGCACCGATGTTAATTTCATAATTGCATCGGAAATCATTCACTCTATGAGCAAAAAAAAAAGGGTAGAAATGGATGTTTTGCTTTGAAAATTGACCTTGAAAAGGCATACGATAGACTAGAGTGGCCGTTCATCCGCCATTGTCTCCATATGTTCAATTTTTCCCTAGACTCCATTGAACTCATTATGAGTTGCATCACCTCTGTCTCTTCTTCCATCCTCATAAACGGCCACCTCTCACAAAGTTTTACACCTTCTCGAGGGCTTCGACAGGGAGATCCCCTCTCCCCGTATTTATTTATCATTTGTATGGAGCTTCTCTCTACAATGATACATAAAGAGTGCGAGGATAAAAATTGGAAACCTTTCCGATTTAGAGGGGGCAAGACTGCCATATCTCACCTTCTCTTCGCGGATGATGTTTTATTGTTTGGTCAAACAGACAGAAAAACACTCCATTCTCTATCCAAAACTCTTAATCAGTTCTTTGGTATGTCTGGTCAAAAGATGAATGAACAAAAGAGCTGCATTCTTTTTTCCCCTAATACTCCCCAGTCAATGAAGGATGAATTTGAACAGGAACTGAACATAACTGCCACCTCTGACCTGGGGAAGTACCTTGGGTTCCCTCTGTCTTCAAAAAAACCTACAAAAAAATCACTCCAGTTCCTGTTAGACAAAGTTGGAGCAAAACTTTCCTCTTGGAAGAGCAAAACTCTTACCAAAGCAGGGAGGAGCATTTTAATTCAGTCCACCCTACAGTCTATACCTAGATATTTCATGCAATCTTTGTTCATTCCTAAGTCCATTTGCCAGAAACTTGATTCCATTTGCTCTAACTTTCTTTGGGGGAGCAGCCAAGAATCTAGGAAAATTACCTGGATTTCTTGGGATAAAGTATGCATGACAAAAGATCAGGGAGGGCTTGGGTTTGTAAAACACCAAGATCTCAATACAATTTCACTCACAAAGTTCTGTTGGGCTGTGTATAACAGTAGGGGATGGGCTGCTAAGCTGATTAGAGAAATCTACATTGAAAAAAGATCCCCCACCCCATTCAATAAAGGATCCTACATTTGGCAGGGCTTGGGTAAGGTTTGGCATGTCTTCCAGAATAGCCTTGTGTGGGAGGTAGGGAATGGTGAATCAATTGATATTTGGGAGGATAGATGGTTATCTCATAAGTCCTTAAGAGAGTATCTCACTGGGCCTATCCACAACAATGCTCTCTCAATCAACTTCTCTGACATTACTTCAGCTTCTAAGTTGCAACTTGAATTGCTTCTTTCCTTTGAAGTTGATAATTTTCTTTTTGAGTTCATTCATTCAATTGCTCTCACTGACAAACCAGATATCCATTATTCTTCCTGGTCTTACAAAAACAAATTCGATTCAAGCAAGGCAAAAAAATTCATGTTATCTGACATTGCCCTGGCCCCTTGCTTCAATTGGAATTTGATCTGGAACTCCCACACTCTCCCAAAAATTAAACACTTCCTCTGGCTTGCAGCTTGGAATCGATTACCTAACAAGAAAAATCTACATTCTCGACTAAACCACATCTCTCCAAACTGCATCTTCTGCCCTTCTCAAGAAGAAACATGTGATCATATTTTCATACATTGTACCAGAGCTACTGAGTTCTGGAATCATATTCCTTGTCCAGTTCCTATCCCCACCTCTTCTACCTGGCAAGACTGGTTAGCCAAGAACCTCAGCATCGATACAAACTCTATGTGGGACATACCTTGGAATGTCCTTTTTTGTTTTGTATTATGGCATCTCTGGTTAAGGCGCAATGCTTGGTCATTCTCAAAAGTAAACACCACCCTGTCAACATCAGTCCACCAGTGTATTTGGGCTACTTCGGAGTTTTACTTCTCTAAGTCATCCTCTGAAAGTCTAAATCCCATCTCAGTGCACTGGTCCCCTCCTCCCTCTAATTCTATTAAAGTTAATTGTGATGCATCCTACTTAGATCACAGAAAGGAAGCAGGTTGTGCTGTAGTGTGCAGAGATAGCTCTGGGCAGTGGGTCACTGGGTTAGTTTGGAAAGGGTTCTTACCCTCTAGCCATGATGCGAAACTCAAGGCAATTGAATTGGCTATGAATCTTATTCGAGAGAAGGGTTGGACAAATATAATCTTATGTTCTGATGCTAAGAGAGCAATTGAGGAAGTTAGTTCAACTGATCCAATTCTTAATGCTCCTTCTCTAATCTCAAATTGCAGGGCCCTTCAAACGGAGCTCCATCTGGATATGCGCTTTGAACCAAGGGAAGCCAATGCAGTTGCGGATCTATTAGCTAAGGATAGATGCCACCTCCAGGCCTGGAATCAAGTTTGCATTTTGGATCATTTGCCTGTGATTTGTAATGAAGCTTTTGTAAAAGACTTGTCTAACTGTACTGAGTTTTCAGTAACTATGAATGCGGGTGAGGTCCCAGTAGAAACTGCTTGTAATATAACTCCTAATTAATCTATGCATCCTTATTTTCAAAAAAAAAAAAAAAAAAATTCACAATTACGTCGTACAATAATGAAGATTGTTGAAAGAGACAATGTTCCTTTACATGATTTGTATTACTGACCTTGATTATAAAATATTTTGTCAAAAAAAAAAAAAAAAAAAAAAAAAAAAAAAAAAAAAAAAAAAAAAAAAAGAACCTTAAATATATTCTTCTGTCACCATATCGACAAATTGCTTTGGTGTAGTCCAAGACTTTTGCTATAACTATTTTGATTAATCATATATAATCTTGATTTGATAATACCTCTAAGCCAAGTAAATACAGTAGTAGTTCTAACATGCAATATAATAAGCAATAATTATGAACTACTTTAACTTCAATTCCAATTATCACAATAGTTAAAGAGAAAAATTATGAGGTGTTGATTCAATAATTCCCCATCGTCTCTAGCAAAAAGATAGAAAATTATTCTTCTTCATCATCATTTTCATCTACAAAAATTATCAACATTATGTTGAGCTCTTGTGAAGAAATTAGTCAAATCAAACTCATTTCTGAAAGTTTTGTTAGACACAAAATTGAAGTTCAATCCTCTAATCAACCTCACTATTTGGGCCCTATTGATCTTGCCGTATTATCCTTGGAGCAAATGCAAATAGGTCTCCTTTTTCCTTCTAAACCCAAAAATATTAAATCTCATCTTTTAGACAAGCTCAAAAACTCATTGTCTATTTCCCTTGTTCATTTCTACCCTTTAGCTGGCCAATTAGCAACCCAAAAATTCCATGATAAACATGCCATCTGGGTGTACGTTGATTGTAACAAGGGTCCTGGTGCATGCCTCATCCATGCTTCTATAGATTTTTTGATGTGTTCTGATCAGATCTCATTTAATGATGTTCATCCAATTGTCCGATCTTTTTTTGACCTTGGTGAGAAAGCGGTTAATTACGACGGTCATACAAGACCTCTTTTGTCAATTCAAGTAACCGAGCTTCTAGATGGGGTTTTCATTGGGTTTATTATGAACTACTCTATAGCTGATGGTACTTCATTATGACATTTCATTTCTACTTTGTCCCAAATTTTCCTTCAATTGGATGATAGTTATGATGGGCCTAAAGAAAATGCAATCGTGTCTATCTCTCATAAGGCCATTTTCAAGCCCTTTTTTCCTGACGGATATGGCCCAATCCTTAAATTGCCTTCTATTGAGCCCAAAACTCCAAATATTGACATTGGTCCGTTAAGAGAGAAAATATTCCTCTTCTCGTCCACTTCAATTTCAAAGATCAAAATCATGGCAAACCAAGAATGTGGACTGAGCCACCATACTATCTCTTCCTTCCAAGCCTTGTGTGCATTTCTATGGATATCCGTCACACATGCTCGGAACTTGGAACCCGATCAAGAAACCACCTTCCAAGTGACTGTAAACTTCCAACCTAAAATCAACCCGCCATTAACCAGTGACTACTTTGGGGGGTTCATCAAAAGAGCCCACGGTACTTACAATGTAGGGGAGCTTTTGGGCAAAGGTTTAGGTTGGGTTGCAACATTAATCCATGAGCTTGTTAAGGGCCAAGATGATAAAGCGATACGTGCCTTTCATAAAAGGCTTATCGAGGCACCTTTTGTGGTTCAGCCCAATATGACTCGTGTGTACTATCAGCCGAATAGCTTGTTGATAGGTGGATCGACGAAATTCGATATGTATGGGCCTGAATTTGGACTTGGTAAAGCAGTGGCCATTTTAACCGGATATGCTAATAAAGAAGATGGGAAGGTGACTGCAATTCCAGGACGAGAAGGAGGTGGAAGTGTTGATTTAGAAGTGTGTCTTAGGCCAGAGACTATGAGTGCTCTTGTATTAGATGAGGAATTCATGAGTTTTGTGTCAAATTAACTATCATATTAATAAACTTTGTGCAAAATAAAATCATTAACAATGGCACTTTGGCAGTTAACCAGCTCCCTTCAACCTTCTCTCTAATCCATTGTCTTCTTTCAAGATCTAAAGTCAAGGTAACCACTCAAGAATGGGAAAACTAAGATGAGTTCAGAGCAAGATCGACTTCACTTAGTTTTCCTCCCATATATAGTTATATGGCTCCTGGCCATATGATCCCAAATTTGGGCTAACTCCGTTGCTGTTAAGATTGAAATTCCATGTTTAACGTTCCATGGAACTATGGAAGTTACTTTTATCAGTGCATCACTTACAGCTTGCTTCACTACGAACCACACAAGAACCTTTTGAATGATTCAGACACTTATGTACGTAACATGAGTTGGTTTAGTTAGATAAAGAGTGTTCAAAGAACATTCTTTCTCAAATGGAGAAAAGAAGGGATACATCTAACATCGAAATTGTTTTATGGGGTGATCATGAACAGCAAGTAGTCCAATCCCATTTCTAGAGCCTCCATACCACAGCATTTTTTAATGTGTTGGCCACGGAACACGATGGCTTATGCAACACCTTAACTTAAGATTTCAAATGAAGAGAAGAAGGTTTTCATACCGTGATAAGCATGATTAACAAATAAAATGTGCAAACAATATTCCAGATTTCCAGGTTGTAGCTACCATCTGTATCAAACTTCATAGTTCATACTACTTCGTGTGTTGGAAGTGAGATAAGAATTTCTTATTTGTATAGGAAGATCTTGGACCATATTCATGCCTAAATTAAAATGCATTTTGTACGTATCAGGAAAAAAACAAAAACAAATTCTAACAATTACGTTGATAACAAAAACAATACTTTAATAATTATTGATCCCATCAGTCCAAGAATAGCTTAACTTTTCTAGTCAGATTCCGCTAACCTTGACTGATTATTTTACATGCTTTATATTCCATCGACAAGCTCTGTAACCTACAAAATGTTCACATGTTACAGTAACGGTGCTCGTATACTGTCAAATTAAAGCAAGAAAATATAGAGCAGAAAAAAATTTCAAAAATCAAAACCACAACTATAGGCCAGTAGCAAACACACAACTACAAGCCAGACACCTAAATCATAATCACACTCTCCAGCCAGAGCGGGCGCAACATAATCCAGACTCTAATCACGTTGCGACACAACAACAATGCATTGGATGCATATTAGACTTATTGGGCTCGCATACTAACATACAACACTTTAGATCTTAGAAGGAATCAACCAAGTGTAACAAAACTCATAAACTCTTCATCCGTTTCAAGAGCGTTCATAGTTGGAGGCGCAAGGCAAACCTCTAGATCAACGCTCCCTGCACCTTCACTTCCTTGACTAGCAATCACTCTTCCATCAACTTTGTTTCCATTCCCGGCACAAATAGCCACAGGTCTTCCCATCCCAAATTCAGTCCCAAACATATCGGACCTATGCGACCCAACAATCTTAACAAAGTTAACCCCAAAGAACGCGGAACCATTAGCAAGTTGGCCTATAATTGGAGCCTCACAATACCTCCTAAACGAGTCGATAATTGCTTTGTCATCCACGTTTTTTAGACTTTCATGAAGCAACAACGAACCCCAGCCTAAGTCAGTGTTTAAGAGCTCCCCAACTTTGCAACTGGCCTTAATCCTCGAGAAATAATTCCCAAAGTATTCTTGTGGAAGTGGAGAAATCAAACGAGGCCTCAAGTTCATGGCGAGAGAGCCGTTGGTCTCCATTACAGGGTCTAGTTTTCGAGCTCGGGTAATAGCCCTCCATATAAGCCCCGACAATGCTTGAAAAGAGGAAATTTCGTATTTATGGGTTCCTCCATCACATATGTTGTTGTTTGCTCTGGCTTACCTTGAAATTGACACTTGTGAAAAGTGAAATATTTTCACTCTAATGGGGGCAGGAGTTTTCCGGGACAAAAACTCAGATGGTTCAACAAATGGAAGCTTAAGAAATGGGCCATATCCATCAGGAAAGAAGGGCTTGAAAATTGGTTTCCTAGAGATTGTAGCATAGGTTAGTTCTTCCCTATTTTGCAGTTTCTTGAAAATCTCTGACAAGCTGGTGATATAGTGTGCAAGGGACGTGCCATCCCCTACTGAATGGCTGAAGGAAAATCCGATGAATATCCCATCTACAAGCTCTATAACCTACACATTGTTCACATGTTATAGTAACGTTACTCAGATACTCTGTATATAAACTAGCACTATATATAGGATTTACAAAAGACGAGAAAATAAAGAGCATAAAAATTCGAAAAGTACTAATTCATGATTTTACTCATAAACCTTTCAAGTACTTCATGATTGGAAAATCCTTTTTAACAATATCTATACTTTTACCTAATTTCGAATTGGAAAACCCTTTGTAAAGTACTTCATTTTAACACAAAACTAGAACACAGGGATCATAATTTTCATAAAAAGAAAAGGTTGTAGTGGAGACAAAGTATAAGGTATATAAGAAAGCATATGCTTCCCATAATCCCATTTCCCAAACAATATCTCAATAATTAATGTAAATATATATCTCCATGTACAATAATTGCCTTGGAATTATATGAAGAATGTAGTTATTATAACAGCGAGAAATTTGTGAAAAAAGACCTTTTAAGTGGTCGACTTTTTGTAAAAGGATCCTTTAAGTGAAAAGTTGTGAAAAAAGGACTTTTTAAGTGAAAAATTGTGAAAAATGACCTTTTTAAACTAATTATCAAATAAGCTTGTCATGCCACATAAGATTTTAAACTAATTTTTTGTGTAGCTATTTTGTGCCCCAATGGACCAATGGTTAGCTAATGGCTTGCTATTTAAAAGAGCTTAACTTTTTCAATTATCTTTAAAAGTTTAATTATATTAGTATATTAATCTCTAAAATTTTAAAAAGTTTTTTCTCAAGCAAATTAGCTAACTAATTGTATTTTTTAGCTCTAATGGTCAAGCTAATAACTAAAAACTTTTGAAAATTTCTCAAGCAACTCCTTAGCTATAATCATTATAGTTGCTCTATGGATACTTGGGTAAGTTTTCTGGAAGGTCAACGCCGGAGCTATGGCGTTGACTTTCACGTCTTAGTCACGTGAGTTTTTTTTTTAAAAAAAATATATATTTTCCCCCGAAATTTTGGGTAGAGAAAAAAAGAGAGGGGGAAAATGAAAGGGGTAGTTCAAATAGGAGGGAAGTTTGGGGGAGGAAATAATTTTTTTTTTTTTTTTTGTTTAATTCACGTAATTACCCCCTCTTTTTTTTGTTACATTTGATGAGGCATAACTTTTTATCAATATCTTTAATTCGATATAGTAAAAGTTATAAATAAAATATTTAATAATTAACTGAAGACCTAGAGTATACTGTATGTAGTCGTAACAGTAGCAGTAGTAATAAATTACCTGAAGTGATAATAGAGCATTAGTGTGGCCATCATAATTAACTTCCTTACCACCGAGATCAAAAAAAATCTGAAAATGGGGTGGACGTCAGCGTCACTGCAGGAGAGAATATCAGATACAGTAGAATCTAGGGAAGCATGAATGAATCTAGCACCAGGGCTGTTGACACAATCAAGGAAGATGCAACAAGCATGTTCATCTGGGAAAGTTCGGGTGGCGAAACGGCCAGCTAGTGGGTAGAAGTGGAGGAGAGAGAAAAAGGGAGTGTTTAAGTTTCTGCAGGTAAACCTCAGTTTGAAAACCTACATTGTAATTGTAATTGTAACTAGCTTTGGTATATATGAAACCTTTTTGCATGTGATCAGAGCATAACATGTCAAGGTCCATAGGGCTTAAGTAGTAAGGTTCCTTGAAGGCTTCACTAACAACCTCCCGATTTGGCTGGATGAAGCATTCCGAGATTAAGTTCACTTCTGCCTCTTTCGCCATTATTTACTAAATTTTACTCCGTATTATTTGTGGTTTGGAGCTCAATTAATACTTACTCTTTGTTTGTCTCTTTGGTTTGCAAGTTTAATAATATTTTATTTATAGGATGGAGTGATAGACGATGTTTTATTATCTCTATTATATGAAAAAAGAAGTGAAAAGTTGGTAGTCCATAAACAATCAATCAATCAAAGCTTTCATCTAAATTTATTGAAAATAAGATATATTTATGCATTAAATAATGCATTTGAAATGAAAAATGTTGTAAAAAATAAATAAAGGGATTTCTAAAAGTTAAAAGTGAATGAACCTAAAAAATACAAAGATATTATTAAAAAAAAAAATTACATTATTTTACCAATATATTATGAGTTAGTTGAGAGTGTTTCGTCAAGAATCTTCATGATTCATGTTAGTATTTATAATATTACTTCATGAATCATATTAGTGTTTTCATGAATCGTGCTAGATTATAAAAATATTTCTTTATCGTAAGATGAAAGATGTTATAGTACAATTATCTTGTCTTTGTTGGATTAGTGGCTTTAAAAGCCTTTTAAGATTCCCTTCACATTGAGCTTTTTATTCAAAACTTTGTCTGGTTGATGCCTTAATGTATAGCCTCAGCAAGTCTTTCTGTCACAACAATATTTTGATCTATATTTGTCATCGGCGTTTAAATGTGAAATACTAGTAAATAATAATTAGATATTCCCCGTCAAAAAAAAAAAAAAGTTTAGATATTCCAAATTGAACTACAGTAAATTATGGATCAAGCTCTTTGATTTCAAAAGGCCAAATTTAGCAAACAAAGCATTTTACTTTCTCATTAAGCAAGCAAACTTTAAGATCATAACATGCCAGAGTTTAAATATCCCAAAAAATGGCTTCAGAACAAGGTTTAATTTATTTCATATAGTTTTCCTTCCCTCCATGGCTCCAAGTTATATACTTATATGATCCCAGCTAGGAAGTTAAGGACATGGCTAACCTATTCACCAATCATGGAGTTGAATCGGCCATAATTACCACACCAGCCAACATCGTTATCTTTCTAAAAAAAAAAAAAAAAAAAAAAAAAAAAAAAAAAAAAAAATCACTACCAGAATACCAGCTTTAAAATCAACCTCCTTCCAATGAAATGCCCTTCCTTAGAAACAGGGTTCCATGTAGATTCTATCATATCAACAGATAAAAACTCAAAAGACTTAAAGCTAATGGCCACCTCACAATTCAAGCTTGTCAGTCCTAGTGTTTCTATGACTTTTGGTAACATACTAACATACCATACCTTCCCAGATTCAGTGGCTGGGAAAACAATTCTTCAAGGGCCCTGTACTAAGTTCTTCTACTTACACTTAAGCACACTTAGTGCGCTGACTATTGGCCTCGATGTGTTTTAGCTGAGACCAAAACGCTTAGGTGAGCACATCATACACTCAGGGGACAGACATTAGCTATATTATCAGCTAGAGTAGCCAATGTAGCCATTGAAAGAGCACCATCAATAAAAAAAAAAAAATGATGTTGCTAATCCTCGCACAATGAAGATCAATCTGCCTGATCAGTGATCACTCTCTACGACTATGCTACCAAACAACAAGACAGTTAGAACCTGCTTTCCCCCACTCACTCCTTCACAGGTCAAAAGACATTTTGCACTCTTCAACTTCTGGTCCTTTGTACTAATTAGCGACTCGAGTCACTCTGACCACCAACTAGAATCATGTCCCAGGGTAATGCAACAAGTGAAGCATTATATCGAGTATCGACTATCCAGAATGCTACAATAACTCCTTAGTCCTCACTTGCACCTTACCCAAAAAGATTGATCCTATACTAATTTTTGAAAAATTGCCTATAGCTTGTACCAAGTGATCAAGTCCCGATCAATCCTCGCTGTTCAGAATTGTTAAGTTTCAGCAACGCACACAAACTGTTCGATGAAATGCTTCACAGACTAGGTCAAAGAGTACCGCAAATTTATGATTCTTCATACAATTCTTCAAACAACACAATTCAACTACATCTATATAATCCACAATTTCTAAAATCAAATTATATGAAATAGAGCAAAATTCAAAATAACTAACCTTTTTAGCTCATCAAAGATACGAATGATTCAGAAATGGCGTGAATTTGAGATATAGACTATCACTGTTGACTTTGAGTCTCAATCTAACGACAGAGGACCAGTGGCTTCCGAGGAGATAACCGGTTGGACACTTGGACCGCCTTGAACCGGAGAATCTGGTCAAGTGCAAGCAAAAGTTGAAACTGACTAGACCGGAGGTTCGTTTGCGGTGGTGTAAATGGTGGCTAATGATTTGCCGGTCAAAAAACTCGACGGAATGCTGTGTTTGGAAATTGACATTTCTAGGGTTTCGGCTATGGTGGGGAAAAAGAATGAACTAGAGTTCCTAGTTATTCCCTCCGTCCCTAAATTACATTCCTCCTTTCTATTTTTGTAATTCCAAAATTACATTCCTCCTTTCTATTTTTGGTAAGTTTTTTTTAGTAAAACAACTCTCTTTTTCTGTTTTATATTTAATGTTTTCTCACTCATCCTTTTCTAATCTCACTCATAATCCTTGTGCCAAATTACAATGAATATGATTGGTTAAAAATTTTCAATTAGGAGCATGTGATTGGTCCTTTTTTTTTGCAAAGGATTGATGACATGTCATGAGCAATAACTAATTTATCTTTGTTTTAATCAAAAACATTATTTAATGTTTTGTACTTCCCATTACATTATCTAATTATTGTTATTTGTCTTATTCTTTCCTCCTTAATTCCCGTGTAAATTTCCAAACGGGAATGTAATTTAGGGACGGAGGAAGTACTAGACTACTAGAGAAGTAGAGATTACGATAGGGTGGGAAAGGGGGAAGGACTCAAAGAAGTATAAGAAAGTTTCGCGGAGTAGCTCATAGAGTGATAGAGTCATATGTTTAGGCCCAGCCGCCCGGGCAACTAAAGATGGACATGGGCCGTGCCGACTGCTCGTGTATGGCATTAGCGTATCTCGTGCTTAAGTTGGTGAGCTTTTACAGCAAAAGGCGTGTCATATCAAACTTGTGTCAATCTTATATAAACGGGGATTCACGGCTACTATGTTTGGTTATGTTATATTATGTCGTGCGTCTCCCATGCTTAGTTGTGTTGTATAATGTCAACGAACCACTAAATAATTTTTTTTCTTATCTTTTTTAATAAGATTGGATTTGTGATGATTATGATGATTTTTAATTTACATTGGACTCTCGATTTTGAGATGCGGTAATCATAAAAAGACTATAATAAAGGGCAATGATAGCGGTGTATAATGAATTGTTTGATATGATTTTCCATATGATTATTTGTACAGTGTGGACGACTCCTATTAATCAACTAATTATTTAAGGTGGAAATTAAGAAGGGAAAAGAAACATGTTAGGGTGAAGAATAGGTCTATATACTAGATGTTGTGTTTATTTGTGGACAAATGTGGGATATCCAATGGACTTCAAGTAGGTCTCTATTTAATATTTTATGTTGTTTTAGTCTTCCTCTTAACACTTTTGGCGCGTAATATAAGCCGGCGACAGAAATGCGGGCTAGCACGTCATAGTTGTGTCAGGTTTGTGCTAAATTTTGGAAAATAAAGTTCATGAATGGCATATGGCCCACCAACATGCTCTCATGCCAAGTCGAGTCATTTTCATGCCTATAAACTTTACATGATAAGTCAAATCCTTACATGATTATAAATATTTTAAGGTGTTTACAAATCCTTAGGTTTATACATATTATGGCCTTATTTGGCAATTGGCTGCTGGCTGTAGACTGTCGGCTGGTTTGATTGGCTGGTTTGACTGGCTGTTTGTATTGGTTTTTTTATTGGCTGTTTGACTTTTTATTAGTTTAAAAACATGTGTTGGTAAAATTGGCTGTTGGATGTTATTTATAACTTAGATAGCCAAAAGCCAAAAGCCAAAAGCTACTCCAAGTAGCTTTTTCATTTTGGCTTAAAAGCTAGCTTTTCACCTGGCTAAAAAAGCCATTTACCAAACACAATTTTTAGATGTTTGACCAAATGAAAAAGCCAAAAGCCAATCAAAAAGCCAATGAAAAGCCATTTACCAAACAAGCCCTATATAATTAGGGTTTCCACTCTTTATTAATTTTTCCTAGCTACTCCGTATATTTTTCTAATAGATTATATATTTAAATTGACTAATTATGTAATTTCCATTGGAGAAATATACGTATCAATTAAAAAACACATAGACAATTACAATATACTCGTCACAAAAAAAAAAAAAAAAAAAAAAAAAAAAATTGTTACAGTATAATTTATAATTAATGATAATAAGATATTATTATTTTAGGTTATGGCTTATGGGGGGTTCTCATCTCTAATTATTTTAACCAACTACAATACTTATTTTGAAGTGATGATGTAGGGGGAAAATTTTCAAATTACGTTGTACAATAATGATGATTGTTGAAAGAGACATTGTTCCTTCATGTGATTTTTATATATTTTTTTTTTGATAGAACACGTGATTTATATTATTAACCACGAAATATCGACAAATTGCTTTGGTGTAGACGTGTAGTCCAAGACTTTTGCTACACTTATGAGTATAATAATACCCTTAAGCCCAGTAGTTACAGTATTAGGAATAACTTTTGTATACATCCGGTGTACAGTAATTTACTGTACATCGGGGGTCACTTTTTATTAAGTTTAGGGTCACTTTTACAATTTTTTGGGTAACTTTTATCAGTAAAGCATAAATACTTCGTAATTTTTATTTATGTCAGGGTAACTTTTATTCATATTAGGGTAACTTTTGTTCATTTTAGGGGTAACTTTATAACGGATGTTCAATATTTATTGTACATCCGATTTATTTAAAAGTTTGTCCAGTATTAGTTCTAACCTGCAATATAAAGCAATACAACAAATGAAGTACTTTAGCTTTAATTCCAATCATCATAATAAATAAAGAGGAAAATTATGAGGTATTGATTCCTCATCGTCTCTAGCAAAATTAGAAAATTATTCTTCTCCTTCATCATTCTCATCTAAAAAAATTATCCAACATTATGTTGAACTATTGTGAAGAAATTAGTCAAATTAATCTCATTTCTGAATGTTTTGTTAGACCCAAAATTGAAGTTGAATCCTCGAATCAACCTCACTATTTGGGCCCTATTGATCTTGCCTTATTATCCTTGGACCATATGCAAAAAGGTCTACTTTTTCCTTCTAAACCCAGAAATATCAGATCTCATCTTTTAGCCAAGCTCAAAAACTCATTGTCTATTTCCCTTGTTCATTTCTACCCTTTAGCTGGTCGATTAGCCACCCAAAAATTCCATGATGAACATGCCATCTGGGTGTACGTGGATTGTAACCAGGGCCGTCTTAAACATTTAGGGGGCCATGTGCTATTTACACAATATAGTAGTGTAAATTTCATTAGCTATTTTTTTTTTTTTTTTTTTTTTTTAACACAATAGCTAATCACTGTAAACCATTAGCTATTTTTTTTAAGTCACAAATAATATTTGAAGTACTCTACTTCATATGAATATTCGGTAAGACACTTTTGCATTCATTACTATTTACAAGAATAGGTAGTTCACTTTTAAAATGACATAACTATAGACAATATGATATATACATTAAATATACTATGTAGAGGTAACTATTAAGATTTTGGGGGGAAAAAAGCCTTAAAAAAATTAAGCATAATAAGAAAAAGAAAAAATAAAGTGAATGTATGCACACTTGCACAGGCAGCAGGATTCGATCCCTGCCCCTCAAGGATCTTATACAGAGATCTTATACCAATTATGCCATGCTTAATTACATGACTTTAGTAACGTTGGTTTCTTATTATACTAATGAAGTTTGTCAGACATTTGGAGCCCCAAAAATTGTGAGGCCCTGTGCTGTTGGGCTGTTTGCACAGCCTAATAGCCGGCCCTGATTGTAACAAGGGCCCTGGTGCTCGCCTCATCCATGCTTCTGTAGATGATCTGATGTGTTCTGATCTGATCTCATGTAATGATGTTCATCCAATTGTCCGATCTTTTTTTGACCTTGGTGAGAAAGCGGTTAATCACGGTGGTCATACAAGACCTCTTTTGTCAATTCAAGTAACCGAGCTTCTTGATGGGGTCTTCATTAGGTTTACTATGAACCACTCTATTGCTGATGGTACCTCATTATGGCATTTCATTTCTACCTTGTCCCAAATTTTCCTTCAATTGGATGATAACAATGTTGAGCCTAAAGAAAATGCCATCATGTCCATCTCTCAGAGGCCCAATTTCAAGCCCTTTTTTCCTCAAGGACACGGCAAAATTCTCAAGTTACCTTTTCTTGAGCCCAATGAGTTCGTAACTCGAAATATTGACATAGGTCCCTTAAGAGAGAAAATACTTCACTTCTCCTCAACTTCAATTTCAAAGATCAAAGTCATGGCTAACAAAGAATGTGGACTAGGCAACCATACTATCTCTTCCTTCCAAGCCTTGTGTGCATTTCTATGGATATCCCTCACGCGTGCTCGAAACTTGGAACCCGATCAAGAGACCACCTTCGGAATGGCCATAAACTTACGACCCAAAATCAACCCGCCCTTGACGGGTGACTACTTTGGGGGGTTCATCAAAAGAGTCCACGGTACTTGCAATGTAGGAGAGCTTTTGGGCAAAGGTTTAGGTTGGGCTGCATCAATCATCCATGAACTTATTATGGGCCTAGATGATAAAGCGATACATGCCTTTCATGAAAGGCTTGTTGAGGCACCTTTTGTGGTTCAGCCCAATATGGCAAGTGTGTACTATCGGCCCAATAGCTTGTTGGTAGGCGGATCGACAAAATTCGATATGTATGGGCCTGAATTTGGGCTTGGTAAAGCAGTGGCCGTTTTTGCCGGGTATGCAAATAAAGAAGATGGGAAGGTGACTGCAAATCCAGGACGAGAAGGAGGTGGAAGTGTTGATTTAGAAGTGTGTCTTAGGCCAGAGACAATGACTGCTCTTGTTTTAGATGAGGAGTTCATGAGTTTTGTCTTGCATATTTGAAGTCAATTAGTCTTTTTTTTTTTTTTTTTTTTTTTTTTTAAATGTGTGTGTGAGATGTGTTAAGAAAGCTACAAAGGCGAGTGATGAGAATTGATCCCAAAATCACCTGAAAGGCTGAAACCGAGAGGAGGACTCTAACTAGTTGAGCTATCCCTCATTCACATTCAATTATTCATTGTTACTCTGTACTAGTTAGTAGGACTACTATTCTCCAATCTACATTAATTAAAAGTTTTTTTAACAGAGCTGAGTGATTTCATGTGTGGAAATTACATTATTTGTGAAGAAGACATAGTTTTACACGGTATAAAGTGTAAAATATATATTAAAAAAAGGTAAATTTTAGAGGCGTGTGAAAAAAAAAATGATCAATAGTTGTAATGTTTGAAATATTACAATTTTCACATACTTATACATATTTTACCATTTTTGTGATTTATGTGTTAGAATACGAGTAATACATTTTGTCATGTGAGATTACTCTGTTCAGTAGATTCCTCTAGAGTAATTTTTAATAAATTATCAAATTTTGTTAAATACTAATTAAACATTAATGATTAAAATACTTTGATATAAGCATATGTTTAAGGCAAAATTGGTTAGAATAGCACAAAATATTGCTTAGGTACGCTCAATAGCACGAATTTTAAATAAAGCAATAAATAACACGAACTTTGGAGGTTGGGTGCATTAAATAACATAAAATGATTTCTGATGTCGGATATTCCACCGGATTCCATATATATAATTTAACCCCCCCCCCCCACCTCCCACCCCACTCATGCAACTACTAAAACCTTTGTAATTAAGATTTGTCTATGGCTGAGGCAATTCTTTTCCTTGTTATTATTAATATATTACCTTATGTTATTTTTTTGGTGTTTAGAGATCCACAAGGGCAGGGGTGAGAATAGATCCCAGGATCTTATGGAATCGGGAGAGAAGTTCTAACCACTTCAGCTATCCCTCACTCTCAATATATTACATTATGTAATTTATGTAATTTGTTACGCGCATATGTACGTCATTATTACTTCACTAATTTGTGCCATAAACCACACCCAACCCTAAAAGTTAGTACTTTTTATTACTTCACTCAAAATTCATGCTATTGAGTGCACCCAAATAATAATTTGTGCTATTCTACCAAATTTTACCTCTAATTAATTATTGCCACGTATAATAAATCATTTTCTCTTTTCTCAATGAATGACGTTGCAGCTTTATATAGTGGAAGAGAAAAGTGTTTGTAATATGTCATATGTAAACATAGTATTCAGAAGAAAATTGAGGACAATTCTAGAAATAAAGTAGTGATAATAATTTAATTACTACTGTAATAATGTGGAAATTTCTTTCTTACAAGTACCATATTATAAAGAAAATTGACCTCTACTCTATTCATTTGATCTTAGCAATAGCAAAAAATCAAATATGGAGGAAACAAATCATCAACAAATAAAAATTCTTTCAGAATGTTTTATCAAACCCAAATATGAAGTTGAAGCTTCAAAACAACCCCATTACTTAGCCTCAATTGATCTTATGTTCTTATCATTAGACCATATGCAAAAGGGTCTACTTTTCCATGCTGAACTACAAAACATACAATCTCAACTTTTGGACAAGCTCAAAATTTCATTATCTTACGCTCTTGTCTATTTCTACCCTTTAGCCGGTCAACTTGCTACCCAAAAGTTCCACGATGAACATTCCATTTGGGTCTATGTGGATTGCACCGCCGATCCGGGATCTCGCCTCATCCATGCCGTCGTCGATTTTTCAGTATCCGATCTCTTATCCTCATGTGACATACATCCGGTTGTACCTTCCTTGTTTGATCTTGGTGAGAAGGCCGTAAACTATGATGGTCACACGAGGCCTTTGTTGTCGATCCAGGTGACCGAGTTAATTGACGGGGTTTTCATCGGTTTTACCATGAATCATTGTTTAGCGGATGGGACTTCCTTGTGGCATTTTATCTCGACTTTATCCGAGATTTTTTTACACTTGAAGGATGAAAATCACAACGATAATAATCTCACTAAAACTGGAGGTACAAATTTCCAATATCACCGTCTGTTTTTTTTTTTTTTTTTTTTTTTTTTTTTTTTTTTTTTTTTTTTTTTTTTTAACATAAAACGAAGCATAGATTACTTGGGCGTGGCTCAAAATATATTAATTAGAGCCTAATATCCAATGATTTGATTAAACCCAAAACGCAAATCATGGAGAGTTGTAGTCTTGTACAATAGCCACAGCCTAATATCACCATCAGTTGTGACTTTTGAGCATTTTGTTTTCATCAAGAGATTTTTTAATGTTTCTGCGCGAAACCATATAATTAGTGGAACTTAACACTTGTAGTCTTGTAAGTAGCCACAACAACAAATACAACAACCAAAAAAGTAATAAAATAAATAAAGAAAGAACTCAATCCATACCTTTTTAGCCATATATTTTGACATTTGTGTTCAACTTTTTACAAATATGATTATAAAAATTCACAATCATGAATATTAAAATAAAATAAAGTATTTAGGTGCAATCTTATTAGCTTTTGCTTGATACATTTTCTAAATATAAATTTTTAAAATTTTTTAATTTACTCATTATTATATTAAATTATATGGTCAAATATGTTCATTATGGACTGTAAATTGAAAAAAAACGTTTTAAAGAATAATAAAAACGGAGAGATCAAAATAGCTACTACAATTGAGTGAATCTTGACCCTTAAAACTCATCATCATATCCATTCATTTAGCTGCTTAGCTTTATTCATATACGCGTAGAAAAAACAAATATTAAAAAGGAAAAAAATTGAATTTATTAATCTATATATCCATTTTTTTTAACAATCTAAACATTGAGGAAAATTAGTTTTTTTGGTCCTTAAAAGATAAAGCTAAGGTTCAAGATTTACAAAGGATACAATTTATTATTGTAATTTTTTTTTTTAATTGATTAGTACTTAATGTCATATAGTAGAAGGTTTTGGGCAATTTCTTAGGAAAATTTGATTTTTTTTTATATTATTTTTTTTTAAATATAATTGATATTAAAATTACAATAAATAAATAAACTATATAATCATTAAAATATTATGGTAGTCATATTTCAAAAGACTATTGTAAAATTTTCAAAAATATTATATGTTATGTAATTCCTAAAACAATAACAATAACTAAGTTTTAAATTATATTTATCCAGGCATTTCACTTATTTGATATATACTCTAATAAGACGAACCTATGCCAAATTACTGACATTATTGAATAATGCAGATTCTTCCATGGACATCACAGTGTCTCGAAAACCAATATACAAGCCTTATTTTCCTGAAGGATATGGTCCGATCATCAAGTTACCATACCTCGAACTAGACGAGTTCGTATATAGGTTTGATCCAGGCGTATTAAGAGAAAGAATTTTCCATTTCTCGTCTAAGGCAATGTCAATGTTGAAAGCTAAGGCTAACGAAGAATGCGACAATATTAACGATCATAATGTTATATCCACATTTCAAGCCTTGTCCGCGTTTATATGGACGACTATTACCCGTGTTAGAAATTTGGAACCAAGTATAAAGATTATTTGTTCGTTTGCTTTAAGTTGGCGGACTCGAATTACGCCTCCGTTCTCCCAAGAGTGTTTCGGGAATTACATTGAAGGAATGCAATGTGCATCCAAGGTGGGCGACTTACTTGGCCTTGGTTTGGGCTCGACTGCGTTGTTGGTTCGACAAAGTGTGGAGTCTATAGACGATACTGAAATTCAAAAACGGCTTCATAATTATGCTAAGGCTCCTTATGTGGCGCAAACAGGCTCAAAATCTGCGTATTATGAGCCTAATGGAGTGTTGATTGCCGGGTCTGCAAAATTTGATATGTATGGTCCGGAATTTGGACTTGGTAAAGCAGTGGCTGTTTTAGCTGGGTATGCTAATAAGGATGATGGGAAGGTGACCCTGAACCCGGGGCGCGAAGGGGGAGGAAGTGTTGATGCAGAGATATGTCTTAAACCTCAGACAATGAATGCTCTTGAATCCGATGAGGAGTTTATGAGTTTTGTCTCGGTAAAATGATGTAGAAGGGATCGATTCGGTCTCATGTTTTATTTGATTATCTATCTTTTGATACTTTAACCGTCTCAGTAAGTTGGCATCTATGAAGTAAGGATAATTACAACAAAATATCACGAATACTACGGTATATTATATGGAGTATTAATCATAAAAATAAACAATTGCTTTGGTGTAATGACTAGTGAGACTGTAGTCAAATAATTTTGAGTTATTAATTTGAGTTTTAGCAGATCTAATCTTGATTTGCACATATCACTATGATGCTATGTAATACTCCGCATTTTTGAAACGTATTTTCTAATTACTATTCTCTTTAAAAGGGTATTTTAGTAATTTATTTTACTATTTGAATTTTGGAGTCAAAATGATATTTGAATTTTGGCGCCAAAAGTATTTTAAAACTCAATTATTATTTTTGGATTTTGGATAAGATTTATTATCCATTTTTATTTTATTTTAAAAACCGGATTATTTATATATATTTCGGATATTTTAATTAAACAAAATTATATTTTATTATTTATTTAAAAGAGCCGAAAATTCCTAAATTATTAACTATGATTTTTGGATTTTCTATGCGTAGAAAATCTGATTTTCTTAGTTATTTTATTTAGTGAATAATTGGAATTTTATTAATTAATTATTTTATACAATAAATATTATTTACACAATTATTTTTAATTCCTTAAAACTAGCAAATTAATTCCCTAAATATCTAAAGCCACCATGATGGATTTTTGGGTGACTTATTTTGGTAAATTATATTTTTAATTATCTCCCCAAAATCTCTTATTTTCCTTAATTCTATTTCTCCATCTTTTTAATATCTAATCATCATATTTTCTTGCCATTCATTCTTCTTAATTATTCCCCAAGTAATTCTAATGTCCTTATTATTTTTCATGACATACATACATTCCATATTCAATTATACACAATCACCTTAATATCAAAACCTTCCTTCATTCTTTTACTCACTTCTCCAAGTAATCCCTTAAATCCTACTTACCATGATTCTTCCCACATTCTTTTGCTATAATTCTTGCATGTGCTAGCCTATAAATACCCCTTCATACCTCTCATATTCTTCACACCAAAAACCCAATTCTCTTCTTCTCTCTTATTCTTTTTTTCCCTAAACCTTTTCATACTTTTCTTCTCCTCTTTTCATACAAATATTATTCCGTATACCTTTGAATCCAGTTTTCGGGCACTTCTGGTCAATTTTTGGGGTATTGGTGTTTCACAGAAGATTGTTCCTCTTAAAAAATCCTTGAGGTTAGGCTCAAGAATCACCCAATTCGGAGTTATATTGAAGGAGTTATGACCTCTGCAAGTTCTGCCTATTCTTTCCTACGAAAATTCAATTCTCTTTAATCTTATTCTTTTATCTTCTTCATGGTTAGTTTTCTAAAATACAAATAAGCTATAATTTTATATTAAAGTATTATTTTAAAAGAGTTTTATAGTCCATACACATTAGATTTGAGTTTATGTTGTGATAACCTTATGGTTATGTTATTTGCAAGGTGTATTCGTGATTGAACTTTGAAAGTGCGAAGTGTTGATTGATATTCGGAATCAAGGTTCTTGAGGTTCTTTTTGTGTGGTTTTCTAGCAAGGATCAAGGTACGTTTAGGTAGCTAGATACCTTTGAAAGTGATTGGTTTGAATAACATGTTTTACATGATTTGATTGGTGATTGAATTATGATTTTGAAATAAATTATGTTTGAAGGTATTGATTTTAATAAGAGTATTTTGAATGATTGATTTTTAAATCATGTTTTAAATGGTTTGAATTACTTATCATGTTTAAATAAAGGAATTGATTTAAAAGGTTTGTTGAATTAAATAAAAGATTTTTCAAGGAAGAGTTATTGATTTTGAAAAGTTATTAATATGAGATTTTATTCTAAAAAGGAGTTTGAGTTATATTGGAATTTACTGGATATTAAAAGAATTTACTGAACCATTGAATTATTATTATTATTAATGCTTTAGAAGCATGTTGGTAATCCCACTATGCGGATTTGGTTTATTGATAAGACCTTGGACTTTGTATGACCGGGTCTTTCCTCAAGAATATCTTTGTAATATAAGGAGACTAGATTGGGGGGTGTGCACACTTGGGTGATGAATTGGATTAAAAGGAATTGGTTCTTAATAAAGGAATTGGTTTTATTACCTATTATTTTGAATATTGAATCATTGGAATCGGTTTTGGAATAATGAGTTTTGAAATTATTGGATTAATTATTGGAATTGATTTTTAAAGCATGTTTGCAAATAAATTGAGTTTACGTTATCTTGCACTTATCGTACTTAGCATAATTTGCTAATCCGTATTTCTTATTTGTTTTGGTTCGCCCTGTTTACCGTAATGGTAAGCAGTGTTGACTATTTTCAGGTGGAGTCATGAATGAGCATATGGGAGTCCCGAGATTTGCTTCACCTAGTTTAGGAATGTTGGTCTTGTCTTTATTTTGAGTACTCATAACAATGTTACTAGTTTTAAGTATTAATAAAAGAAAGTTGAATTTCTGCTGCAAGTTTTGTTATTGAGTTAATTATTTTGAGTAGCCTTGCGTAATCACGCGGCGGTAACACTGCTAAGTCTATCTCTACGGTATAATTATACGTATTATACTAGTATTTCCGTCGAGGGAGATTTCGGGGTGTTACATGCTACCCCTATGTAAAATAGGGATTAGGAGTTTTTATATATTAATATGCATAATTTTAAACTACGCTCTAATTTAATTTGACTAGCTTCATACGAGAGTCCATTAAATACAAAGTATGGATGGATCTCCTCATACATAACACTAAATACTCCACTTTAGATTGGTGAGATTTTAGATTGTGACCTTCTTATTACGCTAGCTCTTAATGCTTATTCTTCGTTGAAAAGCTCCTTTTGGCTTTCTAGATTTCAAGTGTCCTATATCTTTAGGACTTAGAGGTAAGGCAGGTGGTGGATGCTCGCAACAGGTCAATTAGTATTCGCTCAGCTCACCTTAGGGATTATAACATGTTAAAGGACGAACTAATTAAGCAAAATTAAAGTTTGAGTGTGTGGTTGAAACTTTATGTTTGACTTTATATTCCATCAAAATAAGTACATACTACATAGTAATTACAAAGAATACGCTAGTTGACATTACAAAAGGGTAACTTTTATGTGATTTGAAGTGATCACAACTTTAAAATTTACAATTACTATTATCTTATAATAGACGTGTGGTACGGATTGGAATATATACTTCTTAAAAATGTTATCAATCCAATGCAATAATTCTGTTAAACACTTAAACTTTGACTATGTTGCTTAAATTGCTGACTTCTCTTAATGAAGATATAGTTGTCTAATTTTATACATCATACACAATTAATGTAACTTAGTCAATTAACAATCCATCACCTGTAAATCATCAATTTAATGTCATAAGATATTGCTCTATTGTTCATCTCTTAATAATTGAAACTTCGAAAGACAATCTTTGGCTTAAAAGTATCAGATGAAATCAACCAAAAGGTTATATTAGCATTTCATTAATCAATTATCAATTGTCAATTCAGTTAACCGAGCTTCTAGATGGGGTTTTCATTGGGTTTATTATGAACTACTCTATAGCTGATGGTACTTCAGTATGGCATTTCATTTCTACTTTGTCCCAAATTTTCCTTCAATTGGATGATAACAATGTTGGGCCTAAAGAAAATGCCATCGTGTCCATCTCTCAGAGGCCCATTTTCAAGCCCTTTTTTCCTGAAGGACACGGCCCAATCAAGTTGCCTTTTCTTGAGCCCAATGAGTTCATAACTCCAAATATAGACATTGGTCCATTAAGAGAGAAAATATTCCACTTCTCGTCCACTTCAATTTCAAAGATCAAAATCATGGCTAACCAAGAATGCAGACTAGGCCACCATACTATCTCTTCCTTCCAAACCTTGTGTGCATTTCTATGGATATCCGTCACACGTGCTCGGAACTTGGAATCCGATCAAGAGACCCCCTTCGGAGTGGCCATAAATTTTCGACCCAAAATCAACCCGCCATTGACCGGTGACTACTTTGGGGGGTTCATTAATAGAGCCCACGGTACTTGCAAAGTAGGAGAGCATTTTGGCAAAGGCTTAAATTGGACTGCAACATTTATCCATGAGCTTGTTATGGGCCTAGATGATAAAGCAATAAGTGATTTTCATGAAAGGCTTATTGAAGCACCTTTTGTACAAATTTTTGCCTAGACTCTAGGCTAGTCAGCTTTCCCTACACCCTCATGATACTACGTCGTTTAATACCTTGCGTATTGGCGTTTTTTTTTTTTTTTTTTTTCTTTCTTCATTCTTCATTCTTCATTTTTCATTTTTGTTAACTTTCTATTCAAGTAACTATATAATGATTTTCTTAACCTAATTTCCATTTTATTTCTCTCTTATTTTACTGATTTCATTTTCTCTCTCCTGCATTTTTTATTTTTCCCCCAATTTTTCTCTCTCTTATTCCATGGAAATTTCTAGCTCAATTGCGATTGATCTTGACTGTGATTCTAGCTTAATTGCTTTTGATCGTGATTCTGATTCTATTTTTCCTGCTGGAGTTGGTTTAGTCGACTCGTTTTCGAAACAATGTGAGTAATATTTCTCTCAATCAATCGATTTTGATTATGCTCTGTTTTTCGCGTGTAATGTTTCGATTAGATTGTGATTATTGTTTTGATTATTGTGATTATTGTTTTGATTATTGTGATTATTGTTTTTATTATTGTGATTATTGTTTTGATTTTGATTATTGTTTTGATTATAGTGATTATTGTTTTTATTATTGTGATTGTGATTGTGATTATTGTTTTGATTTTGATTTTGTTTCTATTTTTTCGCATGATTGTGATTATTGTTTTTTTGATTAGCTTTAGTTTTATAAAATTTGGCATTCAATTAATTTGTTTATAGTTTTTCGTTGTATTAAATTTATGTTCATGTATGTGATATTATATGTACATTTACGTGTACATAGGTGTACTTACTGTAATTTATATTTATTTATGTAATAATAAATGTTCATGTACATGATCATTTATGTAATGATAAATGATCATTAATACTTTACATGTTGTAATTTATGATAATCATTTTTGTAATTGAACATTATTGCTACTGTATGTGTTCATTTGTTACATTTTAATATTGCAGTGGAAAAAAAGGATGCTATTGTTTTTGAAGAAGCAGCTAGTTCTGAATTTTATGGGAAACAATTTCCTTCTGAAGATGTTGCTTATGAAATGTTTAATGAATATGCATTTAGAAAGGGATTTGGAATTAGAATTGGAAAAAGTAAGAGGCGAAGAGATGATTCATTCTCTATGAAAAGATTTGTTTGTACAAATGAGGGTTTTAAAGATGATAAGTGTAGGAATAATAGGCTTTATGAGAGAATTAACATAAGGACTGGTTGCTTGGATTTTGTGCAGTTTAGTATTGACCGTTCAGGTGTTTATACATGTACAAGACATGAAATGGTCCATAATCATGAAATGATTCCTGTTGACAAGAGACATTTAATAAGGTCTCAAAGGGATATTTCTAAGGAACATATTCATTTCATTTCTACACTTAGATTGAGTGGAGTTAAAGTTTCTGATTCTTTGAGAGCTTTGAAGAAGGAGGTTGGAGGGTCTCCTAATCTTTGTTTTACAGCTCCTGATGCTTATAATGCTATTTCTGCTGAAAAGAGAGCTAAACTTGAGGGAGGTGACAGTAATCAACTAATCAAATTTTTTGCTAAGAGACAAATTGATGAAGCAGATTTCTATTATGATTTTGAACAAGATGAAAATGGTGCATTGGTTAATTTCTTTTGGAGAGATGGAAGGATGATGAGAGATTACCATTATTTTGGTGATTTGTTAGTTTTTTATACTACTTATAGGACTAACAAATATGGTATGATTTGTGCTCCATTTGTTGGTATGAATCATCATGCAAATAATGTGATGTTTGGCATGGGATTTATACTTAATGAAAGAACAGAATCATTTGAGTGGTTATTTGATACTTTTCTAACTTCTATGGGAAGGAGAAGTCCTATTACTATAATGACTGATCAAGCTCAAGCAATTGCAGCTGGGATAAGAAATATTTTCCCCAAAGGTGTTCATCATAGATTGTGTGTGTGGCATATTGAACAAAATTCTAAGAAACACATTGGGGCGTTGAGAGCTTTGGATGGTTTCACTGATTTATTTGGTTATTTGTTGAAGTATTGTGAAACTCCACCAGAATTTGAGCATTTTTGGAAAAGGTACTTCTTCTATATACTTGTTTAGCTGCTTAAGAAAATTTTACAGATATGTACATTTAATTGTCTGTAAATGTTTATTTGAAATGCTCATAACTGTTATGCTTAATGATCATGTTTGATTTACAGAATGGTGCTGAAATATGACTGTGCAAATGTTGATTGGTTGAATGATTTGTATAAAATCAAGGAGATGTGGTGTCCAGCTTTTTCAAAGAAACATTGGTCAGGAGGTGTGCTTTCATCTCAACGTAGTGAGACAACTAACAAATCTGTTTCTCAAAGGCTTAACAAGACACAAGGTCTATGTGATTTCTATCAAGTGTTTCTCGATGTGGTTCAAGAGTGGAGAAGCAAAGAAAAAGGGAGAGATTATAATACAATCAGAGGTAATCGTCATTTGGCCTTTGCATACATTGGGATTCTTGTTCATGCTAGGTCATTGTATACTATTCAAGCTTATGTGCTTTTTAAGGAAGAGTTCATTAAGGCGACTGCTTGTGATCATAAAGATGCTGGTGTGAATTTTCCTGAATATTATTATCATTTGTGGAGACCTGGGAAAGATATGATCAAGCATGAGGTTGTTTTTAATAAAGAAACACATGCAGTATGTTGTACATGCATGTTGTTTAGTGAAATGGGTTTGCTTTGTTCTCATGCTCTTCGAATTTATCATATGAATTGTGTTCGTAAGATTCCAGATGATTATATATGTAAGAGGTGGACTAAGGCTGCCATGTGTAGTCATGGCCTTGATGAACCTACAATGAAAACCAATGTAGTATCTACAAGTTTTTGGAGGACAAAAACACTAAGGAAATTTGTTAAGTTGGTAACAAGTTGTCAACACTCTTTGAATGCTAGAGCAGAGGTTGAATGTTATTTCAATCTTTTAAAAGAAAAGATTGAGAGTGTTACTGGTACTATTGATTTTAATGAACCAGTTGAAGGTATTGAAATTGTTGATCATGAAGTTAAGAATCCTGAAAAATCAAGACCTATTGGAGAGAGGAATTATAGGCCTAAGAGTAATATGGAGAAGGCTTATAACAAAGCCAGGGGTCAGTGGATGAAGAAAAAGTCAGTATACACTCCTTATAAAAGATCTAAAGGTCAAGCAATAGTTCAGGTAATGATGAACATTTATGTTTTTGTTATTGATTATTTATGTTCAGGAATTGAACATTTTTGTTATGCCTTAGGAATTGGACGAGAATGGGTGTCCTATATCTTATGCTAATTCTTTGGCTGATCCTAATAAGTTAATTGTGATTGAATATCCAATTGGTCAGGTAAATATAAACTTATTTTCTTTTTTTTTATCTGTTTTTATCAAATTTTGTAGAATATAAAACATTTTTACTTTTAATTTTTTTACAAGGTTGGTAATAAAAAGACTGGCATTGTAGAAGATATCCCTTCAGATGATAGTGTTTCAAATGACTTTGAACAGGTATTATGTAAATGATTATGTATATAATTGTAGTTGTTCATTTTAGTATTTTAAGTTGGGATTATAATGTTTTTATAATTTTCATTGTATTATAGGAATATGGAGATAGCTCTATGCAATCAAATGTTGCTGTTGATCCAGACATATCTTCTATTGTGAAGGTAAAATATTAATCATCTACCTTTTAATTTTGTATAAGGTCATTATTTATTTTGAATTTGATCATTTATTATTTTAATTTTGATCATCAGGGTAAAACAGTTACAATTGCTCATGATGTTAATAATGTCCCAACAAGTTCTCAGTTGCCACCAAAGAAACCAAGAAATGTACAATTTCCCACAACTCAAATCAATGCTCAAGCTCCTTCTAAAGTTTCTAGCATTGTTAAAAATCCTCCAAGAAAAGTTCAAGTTCGTTCTAGTATTCCGAAGAAAGTTCAAGCTCCTTCTAATGTTCCAAGAAGTACTCAAGGAAATTCAAGGAATGTGCAAGATTGTCCTAGTTTGTCAAGGAATGTTCAAGGATCTCCTACTGTTTCAAGAAGTACTCAAGGTGGTTCTCCACATATTTCAACCAAATATGATAGGTTATTAGCGTTTTTTGATACTAGTGTGGCTAAGAGATTGGCTACAAATGGTAAATAAGAGATCAGATCAATATGCAATTATGTTTTGCTGTTTAACTATCAACATTTTTAGTTGTCTCAACTTTATAGAGATTCAAGTGCTCTAAGTTTTTAATATTTAGATTCATTATGTAATTTGAACCTTTTTTTTCAAAACTATCCTTAAATGTTCTATAAATGTTTATTATCGCTTTTGGAAGTGATCATTTACTATTTTAAATAGTATGAACCATTATTTAATAGTAATAATTATATTAGATCATTTCAAACTGGCAATTATAATGTGACACTTTACTAGAACAACAACAAAAACAACAACATTAGTTAATATTAAAAAGATAATTAATTTTGTCTTTACTAGAACAACAACAAAAACTTATGTCCATACAAAAACTGAAAGCAAGTATGATCATATATGTGCCTATATATGAACATATTCTATTAAGTTTGTGCAAATCTTCTTGCTGCTCTTCTATTGTTCTGTGACTGCCTGTTTTGTTCATTCAACATTAGTTGAGCAGTGTATTGTACTCTGAGCTTTCTGATTTGGTTCACCTGTTTCAGGAAAATAATTTATTATAAACATGAACATTAATTGTGATATAAATGATCATTATGTATTATAAAGTGATCATGAAGTATATTTTTTTGTTATGTTGAAATTTACTTACATTGTTTGCTTTTAGGTCACAAACCCATTCTTCATTTGGATCAGCAGTGAAAGTTTCCATATGTTTCATAATGTAAACTCTACAGTTGATGTATTCTTCGTTGCTCCTCCACTTCATTTTTTGCAAAACCACCTTATATTTCTTAATAGAATCTGCATCTTCATACCCCAACCCTTTCAAGTATTCTGCATGTCCTTTTAACTGCAACAAATACAGAAAAAAAGGGTCATATTTATATTGATCATTTTAGTACTCAATATTGATCATTTTTTGTAAACAAATTGATCATTTTTATATCTGTTAAACAATATACTTACCACCAATTGGGGTTGGTTTTCATATTTTGCTGCAACTGTTAGATGTTGTGGCAGTTTCCTGTTGTCAATTATATGCATTGTCTCATTTATATGATCAATGCATAGAAGATAGTAATGTCCATATATGGCCACTGGAAAAAAAATCTGTACATAGTACACAATATTATTATATATACACATTTTTGTAAATGAACATATTATAATTCCATATTGTTCATTAATACCTGTTGATATCCAACTGCGCTCTTGATTTTGTATAACCTTAATTCATTTGTTATTCTTTCTTTGAAGTATTCCAGCCTAAGCTCCATTGATGATTCTTCAGGACACACTGTGTTTGCATACATAATTTGCTGCAAGTGATGCACAGGATCATTTTAATATTCATAATGATCATCTAGTGTAATTGAATTGATCATTTTAGTACACCAATACTTACATGTGGAAATGTTGAAAAGTATAGCTTGTTCTTTGACCTTTTTTGATTCAGAAGTACTGCCCATGAATCAATCACATTATTAACTACTTCTGTGTCCCCTTCAAGAGTTTTCATCTCTTCCCTATTGATCAAATTCACTCCACCATAGTATAGTAGCTCACTGCAAATTATCAAGTTTTTAATTTTTGAGTTTTACAACAAACATATTGTTAAAATTTAGATGAAGTTAGTGATGTATACCTTTGATCTTTCCCACTAGAAGCATAGTCTGTAACAAGTTTGTTCATTGTGTCTTCATCTTTGAACAAATCCTTGTACTTGACCATGTATGGAGATCGGAAAGCAATAGGAACATTTGTGTTGTCCCTTTGTGGCCTAGTTAACGTGAACATATATTAGTACAATTATGAATTTTGTAATTATGAACAAATACTTTATATAAAGAACAAATAGTAATACCTTATCTCTTTTTCCTTTGGAATCTCAACTTTTTTCTTCTCAACTACTCTTGAGTTTTTTCTTTCCAAATTCTTCTCTCTGTCACTGAATAAATATCAATTTATGAATGATCATTTAGTATATTGATAATGAACATTATAACTCTATACACATGTAAAGACCATTTACCTTTGCCCTGTTGTGTTCTTGGCAACTTGAATCTTCTCTTTCTCTTTTGGAATCTCAACTTTTTTCTTCTCAGCTTCTCTTGAGTTTTTTCTTTCCAAAGTTTTTTCTCTATCACTGAATAAATATCAATTTATGAATGATCATTTCATATATTGATAATGAACATTATAACTCTATACACATGTAAAGACCTTTTACCTTTGCCCTGTTGTGTTTTTGGCAACTTGAATCTTCTCTGCTTCAATTTCTTGTGTTTCCTTGTTTGTCCCACTGAATATAAATATAGTATAAATGATTATTCAGTTTAATGAAAAAGAACATGTATATATGGAATGATCATTTACCTCCCCTTCACATTTGAAGCATATAATTGTTTATTCTTGTCTTCTCTGAAATATTAATCATGGTTAGTAATGAAAAGTAATTAAAATAAAAAACATTATTCTCATTTTTTGAACCATGAACATTTAAAATATTACTAAGACATTTAAATTAAAATACATAATTTACATAACTTAAATTGTTCATTCCTACCCTTAAGCAAAATATTCCCTTATGATCTTATATTACAAGTCCATTACTAACTTCATAACCAAAAACTGTCCAAAAATAATTACACTTCATAACCATATTCATTTTACATGTGCATTCAAAATTCTATCATTCTAATAAGACAGGTCTTCAATGTTTACCCCATGCTTCCTTCATTCTTTTTTGAGTCATCAAGCACATCTTCCATAGTTGGACATGTTTGAGATTTCAAGAATGTAGAAAAATCTTCAGCAGCTTCCCTATTTTCAGTTTTCATTTCTGTTGGTGTCTTAGGATCATCAACTTTTGAATCAGATGCTGCAAAGAAAATATATGAAAGAAATTTTATATGACTATAAATGAACATTATATTTAATAATATGATCATTTATTTGTAATATATGAACATTGTACCACTCTTTGAATTTCCTTCAACATTTTCTTCTAATGCTGCAGATTTTGAACCTTCACCTTTGTTTAATGCTTTTTGTATTAATTTGCATTCACACATACATAGTTTTAGTTTCATTAAAGAAGAACTTTTCACAATCATAAATGTACATTTATTACTATATATGTGAACATTTTACCTTTTCCTGAAGTTCCTCCATCTTGTGGTTCTTCAGAAGTTGGACCTCCAACTCTTTCTGTTGATTTAAAATATATGCAATTGTTAATGTAAATGAACATTTTTTATTCTAAATATATATATTTTTTAAACATTTACAATAAACAAACTTATTATTTTATAAATGACCATTATACTTTTCATAATTGTACATATATATTAAGGCTTTACCTTTTTCTGGTTTAGAAGGAACATTTGCATCAGTTGTTGTTGAAGTTGTGGCTGCAAGATTAATCTGTGCTTCTGTGTTCAAATAAATTTAAAATTAATTCTTTAATTATATTATATTAAGTCAGGATATTCAAATTAATGGCTATTTACCAGTTGTTGGAGTTGGGGGAGTTAAGTTGCAACCCAAACTGAAGGCCTTCCTTATATCATAATCCTTCTTATTTCCTGTTTTCTTTTTTTCAGCTTCACTTGCCTCCATCAGTTCCTTCTCAATTTGTGCAATGGCATTCAAAAACTCCTCTGATCCAAATATTTCTTCATCTTGGCTGAGAATTGATGGTTCTCGTGCCATCTTTCCCAACACTTCATCTACCTTCTTCACCAACTGATTCCCGGGGAAGAGTTCTTTTGCCTTCACCAATTTTGTTGAAAGTCTTGCCAAAGACGCACCAACATCTTGTACCATTGATGCAAATTCGTTCATAAAGACCTGTCATTTATAGAATATATAATAAAATCATATAAGACATTCTGTTTTTTGATATTGAACATTTCATAATTCATAAATGATCATTTGTGTACCTTAGGATTGTCTTTAGGCTTTTCTTCTATTCTTGGAAGGATTTTTCCATATCCATAGTTCAAATCATTTTCTGTTTTTATCCTTTCAAGTGACATATCCCTTGTCCAACAAGAAATGATTGGAACTGTCCTTGGTTGTTTTTTGTTCAATCTTTGAACTCTGTCAAAGTAGAACAGCTGCACCAAAATCCATTATTATAAATGAACATATAATATAATACAAATGAGCAATTAATATAAAAGATGAAAATTTTAGACAAATTATATATTTAACATTTTGTTAATGAACATTCTTTGTTACGAAAATGATCATTTTATAATTTACAATTGTGTTTTGTAAACTTACCATCAGAAATTGCAGTGGTCCATTGTAGAATCCTTTTCCTCCACTCTTTCTCCATGTGACATGGCAACTGATGAGAGAGTCAAACACGTACTGACACCAGTTCAAGTTTTTTATTTTTTCTTTGTCCATCATTGAAAACAGGAACTTGAAATGGCATTGGTTGTTTGAAATACACTTCATCAAACAATTCACAGCAACTACCAAAAAAGTGGTGAGAAAATCTTCTTCTGCAGGCCTTTTGTTTTTGAATTTATCACTCGTATATTGAGCAATAATTTGGTTTACAGAAGGTATCTTGCCTTGCCATTTTGACCTCCAATTTTTCATGAAAACACCAAACTCTTCACTTGCTCTGTCAGATTTGCCTTCAACAATGGGAATGTCTCCCATTGGCAAACCATAAACAATCCTCACATCTTCCACCTCAATTTCAATTTTCTCACCTTTAGGCAGCTCAAAACTACAACTACTAACTTCAAAGCTATCTAAAACCCAATGGCTGAATTGTTTGTCAAGCTGAGGAAGATTTATATCCAACAATGGCCCAAGTCCTATTTCATGCACTAGTTTCTTCTGTGTATTACTCATTTTTTTAACCCATTGCATGAATTTGACATGGCCTCCTCTTGTAGAGCTTCCAACATCCTCCTCATTCTTTTCTTCCTCCTCTACTTTCTTCTTAGGCAAAGAAAGTTCAGTTTTCTTCTTCACAATCTTTTTTATTGGTTCCGTATCATACAAAACCATTCTTTTTTCTTCAGACTTTGGCTTTATCAATGTTTTCTTTCCCTGCACTACTTCCACCTCCTCACTTTCTTCATCCTCTTCTTTTTCAACATTAAAAGCCGGATCTTCACTGTCTGATCCACTATCACTTTCCTCATCTTCTTCATTTTCCTCATCTTCTTCACTTTCCTTCTCTGATTGTTCTTCAGTGACTTTTGTTCTCTTCAAAGGACCTTTAGCTGATGCAGCAGGCCTCTTCTGACCACCTACACATATGATCAATTATAATATGTAAAATGAACATATATATGACAGTTTAATTTGCTAGATTGTATTTGAACATTTAGTTTTATTAATAAGTACATTACCTTTTTGTTCATCTTTTTTCAGAATTTTCTTTTCTGCAGGAGCAGAACTTGTTGCAGGGCCTTCTTCTTGTTCTTCATCCTCTGATGGTTCATCATAAGGCACTTGATCTATGATTTTTCTTTTTTTTGCAGGGCCTTTGGCTGATGCAGCAGGTCTTTTTTGACCACCTAATTATTTGATCAGTTACATTAAGTAAAATGAACATTTTCAAAGTGAAAGATTGTATTTGAACATTTAGTGTTTTAGAAATGTTCTTTTACCTTTTTGGCCTGCTTTCCCTTTTGAAGTAGGAGAACTTGCAGGTTTCTCAGCAGGTTTCTCTGCAGCTTTAACTGCAGCCCTTGTACGCCCTGCAGGTTTCTCAGCATGTTTCTCTGCAACTGCAGTTGCAGCCCTTGGACGCCCAGGTTTTTTGGGTGGTGTTTCTGCTGGTAGGTTTCCAGCAATTGCTGCAGCAGCTGTTGCAATAGATGATATGCTAGGCAGCTTAACATCTGCAACTAAACATTGTTAAGTATATATTAATATAGTTGTAATATTATATTTAATATGATCATTGTTGTATTAGGAATTGTACATTTATTTACCTTGTGATTTACTTCTTGTTCTTGTTGCTGGTGATTGTTCCTCTTCTTTTTGTTTTTGCTTTTCTTCCAATTCTTTTTTTTTTTTTTTTTCTGATTTTTCCTTGCAACCATTTTCCTTCTTGGTTGCTTTGAATTTTGTGAAGATTCTTCACTCTTTTGAGACAAAGTTGTCTCTCCAACAGGTTTTAAACCTCTCAATATTCTTGCCAACTCCTCATCCCTTTGCAATTCTTCTTGTCTTTCTCTTTCTAATTCTTTTTCTGTTTCATCCTCAATCACAATTTCTTCAGCACCTATACATTTTGATCATTTACAAATTAGTAAATGAACATTTACAATGTAAGTGTTATTGATAAAAGGAATTGAACATTTAATATAAGAAGTATGTACATTACCTAATTTGATTTTTTGAATTTCAGAAGGGGCCTTTTGTTGTGGAATGGCAGAACTTGTTGAATGGGATTTTTCTGCTTCAGCAGCAGTAGACTTTTCAATGTTTGTAGCTGGGGCCAATTCAGCAGCAGTGGCTTTTCCAGCAGCATCAACAGTTGTAGCAGGGGCCTTTTTAGGAAGGACCTTTTTAGCAGGAGGCTTTTTAGATGTGGTCTTGCCAACAGGAGCAGTTGTCATGTTTTTCATCAGTTTTTTAAGTATTCCCTTGGTTGACACATTTGCTTTTCTCCTGGCAACATTTGTTTATAATTTATGATCAATAATATTGTAAAAGTGGAATAGAAACATTAAATAAGTTATATAAGTTCATACCTTTGCATTATATATGAATGTGTTTGTCCTTGAGGTTCATCCTCTCCTACAGGCTCATCCTCTCCTACAGGTTCATCCTGTCCTACAGGCTCATCATCTCCTAGAGGCTCATCCTCTCCTAGAGGCTCATCCTCTCCTAGAGGCTCATCCTCTGTTGGAGGCTCATCCTCTGTTGGAGGCTCATCCACTTTTGGTGCAGGCTCATCTTCTGGTGCAGGCTCATCTTCTGGTGCAGAATTTTCATTTGATTCATTTCTGAAAATTAAAATTGAAAATGATTAAAAATGTTTATCAACTATTATGAAATTGAACATTAGTTGAATCAAATACCCTGTAGTTGATTCATCCTTTTCTGGTTGTAGTTGTTCAACCTCTCTTGCTTCTTCCTCAGGTGATTCATTTCTGAAAATTAATTAATTTCAAATGATTAAAAATTTTTATAAAGTAATATGAAAATGAACATTAAACACATTGAGGTAGAATATACCCTTGATTTGTTGATGCATCATCTATTTTTGAAGTTTCCTTCTTTTGTTCACTGAAAATTTTTTGGATGTCAATACATAAAAGTATGATTATGTAACAGTATAAAAGTAAATTATTGAATTTTATGAAGTATTTATACCTCATTGATTGATTTGTCTCTGGCCTTGATCTTGACAATACAAATTTCACTTTCAACTTTTTTGGTTCACTAAAATTTTACAATTTATTTCAACTATGAGATTAAGTATTGAATTTTACAAATGATTGTACATTAAATATTACATATATGAATATTTGCAAGTACATTAACTTACTTAGGATGTAGGTTGTCTTCTAATAAATAGGGTTCCCACTTTTTTATAACTTCATTTCTATCCAATTTGTTGTCTATTTCAGAACATTCTTTTCTCTCATGAATTATAGGATAGGGATTGAACATTCCATTGTCAAATTGCATCAAGTGTATCACTTTAAATGGTACATCACTACAATGTAAATTTATATTGTAAATCATAAAAATTGACATGATGTTTCTATGTTAGACAAATGTACAGAATAGTTCACATAAATGATCAGTATAGTTGTACCAATGAACATATGTATACAAATATATGGATATATATAACATAATATGAATTTTGACCATATAGTGTTTTGTAAATGTTCATTACTACATATATGAACAAAGTATATGTTTTCCACTTGTACATAATGAAATTTAGAAATGAACAATTAATATGTCAGTAAATGTATATAAACAAACATAAATTGCATGCTATACACATACTATACATATTTGAACATATGTATACATATATATGCACAAATATATGCACACAAACCAATTTGAACATGTACTTTATTGTATTTGTTCATTATATTTCACAGTACTAGACATTATATTTTTCCCACATTTCGTTTTTTTGTATATTTTATATAGTTTTTGGTTGATCATTTAATCAAAATTATGCATACATTCAAATATAAACAATAACTTGTTTAAATTTTAAGTATCGTTTCAAAAATAGAGTAAAATTATGTTTATATTCAAATTTGAACAGTAACTTGTTTAAATATGAGCAAATTTCAATAAAATTATGTTTATAATTCGAAAAAAATCAGTAATACTTACTTTGATTGTTCTGGAACTCCAGAATCTTCAATTTTTTTTCCTGAAACATCATCAAAAAAACAAAAAACAAAAAATTAGGGTTTTTGTTGCGCAATTTTCAATTAATTTTACACTAAACTTGCAAAACATACTTACTCTTTAGATTTTTGTTTTGTTCTTGGTGATTTTTGTTGCGATTGTGCAATTTCGTCTCTAATGTCGGACATTTTTAGACGATTTTACTTGCTATTGCATGTACGAAAATGGAGTAGAGAGAGAAAATGGAGGTTGAGTGAGAAAATGGAGAAAGAAGATGAGAGAGAAAATGCAGAGTAAATGTGATCATTTGAATTTTTTTTTTTTAATTATATATATATATGGGTGGGGTAGTGGCGGTTTAAAGGGAAGTTACTGTGGGATATGTTAGGATGTGTGGGGGTAGAGGGAAGTTACTGTGGGGTAGTTTGGAATGTGTGGGGTTAGTGGGAAGTTATTAAGCGTCGTCGTTTTAGGGGGGGTGTAGGTTTAGATGGCTAGACTAGAGTCTAGCCATAAATAATTACACCTTTTGTGGTTCAGCCCAATATGACTAGTGTGTACTATTAGCCCAATAGCTTGTTAATAGGTGGATCGATAAAATTCGATATGTAAGGGCCTGAATTTGGGCTTGGTAAAGCGGTGGCAGTTTTAGCTGGGTATGGTAACAAAGAAGATGGGAAGATGATTGCAAATCCAGGACGTGAAGGAGGTGGAAGTGTCGATTTAGAAATGTGTCTTAGGCCAGAGGAAATTAGTGCTCTTGTATTAGATGAGGAATTCATGAGTTTTGTCTCGTATAATTGAATTCAAATATTTATTGTTGTACTCTGTTAGTAGCCCTAGTGGACTACTACTCTCCCATCTGTATCATTATTTAATTATTGTAGTGTAGAAGGTGTGGAGTACTGTAGAATGTGTGAACTACGTTTCATGTATTTAGGTCCTCTTTTTTGTGAGATTTTGGACACAACAGAGCATGGATTAACATAGCAAATTAAATTTCGGCAGAGCAAATTTCGGCATTATTATTATTATTATTATATCTCAAAAACCTACAAAGTTATACAACCTATGGAAAATTAAGTGGGTAGTCGAGATACAATATGGGTCCCCACTCCTCTAGCTATAGAAAAGCCGATCCTAGTAAAAATATGAGCTGTAGCACGCGCCCCAATGTCCTGAGTTTTCGAGAACTTCTGAATCCGCTTCAGCAATACAACAACCTCCTTTTCTAACTCCCCAAGAAAAGAGAAAGAGAAAAAAAGGAAACCATATCCAATTGCTCGACAACTGGATTCATACTTGACCTGCTTCAAATTATTATTATTATTACTAGATGAAAGCCCGTGCGATGCACGGTTTTCATATGTAAATCTCATGTAAGGATAATTTATTTTTTTGTAATTACATCATACGATATGTTGATTAAATTATTGTGTTGATTAGGAAAAGGTTAATTTTTATTATTTAACATAATTTAAAAAGAGATCTTATTTGTTGGTGCTAATTATGTGAAAATTGAATTTATAATTAATAAAAGAATTATAAATATAATATCTTATTTGTCGAATAATAGAAGGGAAAAAAAGTTAAAATATAAGTTTTTTTTTTTAAAAAAAAAAAAAAATCCTAAATCACTAATTATGATGGACCCTCCCCTAACCCTTACAAAATTCATTATCACTAATTAAGCATTTACCAAATATGCCGGATAAAATTTTTAACATTAAAAGATATATTTTTTAAAAATAATTTTAATCCTAAATCAATATTGATATTTTTCCTTTACGTACATGACACATCAAATTAAACACTCATATCTCATTCATGAAGTTTTCTGATGGGGTAATTAATAACTTTTAAAAATTAAATTGTGAAATTTTTTTTTTTTCATTGGTTGACTCTCAAATCTCATTCGTTAATTTTTCTCAAGTGGTGATTGATTTTTTAATTCTAAATTAAAATAAATTGTAATATTTTTTATGATTTGTCATACCTTTTTATATGGTATTTAATCTATCGGATATTAGAATAAGATATTAATATTAAACAAAAATAATTTAAATTATAAATCACTATTCGTATTTATCTAAAGAAAATTAAATAAAAAGAAAACTTTTAGTTTTTTAAATAATTTAAATCCTAATTAATTACTATTCGTTTAATTTTAAAATAAAATATGAATTTAATTTTTAATTTGTTAAGATATTATTTTGTTTTTTTAATTAATAAAAATCATAAATCCTCTTTTTTTCAACTATGATTCGTTTGTATAACGAAAATACATTGTTCTTCTATACATATATAGTTATAAAATCACTATATTCTTTCACAAACAATAATAACTTAAACCACCATTATTCTTTTACTCCATATCAACTTTGTATAATGAAAAATTAATAAAGTAAACCCAAAACTATAAGCTAAAAATAAAGATGGTGAGAGTAATAGTAAAATTATTTGACTTTGTAAATTTTTAAATAGTTAAATAAAAAGTATATACCAAGAATGTTGCATTACTGAAATTAATCTAATTGAATAAAATTAAATCTTTATAAAGAAGTTTCATTAGCACACTACTATAATGATTTTTACAATAATAATACATATATTCTACCATAAAATATAATACACAAATCAAAATTATTAGAGACATCTCTTACCACTTTTAATTTTTTTCCCTTCTATTATAAGACTATAGTTGTAAACTTAATTTTCCAATCTACACATTCCTCTTTTAGATTTATAAGTACTTGACAAAATTTCCTTCAATTGACGCATGGACATAATCCCTTCAAATAAAGAATAAATAATAAATTATAATTAAGTTGTTTAACAAAATTTAATATGATAAGTAACACAATTAGATTAGGCAGAATAAAAAAAACATACATCTTAGAAAATAATGAAGAACGATCAATTTATTTTGTTTACCAATAGAAAGCATTGGTATACTTACATTTTTATCCCAATATTATTTGTTAATCAACGAATTAGACCTGGGGAAAAAAAAAATCACACCATGAGAAAGAGTAAATAAATAATATTCACATGTTTGTATTATATATATAGTTTTAATGAATTAAAGCTCGTGGTGGATTGGTTGTGCGTGTGTAGTATATATATATATATATATATATATATATATATATATATATATATATATATATATATATATATATATATATAGTGTCTACTTATAATAGAAAAAGAAATTGTATTTTTGAGAGGATGTATACAAATCTTTAATATCATCGTATCTTATACTACGGATATATGTAGAGTAGCAAATAAATCTCTTATAAATTATTTTTATTATCTAATCATAATATGGGTTGCTAGATAAGATAAAAATTGAAGATTATTGTTTTTTTTTTGGCAAGTAAAGTTATTAATTCTAAAATAAAATACAAATCTAAATTTATTGGGTTATTATTATAATAAATTAAAAATACTTATCAATAATTAGAAAAAAAAAACCCATAGTTACGTTTCATCAAATCCTAATATTGAACATTATTTGAATATACAACCATCAAGTACCAACATTCATACATAGTGTATTATCATTAATATTTATATCTACTACTACCATTGATGACCTAAAACTGACGCAAAATTACTAATAAAAGTTCTCTAGATGTGAATTTTGTATAAAAATTTAATTTTGTTGGTGTCGTACAATGTGTCAATTTATAATAGTACGTGTAACAAAATTTAATTTAATTTAATTTAATTTTATTTAATGGGATCCCTTATTTAATTTAATTATCATTAATAAAGTTAGATATTCATATGTTATTTGCGTGGTTTGCTGGTTGGATTTTGGGGATTGAATTGTGGGTTTTTGTTTTATTTATTTATCTTTTTGGTGTACATTGTAATTTATCTATATAATTGAATTTTTACCTTTTTGTTCCAATGAAAATATTTTAATTCGTTGATTTTAATCTACGTGGCATTAAAATCAGAGATATATCAAATCTAATTCGTCACTTTTATCTAGGTGGCGAGTAAATTTTTTAATTCTAAAATAAAATAGAAATCTAATTTCTTATTGGTTAAAATAATACCTTTACCTACGTGGCGCTCCGAATACTCTTCAAAAATGCCTACTTTATTTATATATATTAGATTATTATTATTATTATTATTATTATTATTATTATTATTATTAAGTGCATATATACCATTGATTTAGATGAGTGTAAACATAAATAATTGTGTAGCATATTTAACATATGTTAATAGTCAAAAGATAAAAGACAATAGTTTAACATGTTCAAATTATTACAAGATTTACAACCTCATATCAAAATAGGAACATAATTAGATGTGTTACTCCGAGTTGTTAATTTGAATATGTTATTGTATGTGTTACTCCCTCCGTTTTTTTTAATGCATCACTTTGATTTTTGCACTATTCACATTCCATAGTTGACTTAATTTTTTTCACATCTATAAAATAAATAAATATTATTATATATTATATCATTAGATTAGTCATAATGTCTAGTTTCATAATATAATTTTGTTACAATTTTTACTAATACGCAATTAAAGATATTAATGGTCAAAATTAGGTATCGGCAAATGTACTGGTCAAACTGATGCATAAAAATAAATAAATAAAATAAAATAAAATAACAAACAGAGAGAGTATAATATTTCATGTATTAAATAGTTTTTTTTTTAATTTTTAATTATGCACATGCCACATAATAAATCAACATAACAATCATCTTAATATATTTATTAATTTTAGTCCGGCTTCAAATATAATTTGTTTTTTAGTCATTATTTAATATTTTTTATTTCTTTTGTTTCTTTTTAGATGACACGTCTCTTTAGTCACGTTTATCAATACACAAATTCAACCGTTAATATTTTTAATTATCGATAAACAAATATTATAAAAAATTGATATTTTGAAAATATATACCATGATGAATTTAACAAGATCCCACATGACTATATCTTTCATAATGTATAAATCACAAAAGACGATAAAAAGAAAGTATAAATAGTGTTAAATTTAAAACGTGTCAAATAAAAAAAAAACGAAGGTAGTATAATTCAGAAATTGTTATATACACCCAAGTGCACAGTGCACCCAAGGGTATTGTTTGCTCATTTCGATGATTATTGCTCATTTTATCATCTAATGAGCAAACAAATACCCTTGGGTGCGCCGTGGACCCGGGTGTATGTAACACTCTCTCAATATAATTTACACCGACACACCGTAACAAACAGTTAATAAATGGCAAAAAAAAAAAAAAAAAAAAAAAAAAAAAAAAAAAAAAAAAATGAAGTGGTAATTTATGTGGAAGAGAATGGTGTTTGTTATTTGACATATCGTAGACACAATTTTCATGTGGAAATAAAGTAGTAGTGATAAAATACTGATATGTGGGGATCTCTTTCTTTACAATCACCAATTCACCATATTACTCGTTTTAAAAAATTGATCTCTCTATCTAGTTTTTTTTTTTTTTTTTTTTTGAGGGGAAATCTCTATCTAGTTTATTTGATCTAATTGCAAGCAAAAAAAAAAAAAAAATGGTGGAAACAAATCATCAACAAATAAAAATTCTCTCAAAATGTTTTATCAAACCTAAATATGAAGTTGAAGCTTCAAAACAACCCCATTACTTAACGCCAATTGATTATTTGTTCTTATCTTTAGACCATATACAAAAGGGTCTACTATTCCATGCTAAACCACAAAACTTGCAATCTCAACTTTTGGGCAAGCTCAAAATTTCATTATCTCATGCTCTTGTCTATTTCTACCCTTTAGCAGGTCAACTTGCTACCCAAAAGTTCCATGATGAACATGCCATTTGGGTCTATGTCGATTGCACCACCGGTCCTGGAGCTCGCCTCATCCACGCTGTCGTCGACTTAAGTGTATCCGATCTCCTATCATCCTGCGACATACATCCGGTTGTACCTTCCTTGTTTGATCTTGGTGAGAAGGCCGTAAATTATGATGGTCACACGAGGCCGTTGTTGTCGATCCAGGTAACCGAGTTACTTGACGGGGTTTTCATCGGTTTTACCATGAATCATTGTTTAGCAGATGGTACTTCCTTGTGGCATTTTATCTCGACCTTGTCCGAGATTTTTTCACAGTTGAAGGATAATGAAAATCACTACGATAATAATCTCAATAAAACTGAAGGTACAAATTTCCAATTAGGTAGATCTTCATTCAACTCATTGTCCTTAGCTTTCTTTAATTAATTTAGAACTTGCTTGAATTGATTGTTTTATTAATTACTGCTACTTGACTAAGACATGCATGTAGTATCACCATCAGTTGTGACTTTTGAGCATTTTGGATTTCTGAAAGTTTCTGCATGAAACCACATAATTAGTGGACACTTGTAGTCTTGTACTAGCCACAACAACAACAAAATAATTAAAGAACTCAATCCATACCTTTTTAGTCTTATATTTTGACATTTGTGTTCACCTTTTTACAAATATTTGGTTAAATAAATAAATAAATAAATAACTTTTTACAAATATGATTATAAAAAATCACAATTATGAACATTAAATTAATATTAGGTGGAATCTTGTTAGCTTTGGCTTGATATATTTTTCAAATATAATTTTTTTAGAATTTTAAATTTACTCATTATCATAGGAGTATTAAATTATGTGGTAAAAAATGTTCATTATGCACTGTAAATAAAAACGAACGGAGGGATCGGAGTAGCTACTATAATTGAGTGAATCTTGATCTTTAAGACTCATCATCATATCCATTCATTTAGCTGACTTAGCTTTATGCATAAATGCATAGAAAAAACAAATATTAAAAAAAAAAAATTTGGGTTTATTTTATTTTTTTTTTGAAAACCGATAGAGCAATTTTATTAAGCATTATCCAAGTCCACCAAATTTAGAATACTTTGGGGAAAGGAATCAAGTTTAACAACCTCCTGAAAATCACCAACCTCCCATCGAGCAACTAGATGAGCGGGGGTGTTACAAGAACGCTTAACATGTGAAAAAATACAACTATCAAACCAAGCTCTATCGGACTTAATATCATCATAGATCACAAACAGGGGAGAGAGACCTTCGGCACCATCATTCACCTTCTTGACAACATTCAAGGAGTCGCATTCCACCCACACCTTCTTATATCCCAGCCTTCTAGCAAGTCTCAACGCATATGACACGGCCATAGCTTCAACATACTCTGGTTGAGTACCATAGGCTCTCTTCGTTGCTGCACAGAATAGGCTACCCTTCTCATCACGTCCTATTACGCCAAGACCAGCCACACCAGATATGGGAACATGAGCACCGGAGTTAAATTTCACATACCCTGGTGGAGGAGAATGCCACGAGCTGAAGCTTGTAGTAGCAGGGGCAGCAGCCACTCGTTGTATCACTTTGTTGGAGTATACATTATAATCTTGGACTAGCTTACAAAATCCAGCAGCTAACCTGAAGAAATGGGGTCTCTCGCTGTCATGAATTAGCAGATTTCGACATCTCCATGCTGCCCACATAAGAGTAGCCATAGAGCTAATAATGTCAGCACTATACTTGTGTATAATCCACTCCCAAATTGCAGCAAACGAACCAACAGGCGCACCAACCATATTATCCTTCAGCTCACTATGATCCCAGATTTCTCTTGCTGCTTCACATTCGAACAAGGTGTGATAAATAGTTTCTTCCAGAGCCCCGCAAACAGGACATGAACTTTCATTCACAATGTGGCGAAATCGCAACCTTTCTTTGACTGCCAAGTTGCCTTTTACAGCACTCCATAAGAAATGTTGCAATTTTGGAGGGCCTTTGATCTTTCAAACTGACTTCCATACCTCCTCACTCAACCCATCGTTGTGACCCTCGAAGTTACCCATCTTTGCGAGCCAATACCCTGATCTAACAGCATAAATTCCCGTCTTTGTCCAACCCCAATATTTTTTGTCAGCACACGGGTTAGCAGGGAGGGGAGTAGCAAGAATAGGCGCACACCAGTCAGCACCTACAATATTCGAAATTTTTTCACTATCCCACCCTCTTCTATCATCATCCATTAACTCACACACCAACATACTACCAGGACCATCAGTAGTCATTGGAATTTTGCACGGTTTGCCCCCTACAAGCAGCCATGTATCAGCCCAAATGTCTATGCTTGAGCCATTCCCAACTCTCCAAACAAGGCCATCATGCAGCAACCCTTTAGCACCCCATATACTTCTCCATGAGAAGCTAGGATCAAAACCTCTATTAGCTTCAATAACCGAGGAGTGCTTGAAGTATTTTGCCTTTAAAATTTTGTGAAGCAATGTTGTTTCATTCGAATGTAGACGCCACAGTTGCTTTGCTAGGAGTACATGATTAAAACAAGTGAGGTCTCGAAAATTCATCCCACCCCTCGATTTAGGCAAACATAACTTATCCCAATTTTGCCAATGCATCTTCTTAACGTCCTCTCTAGAGCCCCACCAAAACTTACACAACAAAGAATGAATTTCATCAATTAAACCCTCCGGCACCTTGAAAATACTCATCATGTAAGTCGGGATGGCTTGAGCAACGACCTTGATTAGAACTTCTTTTCCCGGCCTTGACATAAGTCTCTCCTTCCACCCATTCACCTTCTTCCATATCCTCTCCTTCAAACAGGTAAAAATCGCTTTTTTAGATTTACCAATGATCGTTGGCAAACCCAAATACTTCTCATGTCTCTCAACTTCCCTCACACCCAGAGTATCAATAATCAAATTCCTCCTATCTCCTGGCACACATTTGCTAAAAGCTACCTCCGTCTTATCTAGATTAACTTTCTGACCGGAAGCTCTCTCATAAACACTGATTATTTCAGCAATCTTTGAGCATTCCTGCAGAGTAGCTTTTGCAAATAAAATACTATCATCAGCAAAAAACAAGTGAGAAACACTAGGAGCAGCACGACAAATTTTTACCCCACTGATCTTTTTGTCCCTATTTGCTTTCGAAATTAAGCCAGAAAAAGCATCAGCACAAAATAGGAAAAGGTATGGAGAAATAGGATCACCTTGACGAAGACCCCGAGATGTGACTACATTCCCCGATATGTCACCATTCACCTTGAAGGAGAAAGACACACTCGCAATACAATTCATGACCTTAGCAATCCATCCTGAGCAGAAACCCAATTTACCCATGACCTTTTCCAGAAAAACCCATTCGACCCTATCATATGCTTTACTCATGTCAAGTTTCAGAGCCACCGAGCCATGTCTACCTTCCCCTCTTCTCTTCATATAGTGAAAGATCTCAAAAGCAATTAGAGCATTGTCGGTAATCAGACGCCCAGGGACAAAAGCACTTTGATTTATAGAAATAATATCATTCAGAAAAGGTTTTAACTTGTTTGCCAGTGTTTTTGATATTATTTTATAAATCACATTGCAACAACTTATGGGTCTATATTCTGTTAAAAATTTCGGCTCATTGCATTTCGGAATCAGCACAATACAAGTCCTATTAATTTCAGAAATATCAACAGAACCACGCCACCAATTTTTAACCAGAGTAATAATATCCGAACCAATAATATGCCAAAATTTCTGAAAAAATAGAGCATGCATACCATCAGTTCCCGGAGCCTTATTCGGGTGCATTTGAAATAGCGCCTCCTTAATTTCATCTCCACTCGGCTCCACCATAAGTGCGACATTCATATCCTCTGTGACTACATGATCTAACCCCTCAAGAACTTCATCGAAACCAGATGGATCACTAGAAGAAAAAAGTTGTGAGAAATAATCCCCCACCATACCCTTGATGCGCTCTTCGTTAGTGACCCAATTTCCTTCAGAATCAGTAAGACCATCGATCCTATTCTTCTTGCGTCTCTGGCTAGCCTTGCGGTGGAAATATGAAGTGTTTTTGTCACCATCCCGCATTTCATTTGCTCGAGCTCTTGCATACCAGTAGGACTCTTCAAGCCTTCGGAGATCACTAATTTTGCTCGATAGCTTCTCACAATTATCAAGCATAGCTGCGTCAACATGTCCCCCTTGAGCCGCAAGCAGCTCACTTTCCAGCTTTTTTATTTCCTTTTTTGTGTCCCTAAAAGCTTTAGAAGCCCATTTTCTCAAGTCATTTGCACACTGATCGATTCTCAAATGAGGAGCAAAGCCTTCACTATTTTTCCATGCTTCCGAAACCACCTTGGCGCAATCATCATTCGACAGCCACATGCTCTCAAAACGGAACAACTTACCCTTCCTCCCCCTCTCAAAATAATTAAGATTATCAAGTAATATAGGGGTATGATCGGACTCTTCGCTGACCAAGTGCCGCACAACAAAATTAGGGAACAATTCACACCATGCATCATCACCCAAAAATCTGTCAAGGCGTTCTCTAACAAATGTGTCAACCGTCTTTCCCCTACGCCATGTAAAAATAGTCCCTTTGTAACCCAAATCCCTCAACCCACAATCATCAATGGCACCCCGGAAAGCATCCATTAATGATTCACGTCGAGCCACACCACCCTCCTTCTCTCTCATACTCACAATCTCATTAAAATCACCAAACATGACAACCGGTAAAGAACAACTATTTTTAAGAGATCTCATTAAGTCCCACGTCTTATGTTTATGTTCCGTCTCCGGCCATCCATATACACCAATCACCCTCCACCATGGAGTGCCATCCGGGTTACAAACATCAACTGCAAAATGGTGAGTAGAGAAAGATACGGTATTAATAGAGACACCACGCCACCAAAAACCAATTCCCCCCCTGATCTACCATTACTACTCAAGCACACTCCACTATCAAAACCACACCTTCTTTTAATTTTCTCCAATCTACCATCATCGATCATAGTTTCCATTAAAAAAACCACATCCGGCCGCTCTCTCCAACACAAGTCACGAAGAGCTCTTTCCGCCCAAGGGTTGCCAAGTCCTTGAGCATTCCAACTTAATATTTTCATTGTCCTTCGAGGGAGTGGTCAACACCACCTCCCTCTACTTGGATGAATCTGTCCCCAGAACTAGTATCGATATCCATTCTCTTCCTTTTATCTACTGGTACTTCCTCCCCCTCACTAATGTGGATTCTTTTTTTATTTTTTGCACCCTCCCCACACTTACTGCCAGTACCCACATCACCATCAAACCCACTATAACCCTCTTCCATCCTTTCCACCCTTCTCCATGTTTTTTTATTTTTCTTCTTATCACTCACCCCCCAAGTTGTGTTTTTTTAATGATACCCCCCTCCACCTTCGAAGCAACACCCGTGTCACCACTCTCGCCCCCTCCCCCAGTAGATACCTTCGACACACCGTCCTCCACCACCAAAGCACCCTTGGCACCTATTAAATCACCAACACTAGCACCTGTTTTCTCATTATCATCAACATTACCCACATTGCTCACTCGTTCATCACCATGACCTTCCCCTTCCTTTCCACCAGCAACATCCTTTATAACACTTTGAGTTCGCAGCACATTCTTTCTACTTTGTTCATCAAAGACAAGAGCCAGCGCAGCTTCTCTCACCTTCGGTTGAGTCACCACTTTATTAATTTTCTCGTTCATGAAGTGTAACCTCCTCGCAGCACCAATAGGACCAAGTTTGATAGTTTTAGGTCTGATATTGTTTGAGCCCGTCTTTGCCTCTTCAAACTTCTCACACCAAGCTCTTTCCTTCTCCCGAACCGCATAAGATTTTTGTTGAGGTTTCATTGGAGATGCACGCATCCACGCCCCATATTGGTACATAATTTCGCAACCGTCCTCCCTACCTACCTCCCTTGCAGCACACACTAGTAGAAAAAACAAATTGGCAAGCGGTTCAAACCCCACAATGGCAAGCGGTTTTGAACCGCTCCCTAATGGGGGGCTTGCCAATGGCCATTCAAATGTCAAGCGGTTCAGAACCGCTTGCCTTTTGATGAGAATGGCAAGCGGTTTGGCGCCAAAACCGCTTGCCATTACACTTGACATACTCTTATATCAATTGTAATGGAAAGCGGTTTTGGCGCCAAACCGCTTGCCATTCTCTTCAAATGGGAAGCGGTTCTGAACCTAAACCGCTTGCCATTCTTTTTTTTTTTTTTTGCCAAAATTATTATTAATTTGTAATAATATAATTAGTGACCTGTTTTAATATAAATAGTCATGTCTTAATTATAATAGGGACCTGTCACAATAATATTAATATTATTAATAATAATAATAATATTATTATTATTAATAATATTAATATTATTAATAATAATAATATTATTAATAATAATAATAATATTATTATTATTAATAATATTAATATTATTAATAATAATACAATAATAACATACATGAAATAAAAATTACATATATATATCATATCAAAAGTAACATCATTGTAATATTGAATTAACAATAATATGTAAGTACACCAAAATGTGTAAAGATATATAACACCATCAATAGCTACGTACTAATCATAATTAATGTTAATATAAAAAATAACATATACTAACTAAAATAATGTTCATCATACTAATAACTAAACTCAAGCTCACTAATTAATTTGGTGTGTGTGCACCCACTCCGACAATACTAATAGATGCCATCAAATGTCACGAAATAAGCCCACATGTCGCGAATTTCATCGATTTCTTTGCTTGTTAACGGGCCTTCCCTTTGAATCGCGCAAACCTTTAGGAAAAAAAAACAAACATTATATATATAACACTTGACTATTATAAAAAAAAATTCAAATAATTAGCTAGCTAGGACTAATTTATGCCATTTACAAATCACATCAAAAGAGCACTATGCCATTTACAAATCACATCAAAAGAAAATTACGCATTTTACCCATTGATGCCCCACATAAGTCCTATATGACTTGTACTTTTCCCATTTTCTACATTTCATATCATATGCACTAATTCTCTATCAAAACAAGTCAATATTACCTAGTCTTAGGTGTCTAAGGCTTGAAATCACATCAAAAGAACATTTTACTAAGTTTTAGGACGCATTTTATACAAGATGCCCCAAATAAGGCCTATATGACTTCTACTTTGCCCATTTTCTACATTTTTTATCAAATGCACTAATTCTTTATCATAACATGTCAATATTACCTATTATTTGGTGTCTAAGACTTGAAATCACATCAAAAGAACATTTTACTAAGTTTTAGGACACATTTTATCCATGGATGCCCCAAATAAGGCTTATATGACTTCTACTTTGCCCATTTTCTACATTTTTTATCAAATGCACTAATTGTTTATCATAACATTTCAATATTACCTATTAATTGGTTTCTAAGACTTGAAATCACATCAAAAAAACATTTTACTAAGTTTTAGGGTCTATTTTATCCAAGGATGCCCCAAATAAGGCCTATTGGACTTCTACTTTGCCCATTTTCTACTATTCTAGTCAAATGCACTAATTCTGTCTCATAACATGTCAATATTACCTAGTCTTAGGTGTCTAAGGCTTGAAATCACATCAAAAGAACATTTTACTAAGTTTTAGGACGCATTTTATACAAGATGCCCCAAATAAGACCTATATGACTTCTACTTTGCCCATTTTCTACATTTTTTATCAAATGCACTAATTCTTTATCATAACATGTCAATATTACCTAGTATTTGGTGTCTAAGACTTGAAATCACATCAAAAGAACATTTTACTAAGTTTTAGGACGCATTTTATACAAGGATGGCCCAAATAAGGCCTATATGACTTCCACTTTGCCCATTTTCTACAATTTGTATCAAATGCACTAATTGTTTATCATAACATGTCAATATTATCTAGTACTTGGTGAATAAGACTTGAAATCACATCAAAAGAACATTTTATTAAGTTTTAGGACGCATTTTTATCCATGATGCCCCAAATAAGGCCTATTTTCTACTTTGCCCATTTTCTACATTTCTTATTAAATGAATTAATTCTTTCTCATAACATGTCAATATTACCTATTCTTAGGTGTTTAAGGCTTGGAATCACATCAAAATGCATTTTACTAAGTTTTAGGACGGATTTCATCCAAAATGGCCCAAATAAGGCCTATTTGACCACTACTTTGCCCAATTTCTACATTTTTTTATCAAATGGACTATTTCTTTCTCATAACATGTCACTATTACCTAGTATTAGGTGTATAAGGTTCGAAATCACATCAAAATAACAATTTACTAAGTTTTAGGACGCAATTTACCCAAAATGGCCCAAATATGACATGTATGACTTCATTACCAAATTCACTATCAATTACGCAACAAGTTCAAAAAATTTTACCACAATGGCTAAATTCACTTTCAATTACGCACCAAGTTCATAAAATACTACCACATTCCCCGGGCTGCTGCCATATGGCTGCTGCAGCTAGCTGGGCTGCTGCAGCTGCCTGGGCACCTGCCTGGGCTGCTGCTGCTGCTGCCAAGGCTACTGCCGTGGCTGCTGCAGCTGCCTGGGCTGCTGCCGTGGCTGCTGCAACGGCCTGGGCACCTGCCTGGGCTGCTGCCGTGGCTGCTGCAACGGCCTGGGCACCTGCCTGGGCTGCTGCAGCTGCCTGGTCTGCTGCCATGGCTGCAGCAGCTGCCTGGGCTGCTGCTGCTGCTGCCGTGGCTGCTGCAGCTGCCATGGAAGCAATTATTGATCTGGAAAAAAAAAACCCATGCCTCCTCAACGTGTTGAGCTTCCGTGCAACAATTGACTATGGCAAACATAAACCTCATCACGTATAGGGCACAATCAACTCCGTTGTCTTGTTGCGCACACTTACATGATACAAAGGTAATCTAGTCATGCATAGCCATAATCGAAGCCAAGTTTATTAAACAAAGCACTGTTCAAAGCATTACCTTTGCATATTTCCACGTTGGACCCGCAACAGAACGACAATTTAGCTTCTTCATCACACTTTAGGAAAATAAGTTCAAAGTAAGAAACATAACTACTCAATAACTTAGGTGAGGATATTCAACAACAGGAATCAATATTTACCCATTCAGTAGGTTCTGCACTAGCAACTTCCGTGGTGGCCAAGTACTAGCCGAATCAAAGTAGTAGATTGTGTTATTAGCAACACATACCACCATAAGGCTCCAATGAGCACTGCATATATATTTTCACCAAATAACAATCCATCAGTGTTAGACGTCAACATATATACTTAACAAAGAACTAAATTATGACATATTTAAACGTACTCCTCAAAGCATGGGGCTAATATGAACTTGTCTCCCGCATGCGTTGATTCTTTCAAACTCCGCGCAAGGTAATCTACCACCTCACGAGGGTTATGTAAGCATCTGGTTCCAGAGGTCTCCTCGGGGCATAACCACCCAACTGCAGCCTGAGAATTGGGTTTACTAATAATGAGCACCTGTAGTGACCTTCATAAGAGTAATGTGGGAAAATTATTAGTATTTGCATTGTTTTCATTCAGAAATATCAAGAAAACAATATCATTAGGAATGGTAGCATTGCATCACCTCATGAACGCTTGAATAATGGAAATGTTAATCTCTGAACCGGTGAGAAATTCCTTCACATCCACTCTTGAAATAAATGCGATCGCATCCTCATCATAGTGGAACAATGCCTTAGGCAAAAACACTTGAATTTGTTTATCCATGGGCAACTCACTAACACGGTTGTGAAGAAAAAAAAAGCTTTTGAGAGCGACTTAAGGACTTCGGCTTCTACGAGTGGAGTCGAAGAAGCTCTCGAACTCTTATTCGACAAGTGTTCACCCTTTGACCCTTATCCTTGTTCCATGATCTTTGGAGGTTGGACATCCTTGGATTTTGGCTTCTCCACCTTCTTCCTTTTAGCGGGCTGATTTTCCTTTGTAACCTAGTAACATAAAAATACATGGTCATATTACAAGTTATTGTTTATGTAGACATGTTTTAATTAAAAACAAGTAGTGTATACTTACCACTCCTAACAACCTCACCCGATCACGTGGCCATTGCACAAAGCTACCTTTCGCATCAATCAGGTTAAAGAAATCATATTCCTCTCTAGGCACCGGTAGTGGTAAGTCCTCAAACCCAACTACTATAGAATTGATCCCGACCGAGATATAGTGGGTACTAGTATTAGACTTGAAATGGACCTTGTCAAACGGTTGTGCGCTACCATACCCCACCAAAGGCAACTCTCCATCCTTGTTTTCCCCGGGGTGAAGAAGCTCACAAGGCGTCTCTTCCTACACAGTTGATTAGGACATTAGTTATGAACTAACCGACGAAAGTTTAATAGAAGCACATATGATTAGCTACTGGAGTTTACCTTAACATCAGGGAAAGGTTCTGGTGTTGGATTTGCAATCTTCATTAACTCTGCATGCGGAGGACTATGAATCTGCAATGGTAATATAATTAGGCATGCAACAGACCCCGTTAGACCAAGTTCTTAAAGAGACCAATTAAGTTCATATTTTATATTTTGATTGTAATGAAATTACCTCGCTCTCAACAACTAGATCGTCCACGGCGCGGTCTGGGTGACTACATGAGTCCACCGGGGTAATCGAGGGTAATGGCAAGTTTGGCAAGTTCATGTGCTTCAAAATGGCATTGAATTGACTTTGCATTTGTTCTTGCATCTCTGCGCGTATCTCCGCCTTAAGTGATTCCTTTTCCTTGTCATCCATACGATATGGTGAATTAACACTTGATCTACTTCTTCCCGATCTAGTGTATTCTGAACCCATCACCTTTTCCCACCCTAGGTGTTTCCCTCCTGAACCAATAACTCGCCCAGGGTGGTATGGTTTTCCCAAAGCCAAGGTAAAAGGATCATTCTCAATGCTTGGAGTGAGCTTGCCTTCAATTATTTCCAATGTATGATCAAGCTGTAACAAAACAAGAAGTTACAAATTCCAAGTAAGAAGTAGTTTATATGAAAATATTTAATAATAAGGGTGTAATAATAGCAAAAGTAGCTTAGGTTGCTTACAAGTGCATCTGCTACTGCTTTTGTATCCGGATGCATGACATACTTGCCTGTGTTCTTGTCAATCCCATGCATAGCACACCACCAGTCAATTGCACGACATACCAAAGTGGAGACCGTGGAAGAAAGCGGTTTATCAGATTTTGATAATTTGTCTATGGGGTATAGACCCTCTTTGATCCACTTTGGTCTAGATTCCGCAAATGTCTTACAACCCATATGATGGCTATACAATTTCTTCTGAGCATTGGTTCTAGCTTTTTCACTTTTTTCCTACATATCAAGAAATGTTAGCATCCATATTTGTACTAAACCAAAATCACATCAAACAACTACTCAAACTGATATATATATATATAAACAAAACATACAAGTGCAGCCGCGGTAACTGATTTCTCCACAAACTTGTTCCAGTCATCCGGAAGTATTTGTGGATATATCTCCCACGGTTTGATATCAGGTTTCTCCTCTCCTTCAGTAGCTTGTTTATTTTTCTTTGGTCTTTTCCTTTTTTTCTTATGGATCCATCTAGTTCTCAAGTAACTTTTGAAATTTTTGAATCTCTCTTGTACAAAAGCTTCAAACGATTTTCTCTTGGCTGGCTCATCAGGAATGTTAAACACACTCTGTAAGAATGACAACTGTCAACGTTAATAGTTTTTTACAAAAAAAAACAAAAAAAAAGGAGAAGCAGGCCCAGCAGCCCAGGCAACTGCCGCAGCCCAGGAAACTGCCCAGGCAGCAGCAGCAGCCCAGGCAACTGCCCAAGCAGCAGCAGAAGCCCTGGAAGGCCCAGGCAGGCAACTGCCCAGGCAGCAGCAGCAGCCCTGGCAGGCCCAGGCAGCTGCAGCAGGCCCAGGCAACTGCCCAGGTAGCTGCAGAAGCCTAGGCAGCTTGTAGGCAGAAGCAGCAGGCCATGGAAATTGCCGAGGGGAATTGCGGGTTTTGCCTCTTTCTTGTACTACATGATTTGTAAGCCAAAATAAAACAGCAAATTCAAAAGACTTACCATTGTATCGTCCCAAGCCGTTTGAAGCAACCCGGGTGGTACCTCGGCCCAATCAAGTGTAATGGGTATTTTACGAGTTAGTATGACAACGTGTTGGGAATATTTGTCGCGCCATTGGCCAGCAGGTTGACCGAACTCGTCATACTAAAGAACCATGGGTACCCCGGGTTTCTTAAAAGCTTTTGTTGCACCCCTAGCTTTTCTCTTCACCGGTTCCTTTACCCCCCCTCCACCACCGGTGGTTTTCACTTGACTTTGCATGTGACTTTGTCCTTGTGAATCACATACAAACTCGGATACAACATTATCATTAATAGGGGGGGGGGGGGGCACATTCAGCTGATATCTCATACTTCACAAGCCTATGTTGCAACTCGTCATGAGCTTGGTCTTCCTCTTCACCTAAATCTGTCTCCTTATTAACATCATACTCCGGGTCATCAGAGTGAGAACTTCTACGGTCTTCATCATCCATATCCTCATCCAAATGAAGGTTCTCATCACTACCCATGATGTATACACACCTACGATCACAAGCAAAGCAAATTGTTAGTCATAACTAAAAGTAATCAAAGGTGCTTCACCAAAATATCAAACACTTACCCAACTTCTTTGTTTTCACAACGAATTCACATGTTATCCTCTTTATAATTCATATTTAGTGTATATTACATGAATATAAGTTAAAAATGCTTAAAAGTCAAATATTTCATGCAAAAACAAGGTGTTAAGAGCGAAAGATATTTGTTATATATAACATGTTCTAACTTTCCCAAGTTCTTTGTTTTCATTCCACCTTCACATGTAATCCTTCTAACAATATATATTTGGAATATATAACATGTTTATAAGTTGAAAATGATTAAAAGTCGTTGATTTCATTACAAAACAAGGCGCTAAGAGCGAAAGATATTTGTTATATATAACATGTTCTAACTTTCCCAACTTCTTTCTTTTCATTCCACCTTTACATCTAATCCTTCTAACAATATATATTTGGTATACATAACATGTTTATAAGTTGAAAATGCTTAAAAGTCATTGATTTCATGCAAAAACAAGGTTTTAGGAGCGATATAAGCTCAAAATGACATAAATGAGGTTCTAATTTTCCCAACATCTTTATTTACATGAATTTATAGTTCACATCTAATCAAGCTAGAGATTTTTATAATCATGCATCAATAAAAGTACCTCATTCGAGTATTCCCTCGTTGTGGTCTGATCGAATATAAGTAGTGTCATTGTCTGCATCATTTGCTACATCAAGTCTAGGAGCAGTGAAAGGGGGTGAATCATCAAATGCATCATATTCTTCCTCGTCTTCAACATCTCCAACCCCTAAAATTCTTCTTTTGCCAGCAAGGACAATGGACCATTTAGGATCGGCTGGGTCAGTTACATAGAACACTTGCTTAGCTTGAGATGCAAGGATGAATGGTTCCAAACTATCCCGCAAGTGGCCAAGGTCTACAAGAGTGAAGTCGTCATGTCTGACGTTGCGCCTGTTATTATCGACCCATTTACACTTGAATAGACCTACCTTGAACTCACGGTAATCTAGTTCCCATATTTCCTGAATTCGTCCATAGTAGGATAATAGTGCCTCAACTGGTGATGTATCCTTTGCACTTGCAAATTCTGTTGATGAAGCCACAAGAGTGACACCACTGTTTTGAGTCGATGAGGATTTCTGATCCCGACGCTCAGTCCAGAATGTGTATCCATTTATGTCATATCCCTCAAATGAATGAACATCTTCCTTTGGACCATAAGCTAGCCACTTTATTGTATTAGAGACACCCTCATCCAATTGATGCATCACACGATCATGGAACCACTTCAAAAACATCTTATTATGCAACTGCATTAGTGCCCTTTCCCCTTTAGATGGAAATTCGACACGCAAACTATCCATATGCTCTTCTAAATAAGGGTGAACCTCAACAACATGATGAAGCACAAATAGGTGAGCTTGCAAGAACTGATCTCGAGTAGGTGAGATCCGTTTCGACCCGATTGTGCCATGACCATCAAGTCTCCCTTCATGTCGGGAAGTGGGAAGCCCAATAGGTTCGGCAACGTCAACATACTCTTCCACAAAATTACCAATCTCCTCAGCCACTATTCCTTGTACCATACTACCTTCCGGATGGGCTGGATTTCTGACTTTATCTTGCAATGTACCCATGTGTCTTTCAAAAGGATAGCACCACCTCATAAAGACTGGACCGCACAACTTAATCTCACAAACCAAATGAAGAATCAAATGCACCATTATGTCAAAAAGTGACGGTGGAAAATACATCTCAAATTTGCACATAGTTACAACAACATTCGCCTGGAGAGCATCAAGTGTAAAGGGATCAAGCACTTTGCTGCATATAGTATTGAAAAAGGAACAAAGGCTTGTAATAACTTCTCTCACGTGCTTCGGTAAAATACCACGAATTGCAATCGGTAGGAATACTTGCATCATCATGTGACAATCATGGGATTTCATACTTGTCAACTTCAATTCTCCATTTAAGGACACAAATCTTTTCATGTTTGACGAGAACCCAGATGGAACTTTAATGTCATACAAACAAGCACAAAACTTTCGTTTTTCTTCCTTTGACAATGTGTAGCAAGCTGGAGGTAAATAAACCTTTTTATTCTTGCCTTTTCCATCAACTTTCTTCTTTGAGCTACCCGTGGCCTTGTCCTTGCGCTTCCCCTTACGTTTTTGTCCACCATCTTCGCTTCCCTTTTCCTTTACCGTTGCCTTCACTACCTTTGTGTTAACCTACAATTCCGGACGAACCCCCTAAGCTTGCAAATCTAATCGCGCACTCTTTCCATCCTTTGTTTTTCCAGAAATGTTCATAATTGTCCCAACAATTGCATCACAAACATTCTTCTCTATATGCATCACATCGAGACAATGTCTAACATCGTGTTCTTTCCAGTACTCAAGCTTCCAAAAGATTGATTCCTTTTTAAAGAGAGCATGTGGGTCTATTGGTTTCGTTGTTTTACCAAAAACACATGGTATACCCTTCACTCTAGCATAAACCTCTTTTCCACTCAATGCCCTAGGTGCAACCCCCTCTTTCACTTTCCCATTGAAGGCCTTTTTCTGCCTACGATATGGGTGATCGCGCCTAAGCAATCATCGGGTCCTCACGTACACATCTTTGCCCCAGTTGTGAAGGTACACGCTTGGTGTGTCATCGATACATATGGGACATGCTTTCTTCCCTTTGTTCTTGTACCCGGACAAGTTGCCATATGCGGGAAAATCATTGATGGTCCACATAAGGGCAGCACGCAATATGAACATCTCGTTCTTATGGGCATCAAAAACAGAAACTCCTTCATCCCACATCTTTCTCGAATCATCAACAAGGGGCTCAAGGTAAACATCTATGTCGTTTCCAGGTTGCCTTGGCCCCGTTATCAAAAGTGAAAGCATTATGTACTTCTGTTTCATGCACAACCACGGAGGCAAGTTGTAGATCACTAAAAGTACAGGCCATGTGCTATGTTTGGTACTAAGAGTGCCAAATGGATTCATACCGTCCGTGCACAACCCAAGCCTTAAATTTCTAACTTCATCACCAAATTCCCTAAACTTCATATCGATGTTCTTCCATTGTGGAGAATCAGCCGGATGCTTCAACAAACCATTTTTCTTTCTCCCCTCTGCATGCCATCTCAAGTTCTTAGCATCTTTTGGTATTGAAAATAGACGTTTTAACCTTGGAATAATGGGAAGATACCACAACACCTTGGCAGGAGGTCCATTCATACCAACATTGCAGCTTGTTTGCTTGTAGCGCGACTTACCGCAACGTGGACACTCCTCCAACTCTTCATATTCATTTCGATACAGAACACAATCATTAGGACATGCATGTATCTTCTTATATTCCAAACCAAATGGACACATGAGTTTCTTTGCATAATAGTAGGAATTAGGAAGTTCATTCCCATCAGGCAACATGTCACATAACGCAATCAACAAAGAAGTAAAACTAGTGTCGCTCCAGTTATGCTTTGACTTAATATTAAAAAGTGTTAGCACGGCTGAGAGTTTTGTGTATTTTTTGGACCTAGGATACAAAGGCTTTTTGGCAGCCTCTGATAATGAGTCAAATACATCAGATCGGTCACTAAATTCACCTTCAACATCACGCATCATCTCATCCAAGTGATCATAACCAACATCTTCGATCTCATCCCCATCCTCATCCCCATCTCCATCATCATCACTCCCATATTCCTCTTCCACACGAATCTCGACACTTTTACAATGCGTCTCATTCCCAACAACATTCTCTCTATACGATCCCTTTTCACCGTGCCAAACCCACACATGATATTGAGGCCTAAACCCATGACATTGAACATGAGCCATGATGGTATCAACACTATCGACCCTTGTGACATTATTACAATTGACACAAGGACAATAAAGGTAATTTTCACCCGTACTGAGCTGATACTGTGAAGCACTCTTGCAAAACTCTTGAAGCCCATTAAAGAATTCGAATGTATCACGTCTACCATACATCCAACCGCGATCCATTGCCGTTTTAAATTGCCTTTAAATATACCGACACATTTCAAATAATGTATAAATGTAACATGAATTATGTCAATCAAAGTACATATATCATATAATTCATCCATATCGCGTAAAAATGAATGCTCCCAAAAGGTCCTTATCACTCCAACCTAACCCATCCTTGAACGTCTAATCTCACTAGTGAAGGTATGTCAACTTTTCAATTTTAAGGAAAATCCGGCAGCATTTCCCCCCAGTTCTCCAAGTACACAATGTAGGCAATTACTTACCTAAATATGCACCCAGAGAACATGGTGAGAAAATGATAAGCCGAGATTTCCTTAAAATCGAAAAAGAGACATACATTCACTACCTAAGTGAGATTAAACGCCCAAGAACAGTCCCAACCGGGGACTATTCAAGACTTTCTCCTAATGAGAAAGACTCGAACGGGTATCTAGGCAAATGATGATGCAAGCATTCAATAATTTGCATTTATATGACATTCAAAAATACACAAGTTCATTCATTCATAATTTCATATATTGCTAATTAAATTACCTAAAATCAAACTAAGGTTATTTAATAATCCATTCATTCATTCATAGCAATCCATTCAAACATTATAATTTACTAACCAAATTTAACAAACTAATTAACATGTTAACTAATAACTATTCTCTTCAAAAAATTAACTTTAAAGCTACTCATATTCAAACAACATATATATATATATATATATATATATATATATATATATATATATATATATATATATATATATATATATATATAACATTTAAACAATTAAAGTAATAATTAACATACATTATGGAAAAAAAATCACAATTAATAAAACAATTAAGATAAATGTGTTCACTAAATTTGAAACCCTAACTTTAAAGTTTGGAATAAACAAACAATTAATACATATTGAAGTAAAGTTTAGCAAGAGCTCACCCTAATTTGAGAGTGAGAGTTAATTGTTGTGCCTTTGAAAGAGGTAGTAGCTTCAATTAGGGCAGGGAGAGAGAAAGGTGTGGTGGTGGGGTGAAAAATCAGAACGCACACCACCAGGCACCAGCCACCCACGAATTGATGACACCCACACCCACGAAAACACCAGCAACCACCAGCAACACCTCCCCACGAGCGCAGCAACCCACACAAACGCAGAAACCCTCAGCTCGCACAGTCCATTCGCAGCTACTTACATACAAACCCATGAAAATAAAAATAAAAAAAAAAAAAGATAAGGGAGTGAAAGGAGTGGTGGTGGCGGCGGCGTGGTGGTGAAGGAGTATGGCTGAGAAAGAGAGGGGAGTGAAAGAGAGGAGTTGAGCAGCTACTGTATGTTTCAATTGGGGGGGATTGAAATTTTCACCGAAAATTTCGAATAAGTGTTGTACAGGAGCCCGATCTCCCGCATTTTTTTTTTGAATTGGCAAGCGGTTCGGGGTTGAACCGCTTACCATTATAACAAATGGGAAGCGGTTCAACCCCGAACCGCTTGCCAATACTTGTAATGGGAAGCGGTTCGCGCCAAAACCGCTTGCCATTCTAAAAAAGAGTTTTTTTAAAAAAAAAAATTGGGTCTTTCGAAGCGGATTTGAAAAACCGCTTGCCAATAGGGGCTTCCCATTTAGTTTTTTCTACTAGTGACAATCCTTGTCAATGTGATCAAGTTTTCCACAGAAAAAACAGAAATCACCTAGCCTTTCATACTTGATATCGATCCACTTCGGTTTCGAACTGCCCACCGAAATAAATAGACCCCTTCGCAGCGGTTTATTGACATTAATTCGAACCTTAATTCACATATACTCACCCCAATCCAACGGATTAAAGTCATCAAATTCAAGAAAACCACCAAGAGCTTCACCAATATCATGCATCACAGATTTATTTCTTCTATTAAAAGGGACATCTAGCAATCTAACCCACATAGGAGAATCGTTAAAACACACCTCAGATGGTTGTTCGCCCCCTTGAATCTCCTTCAGCAGTAGAAGTTTTCCATCAAAAAACCAAGGACTTCCAGCCAGAATACGCTGCTTATCACCCTCCTTAAAGAACTGAAACACATAAAGATTTGTGTCCACCGAATTGATAACGATGCTATCTTGCAGGCGCCAAACAAAATTCAGAGTACGCTTCATTGCTTCGACGCTGAAAGTCTTCTCAGTCAGCAGTTTCCCTACCAGAGCAAGGTTCAGTTGTTCCACCTCCATCGTCAAAATCAAGCGCACCTCCAACAACAACATTCTCATCCTCGGTGAGAGAGAATTTCTCCCAATCCTTTAACAGCTCTTCCTCCATACGAAAATCAGAATTGTATGCACTCGTAAAATAAGAATCCGAACAGAAAAACACGAAAAAACAGAGAAATTGGCACAGAAATCAACGAGATACGCACAGGAAAACGACAAACCCTAGTACGGGACGACTAACCCTAGCACGAGGGACTTTTTTTAGTATTTCAATAGCTCTGATTCTTTTAAAAAAAAAAATTGGGTTTATTAATCTAACTATATATCCTTTTTTTTAATAATCTGAACATCGAGGGAAATTAGTTTTTTTGGTCCTTAAAAGATAAAGGTTTGAAATTTACAAAGGATATACAATTTTTTTATTGTAATTTTTTTTTTCGTACTTCATGTCATATTGAAGGTTTAGGGCGATTTGGTAGGAAAATTTGGTATTTACTAAAATATACTTACCTCCGTTTTTTATTAGTTGACACGTATTTACTTTTAGGAAGTTTTTTTTATTTAACACGTTTACTATTTGGGTAAGTTTTATACCTTGCATTTTAAGTGTACCCCACTTGCTTTATCATTCTCTCTCACTCTCTCTCATCTCTTTAATATGTGTGCCTAAATTGAACGTATCAACTAAATAGAAACGGAGGAAGTAGTTGGTAGTGAAATCAAAATAAATAAATAAAATATTGTATGGGTAATTCCTAAAATAATAACAATATTAGGTGGTTATTGTCAAATTTTCCCACATGTAAACAAAGTTTTAAGGGTTGTTTGGTTAACAAAGTAAAATGGGAGAAGTGAAAATTCATGAGATTTTATAATTTGGAGTGTTGTTTGGTTGACATAAAAAAAGTAAAAATAGGGGAAGTTGGAATACATGGGAATTTTCACTTCCCACAAAATATAGAAAGTGAATTACCTAGCTCCCCTTAGTCATTCAAAGTTCCAGGGAAATCCAACTTCCCATTGCACAACCAAACAACTTAATGGCCTATTTGGTTTTAAGGTTTTCATTTCAAATCCAGGAATTGGGTCAAGTGTCTTGTTTGGATAATGTTAACAGTTAAATTTGTATTTGGCCCAATTCCAAGTGAATTACAAAATCAGTCAAGTTTGATTAATTTCAAATTCCAACTTAATACATGTCATTTCAATTTCTTTTGGTGCTATTTTCCTTTCTCTCTCCTCTAAAGCTCCAACAACCACAACCTTCTCTCTCTATCCTCCATTACTACAACCACTCACTACTGTGAATTTTGCTTGTCTCCAACTTTTGTTCAACGATTGTTATACATGCACCTTATCACCAACCTATGCTCTACGCACAGAATATCTCAATCTTCGAACAATTTTGACAATAAATCTTGTAATTACAAGCTATTTTTGGTAGATATGAAGCAAATTACAAGTAGCAAAGCATTGATGTCATCTATATTAAGCTACTTTGGTAATTTTACATCCGATTTTTTTTTTCAATTCAAATAATCAAATTGATTGCATCATTGTATGATTTGATGATTAATTGATTACCAAAGAAATTGATAGATATATCATTCATAAATTTCCAGATTTACTTCACAAATTCTACTCACCTCCTACTCTCCAAGGCTCCAAACACCATTTAGAATTTGAAATCATAGAATTGAAATTCTAATGTTTCCCAAACGTATATTTTGGAATTGAATTCTATGATTTGTAATTCTAGATTTTAAATGAATCATTTAAAATTAATTACTTGTATCCAAACGCAACCTAAAGAAATTTCCTAGGAATTTCATTTGGAAAATGATTTCCCATGAAATACAACTTCCTACGGGAATTTATTTTCCGTGTCAAACAAATGAGGCCTTAAATTAGTATTTATCTATACATTTCACTTATTTGGTATATATACTCAATAAGATAAACCTATGCCAAATTATTGACATTGTTAAATAATGCAGTCTATGCAGATTCTTCCAAGGACATCACAGTCTCTCGAAAACCAATGTACAAGCCTTATTTTCCTGAAGGATATGGTCCGATCATCAAGCTACCATACCTCGAACCAGACGAGTTCGTATATAGGTTTGATCCAGGCGCATTAAGAGAAAGAATTTTCCATTTCTCGTCTAAGGCAATGTCAATGTTGAAAGCTAAGGCTAACGAAGAATGTGAAAATATTAATGATGACAATGTTACTATATCCTCCTTTCAAGCCTTAGCTGCGTTTATATGGACGTCTATTACCCGTGTTAGAAATTTGGAACCAAGTATAAAGATTATTTGTTCGTTTGCTTTAAGTTGGCGGACTCGAATTACACCTCCATTCTCCCAAGAGTGTTTCGGGAATTACATTGAAGGAATGCAATGTGCATCCAAGGTGGGCGACTTACTTGGCCTTGGTTTGGGCTCGACTGCGTTGTTGGTTCGACAAAGTGTGGAGTCAATAGACGATATTGAAATTCGAAAACGCCTTCTTAATTTTGCTAAGGCTCCTTATGTGGCGCAAACAGGCTCAAAATCTGCGTATTATGAGACTAATGGAGTGTTGATTGCCGGGTCTGCAAAATTTGATATGTATGGTCCGGAATTTGGACTTGGTAAAGCAGTGGCTGTTTTAGCTGGGTATGCTAATAAGGATGATGGGAAGGTGACCCTGAACCCGGGGCGCGAAGGGGGAGGAAGTGTTGATGCAGAGATATGTCTTAAACCTCAGACAATGAATGCTCTTGAATCCGATGAGGAGTTTATGAGTTTTGTCTCGGTAAAATGATGTAGAAGGGATCGATTCGGTCTCATGTTTTATTTGATTATCTATCTTCTGATATTTTAACCATCTCAGTAAGTTGGCATCTATGAAGTAACGATAATAAGATCACGAATAGTACTGTGTATTATATGGAGATTAATCATAAAAATAAACAATTGCTTTGGTGTAGTGACTAGTCAGACTGTAGTCTAATACTTTTGAATTATTAATTTAATTTGAGTTTTTGCAGATCTAATCTTGATTAGCACATATCATTATGATGCTACCCCTATGTAAAATACGTATTAGGAGTTTTAATATATTAATATGCATAATTTTAAACTACGCTCTAATTTAATTTCAATTATAAGTAGGAAAATTGCGAGGAAATAATCATCATCTGCTCTAGCAGCCTATGCACAAAATATAGAAACTTATTTTTATTCATCATTTTCATCCAAAATAAAATAAGCATCCAACATTAAGCTGAACTATTGTGAAGTAATTAGTCAAATTTTTAATCATTTTTGCAGAATGTTTTGTTAGACCCAAAATAGAAGTTGAATCCTTAAAAATCAACCAAAGTATACGGACCCAATTATTATCTTTAGACCAAATGCAAAAAGGCCTCAATTTTCCTTATAAGCCCAATAATGTAATATCCCCCCCCCCCCCCCCCCCCTCTTTTTTTCTTTCTTTTTTCTTTTTCTATCCTCTAGAAAATTGTTGTACAGTAACTAGTTTTAGTCAAATAGTCCACCTTTTATCCTTTTGTTTCGATAAAATGGATCTTCTTGGACATTTTTACTACTATCATAGACGTATAAAATTGTATTACTTTTTGCTTTATTTTTATTGTTAAATAAGTCATGAGGATAACACAAATTATTACAAGTGAATTGAGAGGTTTGGACCTATAATGTATCGTACTTCTCAGACTCTCAGTGTTAATCACAAAGTCATCAAGACCTTGTTGGTGTTCTTTGCTTCACTTTTTTAATACAATGGAAATTGGCCATTCTCTCACCTACCACAACTTTTGATCTTCTTAACAAATCAAATAATTAATCATACAACTAGCTTAATTGCTGCTAAAACCAAATATGGTGGACTTAAATCATCAACAAATAAAAGTAGTTTCAGAATGTTTCATCAAACCCAAATATGAAGTTGAAGCTTCAAAACAACCACCACTACAAGAATACGCGCGTTTACCGATGGGAAATACCGATGGCCACTAAAATCCATCGGTAAAAATATAATTTACCGATGGTTTTATCAAGCCATCGGTATTTTTTAAAATACCGATGGCCTTACCATCGGTAAATTATTTCCGATGGTTTTCATCCATCGGTAAAATCTAATTTTTTAAAAGAAAATTAATGTTTTTTACCGATGGTTAAAAGCCATCGGTAAAATAAAAATACCGATGGCTTTGACCTATCGGTATTTTACCGATGGCTTTATTGAAGATGAGATACTTCTATGCTTCAAACTGTGAACATGTAAATCTTTTCATGCTTGATAAACCTAGTAGGAACTCGATAATAGGTATATGTATATGTAAGTTCCAAACAGGTTAAGATCGAGAAGCATGAGAATCAAACACATGTTACATTCTCTTTCAACATCAGGTAGATGGTAAGCAACACTAATCCATTGGATCTTAGTGATATGGATATGTTTACCATGTGATATGTAGAGACTAATTGAAAGAGATGTCTTGTTTATAAGTAATGAAAGCAAATGTGCACTTGGTTACTTTTCTTAATAGAAGAGACGATGAATTGTTTGTTGAAAGTCTTTTCTATCACAGGGTAAGTGGCTAAGTGTTCATCATCTATGAGGTTATAGATCTAACAACGGAACCTAGTTCTAGTCATGTTTAGTGTTTGTTGCAGGAACACAGGATTGATAACAAGTTTCCAATTTTGAATCATGAAAGACAAGAAGAGAACAAAGTTATATACTAATGGTCTTTGCAGGTTCTTTGGAATAGTTTTCAATGCCTCTTGCTACATCATCAACAATGAAGCAATACATCTTTGATTAACAAGACACCCTATGTTCCACTTAGGGATGTTTGATGATAGAAGTGCCAAGGCTATTTATCCATAAACGCCAAGAACAGCAAAACATAAAGAGTTTACCCTATCTTGTTTAATGTGCAATAAGTGAACATATTTTGAGACTCACATGTTTGTTCCCATCAGACAGGTGATAAAAGGTGAACTCGCAAGTTCTTGAAGAACTAACTGAGTTCCTAGTAAAGAAATATGTCACTAAGAATAACAGCAAGGGATAGCTACATATGTTGAGGAACTTCGAGATGTTAAGTTCCAACTCATGCAGCAAAGTTTAAAGAACTCAATACAAGAAAGCAAGTTCCAACGAAGTTCCAGAGCTGAGATAATATTTGTTCCGACCAGCAATATCTCAACAAACTATGGAACTAAAGTGTCCTTCATGCATATGTAACCAAGGGGAAAACCTCAACAACCAAGGATCAGAGAAGAGCTCGAGATATCAACCGAAAAAGATGGACTTCATAACTCATAGTTGTATAAAAGATAAGTTTGTTTTTAAGGTAGATGTAAACATATAATTGGTTGTTATCAAGTTAGATGTGCAGCAGGAACTTAATAAGCTTAAAAGGAAGAGGATGCATGTCACATCCTGAACCTATTCTAGAACACCTAAAAAGGATCGGAGATTAAAAAGGGTGTTCTGGAAAAAGCTTGTTGAGTAAGGCACGTGAATAGAACAAGGACAGGTTGGTTCTTAAAGAAACAACCAATACAAAGGTATGTATTGTCTTTAAGGAACTTGTTGCGTGTGTAGCAAGACTTGAAGCAAATTGAATAATATTTGTTCTTGCTGTTTATATGGGATTAGAGTTGTACCACATGGATGTCTTGTATGTCTCGAGATGAATTTTCGTAGACGTCTATGTGGAACATACTCTAGGATAAATCGCTATCCAAGTTCCTTCTTGAAAATTAAGCTTTAAAAGTATCAATTTTTGTTTTCAAGATGGACTGAGTTATTAGTAGTACTTGTGTACATTGATATATCTCTGGTACTACTAACGAGCCATTGTGTATTGGTTTTTGCTAGTTTATGATAAGAAAATATATTTGTAAGAATTAACCACTAACAATGGAACTTGAGTTAGAAGTGGAAGTTCATATTAGATTCGAGATCATCAAGGAATAGAACAACCACTTCAAGAACTCCAAGGTAAGCCATCATATTCAACCAATGCTTTAAAGTTATATTTTTACTGGTAAAAGACTACATAAGATATAAGTTCCTTTTCACATGTCGGCATTAGATGAATTGAATTGATATATCTTTGGTATGAATGCAATATGTGAATTTGTGAATTGATTCTCTTATGATTTGTCTCGACTTATCATATTCTTGTTTATTGCTTAATGGAACAAGACTTGATAAAACATAACATGAGTATAAAGTATTTTTCCCTTAAGGTATGTCAAGTTGGGGTTCCTATGCATGTTAAGCATAAAGTAAAGAATGTGCGCTTATTGTTTATGTGTCACACTTAGTTCGTGTGTTGTAAAAGACATACTCACTTGCCTAAGAGTATTAGAGGTCTCATAATAGAACTATGGGTTCTGTCAAACACGAAGTTCCTAAGTTGCCAAAGGAACAATGGAAGAAACTTTGATGGAACAAGACAGGTAAGTTCCCGGACCGTTTGTAACTCACTTGTTTAAATTTCAGAGGGAACTAACCTATCTTTTAGCCAACTTTCAAGCATCCACGCCATATATCTTCGATCGCAACATTATTCTACAACTCTAAGTTGTGTGTCCGTGTTGCATATACTTTAATTGTCCCATATTCAGAAAATCGAAGATTCTTATTCACCCAATTCAATTTCCTCTTTCCGTTCACACACTTTTACTTCTTATTCTTGATTCCCATGTGCTCTAAGTTTGTTGATCATTTTTTATGATTTGATGAAACATGAAAAATGGTGATTATATTTTGAGGGGGAAGTTGAAGATAAAGAAAGAAGTAAGTACTTGAAAAGGAAGAAGAATGGTACGGGACTCAGGGGGAATAAGGCAGGAACTAAGAAATCAAAATGGTTCAGATCTGGTTGTGGAACTCAAGTGTATGAGTAAGTAATATCTTCATTGATTTAAAAATGTGTTATTCCAGGAAAGTATGCAAAATTTGTATAATGACACCCTTTAAAAAAAATAAATAAAAAAAAATAAAAAAAAAAAGAAAAGAAAAGAAAAAGAAAAGGGTGATCAAATATTTAATTTCCTGGATATCTAAAGATGAAGAATATTGACTTTGATGTGGAGTACTCGTATACTTGGTGAGCTAGTGAAGGAACAACGACAAACGTTGAAGGAACTTGGCTATGATGAAACTGAAATCTATTTAAGTTCCAGTATGCAGAATGTTCCTCAAAAAAGTTGGTGGTTGAAGTAAGGGAATTTGGTTATCAATTGGTAAGATGAATATGTGTTGTGTTTAGCAGGAGTTTCAAGAGTATGAAATGAAGAACTAATGTGGTAAACCTCTTCATCTCAAAAGGTCTAAACGAAGAGCACAAATTCCACCTCATGTTCCCTCTACTTATTTTGTTCCATATGCTTCTTTATATATCCTTTGAGCTTGCGCTTTCATTTGTCTATTCATGTATTCCATTCCTAACTTTTTAGCTCTGATATTTACTTGATTCTTAACCTCTTATTTGTCAAGTTCAATTAAGGGTTTTGAAGTTGGGCCTTTGGATTGTGAGTTGGAAATTAGTGTGAAAATGGTATCCGTGTTTGAAAAGTGAGTACCTTGAGTCTTTTAGGAACAACAAGTGTTTAACCATTATATATTTACTTATTATATGGTGGTAGGTGTGACATATGACTTTAAGTGTGTATAATTTACGAAAAACAAACGTGTGGAACAATACCCTTTTGATAATGACAAAAGGGGGAAGATTATGTATGATGCTTATGGTATGCAGTAATTAAGTCTAAAGTTCTTACATCATGATCGTTGAAAGTATATATATATTGATAATGATGTGTATTGCTAAGTTCCTAACTATGTTAAGTTCCTGTGTATGTTCCTAACTTTGTTAAATGTTATTTCCTTGAAAAACTAAGGGGGAATAAATGTACAACGATTATCCTTTAATATGTGATAAGCATCATTAGTTTGTCATCATCAAAAAGGGGGAAATTGTTGAGCAATTAGGTTTTGATGATTATAAACTAATGATGATTATCTATCTAACGTGTATGTTAAGTTGTGCATAGAAAGAGCAAGTTATGTTTGGAACAGGATACAAGGAACCTGAGCAATGACAAGTATATATATAAGGAACTTGAGCAATATAGGATAAACAATAGAGGACCAAGAACAATGATAAGTGTTACGGTTGATAAGCATGATGATGGCTAAGGAACCATGAAGGTAACTATGTAAATAGGTGTTTACATATGTTAGCTTCACGAGGTAAGTATCCTATACATATATATGTCATGTATGTGTAGAAGTCTTTTAATTTAGTTTAGTTTTCTTTATTGTTTTTATAAATGAAAAAACTAACCTTCTTGAGTTACTTTGTTATCCTCAGAAGTTTGCTCAGTTTGTCATCATTAAAAAGGGGCAACTTGTTGACCCTTATGAGGTTTTGATGATGATGTTAAGAATTGAGCAAACTTCCATTTAATAAGGATTTTCTAGTGTTGTGATGTTTGCAGGTTCAGTAAGCGTTGAGGGCTGAAGTAGGAACTGAAACAAAGGAACTTTAGAAGATCCATGAGGATACAAGTAAAATTAGAAGAAGAGTTCCAGAAATGGAACTTCCAGAAGTTTCTTAACAGGAACTTCAAAACGGGTTGTAACGACCTGGTTCCAGTGTAATGCTGGGGCAAACCCTAAGATCCAGAATATATCAAGACTACAGGATTCCAGAACAAGAGTTTCAGAGAAGCAACATGAAGACAGAGAAATAGAAGTATATTGCTCTAGGATTCATGTAAGTATGTTGGACATAAAAGTCGGTCTGGAACAAGTCTTTATAGAACCAAGGTGAACTCCAAACAGTCAATGAAATTAGAGTAACTGACTTGTCAGGAACTCGGAGACTGTCAGAGTTCAGGAACCTAATAGGAACTTAAGTGTGCACGTTGTTAAAAGTCGGTTTTAATGATATATATATTTACCTTATACGTGCATATCTTTTAGGGATTTGGTTTTACTGAATAAAGATATTTATCTTCTAATAAATCCCTTTTGGAAAAAGATAAATTTTGTTTAAAAAGTATTTTTAAACTAAAAGATAAGATTGAAATAAAATCTGATTTTATGTTAAATTTATCGTGTTATTATTGACAGATTTTATTCTTAACAAAAAGATATATTTTCGGAAAACTTGTTTTTAGAAAATATCTTTTAAACTTATCTTTTCAGAAAATCTATCTTTTTCAAGATGAAATGAATAATTCGAGTGTACTATAAATATGCTCATATGTATTCATTCAAAGTTGAGGCTGACGAAGTGAGGTGGTCGTGCTTAATAGTTTTATCCTTCACCACGAAGCTAAGTCAGTTCTCCTGGTCAAAGTTCCTATCAGGTTTTGGTCACAGTACGTCCAGTGAGTTCCAGACAGGTCTCGAGTGTCCAACATATTAGTTTTATCTCTTTATTCATAGATATGTATTTAGGGATGTTCAATGAGATCTTGTAATGGAAAAAGGGTTTTGAGTGTTTTGTATTTTGGGGTGAGATTGTGAATTCTCTTAAATTCACGCAAGTGATGAGTTTGAAATCTCGTAAAATTCGAGTGGTAGCTGTGAGTGCACAGTGAGTGAAAGGAACCTGAGAGGTGTCTTGGGTCACCTAGGAAGTGTCCTGGGTTAAGGGAGAAAAAGGGTCCTAAGAGGTGTCTTAGGTCTGGTAGGAGGTGTCCTATCATATAGTCAAGTGTCCGTGGTGGAACTTGCGAAGTAAATGTCTGTGTAATAGGTTGTACTAGGAGAGTTGCCTATTATAATGGAATTTGTTTATAAGTCCCAATAGGGTCGAGGTTTTACTTCCAGTTGGGCACTAGATGGTTTCCTCGTAAAACTTGTTGTGTGCTTTAAGTTCCTTTACGTTTTAATTGTTTATTTCCGCTTAAGTTTCGCGATTGGAACCTACTACCATTCACCCCCCCTTGTAGTAGTTCATCTACACTAACACAAGAGTGCTTCAGAAACTACGTTGAAGGATTGCAATGTGCTTGCAAGGTAGGCGACCTACTCGGCCATGGGTTGGGTTCGGCTGCATTGTTGATTCCACGAAGTGTAGAGGCTGTAGATGATAGTAAAATCCGACAACGCCTTTGTAGTTATGTTAAGGCTCCTTTCTTGGCAAAAACAGGCTCTACATATTATGAGCCTAATGGCGTCTTAATAGGCGGGTCTGCTAAATTTGATATGTATGGTCCCGAATTTGGGCTTGGTAAAGCAGTGGCTGTTTTAGCTGGTTACTCTAACAAGGCTGATGGGAAGGTAACCGTGAACCCGGGGCGCGAAGGAGGAGGAAGTGTAGATTTAGAGATATGTCTTAAACTGGAGATAATGAATGCTCTTGAATCTGATGAGGAGTTTATGAGTTTTGTCTCGGCAAAATGATGTACATGGAATTTGATTTCAATTTTTGAATATTCATCTCCCAAAACTTTAATAATTGTAACCATGATTTATTTATTTTTCTTAATTATATTTTTATTTGGAAAGTCAATTATTTTATAAAATTCACTTGAAATAAATCTTAATTTTCTTTCAATATTAGCACTTGGCCATGACCCATCGACTCTATGAGGGTATAATAACAATGTTTTCTTCACAGAGGAAGTTTACAAACAAACAGATTTTAGTCGCCTAATCAAAGTTATTACTGAAATTAAATATTTAAATCTATGCATTAAAGATTTTGCATTAAAGATTTAAATATATGCATTAAAGATTTTGTACAAAATCCGATCCAAGTGCGTTAGATCTAATTATTGAAATTAATTAAATGCGACAACATAATTACATTTTTTGAGTCTGTTTTTCAAGAACTGATACACATGCAACCATTGTATGTTGTCCCTATTTACAACACCATTATAAATTTGACACATCATTAAAAGAGGGGAGAAAATTAGAAGTCAAATATAAATTGTATTCAAATAAAACTTGGGCCTATAATTCTAGCCAATTATAACATGACAAATTAAAGTTGTATATACAGACCATATATAACAATAAACAATTATATTTGTAGCTTTTACAATGTGAAAGGTGTCTTATTAGCTGTGTTCTTGAGTAAATGACTAGCTAGATCTAATAATTTTGTTGTATTATTATGCCGTGTTGATTAGTGTTTTCATATTATTGTACTTAATCATTGTCGGTTGGAAAATTGAGAAACATATAGGTTGATAATTACTAGTAGTATATAAAATGAAAATTTCACAGGGCCTGCTCAATAGCATGAGCTCTTTGAGCGATCGCTCAAGGCCCTCACTTTAAGGGGCCTATATCTATTTTATTTTTCTTTTAAGAAAAAATAATTTATAAAAAATATATAAAAAAAAAATAAATCAAAACAAGGCATAAATTGAAAATTACACAATATTTATTTTAGGAGGTAGCTCAAGATTTTTCTCTAATTCAATCATTTCATTCCCTTCCCAATTTTATGATTATGTTATTAAAACTCTTTACTTAACTTTTGTAAGTTCTTAATTTTTTTTTTTCAAAAAAGTAACATTATGAACTATTAGAGTAAAGGTTAGTCAAGTTGTTAAAATCATTATTGTTAAAAAGAAAAAAAAATAGAAAGAAGAGTTAGCAAAATCTCAAATGACTATCGTGCATTCGTTATTTTGATAAACTTTTTAACATAAAGTTCATGAAAAATGAAAATTTATGGAGGAAGTCCCAATTTATCACATTCATAAACAAACAAAAGTATCCGGAGTCAGTATGGCATTTTCTTATTTATATCAACAACTGTGCCCGCCATATTTATAAAAAAAGTTGTTGATTTGTTTACAGTTTTACCACTTAACAAACAAAATATCTTTATCAAGATGATATACTTGTACTTCTCAGATTTTGTTGATGTATTATTATGAAATACGACTCGATTATTTAGGAGCCCTTGTTTAGTTTTCGCTCCGGTCTCCAAAAATTTCCGAGACGGCACTAAAAATTCAGCACAATTACAAGATGAACCCATGAAATATATCATATTTATTTCATTGTTCTTATAAATTTTATGAACATAGTTTAATTTAGCTTAGCTTTACATGGCAAAAATCAAACTCATTTCAGAATGCTTTGTTAAGCCGAAATATGAGGTTGAAGCTGCTAAACAACCTTATCACTTGTCGCCTAAGGATTTAGCCTTGTTATCACTTGATCCTATACAAAAAGCCAAATGTGAATGTACTGTAGATGAGTTGTTGTGCCACAGTTTGAGTTGGGCTGCAAAGAATTTACAGGAAGCCATTTTAGCCCAAGATGAAAAACGAATACTTGAGTTATGGAACCTACTAAGGCCCTTGAAGTACATCGTTGCACCCAACTAATAATGGGCCAGAAAGTATCATTGTAGGTGGGTCAGGAAGGTTTGATATGTTTGGGCCTGAGTTTGGGCTCGGCCGTGCTTTGGCTATTCGTATGGGCTGCGCAAATTGTAAAGATGCAAAGGTGACTGTAAACCCAGGGTGTGAAGGGGGAGGGAGTATGGATTGGGAAATCTCTTTAAGGCCCCATACTATGGCTGCCCTTGAATCTGATTTCGAGTTTATGAAATTTGTATCACTTTGATGTAATACCGTTACTTTTATGTATTTAAGGTAAGGAGAACGACTCTTATCCTCAGAGTAACACTTTCCTCTCGAAAACTGAATGTATCCAAGTGTATCTACTTATACTCTGTGTTTCTCGGCTCACATTAGTTGCACTATTTGTTTATAGAAACATTATAATTTCTAAATTACTTGCACCACATGTGATTGAGTTATGACAAACTTAAAGAAAAATGTCACCATTTGATTGAGACGGATGAAATACTTATCGGTGCATGCCAGAGTAATAATCCAAATAAATCCACCTAAAACAAGCTAAGTTAAGTACACTTTAACAATTTGAGCTCCACTACCATGGCCGAAATCAAACTCCTCTCAGAAAGTTTTGTTAAACCAAAATATGAAGTTGAAGCTTTAAAACAACCTTTACATTTGTCACCTATTGAATCATTGTGTAGTCGATGGTACCTTTTTCATCCATTTTGTTAGCATGTTATTAGAAACTTTTAGATCACCTATAATCACCTAGAACCGAAAGGAAAGCTTTAACCGCTTGAGTTATCCTTCACTCTCAAGTCCAGAGTCTAGATGATTGTTGTAATTAAGATAAGGATAGAGGAAATTCTTCTACAAATAATTTTTTTTTTTTTATTTTTTGTTTTTGAGAAAGATTCTACAAACGAGTTTTGGTCAAGTAAATGGTTCGCCTTTTGTTTTGATTAGTATATCATCTTTGAAGTTTCCATTTTTAAGACGTGTAAAATTGTGCTACTCTCTCAATTTCCTTTCATTGAATTGTTGTGCTTTACTATAGAAAAGCTAGTGCTCATAGACTCGAAGCAAGTTTTGTTTTGGGGCAAAAATATAGTGAATTGTCTTTTCTAATTTTCACCGAGACCCTACCACTAAAAGAAAAAAAAAAAAAAAAAAAAAAAAAAAAAACAAAACAAAAACAAAAAGGATTTTTGTAGGTGGTATTTATTGTGGTAATAAAAGAAGGGGCAGATTTATATCCTAAATAAAAGCAAGTGTAAAATTTCCTTCTTTTGTATTTTTTACACTATGTATTTACTTTTCTTTGACTAACATTGATGATTTATAGTTAAAAAATATATAATCATATATAATCTTATTAGATTCGTTTCGATTTATACTATTTTAATAATATCAAATGTTTATAATTTTTAGATATTGATAATTAAAGATATTAGTGATTGAAATAACGCATTGATAAGTGTGATAAGAGAAGTGTTGCAAGTAAAAAAAAAAGTAATTCAAGATATTGTACACTATTTACATATTTTACTTCAATTACATACAAGTTTTTTTTTCTTTTTTTTTAAATAAAATTGATTCATAAATAAAGTCATACGACATCTACAAAGAGGTTTAAATCTAATAAATACATAATAATTGAATCAAATAAAAATATTCCGTAAGTAAAGCTACAATCGTTGTTGCAAATCGTACATTCTTCATACCCTTTTTCGTATCGCTGTGACTTACAGCCTTTATCGGCGAGGGGATCTATTGATCTGTTGTAGTCATTTAAAAAATATCCATCTGATTCGCTAGATTGTATTCGAAATATTAACCTCTTTTTCGATCCCGCACAAAATTTTACCCATGAAATAAGTTTATAGCAATCCATGAAATAAAAAAGAAAATCCTCCCTCAAAAGAGAGAAAAAAAACCCGGTCTTTCAAAAGAGCCAAATCCTCCTAAAGAAGAAGAAAAACCCTGTCTTTCGAGCGAGAAATATTCCTCCTAGAAGAGGAAGAATTATTATAAATCTAAAACAATAGAAAAAGCACACAAAAACAAACGATTGAGGTTTCATCCGATAAAAATCGATGGAATCCCCTTCAAAATTTAACAATGGAGGCTAGGGTTTTAGAGAGAGAAGAGGGGAAAGAGAGGCTAGAATTTAATAATGACTATTCTTTCTCAATTGGTTTGACATTACATACAAGTTAAGCATATGAGATCTTATTATATACACTTTAATTACATTTATTTGCTCCTTTCTTTTTAGTTGGCATAACTTAGTTAAAGCGAAAGTTTTATATTATTTGCATCACTTTTATTTTTTTTTGTTAATAAACTCTCTCTATTTCTATCTTATCACATCAGTCCATTTTTTTTAATTTTATTTCTATTATTATTATTATTATTATCTACAAAAATTACCTAGAAGTTTGCAATCTGCAAAAACTGCAAAATGATACAACTAAAGAACAGAAAAAGTATAAGATATTGTTACATTTATTTATTTTTAAATAATTTGTATCAATAAAAAAATTAAAGATAACGACATTACCCAGTATGAACAATTGAAGCTATGCAGTGTAAGCGTGACTTAATAAATGACAAATGTAACAAAAAAAAATGTAACAATCAACTCTCTCTCTCTCTCTCTCTCTCTCTCTCTCTCTCTCTCTCTCTCTCTCTCTCTCTCTATATATATATATATATATATATATATATATAACGGTGCGAAAGTAATTAATAAGCCTAACAAACCCACCAAAAACAAGTACAAGCTATATCAACACTTGAACAATAATTTGTGTTCTCTGCTTCTATGGCTGATATAATACTCATCTCAGAAAGCTTTATCAAACCAAAATATGAAGTTAAAGCTTCAAAATATCCTTACCATTTATCACCTATTGAGATTGCCATGTTATCCATTGATCCCATTCAAAAAGGTCTCCTTTTTACCCATAATAATACAATAACATCTAAAGATCGAACCAAACTAGTCTCTTGCTTGCTAGAGAAGCTCAAACATTCACTCTCAATCGCCCTCGTTCATTTCTATCCATTAGCAGGTCGTCTTGCTACGAGAAAGTTCCCTGACGAGCACGCTTGTTCGATATACGTTGATTGTAACAAAGGCCCCGGAGCAAGGCTCATCCATGCAACCACCCATTTGAAAGAGGTTACAGTTTCTGATATTATATCTTCAACTGATATCAGTAAAATTGTTCATTCTTTCTTTGAACTCGGCGAAGAAATAGTTAATCATGATGGGCATACGAGGGCTTTGTTATCGATCCAGGTTACAGAACTCCTAGATGGGGTGTTTATAGGGTTTACTATGAACCATAGTGTAGTCGATGGTACATCTTTTACCCATTTTGTTAGCACGTTGTCAGAAATTTTTAGATCCGATGATCATGCCACAAAAATATCTCGTGTCCCCATATTTAATGATAAGCCTTGGATAAATAACTATGTTAGTCCGAATGATGCGCTCAAGCTACCCTATCTAGAACCAGCGGAGTTTATAGAATACGGGTATAAGACTGGTCCGTTAAGAGAGCGAATCTTTCACTTCTCGTCTGCATCATTGATTGCACTCAAGGCAAAAGCTAACCAAGAATGTGAAACGCACGCCAGCATATCCACATTTCAAGCATTAAGTGCTCTTGTATGGAGATCCATCACCCGAGCACGAAATTTGTCATTAAATCAATCAATTAGTTGTTCCATTTTAGTCAATGGGAGAAATAGATTGGACCCACCTTTATCAGATGAAAACTTTGGAAACGTTATATCGGTAGCTCAATTTGTTTGTAGCGTGGATGAATTATTGGGCCATGGTTTGGGTTGGGCTTCATTGAATTTGCACAAAACTATTGTGGCCCATGATGGAAAAGCAATACTAGATATGTATAAAGAATTTTCTGATAATCCAGTAGTATTTGGGCGCCAAGCGACATCGGACTTTCATGGGCCGAACCGAGTAATTATAGGAGGGTCAATGAGGTTTGATATGTTTGGGCCTGAATTTGGGTTGGGCCGGGCTGTTGCCGCTCGCATGGGCTATGCAAACAAAGAAGATGGTAAGGTGACTGCAAACCCAGGACGTGAAGGTGGTGGAAGTGTTGATTTGGAAATTTGCCTAAGACCTAGTTTTATGGCTACTCTTGAAACTGATTCAAAATTCATGAATTATGTGTCACTAGATTGAGCAAGTAAGGACTTGTTCTTTTCAACTTATTTCAGATACTTATTACTTATTCCTTAATAAATTCAGATCAGATCAAATCAGACCAGACCTTATGTACCAGACCTTTTCTTCTTTAGTTTGTTTTTTTTTTTTAACAAATCAATTCATTAATAAAAAGTCATCCGGCATCTACAAATGAAATCTACATTAACAAATACATAAAATTGAATCAAATTGGGGTTTCTTTCATCAAAGCTACGATTGTTGAAAAAATCTTGCACTGTGGTACATCTCTCGCACACATCGCTGGAATATACAGCCTTTTTGGAGAGACGATCTAACGATTTGTTGTAGCCGTAAGGATGATTTTCATCTAATTCGCTTGAACGCATTTGAAAACTTGACAACCGTTGCTATCCCGAACAAATCTTTACCAAAGAACTGATAATAGAGAAAAAGATAATTACCTTTTTGATAAACCCTAAAACACAAAGAAACCCTAAACATAAACAAACAACTAAACCAACAAAAAGTAACGACTCCACCATAGGGAGACGGACATATCTACACTTACTCGTGTAGATTTGTTGAAACCTAAATTGCAAAACTAAAGAAAATTTAGTGAAAGGGTCGGAAATAGTCTAATATCTTCGGAAATTGACTATTTCCGACCTAAACAGTCAAGATTTTGGAGAAACCCTAAAAGAGAGGGGGAGAGAAGAGGAGAGGCTAGAGATACAAAAAACAAAAAAAAAAAAAAAAAAAAAAAAAAAAAAAAAAAAAATTATGTTGAGGAATGCTGACATAAGCACAAAAGCAAATACCTTTTTTGAAAAATCGAAAAAAAAATAAAAAATAAAAAATAAAAAATTAACTTAAAATAATTGATTATTGCAATGCAATCAATAATTTGGTAACAATATAAGAAGCGGGAGTTTTCAATTCCCAAACCGAAATAAAGTTTGGTACGTATCAAGAACATACGAGCTCTATTTGTGGCCAACCGGCCATATAATGTTAGTCGACAATAATTTTGAAATCAAGTGGAACCGTGGAAAGTTAATATTGTCGACACTATTGACAGGTTGATTATGACATTAGACTCTCCTTGTTTCAAAGTAATAGGTTAATTTTACTTTTTATTGTTAAATTTTACTTTCGTTGTCCCATAATATATAACACAGTCAACATTGTTAATGCACTAATTTTACCTAATCTTTATATAATTAAATATTGATGAAAATTATATTATAAAATTTTATATTAATACCTATTAAACAATGTATTTTATAATAAAATATGTTTTATTATGTTAGTAAAAAAATTATGGTCAAAGTTAATACATAAATGGTGAAAAAAGTCTTACGTCTCATATATTCTGAAATGGAGGGAGTAATAACTTTTACTTCTTCTATTTTTAGTTTACCCCATATTTTATTTTGATTTTTTTCTTAAAGATCGATTGTCCTTTTTTTTCTAATATTGTAACATGCTCTTATCACTAAACCCATTATAATTCACTCATAATAGTGAAAAATTAAAAATAAGTACACCTTCATTCACTTGTAATTTGATTTAATCCTTAGCTTAATAAAGCACATTTTGCCTATGGAGCAAACAGATATAAATAGAGGGAGAATTAAGTATTCTTTATTAAGTTATTAATGTCAGTGCGTTATTGTTGAATTCATCTCAATGTATACTTTTATAACATCAAATATTTATAATTTTTGTCTATCACAATGATATCAAATTTTATGATTTTTGTCAATAATAAACAATTTGAAGACTATGCAAACTAGAAATGAACACTTCATTTTGAAACGGAGGAAGTATTATTTTCTTGATTAATGGAATGAATTAAATGTTTGCTTCTCAATTTCACAGTTAATGGAAAGCAGCAGTGTGTACTCTAGAAATGTATAAAGATAATACTGTAAATAAAAACATTTTGAATTTGATCTGATCCACCCAAAATGTAATCCTTTTGTAAGGTGAGGAAAAGATGGCCATTTAAAGTTGAAATCTCAAATATATCAATTTGACCTATCATCAGATCAACTAACTGCTTGTTCCATATTGATGCAAGGAGTAAGTTTGAACCACATTATTCTAACGAGTACTTTATTGGAAAAATTGATAGGAATATTATAACCTTTGTCCGATCAACTATTAATAAAACCATCTTTTAATAATCCCCCAATAAAGCGATCATTGCACATAATCTTTCAAAAATAGGATAAAAAACCGGTAATTTGTTGTACACGTGTCACATTATAATTGGGTAGATTTATTTATTTCAATTTTAGCATATTTCTTTTTTAAAAAAGAATTAATTTATAAAAAAATTAATTAAAAGAAATCCTTACCCTCCAGGCTCCAACCACCTCCCCACCCCCTCCAAAATCCGGCAGCAACCACACCACCGCCCAGCCATCAACTACCTCAAAGAGTCACAGCTCCACCTTCTCTCAGCCACACAACTCCAACCTCCACATTTCCACCACCATGCCGCAATCGAACAGCCGCACAAAACCACTCAGCAGCACCGTAAAGCAACCCGCAACCCCTGCTTTCTTTCATGCCCACCATCACCGAGCTAATCTCCACCCCCGTTCTACCTTCACCAACAACAATCGCACACAATCAGCAGCATCAAAAACTCCGACCACCACCAAAGCACACCAACGAAGAAGCTCACAGCAACTTAGACCGCAAAAAAAGAGTAAATCGGAGCCTGCTACCTCTCCTTCCAAAATCCCCTCCTTTCCATCCACCTCTAACCTCTTACCATCCCACCCCCTTCCCCTCCAAAACCCGACCACCTCTTTTTCCTTTGCTGCCCAAACCCCAGCCGAGACCCCTCCAAAATCCGGTGGTGACGGTGTGGGGATTCACGGGAATGGGGGTTCACATAAATGGGACATTTTGTTTTAATTTTTTTTTTCTTTTTTTTAAATTAAAATCAATTTTTTTAAAATTTAAATCTATTTTTTCTAAATAAGAAAAATGTAAAAAAAAAACCAATTACAAAGTGACACGTGTCATACTAACCCATTCAACAAGTTACCAACCAGTTTTGCCCCATTTATTAAAGATAATGTGCAAAGATCGTTTTATTGGCCTGGGGGTTATCAAAAGGTGATTTTATTTATGATGGACCGGATAAAGGTCATAATATTCTTGTCAATTTTTTCTGGAAGATTAAACTACTATTAAAGTACTGATGAGTACTTTAATTCACATCATGATCCTTTTGTATTAAAAATAAACTTTATCAATCAATTATTCCATACATTCATTTTTTTCTTAATTGGTTAACCAAAAATGTCAGTGATTATAAAACGTATTGCATTAAAATAAACCTAAGTGTATAGCATGTACTTGTGTACATAATTTGCCGTTATCCTAAAAATCACACCACTAAGTGTTCACGTTATGACTACTTTTAATTTCGTTTTGTTTTATTAGGTTGATGACATGAGCGCAAACGCAACCCAAACCAAACGTTGAAATATTTTATTACGGTGTACTAGAGGTGGGCAATGTGTCGTGCTGGACCGTTATGGGCCGTGCCTGTTGGTGGCTCGTACCGTGCCGTGCCTGCATCTTGGCGTGTCGTGCCGTGACGGGCCACCATTTAGCACACCCCAACCCACGGCACGGCACAACCCACGTGTCTGACGTGTCAGGCATCGAGCCACCCATAATATTTTAAATTTTTTAAAAAAATTTTGAACAACTTTTTAAATGGATATACTATTTAAATAATTTTATTAATTTATATATATATTTTATTATATTATTATTGTTCTTTTTATTATTCTAATTTTTATTATTATAGTTCCTTATTATTATTTATGTTAATTTATAGTCGTGCTTGGCGTGACGTGCTAGCGAGCCAAACTACCGTGCCGCCCGCGTGTTTGTGCCGTGCTCGTGCTAGATTCTTGAAATCGTGCTCATGGCACGGCCCACGACTGTAATACCTCGTATTTTTATACGTATTTTAATTAAAATAAGTATTTTGAGAAGTATTTAACTAAATTGAAATATTTTATTTAAAGTATTTTAATTATTCATTTTAAGAAGTTTAAAAATATTTTATAAAAGGAAAATTTATTTAATTAATTATTTTATTTAAGTTGGGATTTAATTTAAGAAAGTTTTATTTTAGTAAAGTTTTATTAGGGAAGGGATTAGGAAAGATTAAAAAAAAAAAAAGGAAAGTTTAGGGAGAAGAGTTTCTAGAGAAGGGATATAAATATTCAACATTTGAGACAAATCAAACTTTGCTCAGAGTGGAGAAAACCCAAGGTAAACTTCTTTCTCTTTCTCTTTATTTTTCTTTTTTTTTTCTTTCTCTTTTTCCCCCTTCCCCTTCTCGGCTCCCCCTCACCGCTGACCACCACCGGCAGCGCCAACCGCCGGTAGCAAGCAGCAGCCGTGGTGGCTGTCGCTACCACCCCCTTTTTTCGAACAAAAAAAAAATTTTAAAACTTTGTTTTAAAAACTAGTTTAATCCTAGATCTAATTATTAATTATGAGTTTTGTGATTTGATTTTTGATGTTTGATTATGAGTATTATGTAAATTTATTTTCAGATTTTATTTTTAATTGAAAAGCCCCAATTTTTGAAACCCTAGGTTCTTGAATTATGAATTATTGAAGGATTATGATATATAATGGTTTAAACCTTTGATTAAAGTGTTTTAAGGCTAAATTACAACAAGTTTTCATTAAAATATAATGTTGGAAATTTTGGTAGTACATTAAAAAGCAAGTTTCTTTAAGAAATTTCAATTACCCATTTAAAGTATGATGTTTTAAATATAATTTCAGCTATTTTAATTAAATTATGAGGGGTTTTATAATAGTATATATTGCTGGAAATTTGTGTAGAGAGGATTTTAATACTCTTCTATGATTTTAAATTGTAGGAGACTTCGAAGTGAGTGATTTCTATTACTCGTGGCGATTTTAAGATCGTATACAAGGTACGTTCGCGTACTTAGCATAATTTTATTTGTGTAGTGGCATGCTAAATGTGTTTAATTGATTACAAGTAGTATCATGCTAGATTTGGAATGGAAATTATGATTTGGATGTTATTGGTGATTGAATTATGAAACATGATTTATTTGTGATGGATTAATAGATGGAAAATTATAGTTTGGAATATTGTTTATGAACCACACTTTTATTTATGGCATGTTAGAGAGCATGTTTAATTAAACTAAATGTTTAATTTGGGTTGGAATATTAAAAGGGAATTTTATTATGGTTCATACACTAGGTGAAAAAAGGAAATTGGCACCGGTTCAAAACCCCTCAATGCCACCGGTTTTGAACCGGTGCCAATTATTGCATAAAAAGCCACCGGTTCAAACCGGTGGGAAAACTTGTTATTGGCACTGGTTAACCGGTGCCAAAAATGCCCAAAAAAATTTAATTCATTGTTTTTGGCACTGGTTAACCGGTGCCAAAAGTGCCCAAAAAATTATTATTTTTATTTTTTTTTTTGTCTTTTTCCACTTAAAAATTAAATCGACTAAAATAAATAAGAACATCAAAATATAAATCGAATATAAATCAATATAATCGAAAATTTACAATATATAATTAAAAAAAATTTACAATATAGATCAATAAAATAGATCAATTACAACATATAAATAAAAAAAAATTATAATATAAATAAAAAAAAATTACAATATAAATAAAAAAAAAATTACAACATCAAAATAAAAAAAATCCCCATACAACATCTAAATCAATATTCTTGCATCTTGATTCTTCGAGTTAAGATCTTAATCAATATACCTGCACTAATTAAAAAAAAAAATCGATTAAAATAAATAAACTGCGAAAAAAATAAAAAAAAAACCAGAAAAACCCACAAAAATAGAAACAAAAACCATTGTAAAACCCAGAAATTCAAATCAAACCCAGAAATTCAAATCGAATTCCAAAAAAAAACCTAGAAAAAAAAAACAAACCAGAAATTCAAATCGAATTCAAGAACTTGAAAAAAAAACCAGAAATTGAAATCGAATTCAAGAGCTCGGAAAAAAACCCCCCAGAATTAAAATCGAATTCAAATCGATTAAAATAAAAAAAAGTCGATTAAAATAAAAAAAAAATCGAATTAAAATCGATTAAAAAAACTCAAGAAAAAAAATCGATTCGTGGAGGTCTTGGTGGTGGTGGAAAAGTCGGTGTTGCATGTGTTCGTGGTGGTCTTCGAATGAAAGAGAAGGAGAAGGACACGAGGGAGAAGGAGACGAGGGAGAAGGAGATCGAAGGGAGATGAGGGAGAAGGAGATCGAGATGGGAAAGAGAAGGGAGAACAGGAGACGGGGTGAGCAGGAGAAGGAAAGAGGAGGAGAGGAGAGAGAAAGAGAGCAGCTGAGAAAGAGAGGAGAGTTAGGGTTGGGGGGTATAAATGGGGCGGGTTTTTTTTTTAATTAACAAACCCACCGGTTCACAATGGCACCGGTTCAAACCGGTGGGCTATATGTTTTTGCCACCGGTTTGAACTGAACCGGTGCCATTATTCCTGGTTCATTTACCCGCCCATTTTTTAGCCTATTTTTGCCACCGGTTTGGACTGAACCGGTGGCAATTAAGGGGTGCCTTTTTGCTTTTTTCTATTAGTGATATAATTTTTATTGATGCTTTAAGCATGGAAAAGGAGCTATGTAAGTATCTAAATACACGAGGAATAAATTATATGTTAGTGCCTTAGTGCATTTAAGGTGTTTGTAACACCGATGGATAGGATTTGTGGCGCTTCATGCGTTTAAGGTGTCATTGGCACCGAGGTAGAATTAAAAAGGGTTCAATATTAAATATTATGTGGTCACTAATTATTCAAGAATTAAATTGGTATGTTTGATTGTTTGAATAATTATTGTTGATTGAATGATTATGGTTTGAGAGTCATCACCAAGTTTAATAATATGTAAATAACGTAAAATGAAAGAGATTACGCACCAAAACTTTTGAAACGTATATACCTTGAGTATGAACATATGGGGGGAGTTATGTGACGTTATATTTGATCATAACTTCTACTGGAGTACAGGACGTTGTACATTCCTTTTTTTTATTATTATTATGCCACTACTACAAAATTGCCAATGTAGAACGCCTTAAATAGGCAATATAGGACGCTTTAGAGGCGTCCTTCAACTAGGGTGCCTTGTAAAGTTTATAAGACACCTCTTGGAGGCGTTCTATATTAAATACAATATAGAATGCTTATCATAGATAAGTGTTTCCAATGCTATGTACCAAATAGTTAGAAAACAAGGAAAATGGAATGCTTACCTTGTGATAGGCGTTCCATATGCCTATAAAAAGAGACGCCTTTCTCAAAAACCAGTTCTCTTTTTATCCTCTTTTTTTTAAAAAAAAAATATAAAATGATTTTAAAATATTTATACGGAAGCATTAATTTAGTCTGGATTAACGTATGTAGTAGATTAGATTTTAAGTAAGAAAACGAATGCTTTATTAATTTTAATCGAGAATTTACAAATTGACTAATAATTAAGATTTTAATTCAACTTAATAATAATACATACATAGCAGCACAAAATGAAATCAGATACAAAATCTATATAGTACAATCAAATTTATAGCTTCATTTTAGAACGCTAAAAACAACTCCAATCTCTATAATTATCCCAGTTGATATGACGAAATCAATCTACGTTGTATCGAGCTCCTTTGCTTCAAAACCTTATTATGTAAATCTCTGCAACAAAAAAAAGTGTATTAGATTTCAATGTTTAGCTATACTTGCAGACAGATTCACCAATTTTGAAACAAAAAAAAGTGGTTGAATTTTTTTTTTTTTTTTTTTTGGATGAACAATAGTATAAAACTGTAAAAATTTCATATCCATTTCATACCTAGATTCATCAATTAAACAAAAATTGAATCCCCATTATCCTAAAAATTGAATCCCTATGTACTGATATGATAGAAGTATATACGACAAATAAAAACCAATGAAATTATTACTACCCTTTAAATTATAAAAACAAGAACTAATAAAATTTCAGACCCAAAATTGAATAAAATAAAATAAAGCTCATAACAAGTGTTGATTATCTCCGTACCTCTTGAAACTCGAATTTAATATGCTCTTGTTCAAGTGAGACGATGCAATCTAACAACCCAAGGTGGTGGCTATGCAACGAAGGTAATGGTGATGAAGTTTTTATGGCGGTGGGGTGGCGGTGGTGGCGCTGCTTGTGGTGCTTCGATTTCTCCGGCAAATCCTTATCAGAAGGTGATGTTGTGCTTGCGATGAGATTCTTGGGAATCGCTTGCCACGGCGAAAGAAATTCGAGGGTTTCGATCTGGGCTTGGGAGAATCGGGGTTCACAATTGATTTCGCGGCTCTAATAAAAAGGGGGGGGGGAGAAATAGTTTAAAGAGAAACCTCTGGATTTTGTTGGACATGGAAGAAAGCTTAATTAGAGGGATTTGAGGATGACGGCAAGCGAACAAAATTCCATGGAAGAAAAAGAGTTGTAGAGAAAATGGAGAAAGAGGAGGCGGTAGATCGAAGCTAAGGGGAAATTAGGAGGATTAGGTTTAAACTAGTGGGGTGTGGTTGAAATAAAATAATAATCGACAAATCAAATGGAAACTGTCAACGTAGAACACTGTTCTATAATGTAAATCCATATTTTATTTTAATTATGGTAAATTATATTAAACGGTTCTTAATGAGGGGCGTTCTATTTGATTCAACTTATAAAGCTGTCCTCTATTAAAGGCGTTCTATTTACTTCTAGAGAACGCCTATCTAACTTAACAGTTGTGTATTATGCGTTACTTTTGCCACTTTTGTGGTAGTGTGCGCAGGAATTCCGCCACTTACGAGTGGTTATTGATGCTGGCACGGTTAGCTCCTGTGTCAATAACCTCAATTTATTGGGGGAGGTTAGTGGGGAAACCCGTTCGATGCGTACTCAACGCAAAATAAATTATGTAGTTGTCTAGTGAGAAGTTTTGTTGAATGTTGTATGCTTGAAAAACAGGTGCAATAAGGTAAGTTGTGTGTTGATATGTAATTGCATGTTAGTGTGTTAATTACGCTTATGTACTCAGCTTTGCTGATTGTGTGTTTTGTGTGTTTGTTGGCCTTGTCTTTATCTTGGCCCTATGATGACCCATTTTTAATGGAGAGTAGTGGAAACTAGTAGAGAGAAGCTTTTCAGGTGATGAAGCATATTCATGAATGGGCATGAGTGAATAGCGAATCATGCTAGTTTCTATAAGTATATGATGTGTTTAATGCTTTAATTATTTATGATATTATTATTATGCATGACTAACGCAAAAGTTTTGAAGTTGGTTTGGTTTCAATAAGGGCCTATAATGGATCCAAGTTGTAGGTTGATTTTATTTTACTTCGTTTGACTTTGGTTTTGACTTTACTTTCGTGAGTTGACCTTTTAAGTTGAGTCGTTTTAAATTTATTTTAAAGGAGAGTCTTCCGCTATATATCTTTGATAGTTGCCTTAGCCGTTTTCATGGTGGCGGTAATGTCTTAGATATTCCTATTTAAAGTTTTAAACAAGGCAAAACAGGTATTTTAAAAGAAAGGAATTTCTAGGGTGTTACAACGGCCCACTCCTCGGTCACCGTGCCATGCCGCTGGCGGGCTCGTGCCGTGGCGGGTCGTGGGCCAGCATGGACCATGCCCACCTCTACGGAGTACTTACTTTATTTTTCGGACATGAAGTTTGAGTAGGAATAATAGAGAGTATATCGTATTTTATAATAGAAGTGGAGTAAGTTAAAGAAGTAAAAAAAAAAATTGAAAAAGCAAAAGTGAATACAAGTAAAGAGGATAGAGAAGATAAAAAATACTCTATAAGATCATGTTCACTTCACCTTAAAAAAATAATATTCAATAAAAATAATTTTAATTCAACAAATATAATTTCAGTTTAGTAAAAATAATTTCAGTTAAGTAAAAATATAATCAATAACTTCAAAGACGAAATATAATAGAAAATCAGTTAAAATAATTTTAGTTCAGAAAAAGTAATTTAAGCTTAGTAAAATTAATTTCAGTTTAATTAAAGTATTTTAAATTTAACAAAAATAATTTCAGTTTAATAAAAAAAAATCAATTCAGCAAAAATAAGGTGATGTAATATAAAATGGAGGTGAAAAATAATTAAATATACAAATCCAAAAAAGAAGGCATTAAAAAAAATAAAAAATAAATAAAAAAGGAAAAAGAAGTACAGAGTAAAAAATAAAATATGGAGGGAATAATTTTTTATAGCCTCATATCATCGAGACCAGTAAAACGAACCTAGTCTGATTTGCTGCCTATCTTAACACCCATTAATACAATATTCATTTGATTAATTTAATTTAGACAGTCCAAAATTGTTGAGATTTTATTAGTGGTCCAAAATTGTTGAGATTTGGCCGTTTGAAAGTGATTAGCCTTTTTTTTACCATTCAATCAATACAGTGCTTTTCACAGGCTTGGGGTTTTGGATTTGGCAGGAACCTTATTTTGTTTTAACGTTATGGAGAATTAATTAGAGGCTCTTCTACTAAGTGAGGGATAATTTAAGTGGTTAGAGCTCCCCTCTCGATTGCAGGTGTTCCTGAGATCGATTCTTATCGCCCGCCCTTGTGACTCTCTAAACACCAAGAAAAAAAATTAGAGGCTCTTCTAGCAGAAGCTTGATATACGGTAGTATCCATGTTTATTTACAACTCTCACATCTCTGGTTCCCATAATAATGGAGTATAATATGCTCTACTCGGTAGTGTTTGTTTTATTTTACACGGTTTTTATAATAAATATTTGTCTATGTATATCTTTAAACGAACATCGGAACATGTAATTATTAAAATTATTTTAAATACTTGTTTTAAAATTTTTAAAAAAAATTGAGATGAATTTAATAACATTTACACTAATTTTTATTGACTCGTGATGCATTTTCCATTATTACTTGATATTTTTACGAGCCTTGGAAAATCTTAAAAAATTGTCCAATTTTATGTAATCTGTAATATAACGTTCACTTCAGTCTCTAGAGAACATTTTCAAGCTTGATAAAATTAGGCATCAGAGTGTTTGCCATGCTTCCCAAGGATCCCACAAGACTAATTTTGTAAGCGGAACCCTCCTAGACTCATGCTCATCTAGTCATCTTACTATCCCCTCAATAACAAAAATGCCCTTTAAACGAAATGAGATGATACCTTCAATGGCCATATGTCCATGCGTCTTATGCCTTGGTTAGGCAGCAACACCAAGAAATATACAAACAGCAATCAAAGTGAGTCTTGTAAAATAAGTTTGGCATACAATTAAAGTGACCAAATGACTATTCGACAGATAAAAAACGTTCTATACTGTAGTTTTAGACTTTAAATAATGCTAGATTGCTAGCACTTTAAGAAAAATTAGCTAGTGTGCGCGGCTCCTTAGTTATTGTACATAATTATTCTCACAAAGTCTTATATGTGACTGGTCACACGATGTGACCAATTAGTATAAATGTTACTTTATTTTTTTTATAAGTGGTCATACGGTGTAGCCGGCCACACACAAAACAGGTTGGATTATTCTAGTACATTTTTATTGTTGAAATGTCCCACTCATTTTCATGCCTCTTATTTAGATCTCATGTCTATCTAATAAAAAAATATCATAATAAATACACACAAGCGTAGCAGTCTTCAGGCGGTATCCCCTATCTTGAGGAAGATCGTCACAAAAATCGGTTACTCTAGAGACGTGTGCTCGACGGTGCAAGATACGCGTTTCTTAACTCTTTTATCTGTTTAACTAACGCTAGTTTGCAGGTATCGGCGTTACAAGAATAATTTAGGATCGCAGAACGTTTTGAATCATTCTCCGTCCCTATCGCTACTTTGACTTTCGTTTTCGAAACTTGCGTTTCTCCAAACTCAGTCAAAGTAGGGGCATCTGTAGACACCCAAATGTGTCTCCCCAAAACCAAACCCGGTGATGAATACTTTTCACGTCGAATCATAATCGAATGAAGTGAAAGTGTGGAAAGTCTAGTGTTGTGATTAGTTTTTATTCTTTAATTTCTCTCTATTTTCGAAAACCTATTTTATGAAAATAGCCAATCCAGTTTAGTTTGGTCTATGACAAGGGACCAATAATAGTGTAGTTGGATTAGGCTCGAAAAGAGCTTTCCAACGATATATTATAAGCCCAATTCCGATGAATAATGAGAAAGTTATGGCCAAATTACTAAACTGGGTCCGGTTTGACCTTTATATGCGGCCCAATGATCTAGAGGAGGGCCCATTATGATTTATCATTCCTAATGTAATTAGGATTGATTATAGTCTTCTAGAATCTTCTAGAAGGTTCTTTTGAATCCTAATGTGATTAGCATTGATAATTGAGTTTTATGAGTTTTATTTAGAATAAAAGAAGTGTTTTAAATAAAATCACAGTTTTACCCCTCGTACACTTAATTTTATCAAAAATATGAAAACGTGTGAAAAATTGCCTGTAGCACCGCACCACGGGCTGTTGCCTGGCGACAGGCCTGTCGCGCGGCGACACACCTGTCGCTCGGCGACAGAGGCTTGTGTGGCGACAGCGTCGTGTTTTATTTTTCTTGAAACTCTGATTCTTTTTTATCATATTCCAACTGATTTTCGTTATAAATAGCCTCTTTAAACCTCCGTTTTCAATCATCTACAATCTACAATCAACAAACAACAATCATCCTTTCTTTCTCTCTCTAAAAGCTAGAAGCTTTCCTTCTCCCTCTATTCTTTTTCTAAACCTTTCCTCTCACAAAATTCCTCATACATTAGCACTAGATACACATAGCCAAGTTCGAAGTTGCCTTCGCCCTAAACGTGAAAGGTTATAATTTCTGAGGGTTTGGTCCCTAATCTCTATTTCAATTATTTAATTTAATTGTTTGATTTTATATTTTCCTTGAAGTTACTAACGCGTGTATTTTGTTATTAGAAAGAGATACGAGGCATCAAAGTATGTAGTCTTATTGCTCTATTCTTGTAGAAAGCATGTTTATTATTTATTAATTCCTAGCATCATGCTTAGGATGTTATTATTGCTTTCTAGTATCATGTTTAGGGTGCTTCCTATACTTTCTAATATCATATCAATATCATGTTAGTATCATGTTAGGGCTAAAACTTTGATCTTTATTGCTTAGTTACATGCTAGGATTTGTTATTAATCTTGTTAGTATCATGCCTAGGATCTTGCTAATATTATTATGCTTTATGCGTTAACATGATTGTTTTAATTATGATTGTTATTATGATTATGACTATAATTATGATGATTGTTATTATGTTGCTTGATATTATATTTACTGTTGTTGCTTGATCACGCCTTTTATGCATGTTTAAAGGGAATTTGTACGTGTAATCACGCTTGATAAGATAATTGATAAATCTTGTTTAGCCTAATATGATTATAATTCAAGTGATCGCCAAAAATAGTTTTGCTTTTGCATTAAATTCAGCCAACATAGATAAATAGGTTTAGGGTAAACCTAATGGTTGTATGTTAGTCAGAAAGCGCACATGAATACGAGAAGAATAAAGTAGAGGCCTATTCTTAGGGCAGGAGATTGGATTTGTACCTTCATCCCCGAACACCAGTCATGGTTCCAGACCTATTGGAGTTGACGATCTCCTGGATCGTTAGGGGGTGTAACCTTCACCCTGTAAACGGTTTACAAGTTTCTAAAACTTGTTGGCGACTCTTTTGCTCTAGCTTCCTTCCCTTTGGACGCCACCATGCTTAAGTGTATGATCACAGTGGGGCTCAAGTGTAGGATGACTTGAAATATTCCCTACAGTTTTTGGCGACTCCGCTGGGGAGGATTTCTATTTTAATTTCTAAATTTTATTTTGGCAATGATTTAGAATGAGTGGATGAGACTCGAAAACTTCTAAGTATTTCATGTGCGTAATTTTGATTAACATTATTGTCATATGCATAAAAAAAGGTTCTCATTGGATAGACCATCCGTAATGAGTAAAAAAACATAGGATTTTCTTACACGTAGGAAATTTGAGGAATATCTTTCACAACTAGAACCGAAATAATGCTGCAAAAAACTGGAAAATTTTACGAACACAGAAAGCTGCTTGGAAAGTTAAACGTGGATGGTGCTTGGAAGAGCATTACCACGGCTGGAGAAGGAACTGTAGTTCAAGCCAGTGATGGAGGTTGGCCTTGTGGTTTCTCGTGGAAGATCACTGCAAGGAACTCCTCAGAGGCAGAGCTATTGGCATTTAAGGGAGGCATGATTCTTGCAATCAATGAAAGGTACAAAAAAGTGACAACGGAGACAAACGTCCACTCGCTAAAAGGGATATTGGAGGACCTTATGTTGATTATGGGTCTGGGCTGCACCCGTTACGAGAGAGTGCAAGTCCACCACTTCACAAGACCAAGGAGGTTCCACCTCAAAACCATATGGCAATGAGGGGAGTAGCCCCTTAGCGTTATATTGTGGTGGTAACTCTTGAATTCTTTTAATGTGGGATTCCATTACCACTACACTCCCCCTTTTTAGTGTTTTAGTGTGGGACAAGAGAATGCTCACATGTGGGTTTTCCTGGGCTCAACACTCCCCCTCACATATGAGTTGTCCATAATTTTTAGCCCAGTATAGTTTAGCCATTAAGGTCCCAATCGTGAGATCGTGAACTTGGCTCTGATACCATGTTAATTACGGGTTTGGGCCGCACCCATCACGGGAGAGTGCAAGTCCACCACTTCACACGATCAAGGAGGTTCCACCTCAAAATCATATGGCAATGAGGGGAGTAGCCCCTTAGCCTTATATTGTGGTGGTAACTATAACACCCCTAAATCTCCCTTTACGGAAATATTAGTATAATACGTATAATTATACCATAGAGATAGACTTAGGCGTATTACCGCCGCGTGATTACGCGAGGCTACTCAAACTTACTAAACAAAACCAATACTTTGCAGCGGAAAACTTCAATACTCTTCTCTTATTAATAATAGACTATAAATAGTAACCATTGTCATGAGTACTCAAAAATAAACAGAAAAACCAACATTTCCTAATCTAGGTGAAACCATTCCCGGGACTCCATATGCTCAATTATTGACTCCACCTGAAATTAGTCAACACTGCTTACCATTAAGGTAAACAGGGCGAACCAAAACAAAATAAGAAATACGGATTAGCAAAATATGCTAAGTACGATAAGTGCAAGATAATTAAACTCAATTTATTAGCAAACATGCTTTTGAAATCAATTCCATCCTCTCCAATAATTAAACCAATAATTCCAACTCAAAATTCCAAAACCAATTTCAATAATCAATATCAATAGTCAATTTAATAAAACCAATTCCTCTTTAAAATCCAATTCCTCACCCAAGTGTGCACACCCCCCAAGCTAGTCTCCTTATATTACAAGACTATTCTTGAGGAAAGACTCGGTCATACAAAGTCCAAAGTCTTATCAAATAAACCAAATCCGCATAGTGGGATTACTAACATGCTTATAAAGCTTTAATAATAATAATAATTCAAACTCCTTTTTATTTAATTCCACATGCTTTCAAAATCAAACCTTTTAAACATGAATAATAATTTTAATTATTTAAAACATGATATAAAATCAATACTCCAAATTTATTTATCAAAACCAATTTATTTAAACATGCTTTTATTTCATAAATCATAATTCAATCATCATAAAATCATTCAAACATGCTTATTCAAACCAATCACTTTCAAGGTATCTAGCCACCTAACGTACCTTGATCCTCGCTTATCAAAACACACAAACGGAACCTCAAGAATCTTGATCGAACACACCCTACAAATAAATATAACCTTAATCAATATAAGGTTAACAAATAATCACAATAATTAAATTAAAAACCCCCCAACTATATGTACATGAACCTTTAAAATTAATTTTTATAAACATCATTAAAAATCTGATTTTATATAATTGAAACTACTCATAATAATTTTTATAAATTCCCCATAATAATTATAATTAATTGAATAAGAGAAAAGAAGAAGAAAAGATAAGAAACCAAGGAGAAGAGAAGGGAGGAGGTGGCGGCAAGGGGCTGCCGGCGGCAGCAGGTGGTGCCGAAAGGTGGAGGACGGTGGCAGTGGGCGGCTGGAGAGGTGGTGGTGCACGGTGGAGGTGGTGGTGCGCAAGGAGGAGTAAAGAAAAATAAAAAGAATTTGAGAGAGAATTAAGAGAGAATTATGAGAATTTGTGTGAGGTTTGATCATGAATTGAAGGGGTATTTATAGGCAAGTGTAAGCATGATTTATGCTAGGAAAATGTAGGAAGAATTATGATAAGTAGGGTTTAAGGGATTACTTGGAGAAGTGAATAAAAGAATTAAGGAAAGTTTGGATATTAAGGTGATTGTGTATAATTGAATATGGAATGTATGTATGTCATGAAAAATAATAAGAAAATTGGAATTACTTGGGGAATAATTAAGAAGAATGAATGGCAAGAAAATATAATGATTAGATATTAAAAAAAATGGAGAAATAGAATTAAGGAAAATAAGAGATTTTGGGAGATAATTAAAAATACAATTTTACCAAATAAATTCCCTCAAAATAATTCAAAAGGGTCGAAAATATTGAGCTCACCATAGCTCAAATTTTCGGATTCCTCTAGATATATTTAGGAAGATTTTGCTCGTTTTTAAGGAATAATTGTTTAAATAATATAGAATAAATAAATAATTAATTAATTAAATACTAATTATTCACCAATAAATAACCAAGAAAAATCAGATTTTCCATACATGGAAAATCCGAAATCCCTAGCTAAATATTGGGAATTTTCGGTCATCTAAAATAATTAATAAAATATTATTTTGCTTTAATTAAAATATCCGAAATATGTAAATAATCCGGTTTTTTTAAAATAAGATAAATGGATAATAAATCTTATCCAAAATAATAATTAGATTTCAAAATACTTTTGGCGCCAAAATTCAAATATTATTTTGGCTCCAAACAATTAATTTACTAAAATACTCTTTTTATAAAATAATTCCTAATTAATTGATTAGAAAATACGTATGAAAATACGGGGTATTACAGTAACTCTTGAATTCTTTCAATGTGGGATTCCATTACCACTACACTCCCCCTTTTTAGTGTTTTAGTATGGGACAAGAGAATGTTCACATGTGGGTTGTTCTTGGGCTCAACACCTTAGGAAGAGTGGTACTCATGAACTAGCTGCTACTCTCAAGGATATTGGGGAGCTACTCAAAGGTGCTTGTAAGTTCGAGTTTAGCTACATTCATAGGGAGGCAAACGAAGTAGCTCATCATTTGGCAAAGCTGGCGGTGCAGCTGGATGATCGCATTATGACTCATGAATCAGTGCCCAGCTGCGCAAGATCTGCTTATGAGAAGAATTTGGCGGAAAGCAGTGAAAACAACTAGCTTGCAGCTCAATGGCAGAGAGTTGTTAGGCATCTATCCTATTTTAATTTTGTTTTCTAGAATGCGGTTTGTAGTATTGCTCAACTTTGTTTCGGCTTTATGTTTTTGTGGCTGCTATGCAGCCTGCTCCAAACATTTGGGATTTGATTAAGTTTTAATATATTTTCCTTTTCCCCTTAAAAAAAGATCAAAGTGAGTCTTGTAAAAAAGATTTGGCATACAATTAAAATTAAAGTGACCAAATGACTATTCCAGAGATAAAAAACGTTCTATACTGTAGTTTTAGACTTTAATGCTACATTGCTACTTTGCTTGCACAGTCGCACTTTAAGAAAAATTAATGTGTACGACTCTTTAGTTATTGTACCTATATTACCTCCATTTTTTAATGTTCAACTCACTTATTATTTATGGGATCAAAATAAAATAACTTTGACCACATTCTATGACTTATACAATATATGTGATCTTATTAATTAGATTCCCCTTATTATAAGTTTTTCAAATATCATTTTTTTTATAATTTTTACTTATATTTAGCCGAAAATACTTATGGTCAAAGATGTTCATTGAAGACCGCGCAAATGCAAAGTGAGTCAAATTTTCAGGAAGGGAGGGAGTATACTCCGTATTTATTTTGGTTCACTTTCACTGTTGAGATGTTCCACTCATTTTCATGCCTTTTCTTTAGATCTCATGTCTAAAATTACTACAGTAGTATAATTATATTTACCCCGTGTTATTTGCCAAAAAAAATAATAAATAAAAAATAAAATAAATGAATAAATAAAATTACCCGTTATGTTTTAAAATTACTAGCAGTCTAGCACAACGTTTAAATTTGAATTTAATACATCTGTTTCTGTCTGATCCCAACTCCTCCAGGAACTCGGACCTGAGATTCTGATACCCCTATCGGCAAGCTGAGAACCTACACAATGAGAAGAAGTTAGCTAACCCCGGGGTGATCCGGGGATAACCACTCCGATGATAAAGTCAGAAAGTATTTGAGAAGAGAAGATAAGTAAGAGAAAGAAAGTAGAGAGAGATTAGAGAGAGAGAGAGAGTCATTAATTGTCCCTATTTATGAGGTCTTACCTACTTATTTATAGTAATCTACCTTGACAGGTGGCTTTCACCCATGCACAACCTTTCGCGCCAAGTGTCGAGTTTCTGTTGCCACGTGTTAAATTGCGGCAGGCCGACATGTCCTCTTTCTGTAACATATCGGCGTCTTCTTGTGATCTGGTCACGTGCTTTCGCAAGATATCGGTCATGCCCGGATATCATCCCATACAATTAGCCCCCCAAGTGAGGACGTATGATCGTTCATCATCGTGCTCAGTTAATCATGGGAGACATGCTGAACCTAACAAAACAAACTTTGGGTTCCGCATCTCATTCTTCAGACTCTTCTCTAAATTGGAAATTTTTTTGTAACAACGTTTCTTGCACTCTGTTAAGTACTGTGTATTAACAAAGTTTCATTACTAGTGTTGTCGTTTGTCAAAATTCATTGTAATCGCTTGGCCTGTATCTAGGCAAATTAGTGTCTACACATTCATATATTTTCAAGCTCTATGTTCTTTTGCTGAGAAGTATCATTTTAATTTGCTACTTTTAGTACTCTTTGTTATTCATTGGGCAAAGAGGGTGACTTTTGTAAACTCCGTTTTCCTCCCCAAGTGACCTTGTATGCTGATAACATACAAGGTCAACTCATTATAAAAAACCTGGGAGCGAAAAACTCCGTTTTCCTCCCCAAGTGACCTTGTATGCTGATAACATACAAGGTCAACTCATTATAAAAAACCTGGGATCGAAAAACTCCGTTTTCCTCCCCAAGTGACCTTGTATGCTGATAACATACAAGGTCAACTCATTATAAAAAACCTGGGAGCGAAAAACTCCGTTTTCCTCCCCAAGTGACCTTGTATGCTGATAACATACAAGGTCAACTCATTATAAAAAACTTGAGAGCGAAAAACTCCGTTTTCCTCCGCAAGTGACCTTGTATGCTGATAACATACAAGGTCAACTCATTATAAAAAACCTGGGAGCGAAAAACTCCGTTTTCCTCCCCAAGTGACCTTGTATGCTGATAACATACAAGGTCAACTCATTATAAAAAACCTGGGAGCGAAAAACTCCGTTTTCCTCCCCAAGTGACCTTGTATGCTGATAACATACAAGGTCAACTCATTATAAAAAACCTGGGAGCGAAAAACTCCGTTTTCCTCCCCAAGTGACCTTGTATGCTGATAACATACAAGGTCAACTCATTATAAAAAACCTGGGAGCGAAAAACTCCGTTTCCCTCCCCAAGTGACCTTGTATGCTGATAACATACAAGGTCAACTCATTATAAAAAACCTGGGAGCGAAAAACTCCGTTTTCCTCCCCAAGTGACCTTGTATGCTGATAACATACAAGGTCAACTCATTATAAAAAACCTGGGAGCGAAAAACTCCGTTTTCCTCCCCAAGTGACCTTGTATGCTGATAACATACAAGGTCAACTCATTATAAAAAACCTGGGAGCGAAAAACTCCGTTTTCCTCCCCAAGTGACCTTGTATGCTGATAACATACAAGGTCTATTCAGTGCAAGGTGGACGTTATGGTAGTGTAACCGTTTTTCTTCTCTCTTTTTTTTGTTTGTTTGGGCGGGAAAATTTTTACACGTGTCACAAATCCTGCCGCTGCTTTTTGAAAAAGTTTGTCAATTAACAGCCGTCAGATCTCTGAACCGCCTTTCCCTTCAATTGGCCTTTCAGTTTCTTCTCTTTAGATCAAAATTTCGCCATTTCCTCATTACTTCGCATTTTTTCCTAGTTTTTTTTTTTTCTCGAAAAAGTTTAAGTTACCGACCAAAGTTCTTTCCTTTCTTATCTTCTTCGCGTTTGGTTTGTGCATTCCGTCTCCTCAGGCGTATCTTCTCTTTCTTCGTCGTTTCCTTATCAGTTGGAGGCGTTAAATCCGCGATTTTCATCGAAGGTATTTTTGTACCCTAACCTCTGATTTTTCATGCCCCTTTTTTTTTTTATATATATTTTCTTATATTCAATTAAATGTCTTAAGATAGTGTTGAAGAGAATTTTCCTAACCTTAGTACTGCTAGGCGTCGTTTAATTAGGCAATCTTTAGGCAAAGAAACCGGTAGTAATCAGGGTAATTCGTCTTCCCTTTCTGATAATATTGACTATCCTTTTGAGACGTTATCTTCTGAAGAGGAAAAACGCGCTTTTATGATACATAGGACCATTGCCCACCGTGAAAGTGCCCTTCACCCTACTAACCCTGATATCCCTGCCGATACTGAAATTCTTGACGTTGAGCCTGTTAATGTCCGTTATCACTTACGCAGCTTTACTGGGAGACGATATTTTAATCAATACGGCACTAACGTTGGCAATATAGGTATAAACACTATGCCAAGGGTAAAGAGTACAAGTTATCAACCCCGAGCCGCCGCCCGTGAAGCCGCTGAGGCCGCCAAAGCAGCCAAAGCAGCTGAGGCCGCCAAGGCAGCGGAATCTAGCAAAAGACCTGGACAAGGTCAGGTTATAAGTTCTTCTGAAGAAGAACTTGAGGATGATATCCCTTTGACACCTGAAGAAGGTCCGTCATCTCCTGTTCATGATTCTGCCGTCAACTCAGTTTTAAGAGATGACGACGCTCAGGAAGACAGTGTAAATAATGAGAGTAGGGATAACATTGTTGATTTAACGGCTGAGGTTATCCAGGAAGAGAATCTGGACGAGGGGTATAGTTCTGAGACTGATAGGGCTGAGTTCCGACAACCTATGGTTCTTGCCAGCGACGGAAAAGTAGCAAAGGAAAAGATAAGTGAAGCTTTTAGGAAAACGGCAATTACAAAGGACTATTGTCGTCGTGCGAAAAAGTTCTTTAACTTACCTGATGGGTATGAGTTGTCTCTCCCTCCATCTGGAGCTTCAGTGTTGGATTGTCCAGCTGGTTCCGTTGCTGTTTACATGAAGCACTTGGATTTCGGCCTCCGCTTTCCTCTACATCCCTTTGTTGCTAAAATCTTGAAGGCTTGGAACGTTTGCCTGGTCCAGTTAACCCCTCAAACCATTCGTGCCGTTGTCGCTACAGTTTGGGTTATGCTATATCGGAACTTCCCTCTAACCCTTAATGTATTCAGGCGGCTTATTACCCTAAAGAGAGATGGTCAATCAGATGGGTGGTGGTCTTTATATACCCTACCTCATAAATATACCGTCCATCCTAAATTATCTAGCTGCAAAGGTTGGAAGGATAAGTTTTTCTTCATGTCAGTCCCAGAGGATTTTCCTTTGAGGAGAACTTTTTTCAAGCCTCATCCCCACTTTGATTCAATCCCCGAGAGAAATCTCGGGAAACATGAAGAGAGGGCTGTCAATTACTTTAACATCTCTGAACATGATGAAGGTGACGGCAAGGTTCGTCTTATTCCTGCGGTGTGGGTGCCGAATGTGAGTTACATTCTGGGCAACGCGCCGCTTTCTCGTGTCGGTCTTTGTTGGACTGACCAGCATGGTATAGCTTATCCTTCTTGGCTTTATTACGCTTATTTACTAATTATTCATTTTCTTTTTTCATAATGAAAACGGCGTAGCTTACTTGTTTGGTGCTACCTTCCTTTCCCTTTTATTATTATTTTTTTTTTATATACATTCGCATTTAACTGATTGAATTTACATTCCTTTTCACCAGGTATTGACAAGTTGGATAACAGACAACTCGGCCTATCTTCTGACGGGACAAGGGTTATCAGGCGCTGCCCGAAAGCTTCCGACCCCTACGATACTCTTGCTTCCGTTTGCGGGCGTGCTCCAGCCATTAGTGCCAAGAGAAGAGCTGAGATCATGGCCGATGAAAATACCAAGAAAAGAAAACTAACACCTCTAGCCAACCGGCGAGGCGGCATTGTGATCTCCAGCCCCAGGCAACCTGAAGGGCGAGCCGAAAAGAAAAGGGAGCAATCGGCGCCCGAGAAGAAGAAAGACCAGTCGGTGTCTGAAAAGACCCCGACTGCTAACAAAGCTAAAAGCCCTGAGGCCGTTGTGAAGAAGGTTATTCAGGGTATTGAGGTCGAAGATCTCACTTCTGCTGAATCTCCCCGTCTACCTCAGGCAACCACCGTAATTGCTCCTACAACGGTTGGGTCGGACTCTAGCATCCCAGCCTTGACTTATCGGTCCAATCAATGGATTGAACGTGTTTCTGGAAGGTTTCCAGAATCAGGAGAAGCATCATCAAGCCTCCGCCAGCGAAAGTGCTATGCAGGAAGTCATCAAAAATGCTGAAAAAGCTTTGGATGACTTAAGGAAAATAAAAGAGAAAGACGACAGAGAGATGTCGGAGCTGAAGATCAAGGCTGAGAGGGTTGCCAATCTCGAGCTAGAGGTGCAAAGTTTGAAGACTCAGATCACTGAGAAAAATAAGGTCGTTGAGCGGCTTCCCTCAGTTGAAAAAGATCTCCGGGATGCCAGGATTAAAATTAAGAGCCTTGAAGAAAAGGTTCAAAAAATGGAAGCCGACAAACCTGGTATTCGTCGGAGAGCGGTCGGCCGTTATCTAGCCTCTGATGAGTTCTGCTCCAAGCTCCAAGATCGTTTTGATGGAGGTTGGACCGCTGCTCAGAGATGTATTGCTCACGCCGCCGGTTGGAAGAAGGATGATTGGGCAAAAATTGAAAAGGCTTTCGGCGAGGAAGCCTACAAGATCCCTTCTGGCTTTGAGGCGCAGCAATTTTCTGATGAGGACTTGTATAACCTGGCGCCAACTGTTGATGACGGCCCCAGCAATCCCAGCATTTTGGATTCCCCAGCGCCTGAGAATGCTCAATCTTAAAGGGGCGGGCAGTCATCACCGACATCCTCTTGTGGGTCTTGTATCATTGGGCCTTACCAGCCGTAACTCTTTTATTGTTTTTGTATGTATGAACATGTTTTGACAGTGCTGTTTTATCGGCATATACCCCTCTTTTGTGGTGATGCCTGTCGGCTGTTAATTTTATCTGTTGTGTAAACCTATTTTTATTTTTACCGTCTGCCGTTTGCCTTTAAAATTCTATACTTTTATCATAACTGTGTTACTCTTTAGTTATCATTTTCTAGTTTGCCTGTTTTTAAACAAGGTTATGATAATCATGTTGCCTCGCCTTGCTAGTTTTCAATGCATAAAAAATTGCAAAAAATAGTTACTTACCTAATGCTTTGTCTGAAATCCGAAAACTTCCAGTTAGAAACCTTTTTAAAGACGCCAGCTTCCGAAGATACCAGATCTAAAACCTGGCTCGAGAAATTGCATATAAAAATTACCAGCATATTTTAAAAACTTATCAGCATACTATGGATATCACAACGCATTTGAACGCCATATCATTCCTTGTGCCCCCCAGTGTACATAGTTCACGCTAGAGCTATGCACACTGAGCTGCGAACATAAAAGCGAACGGTTGTTGCTGGTTCAGATTATAACACTGGTCACCTACTGCTGTGTTGTTTTAGCCAGTTAGGTACCCTCTCGGCGATCATTTTCTGAGCTACGCCTCACGTCGGCGTATACTCGAATTGATTTGGCCGGTATTTATATTTTGAACCAGCAACCTCATGAGTTAACATATACAACTGATCAGGTTGTATAACTGTTATCTTCATGGAAGCGGTTTTTAGCTGTCCATCCCACTTAACGATGGTCTGTTAAATGGAGGATGCCTATTTCAATGCGTATTGTCTGAATACTTCTTCATTCATTACCGATATCTTTTTTGATATCAGTTTCAAAAAATAAGGATTTGTTCATTACACATAGTATTTTTTCAATACAGCGGAGTTCCATACATTTTTTAGAGGTATCCCATCCGGGGTTTCCAGATAAAATGACCCTTGGATGACGACATCTCTTATTCGATAAGGCCCTTCCCAGTTTGCAGTCAGCTTCCCGTCTTCATTTCCCTTACCGGTTGCTGCGGTTCTTCGTAAGACTAGATCTCCTTTGCTTAACGGCCTATATGATACTTTTCTGTTGTAGGCCCGTGACATTCTTTCTTTAAAAACAGCTGACTTAACTGCTGCTTTTTCTCTTAGCTCTGGCAAGAAATCTAACTGTTGCCGTAGGAGTAAATCATTTTGATCTGCACAGTAATGCTGAATTCGGAATGTCGGCAACCCGACTTCTGCTGGTATGACTGCCTCCGTTCCAAAAACTAGAGTGTAAGGGGATTCACCTGTGGCTTCTCTCATTGTTGTCCTGTTGGCCCATAATATTTCTGGTATCAAATCCGCCCATAAACCTTTTGCGTCTTCGATCTTTTTCTTAATTGCCGTTATTATTTGCTTATTTGCTGCTTCTGCTTGGCCGTTAGACTGTGGATGGCATACAGCTGCATAAGCAAATTTTACCTTATACATCATTAAGAGATCTTTGACTGGCTTACAGTCAAATTGAGTTCCATGATCAAAAACCATCGCCATCGGCAGGCCGAACCTCGTGAAAATGCTTTTCCATATAAACTTTTTCACTTCCGATGCCGTTATCTTCGCTACTGGTTCTGCCTCTATCCACTTGGTGAAGTAATCAATTCCCACTATCAGATATTTTCTTCCACCTGTGGCTGATGGGAACGGGCCTACTATATCCATTCCCCATTGGGCAAAGGGGACTGGATTCAACATCGGAGTCAGATCATTTGGGGGCAAGTTAATAATTGGAGCAAACTTTTGACACTTTTCGCATTTTTTAACATAAGCCGTCGCATCTGCAATCATTGTCGGCCAGTAGTATCCCCTTCTCATTGCCTCTCTGGACAAAGCTCTTGCTCCGAGGTGATTACCACAACTTCCCTCGTGCAATTCTTCTACTAATCTTGCGGATTCAAAATCCGTTATGCACCTTTGCAACGGCAATGAAAATCCCCTTTTGTATAACTGGCCTTGGTACATAACGAACCACACACTATCTTTCTGTATCCTTCTCAGCTCCCCTTTATCGGTTGGCCCTACACCATGAACGATGTATGCCAGTATTTTATCATACCACTGATCCTCTACTTTAACACAATTGACATCTGCCGGCATCTCATCTATGCTTCTCTACTTTAAAATCTCAACCATAACCGTTCTTTCCAAGTCATTGAAGCTTGAACTTGCCAATTTTGCCAGTGCATCTGCTTGAGCATTTTTTAATCTCGGAACCAGTTTGATCTCAAAGTATTGCAACTGAGCTGCCAATTGCTTCATCTTCTCTAAATACTTTACCATTGCTGGCTCTCGAGTTTCGTACTCCCCACTAAACTGGCTTGATACCAGCTGGGAATCAGTTGTCAAAACTAACCGTTTTGCCTCTGCCGCTATTGACAGCTGCATACCAGCTACCGCAGCTTCATACTCGGCCTCATTGTTTGTTGCCTTGAATTTAAATTTCATGGCGTATTCAAATATTTTTCCATCTGGAGCCGTTATCACAACTCCGGCCCCTGCCCCCGTTGCTGCGGCTGATCCATCAACTGATACTTGCCATGTTCCCAACTCCTCTTCTTCATCCGTGTATGTGGTTTCAACAATAAAATCTGATAACGCTTGAGCCTTAATTGACGTCCTAGGCTTGTAACTTATTTCATACTCCGATAACTCTACTGCCCATGTCAGTAGTCTACCAGACGTATCCATTTTTCGCAGTGACTTCTCTAGGGGATGATTGGTGAGTACTTCTATCGGATGTGCATCAAAGTAAGGTCTTAACTTCCTGGCTGCTACTAGTACAGCTAAAGCCATTTTCTCTATTACTGGGTATCTGCGTTCTGCCGCATTCAAGACATGGCTGACAAAGTAAATCGGTTGTTGTTGCCTCTTCCTTTCTACCAACAAAACGGCCGCTATTGTTTTTGGTGATGCTGAGATGTATAATTGTAACACTTCTCCCTTCTCAGGCCTGGCAATTGTGGGAAGAGATTTAAGATGATTCCTCACTACTTCTAAGGCATCACTTTGTTCTTTTTCCCACTCGAATGCCTTATTCTTTCTCAGCACCATAAAAAACGGGAGTGCTTTATCAGCTGATTTGCTGATAAATCTTGTTAGCCCTGCCATCCTGCCCGTTAACCTCTGTATATCACGAATGGTTCTTGGTTGTTTCATTTGAAGCACCGCATTCACCTTATCGGGATTTGCATCTATCCCCCGTTCACTAACCATGAAACCTAAAAACTTCCCTGATCTCACCCCAAAAACACACTTCTCTGGATTCAACTTCATTTGATATTTTCTCAAGGTTTCGAATGTCTCCCTCAGATCGGCTATATGGTCTTCTTTTTTCTTACTCTTTACTATCGTATCATCCACATACACCTCAACATTCCGCCCTTTCTGTTTCTCAAAAATCTTATCCACCAACTTCTGATAGGTTGCCCCTGCATTTTTCAGCCCAAAGGGCATTGCCTTATAACAGTACACACCTACATCCGTTATAAAGGCCGTTTTATTTATGTCGGCCTTATGCATGCTGACCTGGTGATATCCTGAGAATGCATCCAGAAAACTAAGCATGGCATGACCAGAGGTCGAATCTACCAGCCTATCTATCCGGGGTAATGGATAGCAATCCTTAGGGCAAGCCTTATTCAAATCTGTAAAATCCACGCACATTCGCCATTTCCCTGTCGGCTTCCTCACCATTACTACATTTGCCAACCATTCGGGATATGTACAGGGTTCTATAAACCCTGCTGCTAAGAGCTTATTCACCTCGGCCTGGATTGCTTCTATCTTCTCAGTCGAGAAATTACGCTTCTTCTGCCTTATCGGTCTAAACTTTCTATCAACATTCAGCTTATGTTCCATTACCTCAGGATGTATGCCTGGCATCTCACTGGCCGATAACGCAAAGACGTCGGCGTTCTCGCGCAATAAACTTATCAGGTTGCATCTGGTCTCCACATCCATATCTGCCCCAACTTTCACTGTTCTACTGGGGTCGCCTGGCTGCAATTCAACTTGGACAGTTTCTCCGCCCGGCAACGGCCTTGGTGTTTCTTCAGGTCTTGCATCAAAGTTTTTCATTGTCAAATCTTGCACTGTCGGTTCACCTTCCCTTGTTGGGTTGCATGGAACTGTGGCACTACCAACGGGGTTCTTTAAAGCTGTGACATAACAGGCTTTTGACATAACCTGGCCTCCATACACCTTCTCCACAGCTCCCAAGTTTGACACATAGGCTATTGTCAAGTGGTAGGTTGATACAACAGCCTGCATGTCATGAATTATCGGTCTGCCGATAATTGCGTTATACGCCGACTTGACATCCACCACCAGAAACTCTGCCATCACATCTCTTGCTTGTGGTCCATCACCCATCCTTACACGCAACACAATGCTCCCCTCCGGCCTCACAGTTGATCCATTAAACCCGATTACTGGATACGACACCGGTTTCAGGTATTGCCTCCCGATATTCATCTCATTAAAAGCTTGAACAAACAAAACATTTGCTGAACTGCCCCCATCTACCAGCACCCTTTTGATGTCGGCACCATTTATCTTGATTATCAAGACTAACGGATCGTCATGTGGGAACACTACACCTCGTGCATCTTCTTCCGTAAACACAACTTGTGGTATCGATGCCGGCCGAGGACGATTATCTACATCCAAAGCACAAACCAGATGCCGGTGCTCCGCTAAATGCTTCTTTGCCCCACTAATCGTTCCTCCGTGAATCGGTCCTCCCGTTATCACATCTACTCTTCCAGTAGATAACGGTGGTATTCCTGCGTCCCCTTGTCGGACTATTCTTCCTTGAGATCTTTCAGGCCTTGCTTCTATCTGTTGCCTCTCAACGGCCTGTGCCGGTTGTTGATTTCTACCGGTATTCAACCGGTATTGTGTTAGGTGCCCTCTCCTGATCAACTCCTCGATGTTGTCCTTCAATTGGGTACACTCTTCTGTATAATGCCCCACATCCCTATGGAACATACAGTACTTCTTCATCTCCCTCGACCTTGCTTTCATGGGAATCGGCCTTGACCAATCTTCTCTGTTCTGATTCACTGAGTAGATTGCAGCCCTTGGTGTATTCAGGGGGGTGTAGGTGCTGTATCTCATTGGCAGCCTTGTCGGTCTGGTATCTTGCCGGCTTCCTCCTCCCCTTCCCGGGGCAGGAGTTCTCGGCCTGCTCCCTCCAGACGAGGTCCCCTCATTTTGACTTTGCCCCTTTCCTACCACCATATGCCTGCTACTCGTCTTCAACAGCTCCTCACTCTTTATGTAATCATGAGCTTTGCTGAACGCTGCCGCCAATGTCGGCAGACTCTTCCTTGTAAGATACCTTTTGAAATCCGAATCAACTAATCCATTCATCAAAGCCATCACAGCTATCTCCTGTTGTAACTTCGGAATAGTGTTTGCTTCATTATTAAATCTCCTGATGTAATCCCTCAAAGATTCATCTGATTTTTGCTCCACAGCCATCAATTCTCCAGAAGTTTTCTGCCTCACGCTGTTACTGACATATTGCCCTACAAACATCTCAGTCAGTCTTTCAAAGCTATCTACTGATCCAACTTCAAGGTTGTTAAACCAATCGGCTGCAGCCCCAATCAAAGTTGTCGGAAAGACCTTACACCAAACTGCATCTGAGTTTGTGTACAGCATCATGTGTCCCTCATAAGACGTTATAAATCTTGCCGGATCCCCTCTTCCATCATATCTACAAGTCGGCATTTTTACTTTCTCCATTGGTTGTTCTAAGATGTGCTGGGCAAATGGGGATGCCCTTAGCTGCACTACCGTGCGTACTGCTTGACCTGCCACTTGTGAGCTTCTTTGCTGCTGAGTTCTGGTACTCGCAACACGGCTCGAGGATTGCTCATCTTGCCGTGATGTTGTATGCGTCCTTACTGACGACTCATGTCGGGGTCTCCTTGACGAGTTTTCCAGCTGATTGTGTTGTTCCTCCTGATGATGGTGCGATGTTCCTCTATCGGCCTGGGCAGCTTCTCTTTCAGCCCGTGCTGCCTCAGCCTCCTTTCTCTTCTTGCTCATTGCACTCATCACCCTTGCGGCTGTTTCCAATTCATCTGGAGTAAATGCTGCCATAGGATCCTCTGCCTCCCTTCCTCCTGCAGGGGGGGTTATCGGCATATGGAACTGATTACCCTCTAGGGTATGGGTTTCATCTACTATCTCCACCTGGGGTTGTCCTTCTGGTATTCCATTGTTTAAATTGTTTCCGGCCATGATTATTGTTGTATATGTATTTTGTGTGAGGTTCTTAGGCGATAGAAGTGATCAACTCCCCCTCCTTCTAGCGCCAACTGTTTCTGTCTGATCCCAACTCCTCCAGGAACTCGGACCTGAGATTCTGATACCCCTATCGGCAAGCTGAGAACCTACACAATGAGAAGAAGTTAGCTAACCCCGGGGTGATCCGGGGATAACCACTCCGATGATAAAGTCAGAAAGTATTTGAGAAGAGAAGATAAGTAAGAGAAAGAAAGTAGAGAGAGATTAGAGAGAGAGAGAGAGTCATTAATTGTCCCTATTAATGAGGTCTTACCTACTTATTTATAGTAATCTACCTTGACAGGTGGCTTTCACCCATGCACAACCTTTCGCGCCAAGTGTCGAGTTTCTGTTGCCACGTGTTAAATTGCGGCAGGCCGACATGTCCTCTTTCTGTAACATATCGGCGTCTTCTTGTGATCTGGTCACGTGCTTTCGCAAGATATCGGTCATGCCCGGATATCATCCCATACAACATCATCTACTTTTATTATGAATTTATGATGTTGCTTGGTTAGCTAGTCAAGTTAATGAATGGTCTTAATAGTTTGATAAGCTCCACTAAATAATAGTGGCCCACGTTTAAAGATTATACAGAGTATTAGCTATTTCATATACTTCCTCCGTTCTGTTAATATTGCAACAAGGAAGAAACTACGCATCCCAAAGCACATTTTATATGTTAAATATCTATAATTGTGTAAGAGTAAAAATTATAAAAAATTGATATTGTGAAAGTATTTTATGAGACGAATTTAACAAGATCTCACATGACTATATTTTGTTTAACGTATAAATTATATTATATGGTCAAACAAGAGTGATGAATAGTGCAAAAAGTCCATTGTTGCAATATTACTGGAACGGAGGAAGTACTTCATATAACTGTTGTAGTCATAGCAAAATTATCCTAAAACTATTATCGATAAAAATCTAACTTAATTTTTTATATATTGCGTATTAACTATTACATGTGTCCGTCCAAAAAAAAAAGTGTTTATTTCACTAGGCATCACTCAAGTTTGGCATTACATACAAAATCAAATACAGTAGTATATTACTCATCAATTAACGCAATATATTGTTTCCCAAAAAAAAAAAAAAAAAAAAAAAAAAAAAAAAAAAAAAAACAATCCATTGTTTCCCTCAAAAAAGGTTTATTAATCTGTCAAATGAAAAAAAAAAAAAAGGTTTATTAATATGTTTCCGAAAAAAAAAAGCTATTATGGGATATACTCGTAATATTTTCTTACCCTTTCTTTTTCATCCAAAAAATCTTTTAGGAGTATTTATGTTTGGAATCTTTATTTTCTAAATTTGTAATACTACCTTCGTTTCATGTTATTTGCAACGATTTTGACATAAAATAGAGAGGAAAAATATCTCATCGTTGCAAATAATATGAAACAGAGGTGGTATTATTTTAAAATTATTTTTCATTCTCTTATTTTTTTTTTTGTCAATTCCTCATTTTTACAATTATGACATTTATTATTTTGTCACAAATTATGACCTTTAGCCTTTTCATCGCGTAGAGTACCCCTCTAAAACAATGTTTTATCCGACTTTTAGATAGAGGTGTCAGTTTGAATGATCGGACCGGGTCTGATAAAGTCGAGTCGGATCGGGTAAATTTTTAAAGTTAAATTATACTAAATTATTATATCTACAAGAGTCTAAATCTAAATAGGATAATTTTCGGGTCGGATTGAATGTGCTTTTTACACCTCAACTTCTAGAAGCAAATGGATGAATGGAAATGGTCCAGGGCAGATTCGTCAGAAAAATCTTACAATTACGTGAATCTTTTTACTCTATGTACTTTGACAAATTGACAACTAACACTGTATACACACCCACGAATAGAAAAGTAGGCTACCTTATCTCAATTCAACCCTTCTGTATTCTAATTTTCTACATAAATCTAGCACCAAAATAATAATCAAACCTCAATCATTTATCACCTAAAGTTTTCATTCATTCATTCTACCTATTCCATCCCATTTTTCTTCAATGGCTCAACAAAAAAAACCATCAATTAAACTCATTTCAGAATGTTTTATCAAACCAAAATATGAAGTTGAAGCTTCTAAACAACCTTACCATTTATCACCTCCTGAAATAGGCATGATTTCCATTGACCCTATTCAAAAAGGTCTTCTTTTTACCATTAATAATAATACACCTTCTAATGATGCTAATGATCGAGTCAATGTTATTTCTAGTCTTTTAGACAAGCTTAAACACTCTCTTTCTATTGCCCTCGTTCATTTCTATCCATTAGCCGGTCGATTCGTTACGGAGAAATACCCAGAAGAGCACGCTTGTACAATCTACATTGATTGTAACAAGGGCCCTGGTGCAAGGCTAATTCATGTTACGGCCCTAGATGTTACGGTTTCGGATATCGTGTCATCCACCGATGTTCCGCCTATTGTTCGATCATTTTTCGATCTCGGTGATATAATGGTTAATTATGATGGTCATACGAGGGCTTTGTTATCGATCCAGGTAACGGAACTCCTAGACGGGGTGTTTATAGGTTTTACTATCAACCATAGTGTGGTAGATGGTACATCTTTTTTACATTTTATTAGCGTATTATCTGATATTTTTGGGTCCGAGGAATATATTGGTCAAAAAAGTACTTTGAAAATCTCACGTCCACCAATTTTTAATTTTAAGCCTTGGGTGAGTAATGATCCCGAAAATATGGTTCCTGAGGTGATTAAATTGCCCTATCTAGAGCCCAAGGAATTCGTAGTCTATGCAGATCAAGGTCTGTTAAGGGAGCGAATTTTTCACTTCTCACCTACGTCGTTGGCTAATCTGAAAGCCAAGGCTAACCAAGAATGTGAAACCAACAATGTTATATCGTCGTTTCAAGCCTTAAGTGCTCTTGTGTGGAGATCCATCACTCGAGCTCGAAACCTACCTTTGGATCAACCAACTACTTGTTCCGTGTTAATTGGTGCAAGGAGTAGGTTTGAACCACCTTTATCTGATGAGTATTTTGGAAATTACATAGGCGGAGCTCAATGGATGTGCAATGTAGAGGAGTTATTGGGCCATAATTTGGGCTGGGTTGCAATGAATTTGCGAAAGGAAATTACGGCCCAAGATGGAAAAGCTATACTTGGTATGTATCAGTTTTTTTGTAAATCCCCAATAGTGTTTAAGCCTGATGGTGCAGAAGATTATCATGGGCCAAACAAAGTGGTCATAGGAGGATCGGCGAGGTTCGATATGTATGGGCCTGAATTCGGGTTGGGCCGTGCTTTGGCTGTTCGCATGGGCTATGCGAATAAGGAGGATGGCAAGGTGACTGCAAACCCGGGGTGTGAAGGGAAAGGGAGTGTGGATTTGGAGATTTGCTTGAGACCTCAATTTATGTCTGCCCTTGAAGCTGATGTGGATTTCATGAGCTACCTGTCATGAACTCCTTACACTAAAAAGCTAGAACGAGCTAATAAAAAACTATTGTAATATGGATGCCGACTAGATTGTTAGAAATTTTAAGGTAATATCAAATACGGAGTAATAAGAGATTAAGTTTTTACATTGGATAAATCAAGTAAAATACATATTTGTTTGAATTACTTTTCATCGTGATGTGTGATGTCATGGGCTCATGCCTCATGGGATGCAAGTATGTAACAATAAAGATTGAATTTTGTCCTGGTGATGTATGTTTGTTTTTCTAGTTAAAAAAAATATGATACGACTCACATGAGCACAAACGCAATTCAAGATATGCATGCCGCATTGCCTGCTCTGAAAAAAAAGTGTTTGACTGTGGGAATTGGACATTCATTGAGGTGCTTATCTTCTGATTGACCCAAGAATATTAAATATACTCCGTAGGCTCTAAAATTGCGACCAAACAAGATAAAAATGAAGAGTAAAAATAAAAACAAAACAAAACAAAATAAAACAAAAAGGTTAAAAAATGTAGAGAGTTGAGCCCTTTTTAAGCTTCTGAGCAGAATCGAGTAAAGTTGAATAAAATGTCAACAGAGTAGAGCAAGTGTCAACAAAGTGGAGCAGATTATTGATATTAAGCAGCAACAGAGTAGAGCAGGTGTGAGCAGAGTTGAGCAGATTATTAATATTAAGTAGAGCTGGGCATAACAGATTTTAACAAAACAGAATAGAGCACAACACTCAAAAAAACAGGGCCTCACTTTAAAGGAAAGAAGGAGCTTCCAGTAAATTAGTTAATTTTTTATTTTTCAAAATTATATGATATATGTCATATGTCATGTAATATATGTCATTTGTTGTTCAATAATCCAAGTAACTGAACATCTAGATGGGGTGTACATAAGGTGATAAGGTTTAGCATTAAACATAGTGTAGGTGATGGTACGTACTGAGTTTACATACTTTTATCATCTTATTACTTTTTTAGTTTTACTTTAGCATTTTTTTTTTAATTTATTTGATAATTAAAAAAGCAAAACCAACTACATATCCTTCCTACTACAGCTACTTTGTGGGCTTCTTTTACATTAAGTTTACGGAGTTTTTAGCACGTTATTTGAAATATATTTTTATCGCCCACCAATATATACTTTACAAGGAGGATACAAAAGTCCTAAAGTTTCTCTTTTTGAATTTTAAGAAGTTTGCAAAACCAATGCTATGTGGAGTTTTATTATTGACAGAGAAAAACTTCCATTTAATACGTTTTTTCTCCAGCTTTGGTAACGCAACTGAAGACTAAGGTCAAGTCAATTATAAAATGAGTTATTAGGCTAATACTTAATCGCTTAATTTAAGACATAACACATATACCACCACCTTTAAAACTTTAATCAATTAATTAGTCACTTAATTTACGGAGTATTTGTTATCTTCACCATTTTTTACTTGATCACTTGACCATCAACACTCAACCTTGACTTGATTCACATCTATCTGTTAACCACGTCGGGAGCTCTCCTAAAAGAGTCCAATCAAGTTAAAAAAAATGAAAGAAAAAGAGTCTAGTCAAATTGTAAGGTAGACAATTATTGGGCAGTAGTTTGGGCTAGACAACCATACATATTCTCATTTAGACCATACTCACAAAGTCACAAGGATTTTGCTAATTTGCCACGTGTTACGGTTTAGGGCGTAACCATGTAGGTATCGGTTCTAATGAACTAAAAAAAAAATACTAGTATATGGAAGATCAGCATTCAGCAAGGGTTGAAATATTTGGGCCAGAAATATGGGCTGGATCGAGGTTTTTGACAACATGCCATGACTAAAGGGAATGTGATGGCCCATTAGCCCTATCTATTAAGCCCCAGTAACTTAACAAGTCTAACTGCCTAAGTCAAGGCCCAAATACGCCATTCCAAGTCAACCACCTTTCGTGACTTAACATAACGATTAAGGTCAATACAATTTTTTTTTTTTTTTTTTTTTTTTTTTCCCATTTATTATTATTATTATTATTATTATTATTATTATTATTATTATTATTTAAAAACTTACTAATGTCATAGGAAAACATCGTGAATGTAATATTCCTCTGTCTCTATATTTTTGTCTCATTTGACTTTTTATGATCTCTAAACCACAACTTAAAACGAACATATTTTTATTTTCATACACGTAAAATTATAAAAAAATGTGATACTAATAAATTATACCAACTAAGTTACTAGCATGTATTTTTTTTGGTGTTCCACCTGCTTCACCCTTTGGGCTAATCCGGATTCGGGGATCAGTTTTGGGTGGTTAGGTTCCAGTCCCCTCTCATTTGTTGTTGCGAGGGATCGAATTTAGGTCCTCCCTATCAAGTGTAGTCTCAATCACCACTACACCAACATCCAATTGATAGTTACTAGTATGTATTAGGTTAGAAATAGTAATAAACTAGTTTTGATCCCGTACAATGCACGGATTTATAAAATACAGTAAGATTTATAAAATACGGTAAGATTTATTAATAATAATAGTAAATTGAAATTAAATGTCTTAAGTAATTTTTTTTATAATATGAATTTATTAATGTCTACCCTTTAAATAAAAAACATTTTGGAGGGAAAATTTTTCACAAAATTATGCCAAGTGTCTCCTCCGATAATTACTTTAGTATAAGTATAGATTGACCATAAGTTGTGTTCAGTTATACATCCATTTTGATCAAAATACTATGGATGAAAACCAAATTTTAAAGAAAGCAAATAGAGAAGAAATATAAATATGAAGGGATGAGGCACAAAAAGATTATAAATGATAAAATGTTTTCTCTTATTCTCATTTTACCAGACTTATTTTCATGTTAAGATGTCAAAATTTTGTACATCATTTTTTCTTATAGAAAACTTTTTCTCTAAATTTAGGTTTCACATACACTCACCTAATTTTTTTTATTTACATAAATTCAAAACTCATTAACTGTGTCATTGCGAAGGAAGTAATTTAACCATTAAAGATAATATGATAGAGGAATATTTAATTCTAAGTCAACTTAGGATTTTTACATACCCTTGAGAAAACAACCTTTTTAACCCTAGGACCATATATCCGACAATATCCTTAGCGTTGAATAACATAATGTTTTCATTTTTCCTAAAAGACAATATTTTTAGCGTTGCATTCGACGATTCTTAGCCTCTTAGTGTTAGGGCAACTTCAGCGACAAACTCAATTTAGTGGATTTCAGTCTCACTTCAATAAACAGGACCACTAACACACTTATGATCTTCTTATGCATTGAGCACTAGACACTTCACAGTTCACACTACACTTTCACCTCTCATACGAAGTTATATATCCATGGAACCGAATTCGCCAAATGCTTGGCTATAGCATCATCAGAGGTTTACGCAGAACCACATTATAAATGAAGGTCCCATTTTAATTATGAAATTGAGCTGTCTTTCTCTCAACCTTTGAACATATCTGTTTGCCAATTACGGTAGTATGTACTTAATTATGTGATGGTTAATACTTAATAGCGACATTTTAGTTCTTCAATAGTTCCCTTGAAAATGTCATATTACATCCTTTGAACTTAGTTTAAAGCTTATTTAATCCGTTAGTTGCGATGAAATGCTTTCTAGAGTCACAAATATTTGTTTTACGTCTTTGATCTATATACAGATAAATGCTTGAAGCTAATCTATGAAAAAAGCATTATATTATTATTATTACATCATTCATGGTAAGATTAGATAAAATGAGAGAAACATTGGGAGTAACGGCTAAAGCATCATACATACTTGGAACAATTTTTTTTCACGCTTGCTGAGACATGTTTCAATCATTAATTCTTTAATTAATAATATGTAAAAATTATAAACATTTGATACTAAAATTGTAAGAATCGAGACAAAGCTAACAAGTTTCTAAATAACTAGAGTTTACTTAACTATAAACCGTCAAATCTAGTAAAAGTGAAACACATAAATAGTGTAAAAGTCAAACTATTGCAACTATAAAAAACAGAAAAAGTATATAGGTTACACCAAATAGGGTCAAACATAACCGTAATACAATTTTTTTTTTTTTTTAAAAAAAAAAAAAAACCTATACAATACATATCTTTTCTAATAACATACACCTCAGCTTGTAGCTAGGCACAGTATCTAAAAAATAATCAAAGAAGCAAGGTAAGCAGACAAATTGCGTGGTAAGTTTTAAAAAAACAGGGGAATTATTTAATACAACAATTCAACAAACCCATTATTAATAAGATGAAATTGAGCAGTCTCATTCCAAGGTTTGGACATGCCCTTTTGTCCAAATACAACAGCAAATTAAGGTGCTTATTATTATTATTATTAGGATGATTATATAAGCGACATGACATTCCGCCTCCTTAATAGTTCACTTGAAAGTTGCATATCGTATCCTCTGAACTTGGAGCTCGTGTTGGCTGGTGGCAACTCAGGAAATAGCATAGTGTTGCATTACATGATAGATTTATTTTAATGCATGGTACGTACCCAATTTGTTGATAATAGTCCTAAAGGGACCGAAACCTAATCCAATTGTAACCGGCTTCTTATAGGCCCAATAACGACAATCTATTAATGACGGAGTCAAAGCCTATCAACCTTGTCTAACTTAAACTCCAATCCAAATATATCATGGAACCTGTTATAAAACCTTGCCTAACTTAAACTCAGAACCAAATATATATCATAAAACCTTGTCCAACTTAAACCTAATCCAAAATTTGAGCTCGAGTATTCGAGAGGTTGTTATATACACTCGGGTGTGTCGTACACCAATGAGAATTTATTCTCATTTTGATGATTGTTTTTCACTTTATCGTCAATTAAAGAGCAAAAACTAACCTTAAGTTAGTTGGGTGTACAGTACACTCGGGTGTATATAAGAAATTCTACGAGTATTCATCTAGACGATTTGGTATCATTAGCTCGAGTATTGGACCTGTATTGGTCTATTATTAGAACTAGTTTTGAACTCGTAGGATACAACTCTATGAGTTTGAGGCCGAGATCATTAAATATACGAATTTTTCAGCTCCCGCCAAGTAACGGAAGCCGTGTGAATTGAAATAATGTGCAGCGCCGCATGTTCCGTTCACAGGCATTGACCTAGGAATAGTTTGCAAGCAAGTTTTATTTTCAGTCTCACAAATTTACTATCACTACATATAAACGTTATAAATATGAAAGACTATTCAATGGCTACATAAAAAATATGGCCATTGTAACTAATTTCAATCTCAACCGTTTAAATATTAATAATTATCTTATCCATTTAATATTTGACTTTTAAAATATGAATGTCTTAAAAACTAATTTATTTTGAAAAGAAAAAAAAAAAAAAAAAAAACTGAAAAAAACTACTTGTCAGTTGTCACTGCCCTTGATGATCTTCTAAGTATTTAACCTTCATCCTAATCTCCATTAAATAACTATAGAGGAACAATTAAAACATGGATATGATTGAAGTATATATAAAAAAACAATCAATGGAAAACTACCAACTAATCTTCAAAAAGAAATATGATTTTATACATTGGATAATTTAATACGAAGTAGATGGATGATTGGATAGGATCAAATTCATTCTTGCACTAATTTGATTTCTTTTTATGTGATTCTGTCTCCTCTTTGCACCCCACTCTTCTATCAAATTCTCCCCATAAATCTTATGAATTAAGCTTCTGATGCTCATTTTCGGCAGCAAGTTTCAACAATAAATGCAAATTCGTCGAAATCCTTAGCATCGGAAAGTTATTAAATTGCAATATCTTTGTTTTGGTTGACAATGGTGCATAATTTTTCTAGTGGATTGTGGTCATTCATACTTTGCAGATTATTATCAATGGAAGATTGAAAGCTGTCATAGTAGTTTAGTTTATAGAGGAGTAAGGAAAATAGTTAAAGAAATTTTTTTGGGGTTTTTTTTTTTCTTTGTCAACTTAAATCAATGGCCCTTATTTACATAATATTAATCAATGGTGTAGATTTCGTTTTTATAATGGCTACAATTTTATTGTAGCCATCGCAAAACTGTCCTTATAAATATACCTCTACTATATACATGTACTCATCAACTCTTAAAGCAATAGATCGATTATTAACAATTTTGATTGTAATAAATATCTTATGTGAAAATTATAATAAAATTACTAATTTGGAGACTTCATTTTTTTTATTTTTTTTTTCACTTGTGTCATTATCTAATTTGTGTCAACGTAACCATGTACAATTCAACATTATATTACCCTAACAACGTGTTACATAAAAATAGGTGGCAAAGTTAGATCATCAAACCATCAATGTATGAAAGAAAAGAAATTGTATGTTTGAGGTTTAGGGTTTAAAACTTGTAAAAATTACATGACTTATTTTCCTTTGGATGGCTGCTGTTATTTCTAGGTTGTGAAAGTGTCTAAATTAAAGGTGATGATACTTGCTTACAAATAATTTGAGTTCATCTTGGTCCTAGCTCATCTATTAAAAATAAATACCTTGAGTGAGCTCAACATATCCAATAATCCATAGTCGACCTTAAATTATATTCAACATAAAACTTGACTCAAAATGCCCATAAACAATTGTTTCAAGTATACATAGTATAAATTACAATAACAAAAGTATTTCACATGTGAATGATTATTATTATTTTTTATTTTTTTTTAAAAAAAGAAATAGAATGATTACAATAAAGAGATCACTAGGATAAAGACTATACTATCATACGTATAACATAATATAATACAGAAGCACCAATATCATACGTATAACATGAAATGATATTTTATTTATTTATTAATATTATTATTATTATTATTATTATTATTATTATTATTATTATTATTTATTTAAGTTCAAAATATCCAACTGATTGATCACAAGGATAAAGACTATACTACTCTGAAGTTAAACTTAGAAGTATTGAAAGGTAACCCTAAAAAGCCTAGTTTGAAAGGTATAACTCAAGTAGGTCAAACCTTTTGTAAGTGGCATACAATGTTGATTAGAACTAAAGAGAAGTCATTTTCTGATCTAATAATAATGATTAAATTAGATTCTACATCATGTTTTAGTGGTCTTGTCATTTGTCAAATGTGCATGCATTTGTGGGCAAAATTGCATTTGATAAGTCAATTTTAATGGTAGTAATTCGGCCCAATATTAGCTTTTCTTATGGGCCATCAAATTAAATTAAATATTTTTGAAAGCAATGCAATTAAGTTAATGTAAAGTCTACTCATATTATAATTTGTTAGAGATTAACGCGACTAATAGAATAATATGTCAATTAGTATTGTTTGTTCTTGGCAAAAATCATAATAAGCAATAATAAGTCAGTGTGAAATCTTAAAAATACGGAGTACTTATTGTGTTGGATTGAATTATGAATTTGACTTTTTATGCTCGAGAATTTTATTCAAAGATTCCCACATTAGAAGTGGGCTCTTATCCATCTATATTTGCGAGGAAAATTCTATAAGTCCACTCATAGATATGAGTTTATTACAACCATGCATCAAGTAATGATAATTCACCACCTCATTATAGGACCAACAATCGCCTTAAGAGGTCATGACTATCAAATACTTCGTAAATCACTAATTAACCACCATAAGACACACATCACCACAATCGCTCAAGGTAATATAGTAAACATGTAACATGTTACATGTAGCCATATGTACGTGAATTAAATAACACGATCTCACTACATATACCTTTCCAAAATATTACCACAACTTAGTTGAGATTGTATAATCTGTCAACTCTTTCGAGGTTTCCAAGTTCGACAACACATTATTTTTTCATCCCTTAATTTGTTTACCTTGTTCTTATATATACAACATAATATGAAGCCACTATGATTTTTATCCCTACCTCCTCCTCACCATTATTTGATGGTATTGTTGGAATGCCGAATGCCTTGAATCTGGAATATCTTGTGACCCAACAGTACATAATTATTATAAACTCAATAAGGGTAAAATAAACCTATTCATTATATCAGTACTTTATACTCTAGCTCAGTTCGTAACTTTTTAAAAACGTTTTTTTTTCACATGAATGTAGCTAACATATTATTAATGAACCACAAAAAATCTTTATCTTTCCACCCAGCGTAAGACTCGTAAGACGTAACAACTATATACCCGGCCCGTATAGCTTCCATAACCATTTCTCTATCATTTTTAATGCACACCACCTAAAATTTGACTCTTTCGAACATATCCACGACTCTCCCCCACAAAACACACATGCAAATGTACGTTGGTGTATACTTCTAATCCACTACATTGTACGTCCAAACCTGAGCATGATACATTGCTTGCTTCTAGCTACTTCAATTTATTTATCTAATAGTTGGTATATCCACTTATATTACACACAAAATATAGTACTAGTATACACTTAGATATATATATTGGTTTTTTTTTTTCTTAGTTAGCAACAAAAATATAACCCACGTATTAGCATGTGATATGTCCTTGTCTCCCTCTTTATTGATGTCAAAAAAGCAAAATTGGTCCAAAAGCTTCATTCTAGTTTTGTGGTCAAGTGGACAATTCCTATTGGAAAATATGGGGCCACTTCCAACAACTAGAATGAATAATAATTAGGTTCAAACACAACCACAGAGATAATTAATTCTTCCGTCCTACTAAGATTATTACCCCATTTAAAGCATACAATTTTTAAAAAAATCTTTTAATAGTTGCATGGCATACAGATCGTAAAGGTAGAAATTATGTATACCATTAAACAAACTAGGCAAATTAAATTTAATAAGACCGATATAAATCAATATTTATTTTCATACATAAGAGAACTTTAGTGGAACGAAGGGATCGGAGTTGTACTTATACAACAAACTATGTACTACTACTACTACACCAACCTATATATTATACACTCTAACTAAGTTCATATTATAAAAATGAATTTAATTAATCCCTTTTTTATTTTAAAATTAAATTTATATTTGGGAGAACTTAACATATCAAGTCTATATGCATTGCCTTGGACATTTTCCTAAGGCAAATTGGGTAATCATTTAAAAGAATGGGCCTCCTTGTCTACTAAATGCTCAATATATACAACTAACAAACCGTGGGTGTGATCCGCAAATCATAGTGTAATTACATTTACACCCCACGGTAATATTACAAACACTATATAAACCTTTCATGCTCAACATATCATTTCATACACACTCAACTCAAATACTACATACATACATAAAAAAAATACCACTAAAAATTTTAAGAGAGTCTAGCTAAGAACAACCAAAATCAATATTATTATGGGTATTCAATTGATGGAGAAAATGCAAGCAAAGAGAATTCTTCAAAGAACTCTATCTAACAAGAAGACGCGATCACCTTCAAGCTCAAACGCGGATGTACCAAAAGGGCATGTCGTAGTTTACGTAGGAGAGACTTACAAGAAGAGGCAAGTCATCCCAATTTCTTACTTGAACCACCCTTTGTTTCAAAATGTACTTCATGTGGTGGAGGAAGAGTTCGGGTATGATCATCCGATGGGTGGTCTTACAATCCCTTGTAGCGAAGACTATTTTTCGAGTCTCATATCTCTCATTAGGTGTTCGTCGTAAGAAATTGTTAACAAGTATATTACTTCGTACGTAGTAGTAGATTATTATTAATTAGCCATCCTAGCTTTTAATTGTTCATCATGTTTGTCCATGGGTTGGAATGATCGACCATGTATACCTTCATGATTAAGATCACGGTAAAAATTGTTTATTTTTCAAATTTTTGATTGACTAATTAAATTATGTGATCTTCAAGACACTGTGAATTATATATGCATAAATTATCTCATTTTTCATGATAGAGTATATAAATCGATTCTGGATTTCAACCATGAGCTAGCTTAACGATCTTTTTGTTTCCTTATCTTTAACAAACTTGGATAAGATTTACACCTTTTTCTACCAATTATAATCTTGGTAATTTAATCTACTATACACTTTTATGTCTTCATCTAAATATTAAGCTTTATGGTAATTTAATCTACTATACACTTTTATGTCTTCATCTAAATATTAAGCTTTATGATACTGTATCTCTCACATGGAGGAACTTAGCTACCCTCCATTTTCTCTAACCTTTTTGTCTCTAACATTTTGAAAAAAAATATCTTCAAATTAAACTTCAAATTGCTAGCTACTACAAACATTTGGCTAGCCTTCATACATGGCCTACTTATATTTGTGTCCCTTTCATATTATCGATGTTATTTTCGTTATGTTTTGAAAAATATCTTTTAGAATGAGGAATGGCTAAATTGGCATACATATTTTATGTCTCTTTCTTGATTATAATGTTATGTTCTTTTGCTTATACTTTGTTTGGTATAATTGAGTCATAAATTTGTTTCTCCTTCGTGTAAGGCGTCTTTTCTGCCCATCTTTTAGTGTTACATTGTCTCTTCACTTATAAAATGTTCATAACTTGAGAAAATGATATAAAGATATGACAAATCCTTATTAATACTTTGTACGTAGTAGTATATATACATCAAATTAAATGTGAAGATCGATCTCTGCTAGAAAAAAGATACATTGTCTAAATTATTTAATAATAGTCATATTGAAGATTGAAAGATCTACTACTGGTATTATATGCGAATGATTGTACTTTACATTTCAAATGATGGACCATTGGATTGAATTTAATTAGTTATCACATGAATAATTCAAATTACACTATCAAAATATTACATGACTATTAAATTTGGACAGATGTAGTTTTTCTTTTCATTTAAGAAATGAAATTTGAAAGTCGGCATGATATATATTGCCTCGCGCAATGGCCGAGCAAACAACAAGAATGTAGTAATTAGCTTCCCTTATTGCACCAACAAAAGCAAGAAACACTTGGTAGGATTTGGTGTTTGATTAATCATATATATCCATTTATATAACTGTAATAGTATGGGCACCAACACTTCTATTATAAGCTGGGAAAAAGCAACTCATCATGCCATAGTATGGGCATAAACACGTACACAAAATAGTGAAACTTCTATGCTTCAATTTTTGAGTAAATTATAACTATATATATTGATAACATCTTATATAGTTTTTGATCTTATCTGAAGATGAGTACATTGGCATGTGATTTAAGAGATGAATATGGTTGAAATTGGTTGATATGTTTCATGGATAATTGGAATAAACTTGTACTCTTCCAAAGGTTTAAGAGAGTTACACCTTGGCCGGTATGCATATATATATAGATACTACTACTATTACTACATATGTACGTACACATATTCAAATTTAATCAATACAAACATTAGCAGTTCAAACTGAAAATCAACATAAAAATTGATTTTTGATAACGCTTAACATACAAGTTATTATTGTAATAACTTAACGTGTATTCATAGACACCGGTTAGATGAATCAATTAGACAAACCGTATCAATCTCGATTTATTATACCAAACTAGCTAGCTAAGTAATTCATCATACAAGTATCTATTAGTAGAAGTACGTGTCTATAAGACCATAATCAATCATGGACTAAAATAAACATAATAGAAATAATTAATCCCTCAATTCCATATCCATATCGCCAATATCGGATCCCCTCTAACTTTATCTCCACGTACTACAAATACTATCTGGAAAAGTGAGAAAATTAAAGTGAGATCATTGGTTGATTTGGTTGTTCCTTTTTGCATAATAGATAGATCATATTTGGAAATTAATAAGTGCGAGAAGTGAATCCCAAGGATGGGATGGACCAACTAACTAAGGATAAATGGAAATTTTTCTTTGCCTAAGTAAGAATTGAGTAGAATAGGAAAAAAAAAAACTTTATGGAATATAATCAACTGAAAGAGGGAAAAACTTTGTGGAACATAATATAATGTGTTTGAGAATAGTTTAACAATGCACCAACTTCAAGACGATAAAGCGAAGCTTATTTTATTTGAAAGAGAAGGTATTGCGTGAGACTTGCCTCACCACTAGTTTATTTTATACAAAAATGACATGTTGAATGGAATGTTTTGTTGATTTATTTACGAAAATATCATTAAATAAACGATATTTGTTTATCACGAATATAAACTTGTATTTTCCCTTTTTCTTTCAGCTTCTGCTCAACTTGTTGTGGCATGCAAAGTTGTTCTGAATCATTGATGTACTAGCAAATAGCACGGAATAGTACTAAAGAAAACAGCTAAATAAAGTAATGCTAAAGATAATGGTTCTTACTTTCATACAATCCTTTTGCTCCAAAACTAACTCAACCAGAAAACATGCAATAAACTTTGCCAAACTAAAATGCATGTCTACCTATGTCCAATGACCAATGGGAAGACAATTCTCGAGCTCCAACTTCGTAATTACAATTAAGACCTAAGTTTGTTACACCACTTGTTGTAAAATAATTGGTATATCTGATAAATTAGAGAGAAGAGATAATAGAATGGTTTTTGTATTGCTTGCTTGTTTATTATTCATCAATAGGTTGAGTATTTATACAAAACCTAACCTCATAAGATAGGAAACAATATTCCTAAAAGATATACCATATATCCTAATGATATATTCTCAAAATAATATCTTAACATAAATATCCTAAATATATTATTCTCTTAAATGATATATACGGAAAATATATCACACATATATTTTCCGATATCTCTAACAATATCTAACCTGTTAATAAATCGATCTTTTAAAATAATTATATTTATCTAGTACGGTATTGTCTCTTGACACTTTAAACGTCATAGTGTCTTTGTAACTAATAAATAAATATCTTCTACAATGTAATAGATTAAAGATCATGATTATTGTTGAGTATTATTTTAGACAACAAAATAAAGTTAAATCAAGTTTATTCGCCAGTATCATTACCTTATACTCCATATAAATTAAATTGGAAAGGTTAATTAAGTCTCTCTAAAGCTAACATGAACGATAAGTATGTTAGTAACATTACATAAAGTCAAAATAATGCAGGTATTAGTAAACAAATTATTATGTGATGTGTGAAATTTGGAATATATTGACAAATAAACTTTGATATAGCTAGCAAGTTGTTAGTTATGTCTGCTTGTACGTTACTATACTTACAAAATGGAAAGAAAAAAAAAACATTATTACGGAGTAGAATATAAATCTTATCATATAGACATAAATAATTAAAGGAAAATGTTATACATAGCCTTTAGGGCTACATATAAGCATTAAATTTACACTTGAAAATCGTAAAAAGCTAAGAAATCATCAAAATATAAACATTAATAACACCGATTTACGCGTGTTTGTCATGAATTCCTAATTTTATACAATTTTCAAAAGTATATTTAATACTTATTAAATATTGAGGCAATCCCAAAGAATATTGAAGTTGTTTTATTGGAGGACCTGAGTGGAGTGATGCAGACTAGGATGGTGCCGGCAGGATCATTTAGCTAGTTTTCTTTTGTTAGTTTGTTTTTTCTTTTGCTTTTGTTGTTTCTTTATTTTATTTTCTTGTTTTTTTTATTTATTTTATTTTATTTTATTTTATTTTTGGGGCTTTGCCCTCTCCTTCACCCAAAAAAAAAAAAGACATAAATAATTAAATATTGAATACATACTCCAAAGTCCAAATATAGTACTTATCTGAAAATAATTACTAAGAAATTAAACAAAACGCAAATTTATTGAAATAGAATAATTCACATCTCAGATATGAGTACGAAACTTTTTGAATATTTTGATCATGCACATAAATGGCGTCTATTGCTTATATTATACGCAGGAAACGGTGGACAATTTGCAATTTTGTCTAAGAAATTTCTCAAAATATAACGAATCCAAATGGCACACATACTTGCCACATATAATTGATAATTCCATGTGATATGTACCTGAAATCCTTGGATTTGTTCATAATCCAAACAACATAAAAATATTGCAAAGTTTTCAAATATATTAATTTACATAATATAAAGTTTTTGTATTGAATTCTAATACTATGCTCAAGTTGCTATTGAGATAAAATCTTTCTCAATTTGCATATTATTAATTGTATTACCCTATTTTCATGTTAACTCTTGTCTCTTAACAAATTAATTTGACTTCTTTTCTTATGATGTATATATATACACACAATTCAAACCTATTATCAAAATCAATCAATTCAAGTATAACTCTCTTAGCTTACACTTCATATAGTTTCTTAACATACTTGATCATATCAACTCTTCTAAGATTGATATGGCAATCCAAATCAAAGAAATTCTTCATACTAAGCAAGTAAGGCAGCTTATATTTTCGATAAAACAACGTTTTTCAAAACAAAAATTAGCCATACTACGAGTACCTAGAGGGCACTTTGTAATCTATGTAGGCGACGATGAAGAAGAAAAGAAGCGTTTCGTGGTTCCGATTTCATACTTGAAGAACCCTCTATTTCAAGAACTATTGAGAAATGCTGCCGAAGTTTTTGGTTATGATCATGGAAAAGATGGCTTAATTTTGCCTTGCTCTGAGATTTTCTACCTCAACCTTGTATCTCAATTGAATAATGCATGCGTGATTAGATAACATCGCTAACCATGCAAGCACATACATTCTTTCAACGACTATTTTGGTTATATATATAATACACCTACGTGATTACTATTCTTTTTTTTTTGTAAAAGTTTATGATTGATCGGAATTATTTAATTTGATTCAATTTTATTAATCTCTGCTTTTATTAATAGACCGATAGACGTACTAAAGATGTAGCGCAACTCGTCATAGTTCATTAATCCCTTCAAATACATGATAAGAAAATGTGAGATTGAAGAATCAAGATCACTTTAAACAATAGATATTGAAACCAGCTGCAAAGTAATACAAAATTAGAATGAAAATCGCGATTGCTTTTGGTAATCAACACCATACTAATTTTACAAGTACTTTGCTAAAATTATCAAAATATTATTCCTTCAAACTAATTAAAGATAATTCTCACAATATAATAGTGCATGCATACATGCAAATAACTAGAATTAATGGCAACGTTATTATTATTAACTAGCCTTCTGTCCCGTGCAATGCACGGGTTATTCATAGATAATTGTATTGAGAGATGAGTGATGAAATATCAATAAATTAGTATGGGTGTAATGTGTAACAAAAACCATGATTAAAGAAATTTATCTTTTTAGACTTTGATTCAAAATGAAGCTTTGTGAAAAAGAAGGTGAGGGGAACTAAAATTAAATAAGAAAAGGAAAAGGTTGAATTGAAGAGGGGAGATGAAGATGAAGGGTTTAATGAAAGAGTGAAGAAAGATATTGTAATAAAAAAAAAATTAAACATATAAGATGACATGTGGCACATTGGCTTGGAAAAGAAGATGGAGAAGTGTAATAGGATGAGGACACATGTCTTTTTAGTTTGAGTTTTTAAATACTAAGTATAGATATAGATTACGTACAATGTGTACGTGCTAAAATAGAATATGTTGATTACATTGCACCTCACTAAAAAAAATCTAATAAAAGTAAAGTTTAAGCCAATTGACTTAAAATATGGATATATTTCAAGTAGTACTCTGTATTAATCACATATATAGTTCATACAAAAGTAGTAAAATTGGGGCATGGATACACCTACCCACTGGGTAGTTTACCTGGTTGACGTGGAACTAACATGGCAATGATGTGGCAATGAAGTGTAATTTTTTTTATAAAAAAACTGTTTATTTGACCCACTTTTAACACCATAAAATCATTAATGCAATTTAATTTTCCAATAAGCATAATACAGAGAACTAGACAACATATTTAATGCATTCCAATTTTCTAAATCTAAATCATTAAAACTGAAGTTTTAATGTACTGTACAACCCAAAATAAATTATTTTTTTTATTTTTGTTTTAAAAAAAAGACCATTTGCATTCTTCATGAGTACAACAAGAAGGTGCTAACTATTTTTCTTTATTGACAAAGTCTTGCATATTTTTCCTTATCAAAAAAGTATACTCCATAATTATCCAAGCTTTAATCAAAACAGTATTCTGTAATTTGGCTTCAAGTGATGATGTCCTTTTGATAACAATAGTAAAGGAGTTTATCACAGGTTAGTAAACTATTTTTTATATCATAATCTATCAATTTGCTGTGGTATGAAATAATCTTCTTGAAAGCAGATATAGTTTATATTTAATCATATACCTATGTGATAACTTAAATTATTAAGAACGATTTTTTTATAGTCAATATTTTAATTATAATCAAAATAATACTAGTTTAAAAAATCGGATATTTGATAGTTATTCTATAACATTATATTTATGATATTTGAAAACATTGTAAACGATTTTTTTTAACACGATATATTCATGTGAAACGATTTTTTTTAATCAAACAATAAAAAAAACGGAAATTTCATGAAATGCCCCTGAGTAATTTTTTTATTCACCAAATACCCATGAAAATTTTCAAATTCACCAAATACCCATCAGTTACTGTACAATATCATTAAATGCCCTTTTACCTAACTGACGTTAACTCCCCGTTAGTGGTTTTTTGTATTTCACCATATAACCATACTATAAGAATGTTTTTCACCATATACCCAAACTTAAAAAACCTTTTTTCACCATTTAGCCCGAAAATGTTGCTAGCAATTTTTGAAAAAAAACTAGCCGTTGGCCTTTAAAACAGAAAAATAACGGCTAGTTCCTTTTGCTTATATATTGAAGCCTCTCATACTTGATATTTCATATCAAATACAAGCATGAATTCACAAACCTCTTCTTCCTCTTATGAATCTTCATATGTTAGAGTTCCTAATAAAACTTGTAGTTGTGGAAAGAAATTTGCAATTCGAAGTTCGGAAACAACAAAAAATCCCCAAAGGTTATACTACAAGTGTGATGCATGTGACAACTTCAAATGGTGTAGAGGTGTTGTAGAGCACAACCCTGCCTTTAATGAATGCCAAAGCAAAGAAGTAACAGCAGGGGAAACTAAAATGAAGCAAGAGATGAAGGTGCTCAAGAAAAAGATGCAGCAGCAGCAAAGATTAGTTAATGCAGCAATCAAAATAGGGGTTGTAATGTTTGCAATCATTGTATTTGTAACATTTAAGTGACTTAATAAAATGTTTACAACAATGTGCAAAATAAAAAGTGTTGTAATTACATATGATTATGTTTTTGTCCAAAAAAAAAACCACATTCTACCATCTACTGACAGGAAATCTAGGGACTTGATTTCAATGTCATTACAAAAAAATATGGCAGTGGTGGACTTCCAAAAAATTATGGCAGATGTGAACTATCCATTTTTAGTGCTTCTTGTTTTCCTCTGTTTTGATGAAGGTTGGTGAGAGGTGCTTCCACCATCAGTTTGTGCCTTCCTCTTCCCTCCCTTTCCTTTTCCTTGTCCAGCAGCACCACTTGCAGTTGTGCTCTTGTTCTTGCAAGTTAAAGCATTATGCCCCAACTCCTTACAGATCCCACATTTGCTGTTCTTGTGCCTTTTGCCTTTCCTTGCTTCATGTGGGGCCCTTTTTCTCTGTTTTGCTGGTCTGCCAGCACCTCTCTTGACTGGTGGGGGCAGAATTGCAGGAACATCAAAATTTGGCCACTGTGTGGGGTCAGCCATAGGGTGGATGTGCTGGGCATAAGTTGCTTTGTATGCGGCCCCTTTGAAGTATGGTGAAACAAATGTGGTGGGTTCTAATCTTTGGTGATATATCACCCTTAAGCCATGCTTACAGGGAATGCCAGAACCTTGACATTTGCCACACCCACATGTCATCAAATCTAGATTGACAGGGAATTTCACATGCTTATCTCTGACCTCAAACTCCCTTCCCCCACAAGCAGTAACATGACACAATCTAGAGTCATCACTTCTACTTTGGAGTATGTTTTGTGCATGCTCTGTCAGTTGATGAGGCTCCATGTCTATAGCCTTGTCAAATCTTGCTCCCACTCTCTTCATCACCCAATTCCTTACAGTTTCATTATACAACACATAATTAGTTTCATATAAAAAACAACAATGCATAACAACAAACATGGATACAGTAGTTCTACCTTCAAGTAGTGTCAGCACAGGCATATCTCTGAAATCCTTTGTCTTGGAATTGAAAGACTCGACAAAGTTTGTTGTGTTGTGATCACAACAGACTCTGGTGTCAAACATCTTCCTTGACCATTGTTCTGGTACTTCCCTTAAGTACACCTCAGCTACACCAGCATGCTCCTTGATTTTTGTCATTGCTTTCTCAAACACATACTCATTGTATGCATCTGCAGCTATCCAAAATAGTTTGTGAAAAGCTGAACCACTCCACCCTGCTGACTTACAGTTGGAGTATAGATGTTGGCAACAAATCCTCCTTGTTGCCTTTGGGTACACATCATGAATTGCAGCATCAACTCCCTAATTAAGCAACAAAGATAAATATACACACATTTAGGAACTCATAGCAATTGGTTGATGAAAATATATGATCAAAATGAACATAAACACATAATATGTAAGCTTACCCTCATTCTATCAGAAATAAAGGTCCAGTCATCTTTATGACAACCTTCAGTTGCAAACAGGCATCTCAGGTTTCTGAAGAAATATGTCCAGCTCTCAGTGCTCTCAGTGTCAACTATCCCATATGCAATCACAAATATTTCATTGTTGGCATCAATACTAACTGCAGTCAACATAATCCCCTTGTAGTAACCACTCAAATGTGCTCCATCTATCCCAATTATGGGCCTACACCCACCAAGAAATCCTTTGACAGATGCAGCAAAGGAAAAAAAGCAAGCTTTGAACTGAGGTGCTTGGTTGGCAGTGTTTGCTGTCCATGTTATGAGTGCATAAGAGCCTGGGTTTGTGGCCTTAATCATCTCAGCATATCTAGGCAGTAAGGCATAGCTCTCAGCAAACCCACCATGAATTTGAACCCTACCAACTGCCTTGACCTTGTAAAACAACCTTTTCTTCACATTCAACCTATATCTTTCCATACAAATCTTTTGTAATGACTCTACAGGGATCTCAGGATTTGCCTCTAGATCTTACAATAGATGTCTGCATAACCAGGCTGTTGAAACCATGGGATTGTCTTCCAATCTTCCACATGTAGTGTGCTCCCCAGTTAGAGTTTTAATGGCCCAACTAACATTGTCAACCAAAACAGCAGCATGTATCCTCCAGTTGCAAGTCTCAACCACACACCTTGCTGTGTATCTCCAGCTATCAGCTCTGTCCACAGTCACTGCAAACCCTTCTTGAATGCAGAAATCACTAAACACTTCCAGAAATTGAGCCTTGTCCTCAAAAATCAACCATGGCTCTAAAACTATTGAACCAAACTCTACTCCTGCCCATATTTTTCCATTTTTATACAACTTATCCAACTTGTGACTCCCATCTAAATAATCTTCAAACTTTTTCTCTCTCAACTTTTCAGCATCATCTAAAACATTATCATCCTCATCTTCAATGAAATCTTGGTCACTCAAGTTCTCTTCATCTTCATCAATCTCAGAAAGCACATAATCATCATCATCAGAATCATCACTCTCTGACTCACTGTCCTGCACATCTCTACTAACATTCTCCTTTCTCACTCTCTCAACTCCCTTACCTCTCCCTTGTACAGAGGACTTGCTTTTTGGCACTCTCCAGTTGGAAGGCCTAGCTCTATGCTTTTTCTTTGGTTGAGAAGATGAGCTTGCATGTGTATTGGTTGGTGGAGGTGGAGGTGGTGGTGGTGATGGTGGTGTTGGTGCATGTCTTGGTGGAGATGGTGGTTGAGGTGGTGGTGGAAAGGGTGGTGGGGATGGTGGTTGAGGTGGTGGTGGTGTTTCCTGTCTTGGTGGAGATGGTGGTTGAGGAGGTGGTGGTGTTTCCTGTCTTGGTGGAGATGGTGGTTGAGGAGGTGGTGGTGTTTCCTGTCTTGGTGGAGATGGTGGTTGAGGAGGTGGTGGTGTTTCCTGTCTTGGTGGAGATGGTGGTTGAGGTGGTGGTGTTTCCTGTCTTGGTGGAGATGGTGGTTGAGGGATTGGTGTTTCCTGTCTTGGTGTTGTATTCTTTTTTGGTGTTGTTTTCTTTTTCCTGGGTGTCATTTTCTTTCTTTTACTTGGCTGTTTGGTAGTAGGTGATGCAGTGTGGGTGGTTACTGCTGGTTCAGGTTCAGGTTGTGAGGGTTGAGGTTGAGAGTTTCCTGGGAAACACTCATCAGCTTCTGCAGTATTAAACACTCTCACATACTCCACCCCCAAGTCCTCTGCACTAACTACTGGCACCTCAACAGCAACAGTAAATTGATGTTGCTCCCACAACTCCCTCTCAGCTTGCTCTCTTTCAGCCTCCCTCTGATTCTTTTCAATTTCCCTCTGCACTCTTTCAGCCTCTTCCTTTAATCTTCTCTGCCACCCCTTTTCAGCAGCCTGGAATACAATCCCTGGCTCTTTAGTTTCCTCAACCCATATCTCAATAGTATCCTTACCCTGGTTCCATTCCCACATTTTCAGCATATCAACATCATCATTAAGCTCCAACTTCCTATTTGTCCTAGGCTTAGTCACAAACAAAGAAAAGAATTTTGGTAGAAACACATTCTGTTTCACTGAGAACTCAAACATGTCTTCATATAACCCAATTAGGTGACACATATCAGTGTCTTCAACCCTAACATCAAAATCCTGAGACTTATCATCCTTCTTACCATGGACTAACAACCATACTCCACTCATCCTATATACAATAACATATTAAGTCACCAATTACATTCCACACAAATGAATAAAAATGAAACATAACAAAACTAAGCAGCAAACAATAGTTCAAATACCCTAACCCTAGATCATCAAAATCACTTCAATCTACCAAAATCAATTACGGTACACCAACATCAATTACCAAAGTAATCATATCAATAAAAGCAACAGAATTTCATATAAACACAACCCATTCCCAAATCCATTCAAACCCTAAATTGCGTGCAAAATTTTGACAAAAGATCGAAACTTTAAACTTCGAAATACTAAACGATTGAAGAGAACTTACCTTACTTGATATTACACAAGCCCACACTTCGAATTTTTAGAAATTTGCTTTCTCCAACCTCACGCGTTTATCACACCTTCAGGAATCGAACTTTTTTGCCCGATCAAAACATAAAATTTATCCTGGGCTCCCAATTTTCCCAAAACCAGATCATGCAACACCTTCGACGCGAGAATTCAGAGCAGAATTTCAATGGAGAACGAACGAAGAACAGGGGAGAGATAGAGAGAGAGATACTGTGAAGGGGGAAAATATGAAGACTTTTGGTCTTCATCATTAAGTCAAGAGGGAAATGGCGCACACATTAATTAAGGGCATTATGGTAAAAACACACTAACGGGGAGTTAACGTCAGTTAGGTAAAAGGGCATTTAATGATATTGTACAGTAACTGATGGGTATTTGGTGAATTTGAAAATTTTCATGGGTATTTGGTGAATAAAAAAATTACTCAGGGGCATTTCATGAAATTTCCGTAAAAAAAATTACAAAATTGGATTTTTTATAAAAAAAACATATAGCTATATTATTGAACAAGATAATTGGAAACAAATTCTTAAAATATCTACATGATAAAAGCAAATAATAGGAGATAAGTCTTATCATGAAAACTAACTATTATAAGAATAACTTTCAATTCCCTTGTCTCATACGTCAAACCCCCTGCTTAGACTTTTAGGTTGTTTTATTTTGTTTTCTTTTATTTGTGGATGTATTCCTCATTTGCCAAAAAAAAAAAATAAAAAAATAAATAAGAATAATAACGTGTAACTTAGAATTTTTTACCAAAAAGAAAAGCCTTTGACTGTTGAAATATTATTCAAGTAAACAGAATCATTATTTAAAAAAAACAAATATAAGAAATTTTTTTTTATCAATTTCTCCCTTTAATTAATAATGATTGACTTATTATAATATATATTGTATGCAGAAATTTGAAAATGGATGAGAGTCGTATGGCTAAAGTAGTACCATCAACAATAGATCTTAATATGGAGTATCAAGTTGAAGACAGTGAATACGATAGTTCCGATATGGACTTTGATATTAATTCGGAACCGGATATTATTTGTGACGAAGTGAATGAAAATGTTGATGTGTTGAGAGATGATGATGATACAAATGGAACTAATGAAAGTCATCCTATCCTAGAAAAGCTTGTTCCTCCAAATGTAGGGATGATTTTTGCGTCTTATGAAGATGTCATTGGGTATTATCATGAATTTGGAAAACAAAATGGGTTCCAAATGAAAATCAGAAGTAGAGAAAATGTCAAAGGTACTGAATGTGGTAATAAGTATGATTGCACAACGTTAAGGCTAGTATGTAAGAAAGAAGGAAAGTTTGTTCCTAGGGGGAAGGATCCATCAAAGCCTACACGAAGTGAAGTTACCGATTGTAAAGCTAAAATTACAGCTACATTTGACAAAAGTAGCGGGGAATGGAAACTCACTACGGTAGTGTTAGAGCATAACCATCCCATAGACCCTTCAAATTCTAAATTTATGCGAAATTATAGATTCATTAGTCCACATAACAAGGATATTATACTAACTAATGAAAAGGCAGGAGACCTATTGGAAGAAATTTTGCTACATTTGCAGTACGATATGGAGGATTTGGTGCAGTTCCCTTCTCTGAGAAAGATTGTAGAAATTTGGTTTCTAAGCATAGACGTTTGTGCCTTGAAGAAGGAGACTTTTCTGCTATGGAGAAGCATTTCATGGATATGTCTACCAAAGACAAAAAAAATTTCTACAAGTATGACACGAGCGATGGTACACTTAAAAATGTATTTTGGGCGGATGGGAGATGTAGAGCTGCATATCGTGATTTTGGAGATGTGGTATCATTTGATACGACATACTTAAGAAATAGGTATATGATGCCTTTTTGTCCTTTTATAGGAGTGAATCATCATGGTCAATCGATATTGCTTGGGTGTACTCTAATTTCGGGTGAGGACACGAAAAATTATATTTGGTTGTTTAAGACCTGGCTAGCTTGTATGTCGGGAAAAGCTCCAAATGGTATTGTCACAGATCAATGCATGGCTATAGGTAACTTCCTACCACTTTATAAATAACTTGCATAACTTTTTTATTTATATATTTGCATGCATGGATTAATAATGTGTACAGTAAATAAGTTGTTGTGCATATATATTTGCATGCATGGATTAATAATTTGTACAGTAAATAGTTTATTTATTTTGATAAGCTTTTATTTGGTTTTGTTGTGTGTAGTGAATGATTAAGTTTTAATATATATATATCTCCTTTTTCTATATTTGCATGGTGATAGGCATAATATTATACTAATTCATTTTGCTTTATTTTATAATAAATTATATACGTGGTGTTTGTTGGTAATTAGTAGCTAGAGTTTGTCTGCATTAGTGATAGTATCTACCTTGATGTTGTTTTAAAATAATTAAATGTTCTATTTACCTCAGGGAGTGCTATTAGGGAGGTATTTCCAAACATAAAACATAGATGGTGCATTTGGCATATTATGAGAAATGCAAAAAAACACTTGAATTTTCATGAAGATAGAGATATAATCCGTAGAGAGCTGCGTCGGGCTCTCCATGATTCTCTTCATGTTGAAGAGTTTGAGAAAAAATGGAAGGATGTTATTGAAAAGCATAAGTTACAGCAAATTAATTGGTTTCACGAGATGTTTAATCTAAGACATCGGTGGGTTCCCATATATTTCAAAAATGACTTTTGGGTTGGAATGTCTAGTACACAACGTAGTGAGAGCATGGATTTTTTTTTCAAAGCATTTGTGAACCTTAATACTACGTTGACTATGACAATATATATCAAAGGGAAAATGTAGATAGTCATGCCGAGGCAAATTACACTATCCTTATTTCACAAATTACACTATCCTTATTTCTTTTCACAAATGGTTTATTGCCTCGTGCAAATTATCATTCCTTATTTTGTTGCTATTTTAGATTCCAAAGAGTTTAACTTTTTTTTTTTTTTTTTTTTGTGTTATATTTCATAAGTTTGTTGGACACACAACAACGAGACCAAGTGAGTGACTAAAAAAAACTAGCTTTTCATAAATTAATTACGTTTAATTATAGATCTATATGTATTCATGTATGTTTATATTTTCTTTGACAAACATTTACAGGTTACAGCTATTTTGACCCACGAGTTGGAGAAAAAAGGTTCCAATTCAACTGACGGATAAAGTCGAGCAAACTGGACAATGGATTATTTTAAGAATGACTAGTTACGTATTTATATCATTTGAGTATTTGATTAAAAAAAAAGTACAATTTTACTATTGGTTTTTTTGGATAATGTACAATTTTACTATGTCATTCATCTTACAATCCTTTGTGGTGAACGTTTTATCATATCTTTTTTATTTGTTATGCTTTCTTATTTTAATTAGCGGTTAAGCATATCCTTTTTTAATGAACAGATCACTTAACCACAATATTATGTATCTAAATATTCCTATAATTATGGCTGATATAATGCTATAACCGTAGAATATCAATTATGCAATCTTTTTATATGTTAATCATTGTAGATATTTATGCATACTTATCTAAATTAGCGGTTAAAAATTGTATTTAGTTTTAAAAAACCTTTAAAGAATATTTTATATACACTAGTATATTCCTAGAATTATGGCTAACATGATGCATTGATGCTAGCGCTATAACCGTACGTAGTTTGAAAGGTACATTTTTTTTTGAAGGGTGTACATCTATAATAGAATTTTGTTGTGGATTTTTATTTTTTTGTTTTTTTTAAAGAGATGTATGTACATCTTTGTAAGGTAGACAATTATGCATACTTAAATAACATAAAGAATAAGATATGTATATCTTTGTAGTTTTTCTTCATATAAAATAATAAAATAGTCACGATTTTAAAATGTCAAAAATTGTAATTTAACAACTCCTCGAGATATAAAATCAAGTTTGAAACGATTGAACAAAAAAAATTGTAATTTAACTTATAAATTTTAATCTTTAAACAACCCACTCAACATGAAAATTTAAATTCAACTCACGATTTAAAAAATACCTTATTTAGAGAGCACATTTTACAATTCTATTGCAATTCACTAATTTGCATATACCTTGTATTTTGTTTTATCTTGTTTCTATTAATTTTTTTTTAATACAACTTCATGGAATAAACTGACGACAATAGCATTCTTGACCTACCTCATGACAATGAAAACAAAACAACAGAAGAATGAAAACATAAATAGACATAAAAACCATGTTAATTAAATAAAAACATAATTCTCCATTAATCTCAAAACAGATGACCATAGATAGTACAAGACTTAGTACGACATGACATTGAAATAACACATATAAATAAAAACATAAATAGAAATAAAAACATAACCGTAAAAAAATCTTAAATAAGAACATAATTCTCCATGGCCATCTTAAACAAACTAAAAACCAAATCAGTCTAGATAGACAATCTCATGAATTTTGGTGGGCTGTGTAACTTCCCCGGTGGCCGTTGTAGTCTTTCCTCCCGGCGACACTATCACTCCAGTAACAAATTCTCCAATTTGTTTAGTTTTTTTGGCAGAGGGAGGGGTCTTTGAAAAAAGCTTCTTTCTCAATTTGGTAGGGGTTTTAGAATCATTTTTGACACCACACTTAGGAGTAAAACAATCCTTTTCCACAAAAATTTCAAGTAGCATACCTAGTGGTTCATCCTCCATGGATAACATATCTTCTAGAAATTGAGAACCCATGACCTTTGTGATGCGCTTGAAAAGATTTTTAACCTCATTTGTTTGTTGGGTAAGGCTAGCAGTGGATCCATCGTACAAAGACTTCAAAGCAATTGGTGAAAGTGAAACAGATTTTGAATTCTCCATATCTCACCAAAGCTTTTTGAGTAAAAGACTGATTTTGTATAGCAAGTTTGTATGGGTATGAAACTTATTGGAAGGTAGCTAGTGTAATTTATAGGAAATTATCAAAGACTAGCTAGATTCAAAGTAAGAGTGGAATATGAAGTGTTTCCTCTTGTTTCAATATTTGATTTCATCAGGGAACTGTACAGAGGTGGATACCAAAAAGTTTTTTCATGTGTTCCAAAAAACTCCATTATTGCTTAGAAACGTTGGGAAGGGGTCAACCGTCTGTTTGTTTTGTTTTTTTTTTCATTTATTTATAATTTTTTTTTGAGATAAATTTTGAATAAATGGGGTATAACCGTTTTACTATAAAAAAAAATTATGTAGTGTAATTTTGGTTTTCTTTTCTATATGGTTTGACATAATTCAATGAAGGACGAATGGATTTTTTGTTTTTTATTTTTTTTTTTAAAAAAGGATTTTTTTGAAATACAAGGTTTTCCTATTTAGGAAATTAAACTACATACACCCTTTATAAAAAATTAAACAAAATACTAAATAATAACATGTACATATCGTTAAAAAAAAATAACATATCAAATGGGAAACAAAAATTTTATCAGTGCGTTTAAATTTGTTCAAAATGGAAAATGAAACCAATAAAAATGGGGGAAAAAAATATTACGCACATGAAATGGGAAAAAAAAAATTCACATTTTATATTAAGGTAAAGTGATTATTTTTTAATTGCTTACAAAAAAAAAGTGATTTTTTTAAATAAATGAAAGAAATTGCTTTTACATTTTGTTCTAATTTTTTTTTTTACACATAGATTTGTTCTAACTGAAAAATGAAGAAAATAGAAATGAGAAAAAAAAAAAAATTTAGCATATGAACTGGGAATGTAATAGTTTATCAATACATGTTAAGTTAAAGTGATTATAACATAAATAATGAAACAAACTGCGTTTAAATTTGTTCAAACCAAAAGATGAAATTAGTCGTATACCGATGAAATTCATGTATATAAAGCCGGGAAAATACATAAAGGTTAGTTTAAAATACAAAAAAATATATTTTAATACATAAAGGTTAGTTTAAAATACAAAAAAAATTTGTCAAAAAAAAAAAAAGTAAAATGTAACATTAGAATATATAATCTAGATAACAATACGAGATATATTATGCGTTTAGGTTTGAAATCGTTCGGTTTTTATTTAGACCAATTCCAATCTTACCTGAATAATAATTGGATTTGGAAAAGTCGAGTCTAATCGGATCCTAATTTTGAAAACAATTCATCTGACTTACTTCGAATTATAATCCGATTTGGATCTACTCATCAAAATTGCTAATTGGATCTGTATTTGGTTTAGATTTGTATCATACTTTTGGATTTCGGTCTTTAATTACCAAGTCAATCATATAATTGCATCCCATGACATAATTTAGATTGACATCTAACCAGGCACATGTTAAGTTCTTTGACCTAGGTTTGATTAGGATTAAATTATTCAAGCTCAAGTCAAACTTAATTGAAGCTTCAATTTGGCAATTCGAGTTTTGCATGATCTAAAATTTTGATGCTATTGAAAGTCAGATCATATATAGGTGTCATGGATTCATAAGAACCTTCAATAGAAACATTCAATTGTAACAATATTCAAATTCAAATTCTAACAAACATGATAAATTTGGATCATATGCAGCTGAACTAAACTGTTTGGAGATGAACTAAACTGAATATAGCTGAAATGAATAGTTTATGAGAAAAGGAAATTAAAATATAAGTTAAATTGAACTATACTGAACTGAACTGATTGGAGCTGAACTGAAATTAAGCTGAAGTGAACATGCCCTAAGTTCAAAAAAGTTCGGATGAAATCAATTCAGTTCAAATAAGTTCAGTTAAGTTCAGATAAATCCAGATTAGTGAAATTAAAAAACACACCCTAAATCTTGGTTAAGTTAATTGCTTGTTATATTGTCGTATTCCCTCTATTAAACTTCATCATCACGTCCCCTTCTAATTCAATTTTGTTAAATTGTACTCCCTCTGTTAATCCTAAATGTTGGTATATTTAATGTATCTAACGAAATTATGGGTCTATTCACAGTTACTTAATTTCAGTTCAGTTCAGTTAAGTTCAGCTCCAATCAATTTAGTTTAGTTCAGCTCCAATCAATCAGTTTAGTTCAGTTCAGTTCAGCTCCTAATTTCCTTCTCTCATAAAATATTTATTTTAGCTCAGTTCAGTTCAGCAGTTCAGCAGTTCAGCTCTAATCAGTTCAAGTTCAACTCCAATCTGTTCAGTTCAGTTAATGTGAACATGCCCTATGTTTTAATAATTATGCATGAAACAACTTTACGTATGATGAAATATAAACAATTTTTCATATTGATAACATAAGCAATCATGACATAAAGTTTTCTTTGCTATGAAGGTTCACCCTTTTTTCCTTAAATAAGGTACGGAGTAGTAGCATACTAGTATACACCTTTTTTTATAATCGTCCGTTATTGGATGTTGTACCTTATTTATAATGCTTGGTTATTTCGCGTAATATGCATTCGTACAATCATACTCTTATGAGTATCAAGTACTTAGTAAATTTTTAACATTTTTTTACTATTACATTTCATAACAAATTTTATTGAAAATTTCATAAGATATAATTTTAAGAATATATTATACGTTGTACTCGTATCCTCTATTTTAAAAACTCCGGAGATACTCGCTATTCAAATCTTTTGAAGATGTGAAGAACCCGAAGCACCGTTCCTTAGCAAATGTATCTTCATAAGAATTAATATTAACACATGTATCTTGATAAGAATTAATATAACAAATGTTCCTCCCAAAAGCACCCGAAGGACAACTGATACAACTTCATTCTTGAATATACTTCAATTATGTATCAACTGATAATAGAAATTAATATTGTCATAAGAAACAAAGTTGATTGTATAAGAAATACCTCTCTAAGTCATGGTCATATAAAATAGAGTTGTCTCCACTAGTACGATAAAGGGCTAGGCCAAGTCTACCAATTAATCTTTCTCAAAAAAAAAAAAAAAAAAAATTATGAATGAAAATTAATGGTGCCAAGGGATTCTCAGTTATTCACCATGCAACTTGTTGAGTTAATATCAATCATTGGAAGAGAAGTAACAACAAAAGCCACAAATACCAAAATATTCTCCTCTTTCCTCCAACAAAGCATTAATTGTGTTTTAATTCCTTTTAATGACATGTACATGCCACATATTACAAGCAATGCCACATTGTTTGCCAACTCACATGGATAGACTACCTAGTAGGTGAATTAAATTTTCTCCGTAAAATGGGTCAAATGCTAAAATCAAGCATACACATTGAAAGGCTTTATAGTCAAAAAGTTGATTAATTAATTAATGAGGTGATCACTTCCTGCATATGGGATCACGTGATTAATCAAGCATAACATTATTAATTATCCATTATGTCAGCATGAAATATTGCAAATTTGTAATTAATTGGCATTATAGGACCATGTGGATCCAAGGCTGATTATATCATTATCTGGTGTGATAATTAGTACGTAGTAATGTAGTGTTATCATTTAGGACTTTGTAATTTGTAATATGATAATAATAATAGTGGTTGGGATAATGGTGGATTTGAGTAGTGATTAGTGGTAATGAGATTGATACCACCGTTGTTTCGAATGGTGGTTGTGATCGCGTTGGCGCCGAGTGATGATGGTAGTCAGAAATATGGCAATTGTGGTAGTGGTACCTATGGTGGTTGTGGTAGCGGGCCGGGGTTGTAGAGGAGATTTAAGGGTTTAAGGGAAGCACCTAAATCTAGGGTGGGTGCAATAGTGCAATAGTGCAACACTGCAATGTCCAACCAAACAACATGAATAGAATTGAGGGTATACTTTTCTTTTTCTTTTCTTGTAGCTATTGACTAGCAATCTCTACTAATTGGTTGTTGGTGCAGTAGTGATTAGGACTGCACCTGGTAGGGAGGACTGCATGTTCGATCCCCCGCAACAATAATTGAGAGGGACTGGAACCTAAGCACTCAGAATTGATCGATGAATGTCAAATCCAATTAGCCCAAAGGGTGAATTGAAACACCCAAAACTGACTAGCAACCTCTTAGTAAATTAGATGGGTTGGGTTAATCGTTCACCTTATATCAATGTCACGTTGCATAATAATCAAGAAGAAAACAAGCCCATTTATGATATCATTTACATTCTATTTTCTTTAGAGAATTTAATCAGACAAAACACTAGATTTCAAACAATTTTTAATGTAGTATTTCTAAATTATTAAGATAACATTAACAGTATCATTCCATATAAAAATCTTGTGTCTGAAAGTGTAACACTTTTCTAACTACTCTATAAGTCTATATGTCTTCAAAATCTAATCACAAATATCAACTTACATTATCCCGTATAATTTACATAATTTGATACGTGGATCTACAATATGAAAATAATTTTGTAAGCACACTTCAAAAAAATTCCCACTCACTACATAATTTCATCTAAAATATTTGTCATGTTACTCCAATCCCTAGTAATTAAAAGTCTTTAAATGCAAGAGGATAAGCTCTTGAGATCTTTTCACATGGGAAGAAAATCAAAACTCTAGAACATTCATTCATTCAGTTGCCAATATTTGATGTTGTCTTTTATAACTTTCCTACAAATCTTACAAAATGGTGTTATTAGCCGTATAGTCACAATCTCACAATATGTATGTTTGCATAGTTTTCAGTACTAAAACAAAGCACCCCCACCAAATCCAGAGAAATAGGACCATACATTATAAACATTATTCAATCAATTCAGAATAACATGATCAAATTAATCATGAATGATGGGCGTATGCCTTAATTTTATTAAATTAATCAACTTGAAGATTTTACAAATCATTTTCCACTTACATATAATTAGGTTGATTATATAATTTGATAGTACAGAAAGATTCTTTTAATAATGCATTGGACGCGTATGCGAGTACACTATACAAATCATCAATAGCATTTGTATAGCTAAGTCAACTCATCTATATTGCATGAAACAGTAATGCTCAACAACAATTTTTTTTCTACAACTATTTCGCTCAAAATTTTATTAAGAAAGAGTCTACAATTATAATTATAAATCATGAAGACATTAGTATCATTTCTTATTAATTTAATTATAGAGACGACTTTAAAATCAAGTCATCCTATTCTAGCCCAACTTGTGTCTAACCCGTCTCAGTCCAGCACAAATATACTTTTCAATGTTCTACTTCCTCCATTTCTAAATTTAGATGCATTACTTTCTAAATAATAAAGTTTCTTATTAAATGCGTCATTTCCTTTTTAGTAAATATATGTTATGAAAGGTAATTGTTACCTTTATAAAATTAACAGTGATTTTTACGGGGTAAATTTCTTGCAAAGAGCAATCTCATCATTAATATATAAGTGACTCTTAATTTATAGATTAAGCATAAGAAAAGGACTTGATATTTGCATTTTTTCACCTTTAAGGACCTCCTACTTTTTTTATTCACCTTTAAGGACCTGTGGTTAGAAATCAGGCCACTTAACTCACCTTTAACCCACCTGAGCACTGATTAAAAGGTTAGTGCCATAATTAGCAAATGTTAAGTCCTTGTTAGCATTTAATACAAAAAAAAAAAAAAAAAAATCAATACCTTACATCTAAACAAATAAAAAAAAAAATTTAAATAACAACCACCATACGTATTTCTTCATAATATGTCGATCGCCAATTGATATTGTAGTCATTGCCTTTGTCCACCAAAGAAAAATTAAACACCTTCCCAGTTCCACCCAACTTAAGCTTAGTGCATGAAAGATACCTAGAACCCCCAATTTGTTTATCCCTAATTTGCCTATTTCAATATTGCTGTTATATTTTTGGTCAGAAAACACCTACTACCACCCAAAACACCACCTGATTCCTACCAATTCATGCCCCAAATCTGAATTAAAATCAGCCCCAATTTCGAAATTTTGGCCACCGTTGCCATATCTACCTCTACTAATGATGAAGAGGAGAGAGTTAAAATCAACCCCAATTTCAAAACCAAATCAATTGACAAATTCCCAGTTGCATTTAGGATATTAAATTGATACAATTGACTGTTTCGTATAATTTTGTAAATGGATATAAGTTCCTCTCTAAAATTTGTTTGGTATTATGTCAATCAAATATTTTGAGTTCAAGTATAGGAGATTTAATTATGGATGCAAATTTTAGAAGATTAGACAGATTAAGGAGGCGTTAGTGCTTCTGGAAGACATGGAAAACAACATAGAAAAAATTAAGAAAGAAAACGGTTTTCTATTTATTCATTTTTAGTGTAGAAGAGAGAAAATGGTAAATTAATAAATAATATTATTTTGATTTTCTTTGTAAAAGTAAAATAGTTAACCCAAAGACTTAACTTATTTAACCCAATGATCTAACTTTTTTTAATTGTAGTAGTTAATTTTGGTTAGAAAAGTGAACATAGGTCCTTAAAGGTGAAAAAAAAGTGAGAGGTCCTTAACGGTGAAAAATGTGAAAAGTGAAGTCCTGATTGTATGCTTAACTCTAATTTATATCGAGGTAACTTTTGTCTTTTGATGCCAGTTTTATATCCGATTTACAATAATGACAACATACATTGAAAATGTGTTCTTAACTTCTTATTAACTCCATAGTACATACCATTATATGAAAAAACAAATTCAAAGCACTCTATCTAGACAAGCTAAATATGTTGGTAGACATAAAACCCAAGGTGATGCAATTTGTTTAACTACTATGCTCTACATTAATGCATGGTGAGCATAATATTGCTCTATTTAGGCTATTCAATCTATTTCAAAGAACATATAGGGAGCAACAAACAACGCAATAAAATGTATGAGATATGGTTAGTGAACAAGTGGTTAGCGCACAAAATGTTTAAATGGGGTCATTCTTATCAAACTTTGGTCAAATACTTTGCATAAATTAGCATATAATATCAATTTGTAATGTCACAAATACCTTATAAATTGGTCATATTATGCATACTGTTGCTTCACATGGGTTTGTTAGGCTGTTATGAATATTCTTTTTTGCTACAAACTTTTCCATTTATTTTTGGTAAGGGCACATGTGGGGTTTACTAAAGCATAGGGCTCTACTTCAAGCTAAACTAGCTATTGGACCCGTTCTACGCACGGGTTATGCTTAAATTATAAATTTATTTGAAACTTTACAAATTATCTTGTCACCAAAAAAAAAAAAACCCTTTACAAATTATTTGAATGAATTTATTTTATCGTCTTTTGACATATTATAATATTTTATGAATTAGTGGTAATAGACTAATAGTTGTAGAAAAAATGGCTTAAAATCGTAAAATCATATCTCTATCGCATGATATATTAATCAACAATTTGTATAAAAACTACTTTGTAAATACCAAACACTTAATATAATTTTACAATTTTTACATCAAATGTGAAGGCATGATATTCTTCTTTAGTCTTTACCAATATATGTCTCTTATATTGCGCTTAATATCTTCAAAATTAAAGCCCCATGACACGCAAAAAATGTCATCCTATGGAATTTCCATAGTATTCTTGCCACCTCAATATTTTCCTTTTCAATCATCATCCTCATTGTTGTAGAAATTTCACATAGAATTTTGAGAGACGTTTCTCTAATTTTTTAGTTTTTGAAACTTAATGAGTGTGAAAAAATCTTTACTGAAAATTTGTATTTATATAAGAAGAGGGGGAAGATAAGGGGTCAAATTAAAGAAATGAATTATGAATGTGAATAAATTGAATTGATAGATGGAATAATGAGAAGAGGAGAATGTTTAGGAAATTTAATTTGTTATTAAATTAAAATAAAGATTACAAAATATAAAAGTTATTGAGAAATAAAGGGGGAGATGAAGAGAGAATTTCTTTGAAAACATAAGGAGGGAGAATGAATAAAGAAAGGTGAGAAAGAATGATGACAAGTGTCAATTTTGGTTTGTGTTTTTAAATACTAAGTATAGATTAACACAACCATGTGAATGCTGATAATGTGGGTCATAATACAATCAAATTCTCGGCATTTAAAGCTTGTAAATTATCATTAGATTTTCATTGCAACTTACTATAAATACCCTTCTTCACCTCCTGAACCTTCCAAAACAAATCAAAACTTCTTTCAAGTATAATTCTAAAAATCCTTTCCTACCTTAGAAACTCGCTTTTCCTTAAAAAATAATATTAAAATTAATCATGGTTTTCCAATTGCCTTCTATGATCTCTTCGTCCTCCAAACAATTCATGAAATTGCATAGCAAAAGCCAAAAAGGCGTACCAAAGGGTCATGTTGCGATATATGTGGGAGATTGTAACGAAGAAAAAAAGCGGTATGTGGTGCCATTGACATGCTTGAGACTTCTGGCATTTCAGAATCTTCTAAGTCGAGCTGAAGAAGAATTTGGGTTCAACCATCCCATGGGGGGTCTCACCATTCCCTGCAATGAAGAAACATTTATTCATGTCCTCAGCTGTCAATAAGATTTATTGATGGAGTCTAATTAAATCTCCTCAATTTTGACATAGATCTCTTTTGACCAATACATATTTCTTGGTCTTTCTAATCATGATAATATTATGAGAGCCAAATTACTCTTGTATATAGATACTAACAATGTCACACTCACCTTGGTTGAGTGGGCTCAATTTCTGTAGTTATAGAATGTAGATCAATGCAAAATATAAATATTGTTCCTGAACTTCTTTCTCTGTGTGACATTCTACTGTTCTCTGTTACTTGAACTCTCCAAATTACCTCAAGCACCTGCATCATATTCTTGACGCTCCAACATGGGTACCGACATTTGACACATAACTTGCTATATCTGAAAATTGGATAAAACCGATACTCGAATTCGAGTTATTTCATACTCAGTATGCACTCATAAAGAAACTTCATTTTCTGCTTTTTTTCATAATCTCTGAAACGATCGGCTCCAGAGCAAGAAAAGTTCTATTTCAGACAGCTGCACTGCACACAATTAAAGTTGGTAAAAAAAAAAAAAAAAAAAACAGAGCATAAAAGCTGAAACCTATCATTAATCATTGGATGAATAATATAAACTTAAAATTCTGACCAGAAGATTCCAGTTACAATGGATCCTTCAGAATGATGGAGAAAAAGCTTGAGTATCCAGTTGTTGATGTGGAGATGTGTTCCGAATCCTGCAACTGATGTGCTTGCGAGTGTAACTGTGTATTATTGGTCTTGAATTCCCTGACAGGAGTGACAACCGCCAGACCTGGGTTCCGATTCCATAGCTGATCCCGCTCGCCCACGAGTGCAAGTTACCAAACTAGAAAAGACTACCAACTCCCGCGTTCAGAAAATCAGACCTGCCATCTAGAGCCATTGAACCTGGATTGAAGACCTCGAATAACTTGTCTGCTTTTATTATCAGACTACCTAAAACACATACCATAAGGGTCCTGTAAAAATTACAGCAGATCAGAACTAGGACAGCATTGAGATTTCAAGATCATTTTAAGATTGAACATTCAAAATTCTGAGATTATATAAGGTGTTAGAAGTGAAATTATCACACTTTAAGACAAAGATTAGTATTTTGAACAGGACTTAATTAATTTGAACGTTACGCAACAAATGTCGATCATATATGAAATCAAAATAGTCAAGATAAAACCAACTAAAACTCCTTTAGAGCTTCAATTTTTTAAGCTCATCTAAGCCACAAACGCATTGACAGTCTGTGATGGAATTGAAAATGCCACAATTTTATTACTTGTATTTTTCTCTCTCTTTTTTTTTTTTTTTTTTAAAAAAATTTTTTTGACAACAACAAAAAATGCCACAATTAACGGCTAAAGGAATATATTACTCAAAGTCAATTACTTAAATCAGGAGCAAAAAATTAAAAGGCCAAATCAAGGTTCTGTACTCTGCACCTGACAAAATGAGTGGAGGAAAAGCCAAAAGGGGGCGTGGGAGAGAAAAAGAAGAAAAAGAAAAGAGCAATCAACCTTAAAACTGAATTAATGTGGATCTTGCTAATCAATGTATTATTATTACTATTACTCTCTCCGTCCCTAAAATTTCGACCCTTTTGGGTTGATTTTGCAGTTATTAAAAAACTTAAATAAAAATAAATAAAAACATATTGAAAAGATAAATTTACATGAGATTTGTAAAAAAATAAAGAGATAAAGTATTAAAAATACATGAAAAACAAAATTTTATATGGGAAAGCTAAATTTGCACAAATATTGTTGTAAATTGGTGGGTATTTTAATGCAAATGGGTCGATCATTTTGGAACTAAAATTTGGCTAAAAGAGTCGAAATTTTGGGGATGGAGGGAATATTAAAATATGCTCATACATTATTCTCAAGTCTAATTAGAATATAGGACCCACAGTTTCGATTCGAATTTTAATCTAGCTAGATATCTTCTCTGTCCTGTTTAAAATGTCCAAAGTACATGAGAGCTAGAAACTAGAGACAAATAACAATGGAGCCAAATCTTGATGGCTCTTCACACATGCAAAGCTAATACTTCGTAGGTACTAAGCTACCCAATTGATAATCATGTAAGATAGAATAATAATAATTACATAATACAACATACTTGATCCTGTAAATCATCTATTCTGACAAAATCAGCACAAGAAGTTTACTTCAGTGTATTTTTCCATGTTACAGTTATAAAAGGAAAGGTGAATCTCATCATATCCCATATTCCCATACCAGGACAATTTTTAATGAAATTCTAAGATAAGTTCAATATTCAGAGAAAATGAGGGCATATAATATACTAAAAATCAGCCAAGCAAATCAGACATGCAAAAATTTATTGGGTAAGTAGCTGCTATGCATCAATGCATGTCCAGGTTGGCTCATCAAAATTAACGTGGAAAGATTCGAAATAAACGATAAAACTGCTGATAATGCATTAATACACTGAAAGATATATTCCGTTCACTGCATGGCACAATACTTAACAAATTAAAGAGCAAGAAATAAAGTCAGCAAATTTCAGTTTAATGCATGTTCAACGTTAAACTAATCCAAAATTCAAGCACCATTTTAATTAGCTTAATTAGTTAAGAATCGATGAATGACAGTTAAAGTTCAGGTGTCAGAATCCTAGCCTTTTAGACTAATAAGGGTTAGATGCAGAGAATTGGTACTTAATGACTTAATGTAAGGGCTAAAAAAATTAAGATTTAGAAAGCTGTTCTATAGTTATTCAAAATCCTGTTAGAAATGTGAGGCCCTCGGGATCTCCTCAAATTTTCTTAGTCTTTCTAGTTTATTCTCAGGTGTCTTTTGAACTGCTGCTCTTGATACCGCTTTTTACCACACTTGTAATCAGTCACAGTTATCATAGTGGCCCTCAATCAGAAATAATGTGCATAAATGTAATTCGACACATATGATAATTCCATGCTCCCACAGTCCCACGGCCAAAAAAAGTCATGTCTCATGTGTATACTATTTTAAAGAGTCTGAAAAACTATCACTTTTCCTATACTTCGTAATAGACTAATAGTAATCGGTCATGCTAGGATTTCTCATTATACCCTCATTTGTATGGAGTAATGAATAACATAGAATAGCATTAGGGACTTAACTATGAAAAAAAATATGACAATAAAATCTTAATAAATCCTTAATTTCAATGGATTAGGATAATGAGACAACTATAACAAGAATAGATTGCAGCCCCTCATCTCTCACCCCTATGTCTAACCCCCCCTCCCCCCCACCCCCTCCTCGGGCTCCTTGTTAAACCCCCCTACCTCTCAGGCTCCTTGTTGAAAAAATAAACAGATTATAAACAGGAACTTCTACAACAGACGAGGAAGGACCACCTCATCTGTATGTTGGTAGAAAAAACCATCCAGCTAGAGATAGCTCCAAATGCAATATGACATTTGTACTATGCATGCTTTCAAAGACATTGAATAAATCACCTAAGGTGCACCCTCTCACATAATTTATGTTGTGGACGCTTCAAAGACTAGGCATAAGGTGCACTCTTGTACAGAAAAAAAATCACATGCTCATGTGCTGAGCATGTGAGTAGTTTAATGTGGAGGTGCACCTATAGCCAGGTGAACCCGAGTGCATAATAGATTCTCTACAAAGACATACCAACTTGCGACTAAGGTCACTCTCAATTTTCAGTTAAAAAATTGCCCGTGCAAATAAAACAATAGTGGCATGCATCACTTCTGCTGATCAGTGACTGCAGAGCCGAAATCAAGTCTATTTATTCAATTTTTCTAGTATGGCAACCATGAGGTCCAAGGTTACATGTGAGGAGGCAATAAAAAATTGTCGAGCCTAGTTATCACAACCATGTGAACATTGATAAGGTGGGTCATGTTCACAGATCATTGAAGCATTCAAAAAAATAAAAAAAAATCCAAGTACCAAAGTTTTCGACCTCCATCATTCAAGTAGTGCATCCCTATAAATACCAATTGTTACCAGCTGAACCTTCCCAAACAAAACAGCTTTCAAATAAGAAAACTCCATCCTCCCCTGTTTCTCAGATTAAAAGAATCATCTCGAAAAAGCTATGGTTTTCCGGTTGCCTTCTATCTCCACCAAACAACTCCTAAAATTACTTAGCAAAACCCAAGGAGTCCCAAAAGGTCACATCACAGTATATGTAGGAGGTTATAACAATGAAAAGAAACGATATGCGGTGCCCTTATCTTGCTTAAGCCATCCGGCATTTCAAGATTTGCTTACTCGGGCCGAAGAAGAGTTCGGCTTTAATCATCCAATGGGCGGTCTCACCATTCCTTGTGATGAAGAAACCTTTATCCATATCCTCATTAATCAAGTGAGGTCGTCATGGAGCTGATAGTTTATTTCTAATTTTTTTTCTAGGTTCTTATTTCTAAGACTTTTTAGCCCTTAGTTCCAAGATTACCCATGTATATTAAAACTCAATTCCAATTTTTTTTTTTTTTTTTTTTTTGTGACTGATATGATATTTTTTTAGTCAGAGAAATTGATGTAAAAAATAGTCTCGCATAATCTCTCTACATTTTACTTATTAATTAAGCATATATTTATATAACACACTCAATCAGAACAATAACATCAAAATGCACAAATCGGGCCCACAAAGTAAAAAGAAATGTACTCTCATAAAGCAGAATGTTCTCAAGAGAATCAGCGAAGCACATCTGTATTCCTCACGATAAACACCTATCAAATATATAAGTTATTCAGCCGTTTAGTAAACCATATCAAGTATCGGTTTTGGTATCAAATCCATGAATTTACAATGAGTGACACCTAGTAACCCATACTTAATACCAAATATACCACATGTTTTTATTGAGGAATTTGTCATAAAATATTAAAATGGTACATCGGTACTGTACGTACTTTCTTCATACAACTGTTGGACTGGCCAAAATCTACAAAAATCATATCACTTAAGTCTTGTATATAAACCAATGAATGCTAAAAAGGATTCCATGGATATGTAAAGACTGCATTTTGGATCTGTAATTGAAATCTAGCTCTTTGGTGGTGGCCGGGGTTAGAAGGATGATAAGGACATGGTGGTTGGAGCAAGAGGCAGCAAGTAATACTGCCAACAAGGGATGAGAAGTAGTGTTGTTACTTATTTTTGAAAAGATTCCTAGGGTTTGGGTTTTAGAAAAAACACATCTCTTGTCTAACATGACATTTTGGTAATTACTTGAAAAGTTAAAAGCAATACCATTAGGTAGTCAAATAGTACCATTGAATATTGCAATGGTATTACATATATACTTCTTCCAATCCCCTAATATTGCAACAATTACCATTTTAGAAAGTTTCACAAATATTGTAACATTTCCTTATTTGTATATGTTTTATCTCTATTTCTCTCATCACATGGGTCTCTAATTCTATGTCTCTCTCTCCTCATTTACCCCCATGTTGCAATATTAGGGGAATAGAGGAAGTATATTTTTTGGTAATGAGAACCCGGACTAGACTTAGAACGCTCACGGTTATTTTGGTCCACTATTTGGAGGTTAGGCACTTAAGAGTAGAGCTGTCAATTCGGGTGAACGGGTCGGGTTTAGGTCGAGTAAGAGTAGGTCAGGTCAACTCGAGTCAGGTCAATTCGGGTTAATGCTGTAACCTATGCGGGTCAGGTTCGGGTTGGGTCATGCTTGAGTCGAGTCATACATCTTATCGGGTTTAGGTCGGGTTAATAACAGGTCGGGTTACATTCGAGTCAAGTGAATAATAAGTCGGGTTTAATTCGGGTTTTCTCAGATTAAAACGGGTTAAGGTAATTCTAGATTTCGAGTCGGGTTCGGTTCAAGTCAATAATTTACGGGTTAGAATCAGGTTGAGTCATTCTTGGGTTTGAGTCGGGTTCGGCTCAAGTCAATAATTTGCCGGTTATTATCAGGTTGGGACGTTCTCGGGTTCAAGTCGGGTTCGGTTCAAATAAATAATTTGCGTGTTATAATCAGGTCGGATCATTCCAAGTCGGGTCATTCTCGGGTTCAAGTCGGGTTCGATTCAAGTCAATAATTTGCGGGTTACAATCAGGTCGGTTCATTTTCAAGTCAGGTCATGTTCGTGTTCAAGTTCGGTTTGATTCAAGTCAATAAATTGCGAGTTATGATCATGTCGGGTCATGTTCGGGTTCAGGTCTCAAATATTGGGTTAATTTGGATTTCACGTTGATTTCGAGTCAAGTCATCTTGGGTTCGGGTACATTTTTTGGGTTCGTTTGTTAATAGTTCATGTAATGACAATATATATGGCAACATACTAGGGAACTATAGCCTATAATACATGAAGATAATTATCTCCTTTGATCATACAACAAATATATACCATATTTAACTCTTAAATTTGGGGATGATGCTTCTTTCTTTTGCTGGCCTGGATCGACTTGGTCTCCCTAGACAAAATGCTTTGATCAATAATAATAAGGTGGTCTAAATTGAATTTAAGGTGATTTGAAATCGGGTTAAGAACAATATGGGTTAATTTAAGTCGAGTCAATAACAAGTCGTGTTGATTTCGGATCGGGTTAGTAACAAATCGGGTTGAATTTTGGGTCGGGTTAGTTATAGGTCGGGTAAAATTCGGGTCGGGTCAATAACAAGTCGGGTTGAATTTGGGTCGGGTCAATAACAAGTCGAGTTGATTTTGGGTCGGGTTGAATTTCGAGTCGGGTTAGTCACAAGTCAGGTTAAATTCGGGTTGGGTTAGGAACAGATCGGGTTGTATTTAGGTCGGGTTAGTAATAGGTCGGGTTTTAATGGGTTAAACGGGTTTGGGTCAATTTCGGTTTAGGTGGGGTTCGTTCAGGTCAATAATTTACGGGCTACATTCCGGTCGGGTCATCTCCAGGTCGGTTTATGTTCGGATTCGGGTCTCAAATACTCGGGTCAACTCGGGTTTAGGGTTGGTTTCAGATCGGGTCAGGTCGGGTTCGGGTCACCATTTTTTCGGGTTCAGATGGATCAATTAATAATCGGGTTCAGGTCGATATTTCGGATCGGATTAGTTTTTGACAGCTCTACTTGAGAGTAGTGAGAAGGGTAAGGGAATCCCTACCCCCAAGCACCCTCACTTAGAAGGATCCGAATCCCAAACTTAGATAAGAAACTTACCAAGTGAGCCAACATTTTGATGGTGTAATGGTACTATATATGCATGAAATGTCACTAGAGACGCTTTCAATGGTACTTAAGAGGTCTCAATTATCTTTTTCTTTCTTCCATGTGATAGTTTGTCTAGCGTGAGGCTCACGTTCTACCCACTTTTATTTATCTATCTATCTATCTCTCTCTCTCTTTCTCTCAAGCACATACTTTATCTCATTATTTGATACTCCCTTTGTTTCGTAATAATCACAATACTAGTTGTTGTACAAAGTTTTGGGAAAATTATAAGATGGGGACAAAAAGGAGAATTTTATAAAATAAAGTAAAGTCAAGGGGATATATTTAATTATTAGTGTGAGAGAAAAATAATAGAAAAGTAGTGTAAGTAGGGTTGGTGGGAGAGAGAAATAATAAAATAGTATCGGACACTTACCAAATAAGGAAGTACTGCAATTATTATGAAACGGGCATGAAAGGAAAGTGTTTTGCTCATTACGAATTGGAGGGGGTAATAAACGGTTAAACACAAGTAGTATTACCATTTTGCCCTTTGGGAGACATTTGCAAATCAGTTGGACAATAGGACTTCCTCATGAATCCCATACCTTGAGGCAGGGGGGTCCTTTAGGTTTCTTTTCTTCAACTACACACCAAGTATGTTTTAGTTGTAACTACATACATACCTAATTCCAGAAAATACACAAATAAATGCTTCATAAGGTTAAGACACCATACAATTTAGGAAAAATGAGTTTGCCTCAATGCATGAGCAATAATATGCTGAGCAGCAACTTGGACCATAAGTTGGCACTCACATAAGAAAGTCCTAGCTAGAAACACAAGGTTCATGGTTAAATCAAAGCAGTTTTTGAATTTTAGCTTCAAGCCTACATCCCACCACTTTGAAAGGGTGATAGACAAAGTGGGAGTTAGATAAATAATTAATTCTTCCGTTTATTAGAATTGCAAGCATATAACACATTATTTTAGGTAAGAGAGGAGAGACAAACCAACCCTTTTATACAAAAAGTAAAGTGTACTAAATGTATATTAAAGGAAAATCTAAGAGAAGAGAAGAGAGAAATATAATGCGCCAAAAATTAGTAATGTAAATGATTTAAATTGTAAAAGTTTAAAAAGAACTGGGAAGTGTTGCAATTTTCTTTGAAATATCTCAAACCATTTAGTGTTGCCATTTTAGTGAAATGAAGGAGAAAATTATCAGCATGACTAGCAACACTTTTGAGATTTTGGGAAAAGATAAGGGATCTTTTGAGTAAAAAGAAGGATGAAAATGGACTCACTGGACCACTCTTGAAGATTTGTTAAACCTTATTACCTCTCGCCCTCTCGGCACATACTTGTAATCTACTACTCCCTCCGTCCCCAAAATTTCGACCCTTTTGGCCTAATTTTAGTCCCAAAATAATCGACCCATTTGCATTAAAATACCCACCAATTTACAACAATATTTGTGCAAAATTAGCTTTCCCATATAAAATTTTGTTTTTTTCATGTATTTTTAATGCTTTATATCTCTACTTTTTTACAAACCCCATGTAAATTTATATTTTCAATATATTTTTATTTCTTTTTATTTAAGTTTCTTAATAACTGCAAAATCAACCTAAAAGGGTTGAAGTTTTGGGGACGGAGGAAGTACTAATTACTAATATATTAAAAATTGTTCCTAAACAAGTTTATGTATCATATGACACTCTCCCTTTAAGTGCTATGTTCCATATCATCCGCATACGATTATAAAGTTAGAACATGCCTCATACAAATTTTTATCTCGTGACCCCAATATTATACATTAAAGTCTTATCACTAAACATGGCAATATTTGATGTTTTCTTTTTTTCTTTTTAAAGTAAAACTAGTGAGTAGCCCGGGCGTTGCCCCAGGTTACTACTTTTATAATTGTGTAACTGCTAATTTTCAGAGCATCTAGTAGTGTATATGTAGTATGTGTGATCAATACTTTATAGTACAATATTATTTAGTGTGCAAGGATAAGACATAATTGACAATTAGTCTAGATGGTTGATTAGTAACCTTTCTTTTAAGAGGTCACGTGTTCGAACCTTCTCATCTATATATTTTTTTCATTATAGTTGAGACAACATGGATTATTGTTGGTTGTGTGGATGATGTGGCACATTAAGGTGTTCAGTGGATGACATGGCATGCTAAGAAATTGAGTAAGTGACGTGGCGAAAGGGAGTCTACGTGGCGCATAGACGTTTTTAGTAACGCCTTTTAATATATTAGTATTAGTATAGATAATAAGTGAAATATATTGTTTCGATACATCACCAAGCCTAAAATATCAAAAAGGAACACATAAGGAAAGGTGAGATCCCAAAGATAAGCTAACTTAGCTAATTACATCATTCACTTCAATAATCAAAAAGACCAAGTCTCAAACACATAATTCCAACCACAGCACCCAAATACACAAAAACCTGTGGCAATTTTGGTATCCAAACTTCATATACTCAACGTAAAGGGTGCTTGACATGTAACCATATCAGATAGAATATATGTACCTAAATTTTTACGTGTTTATAAGAGAGAAGAAGTTCAACCAATAAACGCTACCCCAGAAAACTTAAAGAGCTTACGAGGGGTTCAAACTCAACGCAAACTTCACATGGATTTATTGAGCTGACCCATCATTTTCCAATGCAGAACTGCAGAAGCCAATCACCGAAACAAATCACCCAGACCCAGATATAAAGGATTCAACCGATTCATCAGGAGATCTTATAGTTTTAACCAGATAATTATGAAACTAACCAATGGACTTGCCCACAGATAGCAATGAGAGACAAATGATGACTATATAAGCTGATGAAAGATGGCATGTGATCCTTAAATTCTTAATAGAAGTGGGAACTTAACATAAACAAATCAAAATCCAGATTCTATAAATAGAAAGCATATATTCTTTACCTTTCCAAAAGCACTGGAACGGCAAAGCATCACTAATATCAAACAAAAACCTCAGGCGTGCCAAACAAAAATCCTAGTCTTTTCTCCCTCCCTCAGATATAAAAACCATAGTTAAGTCAAAATGAAGTTACAATCTACGATCTCTAATGCCAGACAGCTACTAAAATTACCATCACTTCATAACAACAATCAGCAAGCAGTTCCAAAAGGGCATTTCACTATCTACGTTGGAGAGCAAGAAAAAAAGAGATATGTGGTGCCACTTTCTTACCTGAGCCAACCAGCATTCCAAGAACTACTTAAAAGTGCCGAAGAGGAGTTTGGCTTTAATCACCCCACAGGCGGTCTAAGTATTCCTTGTGGAGAGGAAGCGTTCAACAAGCTTACCTGTCAATTCAGTTCCTGAGGAGAAATGAAGAGTTAGGTTATTTCTTGGAACAATTTTGAATTGAAATAGTTTTTCTCTCTTTGTGTTTCTCTTATTGAGGAGGATGGGGGGAGTTGCTTTAGGTCTTTATAGGCTACATGGTATAGATGTGTTTATAAGATTTGTACTTCAACAGTGAATGTCTATAATTCTGTCAGCAATTCAACAACTTTGTTTCATACACAAGTTGGATAAAAAAAGATACTAGAAAGTAGAAAGTGAATAAATTTAGCTATGCTGACTTAGATGAATACAAATATATTAATGTCCTAACTATTATTCACAAAATGCCCACCTTCCTTTACAACAGCAAATTAAGATTTTACTGCATAAAATTTATCATTTTTAAAGAAGACCCTTTTTTAGAAGTAACAAGATACTGTAACTAAGATGCAAAATGTAATGCAATGCGGCATTTCCCTTGGCCATGTTGTTTTCTCCTTGCACACCCTCTCTTAGAATTATAGCAATACAAGAAGTTAGGGGGTTCTGGATTTTTTTTTTTAATAATAAAATAAAAATAAATAAATAAATCCCTGAAGCTCAACGCTTATGCTTGACATCAAGAATCATGCCAAACAAATTTATAACCTCTTGAAGACCAATCCACACTAAAAATATGTGCTGATTGCAAACCTCTTGAAGATAGGTCCATATAGTTCATCAGCAAACAAAATAAAAGGCACCAGCAGCAGAATTAGCAATGACCAAAATTTTAACCTCCTCTTAATACCATGACATATTGCGAAAAAATTTATTAGATTTATTAATCAATCAATCAAAATATATACTTCCTCTGTTTTCTAATAAGTGTCATGTTCCCTAATCTGAAAGTTCATAATAAGTGCAACATCACTACTTATGGAATTCATTTCTCTCTATATCTCCTCATCACATGGGACCACTTCTTTATCTCTCTTCTCTCCCAAAAAAAAAATCTACTTTTCTTAAATGTTGCATTTATAAAAAAAAAAATTGAGGATTTAACACAGTACCAAGACTTCTAATTCAAACTAAATAGGAATATATACTACGATCAAAATCATACTCCGTATGAGAAATGTTAGGATATTACACACTCCAACCCTTTTGTTTGTCCCATTTTACTTTTTGGAATGTCCCCTTAAGGTTGTCCTATACTAAGATGACCATGAAAGACTATCAATCTATCACATTCACTACATTTAGTCTCACCAACTTTGACTCACATCAACTACACTCAACCAGAAACTTACAAAATAAATTGTAATAGGTCGAACATAAGGAAACAGAATACTTAGCATAAACCTTTAAACATACTATAATTGAAAAGATGCATCCTCCAAAAACCTCTTATCATTATAGAACTATCAACTTTCACAGGTAATTGCGTTGAGAAACTATAGACATGATGAAAGAGAAATTAACCCCACGAGCACTATCAAATTCAGTGATTGTAGCTGTATTAAATTATTAAACCTCACACAAAGATACAAGAAAAGGTTGTATATTATATTAAAATAGGAAAGCTTGATAAATAATACAAAGACGAGTACAACAGCAGAGGACAAGGAATTCACAACAGAAAACAATGAGTTAAAATTGCGTGCCAATGATGCTTAATATTATTTTAATATATACCTCAAAAAATAATCCCATAGAGCAGCCAAAGGAAAACATTTTCACTGCTACTCTCTCCTTTTTTTGATTATTTGCTACACTTCCTATTTTGAAGTCAAGAAATTATTACCTCTGACCATGGATTCCCTATAATATATCGGAAAAAACAATATCAACTGAGAATTTGTAAGATCCTCCTAATATGTATTTTTAAAATATATATATTTTTTTATATTTTAAAAAATACATAATTAAATTATGATCAAACATATTACTTAGAGACTGTAAAAAAGAAAATGGAGTGAATAATTAGATCAGAAGGGCGAAGTTTAACCATCCAACAAAGTGTCACGGAGTAATCTGTCATTCCTCCCTAAATATGATCTAAAAAAAAGCCAAGCATGCCGTACAATATTTAACAAGCCACATGTATATCTTAAACATCTTAAGCCATACAAATTGACAAATACATTCATCACTAAGTTAACCTAAAGTTAGAATAGTTTAGTAGCTTAAAAGAGAAGGGAAAAAAAAAAAAACAAAACAAAAAGACAAGTAAAAATTTCACCTAATATTAGATAATCTCTCCTTCCCTTATGGCTTTTTCATAATATAGTTTAGCACATATATTAAGGCTACAGTAGAGCAAACCCCAGTTTATCACCATGACAAACGAAGATACAAACCAAGTGACAGTCTTATAATTTAGTCAACATAAATACCCATTCAACATGGAATTTTCATAATAAAATCAACAAGTGTAGGGCCCAAATTTAATAAAAATTCATTGACTTAATTACAAGGTTGCCACTTAATTTGCATTTTTTTTTTATCTTGGTGATATATTTGGATTTTATCGGCTAGAGCATAAGTGGGGCATGACATAAGATTAATTGATAGCTTAAATCTTAATGGATTGCGGAGCTTGTTGCATACTTGAATTCTTATAAAGCATATAAAAAATTAACTTGAAATTCGTAACCTGAAGGTACTCCAAAATTAGAAATGTGAGCAACAATTTGGGGACATTCATATTAAGCAAGTGTGAAAAATATTAAGGACAAAGAAGTGTATATTTGTGCTTTTTTAGCCCAACTATTTTTAAATTCCACAAGCCTACAACTTAATGTGTCACTGGCCTCTCACTATGGAAAAAAAAATTTTAAAAAGTGGGCTGACTGGGCTCTCATAAAGAGCAAGTGACCCACAATTTAAGTTACAATTTACGAGACACCTTCTCCTGCAGCAAGGGTAGGTGGGAAGAGGAAATAAACTACAAATTATTTGCAGTTCTGATAATTATAGTTGAATTTCCATCTCAATACAGTTAACATGACACATTTGCGGGAGGAGCTCACATTCATGCACAAAATAGAAGCATATATAATGAGAGAAATGTATGGAGGAGAAACAACAGTAAGCATTTATGAATGATGACAAAGCCAAATATCAATTTGCAAGGCTTTATGATATGCAGTGGGCAATCATATGACCTATAATGATAACCTGCAAACTCTGCAGCAAATCCTTTTCTAGGCATTTTCAAATTCAAGAGGATTGTAATATGCATCAGGGTTCTTAATAATAGGTATAAATATTATAATGATTAAAAAAAAAAGGATTTTCAATTTTTTAAAAAAAAAAATTCCCAAATGTCATTCCATAATTCCAGTAAACAATATGTACAAGCTTTTGGATTGGCTAGAAGGTCTAATCATTGCCACTGACACGATAACATGCTCAGTAAACACGGGATTGCCTCACTGTGTGAAAAACTCGTGGTTGGATTTCATTTCATATACTAGTTGGGAAGACGACGTTATTGACTTATTTCCATGTGCTGTATCAGAAATCTTAGAATTGCTAATAATGTAAAGGACAACAAAAGGTATAATTTGCATGTCTTGGATATTTTTAACCATAGAGAATCACCCCAAGTATAAGTACATAAGCCAATTGGTAAAAACTAGACTTTATTTCTTGCATATCAACATTCTTCTATATATACACAGCAGTGTAGGCACATTACCCTACAAAATTTCTAAACATAAACATTGTAAATAGAACTTCACTGTCTTTACTCTGTTTCTAAATCTCTCTTGATTTTAACAAAATCAGAAAGTACATGGGAAGCCATTCAGTGGGAATCTGCAAGTGTGCTAGGCAAGTCACCAAAAGGGGGCTAATATTTTCCCAACAATTTTCATGTCAAGAGAAGACATCAATTCCAGTTCCTAAAGGCCATTTTGCTGTCTATGTAGGAGAGGAAGAGAAGAAGCGGTTTGTAGTCCCCGTATCATATCTGAGGCATCCTCTATTTCAAGAACTACTAAAGGAGGCTGAAGAAAAGTTCGGGTATGACCATGGGATGGGAAGGCTGACAGTTCCTTGCACTGAAAATTACTTCACCAATCTTATTTCTCAGTTAAATGACTTATGACTTATGGGTCATGGTTAAAAAGTTTTCCTTTGAAGCTTCTGATTGTTAATTTGACTGCTTTTGTTTTCAACGGAAGCTGTATATCATAAAGAATTACCTATTTACACTTTTTGCTTATCAGGTATATAGATTTTGTAGCTGGTGTAATACAATGTAAAAGATTGGTTTCTACAAAGAAAAACGAGTCCTTTCTTCTCCATTGCAATATAGTTTTGGGAGAGGGAGTATGTGAGATTGTGACGCGGCCACTACTCCTAACCTATCACAACAGAGAGCAAAGTATCATCATATGCATAGCAAAGGTGCAACAAGCAGCCTCATACCAAGTGGCATTATAACAGGCTATTCCACTCTTATAGATTTCTGAAGGATTAAGTCACTAAAACAGTGAGATAGCAGAAGGAAATTCAAGATTTTTGTATACTGGTCTTCTATTTACACAATCAAATCCTACCTCTGAGAGAAACTAAAAGTAGTTTACTAACATTTAACCACCCAAGAAAGCCCATGCAAATTTTCAAATCACATCTTCAAGTGAAGCAAAAGATGTATGAAAATGGCATGTACTGGTTTTTATTCGAGAAACTGAAATGAAAAGATATGTGGTTCCACTAACTTATCTGAGCCCTTTTATGCTTGGACAAGCTGAAAATGAGCTTGCTTAGTCATTCCATGGCAGTATAGCAATTCCTTGCCCTGAGGAATCTTTTATCAGCATCATAAGACCATTGGAATCCCGTTGAAACATGAAGAGAAAATCAAAGGGGAGCCTCATGTCCTATAATTTGGCAAGATAAACAACTGTTAGTATGGTACTATGTAAGCGACTAAGCAGAATACACATATACAGACATATGCATAGACTTCAAGGCTCTTCTAGGTCCTCTTAGTATCAAATGAACCAGTCAATATTAAATGAATATTTCAACTCAACATGTAGATAAATATAAAATTTCTATATGGGAAAATTCTAGCTATAATATGTGTAATACACAGCTTTGAGAATTCTCTGCTTCATTTGGTTAAGAAGTTTTTCCTTTTTCATTTTCATTTTATTTTGGAGAAACTGTAGTAGTCAGAAATATTATTTGATGATACACCTACAAAGGAAAAATTATTTGTTGCAGTGCCTATCAAATTTTAGTATGTACCCACATGTAACTTGTCTCTGGGATGACTATATTTAGAGATATTGACAAACTTTGTGGGATAAATACAGTACAGTTCAGCAATTGCTTGAACTAATTAGAATTTGACTTACAAAGATGTTCAAAATTCAGCCTTGGCTCAAACTGTTTCACTAAATAAACTGAACAAAAACTAAAAAAAACAGATAAATTCATCTCTTATTGTGCAATAGGAAGCCAAGTCTAAAGCACCAATCATTTGGAATTAATTACTCAAGGAAAATTTCAATGATTTCCAATTGAAAGTTTGTAGTGATTTTGATCAGCCTCCCTAAATAATGCTAGCTCAATAAATCCGATAATAAGTTTTATAAGCATTTTAAATATCTTTTATAAATTGTCTTTATAAACTTCCCAAAGTTCACAAATATATGTCATTTGAAAGTTAAGATATACTCGTCACAAAAATGTAAGCCCTATCTATCTAGTATCTACAAGGACTACTACTATCCCAAACACGAACCTAGCTAGAAATGACCTGATTGCCAAATCTAGTATTCATGCTTTGCCCTTCTTTTCACTTCAAAAGGCATTTTAAATATCATTCGATGCAAAGGTTTTAATAGCACATTACCCATCTCTTTCCCTAAATATAAATGCTCCTTAATCTTGATCTATGCAATATAACCATAAACTTCAAACGTTTTGAACAAAAGGGGTAAAACCGTAAAATCATATCACATAACAATTGTTATTACTTCTTAGCATCTTTTTTGAAGTTAAGTAATGCTACTAATCTAGCTTATTCATCAATCATAAATGTTTTCAAAGCCACATTCAATATCAAGGTCAAAAAAGAAAGTACTTTAGAAATTTTGAGAAAATACATCCCTAAGTCACTTTTATAAGCATATAGTTGAAAGGGTATGATACCGGCACATGCAATATATACAAAATTAGACATTCACCTTTCACACAAAAGTCAAGTTCCATTAATAAACTTAATTATTAAGCTATACAATCATTGAGCATGTTGGTGACATTAATAGCCAGAGAATTCCAAAAGGATCATCCGCGTTGATACAACTCTTGAGTCTTTGCAAGTGGAAACAAAAGTCCATCTCATATTATAGTAATAACGGCTATAATGCTAGTATGATTTTGGCATATAAACTAGCGAAGGGATAGGCTATAATAATATACTATAATAGTGATAAAGTATATGCTATTCCATGAGCATTTACATCTATTACATGACCAACATCAGCAAAAGCATTCTCGTCAAACTTGAAAATCGGTTTAATGATCTGTTATATTAGTCCAGGCTGCCTTTTTATTTTACAAGAGTAGCCAGAGTCCTAGTAGGCTAATAATGCAAGGACATGAGGTACATCATTCACGCCTACTAATATCAATCATTAATGTTGATTAGATATGGAGAAACTATACCAAACAGCTTAAGGTTTTCACATTGCCACCACTTCACACTCAAAAGTTTTTTATAGGACCATCTCAGATGGAAGATGACCTACCCCCAAAAAGTTTCTAATGGAATTATATTATCAAATTTTTTTATTGAATAACAAATTAAGTGATATCACTAACAAGAACAAGAAAGTCACCAAGTTCGATAATGAAGTATAAAACTCAATCTGACAGTTTGCCAAAGATTGGAAGAATTAAAATTACTCCTTAGTTAATTTTTTTCAAAGAAACGTCTCATCGAATACACAGTTTCTTTTGGAACTTATATCCTTCAAGAAATTCCATTCATCCTTTTACAAGTTAATATGTATATAGCAAAATGATAAAAAAAAATAATAAAAAAAAATAAAAATAATAATAATAATAATAATAATAATAATAAAATAAATAAATAAATAAATTATGAACATTAAAGCTGCCTAAGAAATACAAACCTAAAGCTGGACTAGTTAGTTCACGAAATGAACTGAAACATGCCTTCCTTTCGACTTACATGGTTAGACCTCAATTAACTTCGACCATTATTTGCTATCATACTATAGTAAAAACTAACAAATTGAAACAGTTATCATATAAAAGTAGTTTAAGCTAATCTAGTGACTATTGTTTCACAGCATAACTAAAGACATACTTTAACAAGTGAGGTTAATTGTTGTGAAACATGAACTGCATATACTAACTAATAAGGCAATCATTCAAGGGATAAAGGCATACATACAGGCAATTAAAAAAAATATATACTGCCAAATGAAGTCATGTGACTATTAAAAACGAGGTGGACCCATATCCATGAGTTTCCAAGCTGCCAAACTTAAGCTTGAGTTCCTATTCTCTCCTCTATGTTCCCTCTATAAAATGCTTTTGAAACCCAAGAGCCTTATTCTAAGTACAAAACAGCCAGCATTCAAAATATATTTTCCCTTCCTCCTTACTAAAAAACAATGGCTTTCCAGTTTCCATCCATGATCTCAAACAGCAAAGAAAAAATCAAATTGCACAAAAGACGGGGAGGAGTTCCAAAAGGTCACCTTGCAGTTTATGTGGGAGCTAACAAGGAGGGAAAAAAGCGATATGTGGTGCCTTTGTCGTACTTGAGACACCCTGCGTTTCAAGACCTACTTGGCCTTGCTGAGGAAGAGTTTGGATTTCATCATCCCACTGGTGGCCTTACCATTCCCTGTGACGAAGAAACATTCATACTTGTCATGAACTGTCAATTAAATTTTTTCCCTTAAATTTCTTGTGAAATATTATAGAATTTCAAAAATTAGAACTCTGAAGCTTACATATAATTCTTATTCATTTTTGCTCATTTCTGCTTGGCCCTAGGAGCAATTCAATATCACCCCAATCAGATGATATCTGTATATATATACACAAGCTTATTTTCACAAGTACATTGATAATCAGAAGTAACATATTTTTGTCAAAATAAAAAATAACATATTATTAATTGTCCATGCTCTAATGGTGACTCTGTTTTCCCTTTTGATAGATGGTAGGCTACAGATATTCCTGAAAACTAATCTCCTGGAAAGAGATCTATCTTTTCTCGCTGAGTGATGACACTGTTTTACTTCATGCATACCAAAGAACATGCAAAAAAATTGATATAAAATATAAATATAAAGCATGTTGGGTTTGAGAGTGTGGAGAACGGTTCAAGAAGGCAAAGGGGGGGTGCATAGCTTAGGAGTTTAAGCTATGGGCTATTGCTTGGTGTTAAGCAATGGTGAATGGCAAAGGGTTGACTTAAATTGACCATATCTCAAGATCTAGAAGTGATATTGAGATGATTCAAGTTGGAGGTGATAGCTCGTCTCAAGAGCTTTCCAACGACTGGTCATAAGCTTAATTTGGCCAAGAAACGAGGAAGATATGGATGTTTTACGAGAAGCTGTTTTGCAGGGGAAAGCGGAGCGGCCGCTCCTCTTGTGGGAGCGCCCGCTCCTCTCTATGGGAGCGCCCGCTCCATAGAGGCTCGTTTTGCCTTTTCTTCCAGTTTAATGGTGCGGCCGCTCCTGTCCATTGGAGCGCCCGCTCCACTGGGTTTCTCGGGGCTCTGTTTTTGCGTTTGAGCCTCGGTTTTACGGTCTTGATTTCTCCTTTGCTAGTTACTTATAATCTTAGGCCTTGGATTATATTTAGCACTATATATACTCTTGTATTGTCATTGTAGAGTGAGTAATAAGATGAGGGGAAAGATGTAGAGAGAGAGAGAGCCTCATGTAAACCCAAACACTTAGGGTTTGAGTGTTTGAGAGGGTGAGTTGGGGTGGGAGCTTTAATGGTAATTAAAGCTTCTAATCTACATTGTTCTTCATCAAATTGCTACTCCATAGTGGATTAGTGGGTTTTTCTCCCGGTTCTCGGGTTTCCCACGGTAAATTCTCCTTGTCTCGTTTATTGCTTGTTTTCCGTCTTCGTTGTTGTTAATTGTCGTTAATCGCAAACTTAGCTAGCACATTCGTAAATCCTTTCAATTGGTATCAGAGCCAAGGTTGTTTTGGCGGTTTTTTAGGGTTTAGATTGTGTGGTATGCTTGTTGTTTGTGATTGGAAAATCCAAAGATTGAATTTTTGGTGTTAAATTTTCAATTTTGGTGTTGTGGGTGTTCAAAATTTGAGTCTTTGGTATGGATTTCAATTGGTTGTTATTGAAATTGAAAAGTCTTGAATTTTGTGTTTGATTAACAATGGAAGATGGAGTAGGAGGATTGAAATCTATGGAATGTGGATGTTGGAGTTGAAGGATTTCAAGAATTTCCCCATCTTGATATCCGGTAGTAGACTTAACATTGTTGTTGGCTACATGTTGTATGTGAGGGAGGGCCATGGAGAAATTGTTGAGGGAACTCGGTTGAAGTTCATGGGACAATGGAGTGGTGCCTTGTAACCTTGGGAAACACATGGGTAGTCATGAGGGGTGTGTTCTTTGCGGAGGCATGGCTTGGTCGGATTGTCATTGAGGAAGAGCCATGGTTTTGGTGTTTCAATGGTGGAAGATGGCCGGGAAATGCATGTCAAGTGAAGGGGTCTCACATGGGTTTTGTGAGGTGATGTGAATCTTTGCGGTAGGCATTGTTGGTTGGATTGTCATTGGAGAGAAGCCGTGGTGTTCGGTGTTTCAATGATAGAAGAAGACCGGAAAGACGTGCCAAGTGAAGGTGTATCATGAAGGCTCACATGATGGTTGTGAGTGGTGAATGCACATGTGGTTTAGCATGTGTGAAAGGCAAGTATGGGTGCTTGTTGAGGTGGGAGCATGGTAGGAGTGTTCCATCAACAAAAGGAAAATGCCCAAAGGCTTGTGTTTGTCACGGAGGGTGAGTTCGTGTAGAGTGCGGTTGGAGTGCTCGGAGAACTAGGAAAATCCCTTGGATAACGTGATGTTTATCAAAGTTGGTGTAGACTTTGATGTTTGCTTCCTCGGTTGAGAGGAGGTGTCATTTTCTTGGTGTAGAGGAAATGGGTGTGTAGTTGAGGTTGGTTGAGATCTCAATGTTTGCATTACCTTCTTGGTGCGTAGAAGGTGGTGTGTTGGAGTTGGTGTAGACTCCGGTTTGCTTCCTTGGTGTAGAGGAAGTGGTGCTTTCTTGGTGGAGAGAAAGTGGTTTATCAAGATTGGTGTTGATCTTGATGTTTGGTCTCCTTGGTGTAGAGGAGATGTTGTTTCCTTGTTGAATAGGAAATGGTTGTGTCGAAGTTGGTGTAGACTTCGGTGGTGTTCCTTGGTGAAGAGGACATGTGTTGCACACATGGGTATTGTGTGTGGAAAAGCAAGTGGAGCAAAGGATGTTTTGTTCGGGTGGGAGCATGGTGAGTTGTTCCGGGAGCATTGTTGAATTCCTTTGGCTTGTGTGTTGCTTTGGAGGGTGTGTTCGGCTTAGAGCACGGTGAAGTGCTTGGAGAACATGGCAAAGTCCCTTGGTTATGTGATGAGTTTGTCAAGGTTGGTGAAGACCTTGATGTCACTTCCTTGGTTAAGAGGAAGTGGGTTTGTTTTCTTGGTGTAGAGAAAACGGATCTTTGCTATGGTGATTAGCAAAGATGTTGATGACGATGGTTGCCTTATTGTGTTGTTGTGATCTCGTGATTATAAGCAAATTTCCGGGTTGGGAGATTGTGAGGCTTATGGAGAGATGTTGAAGCACAATGGAGAAGCCATGAGAGTATATGTGTAGTGTGTTTGTTCTCACACTTGAACCGATCTCCAGGTGGGAGATTGTTGGGTTTGAGAGTGTGGAGAACGGTTCAAGAAGGCAAAGGGGGGGTGCATAGCTTAGGAGTTTAAGCTATGGGCTATTGCTTGGTGTTAAGCAATGGTGAATGGCAAAGGGTTGACTTAAATTGACCATATCTCAAGATCTAGAAGTGATATTGAGATGATTCAAGTTGGAGGTGATAGCTCGTCTCAAGAGCTTTCCAACGACTGGTCATAAGCTTAATTTGGCCAAGAAACGAGGAAGATATGGATGTTTTACGAGAAGCTGTTTTGCAGGGGAAAGCGGAGCGGCCGCTCCTCTTGTGGGAGCGCCCGCTCCTCTCTATGGGAGCGCCCGCTCCATAGAGGCTCGTTTTGCCTTTTCTTCCAGTTTAATGGTGCGGCCGCTCCTGTCCATTGGAGCGCCCGCTCCACTGGGTTTCTCGGGGCTCTGTTTTTGCGTTTGAGCCTCGGTTTTACGGTCTTGATTTCTCCTTTGCTAGTTACTTATAATCTTAGGCCTTGGATTATATTTAGCACTATATATACTCTTGTATTGTCATTGTAGAGTGAGTAATAAGATGAGGGGAAAGATGTAGAGAGAGAGAGAGCCTCATGTAAACCCAAACACTTAGGGTTTGAGTGTTTGAGAGGGTGAGTTGGGGTGGGAGCTTTAATGGTAATTAAAGCTTCTAATCTACATTGTTCTTCATCAAATTGCTACTCCATAGTGGATTAGTGGGTTTTTCTCCCGGTTCTCGGGTTTCCCACGGTAAATTCTCCTTGTCTCGTTTATTGCTTGTTTTCCGTCTTCGTTGTTGTTAATTGTCGTTAATCGCAAACTTAGCTAGCACATTCGTAAATCCTTTCAAAGCAAATTTATCATTAAATTGGTCGCTTAAGATAGTTAGTATAGATCCAAATTAACTAAATTTATTAGCCCAATAAAGAATCTATGGAGTATAACATAATAACATGTCTTAAGTACACCAAGATCAAAAAATTCATATTTGACTATCATTAATGAACTACTACAGCCAATAATTTTGAAAAGTTACAGTTTTGAACTTTTGGTGTCAATAACTAGTACAAGGTGCAGTATATATCAACACAATGGCTAATTGGTTATGCCACATTATACTACTTCCAAAACCAGTTACAAATATTACTACGTCAACACAATCTATCAGTTTGTATGATGAAGCAAGACTAATACCATCATTAATTACCAAGTTTTCACTTGATACCAAAACCACTACTTTAAACCTGCTCCCTCAACTAATGTACAACACGTAGTTTAGATATTTTGCTCATAACTCATACTCATTATATTACCTCAAACTCCCATGTTAAATCCTTAACATGCCAACAAGCCTATGGACACTTAACCCTTCAATTTGGCTTATAATCATGGCAAATTAACATAAAAAGACAAGTATTAAACATGGACATGTATCTGAGTCTGTGTTCTAGATACTTTCCTAGGCTTACGTTTCTGTCAATCCAATGGGGGAAAAAAAAGTAAATCTAAAAAGAAGCTCTTTAGGAAGCAGTGATTAAAATAAGATCCAAGTTTTCATAGGATATATTGTGCCACCTGTTTAAAGCACCCAAAACAAATAAAACTCTTGTGCCAGCCTTGACTTACTCAGTCGTCAACCCTTGACTATACTCTCGCCATTAAGCAAGAGTGTACAACAAGCTTGTCTCTCACTTGTGTTGCTCTGTGCACACAATGTCACAAGCCCCTTTCTCCTGTTGCTCTGTCCAGCATCCTCTTCACTAAGAGATGAGTGCACACCACATGGATCCAATGTCAAAAGACTTGGACAGTGAAACCAAGTCCAAATAACTAGGTAGCTAGACTGTCAAAAGAAAAGGTTAGGCTTGTAAGTTGGGTAATTTAGGGAACAGTCGAATTCAACCATCTTCTTTATTATTTCATTTTTGGCATGACATTTTGGTTCACGCCTAGAAAATTGCATTTTAAACCCAAAAATTCTGACTTATTCTAATCGGAATTTCAGTTAGGATGACTTTTTGCTTATGCCTCACATAATCAGTGGACAATGATCAAACTCAATAAATTTTGGATAACGATACATACATCATCACCTGGCTAAGAACATTTGCAGTTCTAAATAAGCAATATTTTTTAGGTAATGCCAAAATTAGAAACTTTCTCATTTATCAATCCATATAGGAACAGAGAACAGTGTGGACTTTGGAGAAATCAATAATTAAATCATGATGGATCTAATTGTACAATTTTGAAGAACTATAAAACATAATTTGAGAAATCCTTCCACTATATTTAACATTAAAAAATTTCAACATGAATGGAACAGAGGTTCATTTGGTAGAATGAGGGGGATGACCCTCCAAATTTCTAAATTTGAACCATTAAAATTGAAAATCATAGATATTCCAATACTACGAGTATAATTTTACGTACAAACTAATGCAACTACGCAAGAAACACCATAGACCTTGAAGCAATAATAGAAGTTAACTATAAGAAAAACGCCTTCTAATCATATAAATCCATAATGATTGGACCCAAGAGCATCTTCTTTTACAATAGTAGCCAAGATAGAGAGGATCCCGCGTTGATTAGGTATATGATCAATATTCTGATAGAAATAGAGTCTATCTCGTGATTTAATTATTTGGGCAAATGGCAATGAAACTGGCAAAAGTGATGCCAATATTCTAATAGTTTTAATAAACTCCTTGACTAAGCTATATTCTTCTACTCCATTACAACTAACATCAAGAGTACAGCTAGCATCAGCAACCAAATGATTTTTTTATATTTTTATATTTTATGAAGCACAACATTGTGAAGAAGGCAAGATAAAGTAGCTTTTAAGTCTATAAAAATTTACAATAAGGGGTCAATCTCATGATTACAGGATCTTGATATGAAAATGGCAGAACAGATACTAAAAAAATAGTTCACATCATAACGAGATGAGAAACTCAATAATTATAGATTACATAAAATGATATTATCACTCTTTACAATGATACAGGAAATGGGTGAGCCACTACTAAGGCCAGGTTGGATCGTGCATGTGAGATGACATAATGCAAGGATATGAAGTCGGTGTTTCTATTGACTAAGAGCAATTATCAACTCAAAGACTTGCAGGGAATAATACATGTAATAATCAAATCCAACTAAAAGTACGGAGCTAGGGAATGCACAATTTCAAATGGTTCTCCGCGTACTGAATCTGAGGCTAAAAAGTATAGCTAATCAATTAATTTCCAAGTTTATAGGAATGAAAAAGTATTTCAATGTTCAAATGTCTTCTTTGGGAAACCTATGGGATCAGTTGGCGAATTACTGAATTTAGGTTCTATTTGGGCTCCAGCACATGAAACTTTTCCTGTATGTGACTTTCTGATGCAGTGCATAGTTTTTTTTTTCTTCTTTCTGCTAGGGATTGGTGTTTTAATAGACCCCTCAAATTGAAATTCTTATTTTCTTAGTTTGATGAAATTACTTCGCTTATCAATAAGTAAAAAAAAAAAATACTCCCTACATCCCATTTTATTCTCACGATTTTCATTTATGTCTGTCACAATCAACTAACACACTCCTTTTATGCCACAGACCCACTAATATTTTACTACCCTCTCTACCCACTACCAAAACATAAGGTCTTACTCTCCTCATTCAATTATAGATTCCTTCACTATTCCCATCACTTCTAATTTTCTTTGAAAATATACTCCCCTAAGGCACATCTTAAATTCTCTATAAATGTAATAGATTGAAAATAAAAAAAATAAAAATTAAGCCAAATCTAACAAGAATAAAGGATCCAACCTATATGTTTATGATGCTTATAGTAGTAAGTTTTTATATTCAAAGTTCTAAACATTCACCAATAAAAGTCAAAGAGTAAAGAAATAAAAAGGAATGTAGAGAGTAATAGATAAACCAATAACTTCTCACCTAAAACTTTAAGCAAACTTTCACGTGGCGATAAAATTGAAACTGAGGGAATAAGTTGTTTTACGAGCAAAAAGTTCTAAAAATATGCAAGTTCTCTAACTATTTAATTCCCTCTTGGAGCCATTAATTTCAGGGTTGACCAACCATGTGAGGTCATAAACCTACTTAAGCAACCATTTATTAAGATTTTATTGGCACCAACCTTTCGATGACTTTTAAAATTCCATCTCCCCCTAACTATATATACCAATGAGAGGGTTAAACATTTCAAAACAATTTTTTGCTTCAGAGTGCCAGAGGAAAATCTTTTACAAAATCCTAAAATCATGGTTTTCAGAATCCCAGCCATGATCTCAAACACCAAACAGGTACTGAAATTACAAAATAAAAACCAAAAAAGAGTACCAAAGGGTCACCTCGCAGTTTATGTGGGAGACTGCAGCATGGAAATGAAGCGACATTTGGTGCCAATCTCATGCTTAAGCCATCCTGCATTTCAAGGTCTGCTTAACCTCGCCGAGGAAGAGTTTGGATTTCATCCTTTCACAGGAGGTCTCACCATCCCCTGCAAAGAAGAAACCTTCTTTCATGTTATCAGATATCAAATGGAATCCTCATGAAAGTCAGTAGTGATTATTGAGCAAGTTCTTCCCCAAAATTTTGATAGCAATAATATTAGTTTATTCTTAAAATTGTATCACTATATCTGTTCCATCTCATAAGAATCAGATCACCATTTTGTAAATACATAATATAGTTCTTTATTTCTCACTATATCTTTGAGGAAACTACACTCATAATTAAAGCTAAAATCAAATTACTTTTAAATTTTCTGTAACCATATGATTGCATTTCTTTTGAGATTCGGTACAAATAGCAGGACTAATTAAACAAAACTGCGAAATGCCAAATTAATTTTGCTGTAAAATATCAGTTCAAGTATTACAGAGTACACGTAAACAAGAATCATAGTGGATGTGAAAAGTAATCTGCATAACCAGTAGCTCTTTACTAATATCCTTCTCCCTAACACAAAAGGGCTTAGCTATTTATGATGGTTGATTTTCTCAATTACCATATTTTCAGACTCGGAGAATAACTTCCAATCACAGCAACAGCTTACAAATGTTTACAGATTAGAAGGCAATAAGGTTGGTCATTTTATCAGTCTCGTATGGGTAGTGTATAATATATATATATATATATATATATATATATATATATATATATATATATATATATATATATATATATATATATACAACCATTTAAAATTTATAAACTTTCAAACCACTTTAGTTCAAAAATCCATTACAGAAAGTAAAAGAAAAACATCAAGCATTTAAACTCGACTTGTATCCTTCAAGTTAGCATAGTCAAGAATCCAGTGTATCAGACATAATGTAAAAGTCAAAGTATAGCACATAATCTAATAAGATGAATAGTGAAAAATTCAGATACACTAGATATGGCAAATTAAAGCTTGGCAATCAAGAGCTTAAGATTCCACTTATCATAGAAAACTGTCAAATTGTGTCCTTACAAACCCATAGAAAGAAAACAGATTTAGGTAAAATGGGTCACCAATCACCATTGTCAAATTGAACAAAATTTATGCAAGTGATTGAATATCTAAACACTTCATCGGGCCTATTGTACACTATTTTCCTGTGAAGGAAACCGTCGGTATTAACCAGTTTTGGCCAAGAATTAAAGATATTATAGGATTCCATTGCACACTACAGTCCTGTGCAGGTTATTATCAGCATCAGCCAATTCCTGATAAGGAGTAAGATTTCAAAGAAATGAAGCAACCTGCTGAATCATTCCAAGTTCCAATTGGCTGATTACTTTCCAGCTCCCAGCAAGCCAAAATGCTAATCCAGAGAGAGAGAGAGAGAGAGAGAGGGAAAGTGGGAAGGGGAATACTAGTGATGCAAGCTGGTATAAGCCATGTGAGCTGTATTGAGGTGGGTGGGGCCCTTACATAATATTAATGATATTATATCATTTTATTCCCAAGTTTCGTGTAGAAAATAATAGCACCAATCCTTATAAATAGGACACTAGCTAAGTCTTATCATTACAGTCCTCCATCAAAGCCTCATTCTCATCTCTAAAACTTTCTAAAACAATCTCACTATTATCTCTTCTCTAGTCACTTGTCTAACCATGATGAGGACCAGGCTGCCTTCAATCATCTCTAATGTGGGGCAAATCCTCAAATTAAATTCCCAACATGCCAAAAATCAGAAAGGAGTTCCAAAAGGACATATTGCAGTTTATGTGGGAGAAAATGAAATGAAGAGATACGTAGTTCCCCTTACTTTTCTAAGCCACCCTTCATTCCAAGATTTGCTAAGACATGCAGAAGAAGAGTATGGCTATCATCATCATATGGGTGGCCTAACCATTCCTTGCAAAGAGGAAGCTTTCATCAACATCACAAGTCAATTTCATTCACATTGAAGCATGAGGAATATATAGAAGGGCAATCCTCTGCTCAGTTTTGACTGTTTATATCTCCTTAGATTCATAGAGTGTTAAGTATTTTCAGAATTAAGAAACTTGTACTCAAGTGTAAATACAGTAACATTTTGTTGACTTCAGAGAAAAATAATAAAGTAAGCTGCACATTTCTCCACCTTTTTTAAAAATTTCTTCCCTTTGCTTTATTCCAAAATAATGTACTCACCAAGAAGGGGAATCTCAAACAAAAAAAGATTACACCCAAGGTTCTTAAAAACATATAACGCAAAGCTACACAATTAAAGTTGAAAACCAGATTTCAGGAGATGCACAAAATACAGATTGCATTTCCAACAAGCCGTTCCAAATCCTAATTACTTGAACAAGAGAGCAATCAAAAAGCGAAAAGCTACAACATGGCAATGAAAACAATTAACTTTGGCCATTATCCCCTTCATCTTCCAATATATAATCCAACTTATTGTAATTTGATATTTTCTCAAGAATTCCTACAGACCTACAGGAAGAGTCAGGAAAGAGATCTTAGCATTACGAGAGGAGAGCTGCCCACCCAATTTGGGCCAACAGATCTAATAGAAATAATAGACTCCTAATCATCTTTAAGCTAAGCTAAGGTATAGTAAAAATGAAAGAGAAAAAAATATATGCTGAGGCCTAAGTAGGTTATGATCTCAAATTTCTCCAACAGCAATCCTAGGTTATCACATGTATTACTAAAGAAAGAAACATTTTTTCCATTATTAAGAGCAGATGTTACCATATTTCTCTGTACTATAAGAGAAAGAAATAAATTTCTGTTATCAAGAGCAGATATTAAAATATTTCTCTAAAAAAAGCATTAGGTAATTTTGCCAACAATGTTATGAAGATTAATATTGGCCACTCCATGCACCATATATGGCAATATCATCAAAGAAATAAACAATACACCAGAGGATCCTCAAGGGTTGTTTAGAAGAAAAACCAATTATACTATAGTAGTAAGATAAGAAATAATTGGAATCCTTAAAATTGGTTCATTCAAAAATAGAATTTCAATCCCAAGAACACATACAAAAGCAGGTATGGACTCAAAACAGGTTTGTTACTCACTAGTTTAAATAATAGAGGATACGGATACGATATTATGATATATTTATATTAATATAAATTGAATCTAAATATCCAAATAAGATGAAAAACCATTTAAAAATTGAAGATAAAATGAATTAACACAAACAAAACTATACTTTTCCGTAAGATATTATTGTTTAAGAAAATACACGATACCCATTACATATATCGTACCCATACCCAATAGAGCCTATGGCAAGCAAGTGAAGTACCCATGCTTTATAGGCCATCAGTCCGTGAGGTGAGTATTGATTATAGAGATTATAGTTTTTTTTCCAAGTTGCCTTGTATTAGTTACTTGAAGAGGCTCTAGTGTAAGGAGTATTTGTATGCTTAATTACTTCACTTTCACGTAAGGATCAGTCAGACTTGAAGTTTCAAACACCTTTACAAAATCCTTCCAATTTTCCTAGTACTAACTACTAAAACAACAGTCTTACTATATTTATGGTTTATTTCGCATTAGAATCCAGAGTCATGTTCATGGTATTAAATACTGACCACATAACCGCATAGCCAGCAAATTGTAAGGGTTTTGTGCTTACCGCGACCGAGATATCAGGCCACAACCCATCCGCAAAAGTGGCTTCTTGACCGTTAACTTGATCACGATCACAACCCAGCTCAAAAATAAGATATTTATGAAGACCAAATGTTTCAATTCTGGGTAGGTGAACACTAATGCTAAGGTATCAGTTCAAATAAGTTTCTCAAAATTGAACATATATCTTCACAAAAATCTTGCATTACTTTTGGACTTTAAGGACTTAAAATTGATTACCAATGAGAGTGTGACGGAGATGAAGTTGATTGAGCCTGCAAAACCCAAGACGGCGGAGAATAAAAGTCAAGAGGACTGCCCGGGGAACCCACAGTCAGTATGGAATCACCATGATCATGCTCTCCTAACCTAAAATACTGACTCTTTTCTTCAACAACCTTAGATTCACCAGGTTTACTATAGGGACGAAAGGCGCTGTTGGAGAAGATAATGCAATTTCCAAGCTCAAAACCAGGAAATTCAGCAGCTGAAACAAAGAAACCGCTCGATTTCGAAACAAACAACACCTTAGGATCGTAATCATCCCCAAAACTCTCAACCTTAACCCAACTCCATGACTTCTTATCAGCGAATTTACACAACTTATAAACTTTGATCATATCATTACTTCGCCTAATCAAAAACATATCCCCAGATGACTTTAATCCAACAAGACGCTTCCTCGATCCCTTGCTTATACAATCCGACTTAATCATGACTCCGGTCGGAACAATTTGATCATCAAAAAACGGCAGCACTTTATCTTACAGTGCTAAATTAATAATTTTTAGATTACTATGCTAAATAGTATAGATTACTATCAGCAATTCTGCTCAGCCAATTTCACCAAAAATAATTTTTAGGCATGAAGTAATATGCTAAATCTTACAGACTCCAATTGGATTAATGACTTCCAAACAAGGTTGGAAGTCTGGTATGAAAATCAAACTAAAGGCTGGTCCAGAGAGAAAGAGGAGGGGGGCTCTGGTAATGTCATTTAAAATAAGCCATGTGAACTTTAATAAGGTGGGTCCCTATTGTCATTTGTCAAACCAAGTTGCCTAGACTTCTGCTAAGCCGCATAGCAAATTCAGGATTCATATCCTTATAAATAAGATACTATCTCAACTTTGCATCAACACAATCCACCAACAAAGGTACCTCCAGCAAAATTCTGATCTCTAACTTTACTTTCAGTAAGAAATCCTCTTTACTTTCTCAAGTTAGTAACTCATTTGTGTAACCATGATGAGAACAAGGTTTCCTTCAATCATCTCTAATGCCAGGCACATACTCAAATCACATTCTCATAATGCCAAAAATCAGAAGGAAGTTCCAAAAGGGTATGTTGCAGTTTATGTAGGGGAAAGTGAAATGAAGAGATATGTAGTCCCACTTACTTATCTAAGCCAACCTTCTTTCCTAGACTTGCTTAGACATGCAGAGGAAGAGTACGGCTACAATCATCCTATGGGTGGGCTAACAATTCCATGCAATGAGGAAGCCTTCATTAGCATCGCCAGTCGATTCAACATTGAAGCATGACAGATACATAGAAGGCAGTCCTCAGCACAGTTTTGACAGTTCCCTTTATATTAGATTTATAGTTTATTAGGTTTATTCAGAGGCAGAGAGCCAGAGACTTGTAATCAGTGTATATATATCACTTTTTAACTCCATAATCAAAATTATGCACAAATTTGTGCTTTTTCAGAATTTCTTCTCTTCCATGCGTTGCAACATAGTATACTCACCAAAAAGGGTATCTTAATCAGAAAATATTACTACCATTTTTAGAAAATGCAAGCCTTAAACTTGAAATTATAAACCAAGTTTAGGAGATGCAAATATTATTAGTAGCATGCAAGTAGTTGTAGACCTTGTAGTTCTATTTTTGCTTAAGAAAATTCCACAAGATAGAGCAAGAAACAAATTTTGGCATTTTGCATTATGTGAAGAGAGCCACGCTTCCTATTTTGAACCTCCAGGTCTAATAGCAATTTGGAATTCCAGTAATTCTGATCCTATAAAAATATAAATGTATGTTAAAAATGGTATGATCTTCAACCTCCTCTGACAATGCTCTTTAGGCCTAAGACAATACTGCTGGAAGAAAGAATCAGATACTCATTACTAACAGCATATGTTACAGTCTTTCGGAATTTCTGACTAGCAAGTTGTAACATTACATCACAAACCAAGTTAGAGAGATAAGCATTGGTCCCTTAAGCATCTATTGAATACTGTAACTACATTATTCAGATAATGAAATTTCAAAGGCAATTATTTATCCACTAAGGAGGAAGAAAAAGAAAAAGAAAAAGAAAAAAGAGGTTATCACTTATCTGAAGAAAATCTACTAATCACTCACAATAATCTAAGCAATTGTGGTATCTCCAGAATCTAACCAGCATTCCTCTAGAAGAAAATTCACAATAATGTTAATATAAATGGGTATAACTTAAAGGCAAGAAAATAAGAACTGACTTGTACAGCTTATATGGAAGCAAATGCTACAGCATGCTCCAAAGGAAGGGGTGAGAGCAGCAGGGTGCAAGAACGTGACAAATCCAGGGAAGATCAAAATTAAGGAAAGTATTAATCTCCTAATAATGTCAGAAGACAGGCCACAAGCAATGAGAGTGCAGGAAGCCCAAGCATGGAAAATCCAAGAATTAAACTTGCAACGATGACAAAGAGAACCCTACAGATTAACTCAGTTCCATTGAACCTCCCAAACTGAGCAAACCTTAGCTTGAAAGACTCCACTACCTTAGCCCATAACAGCACCGAGTAAGTGACTATTTGCAACAATGCTTACTAAAAAAAATGCAATAGAGATGTTGGCTGTTTGTAGGTATTCTTTGGGCGTCAAATTGGCTTTTCTACATAGAAAATGATGCAAGGTATAAAATATCCATACATCCATGATTGTCAATTTATCATGATCCTCAAATGAGTCAAATCAGCAGAACTTGCTTAGGTAGTTTTGGCTTCAAATTGGCTTATTAATATAACAAATGGTGCAACTATATAAAGTACTCATACATGATCACGTCTGTTATTGTCAAATTATCATTATCCTCAAATCAGCATGCTCAACATCATCCAGAGGTTGAATTATAACCTTTAATTTTTATTTCTTATAATTCTCTTACTAAAGTTTCAGGACATGTCAACATAAGACGATGAGTTTGTACATGAAAGTCTACTAGGAGATACATACCTGGTTGTTATTACTCTAAAATAAGCCGAAATCATACCATACCTAGCACAAAGACTCAGACATGAGCTTTCATACCAAAAAGGCAACACAAAGAGATTGCTCTTATAAAAAATAAAAAAAAAAAAAAAAAAAAAAAAAAAAAAAACAGGTCTCCCATGACTTCAAAACAGATAGAGAAAACAACCGTAGAGTAAGCTATCCCTAATTATCTAGCACACTAGTAGTTTTATTGAAACAGGCACATAAATCATACAGACTGATGAAAATGTATCATACAAAACATATGATTAAGGTATGGTTTGCGTTTTGATTGTCAATTTTCTTATAAATGAAAGCAAAATTTGATAGGCAATGACACAAACAAATAGTCTTCCAAATACTTCAGTATGAAGCTACCTACAATTTACTTCTACTTTTCATTTGGGAAGAGAAGCTTCCTACAAGGTTACCACTGCAATCAGATTTCAGATAAAAATGCTGTGAACCACTTTCCCATGTATGTTAGCTGTCATTTGACTCATTTTCAAATTCCAAGATATTAGAAATCTTTCCAGGTATTTTTTTTCATCCTTTAAATGTACGGAAGTTTCATGAGTTCCAAGGGCACATGTGAGGACAATAATTAAAACCATAGGCACTGAAAAGAGTCATCAGCCATGTGCGTACGGAAAAGGGAGATGAGTTCATTTCTTAAAAATTCCAAGTTGACAATATTCCAGTTGGAAGAACCTCCAGAGTGCCAGTGAATATAATTTCACTTCTCCATCTCCCTATAAATACCAATCACAAAACCCAGGTATCAAACTCCTTCAGGTACTACTACTGCACTTACAGTTTTCGCTTTCTCATTTACTTCCATTAAGGAGTCAGGTTTCTTTCACCAACTCCTAATAGTCCTAAATTGGGATTTCACTCTCATATTCTTCCATTAAAGAGTCAGTTTCTTTCAGCAACTCCTAAATCTACCAACATGATTTTTCGGTTGTCTTCTATGATTTCACACACCAAAGAGATTGTATTAAAGAAGCATAACAAAATTCAGGGTGGAGTTCCAAAGGGTCACCTTGCTGTATACGTGGGATACCATAGTGAGGGCAAGAAACGGTACGTGGTGCCTTTATCTTGCTTGAATAATCCTGCATTTCAAGAACTGCTTAGCCTTGCTGAGGAAGAGTTCGGCTATAGTCATCCCACTGGTGGACTCACCATTCCCTGCGATGAAGAAACATTCATCCATTTAGTTACCTATCAATTTTATTCACTGTGAACATGTGAAGGTTGACAATAGGATAACTAGCCTACACCATATTAACATTAAATTTCTTCATCATCATTTTTGTTTGGTTCTTGATATCAAGCTAGTATCATGAGAACCAAATTGCACAAGTGTATATACAAAACTCTTTTTCCACTCCATCTCATTGAGTGGACTTCTTTTTCGTAGTTACTTAACATATCCATAATTTGTGTAATCATTCTGTCATATTGTTTTGGCAATCAGCCTTTATTATAAACAAGATTAATTGCATGTTTCGAGTGACTTATGTTGAAACTCCTATCTACGTGAAAAAGAATTCTTCGCATTTATATAAAAAATAGATAAATCAGCTAGATTTTGCAATCAAGTCCAGAGTTAAAGGCTTATAAATCATCTTTCAAAGGGAAAAAAAAAGGCTTATAAATTATAATGACAACTGTAATCAACAACCATTAATTTGAAGCGTCGCTAAGTGGGATTGTCTAACAAAATTATGTTCCAGGATTTAAGGAAGAGAGATAATCAGCAATATACACCAATAGTCGAAGATCATCACAGCTTCAAAAGTGAAATAAAACCCCCTAATATATCCTTTCTACCAAGATGAGAATGCAGGTGCAAGTGCAACATCTTTCCTATATCCATTCTACAATAATTAATGAGACGAGTGATTGCAGAACGGTAACATTAATACATGCAACAGCAGAGAAACTTGTACTGGTGCACAATAACCTCACTTTTTTTTATTGTTAAAAACAGACTAACATTTAGTCATCCTTATTTTCATTGAGATTCACCCATATGTTAATGAATTAAATTAATCAGTTCACTATAAGATAGCTGATTGGAAATATATGTACCATAAACAATTGGTATCAAGAGTCTCAACTGATTATATATATTACATATAATAAGCATGCTACCGTAGAACAAACACAGTTTACCACCTAATATAGCTACTTTGTCATGTCTGAAACTCAGTTCATACAGGGCATAGTCAAAAGTCATCTTTAGGACAAAAAGAACAGCCTAAAATGCTGGTCAGTCGAAATAATCAAGATTTTTGCTCAGTCTTTAATCCTAACAAGTAAATCCATTGATTTTACACTACTCACAGATAAAAATAGCAACCTGAAATGCTGATTGGCTGATCTTTGTTCTACTTGGAACAAGTGAATTCGTTGTTTTGCAAGGCCCACAAGCTACAAAGAAAAACATTAATTTTAATCGCTACATATAGCATTTCCAAAAAATATTACCCCCTATTTATAAAAATAAAATAAAGTCGAGATAATTATTCTCTTAAGCCTAATACATGTGGCTCAAAGAAACCAGGACCACAACCTAATCAAACGGCAAACATAAGGACGGGTGAGTGACAATTGCGGATCACCTTGTTCATACTCCCTAGTAGAGACCCTTCACATGGCCTGTTTTACTTCATTTTCTTCGGTTACAACGACCGGTTACATAGTATATGGCCTTCTAAGTACCCAAGTTTGTACAATCAAATAAAACGGATCATATAAATCTAACAAAAGGGCTAATTAGAAAACGAAAGTCCATTGAATGCTCACTTGAATATTGAACAATAACCTCCAAAACCATATAATATGTAGGGACAAAACAACCAACAAAAACTACTCCTAGTGATTGGTGTATGAAAATGAAGCTTTAACGAAGGTGGGTCACACTCAATATGCAAAATTTGTCAATTGTTAACAAAATTCTAAACAAAAATTAATTGCAAAATCCGTAAATATAAAAAAGTAAAACTAACCTTGCAATATTCCAAATCCAGCAACTTGAAACCCTAAACTTACATGCCTTCCAATCAAACCCTGAAACACAAAACAAATTCACAATCACAATGAATTTCTAGCATATAATCAGCAAAAATTCCGACTAACTTGCAATTAAATTACAATTTATGCAATAATTCTTATTATGAAGAAAAATTTAGGTCACCAAAACCTAATTTATGCTTGTTTACGTGAAATTGTGCCCCTAAATCATGAAATTATGGCAAAATTTTGCAAGATTAAAACCTACCATAAATTATAGAAATAGAAAGACATTGGAACTGTAAGTAATTTCGTGGGAAATGCCAGATCAAAATTCCCAACTCCAACATCGTAATAAACTAGAAATTGCCAAAAAAAATATCAGTACAATCACGTATAAATTCGTCCTTTGGTAAATGATAGACAATTTTCTATATGAATTAATGAACAAATTTTCGTTTGCTAGAACCTCATTTGTTTTTGGGAATCTGGGTTTGAGTGATGATGATGATATGCACCAACTGCAGAAGCAACCATCATGCCATGCAAAGTCATGACCTGCAACATGTGGTTAGGTGGAAACGTATGAGTTTGGTTAACCAGGGCACCAAGCATTCGACTCCATTACTCCTTCCGTATTTTTTTTAAGTGTATCGGGCCTCGGTCACTTTACCTTATATAAATCTAAGCATAAATTATTTTTACTCTGAAGTGACCAAACCAGCATATAATTATAACTAATGAGTAGGAACGTTAACCTAGGTTGTTATCTTTATGGTTGTACCTAGTGCAAATTTCCTTTAAAAAAAAATATTTATATGTATTTTCAAATACTTTTGTAGAGAAAAGTAGTAATCTAATTAAGGGACGGAGGGAGTACAAGATTAGAGTATAACTAGCACAGAACCTGTGCGATGCACGGCTTACAAATCTTATTACTTATATTCACTTTACAAACTTTTAAGATAAAACGATTTAATGAGTAATGAATTTACTTACATAGATGTCTTAATCATGCATTTTTAACCTCTTAAAATAATGATATCTAATTTAAAGACAACTTTTTTATTCTTAAATTGAATGTAAAGTTTTTAAATATAATTCAACTCAATCAATGAACTACTGATAATCAATCCCTACATTAAGTCATTTTTTTTCTTCTCATTTCTACTTGAGTCAATGGCCAGCTCATTTTAAAAATGATTAAGCTCTGTCCACTAACTCAATATATACAAGGCTTTTTTTGTGTGATTGGCACGGCTGACACACGCCAAAACACGAGTAACCCCTGACCGAGTAACCCCAAACTGACTGAGTGACCCTTGACCGATCGAATAACCCTTGACCAAGTAACCCCTATCTGACCGAGTAACCCCTGACCAAGTAATCTCGACCACACAGTGTAGCCAATTAGATATGAAACTTTGTGAACTCAATATATGCTTGGAAAAATAATTTCTATTATAAAACAACATGATCATTGTATTAATATTATATTTCGTTTATCACAAATAATGTCATATCTTTTTTCTCTATGGCCTCTAAAACACTTGAAATTTAACATGTAACTTCTAAAAAAAGGATTTTTCATATTTACATATAGCATGAATATAGTCACTTCTTTTTATAGACATTTGATATGTTTATCACAATTTTTTGTATGCGGCCTACTGTACCGTGCGACAGGGATTACTCGAGTTACTCGGTCAGGGGTTATTCGAGTTATCGGGGTTACTCAAGTGACTCGGTCAAGGGTTACTCGAGTTACTCCTAACCGAGTAACTCCTCAAGTAACCCCCTGACCGAGTAACCCCTCGAGTAATCCATGAGCGAACCCCTCAAGTAACCCTTGACTGAGTAACCCCACAAGTTACCCCTAACTCCTTAAATAACCCTTAACCAAATTACTTGAGTATGTAACCCCTGACCGAACTCCTTAAATAATCCTGACCTAGTATCTCGAGTAACCCCTGACCGAGTAACTCGAGTAACTCATGATCGAGTAACCCCTTGAATAACCCCTGACCGAGTAATCCCTCAAGTAACCCTAGAACTGAGTGAACCCCTCTAGTAACCCCTGTCCGAACCCCTCAAGTAACCCCTAACTGAATAACTCAGGTAACCTCTAACAAAATAACTCGGGTAACCCCTGCCACACGGTGTGGCCTGTTGCACCAAAAAGTTGTTGTAGTTTTATTATGTATGTAAATATTAGTTCTCATATTTTTCTTTCCCTCGTGGAGAATAAAAAATATGAAATTATCTTGTCTTATCACCTACTAAATTTTATCACATGATGAATCAACCTCATCACCACACACATATTGCATCTTCCACATCTAAAAATTTGCACGTCTAAAAATCTAAAAAGCCACTGCTTAGTATAATTAATTTTTTTTCAAAAATTGTAACTTTAGCTATATATGACCTTAGAAGGATGCGTAGACTTGCCCTTAATTGTTTGATTAATTGTCTTATTATTATTATTATTATTATTATTATTATTATTATATGTAATCATTTGATATTTTTATTGCACATACAAGTATATAATAGTGAAAAAAAATTATATGTACACAGATATAAGAGAAGTAAAAAAAAATGCATATTACTCTTACATATCACTCGTGACGACATATACAAAATACATAACGCATTTTCTATGCGACTGGCACACCGTGTGATCGCTTGTAAAAAGAAATAGTAACGCCTATGACACCGACAAGTTAACCCTTATTTTACTAACAGATTAGAGTAGCCCCTTATTATACTTATTGAGTAACTCTTAAATAATTAATAAATAAAGTATCTCCTACAACACTCACAGTGTAACCATTACAACACTTACTAGCTAGAACCTCATTTGTTTTTTGGGAATCTGGGTTTGAGTGATGATGATATGTCGATGTGATATGCACAACTGCAGAAGCAACCATCATGCAAACGTATGGGTTTGGATAACCAGGGCACCGAGCATTCGACTCCATTACTCCTTCAGTATTTTTTTAAGTGTATCGGACCCTGATTACTTTACCTTATTTAAATCTAAGCATAAATTATTTTTACTCTGAAGTGACCAAGAATTATACTCTTAACTTCTTAAGTGATGATGATTAGTTAAACCAACATATTAATTATAACTAATGAGTAGGAACGTTAACCTAGGTTGTTATCTTTATAATTGTACCTAGTGCTAATTTCCTTTAAAAAAAATATTTATATATATTTTTAAATATTTTTGTAGAAAGAAGTAGAAATCTAATTAAGGGACGGAGGAAGTATAAGATTAGAGTATAATTGATTATTAACCTAGATAATTAAACAATACGGAGTATATTTTTTTCGTCCTAGGAGGTTAATGAACATATTCCATGAAGGTATTTAATGAACACATTTTCCAAAAACATTTAAAGGCATATTCCATCCATGGACAATGGGGCTTGATGATACACCCCGACTATATAAAGTATATGACACTCTCACATATGGGTATAATCTACGTTGTTAAAAAACCATTTGAACCCAAAAAAAAAAGAAAAAAAAAAAACTGATAATTGAAACCAATGCAATAACCAGTTTATACATTTTATTATGTTTCTTTATATAAGAACCTTTTAACCTTGAAATGTGAATGCAACATAGGCCCCCTACTCAGCACTAAGGGTGTAAATAAGTCGTTACACACATGAATTACTCAAGAACAATTTTGGTCAAAACTCGTTTTGTTAAGTAACAAATATGCTTGAACAAAAATCTTAAGTCGTCAAGTGATTGAATAAAGCATCGTGCTTGACTCGATAATGCTCCTGAACAACTAGTTTAAATTCACTTATAAATTTTTTACATACAGTTATAACTCAGTCAAAGCTCACTTAACCTCAAAAAAAATCCCTACGGAATATTATATTAAACTTTACTATCTTTATATACTTATTATTCACGCTCAAACATACTAAAATCCGGCTAGACTCAAATGGTTTGTAGCCTTACCCAAAGTTAAATATTCCACTTATAAAAGTGATGAATGAATTTGAATTCATAATTTATGTCACTGGCTCTAATAACACATTAAAGATCATTTCAATCAAAAACATGGATGGTTGAAACCGTTAATCGGATTGTATCAAACTCCCGCTTTCACTTTCAAAAGAGAAAACACACGTTAGCACGTTAATCAAGCAGAATTTATCACCTTTCATGGAAGTTTGGCGCCTTTTCTCCATTGATAACCTCTCTATCACCATCTCTAAGCCGCAACACTGAAGACTTAATACTCATTCTCTTCTTCCGATCAACGTTGATAGCAGCTCTTAATTGCAACTGCAGCTCCAGTATTTGATTTTTGTAGTCATAAATTGGTAAGACAATGTTTAATTCATTTAATTTGTAAACTATAATTTGTTATTTACTGAATTTAATAGAAAATAAATACTTGACATAATTGCATGATATTCGGAAATTGTTGGTTAGTTTCAATGAATTAAGGCGTCAAACAAATTTGATTTTAAGATGAAATTATAGATTGTTTACATGAACTTCTGAATTGTTGTTTGCAGTTAAAGGAGGTGTTGTATTGCTATTGTGTTCGTGGGTTTGTGGGAAAATCAGATGAAGTTTTGAAAGAATGCACGTTATGTGTTTGATTAAATGTCTATGTGAAATATTATGGTTGATACGTTTCAATCTTGTACTGTACAAATTCTTTGGTGATCCAAGTACATAACATGAATTCTGTGTATAATTAAGGTAAATTTGTGCTTGGTGTTTCGATGCCCTCGCTTTTTGTCTGATCACGATCTTACAATGTATTAGGAAAGAGCTCATCTGGCTAAGGAGGTTATTTATTGTGCACAGAGGCAACTGCAGCTGGTTGTAACTGCCAACATACCCGCATTGCGTAAGTGTTGTTTTTTTAAAGAATGGTTTGTTGGTTCATTGAAGAGAGGTCTATCATTTGTTCACTAAACCATTTTACTTCAACCAATAATGTCAAAGAGATCAAAAGATTTCATGGTCAATTACTTCGAAGGGGCTTGCTTTTCAGTTCCCTTAACATTCTTACTAAACTTATGTATTCATGCATAACTGTGGCATCCAACAAAAAGACTCACCAAACTCTTACCAACTTCTTCTCTTCTGTAAGCTCTCAAAACCCACTGCCCTTTAACATATTAATCGCTGATTTTAGTCAAAGTGGATTCTCTTACTTGGCTCTTAGGACATTCTCTTTGATGCACATTCATGGTGTTCCATTGGATACTTATTCCCTATGTAGTGCTTTAACTGCTGCTTCAAGTGCCAAGACTGTTAATTTTGGTAAGCAGATGCATACCTATATAACGAAGGCAGGTTGGTCCGGAAGTGTATTTGTGGGTAGTGCTGTTGTTGGTCTGTATTCTAGATCACTATTCATCAATGATGCAGAAATGGCCTTTTATGAAATTCCAATGAAAAATTCTGTTTGCGCAAATGCCCTGTTAGCAGGTTATAGTGAGGCAAAGTTATGGATTAGGGGAATTGAACTGTTCAGAAAGATGCCTCTGCTGAATCTGAAGTATGATCACTTCACTTTGACAGCAGCTTTATGTGCATGTGGAGGGCTGTCTGCTATTGGCTTGGGTAAACAAGTCCATGCCTATGTGCTCCGTGTAACTTCTGGCATAGAAACTGACGTCGTCCTCTTAAGTTCATTAATTGAAATGTATGGGAGATGTGGGTTAGTGAGCAAGGCTGTACAAGTTTTTAACCTATCTGGACTTGAATTAGGTGTGAAGGAAAAGAGAGATGTTGTTTTATGGACTTCAATGTTAGGGTCATATGGTAGAAGTGGGCATTATATACAAGTAATTTCTCTATATCAGGAAATGTTGGTTGAAAGAGTGAGGCCAGACGGGGTAGCCTTTGTGGCTGTTATATCAGCCTGTGCAAACACTGGCCAAGTTGATCTTGGTCTCTCTTATTTTGAGTCCATGATCCATGACTTCGTGCTAGATCCTGGCCCTGAGCACTTCAGCTGTGTAGTTGACATGCTTTGCAAGGCTGGTGATTTGGAAAAGGCTTGGAAGCTAATGAAACAGATGGCCGGAAAAGGGCTTATCATTTCTGTCTCATTATGGGGATCCTTGCTTAATGCTTGTAAGGAACATGGAAATGTTAATTTGGCCAGGATGGCTGCTAAGAAGGCCCTTGAATTGGAGCCTAAAAATGCTGGGGTTCTTGCTTTATTGTCAAACTTGTATGCTCAGTTCAACATGTGGGACGAGATTGAACACTTAAGTAATTTGATGAAGGAGCAAGGGATAAAGAAAGATGCTGGATGTAGTTGGATAGAGGTAACAAGTTAAAGACTTAAAGTAGGATTACAAAGTGGAGTAAACTTGTTTGAACAGATTTTTGGGGAAATCAGTCAAAGGGCAAAAGTGCAGACTGTTGAGGAAATGTGTCTAGTGTCAACACAAGTAAATGAATGTAGAATTATATCAATATATAGTAGCTGTTGTCTACCTGATAAAGGGAAGAACATCAGGTCATTGATGCTCTCAAGACAGAAAAAGGAATTGATGTAAAGTAGTATCCATTAATAGCGAAGTTGTAATAGGATATATATTATTTGAGCTTCTGTATGTGGATAATGAAACGCCCTTTTTTGAAACATAAATTGTGTTCTTTCTGGAAGGGAATATTTAGTGATTGAAGATGAGAAAGAACCCTTAAGCAGAGAAAGGTGCAGAATATGTTTTATCGTCCATGGGTGCTGGATAAATTTATGTGAAGGCTCTAAAGTAGACAAGTCTATCTCGTGGAGTTGCTTGGAACTTTCTTATCCTTTCTAATGCTTTGGTCTGATATGTGTATCTGTATATCCTATTCTCTCTATTGTTGATTGAAATTAATTCAAACCCTTGTCATATCCATAACTCAGAATTACTGCTGCAATGAGTAATTGCAATTTAGGATTATCCATATGCAAGACATGCTGTAGGGGGAGTAGAGAAGCTCACATACATCACCAATTCACCATAAAACAGTTGCATGATTTTTATGATGCTATCAAGATGGAATCCTGCTGTTTTAGAGTATATCAGTTGATTGTTTTCTTATTATTAGAGCACTTAGCCAGTCAGGTGTTTTTGTTTCTTGAATGATAAAATCCAAAGGTAGGAACCCATGCTACCTTCGGTCTCAATTGATGAGCAAGTGATGCATTTGCGCTCTCTCAATCCCAATTTTGCTCTATGCCTTAATTAGTGAAACGAGAGAGAGAGAGAGAGAGAGAGAGAGAGAGAGAGAGATTGTTTGATTTTGTTCGTATATTTACAAATGTTGTGTACCATAGGGGCTTTGTTCTCCAATTGGTGCACCTTGGTTTATTTGATGTTTTATCTGTAGGTGATTATATTTAAAAGTTTTTAGCTTGAAAATTTGATGCCCTTAGTTTATTATGTATATAGGCTTTGACAAATTGGACACTTTTGGATAGTGCTTGCTGATAGTGTAGATGATTGTGCTTTGATAAATTTATCCTTTGTTATACACACGTTAATTTACAAATAATAACATGCAATTTACTCTCTTGGAGGCTGTTTCTTGGTTTTAGGAGTTGGATAATGGGTGGCTGATAGCCTGTTACACCTTGATGGAATAACAAAATAATTTGAATAATCAAAGAAGTTTACCAGATTGAATATGTTTAGGACCTGATGTTGAGGGTCCGGATCTATTGAATATGTGAACATCTGTTTTGATTCGACTAATTACAGGTCTAATAAAGAATTGCAGATGCTGCTGTAGAACTTGTGTCTATACAGTTTTTTGAAATGGAACAGAACTCTAGCCGCATCACGGTAAACATACATTTTCTTTTTTTTGAAGAATAGACATACAATTTTTTTAGTTTCTGTTATAACTAGGAATATCAATTATCTGTTTATCAGAGGATTACTTAGTTTTATGAAAAAGTGTTACAATATAGAATTAATTTCTTGCTTTATTCTGAATGATTTAGGATATACTCACATTGACAAACTATGAAGACAACGGAATCTTGTCAAGGAGCAGCAGGAAGCCAGGAACATCTTCAAGCCTTTAACGAGTTCAACCACTATGTAAGAGATTTATGTCAGAGGTAAAGACTTGTGTTAGTATTGCTAAAGAAGATATATTTGCACTTGATTGTTACTTTATTATGAGAGTCTAAAACTGTAAACAGCTCCTTTTTTGTTTTTTTTTTTAAATGTTTCTGACATCTACTGTAAGTTTGAGAGTCTAACACATATACTTAGACTGTTGAAGCTTTCTATATAACATTTCGAAACATAATACAGGGTATACTATCAATTTAGCAAAAGCAAAAGAATTTCATAGTTGATTACTTGCAAATTTCAAAGAAATCTTAATTGGTCATCATATTCTGCATTCTAAGCCTGTTAAAAATTAGGAAAAAGCTAAAGGATATTCTTACTTTTGAGCGCTTGTAAATTTGGAAGGAGGAAGGAAAGGCAGGTTCTGTTGTACGAGCATATTATGTATGTGGATCACAAATCAAAACATCTTTGTGTCACCTCTATTATTTTCTTTGTTTCCCCCTTCCTTGATGTAAACTTATTGGGTTAAGAAAGTGGTACTTCATAGTCCTTTCCTCTTAAACAGAGTAAAATCGACAATCTGAGCTGGATGTCCTGTAACCAATATGGCTTCAGAACCATGATTTTTCATAGAAATTGCTCAATTAAATTAGAATTCATTTGACAAACTAACTACGCATGATTAAGTTGGGGCCATAGTGGGAAACCTCCGTCAACCTCATAGTCATCTTCAATGTTTTTTATACAGGTTGAGCTTTAGAGATTTTAACCTCTGAGCAGCTTTGCATGTGCTTATGGTTTTGCAGACGTGATCTTGTCATTCATCTGAAATTGACTATAAACAGGTAAAACTTCTGATCCTTTATAATCTATGCTTTTCTGTAGTGGGCCAAGCTGCTAGCCTTATCTACTCATTCTAATTAATGCTTTCTCCAAGCAAGTTATCATCTAGGTGCTTTACAACTCCTGAGTGTCTCAGTCTTGTTAGTAACAAGATCTATGCTTCGTGTAGAACTCAGGGACCATTAGACAATGTGTGATCTACCTTCCTGTTATCTATTACTGCGGTTCTTATGCTGTTGTTCTGCTTTCTTTTGCTTTTCCCTTGGCACCCATTGATTTCAAGGGTTAATGCTTGTGCTCTGATCTAGCTTGCATGGCTGTATATGTTTTTTACAATAAATTTCATAATATATTTGTTGGGGAGATGTAAGTTTAGAAAACTATCATCTTTTCGAATAAAAAAACAATGGTGTTTCAATTAACTATTAATGGGTTAATAAAAGATTTGTTTTCTTGCATATCAAGAAAAATAATTAAAACAAAAATCTGGCAAAATAACTTTCTTTAGGGAGTGGTAAAGGGATAATCGGTCGTTGGACAATCACCCTCAAGCCAAACACTATTTCTACCTAAACTAACCTAAGACAAGTCTAGGGCAAGTAGAGGATCGTATCCACAGGGAATGGGTATGAGTACACCGAGAGTATGAAACGGTTGCAATCTAGTTCGGTCACAAATTGGAGGTTTGATTAAATAACTACTATATGGAGACAAACACTAGGGGGGAAATGGGAATAGACACCAACCAAACCAATGGATCAAAACAATAGGCAAGCATGTACACAAATTGGATGATAGAGAGGGCACTCAACATTGTCTTCTTTTGAAGTCACCACACTAAGCATTCTTAAACCAAACTCAACTAGCAAGATAGGCCAACCAAGTCTTAACAATAGGAAGTAGACTACTAACTCGGGTTTGTCTTTCGATCGGTTCGAGATAGTACTAAGGCACAAATAATTGGGATTTCTCACCTAATTACCGCAACTAAGACTACTACATCATCCAAACGAGGTACCGTAATCAAGATAGAAATTCGGTCTAATCATACAAGAAAAGGGTCACTTCTCTCGAAACTACAACACTAAGCATTCCTAAACTAAACTCGACTAACAAGATAGGCCAACCAAGTTTTAACGATGGGAAGTAGACTACTAACTCGGGTTTGTCTTTCGATCGGTTCGAGATAGCTTAGTACTAAGGCACAAATAATTGGGATTTCTCTCCTAATTACCGCAACTAAGACTATTACATCATCCAAACGAGGTACCGTAATCAAGAGGAATTTAGCATAATCATACAAGAAATGGCTCACAACTAGACCTCATCTTTCAATGCAAGCATAGAAGTGAATACATGAGCAATAAGTGGCCATCCAATTACACATGCAATTAACCAATTCTTTAACAATCAATCATCAACCCAAAATGAACATGCAAACACAAACATCAATTAACCCATGGCTTGGTTGGGTCTTCACCCAACCCCTAGTTAAGAAACTAGTCACTAAACATGGTGAAGAACATTCTAACAACAATATCTAAGTTCAAAATTAATCTAACAAATTGAAGAGAGTAGTAAGAACAAAGTAGATTGAACATGCAACAACAATTAACCAAGATTAAGAGAGAAATTAACAATTCAAAGTAAATAAAAACTGAAATTAAAGAGTAAGGGATAGAGGAAAGAGATTACTAATGAAGCTTCAAGGTTGAGAAAATGTTGAAAGGAAGAATACAAACTTCAATTAATCTACTTCAATGATAGAGTTTGAGAGAAACTAAGCTAATTAATAAGAGTTTAGAGAGTTAAGGGCCTAAGAAGACTAAAGGGAAGAAGGTGATCTTCTCCAAGGAAGAAGATGCAGAAAACTGAAGCCAAGGGTCGTATTTATACACCCCGAAATAACATTGTAAAATCCGCCCAAAAAGTCGGGTCTGCATGTAGGAGCGCCCGCTCCTACATAGAGGAGCGCCCGCTCCTCAGGCTGGAGCGCCCTCTCCTGGATCTTGCGCGCCCTCTCCTCCTGCAGCAATTTGAGGCAGTTTGTAGGAAAACAGGGAGGAGCGCCCGCTCCTATATAGGTGCACGCCCGCTCCTAAAAGTGCAGGGGAGGCAGAATGTGGCAGTTCAGGCAGGAGCGCCCGCTCCTAACAGGCTGCACGCCCTCTCCTCTTGTGCTTTGCTTCCAATATAGTTCTTCATGTTCATGCTATGTGACCAATTTCTCCTTGCATCTACAAACACGAACACACACATAAAAAGGAACGGGGAAGCCAAAAGTTGTAATCATACACAAAAAGGAGTCGGAAAGGGGGATAAAGAGGGGAAAATGACAACAAAATTGTGCTAAAAATACCATGATAAGTGGACAAATAAAACACTTATCAGGGAGTTCCCTTGGTTAAAAAAGAAAAAAAAAAAAAAAAAAAAAAAAAAAAAAAAAAAAAAAAAAAATTCAAGACATTGTTAGAATGTTTTGTATGAGTAGAAAATTTTGATCTGTTAGAAATGACATCGTTTTTTTTCTTCTTTTACTAATAACCTCTAATAGAAATGACATCAATATTTACAGAAGGATCTCAAAACTAGAGTAACATGGCTTGCATGTGCTCTAATAGAACTATGGTCACGATCAACTTCAAAGAAAAAAAAAATACTTTTTGATGTTTGCACCTGTGGCTGTGGGTCACTGTTTTTTGTGTTATGTAAAATGGGCCTCTCTCTGCACCGCTTTCCCTTGAATTTTACTTCCTAATCCGTAGTAGATATTGTCCACAGAACATGGGAGAGCTTCTTAAGTAGACAACATCAGGTGGCTTACTAGAAGTAACTTCCAGTGTAGCTCAATGTTTTACATAACAATAGAAAAGACAGAAAAAAGAAACAAAAAGCAAAAAGCAAAAAACAAAAAACAAAAAACAAAACAAAATGAAAACATAACTTTGGTAATTTTCACTTGTACGTGTAGTTAACCTGAACCTACACCTATTGGTGCTATTACCAATCGGCAACATGGATTAAAAACTGGTCTCTTCTTAATTAAACTAGAGGTACTTTATGCAGTGGTGTTTGTCAAAATTATCGACAATGTTTCTTGGCATCAAAGGATTGCCTTGCTAGTTGCTACTTTGTGGCTGACTTTGTTGTTTAATTGCATTGTGATGGGATGCAGTGTATTATTCACCAATGGTTAGCGATAGCATTTAGATTTGGCTCATCAAATTCTAAAACATACATTTCCAAATCCTACATCCTGTATCAATAGATCAACATCATCCCCAATGTCTCTAATGAGATTCTCGTCCATAACAGGGTAGGGTAGTTTTGGATTTTGGTAGCGCTTATCCTGTGTTAAGAATGAGGATCTTTTTTTTAAAAAAAAAAATTGCCCCTTAGTCTGAAACGCACAAAGTATTAATTCAAAAAACAAAAGAATTAAAAACATTTTGATGGGCCATTTTTGGTAAAAATTGGAAATGGGTATCAATCTATACATTTTATCTGACAAAGAAAAAGTTGCTTACTGCATCTTACTGCATGAGATAAACTTTTTTTTTTTTTTTTTTTTAAGGAGATCCAAACTGCATGGATAGTGGTGGCACTTGCTTCCAGTAGACTTGGTGGTTGTTTTATTGACTGTGATTTTGGTAGTGATGGGTTCAACAGTTGGACCACGGAGGGAAGTCCTTGTTATTGGGTCTCTACCACTGCGGCTAGCAAATCTGCTACAATATATTGTGGATAGCTATGTTAAATTGAACAAGGGAAACTTCTTTTTTTATTGTCCTTGTTAGCTCTTGCTTCTTTCGTCAAGATATTCCAACTTGCTTGACCACACCTTGAATCATTGAAGGCTTTGGAACATTATAATGAGATCTGTATTGGTTGGATATCTGTTTGGGCTTCTTCCTGCTAAATAAAGCTGTGTTTTTAATAGATTTGTTTTTGATCCAGTCTGTTCAGGTGCCTACATTGATTCTTATTTGGCGCCTTAAGCACCCAAAATGGTGTATATTTATCAAATTGAAAAACAGTGTCTTCATTCTCAATTTAAGTACATTTTTGTTTTTAGTCAACAATTTGTTTTTTTTTTTAGTTCAATTTTGAGCCTTTGGGTTGTGAAAGGACAGGGTTAGCACGTTAGTTTTATCAATACAGATAGAGATAAGAGATGTAATATACCAATTAATGTGGCAACTTGCCATGGAGATTCTAAAATAAAGAATAGTCATGCTGTGATTAAAAATATGAAGTACATTACATAGTACCTGCGAAATTCAGAAAGTGTGTTCCTAATACAGAATAAATTAAATTTAGAATCTTTCTGAAGGATTTTGAAGGTGTTAAAGTGAAACAGAGGATTTACATTAAAATTAAGCTTTATGCTTGTCAGTTAGTACTTTCAAACTTTGCCTAACTATAACAGTTAGAAGGAAACAAAATAGGATTATTTTGTCAAGAAAATTAAAATTTAGAGACACCTTTAAAGGCGTTGCAGATTACACATGGATGGTAACAGCAATCTTTTGTGGTGCTGTTTGTTGAGATTTGTTATTTTTTTTTTTCCCACTGATTTCTATAGAATCACAAGTCTAAACAATCAGAAAATACCAAAACCCCTGTTCCTGTAACTGTACCTTTCCAGTACAATTGCTCTCATAGTCCGTGATTTTGGTAAACAGGAGGAATCTAGGCTGGGAAATTAGTACTATTAATAGTATGATAGTAGGTCTTTTTTGTTTAAAAGTGATGTAATGATAGTGCTAATAGAAAGTTGAGATTTTGTACTTCCATCTCCATGTGCTGATGTCTATTAGGAGTTGATTATCTGTTTGATTGGACTTTGAAATTTCACTTAATTATGATTGGATATTAGTTTGATAATCAGTACAACCATAATGTATTCTAAGTCATTAATGTGAATTTTCTTTGATTTTCAGGAAGAAAAACCTATTTTGATTCAGACCCAATGAATGTGGGACACTTGGGTTAGTTTGTGTTTGAATTGAACTCAGTTGATAAAAATTTCTAGCTTTACCATTGCTTCTATCTATAGCCTTGTTCCTCATGCTCTTCATTTCAACCTAAAGTACCATGCTTGATCCTTATATTTTCCAATAAGTGGATGCTAGTTAGTCATACATGCATTTCTGGATTTATTTGCCAAATCATGATATCATCATTTTAGATCCAAATAGTGACTACATGAGCCTGTTAGTGACCTCTTCTTATCTGCTAATCTTTAGCTCAATTATTATTAGACATAATTGAATCTGCAATATTGATTAGTTCATAAGAGGGCCACTTCAAATAGTTAATAGATGAAGCCTACTTCAGATATTCATTATCCCTTTAAGATAATACAATAAGAGAACATTCCCTAAATATAAATAAAGAAAATTAAAATACGAAACTACATAGAGAGAAAGGAGTCAAGGAACCCAACATTTGTGTTTGATGACACAGTTTAAATATCTAGCTGAGTGAATTTGATGAGAGAGAAAAGTAATGGAGCCATATATAAGTAGTTTATGAGAACCGAGAGTGAAGTAATGAGACCATATGACCATAAGTCCATAACTAGGATGTGGCATACAAGAGAGACCCCAATATTAAAACAGTGCATACAAATAGTGATAGACGAAGTACCGTATCAATGTAAGAGATCTTGGGTATAAAATACTCCGTATTTAATACTTGAGTATTTACAAGATCCAAAAAATCTTACAATGCTTTTATTACTGTATTAGGATCTTAGTTTACGGAGTACTACTTATGGGTTAAGTCTAAGGACAGTAAAAAATTGTAGTATCTGACTTTAAGGATTAAATAATTTTTAGAGATGCACCTGAAGAGAGAGAATGACAGTATAAACTAAGGAGAGAAATGAAATGGGATCCACAATGCTATTAGGAGGGGCAACAAAGTAGGGTCTATAGCCAAGTGCTCTGGGCTCCCGCCTTGTCCTGGTGAGAAATTACACTTACTCCAAAACGCCCGTGGCCTGTCCTTTGCTTACTACACCCCACATGACCTCCTGGTCCCCTTTCTCTTTTCTCTCTCTTATTGACTTTCTCTCTCTTTTTTCTCCTCCTTAAATAACCTTCATGCCCTTCACAAGCCTCTCATCCCTCCTCATTCAACAAAAGTACTCCTAAAACACTTTCCATATCCAAAAAAAAGAAAAAGAACCCAAAGAAAAACACTTTTGCTTGGAAAAACTGAAGTAAAGAGGAAGAAAATGGCTGTTAGAAAATCAAGCAAGCTAACACAAACAGCATTGCTGAAACAAATCCTTAAGAGGTGTTCTAGTCTAGGTAAAAAACATGGTTACGACGAAGATGGCCTTCCGCTTGACGTTCCAAAAGGCCATTTTCCTGTCTATGTAGGAGAGAATAGGAGTAGGTACATTGTTCCCATTTCCTTTTTATCACATCCAGAGTTCCAGTGTTTGCTTCAACGAGCAGAAGAGGAATTTGGATTTGATCATGATATGGGACTTACAATCCCTTGTGAAGAAGTTGTTTTTCGTTCTCTTACTTCCATGCTTAGGTAATTTTATTAAGTTTTCGCCGACAGAAGAAGAAAGGGTGGTGATTTTAGGGGGGAGGGGTGTAGTTTTCTTGAAGAAAGATGATCGTAAGATGAAGCAGTTCAATGAGAGCATAAGCTCTGCATGATATGATGCTTCTCTTTTTTTTTACATCTTTTCTTCATTGTTTGACCTTAAGTATTTGGTCAGTGATGGATCTCTTAATTCTTTAAACCCGATTATCGGGTTTTTGTTGTAATTGATAAGCACTGATCTAACCCAAGACCCATGAAATTATTTTCTGGGTTAGATTAATTTGTAAAAAGTTCTAAGCTTTTCCTCACAGAGTTTTATTCTGCCCTGTGAGAGGAATGAAACTTTTCGTTCTTGCTTGTTACATTAATGTGTTTTCCTTGTGAACAATTGAACATTTTAGACTGGCCTTCAACAAACTTTGTTGCACATAATAATTATGAATCTTTTATGTAACTATTTTTATCCCCTTTTACCCAAGTCATAGTAATCAGTTTTGACTCCATGCCAGACTAACAGTCAATTTAATATTCTACCTTCGTTTTTGTTGCACATAATAATTAACGTTAACGGAGGTAGTACAAACATAATTTCACTTGATCTCTTCTTTTTGTTGCACATAATAATTAACATTAATGGAGATAGTACAAACATAATTTCACTTGATCTCTTCTAACAATGACTGCATTAACTTTACCAAAAAAAAACCTTATTTTGTGTGCATCAACCTTAAACAACAAGGGACTATTCCCTCTTTGAATGTTTCCCTATAACTTTATAAGGCATTTAAGGAATTAGAACTTATTCTTACGGAGTATTAGATTAGTCATTTAAAGGGATTTGTTTTAAAAAGTATTTAAGGGGTATTATGGAATTAATAATGCATTATCCATTTTAAAATATTTCCCACCTCTCCCTATTTTTCCTACTTAGAGTAATAAAAGGGCATTTCGGTCCAATTACTCTAGCTTAAATTTGGGTTCCTTAATCAGTGTCTCAAATGAATTTATTTTATTTTATTATTACTATTATCTTTTTTTTTCTTTTTTTTGAAAAAAATTGAGAGTTCTAGGAACCTTCGTAGGCTAGTGCATGATATTTGAAGAAGACAAACAAATCTTGGGATATCTTGAATCTTGATTCTTGGCATCATGGCAATATCGCCAATATGGCATAGGAGACTGTACAAATCGATACAAAAATATGTGCTAAAGTAGTTTTGGTAATCCGAGGAGAGAAAAGGGTTTAGGTATTACGGAGTACTACCAGTGATAATACTAACATTATTTCTTGGGAATTGTCCTTGTTTTTTTCTACAAAATGGGTTATATAAAATACAAGTACTCTGTATGTGGTTGTTACAGTCTTCCTTGAGAAAGTTGCGTGATAATTCCTGAATAAATTTTAACAATGGTTCATTTATGACTAAGATTTGGTAGTTTGGTTCCAAAAATATCAAGTGGCAAGAGATTGCTTCTTTTTTTTTTTTTTTTTTTGACAAACAGATTGCTTCTTTATCTTTATTTGTTTGGGTTATATTCTACTCCGGATGTAATTACATTACATGGTCATATCCCTTTTCTTGAAAATATTAAAAATTTACGGGATACTCCACCGTGTATCATTTGACTTGAAAGACAAAAGAACCCGTTCACGTTGATATATTGTACGAGTACTACATAAATTAGATCCTTGAAGTAAAAGGTATTTTGTTATTTTAAAAGCAATGCTACAACATTAAATATGAAAGAATAAAGGGATTCTATGTAGATTTTTTTTTTTCATACGCAGTATCAATTTTCCCTAAATTTGGCAGAAAGAAATGAGCAAAAGCTGGGAAAGAGATGAATATGCTCCAACAGTCCAACTTGTACGATTGTACTTGGACTATACCCTTCCTTTCTTATTTTGTACTCCCTCTATCCCCAATTGTTTGTCCCAAATCATAAATCTACTTTATTAAAGTTTTGGGCAAAAAATAGTGCACATGGATTGACACAAATATCAATAAGGAGAGAAATAGAGAGAGTGCAGGTGGAAAAACATGTCAAAAGTAGTATGGGGCAATCTTTTAAGGACACCTTAAAAAGGAAAGTGGAGCAAACAATTAGGGACAGAGGGAGACTTTAGTTATGCCACTTTGAATGTGCTTCATATGTGAATTTATGATGCATTGGTTGTGTAGTAAGAAAGAGGTAAAGAAGTAAATATCTTTATGATAGAAACTCAACATAATAGGCTCTTTACAAGAATCATCTCTGATCATAATATTAAAATTGAATCTAAGCTTAAAATGCTGAGAATAAAAAGCATTAAATTTCCAGCAATATGGTCCATCTTTGTAGTAAAAAGAAGGGATCATAGATGATGATAGGTCGATAACAGCTTCATCCCTTTGCTATTTTCAATCTGTCTCACTGAGTTGCAGCTTTTTATGTTTGGGGGCTATGATTATGATATTTCAGACTCTTGTTTTTTCACTCTCGTCGATTTTCCAATTGTCGAGCTTTGTTTTCTTTTCTATATTTTAAATTCCGACTTCTATTTTTGCTGATGAATCTATGTTTCTGTGGATGATATTAGTTTAGGGCCTTAAAATTTTATTTTCGGAAACAAACTTATTTGCAGGCAACTGTTTTAGTTCATTGTCAATGCATTATATTTTGTTGAAGGAGCCCACTTAATAAAACAAAATGTAAAAAGGGATTGTTGAACTTGAAAGTGATGATTCAGTTGGAGTATTGTTGGTTGTGTTCTTTTGATTCTGTGAAAGGTTAAACCTTGAATAAATGCAGTATTTATTCTAATTTCTATCACATTAATTTCTTTTTCATCCATCTTCTCTTAGTTTTTTCCACAACCACATGTGAAAGATAACCATTATAGCTTGAATGCATGAATCATTGTCTGACCCAGTCAATACAGGTCCCCTTTCTTTTACATTATTACCTTGCTTGAACTTGGAAGAGTTTTAACATTCAAGAATTAGTTATAACAGTTGGAATGTTTCCTGTAATAAAATAGTGTGGAATGATAAAATTAACATATAAGGCACATTACATCCCAAGAACTTTTTTTTTTTTTTTTTTTTTTTTTTTTTACCATAAAAGGCGCAAAAGCTAGTACAATGTTTACTATTGGTGATATGTAGTGAAACCCGAGATTTAATGTGCGTAATACTTTAAATTTTGTCATTGGGTGAGACTCTCATTTGTGTTTGAGGCCTTAGGTAACCTGTGCCAAGCTTTGGTTTAGGTAGAACCATAGAGATCTCATTGGTTTTTCTTATCACTCAATTTCAATTCTTCTTCAAACACTTTAATGGTCAGATTTGAAGTAGTTTACTCATTGAGACACATTCTTTTAACTCTTCCTGCCTATCTCTTTCAACCAACATTAGTTGTCACCAACAAAAAATCAATATATCCTCAAGTAAAGAGTACAAACTATATCACATTAGATTTCTTCCTTATTCTACACCCCTGCAACTGCAAGTTAAGGTAGTGTACGTATAACTCCTTAAGCGCGCCGTACATCAACTAACAGTTTGATTTTTGTTGGTGTACGTCTTTATCTACCAACACCCCAATGTGATAATGTCTGAATAAAATCAAATCCGTAATCGGATTTTTGATTCACTTAGCCAAATTATTAACTTACATCAGTGTGCAGGACCAGCTAGCAAAGAAGCAAAAAGCTAGTTGTGATTAGCTGGTCCCTTTCTTCCTTCCTTCACTCTCAGTCTCAGTTTTTATTTTCTTCCCCCGTTTAATGTTCAACCACAAATATTGTCTCTAACTCACATTCATACTTCCTTCCAAAATTAAATTCCCTCTGTTTAGACTCTCCTCAGCCTCTTCCTCTGAAGAATATCTTTCTGTTCAAATCTCCTCCTCACATAGGATAAATGATATCCCATCATTTATGTCATTAATGCTTGTATACTTTTTTATATTAATTATAAGTTTAATATTTATTTTCCAAGTCATTTATGTAATTATGGCATATGCCATATTGTCCCCTTTTCCAACTCTTATATGACTTCATATTGCCTGGAGTTTACATAATACGTGATGATTGCTTGAGAACAATGAAATGTGAGTGAAATAAGGGGATCCATTACTTTTGTTCTTTGATGTTGGATATTTTCTTTAATGAAGTTGATCATTGTGTTGTATTCTTGCCATATAATTATTTTAATTTTAAGGATGTTGATGTTATTTCTTTGTCATGCTACATACAAGTAGCTATGGATGCACCATCTAATTTTATGAAATCTATACCTAATTACCTAGATTTTCCCCTTAATATAAATGAATCTATTCTTTTACACACAAACATGCTGAGCCTACCTTCTCTTAGAGAATCAACCAGACCCAATCATACCCAACACCACCCCCCACCCCCCCAAATTAAGCTCAGCCATTCACAATTTAGTCGGAAATTATGCCACTTATCTAAGTAATAGCTCAGCCATTCGCAGACACCCCGCACACCCACCTCTCGTTTTCTTTAGCCCCTATGAGAATTGTAAGCCTAACCTTGGGGATGGAAGATGAAGCTAAGGCATCACCTCCTTAACTCATGATTCTCTAAATTTTTATAAACTCTTAACACTAACCTAACTGAATACGCTGGTTGTGTTAACTTGTATAACTTGCCTAGATAAAAAATTTAAGAACCTATAACAATATTCATTGATACACATTCCGTGCCTGGTTATTGTCGTATTGTCTTTGATTATGTCAGGTCAACGTTTATGTACTCTAGTTGCGTGACTATAAAAGGTGGAAAAAAAATTAAGGTAATGTTGGGTCGATTAATTTGGTTTTGCTCGTATTTTGTTGATGAGTTGTTCGATTCAATTTTGCTTCAATTCCATAGGGATATTGCCCATATAGGTTGTATACTATTTTGAATTTATTGAAATACTTGCTCTGTTTCTTTTTTACTTGCAACCCTCTGACTGAATTGTATAGTTTGATGATCAAGTATTAGAGTAATTTGATTTTGGCAATTGGGTAAAATCTAGTTTTGCCAACTCATCTAAAGGTAGGCCTACCTTCTCTATATATATTTTCTCTTTTCCCACACAAAGGCATTGTGCAATGGAGGATGTCCATAACTTTTTTTGATTAGTTCCTTAATTAGTGTATGTCATCTGAAGCTAATATTATAGGACAAAGGACAGTACCTTTTATTTATTTATTTAGTTATCCTGACTTAAAGTCTTAAATGCAGATAATAGATTGATTTTTCATGCTGGTGGGGAATTTATGTTGGATTGCAAGTACCACCTCTCTTCTTATGCAAAAGGTAAAATGGTTTATCATCTCCTACGTTCCGGTGATTTCATTTTTTGGTTCAACACAACTACCATGAACCTATAGGAAGTTAGGAAGGTACAAGTATACTTTACAATTACTAGTCAATGTTGATTTGAACAAATATAAGGCCTCTTGGGAGTGAGAGTGAATGGTAAAAAATTCTCCGCCCTTAAGTTCTACTGAGGATTGATCCCACAAGCTCATGATTGTAAGTACAATTCTTACTACTTAGACTTTGTACTACTTTGTACTTGGTATACTATACAAAGTACTAAGAATGATCATTTACAGTGTGTTTGGTAAGTAAACTTTAATAAGAAGTCTATATAAATTTCATCTGTGATTACTTCTTATCTATCTGTTGTTAAGTGATGAGCAAATATTTTCAAAAAAAAGCTTTATGAAAGTGGAGGACAAAAGTTGGTTATTCGTGAGTAAAGATGACACTAGATCGGATTGACTTGCTTGTAACACGGAAATAAATTATGCTAAAACAAATTACATGTGATGCAAGTATGCAAGCATTGGCTAGGCATAGTAGCACATGCTTACACCTAAAACATTTAGTTGTGGTTAAGGTTTAGCTAAGCCCCAAGGAACGCAAGCCTAGCACGAGGCACAACCTATAACATTTAATTCATGATTTATATACTTCAACTTGAGGTATTGAGACTTGAGAGGACGAAAGTAAAATTAATAACTTCTTATTAAATAAGGGCCTCATATATATTGATTATATTACTAAAATGTTATGTTGGCTGAACATTTTTGTTGGTTTATTTATAGATATGTGATTAGATTAATATTTTAGTATTTATCATAAAGATAAACTGAAGCTTCCTCGTGGAGTGGTGTGGGGATGGGGTATTAGCTTATACTAGTCCAACTCCGTATCAGATGTATTTTATGTTGGGCTATAGTTAGGTAGAGTATGGCATGGACTGGTTGTGATTTGTAAAAATCAAGTGTGTACAGTAATTGGTTTGAAATTTTGTCTCAACTTTGATAAACCAAGCCTTCCCTTGAATAATTAAGGAATGGGATTGAACTGCTAAAACACGTTAGGGAACATGAAAGGAAGATTGTGACAAATTCCAGCTAAGTAACTTTAATTACGGATTAGAAAGCAAACAATGTCTAAATTAAGTTCTGGTTGATTTGACTAAGGATCAAAGTCTGTCGTCCTCGTGGAGTACGGATCCTTTTCCTATCTTTTTTGTAGGTCCATTTCAGTTTTCATGTCCGTATTTAATTTTCGGTGAGACCATTTGTCTTTTTTTTAAGAGAAAATAAGACTTGTAAATTCAAGGATAAAGTAAATTATTTGTCAATAAAACCCATTGGATGAAAATCGCTTTCATCGAGTAGGAAACGATTTTGGCCTTTATAATTTACCCATATTTCTATTTTTTCCTTTCGTACTTTATTACATGTCTGTATTCCTATTTTGATTCATCAAAATTAAGTATCTGTTTCAATTTATATGGAGTACTTTTTTTTACAATATTATTCTCTTTTTGATAATTTGACATTCATTTTCTTTTTCTTTTTTGCATTTTAACATCAATTCCCAATATTTTATCTCTTCTTATTCCCAACCACTTTTTCTTTCTCTCTATCTATCTCTAACCCCACATGCATATTTATACTCTCAATTATTAATTTTAAAGAATCCTTAACTTTCTTAATTCTCGTGCAAAATAAAAAATAGACATATAATAAAGGGACGGAGGAAGTACTTTGTATTAATTATTTTCAAAGATAACAATGTTTTAAGAGGTGTATAGGGCCTGTTTTCTTCAGCTTAATTTCAATTCAGTTCTTAACTTCCTTCTATCATAAATAGTTCGGTTTAGTTTAGTTTAATTCAGTTTAGTTCAACTCAATTCAGTATATTAAAACAGGCCTATAACGTATTGAAAAATTTGAAAAAACGAATGTGTACATTAAAAAAATAGAGAGAGTAGATCTACTATCTAAAATTATGAGTGAGAGAATTGTAGGGGGAGGGGGGGGGGGCATTAGTATGGTGAGCATGCTTGTGAATTAGTTAAGCTCATTTCAGTCAAACCCCATCTCGAGCAGGGGCTCATCTCGAGTTTGATCTCGACAAGTTGTAAATAGGGAAGGATCTACATTGTGGCATAGGAGCCCGACCCTCGAATTTATTTTTCTGAGGTATTAGATATATAGAATTACTGCCCAAAATATGAATGATTTTTTTTTTTAACAATGGTTAAGTTGTTATATTATTTAAGTAAAGGTTGAAGGTTTAAATCTTGCCTTTCATACTTTTTGATCTGCCACTATAAATTTGTAAATCTTGAATACATATTAACTTATTTTTTAGAACGACAAGGTATCTTGTAATGCAATTCATGCGATTTACTTTGAAGGGGTGGGGTGGTCCTCCACTCCCAATTTCATGGAAAAAGATCTACATCATCTAGTTAACATTTACTCAATTAATTAATAATAGCAGAGGAAAAACTAGAAAATGATTGCAATTGCGAATATTCATCTTAATCTATTGGACGAAAATTGCTTAAAATTATGTGGGTATTTGGTAATTAGAGTATTGGACCATTTTTTGTCATAAGCATTTACGGTGTGTTTGGATTGAAGGAAATGGAGGGAAAGGAAAGGAAGAGAAATGAAGAGATTGAGTATCTTTCATTTGGATAGCAAATGAGGAAGGGAGGGAATTGGAGCAGAGAGAAATGAAAGGATTAAATTGTAGGAAATTGATCCCTCCAACAATGGAGAGATTTAAAAGGAAAACTCATCCTTCTTCCCTCCCTTCCCTTTCCCTCCCCTCCTCTTCTCCTCCCTCCCCTTCTTTTCCTTCCCTTTTCTTTATTCAAACAAACTGTTAGTGATTTACCACGTGATTTTAACCCCACCATTATCTTTTTACTGTGCAAAGAACTATACAAATGCATGTTACAGTACATTTTCACATAGTACTCAGGCATGTTCTTATGAGCTGAACTGAACTGAACTGAAATAAATATTTTATAAGAGAAGGAAATTAGGAGCTGAATTAAATTGAATTGAACTTATTAGAGCTAAACTGAATTGAACTGTTAATAATCTGATGAGAACATGACCATAGTCTCATATAGTTGGAATGGAGTGAAATCAATTTCAATGTTTGATTAAGCATTATTTTGAAACCATAATAACTAAAAGTATTTTTTTTTTAGATTGAGGTTCCCATTGTAAAATGTAATTGTTGTGCTGTTTAGCTTTTTAATGCAATTTTGAATTGATAAAAGCATTTACTTATTTCCAACATATTTTTGACTTTTTTGTTCATCTTTTGGAAATTATAATTTGTTACTCTGTACAAAATTTAAAATTAAAGCTTTAACCTTTTTTTTTTTTTTTTTTTTGAGAAACCAAGCTTTGACTATTTCATCCGGAAGAAGCTTTGAGAAGGTGGGTTATATAGAATTAATTTCACAATATCAAGTATTCAAGTGGGAATTGCATCAAAATCATATGGCAATAAGGTGCACATTTCCTTAATATTATAAAAACTCTACCTTGTCAAACACTCATTTTTTTAAGGTAGTGTTTTGACTGGTAAAAATGCTAACTGTTACCTAAAACACTACCACCGAATAAGGTCATAGTTAACAAATAGCCAAAATAGCAACCAGTTCAATAATCTAGTGATCGACAGAATCACAGAATAGTAACTGAACCTGCTGTGGTCTCGTCAACGGGTGTAATTCGTGTAATGTATCGTGCATGGCAGCAAACAGCACCTTTGACTACAAAGAACCATTTCGATCAACTAAGTTTTTTAAAAATATTTATTTATTATTTTATTTTTTTGAGAACAAGCAAAATATTTATTTATTACTCTTATTACTCCGTATTATTATTATCTTAATTATTTGACGAGCATTATTACGATCAATATTATTGAATTGAACAAAAATCAGCCAATCTTTTCATCGTTAGTGATAAGGTCTATATATACTATATAGAATGATAAGATTTGCTAATCATAACCAATTGAATAAGTAGTTGGAAAATCATAAAATGATAAGGTGTGATATATACTTCGTTATATAATCATTGAGAAATGAGAATTTGATATGATAAAATATTTGGTGTATCAACTAAAAAAAATTTGACGGTGTAGACTGATGTATTTTAGCCAAAAATTAAACCAGAAAAAACGGCTGAAGGATGAGTCATAAGCTAAGTATTCATAAACTACAAATAATTTCTTGAAGGAAACATCAACGATGGGCACATAAATGAATAATATAATGATGATGTCTCAGCTCCTATGTTATTCATTTGGTGGTTGAATCAAATGAACATGGATGTGGGAGTTGCATAAACATGCATGTACATTGACTTAGATATTCCTTATAAATTCTCGCTTCTCTTCTCCTCTTTTCTAGGGTTTTTTCAAAATCTTGGTTGTTTAACCCAGAAATAGTCTAATTTCTTTGGAAAAAGAAATTAGACTATTTCTGACTCTTTTTCCAAAATTTTCTTTTGTTTTACAATTTAGGTTTCAATAAATCTACACGACTAAGTGTAGATACGTTCGTCTCCTTATGGTGAAGTCGTTAGTTTTTGTTGGTTTAGTTGTTTGTTTATGTTTAGGGTTTGTTTGTGTTTTAGGGTTTACCAAAAAGGTAATCATCTTTTGCCCTATTGTCAGTTCTTTGGTAAAGATTTGTTTGGGATAGCAACGGTTGTCAAGTTTTCAAATGCGTTCAAGCGAATTAGATGAAAATCATCCTTACGGCTACAACAAAGTCTCTCCAAAAAGGTTGTATATTCCAGCGATGTGTGCGAGAGATGTACCATAGTGCAATATTATTTCAATGATCGTAGTTTTGATGAAGGAAACCCTAATTTGATTCAATTTTATGTATTTATTAATGTATATTTCATTTGTAGATGCCGAATGACTTTTTTTTAATGAATTGATTTGTTTAAAAAAAAAATGAACATGGATGTGAGAAAAGTTTGATCGTTGAACTTCCCCCATGAGTACAGTATGAGCGTTTTATCGCATACTCAATGTACGTATGTTAATTAATTAGTCTAAAATAAATTAGACTTGAAAGAATACTCCATTCGATAAGAGTACGATAACCAATTGAACTTCTTTTAAAAAAAATCAACAATTAAAGTACCTACATAAGATGGTTTCAAGTAAAAGCTTTTAATGTCGTACAGATTGAAGTATGAAAGTCTTAAATGGTTGGCTATAGCTAGTACGAATTGTGGTAATTTTCTATACCGATGATGGACACAAAGTAGTGACTAATGTCTAAATCTACTATATAGTATGTACTAATCAAGTAATTCTGGTCTCATCAAAGAACGTAACCTATCAAGCATTCCAGTCAACACCTTCGACTACAAACTAATACTTCATCTACATTTCCTTGTCAATTATCAATGAAATATGATTTGGAGAAATGAAAGATAAAAATTAAAAACTTTGCACTCACTCATTGCCGAAGAGGCGATAGGATGACAGATTTACAAACTATATCTATGATTATGGACCAAAAGCTCTTGGATCTTCGTACTGAATGATCATAAATGGGCCTTCTTACAAAAGTCAACTTATGGCCCTATGAATTTACATTAGATTCTATTTGTAAATTTGAATCTTTTTTTTAATTCATTTGTAATATCTCATGTTAAACGGATGGGGAATACCTTAGCTCATCTAGTGGTAAGGTGGGACTCTTGAGGTTGTAAGGAATTTGTATGTTTTGAACCGTTTCTCCAAAAAATAATAACTTCGGAGGAACTTGATCTTATATACTTAATATATATTGAGTGAGCCCAGGTTACTCAAATTGAGTAACTTGAATTTCCTCATATATATTTGTCGGTTTTCATTCAAAAGAATTACACAATGCAATAAAATAAATAAAATAGTAATTAGTACACGTAAATGATAAAGTAAGGATCATGTCAGGTTGTCAAGGATTAACCTTGTTTGATAATGTCACATTCCAAGATAATTAGCTAAGCTAAACTAGAGAGATTAATCAAATAGGTATAATGTTGGACAGTTTATGAAATTGTAATGGTGAATCGGCAGCAAAAAGTCGGTATGTCCGAGTGGTTAAGGAGACAGACTTGAAATCTGTTGGGTTTCGCCCGCGCAGGTTCGAATCCTGCTGCCGACGTTTTGTGTTTTTTTTTCGTCATATTTCAGCTTACGTGTTCACGGCAGTATTAAATTAAGGAGTAACTTTTGGTTTTCAATGCAATTTTTTAATTTAAATCTTGAACTACACATCTCAAAAATTATAATTTTGACATGGTCATACTTTGAAGTAATCCGATGTACTTCGTATATTTAAAAAAATAATAATACAAAGTAATTCAATATCAATGATAAATATAATCTCTTCTTTACAGTTTATGTCATATCGAAACATATATTAAGTGTTTGTTCAGTTTTTTTTGTAGGATTTTTACACGATTAATTAGAGCTAAGCTTCGACTACATTTGGATTCGACTTAGGTTGCACTAATAAGAATTTCTATGTACGGTGAGGCTCGAAATGAGTTCTTTCAAAAAAAAAAAAAAATAAATAAATAAAATAAAGGTGAAGTACAACTTTATGAAAAATATGACTTCCCACAGTACATAGGATGGATATTAACCATAATTTTAATACTCATATAATCATGTTAGCCAAACAAACGCATTCCCTTTTTTTAACCCCTATTTGGGTTGAGAAAATAAACACTACTCCCTCCGTCCCTTTATTAGATGCCTATTTCTCATTTTGTACGGGAATTAAGAAAGTTAAAGATTTCTTAAAACTAATAATTGAACATATGAATATGCATGTGGGGTTAGAGAGAGATAGAGAGAAAGAAAAAGTGGTTGAGAATTAGGAGAGAGAAAATATTGGGAATTGATGTTAAAGTACAAAAAAGAAAAAGAAAAAGGGTGACAAATCATCAAAAAGAGAATAATATTGTAAAAAGGTACAACTTATAAATAGAAATAGACACTTAATTTTGATCACCCTCAAAAGAAATACAGGCATGTAATAAAGGGACGGAGGGAGTACTTTGTAAATTGTAATGCAATACTATATCACATTCACATGTTCCCATGTTAAAAAAGTAAAATAGCCCATAAATCCATTTACCAGTTTTCACAAGAAAGAGCAAACATTTTAGCCTACTAATCCAAGTTGAAATTTTAGGCTCATTAACTTCCAAATATATACTTTTTTTTTTTTTTTTTTTTTTTTTACAGAAAAAATATATACTATTTCCTCTCTCTAAACCCATCAACTACCACATTTCTATGTTGGTCTATAATCCTTTCATAGACCATAAAAACCTTTTCATTTTTATCGAGAAGCGATTTTGAGCTTCCACATGTGGTAAGTTACTGTATAAAAATGAGAATGTAATGGAATACTTTTAGAAAAGATGTTGGTTCAATTTTTTTAAAGTAGATCCGGTAAAACAAACCCGACCCAAATGATCTCTTAGGGCCTATACTATTCAGCTTAATTTTAGCTTAGTTCAGCTCCAATCACTTCGGTTTAGTTCAATTCAGTTCCTAATTGAGTAATTTCCTTCTCTCATAAACAATTCATTTCAGCTCAATTCAGTTTAGTTTAGCCCCAATTGGCTCAATTTAGTTGTTTTCAATAAATCGAAACAGACTCTCAAATACAATTTTTACTAGTCTGTCATTATATCATGTAAATTCACCAAAAGGCAACCCATTTGCCCAAAAACAACCCGTTAGTAAACAATTTCAAAATATTCACTAATCTCTATTATCAACATTCACATCATTTGTTGCTTACAATTCCTTTTTGAAAGTAAGTCATTATTATTTGGTGTAAAAAGTATCCTAATTTGATTAGTATTTAAAGTTGTATATCTTTCAAGGAAAGTTGCTTATAATATACATGCAACTAATTTTGATTCTAAAGCTTCAACAACTCCTCAATAATTAACCTATAAAGTCACAAATAAGGGAATGAAATACACTCAAGCTTAGTAATACACACTTCACCTAATTGTACCATTATCAACTTAATTAGTAAGTTGAGTGTAATTTTATTAAATTAAAGCTAAAATTCATTTGTTAATTTGATTATCCTAATAGAGCAAAATTCTTCTCCTTTCTTTCTCGAACTAAAAATAAAATAAAATAAAATTTCTGTTTTCACAATTTTGTACTTTAGTAGTACTAGCAGAGTACCTACAATTCTACTCCACGAAGGCGGAAGATAACCCTATAAAAAGTGAAAAAAAAAAGGCTACCACCACTTTTTACTACTGAAAATATTTATCAAATTTATTAATTCAGGCTATTGTCGCATCTTTTTCAATCTCATATCCTTTATTAAAAAAAAAATTATTTATTATCCCAAGATAGAGTATATTTGAATCAAATTAGTTAATTCAAAGGACAAATTCGTACTTTCAATAACTGAATTTTGAAACTGAATATTGTACGGAACACTTCACTAAAAATTAAACAAATAAAAAAAATAAAAAACATTGAAAAAAATATTAAAATGATAATTCTCATTAATTCTTTCTAAAATAGTCGAATAACAAGAAAATTCCAACTCGGGATGACTCGTTCTTGCCATCGCTCCCTGAGTCAAACTCACTAAAAACTCACCTAAAATAAAACTCAATAACTCGTTTAATAAATCCTTCTGAATAAAACTAAAGGATTTAATCGAGTTAGAAAAAACGCCAATTAATTCACATATTTTCTGGCATGTTAATATTCAGCTGCCTTAATAAAAAAATAAAATAAAAAAAGCTGAAAATTCCCAAATTAAAATTTAAAAAAATAAAAGAAAAAAAAAACCTAACTGAGTCCTCTCAACTCGAACGAGTCAACTCAACTCAACAGATCGATTTCTCTGGAATGCCGCGAAGCAAAGGTACATGCGAGTGACACTCATTGACTCGGCAGCGACTCGTGAGATTTTCAGAGCGAGTTACGACTCGGATTGCATCTTCGAAGGCAAGCTCGTCACAAGGAATGTAGAGTGGACCATCGGTATTATCGAACCCGAACTCTTCTTCTGCTTTCCGAAGAAGGTTCTGGAAGATTGGGTGGTTCAGGTGTGTTGCTTTTACGATGAATCGCCGACCGTTGATTCCGACGGAGACCGCCACGTGTCCAGGTGGTACATCGAATGGGACGGATGCAATCGATGCCTTTTTTCGCCACCGTTTCAACATTTGGGTTAATCGTACAATGTGCCGTATACGGTTGCTCCTCCACATAAAAACCCAGAAAATAAAAATTGGGAAGAAAGAGAAAGAGGAGAGAGAAAATTTGGAAAAATGGGGAATTTCGGAGTTTGCTGTGTGTGGGAGTTGGAATATTTGTAGGGTTAACGGTTTTTAAGGGTTTATAAAGGAGTAAGTAGAGTGGAGTGGAATTGCCCTTGTTTTTTGAGATATTTACGGGATTAACATAAATTTTCTTTTAACCGATTTCAAATTATCAACAGACTTTAGGATAATTTTGGGATTTCGATATGATCTGATTATAGCGTTGATTTTTTATTTTTAACGGTTGATTATTACGTTGGAGTGGTGGATTGAGATTTAAGGGTAGGGTAGTACTCCGTATATTGTAAATCGTATATTGTAAATATTGACACGAACTTGTATCACTGGTTAAATTGATATTTGAGAGTGAGAAATAGCACAAGTGTTTAGAGCTTTCCTCTCGGTTTGCACGAAATTCTAGGATCGATTCTCACCCCCGTCCTTGTGGCTCTTGAAACACCAAAAACTTGTAAATTGATACCAACTTGTCCAAAAAGAATAAATTTGACATTAAAGACACTAAACATTCAATAATACGTTTTATTGGGAATTTTTTGATTCAATATTATATGGTCCTATGTTTTTTGTTTGTTTTTTTTTTTTTTTTTTTAAAAAAAAAAAAAAAAAAAAAAAACCGTCCTATGTTTATTGATTTACACCCATCAAAAAATTATTCAATTAATCTTTTTTTTTTTTTGCAAATAATTAAATATTAAATATTTTTAAATATAAAAGAGAATAAATTTGCAATACAAAATTCAATAAACCTACACAAAATGCGAATTTAAAAGGACACATCAAGTAAAAAGTTTTTGCTGCTATTTTTAATTTCCAAATTATTTTTATTATATTATTATTGTAACTAAATCTAAATTTATTTTTTAACTCGAATTTTATATGTGGTCGCCCTATATGGTCGCGATTACTTAGGGCCTATTCACATGTAATGAAATAAACTGATTGAAGCTTAACTGAACTGAACTGAACTGAATTGAATAGAATTTAAATTAATATTTTATGAGAGAAGAAAATTAGAAATTGAACTGAACTAAACTGATTGGAAGTGAACAGGCCCTTACTTCAAGAATAACCTCTAGCCGAGCGAGTATTCTATCCCTAATCAACCAAGTAACCCTTGGCTAGTCAAGTAACTCTTAACCAAGTAACCCCTTATCGATCGAGTAGCACCTGAGGAACCGAATAACCCCTGCATAAGTAACCCCTGACCAAATAACCTCTAAATAAGCAACCCCAACCACACTGAAAACGCATTATACGTTTAATTAACATTTTTATGGCTGAATCTAATCTTTTTATTTAATAAATAAAAAATGTATTACGTAAATTATTAACTAATAACTATTATTCCCTTCGTTTTATAATGTTAGTCCCATATGGAATCAATCACATAAAATAAGAAAATAAATATATTTGGAATCTAACATCAAAATACAACATAATTTATAATTAGTTTACCTTATTTAACTTTTCTAATTTTTTATTAGGAAAGCACAAGTCATAATTGCATAATTTAAGGTAAAAATTTCCTTACTTAGAGTCATGTCATCAATCCGCAATCAATTAATTCCAAAAAAATCAAATTATAAATGAAATATATTCAATATGGGTAGATCTTTTTGAAACGCCCAAAATAGTATATGGGACTAACATTATGAAACGGAGGGAGTAACAATTTTTATGTAATACAACCCTAATACCCTATAACACTATCAAAGTAACCTGAAGTTTTTTTTTTTAATTAACGAAAAATAAATTTATGTATAATACTAGTACCATTTTGAAAAATAGATTTTTTTTGATGTATAATTTTTTTTTTTAAAATTAAATCAAGTTTGCCATTATGAATTTAAAAATGGAAATTATAATATTAATTTTATTAATATTTTAATAAATAATTTTGAATCAATTAAAAAAAATTCTAATATTATCCGTGATACACTGATTTAATTAATTAATTACTCTAACAGTTATAGAAATATGTACCAAATACAATCAAATAAATCTTAATTTGAGAATGAGGGATAGCTCAAGTGATTAGAGCTTCCCTCCCAATTATAGGAGATTCTGGGATCGATTCTCACCCTCGTCCTCTCTTAACACCAAAAAATAAATCTTAGAGTTCGTTTTGGCATCGCTGTGGTTTTCTGTTTTTTGGATTTCAAACTCATATCATATATGTCATATAATAAAACAAAAATTAGACAAACTTATTAAAATCATGATAAATTTGAAAACTGACAACAGAAAAGTGGAAACACCTTTTTCTTGTTTTCTGTTTTTGATTTTTCGTTTTAAAAAAAAAAAAAACTGAAAACACAAAACAATGCCAAACAAATCCTTAATTTTTTTTTTTTTTTTTTTTTTTTTTTTTTTTTTTTTTACTAAGAACAAACAATAATGGAATATATTTCCAAATATCCCTTTATTGGATTCTTTTGCCCAATTACTTGTTATATGATGAACTGGATGAAGTTATTGTCGCTATTTTTTTTTATTCCTTTGTTTGCATCATTGCATGCATGTCAAGCAAGTGGGAATGGTTTTGCGATCAATGTTCTTGCTCTATGTTGGGACACTAGCTACTATCTCATCAAAACATATTTGTACGTCCTCTTTTTTCCCAAATTCTAATAAATGTAAGAAGGAACCATAATATTACGATAACGATAAATTACACATCTTAGGATGATTTTGTTTTTTTTTTTTTTTTTTTTTTTGACAAAACATCTTAGGGATGATTCAGTTATTTAAAATGAGTCGTATTAGGATTTTTTTTTTTTTTTATTTATTTTTTTTTTTACCTATTTAAGGGTTTTTGTATCATTTGTTATGGAGTACCTTTAAACTTTAATTGTGTTCATATCTTTAATGTATGGGCTACTCCCCAGTAGTGAAGTCTGTAGTGTGAAGCGGGGAGTTTTCAATAGTTCTAGATGAAGCATACATTCATGTACTATACACAGTCAATAGCGTATTTAATGGGAAGGAATGTACGGAGTATTTGATTTGATTTGATTTGATTTGATTTGATAATGACAAAATTTCGTGTTGAAATTTTTTACTACGTACCAAAGACCTATTTTAATGCCAAAGTTCATTGTTTTAAAAGTTTGGTCCTATTGTAAATCTGTAATGTACTCTTTGTAATTATTCTAAGAACAAATCATGGAAAAAATGGTTCTCATTCTCTAGAATCGTTGACTAGGGAAGTAGGGTTAAGCTAAGAACTTACAATATAATACTTTCCTAGTTTCTTTTTAGTTGACACATTTCTTTAGTTACGTTTGTTAACGCGTAAATATAACTGTTAATATTTTAATTATTAATTACCAAAAATTACAAAAAATTGATATTTTGAAAATAAACATTGTGACGAATCTAACAAGACTCCACATGACTATATTTTTCCATTACGTATAATTGTATAAATCACAAAACACAGTAAAAGAAAAGTATATAAATAGCGGTAAAGTCAAAACGTGTCAACTAAAATAACCGTGGGTACTATCGGCGTATGGCTTGAATTGGGCTTGATTCTAGACTTCTAGTGGCTATTTTTAATCGCTATTCATCATTGAACCATGTGGGTTAGTTGACTGACTTGACTCACCTTCACTCGCCATGTTAAACCCTTTTGTTAATTTACTGATTTTTTCATTAGTACATTAGACTTGGACGATAAGTTAGTTATTGAGTGGACCAGGACTGTCAAGAGTAAATTGTTTTTAAAAGAGCCATAAGCTGTTTAGGTTAGCGGGTTACTAGCAACAACTTTATTAGTTGTAATAATTAAATATAATCTACTCACAGTTTTACGCTTTACTTTAAACCGTTGCAAATAATTTGAAATATATGTAGTATTTCGTAGCTTGATAAGCTAAAGAAGAGAGAAAAGAAACAAAATTAAATACAAGTGTAAAAGATAATGATGACTGACATGACTCTAGTTATTACCAGTATTATCAAGTTGTTGCTAGTATCCATGAGAGTATATTTGTTGTAACTCTTTTCTACTATAATTCATCATAATATTATTTGCAGTAACAAAATATTTATTGTACATGAATAAGTATTACAGTTTGTTTGGGTATGTCAAGGGAAGGAAAAGAAAGGGAAGGAGGTGAAGGGGGGGAAGGGAAGGGAAAGGAAGGGTCGGGGAAGCGGAAGGGGAAGGAAGAAAGATGAGTTTTTCTTCCAAATTTCTTAATTGTTGGAAAGATCATTTTCTTAGAATTTAGTCTCTCCATTTCTCTCCAATTCCCTTCATCTCTAATTTTTTTTATCCAAACGAAAGAAACTCCCTCCCTCCATTTCCCTTTCCTCAATTTCTTTCAATCCAAACACACTATTAAAGCATAACAAACTATGATTAGTAGATACAAAGCCAATAACTATAACTAAATACATTTGCTTAAATTATGAAAAAATAGTGGAAATATAGTTACAACAAATTATTTTGACCTTATCCGTTAAGAGCTACTCCGTATTCCTATAAAAATTTACTCCATTCGTTTCTACATTGACTCTAATCCTATATTTATTGGATTATTTTGTTTAATAACTGCTCTTACTAAGTTACAACGAACAATCAAACATACGGAGTATAATATTCTCGTTGATTCTTATTGTAATATATAAATCATTCTTTGAGCAAAAATCTTTGTGCAAAAATAATGCTCCATATTTTCATCTCAATTGCTCAAAGAAGACTTTTGACAAATTAGCAAAACCTAAGTTTTTGGGCCGAAGTATTTTGCCTTACTTGGAAGTAAAATGTGGCCAATAGGCGCCAAAACTCAAATCACCAAAAGTAATGTTAACAATATACAACAGTGATACTTTAGTTGTTGACTACTACGACTAGTTGTTAAAAAATCTACTAGTAAAACTTATTGTATCATTGAAGGCATTTTCCTCCCTTAGAAGACCTTCATGAGGTGGTGACTAAGAATTCACAATAACGTCAATAATAGAAAATTCCTACTCCAATAAATTAACTGAAAATAGAGGAAGGAAATAAATTTGGGCCTCCACTCCTTAGTAGGGCCTAAATAAGAATGAAGTTACTAAAACATCCTTGATAGAAATCTCTAATCGCGAGTTTAGCGGTCCAGAGTAATTAGAGGCCATTAAAAGCCGCTTACAATCCGTAGTATACACGCTTTTTTTTTTTTTTTTTTTTTTTTTTTTTTTTTTTTTTTCATAGTCAAAGTTTCACCTAGTTCTATTTTCGTGATAACTTACTAACTTGGCATGTTAGAGAGGATATCTCGAGAAATATATTGAAGGTAGTAGCTCAACGTATGATGCATGTTGCTTGTTACTATTTTTGATACTTATCTCAATTAACAAATTAAGACACAATCGCCTTATAATAAACTTATATGTAAATTTTTCAAGTAGTGGCTCCACTCAACCCGATTGAAGTCCGATAATAACCGAAGTGATCCAAAATAAATTATACATTTGACCCGTGTGGATACACTTACACTACATAAGCCATTATCAGGGTAGGCGATCAGAAGCCGTCCATAGACCCAATTTGACAACTCTTCTTTCATAATTGTGTGTAATATATAATCTAACGTAAACAGGTTCAGCAAATCAGAGGCCAGAGGGCACATAGCTCCGGAAGCGCGGCTTCCTGTAAAAAAGGCCTTAGCTATTGAGGTTGATCTTGAGCCTATCTTCCATGAACTTCCATTAAAACCCTATCAGAATATAAATTACCCAACCAGCTTTTTATCTGAAAAAATGCGAGTCTTAACATAACCCCCAGAAAAAATAAATTAAAATCCTGAAATAACGTTAAACTTCGGCAGTGCCTTGTGTGAAGTTTGGATCTTCACATCTGTATTTACCATCAGGTCCAATTCCGAATCCCTTTGGATCTGCAAACACGTTCTCAAGAAGTTGGCTTCGAAGTGGAGCAGGGCTTTGATCTGCAAAGTCGACAGCTTTCTCAACTAGTTCATCTATCTTCTTCTCAATTGCCTTGAGGTCAGCTTTGCTAGCCAACTTGTTCTCAATTAACTACTTTTTCAAACAAGCTATTGGATCTCTAACACTGTAGCGAGCCTTCTCAGCTGCCAACAAAAGTGAATTATGTATTTGAAAAAACAAAAGTCAAGATCCCATCTTCATCACTAGGACTTCGAATAAGTAACTCAAGTTAATTATTTATACACCTAAAAAAACTGAAAGAAAATGTTATCAAGAAGGTATGTAGGGCCTGTTCTGATTGACAATCACAACAGAACTGAATTGAACTTTTATTGGAGTTGAATTGAACTAAATATTTTATGAGAATCGGAAATTATGAACTGAACTTAACTTATTGGAACTGAACTGAACTGAACTGAAAATAATCTGAAGAGAACAGACCCGTAGTAGACCTATCAAATACGCAGTACTTCAGAATATGAGGAAGGTATATACAATGGTAAAACTGAGCAATACAAGCAAATCCTCATAAAATGCATTATAATTTAAAATTAAACGACATCTGCCAAAGGAGTCATGGAGCTTAACAAAGGTTTCATCAATAACTGACACTGATGAACTACTCAATACAAAACTATTAATGTAATCCTAAGTTTAAAAATTAATTAAACATACCAGGGTCACGAAGGTCATCAGGGTCTGCCAAAGAGTGTCCTCTAAACCTGTAAGTCTCACATTCCACGAGAGTAGGATCTTCTGCGCTCCTAGCCCTGTTAACAGCCTCCTTTGCCACTTCCCTCACCTTCAAAACATCCATTCCATCAACATGGACTCCTAGCATCCCAAAAGCAGGTCCCTTCTTCCAAATCGCGGGATCAGAAGTTGCCCTTACATGAGACATTCCAATTGCCCACAAATTGTTCTCCACTACAAAAATAATGGGGAGTTTCCACAATGCAGCCATGTTCAAACATTCAAAGAACTGGCCATTGTTACAAGCCCCATCTCCAAAGAACGCCACTGTCACATCATCACACTTCTCCTTAAGCACCTCTCTATTATACTTGCTCGTAAATGCAGCTCCTGTGGCAATAGGAATTCCTTCCCCAATGAAGGCAAAACCACCTAGAAAGTTATGCTCCTTGGAGAACATGTGCATTGACCCTCCTTGCCCGCGGCAGCAACCAGTGGCTTTACCAAAAAAGCTCACTCATCACAGCACGAGCAGGGACACCCTTGCTAAGGGCATGAACGTGATCACGGTAAGTACTAACAATAGAATCTTTCTGTGATAATAATTTGATAAACCCAGTTGAAATAGCCTCTTGCCCATTGTATAAATGGATAAATCCAAACATTTTTTCCCCTGTAATACATTTGGGCACACATATTCTCAAACACTCTACCCAAAGTCATATCCTCATATAGCAACAGACCTTCCTCTTTAGTAATCAACTACGAACAATAATCACCAACAACGACAAATTCAACAATCAAAATTCTTCCTTTATAAATTTTAACGGTAACATGATCATATATCAAGTTTAATTTGCTTCTACTGAGTGTTTGAAATAAACAAATTCTGATCACTATTAACAAATTATAAAATATATATACAATGACATAACATAAATGCCGTACATAACATCAAATCATGACATTGATCAAGACAAACACTCAAATTAGCTAATAGCCTTGCAATTAAAACTTAAAGCTAGTCAGTCACACGAATTATATATACTTTTTTTTTCGAAAAGAAAAAACCGAAAACTGAAAACAAAAAACGATAACGAAGAGGCCGTAGATTACCTGACTTGAAGGAGAAGCAGCACATTTGGACTTCCTTTCCTTAACAACCTCAGAGGATGAAAAGGGTATTTTTGAAGAAATGCTAAGTTTTTTAACAGAACTATGAAAAGATGGTTGGAAAGATTTAACTAGGGGTTTGTCATTGGACCTATTATAAGTATAACTATGATTAATGGAGTGAAAGATTTTGGGAACAGCCAAAGCTGAAGACATGATTATTGATTGAATGTTAACACTTAACAGAAAAATGTAGGAAAAAATGGGTGAATGAACAAATCAGAGAGAAAACAGGGAAGGAACAAGAAAAGAAAAGGGTGGAGATTTAAGGGAGAATTAAAAGGGTGGGAATGTTGTTCACCCGCAAAAAATTAAACAAGGTGAGGTACAAGTTTTGATTTGACTCAGGAAGAATTTATCACCGTAACAAGTTACAGTCCAAAGAGGATTAGTAGTACGAATACTTGTGTGTGGGCCTTTTGGACCTTTTTTATTCTTTCGATTATCAGTTAGGAATTTATTTTCGCGTAATCGCACTTTTGTTAACACTAAGGGCGTGTTTAATTCAGCTTAATTTTAGTTCAGTTCAGCTTTAATTAGTTCAATTCAGTTTAGTTCAACTTCAATCAGTTCAACTCCTAATTTTCTTCTCTCATAAAATATTTATTTCAACTCTATTCAGTTCAGTTTAGATCCAATCAATTCAGTTCAGTTTACTTCAATTGAGTTCAATAAATATAAACAGGCCCTAAACCTTATTAAAAACTTTCAACTCCGTAGTTTCTTATTTAGGGCTTGTTTATTATTAATTTTTTTTATTTTCTACTTTTTTATTGGAAATTCTTTTTGGTAACACTCAACTTTTTATATTAACCTTTGATGAATGAAAAAAAAAAAAGTCATCCAAAATAACCCAAGTGAAATCTTACTCAATTGATATTCGATAACTGAAGTGATCCAAAATAAATTATACTTTTGACCCGTGTGGATACACTTATAACTACATAAACCATTATCCGGTATTTAAACCCGATCAGAAGGTGGCCATAGATCCAATTGGACAACTCTTCTTTTGTAACAGGTACAGGGTATAATCTATAGGAATATAGGTAGACAAGTGAAAGCCTGAATGAGTTTCAATATTGTAACATGGGCTTGTCATAGAGAATCCTAACAAAATTTGGTCCATGAAAAACAACATCCAATTAAAAACCCAAATCTTTCAAATTCTATCTCTTCACTTCCAACAACAAAAAAAAAATGGCTAACAGATGAAGCAGAAACACCAGCAACAACAAAGAAAGAAGAAGAAAACACAACTGAAAAGAAGAAGAAGAAGAGAGAGAAAATGACTCATCTTCTTCTCCTACACCATCTCCCTTACTTCCATCCATTATCATCATCATCAAAGTTGTTTTCAATGGGGAAATCAACGGTTGGATTGTGCACCCACAGGAACAGTTTCCGTGTACCTGAGCAACAGAGAATGAAAACCATAAAATGTATGGCAAATCCAAGAAGAGTAGCAATGGTTGCTAAACAGATAAGAAGGGAGCTTTCAGATATGTTGCTGACCGACACGAATTTGCAATACGCTGTTCTGCCCGAAGCTGCCCTTGGTGCTGACCGTTATCTTTCTTCTGTTACTACCATTAGTGATGTTGAAGTTTCCGCTGATTTGCAGGTCTTTTCTTTTAATTGGGATTTTGTTTTTGCCTTTAATTTTGCTCCTTTTTAGTTGATTTTTGTTTGGATTTTCTGGGTTAATTTTGTTAATTGAGAAATGTGAAATGTTTATGATTTGGTTGATATTGTTTTGTGATTATTGGGGATGGGTCTGAAGGAATTTAAGTTACTATTTAAGTTATAAGTAAATGCATTTTGTTGATTTATGCTTTTGATTGATGAGGGACAAGGGTTTGAGGAAAATAATAGTACTAGTTACTTTCTCCAAGCATTGTACTAAATATGTGATGTATTAGTGAAAATTGAAAAGTAACATATGGAACTGAAACTTGGTTACTCTTGTTGGGCTTGGGTGCTTGAGCAGACGTATTTCGCGGCCGTTTTGTGTGAATTTTGCAAGTTTGGGTCCGGAAAGGAGTATTAATGTCAATGCCTATGTTGGAATGATGATTATATAAAAGGGGTAATTTGAGGTGAATTGAAGAGTCTGAGTAATTTGGTTTGATTATAACCTCTACCGGCTCTACGCTATTGGGATCCTAGTTTCTGAAGCATACCTGTAATTTTGCTTAATGCTAGTTACATTTTGCGCATTGGATGTAATAGTCCAATTATCATCAAAATTGATCATAGCAAGAAAGAACTGTTGTAAAAATTACCTCGTATGGATGCATGGTAAACATCTGCATAGTCACACCGATCCTTGTGACATTGTCTACTTACATGGGCTCCTAAGTTCTGTATGGTAGAAACTTGATAGAAATTTTTTGTGTAAGCTTGATTTCCAAGGAACTCATAGCTGTTTTTACTTTAACTTGGTAGATTTCACCTTGATGCTTCTGCATTAATATACTTAAGAGCTGAAGCCACAGCAGTATTGGTTAATCCTTTCTTTTTATTGTGTCAAAGATATATGAGATGTTGTACACTCTGCTGGTAGATTCTTAATTTGAATTGGTCACTGCATATTCTGTATATGAAAATCTTTGATTACCCATGAGCTTCACCTTAAATTGTTGGTGCTATCTTATGGGCCAAAAAGTTTCCAGCTAAAAAGTTATTGATCTCCTGATGTTTGAGCTCCTTCATAAGATTTATTGATTAGTTTGTCACTTGCATATCAGATTTTCCATCAGATTCAATCGCTAATCTTCCTTGGCCTTGCTATATAAACTAGGAAACTTTTTCCTATATTGTTTGTTCCGCTCCTTGTACAGTTTATTGGGTCAGGCTTTTGGTTCAAAGTAATCTCTTTGTTGTACAGAGTATTGAACAACTTTCATGCTAATCATAAGCATGGAAACTTTGAGCTGTTACAATAATGTTTACTGTAAATTGATATAGTTTCTTTACATTCTAGGTTGTCAAAGTTTATGTGTCGATTTTTGGCGATGAAAGAGGACGAGAAGTTGCCCTTGCTGGCCTAAAAGCTAAGGCAAAATATGTGCGGGGTAAACTTGGAAAGCGCATGAAGTTGAGGCTGACTCCTGAAATTCGATTTCTAGAGGATGAATCTTTAGAACGAGGAAGTAGGGTAAGAGCTCAAATTTAGTTATGTTCTTACGTATTATCCGCCGAACTGATGAATAATTTTTTAGTGCCTTGAAACCCGGTCTTTCTTTACTCCTGTTTAGCTTTATAATACCCTTTTGATGGTGATATTCCTTATATGTCTAAATGTGAGCTGAGTATCTCTTTATATTTTTGCTTCAGACTATAATGTATACAAAGATAAGGTTGATGAATGAAGCTGTTATGAACTGAATTATACGAAGTAGATAAGTTGCAGTATCTTGATAGGTTGTTTCATTCTCAGATTTTAATTGGTTATAAGCTTGCAAGTACATCTTATAGAGCCTAGAGAAAAATGCGAATAAGGTTGGTGGATGGATTCTATCAGGTCATGCACAGGGTATAGTCGCATAATCATGTCCCCCTACCTTGCTGGATGTTAATACGTTTTGTCTTTAATTAAGCATAGTTTTATCCCCGCCCTTTGTGGTGTTAATTATTTTGGCAGGACAACACAAGCATAGAAATGTTCTAAATCTTGAATTTGACTTTTCAGGTTATTGCGATATTGGATAAGTTAAAGAACGAGAATGAGCAAAAAGATGCCACAAGTTTTGAAGAAGAGGAAGATCCGCCTTCTGATGATGATAATTGGGAGGACGACAATGATGAAGGCATTATCTATGTCAGATAGATATTTCTTGAGATGTGGTGTTGCTTCAACTTTGCTCCATTGCCCTCAGGTTAGGTCTCTCATTGCGTTTGTGTCCATTACTGCTTCAGTTGGACCGAACAAGGTTTCTGTTATTTTCAAAACAATCTATAGTGGTTGGTGCTACGAAGATCTTCAAATTGATTACATCTAGTATTACAATGTGATGATATTCTGACTTTAACTGTAATCTAATTCTAAATACTACTCTCAGAGGAAAACAGGGTTGCCTTGGTATCAAGGATTTAGGGAGTTGCATTTGGTTAAGAGAGCACTAGAGGCGTTCTGTAGTATACCCACTTTTGTTTAGTGGTAGCCTCAAGTGACGTGTATTTGGGATAAGAAAATGAGGCAATTATTGAGTGATTCTGTATTATGTCACGGTTAGTCTCAAGTTACTTAAATTTTGGAATAGAAATTGAGGCAAATTTAGCATAAAAGGTTTTCATTTTTGTTTGAGCGAAAGGTTTTCTAAATGTTTCTACGAAAGCACTTTGTTTTTTTGGTTAGTACAACACTATGTCACTAACAATTGTTCTAATGCTGTGCCATACATGTTGCAGGGCCACAGAGAAATAGTTTCTGCGATAGGGGCTTTCCAAAAAGTCTTGTGGCTAAGAGGCTTCTTGAATAAAGTCGTGCTTGCACCAGTGAGTAAAGTTAGACAGAAGTTTGATTAAAGCATAACCTCAATATGTAATTCCTAGCAGAGTTGATTCAAAGGCGTGGTGCTGATTTTGCTAACAACTTGCAAAGGAAATGCCCCTGTAAATAAATAGAGCCTATAATGGGCGTTAAATATACTATGTATGTATTATGCTTCTGCATCTCTGATTTTTTTTTTTTTTTTTTTTTTTTTTTTTTTTTTTTTTTTTTTTGCTCAAAATGTTGAATAATGATGAGTTTCTCTTCAACTAGAAAGTTTTGTTCAATTTTGTATATTTGTTTTATATATTTTTTTTATTATTATTTTTTAAAATGCATTTACAAGTCTCACAGATTTGCCATTGGATCAGTATTACTCCTATATCTATGGTGTTTGACTATGAGAACTTCGTACAAAATTATGGGTTTTCAGTAAGCAATATGATACCATTCTTTTCTCAGGGCAAAAGTATAGTTATTAATTGATAAAATGGCACCATGGCACAATCGCACCAAACTTCATATTACATCAGCCCTAAAAAATATGCCACACTTGATTAATGAGTAATCATTGAGCTAGATGCCCATAACTATCCTTGATAAGAAACGGGAAAAGCAGATCTTGCAGACACGAGTAATAAGCTCTGATTAACTGAACAACATTATTTATTTGACAAAATAATCTGACAGTAGAATGTGTATCACTCTTCGCAGTCAAAATAACAAGGCCAAGCAAAAAGCTCAGGCAAAGCAAGAGTCAACAGCCAAGTACATCTGAGCACAAAGCAAAACAATTTATTAATCAAAATTTAGTGAAGATAAAATCATCTCAAGATGATGTTTTCATTTGAGCAACTAAAATCAATTTGTTGTCATTATGTTGATGGTCATTGAGCCACAAAAATTTGTAAATAAGAACACGCACAACTACGAGTATCAAGGTCTACAAAAGCCTCTTGGTGAAGTGATAAATCGACAAACTTGTTTATGCATCCTTCCCCTCAGCATTTATCCCATTCACTATCTATCAGTGATGGGCCTCTGCCTGGGCTCCTGCCTTAGCTTCAGCTTTCTTATGTGACTTGGCCTTCATCTGATGAACAAAGGACAATAGGTTCAGTAATTTGCTAAATCCTATATCCACATAGAAAAATAAATAAGAACATACTTCTTCCAATGATCGGTGTCAAATACTATAATTCAAATTCCAAACCCAAAATACAGAACCAATATAAAGTTCTATAGAATGCAAGAGTGGATAGGGAAGTACTAGCAAGTAATGTGGAGTGCCACAGCATGCAGCTCCTCAATTGACAATATAATTATCAACGCACATTTGAATGGCCTTAATTATCAACGAGGCGGTCTGTCCGTGCTTTGCTTGAAAACAGGGGACAATTATTTCTTTCCCCCAGTTTGGTATAGGGAGAGAATACTTAATTCCCTAACTCAAAGCAAGAATGCCACATTTCCAACAACTGCCTTAACCCTTTTAACCCTTCCCTCCATTCCTTTTTGCCATCTTCTTTCACTCTTTCCTCCTTCACTCTTTGCCATGGTATTTTGCCATCTTCTTTCACTCTATCAAGTAAAATGAACTTTAAAAGTTGATTTCTATACTAGATAGCAATCCATTCAAAATGATACCCTTCAAGCCAACCACATTCTAAAAACCAAATACAAGCTGCCCTCCACAACAAAACTAAGTCCATAAAGTTCAGCATTCCCTCTGATAACATAGAAGCAAAGACTAAGCATGGCCATGTCATGCAAATTATCATCCTCGTGAAAAATTAATTGACCATGAAGTTCATGACAATTTAATACACTACAAAATTCCACAGTAAAAGCGAAAAATTAAAATACAATACAGATATAGAAATCAGATACTTAGTTAAGATCAATCCTGAATAATACTCTACAAATATGAAGGTCACTAGTAGGGCAGCAATCAATCTTAATATTCACAACAAATGGAGTGTCGGTCAAGACAAGAAAAAGAGCGAGTCAAGCAAGGAAACAGAGCTTCACAAATTGCCCCATGATCAAATACATAATCTTAAGAAATAGCAAAGTGATATGATTGTCACCTCAAATGAAGCACATTACTTCCCAGCAAACTTTGAAATGGTTACTAAATTTGAGTCATATTATCAACAAGACAAACCCTCATAGTTCGCCATTCGAGATACGAGCAAAGTTCATACTCCGTATTATATCTTCCACAACAATCAGGAAGAAAACAGAATAGCAAAACACAGATCACACAGGCAATGAACAGCTGATTAATACAAATAATCCTTAAACCCCCACAATCACCAATTTCATCCAAAATTCAAAGAAGAATAATATCAACAGTTCAACACAATTCATATATATATATATTTTTTTTAAACAAAACCCAGATCAGTTTTAAAATTTATTCATCAAATATCCATAAACCTAAATCAGATCCCTCCACATTCTAGCAAATAAATAGTGCACATCATCACACCAACAAATCGAATAATTAAAAAATAAATTTACAGAAAATAAAGCAAAATGACCTTGAGAACTTTGAGCTTCATGTTTCCGTAGACCAATCCAGCGGTGAAAGCTGATGCACGAGCTACCTAAAAACCCCAAAATTATACCAAAAAACCCCCATAAATTCCTCTTCAAAACCCTAAATTAAGAAGAAGAACAACAACAAAATGAGTGAAAACAAATTGATTAAATTTACCAATGCGAGAGTGCTGGTGCCACTGTAGAATTGAGGAAGTGAAGGTGCCATTGATCTTCCTTCGATCTGAAAGAGAAAGACTGAGAAAGAGGGAAGATCTTCGAGAAATTGAGGAGAGAGAATTTGCAGAAAAACCCTAAATTGTTTTTGGAGAGGAGAGAGAAAGAAGAAGGGTGTGAGTGGGTGGAAGAGAGGTTTGTTTCGGTGAGTTGCTTACGTCAGGGTTGACTCCATTGGGCCTGACTACTAAATTTATGGAGCTTGGGTTTATAAAAATGGTTTGTTTCATCTAATCGGGTTTTATGGGTTGACCCGAACAATATGACCCGAAAACTATCCAAAAAAATTTAGTCTGAATTGTTTTGACCTGACCTAAAATGTAATTGATTTGAAGGTTTGTGTTTTTGTTTTTGAGGGGAAAATTGACTAATCCAAAAAAAGTGCGAGTTTGAACAGACCGAACGTGCATTTTAAGACTAAAGAATAAAGTCGACTAACTGACCTGAAATGTTTGTCTTAATTTAGCGAGTTTAGGCATGGATTAATGAATATTATAATTTTCAAGCTAAAGAATGAACTCTAGCTGCTAACGTGAAATGTTTGTCCCAATTTAGCAAGTTTGGACATAGATTGATTAATAGTATACTAGTAATCAAAACCAAACTTGATGTTTTGATCAATTTGAAGATAAAACTTAACTTTTACGACTTTGCCATATGATCTAATTGGTATTTTGCCTAGTAAAAGATTGCTATTCCTTCTTGGAAATCTTAGGAAAGCTAAAGCTATTGAGGTTGGAGAAGACTAAGAAGTTACCTTCCCTTCAACCAGAATATATTGTCTTGTGTCTTAATCCGTGAACTAAGTTATTAAGGGTCTATTCACTTCAGCTTAATTTTAGTTTAGTTCAGCTCCAATCAGTTCAGTTCCGCTCCTAATTTCATTCTCTTATAAAATATTCATTTCAACTCAGATCAGTAAATGGGAACAAGCCCTAAGTCAAATTGTAATAACATGTTTTCCTTCGTCCTTCATTCCAGATTATTATAACATCTACTCATATATATTCCGTACTTCGTATGAACTCAAATGCTATTGGTTTCAATACAAAAGAAGCTATATACTATGAAACAAGACAATCTGTTTATTAACTTTTACCGACAAATTCTCTCTCTACAAACTCCTGTTCTTATCTTTACCATCGCCCACCGCTTCCCCTTTTCTCACCTTCTACTCGCCGGCGATTGGCGCTCCTATCTTAGCCATCCCCGGCGAGTGTCGTTCTTTATAGTTAGGTGTTTTTTGCTTTCTATTTCGGTATTTTCCGGCAAAGAAAACAAAGGAGTTGCAAATTGGTTTTGTTTTTCAAGTTCATCGGGGATTCAATCAAGTTTTGGTAGGCCGTCAAGTGTTTGATCTCTAATATTCCAACAAATCAAGGAGCCAAGGCTATTCTTAACGCTGCCGTTGATAGGAATTTCGCTAATTGTTTCCCGACGATAAAGGTGAAGTTAAGACTAGGGTTTTCTCCCTTAACCCAAGGTTTGATTCAGGGCAGGCGGTCTTCTTGTGTTGGACTTGACGACTAGTTGTTATGTTTGGCTTTGTTTCTTCCGTTGTGGTGGCTACTGGTTCTTTGCTTCTCCGGGACTCACGAGTGGCTTTGTGGATATTTGTTGGTTTTCTTTGCTTTAGTATGTTGTATTAGCTTAAGTTTATGTTTAGTGTTAGTGTTGTTGTGTTGTGCTTGCTTAGTTTGTTTGTTTTGTTGTTTAGGTTTGTGTATTTCAATAATACTCTTGCCATGCTTGTTCATGAGCCGGAGTTTCATAGGCTAGTTCTAGTTATGGAAGCTTACGAAGTGTTATTGCTGCTCTTGGAGTTAGGCTGGTCGGGCTTTCCCTTGGATTTAAGGGAAGTAAGTTTAGGTTGTGCATGCCTTGTTGGATGGGTGGTCCATTTGATTGCCTTTTCGGGGTGGGATTATGTTTCCCTGGGATTTAGATTTCATCGGGTGAGGGGGAGCTTTAGGTTTGATTGTGTGTTTCCTCTCACTTGTTTGGGTGGAATTTTGTTTTTGGTTTTCCAGGGGGCAAGGTGTTTGGTGCAGGCACGAGTTTTAGCCTGCATTTGGTGTCTGCAGCAGCCGAGTGGTTTTGCGGGGAAAGGTTGGTTTGCTATTCTTGTTGCTTCTAGGTTGTGGGATGATTTGGATATCTATTCGGTAAATATCATCCCATCTTTGGTGTTGGTGATGACCGAGTTTGTCATCGTTGTTAATCTAAATCTTGAAGGAGGCTCACAATCTTTAATGTTTGGGGTAAGCAAAGCCCTCCATTTTCTTGCACTCTATGTTAGTAGAGTAGCAAGAAAGGAGCCTGCATTTTGGTGCAAGGTTTCTCATGGCTGAGTCGTTCGAAAACACGACTCTCATGGTTATGTTCCTAGACTCCTAGGAGGTCGCTATGTTTTTCGTTCCCTGGGAGTGGAATCGAGTCAAAAGTCTTCTTTACAGCAGCAGGGTGCATTCAACTTTGGGTTGTTATTTTATCACTCCACTTCTTCCATTGCAAATGGGCTTATGGGTCATTGCAAGTTTTGGTTTTCTTCACGGGTTTCAACCTGCGGTCTACGTCCATCTCGAGATTTTCAATTCATTTGGCAATTCTTTGTCCACAATAAGGTTTTGGTAGGGTTCGTATGGTTGTCAAGGCTCCAAAGTAACTGGTATGGCGCAAGGCGTTCTGGTTCTATCATACACTTCGTTCTTTCTCTACAGGGTGTTCGTTTCTTGTTAGTGTTTAGGTTAGTGTGTGTTTGTTTTTTGTTTAGCTCCTAGGTTGTAATTTGTCTTTGTTATTTAATTATGAGTTCTCTTTGTCAAATAAAAAAATAAAAAATAAAAGGACAATCTGCTTTTCAGGGAAAGAAAACATTTAAGAAAGAAAAATACACAAATTTAGTACAAAAAAAGATGAAGTATGTGTTTAAATAAAGCTATATACTAGTGGTTTCAACACATTTGCGTTCCCTTGGCCCTAAATTAAGGACCTCCGTCCAAACTCCACTTCTACAACACAAGCTGAAAAATACTAATGGAGAAGACTAAAAGGAGCTTCAAGATTCAAAACCTGAATATCCACTGAATGAATCTCCTGATTCCCACAGTTTGTACCAACACATGTGGCTTGAATAAATGAGCAAACAATATATAAAAATATGGTAGAGAATACCTCAGCACAAAACGCTGAACATTACCCCGAACCAGAGACTATAAGAAACTTGAAGCTAACAAAAGCTACCAGTACTTCGTTAGCTTCATCACAGCCCTTGCAAAATACAAGAACATATTTCGGGAGGAACATGTAACGAGCAACAGAAGCAAGGAACAGTTGAACAAGGCCTCGTCAAACTGGTTAAATTAAGCTCTATTATTCTAACTGTAATGGTAGAACAGAATCATAATATAGGAGTATACATCAATAAAATAATGTAGCTGCAACATTTGTTGCTATTTTAATTATGTAAACAACATGATGAGCTATAAATCTTGATGTACAAGTAATTGAGCAGAACCTGCTACTCCTGCCAGAGGGCGCTCTAATATCAGCCGTTTTCTGTACTGTCATAGGCATTAGATTTATGTTTTGGTGCAAACTTGAAGTCAGGAGGAACCTTGCCAAGCAACATCTCAGAGATTCGAATCTGCAACAAAGTGACAATAAGAAAGAACACATCAAGATTTATACACAGCTTTATCAAATCAGCAAATACCTAAAGTCACTGACCCAATCAGCTGCAGATTCAGAGGCCATTAATGTCTCTAGGTCGTTGCGACCATAGTACGAAGGTGGACGCCAATTAATTTTTTGTGGAATGACGTCAAGCAAACCAACAGGGATGTATCTAAAAGTATAGCTAAGCCATTGCAACAAGAAGAACCTTGTAGTCTCCACTCCTACACAAAATTTCACAGGAATTTAGTTGACAGGATATAATAAAGGCAGAACCTCAAATTCCATGTGATGGCTTACAGAGTTTTTGTTCGTTCCAAGCTCAAAATCTGTTATGAAGATTTAGTTGAAGTGACTAAAAGTAAGAACATTTACAGGTATGGCTTCTCTTCGTACGTTACTACGTTCCCCTCTTTGTGATAAAGCTAGCTTTGTATTTTTTACATTTATCAAATGTTTTCAGAGTCAATGGGAATGTCAAAGAGAAGAGCACTCTTGCTCCATATAGTTTAAAATTTGATGCTCGAGAGAACACCAATTCAGCAGAAGGAGAATGAAAATGAAAGACATACTTGGATTTTCTAAGCAGCCTACTCATGTTAGAGCATGCATAAATAGTATCTGCTGCCTCTTAATATTAGTCATGCACATTTATATGATAGCTACATCTATGAAAATATTTCATACAAGACCCAGACTATGATAATAGGTTATACCAACCTTTTGAATCAGAACCCCAGTGCTCAAGGCCAAAACGTACATAGTCTCTTAGTATATCTAGTCGTTCACCAGAACTGATATCCCAATGTCTTTGTTCTTTAATTTCAGTGAATAACCATGGCTGCAATGTAAATAAAAAGGTTTGAGGTTAGAGCAATAATAAGAAGTACCAACTTTTACGTATCACTTACATGGGAGAAGCAAAATGAAAGTTTATACAAACCTTAACCAAAGCTCCTCGAGCGATCATGCATGAGGACAGCTCAGGGCAGTCAGAAAAATGTTTATTCCAGTCTGTATATGAAAAGACATCTCCATTTCCTAGCACTTGAAATGTGCTAGGAGCTTTACTGACACAGGTGTTTATGTAATCCCAATCAGCAGCTTTGCTATATCGCTGCTGTCTAGATCTCCCATGAATTGTTAGAGCAGAAGCTCCCCACTCATAAATTTGAGATATTAAAGAGTCGGCACGATTCCTTCCTTCAACATATCCTGTTCTAACCTGAAGTGTTGATTTATACAAGAAGATAAGATTGATATGACGAACACTATAAAAGGCAAACAAGAGGCAGATAGCAAAAGCAACCATGAAGAATTAAGCCAAGAACCAAAATTACAACAAAATAAGTGCCAACTGAACATACATAGCATTAAATATCAAAATCAAAAGAGAATTTACAGAGACAAACTCCATCGGGCAACTGTAGTCACAACAAGATGTATCAATAGTAAAGAGTTACTCTTGCATCCAATAGAAAGCCATAACAGAAGCAAGTCGTCACATGTATACAGGGCTGAAGAAGAGACATCAAGAGAGTACCTTTACAGTTATAGGTCTCTCTGCAGAAGCACAAGCTGCTTGTATAACATTTTTCATCCGCAATGGTTTTGTAAGAAGAGCAGAACCGGCTCCCTTATTAACGACTAAATCAATTGGACATCCCATATTGATATCAATAAAATCCAGTGAGCATTCTTGGTCAATAAGCTCAACAGCACGTGCTACGGTATCTGGATAAGCCCCACAAATTTGTACACCAAACAAATCCTCGGAATTATGTCGCCTAAGCAATGCCCATTCAGAAGCTTGGCCCTTCATAAAGTTTGTTTAAAAAAAAAAAATCAAGGATTGCATTGCAAAGCACCACTTTGTGTAAAATAACCACCTTTATACTAGAAATATATTGCATGATTCAATGAAATAAAATCGAGCAGCATCAATGTTGTTTTTTATATACGAAATACGAAAGTAACATGGAGTACCAGCACTGACCTCAAGAAGATTTGTGCACATTGCCATTTCACCACATGTCACATCTGCACCAAAATCCTTGCAAACTCTGCGAAATGGAAGATTCCCAACAGTGGTAAGGGGTGCTAGATATAGCTTCCCACTGAAATCTATAAGTTTCCTTTCACGTGGCAATAACTTTAAGCTGGCATCAGTTTCAGGAGGCAGGCAAGTGTTTGTACTTGGTGGCTTATCTTCGGTACAGTCCTTCACTAAACCTTCACCTGAGATGCTTGAACCTGTAGTTACAAAAGCATAATCAGCCATGCTAATTTAAACAAGATTTAAAAAATATAAGAATCAACCAGTAACATTCTCCAGCTACAACCATTATTTAAGTCATTGGAGGAATCTCTCTCATCATCACCAGATTTTGATTTCTTTAAGGGTCTTATATCATCACTGCCCAATATGCCATCGGTCAATGGCTCTTCAGGAAGCACAGCAGATGGATCTTGTGTATCAGCAGAATCATGCTTCTCACAGCCTTTATCCTCTGAACAATGGGATCCATTGGAAACTTTGGGAGCAATACTTTCTTCTTCTTCAGAATCTTTTACTCTTGTGTGGCCCCTCCCCTGTAAAGGTAACAGCAGTGGTTTAAGTGGAGCAAAAGCACATACATGAAATATAATGGTATCACTATTCTCTAGCACCCTACTACAGTCTGTATATCATCAGGCTCTGCCTAAAAGAAAGTAGATTGTGTGCTTGCATAGCTGAAACTTGTTCATTTTCAGGTCTGAAAGTACATGTATGCTTGCACGCCTGTGTGCAAGAGGATAAAGATACTCATCCAAACACTTACTCCGAAGGGGCTCCTGGCAAGTCACATGACGCCAAGAGAGAGTATCGTATCAACGAAACCTTAGGAGGAAATATGAGACGTAAATTCACAAAGAATGAAGATTCTACATGTATATTGAAGGCAATTATGCGCATGCCCAAATATATATCCAACAATAAAGCTAATGATCAAGCATAAATTTAGCAGCAAGATTCAAATGCACATTTGGCCAGTGTCCAAGGTCTAAACATGTGGTAAAATTGACAGTTGATTCCAAACCAGCCAAGCCACAAACAAGAGCTCCAAATTTCTTTTTCTCTCTTTGAAGATCACAAAGTATATGAGACGGGGAAGAATTTGTGGTTAAAGCCAGTATCTTACCTCTAAATTACTAACAACCTAAAAAAACAAGTACAAAAGACATATTGATTCAATATTTAGCTCATACCTCTACCCCAAGCTGCTTGAGAGCAACATTGGACTTTGGGAACTTCATTTTATTCTTCCAAAGAAGCTTCTGGACATCTTTCTTCAACATATTCACTTCAGAGTCTTCCTTCAAAGCATCCAAATTATCATTAAGAACATCTTTATGGGTACCATAAAATCGGCAAGTCACCCCGTAAGGACATGGCTTTTGAGCATAGATGAAGGGGCATTCTCCCTCTAAGTCAGCTGGTCTCTGCGTCAAAGGGGAAAAGCCATAATTAGCACTAAGCATCATTCCTACAAACTAAAACCCATACTAGATTATTATCTTGGAAAAATTGTAAAAAGATATCCCACTTTGCACTACCTGAGTTTTGTAAGCTTCCAAGTCATGGCTAAAACGACAATTATCTCCATAATTACATGAACTAATATCTCCAGTCCTCGCAATAGCTGGGCAAAGATTCAGAGCAGACTTGAGTTTCTGTCCATGTATGAAAACATCAACATTGTTTAGGAAAGCATATTTACTTAATCAGCACATAATATATATTTTCCGATTCATAACATTGTTTAGTAAGATAAAATGCAACCTCAATCAGTCACATTTGCTACCGAAACTCAAACAACCATAAAATATATTCTGATTGGCAACATTATTCAGTAAGATTAAATGAAACCTAATCAGTGACATTAGTTACTGAAGCTCGAATAACCAATAACAAATTACTTAATCAGTACTTACATATTCACATTTATGACATTGTTCATTGAGATAAAATGCAACCTCAATCAAAGTCACATTTACTACCAAAACTCAAATAACCAATAACAAACCACTTAATCAGTACTCCCTCCGTCCCTTAATACAAAGCCTCTTTCTAGCATGACTCACATAATAAAGAGAAATACGCTTTTAATTTAGGGACAGAGGGAGTACATAATATGTATTCCGATTCATGACATTGTTCATTAAGATAAATGAAAACCCCAATCAGCCACATTTGCTACCGAAACTCGAATAACCGATAACAAACCAATTCAACAAGGCCATAACACCGAGGTAAGAACTAATAAGCAATAACCTATAATTCTATATGACAACTGATTACAAAATGAAATTTCAGACAGAATTAACAGAGTTTGATTGTGTTACATAATAATTCATCACTAAAATGTAAAATTACCAACAATTTGTACTATATCGTCTCACAATGATATAATGTAACACAATCAAAGTTGTACAATGAAGAAAGAAAAATAACCTCATGACGTTCACGCTTGAGCTGACGCTTGGACTTCTTTTCCACAACAACTCCACTACTTTTAGACTTATTATCAGATTTACCATTTTCATCTCTATCATCTGAAGTTACGCAACGGCTAGTAGGCGGTGGTCGGAGAAATTCCTTCTTTACCGGAGCAACACCTTTCGCCATCAACTCCTCCGGCGAAGGTTGAGTACCGTTCGCTATTTCCAGTTCAGATGGCGGTTCGGTGTTCTCAGTGTTCGTAACTTCGGGTTCAGACTCGTCTATGGCTGACTGAGTTAACTCGGTAGTCGCAGGTTTGGTTTGTGAGTCGTCCATGGATGTCGGAGATAGCTCGAGAGGTTGCGTGGTTTGACTGTTGGGAGGTTCGGTTAGTGAGTCGTCCATGGCTGACTTAGTTAACTCGGGAGGCTCTCCCATTTGAGAGGTTTATCTTTTTCTACTTTCGAGTTAGGGTTTTGCATAAACAATATCAGAGGTTTTCTTTTGGATTTTTTTATTTTACCACTAAAAAATATCACAAAATTATTTTTTACTACTTACTAAAAATTTTATTTTACCATCAAAAATTTTTTTTAAAATTATTTTTTACTATCTACCGTCAACATGTAAATTTAAACGTTTAAAGAAACATTCTTCGATTTCGTGCGCAAAACATGTTGTTCATGGAATTAGGGGGCGTTTTAGACCTACGGATCCAATTTAAGGTCAGATTTACAAAAAAATGATCGGAAATGAATCGTTTTGCATGTTTCATGCAAATCGAGGTATTTTTAAACATGCAAACGGAAGCATTTTCGATCATTTTTTGTTAATTTTGACTCAAATTGGACCCAAAAATCAAAATGCCCCCCAAATCCCTAAAGACCATGTATAAAGCACGAAAGTCGAAAATTTAAAAAATCCCATTAGGTTTTTGAGAGCAATTGGTAAAAAACAATTTTGTGATTTTTTTTTTTTTTTTTTGTGGTAAAAATCAAAAAAATCCTTTATTTTGTCAAATTGATGGAGGAGAGGGTTCGAAACTGCACAATTTTGAACTTCCTTTGCTCTTTTTTACTTGACCCGCTTTAAATTTGACATTAGTTACTACTCTATTTTTTACCATCTGTTGTAAATTATAAGTAAGGAAAAACATGTACATGTGAAATCTTGTTGGAATCGTCTAAATAAGTATTATTATATCACAATAAAAAAGAATATAAAAAGTATAATTTTTAAGTTACTGGTATTTCCTTCAATCTAAAATATGGAATATAGGTTGAAAAAAGGGCATAAAGTCATTCAACAGTCAGGATGGCCGAGTGGTCTAAGGCGCCAGACTCAAGTTCTGGTCTTCGAAAGAGGGCGTGGGTTCAAATCCCACTTCTGACAAAACATTTACCTTTTCTTTTTTTTTTTTGTTTGGGTATTGTTGTTGTATTTCACTGCTACACTATGTAAGAGTTTCCATAAGTGCTGCCTTATCAGTTGCATTCGAACTGTGCGTATAATTGTATAATCCGAACTTGCATTTGTATTTCTGTAATGCTAGCTTATCAGTTGGTTCTTATACCACAGAGCCTTGCACTCGACTTTCGGGCAGAGTAAGGCTTGCAATCCAAAGAAATTTGTGTATGTTTTAGGAATGTCGCTCCCTCAAGCTAAGTAGCATTTGTAAATCACCACACCAGTATTTCTTCTATGTGTATCAGTGTATGACTGTATGTACATGCAGTAAAAGGCACATATATTTTGTTCATTTTGGCTCTATTATCATACTTATTACTGGGCTTTGCAATTTTGCATTAATCCTTGAAAGCACAATCACTTGACAACTTAAAAGACAATTTAACATATTTTACACCAACTTCGTTAATCGCTATAGTAGACTTAGTAGCGAGCATAAGGAACGTTCATCACTTTCGTTTTTCAAGCATTATTAAGTAATGTCCAAATATTTCTGTTTCAAATTATTTTGGATAGATTAATCCCCATAATTCTTATCTTAGAGATTGATGAAACATTTGGGCTTGATTATCCCCCATAATATTTCTGCAATTAATATTATGTGTACCATGGTGCACCTAGAAATAGGTGCACCTGGCCAATCCGTGCCCAACAAAGGAAGCCCAGACAAAGGAAGCTCATGGAGTTCAATTTTTTTTTTAAAAATAAAAGTTTCTCCTCTCTCCAACTGTCATATCTATTTTTTATTTCATTTTAAAAAAATTCTCTCTCCTCTCATAAATAAAAAAACCATCCCGAATTAATTCTTTTGTATCTTCTCTCTCTCCTCTCACCATTTTTCTCTCTCTAAAAACTGCAATTTACCATGGCAAAAGACAAAGAACACACGAAAACACCTTTAAAAAAAATGAACATCACTTAAACTTCTTTGATTTTCCTACATTTATGTTAAATTTGCTAATATAATTCAACAAATTGTAAAATTGAAACTATGTTCTACTATATAATTTTTTTTTTTTTTTTTTTTTTTTTTTTTTTTGTAAAAAATCGAAATTATCTACTCCTACTAAAGATGATAAAGATGTATAAGTAATTTATTGTTTAAATTCGCAATTTGATCTTAAATTGTTAATTTTTAGAATTGAATACTAAATTGAACCCTAAATTTTTTGAACAGTACAGTTAGTCAAATGTTCAACGTCAGAATACCAAAAAAGAAGAAATTAGATGATGTATGATAATGTATCTAAGAAAAAACCAATTGTTAAAAACTTCTGAACCCCAACCATAAACCACTGAACACCCTACGAAAACTTCTGAACCCCCTACAAAAACTTCTGAACCCCAACCACAAACCATTGAACACCCTACAAAAATCTCTGAACCCCCTATAAAAACTTCTGAACCCAACCACAAACCACTGAACACCCTACAAAAACCTCTAAACCCCTACAAAAACTTCTAAACCCCAACCACAAACCACTGAACACCCTACGAAAACTTCTGAACCCCCTACAAAAACTTCTGAACCCCAACCACAAATCATTGAACACCCTACAAAAACATCTGAACCCCCTATAAAAACTTCTGAACCCAACCACAAACCACTGAACACCCTACAAAAACCTCTAAACCCCTACAAAAACTTCTAAACCCCAACCACAAACCATTGAACACCCTATAAAAACCGTTGAATCCCCTACAAAAACTTCTGAACCCCAACCACAAACCACTGAACACCCTATAAAAACCTCATGCGACTAGTCTACTACTCGCTTACCGAGAGTTTAAAAACGAACCCCGTACAAAAACTTCTAAACCCTAAGCACAAACCACTGAACCCCCTACAAAAATTTCTGAACCACAACCATAAACCAGTGAACACCCTTTAAAAACCTTTGAACCCCAACCACAAACCACTGAACACCCTTTAAATACCTCTGAATCCCCTACATAAACTTCTGAACCCCAACCGCAAACCACTAAACACCCTACAAAAACCTATGAACCCCCTACAAAAATTCCTGAATCCCTACCACAAACCATTGAACACCCTTCAAAAACTTCTGCACTTGAAGACAATGCTCAAAATGCCAAATGTTCGGATAATAAATTATAAAGTAGAGAATGTCAAATTTAATAAAATTAAAAATACATAGATCTAAAAATAAAAAAATAAATAAATAAATAAAAAATAAATAAAAAAATCATAAGTGATGTATCTCATGTTCAAAATTATAATAAACATGTTCATAATTCCAAAAATACCTGTCGGTAAACATATGTATTTATAGGAAACGTATCATACATTCATATTTTTAACTTAAATGGTTCAAAATACTAAAATATAATCAAATATAGAACTGTTCATAACAAAATACACAATTATAACTAAAAAAAAATCAAAAGAATATGAAAGTTACATATTCCAAAACTCAAACCTAGTCATGGTGATTTAGATAATGAAATCTCACCGGAAAATAATCATCTCCATCGTCTTAACCACCTTCTCCTCGACTACGGTGCCCTTTTTAGCTTCACTACTTCATTGTAAAAACTCCATCCATTAACAAAGCTTCGAATCGAAGGTTGAAGAAAACAAAATTTGAATTTAATCTATCTATAATAATGAAGGAGTTCAATCTATGATGATCAACAATGGTGATGAAGGAATTTAATTGAAAGGATGATGAATGAATTCAAGAGAACGAAAAATAGAGAGAAAAATAGAGGAGAGAGAAAATAAAAGAGAAAGAAATCAGAAATTAAGAAAGTAGAGGAGGAAAGAAAAGAAACAGTATATTTTTATTGGTGGTTCACATAGAATTAGATGCAACATGGTGCATATTATAATTTGCCATATTTCTGTTTCATCTCTCATTTTTATTTGTGGGCATTTAGACAGTGTATGTGAGCTTGGATGAAACATTTGGGCTTGATTACTCAAGCCCTAACCAAATTAATGAAAAAGGCAAACCAATAAATAGGAATGAAAGCTTGTGAATTGTATAATATACGAAGTAATACTTTTGAGTTTTGACTCTTCCTTCTGCAAATCAACACGTCAACACTTCATCACCTCACTTCATAAAGTTTAAATTATTTTTAAAAACTAGTCTAATAATTTGTTGTAATAACCAAAAGGATGATAAATTTGAGACTTGAATCTATGACTTTAAAATTCAAAATAGTCATCATAATAAGTAATACTACGGCTTGTTCACATACGATTATTTTTAGTTTAGTTCAACTCTAATAAGTTCAGTTCAGTTCAGTTCACCTTCTAATTTCCTTCTCTTATAAAATATTCAGTTCAGTTTAGCTCTAATAAGTTTAGTTCAGTTCAGTTCAGTTCAGCTCTAATAAATTCAGTTCAGCTCAGCTCATTTCAGTCAATGAGAACAGACCATACCTCTACTTATTATGTACAATTAAAGAATGGTATTTATAAAACATAAAATATTCATTAATTGCACATAATTAGAAATAGAGGTAGTAACTAAGATAGCTAAGGCTAAAAGATTAGCAATTATGATAACTAAGATAACTTGGGCTAAAACGTAGGTCGTGGTAATATAGCAAAATTAAAGTATCTAGTCCTTGGACTATTCACTGTTTTCAAAGAAAGCACATCAAGTTTTTTTTTGTTTTTTTTTTTTTTTTTTTTTTTTTTTGACAGAAGAAAGCACATCAAGTTAAATACTCGTAAATTAAGAAAAATTACTTCGTATTTAAAATACTAGTTTTATTATTTTTTTTACGAAATAGGTGTATAAAAAGTCACAAAGGGAAATGACTTAGGCAAGGCTCACTTACTTTAATCACAACCCCTATGTAATACCAGTTAAGTTAACTCACACAAAACGTATTAACATACCTAAATAAGTATTCCGTAACACGCAACTATCAAAAACATAAAAGGCATAAGAAACAAACTAACAACAGAAAAGAAAAGGCAAAGAAGACAATTTCCTTAAGACTTTTAAGAGAAAGTAAACACTATCAAGATAACATCCAATTATATGTAAAAATGTTCACATATAAATATATAATAGAACTCTCGTAAAGTAGATAAGATCTAAGACATATACATAACTAGCTTTATTTGTAACTAATAATAAAGAAATAAGGGTGTTTTTCTTAGTCATGAATCTCGTGACACAAAATAAAGAGACCATGTTATGCTATGTTATGTTACACGAAACAAACCAATAATTGAGGCCATTGCACCATAATATTTCACCACCTCAACATTTTGATGTAGACTTTTCTTGTTGCAGAGGTTGAAAAATATTGATGGAGTATAATTATTTTTATAGAAATATAAATAATAAAATATAAAATATCTTTTGTGGAGTATTTTCAAGAAATGTGGGTCCATAATTTAGACAAAGACTTCATTGTGTTTCTTCTCGTCCAAAGTCTCATAATAATGTGTCATCACCTTCCACCCCTGCAAATTGGTCCTACTTACATAAATCTGTAATAATAATAATAATATCTTGCTCATCTATAATTTCTATCAAACTCATATTCACATACAAGTTTGATAATTCATTACCTACTACCATTAAACATCCTACAATCTCGCATATCTCTATCACATATTGCCACGTGGTTTTCGAGATAAAATATCACTATGATCGTCGTAGTTCAGATCAAGGGTCAATTGAAAACAACCTCTCTATTGTCGGGGAGATACGTGAGTTTAGACCCCCTAAACACTGCCATGTTGGGGTAAAAGGGTAATGGTTTATCAATTAAACCATGAGCGTATAGCATATCAATAGGCGAGTTTAGCACAATGAACAAGTTTTCGATCCATTTCATACACAAAATAAATTTGAGTTAACTGCAAAAAAAATAACAGGAAAATCCCACATTATGGCACCCGATTGCAACCAAAGCACCCGACGTACATTCAAAAACTACTCTATTGTACAGATAGTTGTGTAGCAACTTATGTCTAAAAACAAATTCTTTGCTTTGACATGCATGTTCCTAGATACGGTAAATAGAATGTATGATTTAGTAACTCTATGCAAAATGAATCTACAGCTAATTTACTTTGAAGTTCACGTTTCTATGTTGATGTGAAATAGATAAATTAATGCAGAAAGAGCAAACTACAGATCAATGATTGAGCCAACTGAGCCAACGTTGGCTAAAGGTAGCTAAGCGAGGCACTGAACACAAACCTATCTCGAGGTTAACAACCATTATTGCTTTGATTCACTCTTTGAATTTCCACCATTGTTCGAGTCTTGTGCTTTTGGCTGCTCCTGTAGTGAATTGGACTGTAACTTATTAGGGTTGTTTTGGTTGGATTGCTGCTGCTGCTGGTACATTTGAGGATTGACAAAAAGCTGCTGCCCAAAACTCTTGGATATAGACTCGGCACTCAGCTCTCCTGTGGCTACCTTTAGGCGTTGGATTTCTGCTGTTAATGCTTCATTTAGAGCTGCCAAATATATCAAAATCACATTAGATTTGATGCTATACATACTGCTTAGAGCAGATAAATCCTTTAAAGATCAACGAATAAATGATTTAACTACTAATGAAGTAATGATGCAAAGTTATCCAGAATATAAGCATATTTAGAAGTATTAACAGTTTAACACCAAGTTGTATTCAGTCTCTTTCTTTTCAATTTCTTACCTTTTTAATCCTTTAGTTATGAAATAGGGAGGGGAATTAGTTCAAATTAACAAAGATACAATGATTAAAAACAACTCCTAGACCAAAGACATTACAGGAATAGTTAAATAATTATCATATTGATGCAAATATAGACTAACAAATAACAATCCCAATAACTTATAGAGCAAACTGCTTTCAGAAACAGCCATATCCACATTAACTCTTACTGCTAACACTTCAAAATTGGAAATCATACCCTCACGAAGCTGAGCTTGTTGCTCCATCGCTTGTAGACGGAACTTTAGCTCATTATTTTGGCTGGAAAGTCCAGAAGAATCCCTCTGTTCACAAAACAAAACTTCAATGAAGGCCACACAAACCATATGCAAACAAGTGCACATTTCTAAACCAGTAATCTCAGTACCTGCAATAATGTAAGCTGTGCAGACAAAGTTGTGGCTTCATTTTGTAAAGTTTGAACTTTGTGTTCCAATTCTGATATATATCTCATCTTCCGCTCCTTTGAGCGAGCAGCTGACTGACGATTAGCCAAAATCCTGAAATGGCACATATAAAACACAAATCTGAATAAGCAATGATCTCATATCATCACCGCCTTGAAACAAAACCATACATGATCACGGTAGAGGATACCTTTTGGCACGTTTAGGGTCCGTTAAAGCAATCTCAGCTAACTTCTCATTTGCCATTATCTTCTTCAGTTCAGCCCCAGTAAACTCTCCGTTACCAAATTCCAAACTGAATGCACTGGAATTTCCATTTTCAGGATCCTTGAGAGAAAGCTGGGCAACACCAGTACTCGGAGAAGGAGGTAGCTTTGGAGATTCATCACCGAAATTCATATTCCCAATGAAACTGTCCATCGAAATACTTCTATAGTGTCTAGATGGTGCAGCCTCACCTACGGAACCCCTCTTTCGTTCACCAATCATTGGTCTTTGTCCACTGCTTCCACTCTCATTCACACTGCTTTCAGCTTCATTATCACTACTTTCACATCCATTCGTCTTGGACCCACTAGCGCGACTATCTAAATCATCTCGATTTTCATTACAATACTTATCATCAGTCCCAGAAGAATTCATAGTATCAATGTTGTCCAGATCCATATACGCAGAAAGGATGTCATCCACAACTTCACCTTCTACATTACCATCTCGCGTCTTATCCCAACTGGACTCCTTCTTAACTAACTGTGCAGGCTTGGTTGAACCCACAAACTCTCCACCAGACAAAGTCCTCTCCAATCCACCATGACCTCCTCTTGGATTAGGAGAAACCATTGGTGATGGCGGGGGAGATGATTGAAATATACTATCAAAACCAAACGGAATATCACTTATAGAACGCCTATGCAATTTCCTTGGTGGCAGTCCCTCAGTGATATGAGCTGAATTAACCCTGCCAGACGGTGGCAACAACGAATTGCCACCGCCATCACGATTCTCCAACGAACCATTGGACAAATTAGTATTATCAGGAGCACTAGTAGGTGAAGTAGAGTTTTGGTAAGGCGACGGACTCAAAGGGGGCAATGAATCATTCATAAAAAAGGCCGGTTGTGACAACGATCGCGAATGAGACGGTCCACGACTGAAATTCTGTGAACCTGAGTGCTGAGAACCTGTTCTAGTAACTGGGATTTGTGAATAGGGTGACAGGGGTGGCATAGGAGGGTGAGATGGTGGTATCCCTGATCTTTTACCATTTTCGGAACTGAAATTTTGCAAATTCTGGGAATTTTGAGGTAAAGGAGGTCGGATTTGGGATATATTCAACTGAGCTACATCAAGATGATTACTTGTTCTTGATAAAGCCCCAAATGGATTTTGAAGTCTATGCATCATATCAATATTACCCCTTTCTGTATCACCCATTTTGGATTATTAAACCCTAATAACACAAATTAAAACCCCAAATAATCAATCAATTTATCAGCTTCAAATTTCAACCTACAAAACCCCAAAACATCAGCTGAACCTCACTATCACACATAAACCTAAACCAAAAAAATACCCAACAAAATCAATTTAATCTTCTACCAAATAATCAAATACCCAGATGAAAAGAACAATCAATCAAGTAACCCAGATGATAAAAATCCAATCTTTTTCAGAAAACAAGAAATACGAAAGAAAAGAGAGTGAAAATGGTGGTAAGAGTAACAGTACCTAGCAGCAAAATGAGGCATAAAATGGAAAGAAACAAAAAGTAATGCTGCAACACCAGCGTAAGTTAGCAAAGAAGCCTGACTCTAGTAAGACTAATATGCGCCTGATCGGAAAAAACCAAGCAAGGTAGAAAAAGGTTCACTTTCTCTCACTAAACTTTCTCTCTCTTAAACTCTTGTTGTCTTAATGAAGGAGAAGATATCACTAAAAAAAATTATACTGTAACACGGATTTTCTGGTGACTAACGCGTGAATTTAATTAAAATAAGAAAAAGTTTCAATTTTTTAATTTGATTTAGTTTCTCGCTCTAAATACAGTGTTTTTAGAAAGAGGGAGAGAAATTTGATTTAAATTTGGGTTTCATTCCGACCGCATTTGGACCTCATATATCCGTATTAATTTTTCCATCAATCAATCAAATTTATTCAATTCTCTATTTTTCTATCTCCTCCATCTCCGCAGTATATAATGGGTTTAAAATAGTTAGATACAATCATACTAGTATAAAACTTGTCCATAAAACCATAAATAATAACATGTGAAAGTAGCATAAATATTTTGAAAATATAAATTTATCATCTTGGGCGTGGCAAAAAAACTTGAAGTTATGTGCGATTTTATAAATTGACCCCTTTTCAGCTTTTCTATGATAAAAAATAATTAATGAAAATATTCAATTAAAATTTGTTTCAATGAACATAATATAATATGTAAAAATTCGAATTAATTGTGCTAACTCGAACCTAGAACCAATTTATTCATCCTAAAACTATTTACTACTATACCAAAAACAATTTCTCATTAAACTTATTTACTTAATCTGTATATATCAGTTTATTTTGGGCCTTAAATTTTTGGACCCGTACAGTTACGCCGGTCGCACCACGTCTCTCCCGCCCCTGGATATTTATTAATTATATAAAATTTCCATGTTGATTGTACAATTTTGTTGATTTATTTACCATTGAGTTATTTAAAGTATAAATTTTGTTTAACAAGCTTTCTCCTTCCTTATTTCCTTTGTGTGTTTTTTCTCATACTTGTTAAATTTGTGAGTAAAATAAAATGGAAAACATAAAGATTCTAACGACATCTAATTAAAAAGTTTAAGAAAAGTATTTTAATACGGTTCAACAGTTTTTCAAATATAATTCAATTCGACCCGTTGTCATCCTTTTTTCTGCCAATTTCCCCATAACTCCTTTATATCAACAACCCAACTAACAACTTATAATATTTAGTGTTTCAAATGATGATTGAATGCTCATGTCCTATATTTATAGTTGTAGATGGAGCGAGCATTGAAGAAATGGCTAGAAGATTCCAAAATTTCCTTCACCTTCTTGTATCCATAATGTTTTAGAAAATTCACAAACCATATTTCTAGTTACTTCCAATATCAAGAATTCTCTATATCATTTTAGTGGCTTGCATGATACAAGCTAATAAAAAAATCTAGAGAAATGATGAGCAATACTAACCATGCTACATGTATCTAGAAGTTTCTAGAACATGAACAAATACTCTACCAAATAACAAACCTAACAATTGGGCCACACCTAACAATGGGCTCTGATACCACTTATCCGCACCCTAATTTCCTCTCTACAAGCTTATCACTAGGAGTGCTCTAAGGGTTTGAGTGCGTTCGTTTCCACTTACGGAGGAGTATTTTGAACTCACACTTGAGGGGGAGATTGTTAGAGTGTGAGTTGTCCCACGTGGAAAAATTAAACAAAGAACCGCTAATTTATAACCTAAGTGAGCTACTTCTCCCATTGTCATAGTTTTGGAATAAAACCTCAGTTGCAATCTAACAATATAAGGTAGTTTTAAAAAAATATGAAATATATAAGACAGTTTTTCACAAAATTTTAACTTATTTTTGACTTTTTTACTTCCATGTTTAGGGACTTTGGAATAGTAATAGGGGTCAAGTGTTCAACGAACCTCTTCAATTCATGTGATCCTCAATATAAATACTATACTATCATACCATGTTTCATTGCCTAGCTAGTTGCCTATGTACAATCACGTCCATTCTTCTTACTACATCCTTCTTATATCATTTGCAACGATTAAATAATTTTTACTAACACTTTATGTCAAATCGTTACTAATAATATAAAATGAAGGTAGTATATTGTTACATACACAGAAAAAATTACAAACTAACTGCTGTTAGGATGGAGAAATTACAATTTTTCAATTGTTTTTGCTGTACACATCACAAAAAACATAATATTTCTTCAAAATTAATACAATTACTATCTTCGATTACTTTTACATGCAACTTTGGAATATTTTATATCTTATAAATAATACTCCAAAGTTGCATATAAAAGTAATCGGAGGTAGTACTTAATATACAATAATGCTAGGTTTTTGAACGGAAAAATTAGAATTTATTATATATACCCGGATTTATTGTATACCCAAGTAACCCAAAGTTAGTGTTTGCTCTTCATTTGATGATTAAATAAAAAACAATCAATAAAATGAGAACAAAATATTCATAAGTATACAGTATATCCAAATATATATAACAAACTCTTGCTAGGTATTGAAAAGTCGATCATTTTTGTACACCATAAGTTCACAGCTTAACAAATAAGAAAACTCTTTTCCTACCAAAAAATACATGTTGTCTGTAGATAAGCTCTAATCCTGCCCAGTTGACATGATGTGATTCTTAGTATGATTCGATATAATTATACAACGTAAAATTTAATAAATAAATAAATAAAATAAAATAAACCAAACATCTCACATTCTTAGAAAAATCAAAATCTAATAAAGTTGAATACACTCACATAATTAGTAGGGTAATTAAATAAACCCACAAAAGGATAAATCAACCTCTAATTAGTTGTGTAGGAAATACTTAATTCAGAACTAATCATTGCTTAGATAGCCCTTTTTAGTATAAATATAATGCCAAACTAAAGTAATCTCCCACTCCAAATCGATCAATAAGTGATTAGCGTTCTAATTAATAAAAAAGTTACTCAATAAAAGTAATTACGATTTCACTTATCGATAAGATCTTGGTCTAGTGGTTAAGATTGATCTGAGGATCCGTGTAGATTGATTGCACGTTTAAACCCTCCACCCCCATTTATAATTTGTATTACATACACTTGTATCTTATTTGAACCCAAAAAAATAATAAAACTAATGTTCTCAAAGGGAGGACTTTTTAAGGAGTATTAATATTAACATTACTTGTATGTTTTGCCAAAAAAAAAAAAAAAAACTCGTTTGTATGACAAGTAAAAAATAGAAGAATGATCGATCTTTTATAATTTAATAAGAAAGGCATTTTTTTAAAAAAAAAAAAAAAAAAAAAAAAGTCACCTATATTGACTAATGATTTTGATAGAAGGATATTAATGGTAATATACGTGGAATAATGATAAATGATTAAATGATATTTTCGGCATACAATTCGTAATGGAGGATATATAAGATAAAAACATTAAATATGACATGTAAACTCAATTTCTTTAAAGCATTCCTCGCTCCATATACGTGTTACATATTAGGATGGAGTTTCTCAGAGCAAGTAGATACAAATTAAATAAAGATCGGAAACAAAATGCATGAAATAACAATCCAATTCACATCAATTGAAAGCCTTAACATTTGATTCATATGATATAATTGTATCTATTCTTTTAGTACCCTAGTAACATAGGTGACAAATCAAAACTTTAGGATTGATATAATTCTTGATGTATAGCATGATCCCGACCAAGCTAGCAATGGGAAACAATGCAACGGCCAGTGTTGCTAGTTCTTGGCCTAGCAATAGTGGACCGACCTTTAATTGAATTTTATTTATCTTATTTATTTATTTAGTGAAGGGTATCAATACAATTTACGTACAACAAAATGTTTTGTTCTATGTTTGACTCGATAATTGATATTGTAAAGATTAAGAAGTTATTACTGTACTAATGAATGGAAATACATGTGCTTAAGTATAAAATAAAGGTTTTGTAAAAAAAAAAAAAGTACAAAATAAAGGTGCCTTATAACTTTGATATGCTCACCGTAATTAACGATAGACGCTAGCTTCACGCTGTTATTAGAGTATTAATATTATTACTCCATAGTAAGTTGCTAGCTAGCCTTTATAGCATGATTATAGAATTGAAAGAAAGTTCATCTTTTGTTGAGTTATATTTTGCACCTAAAATAAATTTTCATAAGCAATGACGGAGTTAAGAATTTTTTGTTATAATTGTGAAAGTATTATTGAATTTTTTTTAAAACAGTTCAGTGTAAAATAAATCGATCACCACAGTTATGGGTACCCCTTAGGATTACAAGTTAGTGTTATAATCCCCCCCCCCCCCATTTTTTGTTATAATTGTGAAAGTATTATTGAATTTTTTTTAAAACAGTTCAGTGTAAAATAAATCGATCACCACAGTTATGGGTACCCCTTAGGATTACAAGTTAGTGTTATAATCCCCCCCCCCCAAAAAAAAAAAAAATACAAGTTAGTGTTATAATCCACCCCCCCAAAAAAATTGTTCTTTATATATTAAGGGTTATGTATATTATTTTTCCGCATATACAGAATAAGAATTCACGTTTACTTTTTCTCCACTATCATTGACCAATGAAAAATAATTAGGGATTGTTCCGATTTACAGAAAACAATTGAATTGGATAGAGCTGAAATGAATTGTTTATGAGAGAAGGAAATTAGCTTAGAAACTAAACTGAACTGAACTGAAATTAAGCTGAACAGAACAGGTCCTTACTCTGTAGAGATTTTTTTTTTTTTGACGAACCTTACTCTGTAGATTATAATAGCTATTTTCAATCTTGAGGAAAAAGCACCCTAAGTTAGGAAAGTAATGAACTTAACTTAGCCATCTACAATAATAATAGGTCGGTATCTTTGTTCAATAAGAAATTATTCTTAATCCCATATTATGATTTGATGTACTTAGATAATTGCATAACTATTAACTTGGCATAGACTAACATGTGCAACTAATAGGTGCATGGAAGTCATTGGCACACTAATATGAGAATATCGTTTACAAGTAACTTCATTACGTTTACATTAATAATTAGAAGAACAAGGTCCAAGTTACACATCACAATTAATTTATGGCAAATTTAAGAATATGTTCATCGTGATTGTAAATTCATGGGTTTAGAGTCTTCAAATCAAAATCAATTTTCTAGAAATTTGTACGAATAATATAACAATAACTAGTCTCATATTTTCATGATACTCCTTCCATTTTTAAATACTTGCTCTATTTCTCTGTACGCGGAGTTTTATGAGAAATTGAAGAAAGTAATTAAGGTCTCGTTCTCTTCACTTTATTTTTGCTGAACTAAAATTATTTTACTGAAACAAAATTATATTTGCTGAACTTAAATTATTTTTACTGAACTTAAATTAATTTTACTGAACTGAAATTATTTTTACTGATTTTCTATTATAATTCTTCTTTAAGAAAATTGAATTTTACTGAACTGAACTTATTTTTACTGAACTGAAATTATTTAACTGAACTGAACTTAATTTTACTTAACTGAACTTATTTTTACTGAACTAAAATTATTTTTACTTAATATATAATTTTTTTTAAGGTGAAGAGAACATGGCCTAAATATGGAGATAATGGGGTAAGTAGAAGAGTAAAAAATTATAAAAAGCTAAAGTAGTGGAGATAATGGGAGGAGAGAGAATATGAAATCATAAAATATGATTTATGTTGGGCCCACCAGGTGAGAGAAATGAATTAAATATTGTACAAACTTTCCAAATAAGAAAATTGAACAAGTATTTAAAAACAGCCAAAAAAGGAAAGTGGAGCAAGTATTTGAAAACGGAGGGATACATCTTATCGTATGTGAAGTATAAAGCTTGAACTTTAATTTAAAATCCAAAATATAAAACCTGATGATGATATTGAACATATACCATAAAGTATCAAAAATTTAGGCTGTGTTTGGTAAACAACTTATTTGAGTAAAATTAGCTTATTTGACCAATATTAGCTAATTGATTAGTAAATAAACTAATTCAAGGTGTTTGGTGGGAAACTTATTTGAAGAGCTTATTCTACTAAATAAGTTTTTTTTTTTTTTGAAAAAACTCCTTTTAGGAGTTTTTTCAATTAGCTTGTTCATTAATTTATGGTAAAATGACACTTAGACCCCCATTTAATTTAAAATCATACCTAAACTACCCTATTTTACAATTAGCTTATTGGTCATTTCACATACTCAATCAACTTTAAGCTATCAACTATTTACCAAACACTTTTATACAATCAGCTAATAAAATAAGTTAGTCAAATCAGTTAATACAATCAGCTAGCCAAAATCAGCTAACATAATCAGTTTCAGCTTTCAGATTTAAGTTATTCACCAAACACGGCCATTTAATTTAGAATTTTCCCGCTCATACAATGAGCATTGTATATGTGTTTTGCCTACCCAAAGAATTGGAATTGAATACCGAGATTAGGTAGCATGATAATATTTGAAAGATTTATCTATTAATCTATTATTATTATGCCGTTTATGCATATTACGGAGTAATATACTCTCTCTAATTTTTCCCACGGGCCTAATAGTCACATTACAGTCTTTACGTCTTGCCAAGTAGTCTTAGTCCACTGCATAATCATGATTAATTTGTTAATTTAAAGACAAAGAAAGGTGGGACCCACAACTCCAAAAACAAAATTATCTAAACCTAACACAACTACATGCAGAACGTGCGATGTCGTTTTTGACTGAATTCGGCCAACACAATCGTGCGTTTGTCTCAATTAGGAAACCTTTGCAACATTGTAAGTGTTCTTTCTCCGGCCCAAAAAAAAAAAAAAAGAAAAAAAAAAAAAGTGTTTTTAGGTTTAGGGGAAATAAATAGAGAACAAATACATGTGTGATTACCATATTATTGGTGTTGTCAACGTGTGGTCTGATTAACTTCATTTGGGACCCACATTGTTTGTTGAGGTATGGGTTTGGTAGAACTTCTTGGACTCTAGGAACGTGATTAAGCCTAGTTGATAATTCCACCGTTCAGAATGATATTCCTGTTTCGTAAATCGATGTAAATTTTTACCCAATTTTAATCGCAAATATCTTTAATCTCACACAAGCAAAAATTATAAAAGTTAGATATTAATAATCTACTCACCAAGATGAATCAAACTGGATCTCACATGACTATATTTGTTCTTATAGATTAAGAAAATTTAGAAGATTATCTCTTTCTTAAAAAAGTCAAAGATTCCAACCAAGAACATCATAGTGGAACGGAGGGACTATAAAATGATTACCAACTAAGAAAAAAATTTAGGCTTTATTTAGCTTCAATAGGGTTTTAAAAATAATTTAGCACTAAAAACCTTTACGCCTTTATTAGTGACTCACAGTATTAGAGGTTGAGAAGATCTTTAGTATACATCGTGAGGTAATACTAGGCTAAATTTTTTTTTTTTTTTTTTTTGGATTTAAATTCAAGATTAGAAACATTCGATTTACACCATATGATATAATAGAAATGCACTCCAACACAGGATAGAAAAATATGGAAAAATAATTCTCACTTTTAATTTGTACTCTACATCACATGAACAATTTCGACTATGTTTTTTACTAACATCTAAAAAACAAATATAATGATGTATTATGTATAATGTATATGTTACATTGTTACTTTCTCCATATAACTATAGTCGACCTATTTTACTTATTATTTTACACACGTTTAACAGTTAAATATATTATAGTAAAAAGGTTGGCTCTTAAATAATACTCTTCGCAACAATATTGAATTTTTTTTCAAATGACTATTTTATTTATTTATTCTTACTTTAATAAATAACGAGTAAAGGTTAAATGGATTATCAAAGAAAAAAAAAACCTAAAAAGTATCGGATTATTCTTAAACTTTAATTCTTTAAAGTCGTGCATTGACAAACTTGTTTAGTTAGAGTGGAACAATTGTACGTCTGCACCTGGTACTTTTTAAAACACTACGGAGTAACACAAGGAAATGATTTTGGCACACTCTTAATTGATTTTGGCACACATCTATGTGAAAAGCACAATTTTCTATGCTCTTCTCACATAAGGGTGTGCCAAAATTAATTAAGGGTATGCCAAAATCAATTTCCAGTAAAACATAAGTGTTCACAATTATGTGATATTGGGCCAAATGTCCTTTATAAAACTCGTTGATTTCAAATAGTCAGGATGGGTTTATAGTTTTTTCTTAGTAAAAGTTTGGAACTACACAACAATATACACCCACGGCCACGGACCACGGTGCATCATATGCGAAGCAGTCCATTTATCTACCCAAGAGGCCAATCAAAATTTAGGCCAATATGTTAGCCAGTAGGCCAAAGTGTCTTCTTTTATCATGTAAAACTCAGGTCAATCAGTAAAATATTTGATTTTTTTTGAATGGAAAATCATATAATATTCGTAGTATAAGTAAAAAAAAAGGAAAAAAAAAGAGTAGATTTTGCCATTTAAAACAAAAATAATGGCCTAATCACAGGTACACAAAGTTGGAATAGGTCACAAGGTCTGATACTAATATGGTCTGAAAATTTGCTATATGGGTTGAGAGAAAGCCACCCAACCCAAGGTTGAAATGGGTTGGGTTGGAAATTTCAGCCCAAGTGAATGAGAATTGTTCGGTTCGGATTTTGTACTTCAGGTTTTCTCAATTTTGCCTTCTAGTTTGAAGGTGGAAATAAAGGTGGTACAAAATACATGAAATGATGGAGTTGGGCTGCTCTAGCTTGAGGCACGACATTTACGACACATAATTGGGCTGGTTAGATCCAGGGCGGTCTTGTGCAAACCTTATTTATGTAGAAAAAGCACGACAATGATATGAATGGTATAACATAAAGTGAGAATTTTATCTAAACACATAAGCATGACATGATATGATTCAGATGTTGGCTTGGTTTATTCATGAAACATTCGTTTGAAATTTGTGGCAAGATATTGCATGACGACATGTAGCTACTAGCTAGTTAGCCAAGAGCCTAATCAACCCTAGCACATGGATTCGACACAAGGCCCTCAATGGCTCAATCCAGTTCAACTATCCATTTTATGATGTATTCCAAATTTCTAATTATCCATGAGTGTGCAAGAATTGGATATTTGGCATTTACAAAAAAAAATTTGTACTTTTCTTCGATATATATAATTATCACCCGCATGTATTTTTTCACCAATTTTATTTGGACACATGGAGTCATATGGTCCATGTAATGTGCAAGTTCACTTTTGCTCTAGATTATATGCATTTCATAAAGGTCACACATTTCATAAATTTCTAATTATAGTGGTAACAACTTTCTTCTTAGAATTTTCTGCTTTGAAGGTTCTACCACAAATATACGTGAAAATATCGTGACTAGTAAAACACTTCATTATGAGATTTGAACATGAAAAGTCTATTGTGTATTTGTGTTGGACCTCAATAATGACAATTGGCCAAAAGGCCCAAAACACTAGGAAAAGACTATTTTGTAGACTTACTATTTTTGTTTTATTCCTTTTAACTAAATTACTATGTAACGTACACTGGCTACATATATAGTATTCATATTGTGCATGAATTTGTCAGAAATAAGGACCAACGTAACGTACACAGGCTACATCTATACAGTGGTAGTACAGTACACGTGTATATGTAGTTATTCTTTGGGTATAAACATATTTCCATCTAGCTAGGAAGTACTCCATATAATAATATATAACGCACCATTAGGAAATGAGATGTAAGCTAAGCAAGTTGAACCAAATATTAACTTAGAGCCTGTTCTCATACGTTTATATTCAGTTCAGTTCAGTTCAACTCAGTTCAGTTCAGTTCAGTTCAGTTCAGTTTATGTCTAATGATATTGCTAATGATATATAGCCAAATTTCATTCTTTTAAGCTCTTATTACAACGACGATAATAATAATAATAATAATAATGACAATAATAATAATAATAATAATAATAATGACAATAATAATAATAATAATAATAATAATGACAATAATAATAATAATAATGACAATAATGACAATAATAATAATAATAATAATAATAATATTTAATAATAATAATAATAATGACAATAATAATAATAAAATAATAATAACATTTAATAATAATAATAATAATAATAATAATAATAATAATAAATAATCAAAGATCACTAATCCGTAATTAAAAATCACTAATTAATAAGTTCAGTTCAGTTCAGTTCAGTTCAGCTGAGTTCAGCGTATGAGAACATGCCCTTATTCATACTAATTGAGCGCAATTGAATGCCGGATTGAGCTTGACTTGTGTTTTTAATTTGTTCGAGCTATATCCATTTGTAATTTTGTATTTCCAACTTATCTTGTGAGTTATGCTTTTAAATTCAACCTTGATCAGATATTTCAATGAGCTTTAGATAAGTGACTATGTTGAATTTAGATGTATGTAATAATCTACGTAGTCATACAAATAAAATCTCTTTTATACTACGCATATTATTCTACAACTCAAGCTAATTGAATAAAGATCATACATAGTTAAAAAAAAAAGGAGATCATGCACGAATTTATCAACAATGAAAAATCACAAGCAAGTAGTATGTGAGCTTACTCAAGATGATATTAAGCGGAGTATTTATGAGCTTAAACATGTCGAATATTAAGTTATTTAAACAAGTATGTTCATTAAATGAGCTTAATTTTATCTGTATATGTTGTCGAGCTTTGTTAATTAGTTCAAGATCGTTTGAATTTATTATTTAATTTACAACTTACAAGTATATAATGTTAATGACATCTAAGTATCATACGGAGCATCATTCAATGAACATCCTAGTTTATTTGTACATGAACTTTCATATTGCCAAATTTAAGTGTGTGACTTAAGATAAACACATTCATATCATATGGAAGTAATTGCCACATTGAATGAATGGTTCAAGGAAATTTTATGAATAATGCCTTAGGAAAAGTCAAATGACTTGTTGATGAATCTCATGCAATTCATCCTTTTCAGACTCTCACCTTCACCGTCCGATTGTGACGTGGGCCCCAGATTCTAGACGAGGAATGAAATCAACGGTAGTGATGAAACAGATGCACCATGCATTAGATCGAGCTAGTAGAGGGGAGCTTAATCACAACTAGATGCATAGCATAGCAGTCTTAAGTTGACCGTCCAATCATATTAACCATAGTTTACTTGTGACTGTTGACCTACAAAAATAAAACAAAGTACACTCAATATCAAACATGGAATTGAAAGTGCCAAGAGCATTAAGCACTAGTGAGGAGAAAAGTGACCATGAAAAGAAATAATGGTGAAAAAATAACATTCAATCTACACTAGTGAGAAGTTTTAATTCTCCTCATGGGGAGAAATAAATCTCCTCATAGAACGAGGAGAATTGATGGTGAACAGTAACGTGGAGGGCCCCACATTCAAAGGTTATTGGCTTTTTTTTTTGGCTGAACCCACCCCAAAACGACGTGTTTTGGGAGATGTGTCTTCTTCACAGCACGCGTTTTTGGGTGTACTGAAGCAAAAAAAATAATTGCAGCTTTTATTAAATAATTAAGTTTCAAAAAATGTTTTTAATAGGAAACTTTTTTGGTTTTAAAAATAAAAGAAATATTATTTTAATTACAGCAAAACATAAATTTTATAACGTAATTAATTAAAGCAAAACACAAATTTTTATAACGTTAATTGTATTCATAATTGTATCCTATTTTTTAATTTTTTGACAGATAATTGTATCCTATTGGGGTATAGGAAATAGAAGGAGAGATATTGGTGAGGAGTTTTTTTTATAAGCATTGATATGGTAAAAAAAATTACTCTTGAGAAGAAATGGGTGAGAGAAGTGAGAAAGTGGGTAGAGAGAGAATGAGGAGAAATTCTCCTCACTAGTGTTAGGGCCTGTTCTCATAGACTGAACTCAGCTGAACTGAACTGAACTGAACTGATTGGAGCTGAACTGAACTGAACTGAACTGAACTGAACTGAACTGAACTGAGCTGAACTGATTGGAGCTGAACTGAACTTATTAATTATTGATTTTTAACTACGGATTAGTGATCTTTGATTATTTATTATTATACATATGTATATAATAATAAATAGGAACAATGAATTGTATCAATATTATTATTATTATTATTATTATTATTATTATTATTATTAAATGTTATTATTATTGTTATTATTATTATTATTATTATTATTATTAAATGTTATTATTATTATTATTATAATTATTATTATTATAATAATTATTATTATTACTATTAAATATTATTATTATTATTATTACTATTAAATATTATTATTATTATTATTATTATTATTACTGTTATTATTACTATTATTAATATTATTATTATTATTATTATTACTATTATTATTATTATCTCAAAAACAAAAGCCATACAACCTACAATAAATTAGTGGGAAGCCGAGATACAATCTGGGCCCCCACTCCTCTAGCTATTGCAAATCCTACCCTAGTGAAGATATGAGCTGCAGCACGAGCCCCAATGTCTTGCGTCGTCGAGAACCTTTGAATCCGCTTCAGTAACGCAACAGCCTCTTTCTCTAATTCCCCAAGAGAAGAAAAGGAGAAGGGAATGAAACCATATCCAATCGCCTGACATCGAGCTTCATACTTAACCCGCTTCCGATGAGCTGCATCAGCCACAACCCGCCCAGGAATGAAGTCAGATAGCCCTGACTGAGTCAAAGGAGAAGACCCTGTCAAATCAACACAGACATCGCGACCACGATCCCATGAATAAAGTAACACATCCGCGGGTCTGAGGGCCTCGTCGTTCCCTCCGGCCAACCCAATGTCAACCTCTTTTCTCGCTGAAATCCCAGAACGAAAGCAAACATCAACAAGGGTATCCCGAACAACATTATGCCGATGTTTAATACCCACAATACCAGCACAAGACACTGCGTGATCACCGAAAATATCTCCAGCAAAAACCCTCGAACAAGCAGAGCACAACGTCGAGATAGAGAACAATGGTACACCCAACCGATAGGACAACACACAGCGATAAGTCTTGGCGTTCATCGTCTGACCCAACCCTGAAATAGGAACCGCTCGAAGCCAATCAGAGGCGTGATCACCTTGCTGTGATTTCCATAATGCTGATTGTCGAGGAGTTAAAGAATAAGCAGATTCTGCAGAAGCGGTAACCTTTGTGAAATATATATCTGTCAATTTCTTCATAAGTTTAGGGGCAGCGACCTCACTAGGATTACTCAAAATGTCAGACTCCACTGTTCCATTAAACAGACTCAACGCATCCTCAAAGGCTCGTCCAAGACCAACAATGCCAGCATGCCGAAGAAGTTGTGTCTGCAACCCAGCAGACTGTAACCGAGAAGCAAGAAAAGCATAGTGACGAACATCACCTGCAGAATAAACACCAAGCCCTCCAAACGCAAATGGTAAGGTGGCAAGTCGCCACTGCCAATCACCAAACCCCGGCCCCGAAGCAGTAACAATACGCTCCATGGAAGAGCGTATTACTATTATTATTATTATTATTATTATTGTCGTCGTTGTAATAAGAGCGTAAAATAATGAAATCTGGCTTTATATCATTAGCAATATCATTAGACATAAACTGAACTCAGCTGAACTGAACTGAACTGAACTGAACTGAACTGAACTGAACTGAACTGATTGGAGCTGAACTGAACTGAACTGAATTGAACTGAACTGATTGGAGCTGAACTGAACTGAACTGAACTGAAATGAATATAAACGTATGAGAACAGGCCCTTAGTGCTCTAAGAAAAATGTGGATTTGTTATATGGAAATTCTTGTGTTGGGTATGTTATTGAAAATGCTTTGATTTTTCAAAGTACAACTAGTGTGGTGTGGCTTTAGTCTCTATTTGAATTAGTCTTCTCAAGTCAATATTATATTAGAAGGTAACATTGGACATAACACAACATAAAATTTTAGGATTATATATGATTGAAATTAAGCTAAAAGTAATGACTACATATGATTAAAAATATTTCGTAAGAAAATCAGTACATGAAAGGATAAAGTGACATACATACGGAGTTGTTTGGTAGAAATATTTGTTTTGAAAGGAAAGGTGATAGATATAAGAATATAAATATGCTTTTAACTTTGTAATTTTAACCAAAGTAAACATGCATCTCAAAATGAAGATGCATTTTTCTTATGGGAATGTGGCAAATTCGGAAACTCAGAAATGGGATCATTTTAAAAAATGAATCCTATAACTGCAACTTTCTTTTCAGCAGATTTATCTTGGATTTCCAAATCAATACCTTTGTTTTGCAGGGTGATCCAAAGGGCAAAGGAAAGGTGGGAGATGCAAGTGGTACAGGTGGTTCTACCTATTATGGCTGGAAACCCCCAAGACCAGGATTCCTGAAACTTAACACTGATGGAGCATGGAAGAGTACCACTGAAGGTGGTGGTGGAGGAGTTTTCAGAACAGAAAAAGGAGCATGTATGGTATTTTGGTTACTTAAGCAAATACAATGCTCCTTGTACTTTGGCAAGTGAACTGTATGCTTTAAGGGAGGGGTTGAATTATGCAAAAGTCTTTCCAGTAAAGTTGTTAGAGGTGGAAACAAATGCCAAGGCTGTTACTAAAGGTGGGCATCGTGCCGTGCCTGGTGGGGCTCGTGTCTGGCCGTGCCAAATTTTGGCACACCCCAGCCCACGTGCTTGGCGGGTCGTGCCGTGCCGGGCTGCGAGCCCGCTCGTAAAATTTTATTTATTTATTTTTTAATAAACATATATATGTATATAAAAAAATAGATGTATATATATATTATATATATATATATATTTTGAACAACTTAAATTTATATAAATAATGTTATTAATTTATGTTAATGTTAATATATATATTTTTTAATTTAATTAAGTTTATATAAATAATTTATGTTTATGTGTATATAAACTTAATTAAATAAGTTAATATAAATTAACTTAATTAAATAAGTTAATATAAATAAACTTATTTATTTATTAATTAAATAAGTTTATATAAATAAACTTAATTAAATAAGTTTATATAATTGGGCCGCCCGCCGTGCCCGTGCCGGATTTTAATTTTTTTTTCACGGCACGGCCCACGGCCCACAAGTGGGCCGCCGTGCCGGAGTCATGCCGCCCGCGTGCCGGCATGGCCCGTGCCCATCTTTAGCTGTTACCGCCTTGATGGACAAGGAAGCAGATAATACCCACCATGAGCTAGCTGTTGTGATTATTGACATAGGAAGGTTGCTGCTAACTAAGGAAATGGTGATCATCTTCAACCATGTTCCTAGGGAACGCAATCAATTAGCCCATTATCTGGGTCAGTATGCTATGGACATGAGTGTAGGGCATAAGCCTCATTGTGTCATCCCAACAAGTGTTGTTGCTGCCTTTGATGATGACATATTTGGAATCGGAAGCTCTTCAGCTCCCTAGCCTTTTCTTTCTGAACTCTATGACTTTGTGCTGTAACTATTATAATCTTTTGCTAGAAAACAATGCTACTCTAATGTTAGTTATTTTGGTTTAAGTTTCTATTTTGAGGAACTTTGAAACTATGAACCATAGGTTGTACTCCCTCCGTTTTTTTTATTTACATCACTTTGGATTGCACAAAGTTTTAGGAGAGTAATATAATATTGTGAGTGGGTGAATAAATTATTGTAGTAAAAGTAAGATGGGGACTATGAAAGAGAAAGTATGTGAGAGAGGATAAATATTTTTATTATTTTAATGGGGACCATGGAAGAGAGAAAAATGATAAAATAAGTTGAGTGGAGTTTAAAGTAAGAGAGAAAAATAATAAAATATAATATAAATTACCAAACATAGAAGTGATGCATTTAAATAAAAACATCCCAAAAAGGAAAGTAATGCAAATAAAAAAAAATGGAGGGAGTAATATTTTGAGGCTTAGCCTCTACATATATTTTTTCCTTCTGTTGCGTTAAAAAATCTCAAAATTGAAGTAATTTTTATACTACTTAATTTTTCTACATCTTATAAATATCGTGTTTCTCTTAGTGTTAATCCATGTATAGAGTAACTCCATTTCCAAAAAAGAAAAGTTTCAGATATGACATTGTTGATGTAATTTTCTCGTACAATCGATGACGTCGAATAAACAAGCACTTAATTAAAAATTGTAGACGTGTACTTGATTTCGACTTAACAAGAACACCATCTAAATGTTAGCGTGTACGTGATTTTGACTGTACAAGCACTCACGCCAGTTTGGATTATTGATGAGAGTCATGCCCTTAGCTATTAGCTAGTACAACTGTACAACTATACAATGCATATACTCCGTATACATTAAAGACCACACCAACACAATAAGACCATTACCAAGCTAAGCTTTGGTTTATTGGTAAGATTACCACCTTCCAACCTTAAGGGGGTTCAATCCTCACTAGGGACACTTTGAGGGTGGGAATTCCTTACCCTTTCCTCTTATTCTCAAAGTGTTTGACCCGCAAATACGGTCTAGTGGTAAGATTACTGATTACCACCTTCCAACCTTGAGGTTGAGGGTTTAATCCCCACTAGGGACACTTTGAGAGTGGGGATTCCTTACTCTTTCCTCTCATTCTCAAAGTATTTGACCCGCAAATATCGGACCAAAAAAACCGTGAGGGTTGAGATACGGTCAAAGTCTTTCTCCTTACCTTAAAAAAACACAATAAAACCGATCAGTATTTGTGTACTTTTTTCTAACTTATTATCGATAAATAACTAATAAAACAGCAATTCACACAATTTTTTTTATTTATGATTCAAAATTTGTTTCCACAATTCCACACATTTTATTACAAAAAGTGAACACTAGCAGAAATCAAACTACATGAATACGTATTGTACATAGTTTATAATTCTTATACCACTCCATTTGATCCCACCACTCACAAAGAAGAAGAAATAAAAGTGGATGATCCGGAACGACCACTCGGATGCTCTGGATTATCACTCAACAACCCGTTTAACTCCTTAACAAAAATATCCATAGCATTACTAGGCAAACAAAGTGGTACCACAATTCCCTTTTCTCCTTTTCCATTTTTAAATGGGATATAAAAACTAGCAACTCCGGGTATTGCCCCAACCCCACCTTTAGCGGGTCCACCATAAGCAGGCATGCCCCACCCGTAGTCAAGTTCCGAAAACCCGGCTCGTGTAACGTCTGAAACCACGAAAGTTCGGACTGCAGTGAAGTGGGGCCTACCCTTGAGGACCATAAGGTCAGCAAGGGATTGCATGTACTCATGTGACACTGCAGCCTTGGTCTTCTTAACGAGCTCTAAGGCATACCCTATTGGGTTGTTGGATAGTTTGCTTGCGGAGGAGACGGCTACCGGGACGCAAACGCGTTCCCGTAGAAACCCGAGGGGAGAGGTGGGTTCAGTAAGGGGCGGGCATTGAATATGCACATGATTCGGACTATTTCTTCTGGGTCGGGTTGTAGGGCGATGGTACGACATCTCCATAAACATGCCGTGAGAATTTCGAATGTTGATGATTTTAAATGTGGTGGGACAAAACGCTTTAGAGCAGCTATCTCCGTGGGCCCTGATTAATGAAATAATTTAGATATGTTATTCACGTCAAAAAAAATATCGTATACTAAATTGGGGCTCCCTCAAGTCTAATTTGATCTAGGTCAATGTTATAAATTAGATATACAACAGTTAGTTAAGTACTTAGACGGTTAGGCCTATACAAAGGTACAGAATAATTGATACAAAATATACTACTCTCTCTTCCTAATTTTTTTTGTCCAGTTACAAACTTACAAATTACAATTACTGTAGGTGGTAGTATGCTAATTGAGTAAATCAGTAATTGGTAAACACACGTTAGGGATACTATGAATGACAGCTATACTTGTTGAATGACATTAATTTGTAATTATTATTTTGGTAGGAGAATCTTGTGTTCAACTAGGACAACTACTAGTCAACTATTGGACTAATAAAAGGAGGGAAATGTGAAACATACCAAAGAAAAAGGACTTGTGAACCATATCATCCAGAGGAATAATGGTACCCTTAGTGTCGGCTATCTCTTCATATTTGCGGTGCTCACAGGTTGCTCGTGGTGGATCACGAGCGCAAAGACGGTGGCGCTCCCATGCGGGCTTAATCGACGGGGATTGGGCCCCACGGGCGAGCTCGGCCACTGCATTCATGAATTGAACTAGGCCCGGTGCATCAGCCATTGTGTGGTTCAACCTTAGTGCTAATATGAACCCACCACATTTGAGTCTTGTCACCTATTCAAAAAAGAAAGTGATGTTTCATATGCATGTTGATTGCTATTAATAGCTCAACTATATCGAGACTTCCTTTTTATAACTTGTGTTAATTTACCCACATTGGCCCATTATTATTGGTCATCACTTTTTTCATTTGTATAAATCACATGACATACTTTGTCGTTATTCTTGTACAAATATTAATATTAATGTAACATGCAATTACACAATACTTAATTTAGTGTTGCGATTTTAGTGAATGAGATGAAGTAAGGTGCGTTAATATTGTGATAATGATAAGAAGAGAAATCGGGTTAGGACTTGAGATGATGTTATTGACGCGTAATTCACATACTTAACACCTAATTCTTGTTAATAATCTAACAAATGTATAATCATGTCTAAAATGATTGAGATGATGTTATTGGCGCCTAATTCACATACCAACACCTAATTCTTGTTAATAGTCTAACAAATGTATGATCATGTCTAATACGTACTTCCTCCGTTTTTTAAAAGTTGCAACACACACTTTTTCACGGTATTTAAGGTATGTGGGGTTTACATGAGGTGAGTGGTTATTAGGAATGTAATTTAGTGGGTCATGTGCTTTAAATAAGAAAAATATTATAGTTTTATCCCAAAATAACTTCTATTTATGTTGTATTGCAAGTATTGAAACATTTCCATTTTAGAAAAATGTTGTAAGTATTAAAAAACGGAGAAAGTATATAAAATTTTTTTTTGGGTCTCATTGAATTGTAGTTGGCCACATTGGAAGTATGGGTAAATAACGTTAATTCCTATAAATCTTACTCGTAGATTTATAGCCGCAGGGAGTCATAAATTCAGTATTACTGCTCCAATGCTCCATTATTGCTCCGTACCAATCAGACAAGTGGATAAGCAATTGCTTTCAAAAAAAAAAAAAAAAAAGCAATTACTCCATATATATTACTACGTATTTTTTTTTGGATAACCATCCGGATCACTGGAGCTTAGCTGATCTGCTTATTATATTCGGATCCGACCTGAATTGCACACTTAATTTATGGTGGATGAATTTTCCAACAAGAGTTTCTGCAGTGATGCTCGAATTCGAGACCTACCTTAAGCGACACTAAGTTGATTACCACTTGAGCCAACTCTTATTTGTATTATATTATATTATTACCTTTGACGAATGCAGAAAATTTATTAATGTTGCAGTCAATTTATGCATGGTCAATAATTTACCTTTGAGGACCACTGCACATATTAATGTTGCAGTAAGACTATGTGTAATTCACTTGAACCAATTTACTTTAATTTGGCTTGGTTTGGTTTTTTTAAATTGACTACTAATCATTTATTCATTTAGATTAAAAAAAACATTAATTTTAAATATCTGATTTACCCCGTTAGGTATGATCATCTTACAATAAAGTAAATATTTGCATAAATAAGCTAAACTGAAAATAGTAACGAAAGATGTTTATCTGTACATTTTATTTTTTGTCTAGTAAAGTTGAAAAGATATAAAATTGATGACTGTAATACAAATGAGGTTGTAAGAGTGAGTTGACCATTATACTCCGTAAAGGTTTATTTTACTACTTCTATTTCTTAAATATTGTCCACTTATAACATTTTAAGGGCTTAAAAACTATGATAACAAATTTCCGTTACTAAGAAATAACACATTGCACGTGAAATTATGTTACATTTTTTTAATGTCTATAAATATAAACTTCTTACACGGAATTGAAAATATTAACATTTTAAAACATGTTGAGATCGAATTGAGAAACCGTTAATTATGAAAAATCAAATGGTACAATCTTTAATTAATGGAGGGATTGTGCAATTGTTACGTGCTCACATATTCCACATACATTAGACTTTCTTGTTTTACTCAGCATTTAATCAACATATTTTAACAATATCACGTATAATTAAATATGTATATATACGCGAATTACTTCATACTTCTAAGTTAACTGAAACTTATTAGATTAACCTCTGTATTTTTACTTTTATAACACAATCTTTTTGTAACTTACGAGTAATAAACTATTCAAAATTTACATTGAATAATATGTTAAAGAAAAGTGTGTCAACTAAAAAAACGGTAAGAAATCAAGCTCATATCATAATAAACCAAATAAATTAATATTACTCAAAACGAAATGTTGAATTACCTGGATGAGAATCAAAGGAGTACCAAGGACGTCAGTAGAACCAGGAACATCAAAAAGCAACTCTTCCAAACGAGGAAAAGGCGGTTGAAGAGCATCACCAAAATCCTCAAGACTAACATCAGCATCTGCCTCAATAAACATGACCCCTTCTCCATTACACTCTACTACCAACTTCCTCCCGGCTTCCTCCCTAAGCCGCCCCGCAAACGGGTAATACCACACTAACGCCTTTGCGACGGCCTCCTTAATCACTCTGGCCGGGTCCCGGCTAGAGTGCTTTTCCTCCTTCCGGTAAAATTGTATTACCGGAATTTGGAACCGGAGGCCTTCTTGGTCATCGATATCCGAGAGTTCCTTGAACTCGTACGGGGTGGGCCTAGACGGAGCGATCAGCTCCGGGGCCCGCCTCGTTACCTTAAACACCAAGGATGTTTTTGTACCACCTAAGGAATGTGCCATATTGTAATAATGTAGTGTGGAGTATTACTAGAGTGGAAGAGAGATGAATAATAATGTAGTTTGAGTTGGGTTTATGAAGCAATATGCCAATATGAGGATATTTGTAGAAAATGTAAAAGGTGAATTATTATAATAATGTGGGGTTTTTGATGGGAAGGAGTGAAAATACAAACGAAATTGTCCATGCATTTGCAAGGAAATGGTACCAACATACTATTATAAAGTTATGATGCAACTAACGTAACATACTTACATACATACCAACCCTACTTTTGTTTTTTTACTTTAATTTATAATTTGATCGAAGACTTGTAATTAAAGTAGTAAGTACTATAGTTTGAAAAGGACGTAGTCTACTTAATTAGTCCTAATATGTAGCTACTGAATGAATGCCCAGTATAATACTCCGTATTATTTTCTTTAGTTTTTGTCAAGTCAGAAAAATTTCATGTTATGATCGACATGATAAGTAATTGTTTGATATATGAAACAAAAATTTCTTTAAGGTTTGAAAATTATAAAAAATAACTCATTCTAAAATATTGATGAATTGAGGTTTTGAGGTATAATAAGAGAACATGTCTATAATACTTAGGAAAATTTGTTCAAAAGGACCACTTAAGTGGTTTCTTTTGTTCACAAGGACCAATTAAGACAAAAGTTGTTTGAAAATACCACAAAACACACTTTGGGTTGTTGAGGGGGACCAAGTCCTATTTTCAGCTAAGTCAACGCTGGACTCCGGCGTTGACGGTCACATGCCAGGCGCGTGACTCATTAAGTTGAGTCAGTTTTTTATTTCTTCTTTTTTTCCCCCTCTTTTTCACGATATTTCCCCAACATTCCCAATTTTCCCCAACTTTTCCATTTCTTCTTCTTTCTCTCTCCTCAAAGCACTGTTCATGGCATTTATTGTAGTCTGCCATTGTTGGTGAGATCAGAGCAGCGACGATTTAATAGGCTATTAAAGGTAAATTCTTTGTACTACTCTTTCTCTCCCTCTTTGTCACTTTGTTTTCTTGTTTTTGGAGTGTTTCCTCACGTTTTTTTTTTGTTTTCGACCTTATCAATGGCAAAAGGAAAGGAAAAGGGCAAAAACGCACAATTTTCAACTGACTTGATATTCAGATACACTTAGTTCTCTTCATTTTGCCCAAATTCATTTTGCTGTAAATTCAATTTTGAACAAAACACAAAAACGAATAGCATCAACCAAATTGCAGAAATTCGACAAATTCGAAAAAGTTTCACAATGCTTACCTTCTGTGACTTGTCCTCAATTGCATTGTGGACGATTTTGTTAGGAGAAAGAGGGTGCAATTGCACATTCCAGTCAATTTGGGATTTATATATACTTTGAGGAGAGAGAAAGAAGAAATGAAAAAAATTGGGGGTAATTGGGAATTTTGGGGGAAAATCATGAAATAAGTGAGAAAAATATTAGACTCAACTTAATGAGTCACATGCCTGGCACGTGACGGTTATCGTCGGAATCCGGCGTTGACTTGCCTGAAAATAGGACTTGGTCCCCCTCAACAACCCAAAGTGTGTTTTATGGTCCTTTTAAACAACTTTTGTCTTAATTGGTCCTTCTAAACAAAAGAGACCGCTTAAGTGGTCCTTTTGAACAAATTTTCCTAATACATTATTTGTAATTACTACGGAATATAAAATCGTTGGAAACCTCACTAGTCACCACATACTTGTCTAAATATTTTGTAAAATTATGTTATAAATACTTGTATAGTTGTATTACTATCTCCGTTTCTTATTATGTGCAACAAAAGAATATTTTATATCTCACAAATAATACTCTTTTGTTGCACATAACAAGAAATGGAGATAGTATATCTTTTGTATTGAATCACTATACAAATATACAATGATGTTGTATTAATATTTAATACTCCCTCCGTTTTTAAAAATAAAATTATATCATACTATAGAAAATAGTGGGAGTATTACGTGCACGTAGGGGTGTTCATAAATTGGTTCGATCCGGACTGAAAAAATGGACCGGACCGACCCCGGACCGAATCGAATTAATCGGTCCAGTCTTCGGGTCTAGAAATGTATTTTTTCGATCTTTGGTCCGGTCCAGTCCAAAACCCTATAAAAACCGGTCTTGGACCGGACCGATTTTTTAATTAAAAATATGCGTGAAACCATAAATAATGGTTAAAATTATCCTTAATAAGCTTAGAAAACTTTAAATTTATGAGCTTTTTTGTACTAAATATACAAAAAAAAAGACGTTAATTATGAAGGAGTTATGTCTTCGATAAGTGCAATTACTAGATATATCAAGGATCACTATTATGGAGATAATAAGTTCATTCTATTGGGGCGTCATCCTCTGTTGCTAGACTATGAGAGATGATCTTTGGGCCAGTCAAATAGTCCAAAGCCCTTTAGAATGGATCCTATATTGGTCACACACAAGGGTATTGGGTTAAGCAAGTAAGAGGCCCATTAATGGGCCTCATGAGCAATTAACTAATCATGAATTGGATTGGGCTAGCATAGTTGGATTGGAATTAGGTTTTGGGCTTTTGACATGGGCTCTTATTTAGAGATGAGATCTATAAATAAGATCCATGCCTAGGGTTTGTAGGAAGCAGTCATAATTCACACACTGTGAATTTTGACATCAAGGCAACCAATCCCAAAACCCTAATCCTCTCTCTAACTCACGGCTATCTCTCTCCTCCCCTCACGTTTGTACGGCCGCCCCTTAGGTGGTGGTTCGTGGTGGTTATCGTGGTGGTTCTTGGTTAGCATGTCGCTCTTCTCCATAGAAGGTCAATTGAAGGTTTCAATTGCGACTAACTAGCATTAGTGGAGGTCTTAATCTGTGCCCGTGGACCAAGTAGAGGAATCACGCTTGGGGTTCTTTATCTCCTTTTGTTCTTGCTCGATCGCACGTGGAATCACGCTTCAAAGGTACGATTATTTGTGCTTTATGTGTTATGCATTAGATCCTAGGATTAGGTACTGTATGAATATGATTCATGTTATTTCCGCTGCGTAGTACCTATAAACTCCTACAGTGGTATCAGTTAGCCTATTGCATTTACGCATATTGCCAATAATTCTTTGATAATCCACAATTTTAATTCAATTAGAAGGGAGAATAATTCAATTATGGGTCAATTATTATATTAAATGTGATTTAATAATGCTCAAAATAGCCATGAAGATATCCGATTTTTGCCCTATTATGCTCGAAAATTTCGAAAACCCTAACCCTAGATTCGAATTTTTCGAAACCCTAAACCCTAAAATTTTGATTTTGTGTTTTGGTTTTGAATAATTTCAATTGTTTCATACTTCATGTTTTTAATCTAGTTGATTTCATGTATAAATTATGAATTTTGCATGATCAATGATTTGATTTAAAAGTTAAATTAAATTGGGGATTATTTTCATGAAGAACCCTAGATTTAAAATTAGATTGTGAATTTAATTTTAAATTGCATGAATTAGCATAAAAGTTATGTTTTAATTTATCATGGACCACATGAATTTTATTTAACAAAAGTTGTTGATTAAAATTGAATAAAAAAAAAGGAAGGATTTAAGGTACGGCAGCCGCGGCTGGGTGGCGCTGCCACGGCGACTGCCGCACCAGGTGGTCCAGGAGGGAGGGCAGGGCTGGGCAGGGTGCTCGGACAGCAGGAGCAGCGACAGCAGTGCCGCGCAAGTGTTGCGTGTGCTGCTGCTGCCCTTGCGTCGCTGCTGTGCAGCGTACACCGCAAGGTGTACGGCCACCGTGGCTGGCTTCGGCTGGCCACACCACGGTGGCTGGCGCATGTTTTTCAAAAAAAAAAAAAATATTCTGTTTTAAAAATTTATTTCAAGATAATTATGAATTATTTTGGGATAAAATCAGTTTTATTTTGGATAAGTTAAAATATTTTGAAAATATGATCTTTTATTTTAAAAGATAAAATTGGTTTTATTTGGATAAAATCTTTTATTTTAGGATAAAATCAAATATTCAAAAGTTGTTATACTTGATATTATCCATATTTAAGTTGTTAAATTGGTAATTATCCTAAATTAAAGTGGTTAATTATGGATAAGAATGATTAGGATATTCTGAGCATATTCCAAAAGGATAATAATTGATTTAAATAATGTGATTATCCCATAATTATTTTTGGATATAATTGATTTAAAATATTGTGATTGGCTAGTAATTAGGATAGAATTTCCTAACTTTCTTAGGATAATCTTTGAGGATAAATATGATTTATCTTTTAAGATTAAAATAAGATTTGATTCTATCTCATGACTAATTTAGAATATATGATATTTTATTGATGATCATGAATAATATATGATATTATCTAATTACATTAATTAAAATATGAGATATTTAGATGCCATGTTTCCTTAATTATGATCATTCGATGTTATAGTTTAGGAAAGCATGATGAGTGATTTATTATGTGGCAATTTTATAATATATGATGTTATTTATTGCTATATAATGACTAGTATGGCCCAGTAGATTGCTAAATACGATCTGCGCATCGTGATGTATTTTTGTAATCTTAGTACGGTCTACGTACCGATAAAGTATTTTGTAATTTTATTTTATTTTATTTAAGTAGTAGATAGAACAGAGTAGAATTACAGGTTGCAGTTAATCCAAGAAGCCCATGAAGTGAAGGCCCAAAGGAGCAAGGTGGATGCGATCCATGATGATTCAAGTGGGAGCATTTACTTTATTAGTTTTCTTAGGATTAGGGGCCATGCTATGTCTTATTTATGCATTCAATATTTTATGCATGTTAGATTTTATTGATGTTTTGTGATGATGCGCTAGAGTTCACTATTTAATCACAACATAATAAATCTAGGTCCCAGTAATATTGAGGCAGCTTTTCCAATTAAAAACCCGATGAAACCTTTGACATTTATGATGGGTCATGCCAAAGCTGGGCATCATATTTTTCATTGGGGACTGGGGGTAGGACAAATTCTACACTTTTAATTGGTTATACTCAACAAGGTTACCTAAAGATAAAGTTTAGAACCTTGAAGCTAAGGGTAATAATTAAACATGTGATGGTTAATTATTCAACCAAGAATTACAAAGAGTTGTAATCAGTAAAGAGTTTACTCACCTTGAAAATGTAATGGTTGATGGCAGGGCCAAAGTCCGGTCAATTATTACACGAATAAAGGATCTTGGAATCATTTAATTCAATGGGGATCAATTAACATTGAATAAATGCTTTAAAGTTACCAATTTAATTCGCTTATGGTACTTTAAATTTAATAAACATAATTGAATTTTGCGTTTACTTATTAGTAACATGACGTTCTAATTTTATTATTATATATAATCTCCTCGATTGAAAAATAAAGTTGAGAAACGTTCTCAAAAAGTTTAAAAGATAATCCATAAACCTATATTCCAATTTTGCTAAGGTGATTCTAATAGGCAAGTTTTAGAAATTCATGTTACATGTCTAAGGTTGGTTTCATTCAAAATGTTTGAGTAAAATGCCAACACATCTTCATTTTGAAAAATGTTTCAAGGGATATAATGAGATGAGAGGTACAAACCCTCCAAAAGACAAGTGTACAAATCCAATAAAATCTCTTATCTTCAATATGATTGAATATGAGAAAGCGATTGGAAATCTCTATGATCAAAATTTGATCAAATGATAGTATTCTTCATCTATTTTATATAGAGTTTAATACTTGATTAAACTCAAATATAAATAATGATAGAATAGACTTAGCCAAATCATGAAAAATGATTAAAGTTGTTAAGCAAGGTATCAATTTGAACCTAAGAGAAATGTTCTAGGTGGCTCAAACGGGAAAGGTTTAGGAATATATGAGGATTGCATTAAGAAGTTATAGGCCAAGAAATGCAAACAAGTTGCTACTTCTCAAACCTAGAACTACTTACATGCTAAAAGTTGTTATGAACAACAAATGTTTCAAATTAAATGGATGAATTCCAATTGATTAGAAACTACCTCATATAGTTGGAAGGTAAAAGAATGGAAATGTTCCAATTTAAGAATTATATTATAGAAATTGATTTAGCATATTGCTACTTCTTGGACATATGATGTCTTGTTTAGATCACTCATTTCACAATTTGGTCGAACTAAAGGAAGAAATTAGCTAAAGGAGGAATAAATCTACAAGTTTGGAAGCAAAAGTTGCAACTTTACAAGTAGAACTAGTATTTCATCACTAATAATTGGCTAGAATTAAATAAATGTTATTCATTCTTGCCATTATCAAAACACCATTCAATGTTAGTAATGACTAAGCATCGAAGATTCAAAAACGTGGAATAAATGTTATTCTATGCTTCTTTGAGTCATAATGTGTTTTGAATTGCTAAATAGGTTTAAAGTTCTATATGATAGAAATAGTTAAACCATTTCTATGTATATAAGTTGTCTCTAAAAATGTCAATTAATTCGAATGAAAATGAAAATTGCATGCGAAAGATCCAAAGGGATGGACTTTCAATATCATTAGATTATGAATCTATTGATATATGTAATTATCATTCTAATTTGAAATTATGACTAAGTCACCATTTAGAGAAATGACGATGTGAACTCGAGGTCGAATACATATCGATGTAAGAAAACCAAAGGTTCAAAGACTAGAGATGGACAATGAAACTTCATTTGTGATACGATCCCTACTTGTGCTTGGTTGAAGCATAAGAGTGAAGATTTTGAAAAGTTCAAAATTTTCAGTATGAAGTTCAGTATCAACTTGACAAGATAATGATTACACTACAATATGATTGTAATTGTGAAAATTTAAGTCAAGACATGTACTTGGCAACACATTCGAAATATTGCGATATGATCGTAATAATGAGAATTTAAGCCAAGACATTGATAAACATCCAATAGTTGTGAAATCGTTTTACAACAAACTCCGAAAGAAAACCTTGTGAAGTGTTTACGTAGGAAGTTATCAATCTATATGAGATATAATTTGATAATGGATGTAAATTACCTATCTTCCAACCATTGTTCAAGGGATATACTTTTAAGAAAAGCTACAAAACTAAACAAACTACATACGTCAAGTCAAAAGTAGCAAAGACTTCATATGTGATATGGATAAGAAGAGTTCTTATTAAGTCTTTCTACAAAGCAAGGAATAAAACATGTATTAAACCATTTGATGCACGTTCGATTCCTATATAGAGCACAGGGTACTACTACACAAACCATACTTAGCACAAAATGTTTGTTGCTCAAGTAGGTGCCCTTATGGAAATTGTTCCAAAAGGTCAAGTGGGAGTAGTGTAAATCTCAAAAGAGTTCGAGAAAAGCAACAAACAAACATGGTTCAAAACCTTGGTTGGTTCACCCTATGCTAAATATGCCTCCTCAAAAGGCAAGTGGGAGTATAAGAATCTTGAAAAGTTTGAGAGCCTTGAAAGAGTTCAAGAAAAGTGATTTCGAAAATCTCGAAGAAATTTGAGAAGTTATCGAATAACAGCAACAATATGAGCATGATTCACCTCATGTTACAAATGACAACGCGTGGTCTCATTATGTGTAATGGGATTAATAACCATGTGTCGAAGGTAGTACATTCCAAGTGCACATCCTCTATTGTCGTTTCTCATTGAAAGCTAAACAAAGTTGTTGTATGAGTTTCAATTGTTGCATCAAACCCACAATGAGTCTAGCATACGTAAAACTTAGCCAAAGGAATATGATTTCATATTGACTAAGAGTTCTAAAATATTCATTTTGGAACATCATGATTATGGCAAGTAATAAAGATGATTTGACAAGTTATGACTCCAAGTGGTTTAAAACCATGAAATCTGAAATAGATTCTAAGTCTGTAAGCAAGTGTATGACACTTGAATAATTTTCTTATATTGGGTGAAACCCATTGTAAGCAAAGCAGACAAGAAAGAAAAATGTTTTCTAACTAAAGCAAAAACTTGTTAAAGGATTCAACTAATTCATAGTATGACTATGATTACGATGAAACCTTTACATGTTGCGAAGATCTATTAAAGAGATTTTAGTGATTTCTACCTTATGAGATTTGGTAGATGGATATCTAAACGCTTTCTTGAAATTTTTCATGAAATAAGATTTGCATATGATACAATCAAAAGTTTGGAGATCCAATAATCCTAGGGATGCATAGAAGATCCATAATGGATTGTAGTTAGCATCAGGGAGTCAATGTTCTTAATTTTGCGAGTTAATCAAATCGTTTGATGTTCTAGTAAAATGAAGAAAAGGTCTTGTATGTACAAGATGTTTAGTGGGAGCTATGAAGTCTTCTTGGTCTAGTACAAAGAGCGATTAATTGTTGCTTGAATAGTCAAGTAATGGTTGATGGATTTTGTATGAAAACCTTGGAGAAGAAGATGAGCACATTTGGGATTCAAGATCTATATAGATAGGTCTCGAAGGATGTTAGAGTTTTGGTTAAGAAGCTTATATTGATAAGATTCTTATAAGGTTCAACATTATATTGAAAAGAGTTTCAATCCCATGTGACATGGCACGTTGCTTAATGATTCAATACCTTGAGAAAGGTTGATGAAATTAAGACTTTGAGTGATGATCCTTATGCAATTCGCAAAGGATGCATCATGCACATGCCATGGACTATACTCGTCTATTTGATTCGCGTGTTTTAAAGAACAAGTGATGATAGATTTCAATCGAAATCCAATGTAACGTTGGAATACAAATTAGAAATTCCTAAGTTCATTCCTTGCGAAAGGGCGAAGGAAAATTATTAGTGTATGGAGATAAAAATGATTATAAGATTTAGAAATTGCAAAATTCATGTTTATGAGAATGTCTCATGAACTCTACTTTCTAAACCCCTTCCATGACCAAGGTATGAGAGTCATACTAAGGTTTTTTGGATTGAAGCAAGTTATGTAATTTTAGTTGTGTATGTTTTTGAGAAAGCATATTACAAAAGTAAATACATTAGCTTGCAGAATTATGTTTATCAATTGAAACAAAGTTTCAATCTTATTTGATCGTGGTTTCAAGATTAAATAAAATGTCCAAAATAATTATGGATTGATGGGCTCATCAGGTTATCTATTTTAGAGACCTGGTGTATGAAACCCCACAGGTGAACAAAATCCACATATTATTTAAGTTCCTAGTTCGAAATCATTAAAGTGGACATAAATGATTTCAATGAATGGACTAGCATGTAAGATTGATTGGATAGCTCGGTTTCATGGGCTATAGGAGCATAGTGATAATGCTCGGTCAATCACATGGATATGCATGAATGATGCAGGATCGAACTATAGACCTACTTTGAAGTTCAAGTATAGAACTTCCAGATATATTAGTGGATTCCTTTGACATGAGTGGAACATTGGTTTCATTCAATGGATGATATAACTGTGGTACATTCAAACGTCTTCCCGTAACTGGAGATTATAAAGGGCGTTTCCCGGTTATTTCAGAAGTTGAGTGGGAGCTTTGGTTGCCATAAGATTGGATTGAGTCTACCTATTTAATTAGGAATGTGTCTTGGCCCCTTGAGGAGGGAGAATTCAGAAAATGCATGGCCGTGCTCAAATGGATTACGTAGTAATCATTTGTTTTGCAATTCTAACTCTGATTTCAAGAAAAGATTTGTAGATTAATATGATCACGACATAAGATGCAATCATATTATCAAATCGACACACATTGACTTAAGGAATTTGAATATTGCGCACTTGTCTCAGACAAGTGGGAGATTGAAGGAGTTATGTCTTCGATAAGTGCAATTACTAGATATATCAAGGATCACTATTATGGAGATAATAAGTTCATTCTATTGGGGCGTCATCCTCTGTTGCTAGACTATGAGAGATGATCTTTGGGCCAGTCAAATAGTCCAAAGCCCTTTAGAATGGATCCTATATTGGTCACACACAAGGGTATTGGGTTAAGCAAGTAAGAGGCCCATTAATGGGCCTCATGAGCAATTAACTAATCATGAATTGGATTGGGCTAGCATAGTTGGATTGGAATTAGGTTTTGGGCTTTTGACATGGGCTCTTATTTAGAGATGAGATCTATAAATAAGATCCATGCCTAGGGTTTGTAGGAAGCAGTCATAATTCACACACTGTGAATTTTGACATCAAGGCAACCAATCCCAAAACCCTAATCCTCTCTCTAACTCACGGCTATCTCTCTCCTCCCCTCACGTTTGTACGGCCGCCCCTTAGGTGGTGGTTCGTGGTGGTTATCGTGGTGGTTCTTGGTTAGCATGTCGCTCTTCTCCATAGAAGGTCAATTGAAGGTTTCAATTGCGACTAACTAGCATTAGTGGAGGTCTTAATCTGTGCCCGTGGACCAAGTAGAGGAATCACGCTTGGGGTTCTTTATCTCCTTTTGTTCTTGCTCGATCGCACGTGGAATCACGCTTCAAAGGTACGATTATTTGTGCTTTATGTGTTATGCATTAGATCCTAGGATTAGGTACTGTATGAATATGATTCATGTTATTTCCGCTGCGTAGTACCTATAAAATCCTACAAATTAAAGTGTAGACGACTTTCCTTTACTTTTTTCGAGTTTTCCATATAATTATTAAAAAATTAGAATTCTTTGAAAAAAATTCTTAAATTGGTCCAAACTCCAAAGTGGTCCGGTCCGGGTTTTGGACCGATTCTTTCGGTCCGGTCCGGGTTTGGTCCTTACTTAATCGGTCCGGTCTTCGCTTCTTAAAATTCTAATTTTCAGTCTTCTGTTTGGTCCGATCCAGTTCGGTCTTAGACCGATAAACATCCCTACATGCACGACTAACTATGTGTATAAATGGATTACGTCACAAAGTTATACGTATGGAAATATATTGCATGGTATTAATTATTCCTTTTTGACTGAATTTTTTTTAAGATGATACATGTCATTCCCGATTTCAAATTTAATATAATATATAATACGAAGTATATAGTTATAGATTTATATGTTAACGTCAATTTGATGTACTATAACGTAATTTTTTAATAGTATTTTTATTTCATACTATAAATATAAATGAAATCCATTTGATTGTAGTACGTAAATCATGAAAAAATCATTTTGAGAAAATAATATCAATATTAGTAATAAGAATTTTTAATTGCTATTATAATATATAAATTTTAAATAAGTTGTCAATAGGTCAAAAAAAAGTTGTCAATCAAAAAGATATAAAAGAAAAAAAAATTAGAATATATTTATTTTTGGAGGGAAAAAACGATATCATGAAGTGATATGTGTCATTCTCAATGTCTGTTTTAGTAATATGTTATTGATGGGTTTGGGCAACTCAAACAAGGAGGAGGAGAGTTTGGTCCACAAACTAGGTTTCGGAGGTTCCTTACTAAAACCAATTGGCAATAGTCTCCTCTTTCTCCAATGTGGGACGGGCACTCACAAGTGGGCTACACTGGATTTCAACGGATATCATGGTTTCTATTGCTAAGTGATTATAACTTGTATCTTTCCTTATTAAAAAAAATGTGATTATACTATGTGACTGCTTTTTCACATGTTTAATTATGAGGAGATTGGGGTTTTGGTGATTATATTCCTTTTAAGGTGTAATTAAAATTACTCCACCCGTCTCATAATAATTGGGCGTTTGAATTTTTTTTTTTATCAACTTTGACCATCTTTTATTGCTGCTATTATATAAATTAAAATTTCAATTAAAAGCTTGATATTCTAATTATATTAGATGAACATAAATCCAACGACAACTTATTTCTCAAAAATTTATTTTATAATCACAAAAAAAATTATCAGAATTGATTTAAGAAAAATGAGATCAAGTATCCTAACTATTCTAAGACGAAGCTGAAAGGTGTAACATTTTCATAGTAGTATATTGAATACATACATTATTTAAGATTGTTACTTTGACATAGAAAAGAGTAGACTCTAGCGGAAGGAAGAGAGGTATCATATACAATGTAGTTATTAGTTTTTTTTTAAAAAAATTTATGTAGTCTGTTTCGGGTAAAACAATGGGACCTTCGGCAAGGTCCGATGAAGTGGGTTGAAGACTGATCTCGGTCCAAGTAATGTTGGGCCGAGGGTTTCTTGCACAACAAACACACGTAAACTAGCCTCGGGGGTTTTGTCGAGGAAGGCCCATCTGATGCCGAAGTTAGTACAGTGTGGAGAGAAAGCGTTATGCAAGAGTATTAATTACTTGAGGCTATATGTGAATGAGTGTACTGTAAGAGAAGTGATGGCTTTTATACCTTTGCACATGAGGAGAAATGGGCCTTAAAGCCAAGTGGGCTTGCCACGTTGACTGGATCTCTGACTTGACTGGACTTAGCATGGGATGGAGAGTTGAACCTTTGACCTTGGGCTTGTAATTGAATCATTTATGGACCAGGCCCAATTAGGCTAAATTGGACCCAAACAACTTGCCCCCCCAGACCCGATTTGGAAGAATGAAGGGTCGGGTTTTAATTAGTAGAAAGGAGGAAGTAAATGATTTAATTAATTTAATTAATTAAAAAATTTGAATTTAAACCGTCATTAATGAAATAACGGCCAATTGGGTGATAATGAAGGAAGTTGGACGAATAATGGGTAGTTAATTTGGAGGGAGTGTGTTTAATGGTACTTAACGAGGGATTAATGAGAGATTAAAGGCGCGGACTCCTAAAATTCCCTTTTCTGGAAATATAAACCGCATTTCATACTCTCTCTCCTCATTTCTTCACAAATTCACACTCCAAACTCGCGCAAGAACCCTTGATTCCGACTTGAAAATTCACTGATTTCTCGAGAATTTGGCTTTGAAACTAACATTCGTTGCTCCGAACTGGTAGATCGGCGAATTCCGCTTCGGATAAAGGTAATTTTCTTCGAATTTTCTTCAGTTTTTCTAGAATTTCAAGGTACCCTCTTTTTTTTCGATTTTCCTACCCGAATTTCGAGCAAGATCTTCCATGTCTAGAGGTAGAGCTCGACAAGCCCGACATCCGAGGGACCGAATACACAATCAGGCTGAGGAACACCCTCAGCCAGCTCAGGAAGAAGGAATTCCTGCCATGCCCCTATCTTCAGCGCCTCCCCAAGGGACTGAGGAGACAAGCACCTCTGGTCATGAGGGCGAGCAGGCCGCAGCGCCATGGGATTTGCCCCCTGGTGCTACTGAATGGGTCAACGCTGAAGCGAACTTCGGCGTGATGACCTATAACCTTATGATTGGTGGGTGAAGAACGCTGAAGCTTATCGCTTCGCTGAACAGGTCGAACTGTTCTACGACGTTCTGGAAAAGGATGAGTACTGGTGCTGAATGCCCATTGCGGCTGATAGGATTCACCGTCCACCTTCGGGATATGTGGGGGTGTACACTCGGCAACTACAATATGGACTTCGGTTCCCTCTGCACCCTTTCGTGAGGGATGTGCTGATAAAGTACCGCATTTCTCTGTGTCAGTTAACATCGGTCAGCATCCGAAGGGTGATGACCTATCTCTGGGTTTGCTTGTTCTACGACATTTAGCCGAACTTGCACTGTTTCAAAAGGCTGCACAAGCTAGTGCAGAATACCCAAAGTGGGTATGGTGACCATGGCCCCGGCTGGTGGAGAATTGAAAGTCAGCCGAAGTATCTGACGGTGTGGCCGAATGATTCTTCGGACAAGGACTGGCGAGCCCAGTGGATTTGGGTCAGAGTTCCTTCGGATCCTGAGCATCCGAACTTTTTCGGCGCTCCCAGATACCTGTCAAGATCCGAGCATGGAGGATCTTGGCCCTAAAGAGGACGGTGCTGCCAATCATCCGAGCTACAGGTAGCTGAACCTCTTTGGGAAGAAAGAGAATCCTGGAGGAACAGGCCGATGGAAGCACGTTCCTCAAACCTGGCTGCCAGACTCCTATTACGCTTTTAAGGAATTCATGCTTGCTGTCGTCGGCCTCAGCCGAAAGTACCAAGACGGTAAGCATCTTCGGCTGGGGCCTAGGACTTTAATTTTCTCGCTTTGCATTTCTTTTAGCCCTTTCAGCGTCTATTTAACTTGTACTGATACATTTGACTGTCTTTTAGAGCTGAACGAGGGCAACGTCAAGGTCGACTACGAGCGCCTGGGGATCAATGTTGAAAGAGTTTTGACGAACAACACGCCACCCATAACTGACTCTAAAGATCGCCCGCTGCACCTGCACTCCAACAAGCTTCAGATTACCCCTGCTACAAATTATCTGAAGTAGAAGCCCTGGTGGGAGAAGCGGGATCCTTTCTTTCGCTTAACTCCCGAACAGGAGGAGGCTGCTAAAACTGCCGCTGAGGTAGCTAGAGTAGTCGAGGCTTTTGAAAGCGGGGAAGGACCTTCTGGTGCTGCAGAAGCGCAAGATGCAAAAGTTGCTGAAGATTTGTCCCTGTTGAAGACCTCGGTGAGTCCTTCAGACTTTGACTTAGCATTTTTTTTTTGAATGCTTGTTTATCCTGCTTCTTGCCCCCCATTTTCTGTAGTCTGACGAAGGAGAGTACGGCAGAAAAAGAAGAGAAGGGAAAGCCCTTGCATCTACCGAAGACCTTTCTGACTCAGAGAGCTCCGATTATGATATGGAGCCACTGAGGAAGAGACGGAGAAGGGCAGTGGTTGGCCCTGATGGGTTTGCTGTGAGGCCGATGCCAACTGGGGGCATCAGCATCTGAGAGCCCCAAGATGCTAAGCCTTCGCCGAGGGCTACGCCGCCTCCAAGGACCCCTCCACCACCTCCCGTGATCCAAAACATGGAGGTGGACCAAAAAATGCCTGACCCGAAGAAGGGGGTCCAGGAGGAGGAGCTGAACAGGGGGAGTGCAGTGAAGCACTCCGAAGAAGATAATGCTGCCTCGGGCGTAGCTAAGGAGGCTGCGGCTACTGTCCCTGAAGGCTTCGCTGAAGACCTTCAGCGAGAGGCCGACGCCCTTATAAGGCAGCCTGATGAAGAGGTTGAGGTAATCAACCTTGAAGGAGACCAGCTGGGCTCCACTAAAGAGACGGGGGACAGAAATAAACCAGAGAAAGCTGCTGAATTTCCCTCGTCTTCCATTCCTTCTTTCCGGACCTTTCAGTCCGGAGATATGGGGTTTTCGGCGCCCCTCATTCCCGTACCCTCCAGCGTCAGAGACATCATTTGGGGCAGCATCGGGAAGGGGTTGCAACCTATTTTGGGTACACCTCTCACCTATCCGAGGTGGAACGAGATAGGGAGTGGTCCCTCCGAGCAACTGTTGGGATCGGTGAGCCAGGCCGAAGGATCCCAGATCCGGCAGTCGACAACCAAAGGCTGCTGATGCAGGTAACCCTAGCTTTCTGCTTCGGTTCAGTTTGCAGTTCTCTCTTTTCTTCTTTTTTTTTTGACATATGCCTTGTACCTACAAGTGGTGCATAATCATACTCTTACTGTAGAGATGATTGACTCGCTGCAGCGCAAGGTATAAGTGGCTGAAGCTGAGATTAAACATGCAAATCAGAGAACCGAAGCAGCTGAAGAGAAGTGGAACGAGGCTGAGAAGCACGAGCTAAAAATGGCTGAGGCCTTCGCCACTTTCTTCTAGACTATGGAAGAAGAAGTTCTCCCTGTGGTTGATCAAGGTTCAACTCTACTGAACGAATATGGGGCAGTTGATGTTCCCAGCCTCCGAGCCAAAATTGAGCATAAAATCGAAGAAGAGATTGAGGCTCGGATAACTAGCAGGGAGGACATGTTTCGTCAAAGAGAGCGAGTGCTTGAGGAAGATGTGAATGCTCTTGGCCAAGCTCTGAAGAACAGAGATGCCCAGCTCTCCGAGGCTCAGTCTGTTGCCGAGGAACAAAGTTAAAAGCTTCAGGACTTAGGCGTTCAGCTGCAAAGCATGGAGACAGAACTGTCCCAAGCTTAACTTGCTGCGGACCTTGTTCGAAACCAGCTGAAGAATCAAAATAATGCGGCTGCAAGGTTTCAGCTTCAGCTGGATGATGCCCAGGAACAACTGAAGGAACAAAAGGAGTCCTCCTCTAAGCTCACTGAAGAATTGGAGCAATCACGGAAAAGCTTGGAGGAGGCTCAAAAGAAGCTTGCTGATGCTGAGTCTCTGCTGAAGGTCCAGATCTACACCCAGGCTGAGTACGAGAAGGGTTATGAAAACGGCTACAAAGTGGCCAGAAGGTTAGCCCTTCATGCTGAGCCCAATATGAACTGGGACCAATGTGAGGTCTGGGCCGAAGACCTGAATGACCCTTACATGGTGTACGCCAGTCAAGCTGAAATTGACCTTGAGGCTCGCCTTGATGCTGCAGAGAGAGTGGAGGCTGAAAGAAGAGAAAGAGAGATCCAAGAAAAGGCTCAGCCTGCCTCGTCTGTAGCTGGAGCTGAAGCTGGAAAGGAACCCAGCACCGCTGATCAGCCTGATCCTTCAGCTGAAGCCTAGGAACTCGGGCAGTCGTCTTCAGAATCTTGCGGATCAACTTGCGCTTAACTTCTGACTTGCCGCTTTTGAATTTTTGCCTTTTGTTTTTGCTTCAGCTTGCCTCTATGTACAAACTTTCTATTTTTATCATTGTACGTAATTCGGCAGCTGTAATTTTCCGCTTATGGGCGGCTGCCGATATTTATTACTATGTTCTGAAACACTTTAACTTGCTGTAGCTCGGAATCCGAGCATACTTCTTATGAATCTGATGTTTTTCCTTCCATTGTCCTGCTTTAGAATTTGTGTATTTGCTTTCTGAATTTTCGAAAATTCGCAAAAACTTTCTAAGTAAAAAGTTTCGGCCTGAAAATTTTCAGCTATAGATAATTTACACTTGTATGCTTGTTGCCCCCCTCTGAAGGCCTTGTCTTCGGATTTCTAGGAAGGCTGCTTGTCCTTTTTTATTTAGACAAAGCTTTTATATTAAAAGAATTTCTAATACTTCGTGCTATTATTCTTGGTTTTCTGTTTATCCGAAAGAATGGATATCTGAGACATAGGGCCAACTTAAGGCAATGCCTCAGACAATAACCCTCTGGGTACAGGGCTCGGTTATGGCAATACCCCGATTCGTCCATGGACTCATTGCCTTGAAGAACAAGTCTGTCCGAAGCATTTGCTTTGACTGAAAGACTCACGTTCTATTTTAGGCGGGTTAATCAACAATCCGAAACCTGGTGCCTTTAAGGCGAAGGTTTGGACAATGTCGAAGAAAACCCTTAAAGAGTAGATTGAATAAAGAAAAATGGAAGAATAAAAATTTGCAAGTATTTGTAGAAACGGTTGCTCTGAGGCCTTTCATTAATAACTGAAAATGTACTTACAAAGATTGTTCTTCCCTGTAGGGTTTACACATGATATTTCTTAAGTACATCAGCATTCCAGTGATTTTTCAGCTCGGTACCATCCAACTGCCGAAGTCGTTATGTCCTAGGCTAAAGCTCATCATAGATTTCATAAGGTCCTTCCCAAGTGGCTGAGAGTTTCCCATGAATTCGACTTTTCTGAACGGCTGCAGCATTCCGAAGGACGAGGTCTCCAATTTTAAGAGGTCTCGCATGGACCCTTCGGTTGTAGAATTTGCTGATTCTTTGCTTGTAGGTGATATGTCTATTTTATATAGTGTTTTACCCCCGTCCCTTGGTCATAATTGGTAGTGTTTTTGGCTCTTTGGAGCCACTTTTATTACTAATTTGTATTTTCTAGTGTTTTCGTAGTTTTGGTTGAGTTTTGTAGGGAATTGCACATTTGGAGTATTTTTCCGGGATTATTTAGAGCAACTACGAGCATTGGAGGAGCACGACCACCTTTCGTAGCCCAAGATCGGTTGGAGTCATCAAACTGGTGATTAAGGGCTCGATGTAGGAGAAGTCGAGGCATTGGACCAAGTTTTAAAGCCCCAAAGAGGAAATACAAATTGGGCTAAAGAATTGAAGCCCAATCATTAGTCCAAAGAAGTGCCCAAGAGCTGCGCCCGATCAGGTAGCCCTCGTCCGGAGGCGCGCCCGATCGGGCGCGTGTTTATGGAGGAAGTCTAAACGTCAGATTTATTTGTTTTAGCTTAGGATTTTCTAGATTAGTATAAATATGCTTTTGTTAGACAAGTTTAAGGTCTTTTCGACCACTCTCTCTCTTATTCTCTCTTTACTCTTTCTTTCTTTCTCTCTCTAACTTTTCTCTCTCTCTCTCTCTCCTCTTAAACTCTTAGTATTATTTTCTCTCTTGTTTCTCTCTCTACAACTCTTGGTTTAATTCCATCCTTTATTTCCCTTAACTTTGGTAACAATTTCTTCTCTATTCCTTTTAGTAATTTAATCTCTTTCTTCTATCATGCTTTGTTTAGTTTAGTTTTAATTATGTGCGAGTAATTTAATTCTAGGGTTTATGGGGATCCATAATTAATATGAAGGGATAATTTGTTATTATTGATTATTGATATTGCATGATAATTTCTTATTGAATTGTTTTAATTCTTTACAATTAGATTATGAATCGAGCAGATGTGATTTGATTGTAAATGTTTAGCAATATTGAATTGATGAATCGAGCAAATGTTAATTTGATATTAAAGGCTATTTTCAATAGGAACTTAGATCTAGTAAATTGCGAGAGCCTGTTAGATCTATGTGGATTAATAAATTGCGAGAGCCTATTAATCATGTTATTTGTGCAATGTTAGTTATCGATTGTTATGCTTTATCCCGGAATATTAATTATTGGTGAGCCTGTGACCCTAGGCCTTCTTATTATTGATTTTCTCCCTAAACTTGATCTCCGTAGTTTAATTCCTTTTTACAACAACAATTGGTTACTTTAATAATTTAGATTATAATGAATTAATTAGGAATAGAAAGACCAGTTTCCCTGTGGATTCGACCCTACTTCCCTATTGATATGTCCATTTTATATAGTATTTTACCCCCGTCCCTTGGTCATAATTAGTAGTGTTTTTGGCTCTTTAGAGCCACTTTTATTACTAATTGGTGTTTTTCAAGTGTTTTCGTGGTTTTGGTTGAGTTTTGTAGGAAATTGCACTTTTGGAGCATTTTCCCGAGTTTTCATGGAGCGACTACGGACATTGGAGGAGCACGGCCGTCTTTGAAGCCCAAGGCCGGTTAGAGTTATCAAGCCGGTGATTAAGGGCTCGGTATTTGGAATACCGAGGCATTTGGACCAAGTATTCAAGACCCTAAGAGGAAATCCGTATTGGGCCGAAGAATCGAAGCCCAATCAAAGTCCAAGCCTCGAGGAGTGCAATGCATCTCTTTGGAACAAATTTGGGCAAGAATGAAACAAAGTGTTAGTGGGAAAAAGTCCAAATTTGAGTCAGGTTCACTATTCTGATCATAACTTTTGATGTATAAATCGTAATGCAGTGATTCCAATTGGGTTGGAAATTATACTTGAAGAGCTTTCCAATGATAGGTCACATGCCAAAATCCAATAAGAAACGCAAAAGTTATGGCCTGTCGAAGTTATGCCCAGATTATGAAGTTGAAGAAAAAGGCGCGCCCGATCGGGCCGTGCCTCGCCCGATCGGGCGCGTGTTTTTAGAAGCTTTAAGCGTCAGATTTAATTTGCTTTAGCTTAGGATTCCTTAGTTTAGTATAAATACACTTTTGTTAAGTTAGTTTTGGTCGTCTTGGACCATTGCGTGAGACGATTGTCTTTAGACCATCTATTTTCTCCCTTACTCTCTCTCTACAACTCTTGGTTTTATTCCATACTTTATCTCCCTTACTTTGGTAACAATTTCTCTCTCTTATTTTAATCTCTTCCTTCTATCATGCCTTGTTTAATTGCTTTGTTTAGTTTAGCTTAGCTTTAATTATGTCTGAGTAGTTTTCTTTCTAGGGTTTATGGGGATCCATAATTAATATGAAGGGATAATTTGTTATTGTTGATTATTGATATTGCATGATAATTTCTCATTGAATTGTTTTACTGCTCTACAACTAGATTATGAATCGAGCAGATGTGATTTACTTGTAGAAGTTTAACAATATTGAATTGATGAATCGAGCAGATGTTAATTTGATATTAAAGGCTATTTTCAATAGGAACTTAGATCTAGTAAATTGTGAGAGCCTGTTAGATCTTTGTTGATTAATAAATTGCGAGAGCCTATTAATCATGTTATATGTGCAATATTAATTATTGATTGTTATGCTTTATCCCGGAATATTAATTATTGGTGAACCTGTGACCCTAGGCTTTCTTATTATTGATTTCTTCCCTATTCTTAATCTCCGTAGTATAGTTCCTTTTCACAAACAATAATTTGATTACTTTAATAATTTAGATTATATTAATTAATTAGGAATAGAAAGACCAGTTTCCCTGTGGATTCGACCCTACTTCCCTATCTACTTTAGTTAGAGGACTTAGGTATTACTTTTGATTAGGGGATACGACTTTACCCTGTCACCTATCTACTTTAGTTAGAGGACTTAGGTAATACTTTTGATTAGGTGATACGACTATAGCTTGTCAGTAGGCAGCCATTTTGTCTCGGGCTCTCGGAGCTGCTTGAAGGCTTCTTTTTGCTCATCTTCCCAGATGAGCTCTTTCGTTTTCGGGAGTTTCAGAGCTTTGAAGAAGGGCAATCCCTTGTCCGAGGCTCTAGAGATGAACCTCGACAGGGCAGTCATTCTTCCGGTGAGCCGCTGAACGTCCCTCTTTGTTTTTGGCTCGGGCAGATCGAGCGCTGAATGCACTTTCGCGGGATTGGCGTCAATCCTTCTTTTGCTGACCATGAAACCAAGGAATTTCCCAGACTTCACGCCGAAGACACACTTCTTCGGATTTAGCTTCATTCGGTGCTTTATTAAGGTGGCGAAGGTTTCGCCCAGGTCCGTAACATGGTCTTTATCTTCCTTGCTTTTGACGAAAGAATCGTCAACATAGACTTCCATGTTTCGGCCTTTTTGATCGGCAAAGACCTGATCCACCAGCCTTTGATATGTTGCCCCCGCATTTTTTAATCCGAAGGGCATCATTTTATAATTTTTTACCCCGGCGTTCGTGACGAATGCCGTCTTTGCCCTGTCGTCAGGGTGCATGAAGATTTGATGATACCCCGAGAAATCCATGAAACTAAACAGTCCTTCGAACAAGCCCCATTTAGGTCCGTGAAGTCAACACACATTTTCCAGGTGCCCTTTGCCTTCTGAACCATCATCACATTGGCCAACCATTCTGGATACTAACAGGGTTCGATGAATCCTGTATCCAGCAACTTTTTGACTTCGGCTACGATGTCTCGGTTCTTATTTGCGGAGTAATTCCGCTTCTTTTGCTTAACGGGCCGACACGTGGGGTCGACGTTAAGCTTATGGGAGATGAAGTTCGGATCAATCCTGGGCATGTCTGCTGCCGAGAAAGCGAACACATCTCTGTTGTCCCGAAGGAGTTGGATGAGCTCAATACGGACATTTAGATCGAGATCCAGTCCGATTGTGACGCATTTTTCAGAGTCTCCTTCGCCAACTCTATGTTTTATGTCTGCTGATCCAGCTCCATTGCATTGGGGCCGGATTCTTCGCAATCTGGCCTACTGTCGATATCAGCAGGCTTCCCTGACCTTTTTCTCGGCTGGTCCTCTGAGTCTTTTGGCTCAGGAGAAGAACCAGATTTTCCCTTTTCTGGCGATTTTTCTTTTGCCAGAGATCCTTGAGCTAAAGCACTTTGGCCTTTCGGCTTCTTCGCGCTGGACTCTCTTTCTTTCTCCTCTTCGTCCTCATTCTCGTCGTTCTCCGAACGACTAGTGGATGGCTTGAGGTAGTTGCACCTTCGGGCTTCCTTTTGGCTGCCCTCAATTCTTTCGGGGTAGCCGGCGTCTGAGACGTAGATCATTATCTGATGGTACATGGAGACTACTCCTTAACTTTCGTGAATCATGGGTCTTCCCATGATCACATTGTACACTGAAGGAGCGTCGATGATCAAGAATTCGGCCATGACGTTCCTGGCTGCTTCGTCGCGGCCGATGGTGACAGGAAGGGTAATCTTCTCATCGGGATAGGTTGAAGACCCGTTGAATCCAGATACCGGGTAGGGCACCGGCGTGAGGTGCTTGGTCTTCAGCCTAATTTGATTGTAGGCCTTTCGGAACAAAATGTTTGCTCCGCTTCCACCGTCGACGAGGGTTCGCCAGACGTTGTGGTTGGCCACCGTGGTGATGATCACCAGGGGATCCTCGTGAGGGTACGTCACCCCCCTGCAGTCGGCGGCTGTGAACGTCATGTTCGGCACCGGCAACTCAAGAGGCTGAATGTCAGCGTTATTCACCTGGTGGGTCAGTGCCCTTAGGTGACGTTTTCGCTCCCTCCGAGAACATGTCCCCCCAGAAATGGCGAAGATTGGAGGATGCGTCTCCTTTTCCGGTGCCTTGTTATTCTTCTGGGGGAAATCAATTTCTTGCCGAGAGTCTTTCTTGGTCTTTTCAGCTTCTTTTTTCTCGCGGTGATTTGCGATGTTTTTTTTTAAGTAGCCCTTTCGGACCATGTCCTCAATTTGGTCCTTCAGCTGAATGCATTCCTCGGTGTTGTGTCCCGGAGACTCGTGAAACTCACACCATTGGTTTTTATTTTTCTGTTGGTACCACTGAGGAAGCGGTCTCGGCTTTCTGTACCTCTACTCCTCCTTTGTGACGCTGTAGATCTTAGCGCACAGGAGGGTGAGAGGAGTATATGACTCGTATCTGCCCAAGTGAGGTGCAGACTTATCCTTCTTCGGCTCGTTGGCCGAAGATTGTTCCGAGGCTTTTGCTTTTCCTTTCGCCTTCTGGCCTTGGCCTTCGGACGAGGATTGTTTTTGTTTCCCAGCCCCAGTTTAGGGATGAGTTTTTGTTTTGTTCCACTTATCGGCTCGGATGAACTTATCCGAAGCGTTCAGAGCTTCCTCCAAGGTTTGCGGGGGATGCATGACCATGAAGTCGAGGAACTGTCCAGTTCGTAGGCCGTGTTGCAGAGCAAAAACGGCCAACGATTGGTCCAGGCTTGTTATGCTGGACGACTCGTTGCTGAAGCGAGTCGGGTAATCTCGGAGACTTTCAGCCTCCCCTTGCTGCAGGCCCATGAGCTCTGCAGTTGTCTTCTCTCGGCGGTTTGCCGTAGAAAATTTGCTTTTAAACTTGGTGGACAGATTGTCACACCCAGTTATTGAACCTTCCTTCACTCCCTTGGAGATCCACACTTGCGCGACCCCCTTGAGAGTGGTGGGAAAGTATTTGCACCAGGTTGCTTCGGACCTGGGGTTCAGATGCATGTGCCCCTCATAAGAGGTAATGTGGTCCTTTGGATCCAAAGTACCATCATAAATAATGTGCGATGGGATCTTGTCCGTTGGCACACGCTCTTCCAAAATCCACCGCTCAAATGGAGAGCTGGTGGGAAGCATTACGGGTTTTCCTTTGTTCCTAGCCATAGGGACCGCGCTCCGCCCTCTCAGAGAGGTAGAAGTGGTTTTCTTCCCCGGCTGGGAAGACTCTGGAAGAGCCTCGGCGTGGTCAGGAAAAGAGAGGCGGCTGTGCACACTCGGTTCCTTTGCGCTGAGACGATTGTAAACGCTTCGGCGAGCAGACTCTGACTGAGAGGCTGAGCTGCTGCTTTTGTTGCTCTGGTAACCTTGGGTGTTGGACTCCTTGAAGTAATGTGAGTTCTTTTTTCTTTCTCGCTCAGTTCTCCAAGTGTCCTCTTCCCACTTGTCCTCCAGTTCCTTGAGGGATGAGGGCCTACCCCCCTCCTAGTCGACTCTCCTCCGCTGATTCCTGGTATGCGGAGGTGATCGGTGACGTGGAGGTGGAGGCGGCATGACCCTAGCCTTCATGGCTTCCATGAAGATTGTGACTGCTCTCGCTATTTCCTCGGTTGAGGGCCCCGTTTGAGGGGTTCTCGGCTGAGAAAGGCTGACTTTGGGCATTGGATTGACTGGGATGATGAGAGTCCATCCGCTGAGTGTGATGGGGGGAGACTGAGTCCTCTCCCGAGACGCCCCTTCCGAGCTGGCCCCCCCTGGGGAGTGCCTACTCGGTGATGGTGATGGCGACAGGGATGACGGGTGTTATGGACCTTTCCCCGGCGTCATGTGACTCTTCTTGGCCGAAGAAGGGCCACTTCCGTCCGATTTCTTGTTCTTACGGTTCTTAGCCATTTGATACTAAGATTAGAGTAGAACGATTGAGATTGGCTTAATTTTTGAAAGTCCTCCCCATAAACGGCGCCAAATTGTTTCGGGTAAAACAATGGGACCTTCGGCAAGGTCCGATGAAGTGGGTTGAAGAATGATCTCGGTCCAAGTAATGTTGAGCCGAGGGTTTCCAGCACAGCAAACACACGTAAACTAGCCTCGGGGGTTTTGCCGAGGAAGGCCCCTCCGATGCCGAAGTCAGTACAGTGTGGAGAGAAAGCGCTATGCAAGAGTATTAATTGCTTGAGGCAATATGTGAATGAGTGTACTGTAAAAGAAGTGATGGTTTTTATACCTTTGCACATGAGAAGAAATGGGCCTTAAAGCCAAGTGGGTTTGCCACGTTGACTGGACCTTTGACTTGACTGGACTTGGCATGGGATGGAGAGTTGAACCTTTGACCTTGGGTTTGTAATTGAATTATTTATGGACCAGGTCCAATTAGGTTAAATTGGACCCAAACATAGTCTTTATTCGTTTTTGGTGATTAAGTAAAGTATGAATGTGTTTTATTTTTATTTTTTTGAAAAAAAAAGTAAGTGCGAAAAGAGAAAGAAATGAGACCAACAATTGCAAGGAAACATCCGCCATATTCACAATGATAACGATTACAAGTCTATAAGAGGAGGAACTTTGTTTGGCATATTTAGTTATAAATAGTTACTTCGTATTAGATTTTGATAAATAAAATACTTAGCTTGTAATAGTTATTGGAGTAGTTGTTAACTACTTTTATTTAGTGTTATGCTACGTAACGAACTTGTATAATAAAATCAGTTATTCGTTGACTAATGACTTTAACAAGACTTGGAAGTCTATTCTCTATAGTCTTACAAGTTTGCTTTCCAGCATGTTGAATTCTAACCTATAGCAAACACTTTTAATAAAAAATTAAATTGAAAAATATTGTGTATAACTATCAACCTAAGAATTAAAAAAATCATAATTAGGTCACAGTCTGATCATAAACTACGTTTTAAAATTTTTCTTCGTAATATTTATTGAGTTTGGAGTAGTTGGTAAAATTACTTAAAAAATAATACTCGTAATTCTTTAATTTATGTTGTGCGAGGTTTTGAGTTCGAATACACCAAAATTTTAATATTTTGTTACTTTGTATAAATTATTATTCTAATTATATTTTAAAAATAAGTTAATTATCACGAATTCACGATGAAGAATTACGAAAAGTAAGAGGCTCGATCTGCCGTTGCAAAAAAAATCAAAACTATTAACCTAATTTATACAGCTACTTATTACAATTGATAAATCATAACTATATAAGTAGTATACTCGATTGCAAGTTGATAAAGCATGAAATTTTATATGAATTAGGATATATTTTATTTTAATGTGCACTACATCCTTTTGTGGATTTGTACGTGGAAAAATATGGGTCTATGGGCTTAAATGAAGAGGAGATTGTTACTGTTGGGGAAACGCCAGGAAGTAATTGTGGGCTGTGATGGACCAGCCCACCAATAGCAATCATTCTTTAATTTGTCATTAATATTGAGATTGAGAACCTAATAGTGCATATGGATAGCTAGGTCGATACCCTACCTATTGTCACTTAACTCCTTGACTAGGAAATTTAATTGAGAACTAGCATTATAGTGAAATTAATCATGCGACTAATTTTTGGCTAGCTCAAATCACGTGAACTAGATTAAGTAAGTCATTGTCGGTCCACTATGCATGTGACTACTAGATCGTAAAAAGATTTTAGAAGAAGATTTTATCTTAAGAGTACAATGTTTAGTTTTTATAACTACGTATTTCATTATTTTTTATCTCAAGTAGAGATAGATGAGAGAGAAATGAATATCGAATGCAATTAGTGCAGTGGTTAGTGTGGGCTAAGCGATTGGTGGCAGAATGTGAATTTTGCGAATCAGTTGGTGCGGGTTGGTAGGAAGGTGTTGATCTGATAGAGAAATGAATTTCGAATGGTGAATGGATGATCAACCTCACTTAAAGAACTAGTTTTCATTTTTCAATAAATGTATTTTTTAAAACTGAAAGAGAAAACCTCACAAAACATGTTGGCAAGGCTGGTTGAGTTTGACCAGCAAATTTACAGGTTAACAGTGGTCGGTTTAAATCGGGTTTCAAATAAAAAAGTTCAAAATTCACAAAAAAGGGTCGAGTCGAGTTGAAATTTGACAAGTATACTTGACACTTTTTTTTCACTATTCTTATATTAACTTTGACTATATATAGTTTTTTGTCAATTAAAAACTGTACAGATTCCTAGATAGAAATTGTTTGTAATACCCCATAAGTGTAAAATGAAGAGAGAAAAATATAGTTGCATGTGATGAAGAGATAGATAGAGAGAATTGACAGCCTAAAAAAAACATTTGTTGCAAATAATGTGTAGCATATATATGTTTTAAATTTCAAATTGTGTGCTCTAAGATTTTTAAGGATATTTTGTCAACTACCCTATAAATGACCAAAAATAGGGCATTTATGTTATCTTTTTTGCAAATTCTGAGCTTAATTTGAATCCTTAAAAGGGTTAAAATGACCCCCAAAAGCTTACTCGATCAATTTTCATGATTAGAAAAATAAGACACGCTAATCAAAATATTTTTCAAAACACAAAACGGGGCATTTACGTTTTTTTTTTGCCAATTTCGAGCTTAATTTGAACCCATAAAAGGGTTAAAATATCTTACCCGAACAACTTTCGTCACGAAAATCAAGAAAAAAAATTATTTTTATTAATTAAAATAAACCAATCACTCACATATTTGAACCCACCTCTCACAAAGAAGAAATAAAAGTGGATGATCTGGGACGAGCAATCGGATGCTCCGAATTATCACTCAACAACCCGTTTAACTCCTTACAAAAAATCTCCATAGCATTACTAGGCAAACAAAGTGGTACCACAATTCCTTTTTCTCCTTTCTTATTTTTAAATGGAATATAAAAACTAGCAACCCCAGGTATCGCCCCGACCCCACCTTTAGCGGGTCCTCCATAAGCGGGCAGGCCCCATCCATAGTCAAGATCCGCAATCCCGGATCGTGTAACGTCTGAAACCACGAAAGTTCGGACCACAGTGAAGTGGGGCCTACCCTTGAGGACCATAAAGTCAGCAAGTGATTGCATGTACTCATGTGACATTGTAGCCTTGGTCTTCTTTACGAGCTCTAGGGCGTACCCTATTGGGTTGTTGGATAGTTTGCTTGCAGAGGAGACGGCTACTGGGAATGCGAATGCGTTCCCGTAGAAACCCGTGGGGAGAGGTGGGTTGAGTAAGGGTCGGGCATTGAATATGCACATGATTCGGACTATTTCTTTCGGTTCGGGTTGTAGGGCAATGGTACGACATCTCCATAAACATGCAGTGAGAATTTCAAATGTTGATGATTTTAAATGATGTGGAACGAAACGCTTTAGAGCAGCTATCTCCGTGAGCCCTGATTAATTAATAAAATAACTTAGATAGGTTATTAACGAAAAACAAATATCGTAAGGTGAATTGGGGTTGAAATTTAATAGGTCTAATCCAATTCAATGTTATGAGTTAGATATGAAAGTAGGCATTATTTGTACGATTGTTTATCACCATGAATCAATAATTAACCTAGTATTGTACACATTATAAAGTTATTTTTTTCCCTATACATACCTTTACCTGGAAAGCTTGCATTGTTAAGCAATTAGGCCTATACAAAGGTATGGAATAATTGATACAAAGTATAACACTCCCTCTATTCCTGATTTTTATTTTTACCACATTACAATTGGGTTGTAGGATGCTAATTGAGTAATTGGTAAAACATGTTAGTGATTAGGGTTACTATCATTGACAACTAAACTTGTTGAGTTTTCAATTGAACAAATTGACATTAATTGTAATTATAATTCTCGCAATCTTCTTATTTATGTTTAACACTTAAAGTTTTCAACTACTAGTCTACTACTATTGGACTAATGAAAGGAGTTAAGTATAAAACGTACCAAAGAAAAAGGACTTGTGAACCATATCATCCAGTGGAATAATGGTACCCTTAGTGTCGGCTATCTCTTCATACTCATGGTGCTCACAGGTTGCTCGTGGTGGATCGCGAGCGCAGAGATGGTGCCGCTCCCATACGGGCTTAATCGAAGGGGACTGGGCCCCACGAGCGAGCTCGGCCACTGCATTCATGAATTGAACTAGGCCCGAACCATCAGCCATTGTGTGGTTCAATCTTAGTGCTAATATGAACCCGCCACATTTGAGTCTCGTCACCTATTCACAAACAAAGTGATGTCTCATATAGTCATATTATGCATGTTGATTGCTAATATTTGCTCAACTATGTTGAATGATTCGAAAAATTTATTAAAACTTCCTTTTTTTGGTACTCCAAAGTAATCTTTATAACTTGCCTACAAAAAAAGTAATCTTTATAACTCGTGTTAATTTACTCACATTGGCCCATTATTGGTCATCACTTTTCTTATTTGTATAAATCATATGGGATACTTTTTCTTTATTCTTGTACAAAAATTAATGTAACATATAATTACACAGTACTTAATTAAGGGCATGTTTTCCTCAGACTATTTTCAGTTCATTTCAGTTCAATTCAGTTTCAATAAGTTCAGTTCAATTCAGTTTCAATAAATTCAGTTCAGTTCTTAATTTCCTTCTCTCATAAAATATTCAGTTCAGTTCAGTTCAATTCAGTTCCGTCAATCAGAACAGGTCCTAAGTGTTACAATTTTAGTGAATGAGAGGTAGTAAGGTGCATTAATATTATGATAAGAAGAGAAATCGACTTAGGACTTAAGATGACGTTGATTATTGACGCCTAATTCACATACTTAAAACCTAATTCTTGTTAATAGTCTAAGAAATGTACGATCATGTCTACTACGTTCATGTTCAGAGGTCTCATTCTCTTACCACTAGTCCACAAGGGAATTGAAGTTGGTTAATACTTAGTACTTTTAAAAGTGCGTATATACCATACTAAAAACGAAATATTGAATTATCTATAACACAATTTTTTGTAACTTACGAGTAATAAACTATTTAAAATTTACATTGAATATGTTAAAGAGGTGTGTCAACTAAAAAGATTGTAAAAAATCAAGCTCATGATCATAATAAACCAAATAAATTAATATTACTCAAAACGAAATGTTGAATTACCTGGATGAGAATCAAAGGAGTACCAAGGACATCAGTAGAACCAGGAACATCAAAAAGCAACTGTTCCAAACGAGGAAAAGGTGGTTGAAGAGCATCACCAAAATCCTCAAGACTAACATCAGCATCTGCCTCAATAAACATGACCCCTTCTCCATTACACTCTACTACCAACTTCCTCCCGGCTTTCTCCCTAAGCCGCCCCGCAAACGGGTAATACCACACTAACGCCTTTGCGATGGCCTCCTTTATCACTCTGGCCGGGTCCCGGCCAGAGTGCTTTTCCTCCTTCCGGTAAAATTGTATTACCGGAATTTGGAACCGGAGGCCTTCTTGATCATCGATATCCGAGAGTTCCTTGAACTCGTACGGGGTGGGCCTAGACGGAGCGATCAGCTCCGGGGCCCGCCTCGTTACCTTAAACACCAAGGATGTTTTTGTACCACCTAAGGAATGTGCCATATTGTAATAATGTAGTGTGGAGTATTACTAGAGTGGAAGAGAGATGAATAATAATGCAGTTTGATTTGGGTTTATGAAGCAATATGCCAATGTGAGGATATTTATAGAAAATGTCGATAGAAAAAAGGTGAATTATTATAATAATGTAGTTTGAAAAGGACGTAGTCTACTTAATTAGTCCTAATATGTAGCTACTGAATGAATGCCCAGTATAATACTCATTATTTTCTTTAGTTTTTGTCAAGTCAGACAAATTTCATGTTATGATCGACATGATAAGTAATTGTTTGATATATGAAACAAAAATTTCTTTAAGGTTTGGAAATTATAAAAAATAACTCATTCTAAAATATTGATGAATTGAGGTTTTGAGGTATATAATAAGAGAACATGTCTATAATACCTAGGAAAATTTGTTCAAAAGGACCACTTAAGTGGTTTCTTTTGTTCAGAAAGACCAATTAAGACAAAAGTTGTTTAAAAGTATCACAAAACACACTTTGGGTTGTTGAGGGGGACCGAGTCCTATTTTCAGGTAAGTCAACGCCGGATTCCGGCGTTGACCGTCACGTGCCAAGCGCGTGACTCCTTAAGTTGAGTCAGTTTTTCATTTCTTCTTTTTTTTCCCCTCTTTTTCACGATTTTTCCCCAACATTCCCAATTTTCCCCAATTTTTCCATTTCTTCTTCTTTCTCTCTCCTCAAAGCACTGTTCATGGCATTTACTGTAGTCTGCCATTGTTGGTGAGATCAGAGCAGCGACGATTTAATAGGCTATTAAAGGTAAATTCTTTATACTACTCTTTCTCTCCCTCTCTGTCACTTTGTTGTCTTGTTTTAGAGTGTTTCCGCACCATTTTTTTTTCGACCTTATCAATGGCAAAAGGAAAGGAAAAGGGCAAAAACGCACAATTTTCAACCGACTTGATATTCAGATACACTTAGTTCTCTTCATTTTGCCCAAATTCATTTTGTTGTAAATTCAATTTTGAACAAAACACAAAAACGAACAACATCAACCAAATTGCAGAAATTCGACAAATTCGAAAAAGTTTCACAATGCTTACCTTCTGTGACTTGTCCTCAATTGCATTGTGGATGATTTTGTTAGGAGAAAGAGGGTGCAATTGCACATTCCAGTCATTTTGGGGTTTATACTTTGAGGAGAGAGAAAGAAGAAATGAAAAAAATTGGGGGTAATTGGGAATTTTGGGGGAAAATCATGAAATAAGTGAGAAAAATATTAGACTCAACTTAATGAGTCACATGCCTGGCACGTGACGGTTAACGTCGGAATCCGGCGTTGACTTACCTGAAAATAGGACTTGGTCCCCCTCAACAACCCAAAGTGTGTTTTATGGTCCTTTTAAATAACTTTTATCTTAATTGGTCCTTCTAAACAAAAGAGACCGCTTAAGTGGTCCTTTTGAACAAATTTTCCAAATACTTATTTGTAATTACTACGGAATATAAAACCGTTGGAAACCTCACTAGTCACTACATACTTGTCTAAATATTTTGTAAAATTATGTTATACAGACTTGTACAGTTGTATTACTATCTCCGTTTCTTATTATATGTAACAAATGAATATTTTATATCTCACAAATAATACCCCTTTGTTGCACATAACAAGAAATAGAGGTAGTATATCATTTGTATTGAATCACTATACAAATATACAATGATGTTGTATTAATATTTAATATTCCATCCGTTTTTAAAATAAAATTATATCATATTATAGAAAATAGTGGGAGTACTACATGCACGTAGGGGTGTTCATAAATTGGTTCGATCCGGACCGAAAAAATGGACCAGACCACCTCGGACCGAACTGAATTAATCGGTCCGGTCTTTGGGTCTAGAAATGTATGTTTCGATCTTTGGTTCGGTCCAGTCCAAAACCCTATAAAGACCGGTCTTGGACCGGACATATTTTTTTTATTAAAAATATGCGTGAAACCATAAATAATGGTTAAAATTATCCTTAATAAGCTTAGAAAACTTTAAATTTATGAGCTTTTTTGTACTAAATTAAAGTGTAGACGACTTTCCTTTACTTTTTTCGAGTTTTCCATATAATTATTAAAAAATTAGAATTCTTTGAAAAAAATTCTTAAATTGGTCCAAACTCCAAAGTGGTCCGGTCCGGGTTTTGGACCGATTCTTTCGGTCCGGTCCGGGTTTGGTCCTTACTTAATCGGTCCGGTCTTCGCTTCTTAAAATTCTAATTTTCGGTCTTCTGTTTGGTCCGATCCAGTTCGGTCTTAGACCGATAAACATCCCTACATGCACGACTAACTATGTGTATAAATGGATTACGTCACAAAGTTATACGTATGGAAATATATTGCATGGTATTAATTATTCCTTTTTGACTGAATTTTTTTTAAGATGATACATGTCATTCCCGATTTCAAATTTAATATAATATATAATACGAAGTATATAGTTATAGATTTATATGTTAACGTCAATTTGATGTACTATAACGTAATTTTTTAATAGTATTTTTATTTCATACTATAAATATAAATGAAATCCATTTGATTGTAGTACGTAAATCATGAAAAAATCATTTTGAGAAAATAATATCAATATTAGTAATAAGAATTTTTAATTGCTATTATAATATATAAATTTTAAATAAGTTGTCAATAGGTCAAAAAAAAAGTTGTCAATCAAAAAGATATAAAAGAAAAAAAAATTAGAATATATTTATTTTTGGAGGGAAAAAACGATATCATGAAGTGATATGTGTCATTCTCAATGTCTGTTTTAGTAATATGTTATTGATGGGTTTGGGCAACTCAAACAAGGAGGAGGAGAGTTTGGTCCACAAACTAGGTTTCGGAGGTTCCTTACTAAAACCAATTGGCAATAGTCTCCTCTTTCTCCAATGTGGGACGGGCACTCACAAGTGGGCTACACTGGATTTCAACGGATATCATGGTTTCTATTGCTAAGTGATTATAACTTGTATCTTTCCTTATTAAAAAAAAATGTGATTATACTATGTGACTGCTTTTTCACATGTTTAATTATGAGGAGATTGGGGTTTTGGTGATTATATTCCTTTTAAGGTGTAATTAAAATTTCTCCACCCGTCTCATAATAATTGGGCGTTTGAATTTTTTTTTTTATCAACTTTGACCATCTTTTATTACTGCTATTATATAAATTAAAATTTCAATTAAAAGCTTGATATTCTAATTATATTAGATGAACATAAATCCAACGACAACTTATTTCTCAAAAATTTATTTTATAATCACAAAAAAAATTATCAGAATTGATTTAAGAAAAATGAGATCAAGTATCCTAACTATTCTAAGACGAAGCTGAAAGGTGTAACATTTTCATAGTAGTATATTGAATACATACATTATTTAAGATTGTTACTTTGACATAGAAAAGAGTAGACTCTAGCGGAAGGAAGAGAGGTATCATATACAATGTAGTTATTAGTTTTTTTTAAAAAAAAATTATGTAGTCTTTATTTGTTTTTGGTGATTAAGTAAAGTGAAATTTGCATAGTACACCAGGGTGTACCATGCTCACGGTACACCCTGTAAAAAATAAAGGCATTTTTCAATTCAGTTTTATTTTTCTTGAAAATGATTCCTCCTTAATTTAAGGAATTTGTTAGTTATTCTCCATATTAATAGTTTTCAAAAATAGATTTGATATTTTTGGAGATATATAATTACAATTTCGAAATACAGAGAGAATTTCTAGAGAGAGAATTTTTAGCATAGAAAATTAATGGCGGGGTGTAAGAAATTCGACATGATTCCATGACATATTTGTTGATAATACGTATGAGAATGAAGATTTGGTTAATAATGAAGATGAATTTGAGGATTTCATAATCAAATGTGAAGGTAATTTATTTTTTTTAGGTTTTTTCGTATTAAAATTTTATAATTATAATTATGATGTTGATGCTAATGATAATGTTCTTTTAAATTATTAAATTTCATAATTTGTAGATTTCTTAATCAAAGGAAATTGTTTTTTTTTTACTGTTTTTGTATTATTTTCAAAGGTTGGAGATGATGTTCTTCTGATTATGATGAATGTTCCTTTAACATGCATTCAATTTGTTAATTGTAATGGAATATGTTCTTTAAGTCCGATTAATATGTTCTTTGAGTCAAAACTATATGTTCTTTGCATTACAAATTATGTTCTTTAAGGTATAATGTTCTTTGTGTTTCAATAATATGAACTATGTTCTTTTTACTTGAATAATATGTATGTTCTTCTATGTTCATGTTCGTTTAATTTAACTCTTATGTTCTTTTGGGTATTGAGTGATATATCACATGTTATTTTAAAATGAGTTTTTACATCATATTTAATTATTGAACTATTCATCTTGAATATTATTTTTTATATTTATATTTTTTATGTTAATAACATTAAATAATTGTGTACATTTTTTTTTCAGGATCACGATGGTTGATGGAGATATTCTTTTAGGACATCATCTATTGATGATTGATTTTCAAATCCAAAGAACATCCATAACATTTATAAAGAACATGATTATACTTCGTATTATGTAATAGGCACTACTTAAATTTAAATATTAAAATTTAACAAGGATGGTTCAAACAAAAATTTAATAAACATTTTCACAATAAGTATATTATATGACAATAAATGTACATTACAATTACAGTTAGAGAACATGGACATTTAAAATATTTTATCAAAAGGTCTAATAAAGATCATAATATTAATAGTGGACATATGGACGAAAAATTAAGTGAAGTATGAATGTGTTTTATTTTTATTTTTTTGAAAAAAAGAAGTGTGAAAAGAGAAAGAAAATAGACCAACAATTGCAAGGATATATCCGCCATATTCACAATGATAACGACCGATACGCAAGTCTATAAGAGGAGGAACTTTATTTGGCATATTTAGTTATAAATAGTTACTTCGTATTAGATTTTGATAAATAAAATACTTAGCTTGTAATAGTTATTGGAGTGGTTGTTAACTACTTTTATTTAGTGTTATGCTACGTAACGAACTTGTATAATAAAATCAGTTATTCGTTGACTAACGACTTTAACAAGACTTGGAAGTCTATTCTCTATAGTCTTACAAGTTTGCTTTCCAGCATCTTGAATTCTAACCTATAGCAAACACTTTTAATAAAAAATTAAATTGAAAAATATTGTGTATAATTATCAACCTAAGAATTTAAGAAATCGTAATTAGGTCACAGTCTGATCTCATAAAAATACGTTCTAAAATTTTCCTTTGTAATATTTATTGAGTTTGGAGTAGTTGGTCAAAATTACTTAAAAAATAATACTCGTAATTCTTTAATATATGTTGTGCGAGGTTTTGAGTTCGAATAAATGCATTAGCACACCAAAATTTTAATATTTTGTTACTTTGCATAAATTATTATTCTAACTATATTTCAAAAATAAGTTAATTATCACGAATTTACGATGAAGAATTACGAAAAGTAAGAGGCTCGATCTTCCGTTACAAAAAAAAATCAAAACTATTAACCTAATTTATACAGCTACTTATTACAATTGATAAATCATAACTATATAAGTAGTATACTCGATTGCAAGTTGATAAAGCATGAAATTTTATATGAATTTGGATATATTTTCTTTAAATGTGCACTACATCCTTTTGTGGATTTGTACGTGGAAAAATATGGGTCTATGGGCTTAAATGAAGAGGAGATTGTTACTGTTGGGGAAACGCCAGGAAGTAATTGTGGGCTGTGATGGACCAGCCCGCCAATAGCAATCATTCTTTAATTTGTCATTAATATTGAGATTGTGAACCTAATAGTGCATATGGATAGCTAGGTCGATATCCTACCTATTGTCACTTAACTCCTTGACTAGGATTTTTTTTTTTTCTTGGTGTTTAGAGAGCCACAAGGGCGGGTGATGAGAACCGATCCCAAGATCTCTTGAAATCGGGAGGGAAGCTCTAACCACTTGAGCTATCCCTCACTCTCCCTTGACTAGGAAATTTAATTGAGAACTAGCATTATAGTGAAATTAATCGTGCGACTAATTTTTGGCTAGCTCAAATCACGTGAAATAGATTAAGTAAGTCATTGTCGGTCCACTATACATGTGACTACTAGATCGTAAAAAGATTTTAGAAGAAGATTTTATCTTAAGAGTACAACGTTTAGTTTTTATAACTACGTATTTCATTATTTTTTATCTCAAGGAGAGATAGATGAGAGAGAAATGAATGTCGAATGCAATTAGTGCAGTGGTTAGTGTGGGCTAAGCGATTGGGGGTAGAATGTGAGTTTTGCGAATCAGTTGGTGCGGGTTGGTAGGAAGGTGTTGATCTGATAGAGAAATGAATGTCGAATGGTGGAGGGAAGATCAACCTCACTCAAAGAACTAGTTTTCATTATTCAATAAATGTATTTTTTAAAACTGAAAGAGAAAACCTCACAAAACATGTTGGCAAGTCTGGTTGAGTTTGACCAGCAAATTTACGGGTTAAAAGGGGTCCACTACAACAAAATAAACAAAGGTAACAATTCAAAACCATTGCCTAATATAAAAAAAGGGGTTGTCTTAGCTACAAGGCAACACATATGAGGCGTAGTATATGCCCCCGTTGTCTATTCATAAGGCAACACATTTTTATTCAAAGGCAGCGATTTTAAAATGATACATAAGGCAACACTTTTACAAAGACAACAAATAAAAAATGTTGTCATCTAAGGAGACAATTCAAAAATGTTTCTAAATGTTGTCACTCCCAAGCGTTGATTAGTTGGTAGGGCTTGAACTTGTTACCTCAAAGTCACAAGGTGAGTTCCCCACCAACTCCACCAAACTTGCTTGATATATATATATATATATACACACACACACACACACACACACACACACACACACACACACACACACACACACACACATATGTATGTATGTATGTATGTATATATGTGTGTGTGTGTGTATATATATGTATGTGTGTATGTGTGTGTGTGTGTGTGTGTGTATATATATATATATATATACTCGCCATATAAGCAACATCTTAAATTGTGTTGTCTTTTTAATATAAATGTTGCCATAGATATGAATGTTACATTTTCAAACAATAGTTTGTTATTGTTATCTTTTCATGTAACAATTAGACAAGAAAAAGGTAACACTTTAAGCGACTGTTGCCTTATAAACTCTAGAGCAACACTTTTTTTTCTATTACTTTAGTTCAAGGTAACATATAAATATTGTTGCGTTAGATTATTAAGAGTAACATTTTTGTAAGTGTTGCAATCTTAAGTGTTGCTTATTCTTATTTTTTTTTTGTAGTGGTTGGTTTAAATCGGGTTTCAGGTAAAAAAAAGTTCAAAATTCACAGAAAAGGGTCGGATCGAGTTGAAATTTGACAGGTTTACTTGACACATTTTTTTTCACTATTCTTATATTAACTTTGACTATATATAGTTTTTTGTCAACTAAAAACTGTACAAATTCCTAGATAGAAATTGTTTGTAATACCCCATAAGTGTAAAATGAAGAGAGAAAAATATAGTTGCATGTGATGAAGAGATAGATAGAGAGAATTAACAACCTAAAAAAAATAAAGGATTTTTCTAAGCTATGCCCCCCAAGTTAATGAATTTCTAAGCTATACCCATACTTTTTCAAAGTTATAAGTTGTGCCCTTCACCACATGATATTCTATCAACAATACCCTTTGACATCCATATCTGTTAACGAAAGTTAAGTTATTTTATCAACAATGGTGTCGTGGTGTTATTGATTTGACACATGTCCCGTTATAATTGTTTTACCTCTTTAAAAAAATTAAAAAAATCAGAAAATAAAATAATAAAAAAATTTATTGTTAACGTCAAAGGTTACTGTTAATAAAAATTAGTGAGGTTGAGGGCACAACTTAGACGTTTGAAAAAGCATGGGCACAACTTAGAAAAATAAGAGGCTCGATCTGCCGTTGCAAAAAAAAAATCAAAACTATTAACCTAATTTATACAGCTACTTATTACAATTGATAAATCATAACTATATAAGTAGTATACTCGATTGCAAGTTGATAAAGCATGAAATTTTATATGAATTTGGATATATTTTCTTTTAATGTGCACTACATCCTTTTGTGGATTTGTACGTGGAAAAATATGGGTCTATGGGCTTAAATGAAGAGGAGATTGTTACTGTTGGGGAAACGCCAGGAAGTAATTGTGGGTTGTGACGGACCAGCCCACCAATAGCAATCATTCTTTAATTTGTCATTAATATTGAGATTGTGAACCTAATAGTGCATATGGATAGCTAGGTCGATATCCTACCTATTGTCACTTAACTCCTTGACTAGGAAATTTAATTGAGAACTAGCATTATAGTGAAATTAATCATGCGACTAATTTTTGGCTAGCTCAAATCACGTGAAATAGATTAAGTAAGTCATTGTCGGTCCACTATGCATGTGACTACTAGATCGTAAAAAGATTTTAGAAGAAGATTTTATCTTAAGAGTACAATGTTTAGTTTTTATAACTACGTATTTCATTATTTTTTATCTCAAGTAGAGATAGATGAGAGAGAAATGAATATCGAATGCAATTAGTGCAGTGGTTAGTGTGGGCTAAGCGATTGGTGGCAGAATGTGAATTTTGCGAATCAGTTGGTGCGGGTTGGTAGGAAGGTGTTGATCTGATAGAGAAATGAATGTCAAAATGGTGAATGGATGATCAACCTCACTTAAAGAACTAGTTTTCATTTTTCAATAAATGTATTTTTTAAAACTGAAAGAGAAAACCTCACAAAACATGTTGGCAAGGTTGGTTGAGTTTGACCAGCAAATTTACGGGTTAATAGGGGTTGGTTTAAATCGGGTTTCAGGTAAAAAAAAGTTCAAAATTCACAAAAAAGGGTCGGGTCGAGTTAAAATTTGACAGGTATACTTGACACATTTTTTTTTCACTATTCTTATATTAACTTTGACTATATATAGTTTTTTGTCAATTAAAAACTGTACAGATTCCTAGATAGAAATTGTTTGTAATACCCCATAAGTGTAAAATGAAGAGAGAAAAATATACTTGCATGTGATGAAGAGATAGATAGAGAGAATTGGCAGCCTAAAAAACAAAAAACATTTGTTGCAAATAATGTGTAGCATATATATGTTTTAAATTTCAAATTGTGTGCTCTAAGATTTTGAAGGATATTTTGTCAACTACCCTATAAATGACCAAAAATAGGGCATTTATGTTATTTTTTTTGTCAATTCTGAGCTTAATTTGAATCCTTAAAAGGGTTAAAATGACCCCTAAAAGCTTACTCGATCAATTTTCATGATTAGAAAAATAATGACACGCTAATCAAAATATTTTTCGAAACACAAAACGGGGCATTTATCTTTATTTTGCCAATTCCGAGCTTAATTTGAATCCATAAAAGGGTTAAAATATCCCCAAAACTTAACCCGAGCAACTTTCGTCACGAAAATTAAGAAAAAGTTATTTTTATTAATTAAAATAATCCAATCACTCACACATTTGAACCCACCACTCACAAAGAAGAAGAAATAAAGTGAATGATCCGGGACGAGCAATCGGATGCTCCGAATTATCACTCAACAACCCGTTTAACTCCTTAACAAAAATCTCCATAGCATTACTAGGCAAACAAAGTGGTACCACAATTACTTTTTCTCCTTTCTTATTTTTAAATGGGATATAAAACTAGCAACCCCAGGTATCGCCCGACCCTACCTTTAGCGAGTCCTCCATAAGCGGGCAGGCCCCATCCAAGCAAGATCCCAATCCCGGACCGTGTAACGTCTGAAACCACGAAAGTTTGGACCACAGTGAAGTGGGGCCTACCCTTGAGGACCATAAGGTCAGCAAGTGATTGCATGTACTCATGTGAGACTGCAGCCTTGGTCTTCTTAACAAGCGCTAAGGCGTACCCCTATTGGGTTGTTGGATAGGTTGCTTGCAGAGGAGACAACTATTGGGAACGCGAATGCATTCCCGTAGAAACCTGAGGGGAGAGGTGGGTTGAGTAAGGGACGGGAGTTGAAGATGCACATTATTCGGACTATTTCTTCCGGGTCGGGTTGTAGGGCGATGGTACGGCATCTCCATAAACATGCAGTGAGAATTTCGAATGTTGATGATTTTAAATGGGGTGGGAAGAAACGCTTTAGAGCAGCTATCTCCGTGGACCCTTATTAATGAAATAGTTTAAAAATGTTAATCACGTAAAAAAGAAATAACGTACTTGGTTGAAATTTAAAATATCTAATCTGAACTAGTTCGATGTTATGAATTTGATATGAAAGTAGACATTATTTGTACGATTGTTTATTAATCTAGTTTTATAGACATTCAAAAGTTATTGTTCTTTTTCCTACACATTCCTTTACGAGTTTACGTGTAAAGCTAGTTAAGCACTTAGGCCTATACAAATGTACGGAATAGTTGATACAAAGTATACTACTCCGATCCTTATATCCCTAATTTTTGGCCCCATTACAATTAGGTGGTAGGATGCTAATTGAGTAATTGGTAAAACATGTTAGTGATTAGGGATACTATGAGTGACAACTATACTTGTTGAGCTTTCAACTGAACAAAAAAATTGATATTATTATAATTATTATTGTGGTAGGAGCATCTTATTTTGTTCAATTACTAGTCTACTACTATTGGACTAATAAAAGGAGGAAAGTATGAAACATACCAAAGAAAAAGGACTTGTGAACCATATCATCCAGTGGAATAATGGTACCCTTAGTGTCGGCTATCTCTTCATACTCGCGGTACTCACAGGTTGCTCGTGGTGGATCACGAGCGCAGAGACGGTGGCGCTCCCATGCAGGCTTAATCAATGGGGATTGGGCCCCACGAGCAAGCTCGGCCACTGCATTCATGAATTGAACTAGGCCCGGAGCATCAGCCATTGTGTGGTTCAATCGTAGTGCTAATATGAACCCACCACATTTGAGTCTTGTCACCTATTATAAAAGAAAGTGATGTCTCATATGGATGTTGATTGCTGATAATTGCTAGTTTGCTACAACTATTTTCAATGATTCAAAAAATTACTAAGACTTCCTTTTTTTGGTACGAAGTGATTTTCATAAATTACGTTAATTTACCAACATTTGGCCTATTATTGATCGCCACTTTTCTCATTTGTATAAAACACGTGGTATTTTGTCGTTATTCTTGTACAAAAAGTAACGTAACATGCAATTATAGAGTACTTAATTAAGTGTTGCAATTTTAGTGAATGAGAGGAAGTAAGGTGCATTAATATTGTGATAATTAAGAAGAGAAATTGGGTTAGGAGTTAAGACGATGTTGATTATTGACACCTAATCACATACTTAACACCTAATTCTTGTTAATATAGTCTAAGAAATCTACGATCATGTCTACTACGTTCATGTATAGAGTAGTACTTTTTTTTTTGGTTCACACTGAATTTGTAGTTGGCCACATTAAAAGTATTGGTAAATAACGTTAATTCTTAAATATGCAAGAGCCATAAATTCATTACTACTCCAATCCAAGCTATATGATTCGTACCAATCAGACAAGTAGATAAGCAATTACTCCGTATATACTATTGTTACCTTCGAGAAATGCACAAAATTTATTAAAGTTGCAGTCAATCTATGCATGGTCAATAATTTATTACCTCTTTCTTGTAAAAAAAAAAAAAAGTATTACCTCTTTCAGGACCACTGCACATAGTTGTTAATGTTGCAGTAACACTGAAAATTAATTTTGGCACATTCTTAATTGATTTTGGCACACCTCTATGTGAGAGGACAGTTTTAAGGATGTGCTAAAATTAATTAAGGGTGTGCTAAAATTAATTAAGAGTGTGCTAAAATCATTTCTCAGTAACACTATGTGCAATTCAATTGATCCAATCTAATTTAAATTATTGATTTTTTTTTAATTGACTAAAATTTGACCTTTTTGTATAATTGTATACTAATTTCTGATAAAAAATTATCAAATAAAAAATATATTGCAATGAGTAAACACACAATTAAAGATCTGATCTGATCAGTTTAAAAATACTTGTAATTAAGTACTCGATATTTGCATAAATAAGGGGGTTGTTATTCAACGCCCACAAATTACTCAAAACGCCCGCAAAATTACAAAATAATTACGATATTACCCTTGACTCTATTTCTTACCCTCTTCAACTCTATTTCTTATCTTCCATCCATTTCATAACTCTAACTCTCAAAATGAAGCTGAATTAAACTGTACAACCACCGAACATCGCCACGGTTACCACCATCAACACCACCGCCAGTACCACCACCACCACCACCACCACCACCATCGCTGCCACCACCACCACCACCACCCGGTTACATGTCGGAGGCGGAAAGTAGGGTGTCCACCCCGCCGGACCCACTTCGTGAGGTAAATTTTGTAATTATTGTTGCCGGCAATGAACAAAACCGCCCAAAAAAACCGTTTTGACCATGGTCAAACCGCCCAGGAAAACCGGTATGACCATGGTCAAACCGCCCAGGAAATCCGGTATGACCATGGTCAAACCGTCCAGGGAATCCGGTTTGACCATGGAGAAACCGGTTTTCCTAGGCGGTTTAACCATGGTCATACCGGATTTCCTGGGCGGTTTGACCATGGTCAAACCGCTTTTCCTGGGCGGTTTGTACTTTTTTTTTTTAATCTTTGCTTTTATTATTATTATTATTATTATTATTATTATTATTTCTATTATTATTATTATTATTATTATTATTATTATGTCTATAATAATAATAATAATTATTATTATTATTATTACTATTATGTCTATAATTATTATTATTATTATTATTATTATTATTATTATTATTATTATGTCTATAATTATTATTATTATTATTATTATTATGTCTATTATTATTATTATTATTATTATTATTATTATTATTATTATTATTATGTCTATAATTATTATTATTATTATTATTATTATTATTTCTATTATTATTATTTCTATTATTATTATTATTGTTATTATTAATATTATTATTATTATTTCTATTATTATTATTATTATTATTATTATTATTATTATTATTATTATTATTATTATTATTATTATTATTATTATTATTATTATTATTATTATTATTATTATTATTACTACTATTTCTACTACTATTATTGTTATTTTTATGATAAGTAGAATTAAGTTGTGATCATTGTTGTGATTATTATGTTTTTTATTTCCATTATTATCATGGTTATTATGCTAAATTTCATGTTATTTCTTTGTTTAGGCGTCATTGCCGGATTATGGGGGTGATGGATTTGACTACAGTGCAGTCTTTATAACGTCAACGATGTTCCCAACTTTTGAAGAGGCTTTTGAATGGGCTCAAAACATCTCTATTGGTTGCGGCTTTTTCCTTACAAAGTCTTCGTATAAGACACAACGAGATGGTCGGCCGGTCAAGTATCTGAAGTGCGATCGTGCCCATAGAAATACAGCCGAAGACAGGGATATGGAAAATGCTGTACGAAAAAACACAAAAAGAAAGGGTATCAAATGTCCTTTTCGGATCAAGATCACATGTGTGGTAGATGATCTTGGGTGGCAAATAATTCCTGTATCTGGTTTGCATGGCATGCACAACCATCCTATGATGGTTTATCGAGAGGGTCATCGACAAGTGAGTGGTTTAAGTCCGGCTGCGAAGCAATTGGTTCGTCAAATGAGTTCAGCATGTGCAAAACCTAGTAACATAATGGCAGCTGTGAAAGATGCGTATCCGAATGAGAACCCTAACATGAGGCACATCTACAATTTCAGAAGTCGTTTAAGGGTTGATGAAAGTGAAGGGAGAGATGTCGTAAACCAGTTCCTTCACTTGGCCAACGAGCACAAGTACGTTAGTTGGGTAGCTGCTGACCCCGACACACGTGTTGTCACCCATGCCTTTATGGCACATCTAGAGATGGCGAATATGTTGCGAACTTATCCACATGTCATAGGGATGGATTCTACATACAAGACAAACAGGTACAACATGGCGTTCTTCGAGATTGTTGGGGTCACACCGACAAACCAAAACTTTTTGATCGGGTATGCTTTAATGAAGATAGAGTCTTATGAGAGTTATAAGTGGGTGTTGGAGAAATTGAAGATGTATATGGGTTTTGAAGTGACTCCTACTGCGATTCTGACTGATCGAGAGTTGGGACTGTTGAAGGCGGTGAAAGAGGTATTCCCAGACACAGCTCACTTGTTATGTAGATGGCATATCAACAAAGATGTGTTGGCCAAGGTATACCATTTGTGTAAGAAAGATATGGTGTTAGCTGAGGCATTTAGAAACGGGAGGTGGTCAAAACTCATGAATGCAACAACTGAGGCTGAGTATGAATTTGAGTTGCGTCAAATGAGGGATACTTGGGGAAGGTCATGGCGTACCGTTGTGGATTATGTGGAAAAAACATTCCTTGTACACAAGGAGAAGTTTATCCCGGCATGGACGAATCAGGTGTTGCACTTTGGCAACGTGAACACGTGTAGGGTGGAGAGCCAACATTCTGTGCTTAAACAATGGCTCGGTAGTTCCAGAGGGTCGATGGATTCAATATTCAGTCGTGTGCATCGCGCCACAGAAGGTCTGCTTATTGGAATTCGTCATCAGTTGGAGGACTCCAGATGACGAATTGGAGTGGAGTATAGGGGCATGCCGTTGCACAATCTCAGTGGCCATATGTCCTTCCATGGTCTCAAAATTCTGAAGCAGGAGGTGACCAGGATGAGAGAGTTATCGGATGATGTGTACGAGCGATGTGGTTGTGCGTTGTTGATGACACACGGCCTACCATGTGCTTGTACCATACATACCTCGATTCAGGGTGGCACGGGTTTATATTTGGATCAGGTCCATCCTTTTTGGAAGACTCTCGTTATTGGGGATGGTGTAGGCATTCATACTTTTGCTGATGAGTCGGAACAGGACACTGCGCAATTTAGATCCCTAGTTGATGAGGTTCTACAACGCGACCCCGGTTTTGTGCGGAGTGTGAACCGAGTGTTGTTTGCGGAACTTCACCCTGAAGAAGGAGATTACGAAGAACCTGAGGTAAACGAGACAACCAAGGGTCGACCACCAGGTCAGCAGTGGTCCTCGTCTACTAGACGGGATCCAAGTGGGTTCGAGCACATTCTGAGCAGTCGTAGTCGTGGTCGTGGTCGTGGGCGAAGTCGTGGTAGTCGCAGGGGTCGTTCTACATCCAGCTCCGGTCGTGGAAGATCAAATGAATCTGTAAACATGAGGACGCCACCTGGTATAAATTGTTATTATTATTAATATTTTTGTACATTACGTAATGAATGGCGAATATGTAATTAATGTGTTGATGATGCATTTACAGGTAATCAGATGAACATCGACGAGTTTTTGTACGTCGATTGGTTTCCGAATATCATGTTGCCGTATTTGGAAGGATGGGTAGACCCTATCGGTGATGGCAACTGCGGATTTCGTTGTGTTGCAGAATTCTTTTGGGGTAACCAGGACGAATGGATATTGGCCAGGACTGTGATTGCGAATGAGATAACCAGGCATCCTAACGTCTACTCGCACATTTACGGTGATCAATTGGAAAATGAGGTTCGTCGTATCACGTGGACTGGTGGTAGATGCACAAGAGACCATTGGATGGCAGTGTTTCAAGACTTGTTCCCGATCGCAAATCTGTTCAACGCTGTCATTATGCTATTCGGTACAGGCATAAATGGTGTAGGTGTGTATCCATGCATCACTGTGTTACCGTGGAGTGCCCCGTCCACTTCCACGGGCCCGAGTAGGGAGCTTGTACTACTAACGGTGGGGAACTATCACTACGTGCGGTTGCAAATGTCTCCTAATTTCCCTGTTCCCCCTATAGCCGGATTTTGGTATGACGTCCGTGAATTTAGCGTCCAAGATTGGGACCAACGATATGCAAGTAGGATAGCAACATGGCATAATATTAATAGAAATTCTACTTGTAATTAAAAAACGCAATTTAAATTCCAGTTCTAAATAGTTTGTAATTACAATTTTAGTTATAATTAAAAGTTACATTAAATTCTATTACATTCTCATCATTGCATCCCACGCCGCAATAAGCTCCTGGGCCGCAACCACTGTTGGGGTTACCTCACCGCCCGTGTCTGCAATGAGTCGCCGAATCACATGCATGGAACGACCCATCCACTACAAAATACAAAGAAAATAATCATAACGTATAATATTTTGTACAATAATAAAATAATACAATGATACACTTCATGAACTACTTACGTAATCAGTGTTCGTCCTATCTGGAACTGCCGGAGGGGCTAGTTCCGCAGTATCGCAGATAAGCCGAGGATGGGAGTACGTAAAAAACCATGGCAAATAGTCAGGCGAGCATGTGGGAATCTCATCTAGTAGAGGTGGATGGACATGCAAGCCGATACAGCAGCTCCCAGGACCGAACTTCTTCCATAAGACCTGATGACCCCGAAAAGTGACGTTGTACGACCGGACATTAGCAGGTCTATACGCCTCGTCAGGGACAAAACCAGGGAGCGGTATCCCCTGCACGTGCCCAAGTTGCCGTAAGACCCTGTCTGGGTTATACGGCTCGACGATATCCCGGCACTGTATACAGCCCATGTAAGTGGTCCTCGGGACGTCCTGCGCAGGGGTGAGAGAGTAGGGCCGCCAGTTAACCTGCATATGCAATAACAATAAGAATGTTACGTTACATGACAGCACGTTAAACAATTTTACACATTTAATAAAACAATAACCATACCTCAGCATCAGTCATCTGATCAAGTCGGGCCCGAAATGATACGAGTCGATGCGCATCCCTAGGTTGTGCTCTAGTATCCCACATCGAGGCACGAGCCTCACCAGGCTGTACAACCAAAGCTCCCTGACATGGCCGAAAGGATGGGAAGTACTCATATATCCATGACTGGAGAAGCGTGTGACAACCACCAATGGCCTTACACTTAACACGGGAGGCGATACCCAACTGACGATAAAGGAAAGCAAGTGCAGCTGACCCCCAAGAGTAACGGTCAAGATCGTCAGTAGACTTCTTCAACTCCAAAATGCAGGAGGGAAGAAGGCGGTTACCACTCTTGTCAACGAATAAGGTGCTACCGAAGAGTGTTACGAAAAAAGCCATGAACTGAACGTCGGGAACCCGATCCAACAACTTGCACCGCTCATAAATGGTAGTCACCGCAACAGCACCGTTTTCCCAAACTGCTCTTGGTTTCACCAACAGCTCATCCTTACTCAACCCCAGCAACTCCTGAAAATCAGCCTGGAGAGACGCACCATCGCTGACCATGTCCACCAAGTCCCCGTCAACGGGGATCCCAAGAATGTAAGCGACGTCGTGTAGCATGATGGTCATCTCACCGAAAGGGAGGTGAAAAGTGTTCGTATCCGGCTGCCACCGTTCAACGAACGCAGAGATCAGAGGCCAATCAATGTGGGAATGCATGATAGACGGCAAGTGTCGTAGTCCAGTGACACTAACGCGCTCACGTAAATCAGCACTCAAATCTGTCTCCCACTCCTGTAGCGACCTGCACCACTGAATCCTACCGTGGCACTTCAACGGCTCACGATCCTGTCCGACCCAAATACGTGACGCAATATGAGCCGCGTAGCTGGGAATAAGACTCCCATCAACTGGACCCCCCGGCATCGCCTCCTGAACAAGCCAAGTCGTATCTGCGTCTCGAGCACCACGAGACCTACGAGTACGGCAAGTGCTCGTACTCGCACCACTAGAAGCCACAAACCTCCCTCCTCTACCTTGCATGACGAAAACCCTTGATAGCACCTCCCCGTGCTCGCCTCCTGCGGAAGTCGAGGCATCCTCCATGTCGTCATGATCAGGATCATAATCGTACATGACATCATCCGCCGCTCGAGAAGCTGCCCTCTCCCTCCTAACAGAAGCATCAACACCTCGAGATCGTGTGTGTCGAGGGCCTGATCCTTCGACATGTGTGAACTCGATGTTTAACCTCCTCATGTTTCGTGGCTGTTATTTAATTAATAAATGTAATTGGTATACGATTCAATAAATTTAATATATATAGAAATATAAATGCAATTACTTTTTTTTTATTTAATTTCCTAAATATGATGCTATTAATATATAAACTAATAAAACGTGAACTTAAATGAAACAAATATATATAATTAATATTTTTGTAAATTATACAGAAAACGTGTTCAAATAAATATTTTTTTTAACTAAACAAATATTACAATTAATCTAAACAATTAATAAACAAATATATTATTAATATAAATGTTTAAAAAAAACAAAAAAAAAATTAAATTAACGTGGTCAAACCGCCCAAAATAAACGGTTTGACCATGGTCAAACCGCCCAGGGAACCCGGTTTGACCATGGTCAAACCGCCCAAGGAATCCGGTTTGACCATGGTCAAACCGTTTATTCTGGACGGTTTGACCATGGTATTACCGGATTTCTTGGGCGGTTTGACCATGGTCAAACCGCCTTTTTTGGGCGTTTCGGTCTAAAAAAAAGACGAACCTGCTCCGGCACGCCGTCTTCCTCCCTCGACCGTCCGACGTTCTTCGTCCTCGGCATCTTGGCGGTTCTCCGGTGGTGTTTTTGGGTGCTTGTGGTGGTGGTGGTAAGGGGGTTGGGTGTTGGTGAGAATGGTGGTGGTTTTTTGTTTTTTTGGTTTCAAGTGAGTTGAAGAGAATTGTTTAGGGTAGAGTGGTTCAAGGGTAGAGTGGTAATTTCGTTGTAATTTTGCGGGCGTTTTGAGTAATTTGCGGGCGTTAAATAGCAGTTCACATAAATAATAAGTTAAAGTGAACATTTAAGACAATGAGAATTGAGAAGCTGTAAATTGGAAAAAATCAAATGTGCAATCTTTAAGAGATGATGGGAGTATAATTAGACTTCTTGTTTACTCTGAAATTAATTAAGATATTTTAAATATTTTAACTACATCACATACATCACTTCAAGTAACCATTTTCTTAAAATGCAAATTAAACAGGGAGTATATATGTGAGGAAATTAAATAGTATAAATACTCCATACGAACGAATTAGTTCATACTACTTCTAATAATAAGTTAATTGGACCTTATTAGATTAGTGTAATTAATCTCAGTATTTTTACTTTTATAACACAAGTTTTAATGATAAATTATTCAACTTTTACATTGAATATGTAAAAAGAAAAGTGCATCAACTAAAAAAACGAAATGTTGATGATAAACCAACAAATTATATTAGTACTTTTAAAAGTATACACCATACAAAAAACGAAATGTTGAATTAAATTACCTGGATGAGAAGCAAAGGAGTACCTAAGACATCACTAGAACCAGGAACATCAAAAACCAATTCTTCCAAACGAGGAAAAGGCGGTTGAAGTGCATCGCCAAAATCCTCAAGACTGACATCAGCATTAGCCTCAATAAACATGATCCCTTCTCCATTACACTCAGGGCCGTCTCATACGTTTTGGAGGCCCTTTTCTAATCTTAATATTAGGCCATAATAAAAAATAATTACATTATTACTCTACATTGTAACAAGCATCATTATTAGGCAAAAGCTAATGAGCGCTGACGGAAAGGATATTTGGTCGTTAGGCAAACACCCTAGAGTCAAACTACCTAACTAACCACTAACCTAAGCATAATGGTAAGTAAGGGTCATTCTTCCACAGGGACTAAGGGGAATCACCGACAAGTGTTAATTATAATAAGCTAGACCGAATCAAGGATTGAAAGTTTATGGACTAACTAGTTTAGACTAAAGAAATGACAAGGGAAAGAAGTGCTAGGGATAAATGGGGTTCAACACCAACCAAAACAAATAATCGATAACAAGGATAAATCATGAACATACATGGGTGATAGAATGGGAACTCAATGTTGCCTTCTTTCAAAGATACAACACTAAGCATTTCCTAGACCAAACAACTAACATAATAAGAAACAAAGTCTCAATGATATGAAGTGGATTTCTAACTCGAGTTTGTCTTTCAATTGGTCCGAGAAAGCTTAAGGCACAAATAATTGGGATTTCTCACCTAAATTATCACACTAAAGCATCCTATTCATTGAAACAAAGTATCCATAGTCATGAAAGAAGCATAATCCAATTGCACAAGAAATGACTCACTACCAAACCCCATCTTTCAATGTGAGTAAGGGAATGAACACATGAGCATAGAGTGGCCACCAAAGTACACATGCAACAATCAATTCAAGCACAAACAACTATCAATCCAAAGTAGAACATGAATAAATCCAAGTCAATCAACCATGGCTTGGTTGTGTTTTCACCCAACCCCTAACTAAAGAACTACTCACAAATCATGGATAAGAGTAACATTCTAACATTAAACATGCAAGAACAATTAATAAGGAAAAAGAGAAAATCACTAGCATATAAAAACAGAAAATTAAGAAGAGAAGAGAGTAAGAGATTACTACTTGAAGCTTTAAAGTTAAGGAGAAATGTTGAAATTGAGAGAATAAAGCTTGAAATTATCTTCTACAATGCTTGAGTTTGAGAGATTCTAAGCTAAAACAACTAATTAATTAAAGATCTACATTGTTAACTAAGAGAAAGGGCCTAAGAAGACTAAGGGAGAAGAAGATCTCCCCTACAAATGAAGCCAAAGGGGTATTATATAATCCCCAAGTAAAAGGACGGAGAAAACAAGAATCGGGGTCGGTTACAGGTGGGCACGGATTTGCCAAAGGTTGCACGGTCGTGCAGACCTATTAAAATAAGTGTGGTAGCTACTGCTTGCCCTTGCACGGGCGTGCAAGGATGTGCACGAACGTGCCATATTTTGGCACGGACGTGCAGCAGTTTCTGACGAAAACAACTTTATTTCGGAAGTTCATAACTTCTTCATTTCTCATTGGAATAAGGCATGTGACCAGTCCACTACAAAAAAATACATTGTTCACAACGATTAAAGTCGCTGCAATATATAATTAGTCGTTGCTAAATACGTATTTTGCAATGATATTAGTCGTTGCAGGGTTGTTGCCGGTAAGCCTGTAGCCAAAGGCTTTAGCAACGACTATTGTTGTTGCGAAAAATATTGTTTTGGCAATGACTTTATTTGTTGTGAAAGATTTATCGTTGCGTAATATGCATTAAACTTGATCGATCGTAAATAGTTTTAGACAACAAAAATAGTCGTTGCAATAATTAGTAAGACAACGACAAATGTCGTGTTACATCATTGTTTTTTGCAACAACAATAGTCGTTGCAATAATTAGTTTAGGAAAGAAAACGACATTTGTCGTTGCATTACTTCAACGTTTTGAAACAACAATAGTCGTCGCAAAAATTATGTAATGTATGATTTTGATTCTTTTTAGCGACGACTATACACTATTGTTACCTAATTTAATTTTTAGTAATAATTATTTATTTTAGTTTTGCAATAACAATTACCAAGATACTTGAATTTACTATTTTGGATATTTAAAAGATGGAAGTTGTTCCAAGTACAAACATTTTCCATGTTTTCCCAAAATGTGACATCAATGTCACATAATATTCAGAATATACATAGTTTAATGTCATGCCCAAAAATTGGTAGTACTCTATTCCTACCACAACATTCAAGATAGTATTTCATTCATTCCAAAAAAATACAACATCAGTTCATTTAATGCCCAAAATACCCATCTTCTTTCAACATCCACAACGAAGGCACCTTAGCAAAACTTTCATATCCTAATCTGCATACAATTGGAGATATAAATTAAATTGTTTCGATAAAAACTTCTCAAAGGTTATAGTTAGCAAATTCCGTAACATTAGTTTTAGCATACAACTTTAGACATCACTTATACAAGTTTACAGTGAGTAATAATAGTTTAACTTAATCTATGATAGCCAAATAATAGTAAAAAATTTCATACTTCATTTGAGTTATCAAAATATGAGTTATTGTAAACTGATACTTTTTACAAGAAATTACCAGTTTAGTTTTTTTTTTTTTTTTTTTTTTTACTTGCTAATTTATATATATATATATATATATATATATATACTTCCTCCGCCACGCATTATGTGCAACAATTACCAAAAACGGATGTTTCACATTATGTGCAACAAATGATAAATTTCCTTTTTGAGTAAGTTTTTTTTAGTGAAATTACATTTCTGCCCTCACTTTACTCTCACTAAATACAATCAATTTTCATAATTAGATTTACTTAAATTATAACATAACTTATTATACTTAATCATTCCCACCAAAATTAATTCATCCCACCTAACAAAATCGAATTCAACCGCCAAAACCCATTTGCATCCCACATTCCACAACCCCTAAATTTTCCCCAAAATTCCAGAAACCCTTCTTTCTCCCTCTTCTCACCGATTTGCTTCAACTATTCATCTTCTCCACCCATTTCGTTTCTCACTCTTCAATTTTCTTTCAAACTCTTTCATTTTCCTTTCTCACTCTTTAAATACATAACTCGTTCTTCCCTGTTCTACTCAGATAGGAAATTGAGTCCCTAAAAATGGCAGATCTTACCCCTATGTACGATGCCTTTTTCGAAAGTGAGGACGACCATGAAACGAAGGTCCTAGCGAAACTTTTGAAGTCATTGGAGGGTAAATCTTCTTCACCCAAGCGTTTTTACAAATCTGAGGAAGCTAAGAAGGTGTTATCCGAGAAATCTTTCGAGGCTATTAGTACGGTCCTTAAATCAATTGAGGACGACGAAAATGGTGTGGATGATATGACCGATGCTGAGTACTGTGCTTGGATGAAGACTTTTCCTAGGCCAAAACCTAAGCCTAAAAAATTGAAAAGGGTTTCTTCTGATGTGATGAGGAGATTAAGGGGAAAAGGGGCGAAACTAGTTGAAAAGATGAAACTTCAACGGTGGCTGAAAAACCAGATGAAACCCCGGAGGAAGAAGAGTTGTACGGCTTCAAATTGTCCGACCCTCCCCCCAAGATGATTTTCCCTTCTGAAGAGGCCAAACTCGGGTCCAAGAGGGTCCGATCTGGGATTGTCGTTGATGAGGAGAAATTTGATCCTTGTCTCCTTGAATTTGTAAAAGATCTGGACCGCAAATTTCATCCCTCCAACTGATTGCGTGCAGCGTAACGGTTTCTTAACCTTAATCTTCTTTTTATTTTAATGTGCAGCGCATATAATTGCTGAAATTGGTTTGTGTTGGTGTTAATTGGTTGAAATATCCATTGTTGGAATTTATTAAGGAGTGTATGTTTTATATGATGTGGGGTGTGAAGTGCTCTTTGTCAGATTGTCTTTGAAGTCACCTAGAATTTTCTTACTTGCGTTTGGCATGATTGTTTGATTGCTGTTTTTCTGCTATTGGTGGCCTTTTATTCTTTGTTGGCTGATTTTGTTGGTACCTTGTTTATTTTTTTGGTATCCTGTTGCTAATTTTATTGGTATCCTGTTGATGGTGTTGTGAGTACCCTACTGCCTGTGGTTGCGTTTTGAGTCCCTAGTTGTTTGAAGGGTTTGCTGATGGGTGAATGATGACTTTATGTTTTTTTTTGGGCTGTGATCTCAATGATCACTATTGAGAGATCACTATGTGTGCATCATGTTCCACCGAATTGGAGTCTTTTTGGATCCTATGTATAGAGTCCCCCTCATTTCATTTAGGTGTGCATTGTGTGGTCCATATGATGAAGGGACTCACATGATCAACATATTGCATTATGGATTTGCTCCACCTATGTTGTATGACATTGGTGTTGAGGTAACCATATTTGGTTTGTATGTGGTGATTAAAGTGTAAACCATCTGATGGAATTTTTGAAACCATAGGTTTTGAACCCTTATTTGAAACACACAATGCAATAACATTAGCAACTCAAAAGTTTTTCATTGAATGATTCATTCTTTTCAAGTGATACACCATAGTTGTCTTACAAAAGGGACCTATTCTAACTGCCTGACATGAAATACATTGACACATAAAAGAAAAAAAGGACAATAAAAAAAAAAAAAAAAAAAAAAAAAAAAAAAACTACTCAAAAGTTACACATAACCACAAGTGTGTTTGAGTCCCTTACATATGGTTATGTGTGGCAGTCTGATTGTAGGCCCTAAATCCAAAAACTTACTTTGCACTTTACACACACTGAAATTTCCTAATCTGCATCAACTTCCATTTCATGATCATTAACTGGTGGTTGTTGATGTGAAGGCCTGAACCTATCATTCAGGTACTTCACAGCAGATTGAACCAATTCATATGGTACTTCCAACCTCTCTGGAAGAATGCCTTGCCTGTCCAATACTCTTTTCTTCATATGCTGCAATATGTAATTGTTCCCACCATCTTTCTTCAAAATTTCAGTCATACAACTTTGCAATGACAGCCAAATGTATTTGTTTGCATTAGCATCAAATGTAGCAAATGCCTCTTCAACTTTCTCAATTAACTCATCCACATTGGTTGGAAAATGTTCATATTGAATTGATTGGATTGTGTTGAAAAGACCCAAATCTAAAACATTAAGATCAGGGGATTGAGGGGGTTGGTACTGCATTGTGATGTTGAACCCTTGTTGTGTTGTTGCTGCCATAAACTCCTCATCTTGGGGGATTTTGTGTGGCCTTGCATTGTCCCATTGTATGCATATATTTTTATCCATGCATGAGGGCCACTTTGAAATGATGGCTGGTATGACTTTGTTGAGGAGCATTTCTCTGATTGCATCTTTATTCACATTTTGCATTGCTTTTGTGACAAAAGTCCCTGCTTGCCTATGCTTGCTTGATTTCTTGGCTGGTTCCTTCACCACAAATGGGAAAATCCCATATTTTCCATCATGAATGACAACAACATTTCTGTCACGAATTGGGTGTCCAATGACTGCCATAAACATGACCTTAATCTTAAACCTTTTGGATTGTTGAAATCTGTGTGGGTCTTCTTCTTTTGGTAACAAGTAGAACCTCCTTGTTTCCGGGCTCAAATAAAACCACTTTTCATCTATGTGGATGACATGATGCATGTCCTCAAATGTTGCATTTTCAGTTGGTGTAGCAGGGGTGAGATGGCTTAATACCCATTGCAGCCTTGCCACCTTATGGTTATCACTTAAAGCTGGATGGTTGGTGCTAGTATGCACTCTGAGTTTCACTCTTTTTTTCAGCCTATGAATGGTGACATGGGATACTTTTAAGGCTGCTGCATATTTTCTTTCTGTTGTTCTTAGCCTCAGTGGAACTGATTGCAGCCATTCATTAGAGAACTCCCTTGGTTTAGGACCTGTTTTGCCCAATTTTTTGGTTCTGACATCTATCAGCTCACCCTTCTCTTTTTGTTTCTTTACATCTGCATAAACTCTGCTGATTGTGCTTCTGTGAACACCATGTTTTCTTGCTAATTTGGTTTGTGCACCTCTTGGTAAATTATCATCTTGTAGTGTTGATAAAATGTCATCAACAATACTTCTTTTTCCATTTAGTGTTAGCTGTTTTCTGCTACTTACTTGTGCCACATTTTGTGCATCTGTGTTGTTATCTTGATGTTGTAATCCCACTTCTTCCATCAATAATTGATCCAACCCATAAAACTGATCAAAATCTTCTTCTTCCATTTTTTAGTCTTTTTTTTTTGGCAGTTGATGAACTAAAGAAGCTAAGTACGTGCTGAAGATTGACCCTTCAAATGATGCTGCTTTGACCACCCACTAAACCATGATTATAATGCTGATTTTGTATTTTTGTAAACTGATTGTATTTAATGCTAACTTGGTAGTGTATTTATGGTGGTTGTAATTTATGAAGAGAGAGGGAAACTCCTTGACTGTAGTAGTGTATTTATAGTGCTCTTTTGGTACTTAACATGGCTGGTGGAGCCAAACTTTAAATTTGGCTGAAATTTTAAAAATTCTGAAAATTTAAAGTTCCCTCCCTTTTTTTATAAAGCTGTTCAGGTTTTTGCTCCAAAAGTAACGGTCCCACATGCATTTCATTTCCTTAATCACATGGGCTTGTTTTCTCTCTCATAAACTAATTTACACTTAACAAATTTCTTCTTGGAGTTTGTGCAAGCAACTTTGTTGCACATAATGCGTGGCGGAGGAAGTATATATATATATATATATATATATATATATATATATATATATATATATATATATATATATATATATATATATATATATATTTAAGTCAAGTATAAGTGATACATAGAAAGTGTAGTAGGAAGAAAAATAAAGAAGAAAAGGGAATAACAAGATTTAAAGAAAAAGAAAAGAAAAAATAAATGTGATCTTTGCCAAAAAAAAAATTAAAAAAAAAGTATTCGAGGAGATTAGAAGAAAAGGGAATAACAAGTTTTAAATGATGTTGAGTTTAAAATTTTGGTGGGCTATGTAAACCGAATTTTGCAACTAACATCCAGTTTTGCAACTTTTAAGGTTAATGAATATATAGCGCAAAATAAAATACATAGTAAAAGTTTTACCTCTATCTTAATTGCTAGATACCTCTGTTTGCAAGCTGCTGCAGCAACTCTCTTTTAAAATCTTCCATAGCTTGTTGTTGTTGTGCTTTATGCTCTTCAAGTTCTGGTTGCTGCTTTTGTTTACAGTCTTCTAACTCTTGTTGTTGCTTTTGATGGCTTTCTTCTAGCTCTTTTATCCTTCGTTCTTGTTCTTGTATTTTCCGTTGTTGTTGCTCAACAAGTCTTCTTTGTTCCAATTGTTGTTTTCCTTTAGAATAACCGCGTAGTGCAGTCCCTTTTCCACGAACATACCCAGACCTGGCTGTAAAACTTGAATTAATCTCTCTTCTTGTGTCATTGAATCACCAACAGTAGCAACTATATTTTTCAGTTTTTCCTACCACGTAATCAAAGTTTTAAAATGAACTTATAGTTAGATTAAAGGAAAATTTATATTACATCAATCAGAGAATATATAATATATGTGACACATACATGAATTATCTTAGAACGTGTGCCATCAGCCCATTCAAGTTTATCTTCTTTGTTTGTATGTGTATGCTGAACAAGCCATATCACATCTGCAGTAGGCTTCACACCATCGTTCTCTTTTGTCTAACACAACAAAAATGCCTTTGCTTTAGAGTCACTATACAAGAAAAATTGAATATCATGTGCAGATGGTATATATTGTATGTTAGTATAAGGTTAGTCATACCAATATATCTTCAACTTCAACAAAAGATAAATTTCCAGAGTGTGAATACATCTTTTGTTTGATAATCGATTTTTGGAATTCCTTTGGCTTACTATCTGCAAAAACACATGAACGAAGATTATAAGACCCAAATCTTTAATGAGTTTCTTTGCTTCATAATAAGAATCAGGAATTGTAGAGCCATGAGCTTGATGTTGTAACTTAAGTAAGCTATCAAACGAACTGTCACTCCACTTATTGAGGACCTTCAAATGCAGCAGTTTCACAATATATGATAATTTAGACATTGTTGTACCTTCTACAGTTAATGGCTGTTGATACTCTTTTAACAAACGGTAAAACTTTTGTGCATCAGCATTAGGTTCTTCGGGCATCAGGTTGTTTTCATTAGATGTATCCTCATCTAGCCCCACATTCATAGAAGCTTCACCACAAGCATCTTGTAACATGGCAAATCCACTATCATGATTGCCAAAGTCATTGCCATTGTCATTTTCCTCATCACTTGAATCATCATATAATTCTCCATGGAATTCCCATGAAGTATACTTCTCATACATTCCCCATTTTAGCAAGTCAAATCTAACATCAAATTTTCTTTTAAAAAATATATTACGACAACTATTACATGGAAACCTAAAAGTGATAGTTTCTTTTTCATTTTCTTCAACACAGAAAGGGCAAAATCTAAGAAGCTATCTACACCATCAATATAATCAGAGGATGAACGATTCTTTAATTTCATCCATGCCTTATTCAATGCCATATCCTAATATAAAAAATCAACTATATTAATGAAATATCAAATTTTTATACAGGAAAAAGTAATAACAATTTTCATAGCTCAAATTTATGCTTTAACTTGTATTCTACCAGTACAAAAGTTCAGAAAATGAACTCATTTTGCACAAAACTTGTTTCTTCAATCTTCTTCCCCTTACCCATATAAAATTATAGGGCACGAAAGTAAACAAACACAAGAAATCCGTAAAACTAAACCTTGATAAAGGAAAAAAACAGAAGCCTAAAATTATCAACCAATATTATCTTCCTTGTCCCAATGACTTATAGTGTGTTTTTTTGTATTATATGTTTGTTAACTTGTTAGGAATTGATCCTTTCTTAAGAGTAGTAGTACATATAATGCCTTCAAGTTGGAGTATACAGGGTAAATGGCAATAAGCAATGGTCCCATCAGTGCTACTAATATATAACTATTATAATTTAGTTGTCATGACTCGTCCTCTTCAGTGCTACTAAAAATCAATGCTACTAACCAACAAGATGAATTATTATTTGCATAACTACTCATAAAGCAAAACAATTACGTACAACATATCAATACTCCACCCAATTAATTTATAAGAATATAAGTATAAGACAAATTGTCCACTCATTTATTATTCATAATGCTACAAAAATGACTTTTATATGATATAACCAAATCAAAAGTCAACCCAACCCCCCTCCTCTTTCCCAAATTTTATTTTACATGTAACATTAAAATAATTTATAACCAAAGTTTCCACTATAGAAAAACATGATAACTGTAAAGTGATGTCCAGGTATCCATCTATTTTATTTTATAGGAAATTAAACCAAACGTCAATGGGGAAATGATACTAGAAAATGGAAAATGTAGTAAAAGCTAAGGAACTAAGGCTTCCATAATTAGTTTCATATAACCTCCATTGTAATAGTATAAACTTCGCATTCTCTGTATTCCAATCTACTCTGTTTTGTAGCTTTTTTTTATCCTTTTTAAGTGTAGATAATTACAAGAAAATGTGTACTCGTAATATATCTCAACCTTAATCTACTTTCATTTATATAGCAGCAAATAGAATAATAATGTGTCTAGAGATAAAACTTCTGCCACTCTTGTTAATGAGCTAAAAGTAGTACCTTTAACTAATCTAATTTATAAAATTTTGCCCCAAAGTAAGAAAATTCAACATTCTAGTAAACCCACTATATCCTAAGCCATAAAAAGTCAAGTCTAAAAGTTAATCAGACATGTTCATGGTTTTTATCAACATAATGAAAAATTAGAACAAAATAATGAAACTTTATAAAAGCAAAAACTTCTACTCACAAAACCCATTACATTTTAGAACTAAATTGAAAAAATATTTGAATAAATTAAATTAAGGCATGTGAAAGGGAGGAAGATAAATTACCAAATACCAGTTTTCCTTGAGAATTTTAGCACTTAAATTCGTAACCGAGTTCAGATGAATCCCTTGAGGAGAAGTATGTTGTGGAGGCAACTATTAAAAAGCAATATGTTTATAATCTCCACTTTCACTAACAAAATACAGATATGCAAAGTTGATACTACAATCAATGAATATAAAAGCTAGTATGTAAGAAAATAGGTGAATTAAAGATGACAAAAATGAAAGCAATAGACCACAATTGAAGTTGTAGCTAAAGTTTGATGGGTCGCTGGACCGGAGAAAGTGAAGAGGTTGAGTCGCCTGAGAAGATCTACTGGCCGTGGATTTTGGGTCACCAAAGAAGATGGGTCTCCATTGGAGAGAGTAGTGGGAAACAGTAAGGGTTTCGAGGGTTTTCTTCAGAGCAAATGAAAAATAATAGAAGATTTGAATGGTTTAATCTATATTTTTGTCTTACCCATTTTATTTTCCTAAATGTTTGACAACGACTTGTTGTTGTCATTATTTTTTCTTCTTTTTTACAACTACATTGGCTGTTGTCATATATATACTTTTTATTACACAACAACTATTTCGTTGCAAAAACCTGACTCAAATTTTCATTGAGTGCCCGCGCTATATTTGGAGGGAGGGAAATGAAATTTTCAGTTTTTGCTACAATATTTGTAACGCTAAAATTGCAGTCGTCGCAAATAACCTATTTAGCAACGACCTAAATTTTGTTGTTGCAAAAAGTCGTTGCCATAAATGGGTATTTTCTTGTAGTGGTCGTTGGAAAGCTCTTGAGATGAGCTTTAATCTCCAATTTGAAGCACTTCAAAATATTAAGTAGAACAAAAGTTATGATCATTTGAATTTGACCTTAATGCAAATATCCTTCCAAAACCCTTCCAAATGCTCTTATTTCACTCTTGGACTCTTTTCCTTGTTTATTTCATTCTTCCATAGCTCCCTCATTTCCTCCTCTTGCCTCCAAATTCTTTTATTATTTGCTCAAAAGCTTCAAAGTACCTTCTTTACACCTAAATATGCACCGAAACACTAGCAAACCCGTGAAGCATAGGATACACAAAAAATGCATAAAAATAGAGTAATTAGTGAACTAAGACATTGATTTCTCACAATTCTAAGGCTCAAAATCACTCTAAAATCATACAAAATTGCAAGCTATCAAGCGCCCCCGGGCGTTAGATAAGAGAATTAAAAGTGGAAATATTAGAGTAAAATTAACATTAATTACACCGAACGACGCGTGATTTTGTCATGCATTCCTAACTTAATACCATTTCAACCAATATAATTATTCCTTATCTAACGCCCCGGGGCGCTCGTTAGCAAGATCCTTATTATTATTAACTCGTGACAATTCTTTGCAATTTGCAATTGATTTCAAACTTTAAAGAAATTAGACAAATAATAAAATTGAAACAAAGTTGCAATCAGTCCGCATATGCTTGATTGATTGGTGGATTGGATTAGGGGCTTTTCTTTTCCCAAAATAATACAAAATTAAATGTCAATAAAAGAAAAAAAAAAGGAATTGGAGAACAGCAAAATGAACCATGAATGATAGTAATGATAATATATATAGCTGATTTTTTTTAGAGGAATAAGAATTTCTTCGGTTGCCAATAATTCAAGGATCAAAACAAATTAAAAAGATATAAATTTTTTAAAAAAATTAAGGAATGAGAAAATTTCTTCAGTGTTAATACGGAGTAACAAATTTTTTGAGAAAAATTACATGAGAATTGTTCATTGAATTTTTTTGTTACAACAAGAAAATAGTGATAAAAATAATGGAAAAATGGAATACAGAAGGTTTCATAATTTAAATTGAAAAGAGAGAAGGTAATAAATCACAATTTGGTTAATTCAACGGAAGTTTAATGTATTAAATAATAGGGTAATTAGTGTAAATTTAATATTGTGTCTTTGAATAAGATAGAGATAAGAGAGGATTATGAACAGGGTAATAAATACAAAGGGATCAAGTTTTTTTTTAAAGAAATTGAGCTACGGGCTTTTGAGGCCCTCATATATCTGGGGTCTTGTGCTGAGGACCAAGATGCACAGGGCCTTAACCGGCCCTGATTACACTCTACTACCAATTTCCTCTCGGCTTTCTCCATAAGCCGCCCCGCCAAAACGGATAATACCACACTAACGCCTTTCCCACGGCCTCCTTGATCACTCTGGCCGGGTCCCGGCCAGAGTGTTTTTCCTTATTCCGGTAAAATTGAATTACAGGAATTTGGAACCGGAGGCCGTCTTGGTAATCGATATCCTAGAGTTCCTTCAACTCGTATGGGGTGGGCCTAGCCGGAGCTATTAGCTCCGGGGCCCGCCTCGTTACGTTAAACATTAAGGTTGTTTTTGTACCACCTATGGAATGTGCCATATTGTAGTGTGGACTAGTACAAGTAAGAGAGTGGAAGAGAGATGAATAATAATGTAGTTTGAGTTGGGTTTGTGAAATAATATAACGATATTTGTAGAAAATGTGGATAGAAAAAATATTAATGATTAAAATAATGTAGGGTTTATAATTGGAAGGAGTGAAAATACAAGCGAAATTGTCCATGCATTTGCAAGGAAATGGTACCAACACTCTTTTGATCGATGCAACTAACGTAACATAGTTTTTTTTAACACAAACAAAAAATATTTATTTTAATAGGCTATTGCCATAGTTTTAATTAATCAAGCATCATATAATTTGTACAATGAAAATAGATGCGGACCAAAATAACGCCCAACCTATAGGCTAAGACTAGTACTTCACTGTACATATCCACCTTAGTACCCTTAACATTACATAACAGTACCCCAAAAGCAAAATCCATCCATATCCAAGATTAAAATAGGACTACATTGACATAGCAGCTGTGATATGTGAAGCAGCAGCAGCAGCTTCATTTGCAGCAGTGGTGACATGAACCAAATCAGCTTCATCAACTGCATGCACACATTCAGGTACAAGGTAATGAGTTTTGTATCCCACTGCCATTTCTTTGCCAAAAGCAGTGAGCTTGTGAGCCAGAATGTTCTTCTCTCTTGGAACATGTGAAATAATGGCAACCTCAAAACGGCTTAGGACTGCAGCAACATCACATACAACAGCTGCCAGTTCATGATGTAGATTTGGACCCGTAGTAAGCAACATGGCTCTCAAGGACTCAGCATCAGTTTCAACTACAACCTTCTTAATCCTTAGATTATCCGCAATTGACAGCCCATCATTCAAAGCATACAATTCTGCTGCAAGAGGAGAGATTGCTGAATACTTACACGAAAATCCCACATACCAAGTCCCATCAGCACGCTTCAGAACACCCCCACCTGAAGAGGTTGCAGAATTCATCCATGCTCCATCAATGTTGATTTTTATGTAACCTTCCTTTGGAGCTTCCCATTTAAGGCTTGATGAGCTTCCAACCTTAGCCTTCCCCTTATTTTTCTTATCCTCAACCTGCGAGATAATATAAGTGTGAACTGATAATCCAAGAGAAATTTTGTGAACAAAGAGAAAGAATTAACAGGCTTATTCTCAAAAACCATATTATTTCTTTGCAACCAAAAATGCCAAAGAGTTGTGACAAATATTAGTTTCCATTTTTTATCTAACCCCAAATTATAATTCAACCAAACTTTCCAATCTTCATTCTTGAAAAGATGAAAATTAAAATTTGTTAGTTGGTACACTTTGGCAAAAATGTCATTCCATAAAATTGAAGATGTAAAACAATCTCGAAAAAGATGAATATGCGTCTCATTATACAAATTACACCGTGAGTAAATTGGAGAGATAAGAGGCATGTAAGATGATATTGTTTCAGCCACAGGTAAAATAGAGTGTGCACAATTCCAAGCTAACATTTTATATTTAAAAGGAGCTTGTATTTTCCACAATGACTTCCAAGAATCCAAATTTTTTGATGAAGTACAAGAACCCTTTAATAAAAAATGATAGGCTGATTTTATGGTGAAAATTCCAGTAGTGCTAAGATCCCTAGTAATAAAATCTTCCAAGTCATGAATTTTAGAGAAAGGAGGAGCTTTAATCAAAGGAACAATATAAGAGGGTAAAAGATGTTGAATATCTCCCAAATACCAACTCCCATTTCTAATTATATGAGCCACACTCCAATGTCCTTTTGAATTAGGAACTTCAACATTCATAATAGTATACAAGGGAGCTTTACCCACCCAATGATGAAACCAAAGTGAAGTTGTTTTCCCATTTCCAATACCTACCCTTAAACCCGAGGCCAATAACTCTCTTCCTTTCAAAATATCTTTCCACATTTATGATTGAGAAGTATTTTCATTACAATCAAATAGGGCACTATGTTTTAAATATTTTTCATTTAAAATTTTAACCCAAAGTTTAGATGGATTAGTTAACATAGTCCACCCTAACTTAGCCATAAAAGAAATATTCCACAATTTTAGTCTTCTAATCCCAAGCCCTCCTATCTCCATTGGTTTAGTAACATGATTCCATCCTAGCCTTGTGGTATATTTAGTTCTATCAACTTTATTCCATAGGAACTTTCTACAATACCTTTCTATATCCTCACAGATTGAAAGAGGTAACATACTAGTCTGCATCAAATACTCTGGAAAGGAAGATAAAACAGATTTAACAAGAGTGCATCTTCCAGCTAAATAAAGTAACTTAGATTGCCATCCTTTTATTCTGTCAAAAGTTTTATCAAGAAGGCCAAAATAATCACTTTTTTTTAACCTTGTTAGGATTAATTTCCACACCAAGGTATTTTCTAAAAGAAGTTGAAACAGAAAAATTAAATTCTTGCGTTAAATCCTTTCGGATATTATAACACATCTTCTTTGGAAAAATCAATGAAGACTTGTTTTGGTTGACTCTTAGCCCTGAAACATTCCCAAAATCATTTAAAACATCCATGATGATTTTTATATTGAACTTAGAAGCATGCCCAAACATAAACACATCATCTGCATAGAAAATATGGGAGAGATGAATAGAATTTGTTACCTTAATAGGTTTCCATAACCCTTGATTCACCTTTTTTTCAATCATTAAAGATAATCGCTCAAGACAAAGAACAAAAATGTAAGATGACATCGGGTCACCTTGTCTTATGCCTCTTGAAGGCCTAAATTCTGTAGTTATTTCCCCATTCCACAAGACTGAAATTTGTGGAGTAGTAATACAATACATGATGAGCTTGACAAAATTAGGGGGGAAGTGAAAACCAATAAGTGTTTCCTCTATAAAATTCCATTCTAAGCTATCATAAGCCTTTGTTAAATCCAATTTCAATGCCATTATATTTTTTCCTTTTTTTGCCTTATTAAAAATATGAGCCATCTCTTTAACAATAATAACATTGTCTTCTACCCCTCTCCCCTGTATAAAACTAGATTGTAAAGGGCTTATTAAGAGATTCAAAAAGGATTTTAGCTTTCGTTTGGGTCCAATTTAGTCCAATTGGGCCTGGTCCATAAATGATTCAATTCAAAGCCCAAGATCAAAGGTTCAACTCTCCAGCCCATGCTAAGTCAAGGTCAGTCAACATGGCTAGCCCATTTGGCTCCGGCCCACTTCTTCCAATTATGCTAGGGTATAAAAGCCATCAATTGTACCACTTTAAATTCAATTCACATATAGCCTCAAGCAATTAATTCTCTTGCATAGCTTTCCTCTCTACACATTGTACTGACTTTAGCATCGGAGGGGCCTTCCTCGGCACAACCCCCGAGGCTAGTTTACGTGTGTTTGCTGTGCAGGAAACCCTCGGCCCAACGTCATTTGGACCGAGCCCAGTCTTCACCACGTCTTTGGACCTTCGGCAAGGACCCATTGTTTTCATCCGAAACAGCTTTGATGAAATCAACTGTGTAATTAATTTGTACATAGTATTACGTAACCCTATAGGCCTAAATTGAGAAAGATTTACAGGATTATCAAATTTTGGAATCAAAGAAATATAAGACCTATTAATTTCCGGATTAAAAGCACAATTAACAAAACTATCCTCACAGAATTTGTGCAAGATAGTTCCCATAGAGTCCCAAAAAGCTTGAAAAAATCTAGGTTGTATTCCATCGGGGCCTGGACATTTTAAGGGTTCCATACTAAATAAACTGACTCTAACCTCTTCTATACTTGGTCTGTAACGTGCCAAAATAGAGTATTGATCATCAGTTAGTTTATTATTGGGAAAAAAAGATCCTGATCCACCTCTATTGACTAATTTTGATTGAAAGATATCCTTATAAAATTCCATAGCCATCCTCTTCAAAATTATATCATCACTTATCCAATTAAGCTCAGAATCTTGCAAACAAATTATTTTTCCTCTACTCATTTTTATCTTTGCAATTGTATGGAAATATTTTGTATTCATATCCCCATATTTCCTCCAATTCAAACCCGCTTTTTGTGCCCATATTATCCTCTCTTTTTTATATATAACTTTTAATTCCAATAATAAATCTTTTTCTAAATTAATAAGGTAATCCGAATGTTTGTTAGCTAAATATTTCTGAATTCCTCCTATCCTAGCCAACAATCTATCCTTTTTATATTTTAGATTTCCAAAAATATTATGATTCCAAGTTTTTATATTTTCATGGAATTTATTTAAACCAACTAAATAATTATCATTCGGTTTTTCCCATTGATTAATAAAAAAATTTGGAAAATCAGGATGATTTAACCAAACTTCCTTGCACCTTAACGGAAAAGGCCCACTAACCCTAGGGTTTGTACAATCAATTAAAATAGGAGCATGATCCGAATAAGTAACATAGTTACATACAAGTACATACCAACCCTACTTCTGTTTTTTACTTTAATTAATAATTTGATCGAAGACTTGGAATTAAAGTAGTACGTACTATAGTTTGAAAAGGACGTAGTCTACTTAATTAGTCCTAATAAGTAATAAATAATCTTAATATGTATCCTAGTGAATGAATGCTTGAGACAATATTATTATTTTTCTTTATTTTTTGTCAAGTAAGGAAATTTTTATGTCATGATCGACATGATAAGTAATTGTTTGATATGTGAAACAAAAATTTCTGTAAGGTTTGAAAATGAGAAAAAAATAACTCATTCTAAATTATTATTGATGAATTAAGGTTTTGAGGTACAATAAGAGAACAGAACTCTGCTTCTTTTTTTTAAAAAAAAAAATATTTATATCTTTTGATTGATTTAGATAAAAAAAAAAAAAGGGTAATTGACATAATTAAATTACAAGTTAAGATCAATTTAATGAAATAAAGCACAAGATATTATTTCATGGGAAGTGCAAGTTCCTTAGTGTTAACCAAACATCACAAACTCAATTCTTAGGAATTTTACAAGGAAAGTAAATTTCCATGAATTGTAAGTTTCCAAAGGAATTTAATTCCTATGGCAACCAAACGAGCCCTTAATCCTTATGTAATTATGTTGCAAATAGCCAAATAGGAACCACTGACAAATAATAATGATGCAAAAGAAAGCTAAGTGATAAGGACAAAGGCAATAAAGAGGAAGAAATTACTGTGAAATTGTAATATAATGATGCAAAAAATATATTTTTTTTGAAATTGTAAGAAACCTCAATTAGATTCTTCTCATATGTGGTCAATTCCGTAAGTTGGAAATTGTAGTATTTATAGGTTTTTCCGTCCTTTATTTTCTATTATAGATAGAGATAAAAATGTGATAAAGAAATATGTCAATTAATAAAAGGAAATAAGGTAAATATATTTTGTAGGAAACATTGGTATGACGGACTGACTTGTGATTTAAGTACAACATCGTCAACATGTAATAGTGTAATACAAAGTATTCAAGAGGCAAAGATTTTTCAAATAATGAATTTTATTTCCCTTTTGGTAGGAAAATAGAGTATCTAATCAAAACATAATGAAGAAGGAAAAACGAGTAGAATTTTCTTCTATTCGGTCCTTCCCCACAAGCTAGTAGCTAGAAGTGTCTCTTTCTCCAATTTTTTTTGCTTAAAAATTTAAAGGAAAACCAGTATTAGTTAATACTTGGCCTGTTTTCATACGATTATATTTAGTTCAGTTCAGTTCAACTCTAATAAGTTTAGTTCAGTTCAGTTCAGCTCCTAATTTCCTTCTCTTATAAAATATTCATTTCATTTCAGTTCAGTTCAGTTCAACTCTAATAAGTTCAGTTCAGTTAAGTTCAGTTAATGAGAACAGACCCTTAATACATGTCTTTTTTCTTGAAAAAGAGTTGAAAAAAGATGTCATGGTTTCTATTGCTAAGTGATTAGACTTTGTGACTGCTTTTTTACAAGGTTAATTATGAGGAGATTAGGGTTTTATAAAACTACTCCATCCGTCTCAAAAAAATCAGGGTATTTGGTTTTTTTTTAAAAAAAAAATCAACTTTGACCACTTTTTATTTCTATTATATAAAATAAATTTTTTATTAAAAACTTGATATTCCGATAATATACATTAAGCGAAAAAAAAAATGGTCAGAATTGATAAAAAAAAAAAAAGTATGAATGTTTTTTTTTTTTGAATTTTTTTTTTGAAAAAAGAAAGTGTGAAAAGAGACCAACAATTGCAAGGAAACATCCGCCATACTCGTTCCTCAAAAAAAAAAACATCCGCCATACTCACAATGATAACGACCGACGCAAGTCTATGAGAGGAGGAACTCTGTTTAGCATAATTTAGTTATAGATAGTTACCGTATGAGTATAATTTATAAAGCTAATATATTTGTTAGTTATAATTAGAGGTGTCAATTCGGATGATCGGATCTGGCCGGATAAATTTTAAAAGTTGAGTCATGCTAAATTATTAAATCCACGCAAGTCTAAATATGAATCGGATAATTTTCGAGTCGATTTCAAATCGAATCGAGTCGGATGTGATTTTGACACCTCTAGTTATAATCTATGTAAAGAATTTGATAAAATAAAATACAGAGTATCACTTATTGGAGTAGTTGCTAACTACTTTTATTTAGTGTTATTCTACGTAACGAACTTGTATAATAAAATCAGTTGTTCGTTGACTAATGACCTTAACAAGACTTGGAAGTCTATAGTCTTACAAGTTTGCTTTCCTGCTTGTTGAAATCTAACCTATAGCAAAGACTTCCAAAAAAAAATTAAATTGAAAAACATTACTCGTATTGTATAACCATCAACCTAAGAAATCATAATTAGGTCATAGTCTCGTAAAAATAAATTCCAAATTTTTCCTCTGTATGTCACCTCTTTTTATAAAAGAGAATAATTTATCGAGTTTGGAGTAATTGGTAAAACTATTAAAAAATTATACTCGTAAGTCTTTATGTTGTGCAAGGTTCTGAGTTCGAGTAAATGCATTAGCTTACCAAAATTTCAATATTTTATTACTTCGTATAAAATATTAATCTAACTACTTCGTATATTTCAAAAATAACTTAATTATCACGATTTCATGACGAAAAATATGTGGCTCCGCCGTTGCTTGAAAAAATCAAAACTATTAACCTAATTTATACTAACTACTTATTACAATTGATAATTCATAACTATATACAAAGTATACTCGATTGCAAGTTGATAAAGCATGAAATTCGATATGAATTAGGATACATTTGTTTTTATTTTTTTAATGTGCACTACTTCCTTTTGTAGAAATATATGGGTCTATGGGCTTAAATGAAGAGGAGATTGTTACAGTTGGGGCAACGCCAGAAAGTAATTGTGGGCCGTGATGGACCAGCCCACTAATAGCAATCGTTCTTTAATTTGTCATTAATATTAAGATTGTGAACCTAAAGGTGCATATGTTTATCTAGGTGTGTTGTGTGCGTATTCAATTTCTTCACACCGGCTTGCGATACATCATGGATAGGGAAAAGCTTCAACGTCCGTCGACATCATACATATTGTCACTTGAGTGAAACTAATCGTATTACAAATTGGCTAGCTTAAATCACATGAAATAGATTAAGTCATGGTCGGTCCACTTTGCATGTGAGTACTAGATCATGAAAAGATTTTAGACAATTTCATCATAAGAGTGATAACTTAACATGTGGTATGTCCATGGACAAACGTTAGACAAACCGTATAAAGAAAAAACAAAAATGAATATCACAAGCTCTTTACTTAGTACGGAGTAGTTTTCTGGTTTTATCAGCAGGTAAATATCATAAGAAATTAATAATCTGTACTCTACTAGGCTAGAAAACTTGAGTAGTTACTCTCTAAAAATGAGTGCTTGATCCTTGTTAATTAGATAAGTACATAGAGATGAGGGAAAGACAGATTTGACTAGATTACCCTTATTAAGACTAATGCCATAATTAGCGAAGGTTTATCTTAACCTATTTATGCTAAAGTGAGTGAGAGTAAGATAAAATTAAAGTATAAACAAAAGCATAATTGACATACTAATATGAATTCAATAGGAAAAAGAGGTTCAAATAAGCAGCTAGAGACAGTTTGCTAAGACATACTTACAAAAGAGAAAGTAAAAGATAGGATATATTAGGCTAATGGTGCAACTTATAAATAGGACTACCAGCAGAAAATTCCATCCAGGGATACATTTTAGGATGGCATATAGAACAAGGTACTTCCAGAGGATGGAAAATTCCCCCCTTAGCATATGTTGTAACACCACCTTGAGCAAAGAAAAATAAAATAAAAATTAGAAATATAGTTCAATAGCAATGTTCATTAAACAAGATGAAAACAAGAGTGAGGGCCCGTTGAACTGAATATTTTATGAGAGAAGGAAATTGAGTTGATTAGATTACCTATACTGGTATTCAATAAACAAGGTTTTAGTATGTGGCAGCAACGAACAGCATCCCCGCGATCATCAGCATTGATTATCTTGTCACCCCAGAGCTCAACAAAGAAGAGTTGTATCTCTGGATAAGGAGTGGTCTGATTTTTAACCCTCCTAGCTAAGAAGTTAACATGGTAAATTGAATGCCTTTCACCATCTACCATTCCATAGGCATAACTAAATGGCAATGCTGCTACAACCTCATATTCTGGACTAATAATACTACCATTCTGTTCATTATAAAATTCTAGCCCCCAAAGAGCGAATTTCACACAATGTATAAAGTAATGGGAAGATGCTCGTCTTTCAGCAAGTATTGGCAGAATTCGATCTAGACGCAAATGTCCTTCCTCAGTTATCAATGAGTGACAATCTCGTTCAGGACTATACTTCAACTCAAGTGGAAATATTTCATACCTGACAAACATGTACATGCTTATTTTTAGATTCCGTTTTCGTTTGTCAATGCACAAATTCAGATACTTAATTAACAATCGGAGTGATTTCTCAGAATAATAAATATAACTAATTCCTTTCATATACTATTACTTCTTTTGCTTTTATTTACTTGCAACACAACCTCGTGGCACATGCTAAATTAATCAGTACAAGTATATTATTTACAGGTTGGTTTAAAAACTATTTCCAGAAGGTATGGTATAAAACGTAGAATCTCAGGATTGTATATATATGGTTTACTGAAAATCAACAATAAAAAGAAAAATCAACATATAATATACTTGGGCACGGGATCGCCAACAATAATCCGATTACAGTAGCCAAGAGTGAGCAGAGTCCGTAAACCAATTGGCCTGCAAACCAAAATAAAAAATAAAAAATTAATTGCCAATAATCAGAATTATATTTCCTACGAATAATAATAAAATGAAAAGGAGAGAAATACTGATCGGATGATGAATTGAGAAAACAAATTGGGTAGTCTTGATAAAAGTTTTGAAATATATTGGCCAGTTTATCCGCCGCCATTATTTTTGTGAATTGTTCCACAAAAAGGAAGAGCAATGAATTCGTTTTTTTAAAAAAAAGGAAGAGCAATGAATAACAACACAAGTAGGTATAGCCGCATAAGAACATAAGAAGGGTTTCTACCTTATAGTTGTTGTGGGCCGTTGATCATTTTTTAATCTACGCCGATTTGTTTTCAAAGAGGTGTCATTTGTCTGGATCTCAACATGATCCAGACCGGGCCATGGTTAAATAATCTGGCCCATTATTCAACATTATTATTATTATTATTATAAAAAAAAAACTCTACAAATTCAATCAATTTACAAGAAATTGGTGGGAAGCCGAGATACAATCTAGGCCCCACCCTTCTAGCTATAGCGAAACCGATCCTACTAAAGATGTGAGCAGTTGCACGAGCACCAATATCCTGAGTCTTAGCGAACGCCTGAACTCGCTTCAGCAACGCAATAACATCCTTCTCTAATTCCCCTAACAAAGAAAAGGAGAAAGGAAGAAAACCATAGCCAATAGCCCTGCAACAGAGTTGCTGCTGGGGCTCCTGAAGTTTCAGATAGGGTGTCTGACCCTTTCCTTGATAGCCAAAAGCTTCTGATGCAGGTAACTCTTTTGGCTTTTCATTTTTAGACTTGCTTTCATCATTTTCATTACATTTTTTTCACTTTCCTTGCTTTTTCGCAGCTATCACAAAACCATTTAGTAGCCACTGCCATGCGTGATGAGCTGGAGGCTAAGCTGGAAGCAGCTAATAAAATGAAAGCGGAAGCAGAAGGTAGAGAAAAGAGGATGAATGAGGCCTTTGATATTTTTTGTAAAGAGATAGAGAAGGATGTCCAGCCAGCCTCTAATGAAGAGAAACACTACTCAATAAGTACGGAGCAGTGGACATTCCAACTTTCCGGGCTCGAATTGAGCGAAAGATTGAGGCTGAGGTGGTCACTCGGATGGCTGACCGAGAAAAAAAACTTGAGCAGAAAATTAAAAGTTTGGAGACAGATGTAGCGCATCTAGACCAAGCTGTTGCTGATAGAGATGATCAACTTTCAATTGCTCAGCTCGCTGCTGATGCCAGGGACAAGAGGCTGCAAGAAATGGAAAATAAGCTGAAGGAGAAAGAGACAGACCTGTCTCAAGCTGCGACTGCAGTAGGCTTTGTCCAACATCAATTGAAGAATCTAAGGGACGAGGCCGCTAAGATTCAGCCCCAGCTCGATGAAGCAAAAAAGCAGCTTGCTGATGCTCAGCAAAAGCTAAATTCAGCATTTATACTCAGGAGGAGTACAACCAGGCCTATAACATTGGCTACGAAGTGGCTTGGCGCCTTGCTATTCATGTCAACCCTGAGATAAATTGGGACCAAGCTGAGGAATGGGCCATGGCCGAAGATGATTATTATATAAGGACTGCCCATCTAGCTGAGAGCGAATTCCTGGTTCGCTGGGATGCAAAGTTGGCCAAAATGAAGGCTGAAGCTGCTGAGAAGGAGAAAGAAGCTGAGGCCTAGAAAAAGAAAGAGGCTGAGAAAGCTCCAGCTCATGCTGCCTCATCCTCAGTTGGCACAGGGGACCCCATTGGTTCCAGCTCAGCACAACCAGATCTTCCTAAAGCATAGGAACTCAGGCAGCCGTCCTCAGAATCTTGCGGATCAACATGCACTTAACTTTAGACTTGTCGCAATCTCACTTCAACGTTTTGGCTCTTTAGATGTTTTTTTTTGCTTCAGCTTGCCTCACTAAACAAACTTTTAGCCTTATTTTTGCTTAGGGTTATACTTGGTTCAGCGGCTGTAATTTTCTGCTTGTGGGCGGCTGCCGACATTATTTCCATGTTCTAAAACATACGATTTATTTGTAGCTCCAAATCCGAGCACACTTTTCACTCATCTACTGCTTATCACTCAATTGCCTTACTTTAAACTTTGTTCTCTAAAAGGTATACTATCTTGCTAAAAAAAACAGAGAGAGATAAGGGCTATGCAAACTTTAATTACTATTACTCAACAATGAATACCATATTAGATAATGACCTTGTAAAGAATCTTTCTCAATATGGCATTTTAATAAACAACTTTACTTTAACACACAAAACACTTCAACGTTCATTACATCATAAAACATTACATCATAAAATTCATTTCCTTAGTTACAAAAACATCTTAAACTTCCAAACTTCATCAAAAATCCAACAGCTCAATTATCTAATAGTCTTGCAAAAGATAGCCATTACATTCACAAATCTAAGAATCCATCAACACTCTTACTCAGTAAAAGCTATATTATATTCATTGTTCAAAGACAATTTAAATCAAAACTTTTATACAACCTGCAACATCAAAAAATTCATAACAATATATATATATATATAGAGAGAGAGATAATTCCAAGATAATTCCAAAACACATCGAAACTTCTAACATATTACATTTTCAGTTCCTTACTTACAAAACATCATAAACTTCCATACTTCAGCTAAAATCCAACCTAATTTCAATAACTACTAATAATTCAAACAACTAAAAGCCCCTAAATTGCTATACTACTTATATACTTAAAAGCTTAATTGATCGCCTAATTAGAATCATACCCATAATACTCTTCAGACTGCTCATACCATGAATCGTACTCCTGATCTTCTCCCTCTTCATTTTCTTCCTCCTCCTCTAAGTCTCTGTCTTGATTCAGCTGAGGCTACTGTTGGCTCTACTGCACCAACACAACATTCTCTTCAGCAGCTGCAGGCTGCTGCTGCACGTGCTCAGATGACGAACAAGCGTTGCCTCAATGACCCCTTTCACTGCATCGTCTTCATCGCTGATTTCCATATCAGCCTCCCCACCTTCAGCGCTAACGCCTTCAGCATCCTTTCCATGACTACACTGACCCTTGCTTTTGGAAGACTCGCCTTTAAAGCCAACAATTCTCCTCATTCTAACAGGTTTTTCGTCGGTATCACTGTCAATTGGAATTGGAAAATCAAAAGTGCTGCCGATTTTAAGCTCCTTGGCCTTACTCCTGTTCTTCGCAACCTCATCACACTTTGCTATTTGTCTATCTATATCTTCCATGTCCTTCATCAATGCTTCAAGCTTCTTTGTCGCATTTGAACGGACTTCAGAGCCTGCCAAAAACTGACCCCCACTAGGTGAAAAAACAAAATTGGCACCGGTTCAAAACCCCTCAATACCACCGGTTTGAACCGGTGCCAATGTGGGGGGTGCCAATTAGAGGATAAAAAAACCACCGGTTTGAACCGGTGGCAAAAGTCGAAATTGGCACCGGTTAACCGGTGCCATAAAAGCCTACAAAAAATTAGTTCAAAGTTTTTGGCACCGGTAAACCGGTGCCAAAAAAGCCCAAAATATCAATTTTTTTTTGTGTCTTTTTTCACTTAAAAATTAAATTGACTAAAATAAATAAGAACAACAAAATATAAATCGAATATCATTGAATATAATTGAAAATTTATAGTATATAATAAAAAAAAAATTACAATATAGATCAATAAAATTAATCAATTACAACTTATAAATAAAAAAGAAAAAGAAAAACTACAATATAAATAAAAAAAATATACAACATCACAATCAAAAAAACCCCAAACAACATCTAAATCAATATTCTTGATTCTTGATTCTTCGATTATGTGCACTATTTTGGGCTTGCAAAGCAATAGTATACCTGCGCCAATTAAAACATCCAAAAAAAATCGATTAAAATGAATTAGCTGCGAAAAAAATAAAAAAAAACCCACAAAATTAAAAAAAAATGGAATTAAAATCGATTAAAAGAAAAAAAATCGATTAAAATAAAAACAAAATCGAAAATTAAAAAAAAACGATTAAAATAAGTTTAAAATCCCACAAAATAAAAAAAAAATCGAATTGAAATAAGTTAAAACATCGATTAAAACAAACCAGAAAATCGAAAATCAGTTAAAAACCCAGAAAAAAAAAACCGAATTAAAATCGATTAAAATAAAAAAAAAATCGCTTAAAATAAAAAAAAATCAATTAAAATAAAAACAAAAATCGATTAAACCCTATCTTGCTCATGCATGTGTTCTTGGTGGATTAAACCAAAAAAAATTCGAAGAAACCCAGAAAAATCAACTAACATAAAACCCAGAAAAATCAATTAACATAAAGCCTAGAAAACTCAAAATTGAAATCGAAAAAAAATGCCTAGAAATCGAAGAAAAATAAATCAAAATCGAAAAAAAAAATCTATTAAAATCGAATAAAAAAAACCAGAAATCGAAAGAAAATAATCAAAATAAAAAAAAAAATCAATCAAAGTTGAAATCGAAAAAAAAAAACCAAGAAATCGCAAAAAAAAAAAAAAAAATTGAAATCGAAAAAAAAATACCTAGAAATTGAATGAAAGAAAGGAGGACGGTGTTGCATGTTGGTGGTCTTCGAATGATAGAAGGGAGGAGGACACCAGGGAGAACGAGATGAGGGAGAAATAAGAAAGAGAAATAGAAGGAGGAGAAGGAGATCGAGAAAGAGGAGGAGAGGAGATAGAGGAGGAGAGAGAAACGGCTGAGAGAGGGAGGAGGAGAGAGAAACGGCTGAGAGAGGAGAAATAGAGAGAGTATGTTAGGGTTGGGGGGGTTTAATGGGCCGGTTTTTTTAAAAAAAAAATATTTGATGGCACCGATTCACTTCAAACCGGTGGGCTTTATGTTTTTGCCACCGGTTTGAAGTGAACCAGTGCCATATATCCCTGGTTCAACTTCCCACCAATTTTTAAGGCCATTTTTGCCACCGGTTTGGAGTGAACCGGTGGCAATTAGGGGGTGCCTTTTTGATTTTTTCTACTAGTGCCCGTAAGTTATCCTTTCTCCTTACTAAGAAATTCCAATATCAGGCTGTAAAGGGAGTATTTTCATCAGCTCCGGCCATAGTTATCTTTGAATTTTGAAGTTTGAACGACTGAAAAAACAGTTAAAACAAAAAGCTCTTCCAATTTTCCAAAGAAATACAGAATACTTATGGGGAGATGTGTAATAACCTTCAACTCCTGGCTTTTTAATCAAAATTAAGTCGTCAGTTTTCCCTTTCATGTCTTTTCGAATTTCTGTCATAATTGCAGAACAAGAAAAGATGCACAATTTTACATAACACACGTTGTACGAAGACATACTTCATTTTGGAAAATCTAATTATGTAGTTTTTGTTACATATAAGGATTACATATGAATATTTTACTCCAAAAACATAGGAACTAAAGTAGGGCCTAATCCTCTAGGAACTAATTTACAACTCTTACAACGTAGCCCAAAAAAACAAGACTAACGCTTGGGCCTTCTTAACTACATTTTCATAAAATAGGTCCAATTAAGGATCACCCAATTTTTTAAAACTACTAGCTTAAATTTTCATTTAATTTTAGAAGCAGCAAGCAATACATCAACATATTTATATTTAAAATAAAGCAAGACTGAGTTTCCTTAATTTGATACAATTACTATATCACTATTTACATAATTAACATACACATTATAGATTATTGCTACATTATAAATTGACATGAATACACAGTAATTATACTACATGTTATAAATTATAGGTACATAAACAACCAGAACTTTATTAACCTATATATAATAATAACATTAAATATTTATATAATGCAACAAATAATATGTCAAAATACAACAAATTAATTACACAATAACGTTAAACACACATCTAAACTTTTCTGATTTACCATACGAAGCGCGCGCATCGCGCGCGCGGGAGCTCGATAACTAGTTAAATTGAAAAACATTACTCGTATTGTATAACCATCAACCTAAGAAATCATAATTAGGTCATAGTCTCGTAAAAATAAATTCCGAATTTTTCCTCTGTATGTCACCTCTTTTTATAAAAGAGAATAATTTATCGAATTTGGAGTAATTGGTAAAACTATTAAAAAATTATACTCGTAAGTCTTTATGTTGTGCAAGGTTCTGAGTTCGAGTAAATGCATTAGCTTACCAAAATTTCAATATTTTATTACTTCGTATAAAATATTAATCTAACTACTTCGTATATTTCAAAAATAACTTAATTATCACGATTTGATGATGAAAAATATGTGGCTCCGCCGTTGCAAAAAATCAAAACTATTAACCTAATTTATACTAACTACTTATTACAATTGATAATTCATAACTATATACAAAGTATACTCGATTGCAAGTTGATAAAGCATGAAATTCGATATGAATTAGGATACATTTGTTTTTATTTTTTTAATGTGCACTACTTCCTTTTGTAGAAATATATGGGTCTATGGGCTTAAATGAAGAGGAGATTGTTACAGTTGGGGCAACGCCAGAAAGTAATTGTGGGCCGTGATGGACCAGCCCACTAATAGCAATCGTTCTTTAATTTGTCATTAATATTAAGATTGTGAACCTAAAGGTGCATATGTTTATCTAGGTGTGTTGTGTGCGTATTCAATTTCTTCACACCGGCTTGCGATACATCATGGATAGGGAAAAGCTTCAACGTCCGTCGACATCATACATATTGTCACTTGAGTGAAACTAATCGTATTACAAATTGGCTAGCTTAAATCACATGAAATAGATTAAGTCATGGTCGGTCCACTTTGCATGTGAGTACTAGATCATGAAAAGATTTTAGACAATTTCATCATAAGAGTGATAACTTAACATGTGGTATGTCCATGGACAAACGTTAGACAAACCGTATAAAGAAAAAACAAAAATGAATATCACAAGCTCTTTACTTAGTACGGAGTAGTTTTCTGGTTTTATCAGCAGGTAAATATCATAAGAAATTAATAATCTGTACTCTACTAGGCTAGAAAACTTGAGTAGTTACTCTCTAAAAATGAGTGCTTGATCCTTGTTAATTAGATAAGTACATAGAGATGAGGGAAAGACAGATTTGACTAGATTACCCTTATTAAGACTAATGCCATAATTAGCGAAGGTTTATCTTAACCTATTTATGCTAAAGTGAGTGAGAGTAAGATAAAATTAAAGTATAAACAAAAGCATAATTGACATACTAATATGAATTCAATAGGAAAAAGAGGTTCAAATAAGCAGCTAGAGACAGTTTGCTAAGACATACTTACAAAAGAGAAAGTAAAAGATAGGATATATTAGGCTAATGGTGCAACTTATAAATAGGACTACCAGCAGAAAATTCCATCCAGGGATACATTTTAGGATGGCATATAGAACAAGGTACTTCCAGAGGATGGAAAATTCCCCCCTTAGCATATGTTGTAACACCACCTTGAGCAAAGAAAAATAAAATAAAAATTAGAAATATAGTTCAATAGCAATGTTCATTAAACAAGATGAAAACAAGAGTGAGGGCCCGTTGAACTGAATATTTTATGAGAGAAGGAAATTGAGTTGATTAGATTACCTATACTGGTATTCAATAAACAAGGTTTTAGTATGTGGCAGCAACGAACAGCATCCCCGCGATCATCAGCATTGATTATCTTGTCACCCCAGAGCTCAACAAAGAAGAGTTGTATCTCTGGATAAGGAGTGGTCTGATTTTTAACCCTCCTAGCTAAGAAGTTAACATGGTAAATTGAATGCCTTTCACCATCTACCATTCCATAGGCATAACTAAATGGCAATGCTGCTACAACCTCATATTCTGGACTAATAATACTACCATTCTGTTCATTATAAAATTCTAGCCCCCAAAGAGCGAATTTCACACAATGTATAAAGTAATGGGAAGATGCTCGTCTTTCAGCAAGTATTGGCAGAATTCGATCTAGACGCAAATGTCCTTCCTCAGTTATCAATGAGTGACAATCTCGTTCAGGACTATACTTCAACTCAAGTGGAAATATTTCATACCTGACAAACATGTACATGCTTATTTTTAGATTCCGTTTTCGTTTGTCAATGCACAAATTCAGATACTTAATTAACAATCGGAGTGATTTCTCAGAATAATAAATATAACTAATTCCTTTCATATACTATTACTTCTTTTGCTTTTATTTACTTGCAACACAACCTCGTGGCACATGCTAAATTAATCAGTACAAGTATATTATTTACAGGTTGGTTTAAAAACTATTTCCAGAAGGTATGGTATAAAACGTAGAATCTCAGGATTGTATATATATGGTTTACTGAAAATCAACAATAAAAAGAAAAATCAACATATAATATACTTGGGCACGGGATCGCCAACAATAATCCGATTACAGTAGCCAAGAGTGAGCAGAGTCCGTAAACCAATTGGCCTGCAAACCAAAATAAAAAATAAAAAATTAATTGCCAATAATCAGAATTATATTTCCTACGAATAATAATAAAATGAAAAGGAGAGAAATACTGATCGGATGATGAATTGAGAAAACAAATTGGGTAGTCTTGATAAAAGTTTTGAAATATATTGGCCAGTTTATCCGCCGCCATTATTTTTGTGAATTGTTCCACAAAAAGGAAGAGCAATGAATTCGTTTTTTTAAAAAAAAGGAAGAGCAATGAATAACAACACAAGTAGGTATAGCCGCATAAGAACATAAGAAGGGTTTCTACCTTATAGTTGTTGTGGGCCGTTGATCATTTTTTAATCTACGCTTTGAATTTGTTTTCAAAGAGGTGTTATTTGTCTTGGACCTCAACATGATCCAGACCGGGCGGGCCATTGTTAAATAATCTGGCCCATAATGCAACATTATTATTATTATTATTATTATTATTATTATTATTAGGAAAATTTGCCAATTACTACCGCAAATTAATACCACTTTGTAAATTACTACCGCAAATTAATATAGTTGTGAATTACTACCGCAAATAATTTTAAGATGTTGCGATTACGACCAAACCCCCATTAAACCCATTTATAACGTCATTATATCCCTTTAACCCATGTCTGACCATGGTTAAGGGCTTTAACCAGCCAAAAAAAAAAATTAAAATTCTTTTTACCCCCTCCTAACCCCAGTTAACCCAAAGACCCCCATTTAAATCGATTTTTTCCCAATCTCCATTGTTGTGTAAGCAATGCTCCATAAATCAATTTCATTGCTCTTGTTTACGTCAATCGTGGTAAGTTAAGCATCTTTATTTTAAATTCAATTCCTTTAATTGTGTGTAACGAATTATAGGGGTTTCGAAAATTATGGTTTATTTAGGGAATTTTGCTTTTGAATGAAAAAATTAGGGGCTTTCTTAATTTTCCTTCAATTCAATTAGTAAGTAAGCTTGTTATGTAATTAGTTAAAGGTATTTGATATCGATACTGATATTTTTTAATTTTGTACAGGGTTATGGCTTTGATTAGGGGTTGGAAATGCAAGTGTGGGTTGTCTGCATCAATTATGAAGTCATGGACGAATGAAAACCCATGAAGAAGGTTCATTGCTTGTCCAGATTTTGATGCTGAGAACAATACAAGGGGGTGTACTTACTTTGTTTGGTATGATGAAGAAATGACAATGTGGCAAAGAGACATAATATTGGGGTTGCTAGAAGAAAAGAAAAGAGTGAGCTTGGAGAATGAGATGCTTAGGAAGCAAATTGCTGATGTGAATCACAATCTAAGGAAGATGAACACTCAATATGTGATGTTGAAGATGAGAAGCAATGGTTTAGATTTAGGAGCTGTTTTATGCATATGCTTTGTTATTGCTGTAATTGGTGTTGTATGGTTTAGTCATTAGTTGTTGTCATGTTATGTTTAGTATGCATGCCATGAAATGTATGGTAGGTATTATCCCCTGGAATCAAGTGTAACAAATTTGGTAATGAATGAATGCAAAGAAAATTTATTATGTGTGTTATTTATGCTGCGTTTTATTCATTTATTGTTTTGAATGGGAAAGAAAGGCATGAAATGAGGCAGTAGCACAATGAACATATACCAGACAGAAAATGGCAGCAAATGTGCATTTCTCATAAATAAGTCAAAATAAAACCATATGCACCCATCACAATGTTAAGGGTTACAGTATTGTTGAATCACAGTGCCAACAAGTACTCATTCCCAAAAACATTGACATTGAAATAGTTTTTTCTATTCTTGCTGCAAATTACATTACAAACTTCACTAAAATTCTTATAGCTAAACAATGCTGGTATGTTGTTTGGACAGGGTTGCTGAGGTGATGGTTGAAGCTTGAGATGAGATTTCCACCATAGGATCATCAGTGCACTGCTCTAGATATGTCTGTTGTTGCTCTTGCTGCTGCAGAAATTATAAAAAACAAAGTGAACGCTAAGGTGGTATAGCAAAAAAAGCCTGTAAAATAATATGGAATGTAAAAAATTAGATGCTTACATGATTCTTGGCCTTTGCCTTTCCTTTTCCTTTCCCTTTTGCTCTTTTCTCTCTGTTTAGAATGACATATGGATCCTGTGAAAATGGCCTGCCACCCTTGCTCTTTGGTTCAGGAGGAGGTGGCTCAGCATATTCATTTTTGCAAGTCTTGATGTTATGGCCAAATTGCTTGCATTTAGAGCATCTCCTAGGCTTCCCACCTAACCTAAGTTGTGCCTGAGCAGCTTCAGCAGCCTTCTCTGCATCTTCTCCAGCTTGCTTTCTTCTCTTGTTCTTGGAAGGCCTTCCAGGCATTTTCTTGAATGGTGGTGGAAGAGGTTCTGGGTAAGGAGTTTTTTCCCATTGCTTTGGACCAGGCATGGGAGGTATAACTGGATCATATGCAGCCATGTATCTAGTCTTAGAGTAAAAATCATTAACATAGTCTTCTGGATCACTTCTCATGTACATGATACAAGCATAAGAATGGTGGCAAGGAATTCCAATCAGCTGCCATCTATAACAAGAACAAGTATGGGCCCCAAGATCAACCAAAAACTTATCACTGTTGTTCTCTACTTCAAACAATTTCTCAGTGCTTCTTGTGACAATGTTGTACTTCCTTAACCTCTCAGCCAAAACAAATTGTTTCCTAACATATGGCATGAACCTGCCTGTTATGGAATGTACTCCTTCCCTCTTTTCACAGTTTCTTTGCATAACATACCGTCTCATCCACTCCATGTGTGTTAGGATAGGCTTGTCCCTTGCTTGGTTTAATACATTATTAAAGCTCTCACACATATTGTTAAGTAACATATTAGACTTAGAAGTGGTAGAAAATGCATGTCTACTCCAACATTGAGGTGGTATAGCATCCATATATTTATGTGCAGCCACAGACATACCCTTAAGGGTCAACATGTGCTTATCAAAATCCATCTGACCATGTAATAAATAAATTAGATAAACATTCAGTTTGAGTCACAAACAAATAATAGCATGATGTGATTAAACAAAATACTTAAAATTAAATAAATATTGGGAACATACCTTAGTTGTAGCCTTAGCAGCATCCCATAACAAATCTTTATATGCAAGACCATTCCATTTAAGCTTGAAGTTGGCCCAAATGTGCCTCCAACAAAATCTAACTTCAGCCTTTGGGACAACTGATGAAAAAGCTTGAAGCAAACCCTGCATTATGCAAAAACAAGCATTTTAAATCCATTAAAATGAACAAGCTATAATAATAATAAGCAAATTCACACATATAGGAAAAAAATTATAAAATCTTACTTTCTGTCTATCTGACATGAAAGTGTATCCTGCTCCATCTACTGTTCCAAGAGAAGAAGCCAACAAGTCAATAAACCAAATCCAAGAATCTGTCTTCTCAATCTCAACAACACCCCAAGCAAGGGGATATATGTTGTTGTTCCCATCAGATGCCACTGCTACTAGACAAATTCCTGGATAAGCTCCAGTTAAATGGCAACCATCTAGGCCTATCAATGGCCTGCACCCTCCCATAAACCCATCTAACACAGGCTTCAAGCAAATGAACATCCTCTGAAAAATAGGAGGAGGTCTTTCTATGTTGTCACATGCACAAAATGCCATACTTCCCTCATTGTATTTCAAGATGGCAGCAACATAGTCCCAAACAGATTTGTATTGCTCTAGGCCATCACCATACAACATGAGCTTGGCTCTTGACCTTGCATACCATAACTTGTAATAATTACAAAACACCCCTGTTTCCCTTAACACCCTCTGACCAAATCCCTTTGTAAGGTGCCAATTTGGGTCAGATCTCCAGTCTTCCAGATATTTCTCAGCCAAGTATTGGGCAGTCACCTTCCTGCTCCTTTCATTTGTTCTACAATTGTACTTTATCCTCATTCTAGTGATGTGAAAAGTTTCTTCCAATCTCTTCTTCTTCCCTAACACTTTGAAGTTGCAGATTACTTTACCACAAGTGCAAGCTTTTCTCTTAGATCTCTTAAGGTCCTAGGGACACTTGCATCTTTCCTTACAGTAAGCAGTCACTAGTTTCTTCCCGTTATGGAGATAGTAGTCATACTTGTTCTCTACAACATGTTGCCTAAGTGCTTTTCTAAATATCTCAGCTGATGCAAATTTTAACCCCAACCTCAACTTGATTGGATGGTTGAAATCAGTTTCAGCATTGAAAATAGGACTGTTGTCCACCTCCTCATCAGATCCATGTATGTTGTCTGGGTCCTCTGAATCATATTCCTTCTCATCTGCTAGATTCAACCCCTCCTCAAGGTCTTGAGCAACATTAGCTGAACTCCTTGTATCTCTTTTAGGAGCTAAGCTTTCTTGTAGTGACTGGTTGATTCCTTCAAGCACTAGGCGAAAATACAAGTTGGCCACCGGTTCAAAACCCCCCTATGCCACCGGTTTTGAACCGGTGGTCAGTTGGGGGGTGGCAAATCCTAGAACAAAAGGCCACCGGTTCAAAACCGGTGGCAAAAATAATAATTGCCACCGGTTAACCGGTGGCAATAACACTGCACACATTTTTGTTTTTTTTTGTATTCACTATAAATGCCACCGGTTAACCGGTGGCAATGTACAGGTATTATTATTTTTTTTTTGTTTTTTACCCTTAAAATATCGAACAATTAAAGCAAAATAAAAATAACAACATCAACATATAAATAAAAAAATATCATTCAGTATAATCGAAAATTTACAATATATATCAAAAAAAAAAATATTACAATATTGATTTACAATATATATCAATATAATTGAACAGTTACAACATATAAATCAAAAAAAAAAAATACAATATAAATCAAAAACAAAATTACAACTTCAAAATTAAAAAAACCCCATACAACATCTAAATCAATATTCTTGCATCTTGATTCTTTGATTTAAGATGTAAATCAATATACCTGCATCAATTAAAACAAAAAAATAAATCGACTAAATTAAATAAGCTGCGAAATGAATGAATCGACTATGCATGTACCCTTAAGCTGCGAAAATAAATGAATCGACTATGCATGTACTCATAAACTGATTAAAATCAGTTATAAAACCCACAAAAATAAATGCAAAAACCCAGAATTTTCGTTAAAAACCCAAAAATTGATTTTCAACAACTCGACAAAAATGAAAAAAAAATAAAAAAAATAAAAAAAACCAAACAAACCCAGAAGGAGATCGAATTAAACCCAGAAGGAGATCGTATTAAAATCGATTAAAACTCAGAAAATTACAAAATCGATTAAAATCGAATTAAACTCGGAAATTAAACTTTAACCTCGAATAACTAAACCCACCCACCACCACCACCATAACCACGAATTCCATCAAAAATGACAAAAAAACTTAATAAAAGTAAGAAAATAAAGAGAAATTACCTCGAATTCAACCAAAAACCCCCAAAATTAACTTAAATTTGGGTTATAAAGGTCAAAATCGACCATGAAAACTCTAGATCTAGAGTTTTCATGGTGGAATTTGACCCGAAACCCTCAAATTTGGTGCTGTTGCGGCGACATTTGGTGCTCTTGTGGCGAAGTTAAGTGGTAGCGGCGGCGGTTGGTGGTCAAAAGATCGAGGTGAAGCGGAGGAAGGAGGGGACGAAAGAAGAGAGAATGAAGGAGGAGCGAGATTAGAGGAAATGAATGAAGGAGGAGCGAGATTTGAGAGGTTTAAGGAATGAATTGGAAGAGGAGTAAGATCAGAGAAGGAGGAGAGGGGAGAGAGGAGAGAGAAAGAGAAGGATGAAGGAGAAGAGAAAGAGAATGAGATTGAGGAGAGAGAAAGAGAATGAGAATTGAACGGCTGCTGATGGGTTAAGTTGTAGGGTTTGGGGTTTATAATAAAGGATTGATTTTGCTTCAAAAAAAAAAAGCCGGTTTTTTTAATATTAGTAAGCCACCGGTTTGAACCGGTGGCAATAATATTTTTTCCACGGGTTCGGTTTGAACCGGTGGCAATAATATCCCCGCCCATTTTTCCCCTGTTTTTTGCCACCGGTTCTTAAAAATCGGTGGCTATTGAGCGGTGCCTTTTTACTTTTTTCTACTAGTGAAGTATGTCTGATTTCAACCCCTCAGCAAATAAATCTTCATCTATTTGCTCTTCAATGTCTTCTTCTTGTAAGGGAGCATCTGATTCACTCCTTTCCTCATCTTCTGATGTAATCACAAAGCCAGCATCCACATCACTCTTGTTCTTTCTCTTAGCCTTTCTCTTTTTCTTTTCCTTACTCTTTCTTTTACTTGAGTCAGGGTTGGCTGTTGCATTCACCTCATTTTTTGACACAAGTGTTTCCTTCCCCTTTTTTGAACCAACTGGTGAAGCTTCAGCCTTCTTTTCACCATGTGTCACAGCTTCTCCATACTTCTCTCTTGGTGTTGAAGCTATTGCTTCTACATCTCCTGCCTCTAAACAACTCAAGTACTCCTTCTCTGTAATTACTACTGCACTAAGGTCATCAGTAGGAGTGCTTGTTGATGCAGAAGAGGTGCATCGTTTTACTGCTCTCCTAATTGGAATTTTTGGCCTTAATTCATGTTTAGGAACCTTACACTTAGAGTTTGTTGAAGCTGAACCCTTTTTTGTTTGGACAGCCTGGGTCAAGGGGTGTATAGGAGGGTTTTTTGGGGGAGGTATCTCTTCTGATGACAAGGCACTCCTATTTACATTACCATCTTCACCACTACCTACCAATATTGATGAATTAGATTCCATGGGCCCCACTTTTAACTTTTCCCACTTATCAACTTCAAAACAACATACAAACTGACCATATCTACTTTATCTAAGGTCCTTAAAACCTCTTCCACATCACTTTCATCAGTCATCACTTTCCTACATGTGTCAAAATTCTCCCCAAACCTCCTATACCATATCTTATACTCCCCATACTTCACTTTAAACTTATCCATCACAAACTGATGTAAGAAATTCATGTTGAATTTTTTTGTACTCACATCACCTTCTAACAGAATACTCCCTCCACTCCAATACACTACATTATTCCTACTTTCAAAATTTCCCCCATACATCATTCGCATAGAAATAAAGGGAGGCACTTTTACTTCTACAACACTGCCGAATTCAATACAAATTATCAACGCCAAAGCAAAAAGCACTTACTTAATGCATGTGCTAAATTATTATAGAAATTACTTCAATTACCAAATATATAAATTACATAGTAAAACTGAATAATTAAATAATTACATCAATTAAATACAAAATTAGGTTTACCAACCTCGATCCAATTATTCGTGGAACTGTAAATTTCTTGTTTTTTGGTCCTCCACCAACAGTTGTCCCTTTCGTATCCTCCATTGGATGCGACTTTAGGTCGGATTTCATTAATTGCAAAGAACAGTATTGCAGAGAAGCTTAAGCGCTCCAATTTACAGACATGGATTTCTGAGTTTAAGTTTAATTGAAGAAGATGATGAAGGTCAAAGGGTCAATTGAGAGAGAGGGAGGGAGAATGGGGGTCTTTGGGTTAACTGGGGTTAGGAGGGGGTAAAAAGAATTTTAATTTTCTTTTTTTTATTTTGGCTGGTTAAAGCCCTTAACCATGGTCAGACATGGGTTAAAGGGATATAATGACGTTATAAATGGGTTTAATGGGGGGTTTGGTCGTAATCGCAACATCTTAAAATTATTTGCGGTAGTAATTCACAACTTTATTAATTTGCGGTAGTAATTTACAAAGTGGTATTAATTTGCGGTAGTAATTGGCAAATTTTCCTTATTATTATTATTATTATTATTATTATTATTATTATTATTATTATTATTATTATTATTATATCTCAAAAACAAAAGTCATACAACCTACAATAAACTAGTGGGAAGCCGAGATACAATCTGGGCCCCCACTCCTCTAGCTATAGCAAAGCCTACCCTAGTGAAGATATAAGCTGCAACACGAGCCCCAATGTCTTGCGTTGTCGAGAACCTCTGAACCCGCTTCAGCAACGCAACAGCCTCCTTCTCTAATTCCCCAAGCGAAGAAAAGGAGAAGGGAATGAAACCATATCCAATCGCCCGACAACAAGCTTCATACTTTACCCGTTTCCGCTGAGCCGCATTAGCCACCACCCGTCCAGGAACAAAGTTAGATAGCCCTGTCTGAGTCAAAGGAGAAGACCATGTGAAGTCGACACATACATCACGACCACGATCCCATGAATAAAGTAACACATCGGCAGGTCTAAGGGCCCCGTCATTTTCTCCAGACAACCCTATGTCAACCTCCTTTCTTGCTGAAATCCCAGATCTGTAGCAAATGTCAACAAGTGTATCCCGAACAACATTATGCCGATGTTTAATACCTACAATACCAGCACATGACACCGCGTGGTCGCCAAAAATATCTCCAGTAAAAACCCGAGAACAAGTAGAGCACGGCGTCGAGACAGAGAACAATGGAACGCCCATCCGGTAACACAACACACATCGGTATGTCTTTGCGTTCATCGTCTGACCCAACCCAGAAATAGGAACTGCCCGAAGCCAAGCAGAGGTGTGATCTCCCTGCTGCGATTTCCACAATGCCGACTGACGAGGAGACAAAGAAAAGGCAGATTCTTCAGAAGCGGTAACCTTTGTGAAATATATATCTGCCAATTTCTTCATGAGTTTAGGGGCAGCGACTTCACAAGGATTACCTAAAATGTCAGAACCCACCGTTCCATTAAATAGACTCAACGCATCCTCAAAGGCTTGACCAAGACCAACAATACCAGTACGACACAGAAGCTTTGTTTGCAACCCAGCAGACTGCAACCAAGAAGCAAGAAAAGCATAATGACGAACATCACCTGCGGAATAAACACCAAGCCCTCCAAATGCAAAAGGCAAGGTGGCAAGCCGCCACTGCCAATCACCAAACCCGGGCCCCGAAGCAGTAACAATACGCTCCAAGGACGATCGAAGAGCCTCGTCAAATACGCGCTAAGCCGCCTCAAAAGTGCTAGGAGGACAAGTACGCAAGACAAAGTAGAGCTTAGAAACTCCAGTACATGCCCTAAGCAACAACAACTCACACTGAGGATCATTAAGCTTAGCAACCTTATCCATTAGCGCAATAGTCTTGGTCACCCTTTGCATCACAAGCTCACCACCAAAACCAGGATCAGAACTAGCGGGACCCCCAAGCAACTTAACACCATGTAAAGGTCGAGCAATATTAGGGGGAAAGACACCCACAAGCCTGCTTCGAGGGTCCTCTGTAGGCCAGAAAACTTTAGTTTTTTCAACATTAAGATGTAACCCAAAATGAGGCCCCTCCTCCATAATCAACTGCGGAACCTCCCCCACTACCAAAGTGTCCCCAATAATAGTGCCGTCATCCAAATACCACGCCTTAAGACACACCTCAAAAGAATCTCTAATTTTACAAATAAGGGGTTGTAAAACCAAAGCAAAAAGCAGAGGACCAAGGGGATCACCCTGCTGCACCCCCTGAGATGACCATAAGGTATGGTCTCCATAATACAATATGGCTGGATTAGAGTAGCAAAATTCAACCCATCGTGAAATGCCCGGACAACGACGACGAACTTCACGCAACATGACCGCACGATCAACTAGATTGAAGGCATTTTAAAAATCCACCAACAACATAGAAAGGCCAACATCAGAACCACAAGCCTCAATCATCCGATTCACAGCATGAAGAATAGCCTCACCACCTGAAGAAACCCCAACACCAAATTGAAGACCATCAAAGTAACTTCCCAAAGACTGGCCAACCATAACATCACCGACCTTTGAAACTAGACGTCGCCAAACAGTACCCACAGCTATAGGACGAATACCACCACCGGGCTTGACAAGAGGTGTAAGAGGAGCACTAGCAATATACTGTCCTAATTCCAGAGGACATCTTCCTGCTAGAAAGAGATTAACCACTCGGTAATAGAGTCAACCAACTCATCTGAGATTGCAACAGCAGCACCACTCAAGCACTCCATAAGGTGCTGAGCACGAAAACCATCCCTGCCACATGATGTTCCACGCGGAAAACTCTTAATCCGATCTAAAACAACTACAGAAGTCGTAACTAGATGAAGGTGGTCAATAGGTATATCAGGCAAGGATGGAGCCGGAGTAGAAGGGTGCTTTAACTGTAAATCCGCAAAAGTGGCCTCATTATAGGGAGCAACGCCTGAAGAGGAAAGAACCCGGACTGCAGCAGTGTAATGGCCATCGCAAATCTTCCTACGACACTGCTTGACATTACGCTCTTCCAAATCAAGGTCCTCATCATCAACCACTGACAAAGTAGGAGAATCCTGATATGTCCATTTTATATAGTGTTTTACCCCCGTCCCTTGGTCATAATTGGTAGTGTTTTTGGCTCTTTAGAGCTACTTTTATTACTAATTGGTGTTTTTCTAGTGTTTTCGTAGTCTTGGTTGAGTTTTGCAGGAAATTTGCACTTTTAGAGCATTTTCCCGGGTTTTCATGGAGCGACTACGAGCATTCGAGGAGCACGACCGTCTTTGAAGCCCAAGGCCGGTTAGAGTTATCAAGCCGGTGATTAAGGGCTCGATGTAGGAGAAGTCGAGGCATTGGACCAAGTTTTAAAGCCCCAAAGAGGAAATCCAAATTGGGCTAAAGAATTGAAGCCCGATCATTAGTCCAAAGAAGTGCCCAAGAGCCTCGCCCGATCAGGTAGCCCTCGCCCGGAGGCACGCCTGACCGCGCGCCCGACCGGGCGCCCGAGAGAAGTCTCATGAAGCAAAAAGGCGCGCCCGATCGGGCGCGTGTTTTTTGAAGGAAGTTTATTAAGCGTCAGATTTAATTTGCTTTAGCTTAGGATTCGTAACTTAGTATAAATAGACTTTTGTTAAGCTAGTTTTGGTTGTCTTGGATCATTGTGTGAGACGATTGTCCTTAGACCATCTCTTTTCTCCCTTACCTTTTCTCTCTCTCTACAACTCTTGGTTTATTCCATACTCTATCTCCTTTACTTTGGTAACTATTTCTCTCTCTTACTTTAATCTCTTTCTTCTATTATGCTTTATTCAATTGCTTTGTTTAGTTTAGTTTTAATTATGTCTGAGTAGTTTCTTTCTAGGGTTTATGGGGATCCATAATTAATATGAAGGGATAATTTGTTATTGTTGGTTATTGATATTGCATGATAATTTCTCATTGAATTGTTTTAACGCTTTACAACTGAATCATGAATCGTGCAGATGTGATCACTTGTAAAAGTATAACAATATTGAATTGATGAATCGAGCAGATGTTAATTTGATATTAAAGGCTATTTTCAATAGGAACTTAGATCTAGTAAATTGCGAGAGCCTGTTAGATCTATGTTGATTAATAAATTGCGAGAGCCTGTTAATCATGTTATTTGTGCAATATTAATTATTGATTGTTATGTTTTATCCTGGAATATTAATTATTGGTGAACCTATGCCCTAGGTCTTTTATTCATTGATTTTCTCTATTTTTATTCTTCCCTACTTTTACTCTTAGTAGCTTAGCATTCCTTTGATTACAAATTTGGTTACTTTAATAATTTAGATTATATTAATTAATTAGGAATAGGAAGACCAGTTTCCCTGTGGATTCGACCCTACTTCCCTATCTACTTTAGTTAGAGGACTTAGGTATTACTTTTGATTAGGGGATACGACTTTACCCTGTCAAATCCTCTGCCAAAGTTTCCCTCACAAGCTGCAAACTACCACCCGGAGCACCCCAAGAACAAATAGCACGGGAGATACTCTCTTCTTGATGCCGACGTTTTACCGAAGACCGAGACTCGCGACTACTCCGCGGGCGAAAGGTTTTAAGGGTGCAAAGAGGTAAGACCAACAAAGAGACCCAATTAGAAACGTCATCCGGCTTAGAGATCACCTTATCAAGAGCACCTTTCAGAACCCGAGAAAACCCCAAACGACACTTGGGAAGGATAGACTTCACTGTACGAAACCCCTTACTGAACAAACTATCAAGGAGAGCCACATCAAAGCCACCGCTATGATCTTGCACCAAACCATCCACATGACCAATCGGAGCAGGAGACGAAGGAGCTTGCGGCTTGGTGAAATTATGAAGCACAAAACGAATAATACCATCTCCTTCATCAGGGGGTGACACATCCTCACCCCTACGATGATGACACTTAGAACGAAGCGTATGTGTTTTGTAGCAAACCCCACATAACCAAATCCCCATACGCGTAAAAGTAACTTCTGCCGCAGTATAAACAACCAAATTAGAAGTAAGAGAATGTCGGGTGATATCTCGCGCACCAATACAACAATGACGATCACTAAGATGCTTGATTAGGGAATTTTTAGTAAGACCATTGCCACTTCCATCTTGACAACCACTAAGACCCACAAATGGGAAATGAAACTTAACCCGGGTAGCCTGACCAACCCGCCGGAATACTGCCGTGGAAGCCTGACCAACCTAGCCCTAATCACCCCTAAACGAGAGAATTTTTTTTTTATATTATTATTATTATTCAAAAACAAAAGTCATACAACCTACAATAATTTAATGGATAGCCGAGATACAATCTGGGCCCCACTCCTCTAGCTATAGCGAACCCGATCCTGTTGAAGATGTGAGCAGCTGCACGAGCACCAATATCCCGAGTCTTAGCGAACGCCTGAACCAATATGCATAAATAGTACCACTGAGGATTCAATGGTACCATATAAACTTTCAGTGGAACAATCAACATGTGGTTCCCCATCACGTGATACAATCCGACCAAAAAATAGGTGGGGTCCACCTACAGACCTCTCTTCCTATCTCTCTCCTCTTTTCTCTCTCTATCATGTCTTTTAATAATATTTTAATCAATGTTATGCATTTACAAATGCCTAACTTTCCTCCCTTTAAAATTCCTCTTTATGTTATGGGCATTGGCAGTGTCTCAATTTGTACAATAAGTACATACACTTCAACAAATGTTGGAGAAAAAGAAAAACAAAACAAAAACTATGATAAATAATGGATAAACCGCACTCACACAATTTGAAGATACCCAGTTTAGGCCAGTCCTAACCATGAATGGCTAAATTAGTAAATTCCACCAAAGAGCTTCCCATGGGAATGGCTATTTTCCAATTGCCTCAAAGCTCAAAAAGAATGAACAAATAGCAAATATTGTTTTTGCCACTACATCACTCCCTCTGCTCTATGAGAAGTCGCTAGAGAAGTAAAAAAAAATCCCATAGTGAAATCGGAATTTGAATAATAATAATAATCACTAGGACACATTGCATAGCCATTGACAAGAGAGCGTCAAGGAAAATGGATGAAGAGACACATTGCAGTATTGTTTTGGCCAAAATCTGCTCGCTAGATTCGACCAGGTTCTATAGGACAACAACTAGATTAAAAGTATGCAAATGATAGTGTAGGTTAAATGAATGAGGGTAAATAACCTACGAAAGATGAACAAAGGGGAAAGGGAAGAAGAGACACAAGATGATGACGCAGAAAACCCCAGGAATAAGGGTAAAAACTGCCGGTGGCGTTGAGTCCACCAATCTACTAGCTTGAGAATGAATTACAGGTACAGTACATGTTGTTTTGTGACTAAGAATGAATCTGTAATTTAGTACTAATTGCTAATGACTATGAAATATGATGTCTAGGGCTCGTATCTTGTATTTTTACAATGGTCTTCCCTCCTATTTATAATAGGGGAGTCTTTTGAAGTCTTGTAACAACTTCTTTGATGATTCCTTGAAAGTAGGAGTTAGCTGTTATGTTTAGCTTCGAGATTCATGCCATGTTCTCTTTGTGCTTATCCATTGCCTTTTGACTTGTTCTTTGCTACTGGTTAGTTGGAGAATAGTGGGAGTGTCCTCCATGAAAATAAGAGAAATAGTTTGACTCCTTGATTTGGTCTTCAACGAATGTAGACTTATTTATGGTGCAGATACATTTAACATTTTCAATTGACTTATTCCTTGTTGGAAATATCTCCTCCTTGATTGTAGGAAAGCTTATAACAACTTTGACTTCTTTCAAACTTGAATTCTCTTAGAATATTCCTTGGAAATATCTTTGTTTGATTTCGTTTAATACATGGAACCAGGTAGCTGATCACGTAACAAACTATGACCTGTAATCTAGCAACCTGTGACCTGCGATCTAGCAACCTGCAGAAATTTGAACCTGTAGTAAAAATTTAGGCACAACAAGTACCTGAACTAATATGTGCATTCGGAAATCAGGAGATGAAGAGACACATTGCATAGCCATTGACAAGAGAGCATCAAGGAAAATGGATCAACTATTTCTTTTTGTCTATCCTCCGTCCCTAGAAATTTCAACTGCATTGGTAGCTATGCATGAGTGTACTTTTATAGTTTTATACATGTGGAATCACCGACGCATAGCAAAATTAAAAGAAGGAAAAACATGTATATGTGCAAACCTGTTGAGATTAAAAAGAAAAGATGTACATTCATATTCAACTAAACCCACTTTTTTTTTTTTAATTATGGAAAATTTGTTAAAAATTAGTCAACGTTTAGTCGATTTTCTCAAAATAAGTTCAGCTTTCGATCAACTCAAAATAAGCTTTCGAATAAGAAAACTGACTAAGGGTCTGTTTTGATTTACTAAACTGAGCTGAACTGAACTGAACTGAAATTAAGCTGAAGAGAACAGACCCTAAAGGTTGTTCTTGATAAATTATTAATCTATTTTATATTTCCCAAAAAAGCATCTATGACAACTTTATAGTCTACCCTAATAATTAATTTTTTACAAGTTTTTATTTTTTTATTTTATTTTATTTTAACCATTGATAATCATGTTGAGTATATTACTCTACAGTTTATATACAGCATAATAAAATTTTTTAACTACTTACAGTTTGAATAACCAAGTATTAAAATCCAAGCTTAGTCAGGCACTAAGTAGTAACATAAAAACTATGAAGTTGGGCATGTTCGATAAATCATGAACTAGACCAGAAACAGAACGATGGAATAAACAGTATGATAATATAGATAAATGTCTTGTAGAAGGTTTGAGATAGCCACCGAAGTGTTTTTAATCCCATACAGATATCAACAGCCAAAGTACAGGAAATATCAGAAATTTTTTTAGAACATAAGCATCTGAAGGTTATTGCATACCCAACCAAACGATATTTAAACCCTTTTTCAATGAAAGAGGCATCTGTTGGACGTTTTCCACTCAAGACCTCCAGATTCCAGAACGAGAACACCAAAGCTATAAACATCAGTACGTCTTCTCATCAGTAGCCCTCCCACTTTGCATATACTCTATTGGACAAAGCGTAAATTTAGTTGATTAAAAACTCTAATAGCATTAAAGTTCACTGCTAGTAGAATTCAAACATAATTTTCAATGTACTGCTAGGAAGAAGCTCAGACATATAGTCATTACGGAGTACTAAATACTACACTACTTAGCATATTACAGAGCCACAAAAGTTATTACTATTTTCGAAAGGCATACAATCGTTTCAGTTCCCCGCATATTTATCACCACACTAAACTCCAGATATAAACCAGGATTTTAATATCAACCAAGAAAAACCAAAAATTTAGGGGTTGTTTGGTCATCAAATCCACAAAAGGAAGAGGCTTAAATTCTTGATGATGCAATAAAACCAAACATAGAGTTGCCAACCACAGCCTTTGGCTCCTTCTCTAATTATATAATTAACCCTCTAACAGTATCCTGAGGTGAATTTGCTGATTCATTAACACTAGTCAGAAGCATGCAAAACAACTTGGGTATCAATTTAATAGTCAGCTATGTTATGACCACATAAAGCATCATTAAATTATACTGCTAATGATCAGCTCAATCAGATATCACCAATCTTTGTATGATACAAAGAAAATCCTTAGGCAGCTTGTACTGGTAGACTTGTATATTTGATTATTTGTAATGCAGGTCTTTAGAAATCAACAATATGTATGAATAAGAAGGGATAAAGGAAGGGTAGGTAAAGTGTGGGATACATTTTCCCTTATTTGGATATGACATAGGGCAAGAGAAGGGAAAAAAATAGAGGGATCCATTTTCCTTCTCCAATTAAGAGAACCAAATCTTTCTATTGTTGGAGAGATTTAGAAGGAAAAATGAAAAGTCACTCTTTCCTCTTTTGTCCTTCATTCATCTCCCTTTCACTTCAGTATTGTTATTTTAGATAGAGTGTAAGTCTCAATATGTAATGAATACTGCAAAGATATTCCATCATATCTATTGGATGCAAAACATAACATAAGAGCCATGAAATCACACCTTATGGGCCCTTACCACTGCACACCCCACTTCCTCTATCAAAGCATAATCTAATCTTTCCCACCCCCTCCATTGAGCACCTGAACACCTCCCCGGCTGAATTCCCAAAGACCCCTATTGTGGGGAGTTTACAAAAAAAAGTTAAAAATAAATTACAAGCGGGGATTGGATGCCTAATCCTCTGGCTTTGAGTAAGCATTGCTATAATTCAGCTGAATTGTTAGCGAAATTTTACAATGCAAAAGAATTCTTGGGCATGATCCATCACAATAATAGGAAAACATAAAAATGATAGACAAGACCATGATAGATACTCCTAATGGATCTTGCATTATACAGTGGCAAATAGGTGGATCTGATTTGGTCTTGTGGTCAAATAAAAAGTCAGAAACCCAATAATTTCAAACTCCCCACTGGTTCCTCAACTAATCAAACATCACTTAATTCTCAATAACAAAAGATATCCAAGAAAAAAGTAACCTACGAGCTGTAGTCAATTGGCACATCCTGCCATCAAAGTAAGATCACCACGAACCTGTTTAGCTTTCATTACCATAGAGATTTTGTAGAATTGTTGTTTAATAACATTTGGAATAACACCACCAGACTGGAGAGCTAGTGAGCTACCATATCATTTTAACATTTAGTAAGTAGGATTAGTAAATTAGTATAACAACACAGTCTACTACTGCTTCTGAAACACCCACACCAAAGCATTTTCAGAAACAAAGTTCCAACCCAAAGATCTTATAAAAAAAATAAGAAGCAGAAACAACTAGTGATAGATGTAATTCTAGTTAGATATCATGTCACGACAAGCCTTCACATGAACATTTTCAGCATCAGAAAATTCTCATCAAAGGTGGTGGAAATTGGCAAAATAAAATGATTAAATCTTGCAAAAAAATTATTTATGATGTCTAAGTTGGATTAGTGTCCCAGGATTACCCACCAGGAGCAAGATAACCAAATGTTCCAGTGACAGTTGTCGTAATATGGGATTCCTCATCCTCCAACAACTTACCCAGAACAAGATCAGAAAATGGGCCGCAAATTTTGCATCAAGCAATACGTTGCTTGACTAAATATCCCGATGAATTGTGTGAGGGAGCAATCATGGTGCAGGTAGGCCAGGCCTTTGCTGCCCCTAAAATTACACTCAGGTGCACATCCCAGTCCAGCAGATCAGACTTCTCTGCACATCCATCATCACCATCACAGGAAGTACAATTAGACAACTTACCGGGAAAAAAAAAAACCTAACTTCACATAGATCTAAACGAAAGAACATTGAAAAAAAAATACATTTTGTAAAATTTGTATAGAATTGGAGGTCTAATATTTAGACCAATTCTAACTTGAAAATACAGAAGGTACAGAGCATAAACAAAAGAAAGTAAAAGTTTAAGCTTATTTCAGACATGACCACATTGGACATGTCTCAATGCTAGTTTTAGGCATTATATAGAGTTAATTAAATTTGAGTGTTTTGAGTTAATGAAGACATTACTTACACATGAAATCCATTCCATTAATTTCCCTTCATATAATGGAGCTTTGGTTAGATTGTGGTCTTCCCGTATAAGACTTTTTCTATAGGATTATATCCGACTATCGCCCAATATTTATTCCGGACAAAATAATTTCCTCATTTTTTATAAGATTAATACCACCAAAAATACTCTACAGCCCCATTCCACAAATTTTTCCAACAACCTCCATATATAAAAGTCAAGTAGTTGATAAACTGATAAGATCAAACCTCAAAAGATTTAACAAAGCAAGAAAATGAAATTATAACATTAGACAATCATTACCAAAGCCAAATCCACTGCAAGTAAATTACTTTTAAAAATTAAGCAGATTATATTTGGTCTTTGCCACATGGGCCCAACTAAAGATGGGCACGGGCCGTGCCGGCACGGGCCCGGCACGACTCCGGCACGGCCCGGCACGGGCACGGTGGCCGGCACGGCACGGCACGGCGGCACGCCGGCGTGCCGTGGGCCGTGCCGTGAACAACTTTTTTGGGACCGGCACGGGCACAGCCCGTGGCACGGCGGGCGGCACGACCCGCCGGCACGGCACGTGGCACGGCCAGGAACGGCCAGGCACGGCCCGGCACGGCACGGCCCGTGCCACTAGCCGTTGGAATATGGCCGTTTTCCAACAGCTATAAACGGCCATATTTTCCACCCCATTTCCCACCCAAATCCCCTATAAATACCTCATATTTTCCTCCAAAATTTTCACAATTCATCAACTCATCTCTTCTCTCTTATTCTCTAATTTTCTTACTCCCAAATTCTCAATTCTCAAATTCCTAAAAAACATACAATCTTCCTCTCTTTTGTGAAAAGAAAAAAAAAATTCCTACTCTCTTATAAATTTTACATTTTTACTATTATTACTTGTACTAGTCTACTACCAAAAAAAAAAAAAAAAAAATTGTTATATTTACATTCGGGAAATTAAAAATTCGGGAAATTATAAATTTGGGAAAGCATTGAAGCGTCATTGTAAGATCTAACTCAACTTTATTTTAATTTGTTATTGTTATTGTTATTGTTACTATTATTGTTATTATTATTAATTTATTATCATTATTATTATTATTATTATTATTATTATTATTATTGGAACTACTTAATTATATAAAAACTACTTTCTATTTTAATTGTGGGTTATTTGGATTGTTGAAATCTGTCTAAGGCGGGATTTGGGCTCTGGACAACGTCGCTCCTAACCTCTCCTACCTGGGATCTCATTGATCCAAGTAATCTACTATTATTATAATTATTTTTGAAAATTTAATTTATATAAAAACTACTTACTAATTAATTCTCATTGATCTCATTGTTGTTAATTGTTACTTTGTTATTGTTAGTTGTGTTATTATTATTAATTAATCATGGCATCAAACCCGAACGTTTCCTCCTCCTCTAGAAAAGCCAAGTCAACACGTAGGGAATCACCAAACCCAAACACTTCAATGTCTATGCCCCCCCTAACATGCCCTTTCCCTCTCCTAACATGCCCTTTCCAAACACTTCCACCCCTTTCTTTCATCCCCAAAACACGGGAGGGCAAGAACAAATGGATGATATGGCTCCTTGGACCCAATTTCAACAAACCCAATTTCAACAATATGAATTTCCTTTTCCTCCTCCTCCTCCTTCCCAAGGTAGCCAAACACAAGCTTCCGGGTCGAGTGAACCATCCACCCATAATCCTAACATATTAGAGTGGTGTACCGAAGAGGATTTTGCTCAAACCAAAAGAAAGAGTGGATGTTGGGTACATTATCAATTAAGTAAAGATGGAAAAAAATGCAAGTGTCGGACTTGTGGTAAAATTTTCTCGGCCGATACCAAGGGAGGGACGGGACACCTTACTAGGCATACAAAAAAATGTGGTGGACCATCTAGTGATCCAACCCAACCTAAAATTTCTCAATTCCATCCACAAGGTTTCATTTACAATTACGAGAGAGATAGGGATGAACTTGGGAGAATGCTTGTACATGCAGAACAACCTTTTCTTTTCGCCGAAAATGATGCCTTCAACAACTATATTAACCGAGCACTACAACCAAAACACAAAAAAATGTCCCGAAAAACCGTTCGATCTGCTGCCATGAAGACTTATCTAGAGTACAAATTGAAATTAGTAAATGAATTAGCTAATCTTCCTTGTAGAGTTTCTTTAACCGCCGATGCATGGGATGGTGGGTACGGACTTCACTATTTATGTGTTACTTGTCATTGGTTAGATAATGAGTGGATGTTACAAAAACGCATCATTCATTTCAAAATGCTTGAATACCCTCATACCGGTCTTAACATTTCACATCATTTAATGGAAGCTATTGATGCATATATTCTTAGGGATAAAATCATGTCTATGACTTTCGATAACGCAACTTCTATGACATATAGTGCGAATTTGGTTAAACCCCAATTAATCGATTTAGTATTAGATGGAGAAACACTTCATGTTAGATGCATTTGTCATGTTCTTAACTTGTGTGTGAAGGATGGAACACAAGCAATTGGTCCATTTTATCACAAAATAAGGAATGCTATTTGCACTATTAATAGCTCTAACATGAGATATCAAGAATGGAAAGGTTTTTGCAGGCAACAACGGATAAAAACCATAAAAATAGCACCGGATTGTCCAACTAGGTGGAACTCCACCTATGAAATGTTGAGTCGGGCAATCGAGTACAAGGTTCATTTAACACTTTTTTATAATATGAAATATCCACAAAATGCTTTACTTGAAGATGATTGGGCTAATTGTGAAAAATATATGCAGTTTTTACAATTACTATATGGTATGACACATTGTTTTTCTTCTGTATATAATCCTTGTGCTCATTCTTTTCTTAGCAATGCATGTTTACTTGCACAACTTTTTGCGGAACACCGATCACAACACGTTTATCGTGGATATCTTCCATCCATGGAGGATAAATGGCGTAAATATTACACCGATATTCCTAAGATTTATATTTTTGCTTCTATTTTAGATCCTAGACAAAAATATGTTGGCACCTTTTTATTAATTGATATTTATTATAGTAACATGAATTTTGAAGATGATGTTGAAACTTTTAAAAATAAGGTGACGGATGAGTTTTTTAATTTATATAATGTTTATGAAAGTAAATATGGAACCGTGTCTCGATTTGCCCCTTCTCAAACATCCAAAAATGTAAGTAAACGGGCCAAAGGTTTATTTGCACAAGCTGCTAACTTGATGTCTAAGTATTCAGGTACAGAATCATCATCATCTAGGAGAACACAAAGCGATGTTTCGGAGTTGCAAATGTACTTAAGTTACGACTTCATGAAAGGCATGGACGACGAAGAGAAGTTTGGCCTCGACATCCTCGATTGGTGGAAATCACAAGCCGTGAAACATCCAATTTTGTCGGCAATGGCTCGTGATATTTTTGCTATCCAAGTCTCCTCCGTTGCTTCCGAAAGAGCTTTTAGTGCGTCGGGAAGAGTTCTAGACGATAGAAGAACAAGACTAAAACCCGAAACACTTGAAATGTGTGTTTGCTTCAAGGATTGGTTGGATGCCGAAACACGTTCTCAAGATCGTACTTATGCACAAAACGACGACGATGAAGGAACGTCGACTTCTTTTAGTTCTCATACTTCTCAATCCACTCAATTGGCGGATGACCTTGAACCTCTAGGAGACGAAGACGAAGATGAAGACGAAGGCGAAGACGAAGACGACCAATAATAATTACATGATTACATATTTACATTATACAATATTGTATTCTTTTTGTATTATCGAACTTCGTATTCCGTATAATAAATGAAGTTATTCAATATTCATACACTATTGTACGATTTTTAATTATCATTACTTATTTTGTAATTTTGTATTATTGAATTATCGTACATTCGTACCGGCTACCGTCATATAATAAAATAAGTTATTCTTCAATTTTTTATGTTTTCGGATTATCGCACTCGTATTTTTTTTTTTTATATGCATTTTTATTTTTAATTCGTTTTTTTTTAACATTTTTTTTTTAAAAAAAAAAAAAAAAAAATATCAAGAGGCACGGTTTGGCCCGCGGCACGGCACGGCACGGCCCGCCGTAGAACCGGCACGGCACGGTCACCACCCCGGCACGGCCAGGCACGGCCCGCGGCGGCACGGGCACGGCCCGTGCCCATGTTTAGGCCCAACCTCAAGAGCCATACAACATTCAGGTGCAAAAATTGATTGATATGCATATATCAATTTCTATTTGACAACACAAAATTACTTTCCATTCTATTAGAAGGGTAAGACAGGGTTATTGATTCTCAAAGTTGCTGTCAATGGACTGAAAACAAATGCTAAATATTTAAATTTCTTACTGAAGCAATAGAAGTGATAATAAACAAACTATCCATTAGGTGTATAGCAGCATCCATCAGTGAAGTGAAAAAAGAGTAAAATTCATGCAAGAACTTGGAAAAAAAAAAAGCTAATGAGATCAGTTCTACAATCAGAATGGCATATGATATACCTCCAAATTAGGGCCCAAACACATAAATCGGCAAGCTTTTAACAAATTCACACTCCCCTTCAATCATCCCCTTCCAATGCACCTGTAAAATTGAAATAGGATAACAATCTTAACATCCAAACCCTCAACAACGTCATTAATTACAGCACTAAGATAAAATACTTTGCACCAGGTTCATATCTACCTAAGCAGAAAACAAGATCCATAATTCCTAACTCATCTTTATTCAGGTATTAAAGGCATTAAATTTAACAGCACTGTTTTAGCAATACATGTAATTATGTAAACAGAAACAACCACCAAATGCAATCCCTAAGGAAACAATAGTCTTCCCTTATCTAGCAGCAAAAAAGTGTTCAAAACTTCAAACTCATATCATTTTTTAATATAGACAAACAAATGCAAATTCCAATAACAGAGTAAGCCATTCAGAAATCAGAACAAAAGAACTGAACCCTTAAACTCACACATCAGCCCCTCACTAGACCCAATGAGATGCGATGTCTATATAAAGTTATAGATTGTATTCCAATTGGATCATAACATGTCACAGAGCAACAATGCACAACTAACAATCATGTATAAAAGTATCCCAAAAGAACACAATCCCAAATCTAATGTCCAAAAAAGGCACTATATAATAGAACATTCCAGAGTTAGATGCTTACCATTAACAAAATGGTTGACCTGAATTTGCTTTACACCATTCATAATAATAACGATGCAAGTTATTCCCATAATGATGGCTTGGATCAATCTATACCACAGTATAAAAAATAACAATATACTCCAAAAAAACAGGGAGAAAACTAAAATAAAAGTGATGAACATTACGGCTTCAATACAATGCTGAAAAGCTAACTTCTACATTTCAGAGTTTTGAGACAAACCTTTACTCACTAGTAAAATATAACACCCATATAGCCATATATAGAGATATAATGCACTAATACAACAATAAGCTTAGTGAAACAAGTATTGAAGGAAAGATATCATAGATAGCAGTTAAGGAGAAATCATCTCCTAAATTGCAGCCTTGATGAATGAGCATGATTGATTATGATCAATCACAATCACCTATTTTAGTATATATATTATTCTAATTTATTTTAGTGTCATGTATAGTATAGTCTAACTTTGTAATCTCTTTATTTAAGGTAGTACGTTGACTTATTGTTCTATAGTGGTCACTTAAGACTTGTATATAAATACTCTGTCAATCAATAATACTAATCAAGCTTTTCTCTATTCTTTACAACAAGTGCTAAGTATGAACAATCACAAGCCTGTCGATTAATTCTCTTTGTGAGAGTGTAGTTAATAAGACCCAAAACATGACTTTAAAATTTTGAATCTCAAAAAGCAAAAATTCAAAACATCAGGCAAAATTAACACTTAATCTGATAACAAAATGATGAGTGAGAAAGTCACCATTTCTATGGAATTAGAGCAGTAGTCGACATTTCTATAAACTTGATCATTTCAAAGAAGGGTCGTATTAATCGCCGTTGAAACTTTCAACAACCAAAACACCATTGAAGTGAGAGTGAAGATCTAAATTGTTATTTGATTGAGATTGAGGTTGAGACAGGCAGAGTAAACAACTGCAGAATAAGGTTCAGAGAGAGAGACAGGGGTGCAGTACAGCTTAATGATAAATATGAAATCGAATATTATTGAGATAAATTTTGCATAGTTACTGGATTCAGGCAGATATCACGGAATAGCAGAAATCAAATATTATTGAGAATATTTTGTATTATAGGATAATTTTATCCTATGGTGATGAATAAATAATAAACAGTAGAAACATAGAACTCACTTTTAAAAATCTTCAAAACAAGAATAAGAGTTGACTGTATTCAAGTTATATCTAGTTACAAAATGTCAAAGGAGAGGGTCTAACATAGTAAGAGTTAACAGTATACAGATTACATCTGTTTACAAAATCAAGTCAGGCTAGGGGGAATCAATGTTTGCTGACATATCAATGACATCATATATGCCATCATAGATGGTTCAAGAGAAGTGGTCTTCGTATTACCCTTGCCCAGTACGCGGTTAGGATTCTCTGGAAATTCGATCCTTTTAACTGTACGTTTCTCAGTGTCATACCAAGCAAAAAACCATCCTATAAACAGATAATATTGGCTGCCATTTACTGGACCAAGAGGTGGTGACCCAAATCTTCGGAGGACCTGGTAATCTTCTGAACCGAATAAAGCATCCCATTCTTCTCCATCTTTCTCATAAACATTGTCGTGAAAGCACAGCCTCAACTTATCCTCAAAGACATACAAACAAGTATGCACATCGAACCAAAAATCAAAAAAGTTTGCATCAGGGAACTTGATTGATTTTATCATCTTTTGGACTGATAAATCAAAAACCTCAATATAAGGTGTGGAATGTAATACCACCAACCAGCACAACAATTTTTTCTTTAATATGACACCTTCAACACCTCGAAAAGTACAATCATTATAGATATGGTTGCAAGAAGACTTAGTCCAGACTTCAAGGCTTGCATTCAATTGCAGCAGATATATATTCAAACCCTTACTCTCATTCATCTCAGAAAATACTCTGGCAACTAAATAATAGTTGCCAGAGACATCATCATACATCACCACAATGTCACATATATCAACCTTAACCTCTTTCACCTTCTCTTCCTCAAAGATACTCAACGTAGGAAGAATCCTAAACCTATTCAAAGTAGGATTCCATAACAGTAAGGCTGTATCAGAACGAGAATAAACTGTTGGAGCATATTGTAGTAAAACTAATCCATCAACGGTTGATGTAACTTTAAAACAACCCCCCTTAGAGCCGCATTTTTCCTTTATGGGAGAAGGTACTACTAAGGCAGAATAGTACTCTAGTTTGGGAAAAGTCAGGGCAGCTACAGTATCATCATCAATGGCAAAAACTATAAGTTTTTCCTCCCATACTTCCATATGACTTCTTATGAACTTCTCATTACTAAGATAAGACATCCAATTCTTATTTACCCTTCTCCATTCCAATATATTTCTCGGAGAAGACTTTAAGAGAATGAATCTAAGGGTGTCTTCAAGATTCCCCCAACGCCCAAGTTGGGGGAGCTCCACATCTCCAAACGTAATGGGAGTGGTTATCATCAATTCAGGAAAAGGGCAATCTATGGGCTTTCTTGCTAGTGACAACCTAACAATTTCTGCAGACAGATCTGCTAAGTCATTGGAACTGCTTTCCAGCCTATATTCCTTGAAATCACTAGTCATGAACACTGTATCTCCATGCATAGTTGCCTGCATTGAATTAAAATCCATCACATCTTGGCTCTTGGTAGTCAAAGCCTCAAAGATAAACACATGATCATTTAATAAATAGTATTCTACCTGCTACTTACTAAAAAGTTGTAAATTAAATGAAACAGCAATTAGCAATTAGCAATTTCATGGACCAGAGCTAGGGCTACATAAGGCTGACACACTCAAACCCCAACACACAACTCACGACCATAAGCACTTGAAAATTATATATTCAGGTTTATCCACAAGTATTACTTCCTATATTCTTTTTTTATTTAATTATTATTGCATCATTACGTGTTCCATACTTGCCGATGCACAACTTGTATCTCAAAAGTACCTTTTGGTAAAATTATAAAAAGTTAACGTTCTGAGAGTATAATTCAAACTTTACATTTATATCAGAAAAGATGGTTAAAGTAAGAATCCAGATGAAACAACAGAAACAGAGGAAGCAATAACAAAAAGAATTAAAGCCGATCATTAGAAGAAAAAACATTTTGTTACCTCATTCAATTTTTCCCATACTAAGTCAGGCTGATTCATGTATCCTTGATCTGTGGTTAAAACATAGAGTTCACCATCCAGCTGCAACAACAGAATAATTATCTGACAATGAAAAGGCTAAGGACAATTAAGCAGAAAATCACACTATGTGTAGAAATACATATACACACAAACCTTAAGAATTGTGCTGAAGTGATTATTCCGAAAGAAAACACGAAGCTCATGGTCGTCGAGACCTGTTTGCAAGCACAATAAGCTGTACCAAAAAAACAAAACAAGCTGGCATAAGGAAAGAAGTAACTTTACTCCCAAAAGAAGATGAGTAAATCAACAACTAAAACATGTATTATACCCATAAGAAGTCAGCTGGCTGGCATTGCTTTTCAAGAAGTTGTCAATAAGTTCCCCTGAAATGGAGAAAAAATAATTACACAACTTTACAAGTGGAGAAAAATAGCTTTATGTATAGCACCAGCATGGAAATTGATAATTAATATATAAATAAGAAACTTGCTAAATTCAAATTACATGTACCCTGTCTAAGTGATATTCCATGCCCCACATCACAGGCATCTTTAACTCCCTTGTCAGCCTGTTCAGCCAAAACCACCTCGCCTTCATAGACAGGTTCTTGATCTTCACACAGTGTTTTACTTGGATCCAGTATACACTCCTCCCCTTCATATATTGGTTCACTTCCATCAGCATGACATGCAATTTGACTTGAAGTTTGCTCTGAAGATAGTTTATGCGACCCCTCAGTATCTATTACAGGAGTAGACCAGCTTTCAGCTTCTTGATCATTTAATGTATCTTTTAGTGGAGTAGGTTCACTCAGAAACGATGTGTCAAGCCTGCATTCTGCTAAATCATTTGACAAGGAAACTTCTCCAAGTTGAGCAGGAAATAATTTGTCTTGAACTTTTTCCCTATCTTCAGCCAAGGAAAGAAAAAGAGCCTTCTCTTCAGATATAGGTAAATTTCTGTCATATTGTCCATGCACAACACTGCCTGATACAGAAGGCTCTACATCTAATGGTCCACTGGTGCTCTGTCCTTCATAAGTAGAATTAATAGGTGACTTATGCACCTTCTCATCAAAAGATTTCAACACATCGGCTGCAGTAGTTGCAACAGAAAAATCAATGCCGTCCTGATCAGATTTATCCTTGCTCATATTCGCCATTTTCCATGTTTCCAAGGAAACAAGATCACACATAAGTCTGTTATAGGATTTGGATCCAATTGCTTGAGCAGTCTCATGATCCTAGAAGCCATTCATAAAAAGAAAATAAATTAATACTCCATCCGAAAGTAGTGTTACTTCCCAAACTTTTTCCACCATCTTATTAAGTGGAATATATTTGGAAATCTAATCATAATATATTTTGATTTTAAGAAAATTGTCAACTCTATCCGAACAACTCAGAATATCATACATGACAATCACTAATGGACAAAAAGGAATTCACACATTTACAATACCAACTTTACAAAAAGAAAAAGGTATGCAAAATATCCAAAATAAGAGAAGCATACCTGAGGATCAGCTAACCAACCATGACACAATGGGATACCCAGAAGATTACATATTGCACCCTCAGTAAACTCAAAAGCATCAATCCTGTGAAATGCAGGCCAGTTAAGTTAAATTGGAGAGGAAGAAAACCCAAGGGCAAACACTACCATGTGAAACTTGAAAAAAAGAATAAAAATCAGACCTGTTGAAATTGATATTTACATCAATGCTAGTCGTAAGCCGTGGCAGCAACTTTATCACATCAGAAATATTTTGTTGTTGGTTTTCAACATATCCTGCATCTTTATTCTGCAACCCATCGAGTTAGTTATAACTACCAACAAATATGAAATGCAAAAGTGATTTTGACATCATATAGACATGAAATTTACATTGTTACTGCTGTCTGAATCGAGCAATCTCTCAACAACTTATGAAAGTAGCTTCTCTTGTGAAACTTCGCTTACATCAGCAGTCAAATTCAATTTATTCTTCAACAGAAGTACATTACCTACGTAAGCCGTCTCCTCAAAGATTGCATTGGCAGTTACATATACGAGCATATACCAGCAAATATCCTCGATATTTTCCATAAATTTCAGCAAGTACATATTATTATTTCAATAGAATGCATTAATTAAGGTAATTTACATTCAATAAACACAATTATAAACTAAATTCAAAACCAATTTAAATATTGACATAATCATCAGTATCTTCCACATTAAAGAAACTCGTTCCACATCAAATTCTTCCATCAACTTTCTACGCCAGTTTTCTAACAATCATCAAGATTCTCACTCAATCAACTAAATTCCGCCAATTCAAACTTACGACACAATCCACATCCAAAAACAAGCAATTCATACATTGACACGGAAAAACAAATAAAACGTCGTTATTACACAAGTCAATCAGCCGCAAAAATTCCTTAATCCAGAGCCAAAGAACAGCAAAACCTCATTACAAACTCAGAAATAAACGATTCAAAACAACAAACAACTTCCAAAACAAGCATTTCAGATCAGAAAACTACTTTAGGCTTCCGGCGAAAACCACACAAGTCTTCAATCGAAATTGATTCAAGAAATCAAATCAATCAACAAAAAAAGACAAACACAATCAAGAAAAACACGAAACTCTATAAATGAGGAGAGAGAAAGAGAAATTACATAAAGCAATGAGCAGACAAGGGCCATTGTTGTTTTGAAGAATAATAGGAGTAGAACGACCGAAATAATCGATTGTCTTGGTTTTGTAAAAAACACTTTCAGGAGCAGGTTTATCTGTAGATTGTTCTTGAGGTTGTGGTTGTTGTTGTTGTTCTTCCACCTCCGAAGAAGCCATGGCCGACCTCTCTGGTGCTGGTTTAGGAGAGAGAAAACGAGAATATGATGGTTGTAATGTTTCTTTTGTTTTCTTATGACACAAGTTTGTAATGTTTTTTTTTGTTAGTGGTGGCGATTTTGAAACGAAAAAATGAGACTGAATTGAAAATGTCTAGTTTAAAGTATTTTTTCGTATTAAAAGTTTGGCGCTAAAATAAACACTCTATAGTACTCCATACTCATATTGGTAGTACGTGTGGATTTGTGTGAGATAGCTAAGGGTAAGTTTATCCCCAAACTCGGACCTAGACTCCAGAGTTCAGATTAGGGATGTCAACAGGTCGGATTTAAATTGGGTACAGATAAACTCGAATTTAAATCCGTTTTTCTACCTTGGATCAGTCGGGTCTAAAAAATAAAACGGGTTCGGGTCCAAAATAGACCCTACATAAAAGCAACCAACTTATATAACAACTAATTCAAACTTAATACCTTAATTAAAAAAACAATGATGATGTTACAAATTTCCATACCTTAATTAAAGTTATACAACTAATTCAAAAATACAAATTAAAGCAACCAACTTATATACTTCTCATTTGAAAAAACAAACACTTTACAAACAATAATAAAATATGATGTTACAAATGAGCAAGTGAAAAAACAATGATGATGTATCCGATATGAGCATTTAAAATTCATCTCCCGAAAGGGATAATCTTCATCACTATATACTAACATCATCAACATTATACGGAGTAGATAAAAAAACAAACAATTTTAGTTTTTTTAAAGAGATTATAAAACGGTTAAACGGATCGGGTTCGGAGATCTAGATTCGTTTTTTTCAATATGACTCAAATCTGATCAGATCCGCCGAGTCCAAAATTTGAAGACCCATATCCGTGCAAAAATGGATTTGGATCCACGAATCCAGGTCGGGTCCATATCCATTGTCATTCTTACTTCAGACTCAATCTGCCACATCAGTTTTCCACTAACTTTTCAACTTTTTTTATTATTCTTATTTATACAAGATTTTCTCCAAATTCACTATTATTCCAAGACTCACTCTAGACTCATTATCCTTTTCAAAATAGATTTTTTTTTTTTTTTTTTTTTTTTTTTTTTTTTTTTTTTTTTGTAAAATATCTTTAATTATTTTCTAAAAAATTATTGTAAACTTAATTTTCAATGACATTAAGTGATAGGATAACATACTTCTTTATATTTGCAACACACTTTTTAGACTTGCATTTTTAGGAGCTTATTAGTGAAGATAAATGAGGCATAATAATTTAACACAAAGATTAGAGAAGAAGTAAACATTATGTGTAAAAATTCTTTTGAATAATTTATCCATTTACATTATATAATTTAGATATATATTAAAATACGTACTATAAATTTGTGTTACAAGTCTTGCAACTTACAATGCAAATAAATAAAAACGAAGGAAGTAAAAAACAAAAGTTCATGTTGTTTACTGTTTACAGATAAAAGTGATGGAAGTATTTTGTGACAAACTTTATAAGGAAAGCTGGAAAGCAGTGCGAGAATTTAAACGATGGATCAACGCACGACTAAACCGATTAATAAGCATATGTATTGAAGCCAATTAGGCGATTATTAGTACATATAAAGTATTAGTACATTGTAGCCCGTTTGGCCATTTAATTTTTGACAAAAAAAACATCAATGAAATAGGTAAATAATCTAAATTTTTTTTTAGTTGACTAATTCAAGGAGCTAAGGATACATGACATTTTAAATTTTGTTTCATGTTTCGCTAAAAAGAATATTACGGATATGAATGAACTTTAGCTACTATTTACCGTTATCCCATGACCAATTTTGCAAGTGGTACTCTTCCATAAGAGGCAAACCTTGTAACATCTCATCAAGATCAACGTTAGAAACACCACCACCACCATTATTCTCAAAATTATAACCAACGTTAGCATTGCCTCCAAGGCATACACCTCCGCCCTCTCCGGCTCGTGAAGTAGCCGCCACACGTGGTTGTTGTTGTTGTGGTTGCACTGGTGGTGGTGAACTACGCTTCCTCTCTTTTTGAAGAGAAGTATTTCCTATCCATGCAACAGACGAGTTGACTCCCGTAAGACTTTGTACCATAGATTTGAAGTCTTTAGCTTCAACCTTGACACAACGGGTTTCGATAAGTGTTATCTTCGTAGGCTTAACACATTCACCATTTCCTTCCATAATAATCAAACAAGCACAAGTATGTTTTTGTAAGACTTGTAATGCTTAGTATCTCTTTTTTCTTTCTTTTTTTTAGTAAAAAGGTCAACAATATTTGCTATCAAATTTAAGAAAGTGAGGTATATTTATATGGAGTAACATTTTATCGTAACGCGGGTGCAAGTTTGATTTGTCACATAAAACGTAGTTTGAAATAGAGGAGACTTTGAAGTTGATGATAAATTGACCAAATTTTGGAAGATGAGGAATAAAGAAGGAAGAAGGTGATATTTGTAAATAACTATAGCATGCATTCATGATTCACCAACCACGCAAGTTGAGCTAAGGTTGAAAAAGCCAGCCTTTTTTTATTTTTGGGTTTATTATCTAAAATACTTGGTCGATATTTGTTGCTTCACAATAATCACTAGAACAGTACCTATTTTGATGTTGCATGCATTTGCAATGCTTGGATGATTGCCTGATTGGCCTTGGTTCAATCGTACAAGAAGGAGAAAATTCCCCCTCATAAAATGAATTTTACGCCGTCTGAAATTTTATGTAATTACACTTTTTTTGACAACAGATGTATATGCATACACGCGAGATTTCAAAAGTAATGTGTTTTAGGGCTTTTCGGAATATTATTCATGCAATCATGTATGCTAATTGAGTTGTATAGCTTGTGAGAGACTCGATTCACTCGAACTTGATTTAATTAATGTGTGGTCAAAACCCAACTCAATTTGGTTTGACTTGAAACTTTAACAAGCACAAGATAATGAGAGCAAGATTTAGCTTGACTTGAAAGCTCGCGTACAACTTGATTTTTTTAATTATATTTTTGTGATGATATATAAATATTATTATTGCTAAGTGCAAGTGTGATTATTGTTTGTTCCACACTTTGAAAAACAAGATTTTAGAATGAAACATGGCTTTGGGCTCTAATAGTGAGCTTTCGGATTTCTATCCCTTGTCACTCACCCATTTGTTATAACAATAAGGCTCGAAACTTAAGAATGCAAAAATCAGTATTAGTTATGATTAGTGTTATCCTAAAACTAGTTATTACTTGTAATTGTATGTATGTGGTACACAAATTTCATGGTAACTTGGTAAGATCCATTACATCCATTATTACACAAATTTAAGGAAGAAACCAGATTTTGTTGCAGATTACTGATCAGGAAGAAAACTTTGTGTAGCCAGGTTTTCCAAATTTCATTGGTTTAAGAAGAAAAAAATACCCTTATGTTGAGGGCACAACAGTTAAATTTCCAAGCTAGGGGATGTGTTTAATTCAGAAGAAAATATTTTAAACCAAATTTAACTCCTATGGAAAGTTAGCTCTATGGAATTAGGTTACAAACTTCAATTTATATTGTTTGCTTCTTAGCTTCCTTCCCACATAAGGTACATAGAAAAGGGAAAAGAGTAAATGGAGCCATGGAGGGAGGAGCTAGGGAGAAAATCAGAAAAATGTAGCAATTCTTCCTTGGAAAAGGAAAATCGTTTCCACCTGAGGGAAATAAAATAGTCAACCAAATCTAATGGTTGTCAACCCCATAAACTAAATGGAAGAATATGGGGAAACCAATTTTCCTGTAAGAAATTTCCTCTCATCAACAGTCTAGGTGTGCGAGTTTTTTTTTTTCTTTCCTAGCCTACTAATTTATGCTTCAATTGGGCATGCCATTTTTATTAAAGTGATACGGTCATTCTTCATCAAATTAACATCTCATGCTCATCTAATAAGAAACCTTAAACCTATCTTAGACTAGCTTCCACTTGGTAGTCATTACGAATTATCACAGGACAGAGAACTTCAACATGTTAGACAATACATACACTTAAATGATGAAATTCTAACATATGGTCTTGACTCTCTTGAGCACCTGCTGTCAACCTTGATCCCTAATCTGATGCCTCAGTTGGCATAAGCAACAATAACTTATGTTCTACCACTGGATATTGTATAGATTCGAAATGGTAAGAAAATTAAACAAAGGAATAGAGGTAGGCAAAAGCAGCAATGACTTCATAAAAATGTTATTAAATATATGCCGACCTTGCATATTAACATCTTACTGTATACAAGCAATGACCACACTTTTCGGAAAAGAGATTACATATTGACTTGACTTAGATGTCAAAAACAATAATCTTGTAACAACTAACTCATTTTTCTATTTTAAATAGCAACCTCTTGCAACTAAATTAGACTGCCATAATATTAGCTTCACATCTTTTGGTAACACAGTACAGAATCCAGGGACCTAGTAATCAGTGGAGACCGGTGTAATTATGAAACAGCTCAAAGAAAGCATGACGCTGATAAATAGACATTGAGAAATTCATGACAGTACTTGTTTTAAATCGCTAGGGGAATAAAAAAACAAGTCGAGGGAAAAAACAGATGAATTACTCAGTACAAGATCACAGATATCAGGGAGACAGGGACTATTAGAACAGCAGATAGTTTGGAGGGGGGAGCATCTGTTTTGGACTTGATGAATCAATCAAATACCTCTTTGAGACTACAAAAGCTATCGGAAGTGAGGTGAAACAGTGGATCTTGCAAAATTCATTGAAGAAACATTTCAGTCCAACTCAAACTTTGGACAAAAACGATTTTGTAATCAATGACCAACAAAATTCCTTTTTCTTCTAAATCGAATATGGAGAAACCAGCCAAAATTCTACTTTTCTTAAAATTGCAATTTCCACTATAGTTAAAAAGAGCACATACATAGGTTGACTGGTAGGAAAAGTTGTCAACTTTATCATGCTCTAGAGTCTAGACCAGATATTACCAACAAATAACAAGTTAATAACTTCTACTCGTAAATTAATTACTTTCTCCGTCCTATAATTACACTCGATAATTTATGATAATTATATAATCATGGAGAACAACAAACATCTTATTAAGATACTAAACAGTCAATTTATGGCAAATTCATTATTATATAACCTACTCATAACATCTTATTAAGATGAGAATGGGTAAAATTATAACCTAATATCTTGCAACCTCTCAACATAGAAATATGCCCTATTAGTGGGACGGATAAAATTAATCAGAGTACAGAACATTTTGTAGATGAAATAACTAGTCCAACAAAATTCATTGTCAATAACATCAAATAAACATGAAAAAATCTAAAAATTCTCTACTACTAACAAAATTTCTAGTAAAATCACATAGAAATCACCAAAAAATTCCCTCTTTTTGTTCTTTCAAACCCATGTTCCTTGATCTTACCCAACCACCCACATTGCATTTCTACTCCAACAGATTAATGAAAGTACAAAAAAATCAAAACCCTAAAAAAATTTAGTATTTTTGGCAACAAAATCTCAAAATAAAACCACCCCATTACTCAGTTTGTGCGTTTTAGTTTTGGGTAGGAAAGATACAACAAAATATTGGGTAATTTTAAAACATTAAATGACATGCAAAAAGAGAAATTGAAAAGGACACAAATAAATTATTCAAGAAGAATGACAATAATCCAATAATTGTAAGGAAATTCAGAAGAAAGTGACATATAATTATGGAAGAGAAGAAGAAACTCACCAAAAAATTCTTTAAAAAAAGAATGAATGATCTGCTAAAATTATCACATTTAAGAAGCGCAGCAGTAAAAACCCTTGCTGAGAAAGTTAGAGAAAGATGAGTAAAGAGTAATTCTAAAAGCGCAGCAATTTGTTTTTGGTAGGACCGTAGGATTTTCTTACTTGTATAATTGTGTTATTGTACAAGTATAAATTACTTCCAATTTTATTTTATTTTTGTTAAGGCAAAATTGCTTTTTCATTTTATTTTTTTTTATTTTTTTTTGGTTGTTGTAATGGTGAAAATGTTAGACGATCTAAGGAAAACGGTTTCATACTCTTGTATAATTATTTCAATTGCATTAAATGGTGCCATAAAAAAGTGAGAATTTGACATAAATCAAAATCAATTCACTCTATTAGATGACAATTAGTTTACTCAAGTTCACTTCAATGACTTGGGTCATATTGGTGTATCAGGGTCTTTGGGGTGGGGGTGGCACAACCCAATTTCAATCAGATCGCGTCAGTCAAACCCATGTGTTAAGCTTATCGTGGCGTCCCGTGTCATGTTGGCTAACGGTTTTTCCTTAGGTGTTTGTGTGTAGGTTCATGAGTGGCAATTTTGCTTCATGAAACTCATTTGTCTAGGCCAATTACAATATAAATCTAGTGAATTAACATAATATATCCATGTTTTGAACTTTTTCAAATAGTTCGCTCTTAAAGTTCTTAACAACTCATTTAATTGATCATTAGTGTACCACTAAACCATTTCCAATTTAGGAGTAGCAAATTCACAATCTTTGTACCTAAATAAAGTTTCCATTCATCAATTTGAGATGCGCAAAAATTATTGTCGAAAGTTACTAACTTTGTAGATTAAAGTCATACTAGTAACATTCAAGACCTATGATTAAATTTCAACTACATAATCATTGCAATGTACACTCTTTCTCAGCCAAAATATAATTCCTTACAACATCACTAACAATCTAACGCCCCAAATTAGGCCTAATCATAAGTCAAGACAATTGAGCTTTTAGGCATAAGTGAGTTCTCTGACTAAAAGATTCTAGCCAAATCGGATAAAAAATATCAAACTCTACTCTTATGCCAAATCAGTTTCCTTCAATCTTCTCCTTCTCTCTCTTTCTCTTCCATCTCTTTTCTTCTGATCTCAATTGTAAATTTTTGTAGGGGGCTTCCATCGGTATTTTTACCGGTGGTAAGCCCCAAAAAAACTTTCTAATTGCTTTCAATAAAAGATCACATCTTTATGATGAAGTTTGATCTACTATTAGGTTTAATTTATTTGTTTGTTCGTCTGTCAAAGTTTGAAGATTTAGGGTTTCACAATCTCCAAAAGTGTCTAGAAGGCCATATGAGTTTTTTCACCCAAACAACTATTCATATATGGATCTCAAGCCGAATTAGTGCTAACTCACAGATTGTATTGCTTCAGATGAAGATTTTTATAAAGGCGATCGTTGATCAAATCTGCGATGCAACTAATTCTAAGGTGAATTGTATTTGTATTGAAATTTTAGATTTCCTCGGAATTGTTTGTAAGTGCCGTTTGGCTATCTTTCATTAATGAAATCCTTTCTCTTCTTGTCAAAAAAGTCAATTTCGACGGGTTCGCCTGTAGAGAACGAAGAAAAAAATTTCTGGTCTCTAGGCGAAAAATTCCAATTGAGTCGGGTCAAAAATGATCTAGCTCTTTAGTCTTTACACCCCCCTCATCACAACAAAGTGTCTCTTCACTCTCCACCATTATTCTTTCATACGTTTTCGTTTTCCTTTCCCCTCTCATTGAATCAATTCCCTCAAAAACTAGAGTAAAGAACACACTCGAGCACATGTAGCTTTAACTTAGGAACCCCTTAAAAAAAATCCAAAACAAAATACCCCTTAATTTGCTCTTGCCCCAAGCTTAGTATCTTCTTAATCCCACCATTAAATCATCAAAAACTGAGTCTTTTGATAGCTTGCAGTGCAAAAAACTGTTGGTAATCCAATCTGTAATTGGGTTTTTTTGGCAGAGAGATTTAAGGTGAAAATGGAGTTAGAAATTGAAAGATTACTAAGAATGGCATGGTTAGCATGGATTTTGCCCATATTAATTGTTTCATTTCCATCTTCTCATCTCAATTCTCTGCATCATATTCTTCTTGTGTGTGCTGGTCGTGGCAAAATCTGCAACTCATCTTCTCGTCTCAATGTAATCCTTCCTTCTTCTCTTTAATTACTGTATATTTAATTTCAATTTTGGATTTGATTGAATTTAGTTCTTTGAAATAGCAGTTTATGTTCTGGGTTTTATTTTTGTATCATTAATGTTACAATTTTAGGTTTATGTTCTTTGGATATTATTTATCAAGTGGGTTTTTTTTTTTTTTTTTTAATTTTATTTGATTTCAATTGTTTGAGTTAAATTTGATGCTGTCTTTTTCTTTTAATTTGGATTGATAAAATGCCCGTTTGTTTGCCTTGATTTAAGGGTTTTGACATGGTTTAAGGGTTGGGTACCCCAAATAGAGATTGATGGAACACTTGCTTATGTTATTAGATGAACTTTAGTTATTCGTGTGTAGAGAGTCGCAAAGGCAATGATGTTGATGGGATATGGGTACCGATATGACCCCCACATGACTTTACTAACTAATTTAGTTGACATCCACGTAATTGGGTTAACTTTGATTGATGTAGGATCGGCAATAGATAGAAAATGAGGAGCTGTTGAGTAATGCAATTAAGTTGTTCATCTATGTCAAGGGGATAGTGAAGAAAACCTGGGTTTTATTGTGGTCAATCATCGTCTTGGAGATGAAGCTACATTTCCTAGATGGGATTATTACCTTTGGAGCTGGAATTGGTAACTCCTGAAGTGAATAGTGATCCCCTATCTCAGTTGGAGCTCATAATTTAAATGGGAAACAATAGTTAATGTGAGTACTAATTTATATTTGAATCACGGTTTTTGATGAAGTTTCTGCTTGAGGAATGTGAACTGATTTTCTAAACTTCTGATTAATAATTACTATATGATATCAAGCATAGCTAGAAATGGCAATGTGTTTTGTATATATCAAGCATAGCTAGATATGGCAATGTGTTTTGTATATATCAAGCATAGCTAGATATGGCAATGTGTTTTGTTGAATCCTTACTATCACATTTGTTGGCTTGACCATTTCAGTTTGATGCATGTATGAAATATGTTTATTTGAAAGCATGTAACCTCTTTTCTTATGTTATAGATTGGTCCTTTTATTTATGGAATTCATCTTTCTAACATGAGCCCTTCTGTAACTTATAGAAACTCACAGTGCCGCAGAAATTTTTCTCTCATTTCTATGTGTTTGCTGTAATATGGACAACATTTTTGCTTCTTGCAACTTGGGAATATGCACATAAAATTGGATCCTTGGTTTCAGAAGCTACATCTCACTCTACTGTTGCCAGTTACTTGACTGGAGGCTCACACATTTTTTCCATTTATAAAACACAATCAACTTCACTGGAGCACAACTTCAGAATTTGGCGATCCGTCTTTCTTCTTATTTTGATGGAATTTCAAGTGTTGCGGCGCTTGTATGAGTCACTATATGTGTTCAACTACAGCAGTACAGCCCAAATGCATATCTGCGGATATCTAACGGGTTTCTTGTAAGATGCTCATACCTAATGTGTCAAAGCTCCCTGAGTTGAATAGCCATCTTATTCATGATACTCTTATCTGCCTGCTTCAACTGAGATTTTGTTGGCTTAGTAAATAAGTATGCATTTATGCTTGGTACAATACATAATAGGAATAACACACAAGAATGCTTATCTGTGCTATCCCTGGTAAATGATGAATTTTCTGGATGTGTTAGTTGTCATTTTGTGTCAATTCTGTTTAACTGTCTTTAATATTAATATCTGCAGTTGCCTCTTTTCTGATCCCAGACTTTCATTGTAGTTTTGGTAAATTACTTCTTAGCTGTGCTCAAGGTTTGTGCATAAGCTATATGATGGCTTAATAAACCGCACAGTTGTTTATGCCACCAATAATGAGGATGTTAGGATATACAAAGACCTTTGACATGACATATCCTAATTCCGCACTTGAGTGACTATAAAAAGCTGGTCTTGTTATTCAATAATAATTGGGGACCAGTTTTCTCCTGAGTTAAGACTTGCGTTGCACTTTAGAATGTAGATGGAAGTAACTTTGCTAAGATAAGTTTTTCTGTAGGCCATTGTTAGCTTTTATGTTTGTTAAACAAATTGATGATTGATTCAATTAACTTGAGACACACATTGTCTTTGCATTGGTTGTTTATAATTACAGTTCAACAGATTGAAATGTGCTTTACAACTGTTTAATTTACTTCATATTAACTTTAAATCGACCGCTCTTTACCTTACATGATGTAATTTTGTGTTTAGTTTTTACACGGCTGCACCACTGTCCCTTTGCTGCAATTGTGCACCTGAAGTATTTACATTTGTAGCAAACAGAGTTGCTGAATTTATTGTGAAAGGAAAAGAACACATGCCACCTGTAGAATTTCAATGGTTGGAGTTTCTTAGTCCTCTACTGAAGCTTGGTTGGTTTCAATGGATTGGAGCAGTCATTTTTTTCTGTGGTTGGCTTCATCAGTGTCGTTGTCATGCCATTCTTGTGAGTATTGCTTTTTGAAATTTCCAGCTGGCCTGAAAAAGAGATTTGAGATTTGCTAACTCATTATTACAGTAGTTTGCTTGATATATTCTATTTGTTCTAATGACAATTAGCAAGTTTTTCCCTAGCTAAATAAGTGGGAAAAAAATAGTAACAACATTAGTCCTCTGTATACTAGATCATAATATTCAGAATTGGCTTAGCTTAATTATTTTGATGATTCACGTATGCTTCTCTCTTCCAATGTCACAGTGCTTATTCCATCGTAAGTTTTAAGGTACAGTGCTGTGAGTTTCATCACAGGTCTCCATGTGTCTTCGGGGAGCCTTATGATTATATCTATGGGGTCAATTCTGTAGGCTGTAGGGATTTCTGACATCTTGGCTTTCTGGTTTTAGTGATTAGAGGACAGTCTATTTCTTGGATTATTTGCCATGCTATTAATAACCCATTTACCCTTAATTCTGCTTATTAGACTATTAGTTGTCTTGTGTTTGGTTTACAAGCTTTCTGTTGAAGGTGATGAGTGTTATACTAATGCGAAATTGCTGATAATATATCAGGGAAATCTTCGAGAAGTGAAGGAACAAGATAACGATTATCGAATTCCTCATGGTGACTGGTTTGAAGTTGCCTCGTCTCCTCATTATCTTGCTGAGATTGTAATGCTTCTTCTCCTCCATCAACCCCCTCCACTCCCCGCCCCCCCCCCCCCCCCCCACACACACACACAACACGCACACACACACACACAAAGCCACTAAAGTAAGATTTGCAATGTTTCATATGTTCTCCTTGGTAACTCTTGGTTGATTTATCATGAAGGTTATGTATGCCGGTCTTGTGGTTGCTAGCGGAGGCCTAGATCTGACAGTGTGGTTAATGTTTGCATTTGTGGTAATTCCTCTTACCTTGAATGAAATGCATATAGAAAAGCAATTGACATTTTACTTGGTGTCTATATCTGTAATAGCTGAGAAGGTCTAATGCAATGGTTTGTGGCAGATGGCTAATCTTGTGTTTGCAGCAGCAGAGACACACCGGTGGTATAAACGCAAATTTGACAACTATCCAAGCAACCGCTATGCAATTATTCCCTTTGTGTATTGACAGTTATTGGTGCTACATTTGTACATATAACATTATAACCTGAAAAATGTCTGATTCATCTGTTGTAACTCTCATTTAGAGAAAAAGCGTATACAAATTTGTTCACTGATTGTATACAAATTTGTTCACTGATTCTGAACTTCATGTATAATTTTTGCCCTGCGGCTCACATTAAATGGCAATACTGAGATGGTTAAGATTCGAAACATTATACTTTACACTGCTTTGATTGCTTTCTGCCTCGTCGTAGATAAGTGATCCCTAAGTTAAGACAGGGGGAATGGCCGAGGGGGTCATAATGTCATATGTACACTATTTTGAGATTTTTTGGGGGAAAAAAGCCTCGTTTCTACAAACAAGAGAAATTTTGGCTTATGCAAAAAGGATTAAAAATCAACTTTTCAAGTTTTAGTCAATCACGGTGAATTTTTAGGAAACTTGATAAAAACACTAATAACATACGATGGCAGGTATGATAATTCGCATGCCAAAAGCAATGAGCTATATAAGTTCAGAGTTTCACAGATGTGCAAAGTTCTTTATTTATCTTAGCTACAAATGATACTTCCATGCCATGAAGCAACAAAGGGACTATAATTGGAATCAATCATTAAGCATAGACATGTCTCTTTAATAGGTCCTAAAGTCTTGTTTGTAACTGAGCACTTCAGCTTCATGCATACAAATCTATTCCCCAGAACTTGGCTGGTTGATTGGTCCGGTACTTACGATCCATGCTTTTAATCTGTTCCATGTCTTCTTCAGTCAGCTCAAAATCTAGAACTTGAAAGTTCTCCTTCAATCTATCAAGCTTGGATGACTTTGGTATTATAATTGTATTGCGCTGAATCCCCCATCGGAGAGAAATCTGAGCTGCTGTCTTTTTGTGTTTCTCCGCAAGACCCTGATCATAAAGGAACAGGATTAGATGAGTAGTAGCCAACCAGATTACAAGTGAATTATATTTGATGTTTACCAAATCCTTCCTGAAGAAAGGACATAACACCTGATATTCTATGATCTTGTCTCACAGTTAGTTGTTGTCTTTGCAAATATTGCAGCCAGGTATTTGAGAGTTGAGACATTTTGTAAAGTGGAACTTTAAATCATTCTATAAAACTCACTCTAGAAATCCTCTTTGCAGGAGACAAAAAAGAAAAAAAAAAAAAAGAAAAGAAAAAAAGGGATAAAAAGCGGTCTCAAACAATTCTTTTAAGTACTGCCTAAGCCTTTGAAGAACTTTCTTTCCGCAATATGGAAAATATTGACACGATTCCATTATGAAACTGGACGCATAAGATTTTTTTAAATATTGCTTGATGCCTATTGAAATAAGACAATATCTGCATAAGAACAGAGAGAAACTACCTTTAGAACTGGATCATCCAAGCAAGATACTGTCCCAAACCATTCAGTGTTAGCAGCTGCACCTCCTAGAGGAGTATGGGCGGTAACACAGATACCATGCTTCTGACAGAATTTCACCAGAGAATCACGTTGGAAGTAAGGATGTGTTTCAATCTGGTTCACAGCAGGCTTGATTTTGGAATACGCTAAACAATCTCTTGTCAAGAAGACGTCATAATTACTGCAAGCAGTTTCAGTTATTAGTGATCTAAACTATAATCAGTTCAGGAAAGTTATGTGAAGTTTGCCAAATTTTACAGACTTCCAGCTTCCTATAACCAACAAAACACCAAATTCTAACTGGAGAAGTCTTTCAAAAGAAAAAAAAAAAGTCCAACAGGAGAAGTTCTAAAGAATCATAAAAAACATTGAGAAATTTGACATGCATAGCCAAAATTCAGATACTCTGTAATTTCATAATGAAATAGAAACATTACCCTAGTTATTATGCAAGTATGAAGTATCTAATAAGACGTCTTTGAGGGTTACTTAACTAATATGATGTCTACACAAGGAAAAAACATGACCTTATCGTAAGGCAGTAGGAAGAGCACACTACTACTTGTGTCAGACACAATCAAATGAGGTTATAAGTAGCTTCATTTGAGTTACCTGATACCAATGCTGCGAGCTAAACCCTTAGAAACGAGATCTTCCATAGCGTGCCATGTGGTTTCCAAGGATATGGTAGTGTCAATCTCGAGAACACCATCCTTATCCAAAGCACTTGCAGTGGTACCAACTCCTGTAAGAACATTGTGCAGGAAGAACTTAGCTTTGTATCACCGGAAATATATCAGTTGATATGTTTCCTACATGACTCTTCTGAAAACTTACAACAGAAAAAATTTCACAGCTATTGACTTAAAGAGTGTTTATCTAACTACAGCTACAATAATAAGGTCCTCAAGTGACATCCTAGACATCCATAGCTCTTGAAAATTATAAATTCAAGTGTAAGCAGTCTTTTAGTATGAAACTACGAATTTTGACCACATCCATCTCATAGCATTGCACAAATAATGTAATTTGAGTTTGATCCTCAACAATCTGTTGTCCCTAACATAACCGTAGAAAAGTCACAATCCATCATAAAAGAGCCAAGAATATTAATTTTACCAGTATGCTTTGTAGCTACGGGAAAGTGAACTAGGTACAGATCCAAATAATCAAGTCGAAGTTTCTTCAAACTGTCTTTGCAGGCTTCGAGTACATGTCCATGGTCAGAGTTCCACAGCTGAAACAGTATCATACATGATATATGAGTGTAATTGTTATCTGGTGATCAGGATATCTTCCAAAATAGGAACTCCCCTTTCTAAATAGACTAACCTTAGTTGTAATGAAAAGATCCTCCCTCTTAACAAGCCCAGTTTGAAATGCTTCAGCTAGTGCCTCCCCAACCTCAGCTTCATTCTGGTAATCAGCTGCAAGAAATCTTGTGCAGTTACACATCATAACCTTTTAACAAAAAGCTTAAAATAATACATTGTAACAAACATGAATACATGAGTGCTATTTTCCTACTCGTTCTAAGGCTCTTGCATATAAGTACATTTTGAAATATACTGACCCCGGAATTAAAAATTAAAATAGTCATTCTAAACCAAGAAACAACAATATAGAAACAAAATCCAACAACATCAACAACCACCCTCCTCACATGTTGAGGAGGGCTATGAGCCTATGAGGCTCAGGCTTCCATTCATGATCGGGTAAGAATCAGGGATAATAAGAAGCTGAACGAGCTCAAGTTTATAGCTCTAACTCATGCTCAGGCTAGCTCAACCACTTAAGACTCAACTTTCCATAGTGAGTTCCAAGGACTTCCAACCAATTAACCAAACAAACACTTTCTCTATAGTTAAAATATTCCTGCTTTAACATTTTATGAGAATTTAGTAAAATCCATTGTTACCCGTAACTCATTACTCATCTACTCTTTTCAATCTTTACAATTGATCAAGCAGACAAACACTCCAACTCATCAGCTTCTTCGCCGAGTTAAGAGGTACTCAGCCTACTACCTTTATTTATTAATTATTATGGTCTCAAGTCTCAACCTAGCTTATCTTGGCTTAACTCGAGCCCACTAATTTCGGGTTTTGACCGAGCTGAGCCGGTAGCTAGCGAGCAGGACAAGCTCATTATCACCCTCAGCTAAAACTGTAAATTGTAACAGCCCTATAACAACTTATACAGAAACAACTATTTCCCAAAACTGCAGCAACAGATATACACATGCACAATTGAACAACCAAATTGCAACAAAACATCAACACAGATATTTCAACCCAATAACACACGTAAAATAGACATAAATTAAATGGGTTTGCTTTATATTAAACTAATCATATACAACTAAGTTTAATTAAATCATACACCAATTTATACTTAATACTGTCTAGTAAAAAAATCAAATAATAACAGATAAACCACAAAATCCCCATAAAAATATCTGAAAAACCCACCAAAAAAAAAAAAAAAAAAAATTGAATCTGGGTATTTGTATAAGAATAAAGGAGAGAAAGATGATACCAGCGCAATCAAAATGTCGGTAACCGATTTGAATGGCGTTGAGGATGAGATCTTTGACATCTTTCTTATCCATTCGCCAAACTCCAAGCCCAACAATAGGCATTTTGAATCCATTGTTGAGTGTAATCGCCATTTTTATATGTTTTCTTTATTCTTAATCTCTAAAAAAACAGAGAAGGCTTGAACAAGAACAATGTAGAGGCGTAGAGCAGTAGCAGATGAAGCACACGTATTTATTTCTTGTACCTTTCACTCAGTGTGAATCGGGTATCATGCGGAGATTTTTTAATTAATGTGCTTTTTTTTTTTTTTTTTGAAAGATTAATGTGATTAGTATGGAACATTACTCCGTATTATTGTTATTGTTCTCGTTGTTGTTATTATAGGAACAGTTTTAACCACAGAATTTCTGTAACTACCAAAATAGTTACATGTACTCGTGGCATATATGAGTATGTTTTGATGGAGTCATGTTATGTTCGTAGGGAAAGAAATTAGATGAACTTTCTATCGTGTGATGTTTAACATTTTGCAATTAATTGATAGTCCCTCTACGAAGTTACTCCCTCCATCATTTTTTTTATACGTAGTATGTTTTGTTTGAAAATATGCATTTTTGATCATTAATATACTCTATATTATTATACGTGTTATATTCATATATTATAGTCCATGTTTTGTCAGCATACAATAATTTAACTTGACAAAATTGTCCATAGTACAAGTAGTTTAGTACTATATATTTTGTAAAGACTTTGAAAACATGCAACTTTGATAATTAACAAGTGATTAGGCTAACGAATATATCCACAAGCATGATGGTGGTGAGTCATTTCATCATAACGACGACTATTAACCCTCATCAATCCACAACTTGAGGTCAATACGCATGAAACAAGTCACTATATGTAATAGGGATGCATATGAGGCTGAAGAATTAAGGATGAAATGAAGTATGGCATTTTGCGAGACAAATGCAATACATTAAACATGCTTAAGATGTGACAAATTAGTTTCTTATCTTAGCTGCAAATGATACATAAACACCATGGAGCAACACAGGGACATGTCCCTTTACTAGGTCCTAAAACCTTATTCTTAGTTCAGCACTTCGGCTTCATCCAGACACATCTATTCCCCAGAACTTCTCTGTTTGAATGGTCTGGTATTTGCGATCCATGCTTTTGATCAGTTCGATGTCTTCTTCTGTCAGCTCAAAGTCTAGAGCTTGGAAGTTCTCCTTCAAGCTATCTAGCTTGGATGACTTCGGTATGACAACTGTATTGCGCTGGATCCCCCATCGGAGAGCAATCTGTGCTGCTGTCTTTTTATGTTTCTCCGCAACACCCTGATAAAAAGGAACAGGATTAGATGCAGAGCAAACCAGATTCAAAATGACAAACTAGATTGAACTCCTAAACTCTGAAATAATCATAATTTGAAGTTAGTCCATCATACCTTGCAAACGATTTATTTAAAGGTGCCTACGCCTTTGTGCAGCTTCCTTTATGATTATCATGCAATGGTGCTATTAAAACTACAGGCGTAATATATATAATACTTCGTACTTCATATTGCCTGATGCAACTGAAACAAGACAATATTCGCGTAACAACACAAGGAAACACTTACCTTAAGAATTGGGTCATCCAAGCAGCACACTGTTCCAAACAATTCAGTGTTTGCAGCAGCACCTCCTAGAGGAGTATGGGCAGTAACACAGATTCCACGCTTCTGACAGAATTTCACCAAAGAATCGCGTTGAAAGTAAGAGTGTAATTCAATCTGGTTCACAGCAGGCTTGACTTTGGAATAGGCTAAACAATCTCTTGTTTGAAAGATGTTATAGTTGCTGCAACCAGTTTAAATATTTAGTAATCTAAATTAAAGATCCAACTATTATGAGTAAAATGTATCCATGACAAGCACAGGAAAATAATGTGAAGATGTCATGTGTTCAGATTCCCGGTTTCATAATAGTTACTAAACACCAAATCCCAACTATATAAATCTGTAGCATCATAGAAATTATTGATATAATGAAGTGAATGATTAGATAAATTCAAATATTTTGGAATCATCAAAAAAAGGTAGGATAAGAAAGGCATTAGGCCTCATAGAACAGATTTTCTAGAGGGTGGAGCATAGCCATTGTTGTTACATAACTAATAAGATGTCTTTAAAGCTTAAGTAACTAACGAGATATCTCTGTAACAAAGGAAAAACATAACGCATAGGAAATAGAACCCAAAAAAAAAAGGAGATTTCAAGTAGCTTCATCAGAGTTACCTGATGCCAATGCTGCGAGTTAGACCTGCATAAACGAGATCTTCCATAGCATGCCAGGTGGTCTCCAAGGATATGGTTGTGTCAATGTCCAGCACACCATCCTCATCCAATACACTTGCAAAGGTAATAACTCCTGTAAGAACATTGTACAGAAAAGCTTAGCGTGCATCACTAAATTAAATATCAGTTGACACATTCCTATATAAGTCCTTCGAAAAGCTACAAGAGAGGAATGTTATCAGTATCTTCAGCTCTCTTTCAGTGAATATGAGGCGCCTAAACTCAAAATGAATACAGTATATGCGCACCACAACTAATGTTCATAAACCAATTGCACAAAAAACCAATTATACAAGTAACATTCTTCATGCATGTAACATCATAGACATGCCTAGCTATTGACCATTTATAATTACACATGTATTTAGACTATTTATATTGCTCTTATCCATCTCATACCACTGCACGAAGAAATTAACTTTGTAACAATCTGATTTTCAGCCATATGTTGTCCCTAACATAAATGTAGAAAAAACGCAATAATCCATCATTCACGAGTCAAGAATTTGAAGTTTACCAGTATGCTTTGTAGCTAAGGGTAAGTGAACTAGGTACAGATCTAAATAATCAAGTTGAAGTTTCTTCAAACTGTCTTTGCAGGAATCGAGTACATGTCCATGCTATGCTGCAATAGGATTATACATGAAAAATGAGTGAAATCGACATCTGGTAACCAAAATTCTTCCCAATGTTAGAAACTTTGTCCCCTTTTTTTCGCTTTGCAAAAAGACTGACTGACCTTAGTGGTAATGAAAAGATCCTCCCTCTTAACAAGCCCAGTTTGAAATGCTTCAGCAAGTGCTACCCCAACCTCAGCTTCATTCTGGTAATAAGCTGCAAGAAAGCTTACCCTGTTACACTTACACATCGTATCTTTTCAACAAAAAGAGCTTATGACTATAGAAAAACATTGTAATGAACATGACCTAGAGTTTAACAAAAAGAAGAGCTCCGTATTTCCCAAAGTGCGAAATTGGACATACACACTAACACACCGACACGAGCATAATCAAATGAAAAGCAGACTAATAAAACACTAAGCAACTAAATTCTCAACCCAATTAACACAGGTAAAATAAGCATAATTAAATGGATTTGCTTCAAACTAAATTAGAAAATCCTCGTAAAAATGACACCAAGAAAAAATTAGTATCTGGGTCTTTGCTTAAATTGCAACTTTATCAACAAGAAAAGATAAAGAGAATACCAGCACAATCAAAGTAACGATAGCCTATTTTAATGGCGTTGAGAATAACATCTTTGACATCATTCTTTTCCATTCGCCAAACTCCAAGTTCGATTATGGGCATTTTGAATCCATTGTTCAATATTATCGCCATTTTTCTCTCTTACTGTTGTTGGAACTATGATCACTATTATCAATTTATCATCATCATTAATACTCCGTATAATAATGGCTGCTAAAACATGATATTATTATTTTATACGAGTGTGGAAGTGTGGAACCCATGCATTTTTTTTTTTTTTTTTTAACACCGATCATTCATGTGTGACGTGCTGTTTATAGTTTTGCCTGCTACATATTTATTGTAGCAATTGAATAGTCTTCCCCAATTTTATCGGTTCGTAAATGGGATCACAATGAGTAGTATAAATCAAATATTTTATTCAAACACACGATTTTTACTGAATTTTATCAATTGTAATAAAGAAATAATGCTTAAGAGTTCCAAAGATGTGCCACGTTTGTTTTTTTATCTTAGCTACAAATGATACATAAACTAGACATGCATATCCCTTGTTCTTTTAACTAGGTTCTAAAATCTTATTCTTAGTTCAAGCACTTCACCTTCATCCATATACATCTATTCCCCAGAACTTTGTTGTTTGATGGGTCCGGTATTTACGATCTATGCTTTTAATCTGTTCCATGTCATCTTCTGTCAGCTCGAAATCTTGAACTTGAAAGTTCTCCTTCAATCTATCTAGCTTGGATGACTTTGGTATGACAATTGTATTGCGCTGGATCCCCCATTGAAGAGATATCTGTGCTGCTGTCTTTTGGTGTTTTTTCGCGAGACCCTGATCATAAAGAAACAGGATTAGATGCAAAGTTGCCAACAGCTTGATGCGACTGAAATTAGACAATATTTGCATAAGAACAAATGGAAACACTTGCCTTAAGAACTGGATCATCCAAACAAGATACTGATCCAAACCATTCAGTGTTGGCAGCAGCACCTCCCAGAGGAGTATGGGCGGTAACACAGACTCCATGCTTGTGACAGAATTTCACCAGAGATTCACGTTGGAAATACGGATGTGTTTCAATCTGGTTCACAGCAGGCTTAATTTTGGAATACGCTAAACAATCTCTTGTGAGAAAGAGGTCATAGTTGCTGCAACCAATTTAAGTAATTAGTAATCTAAACACCAGAGTTCAGACTCCCGGCTACATACTGGTTACTAAACAGCAAAGTCCAACGGGAGAACATCTATAGCACTATACAAAATAATGAGATGTGAAGTGAATGACAATAAATTCAGATGTGATACAATTCCTCAAATAAAAGTTTGAATACGAAAGACATTAATAGGCCTCATACAGCAAGGTCCTCCGAGGGTGGAGCATTACCCTTGCATGTTATTTACGTAACTACAAGACCAAACCTTTCACATCAGAGTGATTAGGCAAAATCAGATAAGGTTTCAAGTAGATTTATTAGAGTTACCTGATACCAATGCTTCGAGCCAAACCCGTAGAAACGAGATCTTCCATGGCATGCCAAATGGTCTCCAAGGATAGAGTAGTGTCAATATCCAGCACGCCATCCTCATCCAATGCACTTGCAGTGATACCAACTCCTGTAAGAGCATTGTACATAAAAGCTTAGTTTACATCACTAAAATTACCAGTTGATATATATTCCTACATGACTCTTCTGAAATCCACAAGAGAAGAATATTGTCGGTATCAGCTTTTTCAGTGAATTTGAAGCACCTAAACTCAAAACATATAATACACAGTATGTCAGTATATGAGCAAAGCAACTAATGGCTTAAGGAAATTAATCAAAATCTAATAAAAAAGTCTTCATGTAACATCCTAGACATGCATAGCTCTTGGGCATTTACATACTCTATATTCAAGTAATCAAGAATGAGACTATGAAAATTGCTTTTATCCATCTCATAACACTGCCAAAAAAAAAAAAAAAAAAAAAAAAAAAATTGGCAATTCATCATTCAAGAGGCAAGAATTTGAATTTTACCAGTATGCTTTGTGGCTACAGGTAAGTGAACTAGGTAGAGATCCAAATAATCAAGTCGAAGTTGCTTCAAACTATCTTTGCACGCTTCATGTACATGTCCATGGTCAGAGCTCCACAGCTGCAATAGGATTATACATGATAAGTGAGTGTAAATGTCATCCGGTGATCAAAGTTCCTCCCAAATTAGAAACTTTGTCCTCCTTAGACCTTAGTTGTTATGAAAAGATCCTCCCTTTTAACAAGCCCAGTTTGTATTGCTTCAGCAAGTGCCTCCCCAACCTCAGCTTCATTCTGGTAAAAAGCTGCAAGAATTGTACCCAATTACACATCGTAATCTTATCAGCAAAGACAGTAAGATAATAGTACATTGTAATGACCATGAGAGTTTTCTACTCGACATTCTAAGGCTTGCACATAAGATGGCTCTGAAATAAAACAACCCTAGACTTTGTAAACTTAATAGTCATTCTGAAACAAGAAACAGAACCATAATCACACAACAGCATCACGAGGCCTCCATTCATGACCTGGTCAGAAGCTCAGAATGAGGGATGATAAGAAGCCGAGCAAGCTCAAGCTCATAACTCAACTCATGCTCAAGCCAAACTCAATCACTAAATCTTTCTTCTCCATTTCCAGCCAAATAAACCTAGCACATACTTTTCCTCAAGTTATAATATTCCTACTTCTAATTCTTTCCCTGTATTATAAGGCTTTCATAACAGAGTTTGTAAAATCCTTTTTTAATATCACAACCCATCTACTCTTTTCAATTCAAACAATCAATCAGAGATTCCAGCTCATGAGCTTCATTGCCAAGCAAAGTGGTGCAGTGGTGCACAGCTTAGAACGTTACAGTCTCAGACTAAACTTGAGCTTCACACGAGCTCACTAAAATCGGGTTTTGACCAAGCTGATCTAGTAGAGTGGTAGCTAGCAAACAGGCAAGGCTCATCATCAGTCCTTTACTAACAACTTGCACATACATAAACAACTATTTCCCAAAGTGCAACAATACACATGCAAAATTGAATCAAAAAAAAGACTAAAATAAATTCTTACAAAAAATTCAACCCAATTAACACAGGTGAAACAGCCATAAATCAAATGGATTTGTTTCAAATCAAAGTAGTCAAATTCAACTAATTTTATTTAATTCAAACACTAATTTATTTGATTGATTCGGCATGCAAAAATTTGTATAAACTCCCCATAAAAATAACCCCCCAAAAAAATTAAAACCATAGTTTGACCCTAAGATTACTTGATTACATGCAGGTTAAAAAAAATGTGGTATTTGCAGCTTAATAATAGGAAATAAAGAGAATACCAGCGCAATCAAAGTGACGATAGCCGATTTTAATGGCGTTAAGGATGAGATTTTTGACATCCTTGTCATCCATTCGCCAAACTCCAAGTCCAATTGTGGGCATTTTGAATCCATTGTTCAGTTTTATCGCCATTTCTCTTTCTTTTTCTTTCTCTAACTCCATTAACAACATACTTGTATACAATGTAATTTTTATTTTTGGTATTTTGTGTGCACGTTGTTTAATGCTTCAGACTTAGTGCATCAGACATGATAAAGCAGGACAGAGTTATCCAATAATTGTATGATATTTGTCCATAAAGATACGGAGTATGAACTTTGTACCAGTTTTTTTTTTTTTTTTTTTTTTTTTTTTTTTTTTTTGACAGTGAGAAAAAAGAAAGAAAAACACAAGCAACAATTCAACGTTTTGCAATAAACTGATATACTTGGAATTTGTAAAAGAGATAGTACTCTATTTGATTGTTAATACTCCACATTTCGGATTGAACTGATCAGTATTGTTAATACTCCACAATTCGGATTAAGCCGATCAGTACATAGGTGTAAATTTGTAATTAGATATAACAGTTCATGTTCGTAGAAGTGGCCTTTTATTTAGAATTATAGAATTTGAATATCTTACTACTGAGTATAATTTTAATATTTAATCTGTTTTCGGTATTTTTTAACATGTTTGGTAGATTTGGCTTCCCTGATTCTTCCTCGTGACAATGTCCACAACTGTAGTTGCAATCTTAATTACGCATTCTCCATTCACTTTTTTGGATTAATATCATACATTGATTTTCAAGTATAAAAAGTTTTTTTTTTTTTCCCTCTAACTCAAAATTTTCGACTTTTACTTCGAACGGTCTTCAACCAAAAACTTCAACCCTTCAAGCCAAAAAAAGCATACATTTCACCTGTTCATCACCTACTTCCATAGTTCTATGTCGAATTAAAAAAAAAAAAAAAAAAAAAAAAAAAAAAAAAAAAGGAAAAAAAAAGAAATGGCACGTACCAAAATTGAAGTAAAAGCAACTGATTTTTTCCATTTGACTTTGGTCAAATCAGCTTCCAGCTATTTGAGCATGTAAAAAACACAGGATCCAGATCCACTCCTCGAAAAATTACAACCATGGTTTATGATGATCATCCAAACTGGAAGTTGAGCAGTAACTGCAAGAGCCAATATGCCTCTTTAACACAATGTACTCTGTTTTTCCAGTAATAGTTGCTTAAGCTAAGCACATGCCAAAACCCATTTACATAATCAAAGCCCCTCGAGAATTACAGTGACAAATATTTTTTTCCAGAAGTATATCCTAAAAGAAATAAATACTAGTTCTTTGAAAACTACTGTTTTGCCATGTAGCTAGAAAATCCGAAGTGAAATTTCCTGCAGTATACTAGTCTAAAGTACAGAATAAGAGTGTAGATTTACAAACTCTTCATTTTTTTTCTGCTGCTGCCCTTTTACGTATCTCATGAGCAGTGTTAAAGATTCCTAGGGTAGGCTGGTTGCAAACGAAACACTTCTTGTTCTTGGCATGATGCTGCATCCAAAAGAAAAGCTCAAATTAGTAAATGATGAGACATCCAAGAGGAAAGGTCAAAAACACCATTGCACCAACGGAAAAAGTTAACTAGCACAACCCAGTAGATGAAGTGTATCCACATGACCAACAAAAAAATCATACCCAAAAGAACAATGGCAATTGCTATGAAACATAAGTACTAGTAATAAATTAAACTATTCAAATATGGCATCAATAGCCAGACAAGCCAATTATGTTGACATTATACCCGCCCCCCCCCCCCCCCCCCCCCAATCCCTTAGGATAGAATTTTTTATTGTGAAAAAAGAATTTACAGTTGCATAAATTTGTACCCTTAATTTTCCTATTGTACCTACATGCCCACAAGCTTCAATCCTGAAAATCCTGGTCAGCAAACACTGCCAAATTCAGAAGATAAACCAGATGTTGATGCCATGCCAATGAGCATAAGCAGCAAGCTCTCGCTTTTTTCTTTATTCTTTTTTTTTTTTTTTTTAAGGGGAAGGGGGGGTGGGGGGAGTAGTTATACAACAAACAATATTTTTTCAGTTAATTTTGTGGAAGAAAAAGTAGGTGCAAGATTTATGTCCGATGAGGCTATAAAACATAGCCATAGCCTGTGAACAGACATGTCCATCTGTGACAATCTTGCAGCCTTGCCTTTTCATTTTACCTTCTACCAGACTACCACCCAGTCACCCACTATTTTCCTCGATATTGTGCTAATGCATAAACATTGCCAAGCTTTAGCTTCGTATAGCATTCATTGAAGCTTTTCCATAGTTAAGGGACCCAAAGGCAAGTTCACAAAGTAAAGAAAAGTGAAATTTTGAGATTGTAAACCATTTGGCTCCAGCTAAATATAGCTCAAAAAACACAGCCCAATTTTCATCGAAATCTTCAGAGTCAAAAGATTTTTCATTCATCCCAAGATTATTCATTCATTTAAATGATTGGTAATAGAGTGATGGGAAACCTGCTTTTCAAACTAGGTGTGATAAGGAGTTAAGGACACATCACAATTGAGTCAACTACAATACTACATGGAACGAAGCCCTTCCATACCAAAGTTCAAAAGTCATCAGCAGCAAATAAACTTCAGAATTTGTTACTAAAAACAAAGCATGTCATGCATAAATCACAAGCACTCATGGCAAGCATAATATCAGAAAAACAGATGAAAATTTTCAATTACCTTCAAAGCACAATGCTCACAGAAGTAGTGCTTGCATTTCGTCATTACTGGGTCGACAAAAGGTTCCCTACAAATAAAACAGGCAAATGGCAAGGAATCATCGTCCTCTTCCGAGTCATGATCAACATCATCCTCATCACTGTCATGACATCCCATAGCTAAATTTCTCTTTCTAGCCTTTTCTGCTTCATCCCATTCTTTTTCCATCTGCCATCCAGACTTATAATCACCCCGATCATGCATAAACTTACATGAGTCACCATAGCCACAGTAGCCAGTTTCTTTGTAGTCCTTACAAATGTCTGGTTGGTAGTCAAATCTAGCAGATACTCTAATATGAGCTGAGGCCCTGAGAGGTCCGTGAGCCCCACCAGCTTTCTCAGCAGCAACAGTTTGCTCACGGCGGAAACCTGCTCTGTGATCGGTGTAACTGTTCATACCCTTATATACCTTTTCATCACCAGATGTCTTGTTAGTTTTTCCCTTCAACGCCTCCGCAGCTTTCATGAGAGCTCGCTCTCGAATAGCCCTGGAGTCTCTTGAGAAGTCTGTCTCAGTTTCAAGAGTAGCTGTGGCTTTGCTATCATTCTGCACCTGAATCTCTTTCGAAGACTCATATTGAAACAGCACATTTTTTTCATCCTTGGTTGATTCCTCGGACACAGTCCGCTTGGATGTCCCAGTAGCAGGCCTTTTAGCAGAGTGTGTCACAAAACTCTCCCCTTTATCATCATCTCCAGCGTCAACTATAGGCCGTTTTCTCATGTTTTTGTTCCCCATTGGTTTTTTAACAAAGCTGCACACTGCCCAAGAAAAAGAAAGTCAGCAACAATCAAAATATAAAACAGGAATAGGAGCAAAAATATTGATATGCCGGAAAAGAATCAAACCTTGTTCAGTCTTATTTTCATTTCCCTCAGACATACTAACTTTGAAGAACCTAGCTTATGCACAGAGCCAACAGCACACACCGGAAACTGCAAAATTGCATAGGTGGGAAAATTAACAATTTGGCCAGCAAGAATTATCAATTAATTAACATTGAAACATGTACTACGAAAGTACGAAGTATATCAAATCTTAGATTAAAAAAAAAAAAAAAAAAAAAAAAAAAAAAAAAAAAAAAAAAAAAACTGCCACACCAATTCTAGCAGCATACACAAGAAGGTAATGCAACATTATACTCCCTAAATAGCTAAATACTTCAAGAAGGTAATGAAGTCCAGTTGCAGCCTAAATAGCCAGTATTGGCTAGCATTACACTTGTATAATTTTAGTAATTCATTATCCAAAACTCATAAAACCAAAGAATATCGATTAAAAAAATTAAGCCTGTTCAACAAGGCGAGTCCCTGTCTAAATCAACCTTATTATGTCAAGCTACTAAGAGTAATATATGCCTTCCTCTTGAAGGCCGTATGCAATCATCATATTGAACAAACCATAACAACACAAACAAAATGGTTCATAATCTAATTTCATATTCAATTATCTCGAAAAATACATAATTTTAGGGATATTTGATTCAATAATCTCGTAATTTTCTTTTCTTTTGGTTATGATGTTTCATAATCTAAGAATTTAGAATCAATAGTTGAGATTTACGAACCCTAAACTTAAAGCACTGAAAATTAAATTAGATTAGATGAAATATAAACCCTAGATTGTGAAATTGATATGATGATAACAACAACAAACAACTTACCTTAGAAGCTACTTCAATGGGGATACAAGAATTAGATTTAACGGAGAACGTCAACTGCGCTTCAATGGAGAACGTTGAGTGCGCTTCAATGAAATAATTGAGAGAGGTAGGAATAGAGGCCTTTGAACCCAGCGTGACTGCGTCTAATACTCCTTCCGTTTCTAAATACGAAATTGGAGAAAGTAATAAAATATAAAAGTAGTGGGGTAGGTGGAAGAATATAAAAGTGGAAAAAATTGACGAAGAGAGAATATGAAATTAATGAAATATAACTTAGGTTGGGTCACTAGGTAAGAGAAATGAATTAAATATTATAAAAACTTTCCAAATAAGAAAATGGGACAAGTATTTAAAAACGGCCAAAAAAGAAAAGTGGAACAAGTACTTAAAAATGGAGGGAGTAAATAAATAGGGCGGGTCTTTTTATGATCGTCTAATTATGAAGAGAGCGTGATTTATAAGAGTTTTAAGTAACCTGTTTTAAAAAGAACTTCGTACGGAGTATTAATTTTCCTTGATTCTTTCGAAGTTTCGGTTTCAAATATTACTTTCACACACCAAAGCTTGTATTAATTCTTTGTAAGTTTTTTAGATTTTTTAATTTTTTTTTAAAAAACATCTGAAATTACATTAATTAAATTGAGTTTACAATAAACGAAAGGAATGTAAAGTAACTTGAGTTACTATAGGCATAAAAAGCCCTTACACAGTACTAATGAAGGTCATTAATGACATTAACCTTTAAACTTTTACAACAAGTGAGGACAACGCAAATAAGGCTTACCAACATACATTTAAACATGCCATGGGACAATTGATAGAACTTAATCCTAAATTGACTTTACTAACAATTAAATTAACGAATTTGTGAAACTACACCCTAGATTATGAAATTAAAAATTGAAATCAAAGGAAAAAAAAAAAAAAAAAACCCTTACCTTTCAAGATGTTTCAATGGAAGAAAGAAAGTTGTTTGAATGATAAATTTGGAGTAATCTTCAATGATTGTGAGACAAAGAGAGGGAGAGTTTTTCTAACCTGCGTTAATGTTGTACAATATTTTTCTACTGTCAAACGACTCAATATTTATGCTCGGTTTTTTTTAGGTTTAATTTACTTAAATAATTGTGGTAATTTATGTAAATAATATAAAAAGTTATTTTTGTAATTTGGTACAAAATTACTCCGTAAGATATTTTCTCCGTTTCTTTTTAATTGCATCACTTTCATAAAACGAAAATTTCAAATTAGTTGCATCATTTTTCTTTTTAATTACTAGTGCTAAAATCTCTATCTCGATCATATGAATCCAATTTTTTTTATTCACTCTATTTCTCTTCCAAAAATTGCCTTGGAAGTAGAATTAATTTTTTGAAATTTGACAACCAAAAATATTACTTGTACGAGTATTAGATTAGCTTTTGACGTGGATGAATGATGTGAAAAATTAATACAGAACACCTAAAGATAACCGTGCTCAAACACTAAAAAGGTGAAAACACATAATGTACATCATGTTCTCAAGTTAGAGAGTCAATCGAGTCACACAATGAGGCTATGCTTTGTATTTAGGTTAAACTTAGATTTTGTTTTGTTCACTTTAGTATTCTCCGCGTGGGATCAACTCAACAAAAATAAATTCAAATGAGCTTTGATAAAAGGTTAAAATGGATATCGGTCCTTCAATCCTATCATATGAATGGAACACACCTTTTAACAATTTTATTTAAACAAGTATTTGCCTTTTAATATCTAAGTTTAATATTTGCCTTTGAATATCTAACCTTATCTGAAAGGAATGGTGTCCTTCGAACAAGTGTATTATTCCGATAGAGGGTCGGAGCTATTGGAAAGCTATTTATTCAGTAAGTTCAAGTGATCGGAATACCTAGGTGGAGGCCGCTTCCGATCAGTAATATTAAATGCATAATTAATATTACAGCTTAATCTTGACTGAACCCTTCGGGTCACACCCAAGCAACTAACGATCCGACACGACGAATTAATTCGGAAGGAATTAATGAGTCGCTCGAGTATTGAACATAGACGTCGGATATCGAGCTAGGAGCGTCGCAAGTCGAGTCGAATTAATAAATCGACGAGACGTAAAATAAGCAAACGACACGACACGACATATTAGGCTAACACATACTGCCGCAAGCAAGGCGCAAGCACCAAGCAGCTAGCTAGGGCTTGCGTGCTTGCTGGCCGAAGCCAAGCAGCGCATAGCAGCCTTGCGGGCTTGCGGTGCGTGCTAGCTAGCCGAGGCCTAGCAGCGCATGCAGCCCCTTGGCTTGCGTGTGGGTGCAAGGCCCAAGCAAGTCAAAAAGGGGGCCTTGACCGGTTTTTCCTTGGTGACCAAGGAGGTTGACCGATCATGCCCTCTTATGATTGGTGGGTTTGATGGCGTAGGGATCAAGGAGACCATGTGGTCCTCACCTAACCACTCCTATGTGTGTGCCAAGTGTTGTTTGATTATTTGCCTTGCAATTTAATTTAATTTAGAATTAAATTAATTGCTTATCTTTCTCACACTATCATCTTCTCCCACATGGAAATATGATAGGAATTTTGGAGAGCCTTTGCCTATAAATACCAACCTTAGGAGTTGGGATTATTCACTTGAGTAAGAACTCAATTAAACATCTCCACTTGAGAGAAAACCTATAAGTTCATTAATTACTCAAGTAGTGTTTTGGTCGGACTTGGCTAACCACCAAGTAGTAGACCGGTCGGGTCGAGTTGTGGGTGGACTTCGTTGGAAGTCATTGCCATTTGTGAGGCTCGGCTGTCTCAAGTAAGAGCTCCATCCGGTTGAGCGAAGCACGTTACAAGGGTAATTTAGTCTTTTCTCTAATCTTGTTATTTATGCATTTTGTTATATTAATTGTGAGTTTGTTCTTGGGCTCAGGTTTTATTTTCCGCGGTGAATCGGACTCATCGAAACCCAACATTATCTTTTTTATCTTAAATTCCATAAATTGCACATAAATACGAATTACACAAATTTCATAAAATAAGATAAAAATTTAATTGAATCGGATATTTGAATTGATCACATATTCACAATTGGGGAGCTCTAGTTAATCTCAGATATCAACATATTTAGTTTATCTGCACTCACAACTTTATACATTGACTAGTTTGGTGCCCTTTTCGATGCCGCGGTAGTTTATTGAATTTAAGATAACTTTTTATTTAAATTATGTAGTAGGCATGTAATGACAACTATAATAATATTGTGAAAATGTTCGATTTTAAAAAATAGCAAGTTAAGCTTGAAATATTAGAATTTTCTAAAAATTAGCCAAAATAAATCAAACAAAAAAATTGTTTAAAGCCCGTTAGGTTGACCCAAACCCGAAACTTTGGGCTAGCGTTGACCGACTCGAAAAGACCCGTGGCCCGACCGATTAACATGTCTACAAACGGTAATAAAATCATATTTGATTGTGAAGTATTTTATTTCAATTGATTAGAATAAATTGTAAAAGAATGTTATACGTTTTAAACTACTTCCTTCGCTGCAAAAAATTATGACATAAAAATAAATTTCAATGATAAATTATTTAATTGTTGTCTATGTAGCGCAATATTTGTTGAAAAGTTGAAATGCTAGATGTTGTTGTCTCGTGGTTTGGCTAAACTTATAATTTATTCGTGTACGAAATAATGGTATTTTATCGAAAATAAAACTTTAAACCAACAATTTTATCCTATAAATCTATCCAAAGTGTATTGAAATAAAATTCTAAACTTAGATTTTTTATCCTTCAAAATCTATCCAAGTTTTTTCCTAATAAAAAAATACAACTTTTTTTATTATTGAAAATATACCCAAATAAATCTCATGTGTCATACGAATATTTAAATGTTGTCTACGTGGCGCGACACTTGGCAAAAAACTAGAACACCGTATCGCTGTCTTGTAACCTGACTAAAAATTTACCTTAATATATTAGTTATATATATATATATGATTTATGTGCCCTTTTTTAGTTTTATTATCATTTAAAAAATAAAAAAATAATTTGACTGTGGGAGGAAGTATTCACAAATTTATCTGTAAGAAAAACTTGAATTTACCCGTCACAGTTTCACATTATATCGGATGATTGAATGTAGCATAACACACTAAACAGATCTCGGATCAAAGAAATCTCTAGCTAAATTGGACTGAAATTCACAACTAGCCCAAACCTTTAACCCCTAAAAATGACAACCAACATATGATAACTGACAAGTCCACGAAGTTTCCCAGTTCTTTTTCCAGAACAAAACAAAACCAAAAAATTAAAAATAAAATAAAATAAAATCTCAAAATTATTTAATTTTATCACGAGAAAAGGAAAAGAGGAAAAAAAAAAAAAAAAAGATAAAGTAGTAATTCAACAAAAATTTGTCTCCTCTATATCCTCATATTCCACCCCACCATCTTCTCTCCTCTCCTCTCGTTTTCAATTCTCAGATCGGATCAAGCATTTCATCAAACACCTTCCGATCATCTCATTAACCATGTCAACCGCTGTCTTTAACGGCGATGAAACGGCGCCGTTCTTCGGCTTTCTCGGTGCCGCTGCTGCCCTAGTCTTCTCATGTAAGCAATTTCAGATTCAATTTCTGTCAATTTTTTCAATTTTTTGATCTGGGTTGGTGGTGTATCAATTATATTCATCTTTGATTACACAAAGTTTTAATTTTTTTGATCTGGGTATTTGGTATTTCAATTTAAATTACCTTTGATTGTGAAAAGTTTCAATTTTTTTGATCTGGGTATTTGAATTTGTTGAATTGAAGGTATGGGAGCAGCTTATGGGACAGCAAAGAGTGGGGTGGGAGTAGCATCAATGGGAGTAATGAGGCCAGAACTCGTGATGAAGTCAATTGTTCCAGTTGTTATGGCTGGAGTGTTGGGTATTTATGGGTTGATTATTGCTGTGATTATTAGTACTGGAATTAACCCTAAAGCTAAATCATACTACCTTTTTGATGGTTATGCTCATCTTTCATCTGGTCTTGCTTGTGGTCTTGCTGGTTTGTCTGCTGGTATGGCTATTGGTATTGTTGGTGATGCTGGTGTTAGGTGATTTATACTTCTCTCTCCTTTGATCGTTTTGTTTTGACTTTCTGTTTGTTGATTTGGATTTGTGATTTGGGTTTGATTTGATTTGACTTGGGTTTTTAGTTGTTTTGGTTGATGATGATCTGTTTTTTTTTTTGGAAGAATGCTTTGATGATCCAATGTTTTTATGCTTTTGACTTATTTTGTGGAATTGTTGCTGCTTTTATTGATGTAATTGGACTTGCTCAATGTGGATTTGACTGGACTGCTTAGAAAATTGTGATGATTGCTAGAACTTAAGGTATATTTTCTAGTTACCTGTTCGGGAATCATTAGTAAATGTGGTTTATGGCTTTACGTTATTCAAAACATTGTCCGTGGGGCATGAGATGATCAGATTACGATTCTCAGCTATGTGCTGCTACTGATACGTCTGTATTTGGATGATCTAATACATTTAGTGTGTACATCTTTTTCAGTGTGAAAATCCATATATGTTGCTTGTGAGTAGGTTCAATAAACTCTGCTCAAAATCTCTTTTTCAATGTATGAGTACAAACAGTCTAACACTAGGCACTAGGCGGCAGGGGTGGTTTTTCTGGAAGTGGGTTCTGACTTCAGAGGCCCTATGTTTGAATGGTTTTTGTAGATTATATGGTAATTTACTAATCTTGGTAAATATATATAGAATTGGGGTTCAAAACTGGAAAAAGTCTTCATCCCCCACCCCTGTCCGCCCTTGAAATAAAGTGTATTTATCACATTAGAATCTCAAATGGTTTTTTGGGTATGATAAAGCTTTTATAAATCATAAGCAATATGCTTCTTTCTATGCTTTGAAATGTTTATCCACTGATATTAGCTTGTATCGAATTTGTTCAGTTCACATTTCACAAGTATATTAGAGTTGGCTATTATTGCACCCTTCAAGCCAACTTCTGCAGTACATATCATTGGAAGTTTGATCATGAAGCACGCTAAATCACACGGAACCAATCTGTAGCCAAAAATCACTACCTCTGTTTTATGTACTTTTTGTTATCTCTTAAATATACACACTGAGGCTTGCATGCTTGCAACACATAACTTTGACCACAAATATCCTTAATTAATAATTATCAATTAGTAAATATTATAAGAAAGTGATAGTTTGAAAGCATATAGTGTGATAAATATATCAAGATCCCACATGATTATGTTTCTCCTTTTATATAAATCACCAACGGTCAAAATTGAGTTTGTTATATGATTGCTAAAGTAGAAAGTGTGTAGATATTAAATGATGAAAGGTGTATCAGTTTAGACTTTAGAATGTTAATTTGATTAGTTACTAATGTCCTATCTTAGGGGTGAGTGTTTGTGAAAATATAGCTGATTGGCCTGAATGGTTTAGGCAACAAGATTTGTGATTCAATTGAAGATGTTTTCATGTAAAACATTTTTAGTTGTACTCAAATTTCCTTTTGATTATTTGATAAAGTTTTACATTACTTGGGAATGGGATGATTTGGATAATTAAGAGAAGACCAAATGGAATTCTAGCAAATTGGAGCTATAGTGAAGCAATGTGCATTATTCATTAATGCAGGTTTAGTATTCTAGCAGCCTTCTCAATACCTTTTGGTAGAAGGGTCTGTAGCTATAGGGGCAATTGTCTTATCTATTGTATTTTATGCGATAAATACGTCTTCCGCTTACTCTCATATCTAAGTGGATGGCATGTTTTTCCCACACCGTGAACTATTGCATTCTTTTGTCATATGCAAAATACAACTGCAAGTTAGAGTAGACGAATTATATTTTATTTTCTTCCTGTACACCATATCTTCTTTTCCTCCAGCTAGAGAAGGGGTCTCTTTGTGTTGAGTCACATGAGTGGCCTTGCTTTCTCTCTTTTCTGCTGTCCTTTACATTGTTCATCTTGATTCATTTTTTTTAATATTCTTTTACCCATGATTTCTCCTGCAATAGTCTTTACACTATGTTATGGGCTGGGGCTGACTTAACGAAATTCACACAAACTAGAAGAAGGACTGATTGTTCATAAGATAATCGAAGGTTACAAGGGGTAGTAGCTTGAGGCTACAAGTCTCCAAGCAACTTGAGGTTGCCACTCTCTAGTGTTTTGCCTTGCAATTTTCTGGATACCTTCACTAAGGAGTTTACTACATTACTTATACTCATAACTTAAGAAATACATGTGACTTGATTACTAATATGGGAAAAACCATAATTAACATAATTGAAGCTGCTTGTTCTTTCCTTCTTCTTCTCTTAATTACTTTTGTCTGTTGTTCTTTGTTGTGGTTGACCCTTGTTCAACCTTTTCCTGCTGCTGCTTCTTTCTTCTTCTCGGGTGCTGCTCCTTGACCATGGTTGTCAACCCTTGCCCTACGGATGTAGACCCATATAGGCTGAACCATATTTGGGTTCATCACACACTGAGTGCCCATAATAGTTTTGTGGGGTTTTGTAACTAAAGTTGCTTTGGGAAGATCATTGTTTCTGTCAGTCTGGGAAAATTTATTTTCCTTTATTAATGCCCCACTAGTTTCAGTATTCAGTTTGCATGCTTAAAAATATTTTCTCTCCTGCCGTCTGCGCAATACCATGACTGACTTACATCATGCTTTAATATCTTACTGGAAGATTTGGCACGGAATTACTTATTGTAGTCCCTAATACATCTTATTCCTTGTATGTTGGACAGAGCCAATGCACAGCAACCCAAGCTTTTCGTCGGAATGATTCTTATCCTCATTTTTGCTGAAGCACTTGCTCTATACGGTCTCATTGTCGGCATCATCTTGTCATCTCGTGCAGGACAGTCAAGAGCAGATTAAGTACAGTACCGAACTTTTGATCAGTTATGTTGTAGTGTTGAACACGGATTGAAACAACATTTTTGCCCTTTCTCCTTGCTTTCCTCTTCCATTTTTCCCCTCTGGTGAAGGGCAGAGATATCCAGGTTTATAATTGTTATTACTTATTAGGTTACATGTGGTGAAACTCTGGTTTACATTATGGTGGAAGACATTGATCTACCGTATTCATTTTATACTCTGCTGCTATTTTGTAGGCTCTTGCGGAATAAAATTGCTTGCGAAGTTATTTTTCTTTCAATCTTTTTTTGTATGTATTTTGCCTCATGTTTTATTGAATATTTATGATATCCTTGGCTTTTGAATGTGGAATAAATGACTTGGTCGTAAAAGTATTTTTGTATGTGTTGGCCTCCTGTTATATATTTCTTGATTTTCTTCTGCTTCAAAATATACCGTTCTTTCATGATTGTGTGAGTGAGGCATTAGAATTTACAGCACTAAAATAAGGGCCTGTTTTGATTTACTGAGCTGAACTAAATTGAATTGTTTTTGAGGGAAGGAAATTAGAAACTGAACAGAAATTAAGCTGAAGAGAACATGTCTTAACTCTCTGGGAGGTCGAAGGAGACATTTGTGATGCAATTCAGACTTTCATTCATGTACATGGAGGGGAAAAATATGATTAGAGAATTACAGAGTACTCGCATAAAGAAAAGAACCTGTGATCTCTCATCTCTTCTTTGCAAGTGATGCCCTCTTCTACTTCAAAGCCCTTCCCTCGTTATGCCTTCTCATATTGTTTCAATCTTTATGCTTCCATCTTTACTCTCCAATTATCTATCCTCCTTGCAAATAAAATTTTGGTGGGCGTCTGCTTTAGACAAAATGTTAGTTACAGGAAAAATTGTGATAAGCTAGATACTCGTAAGTCATAAGGATGATGGAGGGGTTCAACCTCGGAAATGCGTCTCAGCTCAACACAACTCTTTTAATCAACCAAGCAGGAAGAGTAAACCGTAAACCATATTAACTTTCAAGTCCAATTTACAGAGCTAAACAATCAAAAGACCATCTCTCATTACTTCATTAGGAACTTTATGCTCACACGGAGTCACACCATCGAAATGCATCATGGATAACACGGAGCATTGTGAAGTATGGAGCATATTTCAGTATACCTATCAACAACCTTAGCTCAGTCCTTAGACTCTTTACCTTTTTTTAAATTTTCCACTTGATAATATAGAATTGGTAAATTCTCGAGAGTTGAGTACTATTTTTGAATTTGTACACGATGTTGGACCCGGGTCACTCACCTTGTCGAGCCGCATGCACACTCCACTCCACATTAGTATGATATTGTTCGCTTTAGGCCTAGTTCGTATGAATTTGTTTTTGGGCATCATCCTTTACCTTTCATACTAATTGGAGTGTGCACTTACTTATAAGAAGTCATCTCCTCCTACCTCCTTATTCTTTCCGTGTGAGATTTGAAATGAACGACCCTGACACACAAGACACAATTATAGCCTAAAAGTCTAAAACAGCCCAAGTGGCCTACGTTATGCATGATTTACATCACCAATAATTTTTTTTTTTTTAAACCCGTGATGGGTGCCTTATATTGATAACTTATCCATCAAAACATACGGAAAAACATCACAAGGGCAACGGTTCTCCCATATTTGTTCAACACCGTATGGCATAATACGAGGCAGCAAAATTCCCCTCTCGCTGTACATGGCACCACAAAACAGAATTAAAATCAACACAAGAAGATAAAATATCATCTAAAATAGCATCAAGATCTCATCCGATGAAACAGAACATGAAAATGTGATACATGTGCTTGATCTCATCCGGAATTCATTACGATTCAATTTACGTTTCAATGTGAGTTCCTTTCTTATAAGACAAGTACTCAAGAGGGAGCTTAAACTTTGAACTTTCGGCCGACAATTGTATTAGCACGCGTTGGAGTAAATTGCCGATAACTTCTTTGTTGGGTGCGTGTCAAAATTGCACTGATCAAGCCATCTATATGATAAACAAATACCGAATTGCAATACCGATTAATATTATATTCGGCGTATTTAATTCATCTAATTTTCACTTACATAAATCATTCGGATGTATCTAAACTTATAATATCATACTCCCTCCGTCCCTAAATTACATTCCCGATTTCTATTTTGGGTATTTCAAAATTACATTCCGCCTTTTCACTTTTGGTAAGTTTTTTTTTTCCAAATATCCCAAATCAACTCTCTTTTTCGGTTGTATATTTAATGCTTTCTCACTCTTACTATCCTAATCTCACTATTATTTTCTCTCTCCATCGTTTTTCTCAAGTTTGTACTTCCCATAACTAACCTAATGAATATGATTGGTTCTTAATTTTCAATTAGAAACATGTTATTGGTCCTTTTTTTTTTTTGCAAAGGATTGATGACATGGCATCATTAATCATTAATCTATCTTTGTTTTACTCAAAGACATCATTTAATGTTTTGTATTTCTCATTGAAATATTTCATTATTGTTATTTGTCTTATTCTTTCCTCCTTAATTCCCGTGTAATTTTACAAATAGGAATGTAATTTAGGGACGGAGGGAGTATTAATTTATATTTTAGTTGTATTCAACTTTATGTGAATTTTGACTCAATCAAACAAATTATTGAGTGAGTTACAAATACTTCATTAATTGGCATTTAATTTGTACAAATTACAAATTAATTTCATTATCATACTTTTTTTTTTGTTTATCACATTTAATTTGTCTTTTTCCACAGTTTCCAATACGCATACATTAATTTCTTACAAAGTCGATATTTTAAAGGGTAATTATATACGAGTATATAACACTTAAGCATTAAATATACTTTTTAAAATGGAATTAAGTTAGAAATTTAGGACAAAATCACGCACAGGTTTAATGTTAATTTATCCTCAATATTTTTCTTTTTAGCTTCTTATATGTTTATCATTGTGGATTGCTAAACACCGCTAACAAAAATGATCATCACCGTTAACATTGGTATGAATGGACAATTGTACCCTTACTACTTCACTGCCCCCTTTATCCTCCCGGCGACCCACAACCCCTTCCGACCAGCAATGACCACCACCACCCTGACCGGCGACCCACCACCCTCCCTCTACGACAACCCACCACCTTCCCATGCCGGCAGGATGGTGGTGGTTTTTTTTGGCAACCGCTGTAACTGAAGTCCAAAACCGGTTACCGTGCGTGGTAACCGGAGCCCAAAATCGATTACCGTGCATGGTAACCGGTTTTGGGCTCTGGTTACCACTCATGGTAACCGGTTTTGGGCTCTGGTTATCGTGCATGGTAACCGGTTTTCGGCTCTGGTTACCATGCACCTTAACCGATTCCATGGTTACCGGAGCCCAAAATTGGTTACCATGCCCGGTAACTGGTTTTAGGCTCCGGTTGGTACAGTTGCTAGACTAAACACAACCACTTTCTCGCCAAAGAGGGAAGGTGGTGGGTCGTCTTTGAGGATGGTGGTGGTGGTCGTCGTCGCCGGTCAGTGTGGTGGTGGTGTTAGTCGTCAATTAGGGTGGTGGTGTCGAGGTGTTAGTGATTGGTGGCAAGAGGGAAGATAGTGGTGAAGTACTAAGGGCATGGTTGTCCATTTACACTAAATGTTGGCAGTTTTGATCATTTTGGATGGCGGTATTTAACATTTCCCCTAGGCCCCTATCATTTCCCTATTATATCTAGATTAATCTAAGAACATTTCACATAAATGTAATTTTTTTTTCATCGTAATTTTTAAATCTTCCTCTCCTTTCCAAATTCAAATTTTCTCCCCCAATTTGTAATTTTTAGTGTCTTGTTTCACTAATAGAATAAATAAACAAATAAATATAGTATGATGAAAAAAAAAAAAAAACTACTTAAGATTAAGAAACTTAACAAAAACATATCCTAAGGTTCCTAAACACGTTACAATACCATCCAATACCATGTGTTTGATACAAATAATAAAGAACTTGTCCCAAACTAATGAACAACATGATGCAAGAGTAAGATACCAGAAAAAATTAGGCCATAAAAAATCTAAGTGAAATTTAAGGGACTTATCCTAGTTAGCATTTGTTTAGGAATTATATTTTTTTTTTTTTTTTTTTTATGAAAGAACGCTTAGAGATTATATCAAGTCAAGTTCCACCAAAGTGTGTAGGCTTTGGGGAAAAGAATTCATACAAATATGCTCTATCTCCGAACTAGTATCCCACCTAGCAACATAATGGGCAACAGTATTCCCGTTTCGTTTAATGTGTTTGCAAGAAAAAGAAATAAAACTCTCACTTAAGCGAATTACATCATCATAAATCAAGAAAATTGGAGCATCACCACGCTGTTTGGTCTGAATAGCCTTCACAACCACCAACGCATCACCCTCGAGAATTATCCTATCAAATCCCATTCGTCTTGCAACCTCCATCCCGTACCTAGCAGCTCCAGCTTCAGCAACAGCAGGCGAACAGATTGCTTCTGTTCCCTTCACAGCAGCAGCGAGAAGGCATCCATTGGAGTCCTGAAATACAACACCAAATTGAGCACCACTACCACTAGGGACATGCACATCCACATTCACCTTGACCACACCGGGGGGGAGGAGACCGCTGTACCGCAGTAGCAGCAAACCTTCTCAGAACAGGCCCTCTCACCTTCGCTTGATAATTCACATAATCAAAGCACAACCTGATAAAACCCACGGCCATATCAATTGCATTAACAGCCGACCCACCATCAAAAATGTGTGAATTACGACAGTGCCACGCAGCCCAAGCTAGAGCCGCAAAAGTTCGCAGCTCCTCCTTATTAACAGTCCTGGCCACCCAGCAAAATTTCTCAGCAAAAGATGTGTTTGGACTTGCTTCAAGCACCTCAGAAAACTCACAGTATCTCCAAATTTCTGCTGCGTATTGACAAAAAAAAAATTGAATGTAAAATTGTTTCCTCAGTTGCTCCACAAATCTTACAGCCCCTGTTAACACTAATGTGGCGGTGAAAAAGCACATCTAAGACAGCCAATTGCCCCTTACAAGCCTGCCAAATGAAGTGACAGAGCTTAGGCGGACCATCCAATTTCCACACCATATTCCAGACTTCATCAGCATTTAACCCCTGTAACAGCTCCAAAGATCTAATGTACCCAAGTCTTCCCAGCCAGTAGCCGCTTCTAACTGTGTACATACCACTCGATGTAGGCCACCAATAGTGACAGTCGGGAGGGAAGGAAATAGACAAAGGAACCTGCATAACATTCTGTTTATCACTTTCAGAGAAAACAGAATCCAAAGTCTCCATACACCAGCATCCATTATCATAATCAATGAGCTTGCAGACTCTAAGATCAAGATTACTATCATCCTTAGGAGTTGGAACAAAATGTGACCCATTCCCATGAAGCCAAGCATCATCCCATACCCGAATTGAAGCCCCGTTTCCTACTCTCCACTTTAAACCATCTAAGAGAAGAGCTTTCGACCCCCAAATGCTTCTCCAACTATAACTAGGATCATGGTCCCTCGCCGCATTTAAGAAATCCGAATTCTTAAAATATCGTGCTTTGAGTACCCTGTGAAGAAATGAATTCGGATTGTTACATAGGCGCCATCCTTGCTTGGCTAGTAACTCTTGATTAAATACACGAAGATCCCGGAAGCCCATCCCTCTCATCGACTTTGGAAGACAAAGATACTCCCATATTTGCCAGTGCATTTTCCTTGTTGTACCATTAGAACCCCACCAAAACTTTGCCAGAAGCGCGTGCATTTCATTAATTAGACCATCGGGGATCCTAAATATACTCATCATATAAGTAGGAATTGCTTGAGCGACCACTTTAATTAGCACCTCTTTCCCTGGTCTCGAGAATAGTTTCTCCTTCCAACCTTGCAACTTTTTCCACATTCTTTCTTTCAAAATCCCAAAAGTAGCACTACAAGAAAATAACCTTTTCGTAGTGATTAGTTAAACCTTTAGTATCGATTGTAATTGCAACAAAAAGTTTTCCCAACGAATGGTCATTCGATACAATATCCCTCGTTGCCTTAGCCTTTAGTAGTGGTTTTCAATATCGCTGGGGTTGGCCTCAATAATCGATACGAAAAACTACATCCAATCGTGGTGATTATTGTAGCGATTACAATCGCTATAAATGTTGAACTCATTTTCTTAAAAAAAAAAAACATGCATATGATCTTTACAAGATTTGAACATGCAACCTCAAACTCTTATATTAAATGTTTCACCAACAAGCTATGACATATTTTATGTATTCTTTGTCAAACAATATTTATATATCTAGTGTAGAAAAGGCTTTTCGTATCGATTTTTGGGATTTAGTGGCGATTGTAAGTGATACGATTTCTCAAAATTATATAAATGTGTAAAAATAGTGTGGATATGTATTTTTATGTTTTCCATATCGATTTTATATGGGAAAACCATGGAGATTGTAAAATGATACGACTTCCTTAATTATTTCACAAACATACTTGCATATTGTAGCGAATGTACAATCGCTACGAAAAGACACTTTTCTTGTAGTGTAGCTTTCTTTGATTTTCCGATGATGGTAGGCAAACCGAGATATTTCTCATGCTTATCAACTTCTCGAACTCCAAGGGTATCAATAATCTCCTTTCTCCTCTCCACCGTAACACATTTGCTAAAAGCGACCTCTGTCTTACTAAGATTGATTTTTTGCCAGGAAGCCCTTTCATACGTACTGATAATTTCAGCAATTTTAGAGCATTCCTGCAGAGTAACTTTTGCAAATAAAATACTATCATCCGCGAAAAATAAGTGAGAAATTCGCGGAGCACCTCTACAAATTCGAGTGTAATCCCCCGTATTTTTAAATATATTAGTAATGAAATTATATTTTATTCATAATATTTATTTGTATTTTTTTTCGGATTTAATTTCAAAAGTTTCAAATTATTTTTGGGTTTGATGAACGATTTTATTACAAAGAACTTTTTATGAACCTTTCTTCACTAATTTATATCCAGCAAACAAACCAAACCCACTTTCTTTTCTTAATTGGCCCATTAATTTTATGAGGCCCAATCTTAAAACTAACCCTACACCACTCTCTCTCCTATAAATACCCCATACATCCCCAAAATTTCCCACACAAAAAGGTTAGTCTTATTTTCATCCTCCTTTGTTTCATTATTTTGCTTAATGTTATTTTAATTGTTTTGGGTTTTGATTTTAGTATAAAGATTATATTTTTAGTATTAAATTATATTTTAATGGTATAAAGATTATAAATTTCAGATTATATTTATGTTATAAATTTCATATTTTATGAATTATAAACCTAGGGTTTCAATTTATTGAAAATCATGATTTTAGGGTTTTTATGAACAATTGATTTAGGGCTTTTATAGTAATGATGTTTTGAAATTTTGGTGATTATACTACTAATTAGTTTCCAGATTATATTGAACACGTAAATTCGTGTTTTAGTGTTTAGATTTCGGTTCGTTAATATTAATCCCGTTTTAATCCCGGTTAGGTTCTGAACTCATCCGATTTTGACAAAAAAGTAGTGTTTTCCATGTGGAAACGATGTTTTAAGAAAGACTCATTACCTTTGGTAGTGAGCACCACCCTCTCGTGGCCAAATTCTGCCTCTAAATATGATTTTCGGGCAGTTTTTCATTTTTAACGAAGTTTTTTATTTTTAAAATTTTATCCTTGAGTTTGATTAATAAAATTAATTATGTTTAAAGTTAATTAAGCATATAAATATGTTTTATTTATTTTAATAAGTTTTTCATCATATTATATTGTTGGAAATTACTTGGGATAGTAATATTAATTGTTGGTTGTTTTCTAGGAAGTGATTATTCCCTAGGAGAATTTTAAGTGATTAAAAGTGGCTCAAAAGGATTGTTTGTATGAGGTACGTACATGTCTACTTCGTTGTAAGTAGTATCATGTTTAGGTACCAAAGAAAAGAACTTAGTTTCATGATTAGAGAACACTTGGATGAAAATTGTTTGGTTATACATTTAATTAATTCATGTGCTTATGTTTATGAGACATGTTTTGGTGAATTGATTATGTTTGTATGGAATTATGGATGCAAACATGTTGAATTATTGGATTAATTGTTTGTATAATTATTACCTTATATTATTATTGTATAATTGGATATTCATATGCTTGAGTGTATGTATATATGATTGACGTATATAATTTTATGATATGATCTGATTTAATTGTCTTGCTACTATTGTTATATTGAATGATTGTGTTACTGTTATATTTCTGGGGTTTTTTTTTTAATGTTATTGCTATAGGGAGTATTGTTCTTGAGGTTTTAGGATTATTAATGCAGAGTATTATTTTTGGGTTGAGATATGATTATATTTGGGTTATTAGTATGTGTTTTAAGAGTTGAGGCATTATGAATCGAATTGTTATGTTATTTGGGAACATGTGCCAATATTGAGATATTATAATTAATTTGTGAATGGTTATTTGATCAATGTGTGAGATCAAAAGGTTGAGAATTATTTATTTTGTTATGGGTTTGAGGCTCAGCGTTATAGACCTTAGTCCTTGGCATGTTGGTAATGAGATAATGATCATGAGTTAAGAATGAGGTACAATCTTTATTATTTATTTTTCTATGGTTCAAGGTTTTTTCTAGTTATTGGGAGTATTCAAGTTTTTATACTTGTTGGTTTTATTCGAATTACCCATGTCCAAGGCTAGGTATAGAACAATGAGCATGGCACACTCACGGGATAAAGAGTTGAGTAAAGGTTTGTATTATTATTCGAGGTTGAGTTGATAAAGGTTATTTTCAGAGTACAATGTGTTATGTAGTTTTGAACTACATTATTTAATTGAGCTAGTAATGTTGATTATCCTAGACTAACTTTGTGAGAATGGAGTCGCGCCCATTCTTGCATCGCGCTAAACTTTTATTTCAAATGGTCATTTGGGACCTGGATTGGACAACCTGGTCTATTGCTTACTCCAAACTAAATTAAATTAATTAAATTGAATATGATGAGTCAAGTGTTTGGAATTTAGTAAGTATGTTGAGTCAATTAAATTGTCTAAGTGTGGAGTCTTGATTAATGAATTCGTGTTGTATGTTTATTTACTTTAATTAATTGAGCATGCTAGGTTTGGTATGTTGTAGCTTGTATGTACTCAGCTTTGCTGATTGCGTGCTTTTGTGTGTGTTTTCTTTTGGTCATGGCCTTCGCCTTTCAATGACCCTGTGATGATCCAATTATTACACTTGTATTATTGGGGAGCAGTATGCACAGGTTAGCTTGATGATGTGAAGTTAAGGGATTTGACAAACGCATTGTCAAGGGATTGGTGTGATTGAGAGTATTCGATTCTTGTGTTGAACTTATTTATGCTTTGCTATTTCGTTTATGTTTTGGATTTTTAATATTGGTTTGGTTTTAAATAAGGGCCTTATATGGTTCCAATTTGTAAGCTTTGACTTATTCGTTTTCTAAACTGTGTTATTTTAATATTTAAGTTGGATTTCCGCTGCAATACTTTGAAAAAGCCTTAACGTTTTAACACGTGGCGGTAACATGCCAATGGTTCTCCTCTCTTTTTATTTAAAGTAAGTGGTTTGGAAAAGGGAGAATTATTGGGGTGTTACATCGAGCCCCATGAATTATTTTATCATTAGCCACTTTTGATAATAATGTGGAAAAAGCATCGGCACAAATCAAAAATAAATATGGAGATATAGGATCACCTTGACGAAGCCCACGAGTCGGAATCAAAGAGCCAGAAATTCCACCGTTATACTTGAAGGAGAAAGAAACACTAGACAAGCACTTCATAATACGGTCAATCCAGGATTGCGGGAAACCCATTTTTTGCATCACTCTTCACAAAAAACTTCACTCGACTCTATCATAGGCCTTGCTCATATCAAGTTTGAGTGCCACCGACCCATCTTTTCCCTCTCCTTTTCTCTTCATCGCATGGAAAATCTCAAAGGCAATGAGTGCATTATCTGTAATTAAACGATTAGGAACGAAAGCACTCTGATTTGGGGAGATAACCGAACCTAGCATAATTATAATAAATCTTTTTTTTTTTGAGTCAACTACTAATAATTATTATTTATTATTTACAAACTTTGATTAAAATGAAAGAAAACATACCCAATTTTTTTGCTTTTTTAAAAAATTAAATGACTTTTTTTTAAAAAAATATGTCTTAAAGAATTAAAGAAGAAAATTAAATATGACTTAAAAAATTAAATACTTCGACTTTCTTTCAAAAAAAAAATTAAATACTTCCAATTAAAGAAATAGAAAAAGGAAAAATAAAGAAAGAAGGTAATAGGAAAAGAAAAAATAAAGAAAATTAAAATTTTAAAAAAAAAGGGTCAGCCCTCTCTTCTTCTCTTTCGATTTGGCTACTCTAATGGGGGAAATAATCCCCTACTTTGCACCTCATTAACAATCATCAGCAATCACCTTTTTTTAATTTCAGCCTTTGATTTATTTTGTGATTTAATCTTGGTCTCCTGATTTTATTAATTATATACAAGCTCATGCGCAATATAGTTCGGCCAAACAGGAGGTTTGGGTTGTGTGGTTGATTAATGACGGTGGTCAGGCTGCAGACTGGTAGGGATGGGGTTGTGTGTTTGTGGCAGGTTGTTGGTGATGTAGGGTGAGAAAATGTGGAAAATCCTATAGTTTTTTTTTTTTTTTTTTCCGGAAATTCTATAGTTTTATTAATGAAAATCATAACCAAAATATTAATGTTGATGAAAAAAAAAATTAATGTCAGTTTTTTTTTTTTTTTAAGAAGAAGAAGAATTTTTTTTTGAAGAATTAATGTCAGTTAAAAGATTCCTTTTTAAATAAAAACTGACAAAAAAATATATATATATATATATATATATATATATATAAAAAAATTAATGAATCATGGTCCCTAAACTTTTGCAAATTAGGATAGGTCCCTAAACTTTTTTTAAAATATTATTTTATTTTTTGCCACATGAGCACTTTGGCCCTTAAACTTTGGTGACTCATCTTTTTTCCACTGAAAAAGTAAGTTATGGGTGGTTGAGGGACCAATTTGCTTCGTTTGAAAGATGAGGGATCAAAATGCTACAAATACTAAAGTTGAGGGACCGTATTTTAGCTTAACTCGGCCATAAAGAGTAAAGACCAAACCAATCTGTTACCAGTACGATATGTATTACGTATAAAATCGTTGGACGATTTTTATATTGTGCATTTATGCGTGATTTCAGTCTCATATATGCACCGATTTATAATTTTTTTTTTTTTCTCAATCTATCAATATTTAATTTCTAGAACATTGGTGTTAACGTACAATAAGATGGTTTGTATAGATAACTTTAAGCTAAACTTAAAAGATATGGAGTTTTTTTTTTTTTTTCTAATTTAATATTTGAATTTTTAAGTTATAATATTCACATGTATATTTGATTAGTTTTGTGGGTTCTTCAAATAAAATATTTTTTTTTTTTTAGGGTAAACCAAATCTTCTTCTTTCTCTCTCCAAAACCCTAGCCTCCATTGTTGAATTTTGAAGGGGCTTCCATCGATTTTAATCGGTGGAAAGCCCCAATCCTTGTTTCTTTATTGTTTTTTTAGGTTTATAATAATGCTTCCTCCTTTTGGGAGGAACTTTTTTCCCTCGAAAGAAAGGGTTTCCGATCTCCTTCGAAAGACAAGGGTTTTTCGATCTCCTTCGAAAGACAAGGTTTATCTCCTCTTTTCGAGGGAGAAATTTCTTAGTTTTGAATCCATGGTAGCAGATCTAATGGATTATGGTGAAATTATTTCGTTGGTGAAAAAGTTACCAAGTTTTCGAACACGAACAGATGAATCAGAAGGAAAACATCCTCACGACTACAAAGGATCGTTAGATTGTCTCTCCAACAAGGCTGTAATTTTCAGCGATATAAGCGGGAGATGCTCCGCAGTGCAAGATTTACTCGACGATCGTAGTTTTTATGAAGGAAAATTCTATTTGATTCAATATCTTATGTATTTGTTAACGTCGAATATTTATTGTAGATGTCGTATGACTTTTAATTAATGAAATATTTTTGCTATTCAAAAAAAAAAAAAAAAAAAATATTTTTTGTGCGTTATATGTATTGGAAAATAGTTAAGAAAGATATTATCAAATTTATTCCTATTAGTATATATTTCCTTTAAAAAGAGTATTATTTTGATTATTTTACTTGTGAAATTTGCTTTTGCCTTCATAAAAGCTAGTTTCTTTTTTAAAAGCTTGTTTAAATAATATGTTATGATTAATATGAATCGGAATACATACTGTATTAGAATTCGGTCAACTAATGAAGCGCAAAGGCAATAATGAGGTCAATGATAAAAAGAAAAAGGAAAGACATTAAAAAACAAAATCTCCTAATTAAAAGGGAGGATGCAGAGGAAACAGGAAAGGACTAAAAAGTCCACCCAAATTGAAGGTGAGTCATTACATTATTAGCACGACCTAATTTCCTCCATTTCATTAGATTTTTATCTTCCTATTGGATTCTGCCACGACATCACTTTTATCTATGTTCCTACCTTCGAGAGATTTTAAAAGGATAAATGTTGTGCGTGTAGAAATGCGTAACAAAGCACATTTATGTAATTGCACATATATACATACTAAATGCATATTATGGTATCATTAGATGATTAAATAATATCACTAAACATACGGTGATACTATATGGTACTATATAAGATTTCAATAGAATAATTAGCATGTAGTCCCTTATCACGTGAGACAATTTGACTAAAAAATAAAAGGGGTCCACGTAAAGACCTCTCTCTTCCTATCTTTCTCCTCTTTTCTCTCTCTACCATGCATTTTAGAATATTTTAATTATCTATATACTATATTAAAACGGGGACACTAGCTCCAAAGCTGATATGTGTCCCTGTTTTAGTTTTTTTGTTTTTTCCTTTTTTTTTTTTTTTTTTTTAAAGTTGTCTATTGTTAGTTTGTACTTTATATATAATTGTGAAAGATTTTATTGATTGCATATTATAAAATTAAACAATCTTCATAATCTAAAAAATCTGATATATTTTACACATGAATACTGAAATTTTATTTAAGATTATATTACAGTTTAATAAAGATATAATTAACTATATATTAAAGGTAGATTATCACTCAAATACACTAATTTTATAAATTATTTTATTTATAAAATATACTAAGCAATATATTACCTCCACCTTAACCATAAGAATTGTAAATGGATAGAACTCGGGAAAGCGAGGGTAGTATTAAGTAGCAAATCAATTTTGTAAAAGATGTTGAATAATATTTTTATACTTTAATTATGATATGCATTTTTTTTTCTTCTCTTATGCCATATTTTATTTTATTTTTATTTACTTTTATATATATCCAATAAAGATATTATATGATTATATATAATTAAAAAAAGACAGATAATCAAATAATTGACAAGCCTAAAATCATTCCGAAGGTATAATTTTAGAAAAATAAAATTATACTTCGTACTAAGCTGTTAGAGGCTTCGTAGATTTTTGGTTGTAGAAGGTGTGAAAATTCTAAGGTGCAATAGGTGTGTGGTGATGATCACGTGAATTAATCATGAAATAAAATTAAGGTAGTAAGTGATGGGATCAAAAATCCTATTTTTAAAAGTTTCATGTTAAACTTTAAGTGTTTTTAGAGGTCATAAAGAGAAAAAAGATACGAAATTATTTGTTATATACGAAGTACGATATATAATGATCATATTGTTATTATAATGGTAAACTTTTCCAAAAATATACATCGTATTAAGTTAGAGGACAGAGATAGTAAATTAAAAGACAAATTTTTATATGTGGCAGGGTTACTCGAGTTACGTGGTCAAAGGTTACTTAAGGGGTTCGGTTAGAAGTTACTTGAGAGGTTTGGTCAGGGGTTACTTAAATACTCGGTCATGGGTTACTTAAGAGGTTACTCGGTCAGGGGTTACTAGAGGGGTTACTCGGTCAGGGTTTACTTGTAGGGTTCGGTCGGGGGTTACTAGAGGGGTTCGGTCAGGAGTTAGTTACTCGATCATGGGTTAGTTAAGGGGTTACTTGGTCATGGGTTACTTAAGGGGTTATTCAATCAAGTTTTACTCGAGGGGTTACTCAGTCAGGGGTTACTCGGTCATGGGTTACTCGAGTTACTTTGTCAAGATTTAATTTAAGGGTTACTTGAGGGGTTCGGTTAGGGGTTACTCGGTCATGGGTTACTTGAAAGGTTCGCTTAGGGGTTACTCGGTCATGGGTTACTCGATCAGGGATTACTCGAGCTACTCGGTCAGGGGGCTAGAAGTTACTCGGTCAGGGGTTATTTAAGGGGTTACTCAATTAGAAGTAACTCAAGTAACCCCTGACCGAGTAACTTGAGTAACCCTAGCCACTTGATGTGACCAACCACACAGAAAAATCCCCCCATTTAAAAATTAGATGGCCAATGGCGCAAGTAGAAATGAGGGAAAAAATATGACTTAATGTGGGTATTGATTGTTAGTTCATTGAGTTGAATTAATTTTCAAATCTTTCCATGCAATTTAAGAATAAAAAAAGGGTTGTTTTCAAGTAGTACTTCGTATATCATTATTTTGAGAGTTAAAAATATATGATTAAGACATAAATATTTATAAGTAAATTCATTATTACTCATTAAATCATTTTATTTTAAAATTTTGTGACGTAAATACGAGTATCAAGATTTATAAGCTGTGCATCGAACGAGTGCTATACTAGTTGTTAACATTCCCCCATTATTACTTCCCCCTTCTAAACAACTGAGTAATTTACCACGAGTACTCCGTAATTACTTGAACTTCTATTTAATTTTACTTTTTTTGTTATTACTGTTAAAAATATTCTAATACGACAATACATTGTGTGGTATGCCAACATGAATATGGGTTGTTAGAATTATATGGAGTATTTTTATTGTGTTACGTCAGTGTTACAAGGTTACTTTGTCAATATTACAGATATTATTCGGTTAGGGTTTTAGGGGTTATTCGGTTAGGGTTTTAGGGGTTATTCGGTTAGGGTTTTAGTATTACAAGCGGTCATATAATATGATCACTCGTACACAAAACGCGTTAATTTAAATTAAAAAAAAAAAACAAAAAAAACAAAATAATGAGGCGAAAAGATAGAGACATGAGTGTACGCATTTGTTTTATTTTTTTTTTTAAGAGTAAGAAAAAAGAAAACATTAGAAAACCCTCCTTACGAGGAGCATCGTGTTTGTTTTATTGTTATATTATCACTATCAAGATGAACTTCGTGTTTGTTTTGTTGCTATAGCACTTATTTTAGTGGACAAGAACATTACTGTATTAAATTAGAAATCCGTAAGGGAGAAGACAGAAGATATACTCCGCACAAATAATGACGGAGTATATTAGGTAAATTGATTTTGACAAATAAAGTACGGAGTAATTGAGGTAGAGATTCGTCAGCCGAAGTTGGGGTCAAAGAGCGCCGTCGAGTTGCCGCGTGGATGTCACTACAACCGCAAAGGTCCTGTCTAGCCCGGCTAACCAATCACCATCATTTTGTTGAAAAATTAAAACATTTTTGTTCCGAAGAGAAGTTTGGAAGCCTTGAACACTTAACATCAATCAAGAACGAAAAATTGCACCAATTAATTGTTGGTGTAGTGTGGGACTACACTTGGTAAAAAAAACCTAGGTACAATCCCCCACAACAACAATTGAAAGGGGATAAAATTTAAGCATTTAAAATTGATTCTCGAATCCGAATTAGCCTAAAGAGTAAACTAGGTATAACAACAACAAAAAAAAGGGAAAAATTGCACTCCCCACCATTTTATAATTCCCTGGAGTAACAAATACAAGTACGACCATTTCTATCACTCTTCTATGGTTACGTTTAATTAGCTATTAATTAAAAAGACTGGGATTATGTAAAATGAGGATATTTGTTTTTGGAGTAAATACTACGGAAACACTTTCTACGGAGTATGTTTTTTAATATTTGTAACACATGCTTTTTCACGATATTAAAAAATAGTGGATCTCACGTAATCTAAAACACTTACTCCCTCCGTTTTTAAATACTTGCTCAATTTCTCTTGAACACATATGTCGATGGCTCGATGCTAATCTTTTATCAATATTAATTAAAAAACTAATAATTAAAAATTAATAATCTATTAATTGTGACGATTCCAACAAGTACCCACAACATTATATTTTTTGTTATGTATAAATCACAAATATTAGTTAAAGTAGGATAAATGAATAGTGCAAAAAATAAAATCGGAGCAAGTATTTAAAAATAGAGGGAGTACAAGCTAAGGGAGTTGAGAGAGTAAGGTGTATAATTTTTTAGGACATATTCACATAACTTTCTAATACTTTTTATGGTGAATTGTAGGTTTATTAACTTTGAATCAATATACACTTTGCAAATATCAATTTTTAATGGTAATGCTTTAGTAGTTTGATATTAAATATATGAATTATTTAATTTAAGAGTTAACTAATGAATAAATATAGAGTTACAAATATTTTAAAAAACGCACACAAAGGAAACTTTTGAATGTTAAATAAAAAAGACGTTATTACTCCATAAAACAGGTTTAGAAAACACACTTCCTATAATTTAATTGCCCTAAAATGTTGAATTTCAATTTAAAATTGATTTTGACTCTGTAAAACAATTCTAAATATTAGTCCAAGTAGACAGAGTATTAGCACTACAGTACATTATAAACACTTCATCCACTTTATACTCGTTCACATATTTCTCTAAACACGTTTGTCAATATAAGATTTTAAACAACATCAACTACCAGCAGATAAACATTATAAAAAAGTTAATATTCGAAAAGATACATTGAAACACATGATTTTATTTTATTTTTGTTTATTTAAAATAAAAATAAATAAAGTAATATACAAAGTAGATAAATAGTGTCAAAAGCGCAAAATGTATCGGCTAATACATTTTGCTTTTGACACTATTAAATCTATTAGCTAATAGAGTAATTTTTTTTTTGACAGAACTATTAATAGATTTATTAGGATAAACTTTTAAAAAAATCGGGTGTACAATAATTATTGTACATTCATTGTAAAGATCTCTTAAAGTGATCAAAAGTTATCCTTGAATGAATAAAAGTTACTCAAATATGTATAAAAGTAACCCAATTCAAACAAAAATAATTAGGAGTGTAAATGAGCTGAGCCGAGCCGAGTATTACCTTGTTTGTGTTCAAGTTCATTTAACTTAGGCAAGTTCGAGTACGATCCCGATCTTTCAAGCGAGCTCAAATTTCTGTTCAAGCTCGGTTCATTTAGTACACTATATGTTCACGAACAGTTCGTGAACAACTCGTTTATTTAACGAGCCTTTTATGAACAAACTTAATAATAATCGAACTTCTCCAATAAATGAGTTTTGCACTTTTGATATTTAAAAATTTCAAAATTAGCATAATAATTGAATCTTAATTATAAATTTTACAACTAAATTAACAATTGTAAATAAATAAATAATTCATGAACATAAATAAACGAGTAGTTCGCGAATATAAATAAACGAGTTGTTCATGAACTTATTTGAACGAGCATATCTATGTTCGTGTTCAAACTCATTGATTAAACGAGCTTCAAAATTTGTTCAAGCTCGGCTCATTTGTTAAATAATTGTACATGAACGAGCTTCAACCGAGCTCGAACACGAGTAGTTATTGACCGGCTTGGTTTATTTACACCCCTAAAAATAATCTATGCTTTATTGCTAAAGAAACACATTTTAAATGACTAAAATTCAATTATTAGTGATTGAAAGTAATTTTATTACCCTTATAAAACTTTTCTTGTTCTATTTATAAAAAAAAAAAAAAAACATATTATGCTCAAAGTTATCCCAAAAAGGCCAAAAAATTACCCTAATTTGACTTAAAGTCACCTTTATACTGCTGGATGTACATTAATATTAGTGTAAACCAGATTTATACAAAAGTTTTTGTTAATTAGAATACGGACTTGTATATTTATTTATGGTTAACAAATAAAAATGCACTAGATTGTTTTTAAAATAGGAGGGGGGGACAGATATGCGGAAGTTTCATATATCGTGAGTAGTTGAAACTTGTAAGTTTGGATTTATTTGAGTTTGGATTTATTTGCTGCGTTTTATAGTTGCGTGACTTGCGTCACTGTTACACTCACGCCCTCTTCTTCTCCAAGTATGTGTAATGCACTGTATTATGGAGATTATTGCTTTCTTTTCTTATTTTATGATCTCAAACAATTCTTTATATGCTTATATCATCCCAAAATTAAATTTAAGGAAAATTAATATTACCTTTCTTAAAACATAACGTCTTTGTTTTAAGTGGTTCAAAATATCCCGTTCAAAAAAAAAAAAAAAAAAAAAACAAAAAAAGAAAAAGTGGTTCAAAAAATATTGTATAACGGTGTTACATAGTACTCATATATTATGGTATGTCATTACTCCACTATATTGGCTTGCATCTTCATATGTCATTACTCCAAATTATTAAAATGCACCTTTTATTTTACAAGACCGTACCCTATAAGGTCTTTTTAACATTTTTTGTTGAAATGTAAAGAAGAATATTTAATTCGGAGTAATAAGAACAAAAGTGTTAAATGGTGGATTAATTTATTTATGTTAGGGTGACTAGTAAATTGAAAATTTTGCTTTGATTATACTACCCATGTTTTAAGATATTGCACCTTGAATTTTGATACTAGTTATAAGTTTCACTTTGATTACAATTTGTGATTTAAACACAAGAAAAATATAGCTATGTGTAAATTTAGTACGGAGTATTAATTTTTATCTTCCAATAATATAAGTATTTAAATTTTAAAATAATAAACAATCACATAAATAGCTAGAGTTATTAATATTTAAAGTTTTACAGTAACAAAAAATATAATAATTTAAAGTGTAACCATCATATATAAATGAAGAATAACAATCACCGTAATTTTTTCATAGCGATACTCAACTTTTATAAATGCCTTTGCGGCACAGGGGAGTGGCCTAGTGTGGGTGAGTGATATGATTGATTATCTTCTGTTTATTCTTGTTTCTTGTTTGCTTATATAAAGGCAATATTATTTCTCTAAAAACACAAAAATGATCAATAGTGAATATGTTCTCAATCTATCTATTCATATTCTTTTAGCTAGAAGACATACTTTGTAGATTGTCGTGAGTGTGTATGTCTAATTACATTTCCAAAATATAACTAAACTACATACTTGAAAACGAGCTTCAACTAAATATTGCATCAAAACTATTTTAGAAATATTCTCTTAGCTTAAATCTTATATACAAATGGAGATAAAAGTTAGATAAAGAGAATTTGTAGGAGTGAAAGGAAAGAAAATGAGAGATGTGATATTGTAGTGTCGAGAATATCTTTGAGCTAAGTAAGGGAGGGATAAAGAGTAGTCTTGGGTTTTGGCAGTTAGTAATAATCAGCCTTTATTCTCATTTAACCCTAGTAATGTAGGAGATAGGGAGAATCTTCATCGATATAATCTCACAATAGTTTTAAAAATGGTTCTCATGAATCTAATCTTCATATATATACACGATACCCTAGGAATATCAAGGAGTAATTAAGTGTAATATGGTTGACATATTTTGCATATATCTTAACTTCACAACGGTCTAGGATGATCATATATCTCGGTGATGGTATGGTAAACTCAGGAGAAGCATATAAAGCATAATCGTCAATAGCCAACAATAGCTGGTTCTTACAGGCGCCTGTACGGTACAACGTACAATCATTTTGTAGGAAAGAACATGATATATAAAAGTAATGAACATATAGCTATAGTGAAAAGAACATACTATCAAAATGTAATGAACATATACCTAGAGTGAAAATAACATATTATCAAAATGTAATGAACATATACCTAAAGTGAAAAGAACATATTTACACAAAAAAAAAAAATGAAAAGAACATATGTTTAGGTTTTTTGATTATCAGTGTAATGTACTTTTATTTGCGACATAATGTTCATTGCCTATTGTGAAATGTTTATTATTGAATTTTGTCTTCAAATTATGGTGGTTATATATAGATAATGTTTATTACATAATATTATTAATATTACAAATGTTCTTTAGATATGAAAAAAAAATATATAAATTTGGATGTTCATTACAAAACAACTATATATTCTTTACAAAATAACGGTATGTTTTTCACAAAATAATTACATTTTTTTTTTTGGTTGTACCAAGAAAGGTACAGCCGCCCGCACCTTAAAATTTTCAAATAGCCAATACTCCATAAACCGTAATATGCCCTCATAATGCTCTTTTATTTTTTAAGTCTTTTTCAAAAGTTATAGAACTATTTCATGGTTAACATTAAAAAAAGTATACTCCGTATATTATACCATACAAAGTACATATTTCTTATCGTTAATGTGTAGTTTTCAAATGCTTACATATTAGACTTATCAACGATAAAAATATATTTTGGGAAGATTCCACATTTTTAAAAGCATATTACGAAATAATAACTGTATCCAAGAGTACAGATTAAGTATCAACATGGTTACAAAAATAGTAGTCAATTACCAAAAATTGAATTAGAACTCACCCCACCATAAAATTAGCATATGCTCATACGTAATACGGCGTACTAAATTGTGGATTGCATCACATCAAGTCAATGTAAGTATCCCATTCCTATACCATTTATTAGTTGACGCGGAAATAACACGTTATGAATAATGTTGGCATTGGAATAATCACCGCAAACCAACTCACAAGCTACTACGAGTAAAGATCACGGCTAAGGGAGGTTTAACTAAAAAAATATCAAGTGTATATTCAATTCAATTGAAAAAACAAAATAAACGAAAGTTCTTCAATAGGATAAATGTAGTTATAATTTTATGTCGAAATATGGAGTAGTTAGTAAAGTGGACCATGATTCACGAGAGTAGAAGATGCGAGAGTGAAAAAGGCTCCATGATTGTTGTGTAATGTAAAGGTCATAACTAGTTCAGGCTTCATTTTTGGAACAAATCCCAATCTATCCCATTCCCTTTAAATTTTCTTTAATATTTATGTCTATGTTTATGTTTATTTTAGACCTTTTTTGTATTGATTGCTAACAATTATTGTTACTTTCTTTGTAGGTAAGACCGGAAGAGAGAAGACTCATTTTTTTGGAAATAAATGTGTGAAAAACGGACATGATTTAAAACAATCCTTTCTAACCCTATTAAATTTGATTTGTAAAAAATAATGATTCATTGTGATTCATATTTGAAATAATCCAACCTAATTAGACTCAATCAATAATTAATCTCTTGAATTGACACCTAATAAGTAATAATCTAGCTAGGTGAACCTTGTCCAAGTTAATTAACAAGACACTATAGAGAGAAGGAGGGTATGAAATCCCGAAGGCTTGTTTGGTTCAATATTAGTAAAGGAAAAGAAGAGAAATGATGGGAAGGGAAAAGAAAGGAAAGAAGGGAAAGGAAAGTGATTTTATTTTCCAATATTTAGTTAATGAAAGGAAATGAAGGGAAGAGAAAGGAAATTTATAATGTACAATTTTTATTTTTATTTATTTTTATTTTTTTTTTCAGTCGAATTCCTCCAATTTTGAAAGGGAAGGAAAGCCAACATTTTGTTAAGAGACTTTCCTCCCACTTCCCTTCCTTTCCTTTAGATTTTCATGTCATTTATTCAACCAAAACATGGGAACATGATTAAAACAATTTCCATTATTTTCTTTTCCATCCAAATCCCTTCGATCAAAAAGGGCCAAAGTATCCATAGTGATGTTACGAGATACAATGTTAATTATATTTGGTTACACCCTCATACTCAAGTGTCTCACTCTCTTCATAAACTACTCTCTTATGAACGGCTATAAAAAACACTTTGCATTTGTTATTGAAGGAGTACGAAGTTACCATATACATCAATGAAAACCTCGCTCTAATTACCCTTTTCTTCGATATATATATTAATTTAGTTATATATAAAGATCTTAATACAAAGTACTTTTCACATATTCTTGAAGTATCCTTATATTTATAAGATTATATTATTGTATGTTTATCTTTTTTTTTTTTTTTTTTTTTTTTTTTTTTTTTTTTTTTTCTGAACATACTATGTTTTCTTAATTATACGTAATAATGAACAAAGTATGTAAACTTGAAGTTTATTGGAAAATTTAATTTTGTGAATAAAATTTAAAGAACTATAAATAGGGGAACTCCCTTATGGATAATCGGTCTTCAAATCAAGTTTTAAAGTTATGACACGTGCATAAAACTTGCAAGGCTGAATTGTACATGGATGGAATCCTAAAATCCCCTATTATCTTCCTTTATCATCCCCAACAATCATACCATCCACTAAGATGTGTGGATGAGAGAGATAAATGGACCATCCAAGTTACTCTAGAGGGGTTCAAATTCGTAGTAAACGAATGGGTATGATTTGGAGGTACTAGCAAATAAATAAGTAGGTTGATTGGTTAAAGTCATACGAGGAGTTGATTAAGTGATTAGGTTGGAGCGTCGGATATGAAGCTGGACAACTACAAATTTGATTAACGCTCTTTGTTTTTTTTTTGTTTTTAATCTCAAATCAAGTATTAATGTTTCATTTATATTTGGATCAAGTCAAATTTGAGTCATTTATCTACGTATAGTTTGTTTATGCATAAAACTAACAATCGTTCAAATTCTAGATTAAAATTGCAATATAGGGTGTGTAAGGATCGAAAAATTATGACCCAAAGACTAAACCAATTTAGCCCGGTGTATTATGTTGTTAAACGCTCCCAATTATATGAGTGACAAACTGATTTATGAAGATATAGTCCAATAATGTATAAACAATCTCGATTATATGAGTCACATATAAAAAGTAAGAAGTAGGTCATTTTAATCCATTTTTATTTCCTAATTTTGAACAACATTCATTAATGTCACATCTCACATTCTCTCACCATACAAATATACAATTCAAGTAAAGTATATGAGAATGAGATTATAGGAATGACCCGAATTAATGGGAAATTAACAAAAAGCAAAACATTATCGCTCTCAACGTAACAAACAAAATAAATACGGAGTAATTTTTTCCTTTATTTTATTTTATTTTTTAAAAATTAATAAAAAAAAAATAGAAATTCATCCCCAAGCTCACAGCTGCTATAAAAGCAACCTCGAACCCTTCATACATTTCTCGCCCACTCTCTCCTTTCATTTCCTTCATTCAACATAATCCCGATTCTCTCTCCTCTTTTTCCTCTTCTTCTTCTCCAAATCCCCTCATTCAAACCCTAGCATTTTCTGTTACCTTCTCTCCGCCCCAATCCCCGAAACCCAGATCTATAAATCTATAATCATCAGTAGACAATTCCTCCTGCATGGTCAATTTCATTTAGATCTGTAACAATTTACATAAAACTATTTACGAATTCGTATTTGTCGTTGTGTTTATTATATACTTCTCCTGAAGTCGTTGTGGGTAGAACACGGCCGTGTGATACCTGTGTTCGGGGTTGGTTCACTTTGGGTTGTTCTTTCTCCTGCTCCGTTTGAAGGGGGTAGCCGGGGCCTCGGCCTCGGCGGGTTTTAAAGCCCCCATTGATACACCTTTGGGTTGTACAAAACAATTCAAAATTCCCCTCTTATTTATATTCTCTCCTCCCCGGAATAAACCACCACCCAAATAACCAAATTATTTTTATTTTTTAGATTAGTTTTTGTAGGAGAGAGAAAACAGATCGGAAGGGGAAGATAAAGATGCCGGCGTGTATTATCGACGCTTCTGCTGCTGCCACCCCCACCGTCGTTTCCGGTGGTGGTTGTTCTCCGGGCTTCGCCTTTTCCGACAACAACGACATCGTCGAACATCTCTCTCTTCCCCTGCCGGATATCTTTTCCGGCGAACTTCTTCCGACGAACACCACCGCCACCGCTATGACCACCGAGTGGTCTCCGTCTCATTCATCGGCGCTTTACCGGATTGAAAAATGGGGTCCGCCTTACTTCTCCGTCAATGGTTCCGGGAATATTACCGTCAACCCATTTGGTGATGCCACGTTGCCTCACCAGGAAATTGATCTCTTGAAGGTTGTGAAGAAGGTTTCTGATGAGAAATCGAATGGTGGGTTGGGTCTTCAATTCCCTCTCATTGTTCGGTTTCCTGATGTTCTGAAACACCGGCTTGAATCGCTTCAATGCGCTTTCGATTTCGCCGTTAAATCCAGTGGATATGGGTCTCATTACCAGGGTGTTTACCCTGTTAAGTGTAACCAGGATCGGTTTGTGGTGGAGGATATTGTGAAATTTGGGTCTGGGTTTCGGTTTGGGCTCGAAGCCGGGTCGAAACCGGAGCTTTTGCTTGCTATGAGTTGCTTGTGTAAGGGACACCCTGATGCTTTCTTGGTTTGTAATGGGTTTAAGGATGCTGAGTATATTTCTCTTGCAATTATTGCGAGGAAACTTGCGATTAATACTGTCATTGTGCTTGAGCAAGAAGAGGAGGTTGATTTGGTGATTGAATTGAGCCGTGTGCTTGGCATTCGACCCGTAATTGGGGTCCGTGCGAAGCTCAGGACCAAGCATTCGGGTCATTTTGGCTCGACTTCCGGTGAGAAGGGGAAATTCGGGTTAACTACTGTTCAGATTCTCCGGGTTGTCAGGAAGCTTGATGCAGTTGGGATGTTAGATTGTCTTCAACTCCTGCATTTTCACATTGGGTCTCAAATCCCATCAACCACTTTGCTATCTGATGGTGTAGCTGAGGGTGCTCAGGTTTACTGCGAATTGGTCCGTCTTGGTGCTTGTATGAGGGTCATCGACATCGGTGGCGGCCTCGGGATCGATTACGACGGTTCCAAATCGACTGAATCAGACATATCAGTGGGTTACACATTGGATGAGTATGCTTCCTCTGTTGTTAGAGCTGTTCAGGTTGTTTGTGACAGGAAAGGGATGAAGCACCCTGTTATCTGCAGTGAGAGTGGCAGGGCAATTGTGTCTCACCACTCAATTCTGGTGTTTGAGGCCGTGTCTTCCACTGCCGCCGCCCCACCGGCAATGTCGCCTTCGGAATTGAACTATTTAGTCGAGGGGTTGCCTGAGGAAGCTCGTGAAGATGTCAGGAGCATATCTGCATCAGTGACAAATAGGGATTATGATGCTTGCTTGCTGTATGCTGATCAGTTGAAGCAGCGTTGCATTGAGCAGTTCAAAGATGGGTGCTTGGGAATGGAGCAGCTTGCTGCAGTCGACGGAGTATGTGAGATGGTTTCAAGCGCGCTCGGTGTGAGCGACTCGGTGAGCACGTTCCATGTTAATCTGTCAGTTTTTACTTCAATTCCTGATTTCTGGGGGATAGGGCAGTTGTTTCCTGTTACACCAATTCATAAGCTTGATCAAAGACCTGGGGTTAGAGGGATTTTATCCGATTTAACCTGTGATAGTGATGGTAAGATTGATAAGTTTATCGGAGGCGAATCGAGTTTGCCTCTCCATGAATTGAGAGAGAGTGGCAGTTGTGGTAGTGGTGATGGGTATTATCTAGGGATGTTTTTGGGCGGGGCTTATGAGGAGGCACTTGGAGGAGTCCACAACTTGTTTGGAGGCCCGAGCGTTGTTCGGGTTATGCAGAGTGATGGTCCTCACAGCTTCGCAGTGACGCAAGCTGTTCCAGGGCCGTCTTGTGGTGATGTCCTCCGGGTGATGCAGCACGAGCCCGAGCTCATGTTCCAGACTCTCAAGCACAGGGCTGAGGAGTGCCTCCACAACAATGAGGATGACACTGCTACCCTTGCTAACGGGCTTGCCCGTTCCTTCAACAATATGCCTTACCTTGTGGCAGGGCCTATTGCTTCGTCTTGTGGCTTTATCAGTGGCAACAACAACAATGTCAATGGGTATCATCATCCTTACTTCTGTGGTGCTGAGGATAGCTGCAACGGCAATGCTGTTGAGGTTGCTAACGGCGAGGATGAGCAGTGGCCTTATGTCTGTGCTTGAGAGCTGTATGCTATCTTTAGAAATAACCAACATCCCCAATAATGCTGACCATGGATGGTCGTTTAGTTCGTCATCAGAAGTCGCCGTAGTCTGTTTTTTCAATTAGAGTTTTCTTGTTTCATTTTAATCTAGTAATTTCTATTTGCATGACATAGGCAAAGTGTAAGGATCAGTACTATAGAGTTTACATTTTGGAGGAGGCAAGGGAAATGTGAATTTCCCCGGATTAATGTTTGTTAAAATCCGGTGTTCTTCACGTTCTTTCTCCTGTCATGTCATTGTTATTTAGACCTTTTTTTATTCACCATTTCAAGGCGAAAACTAGTCTCATTTTACATCCTATATTGTGTCTAATATTGGTTTTAGTTCTAATTGAATGATTGCTCTTTTACCTCTTTTGTTCACCAATTTTAGGTGAACTAGCCCAAATTTACATGTTCAAATTTGTGTTTAATTCTTTGCTACAATTGAATGGTTGCTCTTTTGACAGATTATGGAATCTTGTAAGATTCACTGTTGATCTTGTGTTGGGCCTTGGTTTGGTCTTTGCACTAGCACTTTACGACGCTTTTGAGTAATGGATTGTTGGCGTATAATGGTATATAGATTTTGTGATAACGTGATCTATAGCTTCTTGTGGCTGGTGGGGTAAGTATAGCAACTTTAGCAATAGCTGTTTGTTAATTTGAAAGGTCACATAGTTTGCTTGCCGTAATTGACTGGTATGGTACTAATTATATGCCCGTTAATTGTGCTGGAGATTGAATGTGGTGAAAGCTAATGTGTGATTCCTGGAACCTAGTTAGCTGTCTTTTTTTATTATCGTAACATATTTTATGCATAAGCTGTGTACATCAAGACTTTGTCTAAAACTGTCACGGTCATACAATGTGTTTTTTTGGCTCATAAAGGTGTTCATTCTGTGCTCGTGTTTTCTTGACCACGAAGTAGTCGGCTTGACGGTGTTTGTAGGAAGCCAAGTGCTGGTGTAGTGGTGTGGTACCCTCTTACGGGCCTACTAGTATATCGTAGAAGATGCTAGAATGCTGTGAATTTTGCCTGTATAACTTGGTGAACGTCGAAGAAAATGTCAAGTTGGACTATGACATTTGCAAGCATGTAGGGTGGGGTTACAAATAAGATGATTTATTGGATACTCTTAACTTGTGGTATAATTTAGCTCTTATCAGTCCTGCCTAGAGAAGATGGCAAGATGCCCACTAGTTGCTGAGCTTGTTTATTCTTGTTAATGGAAATGCAAGTTGATATTTCTGCTGCATATGGCATTCTTGGTAGGCGCATAGGCGGCTTTCGATCTCATTTACTTGGTAGCAGACATAGTTGCTTCCTGTTGTGCCCACATTCTACAATTTGTGCTCGATCTTTAGCAAGGGATGCCCTCTTTTGCTGAGACTTGTGACGTGAGAAACCGTCGATTATTTTGGGAAGGCAAATTCTGAGAATTTCCCATCTATGCGGGTATAGTATAAGATTGGTTTAGGGGAGAACGATAGACCAAGTAGAACACTAGCACATGTTTGTAGCCACGTTGAAGAAGAGTTTGGTTTCCTTTGTCATGTGCAATTAATTTCATCCATGCATCTAGCATTTGTGACATAATGGTGTAGGTAATGCTATTGATTTTTTATTCAAGGTCAAGGATATATGTATGTGATAGTAAACATTTGAAAATATATGGAAATAGAAAAGAAATAGATAGAGATTTTGGAAATGACTAGCATTTAATATTTTATTGTTTAGATAAATAAATCTTAAGAAGTCATAAGATCGAATGATTAACAGATAAGAATACAAAGTATGAAGTACTCAGGGCTCATTTAAGAAGGGAGATAAAGGAAGTTTCTCAAATGAGTTCTATGAAGTTTGATCCTTAGACCTCGAGGATATGAGGTGGGAGCGATGCACTATTTCATCATTTAATCACACTCCGTCTTGATTTATACTTTTATAATATCAAATTTTTATAATTTTTACACATTGGTATTTAAAGATATTGACAATTAAAATTGTGCATTGACAAACGTGAAAAGAGAAGTGTTGTAAGTATAAAAAAAACAAAGAAAATATATACTCAGTTTTGACCAGAAGCATTGGTTCTCTTCACTTGTGGACTACTGCATCTAGACATATTTTGCATCACAGAGATGGACTATGATAAAGTTTTAGTTCTTGTGAGTTGTGACTCATAGATGCCTTTCTAATGACCCAAAGATAAGATTGGCCCAAGTAGGTGCTACCCCATGGTCCATGTGGTAAAGTAGCCCAAAAGAATCGGATGCTAGCAATTTCGTGTCGACATTTATGCAGTATTAAAAAAGTTGCAAGAATTTTTGTGGCATAAAATTTGGGGGGGGGGGGGGGGGGGGGGGGGTGAGAAAAGACACACATATTCAATACATTTTAGATCTTCAATTGTATTTTCAAGTTACTTTATAACCCGAATCATTTATTTTGTTCCAAAATATTCTTAACTACTATTAATGTATAATTTAAATTAAGGAGAGAAATAGTGTAAACTCAACTTGTGATTTTACAGTGATTAGATCAAGTCTCACCATCTATCTATGATATTCAAAATATGAACACTTAGATTTTCAATTGTACTTTCAAGTTACTTTATAATCCAAGTCATCTATTTTGTTCCAAAATATTCTTAACTACTATTAATGTATATTTCCAAAGAAAGAGAGAAATGGTCAAGGGCTCACTTTGTATCTTTAAGGTGTCAAGATCGAGTCTCACCATCTAAACATAATTAAGAATTCTCCCTTGCCCCTTAACCTCGAGAATTGACTAGTGTAATTAGACTTATTGACCTGTGAAAGGTGCTTGTTTAATAGGTTTTTTTTTTTTTTTTCTTCTCTTTTACTTAAACTCGGTATGTGGATTACAAGTGAGTCCTATTTTGTAAGATGATGGGTCCTACTTTGTAAGATAATGGGTTTAAAGTGTAAAGAAATCATACTAAATGCTAAGAATTTGCAAATAATTTTGACACATGTAAATGTGGCTATATATTTTTTTGAAGGATAACAAGACTATTATTTAGATGTAATGGAATATTGTGTCTAAAGAGCCATAACATAAAATAAAGTTATCATCAAATAACAAAATATTGTTATTGGTAAGAGATGAGACATTCATTCTATTGACATCTGAGAAAAGTAGAAAACAAGGAGATGAAACATGTTTAAGTGTCTAAAGCACAATAATCAGCTTTTACTCTAACTTACTTGAGCTTATTGAATTTTATGGGAAACTATTTTAGTTTTTATTGAACTATAATTTTTATTAATCTTTATCAATTTTTATTAAACTTTGTCATCCTCACCTTATTTTCGTTTGCTTTTAGGGGTTATAATTTCACATTATACAAGAAAAGGCTAATAAGTTTGAGTAAGTTCAATTAAATAAGAAAATGCTAATAACTTTGAGTAAGTTTAAATAAAAATAAATTTTAGGACAAATAAGATAACATAGTTGATATTCAAGAAAAGTAAACACTACCTTAATTCTTATCGACATCCATGAAAATTAAATTTCCTAAAATAAGTAAAAATAAGATTTTTCATACTATAATATTTTGCTGTCCAAAAAAAATAAATTTTCCATATTACTCTGTATTTTCATTCAATAAGCTAAGATCCAAACATAACATAATACGAATAATACAAGTCGGGCAACATACGAACTTAACAAAAACCCGAAAAAATTAGAGAAGCGTGAAAATTAAGAAGTCCAATTGGAGAGGTGATCGTCGATTCATCTTTCCAAATCCAACTGCAATTCAGCCAATTTCACAACTCTCTATATTCCTCCACCTCTCTCTCTCTCTCTCCTCTTGCTTTTTTTTTCTAAATTTGGGAATCTCTAGCGTCACACTTCTACACTATTTTCTCTCTCCTTACTCAGGTACCCTTTACTTCTTGCTTTATTTTTCAATTCTAATTTTATTTTCTTTTGATTGAATTCATTTTTTGTAAATTTCATTCTGCAATGTATTCATACTTAATTTCGCTCGATCGGTACGAATAATTATAATTGTTTGGATTTTGGTTTATGATCGATTGATTGAATTCTGTACTAAACCTAATTTTGATAAAGTTTGAATTTTGATAGCTTATTACATTGTTAAAATTATTCCGGTGATTTAATTTTGTTGATTTGTGTAAAGTTTTAATCTTTTTGGTTTGAATTGCAGGGTATTTGAGGTGTGCGGTTTCGTAATTTTAAAGCTAAGCATAAAAAAATGGTTAGTAGGTTTTACTCTATAATTAGTTTTGAATTTACTAGTTTTGCGCTTTGATTTGGGTGTAATAACTGTTTTCTAGGTTAATTTTGGTTGCTTTCGTATTGAATTGCTGCAATTTTGGTTGAATTTGATTTAATTTTGAGGAAGATAAAGTCTTGAGAACAAGGAGGATTGGAAAAAAAAAAGCTTTATAGAGTAGACAATTCAAAGAAGAAAAGATGAATTAATCTTCTTTAGGTACAAAGAAAATCGGAATGTAGGCACACCTATAGATTCAATCCTATAAATTCAATTTAAGACAACTTTCCCTATACCGATAAAGTAGAAAGACTCAGTTTTGATGCCTTTCGAACTAGAATGACAAACTATATAGCTACATACAATCTCTCACTCCTATTTCTAGCAAGCGTGTAAAACTTTTGATTGAATACAGCAGTAATCCCGAATTACTAGTTACATAATTATACTTAATCAGTAACGTGTATGTATTCTGAAAGAAAACAGCAAATAATGCGAGTTGTTCAATGTGTGGAATTCCTGCTCAAATTAGAGGGGTGGGTGTTGGGGGGGGGGGGGTTCACCGTTCACTATATTGCACTTTATTATTGTTCATTATAATCACAAAGAATAGGATCCAAAGATAAACACCTAGGGACACTTTTGAGTTGTGGTGCATTGTTGAAGACTCTAGCCCCATTGATAGATTTTATATGTGTATATCAAATTGTATGTTTTGCACTATGTTCTTTTCTATCCTATGTTATTAGTTGCATTTTGATAGAGTCAGTCGTTAGTTTGGAAAGTTTTGTATACTTTAGCTTTAGCGTTCTCTTGTCCAATTGTATCTTAGGATATTAGGGATAATTGGAATATTTGATGAGTGTTTTTGAACTAGTGTACACATAGTACTAGCCTTTTTTGTGTTTACACACTGTCCCATATTATCATTATCAAGTTACATGGGCTTCATGGCTCCTATTGTTACACCATGCTCAATTTGAGGATTTTGATTGCTGTATGACACTATGACTTGCTTGTAAAGTGTTCCTTACAAAAATGTTGAAGTTGATTTGCTGACTTTGGTTTATTTTCCTGTGGTTGCAGTTTTTTAATGGTTATCCATACCATGGAGGATCATTTGAGCAATCCTATCGATGTTACCCAGCATCCTTTATTGAAAAGGTTCTCATACTTTTTGTAACTAGACATCTTAGATTTTGTGTTGTACCACTAATGGACATTGCAGAAAGTTATTATTCAATAGCTTATTTTTTTAAATACTGATATGGTTTTGAAATTACTGATGAACTCTTATTACTTTAATTTTTTGTGAAGTAAATACTGTTTTAATGTACATAGCATCTGCACTGTACCTTTATGGGTGTTTCTTAGTTTTGTCAATATGATATTAATCATTTGGCTACTCTTTGATAGCTCTTGGTGTTTGGTTGCACTCTTAACTTTTTAAATAGTGATGTTTTCCACTTCTCTGCGAAAATTTATGGTTCTGCATGCCATCATTCTTTTTGTGGATATACCTCTAATGCTTTTTTTGCCTTGCTGTTTCAGCCACAAATTGAAAGTGGTGATAAAAGTAAGTCAGTTCATATGTGTGCAATTTCATCTTTTTTTTTTTCTTTTTCTGTGGAAATTATATTGACTCTGTTTATGCTGCTGCAGTTATCATGCCTCCTTCAGCCCTCGATCGTTTAGGTCAGTAACTGAAAATAGTCTCTATTGGCATTCTGAATTATGTTGTGGTCTATTTTGTGATACTGATATACTACATTGTGCAGCTTCTCTTCATATTGACTACCCAATGCTTTTTGAGTTGCGAAATGATGGTGCAAATCGAGTTTCCCACTGTGGTGTTCTGGAGTTCATTGCTGAGGAAGGCATGATTTATATGCCATATTGGGTATGCAGTCATGTATCTGGTTTGGCTATATGCTTGGTAATGCTGTATTTATGACCGATTTAGTTTCTGATTGTTTGTTGAATTTATTTGTCTTAGATGATGGAAAACATGCTTTTGCAAGAGGGAGACATTGTTAGGGTTAAGAGTGTGTCTCTGCCTAAGGGGACGTATGTTAAACTGCAGCCTCACACACAAGACTTCTTGGATATCTCCAATCCAAAGGCAATGTAAGTTTTTTCCTCCCTTTGTTAGATTTGTTTTCAGGAGCTGAAGTGAATTGTTATCGTTGTTTAGATTAGACCATGCTTCCCTTATCAGTTGTTCAGGTATTTCCTACCATTTCATACTTGTGTCAGATAAATTTGGATGAGCAAGTGGGGTGGGAACTTTGGGTTTTATGTTGAAATTTTTTTGCTGAGAAAACACAGGGAAAGATGTTTATGCTTTTGATTCTTATGAAAGTGCCTCAAATAAAATTCCTTTGCAAGTGAATTGTTGTATGAAATCAATGGTCACTTCCAGGATTATAAGGAGTTCTATGTAATTGGCAGATTTGTGGTTGATCATGTCAGTAGAATGCTAGATTGACACACACTTCGTGAATCATATTATAGCTTGCTTGAATCCATGATTAATGTGTTGCAGTGGCTATTTCTTTCACTTCACAAGTTCGTTGTCTATCCCATTTTGGAGTTTAGACATCCCCTGTCTGCATCTTTTGTAATGATGTGTGGCTTGGTCAATATACTCGAGATTTTCTTACCATTGTTTACTTAACTCCTTGTGCAGTTTGGAGACTACTTTGAGAAATTATTCCTGCTTGACTTCTGGAGACAGTATCATGGTGGCATATAATAATAAGAAGTATTACATTGATATTATTGAAACAAAGCCCTCTCATGCAATTAGTATAATCGAGACAGACTGTGAGGTGGACTTTGCCCCTCCTCTTGATTACAAAGAGCCTGAAAGACCTGCGGTATCTGCTCCTGGCAAGGCACCAGCTCAAGGTATGCACAATCACTTTACTCTCTTTGCGTTTGATGGAGAGTTCTATGTAATTGGCAGATAAATATTTGCTTCAATGGTATATATATGTTTAGCTTTTATATAGTTGCCATTAACTAGGCTGCCAAGAGTATTCCCTGATGCTGGAGATTGTATGGAGCCTCTCTTAAAGCCTTGATTTAGTTGGTTACTTATCTCCACATTCCCATAAATTTCGTTGTGTCAAACTTAATTCCTAGTTGAAGTTTGATTATACTGAGAGATCTTGTTGAGTCTCTATTATTGCTGGGTTCTTCTTTCTTTCATAGTGGGAATCATAGCTTTATGACTGCTGCATGAAGTAATCAAAACCTAATGCACATGACTTTTTCTTTTGTACTCAATTGTAGAAAGCACTTTTTGCAAACTTTTTTATTTTAGTTTATTTTAATATATGTAAGCCCTTAGGGCTATGTATAAGCATTAAATATGCTTCCCAAAATGGAATTAAGTTGGGAATTCATGACAAAATCACGCGCTGATCGGTGTAATTAATGTTAATTTTTCCTGAATTTTTCCTTTCTGAGCTTCTTATACATCATTTTCCTTTATTTTATTATATAATTTGTAATATATACTGGGATGGGATAATAATCTTTGTAGTATAACTGCATTCTAATTTCTGATATATGGGAGAATTCTTCTCTTTTTCTTAGATATGTATCAAATAGTTCTAGAAGTTTTACCCACTAATTTGGAAGTCATAAATAAATAACCTATTAGCCTATGGTAGGAGCTGATGAGAATCATGAGACTGCAGTAAATGCCATTGAAGCAAATATTTTGTACCAATTCTCCTTAGTTAACATAATGTGAATGTGCTTGTCCCATGATTTTGTAGTTAATTTATACTAGTAGATTAGTGTTATATTTTATCTTTGTGGTGTTGTCTTTGAATTTCTTTGAATAAATTATAGTTTGAACGAATTTGGTAGGAACCATTACGGCCAAAGTGTTGGGATCTACTTGGGTTACCAACTTACCACTTACCAAAGCCTCAAAAATTTAGTAGGATGGGAAAAAGTTGTCAAGAATTATTAACTCATTGTACTGAACTTCTCAACTAGATGCTTAATAATAAAGGAGTTTTTCTATATTGGAGAAAATCATCCAGAAATGACAAACTTAATATGCTGAACCTTGTTAAGTTCTTACAGTGACATTTACTGCTTTACGTAACAGTAAGTTTTGTTCCTGGAAGGAATATATTTTTTATGGCTTGCACAGGGTGATTATTCTATGTGGAATTCCACGAGATTTACTTGGGAATGGGATAATGTTAACTTGGTAAGAGTTGTACAACAGATGTTTAGCTAAGTAAATTTTGGCATTGGTGCAGATGAAGAAATTCCAGTTGAAGAGCCAAAGTTTAACCCCTTTACTGGTGTTGGAAGGCGGTTGGATGGAAAGCCTGCACAACAGGCACCTTCTCCTGCTTCTACGTCTGTATCCAAAGATAAGCAGCCTGCCGTTGCCTCTAGGGCTGGGAAGTCCGCTGCAGGGTCTAGCTCACAAAGCACCAATCGCCAATCACAGGGAAAGCTTGTTTTTGGTTCCAACGCCAATCGACCTACTAAGGAGGCACCAAAGGTACTGTTATATATCACCCTTTTCCTCGTGTTAAGTCTTTTCTTTTTTCGGTTATCTTGTTCTGTGAAGTCTTTGATCAAATGATACACATCAATTATTTACAAATGTTGCATTATATATACAGGAACCTGTTAAAGAAAAGAAACCGGAGGAGCCTCAAAAAGAAGAGCCAAAGTTCCAGCCTTTCCAGGGAAGGAAGTATTCGCTGAGGGGTTGATCTACTGGTATATTTATGTCACTTTACAGGTCACTGTTGCAGTGTTGATTCAGTTGAAAACACAAAAATTGAACACTTTGGTTGTACCGTCAAAACGTTAGAATAGGTTCTTGATTTTGAGTTGGACCAAAAAACTAGTTACCTGTTATATAAGTTATAGACTTTTGGTCCATTTGCTCAAATTTTCATCTGTCTACACGAATCGAAATTGCTCGAAATGTTTCCCTTTAAAATTTTAAAGATCCGATTCTGCGATTTCTGTCTTGCTTTTGTACCAAAGTTTATTTTTTTATTTTTTTATTTTTATTTTAATCTTCAACTCACATAGTTTCATTTATGGGTTGCTTGGTATTCCATACGTGTTTCATTTCTTGCTCTCATGTCAGTTATTTTTTCCTCACAGATTTTTTTTGGAATTAACTAGACATTTAGATTTACATATACGTAAAGCCATTAATTATTGGAACGCATGGAATTTCAGGCTTTTATGTATACACACAATTATACTTCGTATATGAAAATATAACTGAATTTCCAGATAGTAATCTAACACCCAAAGCATGAAAAAGCTTAAAACTAGTTGCTTTTAAGAGCCAATCAAGGCGGGACTAAGATCGTGCATAGTAAGAGCAAGAGATATTAATAGTCTAAATGTCACCTAAGTTAATATTGCCAGATACCTGATGGCCACCTTGATTGCCATGACATCCACCGATGATGGTGGCCTTACGACATTCTTGCCTGACAGTATGATTGCTGAGCTCGGATCCATTTCCTAGTATAAGGCTTCCATTTCTTTGTGTTCCAGGTCCACTATGCTGGTTGCCACCAACATTGAACCAACTTCCAGGAAAAGGATTGTAATAATAGCTTGAAGGTGAAGGGTAATAACCACGGTACATATGACCATAGTAATTACAATGAGGCGGAGTTGGAGGAGGAGGAGGAGGAGGATAGTAGTAATTACTGGGAGGAGGAGGATAGTAATAATTTCGAGGAAACGAGGGCTGCATTTTTTTGAATGAGGTTTTCTTTGCTAAGAAGTTTGTAAGATTTGCCTCTTTATAGGGTAAGGGAAAATGCAGCAGTACTGATTCTGTTGTAAGTAAAGTGCTGTAATTTATGTTTTGAGTTTGCACAAGTGTTAAGTCTAGCCATTTAGGGGTGATATTCCGTGAGATAGATTTAAGCATGTGTTATCTCCAAATGTGGAAACGTTGTGAAGGAGATGAGTGTAAAGCCGCCTTTGTGACAAAGCAAAGCTTGTATGAACGGTTTCTGATGCCATTCGGCTTCTATAATGCCCTTGAGGTATATTTGGCGTCCAAACTTGGGATTTATGTTCCAAGTATAGCATGTAGTTCAATTATGGAAAATTTGTACTCAAAGTGTTGGGAGGACTCCATTTTTGTCCAATGGCTACTAATTCCAAATTGAACTCCAAGGTAACAAAGAAACTTTAATATGGGCTAAGAATCATAAAATAGTTGCCTCCACAATTACACAAAATATTAGGTTCCTCCGCAAAGGAAGGGACCCTATAGCCCAACAGAATTGTACCCCCTCTGTTTCAAAATAAACTTTAAACTCGGGAATTGGAACTATGAGCACGAATAGTGCTTAAATGTAGACTAATTTAAGAAAACGAAAGTGAATAGTGAGAGAACAATGATCATCACTCAGTAGCTTATACTCGATATCAACTTGGAAAAAATCCTGAAACAATTAATAGCTTCAAAAAAATCACACAATACACACTACATACTTAAATCAACTTAGACCGTTTGCGTTTATTACATCAGTCACACAAATTGCAAATATGAAAAAAATGATCATTAACTGCGCGTTGTATTGGCGTGCAGTTACTACATGTTACCTAAGATAACATTCCCAGATACCTGATGACCGCCTTGATTACCATGACATCCACCAACAAACTTGGGATTACGACGTTTGTGCCTAGCAGTTTGACTACCATGTGTAACATGACTTGATCCAGCTTCAAGTATAACATCTCCATTTCTCTGTATACCGTGTCCTGTATAACAATTGCCACCAGTATTAAACGAATTCCCAGTATAAGGATCGTTGTAGTAATAATTTGGGGATTCAGAAGGGTAGTAATCTATAGGAATATCATGGCTAAGAGGAGGGTAGTAATCAGTAGGAGGAGAAGGTGGTGGATAGTAAGGATAACCTTGACAACCTTGAGAAAAACCGTACTCCATTGGCTTAATTCGAAGGCTTAGAATCGAGTTATGCTTAGTATGGTTTGTTGTTTGTTGTGCTAATTTGTAACGTATTTATATAGAAAACAAATGCAGCAATATGTTAGGTACCTGATTCTGTTAATTAATGTTATATTTTCTTTGTACTAGCCCAAGATTAGTGGTATAAAACGCATGTAGAATTACTAATATTAATCTATGAAATATTATTTAAAAACTTGGAATTTCTGCTCCATTATCATGTACACTTTATTCTTAGACATGTATTATATTACAGGAAATCATGATCAAATCATAATCATCATATAAAACGTTTGATTTCTGTAAAGTGGTCAATAGTGTTAGTGTCTTTATTTTCTTGTTCAAATCATAATTTGTCAAATACTAAAGTGATTAAGATTCATAAGGTTGAAGTTTCTTGACATGTGATCAATTTCTTTTCATATTGGTCTGATAAATAGTGGTGCAGGCTGCTGTAGCTTATAGGAGTATAAGACTAGTCTTCACTAAGAAATAATATAGTTGTAAGCTACTCTGTATTATATTACAACTACTTGTCTATGTCGAGTACTCAACACGTAGACTAGTGTTTAGATTTTATTAAAACCTTTTTGTTGATTAAATATACAAAGAAAATTTATATCATGGCCGAATCTGAATCTGAACTTTGGACCATAGACATGCAATACGAGTGATGATCAAGCGTGTTAGAGTAATATAGGCTGTATCAATAACATTACACTAAATATAGGCTAAAGAAAAATGATCAGATTATCAAATATGATAGTATGGCTTGATCGCACCATAGAAAAATGGCCGGAGTAATTGGGTCAGGACACAATTTTAGGCCAGAGAGCTAGCCAGCCTTATAATGTGGTTAACTGGTTATGTTGATTACACCAATTGTTCTCCTGAGGTTGCGCGATCCACTTTTCTACCAGTAATTCTGGAGTCTGGACTATTCTGTTTTACCCTATGCAAGTCTGTTTATTTTAACTAATCCTGTTCAATTTATAACCATTTAGTTAATTATACTAGTACATACAATTTTTTAAACATTACTTTTTAGTTGACTGTTAAGATTTAGCTCACTTTTGTGTCCAGAATTTACTAGGATAGTGACTAGTATATCCGGATGAAGGATCTACAATCAACAATGATAACAGCCTTTCTGGAAACTAGCTAGAAGAATACAATTTCTTTATGCGATTTTGAACCAAGATGATCATTTCAGCTCAATGAATCAGTGTCAGTTACATATATTGTCAGAGGCCGTTTACTCAAACCAGTAGCTTATGAATCAATAAGAATGACTAATTATCTGATAAATCAATTACAAATAATATGATTTATAACATTAAGCAGAAGCCGGAAGTGGTAGCATTACAAATAAAAACACAAACAATACATAGTACAATCGTCGTACAGACTGAAATTAATACTCTGATACATCAGTAGAGTCGAACTAACAGTAGCAATTCAATACAGCAGCACTTCAGTTAGTAAACCTTTTATTACATTAGGCACACAAGTCTAAGCTAGCAAATATCAAGTATTACTTCATGACGCGTAGTGTAGTAGCAGCAAACTAGTAGAAGTCACCCAAGATTACATCCCCTGAAACCTGATGACCGCCTTGATTGTTATGACACCCCCCAACAATTGTAGTCTTGCGATTTTTGCGTTTCTTAGAACTTCCGTTATTTCCAATCTTAACATTTCCATTTCTCTGTATTCCATGTCCATCATAGCGGTTGCCACCAGCATTGTACACATGCCCGGTAAAAGGATTGTTACTAATATAGTTCGACGATCCTGAAGGATAGTAAGCTGCAGGGTAACTATGATTATGAGGAGTGTAGTGATTAGTAGTAGGAGGAGGATGATGACGGTGATGATAGAAGTAACGAGGTTCTTCAGGACCGCGAAAATGAGGATATATGTATCCTTGATTATGACCTTGAGGATACGCGTACTGCATTGCCTTCAATTTTGATTTTTCGAAAACTTGTTGATTGTATTTGCTTGATGATGAACTAATAGTAAGTGTTCAATAATTTATAGAGGTGGTTGATACAACGGTATGTTGGGTATCAGATTCTGTTCGACTAGTAAAATATGATCCCAGTAGTACTTTTCAATAGTTTTCATTGAATTTGTTCAAGATTTTTGATGCTACTAGTAACAACATGAAATTGTTAATTATTTTATGAGTTGGTTTTGTTATTCTTGTTCCACTAAAATGAGCTCTTTATTCTTAATAACGTGTAAATTGTTGGAATAAGTTTTGTGTTCTGATTATGTATCAGTATAACCGTGTTATATCCTGTTATATTAAGGGTGCTTTATGAAATTGATATTGAAACTTTCCTTGAGATTGCATGAAGTATTTTCCAAAATCCCTTAGTTTTAGTGAAGAGTCAAAGTGTTATAGACTAATGTAGTTGCTCTTGTCTTACATGGTGACATACACACACATATAGTGATAACTGGTACCGTGGTACGTGATGCTATACTAGCTACTTGGAGTTTCGGACTCTTAGTTTCACCTCAAGTACCCTTTGTTTAGATTCTTGTATTGCCAATGTAATAATCTAACATGGGGGTATGGACATTAGAAACCAATTGTTTGGATGTCAAAATAGCCCTTCATATTGGGCCTTATGTTTATAATTGGGTTCTCAAGCCCAATAAGTCAAACAAGTGTGTTTAGAGCCTCAAGTCAATGCATGCAAGGCCCAAAAGACAAAAGTAAGCCTCTAAACCAGCCCAAGTGCTGAGAGCTTGCCACGTGTTCTGAGGGTACCACATTATTTACTATCCCATGGGTATAAATTGTTTTATTTACCACAATTTCAGGCATTCATTATTAGCTTCAAGCACTAAATATCTTCAGGCATCGAAGCACATTCATTAGAAAATCCCCGAGGCCAGTTAACATGTTTTTGTGCGAGAAATCCTCGGCCCAAAGATCTTTGGACCGAGCTAGTCTTCAGCCATCTGACTAAGGACTTTCTTTAATCCACATTGTTTTAATCCAAAACACTAATGATCAATGAAAATATACACATTTGCTCCAGGAGGCAGAAAAACTACCAAGACTATAAAAACATTCATAGTTCAAGCCCTACAGTATGTTATCATATTCTGATTTATACACAGTATTACATCCCTTACAATTAATTAACAACGAAACTCAACATGACTAGAGATTGGTGTGGTTGGATATATACTTGAATGATTTCGGGTTCAAGCCAATATGCAATCTGAAATGGAGCGGCAAGGTGATGTCATAGCTAATCCTTTTCAATTCATGGGTTAATAATGATGGGTAGTTCTATTTATAATTTATTTACGAGTATGATTTATAAGTTGATGGTGGATTTGCACAAATTAAAGATAATTAATTGTTTAAGGGAAAAATTGTACCTAAGCTAAGTTTAGCATTTCATCAATCATATATGGCTTAAAGTATGTCATTAAATTAATATCTTGTTGATAAAAGCTAAAATAAGCCATTAGTCCTTAAGGATGATATGATCAATTGTTTTTTAATTGCTCATCTGAGCTTCTCCTCCCCTTAATTACATGAAAAATACAAGTTTAAGTATAATAATATAGCTTGATATACAACACAAAAGAAATATAACTCAAGCCATTCATACATTATATTGCACATATTTTTAATGGTACGTACATAAAATAAGTACACAATCAGTGATTAATGTAGTGGAACTGATTGGATCATATCGTAGCACATCGTAACACACAAGCTAGTAAGTAGCAAAATAAGTTCATATAACTTTTATTTGATCGAACAAGACAAAATCGCGGCCTTTAATTAACTATGTGAATGAATGATTAACACCCAATGTTGCCAGCAGTAATATTTCCGGAAGATTGTTGCCCGCCTTGATTGCCATGATTTCCACCAATAGTACCAATATCTACACCACCAGTTTTCCGATTACTGTTGCCAACATTGACATCTCCATTCTTCTGTATCCCTGATCCATTCGTGTTGCCACCCGAGTTGAACGTGCTGCCAGCAGGGAAAGGAGAGGGGTTATAGTAGTGAGGAGGAGCCGAAGGGTAAAAATACGGTGAAGGATAGCCGTAGTGATGGTTAGGAGGGGGATGAGGCCAGTAGCTAGTTGGAGGATGATGATGATGGTATGGTTGAGGACCTTGAGGATAACTATGTTGTGTATAACCTTGAGTTTGAGGAGGTGGTTGAATAACTTGTTGTTGTTGCATGGATGCCATATTTGAGGAAGCTTAATTAGCTTAGCTTGTTTATACTAATTTTTTGTGTATGATGTATGGTTTTGAGTAATATTTGCTTGGTGAATAAATGACTTAATTTAACCCTTTTATAAAAGGAGTAAAAGGAGCACTTAGCACCTGATTCTAACTTAGACATTACTACTTTAATTAGTATGAGCTATTACTATTGTTCATGATCGAGCTAAGATATATTCCTTGTTATCATGGCCAGGAATATGTTGTCTTGTATCAATAGTGCACAAGATGATATGATGGAGCTGAGATGTACTATACGTATACATTTCTCATGTATACCACGCAAGACTTGTTTTAATGGATAGATATGTATCTCACAATCATGAGGATGTAATATCAAGTCCTACTCGAGGCTCTGTTGGTATGGATTCAAGATCTTTTCCTTATTATGCCCTCAGCTCCATCACAAATCCGTGACTGGTTAATCTGTGTGAGGTTCTAACTTGGTAAGACATTTATTCTTAAATTACCTTATAAATTATATTATTCCATGCATAAATTTATGTCATTTGATAAGGTTCTTGTTTTCTTATTATTCCTTCCTAGTCTCATTGTGTGCATGGTTGTCCATTTGTGGATTCAATTGGCCATTGGTATGATCAGTTCCACTCAATTTATGGGTGAGATTCACAAGAAAGGAGCCTTAGAATCAAATAGTCACCCCTTAATAGTATGATAGGTCACTCTAGACGAACCGAGGAAAAAAAGGGTATCACAAGTTTATAATTTTAACTTTTGGCTTTAGAAAATTGATGGGTGAAAATGAGCACCTCATGGATCTTTGAATGGTCATTTTCTTCAAAAATATTCATATTCATGATTGCATTCCTAATGTTACTCCAATCCGATCCCTAAGTCTGCCTTAAATCATTTTTAAGATATATATTTTTTTTGTTATTATTATTGAAAGATTATTACACGCAATGATTTAGAATATATATATATATATATATATATATATATATATATATATATATATATATATATATATATATATATATATATATATATATATATATATATATATATATATATATATATATATTATATATATTAACATATGCTATTACGTTATCAATTACCTGTACCATGTTAACAATGCAATTGTCACATAACCTCGATCTATTATAAATTAGTTGGGATTTCAAAGGAACGAAATAAAAGATGTATATTAAATCCATAAAAAAAAGTTCAATTATAAATTGAATTGGTCATACACTAATACTACCTTGCTCATACATACAATGTATACACATTTGCACTAGATATTTTCTAGTTTAAATTTAAATCGACATAAAATATTTTTATGAGCGACATTTATGACTAAAACAATGCCTTAGGAGAGAATATATGGTTCACATTATAAATCCGCCTTTGAACTTATATTCGCATACAAATTTTTCTTGGAGAAAAACCAAAGTAACCAAACCCACATATTACATATACAGATATACTACTATATGATGCTGTTCTTTTGACGCAAGGGTAGGAATTTACTTTTGTTCAACTTATATCACAGGCCGTAAATGTTAGTTGGGGCATTGATGCTAATTTCTCTTTATCTACCTCACTTTCTTTTTTATGCTCATCTAGAATACTTTCAATTATGGTCTCGAGACTAATAATATGTTCTAATCATCTTTAGGGAGATATCATCCTAGTTTTGTAGTTATACAATACTATAAAACATCAAATATCACAGGACTATGCAATTTTTTAATCTCTTATTATTTCACATGATACATGTTTTTCCTTTGATTACAGCCTGATTTTCCCACATGGAAAGAATATACTTTATATATTCCGTATCCCTTTTTTTTTTATAACGCTTGAATACTTCTTCTGTTTATTTTTAGTTGTATTAGTTTGACTAAAATATTGAGAGCTTTTTGGTCAAACTGTGCAACTATATATGAACAGATTAAGTATGAAACTATAAGTAATTTGATCATGTGTATATTAGTTGCTAATATTAAGAATTGAAGAGCTAATAGTAAGTTTACCTCCTTAATTTATGGTACCTGATTCTGTTCGATCAGTAAAGTAAGCCTATTGAATTACAAGTAGTTCAAGATTATTGGTGATTTAAGTATAACATGAAAATTTTAAAATTTTAATCATCCTGTGAAATGATCAATATGTTATTCTTGTTCCACTGTCATGAGTTTTTTAATCTTAATTAGAGACGTGCAAATTATTGGAACAAATATAATCTGATTGTGTATAGATGTATAGCAGAAGCATGCATAACATTCAATAGAACCCCTTGCTTCAAAGTTAGTACATCAAGATTGTTAGTAAATAGTTAAATTATTCGATTGCCTTTGAAAAAAAATATTATCTAGCTCATACTTTCTCTATTTTTTTTTTTATAATTGCACCAATTTGACTTTTACACTATTTATGTGTTTCACTTCAACTAGTTTTGACAGTTTGTACTTAAGTAAAAATATAGTCACGTGAGATCTTGTTAGATTCATCTTGATTTATATCATTTTAATATCAAATGTATATAATTTTTCCATATTGGTAATTAAACCTATTAATTTAACCATTGAAAACATGTATCAACAAGCGTGAAAAAAAAAAGTGTTGTAACTATTAAAAAAAAAAAAAAAAAAACAGAGAAAGTACATAATAAGCTTTACTCCGATCCACTTCATTCATAACATGGGAAAACACAAGTTATACTCCGTATTGTTATAGCTTGATATTACACAAGAAATAACACAAGCCATGCATGCATTAATTATATTGCACATATTTTTTTTATACATTTTTTTCCCCCTATGTTACATAAAACAAGTACATATATGTAGATTCTGCGAGATATAATATGTTACAACATAAGCAAACTCCATATACTTGTACTTTATTTATTTGAACACAAGCAAATCGAAATCTATATACTGTATAATATAATTATATAAGGCTGCCTTTAATATTATGTGATCATTGATTATCACTCAATATAATGTTGCCATCATTAACACCCCCGGATTTCTCTTAATAGTTGTTGAAACCTACATTATTTGTCTGTGTCCCCGATCCATTCGAGATTCCTCCTCAGTTGAAGATAAAAATCAATAACATTAAAACAAATAACGGACTTTCCTTGAAGTATATCTAAACCTTATAAATGCACTATGGATTGGTACCCACTGTCTTAAAAGTGAAATACTCCATTACTAAACGTAGAGTATATATATAGGTAGTCCGGTGAGTACTAACACCCTCTAAGCTTTACACTATATATACAAGCTTTAATTTTAATCCGGCCTATACACCTTATTCTCCATGCTTGGAAATACATTGCTAAGTAAGGCAAATAAAACACTACGGTACGAACAGCGGTGATCTTAGTAACAAGGATAATTATAAAAATAATCAATAATACCAGTCTAGCCTTAATTTGTTAAGATCAGGTTCGGTGTAATATCATCCTAAATTGATTCTTGAACACACAATACTATTAAAACATCCCTAAAAGTTGAGACGTGAATCCCTAGAAGTCAATTGCTATGAGTCTGTGTGCATATATAAGTATAACTCAAAGCATAATCGTGTTTAGGAAGTTGATACTTAATTTTTTCATGACACCCCCATTAGATAATCAGATATGTTTGTTTTAATTTCATTGCCAGAGCACTAGCTATATGTTTTAAACTCAACATGACTAGAAATCGTGTGGTTGAAATGTTGAATATTTAAATAACGTGCCATAAAATTAAGGCCTAACGAACGAACATGACATGAATTTTATATTCTATTTATAGCAAACTTTTTTACAATTGAATTATGGTGGAACGATTTTGCACAAAGATAATTAATTGTTCAAGGGAAAAATTGTACCAAAACTAGGTTTAATTTAGCAATTCATCAACAATAACAAACCATGGCTTACAGTCATTACATAATAATATAAGCTTCAACTCCACTCATTACATAATAATATACAAGCTTTATATATAGCTTGACATCAACAAGAAATTAAACAACTCAAGCATTCATACATTATATATTACACACATACACATACACATATTTTTTTTATGGTACTTAAGTACACAATTAGTCACTAATAGTGTACTCTAATCTTAGCACGCACATCTTAATTAACCACACTAGCTTAGAGGTAGCTTTATTATTTGATAGATGGAACAACACCAAACCGAAATCTATAAACATAATTAGGTGGCCTTAAATCATATGATAATTGGTTAACACCAATATAATAACATTAACAAGGCCACCCACCAGATGGACGATGTAGTAGGGCGACTAACCCACCATATAGAATATCCGCCTTGATTATTCCTGTGTGTACCTCTGGCGGGTTTCTTCTTGTTAGTAGTCTTAGTACCATTACCAACATTCACATTTCCATTCCTCTGTGTCCCCGATTCGTTCGAGTTGTTACCCGAGTTGAATGCGCTTCCAGCAGGAATAACACCCCGGATTTCTTCTTAGTATTGTTACCGACATTCACATTTCCGTTCTTCTGTGGTCCCTGATCCATTTGAGTTGCCACCCGAGTTGAATGTGTTTTTTTGAGTTTTTTTCTTTTGTTGTTGCATGGTTTCTATATTTCAGGAGGCTTAATTAGATTAGCTTAGCTTGTTTATAATATTTTTTTTGTATATAATAATCTATGGTTTTATGTAAGATTGGCTTGATGAATTTACCAATTTATAGAGGGGTAAAGGAAGCACTTACTAGCCGATTCTAAGTAAAAGTACTACTAATTTTGATTAATAGAATATAAGAATCTAACCAATCACTATGATTAACGTTCATGAAATATATTCCTATTTTTGATTTCTTGGAGCCTAGCCCCTCGTGAGCACCAAAAAAAAACATGAAATATATTCCTAGTTTCTTTCCTAGGATTATTCTACTGTGTCAAAAAATGACACCATAAGATGATGATGTGTCAGATTATGAATGGTCAATTTTTGATTTATTTTTAAAAGCCTAAATGTATTATACATGTATTTTTTTAACAATACGTAATTATAGGTTTTTAAATTCTATTTTTATCTTTTTAAAATCATTTTCGAAAAATTAAATTATAATTAAAATTTAGAAAATAAAAAATTCATCATTGTTCAACAATGTTCTTCATTCATGTCATAGATTAACCACCCATTCCTAAAATCATTGTTATTTATTAAAGTATACTCAAATCCGGCCTAAAATCCTCATTAAAATTCATAAATTAATTGTGTTGTAGAGTTTCGTTTTTTTTAGTTTTGATTTTTAAGTTTTGTTCAAAAAAAATCTCAACAACAATCTCATTTTTAAGTATGTGTTAAAGAGGAATTATATGCATAGGTGTTTTGCAATATCATAGTGGTCGGCGGCATACTGATTTAGGTTGAATGATTGGCGTTCTTCCAACTGTGTAATCGGAGAAGATGACCATTTTTTTTTCTTTTCGAGTCCCATCAATTTGATCCGCACAAATTAATTAATTTTTCGCAAACTTGTTTGTGGATTAGGTAGTGACCTAAACTACTTTTGGTCATTACATATAAGAATTATATGATCTGTTTATATTTAAGGCATTTACCTATATATACTTTGGGCATGACCTCATAATTATATACAAAAACGTAGCATTGATGGCTACAAATCTACAATTAGGGGGTCAAAGGTATAAAGTAGGAAAGAATATCTACAGCCAACTAATTTACAATTATACAAGTCATAGGCTATAAACTAGGAAGGAAAATAATAGACCTAACTAATTCACATTTACAAAGATATATACAATATATTTAGCATACAATATATTTAACACTTCCTAACATAAATCATAATGGTTTATTGACGAAAGGTATATCAATTATTATTATTACCGAAATTTATCCTACTATTAAATATTAGTTATAATCTTATAATTTATGTTATGATATATTAGTTATTTTTCATTCAAAAAAATATATTAGTTATCATCCTATAATTAGTTTAATATTGTAATTAACAGAATTTATCCTATTTTAAATTATGTTTCATAATTCTGTGAATGAATAAAAATAGAATGTTTAATTCATGATGAAATTTATATTGTAATATAATTGTGTCGATAAAAATGATAATAATAATATCACTATTTTAACTAAATAGGAGAAACAAATTAATACTAGACAGTAGACATGATCTAATATAATAAAATTTATGTAATTTTCTTACTTTATATAAGATGGTTGAATATTTGTTTTAAAAATGAAAAGAAAATTATGTAGTGTACTTACATTATATAACACGGTTCCATATTTATATATTTGTACTCCAGGTAATGACCTAAACATTTATAAGTCATAACATTTTTATTTAATGTTATTTAATTAGTGTATCCCTGTTCTTAAAGTATCAATTGAAAGTCTAATAGATGTTAGTTTAACACTTTATAAATGAAAATGTTATCATCTTTAATTCATAGTTGTAACACTTTTCTAAAATAGATTTGTCACAATAGTTACAACACACTATAAAAGGAAGGTTTGGGGGATTTTTCTTTGTGACTAGCCACAACGTGTGGCTGGGGTTACACGAGTTACTCGGTCAGGGGTGACTCGAGTTAGTCTTGACCGAGTAACCCTTCAAGTAACCCCTAACCGAGTAACCCCTGACCAAACCCCTCGAGTAACCCCTAACCGAATATTCCCTCGAGTAACCCCTTAAATAACCCATGACCGAGTAACCCTTGATTGAGTAACCCCCTGAACGAGTAACCCCTGACCAACCCCTCAAGTAACCCTTGATTGAGTAACCCCTGATCGAACCCCTCAAGTAACCCTTGATTAAGTAACCCCTGATCGAACCCCTCAAGTAATTTCTGATCGAGTAACTCGAGTAACCCCTAACTGAGTAACTTGAGTAACATCGGCCACACGGTGCAACTAGCCACATATAAAAATTTGTGTTCAAATTGAAGAATGTATACTATTAATTCCAAATATAAATAATAGTAGGCAATTATATTATCTCAGTGTCATGAAAGACAATTAACAAGTTTGATCTTATTAGATTTCTTTTATGATAATTTTTCAAAACATCAACTTTTTTAAAATTTTACTTATACGTAGCCAATGGTCAAAGATGTTCATTGGAGACCATACAAATGTAAAGTGAATCGAAACATTTAGGAATTGAGGGATTATATCAATTCTCAAAATCTTAAGAACATAATACATTCAATGCAGCTAGTCCTTTTTCCCAACCATTATAGTAGTAGTAGTAGTAGTAGTAGTAGTAGTAGTAGTAATAACATCAACTAAAAGGTAATGACCTATATTTTGTTATCCCATTACCTGAATTTGTTATTTAAAACAATTTTTTACTCCAATAAAACTTCTTAAATAATTGTCTTTCATGACACTGAGATAAAAAAAAAAAATTGCCTACTATGATTTATATTTAGAAGTAATCGTAAATATTCTTTAACTTGAATCGTTCATCATTATTAGATTCTATAAATAACATGTACATGATTATTCTATTTATGTAATTATATATATTTTTTAAAAGAAAAAACTACATACTTCCTCCATTTCTTTATAGTTATAACATAAACTTAATCACGGTAGTTAAAAAAAAGTGGACCTCACATGTTATAATACATTTTAAAATGGGATTAAGAGGTTGTTAAGAGCATAATCAAGTGGGTCATGAGTTTTAGATAAATGTAATAATACAATTTTCACCATAAAAACCTAGCTTCCTATTATAGTGTATTGCAACTATTGTGATAAATCTATTTTATGAAAGTGTTGCAACTATAAAATAAAGATAGTAATATTTCCATTTATAAAGTGTAAACTAATACCTATTAGACCATTAGACATTCAATTCATACTTTAAGAAGGGAATGCACTAACTAAATAACATCAAATAAAAATGTTATGACTTATAAAAGTTTAGGTTATTACTTGAAATACTTATAGGTAAATATAATAAGCTACATATATCTTTTTTATGTTTAAAACAAATATTCGACCTCTTATATAAAGTAAGAAAAATACATATATTTTATTATATTAGGTCATGTCTAATATTAATTTGTTTCTCAAATTTGAATTAAATAGTGTAGTATTGTCATATTTATCGACACAATTATATTGCAATATAGATTTAATAATGAATTAAACATTCTATTTTTCATTCTCAGAAGTATGAAACATAATTTAACATAGGATAAATTTTGTTAATTAAAATATTAAATAAATTTTAGGATAATAACTGATATAAAATAGGTATAATTTTGGTATTATAGTATTTAAAATAAATTGTAAGATAATTATTGATATTTAAAGTAGGATAAATTTCGGTTATTATAATAATAAATAAATTCTTAGGATAATTTTTTCAAAAAATAAAAAAATAAAAAAAATTCTTAGGATAATAATTGATATACTTTCCGTCAAAAAAAAAACCCACTACCAATTATGTATGAAAGTTTTAAAACTAATTATTTTTTAAAAATAGATTTTCTAATTTATAATTATGTAAATCTAAAATAATATATGTATTAAAAATAATACATAATATAAATACAATTTTAATACGTTATGAACATTAAAAATTATTCAAAAAGAAAATCAAAATACTAAATATGGGCCAATCAAATTTCGCCACGTAAGCAAATTGTGGTGCCTTTTTTGAAGAATGACATTGTAGAATTTTTATTTGTTGTTGCATGATTTCTATATTTGAGGAGGCTTAATTAGATTAGCTTAGCTTGTTTATAATATTTTTTTTGTATATAATAATCTATGGTTTTATGTAAGATTGGCTTGATGAACTTACCAATTTATAGAGGGGTAAAGGAAGAGTACTACTAATTTTGATTAATAGAATATAAGCATCTAACCAATCAATATGATTAACGTTCATGAAATATATTCCTATTTTTGATTTCTTGGAGCCTAGCCCCTCGTGAGCACCAAAAAAAAAAACATGAAATATATTCCTAGTTATCCTAGGCCGGGAGGCCTAGGATGATGTCCTACTTTAGATTTAGATTATTCTTATGCAATATTGTACATATCAAGTAAGGTCTGCTTAGTGAAGTTAGTGGGAAACTCACCTTGTGAATTTGATGTCACAAGTTTGAGCCCCACTAACTACAAATTTCCCCCTTGGGAGTAGGGGATCCCCTAAATTCCCCTCTCTACTTTCAAGCACTGATTAAACCCGAGAAAAGTGTCAGTTTAGTAGAGTCTTTCATCTTACCTTAAAAAATATAAAGCAGGCCACAATTATGATATAAAATTATCACACCATGAGGCAAAACTCTTTTGGGGTGGGGTGTTTTTCCCTTACCCATAGCTTGACTCCTTCACTAACCTGTGACAAGTTAACGAGCAAATACAAGTTGATCCCTTTGACAAACGTTTTTTGTTTATCAAGTGGCATTCTTGTAATTAAATGGCACAAAATAAGAATAAACAATTGGATTGCGCTGAGGAGTTTCACTTTTTCAGTCAATCCACATGCAAGTTGCTCTTGACGGACCATCAAACAATTTTGCTCAATGCCATTAGGAGTTAACCCAAGTTCACCAGCTCATTTTATTTTTTGTTTTCTCATACTTGCTCAACTAGAGTTAGGTACTTGTCTTTTGTCTTCAACTTCAGTGTACTTTTCCTTTTTTTCTTTTTTTCATTTTTTGGTTGCTCTGAATCTTGAACTTTGGCTTTGATCTTCACCATTCGCCATATTCAACCCCAAAAATAGTACTACACTTCCTTCTCTCTCCTCTACAAACCCAGTCTTCTTCTTCCTTTAGATTGACCCCACCGTTCCTACTGTATTCAACCCACCTCACAACCAATGCGTGGTTCCTACACCCAGGTGTACCATGCACATGGTACACCTGAATTATAACGCAGTTGTTTTGAATTTCAAATTTTAAAATTTTAATTTCATTTTCAAAATCTTATTATCCAAAATACTATATTTCGTTCCCACTCTTTAAAAAAAAATTCTTTTCATATTTTTCAACAATTTAAAAAAATATTTAATTAAAATATTTATTTTAATGATTATTCTGTGTACTTTTTATGAGGTTTTTTATATGACTATATAATGTTCTTTATAAAAAAAAATATATTTTATTCTCTAAAATTATTTCACCTAAAAATAACTTACGATTCCGTTTTAATATTTCAAAATTTAAATTTATAAATTTCATTTTCAAAATTTTATTTTTCATTTTTTTTATTTCGTTCACATTTTTCACCATTAATATATATAGTTACAATATTCATTTTAGGGTTGGTATATATAAATTTTTTGTGATGTTCTATATGTGATTTAATAATGTTCTCTATTAGAAAATATGATGTACTTTATAGTTGTTTGTAATGTGCAATTATTTTTTAAAACTATATCTTTTTCCTTATGTCCATAATTATGTCATATAATGATTTTTATTAGATTTTTTGATAGTTTATTTTAAATATCCATGTTCTCTGATTGTAATTGCAATGTACTTTTATCGTCACATAATGTTCATTGCTTATTGTGAAATGTTGTTTGAATTTTGTCTTTGGATCGTGGTAGGTATATATATAAGTTATGTTCATTACATAATATTATCATGTTCTTTAATAATATTACGAATATTTCTTTAGATTTGAAAAACAATCATCAATAGAGGAGATCTCAAAAGAATATCGTCATCAACCTTCACGATTCTGATTTTAAATAAAAATATACGTAGTTAGTGATAATTAATATTATAAAAATATATAGAATTAATAAATGATATTTTATTTAAAAAAATATTATAATAATTCAAAGAATATACAGAATAAATCTAGAACATCGAAGCAAAGAACATAAAGGATAAAAATAAAGAACATTCATATAATTGTTCAATAATTATAATAATGAATATAAGTACAATTTATAAAGAACACCATCTTCAACATTTGACAAAATATAAAGAACATCATCTTCGACCTTTGTCATATGGATCTCAAATTCATAAATATCAAAATTGAAAAAAAAACAATGATATTTTACAATAATCGTGCAAAATAATAAAAAAATATAATCAACCTAATAAGCAAAATCCTGAAATTAGTCATAACAAATAAAATCAAATTACCTCTTCCGATCCATCGATTACAATGTCCTCATAATTTGCTCTGTATTTTTTTCTCTACAAAACTCTTTATAAATTAACTTTGTTCACTCTTAATCCGAAATTGAAATATTGTGAAATTTAATTTTGAAAGTTATGTAAAAATGGAAAATATCACGTTGAATCCCATGAATTGTGGAAGAGATTGATTTTTTTTTTTTTTTTAAATAACAAACTAACAACTTGCAAATGAAAGGTAAAAAACGCATCATTTAACACTAGGTGTACCATGAGCATGGTACACCCTAGTGTACTATGCAATTTTCACCTCACAACCACTAGCTAACGGCGACCACGATAACGGCGATTAACCACCACCCTCTTTATTATACCTTCCCCTAAAGGGTTGATATGACCTCACTTTACATATTTTGCTACCAGGGTGTCTTAATGTTCGGCCGGCCGATATCGCCGCGAAGCGGCAAAGGTGGTTGTTGTGGCCATTGTAGGGGATGAGAGGAGAAAAGCATCCCACCTTCTTCACTCCGGCTGCCGCTCCACCTACCAGAAAAGTCAATTCGAATTTCACTAAACTCTGAGGATGTAAAATTAACACCGTACCAACAAACCATAGTTACCAACAAATCATAGTTAAGATTGGGACTTTACGACAGTGAGAAAGCAAAATTCTGTAAACTAATGAATTCACTTTCATACCCCTTACTTTCTACGCGAAAAGACAATTATAACCCTAGATAAACAACCCAGGTTTATATAGGAGATCAACCTTGGCAGCTCTACTATTAGAGTATTAGTCACTCTAGATTAGTTAGATGAACAATTTGAAAATGAGCACCTCGTCATTGAATGGTCACCTTCTTAAAAAATATGCATATTAAGTTTACAAAATTCGTTTGATTATAAGTTTTTTTTTTTTTTTTTTTTTTTTTTTTTTTTTTTTTTTTTTTACGAGGATTATAAGATTACAAGTAATGATCTAGAACACAAGTATCAATATATGTCAATATATGTTGGTACGTTAATTAATCATACCGTGTTAACTATGCAACTCTCAGGTAACCTGAATTTGATTGAATTGATTGTGTATTTGAGTTACCTTACCTTTTTTTTTTTTTTTTTTTTTTTTTGTGTTCCACCCGCTTCACCCTTTGAGCTAATCCGAATTTGGGGATCAATTCTGGCCTTCTGGGTGGTTAGGTTTCACTCCCCTCTCAATTGTTGTTGTATTGGATCGAATACGGGTCCTCCTTATCAAGTGCAGTTCCAATCTATCAATGCACCAACAACCAATTGGTATTGTGTTACCTTACTCATACACTTAGCCCGGTGATAGCTCGGCAGGAGCTATCTCGTACAGATATTATTTAAGATTTTGGAGAAACATGGAATATTTTTTGAGCAACATTTATGCCTGAAACAATGCCTTAGGAGAGAATATATATGTGGTTATAAGCCCACTTAACCACTTTTAACCTTATCTTCGCATAAAACTTTGAATATAATTGTTGGAGAAATACCAAAGCCATATATTTATATGATGTTGATCTTTTGATGCAAAAATAGGAATTTGCTTTTGTTCAACCTATTTTACAGGCTGCCGTAAATGTTAGTCGAGCATTGTCGCATAGATGATATTCTTCACAATAAGTCTTAGTTGGACCTTGAAAAAAATGAATATTTACTAATAAAAAATAAACACGTATAAAAATGAATATTTAGTAATAAAAAATGAACACATTAAAAAAAAATTAGTAATAAAAAATAAACACGTAAAAAATAATGAACATTTAGTGCTATAAAGTGAATATGTTAATAAAATGAACATTTATTATATTAAAAATGAGCATGATTATTATATAGTTATAGGATGGCTAAATCACTCTATAAAATGAACACTTAGTAAAAATTAAGGTCATGTAAAAAAAATGATCATTTAGTAATAAAAAAATAAACATGTTAAAATGAACATTTAGTAATACTAGGGTGGCTAACATACGCGATGCGCGCGCCATAGCTAGCAATATTCGGTGTAATACCCTAGAAATTCCTTTCTTTTAAAATATCTGTGTTGTCCTGTTTAAAACTTTAAATAGGAATATCTAAGACATTACCGCCACCGTGAAAACGGTTAAGACAACTATCAAAGACACACAGCGGAAGACTAATTTCAAAACCATTCAAAACAAGTCAACTTGAAAAGTCAATCAACGAAAGTAAAGTCAAACCAAAGTCAACGAAGTAAAATAGAATCGACCTACAACTTGGAACCATCATAGCCCTTATTAAAACCAAACCAACTTTAAAACTTTTGCGTTAGGCATGCATAATAATATCATAAATAATTAAAGCATTAAACACATCATATATTTATAGAAACTAGCATGATTTGCTCTTCACTCATGCCCATTCATGAATGCTTCATCACCTGAAAAGCTTCTCTCTACTTGTTTCCACTACTCTCCATTAAAAATGGGTCATCATAGGGCCAAGATAAAGACAAGGCCAACAAACACACAAAACACACAATCAGCAAAGCTGAGTACATAAGCATAATTAACACACTAGCATACAAATTCCCTATCAATACACAACTTACCTCGATGCACCTGTTTTTCAAGCATACAACAATCAATAAAAGTTCTCACTAGACACTACATAATTTATTTAATGTTGATTACGCATCGAACGGGTTTCCCCCTAACCTCCCCCAAATAAATTGAGGTTACTGACACGGGAGCTAACCGTGCCAGCATCAATAACCACTCATAGGTGGCGGAATTCCTGCACATAATAATAATAAAAAGGAATGTACAGCGTCCTGTACTCCATTAGAAGTTATGGTTAAATATAAAACCCCATAACTCCCCCCATATGTTCATACTCAAGGTATATACGTTCCAAGAGTTTTGGTGCGTAATCTCTTTCACTTTACGTTATTTACAGATTATTAAACTCGGTGATGACTCTCAAACCATAATCATTCAATCAACAATAATTAATCAAACAATCAAATATACCAATTTAATTCTTGAATAATTAGTGACCACATAGTATTTAATGTTGAACCCTTTTTAATTCTATCTCGGTGTCAAAGACACCTTAAACGCATAATGCGCCACAAATTCTATCCCTCGGTGTTGAAAACACCTTAAGTGCACTAAGGCACCAAAAACATAATTTACTCCTCGTTTACAAAGACACTTAAATAGCTCCTTCCTCATGCTTATAGCATCAATAAAAATTATATGAACCATAATAAAATTCCTTTTTAATAAACTAAACCAAATTAAACATTTAGTTTAATTAAACATGCTCTCTAACATGCCACAAATAAATATGTGGTTCATAAACAATACTCCAAACTATAATTTTCCAACCAATAATCCATCACAAATAAATCATGCCTCATTATTCGATCACTAACAACAACCAATTCATAATTTCCATTTCAAATCTAGCATGATACTACTTGTAATCAATTAAGCACATTTAGCATGCTACTACATCAATAAAATTATGCTAAGTACGCGAACGTACCTTGAATACGATCTTAATATCGCCACAATTAATAGAAATCACTCACTTCGAAATCTCCTACAATTTAAAATCATAGAAGAGTATTAAAATCCTCTCTACACAAATTTCCAGCAATATATACTATTATAAAACCCCTCATAACTTAATTAAAATAAGCTGAAATTATATTTAAAACATCATACTTTAATCCCAATTAATGGGTAATTAAAATTCCTTAAAGAAACTTGATTTTTAATGCTCTACCAAAAATTCCAGCACTATATTTTAATGAAAACTTGCTGTAATTAAGCCTTAAAATACTTTAATCAAAAGTTTAACCCATTATATATCATTACCCTTCGATAATTTATAAATTAAGAACCTAGGGTTTCAAAAATTGGGGCTTTTTAATTAAAAACATAAATCTGAAAATTAATTAGCATAATACTCATAATCAAACATCAAAATCAAATCCCAAAACTCATAATTAACAATTAGATCTAGGATTAAATTGGTTTTTTTAAAAATAAAGTATCAATTTTTTTTTTTCGGATGAAGAGGCAGCCGACAGCCACCAGGCTGCTGCCGGCGCCGGTGGCTGGCTCTGCTGGCGGCCACCGCTGCTGGTGGTGGTCGGCTGGCGGTGAGGGGGAGCCGAAAAAGGGGAAGGGGAAAAAGAGAAAGAAAAATAAAGAGAAAGGGGAGAGAAGTTTACCTTGGATTTTCTCCACTCTGTGCAAAGTTTGATTTGCCTCATGTGTTGAATATTTATACCCCTTCTCTAGAAATCTTTCTCCCAAAACTTTCCTCTTTTAATTTTCCTAATCCCTTCCCTAATAAAACTTTACTAAAATAAAACTTTCCTTAAATTAAATTCCCCAACTTAATTAAAATAATTAATCAAATAAACTTTCCTTTTATATAATATTTCCAAACTTATTAAAATAAATAATTAAAATACTTTAAATAAAACATTTCAATTTAATTAAATACTTCTTAAAATACTTATTGTAAGTAAAATACGTATAAAAATACGAGGTATTACATTCGGGAAGGTCTTTCGGTTTGGCCTTACATCACAAATTTAGTTGTTAGTACTTAGTAGCATTAATAAGGAAAGTATGTAAACAAATATTTATAGGGGTATAAATGTCTGCACACTATTTTTAAGAATTTAAAAAAGAGCTAATTAATACTAATGGGGGTAATTAATTAATTAAATAAATATTTTAGAGGATATAATTGTCTACACATTATTCATAAGAGTTATCTCATGTGAATACGTAAAAAAAAATATGAACATTTACTACTAAAAATAAACATGATTATCAAATAATAATACAATAGTTGGTATATGTTAACCGAAATTAAGATTCACACTTGGTCAACTTCATCATCATGCCATTTTTTCATCAAAGAATTTGTACTTTTAAAATCATAGCACAAATGAACTAAACAATTAATTAGATATTATTTTTATAGCTAAAAGTTTAGAACAAAAGGTTCACAATAGACGAATAAGGAATAATATATACTTGTCGTAGTAATTAATTTTCATATATAATAGATGATAACACGAAGTAATACTTCGTACGTACATGCTAACACGTAAATACATAATGAGTACAATAATAGACGCAAAGTCTATCACATAAGCAGAATTTTCACTCGTGTTCAAGCAGTCTTATTTTAAAAGTAAGTATATATTCGATTGAAAGTCTAATAATATTAGGGCATGAAATTGATATTTATGTAATCAACAACCAATATTGCCTAATGAAATATTGCCGGTGGTTTGTTGTCCACATTGATTGTTATGGTTACCACCAATGGAATCAATATCAACACCTCCGGATTTCACCTTGCTATTTCCGACTTTGACGTCTCCATTCTTTTGTATGCCGGAATGGTTAACGTCACCCCCGGAATAGAAGCCGCCTCCATACCCGTGGTTCGGGATGAATTGTGGAGGACAAACTTGCTGCTGAGGACACCCTTGAGTTGGAGGGGCAGGATAGCATTGCATGCTTGCAAATTAGATTGGAAACTTTTGGTTCTATTTGGTGTATGTGTGTTTTGTTTGTGAGTTCGTTTATTTGTATTAGCTAGATCTACTCTTTTATAGAGAAGTCAAGGGACCACTAGGTATGCACCCGATTCTCAAGGAATAACGCCTTTGCCCTTTTATATCTTTAGTGGGTCTGAGATATGAGGCTAGAGTAGTGAGCTAGTTCTCCGACTTTCAGGTGTGAGGTCAGGGGTCGAATCTCACCAAGCTTATTTTAGGATAGGTGTGAGATCATGTTAGATTCCTAGAGCACAAGAAGGGGAGATTGAGAGAGTTTACGTTGTCAAATTTATAGAGCCCTATGTTAACAAAAATGACAATGACAACAATTTTACGTCAAGATAGAGAATCAAGATTATGCTTGCTTAATTCACCCAAATATTATACTTCCTCTTATATGATTGTCGCTTCCTCTTTTTGTGTTCAAGAATCAAGATCATGGCGTTTGATTGTTTCTCCCCTCAAATTTTTTCTGATTAAAGGTACATTAGCTAACACATTTATTGTACAAGTATTTCTATAACAAATTCGTAATATTCCTATAAACATGGCGTAAAACAATTGCGAGTATTTAGAAATTGAGGGATAGTATAAGAAACAAATTTTGTCTAACTACATAAACATTAAAGTAGACATCTCTTTGAGGGAATTCTAACGCGAGCATCTTAAAAGTAAATATCCTTTGAATCACTAGCACAGCTTAAACATTGTGCAAATTGAGGAGGTACTTAATTTTAGTTTATGTATTAACCTGGATTAATTAGGCGTGTTTAATACTGATATAATCCACCCTTTTTTAATCGAGCACCTGGCGCCCGATTTTTTCTTAATATTGCAAATTTCAAGTTTAGTTTCAAGAGTAGCTGCTCATGATTCATGAGCAAGAACAGTATTTTTTACAAAGCATTTCCTTTGTTTTCTTTTGTTCTTCCTATTAACTGGCCAGGATTACCGAATCAGGAATCAGGACTTAAGAGTCAGCCCAAGCACAGTTCTAATCAGGGCAGCTAGTATGTTAATCGGTCGTAGTTGATAAACAGAAATGCATACAAATAACCTCACTTTAAGCAGCAACAGAAGTATGAGAAACATTTGTAGTTGTATATAGTAAGAATTGTGAATATAATGCAGAAATTGGTAAAGTTCCTATTAATGAGGAGCAAAATGCAATTTAGCTTTCTTCTTAGTTCACTCACAAAAGAAGTTTACCTCAAATGCACATTTTTCACAAACTCTGCTCGGACTGTCGGACACATCATGTAGCCATCGTATAAGTATTCATTAATCTACAACAAGGTGAGAAACAAAACAGAAACCCAGTTCTCTGTCTACTACACAGTTGAAACAGAGTTCTTCATGGTTCTAGCATGTTTGCCCAAAAATTTTTTTAAAGAATGATGACCAGTTTCTCAAGCAATTTTTTTGCACTTCAGGATGATAAGACAGCTTTCAGTGCATCCTTTATGTAGGCATACTTGAAAGAGAAACCTAATTCCTTGGCTCTTGTAGGAAGAACCTTCTGCCCTTCCAAAACCTACGAGGGGCCAAGAACAAATGAATGAATGAATGAATGATGAGTCTTTTGTTTCCTTTCGTATACCATTACGAATCAGCACAAATAGCAACCCGGAGAGGAAGTAATGAACAGGCACGGGAGCCAGAAGGAAGAAAAAACTTACTACGGTAGCTCCTTCTCCAAGAACTGCCTTGAGTGCGAAGTCTGGTACTGGCAGCCATGAGGGCCGGCCTAAGGCATTTCCAAGATGTTGGCACATCTCTCCTAGTCTAACAGGGTTTGGAGCAGTTCCATTGATAACACCTGAATTTTAAATGACATCCACTGTTTAGTACACCAAAATCCTCAACTAAGCCGCATGAGATACGTTCATGACCTAGCTCCTAAATATCAATTGCACAACATCAAATACAGAACAAAAGCTCCATATATAAAGGCTGAATCTTATTTTTGGCTATAATAAAGGACTAATGATAAGACAGAATTTTTTACTTGACATGCTCCATTTTCAGAATTGATCAGTTTTAAAGAGAAAAGGGTGGCAGCAAGCAAAAATTTTAGATTCAAATACGTCAAAAATCAGATTGAGGTCATTGAACCAACCACCAATACGCTAACCCCAACAAAAAGGAAAGCAGTCAAGATATATTTAATATTTATGATACAGATTTAAAGCCTAAGTAATAAAGAATATAACCTTCATAACTCGGATTTACTAGAGCTTCGTAAATCAGATTTACAATGTCATCCAAATGGATCCAGGAAAACCTAATATAACAAAGAAAATCACTGTTTTTTGAGAGCATTACCATTTATATATAAAAAGGATAAAGGGAGTGAAGATAGGAGTAAACTCTATACCATTGTTTTCCAGTCCCTATAGGTCCACCAGCAAACATCATGAACAGGGGGATCATCTTGGCTGCAGATAATTGAAGAAAAGTCAAAGATCAGTTGACTATCGCATAAATCTTTTACTCAGGAATGATGCAAGGAAAAAAGATTCATTAGATAATGCTCTTGAGAGAAGCTCAGCTGAAATGATAACACCAATTTCTAATGACTAATTACTGTCCATGTCTCAAAAGTTCGGCATGAAAGGAGGTTTTTATGGTTTATGACGAATGAGTACCTAGAGCACCTCCATCCTTTCCTAGAACCACGCCAATGCGAATACGTACTAGCCTTACATCCTTGTTGACTTTCAGTGCCGAGGCCTCCCATTCTCTACAAACCTGAAGAATAGTTTATCAATATTAGGTACATGCATGTAATTAATGATGAATCAAACCATATCCTTGAGAATGCAGGGGAAGGAAGACATAATTGCTTATCAAGATTAGGGAAATGCACGTCAGTAAGGATGATCTACCACATCCTAGGATATGCAGTGGGGAGGCAGAAAGGTATTCACAGCCACATACATCTAATGCATACACAAACCTAAAATCATCCTTGTCTCATGAAGAAAACAAGTGCAAGGCACTCAGATTTCACCTTTCTGTGACCAATATTGCACCTGGATCCAACAATATGCAAGAAATTCCATTTGAAAGGCTAAAATCAAGCATATTAGACCCTAGATGGCAAATTTTAACAAAATTGTGGAAAACTTTCATCCTCAACACTAAAATTTAACAATGTGTTGTTGTCTTGTTGATAAGCCAATTCTAAAGGATACATTTTGAAGTTTTACACATATAATCCCCCAACTCCTGGACAATAGGAGAAATTTTTAACGAAATCTGAGACTTCCATGACAATGGTAAGGATCAAAGATTCAAAGGTAGAAGATAGTTTCCCAGTCAGACATGGACAGAGAACACTTAGACCCTAGATCCAGAAATTAAGAGAGACTTCCCTTGGCTGCCTCATGTCCAGAGCCCAATTACACAGGTTTAACAAGAGCTTATACTCAATTGAAGAGCATGGGAAATTCTCAAAAAATTGAAAAAATCTTTACAGATTGCATCTAATGGCCTCAAACATCAGTTAAACCAGGCCTGGAAAGCTGCTGACAAGTGACCATCATATTTCTAGAATTTGACTACTCGTGAACCACCACCACCAAATAAAATTTGTTTCCTTTAGCATTAATGTATTCTTAAGACAGTTCACTTATGTTGGATTTTCTATTTAAACAAAATACGGGATTCTAAAAGCATTAAAGCGCTCTTATTAGGATCCAATATTATAGAAACTTATGAGATGGCTAGAATAAATGCACATGCTATGTATGCATCGTCATTAAACAAATTGCTGCATTTCAAGAACAATCAAAAGGCAACCAGAAATTCATCCTTGGAACATGCTAGATATCAAGTAACAACAACAATACTCTGTATTAGAGTCTTAATCCCCAAAACATGGTTTGGTTACAACTTGATTCATCTATCCTTAAGAGCATGAAATAGCACATAATTAATGTTCTGATATTCACCTGAGCCAAGTAATCATTTCCTGATGGACTTTTCTCATCAAATACTTGTGTCTCACTTGTGCCTGGGTATTTAAAATATTAAGACATAAGAAAACATAATAAGCACAATATCAAGCGCAAAGGTGTAATAGATTGAACATCTGACTTAGTATTTTCTGACTTAAAACTAATTAAGAGATAAAAGCTTGAGACTTTGATTAATATTGGCAGAAATTTGGGCACAAAAGTGATAGATTAATAGCTTAAGGCTATTACTCTCTTGATAACTTTAGGTTATCACTCTCCTAGTAACTTGAGGTTACTACTCTCAACATATTTCCTCACAATTCACATGATATCCTACTCCATATACTATCTCTATTTATACTAAGGTCAAGGACTAATCTTAAAGTACTAGACTTCCCAAATTGCCCTTTCTAATGTTAGTCTATTACAAAAGGAGATGCAATATACATAATAATAAGCACTATATTAAGCACAGTGGAGATGCAATATACATAATATGCCAAGACAATGGTTTGTCAGACTGACCATAATAACCAACTGCTGTTGCACTGACCAGAACAGAAGGCCTGCTATCAGGTTGCAAGTCATTTATTAGCTCTACAACCTTCAGAAAGGAAAAAAATGTCACAATAAAGAAAGAATGAAAATGGTATAGCAACCTCTTAGATCTTATAAACAGAAAAGGCGATATGCAATATTCTTTCTCCAAGAAAAACCAAGAGGAAAGCAATTTGCAGATGAAAATATACTGAAGGGGTTAACCTTAGAAGTGACCCTAAGTCTGCTTTCCTTGATATCATTCTTGATCTGTCATAGATGGAAAAGAAATTGCAATCAGCTATATTAAGTTCTGGAATCTGGAGACAACCATAGCAAAATTATTAGTATCAACAAGTTTGGATTATTGCATGGAAATGATGCTTGATAAGCCAAAATAGCAGGATAGCAATTTGCTGAACTCTAGTAATCGGTTTTTCACTTGACCAAACAGCATCAGTGAATTCAAGAGACCAATCAGTGAATCTGTGAGCTAATTTAACTTGCTTATCTCTATATGAAGCCATCAATTATGCTACTTATCAGCATACTTTCTCCAGTAGCATTCCCTTAAAGTCATTGCCAGCAATTTTTTACTGCTTTCTCATGGTAGAATACTAACCAGATTAAAGTATTCCAGTGCGTTTATAGACTCAATGGCCACTATCTGGGTGTATTTTAGAAAGAGATCTTTTGTTGCACTTCTTTAAATATGATAATAACAAAATTAGGTTTGAGACTCACAGAAAACCAATCATACACTGATGAGCTAAATAAAGGTCCTTTTCGCTTTAATGGTAGAGGACGTGTGTATATATATATATTGATGGTGAATAGGAATTATATCATACTCGCAAGCCCAATAATGCGAAACTCAGAAATCTGATACATATAAGGCGTATAGGTGAACCGAGACTACTAATTCATACCTCTGATGACCACCTTGTACTGATAGGTGTACCAGCCAGATTTACAACAGCATTTGAATCTCGAATACTGTCTTTCCACTCTGGTTCCTCTGCAACCACAATGCCTGGGAACTTGTTGACTGAAAATGAAAATATGGTAAAAACAAGGTTAAGTATAGTCTTTTGGAATTAAGCAGCTTTATAGAAATTTAGAAAAACAAAAACTGTTATTTGTCATTGACGGTAAACTCTAAGATTTATATTCAAAAGCTGTCCACACACATTTGGAATACATTACATATATTATCATTACCTTCTTACCGGGAAATATTTGCTGAGCTTTAGATTTGGATCTCGTTAAGACACGAACTTGATGTTTATCTGAAGAGAAAAGAAAGAGGAAATTAGCCCCAGCAACTCATAACAATTGCCCCACGTGCAGGACAGAAAAACTAGATGTGATATCTTTGAGAACAGAAACATTATATAAATTCATCAAATAGTCATTAAAACAAATATTTGCTGTTGTGCTTAACATTGTTAAGCGCAGTACAAAGATAAATGTGAGCCTTTAAGGTAGAAATACTCTTAGCAGATAGTATTTCTAAGTCTTAGACTCTTAGTCATCAGAATCATCACTTTAGCAAAAAGTGTCAAACCTCAACTTGATTCTCATTCATGTTCATCCATACTACTAAGTCCCACTGCCAAGAGTGCCAACTAAATAACCAATCACTTAATCTACACGAGGAATGATCGCTTAGCTATTCGAGCAAGGACTACATTGTAAGCAACCTAGACAAGTCATAAAGGCTCCTAAATTAAACAAAATCAAACAGTAAAGTGTCCAAATATAGCACCCAAAACTGTAAAATTCAATTCAACGTGTTAAAAACAAAAGAAACCATCATTATCAAGATAACAAATCAACACAATACACTTTCACTTGCTTACCTACTTGTAATCTTTGAACCAATCGCCTGCCAATAAACCCAGTAGCCCCGGTTATTGATACAACCATCTGATTGCCCTATGATTATGAACATATAAAACATATCAATTGAATTTCTGAAGAAATATAAGCTTTATAAGCTACCCTATGTAATACACTAATACTCAAAACTATATAAGTGTAATAAAACTATCACTTTGAACTCATTTGGCCACTCCAGCTATTAATCTACCCCAATTCCACAATAGCTAATTTAGTTGGTTATAGTCTAGGGGTTAGTATCAAAAACCTAAGATCAAATTCTGTCAGCATCACTCTAGTTGCAACTCCCAATCCACCAAAAACTAAAAATATCTTAAAAGAAAGAAAAATGTGATAATCATAATTTGAATACAATGTAAATGTCAATTACACATTAATTATCAAAACACCATGAACCAACAATAATCAATATCAAAGAAAATAATACACTCATAATTGAAGAATTATGAAAAATGTAGTACCTTGGAAGATGGGTCAGACCCATTTTCTTTGCTGAGACACCATAAACTTAACTTTCTGGTTTCGAAACCCTGAAAAAAATGGGCAAAACTAAGACAATTAATAAGCTTGAAATTGGGTTAATTAACAAAGAAAGAGAAAAAATTGGAACCTGGGAATTAGAGGAAATGTGAAAAGAAGGGGGCTTAGAGATTGATGTAGTCCAAGACAAAGGATTTGTGGCTCTGAAAACCTCCATTGATGCTCTGCAATACCAAACCAAGCTCCAATTTTTATTTTATTTTTAGTATTTTTGGGTGTCTATAAAATTGTGGGAACATGAAGAAATTGAAGACGATGATGCGTGTTGTTTTATGTTTATTCCTCGTGTAAGAATTTGAGCCACAACGGTTTTTGTTCAATATCTTTTGGATTATCTACTTGTATTTTTGTTAATTGGACCTTGGATCCGTTTCTTTAATAGTGCTACTCCGTTTTTCAGACTCAATTTCGCACGACGACGCTTAAGAGTAGAGGGGGTGGCAAGGGAATCCCCTGCTCTCAAGCATTTTGTAGTTGAAGTGGCTTGAAATTGGAGTTTTCCACCAACTCCATCAAGTTTTGCCTGATATTTCTTTAATAATGCTATTGGATGAGCTAGTTCTTTTCATTAAAGTTTTGAGAGGTGTGTCACATTCTCATTTTGACAGTTTTATTTTTTTTTAAACGGAGTACTAATTATTAGTGTCATATATTTTGTATGACACTACACTCTAATTATAAGGCACAATCTTGTATGAACAATGTTACTTATAGTGTTAATAAAATCCCAAAAGACGAAGATTTACTGATTTTTACAAGTACAAATTTTGATCATATGTTTCTAATCAAAATCCTTTAAAAGTGTCAAATACAAACTGTTAGAATATAATGATAATTATATTCTGTTATATTGTACATATCTATACTTGCCATATATTTCTCTTGTGCATATTAATAGGTAGTAATCTGTAAATTAGCTCCCTAATCTAAGGCGTAATTGTAGGCCTAACTCTGACTTGTAATCGTGTATATATTCTGCCAATTTCTAATGAAAGGCAAGCATTCAAATTCCATTATCTTTCACAAACTCATGCTCAAGTGTAAGACACAATCATTTATGTTCATGAATCTTAGTGTCATATGGATTATGGAGTACCCATATTTAAATTCAAGTGTCAAATAAGTGAAAAATTACGTAATTAGATCGTATCCGGTTACAAACTTCTATCAATATAGCTTATTTACGACGATGACCCCTTTTTTTTTTAAGAAACACCTGCGGGATATCATTAAAAGAGGTCAATTTCTGCCGAACTCGACATGTTAAAAACCAAAAGAACTATGATAGACCATTTACATTGTGAATTATATAAGCTTTTTTTTTTTTTTTTTTTAAAGCAAACAATCATATTATTCATGTAAGTATATCAAACTTTCCGATCTAAGTAACACATGTATGCTATCCATTACTTGGCATTCAAAATGATGATTGATGATCATTTATAATTGTGAATATATAAGCAAATAATAATAGGGTAAGAGATTTAAGTATTACTTAGTAATTATGTAAGAGATTTCTTTTTTATCATTATTAATACTCCGTAATAAACAATTTTATAACACCTTAAATGTATCTAATACGGTACCCTGTATTCCAATAACATCCATAATTAAACTCGTGTAGTCATATTTTAACCAACACCAATGTTTTCCACCCTTGTGCAATGGCGATTTGATCATGTGTAGTACACTAGAGTTGTTAGTCGGGGGGTTAGTTGTAATGTTCCAAATGTTGAGATCCCTAAGGTAAGGGACAAAGCTCATGATATATTGATGATGATGCATTTTTCTCTCTCTTATTTGTATTTGTACTGCCAGATTAAATTGAAAGGCAAGTAGAAGTACTGCCTTCTAGGAACCACAGCACCAGCCTGGGCTACAAAAGGCATGCCATTAAAGATCCTGCTCTTTTTCCACATCACTTCCTCCTTTTTTTAGTACTATTATGACCTCTATTTTTTTCATTTTTTTTTTATCATGTAAAAATGTCTCAATTAATTGTATGTACAATATATATGTATCATGTATGGTATGGTGTGATGAATAACAATTCTTTTAATTATATATATTGTAGGCCTGGCTTATAAATCTATAATTTATGTAATGAGCATGTTTAAACTAGCCTTGAGAAATCTAAAAATGTAAATAATTAGGGTGAAATAAGTTCGAATTAGTCAAACAAGTTCAAAAGGATTACAAATTCTTACAAATCAATAAAAAGTTAAGAAGTAATGTTGTAAAATTAGTGTATGGAAAGTATGAACTAGAATTCTTAAAATTTATATAGTTATGTAAAATACCTAAACATTAAAGAAAAAAAAAAAAACAATTGATAAGAAGGTAACTCGTCTAGCCAAACCGTTGACACATAACAAAAGAAATATAGTGCGAAATATAATTTTGTTTGCATATAAATTATACACAATATCGATTCTTGCTAATTAGTAGTTGTTCGTTGCTTTTAATTTTGCAATTTCACAAAACCAACCTAAAAATAATAAGTGCACCAATTCAAATATTCACCATGTTTATATAAGCATAATTTAAATACTTTTTGCAACATAATCATCAATTCAAAATGCTTTGTAGTTTTTCCCTTAATTGGTTAAGAAAACCCTAAGTTAATTAGGATAAGGTAAACATTAGAGCTAGACATGTAATTTACCTCTCTACCCTTGACATTAGAATTTGATAACAAAAAAAATTAAAAAAAAAAAAAAAAAAAAAAAAACTATAGTACAACTCTCCTCTATAAAAAGATCATCACTGTCTCCCTCTCTCAAAACATTTTCTACCAAAATAATTCTCCTAAAACATCTCATTACTACTACTTGACTAACAAATATAAAATATAATGGCAATGGTGAAAGAGCTAAAAATGGCTGAAGAAATTGGCAACAAAAACAACAACGCCATGATGGTGATGATGTACGACAAAGTAAAGGCCGTGGTAGGCGAAAGCGCGGTGGTGGTATTTAGTTCTAGTGATTGTTGTATGTGCCATGTAGCGAAGCGCCTTCTCTTTAGCCTCGGCGTTGGCCCTACTGTTATTGAGCTTGATTCCGACAAGGGTAGTGCCGAGATTCAAGCTGTGTTGTACCAACTCTCCGGTGAGCATCAGGCGCTTCCGGCGATATTTGTTGGTGGGAAGTTTTTAGGTGGGATTGAGTCTCTTATGGCTTCTCATATTAATGGTTCTCTTGTTCCTCTCCTTAAAGAGGCTGGTGCACTTTGGCTCTAATTAATCTATTTTTAGTTACTTATATTAGGATGACTAATTAGTAATTAGTCTAATCACACATATTATGGCAAATATAGTACTAACGTTTAACTTTAATATAGAAGATAGATTAAGAGTAGCCATAATGCATAATACTTGTATTAGTCGTTTTTAGTAGATGGGTTTTTATTTAGTTTGTGTAAATATGAACTCACACTATATATGGTATTAAGCATATTATTATGGTCTTATTAGTAGCCTTTATTATGCATCTAATATAACCTGTTTTATATTTTTATGTGAGTAATTATTCCAATTATGTTAGTGTTATATGCAAATGGTGTTTATTGACTCATTTTGGTTTTTGATTAATATTTTTAGCTTTGATATTAATTAGAAAATTTTATATACAATGATTGGTAGCAAATTAAATGAAAATCATCAAAAAAAATTCTAAGTGGGTGAACTATATTTGATTATTATAGAAAAAGAAAATTAACAAACTCCTAATATCACTTTTATTTGAATTTGTGATCAACCTTCATGTTTATTGATATCAATTGATTACATACAAAACAGTGGCGGATCCGGGGTACATAGAGTTACAGCTGTACCCCTATTCTCAAAAGAAAAAAAAAAATAAAAAATGAAAAAACTGTTTACCAAAGACAGCCGGTATATGTAATAGGCGATCTCTTCCTTTTTAATTTTTTGTTATTTTTTTTTGACAGATTATTTTTTGTTATCTAGTACATTTAATTTTTTTTTTTTCAAATTTTGTACTATTAATCATATGGAGTAGTAATTTTCCTTGCCTTCTTCACTTTTATAGTTTAAGCTACTATGAAGTATGATGAAAATGGTTTCAATTCCCAAAAAAAAAAGTACGAAGGTTTCAATTACTTTTTATATTATCTTACTACAGATATATTATTAATTTCTATAATTGTCTAATTATCTCTCATTGTATAAAATAAGAGTTTGCGCATTATGAGTTCTAAACGTAGTATGCTCATCAATATGTTTTTATTTTTATTTTTTTTCCTTCGAATAAACTTCCATATGATTACTATTGATATGCCTCAATTCGAATACTCGTATATTAAATTGTGACAAGGAATTATAGTAAGTGTAATTAGTTATACTTTAAGATAATACAAGTACAATTTTATTTTATTTATTATACGACCATTGACTTAAAATAAAAATTTGTCTATGAGTTTTATAAAAGTGTAATTGTATGACCTTTAATTATATTAGTTTTAATTGTTTGGTTTAATTATGGACAATTTTTAGGAATAAGGAATACATTCGATGACTAATAAGAGGGTGGAATGAAACAATAACTAATTATAATTCATACTTGTATTTTAGTTTGTCAAGTTTCATATTTTTTAACAAACCGGATTTCGTACCCCCATTATCATATTCCTGGATCCGCCACTGAATTCATTCGTCATTAATCTAGCTATCTTGAAAGATTCGAATATTATGAATTGATGCATGATTGATAATAAGATTATTATTAGTGCAAAGATATACTCATATGAATAATGATTAATTGATTATTACTACGTACGTACCTAATTTTATCAATGTTGTGTAAATTAAATAAGTTATACATTCAATCATAATAAGAGCAAGATCTGATTAGTTTAGCTATTTATTGAATAGTGTAACACGGTAATTTTCACTCAATAAACATGAAAAAAAAGAGGAGATGGACGTCATTGGATCGTACTATAATTAATATGGCATGCCAATACTATGAGGCCAGAAAATCAGAAATCTGAAAAGGGGAAAATGTTGGGTAAAAAATAAATAATAATAAAATAAAAAAGATACTGTAACATTTTTTTGCATAAAATTAGCTGAAACAAAATTTTAGCTAAAATTGGAGAACCAAAAAAGGTGTCAAATGGCAGGCAAACAAGTTCTGAGGAATTTTCTGGTGAATTCTGATAATGTTGCTGATCAAAAACTATGTATTAACTCATTATAAAATTGTCAGAAATTAATTATTTCAGATATCATTTTCATATTATATGAATTTTAATAGTTTTTTTTTTTAAAAAAAAAGACAATGTTTTATGCTAACGTAAGAAAAGGATTAATTTGACCGTAAAAAAAAACAAAAAATAAATAAGTGTTGCCAAAATTACAAAGACAGTAAAACATGTGATCTGTTATAGCAGGTGTTTTCCTTTCTGTATGAAATATGAAAATGTAAATTGTGGTAAATTTGTATAATTGAGATTTGGTGGGATGATCTTGTTTGACCTCATTGGTGTAAAGGAGGATTCTTTTGACTGGACATTGGAACTTCATGATGCTTTGATCAATTGAACCAAGTTTTTATTTCATCTTGCTTTAATTTTGTTACATATTTATGCCATCTGGAGATTTGGGTAATAACAAAAGAATGAGGTGATAAGTGTTGTTTATCTTATGGGATCACATATGATTTGGACAATTGGATGTCATGAACAACTTGTTGGAATTCATGGTTGATGTAAGAGAGTACGATTTTGGGTTCTATAAGAGTTTGGGTGAGGACGGAGTAATACTCCAGATGTTATTAGTGTCTTTAAATTTTTCTGCCGTAACAAAATAAAAAGGTCGAATAGACATCTACGACAAAGTGAAGGCCTAATAGTATTACAACGTACAAAACCAAGTTAGATTCATTTATCATTAGGGATGTAAAGGACAAGACTTAACAATTTCAATTAGCTTGTGAGTAAGTAGAGCTTCACAACTTGGACATGATAATCTGTGACTTTCTATGAGTTGGTGATTATTGTCTTGTACGGAGTACTTCGTACTTTGTATCATCAATGTCCAATGATTACAAATATCTTAGAAAGCTTATAGGAGTATTATTGATAAAAGTTTTTAGAAATATTTTTCAATGTTATATTGCAAATGAGCTACATAGGTGGTGTGGTGGTAAATACCAAGCCAAAGTCTTTGTGGTGTTTTGATAGACAATTAAAAATATACATAAACTAATTAAAACTTGTACTAGTATGTTCTTTTCATCTCACTAAATATAGTAGGTCATAATTATTTAGATAGTTTCTATAAGAAATTTGCGCTCTAAATAACATAACTACTCCTACCATACCATTGATGATATATGTAAGCACAATTGTTACAATTGAACAACATTCTTATCATTATGACACTAATACCATACCTTTTCAAAAGGGAAAAAAAAAATAAAGAATAATATTAGAATAATATGATAAAATTTTTAATTTAAGAAACTCAATACAATACATGGTCGATTTGAGGCTCCCAAAATAGAATACCACTTTATAATATGATAAAGTTAGGCCAGATATTGATCGAAAATTCATGTCCAAATCCGCTATATTAAATCGGTATTTTTGAGCCACATTCAAACTTTAGACTAAAAACACATTTTTAGACAGTCTAAACCCGAAATTTATCAAGCCATAGCATTGATTGCCATTTTATGAAATACTCGTAGAGTGATAATATTTGCAAATTTCTTTCAGAAAAAAAAGAAAAAAAAAAAAACATTGGGTCAATTGGGTGAGTGCTAACATGGGCTCAGTTTCAAAACCTTAGGGCAAAATTGAACCCAAACCAAGTTCAAAGCCTCAAAATCTCAAATCCAACACAACCGATTTCAATCTTCAATCTTAATTAAAAAAATAATAATATTCAATCCAAATTACTAAAACCCCAAAATCCGATTGAAAACCCCATTTGTAAATCCCATAAAAAAATCGGGCAAAAATGGCGATGAAGCAGTTATGCAGCTCAATTGCAAGAAGAATAATGTCAACCCATCAAATTCCAGCTTCCCCAATTTCTTCATATTCATCAATGGCGTCTTCTTCATCAATACCAGAGGCAATAGTGTGCGGAAGAGGTGACAAGAAGACGAAGAGAGGAAAGAGATTCAAGGGTTCTTATGGTAATTCCAGACCCAAGAAGAAAGATATGATTCAGAGGTTTAAAGACAAACTTGAAGTTCCCAGTAACACTCCTTGGCCTCTTCCTTTTAAAGTCATCTAATTTTTGTTATTTTTCATTATAGTTCAGCTGATATTTGCTGATTATGGATGTTGATTTAATAATATGTTACTATGTTTGAATTTGGGTTGTTGTGAATTTTTTATTTTGGATCAATGGTGATATGAATTTTTGTGTTTGGTATTGTATTTATGTTATGATATGGTGGTTGTTGATGCGAGTTTGTTTGGTTTTATTATTGGGTTTTTGTTTAATTTTGATTGGTATCTTGTGATGCCTGGATTGTTTTGACGATTTTGTAGGGTTTTTGGTAGTATATTGAGCTGAAAACAATATATCAATTAGTGAAGGGTGCATTAATAGTATGTGGAACTTGGAGAATGAAAGCATAGAGTTATACATAGATTAGGATTTGTAGGAAGTCTATTATTTGGCATTGGCTATGAAATTAGAGGGACTCCATGTTCGTTCTCAAGAACCACGATTGTGTCCGGTGATTCCAATTCTAGGAGTATATAGATTAATTTGTTGTATTTCAGATGTGGTAGTGGGATGTGGCATTTATGGTGGATAAGTGGTTAATGATGGGAGGATGTGGCGGTGGGTCTGGGGTGGTTTATGCCTCATAATAGCAATCCCTTTGAACAACCAAGGGAGGTACCGATCACAAATCTACGAATTGAGAGCTTACAGCCTTACATGGGAGCCTTCGTGTGTGAGGCGTGCTTTCTGTAGAATCCTGTTCAATGCAGTGCACTTATTGTGTGTTTATATGTTTACCTGATGGTTTTGTGTAAGCTTCACATTTAGGATCTAGCTATAAGTGTTGTTGGGGGAAAGGTGGCTGTTTTAACTTCTGTTGAATTGGTGAGTCAATTGCAAACAGAAGATGTGATCAGATATTGAGAGATAATTTTGTAATGCTGCCTAGAAAGTAGAAACTTAGAATTTGCTTAGAGGAATCTTATCAGTTCATCTCTAGGAGTATAGCTAGCTTACGTATGGAGAAACATACTGAAATACGATAATATCCAGCATACAATGCCATGATTTGGAAAAACTTACAATATAAGAACATTTACTGTATATAATTTAATGGCTTAAAGTCATGCTTCTATCCTAAATTATTTTAATATTAGAATTACTGTATTATCTGTCTAGAGTCAAAACTTGATCAGTTAGTTGTGATCTTGTAGTCAAATGGAACATGCCCAGGAATCGCTCTTCTCAAATGCATTTCTTGTGTTCGTGTCTTGAAACTTTGCTCCAAAAAGGATGCATCACTTGCATGTTCTGTTTCTTCTTCCTCTCCCACCAGTCGAGCCTATTACAAGAGTTGTTGCTTAATCCTGCTTCAGAATTGTATAGTCTGTACCTTGGCTATCCATGTAAGGTGAACATAATCGCACCATATAGGGTGTCAGCTTGTTAGCAGCCCGAACAAAAAAATGTAGTCGGTGGTATTTCTCTGGTGGTTGGCCTAATACACCAGTATCTCTCTGGTGGTTGGCCTAATACACCAGTATCTCTCTGGTGGTTGGCCTATTACACCAGAAGACTTGCTTCTATGTCTTTGCCTAAGGATAGATCACTTTCAGAGACATCTTGTTGTAATCTTCCTGAGAGATGTAGTGCAGAATCTGCTACTAGAGCAATCCCAATTATAAAGTATATGAAGCCAAAAGCCATGGTAATTACTCCTATCAAGAATGCCAAGTGACTGTACATGACAACCCTTTGCGCTTCTGCTGCTAGCCTATACCCGTAGTATATTGTCCACGTTAGCATGAACATTGAAATCATGGTGGCTAAAACTTGTATAACGATCTGACAAATGGTCTTCTGCTCCTTTTCTGTGCACGTATTACATATCGTTAGACTATTATACTGTATCATGCATTCAAGAAAACAGAGCTAATGTGTTCACAAGTATACTGTATGAGATGTAGAGAATAAGAAATTTCGCTTAGGCAGTTAGGTCCTGTATTCTTACTCCAACATGTTTGTCTTGATTAGCTGTTTCGTATAGCAAAAGAAGTGTAATTGCTTATGGGCGACGAATGCTGACAAATCTACCAAACTGCCCTTATGGACCAAACTAGAGTTTGTTATAGTCAATGAAAGAGAGACAGAGTAAGAGATGAAAGAGTTTTTACCCCGTTGTATGCCAAACTGTTAGCCAATTAGCGTAACTCTTTTTAACATTCCTCTTGGCATTGTTTATTGCCTTGGTTTCTGATTAAGCAATGTTGGATTAATACTATAAAATTAAACTGTAATTACCTTGGTTTCTGATTATTTCTCCGTCTTCTTCCTTGTCCGCCCAAGCTACCAAGTCCTGAGCTAACTCTGCAACAATGGTCAACCCGACGATGAAATAGATCAAACCAAAAACTACCGTGACAATCCCGAACAAAAGAGCTATGTAGCTTCCCTCAAAACTACCACCTTCATCATCTCTCGTTTCAGTTGTCAGTCTATATCCCATATGGACCATCCATACAAGCATGACCAACGGAAGCACAAACCCAATAACCCGAACAGTGTCCGTACAACCTCTTCTACCTCTCTTAGCCTCATCATCCTCCATTGCCAGTATCTTCTGTTGTAACGACACGTAAGAACTTCAGATGAAACACGAGAGAAAGATCAGAGGAAGGTTACTGCAACGTATGTCGGATTTTCGTCGCTAAAATAGGTTTAACAATTAACAGCCTATGGCTAATGATGATCAAAGATATAAAATCTGAGTTTTGGATGTCATAATCAGCTTTATTCTCCCACTTACTTGGTTGATCGTGTGAAGAAGGTTAATAATTAACACTTAGTAGGAGACATTATAGGCTTGTTAAGAGGAGTAATATGACTTGTTCTCTTACATACATTAAAAAATAAAATAAAATGGGCTGACAAATTCTGTTATATTACAATAAGATTTAATGATCTGGTAGTTAGAGAACCACATAAATTGCAAAAAATTAGGAGAGAGAAAATGGGTTCGTGCCTTCCAAACCCAGAAAATGGAAGTTGCATATATTTGGACTAATTCCACTTTTAAATTTAGGGGGAAATTCCATTAGAAGGTTGGTGGAAGTTGAGTTGAGAATGGAGTAGCACTAAGCCACTAATTACGTTGTCCAATCTTGTATTAACGGGTTACATCACGTTTGATTAAATATAGTAACTCACTTTTTTTTTTGCTAATTATGTTATTATTGTTGGATTAATGTGATGCCATTATATAACAGCATCATAGCTATTAACCTAAAGGAAGCACTTGTCAATTACTAGCGGAGGTGGTAATAACCTTGGAAAAATCCGGTTTCAAGGATTTTGTTTTAGGTGAAGATTTTATCGAGACAATTGAGCAAGTTTGGTACTGTTGAGACGAATAGAGAAGAGAAATACGTTCTCATTATAGATAATTGTTTCCTTGGACATATTTTTGCCTTTTAAAATTGTTAAACTCTATTTATTTGAATCTCAAATTTATCCTTTTAAGAACAATTTAAATACCAACCCTTTTTGTTTAGGAACTGGTAAAACGTTCAACAAAGTTAATCAAAGGGTAGACTTTCACTTTATTACTGCAAAACTACATATACTTAACTTCTACATTTTGCAATTTTAAATATTGCTTTAAATCAGTCAAATTAAAATAAAGGGTTATTTGGAATTTAGTTAAATTAAAATAAAAATAAAAACTGCAAAAGAAGTGCAACGCAGTCTTCCCGCAATTCTTTAATGGTTTGTCCCCAAACTTACAGTTGATGTATATCTTCCAGTAGACAATGTTAGTCGTGCAACAATGGAAGGGATTGGTTGGGAGGTTGACAAAAGACATTGACAACATGATTAAAATTCACCACATTTAAACCATGGAATTATAATAGTCTCTTGAACATAATATATGAACCTTTATTATACAGTATATAATCATTATTATTATTATAACAGGCTTTCGCTTAAGTGGCTTCTTAAGCCCCAAGTCGATATTGAGTCCTGGTGGCAATTACAGCCGCAAGAATGTAAGATGGTTCAAACCAGCTACGAAGTATATACTGAAATTTACAAGCTCATTTCCCATTTCCTTATCAATACCAAGCTATTGGCTCAATGCTCAAGTCCAACACACAGTAACGGCATGTCGGCATCCTAGTTATTAAGAGAGTGCTCCCTGTCTGATACAATCCTGAGTCACAATCACCAATTTACCATAAGAGAAGCTATTGAATCATGCCTTAACAAAGGGAGGAAACTTATTCATGATGGTAAATTATTAACATCTTTAGAAGATTAACAATTCATGTGCACAAATTTTCAAACAGTTTACATGAAGTGCGGAGAACCTAGGTAAATTTCAAAACGGGAAACTGAACATCTCAAAATGTTTGGAGCGTAATTAAATGCAAACAGGAGATGACTCTTCATCATTATCTTCCCACCACAGGCAGAATAATCTCATCTGCATCAACCAGTAAGGAAACACATAAGACTAATAATCACTGAAAGAGCACAGTCCAAAGGTTAAAATGCTTATAAACTAAATAACTAATCACTTCTTTACTTTCCTTAATAAGTTTAGCCAACCAGCTCAGAAGCCAATTTTTCCACTAAAACAAAAAAGATGAAAGAAATGGGTAACTGCCAACCTTACGGCATCAAGGATATGCAGCTACTTTAGCTCGGCCTCTTCTTGGCCATAGTTGTATATAATCTCAATCTGCAATTGACAGAGTTTAAGAAACAGGCAAGGTAGAGAGAAATCAGAAATCAAATAGACCAATTGAATCAACCATAATAAATTCAAGATGTTTACAAACAAGAGAGCAGAAAGAAAGAAATTGATCCAAATAATCAAATAATCTCAAGCAACGAACTTATATCAGGACTGAGCTTAGAAAAGTGGACAATATCATTGAGTTGCCAAGGCTGACAGCAGTCATCAAAATATATTTAGTTCGACATATATTACTCATGAGTCATGGCAACAATTCAAAACTGCTAGATGCTATTGAATAATATTGAAACAAAGACCAGCACCACAAAGCCCAAAACAGCCTATGTGATTCTCTCCAATAGGGGGACAAAAGAAACCAAGAAAAAGAATCTCCCCTCTCTTGGTCAGGAGGAGTTGTTTTATCAAATTAATAAACTGAAGAGGAATACACCCTAACACCTGAACACACGTGCACAACCAACAGCACACAAATGGAAGGAGAGGGGGGGGGGGGGGGGGGGACGGGGGACGTTATACCAATGTAAAAATGGCACCTAAATCATGCCACAAATAAAAATCAAAAATAGAATTATGTCCATGGCTAGTGATTGCAAATGCAAGAGTCTTCTAAGGGGTTTTTCTTAGCCTAGAATGCATAAAAAGAGGCGTTTATATTCCACAAAAGAATCAAAATACCTTTTATATAAAATCAGTCAAAGGAGCTTGATACGTTGATGCTTGAAGGTAGTCATACTTCGTATTAATTACAATATACAACAAAGCTTAATACCAGCAAATATTTGAAATTTACATAAAGCCATGTTTACACAAGCCGTCATTGGTACAAAATTCAAATATTGGTAATGCAAAAATAGAGCACTTATCACATTCCATTTCACTTGGGTAAATAAATAGCAATATGATAACAATAATCAGAATAGTTGTGCCAAAGAAAGAATATACACTTTCCAACCAGTGAAAGAATAGAATATAGCCATATAGCACATAGTCACATACCCCTTTAGGTGGCTCTGGGTTTCTGCAGAACTTTGAACCGCCAGGAGCCCATGGAACTGCAGAGGGGTTGAAAAGGCATGAGTTACAGTGTCCATTATCAACAAGTTACAACACTATAAGATACAAAGAGCAATAAGACTTCATTAAGTTATTCAAAAAGAAGGGTGTTGGCATATTTGTAAATTGCAAATAGAAAAATCTCAACATTGACCCATTTTATTTAGCACACTACATAGTACAGATTTATCTTAGACTCCACACCAGGCATTAGAGTGACACAAAGGCGAAATTGGCAAGCGATAGAAAAACACGGGAAGAAACTCTGTTGAGACATATGATTCAATTGGATAAGGATCATAATACATGTAAGCATTAAGGTTCTGATGTAACCTACATTGTGGAATGCTACAAGCTAAAAGAATTTTCTTTCATCAATAATAATGTAAAAAGATTTTCCAAGCAGTCACTAATCTAAGCAGCCATGCTTTCAAATATAGATGCAGACTCGAGTTAGGACAGTCTGTTAAACATTTAAAAGATTTCTTATACAATAACCAACCCGCTCAGCCAATCTAAAAAAACAAAGAAAATTGAAGATCAAAAGTGTTTCTTTTATCCTCTTCTTCTAATTTCCTATCCAAAACATACATTAAGCTACACCAATATAGCATCTTCCTACAATACATTGCATTTATGAAGGTTCCAAAGTTAAAAGCTCCTTTCTTAAACACTACAATCAATGACATTGACATACAACTTACGCAGTTACACATCAATCAATCAATCAATGGATGAAAACATGTATCAAACAAGAAGATACCAATGTTTATGTCATTGCTTACCAATATAAGGATCAGGGTGTCTCCACTTATTGTACTCAGATTCACCAACTGCAATCATTCTGTCAATTGTATCAAGGTCTTCCTACAACACCATGAAAAACACAAAGTAAGAAATCACACAAAGTTGAATCAATCAACAATTGCATAACCTATTAGCTATCGAAAATTATAACTCAATCACATTTCTCTATACAGATACACTAAAACTAACATCAACAGCACCAGCTTCTTATACAAAAGCACCAAAATTTACTGATCATCCAATACACAAAAGCACTCAAATTTCGATCGAAAGACTGTTCATTGTCAATGTCACCACTTATACACTCTAATTCAGCTACTAATCCAATACATTGTGTATTAATTTGAACAATTGGTACCCATAAAAATTAACTAATTGAAAAAAAAAAAACATTAATTCCTAATTTCTACATTGTATCAAAAGGAGAAGGAAAATGGTACCAGATTTTTGTTAGCCTCGAACTTCTTCCGAAGCTCATCAGCCTGCAACAAGAAGATCAAAAGAAAGAAAGAAAGATTAAACAGACGGGATCAGATCAAAACCCTAGAAATGAATTGGGGAAATGGGAATGAAATTAGGGTTTGAGATTGAGGGAAAATGAGAATACATCTTGGTAGAAAAGGTGACGATGAACGGCCCAATTGAGGGTATCTCGGAGAGCACGGCGGTAGAGAAGGCGGACCTTCTGCTTCTGAGCGGCTCTTCTGGCAAAGAACGACGCCGTCGACAAGCTCATTTTCTCTCTCCTCTGGATATTCTTTCAACTTTCCTCTCTTTCTCTTCTTTACTTGTTTTCTAGAGAAATTTTGCATTTGCTACAACAATGGGGTGAGTTTCCCTCCTTACGACGTCGTTAGGAGGTTTTTTAAAAAAATACTTTTATTTTTTTATTTTTTATTTTTTGTTGGCTTTACGACTGTTGATGACAAAAGGCAAATGATGTAGACATGTAATTTGTAACAAGTAAAGATATACGAAGTAGACACATATGTAATGATATGTGGCATATGCGAATTAATGTTGCGTTGTGAATGTCAACTAACTTAGTTGGTTAAAGCGTTGAAACTTCTTAATCAAATCATCCTATTTAACATTGTCCTTGGATAAATTGACATGCTCTTGACACCAATTCACATTCTAGATGAAGGACCAATTACTCGTAAATCTACCTATATATAATACATGTGGATGGATCGTGTTAAAAGGAAATTGTGAGCAAGACTAGGATTGACAGGCTCAAAAATCTTGGTCTAATGACTTGTAGGTACACAACCCTCGGATACTTTTAACTTTTGCACCTTGGCCGTTGTAAAAGCTGAAAAGAGCCTAATTCAAGAAATGCAAGATTGATAGAGAAATCAAGTGGCATACTCTATAGCGCTCGGAATTATATTAGGTTAGAATAACATGAGATATTCAAACTGTTGTATATTGTGAAATACAATACTCCAAGCCATAAGTATTTTAATTTGTACTACTAAAATATGTCACACCACACCAACTTCGAAGTGAAAAAATAAGTAACTAAAACAACTTTCCCATTCATCAACTCTTAGTTAGATACAATCACCAGCAGGAAGCAGCACAAAACCAAAAACCAACATACACTTCCTAATCTGAGCTTACAAGAATCACAGAAACAATGTTCTGTTCTCCTACAAACGTGGAAAGAATGGGCAACACTGTAATCAAATCGAACGATATCTGTGGCTAACTTCGACTATATATAGATAGATCCTATTACCTACACACTAATGCAAGTCATACACTAATTACTCATACAAGGGATGTCTTGCTGTTCATCCAACCATATGATCTCCTCCTTAGAATTGGAGGTGAGAAGCTAAGCCCAAACATCCCTTTGAACGCCCGTCCTTGCTCTGAGAACTTGACTAGTTTGGCGATGATAGCTGCACTCTCCACAATATGGTCCATGACTTCTGTCTCTGTCCATAACCGAGATACAAGCTGTGCTCGTCTACGCTTTGAATCTGGCTTGATACCCCACTTTGTGTAGAGTCTCTTCCTCTCCTCACTTGAGAACCTTCTGTTGATCAGTTTGCTCAGCGTATCCCTTTCTTTTCGAAGTGCCTTCTCACTGTTTCACCACCAAAAACATTTTACTTAGTTGGATGCTTGTTTCAACCTTAAATTAGTCTATTACTGGTTATATTGTTCAACTAAACACTATAATTTTAGCAGAATGTAACAGCGAAATTTGTGGAAGTACGTCATAACATCCTACAAAAACTTTAATTAAAGAAAAAGTGTGAAGGCAATCATTGATATGTAATTGGAGGATGGAAGCTGAGTGAACCTTGAAATCAATTTCAGTGCATGTCCACCATCTACCGAACGATTAACATGGGATAATGTATCCTTGAGGAAAGTGAGCCTCCTTAACTCTACCTCCAGATAAATGGAATCCGTAGGGTCACCCTTAAAAAGAAGGAAGAAATAGGTCCTGTGAACCAATGAAACATTGCATATTTGCCAAAGTTCAACAATAGCTTTCTGAAGCTTTTCAAATTGCAAGTTCCAATCCAATGTAGTGTCTTCTGAATCTTCTCCATCAATCATGGGATCCAATCCCACGTCTCTCAACGACTTTCTCAATTCAGGAGGTCCCTAATCATATCAACAAAATAACACATAATTATAAATCTCACCAAAATGTAGAGGACTAATTTAGCAACTTGACGGTAGTTTTGATGTATTCATCCAGCACCATTCAAAAATAATATCTTAAAATAATTGGCAGGATTAGAAAAACTCTAAACAAAAAAAACAAAAAAAAAAAAAAAAGTTGAAAATATCAGAAAAATACTGCAGATTAGATGACTAAATGCTGAGATCTACTAGTATTTCTTTTACCAGTGCTACTATACTACAACTGATAATAGCAGTATGCTAACCTGGCCGTCTCCAAGTTGCTTCTCATATTGAAGCTTAGCATCCTTGAGGCCAGCAACAAAAGTCTGGACACTTGTTATCTCCTCATCAGCGACATTGTTCCCACTCAGTGATCTTACATCGTCAACAACTTCTGTTCCAACAGATGACTGAGAGCCATTACGTGACAACTTTTCAGAGTTACCACCATAATCTAGTACAGCAAACTTTTTAAATTCTCCAGGTCTGCCGCTGTAGTCCATCTCCACATCACTAGGAGGGGTTCTCTCCGTATACTCTTCCTTACTAGAGGGATAAGATTGGCCACCATTTGTATAACTGCCCTTAGAGCCCCGAACCTTGCTGAAATTCATACTCCTGGAACTTGATGCATCAGCAGAATCATCCCACACAGATGGATTTTCAGGTTGAGGACTAACAAGGGAGTCAATTGACCTTTGCACTTCCTGGATCCTTTGTTCCAATGAACCATACAAATAACCATTTTGATGGGAGCTCCTACCATTGCTGCCATGCCCATTACCAAACGTAGTTGAAGCTTCAGATCCTTCCGTTTCAATACATCGAACTTCTCTACACTGGTCGTCACCCATCTCAGATGTATAATCTTCATGCTCTAATGCCCGAGAAGATGGATCTTCAATATAACTTTCACCATCTTCATCTTGGACACCATCCACACGATGATGACCGTTCACACTTGAGTCTGAAATAGAACCTTCATCTTCCCATTTGTTCGGTACTTTCCACTTTGCATGGGGTTTATGCCGTTGCTGATGGAAAAAAAACAGACAATTAGTTGCCAAATCAGCAATTTTCAGGGTGCATTTACTTTTAATAAATGGAGATTTGTCACTAATCCACAGAAATAGAAGCATGCTCTCAGCTAGCAACAAGTTTATTGAACAATATTAATACTATTCCCTGTTGTTTTTAGTTGTAACAATTTAACTTTTACACTATTCACATACCCTAGTACTCAACTTTTACACTCTTTAATGAATTACACACACTATTTGTTTAACGAAAAATATTGTTATGTACATCTCAAACAGTTTGTAATTTCACGAAGAAAAAAAAGACAAAAAAAAAGGAAGAAGATTGTTACTTATTGATAATTAGTGATATAAGTGATTGAAATTACGCACTGGCACATGTGAAAAGAGAAGCGTTGCAACTATAAAACGGAGGAATTATTGTCTAATTACCTGTTTATTAGATGATTGATCATTTCCAATTATTTGCAATAGATCCTCAACTCGAGATTGAGCAAGATCCCTTTGCTTTGTCAGCTCCCTAATCTCCTTCTCCATCTGTACAAAAAAAAAGACATATATAAGCATCCAACAAACCAACACAACATTAATTATATAATTCAATAGCTAGAAAAAAAATTAAAAAAAATTGGTAGATATAGCATATAGACCAGAAGTGATAATCATTGGTTTTGTTCAGGTAACTGTATAAGAATGTGCATCATACTATCATATACATTCTTTTTCTAACCCTGGACAATAGTTGCTCCTGTGACACACATTGCTTCCTGACAGACTAAAATAAATCTCACATGCAGCGGAGCATATTAAGACTAAAAATCATTAGCCAATCTGGTCTAGATTGCAGTACCAAAAAGAGGAAGATTTTCAAAGTAAATTCGTTCACCAGTAGTCATAATGTTACTTGAAGAACCTTTGTATTTGGGCTGTCCATGCTCTCTCTATTTCTCAATCTATAGAGGGGCGTCTCAGAAATCTAATTATAATCTATACCAATTAAGAATGATGACAACTTCATCCATAATCCCAAAATAGTTGTAGCTATTATTTCAGACGGATGGAGTAAATATTCAGAAAAAAATGTGTAAATTCTCACTATTTTACAAAACAAACCAGGTAACTGCCCATACAGATGGCCAACCAATCGACTGAACCATGGTCATACCCAAGTGGCCAAGTCTACTAGATACAGCTAGAATGCTCAACCACCTTCGTAGAAAAGCTCAGAACAAAAACATTACCTTCTCAAGTTGAAGATCTTTCTTTCTGATTGTCACTGAACAATTACAAGATGATGATGTGGGAGCTGGACTCCTTAGCTCACTTTCCAGTCTGGCCAGTTCTTTCTGCAAGTGTTTGACCAAGGCTTTGTCTGACATGACAACATTCACCTGTGCATTTGTTGTCACCTGTTTAGCACAACTAGCAAACAACAAAGTGTTCCTTGACTGCTCCACATGGCTACGTGCAGGGCTCAGAGTGCAGATGATGGTAGTTCTAGCATTGCCTCCCAAGCAGGGTTGCAGGATGCGAGTCAGTTTAGAGTCCCTATAATTGATATGTCCTTGTCTTCCCTTGCTGCAGTAAGAAAGAGTACAGATTGATAAGCAGTCAATGGAGGTGCTACCCAACGATCACTAGTGATTTAACCGTCAAGTAACACAAGGAAATAAATTAATTTTGTAAAAACAAAAATGTGAGAGATTGGATTAAGTAAACTAGGAGTACAAAATTTAGCAAGAATTTCTGAGTACTTTTTATCAGAAGGTGCTGTGAACTTAACTATCAGCAACAAAAGAGCTAGCATTTACCCCATTACCACAAATTAGTCGTCAATCATCCATTGAAGATACTACTAAGTAACATACGGAGTATCATTATGACAAGCAGGCAAGAAGAAATCCATAAGGGCCATACTGACAAGTTAAACGCTAAACATCACACTAAAGAAGTGACTCTAAAACATAGTTTATCTCAGTAGCGGTATGTCAGAAGGCATTTCAAGAAAAAGAAAAATAGAGAACTGGATTTCAGGAGAAACCTTAGCTTGCGGATAACATTCCCTAGTGTTAGCAGACTCCGGTTTATATGGCAACCTTCCTTTAATCGTGTCCCAGCTGACATTGCCTGAGCTGCCCGTTCACTTCCAGCTAGATCAATAAAAAACTGCAGATGAACACCAATAAACTCATGTTGGTTTGACAACCTCAACCTCAAGGAATATATTTAGACAAATTGAAGAAACTGATGTACAGCAAGTTAAACATTTTTTCAAAATAAGACAAGAGGTACTTAAGTTCTGAGTTGCTTACCACACTAGCTGAAAGGGTACTTGAGTTTCCCTTGCCTATGAACTCACGAGCAGAACTCTCGATTGTCTGCATGTATCAACAAACAAATAAAGAGATGGATACACAAATTATAAGAAATAAAGTTCAATTAAAACAGCAAAGGAAAAAATAATACCAGTTTCAGAATTTGATGTGACCTTGAGCTATGTTCATTCAAGGAGGTCTCTCCAACTTTCCTTTGAGCTGCAATGTCATGATAAAATTGAATAAACAAGAACATAATATCAGAGAAAATATATCAAATTGGTAGTCATTGTGCTTTACCTTCACAAATAGATAGAAGCTTCCTTAAATGGCTCCAATCATTTAATTTTTCCTCGGTCAGCTTTTCCACAATGGTTCCTTTCTGGAAAAATGCAAACATATCAGTTTTTGCAATCTCGGAATACTCTAGTACAAGAGAATTATATTTACCTCAGGATCATCCATTAGCCTCAGAGGAGTATTGTCCAAACTGAGAAGGTCCCTCACATTTTCATTGTAGATCTCCATGGCAGAGAACTTGAGAGCAAATGCCCGCTCTTCATGCTGAAGACCACAGAAGCTTATCTTAGTAACATTACATTTGACTTAGTTATCCAAAGTTCCAAGATAGAAAAAAGTTCTCCGAGTTTCCATTACCCTTTGCATATAGTCATATATATCAGCAACAGTATACTCGGTAATTGCATTCATGGTGTATGTTTTCCCACTGCTTGTTTGTCCATAAGCAAAAATGCTGGCTGATGAGCAAAAAGGTTTTCAATTAAAAAATAAAAATAAATAAAAATAAAAAAAACATCAAAAATAGTCAAATTGTATCGTCTGAATATATACCTAGTGTAGGTAGATATATAAACATGGATATTTACTTACAATTAATCCCACTAACAACAGAAAGAGCAATTTCCTTTGTTCCTTCCTCATACACCTGCTTGGATGGGCAATCGCCTGAATATACCCTGTCTACCAAACAAGACAAAGATAAACCAAAATTAATAATAAACATAGAAGAATTTACACTCCATTTGAGCACAAGCACATACTTACAAGTTACAAACATATAATATCACCCTCCAAAATCATAAAAAAAATTCACTTACTCACGGCCTCACGGGCTCTTCACTTAACAGCCATTTTAATTACAATGCGGTCACTTGTCCAAGAACATTGCACCTTATAAGTTAATAATGTCAAAGTTCGAGAAATGCATGAGCAAAAATATTATAATCATACATTAGACATGTTATAATTTTCACTCATCTACATATTATATCCATCACAATTTCCTTGCAATCCTATACCTCATAAAGGACATAAACACGAGCATCATGCATCAACAAAAGATCATGACGTTTAAATGATCTACTAGTTAAAACTTAGCCTTACCAAATGAATAAACCGTGGGAAGTCCAGAGCGTTCTTGAAGACTATTTCTATACAAAATGGTACTATCATTAATACATTCCCAATCAGCTACTTCATTCTTGGAGACCTCCTTGTCATTCAAGGGCCTTAACCTCACCAACACCAAGATCTTCTCCTCTCGGCCCGCCCCTCCGGTCATCTTGTCCGAATTCTTCGACTCCTCGGCGACAATAGCCCCCATTCAACACCCAAAGCTGAATAATGTATCCATAATACAACAATCAACAACACTCATAACAACTTATGCAAAAAACACCAAAAAATAGGAAATAAACACAACATTTACAACAAAATTAACAACTCACTTTAGTAACCTTAGATTCTCCAAAAATCAACAAAGTCAGTTAATTGCTCACAAGAAAAGCATTGTCATCATTAAAATTTGGTGTATCAACAACTCATAAAAGCAATTGAAGTAGCTTTTTTACCTTATTCTCTGCAAAAATAACACCCAAAAAACAAAAGGAAAAAAATGAAGAAAAAGAAAACTAATTATAGCAATTTTCTCACTTTTCTTAACTGGGTTTAATTAAATTAACAGGAAAAACACAACAAAATTAAACAATTAAGATTTATGAGACAGAAAAACACGGGGGTTTAGAGGTTATAATCATGGGATTAGGTTGATAATCATAAATCAAAAACTAATCAAACTTTGCTTGATCTTTCCTTTTAAGTTTCCAAAAAAGAAAAAATAAATAAAAATCCCAGCAATCTTAATAATAAAGCTTCTCCCTTTACTCTAAAGCAACCCACCCAAGCTTTCTCTCTCTTAAAATTCAGTATTTTTTTTTCTGAAACTTCTCTACATTGAACAACCTTAAATTTTTCTAAGATTTTTTTTTTATATTTTTACCGTTTTAAAAATTTGAAAAGTCAATGAAACAGCCCTTAATAATCTTAAAATTAACGAAATTTTAAGATTAATATCAAGATTACACAGAATATGAAATCAAGATCGAAACTTTATGCATTTAATTAGCAATTAAGAAGTAATTAATTTCAAAATTAAAACAATAATGCCGTTGTTTTTTTGACAGTTGAAGAATTATAGAAGAGTTAAGTCTAAGATAGTGTACCTCATTAAAGGGGAAAAAATTCCGAAAAATCCCAACAAAAAATATCGGATCCTCCGAAAAGCTTGATTTTTGTGTTTTTATTTTTGTATTTGGATAAATTTTTGTCACCTCATTTTAAATTCTCTCTCCTCTCCTCACTCTCTCTCTAAAACGCTCAGTTTGAAAATACAAAAACGCGAAATTTCTTAATAAAAACTCTAAAATTGCCGGCCTAAAAAGCAGAAATAAACAGAAAAGGGTATTTTCGGAAACATAGTGTGAAAACTAACCACCAAAACACATCATTGACTGTTTCATGGGTGGTCGTTTTACTTTTACCTTCCTCGTATTTCTTTTAGAAATTGCAACAATTTAAAATGGTAAATTACTTTATATTTTGATTTAGGAATGTGCTACAAAATTATGTTGTGATTTGTAAAGTGAAAGAAGTTTTAATTCAATAATGAAACTATGTAGAAAAATTACGTGTTAAATGGTAAAAGAGAGACGATCTAATCACTTTTCTTGAGAAAAGATCAATGGAATTATATCAATAATGGTTAAGAAATACTATGTACTCCGTAATTGTGTCATTGTCTAATAGCCGAGAAGACGGGAGTTCATTAGTAAAATAATACTGTTTGGAAATTGGGTTCAATATAAAAATTTATGATAATGTTTTACGGTACTTTACCAAAAATTTAAAAACAAAGAACAAAAGTGTCAACGTTGTTGCCGTTATTGTGAAATACCAATTTTACCCCTACTTTGTGGTACCAAGAAAGTGAGAAAACTATCACGTGGCAGGATAAAGTTGGGGGTACATATGGTGTAACGCTGTTGAAAGTGGTCTATTTACACTTTAGTTAGTTTTTACTGTTTTAACCGTCTGATTAAATTTTTATTCCATATGATTGGTGTAGTGGGGCCAGTTTTACTGAGTTTAACATGGGTGCGTTTGTAGAGGAAAAACCTTGTTAACTTCCATGAATATTGATGTGGTGGAAGTATAGATGAAGGAGGACTCGTGTATGGAAGAATGTGAGAGACTGAGAGGTGTGAGTTAATGAATGTTGTTTCTTGCATGTTATATTTGTTACCGTTACACACAGTAGTTAAGGGCAATTTCGTCTTTTTATGTTTTTGGAAGGTTTGCCAAATTTGAAGGTTTTATTTATTTTTGGTGTTGCCAAATTAGAAATGTTATAAAATATGTTATTATGGATGGTCATTAAGCTTATAATTATCTCTTTTATGACTACCTTAAGTATGGTTTTAATAGCATCCTTGTAACCCTCCTTTGTCATTAGTCCACATTAACCCTCTCATGAATGAACTCTTCATTGTCCATATAAGTTACAATGTTCACATCTTGTATATATATAGATGGTCATGAAATGGATGAATATAGACAACACAATTACCATCTCCATATCTCTCTCCAATCTTCTCCTTTTCCCCTTATTTTATAATAGGTTTTATTTATTTTTGGTGTTGCCAAAATTAAAATTATTCTTCTCGTAGAAATCATAGAACTATAGTACAAAATCAATGGAGTATGAAACAAGAAAAACAATATGACAAGGCAAGAATGTTAGATTAATATATACTCCGTATCATTGTTCATTTGTACGCAATAAGGTAATTTGCTATTACATGGAGGTTGTTAACTATTTAACAACTTTTACTTTTAATATATTTATTGCTTGGGATAGGCCTACAGTCTTTAAAATGCCATCGCCAAGCTAAATATATAGACAAAATTTTTAGTCTAACAACTTTGCGTATATGTAATAAGGGTCTGTTCTCATTGAACTGAAGTGAACTGAAAATAATCTGATGAGAGCAGGGCCTAAGATTGTGTATACGAATATATATTAGGTTGGTGTATTATAAACATACATGTAGATGTAGCTAATCAATAATGGTGTTATAGACTTATAGATTGAACGATTGACATAAAAGGTTGTCATGGTTCTCAGGTTGGTGTATGGGTATGTACTATGTAAACCTTCATGACCAAATCAATAATGGTGTTATGGATATAGATTAGGTGCATCTTCATTTTCAAACCAAAAAATCATTTTATGCTAACAAATTTTAATTATTGCTAGGCTAATCATTTTCTTTTAAAAATAATGCATTTGTAGTTTTGTACTATATAGTCAACCAAATTTGAAGGCTACATTGGCCGAGGAGAGGCACATTCACTATTACTCTATTTGCTTATATAACTAATATAAAAAGTGTTTCAACAAGGTAATGAATAAGAAAGTTGTGACATTATTCCTCGACATTTTAATTAAATTTAAGTAAGTGAAAAGCAAATTAGTTTAAAACACAATCAAGTGAAAAGCATACCAAATCATTAAGGTTCATGTGTGTAGGTTGTAACTACTATCGATTCAAGTAAAAAGGCCTAGATTAAAGGAAAAAGGTACCTTTACTAGGAACATATTATTATAACTTGGAAAAAAAAAAAGATGAAGAGAAGCCGTGATCTCAGCATTGATAGATGGGTTACTTCAATTTGAACATTCATAATTTTGATGTTGAGATTTTTATTGCATCGGTAGTTCGGTACTATGCCTAAAGCTTTCAACACATCCACACATCCATATATTAATGAAGTAGCGATGTATAGGACCAACTAATTAATCAAGTAACGATATAGAGGACTAACCAATACAATTGGTACGTGTAGTTAATGATAAGGATTGAGCTGATTGCTGTATGACTAATCTAACCATTATGTCTTAAGATCAATCATAAGTCCACGCTCTGGGTGGTAATTCTAAATCTTATATTTTCGGCTTGTTTTAAAAGGATCTGACTTCTAAGGGATGTAATGTAAAAATTGTGTGAGTCACTTCTAATTGAGTCATTCATCTTATTGACTTGAATTGTAAGGAATAGAATGTAAGAATTATGTAGAGTCTGGTCTATTAATTATCTTATATATATATCCTATACAAAGCAGCTCTCAAAAAAATCTCTATCGACGTGTTAACATGTCACACGGGTCAACTAGACGTCTAGAACTCTAGACTCCCCTTAATAAAAATTAAAGTTGTGAGATTAAATTTTCCTCCAATAAGCCAAACCCTGCTCGGAATAATGTAAAAACACATCTCCATTGACTCTATGTACATGTGTGTCCACAATGCTAAAAGACATGTATACCAAAAATCTTAATAAAATCTAATCAAAGAAAGTTTGTAATCAAAGGAATTAAAAAGATAAAATATAGAGACGTACTCTTGATAAAGATGAGATCCAAAAAAATGAATTAAAAATAGCAATAACTAGTCTTCCTAATCTTGCCCCAATTCTTAAGGGGATGTTGGGAAATAATCAAAATTCCCTATTTTATACTTGGCATTAAACCTTAAAGTGAGAATTAAGATGAAAGTGAGAGATCAACAAGTCAACAACTCCACCGGCTTAACAATGAGTGCTTACCGTTTAATCTTCCTATTAAACTTTGACCATCATATATATATATATATATATTATATATAGTGTTTTTATGATTAATTTATTGTTTTTTAAGCAATGGGTCAAAGTTTGAAGTAGAAAAATATTACGGAATTAATTGATGCATAAACATTCTTTAATTAATGGATAGAGTAGTGGAGATGGACTAAAATGATGTAATCAACTTTTGAGAAGTCTAACTAGTGAATATGATAAGGCCATAACATTATATACGAGCTATAGTTACCAAACAAGATTTTGTTCATTAGAAAAATTAATTACTTTACTAATTAAATTCGAAACAATAATTAGTAAGCGGCAAATGTTAGATCATGATAAGTAAAAAGACTAAACACATACACCTTTGCTTATAAATCAAGAAGATTAACCACTAATAACTTTCCATAATACTTTTGCTACACACAAAATTGTACTTTGAGGTCACTTGCATCCTTATTAGTGGTAACTTACCAACTATTTCTGATAGTTATTGGAGAAAGATATTATAGTTGTAATAATAAGGTTTACCCACCACACTTAGATGTTAATATATGAAGATTAAGCTTAGCTTACATCTTAGTATTAGTGCTCCAATTCAATAATTACTACCTACTACTTACTAATTTCTCTTCGCTTAACTTATATAATTGTATAATGCTCCAATTTATACTAATTACTACCGTAATTACTAGTGTTCGTTGTCTTTTAGCTCCAATGCTCCATTGTATAGCCATTTGGTTGGTAACAACAATTGTCCGACCAAAGGAGAAACATTAGCTCTGATCATATAATAATCTAATTTGGCTAATCCTATTCTAATATGTCAATATAAGTGGTCAATTACACAGATTTCAAAGTTAACTACTACGAAGTATGTTGGAAGGATGGTTAATAATCGTTTAATCTAATCCAATAAATCCATTTTAGTAGTGTACATGTTCTTCAGAATTGGCTCTATGACTTGTTCATGTCATTTTGTTGTTTGTCTTATAATGTTTGATTATATATGCGTGAATTTTGGAGAATAAAGATTAACAAAAAATCAAACAAAAAATACACAAATCTACATTGTTGACTCTCGATGTACTGGTATGTTTGTGTATATGAAGTGTGTGAGATACTTCGTAGATATTATATACTTGTAGTAGGTTTAGTAAAAATCCGAGGAGTTTATATGGTACTCCCAAAGGATACCGTTCTAGGCTGTTCATAGGAGGCAAATAATTAAGTCGTGTTCTAACAAATGTTCACTTTCATTTATGTTTAGTTTGTTTACTTGTTAATTAGCTTTGTTGATTTATTGAAGGATTTAAATAACTTTTATTGGAGACAATTTTGTAAATTAGTGTTCATAGATGAGTTTAAATAGAACTTTTTGCGTTCTTTAAAAAAAAAAAAAACAAAACAAAACTTTTCGTGTTTTGTATGTACAAAGAGAGCTTTAGTATGTATTTGTTTCTGCACCATTGCTCCTCTTTTAAAAATTCCGTAAACAATCTAAACAACAACATCCTCCAGTAAATGCAAAATAACTAATATATAAGAACTTAAATCAAGCATCAAATTCCCGCATCATTGTCCTTCTTTCAAGTGTTTGCTGTTTTTTTAATGTTTGAATTTAAAAAGGCACAAAGTTGAGTGATGAGGATCGATTTCTAAATCACCTACAATTAGTAGGAAAATTTTAACCACTTAAATTATCCTTTATTCTCAAATTTCACACAAGATTACGAGGATATTTATATGGTTGTAAACCATATATTTGTTCCAATACTATTTCTGTAATATTCAAATCACATATAAAAACAGAAAGGTGAAAGGGCCTCAATCATGTTCATGACTTCATGAGGCTTCCTAGCCGACTCAATGGGCCAATCAGCACACAAAAAAAATTAGCTTTTAAAGAAGAATTTGGCCCATGATGCTCGCCCCATTTTGGTAACATCTTATCACACTTTGCACTTGTTTTTTATTTTTTATGTAAAATTTTATAGTGTTATTAGATTTGTTATAATATACTTCGTAATTTCTAATTGAATGACACGTTTTAATTTTTGATATTATTTATAAATTTTTTTTTACTAATATTTGTGAATTGTGGATATGAAAAGAACATAGTTTCAATGTGTACTTATTAGTAATTAGTAGAGAAATTTTTTTTTTGCCAGAATGTTTAAATTCTTAGTTTTTGAAGAATTTAAGTAGATATCAATATATTTTCTGGAATACATAATTAGGGAAATTAAATCTATTTTCATACCTAATAACATTTAATTGACCATTAATAGCTACTCCAAATCTCCAATATCACTCCATAGTGACCAATGACCACAACTACATTTTGATGGAACAAAAGTACAAAACTATACTTCTCATTAGTTTATGGCCACAAATTTAAATGTTTAAAAAAGCATAACATATCTAAGAATGGATATTAGGCATTTTTAAAAATATCTAACCCAAGATTAAAATAAAGAATCCACCTAGTTTTTAAAGTTTAATAATCTAATAATGTAAAGCTAAAAGCATCTAATAATGGAATAGAAGTAAATTAAAAAAAGATAAACCCCTAATATTTTCTTTAAATAGAATGATTGACTTTGTTGTCACGAAATGGACAAAAAAAACAGAGAAGTGAATATGGCCAAATGGGTGGTTCATAAAGAAATTTGTGGGCCAGAAAAAGTCCATGGAATTAGTGGATGAAATTGAAGAAAAGAGCTATTACCCAATTTTTATGACTTCGTTCCATCATTTCTTTTTCTTAATCTAGTTCGTGGACATTATTTCAAGTTGCATTAAACTCATGGCACATACAAGTGATTAATCATTCTATTTTCAAGAAACTACTCGATCATTTTCATCCTAAGTTGAAAACCAAAATTTTATAACCATAGTGGAGATTTACGATTTTATGTGGATGTCAACAACTTTTGCAATATATGAGATTGATTATCGTCTATATCATACATCAACTATGACATTATCCTTTGTTAGATGCAAAACAAAAAAAAAAAATTAAACTATAATCAAACATGTACCTGAACAATATTTGAATTGTTAAAATCCAATGATATACAGTTCAATGTATCATATCAAAACAAGTCTCAAATATGTACATTATTATATCAATATATACAATTGGATAATATAATCAAACTCTTGCTCTGTTTTATCATACTATGGGAATTGACAATCAAGTCTAATCAAGTTTGACAAGGTTTTGATAATTTGATATAACATACTATAAGGTGAAAATCTGATTTAGTAAGTTAAGTTTAGAATAACTTAAGTGAAAATTTTTTTGATGATAATTAATTCAACTGATGGGTAACACAATTATAATTTAAAAAGCTATATCTATATTAGTATTTAGAATAGGGGTTAATGAGAGGAGATCAAATCCCAAATGCTTCCCTCTTATAGTGCCACATTAATAGTCGCGTGATATCTCATTAAAGACAATTATGTTTATTACACTTCTGTAACATATCAATCAACACAAATTTTTAAAAAAAGCCGGTGTTCAGTAAATTAGTGAATGGCGGAAGTTGGGACAACCAACAACTGCCAAACCACCACTCCTGTCGCCACTCCCTTAGCTTCTCCTAAGAATCCGGCGTCCCCCTCCGATTTCGACCTTGCTAAGCATCCCAATCCCCTGATTCCTGCGCTTCTGACCTCCCCCCATCCCCCGATTTGTCGAGTTTGAAGTCCGGAATTACAACAACTCCGAATACCTCGACCCCAATTGCATATATACCTTATTGTGGGTTTTTATCATTTCGCCTCATCTACTTTGATGGTGGCAAACATGGCAGCGGCGGAGGTGGTGATGACTATGGCGGCAGAGGTGACGATGACGACAACTATGAAGGGAAAAATATGAGGGCTTGCAGTTGGTAACGGAGAGGGAGAAGGGGGTTGAGGTTTTGATGGAGGAGAGAGAATTTGAAGGTTTGTTAATGGTGGAAATGTTTAGTTTTGAGGAGAGATAAAGATACGGGATGAAAGTAGAGCCATTGGGGTAACCTTTGTATTTTGTGTTTATTTTTTTTATTTTAATACTCTGTTTTTGTGAAAAAAAGGGTCACTTTTGTGAAGAAAAAGGGTCACTTTTGTGGAAAAAAAGGGTCATTTTTGTAAAAAAGGGTCATTTTTGTAAAAAAGGGGTAACTTTTGTGAAAATATGAATCACTTTTATAATAAAAAGGGTCACTTTTGTAAAGAAAAAGGGTCACTTTTATAAAGAAAAAGGGTCACTTTTTCGTAAAAATGTTCGATGTACAATAAAATTACTGTAAACCGGGGGCATGCAAAAGGAGTTGATCAATCAAATGTTAAAAAAAAAAAAAAGAAAGAAATTATCTTCAATCAATACCAACCAAATAGATTTTTTTTAGAAGATCTCATATTCTTTCCTTACCTTATCTTGTTAGATTAATTTTTTGTTTGTTTTTTTCTCTTTCCTTTTAAACATCGTAATTAAAATAGTCTTTTTTTGGATCGATTGATTTTTACCACCTTATACGCCTTGATTATTTGTTTAACTATTACAAGGGTTTAAATTGACAAATAAGAACCCATCTAATTGCCACAATTTTTTGTTTAGCCATTGATGAAATTTAATTTGCCATGTATAATTAATAAATAAAATAGATAAAAAAAAAAAGGGATATTCTTATTTTCAGTTTATAGACGTACCCATCAATTGCATCATTCCCTTTCTTCTTTCGATCCTCCGAAAAAGAAGCCAGAGGAAAATACAACAAAGAGACAAGACAATTGAAATTAGAGAGAGAAACTAGAGAGAGAATTTGAATTTTCTGGAGTAGTCTTTTATTACTACTTGTATCAGTGAGTGGGTTCTGAAACATCCAACAATCTGGTACTGTCACCACCTATTTCTTCCAACTCAACCATCTGTTTCTTCTTTTAGATAAATAATTTCATCATTTATCTTTTACTTTTACTTAATTTTATTATAACCCTTCTTCTTCAATCTGCCATTTCCATATAATACAACCCAAAGTTTCAATCTTTATTGATTTTTTGAATTGCCCATTATCAAATCCATGGAAATTCCATCCAAAAATACGATTTTGTAATACTTGAAGCTCAGAATTTGGAGAAAGAAAGAGGGAAAAATGAGGACTTTGTGTGATGTTTGTGAAGGTGCTGCTGCAATCTTCTTTTGTGCTGCTGATGAGGCTGCTCTTTGCCGTGCTTGTGATGAGAAGGTACTTTCTTTTATCTGGGTTCTTTTGATTTTTTGGTAATTTTTTATTAGTCTGTATTAATTTGATTGTTATTGATTTAATGATTTTTTTGATGGGGTTTTGATTAATTGCCAGTTTTATTGCCTTTCCAATTTTAATGTATTCATTAGATTTAGTGATTTAGCTTAATTGGTAATTTTTTGGGTTTGTGTTCAAAATCTAGTATTCAAATTAGGTAGGTGGAAGAATCAAGCTTATCCAAAGTGATTATTTTTTTTTTTTTTTTTGCTGGGTGATGTAGAGAGAGCAACTAACATGCTAATGATGTAGACGAGATTCGATCTTAGGCCATCCATATCTACACAAGTTAATGGGTGCACTATATGTGGTTGGAAATTCTAGTGGTTCTAGAAAGTTTTTGATATGATTACCCAATAGGTTGTTTGGGAAATTTTTTTAATAAGGATTTCTAAAGTATAACCAGTAGTCCAGTACCTGTACTTCGTAGTAATGTGAATTTTTCAGAAAATACTGAAATTGGGCTTAAGCTATCTGGGAAGAAGAAAGTTCGGGCCACATACAATGCTATATTTGGCATTTGCATACAGTAAGGTTGGTTTGGCTTATCAGTGGCTGTGGTGTTTATGGGAAGTTTGAATTGAATGTGACATGTGGTTGCACATGTTGAGTTTCGAGTCAGCCCGGAGTTGTGTGGAGGGCAAATCTTGAATGTGACTTGTTTCAAGATGTAGAGGATTCCATTAAACTGTCTCTTTTATGGTATAAGATGTGGGGTGGAGGCAGGGTGTTTGGTGGGGATAATTGGGTTAGGGTGTTTTGCTGTCATTTGTTGTGTATTTTCTGGTTAAGGACCAGCTGATGGGATCAAATGTCTTCCATCAACTTTGCTTGATGCTCCTGACAAAAGCTACATTCTCACATAGAAGCGTATGTTTTGTTATATAATCTCCTCAGTCTGGAGACATTGTGGTTACCAGGTGTAATTTAGGAGCTTGAATAGGTCTAAGCTACATTTTTGCTTCTTTTGGCATCTGGAGTTCCATTTGTTTGCATTACCTTTGCTCACTGGAAAAGAATATTCGGTGTTATATTTAGGTTCTATCCTACGGACTTGGGGCCCTATTTCTTTTCTGGAAATCGTCACAAGGATGTTTATTCTGGTTGACCGCTTTTGGTAGTTATCAGTAAATGTAAAGTAGGATTGATTTAAAAAGATTCTTATAAGTTATAAGCGGTGTTCTTCCTCACACCTATTCACTTAGCCTTATCTCTCTCTTTGGTTCCATCTTTTCCTCCAGCTTCTTATTACTCCCTCCCCCCGTTCTCTTCTCCTTTTCTTTTCTTTCCCTATTGTAGTTTGTGGAAGCATTTTGCTTAAAGTTCTATTTTGATTTGGCAAATGTATATAGTAACAGGCATTGGCAAAGATAGAGGAAGAGATTAGAGAAATGTATTTTTCAATTTTGTGTTTTGACTTTTGACGTATAAGCTGTGTGATGGCAGTGCATTCTAATTACCTGTAGTATGAAACCTGCAATTATTTGTAGCTTGAATCATCCACAGATTCCTTGTTGTTAACTTCAGATGGTTTTGATGTGAAAGTAAATCTACTGATCTCTGCGCAAATAGCATAAATTCTAGTGTTACTGCAACTTGAGAAGAATTAGACCTCTATAGCCAACCATTCAGAGTAAAAATTTGAACCCTGTGGGATATAAACTATAAAGAGTTAAAGATAGGTTTTTTAATTAATCGATACTCCATCTGTACCTGAATAAAGTTCTTATTTATATGGGGTGTAATTTAGGAGAGAACTTGTAGTGGAATTTTGTTTATTAAGGTGAATAAAAAAAGATGTTGATGGTGATAGAATATGAAAATATTCTTCTTGAGTAAGTCCAGCAAAACAATATTGATTTAGGTGCTTTTTTTTTTTTTTTTTTTTTTTTTTTTCCCCTTAATTCTGAGAAATTATAATCTTAGTTTCTTCTTTCAGTACTCTAGTGTCAGAATTATGCTTTGGAAATGGAATTGATCTTGTTTATCCTTCTCCCAATCAGTGTTTTCTCTTGTTTGCGGAATCAAAAAAAATTCTTTTGTAATCAGAGGTCTAAGGATGTATTACCTATTATTCATCAAATCAAATTGAATAAATCTATATGGAATGATTTGAGCGAGCTTATTTTATGCTCATCGTATGCTTGATAAATAAATCAGTTATTAGTGGAAAAAATTTATTTAATTATAATTAGTAATGAGGAAGAATGAACAGCAGTTAAGGAAGAAAGGGGGAAGATGCACAGTGTGGATGTTACATACATGAAAGATTGGGAAAGTTAGTAAGTGGCAAAATGGCATGAAGCTTAACTATTTGGCTGGTGTATTTTAAATAGAATAGGAATAAGGTTTTTTATTTTTTTATTTTTTTTTGGCTGTTGTCTCACAAAATTCATGTTTTAAAAGGTATTTTCTGACAAACTAATACTCCTATTTTGTTACCAATCACCTAATACAGCAAATTTCTGTTTTGCTGTTTAGAAGACTGATCTTACTTCATAGCCTTAAAAACCTTTTATTTTAGCTTTTTGTTTTTTATACTGAGTATCTCTCTTTAGAGTCTAGACTAGTGTGTTAATGTACAGTTGAGAGCTTGGAGATTTTTATTATGGATCATATTGGACCAATACTTGATGTACTAAAGAATTCCTTTTTTAATATATAATTTTAATGAGTTGGAGTGGCAGGTTCATATGTGTAACAAGCTTGCTAGTCGACATATACGTGTTGGACTTGCTGCTCCGAATGCTGTACCAAAATGTGACATTTGCGAAAATGCACCTGGTGGGTAGCTTTCTGCATCAGAGTGATGTTTTTGTTTTCCTACTGTAGAGTTGATTGATTAGCCCATGTATGCAGCTTTCTTTTATTGCGAGATTGATGGGAGTTCGCTTTGCCTGCAATGCGACATGGTTGTTCATGTTGGCGGTAAAAGAACTCACAGACGATATCTCTTATTGAGGCAGAGAGCAGAGGTCTGTGTTTCAATGCTGATTACTGATTAGTGTTGGTCTGCTTGTTGCATCTTTTCTTTTCTTAAAGATTTTGTTTTAATTTACTTAAATTCCGTCACTGATGGGTATTTGCATGTAGTTTCCAGGGGATAAATATGTCAATGTTGAAGACATGAGCTCACAAGGGACACAAGGTGATCAAATGGAAGTTAGGAGGGAACCAAATCAATCATCTGACGCAATTGTGACGGAGAAGGAGCAAAATCATGTGGTACATGTAGATGGTAATGGTGTTCCTGATGCTCAAATGGATAACAAAATGATTGATCTTAATGCCAGACCCCAAAGGACTGCTGTGCAGTCTCCTAACAACAATCAGGTGCATGTCTCAATTCGTGTGTAATGTTTTGCCTTTCTTAAATGATAAAATATGTTGCTGATAACTGGTATTCCTCTTGTCTTTAAGACACAGGGAATGGACTATGTTCCTGGAACTAATGGTGAATCTGCAAGTGTTGTTCCTGTTAGATCTTTTAAAAGTGAGCCAGAAAAATGAACCAGGTTATTACTACTTATAACTGTAATTTGCTAACTAAAGATCATGGTATTTATTTATTGTTGTGTTTTCTAAATGATTGGAGTATATGTGATCTTGGAAAATCTTACCATTTAAAGTAATGGTTCATGAGATCCATTTGTGGCGAATGGTTGGAATTTAGAACCTTAGGAGACTAGCAGCCCTTTTTCTTTTTCTTTCTTTTTTTTTCTTTTTTTTTTTTTCTTTTTTTTTTTTTTGTTTTATCTCTCTTTGGGGTGCAGATGAGTCACAAGGGAAATACAAACGACAAATGGAGGTGGGTGGATTTGAACCTTTGACTTATTGTACACAGGCCTTACCGCCTTAGCTTTAACCACTAGGCCAACACCTCATTATCTTAGTAGCTAATTAGCTATTAGGTTGAACATTTCTTAGGAAGTGCAATAAGTTGCTTGGTTGGTCATGTGAAGTTCCACCTACTTAGGGGCCCTAGATCACTTTCTACATTTTTGCCAACCAAACAAACCTCTCATTCTTCCTCTTCTTAGGAGCTTTTACTTCCCATGGGTTTCTATTTATATCAACCAAACAAGCACCTTTTTCATTTATGAACCTTTTGCCTGATTCTTCCCTTTTCCTAAAGCAGATAAATAGAACGTATAGTATGGTACGATAGTTTTATAATTATTATGGGAGTGGAGGGAGTTTTATTTTGATTCAATCTTCTACTATAGTTTGGAGACATAGGACTGGTAGCCTACTTTTTACAGTATGCTGCATTTTGCCAAAGTGCATTTTCTTTCCCTCTAATTAAGCAATGCCTGATGGTTTATCTTCCTTTCGAGATTGTACACAGTCTAAGAATAATCTGATTGCTTATCTTCATTTTCAGATTGCAAAGTGCAGATATGCATATGAAGGCCTCATAATCCCGATCATACCTTGGGACTTGAAGTTTATTCTTGCATGTAAAAAGCCAAAGTCATAAGCTTTAAAAAACATTCATATGAAGTCCCTTATCTTGGCATGCCCCTGTGGACAAACTCCATTACTTAAACTGGGTGTCCTTTGTAAGTAGAGTGGATTTACTGTGGCCGTTGTTACCATTGCAGAAGTAAGTAATTACGGATAAATGATATTGCACAGGCTGAAACTCCATATATTTTGTACAGGTGTGAATTGTTCCACACCGATGAAGATGAGAGAAAATAACCACTTTATAACGATTGATTTTAGGGATAAAACATTAATTAGGCATATAAGTGATTCTATTTTCCTCTTTCTTCATAGACATTGGCTCACCTGATTCCAATTTTCTCAAATTTAACATTGTACCAGTGTCTAAGAAAGAAAATTTTCAGGAAGAATCTATCATTCGAGTATACTGTGTTTGAAAAGTGTGCTATAAAATGATCAAGTATTCAAGTCTTTGTAGCAAAATTAAGCAACTTAGAAATCATTAGTATGAGAAGGGTCAGGGGCAGTGCTGGTGCTGGTGCTCACAATTTTCATCAGCTCCTCCTTTTCATGTTCATTTATTCTTCTCGAGTTATGGCTTGAATCCATGATTCTTTGAACTTTCGAACACTTGAAGATTTTTGAGCCTTCAAACACGTTAATTGCTAGTCTGGTACAGGAAGCAGACCAATTAAGTTAGAGAAAAATGAGGTAAAAGAGATCTACAAGAAACTACTCACAAAATCTGTGTTACAGAACTTACAGTGTTCATGCAGCTTCAAGGCAAAGCCTATGACCTGCAATATAAATATGGCTACCTAAAATATACATGCCCTCCATTAGGCCCGTAGTCGAACCAGACATGGTAGCCAACACAACCAATACCAAGATCCGGCCTGCTTGCTGTCATAGTAGTAGCCCATACTCGTCTACATAAGAGGAGACTAGCTTGTGTTATTTGTCTTTAGCATAGTATCTCCGGTCTCGCATCTTTATCCCATTCTCTAAACCCAACACTCTCAATTCCTACATACTCCGTAATATATACGTCTTTTGTATACTCCTTATTCCGTTTCTCAAGCATGCTAATCCAATCAATGTGCAAATTTTAAGCATTTATAAAGAAATTCTGACTAATTAAACGAATGTTATGATGGTGAGATAACTTTACGACGGAAAACAAGATGGGAAACACGTAAAAAATTTGACAACAAATAACACTAGAATCATAAATAAACCTTGTGGTACCTTATTTATTTATTTTTTTTATCTTTTTCTCTTAATTTTTAAGTAAAAGCAAATCAAGTTCCGTCAGAGTAGAAATACTCTAGGAAAGAGTTCGTACAAACTAACTCTAAATTATTTCGAGTATTCCATCTCACAATTAAGCGGCTATTGAATTTCCGGCCTTCTTAACATGAGAGACCGTAAAACATTTAAAGATGAAGTAAGTAAAATATTATGATATTTAGTAACTCCAAGATATCATACAAATATATCCTAAATGAGCTTAATTTTTTTTTGAAATTATTTGAAATATATAAGATGAATCGAAGCAGGCTTCATTATGTTTCAAGAAATCATTTGAACTTTTGAAGGAATCAAAATTCAGCTAGCTACGACTCTTCTATTCTCATAATACGATGTACAAATAGAAATTGTGACGCTTAATCAATGCTTAAACTTTTGCTACTATAATTTCTTGGAAAATCTCCTAATCTTAACATTTGTTTTTATTTATTTATTTATAATAAAAAAGTAAGGATAATGTGTCCAAACTTTTCTTTAATACACCAAAAAACAATACAGTAATAATCTTGACTCTATTATGTGTAACCTTCGGTTTCAGAATATAATGACCACAAATAGGGTAGTTAGGCTAATTTCAACTAATCAAAGTATGGGGAAGTAGTAACAGAGGAATGTTATGCACGTAAAAATGCATAACAAGAGGCATTTATGTAATTATATATATGTACGAGAGTGGTATCATTGTAAGATCAAATTGATAAAATTCCTCCCTTTAAAATCCCTAATGAGGGTTAAGAATATGAACCTTTAATTGATATAAAATTCTGTGTTGGAATTTAATTAGCATCTAAGAAAAATCCTAGATGCTTCCTAATCCAAATGACTATTGATCGAATAAGACAGGTTTCATTATTTGATGATCATACCAATGCAATTCAACCATACATAGTACAAGTACGGGTTTTTTAGAGTCCATAGAGGTGATGAGGCTTAGGACAGACGAAGGGCGTTACATAACAGCTGATGAAGACCGTGTATCGGTTGCCCTTAGTAAGCCATGTTCAAATGTGTCTGCTCCAATAAATACTGAGTGGAAAGCGGTGTGGTTAGAGGCCAAAAAATGCCGTCTCAAGAGCATCTATGAGAATTTGCTGGCTGTTGGAGATTGTTTGGTGATTATTCAAGAGTCATGTCCTGTGTCAAATGGTGCTGGTGATTCATCAATGCTAAAGAGTTTCAGGCTGCGCTCGAACATGTCAGTGAAAGTAGGTATCTAAAGACTACTGATAATGGAGTCTGCTTAGGCTCTACTGATGAGAAGTGGCCTTATGCTTGCCTTAAAATATGGACTGTAGAGGTTGTTAAGAGTAATAACAATAGCGAGCAGAAGACGAACCACGAGCAGCACTTGCTGCAGCGTGCAATGCGTGAAGATGTTGATGTATTTTGGGATCAGTGGAAGTGGGAGCGGGAGTGGAAGCAGCAGCAGCAGAAGTGGAAGCAGGATCAGCAACGGCAGCAAGAGCAAGAGCAAGAGCGGAAGCAGAAGCAGCAGCTGCAGCAGAAGTGGAAGCAGCGGCAGCAGCAATACTTTGTTGCAGGTCCTCCTAATTCTATGATGTGTGGCTATTACAAGCTTGCAACTCCTCGATTGAAGCCTTACCGCCCTTACACTTCAGCTTGTATATCGCAGTCTAATTGGCCTGTACAACAGCTTGATCATGCAGAGCAGCTACTGAACTGTGAACAAGAACCGAAGAAATCGAATTCTACTAATAATAGTAACACTCCTCCTCCACTTCCTCCTCCTCCTACAACAACAGCAACTACTACTACTACAATTACTGCTAGTAAAGAGGTTGCTGTTGTAACAACGCCTATTAGTAACAACGGCGGTCATCATCAATTGATCCAACTTACTGGATGTCAGGTTGGGCAGGTGATGCTTACCTGCTTCACCCCTGGGGTTGGTGGTGATTACTCTCATTATAACTCTGGCCACAACGTTAATGGATCCGGTACACGTGCATACTGCAGTTGGTAACAACAGAGACGTATCTGTCAACATTAATAGCTACAAATCTTGATCATCCTCAATTAGTTGTGTTGGATGGCATCAGTATGTAGTTTATGTTGATTCTATAAACGAAGCTACTATCTTGTCTGACAATGTTTGCTAAATTTTCCCCTAATCAAAGACTCAAATTAGATGATCAGTTACCACTTACCAGGCCATAAGATATGCAGATGCCCTGAAGTTTATTTATTTGTCACTCAAATTGGCTTATGTTTTTTTTTCTTTTTCTTTTTTCTTAATTTTTAAGGAAAAGTTAGGTCAGGATATTATTACAAATCAAGCTCCGCTAGAGTAGAAACACTCTGGAAAGAGTTCATACAAAACTCTAAATTATTTCGAGTATCCCATCTCACAACTAAGTGGGCTACTGAATTTCCGACCCTCTTAACATGAGAGACTGTAAAGCATTTAAAGACAAACTAAGCAAAGAATAATAAATTTTAGTAACTCCAATATATCATACAAATATTTCCTAAATGAACTTAATATTTTTGAAATTAATTGAAATATATAAGATGAATCGAACAAGGCCTCAGTATGTTTCAAGAGCTCATTTGAACTTCTGAAGGAATAAAAATTCAGCTAGCTAGGACTCTTTTATTCTCATAATACTATGTACAGATAGAAATTGGGACGCTAAATCAATGCTTAAACTTTTACTACTATATACAGTATAATATAATTTCTCCTAACCTTAACATTTTCTTCAATTTTTTCACAAAAAAACATATTAATCTTGAGTTCTTGACTCTATTAAGTCTAACCTTTAGTTTCAGACTAGTGACCACATAAAGGGTAGTTAGGCTAATTTCAACTAATCAAAGTATAGTTATGACTAATGAGGGTTAAGAATCTGAACCTAATTAGTAAAATTCTGTGTTGGAATTTAATTAGCATCTAAGAAAAATCCTAGATGCTTTCGAATCCAAATTACTATAGATCGAATGAGACAGGTTATACCCTTTTTAAGCTTTCATTATTTGAGCTCAAGAAAATGAATTGAAGGTTTACATACATTAATTTAGCATAATAGCCATACATAGTACAAGTATGGACTGTCAATGTCATCTTGTTGAGTCCATCGAAGTGATAAGGCTTAGGACATCCGAAGGTCGTTACATAACAGCTGATGAAGACCGTGTATCGGTTGCGCTTAGTAAGCCATGTTCAGATGTGTCTGTTCCTAAAAATAATACTGAGTGGAAAGTGGTGTGGTTAGAGGCCGGAAAATGCCGTCTCAAGAGCATCTATGAAAAGGTGCTGGCTGTTGGAGATTGTTTGTTGATTATTCAAGAGTCATGTCCTGTGTCCCGTTCAAAAATAAAAAAAAATTGTACTGTGTCAAATGGTGCTGGTGATTGGTGCCTCCGAATTAAGAATCTGAGCAGCATCAATGCTAAAGAGTTTCAGGCTGCGCTCGAATATGTCAGTGAAATTATGTATCTAAACACTACTGATAATGGAGTCTGCTTAGGCTCTACTGATAATTGGCCGCCTTATATATGGACTGTAGAGGTTGTTAAGAGTAACAACTATAGCGAGCAGAAGACGAACCACCAGCAGCACTGTCTGCAGTGTGCAATCCGTAAAGGTGATCAGTTGCTTTTAGAGCAGTGTGAGCCGCAGCGGGAGCAGGAGCGGGAGCGGAAGTGGGAGCGGGAGCAGAAGCAGGAGCGGGAGCGGGGGTGGGGGTGGGCGTGGAAGTGGGTTCAGCAGGTTGCAGAACCTAAGTCTATGATGCCTGGCTATTACGCTTTAGCTTGTTTATCGCAGTCTAATTGGCCTGTACAACAGCTTGATCATGCAGAGCAGCTACTGAACCGTGAACAAGAATTGAAGAAATCAAATTCTACTAATAATATTAGTAACACTCCTCCTCCACTTCTTCCTCCAACAACTAGTAATATTAGTGACAACGGCGGTCATCATCAGTTGATCCAACTTACTGGATGGCAGGTTGGGCAGGTGATTCTGAACTACTACCCCCCTGGGGTTGGTAGTGGTTACTCTCATTATAACTCCGGCCACAACGTTAATGGGTTCGGTACACAGACTAACGGCGATGTGAACGTGCATACTGAAGTCGGTAACACCAGACACGTTTCTGTCAACTTTTATAGCAGCAGATCTTGATCATTCTCGATAAGTTGCATTGGATGATCTTAGTATGTAACTTATGTTGATACTGTATCTAAAGCTACTATTATGTATCTCAATTTTTGCTAGATTTTGAATTTCCCCTATTCTAACTTTCTAAGTAGATTAGTTATCAGGCCACAAGATATGCAGATGTCCTGTTTATATGTCACTAAAATTGGGTAATGTTTTCGCTCCAAGTTATAAATTTGGCCTAGACTGATAGAATTTTATTTGGACTATTTTGAAGTCCTAGATAGCAAAATGCCTTCTATGTTTCGTTAATAGGCTAGGAGGTAGACGGAAATTCAATGTAAACAAAGCTTAATCAGGAAGCTGCAACATGCTATATTCATATTCAGTAGCAATAGTAACTTTTTCCAGAAAAACAGACATTTTATCAACTCATAAAATTTATTCATTATATTGCCAATGGTGCTCTGGCTCTAACATTATATTAATATAATGTTCAAATAATCGTGTTTTATGAACTAAAAACAATTTTGCGTTTCTATATGAACTATCTTGTTAATTTGTTATATAGTAAGGATGAAATATGTCTCAAGGAGAGTTTGTTTCACATAACTTAGATCAGATTCTGCGAGCAAAGAATACTCGAATAATATTAGGTATGCAAGTTTGAGACCACATAAAGACGTTCAAATTCAAATCTTGTACAAGAAAAAAAAAATAACAAAGATGGGAGTGGATGTCTATATCAAAAGAATCTTGCTAGGAGTGTTGTATGGTTATTATGAGGTCTTGAGGAGGCTGAACAGATATATTCCGTCGTCCAAGGGTCTATTTATGCAGGGAGAATGCTAATAATGTGCTCCTCATTCAAAGCACTTCATTGAAGATACCATTCTTTTTTGTACTTTAAAGGTTGGGATATATTCATCACTCAACATTGTCTCCTGGTGTACTATGCACAAACTACCCTATAGCCAATTGTTAAGCATCACGTAACACATCGTTACATGGTGGTGCTTATCAAATAAATATAAACATACCATTAGTTATTTATCATTAGGATGAATATATAATGTGTAGAGTGTAAGCTAACATTCGCGCACTTGTGGACCACACGTCCAGGTCTTGCTTACTCCTAGTCAATACCTTAACACTTGTTTTGCTTTCACCATCGTGCTTACTCCACACAATAGGCCTAGTAGAATGTCTATTATATTCTATATATACGTCGTGTGTGTATGTGTAAATATGTATGTATCATGGACAAGTTTTTAAAGTCCATCAAAGTGGTAAGTCTCTTTGAACAAAACTGTAATTGTTATCTAACAGCCTGTGAAGACAAGAAAACAATTACTCTTATTCGCAAACACGAGTGGAACGAGTCTGGAGCACTCCCTAACGGAGCAGAGTGGAGAGTAAAGTGGATAAAAGGTCCAGCTGGTTCTTTCACAGGCAAATGCCGCCTTCATAGCATCTACAAAAAGGTCTTGATGGTTCGCCGTGAAGGTGAAGGTCAGCAGAGCTATATAAGGGTATACCAAGACCGCTGGCCTTCCCTAGATCAGGGCACTGAGGTTGAATGGAACCTCAGCTTGAAGCAAGTCAGTTTCGGAGAAGGTCTTGGGATCGAAGCTCAGCTCACAATCGATTACCAGCAAGTTAGCTACTTCCTTGCAGGTCCTAAGTCTATGATGTGTAGCTATGACAGATTTGCAACTCCTCGATTGGAGCCTCACACTTCAGCCTGTAAATCGCGCTTGCATAACTGGATAGTACATCAGCTTGTTGATGCAGAGCAGCTACTGAAACATAAAAAAGATCAGAAGAAACAGAATTCTACTAATAGTAGTAACACTCCTCCACCACTTCCTCCTACAGCTAGTAATACTACTACTACGACTATTACTGCTAGTAAAGAGATTGCTTCTGTAAGAACGCCTGTTAGTAACAACGGCGGTCATCATCAGTTGAGCCAACTTACTGGATGGCATGTTGGGCAGGTGGTGCTTAACTACTTCACCCCTGGAATTGGTGGTGGCTACTCTCATTATAACTCCGGCCACAACGTTAATGGCTCCGGTACACAGACTAACGGCGATGTGAATGTGCATACTGCTGTTGGTAACACCAGAGATGTTTCTGTCAACTTTTATAGCAGCAGATCTTGATCATTCTCAAATGATTTAATTTGCAGTAGATAAAATTAGCTAGTATGTAATTCATGTTGATTCTGTATCTTAAGCTACTAATGTATTATGTATGCCAATTTTTGCTAGATTTTCCCACAATTAAGGGCTCAAATTAGATCAGTTACCAGGCCACAAGATATACAGATGCCCTGAAATTTATTTGTCACTCAAATTGGCTTAAGTTTTCGCTAAAACTTAATTATGATTAAGAGTTTAAGATATATAATGGCCTAGATAGACTGATAAAATTTTACTATTTAGATAAAATTGTTACAGACTTGAATATGTACTGTAACAAAGCGAAATTTAATAACTCTAGTCAGTAGTTACAATCGCAGTTGCAAACATGAGAATTGGGATTTCCTAGGAAATGGAAGACGATGAGGAATTTAGTTACCTTGAGATAGGTTATTTATGACTTTTAGTCTTTTACAATTGGTCGTAACCGTCATCTCACACTGGTTAAGATCAAAAATATCTACCACTAAAGTTTTTTTAGGCTTGTAAGTAGTCCGTCTTTTTTATGGGTAATCCATACCCATTTACAAGTAAAATTAAACGTGCTACAAAGTTGAACAAGCCAACTTTTGATAGGATTGCAACCGACATTCAAGATTGGTGATAAAGCTAGCTAATTAAGCTTTTAATTTTGTGAGGTTGAAATAAAAAATTTGTAAATAGGGTCTTTAGCCTTTGGGTAAGTTATAGGAGCATTTTAAGTACCAGATAATTTTATGACAAACATTTAAATAAGTCGAATGTAAAATAAATATTGTACAAAAGTTACTCTAATTTTACTTGCTTATTTTGCTTTAAAAAGCTCACATGCAATATTACATATTTTGTCTCAATCAGTTGGCTAACTAAAAATCATACCATGCATAGAGTGACCCATGTATGAAATAATTAACACATGCTAATATATCTTTGTCTTCAAAATAAAAAATAAAATAAAATAAAATAAAATAAAATGTTATCAAGTCGTGTATGAAAGTCTTCAAAGACACATAGCCTTTAATTTATCAAATATTGATTGAATGTTTTTGTTTTTTTTTTTAAGTATAAAATTGAAAACATGGTCAGAATATGATGCGAGCTCAAATACAAGTATTTTTAAAAAACAATCACAATTACTATGCCAATTCTGTTCAATGTAATTATATTCAAAACCACACTTTTATTAGTGAAGAGTGGGTTAAAAGGAAAAAATTAATTATAAAATTGAAAATCTATATTGTTTACTTCGTATGAAAAGAAAGAAATATGTCGGCTAAACATTAAAGAAAAGAAATTTTTTTTACTAAAATGCAAATTGTCAAACTTTTACCTTGATAAACACGTGAGTATAGAAAAGATATTTTTATTTTAATTTACCAACGCATAAAATATGTAATAAAAGTCAAATTTCAAGCTGGTACATTGTACTATTAAATTTAAATTTAAAGCAAATACTTAAAAAAAAAAAAGTTGTAAAATTCAAACATAAAAGTTTGCTCAAACAATCTACTTGGATGGACAAGCCAACTTTCTTGATTGGTGATCACGAAGCTACATACATAGCTAGATACCTAGATTCTTCAATTCTTTAAGTTTTGGGGGGAAGAAAACAAAATTAGTTAATTGTTTGGGGCCTTTGGGTAGGTCTAGGGAGTATTTGTTTTGATATACTCTCTTCATGTCCAAAAGTTATTACGGAATATCAAGTAAAATCTATTATTGTATGTAGATTAACATAATTGGAGATCAAAAGGAGCATTATTAAGGTGTGTTGGTGTAAGAATTAAATCATAAGATAAAAACAAAGTGAAAATAATGTTAAATCTTTAAAGAAATAAACATAAATGAAAAATATTAAAATCATTTTTAAAAATGAGATAATAATTGACCAATCAAACCATGCATGATTGCATATAGCCATATATAGTGGCCCATGTAAAAATTCTTAGCTAAACAAGACATTCACATATGCTAAACTTGTGATTCAAAATTTAGCTTGTAGTGAATCCATATATAACAAAAATCTAGAATAATTTGACTTGTTAAGTCTACTTACAGAATAATTCCGATTCCTTTTCCATTTGCAAATACTAGCCTACTAGGGGAACTTGCGAGTCGCGACTTGTCAAGTTGTGCACATTTATGTCTTGACTCCTCTTTCTATATGAGGCTTTACATAATTACAATACATTATTTCACTTATTAAATGGGTATTTTATCTGAACTTATTACAGTAGTTATTTTCTTATCTTTCTCAACTTAATCATCAACATTTTATTGCAGTAGTTATTTTCTTATCTGAATCTATCATCCTTTATTTCATTCGTATTACTCCATTTGTATTACTTATCTAGTTATCTTACTGATCTAAATCAACCATGAGATTTTATTGGAACTTATCTTTATCTTATCTAAATTCTTATACTATGTCTTATTTGGATTTATTAACCCTATATTATACTTTATCTATATAATCTACTCTGAATTTATTAGTTCTTATATAATTTAAAATTGATTATATTAGACATGAAAAAAGGTCAATCTTACGAGCGTATGTTTAGTACGATCAAAGTCAACATGGAGACGAGCAACAATAATATGTGACCGTGTGACGCAACCTTAATGTTCACATTAATCACGATATATTCTATGGATGAGATTGAGAGATCACAACTTCATACAAGTCATTATCCAAGTCCAATCATGAGTGAAATTCCATCCTATCTCTTATCACAATTCTAGGAACAAAGTGATTGATCATGATAATTTTAAGAATATAATTTAAGGACCAATTTATAATTCACAAGCAAGTTGCAAACCATTAAATTATTGTACTCGTATTATAGTAGTACATACTTTGAATCAGGTACTCTATTATATTTGCCTACCTCTATAAAAGGAGATGATATATGTCACAAAATATATCACTTCAAAATACAATTAAACAAGATATTTTTACAAACACGTCAAAAAATTAAAATTACATAGAAAAGTCGTACAAATTTGTTAGCCATGCAATTTCCTGCTTCAGCTCCAACACAAGGGTACCCTCCTTATGGTTATGCCCCGGCACCGTGTTATCCACCGCCTTCGAATTGTGGCTACCCTCCTTACTACTCGTGGGGGTACCCGGCCCCTTATAACGCGTTCCCCGGGAGTGTTTTTAACGCCGGGGGTAACACGAATGGGTCCGGTACGCAAGAAAACGGGGACGTGAACGTTGGGAATAGTAAGGAGAAATCCGGAGGTGTTGATATAGGGAAAATTGGTGGAAATCATGGTAATACTAATGGACAACAAGTAGCTGGTGATGTTACTCTTGGCAACATTGGTGGTCGTGCCTAATCTTTAATTTTGTAAATTTGATCGAATAATTTATAATCTATGTATTAGTTTTCCTTTTAAAAAAGAAAAAAAAAAAAAAAGACTACTGATTTGTTATGCTTTTTATTGTATCGTTAATTAGTTGCGATAATTTGTAACTCTGAAGATTTGCTATCATTTGTATGATTATGATGTCTTTGACGATTTGTAGTCTTTTGAATTTCAAGTTTAATACAGTATATGTGAAGTTCAAGATATTTGTGTCATTTTGAGGCTTTTTGTCCATTATAATCAGAAGTAGATTGATCAAACAACTAAACTTGAAACATGATGATACCTTTACTTTTGATCTAATCACGTTCTTAATCATTGCCAATTAGACAATTAGTAGGGCTAAACCAAACATGCATAACTTCTTTGAGATTAATTATAGGCACAACATCACTAGCCAATCACGTGATCCCTTCATGCAATCACGTGCAGCACGCATGTATTAGCTAGATTCGGAACACCATCCTGAGTAGTCCTAGGTGCACGATATAATCTGTGACCAAAAATCCGGAAAGATTAATTAATGTAATTAAAGACAAGCTACATGCACAAATTGTTAATATCAATTTTATTCTAGTTACCTTTATTTTATGAAATTTCCATATTTTTTTTCACTTCCTCATCTATATAAGGTGTCAAGGGGATTGACATTTCTTGCAACACAATAACATGTCTCAAGTGTTTCCACCAGGTTATCCACAAGAACTGAAAAAATATGGCTACCCTCCGCCTTTCCCACCAGGTTATCCACCGGAACAATACGAAAAATACGGCTATCCTCCTAGTCTTCCTTCTGATCACAACCAAAGCCATTCCGTGGCTAACCACCAATCGCCGCCAACTCCAGCTTCAACTCAGCGTACTGATCAAGGGCATAAATATCCTACCATTATGTTTCCTTGGGGACCAGGTAGCTATATTCCTATAGCGGGAAATGTTTACAATTCCGGCTTTAATGTCAATCATTCCGGTACACAATCGAATGGAGATGTCAAGGTTGGCAATCGTAACAACTAAACTTAACAATGCATTACAACGTAAAGCTGGCCTATGATCGAATCTTATGTACGTTGATAATTTAATTAAATAGGTCGGGTTTAATATTATCTGTGTAACATTTGTTATAACCACTATGTAATGGACTTTCTATCCTTTTATGTTTTAAGGTAATCTAAACATGTGAACTTTAGATGTTCAATATTATTGATCAAAGTTAATTGATCAAATTGAACTTGTGTGTTACGCAACATATGACTCAATTTTAGGCGATTAACTTCTTACGAAGAGAATTAATTACCCTAAGAATATGTGCTTTTCAAACATGGTGAGGCCACAACAGAATAACGAATATGGGCACAGGCTAATGTCAATGCAAAATTTTAATCGAAGTCATGATAACTATTGTTTTCGCGGTCTATTTCTGTTGAAGAGAGCTACTCTAAGGAAGTAAGGATATATGCTTTTCAAACATGGTGGGTATAGAATCACTGATTATTTAGCCACCGTCCATGTTTTACAAAAATACATACTTCTAACATTCAAAAAAGTTACATTCCTTTGCTTTTTACATACAAGAGCTAGATTTTCTGTATACATATGCCTTAATAAAGTTATAATCATGGGATATGTTCAAAGGTTATGATGATAGTGACCCTTTACCCTTAGGTTATCATCCACTAGCTTGAAGCATCTATCCAATTTCTTTTCTAGGCCAATCAAAATTAATCTCCCATCAATACAGACACGTCTTTAGCTTTGATTGGATAACACTGTTGATCATGTGGTTTTATTGTAACAGGAAAAACTTATGTGAAATCATAAAAATCTTTAATTTATGCCGGTATCAATAATCACTTTACTGCGAATCTTATCACCAAGTAATTTGCTTAGCTTGAATTTTAAGCAGATGCTTTATGCTTGGACAATTGATCTTACATACCTTCTTATATAGAGAGGATTTGTATGTATCTCTTGCTAATATTTTTCATATAAAAAAAAAACAACTTACCTCAACATACATTAGCTTATAATTTCAATTGTAAAATATGGGCCTCGTTGACGCTATTGATAATGTTGTTCCAATCTCTCCAAACTCTAATGCTAATTGTGCTCCTCCCTCACCAACACAAACTCCCCCAAATAATGGTAGTTACTATCATCAATCCAACTTTCAATCAAACTCAAACCCGCCTTGTTATTCCAACCCGAGTTATGGATACCCTCCTGCGTATGCCCCTAATGGTATGTATGGATCGTACTACAACACGGGTAACAATGTGAATGGATCAGGCATTCAAAAGAATGGAGATATCAAAATTGGGAACCGAAGCCAAAGAACTGGAGGTGTTAAGATAGGAAGTATTGGTAGCAACATTGGCAACCAAGGTGGACAACAACTTGTTGGTGATGTTAAACTAGCCAACATTGGCTAATTGTTGGACCAGAGTAGCTTTATAAGTATTTTCTTTGTTGTACTACTAAAAACTATGCACTTCTCTTATGTTGAATACTTGCACTAGTGGCAGTCTGGCATAGCCATGCCACTAAGGTGCATGGGGTGTCGATTGACAACTCATATAAAAAAATACTTCGTATATTATTAACCATTTTTGTTTCTTATAAAAATGTTTCTGTTTTATGTACTTCGTAATTCAAGTCGCTTATTCCAGTGACAATAATATAGACACCTACTTGTTTAGCAGCTATATGACGTTATAAAAACAAAATGCGTTTGCCGGGAGTTGAACCCGGGTCTATTGCTTGGAAGGCAATTATCCTAACCGTTGGACTACAAACGCTTGATGCTTTAAAATAAAGTATATTTAGTTTATGTTCAAAAATAATTTTACCTTTGTTATTTAGTACTCCGTATTTTAGTGCATTTATATATTTTCTTTGTTTATTCTTCCCCAATCAATAGGGGTGAAAGTTCGGTTTGCAGCTTGGATTATTGCCAAAATCGAATCAATTCAAATTAATTTGATTTTTGGGTTTCTCAAACCAAATCTAAACCGAATTAAGATTCGGTCCAGTCCAAAGCAATCCAAATTAATTCGATTTTTCTAATTAGAATTCAATCCAAACTAAAATTTATTCTCTTCTTTCATAACATTTAAACCCGAAAACCAAATTTCACCTAGAAAAATCCTACAATCATTCAATCTCTTCTTATTAATACATTATTTTTTGTGAGAGAGTGAGATACTGAGAAAGGATGATTGAGAATTAGGGTTTTTTTTTTTAGGGGTTTATATATGAAAGGGAAAAGGGGTTGGGATGAAGAGAATAATAGGAAGAAATTATCTTGATATTATTCTCCAAACATATCTTTGACATAACAAAGATAAATATGGTAATTTTGTGCATTTTGTCATCTTTGACTTGTGTAAATTATATCCCATAATTCCCTCCCCTCTCATAGCTGTAATTTATTATGTACTTAAAATAGTCTTTAGTTTGTATATTTATAGACTGTAACTTTATGCAAAGAAATACATCTCACCAATTATCTTTTACATGGGATATTTTGTAAAAGAAAATAGGCTTAATGTAATGGGTTAAAATTTCGGTTTGTAATTCGGTTTTTAGTTTTTTTAACCCCCAAACCGTCTCTAAATCGTAATCCATATATATATATATATATATATATATATATATATATATATATATATATATATATATATATATATATATATTCCAAATCAATCTAATCCAAATTTTAAAAAATTAAAAAATTAAAAAAAAAATCCAAACCTAATTATTCGGTTCGATTTTGTTTTAATCCAAATTACTTTGACCCCTAATAATTATTTTAAGTATCACCAACTGCTCTAATAATAACGGTATGTAAACATCAATTTATGGAAGACAAATTCCATTCGAGAAGCATATAAGGGACCAAAATAAAATATACAAACTCCATGTAAGAAGGAACATAACGAGGCTAATTAGTTTTTAAATATTGTATTAAACTATTAATTATGATGAATCACCATGGGACGTATCTATATGAAAAAGCCAATCAGTAATAAAGAGAATTGTATCTGGTTCATTTTTCTTCATACAAGTATCAAAGAAGAATAATCTTATCAAAAGTTAAGATAATTAATTATAAATAATCTCCTAATAAACATGTGATGAATCATGAAATGTTGTTTTATCTTTCAAATAAATATGTGAAATTTCTTTTAAATTTAATTTGCCTTATGAGCTAGCTAACGTTGTCTATCTTTAAAAATGTGTCTTGTCAAAAAAAAAAAAAAAAACAAAAACAAAAAAAACCTTAAAAAAAAACTTTAAAAATGTGTGAATCACCATCTTCTTAATTTTATTCTCCCAAATTGTTGTGGTTCCATAGTTATTTAATGCACAATTAGGTTTAATTAGCTAATTAAGTCACCCATATATTATTAACAATGATCTGAAATTCCTAACCAAGCATGCTTAAATTATTGTGGAGTTTTTGAACAGGTAAGTTCTAGCTTAAAGATATAAATGCACTTTGTTAGTACAAGAAGTACCATTAGATAACACAATTGGGGAATTTATAGGTGAAGGAAGGCATTGCACATATGCAAGAAGTCTATTAGCTACTTAGGTAGGTGGGATACTCGTAATTGTGTTCAAATCACATGTATATTGGCTTTTTTCTCTTAAAACCTGTAACATTGGCAAAACTAGCTCGAACTAAATTAATAAAATCCACTAATCTATCTTTCCATAATAAAAGAACAAAACTATGAGTGATTTAATTAAAACGAAAATATCCAAGATTGAAATCTAAAGAGAAGACCTCTAGCCAACATCCAAGAAAAATCATGCATGCATGCACATTTACTAATCTAGTAGTGTTCTTTAAAGCATATGCTCTTTAGTCTATAACTCTTTATATATGATGATAAACAAACAAATAAAAACAATATAATACTTAATACCACCATTAGTACGTCTCATTGATGTCTATAAAAGGTGAAAACAAGTCTTCTCGTGTTACATGACCAAAATAAAAAGAAACTATACCAAATATGCAAAATCCAGCTCCTACTAATCAAAGAGAAGTTCCTCCTAATGCTAGTCATGGTTTTCCACCACCATTATACAATCATCCTCCTTTTGGTACTCCTTATTACCCAAACTACGGTTATCCTCCTCTATTTTACCCTTACAATTATAATCATTTTCCTTTCTTCCATGCCCCATCGCCAGGTAGCTACGGATTCAATTCCGGAAGTAATACCAATGGCTCCGGTAAACAAACCAACGGAGATACAACAGTTGGCAACAATAGCAGCACTAGTTCGAGTCATGTCAAAATAGGAAGTATTGGTGGAAATCATGACAATAAAGACAGCCAAAACAAATCCGGGGATGTTACCCTAGGGGATATTGGCCGGATTAAGTGAATCTTGTTTACATAAACGCACTTTACTATCCATATCTAGTTTGACTGTCACATACGTGTTACATAATAATAATAATAATAATAGGGCTTGTAATAATTTTGTAACGAGCTGAGATATATAGGTATGCTTTAAGTTCTTGCTAGCTTTTAAGGTTTCATATACTACGTAAGAAATTATGTTCTAATAGTTGTCATTATTTAGAAAAATGATCATAAGCATTGGTTTGTCATATATAGATAATTTTCTTCTCTTTCACAATCTCACGCAATAAATCATGAATAATATGAATCCTCTTATTAATATGATCCAATGAACTTTTGTGATTCTCTCGTTTATGTACTATAATTAAATTCAAAATACATGGAGTGAAAATTTTAATTCATTTGAGAAGAAGGGGCCAAATTTTTTTAAAAAAAAAAATCGAGTGCAAAGTTTATGTAAAGGAGCATAATGTAATTAGGTTAATTAGTACTAAACATTACTACATGCATATTGCATACACCATGGGACGAATCTCTGTGACAATGAAATAGCCAATTAATTACAAATAAGAAGAATAGTATCTAGCTCTTCTTTGTCCTACAATTATAGTAGTATATAGAATCGTAACTATTTGAAGACATTGATTAGTGACGAATCATAAATTAAAAGTTATTATAATAATTAATTTAAATGAAGCTTATAATTGTACATGTACCTTAGCTCTAATTCGACCTAAAATATACGCATATTACTCTCTTCACATGGTGTCAGAGTCATCTAATTTATTTTTTTTTACTCATCCCTCTGCTTCTATGATCAAAACCCTTTCGTTCTCTTGCATCTCACACGACATGGTTTCCTCCCCAACTCAGAAGTGTATCATCAATATATTCACTTCAAAAGTGCAAGAAACAAACCAAAATAATTCTGCTCCTAAAACTCAAAGAGAAGCTCGTCCTAATATTGTTCATGCATATGTTCCACCATCATCACTATATAATCATCATCCTCATTTTCATGCTCCTCACAACCCGGACTATGGCTATAATCCTTTACCTTCCGTTCATGCTCCGTCTCACGGGGGTTGTGTGATCAATATTGTAAACAATACCAATGGCTCCGGGGAGCAAACCAATGGCGATATGAAAGTAGGCAACCGCATCAACAAGTGGACTCGCATCACAATTACTAGTAGAAGTGCTTGTGCAAACAATGAAGACATTAATAAAACAGAGGATGGTAAGGAAAAAAATTGCGTTTGCCGGGAGTCGAACCCGGGTCTATTGCTTGGAAGGCAATTATCCTAACCGTTGGACTACAAACGCTACTTGTTAATTCATACAGTATATAATTATTAAATAAAAAGCTTATATACAAGGAGCACATGAGTATATGCTTGCATTCTCAATTTTTTTTAGGTAAGAAAAATGCTCTTCAATTTCAATAGTTCTACCGCCTACACATATCGTAAATCCAAAAAAAAAAAATCTAATATAGTACTGCGAATGTGCAATTGAAACATGCTAGATTAGTGAATTTTTTAATGTACAATCGGTTGTACCTTATGCATGTTAACTAAGGTTATTTTTTTGCTCATGTGCTTGTAAGTTGTAATCATGTATACCCTTTTACCTCAAACACTTTCAACACCATCTTTTAATCCCATCAACCATAACACTACGTATCTCATACCTTTGTTCGGTGGTTCACCAACTACTTCCTCCATGGGATTGATGCTACAACCTTAATTTTGATGGCTCGTGTAAAACCAACTCCTCATCAGCTTCATCCACGACAATCACAGCAACCACGTCTCAGCCCACATGAACAACTTCAACACGACTCTTACGATCTTGGTCAGAATTGAAGCAATGACAACGGCTACACAAAGGTTTACAGGTATAGCTAACATTTTTCTGAAGAAAGTATGGCTAACATTGATCATCTTGTAATTTCCCCTATGTATAAATCTTTGAAATAGTCTGCATCTTCTCTCGATTATACATCATGGGTAGACTAGACGCTCCCCTAAAGAGAGGACTCCGAATTATTACTTGTTTTCTTATCTTATAGAAATGTTTAATGTAACTAAAACGCAAATCAACATGAAGCAAGCACCAAGGAAACAAATCTGTAAACAATGGTGGCAGAAGTAAAGAATACTTAAACTTTAAGTTTAGAAGAAAATCGATTCAATTCATATTCATTTCAAACCCTTGTAAAAAGCAATAACCAAGAGCTAAGGTAAATCTCATTAGTAGCTGAACAATCTTATTAAAACTTGAGTATAAGGTACATACAATTTAAGTAATTACCAAAAAAGTCTGTTTCATGGCCGTTAATCACATCATTAGGGCCTTCAAACTTAAATACACAAATTTTAGGTCCATGATCAACCTCCATTAAAATAAACAAACTTAATCTAATAACAACTCCCACTCAGTAATAATCTTCTTAGTAAGTGTAGCCCTTGACGAACATGCCCTTCTTGGCCTCCTCGGACTCACCCTCACCAGTGTACTTACCGAGCTGAGCCAAAGAGTTGGACTTGGCCCGTTGCAACAGGGCATCTTGAGCAGCCTTCACATTCTCGGGTCTTCCACCCCAGGTCTTCAAGCAGGTGTTTTGAAGGGCTCTTGCGTAGGAGAAAGATACATGCCATGGGTTGGGGCTCTGGTTCATGGCATTCAAGTTCAAGGTTGCCTCCACCTCAGATTGCCCACCAGACAAGAACTGCCAGTCAAAGCAAATCAAAAATCACAACAACATTCTCAGGAAATGATCAAAGGGGTGAAACACTAAATTCTTCCTACACTGAGGTAATATACATGACATTTCTATAAAATGTATGATATCGGTAAACATACACAATTAATAACTAAACGATTTAGGGGTCAACCTTATATTCAACATTCAAGTATTAAGGGGCAATGAATGGACGGGATAGAAACCATGAACAATAAAGAGATAAACCTTAATCAACAGAACTTATTGGGTACTATGTGGCCTACAATTTAGGGTCGAAGGCAGTACATGATGTTTTGCTAAAATGTATGATAAAAGTACACAGATAATAAATGAATAATTTTAAGTCAATTAAATTCAGCATTTTATTATTAAGTGTAATGAAGGTATAGGAACTTGCCATGATTCCAGGGACGGATGGGGGAATTCTCCTGTGGAGGAGCTTGAGGGTGTAGTCAGCAACTTGATCAGGGGTGGCCCTTTCCTTGCACTCAGCACCTGGGGTAACCATGCTGGGCTTAAGAAGGATACCCTCAAAGAGCACATTGTTCTCTGCCATGTAGTAGAACACTTCGGCCCAAACCTTCTGAGCAACCTCGAATGTCCTGTCAATTCCATGCTCACCATCAAGCAAGATCTCTGGCTCAACAATTGGGACCAATCCATTGTCCTAAATACAACACATGATTTATAAGAACCAATAAAAGTGAAATAGTTTAAAATAAAAAGTTTAGGTTCTGGTTTTTAGTTGCTTACTTGGGTGATAGCAGCGTAGCGAGCAAGACCCCAAGCAGCTTCCTTCACTGCCAAGGCAGATGGGCCATTGGGAATGCTCACAACAGTACGCCTGTAGAAAATCAACAATCCAATATTTGTTGTGAATATTGACATTATCTAACAAGCAAATACATAGTCAATTAGTCATACTTTGAGTAAAATCATGTTATGTACCATTTGGCAAAGCGGGCACCCTGCTGGTAGTAAGCAGCAGAGCGGGAAGCAAGACCATCAAGACCTTGGCACCATGACTCATCGTTTGAACCAGCAAGTGGCACCAAACCCTGTAAAATAGTACATTATAAATGCTCACATATCATTATTACACTAGCATACTTACTTTCTTACTCTAATCTAATCTACAAGTAAGAGAGTGGCAAGATATCGAACCTTGTCAACTTTGATACCGGGAACAATGCCCTGCTCAATGAGGACATCAACCATTTTCTTGCCATCAGTGGTGGATTGGTAAAGAGTCTCTTCAAAGAGGATAGCACCAGAGATGTACTGACCAAGGCCTGGGGCACTGATAAGAAGGGTACGGTAGGCTTGGCGGTTAGCCTCGGTGTTCTCTAGACCGATTGAGGCAAGACGTTTCCCACAGGTGGCATTCGACTCATCCATGGCCAAGATTCCACGGCCAGGTGATGCCACAGTTTTCTGCATACAACCCCCACAAATAAACAACTTTGCTTCTGAATTCTTTTCCAATAATCTTACAGTAGACAAGTATAACTACTAGAGCTAGTATCAGTTTGGTAAACCATCCACTACAATTCTTCAACATGGATAAGTTTTTAAGGTAGTCAAAATCATTTACACAAGTGTCAGAGAATCATAGAATCTCCACTTAGATACTTCTCCCGGTCATTATATATGTCTACAAAAACTCCTTTTTTATTTTCTTCTTTATTACTTCTATTCTCTATTATATTCTATTTTTATACTACCTTAGTTTTTTATTACTTAGTTGCTATGTTTCTTTTATACACTATCCATATAATCTACTTAGACTATACTTTGTGTTAAATAAAAACAAAGTCACGTGAGCTCTTGTTAAATCAGATTAATCTCCATGTGTAATTTATTGATATCAATTTTTATAGTGATTCCTTATTGATATTTAAAAGTATAAATGGTTGAGAATATGCGTTGGCAAACATGACTAAAGTAATGTAGCGACTAATTAAGAACAGAGGAAGTACTATTCAGAATCATAGGCATAAATTTCAGAAGCAATCATAACTATATACTGTAGCTAACAGACGTACATGAGCAAACATCATAACATTTAATCAGTGAAGAGATAGAAAAGGCAAAGTTAACGTACCGCGGTCTTAACAAGCTCATCGGCATAGGAGCTGGCGCGGACAGTCAGAGAAGATGGAACCGAGGGAGCAAACCTGACACCAGCAACGGAAGGAAGGCGGAGGGTCTGGCCCTTGACAAAGTCAGACTTGTCAAGGACTGGTGAGGTCTTGAGAAGAGAAGCTGAGGCCATTTTTCTTCAATGAACTGTGTATGCTAAAGAGAACAGAACAGACTAGCCAAAAGATATGCAAAGTCTTATCCCTCCTCTTAGCAAACTCTACCACACAGGCTAATCAATGCTTCAGTGCTACAAATTTATATAAGTCTAGTTATGCATGTTATCATAATATGTCTTGCTTGAGAGGCTGTCATGCTTCGGCCAGTGATGTACCGCCATGTGGATGATAAATCTTGCCTAGTTGGCACGCCTCGAGCTCAATAAGCGAGAAAATCTAAATAGAAATAAAAAATAGGGAAAAAATGACAGATGATGCAGAGATTGCAATGTATTCCTATCAGTGAAAGGTGAATATGAGGCTATTATCCTTCTAAAAAATGTCTTTTAGTATTTTAGAGATAAATGGTTATTAGTTAATCACTGGATTTTGAGGGTAAGGTTTGATGAACTACATTTTGACGGTTAATAATTGGCCATTTCAAATCAAAGATTGTGGTTCAAAACCATGTGGATGAACCATCTTCGTTGATCAAGGATGTGGGCCCACCCTTGGCTATGTCCCATTATCTTGGCTTTATCTTTCAACTTGAAGAAATGGGATTTTACACATCAGTATGGATACCAGTAGCAATACTATCACAACCAAATACATTTTTGACATATTCTCATCCACATCAAAAAAAAATAAAAAAATGCTAGACATTTAAGATATACAAATTATGAAGTTTTAAGAGTATAGAATACTTACAATAGTACCATGCTTAATTACCGTATAATCACATGATTCCTCGTGCTAATCATGATGTCCGAATATGTCATTCAATGCCCGTTTCAGAAAGTAGTTACGGTATCACTAACAGTGAGTGACTATGTCAAAATCATGGAACTTGGTTCTCATTTCCTTCAAAAAGAAGTTGCAGTGTGTTTGGACTCAGGAATTTGGAAAGAAAGAGAACAGGATGCTTATGAGCGATAGAAAGGAAAAGGCTAGCATAGAAAGGAAAAGGCTAGCCTACCCCTTTCTCCCCCTCTTTCCTTCTCCTCCCCTACAAGTTATCGTTACCACATAACATAAAGTTAATGTTCGTGTTATGCTATAATACTCAAAAGATTTAAGTCCCTGTAAATCAATTTTAAATGACATGGATACTGATTACTGAACTTATGAGCTTCCAATAGAGATGAAAAAATCCAAAAGGAGTGTACAATTACAGACTTGCTCTAAAAAAGAACACTTGCTCTTCAACTTCCATTGAAATTGAATACTTTGAAGATAAACAATTTACCAGCAAAGCAGAACATTTCAACAGCACATTTCTGATTTCTAAAAAAAGCAGAAGGCCAAAAACAAGTTTACAGAAACTCGCCTTTCATAGTGTAGAAGTAGAAGGCAGAAATGTAAAACTACCAGATGAATATATGACCAAAAACTCATTCTGTATATGAACAAGAAAAGTTAGAAGCAAACGAACAACTCATTCTGTATACTGCTTGAGAGACAGATCACCAATGCCAGCAATGACATCATCTATAGACACCTGCATCGGATCATTTAATGCTACAGCTGAATCACTGGAACTTGATTGAATCTGTGAAGGAACATCAGCAAGGGCCTTGTTCAATTGTTTTCCAAACTCATCTTGCTCGTCTGAAATCCCAAGATCCCAGACTTTGAAGATGTCTTCCAGTGAATCTTCCAATGAAGTATTCACCTCAAATGTTGTCAAACTCGAGTTCAAATCAGAATCAAGGTTCTCTACTTTTACATCTTCAGAATAATTTGGACGGAAAACATTAAGAACTTTTCCTCTCACCCTGCCTCTCTTATTTCTGGTTATAAAATCATCTTCATCATCTTCAGATAAATCAATGCTTTCAATCTCTCCAAAATCACCATCTATGAGATCCTCATCTTCATCAGATCCTCCACCAAAATCCATACTAGTCAGGTTTTCTCTGAATTGAGGAATTTCATCAGCAGACAGTTGCATACTGCTCTGCACCACTGACGTGGCTGGAGGTTCTGGTTGAGAGCTGATAATCTCCAATAATGCATCTTTAATAGAACTCCAGTCTGTATCCGAATCATCCACATCTTTATTCAGGCATGAATCAGCCCAGGCTACATCTTCAAGAGAGAGACTCTCTTCATCGACATTGGATATTAGAGAGTTCAAAAAGACAGAATGAAGTGAGTCTTCCTTCATGTCATCATCTACTATAGCCATAAGCTGCAAGACTAGCCTTCTATTAATCAAATTAATGATAGGTAGAAAGTATTCAGGATGAAATAACCACACCTGCAAGCAGACAAGTAGAAGGAAAGATGAGTACTTGAGCAGCATGATTCCACATTGCCGACCATCAACTTCAAAAGTTCACCATTTTAATCAACTAAAGTTAAACAAAATCAAGGAAGCAGGCAAGAACAACTGTACAACACTTTAGGCATACGCAGAATACGAAAGAAGAACATCAAGCAATCATCAATGTAATGAAAAAGATGGATATCCCATGAAAAATTAATCAAAAGAGAAAATTCAAACATCAGAGGTAAGATATGATTGAACATCCCAAGCATAATTATCAAGAGCAGGTCACTAAAAGCACAACAGTCTTTTACAAAAACTTAAAGCTCGAACTTCAGATAATGTTGAGTTAGCAGTTCCAGAGATGGCTCTATTCCATGAAAAGGAATGACAAAAAGATCAGTTACCAACACATGTTAACTCTAGTTATGCAAAACTACTAAATTATAAATTGTTCACAATATCTTTTAAGTGATTCCTAAGTCTGATCAACTCAATGCTAAAACGCGTGCTGTATCATAAACGACATTGCTAGCAAATCAACATGCATCATTCCATAACAAGATGAACCTTATATATGAGCACAGCAAAACATGCTTAATAGCTAATAAAAGCTTAATGGACCCTCATTCATAATTTTATTATGTACACCACATTTTTCAACATCTAAACACTAAAAGAAAAAAAGCCACAGAAATCATAAATTCCATATTTGTATGAACTACCACAGTATACCTAACCTCATCCTAGACGAATTCGAACAAATCTCAGTATGTATCCAAGAAACGACAATCGATGATGCACCAACATACAGCCAATAAAAGGGACCTTTTATAATTACCTTCAATATTCATTTGATTCTCAATTTACTAAATACAGTATTATGATCCTTAAAACTTAAAATCAGTATTCAGTACACACATATTGTAGAAACAATCTTACACCAATTTTGTGATCAAAAGTTCAAAACTACTAAAGGATGCCCAAAACCATGAAACAGTAACAATTCATGATTCTGAGGATGCCAACACTACCTAAGACCTCGTATCAAATCCCGTCTACATCTAATATATCATGATTTTGTGAGGAGTCTTAATTTCGTTTCAAATAAAACAAAAATCAAAAATCGACTAAGAACCTGAGTAGAATCATCAAGTAGGTTAATTAGACGCAAAAGTAAACCCTAAGTAAGAATGAACAGTTCGAATTGATAGAAAACCCTCAATCATACAATTTTAATTGAAAAACAGATTTTAAACTGCATACAAATTATCATATAATGAACTAATAGCTTGAATTTAGATGAAATTAAAATGAAAAAAAAAAAAAAAAACAAAAAACTTTAGAAATTTACCTTTAGATTTCTGGAAAAAAGGAAAGAATAATTGAATATCAACCAAATTTGAAATTATCTGAAAAGAGCAGAAAAAAAAGAGATGAAATTGGGGATAAATTGAGGGAATTAGAAAGGAATCAAAGGAGAGAGAAAATAGGGATTTGCAAAATAAAAGGGTTTAAGCTTAAGAAAGATATTTGGAGAAGACGATAAATTTCGAAGCGGCAAAAATAAATTCCGTTGCCGGGATTTGAACCCGGGTCTCTCGGGTGAGAGCCGAGTATCCTGACCAACTAGACTACAACGGATTTGTTGTTTTCAATTCTCTGACAATTTACACTTATTTATAACTAATTTTTTCTCACAATCTATGAGATTATACATATGAATAATCATTTTATTCTCACCCCAAAAATATAATAATAATTATTACTGTTTTTTTCTTATTTAGGTCAATCAAATTCCTATACAAGAACTTTGATTATTTATTTAATAACTTAATCCTTCCTGGATTTTGTTCAAAAAAAAAAAAAAAAGAAGTTAATTCTTTATGAATAAAGATTATAAAAAGTTCATCATATTCACAATAGATATTAAGACAAATCTAATAACTTCTGACATTATTTTATGCATAAACCAAAAAATGGTCAAACAAGGATTGATCAATTTAAAAAAAAATGGATGGTCAAAAAAGAGTATATGTGAACTAGTGTAAATAGTACAATAAATTAACATGAGTACGTGACTTAGCTTGATAATTGTATAAACATAAATGAAGTTGCTTCAACATTGAAAATGATCGGCTGTTTTCCAATTGACAAAAAACCAATGATAATGACTATTTTATCATCTTTTATGATTTCTTCAATAACGTCTTTTATATAATTAAATTAAATATTTACTATAATATCTATAATATATGTTCATATGCATTATGCACTGCACCCTGCAATCTCAAACAAATACGCGTATGTATATATAACATATATCAATACTTGTAGTATAATTTGATCTCGGATATTGTGTACCATCATTCTAATTAAAGATACTAGCTTCATACATTGATATGATGTTTAACTATTATTACTATTTAAAAAAATATCAATGGCCTTCCTTTCTCTACCGATCAATAAACTCAAAAAAGTGGATTGGCAAAAAGACGTCAACTTTTAGAGTTATAGCATGAATGAATTCATGAAGTACGTAAAAATAAATTAAGCCTCCTCCACTCAAATAGTCAAATATACCAATCCAGGCGAAATATCTCTACTCTCATTAAATTCTACCGGTAATAAAATTCAAACTGAAATTTTGCATGTTATAGTAATTCTAGCAATAATTAATCACTAATTAAAAGCCATATAATGTCAATTTAAAAAAAAAAAAACAAACAAACAAACAAACATAATTTATGTACAATACGTAGAGGTTAATACATATATTTCGTTCCACTAAAATTCAGAACATGTAATATACCCATACATATATAATTTCATACATTTGGTTGTTGTATAGTATATGAACGATTATAAACAGCAATAATTGTCTTTCTAATGCATAGTCATTTGGGTGAATAAATAAATATCGACCGATCAACACTTGAGCACGCAAATTCCGTTAGTCACATACGACATCACATCTTCAAGGTTTAATTGGTACCGTCCTCTTATCGTTGGAGCACAATGTTTCATCCATAGTGTGGTAGTTGACATAATGGCTAGGGGCCGAGTTGCGCCGAAAGTGCTTTGGTAAGCAATCATCCAATTCCTTCCCGGTATACCCATCTGGCACGGCCGGAGTCCCAATTGGTTGTGGCACCAACAATGACACGTACTCGTCCTTGAAGCTCAAGCCTAGTGGCCTCGTGCCCTCGACAAGGTTCGAGGAGGGCGAGAGGAAGAGGAAAAGGATGAGGAATGTTATTATTGACATTTTGTGGGGAGTAAGGTAGTTGGTTTTTCTTAGAAGTGGAATATGTTGGAAGGTGAGATGTTTTTTTTTTTTTTTTTTTTTGGGTGAATTGTATGGTAACCTTTATATGAGGGTGGAAAGGAGAAAAAAGGGTCATAAATAAACTTGTGAGTTACAACAAAATACCAGCTCATAGTTTAGACTAGTTGACTGATTAAAAACATGCACAGTCATTTTTATGAATAGTAGTACGTAGTATTACAGTAGGGATAGTTGGTAAGTGAAAGATTGATCAATTTTTAGCTTTTTGACAACGTTGACATGATCTTACCCGTGTTTTTCATTACTATGTCACAGTAACACTATTCCTATAATATCCCTCACACACAAAAAGGAAATTATAAGGGGAAAAAAAATCTAAAGATTTTATTTGGTCAACGTTTTTGAATTGAGACTTATTGAGCCATGCGGCCATGCATATAAAAATGATCCAACCCATTTTGTTTGGTTTTCATTTTCAAGCCCAATACTATTGGACTTTGACATGGGACAAGCACTAAGAGTCATTGATGCTAATCAAGAAATTGATTTGATATGGCATGAGAGGTATAGGTATTAATTCGAGTGTTCGGATCGAATACGGTGAGATCGGGCGAATTAGGTTTTGACAACTCTAATGAGAGGTAAGGTGGCGGGTCATAGTGTTCATACATCATGCATGGATTTTTATTTTTAAAATTTAGCATAGGTTAACGCAAGGCAAGACGACTTTTTTTATAATTGCATGTCAGGGTGGTTCTATATAAAAATAAATTGGTGGTTCCAACAAAAAAAAAATATAAAAATAAATCGGTAGCTTTTCAATATAAGAATCATTATTTTGGACACCCTATCAATTTCATTACTAATTAGGGCCTTTTAGTTGCCTTTGCACGAGTACATTATTAGGGATTGATATTAGCTTACACATAGTCGTTCGTAGTGTAAAGTTTTCTACTTAATATGTAAGTTGTTGCATATTGGAGAATAAAAGAGCTAAATCACTTTATAATATTGTAAGTAGATCGAGCCCTCATAATTGTTGTTGGGTTGCCCAAGATCTAAGATATAGCCGATTGAATGAACAATATATATATATATATATATATATATATATATATTATATATATATATATATAATTGTTGTTGGGTTGCCCAAGATCTAAGATATAGCCGATTGAATGAACAATATATATATATATATATATATATTATATATATATATATATATATATATATATATATATATATATATATATATATATATATTATATATATATATATATATATATATATATGCAAATTTAGTCAATTTGATTTTTGGTATATATACTTTTGCAATTTATTTAACATTCCATGTCAACAATCAACATCTCAAAAAGTTTTTCAGTAGTAAAAGATTCACTAATCTAACATATCTCAAAAATACAAATGGCAACAAACTAACAAAAGATGTGCTAAGAAAATTATAACTCATCTCACGTTTTAGGCTTAATTAATATTGAGAATCTCTTTAATTGGTGAGAATAAGATTTTTCTTTTTTTGAGATTTTTTTTCAATTAATTTTGATAGTTTTCCAGATGAAATTGGGCAAAATTTAATTGGGCCACGTCGGATAATTGGTAGCTTACCTGTAACAGAGGCTGAGTCATGTAAACAGGTGAGCTCTCTTGAGTGTTCTTATTGTGACACGTGTTGACAGTCAAAGGATTTTTGAATTGAAAATGAAATCACAGGCAAAATCTTGGGCTGGCAAACTACATGTATATATGATATATCTTTAGACGCGTCTTATAATTTTGGGCTACCAGTTTAATTAAGCACTATCATCAATTTTTCAAAGCATCATGCATGTATTCATGTGACTCAATTTTGGTACTCGCATTTTTATTTTATTTTATTTTTATAAAAATATCATTGGCTGTTTGGCACTCTAATAATCTAATTTTAAGCAATGTGTATATTTTTCCACTCTCATATTACTCTTTTATTAATTCATCCCTTTTAGTTTTCGCTATTTAAAAAAAAAAAAAAAAACGCAGAATAAAATAGTCGAGTTTGATACTTGGATACACATCTATATTGAAAATTATGAGGTTTTTTTTTTTTTTTTTTAAAAAAAAAGAAGATTGTAGAACATACAGAAAAAAAAGAGATTTACTAAAAAAAAAATGATATAGACAACATTTGAAATGCTTGCTGGCTGCTAATCACATCAAGCTTGATTAATTAGTTACTTGACCCAACCGTACCGTATACCCTACTAATAACTACAATTAATGTAGTCGTACGGTACAATACGTCAATGGTACGTAAAGTAGTCATTTAATGCATGTAGTTCTGCTAATCGACAGGAATCAAATGCCAACTTCTATATCCTTCTTTTATGAAACTAATATTCAAGTGCCAACTTTCTTAATTACTCGCCTTAGTTATTGGCCCGAGTGATGTTCCGAATCATCATAAATTTATAAGTTTAATCAAAACTAATTTAGTTAATGTTGAATAATAAGTAAATAAAAATATAATAAGAGGTTATATATATGGAAAATTAAACACTATTATAAAAATATAAAGAATTAAATTTACGCCAATAAAAAGTTTTTTAAAAAGACTAAACATGAATTAACACAATTCAACGCGATGAGAGAAGAGTGATGACAGACATTTGAGACATGTAACACCGACACATGATGTTAGTATGTTATGTGGTTATGCACTTGTACCTTTGAATTTTAATAATATTATGGATGTTATATAATTATTTTTCAATTCCAAGCATAACACTCTATTCATTGCGTCATTTCGAATTAAATATCTTAAACATTTTGTCCTAATTATACGAGTACTTGAATAAAAATGGCTAAAATTTTAATTTTTTTGATCCATACATATTTCTCCACGAATTTTATCGGGCGAGCACCGATTTAATTGACTTATTTGTCCAATTTTCAGTCTTTCAATCAAAATTAATTCCCCACTCATTTAATGTGTATGGTCTCCAAATTTTTGAACATAATTGTCTTACTTTTGGAAACTAACTATAATTTATTAATTTAGTTGAAATTCTTGTTAGAAAATTAGTTTTGTAACCTACGTTTATGGAAGTTATTAGTTACTGTAACTCCTTATAAATATATTGGATCATACAATAAACTATTGCACACTCTATTGACATACGAGTACAAGACATTTATTTGTTTTTACATTAAGTATGACTCCATATTAATTAAGGGTCTGTTCTTTTCAACTTATTTTCAGTTCAGTTCAGCTCTAATTAGTTCAGTTCAGGTCCTAATTTCCTTCTCTCATTAAATATTCAGTTCAGTTTAGTTTAATTCAGCTCCAATCAATTCAATTTAATTCAATTCAGTTCAGTAAATCAGAAACAGGCCCTAAGAGTGTGTCAAGACTCAAGAAAATCTAGTCATTAATAAGACATACTTCGTATTAGTTAGGTGTACATAATACATTAAAAAAAATAGTTATTTCTAATTAATCTTGTTGAATAGATCAAAGTGCATTTTGAACCATCTAATTGTTTTGTCATTAAAAAAAAAATGATACATTATTATTGTGTGAGTATAGTGTTTTGATCTCTAAAATATAAACAAAATCGATTAGTAACTATGTCGATTAAGGTGTTTAACTTGGGTAAATTTCTTACTTCTACTATCTTTTGGGTAAAGCCATTTTTGTAATATTATTATTTACTTGTAAGATTTAAGCATTAAAAAAAAAAAAAAAAAAAAAAAGGGTGTGGAATAGTACTATATTTATATACATCAAACACAAATCAAATTGATAACATCATTAAAGCAAAATCACAATGATTTATTGTGACTTGTAGGAGGATTTCCCTTCCTCAATCTCACTCAAAGAAGATCGAAATTTAATTTCTCTCTTCAAAAAAAAAGGTAAAAAAAAAAAAAATGGATGTATAAGCCTCTTCCTTCTCGGCTTCACACAAGATGAGAGACGCTTCCCATAATCCCATGTACATTAAAAAAAAAACCTATGGGTTGAGCTTAAGAACTATTGAGGATCGTGTAGCACATGCTATGACTCACCTTACCTTGCTCGAGTTTTCAACTAGAGTATGGACGGGAGATTGTCCAAGTGTGGTGGAAGATGTAATCGCTACTGATTTTTTTTTTTGTATATACAAAATGTGATTAGTAGCCCATTATCACTAATTTGGGCCTGGATTAGCTGTAAAATAAGCGAGGGCCCCAACTAATGGGGCATTAATGTAGGTGGTGGGCTCGGACTTTCTAAAATCAGCCCGATTGTCGTCGTACAAGTCATCCTCTCCAGGCCCGCCCACAACAGCACCGATGTGGACATTTGGGTTGGGCTGGGTCGAGTTAAAATAAATGGACCCTTCTTTACAAGCAATGGGCTGAGGGTGGTCTTTAATAGAAGGTAATGATGAACCTCTATGGTGAATCCTTTGAGGGTACTTGAGACTATATCCTACCATGTAGGACATTCCCAAGGGGTTCTCACCCAAAATGTAGTTAACCTGCCTTTGGGCTATCCGCCGGAGCTTGTCGGCCCCAACGCTAACGGCACCACAATTCACGGTTTGTGATGTTTTGTCGAGGTATTTTGCATAAACTAGTAAGAGGAAAGAAATGGTTGTGGCATGTTGGAGATTGCTGCCCCCCGGGCGGTAGATGAGGCCACCGGGGGTGTACTCAATGTGGAAAGACGAGGTTTCGGGGATTAATGTGCACATGAAACTATCTGCTGATGATTTGTAGAGTTGTAAAGAGTATGTGCTTCCTTCTAGCACTTCCTGCAACATATATAAATATTTATGTTACTTCAATCAATAGGACGATAAGAACCTAAAAACATATTTTGTTTCGCAAATGGTTTAGAACAATTTTGATATACGCAACCTTATTTCTAATCGGTAAAACTACCTAGCAAAAAAGCTATTGCAAAAAATTTATCATAAAGATTATAAGGGAGACATGTAAATTCAATTGCCTTGAGCATCACAAAAAATCATAGCAACTTAGAAATAAATGTACAAGAAGAAAGAAATTTGACTCTACCAAACATGTTCCTAGGAATACGCTATCATATTTCGTGTAGGCCCAACAAAAACAGATTATCAAGAATTCAAGATGCATGCATTATGATAAATTGCATGGTCCAACTCCAACACTTCGAAAGGAGATTGACCTTATTTCTTACCTCATGCATGTAAAACACATTAAATCTTCTATCATCAATGAAAATTGATCGATCAACAAACAATGAAACGGGATATTATAGAATTAAATCAAGGTCCGTCAAAGTAAGAAACTAAGAATGCATCTGAGTATCAAATTTGAGCATGTACATCAATACCGAACCCATAACAATGTCCTATGTATGATTTCAAAACTATTTAGAAGTTATTAGAACAAAGGGTTAAGGGGTAGGGTTAGAAAAATGTTACCAACCTTGGAGACTAGTACATTAAGACCAGCATGTTTATTGTCCCAACCAAATTCATTGATATTGTCATCAGCCCCAAGAGTGTGGGCATTACTTGCTACGTAATTAAGGTATGTGTCATCTTCAGTTGCTCTTCTCAACCATGCTGCTCCCCAAAGTAGTTCATCCTGCCAAAAATAAATTTTAAAGTTAGTTAATTGACTAAGATATATATATATATACATATATATATATATATATATATATATATATATATATATATATATATATAATAAATTGATTAGACAATTTCTAATAACTATCCGAGTATTATTCATAGATAATGAAATGATTTATTCAGCTATAATGTCACCTAATTTATTTATTGTTCTAGTCTAATCAATAATTATTACATACGGAGTAAATTTTAAATCTATTTAATTATTAAGTTTCGACTATGTGACACGTTTGTTTGGCCACGCCATATACTCGTTACACCTAATAGTTTGTGTTTGTTTATACAACAATCTAATTACAATCGTAATTAATTAAAGGATTATCTTAAAATTACTTGCCTGATACCCATCAAAGTCACAATAGAAAGGGCAGGCACCACCTCTAACATCTGAATTGTCACTATAAGCTCCTCTAAAGCTATCTGCAAATTGAAATGCATTTTGGGCATTTCTTAATAAGGTTTCCGAGTAGCCACGATCGGCTGATCGGAAGGCCATTGAAGCGGCTGCCAGGGCTGCCGCGGTCTCACCAGCGACATCGGAAGCGGGATTTGGTGCATCAACCATGTAGACTGTCCTTTTAGTGTCCATATCCTCTGGCCTCTCCCAACAATTATGGTCACTAATTGGATCACCTACCTGCATGTACGTACACAAGTAACATAACGTAACATTGTAAGTTAGTAACGAACTAACGACTAACAAGAATGTCGGTATCATCATAAACATTTGGCTTTTACAATCCTTAAGACAAGTGTTCGCTATAAATTTTAATATCAACTAAACTAATTGACACCCACGTGACTTTATGGTATAATTAGTGATAAATTTAATTGCAATAAAGGAGACATATCGTTAAGCCTTAAGAATATCCGTATAATTAGGTTATAAAATAGTACTCGTACTAATTAATACTCTCCACGCGTGCTTTGTAATAAATGGCTAAACAAACATAGCCCCAACACGATATGGGGTGACCCTCTCTTGTGAGAATGGCGGATCTTTTAGGAAAGGGAACCAAAGATATATGCAGGACTTATGTCCCATATTGCATTGACGATCATGGTGAGAGATTCACGCATCTCTAATACCACATCCGTTTCATATTATTTTCAACGATTAAGCATTTTTCCTCTCTATTTTATGTCAAATTGTTACAAATAATATGAAACACAAATAATAGTATAAAATAATTTACGGATCATTAAACATCTTACGAATACTTTGAAGACCAATAGAAATGATAGTAAATGGTAATGAATTTAAATGTAATTTTATAGGGAAAAAAAATCTAATATCAGTAACTATGAAAAAAAAAATGGGGGCAGAAATATGCATTTCCTGCCAAACTCATTTGTCTATGTACGAGATTCCTAGAATTTGTATCTGGACAGCATTTATGCTAAACATCTCAAACTATGTGCATTTTGTCTTTACATTTCAATTATTAAACATCTTATAGTTATAGTTGTGCTTCAAGTACTAGGAATTATTTTTATTTTTTATTTTTTATTTTTTATTTTTTTATTTTTATTTTTTGACGGAAAGTAATAGAAAATTAACCATATACTTTTTCCGTTACACTAAGATTGACTAAAAAAAACTCTCATAAAAATTGTTAAATAAGATAATTCTAATGAGACGGAAGGAGTAGAAGTAATACTCTGTATGCAAAATGGCTAATTTGGCTTGTTGCATGGCTTACGGCTACTTGATAACAAACAAGCAAAATTATGTTTAGGTGAATTATTTTATGTCTTAATTATCAATCTGGTTTAAGTTCTCCTCCCTAATGCTAAAGATTATTGCTATATATTTCACTATGGCCCACCAATTCAACCTTTTTGGTGAATAAACAAGTAAATTGTGGGTCCAATATAGGATAATATTTTCACAAACACTAGAACCACAACACACTCCTTAATTACCACTAATGGCTTATTAGGCTAATCCCACTTAATTATGGATTCTAAATCCAATTAATCACCTACACAAACAAAAAATTCCAATATTACCCTCAACCCAAATGCAAAATTACAAAACCTCCATGCATACTACTACAACAACAATAACCCAATATTAATCCATAATTTCGCTCAACAAAATATACATAATTCAAACAGATGTACGCAATTTTATCCCTATCAATCTTCGTATGAACTGTTAGAGATAATGTTTCCAAAAGCGGCCATGCATACGAACCAATAAAAATAAATTAAAATAAGATTAACAAATCAATTAAATTACCTGTACATAAATCCTATTGGGCTGGGAAACCGTCTTGAGGAGGTAATCAGTAGCCCATTTAATAGCAACCAAAGAATTCCTCAACTCATTAGGAGGCATAAACTCCCCAAACTCCACCACACTCCATGCCAACATTGTGGTGGTGAAGGCCATAGGAAAATTAAACTTAACATTATCCCCGGCGTCGTAGTACCCGCCCGTAAGGTCCAACCCGTGCTCGAACCCATCCCCGAGACCCGAGTGAGCACGCCATTCGACCCGTTGGTCTCGGGGCAAGTTACCCGACCTTTGGCCCTCAAAAAAAAGAATAGACTTAACAAGTGCCTCATGGTAATCATGATACGAGTACACCAAATATGGCATGCTAGTAAGTAACAACATTAGAAGTGTAACAAAAAAATGAGGAAATAATGTGTGTTTCATTTTCATCATTTTCTTAGTAAAGGTTGTTAATAAGTTAGTTTATTTTTTTTTGGAGGGAGAGGTTTAGTTTGTGTTTGTTAGTTGAGAAGAAAGTTGGCTTTTATTGCCAAATTAAGGGGGGTGGTAGTTGCGTGTAAAATTGTGATTGGATATAAATTAAGTCTTTTATTATTATTTTTAATATTAATGGGATTATTCACGAGAAAAAGAGAAGAGAGGAGGTGGGGGTGGGAAGGTTGTAATAACCGACAAGATGGGTAATTTAATTTGGGAAGTCACATGCATAGCAAAAATATGAGTCACAAAATTATTTTGATAAAAAGGATATTCAAGACTATAGTTTATTATATGTAGGTCCAATTAATAAGCATAAAGTTGAAGTTAGTAGGCTTTACTCTATTGTTTTCCATCTTGTATTTTTTACAACTTATTTATGAGGATTTACTCTTTATATCGTACTCGTTTAATCCTATTGGTAAAATATAAAGTTGATAATTAAAATTTCACATTGAAGTAAAGTTCAACAAGTTAGCTTAAGCTTCACACCATAAAGTATTATTTAAAACAACAATAATTATAAATTTATGATTAATATTTTTGAAGTGTTACATGATCTGATTGTAAACATGAGCGTCTTTTAAACGAATGAAATATTTTACTTCATGCAAATTTTACTACTAACGAGCAACTTAAAACGGAAGAAGGATTTTGAAGAACATAGAAACCAATGGTACGGTGTACGTATAAATTGTAATCTAAGTTTAATTTTCATGAAGTATCTTTTTGTACTAATTAAATCTAGAATTGAGTTTGAAGTATTGAACCAAATGGAATGTTTGTCTCTGTTGGGGCAACTAAACACTTTTTTTTTTTTTTTTTTTTTTTTTTTTTTTTTTTTTTTTTGTTATTTTTGGTTACAATAATGGATAAAAATTATGATGATTCAATTATGTTCACTATATCAAACTACCAATCTTTCTTCTTTAATTTCTTCTATCTGTATTAATTTTATCATTTTTTTATATGTGTATTTTTTTCGGATAAAGGCTAAACTCAAAAGAAGACATAAAACTAATGTCGATATTCATGAATTTCGAATATACTGAGTTGCCACCAAACTTTGCCTACCAAATAAGGCCAACGATGAATAATTACATAAAATGATAAAAAGTACTAAACATATTGCAATTGCAACAAACTATATATTTAACTAAAATTAGTAGTATTTAATTAGCACTTGTCAAAAAAAATAAATAGATGAAAAAACAAAAAAAAAAACCTAGCAGTATACAAGATGGTCACTTTCTTTCCAACTTGAGATTTAGATAATAAACCATTAAACAAAACAATTGTCCACAAACTCAATCATTCCAAATAATAAGATGAGAATAATGTGATGAAATTTGATGTATCCTTCACGCTTTTGGAAAACAATATTATGGTTGCAGGCTGCTAAATTAAATATACTACTTGCCCGTTTCCCCAATAATATTGCATCAACCGGACTTTTATTCACTAACCATCGATTGTAATTCAAACATAAGATAATATGCAATTTTCTAAGATCATGCATGTTAGAATAGTTGATTTTATACTTTCAATATATTAATATTTTATAATTTTTATTGAAAATTACAGTAAAGATACTAAATGTTTAATTTTTGTGTTCAAAAGCATAAATTCGATTACTCCGTATTATGTTGCAATAATAGAAAAATAAAGGAGTATTGCGTATACTTGATTATCTAATAAAGTTGTACTTTAATTTAATATTGATTGGTTAGCAGATTCTCAAGTAATACAAGTGTGGGACATATAATATTGTATTTAATATGGCGTATTACTCACTACTATAAAAAGTGATTAGTTATTCTTGTTTATTTCTTTTATTTTAAAATCATTTTTTTTTTTAAAATAATTTACTTTTACTTACTATGGAAAGAATTTACAAGAGAGCATGAATAGTGGTAGTTCTTGTGAGTAAATAGCGGCTGCACGTGAAACCCAGTTTGCATCAGACCTTTGTATTTGCTTCAGACTTGGAGATTCCTCAGCTATGAGATAATGACTTTACCACTAACAACCAAAAATACAGATAAAAAGACTATAACACATAAATACATATTCTAATTATATTTGGATTTATGTGTTGTTATTGCTACAATTGTCATGTCTTCACTCTTGATGGCTATCATCAATTATTAGATCAAAGTCTACTCTTAACTACAACCAATCGATAATAGAATTCATGAGAAAGTATGTATTGTATTAAACAGTGATATAAAAAATGGTATGCAGAAGTGTCATATAAAGTATTATTTTATCACTACGGAATACGTAATGTGATAATATGTACTCGTATTTGTTAATTTATCGCCAAGCCTCAATATGTAGAATATATATTTGAGCTTGTGACAAGTTAGCAACACAAAGACTGAAACAACCAGCACTTCTGGCTTACATTTCTAATAGGAAAGTGTTATATATCAGAATGTGTAACCATGCTTGTCAATTCATACAAGTTTTTCATTCCAAACATTGCATCCTTGAAAATTCAGTGATTGTTAGCCCTTGATAATTAGAGTTAGTATCTCATATTCATAAGGATCAACGATTTCCATTCTTCTATCCATCTCATGTACAGAAACGATTCACACACCAGACAACATCGTCTGACAGAAGTTTTACGACTAGAATTGCACAATCAAAAACATAACAACAGTTAAAACAATTGTCTTTTATGATCATCGTATTAGTATGAATCACATATACTGTACTCCAAGCTAACAATAGATGCAACATAAGGGGGTGTAAATGAGATGATCCGTTCACAAACTACTCAGCTCGACATTGTATTATTCAAAGTTGCCTAACAAAAACTTTACAACATAAAATAAGCTATTATCCTCAACTAATTGTACTGTATAATGTGAGAGTGGAGTGCAAAAGTATGAGTGGAAGCAAACGAAGCATAAAAAAAAGTTGTGGTCATACAATCAGCTGTTTGTCAGTAATTCACTGAATCAGAAGAATCAACTGAGAAAACTTGGATCACACTTTTGTCATCCTACCAACAACATTCTTCCAAATCTTGTTTATATTATAACTTGTAAGAAATACTTTTTGCTTTTTTAGGTAATCAAACTGCATGTTAGTGGCTTCTACATGTTTTGGTAGATGGTAGATTCATCTTTTCGCTTTCTTGTTAATAATTACTTAATCAATTGAAACAGAAACAGAAACAGAAGCAGAGTTGTACAGCAGAAATCTTCAGTCTGCAGTAAGCAAGATGACTCTTTAGTGGCTTTTTAAGGGTTGTTATGTCTGCAAGTTTCTTGATAAGAAACCTTTGCGGATGTTTCAAGTAAGAGAATACAGAGGGACCTAGGAGTTAACTACTGAAACCTTAATTAAGCTTCTTTTGCTTTCTATTCTACTTTTCAGGATTTTCCTGTGTTTATAGTGAAAGATGATAACATGAGTAAGATATTGTTGTACTCTACTCAATGTTAACAACTTTTCTGACATCTATTTGTCGACTAATTAGGCAACTAATAGGAGACAAACGTCCTAAAAAACCAAGAAAATTGTATTTAGATCGTTAACGTGCCAAATTGCCTATCGACAATCATATTCATTCTATAAGAAGTTTGGGGGTAACGATCAAGCAGGCCATTTTTACTGCTACAATATTGCACTCTCATCACCAAGCCACAAGAACTTATGTTTTAGCCACCTATGACTAATGCATACAAATTACATAACTTACTGAGATATCATAATATAATTGCATAGGAGTAAGAATTATAGACACACATAAGTTTTGAAATGCAGACAGTTTCCAAGGGTTAGTAATTGTACCTTGACAAAATAGGTAGCACAGATCCAGGTATGTGTAAGCTGCTCCAAACAGGCATTTTAAAAACACACCAGCTAATGTATTTATCAAGCGTAATCAAGCAAAGGCTCGCCCATAAGGAAGAGCTCAACATTAAACCTTGAAGTTTATCGAGTTTTTAAAATATATATTCACCTTCAAAGCCAATAAGACTCATCCATATCCTTCTAGGCTTCTACCAAAGGGTGAAATCTGTAATGAGGCTAACAAATAAACAAGAAGCTTTTAAAAGAAATCACGACTGAGATAAAAGCAACAAGATAGTTTTAAATAATCTTGACATGATAAAATTAAAATGGATTGATTCAAATCTCAACTTCAACAAACTTCAAATAATGCTAAAAGTTCCATTCACTAGTACAGCACTCAAAGACCAAATTGAAACTTGTTAACTTAAAACCTCAGCTGAACCTAAAAAAAGTCTACTTCAAGATTCTGGTAACACAACTAACTGGCAAAATATATGCCGTTACACCTAATTCTCATGGATAGCCATTACACGATAAGCTTCAACAATCAGTACCTCCTTGGGTAGCGGTCCAAGTACCTCCCTGAAGGGCATTCATATGCCAGATGACCACGACCTCCACACATATTGCAGATCACTGGTGTAACACAGTCCCTACTCATATGCCCTAGCTGCTGGCAGTTCCTGCATACAACATCCCTGTAACCACCACCACCACCACTGTAACCACCACCACCACCACTGTAACCACCACCGCCACCTCGAACCACACTTCCTCTCCCAGCAAGATCATCCGCCTTAGGGCAACCTCTTGCTACGTGTCCTGACAAGTTGCACAGGTTGCAGACAGGTTCATTAGTACAGTCTCGAGCAAGGTGACCTGTCCTCCTACAGTTGTTGCAGGCCTTCTCATTGGTACAATCCGGTGCAAGGTGGCCTTGTTTGTAACAGTTGTTGCACAACCTCACATCACCAGGTGGCGGTGGTGGGACATGACAGTCCCTGGCCTGGTGACCACCCTTGCCACACCTGTGACAAATGCCCTCATTAGGGCAGCTACTGGCTGTGTGGCCAGGTTCTCGACAGTTCCAACAAAGAGACTTAGTGGTACATTCCAGGGCAATGTGCCTGGTAGAAAATAACCAGACAAAATATGATAAAACCATACATGTTATAAACAAACAAACAAAAAACTAACAGCATTTTCATAACAGTATTTATGACTAGCTCAATTGCTCAAAGGTGGCAGATCGGTGGCCAGGGGGAGGGAATAGAAACACAATTCTGAAAAACAGGATAGAAAAAATAAAAATAATAATAATGAACTCCCTCAACCAATCCCACTACATACAGCAAGTGATAATAAGGCACTAACCCTCTAAGTCAGAGATCATTAGGGCAATTAGAAGCTTAGAGCCCCGTAAAGCAGCAGGAAAAAGGGACAACGGCACTATGTAAATTGCCCTACAACTTCCTAAAACATGAACCTTGGTCAAGCACATAAACTATTACCTTGAACTTTATAGTTTATCAACTCAAGGTAAGGTTGCTATGAAAAGCAGCAAAACTTGGAAAGGAGATTTTTATACAAGTTTGAAGTTTCTTGATTAACTTTCAAAAAACAAGGTCTACCAAGAGCTCTCTCTCCCCCCCCCCCCCCCAACCCACGCACGCACGCGCGCGCACACACACACACACACAAACTAAATATAAAGAGCACACACACACACACACACACACACAAAAAGCAAAAGAAATACAAGGTAAACAAAGAAACAGAGATTGTGCTGGTAATTCAAAGCAAATGATAATTATGCAGCATACTTACCCAGGAAGACCGCAATTATGACAAATGCCTACATTAGGACATTCTCTAGCAAAGTGGCCAGGGCGCTTGCAATTCTTGCACAGATTGTTCTGGCTGAAAGAAAATACACAATCAAGAAAAGTCATAATCCTCAGTTAAGAGAGGGGGGGGGGGGGGGTTGGGGGAGCATAAATATTTGGCAATAAGCTTCCTATATCCATGAATATTTACTTCAACTAAAAAAAGTGTTTCAAGAATCATAAAAAAGCACTTAACCATTAATAACAACAATGCCTACATGACAAAAAAACATTGTTAAAGGGTCTTTTACACGTCACATGCAGCCTCCGTTGAACATAGCATCACCTTGATATTATTTACAACCAGTTCTACAATTTATATCATCTTCGCTTTGCCTCTTCATTATTATCAGTTTTAGCAATAATTCTCTTAAGCGTTTATATATTTCTTCTTTCATGGCGCTGCCACACTAACTATTTGCTTTCCCTTGTCTTCTTGAAGTCCACTTGACTTTTAAGGCCGACTTAATAAGATATGGAGACACTATATTAATTTTTCTTGAAAAAATATTTTCAACATCTTTAGCCATAAAGAATGTATGGAAAAATATCAGAAGGGGGAATTTCACTCTTGTATTCAAGAAAACTATACCCTAATGTAATCCAATTTAAATTCACTCAGTATTTAAGAAAACCACAGATTATAAAGTCCACTGAGAAGGGAGAGAGTTCACATCAGCACAGAGGCACTGAAGCTAGAGAGAATTGTCCCACAAAAATACTTCTCGATCACAGTTCTTTTCTCTTTAAAATCATTTAGCCAAAAGGGCTAGTCATAAAAATTGACCGATTATTAAAAACATCAGACTTCCCTAGAACATTACATCCCAGCATTCATATATGTTGGCTGTTATGCAACTTACCAAAGTAAGAGTTGAGGCACGCCAATTGTAAATTAAAATGGAAAATGTGCAGGTAAAGAGTTTGTTGCATGCAAATAATCATGTCAGAAACCATTGACACACAAACACACATATTGTAAGTAACCTCACTTCAAACTGGTTTCAAAGGAATTATTATCAAGACACTATAATCAATTAATAATTTCAAGATCTGTAGAAATTATCCCAAATATGATGTGTGACTAGTTTCACACAAAGTCCCTATATAAAATCAACTTACAAAGAAATTCATTAATAGTTGCAAAATATATCGAGGAGGAAAAATAACTAAAACAAAAGCCAGCAGACTCAGTACTAGCGCCAAACTTTTAGGACTCCTAATGAAGAACATCGTACTATAACTACTAGCACACCATGACAGACCCTTCATTCCATAAGACATTGAGGTACAAAGAAATGATTTTAGAGAGGTCACACACACACACACACACAACAGGAGAATCTCACGTCAGTTTTACCATTATATTTTGTTTTAATAGAATAAGTTACCAACTCTCCACAGCTATTCATAGAAAGACTAGGCAAATAGGTAATTGAACAGCCCAACAAGCAAAAACAAAAAACCTGAAACCCCGACGTTGGTCTCTCCCATAAGGTGCACTACGAAATGACTGGCGTTCACTACGAATCTTTCGATCTACTGGACTCCTGCTTCTACTTCTGCTTCTACTTTTGCTCATACTTTTGCTCCTGCTCCTGTCCCCATCTGAACTCATTCTCACAACCTTCCTTCTGTATGCCAACTACCCGCCTCCGGTGTATACAAATGCCAAAACAAAAACACCCCCACGAGCTGCAACTTTCTCCCTGTCCATATCATACAGCACACCCAATGCCACTTCTATAAGATGCAATAAAACTCCTCTACTTTCTCCATTACAGAAAAACAAAAAATAACAAAACAAGCCATCTACCAACCGCATATCACATTATTTAGCATTAAAGCAATCCTTGCACCATCAGTTCTTAACTTCTTTACCATGGGTCCACCTTGAGATTTTATCAACTACGAAGGCGGACTGTGATATAGGGTAAACCAAAACAGCATTACGCAAACACAATCATACAAACAGGCACACTAGAAAATCCAGATGCTCCCAGTATAAGAAGTTTGTCTGGTGTGGTCAGATTGGTCACTTGAGTATGCAAAGCTCCAATTAAATCCTACCATCGTGCACAAGAATAGTGCCCAAACATAGAACACGACATTACAAGTAATATTCCTTTGGATTATATACCTCAACATAGCCCACATAACAATGCAAAATCATCAACTTATCTCAACTGCAATGACATTAAAGCTATACATATTACAAATCCACTATTATAAAATCATCTATGGGACAATGAAGAGTTGATTATAAGACAAGCAGCCAGATATACTCAAAAAAAAGTTGAAGCATATAATTATGCTAAAAGCAACAACATGCATGTTACCAATTAATGTTGTAAGGTATATGAACCACTTATGAGTGCTCGAAACAAGATATGATTAATTGACAATTCGAACGCACTGTCAAAAAGTCACAAACAAAATCTTGAAACCAGAATGCACATGTAATAATAATGCCTTAATCATGTTAAAGTTTACATCGAACCCATTGTTATATTGTGGTTTTCGGGGATTAGATGAGTCACCCGGAACCCAGCCGATATTTAAGCAATAACCCATTCCATTACTCAAACCCTTAATTTCACAAGCTGCAAAAAAACCAACTCAATAACTGACTCAAATCTACTCAATTTCATTTTTCCACAAAATCCAACATAACACTTCTGACATTTTAATCTGCATATTCAACAAAAAAACAAAGAATATGATATTACCTACAACGCCCTGTATCCGTCACACTGCTTCTTGTTTTTAATCAAATCAACCAACTGAACACCAAATTAATCAATTGAACATCGAAACAATCAATTAAACATCGAACAAATCAAATGACATCAAATTACGAATATAAAAAACAAGGATTCGATGAAATTTACGCTTACATGTTGAATTTATACAGGCAAGGGAAGAGTATGACACAAATTAAAAGAATTCAAATACAAGTATTCAATTTCTTAATTGCAGTTAAAGAAGATAAATTGCATTGAACTGAAACAAATTGGATTGAAATTAAAAATTAAGAAGGTGAGGAGAGAGAATACCTGGGTTCACAACTTTAAGTTACGTATGCTTCAACTGGAGAGTTGTCGTTGCTGATGTAGGGTTTCAGAAAGAAGCATGTATTCGTATCCAAGTTCCATTCACTTGATTTGGTAACGCATCCAATTAGGGCCATTGTCTTCAGATTACTTTCATTTCACTTAATTTCTTAATATTCTTATCTCATAAAATATTTAGATATTAAGTTCAGTTCAGTTCGATTCGGTTCAGTCAATCAGAACAGGTCTTTAATTGTACTTTTTTTTTTTTTTTTTTGGAACCAGCCCTTAATTGCATTTATCTAATCTAATCTAACCTAACCTTAAAAGCACGAATTATTCTTAATTCATCGCAAAACTAAACTTAGATGACCCTTAACTATCTTTATATTAGAACTACGAACTTACGAAGTAATTGTAACTTACCGAAGTACTATATTTTTTTTTAACCTTGTATAATCTGAACTTACTCTGTATTTCTTTGTATTCTGTCACATTTATCTCAAACTTTCGGTTAAAGGTTTAGTCTATTCACCTTATTGTCATTTATTTTAAGTGTAAAAATTCAGATAATTTTGGGAAAAATAAGTTTTGATTAAGGTCACCTAAGTATTTTGTACAAAAGTTTTTAATAAATATCAAATGTATAAAGCATTCCCTAAATTTAATTTTCCCAAAGTTTAATAAAAGTTTTTTTTTTTTTTTGGTTGGCAAGGAGTAAGGCCCTATCAGGCTGGAACTCTTACAAGTCCTCCCGACTCAGGTTAGTGGGTTAGGCATTTTGGGAGTGGGGTGAAGGGTAAGGGAATCATCACCCTAAAGTGCCTCTAGTGGGGATTGAACCCCCAACCTCAAAATTAGATGGTATAACCCTTTCTACTAGACTTAGCTTAGCTTGGTAGAGTTTAATGAAAGTTAGGGAAAACAAAATAAAGCATGTGTTTATTTTCAACAAAAAAATTTAAGGGTTTGTGTTGGCATTACTGTGGTTTTATGTTTTTTTTTTATAAAAATAAAAATAAAATCATATGATATATGTCATATAATGAATAAAAAATTAGTCAAAATCATTAAACTCATGCTAATTTTGAAAACTGACAACAGAAAAGTGAAAACACCTTTTGTCCTTTTTCTTATTAAAAAAAAAAAAAACAGAAAATCAAAAACAAAAAACAATGTCAAACAAACCCTAAGTAACTAGTTCATGAATTGACTAAGATACTCTTTCTTGCCAATTTTGCCAAGGATAATAACAACAACAACAACAAAAATTTATTACAAATAAGAAGTTTTTAATGTCGGTTTATGTTGAAAAAAAAGTTAACAAAAAATTGGTTGAGCAATGTTAATACTACGTAATTTGGATTAATTAAAGAGAAATAACATTTAGTCTCTGTTTTTTATGATGAATTTATATTATTTTTGCTAAATTAAATTTTTTTTTTATCAATATTAATTTATACTTGCTAAGCTAAAACTATTTTTTTTTTTGAACTCGAATTATTTTTAGTAAACTCAACTTATTTTTATTAATTAGTACTTATATATACTAATTTTCAATTATATTTGTTATTGACGTAATAACTACAAAATATTTTTACTAAACGTAACTTATCTTTGTCAAACTTTTATTTGACTTCAAGTAATTTTTTTTTTATAAAAATTACGTAAATTGATTATATAATATATTTGTTTGATGTGGAGTCTAAGTAATGTTGGGTTAAATAACTGTCAAGTCTATTTGAGTTACAAATAGTTTTAGGTTGGGTCAAAACAATTTAAATAAAGTGGGTCAGGTACTATCAAGTTCGAGTAAAATAAGGTAATTTGTGGGTCTAAACAATTTGATCATTTAGTGAAATTGAGTTTAGTTATAGAATTATCAAGTTATATTCCGTTATAGATTGAGTTTCGTTGTACATTATTTAACCGGTTTCAACTAAAATTATAATCAGCTATATCTCGTATCTTACAAAATTACAAATGGATTTGGATCTAAGGTTTCTGAAATCAAACCATTAATACTAGTATTTATGTTGTTTTAGGTTTAATTTAATACTTCCTCTGTGTTTTTATACTTGCAACATATTTTTTATCACGCTTATTGATGAGGTGATTAAATTAAATAAACGAATGAATTAAGCTGTGAAATTTAAACCGTAGCAACTTATCCCTTTCTTCTTATAGGTGTTAAAATTTTGTAAATTAATTCATATGTTTACCTAATCTAATATCCTTAAAATGCGTGCCAAAAGAATGTGTTGCAATTAAATAAAAACAAAACGAAGTACGAAGTATGAAATTTTCGGATCGAGTTAATTTTTAACCCTCAGCAGTTAATATTTTTATAGACATGTCATCGTAATTCCTCGTTAATATTTTAGCTCCATTTCACGTTTGCGCTGCCTCGCTGCACTCTCTATTCTCCATTGAAGCGTACTCTGAATTTCTCCATTGAAGCGGCTTGTGAGCTTTCTCTCCGCCATTGAAGAAGCTTTCAAGGTTAGATGTTATTTTTTTCTTTTCTGTTCTTTCATTGTTAATCGTTACATCAATTTCGAATTCTAGGGTTTAATTTCACACTATCGTTAATTTGATTATCAGTATAGTCAATTTAGGGTTCTTAAGCGAGAAGAATTTATCGCAAGTTTTTGAGCCTAATTTGATAATTGTGTCAACTTTGGTTGCTAATGTGTTGCAGGTTTTGGTTTGTATAACTATTTAATGTCAGGGCGAAAAAGCCATGAAAATGGACCTTTTCTCCCTGGGCCTGCTCTTGATCAGGGACGGGTCGGTGTGGGAGGTGAAGTAGGGGGCGAGGAAGGTGAGGAGGAGGAAGAAGAGGTGGGAAGTGAGGAAGCTAAGAAGGAATTCCAGGTGTTGGGAAGTGAAGGAGGTGAGGAAGTGGAGAAGGCGGAGGAGGTTACGGGGGAACAAGAGGGAGGTAAAGCTGAGAAGGCGGAAGAGATCACCGGTGATCAAGTGGGAGGGGAGGAAGTTGGGAAGGCGGACGTGGTCATGGGGGATCAAGAGGGAGGTGAGGAAGTTGAGAATGCGGAAGAGGTCATGGGTGAACAAGAGGGAGGTGAGGAAACTGAGAAGGCGGAAGAGGTTGTGGGGAAACAAGAGGGAGGTGTGGAAGCTGAGAAAGCGGAAGAGGTCATGGGTGAACAAGAGGGAGGTGTGGAAGCTGAGAAGGCGGAAGAGGTCATGGGTGAACAAGAGGGAGGTGTGGAAGCTGAGAATGCGGAAGAGGTCGTGGGTGAACAAGAGGGAGGTGAGGAAGCTGAGAAGGCAGATGAGGTCTTAGTGGAACAAGAAAGAGGTGAGGAAGCTGAGAAGCCGGAAGAGGTTGTGGAAGACAAAGGATGTATGGAAGTTGATAAGGTGGAACCATCTGTGGGAGTAAAAGAAGGTGAGGCAGCTGACAAGCTGGAAGAGTTTGGGGGAGAAAAAGGAGTTGAGAAAGCTGACAAGGTAGAAGAGGCTGGGGGAGAAAAAGGAGGTGAGGAAGCTGATAAGGTGGATGACTTTGGGGGAGAAAACAGAGGTGAGGAAACTGATAAGGTGGATGATTTTGGGGGAGAAAAAAGAGATGAGAAAACTGACAAGGTGGATGAGTTTGGGGGAGATAAAAGAGGTGAGGAAATTGACAAGGTGGATGAGTTTGTTGGAGAAGTAGTGGGTGAGGAAGCTACAAAGGTGAAAGAGGATGTGAGAAAAGAAGGGGGTGAGGAAGATAACAAGATGGAAGAAGATGTGAAAGAAGAAGAGGGTGAGGAAGCTAACAAGGTGAGAGAAGATGTGAGAAAAGGAGGTGGGGAGGTATGGGCGGTTGTTGGACAAGGAGGTGAGGAAGCTAAAGAGGTGGAAGAAGATGTAAGAGGAGGTGAAGAGGCATTGGCGGTTGTGGGAGAAGGAGGAGGTGAGGAAGCTAACAAGGTGGAAGAGGATGTGAGAGAAGAAGGTGAGGAAGCTAAAAAGGTGGAAGAGGATGTGAGAGAAGGTGGTGAGGAGGTATTGGCGGTTATGGGAGAAGAAGGGGAGGAAGCTGACAAGGTGGAAGTAGACGTGAGAGAAGGAGGAGGTGAGGAGGCGTCACAGGTAGTGGGAGAAGAAGGCGAGGAAACTGACAAAACGGAAGAAGATGTTAGAGAAGGAGGTGGGGAAATGGAGGATTCGCCAGTTATGGCAAAAGGAGTGGAGGAAGCTGATAAAATGGAAGAGGATGTGAGAGAAGGTGGGGGAATGGAGGATTCATGTATTGTGGCAGAAGACGAGGAGCTAATGAAAGGAGAAGAGACGCCAATTGCTGATGCAGAAATGGAAGTGGAGAAGCCTGGTAGTGGCAGTGGTAGTGGTGGGAAGCGGAGACGTGGGCGGAATTCTAAGGCGCCCACTCCAACGAAGGCTCCAGTGAGGAAGACTGTGGGTGAAGATGTTTGCTTTGTATGTCTTGATGGAGGGGATCTTGTGCTATGTGACCGGAGGTTTGTACCTTTACTTGTGAATAGGAAGTTATATCTCTGTTAGTTTTTGCAAATTTGAATGCTTGATATTTTATACTCCATTTATTACCTTTTGGTCCTTTCCAATATATTAAAGAAAAATGTTAAGCATTTATGCTGAACTTGTTAGTTATTACATTTGTAATTTGTATGATTACTACCTTTAGTTTCAGTTTCATTGTTGTTTGAAGTAATACAGAACTTTAAAGGGGGCGTTAGTTCATTGGTATTTAAACCTGCAACTAAGATTGTATTTGTAACTTAAGTGGTCAAGGGATATTGCATTTATATTTTAAGAGGCAAATGATTTGGATGAAAAAAGTTAGTTGAGTGGTCTAGCCTTTTGGATTGGAGGGAGTTTTGGGGCTGATAACAGTTTGTTAATGACATGCCCTCTCGTAGTTGGCATGTTCCGTAGTGTTAGTGAGGGGGCATGATGTAGCATGGTAACATGCATTGGCTTTTCATTTTAGCAGAACATAGGTTGACTATATAATTTTGGAAGTACTGCTGCATGGGTACTTATATGTGAATAGATGTTTTGAAATAAGGGAACTTGTATAACGAGCAGATGTCTCAAATTTTAGGAAAAAGGATGGATTACTGAAGGATGCTAATATATTAAGTCTATATTCTTGGTGGTTCAGGGGCTGCCCCAAGGCATATCATCCTTCATGCGTGGATCATGATGAGGAATTTTTCCAATCAAAGGGTAAATGGAATTGCGGTAAGTTTGATTAATTTTGTGTTGTTTTGGATGTGTTGTTTACACCAAAAACTCATGTGCGTCTTTTGCTTGTTTATTTGAAATCATCTCCTTTGGTCTCATTTAACTGTCATTGTTTTAACCTAAAATCCTAAATGCTTTATGTTGGGACATCCATAATAGTTGCTAGTCTTGCTACTCCCATCATCCTCATATAATTGCCCTCTGAAGTTAGGCTTACCAATCAAGAGTATAAATAGGGAACTATATTGTTGTTTGTTAGTACTAAAGTAAGGATAAAACATGAGAGTGTTTGTGGTGGGCTCCACATCACATGAAATACACATATAGTGAATCCCATAGCACATGGGTTGAGTTGCTTGGATAAAGTAAAATTTCCATTGAAGTTAAATATGAATGGACCTATATGGTATATAGAATAATGGTTTGATGACAAGGGGAGTAATATGGTTGTATAATCTCGGTGCCAATTAGCAATTTACATGAGTTTTAATTTTAAGATGTTTTATATTGAAACTAGTTTTGCACATTGTTCCTAGTACTTGACTACGGGAAAGTTAATACTCCCTCCATTTTTTTTACAAGTTAGAGTTGAGATTTTCCACTATTCATATGTCATCATTGACTTAAATTTTTAACCAATATATAATATATAAATATGATCATACAATATGTTTTTGGATTTGTCATAATGTCTACTTTTATAAATTAATTTTTTTCATAATTTTTACTAATCTCACATTCAAAATATTGATGGTTAAAGTTGTGTCTCAGCAAATGTATAAATTTGACTCTAGCTTATAAAAAAAACAGTGGGAATAACATTTAGATTTGAATTTGTTTTGATAATAATATGTCACTGGACATTGCTCATGCATATTACAATTTGCAAGGCTGTTATCTATAAGGATTTTAGGCTATTAGAATTCTTGAATACTTGATTATGGCTGTTAAAAAATCCCATATGATTTTGTTTGTGGCTCCGCTAAGGTATGCAGGCTCTATGTTGATTTTGTGAAAGTTTATATTTTGATTTTTTGTCCTGCACTTTGGCGTTTTTAAGGCGTGTTTATTTTGTTATTGCCTGAGAGAACTACTGTCATGTTAAGCTTTCATTCTAGGCCCTAAACCAAAAGATTATGGGCATGTAAGAAGTTTTGAGGATATAATTGAGATATATCTTGTGTAGCTGTACGGCCTGTACCTTTTATAGACTCCTCTTTTTACTGTCAATTCAGATCTTTTTCTCTAGGGAAGGGCAACTGATGGATCCTAAAGTCTGCTGTTAGTCTGTTAGAGTAATTTTCATCTTAATTCTAATAATCCTACCTTTGCCCTGTCTTTACCAAAATGGTTCCACTTTTCAAGTACTCCTTTCTTCTCAATTTAATTACCTTTATGAGTAAATGGCTAGTCAAAATAATAAAGGAAGAGAAAGAGACAGATATATACTAATTCTAGGTAATAAACCTTGGCCTGAATATTGTGATACTATAGAAGAGAAATATACATCTAGAATCCTATATGAAAATTATAATCTGTTCGATAGGGGAGTGTAAAGGCTGTAATAGAATAACTGGTGCAGCTATGTGCAAGAACTGCATGTTGGTAATGTACTTTCATATCGTGGCCATTTGAAAATCCTTGATTCTTTATCCTACAAACTATCTGAAATTTATGCATGTTACAGTCTGCAGTACTCAATTACACTTCTTAGGTTGTGTTTTGCAATAATCCCCCTTAGGCCCTTACAGTCTTTCATGATTTGGGATTCATGGTCTACTATATTTAAAGTGCAATCACAATGTCTGCTGTGGTTTGTGCTGCTGACTACACATTCTTGTGTCTTGATGTTGTTTCAGCAATTCTGGCTTGCTGCTAATGTGAGTTCATACATATTCATGATTTTAGATGAGTAGCAAAGCTACAGTGTCTGAACCTGAATTACTGATATTAAAATGATAAGTGTAAGTTTTATAATCAGCCATAATGCAGATTCCTTGCTTCTTTGCTGCTTGGCAGTTGGCATCACAAATATGAAACCTTCTAAGAGTTTCTGGTTTGTACTTTTAGCTAGTTGGTGATGTTTTAATTGCTTCTTGCTTCGTATTCTTGCATTACTCTCAAGTATGTCAAATTTATCTTATACTCCGTATTATGTTCCCCTATACCACTTTGTTTTCCTTTTTTTAATATCACAATGACTGATTATTTATTTTTTTTCACTTTATGAACAGGCTGGCATCTCTGCAATCAATGTGGGAAGAACGCCTACTTTTTGTGTTATACCTGCACATTTTCATTGTGCAAAGGATGCAGTAAAGATGCTTCTATATTTTGTGTTAAAGGAACCAAAGGCTTTTGTGAATCCTGCATGAAAGCTGTAATGATGATTGAAAATAGCGAACAAAACGCGATGGTACGTATTCGTTTCCTTTCTTTTTATGATTCTTCTTTTTCTATTCCGTTGAAACGTGTTCTCTGGCTGTGGCATGGATATCAACACAAATGCGTGTCGTATATGGTCTGTGAGACCTTGTCGGTATACCTCAGTGACAACTTAGAGCTTCCTCTTCTACACTTGTTTCACAATGCAACGTCCACGTGATATATCTCTATCAATAAGAAGGATATGACAGTTTCAGTGAACCATATCAAAATAGTCTATAATTTAGCAGATCCAATCATCCAAGTGTTTGTGATCATCTTGGTTCCATCAGAGGAAGGACTTTGATTAGGTCTCAACTCACTACTCAAAGCTAGAAATACCTGTAAATGTTGCTTAGTGATATTCGTATATGCAATGTCAACACCAGATATTCCTAATTTGTTGATTTCCTGAAAACCTTTTACCCCCTTTTGTTTCTAAAATGTTGATTAGAGTACTTTAAGCTCTGAAGTTAATAGTTTTATGTTTTTATCTGAAATTTCTGAGGTTTAACATGCTAACTCGAAATATTGCATTCTAATAATATCTCTGGAAAACTATCTTTACATTTTACCTGAAAGTACAAAGGATTTGGAAGACTTATTGAGATGCTTGATTGTATAGAGTCAACAATCATGCTATAATTGCTCTAAAGAGAAATCTTATGAGAACATTAGTGATAATTGGACCACAAGCGAGACAAAGAACTAAGTCCCACAAAGACAAAAACTTCCACATACAGAGAGACTATCTTTGTTGAGAGTGTAAACTGAAACTAAACAATCTAGAAATAGTCAAAACAACTAGAAAAATGGGCTATTGTCGTACCACCAATGATATAGCTGATATCCCTACAATGATGTTAGATGAGAAGGAAACAGAGATGAAGCAAGTAGAATATCACCATGGATTTAACAATATGTGCCTGTCAAACTATTTTAAATTGTATCTGTTTGTTCCACCAACTCAAACATTTGAAATTAAACTCTTAACTTTCATGTTTAAGGATGGGGAACTGGTTGAGAGAGGGGCAAAGATCCCTGGATGATCTTGTTACCATTGGTGAGCCTGGCTGTCTCATGTCGCGCCCTGTTGCCTTGGGTGGGGAAAGAAAGAATTTGTCGAAGTGTTGCAGGGGGAAGATATAAATGAGGGAGTGAGGATTGGAGGAGAGGAGTTACCGGTTGAGTTCTTACCAATGACTTGTAGATCCTGACTGGCCGTTGGCTAGCAACAACAGAGACAGATTCATTAAGAGTCGCCGTAAGCATGGGGAGGAAGTTTGAGAAGGAGATAGAGGGATTGGAGTTGGTCACATCTGCTTTTATCATTTCATGTTTTTGCACTCTAGGGAACTCTTGGGAAAATGAAGATGGAAGTATTCTTATTTTTTACCTCCTTTTGTAGGCTATTTATTTGTTCTTCAATGGCTGAACCTAACATATCCCAAACATAGATTATTTCAGGGCCATGAGGATGATCAACTGGTTACTTATGTAGTGATGTGAAGCTAGGAACTTGCTTAAGGAAGTGAAAGCTACATGTCTTTGTGCTAAGAGGAGTTTTACTCTTTCTGTTTCAGAGTATATCGTGAATGTCTACAGTAAAAAGTCTAGATTTAGTTTGCACTCATCAAACACGTACTGTTGCCCTATCTAAATCAAAGGAAGCTAGTTCTGCTAACAAAGGAAAGCGAGCTTCTATTAATGAGATGTGCTCTTGCTTGAAAAAACAAAGTATTTGAAAGGAGCATGACGCTGAAGTATCTCTAATGTTCCCACTCTATTTTTATTAGGTAGATTGGACCTTTATAATTCATCTCTTCCTTTAAAGGCTATACACTGACGGATTTGAAGTATTTTCACAAATTTCTTTTGGGGTTCTAATTTGTAGTGGGAAAATGAGGGAGTCCTCTATTTTGTTTATATGATGTTGAGCTATACAGGGCCAGCTAGCTAGTCCTACTACTGCTTGTAAGCTTGATTTGATAATTCTGCCCCATTTCGTCTTCATTGTGAAATTGATATCTGGAATTAATTCTTATTTGTGACTTTGCTTTTTAGACATAATGGTGCTAAGTAGAAACTTTTACATCTGATTTTGGTGACACGGGGGTTTTATTTCATGATTTGTTTGATGTGATTAGAGGGGATATAAATTTTTCAAAATTACCGTAGTTTGTCTACTGTCTATGTGCTTGGTGGGGTGGGTGGTTTGAATTTTTTTTTTTAAATGAGTATTTACCATATGGGATTTTTCTGTACTCTTTCCTTGCACCATGCCCTGCATTATTATTGGAGTTTGGCTTCATTTGCTGGCAAAAGAAGATGCAACATAGCACTTATAGATGACTTTGCAGTCAAATATGTATTTCACATTGCCTCTAGTTGACTGAATGAAGATCATTTAAATTTGTTACAAAGTATTTTCCTCTGCATTATTTGAATTCATCTTTCTTTCTTTCTCATTCTCTTTTCAGAGTCATGCTGCTTTTGATGACAAGAGTAGCTGGGAATATCTCTTCAAAGATTACTGGATTGAACAAAAAGGGAAACTGGGTATTACATCTGATGAGCTAGCAAAAGCAAAAAATCCATGGAAGAATTCTGATGCAACTAATAGACGACGAACACCAGCTGAACTACTTGAGGGTAGTAATGATGTGGGAACTGATTCTGACAGTTCTCCTCCAAACGTAGAAGTGACTGATTTAAGAAGGAAGAGGGCCAAGAGAAAGTCAAAGCCAGTAGATTCTGGTACAGACAGCTCTTCTGAGAAGGAAACAGGCACGGTGAAAAGAAAATCTAAAAGGAGGTTAAAATCCCAGGCTAAGGAAACATATTCAGATTCAGAACATTCTTCAGGAAACCAGGGTTCAAAGAGGGGGAGCAGGGCCAGAAGGCTGGCTAAGTCCCGTTCAAAGGGTGGTGGATCTGCTACTGCTGAAGGCAATATTGAGTGGGCATCAAAGGAGCTATTGGAGTTTGTGATGCACATGAAAAATGGTGATAGCTCTGTTCTTACTCAGTTTGATGTGCAGGGACTCTTGCTAGAATATATAAAAATAAATAAACTTCGTGATCCGCGTCGACAAAGCCAAATACTTTGTGATTCAATGCTTCAAAAGCTGTTTGGAAAAGCACGAGTTGGTCACTTTGAAATGTTGAAGCTGCTTGAATCACACTTCTTTCTGAAGGAGGATGCTCGTGCAGATGATAATCATGAAAGTGTTATTGATACTGAAGTCAGTCAATATGATGTTGATGATCATACTGATCCTTTATGGGATTCAGGAAAAAGTAAGGGGAAAAAATCTCGTAAAAGAGGTGAAGAGAGGGGGCAGTCCAACCTCGATGATTATGCTGCCATAGATATGCATAATATTAACTTAATTTACTTGCGCCGGAGCTTAATGGAGCCTCTCATGGATGATCCTGTAACATTCTATGACAAAATTGTCGGTTCTTTTGTGAGAATAAGAATATCTGGCAGCAGCCAAAAGCAGGACATTTACAGGCTTGTGCAAATCATTGGTAACCAATATTTTTATGATGTTTTATTTTCTGTAATGCAGTCTTCTATAAAATGAAGACTCATTTTTTTTTGTCTGAATCAGGTACAAGCAAGGCACCTGAATCGTACAAAGTTGGTAAAAGGACAACTGATGTTATGCTTGAGATTTTGAATTTGGACAAGACAGAGATCGTATCAATAGATACTATATCCAATCAGGAATTTACAGAGGTAATTAATTACATTGCAATATTTTATTTGTTTAATCAACCTCCTTTGGATTAAACGAGGAAGAGGGAGACCAAAGATGACTTGGTTGGAAGGAGTGAGGAAGGATATGAAGTGCATGGATTTACGTGAGGATGAAGTTTTGGATCGTAAGGGATGGAGGAGAAAGATTTATGTTGATGACTACACGGAATAATCAAATTTGGTTCATGTTAGCCGACCCCACTTTTGGGATTAAGGCTTTGATTGATTGATTGATTGATTGATTGAATCAACCTCCTTTGGCAGTCTTTTTTGTGTGTGAAAGTTTAGATGTTTTTATGGCTGCTCTGCACTAGTGACTTGAGCATGACCGCATGGTTCCAAAGTGGAATAATAATGATGCAGATATATGGTCTATTGTATACAAGATATCCTCCTGAAGGGGGTGGGTGAAGTGGGGTGGGGGTGGATTAACTTAATTTGAAAACAACTGAAGCATTCTTACCAATGGGTTGTTACCCTTCTGTAATAACTATATTATATAAATATTTCTCTACTTTAATGTATCCAAAATGCTTTTCCAATTTCTACAATGATACATTTTAGGGTCAATATATTCAGCCAAACATTTTGAATTCCCTCTTATCAGTGGAAGTTTCTTTAATTGGTTAAAGAAAGTAATGTATAACATTGGCCTCGAAATATGAAAGTGGCTTATATTTGAAATGAGATTGAGGGGATGGTTGTCAGTCATGGTTTTGTGTAATCATTTGCCTCAACTTGGGAGTTATTAGTGATCAATGGTGTCTGCTATTATTCACTATCTACAAACTTGCTACAATTAGATTTCGTTCTAAGTCTTCTACTTCCCATCTCTTTTAAAGAATTTCTTCTGGGTTTTTTATACAAGCATCACTTAACTTTATTCACTATTCATATACTAGTTTTGACCACATTTTTTTACTATTATGTTAAAACAAATGTTATTATTTTAACTGTTGGGTTAATTTCAATGTGTTTCTCAAAAAACTATTTTATAATTTTTTGGTAACATAATCAATATTATTAATGGTCAAAATTGTATGTTGGCATATGTGAAAGGCAAAGTGATGCATGAATTGAGAAACTAAGGAAGTAGTAGGACACTCTGATTTTTGTTGAGGCATACAGTTATAGGCAGGACTGTGTACTCTATGTCATGTGGAGGTCTTACCATGGAAGCAGTTTCATGCATTGCTTGTTGCCTTAGGTAGTGACCAATGGTGTGTTTTTTTTACATGCAGCAGTATGGCCAGTATTTGTAAGCCTGTAAGATTCCCTTTTCCTTCTAAGAGAGAGTGTAAACTTTATCTTGTTTTGATTTTAGGATGAATGCAAGAGATTGCGCCAGAGTATAAAATGTGGACTTATCAGCAGGATGACTGTGGTAAGGCTATTTTGCTCAACATGAGGACTAAAATGCTTAGACTTTGTATGCTATTGAGATGTATTATTTTCTTTCAGGGTGATATTCTGGAAAAGGCGAGGGAACTGCAGGAAGTCAGAGTGACTGATGTGAGTAACTAAGCACCTTCCTCTCTATTGAGTTTGAGTACTTTGCTTTAAGTGGGTTATGTTGTGTTTCCTGAAGCTTTGTTGCTTGCTTCTTCTCGGCCTTAGGTCCTATTTTGCCAAAAGCGCCTGTTATAGTAGCTTCAAACTATCATATTATTTTCTTTTAGGTGTTGTACTATTGTTCGGGTTAGCTGTAACTCTATTATATAGGTCATTTGTCAAAGTTGTTTATTTTGTATTCAGTAAAACTTATAGATGGGGGGATTAGTAAAAAAAAACAATAATCTCTCTAAATATTTTTTCCATCTTTAAAAGCAACCTTAAGGCTAAACAATACTGTTGACATTCCGTGGAGTTTTATTCACTTTATTGTTGTTTTGTATAATATATGGTTTATTTACTTTATTGTTGTTGGCAAGGTGATTTGTAAAGATGGAGTTGCTATTGTTTGAACCTGTGTGGTGGTCCTTGTTATTTAGTTTGTTCACCAACACCTGTTCAGTGAGGTGTTGTTTAAGTCTTGTGGAGTTCAAATCTTAAAGTTTATTATTATTTGTTTGTCTGTATTATATATTCACAAGGCTCAACAAGTAATACTTTTGCCATAACTTCACAGTGGCTGGAAGCTGAGATAGTGAGGCTTAGTCATCTTCGTGATCGAGCTAGTGAAACTGGACGTAAGAAAGAATATCCTTTTTATAGTACTATAACATCTGTTATGCACTTGCAATGTTTGTAAAGTAGCTTGCGTTTCAATCATTGTATAGTCTGTATCTTTTGGTAATATCTTTCTAATGTTTAAATGGCATATATGGTATACATGTTACAGACTATTGACTAGATTGCCATTATTAAATTTTCTGTTAATTATTGAAGCTTTTTTGAGGAGGATATATTTAAGGCAGTTAGGTTTGGAGAGAGGGGAGAGGTGAAAATGGTGAGAATAGAATCTAGATTTAAACACTAACACTAAAGAGGATTAGCTTGTTTGGTCATTAATTCTATATTACAAACAATATTTATTTTTGATATGTCCTCAAGCAATTTTTCCAATGTTAGATTGTGTTATGCTATCCGTGCTCAATGAGAAAATGCTCACAACACTATACTACACTACACTACAATCCCATCTTCTGATCACAAACCTTGCATCTTTGAATAGTATTTTTTTTGCTCTTCTATCATCTAGTTGTCACGATATTGTTTTACCTTGTTTTTTCAGATTTTCAGATCTATTTCTGGTTTTATTGAGCTGGTCTTTTCTGAAATTTGTAGTTGTGGAGAAAGATGTAGATGGTGATGCATGTGCAGGAATAATAGTTGGATTTCTATATAGAATTCTGCATGTTTAAAAGGTTTTTATATTTTGTTGCAAGCTTTCAACTCAGTAATGAGCTACTCTCTTAGTGTCTCCTTCAAAAAATAATCTTACGTGCACACAAACTAAAGAAAAATTCGTTAGTATATTGGTGTTTAAATTGGAATTTCAAAGTGACAAGCAGTTCATTGATACTTAAACCTATAAAATATTATATATAGTTAAGTGTAAGATAAACATAGAGGAAAAATGTCACAGGGGTCACCTTTTAAGTTTATAACCTTTAAGTAGTCTACAGCCTTAAATTGTGGTACGTGGAGTAATTTTCTTTCTTTCTTTCTCTTTTTTATTTTTATTTTTATTTTTATTTATTTCTTAATTTTTTTTAATAGGAAGAAATGAAGTATTTGGCCAAAGGGCAAGACTTGGACATGTAATTGTGTTGTTTGTCTTTTATGATGGTCCATTATTCAATGGCCTAGTGGCTTATGTCAAGGTTGTAAAAAGTTATTTTCCTTTCAAGTGTAGAAGCATTGGGAATTAGATGGACAAATTCAGATGACTCTGTAGCTATAGATGGCCCATACTATTATTAATATATGTATATCTATTGAGGTTGCCTGGAAAGATAATGAAACCCTTTGAATATTTTTAATGATCAGAACTGAATTATATTGTTACTCTTTGTTTGGTTAGGGATTATTTCCTTTGTGCCCCTGTGCTTGTGAGTTTATGGACTATGTGAGGAGATTTGGATGGCACAAAAAATTTGGAAATGCACGAATTATGTTGGCAATGGATTTGTTTGCCTGTAAATCCACTTTGTACTTATTTATGAGAATTAAGATCCACAGAATCAAGGAGATACCCAAGACTTTTCAAACTATCCAAGGATAGTTCATATGTCATACAATGAAGTGTTGGAAAAGAGTGATTGAACCTATTGATTGAGGAAATGTATTAATATATCGAATGATATGCTGGGTTGATCCCTAACCAAACAAAGAGTAACAGTATGTATCAAAGTTGCCCTTATGAGAATAATAGAGTATTATAGGACAAGAAAGAAGGTTGTGCTCGTGTTTATATTGACTTAGAGCGTATGACAGGGTACAAAGAGAGGTGCTTTGCTGGGCATATTGATGAAGGGTAAACCAGGAAACTTTATTGAACTAGTCTAGGTTATGTATTGAGACGTGAAAAAAAATGTCAGGAGCAATTACAGCCATGTTTTTCTTTTTCTTTTAATATTTGAGTACTGTAGAAGATAGAAATGTGTTTCTTAATGTTTCCCCCTCTGTTGCCCAATCAATAGAACCTTCTGTTGCCCAATCAATAGAGGAGAAAGGGTTTCGATAACTAATGGAACCTTCTAATTCATAAATTAATTACCATTTTTTTAATTAAGTTCCTATTCCTTTTCATATTCATCATGAAGATGCTGTACTAGAATCTGTGCATATTGTCTCTCCTTTCTTTCTTTTTGTTTATGTGAGTGAGACAATATAAGTTCTGACTGTTGCATTGTGAACTATAGCCAAATAAAGATTCCTTGTTCAATTTGTGAGTCTGTTCCATGGTTTCTTTTTTTCTATTGAAATCTATCTCAGGGAAACTCCAATATCTGATCAGTATCTTGTTTTTACTTTTGAAATTTGAAACACCTCTTTTGAATTGCCTATCACATTGAGTCCTTCTCCTTCTGTCGTATGTGTTGCCTTTAGTTTTATCTTTGTGTTCTTCACTCTGTAGTCTGTACCAGCCAAAATTACTTCTATTAAGCAGCTGATAAAAATTTAGAAGAGTATTTCTTCATTGTGCATGCCTGCTATAGTTAAGTTTAATTGGATATGTAACTTGCGTTCTTTACATCCACTGCTTTAGCCTGTGTTTATTCCCAAAGCATTTCTGCAATTCTGTTGTATTTGACCCTTATTTTCAACACACAATTTTGTCACAAACAAGCTGAATTGATTAACTTGAGTTTGAAACTTGATTCTTAATACCATGCCTTGTGGACTTGAAATTTAATATCATGTGCTTGGTTCAATTCTGGAATGAATATTTTCTTTCTTTTATATGATACCTGAAAGTACCTGGAATGAATAGTTTCCAAACCCCACACCTTGTGGGTTTGAGGTATGATTTAAACGTCTTAAAATCATCTACCAAACACATGGTATAGGTTCAAACTATTCTAAACCCATATTTCATGATATTGTGAACTAAACACCCCATCTGTCTTTTACTATTACTGCTTGAAGTCTTCTTAACATTTGACTGATATCTCCCTAACATTGTAAAATCAGTGCATGTTTGAGACGGTTCCTTTGGAGGTTTGTGTTATGGATATCATTTAATTTTGGCAGAATCTTTGGAGAATAGGTCCTGTTTCTGTAGAATGTTCAATATCATCGTTTAGAAGCAGAGTGTGCGATTGAGTTTTGCTTTGGGATAATGTGACATATGCATAAAGTTCAAGTCTTGCTTTGCTCATGTAGTATGCTATTAAAGCTTTTGTTTGGTATGATGACATCGATATTTTCTGGTTGTCCTTAACTGACCTTTACGCTCAGAGAATGTGTGGAGAAATTGCAGCTTCTGAAGACTCCAGAAGAACGCCAACGTAGGTTGAATGAAATTCCAGAAGTTCATGCAGATCCAAAAATGGATCCTAGCTGTGAGTCTGATGATGAGATTGAACATGATAAAAGACAAGGTATGTCCATGACCTGCTAAGTCAACTTGATTGTAGTGATTGTTATTTTGAAATTTATATTTTGTATTTTTGCATGCAGCAAGTAACACGAGACCAAGAGAAAGTGGTTTTTTCAGAAGGGGTAGAGATCATTATTCATCACGAAGTGCAAATGCAAGACCTCCGAACAAGAGTTGGGAACCAGGCAGAAATTTGTCCAGTAAGGGTTTCTCAAACAGAAGGGACGATGCTACTCGTTCCCCACAGAGAAGTGAGCATACTTGGAATAATGGGGTAGACAAGGGTACACCTAAGTCAAATAGTTGGGAGAAAACAAGGAGTACTCCGGATTCGTTGATGAGCAATCGAGCTGAACATTCTGGGATGCGATCAGATTTATCTGTGGCGGCTGCATCAGAACCTACACTGCCTTTTTCTTCAGCAGCAGTACAAACTGATGGGCAAATTGACGAGAAAGAAAAAATGTGGCATTATAGAGATCCAACTGGAAAGGTCCAGGGACCATTCTCAATGACACAGCTTCGTAAATGGAGTAGCACAGGATACTTTCCTGCTGAACTAAAAATTTGGAGAGCTTCACTAACTGAAGATGATTCTATTCTTCTAACTGAAGCATTAGCTGGAAAGTTTCAGAAGGATTCCCGCCCCGTAGGATCAAATTTAGATGTTAGCTCAAATATTAGGAATACACTGCCTATAACGGATGCTTCCAAACTCTCTGGTAGCAGATATGATTCCTCTAACCTCCCATCTCCAACTCCTGGACGAAGCCCAGCCGCCTGGAGTGGAATGCAAACTTCTAGTTCTTTTCAGTCGACTAATCAATTTCGAGGGAATGAACGATTACCTTCTCCTACCCCCACATCACCTGCTTCCAATCCAAGCAGTGTGGATAAGGCCAAAATTTCTCAGCAATCTAAGGGCGAAGTAGCTGGGAACAAGCCAGAAAATGTGGGAGCACCTATAGGAACAGTTCAACATGCTCCTGTTCAGTTTGTCTCCAATACAGGTATGGTAAATGCCCAACAAATATCATCACAAACAGGTCTACATGCAGCAGCAAATCAGCCATTTGTCCCTTCTGATACCACAATGAACCAAACAAATGTGGGACCCAATGCTTTGGGTGCTGTTCAGGGCTTCTCCAACATGGTTCAACCAGGCACTGGACAAAATCCTCCTGTCTATACTCACAATTGGGGAACTGGTTATGTTGCAAGACCAGAAATGGTGAATGCAAATGTGACGACATCCAATAATCAAAATGCTTTGCCCGCACAAGTCTCTTATAGTCAGTGGACTGGTGCTGCTGTAAATAACCAGCCTCCACCTTATGCTGCTGGATATCCTCCAGGACAAGGAAATATTGCCGCAAACTTTCCTGCTATGCCTGCAAACAATGCTTGGAGACCTACTCAGGCCAACATACCATGGGGCGCGCAACAGCAACAGCCAGTTAACCAAAACGTAGGATGGGCTGGACAACTGGCTGTTGCTATGGGCCAACAATTGACTAGCCCTTCTCCAGGAGCACCGGCTATGGTAGCTGCGCAGCCAACTGTGGGTTGGACGGGTACAGGACCCAGTCCCTCTGCTGGAAACAGTAACATGGTTTGGGTTGCTGCACCTGGGAACACTGGTGCATGGGGAGGTGATCAGAACCGCAATGACGGAGGGGCTCAATGGAACAGGCAATCATCATTTGGTAGTGGAGGACAAAGAGGAGTCTGCAGATTCCATGAAAACGGCCATTGCAGGAAGGGTTCGTCATGTGATTTTATGCACTCTTGAATTTTCACAACAGTAGTAGATACTAGGTAGTATCTTCTCATGTACAGTAATTTTCGTCCTTGGCTTGGTAGCAGCTCATTAATTTTATAGATACTTGTATGTCACATGCTTAAATAATTATTATCAGCAGCACCCCTAATTTTCCTCCCTTTTGGTATTGTCAGTTCTCTGACCAGTGTAATAGTGGATTTTGTAGGGGGACTTACAGTTAACAGTAAAAAAAATGGTTACTGGGTATTAGATTTTTTTCAGATTTGGTTGATGCAAGCTATTGGGTAGATGTTAAAAGCATAAAATACCAGTCAAAAGCATAAGAGTGTTGTCTTCTTGCCTCTAAGATTGCCCTAATTTTTTTTATTTGTCTCTTTTGGTTTACCTCTTACCGTAATTAATTATGATATACCATAGCCTTGCTCTTAACACACTATATCTGATTGATCTTTTTATTTCAACAATTTCACCCAACCAGAAATTTAACTACAATACTTCAACAAGGCAATCTTAGGGGAGCAGAGGAAGTAGTTCACTGGTCATTTAATTACTGAAACACCTTTTGTGCTAAATATAACTAACGTTTATCTTGTTAGACTGTTGGAGCGATTAAATTGTTCAGTCTTCTTACTTCACCCCTTTGGATTTGAGAACTCTATGCTTGATTAGTGTAAACATAAATTGTTAATGGCGGTGCTCTGCTACTTCTGATGGCTCACCAATTACATTTTATTTATTTTGGTTCAGGCGAGATGGTAATATAGTAAAATAGTGAACCCCATTAATGATAAGAGTAAAATAAAATGGTACTTGTACCATAAGTGGAATAGGACTCAAATGGGAAAAAAAAAAATGATACATACTCTTAAGAAACTTTAACCTGTACGACTTTCAAATGAATTCCACTGTATAATCCATTATTCTTTACAATATAAACTTTGTATCAAAATAATCTTAATTAAATGTATTTCCTTTTATTCAAACCTTGCCTCACTATTTACCTAAAAGATAGTAAGAAAACGTGCCAACTTCAAAAAACGGAGGAATTGTGAAAATTCAGGGCACGCACAAAAGAAACTTTTTACCAATTCACTTAGTTATTACAGTGTTAGATAAGTAGCATGACAGTTGCTCACTCAAAATCAAGATCCGGTAGGACAAAACCCTGCATCCCAATACTAATTCTTCGAGTTATTCTGTATACCCCCCTGTTTATTTTTTAGGCCAGCCAGACAAAATATCCCAAAATTATAAATCCGTTTCTGGACACTCAGTAGAGATATCCAAGGATATTACTAATTCCTTCGTCCAGATAGCAACTTCGTAACAAACTTTCTTCTTAGTCCATAACATAAATAAATTCAATGACAGCTTTGAGACATAAGATTTCGCAATGAAAAAATTCACATGCTCATATCAAGAGTGTTGCAACTTTCAACACTCAGAGGCTGAATGAACAGATTTTTGGGATCTTCAAACCTAAACCGATGTACAACATTTAAAAGATAAACTATCAAAATAACAGAAGTTACAGTTAAATTGCAATCTAAACACTCTTGAGCTTGAATCGTCGTCAACAATGCTTTCAGCTATTACCTAGTTTGCCTAAGTACGACGCTTCCGGTCTTCATCTTCATCGTCATCTGAGTCCCCACTTTCACGGAAACGTGGATTTTTCTCCTGCATAATTTGCAAATAAATTAGCGGCAGCCCTCCTCAAAAATGCCAAAACATAGCTGGTGGTTCACACCTGCCAGGCTTCTACCTCTAAGAGGTAAAGCCATTGACGGAACAACTGAATAACAACCAAGGTTTAAAAGAGACATAAAACCCACCGGTCTAGATTCATGGTCAACGTTCCTACGTGGTTCATGCTCACTTCTCTTTGGCACGTCAACAGGATGACGATCATCCTCACGGTGTCGCTTCCGCTGGAAATCTTTTAGTCCAAAAAACAAATCATTTTAGATTTAAGAGAAAGCAAAAGTTGACTCACTAACCAATAGGACGCAGTGAAAGAAAAATATGAAGTCACGTAGGACTTACCTCTGCTGTGCCGGTAGGAGCCTCCATGACCATGACTTCTTTCATTTCTACCATCTGCATTAATATTTGTCATCATTTTCAATGTAAACAATCTGAAGTAATTAGTTGAAAAGATAACTACTGTAAAAAGTAAGTCAACTATACACTGTTTCAATTTATACTTGCCAAGCAGTAAGTATTAGTGAGTTTTAACAAACACGAATTTGAAATACTAATTAACTATTAGTGCTATTTATGGCCTACATTTGAGTTCTTTCGTTTGCCATGATGCGCCAAAAATTAACAAGATATAATATAAGAACTTACAGTTGTTAGATGGCATAACAGGCTGAAAAGCTCCCAGAGCTCCAGCACCATAATCCACAAGTGTCCTCTGCACCTCAAGCTCTCTCTGGACCAATTTTCCATAACCACCCCTACGTACGATGAGTTAAGGTAACTGATTGAATGATGAGCAATTACAAGAATGGTACATCAGTTAGCAAGGTTAGTAAAACATATAAATTAACCAGCACTTAAACCCTCAGTCCCAAGAATCCCAACAGTAATGGCAGACGAGAAAAAGGCAATGGGTTTGGTATGATGTTGTGATGTATAAGCACTGTACAAGCTGATCTTCCTCTGGTTAAAAACCATATCTAAGGGCATGAAAGCAATAAAAAATGAACAAAAAGTGAGCATATAATCAAGAGGCCTGACTCCGGTCCTGCTAAGATACAGCAGAACCCTAAATCCTATTGAAGTAAAGCGTATATGAGATAAGACATGACAGCACACTATCAAAGGAATAACATAAACCAAACGACCTTCAGATAGGACAATAATCACGCACCGAGAATATTAACTGAGATTTTGACTTAAATAGAAAAAGGATATCAGGATCATAGTCAGTGCGATATTCATCCCGCACCTGGAAAAATGGGCAGTGAAAGAATAAGCAGAAAGGTAAGAGCTAAACAAGGAGATATCTAACCTCAAAAAAAAAACTAACAAAAAAAAAGAGAGAAAATGAGACACAGCATCACAAACAGACCTGACCACCACTTCGACCACGTCCCCATTGCCTGCCCTCTTGAAAACCCCAGTCAAAGTCCACACGGATAGGGCGATCGTCAAGAATTGTACCACTTATATACTTCACAGCATCTTCAGTATCTTCTCGGGAGTAATATCTGTCAAATATAATTTGATGTTTTAATAAGATGTACAGAAAATTTAATCACATATTTTGCCACAAGTCAAAACAATTGTCAAGTTCGTTGATGCGTACTTATCAAATAACCAAAAGAGAGTTTTTATACAAAAAAAAAAAAAAAAAAAAAAAAAAAAAAAAAAAAAATTATTGTACACCATAAGTTCGTTTTTGTTGAGTACAATCTGGAAAAAAGAGGGTGAAATTTTGAAACTATAAAAGCTAGGGTGGAACAAAATAATAATAATTATAAAAATATATTCTTTGTTCATAATGTAAGATGAGCTTTAAACTGGAATGAAAAAGTAGCTTGAGAAGAAAATACCAATCATATAAGGTATAGCCAAATCATGTATCATAAAATCATTTATCAATTTTTAGAAATACACATCAAGTTGTTAAAGTATGCCATGGAAACAGTTGATCAAATAAAGAAGGACTTCCACATTTAGCATAGCATACTTAAAAAAATAATGTACTCTGTATAATTAACTGCAAATTCCCTACACCTCAGACTAGTATATATGAAGAGAAGTGGTCCTTACAATACAAAACAAAAACCACAAGGGGTTTTCGAATTCTTATCCAAACCCATAATCATCTTTTTAATCTCTCCAACCCGAGAAAATAGCTCATAAACTTGCTCTTCTGTTGTATAGAAAGACATGTTTCCAATATAGACAGTCGTTGAGTTCTTGAGTGCTTCCTCAAATTCTTCTTGGGATCCAGGAAATCTTCTATCTCGGTACGCTGAGAGCTTATTTAAATCCTAATTACAATACAGTAATGAAGATATGTCAAGGAAACATTACACACTAACCAATACATGTACTACTCTGGCAGGAGTACAGGACGTTCATTATGGGAATCTAGAACAACAAAAGTGGGCAGCATTTCAATTAGACAATTAGAGCTGAGGGATGCCTCAATCATCTAATAGAACTGAGCTTTGACCCGTGATAACAGGATCAAGTCAAAATTTTGGGTTTCACAAAGAATACCAATTCTTTCAATTACAAGCTAACGATCAAAAGCTCAATATTACATGAATGCCTAAGATTTTACAATAAGCTTAAGATATCTACATGTGATAGGCAGCTACAACAAACAGTACAATAAAAGGGGTATGAGGGGGTCTTACCTTGAATAAAGAAGCCATTTATACTCCAAAAAAGGGGGAGAATTTTAAAGAGTCCACTCTCAATAATTGGTGTCCTGCAAAGATAGGACAAGTATTAACTTTCCATCAAAAAATAGAAGGATTCTGTCATTTTGATGATTAATTGACTATTAATTCGACCCATTTATTCCTTCATATTTCCCCTTCATTATCATGGTGACCTTAAACATTCAGCTGAAAAGCCCTTGGTTCGCAATATATACCAGTAATATACTAATAATTTTTTTTTAAAAAAAAAAAAAGAAAAGAAAGAAAAATACTATTAATGTTAGTAGCATGAAACTGATAGCGCTGCCCAAGTATTTTGACACTAAAATAATCACTTAACATATCTCCCTCAGTCCCCCATGCCAAAAAAGTTAGTGGAAAAAAGTATAAAAATTCATTTATCCCAGTGTTTCCCCGAAACAAATAGGCCTTCACATATATGATTCCGGCATAAGCAAAACTATTCAGAAAACTCACTATGTTTTACAATGAGCCAACAATTGATTTTGCCCCATTTCGGTAATTTTATCCTTTGTTTGAACAGAACGCGTAGCTTAGATCAACAAGTACTACCATCATAGTAAAGTGATTACGTTTCAAGAAAGAAGGAATATTTGGGACAGCTTAACCATGTTCCGAGTTTGAGCCTGGCACGTATACGGATTAGCCGAAACCTATAAGCAGGCCCAACACTAAGAGGTTTCCATTATAGTTGCTAAACCTTCAAGCCGAACCTGATTGGGGGTAGGCTCGACTTGGCTTTAGACATGCTCGGCTAGAGATCGAAGCTCGACGAGCCTCAAAAACCAAGCTAGGCTGATTAGGTTTGAATAATGCAACACATTAAAAACCAAATTTGACTCAATTATCAAATTAGTCTCGAAAAATCACATAAAACTTTCCTGGCTTAAGCATATCAACGTAAATTGCACGTAAAAATATAAGCATTCATAGCTTCAGTAATTGCAATCAAAAATTCAGTGATTGAAGAAAGAACACACGTTAGAGGAACCCTAAATCAACAATACTAACAATTAGATTAACGATAATGCGAAATTAAACCCTAGAATTTGAAATTGATAAGATGATTAAAAAAAGAAAGTTGAAAACACCTTACCTCAGAAACTGCTTCAATGGAGGAAAGAAAGCTGAGAAGCCGCTTCAATGAAGAACTCAGAGTGCGCTTCAATGGAGGAGAGAGAAAGAGGGGGTGCAGCGTATAAGTGAGAAGCTCCGAAGGGGAAAAAAAAAGAAAAGGAAGATTAATGAAATAAGTAATATGAACCGTCAGATCAAAATAATATCAACGATCAGAATTTTTTTTTTTTATTTTTTTCTTACACCTAGTCTGGATTTTTTTTTTTTTTTTTTTTTTTCAACCAAGTATTTAAGGGTAATAGTTTTAACTTTTACATTATTTATTTATACTCGTATCATTTTGATCGAATCTGATGTTGTGGAATATTGTGTACATAAGGTTGAATATTATTTACGAGATCATTGTTCAAATTTCAATTTGAATTCATACTATGTACCATGTAAAACTAACAAGTGTTGTAATAAAAACCTTTTTCGTTAATGTTGTTTATAAGTAATTATGTATGATACTAATCACATGAGATTAGCTAAACCACTGATCCGATTATTCTTAGGAGTTAGAACTATTCTTGTAAATAGTTGTAGGCTTGTAGCCATATTGGAGCAGCGTTTAATTAATATCATTATATCAAATTAAATGAGTGAATCATGGTTTTAAAAAGATCAAATGAAAACTAAAGAGTGAAATTCACAAATTTAGTAACCAAACATATACGATTTGCATATGTGCCCACCAATGTTAGGGTTCTTTGTGTTCATCCAATTGTTCCTTCAGTTCAACTACTTTATCTTCTTCTCATGGTTAGCGTTCTTCATGTTCGTCCAATTTTGATTTTTTTTTTCAAGTTGGGACTTTAATTTCTCTCTCCAACTTACTTTACTTTTTACTTTCTCTCTCCTAATAACAAACCCAGGGTTAAGTCCTAATTACCCAACAATAACATCCACAAACATTCGTCAGAATTAATTTTGACTTAGTGGATATTACATAAACATCCATACTCTTTTTTGTGAAAAATGACGAAAATATGGCTGGATAAACTTCTCAAGTTTACGTAGGAGATAAATATGAATTGTACCTTCTTAAAATAGTACTTCGTATTTTCTTACCTAAGTTTAATTAAGCCACGGTGTTGTGAGAAGACGTAATTACATGAGTACAACTAATGAAATGGGTGTCGTTTTACAGTTTGACTACATGAACACGGAAGCATAGCATCCCGGGTTCGGAAGTACTATACACGCCAATATTACGACTCGCTGAATATCTTCCCTGAAAAACTTCCCATTTTATAGGCCGCCCCTTTTCCTCCTCCGTTTCTTTCTCTCTCCTCTTTTTTTTCTCCCTTCATCTCCCGCCACCTTCTTCTTCATTTTTCCGATTCAATTTTCCAGAAAAATGGTGCAATTCCTCGCTTAAAATTCCTGCAATTTCTGCTTTTTAAATTCTTCGAAATTCATAAATTTTACCAAAATTCATCTGATTCTTCAATGGCAGCTGCTAAGCGCGCGATTCAATTCGGTGTAAATTCGACTAGGTTTTTGTCTAATTCGAGAGGTTTTGCTGCTGTCGATCCGCAATTTAGCCGATTCAATCATAATTTTCGGCAATTCTCTCAGCTTCAAGCTCCTAATAATAATCGGCGTGGATTACTTGTTGATACTTTAGCTCTGGTACTTATTTCTCTCAACATTTCATCCGATTTCGTGCATATTTTCTATGTGTTCACTTGTTAATCAATATTAAATATTCGCATTGAAATTATTGTGTTATACTCATACTTTTGTTTCATTTTGTACTTTTAGATTCAAATATATATGTAGAATTGAAGTTCTTTTTATGGCTGATTTTGTTTGATTTTGTAGTAAAATTAAGTACATTGCAATATTATGCTGTTTTTGCCTGTTTGCGATTTAACTGCTAAAACATGTACTGTTAATTTGGCTGATTTGCGGAACATTACAAATCTATCGAGATTTTAGGTTTGAATATGCAAATTTATTGTTGATGAATACAGGTGAGGAATTTGGAGGCACAAGGTGTTCCGCAGAAGCAGGCTGAGGCAATAACAAATGCAATTATTCAGGTTGTGGGTGACAGCATGGAAAATATGTCACAATCCTTTGTTTCTAAGTCGGAAATGGAAAAGGTATAATGATTGTTTGTTTTTACATATCTTCGGGCTTTGTTATATACGAGTAGTCGGGTATTATTAAAATTTCCGTATGCTTCCTATCGAACTGATCTTTTGTTGTTCGAATGTGGTGTAGACGGAAATGCTTCAGGATTCAAACATTTCCAGATTCAAAGGTGAAGTAAAAACCTCTCAGGTATAGAAACAAGCTATGTACTCTATAGTCTATACTTGTTTGCCTTGCAAAATCTATTGAAGATTAAGCACGAAATGTTATATAAAGTGATACTTTACTATGTAAATAAGAAGCTCAATGTTCATTTACCATTTATGTGAAGTGCTTTGTAATGGAGGAATTCCATGATATTTACTGCATGAATGTGGATTGATTTCTATCTTGTTGGATGACTTGATTCAGTTGAATATGTGTCAAATTGATCCAAATATATGTTAGTGTAGCAATTCCAGAACTACAGTCTGAAAGATTCTCATGTTTGAGCAATTGAATGTACTCTCCTGGAGAGCAATTTGTTTTTGTTAACATTATACTCCGTAGCCCGTAGGTGTGTCTTGTTCCCCCTGAATTGTTCTATCTGAAGTCTTTTTATCAACTAGTCATTGCCTTTTTTTCCTCTGTCTCCTTTGGCACTTTTTTTTTTTTTAAAAAAAACTTTTTTCTGTGAGATCATCAATTAGGGTAGGATTTTTTAATTTTATTTGTTCAAGGAGACAATTCACTTAGTGTACAAAGGGCCTTTTGAATATGGACTTTTAGCTGTTCTACAAGTTTTTTTGACTTGGAATATGGAGAATATACTCCGTAGTTTTTAGATATAGTGCAACAAACTTTGCAATGCCATATAATGAAAGGATGGACATTTGCACTTGCTTCTTCGGATTCATCACTTATATTGGGTGTTACCTCACCGTTGGTGAGAACTCACAGATGAATTTACCTCACCATTGGTGTTACATCACTTTCTGTCTGAAAAGTTGGGATGCCTGGATAAGGCTTATACTTTCACATAATAGGAACTACAAGCCTTATTATTTATTTTTTTCATTCCAACTCCTCTATTGTCATTCTTCTTTATGCTATCCAGCTAAACCTCACCTCCTCATAATTCTACTTCTCAATAACTTGAATAAAGCATATGGACCAGACTACAATATGACTCTCACCCTATATAGTACCTGGAGCTTTTCATGGTTATTTTAAAAAGCAAAATAAAACTGGTAGAGATCTTCATAAAGAGCGACAGTCACTTGTCTTACACCGTTTTACGTCTTTGAATACTCTGTATGTAACTGAGGAAAAGTAAATTATTCTATTGACAAGAAAGCTAAGCTGACTCATTAAAATAGTGTCATGTGAGCTAGAAAAAGGAAGAGTGCAGGGAAAAGATGTTCCTCGCATGGAGATTGTGGACCTTCTCATGGCAGATGATACTTGTGCTGTATCGATGTGTTCATTAGAAATATCCCTTAACCACGGTTGTTTAAAATTCTAGATTAGAAGTAGTTTGTTATTCTTATTCATTGTAAAGATCATATTGTTGCCTTTCAGAGAACATTTTCTTTGTTGTCTATTGTCAATAGGATTTTTGCACTTTTAACACCCCTTTCTGCCTAAGAATCCCCTTTACATATAGTTATCAAGGTTGATATTGATATAATTTTGGAAAATATGGGAGTGTAAGGCAAGATGGTGAATTTGAGCTGAATTATTAACTAGCAGTCACCATCAGGTTGAAACTTTAACTTATTTTTTGTTTGATTTTAGTTATCTCAAGGCTTATAGAGTAATAAGTGAGACTATCAATTTAGTACAAAGTTTGTATTATTTGTCACACCCTCGAGCTTATATCATTCATCCCAACTTCCAAACAGTGCCAGTTGAAAACTCTCCTCCTTACATCTCAGTTTTATTGCACTTCTTTGCCTACTTAGCTGGGTGAAGCTGTTTCTTCGTTGCACTATGTTTCTGATAAGGTGAGTAGTGTGGCATCATTGAAGGGTCATTGATCTTGGAGTGTAAATATTGAAGATATAAATGCCATCTTTTCTGCATAGAGAGTGACAAGTCTGATAACATATATGATTAATTATACTGCAAGAGCTTTTAATATGAGATTTAAAGCCTCTCTATTAGTTATCAGAGAGATGTTGCCAAAGTACATGATAAATGTTGATTACATTAATTGTATCTGTTTGAGAGCAAAAAGACTCTTATGCGTTTTGATTGATGAGATGAACGGATCATTGTTATCAACTCCCTCCTGTACATTTTTTTTTTTGTTTTGGGATGTTTAATGAATATTTCTAATTAGTTAATGACTGTGTATGTATATAACTAATTGTCTCTATTGGTGAGTTGTGAAAAGTCAACACCGAAAACACAATGGACTGGAGAGTAATTTTTTTTATTTTTTTATTAAAAAAAAAAAAAAAAAAAAAAACTTATGTGTTGTACACTTTATATATGTGAATTGTTTTTTGTTTTTTTTTTGAAGAGTTTTTCACTACTTGATATAGTTTGTTACCCAAACAACTTTAGTTCTTAAGCTAGGTATATATTCAGCTGCATACACTTTGTCATAGGCTAGTATAATTGTATGCAGCTGAATAAACGGCAACAACTATCCTGTATGCCTTAGACAAAATATTGGTGGGCTTGTGGCTTTCAGATGGATGTAAGTGACTGATTTATAACTTATAGTATTACTATTTTTCCAAATATTACTTCAGATTTACTTGTGACTTTGATGGGTGAAATTTACTAAATTTGACCATGAACTTGTCCAACATTGTATAGAGTTTGTCTAATAGCATAGATAGATTTATGTTTGTCAAAATTATTGAAATTAGCTATCAAAATTTTGTCCAACATTTGGCCATAAAATTTAACTGTGGCTTTGTACGATTGAGAAATGAAGGGCATATACTTTTGAAACATAATTGACTAAGGCACTGCATGGGGGTGTAGATAAAATTCTAAGTACATATCTTCATAACATCTACATAAGGCACTTGTCTCCTATTAACAACTGTGGTTCGATTATTAGCAGGGACATTATTTTCCTTGTTTAGAGAGACCAAAAATGCAATACTCCTTACTTTAAACTACTTTTTATCATTTGCAGGACCATCATTTTTCCTTGTTACAAAGAGAGAATGAAAAACTTCAGAATGATATTGAAAAGCTGCGTAGTGAGCTGAGGTGAGTTCTATCACTCTGTATATTTCTTGTTTACTTAAACTGGATATCTGGATTTAGTCCTTGGCCTAGAACTTAATTGATATTTGGATTAGGTATGAAGTTGACAAGGTAACAGCTGGACAGCGTTTGGATTTAAATCTTGAAAAAGGGTGAGCACTGAAAACACTTTATTTACTTGAACTAGCAGTTTTTCTGGTGATATTTTGTCTCGTGAACCTTCCTTGATTTACTCTGCCTGAGCTAATAGTTAATATGCATTCAGGCGCATACGTGATGAACTTGCTAATCAGAAGGCAGAAAACAACAACCTTACCAATAAACTCGATCGAGTGAGTAATTATGCCCTCATTAATTTTAGAGCTTCAGTTGAAGTTTTGCATTTTGTATTTTGCAAGGCTGATTGCATATTGGCATTTCAATTCAATAATTGCTTGACAAGAGAATTAATTGGTGTAAAGTTACCTTGTATCTTGAGTTGAGTTGTGGCTTTAATTTTGAGGCAAAAGTACTTTGAGGTTAACTTTGGATTAAATGATTGATTCATAAACCCTGGCCTCCAGGAAATTAATGCGCTGAAAGCTCAACTGGAAGCTGGAAAGGTAGAGTTGATCAGATTCTGCATCGGTACCCTTGCCTCCACTGTTGCTGTTGGTCTTGCTTTCTTTCGAGTGTTCAAGTAGGTGCACTTTGGTAATAATGGAATGGCTACAAGCATACATGATTCTTTTCAAGACCACTAGGAGCCTATGACCATAGTCGTACGTAAAAGGTTCAAATTCATTCTTATCTGGCAGTATTTTTTTCTAAGCCGGAATTTAGTATTTTTTTTTTCCTAAGCCGAAATTTGATAACATCCTAGCTATCATATTCATTTGTTAACACTAATTTCTTGGTGCAAGAGTGGTTATCTGTGTACAGAATTTGTAGTCTTAAATCCGTGTAGTCTTTTTTGTATGAAAAAATCTGTATTTGAAAGGAAATTTGAAACAGGGAAGAATTAAAAGTAAAAGCCACCTATTGCTTATTTTAATCTTGGGACGTCATATTAGATTATTAGTGAATGGAATCATCTTTATAGCGCTTGACTACCAATGTAACTAGAATTCAAAAATAGCCACATAAGTGAACCAAATTCTTTCTCCAGACTTTATAAACTTGTTTGTGGGACTGGTATGGTTCCAAATCAAATTAATGACTTTAGGGCCTAAGGGCCACATGAGACTCCTTTCAATTTTTTTTTATTTATTTATTTATTTTTTTGAAATTTGTCGTAAAGTGTGGGTTATAGCCTTTACTTTTAGACTGAAGGTCGGGGCATTTTGCCGTTTTCTATGGACCCCATGAAACCTCGAGAGGCCGCTTGGACAATAGGAATCATTTATTTTTCGTCTAAAATATCTTTAAATTGTTGATTTAACTGCTAATATACACACCACCCTTCATTAAGGGCCTGTTCATATTTACTGAACTGAACTGAACTGAACTGATTGGAGCTGAACTGAACTGAACTGAACTGATTGGAACTGAACTGAACTGAACTGATTGGAACTGAATTAAGCTGAAATGAATATTTTATGTGAGAGGGAAATTAAGAGCTGAACTGAACTGAACTGAACTGATTGGAACTGAACTGATTGGAGCTGAACTGAACTGAACTGAAATTAAGTAAATATGAACAGGCCCTAATTCAAAATCACCACATGCCTTTATTTAATTAACTAATGATTTATATGATTTCAAACGACATTATATTACCCCTAATTACCTCCTTTACCATCAGTCCATCACTTCAGTTTTTGACCCCTAATACTGAAACCTCCCCCTAAAATAAATAAATAAATAAATAAAAGAGCTAACTTTATGCTTGTGGAACGTCTTTGGGCCCGATAAGGTTTTGTCTCAAAGTGCTTGTCGAGATTCCCAAAGAGCCACAAGGGGCCTGCTTGGTATGCTCATTCATGCCTTGACCCACCCATCATTTTTCATATTTTAAAATGTCTTGTTTTCACAAGTGTTGGTTAAATAACTTATGTCCATCCTAGTGCACTTACCGCGGTTATATGTCCCTGTCATCTCACTCCGATTTGAACTCAACCCATTCATTGACCGTGATGTGAACAAGGGAAGAGAAGAACGCCAAAGTTGGTAACCTTGGACATCTCACCAAGGACAGATATTGTAGGCGGAGACTGGAGCCTCAGCGTTCCCATTAGCAATGATATGCTGAGACTGTGCATTTGGTACCATGTTAGCCTATTGGAAAGGCCCATTACGACTTCCGGCCTTTTGGGCCTATCAAAGCTCTAATGGGCTGAACAGTTCTTCCATTGCCTTAATTGCTGATCCAAATGTCTCATTGTTGTTTCATTTAACATGACATTCTAGGGTCAAATTCACAATTTCCCACCAAAAAAAAACACACACACACACATTAAATTTGTGTAAATTTAACTCACTGAGAACCTTAAAATCTTTACTTTTATTGTTTGTCAATAAGTGAGTAAACCTATATAAATTTGTCAATTTTCAAACAACAGAATGACTACCAGCAATTGTGTGATTAGCATGTCACCTTCATTGAATATTTTTTTATGCCTTACTACTACCATGATGAACAGTTGAACCTTCTACAATGACTGTGTTTTTGAAAATTCGTAATAAGATGTCATGTTTACCACGACTTTGAAATGGTAAAATCTTCTCATATATATACTTTCGCGATATAAGATGCTCATGAGTGAGTTGAACGATACAAAAAGTACGTAATTTGTCGAATAATTAATATTAAAAAGTCTATTAGTTAATAATGGCTTATCGTTAATTATGGGGGTGAGGCAAGTCACTAGCATGTAGGTAGTAGCTCGTTCATGGCTTAGTTGATTACCATGTTGTCAACATGTATATGGCGTTTTCTCTCTCCTGTTCATGGTGGCCTCAGTACCTTCAATAATCCTCTCCACGTCTTAATTATATATTTGACATTCTAACTAGATTAATATTTGACATGCCAACTGTATTATGTACTGTAACATTTAAGTAAATTATTACTAGGCAATATGTACAACCTTGAGTCTTTGACTTTTATTTACCTTAGCTTCTACTCTGTTATTTAGAACAGTCAAATTCATAACCTATGACTTTTACTTATGATTATGAATACAACTTTAAGATCGGTTCAATTATACAGCATAGAATAACCTTTTTTATTTTTATTTTGTAAAAAGAGTTGTGATGAATAAATAATGTAGACGGGGTTTAAATACATATTCTAAATATCATTTTAATACAATACTCTATAATTCGTAATTGATAATAAGACAGTAATAAACATGATTCTGTCTCATAACTTCTTAAATATAATCGATTTTAATATAAAACTACATAAATAATATACAGTAAATCAGTAACCATGATTCAGTCTCTTAAATTAAATATAATCGAATTAAGATTCAATACTTTAACAAAATAATACAGTTCACATAATATATTTGTATATTATTATTATATAAAAGTATAAATTATCCTTAAATTATGTCACACGTAAATAGCATACCGATACCAGTTGTATAATACGCGGGTTTGAATAATATAATTGCTTAAAAATTAAGGTATAAACTTCCAAAAGATGAAGCCGGCTGTTAAGATTTTCATAGAATAAAATTAAATTGATATACGTAAATCTTGTCACATGCAGCACCGACAAACGGAGATTCTACACCTTGTGTATGTGGAGAAAAGGCAAATAAAGTTTTAATTTATTAAATTAATGAAAATATTGTCTGCTTTATTATATGAGAATGTTGTTATAAAATACAAGATGTTAAGTTGCAGAATCTATCTCAGTATGCTTGTATAGTTGTATTAGGGCCGCCAATTTGGTTCCTTTTATGTTGATATTCAATCATGTTTTACACCGAAGCTAACTGAGTTATATAAATTGGAGCTGTATATTATCTCGATTTTTCTCGTTTTTTTTTTTTTTTTTTAACTCGCTTATTATTCATTGGGTTAAACTATAAATTTATACTTTGACGATCCATGTGTTTTTATTAATGTGTAAATCTATAATTTATTACTTGTAATCTTATTAGAATTGTTTCAATGTATATTTTTCAAGTACTCCATACTAAATTTTCATAATTTATTTTAGTACTCCGTATACAATTAAAGTTATAGTTGGTCAAACATGCACCTTGAAAAATGCACAAAATATAAGTGAGTAGAACAAATTAGGAAGACTTTTCAATGGCTATAATTTTGTAGCCATTGTATTAGCTTTAATCTTGACCCTTTATTTTTATGGATCAATCTTGTCCATCAATCCAATTAAAAAAATAAAAAATAAATAAAAAGCTGTTTTCTACTTATAGATCACAAAACGGTTTTCTATTTTTTCCTGTTGATTTTTATAAAAATAAGGATGTTACCCGCAATTCCTAAGATTCCTAAGATCAATTGGTAAAAATACGAAATGTTCATCAGACCATCACAATTGTGTTTGTATATGATATTTAATGTCTGACACTTTATTTTTGTGGGATTAGAGTGGAGTATATAAGTATATTAGATCATCCTGGCAAATAAAATCAAAACCAAAACCAGAGAACTGAATGGAAGATATTGAAAGCAGTGCGCGAAAGATTTTTTTCTATTTTTTTTTTTTTTTTTTTTTTTTTGAATTAAGCAACCATCTTAAGATAAATAAATTAAAAAAACATCAAATATAGATGAGCTAATTCATAAAAAAAAATCGGCAAAACTCCTTCTTAAACAGATTTTTCCAAATTAGAGTGGAGAAATTAGTGATTTTATATGGGTTTTTTTTTTCCATATCTTTAAAGTCAACTAAATGAATGGATATGATGGGTCTTGTTAATTGAAGGGTTGAGATTCACTCAATTATAATGGCCACAATTTTATTGTAACTATTGCAAAACTGTCCCAATTAAAACGTAGAGAGTCTTTTGTATTTTTTTTTTCTTTTTTTTTTTTTTGGACAAGGAGTCTTTTGAATAAGTTTGACTTTAATTTACTTCTATTCATTCTCTTTTTTTTTTTTTCTTTTTTTTTCTTTTTTTTTTTTGGTATGTGTGTCTCTTGCAAAATAATTATAAATGATTTTTTTTTTTTTAAATGGAAGGAATTTAAAGATATTGAAATGAGGATAGGATATTCCTATTTTGTACAACTTGCTACTTTAAAAAGAAAATGTAATGGAATATCTTCAATAAAGACATTAGCTATTCCTATGAAATAAGTCAATGAGAATCAAATGATTGTTTCAAATTTTGAGTTTAAAACGTAATGTGATTTGCTTGACAATCTATTTGAATATTAGGATTTAAAGTGAAAATAGGGGGAGGAAAAGTGACTTGTTTATTCTCCTTAATTTAGAAGTTAATTTGAGTAGGAGAAGACTAGGAAAATGGACGTATATCCCTTTTTTTTTAATAAACAAAATTTTTCTGAAACGGAAAGGGTTTGGATGAAAACACAATTTCACGTCTCTATACTTTTTCCTTCGGCTATGTCCTCTTCACATCCTTTTTTTCCACTTATTTTAGAAAAATTAAAGTCCAAAAGTTTACTGTACGTCAACAAAGACCATCCAGTTTCATTTCGTCAATTTCAATAAAGACTGTTGGTCGCACCCTTTCTCTCCACGAGACCACATTGCTATTATATTCCAACTTCTTATAATTGCTTATGTTTTTTAAACCAATTAAAGTAATTAAATATCCCAAAGCCCAAATATTTGGTCATATCAAGTGTATGGAACTCTACATTATAGGAAGGTTCCAAGTTTCACAACTACACTATCCATCAATCTATGCAATCTATCCATACATAATGAGTATGTGTATGAGTAGTGAGTACGTATTATCTTGACTATATAATGTATTTGTATGTAATCTTCATTTACTCTATCTATCTACCAGGGGGCCCTCTGTTGCCACTACCACTGTTTTTGTGTTCCTCCCAACACTCCTTATATCCTTTCCATCACACTTCCCCAAACACAGTTATAATTCCATCACTGCCCATGCATGGTACGGAGTAGTAAAACATTATTCATGCATGCTATTCTAGCTACTACTACGGGGTATGTATTCATTGATTGGATGCTACATCCTCGTTTCTCATTGTTTATCTCATAGCCATATTTTAATTTTATGAAAAGTTTCGGTTAAATGAAATTGATAGGAGAAAAATATAGTGCTACGTAAGAGTTAAAATAATTTTTATTATGACAGTAAAATTGTGATCTATCTCTGTGCATAATTATATGGAACAATTGTTTAAAAATAACTTAAAGAAAATAGAGTGAATTTTAAGGGGCATAGAGAGAGTATGGTGTATGTATTTGCATTAGAAAGGCACAATGAGGACTTTATTTTTATATATTTTTTTTGAATTCCTTTTTTCTTTGGCATTATTATATACTTCGTAGCTACATATATTGATTTTTATACTAGTTGTATTACTCACAAAGTCACACCTGTCCTATACAATTATATTATTTGGACTTATTGATTGATTAATTCATAAACAGTAATAAAGCTAATCAGATTTTATTTATTAAGTGGCACTTTATAGAGTTTAAGAGCTTTAAATTATATAGGCCGGTTAAAATAATACTTCGAATATAAATCCAACACGTCTGTTGGAGAATTATATATTGTAAGAAAATAATAATGAGTCAATAATTTACTTACACTATTTCTAATTCGAAGACCAAGCTTTAAATCATTTGTGAATTTGTACAATGTGTTATAAATTTTTTACAATTTTTGTTGATAGGTAATTAAACATATTTTTATTAAGTAAAAGTTTACTCCATATGACCATATGTGACGAAGGGAGTGCGCTTATGAATTTGAAATGCGAGGCAATGCAAATTTGAAACTCATCTCCCTTCCAATTTGAATGGGTAGTTGTCACTATCACCTAAGAAATAAGGGTAGAATAATAAAAAATAAAAAAAAAATATTTATTTTGAAAAAAAAAAAAAAAATTCCCATAATCATGGTGCATTTGTTCTTTTGAATCTAGGTAACATGGTTGAAGGTGGAAATGTCTCACTTGTTAAGTGTTAAGTACATTTATAGCATGATTGACGCTAACGACTACAGATAAGACACCAGTGGGCCATAGCACACTAACTTGCCTATGCCCCAATATTGAAATGATAAACAAAATAATGGGACTTGAATATATTAAAAAAAAAAAAAAAAAAAAGGAATAGATACTTTTGCTACAAAAAAATAAATAAATGTATTTGTATCATTGTATATTTGTATGATAAGAGTAAGAAAATATTGGTTTTTTTCTTAAAAAGAAAATTCAGTAAGAAAATATTAAATACTACAATTAGTGAATTAATATTAGTATATATGTTTTTAAAAAAAATTAATATTTAATAAAATTAAGTAATTTACTATTAGTGAATTAATAATTGTGAAATATGGAGATTGGATAATGCATAGCTATACTATGTATGCTTACCTTTTTTTTTTTTTTTTTTTTTTTGAAAAATACTATATATGCTTACTTATTTTAAGTGTTCATCAATCCTAGTTATCCATGTTAATGTAGTTAGGAAATAATGATGTGACAAGCTGCTACAAGAAATGTGTCTTTTTACCTAATTACTATTTTATTTATTTTTTTGACAGATAATTACTGTGTCTTTGAAGGCTTGAATGACAGTGTGGAATGAAAGACTTTTGATCACTACAGTTTATAGTTAGAGTACACTAATTTTCTTTAAAGAATGAATTCAATTTTTGAATAATGGTGTTTGTAATTTTAAGCGGGATTCGATGAGAGACAAGCATTGAGATTTTGGAAGAATGTGAAAAAGTACATGCTTTTAAAAGATATTAGAACTAATTAAGGGTCTATTCACTTCACCTTAATTTCAGTTTAGTTCAGCTCCTAATTTCCTTCTCTTATATAATATTCAGTTCAGTTCAGTCCGTCCACTTCAGCTCCAATCAGTTCAGTTTAATTCAATTCCAATCAGTTCAGTTCAGTAAATATGAACAGGCCCTACGTGACAAATATTTATATTGAACTCTCACCATTCTAACACCTAATTATCTTTTTATGAGGATATTTTGGACGAAAAGAAAGCAATTATCACTCATTTGACGTTTTCCCTCTCATTTTAACACAAATCCAATCAAACAAACAAAGGAATGTTTAAATTTCTACCCTTACAATTAACCAAACAAAATAAAAGAAAAACAAAAAGTTTGGTTTCCTTCATTTCTTTTTCTTCACTTCACTTCCTTTTTCTAACATAAATAAAATCTTTTGACTATATAACTAATTTAATGAATAAAAGTTTGTACATGTTGTACTCCAAGTTTTAATCAAAACTATTAACGATAAATGATGTACTCATGTACATACTACTTTTACAGTTTTACTCCTTTAAGATTTTTAATTTTTACGTTTTGCAAAAGATTTTTTTTTTTTATATATAAATAAAAATTAAAAAAAATAGAGCAAGCTGCATGTAACAAAAGGATAATCTTTTACTCCATTATTATGTGTTACTGAATTACTAAGTATGGGCCTGTTCTCTTCAGCTTAATTTCAGTTCAGCTCCAATCAGTTCAGTTTAATTCAGTTCCTAATTTATTTCTCTCATAAATAATTCATTTCAGCTTTATTCAGTTCAGTTCAGTTCAGTTTAGTTTAATTCAGTAAATTAGAACAGACCCTTAAAGCGTAAAGAACAATAATTGAGCAAAATTTAAGAAGTATAAAAGGCGTAAAGAAGAAATAGAAATGTCAGGATTAGTATAAAAATACACAAAAGTAAAGCTCTTTAATATAACTTTCAAGTTTTAGGCCCGGTTTTATTCACCTTATTTCCACTTATTTCAGGAAAAATAAGTTAAAAAATTTAGATAAAATTAGTTTAGGAAATACTACCTCCGTTTTTTTATTAGTTGACACGTTTTGACTTTGGCACCATTCACACACTTCTCTTTGACCGTATTTTGTGATTTATATATGATGAAAAATATAGTGATTTGGGATTTTGTTAGAATCGTCACAATACATATTTTCTAAATATCAACATTTTATAATTTTTTCTTATCGGAAATTAAAGATATACATGGTTGAATTTGTGCATTGGCAAAAGTGAGTAAAGAAACGTGTCAACTAAAAAGAAACGGGAGAAGTATAAGTTTAGAAAGTTGTGATAAGGGTTAATCAGGGCTACCCAAATTCAATTTATAACTAGGATATGTTCTATTCATCTGGTTTTCACTTATCTGAACTTAACTTAACTTATCTGAACTTATATTAATTTATCTGAACTTATTAAAACTTATTTTAGTTGTAATTTGAACTCGGACAACCCTTATTAGAACTTATTTATCCTGAACTGGACTTATCTTAACTTATTAAACCCGAAATAAGTGAAATTGAGGTGAACAAAACAGACTCTAAGTTCTAATAAAGGCTAATAGATAAGTTCATATAAAATTAGACAAATTAAGATAAAATCAGATAAGTAAAACCAAATGAATATATAGACTTAGCAATAAATTTTTAGAATAAATTGAACAAAGTTTCTTGATTAATATACCTATTAAAACAATAGCAATAATCAGCCATTTGATATAAGTGGAATCATGTAAGAAATGGTGATAAAATTTATTGGAGTATAATATTTTAACCTTACGATTAGGTAAGTATCATTACAATGTTGGTAATAATTAGTGATTTTCATATCTACTTGTAAAAAGAAATAAAATTTGATTTTATCTTATTTTAAGCTATCATATCATCTACTCATTTAGTAATAGTAGTGGTATATCTTTCTTTCTTATTTGTAAAGTTTCAAACTACGGCCATAGTACATGTGGTACAAGGTACAACCCCTCATTAAAAATAGAAAATAAAAAACTTAATGATTAGTCATTAACCAAATCATGATTTGTTTCTAATTTTTTGTTTGTTGAAGTGTACTTTGTAGCATCCCTACCTTTTTCAATACAAGATTACAAGCTATCATATTTAATCGAACAAGTTTTGGCCTGGTAGTAAGAGTTTGGCTCTATATATAACTTGAAATTCATAGGAACAAATTTCATCAAGGTTTTTTTGGTGGTTGAGATTCCCTTATCTTTAATTTTTTTTCCCCTTACATTCATCCTAGTCAATCTAACCTAAAAAGAATTAAAGATATATAGACTTGATTGTTTTGTGATAAATCAATACAAGTTTTTTTTTCTGTCGAGGTTAGACTCAAATTTTCCCAATTTTTTTAACACCTTTATAGCCATTTGAGCTAATAGCAGTGCAGTCCTTACCCTATTTTCAATTATTTCGAGTTTTTTTTTAAATGTTAATTTCATTATTTCAAGGCTAATAAAAGTCCATATATATAAAGTAAGTTACTTTAAAACTAAACTTTTAATTTAGACTGGATAATAATTTAAATTTGAATAAGTTTAGTCCTGACTATTACTTTAAAAGCTATACAAATCCAATTCAAAAGTGGACATAAAAATTTATTTGAAAATATAAAGTTCAATAATCCACAATTTCAATGAGGCTTAGATGAATATAGGACCAGAAAACCAATAAACTTAGATAAATTAATATAAGTTCAGATAAGTGAAGGTCATATAAAGTGATTACGGAGAATACACCCTAAGATCTTAACATTACAAATAATGAAAATTTTAAGTTGCAGGCGGCTATACCTTGGGACAGCCAAAACTCGCAAAAAGATCATGTAACTATTTTTATAAGAATATACAGTTATTTTGTAAAATTGTTTTGTAATAAACATCCAATTTTATATATTTTTTTTTCATATTTAAAAACATCTGTAATATTAATAAAAAACATGATAATATTATGTAATAAACATTATGTATATATAACCACCATAATTTGAAGACAAAATTCAATAAACATTTCACAATAAGCAATGAACATTATGTCGCAAATAAAAGTATAATACAATGACAATCAAAGAACATAAACATATGTTCTTTTTCATTTTTTTTTTTTGTTGCATATATGTTCTTTTCACTCTAGGTATATGTTCATTATGTTGATAGTATGTTATTTTCACTCTAGGTATATATTCATTACATTTTAATATATAGTATGTTTTTTTACTATAACTATATATTCATTACTTTTATATATCATGTTTTTTCCTACCAAACGAGCATACGTTGCACCGTAGAGGCACCTTTAGGAACCAACTATTGTACAAATAAACAAAGACAAAAGGTTAAGAAACATTAATTAAGTACTCCAAAAGAATTTAGTCAATAAACTAGTGTACCTAACTTTGGATTTTGGAGCCACCTCAGTAGCTCAGTAGTCCTCAGTCTCCTCACTGTAGTTTCAACACTTTAAACATAAAACTAAGATAATATACGGAAGAAGTAAATAGCAATCTTTGATCATAAAAAAAGCAAAGCAAAAAATAAAGCTAAAAAAATAATCCAATCCAAAAAGAAATAACAATAATAATTTTTATGATAAATAATAAAAAAATCTTTAAGAGCAAACAAAGCCGTCACGATTCTGACAAATGTTAACAACCTTGCCTCAGCTGTAAGCAAAGGCAAACGTTTTCATTCGTTTGCACCCACATTTATTTTACTCTTTAATTCTTTCCCACTATAACAAATTTTTAACTTTGCGTAAACTTTACCCCAAATTAGGGGGTATATTATACGAGTACAATAATACTACTAATAATCCCTCCGTTTTTTATAGTGTATTTTATTTATCTGATTTATATATATAAGAATTTATGTGAATTTATTAGACCATCTTCAATGGTGAGACTCAAGTTTGAGTATTGAAATACAAAATGAGTTGTGTTTTTACCTCAAATGGTGATACCATACCCACTTCTCAATTTAGCAACTCATATGAAATCTAAATTCCCAATGGTGAAACTCTCTTAATTATACAAATGTCACTTTCAATTGATGCCCCACCAAATAATTTCTTTTTTAATATCAAATATTGTAAGATTAAAAAATAAAAATAAAAAAAAGGTAAAACTTAAATAAATTACAAAATATATTAGAATATTGACAAGGGTCCACACTTTTTGTCAAACTAGTCGTTGGAGCACGCGCGTTGCGCGTGCCCCCGACGGCAAGATTAGTAAAATTCGTTGTTGTGTTCGATTTTTGTGATATTCGTAGCAAGGATACAAGAATTTACAAGTACTAACAAGAAGTGATAAAGTTTGTACGGGGATATATTTATGGATAAACAATTTTAATAAGTTATCTACAATTTGTTAGAATTTAAAGATTTTTTTTTTAAAAAAAAAAACCGATTAATTTAGATATTATTTTAAAACGCTATATGGTTTCTTATTGAGTAACTTAATAATTTTCAAACAGCTCTATCTTAAATGATTGTGATAATAAGGAACAATAATAAGGAAATACAATTTTAAAGGCTAAAGTTATATAAAATGGATTAAATGCAAAACTTAAGAAAAAATTATGTATTTCTTTGTTATTAGTCTACATAATTGGTGTGATCTACACTTCTTCAAAGCTGTTTTTGTATTTGTATATTATTTCTTCGAGTTGCATAATGAATTTTAGTTTTTTTTTTTTTTATTCTCGATATTTGTTTTGCCTGAGTGAATATACAATCTAATTTGGGCAAAAGTAACTGTCTTGGCAAAAAACGTAATGTTTTTCAATAATGTGTAAAATGAATTTTCTTTCGCTCTCTTCCTGACCTCCTCTCTCTCTCTCTCTCTCTCTCCTCCCTTTTGATCTCTTTTCATCCTGCCTTCTCTCTTTCTCTCTCTTCCCTTGGCCTTGTCTCCTTGTTCATTTTTTTAATAGCTTTGAAAATTATAAACTGTAGTTACTCCTCTCAATCATTCCTTCTTTTTTATTGGTCGAAACTCTTTCTCTCCTACTTTCATTTTTGTTCTTTCCTAATCCATCTTGTCCCTGTTCCTTATTTAAAAAGGCTTTGAAAATTATAAGTTGCACTTGTTCTCCCAATCCAAATCCTTCGGCTTCTTTATCTTTCCCAGCTTTTCTTTATAATTCTCTTTTTCTTTCGGCCTCCTTCCCCTTTCTCTCTGTCTCTAGTCCCCTTTATATCTTATTGCTCTATGGCTATCTCTTTTGAACTTTCTCTCCCACTTCTGGGCCTGTTTCTCTTACTTTCTTCCTCTTAGGCCATCTTTCTTTCTCTTTCTCTTTTCTATTAACTCCTCTCTCATGGCCTTTATTTCTTTCACTTTCTCCTAGACCTCCCCTCTCTCGTCCTCCCTTTTGTTATCTCCTCAGCCCCCTCTGTCTCTTTTTCGGCCCACTGTTAGTGCGGTCACTGAAGCCACCTTGCTCACCACGTCCACCACGCCCTTGCCCCCTTCTAGCAGAACTCCGACGATGGAAAGTTGACTTGAAGATTTCATGTACCTAGACAGCCTGCTCAAAAAAAACAACAACTATGAATCTAAAGATACTCAGGAAGGCAAGTTAAAAGATTCATTGACCAACTACCATGAAGAATTAAAAGAAATGACTATCAATCTCATTAGCTTGTACATACCACAAATTTACGGCTCTTTTCCTTCTTCTCAAGGCTTCCATCTTTCCGCGGCTTTTCCTCCTCAGATATCTGGAATAGAAATTTAAGCAACGTTCATTTAAAAGATCTAAATTAAGTCATACAAGTTATTAAGTTCTGAACGCGAACAATTAAAACTCCCAACTCACCAGATTGACATCACTCTCAGTAACCTCTCCATTGTCTTCTGTCTTTGAAGTCTCTGATGCTTGATTCTTGGGACTATTTTTCATCTTTTGCTTGTCCTTAGCAGGTTTCTACACAACATTGTAAAATAACAAATACTCAAAATTGAACTCCATGTCTCCACATAGAGATACCGAAAATCAAAATGAGAATTAAACTCTCACCCATATCTCATCAATAGCAACAGGCTTTTTCTCAATCAGTTGCATTCCCTCCAATTCCTTGTCAATAGTCACTTTCCTCAATTCTGTCTTCTGCGAATTCAGCGCCTATCTCTTCTCTAAGAGCAGCTTTTCATATTCATCCAGAGTCATGAGTGCAGCTTCCTAAATGACAGTAATTGTGAAAGAGGAAAATTGATTAGTATCTAAGCCATAGAAACATGCCATCTTACTGAGGTAACAGAACATATACCTTCATTTCTTCCTCTTTCTTTTTTTTTTGAGAGAATTTGATTTCATGGCTATATTCATTTTTCATACATTATTTTTTCTCTGATTTCCATCTAATTTAACATTTTACCAGAATAAAGAAGTGTAAATTGTAATACTTTAGTATCTGATCTTTTAGTTACTATCATTATTTTTTTAATAATCAGTAATTGTGGGATGAGTAAAGTCACAAATCGACCATGATGCAATAATATCTGAGTTTCTTCACCTCAAACTCGAATCCACCAAACCTTGCTCCGTCATACTCCTTCCGCCTGTTTTAGAAAGAAACAGAGAAACTGGAGGATGAGAAAAAAAACACACACACAGTCAACATTCATAAAAAGGTTAGAACCAATTAGAACAAGAAAGAGAAAGGGGAGATAGAATTGTACCTGGAGATTAACAATTCTGTTACAAATCAGACAATAATGCTACTAACACAAAAAATCAACCCAAAAAAACGATAAATCACTCAAATTCAACCTAAATAAAACCACCACACAATCGAAGAAGGCACTAAAATTCAACCCAAAAAACGAAAATAAATAGAACAAATAATAACCCTTAAAATCGTCAAAAAACAAGAAATTTTTAATTTACTTACAATCTCAATAGCTAGATGAATCTATTAAAAAATATACTCTAGATACTACACTTAATTAATATGATAAGCAACAAAGTTTTAAAATACATGCAACAGACATACTATATCAATAACCACAGTGTCAAAATAACAAAAAATAATCAGTATACAAGAAGATGGACATGCCTGTTCCATCAGACTGAGAGTTTCAGGGTCTCTTGGTGGCCAGGTAAGCTCTTGATCTTCATCCACCACATGTTTGAGGATTGATTTCAAAACATCGGTAGCTGACTCAATTTTTTCCTTCACAAAAAGAATTAAGAACATAAGATCAAGCACTGAACAAGGTGACTGGATTGAATGGAAGGTTATCCCAATTAAAACAAGACAGTACATTGGTTTTGTGAACAAAACGGTCTGCTGTACTCATTAGCGTTGCTGCCAATTCTTCATAATCTTTCAGCATGCCAACAAATCCGGGTCATTTTTAATGGAAATAAGAATCCACAACTTAGTATTCAACGGAAAAATAATGATAACAGTGAAGAAACCATGCTTTATCATCCTTTGATTTGCAGGTATCAGTTCTGGCAGCAAGCCGAATCCAGAAACCTTCACTGAAAGCCAGAACATTTCAGCAACGAGCTGTAGTAGCTGTTACAAATAGAACCAATATCAGCTAGTGAGAAAACTGTCAACAGAACCAAAAATCTTGAACTGGTTGAATTTAAACAATTGCTTAAAACAAATTTGCTAATAAAACATTTTTGTTCAAACAATGATTTCTAAAGTACACTTGCACCAAAGAAGTGAAAGAACCTTGATCAACACTCACAAAAGCTCTATCAAAAGGGGGCTTATCCGCTAAATTCATACGCAGGCAAACCGAAAACCAATCGACCAAAATAAAGCCCAAAAATCAAAAACAAATCGATCAAATGAACCTCAATAATAATGAAGCAATTTCGCACAAATACACCCACAATACTACTCCGTAAAATCTCCCTATCTCTTATTACTAATTCAACAAAGTAATGCTTATTATGTTCAAACAATACTACTCCCTCCCTTATTATGTTCCTTATTTCCTAAGGATGTCTTCATGTTCTTATCGGTCTCATCATCATCTTGAACTATAGTTTTCGAATCATTGAATGCTGAAAACCAAGTAACAAATAAGATTAAGCAGTTAATCATAGAGTTGTCAAAATTAATTATGAACTTCAACAAAGAGATTAAGTGTGATCAAGTGATCTTACGATTTAAGTATGTTAATGCCACGATATATAAGATGTTGAAGACAACAGCATACCCCAAAAGAGCACCAATACTAATCCAATACCAATATTCTTCTTTAAAGTAGCCTTTTGATGCAAGGATTACTCTACCGATAGTTGGTTCATTTATTCTAGGATCTATATTAGGCTGCATTGATACAAAGCATGGTTAATACTACTCTGATAGTGTATTTAGTTGAGCACAAAAAATTACTACTCCGTAAAATCTCCATATCTATAACTAACAATTTATCGAAATTGAGAAGGGAGGGAAACATTCAAGAGGGGAAGAGAGCGCACTTACAGTGCTCCATCTTTTGTCAAGAAATTCGTTAAGAACCAAAGCATGTTGCCCATACATCATAGGAGAAATATAGTAGCCCCATATCATCCAAGGAGCAACATCATCTATAAAAGCGCAATACATGAATGATATGAATGTTCATCTTATTAGATATTAAAATTCAACATTTTGTGTGATGCATGGGATAATTAAAAGATAGGATAGCAAAAGAAATTTGTAATATTCTAATTCTTATCAAACACTATATATTGAAAGGTATTGTAAAGATCTTCTAATAATTGAGCCTGCATTAACACCGTACCCACCACCACTGCCAACCTTCCACACCCACCTCTAACCACGCACCACCACTGCCAACATCCAACCCAAAACCACCTCTACCTACGCACCACCACCGCCAATCTTAACCCAAACAACCAGAAACTAAACCAAAATACAAAATTTAAATCAAAATTAACAATAACCCCACAAAATTACTCACTAAAAACAAACCACAAAATCAAACCCAAAATCAAAATTAGCAAAAATCAAAACGAAAATAAATCTGAAATTTAACAAAAATAAAACTGAAATTTAACAAAAACAAAACCCAAAAATCAACAAAAAAGCGAAACAAAAATTAAACCCAAAAAGAAGATAAATAAAAAAAAATTATCAAACATTCGAATATGAGAATTCGGGAAAAAAAAAAAATCAAACCAAATTCGAAAAAATCAAACAAGAAAAAAATATAAAAACGAAAACATACCTCAAACCTTGAATGAACTTTGAATTTCACCTCGAATTTGGATTATAAAGCCAAATTCGACCATGAAAAGTCTAGATCTAGCCTTTTCATGGTCGAATTTGACCCTAAAAACCATTAACTTGTTTAAGCATGAGCTTGTGACGGTGGGGATCGTGGCGGTGCAGTGGGCTCGTGCTTGTGACGGTGGTTGTAATGGAGGTGACGGTTGAAGGTCACCTACCTAATGGAAACACTACATACACGTACGTTATTCTTCCATATCTCAGTATATAGAGCAGCAAAATCAGAGAATAAATTCAAAATAACAAATACAAATCAAATTAAATCTTTTATTTAGACAGATCTCCGCAAAATTGAACATCTAAACCCTAAAAACCAGGAAAAAAAACAAATAAAAAAAAATAAAGAAAACACACAAACCTGAGCAGCTTGGTAAGCATTCAAATTCAGCTTGGTGATTGCTGAATTTCGATTAATAATCTGAGAGCATCGATCACTGGTGTCTAAGGTTTCTCTCTCTAGGTTTTTGAGAGAGAGCGAAGGAAGTCGGTGAAAGGAGAGTTGAGGAAATGAGAAAATATCATCGGTCACTGCAACAAAAGCCAGGAAGACCACTTGCCCTGTTCAATACAGATGGCAAAAGCAAAGGGCTTAAGCAAGGGCAAAGTTGGCATTTAATTTAATTTAAGGGCACCTATGTCATAACACCAAAAAACACTATTCATAAGGAATAGTAGCAAAGTTTGCATTTTTATAATGGTTATGGATGAGACTCAAAGTTGAGTATCTAAACTTAATAACTTTCTTTTGGAGTTGCTAGGTCTAGATACCAACTTATTGGTATACATTGCAAAAAAAATACTCTCTCTCTCTCCTAAAAATACTCACTTGAGTTTCACCATTGGAAATGGTCTTAGACTTGATTAAAACTTATTTTAGTTGTTATTTCAAAAAAAAACTTATTTTAGTTGTAATTTGTATTTAATTTACTCTCATCAGAATTTATTTTCCTGAACTTATTAGACCTAAAAAAGCGAAATTATTCGATTCTCCTTTTTAGCCGGTGATCATCTAAAAAAAAATTAAATATGAAGAAATTTTAATGACTGAAAAACATATAGTACCAAAGGGCCTGTTCACTTCAGCTTAATTGCAGTTCAGTTCAGTTCGGTTCAGCTCCTAATTTCCTTCTCTCATAAAATATTCATTTAAGCTTTATTCAATTCAGTTTAGCTTCAATCAGTTCACTTTAATTCAGCTCAGCTCAGTTCAGTAAACGTAATCAGACCTGTATACCAATTTTGTATGCCTTTTCTTCTAAAATATGGCATGTATTGTGCATAAAAACAAAGCTCACATGATTTTCCACTCCCTTTTATTTTAAAGCAATTTCACGGAAATTTCATTGCATGGAACACTCACTCACTCTCACTTAAAAGTCTTTTAACTCTTAACTTCTTTGAAATTTAATTTTTTTAAAATTAGAACCTAAAGTATTATTTTAAGTGCTATCAATCTATCATTGTATCATGTATGTCTTTATCATATAATACCAAACTTCAATATTTTGACATGGTCTTTTGGCGGCCATGATTTTCTAAATTCTATCTATATTTGTCTATTTCTTGACACGTTATAAATTTGTGACGTTTATTTAATATTATTTGTGTAGCTTAATAGCTTGAAACAATTTGGAGTTTTAATATTTTGAAAGATGTTTCTTTTAGAAAATATTTTGGTTCAGTTACACAATTTTGAAATAAACATGTCAACATCTATATGCCTCCCTTTGAACAGAAAATTTGGGAATTGCACATGGAAATTTTGACATAACTTGTAAGCTTATCCTACTAATCCTTTCGGTTAGAATTGTCAATGTAGACGTTATACTTTCTATAAATCATAAATGTCTATTACCTTGCCTATAGGCGCGCCTACCTACACATACCTTGCACTCTCCCAACATTGATTTGAACATAGTGAGGGCCTGATCTACTTTATTAAATCGAATTAAATTGATTAGAGCTGAATTGAACTGAATATTTTATAAGGGAAGAAAATTAAAAAATAAGATGAACTGATTGGAGCTGAACTAAGTTGAAATGAAAATAAGTTAAAGCTAACAGACCCTAAATATGATTTGCATGTGTAACCTCAAAAGTTTAACCGATAGTCTAAGCAATCATGGGACATATATCTTGGTTGAACCATTCATCTTAAGGGAAGTGTATTGTATTACACTCTCAACTTGTATTCTTACAAATGTACAAGCATACTAGTGTCTTGATTGTTATAGGACAAATATCTCGTTTAGATGTTTAATAAATAATTTTAAAAATTAAAAATAAAAATGAAAATAAAAAATCTAAGTAGATAAATCACATCATACATAATTGAAGAATGACACGTGGGGCATACCGCCCTTAGTGGGCACTCAAAGTCATAGATTAGCATGAGCACAATAATGTTGCACCACCACCACTGAATTTATTTCAAACTTCTACAAGGACTACACTATAATTTACTCCACTTCGTATAACATAAAGTTTTAATTTTTGAAGTGACCAAATTCCTAAAGGCGCCTAAAGTTAGAAGTGAAAACATATCAATAAAACAATTCAAAAATGTTAAATATAAAGTCTAAATAAAAGTATTTCATATATATATAATAGGAGTAATACAAATACTCCACTAAAAAAGTTAGGTAAAAAAAAAAAAAATTCAACCTCACTATGAATCAAATTAAACCTAAGAAACTAAAATTAAATATAGGAGTAAAACTAGTTTAATTGAAACTACAACAAATTTGATCAAACTAAGCAAAAATATTACTACTAAAAAAAAAGACTAGAAATACTAAAATTTAACTGCCCCCCTAAAATCTGTTACAACTAACCTGCCTACCAAGCCAACCACCTCCAAAATTGTACAAATTAAACCGGGTTAATATATAAACCAATGATCACGAACACGAACCCGGTTCATATTTCATTTTCTCTAACTACTCAAAATCGTCTGAGCTAAACCGGTGATCGACTCGGTAGTTTCCTTATTCTTCCTCATCTCTAACACCTTACGGTGGCTATTGGAATGAACCTCACTCGAAAAAGTCGGGCTACAAGCCGGTCTATACTCCGGAAACAATCGCCCCGACTTGAACCGAACTCCACAAGCATTACACAACGTTTTTGGACCGTTTGGACCGGCCCTCCATTGGGGGGTTTTCGTTACTTGACAATGGCTACACCTTCTCTGAACCGGAGGATTTTCTCCGGCCGATGAATTCACCATCGGATTTTTCTTCGGTTTTTTCATGGGTGGCTTTCCGAAGTTGAAAAGCACACCCATGTCCTGAACCGGTGGTGGAAAAAACAGTGTTGAGACCGGCGATGATGTCGGTGAAGACGACGATGATGAATCGGTTTTTGGGGGTGAATTAAATACCCAACTCCGGTTCCCGGTTGACCTTGACCGTTTGCTCCTCGGCTTCACCGGAACCGCCGATGGGTTAGGTATGCACGAAATTCTATAAAACACCGGTTTGCTCACCGGTTCAACCCGGTTCATGAAATTGAACCCGGTTTTGGTTTTTTGCGCGTCTAAAATTGGATTCGGACATGCAAGCGTCGGCTCAGGGACAGAATCGTCCATCAAATGTGACCATAATTCAAGCTCTTGCACATCATCCACCTATACACAAATTTCAATCATAATTACACACAAATTTCAATTATAATTAAAAACACAAATTAAATTACAAAAGTTAAAACTTTAAATTTCAATTTTACCCCCTAATAAATAAGACATGTAATTCCAATTTCACTCCAAAAAGAATTTAACTTGTAATTCAAATTTCACCCAAAAAAAAAAAATAGAAAGTGAATTTCAATTTTACCCCCTAAAATAATTTTTTGACAAAAAAAAAAATTAGGACAAGGAAATTAATGGAGGGGTGAAATGACGAAAGTGCCCTTACCGGAATAGCGAGGTCCGGTGAAAAATTAGTTGAATTATCGTTGGAATCATCAACAGGGTCATGGGAGGAGAGAGAAAAAGAGGAAGAGTCTTTTTCTTCTTCCTCCTCCAAAAGCGACGACCCATCAATATTTTCTTCGTTTGGAAGGTCAAAAAATTCGTCAATTGAAAAATCGTCGCTTGGTAAACCTGCGACGCACCAAATATCGTCGAAAATACTTTGTGGGTTGCTCGTTTTCATGGCTAGTTCCGACGAAAAGCTCGATTTTAGCGCTCTGGCTTCCATGCACTCCATTTTTATACCACACAAAATTTTTGTAATTATACCCCTGAAAAATTAAACAAAAACCCACAAAATTAAACATAAAAATTAAACGTTTTTGTTGTCAATTCATAAATTAATTTAAATTATGACCCAAATTAAAGGGCGTTTCGTAAAATTAAATGTTCCCCAACATATACATATTGAAAGAATAACAACATATATAATTAATTAATTAACTGAATTTATTTATATACCTTGTGAATGAATGAATGAATGAAAATGAAAATGAAAATTGTGGGTTGGAAGAATGAAGAAGAGAGTTAGAAATAATTTTAGAGAGAAAGAAGAGAGAGAAAAAGAAGGTGGGTAGGAGTTGGGGAAAAAAGAAGAGGAGAAAGAACACTAAAAGAAAGGCTAATTCAAGGGCGGGATAGGTGGGTGAGTTAATGGTTTATCTTCAAAATTTTACAACTTTTTTTTTTCTCTCTTTAACTTTTTTGGGGTTTTTTTATTTTTGAATTTTGGATTTCGTTCCTAAAATTAATAATTATGTTGATTTTATTTTTAATAAAATTGTTAGGTATGTGTAGGGAAATTTCTATCTATATTGACATTTTACCAAAAGTGTTTGACATTTTATTGATTTTATTGCCTTATTTATGGGATGAGGTTGTCATGAAATTTGTATCTTACCTGATTTTACCTAAGCGTGTGGTTTTATATGAGATGTAATAATAGTATTGGTAAAATTAGAGAAATTCTATAGGATCAAAGTTATTAATTTTGTATATTGGATAAGATATTTTTAAATAAACTTAATAGGAAAAAATTATATGTTGCCAATAAGGTATGAAAAATAAAATATTGCAACAAGTCTTAATTGCATCAGTTAACATATATTTTTCGTAATAAATTCTAAGTTAACATATGTAATTCCCATAAATATAAGAACCTTTTCCGATTTTCCGATTTTAGAGGGTAAGAATGTAAATTCATCCTAACTTTTTCAATTTTAGAGCACCTTTTTCGATTTTAGAGGGTAAGAATGTAAATTCATCCTAACTTTCCCAATTTTAGAGGGTAAGAATGGGGGTAAAAATGTATTTTCATGCAAAGATAAACAAGGGAAATTTCATTGAACAATGGGTTGTTTGGTTGCCAAAGAAAAACATGGGAAGTTGGAAATCCTAAGAATTTAAATTCTTTGAAATTGTTTGGTTAACAAATTCATGGGAAGTAGAAATTCCCATGAATTTCCATTTCCCACAAAATGGGGGAAGTTAATTACCTAGGGGGACCTAGGTAAGTGGAATTTCCCATGGTAATTTCCACTTTCCTTAGTTAACCAAACACTTTTTAGAATTTCCTAGGAAGTTCAATTTCATGGAAAATCAATTTTCCAAGGAATTTGCAATTCCTACATTCAACCAAACAGTCCCAAAGTATAGTGGGGTAATTAAATTCCTATGTTTTGTAGTAATTTCTATTTTCCAAATAATTTCAACTTCCCAATTTCATGCAAAGAAACTCATATATTCTCTAAACTAGCTTAGATCCCGTGCAACGCACGGTCTTTGCCAAAATAGATATATATGTTTATATATACAATCAATAATACATACGAAGTATATAAAAAAAGAATAGTATTTTTATATAAAAAAAAATCAACTTGAATTTTATTACAACAAAAATATATTATAAAAATCTTAGTTAATCATATCATTTTAATATATATTACCGTATATTAGTTTTTTTTTTTTAAAGATTTTATCTTATATAAGTTTATTGTGATTTATAAATCCCTATTATAAAGGTACATAATTATTTATATGAAAGAAATATGTTACTTTAAAATAGGAAAGATATTTTATATAATAATATACCATAGCTTTAAAGTAGGTTTAACAAACAAAATATAAAATAAAATAAAATATCATTTTGGAGGGAAAAAAATTTAACCAGGAGATGACATGTGTCACTTCCGATCTCTCTATTAGTATATAGTATTGATTGATGATTGATTTTTAATTAACTATCAAACTTGAAATACTTAGAGATTCTAAAGCTTGTGCAATATAATAAAACATATTCATGAGAAATCTTGCGACTTGTCAAGATTTTTGTTTCCAAATATGTAATTTTATAATTTTTTTTTTTTTTTTTTGAAATACTATCCTACAAATTATGGGTTCTATTTATCAAAATTTTACTTATTTAAATTTATCTAAACTCAACTGAACGTGTGTGCTCTATTCATCATAATTTTTTTTATCTGAATTTATCCAAAATTAACTGAACGTATTTTAACTTTTTTTTAAAAAAACTAAACATATATGAACTTAAAACGTGTTCTATACAGAATATCATAGCGGAAGCAAATTAAAGATGTAGAGATTGCTAAAATAATTATGGTTAAGATAAATAAAAGTAGTAAATTAATGGACACGCAATATTTAACGTGGAAAAATTTTTCAAAAAAACCACGAACGACGAGCATGATATGTATAAAGGGACACTCATAGAGTGTATGGTATCGGAGTATTGGAGGATATGTAAGGTGCATACATGCTCTCAAATGATGCCCAACACCACTATTTATAGGTGATGTATCAATGTGAAAAAAAGTGCGTGGAAGATTCTACACACATACTTATCAATTTATAATCTTCATGACAATTCACCAATTCTAAATTCTTCCATAAATCTCCATTAGTTTCTCAATATGAGAGAACTTTATAGAATTTTTTGCATACCTTGAGACATAATTAATTGGGCTTATGGTATTTGGGCCACACTAACCCAACAATATTTTCCAGGACATTATTAACCTCAAAAAAATAAATGGCAGCTTTCAAAAGACGATTAACTAGAACATGACAATCTGACTCTAAAATCACTTGTTGAAACCCTGTCTTTTGCGCCAATTTGACCGCCGTAAGAACAGCTCTACCTTCTGCCACCTCCACCGGCCAGTATGCCTTGACTAGTTGTCTCTACGTACGGACAGAGGTAAATAACACCCAACCCCCTACTGTCGTGAGCAACCACCCCTATTCCAACCCAACTTTCTTGCGCTAAGTAAGCGTCAGCATTCAACTTCACAAGTTTTGGGGGTGGGGCAACCCATTTTGAAGGGATGCTGCACCTCTTAACCCGAACAAGATTGTAAATTTTCTTGTAGTGTTTTCCATGCTCTTCCACCAATCTTTCAACCCTTGCTAGCAAAATCTTGTTAGGAGTACATTTTCCCTCAAGCACCCACTCATTCCTATCTGCCTAAATCACCCAAGATAAAAGAGAATTAACTAACCTTATCTGAACTTAAGGCGTGTTATATTCACCTGATTTTCACTTTTCTGAACTTAACAATACTTATTTTAGTTGTAATCTGTATTAGAGTAGTAATTATCAAAACTTATTTTTTCTGAACTGAACTTATCGTTAGTTAAGTTCAGATAAGTGAAAATCATGTGGATAGAATACACTCTACTCGAATTAAAATTTAGAGTTCGAATCCTATCAAGTGGGGATGTTTGGGCATTATTAAATTTAGAGTTAGAGTGGGATAGGATTTGAACTCTAAATTTTATCTGAACTTATTAAAATTTAGTTGTAATTTGTAATTGGGTAATTTTTATCAGAATTTATTTTTCCTAAAATGAACTTATCTAAACTTATTACACCTAATATAAGTGAAAATAAGGTGAATAAAACAGAACCTTTAAAAACTTACCAAATAAGCCTAACACTTTATTTATTTATCCTAAGCAAATTGAGTAATAGTGTTATATGGAATAGCTACACTTTATCATGCGATCACAAATTTTTTAAAAAAATTGGGTGTAAAATATTGTAAATCTGTTATAAAGATAGCCTAAACTGATCAAAAGTTACCCCTGAAATGAATAAAAGTTACTCCTAATATGCATAAAGTAACCCAATACAAATAAAAATTAGCTACGCTTTATTAATAAAGAATCACATTTTAAATGACTAAAAATCAATTATTAGTAATTGAATGTAATTAAATTACCTTTATAAAACTTTTCTTGTTATCTATTTATATAAAAATTGTATTATGTTTAAAGTTATCCAAAAAAGAAAAAAAGTTACCCTAAAATTAGCTAAAAGTTACCATTATACTGCTCGATGTACTCTAATATTCCCTCCGTTTTTTTTTATTTTTTTATTTGCATCACTTTGGACTGCTCAAAGTTTTAGGAGAGTAATATATATTTTGAGTGGATGAATAAATTATTATAGTAAAAGTAAGATGGGGACCATGAAAGAGAAAGTATGTGAGAGAGGATAAATATTTTTATTATTTTAGTGGGGACCATGGAAGAGAGAGAAATGAAAAAAATAAGTTGAGTGGAGTTTAGAGCAACTTTAATGGCAAGCTAATTGTCAAATTAGCTTGTCATACCACATAAGCATTTAAACTAATTGTCATTTCAGCTTCAATGGCTAGCTAATAGCTTTCTATTCAAATGGACCACACCTCCTTAATTTAAGTTGATAAAATTCATTTTATTTATTCTAATTTGTTTAATTTTAGCAGTTTTTTTCCAAGCAAATTAGCTTGACAAAGCTAATTTACTTGGCCAAGCTAATTGCATTTTTTAGCTTCAATGGTTAAGCTGATAGTTAGAGATTATTTAATATTGCAAGCAAGTCCCTACCTACAACCATTGGAGTTGCTCTTAAAAGAAGAGAGAGAAATGATAAAATATAGTATAAAGTTACCAAAAATAGAAGTGATGCATTTAAAAGAAAAACACCTCAAAAAGAAAAGTGATGCAAATAAAAAAAAAAGAGGGAATATTAGTATAAATCGGATGTATACAAAAGTTTTTCCATACAATACACGTACTTTCCAAAAAAAAAAAAAAAATGCAATACGCGTGAACAGTCAAACTTGAAGGCGTTTGGATTTATTAAAATGATTAAAATGGCTCTGTATTTTCCTTCCAACTCCGTATTTATTTATGACGTAAAAAATCAATCCTATCAATTGGATTGATGACAAACAACTGTAATTTTAAAAAAAAAAAAAATTGAGGAATTTGAGCGTGCAGTACGGACTCCTAATGCGGGTAGGCCCGAATATGGAAAGAATCCACAGTTCCACGTAGATTTTTCAATATCAATTCTTGGGTCCAATCCAACATGAGTCCACATAGCACTTGCTCACCTTCTTCAAGAGAGCCCACGGGATCATTTGCGGTATACTCGGATAGTCGGGTGTATATAACAAATTCTTCTTCTTCATCCGTCTTTATTTTTAAGACCCGGCCCATTTATATTTTCGACAGATTTAACCCATTTATAACTGTGGCGGGTCATGGCTTTTTATAGGGCTCCAACCCTACCATCTCTCTCAAGTCTCAACGTCCTCCATTGAAGCAGCTTCTGAGGATTGAACTATGAAATTACAGCAGAAGAAAAAGCTTAAAGTAACACTGCCTCCTGAACTTCCTCCAGAAATTCCAGATGAAGATATCGTTGTTTCAGACGAAGATGTCAATTTCGTCGCTGAAAATCGTGCTTATGCTGGTTTTGTTTCTCGTTTGGACACTAATTCCATTACCAAGTATGATTTTTTTTTTTTTTTATAACTTTTCTTCAATTTTGATTTTATGTTTTGGTTATTTAGTAAATCAAAATTTGATGGTTGTGTTGGGATTTCGGGTACACACCCGGCCCGAACCCACTTGGATTATCGACATGATAGTTCCTTTTCAAGTGTTAAATAGTATTGAGTGATAGAGTAAATTGAAGAAATTTGTGGGAAATTAATCGATGGAATGTAGTAAGCATGTTTCAAAAAGATAGTAGTTGGAGTTGGTAGTAATATTTGTTGTGTTAAGTTGGATATTTGGATGATTTCCTGGTTATGTTAATCCGTAGGCATGTTAATCGTGTTGCGAATGCCAAGGAAGATGAGCTGGAAGAACTATATGAGAGACGATTACGAAAGAAAAAGCTTGAGAATAAGGAAGAAAAGGGTATAGAGGTTAATCGTGTTGATGCGCTTCCGGTCAAGACCTTGGATGGGAAGCTTTATTACAAGACAGGTTTGCAATTAACATTTACGTTCTTGGAAATTTGTTTTAGCCAATTAACATTTATGCTTAAACATTTGCAGTTCCAAAAGAAGAAAGAAAGCTTGAAACTTCTGACAAAGAAGATGAAAGTGATGAAGATAAAGGTATTTTTAAATTAACTAAAGCAGAAAGGAGGGCAAAGTTGAAGAAAAAGAAGAAAGAAGAAAAGAAGCAGGTGAAGGAACCTGCTGAGTCTGAGGAGGATACTAAGAACCCTCAGTCTGAGGTTTTGGTAAGTTTTTTTTTTTTTTTTTTTTCATGCTGTCAATTTGAGTGTGATTCCTTGATTCTCAATTTTTCACAAAATAAAAATGGTCACCACATGAATGAGATAAAGGTTAATGACCATAAATTCTCTCAGTTATGTTATTTGCACGCTCCAATGCATCACCAAATACAAAATAATGCTAAGGCATTCAGATGATATCCGACTCCTTAAACCATGTACATCAAGCCTTAGGAGTAATTACAATCCTAAAGTGTTTAACACTGCACTGAGAGGAGCTTTTTTCTTGTTATTTTAATGTTCAATCATCTCTCTTTCTCCATGTGAAAGTCATAGATTCCTTGATGGAAGTGTATTTGGTTCTTCCTTGATTGCATATAAAGTGGTATCTGCATTGAGTAGCATACTTCTATCTATGCTTAGTTGCTAATGGGGCTGTGCATGTTCATCTCTTGATGATACAAAAAGTGAGAAGAATTCTAATCACTTTCCTATCACTAAATTCTATCCAGTTAATATTTTGGAAGTCATTTTCGTTTACCTCTTGCTTGCTGTTGATACATTCTTGTCCTCCCATGTTCTTCAAAATAAAATAAGCATAGTAAGTAGCAATGTGGGAAACACTTTTGCTCTAAACTGGGGCACTGACACATTGAAAGGAATCTGTACCCAACCAGAGATGGATGTCCCCAACCCTAGTTTTTGATTGTATGGTTTGCTTTCATGCTTTTCTTATGAATGTTTTCAAGGCATAAGCTTCTGTACACTCTTAGTAGATTTTATACAAAGTGTCCAGCAAATATTGAATATTTTTGTATAAACCCTAGTTAACTTTCTCATTGAAGACATTGATCAACCATATATGTGTATTCACCTCTGCTAGAGGAATTAAAAATCCATTGTAACATGAATTTTTCTTATTATGGAGAGTGTGTATTCTTTCTCCAGGGTTATTTCTTTGCTACTTAATTATAACTGTTAACTATAGGCTGAGGTTAAGGAAGATCTCACTGCTGCAGAAGTAGCTGAAACTAAGCAACATAAAGTTGCAGAGTTGGGTACTGCCTTGCTTGAAGATCCTGAGTCAAATATTAAGTCTCTGAAAGAGCTCCTAAGTTTCTGTAATGATGGAGATAAAGATATTGCAAAGGCGGCATTGTTATCAACATTAGTTGTTTTTAGAGACATCATTCCTGGGTAAGAAACTGATTTAATATTCCTTTGCATCTCAACATGAGTCTGATACTTTGATTCTTATACACGCTGGTTGTATGTTGCAGTTATCGCATTAGGCTTCCTACTGAGAAAGAGCAAGAGATGGTTATTTCTAAGGCTGTGAAGAAGATGCGGTTTTTTGAGTCAACGCTTTTGTTCTCATATAAGGTTTGTTTTGTCTATGCAGTTGTTTTGTTCTCACTAGTAACGGCGTTGTTTAATTTGTGAAGCAGTTGGTCCTACCTTTATGCCCTTATTTAATCTAATTTAAGCACATTGTTTAACGCTGTGAATGAACACTTGACCCGTCAGTACCTGTACTGCTTTACTCCTCTGACTTGTGCTGATTTGAGTCATTTGACTGTCATTTATGTTTCTTGTCTGGCTGGCTTTTGGTTACTGTTTCTGTAGAGGTGAAAATAGAAAGGTACAAAACTTGATTGTCTTTCTTATTTTGAGGAGTATGAGGACTTCTAGCTAGTTGTTAAGATCTGGTTACTTGATATTTGATGTTTAAAGAGGTTCAGTACACTTAATGTTTTAGTTCAGTTATGTTGGAATCAAAGTGTCTCAGGCCTAAATTAAGAACAAAACAAACAAAGCAATGGAGGGACCTTGCATTCGAATTCACATCTGAACTATTGGGGGGGGGGGGTGTTGTGGCAATGTGGAACCACTGATTTGAAAGCGACAATTCAGCGGTACTGGGGTGTTTGGATGTATTTTTCATTTCGTTCCTTGAGGTTAACTCACCTCTCTCACACAATGGCATTCTAAATTAGAGATTGGAGTCACATGAACTTATCTCTTAAATAGAAAAGAAAGAAGATGAAAGGTAGAAGATGAGTGATATTGTATGCATCTTTCTTATGAAAAACACTGAATAAGCAGGAGGAGAAGAAGTATATGATATTTTTTATCACCAAATTTCTTAATTAATGAAAGTAGAAAAATTATTATTGAACTCGAGAAAATGAAAGGTTTCCAAACCTCCAAAAAAATCAGTAGATAATACATAGAATATAACTCTAGAGTAATGACAGGTTTTTAATCTTCCAAAAAGTCAGGAGATAATAAACAGAATATGATGGAATAATACCCAATTATTGACATTAATCACGACTATTAAGAATAGCCATTGAAGGAGAAAAGCTTTTTGGAAAAAAAAGTGATACTCACTTGATCACTTTTATTACCTTTTAATCACAATGAAAGTGATTTGTTATGTGCCCAATGGGCGGTAAAGAACTTTGTAAACCCCAAAAACTTTTCCTTGCATGCGTAACAGGAGCAACCAGCCTATAGTTTTTTCCATTTCCACAATCTTTCAACTTCTAATTGGGCCACTTTGCCCTCAGGCAAGACCCAATATCACCTTTAGCAAACTTTACTCCAACAAGTTTGGTTGACATTCGGCTGGGGTGACATGAAGCTATGTATTTTTCAGGATTTGTGATCATTCCCACTGTAGTGAAAAAAATAAAACATAAAAAAGAACTCAAAATTTCCCAGCCACCTTCCCCCCCCCCCCCCCCCCCCCTCAAACCACTTACCCTTGACTTCACTTGAAATCAGTCGGCCGCCCCCCTTAACCACCGAAAACGGTCGGGCTGACCCTCTACCACGACCCATCATCTGACCCACCCCCAAAACCACCCAGCCCACCCTGACCCCCAAAACCACCACCCCACCCCACCCCAACCATCAAAACAAACCGCCCCTCCTCCCTTATCCCACCCTTGAAATCGGCTGTTTCGGCGGTGGGGGAAGGGAGGAGTGGCGGTTTAGGCAGCAAAGGAAGGGAGAGGGCCTGGTTTTGAGGGTTAGGTTGGTGGTTTTGAGGGTTAGGTTGGTGGTTTTGGGGGTGGGTCAGATGGATGGTAGAGGGCCGGCCAATTTCGGTTGTTAGGGGGATTGATCGGTCGTTTTCCTGTGAATTTTTTTTTTAATTTTTTTTTTATTATTATTATTATTTTTTTTTAATTTTGGACCAATTACGTGTTGACACGTGTCTTGGTAATTTGTTATAACAGGTTGTTAATCGGTTGGGACCGCTGGAGGCAAACTTATAGCAAAGTTAGGATTATTAGCTAATAATCTTTATTTGGGATTATTCTAAGTAAATCGCCTATAGTTGTGATTATATAAATGAATTTTTCCTTTTATTTTTTAAGGAAATTGTAGATAATGAACTCTAATCTTGTAAATTTTCGAAGAGTGGATATGTAATTTTTTTGGGTTATAAATCATCTTTTCATCCCCTTCCTACATAAACACCCCCCTTCTCCAACTCACCTTTCTCTCCTCCTCTATCACCTCCACCTCTACTCTCTTTACCTCCATTTGCAAATTTCCTTTAGAATTCCCTTCTCTTGCTCGTGTAACCACCAACTCTATCTTTTTCCTTCCACCCCCTTTCTCTCTTTTGCTGGACTCTCGATGATGCCACCACCCTCATCAATAGCAAGAATTGGAAATCTATATGGTGGTTAGAGGTTAGGTTGGTTGGTTAGGTAGTGGTGCTTGAACTAGTAGAGAGTAAGGAGAAAAGGAACAAATTTTATTTTAATTTTTGTAAATATATTTTATATGATACAGTCATGGAAATATATGAGTCAGAAGTTTAGAGCCACTTTCTTCTTTTGCTTGAATGTCTTAATCCCATAAGTAGGGTCGGTTACATGGACCAACATGAGGACTTCCCAGTAGGTCACCCATCGTAGTACTACTCTCAATCATTGTGGCTCATGTCAAGCGATGTCACAAAGTTTTACACTGCTATCATTTGCCTACCGTAACCCTCCTCCTTTATCCATAGGATTGGTAGTGGGAAACCCGTTGGCGGAGTTAGCAGTTTAAAGTCACCGTGGAAAATAAAAGAAAAAGTTTCCACTCCGATCTAAAAGATGTCCAACTGCCTATATTGTTGCTTTGAAAAGGGCTGAAATAGGCCATGATAATCTCATGGATTATCGTTTTTGATTAAAGGCCTGCTTAAATGCTCTGCCTTCAAAAAATGCTCTCTTCAAACTTAGTTTTAGAAAATTCAGATAACCTAGATTCAGGTTATTTTATAAAGAATTAAAAAGGGTTCAGATTATTTATCCAAGTTACTTTCAAAAAGTTAAAAATCACAAAAGACAGGTAGTTGTAGGATTTGACCTCTCCCATATACTTCAACTCCCAAATTTGACATACTTTAGTTGCATTCCTTTTTCATGAATTAGCTTTCTAAAGCAAGGCTAATTTGATGTATCAGCTAACTTATTATGAAATTGATTTGTCTAGTACATCCTTATATTACTTTAGCCTTCAAGATGATTGAGAAGAGATACTTGTGCTTTTCTTTTGTTTTCAGGCTTATCTGCAGAGGTTGTTCACCTTACAACCACTCCCTGACTTCAATCGCGTAGCTGTTCGTTGTCTCTGCACTTTATTGGATGCCCACCCACATTTCAATTTTCGTCAGAACATAATACCAGCTGTTGTTAAGTGCCTGGCTTCTGCAGATGATGTTGTGAGGTTTGTTTTACCCTTATCAATCTCTGCCTCTCTGGCTTTATGTATCTGCAGTTTGTTCTCAAATGACTTTAGATAAGTTATTGTCTGTTTCTGTTTCAATTTCATTTTAGAACACTTTGAGCTTCTTTTCCCATAAAAAGTGTGGGTTTAGCCTAAAGCTGTTATCACACTCTACCAACATAATTAGTGATTAGATCATAATCATTGCGTGTCCAGCATACATGATAGTGGGTACTTATAAGAGTGCGGTGTACATTGTGGTCTGCAAGGACAGTACATTTGTTATGCAGTTGGCTTGGTTGAGCTGTTGAAGAGAGCTTAAAGAATTTGATGCCATGACCTATAAGTCACTGATAGATTGCAGCTTCCTGTATCGGCTACAGTGGGTCATGTCCTATAAAATCAATGCTTTAATTTTTTTGCTGGAGTATTATTTTATGTTTGGGCTGGAGCACATAGGTTATTGTGTTGGATATCATCTGATGGTTTGTGGAGTGATCTAATTTGGAAAGCAATGCTTAACATAGTAGTGGTTTGATTTAAATTTGCCGGGTGTAGAATTGCCTGTCATTTTGGGTTTTCTTTTAAACTATGTTTTTCAGTATTAAATTTCTAATATTTCTGTTGTTTATGTTTTAAAGTGTTTTATTTAAGTAATAATTGAATATTCTACATGCTAAAAGATAGGTGATTTTTAGCATTTTAGTCATACGTAAATTGCACATTATATTGGTGTTTACATGAATGACATTTAACCTTTCACAGGAAGCTATGTTCTACTACAATCCAGTCCCTTTTCAAAAATGAGGGGAAACATGGTGGAGAAGCAACTGTTGAGACCGTACAGCGGATTGCAGATCTTGTTAGAATTCATGATTGTCAATTGAACCCGGACTCTATAGAAGTAGGTGTCTTTACACTTACATTGCCTTCTAGATGTTACTCGATTTTCAGGATATCTCTTATTTGCATGCATGTGTCGCACTTTTTGGTTGTTTTGTCTACCAATTCCTTTCTAATTAAACTGTATTGGGCTATTCGTGCATTTAGGTATTCTTGGCTTTGTCATTTGATGAAGATCTTGCAAGGTCTAAAAAGGCAGATGATGATGAAAAGCGTAAAAGAAAGAAATATAAGAAAGGAAAGAAGTCCGAGGAACAAACTCAACCTACAGCCAATGATAAGAAGAAAACTAAGAAGGAATTACTATCAAAGACGAGAGAGGAGGTGTTTGTTTAATGAAAACTATCCATCACATGCAAATACTGTTGATTGATGTTTTGTTTTTGCTGTGTCACTAAGTTTGAAATATGAACAGGTAAATGCTGATTTCAAGGCTGCTTCACTTGCCCAAGATGAAACAGAGCGAAGGAGAATGCAATCTCAGACGTTGTCTGCTGTATTTAATACATACTTCCGTGTTTTGAAGCACACAATACAGCCAGATACAATAAGGTGTGATTTTGTTTTGTCATCTTGTTAACTTTGCTCCACTTTGGGCCAAAGGAGAAGTTGATAAAATTTGATCTTTAGATTGTATGAGAGTGGAATTAAAGAGACTTAACATCTCCGGTCAGCTATTATAGTTTATTGCAATGTTAATTACATGGGCTTGTGGAGTAGCATTGGCAAAATTATGAATTCTACAAGTAATAATGATTTAGATGGGTTAACATCTTGATTTTGTTCTTGGACAGGTTAAATAGAGCTCATCCACTACTTAGCTCATGCTTGAAGGGATTGGGGATGTTCTCTCACCTAATTGACATAGATTTCATGGCTGATCTAATGAAGCACCTCAAGATTCTTGCTTCTGGCTCTAATCTGGATAATTCTGATAATTCTTTGACTGTCTCTGAACGGATAGAATGCTGTATTGTTGCCTTTAAAGTTATGAGGAAGAACCTCGATGCTCTGAATGTGGATTTACAGGAGTTCTTTATCCAGCTTTACAATCTCATTATTGAGTATAGACCAGGAAGGTTAGTACTCTACATGCTTTCATGAATTACATGTAGTCAGCTGCTCATTTTATTATAATACATCAATAGAGGCATGACCACTCGCATCGGAGGTTCATGTGCCAATCTCCCTCATGGTGAGAACCATCCGTTGGTGGAACCATGCACATTAAGTTGACCATTATTTTTTTGCATCGACTGAACATTTATGTTGTGCCTATATTTATACACCTTCGCACTAGGATACCTATTGGTGGACTAAAACCACATACTTCCTCTGCTCTTTTTACTCGTTCCATTCAAAGTTTCATGCTGGTATGCATAACTTTGACCGTGAATATCTTTGATTATTTTTTAGTTAACTTTATAAAAGTTGATACTTTGAAAATGTATATAAAGACTAGTTTAACAAAACCGCTCATGACTATGTATGATGTATCCTTATAATAGATCACTAAACAGGGAGTTGGGTTGACAGTGTAAAAATAGAGTTCAGGATTAAAATAGTTCCCATACACAACCCTCTATCCCACAAAGACCCACTCTCAGGTTCCAATCACTTTTACATTATTCGGATTTTTGTATATAAATTTCTTCGTACCATTCATTGTCCTACTGCAGGGAACACTTTACACTTCTCACATTAGTATTTCATGATCTTTTCTCCAGTACTGAACTATTGAACTTGTCACATGAGCTCCACATTTTACACTCTCTTCTTGGATGTGTGTCTGCTGAGTAGATCTTTGTGGAGCAAGAGGAAATATTGTTGTGGGAGTGGGAAGACAACAAAGCATAGTTGAGGGATACTTACACATGTTGCCTTGGGAAGATTATCTCTTCATGGATCTATTTTATTTTTATACGTCGTAATTGCATTAATATGAGACAAGCATATTCAAATAATGATCAACTAAATCAGAGCAATGATTGGGACTTCTCTAATGCTTAACCTTCATAAAGGGGGATCTCTGGGATTATTGTAACATTTTACAAACACCGGGATGGAGAAACAGTTTCAAAACTCCTAACTGTAATGAGACATAAGAGGAAAGATAAGTGCTACTATAAAATGAAGAGCACAATAAGAGAGGTTATGAACAGAGTAGAGCAAGGAAAATATTGCTAGTTCAAGGGTTTTTCAAACTGTCATGCTTAAGTTTAAAATGCTTCAATCGAATGGGTTTGATTCAATAATTAGCAGGTTATTTCGGGCTGCATTTTTATAATCAAAAACCAAAATATTTGGGTTAATTTCCTCGTCATGTCTTCAGGTTGACAGTATGTTTGCTATGTCCTAGGATCTAATTAAGTGTTTATTATTTTGAAACATTGGAAAATTTAATGAGTTTGAGATACCCTTAAAGTCTCTGTTATATTGATGATGCAGGGGTCAAGGTGAAATTTTGGCAGAAGCTTTAAAGATAATGTTATGTGATGATAGGCAACATGATATGCAAAGAGCTGCTGCCTTCATAAAGCGTTTAGCGTCTTCCTCCTTGTGCTTTGGTTCTCCAGAATCCATGGCCGGTTGGTTACTTTCCCATTGTTTTATGATGCAAGTTCCTGAACGTTTAGTTAATTTTTGACTTTCATCTTTCCAGCACTCGTCACTGCCAAAAACCTTCTGCAAAAGAATTTCAAGTGCCGATACATGCTAGAAAATGATGTGGGAGGTGGCTCAGTATCAGGATCAGTTGCGGTATGCATACTTTTATTTCCAACAATTATGCTTAACAATATGAAGAGAAAGGAACACACTCGCACTACCAATGTTTCCCCTTTATGTTCCCCAGAAAAATTTAAATCACAAGAGAGGGAGTGCACCGTCTGAATAATTATTTTCTTTATTTGCATATAATTTAACTCCATTCGTCCGTGTAGCACTGTAATTTTCCAATATATTACAGAAAGATTAAAGCTGAATGCTTCTATACAGACTCTTCTTGGGCTAGGTGGGATTGGGGGAGAAGACAGACTGTGTACACTGCTTTATCCAATTATTGATGCAGCAACAGAGAAAATTTTATCAATTAACTCTGTATCTGTTACTTGTGATGTGCTCAGTAATAGCAAAGAAACACTTGTAGTTTAATGGACCATGTTAATTTAGTTCAATGGACCAATAGATTGTCAGGGTAATTATTATTCATGTTGTCCTGCAGAAATATCAGCCATATTCCTCTGATCCTCACCTGAGTGGTGCACTTGCTTCTGTCCTCTGGGAATTGAATCTGCTGTCCAAGCATTATCATCCTACTATTTCAACCATGGCTTCAAGCATCTCCAAGATCAGTACTTCTTCGAATCAAGTTTATATGCCGACTGTTTCTCCTCAGCAAGCTTATAAGGAGCTGCTATTGGAGAGCGAACATTATAGCATAAAGAGTGACATAAAGTTGAATAATAAACGAAAAAAAGGGAACAATAATTTGTTGGGAGATGATGAAACTTCATTAGAAGTTGATGAGGAAGCCTTGAGGGAGAAGCTTTCAGATCACTTTACTGTTGTTCATGATATAGTGGAGAATGAGAAACTGAGAAGGGAGCTGGCTCTTACTACACTGTCCCTGCAATTGCATGAAGAGTACAAAAGCCATAAAAATAGTAAGCGGGAAGGATCAAAGCAAAAGAAGAGGAAACAATAGGCACCGAGGAATATCATTTTTTTTGAATTTTTATTAGGAAAGATCAAATTTTTCGAGGTTGGTTGTAAGATCTGAAATTTTCTCAGTTTGAATACAGAACATTTCGGAAGGAATGTAATTTGTTAATTTGCGTTGTGTTTATTTTCCTTGTACTTTTCTTCTGTGTGCTATAGTATACATTATATATATCAGTATATGTTGCCAGCGAATTTGGCAAGATGTTATACGAAAGCCGAATTATTGTGTATTACTGATTGTTGTTTATAACCATGGACTAATGTTCTTTAATCCTTTAGGTTTGGTGTTCCGACGGCCGGTAAATTATTACAGTAGACACACTACTTTATGTATTACTGCCACTTTGGAATGGTGGTTCCGTATTTGGCTGTGTGCATATGGTCCATTTGTTAGCGGGTCGGTTTGAGCTGGTTTTGAAAATTAGCAGGTTGGTTTGTTAATAGTTTAGTACTTTAATTATATCTTGTATAGTTTAGTTTTTTTTGTTTTTGTTTTTTTTTTTTTTTTTTTTGACAAGAATTGTATCTTTTATAGTTTGTAGGGCGAAATACGGTTACTCACTTTTTTTTTACATTGATCTATAATAATCTCTAAAATATCAAAATAGTCTACTACTTTAATCCATAACCTCGAAAAGATCAAAATAGTTTAATGGTTGTTTGACATCGTTTTTTCTGTTTTTAGTTTTTTATTTTTATTTTTATTTATTTTTTAAGAAAAATGTGTTTTCACTTTTTTGTTGTCAATTTTCAAAATCTAATATCGTATAACTAATAAATAAAATAGATCTCGCAGCCGGCTACGATACAGCGACACTTAGCATTTCAGGTTTTCGCCAATTATCGTGCCACGTAGGCAATAAATAGGTATTATTGTGACACATATGATGCTAAGCAAGCAAATTTTGAATAGATTTTGTAAGATAAAAATATTGTATACAGTTTTATTATCAATATACTTATAATATTTCATATATACAAAGTTAATGAGTATCTAGGAGATGGAGGGATAGTTAGTCCTGATGCGGAATAATAATGGAAAATTTTATCTCTCTTGGAACTTTCGATTTTTAGTAGTTTAATTGTTATTTTAGATTTTGCTTACAAGTTTTTACCTTTCACTTGAAAGGGTTTTTCTTGTTTTAAGTGGTTAGGATTTATTTTCTTATTTTAATCTTTTATGTTGATTAGTTTTTGAGTTTAGGATTAAGTTTAGGAAATTTTATCTTTTAAATAGTTCTATCTTTATTAGAAGTGTGTTTAGGAATTTGGCTAGTTGATTTATCTAGGACTTCTAATGTAATTAGAAATCTTAGTACTTATTTGTAGCCTATATAATGGCATTTAGGCTCTTAATAAAAAGAAGTTTTGTCAATTTGAAATTTATAAAGTTTTATGTAAGCTTGCGCTTGTGTATTCTTGGCCTAGTTTAGGTTTAAAGCTCGTGTTGCTTAGCGTTTCTTGACCGAGACTCAAGATTCCAAACCTTTTAATTGCGATTTAAGGTTATATCCATTAAATTCTATATCAAGTCCCTCCATTTCCCCCCGAGTGACGGGGGTTCGAACCTCATCCCCCCCTCTTGTGACAGCAGGGGGGCTTCCTGTGCACCTTTTCTATAAAAATATATAATTTAAGTTTGATAAAATAATTTCAAGTTATTATGATATCACTTGCTCACCTTCTTTATCCGTTTTTTTTTCATTACAGATCAACTCAATTCATGTTAACGAGTAAAGCCATTGAAAAAGAGGGAGAAGAAAGGGAATTTCCATCTCAAAGACCTGGGAAAGTTTGTCTGTTTAAATTCTCTTATGGATGCTTCAATTTTAGTTGTTTCCAAAATTATACCACTTGTATTACAATAATTTATTTTAGGGAGTAGAGTATTTTTTTTCTTGGGTAGTAGACCGGTTAAAATTTTAGAGGTTGTATTATATTGACTTGAATTGCATATACGTTTATGCATTGACAAAAAGCTACACACATTTTTGTTTTTTAATAACTAAATAGAGTAATGCATAGTGCATGTGAGCCTGGCCTTCTAGAATGGAGTATAACAAAATAGCTAGTTATCAATTTACCATTGCAATTATAGAGTAATACCACGTTTGTTAATAGTTATCTGCAACTTTGGACTATTATTTGTGAGACAAAAAAAATTCCAAAGTTGCAGATAACAATTAACAGAAGTAGTATTATTATCCCACAACTATGAGGTTGTAGGATTAAATCCCACTAAAGGCACTTTGGGGTAAGAATTTCTTATCTTTTCTCCCAACTTCTAAATTGTCTAGTCTGTTCCGACCAGATAAAGCCTTTCTCCTTACCAACGAAAAAAATATAAAAAATTACAAAGTAACACAAGTACAAAAAGGAGTAGAGAGAGTACTTACTACTCCCTCCGTTTTTAAATACTTGTTCCACTTTTCTTTTTCGATTGTTTTTAAATACTTGTTCCATTTTCTTATTTGGAATGCTTTTACAATATTTAATTCATTTCTCTCACTTAGTGGACCCAACATAAATCATACTTTCTTTATTTTTTTTACTTGACCTGTTTCTTTTATCAAGCTTGCTAATGTAAAACTTTAACGATCAATAACTTTAATTCTCCTTAAGTAAAAAATGTAAAAGTTATATGTTATGATAATACTTATTGAGACGAATTCAAAAATATCCAACATGCATATTATTCACAAAAGACGGTCAAAGGAAGGATGGTGAATAATGTAAAAGTCAAAACGGGTCAAGTAAAAAAAGAACGGAGGAAGTATTTTATTAATTTCATATTCTCTCTCCTCCAATTCTCTCCGCTACTTTTATTTTTTATAATTTTGTTTTCTTTCACATATCCCACTACCTCCATATTTTAATACTTTCTTTTATTTCTCCTATAACTCCACGCATGGAGAAATGGAGCAGGTATTTTAAAACGGAGGGAGTACATAGTAAAGTTAGAAGTTACTAAATCAACTTATATGAGAATGGCTATGTTTGGTAAACAGCTTATTTGAGCAAAATTAGCTTATTTGACTAATATTAGCTTATTGATTATTTAAAAAGCTAATTCAAAGTATTTGGTGGGAAACTTATTTAAATAGTTTATTCCACTAAAAGGAGCTTTTTCAATTTACTTATTTACTAATATATGGTGAAATGACATTTATACCCCCATTTAATTTAAAATCCTACCTAAACTACTTATCCCCCAATTAGCTTATTAATCATTTCACATACTCAAACAACTTTAAGCTATTAGCTATTTACCAAACACTTTTATACAATCAGCTAATAAAATAAGTTAGTCAAATTAGTTACTACAATCAGATAGTCAAAATCAGCTAACAAAATCAGCTTCACCTTTTAATTTTAAGTTATTCACCAAACACAACCTATACTTGTTCTTAAAAGTTACTTTAAAAAACAAAGAAAATTACGAAAATAAAAGTCAATATGTATTAACTAATAAAAACAGAGAAAGCCCAATATAACTAACCACACCCTGATTATTAACAAATTAAAAAAAGACTAGATTTTGACTTGAAAGACTCAAAGGTCGCAGCTCCAAAACCTTGTCCCTTGAAACTTCATTAAAGTTTGCTAAAATCATTTAAACTACCCCAAAAATCTTTCTACATTACCATTCATACACGAAGTAGGCCGTACGGAGTACCATTTACAATAAGTGAAAAACAAAAACAATTGATTTTGAGGTGTCCAAATTCCCAAACGGCCTATAATTAGACATGATAACCTATCAAAAATAAAATTCAAAATTTTAAAATTTAAAGTCTAAATAGAAATACGAATATATATACGAGTAGTAGTGAGACTTCCACTAAAAAGTTAGAGGGAAAAAAATTCAACCTCACACTATAAAAATCAAACAAATTAAACCTAGGAAACTAAAATTAAATTATAGGAGTAACTAGTTTGATTGAAACTACAACAAATTTAATTAAACTAAGCAAAAATATTACTACTACAACTAAAACTAAAATTACTAAAAATTAACCCCCCCTAATACTATCTATTACAACTAAACCTACCAAACGACCACTACTAAAATTGTACAAATCTCTCAAACCCGGTTCATAATTCCCCTCTTTAACTACTCAAAACCGTCTGAGCTAAACCGGTGACGGACTCGGTCGACTCCTTTTTCTTCCTCATTTCCAACACCTTCCGGTGACTATTGGAGTGAACCTCACTCGAGAAAGTCGGGCTACAAGCCGGTCTATACTCCGGAAACAATCGCCCTGACTTGAACCGAACTCCACAAGCATTACACAACGTTTTTGACCCATTTGGACCGGCCCTCCATTGAGGAGTCTTAGTCACTTGACAATGGCTACATTTCCTCTGAACCAAAGGATTTTCTCCATCCGAAGACGCTAAACTCAGTTTTTTCTTCGGCTTTTTCATGGACCGTTTATTGTTATACAGCAACCCCATGTATTGAACCGGTGGTGGGAATAAAAGGGTTGATACCGGCGAAGACGTTGACGAACACGATGATGTTGAATCGGTTATTGGGGATGAACTCAATGTCCATGTCCGGTTCACTGTTGTCCTCGCCCGTTTGCTCCGTGGCTTCACCGGAACCGCTGATGGGCTTGCGATGCAAGACACTCGGGTCAAACCCGGTTCGATCCGGTTCATGAAACTGAACCCGGGTTTTGTTTTCCGGTTCTCTGAAATTGGTTTTGGACATGCAAGTGTTGGTGAAGGGATAGAATCGTCCATCAAATGTGACCACAATTCAAGCTCTTGTACATCATCAACCTACACAGTTTTTTCATAATAATTAAAAACCATAAAATTTCAATTCTACATTTCTACCCAAAAAAATAAATTATTTCAACTAAAAATTATACCCTAAAATTTCAATTTCACCCCCCAAAAAAAAAAAATTTCAACCCCCCCCCCCCCAACAAAAAAAATTTGAACTACCCTAAAATTTCAATTTCAACCCCCAATTTTTTTTTTAGAAAAAGGAACCCTTCCAAACCCAAGAAAATTTTAGGACAAATAAAAATGGAGGGGGGAGTGAAATGACGAAAGTGCCCTTTACCGGAATTGCAAGGCCGGGGGAAAAATTGGAGTTGGAATCATCAACAGGGTCATGAGAGGAGGGAGAAAAGGAGGAAGAGTCTTTTTCTTCTTCTTCCTCCAAAAGCGACGAACCATTAACATTATCTTCATTTGGAAGGTCGAAAAATTCGTCAATTGAGAAGTCTTCAGTCGGTAAACCTGAAATACACCAAAAATCGTCGAAGAAATTTGGTGGGTTGTTGGTTTTCATGGCTGTTTCCGACGAGAAGTTTGATTTTAGCGCCCTTGCCTTCATGCACTCCATTTTTATAATTATGCCCCTGAAAAATAAATAAAATAAAACCCAACAAAATTAGACGTTATATTTGTTTCGGGCGTTACAGGAAAATAATTTAAACATAAATATAAAAAAAAAAATTATAAAAATAACCTGGTGAATTTGAATGGTGGGTTGAAAGGAAGAAGAAGAGAGTTAGAGGAAAAGAGGAGAGAGAAAAATGAAGGTGGGTAGGAGCTGGGGGGAAAGAAGAGGAGAGAGAAAATGAAAGGCTAATTGAAGGGAGCGGGATAGGTGTGTGTAGGGCTGGCATTTTAACCCGAATCCATTTATGTCCGAACTATCCGAATCCAATGTTTGAAATTAACGGGCTATTTGACGGATGATGGATGAGTCGGGTGATGAGTTTATGTTGGGTATGGATAAATTTGTTTGCCCGTTTTTATGTAAGGGTGTTTTACATATATGCCCTAGATATAAATTAGAGGAGTTTGCTTGTGAAGCGCCGCTCACTTCATGCTTCTCTCATTCTTCTTACTTCATGCCTTTCTCGTTCTTTTTACTCGTGACTTTTTGCAACTGTTTCACTCTTTTCACCGTGATTTGAATTGTATGACCAAACTCCCGTTTATCACCATGATAAATAATACGGAGTATTCTATGAAAAGAAATGTCAATTGAGTAACGTATTTGTAATGAATTTAAAAAAGATAATACTCTATACTCTCTACATAGTTGCTATGGTATTTTCCTAATAAAATTAATAGAGATGAGATTACAATTTAATTGTTACTTTTTCTTACGCCGTATTAGTGTGCGAATATTTAAATCCCTAAATATATTTGTTTAGACATTTATATCTTTTAAACATATTCGTTCACATATTTTTCCTTATTTATATTGTCAATAACTAAATTTGTGACATAAGATCAAACCAAAATAACTTGTCGATCATAGCTAGCTATGACACATAGCTTAGCCGCCCTAATAATTAAAAGTTTGCCATTTAACTGACTTTTATTATTATTACGTAGCTTTACAAACTTATTGTTGATAGTTATAAACTTAAAGTTTAGCGAGTTTTACATTTTACAGTCAACCACTTACCCATGCAAGATACAACATTCAGTCATTTACGTTTAAAATATTATAGACTAAGGGCGTGTCTGGTAAAATATTGATGCGGAGGTAGTTTTTACTTTTTAACTGTGACAATAACTAATAGGTGTGTAAGAAATCTAGAGTTAGTTCTCATCATCCTTCCTATTGAGCCGTAAATACCTAAAAATATACACGTATATATAAGGCCGTAATTATCATGCAATACGCTTAATTTCAAAAAAAAAAAAAAAAAAAAAATCATGTAATACGCGTGAATAGTCAAACTTGAAGGGATTCGAACTTATTAATTTGCCTCTGTATTTCCTTCCCATTTGTGACGCCATAAATAATTCCTCAAAGAAGTGCAATTAATAAATAAATAAATCCACAGTTCCACGTAGATTTTTCAATACTCCGCCATTTATTGGTCCAAGTCCAATCCAACTAAAGTTGTGTCCCAATATCACTGGCTCACTTTCATCATTCTTTATTTTCATTTTTTATTTTTCCATTTTTTTGGTGGCTCCAAAACTACTCCGTATACCACACATGTATTACAATAATATATTTGGATTATAGTTTTAGGAAGTGGTATATACTTTTATCTTGGGTAGTAGACGGGTTAATTTTTTGGGAATTTGTATTTTATTGACTTGATTTATATTCGGATTACAGAGTACGGAGTATACGTTTATACTTTATATATATGCATTGACCGAAAGTTACATACCTTTTTTTTATTCAACAGAAATAGAGAAATGCTACTGCATGTAACTTGGCCTTCTAGACTATCGAGCTTAACAACAATGTAAACATATTGGCCATCTACTTATCTACCTAAAATTATTAAGCTAAGCTTGGTTTAGTGACAAATATTGCACTTTTCAATCATGATGTTGGGAGTTCAATTTCCACTAGATACATTTTAAGTGTAGGGCTTTCATATCCTTTTCTTCTCACTCTCAAAGTGTACGTCTAACCCGTAAATATCTGACCTGTTAAAGTACAATCAAGGTCCTTCTCCTTACCTTTTAAAAAAAAAATCAAGTTAATAGAATAATCCTAAGACAACTTAAGTGTAATCTACAATTAAGAGTAATAAGTTTTGTTAAATTCGGATAATAAGATAGAATAAGTAAAAATCAAGTTAATAGAATACAACAAACCATTAATACGAAGTGGATAATGATACAACTTAGAACATTTTTTTCCCTTCACAAATCACAACATCTTAGTAACGAAGTAAACCTTATAGTGGTATTCAAAACTACATAGAGTATTGATTACTCACTTCATTTTTTTTCGTCCTATTACAAATTTAATTAATATCAACTTTCTATACTTTTTACACATATGAAAATAAAGATATAAACGTTTTTACATGTGTCTTGAACACCATATAAAATTAAATGGGGTAAAAATAAAGGGATAGAAAAAGTACATACTCCATACTCCGTAGCAGTGAGCTAGTGATGATGGCACCAAAGCTATAATGAAAGAGCAACTCCAAGCTAAGCCATGTGCAAAATCGACATCAAACCTAAATAGGCAAGCACGGATATGTGCAAATAAAAAGTTTTTATAGAACTTGGTTATCTAAGGAATACAATACTCCTACTTGATCTGTGAATATGGCAAAAAAGTGTCAATTCTTTACTAATCATCACTTAGTTGGAAATGAAGCACGCAACAAACCTTTAATGGATAATGATAGAAGCTCCACCATCTTTTTTTCTTTTTCTTTTCTTTTTTTTTAAAAAAATAAAATATGTAAAGAAAAATTTAGGAAAAAGAATAGGAGGATTGCCTTTTGGTTTTGTATTTTTTCCCTTCACAAATAACAACATTTTTAGCGGTATATGAGTACATTTTTACACGTTAAATTAAAGAATGAAAAGTAGAAAGGCAGTGCTTCACTTTCAATTAAGTTGGCAACATCATGTGCTTGTTTCTCTAGTATCACGTTATGCCTATGTTTGGATTGCTATTCCATATTTCCATATAAAGTGCATGCAATATAGTGTAATTAATGGTATAAAAATAAGTATAATAGTGTGATACTAGCAATGTTGAAATATGATGCACGTAAAATAAATGATATACTACGGACATAAGCATTCTTCTTCATTGGCAATTTAGAATGAGGATGAAGAAGAGTTGAGCTAGGCTAGTTGGTTCATTATCAACTTATCATTTATTTGACGTGTAATCTGTGATTGAGTCACATGTACCAAGCTCAATGTTTAAATTTTTCTACGACATGCCTATAGAAAGTTTCCTTTATTTTACCACTATCCAAAAAATACATTATCAAAACGAGACAACTACCAACTATGCATATACAAAGTAATAGAGTATGTATACAATGCTTTATTCTCTGTACATAATATATACTGTAATAAAAGTATTATTTACATATAAATGAAGATTATATTTCACGAAAAGAATCTTATTACTAAAAATATCCAAATATTAAGTATAATATAATATTCTATTTCCTTTATAATTCTGGTCCACGTAAATAGCATTAAAATATCACGAAGAAGAAAATAGATAGAGTGTAATAATACTCCATAATTAATAAGCTAAAAAAGGAGGATACAAATTCGAAAATTAAAATGAGATATTTAACTAGGAAGAAGAAAAAAGGAAAAAGCTTAACCGCGTTAATTTTGCCGTCATTATGGGCTGGAATTCATATTCTAATTATTCCAGAATTTGTCAGCCTTATTTTCGAATATCATTGCTCAGCCTAACAGGACAATTAACGGCTGCCTATCATTGGAAGAATCGTATCCTCTCAACAGTTTTTCTATGACTTTAGATATATTTTCTTTTAGTTTTTGTTAATTAATACTCTATCCGTTAGACCCATATGGAATCAATCACATAAAATAAAAAAAAAAATATATTTGGAATCTAACATTAATATACAACATAATTCATAATTAGTTTACCTTATTTAATTTTATAAATTTTTTATTAGGAAAGCACAAGTCATAATTGCATAATTTAAGGTAAAGATTTCCTTACGTAGAGTCATGTCATCAATCCACAACTTATTAATTCTAAAAAAAATCAAGTTATAAATGAAATATATTTAATTTGGGTATATCTTTTTGAAACGACCAAAATAGTATATGTGACTAACATTATGAAACGGAGGGAATATATAGGTAAATTCAAAAGTAAACAATATACCAAATCAATTGAAGAATTTTCTTATTTGACATGTCTTTATAATCACATAGTTACGCCCTGTTCTTTTGAACTTCTGGGCAGAGCAAAGCAGATTTCAGGATAGTAGAGCATAGCCAAGCCGAGCAGAGTATATTTCAACATTATTATTAATACTATTATTAATGTTATTATTATTATTGTTATTATTATTATTATTATTATTATTACTACTACTATTATTACTACTACTATTACTATTATTATTATTATTACTATTATTTTATTTTATTTTATTTTTTATTTTTTGGTGCAATATTATTATTATTATTAATAATACTATTATTAATGTTATTATTATTAATGTTGTTGTTATTACTATTATTATTACTATTAATAAGTTCATATACCATTGATTTAGGTGAGTGAAAACATAAATATATGTATACCATATTTAACATATGTTAATAGTAGAAAGATAAAAGACAACGGTTTACTTATATTTATTTCACAAAAGTTTTAAAATAAAATGATTTAATGAGTAATAATGATTTTACTTATAAATTTGTCTTAATCATATATTTTATACCCTAAATGTAATAATGATATACAAAGTACTACTTGAAAACAACCTCTTTTTTTTTAATTCTTAAATTGTATGGAAAGATTTGAAAAATAATTCAATTCAATGAACTAACAATCAATACCCACATACATATAATGTTTCTACACATTGTGATTCTAATATCAAATGTTTATAAAAGAAATTGTTATTAATTGTTATTATTATTATTTATTTATTTGAAAGAATTGTTATAATTATTAGAAATTATTAATTAATAATATTATTAAATATTAATTCTTAATAGTTTGAATTATTAAATATTAATAATGATAACTATTATTATTAATTATTATTATGATTAATAAATATTAATTATCATTAATATTAATAATTATTAAAATTATTTTATTAATAATTATTATAATCATTCAAAATAATAAATTATTATCATCAATACAATATTAATTATTATTATTATTATTGAATATTAATTATTATTATTGTTATTATTAATTATTATTTGAAAATAGAGTAGAGCAGAGCAGAGCAGTGCAGAGTAGAGCAGATTTCTTTTGAGCAGAGCAGGGCTCAGCAGAGCAGAGCAGCTCTAAAGAACGGGGCCTTAATCAGTGTGTTCTGTATGTAAGGTTTGCATGACTGCTTGACGTGCTTGTCTAGTCCGACGTCCTAAACAAAATGACCGTATTTGGTGAAGCATCATTATATTGTAGTCATGTATGTTGATGGTAGTTTAAAATATTTCGTAATTAGGTCACCAAGAAAAAAAAAAAAAAAAAAAACGTAATAATTAACATGCATGACAACTAATTAAATTCGAATGTATGATCGTGAAAGAGATTATATGTGTCTAGTTTAAAAGTCATGTTATTTCATATATGATGTAGTATTTCACAATTGATGTATATTTATTTGGAGACTAAAATAGCTAATACTCGTATTCCAAGGCTAACAATTGGTCATATTACGGTCTTTATTCTTTATGGATCGGAGTACTCCGATTCGTATCAAGTAACTAGTTAAGTTCTGTTGGTCACTTCAAATTAAACAAGGGTTAGCTTAGAGATAAGAAACTCCTTTGTATTCCAATGCATGTGAAGTTTTGTCAAGAATACTTGCTTGGTTAATGCGTGGTTTGCTAATGAGATATTTTTGTTTGTAAGTAGATTTTTTTTTTTTTAAAAGAGAGGGAGATAGACTTGACTCAATTGTTTGAACTTGGTCTAACTGTTCAGTAATCACTGAGAATATCAGTCATTACACGATTTACACCTAACTTTTTGTCGTTCGTCTTCCATTTTCTAATAGCCTACTTTTGGCACTTAATTAAGCAAATAGCTCAAGATTTTAAAAGAACTTACTTGTCCTTATTAGATATTTTCATATATAATAGTTCCCCATTTTGTTTTATTTAAATATACTAATTTAAGTCTTTAATTTATCTTAAATTATTCTCACTTATCTGAATATATATTATTTCGTAGTAGAAAAAAGATGAAAGATAATTTTAGGTAAGATAAAGGATATTACTTCGTAGTAGTTTTCATCATAATTATGGTATAAATTATTTGTGAATTTGTCAAAAACGACTAATTTTCATTTTATCATAACCTATTATTTTCCCTTTATGACGAGAACATTGTACTCAAGAAGATTTAATTTACACAATCTAGTAGCCCGTGTGAGTCTCTTTGATTAGAGAGTATTCCATTGATCTTATATAGAAGGGTTATAATACTCGTACAACATAATAACAACGAACCCAAATTGTGACTTATTAAAGTGGGATTGAGATAGTATCGCTGCATTTATGCTTACCCTAATTACCTAAATAGATGCTACTCTATGGGGCTATGATCCACTGGCCATTAATTTTAGCGCTACATAGCATCTAGCTAACTACATATACGCATGATTAGGCTTTCCCTGTAAATTAAAAGGGATCTATCATAAAAATTTCAGACCTATTGTATACTCCGTATTTGTTATTCCATTTTTTCCTAGCGTTTCATTATTATTTGTACTCTGACATTTTCATTTTTAACAATATACTATGTACTATTCGTGTAGGAGTTTTTGTTGTTGGCATTGTTGAAAGCTTGAAACTAATGTACAAGAATAGCATAGTAGCATATATAGAGTGGTAAAAATAAATAATACTCATATCTTAGCTTGTGCGATCAATCCCTTTATGGCCTAATGTGTTTAAACAAACCGTGCATTCTTCCTATCGTATAGTACAAACAATCAAACATCAAGCAATCGATATATAATGTACGTACTAATGAAATTTCATAAATTTGCACATTGAAGTCGAATTTAGAGGTGTGTAATGAATTTATATTTTCGGTTTTTCCAAAACTACACCTAAATAGAATAACGTGACAATTACTCATAGACAATTACTCCCAAACAATAGAATACACATACAATTTGACAAAGTGATCGAGGGGTTGAAGAGTAGTAAGTCAGGTTATTATCAATCAAAAATTAATGTACTTACTTGTTAAGCAGTTTCGTGAGTAATTTGATAAACAAGCAAAATCTTATTTATACTTCCTCCGTTTTTTTTAATTGCATCAGGGGTTGGGCGTGTTGCGGAAAAAAGGATAAGAGGGAAAAGTAAAAATACAAGATTGTCCATGGGATGGTATACATAAACAAAAAAATCAAGTGTTGAAAAAAAGAAAATATTTGATAGTTATAGTGCGAACACATGTATTTCTTTTCATAAACTAGAAATAGTGTGATACTTTGTATTATGATACTCCACTTTTTAAAAAGACAAATAATGCAATACAAAGTATTAAAAAACAGAAAAAGTATAAATTTGCCGACGGTTAGACGAGAAGGAGACTAGAGAGTAGAGACACATAGATTCATAAGTCACGTCGTAAGCACGACTTAATTTAGTGACAACTCAATTATAACGACATTACATTTTTGCCGAATATCCAACACTAAATTTAGTAGTGTATCACCCCTTTTTCTCTCTCTTCCTTTTCTTTATTTAATCCAACTTTCTTTATTGTTTAGTCTGATGATTTTTGTGACTCTACAAGAATAATTCAGGTGTGTAGATTTGAAATTGATTCACTAACTTTTTCAACGTAACATACTTTAATCAGAAATTAAAGAGAATATCATACTTTAAGTCTTTAAAGCAAGATGATTTTGTTATGAAAATAAAAGTTATATAGTTAAAGGGGTATATAGTTACATACATGCTGGAGTACAATATACAGGGTATATTTCAGTATTTGTCATTTAGTAGCGTTGAATGAGAAATAATTTTGTTGTTTTACAGAGTAGTAATCATCGTGTTTTGCGCATTATACACGAGAATGTATCATGCATGCGATTTATATTTGATTTCGTTTATTATTAAGTTCAATGAACATAGTGATCGAAGGAGTAGTCGTGCACTCGATTGAACTTCCACTTCACAGATTAAACTAAACCAATTAAAAGATAATACGTAATTAAATGATATATTTTAACTTTCATATCAAACAAAAAAAATGGTCTTTTAGGGGTGAATTTTGAAAGGTATATAACTTTATAAATTATAAATGTGACTTGCATGATAGCAAGCGTCAGGTAGAGTGTTACATGTTAAGCAAACATTCAATTTAAAACATAACCTTCTAGTATGTACTGTAAAAGCATATAGGCTAGATCGACAACTTTGATCGTCTTATTATATATACGACCCATCATATTCATGCTAATATAATACTCCATGTAAATAATAATCAAAACATGATGAAATGTAGGTTTGACCCCTAATCACAATTACACCACAAATTAAGCAATGTAATTAAGCATTCATTATTACACTGAATTTAAAAATAATACTCATAGTAACGAACACTTGCAAGTGTGAGTGAGGTTGCTATCAGCTGGGGCAAGTGTCGGTCACATTGTTTAATCCAATCAAATTAATTTGAAAAGCACTATTACCAATTTCGATGTGCGTCGTCCACGAGTTGACAAATTAAATGAATTTTCTTGGTTGTTAAACCACCAAACCCTAAATTCTAACTTTAATGCTTGTCACAACCTCATTTAATAAAGGAAAAAATTGATTCTAATAATCCCACTTTTGGTCGGTTTGTACATTTTGATTATTATCTAATAATCTCACTTTTGGGGGGCATCTTCTTCTAATGATCCCTTATGACCGGTAACCTGTTCTTTGGATAAGTTTTTTTTTTTTTAAAAAAAAAAAATAATAAAATAAAATAAAATAAAATTGGCCACGCATCAGCCTTTCCCCAACCACGAGTGCCCCTTCATTTCTAACCACCAGGCACCAACAACAGCAATTAACCCTTTTCAACCCTCACAACATGCAATCCCTTTACCCTCATTATTCCCTGCTCACTCACCAGGCCACAAAAACCCACACCACCTTTGCACCAGCGAGCCATCGTCCCTAAACAACGCAGCACCCGTGCAATTCATCCATTTTGCAATCCTTGAACTCCAATTCACCACCAATCGATAGCAATTCGACCTTCAAACCACCTGAATACAGCAATTCAGCCACCTAAAAGCAAAATTATGGCCTCTAATCTAGCTATTTGACACCAACTTCAATTATTGATGCTCCAATTTGAAGACCCAAAATGCGCCTTTGTTAGGGTGGGGAGGGATGAGCTGTCGTTATCCAGGGATTATAGAAGGTTGGGGCTGGGCATTTCGAGGTGTGGGAGGGCTGAAATGAATCGTTTTGGGCGGGGATAGGTTGGGGTACAGTGTTTCAGGGGTAGGGGCGGCTAGGGTAAGCTGTTATAAGGGTGGGCATGGGTGGGTTTTAGTGTTTTGAGGGTGGGGTGGCTGGTTGCAGGGGGAGTAGTGGGCTACCAACAGCTTAGCCGAAAAATATGGAGGAATGAGGGGAAAAGAATAAGGAAGAAGGAAAGGGGATAAAAAGTTATTTTTTAATTTTTTTTAAAAAATATATATAAAAAATATTTCAAGGAATCACAAAGTAACACGTGGCATGTTAACCCATTATACCGGTTACCAACAGGTCAGGGACCATTGGAAAAAGATGCCCTCTAAAGGTGGGATTATTAAATAATAATCAAAAGGTGGGATTATTAACGGCGAACCAACCAAAGGTGGGATTATTAGAATCAATTTTTCCTTTATTAATTCCATGTTTGTTGTTTTGAATAAAAAAATTTAAATAACAGTCCAATACAGTGTATGTTGATGGAGTAATCAGTAACATTATATCTTTGTGAAGCTAATCAAGCAACTAATAATGTTGCAATGTTAGGTCACACTTACATTACATACAATTTTTAAAAACTAGTAAGACTCATTATTTATTTTTTGATAGTAAATTTCTTATGTTTCTATTATTGAGTTAAGGTTTAATAATGTTGAGAGTACACTTCTTACCTTCGTGAAATGTTCCTATTTTGGAAAAAATGGTAGTATAGCTAGTAGTTTGTGAAAACCTGAAGGTGCCTATAATGCTGTTTTTTTTTTTTGACAAAACCTGCACGTATTATTAATAAGCAAATAAACTCAAGTTACATCAAAGGCTACATCAGCAGCAATAGAAGGAGGAACCTCCTCAATCCACACCCTTAACTCATCATATTCTCTACTTGCATTAGCCAACTTGTGAGCAACCCTATTACCTCCCCTCCTAATATGAGAAAATTCAATAGAATTACATAAACTACCCAAGTGCAGGATGTCCTTTACAATAATACCAAGGGGCAAAGTGATCACAAATGTTCTTCTCAAGCTTGTGATAAAAGCGTCAGATTGTCCACTTCAAGTGCAATATGTAAAAGCCCCGCTTCCAAGGTAATAGTCAGGGCATGTCTAGCAACCAAGGCTTCAGCCACTACAATCTTAATCTTCCCCTTCATCATACTGCAAGTTGCCACCATCATGTCCCCTGTCCAATCTTTCATAACAACCCCCAAGCCCACCCCACCATCGCTAAAGCAAGCAGCATCAGCATTAACCTTATACATACCTGGTCTAGGGGGGACCAATTTTGCACAACTTGCTCAGGGTTATCCCTGGTGCCAAGCCTCTCATTTGTTTTTGCAAACTCTCCCACCAAACCACTAGCTTTTTGGACAACCTCTTCTATTGCAATTGTACGCTTCTCAAAGAGGAAAGCATTCCTCTTAATCCAAATACCCCACAAGATACACCAATACAAATCCCACCAGCGTTTCTCCTTAAAAATACTCACTAAAGAGTAGTACCAATCTGTAAAAGAGAGAGAAGAATTGCTGGGAATATCAAGACGCAGCGGGGATACATACCAAATAACACGAGCATCTTGACATTGAGCTAGAGAATGCATCAGCGTTTCCTTCATCTCACCACAACATGGGCAAGTTGTGTCAACACTCATCCCTCGTTTCGCAAGCGCGTCCCTAACTGCAACGCTATTATGGAGAGCTTTCCACCCAAACAATTTAATTTTCGGTGGAACCATCGCACTCCACAAGTTACTCCAGCACTTCGAATCAGTAACACAAGAGGAAGTGGCCTGATTCACTTTCATCATCTTTAACTCAATGTAATATGCACTCCGAACAGTAAGTTCCTCATTGCTAGAGTGATGCCAGGTCCAACTGGCTTCCCAGTATACCTAGCAGTAGGGATCTTCAGGATTTCCTCAGTTTCCCAAGGCAAAAAATGAGAGTTCAGAACCTCAATATCCCATTCACCATGGTTAATAAGTTGTCCCACAACAGCAGGTTTCTCCTCTTGTCTAACCTGTGAAGGGAGGACCCTGAAAGAGGACAGCGTAGGGACCTAAGGATCAGTCCAAATAGCAATAGACATACCACTACCCACGAGCTTCCTCGCCCCTTTACTCACAAGGTCTCTAGCTGATAGGATAGATCAGATCTCCATGTATAGCTCGAGTTTGAAGTAAACTTAGCTGTCATAAAATCTGCTTTCGAGAAATAATTTTGCTTCAATATTTTAACCATCAGAGAGGATTTATTAGAAAGAATCCTCCAAGCGTGTTTAGCCAACAAGGCTTTATTAAAAGCTTTTAGGTTCCTTATCCCAAGACCACCTTCCTTCTTCGAGAGAAATGTGCGCTCCCAAGCAATCCAAGCCATCTTTCGCTCCTCATTCCATTGCCCCCAAAAGAAATTCCAGCAAAGTCTTTCAATCTCATTCAAGATGCTTGTCAGAATTTCAAAGCATTGCATAGTATAAGTCAAGATTGCTGGATTGCTTGCGCAACCGCCTTGATAAGAACTTCCTTTCCTGCTTGAGAAAGAAACCCTCCCTTCCACCCTTTTAATTTTTTCCAAACCCGATCTTGAATTATAGAAAAAACCCTTTTCTTAGAGCTACCAAGATAAGTTGAAAGCCCTAAATATTTGTCATTTCCCTCAACTGCCTTAAAAGATAACTTCATCTGAAGGATATTTTTCTTTTCTGGCTCAATGTTTCGGCTAAAAGAGACTTCGGATTTTTCCATATTCAATTTCTAGCCCGAGGCTATTTCATAGGTGGAGAAGATATCTAAAATATTATCTACCTCATCTTCATTTGCCCTTACAAATAAAAGGCTATTGTCAGCAAAACACAAGTGAGAAATTAGGTTAACATGTTTACCAATTTTGATATCATGGATCTTCTTTTTTGACTCAGAATCTCTCAGTAAAGTAGACAACCCCTCGGCACAAATGATGAACAAGAAAGGAGAGCGCGGATCTCCTTGTTTAATCCCCCTAGAAGGAACGAACTCGTGAGAAGGCTGACCATTAACCAGAATAGAAAAAGAAGCAGAGCTAACACAAGCCATAATGGAAGTCACAAAGGAGTTCGAAAACCCCAATTTCAACATCATTCGTTCAAGGAATACCCATTCCACCCTATCATACGCCTTGCTTATATCCAGTTTGAGACCAAGGTAACTCGTTTTCCCTGTCTTCTTTTTTCTCAGAAAATGGAAACACTCATACCCCACAAGAATATTATTCGTACTAAGTCGACCGGGAACAAAACCACTATGAGATTCATGAATAATATCAGGGAGCACTTTCTTCAACCTATTCGCAAGGACTTTCGCCATAATTTTGTATAGCACATTACACAAGATAATTGGCCTAAAATCAACAGGAGACTCATAAATGTCTTTTTTCGGGATTAGAGCTATATGAGTCTGATTTATAGAACCAATCTCCTCTCCATTGTTCAAAATATTAAGTACACGATCAATCACATCATTTCCAACAATGTTCCAAAAATTTTGATAAAACAAAACACACATACCATCGGGGCCAGGGACCTTAGTCGGCCGCATATGCTTAATGGCTTCGACCACTTCCTTGCTATCAAAGGGAGCTTCCAGCATTTTAATCATAGCATCAGTGAGAAGCGGCTTGACTTTATCAATGACCGGAGCAGTATCAATCGAACTAGCCGAGCCAAATAAGTTCTCGAAATGGCGAACAAGCAATTCAGAAATCTGGTCTTCGGAGTCATAGGTGTTCCCAACTTCATCTTGTAATTTTTCAATGCTATTTCTCTTCATACGTTGCTTGGTTTCGACATGAAGCCAGCCTTGTCTACTCCGTTGACGCCAATATCTTTCCTCCCGCTCCTCAAGCTCATCCATTCTCTCGCCAAGAGCCTATAATGCTGTTTGAAAAGGAAAAATATATATAAATATTACAAGTGGTTATAGATGAACGTAGGAACTCTCCGTATGTCTTATCAAAGATTGAAAACTAATATAAGATGAAAATTAGGGATTATCCGTATATCTTAACCTCTTCTTTCCTTATTATAAAACAAGATGTTAATTAAGTTCATGAAAAAAAATAAGCTTAGAGAGTGTTTTATCAAACTTAAAAACATAAGTATATGGTCTAATCTAGTTGATTAATTAAGTCTAATCATGTGTATATAACTATGTATAGCATGAAAATGATAAATAATTAGGTTTATTCAAGCTTAATAAGAAAAGTTGGGGTGCAAAGAACACAATCTAAGTTGAGAAAAAAAAATTAAATGTGTTATCAATGTTGAATTTAAAGCTAAAATTAGTTCTACATAGTAATAAATTAAATTTAGATGAGATATAAGTTTTAGAAAATAAAAATTGAAAATATTCTGGGCAATTTATCCATTTATGGAAAAATTGCCTAGAATAATCTCACCTTTGCCTCATCTGCCCAAAATAATCCCACCTTTTGATTATTTTTTAATAATCCGACCTTCGATATCAATTCGCTGAAAATGCTCCCAACCGGTCATGTAACTTGTTATAGCAAGTTATATGGCACGTGTCGGACTGTGATTGGTAAAAAAAAATAAAAAAAAAATTTAATTTAATTTAATTTTTTTTACAAAAAAGTTAAATATTTTTAAGAAAAAATAAAAAAAAATGTCTAAAATCCGGCCACCAGCCCAAACCATCTTCCCGCAGCCTGACTCCAATGCCCTGCGAATCCGGCCACCCAGACCCACTCTCCAGCGCTGGCGTGGTTGCCGCGGCTGAGCCCCTTGACAGGCTAAAGTCGTATCACCTAATCAAAAGTAATTCTTAAAACCACTAACTAAAATAGATAGGGAAGTAGGGTCGAATCCACAGGGAAACAAGTCTTTCTATTCCTAATTAATAATTATAATCTAAATTATTAAGTGACCAAAAGTTGTTATTTAAAGGAACTATACTACGAAGAATATGAGTAGGGAGAAATAAAAGTAGGGAGAAATCAAATAATAAAAGACCTAGGGCATAGGTTCACCAATAAATAATATTCCAGGGTAAAACATAACAATCAATCATCAATGCATCAATTAATCAGATCATAAAGGGCTTTCGCTACGTATTACAATCACAGAGTTAATTTACCGGTATTAAATCTCATCTCTCGAATCTCGAATTAACCATTTATAGATTAGTCCGCCTATTGAAACTAAGCCTAAATATCAATTCTCATCTCTCGAATCTCGAATTAATATTGCTAAACTCATACGAATTAAATCTGGCCAAATCTAACCGTATAGCATTAAATCAATCAGTAAGAAATTAATCAAGCATTGACAATTAACAATAATAAATTCCCCTTCATATTATTTATGGATCCCCATAACCCTAGAAAGAAAATTACTCACACATAATTAAATATAAACTAAACAAAGTAATTAAACAAGTCATGATGAAAGAGAGAGAATAAATAACTGAGATTAAAGGAGAAGAAATCGTTACCAAAGTTGAAGGAAACAAGAGATGAAACTAAACAAAGAGTTGTAGAGAGAGAAAATAATACTAGAGTTTAAGAGGAGAGAGAGAGAAAAGTTAGAGAGAGAAAGAGAGAGAGAGTAAGAGAAGGGAGAAAAGAATATCCTAAACTCGCTTAACAAAAGCGTAAAATATACTAAGCTCGAAAATCCTAAGTTAAAACAACTTAAACGACGCTTAAACTTCTCCTCAGAAACACGCGCCCGATCAGGCGAGGCACCGCCCGATTGGGCACGCCTTTTTTTCCTTCGCGGGCTTCTCTTCTCGCGCCTAATCTGGCGCGTCTTCGGGCGGAGACCCTTGCACCGAGCGGTGACACTTCGGGCTACTAATCACTGGTTCGATGACTCTAACCGATCTTGGGCTACGAATGATGGTCGTGCTCCTTCAATGCTCATAGTCGCTCCATAAAATCCCGGGAAAATGCTCCAATAGTGCAATTCCCTATAAAACTCAACCAAAACTACGAAAACACTAGAAAACACATATTAGTAATAAAAGTGGCTCTAAAGAGCCAAAAGTACTACTAATTATGACCAAGGGACAGGGGTAAAATACTATATAAAATGGACATATCACCCCTCCCCCTCACCACCAACCCCCTACTCCCCCCACGAAAAACCACTAAAACCTTCCCCCACCCTCGAAAACTCCTTCTCCGTCTCGATTCCGACCCTTATCCCCTTTCCCCGTCCCAATCCCCGTCTTCCTCCCCTTCCCCCACCTCAAATTCGCCATTCCTCACCTTTCCGTGCCCCGATTTCGGTCACCCTTTTCAAAGCAACCACCATCATCAATAGCGATGACATTGCGGTGGCTTGGGCTGCAATTCGTTGGTGGTGGGTGGGGCTTCAAATCGGCGGTGTCTGGGGCTGAAATTCGTTGGTGGTGGCTGGGGCTTCAAGTCGGCGATGTTTGGGACTTCATCAGTGTATGGGGATTGAAATTGGCGGTGGTCGGGGTTGCAATTCGGCGGCGGTGGCTGGGGCTTCAAATCGGCAAGGCTAGGGGAGGGGGTGGCTGGGGGCTGCCGTTATTTTTTTTTTTTTAATCTCATTTTTTTTATTTAAAAATTTAGACAAATCATGTGGTGACACGTATGCGTTAAACAAAAATAAATAAAATTTACCTATTTAACAAGTTACCGGTCATTTGGGACCGTTTTTAGCGGATATACATTAAAGGTCGGATTATTAAAAAATAATCAAAAGGTGGGATTATTTTGAGCGGATGAGGCAAATGTGGGATTATTTTGGGCAATTTATCTATTTATTTATACACAAACAAAGTTATAAACCTTTGCCAATAATTAACACATACAACAAGTCAACAATATGAATGACCTTTTATTATAGTCGTATCGTTTTTATCTATATCATTCTTATGATGATATTAACAAATACTATATGTGTGTTGTAATTTTAACATTTTTTTTTACGTCTCATGCGAGAAAAAAAGATAGGGAACAGCCGGAACACCGTACTATAATATAACTAATTTATAGACAGGGACTACGGAATAATGATAATCTAAAGTTAATTTGTATTGGTTCCTATCGCCTTCTCTTTCAACATCACATATTTAGATATCAATCCAAATTTTTTTTTAAAAAAAGAATAAATTCAAGCACAAACTTCCAATTGCAAGAATGATTATTGTATGATTGAAAAATTGGTGAAATAAAATGCATGATTAATTAAAATTGGTGAAATAAAATGCATGATTAATTGGGTGCCACACAATCACTTGTAATTTCAATTTTATTAGTATACTATACCTCTTGGGACACTACTACTTCACTAGGCCTTATCACCTTAACAACATTGTTTGGCTTCTTCTAAATTGCAACGACATAAATGTTGTGTGCATTATGCACCTACTTTTCTCACACATTATCAAAACAATCGTCACACTTTATTTTATTTTATTTTATTTATTTTTTATTTTCCTTTTCTATTTGTCATTCTCTGATTTTTAAAAAGCATGGAAATTTGATAATTGCACAAGTTTATGTATTTTAAGCACCTAAAATTGTTTAAACTTGATTGGAGTGGCAACGTTTTCTCGAACCTTGTACTATTGTACACCTAATTCGCACGAGACATGGAGGCACGAGGGGCAGCATATAATTGCATGCAATAAAGTCTACCACTATATATTTTTTTAAATAAAATTACAGTGTAAATATATTTTTTTTTTAAATTTTACGCGGCTAATAAAATGCTCATCAAAGTTTAAATTAAACATTTTTTTTTCAAATTATAATGAAAAGTTAAAAAAAAAAACAGAAGTAATGCGACTCTTAAAAAGAAAATATTTGTGATTAGTGTTTATAGATGTTTATTTTTAATTAAAATATAGTAGATCAATGGACATAAGACACGCTCATCTATGAGTGATTCATGAACAAGTTCACAAATTAACTTTACCATTTTCTTATAAAGCGACGGGATGCCAAGGGTATTTCAAAATTATTTTGTGTTAACCAATTTAGCATTACAGTGCAATATTGCATTGACGAGTCCATCTACACTTGGGGCCAATTCACATTTACTGAACTGAACTGAACTGATTGGAGCTGAAATGAATATTTTACGAGAGAAGGAAATTATGAGATGAACTGAACTAAAATTAAGCTAAAGTGAAAAGGAGTATACTTAAAAACTCAAACAAAAAAAGACACATGTCCATCCTATTTCACTTCCCTACCTTACTTTTCAACAAAATGCGCCACATGTTGTCTTACATGTTAATTTTTTAAAATTCTCCTCTTCAATTTTTTTATTTGCAAATTCTCCTCTTCAATTTTTTTTTTTTCACAAATTCTCCTCTTCAATTTAAATTTTTCCTTTTTCATTCGTTAATTTTAATATTTCCATCTTCTTTTTTTCAAGCCTCATTTTGAACTAAAGTATCACAAATTAAATTTCTTTAATCATATTTTTTATTATTATACATTACACCCCAAAATAATGTATTGGTATTTCCTCAGTCATCCATCTCTCAATGCAATTTTCTCTAAACAACCCAAACTGTGCATTGCACGGGCCAAAATACTACTTCGTTGTTGTTTTTTTTTTTTTTTTTTTTTTTTTTTTTTTTTTTTATAAATTTTTTAACACCTTAAATTAAAGAAAAGTAAATTTTTTGGTTTTAAAAAGAAGTAAGGGTTTTTCTACGTTATGCCCCAAAACTTTTTCGGCTTTTAAGCTATGTCCAATTGTCCATGCTTTTTCAAACGTCTAAGCTGTGCCCTCAATCTCACTAATTTTTATTAACAATAACTTTTGACGTTAACAATAACTTTTTTTTTTTATTATTTTAATTTATGATGTTTTAAAATTTTTTAAAGTGTTAAACCAATTAGAATGGGACATGTGTCAAATTAATAGCGCCACAACACCATTGTTGATAAACTAACTTAACTTTCTTTAACTAATATGACTGTCAAAGAATATTATTAATAAAATATCGTGAAAAATGGGTAAAACTTAGAAATCAAAGAATTTAGGGGCATAGTTTAGAAAAACCTAAGAAGTAAAATTTTGTAACGCAGTACGGAGTAAATAATTTACATGGTCCGTTTCACGGTTTACTTTCTTCTCTCTCCTCCCCAAATCTGATTCACTCCCACATCGCAACGTTACTCCATTGCTAAGATCATCATCAATCAAGATCTCCGCCGTTCTCGACGCTTTTACGGTGTTCTTTACGGCGGTTCGCCGCTTTAAATGGTGGTCAGATAGACTATATATACTCTCTCCGACGAATCGAGGTTCTTCAATGGCGGAAGCAACCTCATCTGAGGTTCTCTATCAAACTCTTCAACACGCTTCCGGACCTTGTTTCCCTAATTATCCGCCTCAACAGGTTTGGAATCATCTCAATTTGTTTAGGTGTTATGGGGCGAATTTTTTGTTAATTGTGATTGATTTTGGTGATTTCAGGTTATTGAGACTGCTAATTCAGGAGTATTGTCATTGATTTCAACTCGAGGTATGTTGAATTTGATATTTTTGATAGCAATTTTGTCATAATTGGGTAGTTTAAGTTCAAATATGTTATGCAAGTGATAATTATGTACTATAGTTTGATTATTTAGTGATTGTAAAGTAAATTGTATTGTTTTAGGGTAGAATTGATAGAATTATGAAAGTAAGGATTTATTAGGGTGTTATTGAGCTTGGAAACAATTGATTTTGTTTCTGGTGTATTGAGTGGCATGAGTGTAGTCTTTGATGAATTGAAATGAGGTGGGATTGGAATGGGCAATATCAATGTGTGAATCGCTGTTTGATCGTTTTCCCGGTTGATTGCGATAGTTGCACCATTAGGTTGATCACTGATTTGTACAAGACTATACTTGAGCTAGGGACATTAGTTTCAGCTTTAATTATATGTGATTTTTTCTTCCTTTATTGGGATTGATACTCCGTACTAGATAGTTTCTATATGCTTGACTATGTTATTAGACCTCCGTTCTAAACCATGCATTGGCATGAATTTTATTGTCTCTTTGCATGTCAATGAACGAAACGATTGTATGAGCAGTACTAGGGAGTTTTTTATGAGCTCTCTTCTTTTGCGTTTCTTTTAGGTCTGACTCAAATTAAAGAAAAGTGGAATGCGTATAGACAACCAAAGAAATTGAAGAGGTTGGTGTCGTTGTTTGTATCCCCTAAAGGTGAACGAGTGGCTGTTGCTGTTGGAAATCATATAACCATTTTACGGAAGGATGAGGAGTATCATCAACCATATGGAACTTTTGCTAGTAAGATTTACTATCTTATTTGTAGTTAAGATGTTGATGCTAGAAGCTGTGCATCTAATGTTTTGATTTGGCACTTTGTTTACTGGTTATTGGTTTTATTCTTTTTCAAAAATCATTTGTTGATATATGTTTTGAATTTCTGTACTGCATGAATAACAATATTTCCCACATTCTCAATGCCTCTGAAGATGCTCATATTTTGGGCTGATAAGGGGGATTGGATGTATGCAAGTATATCCAGCAGTCAAAGAATAGTAATAAATTAATAATACTTTATTAAGTCTTGAATTTTACTATGGAGAATAATTTTCTTGTACCTTGGTGCTTTAATACTCAAACTCAGATTCAAGTATGCAGATTCAAGACTCAAATTCAGATTCAACTCAGTTGAATCTTTTTACTAGTTTAAGAAAAAGTGCCTCTACCTTGGCCTTTGTTTATCAGTATTAGAAAAAATTCTCTCCATATCATATTATCTATCTATTTAATAACTTAATTACTACCTCCGTTAAATTTTAGTTGCAACAAAGGAGTATCTCACAAAAAATACCCCTTTGTTGCAACTAAAAGTTAATGGAGGTAGTATAAATTATATGCCTTATCTCAGTCTTACAAACACTAAGTAGCGTAAGCTCTGAGAAGCAGTGAAGGTTGGATGAAAACCAAGGAGCAAAGAGTCTGCTAGTGGCTACAGATAATGATAGCTTTGATACTGCAAGTTTTACTGGAAAGAAAATTGAAATTTGTTGTGTTTGTTTAGGTAATAATGTTGGTGCATTTACTCTTGGAGTATGGTCAGAATCTCATGATGTGCTCGGAATTGTTGATGATGTGGACACATTATACTTTATCAAGTCAAATGGTGATGAACTAATAAGAATTGAGCGCAGGCATCTGAAATTGGCATTTCCAATCGTGGGCCTTTTTGTGCCAGATGTTACGGAGGCAACGGAACCTCTCTTGTAAGTTTTCATTCAGTGTTGTAGCATAACCAGTCAATCTAAATGGGTTTACTAGGCATGGAAGTATTTCAATTTCTTTCTGGTGTTTTTGGGTTGTCCTTGTGGGAGAAACTCAAAATTTCTTTCTTCTATGTTTAAGTTAGGCCGTGATGGTCACTACATTGTGTATTTGTTTTAATTATGTGAGTTTTACAGGTGTAACTTCAATTTTCTTACTTCTGATGGAACTCTTCATCACATTGAGATCAGCCAGGATCTGAGTGCTTCTCTCTCTTCAATACGGACTTGGAGTGACATAAAGAGACAGTTTTCACTAAATTTCTTCTGTCTAGACTACAACCCAGAACATTCTTTGCTTGTTCTAGTTGGTGTCCCTACCAATATTTCTATAACTGCTAGCAGCCCTACTGGTATTCTAGTTTGCATCCTTTATTAAAATCAGTACATACTCTTCTCTGTATATACAAGTGATGAGTTTTTTTTTAGAATTTTACTAAAAGAGGTTTTATTTAGAACTGCACTTTTATTTTTTATGGTTATCAATTGTTGCTTCCACCTGCAGGATCTTCTACACTCTCTGTATGGCGCTGGAGTCAGAAATCAGGTTTGCTTCAAGTCAATTCTCTGCACTTTGAAGGCGTTTATAGCAAACCTAAGGGGTTTAGAGGCCTGGTTGTATCTCCAAAAGTGCTGATCTCACCTCATGGAAAATTTATTGGGACCCTGGATTTAAGAGCACGTTTGAACATATTTAAGCTTAGTGTTGATAGCTCGTCTCTTTCTCTATTTACTTGTGGAGGGACAGACAATGATTTTCTAGAAGATATTGTCGATTTTACTTGGTGGTCTGATCATGTGTGCACTATAGCAAAAAAGGGAGGTGCTATGACCATGTTTGACGTCATTAGTGGGAAAAAGCTTTTAGACAATGATCCTGTGTTTTCTGTACCTGTCTTGGAGAGAACTGAATTTTTCTCGGGAAAAGTGTTTGTTTTAGATATCCCGTTGCTTAAAGAGACCCTAAATTCTGCTGATCATATGGAAATGAGTTATATTCATGATATGGACCAGTATACTGAAGGGAACCTTAATCAAGTTGAGACATCAAGACTTTCATGGAGATTGCTGTCATTTTCAAGGAAATCAGTTCCTGAAATGTACGATGTCCTTATCAATAGTCACAGTTATCAGTCTGCTTTAGACTTTGCTGATCGTTACAAATTGGATAAGGATCAAGTATTCAAATCTCAGTGGCGGCACTCTGCACAAGGGAGTGATGAGGTGCATATGCTTCTATCTAATGTCAAGGATGAAGCTTTTGTGCTTCGTGAATGTGTTGAGAGAGTTGGGAATACAGAGGATGCATTGCGAGCTTTACTTGCATATGGACTTAACCTGACTAATCGCTACAAGTTTTCTGAACCTGAATCTGACTTGTGTGAACATGTATGGGATTCTCGTCTGACAAGACTTCAGCTGTTGCAATTCAAGGATAGGCTGGAGACTTTTCTTGGAATAAACATGGGCAGGTATTATTTCCTCAGTAAACATTGGCTTCACATGAGTACTGACAACACACAATGCATTGGAATTTACAGATTTTCTTTTTCTATTCATCCAATTGTACATCTTTTCAGTTTTTTTAGTTAATTGTAGTGATATCATGAAAGTGTGATGCCATATGTCTTGGAATTCTCTCGGTTAAAGAGTTTAAGGTACCACTGACTCATTGTGTAATGACATAGTTGTGCAGGTTTTCTGTGCAGGAATACAGTAAATTCCGCGTAATGCCGATTACTGAAGCAGCTGTGAAGCTTGCTGAGAATGGAAAAATCGGAGCTTTGAATCTTCTATTCAAGCGACATCCTTTCTCCTGTTCCCCCTTTATTCTGAAAATACTGGGTGCTATACCTGAAACCATTCAAGTCCAGACGTACAGTCAACTCCTTCCTGGAAGGGCTCCTCCTCCTGTTACTCCTCTTCGAGAGAGAGACTGGGTTGAATGTGAAGATATGATGGCATATATCAGAAAGTTACCTGAAACTGATGGAAGAGCTGTGCTTATTAAAACTGAACCTATAATTAAGCAACTCTATGGGATTTTATGGCCGTCAACTAGTGAGATACTGATATGGTACAAGGAAAGGGCCCAAGAAATTGATAAATTAAGTGGACAGCTAGAGAATAGTATCTGCTTGATTGACTATGGTTGCCGTAGGGGTATGTATGAGTTACAGCAGTTTCTTGATGATGTTTGGTACTTGCAACAGCTTGTTTATTCTGAAGGAATTGATGATGAGATGCATTGTCCTATCAGTCTTATTGAATGGGAGCATATGTCTGACTATGAGAAGTTCAAAACCATACTTAAGGGTGTGAAAGAAGAGAATATTGCTGAAAGATTACGTTTTCGAGCAATCCCATTCATGATGAATAAACTTCATTTGGAAGTAGAACATCAGAGGGATTCATTTTTAGTTCAGTGGTTGAAGGAGAATGCTGCTCAGAGCAAAATTGAATTTTGCTCCGTGGTCATTGATGAATGGTATCGGGATGCACAATGTGGATTTTTTGTGGATGAGATGGAAGCAGCTGAGTGTGCTCTCCAGTGCATATACTCGTGTAATGCTATGGATAGGTGGAATACTATGGCATCCATTCTGTCAAAGTTTCCAAATTCAAGAGGTGAGGTTATTCCTACAGTAACCTGCTCTCCATATTAGAAATAAAGTTTACTAGTTTCAGAAATGTTGAGCATTATTCATGAATTTACAACTATCTATCTTATTTAAACAATTTATGATAAATGGGTCCCCAATGGAGTAGATTTTGGGATTTTTTTGTTTGTAATTTTTTTTTTTTAATTGTCTCTGTAAGTCACGACAAGCATGGCTTATACTTTTATTATCTGTGCCACAGTTCTATTTCTCTCAACTTAGGAATGTATTGGCTATCTTTGTTTTTTGTATGATTACAAGTCAAAGAAGTCTAGAGTGCCTCTGATTAATTTGTTGACTAATATAATGTGATGTATATGGTTATGCAGGTAGTGACATTCGTTCTGAGAGCCTAGAGAAAAAACTCAGAATAGCAGAGGGTCATATTGAAGCAGGGCGACTATTGGCTCTATATCAGGTTTGTATCTGATCATCTGATGCCCAATAACTTCTCTAAATTGTTTGAAACTTAACTCTAAGTGTATTGCTTTATCATTGTGAGTTTGTGACAGATATCTGAAATGCTAATTTAAATTTAGAAGAGAGTGTAAGAAACAATTATAGATTATTATAAGCTTTTCCTATTGCCACTTATATCCATCAATGAGTATTTTCACTGGTCTACAACCTACATGATACATGTAATATGCCTTAATGGAAATTGTTCTATTTTGTATTCCTACATTGCTGTTTTAAGTGGATGACTTGGAGTATCTCATCACTTAATATTTCTTACTGCCTGGGATGGCGAGACAACAGCCAGTGTAACAGTCACACCAGCTGGTGATGTTTTGTATAAAGAAGAGTAAGCTGAAGTTCAGAAATTAAGATTTTGATACAATTTCCATCCAGAAATCTGATTTTTTTCTCTGTTTTGAGCATATGAAGGTGTTTTATCGTTTACATTTTACCTGTGTTGAATTCCAAAACGGAATAGCTGTTGGAAAAGGATTGAAAGTATCATGGGAAGTAAAGCCAATGATATACACTCACAAATTTTTCTCATTTTCCCTCCCCTTGTTTTTTTGAACTTCAGGTTCCAAAACCAGTGAATTTTTTTCATGAGGCTCATAAAGATGACAAGGCTGTAAAACAGATTCTTCGTCTTGTCCTCTCAAAATTTGCAAGACGTCAACCTGCTCGATTGGACAACGATTGGGCAAGTATGTGGCGTGATTTGCAGTGCTTGCAGGAAAAAGCCTTCCCATTCATAGACTTGGAGTATATGTTAATGGAATTTTGCAGAGGATTGCTTAAAGCTGGGAGATTTTCTCTTGCAAGGAACTATTTAAAGGGTACGGGAACAATCACTTTGCCAACTGACAAGGCAGAAAGCCTTGTGATTCAAACAGCAAGGGAATATTTTTTCTCAGCATCAAGTCTATCTTCCTCTGAGGTAATCTTTGTTGTTTTGAATGTAGCTTGTAGTTGGTAATATGACTGATTTTTTTCTTCATACTTCTGCATGCAGTCAAGCCCCCAATCTAAAGAAATTGAGAGAGAATGGCTCTTTTTTTATTTTTGGGATGGTGCATCCACTCAACCCTGACTTAACAGGACATAGGTTCTTTAGTCTGGTTTGTGATTTTTCTAAATAAGGTTGGAGTCCCACCAACTAAACATGGCTGACCCACCGGTTCCACAAACTATCAACTTTCATGGCTGCTTTTCTGTCCATAGTTCAAAACCAGTGAACACAACATCTGACTCTCCCTCCCCCCACCCTCGGTGTTCCATGGGACCTATATAGACCAAAAGCCGAGTGATGGGGGGTCCTTTGTAGAATAGCTTTCTGCTTCCATTATGAATATTGGCAGATATTGGTGGCCTCCCTACGACAATGTTTTGCAGAACAAACTCAGTGGCCCTGTAACTATGTATGCCCATGACTCCATGAGCAGTGCAAAATGCTTGAGCTTCAAGTTTTGATTATTAAGTTCTCTTATTTAATACTTTAGATATTAGATGGCTTCTTAGCAGAATTAAGGTCCTCCAAGTTTTCATTTGGGTTACCAAGTGAAAAGTGTTGAAAGGCTGATAGCCTGATAATCCTTCCCAGGAAATAGGTGCACATTACCAAAGTATATGGATGGCTTATAAAGAACGGATGTCAAACTAGAAGCGTAGGTGAAGTTAGAGAATTTCTTATCATGAAGTAAATATAAGGTACGTACATCTTTGCAAAAGAGAGGTAAATCATCAGTATAGCACATTTAAGCTTGAGGGTTGACACACAAGAGGACAAGGAAATAGAAGGCTCTTATAATCCAGTTGAGTATACCTTAATTATATCATAAAAATGACAATTTTTCAGGGAGAGATGAGGGATAATCTAAACTAAGGCTCTTTTTTAGGAAGAAATGGATAATACCTTTTGTAATCTGGAAGATAAGAGTATCTAGAGAATCGTTAGTTGTCTACTTTAGTCTATAGGCAGGATCCTTTGTAATTTTTGGCTTTGTGGTTGGAATTGATTTTGTATGTTTTGCATGGCTTTCCTTTGTAAATGGGTATAGAAAACAAAATTAATGCCTTAAAGGCTTTTTATCACTCAATTAAATGGGTATATCTGTAAAATTGTTCATTTCATAATTAGGAAGTGTAGCTTTTGCTATTATACTCTCTTAGTTGCTATTTGCTTGTGTGCACTCTTCATCTATATTTAATATTTTTCTAAGAAATGAATAGTTGATTATGTGATGCAAAGGTCTATTTTGGTAGCATGCCTCTTGTCCAGTGTTTTTGTTTTGGATGTCAACATTCTACTTTAAGTCCTTAACTGATTTCAACTGATTGCCTATTTTATAATCCTTTTATCATATTTTCTCAACTTGTTTCAGATCTGGAAGGCTAGGGACTGTCTCGACCTCTTTCCTAGCAGCCCAACTGTTAGAATGGAGGCTGATGTTATCGATGCATTAACAGTCAAACTGCCGAACCTTGGTGTCAATGTTTTGCCTATGCAGTATAAGCAAATAAAGGATCCTATGGAAATCGTCAAGATGGCTATTACTAGCCAGGCTGGAGCATATCTAAATGTTGATGAAATAATTGAAGTTGCCAAGCTTCTTGGGTTAGCTTCTCAGGAAGATATATCTGCTGTTCAAGAAGCTATAGCACGTGAAGCTGCTGTTGCTGGAGATCTGCAGTTGGCTTTTGATCTATGCCTTGTTTTGGCTAGAAAAGGCCATGGTTTCATTTGGGATCTTTGTGCTGCAATAGCTAGGGGTCCTGCCATTGAGAACATGGATATAAGCTCTCGTAAGCAGCTTCTGGGCTTTGCTTTGTGCCATTGTGATGATGAATCCATTGGCGACTTGCTACATGCGTGGAAAGATCTAGATATGCAAGCCCAATATGAGTCGCTGATGATGCAAACAGGTACAGATGAGTTTGCTGTTAAGAGTTCCTCAACTATTTCAGCTCCTGATCACACTGCTCAACCTGTAACGGCTGGTGTTTTTTCCGAGGATGAAGAGACTTTGTTGAATAAAATTAAGGTGGTAATTTCTAAGGTTGCCAAAGATATTCCTGTGGCAAATGGGACCAGTTGGGATGATATTCTAAGAGAGAACAGGAAAGTTCTGTCTTTTGCTAATTTGCAGCTTCCATGGTTAGTTCAATTAAGCTGTGAACCAGAATCGGTATCAAATTACTATCCCGTTTCGGTGCCTGGAAAGCAATATGTTTCAGTAAGAACCCAAGCTGTAATAACAATTTTGTCCTGGTTGGCTAGGAATGGATTTGCTCCCAGGGATGATCTGATTTCCTCTCTGGCTAAACACATTATGGAACCACCAGTCACGGAGGAAGATGATGTTGTGGGTTGCTCTTTCCTTTTAAACCTCATTGATGCTTTTCATGGGGTGGAAGTTATTGAACAGCAGCTCAAAACTAGGGAGGATTACCAGGAGATTTGTAGCATTATGAATGTGGGGATGGTATATAGCTTGTTACACAATTCAGGAAATGCATGTAAAGATCCACTTCAGAGGAGAGAGCTGTTGCAGAGAAAGTTTCAGGAGAAGATTAGTTCAGGTAACTAACACCTTTCTGTTTTGATTTAATTGCATGGAGATTGAAATTTCCATCAAAAATTGTACTTCAATGTTTGTAATAATCTTTCATGATATTTTTTTTTGATTATTTAGATGAACTGGAAAAAGTTGAAAAAGCACAAGCCACATTTTGGAGAGGCTGGAAACTGAAACTGGAAGAGCAAAAGCGGTTGGCAGGTCGTGTAAAAGTGTTGGAGGAACTAATTCCTGGAGTTGAAACTGCACGCTTCTTATCCGGGGATTTACAGTACATGAATAGTGTTGTCATGTCCTTTATTGACTCAGTAAGGTTACAAAAGAAACCTATCTTGAGAGACATGTTGAAATTAGCAGACACCTATGGCTTAAATCGTACAGAGGTAAATGCTGAAGTATTTCATTAAATGATTCAGAATGATTCATTTTTTAATTTTTAGTACTTTTTCTTAAGTTGTTGACACTTGGGCATACAAATGTACACGCATTTCTTCTTTTTTGTCCCAAGAGGTCATTTGATGATATTGCTATTTGTTCTTCTCCAGGTCTTGTTGAAGTTTCTTGCTTGTGTATTAGTTTCAGAGGTTTGGAGCAATGAGGAAATTGATTCTGAAATTTCAGATTTTAAGGGAGAAATCCTCGAATCTGCTACAAGGACTATTGATGTCATAACCTCTGTCGTGTATCCTGTAATTGATGGTTGCAATAAAGCTCGTCTTGCTTATATTTTTGCACAACTTTCAGACTGTTACCTGCATTTGGCAGAAACAAAAGGTTTGCATCCCTCAGAATTTCAAGGGTTAGGAGATTCATCTGTAACATTGGGGCATTTCTATCGGGTCCTTGAACAAGAATGCTTTCGTGTCTCCTTCATAACAGATCTGAACTTCAAAAACATTGTAGACATTAATTTAGGCTGTCTGAACTCTGTTCATTTCAATGATGAAGTTTGTCGGCATGTTAGTGAATTTACTGTGGAAGCACTTTCAAAAATGGTGCAAGAGCTTCATTGTACCATTACCAGTACAACCTCCAAGGATATTATATCATGGCAAGATGTGTATAAGCATCATGTTGTAAAATTGTTAGAGAATTTGGAGTACCGAGCTAAAAAGATTCATCTTGAAAATCCCGAGAGCCTACAAAGCTTGCTAAGCGAAGTTGAGCAGACGTATGATGCGTGCAGTAAGCATATTAGAATCTTGGAATGCCAGTCTGCTTTAGTCATCATGAAGCGGTACTTCTGTAATGTTATCCCTTTGCATTTTGTTAGAGAGAGTGCTTTCAGTGATCTATGTCTGAATGATTGCCTTATTGTACTTCTGAATTTCTGGATGAAATTGAATGCTGATATGGTGGAAATGGCTGAAAGTTCAGATGAGAAGTTTGCTGCAGTTTCTTTGATGATATGCCTTAAGGTTTTCTTGAGTTTTGTGGTGGAGGGAAAAATTACACCAAGTCAGGGATGGGGCACTGTATATTTCTTTGCCAATTGCAGCTTATTAACTAGTCCTATGGTATATAACTCTTTCTGTAGAGCTATGATCTTATCTGGTTGTGAGTTTGGCTATGTGGAGGCTGTATTTTCTGAAGCTCTTTCTGAATGCTCGATTGACCATGGTATGAGGTTGGACACCGTGAGTGGCGTTACTTGTTATATTGATGTTTGTAATTTATACCTAGACACACTAGAAAGTATTTTGTCTAACTTAGTACATGATGATAGTGAACGACGTAACTTGCGCAACTTGCTATCTTCTATAAGTAGATTTGAAGGTGACCTAGAAGCTCTAAAGGTGGTTCGAACTGCAGTTTGGGAAAGGTTAGCCAAGTTTTCTGATAACTTGCAGTTGCCTAGTCATGTACGAGTGTATGTCTTGGAGGTATTGCAATTCATTTTAGGCAGAAAAGGTAAGCTATCAACAGATCAGGAAAATAGTATTCTTCCTTGGGAAGAATGGGATGAATGGAATTCCACAAGCAAGAATACTGAACTTACAGCAGAGCAGCCACTTGCAAATCAATCAGAAGGTTCTAACAGGTTTGATAATGCACTTGTTGCTTTGAGAACAACTGAGCTTGCAGGATCAATTTCTTCCCACTTGGATATAAGTGCCAATGATCTCTTGACAGTTGATTCAGCTGTTTCTTGCTTTGCAAAAGTGTGTGAAGCTGCGGATACACATGCACATATTGGTACTCTTGTGGCCATTTTGGAGGAATGGGAAACCCTCTTTCTCGTGGAGAAAAAAGAAGCTTCTGCAGAAGTCTCAGTAGCATCTGATGCAGGCAATAACTGGAGTGATTGGGATGATGAGGGTTGGGAAAAAGAAAGCATTCATGATGAGGAACCTGTTCAGGAAGAGAAAATTGAATCTTTAGTATCTATACATCCTTTGCACACATGTTGGATGGAGATTCTAAGAAAACTCATCATGCTGTCCCTATTCCATGAAGTGGTGAAATTAATTGACCGATCTTTGAAAAGATCTGATTTGGTCTTGATTGATGAAGATGATGCAAGCAACTTGAGTAGCATGTTAACTGGTTCTGATTCCTTCATGGCCCTAAAAGTAGTGTTATTGCTTCCATATGGAACACTACATATGCGCTGCTTAGATGCAATTGAAAACAAGCTTAAACTGGAAGGTATCCCGGAGAACACTGATAAGAACTTGTTAATTCTTGTTTTATCTTCTGGGATTATATCCACCCTAATTTCTGAACCAGCACTTGGAGCTACTTTCTCTTACATCTGTTACTTGGTGGGCGATTTATCACATCAATCTCAGAATTTCCTGTTGTCAAAGACAAATCAGAATCTGATAGATGATGATATTGAAGGCTTCTGCGTTACCTTCGTACAAATTCTGTTTCCTTGTTTTGTTTCAGAACTGGTGAAGGCAAATCAGCAAATTTTAGCTGGATTTCTTGTTACGAAATTTATGCACACAAATCCTTCTCTTTGCCTGATTAATGTTGCCGAGGCTGGCCTCAGCAGGTATTTGCGAAGCCACATGCAGCAACTAGAATGCCGTTACTCTGCATCAGAAGCAAGAAAGCCAGAGATACTTGGACAGACACTGTCTAACTTGGAATTAAAATTGAAGAACTTGATCCGATCTGCATTAATATTGCTTCCAAACAGTTGTTCATAGTTTTGTTATACTTATGGGTTTACACTGCTGAGAATTTTGTTCCAGCTAAAGGAATTTTGTTGTAGCAAAATATATGTAGGGGCCTTGTACATGTTTTTTGCTCTGTTGAATTGTACATCTAAGAGTAAGCTGGTTGGTGATACGTTGTTTGAAATATGATGTACTCGTATAATTATGAACAGACAGTAGATTTCTGGAATTCGACCCTAATATTTAAGTAGTGTTAGCCAAATTTTGTTGCTTAGTCCTTTTCTTTTTAGGCTATAAATGTGTCTGCGCAAAGCTCTATTGTAAATGTACTTGTTTAGTCCTGTAAACATTGCATCAAATATCGTTTTATTTGCTTGTTCATTTGTCGTTAAAAAAACTTAAATTCTGTAATATAAACATATTATAAAGAATTCATAGTAGAAAAGTGCACATTAACAGAAGTTTTATAACATCTCATCTATTATAATTTTTTATTTTTCAATATGAACCTAAATTTCACTTTATATTTAAAATGTACTTCCATCGTTTTATAATTTTTGTAATGTTTTGACTTTTAAGTATGTACGTACTACGTATATAAATTCAATATCTTTCGTTTTACAATTTTTGTAATGTTTGGAATTCCAAGTAGTTTCTTGTGTACTGTATTTGTTTATTTTATTTTAGTACTTCAATTCAGTTTCAGCTCAGTTCAATTCAGCTCCAATCTGTTCGGTTGAGCTCAGTTCAGTTCAACTCCAATCTGTTCAGTTCAGTAAATCAAAACAGGCCCTTAATTAGTACAACAACAATTTTTTTTTTTTTTTTTTTTAAAAACAGCAGAATCTACTTGTAATTAAAGTTTTAAACATCCATGTCTAAAGTTTTAAATGAATTAAAAAATAAAAATAAAAAGTGGGTGTAAAACTAAAAAAGGTTATGATTTGAAATCTGTGATTTCTCTTTCATATTTCTCTCTCTACAACGTTCCTTTTTTCTCTCTCCCGCGAGCAGCCAACAAACACACAGACATTGAATTTGTGAATGGAAGCCATCAGAAAGCAAGCTACTCGCCTCCGCGAACAAGTTGCTAAGCAGCAGCAGGTTTTTTTTTTCTTTTTTTCTCGTTAATTACTTCCGACTGAACCCTAATTTTACCCTCAAATCATCAAGTTTCAATATATTCTTTGTTTCAATTGATCCGGTTTACTCATTTTCTTGATCTTTGAGCTAAACTTGTACTACCTGTGTTCAATTTTCATTATTTGTTTGTGATTTAATTTTATTCAATATATAAATTGAGATCGTCATTTTGACTATTTTTGCAAATTGTGGGGTTATTTGAGTGATTTGATCGATCTGCCTAGGTTTTCCGATCTTAATTATGAATTTGATTTGAGTTTGATTGAAATGATTAATACTTTTTGGTGTTGAACTGAAATGCGATCAAATTTAGATGATTCGGCGATTTCGGATCAGATTAGAGTAGTCTAAATTAATCTGTTTAAGATTAATTTCTTGATATCAATGAATTAGTATACTGTGATTAAGGAGAGATGAGGGATCCGGTGAGACGAAGTAGGGGTCTGGATTCTATAGGACTTTTGGAGATAGTTTATATTGCATATTTGGTATAATTAAGGCGATTTTGACCAGCAGAATGTTGCAAGGATTGCTTTTTCCGAAGGTTAATGGCGAGTTAAATTTTGGGTGTTTATTTTAGGCTTATTAAATTGGAGGAGAAAAGACAAGTAATATTCAAATTATTATTAGTTTGTTAGTTTCTTCTCCTTCCTGAGTATCTGGTACTCTGGATAGTCCGAATCGACATATTTACAAGCTGAGGCCTTTTGGTTTAAGAGAGACTTTCACCCAGCATATGAACAATCATCTATTGGTTTGATTTGTCACTTGCTTTAAATAAAGTCATGAGAGATAAAAGTGAGCTGAACTTAAACATTTGACGAGTTTGGTAGTATATTATGGTGTATGAGATGGAGCTTGAGCTTGGCCAATGAAAATATCGTCTTTACAACTGTTAGGTGTGGAAGTAGAGTAGATGTTGTGAAAGAATCACGTTGCATTGATCTTGTTGTGTCAAATCAGTCGAATATTACACATCGAGTTAATGGAGAGTATAAAGATCGAGGAAAGGATTTTAATCACATATCCACTCTATACTAGGTTAGTGAACTAAACCATCATGATGTTCAAGCTGAGCCCCTTGACTATCAGTGAGCACTTGCTTCATGGTTGTTCACTTGTTGATGAGTGTATTGATTCATCTACAACCGTATGCACTATCATGTTTGACTGGAGAGTGGTGGTCTGATTTTCACACTGCATTGAGTACATTGATGACAATATTCTAAGCATGAAGCTAATCAGGAAAAAAAAAATCACTACAGAACCTCTTCAAATGACATTTATGCTAGTAGGACAGCAGTATTGTTTCTAATGCTGGACAACTTTCCTATCTTCTTTTATAGGATGCTGTTTAATGATGTAACCATGTAGTAAATTGTTTGATAACATGTAGTAAAGTAGTGGTATTTACTTAATTAACCAATCTTGGTACCTTAACTAGTAAATTCTCTAGACCTCTGTATCCAAGACTTGGATATATTCATATATATTCTGTTTGTTGGCTTCTGTGCCTAGCCAGGCACCCAAAAGGAAAAATCAACTAGTTTATAGCTCTGATTGATTGATTTCAGCTCCTTTGCTTGTCATATTGAAAATGAGCAGATGTTGAGCTTTTTAGGCTTGTTGTTTCACTCAAAATTTCTTATATAAACTTATCTGTAAACTTATTCTTGGTTGTAAATTAAAATCGGTAATCCATGCCTGAACTTCTATTTATTGATCGGCCCTTACTATTCTTATTTGAACTTTTTCCCCTGAAAAGTGATCTTTCAAGGTGAAAAGAACGACCTTTGTTTACAAATAATCATCGCCCTCTCTGCTCACCTGTACACTCCATATTCCCAAACAAATGCTAAGGGGAAAATACCTGCTTACTTTCTGGCGAGATGCATACTTGTCATCAGTTGTCACTTCCATCACTGAATTCTAATGAATGTCTTCTCTGCGACTGATGTGTTTATCTTAATGATTTGTATCCATACTGCAGGCTGTTTTCAAGCAATTTGGTGGAGGATATAACTCAGATAATTTGGTCACAGATGAGGCAGAGCTTCATCAGCATCAGAAACTAGAGAAGCTGTACATATCAACACGGGCTGCTAAGGTTACCTGATTTTCCTTGGTAATCTTTTATTGTTCCTTGTTAAATTTTTTTGCTTATTTTGATGTTATCATGTTTCAGCATTTTCAAAGAGATATTGTGCGTGGAGTTGAAGGTTATATTGTTACAGGATCGAAGCAAGTTGAAATTGGTATTTTTCCACCCATATAATCAGTCTATAATCCCTCTTCACTTAGAAAACAATATAGTAGATGTAGATTTCTTATGTTCATTAGTCTTTGTGTGCCACTTGTTTATTAGGAACAAAGTTGTCTGAGGATAGCAGGAAGTATGGTGGTGAAAATACATGCACCAGTGGTAGCACATTGTCCAAAGCAGCTGTTAGTTTTTCCCGAGCTCGTGCACAGATGGAGAAGGAGCGCGGAAATTTATTAAAAGCTCTGGGTACACAGGTCTGACCATCTCTGTTTTAATAATAATTGTTTCTACGTTTTTCAACATCAAGGGAGAATTTCAACAATGATTTACTGAAAAGAATTGGCTATAATTTATTATTTTCTAGTATGGACTGTTCCTTACGTTGATAACTGAGAACCATATGCAAAAAGGTTGACAATAAATGCAAATGGATTCTATATAAGTAATCCTTCCATCGACAATTAGACTATTGAGCTATAGTTCAGTTAAAGAGTCTTAAAGTAGCAGTATTCACCTATGTCATTGGCTGGGGTATGAGGGTTGAATATGTGTATGGATCCTGGTGTCCAATACCGCAATTCTAAAAATTGGGAACATGAGGACTCTGGCATAAGCAGGCTTACAGCATAATCTGTTTTAAAGAGTGGAAAATAAACCTTGTTTTCTCTAATTATTCTTATATAGATGGCCTAGGTGCTATATTGAACAGAAGCTTAATCTTATATGTTATAAAAAAATAGAGCAAAGTGAAGGCAAGGAGATATATTTGAAGTGTCTAGGTGCCCGTATACTCTGCCAAAACATAAAAAATCTGCTAGGAACCTTTTCTCTCTCAACTCCTTATCTAAAGAAGAGTCTCACCATCAAGGAAAAATAGAAGAATTAATTAAAAAAAAAAAGTGTCTTCCCATAACTGATTAAGTGCTTTATTTGTTTTTTTAAAGTTTATTTGTTCCTTATATAATGTCCTTTAATAGTACACTATATCTATTTCCGTAAGAAATTTATTAAATTCTTTTGATTACTAGGTAGCGGAGCCCTTAAGAGCAATGGTTATGGGAGCTCCCTTAGAAGATGCTCGACACCTTGCTCAGCGATATGACAGAATGCGACAAGAAGCTGAAGCTCAGGTATTACAAATAATTACACTATTATCTTAGAATTTAGAGCTTGGAAGAATATGTTGTCCTTACTTAAAGATTCACATGCAAAGTCTGTGATTTTAATTTCATCTAACTTGAACCTAGACAGGCAATTGAAGTTTCTAAACGCCAGGCAAAAGTTAGAGAAGCATCAGGAAATCCAGAAATCGTTATGAAGTTAGAAGCTGCTGAGTCAAAGCTTCATGACTTGAAATCTAATATGGGGATATTGGGAAAGGAAGCTGCATCTGCAATGGCTGCTGTTGAGGGTCAACAACAGAGATTGACTCTTCAACGACTCATTGCCATGGTAATGAAGAATTGTCTTTCTTACTGGACTTAAATAAATTTTATACAGTACGTGTGTCATTAGGCTGAGCCATAAGATTTTTTCTCTTCCCTGTCTACAATATATAAGGTGGAAGCAGAACGTGCCTACCATCAAAGAGCACTCCAGATACTTGAACAGCTTGAAGGCGAGGTATCCTCAATTCATCTTAGTTTCTGTATATGAAGTATTATTTATGTTGCTGTTGAGTCTGCAACCTTTTTCATTTCTCTTTCGAAGTTGTCAAGCTCTAGTTTGTGGTGATGTATAGATGATATCAGAGCGACAACGTATAGAAGCTGCCCCCAGCCCAAGTATTGAGAACAATGTATCACCACCCCCTGCATATGAAGAAGTTAATGGTGGGTTTGCATCTCAGGCTCAGAATGGTACAACTGACAGCATGGGTTATTTCCTAGGAGAGGTTAGTGACTATTGGCCTTGTGTTCTATTATGTATTGAAATCATGGCTTAGAAGTATGCATTTATCATTTCTTTGCTCTGCAAGGGCTGGTGGGAGGGTGGGTGTGAGGGATGTTGAATTTAGTAGAAAAGATATTATCATCTTCTTAAATGTCAAATTACAAAGGAAATAGAGGACTATACCAAAATATGACTCCAAACTAAGGGCTTTGATTGATCAAAACGTTGTAACAATTCATCCTTTTGTATATGAAGAGGTTGAATGGGAATTTTATCTATATGTGATGAACGTATTACAATTTATTTTTTCGTAAATATACACTGCAGCTGGACGCTTAATGAATAGCAATATGATCCCACTTTGTACTGATTGCTAAGCTATGCAGCTTAATTAATGTAAATTGTCTTTAAGTGTAACCCTCCCTTCCCTTGTGATTTTCCTCTGATTGTAACGTATATTATCATTTTGCAGGTCACATGCTCATACCAAGCAGAATCCGACATTGAGTTGAATTTGTCAATAGGGGATTATGTGGTTGTTAGAAAGGTTTGTCGCTTACATTTTTGCCTTTATTTTGACTTTTTGGCTGCTTCTGTGATTAATTATTTTGTCACAAGCATTTGAAATTATGTGCTTGAATGAATTTTATATTTGTTAGTTATGCCGTTGTCCCCATAGTTACATAAACTTTAAGGACTGATCATCTGGCTGGCTGGCTGTATCTGTTCTTACAGCATCTTTAGGCATTGCTCTTTTCACCTTAGTAATATGAGTTTTGAAGAAATGGAAGTTCGGATATGGGCTACCAAATTCATTTCACGACTTAAACATTAGTTTAGACTAGTGTTTCATGTAAAAAGAGCAAAGCTTTTGAGCTTCAGCCTTCAGCATATCAAACATTCAGAAAATCACATATTGTGTCAATTTTTATGATGGAAAAAGGAATTAGCTGTTATTTTCTTTATATATTTGTTTAAATCTCGTCTTAACTTCATTGATAGGTATCCAACAATGGCTGGGCTGAAGGTGAAAGCAAAGGCAAAGCCGGTTGGTTTCCTTATGGATACATTGAAAGAAGAGAACGTGTTCTAGCAAGCAAGATCGCCGAAGTTTTCTGAAGTCTACGTCTGGGTAACTGGAACTGAAAAAGGTTTTGTTTGTAATGTGTTTCAACTCTACAGCAAAGCCCAAAATTCATTGTTTGATTGATATATAAATGGAACAATTGCCGTAGGTTTACCGTAGTGTATGATGTAGCTATCATTTTTGTTTCTTTTCTGATCTCCCCATTTTCTTTCCTTTTCATTTTGTGCAATCTTATAGAAGTATATTCGTCGTCTACATCGGATGTGGGAGGGGGAATGACTGGAAGGATGTCATGCAAGTGTGACTAATACTTCAAAATTTTCATGTGCTATTTTTGATTTCTTGTGTTGGTTTATTGCCTACTTATACGGACCATTTTTTTTCAGTTTATTACCAAGTGCAACTGATACTTATTACCCTTGGTATTAAACTGCTATCTTTATCTATTTCTTTGGGCTCTACACATTTGGGATTGTCCGAAAACGTAGTATATATAACGAAGTATACAAAACCAATAATATGGCATCGATTTACAATATAGTTTTAACCTTAAATGAATATGCATCAAACAACAAGCATGATCATTTTATTCCCAACTAGTGTTACATGTGTCAATGGTATATTTTTAGTTAGTCTTTCTGCTGTTGGAAGAGAGACGAGCATAAATGACTGCCAGAACAATGAAGAACACCATCGTCTGCATAGAAGGTCATGGTTAGTAAATATACTGATCAAAACACCGTACCACAGCATACTTTTAAAGGTTCTCACCATGATTGGAGAGTATGCTGACTTAGTCCTCACAATGTGCAGTTTCCTGGAAAAAAAACAGATGGGATTCTATCAAGTGTTGCGAAAAGTTATTGTTCTTGTGTGAGAAGGATTTTGGAATTACCTTTTTTTCAGGGTTCCAGAACTCTTACAAATACTCTGGATTGCTTCAATCTTGCTTAGTGTTTTTGTGGCATTTGGATCCTTCTTATCAACCTACATAAGCGGTTTGCGTAAGTTGATAAAATCAGAAAAGACATTAAAATCCGAAGTGGATACTAGTAATGACTTGTTTCCTATGGAGAATAACCTTGGATTTCATCAAAGAAAGGAAGTCATAGAAGGCGCCATAAACATCAGACATTGTGTTTGTCTGATAAAAAATTACAGCAGCAAGACCTAATTTGCACAAATACAAACATAGCAAATAGATCAAAGAAAGTGCGGTCATGGAAACAGCAAAAGAAATATCATTTCTAAGAAGAAAAAAAAAAAAAAAAAATAGAAAGAAAATCAGATACATGTAAAAAACAAAAAAACCACAGGTTCAACTTACCGCGTCTCATTTTCACAGGACCTCTGAAGAATTGACTGTTGTCGTAGCATAAAGCTAAAGTTCCAATGCTCATGATCTAGCGTGCATAAATTACAGAGGAACAATATCATTATAATTCTTAAGATCAGTATTATAACATCTACCTTAATTGCCTTATATCATCCTAGAAGACTATAAGCAGGCATCAAGTGCATAAAGAGAAAGATATCTACTGGATATAACAGCTAAAATATGGTGATTCAGAAGAAGTTATACTTGTGGAATAGCTATAGACCGAAAAATGGCATGATCCTTTAAAGCAGACATGTAGTTTAGGCAATCTTCTACATGCAACAAGGAATTTGTCACCATCTCATTTAAACATTGGACTGCCTTTTCTGTGTTCTCTTCACATTTCAGGTCCTGCATAACAATTTTACACCAAGTTTGGGTGACAATTGCAACAAATTCGTCACTCACGTACTGCTCTTCAAGACATTGATATATTATACTAAATCACATTTATCTTGTCCAATTTTGAATTTAAAGCCAGTTGAAATCAGAAGAATGACTTACCTCCAGTTGGTTGACATATTTACACCAAATCTCCCGGGGCCAAAATTTGCGAGGACTCGGAATATCATTTATATCTTCAAGGTAATCTTGAATAATGTTTGTTTTCTGCACAATATAGACAGACAGTACAATATGTAACATCATAGACAAATATGATATTATGGAGCAGAGAAAGGTGTAATGCAGAGTCTAAAGCAAAAGGGACCGGATTACCTGCAAAAATAAAGACATCGAATTGGAAAGATCTTCAGGAGCTAGATCCTCCAAACCAGGGTTATGAAATAGCTTTGACAATCCTAAACCAATAGGTCCTGTTACATGGTGGCAATATTCATCATAGTCTTCAACTGTTTTTATCTGTAAAAAAAAAAAAGAACAATCACCTATGTTGTATCCTGGATTTGATTTTTTTTTTTTTTTTTTTGGTAAAAACATAAGCTAAATAACATATTTAAGTCTATAAATAAGGTCATATAGTGAGAAAATTCCTACCTAGAGGCCAAAATAAGGACGGTTTTTGTTTCATATCATTCACTAGGGCACTAGGCCGAAATTAAGCTCTAGTAGAACAGCCTTTTAGAGAATTTTGTAAAAAAATTCAGTTTTGGCAATGGATCTCCAGCACTCTTAGGTGAAACTGTAAACAAATGTTCTGGTATCTAGCAATGTAATGAAAGTACAAGGGACAAGCAGACAGATTGGTACATAAAAAAGTAGGTAAATAATGCAACAAACCTCCTTGCAGATAAATTTTGCCATTCCTTCACCCGTCTGTCTGATCATATCCTCAATTACTACTTGGCAACTACAGATGACACAAGTAAAATTAGTTCTCACACCATACAATTGGAACTCGATAAACCAGGATAAGTTGGAGCATGTGAACGGTTTAAGATTCAGAACAATGAACCAGCCTAGGATTTTGCAAGCTTAACATGACCAACGAAGCGAGTAGTGAAGTATAAATACAAAATTGGATGTGTAACTAGTGCATTAGAACAAACAATGTGGCTTTTACAAATTCAATACCATATTATCATGTTGCATGCAATATCATCAGGAGATGCACATATGAATATTTTGACACTGAAAATTGGTAAGAAGTCTTGCAGGATATTGTCATAAATCATATTAAACCATTACTAATTAACCAAGTCTAAAGTTATTGCATGCTTTGGAAAATGATATTTTTGAAAGGCGATAAATATCCAAGAGATTGATATGAAGGTTACTGTCTATCAAGCTCCAGAAAAGCAGTTGAGACATGATGAAACTCATCCATCAGAATTTTGCAGTCCCCTGCTCCACCTTTATACAGAATAAGATAATCAGAGTTGCACAATATGTATATGCACTGATTTAATATAAATGTCAAACAAAGAATGTTATTAAATACTGTATTTTGTACAAATTATAACAAGACCAACATATGGACAGAAGAATTGTGCAAAACTTCGTTCACTCACAAGAAAACTTCCAGTCGCGATCATATATATGCTGATGAAAAGCTCTCAGAATAGGCAATTTGACATCTGTAGCTATGCTCATGTCATCCTCTATCCATCAATGCCAAAAAGCAACAAGAGATGAGATACACATACACTAAGTAATTATAGATAACAACTTAAAACATGCATGACATGCTATTGCAGGTGTTAATTGTTACAATGTCATTACGGACTCTTCATTTCAGCTTGATATCAGCACAACATATTAGTCTCTTGGACCAATTTGTCCAAATACATGAAATTTTATTTATCATCCGAGTTTGACACATGGACACATACCCTTGTCTAGCATAAGTGCATTCCATAGTTCATGTAAGTGCTTGCATTGAATCATTTATACAATATTGTTGAGATTAAAGAGACAAACCTACAGTGTCGATGGCTCGAAGAAACAAGTAAAAGACACATGCCTGTAATACAATGAAGCAGCACAAATTAAACCTAGCGGAGTACATTTGAGAGCAAGATGCACATTTGCTCCAAAAAACACATATATAAATATACACATGTTGCATGTAAAGAATACTTTGTATATTCTATCTTCATGTTAATACTTTTGTATATTTGACACAAAGTAAGGAGAAAAGATAGGAGATGAAGCTCACAGCATTGCGAAGCTCGGTATCAAGCTGTTGTATAACAAGAGAGAAACTTGTGGAAACCTTGTGAAGCATAGTATAGCAGAAATCCCAGTGAATTTCAGGTGGGATTTGCTTCTTAGCCTCTTTAACAGCCATCTTTACCTTCAAAAGTGGGTAAAATTCATCTGGGTATTTCAAAATCTCCCACAAAGTTTCCATTTTTATCAACATTTATTGCTCTAAATATGATATTTCAATGTATAATATAGAGTATAATTCAGTAATAGAGTGCAATTATTATTTAAGAAGTCAAGTTCACAAATCACAATGTGAGTGAGTGTATGCTGCAGTGCTGCTTTTTGTTTTTTGTTACTTAGCAATCAGTGCCTTGTGCATTATTTGAACAAAAATAAATAAAGTTGGTCTACTCATCTTTTAATACTCATACTCCATTAAGTCCATTCAACTCACATTACCGACATTGAAAAAATAAACATTGTTGCTCTAAAATACTGAATATATGACCTTGAAATGAAAGTTACTCCGTAAAAACTTAACTATCAATTCAGCGTTATATCATTGTTAGGGGAATAACTATTGGTAAAAAAACATACTCCGTAGGAAACAATGATGACAATGATGTAACGTTGAATTGATAGTTAAGTTTTTACGGAGTTATTCAATAGTTATTCTCTTCTACAAGAATGTCAACTTTTTTACCCCAACTTTTATAGAGTAGTATGATTTTATTTTTTTATTTTTTTTCCATCTGAAAAATTGAGAACTGATTTCAAATATGTCCCACATGCCTTGAATTTTTGTTATTTCTCACATGCAGGCAAGAGGCAACCAGTCATTATCTCATGAGTATTAGCAAAAAATAAAATTGATTCAAAAATAGTACTCCATAGTAATTAAATGCTTCCCAATACATACAAATTGTGCACAACAAAAGAAGGAATGAAGAATAGTCGTCTCGTTTTAAATGGACTAAAAAAACAATAAACTTAAGTTCGTGCCAAAACTAGAACATGACTGAAATGGTCCTTAAAATACATCAGCAGCACTTACAACTTGCAAGCAAACTTATTAGAATGTTACGAAGCAGCTACAAACCATCAATGATGACGTGTGCCATATCGTTCCCCTCTTAAGTGATTTATGTGCAATATATATTTGTTTTGCTGCTATGATTCAGGAGCTCGTTTCGAACCTAGAAAACACAAGTATCCCTGTATATTCTTACAACACACCACACAACTGCACATGAAGCCATACCTGCAAAAATGCAGCAACATATGTTAAATAATGTTGGCATGTAGCATTAGTATTAATGACATGAATCCAGATGATGTCTGCCTACTACTTAGGCAACATGTGCGAGATGTTGATAATGTCCTTACTTCAGTATAACTACGGTTTGTTCATGGTACTTAGTTCATTTCATTCCGTGTTAGTTGCCTGACTAATTAGGCAAATAAGAATATTATCATGGCACATAACTACATAAAATGTTATCATATGACATCCGAGTCTAATTGTGCTATACTTACCACTGAGTAAGAATTAATCAATCAGTCATTTGGCAGACAGGCGAGGAAAAATGATTGCCATGACAATGAAGAACACCATTATCTGCATAGACATTATGGTCAGTCTCTAACTTCAGTCACCATAGCATGTTTTAAAAGTTCTCACCAAAAGTGGAGTGTATGCTGACTTATTCCTCACAATGTGCAATTTCCTGAGGAAAAACATAGATAGAAATTTATCATACGTTGTGAAAATGTACATGGTTTCAGTGAGAGTATGTATCTGTAATCACCTTTTGTTTAGAGTTCCAGAATCCCTACAAATCCTCTGGATTGCTTCAATCCTGCTCAGTGTTTCTGTAGCATTTGGATCCTTCTTATCAACCTACAAAAGAGGATTTGTGTAAAACTAAATAGAAAAGGCAAATTATGTTGTGTTCCCACTTTCTTCCTTTTCCAATATAGTCCTTTCATCTCTAAAACATTGGTGTGGTAGAGATGTCAGGGTAACCATAATGAAGGACAAGCTAATTCGGCTTCTAAAATAGGATGATCGTGTACAGCCTATTGTTTATGCTGAAAATGATTGGAGTGTAGGCTGTTTGTTTTCCGGAGCATTACCTTGGTTTTCATAATTGAGATGAAATCATAAAAGGCTCCATAAACATCAGCCATTGTGTTCGTCTGATCAAAAACTACAGCAGCAAGACCTAATGTGCAAATATGCACAAATACAAATATAGAAAATACATCATAAGGAGACAATGCAGTTATGGTAACCACTGAAACATTACAAACAACCTGCAGTAATGTCATGTATGTCATTTCTTACGATGGATACATAACAGATACATGTGGAAAAAAGGAGCTGATAGTACTTACCACGTCTAATTTTTACAGCACCTTGAAAGAATTGATTATTGTTGTAGCATATAGTTAAAGTTCCAATGCCCATAATCTAGAATATGTAAAGAAGAATGTCAAGAGGTTATAATAACAAGCATCAAGACTTAGGGTAAAAGAGAGGCGCCTCGTGAAAAATAACAGCTAAAATCTGCAGAAAAAATAAAAATCTTGTACTCCATAGCAGAGTATTCTGCCTTTTCAAGCACAATATTATGAAACAGATTTGATGCTGTTTGAACATACTCCTAAATTGTTTGATGCATAATATCTAGAATTTTTTCCTAACAGGACCCCAATTATATGAAAATTGGAGGCAGTAAGAATGCTAGCTGATTCAGGAGATCTCATACTTGAGGAATAGCACAGCTCCAGAGTATGGAATGATCCCGCAAAGCAGACATGCAGTTTAGGCAATCTTCCACATGCAACAAGGCATTTGTCACCATCTCATTCAAACATTGAACTGCCTTTTCTGAGTTTCCTTCACATTTCAAATCCTGCAGAAGAAATTAAATTTCAATCTTAAAGTTACTACAATTCAAGAAATTCTTCAGTATTTTTTCACATATTTTACCAAGCTCCTTAAAGTTTATTGAGCAAGTAATTTCACATTTACTTGCGCTCATCACAATCACCTGTATTTACATGATTTCTAGACAAAACAAAGGAAAATACTCCAAATCTAATAAGATGATAAGAGCGGAAAACCAGCTAACTACAATTACAAAGACATACTAACCTCAAGTTTGTTGACATATTTACTCCAAGTCTCCCGAGGCCAAAACATGCGAGATTTTGGAACCTCATTTATATCTTCAAGGTAATCACGAATAATGTTTACTTTCTGCACAATATGGACAGATTGTTTGTTATGTAACATCATACTGCATACTTATTTTTTTATCACAGAGCAGTATAGCAGACCGAGAAGGTTGCAATGACATAAAGGCAGAAACTAATACCTGCAGAAATAAACCAATCGAATTGGGCAGATTGTCTGGAGCTAGATCCTCCGAACCAACATAATGGAAAAGCTTTGACAGCCCTAATCCAACAAGTCCTGCTACATAGTGGCAATATTCATCATAGTCACCAATCGTTTCTATCTGCCATGTAAGGAACATTTAAATAATAATGATATAGATGTCAATACACCAGGTTTGGAAGATAAGTTAAGTCCCATAGTTTTAGCAAAGATTTTTAAAATCGAAGTCTTTGGATTTCCAGCAGATTTAGGCGAACTCAGGTATCAAGAATTATACAAGTATATTATATAGGAATAGCTCATCACTTAGCATATGTTTTCTTGCCTCAGCAACTTTGCATAGAAAAACTGGGGGGGTTAGCTAGGAAGGAAATAGAACAACTATAAATCATTCTATATATACAAGTCATTTGGTAATTCATATGCACAAACCTCCTTGCAGATGAATTTTGCCATTCCTTCTCCCATCATTTTGATCGTATCCTCAATAACCACCTGGCAACTGCAGAATCCACGAGTATAAGTAGCTCACACATAAATCAGAGCAAGTTAACAATTTGGAGCAATGTAACAGAGCCTGGGATTTCACAAAACTTAAAATGAACACAACTATTGAGCAATGAGTCAATAAGCCAATAAGCTGAGACACATATAGTTAACGATGCATTAGATCAAAAGTTCTAGTCATACATTTATTTCCATAAAGCAGCTACTGCAAGAGGCCATGCAGCAAGGATAATGTTAACACCAAGGTGCCATTCTTCATGCACAGACATATATATTACTCAGCATGCGACATCAAAAGATACAAACATTAATAATCAGACACAGAAAAGGTAAAGCTGTTTTACAGGATAGTGCCAAATTTCATCCTGATCCATTTACTAAAGCAAGTACTTAAAAAAGTTTTAAATTTGATCAAACTTCAACCAAACTGGCTAAAATATTCAGATGATAGAGAATGGAAATGAATGAGGCAATCAGCAAGCAGTGAATAGTATGCAAACAGGATATGAAGCTTTGTTGCGAAAAAAGGAAAGGACTTTAGGAGTATACACAATAACAATTAAGCAACCAATTACAACGTTAAAAAAATTGCTAATACATGTTGATAGCAGGAATTATGCATAGATGTTAGGCCTAACCGCCTAACTAAGAATATAGGTAAAGGAACTTACATCAAGCTACTCGCCTATATTTTAAATAATTAACAAGAATTTTATATGCAACATAAAAGCTCTTCAATGTATATGTAGCAAATGTTATATTTGGAAGGAGACATTAATTTGAGAGATAAGAAGCTTACCCTCTTTCAAGCTCCAGAAAAGCAATTGAGACGTGATGAAACTCATCCATCAGAACTTTGCAGTCCATTGTACCACCTTAGTACAGCAGAAAATGGACATATAGAGCAAAAGAACCAGATATCATATCAATATGTAAAATAAATTTAGCTATGAAATGGCTAAATCAAGCAACTGCATAACAAATTTAGAAAAACTTACAGGGAATTAGAAATTTAAGTGAAAAACATTCTACCATACAATATTACACACTAGAAAACAGTATACTAATACTAAGATTTGGACTACAGAAGAGATTCTGAGTTGACTTACAAGAGAAATGCCAGTCACTGTCATATATGTGCTGGTGAAAAGCTCTCAAAATAGGCAATTTGACATCTGTAGCTATGCTTGTATCATCCTCTGTCCATTAGTGCCAAAAACCAATAAGAGAAAAAGATGAAGTTTATAGTAAATCATAGTTCAACTTTCAATATATATGCCATTGCCATGTTAAGTTGAACGGACTCTTCAATTCACCTCAACACTCAAATCAGATTGCCTAACACATGGTAACATAAATATGAACACTTGACACTATATATTGGATCAAGGATACCGAAATATTTTCATTAAAACCAGAGTCAACACATACCCATGTCTAACATAATATGCATATGACCACTTGACACTTTGTATTAGACCAATAATAAGGAAATATCTCTTTAAAATCGTCGGCAGCTCTTGACACATACCCATGTTTAACATAAGATGGACATAAAGGCTTAACACTTTATATTGGACCAAAGATATAGAAATAATTATATAGAATGTGAGTCCAACACTTGACACATACCATGTCTAACTTATCAAATATGGAATCGGGTTATAGCTTGAATGGATAAAATTTGTAGAGCTTAAAGAGACAAACCTACAGTGTCGAGGGCTCGAAGGACCAAGTACAAGACACATACCTGTAAATTGTAAATTTTTAACACAATAAAGATCTTAAAATGATAAGCGAAAGTTGGTATGCAAATTTATATATTTTACTTATTGGTAATTAATGATTGAAATAATGCATAGACAATCATAAAATGAGAATACATTGTTGCCTCCTCTCGTATTATTTACTTGACCTATAATCCCTCGGCAATTTGAGGAAGTGATTAGAGTAGAATAACATACACTAATCATAAAACAAATTAATGCCATCAAAAATAGAATGGAATAAAAGTACTTCATTTATCCTTTTTAAGTTTTCCCCAATTTTCATACCACCAAGATCTCTTCACAAACATGGCTCTGATACTACTTGTTGGGCGGCATGTTTGCCTTCACTCAGTTCACCATATGTTAGTATGATATTGTCTGCTATAAACATAGTCTGCATGGAGTTGATTTTGGAAAACTTTAAAAAAAAAGCCTCATACTAGTTGAGTGTGCTCTCACTTATGAAGAACTTTTTTATTACTTATTCTTTCCATGTGGGACTTGCGATAAACAAACCCAACAAACTCTTGCAAAATTTATTTATGTCTCACCAATTTTTGTTGCAATTAGTTCACTCAACTAAAACTTAATTACGTAAACAATTAAAAGAACTAAAGGTTTGATAAAAGAATGGGGAGAGTTGCAAAAATTCAAAAAACTGATAAAAGACAACAAGTGCCCAAACATTTACTATCTCCATTTTGGAATAATCGATACATTTTCCTCTTCTAGCTGTTTCAGAATAATTGGCTCATCACAACAAATGGTAAAGGACCACTATTTACCATACTCATCAGGTTCCACTGACATTTTTTCATTCTCGCATATTTCTTACATTAAACAACTCAATTTTATAGTTCCCGTCTATTGTTTTCTTAAGCTATGTGTAGAAGAGAGCATGTCAATTATTTAGAAACGGATGAAGTACAAAGTTGGCAACAACAATAGTAAAAGAGGATAACATTTGGAGAGTTTACAGCAATGTGAAGCTGATTGTCAAGTCTTAGGACATTGCCACATACGGAAATTGAACATGGGGACCACAATTCTACTCTTGAAAAATTCACCTTTAGTGGACCAATTTTTAATTTTTATCTCTAATCAACTTCACGCAATCAAAACTTAATAAAGCAAAACATAACTGGTGGCATACCACTAATTGATTTTGGCACACCCTTTAAATGAGACTATAATTATCGGGTGTGCCAAAATCATTACCCTAAATTGTGGCAAACAATTAAAGGGAATAATGGGTCAGTATCAAAATAGGAAGTGCAGTAATAATTGAGAAACTGATAAAAAAGACACGTGATCAATTACGAGTATTTAGGAACAGAAGGGGTAATACAAACTCACAACAACAACAACAAGAAATGACAAATTGAAGATCTTACAGCATTGCGAAGCTGAGTATCAAGTTTATGAATGACAAGAGCGAAACTTCTGGAAACTTTGTGAAGCATAGAATAGCAGAAACACCAATGAACTTCATGTGGGATCTGCTTCTCAGCCTGTTTCACCGCCATTTTCAACTTCAAAAGTGGGTATAATTCATCTGGGTGTTTCAGAATCTCCTTAAAAACCCCCATTTGTATCAAATTTTGTTGCTCAAAATCTGTGATTTTGATGTAATTTGTACTTACGAATTTACAATTGTCAATACTCGAAGTTGACTTGTAACTATGTGAGTGCGCGTTTTGGTATCTTGAATTTAGTGTTTTTCATCGTTTTTTTTTTGGGGTGTATTTATTTTATTGGAAAATTTGTCAAGAATAAGTAAATGTTGGCTCGATCTTATCAAAATAAGCAAATCTTTAGATTAACCCATAATAAGTTGACCTTTATATGGTATTTTCTTAAAATAAGTCATGACTGATTTCTTTTAAGTGTAACCGGTTGTTTGGGTTGCTTATGCCACGTGTCATTGTGTGGTTGGCCAATTTTTAAAAATTTAATTAAAATGTATTATTTTAATATATTTTTTAAACTTTTGTTAAAAAAAACACTTTTTCAAGATATATATATATATATACAAAAAAATAAAAAATAAAAATTTGGATACTTCCGGGAATGTGGTTTGTGCGGTGGTTGGCGGGGATGGGGGTGAAGCACTGGTGTGCCGTGGTTTTTTTTTTAACACGATTTAATTAATCATTAAATATAAAATAAGAAAAAAAATTTATTTAGAATTAGGAAAAAAAGTGATCTATTTGGTAGGTTGTAGGTCATCTGACTTATTTATAGAAAATATCTAATAAAGGTGAACCTACTCTGGGTTAATCAAAAGGTTTGCTTATTTTGGGAAGACCGACTAAAGGTTTTGCTTATTTTTGACAAATTTTCCTATTTTATTTTATTTTTATAATTTTTATATTGGTGTGTGTTTCTGAATTTGCATCGTCATTACTCATTAGCTCACCACGTAAGGTTTCTTTACGTGAGATATTTTTTGTGCTTGCTTCGTTGACAAAATTAATTGTTTTGAGGCATTAATGTCTTTAATTTTCTATTGATGTCAGAAAAATATACGAAGTACATTTTAACAAATCTAACAATATACTATGTCAAAGTAGTTTTATTTATTTATTTTAGAAATAGAGTATTAAAGAAAAATTCTCGAGTTAATGTTTTGCTCATTTTATATTCCCTTAAAAATAAAAATTTGCTTGTTAATGCGAATTCAACTTTCATCATAATCAAGTATGGATTTGTTTATGTCTGAACCTAACTTCCCCAAGAATTCGGATCTGAGATTCTGATACTCCTATCGGCAAGCTGAGAACCTACACAATGAGAAGAAGTTAGCTAACCCCGAGGTGGTCCGGGGATAACCACTCCGATGACAACGTCAGAAAGTGTTTAAGAGAAATAGATAAGTAAGAGAGAGAAAGTAGAGAGAGAGAGAGAATGTGTAATTAATGCCCTCATTAATGAGGTCTTACCTACTATTTATAATGACCTACCTTGACAGGTGGCTCTCATCCATGCAGTACCTTCTGTGCCAAGTGTCGAGCTTCTGCTGCCACGTGTTGAATTCCGACAAGCCGACATGTCTTCCTTCTGGGACATATCGGCATCCTCTCACAATTGTTCAGGGTTTGGTCACGTGCTTTCACAAGATATCGGTCACACCCAGATATCATCCCATACAGTTAGCCCCCCAAGTGAGGACGCATGATCAAACGTCATCGTTCTCAGTTAATGTAGGCAACAACTTAACCTAACTAGACAAACTTTGGGTTCCACTTCTCATTCCTCAAATTTCACCTTATGTTGGAAATTTCATGTGACAACATTTCTTGTATTCTGTCACGCACTGTACGTTAACAAAACTTTATTACTGACCTTGCCGTTGCCGCAGTTTGTTATACCCGCTTGGCTTATACTCAGACACATTATCAGACGAAGCTTGAGAATATCTCAGAGACTCACATCTTTTGCTGAGAAGATTTGCTTCTATATTCTTTTAAGCTCTATATTCTTTTGCTGAGAAGATTTATTCTTATTTATTACTTTTATTACTATTTTATTATTTTATTTTTGTAAGAAGACAATCTTTGTACTATAACCCTGTACTGTATCCATTTGCATTATTATTGGCTTTTAACCGTTCTTCCCCCCCCCCAAGTGACCTTGTATGCCGATAGCAGACAAGGTCTACTTGTTACTAAATACCTGGGAGCGAAAAACTCCGTTTTCCCCCCCAAGTGACCTTGTATGCCGATAGCAGACAAGGTCTACTTGTTATGAAATACCTGGGAGTGAAAAACCCCGTTTCCCCCCCCCCAAGTGACCTTATATGCCAATAGCAGACAAGGTCTACTTGTTATGAAATACCTGGGAGTGAAAAACCCCGTTTTTCCCCCCCAGGTGACCTTGTATGCCGATAGTAGACAAGGTCCACGTATTACAATATGGAAGCGTAACCGTTTTTTTTTTAAAAAAAAGCGGGAAAATTAATACACGTGTCGTAAATCCTACCGTCATTTTTTGAAATTGTTTGTCGATTTAGGGCCGTTGGATTTCTGAACCGCCTTTCACCTCAACTGACTCTTCAGTTTTTCCTTTTAGATCAAAAATTCCACCATTTTTCATTTCACTTTTCATTTTTCCAAAGCTTTTTCTCCGTCTCAATTGTTTTTCAACAAAGAGTCTACTTTTCTGACTCTTCCCGATTTCGGTCTACGCTTCTTAGTATATTCGGCGTGCTTTTCTTCTTCGTCACTTCTCTGAAGAACCTCACTTGCCAGCCCTTACAACTTGTCAATTTGGGGTGGACGGTATATTTGCGAGGTTGGTAATACAAGGACCACCACCCATCTGACTGACCATCTCTCTTCAAAGTAATCAGTCGTCTAAAAACGTTAAGGGTTAGGGGATAGTTTCGATATAGCATGACCCAGATGGTGGCAATAACGGCACGTATGGTAGGAGGAGTAACCTGAACTAAACAGACATTCCAGGCTTTTAGGATTTTTGCCACAAAGGGGTGTAGGGGAAAGCGAAGGCCGAAGTCTAAATGCTTCATATAAACGGCCACGGAACCTGCTGGACAATCTAATACTGAGGCTCCAGAAGGGGGAACTGACAGCTCATACCCGTTAGGTAAGTTGAAGAATTTCTTAGCACGGCGGCAGTAATCTTTTTCAATTGCCGTTTTCCTAAAATCATCACTTATTTTCGCCTTGGCCACTTTTCCATCTCTGGCAAGGGTAATAGGTTGTCGAAATTCAGCTCCGTCAGTCTCGGAGCTATAGCCCTCGTCCAGATTATCTTCCTGGATAACCTCTGCCGTCAAGTCAACAATGTCATCCCTACTCTCATTGTTGATACTGTCTTCTTGAGTCTCGTCATCTCCTAAAACCGAGTTGACGGCTGAATCATGAACTGGGGATGACGGACCCTCCTGAGGGTTCGCAGGGATATCAGCCACTGGTTCTTCTTCATAAGAACTTACAACCTGGCCTTGCCCAGGTCTTTTGCTGGATTCTGCTGCCTTAGCGGCCTCAGCTGCCTTAGCTGCTTTGGCGGCCTCAGCAGCAGCACGAGGCTGATAACTGGTTCTCTTTACCCTTGGCATGGTGTTTATACCTATATTGCCAACGTTAGTGCCGTATTGATTAAAATAGCGTTTCCCAGCAAAGCTGCGTAAGTGATAACGAACACTAACAGGCTCAACGTTAAGAATTTCGGTATCGCCAGGGATATCAGGGTTAGTAGGGTGAAAAGCACTTTCACGGTGAGCAATGGTCCTATGTATCATAAAAGCGCGTTTCTCTTCTTCAGAAGATAACGTCTCAAATGGATAATCAATATTATCAGAAAGGGAAGATGAATTACCCTGGTTACTACTAGTTTCTTTGCCTAGGGATTGCCTAATTAAACGACGCCTAGCAGTACTAAGGTTAGGGAAATTCTCTTCGACACTATCTTCAGACATTTAGTTCAAAAATGAGAAAATAAAACAAACATGCAAAATTAAGGGGTTAAGGAACAGCAATACCTTCGACAAAAGTCGCTGATACGATGAACTTAAACTGAGAAGTGACGAAGAAGAAAAGCACGCCGAATATACTAAGAAGCGTAGACCGAAATCGGGAAGAGTCAGAAAAGTAGACTCTTTGTTGAAAAACAATTGAGACGGAGAAAAAGCTTTGGAAAAATGAAAAGTGAAATGAAAAATGGTGGAATTTTTGATCTAAAAGGAAAAACTGAAGAGTCAGTTGAGGTGAAAGGCGGTTCAGAAATCCAACGGCCCTAAATCGACAAACAATTTCAAAAAATGACGGTAGGATTTACGACACGTGTATTAATTTTCCTGCTTTTTTTAAAAAAAAAAAAAAAAACGGTTACGCTTCCATATTGTAATACGTGGACCTTGTCTACTATCGGCATACAAGGTCACCTGGGGGGGAAAAACGGGGTTTTTTACTCCCAGGTATTTCATAACAAGTAGAACTTGTCTGCTATCGGCATACAAGGTCACTTGGGGGGGGGGGGGGAAACGGGGTTTTTCACTCCCAGGTATTTCATAACAAGTAGACCTTGTCTGCTATCGGCATACAAGGTCACTTGGGGGGGAAAACGGAGTTTTTCGCTCCCAGGTATTTAGTAACAAGTAGACCTTGTCTGCTATCGGCATACAAGGTCACTTGGGGGGGGGGAAGAACGGTTAAAAGCCAATAATAATGCAAATGGATACAGTACAGGGTTATAGTACAATGATTGTCTTCTTACAAAAATAAAAATAATAAAATAGTAATAAAAGTAATAAATAAGAATAAATCTTCTCAGCAAAAGAATATAGAGCTTAAAAGAATATAGAAGCAAATCTTCTCAGCAAAAGATGTGAGTCTCTGAGATATTCTCAAGCTTCGTCTGATAATGTGTCTGAGTATAAGCCAAGCGGGTATAACAAACTGCGGCAACGGCAAGGTCAGTAATAAAGTTTTGTTAACGTACAGTGCGTGACAGAATACAAGAAATGTTGTCACATGAAATTTCCAACATAAGGTGAAATTTGAGGAATGAGAAGTGGAACCCAAAGTTTGTCTAGTTAGGTTAAGTTGTTGCCTACATTAACTGAGAACGATGACGTTTGATCATGCGTCCTCACTTGGGGGGCTAACTGTATGGGATGATACCTGGGTGTGACCGATATCTTGTGAAAGCACGTGACCAAACCCTGAACAATTGTGAGAGGATGCCGATATGTCCCAGAAGGAAGACATGTCGGCTTGTCGGAATTCAACACGTGGCAGCAGAAGCTCGACACTTGGCACAGAAGGTACTGCATGGATGAGAGCCACCTGTCAAGGTAGGTCATTATAAATAGTAGGTAAGACCTCATTAATGAGGGCATTAATTACACATTCTCTCTCTCTCTACTTTCTCTCTCTTACTTATCTATTTCTCTTAAACACTTTCTGACTTTGTCATCGGAGTGGTTATCCCCGGACCACCCCGGGGTTAGCTAACTTCTTCTCATTGTGTAGGTTCTCAGCTTGCCGATAGGAGTATCAGAATCTCAGATCCGAATTCTTGGGGAAGTTAGGTTCAGACAAAAACAATTTTAACTGTATGGGATGATATCTGGGTGTGACCGATATCTTGTGAAAGCACGTGACCAAACCCTGAACAATTGTGAGAGGATGCCGATATGTCCCAGAAGGAAGACATGTCGGCTTGTCGGAATTCAACACGTGGCAGCAGAAGCTCGACACTTGGCACAGAAGGTACTTCATGGATGAGAGCCACCTGTCAAGGTAGGTCATTATAAATAGTAGGTAAGACTTCATTAATGAGGGCATTAATTACACATTCTCTCTCTCTCTCTCCTTTCTCTCTCTTACTTATCTATTTCTCTTAAACACTTTCTGACTTTGTCATCGGAGTGGTTATCCCCGAACCACCCCGGGGTTAGCTAACTTCTTCTCATTGTGTAGGTTCTCAGCTTGCCGATAGGAGTATCAGAATCTCAGATCCGAATTCTTGGGGAAGTTAGGTTCAGACAGAAACAGGATTGATCTACTAGTTTTCACTCAAACTAATACTACAAGCTCAAAGCTCAAAGCTCAAATTAACGGATCATCTAGCAAGTAACTCTAAGAAAGTTCTTTTGATCAATTGTATGGTAGATTAATAGATGCATCTGCATCTATTACTCTTCTGAACAAAGGTTTCTTAGCAATCAAATTATTTCCATCCAAAGTGTATTCAATCAAACAAATGAGATTCTCAACTCGAGTTGAAAATTGGAGAAATTCTCTTAAGGCCTTCACTAAACCTTCCAATCAAAAGTTATCGATAATTCAGAATTCTGGTAATCCTAAACATGGTGTTTGTGCAGCCTGAACAATGAAAAGAATGATACTAATAATGAATAAGAAGCCAGAAGTGTGCCAATACATTCGTCTCACAGGCATTCAGGTAAATTTTTCTAGCATATATATTACAAAAAAATTATCAAACAAGCCACAGCTTCAAACTTAGAGAAAGTCATCCTCATTTGACAGCAACCACACAACAAAGCCATTCTGCATAACTGCAGCCATAAATGGTATAAACTATCTTGCAGGTAGCTCGTGTGTACGACAATGTACTTTTCGTAACACTGCTAAATAATCAATTGTTCTGTTGGTTGGAAGACAGACGGGCATATATGATTGCCAATACAATGAAGAGCACCATCATCTGTGTAGAAATATTAGTCAGTATCTAAATAACCACAGAGCCGTTAAGAGAATTTTTCACAAGTTCTCACCATGATTGGAGTGTATGCTGACTTGGTCTTCATAACGTCCAATTTCCTGAGAAAAGAAAAAATTATCATTTGTGGAAAAATTATTCAAATTATACATGAGCAGAAATTTGGAATCACCTTTTGTTCAGAGTTCCAGAGTCCTTGCAAATTTTCTGGATTGCTTCGATCCTACTTAGCGTTTTTGTGGCATTTGGATCCCTATTATCGACCTACATAAGTGGATTCACATTAAGTCTTTCTAATGTATGTATAGAAGTCGGTTTGTTTCAAATTATGGGGCATTTACCTTCGGTTTCATCATACAGGCGAAATCATAGAAGGCACCATAAACATCAGGCATTGTGTTTGTCTTATCAATAACTATAGCAGTGAGACCTAATTTAAACAAAAATAAACAAATTATAACAAACCCCTTGGAAGAGTTAACAAAATGACAGGTTTTTGGACACAAACAATTAACTAACACAGTATATTCCGAACAATAGAGTACAAGAAGATATAGGTCTGTCCCATGAACACCACAACACAAGCAACCAGCTCTAATCTATGGCAGAATTTACAATAAATGAGAAACATCAAGGTAAAGGAAATAATATCAAAGCAAAGGTAGCTTTAATGATCACATAGAAAAGAATCCAGCAGCAGTAAATATAAGGTTATAGGAGCAACCTCCATAATCATATGGTTCATGCAAAGCCCGGATTAACATGCGTCAGCCCCGCCATTGGATATATACTTTTGGCCAACAATGCTATAAGACTAAGGACAATGTTTCCAAAACATTTCAGTCATCTAAAATAGGCAACACAGTTCAAAGTAGCTAAAGTCTAAAGAGAAGCAAATTTTGTTTCATAGTATAGACTCCAAGACTTTGCCTTCAGCCATATCCTACATCTGTCATTAAAGCAATGGCATACAGCTGCCAAAAACTAAAGGTAGAACTGGCACCAGAATCAAGGAGGACAAAAATTCTAAAAGAACAAGATGCAAGTTTCTAGATCTCATCACCAGGCTTAGTTTGAAGCAGTAAGCATAGGAACAATTGCTACCTCTCTCAAAATACAAAAAAAAAAAATTCAAATTATGGCATCATATAAAAGATGACAGGAGAATAGGTCAAGCCCATAAGAAACATCATAAATACTAGCAAATATACGTAAGAAGGAAACAAACAGCAGATTAACTTACCACGTCTCATTTTCACCACACCTCTGAACACTTGAAGATTGTTGTAGCATATAGCTAAAGTTCCAATGGCCATGATCTAAAACACGTACAGAAGGGTAACATGAGATTACAACGCTAAGATAACAATAAAACCTCTGCCTTTTGGTCTTGTGGACAGAAACAAAATCAAATGCACAAAAGGAATATGGCTTTTTAAATAATACTCCTTCCAATCCTAGATGATGGTTAGTTGGTTATGTATGGTGATTTTACGAGTTTATTAAGGAATAAAAGATAGTGGAAAGCAATGATAAGATGTCACATGTATCAAGAATTAAGACATTAAGTCAACGTTGGGAAATGGGAATATTTGCTTTTGGAGTGTTGGGGGGGGGGGGGGGGGGGGGATCTTTGCCCTACTCTGTGATTCAAAGATAGTTGTACATTAATAGTTTTTATTATTAATAACAACTACTGCGTAGTAGATAACAATTGATAATAAGGGTAATATATGAAATAAGGGAGGCTGTATCAGTGCTGATTCAGAAATTTTCATACTTGAGGAATAGCACAGAACCGGAATATAGCAGGATCCCGCAAATCAGACATGTATTTTAGACAATCTTCAACGTGCAATAAGGCATTTGTCACCATGTCATTTAAACATTGAACTGCCTTCTCTGAGTTCTCCTCGTATTTCAAATCCTGCACAACAAATTTCACAGAAAGTTAAGTAAAACTATTACAAGTAATTCTTTTCCCTTTCAAAGGGCAGGTTTTTTGCCCACCTCCATCTAGAGATAAATATGTCAATATCTCAAACTACATCACATTCACACGATCCAGTCCATACAGAAAAACAAAGAGGTAAATGAGAACAAATTTTAAAGGTCGAAAGAGAAGGATGAGGATGGTACATAATTGTTGAATTGCATACACATATCTCTACATAAGGTGCATGTGCATAATTTCTGAGCTACAAAGTACATGAACTTTAAGGATGCGTGATTTCTGAACAATAGATCCACTTTTTCTCAGCGTGACTTGTTTGAAATAACCATGTACATGCAGTTCAGAAAGTATGCACCCCAAAAATGATGTATCTGTGGTTCAAAAACTATGCACCTGCATAAAGCATGTCATTCTCATCCATCTCATTTTAATATGCTTGTAATTGAGTCCCTCACTGGAGGACAAAATTTGATAACTAGCCAGTTGAAATATATAAGAAGTGCCTAACCTCGAGTTTATTAACATATTTACTCCATATCTCCCGTGGCCAAAACATGCGACATTTTGGAATCTCATTTATATCTTCAAGGTAGTCACGAATAATGTTGGTTTTCTGCGAATTATGGACAGACAGTATAGCACAATATTAAATATGATTTCATGGAGCACATAAGACACCAGGTTCCAAGCAAAAAGGAATACCTGAAGAAATAAACCCATTGAATTGGAAAGATCATCTGAAGCAAGGTCCTCTAAACCTGCGTTATGGAAAAGCTTTGACAACCCCAAACCAACAAGTCCAGCTACATAGTGGCAATATTCATCATAGTCAGCAACGGATTCTACCTGCCAAACAAAGAAAACTGTTTAAAATAGATTTACACCTGATTTGGAAGATTAACACCTTAACAAAGTTAAATCCCATATTTGTAAGATATACACAAAAATAACATGATTTATGGCCATATCATGTACAAACTACTTCCGTGAGGCAATAATGATTAAACAAAAACTGATCCATATCATTTGCAAGGAAAAAAAGTGGTTCTAGAATTCCCAACTCCCAAGCATGTAGAGATATAATGAAGGTATATGGGCAAGCAGACAGATATGTCAGGGAAAGCAGGTAAATAATTGCAAAAAATTCCCTCTTAAATCTAAAAGTAAAACTCTTCTGGTATCGGGGAATTTCGTGGGGAAGGGGAACCAATTATAAACTATTTTGAGAGTACAAAAAAGCTTTTCTAATGGCACAAACCTCATTGCAGATAAATTTTCCCATGCCAGCACCCATCCTTTTTGTGATATCCTCAATTGCCACTTGGTATCTGCAGATGCCACAAGTAAATATCACACATAGTATCAAGAGTAGTAGATAAATTTGTAAACGCAAGAGCTTGTGAACAATTCAGAACAAGGAAACATAGCCCACGACTATATAAACTAAGAATGACCACAAACGAGCAATGCTTCATTTTTTAACTCATAAAGGTTTATTTTTTAAGAGAAAACAAGGTTAATATAAAAGCCTGATATTCCCTAGAAGAAAAGCAAAGGCAAATTAGCAAGCACTTATCTATGGCTTCAACGTTAGAAGGCATTAATAGAGCATAGAAGTTTTTTGCATACACTGCAATATGCTAATCTTGAAAGGCAACAGAGATTCAGGAAATAAGAAGCTCACCCTCTGTCAAGCTCCGAAAAGGCAGTTGAGACATGATGAAACTCATCCATCAGAACTTTGTAGTGCTTTGTACCACCTTATATTACATAAAAGGATAATCAAAATGACAAATGTTACTTCAGACAAAGATCTAGGAGGAGAGGGAGGGGGGAGGGGGGTTATGAAATAATAATAACTCCGTAATAGAAAATCAATAGATGGGATTGTGACATTGTAGATAAAGAATCTACCAATCTCAAACCAGAGGGCAGATATGATAAGAGGCATATGCCTCTTAGTAACACAATAAGATTAAACCATTAATAACAATAAAGTTGTAATTATATCATAAAAATAACAATAAAAGGAGATAAACATTGAACAAACAATATCCAAAATCACAGTTTGAATGCTAGGTCATTTATGAATAACAAGAACAAGATTTGGACAGTGGAAGAGAAGTTGAGAAAAACTCAGTTTACTCACAGGAAAAATGCCAGTCACGATCATATATGTGCTGATGAAAAGCTTTCAGGATGGGCAACTTGACATCTGTAGCAATGCTTGTATCATCCTCTGCACATGAGTACCAAACCGAAAAGCAATAAGAGATAAGATACATACTTATAGTAATTCACAATCCAAACTTCAGCATATATGTTGGTCCTCGGGAAACAATATACACATTTTTTCATATCATCTTCATTAGTTTTCATGCTACTGACTATTACAAAAAATAGTACAGCTGGTCCAAGGATGGGTGTCAAGTGTCACCGGATGTTAAAAAATAATTTTAAAAATCAAACAAAATTCTAAAATAATACAAAATCCTAGAAGACTAAATAAAGTAGAAGAGAACAAGGAGTATAGATGAGATATGGCCTCTTAATAAAGTTTAGATTTTAAACTGAGCTAAAATCACAATTTTTATCTCGTCATCAGGACTAGTAGTCTCAGCAGCATTAAGGAGGCCATAATAAGTTTATAACTACATGACATGATAACAGTAAGTCAGTAACAGAGCTTGTAGAGACAAACCTACAGTGTCGAGGGCTCGAAGGACCAAGTAAAACACACAGACCTGTAACACAAGTAAAATTTATAAGCAAATATAGTACTTGTGTACAGAAAAGGAAAAAGTTGAAACATTCTTCTGCAAACTTAGACTTTAAGTACCAGATTAGAAAGGAACCAGGTTTTACTCCATAATTTTCCTATGTCAGATGAAACTCAGCGCACTTTCAGTAGTTACTAAGGTACTTAACCCCCCCCCCCCCCCCCCCCAACCCTCCTCTCTCCCCCCAAACAGTAGAAAAGGTCCAAGCCAACCACATCTGTTGGCCGCAACCTACACGAATCCAAAGCACTTCTCATGTGATTGTTGCTGGCTATCAATCTATCAAATAGAGAGCTGTAAAGTGCGTCCTTTCACAAAATCCTTAACGCAACATGTTTTGAGTTTCCCAATTGTCAGTAAAAGGTTCTACATGAATCCCTCGCATGCATAAATCATACACAAGTGCACAAAGAACCAGCAATTACACCAGATTTCTCCCTCTCAGTATTCATCAATATAGCCAGGATTATAAACTATGTAGCACATTATGCAACATTTCCCTTAAACTCAAATGGACCAGAAACTAGGAACAATCAAGAAACTTGCACTGTCATCATCAAATCTTGTCACTTAGGGACAATCAACTAAACCAACTAATTTAACAGGAAAAGCATGCAATTATTTCTTGATTACACATGTAATTCCTTTTCTTGTTTTTCTTTTTTTTATAAAGTCAATAAAAACGTGAAAGCAAGTTAAAAAAAATGTTATCACCTTTTTGAAAAAGACATACTAATAAAACATCTAACATCCATACGCATAACTAGTCCTCCTTAGCTCTGGTGGCTTTCCAGAAGAACTATGAAACCTCAGGTCAAAAATTAAAGGACTGAACTTTGAAATTTCCAAAAGAGATTTTACAAAATACCTTCCTTTTAAAGAAAAAGAAAAAGAAAAAAAAAAAAAAAAAAGCCACACGCATATACACATATATTAACGTTGACTAAAGTTACAAGAAAGTCAATGTTGTTAATCCTCTAAACTCCGTGTATCTCATATTCATCAATCTCACACACCATGAAAAGTAAAATCTCGCAGATATTAAAACAGACTGATTTCCCCTTGTAGCATTTATCAAAATCAATGTATATTCAAACAAATTGTCACCTTCTAGTAATAACTTAACATCAATACACAAAATCGTACACAAAATCTACCTCGGTACCATTTGTTTGCTACATTTTCATAGATGTCCCTAAAAGATTGTCCCATGTTAAAAAGTAATAATAATCGGAATTACTACTTTACTCTCACGATCACTACATTTAGTCCCAACTACACTGTCTCTTATCAACCCCCACTTAAATCAAATATCTATGAGACAAACAAAAACAAAATGGGACAGAGCGAGTACATCCGTCACAACCTCGAATTCAACGCCACCGCCAAAAACAAAAACAACATATTAATCGGAAAAACAAAATAGTAAGAAAACTCACAGCATTGCGAAGCTCAGTACCAAGTTGTTGAATAACAAGGGCGAAACTTCTGGAAACCTTATGAAGCATAGAATAGCAAAAACCCCAATGAGGTTCAGGTGGGATCTGCTTTTCAGCCTCTTTGACCGCCATTTTCAACTTCAAAAGTGGGTAAAATTCATCTGGGTGTTTCAAAATCGCACCTAAACTCCCCATTTTTGATCAATTTGAAAAATGGGTATTGCTCAAAATCTGGGATTTCGAAGCAATTTAAGCAAAAATGCTTGATTTTGAAAAGGGTTGAAATTGTATTTATGTGGCGTAAGAAGAATCCGAGGAAATCAAATTGAGATTTTGTAATTCGTAGAATTGATTTTGTAATCCGTAAATGAATGAATACTACAAATTTAGTTATTTAATTGAGTGGAGATTGTAAAAAAAATTGTGGGTTTTTAAAGAAGAAAATAGAGTTGGTGGGACCTTAAATGCGAATTATTTAATTTATTAATAAGTAAAATGTGAGTTGTGTTTTTGGGTTTGAGAGTCTGTTTGGTTTGGAGGGCGAACGTGGAACGCGAGCTCGTGGGAGATCTCGAATGTTTATTTTTTTAAGGCCCAAAGTGTCAAACCAAGTAACCAACTTATAAAAGAAAATTACTGCAAATTATAAAATTTGATCTAAAGTATAAACAATAATTGTAGTTTATTTTTTTTACGGAGTATTTTTTTTCCGCTATTTTTTTTTCCGCTGTTTACAAAGCTAAAAAGACGGGTGATGAAAATCGATCCCAAAAGCTCTTAGAATTGGGAAGGGAGCTCTAACCATTTGAGTTATCCCTTGTTCTCCTGTAGTTTTAATAATTAATTGTCCTAGGGAGATCTCTCCTTATGTATATTTCAAATGTTTTGGCTAATTAATTAATTTATCTTAATCGGTATTTTTCTAAAAAAAGAATAGCCATGAGTTTCTAGTAAAATCTTTGGGAGTATTTTGTAGAACCTTATGGAATATTATGGAAATATTTAGGTCGTTGTTAACTATTAAAAGGTTGTTAGATGTGAAATCAATCTATCTATATACTATACTAAAACAGGGTACACTAACTCCATGGCTGCCACGTGTCCCTGTTTTAGGTTTTTTAATTTTTTTTTTTTTTTTTTTTTTTGGTAAAATGTATAATTGTCAAAGATCCTATTATTAAAGATACATCGAAATAATATCTTGACTTTCTTAATATTGTTTCTCAATTAATATTATTCGTGGATTTTCAGCATATATTTAGTCCATATCATTTGACTTTAGATTGCTTAATACAAGGAGAGTATATTTTGTTATTTTGTACTTCGTACATTATATTTTAGGTTTCTTTATTAGCACACGTACAGCTATATTAGAGCAGGTTATTCCTTTAACCTAATTATTTTTTCTCCTCACATTATTCATATGGCTACTAACACCATTCCTAATGAAGTTGAAGCTAATTGTGCTCTGTTGTCAACCTCACTAATATTATCAAACTCAATTCAATCAATTATTTATCCTGAAAAATTCAACTTGAGACTATATTTGTGGGATATGACCTTTTCAAGTTTCTTCATGGATCTCACCCTGGTCTCCATCCATATATTTTATGTTTAAGTCAAGTTTATATTACGGATTAGTAAAAGATATATTTGATTATATTATAAATTATCAATCAAATATACTAATGTGTATAAATTATATATCTTATTTTAAAAAATATAATACGGAGTACTACCTCCACTTTGTTAAGTGTTACATTTAAACGATCTCCGATTCACTATTTTGACCATAATTTTTTTTTATATATATATATATATAATTGTGCATTAATTTAAATTATACAAAGTTGATATATTGAAAAGTTATAACAATTTTAATCTAATAAGATCAAACTTGATAATAATGTGTTTTCTACCTTATATTTAAACAATTATACATGTTGTGAATCGTAAATAGCTTATAAATATGTAGATTGTATTTTCTCTAAAAAAATAAATGTAAATTGTGATACAATTATAATGAGTTTACTAATTTTCTACCATATGATTTTAGGTATATCATACTTAATTTTTAAGAAAAATTATACATGCTATATATAATTCATTTGCTATAATATTTTGCTACAAAACTCCTAAACGCAAAATCTCTGAATTATTATAATAAGTTTTTAAACTTTTGCTAAACCTATAAACAAACCATTTATTCGACAACTAAAGTCACAACACATTCATGCATAACATCTACAAATTGTAAAAAAGTTGATTGATATATAATTCTCTATAAACTATAATTCTCATTTTTAAATACATAGTTCGACACTAATTTTTACTCCATTCTTTCTATTATAACTGACACGTTAGACTTTTTTTCACTATCTATAATATTAACATTGATTGTAGTTTATCTATTTTACTTTTTTTTTTAAAAAAAAAATGTAATAAATTCATATTTTATCATTTTAAATTGTACATAGATATTGATGTAAGGTTTTATAATTAAGCAAGAATATAATTTTTATTGATATTTAATTACATAAAAACTAAGTCATTCTATTGCATCGACATGTATGCAAATTTGATTGTGTTAGTTATTCATCAATGTGGGCAGCCACCATAGAGTTACTCAATTAGTGTTATAGGGGTCACTCAATTAGTGATATAGGGTTTTTTTTTTTTCCTTGAGGAATATATAGGGCTTACTTATTAGTAAATGTTATGATGGTTACACTGTGAGTGTTGTAGGGGATACTTTATTTGTTAATTATTTAAGAGTTACTCAATAAGTATAATAAGGGACTACTCTAATCTGTTAGTAAAATAGGGGTTAACTTGTCAGTATCATAGGCGTTACTATTCCTTTTTACAAGCGGCCACACGGTGTGCCAGTCGCATAGAAAATGTGTTGTATATGTTGACACGAGTGATATGTAAGTGTAATATGCATTTTTTTTTTACTTCTCTTATACTTGTGTACATATAATTTTTTTTTTCACTATTATACACTTGTATGTGCAATAAAAATATCAAATGATTACATATAATAATAATAATAATAATAATTGAAAAAAAAAGATAATTAATCAAACAATTAAGGGTAAGCCTACGCATCCTTCTAAGTTCATATATAGCTAAAGGTTACAATTTTTGAAAAAAAAAAAATTATACTAAGCAGTGGCTTTTCAGATTTTTAGACGTGCAAATTTTTGGATGTGGAAGATGCAATATGTGTGTGGTGATGAGGTTGGTTCATCATGTGATAAAATTTAGTAGGTGACGAGACAAGATAATTTCGTATTTTTTATTCTCCATGAGGGAAAGAAAAATATGAGAACTAATATTTACATACATAATAAAACTACAACAACTTTTTGGTGCAACAGGCCACATCGTGTGGCAGGGGTAACCCGAGTTATTTTTTTAGAGGTTACCCGAGTTATTCAGTCAGGGGTTACTCGGTCATGAGTTACTCGAGTTACTCGGTCAGGGGTTATTCGAGTTACTACGTCAGGATTATTTAAGGAGTTTGGTCAGGGGTTACATCTTCGAGTAATTTGGTTAAGGGTTATTTAAGGAGTTAGGGGTAACTTGAGGGGTTACTCAGTTAAGGGTTACTTGAGGGGTTCGGTCATGGATTGAGGTTACTTGAGGAGTTACTCGGTCAGGGGTTACTCAGTGAGGAGTAACTCAAGTAACCCGATCGAGTAACTCCTCGAGTAACCCCTGACCGAGTCACTTGAGTAACCCCGACAACTCGAGTAACCCTTGACCGAGTAACTCGAGTAACCCCTAACCGAGTAACTCAAGTAACCCCTGTCGCACGACAGCAGGCCGCATACAAAAAATTGTGATAAACATATCAAATGTCTATAAAAAGATGTGACTATATTCATGCTATATGTAAATACAAAAATTCCCTTTTTTAGAAGTTACATGTTAAATTTCAAGTGTTTTAGAGGCCATAGAAAAAAAGGATATGACATTATTTGTGATATACGAAATATAATATTAATACAATGATCACGTTGTTTTATAATAGAAATTATTTTTCCAAGCATATATTGAGTTCACAAAGTTTCATATCTGGTTGCATTGGCTACACTGTGTGGCCTAGATTACTTGATCAGGGGTTACTCGGTCGGTCCGGGGTTACTTGGTTAAGAGTTATTCGATCGGTCAAGGGTCACTCAGTCAGTCTGGGGCTACTCGGTCAGGGGTTACTCGTGTTTTAGCGTGTGTCACTGCCAGTACACAAAAAAAGTGTTGTATATATTGAGTTAGTGGACAGAGTTTAATCATTTTTAAAATGAGGTGGCCAGTGACTCAAGTAGAAATGAGAAAAAAAAAAATTGACTTAATGTAGGGATTGATTATCAGTAGTTCATTGATTGAGTTGAATTATATTTAAAAACTTTACATTCAATTTAAGAATAAAAAAGTTGTCTTTAAAGTAGATTTAATTATTTTAAGAGGTTAAAAATGCATGATTAAGACATTTATGTAAGCAAATTCATTATTACTCATTAAATTGTTTAATCTTAAAATTTTGTGAAATGAATATAAGTAATAAGATTTGTAAGCTGTGCATCGCACATGTGCTATGCTAGTTAGACAATTATAGCACTCATTCGATAAGTAATTGTTGAGTAGTTACATTAAAAAAAAAAAAAAAAACTATAGAGTAATATATTTTTATCATAAAGGTAGATTGAACTATCAATTATTCCATATTAAATTATGTATTCCCTTGAAAATCATTTTTTTTTTCAAACCAAATTTAGCTTTTTGTATTTTACCATCATGGCCCTAACTTGGCAAATTCCAAGCTATTTTATTTAGGTCAACCCATCAAGCATAGTCTTAACTCTAAAATGCAAGTATACAACTCATCTTTTTTTTTTGATAACAGTATACAACTCATCTACTTTAGATGTATCGTTGTATCCGGCTTGTGTGCAACATGAGGATAGACGAGATTAATGTTTTCTTTTTTTTTTTAAAATAAATAAAATAAAAAAGGGGGTCATCAAAAGGGGAAAAGTGACTATAAAAATCACGTGAAATCAACAAAACGTGTGTAAATATTGAAAATGTCAATCGGGATACATTTGGTGTTTAACGATTCATGTATCTTAACTAGAGATACATTAAACCATCTCAAGAGGGTGAGTAAGTCTTTCTGCATGGTAATGGTGGGTTAATGTCGTAATTTTGCCTTAAAATCCTCTATTTTTAAGCAAAATCAGAAAGTTTTCAATGAAGAACTAAAAAAATATTAATGGAGAATTTAAAAAGCTTCAATGGGCAATCGAACAAGGCAAATGTTAAATTTTGAGACAATATGAAATGGATCTGGGTAATCCAAACAAGGAAGAGGAGAGTTTGATCCACAAACAATGGCTTGGAAGCTTCCATATGAAAACCAATTGGCAATAATGAGTTACCCCTCTACGGGCTCTACCTTATAAATTGAAACCATCTCTCCTATTTCTCCAATGTGAGACACTCACAAGTGATAGGCTACAATGGGTTTCAACAGCGAAACTCTTCAATGGAGAAGGATACATCCCTTCCCTCTTGGAGAAATAGATTGTGATTCAAAAGTAAAGGTGATCAAGATGAGCTTAATCCGAATTTTGGACATGCTATGGACATAAAAATTCAGCCCAAAACCCAACCCAACCTGAAATTATATTTTTTAGGGCGGTACAAATTTTTACCTAGACTCTAATCTAGGATGAAATCCCTGCACCCCCTTGTAAACGACGTCGTATCTCTGCTGTTTTTAATTTCTTTCACCTTCAAACTACAGGAGAACCTAACTTGATCTCCATCTTATATCTCTGTTGATCTCACTACCATTTTCTACTTCTCCGTCGATCACAAAATAGTTTTCGGTAGACTCGATACATTTGCATGCTTTAAATATATTTATGAATTGCAGAGATTTTTGTGTATTGATTTGATCAAAAATTGATTGTCGTAACTTACGATCAATTAGTTCAACAAGCAAATAACGAGCTTAATCAAACAGCCAAGCCATATCAAGAAACTAACACAAGAATTATAAAAATAATTTGATCCAATCTTTCCTAATTTTTTTGTGGGATGAAGATTTGGAATTATATATGCCGGTTCACTGTTGTGGTGGAGGCGATGACTAGGCAACTAAAGTTGTCAATTACTTATTGTTCCAATTTTTAATTTACAAATATGAAAGTAATAGAGAAGGAGAGAGAAAAGGATGAAGAATGAAGCTTAGAGGATTGTAGAGTATTAAGAAGGAGAGAGAAAATTATGAAGATTAAAGCTCAAGAAAAGATAGCAGAAACACCGTACTGTATAATGAATTTGTTCATGAATGAAAGACAAACATAAATGAGCATATCATATTTTGTAATTGAACATCTTTTAAATTATTTTCATAGATGATAAAAAAATTTATAAAAGTTATATTTTTTGTATTATTAAAGGAATTTGAGGATAATTGTAGAGGTTTATGTGAAAAATAAACATATATTAAAAATTAGTGGAGTATATAAAGTATATGAATATTTATACATATGAAAATGAACATCAAATAATATATACATGATTTTTTTTTTCATTTTCATGTAAAACTATAGAAAATAACAAATTTTTTTTGAAATTCCTTATTAAATCTGTAGAAAATATATAAAGATCGAAGATGGCAAAGGTGTGGACATTTATCAGATATCTAATGATCGTCTATTAATATGCGAATAATGATCATATACTAATATATAAATGAACATTTATCAAAATGAAAATGAACATTCAACAAAAAGAGTTTTTCGTAGTTCATCAAATAAACACTATAGGTTGTGCAATATGAGTTTATTCTCTTGTAGCTATTGATTTACCTGTATAGTCAATATATCCATAACTCAATAACTTGATGTACATGTATAAATATGACAATTAACATGTTTCCATTTCTAGATGAACATATTTCAATACAAGAATGAAAATTTATTAAAATATCAGTATGAAATTCAAACGAAAATTAACAAATATCTTGACCGTGCATTTAAATTATGGGATTGAACAATTGCAATAATATATGTATAAACATCTACTAAAAATTCGAAATATACATCTATTAATATCCTGGATATGTATCTACATGAGAATGAGCAAAAGACTTTGATAAGAACATCAAATTTATTTATAAGTAATTTAAATATAGTAAATATGAATATTATTAGACGCTATATATATATAATAGGAAAAATAACACATGAAAAAGTATTTTAAAAAAAAACAATATATACATAAAAATGAACCTAAAAGAGTATAAAAACTGACATGATCAACATAATATGTAAATGAGCATCTACTCATATATAAATGAGCATATATTGGAATGATAATGAACATGGCATAAAATTAATGAGCATTAAAAAATATATGTGGCTAAACATATAAAGCTCTACTCAATGTTTTTAGTATCTTACTGCTTGCATAAAATATACTTCTATGTTAGGTGTGACATACAAACGATACAAGCAAGCTAAGTAACAAGTACTACATATACTTAATTACTTACTACTCCATACTATACATAAAAAAGAGTACGTATTTGTAACAATCAATACACATTATTTACAAAACGTGAATGAATGTCTATCAAAATTGAAATAATAAACTTATCAAAATAAAAATGAACATTTATCAATACGAAAATGAACATTTATTAATATGAAAACGAACATACACCATGTATATATCAATATCGCAATAAATATATATTAAATAAAGTGATCATTTATCAATATGAAAATGAACATTAATAAATTTAAAAATAAAAATAAAATAAAAATAAAACTACTTTAATAATTTTTCTTTCATGATTTGGGAAAAAAAAAAGAAAGCAGCTATGCTTATAATAACCGTCAATTAGAAAGAGACAGTAGAATTAGAGACTAAAAAATTTAAGAGGGACAAAAATTGATGGGAAATTCAATCAATGAAATTTTTGTTGATTGAATTTTCCATGGAAATGATCAGTAGAAGAACAAATCACACACTTTTAAGTCACATACACGATTAATCAATTATCCATCTCCGCCATCGTCGCCGACAGCGACTTTAGCGTTGGAGGTTTTGGAATGCAGAACCATGGAGGTAGTTTGGGGAGTGTTTAATTGTTAGATCATTAGTTGCTAGAAATCTCATTGTCGACGAGCGATCTCGATGGTTTTATGAATTAAAGCGTGTCATTTTGATGGGTTTAGATGCTGGGTTAATAGGAGGCTAAACGCATCGTTTTAGAGGGAGTGTAGGTAGAGCTACATACACTAGAGTCTAGGAATATATAATTATTAGGGCGGATCATGGACAAACAATTTTAGTTGTTTTTTTAACCCGGCCTAAAAAGCCTGCTAAGTCCATCCCGTAAAAATCAAAATTTACAGATTTTGGACAAGCATTTTCAACCTAAACCTTGGCCTGGTCCTATCTCAGCTCGGCTTAACGGGTTGCTTCTTGCCTTCAATACGACCCAAACCCAGACCATGCTCACCTCTACTGGCCAAAAGAAACAACTTAATCATGATTGATTTTTATTAAAAGGCATTTAATCATTTTGGAGTACTGAACCAACAAACTTCAACACTCCAAAGTCCAAACATAGCAAATTCCAAATTATAAATAACCCGACCCGACTTGACCAAATCATATCAGATTCGATTCGATCATCCGAATTGACACCCTACTCCGTACATGTAGAGCTGTCAATTCGGGTAAATGGGTCGGGTTTGAGTCGGGTTTGTGTGGGTCGGGTCATCTCGGGTTGGGTCAATACGGGTTAATGTCAGGACCTATGTGGGTCGGGTTCGGGTTGGGTCATGCTTGAGTCGGGTCACGTGGGGTCATACATCTTTTCGGGTTCGGGTCGGGTTTAGGTCGGGTCAATAAAAGGTCGGGTTACATTCGGGTCGGGTGAAAAACAAGTCGGGTTAAATTCGGGTTTTTACGGGTTTAAATGAGTTAGGGTCGTGTTCGGGTTCGAGTCGGGTTCGGTTCAAGTCAATTATTTTCGGGTTATAATCAGGTCGGGTCATTATCGGGTTTGAGTCGGGTTCGGTTCAAGTCAATAATTTGCGGGTCATAATCAAGTCGGGTCATTATCGGGTTTGAGTCGGGCTCTATTCAAGTCAATAATTTGTGGTTTATAATTAAGTCGGGTCATTCTCGGGTTCGGGTCGGGTTCGGTTCAGGTCAAAAACTTGCGGGATATAATCTGGTCATTTCCAAGTCGGGTCATTCTTGGGTTCAAGTCGGGTTTAGTTAATAATTTGCGGGTTACAATCAAGTTGGGTCATTTAAACTTGTCTGGTCATTCTCGAGTTCAAATTGGTAAGTCAATAATTGCGGGTTATAATCATGTCGGGTCATTTCCAAGTCGGTCTCGGGTGTGGTTCAAGTAAAAAATTTTCGAGTTATAATTAGATTGGTCCTTTTCAAGTCTTTTTATTCTCGTATTATAATAATCAAGTCGGGTCATGTTCGTATTCAGGTATCAAATATTGGATTAATAGGGTTTAAGTTTGATATCAGGTCGGTCATATTGGGTCCAGTTACATTTTTTTAATTTTTTTTAATTTATTTAAAACTCCAAATTAAATTACGTAATTTAAAAAATTTCCAAAAAAAAATAAATTAAATAGACATGTGAATAATAAAATTTGAATTCCCTTTAAAAAAATAATAATAATAAAAAAGGCCACTTTTGTTTTTTTTTTATTTTTTATTTTTTTGTTTAATTTTTTTTTTTTTTTTGCTGCTGTCCAGTTCAGTTTTTCTTTGACGAGGATTATGTAAGAGATAAGTCAAGTAAGATGAGAAAGGCCACTTTTGTTTTATAATTGGAATCCATGTTAATAAATTGAAAAAAAGCCTGAAACTCAATAGTCAATACGGAGTACTCTTTTTATCCTAAAAATTCCTAAATCCTAAAATTCGGGTTAGTAATAGGTCGAGTTTAAATTCGGGTCGGGTCAATAACAAGTCGGGTTGAATTTGGGTCGGGTCAATAACAAGTCGAGTTGATTTCGGGTTGGGTTTGTAACAGGTCGGGTTTAAATTCGAGTCGGGTAAGGAACGGGTCGGGTTGAACTCGGGTCGGGTTAGTAACAGGTCGGGTTGAATTCGGGTTTTGACGGGTTAAATCGGGTTTGGGTCATTCTCGGGTTCGAGTCGGGTTCGGTTCAGGTCAATAATTTTCGGGTCACATTCGGGTCGGGTCCTCTTTAGGTCGGTTCATGGTCGGGTTCGGGTCTCAAATACTCGGGTCAACTCGGGTCAACTCGGGTCTAGGGTTGGTTTCAGGTCGGGTTAGGTCGGGTTCGGGTCACTATTTTTTTCGGGTTCAGACGGGTTAGGGTTAGGGTCGGTATTTCGGGTCGGGTCAACTTTTGACAGCTCTACGTACATGCAACTTCTACATCCTCATTTGCTTAGATCCACAACTTTCTTCTATCGTACTTTTTTTTTTCCGTACTTAAAGTTGCATACTTTTATTATTTCAGTAATCACCAATTCACCATTTATTTATTTATTTTTCAAAATTTCCTCCAATTCTATAGTATCAGCAAATTACCAGCCAAAATGCAATTCAATGCCATAATTTCCCCTTCTCCTAACATTCAAATCAAAATTCCCATAATCAAACAATTTTCTTTCTCCTCCAGTTTGCGGCACCCAAAAACCTCCCTTAAGCCCTTCAATTTATGCTTTCCTAAATCCCATCAAATTCCCAGAAATTTGCAAAAAAATGGTTGCATTAGTCCTAGCCAAGAATTTCTGGGTGAAAATCTTCAAACCCATGAACCAGAATCCGACATTGACCCAGAAATTCATAACCTTCAACCTTCAAAACCCACAAATGTAGCTGAAGAATTTGCTAATCAAAGTACATGGGATCAAATGATTGAGATTATTAAGTTTTCTGGGCCTGCTACTGGGCTTTGGATTTGTGGGCCTTTGATGAGTCTCATTGATACTGCTGTTATTGGCCAAGGCAGCTCTCTTGAACTTGCTGCTTTAGGTAATTTTGTTTTTTTTTTTTTTTTTTTTTTTTTTGGGGTTCTATTTAATTATGATTATGATTATAATGGTGATTAATTGATTATATATATAGTGGTGATTGATTATATAGGTTAAATGGACAGGTCCAGCAACTGTACTATGTGACTATGTTGGATATGTGTTTATGTTTCTTTCAGTTGCAACTTCCAATATGGTTGCTACTTCACTAGTTCAAAAGGTAATTGCTTTACCATCTTATAATTCTTTCTGTTTTTGTTCTTACCAAATTGTTATAGTTTGTCTTGATTACGAGTAATAATTTATCAAGTGTTGAATAGGCAAATTTAGCAACTGTGATATGTGATTATGTTGTGTTATCAAGGAATGAGATATTGTTTATCTTAACGTCCTGTTTGGTAGCCGATCATAAATAGTACTACGTAGTAATGCGAATGAATTTTAGTGTAATATGACAAGTTAGGTATCATCTTAATGTCCATAGTAATGCAATCTCATCCCCAGCCTTTTAGTTTTCTGTAAGGAAATGTTTTTCTGTTTTGTTTTGGTAATGAAATATGTGAAGAATAAGAGATAATTTGGGGTGATCTAGCATTACCGCGGGAATGAAAATTGATTTTACTGACAAATTTATGTACAAATTCAGTCTTATCACGTCCATCTATTACTAGTGATCAAATGGCCAAACGGGCTTTTAGTATTTTAAGATTTTGAAAGATCAAAACTGTTGCAGTATTGTGATTCTTATTAATATCAATGTCCACTTAAGTTTTAATTACTCGAGAATGAAATTTATCTATTTGATATTTTTGGATAAATTTTCATTTGTCATGTTGATGATTGTTAAATGTCAACTACTCAAACATAAACATACACATGCCATACTTTATATCAATGTTGGCGAGAATTTGAACTATCTGTGAACAACAATGACTATCTGTTCTGACTGTGTAATCTGCTTATAGTGTAAACACACAAGATCATGATCCACTTGCATGTAACTGAAACAGAACAAGGATCAAGTGCAGCATCAGATATCCATGTTACTATTCATAAGTTTGGCAAGTGGAGTGCTGTTGTTTTTACTGACAAAAGGCTTTGGTAAATGGGCTTTAACTGGTAATTGAAACTGGTACAGGCACTTCGTTGCTACCATGTATCAACTTCTCATGAAAGTACCTTATTTTTCTGTCTTGATTTTGATTTTCACTGCTGGGAAGATTGTGCTAGTTAATTGTCCCCTGACTGCCACCATTTCATTTGTCATATTTCGGTGTTTTCTTTCAGCTTTTGTGGGAGCAAAGAATATAAATCTTGTATCTGCTGCGAACTCTTATTTACAGGTTTGTCTGCTTTTGATATGTTTTCTTTCTGTTTTGCTCTGCTGAGGAATGAGAGGATTTATGCATGTGATGATGTGCAATGTTCGTCTTAATAGGAATTTTGTCAGAACAGGCAGAAGTACTAATGAATTTCACTATGCTTTTAGTGCTATAATACTCCCAAATAAGTTATGGTACGAAGTATATGACATATCTTAAGTAGGTTGTATAAAATTTGTGCATTCCTAATTTGAATATAAGCCCTTCTTTCTCACCTTACATTTATCAAGTATTTAATAGACTGGGAATGGGAAAAACTGGAGACCCTTTATGATGAGTTATAATGTCTTCTTTTTGCACCAATGATTATCTGTTCTTTCGATAAGTTGCTGAAAATTGTGCTTTGCAAAATTAAAATTTGAATAAATTTCACTACCATTGTAGTAGCTTGTTCTTCTGATTCATAAATGTTCAATAAGGAGGCAAGTGAACTCTTGCTCTATTAAATGTTTTCAATATATTGTTCTTTGAAGTTATCATACACTCACTTTTTTTTCCTTCCCCCATAGTTTTCTGGTGCATAAGTTTCCTTCAGCTTATTTGTTGTATAGCTAATTTTGTTTTTGCATGGGTTGATAGATTCGTGCTTTAGCATGGCCTGCCATTCTTGTTGGCTATGTCGCTCAGAGTGCCAAGTAAAACGCACTGCATATTATTTACCATTTATAATCAGTTGCTTTTAGCACCTGGCCTTCAAAAATATGCAATTGAAATTTGTTGTATTAAGTACGCCAGTATTTTCTTGTTTATCTACAAAAAGCCTCAAATTTTGTGAGGAGGGCTTCCTAATGATTATTTTTCTTACCTTAAAAAATTGCTAATGTATTGATGTCCTGCCTCTAATTTCCAGTCTAGGCATGAAAGATTCCCTGGGACCCTTGAAGGCATTGCTCATTGCCACCGCTCTCAGTGGAATTGGTGATATAGTACTCTGTATATTCTTAAATTATGGAATAGCTGGTGCAGCGTGGGCAACTGCAGTATCACAAGTGTGTTAACTGGATATTATATTTGTTTATATATCAATGTTCAGCCAATTCAATCGTTTCATCATTCCATTGTCTACATGTTTGTATTCACCCATTTTTATTTATTTATTTATTACTTTTTTCAGATTGTTGCAGCTTATGTGATGATTGATGCTTTGAATAGAAAAGGATACAATGGGTATTCCTTTTCAGTTCCATCACTTGCTGAATTGCAAGAGATATTTGGGATAGCTTCCCCCATCTTTGTAACCATGTTTTCAAAGGTTTACCATTACAGTAATTTCACATTTGATCTCATCATTTTTTTTTTTTAATTCCAAATTAATTTATGTAGAAGCTATCCTATTTCTTAACAGGTGGCCTTCTATGGTCTACTTATTTATTTTGCTACGTCTATGGGTACGCATGTAGTGGCTGCTCATCAGGTAAGTTAAACCTGCCTAATGTCCAGTGATTTTCAATTCTAATTTTGATTGCAGACTCCTATCAATCAGGTTATATGTATTCGACTGACTGCTGTGTAGGTATTGCTTAATATATTTGGCATGTGTTCTGTATGGGGTGAGCCCCTTTCTCAAACTGCACAATCATTTATGCCCGAGCTACTGTATGGAGCCAACCGAAGTTTAGTAAAGGTAATTGTTATCCATGACATTGTAATTAGAAATCCTTCTGTTGTTTGTCAATGGCTTTAATGAAACACTTGTCAACTCATGTGTTGAAGAGGGATGAGAATGTCCACCCATGTGATGAGGAGAACAGAAGGAATGTTAACCTTATTACGTAGTAAAAATTTTGACTGAAAAGGAAAGTGTGAGATACGGGAAAATGTACAGAGTGCCTTATTTGTCGGTATACCTTTAACATCAATACATTATATGCAGTAGGTACTGTCAAAATCACGAAGACATATTCCTTATTTCCATTTAAGGTTTTAATGATATCTTAACTTCATGTAGTTTGTTTTTACAAACAGGCGAGATCTCTATTGAAGTCTCTTTTGATAATAGGAGCGTCCATTGGACTTCTTCTAGGAACTGCCGCAACTTCTGTCCCTTTTGTTGTTCCTAATTTCTTCACATCTGATACAGTAGTGATAGGAGAGGTTGGTTGAATTTGTTACAATCTTTGCCCATTCTGTATCTAGGTATCTTAAGGTTTTGAGCTATGCCTACTTCCATTGCAATAACGAAAGTTGTTTATGTATGCAGATGCGCTATGTTTGGATTTGCTTCTTCCTTGCTGTGAGTGTGACTCCATGTATACTCCCCTGTGAGGGTACATTGCTGGTAATAAAATCCAACTTGCTTCCTTGTTTTATTGTATATTTATCTAATTCATTGCTATGAATATAGTTTTCCACTTGTGGAGCTATATCTAGAAGTATCACACTCAATTTGTTGACTGGCAACCTGTCAAATTATTGATCCAACTGGGTAAAACCCGACTAAATCTGACTTGTAAATTTGTAATCTTTAAACTTGCAAGTCCCTGTAAAATTAGCCCAAAATACCTAAAGTTGAGCATCGAAGACCTAAACCTGACTGGGGAAAAAAAAAAAAACCAAATGTGAATGTCATTTCAAAAGCCCAATAAATATTGGTGCATATATGCACTTCAACTCCGGAAATTTATAATGATTGACCCAAACCCAACTCTGCTGACCCATTTGACACATGCTGCTTCATTGGCGCTTTGTATTTAATTTTTGTAACTATAGATATGATGATGATCAAGTAACACATTAGGAATTTGAGATACATTTTTTTTTTCATGTGCAGGCTGGCAGGGATCTCAAATTCATTAGTATTTCAATGAGCGGATGTTTCGCTTTGGGCGCCCTTGTATTACTGGTACTTGCTGATCTTCCTTAGCATTGCAAATATCATACAATCACAAAATTTGTTACCCTCTTCTCGAGTGAAATTGATGCATATTCCTGCCTTTGTTTATAATTTGACAGCTCGTGAGAAGTCAAGGAGTAGGTTTAGTAGGCTGTTGGAGTGCCCTTGTTGGATTTCAATGGGTACCTTTCTCTTCTCAAGTTTGTAATGGAGTAACTCATATTTGTGCAGAGCAGTTCATTTGACATCTTTTGATCAATTTTTTCTGATACAATACACAGGCACGCTTCTTGATTTCTCTAAGACGCCTTCTTTCTCCTAGGGGTGTATTATTCTCCGAGGATCTTGACCGTTTCAGATTGGCTGAGCTTGAGGTAGCTTAGGTAAAGATTCAACAAACACCTTCAAAAAATTCTTTTCATTGGTTAAACTACCTTCAGCAAATTTGAGTAAGGATAAATTTTATGTTGCAGGGAATCAGGGTATGTACAATCATAAAAATTATTCCATAGTAGTTCTTTGCAAGAATTGCAACTGTATTCTCTGATATTTCTAACATTAGAGTTTCAGAGATAGAAGTATATATGTAGCTTAAGGTGAAATGTAATTGAATATCATAATCTATGTATTTGATAAACTTTGCAGAAAATCCCCCTCTACCCCATGATTCATTGTGTTATGTTGGATCTCTAGTCGACTTGTAAACACAACCTTGAAACATCATACTGATACAAAAACGGAGTAATTCGGTACAAACTAATGAAACAAACCAACACAAGTTCAGGGGTGATTTTAGCAAAAATGGCAACAAAAGAAGCTCAATTCAATCCTTAAAAACTCAAGTGTTCAACCTTTGCAAGAAGAGAAAGCAGGTAAATAGTTGCAAAATCATGAGTAAAATAACATATAAACTATGGTTACCACAGTTTTGTTTTAAAACCCAAAACAAAAAAACGATAACGACCAAGCCCTTAATAAACATACAATGACGGAGAGAGACTAACGCCAAGAGGGGTTGGAGTGAATGCAATAGTGAAGATTAGTGGTTAACCCAAAAAGGCCAAAGGGCAGGGTTTCTCATCCTCCACCATTGAAGATGTTCAAGTGTTTTGATTTCTCCATTGAAACTATTTGTATGTTTCACTTTCTCCATTGAGGGGTCAATTTCGAATTTTCCATTAAAAGCTTTGATTGAGAAACTCTGTTAATTGATAAAATCATGCTTATGATAGATTACTTCTCTATCTACATACTAAAACCGAAAAAATCAAATATACTGAAAAGATAAACATACACTATTTACTCTCAAAGTAGATCGTGACCCAATAATAGAGGTGATTAAGATGGACTCAACCCTTTTTAGGTGGGCCATGGACAAACATTTTAAATTATTAGTTTTTTTTTTTTGCCCAAAATGGCCTAATTAAAATTTACAGGTTTTGGACAAGCATTTTCAACTTGACCCGGTCCGATATAACGGCTTTTTTTTTTTGGCAATTTGGCACGACCCGAACTCGACTCATGATCGCCTCTACCCAAAGAGATACAACTTAACCATCTATTTAAAAAAAAAAAAAAAAAAACTTAATCATAAATGATTTGATTTTTTAATCATTTTGGAGTATTGAACCAACTAACTTCAATACTCCAAAGTCCAAACATAGCAAATTCCAAATGGTACATCCTCACTTGCTTAGCTCCACATAATTCGATTTCTATCGTACTTCACTTGCATACTTGCATTACATCAGTTTATTCCGTTATCACCAAATCTTTCTCCAATTCTTTTGACAATAATACACCAGCCAAAATGCAATTCAAAGCCATACTTTCCCCTACTCTTAACATTCAAATCAGTATTCCCACTATTAAACATTTATCTTTCTCATCCAATTTGCAGCGCCCTAAATCCTTCCTCCAACCCTTCAATTTATGCTTTCCTGAATTCCATCCAATTCCCAGAAATTTGCAAAAAAATGGCTGCATTAGCCCTAGCCAAGAATTTCTGGGTGATAATCTTCAAACCCATGAACCAGAGCCCGAAATTAGTAGTTTTGAGACTAACCCAGAAATTCAAAACCTTGAATTTTCAGAACCCACTAATGAAGCTGAAGAATTTGCTAATCAAGGTACATGGGATCAAATGATTGAGATTATTAAGTTTTCTGGGCCTGCTACTGGGCTTTGGATTTGTGGGCCTTTGATGAGTCTCATTGATACTGCTGTTATTGGCCAAGGCAGCTCTCTTGAGCTAGCTGCTTTAGGTAATTTTGAGTCTGATTTTTTTTTTTAAATAATGATTATGATTATAAGGTTGATTTAATATAATGGTGATTGATTTTATATGTTAATAAATGGGCAGGTCCAGCAACTGTACTATGTGATTATGTTGGATTTGTGTTTATGTTTATTTCAGTTGCAACTTCCAATATGGTTGCTACTTCACTAGCTCAAAAGGTCATTTGCTTTACCATCTTATAATTCTTACTTTTATGTGCTTACCAAATTGTAATAGTTTTTCATTGATTAATTATATGTCAATTGTTGAAAGGGCAGGTTTAGTAACTGTGATTTGTGATGTTGTGTTATTAAGGAACGAGATGTTTATCTTAATGAGAATGAATTTATGTGTAATATGACAAGCTAAGTAACATCTTAATAATGCAATCTCATTCCCAACATTGTGTTTTTAAATAAGGAAATGTTGAGTACCATCTAATACCTCCCCCAAGTGGTAATGGACGGTAATGAAATATGTGACGAAAGAGAGAGAGATAATTTTAGGTGATCTAGCATTACCACGAGAATGAACATTGATTTTTCTGACAAATTTATGTACAAATTTATTCTTATTACGTCCATTTATTACCAGTGATCAAATGTGCTGTAAGTTTTGTAAGGCTTTGAAAGATGAACTGTTGCAGAATTGGTATTATTATTATTATTATTATTATTATTATTATTATTATTATTATTATTATTATTATTATTATTATTATTATTATTATTATTATTATTATTATTATTATTATTATTATTATTATTATTATTATTATTATTATTATTATTATTATTATTATTATTATTATTATTATTATTATTATTATTATTATTATTATTATTATTATTATTATTATTATTAATGTCCAATTGAGTTTTACTTACTCGAGAATGAAATGTATCTATTTGATATTTTTGGATATTTTTTCATCAGGCATAATGATTGTTAATGTTAACTACATCAAACATAGACAACATACACATGCCATACTTTATACCAATGTTGGTGGGAATTGGAACTATCTGTGAACAACAATGACTATCAAATCAGCCTGTGTAATCTACTAATATGCATATAGTGTGATTCGCAATTGCTGTTTAATATTGCACACAAAGTCACGATTCACTTGCATGTAATTGAAACAGGATGAGGATCAAGTGCAGCATCAGATATCCATGTTACTATTCATCAGTCTGGCAAGTGGATTGCTGTTGTTTTTGCTGACAAAAGGCTTCGGTGAATGGGCTTTAACTGGTAATTGAAACTGGAACAGGAACTTTGTTGCTACCACGTCCACGTGCCAACTTCTAATGAAAACACCTTATTTTCTGTCTTGATTTTGATTTCCGCTGTTGAGTAGATTGTGTTGTTTCACCATCACCAGACTGCCACCATCTCATTTTTCATATCTCCGTGTTTTCGTTCAGCTTTTGTGGGAGTTAAGAATGTGAATCTTGTATCTGCTGCGAATTCGTATATACAGGTTTGTTACTTTTGATATGTGTTCTATCTGTTTACTCTGCTTAGGAATTAGAGGATGTTGTGCATTTGATAATGTGCAATGTTCATCTGAATAGGAGCATTGTCAGAACACTCAGAAATGCTAATAAATTTCACTATGCTTTTAGTGCTCAAATACTCCCAAATAAGATATGGTATATATATGACATATCTTGAGTAGTTTGTAGAAAATTTGTGCATTCCTAATTTGAATGTGTGGTCTTCTTTCTCAACTAACATCTACTACGTATTAAGTATATTTTAGACTGTGAATGGGAAAAACTGGAGACCCTTTATAATGAGTAACAATGTCTTTTCTTTGCACTAAAAGATTATTTATGTTCTTTCAATAAGTTGCTGACAATCATGCTTTGCAAAATCAACATTTGAATAAACTTCACTACCATTGTAGTAGCTTGTTTTTCTGACTCATAAATGTTCAACAAGGATACAAGTGAACTCATGCCCTATTAAATGTTTTTCAAATTTTTCTTTATGTCTTTCAAGTAACTGTACACTCACATCTTATATTTTTTTTAATACCAAAGTTATCTGGCACGTAAGTTTCCTTCAGCTTAATCATTGTATTTTTTATTTATTTATTTATTTTTTTTTTTTTTTTGCATGGGTTGATAGATTCGTGCCTTAGCATGGCCTGCCATTCTTGTTGGCTATGTTGCTCAGAGTGCCAGGTAAAACACACTGCATATTATTTACCTTTATATAATCGGTTGCTTTTAGCACCTGGCCTACAAAAACACGCAATTGCCATTTGTTGTATTAAGCATGTTATTTTTCTTGTTTATCAACAAAAAGCCTAATTATATGCCTAATGTATTGATGTCCTGCCTCTAATTTCCAGTCTAGGCATGAAAGATTCGCTGGGACCATTGAAGGCCCTGCTCATTGCCAGTGCTCTCAATGGCCTTGGTGATATAATACTCTGTACCTTCTTAAATTATGGGATAGCTGGTGCAGCGTGGGCTACTGCAGCATCACAAGTGTGTTAACTGAATAAAATCTTTGTTTATGTATCAATGTTTAGCCAATTTAGTCGTTTCATCATTCCATTGTCTACATGTTTGTATTCACCATTTTTTAAATCGTGGGAATGATCTTTCAGATTGCTGCAGCTTATGTGATGATTGATGGTTTGAATAGAAAAGGTTACAATGGGTATTCCTTTTCAGTTCCATCACTTGCTGAACTGCAAGTGATAGCTGGGATTGCTGCCCCTGTCTTTGTAACCATGGTTTCTAAGGTTTGACCATTATAGTAACTTCACATCTGATCCTAGCATTTTTTTTTACTCCTAATTAATTTATGTAAGCTATCCCATTTCGTGTCAGGTGGGCTTCTACGGTCTACTTATATATTTTGCTACGTCTATGGGTTCGCATGTAGTGGCTGCTCATCAGGTGAGCTAAACCTGCCTAATGTTCAGGGATCTCCAATTCTATTTTAATTGCAGACTCCTATCAAACAGGTTATATGCTCTCAACTGACGGACTGCTGTGTAGGTGTTGCTTAATATATTTGGCATATGTTCAGTATGGGGTGAGCCCCTTTCTCAAACTGCACAATCATTTATGCCCGAGCTATTGTATGGAGCCAACCGAAGTTTAGTAAAGGTAATTGTTATCCATGACATTGTCATTACAAATCCTCCTGTTGTTTTTCAATAGCTTTAATGAAACACTTATTAACTCATGTGTTGAAGAGAGGGATGAGAATGTTCACCCATGTGATGAGAATAGAAGGAATGTGAACCTTCTTTAATTTTTTGACTGAAATGGAAAGTGTGAGATATTGGAAATATACAGAATGTGCCTTATTTGTTGGTATAACTTTAACATCAATACATTATATGCAGTAGGTACAGCCAAAATCTTGAAGTCATTCCTTATTTCCATTTAAGGTTTTAAAGATATCCTAACTTTCATGTAGTTTATTTTTACAAACAGGCGAGATCTCTATTGAAGTCTCTTCTGATAATAGGAGCATTTCTTGGACTTCTTCTAGGAACTGCCGCAACTGCGGTCCCTTTTGTTGTTCCAAATCTCTTCACATCTGATACAATAGTGATAGGAGAGGTTGGTTGAATTTGTTACAATCTTCGCCCATTCTGTATCTTGGTGTCTTAAGGTTTTGAACCATGTCCACATCCTTTGGAATAACGGCATTGTCTCTGTATGCAGATGCGCAATGTTTGGATTTGTTTCTTCCTGGCTTTGAGTGTGACACCTTGTATACTCCCCTGTGAGGGTACATTGCTGGTAAAATCTAACTTGCTTCCTTGTTTCATTGAATATTATCTTTTTCATTGCGATGAATATAGTTTTCCACTTGTGGAGCTGTATATAAAAGTATCACACTCAATTTGTTGGCTGGCATCCTGTCAATTGTTTACCCAACTGGGTTAAATCTGACTAAATCTAACTTGTAAATTTGTAATCTTGATATATAAAAGTCCCTGTAAAGTTAGCCTATAATTCTTTCCCACAAATTGAGCTTTACAGACCTCAACCTGACTGAGAAAAAGGACCAAATGTGAATATCATTTCAAAAACCCAATAAAATATGGTGCAAATAAGCATTCAAATCCAGAAATCTATGATGATAGACCCAAACCCAACTCTGCTGACCCGTTTGACACATGCTGCTTCATTGTCGTCTTGTGTTTAATTTCTGTAGCTATTGATATGATGATCAAGTAACAGATTAAAAATTTGAGATGTTTCGCTTTTTTTCATGTGAAGGCTGGCAGGGATCTCAAATTTATTAGTGTATCAATGAGTGGATGTTTCGCTTTAGGCGGAATTGTATTACTGGTATTCTGCTGATCTTCCTTAGTATTAAAAATATCTTACAATCATAAATGTTATCCTCTCCTCCTCGGGTGAAATTGATGCATATCCCTGCCTTTGTTCAAAATCTGACAGCTCGTGAGAAGTCAAGGATTAGGCTTATTAGGCTGTTGGAGTGCCCTTGTTGGATTTCAATGGGTACCTTTCTTTTCTCAAGTTTGTTGTAACTGATATCTGTTCAGAGCAAGTCATTAGGCATCTTCTGATCAATTTTCTCTCATACAATACACAGGCACGCTTCTTGATTTCTCTTAGGCGCCTTCTTTCTCCTAATGGCGTACTATTCTCAGAGGATCTTGATTGTTTGAGATTGGCCGAGCTTAAAGTTGCTTAGGTAAAGATTCAACAAACACCTTCAGCAAATTCTTTTCATTGGTTAAACACTTAAACTACCTTCAGCAAATTCGAGTAAGATGGATTTGGTGCTTCAGGGTTTGTACAATCATAAAACTATTACGTACATTTTTTTCTTTATTCCATACTGTTTGCAAGAATTGCAACTGTATCCTCTGATACTCTAACATTAGAGTCTCAGAGATAGGAGTATACATATAGCTTAAACTGAACTGTAATCAACTATCATAATTCATTTTTTTGGGATTATTTGCAGAAAATCCACCCCCTTTTACCCCATGACTTCTTGTGTTATGTTCGATCTCACAACCTTGATTAATGCATACGGAAACTCACAATCAAAAACTCATTATAAACATCAAACTGATACATAAACGGAGTAATTCAGTACAAACTAGTGAAGCGAACCGACACAAGTTTAGGGGTGATTGTAGGGAAAAAAAAAAAAAAAAAGGGGGCAACTAAAGAAGCTGAATTCAGTCTTAAAAAACTCGTGTTCAACCTTTGCAAGAAGAAAAGAGGCATGCTTCCAAAGTTTGTAAGTTCTTTCTTTCGAAATATCAGTGGTTAATATTTGGGAGGATTGGGACTTAGTGTATTGTTTTGTTTTGCATTATTAATTAATTATGTTGGGTCAAATCTGAAATTGGATTACTTGGTATTTGGTGTTACAATTGTGGTATATCATCATATATGGTCCCATAGAAAGCGTGCGAAACGGCGTAATGGACGAGAGGTGTGAAGTTATGCTTGGTAATATAAGTACTTTTTTTTGGCCTTTTTGTGTGGGAAAGGCCCGTGAGCTTTTAAAAATCTATAGAAGTGACAAAGGAAATACAGTATTCAATTTTAGAGAGTAACGGAGCAGTCATTTTTGTCTGGATCGGGTCATTTTCAGATTTAATGGAAATCAATTTACTATGAAAAGTAGATAAGTTTCGATTATACTGCGTATTTATTTATTTTGGTTCAAATCAATTGCAATTTGAGTCATCTAATTTTAGGTACAATTTTGCTGAATTAACCATTTAAGTCAGCAAATCGGGTTATATTGTTTGGGTGTACTTTTACATAGTATGACTACTTAAGTGCCCACTTCGCCCCACCCCACCTCCCCTATTTATTCATAATGAGCATGACGTGATTTAAAATTGGTCGGATTGGAATTTTTAAAGATGGCACCGGCCTACCCTGACAAGCTGAATCAAGATACAAAAGGCACAATTACTACATATGGGCATATCAAAACTCAAAACTCTAAAATTTTGACATGAAATAAAAATTATAAAAACATGACACGATCTGACACGATAAAAACATGGGTCTGACAATCAGGTCAATCAAATCCCCAGCGCGATACCTCAAACACAAACCACGACCCAAAATTTCCATATTAGAATTCTCCAACCCCGATGCCCAATAACACAACCCTAATAATAATAATAATAATAATAATAATAATAATAACAATAACAATAACAAGTAGGTCCATCCATCCATCCACGAAATATTCATTGATTATAAATTCACAATAACTTCGTATGTACATGTACATTTAAGTACTTAAGATGCCAAGGACGTACTAGTCATTCATCATAAGTACTTAAGATTTGTCATAGTAGGTTACCTAATTAATTATCCAATATAGACCATAAAAAGAATACCAAAACAATCACAATAAAAGACATCCATTTGTACATTAATTAATTATCATGCATCAAACAACATTAAATACACCCCCCAATTACTCACACGCCTCCTTTTACATTTATAAATATAAATAAATAAATGTTTTCTCTCTCCTTGGAAATTATTAATTAATTAGTTTACCCCACAACTCTTCAATATCCCTTCTTTATTACTACTACCCTCCTTTCATTCTTGGCTATAACATTAAATTCCAACACCAATAAAACCAAAACTAATTAATGGTTATTTAATTTTTTTCTCACACCCAATTCCAAACCCTCATTTAATTTTCATCATTTTCTTCCCACCCCGTAATAAATTCGAACTTCCCCTTTTTTTTTTTTTTATTTATTCATTTTTCTTTCTTCATTCTTTTCATATCTCCACTTTTTTCTTCCAATTTTCTCTCTCTTTTTTTCATCATTTTCTCTCTTCTCTGTTTCAAAATATACATATTTTGAATAAAATTATGGCTGCTGATGTTAGTATGTTGATTAAAGATAATAATACGAAATCTGGGTTAATTACTCGTGATTTTCTTGGTGGGTGTTTTGGTATTGATTCTAAAGAATTAGACCTTGATTTGCATGTTCCTAATGGTTGGGAAAAACGTCTTGATCTTAAGGTACCATACTTTTATTTTATTTTATTTTATCTTATCTTATTTTATTTTTCTTTTCCGTTCGTATGTTTTGATTGTGCCCGGGTTTTTAATACCCAGGCTCGTGTTTAAAAGGTGTAATCAATGTTTGAACTCGTGACCTTCTTGTCAATAGATGATCGGTGATCATGTATGGGTTATGGGCTTATAGGTTTTTTTTTTTTGAGGGAATGGACTTATAGTTATACGAGTAGTTCATTAAAATTTTTGCGCTTTATATTTTTGTTTTTTTAAATTTATTTCGTTTTTAATATTGAAAAAATGTATTTATTTATGAATTCAGAAATTTATTGCATCATTTAAGTGATATAATAAATGCTACGATGATCAATGTGTGACTTTTAAGCATAGTGATTGCTCACGTTCATTCTTTTTTCTATTATTTCTCTTTTTATATATTTCCACTGATTATACCTGTAAATGTTAAGATGTTACAAAGTTCAAATCTTGATTAATTTTTTAATTATTATTTCATAATCCTAGTATCTTACCTTAAATTTGAAGGTCTGGACAATTAATTTTTTTGGCATATGTTAAAGTTAATTCTCCTGGTAAATAGGGTTGATAATGTTGGAGTTGATTTATCTTTAATACATGTTGATGCAAGTTACTTCCTCCGTTATTGGACTTTTATACTACGGAGTATTTACCAATCACGCGTAACCTGGTTAGATACATCTTAATATATACTTTCAAAATATTAAATTTTTTTAAATAAAAGATAATTAGAGATATTAATATAGTCAAAAGTTTTGATTGACAAACGTGAAAGTTCAAACGATGCAATTATAGAAGAACAGAAGAAATATGAAGAATTAATTAATACCTCAAACGTAACTATAGTACTTTGTATAATATTGATAATTTTTCAAAGAAAGGAAAAACCTAGCTAAACCTGTTTTTAATTGTGTTCGAGACTAATTATGAGTACTATGTTCTGTTTTCTGATAGTAGAAAAAAACTAAAAATATTATGTTCAAGTACCATGTCCAGTACCCAAAAATATATATATATATATATATATAAAAAAAAAAAAAGGAGTTTGCAAATTCATAACCCCAAGGGCAAATTGAACATAGTACTATATCATGACGGTACGTATTAGTGTCACGTATTGATTGGTGTAATTAATGTTCGGGTTTATTAACGCGTTGTATCTGTATCGTTTTGCAGTCAGGAAAAGTCTACATACAGAGAAGCAATCCTGCAAACTTAGCATCTGAACATAAGAAAATGGCAAAAGAGATTTCCACCAAACCCCAAGATTTAAATGTGTTTCAACAATCATCATCATCATCATCCAATACAAAGCCAACACTTGGACTGCTTGAACAACCAAGTTTAGACCTTAAGTTAATCCCTAATAATCAACCCTCAAATTATTCAAGTGTATGTACTTTAGACAAGGTGAAATCAGCTCTTGATAGAGCTGAGAGAGCCTCACCTACATCCTCATCATCAACATCCTCGTCGTCTTCATCTAAGAAGCGTTGGATGATGATGCCTACGACTGTCAGATCATCATCAAAGTCGTCTCCATCACCCTCGAATTCCTTGTCATTGTCGATTGGTGAGGAGGAACGGGAGTCATCAAGGTTGTCGAATTCCTTACCTTCTGATAATCAAAATGAAGGGTTATTGGTTGCTGCAGCTTGCCCTGCTTGCTTGCTATATGTGTTGATATCGAAGAATGATCCTAAATGTCCTAAGTGCAATTCAGTTGTTCATTTGCCTACGATGAATAAGAAGCCTAAGATTGATCTTAACATGTCGGTATGACTCATATGAGCTCGGGTTGTCTAGGAATTGAAGTCGGGATGCAGCCAGTTTGATTGGATTTTGAATGGTTTTATCCTAGCATTTCTTGGTGGGGGTAATACTTCTAGTATGGTTTAGATCAGCCTTATGAAAGATGATAGTTCTACGAGAGCTGAGATAGGTAGTTTATTGATAGACTAATAGACTTGTACATTTCTAAAGTTATACATGATTAAGGAAAAATTTCTTTAGCTTTTCATCCTTCTTTTGATTCAAATGTCTTTCAATACTTGGCTTGTTCTTTTAGTATCCGAAGTATAGGGATGGGATGGTTTGAACAGGTATGCCTATCTTGCAGGCTACGAGTAGCATACTTAGTAGCTGCAAGGAATAACATGTTAACTGCCCTCGAGGGTAACTCAAGGAAACTCCCTCCGTTGCTTAAGTTAGCTAATGGTCAGTAATGTAATGACATCGTTGGGCTGTGATGCCATCTTCAGACTGCCATGACATCTCCGGGCTCTGATGCCTTACCAAGTTACCACCATGGTACTCTGATCTTCAATCGCGAAGCCCTTGTGAAAATTTCTAGGAGTGCTAAAGGTAACACACAATGGAAAACTCTACTCCCTTGTGTTATTTTAGTGAACTAACTGATGATATTCTGTAAGTCTTTAAAACATCAATTGCATTTAAGGCTTTTCATAGTATTTCCAATTTCATGGAGATCATATTGTTTGGTCTATTAAGAGAACCCAAATTAATGAAACAAATTTTTATTTAAGGCCTGGATGATGGCCCATAAACTTTTATTTCCTAATAATGGGCTAAAGATAAATTAAAATTTTAAAAGCCCAATAGGCCCACAAGCCTCATAATAAGTCTTAAAATTTAAAGTAGTTATAGCATAGTTTTAAATAAATTGGTCATACAATAGATATACGTCGATTATAAAATTATACAAGAATGATCGATAGTTACCCCAATTCAATATCTAAAAGTTCTTTTATTACGGAGTATCAAAGTTGAGTTGAAGTTAAGTCACACCGTGTGAAGCTAATCATTTTATTTTTATAAATCTTATCTTGTGATCTAATTATATTAAAATCATATCAATCTTAAATTAACCCTTAGGTCAAAAGTTACCCAATTTTAATTAAAAGTCATCTTAAAATTGTTTGTTTGTTTGGTTTTTTTTTTTTTTTTTTTCTTCGAAGTATATCTATATACACAAAAAGTTTCTATTTAAATGAGGGATTTAAAACTTAACATCAACAAATTATAACTTCAATAGGGGATTAGATATTCAAATAATTTCAATTCATTTGATTTTCTCTATAATAATGTAAACTAGCTTAAGGAAATTAATTATATCCAACAAATAAAACTAATAAAACTTGATAAAACATACAAATCAAATATATAGAAATTATAATGTCATAATATATATAAATAGGCAAAGCAACAAATATCTAAAAAATGAATTTTTTTAGTTTGTCCGAACTCGAGAATTTTTCAGGCGGGGCTTGGTCAGATCTAGTGGCCATTTTAGTGAATACTTATTCATAAATGCATTTTTAATAAACATCAAAAATCAATCGAACAACAAACTAAAATCTCCATTAAATTATTAGCAAAAGTGCAAACATACACAAAATTACAAATAATATATTGCCTTTATATCTAAAAATCATTTGTTAAACACAACATTTATTTTATAGCAGTATATCAGTTTGTGATAATATGTACGTTTAGTAGTAAAATTTCATAAATAAAATTGTAATTAACTCGAATATATAGTTATATTGAATTGAAATTGATATAAAATATTAGCTAGAGGTATTTGAAAAAAATAAATAAATAAATAAATTTTAAGTGATGTTTTAAAGTAATTTCTTTAACATCTATTATATGAATCAATTTATTATAAATTTTTTGGCAAAATATAATAATACTCCATTTAAAATATAGTTAAAAAGGAGTTGAGATTTTTTTTATTTTGAAAGAAGTTGAAATAATTATTTAGGTAAATGTATATATATAGAATAATTATGAACACCAAATAAAAAGGAATATATAGTTGTCATAAAGATAATATAAAAGATTTGAAATGATATTATTATAGAATCAAATATTAACAAAAAAAAAAAAAAAAGGTTAAAAAGGGAGGGGAGTCTTGGAGGGAAAAAATAGCACCATGATGTGACACGTGTCACTCCCGGTGTCTGTTTTAGTATTAAGTTATTGATTGATTGATTGATTGTATCGTGTTACATTGAAATTCTGTTTTTATTCCTAGTTGTTACTGTAAATATTAGGATAATATGAAAGGGGTCAAGACAACCTAAAATAAGGAGGAAGAGAGTTTGATTCAAAAACAAGACTCAAGAAATTTCCATACAAAAATTAATGGTGATGGTAGGAGACTAGGAGTTACCCTTCCTTAAAAATTTAGAGCTAACTTGAAATTCTAATAGAGACCCGTACCTTAAGCTCTAATGCGATGTTAAATTTTAAAATAATATAAAATGGTGTAAGTAACCCAAATGAGACGGAGGAGAATTTAGTTCACAAATAAGACCCAATGAGATTCTATATAAAACTAATTAGTGAATAGTAAGATCGAGTGAAAACATCTCTCGTCTCTATCATATTGTGAGACACCCACAATTGGGATTACAAATTTACAATAACACTAGCAGTCAAATTGATTGAATGGCAAGAACGGAGTGGAGCCCAGTAGGCTATGCATTATTTCATTTGACCCAATTACGGAATTAGCTGTTGTGGTGGAAGAAGAAAAAGGGCCCAAAATAGTTGGAGAGTCATGGGAAGCGCAAGATATGTCGTTGCTCTGCTTCCACCAGTGTTGCTGTAGGGAAGTATGCTTATAGACTTGTAGTATTCCACCATCATGTAATGTTTTTGGAAAAAAGACTATAAAGTAATATATGCCGTATGAAATAAACTTTTACTTATTGTAGCGGTAGGTTTCAAATTTTCAATCATGCAAAGACATACAAATTAAAGAATCACGGGATTTATCTTTACTCCGTAAGTTCGTAATATTTCAGTATAAAATAATTTTTTATTGATTGTTCCGGTTGATTTCAACATATAAAGACATACAAATTATAGAATTACGAGATTTATCATTACTCTGTAAGTCTATAAGTCATCGTTGTTTCATCTATTAACTTTAGAGTGCCCACTATATCAATTTGTATTAAGGTACAAATGTACAATGCACACCCAAATGAGTGATTCCCTTAAACTTTTACCAATTATGGGAGGGAATGGGGGTGGGGGTGGGGAAGGTATTGGTGTTCGCCTGGGTGTGGACGTGTAGTGGTTAGGTGATAATGGTGGTGTCGTGGTGGTTATTCGTCAACAGAAAGTTGGGTTGAAAATACGGTCTGATTAGGAGAGACTATGTTGCTTGTTTAACTCTAAGTGTGATACAATAGCTTGTGCATGATAATGGAAAGTTAGAAAGTGATGCAAGTAAAATGAGTGACTAGAACTCCCTTCAATTTATGGATTGGTGACTTTAAGTTTACTATTGTCATTTTATTTTTTCTCATTTAATCATTTGAGAAAAATGTCAAAAATATAGATACTTATTTTGTATTCACATTGAGCCTATTACGGAAAGCATGTACATCAAAACCATATTCCTCGACTCCTCGAGCATTTGTGCCTTGACAAAATTTAACCTTGTTACAAACTTACATAGTACATTATACTCCAATTTCACTTTCATATCATTAAAATCATTCTTGGATCTTTCAAAGGATATCAACTTCCACAAGACTACAAGTTCCAACTACCCTTTCTCCTCTCTTTCCAAAATCAAACATTTCCTAAGTTATTTTCTTTCCTTTTCTTCATCATCTTCTTCATTTTCCTTGTACTAAACAAACAACCAAACAATGCAATTCAAAGCCATAACACCCATTCCCCCTCTTATTCAACTCAAACCCTTAACACTAAACCCAACCTATTTCCCTTTCCCCTCTTTTACCTCTTCCCTTTCCTCACATTTCCGCTCTAAACCCTCTTCAAATCCACTAAAGTTACCAACTTTCAGTCACCCAACTCTTCACATTTCCCAAAAACTTCACTGCATCACCCCTGCTCAAGAACTTTCCAGTGAATCTGATTTTAGGGATGAAGAAGAAAACCCTGATTTGGTGGACCCCACAACTGAGAAATCCACTAGTCCAAGCTTATGGAATCAAATGATTGAGATCATCAAGTTTTCTGGGCCTGCTACTGGGCTTTGGATTTGTGGGCCTTTGATGAGTCTCATTGATACTGCTGTTATTGGTCAAGGCAGCTCCATTGAACTTGCTGCTTTGGGTAATATTATCTGATTTTTTTTAAAAAAAATTTGGGGGTCTTAAATTTTATAAAATAATTGTATTGTGTGTTATGATTTAATGAAGTGGGGTTAATGTAATGTTTAATCTGCAGGTCCTGGAACTGTCCTTTGTGATTATATGAGCTATGTGTTTATGTTTCTTTCAATTGCAACATCTAATATGGTTGCAACTTCACTTGCTAGACAGGTGCATTACTCTGTTCCCTAATTAGTTATCGTAGTGTTACACTATTATTTTTATTTCTAAATAATAGGCTGCATTTGATCACACATATGTTTATTTTTCAAGAAATCGAGTTGAAGTATCATTACACAACTATTGTTACGTCTAAACTGTATCCACGATGCCAAAAGGTTGTAATTTCTTAAAATGGTTAGCTAGTTTAGGGTAATCGGCGATTCAAAATAGAAATGTGGCCTATTATTTAGCTAGAAGCGAGTATATAGTATTTTTTGAATGACTTTGTATATGTATATCAATATGAATTATAATTTGTGTGATTAATGCAGGATGAGAAGCAAGTGCAGCATCAAATATCAATTTTGCTATTTGTGGGTTTGGCTTGTGGAGTGTCAATGCTTATATTTACGAAAATTTTTGGTTCATGGGCTTTAACTGGTAAGTAAAAGTGGTATACGAACATATTTTGTTTATACATGTTGATCTTCGGTGAAATACTTGATCATTTGTTGCTTCCTTGTGAAAGTTTTGTTCTAATTCCTAGAATAAAGCCTTTGCTTGCTGTAATTGCAGCTTTTGCTGGAGCACAGAATGTGCACCTTTTGCCTGCTGCGAATTCTTATATTCAGGTTTGTTACTATATTGTGATCACTTCTGTGTCTTGTGTCTTTTTTTCTAGTTGGTTTGGTCGCTATTTGGGGCAATCACTGCCCCGCTGCTGAAGAGGTATTGATCTGGTCTGTAATTGAGGTAACAGTTGTGATTTAGGAGTACCTGTGACAAATTTTGGCACTGTTTTCAAATGGTTTTGATCACACAGGAATATGATGTTTCAATATGTACTGAAATTAGAGATGTTAAACATATCGAGTTCATGAAAGGACTGATACATGTGTCCATTTCAAGGACATGACTTTGTAAATTTGTATTATGACTAAGGTAACACAATTGAATACATGTATCCTTGATATTTCTAAAAATCTTCAAATGTTCATCCCTTGGATAGTGGTGTATCTAAAACAAGGTGCTTTCATGTTTCCTTGCTTCAATGCACTTGTTTGTTACATGGTATTAGCTAACTCTACACTTTCTACCTCCAAATTATGGTATTTTGGTTTGCTTGATTCTGATTTGTTGAGTCTTATTTGTGCGCACATCTTCTTCTTCCTTTGATTGTCAAAGACTTTTTCTTTTGCCTGCTAGATTCGAGCTTTAGCATGGCCTGCTATTCTTGTAGGATGGGTTGCTCAGAGTGCAAGGTACTTGATGTTCCCGTGTAAAAGTTATTTTCTATTTTACCTCTATGTTAAGACATATATTTTCTCATTTGTTATTAGTCTTGGCATGAAAGATTCAATGGGACCTTTGAAGGCCTTGGTAATCGCAAGTGTCTTAAATGGTGTTGGTGATATAGTACTCTGCATGTTCCTTGGCTATGGGATTGCTGGTGCAGCATGGGCAACTGCAATATCACAGGTGAGCTCAGTCCGTTTATCTTCTTTGTTCTCTTACTATTGCTATCCCGCTCTTTTCTACTATAACTTAGTTTTTACTATTGTTATTTTGCTTTTGTGTCTCTGATCTCAATTGCTGGAATATTCCTTGTTCAGATTGTTGCAGCCTACACAATGATTGATGCTTTGAATAAGAAAGGATACAATGGGTATTCTATTGCAGTTCCAACGCTCCCTGAACTTCAAGAAATATTTTCAATTGCTGCCCCAGTATTTATAACTATAGTTTCAAAGGTTTGTTGCGAATTTAAGTAGCATCAAGTTTAAATTATAGCTATTTGAAGCAAAAATCAGCTGACATTCAAGATATGTAAATTTTGTTTTAGGTGTCCTTTTACTCTTTGATAATATACTTTGCTACCTCCATGGGAACGCATACAATTGCTGCTCATCAGGTGAGCCTAATTTGTATAAGGCTTTTCAATAATATTTGGCTCTGTACTGCAGCTGAATTTAGGTGGCTAACATAGTGCCAACTGAAAACCTTGTAGGTCCTGTCTCAAATATTCCACATGTGTGCAGTATGGGGTGAACCCCTTTCTCAGACAGCACAATCATTCATGCCAGAGCTGCTGTATGGAGTAAACCGAAGTTTAGTAAAGGTATTCTAGCAGTCAGTTTCCAGTCCTTTTTATATATAAGACTGCCACCAAATCCTAGTGGTCTGAATTGTTTTAGCTCCGAGTAGGTGCCTCTTATAGTAATCATAGTCATTATTCATCATTAAGTCATAATTTGAGGACATTTGGAATGACACTTCAGTGTACAAGTTTATTTAGGAGTTTACTTATATTACTGATGATGTGAATGTTGAACTTATACAGGCCCGAGATCTGCTGAAATCTCTTTTGATCATAGGGGCTTCTGTCGGACTTTTTTTAGCCATTGTTGCAACATCCATTCCTTTCTTGGCTCCCTATGTTTTCACCCCTGATCCCGCAGTTATAGCAGAGGTTAGTTTTGTTTTCCTTTATAAAAATACGTAAATGGTAATGCTTGTTGGACTTGCAAACACATGTAGATTAACACAAGTCAAATTTTGGGATATGACTACAGATGCACAAAGTATGGGTTCCATTCTTTCTCTCTCTATGTGTGACTCCTTGTATACTCAGCTGTGAGGGAACATTGCTGGTAAGAGTTGGAGCTTTCATTTCGATCACTTCCTTGTCGAACTGTAAATTGTCAAGTAATTAGTCATAGCTTCACCATATGAACAACTGCACTTTTGAATCAATTTTAAAAGTCATACTGTCATAGTCTCAATCATCGCAGAGTTGTTGACATTTATTGGATTGGTTTATCGCCTTTGACATGCAGGCTGGAAGGGACCTTAAATTCATTAGTACATCAATGGGTGGATGTTTTGTCTTGGGCTCTCTTGTATTGCTGGTATTGCGATGCTGAACTTTCTGATATTTATTTATCGGCCTCTTGCTGATATTCAGTACAATTATTCTTGTCTTCCTCTTTTCCATCTAAATTCCCAAACACTTAGCTTCCCTCAAGCGAATTTAACACATTTACAATTTGTTCTGTGACAGCTTGTGAGAAGTCAAGGTTTAGGTTTGGTAGGCTGCTGGACTGCTCTAATTGGATTTCAATGGGTAATTTTTTCTCCATCAAATTTTCAGCAGTTCTTTTAATACATCATTTAACATTGCCTGACTGCATTCCCCCTCCACCTTCAATTTATAGGCACGATTTTTTATTGCTCTACAACGCCTTCTTTCTCCGAGTGGGATGCTGTTTTCAGAGGATCTTCTCCGTTTTAATTTGTCTGAGCTAAAAACAGCTTAGATGCTGTACCAGCCACATTTTTTAACGATAAAATTTGGTGCTCTGGGTGTTTTTAAAACCACAGCATATGGTCCAGAAGTCGCGTTCATCATTCTCTGAAGCCCAAATGAGGCTTAGAAGATTACCTACTTGGTGACGCGGTGCATCTATACTGCAAATAATAGTTGATTTGTATACTAGTTGGTGTAATTCTACTGTTCTGTGTAAGTTTGTTGCTCGTATTAATGCTTCAAAGACCGGAACCAAGCCAGATGCATATTAATGATATTATCCATACTAAATCAGTTATTGAAAACAAATAGAAGCCCTTGAAATTATACAGTTCATTGAACAATTATAGGCCTGCTTAAAGAGTTGAAGCTAACTGATTATTGTAAAAAGAAGTGTCAATAAGGACAGAGAACAACTTTCAGATCAAAAGGTGGCAAATTTTAGTAAAGACCCACTCAGTGTTTTGTTGGTTCACCCCTTCAGGATAATCTAATAAAATTGGAACGATACAGAAATTGGCCTTACAAGAAAAAACCCAATTGAGGTCCTTCCTTCCCCTCCGCCTTCTACCAAAGTGTTTGGCCCTTTGAAATACCTAATACGGGGCGTGGGGGCAAGAGGGCCTTATTTAATGTTTAATGTACATTACTAATTAACTATAGTACAACCTAATCCCAAAAGTGATTACACCTTTCCTCCTAATTCTGGTCCTCTCTGTTCTGAAGGGTCATAGGGTGCTTTGTGCTTTCCTACATTCATTTTTTCACTAATTAAATATTACAAATAGTGATTTCATTCCTTTGACTAAAACACACCATAATTAAAATATTAACTCAGTGCTAGACTATAGCTTTGGAAAGGTATATTTAAGATATCTTTATCTTAACTTTTTCCAACAGCCCAATCAAGTAGCTGCTTAGGGAGGAATTGATTTCAGATACCCAGCATTATGATTAAAATCCATACAATAAAGTTTCGTATCATATCATATCTTTAAACCTTTTCTTTTTTTTTTTTTTTTTTAAGGTAAGATGGTCCATTGAAATAAGATGAGGAACCCTTCAAAGGGGTGATTCATATGTCCATTAATTTAAGTATCTTCCTATAGTAGAAATATTAAAATATCATTATTCCATGACTAAGCACTCAAAAGCCGTATAGTTAGATCATCTGACCTAAAAGCTACGGAGTACTAAATTACGTATCGCATATATATATATATATTTACGGTAAGGAGAAGAACCCTATCGAACTTTAACCCTCGTGGTTTTTTTTATCCGATATTTATGGGTTAGACACTTTGAGAGTGAGGGGGAAAGGGTAAAGGATCCGCACCCTCAAAGTGTCTCTAATGGGGATTGAACACCCAACCTCAAGGTTAGATGGTACAATCTTTCCGTATCGCATACAGATTAATTAAACGGCAAAAATCATCATCAAATTAAACTAAAATTCAAGAAAAAGGAAAATAATAGACAATTTCACTCCATGAAAAATTTGTATTATCAAGTAATGAAAAAATCAATCAAAAAAAATCCTATGAAAAAATCTGTCCATATTGAATCATTTCTCACTGTTTTGTTGCCAATGCACTTCTGATTAGACATCCATCAACAGAAATCTCCTCCAATTTAGAGCCATTCCTTTGTACTAACCCATGATCATTAACAGTATAATCCTCTAAATCATCACATAATCCTGAATAATCCTCCCTTATTATCAAAGCATTATGAAGAATAGCACAAGCACCAATATATGCAACAGCACTCCTAAAATCCTCCTCAATTGGCTTGCTCAATATACCCCAATTCCTCAAACTAGCAACTGTTTTAAGCATCGAAATTTGCGATACTCGAAGAGCAGCATTGAACCTCTCCTCATTTGATCCAGGTACAGGGTCATCATATGGGATTATAAGCCAAGGTAGTAAAGGGTATTCATTATTAGTTGCAACCAAATATTGAGGTATTTCCACCCCACCTAAATAAACAGGGGTTGAGTTCAATATTTTCCCTTCTTGTATATCCTTGTATAATGTGGTTGATTTTAGCACCTTTGTGTTGCTCTTATCACCATGAAATCCAGCTACAATGCTCAGAATTCGACTCGACGAATCGACAACGATTTGAGCAGCTATACTCTCTTGTGTACTGAGATTAAACCTTGTACAACTGATCACACCACAACAATTGGGTAACCCTGTAATGTCCTTAAATTTTTGGGACACTGAGTTCAACTCGGCCGAGTTAGGAAACCCAACCCAAAATCTGAAGTTTGTACATAATACCCTGCAAAGTTGTTTAGAGCAGAATTTGGCAACTTGGTCAGTGACCCGAAACCGGGTCGCAATCTCCGAATAGTCCGACCCGGTTGACAATCGGTATAACCCGATACCGAGCCGTAGTTCGGCTGAGAGGTTTATAGTCAATCCAATTGGATCTCGGCATTCGAGGAGTGGCTCGAGCAACCCAGAAAGCCACTCGAAGGTTGATGGCGCCATTTTGAAGAAAACCCGGAACGAGTCAGGGGATGAGTCGACTCGGGCGAGTCGGGCGAGTTTGGATGACCCGGAAAGGGATTCCGGGTCGGAATCGGGATCTGAGAAATGGGTTCGGCTCCGTTTGCGGCGGAGGGAAAGGGAAGCGGCGATTTCGGAGGAGGAGAGGAAGTGGTGGAGGAGAGAGAAAATTGTTTGGAAATCAGAGGAATGGGAATCGGAATTGGAATCGGGAAAAGAGGGAATGGGAGAAGAAGGGTAAAGGAGAAGGATTAAGAGGGTGAGTTGAGAGATTAGAGAAGAGAGTAGAGCTGCTAATTGACGAGAATCCATTTGTCAGCTCTTTCTGTTTCTGTTTTCTCTCTCCTCTGTTTGTTTGCATCTGACTTCTGTCTGTCTGAAGTCTGAACCAGAATCTGATTATACTTTATCAGGTAATCAGAATTAAAAGGTTTTTAGTGGAGCCCTTAGTTTGGATGTATCAGCTTTTCTGGGCCGATTTTTTGTGTACTTCGGATTTGTGGGCCATGTTTTTTTTATGAGTCTCATTAGGTCAAAAAGGGTTCGGATCCTAGTCAATTTTCAGAATGTATCATGTTGTACACTCGAGTGTATAATGAACATCCTGAATTCTATGTATGCACTCGTGCAAAGAGAGACTAATTCCATTATTCTCATATATGATGATTGGGTGCAGTTCAGATTGGTGGTCAGGTGAAGGTGGTAATTGAAGCTGAATGAGTCGACATGCACAACTTATAGGAGTAGACGTTTTTATTGTGGTATCTCTTACCCCATTTGAGGAGAATCTCTCTTTAAAGGTGTTTGGGAAGCATTGACATTAATAGAATCATCTTGTTTATGATATGATACTAGCAGCAATGATACTAAGCTAGCAGCAACATGCCTATATCTTGTTTGGCAATGATACTAAGCTAGCCGCAATGATACGAACGAATTATCTTGTTTGCAATAGATGAAGAAAGAGGATTTATATTGGCTTGCACTTGCTCAGCCTTAAACTGATTTATCTTGTTATAAATACAAAAGGGAACAGCTTCAAGAAGCACATAAGCATTTTAAGATACTAGATACTCAAATTTTACAAAAGAAGTGACATGAATTAGGGAAAAATGATCTACACTATGACAAGTGATGCTAATAATTGTAGCAACAATACCAAACAGCTAATCTATGAGGCAACCTTCTCAGATCTGCGATATCCAAACTGACCTCGACCTGGGCCTCCTGGACGTTTTGGAAATTGTTCTCTTTTCTGCAATTTTTCACATAGAAAACTTTAATCAGAAAAAGAAATTGATTTATCACATGTTGGCCTGTTGGGTGTAAAAAAATTTACCATGAAAGCGGCCTGAGCCCTCTCCCTCTTCTGAGCAAAAAGCTTACGAGAACGCTCTTTCTTCTTCTCAGCCTCTAATTTTGTAAGGCTTGGCCGATAGAATATGACTGTTCGACCAATCTGGCCTACAACAACAGATCCAGTAGCAAGTTCTAGTTGCTTAACAACATCATCCATCTCGCCTGGGCAAGTTCTATGTATCTTAAGCTGTTTTAACATACAACGAAACAAAGCTCAACGAAATTTTTTTTAAAAAAAATGTTATTTTTTTTATACAAGTATAGGAAGAAGAGTATGATAAAACAGTTGCATTCATCCTGCCATTAAAGAAAAGGGGGGAGAGGGGGGGGGGGGGGGGGGGGGGGAGTTGCGTTGGTCACGACATTTACCAGGTTGACAGAAAAAGGATCTTGCAGAATGAAATTAAAGCCAAATCACTAGCTTTGGAAATCAAACCATGGAGGGGTATGCCGGCTATCCAGGATGGCAAGCTAAATCCACTAACTATCCAAACAAAAGCAATGATAGCGTCTAACTAAAACATACAAGTATGAAGTTGCCACAGCAACTGCAAGCGTCTTCAAACATTTACAGTGACTTCATATCTTTATTGGTATTTGGAGAAGAGTTGTGTTATTCCAATATAACTACTTGACTACTTGCACATGTTATAAGATTCTTGCACTGTCTAGGTTGCTGCTTTTACATATATGTAAACTGTCTGAGAAGTGAGAACATAGCAAGATAAGGATATCTTTTAGAACCACAATCATTCAAGCAACGCCAAAACAGTAATTTACAGACTGCAAAAGAAATTAGATTAACCAGCATGAATGAATCATCTCATGAAATCAGCAAGCCTTGAAGCTTTGCAACTCCTGAATTCCACTATCCAATAAACCAGATACTATAACCAACGAACCAGGGTATACATTCGTTATACTTCTACACAGGTCACGTAGGCAATGGACCATATTATCCAAACGAAGCATCAAATGCCCAAATAAAAGATTCCATCCCAAAATGGAACAAAAACACCATAAAGATATGCTTGGGACAAGGGAATCAAACAGTTGGGTAAAAGCTATTTTGGGATTCACTATTCTGTAGAATAGTTGGGGAGAATGATCACTCACCAAAGAGAATTATCTATAACTCCCAATTCCGAAGTCCTAAATAAGGATGTCAGGTTCTTCGAAAATTCAAATATACTAGCTAATCCCCAAGATTTATGAAAAGTGAAACTCACATCCGCCCAAAGCCACCTTATTCACACTTCTCCAAAATCCATTTATGAAGAAGTCAAGGTAATCACATAAAATGTCATAGGTTGTATGAACCACAACCAAAACCACCTCCACCCACATTATGTTAAATTCTACTCCCTCCGTTCCTTTTTGTTCGCAACTAAGTAAAAAATTTTACTACCCCCTTAAATCATTCCTTTTCTCTTACTCTAAGCATAATCAAAATTGTCAATTCCATAGTTCCTACAACAAAATCCTTTTCTTTTGGTGCTACAAAACCAAGTCCCAACTTTCCAATATCATTGCACTAAACCAAAACCCCATTTCCATCAACAAAATATCACCAATCACAAATCCAAAACAAAACTACCACCACCATCACCACATGATAAACCCTAAACCCCTGAAACTTAATTCCTAATTTCCAAATCAAGAATTCCATAAACAATCAATTTAAGCAAATTCAAATTCCACAAATTCCCATATTCAATCAAACATAAACAGTACTAAAAATTCGCCCTTAAATGTAAAACCACAAATTCAACACTTTCACTCAAAAAAATCCAAAACAAACAACAATTAACACAATAAAACAAGAAAAAGGTACAAAAATCAAACCTTGAGAAGTTCATTGGCCTCAAGAGTTTCAGACAAAGCAAAAACAACATTATCAGTAACACAAGATTTACCCACTTGTTGAGACTTAAGCTTATCACCAAGACTATTAGCATAAGAACAAAGATCCTTCTTTTCTTTAACAGTCAAATTGGGCAAATCTCCAACCTTAATTTTAGCAATTTTAGATTCTGGGGTTGCTTCATTTTCCTTAAAATCTTCGGAATTACTAAGGTTTATGTTTTCTTCAAGGGAACAAAACAGGGGAAATGAAGAAGAAAGTGGCTGAAATTGAGATTTTAAGAGAGAGAAAGAGAGTTCAGGGGTGTGGAGGAGAGAGAAAGGGACGGTGGTTGAGAGGTGGAGAGGGCGGAAGATGTGGCGGTGGAGGAGGAATTGAGTTAGTGTTGCGGTGGTTGCCATTTTTTATTTATCCGAAAATGGCAGAAAATTGGAGGATATATAATTAAGAATTAACTCATTTATCCTTTTCTTATTTATATTAAAAAGGTTGTGTAAAATTGTTAAAAAGGGCGTTTGGTCTAGTGGTATGATTCTCGCTTCGGGTGTGAGAGGTCCCGAGTTCGATTCCCGGAACGCCCCATTTTTTTTATATTTTCTACTCCGTAATAAAGTATTTTTCTCTGTTTGTTTTAAGTTGACACATTTTGACTTTGCCACTATTTATACATTTTATTTTGACCAAAAAAAAACCTCTCCAACAGCATAGCTTTAGCAGGAAAAAGTGTGACGGCTGTTTTGTGATTAATACGAAAAACATAATAAGATCAACTTTCTATACTACAATTTATGCTCAACTATTAGTAAAGATATTAATCTAACTTCCTATACTACAATTTATGCTCAACTATTATTAAAGATATTAATCGTTAAATTTATGACATTCGTGAATTAAATAAGAAAACATAGTATGCTAGGTCTAATGGTATAATAAGACCAACTTTTTAACTATAATTAAAGAATCATGAAATTTGTGCATTCGTGAATTGAACAAGGAAACATAGGGCCTGTTCTGATCGACTGAACTGAGCTAAACTGGACTTATTAAAGCTGAACTGAACTGAACTAAACTGAATATTTTATGAGAGAACTAAACTGAACTTAATTTAACTTATTGGAATTAAACTGAACTGAAAATAATCTGAAGAGAACAGGCCCATAGTATGTTATTAGGTTCTCCCCCATCCTTTTCTATCTTCTAAAAGTTTCTTTACATTTTGCATTTCGCGTTATTACATAAGATTAAATCTAATGCATGAAAATCAAGTAATAGAACACAGCATTTCCATAGTTGGGCTACAAATTCATGTACCTAGGATAAGATTTAATGATGATGCACAATAAATAAAATTAAATTCGTAAAGATGAAGATTTTGTCAAGGCAATATATATTTTAGCATCCTAAGCAAATACAATACTATATCTGTTTATTTCATATATATATATATATATATATATATATATATATATATATATATATATATATATATAACTTTGTTGTATTATTTGAAAAATATAAAGTATTTTAAAGTTGCAACTAAATAATAAAAAATGGAGGTAGTACTTCGTATTAAGGAACATTTGTGATGCTTACCCTAAGATTATCATGTCAAATCAATAAAAACAAATTCAGCGCACCTTTATCCTACGATAAGAAAGCTTTAATTAAAATTCAAGGAGTCAAATATGTTACATGCACTATACATTGCAGAAAGATCGAGTGGAATAACAATTAAACATTACCAAGAAGTAGAAAAAAAAAAACGTACAACATAGATATCCTTTATCAAGGGTGGAACCAACCACCTGCCTATGCCAATTGCTGGACATAAGACTGAAAATAAACTTCGTATATTCGAGTGTATTTTCGGAGTTATATCCAACATATCCTTCTTTTGAAGATTTGACATAGATTAGGCGCCTGAGTTCCACCCTCCAAAACCTACATATATAAGCTTCAAAAGTCGTCCATAATGATAATCTAGAGATTGGACTATCATCACTCAAAATAACTAGTTAATTCAGTACAACGAACGATTAGTTTTTGGGATGGGATGAGGAGGAGATACGGGTGCCAATTGTAGTTTCGGCCACTGAAGCACCAGAGCCATCTCTAGGAGGGCTAAAGCAAACTGGTAAATACTCGTCATGGTTACAAATGAACCTACTTCTGCCAAAATGTTCCTCTAGGCTTTCCTTGCCCTGCAAAAGTAGCACAAAAAATTAACATACAGTCACACAAGATTTTTCAAGGTCGCTATGTAATCAAACAAGTTATAAATGTCAGTTTACCACTACAAGCAAGCAAACTAGCCAAATCGCGCAATTAGAACATAATAAGAGTATGTATGTGATCAAATTGAGTAGTAGTGAACTAGTGATCCAAGCTAGCATTTTCTTACATATATTTTCATTAAGAATTGATGGATCGGATAGGTACATAAAATTGTAAGTACAATATAAATAGAGCAAAGAGATGAAGCTTGAACAGCTCCACTTAAAGAGTCAAACAACTTTCTAAGGTATTGTAAAGGTATATATATACACTACTACAAAAAAGGCCTAAGGAACCACTCCAAAGGCACCATAGATATCAATAATCCGGTTTCATAGATAAAGAAACCATATATATGAGATATCCAGTTTCTTAGGTAAAAAATAAGACACCAAATATAACTAAAATCTGGTTTCTTAGATAAAGAAACCTTATATGTAAGGTGTCCGGTTTCTTAGGTAAAAATAAGAAACCAAATTCATTAAATATTTAAACATTAACACACACACACACACACACACACACACACACAAAAAAAAAAAAAACCTCGTATTAACCGGCTAACCTTTTTAAATTAGATTCATAAAACCAAGGATTTGAAAATGTTCAAGTATTTAATTTAATTGTTCTTAGGTTTTTTTTTAAAAATTGTTCGTATAATTCAAGATCCATAAAAATAGAACTGAAAATTTCAGTTATGAGAATTTTGCCCAATAGTTTTATGAAACACATATGATGATACAAATATTCGAATTCTATTATCAAATTATTATTATTATTATTATTATTATTATTTTTGAACACATTCTATTATCAAATTTTGATACCTTTGAATTCATAATTTTCATTTACTGCATTAATTTAGTTTGTTGAAATTCAATTTCTGTAATCCTACCTTTTATTTTTTAATTTTTTTTGTAGTAAATACATTGAATCTGACCAAGTCACTTCAACAAATATTATATGCAGTTGAAGAAACAAGGAAGTGGGGAGAGAAGGTGCTTAATTGCATGAATCTGGTCAAGTTTAATGTTAATATAAAGTTCCCTCGTATACATTTGGGATTGTTGTAAAGTTGTAATACATTTGAGGTTCATTTGTATACTTTGACAGAGTATTTTCCAAATTTATAGTATATAAACTTGTATTATACTTCATATTAGAGTTTTTTGTACTTTGATTGCTATATTTAAGAATTACTTCACTACTGTATTTCATATCTTTTTAGTCAGATAAATCAATAAAATTTCGTATGTTTTGAATTTTTTTATATATGTTGAGCATTAATCATGGGCAATGCAACAACCTTGCAATATTTTATTTTTTATTTTTTTTTTTAAATAATTAATCAAAGATACCACACATCTCTAATAGCAGGTTTCTTAAATCGTATCTAAGAAACCAGTGATTCAAAAGTACCGGTGCCTTTCCCTTGGCTTTTTTATGTTTCCTGTAACAGCATAAGAAACCGGTTGTAATGTACAACTGGTCTCTTTGCTTAATTTAAGAAACCTGAAAAAAATCCGGTCTCTTAGGCTAAGAGACCTACTACCTAGGCACCGCACCTTTTCCGGTTTCTTAGACATATTATGACCGGTCTCCTAGGCTATTTTTGTAGTAGTGATAGTACGTAACAATTTCAAGCTAATTAAATTCAATAAAATTACTAAATCGTCTTGATATGATACCTAATGAACCCTAATTACAAACACTTCTGGAGTAATTAATTAATTAATTATGAGGGTAAAGAGAACCTAAGGAGTAAAATATGACCTAAAAGACATGTACAGTCGTCATGCATTAAAGTAGAGGTAGGGTTGGTAATTTAAAATCAAACTCCCAACTTCAAAGATACAATGTCACCATATAAATGCATGATTTTGCCTCAAATCTCAATCAAGCTAACTAGAATTCAAATGATACATTATTGTATCCAATGGAGATTAGATTAGGGAAAGTCGACTACAAAACCTAAAATCCTACATATAGTCAAATAATAGAAGCAACTCGAGGGGGAAACAAGCCATATCACATAGTACAACATACACCAATAGTACAAACTCCTCTTTAAGGATTCGAGTTAGGGTAGGCATACAACAAAGTATAATATAATCCTTAACTATAGTCACTATGGTACTATTATTGCTATACATGATTTAAAGTTAGAAAATTTATACTTGTAAAAATTTAAAATTCATATGATTTTTTCTAGCATTTGCCATAAAATTTCACTACATTGTTTTTTTTTTTTTTTGGTGTTTATAGAGCCACAAGGACGGGGTGAAAATCAATCCCAAGGTCTTCTGAAATCGAGAAAGATAGTCTAACCATTTGAGCTATCCCTCACTCTATAAAATTATCTAAAATTTCACTATATCGTAGGGGTTGCAACTTGTGAGAGATGGATTATTGCACTGATCTGATCATGTAACCATGTATGTATGACATGTATCTAATTGATATTACGAGACCTTTGTATTAAGATATTTAAGTATTTTAATTATAATAAAATATACCTGAATGGAGGCATAATTGATTTTACAAATCTTAGGAGAGTTGCAATGACTCCAGGGTTGATTACTACAACCAAGGTGAAGCTTCCACACCGCGATCGCATGGGTGAAATTGACAAAGGCATAACCTTTGTTAGCACCTCTCCTATTAATAAACCAATGGAATTATATATATCATCAACATGCATCAAATAAATAAAAAAACCCGAAAAAAGAGGACTTTGTTCAAATTTACTCAAAGAAATCAAATGAAATAAATCGATCAAAAGAAATAAAAAATCGTTACACGAAATCAATAGGCAAGTAGAGGAAATCATATGCAAGAGGTTGACGATTATCAGTAGGGCGCAATCTTTGGTTCTCAATGCGGCAGAATTCATCCAAAAACTTGATCAACATTTCACGCCTGAAATAAGTTAAACGTTGAGTATATGCTTAGAAATATAATCATTATTATAAATTTGATAAAGCTAATTATTACACCTATACTGTATTTAGTAGTACTACTACTTCTAGACTCCAGTATACGTCATAGACCTTTCTGAAATGGGCTAAAACAGTAAATCAATCCATCAACGTGTCTTAGAAAATATATTATTCATGCATGTGTCATTATTTTTTTACACAAAAAGCAAATTTATTTGTGTTTTTCACGGCAATAATTACATCTAATATCCAAAGAAAAAAAAAGAAAAATTACTCCCTAGACTAACATAACATTTTCCCAAAATGAGCAAACAATATGAATATTCCTTAGGATTAATTAAACTACTGAGTATATAAATTGGAAAAAAAAAATACTCCCTCCGTCCCCAAATGATTGTCCCTTATGGCATATTTTTAGTCCCAAATTGATAGTCCCATTTGCTTTTTTCAAGTACCATTAATATTGATTTTTTTATCAAAATTCTCTCCAATTGCAACAATATTTGTGCAAATTTAACTTTTCAATGTAAATTTTGTTTTTCAATGTACTTTTATTACTTTCTCTCTCTACTATTTTACATACCCAATGTAAATTTATATTTCCAATGTAATTTTACTACTTTTATTTAAGTTTCTTAATTCCCGTGATTTTTGCCCATAAGGGACTATCACTTGGGGACGGAGGGAGTATTATAGAACAATAAATAAAGGCAATTAATGCCAAAAACTAGCAAATTGAACTTTAAAAACAAAAAAAAAAAAACTAGCAAAGTGAAATTAAATAAAAGAAAAAACAAGTACAATAATAAAAAATAAATAAACTTTAAGTGGAATTAAATTTCATCTAGCTTGCATGATGTATTGTCTTTAACTGTTGTTCCAACTTAGAATTTTTTTAACTCGTACTACACGTGAGACAATCATCGTTTAAGTAAGAACAACATTAAGAGATTTGACCAAAAAACCAAATACTCCGTAAAACCAAACAATTTACCAATTGTTACTTGGGTTGAGCACATTATAAAATTAACAAAAATATGCATAAATTCAATTAATCAAACTCCTCAACAATTTATGGATTTAACGCATAGCATTGTCAAAATTATTTATACATAAACTTTTATAACCTCTAACTAGTGAGTAATTGAGTGTGATTTTCTAATTATAAAAAAATAAAAAATAAAAATTATCATGAAATAATAAAGGTAAATAAAAATGAGAAAAATAAATACTTATATTTTTTCCTACTTTATGTCAAATCGTTGTAAATAATATGTAACGGAAGTAGTAAAAAGAGAGAAAAGAGTAAGAAAAAAACATACGTATATTGATTAGGAATGTTCCTGATCATAGCAGTAGTCTCACTTCCATTAGGCTTCACCGTCATTACCACCCTTTCCTCTTTCTTTCTCTCTCCTCCTAAATTATTACTAGTATCAAAATCAAACCCTTGTTTCCTCTCATTTTTATTAATAACATCCCTTCTTCTACTTCTTGATCTTTCGCGTACACCACCACCACCACCACCACTACCATTGATAGCTGGGCTTTTGGGCCATGCCGGAGATGGGCCTGACCTGAAATGGGCTGAGGGAGGTGCTGCAGTTAGCTGGCCCATTTGCGAAGGTGGTGGGAGTTGCATGGGGTTAGGTTGGTTGATGGAAGGTTGATGATGATAATAAGGGTAGTTTTGGTAATTTTGAGGAAGTACAACTGAAGATGGTGGTGGTAGTGGAGGAAGAGTTGGATAGTAAGGGAAATTAAGATGATTATAATTAGGAGGATAGTAATTATTATAGTTGTAATAACAATTAATACTAGTGAATCTAGTATTATTGTTATTATTATTATTATTATTATTATTAGTAGAATAAAAAGAGGGATGAAATTCAGGAGCACCAGGATTTAAGTAGCTTCTTCTTCTAATTCTTCCCCTCATTTTTTTGTGAGTTTTAGGGTTTATCCCACTTAAGAGAAATAGAGAAAGTGGAGAATGTTTTTCAGGGGTATTTTTTTAAACAAAAGAGGAAATAATATTGGTGGTGTAACTTTATTTTATTTTATTTAATTATAAAAAGGTTATTTTAGGTATTTGGGTTTTCCAAAATTAAAAGAAAATTTGCAATTCTTGAAGAAGGAGAAGAGGCAAAGAAAAGAAGAGTGTCAGTAGTCATATCATTAGTAATCTCTCTATGCTATGGCTCTATGACCATCTAAAAATCTACTGTCAGATCTTTTTATACCTTTTTTTCTTTTATTAAAAATGAAGGGTTTTCCTTTCTTTTTTTTAAAAAAAAATAAATTCTACTCCTTTTGCAATTGAAATGGTTGAGTAATTGCTAATCCATTTCTAACATTTTTAAAATTATTAAGGGGGAGGAGAGGTGTTAAATTGTAGAGATAAAGTTAATAATAAGTGTATATTTATTTAATTTTTGCTCCGTACTCATTATTTTGATACATGGAGTATAACTTATTACAATATATTGTATAATCTATTTTACGGTTCCTCAAAAAAAAAAAAAACCATTTTACGGAGTAGTATTTTTTTTTATAAGACAAGAGAAACTCATATCAATCAATTTATGTACAATTACTTTATATTTTGTCTTTAGGTTAGTGGGAAAAAAGTTCATCTTAATCCAACAAATTCATTTTAACAAACAAGATAATAAAATTACCTCATTTCATTCATACAACAATGAAGGTTGCAAATAGAGAACTTCAACATATGTGGGTGCTATTAGTTATCTTAGTCCGAAAAATCTTATAACGAGGTAATATTCAATACTTAAGATCAGACTTCATTTAGCAAGATTACCGCTAACGCTAGTCTTAAAACTTAGTTTTTGCTAATATAGAATGACACAACATATATCATAATGTACTCGTAAGAGTCGTACCAAGTTTTAAGACCTAACTATATAACTTGTACTATGTAGCATTAAAGTAGATAGGTCTTAGTAGAGTCTTGAAATATCAAGACTTAAACTATGACTCAATTTGTGAGTTGAATACAAAGAAATTTTTAAAATAAGAAAGGGCTAATCTTTATAACTTTGATTTTTGTAACTTTTTAATCACATCCCAACCCCAAACTTGTATGATCCGATCATCCGACCCGTGTTTAACTTTCATACTCCCTCCGTTTTTTTTTTAAAATGCATCACTTTGATTTTTGCACTATTCACATACCATGATTCACTTAATTTTTTCGTCTATATAAAAAAAATAAATGTTATTATATAATATATCATTAGATTAGTCCTAATGTCTAGTTTCATAATATAATTTTATTATAATTTTTACTAATACACAATTAAAGATAATATTGGTCAAAGATGTGTCTCGGCACATGTGCCGGTCAAAATGATGCAAATAAAAAAAATAAAGGGAGTACTATGTAGTGACATTTATTTGTGCCATATAATATACTAGTACTGTATTTATCTGCTTTTATTAATTCAAATGATATACGAGTACTGTATTTATCTGCTTTTATTAATCCAAATAATATACGAGTACTGTATTTATCTGCTTTTATTAAACCTTCATAGTGAGACTGTGATAGTAGAAAGCTATGTTTCATCAGACAGAAAATAAGGAGTACAAAACCCTAACCCATCAAGAATAAATGTTCCCTAAGATTTTGGTAAAGAACAATTGGGATAACCGGCTTAAATCAAGGAAAAATGCCCAAAATCAACAAATAGATATGGCTGACATTAGCCTGACATGAGCATATACGTTTTTTGCAGTATTTTTTGTGTCTGTTTTTGGCACTACTCTTTAATTCTTTATATGCCGAAAAATCTACACTTCTTCAATAAATCAAAAGAATACATATAATCCCCTATATGTTTTTTTTGCTCAATGAATTAAATTTTGATCTTGAGCTACATTCGGGTCAGTATGTAAAGGCTTTTTGGGTTGGACCAAGTTATGGCATACAAATGTGGGAAATTGGGTTTGACTATGTGCTATTAGAATTTTCGACCACAGTTATTTGGTTGATCATATAAAATTCCACTTATGTGTGATATAGGTAAACAACTTTATCTATACAAAGTACATAGTATGATGTTATCAAAAAAAAAGTACGAAGTATGAAGTAAAACTGCTTAGAAAACGAATGTTTTTGTCAAACAAATAACTTTTCATTTTTTATTATTCTTATCAAATCAAACAACCATTTATCATTCTTTGCACAAATAAATTGCAAGTTTTATTGAAGATTTAATTACGGAGTACAATTTAAAAGCAACAGAGATGAAAATTTAACAAAATGAACTTGTATGCTATTAAAAAAATAATAATAAAAAAAAAATGGGGCCATAAAAAATAGAGCACGCATTCACAAGTCACAAATTCAAGAAAGGATAAGGACAAAGTCCTAATTTGGGACTTCCAAGTTATATTAGCAATGGTAGTAAAGCATAAGCTAGATTATTTCCTTATTATCTAGCACCCTTCAATGCCAATAGAGCAGCACCATAAGCAGCTTCTGTTTGAACAGCGCGACTGACTGGCAAGCCAAGCACTCTCTCTCGAATTTTAGTCCATTTATCATTCTTTGAACCACCTCCGGCTGTGAAAACTTCATCTGCTCCAGTTGCCCCAAGATCTTTAAGTAGGCCATAACCTTTTGCCTAAACAGCCTTAAATAGGTAAGGTTACAGAGATGGGAAATAATTGCAAGTTATAAGTATATAGCTGAAGTTTAAGGGAGATTTTAGTATACCTCTATGCGTGCAATGGATTCTAGAACACCATGCAAGTAATCAGAATCACTATCAGGACGCGGATGTAATCTGCGTGGTCAGAGAGTAACACATAATTCAGCTGTGCAAGCCACTAAACATACATTTTAATAACTGGAAATGTGCAAATCATAAGCACGTTAATCCTTAACTCCCTAAGAGACGATGACCAAACACTAAAGTAGTCATCAAAATCATCAGATAGTTTTCTCAAGACTCAAAAAAGTTTTGCTCAGACAAATTTGCTGAAAACTAAAGACTTTTGTATGCCAAAATTTAATTATTTTGAAATTACTTGATATCTTGAAGCTAGTGTACAGAATTTATAAAACAGAAAAAAGCAGCAAGAACCACGGCACCTGTGTGCTAATTAGTCCCTCCCAAATCCCAAATTCTATGACAGTATGCCTTAATCCTACTCCTTTTTCTTGTAGCTTACCAATCCTTTTAAGCGAATAGAAGCCAAACTTAGCAAACCAACATCTATTGAGTCTTTATACTTCGTATGTAATAATAATCAAACTAGTATAGATAAAGGTCACTACATAAGTATAGAATTGAGTTCCATCTCAGTTCTCTGACAATAAAGATGCACACATTAGACAAATAGTGTTGCCAACCATATTACTTGATTTTCACAAAGTATGCAGTTAACATAAGTGTAGACTCTTACCTGGGTTGCATGTCAGGATCTGCTACAGGAAATCTCTCTCCAACAGCTGGTAAAGGGTAGTAATCCAGAGAAGAGGGTAGTGCAGGATTTATTTGCTCACTCAACTTATCCAGCTGCTCATCAGTAAAAAGTTGTCTCAAGACAGCCCCTCCTGTGTTCGAAGCTCCTCCAACAAGCCACATATCATCAAGCCGATGGCTGTATACTCCAAATCGCGCATCCTCAACCCTGCTTTTACTTAATAGTTTTATTGCAAGGGTTGAACCCAAAGATGTTACCTAGAAACAGTTAGTTAACAAAAGTTATTTGCATAAGTCTCAATTGTAAAGTAGGAGTACATATTGACTCAAGGCAGAGGAACTTCAACCCCAAAGCTTTGCAGTAAACAACCTGCAGCTGAGTGATGATTTTTTAAAGACAAGATTAACAAAATTGTTACAAGGGAAACAAGGGTGATGACTGTTATGTCGTAAATTTAAGTCTCACCGCCTTTCCTGGTTCTGTGGCACGAGCTGCAAGAAACGCGGCAATGCTATCAGTTGTTCCAGCACAAACAACGCAATCCTCAGAGAAACCTGTCAAGCATTTCAATGATTAACGCCAATATAAGTCAAATCTTACACAAAATTTGACAAAATTATCATTGATTTCTGTCCTCGTATTGAATGATGAATGATATGAGCTACTGTCACCTTGTTACCTCCCTGCATACAGCTAGCAAGGCTACAACTTAGAGATAAGAGCCCCTATAAAAATCAATTAGGGATTGCAAACTCAAATCAAACTCAAAACATGCATCTTACAGCATACGTTATTTGACTATATAGAGAATTTTCAGAACAGAATAAAAATAGATACCCAATCTTTTTCTGACATCCTCTTTGACATTTGCTATTGCAGATCCTGGAGCTAAAATAGAAGGCAAAACGCTCGAGTAAGGTTGTGACAGCAGCCAAGGTGGATAAGAATCCATCTCAGGGTCAAAACCAACCTACATAGTACATACACACAAACCCCATCAGTAAAGCACGCAGTCCCTAGAAAATCCAAGTTTGAGCGGAATGAGAAGCAATGGAGCCAAGAAGCAAAGTACCTTCAGAGCATTGTTGTAGTCCGAGATGCCTAATTTTCCATGAAGCAGCCAAAGTAACCAATCTGCTTGATGCAATAGTGCAGCAGAATCCTTGTTCTGGCTGTCAGAATTCCACCAAGAAACCAGCTTGCACAGCGTAGAGGAGCCAGTACAGACTGTGTGATTTGGGGGAGCTATGAACTTAACTGCTGGTAAAGCATCCGGGCAACTCTCGTTATACAAAAGAGGCCTACATAATGGCTCCCCTGTAGAGCTGCATCCACAAGTCTAAATGCTACAAATTCATATACCACTATAACAAGGGATAAAAAAAACAACTACTTCCTCCGTCCCTAAATAATAACAAGCCACATGAAATTGAGTACAGTATCATTATTCGTAAGGCAGTAAGTCCACAACAACATTAGGCAAAATGGAAGGTAAAGGAGTTTACCTGTTAACAATCATAGTTGTAGCAGATGTACCATCTATGGAAATGGAAGCAACAAGAGGCCGAAGCTGTACTGGAACGTCTTCAAGCAATGAAAATAGTGTTTCTTTCCATGAGCGCGCCCAGTCAACAGATTCTCCATCCTTTCTAGACATTTAACATAAATGTTAATCCCAACAAACTTCATCACTAGGTCCTACTACTAAATACTAATAATCAAGAACTTCTCTAAATTTCTGCCTATTTTATACCAATTCACCTACTAGCTAATTTGCCACAAAACATTACACAATACATACATCAATTTAGTACAAATTATGTTCCATATAAATGCCAATCAAATACGAAGTATAAAGTCAAATTAAACAAATGCAATCTTTGCCAATAAACTAGCTAGCCCAATTGATGCTCAAATAATCATCAACTAAAGCCATAGAAATTTGCCTAGCCTGACAAATGCAATCTTAGCTAGTACGAGTATTTATCTACTCTCCGATGTTATAATATCACATGCATTAGTACGGGTACAATCTAGCTTTAGTAACGAATCAATATTTGTACTGCATAACACTTATCGAACTTAGCTAAACTTATTTTTCCATTCCACAAATCAAATTTCAAGCAACATGATAAAATAACATAATTTTTTGAACAAAGTACTAAAATTTGAGCATACCAAATAAAGAGGGTATTCTTTCTTGCCCTCAGCAATAATTTGGGCTTGTTTATCAATTACAGCATATCTAGCCCCTGATGTACCAAAGTCCATTCCAAGGTACAATCCTTCTGAATTACCATTTTTGCCCTTTTCAGGGCTCTCCATTGATGATGATATCTTTGAGCAATAAACCTTTGTTCTTCTAAATGCTTTATGTACATTTATATTACCATTTCCTGAAATATAGAGTCCAATTTTTTTTAAGAAAATATTAATCTATCAAACATGTACATTAACAAATTAAAATAAAGAAAAAGGGGAGAAAATTAAGAATTAAAATTACCTTGATGAATGGGAGAAAAGGAGACATAGCATGTTATAGGGTGGACTGATGCTTGCATTCTCTTCCTGATTTTCTGCTCACTATTCCTCTTGGATAAGGCAATGTGGCAAACTTAACCAAGAGCCAATCCTTTCTTTTTGGTTTAAAGGCAATTCCCAAATAGGAGCCAAATTAAAATTAAAAATTAGATTTCTCGTAAAAAAAAAAAAAAAAAATAGACGGACTACTAAACTAAAATAACCTAAACACCAGTAAGAGGAAAGTCTTAGGATCCTCAAATTAGCTTGTTCAGATTTAAATGTAGATTAAAGAAAAAGTAAGGCCCATTTTTCCTTTGGGCCTCTAACCAGAGAAGTTGAAATAGACGTTAAGGACCACCCCTAATGAGTATTATTGACCCTATTTATTAATTTATGTGAAGGACAATTATTGAATTATATTATCAACAAAATCCAAAGTTGTCAATGAATATCCAACGTTCATTTTGTTGCTAATTATGTACACGTATGAGATTTTAATTGTTGGTCAGATAATAGCTTTTCAGTTCCCTAGTAGGACCAATTTGATCAATCATCATAAAGACACAAACATTATTGTAAATTGTTCATAGTATTCCATTACTCCACAATGCTATCTAGTATCAAAATTTTGCAATCTTATGTATCTAATTCCTATATTACAATACCAAGTACTCCCTCCGTTTTTTTTTATTTGTATCACTTTGAATTGCACAAAGTTTTAAGAAAGTAATATAATATTGTGAGTGGGTGAATAAATTATTATATTAAAAGTAAGATGGGGACCATGAAAGAAAAAGTATGTGAGAGAGGATAAATATTTTTATTATTTAAGTGGGGACCATGAAAGAGAGAGAAATGATAAAATAAGTTAAGTGGGGTTTAAAATGAGAGAGAATAGTGATAAAATATAGTATAAAGTTACCAAAAATATAGAAATGATACGTTTAAAAAAAAAACACCTCAAAAAAAAAGTGATGCAAATAAAAAAATAACAGAGGGAGTATATATTTTATCATTAGGATCCTCGTCCAAAAAGAAGTTGGTCAAGGACTACTGAGGTGGTAAATCGTTCAAGTGTCGAGTTATTAATTTTCTGACAAGGGTATTGTACCTATCTACTGTAAAGAGGTATTCAGTAGGTGGTTAGCTCAAGAAATTGGTCGAATATGCATGCGTGTAAACGAAATCTAAAAGCTTTATGGTACAAGCCTCCAAGGCTAATAAATATAACACGAACAATAAAAAGGAGATCGAATAATATATAGAGTAACAAAATAATGAAAGATGAGATCTGCCAGACTATACAATATGCAAAAAGATGATGAAGCTTCTACAAAAAAAAAATAAAAAAAAATGTGTGGAACACACGTGGCAAATAAATAGAAGCCCCCTGGCACGTGCGCAAGTAGTGTATAATATGCGTAACACAATATCACGTGGTAGTAATGGGAAGTGACAGCTAAGAATAGCACTCGCTCTCAGTATAATACAATTATACAAGTGACCAAGTGTGTGTATGTAGTTACTCCGTAGTAGTAGTATAAAGATCTAAGAAGGACCACAATATATATACTTCCTCCGTTCTTTTTTACTTGACCCGCTTTGACTTTTACACTATTCACCATCCTTCCTTTGACCGTCTTTTGTGAATGATATATAAGGAAAAATATATTCATGTGGGATCTTTTTGAATTTGTCACAATAAGTACTATCATAATATACAACTTTTATAATTTTTACTTATGGTGAACTAAAGTTATTGATCGCTTAAGTTTTGCATTGGCAAGCGTGATAAAGGAAACAGGTCAAGTAAAAAAAAACAGAGGAAGTAGCTTGTAATTTTAGGCATCAGAAAAGGGTGGCATAGGAGAAAAAAGATGGTCTCTCTATATTACTAATCATGGATAATTGAGCATTCTTTGCTTGTACTCTTCTTTGGCAAGAATATTTGTTACATGATGAGTGGGTCTTGCACCTTCATGGTAGCACTTCGATATCCATTGTTTGTATTCTTGTATATGGTACGTCACCAGACGGATTTTGTATAATCTTATTATGTGAGATTGGATTAACTATCATCATATTGATTCTATTGATCGTAATAATGATTAGTTACTTTTAATTTGCGTTTTTTAATGATTCGTAATAGATTTAGTGTATTACAATTCTACACACCGGAGGGTTGAGGCTCTTTCATTCGTTCCACTTTATACATTTTCTTAATACACTATGAGCAATTGTCTTTATATTATGTCAGTGTGCTATATATCTCGAGGTTATTTACTATCACTCACTTGCTCTTAATTGTAGCCTAAAACTTTTGATGATTTGCATAATTATTAGATTTGGCTTTATCTGTAATTTCGAATAATATCAAATTTAGATACACATTGAATTGCATGAAATACAATAATTACAAAATACGGAGTATGATAATTGTGTTCTATGTCATCGATTTATATTGTTCAAGTTTGTATTGAATTGAATTTGGATTTCTCTCAATAATTTTGAGTTAATTAATTAAATAGATAATTCTCCTTGTCATAAGCTCTAGTTACTTTACCTTTATGTCAATATTTAACCTTGGGCCCTTTGTACAACTTTACACTTATTGAGTTCAATAATTAGTTAGAAGAGGTTAAATATGCATATTATTTTAAACCAATAGCTATCTGATAAATTACCTAACAAACTATTGAAATTATTAGTGTGCTTAAGATTTGAGTGGAGAATGATTAACTAATAACCAAAACAAGGTAAAAAATAATATAAACTAATTAAGCTATCACATCATTTTTGGCCCCAATTAGATATCATCCTCATAGTAGGTGGCATGGTTGATTTAAGACAAATCTATCTAAATATTATCAAAAGGTTATAATAAATTTATGTTAATTAATATGGGTGCAAGAAAATTATGTCTCACCTTCAATTCCTAAATTGCGGGCCACTATAAAGAGAGGTGGAGTGTAATCAATCACCTAGCTAATTTAATTTAATTATTTTGTTTAAGATATTTTGAACATACAAGAGGCAAGGAAGCAGAAAAATCATTACTTTTTATTGTTAAGGTTCGTTTAAAGTGTGGACAAAGAGACAAAGCATGGTCTTATTAGGATGTGTTTAATTAGCATGGAAAATTTAAGTCTCGCTAATAAGGTTATCAATGTCGTTTCAATTTAATTAGATGTCTCTAATTAGACGGGGCTGATATACGAACAATCGAAACTATTGCATTAGGTTGTATGAGGGTTTAATGTTTAGAAAAAAGTATACGACTTGTTATTTTTAAACACTCTTGTTAAATTCGGTTATGAGAGTACAAAGTACTTTATGGTTCTTGTACCTTTATGTTTTTTTTTCTTCTAATAATGTATTGTTTAAGATCTTTTTCATTCTTTTTTATTGAGGTGTGTTTAATGAGGAAGCTATAGATAAATTGATTGAATTGTCAATGTGGGACATTTAATTGATTTTTCATGGATATTTATAGCTTGGCTTTTGATTTAATTGTATAGTTAAGAACTCCCGTCATCAAAAAAAAAAAAAAAAAAAAAAAAAAAAAAAAAAAACATGCTAAGTACTTTTTTTTTTTTTTTTTATAACAATAAACTAAGAATCACTTTTGCTAAAAATTACTCCTTTCATTTCAGAATATCTAGGACGTTAGGATGGGCATGTAGCTTAAGAAAAATTTGAGTGAGATCATTTAATACTTTTGTTTATTACTATCTCCGTTTCATATTATTTGCAACGGTTATACATTTTTCCTCTCTACTTTATGTCAAATCGTTGCAAATAATATGAAACGGAGGTAGTATAAAAAAAATTCCTTTCTTTTTTTAAAATAAATGTGGCTAAAATTGTATCGCAAAAATTAATGGGACGTGAAAGAGTAAGGAAAATACTAGTTTTTAATTAGTAGTCTCATGCTATATTTAATAATGTGTTAATTATTTAGAGATGGATAAAAATAAGAGTATAAGACATATGTCCGTTATTTTAAAACGAAAGGAGTATAAAAATTAATAAATTATAAAAAGAACTAAATCAATAGGTCTAAGTTAGTTTAGCTGGATAGTAATTTTTATTTTATTTTATTTTATTTTTAACGGTATATTACGGAAAAAAAAAGAGCCTCAACCCTATCACAAAAATGGGGGTTTTGAGAAATCGAACTCTCATGATCTATCTCATCACTTGGGGGGAGATGGAGATAACCATCCCTCCATCTCCTCAATCATCGCCTCCTCGGTTAGCTGTATAATGATGCAACTAAGAATTTGTTGGACTAAATACACAATGAGTTGAGACTAGAGAGTATGTATGGGTGTAGTTAATTAGAAAAGGGGGCCCATAGTGATTCTAACTTAAGGAAGTGGTATCATGTGCAAAAAGGTTCAATGTTCCAAAAGCCAACCAACTCTCACGTGGATTTGGATCTCTTTCGGGTCCTCTTTGCCTTTCTAATTAATTACTTTGCCCTTCACAAAATCACACTTGTTAAACCCAAAATCCTTTATCTTTAATACGGAGTACATTCTACTCTTGCTATTAAAGATTTATTCTATTTACCTTATCTTGTAAGAGCATGTCCTTTTATAGATTGTTCGGTGTTATAATCTCTAAGGCGCGTCTAAAGCCCTAAATATCTTTATTTTTGTACTCATATAATTATAAAAAGTTTATATTAAAAATTATGTCTCAGAGAAAATATGTTCGTTATTGAATTGAAATGAGGTAGACTTCAGCGTTTATCAACACACAAATTTGACAAAATTAATATACTAAAGTATTAAGGGTCTGATTTACTGAAAACAACTGAAATGAACTGATTGTGAACTAAACTGAACTGAAATTAAACAAAACAAACCCTAAATTGTAAACACAACCATTGAAAATTATAAGAAAACGGAAGATAAAGGTAAATGATTGAACGGTTGACGTGGTGAGACTTCATTACCAAAGTACTCCGTAAATAGGTTTAGGCCCTGTTTGGCAATTGGCTGTTGGCTGTTGGCTGTCGGCTGTTTTAGTTGGCTGGTTTGACTGGCTGTTTAGATTGGCTTTTGAGTTGGCTGTTTGACTAGAGTTGTAGTGTTTGGTAAATTGGCTGTTGGGTGCTAGCTGTTGTTAAACTATATTAACACTAATGAACTAATATAGTACTTTAATATTAATTAAAATAATAAATTATTGGTAATTATAATTGTAAATTAATTATTAATTATTTACAATAAGGTTACAATAATTTAATAATAATTAATTATAATTTAAATTAATTAATTATTGGTTAGAAATTACTAATAATTGTATATTACTCCATTTTAATACTAATTATTAAAAACTAATTATTCAATGATAATAATTAATTATTAATTATTAAATAGTAATTATTAAAAACTAATTATTAAATAATAATAATTTATGTTTCAAAAAAATATTAATTATTAATTATTAATTATTAATTATTAATTATTAATTATTAATTATTAATTATTAATTATTAATTATTAATTATTAATTATTAATTATTAATTATTAATTATTAATTATTAATTATTAATTATTAATTATTAATTATTAATTATTAATTATTAACTATTAACTATTAATTATTAATTATTAACTATTAATTATTAATTATTAACTATTAATTATTAATTATTAATTATTAATTATTAAGTATTAACTATTAATTATTAATTATTAATTATTAATTATTAATTATTAACTATTAACTATTAATTATTAATTATTAATTATTAATTATTAATTATTAATTATTAATTATTAATTATTAATTATTAATTATTAATTATTAATTATTAATTATTAATTATTAATTATTAATTATTAATTATTAATTATTAATTATTAATTATTAATTATTAATTATTAATTATTAATTATTAATTATTAATTATTAATTATTAATTATTAATTATTAATTATTAATTATTAATTATTAATTATTAATTATTAATTATTAATTATTAATTATTAATTATTAATTATTAATTATTAATTATTAATTATTAATTATTAATTATTAATTATTAATTATTAATTATTAATTATTAATTATTAATTATTAATTATTAATTATTAATTATTAATTATTAATTATTAATTATTAATTATTAATTATTAATTATTAATTATTAATTATTAATTATTAATTATTAATTATTAATTATTAATTATTAATTATTAATTATTAATTATTAATTATTAATTATTAATTATTAATTATTAATTATTAATTATTAATTATTAATTATTAATTATTAATTATTAATTATTAATTATTAATTATTAATTATTAATTATTAATTATTAATTATTAATTATTAATTATTAATTATTAATTATTAATTATTAATTATTAATTATTAATTATTAATTATTAATTATTAATTATTAATTATTAATTATTAATTATTAATTATTAATTATTAATTATTAATTATTAATTATTAATTATTAATTATTAATTATTAATTATTAATTATTAATTATTAATTATTAATTATTAATTATTAATTATTAATTATTAATTATTAATTATTAATTATTAATTATTAATTATTAATTATTAATTATTAATTATTAATTATTAATTATTAATTATTAATTATTAATTATTAATTATTAATTATTAATTATTAATTATTAATTATTAATTATTAATTATTAATTATTAATTATTAATTATTAATTATTAATTATTAATTATTAATTATTAATTATTAATTATTAATTATTAATTATTAATTATTAATTATTAATTATTAATTATTAATTATTAATTATTAATTATTAATTATTAATTATTAATTATTAATTATTAATTATTAATTATTAATTATTAATTATTAATTATTAATTATTAATTATTAATTATTAATTATTAATTATTAATTATTAATTATTAATTATTAATTATTAATTATCAATTATTAATTATTAATTATCAATTATTAATTATTAATTATTAATTACTATTACTAATATTAATTATCAATTATTAATTATTAATTATCAATTATCAATAATTAATAAATTATTAATTATTAATTATTATTAATCAGAAGTTAATTATGTCAACAAGCCAAAAGCCATAAGCCAAAAGCTGCTCCAACTAGCATTTGGCTTTTGGTTTAAAAGCCAGCTTTTCAGCTAGTTAAAAAAGCCACTAACCAAACATGTTTTTTGGCTGTTTGACCAACTTGAAGAAGCCAAAAGCCAAAAGCCAGCTGAAAAGCTGGTTTCCAAACACCCCCTTAGTCGTTTAGATACTACTTTTGTTTTCAAAAGTTTGACTCACTTGCTAATTGTGTGGTCAAACTAATGCCTTTTATCGCCTTTTTTATGCAATAAATAATCCATAAATTAACATGTGAATCTTATTAGATTCTTTTTCTAATATTAATTTTTTTTTTATAATTTTAATCTACATAATATCTGAAGATATTCATGGTCAAAGATGTACATTAAAAACCGCGCCAATGCAAAGTGAGTGGATTTTCAGAAACAGAGAGAGCATGTATTTCATTTGTTATTTTATGTTTGATATTCATTTGTTTTATGTTTGATATTTTATGTATTTCAATGTATTAATTTTCTATGTTCTTCTGAATCTCTTTTTTTTTTTTCGAGGAAAAGATAGCAGAGCAATTTATTAAGTAAGATCATTCTCCGCAAGGTGTTCTTCTGAATCTTCTCTAATTGAACCATTTATAATTTCATAAATTCACATATTTTCAAGGTATGTAGTTCAACTTATCTAATTTTCATTTATCAGATTCAACGTATATTGTTTGTAAATAGTGTAGATTTATCAAAAACAAACATAAATTTTGAACCAAATTTAATTTACAATTAAACTAAGTTCAAATTAGTGAATATAGGTACTGTACATAGGTAAATACAAGTATACAACGCACCATAAAGGCATATAAAGGGAGTAGTCTAATTGTAATTATTATGCGGTAATTATCTTACTCCGTAATTACTAATTTACCGAGGAGTAGTATGAAAGCAAAGCCAAACATTAAAAGACCAAAATACCTTGATTAGTTGAAAGTTTTGACGAAATTTGTGTTTTACTTGCTCCAGCCTTCACCTTTTTACAGTTTACAACTTACCTTATCTGACCCCCCTCGACTGCAACTATGACACACTCCAGTAAGTAATGTAAAACTTCCCGCCCATTTCCTTCTCTTTAAACTCTACCTTTTCCCATTTATTTTTTAATTTTTTTTAAAAAAACAACTCATCAACTCTCGTTTTCGCTCTCCTCCACGTCATCACTCCCTTCCACATCACCCACAATTGGAATTTTGAATTTGTCAAAATAATCCAAATAACTGATAGCTATTCCTATCCTATTGTCCTCGTTTAAACAACAAAAAAAATTTAAAAATTTTGTTCTTTTATTTGTTCTTTCTTGCTATGTTCCTATTGACTTTTTGGTTATCAAAGTTTAATAATTGGTGTCAAGAAGCTCCGAAATAGTATATAATTATATATCACGAGTTTGTGGATGAATTGATTTTTCTTGAAATTTTAGCCGTTTAATTAAATAAGAGGATACATTAAGAGTTAATTTATAAATGCCTGGATTTGTGGTTGTTAAATACAAATATATTTTACTTTATCGTTGGTAATTGGTATTCATATATACATTATGAGTACTTGAAATGAAAAACTCTAATACAATACTTTGTATAAAAGCTACTCCGTATATTTGAGGTTGTTACATTTAAAACAAAAGTTGTGACGCTTACTTTATTTATTTATTTATTATTTTTTTTCATATATTCTACTTGCAAGGTACTTCGTAGTCAAACTTTTTTTATTATATATTTTGATTCAATGTCTAGTTTGATTTCACAAAATCAATATTTTAATTACTATATTAAAAATATTTATGCTTAATACTTCGTATGTTGTATGGAAGCTGTATGGAAGCTACGTTACAAAATATCCCATTTGCCAAGCATCAATAAAGAACTTAACCACATATATATTTAATTATCTATTTATACAAAATACAATAACTTGATCCTATAAGAAATAAAATACGAAGTATAAAAAAAAGTATACATATTAGGATAAGTTAATGACATTTTACTTACAATTATTAGGTAGAAATAAGAAAAATACCAAAAAAAAAAAAAAAAAAAAAACATTAATTGATACATTTACACCGATCACCTCTTGATTTTATCATCATAAGAAAAATACTCCCAACTATTGTCTATTGCCTCAACTAATTTAATAAGAGTCAAGCATTTCTTAATTAGAGTAAAAAAAATTTCAAACTGAATCTATACTTATTAGTATTTAAAAACTCTAATCATGATACACACATGTTTTCATCCTATGTTCACTTCTCCAATCCAATGTGCCAAGTGTTCACTATTCTAATTCAATGTGCCACATGTTCACTATTCCAATCAAATGTACCACATGTTCAATATTCTCTTTTCAATTCATATATTCATTTATATTCATTTATTTGTATATATTCATATTAGTATTAAAAGGGTTAAGAATTAAAAGTTAAAAATAAATAATATTAATACTACATTTTTTTAAAAACTAATAATAATAACAATACATAATAATATTAATATTATTATTTTTTGATACTACATTTTTTTAAAAACCAATAATAATAATAATAACAATACATAAAAATATTAATCTTGTCGCACTAAAGCACCTTCCATATTCCATATTACAAGCAATAATAATATGACCTTCAAGGCTTCCACCTGTTGAAGTTAGAATCATTTCCCTTTTTTATTTTTAAAATTTTTTATTTTGGTTTGAGACACATAATCAATTAATCATCTTCTACCTTTATTACCTTTTTATTACACATTAATGATTTCTAATATGGAGTATTTGCAAACCCACAACTCTTCCTCTTCATAATCCCCTAGCTGTTGATCAATGTTCATCGGCAAATTGTACCCATAACTCTTCCTCTTCATCTCCCCTCTTCAATTCCCACAAATTAAATTTCTTAAATCATGTTTTCGGTTACAAATTTTGCCCACAATTATAATAATGGTAATGATGATTTTTGGGTATTTATTCACTCATCTCTCAATGCAATATTAACTCTCTACAACATAGTACCTCCATCATCAAATCTATATGCAGAAATACCTTCACATTTGGTGAATTTCTATCATCTTGTGGTTTTTTTTTAAACATAATTATTCTTATTATTCTGATTTTGTTGATTTGTTGAATTTATATATGACAACCCGCAATTAACAAGATTTATAAATTGTTGTTTGATTTTGTAGAGAGCTAGATGCAAATTGAAGGTTGTTGCAAGAGGTAAATCTCTTCGGCTACTTTAATCTACTATTTGGTATAAGCTTCAACATTTTTGGGGAATCAACATTGTGTTGTTGCATTAGCTTATCTGAATTTGGTTTGTTTTTCCTTCTCTGTATGTTACTTTCATAATCTATATTCCCAATAGATGTCGGTTTCGGCATAATTTGATTGATAGTGAGTCATAATTAATACGATTCAGGTTATAGTTTATCATGAGTTGTCCAACAATGACCAACCGAAGTATCCTTTCAGTCTAAGTGTATAGTTGCAAAATTACGGCTTAACACCCACAATTAGTTGATGTAATATAAGATTGAAAAACGAAAAACCCTACAAATTAAAGGAAAGGGACTAATTATTGAATTGAAAACATGTGAAAAAATTATTAGACGAAAGTCAAGAACTTTAAAAGGAGTACCTTGATGAAAGAGGGAGATTAGATTAAGGAATTGAAAAAGTTAGTCCATGATACTATGAATTATCTTTTCTGAATCATTATATTATTGAACTTTTGAGATTTTATTGCTTTTGCTATTTATTTTTCACTTTCTTCTCTGTGAAATAAGTATGTGATACTCTTATTAAGACATCTTCAATTTAGCAATATTGTACCCTACTCAATAATTGTTGGTGTGTGATGCATAATCATGGAAATGATATTTTTGAATTATTAAAGTTTCTTGGTTAAAAAAAGCCCCTTACTCATATCAATATTACTAATTCACAGGAAAGACGACAGCAGCCAAGAAATAGAAGAGAGTCAACAGCAAAAATAGCAAAAAGAAAATAGAAATACTGATGCTACACGACAAAGAATGATATCTCATTCTCATCTATCCCATGTAACCATAGTCACTTCAGACATATATTAAATAATAATTTGATCTACAATTTAATGTAATACAGAGTGTTAATTTTATTTCCCAATTTCAGTTAGATTATTAGCTTACACTAGAATTAATTTAAATCTAATTAGATTACCTACAAATGTGTTTTCATATGTAATCATGGACAAATTTTCCTTAAATTAGATGATGCACTCATCTTTTCTTCCCTAATAAACCAAGGGGTTTGTTAAAAATAATTTGACATGTTCATGCTCAAGAGTGGATTACTTTCATAATAATTATTAAATCCATACCCCCAAAAAAACCAACTAATAACAAGCCCGTACATTGTACGGGCCTAAAGACTAGTTAATCTATAGAGTACTCTCCCTCCACTCCCGCCACCTCAGCTCTCTTCTCTCCCCTCCACGTCACCCTGAATTTGAAAATTTGAATTTCACTCTATAGAAAAAATAACCCACTAAATTACAAACTCAATTAAAAAATAAATAAAACTATTTTGACAATTACACCGTCGTCCTCATTACTTCCTACCTCTCTCCCCAGTCACCAGTTATTGGTCATCTTCTTCCTCTCTCCTTCTCTCTTTCTCTCTCCTCCATTTTCTCTCTCTTCTGCAACTCTCAAACCTTCCATTTTTCTCTTACTTTATTAATTTAAATTATTTGAATTCATTTTCAAACCTTCAAAATAAATAAAAACATAAACAAAAATGCACTTCCTTTTTTGTCATTGACACCATGTGGAATTTCTGACAAATTCTTCTTCCCACCACTTTCTCTCTCCTCCATTTTTCTTCCAAATTCATTCTTCAAATTGTTGCATTTGACCCAAAAACGGCGTCGTAAGTAGATGTCGTCAAGGGCAAGAAGTAGTTCACCGTTCAGCCATAATCGGAGAACTTCTAGTCCCTTCTCTTCTTCTTCCTCTACGTCGTCGTTTATGAACGCTAGTGGCCGGTTCATTCCCCGGTCTAACAGCTCTTCTTCTTCCTCTTTCCACGGTTCAACCGGTAACAACACTTACGGTTCAAGATCCATGACTCCGAACCGGACTTATGGCGGTCGCTCTCCCGTCGCATTCTCTCCTTCCGATGACTTGCTTCCTGAACCGTTCGATGCTCCTAGATCCACCGCTGATAGTATCTCCGTCACCGTCCGATTTCGTCCCATGAGGTTACTTAATTCTATTTAATTTCATTTTTTAAAATTCAAAATTAGATCTGAAATTTTATTTATTTATTGATGGATCTTAATTTTGAATTTATTTTTGAATTTTTTTTTTTTTTTTTGCAGTGATAGAGAATATCAGAGAGGAGATGAGGTATCATGGTATCCAGATGGTGATAAGACTGTAAGAAGCGAGTATAGTCCAGCTACATGTGCTTATGCATTTGGTAATCAATTTTTCTATTTTTAGGTTTTAATTTAATTGAAGTTGGATTAAGTAAATAAAGAATTAATGTAATGTGGTTGATGAATTGTTGATTCAATGCTGTTGAGTTTGATTTTGATTATGGTGATCGTAGCAATCGGTTGATGTTTGATTGAATTTGTGTTGGCAGATAAGGTTTTCGGGCCGAATGCGAATACGGAGGAGGTTTATGATGTTGCGGCTCGGCCTGTTGTTAAAGCTGCAATGGATGGTGTTAATGGTATGTATTGTGTAAGGGTTGATCGGACTGGAGTATGTCGTATGAAATTGGATTTATTGTTTTGATTTTTGGTATTGAGGTATAATACTGTTACCAGTGATGATCAAATGGTAATTGATTTGTAGTGTTTTAGATTTTGAGTGTAAATGCAACGGCTAGTGGTGATCTCGTAGTTGCTTGTACTGAAGGAATTGTTTTTTTCCGACGGCTATTATGGATCAAATGATGTGACAGTGCACTTTTGATAATGCAGGTACAGTGTTTGCTTATGGTGTTACCAGTAGTGGGAAGACACACACAATGCATGTAAGTGGTTAAGTAGCTGCCTTTGATTGTTTACATTATGTTCGTGTTTATTATTGGCTGCATTAGATTTATCGTAATCCAAATAACAAGTTGGGAATCTTGTGATCAATTAATGAACTTATCTACCGAGATTAACAGTTTCTCCCCGTATGTTAACTCTTTTGGCAAATAAAGTCATTATGTTAGATTTGGGTTATTTACAGTGACAATGTTGATGGAAGCTGCAGTAGGATGGATCTTTACCTATAATTTGTAGACAACTAATCGTTTTAACAAATTATAAACATTATTTTCTGATTCCCAATTTGAATAGATATCCGAGTAGAATGCCATTGTCACAATTCCACCAATCTCGTTCTTTTATCACCACCAAAAGCTATGGTCATTGTGATGAATGAGAGGAGCTATGGTAGGAAATATACATCTCATTTTGTGGGAAGCAATCGTGCATTTTGTCATACTCTTAAATATCTAATTGAACTGTTATGGAGTAGAATGCATGGTTTTCTTGACAGACATTGTCACAAATACAATTCCCTCAAACTTGCTCTTTAACCACCATTTAAGCCATAGTCTCTTGAATTGACAGCATGAATTATGAAATGATGGGAAGGTTACTCTTTGAGACACTTGTTATGACACCTTTCCTATTGCTGCTTTGGCTACAAGGCCTCAACTACAACTCCTTGTTTGACTAAATTATTCTTAACTTCTATTCATGAGATGTTTAAAGTGTTTGAATATATCAGCAATGTCATTGACTAATGGCTCATGTTTCCTGTTCATAGCTTGGAAAATAATGATCCATTGTCATTTACTAATCTGATGTTGTTTTTACAGGGGGACCAAGACTGTCCTGGTATCATACCACTGGCAATCAAAGATGTCTTCAGTATTATACAGGAAGTAAGCACACTATAGCCATTGGACTATTGAGCATTCGAGCATTCCATTTGAAGCTGCTCTTTCACCGTTTGCTATTACGTTTTTAATATCTTTTACTACGAACCATGTTTGATTATACGTGGGGCTCAACTAGAATTATCATTCTTTATGTCCTTATATTTATGAACTATGGCTGATTTACTTCGCATTTGGTTCAGACTCCTGGGAGAGAGTTCCTGCTTCGTGTTTCCTATCTCGAGATCTATAATGAGGTAAAGCTAACTTTTACATTAATACAGATCTGATAACTGAGAAGTTTGTACTGACTTATAACACAGCATATTGACATTTAATATTCACGATGAAGGCTTTTTTATTGATCTTCCTGTCATGCTATTCTCTTTAATTAAAGTTTTTTGTTTCAAGTATTTATTTCAGGGTTTACTTATGAGTAGAATTGTATTTAATCTGAATCTTGTGATTTCAGGTTATAAATGATTTGCTTGATCCAACTGGTCAGAATCTACGTGTAAGAGAAGATGCCCAGGTTTGTGTTGATTTCAGTTATTGGCTGGAACATAATCTTTCCATATTCATTTGTGACAGTACATAAAAATGATCGTGCAAGATTTTTCAGGGAACTTATGTTGAAGGCATTAAAGAAGAGGTTGTTTTGTCTCCTGGGCATGCATTATCTTTTATTGCTGCTGGGGAAGGTACATTTAAGAGTTTGATGTCTTATGATTTCTTATCTTACCGTCTTTAAGTTCCTGTTATTAAATCAGTTTTTATGCCTGCAGAGCATCGCCACGTTGGTTCTAACAATTTTAACCTTTTCAGTAGTAGAAGCCACACCATATTCTCACTGGTAAAGTTGACTTCTGTACTTTGTGTACTTTATGCTAACTTCTCTCTAATTATGTCTGTTTTTGGTTCTTTGTGTTATGTCTTTGCTGCTGCTCCATTATTTTACTACATTTATTGGAATCATTAGCTGGTTCGTCGTCCATTTGAGACAATCTCAGTAATCTAAAGTGGCTTATAAAAATCTCTCTAAGTAAGACCAAGATTCTCTGTAGTTTAATTATTATTCTGTTTCCATATGCATGGGTTATTTGGGTTTCCAGAAATTAATTGTAGTATGCAGCCTTCAAGCATTGTAAGGACCACCCTCGGATATGTGAAAGTTACTCTTGTCGGTTGGCATGTTATTTGTACTGCTTGATGGCTGCATAGATTGTTAGTTTCTGAAGAATCTTATTGTAGGCTTCATTGTGGAACTGTATCTAGAAGTTTGACAAGATTAGGATGCATACTTTTTTCTTTAACTTTGTTGTCCATATGTATCTAATTTTTCCATTTGCAAGGGGTTTTATAGCAGCCTAAAAAGGGTTGACATGTTAGAAGATGTATTGTCATTTGCAGTTTCTGAGATTACCCACATGTATATGTTCCAAACAGGACCTTAAATTTGTATATTTACTGAAAATTTAGTATAGTTGCCAATGTGGCTTTATGCATAATTTACCGATTTTTACAGTTTGGGCAATTCTGAATTTCTGTTTATATGCCATATTTACTGACCTGTAATTCACTTTGTAGATGATAGAGAGTGGTTCCCATGGTGATGAATATGATGGGGTGGTATTCTCACAGCTGGTACATTTCTGATCTATGATTTAGTGTATGAAACTATGAAATGTGCAATTTTGAAGATTTTGTTGTATGACAATATGTTATTTTATTTTTTGGTAGAATTTGATTGATTTAGCTGGATCCGAAAGCTCCAAAACCGAAACAACAGGATTGAGAAGAAAGGAAGGTTCATATATCAATAAGAGTCTTTTGACTCTTGGAACCGTAAGTGCTCCTTATTTATATCTGTTTTCTCCCAAATAAATATATTTTGCATCGAATTTATGGTGTAGGCGTTTTGCAAGTAGCTGACTTGTCCCCACAGGATCATCTAGCTAGAATTTTTCTTCGGTTGCACTACTGTTTTTCATGCCATATAATGTGCGTTTTTTTGATGTGAAGGTCATTGGGAAGCTCAGTGAGGGGAAGGCATCTCACATTCCTTATCGAGATTCGAAGCTTACTCGCCTTCTGCAATCCTCTCTTAGTGGTCGTGGACATGTTTCAGTAAGTTGGAGATTAACACTAGGGTTCCATGAAGGAATTGAATCATACTTTTAAGATCACTCATTATTGAAACATCTGAAATGCAAAAAGTTCTGGACAATTTTTGATCGCATTCTTGTTTTAATAACTGTCTGTTGCTGGCGTGTTGTGAACTAGCAAACACCGCTGTTTGTATTCGAGTTCATATTTGATGGCACAATCGCACAATACTCTATTTTTGTTTATTATGATTTAGCAACTTTCTTATCACAGGCCTTTTGTTGGTAATTTTGCAGCTTATATGCACAGTTACCCCTGCATCTAGTAGTATGGAGGAGACTCATAATACTCTGAAATTTGCTAGCAGGGCTAAGCGTGTGGAGATATTTGCTTCACGTAATAAGGTATGCCTTATCCATGTGGAGACGTAATCCAACGTTTTTTTGACCATTGGACTCCAGTATGTTGAAAATTAACTAATGATGTATGAAATTTATTATTGTGCAGATTATTGATGAGAAGTCCTTAATTAAAAAGTACCAGCGAGAAATTACAACTCTTAAGGAAGAACTTGATCAGTTAAGGAGAGGAATGCTTGTTGGAGTTAGTCATGAGGAGATTTTGACCTTAAAGCAAAAGGTTCCTTGCTGTTTTAACTAGTACTAATAGTAATTATATTTGCTGTTTTGTATGCATTGTTATGCTTATTCTAGTATTTGTTGTAGTTGGAAGAAGGTCAATTTAAAATGCAATCAAGGCTAGAGGAGGAAGAAGAAGCAAAGGCAGCTCTGATGAGTAGAATACAGAGGCTGACTAAATTGATACTTGTTTCCTCAAAAAACAGTATTCCTTCATATCTGGGTGATGCTGCTGGTTACCAGAGAAGTCACTCTGATGATGTAAGTTCTGCATGATCATAAGTTTATTTTTTTTGACAAGCTTGCCTCCAATATTAAATAGGTTACCTACTACATCGTCTCTTTCTCATGACATGCCTTTTTATTTTTTTCTTCCTTTTTGGCGTTTATACTCCCTTGCCACTTGCCACCAATCCACCATACAGTCCATTATTTCCATCTACCTATGATCTTTGCTTCTAGGCCTTTTGACACAAGGAAAGAAACAAGAGATAGGAAAACATGAAAATTGTCAACTTATTGAGGAGGCCTAGAGTGGCATGTGAACCAATAAAAGCTAACTTGTCATTTGATTTTTGTATTTATCTGGTCTCAGAAATTAGAGCTTGGGGACTGTGAAAACAATAAGGATTCCCTGTCAGCACTGTCAGATCCTACGGTTGATTTCCAACAGAAACGCTCGTCTAGCAAATGGAATGACGAACTTTCTGCTGCTGGCAGCATACTCGCAGAATCTAACGAAGCTGGCGAATTCATCAGTGGTTCTAACCTTACAACTGTATGTATTTTGTTTTATTCAGTCCTGGTACATATGTCTAGTTATGTTTGTTTTCCCTTTTCATAAATGTGAATGATTTATGTTTGTAATTTAATTGAAGGCGTAATGACAATGATTGTTGCTGCAAATATCAAACTATGAAGGCTTCTAATTTTCCTGCTCAAAGTACCACCAGCTTGTTTTAAATTAATCTGAAATTAAGCTATTAGATAGTGCTTTATTTCTGAATTCATTAGCCAAATAAATGACCATACTTCTTTGATCTGAACATTGTTTTTGTTCTGCTTTTTTTGAATGTTACTTTTTGTTTTTTTACACTGTTGTTGAATAATATGATGCAATTTATTGTGAAATTCTTGCACAAGTGTGCTTTTACTTATTATATGTGCTCTTTTACATGTGAGACGAATGCTAAAATTCTCTGTTAATTATCTTCATTGTTGTTTGCTTATAATTTCTGATGCATTCATGTATTTGTTGGGTATCAGGACGATATAACTGCATCTGATGAGATGGACCTCCTTGTAGAGCAAGTGAAGATGCTTGCTGGTGAAATTGCTTTCAGTACAAGCACACTGAAACGCTTGGTTGAGCAATCTGCAAATGATCCCGATGCCGCCCAAAGCCAAGTATGTTTTTCTTGTTGCCCTTTTTCATACAGGTTTTACCATTTTGGAAATCAGTCTTAGTATGTGCTTGTGCTTAGACTAGATGGAGAATTTCGGTGTTAAGTTACTCATAATACCATTATTAATACACTTTGTTAGATTGCTCTAATTGATATTCTCGGATTGCCCTAGGACATAAATTTCCTATAAGGGTCCATTTATATTTTTAAAGTATTGATACCCACTCTATCTATACATGTGCTCCTATATGAACTTATGAAGTCATGGCCTCTTGTTTCTAAGTGAGAAATTTTTGTAGATTTCTAGAATAGCTGATAAATGTATATATATCCATTAATGCGAGTACCCATATTTAATGTTGATTTCTACTGTTCTTATAATTCTCTGAAGTGCAGATCCATAATTTGGAATGTGAAATCCAAGATAAGAGGAAGCAGATGAGGCTTCTAGAACAGCGCATTATCCAGAGTGGTGAGGCTTCAGTGGCTAGTGCGTCATTGCTTGATATGCAGCAGGTTGTCTTCTAGAACAATCTGAATTCCTGTTCTCTCTAGCCTACATCCCTTTTTTTTCCCCCTCTCAACTCCATGGTTTTGTTTGAGTGGGCCATGTGCGATGATGTCGTCTTTTAACATCTCATCTTCCTCTGTGGCAGACTGTTACAAGATTGAAGACCGAGTGTAGCCAAAAGGAATTTGAGTTAGAGGTATATTTCTCTTTGCTTATAAGTCTGAATGACAATGGTTTTCTTTTTTACTGTTGCAGTACTCTTGAAGTGATACTGATACTGTACTGTATCTAACATAGTACATGCACCTGTTTACCATTTAGCACTGCATGTTCACGTAAACTTTGCTTTTTTTCATTATCAAATGTTGTTGCTGTGAATGTTACTTACCATTTCGGAATATCTATATGCATGATAATTTTCTATGCTTCTGGCTATTCTCCTTTCCATTAATCAGCTCATCAAGAATTTGTTGGTACTTGTTTATTGGTTATTTGGCATTGTAATCATTTATTTTTCCCTTTGGCAACTAGCCATTGGAGAGCAACTCTGAATCCTGATTGATGGTTTATGACGTGGATATTTGTGTTTGACTAGTCAAAAGAGTATGTTTAAGCAATTTGAACTAGCGTCCTCTGTGTCTGCTACAGGTGCATTTTGATGGTTGATTTTGTTATACAAATGACTAATGAAACCTTTTTGATTGGTTTAAACTGTGATGAGTTGAAATGACTAATTGTAACAAAAGCATTTTTATCAAGTGGATTCATCATTAATCTTCTCTTGCAGTTAAAAACAGCCGACAACCGGATTCTTCAGGAACAGCTTCAAAATAAGGTATCTTAGTTTTTGTCTTGATTTAGTGTTTCCTGTGTGCTTGGAGAATAAAATTATATGCACTGTTAGTCTTACTTTGGTATTTCCTGTTTCTTACAGTGTGCAGAAAATATGGAACTACTGGATCAATTGAATGCCCTGGAAAAGCATGTGGCTTCAACTGGCGGTGATTTTCCTTTGCCTTCTGAACAGGCCACGACTGATGAGTATACTGAGGAATTGAGAAAGAAAGTTCAGTCACAGGTGAATACTTTTCTTAAGATATAGTTCACTGTTTCATGGACTCTTAATAGTTTTCATAATGATAATGTGAGTTTGTCATGTTGATATCATGAAAATTAGGTGTGCTCGAAGATTGGAATTATAGCCCTTTGCTTAGCTAAACTCTATCTGTGCAATCTATTATATTATATTTAGTTATATATATGGTATTTTTTTTTTTTTCCTTACTATTTCAAACCATTGATAAAACTGTATGATTGTATTCATTTTGTTTTTTGTATAGCAATAATTCATCTTTATCTTATTCATTTAAGAATGTTGACTCTGGAAAAGTTTTCAACCTAAATAAAATAGTTTCTGTTTGTGCAGGAAATGGAAAATGAGAAATTGAAGCTGGAACATGTTCAGTTAGTGGAAGAAAATAGTGGATTGTGTGTGCAGAATCAAAAATTATCCGAAGAGGCTTCCTATGCAAAGGAACTAGCTTCTGCTGCTGCTGTTGAGCTGAAAAACTTGGCTGCTGAAGTAACAAAAATTTCATTGCAGAATGCAAAACTAGAAAAGGAATTGCAGGCTGCTCGTGAATTTAGTCACTCCAGAGGCTCCCAAATTTCCAATGGTGGTAATCGGAAACACGGGGACGGCATGAAAGCTGGAAGAAAAGGTCGATATCCTGGTCGTGGTAATGATGTATCAGGAGGATTTTATGATGAATTTGACTCGTATAATTTGGATCTGGAAGACCTTAAAATGGAACTACTTGCACGGAAACAGAGGGAGGCTGCTCTTGAAGCTGCTTTGGCTGACAAAGAATATGTGGAAGAGGAATGCCGGAAAAAGGTTGAAGAGGCTAAGAGAAGGGAGGTAGCTCTTGAAAATGATTTGGCAAATATGTGGGTGCTGGTCGCCAAGTTGAAGAAAGAAGTCGGAGCTGCTCACGAGTCTATGTCTGATGAGAGGCTTGATAAAGGGGATATTTCGAATGGACAGAAAGCTGTGGAGGTCGAGAAAAATGGCTTCATCAAGGAAACTCAGTCTTTGGAGGTCAACAAAACAGCTCAAGATGCTCCCAGTGAAGAGCCATTAGTTGCTCGGTTAAAGGTGATTATTTTATGCTCAATTTTTGTTATAATTGTACTTCATGGTAACGAGCGAGTCTCATGACTCGTGATGGACAGGATTAATCTTTCAGCATGTACATTAACATAGAACTTTGTGAGCAGAAATATTGGTGATTCAACTTTTGTCCATTAGTAACTGATGTGTTGTAAATATTAGGCAAGGATGCAAGAGATGAAGGACAAAGAAAAACATATGGGCAATGGAGAGACAAATTCCCATCTGTGCAAAGTTTGTTATGAATCACCTACAGCTGCAATCCTTCTTCCTTGCCGACATTTTTGTTGTAAGTTATCCATACTCTTTGTTTTTACCTTTGTTCAACATTTATGCAAGTTTTTCAAAATTAGTTACGCTTGGTCTCTTTGCAGTATGTAAACCTTGTTCACTGGCTTGTTCAGAATGTCCTATATGCCGCACAAATATAGCAGATAGAATTTTCGCATTCACTTCATGACAATGTTTGTTACACCCGTGATTATGAAGGTAATTAACTGGTATGTCATAATTTACTACGATAATCTAGTCTTTTACAAATTTTATGTTCTTAACGATAGGTCTTTTTTGCCTTCATTTTTCAGGGGGTATTTAAATTTTTTTTGCCGTATTTGCTGAGTTTCAGTTCCATGGCCGGTGCAAATTCTTTTATTAGTTAGCCTGTATCTATTCCCCCCAGGTATATTATTTTTCTTATTTCTTTTTTTAGTCCCTCGGCTTTTCCTTTTTCCCGCTAAGGGTTGTAAAAATAAGAACTCAAAATAGAAAAGGTGAAGAATGGTGGGGGTGAGAGGACAGAGGAAACCTACATCAAAAGGTTGCATATTGCCGCATGTTGATTGTTTTCAAGTGTGCAGCAGTGTTGTGATGTATACCCTGTTTATTGTTATTGTATAGAAGAAACAGCGTAAGCTTCGAAAAGGAAAATATGATCTCTATAATCACATTTCTTGCATCAAGAACTTCTTTAATTTCCCCCAACCCCCATGTAAACTATGCCATGAACCGATGTCTAAATTGACGAACTGTCTGTTAATCTCTTGATATAATAGTTTTGATGTGAGACTGTATATGCAATTATGCGTGCAGTTAATCGCAGTTAAGTTAATCAGTTTAGTTATTATCATTTGCAACTCGAAGGAGCAAGATGAGAAGAAACTCCTATGCCCAGTTTTGTGGTAAATGATCTTAGCCATAACCCTACTTTAATGTGAGGAACAGAAAGAAAAACGAGGCCGTTTCTTGTCATACCTGAATGAAGATTAGAGGTTACAATGATATGGCATCACGTTCAATCTCGTGTAATATACTCCAACAAGTTAAGAATGAAGATGAATACTACTATTTCGCTTTCATAATGAACAAGATTGCTTTCTTCTAAATCTAAAGTTTTATGTCTTTAAGCAAGTTGAATTTTTACGTTTCCTGCATTTTTAATAAAGTTTCACTCAATTTTCGATGAAATAAGCTTCCTGCATTTTTACGCTTTCTGCATTGCGTAGTAAACAAATCTTCTCCAGTCAACCGCGCCGTTAATGCATAAATAAGTTATCTTACGAGTCAATCCAATTGTGTTGTATAAATTTCCATTACCAATATATTTTTTGTAGTATTAAATTCGGTTACCAATATAGTTTTCGAATTTCGATTTGTTACTACTCATCACTAGTTCACTAACTCTAATGATCCATTTGGTAGGCGGGTAATAAATGATAACAATGGGAAAGCGCTATAAATATGTAACATGCATTGGATGTAACGTTGCATTGTCTATGGTTATCGATTTAACTTGCTCAACTAACACTTATAAAAATTTTTAAATATGTGATATATAATGGGAAATTGAGATAATGTACAATTGCATGATTTTTTTTTTTTTTTTTTTTTTTTTTTTTTTTTTTTTTTTTTCTAGTTTTTCTTGAAGAATCAAAATTGCAGCATTTTCTTGACAGTAGGAGACACCTTTAAATCATGTTGATGGGCTCCCATAAAATGTGAAAAATTATCTCTGATGAAAGTTAGTAGGAATATGGGAAGAAACAAGTGGTCCAACATTATGAGCTTGTTGATGAAGTTCCCACATTACTGAGTTACTTTCTGAACCAAATCCACCCATACTTTCCTCAACTTGTTGCTTTGTATTTACTGGATTTATATTTGTGTAGTCAGAAATCTGCAAAAACAACACAAGAATCTGAATATTATTATCAATCTATTTTTTTTGGGTGTAAGATTTAGATAGCACTAAAAGATAGTATAAATCATTTTTTTTTTTTTTTTTTTTTTTTTTTTTTGAGATATATATTTTACAGTATGTGTAAGGAGCTACGGAGTACATAATACGGAGTGTAAAAGATGAAGCTATGAATTATACTCTGTATTTATTTGGAATTTCTAATGTCTTATAGTAGTATACCACTAAACGCGCAACAATAAAAAGCCTTTATTATATGTACGAGTATTACCTAGTGTTGAATTATACCAAGGCCTTTCACATAGACACACTTGTTTCATACCTATTCCAACGTCCAATATCTATGTTCAACACTTGATATTATATATCATACCTATACCTATATCTATGTCCGTATCTGTTTTCGTGCAATCGAACTTTCCACAACCCTAAGATGGAATTCACTCTGCATCTCACCACTTGTGTTGCGGACCCCTTACCCTTTCCTCCCTTCTCATGGTGCAAGTGCAAAGTCATAAGAAAAATTAATGATTTGGGGTCATATAACAGCTACATAATGTTGGAAATTTGGAATAATAGTACCAAGTTGCAACTAGGAGTCAACAGTCAATAGCTTAACAAAATTCTGTATACTTCCTCCGTTAATGGTTATTTGCAATAAAGGGGTATTATTTGTGAGATATAAAATATTCCTTTGTTGCAAATAACCATTAACGGAGAAAGTACTAGCTATTAAATTCAATTCTAACCTATAATTCTATTGCATGCATAATTTATCTCAACCGTCACTACAAAGTTAACTAGGATTGTTTGTACGACAAATTATACTTTCTAGTCTTGGGCTATGAAGGCCCATGCCCTAAATTTATTTGGACCCAAAGTTGACTTCACCTAATAATGTGCTATAATTGACTGCAAAACATGCTGTATGTTTGAACATTTCGAAAGAAATTGGACAATTGGTTGTTGTAACCTTGTAGGACATATCATATTCATACGTAAGAATGTATGGTAGACCGTCCAAGAATGAATTATTTTAGTGCAAAACGTTAATATTAAAAGTTACATATAAAGAGTTAAAAACGAAAAAATCAAATAAAAATATATTAACTACACTAATTTGTGCATGATTTTGTAATTTATTCTTTAATTAGTGAAAGATTTTAAATGATTATTCATAGCCGTAAAGGTTAGATATAACATTACCCTCATTTTTATAGGAATTGCACATAATAAATGTTAAAATCCGCTTTTTAAAGACATAGTCAATGGAACTATGATAAAATTGTAACAATGTAACAAAAAATATCCTAATTTAATTATAGCATACCTACACATATAGGAAAATTTACTACTTGAGCTTATAGTAAACGACCCACGTCTAAAAGTTTCAGTCATCAAGATATATTCAATCATAATCAGAAAATAAAAACACCAATTTATTGTCAATGGAGAAAGGCAGACAGCTAATTCTAATTCAATACCAATGTACAAGTTGATTGACCTAAAGTACTATGTGCTCATAATTGTAGCTTATAATTGTTGATATTTTATTTTTAAATTTTTGAAAGTTAGTTTTATCTACCAATACTATATTATACATAAAAGAAAAAGAATAAAGTAACGCATTTTTTTTTTTAAAAAAAATGACTAAATAAAGAAGGATAATGCAAACCTTACAAAAATTATGAGAAGCTGAAGAAGAGTCAAGCAAATCTTCTACTCTCCAACCAGGTAAAGTCTCCATTAGGTATTCTGATATACCCTCTTCATTAATTTGATCATAATTTATCGTCGTCGTCTTCGTTGTTGATGGGGTTGTGTTGTGTTGGTTAAACATGTCATGATCATAGCTAGAGATTGTAACTGATGATCTAGTTTGTGACATGGAATTCGGCCCGGGCGAGGTAGATGAACGAGGAGAAGTAGTAGGGTATGTAGCTGATGAAGCTGAGAGTTTAACCCCAGTTAGAAGAAATCTATTGTGACTTTGTGTGTGTTCATTTGTTTTATGTATTGGTATGTCACATTCTCTGCATAATATTGCCCTGTCTTCTTTGCAAAACAAGAATGCCCTTTTTTCCTGCAAAAATAAAAATAAACTATACATTATTAAATTTAATCTTTTTCAAACAAAGGTACAAATATTAATTATAATTAATTAAACAAAGAAAAAAAAGATTAAGTTTTATGATAAGATGCTAATTCAAAGTTTTCTACTCTGTATATCGATTATAGAAACATAATAGTGGAAAACATGACTTTCAGTAACATAACACGACAAAGAAAAAAAATAGTGGGTTGTCGTCGAAACTCGAGTTTTGAAAAATGTTATCCATATTAGCATCCAAATAAAAACATCATTTTAACAAGCTTTAAGTTGTTAAGGATAAGGTCTCAATGACTTGTCGGTATTGCTCCTAGGAAAAATAAACTTAAATAAAAGGATAAGAAAATTACTTGGCAAATATCACAAAGAGGAGCATCTTTGAAAGAAGGAAGAAGAAGAGAAAAACGAGCATGTTTGCTAGCAAGCTTGTTGGCATGGTGCACCTTATAATCACACCCTCCACAAAGTGCTGCTTCATCTGCTGTACAAAACACTAAAGCCTCTTGTTTCTCACACACATCACATTGAATCTTCATTTTTTTCTTTCTCTCTTTTCAATTTTTACAAAAGAAAAATATCTTTTTGAGTATGAAAAATCTTAGAAAGTGTAATATTATGAGCTAAATAAAGTATGAACTTCCAATTTATTTTTGAGTAAAGATACCCAACAAAGAACAAATATTTAAGTTAGACCAATTAAATTTAGGACTTTTTTTTTTTTTATTAATTTTTTTTTTTTGTAGAAAAAGGGTATGGGCAAGGAAATTTCTAGACAAAGAAAGTGAGATAACATAACATGGGTTTCCCTTTTTTTTGTTGCTCTTTTTGCTTTGTTTTCCTCTTCCTTTTATATACTAATGTGAGGAGAAAATATTGGAAAAAGACAAGGGGAAAAAGAGCAAGTGGACCAATGGGAAGATTTTGATATCTATCAAAAATCTAAAAGCCTAAAAGATAGTTATGATGATCTATATCAGAGTTCTCTTTGGCATTGTGGGGATGAAGTTATGGTGAAGTTCTTTTATATGTTTGTATTTATTGATATGAGTTTCCTTGTATATCTAAAAAGGTTTTGTCCAGTGGATGGTATGATTGAACGATTGATGTTTTATTAGGTGGGTTAAAAGAATAATTAAATTTGAATTTTATTGATAACGTCCGAGAAAAATTTACCTTTTCTTCATTTCTCAACATTTTTAAAGTTTGAATCGCTAGCAAGAAATTGATTTAAAACCTGAGATAGGTGGATCAAACTCATAACTCTTATGAACTTTGCATAAGCGAATTAATAAATCATAAATATGTGTTCTTGTATAAAATTTGTAAATTGCAGTCATTTAAAGTTCGTATTTTGCAAATTGCAACCATTTAAAAAAAAAATTGTAAATTGCAGCTCAAAAGTTCGTATAAATTGTAAATTGCAGCCCGATTCAACTTTTTCATCGGTTTACAAGTCGAAAAATCTTCTTTTAAGGTTTTAGGGGCCATTTTAGGCCTTAGGGAACTGAATTGAGCTCGAAATTAGCAAAAAAATAACGCAAGTGCCTCGTTTTGCGTAACAAAAATGTATCGATTTGTGGGAAACTGTAAAAATGAGACACTTACGTTATTTTTTTGCTAATTCAGAGCTCAATTCGGGCCCCTAAGAGCTAAAATGACCCCTAAAACCCTAAACGAAGATTTTTCGACATGTAAACCGATGAAAAAGTTGAATCACACTGCAATTTACAATTTATACGAACTTTTGGGCTGTAATTTGCAATTTTTTTTTAAATGGTTGCAGTTTGCAAAATACGAAGTTTAAATGGCTGCAATTTGCAAATTGTCCTTATATATAATAGACGGAATTTATGTTGCAATTTCATTTAATGTATTGATCCCAATTGGGTAGAGCCCATCATATTTTGACATAATTATTTGGAGTGAGGAGATAGGCATTAGATAATCAAATGTGCCAGCTCATTTGGTTGCTAGTATTGGATTTGCTGTTGGAATTGAAGAAGTTCAAGTAGCTTAATTAGTAAGGTTTCTCAAGTGTTTAACTGAGTTTTAATGATTTATTTCCTTACAATATAAATAAAAACCAATACTCGTAGTTCATAAAAATTAGTTTAGATAATTAAAAACAAATTTAATTTGATCACAACTCTACCTTTTACAATCTTCTATTCTTCTTATATTTTTTTGGTACTACTACGAGGAGTTCCCACTGCCTTTGGCGAGTGGACTAATCTTCTCCGAGAGTTTGCATAGGTAACTCGATGGGCAACATCCCTCCCAGTTGGAATTTTTTCCATACTCAAGGCTCGAACCCGAGATCTTGGTTAAGGAGCAAGAGGCCCTTAAACCACTCACGCCAACCCCAGTTGGTTTATATTCTTCTTATATGAGATATAATACCTATTAATTTCCAATGAGTGTATGTGATAGTGAGGTTGGTCTTAGAGTTTTCTAATATTTTTTTGTTTTTAGTTATTAGACCATATACTTGTATAGTTGTATATAATATATGGAGTTTTCAATAGACAATTAGACATATAGACAGAAAAGCGATATATTGGTTGTAAACTTGTTAGCTGTAACTTGTGGATTAACAAACTCTATAATTAATAATAGTATAGCTACATAATACATGGACCACTGCACATAAATACATATTGTATTACTCTCTATTTTTATTTGATTTTTTCATTTGAATATTATTTTTTGATTTTTGATGAGCAATTAAATTTAGAAATAAAGAACAAAATAAATTTTGAAATTGGACCCATATATGCTGTATTATCCGTACCATTTTATGGGTATTTTTGTAGTTTTTGCCTTTCAATTTCTTCTCCCACTTTGCTTGTAAAGTTCTGATTACTGCTTCCGTCCATGATCCATGTAAACAGCACACTGTACTTTTAATTTATTTGTTTTTGTCTATAGAAAATTGTCTATATATTACGAGTATCTTATTATTTCTCTTTAATTTATTACATATTCTATAATTAAAACTTATAATTTTTTTTTTTAAAATTATGTTACATATTTATACGACGATATAAATAACTTTTAGGGCGAAGGAAATACCAATACGTAATTATTCCGCATTATTGAAGAGACAGTAACATAGAATTGCCCTTTCACTTTTGGAATTAATAGCTGCTTACCTACATGACTACGTCAAATATATAATCAAAACTTCACTTTTGTAAGTGACACAACAAGATTTGGACTTTCAATCAACGAAATTCTTCATTGGGAGCAAGCATTATCATGTGAAATCCTTATCTTTGAATATTTTTAGGTTGCCGCTTTCTTGGAACAATAATAACTACTCGATCTTACGCATGATTTTTATTTGTAGGAATTATTGAAAACGAGTTGGATTATATGAATGCATGCATTTTTGGACGTCCACAAATGCAAAGTACTCCTTTTGTTTCTAAATTATATTTTTACTTTTCTTTTTTGGGTTTTAAAATTAGATTTCTACTTTTCTATTTTAGTAACTGAATTTTTTATCAAATTATTCTTATTCTCCAAATTTATTCCCAAAATGTTCCTAAATTATCCCTAAATCAGTGTGATGTGACATTACTTTAATTTCTTTTCCGTTTGGCAATTAATGGCTGCACAGAAACCATAATTTGACTGGTCTATGTGAACAATTGCAATCCACGTGTAGCACAATAAATGAATTTGGTTGGTCCTTTTATTTTTCATAAACAAATATAATTGATCCTTTTTCTTTTTAAAGAATTGATGATATGTATATGCATTTAATATCATTCTGTTTTGTTTTATTCAAAGACAACAATAATTATCTTGTTGTTCACATTGTACTTTCTAATCATGGGTTTTAAGGTTATTCCAAGTTCCTTAATTTCCGTATAAATTTAGAAATAGGAATGTAATTTTGGGAAGGAGGGAGAATTATATATATGAATGAATGCATGAACCAAGGTTTTACTAATGCTTTCGATGTACGGAGTATATTAACGTAATTAAAATATGGATGTGTGAATAATGCAAGTTCATACTAATGAGTGATTGTGGGTTTGGCTAAAGGACAAACTTTTGCCTTTTGACCACAATCTATACCATAAACTAAGTATGTACATAGTTGATAGTACTAATTTTTTCCACAAAGATAAAAAAGAAAGTTATAACAAGATAATGATAAACCTTGTAACATGGACATGTAGTCACTTATGCCATGTGAACTATTGAGTAATGTTCGAGTTTAACAAATTCTATCTACAATAATTCTACTCTTTCTACTCTAATTTAAAATTATATTAAGTAATATTCGAGTATACAACAATCATTTTGGATATTTCATTTATAAAAGTTTCAATATTTTGGTACACTTTTTACTCAAATTTATTGAATTAACTTTAAACACTTCCGAAATTACTACCATTGTGACGTAATTAAGTTTCACCAAATATTTCAAACAAATCATTTATTAATTGCTTGAACAAATCCCCCTTAAATTCTTACAAGAAAAAAAAAAAATTTGCATGTACCCTTTATATGGAAACCCATGAGAATATTGGTGAAATTGCTACATCTAAAAGAGGAAGAAAGTAGATTAATTATTAATAGTTGGTACTCTAAGACAAACAACACCTTTTTGTAAGAATTATTTGACCGAGGAAATCTAGAGGAATCTTCAACCCTTTATAAAATTTAGATAAAATAATTTAGATATCCAAAAAAGGTGAGAAATTGAAGCAATCAAATTCATTGGCTTTTGTTGGACTAATAAAATAATAATGCATTATTAATAAAAGTACTCATAATATATTACTCTAGTTTAAGCACTTTGTTCTTGAAATTTCCATTGCTCAGTTTCCATGTGTAATTGATGCACTTTTGGCTGTCCTTTAAATGATTGTCGTCGCGTAGCTTATTAGCAACTCCTCATAATTCATAAACGATCTTGATGGGGTGAGGTTTCAAGATATGTCCTGGATCGCAAATTAATTACAAGTTTCATTTATGCAAAAGGGCCTACCTCTTCGCTTTTGGTCGTTTATGGATGGATACCTTGATGTTTTTGTAACTTCGTATGGCAATCCTTGGTAGAACCTACGATGTCCAAGTTGGTGTTCAAACAATGTTATTTGAGAGAATTTTAAAGCGAGATACTGTAATAGGTCCTTCTTTAAAAACAAATTTGACCTTATTTATCTTCACTCCTTAAAAAAATAGTTTACATTAGGTGATTGAGTGATATACTTGTATTATTGTATACGTAATACAAAAAGACCATATCAAAAGCTTAAAACTCTTATAAGTTTTCTTTAAGCATGCTTTGATCAGAAATTAAAAGTAAGTGATACCATCAACTAATGGTGTGCCATGCTCACATAAGGTGTTTAGCGCATAGCCCAAATAGGGCTCAAATGTGTAACACAAAATCTCAAGCCTTATATGAGTTATATCACCTAATGTTGGTTGGATATGTGGTTATCTACACCATGTGCTTCACACACCTTTTTTTTTTTTTTTTTTAACTGCATTCTAAATTAGAAATGGATTTACCCTTGACATTTTACTAGTTGCCATTGCTCTAGCATCATATGAAAGATCTAATCCGATCGTTGGTGTTCCAATCTTAATAGCTATAGAGTGAACTTATCAAACCTACACACAATTTTATGGTGAAAAGAACAATATCAAGACTGAGATTCTTAACCTTCAACACTAATTATGTCACATACAATCCTTTACGTCAAATACCTATCTTAAGATCATTATCATGTAAAAGGCATCAAAGTTTGGTTTTAAAGATTTATTAAATTTAAACATCAGAACTCGGAGCATAGAAAAGGAAATCGCCCACAAACAGTTCAGCTTTCTAGCTCATCTTTCCTGCAGGAGTATCTTTTTCTTCTCCTAGCTCCACCAATCACAACACTAATGGTAATCATGGGATGCGTCAAATCAGGCTACGGCATATGGAGTATAATTTAACACTTTAATGGCTGAATCAGACTCTGAGAGAAGCAGGCAGTTCGTATAACTGATATAAGCCCGAGTAAGAAGCCTGTAGGACATTGTGGATTTCCATGATAGAGACGGTCTTGAAAAATGATCACCAACAACGTACCTGTAAATCTGTAATATAAAGTTTCTGCTGATGAGTTAATAAAGTTTGGTACATCAGTACAGAGTTATAGCAGTATAAACCAGAGGAGCATCCAAATCACAGGTAGCACAATATACTCCATTTTTTCCTGCCTCCTTAGGGATATAACAGTTTTATGACAATTTTTTTTTTCAGTTTTACTAGCGCAGACAGCCAAAAAGTAATAAAAAGGGACCAGGAAAAACCTTAGGAGTTGACAGACCATAGAAGAAAATCCTTATTCTAGTTATCCCATAAAATGATACAAGTATACAGGACTGAGTCTCTGGAAGTAGTAAAAACAGCACATTTTGCGAGAATTATGCATACCCGCAATGAAGATTATTTTGTGAAAAAGAAAATTTAGAGAACAAAATCAGCACATTTAACAAGCATAGGTAGCACAAACTTTACGACAAAATTCTACTGGTACTTGTGATAAGCTCTTGTAGCATAGACATCCAAAGAAAAAAAGTTAATTTGAAGACTGACCAGTTACAGCGCCCACTTAGTTATGTTTAGTTTACAGCTACGTCACTTTGACTTTCATTTTACCTCAATTACCCATGTGTGATACCCCGTATTCAACACTCAGGACTCAGGTGTTGGTATGACAGTTAGATACTTTACTTTTGGACCAAAATCATGTAAGAATTCACAAAATGGTCGTGTCATAAACTTCTAGCTCCCTTTGTTAAAAGAAAAAACCTTTTAGCCAAACCTGGATAAGACAATATACAATGTACACAAAACACATTTCATATCATGAAATGTATCATCGTAAAATTCATAATGCATGAAATGTTCAAGATAATCTTATCAACTTTGGCGGGTCTGTTTCAACAGTGTATGGTCAACATGTTAGCTGCTGTAGTAGCTCTACTATGGAGTACGGAGTACGGACTACGGAGTATTAACATGGTCTCTATAACTATTGATTTCAGTGGACCTTGACATCTTCATTAGTCTGACATTCTATTGGGTACAGTCATAATACTCATAAATAGATGTAACAAAAAAAATTTATATACATGTGGACTTCGTAGGTAATGTACTATTTCCAACCCAAAATGTTTCTCCCCCTTCAATTCATTCATTACTCTTTTACCATTTGTTCCTATCTTTTTGATGCGTCTTCTGTATGGAGGACCAGGGACAGCTCCTGGTCTCCTCAGGCTGTCACGCAATCAGCACTTATATTTGTGCCTTGTTAATAAGCCTAGCTCAGCTCCATCACCGAACCAAGATAAACATAAAACAGCACTAAATAACCACCCAGGTTGTGATGATAAGGAAAACAGGATAATAATGTGACTACATGTACATATAATTAGCTTCAGTTTTATGAATTTGAATGATGAATATATCTTACATTAAGAAGAGCAAAGACATCTGAATAAGTTTGATTGTCATGACTCAGGAATCAGGATTAGTCTTGAGTCTAATCACTTTGTTCCTAGCTATAAATGTGGATTCTTCTGCTATTGTAATGGGAAGGGCAATCAGCCATGGCATTTTAAAGCTAATTATTCAATATTTCAGCAATGTTACTCTTTTAATTTCTTAATTGCCCAAGAAAGACCAAATGCCTGAAGGAGGTGAGAAATATCCTTTCACACTCAAATGAACCTAGAGAGTATTATAACCAACAGCATTATTGCTGGGAAAGAGGGAGGGAGGAAAGAGGGGTGGACTTTAAGGATCTGAAGAATGCAGCTAATACAGGAATTGTAAAGGTGATCAAGCTAGATCATTGAGAATCTGAGATGTACAAAAGTGTAATTGGTATTTGGTATAATATTATACTGATAGGATGAGTTTTCTTATTACTGTAATTAGTAACATCATTGAATAGCATTCCAGTAAGGCAAATACTGTTTACTATTCTTGAGAGATTGGGCAAGCCAAGCACAATAATTTATGTAAAGCTCCTAACTTTGTATTAAATAGTGTCATCAACATAACTATAAAACAGCGGTGGTGGTGTTTGCAAGTGGGTAGGGGGTGGGGCAGTTATAAGGCAGCTTCTAACAGCATCAAGCGTATGAAGGACAATCTAAACTCAAACTCTCTCATCAGACATCTCCAGTAGCTAAAGAATGGTACCTGGTTGAGCAAAACTGCAAACGGTCCAAATATTCCATACTGCAACTAAGCAGTACCTTTCCCTTCACAAATATCACAGTCAGTGTATCCAAGGCCTTCACAATATGGGCATTTTGCTCCTCCGTCCACCCAATCCAAAAACTGCTTCATATGTCTGAATATAAGATGCAAAGAAAACATGCAAATAAAAAGATAAATAACAGATATGAAATTTCAACCAACCTGTTCTTCGACTTGTGAATCTCCCGTTCCATCACACTCTGCAGTGAAAAGGGATCTAGGGTTTAGCTAGAAAGATTGATAACATGTAAACCTAAGCAAGAGTTTTTGCTGCAAGCTATTTCCTTTGGAAGCTTAAGAATTACTAGCATTGTATTGCTTCTAGTATGATTTGTTGGGAACAAGCCAAAGCTCACAAGTATTGATTGAGGCCAAGTAATAGCACGTATGGAAAGAAGTTCCAGCTTATGTCACGACTAATTCTCAAATGATTGAAAGAAAAATTGTGCATCATACTTATGCGTTTTCTAGACACTCAAACTCTAGGGACCTATTAACCAAAGAGATACCTTTTTGCAAGTGAAATAGAATAATCTACATACCCATGCACAATAGACGACCCTCCCCTCGACAACTGAGGCATTTTGGTGCAGATGATTTTCCTCCACCCAACTTATCATTTCCTTTATTTAGCCTGGAAGGCTCCTCCCACCGATTCTCACCTAGAAGAAATACTCGGTGTTCAGGAATACCCACATCAGTTGGCACTTTCTTTGCAACTGTCTGCTGAACTTCTTTGACTTTGATAGGAGCCCCATTTGCTTTGTCCTTTCACCATAACAACAAATGAATTAAGTAGTTTGAATCGAATTATAAATCAATACTCAGATACTCAACACTGCACTCAAACACCAAACACAATGTATATTCCCTATAACACTACTAAGCTGGTACTGTGCTTTATTTTCTTTGTATACATATACAAAGAATCAATCTCCCAATAATGTAACACGATTACACATTGATGCTTCATTCCTAAAAAATACAGCACGAAAGAAGAAACAGCTCACAGCTACAGCACATAATAGAAAGCAAACCATTCCTGTTTCATCCATAGCACTCACTTTTGGGATATCAGCCTTCACCTGTGTTTTAGGACTCGAACTCTGTTGAGGCGCATACAATTGATCAAGCAGCTCAAGAGTCATAATCCCATCCTCGCGAATGCCAATTGATGCCTGTAAATTGTGTTCATCACAACCAATGCAAAATTTAGCATAACAAAACAATGCTGTTATCCAAATATAAGAGCACTAGGTCATCAAATCTTTCTTGATTATAATGGAAATTTACGATATTCGAGCAAAAAAAGTTGAAAATGTACACAAAAAAAACAACATACTTGCCAAGTCTTAACAGCTCTCTCAGTATCAGTAGAGAAATAACTAAATTCCATGTCCTCCTCTCCAGAATAAAACCCTAATTTCATCAATGCATCCTGCCATATTCATACAATTCCATAAATTATACAATGATAAAATTAACAACTAACAAATCATGCTTCAATATAAAAATGAAGGAATTAAAATCAAAATTAGGTTTTAGAAAGAGAAATCAATCAAACCTGCATAGCACGAACTTCTTCACCTTCGCATCCAATTCTCAAACTCGTACTCCAACTCGAACTCGAACTCGATTTCGCCTTCTCTAATGGCTTCGTCTCCTCACTTTCCGGCGAATTCACAGTCGAAACATCAGAACCAGAATCCAAATTCACAGATTCTACCTCAGAATTCGACTCACGACCAGAAAAATCGAGAACCTGATTAATCTGATTAGAATTCTTAGCTTCCAAAAGAGCCGCCATTTTTGTCAAAGTAGTGACCTCAAAATCGGCAGAATTGGAACGATTATTACGAAAATCATCCAATTCCGACTGCAAATGTTGAATTTGAAGCGATAATTCGGAAATCTGGCGTAACAAAGATTGTCGTTCGGAGTTCCAGCGAGCTTCTTCGCGAAGCCATCGTTGTTCTTCTCGTAACCATCTCTGTTCTTCTCGAAGCCATCGTTGTTCTTCTGCTTCGTAATCGTTTGGTTTTGATGATGCGCGTAATCTGCAACGACGAAGATGATGATGGAGAGGAGAGAGATTAGAGTTTTTGGTGGTAGTTTGGAAGCTTCCTTGGATATGGTTATGGAGGTGTGGATGATTGGTAATGGTGTAGAAGTTGCTACATATTATTACCGCCATTTTCGTCTGTTTTTTCGGGTAGTGAATTTCCCTCCGTTTTCTACTTCACAATTGAGTGTTGAGTTTTTTGACGGTTGAGTTCCGTCTCAGCTAAAGAAATTTTTTAATCCATGGTGGAATGTTTTTTTTACTCCTTCCATTCAATTTTTTATTTTTATTTTTATTTTATTTTTATCATAAAACACCATTTGATTATTATTTATTTATTTTTATAATAGAGCAGGGTATGGATTGGGTCGGGTTATCATTACGAAAGCCACTTAGACGAGACAGAAGACACAGTTTGGTATGAGGTAGCTATGACTTCAACACAACATGAGAGGCACGACGGTAGGTCATGAGTTGTGCATAAGCATAAAAACAAAATAGAGAAAAAGGAGTTTGCTAATATGACATAACTTGGCACATAAGCTTGTTTATGAAATATCTACGCGACTTTGCTTGACCCATTAGACACAACTTGCTTAATCACATTACACGACTAAGTTCGTGCACAACTCTATATATAAATAAGTTTTTTTGTTTTTTAATTAGAGAGCATGATAAGTTATCCATAATGGATGAAATATTATTGTTCATTTCTATAATTATGCTTATTCCCCCCAAAATTGAAATGAAATATTATTGTTCATTTCTATAATTAAGGGTGTTATTGAGCAATGTACCTTTAGGAAGAAAAACACAAATTTTGGAATGAAATTCAATAATTATGTTCATTAGAATATTACCTTTTCATGTAAAATTACACTTAAATTAATTCTCGAAACTATTATTTTTAATTTTTAACCAGGTACTAAACAATTATTTATAAAAGATTCAATCTCGACCAATGACATTTCTCAAAAGTGAGAATTCCTTTGCCTTTCGTATTTCCCCCATTTCCGATATTACCCTAATCCGAGTAACTAAAGTTGTCCGTGAATAATCCTAATCTTGTATTGCATACTTCGTATTTGTGTAGGATCCTTCTTCATACCCGAAAAAACAACCCAAGTTCCACCTCAAAACACAAATTGTACACCACTCAAAAATTTCTGGTCATTTTCTCCTCTTGTTGCTCTCTCTCATTCCATGGCTTCATCCATTGCAGTGACCACCTCGCCCTCCTGTTCTTCTGCCATCTCTTCTTCGCATTACTCTTCTCATTCCCAGGTCTCTATCTCACTTATGAATGTAGCATAATTCTTAACTTACTCTAGCTAAATTCTTGCTTTTTTTTTTTGTGGCGGAAAATTGTGGGAATTACAGTATGCTTTGAGTCAATCACGGAAGCATGGAACAATCAGATTTTATAAACTAGTGAAGCAACTCCCCTCTCCATTGTTCAATCGAAGGTACTTCCTTTTTTTTATTTCTTCACCTTATTTTTAGTTCAATTCAATTTATTTACGGAGTATATATTATGTAATTGGGTGGATTTAGTTAGAAATTAATGTAAATTTCATTTCAATTTTGATTAAAATTTTTAAAAAATCAATTTGTTGATTATCTTATGTTTGAACAATACTGATAATTTGTGTTCAATTTAATAGAATCACTAAAAAAAAAAATCAAATGTTTTGGGGGTTTATAATTAATTTATTTTCTAGGTGCAATATTCTGTATGTTGAGATATTGAGCATTATAATTGTTGAATGGGTGATCATTTTCATGGTAAAAGGCCTTGTTTTGGGTATATTTAAAACAGGAGAAATTTGGTCTGTGCAGTCAGTCAAGGTGGTGCCGAGGAAGCTTTCAAGAAGACTGTTGAAGTCGATAGGCTTATCGATACGTTAAGGGAAGCTAATCCAAAGGAGGTGAGAATTTCTTATGCATAATTTGCTTGCCCTTTTTGTGGATTACAAGCTTCTTAGTGTTGGGTTGCTTTATTTTTTACTTCAGAAATCATTGTTTGAACAAAAAAAGTTGTATTAGCCAATTTGCCTTAAGTGATTGTTTAAATCCAACCAGTTCAGGACTTCTGTTTCTGTTGACAGTTTCTCATTAGCTGAAATTGGTTTTATTTGTAACAGCTACCACAGCTCGTTGCTGAAAATGTTCTGGCTTTCAATGAGGGTTTCTGGATTCGGCTTGCTGCCAGAACTGATACCTGCAAATCAGAGGATGATAAAGCATGGTTTCTTCACTATTGTCATTATTTTTCTGTGGAATACTAAGTTGTGGATTCTTATTTTCATGAAAAATGACCTGCCTTTGTTTGCATGCAGAAAGATTATGAAGAATTGGCAGCAACGTTAATGAGTACAGTAGACCGTCTTGTTCACAAAACCAATGTACTTTCTTGTTTTAATTGGTATTCCCTTCCGTACAATCCAGTCACATTGTTCAGTGATTGATCTTATGTTCTTTATTCTTTTTTGAAGGAAAAAATTGAGTCGGCTACTGATGTTTTAAAATCAATTCTCAAACATGTGGTGGATGAAGATCAAGAGCTTACTTGGCCACCAAGAGACCCTGAAGCTCTCAGTCTGATGGAACAGGCACGTCCATCTTCTTGTATACTGATTATTTTTTGTTATTTTGACACACTGCTTATTGAATATTGATATATTGTGTCCATTGCATGTATTTCGAAACTTAGTTGCTTTATCATATTAAGTGTAGTGTCTACAGTATATTGTTTAACAGATTCATCTAGCTTTTGAGATTATAAGTAAATTGAAAATTTCTTGTTTCTTGACGATTTTAAGTTTTTTTTTTAAAAAAAATAAAATAAAATTCATTGTGCCCTTTATATGTGTTCACCAGGAGTTAAATCAAAGAGAACAAGAAGGATATCTTGATGAAGGATTCCTTTCAGAAGTCAATGCACAACTGCGGCAAGTGAGTATTCCTTTCATTATGTGATATATTTAGATTTTCTTGTATATGGTGGTAAAGAACTGGCCTAATCAATTTTAACCAACCATATCTGATATAATACGTTGAAAAGACTTGTATACATTTCTTCTGTTTCTCTTCATCATGGTCATTGAGGCCAGCTTATCACATGAAGTGCCGAAGTGGTGTGACCTTTGAAACTCAATAAGATGTATCAAAAAGTGACAAACTGAAATATTCAAATATGGATAAGAGAACCCTTTAGTCCTCTGTGGTTTGAGGTCTCAAACTTTCAAATAGTCAGATGTTTATACTTTGCCAAGATCATGGAGGAAGCTGTAGTCTGTAGTCTTTCATCTTTTCTTGCAGGCAAAAGAAGACGGGGACAAGCCAGGACTTGTGGCTATGCTGCAAAAAGTTTTACAACTTTATGCCTCCAGAATTCTTTCAAAACGTAGTTATGCTAAAAAAGGTATATACCCCCACCCATACTTCTGATCTGTTGTTATTAGCTATTTGGCAGAACCAAACTTTTGTACTTCCAGATACTAGGCGTCAATTAATTTGTTTTATATACATATATACCAAAGGATTAATGTCAGACTCTTATATGGACCCTATCTCCAGTGAAAGTTTTGGTTTACTCAGAACTTAGTGTTACTACTTACTAATACCCAATGTCGTTGCTAACAAATTTCTTGTGTCAGTAGCTTAGATATGGAAAATCTAATCTTGTGCAAAGAGTTGCTTGCGAAGTTAAAAGTAACCTTAGCTTCAAAGGATTGCTTAATTATCTCTTTGAGTGTTACTTTAGTATTAAATTCAGCATCCCAGTACTTTGTAGATTGATCCTGTATTCCTGTCTTAGGGGCACTGAAGGAGGCAGTAAACGAAAATTCATGCTTATTTGTTACAATAATGAGTATTGGAGTCTTTATGTGTTTCTGTACAGGTAATGAAATCTTGAAGACAGAGCAATTCCTTGAGACTATTATTAAAGGTAACTTATCTTTTATCAATGTTGGTTCCTGGTTAATTTTTGCTCAACTTTCCTCTCTTAGCTTTGAATTATCTTCATTTCCATGTGGAGGAAATCTGCAACATCTTATGTCCCTCTCTGCCATTAACCTTTCTTGGAAGACATGATAAAATTTCTGATTACTGAGTGCATAATCTCCCTTCTTAAGTTCACTTTTACTGCTCGCAATCCTATTTCATGAAATTACTTTCTTCAGCCCGTCAGATTTCATCTAGATATTGTGTGGTGAACCACATTGCTTGATATGAAGTTCATCTTTAGCTTGACCTGTGCATTTAGCTAAAGCCAGCTTACATGGGATGTGTTATGTGTATTATAGTTCTCTATTGCTTGTACTTCCTTTCAGCAATTCGTAAACACTTTTGAATTTGTGCAGCTCCTGAAAGTGAATGGAACATGCTGCTGCTTAATGGTTTAACAATTGCAAAAGGAGATATTTCGCCAGAGGAATTTTATGCTGTGCTTAATAAACGAAGAGAACGAGTTTTGATTCGAACAGTAAGTAAAAACCACCTACTATCTCCTTTTCCCCTTTTGGCTCTGTCATATATTTTTGTGGTAGTAGATATATTAGTTCCTCATTTTAAGTTTGTAACCAGTACTGTTAGATGTATCAGTCATTTTTCCTATGTTCAGGAAGGAGGATCTTACCAGCAGCGTATTCTTACCGAGTACCTTAAAGGCATACAGTCAAGAGCCGAGGAAATTGTTCAGGCCTTACAAGGAAACCAACAATGAGGTCTTGAAGATCATTTGAGAGTTGAGACAGTTAAGGTAGTGACCGGCTTACTACAGGACATTACAGAAAATGAAGAATTTTCAAGGCACGCTTACAAATTCTGCAGGCTTCAGCCTTTCTCCAATATAGTTCTCCTTACTGCAGAAATCATCTTTTGATGAGAAACTACCTTGACTCTTGTTGAAAATTCAGGAACAACTCAACATAAAGTTTGCTGCAGAACTTCCCCTTCCTGTTCATAGATACTAGATTCCCCATTTTTGGTTGTTGTTGCTTTCTTTGGAAGTTCTTCGATTAGATTTTCATGTTATTCCCCTCCGAGCCACTCCCGGTTGACATGAAAATGCTTGAATACGTTACATGTACCCAAAATATCAAAATTTGCTTCTGAGATTAGACGAAAAGGTCCAAATCTTGAGATAACGTAGATGTTCAGGCTTGGGTAAAGATCATGTTTCATGTCATATGGCAGGCTTCTACATACCTTCCCACTTCCCAGTAAGTCCGAAACTAGTACTGAGTAGTATGTGGTGTTATGTATGAAGCACCTAAAAGGCTCAAAGGGAGTTAAGTACAAAGTATATGCACAACATTTGGTACCAAAGAACATTATTGATTGCATGCAATATCGATTCATTTAAACGATTTAAGCATGACAATGAAATTTTTTGATGGTAAATGTATTTGTCCTTTCGTACAAACTAGATAAATCTTGACCACATAATCTTGAGATTTTTAGAGAAGCCTAAGGCATGATTTAATGTTTTACAAGTAGTTTGAGTTTGAAATTAATTTCATAATATGTCATCTATTATTAGTTTAAAAACAAATTACAGAAACCAACTACTATGATTTTAATCATTCTCCTCCTTTTATTGATCAGGAAATATTTCTCAAAAAAAAAATAAAAAATAAATAAATAAATAAAAATAAAAAAATAGAGAACAGGAAATAAATTCAACCAAAATAATTTGAACTTTGGAAAATATCTTCTCTAAAGCAATTTTTCCCTATTTAATCCGCAAGTGGTAAAAAGCCAAATATTGACTTTGTTTCTTCCAATGTTAAGTCTATCTTGCTTTATATGCAAGGATGATGAGTCAATGAGTGATGACAACGATTTATAGTGATTAAAATTTACGTACAAATGTACAATTACCCAATGCATCCATGTATGGCCAACTCTTAATATTAACCCCAAAATATTACTCAGTATTTATTTATTTTTTGAACGGTCCAACTCTAATTAATATTAACTAACTTTTTTTAGAGCCACAGGGGCGGGAGTGAGAATTGATTGCATGATATTTTGGAATCGGAAAGGAAGTTCTAACCAGTTGAGCTATCCCTCAATCTCAAATGTTTGAAACTACACGTATAATGGTTGAAACTTTGAAAGTGATGTTGTAAATGTTGTTCAAGCAGCAATACACAAAGAATACGTAGGTTTCTCCTATACATTTGGACATTTTGGTATTAGATGACATTAGGAAATATAGTCTATGTTTTATTTTTTTTTTATTTTTTTTTTATTTCTAAAACTATATTAAAGGGCATGTAATAGTGTAATACTATAACATGTAAATACACTTCGATTTTTAAAAATTGACAAAGCTAACTTGCAACGGACGTGTTAAGAAATATCGTGATGTGGATGTTTTGCTCGCTATCTATGTGTTGTAGGGATTACTCGGCCAATAGTATAAAGGTTTTTTTTTTTTTTTTTAAGCGGTCACGTGATATAACCAGCCATACACAAAATATACTGTTATTTTTTTATTTATTTATTTATTTTTGACAGGAACATGCTGTTATTAACTTAATTGTATACTCGTATTGGTCATTTATACATAATACTCTAATAAATTTTAATTAGTGACATCAGTCATCCAATGAAACCACGAATTACTGTGTCAAAAAAAAAAAAAAAAATGAAACCACGAATTACACCTCCCTCCTTCCCATGACTATGATTAACAAATTACACCCTTCCTTACTCTCTAATTAAACGCAGCAGTGAATCCAGATCTACGATACTACTCATAATAAAGGGGAAAAAATAAATACAGTACAAAAAACCCTTCTTCTCTCCACTCCCCCATTTTCTCTCTCCTAAAATCCTCTCAATTTTTACATTTTCTCTCTCTTGTTCATCTGTCGATTTTGGATGCAAATTCTGCGCTTCACTTGATCTACCACTACTATTTCACTTTTCAGATCTGAAGGTAATTTTAGTTACAATTTCAATTTTAATTTCACCGATCTTTTTTTTCTTTTTCGAATTCGACTTATTGTTGTCTTTCGATCTGCATTTAATTAGTTTGTTTTACGTTTTGATTTGTTATTAGTTAGGGTTGTAATTGATTTGGTAAGTTTCTAATTGATTTCGGTTTGATTTAGTTTGAGCATTATGTGTAATTAGGCCTTTCTGAATTCGATCAGATTTTTTGGTTTAATTAGTTATTATGCTGAAATAATGAGCTTAGATTGCTTTAAATAGTAGCGGATTGAGAAATTGGGGGAGAATTTAGTGGACTTGATATGAGTGTTGTTTGGAATGACCGTTGAGTGTGTGATTTGATTATCTGTACATTTGTATGTGATTGAGCTTGAAGTCGTAAATTATTTTATAAATTTGATACTGAATTAGGGATACTGGGATATGTTTGATGTTTCGACGAACTTAAATGATTAATTGAGTGGCCATTTTGTTGAAATTACATTGTTTTGATTGGTAAAAACATAATCAGGATGCTTAGAGCTTAGTTGTGCAGTATCTTTTCTGATTGGGTTATGATTGTTTGCAGCGAGAAAGATTTGAGTGATGTTGACAAAGTTCGAGACAAAGAGTAACAGGGTTAAGGGACTCAGTTTCCACACTAAGAGACCATGGATCTTGGCGAGTCTTCACAGTGGTGTGATCCAGCTATGGGATTACAGAATGGGTACACTGATTGACCGATTTGATGAGCACGATGGCCCTGTTCGTGGTGTTCACTTCCATAAATCTCAGCCACTGTTTGTGTCAGGAGGTAAAAAATTATATTAATATTGTGTTCATTGAGTTTTTGGTTGTCAATTGTAGCATCGAATAATAGTTTGACCTTCATGCCATAGATTTTAACATGTATACCCTGTTCATAAATAATGTTCATCTCTTTATGTGAGGCGAAAATAGTCTCCTTCCTTAAAGATAGTAAGCTGTGAGAATTTGCCTTTATACCCTCTCTAACATCCCTTACCACCTTATGGTCTTGAAGCATGGATTAGTAGTGACCTTTGAGGTATTTACCTTAATTACCTATTAATTCTTTGCAACTTATATATGGATGGATTTTCTCAGTCTCACCCGATCTCCTCACACATTAGTGAATGTGTCAAGGCTAATGAGCTACAGTGTAGCCAAATTAACCCAATGCCTGATCCATTGCCCATTGTCTCCAGGCTAACAAGCAGATTATGACTCCTGAATTTATAATATTGGATGGAACTAGTAATTTGTGGGCTAAGATTGATGTTCCATAATAATTTGTAGGCCAGTTGGGATGTTGGTTTAGAAACTCATAGATGAGAAATGATACAAGGTTGTTTATATGAGTTTCTGGATGCACTGAAGAAAGTATTTTCAAGTTAGCTGTATTCTTATACAATACTATATAATCTTTATGGATGTGGGGCAAAATGCATATGACACCATATAGATATTATAGACATTTGGTTTATATTATAATTATAGGATTAAAGATGCGAGATATTTTAGTTGTCCCATGTTTTCTTGACGTGTTGGATTCTCAGTGCATTTAACTTCTTGTTGAACATCTTAAACCTTGGTTTTTTGTTTCATGAGTGCAGTGATTGTGTATTTGGTCCGGTTATGTTATACTTTGTAGATGATTTTGGTAAAAGTTTACATTTTCTGTAATATGTGTCTCATAAGTGATGTATATACAATTTCCTTTGTTTTGTCAGGTGATGATTACAAGATTAAAGTTTGGAACTATAAACTTCACAGGTGTCTATTTACTCTACTGGGACACCTTGATTATATTCGTACGGTCCAGTTCCACCATGAAAGCCCTTGGATTGTGAGTGCCAGTGATGACCAGACTATTCGCATTTGGAACTGGCAGTCGCGAACGTGTATCTCTGTCTTGACAGGACACAACCATTATGTTATGTGTGCCTCATTTCATCCGAAAGAAGACCTTGTTGTGTCAGCATCTCTTGACCAGACTGTTCGGGTCTGGGATATTGGGTCGCTTAAAAAGAAAAGTGCATCTCCTGCAGATGACTTATTGCGACTGAGTCAGATGAATACAGATCTTTTTGGTGGGGTTGATGCTGTGGTCAAGTATGTCTTGGAAGGTCATGACAGGGGGGTTAATTGGGCTTCATTTCATCCTAGTCTGCCCTTGATTGTTTCTGGAGCTGATGACCGTCAAGTGAAATTGTGGCGTATGAATGGTAAGTCTATTATGTGACCTCTGGTTTTTTACCCCATTGTGTATGGATGTTAATATCAGGATTTAAAAATAAATATTTTAATCGTATGACTTTCCATCATTTTTATGGATCTCACGATGCTCTCTCCTATAATATTAGGACTTAAATTAGCTGGAGGAGTATGTGTCATCGCCTGATAGAGAGTTAAATAAGGAATTAATCTGTTGCTTCCCTGCTTTTAGACGAGTGGAGTGTTATTTGTTTCTGGTGCCCAGTATTTCTTCTGTTTTGTCTCTTTCATAGATAGAAAATAGAATACATGGGTTTTCTGCGACCACTTTTTTGATACATTTCTTTTTGAACCTCGGCATGGCTTGCCCAGTCTCTAGACTAACAATGAGTAAATTCCAGGGTAGGTTTTTGGATTTCACTCCAAAGGCAAATTTTTTCAATAATGATCAGAATTAATATGTTCCCAATTTGCACCCTTTGTCGGCTTAGCAAAGAGTTCTTTAATTTAGTCCTTAGCCCCTTGTTCCAAGTTTAGTGTGCTTTTTTTACTTTCCAAAACAATACCCCATATGCCTTCAGTAATAGTCCTTGATATCTTACGTGTTCATGTAACTTGTCCCTGGAGGCATTTTTTAATGTTCTGTTTGTTTAAAGGAAGCATTGGATTTTGAACAATCTGTAGACATACATCTCTCTCTCTCTCTGATTGCTCTTTTTTTTTTTTCTTTCTTTTTTTTTTTTTCCTCAAATGTGGTTTTGTGTAGAGTAATCGAGCTCTTAACCTCTTGTAAAATATAGCTTTGTGACTTAAATAAAAATCAACTTGATAGATAAAAGAGGACATTGGTATAAAATGTAGAGTAATTGAGCTGTTACCTTCTTATAAAATACTTTGTGTAGCTTTGTAACTATAAAATCTACCTAAATAATAAATTAGGACATTGGTACATGTGTGTGTCTGCGCGCTTGTGTTATTACAGTTAACATTGGGTGCTATTAAACTTGCATAGTTACTTTTTCCAGTTAAATTGATACATCTTTATTCCCTAATTTTAGTTATGTATTTTTTTTAGTATGCCCTTCTTGTAAGAGTTCCTCTCATCATCATTTTTGAAAAAGTGAAACATTCAACATTGCTAAGTGTTGGAGGGATTGCAACAAGAGGATTTTAAAACTGATGTGGATTATAAGAATCAAGTGGTTGATGCCAATTGACTAACTATCTGAGACTGAGATATTGCTTTGGAAAGCAGCATTGAATTTTTTTATTTATTAATATTATACTAATAACAACTGTTGGTTTCATGTGCAGAATATTGTACACTATATATTTTTAAACATTAAAAAATTCAAGTAAATGTAGCATAGTATTTGAAACCTCCTAGACTGACCTTCTCTCTTGAAACTTTTCTTTTTTTTCTAGCCATTAGAAAATTTTAAGTTCTTATAATTTCAACTTTTTTTGCTGAAGTGCTTTCCATAAACTTAGTTTGTATCTCGAAGTACATTAAAGCTGTAATTAACTTCCTTTTGATTGGTGTCAAACTTGGCTTCTATATAGCTGGATCTCCAGATGGTCATCATCAGCTATGTGTACCATAGATTTGACTTTATTAAAATGTAAAAGTTGCACATGGATGTCATGGAATAACTATTGTGTTAGGTCTAGAGTTGGCTCTCAGTTCTTTTTTAGGCTGAGGCTTCTTGTGCCTGCTTTTGCATGATTTTCTGCTGCATGACTTGCTCTTACTAGCACTTTTTTTTTATCAGATACAAAAGCTTGGGAGGTGGACACGTTGAGGGGACACATGAACAATGTTTCCTGTGTTATGTTCCATGCCAAACAGGATATTATTGTGTCTAATTCAGAAGACAAAAGTATTCGTGTCTGGGATGTAACAAAGCGGACCGGCATTCAGACATTTCGTAGGGAGCAAGATAGATTTTGGATTCTTGCAGCTCATCCTGAGATGAATCTCCTGGCTGCTGGTCATGATAGTGGGATGATTGTCTTCAAATTGGAGAGAGAGCGTCCTGCATTTTATGTCAGTGGTGATGCCATGTTTTATGCTAAAGACCGTTTCTTGAGGTTTTTTGAATTTTCAACTCAACAAGATACTCAGGTTATTCCTATTCGCCGGCCTGGCACTGCAAGCTTAAATCAGGGTCCTCGGACTCTTTCTTATAGTCCTACAGAGAATGCTGTCCTTGTATGTTCTGATGTTGATGGTGGGTCTTATGAGCTCTATGTTGTACCTAAAGATTCATTTGGCAGGGGTGATACGGCACAAGAAGCAAAAAGAGGTGTTGGAGGATCTGCTGTTTTTATTGCTCGTAACAGGTTTGCAGTGCTTGACAAAAGCAAAAATGAAGTGCTGATAAAGAATCTGAAGAATGAAACTGGGAAAAAGAGTGTCCTCCCTATTGCCACTGATGCAATATTCTATGCTGGTACAGGTAACTTGCTCTGTAGGGCAGAGGATAAGGTTGTTATATTTGACCTTCAACAAAGGAGTATTCTTGGTGAACTTCAAACCCCTTTTGTCAAGTATGTTGTCTGGTCCAATGACATGGAGAGTGTTGCCTTGCTTAGTAAACACGCCATTGTGATTGCAAGTAAAAAGCTTGTGCATCAATGCACTCTTCATGAAACGATTCGAGTCAAGAGTGGGGCCTGGGATGATAATGGAGTATTCATCTATACAACTCTAAATCACATCAAGTATTGTCTTCCTAATGGAGATAGTGGCATCATTAAAACGCTTGACGTTCCAATTTACATCACCAAGGTTTCTGGGAATACAATTTTTTGCTTGGATCGGGATGGAAAGAACAAGGCCATAGTTATCGATGCAACAGAGTATCTTTTCAAGTTATCTCTGCTTAGGAAGAGGTATGACCATGTGATGAACATGATAAGAAGCTCTCAACTTGTAGGGCAAGCAATGATAGCTTATTTGCAGCAGAAAGGATTTCCTGAAGTTGCTTTGCATTTTGTTAAAGATGAGAGGACCCGTTTTAATTTAGCTCTGGAGAGTGGAAATATTCAAATCGCCGTTGCTTCAGCAAAGGAAATTGATGAGAAAGATCACTGGTATAGACTAGGGCTGGAGGCTCTTCGCCAGGGTAATGCTGGTATTGTAGAATATGCTTACCAGAGGACAAAGAATTTTGAGAGGCTGTCTTTTCTTTATTTAATGACAGGAAATGTGGAAAAGTTAAACAAGATGTTGAAAATTGCTGAGGTAAAGAATGATGTTATGGGTCAGTTTCACAATGCCCTTTATTTGGGTGATGTGGAGGAGCGTGTTAAGATTTTGGAGAATGCGGGGCATTTACCTCTGGCTTACATCACTGCTTCAGTCCATGGGCTGCATGATGTTGCTGAGAGGCTAGCTACTGAGTTGGGAGATGATGTTCCGTCCTTACCTGAAGGTAAGGTCCCCTCCCTTTTGATACCTCCTTCACCTGTTGTGTGCGCTGGAGATTGGCCCCTGTTGAGAGTGATGAAGGGGATCTTCAGCGAATTTGATACTGTTAACAGGGTCGATGCTGAAGAGGAAGAGGAAGAGTTTGGTGGTGAGTGGGATAATGATTTAAATATGAATGATGTTGAGAATGAGGAGATGGCAGAAGATTTGGCTGACGAAGAAGTAGCTGACGATAATGAGGAACCAGGGTGGATCTTGGAGGATTTGGATCTTCCCCCAGAGATAGATACTCCAAGAGCTTCTGTTAGTGCCCGGTCAGCAATGTTTGTTGCTCCAACTCCTGGCATGCCTGTCAGTCAAATCTGGACCCAGAGATCAGCTCTTGCTGCTGAGCATGCAGCTGCTGGGAATTTTGATACTGCAATGAGATTGCTGAATCGGCAACTTGGGATTAAAAATTTTACTCCTTTGAAACCCATGTTCCTAGATCTTCATTCTGGTAGTCATAGTTATTTACGTGCATTTGCTTCTGCTCCTGTTATTTCTGTGGCCTTGGAAAGGGGTTGGACTGAGTCAGCCAGCCCTAATGTGAGAAGCCCACCGGCCTTGGTGTATAGTTTATCCCAAATTGAAGAGAAACTGAAGACTGGTTACAAGCTCACAACACAAGGCAAATTTTCGGATGCCCTTCGGACCTTCTTAAGTATGCTTCATATTATTCCTCTGATAGTTGTGGAGTCCAGAAGAGAAGTTGATGATGTTAAAGAACTGATTGACATAGTAAAAGAGTATGTCTTGGGTCTTAAGATGGAAACTAAGAGAAGGGAGCTGAAGGATGATCCAAAGCGCCAGCAGGAGCTTGCTGCTTACTTCACTCATTGCAAGCTTCAACCTACTCATTTGAAGCTGGCCCTGCAAAATGCTATGACCGTTTGCTTCAGAGCCAAGAATCTCCTCACAGCTGCTAGCTTTGCCAGACGGCTCATTGAGACAAACCCCAGTGAGCAACAGCAAAAGCTTGCCCGGCAAGTTGTACAAGCTGCCGAGAAGAACATGAATAATGCAGTTGAATTGGATTACGATTTCAGAAATCCTTTTGTGACTTGTGGGGCCACATATGTGCCAATTTATCGTGGTCAAAAAGACGTCTCATGTCCTTACTGTACTGCACGGTTTGTTCCAGGCCAAGAGGGGCAAATCTGTAATGTTTGTGAGCTCGCTGTGGTCGGAGAAGATGCATCTGGTTTACTTTGTTCCCCATCTCAGGTAAGATGAGCAACCTCCCGGCGCGATTGAGACATTTGTAAACTCAACCCTCTCTGCACTGGCTCTATTCTATGGCATTGCTTTCGCATCTGTCAAGGAAGGTTGTATCCCGAAGAATCAACCTCAACAGCTACACATGTAAGGATATTGGACAGGAATGAATGTTTCTTGCTTTGTGATGTCGATTTTTTTTTTTTTTTTTTTTTTTTTTTTCACTTTCTACCTTTAGTTTATTTTACGAATTCAGATGTAATAAACTTTGGAATTTTGATTTTTGGTCATTCATGTTAGATGTTGATAGACAGGAATGGCCAAAGGGCTCGTGTTAAACTAGATATGGTCATAGGTACGACAACGTCTGAACATTTAGTTATGCAGAAATTTGGAGATTTTATTTAACCCACACCTCTATTAAATTTTGTGATAAATTTTAAAGTATTTGCTGCCTGTAAAAACTGAGTAATTGTAGCATTTGCATCTTTTTCCAAGACTCCCAACTCTCATTGTTGGAAGAATTTTTTTAAAATTTCTGTTCAATCAAGCATTTAGCAGAGTTTGAGTCACCCAAATCTGCCTTTTTTTTTTTTTTTTTTTTTTTTTCCCTGAAAAATCATCTGTACCATAACTGAATGCTGGATTGCTTCGTTTAATTTTGTTATCCTAATTTTTTTTTTTCTTTCCAACATGTAAGATAAACATTGCAAGTCATGCAACATAACTCTTAATATTGTAAAATAAGTGGAATGAATCAATTGAAGGATTCATTATTATTCATTCAAGGAAGTACTGTACTGGTTTTTCATTATTATTTCGGCAAAAAAAAAAACAAAAAAAAAAGTTTAGATTCCTAAAAAAAGACATTGCTTTTTTTTTTTCTTTTAATTTTTTAATTTCACGTTTTTCTACTACTTCTCACTTTAAACAACCAAACTTCCTCACTTTTTTTTTTCTTTTTTTGGCGGGAAATTTCCTCACTTTTTTATTTTATTTTTTTTTTTTTTGAGGCAAAATTTCCTCACTATTTATTAACTTTTTAATCAATTGAGCCATATTATCATTTTTTTTTTCATTAATCTACCAAATTTTACTAATTTTTTTGGACTATTTCAAAAATAAAACCTTAGTCAACAACCACTTATATTTTATCTATTTGGATCTGACATTGTTTTGTCTCACTAATAATTATAGTGACAAACATCCATATGTAACATTTCAAGAAAGCTAGCAAAATTAAGTTTTAGAGCAAAATTAAGTAACTGAATCTATTTTAATTATATTATCATTACGCACTAGTTATGAAGGGCACCTATATAAAAGAGATTAAGATACCTTGTATATAGAGATAATACAGTTACTTGTATGAGCAATGTATAATTGTATTTAGGTGTCCTATATTAAGATTAAGATACATTGCTCATAAAAGAGATAATACAATTACTTGTATGAGCAATGTATCCAAAGTCCCAAAGGTAAGAGATCAGGTGAATTTAAACAAGAACAATACAAAAAATATGTTCATAAAATCAAATCAACCGCATTTATAAAAAAAAAATAAACAGATTAAGGAATAAATCCTTTGTAACTGAAATTTCATAATTATGAGGTTATTTCCTACAAAATTAATAATCAAGCAAGAAATCATTTTGTAATCTTTATCTTAGGCATAACTTCATCCAAAATGCTTCTATAAATACCCCCTCCCTTTATCTTCTATGCTCAAGAAACACAAAATTTACATTTTCAACTTTAATTTTCTCAAAATGCCTGCGGATAAGTGTGAAAGTAATTACCTCATTGCTTATTTCTCTTTAATTCTTATGTGATCTTTACGTTGTTTTATTTTTCACTTGTGCCGAATTACTCCCTCTGCTTCTTTTTGTTTTGGCATAACAATTCTAAATACGAAGAACAAAAAGAAGCGGAGGGAGGGACGTACACGTACTAGTTAATTTAAAACGACTAATTAACGATATGTTTATATTTATATATTGATGCAGATGAGCCACTCTTCTGGCCAAAATTGCTAGGAAAAAGTGGTGAAGAAGGTAAAAAAGTGGTAGAGCGTGAGAACATAATTGTGACGGGAGTCATTGTTAATATTAAAGATCCTTATATTCATGACTATCGTTGTGATAGGGTTATTATTTGGGTGAATGATGCTGGAACTATTGTCCTTGTACCTAAAGTTGGCTGATTATGTTCATTATCTCCTTGATTAAAATAATATGTAATGCTACCTTCATCAATAAATAAAACTTTAGTAGCAATATTACTGTATAATTAATGAGTATTTGATGGATCGTTCTCGTTATAATTTTTTAGTACACTAGCAACACACGTGTGTTGATGTGGTGCTACCATAAGAGTTATCTAATAACTGTGGTACACTAACATTAGTATACGGCTATATAAACAATAATCAAGTTATGAGTCAACAACTTGTGTACGTAGTCTACAATTTTAGATCAACGCCAAAAAAATATTTCTCAATTTCGTTCTTGGTAAAAATACCCATGATCAAATGACTAGATATCACACAATTCACAACCATCACAATGATCCGATTTGTCTTTCATATATACTTCGTATATAGTAAGAGTATGATCATTTTCTTACGTATCATCTTTTACGTTTAATACTCGTAAGTAAGTGATAATAAATCCTTACATGAAACACGAGTCCAGGATTTCTTATTTTCCTTTTCGAGGTACAAAACCATACGTTAATGATCCCATTGAACAACATATTATGGAGTACACCTTAAAATATTTACTTTATTTGGAATTTAAATTAGGCCATGTTTTGCTTATTTTACAAATGATAAATCTGATCACTAAATATATATACTTCGAATGATTCCGTGATAAAAAAATATAAATAAATAATAATAATAATAATAATAATAATAATAATAATAATAATAATAAAAATAAAGGCAAAATTGTCAAAGAATACCTAGTTTTAAAGTCAGTTTGTGACTTTGTGATCTTACATGAAAAAAATTTGTCAAATAATACCTAGAATTAAATGTTGCTTTAAAAATGGCATCTTAATGATAGATTCTGGTCAAAAATTCTAGTTTTCAGCGTTTTGACTTTCATCTTTAAATCAATTTTGGTCACAAACGAAGCTTGTGAGACAGTGAGAACCGCCCACTTGTATAAATATATAGGAAGATCAAATCATTTCTACCTTAATTCTGCCCTCTTTTCATTCAATGGAGCTCATCACACGCGTACAATGATGGAGGGAAAATGAAATTCCAACGCCATAAACTTGACTTTTTGCTAGAATTTGTCATTAAGACGCCATTTTTAAGAAAAAAAAATATTAATTTCAAGGTATTAATTGAAAAAAAAAAAAAAAAAAAAAGGTACTAGTTAACAAATTGACTTGAGATCAAGGTATTTTCTGACAATTTTAATAGGGAATATGTAAGTATCAAATATGGTGAATTGGGCATAGCCGACCACAACTAATGACAAAATAATCCTTACATTAACCGGCAATTATTCCGTGTCCAAAGTTTAGTAAACGCCTAATGCTGTATGTCATGAACAAACTGAATTCTGGAAGTCTAGACACTTTTCCACTCACTAAACAAGTGTTACTATTAATAGGTATTATTGCTCATGCACAAATTTCCTCTATAAAATAAACATTTTTGTACCATATTTTTACATAACATAACATACACGTAATTAGCTCTAAATTATATAAAATAAACTTTCAGAGTTTCAGCAACTGCGGCCTTTTTTTTCTAAACATTTCATATGGCACCAATTCACTGTAGAGGTGATTATTACTTTAATTTTTTGTTTTATTTTTTGGGTCTATCATTTTGATTTTAATTCTTATTTTTACGGTTTAAGTTTTTAATGAATGTTCTTATAATGATGCAGGAAAGAATACCTGGCCAGAATTACTAGGGCAAAATGCTCAAGTCGCGAAAAGGGTAATTGAGACGCAGAATCCTTTTGTAACGGGGGTTATCGAGAAGCAAGGTACTATTGTAACTCGTGACTATCTTTGCAGTCGAGTTTGGATCTGGACTGATAATGAAGGAAATGTTGCAACAATTCCTCATGTTGGTTAAGCTACCTTCCTCTGCAACTGCCCTCTGTTCGAATTATTTGGTTACTTGTTTAAATTACACTATTAATGCGAGCAATTGTGGATGGAGGGAGTAGTATATTGTATTTCAATTTTATGTCAATAAAACAAACATGTTTTCAATTTAGTTATAACATCGATCTACTTCACTAGGAAGTACATTTCATTTATATCCTTCGAAACAAAGCCTCCATGTACATGTACAATTGTACACATAATAACTGGACCAATCGAAGAGGATCTTGTTCCTTTTTCACACAGCCAAATCACATTAAAAGACTACTTGCACTGTATTTGCTAATAAAACAGAGAACTTGATAGAGTATAAAACATATTTCTAGATTTCGCATCAACAGATGTTATTGAAAGTACTCAAGAAGTTTAAGTTTCGAATTCAGTAACAGCATCCAGGATAATGTACAAAATATAAATTGTGGCAAACTTAACATCATTATTACTTTCGATTTAAGCTACATGGAAAATTCCTTCAAACCAACACAAAAAGGTAAGCTAAATTGTGAACTTCTACCGACTTTCACTTCATTGGTGCATGATTTTACCTTCAAAAACATACCTGACCAGTGACCACAAACACCACTAACATGAACAGAATACACCATGAAAAGTCATGAGCTCGTATGTATATCTAACAGATTATGAAAACAGAATTATGTGAAGAAGAAAGCTAAGAATTTTAGAGAGAAAATAATTGAAAGAGGAATAAATTTTATTACTGAACTGAATAATGATTACAATAGGAGAAATAGCTTATATACTTCGTACATGCTTATACAATAAACAGAAATATTCTTAATTTTTTTGAAAAAACTTAAGTCAAGATATTAGTAGACAAAAAAAAATAAAAATAAAATAAAAAAAGGTAAGGTACTAGTTCACAAATCTATACTCCTTACTATATACTTCCTCCGTTTTTTTAGTTGACACCATTTGACTTTTACACTATTCACACACTACACTTTGACTCGCTTTTGTGATTTATAGATACGATAAAATATAATCATGTGGGATTTTGTTTGAATCGTCTATATGTATATTTTATTAATATTCACTTTTTATAATTTTACAATATTGATAATTGAAGTTATTAAATGTTAAAAACATGCGTTGGCAAGCGTGATAATAGAAACGTGTCAACTAAAAAAACAGAAAAAGTATTAAATACCGTTCATAATTTAAGATACACGCCACGTGTCACCCTTCTCTTCCACCAAGAGGATGCCACATCATCCAATTAGAAATGTGAACAAAACACGTCAATTAAAAAATATTTATATTAAGAATTGAATTTGGGTCTATTAGAAAATAAATAGAAGTTATACCATCTTTACTATCTACTTCTTATTAGTTGTAATAGTTTTGCTTATTTATTCTTCTTAAATATGATTAATGTAAGGAAATTTTGACTTTTACCACAAAAAAATCAAAAAATTGTTTTTTACCACCAAAACTTCTAAAACTTTTATTTACCACCAAAAAAAATTCTAAAAATTGTCTTTTTACCACCTAACGTCAAGAAAACCGTTAAATCTAACGGTTAAAAAAAATTTCTTCGAATTTCGTGCGTAAAACATGTTCTTTGTAGGTTTAGGGGGGCATTTTGAATCTATAGGTCCAATTTGAGGTCAGAATTGACAAAAAATGATCAAAAATGCCTTGTTTAGCGCGTTTCATGCAAATCGAGGTATTTTTAAACACGCAAAACGAGGCATTTTCAATAATTTTTTTTCAATTCTGACCTCAAATTAGATTCAAAGGGACAAAATGCCCCCCCAAAACCCCTATAGAGCATGTGTTTGACACAAAAAATTGAAGAATTAAAAAAATTCCGTTAGGTTTTTGACTACCGGTGGTGAAAAACAATTTTTAATTTTTTATTTGGTGGTAAAATAAAAGTTTTAGAAGTTTTGGTGGTAAAAAATAATTTTTTGATTTTTTTTTTTTTTTGTGGTAAAAGTCAAAATATCCTGACAAATTATTTTCTTAGACTAAATCTAAAATAAAAGTATTTAAGATTATTACGTACATTAAAAAAAATAAAAAAAAAAATAAAAGTCAAATTCATTTACATAAAATATAATGCATGAAAACTATAATATAAGAATATTTAACGTATTGACCCAGGGCGATACGAGATAAACACTAGTTGACTTGAAAACAAGGTAATTTCTGACAATTCTACCTCAAAAAATTATGAAAGCTTCATAATATATTTGGAAAGCCAGCATTAATACGAAATTCACCACATCTCATTTGATAATTTTTTTCGCAAAAGTAATACTCACTTAATCATATTATTTCAACTTAGATAAATATAATTCAGATAAGTTTAGACGTAAGTATCAAATATGGTGAATTGGACATAGCCGACGACAACTAATGACGCAATGATCCTCTAATTAACCGGCGATTATTCCGTGTCCAACGTTTAGTAAATGCCCGCTAACGCTGTATGTCATGAACAAACTGACTTCTGGAAGTCTAGACACTTTTCCACTCAATAAGTTTTGCTATTATAGGCATTGCTCATGCACATTTTACTCTATAAAATAAACATTTTCGTACCATATTTTTACAAAACATAACACACACATAATTAGCTCTAAATTTTATAAAATAAACTTTCAGAGTTTCAGCAACTGCGGCCTTTTTTTCCAGAAATTTTAGATGGAAATTCACTGTTTAGGTGACTATAAATTTAAGCTTTTGATTCATTTTTTAGGTCTGTAATTTTATTTTTGTTTTTATTTTGATTTTTACAGGGTAAAACTAAATCTAATGATTTAATGAAGGTGCTTATAATGATGCAGGAAAGAATGCCTGGCCAGAATTACTAGGGAAAAACGCTCATGTCGCGAAAAGGGTAATTGAGACACAAAATCCTTTTGTAAGGGGGGTCATCAAGAAGCAAGGGGATATTGTAACTCATGACTATCGTTGCAGTCGAGTTTGGATCTGGACTGATAACGCAGGAAATGTTGTGACAATTCCTCGCGTTGGCTAAGCCACTTTCCTCTGAGACTGCCCTCTGTTCGAATTAGTTGGTTACTTGTTAAATTTACACTATTAATGTGAGCAAATGTGGATTGAGGGAGTAGTGTATTTCCGATTTCATGCATCTTTATAAAGGCTATTGTATGACTTACAGCGCAAATAAATAAAACCAACAGGGATGCAATTTAATTAGAACATCGATCTACTTTACTAGAAAGTACATTTCATGTGCTTCAAAACAAAGCCTCCATGTACATGTTCGATGTACCATAATAACTGGACCATCTGATAACGGAAGAGGATCCTGTTCCTATTTCATACAGCCAAATCACATTAAAATTACTTGTATTCAACTGAGTCGCGACATTGAATATACGAAATAGATCTCATATTTATATAGTAGAAACAAATAAGGCAAAACAAAAAAGAGAGCTTACAGTATTAGCTAATAAATCAGCACTTCACATTAACAAATGTTATTGAAACTCGAGAAGTTTTCGAACAGCATCGAGGATAATGTACAAAATACAATTTGTGGCAAACGCGACATCATTATTACTTTAAATTAAGCTTCATGGAAAATTCCTTCAAAACAACACAAAAGGTAAGCTAAATTGTGAATTTCTACCCAATTTCACTGATGCATGAGTTTACCTTCAAACAGATACCTGACCACTAAAACCTCTAACATGAACAGAATACACCATGAAAAGCCATGAGCTCATATGAATATCAAAGTTATAAAATGTACTTACCCAAGTACAGTATGGATTCTGGAAGAGATGCTGTATATTGTACTTCATGATTATGTCAGAGCCTATACAGGCAATGTGTAATATCACGTGCAGTACTTTCATCTTCAGTGCACGAGACAGTCGAGTCATCCTGAAAGTTGTATGCTTTCTCGAATTGTAATGCAACTTTCCTCCACGACAGCGATAATGGATGCTATCACTGATGGACTCAAATTTGCCGGGCTCAATCACTATCCCAAAGTTCATCATCATTCCGTTTTCGAGACACTTGCTTTCTCCTAGGGATTTTGTTATCCTCCACTTTGGCATGATGATGTGGCAGCCCACCCAAGCCGCTGTAGTCCTCATCAGCTCCTCTCAGAGTGCTAGATTCTAGAGCATCATCATCATCATCATCATCATTATCACCTGATCCATACATGGCAATTTCAGATTCAATAAAATCTTCATCAATATCAGAACCATCACTCCCCCATTTTCTGCCCACAGTATCAGCCCTGCCTCTTTTGTCCTGATTTCTGGTTCTATCTCTAAACCTGGAATTTCTGTCACCTTCATCAGAGTCATCACTATCAATTGCAGGATAACCTGCACCATCTACCCTACTGCTCCTCTCTCTCCTACCTGAGCTATGGCCACTACGGTATTCATTTCTTGCAGTCCTTGGTAGTCTTGGTGTATGCCCCCCTTCACTATCAGATTCACGCATTACATCATCTAGGTCCTCAAACATATTTTCTGGCTCAGATTCCTCTTCAGACATCTTTCCTGTAATTCTATTATTGGTCTGCTTGAAGCCTTGGTTTCCATGTGATCCTCTTGACCTTTCTGGATTCCATCTTTCAACTCTGGATGGTCGGCGTTTAAGTTTATCATCATCAGAATCATAAGCCTGCCTTTCATCTTCGCTTGCGCTATCTTCTTCAATAGGTGCAGAAATACTATCTTCATCTTCACTGTCTTCTATTCTTTGCCTTTGATGCGTATCCATCATACCTCTACCTCGACCTCTAGTTCCATCATCAGAGAAATTATCTACAAAGCGCTCTGGTTTGTTGAATCTTCCACCATACTCTTCCTTGTTCCGGTACCTTATCTTTCCGTACTCTTCCTGTTCTGCAGCCTCCTCCTCAGCCCATTCCTTGTCAACAGCATCCTCTATCTCCGCTATAAATTTGTCAAGCTCTTCTTGATCACTATCCTCAGCAGGATCAGAGTGTTCTGATCTTTTCAGAGGCTGCTTCACAGATTCTTCAGCCTCACGGAAGACATAGGGGCTCCCTTCCTTCTTGTCAATTGCGTTAAAGAACGTTGATGCTACCCTCTGAATACTTGCCATGGCAACAGGATCATCCGGGCTTATTCCCTTTTTGCGAAGCTGCTGCTCAATCTTCTTTATATTGAGTTTCTGAGATTCAAGTGCTTGCTCAAATCTTGCCTTGAAAAGAGCCTGCAATTGCCAACCAAAATGTAGATCATTAGCATGAAATTCCAGTTGAAGACAACTAGCAGTGTTCACTTCGCCTTATTTTGGGAACATTTATCTTATTTTTTAAAATCATACGAGACACAGAGCGGATCTTCTTTTTAATAATTAGATTACTGCCAAATTCTTAATCCGTATTATTGAATATTATGAAAATTAGATATTTGGAATATACACATTAAGACATCTTAAAAGACCCCGCTTGATTATGATTTTTACAATATATTAGTGTACATAAACGGTCAAAGCTCAGTCCAATCAGAAGATCTAAATCAGACAGGCCAAAATAATTACAAGTAAACCAGACCAGGCCTAGGAAATTTGAATTAGACCACCTGAAGATGGACTAAAACAATGGAAATTGTATCATTGCACTCAAATTTACAAAAGGAACTCCATCAATGGAATTGCAGCTATGCCCCCCCCAACTAACCCAATATGCAAGAAATGACTGCCCTCATTGGACATAATGAGCACATGAAAAAATTCAGGATAGAAATTCCAAATGAATGTAGTCTGGTATTAATAGACTGATAGCTATATTAATAATCATTCAATGAATTCCAAACCAAACAACAAAAGGGGTGAATGTGGCTTCAATTTTCAAGGCCACACATATAAGGACCATCCTACTTGAGACTCTCATCATCAACTCAAGGTAGCTCAGGGGAAGGAGGTAGATGCCACTAGCCAGTAACAAACGTATCAATCAAGACAACAAAATTTCTAAAATGACCTGCCATAGGCAACTAACCATGCAGACCTGGAAAACAACAACAAAACTAGAGTCACATACCTTTCTCTTCGTAAGGGTATTGACAGGTATCAAATTTTTTGGTTGCCTGTAGTTCCTACCACGAAACATAATAATAGTTTTTACATTGTGTACATTAACCGCAATACCACCACTTAGCCTTGCAAGAATTGTTGCCATCTCCTTGATCCTTTCCTTAGGGAAGTTATCACAACAAACTTGCACAGTCTCATGGAACTTCCAGTGAAGATGCATATTCTGGACAACTCCACCAAAGACTCCACGAACACCAACCTCGCAATAGTTTTTATTTCTAAAGCCAATCTTCTTAAAAGCCTGGAGCTGCTCAGCTGTCAGCAGCTCTGGGTCATGCCTAGGTGGAGGCAACTCAGGCAGCTCATACTTCTTGAGCTTTTGCAGAAGCAATGCAACTTTCTTCTTAGCCTGCAGCATAATTTAAAGATCAATGATGATATTAAGTATTCAGTGCAAAATAATCATATGGTGAAATTTAATATTTTGTGCAAAACTGATACAAGGTCATAATTTGATTGAGCCGCGTAGAGCAGTGCCCCATTGTAGAAGGAGCTTTTTTTTGTGGTGGTGGTTATAAAGGAATTTCAGAAAACACCAATGATTTATGAACTGCACAAGGCTTTGATCTTTTCACCTGAATATGCTAAATCTGAACATAATGGAGCTTATTTGAACTCATTACACCTTATATATCTGAGATTATAAAATTGAACTTGGAGAAGCACTTATGTGTACTTATAGTATAAACTTAATCTGAGCATAATCCTTTCATTACCTTTAAGGTAAAAAGAACAAAGCAAGTGTTAGCCGCAATGACAATAGTTGTAACCTTGCAACAAACATGATCCAGAGAAACAACAGATCATCGTAACCAAAACCAGTAGTCAGAAACCACTAGATTCAGGAGATGCAAGCAAATATTCTACATAACCAGCAAGTTCAGAAAAATTTCTAGTAACATAACACACACTACATGTCTGCATCATACATTTTAAGTGAATTTCTGACAGATGAAAATAGGAGAGCTCCAAACAAGGATTCACCAGACCATATGGTGATACCCAACAGTTTGGGAGAGTATGGTAAAGCATTTAGCATTATAGCCTGAATGTTTAATATCATCACAACCTTTGGCTTTTTGTTCAAGCTTCAGCTACCTCACCTAAGTGAAATTCAGTATTTAGTTCAAGTGAAAATAGGACAAGCCAATTTAATACCATTAATTTTTAATATCAGCTGAAGGATTTCCATGGGCTTATGACAAGAAAGGAACTCATCCTTCAGCAAATTTCCAAGGGACCGATAAACTCATGGTTACATTTCTACAGTCTTTTACTCCAATAGCTTCATCATGGTTACAACTTACAATTATACCATTAAATTTCCATAATTAGACAGATGAATAACCTCATTCCACTCTCCAATTACCCTACTATCTAACCCCCCCCCCCCCCCGGGGCAATCCTAATTAACCCCACATTCCCAAATCCATACAACATACTAGCAAATTCCACCATAACTACCCCAAATTGATAGCATTGACATAATCAACAATGTAAAAATGGCAATGACAACCACTACAACTAATGTTACAAAAACCCAAGTATGCAACTCCCGGGAATAATAGTCACATATACTATTTCAAGAAGCCACATTTCCTAATCCTATCACTACTATTTCAACAACTACAAATAGTCCTCGAGCCGAACCATGTCATATCCTTAATTACGAGGAGTTAAGACTTCAGAGCTTAAGACTATATCAGAATAATAGTTATAAATTCTCAGAAATTCAAAAAATTGGGGAAAAGAAAAATACCCTTCGAAGATTATAAATAAGGCGTTCTTCTTCAGTCATGAGCTTAAGCTTAATCTTCTTAGCTTGACGAATCTGCCTTTGAGTTTTACCAGCTTCTCTCTGCATTCTTCGCTCTACTTTGCTCCTCATACTCCGCCCTTTCGCCGTCGACATCCATCGTCGGAAATCATTGAACCCCAAATCCAAATTTGATGAAGATGTATTGAAGATAGATGAACCATTTTGCTGAATTTCAGCGTTTGAAGAAAAAATTGAATTTCTTAGACAAGGGGGGTTGTTGTTGAGAAGAGAAGTTAGGGTTTTGAGAGATTGTCTTTGAAGATTTCTGGTGACAAACATAGTGATTGATTAAACCCTAAATTTCTCTGTTAGTCAGTAGTTAGCTTCTTCCTCCATTGAAGAGCATTTCTGGGGTTAACAAGGGTTTTGGTTTGTTGGCAACTTCGCATTCTACATGAAAGTCCCTTTTTTTTTTATTTCTTTTTTCCTGTTATGATATTTAGGTTTGGTAAAAGTGTTAAAAAAATCCAAAAAAAACAAAAAGAAAAAAAGAAAAAAAGAAAAAAATCAATAAGTTGATTTTTTTAGAAAGAACAAGTAAAAATTCCTATGTATAATTAGCAAGTAAATTGAGTATTTGTTATACTTTGTATTTTTTAATTGAGGCAACACTAAATTATTGAGGTGATACGCAAAACATGAAATCGAATCTTGTCTATATTATTGTATCTGTTACTCTTTCAATACACATAAAAAAAACTACTCGTATAAACCTACTCTAGTGTCTGTGTTACATTAGGGATTTCCATTCATGATAAGGGTTTCCTACCTAATTCTCACACTCTATCCTTTCTTCAGCGATTGTTTTACAAAAAAAAAAAAATAACATTATTATGGAAGAGGTGGTGAACATGGAGTATTTTTGGCAAGCTGGAAGTATTTCAAAAAAAAAAAAAAAAGCAATAAAGCATGTCCAACAAGTCCACATATCATGCATTACCAAGCTAGGTTTGGTCTAGTGGTAAGATTGTCACCTTCCAACCTTGAGGTTGGGAGTTCAATCTCCACTGGAGACACTTTGAGCGTGGGGATCCTTTACCCTTCCCCCTTCATTTTCAAAGTTTATAACCCGCAAATATCGGACCAAAAAAACCGTAAGGGTTGAGGTACGGTCAGAGTCAACAACAACAGGGATTCTCATCAGAGACAGTAGTAGGGTAGTTTTAGGAGCTCGCACTTTCAACCTTGGCACCACCAAAGTTTTCATAACAGAGGTCATAGCTCTTCATAAAGGCATTCTTCTAGCTCTTGAACGTGGGATCAAAAATATTATAATTGAAGGTGATAATCTTTTAGTAATCAACTCCGTTAATGGCATTTGGTCAATACCATGGCAAATTAATCATATTTTTACAGATATTTGTTCTCTTTTTAGCAATTTCGATAACTGGAGCACTCGTCACATCTTTCGGGAGGCAAATCAAGCAGCGGACTGGATAGCAAATGTTGGTCATTTAGTTAGCCATAGTATGGATATAGTTCCTTGTAATAATTCTTCCTTATTTCCCATCCTTTCTTCCGACGCATTAGGAATTCCCCTTACGAGGAGGTTTTTTCTTACCATTGTAAAAAAAAAAAAAAAAAAGGTCCACATGTCATGCACCGTGTCTTGTACTATTGGGTTGTGCTTAGAATGACTTAAGAGAAAATTATGCCATGCCTATCTTAAGTCTTAAACAAAACTTGTACAACCTGACTCACATGTCATGTTATTTTAGCCCATCAAACCCACATAATATGACGTAATTTTTGGTAGACTATATATAATACGTCTACGCATGAACTAGCTTATTGTGTTTATGATAAATTTTGAAAATAATGTCCATGCAAGATCCAATACCCTATCGGCATGCAAATTCTTTAGCATCGGACTTGTGAGGGATTTGTATCCGTCCATGCCATATTTGTGCCACATTTGGAATGTTGGCCAGGCAGACCGGCCTTGATACCAACTCGGCCCATGCCTAAGTTCTAATGGACAGATTAAAATAAAATTAGAAAGAAAAAAAAAAGGAAATTGACAACTTCAGACTTCTCATAGACGTTTGCACGTCATTTTTTTTAAAAAAAAAATTTTAAAAAAATGAAAAAGATTACTCCCTCCGTTTCATAATATCAGTCCCATATACTATTTTGGGCGTTTTAAAAAGATATACTCATATTAAATGTATTTCATTTATAACTTGATTTTTTTTTGAATTAATAAGTTGTGGATTGATGATATTACTCCAAGTAAGGAAATTTTTACCTTAAATTATGCAATTATAATTTGTGCTTTCCTAATAAAAAATTTAAAAAGTTAAATAAGGTAAACTAATTGTGAATTTTGTTATACTTTAATGTTAGATTCCAAATATATTTCTTTTTTTATTTTATGTGATTGATTCTATATAGGACTAACATTATAAAACAGAGAGAATATTATATTTCATTACTGAATTACACTCCTGTCCTGTTGGCTTACGCTAGTACTATAGTCAAAAAAACCAAAAAAAAGATGGGAAAATGTGAGAAATGAACGCAACTTTACCTACGTGGACCAATCAAAATCCAAGGAACACGTAAATATTAATGCCATAAAAGATTCGGTTATTCCATTTTTATTTAAATTCAAAAAAGCCAAGTACATTTCACATTTCACAAGCAACACCACCATTTCTGTGATAGATAAGCAACCAAATTTTAGAGAGAGAAACTCACATCCACTTCAAAAATTACCCACAAAAAACTTAAAACAATCATCAATGGCGAACCAATCAATTGTTTCAATCGCAACCCCAGAAGATCTCTGCAACTGGGAATTTGTCAATCGGTTTGATTTTGAAATTGGGGCTAAATTTGATGTTGATGATGATGAAAGCATTTACGATCTTGTTGAATCGATTGATTCTCTCTCTGTTTCGTCTTCATCTGAGGTAGATGATGATGGTGCGAAAGAAGATGAAGAAGATGATGAAGAAAATGAAGGACCCACAAATGATGTCATCAAGAATCTCGATGATGATGGTATGAAATGTTCTAGGGTTTCTGATTTGGGGCAAAATCATGATGTTGATTTGAGTAAGTTTGGTGATGATTATCATGAGAAACCTGATGTGTTCTTTGAGTTTTCTGATGGGCCGAACTTGAATTTTCATGGGTATGTTCATGATGCTGCTGATGATGATGTTCAAGATGATGATGATGATGTTCATGATGATGATGATGGTGGGTATGGCATGGATGATGAATTGGTACCATGGGAAGTTAAAGATCGATTCGTGAGACAGAGGATGATAAAATCTGGGAAAAACTCGTTTGGAAAAATGGCGAAATCCAAGAAATCTGCTCGTGTTTTTACTCGACCTGGTTGTGTTCGTGGTAAGCATGGTTTAGGGCTCAAAGTTTACTGAAGATAATCTTGATTAACATGGTAATTTGGACCATTTTATCATTGATTTTAGGTGTTAATCTTAGTTGATGTTTCTGTTATTTTCTTTTCCTTTTCCTTTTTAGTTGGATGATTATGATCATGGGAAAGAAATTGTAAGTAAATTGTCTACTTCGTATGTAGTAATCAAAGTATCTTGTAAATAAATTGATCTTTCTCCAAAATGATTGGATGTTATGTTAATATAGTAGATGGTTCAATTGATATTGTGGTACTATGTTATTTGATTCTTTTCGGGTGTAGGCTGAATTTAATTACGATAAGATGGTAATGTAGGAGGGATTTGATTCCATATGTTCTTTACGATTGGTAATGTAGGCGAGATTCAATTCTATACGTTATGGAGTAGCTTATGTGATCATATCGATGATATTGGATTTGTGGTTTTAGTTTATGATGGTTACGACTTTTGGATTCCTCAACTATTGGTAACAAGTTGTTGGCATTTTCATAAGTTTCTAAATGGTGGATGTAGACATCTCTTGGCCTTTTCCTTTATTTTGCTTTTTATTGATGACATAATGTCATAATTTGGAGGTAACTTGTTTGGAATTATTGAATGTGGTTGGTGTTTCGTGAAGAACATGTGTGTGATAAAGATTTTTAAAAGTCTACTATTACTCCTAGAGTGTTTGTTAAATTGTCATTTTATTCATTTACTAGTTCAATAGTTCATAGTGCTTGTGTAGGCGACTACAAGAATTGAAGTTGTAATGTTGGGAATCCGTCATTTTGAGATTTAGGAAGTTAGTGCTTGTTTAGGCGATTACAATAATTGAAAATGTTGAGAAACCGTCATTTTGAGATTTAGGAAGTTTTTGGTTGTGCAAATTTTCATTTGTTTGCAACAATTGCAAGTAAATGATTCCATTTCTTATTCTTTACATGAAATTTTTTGTTGTTACATTTATTTTTATATCAACCAAATGAGCACATATAAATATTAACTTTGATAAAGACCGCCGGCCAACAATCATATACCTAACAATTTAACCAAACATGAATTATACTACTTGCATACAATTATGTAAAATAATACTTTTTATGATGTACTTCCTCCATTTTAAACGTTTCTCCTATTTAGAGTATTCATTTGAAAGAGGAGAATTTCGATTATGTTTAATCAATATATATGAACATATGTATGTTGGATTATACTCCGTATTAGTTACTATAGTTATTATTTGGCATCTTTTAAAACCCATAACACATTTTTTAAAAAGATGGATGATCAAATATTTGATTGAAAATAGTGTAAAAGATAAACATGTGCAACGTCTAAAAACGAGTAGATTAGTATGCTATGGGCTGCATATTGCACGAAATAGAGTAGTTAATGTTTTGCCCTTGTTTTTTTTTTTTTTTTTTTTTTTTTTTTTGACAAAATTGTTTTGCAATTTGCTCAAAGTAGGGTGGTTTCGTGAAAGGAACGAGTTGATCATTGCTTACATTAAATTCTGCAGAATATGCAAGTGTACAACATGTTGTACTTCATACGCAATTGTTATTAATTTCTCGTGTTATTATTGCTAGATTAGTGTAAAAGATTGAAGGTTCTACCATTCAAATTAAGTTACTCCGTATAAAAGGAATTAAAGGAGGAGGAACACGATTACAGCTAATGGGTATTGTACGGTAATACGAGTAAATCTCTAATCCCAATTGTATTAAGTTTAGTCGGCTTAACTAGAAATGAACAACCGGTTTTTGAAATGATCGAGAATACATCAATACAGAGAGATATGGCTCATACGAGTCCATAACGGTCAAAACTAAGATAGTTCAGGTTATTTAACTAATTTTAGTAAATACTTGCCCTTCTTACATAAAGTTAATAAACGCTATAAAATGTTAGATAAGAAAATTAAAAGTGACTACACTAGGAAAAAAAAAAACACTAATTATATTGATCGACATGTAATTTTGGCATGCATTTCCATCTTAATATTATTTTTAGGTTATATACTTCATATTAATTAGTTATTTAGTGCTGCTGGGGTGCTCGTTAGCAAGACCCATTATAATTCTATGTAACAGCTTATAGCTATGTATATATATAGCAAGTTTGATAATACAAATAACAAAATTAGAAATAATAAGCATTAATGACACTGTTAGACACATGATTACATTATTACTTTTACACTTCTATGAAGAACCATTTGAAGATAATAGTATAATATACAAGTACTTAGGGCCTGTTCTGATTTGCTGAAATGATTAGAGCTGAACTGAACTGAATTGAAGTGAATTGTTTATGAGAGAAGAAAATTAGGAATTGAATTGGAATGAAATTAAGCTGAAAAAAACAGGCCCTTAATGGAAAGAGTTACGTATAATACCGTGCATATCATGAATCTCTACCTAATGGTTAAAGTTGAGATATTGAGTGGGAATGTAATATACTTATCTCGTGGTTAATACTTCATTAATCCTCCCTTTCACCTAATTACGTCAACTATTGGCCAGTAGGAAACTTTAATTTAGTTGAGCCATCATCAAATATCTATATATGTACGTAAGTCACATTCTAAGTGATGTACAATAGATGGACACCTAACCATTATATATGAATAATATGATTACCTACCTACCTGGATACCTTGTTGCAAGTTTGATGGCCAGGGTGAACAATAATTAACCATTAAATATGATTAATATGATTAACCATATTATTGTTGTTCTAGAGTGTGATTTATATTAGCTTTATTCTTTTTGGTCATGAAATTGAGTGGTATAGTGTTTTTCCTTCTAGGGCTAAGACGTTATATGATGAAATGAAGAGCTCATCAATGACAAAATACTCTAGAAATGGAGGGGTGGAGTCATGGCATATTTCTTGCATTCGTTATAACATAAGGCGTCACTCATGTTTCCTCCTCACGACTTTACCTAGTCATGTAGTTGAAATGCCCCATATTGCCCCCTTTAAACCCCTTATAATTAGTGGCTAAAACGAGTGGTTAGACAAAATAAAATCATTGACATTTCGTGGTATGGCATATCTCATCCCACCAAATCCTTGGTGTGTGGCCTTTGGAAGAGAAAAAGTTAAATGAAAATGACCTCTTATTTTGGACTCCACATTTACTTGGAGATCTGATATGATGTTTTACACTGTTACCTTCTTAAAAACACCCTTTTGGAGATGATTTCATGGCCAACATTGATAATAATTGTATTTTGATATAAATTGTTAGTGGGTTTTTTTTTGTATGATAAGACATTTTTAGCAATATGCTAGTTAATAGTACCATGTTATAGTGTCCCAGTGGCCCATTAGCATGTGTTATTTGTCTTTTGCAATCAGCCCATTTGCTATTTGTAACTTGAATTTTAATGTTAGATTCAATTGTTGCCTGGTTCTTTTCAACAAACTTTTTCATGAACAGAGTCAACTGTTGCTGGTCAAGATTAGTCCTATTTTTTTTTTACTACGGAGTAATTGTACTGAATTTTGGCAAATTAATGAAATTGTGTTTTTGTTGCTATTTTCCAAGTAATTTTTGAAAAGGGTAAAGGCTACAAGCACTCCCAAAGCGTCGGATAAGAAAACTAAAAGTGGAAATATTAAAGTAAAATTAACATTGATTACACCGATTGACATGTGATTTTATTACACATTCCTAACTTAAATTATTTTAAGTAATATATTAATTAACTATCTAACACCCTGAGACACTAGTTAGCAAGATCTAATTAAAAAAAAAATATATATATATATATTGTGATACTAACTTAGTATTATAATTATTTTTCTTATTATAGCGCAGTCAAATGCTTTGTACCTTCCATTTAATTTTAGATGAAATTTAGTAAAATAATTTACATGGTAGCTAGGTGAAGAACTAAATGGCCATTCAAATGCACAATCTTAAGAATGTCAGTAAGGTTGTTGGTAAGGTTTCCTTCTTATGCCAAGAATGTAGAGTGGGCCGGACCAGGGCCATTAAAACCCTGTTGAACCAAGCCTCATTGTTAGTTAGTCAGTGCTTTAAACTCACCAAATTCACTGCAATCAAAATCTAGTACAGAGTAATTGTTTTTATGAGGTGACCAATTGGATTTTATTTTATTTTATTTTATTTTATTTTTTTTTAACACAGGATTAATTTGCATATATTAAAAGAGTTTAAGCTACAATGACAAGAACTAGGCCTATTAAGACCTTTACTATAACAAAGCTAAGAGCAACACTTGCTCTTATGAACAGAAGATAACAAACCAATTGAGGATTTGATAATGGATAGATATCAAGTTTATTTCCTTGATTTACATATAAGTATACAAGTGATAACCTGGTGATAAAAACGAAAATATACATTCAATAATCTACATTCTACCTAAATTGTATAATGTTTTAGGAAAAAAAAATGGATACAACATGATTTAAACATAAACTGTGTAATACATACAAATAAAGTGTTAGCTCACTTGGTAAGACTCTTACCTCAAATTCTAACGGTTTGGGGTTTGAATTTTACTAAGTGAGGGTAATTGGGGGTAAGAATTCTCTTACCACCCCTTTTAAGCCCAAGTACCTGGCTTATAAATAGTGAACCAAAAATTTGTGAGGGTCAAGGTAGGTCTAATCAGATTCTCCTTACCAATTAAAAAAAAAAAAATAAAAATTGTACTACACAATTGATGGAAAAAAAAAAGAAAAAGAACACAATCAAACTAATGTGACTATGCATTTATGTGCAATTAAAAAAAATTATGCATTTATGTGCAATAAAAATTAAATAAATTAAATAAATAAATAAATAAATAAATAAATAAATAAATAAATAAATAAATAAAAACCTTGACATATCCTTGGAAGTTTGTCAAAGAGATGAATTGAGCTTGATCGACTTTGTTATAGTGCGTTTTAGTAGTTAAAATATACATCGTACACATTTATTAATCTTAAAATGTCTTTTATTAGGATATGAAAAATTATTTGGATGAGATTCAATATCAACTTTGTAGTATAACTCTTTAGACTATAACCAATCAAGATAGTTAACATCCACAGTTGAGCAACATTATTTTCACCACATTTACTTGCGAGTTAAGAAACATAATTTTTTAGGCTTAGGAAGAGCTGCAAAACGTATTGATATAAAGTATCACCCTAAGACTTTAACCAACTATTTTGTGTTAACATCTAGTAAACATGTTGTATATACGACCCCACATATCAATTAAACATTATTACACCAATTTCATTTTTTATTTTCTTCCTTAAATGTTAAACACGGGTCTGGCCGCATCCGTCACGGGAGAGTGCAAGTCCACCACTTTACAGGACCAAAGAGGTTCCACATCAAAACCATATGGCAATGAGGGGAGTAACCCATTAGCCTTATATAGTGGTGGTAACTCTTGAAGTCTTTCAATGTGGGAGATTCCATTACTACTACACTCCCCCTTTAATCTTTCAGCGTGGGACAAGAGAATGTTCACATGTGGGTTGTTCCTAGGCTCAACATTCAATATATAGAGTCGAGCAATTTATGTTGTTTGATTAGATAACTCATTACAACTCCACGGTTTAATGGTAAAACTATACTATTCTATGTTACAACCAAAATGCACCATTGAAGTTGTCGTTAATTATAATAAATTAATAACTAATACTCTCTGTAATTCTGTAAATAAGGCAAAATTCCTTTTTTTTTTTTTTTAAAATGAAAATCTTGTAAACAAAAGTGACATGAACACATACATGACACCCTTTTTTTAACCCAAGTTTTTTGATATGATTTTCACGTTGAGGTTATTATATCGAATGATCGGTTAGTACGAGTAGTAGAATTACAAATGGTTGAATCTTCGTATACACGAAATCAGGGACAGTCCGCCGAAAGTGAACGTGTACTCGATGTACCTAGATACTGCTATTTAGGACATTTATACAACTAATTATTCCTACAAATATCTCATTAATTTTTTTTTTTTAAAGACAATATCTCATTAATTATTGGTCCTTAAGCTTATATTATCATTATTTTTGCTCCTTAAGACCATAAACAACATTTTTTTTTTTTTTTACGAATTTAAGTTGTTTTCTATATATCCAAAATACTCTTCTCTTACCCGTCAAAAAAAAAAAAAAAAAAAAAAAAAAAAAAAAAACCTTTTAGCATTACAAGTCCATGGGTAATTTTTGAGGGAAATTTATTTTTTGATATTTGTTTCATGAAATGGCAATACATAGTACGGGGTACAAAACATGCGAACAGCGAATTAGCAAGCAAGAGCGCACGTTATGTGGTGAAGTTTGTAATTTGTATACAAGTTTAATTTTATTTTTCTAAGAGTGATTACCTTACACGATGTCTAAATAAGCTAAGATCCTATAATCGATTCTCATTACCTACCCTTGTGGCACTCTAAACAAAAAAATTAAAAAAATAAAAAATAATAATAATAATAAAATAAAAAATAAAAATGCCGATACACATGAAGAATTGGTGAGAATAAAACTCCATTTTTTTTAATCATAGATTACATTGTACGAGTAGTAATTAAGTTAATTGTATTAGCAATTCATTTATATACTAATAATTTAAAGTATTATGAAGTACTGTATGCCTGTATATACTACTCCTTCCGTCCCCAAAACTTCGACCTTTTTAGCCTAATTTTAGTCCCAAAATGATCAACTCATTTACATTAAAATACCCACCAATTTACAACAATATTTGTGCAAAATTAGCTTCCCCATATAAAATATTATTTTTTCATGTATTTTTAATACTTTATCTTTCTACTTTTTTACAAATCCCATCTAAATTTATCTTTCCAATATGTTTTTATTTCTTTTTATTTAAGTTTCTTAATAACCTCGAAATCAACCCAAAAAGATCGAAGTTTTAGAGACGGAAGGAATAATGATTTAATGTCAACTAATTAAATGTCCCTTAAAAAAATAAATAAATAAATGTCTAAATGAATGGACAAGCTTAGTCAGCGACTCAGCAATATTAGAAGGTTAAGAATCAAACAATAGTTGTATTCATGCATGTTTCCGATTTTTTTTGGTAAACCACTCTAAACTTTCTGACATTCATTCTATTACTGTTAATTAAATTACGTTTATCATTTTTAGTGATGATTTAATGTATATAAAGGTGCAAACATATTTGACAAAATTGTATGGCATATGTTACCCTAGTCAGTAGGAGAAAAGCTGCTGGTTCCAAAATAAGAGACAACTTAATATTAAGAAATCAAGGACTCAAGGTATTATCTCCCATTAAAAGTGCATGAAAGTAACACTACTAGTCTAATACTATTACTAATACATCCGCGTGAAATCATAATCTACTCTTTTACATGTCTCTGTCTTTGTACCTCACAACTTTAGCCTTTTTTTTTATTTTTTATTTTTATATATATACAAATCAAGTTTATTAATATATACGACTACACTAATACACGTTGATTCTATCTACAGTGTAATTTAATTTTCTTAATTAATCATTATGTACCTTTAGTACTTTATTAATTTATTGTTTCAATGTTAAGAAAAATAAAGAATTTGGAGGCTTCGAAGAACAAGCTAAAGAAAGTGCGCAGTTTACAAGAAGTGAGTAGTAGAAAGTATATGGTTCCGTTCTTCACATGCTGTGCATCGCAGATAACTTTGTCATGGTTCAATATTATGCCAAGTGCCACCTTTTGAATGGTTGTCATTCTTAAGGTTTAGAATATTTGACTAAGTTTTTTTTTTTTTTTTTTTTTTTTTTTTTTTTTTTTTTTTTTTTTTTTTTAAATGTCAAGTTTACTTGCCAATAGAGAAAGGCATTTGAATTAAGTAAGAGATCAATGTAGTAAATCTATCAATCTCACCTCTTTTAAGCTCATGATTATTGAGTAATGTGGTAAATTTCAATGTAAAATGTCCAATTACCATTTCTTAGAAATTAAGTGTAACACGATCATTCGTTTTTCTTAGTATATGTTGGTTTGGCTCAACAAATAAAGTACTCCATATTAGTTAGTTCAAGTGCCCTTGAATATTCATTTCTTGTACATGAAGTGTACCAATTAGTTTGGTTTTTTAATTGAATATTTAGGCTATATTCTCATCAGATTATTTTCAGTTCAGTTCAGTTCACCTCCTAATTTTCTTCTCTAATAAAATATTCAGTTCAGTTCAACTCTAATAAGTTCAGTTCAGTTCATTTCAGTCAATGAGAACAGACCCTTAAATTCTTATGGAAACGCATACTTAAGGCCACAGGGTTTAGGCCATGATCAAATTTCTTATTTTGTGAAATTGAAACAAACTTTTCTATAAAATACAACTTTCTATGATTTTGTCAACCAAACAACTTCTTATGCTTCTATTCCATATATCACTTTCAACTTGAATAGCCGCAACAAAATTTAGCTCAAGGATGAAGTTTTATTACATTTGTCCTTTTTCGGTCATGGTAAGGATTATTTTTTCACCAGTCATGCTAATAATATGATCTACATGTATCTTTTTATTCCACCATATACAAGTACATAGTTCCTTGTTCCAAACACACGCACTCTAAGATCCTGTTCTCATTAGATTATTTTCAGTTCAGTTCAGTTCAGCTTTAATAAGTTCAGTTCAGTTCAATTCAGCTCTTAATTTCCTTCTCTCATAAAATATTCAGTTCAGTTCACTTCAGCTCTAATAAGTTCAATTCAGTTTATTTCAGGCAATGAGAGTATGCCCTAATTCTTCACTTACGATTTGTAACAATGATATTGAGTGAATAGGGTATACTACGTATATCATAACATTTCCCAAACGGTGTAAATTTCTAAGTGAAATAACAAATGAACATAATACAATTACTACGTAACATTTTCTAAGTTGTAAATTTCTAAGTAAAATAACAAATGAAGGAACGTTAAGAGTACGTTGATTCCTTGAGAATTAAATAAAATTTAAGTTTAGAAATTAGTCAGGAATGTTTTTTCTTTTAAAAATCCACCTCTGCAGCACGTATAGTCGTATACCCTGAATGTAGCTTAAATTAGTGGAAAATCTACTCTATACTCTAGAAATTGTTGTCGTTTTTGTTGTCTTTACCATTTTATTTTTTTTCATGTAAAGGTGGCACGATATTATTGGCTAATGGGGCCTTTGAGACCGCCTTTTTTAAGGGGAAAAAGAGATGTAGTTAAACTTAAAACTGTTAAAAGTAGAAAGGTTGAACTTGACTTGCCATTAAAACTGGTGTACCTCTTTTATCTACTTTTGTTCAGCTTAAACTATGAGCATATTTGTACTCAATTCTACTGTTCTTGCTTAGGGAATCACCCAACCAACACTTGTGGTTAGGAAGTTTTGTTATTTGTTGGAAGATATTATTCTATACGGAGTATAATTAATGGGGTTACGTTAATGAAATTCTTATCTTTATGACTTATTTGGTAAATGGAACGTATTCAGTTATAACATATGTTTAAACTTATAATTGGATATAGAAAATCTTTTGAATGTCATGTGATGTTGTATTTAAATTGAAGTTAATTAATTAATTTTAATTAGGGCAATGCTATATGCAGTCCCTATATTAGGGGTGCATATAAGCATTTAATATACTTTATTTTTTAGTTTTAAATTGGAAATTTATTAACAATTCACGAGCAAATCAGTGTAAGAAATGTTTATTTATTGTCAATTCTTTTTCTTATTAGGGCTGCATAGATTTTTTTCCTTTCAATTTATACGTTGTGTCAACTTTTGTGTTTGAAAATATGTGAAGACTCACATATAAATGAAAACTAGGGCTTACAGCTACCCATTTAAAAATCCATGATAATTCATAACACTAAAAGATTACGGTGGTCAGGGTATTGGAGTTGAGAGAGTTTCAAGCATAACTCAAATAAAATACTTAGATACGATACATTATGTACATTTTGCTTATAAGAGAACAAAATTTAATCTTATGTGCATAAAATTTGATTGATAACAAAAAAAGTACTATGTATTTGTTTGATTTGTAAGATGAGGAATAGGGTTAAACAAAAGATAGGAATGCAGTGAGGAATCTGAGGATTGTGGAGAGGAAAATGACACGAAAAAAAATAAATTCCTACCTAGTCGGCTAGTCCTAAATAGCTAAACAAACCCTGGTCAAAATGAAAAAAAAAAAAAGCACGCAAGAGAATTCAAAGTTTAATTTCAATTCTCCTCCCTTTTTAAAATCAAGGAGGAATAGGAGGGATATAACACTCATCAATAGGAATTTTTTTACCGTATCACAAGATTCTTTTCTAAAATAAACCCTCATACATACCTTCACAGGTACATCTGTAAAAATTACAACCTTTATAAATAATAAACGGTTAAATTTGTCGATTTCAAACATTCAAAAAGCTACATTATCACCACCTATCCTAACACATAGGGTAAAAACTAAATAGGGTTATTTATAATAGAGTTGGGGAAGAACAATTTCAATTTGAAACACTCACTAGCTTATTTTGTTCACCCCCTCGTCTCTACGTAGGGTCAAGCAAAAGGAAAAAAACACACAGACTTTTTCCGGAAAAACAGGACAAAACAAAACAAAGCAAAAATCATCTTAAACAAAGCAAAAAAAAAAAAAAGAAATTAAAAAGAGCAAATTAAGCCAAAAGCTAGCAACCTGAGTTTTTATGCTACTGTTCTAAAAGAGTAAGTACTATTTGTTCTGCTTCTCTTTGGAGACTGTGACTATGTTTATCTTCTTCCATTTTCTCTCTCCTCTATCTTAAAACCTTAACCATGATAATAATATTGATCATCACTTTTTATTACTATTATCATTATTATTTCAGTCACTGTTAATTTAGATTATGATTGAAATTTTGATAGATTTCCTATGTTCCCCACATAAAATAAATCCCACAATTATATCAACATACTTCAATTCTTACACAGTATAATTTAGATCAATTCAACTTTTTTTTTTTTTTTGAATAACAATTTCACCAAAGTTAAATTGAAAGAGGAAAAAAAGAAAAATAAATAAATTACCCACAAACCTTATCTTCAAAATAAGCTACAATAGTAAGTCTTAGATCTTATATTATCTCACCACTCCAATGATTCACCACGCGTTATCTGTCTCCATATTTGTGTCTGTATCCGTTGTTGTTATTATTATTATATAAAAATGCACGAATAGAATCGTGACATATATATATATATATATATATAGCTAGAATGGCGGGTTAGTTCATTCGATCGATGCTAGTAATAATAGTAGTAGTAATAGCTGCAAAGTAGAGCAAAATTTAAAGAAAAAGTAATAAATTGTGGATGATGAGATCCTCAAGTGGAGGAAGTAGTAGTACAAATACAAGTTGTCAAGATTGTGGAAACAAAGCAAAGAGAGATTGTGAACATATGAGGTGCAGAACTTGTTGTAAGAGTAGAGGTTTTCAATGTGCTACTCATGTTAAAAGCACTTGGGTTCCGGTCGCTCGAAGGCGTCAAAAACAACAACAACATCATCATCAACACGGCCGCCTCGCCTCGTCCAATACTGTGGATCATTATAATCAATACCTTCCTTTACCTCTTTCTCTTTCAAACATTCATCATCATAGCCCTACTTCTGCTGGTAATAAATTATTTTTCACATTTTTTTTTTTGTCATTTTTGAAAATTTTATTTTATTTTTTGGTTTTTTGGGAGTTTTTGTTTTTTTGGTGTGTGATATAGCTAGGTCAAGATTAGTCCTTTTCTTCAGTTTTAGCTTTTTTTTTTTATTTTTATTTTAGTAGCTTTGTAGCTATGTTATGATTCTTTACAAGAAGTACTATTCATGAGTAAACCCTAATTATTGTACCTCCTTTCTCTATCTTTCCCTTTCTTTCTTTGAAATTTCTTTTGTTCTTTTTGACAAAATTATTACACTTAATTTTATTTTATTTTTCCTTCTTTTGTAACAACGCTAAATTATTTAGATCTAGCTTCATGTTACATTTATATAGTAAGTAGTACATCTTATTATACAATTTTTGGAAGCTTATTAATTAATAAGTTGTTTTTATTCCAATTTTATTTATTCATTCACTATTCCCACAAAACCCTAATAATAATATTGAATTTTATAGATAATACTATTGTTGATTATATTTTTTTTGTTAGTTTCATGACTTAAAATTATCTAGGTTTATTTGTGGAAGTGTTTTGATTTTGTTGATAATTGTTGCAGGGCTAGAAGGGGGGAATTTTCCGGTAGAAGTGAATTCCTCGGCGACTTTTCGATGCATTCGGGTTAGCTCAGAGGATAATGTGGTGGATCAATATGCTTATCAAACCTCAATTACCATAGGAGGGCATGTTTTCAAAGGGGTACTCTATGATCAAGGCCCCACCACCGCAAGACGCGGTGGTGAGGCCTCATCAATCGCCACAAGCGATCATCTCCCGTTCAATATCACGGGTACCGCCACCTCCATGGCGGGTGGTGCAAATATATACCACCCTCCATCCCTGTATTCTGCTCCTAGCTTCAATGCTTTCTTGCCTGGTATGCAGTTCTTCCCCCATCCAAGGCCTAATTAATTAATTAAATTAGTGTAATTAAGATTAAAATTAGTCAATCTTGTTTTTTTTGTTAAATTGATTTTTCTCCTCTTGCCAAATAATTAATAACAATTAATCTTATTATATTATGTTTATGTTGTCTTTAAGCTGGAGCATATAAGACAATTTAAGGACAGATGAGAGACATTACCCAATTTGTTAATAATTCCAATGGCCAAATTATTTGATCTTGTCTATCTAATGTCTTAAACTTTATTAATTTTCAATTCTATTTAATAAAAATGTTAGTTCTCTTTTGTTGGGGATCTGTTGTATATTATGTGTGTTTATGTTTTAATTAATATGTCCTTTGAATATAATATATGATCTTGTTAGCTTTGTTGATAGATTTTGCAGTGTTTGTCTTCAGTTGTTTAATTTAATTAAGGGTGCTTTCTTTCTTGTGATGAGCTCAATGTCAATCTTTAATTTGCTAATGAATTGATTATGTTTTGTTAATCTTCTCCTAAGCATACTTTTTGCCCCTTCTTATCTGTTTCGTTGGCGGGATTAGAATAATGCAATTGTAGTTTAAATTAATTAGTACATTTATTATTGTATAATTAGATTTAGGCTTAGATTACTGGCTTTTGTTTATTTGTCCTTCATGCATGCATTTCCACCTGATCATATTGGTAAAGCAAGCATCATTTCGAAGAACCTCTTCTTTTCATACACATGTAAGAGAACAATAATCGTGCTTAATTAACTAGTACGATTTCATTTCTTAATAAGACTTAGGATATAGAGGTCTTCCTAGAAGCTAAGCTAAGGTTGTTCACCTAAGGATTTTCGAGGGTATGTCTTAGTGAGTTGTGATTATTATTGAGATTTGGAGTAATTTGTGTTTGCAATTTGCTCAACTAGGATAGAACTTGATATGATTAAGAAATAAAAGTACTTGGGTAGCTATATAATATAAAGAAGTTTTAGCTAAAATAGTCAAATGCGAATGTACATATATATAGTTAATAACCTGAGATTAGTTTTCTTTCGTGATTAGCTAATTTATTAGAAGTACTAGCTAGTGTAATCAATAATAATCATGTATAGGCTCACAAGTTCAGATTTTTGTACAAAAGAAAGAATACTACTGTTAGAATTAGACTTGTACAAGTACAAGGTAAGATTCAAGTAGATACTCATCATAATTAATCAATCCCTCCTCCATAACTTCACCTAACATCGAGAGATATTCTTCTCTAATGCTATGTCACTCAGACTCGGCTACAAATATTAAACATGGTCATGTTTAAGTCTATTTTATGAAGATGCCTAGGTTTTTTGAAATAAAGATGATCTTTTTTTTTTTTCCTTTTTACTAAGAGGCTGTCTTACAGTGTGGTTGTTTCTGAAATGCCTCCATTTTAGAATCCATGCTTATGGTTTTTTGCATAATGCATCAGTTATTTAACTAACTACTTATCTATATCACACTAGAGATCATAATCATCATTTTTCTAAGTTCTTTCTTTTATGTTAGTGTGTCTGAATCTGCCTTTCTCTTGATACACATCTAGCACCTAGAATTTAGTTCACACTTCTTTGTCATGACTTGAATTACGCTATCAATGTGACTATTAGGGGTTGTATATTATAAGGGGAGATCGGTAATATGAAACCTATCATGTTGCAAGTCTCACATAGTGTGAAGGGATGTCTCACATATTTTTGGCCATATTTGAAATAGCTCAAACATGACAAGATGAGTATTGTTTTATGTCCCCCCAACTAAGTCCTTAATTTCTTTTATGTTAGGCAACTTTCATGAAACCGGGCCATAATATAACTTTATTTAAACTACAGATGCTGAAAGTTAGCAAGGAATAATTGCATTTCTTTTAGGTATCACCCTTAAAGTTTTGGACATATTTTTGTGACTTAGCTAAAATTCTCAAAAATAAGCAAGAATAAGTGGGCATCTAGTAACTTTGTTGGGTAGTACAAAGACTTTTTAAAATAAACCCTAGATTAAGAATTCTCTTTCAATAAAGAGACTTTACATTACACTCAATTATGAAAATAAAAAGATTGATACCCTTAAGTGACACAAAATACCTTTAAAGGAATATATCCTTTGTACTTAAGATGGAAAAAATTCTTGCATTTTCGAATATCGACTCACCTAATTATTATTATTAATCTTAAGCTTACCTTAGTGACCTTTACTTGTTGATTAAAGTTTACAAATCCCTTTTCCTTATTAGGAAAAAGGTTGTGGGATCGATTGAAGAACGTCGTTATTAGTTTAATTAGATTATGGCGATTGTGGACATGATTAAGCTTTCCTAATTAGTTGTTAATTATAGATGATGATGTTTTATGATGCATTTAAAGCACCTGATCTTCGCAAAACAATGTGCTTAATGCTTTCTTAAAAGGAGGATATCACTAACTCAATGAGTTGTACTATGTCTTTTGATAGATAAATCCTCTTTTTCTTGCATTTCCACCATACTTCCTCTACTAAAGACTAAAGAGCCTTCTTGGAGCTTTCTCTTAAAAAGATGTGCATTAATGTAACTCTTCACTTTAGTTGACATTTTCTTAATCTTTGATTAATTACTCATATTATGGAATGTGGAATAAATGTATAATTGCTTTTGTTTTTAACGTTTGTTCTAGAGATTTTACACCAAAGTGTAGAATTGAGGCTCATGTCGAAAAATGATTCGTTATTTCATGCAATGTATTGATGCATTACTTTGTTGCTTCTATTCTAGGCTTTTAGTCAAGACTTTGACTATTAATTAATAAAAACTCATGTGTCTTTTGGATTGTACTTAGTTTAATATATACTTGTAGGAACATAATTTGGAAAATTCGGTTTTCCGGCCTAATAATATGATATAATTGTTTACTTAGCTAGCTAATAACCAATGTTGTTAAGTTGTAGTGAACCACATAAAAAGTTATGGTTTTACCGTACCACTTATTAAATTTTATAAAATACCAATTTCTTATGCTTACGCCTTATATATTTGTTTTTTTTTTCAATATATATTACCTCTGTTTCATATTATTTGCAACGATTTGGCATAAAATAGAGAGGAAAAATGTCTAATCGTTGCAAATAATATGAAACGGGGGTAGTATGTATTATTGTATGTATTAGTATGTATTACTTTTTAAAGTATATTATGTGTTGGCTAAGTGAAATCTGCTGTAAATAAATCTGTATTATGTTGCTATGCCACTTTCTTATACTCATAAAAAAAAAAAAAAGAAAAAGAAAGAAAAAAAAGAGCTTATTTTGGTGTTAAGCCGCAAACTAGGGGGAAAAGGCAAACAAACCTATTTATGAACACTACAACTCTACAGTACTGTATCAATTTCTCAGATTTTGATGATGAATGATGATGTTACCGGACATTAAGCTGCATACTGTTTGTTCATTGGCTCAAACATTTTGAATGTCATTCATAGGAATATTGATTTATTGGGTATTATCTACTGATTTAGTAGTTAAAATTTTGTGTTATTCTATTACACTGTGTGTTATTACGTCATGCATATAATGTAATCATATCACTTCCACATTTTATGGAATTGGTATGTGGAGTGCATGAAATCATGGGTACTGAAAATGTTGAATTGATAGAATTTTGGATGTTAGTTTGTACTAGTATAATTTTAGGTCCCTTACTCCCTTGGGTAACTTTGTGATTATTCCATGATTGCATTAATCCTATATCTTGTGGATCATTAGTACCGTATTTAAGTTATCGTGTGGCAAAGTTTTAAGAGGTACTCCGTAGTATCCATGACTTTGGGTTTAATTTGTTGCCGTTTGTAATCTTTGTATCATAGCTTGTGTAGCCAAATAGCAAATCTTGATTAGTACGGAGTAGAAGTCTTGTTATATGTAGTTTCTTAAATTGCTATATGACGGATGATTATACAATTAACGGATCATAAGAAAAAATTACAAAAAAAAAAAGCTTTTTTTTAGATGATTATTAATCCCTTCAACACATACCGTGCTCAAGTATGTAATGAGATGTAGCAAATAACTTTATGCAAGTATGGAGGGAAACTTACTTATAGATACTAATAGAGATCATAAGATAACCAATGAAGTACTAGTAAATAACTATACATGGGACAAAGGTAATGATAAAGTGTCTTATATAATCAAGCATGATTGTTATGTTAACATATGTTGTCTACTTTCCAATTTTGGATAGCAAATGGACAACTAAGGGCAAACATGTATATAGATAGGTTTTGATTCCAAAAATCAGGTATCAAAGGATTCACATTTTACGATTTTAAAGACGTCGGGTCATTACCATGTAAATTATAGGATAAAATAAGGTAATTTTTATTATGTTAGGGCTATTAACTAAAGCTACTATTAGTCTTTTAAATTTGATTAGATGGAAATACTAATAAAAACCTCTATCTAGTTTTATTTTCGGAGGAACATTCTTGTATAAGTTCACTCTTCTAATGTTAAAATCGATGGCGTATTATATAAATACTGGACCTCTATGTCTCTTCATTGTATATGTTAGTTTCAAAGGCACAAATAATGCAAAACCTCCAAAAGTACTACGGAGTACGTAGCATTGAAGCACCATTTCATCCCTATTTCTCCCCCTTTTTTGTACAAAACAAAATGTTCCTTTAACTTATAAACTTTATTAGGCTGCATTACAAAACAATTAAAAGTTTATACTCCCTCCGTCCCATAATATAATTCTTGTTTGTGTTTTTTCACGATATTTAAGAAATAGGAGGAGAAAATGGATAAAGTACATTAATAAAAGTGAAAAGTACATCATAAACAAAAGTTAGAGAGAGAGTGAAAAAAAAGTACAAGACATGTGCAAAATTTAAAGGTAAATTAGGAAGTATAATAAATAAAGTTAAATAAGTGAGGGTATAACGGTTTTTATATACTATCTAAAAATAGAAAAAGGAACAATATTTTAATTCTCCAAAATAGAAAAATAGGTACTATATTATAGGACGGTACAACATAATGCTCCATTTTTCATACGTTAAATTGACTTATTAAACATAATTGTATTAGTGTCATGGAGCATGGGACCTATTTTACATCAACTTTATTGAGCAACAAATTAAAGCGTGCAAGTATCCTTAAAACAAGGGTCTAGTTCCTGTGTTTTGAGGCAATCACTTTAATGAGAATTCTGCAAGATCAAATTATCTTCGATCAACTCGAAAATAGAGAGGCAAACAAATACTGTTATAGACTATGAAACAAAGTGCAAAAAAGCAAGGTCGTTTTAGCCCTAAATCTAAACTGTATTAAGTTAGAGAAATGAGCTGAACTGAACTAAAATAAATATATTAAAAATAATAGGGCAATAGGCTTTATTTGTTTTGATAAAGAACGTTTTATTTTTCATTGTTTGGTATCATGTAAAGGATGGAAAACAATTTCTTCATCTTTTCTTAGCGGTTTAGCAATAATAAATCATTTGCTTAGCATTCTGTCTTGTGTGTGGCTGGGCACACCATGTGACCAATTATAAAAGAACAAAATAATTCTTATAACACTAACTGAGTCACCCCTATAATATTGCCCGAGTAACCCCTGTAACACTAATACTGACCAAGTAATCTTATAACACAGACGAAGTAACCCCTTTAATACTGACCAAGTAACCCTATTACACTATAGAAGTAACCCTAATAATTGATTGGCCACACGGTGTGCATGGCCAACCACATATAAAAATTTATGTTTGCATAGAAAGTGTCAAGAGACCGCGTACCTTCAAATGAAGAAGTTATACTTCCTCCGTTTTTATTTAGTTGTAACATATCCCTTCCACACACATTTTAAAAAAAAATTTACTAGGTAATTGGATAAATTAATTTACGAAATTTTACCACCTATAAGAAGAAGGGATAAGTTGCTACGGTTTGAATTCCATAACTTAATTCATTCGTTTACTTAGTTTAATCACCTTCTCGAAATCGTAATAAAAGATATGTTGCAAGTATAAAAAAACAGAGTAAGTATATGATAAAATGGTAATTATAAGAAGTCAGGGAAAAAAGATATCTTAGCTTGAAACTATTGATGGATTGGTGCCTTAAAAATAGGGGCCAGTAAAAACAAAAGAGGAAGCAAGTGTAATTATTATGAAAATCTGTAAATTCAAAGGTTTATTCATTCTGCTGTTCAAATACAGTTGAATTCTTATTCCATGAAGGTAGGGGCCTTAACAAGGAGTTACACCAATCGATCTTCCCTAAATCTTTTCATCTTTTTCACTGCAAAATTTTTAATGAAAAGCCATGGAATGCGCAGATTGCAATTTAACAGTCATCATGATTGTGTATGTAAAGCACTAAAGCCAATGATATCAATGTTGATTTACTTGCTCAAAAAATACTATGTGGTACGAAAAATGAGACATGCAATTGTAATAAAAGGTTCCTATAAGTTAAAAATCAATTTCGATCTTAGCTATACTAATATTTGTGATGATTACCTACAAAGGTAACAATAACGAAGATGATTAAGCAAGTAAGAAAGGTTCGCCGTGGGAATAATTTGAATGTTGGGAGATACCCACTAATCCTCTAACGAACAATTTCAAAATGGATGTGGATGATGAATTAAAAGTTTTTCAATATCCTGAAGAATTGCAAAGCAAATCAGCTATACCTATAGATGTCATTTGTAGGAATGTCACATTAAACTCTTTCTTTGTAAGACGGGTGTGAAATTAGACACTATGTAATTAATGGTATTGTTGTGTTACCCAAATCATAACACTAGTCAACAATAGAAATTATGAAGAGAATGTAATACTAAAGAGGAACATAGGACATAAATACTTATATGACTTGGGGCAGGACATAAATACTTATATGACTTGGGGCATGTTCACATTTACTGAACTGAGTGAACTGAATTGAACTGAACTGAATTGAATTGATTCGAGCTGAACTGAACTAAGTTGAAATGAATATTTTATGAGAGAAGGAAATTAGGAGCTAAATTGAATTGAACTGAACTAAACTGAACTGATTGGATCTGAACTGAACTAAACTGGACTGAAATTAAGCTGAAGTGAACAGGCCCTTGGTTGATCAAACATAGTTTATAGGTTGCAAATATGAGAGCTTATCGTAACCATCAATAGAACAAAGGTTGATCAGTTTCTCTTTATAAAATAAGGAAACCCTTAATTTAGTTCCCAAGAAATAATCCGATAGTTGTGACAAGCAATAAAAAAGTCGTAACAGAGACCACAAAATCGTACGATTTATTGATCTATCTTTTGTGTTGCTTAAGATGCGGAAATTTTGCTCATATACACAAGTGAAAATTTTATTTCGCTCTTTCACTTAATTATTTAATTCAACATGTACACAATAAGCACACTCACTTACATATATGAGCACAGCAATGCAAATGAGCAAAATTAATTTCAAATGCACAAACTCGATAATTGGTTGTACTTTACAAGATACAACGAGCATAATTCACAAGAGAGACGGTAACTTAGAACAAAGTTTGAAAAAAATAAGGCATTAACCAAGCTAAAAGTCTAAAACCTAATTAACTTTTAATATTAGTCTTGACTCTTGAATGTTGGCATTTGGACCTAAAAGTTCTAAACGGCTAAATCCCTTAAAATAAACTCTAGCCCAAAAAAAAAAGGCTAAAAAGTATTATTAGCCCATCAATTTCAGTACCACAAAGCCCATACAATACAAAGCCCAAATTAACCAGCCCATAAAAATCAGCCACTCACATATTCCGATTTAACCTAAACCCACTAACCAATTCTGGCGGGAACTACACTCATTTCCCGCCAAATCAACGCCAAAAAACAACACTCTTTCACTCAATTTCCCCAATTTCTCCCAAACAAAACCCCAAAACCTCATTTTCTCTCTCCTAAACCCTCATCAATGGCGTCCGATTCTTCTCCCGGCAACATCAATGGAGGTAACCCTCTCTTTCTCTCTCCTCTTTCTCAAAAACCCATTTCATAGATTCAATTCAATTTCAATTTAACCCAATTTTTTCCACATTTTTTGCAGGTCCTTCTTCCCCAGATGATTTCGCATCTAGTCCAATCGGAAACACTTTCTCTTCTCCCGGCGACGGCGGCGGAAGCGGCGGAGGTCGGCAAACTCGCCGGAGTCAAAGACCCACTTCGTCGAACACCTCAACTCCACTTCGGTCAAGGCTAAACCCTTCAAATGAGGCTAGAACCCCTTCTTCTACTGGGTCTCGCCGAAGGGGTGGACCGCGGCGAGACCCAACTCCTTCGACACCCGTTGCCCCCACGCCGACTTCGTCGGAAGCCGGGGAGGGGTTTGATGGTGATGATGCTCCTCCAATGTATGTTTGGGGGACTAATATTAGTGTTCAAGATGTTAATGGTGCAATTCTTAGGTTTTTGAGGAATTTTAGGGATGAATCTATTGATTTTGAGAGTGGTGAGTTGGAAGGAAAGTATATGAGATCGATTCGACGAGTGATTGAGATTGAAGGTGATTGGCTTGATGTTGATGCACACCATGTGTTTGATTATGATCCTGATTTGTATAATAAGATGGTGAGGTATCCTCTTGAAGTTTTGGCGATTTTTGATATCGTTTTGATGGATATTGTTGCCAAGATTAAGCCCCTTTTTGAGAAGCATGTTCAAGCTAGGATCTTTAATCTTAAAGTTTCTAGTTGTATGAGGAATTTGAATCCCTCTGGTAAACTTTTTGTTCTCTCTAATATTAGCTGTAATTATGTTCTTTTGATGTTAGCCATTGTTTAATTGAGAATGATTGTGAAATGGGTGTATTTATTTTTGATATATGATAGATATTGAGAAGATGGTATCTTTGAAGGGGATGGTTATTAGATGCAGTTCAGTTATACCCGATATTCGAGAAGCGGTTTTCAGGTGTCTTGTATGTGGATATTTCACTGACTCCCTTGTTGTAGACCGAGGTAAATCTTCTTAATTTGCTCATTTTGTTGTATTTATGCAAGTGTTAAGTTGAGGCTTTTTTGCTGAAGTGCTTTTAATTATTTGCAACGTTAACAGGAAGAGTTAGTGAGCCTCCAGCCTGTTTTAGGGAAGAATGCAAGGCAAAGAACTCTATGTCACTTGTTCACAATAGATGCAGGTATATCAATCTAACTCTTTGCTAAACTGTGTAATGTTGCTTAGTTCTGATATTTTGTACTTCATTATATGTATAATTTCCCTAAATATAGTTCCAATGCCATTACAATGATGATTATAGAGCTTAAGGAAATGTGGTGGTTATCAGAACTAGTGTCAAAGGAGGATTTCTGTTTAGCTGTTGATGCTTGAACCTTTTTTTGCTAACCGTGTATCATATATTAAGATTTCCAACATATTCCATCCTTGAGTTTTGACCATGTCTTTCAGACAAAGTTTGAGGGTCCAATGCTATCTTGATATTTGAGTTAGACAAATGGATTAAATTCAATGTGGAAGAGCAGAGGTAGCATAGTTTTGAATCTCTTCTTTCAGGAACTCAGGAAGAATGTTGTCTTTAGTAATTAATTATGTTAAGAATGTGTTGAAGGGCATGTGAATAGATGCTCCATTATACAATTCAATTTTAGCTTAACAATAGTGTTGTGCTGGTATTTGTTTTTAAGAAAGGGTGGAAATAGAAACCAATCAGTCAAGAGTGCAGAGCTAGCTCTAGCAATTTATATAATGCATCTTCTGCTAAGACTAGGCTGACTGTGATTATCCATCAGGTTTGCTGATAAGCAGATTGTGCGGCTCCAAGAGACACCGGATGAGATTCCTGACGGAGGGACACCTCACACAGTGAGCTTGTTGTTGCACGATAAATTGGTGGATTCAGCAAAGCCAGGTGACCGGGTTGAGGTGAGCACTGAGCAGTTATATCAGTGGGTGACTTTACTTTCAAACTCTTATCACATGTTAAATTGTGGTCTTTGTGTCTTCTAGGTCACTGGAATTTACAGGGCAATGAGTGTCAGAGTTGGACCTACACAAAGAAATGTGAAGTCATTGTTCAAGGCATGTATCTAGCCCTTGCATCCTTGTATTATTTGAGACACAAAGAGGCTATCTCTTAACTTGATGGTACCTATTTTTTTGGCAGACTTATATTGATTGTCTCCACATAAAGAAAACCGACAAGTCAAGGATGCAGAATGAAGACCCCATGGAGATAGATATGGGCTCAAGCAATAACGAAGAAGATATGAATGTTGACTATCAAAAGAAGGTAACTGAAAAGTTACTGTCTCTCAAACCTCATATCAATTTCAATTTATTGGAGTTTTTTGGTTGAAATGCACTTCCTGTCTTTAGGTGGAGAAATTGAAGGAGCTGTCAAAACTGCCTGACATATACGATCGGCTAACAAGGTCATTGGCACCAAATATTTGGGAGCTTGATGATGTCAAGAAAGGCCTTCTTTGTCAGGTATACAGAATTACTCATCCAATCAAACTGAATAGTTGAATTCTTAGTGGATTGATGCTAATGCTGCTATATTTTCCAATCTGTAGCTGTTTGGTGGTAGTCACTTGAAGCTGGCAGCTGGAGCTAATTTCCGTGGTGACATCAACATTCTTCTTGTTGGTGATCCTGGAACAAGCAAGTCACAACTGCTTCAGTATATCCATAAGCTGTCTCCTCGTGGGATATATACAAGTGGTAGAGGAAGTTCAGCTGTTGGATTGACTGCTTATGTTGCCAAAGATCCTGAAACAGGGGAAACCGTAAGATAGTACTTATTTTATGATTGTTTTGAATCAGCGGTTCCATTCATTCCATACAGGTTATATAACATATACTTCATGTGATATGTTTTGTAAATTCAGGTTTTGGAGAGTGGAGCCCTTGTTCTAAGTGATAGAGGCATATGTTGCATTGATGAATTTGACAAAATGTCTGAAAGTGCACGAAGTATGTTACACGAGGTAAGAGTTCATCACCATTCATGCTGCTTTGAGATCATCTTGCAGTAGTTGGTCAATTTTACATCATGCCAAGCTTTTGATATAATCCAAAAGAAGCTCCCAGCTCAATTTTACATCATGCCAAGCTTTTGATATAATCCAAAAGAAGCTCCCAGCTCCCACATTTAGTCTTCCATTTGCATTAGTTAATTCTAGTGCGATATTGTGATCCCTAACTTTTGGTTCTGAATTCAACACAACTTAGGTGATGGAACAACAAACAGTTTCAATCGCAAAGGCTGGAATCATTGCTTCCCTTAATGCTAGAACCTCAGTACTGGCTTGTGCAAATCCCAGTGGTTCACGTTACAATCCTCGTTTGTCTGTTATTGACAACATACACCTTCCCCCTACGTTACTGTCAAGGTAATTATACATACCTGCATAACATGCATCATGTTTACTAATATAATATCAACCTTACAACTATGCTCCTATTATTCATTATTTTTTAACTACTTAAGGTGATAATACATGCAATCCTGCATACCAACTTGAGTAGATGGGCATTAACATGCCCAAATGTGGTCTATCTGCCTATCATACGTTATAGTAGTTAACTATGTTACGTTGCACTGTGAATGCTTAGAAGGTTTTCTTAAGAATAATGTAGAATCCCCATATTTTTGTGTCTCAATTCAAATTTATTTTTATTTATATATTTATTTATTATTTTTACAGGTTTGATTTGATATATTTGATACTTGACAAAGCTGATGAACAGACTGACAGGCGCCTTGCAAAGCATATAGTTGCTCTTCACTTTGAAGACCCAGAGGTATGATCAAGTTCTGTTTTTTGTTGCAAGAGAACAATCTCTTGCATTCAGCATGTGTCTGAATGTCTTCTATTACAATATGCAGAGCATACAGCAGGATTTTCTAGACCTTCAGACATTAACTACTTACGTGAGTTATGCAAGAAAAAATATTCATCCGCGGCTTTCTGATGAAGCTTCTGAAGAACTTATCCGTGGATATGTTGAGATGAGAAAGAAAGGAAACTTTCCGGGAAGTAGTAAGAAGGTATAGTAAAATCCGCTGCAGCTTTTAAAGATTCTTCCAGCTTCATGGGAGCCTAAAAGTGGTTTTATCTGATCCGTGATTTATCTAATTTCAATAATGATCAGGTTATAACTGCAACCCCTAGGCAACTTGAGAGTTTAATACGACTTGGTGAAGCATTGGCTCGGATGCGTTTTTCTGAATGGGTGAGTGAATATTAAGTCTATCATGAATGGAGAATTGGAGATAGCATGATATTAGTGGAGGGGGACTTGTATTTAATATCTTGGTACATGCAGGTTGAGAAGCAAGATGTGACTGAAGCTATTCGGCTACTAGAAGTTGCAATGCAACAATCAGCAACTGATCATTCTACAGGTAAATGCACATTCAATTGTATATTTAACTTATACAGAACAGCAAGGATGACAGCAGATACTTGTTGTCAACCGCAATATCTATCCTTTAGTTAGAGTCTAGCTTCTAAAATGCACCATTTTTCATGACTATTGATTACCAACAATACATGAGTATAAGATACTTAAATCTTCAAGTTCTTTCCTTGTAAGTTGGTATGTGTGTCATCATTGGTGGAGAAATAGACCATTTCACACATAAACCTGTTAATATCTGTTAGTTGCCTTGTTGTCCCAACTCCCAAACCTCTCTCAATTATGAACAATACATGACTATACCCAAAAGCATTGCCATTTTAAGTAGTTGCAGTATTTCTATCCTTAAGTATTTAATTTCAGATGGAGTACTTTTCTCGATCTATATCCTACAATAAATGGACTCTTGTGGCAATAGATAAAACATGAACAGCTATTGTGTTGAACTATGTATAGCAATTAATAAACTCATTTTTGTTGTTCTGTCTTAGTTCTATATTAGTTCCTATACGTTTTCCAGCATTAAATGTTGCTGTGAGTACTTGAATCTCACATTTTGGATTTCTTTCTCTCAGGAACCATAGATATGGATCTAATTACAACTGGAGTATCAGCAAGTGAAAGGATAAGACGTGAACAAGTGTTGTCTGCAACCCGCAATGTAATTATGGACAAAATGCAACTTGGCGGACCATCAATACGCACATTAGAGGTAACAAGTTATATTTTGAGTCCATGAAGAGTCTGTGTATCAAATTTGTGATGTCTGATTCTGATATTTGATATATTCACCTGGCAGCTGCTTGAAGAGCTGAAGAAGCAGAGTTCTGGTGCTGAATTCCACCTTAATGATGTAAGTTATAGCATCTATCTGTTTTTATTTGTTTGTTTATTATTTGATTGATATTGACTTGTTTGCTCTCCAATGTAACAGGTTCGGAATGCATTATCAACTCTAGCAAGCGAGGGATTTGTATCTGTTCATGGTGATAGTGTAAAGAGAATATAGAAGAGGAATGCAGCAAACCTCAGAATCAGAAGAATATTCATCAAGGAAACAGTCCAACTGTATCACCCTAAAACTTGGCATGTACAAGTTTCATGAAGTTTGGTGACAATAGTTCATTGTAAAAAGACCGCTCTGTAAGGTTCCAGCAAAATCTGTTGTAGTGTTATTATTATATGAATGCCATGATCTTAGACAATTTTTTGTGATTTGAGTTCTTCAGTTCTTGTCATTAGATAGTTGGTCCTTGTGTTAGAAATGCTGGTTGAAAGTATCAAAAGAAAAATTCCCATAAAACCTGAAAGTCGGGAACGAGCAACGGTAATAAAGAATCAAGCAGTTGGAGATATGAAACGAGAGGTGTCTTGTAAAGATTTGTTGTTTTAGTGTTTAATAGACAGGCCTGCTTTCCTGTAAATATGGTGGATTATGATGAGCTCTTTAGACTTGCCTCCACTTTGTCTCAACTTAATTACAAATTGTGTAATGCCTAACAAAGACCTAGCACGTTCATTCCATGAACAAAAAGAAGTGGAGAGGGGGTAGCTGGAGATAGGTTCACCAGTAATCTCCACAGGAGCAGACCCCATTCCTAAAATGATGGAAACGAATGCGATCCCTAACTATTATTTCCCTTTCATATACCATAGAAATCAATTTCATAAAAGAATGGCAATCTTCACAAGATCGCAAATTCTTTACGATTCTAATTTGGGAACCTGGTTTCATCTTCATCAGTCCAAAGGCAACAGCAAGTTTCTCACTATGATGAAGCAATTGTGTAGCCTTCTCTTCATCATCAACTTCTAGCATGACCTCTGAAAGTTCAGGTTTATATCCTTCTTCTCTTAACCTCTCGTATATCTCTTCCAACTTCTTATAAATATTACGTGCTTCAATGTGACTCGAATCCCCTGCAGTGAAATCATGAACACTACCATCAACCTCAATCTTACTTGAGCCTGGTGTTTTCACAAGCCCTTGTCTGCTCATTGTTTCCCTACAGATAGCCTTATCATGCCATTTTCCGGCAGAGGCGTAAATATTACTGAGAAGTACATAACTCCCACAGTCATCAAAATATACGTTCATTTCCTTTATCAAACGCTCTGCACGATCATTATCTCCATGAATTTTACACGCCCATATGACAGTTCTCCACAGCACTGCATCAGGCCGAATCAGCATCTTCCTAATAAAATCTTCAGCCTCATCCAACTGTCCTGATCGCGCATAAAGGTCCACTATACATCCATGATGTTGAAGGTTAGGTTTGATTCCATATTTCTTTTTCATGTCTTCAAAGTAACAATAAGCTTCAGTCACCCAGCCCGCGTTCCTACATGCTGCTAGCACAGCAGTCATGGTCTGCTCATCAGGCATTACACCTGATTTTTTCATTTCTTCAAAAGAATCAATAGCTTCCTTAATCATACCGTGACTAGCAAGGCCATGAATCATGGCAGTCCAAGCACACACATCCTTATCCAAAACCTTGTCGAATACTTCTCTAGCACTATCAATACACCCACATTTACAATACATATCAATCAAAGCAGTATTAACATTAGCCTTCAAACCAATCCCCTGTTCATCTACAATCCTATGAGCCCTTCTCCCAACCTTGAACGCCCCAGCCTCAGCACAACCCCTCAAAACCGACACAATAGTCGCATCATTAGGCTCCACACCACACTCCACCATCTCCTCAAACAACCTAATCGCTTCGACAGCTCTACCATTATCAACTAACCCATCAATCACAGAAGTCCAAGCAACAACATCTCTCTCATGCATATTATCAAACACCTTACGTGCACACCCCAAATCACTGCATTTCCCATACATATGAATCAAAGAATTACAAACATATTTATCAGACTCAAACCCCATTTTACAGATCAAACAATGAACCTGTTTCCCCAACTGGGTATCCCTCAATCTACCACAAGCCTTCAAAACAAAAGGGTAAGTAAATTTATCTGGTTTCGGCACGAAACCATGAGATTGATCACTATGCATTGCAAGAAAAAGAAAGATTGATTGATAAGGGTCTGAGCTTTCGCAGTAAGCTCGAATCATGGTGTTCCAGTAATAAGAATTTGGGGTTGGAAGACAATCGAGAATAAGGCGCGCATAATTGAGGTCACCTGAAGGGGAAAGAGCAGAGAAAGTGAAGAGCTTGCTGTAATTTTGATGGTGGGGTTGTGCGCCTGATTTGAGTGCTTGAGCATGGAGTTGCATAGCCTGAGACATGGTGGTTACCTCCATTGATGAATAGCTTGAAGACAAATAACTTGAGTTTTCTACAGTGAATACATCTTATCTGTAGAGTATACTCGTGGAAGGTGATGAGTTCAGTTCATTTTGGTCCCCTGTTTTGTGTTTCAAGTTTTTTTTTCAAGTCTTCATTGTGGAGAAAATCGGGTTGGCAAATTGGCATTATTGCCCCGGTGAATAAACCGGACCAAAGGGACGTGTGAAAAATACTTTTGATGCACCTTGTATCTGAGTGTATATAAATATTTTTATTTTTTGTCGGACTAAAAAGTTTGGCTTAAATGATTATATTGGGTCAGATTTGTGGCGTATCTTGTATGGTTTTCGAGTTAGATTCAAGTCAGCCTTTTAGCCTTTAGGTAAATACTCCGCTCAATCTAAATCTAGAAACATTTTTGGGAAATTCCCACTGGTACCACTAAGGAATTGACTTTTCTCAGTGGCACCACTAATTTTTTTTGACTTCTTTGTGGTACACCTCAGTTTATTACTTGTTAACTCACGTGATTAGTCCGTTAATCAATCGTTAATAACTTAGTAATTTTAGGTTAAAAGCTGAGATTAGGTTAATAAAGTAGGAAAAGACAAAAATGCCCCCTTTTAATCCTTCCCTCCATCACCCATAATTAAACCCCTTCCCCTTCCATTTATGTCGATTTGACATAAAACAAACTCTCTTTCAAATTTCATCTCTCTCTCCTCTGCTCTCTGGTGCAATCACGACGAAGTCCAAGGGTTTTGCAAGGGAAATTCGCTGATCTTTTTGGTATACACAACCATTTGAGGATAATCTTGCATAATTCAGGTACATTAGCACTACTACTGTTCATTTTTGCATGATTTGGTGAAGATGTGATGTTCTGTTTTTTCGTTTCGAATTTAGGTTAAATTCATGATGTAAATGTTCTGTATTTTTGCGAATTTAGGGTTTTTTCAGGTGTATTAAGTGCGTGATATTGTGTGTGCAATTATTTATGTAGAGTATGTATTTAATTTGGATGAAATCGCATGATCCTGTTTCATTGATTGTATGTTACTTGAATTGGAATGTAGTTGCTTATTTGATTGATTGTTGGATACCTGTTTTGGGATTTTTGTGCATGTTATAGTTAGTAGGATACCTGATTTGGAATGTATATGCATGTTGTGGTTTGTTGGATATGATTTGGAATTTATATTATGTTGTAAGTGTGTATAGTGTTTACCTTCTTTTGCAGAATGGGTGAGGTTGTGTTAAGGTTTCATTACTTTGACAAGCATGTTGATCTCAATGTTGACTTAGATAGATGTAATTTGCTTGATTTGGTTATGGAGTTTGAGGACACTGCTGCAGTAGACTCTGAGTTTCCCATAGTCAACCCATCATTTGGTTATGGTTTTAATGAAAAGAATCACCCTTTACTAGATGATGCTGATCTTTTTAAGATGATTCACACCCTAGGTGACTGTGAGGTTTATCACATTTGGGTAGGTTTTGTTAAGAAACCAACTGTTTTGAATAGAATGACCAATAGGCTAAGGATGAAGTCCAAATCTGCACAACCATTTCCTGCACCTTCCCAATCTGAACAACCCCATGTTGATCAACCTTCTCATAATGCACCCTTAAATGAACAACCCCTTGAAATTGAATCAGATCAACTTGTTCCTGAAACTGAAGCTCCCATTCCTGACCCTTCTCAAACTGATGCTCCCATTTCTGACCCTTCTGAAAATGAACCTCCCCTGTCTGACCCTTCCCAAACTGAACATCCCCTTTCTATTGAAGAGATAAACCTTAATAATGAGGCCTCTCCACCAAGGTATAATGAGGGTTATGAGTCACCCCAAGAAGAAAGAAATCAGTCTGCTGCTGAGTATACCAAGGGTAGAAAAGAGTTTGAGAAAAGTATGGAGAAGATAGAGAAGTCTAGGAAAGGCAAGGGTGCAGCAAAGGGTAAGAAGAAAGCTACCACTAAAACAGCACCAATGCAACCACCATCTCCCAAGTCTCCAAACACAGTCTTCAAGGGTTTAGCACTTAGAAGGAGTCCTAGATTTTCACCTTTGACAGTGACTGACACACCTTCTGCTTCTGCTAATGACACATCGACAAATGCTTCCCAAACAACTGTGTTTAGGAAAAAGGTACCTAGATCAACAGCTATAAGAAAGGGGTTAGGGAAAGGATCAACTGTTACTGAGAGAAGGATGCTAGGTGTTGGTGATAGAGTGAGTCAGCTAGAAGGATCAGCTTCTAGGGTTAATGCAAATATGAGTGAGGGTAGTAGTGCTGGTGAAAATGTGGGTGAGAGGCAATCAAGAAAATATGGCCCAATATACACACTTGCAGGGGCTTAGAGACTTACAACCCCATATGCAATGTGAAGTGGGCATCTCAGAAAGTCATGGAAGACATCAGGGCTAACCCAGACATTCCTGGGAAAGCACTCAATGAACTCCTTTTTCAAAGATATGGCATCTACATGAGGCAGTCAACCTTGTACAGGTTAAAGAGCTATGTCATTGAGCAGTTGTTTGGAGGGCATGATGAGTCATATAGACTACTGCCAATGTATGCTAAGATGTGCATAGAAACAAACCCAGAGACCAAGGCTTTTTGTGCATGGAATGAAACAGAGTCAATCCCTAAAGAGCTTCAATTTTCAAGGATTTTCATATCATTCACTGGACAGTGGAAAGGTCTTTTAAGGGGTGTTAGACCATTAATTGGTGTAGATGGAACCCACCTCAAGGGAAACTATGGGGGGGTATTGCTCTCTGCTGTGGGAATAGATGGAAATAATGAGATCTTCCCCATAGCATATGCTGTAGTTGGCCAAGAAGACAAGCAGTCCTGGACCTACTTCTTTTGGCATTTGCTGAACATTGTAAAAGATTCATCAAGAGAGCATTGGACCATTATTTCTGATAGGCAAAAGGCAAGTATTTGTTGTTTTTGTCAAGCTTTCACTCTCTTTTTTATTATATGCAAACATACAAATGATGACAGCCTGTAATCTTTTTTCAGGGAGTTGAACTTGCACTAGAACAAGTGTGGCCACAAGCTGACAGGAGGTTCTGCTGTAGGCATCTAAGTAGAAACTACAAGAGGCTATTTCCAGGCCCTATGATGTATGTTCTGTTCTGGAGAGCATGCAATGCTTCTTCAGCTTTCACATTCAGGAAAGCTATGGAGAAGTTGCAAAAAGCAGGAGGAGATGATGTCATGACTTGGTTTGCAGAGTTGGGTGAGAAGTCTAAGTGGAGTAAGCATGCATTTGACCCAAATGTTTGCAATGACTCCAATACATCCAATTTTGTAGAGAGCTTCAACTCTACTCTAGGGGTGAATAGGTGTAGGCCTATTTTGACTTTGCTAGAAGGTATTAACCAAGCTTTCACTGTCTTAACATTGCTATTTTATTCTGATTTTGTCTTTTTTTTTCTAAGTAAGATAATGTTGTGCAGGAATAAGGAGGGTATGTATGGTGAGAATTGCAACAAGAATGGAGAATGCAAGATCTTGGAATGATGAAGACATAACTCCAAAAGTTGTGAAGCTAGTGAAAGAAATAGGAAAAGCTAGCTCAAAATGCAGAGTATTCAAGTCCAGCCCAGGTGAATATGAAATTCATGAGGGAAGATCACAATTTCCACTCAGCTTAAACAAGAAAGTTTGTTCTTGTGGGGCATGGCAACTGACAGGTGTGCCTTGTAGGCATGCCATTAGGGCTTGCATTGATGCCAAGTTGGACCCACATGACTTTGTCAGTTCCTGGTACTCTGTCAAGACTTACAAGCAAGCTTACAGTGTCTGCATCAATCCAATTCCTGACACAGAACAATGGCCTGCAGATGAGTCAGGTAGAATCATCATGCCTCCTAAGATGAAGAGGGGAATTGGAAGACCAAGCAGGAACAGGAAGAGAGAAGAAGGTGAGGAGCAACCTGGAAAAAGGTCCAAAACAGTGAAATGCAGCAAATGTGGTTGCTTTGGGCATAATAAGACAACCTGCAAGGGAGGCTTAACAGGAAAAGAATTGAAGTCAAATGATGTTGTTGTCATCAAGAACCCTAGGGTCAGAGACCAAAGTAATGCAGCTAAGGCAGCCAAGGCAGCAAAGCAATTTGAAGCACTTGGATCTCAGTCTGCAGCAACTCAACCTTCAGCATCTCAAGCAGCAGCTTCAACCAAAATAGCTAAGGGAAAGAAGGGAAGACCCTCAGCTGAGCAACAAACAGTGCTGACAGCCTCACAGTTGCCTAGCCAACCAATCCACATGTCTCAAGGAAACTCTCAAAGCTAGCAAGTATTCTGTTTTCACTAGCAGTAGCCTATGCTTTTTTTAGTAATTTTGATAGAAAGTCAAACTTTGTAGTCAACTCTTTATTTTTTGGGTTTTTTTTGCTGAACTTACATGGTATGTTGAACAATTATGCCATTTTGTCTATATTAAGACTTGGATCTGAGTTTGACTTTAATGAATGTTGGCAAATGATGCCATTTTGCTCAGCTTGTTAATATTAGTTAAAACAGAATGCAAATTATTTTTCCATTTTCAATCATAACTAAGAAAATCACTAGTACACTTAGTCCCTGAAGTACATGGCACAATGCTCATTTCAGGCTTACAAACAACAAAATAAGATACATCACTAGAGCAATTCTAACAACCATATAAACATAGTTTGCAAACTCATATGCTTTGTCTGTGAACTCAATAAATTCCTCTCTTAATACTCTCAAATTCGATGATTCTTCATGATTGCCTATAATCTGATCTTCAGGAACCCACATGAACAAACCACAATGCCTGCACTTGTAATATGACCTCCCTGGATTCGAAATTGAGTCAGAAACCCTAATATCAGCAAGTCTTGGTGGATTACAATTGCATTGAATTCGTCTCACCCACATGGACCTCCCAAATCTGCTCCCAGAAGAGGAACCACTTCCTGCAGAACCAGCCATGTCAGACCAGCATGGACAAACAGAAACAAAAAGAAAAGGAGAAGAGGTGAGATCGAAAAAATGGAGGGGAAATTTTAGGAAAAATACAGAGGGAAAGTGGGGTTTTATAGGGAGAGACTAAGGGTTGGGAAGTTGGAGGGAAATAAAGCAAAATTAAGGGGGAAATTTTTGGAGGGAAATGATTAAAAAATGGGGGTACATAAGTCATTTCATCTATTACTAAGCCTAAAATGTCAATAAACAAAGTTATTAACGTCTGATTAACAGACTTAATCACGTCAATTATAAAGTCAAAAACTCAAGTGTATCAGCAGGAAGTCAAAAAAAAAAGGTGGTACCGCTGAGAAAAGTCAATACCTGGAGTGTATCAATGGGAATTTCCCAACATTTTTTTTATCAATTCTGTTAATTAAACGTCTTGGGATGAAATGTTAGATTTAGTTTGTCTTGGTTGGGAAACTGACTGATTAATTGCATTGGTAAAGCTGCCATTGAACGTTATTATAGAATTATGATGAGTCGATAATAGCATGTATGCAACTTTCAAACTTGCACCTTATGGCATATCAACTTTACAAATTGTGCGCTATTTAAAATTTGAGTCAAATTGTAGTTTTTTTAAACTTAATACTTCCATTACCTTGTCTGCTATCGATCTTACTGAATGGTAACAATTAATAAATAGTGTACGTACTAAATAATTGTACAAGAAAGGTACATGAGTGATCAAATTTGATGTTTTTTGAGCTTAAACTTTCACCTATAATATAAATTGGATAAAGTTTACACATAAGCTGTTTACTTTCTTCTCTCCTCCATCATATAATTGTTAAGGATGACTCGATTTTATTTTCTCCTCGGTGACCCAACTTTTTTCAAATTAGTGAAATATTTAAATAACGCAAGCAATAGCTACTACCAAATACATACTCCGTAATATTGTTATGATCTGTGTATAAATCTTGGGCACAAGACATGTACTTCCTCCGTTACGAATTACTCGCAACAATTACTAAAAATGGTCGGTACACATTACTTGCAACAAACTTTTTTCTTTTCTTTTTTAGTAAGTTTATTTGTGTGATTTTACAAAATTACCCTTACTTTTTTTTTTAACACCCTAATTAAACTACTGATTTTATCTTATTAACTTAAACCCTACATTGATTAACTTAACCATTTTCACCAAAATCATTCCCCTCCCAATAAAATTCATCGTCACCTTCAATTGCCAACCACCACCACCACCACCACCATCACCACCGCTACCACCACCACCGAATTTTTCATGTACCCGGAATTTCTCTCTCTTTCTTCACCGATCTCCCCTCAATTCGACCACAACACCTCGCCAGAAGTCACGCCGCTGTCCCCTCGCTTATCGCCGCCTCCGTTGTCTCTTAACTTCTTTCTTTTCTTGTTGTTTCGTCATTGTCGCTTTTATGGACAAATTTAACCATTAAACCTCTAGATCTAGAGTTTTGATGGTTAAATTTGACCAATTAAAGCTTTAATTGGTGATAGAGAAGGGTTTGTGGGTTCGTGGTTCGTGTTTGATTGGTGAGTTGGTGGTGCTGGGTTTGTGGGTTCGTTCGTGATTTGTGGGTTCATGGGTTCGTTCGTGGTTTGATTGGTGAGTTGGTGGTGCTGGTTTCGTTCGTGGTTTGTGGTGTTGGGTTTGTTCGTTCGTGGTTTGTGGTGCTGGGTTCGTTCGTTTGTGGTTCGTGATTTGTGGGTGGTGGTTCGAAGTTTGTGGGTGCTGGGTTTGATTCTGGTGTTACTGGGTGGTGGTACGGAGCTGGGTGGTGGAGCTGCTAGGTGGTGGTGGGGCTGCTAGGTGGTGGTGGTGGTGGTGGTTTGTGTATTCATGTTGCTGGGAGTATGAACTTTGATTTAATTTTATTTTTTTTGTTGGATTAATACTTAATTGTATACCCTTATTTTCATTAATCAAGCTTTCAATATTTTGCCTAGAAGTCTGCAAACTCCCTCTTTGTTGCAAGTAACTCGTAACGGAGGGAGTATATAACAAGCGGTTTTTGGCTAAATATATGTCTCAACTTAACATATGTAGTCATTAGTCCTTAACTTTTTTTACCTACTTCAAACAAATCCTTATGGTTATTATTCTTCTCAAAAAATTTACTAGCAAAAAAAATAAAAATGAAAATTTATGGTTATTACTCTTCTCAAAAAATTTACTAGCAAAAAAAATAAAAATAAAAATAAAAATAATAATTCATATAAGTTTTAAACAACTTCAATCAACTGAAACAAGTTCAAGTAAATTGAAATAAGTTAAGCTTAACACATCTCTAATATATTTTGGGCATAATTATACAAATTAACATGGCACCAAACATGTTGACATTTATTTAAGTGCTCAGTGGTTTAACCTAAATATAATTCCATCTTATCGTATTTCTCAAGATAACTATAAAAGTGAAGATATCTTTTATCTTTTATATTCCAAACATTGTAGCTCATGGTTAAGAAGTGGCTATTCACTAAAATCGAAATTTATTACTTCGCATAAAATTAAGATCTGATATCGAGCTAAATTTTGGATACCAAATCATCAACTCAAAACCCCAAGTCACATATAGAGATGTTAATTCGGATGTTCGGATCGAGTCTGATGAGGTCTGGTCGGGTTAATTTTTAAAGTTGAGTCATACCAAATTATTATGTCCACGTAAGTCGAATTTTGAATCGAGTCGGTTTCGAATCGGGTGTGGTGTTGACACCTCTAGTCACATAGGTAAAGATTATATGTAGTCGACAATCCTCATCAGATCAAAAAACATTTACTAGCCGCTTAACACTTCTTAATCATTGCCCATAAACATTTTACAGTGACAGTAATCCTTAATTAATGAGGGATCTAAACAAGAAGAAGGTAAAGAAACATAAAACCAGGTTATAGCTGTCAGACGAACGTGGTAGAAGATTAATCAATCGAATCATTATTATTAATATAATAAATAATATTATAATAATAAAACCACAAAAATTTCACAGTTTCTCTCTCCTGTTTCCGTGACACTGTCATCATCTCAAATCATACCCATATCATCTTAGCCAAAGACAAACAGAGGAAACATCACAAATACCAGAGAGAGGAGGAGAGAGAAAGCAATCTCATCGAGGAGAGAGAAAGTGAACGCAGCAACAATGGTGGGATGTTGTCCTCCCATGGATCTGATGCGGTCCGAAGAGATGCAATTGGTGCAGCTCATCATTCCGCTTGAGTCTTCTCATCTCACTGTCTCTTATCTCGGTGACCTCGGCCTTCTCCAATTCAAAGATGTTCGTCCTTCTTTTCAAATTCATTCATTCATTGATTTTATTGCTTAATTGTTCATCGGAATTTCTTATTATTGATTGTTTGGGTGTTGAATTTTGATTGGAAATTTGGTATCTGATTGATGATTGGATCATATTTTGTCTTTTTCTGGAATTTTGATGATTAGGGTTTTTGTGGTTATTTTGATGATCGTTTGTTGCTGCTCTGAATTTTGCTACTTTTTGTTGCGGAATTGTTTCTGGAGTTTTTATTTTTTGTGGATTGTGATGATTTTGTGATTTAAAGTTTTAACTTTTAAGTCTTTAGGTTTTTGAAGTTTTCCGAAGTCAACGGAGTGAAGCTGAGTTTGATTAATGCAATGTGTTGCGTTGATGAGATTGATACTTTGACATGGAATGATTCTTGAAAGAAAGGTTTTTTGTGTGTAAAGTTGATAACTTGTTTGCTGCGAAAGGTGCTTTGAGTGCTTTGGTATGCCGAGGTTCGAGGTTATGTGATTAGTGCTTGGTAGATGAAAGCTTTTTGAGGTGTTGTGGTGGTGAAGGGAAGAGTTTGATGTATGGTGGAGTATATGGACTGATGTGCTGGCTATTTTAAAGTATTTAGGTTTTTGATGATTTAGAAAGGCAATAGATTGAAGTTGGCTTTGACAATGCATTGTGTCGCATTGTTGAGATTTGATACTTATAATATGAATTTATCCATGAAAGAAGGATTTTTTGTAAATAGAGTAGCTTACCTGTCGGCTGCGAAGGTACTTTGGGTGCTGAGGTATGTTGAGGTTATGTGCTTGGCACTTGTGAGATGATAGCCTCTTAAGGTGTTGTAAAGCTTTTGATATTGAAGGGAAGAGTTTAATGTGTGGAGAAATTATATGGATTGATGTGCCAGTATCTTTGACCTTGTAATAATGGAAAGAGATTGTGATGTATGGTCGATGTAGTAACAGCTACTGCCTTGAACATCATGGCTTCATGGCACTTGTACACTTGAAATTAAGAGCTAATGTACCTAGCTTGTAGAAATGTGTTGGTAATAATTTTTAGGCTTGTGATGTTCGTTCAACATCATGTTTGTCTAATTGTGCTGTTTTTCTATTTGTTATTCTCTCCAAACTTTTCTGCTTTCACCTTGTTTGTAAGAGGCATCGTGTGATTGTCACTGGGTGATATATACTTTTCTGACATCCTTTTTTTTCTTTTTTCCAGTTGAATTCAGATAAGAGCCCTTTCCAGCGAACTTATGCAAATCAGGTATGTTGAAATTTTCATCACGCCATTTATTTATCTTCAATTTGGCCTCTAAGTATTCAAAATGTCTTTCTAGGCCCTACTTCGTTCATCCTTAATCATGTTGCAAACTTGCGTTGTAGTGTTTATTGGTTGAACATATCCCACTTCATCATTCACCTCAACAGATTGGATACACTTTAAATATTTGACAGCTTGCATCTGTTTAGTACTTAAATAAGTTAATCTCAGCATTACAAGTCCTCCTTGGCTCTTTATGCCTCACCAATCTCAATTTTCAGTTTGTTGACTGTGGATTTGGATCCTTTTGTTCAATGAGGCATATCAGCTGATTAGCGACTAGTCCTTGTAACATTTAATTGATGAAGGCTTACTTGTTGACCCTTTTCATACATGGACTTGTGATTACCATATTTTGACATCTTGTAGCTTAAGTAAAAGGACAGCCTCGAACTATTGGTCTATACTTCTTAAAATAATCTTAGTACAATGCATTTCCTGTGGTATTCCTTGGTTTGACTGATATTAAAGTAAAACATTCTCCTTCTAAAGTAATCCCCGAACAGAGCTTAAGACGTGATTTGTTCATAGCCTCACTTGTGCGATGCATTGAAGCTCTTTTAGCCTTACCTCTACAGTTGTAAAAATATTTGTCTTTGGTAAGGTCCAAAAGACAACTGATTGATCTAATACTTCCCAGAAAAATAATTCAAGGACGTCTAAGTGAGCAGTTGATTTTGTCCATTGTATTCAAAGTTTAAAAAATTACTAAATTAGAAAGTCTCAAGTGTGCTTTATTCAATATATTTTTTGCAATTTAGTTGACTTGGTTTTGTAATTCTCCCTGAAGATTAAAAAATGTGGAGAGATGGCACGTAGATTGCGATATTTCAGGGAACAAATGGCCAATGCTGGCATTTCAACTCCACCGAAGTCTTTCTCGACGAATGATATCAAAGTGGATGATTTGGAGGTATGTTTCTCCTTTTTCATTTTGCTTGTCATTATTCACATCCAGATTCTGTATAAATTTTGTGTTTGAAGGGAATTAAAATTAAAAATGGTTTACTGACTTAGTGACATGCGGTTTCGTGTTTATTCAGGTGAAACTTGGAGAGCTGGAAGCTGAGCTTATTGAGATGAATGCAAACAATGGAAAGTTACAGCGGACTTATAATGAACTTGTTGAGTATAAACTTGTTCTACAGAAGGTATGCTATTCATTCTTCTTTGAAGCTCTTCATTATTGAACCTGTCCATATTAGCCCCGCTTCATATTAAATATATAATCATCCAACATGGTGAAGCAGTTGAATACTAAGACTTTTTGTATTAGGGTGTTGATTTAGCTATAGCTGAACAACCTCAGGCACCCATCCCATATTCCTGTAGCTCTGAAAGAAGTAGTTGGGTGGCAAAAACTAATTTTAGTGTCTCATTCTTTCTTACATTGGAGTGCATAATCTTTAGGAATGTATTTCAAAGACCTAGTTGCAATATCAAGATACATAGTGTAATTAATTATGCATGAATTATCTCGATTGGTCAGATCATATTGAAAATGGCTTTCTTTTATTTCTCTTCAGGCCGATGAATTCTTCCATTCAGCTCAAAGAACCGCAGCTGCTCAGCAGAGAGAATTAGAAGCACAGCAAACTGAAGAGTCCTTGGACACACCTTTACTGATGGATCAAGTAAACTTGATTTGATCATCTGTTTTGATTGTATTTATCCTATTTACCTGCTTTTATTTCCTTAAGAATAATTTTTTGATGGACTTGTGTTCAGGACAAATCGGGTGATCCATCAAAGCAGGTGCAGCTGGGGTTCTTTACTGGCCTTGTACCCAGGGAGAAATCTATGCCATTTGAAAGGATCTTGTTTCGTGCTACTAGGGGCAATGTTTTCGTTAGGCAGACTACAGTAGAGAATCCAGTGATTGATCCTGCTTCTGGAGAGAAGGTTCAACTATTATCCTTTCCATGCATTATTTTTAATGCTTTGGAAGAATTTTTTTTCCTTATCAAGTTTAATTTTGAACCAGTCCTTTATCATTCACCCCTTCTTTCTTTCTTCCACGTTGCATCTTTTCAGTTCTACCTCCTAGTGTTGACAGGTGTATAAATTTGAACTTATAACCGATGTGGTTTTGGATTGAAAAGGAAATATTGTTTATGTATACATTATTTTTGTAGTTCTCTCAGCTGATGACTGGTTTTCTTGCTCATTGTTTCCTCTTAAATACCTGAGTTTTATATGCAGAGTAGTATCAAGGTTAATCCTTTGATACTCTCAATGGCCGTGGGTCATAGGTAATGTGTGCAAAGTTGCATGTATTCCCAAACTAATCTGGAATAAATTATTAAATTAACTTTTCTCTGAAGATGACTTTGTTACCTGGACTCTTCCATCTTAAATGCAGCATATAGCTTTTCAGCCAAGAGTCTGTAACCTGGTATTAGTTTAATTCCTTCATACTAGTGGCTAGGACTGTTTACTTTGCCAAACCAGTAAGTCCGGCACTGTATTTCTAGGGTGAGTGTGCTTGAATAGCAAGAGATAAAGCTTTCTGTAACATTTTAAATTTTATTTTTGTAAAGATCTTGAAGTCTTAAAATAGTAATTATCTGCGGTACCTTTTCTACTAGGATTATAATTGTATTTTATTCTTACTTATGGCTTAAAGGGCTTGATGAGGAATTTGTCAATAGTAATTTACTGAAATATATGAGAAACTGAAAAACTAGAATTACCCATTTTGTCTACAATTTACTCCAGTACTTCAGCATGTGGGTGATAGAAGGTGGATTGTATTGTAATTCAATGTCCATTGCCAAAATTTTCATGCAGTTTCTATTTGTAGGTTGGATTTTTTGTTTGTGTGGAACCATTTCAGGTTTCGACCATAGTGATTATTAGTCTGGTGCTTTTACTAATTTTTGGATTCTAATTTTCAGGTTGAGAAAAATGTCTTTGTAATATTCTATTCTGGAGAAAGAGCAAAAAACAAAATTCTTAAGATATGTGAAGCATTTGGAGCTAATCGTTATCCTTTCAGTGATGACTTTGGCAAACAAGCTCAAATGTTGAAAGAGGTGTGCTTTATGGAGTTTGTCTACCATTTACGTACTTTTTTTGCCTCTTCTCTGGTTATTTTCTTGTATCTACCTTTGATAAGATGATGAATTTTTATTACTATCCACATCCACTGCACAATTCTTCATTCTCCAGTAAAAAAAAATTAAAAAAAAAAAAAAACCTCCTGATACAGTGGAAAAATTGAAGCATGCTGAGGAAGTGGGAAGTGGACAGTTTTAATAAACATGTCATCTATTCTGCAGATCTATTATCTCTCAAATTTACAAGCTATATTTTCTTTGAAAAGTTTTTCTTAGCATCATTTATAAGCTTTGCTTGTGCCTTTTTTACTGTAAAAGTATATTCCTTGATTTGTGAACTTAACTACTTCCATTTCTTAGCAATTCCTCTCCTTTTGGTCTAATTGTTTAGCTTGACTGTCTTAATTGCTCATTTGCCTCACTGTGAATTTACATTTACATCCCCAATTTTCTCAATATTTGTGAATGTCAACAAACACAAACACCATTAAACCTAGAGATTAATGGATTACTATACCTTAAAGCAGCAGCGTTGATAAATTCACTTCCTTGGCTTCTGTTTAGTTTTCCATTGAGTAGAGTGGATATCTTTTGCTTGTACAACTTTTTCTTTTTGTGAAACTTTCTTACCTTTGACTTCAAAGCCCCTCTTTTTCCATGGAAAATGCGAAATTCTGACCTTGCATGGTTGGATTTTAGGTTTCTGGTAGACTTTCTGAGCTGAGGACTACAATTGATGCTGGACTTCTGCATCGTGGAAACTTATTGCAGACTATCGGTGATCAGTTTGAGCAATGGAACATTCTGGTCTGTTAGAAATCCTCAATTCAATTCAGCATTTTGTTTGTGTTATTAATTGAAACTTTGAAAGCGCTTAGTAAATTTTCTTGCTCAGCATTTCCAATGATTTGTGGTCAAAATTTGAAATTTTGGATTTTTTTTTCCTTCTTATTTTGAAGGTGAGAAAGGAGAAATCCATTTACCACACATTAAACATGCTCAGCATGGATGTAACGAAAAAATGTCTTGTGGCTGAAGGGTGGTGTCCAGTTTTTGCCACAAAACAGGTGAACTTCTAATATTAACTATCTGAAGTGTAAATTTTTGGTTAATTGTGCATGCAAATAGTTTTTGATGAAGCGTTGAAACTGAAGTAATGCTTTATCTATACAGATCCAGGATTTGTTGCACAGGGCAACGCTGGACTCAAATTCTCAAGTTGAAGCTATATTTCAGGTCCTATATACAAGGGAGTCACCACCAACTTATTTCAGGACAAACAAATTTACTTCTGCTTTTCAGGAGATTGTTGATTCATATGGGTAAGTTATCTTAACTTTGACGGTTAACTGTGCTGTTCTATGAATGATATGTCTTTATCACAAATATATTATCCAAGCCCGAAAGCAGCAAATAGCTATAATCAATATTGAAATTAACCTTATAATTGTAGCAAATAAACTCTATACCTTGAAACAACAGTGCCTCCAAACCCCATCTTTAACTCTGGTAAATTTCTCACGGGTTGTAAGATGACATGATAACGTACTTATGGATTTGATCTATGTTCTTGTGTACTGTAATTGCAAACAAGAGGGTAGATATCATATCCTCTCTTCTACACTGTTTTCCCTTTTTAATGTTACTCATTCCATCTTCAACTTTTCTTACCTTTTTATATTATCCTTAGCAGCATGTGTAATTTGAAGAAGACATGGTGTATGCTTGTGTGTAATTCCCGTATAAAACCTCCCCACCTCCTCCCAAAGGAGAATTTAGCTTGTATATAGTTCTCTGAGGTTTCACTTGCTACTATTTGTATGCCTTTTACATTGAATATGTTCAAATCAGTAAGAAAATGGTGCCTGCTTTGCTTTCTGAATAATTGAACTTGAGTGGCTAATGTCCTTAAAAGCTTAATCAGCTCATGAGTTTTTAAAAATTGTCGACTATATGGTGGTGCAGCTTCTTTATCTGCCCACATATGCATCATTGGTAAAGTAATTAATGTCATATCTGCAGGATTGCTCGGTATCGAGAAGCAAATCCAACTGTATACACAGTTGTTACTTTCCCATTCTTGTTTGCAGTCATGTTTGGTGATTGGGGGCATGGTTTATGTGTGTTACTTGCAACTTTATACCTGGTAGCCAGGGAGAAGAAGCTTGGGAGTCAGGTGATTCTCTTAAACTTAATGTAACAATCAAGTATCTCTGCAGTTGTTAACATGAGTTTTGTGAATTAACTTCATGCTCAAATAGTGTTTAGTCTGCTTCCTTCCTACTTTGTTTACTGACCTGAAAGTTATCTATTTATGTTTTGGGCTCGCAAATCTTCTGACATACTGCATATGCAGAATGGAGTAAAAGATTATCTAAATGAAAAAAATGGGAGAGCATTTTATTTAAAATTTGCAGCCATCTGTACAAAGCTCTTTCCAGAAGAAAGCACATGTGGAGGAGCATATGCTCACAATATTCTCCTCCTATGTCCAGGTGTAATGTAATAACATAGTTTATGACTAAATTATCATACTGGATTAGGGATCAAGAACAATAAATAATATTATGCTGAGGAAAGTCCTCACTTTCACATGTTTGAGGAACACAAATCATTTGAACTTCTGCTGGATAGGAGAACTGACACTAGAAGCTAAACCTGGAACTCGTTGCTGGACGATGCCAAACCTAGATTTTAAAGACAATGTTACAAATTAATAGAAGTTCTGTTATTCATATGAATGAACATTTTTATTTAACAGAGATATTTGCTTATAAAGCCCTTGTGCTTTAATATGATTTGATATTTGTCACCAAGATTCAAATATTACTGCGATATATTCTAGGTGTGGTGCACAAATATATACAAAGTTTATAAATTTCTCATTTTTAGAGTGCCATATATAAGCCATAAGGTGGTGTTTTCTGAAATACGGAGATTACTAAGACTGTATTCTGTTGGTCAATTCTCAATTGTTATAGATTTTGGCTTTGTAATTTTGGTCTAGGCTTGATTGTTGCTCAATATTTTATTTTATCTTATAAACATTTATTTATTTTTGCAGAAACTTGGAGACATCATGGAGATGATGTTTGGAGGTCGATATGTTATTTTGATGATGGCAATCTTTTCAATTTACACAGGCTTCATCTATAACGAATTCTTTTCAGTCCCATTTGAATTATTTGGAAAGTCAGCCTATGCATGCCGTGATCCTTCCTGCAAGTATATACAAAACTATTGCTTATTGTGGTCTTTGTTTTTTTTATTGTACTTTTCATAGTATTGTTTTGTTTATCTGTGGTTATGCAATTGCATTTCAGGGATGCAACGACTGATGGTTTGATTAAAGTGAGAGATGCATACCCGTTTGGATTAGATCCTGTATGGCATGGTTCTCGAAGCGAATTACCTTTCCTTAACTCCCTGAAGATGAAAATGTCAATTCTTCTTGGTGTTGCCCAAATGAATTTGGGGATCATGATGAGTTTCTTTAATGCTAAGTTCTTCAGAAGTTGTGTGGATATATGGTATGTATTAAAAAGTCTGACTCAGTTCTAGTGCTTATGATTTTGGACAATAAATGACAGCATTTGCAATATCACTAGGCTATCAGCTACAATGATTTTGTCCCTCTTTGCTTCTTGATTTTAGATTTATACTTAAATCTTATTCTTATAGCGAAATGCAACATGGTTTCCTGTAGCAACAGTTTTGCACTGGCTTTGCCACTGACCTTTAAATTGTTTGCTGCAGGTTCCAATTTGTTCCACAAATGATTTTTTTGAATAGCTTGTTTGGATACCTCTCCTTTCTTATTGTATTGAAGTGGTGCACTGGCTCTAAAGCTGATTTATATCACATAATGATCTACATGTTTTTGAGCCCTACTGATGAATTGGGTGAAAATCAGCTTTTCTCTGGCCAGAAGATGACTCAGGTTTTTATCTTTTTTAACACCTGTTTGAGATTAAACTTTTAATTCTCACATATTTGTATCCTTGGTTATCTTACTATTTGCACTTACTTTCTCCCTGTGTTTCAGATTGTTCTGTTGCTGCTAGCCCTTGTGGCTGTACCTTGGATGCTGCTTCCAAAGCCTTTTATCATGAAAAGCCAGCATCAAAGTGTAAATTTCTAAGACATTTGTTGAACTTATTAGTTGATCAAGTGTAGGTTGTATGCCTCATTGCCCAAATTTAACTTTCTTGCAGAGGCACCAGGGTGAGTCATACATTCCCCTTCACGCAGAAGAAAGCCTTCAAGTGGAACCTACAAACGGAGGTCATGGAGATCATGAGGAATTTGAATTCAGTGAAGTCCTGGTGCATCAGCTCATTCATACTATAGAGTTCGTGCTCGGAGCAGTTTCAAATACCGCGTCATACCTTCGTTTATGGGCGTTAAGGTATTTGTTGCTAAATGCTGCCAATCTTAAGAGACTATTAATGCTGAACAACACATAATTAGCAATCCTGCTGTTGTTAATAGTAGTATTGAGCCTGAATTATAATTGGACAATCACTGAAATAATTGGCCGGATAATTTCAATCCATCAGATGACCGGATGCTAACAATTGCATTTTGAAAACCCCTTGGTACTAGCAACACTAGGTTCATATTGCACTCAACGCATGCCTGTCTTTGTCTTTCAGAGCATATTGGTATGCACAATTTAATTTGATGCAAGAGCATCATTGAGTCTGAGTAAGATATATCGCTTACATACTACACAAAATGCGTCAAACTTAAAGGATTTTGGTAAAAAGTAATGTATAATGTATGACAAATTTAAAGCACCTTCATGATAGAATTGACCCATGAGAACACTTTTAAAGGTCTATGTACACCGTCAGGTTATCTAAAATATGGACTTTTATGATACAAGTTAATGTAGTATATTGGTTTGGCATTTAAATTCTTTAAATGACTATAAAACCTCAAATATAATCAAAACATGATTAAACAATCTATGTAAGCTAAACAAATAGAATTTTTTATAAATGTTAGAAATTAGTATTAAAGATAGTTCGACATCATGGGTATTAGTGTGGATAAATTGATGAGATAAATAATACCGTAATTTTGTCAGCAATGGCTAATGGTTTCTGTGATTTTTTTTTTTTGTTTTTTTTGATGCAGTTTGGCTCACTCAGAGTTGTCTACAGTGTTTTATGACAAGGTTTTGATGCTTGCATGGGGGTATGTCCAAACAAATTTCCTCTTTGTTGTTTGTTACATTTTGAAAAATTAGATTTTAACCTTGAGAGAATGCTAGTCTACTTCTATTAAAGGAAAGTGCAGCGTTTCCACTCATCCACTCGAATTGTGCAAATCAAAGAGGTTATGAGTTTTGTTATATGAGCAACAGCTTGGTTGAATATCCTAATTTTTTCCTTGTCATTGCAGGTACAACAATGTCATTATTCTTATAGTAGGTATTATTGTCTTCATCTTTGCTACTGTCGGTGTGTTGCTAGTTATGGAAACCCTTAGTGCATTTCTACATGCATTGCGTCTCCATTGGGTGGAATTCCAGAACAAGTTTTACTTTGGAGATGGTTACAAGTTCCTCCCCTTCTCATTTTCTTTGATTGGCGAAGAAGAAGAGTGAATGTTTCAGATATAGCTTAGCCATTTCGCTAGGAAGTTGCGAGTTGTTGATATTTGATTCCTTAATTTATCTAGCTTCCTGGAGACGGAAGTTGGGAAACGCCCCTTTGAGGGACATCTGCGAGAATTAATTTTGCACAGTGAAGAGTTTCAGACCTTCCAATTGTTTATTTGTACTTGGAAGAAATAAAAGGCCTCAGAGAGAAGTTACTGGCCATGTATCATAACAAATCAGCTGTTTGTGTGTTTATGTACAATAAGTTATTCCTTTGAACATCATTGTTCATGATGATTAAACACCAAAATGCAAGTAATTATTGTAGCTTTTATCAGAATAATGTCAAATTAGACATTTTGCGTGATCATTATCTGTTGATCTAATGACATTCTTTAGCCGAATATGGCTTTTTTTTTTCTTCTTTCATTCAGCACAATCATCTTAGGTCCTTATCCAAGGAAACACTACAATCCACTATTATTAGGCTGTTGATGCAGTTGTACGGGTTTATTTTAATCATTTCACAGTTTAAAAAATTGAACGCTTTAGTTCGGTTTCCTTTAGTTTGTCAGGGATGCGCGAAATTCGATCACAAAATTCACAACAAATTGTTTCTATACATCGTCTGGGATTTCAGGAACGTCAAATGATTGCCTCTTTAGTTATAATTCTCAAAACCAGTGTTGTCCAGTGTCCACTGCATAGATCAAGGTGGTTTTTCTCAATATGTCGCTCAAGTAGATCGTCTTTTACGGGTTTTTTAAATTATTGAACTTAAATTCGATTTATCGGACAAAACGTGTTAAGGCAGCATAATTAATTCATTAGCTTATGTAACAACAAAAACATTCTCACATGTCAAATTAATGTATGTCCCAATGTCTTATGGCTCAAAAGGTGCCAATGTGCCATACTTTAGGCCTCCTCACTAATAGACTTTATTTAGTCTAGATGGTTAAAATAGAAAAAGAGACAATTGATTTCCAAAACTATAACATATAAGCAACCAACAATTTGGAGCGATAGTCTAACTGGAGATACACTGATACAGTCATACAGTAACAGTACAGATCCTGTGATAATAGCACATACTAGAGACACTGATTTTCATTTTTATGCTCTTTCAATGTGACATCCTTCCCCTCCAAAGACTTACAACATCGTAACGATGGAAGAGAGGAAGCCTTGAATACAGAGTTTCTTGTTTCAGGCTAACTCCTTTTACATTAAATGTACAGTAATGTATGCTGGTAGCATGGGTATATGGTTACTGCAATCATAATACCCTTACTGACTTACTGAGAGGTAGCAGGAGCTGCGGCAACAGTTGAGACCAAAGTGTTGACGCCACAAAGATCATAGCCCCTACATAATCTGTAATACCCATTCTCTCCCCAGTATTCACCCCACGAGTTCTTAATGATCCAGTATGGCTTCTCTTCCTTACGCATATCAGAGTAACCAGAAGAACCAAAGCCAACCAATAGCACTCCGTGCTCTAAATCAGCTGAGCATGTCAATGGGCATGAAACTCCACCTCTGTAGCTTGACATATAACGAGCATTGATGCCCACTGCAATCAAGATGAGCTTAAATTAACTAACTGCAGATGCACTTCAGTAAACCAGAAGAAGAGAGACAAGTAGATAGGCTTCTTTTACAAACTAAAAATGAACATCAAATCGATTTGTATTTTAAATATATTCAAAAGGGTCATAAACATCCAAAAGAAAGAGCATATGCATATGGAATACCGTAAACTGATAAGATAGAAAGGCTTACCAGCAAGAGGTCCATTTTTCACAAGATTTGCAGCAATCTGGCCTTCATCAACAGGGACAACGCTGAAGTTTGCTACCTTAGCTGCTATCTTGCTCTTGTCAAATTTGCAGCGACCATTTCTAGCAGTGTATGGATAGTCCTCCTCTCGCATCAAGCCACCAGCTTTTAGAAGATATTCAAAGGCATTGTTCATCAACCCACCTTGGCAACCAAGGTCACAGTCATCTGGTTCCCCCTCTGGATCACACTATCAAATGACAACTAATTACATCAGAGAGCATTTAATATTGCAGGCCAAACATAGACTACATGAATCTCATCTTTCAATTATCTACAACTTCTTACAACAATAAGAGATGTCCCAATATATTAAAACTATATAGTGATGTTTAAAATTTTGTATTGGTGCAAACCTCACGATCACAATCCAGAAGCTGTTGCTCACTAAGGCTCTCAAGTTTCCCTGTCGCGATAAAGTGTGCACCTTCCATGGCTCCAGTGGTACTAAAGGACCAGCAGGAACCACATCCACCCTGAATATTGCACACCAAACCACCACATTAGAACACAATTGCGGTTCCGATTTAAAAATTAAGAATTATTAATTCCCATAATTGTAAGCTCAAAAGTCAAAGAATGTTAACCACAAGAATGTACAACACAGTAGCAAAGTCAAATATCAGATTAAGCATCAAATCACAAATTTAGAAAGTTCCTAGATATTTCTCAAAGTTGCAGTTACAAAATCTAACAATATATATGAAGCTTGGAAAGGCAACTTTCTACAGCAGCATTCACAGCTCAGATGCAAAGTCAAAAAAATATCCAAAGTTCCAAAAAGTTCGAAAGGAAAAAAAAAAAAAAAAAAAAAAAAAAAAAAGCCAACTGCAACAATCTTACATGCAGCCCAAAACATATCATAAAGACAACATTTTTATTACTGTATCTGATTGTTATCAAATTCGCTCCCCATTCTCAAACCGAAATACGCAAATTATACTAGCAAATTGATAGATTTTGGTCCAATTTCACAAGTTAAAAGAGGAATTGCAAAACCTCAGTAATAAGGTAACAATGACATAGCTTATAAGTAGGATCCACAAAACATAATCCAAATTCACCTGTTTCAAACAACAATCAATAGTAAGGTGTTGTTTGGTTGCACAAAAGAAATGGAGGAAATAGAAAATCATGGAAATTTATATAGTGGGGTTTTGTTTGGTTGACCACAAAACATAAATATATGGGAATTTCAAATTAATGTCCCACAAAACATGGGAATTAAATTACCAAGTGCCCCCTTAATAAGTTGAAATTTCCATGATTTGCAAATTCCTCCCTGAATAACAAACAACTTTCAACAATTCTTAGGATTTCTAATGTGGGAAGTTAATTCCCATAATTTGTCAATTCCTATAGGAAATTATTTTCCTTGTCAACCAAAAAACCCCTAAAACTACGCAGTATGAAGCTAAAGTTTGATCACTAATTCACATCTATCTTTAACTAATACTTGACATATAACCTTTTCTTGACACATTGTAGTATAACAGCTAAAATTTTAGCATATCCTAAATAAAAAATTGAAAATAATCTTTAAAAACATATCAATTTCACTTTTCCAACTATGGAGTAATATTTTTAACATAAAGTATTCTTTCGGACCAAAACTCCTCACAGGTCAACTCTGACCAACATAACACGAATATTAATTGAACAACATAACATGATCATAAAAAATTCATAAAAATAACAAAAAATAAATAAATAAATAAATAAATAAATTATAGACCTGATCTTTAGGAGGAGTAACAGCACCAAGTTTCCTCCAATCAAAATCAAGAGGAAGATCATCAGTAGGCAAAATGGGAGCCTTATTAGCATGAGAAGGATACTTCAACCCATTCTTCAAACCAAGAAACTGATTCCTAAACTCAGACTCACTCAAATCGGAAAACCGGGTCACCCCATGAACCGCACTCGGGTCAAGAGCTTGATTAACCTTAGCTTGGCGCAAGTTAGCCTTAAAGATCTCGAACCGGTAATCGTGCTCTTCTTGAGTGGCGTATGATTTTCCGAAACGTTTCTTGAAGAGAGAGAAATGGTGGTGGGGTTGTGATAAGTCTAGTGAGTTGGCATCGTCATCGACGACTTGGCGGATGAGGGAGTCGTCGGAAAATTCGCCGGAGACGGCGGTGGTGAGGATGAGGAGAGAGAAAGTGAGGAGAGAGAAAATATGAGCCATGCTTTTCACGTTTGAGTAGATGAGTGTTAGTGAGGATTGGTTGTATTTTATAGTGAGGGTGGGATAGGTTGTTGAAAAGGCAGGAGCGTGGGCGAATTGTGTTATGAAACGTGGGGAAATTGTACTGAAAATTATGCTGAGTTTTAAAATTTTTATTTTTTAATGTTCTCGTGATTATTATTATTAATGATGATTGTCTGAATTTAAAAATGGTACTGTACTAGTATTAGTAGTGATTGTCTGAAAACTGATAATTGCACAAAGCGGTGGAAAATATCATGAATTATATGTACATAATTCAATTAGGGCATAAAATAAATTTATTTGGAGATAAATGGTGTAGTTACATAAACATATTTAACCCGACCTGTTATTAACCTGACCTGAATTCAATTCGACCCGAATTTAACCCGGCTTATGACTAACTCAACTCGAAATTCAACCCGACCTGTTACAAACCCGATCCGAAATCAACCCGACTTGTTATTGACCCGACCCAAATTCAACCTGACTTGTTATTGACCCGACCCGAATTTTACATGACCTATTACTAACCCGACCTAAAATTCAACCCGATCTGTTACTAACCCGACCCGAAATCAACAAGACTTGTTATTGACCCGACCTAAATTCAACACAAATTGTTCCTTACCCGATTTTAAATCACCTTAAATTCAATTTAGACCACCTTATTATTATTATTGATCAAAGCATTTTGTTTAGGAAGACCAAGTCGGTCCAGGCCAGCGAAAGAAAGAAACATCATCCCCAATTTTAAGAGTTAAATCTAACCTAATCTAATCTAATATATTATATAAATAAAGTAGGCATTTTTCGGGGGTATTCGGCGCAATTATTTTAATGGATAATAATAAAGTAGACATTTTTCGGGAGTATTTGGCGTGCCACATAAGAAAAGGTATTATTTCGACCAATAAGAAATTAGAATTCTATTTTATTTTTAGAATTAAAAAATTCATTCGCCACCTAAGAAAAAGTGGCGAATTAGATTTGATTTATGTCCAATTTTAATGCCGCGTAGATTAAAATCCAAGTAAGCTAAGGTACTATTTTAACCAATAATCCATGAATTAAATTATTTTAATAGATGATACAAAAGATAAGGATTGAATGATTATATACAACATTGACGCATAATGATCGTACAAAAAAAGTTCTATCTTTTGATATCTATTTAGTATAGTGTTTGATAATCAATATCGTACAAAAAAAAGGTTCTATCTTTTGATATCTATTTAGTATAGTGTTTGATAATCAATATTAGGTTTTGATATAATGATCGTACAAAAAGAAAAGAAAAGGGAGTGTATAGTGTACTATACCCAATAACCTCTACCAGTATTTACTACGAGTAATAAATAGAAATAGCTATTTAGTAGTGTTTTTGATATCTATTAAGTATAGTGTTTGATAATCAATATTAGGATTCGATAATTGTAACTATAGGTTTTATTTATTGATAAGTATTTTTAATAATAATCCAATAGGATAAATTAATTTACTTATAATCATATCACAAAACATACCTATCATCATAAGTTAAATTAAAGTGACGAATTAGATTTGATATACGTCCAAGTTTAATACCACGCACATAGATCAAAATCCACGTAAGCTAATTTATAAGTGCACAAATTTATAAGATAAAATTTGATAACAGCGTTTATGATATGATTAAATTAAAATTAAAATTTAATTTAATTTAATTTAAAGCCAAATTTGTTTTACACTTTCGTCTAAAATTACAGATAAGTCAACTTTATTTAACACTTCGTCCAAAATTACAAATTCAGTTTTTCTAGAATATTGTTGTTCTAGCAATTGAGATGAAGTTGGTAATCTACTGAAATAGAAGATAAAAGGTATATATGAAGTATTTTTTTTAATTATTTTTTATTATTTTTTTTAATTATTTTTAAATTATAATATTTCTTATATATATTTTATATATATTTATTTATGTGTATCTAATAATTTTTGTAATAATTTTTTTGTTGAGTATAAATTTTATTTATATAATTTGATAAAATAATATTTATGGGTGATATATTATCCTAATATTTAATGGATGAGTTACTATATTTATGATTTAACATTTAAGTACTGAATTTAAATTATTTTTAAAAAATAAAAATTATCTTTTTAAAGAAAAAAAAAAACTAAAAATTATTTGTAGATATTAGTATGTAATTTTTTTTCTTAAAAAAAAATTGTTAGAGATTAAGAAATTACAAGAAATATTCAAAATAAATAAAATATAATAAAACCGTACATCGCATGGGCTTTTATCTTGTATAGTATATTTTTGTTGTATAGTCAAAGGAGATAATTATCTTCCTAAATTATAATGGTAAAATAAAGTCCCGTAATTTTCTGTTCACCTTTTTTCCACTTATTTCAGAATTAATAAGTTAAGGGTTAATAAGTTCTGATAAGATAAGTTTAGGAGAAATAAGTTCATATAACTTGTGAAAAGGGTTAATCAGGCTATCCAACTTTAATTTATAACTAAAATAAGTTCTAATAAGGGCTAGTAAGTTCAGATAAGTTAAGATAAGTTCAAATAAGATCAGATAAGTTCAGATAAGTAAAAATCAGGTGAATAAAACACACCCTAAGATTATTTTTATTTTTACTAACAATCAATAATCTATCTATTATATAATTTAAGAGTAAGTTAATGAGGTTTCTCCAAACCCTCAATTCTCATGCAATTTTATTATTTTTTTTTAATTTTATTATTTTTTTTGCATTATCCTCCAAATAACTTCCACATTTAAAAAAAAATAAAAACAAAAATAAATCTCCAAGTAACTTCCACTATTACTATTTTTACTAATAACACACATACTATGCATTTTACTTGAAAAAAATGAAAAACAAAAAATTACTTATTTTAATATATCAACCAATAATTTGGTTTTTAAAAACCCCAATCCCCAAAATTACAAGGAATCTATTTTAATTTTGCACATTTTTTCTTAACTTTTCCGCATAACACTTGAAAATTAATCTTAAAATTACATGTACTTCATTTAAAATAAAAAAATACAACCACCATAAGATCCACTATTTTCCATTAAAAATTCCATAATTGTTTTTCTTTTAATCACACCTTTATATCAAAATCAAATAGCATGATTTTCTGTCTGACTGGCCACACCGACCAACTGACACACACAAAACACTAACCAAGTAACCCCCTGTCAGAGTAACTTCTGACCGAGTAACCCCTGCCAGACTGAGTATTCCTCGACTAAGTAACTCCAGACTGAGTAACCCCTGACTAACTGAATATCCCTTGACTGATTAACCTCTGATTGACTGATCATGTAACCCCTAATTGACCGAATAACCCTGATCGAGTAACCCCTAACAGAGTAACCTCTGATCGACAGAGTAACCTTCGATTGAGTGACCCTTTTCCGAGTAACCCTTAACCAATTGAGTAACCCCAAAACAAATAATCTAGCCACGCGGTGTGGCCAGCTACATATGAAACTTTGTGAAACAAAAAAATGTATACATCATGTTTACTACCCATCCCAATAATTATTATTATTTTTTTTTTGGGTATTTTTTTTCAAGGAATTCATATAATTACCAACATTTCACTTTGTGTTGTTTTCTTTTGCGTATAATATAATATAGGCATTAGCACGGGTACGATATGCACATTGATTGATATTTCTAAAAAATGTTCAATAACTACCTTATTGTTATGCGCGGCAAACCACCAGTGTAGCTGCTACTTGCAAAAGAACAAAGTAACTCCAATAACACTGACGAAATAATTCTTATAACACTAACGGAATTACCTCTATAACATTAAATGGATAACCCCTATAAAACTACTAATAATAACTCATGTAATAACAATTGAACACACGGTGTGATCAACCATATATAACAGTTAGATACCATTTACTCCCTCCGTCCTATAATACTTGGAACGTTGGGATGGACACGTAGTTTAAGAAAAACATTTGTTTATTATATAAATATTCACTTTTGTATTTTTATATTACAAGAAAACAACAAATAAGGTGGGAGTGGAGTAGGTGAGGAGAGAGAAAATGTGATAAATATTTTTTTTAATTAGTGGTATCTTTCCGTATTTAGTGGCATGTCAAATATTGTGAAAGGGATAAAAATAGGAACTACGTCAATTATTATGAAATGGAGGGAGACAAATTTAGGGTTCGTTTGGCATCACTGTGGTTTTCTATTTTTTGGTTTTTTATTTTTCAAAATTATATGATATATGTCATACAATAAATTAAAAAATAGTCAAACTTATTAAAACCATGATAAATCTGAAAACTGGCAACTAAAAAGTGGAAACACCTTTTTCTTATTTCTTGTTTTTGGTTTTTTTATTTTCAAAAAAACAGAAAACTGAAAACCAAAAACGATGCCAAACAAGCCATTAACTTTCCGCATTTAGAATATATATATTTGGTGCGAATTTGAAATATATATATATTTTTTTTCACTTCTTATTACATTTTTTGTAATATTATGTAATAATAAAAAAAAAGATAAGAAACCCTCCTACGTTTCTTTTCTCCCCCTTTAGAGCTTTTTCGCGTGTTCGCTGCACGCCTCCCTCCTCCTTCTCCATTGAAACGCTTGTGAGTTTTCTGTCCTCCATTAAAGTAGCTTCTGAGGTACCTTAATTTTTTTTTTCTATTTTTTTTTGGTAATAATCTAATTTCAACTTCAGAATCAAGTGTTAATCTTCAATTTAATTGTCAGTACAGTCAATTTAGGGTTCTTTGAAGGTGGATTATTGAACAATTGGTTATAAAATCTGAACGTATGAACGATTATAAATTTCTATTTCGTTGCTAGAATATTTCTATTCATTTTCTTAATAGAGAAGAATTTGACATGATTTTTGAGCCTAATTTGATAATTGAATCAAATTTGGTTGCTAATGTTTTGTAAAATTTTGTTACATATGTCTTTAATGTTAGGATAGAACCATGAAAATGGAATTTGTTTGCTTTCTCCCTCGCTCAGCCCAGGGACGGGCTTGTCTGTACTATAAAGTGGCAAACACGGTGATCATTTTTTTTTTTTTTTTTTAAATCCTAATTGTACTTTACTATTGTGATCGTTTCGCGGAAAAAACATCGATAAAGATCTGTCTGATCACTTGTGTTGTTATTGTATTGTTTGGAGAAACTGTAGAATCTGTGGCTCCTCACTCGTTTTTCGATTACTATTGTAGTTATTATCTTTTTGTTGTTATTACTATTGTAGTTATTATCGAAAAACCAATTTATGTGATTCTTTAGATTTTTCGAATGTGTTATATTTTATATCATAATATATAGTGATGCATATTCATAACCTGTTTTAGTTGCTGTAATTAATGTTTGTTCCGTGACTAAGGATTGTTTATTAAATTGTAGCTCATTTTCTATTGACTTGGTTGTTGTGTTTTCTGGTTGACATTGAGTTACTTTTGTTTACTGTCTTGCAAAAATTAAGAGTTAAGACTATTCTTACAATTTATCTTGTGTAATTAGGAGATCCTTACACGTCTTAGTAGTAACTTCCATTACTGTCATTCACTTGTCTTGTTTAATCTCTCAGTGGCGTAGGCTTATTGGGTGGTTTTCCTTTTAGTACAACAAGAAGTAGCAGGATGTCAGAACGTCTGACACGTATTGCAATTGTGAGCTCTGATCGGTGCAAGCCGAAAAAATGCCGTCAGGAGTGCAAAAAGAGCTGTCCTGTGGTTAAGACAGGTGTGCACTTGTTTTCTGTATTATAACTTGATTTATCATTCTGGTGCAATAGTGTTACTTCGGCTTCTTCACCTGCTTTAAATATTCTGAGAGATTTGCTTAAGTCTATATTTGTTGTTGTACATAGATTTTGTGGTATATTTTTGGTGGTGATCGCTGGTTATTCTGATATTTTTTTGACTTGACAATGTTGCTTGAGGGACTTATTTACTGAACTTATCACGGGGGCAGTGGTTTTCTAAATGTTCTGCCCCTCCCCCCCCCCCCCCCCCTCCCCTGAAAGTGAGTTTGGTTCATGAGCTATGATGACGGAGAAAGGTCATGTACTTTGTGAAAGCTTATATGTAAGCAGGTCAAATGTATGTCATACTGATTGATGGATACACTTATTAATGTATAGATTTGGTATGTTATATGATCTGTAATGAAACCTTTATTACTTGTTTTCCTTCATCCCAGGGAAACTATGTATTGAGGTTTCTCCAGCAGCAAAGCTCGCATTTATATCTGAGGAGCTGTGCATTGGGTGTGGTATTTGTGTCAAGGTCAGCTATAATCTATGCTCCCTCTTACTTACCCATACATATTAAAAACATATGCTCATATTTATGTAGACCACAACCACATTGTGTGCTGCTTATTGCTTTTTTTTTTTTTTTTTTTTTGACTCTGTGTCAATCATGGATGCAGAAATGTCCCTTTGAAGCAATTCAGATCATCAATCTTCCAAAAGATTTGGACAAGGATACAACACATCGTTATGGCCCCAATACTTTCAAGCTACACAGGTTTGCTGGTTTGGGGTCCTAACATACTGATTTTATGTTCCATCTGATCTTTCAGTTTTAAACGGTGAACACATTCAATTACAGGCTACCTGTCCCCAGGCCAGGGCAGGTTCTTGGTTTAGTGGGAACAAATGGTATTGGGAAGTCAACTGCTCTCAAAGTTTTAGCTGGCAAATTGAAGCCCAATTTGGGAAGGTTCAATGTAATATGCTCAATATCACTAATTTTTGTTGATTGCTTCGTGATCTCTTCTGCCTATTCATCTGCTAGTGTTTTTTCTGCAGAATCCACCCGACTGGCAGGAAATCTTAACATACTTCCGTGGATCTGAACTGCAAAATTATTTTACGCGCATATTGGAAGATAATTTGAAGGTAGCTACTCTTTTTAGTTTTAAAGCCCTTGCTTACCTTTATTACTGAAAATGGTGACTACTAGTTTACCATTGAGTATTTTTTGTATTTTGATTTCTGTGTCTTTTTTATTTATTTTATTTTATTAATGTTTTGATGTGTTATTAGGTGTGAGCACTTCTTGTCTATTTTGTTTTGCCTCTTTTCTTTTTTAATTTTGCATATCTATGTATAGGCTATTATCAAGCCCCAGTATGTGGACCATATTCCGAAGGCAGTCCAGGGCAATGTTGGACAGGTGCTTGAGCAGAAAGATGAGAGAGATATGAAGGTTGTACTTTGTGATAATCTGGAGCTGAATAAAGTTCTGGATCGTAATGTTGGAGATCTGTCTGGTGGTGAACTGCAGAGGTTTGCTATTGCAGTTGTTGCCATACAGGCTGCTGAGATTTATATGTTTGATGAGCCTTCAAGTTATCTGGATGTGAAACAAAGGCTTAAAGCTGCTCAAGTTGTTAGATCATTGCTTAGACCCAATAGGTATCTATTCATATTTGATCTCTCTCTTACCGTATTTGTAGCCTTGTAAGGGGCCTTGTACCGGATGAACAAGTAATTGAAAAGCTCTTTTTGTGTTGTTTACTTGTGTGTTTCAGCTATGTTATTGTCGTGGAGCATGATCTTAGCGTTTTAGACTATCTTTCAGACTTCATTTGCTGCTTGTATGGTAAACCGGGTGCATATGGAGTTGTCACCCTACCATTCTCTGTTAGAGAAGGAATCAATATATTCTTGGCTGGATTTGTACCTACAGAAAATCTTCGTTTTCGGGTTGAGTCTCTTACGTTCAAGGTAATCTTTCATTTACACTACATACTTTCAGCTGCTCTTTACATACTATTATCAGTCATTTCATGTGTGATTCTTTAGGTTGCTGAGACACCTCAAGATAACGCTGAGGAAGTTGAGACATATGCTCGATACAAATACCCAACAATGACGAAAACTCAGGGTGGGTTTAAACTGCGTGTTATGGAAGGTGAATTTACTGACTCACAGATTATTGTGATGCTGGGAGAAAATGGAACGGGGAAGACAACATTTATTCGTATGCTGGTATTCTTTCTTTACATTAATTAAGAGATGAATAGTTTGAAATTGTCTTGGAAAATATTTACTCTTGGTTTTGGTTATTGGAAAAAAAAAAGAAACCATATGCTATCATGGAAATGAGACCTTTGGTGGTCTAGGATCCTTAACCCACTTTTAATTCTGAAATTTCAGGCTGGTCTACTGAAGCCTGATACTGTGGAAGGCTCTGATGTGGAAATACCTGAGTTCAATGTTTCTTACAAGCCCCAGAAGATCAGTCCAAAATTCCAACATAGTGTGAGGAGTCTATTACATCAAAAGATAAGGGATTCATATACTCACCCCCAATTTATCTCAGATGTTATGAAGCCTCTTCAGATTGAGCAGCTAATGGATCAGGAAGTTGTGAATCTATCTGGTGGAGAATTGCAGAGAGTTGCATTAGCTTTGTGCTTAGGAAAGGTAAACCTATTTGTTGGTGTGGCTCACTTGCTCTTTGTCTCTTCTGTCTTTTGCTTCTAATTTCTCGTTTCTTGGTTGATACTGTGTGATCTATGTGTGGGATATATCACGGAAACTGTTTTTTTAGTATGCAGGTTCTTTGGGCATAATAATGTCTACATGGTGAAATATTATTGAATGATTGGCTACTAATTCTTCTGTTTGGCTTTTAGTAATTGAAATGAATCTTCTTATTACATCAAGCATTTTGTACTCATGCAGCCTGCAGATATCTATTTGATCGATGAACCCAGTGCATACCTCGATTCTGAGCAGCGTATTGTTGCTTCAAAGGTGATAAAAAGATTTATTCTCCATGCCAAGAAGACTGCATTTGTTGTCGAACACGATTTTATAATGGCAACATATCTAGCGGACAGAGTGATTGTGTATGAAGGAATGCCATCTGTGGATTGTGTTGCAAATTCTCCCCAATCATTGCTGACTGGAATGAATCTTTTCTTGTCTGTAAGTATCACTCCTTTTTGCTTTATCTTGTTGAGCATTGTGGATTATTTCACAAGAATTTAAGTTTTAAATGCATTGTTAATGTTGAGGGTCATGCTCAGATGGCCTATTTTGGGAGTGTTGGGATGTAGCAAGACTTTCTGCTCGGTGTGGTTTTTTAATTTGCTTTGTTAATGCTAGTGATGCAATTTGTAATTTTTTTTTTTTTCCTGGGAATAATTGCAGCATCTGGATATCACATTCAGAAGGGATCCAACTAATTTTCGACCTAGGATTAACAAGCTAGAGTCCACTAAGGACAGGGAGCAAAAATCTGCTGGAACTTATTATTACCTGGATGATTGATTTGACTCTCACACAGGTTTGCTCTTCTGCCTTTTCTATATTTCCTTTTCTAGTAAGTCTTAGTTCTGTTGTCCAACTGTATCTCAGTGTCTGTGCTTGTCCTTGGTCTGGTTTTGGAGGCTAAACTTAGGCTCTGCTGTCTTGGTGGAATGTTCCTATGCTGTCTTTGTTTTTTTGGCAGAGTTTGTCGCTGTTTGGGGTCTCTGTAGGAGAATTATGGCAAGCTTATAGATGGAAAAGCTATTTGCAATCTGGTTTTCAACATTTTGAAAAACGTGAAGCTCTCTTAGTTTCATGATAATCTTTTTGTTTACTCTGTCCAAAGTCATGTGTTACTCCCTGTTTGTTTTTTGTTTTGTTTTTATTAAATAATGCTTTACTTTTCTGTCAAACTACTATTATATATATATATATATATATATATATATATATATATATATATATATATATATATATATATATATTTTTTTTTTTTTTTTCTTCTTTTTTTGGGGTTTGGTGGACTTGAATCACAACACAAAATATGTTTTACTTATATTATTCTGTATTACCAATATATCATGAATAATGTTAACCTGCCAATGCCGTAACTTCTGACAGATATGTATGGACAGATGTGTTCTTGAGGTCTAGACTTTTGCCTTGTATGATAGTGAATTGTAAAAAATTGCTCCCTATGCGAGATTTATATCGGCTTGAGACATTTTGCATACTCCAATAACCTTTTGCCGTTTTCCATTCTAAATGATGCCCTTTGCATTTATCTTTGATTTTGTTCCCACCAGCTGAAGTCTGTAATTTGATTGCATCTTTGCAGGAATTTTTGCCAGCAATCTCAAGGAGAAGTTGCAGCATTTGATCTGTTGCTGGCTATTGTTATATTGGAGCTGAGGGTGATGGTGATAGTTTGAATTTTGGGGTGATAGAGGGTGGCCTTCAGATTTTCCTCCTCGCATACTGATTTATTTGTTTCCGTGATCTTTTACTGTTATTTCATTAGCGTTAGATCTCTTCTGTTGTGATCAAATTTTGCACCATGTTTGGGCTAGATAAAGATTTTAGCTAGCGCGAGTGAATTTTGCCTTGGCCAATTTTGGCATTGATTTGAATCAGGATGATGTTTTCTCTTTGACGGCGTTTTTTTTTTTTTTTTTTTTTTTTGAGGCAACTCTTTGAGGGCGTTTGATTATACTGAAGTGATACAAATCAATATTGTTTTCTTGATAAAATCTAATAATGCTTGTTATTTTTTGTGCAAATCTTAGGTTATTCCCTCTCTTTTTGATGAAGCTGTTAGAGCTACACATTTCTTTAACTTGCTAAGTTGCCTCCCAGTGAAACAATTATGGCATGTTAATTTTGACTAATTTGCAATGGATAAAACTTACGAATTCTGCACCCAACCTCAATAAAATTTTGGTTCTTAATTTAGCAAAATGACAAGCACGTCTAACCAATTTTGAAGTACACTTGTGATTGCAAATTATTAGATATATGCTATATTGAGCTGCAGGAGTCATCTGCCTCTGTGATGTGCCTGTAGATTCCGTACCGTGTTCTCGGGTGCATGTAATACTACATTCGGTTCGTATTATATGCAATTTTGATGTATTATTTATGAGACATAAAAAATTCCGAAGTTGCATATAATATGAACCGGAGGTAGGAAGACAAATAACTATTGACTTAAAGGAGGCGACAGCTTACCCATATACAGTGTAAAAGGAAAACCCAAAAAAATTAATTTAAAAGGCTCTTTGATCAGAAAGATAATGTGAAATGTCCTACAAAGTACTGATACCAAACTAAGGAATTTTTTAACAATTTATTGGTGTCAGCGAAATTTAATTATTGTCACATATCCTAGTTTAACGGATGGCATCAGATGTGATTCTTCTTGGAAATTCAACTAAATAGTGTATATAACTATATACAGACAAAACTCATCTTTCTTAATGAGTATATTCTCAGCTTTTATGGATATTCCAGTTGATTTATTGGCTAATTAACAATTTCACACATAAACCTGCTCACTAGTCAAGCTTCAATAATTTTAATTTCCATTTTTTTTTAAGACAACATTTTAATTTCCATTTCATTGTTTTTAATTATACATTTTGGAAACTATATATATGTCTGCAGTGGTACCTCGAAGTTTATGCAATACAAAATGGGTGGGATGAACAGATATCCTAGTTCTTGCTCAGGGGCTCTCTTGGTTCTGGGATTAATTCTGAATGTAGCAGTGGTTAGCAATGCAGGAAAATCAAGTGCTTTCGTCAGGAAAGTCGAAAAATCTGTTGATATGCCTCTTGACAGTGATGTTTTTAGACTACCTCCAGGACATAATGCTCCTCAACAGGTACCTATCTTGATATCTTCCTACCAGCATTGAGCTCGGTGTTTTGCCTCTTGGTCAATGCTGTATTTTTTTCTCCGTTGTTGAGATTGTTTTTTCGGGTTGTTTTGTTTGAAGGTTCATATAACACAAGGAGATCATAATGGAAAGGGTGTGATTGTGTCTTGGGTTACTCCAATCGCGGCAGATTCTAGTTCAGTGGTGTATTGGACTGAAAATAGCCAACATAAGTACACGGCTGAAGGCATAGTCACCAAATACAAGTACTACAATTACACTTCTGGTTACATTCATCACTGCACCATCGAAAACTTGGAGGTTAGTTGTCTCGTCCTTGGATTGATATGTTCTTGTTCGGTCTTGTCTTTTAACTTTATAATATAACCAAGTTTTTCTTAACTTTTGTATTTATAAACATGTGCAGTACAATACCAAATATTATTACGAAGTTGGGACTGGAAAATATGCAAGGACTTTCTGGTTTGCGACTCCACCAGAAGTTGGTCCTGATGTACCATACACTTTTGGTATCATAGGCAAGAAATTGAATTCATTCTGACAAATAAAATTCCAAAAGAAGAACTAAAATGGTTTGTATAGATTTTAGAAATAGTTTGATCATTCTTTGTTGTATTGAATAATTATGCAGGAGATCTCGGCCAAACATTTGACTCAAACATGACACTTACACATTATGAGATGAATCCAACAAAAGGGAAGACCCTTCTTTTTGTTGGGGACCTATCTTATGCTGATCACTACCCATTTCATGACAATGTGAGATGGGACACTTGGGGAAGATTTGTTGAGAGGAGTGCAGCTTATCAACCATGGATCTGGACTGCCGGAAACCATGAACTTGATTATGCCCCTGAAATTGTAAGCACTCTTAACATTTTCAACTTACAAGCATGTATTGATATATAGCACTAACATGTATGTAAATTCTGATTTTTATCTGGTAATTATTTTTTTTTTTTTTCTGCAGAATGAAACAGAGCCTTTTAAGCCTTACACTCACCGATATTATGTTCCATACAAGGCCTCGGAGAGCACTTCTCCTCTATGGTATTCCATTAAGAGAGCTTCAGCATACATTATTGTCTTGTCCTCATATTCTGCATATGGTAAAGTATCAAAGCTATTATGTTGTTACCAAAAATTAGTTCCAAAAGGGAAAAAGTCCTTACTGCAATAATTGGAAATTTTGATTTAGGTAAATACACCCCTCAGTATGAATGGCTTGAGAATGAGCTTCCTAAGGTAAACAGAAGTGAGACACCTTGGTTGATCGTCTTGGTGCACTCGCCATGGTACAACAGCTACAACTACCATTATATGGAAGGGGAGACCATGAGAGTCATGTATGAGTCCTGGTTAGTGCAGTACAAAATTGACGTGGTCTTTGCTGGTCATGTGCACGCGTATGAAAGATCTGTAAGTACAGTCTTCCAAATATGCTCTAATTTTTCGCAATTAAAGCATGAACATACATACAGTCTAGCTTTATGGTCTAATTAAAATGTTTTCCATTTCACAGGAGCGAGTGTCTAATATCATGTTCAACATCACAAATAACCTATGCAACCCTGTAAAGGACCATTCTGCTCCAGTATACATAACCATTGGTGATGGAGGAAATATTGAAGGATTAGCAACCAAGTAAGATCAATTCAACTTATAACAATTCTTGGCTATAATTCTTCATATTTTTTGGTCAAGTGCTGAAAAGAAATTGAACTTATTTGGCCCTATTTTGCTTGCAGCATGACTGAACCCCAACCAAGTTGCTCAGCTTACAGAGAGGCTAGTTTTGGGCACGGAACATTTGATATAAAAAACCGAACTCATGCTCACTTCAGCTGGCACCGTAACCAAGATGGTTACTCTGTCCAAGCCGATTCCATGTGGTTACACAACAGATACTGGATGCCTGAGGACAATTCCTCTGACAATTGATGTTGATCACAACAGAAAGAGTTATTTTCTTTTCACAGAATAATCTCATTAACTTGTGTATTCCCATTTTGTATCATAGAGTAATGCTTTTTTGGTGCATACTATTCCTATGTTAATTTTACATCATTCACTAAACAAAATTGCACTTTTAAAACATAATATTACAAGTTCTGATAGCAGCAATCAGAAAAGGGTTGGTTAAGATACTGTTGTGATCCCTCATTTTATGCAATTGTAGTCTTCTTCCTTCCTTTATTATTGAGCATTTGGATGATGTAGCCTTGCTATGAATCTTCCATAATTTTGATCAATCTTTACTTTACATGAGATGACCGGGGTTGGGATTCTTGAGTACTAGGTTATTTGTTAGGTAAGCTTAAGAAGGTAGAGTGATATCAAATATGATTGTGAATGGCAATGGGAACAAGTTACTAAAGTACATTCTAAGTAATGCAACTGTTTTGGATCTGCTTTATGCTTCTATTTCTATATTAGGAATGCCTAACAATAATCAATACGAATAGAAAACAAATTATGTTCAGAAATTTTCATGCTTTCAAGGAGCTCAGTAATTTGTCAGATTAAGTTCTCCGGCAATGTGATCACTGGTTCTGCTAATAACTTCAGGAAACGTATACATCCTTGTCAAGTTGCAAACTGGTGATCCTTAACTTTTCTGTGTTTTGGTAATCTGAGCTACTTTCTTAGGGGTTCGACGTATATATATAGCTCGTGTTGTCACCAGCCAAATGGCTTAATTTAGAGTGTAAGGAAGATTTGGAGAATTGTATTGTCCAATTTCGACAAATATATGTTTTGGTGCTATTGTGAAGTTAAAGTAACAAAAAAAAAAAAAAAAAAAAAAAAAAAAAAAAAAATAATACAAAAACTGCACTTGGCAAATTTGATCAGTAGTAAACATACTTGGATATATGAATATCAGTACTTAGTAATGAATCTATTACACTACATGGACCAAAAATTTAAAATCTAATTTATTCTGCCAGTAATGAACAACAAATAAAGAAATAAGTAGCAAAGCAGTAAATATTAGCATGAATGAAGTAAATAAAAACTCTCCTGTCAGTCTAAATGTCTAATGGATACTGTTGGATAAGGTTCAATTGATGCTCTTGGGAGGCTGCCCGTTCTTGGCCATCTCAAGGTCATTATCATCATCATCAGGCAGAAAGCGGCACCAGAACCAGTGATTCTTCCACACAATGCTCATTTCTTCAATGGGTATGCCCTTGGTCTTGGATAGAAAGAAGTAGATAAACACCGACATAACAAAGATGAAGAAGGCAAAGAAGAGGAAGAGCCCGAACTTGAGGTGGCAAAGCATGGTGAGGAAGACCTGAGCCACGACAAAAGTGAAGAACATGTTGACTGATACATTGATACTTTGTGCTGCAGAACGGATTTCCAAAGGGAAGATCTCACTTGGCACGAGCCAAGGGAGTGGACCCCAGGACCAAGCAAAGGCACAGACATACAAGCATATGCAGAGCACAATCAGCATTGCATACCATTGGGGAAGTTGTGCTGCTGGGTTGCCACTCACCCCAAACTTAACTCCTATAAAGATCGCGACAACTACTTGACAAATGAACATCTGAATCCCACCTTGCAGAAAAAGGAGCCTTCTTCCCCATTTATCAACACCATAGATGGAAACAAAAGTGGCCAACACAATAAAAGCACCAGTGATAACAGCAGACATTAGCGAAGCATTGTCATGAAATCCAATAGTCTTGAAAAGGACGGGGGGCATAGAACATGATGATATTGATACCAGTTAACTACTGAAAGAAAGGAATTGCAATTGCCATTGTAAGATGAGGCCTATACTTTCTTTCAACCAGGTTTTTCCAAGGATGATCCACCTTATTCGAGGCCTTACTAGCTTCCACTAAGTCATTGAACTCCTTGTCTACTTCTTTAATTCCTCGAATCCTCCTAAGGTTCTCAATGGCCCTGTCATACATCCCTCGCTCAATCAAGGAGTTAGGAGTGTCAGGGAGAACGATGGACCCGATAATGATAATCATAGCAGGGATTGTGGCTCCTCCTAAGCTCAACCTCCAACCCCAGTCATCAATTTTTGCAAAGAAATAGTTTACAACATTGGCTACTAATATACCAATTGTGATTGAGAGTTGGAAGACAATATTCAGTGCTCCTCTGTACTTGTATGGTGCCATCTCAGCTAAGTAGAGTGGTACTGACTGTTATATGCTCATGATCACACAATGACACAAATTAAGCATAAATTAGTACTAATGTAATTATAAGATTTATTGAAGTATCATAAAAAGTATACTGTATATAATTAATTAAATTTATAAAAGACTTATAGTTCAAATACATATAATTCCTTGGAATACTCTGCAAAAGACTTAGTTGCATGTTTATCAATAATATGATCATAACATACTACACCAAATTAAAAAATACTCTGTGAAATTGTAAAATATAACAACTTTTTCAATATGATCATAACATACTACACCAAATTAAAAAATACTATGTGAAATTATAAAATATGACAACTTTTTCGTGTCATCTTAGAATAAAATAAACAAGTACTTAAGTACTCGTCTGCAGTGTCTAACTTGAGATGTGTAATTAATTAGTTTGTTAATTAAGTAATTAAATACCTGATTAGCAAATCCAACACCAAAACCGAGAAGAGCGCGACCAATAATCAACATAGCTACATTTTGTGCAAAAGCATTGATGATAGCTCCAGAACAAAAGAGAAGACCTCCAAATAGCATGGATCTTCTTCTACCCAACTTTCTTGTCACAGTTGAAGCAACCAAAGAAGCTAATAAAGCAGTTACATATAATGTTGAAGTAAATAATGTAACGGTTTCACTATTAAATAATGTAACGGTTTGTTGAAGTGTCTAGCTCTTCTTTCTTGTATACTGATGGGAAAAATTCCTTCAAAAACGACGGCATAGATGTCACACCCCCTAACAAAAATAAAACGTACACAACAACACGTTAGAAATACACGAGTAATAGTAACTTTAACCATTAGCTATTTTTCTAACACGTTTATGCAATACTTTATTTTGAGACGGATGGAGTATAAATTGTCCTGTGTATTACCTGAAATTCCTATATCGTAACCAAAAATCAAACCACCCATAGCCGCGACAATGCATGTTGCTAGCACAAAAGGTGTTGCGTTTCTGGGGTACTCTTTCTGATGTTGAGGAACAAATCCTCCTGATGGTTTTGGCATGTTGTTTTTCTGTGAGAGTGAAGAGCTAAAGTTTACAGGGAATTGAATTAAAGTAAAAATAAAGAGTGTTTTTATTAAATACTTCGTATAATAGCTAGTTTTGGATTATAAAAAAGGAGTATGATGATGTTTTTTGCAAATAAATGAATGAAGGGTGTATTTATAATACATAAAGTATGCATATTTTTGGAATTTTATTTTGGAGGAAATGTTTTTGGAAACTTGGCATACCACAACGAGGAAAGTTTACACGTACGTTAGATAGATAATCTAGACGTGGTGCATGCATCAAATATGGGAATTGTAGACGTAATTGCCATTTATTTTTTTGGGACATATTTTAGTAATTGCCATTATTACTGCTGAGGAAGATGATTGAGAAAGTGAAAAAAAAAAAAAAGGAAACAAATTTTTGTCAAGTTTCTAAAATAAATTGCATTGGAGTACACTGTAATATTGTTCATTTGTTTTTATTATACGGAGTAAAATTTCCTCTTTTTTTTTTTTGTGAGTTATCACTCTTAAATTTGACAAGAATTTATGAAAAAATATCTCATTAGAGTTATCACGTGTTTCCATTATAATGTACTTCGTATATAGTAAGTTGTTGAACATTGCTATATGCCTATATCCACCCACTAGGTAGGATTAATTTTTTTTTTTTTAAAACAAATCAATTCATTAATAAAAAGCCATTCGCCATTTACAAATGAAATCTAAATTAACAAATACATAAAATTGAATCAAACTAAGGTTTCCTTCATCAAAGCAAATATAAAGAGAAAAAGAAAAGGAAAAAACAAAAACAATAGGCAAAACAAAAGGAAAAATAGAAGATAAAGAAAAGGAAAAGAAAAAGAAAAAGAAATAAAAGAAGGAAAATGAAAAAGGAACAGAAAAACACAACTTGCACTGTGGTAGATCTCTCGCACATATCGCTGGAATATACAGCCTTTTCGGAGAGACGGTCTAATGATTTGTGGTAGCCGTAAGGATGATTTTCATCTAATTCGCTTGAACGCATTCGAAAATTTGACAACCGTTGCGATCCCGAACAAATCTTTATCAAGGAACTGACAATAGTGCAAAAGATGATTACCTTTTTGATAAACCCTAAATGCAAACAAACAACTTAACTAACAAATACTAACGACTCCACCATAGGGAGACGGGCGAATATCTATACTAGTGTATAATTATTGAAACCTAAATTGCAAAACTAAAGAATATTAAGGAAAAAGGGTCTGAAATAGTCTAATTTTCGAAGAAATTAGACTATTTCCGACCTAAGCGACCAAAATTTTGGAGAAACCCTAGAAAAGAGGAGGAGAGATACAAGTATACATATAAGTAAAGAACACAAACAATTTTTTATTTTTTTTAAAAGAACACATAAAATTATCGATAGGTAGGATTAATTTAAAATGTGGTACAAAATCAGTTTTGATTCAAAATCAAAACACCTAATTTGGGGTTCAATTTGGATATAGGTTCATAATTTTGCAGCCAAATTTATAGATATCATTGATTTCATGATTTGTGAATTGTGACTAGACTCATTTGTAATGGGCTTTACGGGCTGGCCATCTTGCATAGTTTTCTAATAGGTCCATTGTTGTTCGTTTGCTAGACTCTACACATTCCTTGAAATAGAAAATGTGAAATTAAGAAGTTCCTAATTAACTTATTTGAACATGAGAAAAAACTACTTGTATATCAAAATTGTCATGATAAAATGAAAATATGTGAATCCAACATAATTAACAACTATTAGATTCTGATTAATTTTTTTGTAGACTATCACAAAAGAGATTCAAAGGGACATTTCTTTGTTGTGAAAGTCTTGAAAACCAAATGCCGAAATCGTGGGAATAAATAAAAGAATAACAAACCAAAAAATTTGTAAGATTACAAACTTTATCAATTGATCAACTGTTGCCTTTTAGTAAAAGCAATGCAAAATACTCGTATATTTAGATAAAAACGGCCCAAACCTTATCATCCCTACGCAATCTCAAGATTCTCGTTATTCAAAGTCAAAAGTTGACTCCCATACTTTTTTTCTTTCCTAATTATATTAATCAACCAATAATCAATTACATAAATCACATATTCACATTATATGCGATTTTATACTCTTTGAATATTCTCCTATTCTTTTTGGTTTGTTATTCTTTAATTCATAAGCAATATTTTCCTATTCACAAAGAAAGCAAAAATGCTATAAATATAAGAAGAAAATAATAAAAGGGGAGGAAAATACTAAATTTTGGGGATTATTTTCTCCAAAATTTCAAATTGAATAGAAATGGCTCCATTTCAATCTTCCTCCCAATTTGGTTCAATTTTATGGGTTTTTGTTATTCTGGGTTTGATTTTAAACCAAGCTCTGATTTGTCATGGAGGAAAAACAAGCAATTTTGTCAGAAAAGTGGAAAAAACAATTGATATGCCTCTTGATAGTGATGTCTTCTCTGTTCCTCCAGGCTACAATGCTCCCCAACAGGTTTCTTTCTTTCTCTCCATTAATCATTACTCGTAGTTATAATTAAAGGCCGAGGTCATTGATGTAGACGAGATTTGATCCGAGGTCTTGTGTACCACCCCGAGTCCCTACATTCACATAATTGCTTATTTTATGGTGAAATTGATACCCATTTAGCTGTTTGTTAGTTAAATTTGATTTATAATCCAAAGTTTGCATCTTTTCACTCAAATGAATCATGGGTATAGTCTTAAGTTGGGATAGAATCATTCTTTTTTTGAATTATGAAAATTAATTGAATATATTTTGGTTTTTGTATGGTGTGTGAAGGTTCATATTACTCAAGGAGATCATCAAGGAAAAGCAATGATTGTTTCATGGGTAACAATGGAGGAACCAGGTTCAAATGAGGTGGTTTACTGGAAAAAGAATAGCGAGAAGAAGAAAACTTCAAAGGGCAAAATGTCTAAGTACAAGTATCATGATTATACTTCTGGGTATATTCATCACTGTACCCTAAAAAATTTGGAGGTTAGATTTTGAACCTATTTTTTGAATTCAGTACTTAAGTACGGAGTACTAGAAAGTGGTGTAATTATTTAATGTTTGCTTACTAATTGTAAATTAATGTTTGTTGAGTGTCTTCAATTATTAATTGTGTTACCTAATTTGCTAATCCCCCACGAACTATGGTCCGAAAGTACGAATTCGTACAATAGAACAATTTCGTGTTGCTTTTTGGTGTATGTTACCTGTTTTGTAATATCCTTGTTGTGAATTGTACATGCATTTTTATATTAGACATTGAGTATTATGGAGCATTAGCATATTGTTTTTGGAATTTTTTGCAGTATGACACTAAATATTACTATGAAGTAGGCGTTGGACAAACCCCAAGAACTTTCTGGTTCAAGACTCCACCTAAAGTTGGTCCTGATGTTCGTTACACTTTTGGTCTTATAGGTAGGGTAACTACTATTTAGATTTTCGGTATTCATGTATCTTCAAGGATAACAAATACTTCCTCGATTTTGTTTAATTGTAATACGAAGTAAGCAATATGATTGCTTTTTGTACATGATATATGTCTGAAGTTCATTATCCTGATTTTTGCAGGTGATCTTGGACAAAGTTATGATTCAAACGCGACTCTAACTCATTATGAACAAAACCCGATCAAAGGGCAAACTGTTTTGTTTGTTGGGGATCTTTCATATGCAGATAATTATCCCAATCATGATAATAACAGATGGGATTCTTGGGCTAGATTTGTTGAGAGAAGCGTCGCCTACCAGCCCTGGATTTGGACTGCAGGGAATCATGAGATTGATTTTGCTCCTGAAATTGTATATACTTTAACCTTTGTTTCCTTTAAACTTATTCTTTGGAAAACCAAGTTAAACAAATTAAGCTTCTAGAAGTCTGTTGCATCTATGTAGTTTCCATATTCTAACTTATCTTCAGTTTGCACACTGCTATTCTATACAGAATCACTTACAATCAGCTATGTTGTAACAGGGCGAAACAAAACCTTTCAAACCATTTAAGAACCGATATCCCACACCTTACAAAGCATCAAACAGTACAGCTCCGTTCTGGTACTCAATCAAGAGAGGCCCTGCTTACATAGTTGTTCTATCATCATACTCTGCATATGGTAAAGTCCTTCTGAAAGTAAAAAGTACACAAGAATGTTGGGAACTTTGACTTTTATTTACGCGATCTAGCAGCTTGAGAACTGAGAAGTTGATGAGTCTGTTTTAAGGATAGTTCTAAAATGTTTGAAGCTTATTTGTTTTGTATAATAATCATCTCAAACATGGAAACATATTGGTTGTTCTGTAAAAAAATGGGAATATAAGTTTTGTGTTATTGCTCTCGAATTTCAGACTAATGCTTGGACAGTGTCACTCTGTATTTTAAAACTTCTCAGTTCTTGCATAGTTACAATGATCATCAAATTTCAAGCATCAAGTTTCAATAGAACAACTCTCTATCGGCAGTTATACTTTCTAATTATTATAACTGTGATTGCCCTTTGCAGGAAAGTACACCCCGCAGTATAAATGGCTTGAGGAGGAGTTACCAAAGGTTAACAGGAATGAGACTCCTTGGTTAATTGTTCTGGTGCATTCTCCATGGTACAATAGCTACAATTACCATTACATGGAAGGAGAGTCGATGAGAGTCATGTATGAGCCCTGGTTTGTCCAATACAAAGTTGATATCGTCTTTGCTGGTCATGTTCATGCTTATGAGAGATCTGTAAGTTCGATATGTCTTTACTTCCCTAAGGCTTCATTTTTTAAAACTGGAAGTCCCTTATTTAAACTTACTATTGGATTAACCCTTGTCTGAATTAATTTGAACGTACCTAAACTAATTATCGATCCTTAACTCATTTTTTTTCTCTTCTGATCAGGCCTTATTTTTCCTGAATTTATTATTTAGGCAAAAGAACAAACCCAACTGATAGAAATGAATTTAGTAGTCTGCCTTTCACAATTTTAACTTCTGAAATGAAATGCAGAGACGTGTATCGAATATTGGATACACCATTGTCAATGGAGAATGCAGACCAGTTGAAGACCAATCTGCTCCTGTTTACATAACGATAGGAGATGGAGGAAATCTAGAAGGTTTAGCAACGAAGTAAGACAACTACACCAATTTATTATGTTTATGAATCAAATACCATTCCTTATTTTCTCCCCTCTTAATAGTGGCCCTAACATCTAATATATAAATCTGCAGTATGACAGAACCACAGCCATTCTACTCAGCTTTTCGAGAAGCCAGCTTCGGACATGCTATTCTTGACATTAAGAATCGGACTCATGCTTACTATAGTTGGCACCGTAACCAAGATGGTTCCTCTGTGAAAGCAGATTCAATGTGGTTTTTCAATAGATTCTGGCATCCTGTTGCCGAATCTGTTAATGCTGTTATTTGATACTAGATATTCTTCAACATACTGCAAGGTGCCTCGTTCTCTCATCAATTTCTTTTTTTTCTTTGTGTGCTTTGTTAGGTGTAATTGTATAACCTATAACGATCATAAGGCATAAGATGTATACTAATGGTAGAGTAATAAAGGTTACATAAAGCATACAGTTTTCAATTCCCCTGTATTCCCTTTAAGCTATCTAGACCTGATGTTATTAAGTCATAAGAAAACTTTCTGCCTGTTACTTGTTGATGAACAAGTAAATTCTGCTAATGGACAGAAAAGTAGCCAATGAGTTGCTCTTATATGGTAAAGGAAACCCTTGCTTTCTCTGAAATTCTAAGGAAGCAAAAATTATATTGTAATTATATTTAGCTTATGGTACCAACTGTGTCCACACCTACATGTTAGATGAAAGCAGAGTTTTTAAGGATCCAGTTAAGGCACTACAATTCTACATCATACTCGTAATTGTTCATATGGGAAAGGATTAAAGTTAATACACTTAATGCGAAGGGGTGGGGGGTTGCCACCTTGCAAGGCTGCAACTTTAGAGTTTTAGCGATAGAGAAAGTGTTTCTGGTTCTTCAAACTCTGCTGGAGGGGGTTTATTTAGATCAAAGATCTTTGCTGTATCGACAGGTAAGAGAGCTTGCACAATAATTAAATTCTTCCCATCCTTCTTTTGATCATCTACTTGGGACATACAGTGGCTTGTCTCTTCAAGAGTTTGAGATCCTTTGTGCACCATCTGTGCCAGAGAGCCTTTGGGTTTCCATACCCTTCTCTTCCTGTGCCTTTTCTTTTGAGGGATTGAGCTTTCGGTTTCTGAGCATGTCACTGAAGATAGGAGCTCAAGGTTTGAGGTTGTCAAGGGGGAAAAAGCCGGTATTTCCTGTTGCTCAGGGATATGTTTCTTGGTATGTGGTGATTTGGATTGTGTTTGATTCGGGTAAGAAGGGCATATGAATGTAGAGTTTAGTGAGCTTGACATGCTGAAAGCAGCGTTGAGGTCTTGTTAGTTGTTACACACTTTGAATAACTGGGGTAGGAAATTTTTTCATCATGTTGGTCATTCTAGGATGCAGCCATGCAGGTAATGAAGACCTACAAGATTTCTAAGAAATTTTGGTTGTCATTTGGCATATTTGGGAGTGATTTTATGTTTGTTGAATGAAGGAAAGGAGTGGTATTCGGTAACCAGAATGAGTCATGGCGGTGTAAGTGGCGCCATGGTGACTCTTGGTGGTTGTATTATTGTATGGATGATGAAATAGAAGAGGAAAATTAACAGAATTAACTTTGCAATAAAAAAAAATAACTAATAACTGTAATAATGATTGTTTCAGTTTTGTTTCACTTGGGATTGGATAGGCAATTTGGCTGTTTTGCCTATTTATAGAGCTCAATAGAGGCCATTGCCGCGTTTGCTCTCACAATCTGACATGGTAAAGTTAAGTACTTTATCTTTAAACAAGTATGGATGTCAATTAGATTAATTAGTTAAAATCTTGAGTCTTGATATCTAAAGCTCGTATTCTATTCCATCTACATACACCATCTTCGTGTTTGAACTCTTTGCATAGAGGTGGTTAGATGATGGAACGGGCTGGACCAAGGCCAAAAAATCAGCCCGTTTGGACAGGCCGGGCTGAACTTTATCAGCTCTAGGACTTTGCACCAACAAAAAAATGCTCAATAAATGATCTCACTCACTGTAGCATTAATGGAAGGAACAAGAACGAGAACAATGGCTCAGATGTTCAGCTTGACTATGGAAAAATCTCTCACTTGACTTTTGACTAAAGAACAAAAGTTTAGAGAGGAAGAAAGAAGAATATAAGACTTTGGTTGGTCATTAGGAGACATGCACTTATTTCGAGTACTTGGGTGATGATTTTTAGATTTTATACTGTCTTCTTTTGTTTTGACGGAAAATATTATTTCTAGAAATGATTTATAATGAAGAATGATTTAAAAAGCATGATCGTAAAATTAATATTTCTCTATTTTGTACGAGAGAAATATTATAGAAGAAAGAAAAATACGAGCGTAAGGGAGAAGATGGATGGGTGGGGAGAAAAGAGGTATAAGGAACAGCCGGAACGTTGTAGTCTAAATCATCTAACGAGCTCAAGAACTCTAAATTTTGGACTTTCCTATTTGTTTAATCCGTACCATTTTCGCACAAAAAGGACATCATTATCCTTAATAATGTATGGGTGATATTGTCTTAGATAACTCCTTGTTTGACTATTTTAGTATTCCTCATGTAAAAAGGGCATGTAATATCGTAGTCTATATGGTTGGTAGATGGTAGACGTATGGTAATTTGGATTACATTTGTATGGCCCGTTTCATCATGGCATCTTGTTGTTGGCGGAAATTGATTTAATTTAATATAATGTCGGAGCTTCTTTCTCTCAAAAAAAAGAAAAAAAAAAATTAAAAAAAATGTATGGCCTGGGTTATATATATTTGAAGTTGCAAAGCCAATCATTTCTTATACAACGCTCTCACATCCTCAAAAATCTTGATAATTGGTAAAGGTCCTAGAGAATGGTCATATTGATTCGCAAACTGGTATGTAAGAAATTTTATGCAAAATCAACATAACACATAAGTATGACATATAAACTTAGTAGTACAATGTAAGTAATAATTCTTTTTATTAAGAACATATATTTGAAAGCATTTTACTTTGTTACAAATATATCTCAAATTCTCAATCATAGATCAACCATACTATAAAATGCTGAATATTCTTAAGACATTCAACCTTGTACATATATTTATGTACTTTATTATATGAGTATACAAATAAACAAATCTTGTTACTTATACATTTCCATCACATGGAAATAATAATACTTTGAGTTATCTCTTGCAAACAACCCCACTTCCATTCATCCCACTACCACAGTTGATGCTAGCAAGCTCCATGGTTGGCAATAAAGTCTCTTCTTGAGCACCAACAAACCTTGAAGCCACACAATCCGTGGCGAAAATGCTACTACTAGCATACTCCCTTTCTCCTCCCATAACCGGCATTGATACACGAGTATTAACTCGACTCACGTAATCATTCGCGTAAGTTTTCCCTAGTACACCATCAACCTTTCCGGTTAATGATAGAAACTTGAACCCGAGATCAAGATGAGCAAAACGATCCTCATCGGTGATGCCGTAGTTGTGCACCCTAGAGTCTTCGTCGGTAATAGGTACAACCTTAGCCGTGACCTTGAGTTTTCCTTGGACTTGAACGATAAGTTCGTTGGTCTTACTTGTTCTTGTTATGGTGACTAAAGGAGTGGAGGTGGATGACCATTGAGAGCCTTCGGTTTCTTCTAGGTATATTGGCTCTCCGTTGAAGGCCAAGGAAAGGCGGTCATTGGCATCATCCCATACGGAGGTCTTCTTAGCGCCTAAGAAGAGACGATGGTTGTCGAAGAGGACTCCAATGGATTGAACCCATGTAAAGTCACGTCCCATGTTTGCATTTCTTTTACCAATAAAGTGTCCGTTGATGTGGAGGTTGGGGTCGGTCACTAGGCAAAAGTCTTTGTCCTTCTTTCCATGGAAGTAGAAGGTGATACCGTCTCCTCCTATGAAGCGAGGGTCTTGACATACTGCTCCTGGATAGTCACAGTCTACGTTGTACACAAACATACAATTAGTGGCTAATTTAATACGGAGTAAGAGTTAAACCAATGACAATGTAGAGTAATTAAAAATATTTCTAACATTTGGGTTCAAAATTGGTATATGCAGTGCATGTAAATGTAATATTGTTTTAATAGATTAAAAAAAAAAACTTACTGCAGACAGGCTTGCAAGTGACACAATCGACTTGACATGAAGTAGGGCAATTAGCAGGGCATACATGCTCTTGGTTATAACATTGTCCGTACTTCTTGTTGTTACATTTAGCTCTCTTTCTGTAGCCAGCATTAGAGGAAGGAGGAGAAGATGTCGAGGGAGTAGGCTTTGAAGGCGATGATGGAGTAGAAGGAGAAGGTGTTGGTGCCTTAGGAGTTGACGGTGTTGGGTAATATGATGTATGGGAGTTTTTTTGTCCTCCAGCAGATGAAGATGAAGAGGGGGAGGAAGAAGAGGAGGAAGAACCGGAAGATGCAGCAGCGGCAGCTGCAGCAGCTGCTGAGGCTGCTGATGATGCTGATGATGTTGCCGATGAAGAAGCAGATGATGCTGCGGATGATGCAGCAGATGAGGCAGCGGATGATGCTGCAGATGAAGCGGCGGATGATGCTGCAGAAGATGATCCCGAAGGTGAATGATGTTCACTTGTTGAAGTAGAAGAACAAATTGGCTTACATGAAGCACAATCTACTTCACAACTATCAGGACAAAATTTGGGACAAACATGCTCTAAGTTGTAGCACATCTTGTACTCCTTCTTATTACACGATGCTCTTGAAGGATTTTTTGCAATTCCTGGGGGAGTACTTGCTGCCTCGGCCATGATAGCCAAAAACAAAACAAACAACCCAAGATAAATCATCTTGGGCAAACCCATTTTTCTTAATTAGTTGTTTAGCACTAATGAATATTGTAAGTAATACTTATGATTAAGTTATAATTACTAATATTCAAGGGCTGATGATGATATATCCTAAAACAAACAACTGCATGCTTTTATAGAAGTGTAGGAACTAGGAAGTGTAGGAAGTCAAGCTTGATGAATTCATAATTAATATTAATTTATTATTTTCCTTAATTGTTGGGCCAAAAGTTAAATATATTCCTTGAAGAGTTGAAGTCATATTACATACACATGCAATTATCATACAAGAATAAGCTTTAAAATCAGAAAATTAAATTTCTATGTATCTGAAGTGCAAATATAAAATGGACCGACCTTTTGTTTGATTGTTAATCCATGGTGCAGCTTTTTGCATTTTACGTACATAATATTGGAATCACTTAAATATGAAGGAAGAAAAGGGGTATTTCTTTAATTTGACATTTAGCCAAAGCTTACTTGACTAATGAGAAATAGTTATATTAAATTGAAAGGATTCTTGACTATTAATGAAGTTAGTTATCAAGTTGAGGGGAAAAAAATAAAAATGTTTATATGTAACAGTGATTAGAAGATTAGCAAATGATACTTTGTCTTGCAAAAGAAAATGCTTAGTAAGCGTAATGCCTAGTTTTCGGGGTTTTGGGTGTGGAGGGGATTTAGGGATGAAGCTATTGCCTTTACCGCTATTGTACACATGGTTTCTAATAATAGTATCAAGATTGATGGGTGTGGTAACTAGGGTGTTTAATAATCTTGGATTGGGTTTGGTTCGCCCATTGGTTCAACCACTATCAACCCGTGGCCTGCATTGCATTGAAAATGACTTTCTTTTGACCCAACTTGTCATCAATGCACACCAATAATGAACTATCGATCCACACCCAACTCGTCCAATAACCAACTAAACATGAGGTTACATAAGACCCCATACTTTCACAAAGATTTCTCTATAAATTACTATAAAAACCAAAATCAACAATATAGTAGTGGTGGGTGTAACATCAATATGAACAACCCATGCATCATAGACAATGGTTGGTGGGGAGGTGTGATGACTCAATAAAGGATACCCAACACCTTAATAGGACCTAGGGATGCCAAGTTGGCTAATGAACAATCTCTTCATTTCTAGCTAGTAAAACATATTTCCAATATAATTGATCAATCTAACTGATTCTCAAGATTTCATAAATTTGTTAGTAGGTTTGTTATGATTCCAAACCAATTATTATGGTCCTAGAAGACACCATACACATCCACTCCAAATTTGAAAAAAATTCCCAAATTTGGTCTAAAAACATGGATTATGACCTTTACTATTGTAGATAGAAAATTTTATGTTTTCTGATCCTAAAAAGAAGAGTGCAGGATGTTTTCATGGATCCCACGAGGTCACTTAAGTATTTGGAATCGTTCACTTATTCTTTTAACTATCATTTTAGACACTTACAAACTCACCTTCTGTCATTGACTTAGTAATTTATCTAACTGTTTAGTGGAAATATATCATTCAAAACAACATTATATGATCCTATAATACACCTCCCACCAATCCCACCATCACTTTTGAATATTTATTATCTTATTTTTTGGACTTTTGAAGGAAAGGATTCAAGATGTTTTATTATGTACCTCAACATCAATTACATGACCTAGGATGGCCACATTGATAACTGAAACAACCCACCTTGCCTTTTAACTACCAAATTAGTTGATTATCTACTCATCATATTCAGATTACTCAAGTTCAAATAAGTTTTTATTAGAATTACTAAAGTTATAAACTTTATAAACATTATCCAAGTTCAAATCATAATTAAACAAATTTAAATAAAGTTCAATAAAGGAAAAAGTAAATCAATTAACTCAAGGTTACAGACTTTACAAATTACAATAGTACGACCCTATAGAACAGATCCTATCCTGGTAAGGACGTAAACAAAACACGATCCATAAAAACAAATCGGAATTTAATTTTATCAGCTCTCTTTCCCCACTAGACAAAATTGTATCAACCCACACTACTAGCACTTTAGCAGCGCTCATTTCCGTGTTCCCATCGACCACCACGTTGTCATTGGCGTTTTCTCTATTTCTTTTTCATCTCGTCCTCTTATCTCTCTCACTATTCCACCTTAACTACCTTCCCTAACTTCCTTCTTCTTCATCAATGGCGCCAATCCAACTACTCAAATCCCTAATTTCACTTTAATTTCTTACATCAATCTCAATTTCCCCCAAAACCAACCATGTTTTCTGCAAATCTAAGCACTTCTCCTTCCTTAATCACTCCCAAAACTTCTACTTCTACTTCAATTTCAAAACCCTACTTTCTCTCTCCTCGTTCTCTCACAATTCAATCACGTGCCCCCGATTTCTCTGCTGCTTCTTCTTCGTCTTCTTCTCCTGATTGGTTTCAATTTCCAGATATTTCTGGACCTCGGATTCCCCGAGAAAACGACGCCGTTTCAGAGGGTAGCAGCAGCAGGAGCCGAGATAGCAATGATTCTATGTTGAATGGGAAGAGAGAGAAGAAATGGTCGAGAAATAGAGAGAGTTATCTTAGGGATGATTCTGAGCCTCTTCCTCTTCCTATGACTTTTTCCGATATTACCCCTACTTCTCTTGAGGAAATCGATCGTCGTCTTCGTTGTGATCCTCAACTTGAGGTAGATTCTTGATTAATTCATAAAAAAATATCTCATTTTTAGTAAATTAATTACTGTCAATTGTATGAACATTTGGGTTTGGAGGTAAAGATTTGATATTGTGATAGTGACATTGATATTTTACTTTTGGGATATTTTTTAGGATAAAATTGATATTTTTCTATTAATTGATATTTTTTTTTAGGACTCTATGAGAGTGCGAGAAAGGGCAATGGAGACGGAATTCATCTCGTGTCTTGAATACAATCCATTCTATACTTTACTAACTAGGGTAGCTAACATCCTACACATAATGAATTAATTGAGGATTTAAACATTAATGGTTGAATACCAACTAGGCTAGCTAACTTATAATTTGAATTTCGGGTTTGAAGTGTTTAGTTTATTTTCTTGATATTTTTAGGGGTCCCTCCTATACATGTAATTTTTTAAGGCATGATTGTAGATTTGTAGTGCACCTAATATGATTTAGTGGGGCATTTGGAGCCTTGGTGGATATCAATGTGACATTGTAACTTGGCATTAGTACACTCTATGCTTTTGATTATTTTTAGATGGAGTTAATAGATATGGTGTATTGATGGAATATGTGTTGATTACCGAAGGTACATGTGGAAATGATATATGGGAAGATAATGGGATTAGTTTTGTAAATATGTTATATTGTGACAAAAGCTAATCTTGGTCTTTCTATGTATTTTATTGGAAGATATAGCAAGCATTGTTATTTGGAGTTGAATTGCACATTGTAAACCAATTGACTTATTGGCCTCATGAACAAGCAAATTTGGAGTTTTCCATCTTATATGTTCTCTTGTCTAATTCTTGTTTTGGGGACTTTAGGATTGTAAAGTGCCTGTTTTTGAGTGGGTGGGGAAGTGTCGAAGTTGCCAAGGATCAGGGTATGTCAACTACTACAACAAACGAGGGAAGACTACTTGCAAATGCATACCATGTATGGGAGTTGGTAAGATTCTGGAATTGTTCTGTCTTTTAGCTTAATAATTCTGAAAAGTTATTCTTTCCGAGGGAAGTTTAGTCATGGCAATATGTATGAATTTCTATTCACCGAGTTTTATGTATTGTTTAGATGGATGAGTGGCAATGTTCCTAGATATGGATTAATTAATAAAATATAAACAATGTATGTTTGGCTTTGTATGTGGCCTCTCTTGATAGGTTAAGAATAGTAACGAAACAGGAGCTTTTCTTTGAAGATCAAAGCTTCATATCAAGAAAAGTGTATTGACTGTATACAGATAAAAGGATATACATAAGTTTGAAGTTTCTCTTGTCCCTAACAAATTATGAAGAACTGTATGTCATGCAATGCTTTTTAAGATATATGTTCATAACTGTATGTCATGCAATGCTTTTTAAGATATATGTTCATAACTGTGTGTCTGAATAGCTTTCCATGAGACTGCTTTCTTTTGACCTAGGAAGTATAGAAACTTCTGGGGTATAAGGTTTCCTATTCCCAAAAGCTCATTTGTTTCCGTGCTGATGAAGTCCAAAATTGGCTGAGAGCTTGGGACTTAAGGCTTTCTAGTTTCTGAATGTTTTCATATCTGTGCTACATAGCTCTTTATAAATTGTTTATATTCATTTTTGCATTCTATGACAAGTAGTCAAATGCGGAAGATTTGTGTTTAATGCTCATAATTGTAATATGACTACTTTACTGCAGAATTCCTGCGGTCATTCCTTTTAGTTCCTATTATTATCTTCATTCTTCCTCTTCACAATGCCACCACAATTCCAATCTCTTCTCAATTCCCTCTGGGACTCTCATTGGCACTTTGCAGGTTGTCCATCCTCCACCCAGGTGTAAGGTGTAATTTACTATGAGTAATTTTTACACTTGGGTGTTGGATGGAATTTGTGGTGGCATTGTGAGTTTCTGGCATCTTAAATTTGTCATTGGGTAATACATAGGTTATAGCTTCTCTCTGTATCATCTCTTCTAATTTCGAATAACTTGGTTTGCTATAATCTTCTGTTACTGGTGTATAGTTGAACATGTGTATTGCTTTAGTGGAAGGTAAATAGACATCTTGTAACTCATTCTGTATATCAATTCTTGGCTGCAGGATATGTTCAAAAGATATCAGCCCGGAAGGAGTTTGAATCGATGGAGGATTGAAAACCACCTTGATCTCAGTAGAAACTTGTTAGTTCTTCTAGCTTCAATGTGTATGTACATTCAATATTATTCTGATGAGATATGTTCCCATACCCTTACTTATCAGAACAGATTTACAGAAAAAAAGAACTTTTATGAATTTTGTTATGGAATCAATCATGAAAATTTTCTAGCATCTGATCTTACTATTCTGGAAATATTAATTATATTTGTTCCTAATCTTTAAATTGGAATGCAACCTGGGATAAAACACATATATGACCTCATGCAACTCACGTCTACAGGATTATGTACTCTTCATTTTGAATAGAAGTGTATTTTATTGCCATTCCTGTTAATTATTCTTTGTAAGCAAACAGAATGTAAGTGGCGATTTCGTTGAATTTGCCTCTGAAGAGATGGTCACAAATGCCTGTTATTGTCATTTCTACAGCTCTTCCTCTTGCTGTTTACTCAGTCTTCAGTTTGTATTGCTGGATTGTTCTTTGATGCGTTCATAATTCAATCCTATCTGACATTGGAGACTAAAGCTCAAACAAAATCAGTATATACTATATAGCTGCTTTCAAAGGCTGATTGATGGTTAAAATTTTTTATGTTTATGTTGATCCACAACATCATACATTTACCTCTTCAACATGTCCGTTCTTTCTCTTCCCCCTTTTGGGAGAAAGTAACTGGTAATTCAAGGAAGCAGTATTTTGGCTGTCTCATCTAGTCATCTCCAGACCAGGGTGTGGTTTGGGGAAGTCTATATGAATTTCACTTTGTATTTGTACTTGTTACACTTCAGTTATCAAGAAGATTGACACTTTGACATGTATACAAATATCAATGGCCAATTCCATTGTAATAGTTGCTGCTGCAGGTGCTGCCGTTGTCTCCATGATGTTACTGATATTGCTGCTGCTTCTGCCACGACCATTTGCTCTATCTGTAATGTTTCATCTGATAGAATATGACTTATATGAGCAGTAGCAGGTTTTGAAAGCTAGTACCTTTGATTTTTTGAAGGCTTGAAAGGCAACAAGAGAATGTGGAAAGACTCTTTTGGATAATTACCTTAAGAATGTCGAGCATAATATCCCAAGCCTTAATCTAATGTCTGCGTGTTTCTTTAATCTTCTTTTATTTTCCTTTAAAAAAGGTTTTTTTTTTTTTTTTTTTTTTTTTAAGTGGCACGGAGTCAAATATTTTAAACTGTAAGATGAGATAAATGTAAATGTTAATCTCAGAGATTAACTTGGTAGGATTGAGAAGTACTATAGAGTATTATGATTATGTACCGTATTCTTATTGTGAAAAAAGAGCTATGAATTTTGTATTTTACATACAGTATATTTTTGGTTACAAATTTATACTCAAATTTATTATCATTGTCAGTCAATCGCAAGACTCACAACTAAGCATTGTAAATTTTAACAATAGATAATACTTACGAAGTACTAAGTATAAGTTTCTTAAAGAAGTTCTTCAATTACAATTTGTGAAGATTATAATACAAATAGAATTTACTCTCAAAACCTAATTGATAAGTATATACCAAATAATATACTCATAGTCGATCTGGTTTTACTTTTTAACTTTTTTTTTTATGCATTTAAAAAGTTAATGTTCAAAGAATACAGTGAAAATCTTTGTAAAAACACAAACAAGGACCTCTTTGTAGTCATAGAGGTAGCAAGACTTTGCCAATAGCGTTGGGCACGGGCTGGGTTGATAGGTATAGTGGTCTAGCAAGTTGAGCCTAGAATGCTTCAAAGCAAAGTTGTGATGTCTCCTGCACATGCTACTCAACCATAGAGGTTTACCTAAAGGCTAAAAGTTCACGATTTAGCTTGTGTTGTGTCAACGTACCTCCTAAAGAAGTTTTACAATTTCTCCATATTTGATTTTGGTTTTATATCAGCAAACCGGTTGTCGTGCACGAGCTAGCGTTTGCGGTGAATATAAATCCATGTATATTACACTAGGTTAAATCCCGTGCCATGCACGTTCATAATTAAAATTTACAATAAATAATGGTGTTAATTCAACGATAATTTATCCAAAAAAATTATTTGGAATAAAATAACTTGAATTTTAATTAGTTTATACCAATACTAAATGCGTAAAGGTTATTGAATTGGATTGTTTAAATAAATAAATATAGTAATAAAAACTTAGAAGCTATAAGGTTTTATAATAAGAAAATTAAAATACTAGCTTAGGTTAGTACCCATATACGAACTCATATACATTTGTCCTTAAATTGTTGACACACTTTAATCGACATAATATGAAAATTTAGTTGAGTTCATTTTACTTTAGGATAATTAGTATTCAATAATCAACTTTTTAAATATATCTTTAGTGAGTAGTAGGGGTTTTTATTTTTTAAATAATGACATAAATGTTTAGAATAATTAAATAATTTTCCAATTAGATATGTTGTGTACAAAGTATACTATAACAAACTTATTTTGTTCTTATAAATGTTACGTATACTTTTAAGATTAATACAAAGTATGCTATCAAAATGATTTTTCTTTTTTTAATTAAAATAAATTTTATTATCAAATGATAAAAGTTGGTGAAAAAAAATTGATATTGATATATTATAACAATTTTGGAAAAGAATATATTCCAATACATTATTTTTAATCAATGTTAGTACTATTGTAACTAAAAGTTTCCTAGTATATAAAATATATGTAAAATTTTTTTTTTGAATTTAATTGGATTAAATTAAATATGTTGTCAAAAAACTAAAAAGGAAAGGAAAAAAAAGACGGGAAAATTTTTAACTATGAAATGACAAATGTCATTCCTAATTTCGCCTTTAGTATAGATTTATTAATAATTGATGGCTCATCAGTGTCTCTCATGTGATCCCGGCACAATGCCGAGTTGGGCCAAATTTGTGATGATCGTCGTGACAACCTGGCGCGTACCCACTCTATATGCCAGTATCTAAGTAATTCGCCACGTGGATAATATTAGTACTCACACCACCATTTTCGAAAACAACAACAATTGAAGTTTTTCCAGAAGAGAGAGAAACAAATCAATCATAGTTTCTGCAACTCAACAACTCTTCCAAACCAAATCACATAATTTTAGTGCGTATTTCAAGCAAAATTTCTCAAATCATTCAACTGTAAAAACCCTAAATTCATCACCAATCATCACCTTCTTCATCAGATGAAGAACTTTTTTCCAGAGAATTCCTAACAATGGCTGCCCAGGCAAATGAACCACAACAAGTTGAACAAAGTCAGAAGAGAGAGAAAGAAGCGAAGAACATTCCCGAAGCTCACGAAGGAGAAGAGAGGAGAGAGAATGAGGTGAAGAATGAAGAATTAGATCCAGAGTTGTTTAGCTGTTTGCTTCAACCGATTGCCGCTGATTCCGATCTTGATTACATTGGAATTCGTCGCCTTCTTCTTCATCGCAAAGCTCAATCCGGTGCTCATCGAAGAATTGTATGATTTTCTCCTTTCAATTGGGTTCAATTTTTCAATAATTTGTGCAATTTTTCATTTGATTTGAAATTTTCGATTATTGAATTAAATTGCTTTGTTAGAGACATGGTTTTTGGTGTTTGATTTGTGATCTAGGTCAATTTTATAATTGTTTACTTGAGCGCAATTAGAGTTGATGCTTCTCTTCTATGTTTATACATTTAGTTAAGTTCAACCTGCTATTTAAATGTATGCTGTTCAGGTTTTAGCAATGCTACAGTTTTCATGACGAAATAGCGCGATATTATGGAAATTATATGTTGTATTGTGGCTAATTTGCTTGTATTAATTTCTATATGTTTGTTTTTGTATTTGCATTGTAGGAATGGAGATGTAATGGTAAAGGTTATGTAGCATATCGAAATTTTATCAATCGACCACGGAATTGGGAGAGCCTCCTTTTGCAAAGCCAATCAAGCACTCCTAATCAAAGGTTGTTGAATTTTAGCTTTGTTTAAGTTAGAATACTGGCCTTAATCTGCTCTCCAAACCCCACTGTTTTTTCCTTAGATTGCAAACAAGTAGAGCATGCCATGGTCTGATTTACTAGTTTCAAATTTAAAGTCATGTTTCCACACAATTCTGACATCAGGTTCATTTACTGGTTGATGCATCAGTGGACGATGGGTTGCATCTCCAGGTCCACTCTCTCTTCTGTTGGAGGTGGAGAGCATGAACTCAAGCAGGGTATGTGAAATTGTGAATGTTATCTCCCCTTTTTCTTTCGTTATTTTTGCCTTCATTACGGTATGGCTTTCTGAAACTTGTGAGACACCGATCCTAAATTCCCATTATTTTTATACGTAACTCTTTCTGTGTTGGAAAAAAAGCACTACACACTTCTGCTGTGGGACATCATATATTTGTTTGGAAAAGGGAAGTAAGGAAAAACTTTGCACTTCTTGTTATTCCTCGAGAACCTGTATTAGGTAATCATTAAACTCTTTAGTACCTTCAAAATTTTCCCTGTGCCTCTATAAAGTCTCCCTCTTGAAGAAGATAAGGCAATTGTGCAGAGCTTTATCATGAAATAACAGAAAGATTATTACTGCTAAGTCTTAACTTGATGCACAATAACAGGCTGCCAGGCTGGCACTTAGTGCTTCAAAATATAAAAGAGACACTTTATTCTATTTTAGTCAAATTAATGCCATAGCCAGAGAAGAGTATAATATCTTTAATCCATTATATATAGACAATAGTAATCAATCATACATCTTTCCAATTGTAGGCAGAACACATCTGGGATAAACCATGCTCCCAGACGCAAACATTGTGACATTAATGCTAGAAATTGAGCTTTTTTCCATTGTGATTCACATTTTTTAAAGTTGATTCTTTCTTGCTATTTCAGGGCCTACACGGTAGCAGCCAAGCTAGAAATAGTTTCAGCTCCAGTACTAGTGACAATGATAATCGCTCTGACCAATCACGAAGGAAAGCTGAACCTGCTTATTCTTTTGTAGGAATGCACTGTATCTTTGATCAGTGCAAAGTTGCAGGTGATCATTGCTCTTTTGTTCTGTAGAGGAGTCTTGTATAGTAAAGGAATGGAATTCTTGCTTATTGGTCTTATATGCAGTTACTGTTCTAAAGTTCGGGCACATGAGTTCTGATTTGCTAGCATATGGAGCAGGCGATGGATCTCTGACAGTTTGCTCTGTTTCAGACCCTCCTTCAGTTACAAAACAACTGATAGGGCATACCAAAGATGTCACAGGTTAAGTGAACTGGTACTGGTTCTCCAGTCTTAAACTTGTTTTTTTCTGCACTGAGTAAACTTTATTTTTCCTCCCCTTCCTATTTTCCCCAAATTTTCTCCGAGTAGACTTGGTCTCTTAGAACTGAACAGTTTGTATAGCCTATGAAATATGTGAAGGGTGGAAATTTTTCTGTGGAGTGTGGATAGATTTGCAGTTAGTTTTCTTCCAGTGTTGATGCTTGATGTTGAAATACCGCGTAAATTGTTCTACTTACCAACGGTTGAATTTGTTTGAATAGAAGAGTATGTCCTGAGCAAGCACTTTGTGTAGGTAGAGCTACATATGTAGGCAATGGATAAGTGGTTCAAATAATTTCTTGAAACTAAAGTAGTTTGCCAAACTGAGATAAACAATTGTTCTTTTGTCCAGATTTTGACTTCACAGCCAACAACCAATACATTGCGTCAACATCACTTGATAAATCCGTGAGAGCGTGGGACCTATCTAAAGGTGTATGCATTCGGGTTATTTATGGGGTCTCAGTGCAATGGTGTATACGTTTTCACCCTGTAAGTGCTTCCATTTAATGTATATATGATTATTATCTAGTTCTTGGGTAACATTATTCCTTTGCATCTAATCCTTTATTCTAAGCATGCTCACTGAAATGGCATGGTAGTTTATTTTCCTTCTATTGCCCTTTCGTGTGTTTCACAGTGGTATACTGATATGTGCTGCTATGGTGATTGAATATGTTGCTTACAAACCCTGGCTGTATATTCTTTCAACAATTATTATTTTGTTGGTTTCTTTTCATATCAGATGTTCCTTGATGCAGGTGAACAATAACTTTCTTTCAGTGGGGAATGCAAACAGGGAAATTAATGTGAGTTCTGTTATGTTACCTGTACACCCGAAATATGTGTAAAACAATGGCTCCTTTTGCTGTTCCCTAGTTTGACTCACTGAATTCAATACCTTCCTTTTGTGATGAGCATGTTATTAAGCATCCTGCATTTTTTGATATCTATCTTATGGCTGTTGTATGCTGTTGCAGGTCTACAATTTCAGTACTGGTAGATTGATGCATAAGCATGTTCTTGATGATGAGGTTACTGCAATGGACCATGATCATACTGGTCAGCTGCTTTTTTGTGGTGATGCGCAGGTAGTTCTTACACAGAAGTTGCTATTGCTGTTCCTAGGAGTAATCCTTGTCTCTTTCATGAATGTAGTTCAGCTGGATGATGTTTGCAGGGATTTATATATACTGTAGGTATGGACTCTCGGACTGGAGCTTTATCTCGTTTACATCGAAATCGGAATGGAAGCAAGAGGAAGTCCCCAGTCACAGTTGTAAAGTATCGAACCTTTTCTTTGTTGGCACGTGGTCCAGTTTTGCTGACTTGCACTCAGGATGGAAGTTTGGCATTCTTCAGGTTTGGAGAACAATTGTTTAATCAATTGTACTAATTAATTAAGTTATAAAAGTAGTATGTTGTAGAGATGATGATGGCTCTTCTGTAGTGTTGCCCTGGAGGTAAAAGGCTATTTGACAGTTCGCTGCTCTCTCAAATTGACCCCTCGAGTGCATAGAATTCGAGCTTCCTTCTGCCCTTTACTATCCCTTGAGAAGGGAGAATACATAGGTTTGTTTTGGCTTCTTGTCTCCTTTTTTTGTTTTTCTTTGCATGGTATTTTGGCTTTTGTAGCTCAAGTTCCTTTTATGTCCTTTGTGGTGTCTATCTGTTGCTCAAGCACAAAATTTATGCATCTACCCTTCGTGCTCATTTGAAAATGTGTTATCTCTAATAAGTTTGTCGTTAGGCTGATGGTTATTCTTGTTCATCCTCATCACAACTAGATAGACTTTACCTAGAGTCCTAGACTAAGGATGGGTCATTTTTATAATCTTTAATGAGAACCCCTTTTTTAAGGCGATATTTTGTACTGTCTTTGAACTTGAAATGTTAAGAATTTTTTCAGATTGATACTACACTGAAATACTTAGTCCAGTTAACATCGGATTTTCTCTGTGGTAATGTAACCTCTGGACTCTGGAGTATAGCAAATTTCTTCTGTTATATCTTATATGTCTATGTTGCTTTGCCATGGCATTTTAGTGCTGCCTTTTATTAGTTATCTGATCTGCTGACACCTCCATTTTTCGATGAAGTTGCTGGAAGTGAGGACTCAAATGTATACTTCTATGACTTGACTCGACCAAGGCATACTTGCGTAAACAAGCTGCAGGTAAATTAAATTCTTTTCATATTTACCATAAAAATATCCAATTCCATTATACTCAGGGAACCATTTGCCAATACAGGGTCATAGCTCATCAGTAATAGGTATCACATGGAATCATGGAGAGAACTTGCTAGCTTCATCTGATGCTAGTGGTACAGTTATAGTATGGAAGAGAGCTAAAACAAGTTAGTACTCTTTTTGGTTGCAAGCTTAGCATTCTGAGGAACATTCACTGTAATGTGCATGTTCATAGAGGATCGCCGCCAATTCTGAAATGGGCAATCCTGAATTCCTGATTGCTTGATTTGAGTCTTAAGAGATCAGAGTTGTCACATTGTCTTGTAATATTATTGAGCTGGAAATCGAGGCTTTCATACATACCAGTTTTGCGTCATACCATCATTTAGTTTTTTCCATTCACACAAAGGCAATATAGCTTGATGCACAATGTATCTATTTTTCTTGTTATGGACCTCACACAATGATTTCATGAGACAAGTTAGTAAATATGACCCAATAGTTGTGTTATTGGTATGATGCAGATCTGAGTTTTGATTGTAAATTTGTAATGGATTTGATTGTTTTGCAAAAATGAATATTTTCCCAGTTTTGGGGTTGTTTTCTTTCCAAAATGGTTTACTAGCAAGTTTCTCCTGGAAATGGATCATTTTGTCTGTGGAGACATATATATATATATATATATATATATATATATATATATATATATATATATATATATATATATATATATATATATATACACACGGTAAGATACGGTGGTGCCCTTCTTACCACAGGAGGGATGGGGTGAGCATCGAACCTAGGTCATTCCTGGGGGAGATGAGGGACAAACTGTCCCTCCACTCCATGTTCCTCGTCTATAGAGATCATTTTGTCTTATCATTTTAATTTCGATATGGCTCTTGAGAAATCCTTGTGAATATGAGATACAATTATATGGTGAATATTACAAGGATTTGGGAGTGGAGGGATGGTTAGTCCCTCCATATCCCCCCCACCCCTCAGTGACGAGGGTTTGATCTTCATCCCCCTACTGTGATAGAAAGGGACTCTCCATATCTTATAGTTTTTTTAAAAAATGAAGTGAATAGTACTAACAATTACCAAAAAAAAGAGAAAAAAGTTACAAAAAGGTATATACTCACGTTACAAAAAGGTATATACTCACGTTACTAATTTATTATAATTACATAAGTTAGCTAGAGTAGAATTTATAAATAGTGTCATCCACAACTCTTTCAAGATGGTATCTAGAGTTGGTGGTGTCTAGGGGTCTGCTGTTGCACGTTGCACCGTTTGCCATAAGTCGAAATATTTAACTATTACGAGTAGTTACATGTAGTGCTACTAGGGTGCACTCAAACCATAATTTGTGATGTTGGGTCACTTGGGTGCCCCCAATAGTGTAGTTTATCAGTTCATTTGGCTGCTGCAAAGTGCAAACAAAATAAACTAAGCTCGAGTACTCAAACATCATCAATCAATCAATAACTTAATACTAAAAGTGAAACCAGTGATGACACATGTCATTCACCGGTTAAAAATTTTCTCTTCATTTTTTCTTTCCTTTTTATTTTTTTTATTTTTTATTTTGTCAATTCTTCATGAAAATTATTTATTGCCTATAATATTCACCCAATGAAATATTCTTATATGTATATATATTTTATACAGTATTAAGTAATTTTTGTAATATTCTCCAAGATTTCTACAATATTCTCATGCTAAGATTTCTACAATATTCTCATGCTAAGATTTCTATAATAATCTCATGCTAATATTATAATTTGGGAAAGCCTTACTTTTATATTAATCTTATGCTAATATTTTTTTTATATTAGTATTTGATGTTTCATTATTTTCCTCACCTACTTGTATATTATAATAAAAACATATGACTTACTCATTTTTAGGAATTTGTTTTTTACATATAGAAAACTAAAGTTAAATAAACTAAACTTGTATAAACCAATATGTATATCAAACTACGTCAACAAAATAAGGACAAGATAGGGTATATAGCATGGGTTCTAAATAATCAATAGACCCTAATTTTTTTTCGTATTTATAAAGTCTAACACATCAATAGCCTTAGAAATTTACATGCATCATTGTCAAAAAAAAAATGTCAATATAGCTATTGTTTTTTAAGTTTATAAATGTAATTCTTTGTTTATATATAATTGTTAAATTAATGTTATAATTTGTTAAATAATTTTATAAATTGTTAAATTAATGTTATAATTTGTTAAATAATTTTATAAAATCCGTGCATTATACGGGACTTTAACTAGTGAACTAATAAAGTAAGATAAAGATTCACATTGTTAAGTAAGACCTTAGTCAAACTCAATGTCAACACCATTGAAGAAGATTTAGCTCAAACTCATTAACAATGTCAATGAATTTCTCGAAGATGAAGAAGACAGATTAAGCAATCTCCCAGATAATCTCCTTATCACCATTCTCTCTCTCCTTCCCATCGCAACCACCTCCGTCTTATCCCACCGTTGGCGCCATCTCTGGACCAACTTCACCCATCACTCCTTCCCATCACAGTACAAACGTCGACCTTCATTCGACAATTTCCAAACTAGCATTAATCTCATACTTTCCAGATTTCTTCCCCCAAAATTCATACCCTTTCCCTCTCAATCCCTTCCCCTTCCCCCCTTTTGATGATCATTTCCTTTTTCCCTGGATTTCCCAGATTTGCCCTCTCAATCCTCTGGTTTTAGAGGTATCCTGTATCTCTGATCACCCTTTTCAAATCCCTAATTTTGTTTTTCAAACTCAATCAATTGAGCAGCTTCAGCTTGATTTTAAGTTTAGATTTGATGGTAATTCGTCGATTAATCTTCCTAATTTGAAGAAGCTTTGGTTGCGTGTAGATGAATCACAACTTGATTTTATGGGTACCCTTTTTAAGTCGATTCCTAATTTGGAATATTTGTCTTTGGAGTTGAATTTTGGAGAGGATTCTTATGTTGTTGATATTTTACTACCCAATTTGTTATACTTGTATTTGAAGTTTGACACAGACGATTGCAAATTTGTGATTGACACACCTAAGCTTGAGGAATATCATTTTCATGGTTATTATGTTTTCTGTGACTTTGTTAGCAAGATGAGTATGTTACAAATAGCAGAAGTTATCTTATTTGTTGATGAGAGATGTCTTGCCCAACTACAAGGGATTTCTTGTGTTAGGTCTTTGACTATATATTATAATGGATCTTCTTACCTCAATTACTTAAATGCTATTGATATGCCAGTCTTTAGTAATGTCGTTCGTCTTCGCTTGGTTTGTATCTTTATGGATCAACATCACCAGTTACCTAGCTTTTTGTTGTTGGCTAATCTTAAGGAGATAGAGTTATCATCATTACGAGTACAACGTAAGATTGAGCTTGAGTTGGAGTTTATGGAATTCATTCTGAGTAATGCAACTGTTTTGGAGTAGCTTCGCGTTTCAGTTGAGGAGCAATGTGCTCCTGAAGTAGATGGACTAACCTCTGAATTCGACTTCTGTAAGGAGCTTTTCCTTCTTTCACGGAGTTCATTGAATTGTCGGATTGAGTTCTCTGGTGAACACATCGTAGCTTCAAGCAATAGACTTCAGACATTGTGTACTTGCTTATCACTATGTATGCCACAGCTAAAATCAGGTACACTTCTACTTGCTATTGTGATAAACTAGGCTTCATTTTCTCGCAAAACTTGGTAATTTTATTTCTTCGTTCATGTATGTGAATGTTTTGGTTCAGGCTATCTTGATTAATATTCGTATTTAGCTTTGATGCTATACATCTGCACTCATATGTTTTTTCTATTTGGCATTGATCACAGTCGCTAGTCAACACTCATACAATTTGTTTTATTTCAGAAGATTTGTAAGTAGATCTAGGGAAGGGTTAATGACGAATTTATTTTCCCTTGTTAGCCTTGGAAAGCCCGTTTGAAAATTAGTACCTTTAAAATAAGAATATTGAGGGATGCAAAGGCACAATTGAACTTATTAGGATTTTCATGCTTTACCTTTTTATGTGCTTTTTAATATTGGAGTGGCTTTCAAAATCCATAACCTTTTGGTCAAATCTTTACTTGTTTCATTTGTAGGTTCTGCTCGTTTTTATGAGAATGGCAGGGGCATAGCTGAATAGGGAGCAGGGCTTTAGTCCTGCATTTATATTTTGTATGCTTGCTAGTGGTAAGATATATTCTGTGTATATAGCTTGCAACGTGTTTGTAATTTCATATCTTGTTTTGCTTGCTTTTTTTTTTTTTAGTAATGATCTATAGGGTGTATTTTGTTTACCTTTTGCTGTCCTGTGACAATCTCGTCTATTCTCATGGCTCCTCTATCCTCTGATTTGGAGTATGTTGAGGTTCTAAGTGTTGCCCCAACAACTTTTCCTTTAATGCTCTGTCATAGTTTCATGTATGCATATGGTTTTGTCTAGGCCCTAATAATGATAGTTTATACTTCCATTTGCTGCAAAACATCTGCATTTGATTTTATTTTTTTCCTGCGTTTATGGGAGGGTCATTCTGTGAAAAGAAATTCATAGCTGTAGAGTTTAAGAGGATTCGGAGGATTGTATTGTTAAAAGTTTGGGAAATTTTGGAGGGTTACATTGAAAGTTTGGGATAATTTGGAGGATTATATAGATTAAACATCTCAAGTAGATTGCATTGATTGATACTGTTTGGTGGAGTTTTTATAGAGGGTATGTAAATGTGCTGACATGAGCTACGGTTTATCAGTCTGTCTATTATTGTAGGCATGTACCATAGTTGTATTTATTAAGGGTGTTAACTCTGATTTTTTTGGTGATTATGGTGATCTATAGTAAAAGATACGGAGTATTTAACAAGTAGTCATATACGAAGTACTATATTTCCTGAATAAAGTAGATAAATAAATAAAGCTAGCATGGATCTCTATTTAACAAGACAGTAAAGTATAAATTGCTTGAAGATATTTGTACCTTAATATAAGTAGGAAATGAATTGGATTAATTGTCACACCTGAAGCTTTCAGTGTACATGCACTGATGCACCTGGACTTCCTATTATGAGAAGGGCAGGGGCACAAGTTTCTGGCATTATGTGCATGTACTCTATCATCTTGCAAGAGCTACAATGTCTGTATGTTGATTCCAATGTTTGCTTAGCATAATCGCACAAATTGAAGCTTTCCTGCGATTACTTTTTCTTCCTTTTTAGGCTTCTATTTCTTTCTTTGTTTATTCTTTCCTCCTTTCTGTTTCTGTTTTCTTTAATCAATAACTTGTCATGCTCTAGTTTCCCTTTATGGCCCCAATCGTGAAAATTTAGGATGCATTCCCTTTTTCTGAACGAGATGATAAACTTATTTCTATCATATTTCCGTGAATTTTATTAGTAAGTGCAACACACTGAACTTTTTATTGGTTGAAACACTTGAAACAGACAAGTGTACTTGTTTTCCACGTTTCTGGAGAAGAGAACCTAGAAGAATCACAGAGGACTGATCAAAAAGCAAAAACTCAGGTTATTTAGGAAGCTTGACAAAGGATGAGGAATCAGAAAGTGTTCAATTCTTGGATAAAAGTATCTTTTCAACCACTGTTTGTGCGTTGATAACTGCTTTAGACAATAAGGATGATGTACACTTTAATTAAAGTAGTATTAGCTGCAGGATTTAACCTTCCCAGGGTCATCTTACACGTCCTGCATTCGTGCCTGTATCATTTTTATTGTCGAGTCTTATCATTTTGTACAAAAGTTCTATTGAAGCTTGGCGTTGTTGTAAACTTGTAATCCATATTATTGCAACATTTGCAAGGGCCCGATCATTTATTTATGTCACATACATAACTCTATTTTTAATGTGTTTGTTTGCTTTGGTGTTGCCGCCATCAGGGATTTGCGGCGGGTGATTTAAATTGGTGCTGTTTAATGACTGGATCAATGTTGCACAGAGATGGGGATATTATCACAATTATAGCTGAGAATTAAATTCATGTATTGTTCTAATCGATCGCATTCGATTAGACTTTAAACCTCTTTACCATACTTTTTTTTTTTTTTCGTTTGTTTGTTTGTTTGGTACGGAGTAAAGGATATGAAGGTAATCCCTTTGAGTAATAAGGAAGAGTGAAGAGAAATTTTTCTTTTGCCATAAAAAGGTATTATATTGTAAAATAATAAAAAGAGAATTCTGAAATGATTTAAAAAAAAAAAAAAAAAAAAAAAACGAAGTATGAATACTGTAAGAAAATCTTCAAGCTACATACTTGAAGAGTGTAGGGTCCTTCTGTCTAGATACATAGCCGAAGAATGACACCACTTTATGAATGGGAAAGTTCATGTATTACAAAGAACATAATATGACCATTTCTTGATTAAGTGGATGTGGTTACTGGTTAGGTACATTTTCCATCTTTGTGTGGAAGATTGTAGGATCCTTATGGACATTTATAATTTATAAATAGGGTAACCTTTTAAGGGTTTGGCTATTCAATCCACAACAAACATTAGGAGAGCCTCTTCGACAGATAGAAAGTCACTATTAAAGTGAGAAAATTATAAGCAAGTGTTCAACAATTGATTGTGAGACATCTATTTTATTTGGTGAAGTAATCTTAATCCTAGATTCGGAACTAGTTATATGACCCGATGGTTCCATACTCGAAACCAATCCTCAAAGAAGGAAGATGATTAGGTAGTTTTGAATGAAGTTTTGAGAAATTAATATTAAAAAATGAGATCTTTATAGAATTATATTAACTTTTTAAAAAATTGAGAGTAAATTGATTGAATTGAGGGGAAAAAAATATTTAGCGAATTTGAATGAAAAATTGAGAAATTAATATTAAAAAAATTGATAAAAATAATACCTTTATTGTTCCCTATCAATAATTTTTATTCGAAATTAATTTTTTTTTACTGAATTGAAATTATTTTTTACTGAAATTATAATATTTTTTACAAAATTATATTTGAATAAGATGCTTATTTGGAATTATTGAGGTTGAACAAATATAGTATGATGAGGGTTTCGTTGTTATAGAAATTCTTGAGGAGCGTATTCCATAATATAAGAATGGATGATGGGGAATGATCACGAGTAGAATAATTAGCTTATGAGATTTTGAAATAGGAAATTTCATGAAATAAAAGGTATAGATAATATCTTTGGTGTCACTAACTGTGGTCGGTGATAAATCATATAGATTTCAAAAGCCTCATAAATTTTTATTTATTATTTTGAATGGAAATAAATCTATGCCAGTTGCCGATAAAAGAGATACTGGCATAATATGAAATCTGCTTAACTTAGATTGTTTAATATCACAAAAATAATAGGTAAACCATGGAATTTATTTATTGCTATTGACATAGAAGCCATATCAATTATTTCACTTACAATCGACATAAAAACTTTCCTATTCTTTCGCTATTGTTAGTTAAAACCAGTATTTTATCGCTATTACTCCACTGCAACTATAACTGATAATTGTATGTCGTTACTCCACCACAACTAATTAATATCGTTCACCTATAAAGAAAAGCAATACATAGTTTATCAATGCTAATACTACCTATAAGTTATGATCTTTACAACATTTTTAGTTTTGCAAAAATAATACATTTTTAAGTAATATAAGTTTTCATACCCTAACTTTTACCATTGACGTAATATCCATAATTTTCACAATTGATGTAAAAAGCATAAATCTCCTACTCAGTCATTTTATTTTTTAATGCAACTTGTATATTGTTACTCCTTTTACCTCCGGTGTGGTAATACTGTATGCCTATATAAAGAAAAGCAATATATTAATCCTTTCGTTTAAATTTGATATTATTATATTGCAATTTTATAGCTAGATAGTCAAACTTTGTAAAAATTTTGACCAAAAACACACATTAATTTATGTAAAAAGTATTGTCAAAACTTTTAAATTTTCGTTAATATATAATTTTGACCAAAAACACACATTAACTTTGGTTAAATGTGCGTCTTAAAAATCATGTAAAGTGAAAATGAGAATATCAAATTGAAAGAGAAGGAGTATTTATCAATGATAATATACGCTATGAAATATGCTCCTTTTTAGTTTTACAAAAATAATACTTCGAGCTTTGTATATGCTATATGAAACTCCGTATCCTATTCATCATCATCGACGTAAAAACCATACTCTTCACCATTAACGTAAATAATAAACATAAACCTCCTACTCCTTCGCCGTTCGTTGTTAGACCCAGGAGTACGCTGTTGTTCCTCCACCACCGGTACCGGTACCGTGTTCTTACACTCTCAAAAAAATTAAAAAAAAAAAAAAAATCCCAACGTACACCTGTACCTTATGAAACTCATGACATCTCAGGCCTAGAAGTTTCAACTGCTATTCTCCCCGCCCAAACTTGTTCCTATCCAATCCAATCCAATCCAATCCAATAATCTCAGCTATTTAATCTCACTTTTATAACCCTAAATCGTAGGGTTTGCTGTCTTTAATCTCTCTATCTGATGGAGCCTGCTCAGATGAGAATTTGTGATGGCGGCCGCAACCCCAAAAAAAAACCACCACAATCACCACCACCACTAGATAGACTCAGTGACCTCCCTGATTGTCTTCTTGTACACATCCTCAATGAACTCCCGATCGAGAACGCTGTCGCCACCTCGATCCTATCCAGTCGTTGGCTCAACCTCTGGACTCACATAACTAAAATCACTTTTCCACCTTATAATCCCAACTTCCACCACTTTCATTACTTCTACACCACCCTTAATCACATTTTTTCCCAACTCGTTTCCCGGAAAATCGATACATTTCACATTGATTTCGATTTCTACCGGTCTTTCAACCTGCTGGATGAAGGCGACATAGCAGCTGACAAGGAGTACCACAGTTTCCTGCTCCCTTTGCTCGAACATGTCTGTAGCCGAAACCCCGAGATGATCAAGGTAGACTTCCGTACCTATTCTTGGAAATCCACCAATGTATTTAATATGGCTACTTGTGTTTTTAACTGTGAATCGCTGGTTAGCCTGAGATTATATCTTGATTTTGAGTTTGATGATTTACCTGCTGATATGTTACCGCTAATTAATCTGCCTAATTTGAAGAAGCTATGTATGAATCTGCGCGATCTGAACCGTGTTTTGATGGGTGTGCTGTTTAAGTGTCTTCCCCTATTGGAAGAATTAAAGTTGATTCTGGAGTTGATTGAGCCTGATCACTTAATTAATATATCCGCCCCTAATTTGAGGCGGTTATCTATAAAGTTAGATGAAAATGAAGAGGATGTTCTGACTGAGAATTGCAAGTTTGTAATTGATGCCCCTAATTTTCAAACCTTAGCAATAGAAGGTATTTTGGCATTTTATGAATTTGTTAGTATTCCATCTGGATTAAGTGATGTGACAATTTCGATCGAAGAGAGTTGTTTTAATGATAGCCAACTCCATACTTATACTAGACAAGTAATGGGGTTGCTTAGAGGGATTTATTGTGCTAAAACCATTGTCTTGGACGAATGTGGTTGTCATCTTGTGTATTGCATTTATATGTTAGAAAAAATTACTCTGGATATATGGAATTCGCCCGCCAATTTTCCATAATTTGCGCGATCTTAGCTTTATTATCAAATTCGAGGGGAATAGATTTCCGAGCTATCTCTTAGCCAACCTTAGGAAGCTAGTGATAGAGGGTGTCGAGTGCTACGACCTTGAGATCAAGTTGGTCGAGTACATCTTAACTCATGCTCCGGTGATGGAGCAGATACAATTATCGGTTTATCCAGATGACAGTGCTAGTGAATCAGTAATCCATGTGGATATATTTGCGGAAGAGTATGAATACTGTCAGAAAATGTTCAAGCTTCCAAAGAGGTCGCCGGTTTGTATGATTGATTTCTACGGTCAGGTGATCGAGACTTCAAGTGAAGACGTAAAAGAGGATGGTGAACTTTCCTATACATTCGTGGTATGAATGGTCGATCCAATTGTTTGTGTGATTGATGAATTAAAGTATACATTTTGTTTACTGTTATAGGCTTAAAGAACAGGAAAATTCTATAATGTATACTCTTTATCTGTAGGTCTTATTATGTTATGTTGTTGGCTTTAGCCCTTTAATAAAATTTGTATGGTTTATGTTGTTGCCAATTGAATGAGTTATAATATTGGGAGATTTTTGTTGAATTATGCAGTTGATATGTGTTGGAGTACAAGATTGCAATTTTGATAGGAATTTACACAATTTTATGTATATGCTGGTTATTGATCATGTTAGGGGTTTGAGTCAAGTGTCACTTCTTCTAGATATATGTGGAATAGAAAATTTGCATTTTGGCTAATTTATGACAAGTATAACTAATAGTATATTGTCGCGAATTTATCATAATTAATATTGGGAGATTTGGTGAATCGATTGTACGGTATAGTTAATACTATATTGTCGAGACGGGTATAATATTAATTAATTAAACTCTATAATTAATATTGATCATGTAAAAGGTTCAAGTCAAATGTGTCACTTTTTTTGAACAAGAATAACTTAAAGTTTCAAAACTTTAATATCTAATAAACAAATGTATACATGATATATAACTTTTATATCTTTGGTTGATCCAACTAACATAGGTGTATTATTGTGCTGCTTGATAATATTGGGTAATTATACATAATTAATAAATATTGGGTAATAGATCAATCTTCCTCAATTTCGACTAAAATAATAAAATGCAAAATGTATAATTTCAATACGGAGTATTAGATAAATTTGCCCCAGCTCAGTTTTTAAGAGCATGGATTATAATGAAATTTTCATCATACGCCTAAATGTACCATGAGCATGGTACACCCGGCCAAAATACATGAGTTATAAAAACGCGGAAAGAACATTGTATACAAATACATAGTACACAAGCAAAAAAAAAAAATCAAAACAATTCTCCTCTTTATTTAAAAGATTGATTTGTTATTTTTATTGCTTGATTCATTATTTACATTCCATATTACTTTTGATAAACAAAATTTCATTTCTTTTGTTAAGAGAAAGAAATTGGGTTTATAGAGAGAGAAACTATGGTAAATTTTGAATTTCAAAGTAATTTAATGTTATTTTGGAGTTGATTTTATCGTTTTGATGAATCATTTAATTGAAAGATCGATGTAATTGACAAATTTGTTGTTGAGAGAAAAGGTATTTTCAAATATTTTTTGTTATCAATTTTTTTACAAGTCTGATCAATGTGTTCTTTGAGTCTAAACTATATGTTCTTTACAATACAAACAATGTTCTTTAAGGTAATATTTATTAATTATGTTCTTTGGTTATAATACAAAATATGTTTTTTGGGTATAATAATACAAATTATGTTCTTTTTACTTATATAATATGTTCTTATATTTTGAATTTCGAATTTTTTAAATTTAAGAAAGAAATTTTGAATTGTAGTTGTGTAAAAATTAATTTTAGATAGAGAAATTTTTGATAGCTGAATATATATTTTCTGATTCAAATGTAATATTTTGAAATGATTTGACATTAAATTATTGGTAAAATTCAATTCATATTATTATTTTTTTTAAGGTAAGAAGAAAGACCCTACTGAGCCGGCACCTCTCACAGATTTAGCCAGCCCAGCTCCACAGGTCATCGCTTGAGAGTAGAGGGGGGAGGTAAAGGAATCCCCCTACTCCCAAGCCTTTTGTAGTTGGTGGGGCTTGAACTCGTGAGCTCATGGTCACAAGGTGAGTTCCATACCAACTCCACCAAGCTTTGCTTGGTTCTCAATTCATAATTATGCTTTACCTTTTTGATAATAAGTATCTCATAATGTATTGTGTTCTTTATATATCAGTGATATGTTCTTTTATAAATTCATGATGTTCTTTATAATTATTTGTAATGTTCTTTCCGCTTTAATTTGGGTGTACCATGTGTATGGTACACCCGGGTGTACAAACCACTAATTGGATTATAATGTGATAATTATGTGTCAAAATAAATAATGTGTTAATTTTTTCGATACACTTTATAACCTTTAGCATCATTCGATTTTTTATCCCTTAATCACCAAACATGGCTAACGCCTAACAGTGCACCCCTTCCCATATACAATTGAACCAAATTAAACACTCCATTAATGAGGGATGGTTAGAGCTTTCCTTCCAATTCCAGGAGATCTTAGGATCAATTTTCATCCCCGCCCTTGTGGCTCTCTAAACACCAAAATAAATAAATAAATAAATAAAATAAAATAAAATAAATAAATAAATAAATTCCATTTCGACTAGAAATCAAATTCCTGACCATCCCTCATATTCTCCCTCCATTGTCCATTCACTATTACTTTCCTTCCTCTCAAATCCTCTTTCATCCAATTCAATTATCTTTAATTACACCACACCATAATTAATCATGTTTCTCCGATAAATCAAAATTTAATTCAATCCCTTTTAATCTTCAATTTAGGGTTTTGATCCATCATATTCATGGAAGAAGACAGAATAAGCGACCTCCCAGATAGTCTCCTCATCATCATACTCTCTTTCCTCCCTATCAATACTGCTGCCTCTACCTCCGTCTTATCCCGCCGTTGGCAATACCTTTGGACTCACATTACCCACTTCTCCCTCGAAACCACATTTGATGATCTCCCTACTTTCATAACATCAGTTGATCACATTCTCTCCAAGCTCACCTCCCCAAAAATCCACTCTTTTAACCTTCAATTTTCTCTCCGTCAATCAACCGAATCATCAACGCAAGTATCCTCTTGCTTTGTTCCTTGGCTTCATCAAATTTGTCTTCGTGATCCAAAAATAATTAATGTAGGATTTCATCATTCTCATGGATTTTATTCATCTCTTTTGTTTCACATACCTACTTGTGTGTTTGAAACTCGGTCGCTAATAGAATTAGACTTGTATTTGCCTGGATATATCGAGTTTAAGGCGCCTACTACTTTTATTAATCTGCCTAATTTGAAGAAGCTCTCGTTATTTGTATGTGATTCATATTGTTATTTGATTGATACACTTATAAAGTCTTTGCCGTTGTTGGAAGATTTGAAGTTGTGTATGAATTTAACCGTAGATGTTCATTGTTTTGCTATATCTGCGTCTAATTTGAAGAATTTGTTTATAGGAATGAATGATTGGGGATCCAAAGTTTGTCGATTTGTGATTGATGCTGCGAAGCTGGAGCACTGTGAATTTCATGGGTATTTAGCGTTTTATGAATTTGTTACAACTCCAATTGATTTACAAATGGTGCTAATTTCAGTTGAGGACCCAAGTGATGATGAAAAGGATGATGATTTTGATATGGATTACGAGTATTATAGTTTAATTCTCGGGCTTCTTCAAGGGATTTCTTGTGTTAGGTCCCTTGTTTTTATTAGTTATGGTGCTGATATATTGAGTTATCTTAATGGTTTGGATGGGATCGACGTGCCCATCTTTAGTAATTTAATTGATCTTAGCTTTTACAGTGACACTCGGCCTTATGAAGGACCAATTACCAAGTTGTTGCTTAGGCAACTTTAAGAGGCTACAATCATGTATGATCTGATGGACCACGACGACATTGAGATCAAATTCCTACGTAGTACAACACATTTCAAGTTCTGATTTGAGGAATGGTTTGCTTCAATTTGTACTTTGATATAAAATTGTCAACTTTTATATGACACTTGTGTAATCTAAGTTCTCAAACACTTAACACTGATTAATTTATTGTCTTATTTGTGTATATTATATGATCTGGGGAAAAAAATGATCTGGTTTAGTCCGTTGTGATAATTTTTCCTAATTTCATATGTAGCTTTTATCAAGTTTTCTTTGCATCATTAAAACAATTTTGTAAACAGTTTTTATAATTTTCTTGAAATTGCCCTGTATAAAAGCCTAATAGGTGAGTTTGATCCCTTTAAGACTAGTTTACCTTTTCCTCTATTCCATTCAGGTGCAGAATGTCGTCTCTACAATTCACTCAATTATTTATGATTGCCCGCGTAAATGCTTTGTGCAGATACTATTGTTTCACATTAACAGATTGAGTTAAGCGCACACCTTACTTGCTTGCTCTGGATTCATACAGTGCGTATAAGAAACTGTACAAATTCTTAAATAGATCTGGTTCACACTAATTTATTGTGAACCTCCAACATTAGAGACAATATGATTGTTTTATTAATAAAAAAAAAAAGTCACTAAATTAATATAAAGGTTATTATGTTGAAAAAAAAGTTAGTGTGACATTATAAAAGTTATAAGAGGTTAATTTTTTTAATGAAATTTTTAATATAATGGTCAATATGAATAATAAAGATCGCTATGTTAAAATTAGGTCACTATTCAACATAATGTCGTACTTTAAGTTCATAATAACATTAAAGGTCACACAAGTTTTTATAAACGTGACTATGTTAAAAATAAGGTTACCATATTAAAATTAGGGGTCATTATGTTGAATATAATGTCAGTTACGTGGGTATAAACCTTAGGTCCCACATTAATATTATTGTGGACCAAGTCCACACAAGATTTTCTGAAGAAACTGTTGTGATTTTTCAGTATTTTTTAAACTTAGAGTTGAAAATTTAGATATTATTTGGTCTTATTTCTGTAACTCTGTATATTAAGACTTAAAAGCCTAAGAACGCCTCGCCTTCTTCCGTTGCACCCTTGGTTTATTATAATTTTCCTATATTAAATTTATTGGCACGCCTAAAATTTTATCTTTTTTAAGTTAAATAGTTTAATCGAATAAAACTCTTAAACCGTATTTATCTTTTCTTTGAAAAAAATTAACTTTTTTATCCTTATATTCTCCTCTATATATATTTGACTACTAATTATATGACTTGAATAAAAAAAATTGGATTGAAGCCTCACTAAAATCAAGATGAACAGCCACACTATCAATGACAGATTAAGCTCGCTTCCTGATTCTCTTCTAATCACCATACTATCTCTTCTTCCAATCAATTCCGCCGCTGCCACCTCCGTCTTATCCCACCGTTGGCGCCGCCTCTGGACACACATCACCCACTTTTCCTTTGAACCATGGAAAGATTGGAGATACGATCATAATTTCCGGGATTCTATGAACACCATCAATCATATCCTCTTCCAACTCACCTCCTCCAAACTCCACACTTTTCACCTTAATATTCCTAACCCTTACAGTTACACCTTTTTCCCCGATCAAGAAACCGACACGGTGTTAAGGGAAGGACTTGCGTGCTTTGTTCCCTTGATTCATCTAGTCTGCCAACGTAACCCCGAGGTCATCACGGTATTTTTTCATAACTCATATCCAATTCAATTACATTATCTGCCACCTGTTCAATTTCTTCAAACTAAATCACTTGTAACCTTGGAATTATATGCAAATATTGAGCTTAAGTTTCCTGATAATCTGGCTGTTAATCTTCCTAATTTAAAGAGGCTTCATATGAATTTGTATGACTCGCAACGCAATGTTATGGCTACGCTTTTTAGGTCTTGCCCACTATTGGAGGATTTATACTTGGGTCTACATTTAAATAAATATTTACACTTTATTGATATATTTGCGCCGAATTTGAAGGACTTGTATATAGATATGGATAAATCCTCGAGTTTGATTCTTAACAGCAAGTTTGTGATTGATGCCCCTAAACTCGAACAATTCACGGTTGTAGGATTTCTAGCGATTTATGACTTTGTTACAATTCCTAGTAATTTAGAACAAGTCACAGTTGCTTTGCAGAAAATGGATGATACTTTGATTGATAATGAAGTTTTTCTGAATGAGAGACTAGTGCTATTTCGAGGGATTTCTTGTGTTCGGACTCTTATATTAACAGGTGACTGTGGTGTTACTCTCTTAAATTTTCTTAATAAGGTTGATCTGCCAATCTATCTTAATCTGGTCAATTTACGTTTCGACTGTGTCGACCAATCTCATCAAATGAATTTCGTTCATATTGGGAGACCTCAATTACCTTCTAGTTGGTTGGCTAAGCTCAAAGAAATAGAGGTCTCAGTAAAGATGTTGAATGTTGTGTTCAACATGAACTTTCTTGATGACATATTAAGATTCGCAACAGCTTTGGAGCAGCTTCATGTTTTTCTTCATCACATAAGTAAGCTTGGCCATAACCCAAATCAACTATGGGAAGAATACATGTTTTGTAGAGGGCTTTTTCAGTCTCCAAAGAGTTCGCCGAGTTGCCAGATTGAGTTTAATGGTAACATGATTACTGCTTCAAGTTATGATTACAGTCATGGTGTGCTACCATGTCAAATACTCGAATAGTATATCTGTAAATTGAAGCTCAGCTAATGTGGCTTGCCCCAACCTTTGATATTATTAGGTACTGCAGTTTTTCTTTTCTTTTCTTTTTCTTTTTTTTTTTTTTTTTTAATGGCCTTGGTTAATGCAAGGGTAGTCAAGGAAGTTTCACATTGCTTTTATAGGAAAAAAGTCAATGTTCACGCAAGTTTTTCGCTTAAATTAACTATTAATGTCGGGATTATATGTTTTAATTTATTTTTTGTTTTTTTTTTCAATCGGAATTGAGGAAGATTGATCTATAACCCAATAAATTAACAATCATATACAATTACCCAAAATACACCTATGTTGGATCAACCAAAGAGTAAAAGTTATATACACTCTAAACATCTACATTTGTTTAGATAAAGTGACAAACTTGACTCAAACCTTTAACATGATAGATAACCAGGATAGAGCATAAACTCTATAAAACCATGTAAAAATATACATATCAAAACATGCAATGTGACATTTAACAACCGTACAATTCACCAGATCTCCCAATATTAATTATGAGGAATTCGCGACAATATAGTACTAAACCAGTCATCAATTAACCAAAATGTAAAAGTTTTATACCATTTAGATCTATCAAAAGTGACTCTTGAATTAAGCCTCTAACATGATCAATAACCAGCAAATATAGCATAGCTGTATATATAAAACTGTGTAAATACCTATCAAAATTGCAATCTTGTAAAATATTCCACTGCATAATTCAACAAATCTCCCAATATTATATAACTCATTCAATTTGCAACAACATAAATCATTCAAATTTTATTAAAGGGCTAAAAAGCCAACAACAACATAACATAATAAGACCTACAGATAGAGTATACAATATAGATTTTTTCTGCTCTTTCAGCCTATAGCAGTAAACAAATTAAAATGTATACTTTAATTCATCAGTCATAAAATCATACAAACAATTGGATCGACCATTCATTTCACCAACCTATAGTTAAGATCACCATTCTCTTGTAAGTCTCCACTTGAAGCATCCATCACCTGACCGTAGAATGCCATCAGACAAACTGGTGAAATCTTTGGAAGCTTGAACATTTTCTTACAGTATTCAAGCTCTTTCACAAGTATCTTTGCACTGTTATATGAATTAACCGATAAATGTACCTGCTCCATCACCGGAGCATTACTTAAGATGTACTCGACCAACTTGATCTCAAAGTCGTGGCACTCGAGATCCTCTATCTCTAGCTTCCTCAGGTTGGCTAAGAAGCAGCTCGGAAATCTTTCCCCCTCGAATTTGACAACAAACCTAAGATTGCGCAACCTATGGAAGATTGGCGGGCGAATTCCATCCAGAGTAATTTCTTCTAACATATGAATGCAATACAGAAGATGAGAACCACATTCGACCAAGACAATGGTCCTAGCACAAGAAATCCCTCGAAGCAACCCCATTACTTGTCTAGTATAAGTATCAAATTGGCTATCATTAAAACAACTCTCTTCTATCGAAATCATCACATCACTTAATCTAGTAGGAATACTAACAAATTCATAAAATGCCAAAAATCCTACTATTGTTAAGATTCGCAAATTAGGGGCATCAATTACAAACTTGCAATTCTCAGTAAGAACATGCCTTTCATTTTCATCTAACTTTATAGATAACCGCCTCAAATTAGGGGCGGATATATAAATTAAATGATCAGGCTCAATCAACTCCAGAATCAACTTTAACTCTTCCAATAGGGGACAACACTTAAACAGCACATCCATCAAAACACGGTTTTGATCGCGCAGCCTCATACATAGCTTCTTCAAATGAGGCAGATTAATGAGCGATGACATATCAGCAGGTAAGTCATCAAACTCAAAATCAAGATATAATTTCAGGCATACCAGCGATTTACAATTAAAAACACAAGTAGCCATATTAAATACATTGATGGATTTCCAAGAATAGGTACGGAAGTCTACCTGATCATCTCGGCGTTTCGGCTACAGACATGTTCGAGCCAAGGGAGCAGGAAACTGTGGTACTCCTCGTCAGCTGCTACTTCGTCTTCTTCCTGGTTGTGATGCGGGTGGAAATTGAATTGCAGGTGAAATGTATCGATTTTCGGGGAAACGAGTTGGGAGATGACGTGATCAAGGGTGTAGTAGAAGTAATGAAACTGGCGGAAGTTGGGATTACGAGGTGGAAGAGAGATTTGGGTGATGTGAGTCCAGAGGTTGAGCCAACGACTGGAAAACAGAGAGGTGGCGACAGCGTTCTCGATGGGGAGTTTATTGAGGATGTGTACTAGAAGACAATCAGGGAGGTCGCTGAGTCTATCTAGTCGTGGTTTTTTTTTGGGGGGGTTGCGGCGGCCATTACTAATTCTCTTCTGAGAAGGATCCAACAGATAGAGAGATTATTAGACAGGAAACCTACGATTTAGGGTTATGACAGTGGGACTAAATAGCTGAGATTATTGGATTGGATAGGATAGGATAGGATCGGATCGGATAGGAACAAGTTTGGGAGGGAAGGATAGCAGTTGAAACTTCTAAGCCTGAAATGTCATGAGGTACAGCTGTACGTAAGGTTTTTTTTTTTTCTTTTTTTTTTTTGGAGTATAGGAACACGGTACCGATACCGGTGGTGGAGGAACAACGGCGAAGGATCGGAGTAGGAGGTTTATGTTTTTTTACGTCGATGGTGGATAGTATGGTTTTTACGTCGATGGTAGAGAGTATGGTTTTTACGTTGATGGGGATGAATAGGATACGACGTATGAAGTTCGAAGTATTATTTTGGTAAAGCTAAGAAAGGAGCATATTTCATAGCGTATATTATCACTGATAAAGACTCCAGCCTTTGTTTCAATTTGATAGTCTCATTTTAATTTTGTATAATTTTTAAAATGTATGTTTGACCATCAATAACTTAAAATATATATTAACAAAAATTATAAAAATATGATATTATAAAACTACGCATCGAGATAAATTCAACCATATATCATATAGACTATACTTTTTACATATATATTAATGTTAGTTTTTGGTAAATTTTTGTAAAAGCTTGACTAGCTATAAAATTGCAAAAAAAGGAGTATCAAATTTAAACAAATGGTTAATGTATTGCTTTTCTTTATATAGACATACAATATCATACCGGTAGTAAAGGAGTAATGACATACAAGTTGCATTAAAAGATAAAATGATAGCTGACTAAGGGCGTATTCGGCGCTAGTATTTGAGTAGCTTTCAGGTAGCTTTTAGTGGTTTAACTTAGTCAAACCACTACTTAATAAAAAAACGTGAGTGTTTGGCAAAATAGTGGTTAAGGTAGCTTTTAGTGGTGAAGGTAGCTTTTATGAAAAGTTAAAAATATTAGCTTTTGAAAGTAGAGGTAGCTTTTGAGATAGCTGTTGAAAATTTAATCTATAGTTTTAAATACAAAAACAGTTGGATGGATTTTTACGTTGATGGTGAAGATTAGGCTTATTACGTCAATGGTAACAATATGAAAAGTTTTATTTATCATTTTTGCAAAGCTAAAAATGTAACAAAATCCTAACTTATATTAGCATTGATAAGCAATGTATTGCTTTTAATTTCTTTATAGTCCAACAATATTATTGGTTGTGGTGGAGTAACGAAATAAAATTATGGCCATAGTGGAAGAATAGCGATTGGTTTAACAATAGCTTAGCGAAGAAGTAGGAAATGTTTTTTTTCTATTTTTTTATATATGTCTATGGTAAGTGAAAAATATGATATGGTTTTCACGTCAATAGCAAAGAACATAACTCATGGTTGACGTTTAATTTTCATAACATGTATTTTCTTTATTGGCTAAATTACACTAGTCTATTCTCTTTTCTCGAATACTAGCATTTTATTTCCATTCAAAATACAGAATAATTAATAAAAGTTGCAAATTTATTCTATCATTTGGTATTTAAAAAGACCAAAATGATATTGTTACCATCGACCGCAATTTCCTTCAATGAATAGAGACAATAAAGAATTCTCATATATATACCTTTAATTTCATGGATGGAATCTCCTACTTCGAGATCTTATAATCTAAGCATCATATTCATAATCATTTCTCCTAGCTTATCCATTCTTATATCATGGAAGACGCTCCTTATCAACTTCCAACTCAATATTGACGATACGGTGAGCAATAATAGGGAAGCCCCAATAGCATTCTTAATTCATCAAATACCAAAGTTTTTACTTTATTCAAATAATATTTTGTAAAATATTATAATTTCAGTAAAAAATAATTTCAATTCTATAAAAATAGGTAAATATCGAATAATAATTATTTAATAATGGCAAAGATGAAGAGGAGAGAATAAGGCCAAAAAAAAAAAAAAAAAATTTTCAATATTAATTTCTCAAGTTTTCATTCAAATTCGCTAAACATATATTTTTTTTCAATTCAATTACTCCTATTTACATTTTTTTTTTCCCAACCCTCTCAAAGTTTACATTTTGCTATCATATTTTTGAAATTAATACAATGCTACAAAGATCTCATTTATCATATTCGGATTTAGGAGTATAAGAATACTTCACCATAAAAAATAGATGAAAAACTCTCACAATGAATTATTGAACACTTTGTTATAATTTTCTCTCTTTAATAGTGACTTTTTTTCTCTCTAATTGATACTCTCACAATGTTTGTTGTGGATTGAATTGCCAAACTCTTAAAAGGTTCCCCTATTTAGGTCTTATTCACTTCATCTTATTTTTTCTAAACTAAAATTATTTTTACTAAACTTAAATTATTTTTATTGAACTTAAATTATTTTTACTGAACTTAAATTATATTTGCTGAACTTAAATTATTTTTACTGAATTAAAATTATTTTTGCTGAATTGAAATTATTTTTACTGATTTTCTATTATATTTCTTCTTTAAAGATACTGATTTTTTACTGAACTGAACTGAAATTACTTTTACTGAACTGAACTTATTTTTAATGAAATGAAATTATTTTTATTGAACATAAATTATTTTTACTAAATTGAAATTCTTTTTACTTAATATTTTTTTTAAGGTGAAGTGAAATGGGCCTTATAGATGTCCACAAAAATAGATTCTTCCACACAAAGATCAAAAAATGTACTTAACCACATTCACGTACTTAATCAAGAAATGTTCATTTTTTTTTAGACAAGAAATGGTCATATTATGTTCATTGTAATACATGAACTTTTTTTTTTTTTGAAACAAATCAATTCATTAATAAAAAGTCATCCGACATTTACAAATGAAATCTAAATTAACAAATACATAAAATTGAATCAAACTTAGATTTCCTTCATCAAAGCTACCATCGCTGAAAAGATCTTGCAATGTGGTACATCTCTCGCACACATCACTGGAATATACAGCCTTTTCGGAGACACGGTCTAACGATTTGTTGTAGCCACAAGGATGATTTTCATCTGATTCGCTTGAACGCATTCGAAAACTTGACAACCGTTGCGATCCCGAACAAATCTTTATCAAGGAATTGACAATAGGGAAAAAGATGATTACCTTTTTATAAACCCTTACACACAAATAAACCCTAAACACAAACAAACAACTAAGGGTCCGTTTGTCATCGCTGTGGTTTTCTGTTTTTTGGTTTTTTGTTTTTTAAAAGTATATTACATATGTTACATAATGGATCAAAAAAATTTAGACTTATTAAAATCATGATAATTTTGAAACTGACAACAAAAAAGTGAAAACACCTTTTTCTTGTTTCCTGTTTTTGGTTTTTAGTTTTCAAAAAAACAGAAAACTGAAAACCAAAAATGATGCCAAACAAGCCCTAAACTAACAAAAACTAAAGACTCCATCATAGGGAGACGGGCGAATATCTACACTAGTGTAAATTTATTGAAACCTAAATTGCAAAATTAAAGAATATTAAGGAAAAAGGGTCTGAAATAGTCTAATTTCCGAAGAAATTAGACTATTTTCGGCCTAAACGACCAAGTTTTTGGAGAAACCCTTATAATACATGAACTTTCTTATTCGTGAAGTGGTGCCATTCACTCCCCCCTCCTCTTTTTATTTTTTTATTTTTTTGAAAATCCCATTATTAAGGATAGAGTCCCAACGTTAACATGTGAAAATTCATCAATTTAGGAGGATTCATAACTGGAATACTTTTAAATTAAATATAAACATACTAGTCTAGTAGTCTGGTGCAATTTGAGTTGTACAAAGGAGTATGAAATTCTATTTATTAAAAGTAATATAGAATGCAAATAATAAATCAATCATTAATCAAAGAGTATAAATAACAAATCATTTCCTTAAACAAAGGAGGCAATTCTTTTGGAATTTTTCGCTCGTATACTTTATATTTGTACACAATGTTCTTTTCGCGTTTTTTATTATCCTTGTATTTTGACGGGAGTGTACCATGCTCGTGATACACCCAGATGTATGATGAAATTTTCACTATTGTAGCACACATTTGAAGAATCCAATGATATAAAGAAACGCAAAATATATAAGGTGAATGGGAGTTTTGTCTTCCACCTGTTTTCTTTGGTTATGTATCTTGATAGATGAAATTCTAAAGTGGTCATTTGAAATATGACTAGTATAATATTTTAATAACTATTATGCTCCGTTGTTTATATTTGACGTATCTTTCTCTCAAGTAATTAATTATATTACTTGATTTTTGATATAAAATATTATTATTAATATTTTTTAATTTATCAAAATTTTAGTTTTATTTATGTAATTTTTATTTTCATTTTATAGTTTCTTGATAACTATATATTTTATGTTGGATTAAAATTTTCAAAAATTATATTTGCATTTTAGATAGTAGTAAACTAATTAATGAAAATTTTGTCAAAAACTACCAATTAAAGCGCGTTGGTTTTGAAAACCACTACTTATTAAATTTTTTTTTTAAAAGAACTACCACAAATTGTAAAAAGTTTAAGAAGCACTACCATTCTAATAATTCCAACTAGAATATTCAGCATATAGGTTCCATTTTTTACCTTTACCTCATAAAATAACCATCTAAATTGGCTAAATTACCAATCATAAAGGTTAAAAGTGGTAAAAAGTGAGACCCAAATGTCTGAGATTCTAGCCAAAATTATTAGAGTGGTAGTGCTACTTAAACTTTTTACAACTTTGTGGTAGTTCTTTAAAAAAAAATAAAAAAATAAAAAATTAATAGGTAGTTATTTTCAAAATAAGTGCTTTAATTGGTAGTTGTTGACAAAATTTACTAAACTAATTGTGTCAATTTTATAATGAAAAAAATGAATTGCTCATATTTTTTTTATCAAAAATAATATGGTAGTCAATTAGTCATATTTCAAACGATCATTGTTGACATTGTAGAAGGGAAGGAAAATGAGTTAGTCTTAAGTACTCCTGGAGTACCATAAGCATGGTACTCTTTGGGTACCATACTACCATGCTCTATATGTTATTATGTCAAAACCATGTGTTATTTTACAAAAAGTATTAGAGCTCTTTTAATAAAACCTTTTATTATATATGTTATGAAAATCTTGCTAATTTTATAGTTTAGAGATGTGTTTGGTGCTAATTTTTTTTATATATATATTCACGCATTTTTTTTATTATACTCCCACCGTTCTTTTATTAGAGTTCCATTTCTAATATTTATTACTCACATAATAAAGAAAAATGAGACTCTGATCTAATAAAAGGAGGGAGGGAGTATCTTAATGTTAATTTGTTTGGATATGTATGTGTTATTTTAAATTTTAACCTTGTGTTATTTCAATAATATAATTTTACTAATCCTACAAATTGAGTAATTTTTATACGAGTCCCTTTGTTATCTAGTTTAAACATTTGTGTCATTTTGGATTAAACTATAATATTATTTTGCTAAACTATAATGTTATTTTGCTTAAATAATATTGTGTTATTTATTATATTAGCTTTTTGTTATTTTGTTTAAACATTGTATTATTTTGATTTTAATCATATGATCTTTCTAAGTATGTGGTTATTTTGCTTAAACTTGATGTTATTTTTTTAAAATATAACTTATTTTATTATATTAATTAAATATTCTCTTATTTTACCAAAAACTTGTGTTATTTTATTTAAAACTTATGTTACAAGTTGTAGCTAAATAAATATAGAGAACAAAATCGAAAGAATAATGAAGGCAAGAAAAGAAAAGAAATGGAACCAAAATTTAGTAGAGATGAATATGATGAACATAACATATAATATTATGTAATAAAAAATTTCAATCAAATAACATATAATTTAAAGAATAATAACATACAAAACATATGATATTATGTAACAAAAATTTTTCAATATTATGTAATATTATGTAATAATAACAAATAATATTATGTAGCAAAAAATATTATTAATATTATGTAATAATCACATGTTCATACGGAATAACATATAATTAATTTAAAAATAACATTTATATAAATTAAAATAATAAGAAGCTTACATTGGAATAAATCTTAAATGTACACAACTTAAAAGCACCTCGTGCATAGTAGTATACTACTCTAGGAGTATAAAAGAAATTGCCATGAAGGATATAGTTTTAAAAAAAAAAAATAGTATTAAGATTTGGGCCTAACAATCGAATTGTAACGGTAATTTTACGACACCGGGCCGGATAATTTTTTTTTTTTTTTTTTTTTTTTTTTTTTTTTTTTTTTTTTGAAAGCAAGTAGACTAGTGCATATTATTAATCATTGGATAAATTGTCCATAAGAACATACGAAGACACTTTATTGGGACAGTGATTAACCCAAACTTGTTCGTTTCCGAACGGCACTAGCCTAGCGAGATGGTGAGCAATGGCATTACCATCCCTCCTAACATGAGACCAAGACACAAATTCAAAGTCCTTACACACAAAGAAAACATCATCTAGAATAGAATCAAGATCAAAAAAGAAAATAGCACATTTCGAGAGTCGATTAATGATCACTTGGCAATGCGATTCCACAATGACCCGTTTGAAGCCATACCTGTTTGCAAGTTGAACTCCAAACAAAATGGCCGGATAAATAAAAATAATTAAGTTGGCCGAAACTCAAAAGTCTGAACAAATAAGTTTTCAATTAACCCAAAATCATCATTAATTTATTATACAGGTATGAAATACTCTCCCAAAAAACCCAAATACCCTTTTGTTTCAAAGGATATAATTTTATTTTTGGAAGGGAATTTTTAACGGATATATAAATACCCTGTTAAGGAAAGTTTTCCTAAATTAAAAATAAAAATACCCTGCAAATTACCGACTAAAGGTATAGGCGTGTGCTTATTCCTCAAGCAATCACGAAGTCGTTTCTATATAATGTAGTCAAGATAATTTCTGAATTGTTGTTAACAAAATTAAAGGCAAGATTAATATAATTTCTCTAGAGAAATCATCAATGGCGGCGAAGTCACAAGAAAACAACGTCATGATTACTTGCGAGCATCGTCAAGCAGCAACACAACAAGACATGAGGATCATCTTGCGATACGAAGAGTGGGAGCGGAGGATTAAATGCGGCGAAAAAGATGATGAAAAATCTCCGTATACTAGAAACGAGAAAGCTTTACAAGTATTAGGGTGTTATAATCCAGTAGATTGCGAAGCGTGCAAGAGTAAATTATCGGAGTTTCTTAAATCCGTGTTACACCCTAACCCTGATGAAGTGTTACAAGACTTGTACGAGAATGTTTCGAGTGTTCGACGTATGGTTGTTGCGGAGAAAAAAAAGTTCGGGTTTTCTAAGGTGTATGAAATCGTAAACCATGTTGAGCGACACAGTTTGTCGCACAACAAGGAGTGGGTGATCACTTGGGTTGACTACCGGAAGCAACAACAAGAACCGCACCCTTTGCCAGTACGCGCAATGGAGCCGGTTAAGGTGGGGGATGTGTCTACGGAGGGTTTTACTTGTGCTATCTGTCTCGAAGGGGTTAAGGGCAAGAAGAGGAAGAGAATGACGTCGATTCAAGATGATGTTCAAGAAGCGGAGGCTAATGGTGAAAATCGAGTAGTAAGGTTATTGTCATGTCAACATATGTTCCACAAGACTTGTATTGATCGATGGCTAAAGGACTGTGGTCATGATACTTGTCCTCTTTGCCGGATTCTGTTGCCGAAATCATCGAGATGTTGTTTTAATTGGGATCTTGCTAAGAAGAAGGCTTTGGATAATGCCAAGGTCGTTAAACTATGTTATAAGTAATAAGGTCTATCTCTGAGATGTATGTAGTTTTTTTTTTTTTTTTTTTTTTTTTTTTTTTTTTTTTTTTGACAAGAGAGATGTATGTAGTTAGACAAAGTCAATTGTTCGATTTCAGTTGTATCTTTTTTAGGCTTGGAAGTTCCATTGAATTCGTTCGTATAAATCCAAATATCTAGGGATTTAATGAGACAAAAAAATGTTACTCTTGTTGTCGCACTTGTTGCATTATGTAAGAAAAGTGCAATCATTAGATTATGAGTATATGAGTGTTCTTTATTTTATCATGTATAGTTTCATGATCTTTAGTTTTGTATTAACAATGATTTATATAAAAAAATCGAGGAAATTTTATAATTTATAATACTTTTAAAGAAAAGAAATTGTTAATAAAATCTGAGAAAGAATGAAAAATTTAACGGTGACTTTTATGTATGCAATAATCTCAATATTTGATTACCTAATGTGTGGTAACAACTTGCAAGATTGTTGATATTTTTAAGCAACACAACTCTACAAAAATGTGTAGCGTTTATAACATTATATATGCACCAATTCAATTGTACGGAGTAGGATATAGAAACATTCTGGCTTATTTAGGAGTGTATATTTATTTTTTTCCAAACAGTTTGCGAGTACTTTAAGCTTCAGTAAGATAGATTATTTGCTGCTTATGTAACGCTTAAAATGACATGATTCAATAACCAGTACTCAGTGTCGCAGAAAATCACGGTTACAGGCCGATACAATTTTTCTTGAATCTGGCAGATTCCAGACTCTTTTACACTACAAGCTTTCACCCACATGCAAACAGAGTGTCAAAGTTAACTTGCACGAGGTGTTTACAAGGTTGAGAATACACAAATTTGTGTTAATTATACCCGGCAATGTTCTCATTGATCTCTCTCGAATTCATGCTAGAAACATGGCAGTATCTTTCTACGGACAAGTTCATTGTATCACTTCATTTCATTATTGATAGGGAATCCTCCTCTTTGTTGCGTCGAAGTTCAAACAAATAGCAACAACCAACATACATATATATATGTGCATTCTATCAGCTCTAAATACTACATCAAATCCCCTTCCTACACAATCCTCTTTATATAACATAGCAACCTAAAACAAGACTGCTAAACACGATAACCATACTAAGTAACTTCTGGTGTTACAGGATTGACATCCTTGTCCTTCAAGAAAAACACGAGGAACTACTCATAAAAGTCGTAATAACACTAGTTTTTACTTTGAAGCTGCAATCTTCTGTTTGCTTGAAGGCTACCAAACGTCCATCAGAAAGAAAACAACCCAGTCTCTCAATATACACCTACTTCATGGTATTACTCTCCAGTCCCACCAATATACATCACCTTCTACGGCGTTTAGTGTCCACCTGAAAAAGCAGCATTAGTATGAGACCAGTAATAAAGTGATATCAAAAAAGTAGTACAGAATTTTGACATCAAAGACAATTAACACAAGACAGGCCAAAACATCTCTTGAGATCATGTAAACACTATCATCTTCTTTAAGACAACCAAAGACCTGAAGAGTTTAACATAGAGAATTTGGTCAACAATAAAATCCCATATTTCCCACCATTTCTTCAGGTGTACAAAAATTGAAAAATCTACCACCATCATTTTTAAGCAAGAGAAATAAACAAATAGCTCATGAATGCATGCAAGAACAGTAGTAGCCAACTAGCCAATGAGCAAGCTTAATTTTATTAGATTGCACATTGAAACAAAGATACATAGTAAGATTCCATAACTCAAAAAGGAACCAAAAAGAGACCAGAATGTTAATTGATTAGGCAATTTGAGTCATCCATTGAAAATCCTAAACGAGTACTGACCCTCTCCCCCAAATACCCACCCAAATGAACATACACAGTGATCTTTTGGGCATAAGTTTTGACAGCCAAAACAGAGATCGCTGAATCATTAACACCCTACACTCCCAAAGCAATCAAGAAAAGAGATAGTTTGAATATTCAACATTTAAAGGGAATAAATATTTAAAATATCCAGATCTGAAAGACAAGTGATCTGGTTGTTGAGAAAGGCAAATATACAAATAAGACTGCAGAAGCTGAAGAATGAAATGATAAAACCAACTTAATTAAAGAAAACTTTTCTTGATACATGCATATCAAAATTAAACCAACAGCTCAATACCCTCTAAATCCTATACACTTATCAAGAGGTGAAGCCAGATTTCTAAATTCAGAAGGACTGATACTTATAATCCGTATTTAAGAATATGATGTATAAACTCTATAAGGCAATAAGTTTTTTTGGAAACTAAGTGTAAAGTAATAGTTATATATTCACTTCTTAAAAATATAAAATCAAACAAATAGTATTTAATTTTATGGTATTACCTACCATTTAGGCACACAAAAAAAAGTACTCGTAATACTATATTAATAATCAAATAATAAGTATACTCTTTTATGAAATTACAAATTAGTTAGCCCTCAAAGTTAAACATTATCAATAAATTAACACTAAATAGAAGATACATAAATAGTGATGGTAGGTTATGCAGCTATGTAATTGAATCCTCTTTATTTAAGGCAATGTAATTGAATTAAGATCTTCAAAGATAATAAGAGGCAGACATAAATGGAGTGAGGGAAAATGAAAATAGCAAAAAGCCAGCTACACGATTTGAACCAGCACCTCTCACATGCGCGAGGTTTTTATATTTCTCTCCTCCTAACCACTATGACAGGCTGGATGATGTTATGGTGTTCAGTTTTATTAATTTTATAAATTATGGAGCCATCTAAAAAACGAGGGAGTAGTGGATTTGGGCTGTAAAAGCCAGGCCTCCACCTCCCTCCCGCCATTATCAATACGAAGCATTTGTGTGTACTGATTTCACTATCACCCACATGCCAGCATTAGTCCCAGAGAGCATGCAGAGACAAGACGATTTTTCAATGATTTTCTATCTTCTTATGGTAAATACTGACAGTAAATGTCCAAATACCACTTCTGGAACTCCAGGATTCCATCCTGGCTACCCATTCCTAGTGACCTATACTCAACTAATCAACTTCAGGATAGCAGACAATGCATGCTTACACGTTGCAAAATCCAGAAGACTAGGAATTAAATAACAAAACAGTTGTTAAAAATAGAATACAAAAATTTAAAAAAAAAAAAAGAAAAAAAAAAGAAAAAAGAAAGAAAGAAAGCACATCATTGTGTGTTATGAGAATCAGCGATAAGGAGATAAGAGACTAAGGACTACAAACTCGCTCTTTAATTAATTTTCAGAAAATATACTCAGCTTCCTACCTTCCTTTCCGTGGTCAATACTAAAACACAATCCAAAGGGCTCAAATTCACCTCATTATTTTCAAGTTATTTGAGTTCTCGCCTATTTCTTTAGGCTAGATTTGAAAGTAAATAGACGAATAAGGTTAAGGATTGGATTCATTAAGGCTTTCATAAAAGCCACTAGATTAGGAAAAAAAAAAAAAAAAGCATGCAGATCTATCTTTTAGCAGCAAAGATATTGAATGCCCATGACTCATGATACGTCAATTTCATGCTGCCTCCTACATCTTTAAAGGGAAAGAAATTGAATGTGCAGGACTCATGACATGTCCTTCCAACTAGAGGGAGTAAATATGTAAGAAATATCTATGGATCAAAATACTTGTTGGCTTGATTTCTAAGAGCATCAAGATTTTCTGCCCAGTAAGATAAATTCATAATCATTAATCATTCTTTTTGCATAGAGTATATTATACTCTATCGCTCTGATTTCCTTTATCCAAAAACAAAATTCTTATTCGTGCAACTAAAGACTTGCTATCGACAGTCACAACATATCCAGTTTTCAATAGTAAAATTATCATTTAAAGCTGTCTTCCTTGTACTTCCTCTCAAATTACTCATATCCTACAATCGTTTACACTTTCAACTTGATGCTAGGTCTACCACATCATATAGCTAGTGCCACTATTCCAGTAAAGGTTGTTTTTAGTTTACATGTAAAAATCTAGAGGCCAGTAAATTAATTAGTTTACATGTAAAGAGGTGCTCACATGTCCAAACCAAAACATCTCAACTTTTTACAGCAAACCAGATTTCTTCTTACTACAAAGTGCAGTGTCAAGCTCTGGTTCAGCCAAGCTTAACCTTAGTGATTAATTCTGTTTGTAATTACTTCAGATTGTGATATCTAATTTTATAAGTAAAACAACAAAACAGAATTTCCCATCAATCCATCATTAAGCACACCTAATGTAAATTGATAAAATGCTGTAATGCTATTACACAAACTGGTCATGTACCTTTGTATCAGAATGTCTAGATGCAGCATGTGAATTCTGCAACTTCTTTGGATCATCAGAGGAACAATTTTGGCAATAGAAATTATCAAGTCTTTTAGCTTCTTCTGCCGTCATTTCTATACAAGCAGGGTGAAACCTGATTAAACAAGGCAAAGCTCCAACGGTTAATGAGAAAAGGAGGCAAATTAGGCCAAAAAAGAGCATTTACTGTTACTACGAATTACAACGATTTTGCCTGTTCATGCTAAATCAAGACATGTCAGTATTAAATTCCTCCTGTGGACTTTAAATCATTATTATAAAAGTGCATTGTAAGATTCAAATCTTAAAAAAACATTAATTTATGCATCACCAAGACTTAATATTCATACGCAATAAATACGGAATAATAATTCTGGGATGAGATCTTTCCAAGCTTATTTCCTGTTTAGTCTCTGACGACAGCTTTTTAATTTATGGAATAGAAGGTGAAAAAGGCAGGACACTTACTTTTGATCAACAAAAAAAGGGTTCTAAAAACTTATACAACAGATAAACCAACAGCAAATGCAAAGAAATACCACCATCATGACTAGCAAAATTGCTGCATTTCTCCAACAAAATTTGCCAGAAAAGTCTTTACAAGGATTAATTGTTTGGTGTATACATATTATAAACTTATTATCACATCAGTTTCAGTAAAACAGCTGGTAAATCCAACCAAAGATAACAACACCACTAGCAAGATTGTATGATCATGAGATCTAGGGAAAGGAGGTGATGGGAGGAAAATCAAAACTCCTTGAGTCCTCAAAAAACCTTCATAGGAATTTAAATAACTGTTGCAAGGTGATTTATCAAACAAACCAAGAAAGAATCACTTCTGGCTCTCAGCAGAAAAAGAAATTCTGCATAAATTCAATAAGCATATAGAGGCTTTTTTGGTAATGATTTTAGAAATACCGAATTTAGCCAGTATAGCTTATCGAGCACAAAACTCTGTGCTGCATTTCAGAAGTAAGCCTACAGATATATCAGCGCCCTTCATCTCTTGCTGTAACCCAACAAATATCACCTGTCATCTCCGCCTCACCTGGTGAAGTCTCTCACTTGTCATCAGTAATATTTACCATCACAATATTAACTTGATCACATGACAGAGCCAATGTTGTGATATCCAATATGATCCATGCACGTAGAAATTAAAACCTAAAGAGGTAAATGTGAATTTCAAAATTAAGACTCACCAATCACTGCATCCCTCGCACTGGACCATCAAATCATCCGGATTGTATGGCATCTCACACTTGCAGTACCTGCAAAAATTATCCCAAACCGTTAAGAACTCGGTTAGACAGAATCTATAAATCCCAAACAAAGCAAAATATTTCCAAATTTCACCAAGATATGCAGAAAAGTAACCGATTAACCCATCCTAATCCCATAAGCAAAGACAATATATCCATCCATTTTGACTGACATACTAAACCACTCCAGCGCAGCTCAACCACATTAGACAACAACAAATTGCAAAATTTGGCAAAACCATCCAAAACATCCCACCTAAAAGAGGGAAGAAAACACATTTTCACCATATCAGCGGACTAAACAGTATTAACAGACGAACAGACGGTGGTAAGATTGTAAATATAATCCAAAATTTCCATAACAGAATCAATTAATAAACTAAAAGTCACCCTCCATTCTGTAATCACCCACTATTCTCTCCACTTCATTTCTCCTCAATTCGCCGAATCAAATCAAACAAAATCCCACATTTCAGCACAATTCAACCACCACATAAGACCACAGCAGCAATACAAAAATATCATCACATTTGCAATCAAAACCATTTCACAAAAAGATCAAAATGACAAAATTAAATTCCCAATTCACCAAATTACACAATCTAACATGGTTTTAACAAAATCTTGGATAAATACACACCAAATCAGCTAATTAACCAAATTTCACACTATTTCATTTCCCAATTGACAATCAAATCAAAACCCCCAAAAATCCCTAATTCCCAAAAAAAAAAATCAAGAAATCAAAGAAATGATAAAAGGAAAGAGAGAGTACATACACGGCAACACGATCAGGGGTGAAAGCGCCAGTAGCAGAGTTATACTCAAAACGACAGAAGTAATCGTCGTTTCCAACAGCATCAAGCTTAGTATAACTCTTAAAACTATGAACCATACATTTCCCTTCAATAGTATCAGCGCTTTGAACATCAAAATGATCCGACAAGAACAACTCCTTCGACCCATGAAACTGTCGCCGACCACCGATCGATTCTTCCGGCCGGTAATACCAGCGCACGTGAACACGTGCGTTTGTCCCCCGAGTGTCGGACTCAATCCTCTCAACGCGCGCCACGTAGGACGGGCTGGAAGGCTCTGCCGGCCTCATCAGCACACAGTCTCCGGCTGCACATGAGAGAGAAAGATGAATGTTAAATTACGAAATTGACCTTGGTTTTAGAGAGAGAAAGAGACTTACCTTTGATGGGTTTGTTGAGGGGTTTAAGGGTAAAAGAGTCAAGGGTGCGTTTGGAACCTCGAGGTCTTCCCATGGAGATTGGAGGAGAGAGAAAGTGTGGATTTCAGAGAGAGAGAGTTTACTCAGGTCATGTGTCGCAGAAGACGAGCAGAAATGTTAGAGAATGATGAAGAAAAGGTTTTTCTTTTTTGGTTTTGTTGAATAAAAGGAAAGAAAAAAAAAAAAAGGTTTTGTTTTTATTTTGGGTGGATGTGGATTTTGTGTTTTTTGGCGGTGAGCGAGAGATCTGCCGGTGAACAAGAGACCGACGGTACTGTTTGTTAATAAAAGAGTGGAGGATTGGGCAATGTTGAAATTTACCTTTGGTTGTTGACGTGGTTTACTATGGGTAAAGATGATTGCGGGTTATGTTTTATGCTAGGTATGTGTATGTGTTTTTTAGTAAGGGTTACTTGCTTTATATTTTTTTTTGGGAGCTAATCTTAGGTTTCTTTAGTAGAGGCTGTACTCGCTTTATTTTTTTTTTTGGTACTAATCTTAGGTTATTGGAAAAGTATTGTATAGAACGGACTCACGTGAGTCCGGTCATACATACAGAAAAAAATAAAATTTGTAATTGTCAGAATTTAGATAATAATGATCAGATATTAAGCTATAAATATCAGATATTAGATTAAAAGTATAAAAAATTAGATCAGATATTAGATTATAAGTGTCAGATATTAGGTTTTAATTGTCAGAAATTAGATTATAATAGTCAGATATTAGATTATAGTTATCACATATTAGATTGCAATTGTCAGAAGTTAGATTATAATTATCAGATATTAGATTAAAAGTTTCAGAAATTAGATTATTATAATCAGATATTGGGTTAAAAGTATCAGATATTAGACCATATTTTCACAAATTACAAAACAAAGAAATTTTATACAAATCTACAAAACAAATTATCCCAAAATACGAGGAACATGAAGAAGCATAAAAATCGGCAAACAATGAAGACCCAATGTATACCTCTAAATGGTTTAAAACCAAAAGAATCGAGCGCAGGTGTGGGAGACGGAGGATTTGGGTTGAAGTTGTCGTCGTTGTAGTCGAATTGTATCTGAGCTACGGCGGAGATGGAGGCGACGGCGGTGATGTGGTGAGAGGGAGGGTCACCGGTGCCGAGGGATGGGGAAGGTCGCCGGCGCCGGGGTTGTGCGTGGTTGCAGGGGTTGCAGTTTGTGATGAACGGGTGTGTTATAAACTGGACTCACGTGAAACGGACCCACACAAAACCTTCTGTAGGTTATTTTGTTAGTAAGGAGAAGGATCCTATCGCGCTGGAAGGTTTTTCCGACTCGAGATAGCATTTTGATAATTGGGGGAAGGGTAAGGGAATCCCACCTATAAAGTGCCTCTAATGGGGTTTGATCCTACAACCTCTAGGTTGTGAGATACAAACCTATACGCTAAACCAAGTTTGACTTATAAGGGTTACTAGCTTTATATGCCCAATCAAGTCCATAAATTCTAATAAATAAATTTATACTCATATACACACCCATAATAACTTTGGTATCCTAGTATCAATTACATATTCTTTATATTTGCTTATGCGAGTAAAATGAATTTCACCTCATTTTTAAAAATTTTCAAATTAACTACGGAATAAGATTAAATTTCTTCTACAGAATTTGCCGAGATTTCTTTGCCAAAAAAATCTATCTATACTTATAAAGTAATCACCGGAGGGGACACTTGGCATAGTTTTGTGAAAAAATTTCCCTCCAAAATGCTATTTATTTTTTTATTTTGTAAATTCTTCTTTTAATTTATTTATTTATATATATGTAACACATAAAAATTTAAAGGTAGACACTAATAAATTCAAATTTAAAATTAAAAAAAAAAGAGTTACATCAGTCATTTAATTTCAATTGACTTTTATTATTAATAAATCTTACTGTATTTTATGAATCCGGGCATTGCACGGGGCCAAAACTAGTTAAAGTTAACAACGCTAGTCTTATGAACTTGCCACCTACCTTTGACATCATTTATCTCCAACAAGTCAACAACAAACTACTAATAATGAGTACTGAACTTACTTATTGAAGTCATTATAAATTAAAAAATTTCAAACACAATTAGATTAAAACCAACCACTTACAAATCCATTTATAGTAAAAAAAAAAAAAAAATACTCCCGTACAATTTCATGCATCTATAGAAACGCAAATTCTCCAAATTAAAACAATGGCGCCTAAGAACTTTGGCGGAAATTCATCTATTTTATTGAAATTTGCTGCTTGCTTTCAAAAAAAAAAAAAAAAAAAAAAAAAAAAAAAATTTGCATTATTTAAATTGTATCGCACCAATTTGATCAAATCCAAAGTTATCCCTCCTCAAACACAATTTCGCGATTGTCATCATTAAGTATTTTCATCACAACTTCTTTGAGCTCTTTGTTTTCTTCATCTTCTTCTTTTCCTTCCACTACATCATCAGCATTACCTAAACAAGCCCTTAAACAGTCATCGATACTAGTACTATCGTACTCATCCTCTTCTAGTCCTTTACAATCATCAACCAGAAAAAAAAGCCAAGTATCTTTAATCTGTACCGACAAATTACTGCTTTCAAGATTTAAAACACTAGGCAAATAGTACAATATCATCCGGCATCCGCTATATAAGAGCCGGTACCGGTCCATAAACTCGGGACCAAGTACTATCTTTCCCCTCTTCTCAGGGTCTTTGATAACTACCTCTTTAACTCTTTGGTGTATAAGTAAGAATAATATATACGGTTGGTACGTTCCATGATGTATCATTGTCCAACGTCGACGAAAAGACTTGAGTTTGGGACTTTCATCCTCCTGAACCACCTCGATACCTTGTCGACTAACGATATCACCTAAAACGTACAACACGTAGTCACAACGAGGCTTGCTTGTCCCCAACTTAGCATCCCAACGGAGCCATGTACCAGGATTAGAAATCAATGTGAAGGGATCATTAGCCGAGAATACGGTGTGTTCGACCTCCAATGACTCGAGGCCTGTAAGCATCTGGAAAAGACACCGCCCTGATGGATGAATTCGCGGCATATGCAACCATTGGAGGGTTTCAAATCCAAAATCAAACAACTTACTGCTGTAGGGAAAGTACTCTTTGTTACCGACGAAGAATGTTACATGTTTAAGTACAAAATTAAGGATTTTACCATACCATAATCTACTCCTTTCCGGGAGGAACATTGAGGGTGGTAACGATGTCGAAAGAGAAGAGACTTCCGGGAGAGCAGCAGCAAATTCATCTTGGTTAGAACTAAGTGTTGCACAGTCAAGATTACTAAGAATTATAGCTAATATATGAGAAGGTAACAAAAATAGAGGTCGATTATTTTGCTTAGGTTTAGCTTTGCCTAAGTTACGTTTGTATTGTTGCTTGGTTAGCCTCTTCCAGAATAAATCCATGGTAAAAGAGAGGCAGGTATATTATCTTGGTATTTATTGAAGATATAATTAGGGCATATATGATAGCGTATATAATTGTAAAGATTTAAGAGGAAGTATTGTAAATTAAATAAGAGACCTTCCCTCAAAAAAAATAAAAAAATAAATAAAAAATTAAGAGACCTGACACACCAAGATAGGATAATACTCCGTTTCAATATGATAATACCATATGAAATCAATCACATGAAATAAGAGAATATTTGGAATATAGCATTTAAGTAAAAAAATAATTCATAAATAGTTTTGCATTATTTAATTTTTTTTGATTTATTATTTAATTTTTTTTATTTTTTTGAGCCCTTTCCCTAAATAATGTTGGAAAATTATCTAATTCCCAAATTAGAGCTAATCTTTTTTTAATTCCCACCGTACCGTCCACGTCACCGGTTCAGTGGGAATTTTTTTTTAAACGGGTTTATTAAGAAACCGTTACTTCAAGTAGCGGTTTACTATTGAAAACCGCTACTTGAAGTAGCGGATTACTTATTGGAAACCACTACTTGAAGTAGCGGTACTTGAATTAGCATTTATTTTTTGGCTGATTTACTAATATTTTGTTTTAAAAAAAGAAATTACAGCAAAAACTGCTACTTTAGGGTTTGTTTGGCATCAATTTTGGTTTTCAGTTTCTGTTTTTTTTAAAACTAAAAACCAAAAACATGAAACTAGAAAAAGGTGTTTTCACTTTTTTGTTGTCAGTTTTCAAAATTATTATGATTTTTATAAGTTTAAATAATTTTTAATTCATTATGTGACATATATCATATACTTTTATACAACAAAAAACCTAAAAACAGGATACCACAGCAATGCCAAACGAACCCTTAAGTAGCGGTGTCTATTTTATAAACCGCTACTTCAAGTTAGCAGTATATGAAATTAGAAACCGCAACTTCAAGTAGCGGTTTATTCTCATAACACCGCTATTTGAAGTTGCGGTTTGTTGCTGGACCAAGAAAAAAAAAACCCTAACGTGGACGGTACGATGGGAATTAAAAAAAGATTGGTTGTATCTTGGGAATTGCGTGTTTTCCTAACATTATTTAGGGAAAGAGCTCGATTTTTTTAGGAAAGCATTAGCCATAATTGCATAAATGAAGGGAGTAATTTATTTATTTAGAGTCATGTCATTAATTCACAATCAATTAATCTAACTAATTAGAATTTAATATAAATTAAATAGGAAATAAAAACTAAGTTAAAAGTGGAATACATTCAATATGAGTAGATCTTTTTAAAACGCCCAAAATAGTATATAAGACTAACAAATTGAAACGAAGGAAGTACTTTACAAAATACATCTTAGACTATGAGATTATATTTTGCCTATATTTTTATCATTGTATTTTGCTTAAAGTGTAGTAGTAAGATAAATAGTTTAGGCAACTAGGACCTTGAACATACCAACCTAAATTTGGCTTAATGGAAAGGAAATCACTTTCGAGACTATGGACAATTTGGGGGAGGGAATTTCCTTACCCCTCACTCTCCCAAATTGTCTAGCCCAACAGTCTAATTTAGGTTGACCGATGAGGGTTCCGACTTATTTGAGCCCTTCTTATACCCAAATTTTTTAAAATAAATAAATAAAATAAAAAATTTCGCTATTGTTGACCTAATAGAAACATTGTTTACCCTTTTCCCATCAAGACCACACAAAGTGGATTTACACTAGACATCTACACCAAATAATTTGTATAACTCCGTATCAATATTCAATTACAATATTAAACATCACTTTACATAATGAGGAAGCCCCAGTTTCTCATGGTGAGAAACGAATTCGTTTCTCATGGGGGCATTTTTGTGAATAAATCAACAACTTTTTCAACTGTGGAGCCCACAATAGTGAAAAAGTTGTTGATTTATTCACAAAAATGCTCCCAAAAAACAAATTTCGTTTCTCACCATGAGAAACAGGGAATTTCCCTTACATAATGGCTTTATTCTCCCTATAAGCTTGATTTTTACTCAACTTTGCAATTTATTAAACTAGCCATATATTTGCTAAGAGGTGGGGACAGGGGAGAGCAGAGCCTAAACTAACAAATTTTTGAATGTGTGAATATGGGCAAAATAAATGCAATCATTCAAGCTTAGCAATATACTTCCTCCGTTTCTTTTTACTTGAAACACAGCCTTGTGGCACGTGTTTTGAGGTCGGGTTTATGTAATGTAAACGGATAAATTATTCATTATAATTTTTACAAATGATACTTAACCCTATTTTAATCTTCGTGTAAAAATTATATTGATAAAATCGCTCATTTACCCTCACTAATCATCTCCTAAAACTGCGTGCCTAAAAGGTGTGTTGCAAGTAAAAGAAAACGGAGGAAGTATATTTAGCATATGCTTGAATTTTGAGACCGCAATAGACAAACGGTATTTCTAAGAAGATTATATACTTCAAAGTGCAATCCCAGAAACAAGTTCATCTAAAATTATACAGACATAACATTCAAAAAGTACATATACCAAAATGCAAGATTGCATTACAAAAGCATCCAACGTTGCAGTCAATAGTAACCCCGTAACACCTAATCTTTCTACAAATTCAGTCTGACTTCCAAAGCCCATTTCACCTGTTCAGTTGTATTATATGGCTAGAAACTAAAATTGTGCAGTTATCAAAGGGTTGGTTAAACAACCAAGATTAAGATACCTAGCGAATGATGAATTAAACATGAAAGGACGATGAACACACACACACAAAAAGGAGAGGAGGGGAAAGGAAAGCAGCACAAAAGAAATCAGAGAAGCCAAGACATAGGACAATTAATATGACCACAAGTAAAGCAAAGAAATAACTCATAAGCTTTGTGTAAAACACACATTACAAATATACACAGCCACACAAAATTCGAGCTCTAGCAAGCGAACAGAATATAAATGCACAACTACTGAATCAAGTCCTCACTATAGAGCCGAGTGCAAGAGTGCAAAAAGTACAGGGTTAAGCAAAAAGGATTAAAATCTCCAAGTAGGACTTGTAAAATGTAAATACATCTTTCAGTCTAGTTACAACGGAAATTTATGCTACGATATTCAAGGTAAGTGAGTGCAAATGTGCAACAATACTGGTATACCCCTTCTCTATTAATCTGTTAAAATTCTAAAACTGATAAACCTGCCCAACCATCTCTTTATGCACGTTTAGGGAACCAAGATACAATCAGAACACAGTACTATTGGAGAAGATATGCAGATTATTTCCATCAAAATGAAGTATGAATATTTATCAGAAATTCACCCAAACCCGGGCAAAATGCATATGTGAGGCAATAGAATACCAAGTATTTGCAAAATAAGGAGCAAAAGTGTAGCTGACCTGCATTTCCTGACTTTTAGCAGGGTCATCCAAGTTGTTCGACGCGATTTGTAATTTGGCAAACAAGCTCGCCATTTCTGAATGCATTACTCGAAGCAGTGAATATAGAACCGAAGTAGTTAACTAAACAGTCTGAAGAACTCTTTGGAAGCATGAAAAGCTATATACAAAACTTGTATTCCATCCCAACAATTGCATATGCCTCACCATCATAATCAACTTCATTAGTCGAATAAACATCAAGCCGCTCCAAAACAGTTGCATTACTTAAAAATTGTTCCAAAAATCTGATCCCTTCGCCAATTGGCACTAAATTCACTACAACTAGGGTCTTGAGATTAGTTAGCAAACACCTTGGAACATGGTAATCTCCTCTCCAATACTAATTCTTAAATTGGTGAGATTATCGAAGGTTGACAGGTCAACATCCTTCGGAAAAATATCAAGAAAAATGCAATTGAAGGTAAGGTATCTAGCACAAGATATCCCTTGGAAAAGCGGTACTATCCGGCTATGATAATCACCTCGTCCATAGCCATAGTCAGGTAAGGTAAGAATGGCTTCTTGTAGAGCTCTTGGATTATTCACAAAGTGATAATAAGATAACTGATCAAGTACCTCAAAATGCTCGAGGTTAGGGGCATCAATAGAAAATACGCATTTGTAATCATGATAAGGGGCATCAATATCTATTTTCAAATCCTTGAGATTAGGGGCAACAATGTCAACAAAGTGATCCCCCTCGATCCTAGTCGTAGTAGACAGAAGTAAACATTCCAAAAGCGGGCAGGATTTTAAAAGAGTGCGCAACAGAATACGATTACAGTGACAAAAACGCAGAGTAAGCTCCTTGAGATTAGGAAGATTGATTAATATCTCATCACTATTTTCATCAGGAAACTTCAATTCATAATTGAATGCAAGTTGAAGAACAGTAAGTGATTGAGTTGTGAAAAGACAAATGGGCAATTCAAAGAAATTGGAAGCATTGGGCAATTTCCAACTAACGGATTTCGTCCATAAATTCGTTAGTGGGGCCTACCATGTCCACGTGTCACCATATTATTGGGTTTTGTTTTTTATTTGTTTATTTATCTTTTTTTACCCAATAATATGGTGACACGTGGACATTGTATGCCCCACTAACGGATTTATGGACGGAATCCGTTAGTTGGCGGTCATTGGTGGTAAAAGTCAATTTTCATTTTTTATATAGTGGTAAAATAAAACTTTTTTTTATGAAGGTGGTAAAAGTAATTAAGTTATTTTTTGAAGGTGATAAAAATAAAAAATTCCTTTGAAACAAATATCTTGTTTCCAAACACAGCCTTAAGGTGTTCTTTAAAATTGCAGCAATTTTAAGTCATCTGATGTTTAAATGTAACACTATCTAAAATGGAATACATCACAATATTTCACTATATCTATCTCCTCTCATCCTATCAACTTAAGTGTATTGTAGCATTTACGCATTTAGATATATCAGTGTGGCAGAAGTAGGAGACTGCCCCATCCCAACCCCACTAGAGTAGGATAGATCCAGGATGCTTTAACAAGTGGTGGAGTGAAGATTGGGGATAAAAATCATACTCAATTAGGACTTGTTCTCTTCACCTGGTATGATTTTATTAAAGTCTTATCTGAATTTTTCTGATCTAGCCTGGTCGGATCTGATTCAATAATTTGACTAAAGTTTGACCGCATATTAATATTAATCTATAAAGAAAAATATTATCAAAATGGGTCTTATTAATTAGATTCATCTCATTATAAACTTTTTAAATATGTAATTTTCATAATTTTTTAATACACAATTAACGATATTTAGCAATAAGTAAATGATAATTATAAGTTCTAATCTGATTTGATTTGAATGTTTCTAGTCTGGTCTGGTCTGATTTGAATTTATTAAGTAATAAGTATTTGAAACAAGTTGAAGGGATTAAGTCCTTACTCACTATGGGTGAGAGGGTGGGGTGAGGGTTGATTTTAGGCTATACCCGACCCTTTGTGTACTCGTCCCATACCTTCATGGCTTCATCTGTATATTGGGTTGATTTTAGGCTATACTCGACCCTTTGTGTACTCGCCCTATAGTCCTATACCTTCATGGCTTCATCTGTATATTTAAAAATGTTAAATAAAATATACTTCCTCCGTTTTTTTAATATTTGTAACACTTTCCTAAAATGAAAATGTCATAATATTTGCAATACACTATATATGAAAAGTTATTTTATGGAAACGATGTAATATTTTCCTTATTAAAAGCACATGACCCACTAAATTATACTCCTAACAACCACTCACCTTATTTTAAAGTGTATTATATCATGTAAACCTCACATTTCTTAAATATTGTGAAAAAGTATGTGTTGCAACTATTAAAAAACAGAATAAGTAGTAGCAATAAATATAATATCTCATAATAGCGAGATTTAAAAGTGCATTTGCTGATTTTTTTTTTAATAATTTAGGAAAATAAGAAAGGGTAGTTAAGTATTTTCGAGGGGACACCACAACCTCCTCCCTTGTCTTATGTACTCCCTCCGTTTTTAAATACTTGCTCCACTTTCCATTTGCGGCCGTTTTTAAATACTTACTCCATTTCCTTATTTGGAAAGCTTTTACAATATTTAATCAATTTCTCTCACCTAGTGGTCCCAACATATATTCTCTCTCATCTAATTCTCTCCACTACTTTTGCTTTCTATAGTTTTTTATTCTTCCACCAACCCCACTACCTTCATATTTTATTACTTTCTCTAATTTCTCCTAAAACTCCACGCATGGAGAAATGGAGCAAGTATTTAAAAATAGAGGGAGTAATAAATATCACTTCACAACATAATCAAATCTACTTTACCAAAGCTCTTTTTCCTTATTAGTTTTATTTTACCAACATATCTTTCCTCTTCACAATCACCACCTACCGCCCCATCGCCGCCGCATTGACGTTCTTTACTGCAAATGCCGCTATTTCTTCCATTAATTTCCCACTATTTAAACCATTCTACTCCGCCATTATACAATTCATACTATGATATCCTTTTTATTTTACTACATTTTTACTTTGGCAAAAGCTAACGAACGTCCCTGGGGCGTTGGATACGCTAACTAAAAATAGAAAGATTAAATTAAGACGCGTGATTTTGTCATGCTTTCCCAAATTAATACCATTTTAGGTAATATTTTAAATGCTTATTAAACGCCCCGGGGGCGTTCGTTAGCAAGATCCTTTTACTTTTTGTTCTTTCGTCTTAACGATGGAAGCTTGGAGAAACTATTTTGTCTTTTGGTTGTTGGGCGGCGACGATGGATGTTTTGAAAGGAGGTGAGTTGTAGGTGGGGTGGTGGTGATTAAGGCTAACATTATTTTAAGGAGGGACGGTAGTTTTGGTGGTAGTGGGTTTACCTTGGTTGGCCATTGGTGTTTTTAAGGGTAGCAACGGTGGAAGTGGCGTTAGCAGTGGCGGTAGCCGGTAGGTGGTGATTGTGAAGAGGAAAGATATTTAATAAAAAAGAAAAAAAAATAACCTGTAAAATAGGTAACCGGTCAAAAGGCTTGTTAATAGAAGATTGAAATCAAAGGTGGGATTATTTCAAGAATAAACGAAGGTGGGATTATTAACGGAAGACCAAATAAAGGTGGGATTATTCTTTTCTATTTTTCCTTTTTATTTAACCAGCCTTCATTTTGCTTAGATGGGGAGTGCATAGCCTAAACTAACCAGCTTTTGAATGTGTAAATATGGGTAAAACAAATTACCATCATTCAAGAGGATAATCGTCGTGTTGTTTACCGTACTAGCTTAGTTATATATTTAGCATTTGCTTGACTTTGATTTTGCAATAGACGAATGGTATTTCTAAGAAGATTATATGCTTTAAAGTGCAACACCAGAAACAGGTTCATCTAAAAATATACAGATTTAACTTTCAGAAAGTACATAAACCAAAATGCAGGATTGCATTAAAACAACATTCGACACTGCAGTCAACAATAACACCTAATCTTTCTCCGAATACATACAGCATCACCTAAATCATAGGTCTATTTCCCCTGTTCAGTAGTTGCTAGAAACTAAACTTGTGCAGTTATCAAAGGGTTTAAACATCCAAGATTAAGATACCTAGTGAATGATGAATTAAACATCTGTACCTCTTCCCTCCCTTTGTCGCGATTCCTTACTAGAGTTATTACTTCAGTAGATCTCTGACCTTTTCCTCCATCAGTAATTTTTGTCATTTGACTAATCAAAGTATCCTTATCTGTATCAGCCAGAGAGAGAATATAACATGTTACAAAAACACTTCAAACACAGAATACAAATTTGGAAATGTTAAGAGTAACATGAAACTATCATTTCTACAGTATATAAATACTACGAACATATGAATGCATAAAATCATGATAATCCACTACATTGCCATTATTGGGGGTCATGGTCTTATGGAACATGAAATGGACGATAAAGCCACACAAAATCGCACCAGAAAAGGAGAGGAGGGGAATGGAAGGCAAAAGAACTTAAGAAGCCAAAATATAGAATACGAAGTGTGATCCCAGGGTAATAAAAGAAGGCAACAAAATTCTCAAAAAATAATACTCAAACACAAATGAGTAAAGCAAAGATATAAGCTTTGTGTCAACACACATTACAAGCAACATACACACAATCACACGCTAAAACTGTAGAGCAGAGCACAAGTGACAAAGCTAAAACATAATGTCGTTTTAGCCCTCGGGTACGCCTCAAAAAACGCCAAGTTAAAGCAAACCGAATGTAAATGCAAAGCTAAGTAAGTGTAGCTGACCTGCATTTCCGAATAGTCATTCAACTCCAATGAGATTTGTAATTTTGCAAGTAAGTCTATTATCTTTGAAATCATCACTTGATGCAGTGATTACCCTACCGGAGAAGTTAATCAAACAGTTTGATGAACTCCTTGGAAGCATGAAAAGCTTCATACAAAACTTGTATTCCATCTCTACTTTATTTTTTAAAACCCCATAATTATCACGATACGAATGAACAGACACATACGAATGAACAGACACATCAAGCTGCTCCAAAACAGTTGCATTTCTCAGAAACTCTTCCAGCAACTTAATCCCGTGGCCATTTGGCTCCATATCCGATATCTTTACCATCTTAAGATTACTTAGCAAACAACTTGGAACTTGAGTATCGGATTTCAAAAGGCAATCACCTATTCTTAAATCGATGAGATTATGAAAGACTAGCAGGGCAACATCCATAAGATAAAGACCCCGGAAAATGCCTTTGAAGGCAAGGTATCTAGCACAAGATATCCCTTGGAAAAGTGGTACCATTCGGCTAAGATAATCGTCGCGTTCATCGTTACAATACTCAGGTATGGCAACAATAGCTTCTTGTAGCACACTTAGTCTATTCACAAAGTGATAAAGAGGTAACGGATCAGTTGTCTGAAAACGCTGGAGGTTAGGAGCATCAACAGAAAAACTGCAGTCATGGCTGTGCGATTCCATATATATTTTCAAATCCTCGAGATTCGGGGCAACAATATCAACAACGTAATCCTCCTCCTCCTCAAACTTAACATACAGACATAGACATTTCAAAAGCGGGCAGGATTTAAAAAGAGTACGCATCAGAAGACGATTAGAGTCACAAAGACGCGGATTAAGTTCCTCCAAATTAGGAAGATTGATCTCATCGGGAAAGTTAAAGTTGAATTCAATAGAGAGGTGGGTGAGGTGGGTCTAGAGGTAACGCCAATGGTGAAATAAGATGGAGGTAGCAGCGGCGGAATCGATGGGGAGGAGATTGAGTATGGTGATAAGGAGGTTATCTGGGAGAGAGCTCAATCTATCTCCATTGTTGATGTTGTGCTCTTCAATTTCTTCTTCATTCTTCATATTTCCGAGGTCTGTCGATAATTTCGGCGTCATCTGAATTCGTAGGACTAAATCAGCTAAAATTTGTAATTTATGTTGGATGGGGTTTGCTAAATTGAATACACACAATTGCATAATTTCCATTTGATCACCGCCATAGCCAATATATAAAACAAGGTTTCCCTAATACGATAAAATTAGGAAATATAAAAAGATACCAAAAAGATTATATTCTAGGCACAAAATATAGCAACAAAATATATCATATAATTTCCTAAACTATATCCTCAATAGGTTTCAACTTTGAAGGAGAATAAGTGAAGGGGAAAGTACGTGCTTGTTTCAAAATTCAGATTTTTGAGCAGGAGGAACAGAGACCGTATTGCAAGGGCCTATGTACTTATGTATGGCCGTAGGCCGTAGGGGTGTTAATGATACTAGCCAGCTTATGAACTACTCAACCTTGGCTCAAAAGCTCACGAATAAATTCGAAATTTTTATTATTATTATTATTTTAACATAGTAACCTTAAATTTTGGTAAATTATTTTTTTTTTAATAAGTCTAAGAATCATATCATATTTTAAAATTAATATGACACATATTAAGTTAATAAGAGAATTTAAGATAGATTGTTAAGGATAAGAATTTATTTTAGAGTTTGATTTATGCTAGGACTTTTAATCTTCCATATGTATAAAATAGATAAGCGAATATAAGATAGAAAAATATTTTAGAGTTTTATCTTTAATAGGTTTTCTAATATTCCATATGTGTAAAATAGATTATAATTTTCAAAATAATCTAATATATATATATATATATATATATATATATATATATATATATATATATATATATATATATATATATATATATATATATATATATATATATATATATATATATATATATATATATAAAGGGGAGTTTTTCCCCGAGTTTTTAGAGAGCCACGTAGGATTTAATTTTCTTAGTACGCCAGTTTAAGTTGTAGCCAATTAAATAAGAGATGATTAATTTCTTTTACAATTAAAAATTCAAATGTCATGTAAGCAAAATTGACGAATGAGATACTAAAGTTTAAATTAATTAAATACAAAATATTACCTTGTGAGATTAGGAATTTTATCTAATATTTTAAAGCTAATATAATAACAAAAATCACATAAATATGAAAAATATTTTTTAAAAAAAATACTAACAAACCGTGCATCACACGGGCTTCATCTAATATAGATTATTGGAAAACTTTTGTATACACCCGGTTTTCAGTAATTTACTGTATATCGGGTACACTTTTGTAAGTTTTAGTGTCACTTTTGTCAAATTTAGTGTCACTTTTGTCAAATTTATCAATGAAGCATAAATAACTCTTATATATGTCAGGGTAACCTTTGTGCGTTTTAGTGTAACTTTTGCACATTTTATTATCACTTTACAACGGATGTTCAGTAATTTATTGAACATCTGTTTTATTCAAAAGTTTGTGTAGATTATTAGAGGGTCATAGATTATAATAGGTTTTCTAATATTCCATATGTATAAAATAGATTATAATATTCCATATGTATGATACACCCGGATGTATATAACAAATTCTACCAAACTAGCCCTAAAATAAACAGATTACACAAACAATACTTAGATGGTTTTGCAATCCACAGCTCCCTGAGTCCACGACGTACCCTTTCATTCCACCTTACTAAGCCGTATTAGCCTCAAACACAATTTTGCGATTGCCATCGGCAAGTATTTTTGTCACAACTTCCCTGAGCTCTTTGTTTTCTTCATCTTCTTTTTTTCCTCCAACTCCATCACCATCAGCATTACCTAAACAAGCCCTCAAACAATCATCGATACTAGTACTATCGTCTTCATCCTCTTCTAGTCCTTTACAATCATCAACCGCGAAACAAAGCCAAGTATCTTTAATTTGTACCGACGAATTGCTTTCGAGATTTAAAACACTAGGCAAATTATAAATTATCATCCGGTATCCTGTAAGTAAGAGCTTGTACCGGTCCATAAACTCGGAACCAAGTATCATTTTTCCCCTCTTCTCAGGGTCCTTGATCACTACCTCTTTAACTCCCTCATGTATAAGTGAGTGTAATATATACGGTTGATACTTTCCATGATATAGTATTGTCCCTCTTCGACGAAGAGACTTGAGTTCTGGACTTTCATCCTCCGGGACCACCTCGATACCTTGTCGACTAACAACATCACCTAAAACGTATAACACGTAGTCACAATGAGGCTTGCTTGTCCCAAACTTAGCATCCCAACGGAGCCATGTACCAGGGTTAGATATTAGCGTGAGGGGATCATTAGCCGAGATTGCGGTATGTTTGACCTCCAATGACTCGAGTTCTGTAAGCTTCTGGAAAAGACACCGCCCTGATGGATTAATTCGCGGCATATGCAACCATAGGAGGGTTTTATATCCAAAATCAAACAATTTACTGCTGTAGGGAAAGTCCTCTCTGGCATCGACAAAGATTGTTACATGTTTAAGTACAAAATTAAGGATTTTACCATACCATAATCTACTCCTTTCCCGGAGGAACAGTGAGGGTGGTAACGATGTCGAAAGAGAAGAAACTTCCGGGAGTGCAGCAGCAAATTCATGTTGGTTAGAACTAAGTGTTGCAAAGTCAAGATTTCTAAGAATAATAGCTAATATGTGAGAAGGTAACAGAAATAGAGACCGATTCTTTTGCTTGGGTTGAGCCTTGCGTTTGAATTGTTGCTTGGTTAGCCTCTTCAAGAATAAATCCATGGAAAAAGAGAGAGAGGCAGGTATATTGTGTCGATATTTTGAAGATATAATAGCATTTATAAATGTAAAGATTTAAGAGGAAGAGGATGATAGAAAATATGAAGTGTTTCAATCTTATTAGGATGATAGAAAATACGAAGTGTTTTAATTTTAATTATATTAGGACACCTGACTCAACAACATTTGAGCCCTTCTTATACCCAAAATAATAATAAAAAAATAACTCCACACAAAACTATTTACACTTTTCCCACCGTGTCCACACAAAGTGGATTTACACTAGACATGTACACCACTAGTAGAAAAAACTAATTGGGAAGCGGTTCAAACCCCCCATTGGCAAGCGGTTTTGAACCGCTCCCTAATGGGGGGCTTGCCAATGACCATTTAAATGGCAAGCGGTTCAGAACCGCTTGCCTTTTGATGAGAATGGCAAGCGGTTTGGCGCCAAAACCGCTTGCCATTACACATGACATACTCTTATGTCAATTGTAATGGCAAGCGGTTTTGGCGCCAAACCGCTTGCCATTTTCTTCAAATGGGAAGCGGTTCTTTACCTGAACCGCTTGCCATTCTCTTTTTTTTTTTTTCCTAAATTATTATTAATTTGTAAATAATATAATTAGTGACCTGTTTTAATATAAATAGTCATGTCTTAATTATAATAGGTTCCTGTCACAATAATATTAATATTATTAATAATAATATTATTATTATTATTAATATTAATATTATTAATAATAATAATATACAATATATTACATGAAATAAAAATTACATATATATATATATATATATCATATCAAAAGTAACATCATTGTGATATTGAATTAACAATAATATGTAAGTACAACAAAATGTGTAAAGATATATAACACCATCAATAGCTACGTACTAATCATAATGAATGTTGATATAAAAAAAACATATACACTAACTAAAATAATGTTCATCATACTAATAACTAATAAACTCAAGCTCACTAATTAAGTTGGTGTGTGTGCACCCACTCCGACAATACTAATAGATGCCGTCAAATGTCACGAAATAAGCCCACATGTCGCGAATTTCATCGATTTCTTTGCTTGTTAACGGGCCTTCCCTTTGAATCGCGCAAACCTTTAGGAAAAAAAAACAAACATTATATATATAACACTTGACTATTATAAAAAAAATTAAAATAATTAGCTAGCTAAGACTAATTGATGCCATTTACAAATCACATCAAAAGAGCATTATGCCATTTACAAATCACATCAAAAGAGCATTACGCATTTTACCCATTGATGCCCCATTATAAGTCCTATATGACTTGTACTTTTCCCATTTTCTACATTTCATATCATATGCACTAATTCTCTATCAAAACAAGTCAATATTACCTAGTCTTAGGTGTCTAAGGCTTGAAATCACATCAAAAGAACATTTTACTAAGTTTTAGGACGTATTTTATACAAGATGCCCCAAAAAAGGCCTATATGACTTATACTTTGTCCATTTTCTACATTTTTTACCAAATATTTTGTTATTCTCCCTGTAAGCTTGATTTTTACTCAACTTTGCAATTTTTTTTATCAAAGTAGCCTTATATTTGCTAAGATGTGGGGAGAGCAGAACCTAAACCAACAAAATTTTCAATGTGTAAATTTGGGTAAAACAAATGACTATCATTCAAGCTTAGCAATATATTTAGCATATGCGAATTTGAGACTGCAATTGACGAACTGTATTTCTAAGAATTAGAAGATTATATGCTTCAAAGTGCAACTCTAGAAACAGGTTCATCTAAACTTACACAAATTTAACATTCAGAAAGTGTATATATCAAAATGCAGGATTGCATTACAAAAACATCCAACGCTGCAGAAAATAGTAACACCTATCTTTCTCCATCCGAATTCAGTCATCAACATATATATACATACAGCATCACCTAAATCATAGGTTTGACTTCCAAAGCCCATTTCCCCTATTCAGTTGTATTGCTAGAAACTAAAAGTGTGTTTTTATCAAAGGGTTAACACCCAAGATTAAGATACCTAGTGAAGGATGAATTAAACATCTGTACCTCTGCCCTCTCGCTGTCATGATTCCTTATTAGAGTTATTACTTCAGTTGATCTCTTCGACCTTTTCCTCCATGGCTCCATCAGTCACTTTTGTCATTTGACTAATCAAAGTAAGCTTATCTGTATTAGCCAAAGAGAGAATATAATATGTTACAAAAATACTTCAAACACAGACTGCAAATTCGGATCATGACATTCCGTTAAATTACCATTACTGGTGATCATGGTCTTATACTCTTATGGAACATAAAATGGACTATAAACACACACACACGCGCGCACCAGAAGAAGCAGAGGAGGGGAATGGAAAGCAAATTAAGATCCCAAAATATAGAAATATTTAGTGTGATCACAAGATAATAATATAAAATAAAAGGCAACAAAATTCTCTAAAACAATACTCAAACCCAAATGAGTAAAGCAAAGATATATGTTTTGTGTCAACACTCAACACACATTACAAGCAACATACACACAATCACAGAGTTAAAGCAAATAGAATGTAAATGCAAAGCTAAAACTTGCCCTCGCCATAGAACAGAGTGCAAGTGAGCAAAAAGTAGACTTTAGCTAAAGGATTAATTTCTCCAAGTAGGAGTTACATACAAAACACATCTTTTCAGTCTAGTTACAATGTATCATCATGCTACAATATTCAAGATATGTGGGGGGTGCAATACTGATATACCTTCTATATGAATGTATGTAAATACCAAAACTGATATACCAACTCAAGCCTCTTTTTGTTCACGGTCAGTGTTGGATACTTAGACCCTCTCCAATGGTGAGACTTAAGTGAGTATTTTTAGGAGAGAGAGAGTATTTTTTGCAATGTATACCAATAAGTTGGTATCTAAACTTAGCAACTCTAAAAGAAAGTTGCTAATTTTAGATACTCAACTTTGAGTCTCATTTGACAAAAAGTGTGGGCCCTTGTCAATATTCTAATATATTTTATAATTTATTTAAGTTTTACCTATTTTTTTTATTATTTTTGATCTTACAATAATTTATGGGCCATAAATTGAAAGTGACATTTGTATATTTTAGGGAGTCTCACCATTGGAAAATTAGACTTAACATGAGTTGCTAAATTGAGAAGTGGGTATGATCTCACCATTTGAGGTAAAAAATAATTCATTTTGTATTTCAATACTCAAAGTTGAGTCTCACCATTGGAGATGGTCTTATAAGCATGGGAAGGCATGATAAAAGGATTTACAGCACCGCAGAAATATGCAGATATAATGCAGATTGATTCCATCAATATAAAATATAAAAAATTATCACACGACTCAAACCTGGGCGAACGCACAAGTGATTAATGTTGGGCAATAGAAAAATTAGTATTTGCAAAATGAAAAGCACAGGTTACTGTATGGGATGAAGTGTGAAATGGGTCGACATCTTAATAAATATGGATATGAACCCAACGTATCTATTGAATAGGTTGATTTGTTCCATAAAGCATACATATCGGCCTATCGGTACTCGGCACGTGGCAGCAATAGCTTGACACTTGGAAAGAAAAGCTTTGCATGCTTCGTAGCCACCTGTCATGAGGTTCATTATAAATAGTAGGTTAAGCTCTATTAATGGTAAGCATTTTTTACTCTCTCTCTCTCTCTACTTCTCTCTTTTACTTATCTTCTTTTTCTTAGACACATTCTAACTTTATCATCGGAGTGGTTATCCCCGGATCACCCCGGGGTTAGCTAACTTCTGTCCATTGTGTAGGTTCTCAGCTTGCCGATAGGAGTATCAGGATCTCGGACTCCGATTCATTTTCCCGACTTTACATCTTGTCATTCAACTTCGATGAGATCTGTAATTTCGCAAGCAAGTCTACCATCTTTGAAATCATTACTTGATGCAGTGATTACGCTACCGGAGAAGTTAATTAAACAGTTTGATGAACTCCTTGGAAGCGTGAAAAGCTTCATACAGAACTTGTATTCCATCCATACTTTATTTTTTAAAACCCCATATTTATCACTATACGAATAAACAAACACATCAAGCTGCTCCAAAACAGTCGCATTACTTAGAAACTCTTCCAGCAACTTAATCCCGCGGCCATTTGGCTCCATGTCTGATATCTGTAGCATCTTGAGATTACTTAGCAAACAGCTTGGAACTTGACTATCCGATTCCAAAAGGCAAACGCCTATTGTTAAATTGATGAGATTATGGAAAATTGGCAAAGTAACATCCATCAAATAAAGACCACTAAAATTGTTGAAGGTAAGGTATCTAGCACAAGATATCCCTAGGAACAGTGGTATCATACGGCTAAGATAATCGTCTTGTTGATCACTATAATAGTCAGGAATGGCAACAATGGCTTCTTGTTGAGCCCTTGGATTATTCACAAAGTGATAAAAAGGTAACGGACCAGTTGTCCCAAAATTCTCGAGGTTAGGGGCATCAATAGAAAAAATGCACTTGTGGCTGTACGATTCCATATGTATTTCCAAATCCTTGAGATTCGGGGCAACAATATCAACAAAGTGATCCTTCTCCTTAAACCTAACAAACAGACTTAAATATACCAATAGCGGGCAGGATTTAAAAAGAGTACGCATCAGAGTACGATTAGAGTCACAAAGACCCATATTAAGTTTCTTCAAATTAGGAAGATTGATCAACATATCATCACTATTATCATCGGGAAACTTCCATTCATACCTGAATGGAAGTTGAAGTACAACAAGTGATTGAGTTGTGAAAAGGCAATCTGGAAATTCAAAGAAATGGATGTTTCTACAGTGGTCCATTTCAAATGGACTACCACTATACTTAAATCTCATTGGCTGATTTTATCTTTTTTTTTTAAGCATGGTCAAACCTTAAATTAAGCAATTTCCTTTTTTAATTCTTTTTTTTATTTTCCAAAATCTTTTTTAATTCTTTTTTGATTAACCAAAATTTAATTACTCTATTTCCGAAAATCAATTTATAATATTCGAAATTGATTTAATAAATTCAGTTTTTAATTAAATTAAAAAAACAGATTAAATTAAAATAACAAAAACCAAAAAAAAGTTCATCAAAGTTCTTCGTGTTCTTCGTTGTTCATCAATGTTCATCGACATTCTTCAACGTCCTACAATTTTGTGCAACAAATCGATGAATTTCTCAACGAAATTAAGAGTTACAGTCGTACATCGATGAAGAAACCGATGGAGAAGAACAGCATTCGTGCGTGGATGGAGAAAACGAAATCGGATTTAAAATCCCGATTCATAGCGGCGTTATTATGAAAGAATTGTACAATATAAATCATCGGATGCAAAAAACATCGAATTTATGTATTCGATCAAAAAAATGTTGATTTATTTCGGTAATCTGAGTTATTCTAGAAACCCAGTTAAGAAACGCGATATCTTTTCTTCGAAACGCTGTTTGATCCAAAAAATTTCAAAATCGAATAACAAATTGTGTTTGTGTTTTAGGTATTCACCTACTTACAAATAGGACATCACCTTTTACGGACATCTTTAATAATAAATTGTTATGCCCTTACCTTAAGTTGGACATTACTATTTAATGTGCGACCATTACAAAATAACGTAACCAATACTTGTTTAAAATTTGAATTCAATCTCCTGTCAAAATAAAAATTTTAAAAAAAAAATTAAATTCAATAGCCTCAATATCTTTTAGGATATATTTTAACATAAGAAATATTATTTTAAAATTGTTCAATCAACAATGATAAAAAGGATAGTTTCCTAATTTCTTATCTTATTATGAATGTATAAAAGATTTTAAGAATAGTATAATTTTCAAATTCGAAAAGATTATATTATACTATTTTCAGAATATTTTTACGCTGCACATCTCCATCGTTGTACAAGGAAAACTCTTTGCAAATTTTGCGGCTGCCGAATATTGTGTTTGAACACCATGGTTAAAAAGAAAGCAGATGTAAGTGTACTTAAATCATATTTGTTTATATGTATTTGTACTGTAATTTAATTATTAAATTGTTTAATTTTTATTTGATTCAATCATATATGTAGGGTTTATGTATTGAAATTATTCAAAAAAAAATAAATAGCATAAATAATCTAGGGTTTATGTTCTCGATAAAGACTTGTAATTTACTTGCTTTTCCTTGTAGAAAGATAAGGATATGATAAAAGACATTCACAGCAAAGTGTCAAACATGGAGGCGTCATTGGCTGCACTACTCACCGAAGTTGCTAGTATAAAAAGTTTAGCCAATAGTACGTCCAAGGTTCCAGAATCAATTGGTACGACCAATCAAAATCAACAACTCGTAAATCGCTCTAAGTCTCCTTTCCTAAGCCCAAATGGTGAGTTGATTGTTAGTACACGTGTCTCAACCACTAAGAGGAAGCTAGATGTGGACAACACTCAAGATGCGGACAACACTCTAGATGTGGTGGAAAACACTGACTTTGAAAACGAAGAACAAGTTAATTGCTTCGATATTGATTCATTCAGCATTCGTAATATCCGTTTTAATGAGCCTCAATTTCCGCCGGGTCTTGAAACACTTAAGGACCTTATTGAGAAGGAGGAAACAGTGAAGGACACAAAAGCAAAAGAGAAGGCGAAAAGCCCTGACATCAAATTGAAAACTCCAAAGGCAAAATCAAAAGCAAATACTGGTAATGACAAATCAAATGACATGCTTTCCTCAGATTCAAATTCAGAGAAGAGGCCTTTTAGGAGGCCAAGGACTAAAGCAATAAATCAAGTAATCGATGATTCTCTGATTGTAGAAAAGGTAATGATTCATTAATATATAGGTCATTACATTAAAATAAGGGCAAACCAAAAGCACAATTGGAGAAGGTAATAGACATGAATAATTCCTTAACATTTAATTTTTCTACTGACTGCTAAGTATTGCTAACTGTGTATTGTAGCAACATACACCTGTTCATGAAAGAACTCCAACGTGCTCCATTGAGAAGGATAATCAAACTCTTGGAGAATTGGTAATCATATCATATTTCCTTTATGTTTCTTAATTTGATATTCAACTCTATGTGATCCAAATAAGTGACATCATACAAAAAATTATTTTCAGGCCCAGTTATCAAAATCAAAGAGGCAGAAGAAATGCATGACAAATGCATTTACCAGAGAGGTGATCTCGTATAAAATGATTTGTTTACAGCAATGACTAAACACAGTGCTGGTTATTGCATAATTAATTTATTATCCTATTTTCTTATGGTTCATTGTTATCTAAATTACTACGCATACATAACACGTAGGGACCAACAAATAAGGTTGAAGTACAAGGTGGTGATGATAATGGTGATGTGAATCAGTTTCAATATCAGCATTCTTCTCCAACTCCCTTATTTCTTGAATATGTATCAAAATTAACATCCTTGGAGAAACATATATGTATCATGGTTCACAAAGAACGGCATTCTGAAGAATTCTATCGTGCCAAAAATAAACCAATTATCAGGTTGACCATCGGTGAATCTTGGTCTTTGTATCCAGATAGATTTCTATCTGCTCAGGTATGATATATCGTAATCTTCTAACCCTTATTAGTTCAATGATCATAGACATGTTAACCTATATGTCATTTGTTTTGTAATTTTTTTTCTCCCTTCAAATGCAGCTGATAAATGTGTACTTATATGATTTGGTAATGGGATTAAATGACCCAACTAAGCTCATATTGCCGGCAATATTTCAGGTATTCACAATAGTTAGTATTACACATGTCAATTCATTATGATTTATAACAATAGTTTATTTAAACACTGCATCCAGACTATAGTAATGAGATCAGATGAACAGTGCCAGCATATGATAAATCAATCTACACTTAATTACTGGTACAAAGTGTTTGAACCCTTTGTACCGTCTGGAGATCTCGACAAGATTGAACAGGTTTGCGCCTTTTTTGTTTGGTACAATTCTGCATGTGTTTAATGGTATGTGCGTCACTAAATGATGTATGTTCATCAGATATTCATCCCAGTTACGGAATTAGGCGCGCCAAATTGGTTCCTACTAGTATATCATGTCTTTGATAAAATGGTGTACATCGTTGATCCGCAAGAGAATACTAATAGCCGAATGCTTCTTTCAATGGATATGGTAACTATCTGATTGTGTGTTAGCCTTAATGTTATTGTTGTTCTTGTTTGTTTACAATGGTTTATGAAATTGAGAACAGATGAAATATGCTAGCAATGCTACACGAAGAAATCCATTGGGTCGATTTTTCAAAGACTATACAGTTATTTCACATCAATTTGTAGATGTTCATACGCAACCACATGGGTACATCCATCTACCATCATAGCATTAACCCAAATAATCATCAGTTTAATCTATATTGCTAAGTTAACTTTATTTCCTACTTCTTTTTAGTCGTGATTGTGGAATGTATGTATTGAAGTACATCGAGTGTGGTGATATCAGGGCCATGAAGGACATTACATATTCAGTATGTTTTGTAACTTTATACTTGACATACTTAGACATGTTGGTCATGTACTTTATACTTTCTGGTATCAAAATGAATATGCCGAGGATGATGATTGACTACATGATTACTACTCAAAGATCGTCAAAGAAAGGTCTATTCCTTCCTTATGGGATGTGGTTGACCAAGATTTTTATGCATTTTAATGTTGATTTATCTGAGGAAGTAGAGACATCTAGTCCAAAGCAGCCGTTTAACGACAGCACCGCTAAAAATGCTTTGGGGTACGAATTTGATACCAAAGCAAATAAGTGGGTTAAAGTAGGGGTCAAGCGTGCACCTATACGTAGACGCGAACCAGCAGTGAAGGTGGCAGATGATGTTGATATTGATGATGATGATGATGTTGATGCTGACGTAGCCCTTTTAGACGCTGCCGTACTTGAGAGCATCGTTGTGCAAGAAATGCTTAAGCGTATGCGGCCGGACCTATTCACTGCTGATGTTATGAGTGAAATCCGAGAGAGTGCACAGATAATGCTAGACGCTCGTAATGAGGCTCCAGGTATTTATTCTACTTAAAATTATTTAATTTACATTATGGTGTTTATGTCAGACTTAATTTGTTGTGCCTATAAATCTTGTTGATTAATGCCTATGATCTGTTATTATTAAATAGGTAATTGCATATACATAAGTATATAAATACCTATGTAAATCAAGCTTATGTTTTATGCTTTCTTTGTAATTGGTAATTGCATATCTATATGTATGTTAATACCTATGATCTATATAAGTAAAACAGAACCTTTTATTTTATTTTTTTTTTTGTTTTTGACAAAACCTTTTATTTCAAATCTCACTCATACTAGCAATTAATTAAAAATAATTGTTTTACTAAGCTTCATAGTCCCCATATACCTTGTTGGTTATTGCCATGATCTGTAATTGCTTATTGACTATTTTCTGTAATTGCCAATCTATATGTTGGTAATTACTTATATTGGTTGAACTCGTTCTAAAGTTTATGTTCAAAACATTAATATGTAATGATATAATGAAACTTTTGATATTACCGAATTATTTTACCCTGACAATTAAGGGGCACTAATTGTATTGTTTTTATACATTGTTTGGAAGCTGATGATGAGGATGATGATGAGCCTGATGCTGACCTGGGAGGCAGTGGTGCTGGTGGTGGTGGTAATGGTGAATCTGATCCTGATTCTGGAAATGATGACTTTGGTGATGATTAAGCTATCGACTTTTATGTTGTTTTTTTTAGTTAGTATTTTATGGTTATGCTATCGACTGTTGTAGAAAGGTATCTGATACGTGTCGTTTCCCGTATAAAATTAATTAATAATTTACCTTAACTTAAACCTCAAAAATATTAACAACTAGTAAAAAGGGTAAGTAAGGGTCGAACCCACGAGGAGATTGGTTAACTCTATAAACTCAAAATTAAACTCGAAACGTAAACTATATACATAAAAGAGTACTATTCACACTATGTACATGAAATTTGGGGGGGTTTAAATGATAATAGTCAACTAATACTACTATGAAAAATAGAATCTAAACTACTATATACAATTGACGACTTACTTAACCAACTCCATTCATAACTTTACTTGAATTAACTTATTGGAAATTATAACTAACCGGCCTCGCACGATTAATCAACTTAATTACTGGACTAACTGTAGAGACTTTAGTAACAAAGACTCCCTATCTCCCTTATTTGAAACCAATTGCGAACTAAGCCAAAATCGACTCTAAACCAATCTAATTAACACAAATATGTTGCAACTTGCATGAATTAGTCTTGGCAGCATTAATATCTAGGAGACCTCATTAGCCCTAACTAATCTAATCACTTAAATGTCGGATTAGTTAGATTGAAATTGCTTTCTAATTTAAACCAAACCGTAATCGCAGACTCGATTTAAAATTAGGGACTACTCTCCTATACGATTCAAACTAAGTCGAATCATATAGATAGCAATAATTTACAACTAACAACATGAAAGATAACAATCAATATCGAATTGCAAATTTATTAATCAAGAACAAGCAAATTTCAAATACCCATTAAATAAAAAAACGTAGTACTATCAAGATTCAATTATAATACCAATAAACCAATAAAAGTATCTCATCAAATTAGGAAAGAACATCAAATAAATCAGTAATATGGAACAATTAAGTTAAGAAGAAGACTTATGAAATATACTCCCAAGAACACCCGAATAAACCCGGCTTCGACCCCCGCGATTCACCTTCGTTCTCGTACTACCTTGGATGCGAGACTAAGCTCCCCTCCAATGGCTATCTTTTCTTCACCAATTGCCCACTTACGACTCACTCGAACAATTTCGCTCTTTGTATAATTGTTGGCTAAGTTGTGTGTGTTTTAGAGGGAATAATTGGGGGTTTTTTTATAAGCAAAGATAACCTAGGTTTTCCGGAATCAAAGAGATATATTAGGGAAAACAGATAGAGATCCATCTTCTCTTTATCTTGCATGAAATTCGGAGGAGATTTGTTGAAGATGAAACTTGATAATGATGGTGGTGAGGTTCTGGTACTCACGCACCTCTTTCTCCCTTTTCTTCTTATCCTTTTATTTTCTCTTTTTCTTTGTTCTTGATTTTGTAGTTGCACTTGCACGTACCTTTTGCTCCAAGTGGGCTTCTTGAATTTTCTTAGCCCACTCAATTTACCTTCTTTGCTCTTGACTTTTGGCACATGTTATTTGGAATGTTGGAGTAGTACATATGATAATATGGGCTTCATTCTTCCAAGTCCATTTAATACTCTTTCTTATTTTCCTACCAAGAACACACAACATAATTTTAAGTACCACTTATTATAAAAATAGCAATAAAATAAAATACAAATTAAAATAATATCTAAAATAATAAAAATAGATAATTTCATAAATTAACTAGAATAAAATGACTATAAGACTAATATTAGGGACTAAAAATATGGTATATTATGCACTTATCAAATTCCCCCACACTTAGTCTTTGATCGCCCTCGAACAAACTAAATAAAACTAACCTATAAAAGCAATAGACCTAACTCACTGTCGTAGGAATCATGGTTACACTTAGCATGTGCAACAAGTCCTCTAACGTGAGAACATACCCACAAAGTTTCTTAATTTGGAATCTTTGAATCAATCAGCAAACATAACTAACATAAGCATTTAAACACTCACCAGCATGCATGGACCATATATTTGACATTTATACAGATTTCAACACCCTCAATGTCCGACATCGTATCATTTCTGTTTCTCACCTTTATTTTAGATATTTGATTATATGTCTCTGATCATTAGAACTTTTATTAAAAGAACAAGGTAAAATGAAAGTGGGAACTATGTTTGGGCTTGTAATGGTACAGGTGGAGACTAGTAGAGCACATTAATACGTAGTACATTTATATCACACATCAACATACTTTTTTTTTTTTCTTTTTTTTTTTTGGTATTAGTCTCAGGACTCTTAATGTTTTGTCTCTGTCAAACAGTTCTTGTAGCGAGTGTTCGACCAGTGACTCCCAGTCCAATTGGCCCAAGGCACTAGGTTTTAAGATACCCTACGGATCTACTTACTCGAACTGCTTAAGCATGAGATAAGAACATCACACGTACATAACTGGGTTTTGAACCTTTTTTTTTTTTATTTATTATTTTTTTTTTTTTGTTAAACCCAGACATTGGTACGCAGAGCCTTCAAATCTGAAACTTTTCATTAGAAAACCACCAAATAATGACACCCACCATTCCACTTTACATCACAATTTACAATATGCTCTACTAATCCCAAAAGGTGTTTCGATGGTTTTCTGGACAGAGGCACATTTAATTTGTGAGTTTATATGATAAGAAACTTAAGCTCAAATTGGCTCAATATTGGATGATGTAAGTGGTAGGCTTTGAGACATGATAAAATTATTAATGAGAAACAAAAACTTTTACTAATCATACCAAAGAGGGGTTTAATCTATCTTTCATGTCTGTAATCCACAGCATGCAATAAATAAGAGACATTTTTTTTTTATTTATTTGCTGATTAACCCAAAGTTCCTTCATTTATTCATGAAACTAGAAATAACAAACTTATTATTCGACAGCACCTCCTCTAAATTAAAAGCAATCCACTAAAAAATGAGCTATTTTTTACAGCCAAATATCCATTCAAATAGCATTCTCTCAACAACCAAATCAATTTCAAATATTCAATCCCCCCCCCCCCCCCGCACTTAAACTTTTCATTGTCCTCGATGAAAACAAAAGGAAAGAAAGCACGTACAAAAGGAAAGAAAGGGAAGGAGAAACTTAGCTGGTCATGTGAGTTGTTTCAATGCTGGGGATCAGCCCCAAGTTTGTGTTATGTTCTGGAAGATTTGCAAACTTTAAAATTTGAAGTACGGTGAAGCATCAAGCAGGTCATTTGTCTTATCAAAGAGTGAAATGTCCTGTCTAACCCTTTGTATTTGTTTGTTCAATCTGCCAGAGCAACATGGGGTAAGGCTGGTGCTAATTTCAAAACAAAAAGAACTCACAAAAACATGAACTATTAAAGAAAGGAAGAAAGTGCAGAAAAATAATCTTGGGTTGCCTCCCAAGAAGCGCCTTTAGTTTATGTCGTTGGCTCGACATTCTTCCCTTCATGCTTGTTCAAAGAATAAGTCTTCAATCATGGTCACATAAGCTTGGTCATAGGATGGTTTTAACCTGTGACCATTAACCTTGAAAACTTTGTTAGTATTAAAATCCTTGATTTCTACTGCACCATGAGGAAAAACATTAGTAACAGTAAAGGGGCCAAGCCATCTAGTTTGCAATTTTCCTGGAAATAATTTCAACCGAGCATTAAAAAGAAGAACTTTTTGCCCAACCTGAAATGATTTCCTAGCTATGTTCTTATCATGGAAGGCTTTGGTTTTGTCTTTATAGATTTTGGCATTTTCATATGCCTCTAACCTCAATTCTTCCAGTTCAAGCAACTGTAATTTCCTTTCTTTTCCAGCAAGGTCGTAGTCTAAATTACATTGCTTTACTGCCCAAAAGGACTTATGCTTAATTTCCACAGGCAAGTGACATGCTTTACCAAAAACAAGTCTAAATGGAGACATATCTAAAGGAGTTTTATATGCAGTTCTATATGCCCACAATGCATCACCCAATCGAAGACTCCAATCTTTCCTATTAGGATTAACCATTTTCTCAAGAATTGATTTTATTTCCCTGTTAGAAACCTCAGCCTGCCCATTGGTTTGAGGATGGTATGCAGTAGCAAGTCTATAGGTTACATGATATTTTTCCAAAAGAGCACCAAAGGTTTTGTTGCAAAAATGAGTCCCTCTATCACTTATGATGGCCTTAGGCATGCCAATTCTATTAAAAATATGACTCTTAACAAACTTAACAATAGTTTTAGCATCATCAGTTATCACAGCCTTTGCCTCTACCCATTTAGATACATAATCGACAGCAAGAATGATATAAACTTTACCAAAAGAAGAAGGAAAGGGGCCCATAAAATCTATACCCCACACATCAAATATTTCACAAATAAGGATACCAGATTGAGGCATTTCATTTCTTTTAGACAAATTTCCAGTCTTTTGGCAACGTTCACAAGATTTACAAAACAAATATGCATCTTTGTAAATAGTAGGCCAATATAATCCACATTCAAGTACCTTATGAGCAGTCCTCTGAGGACCAAAATGTCCTCCACTTTCAAAATTATGACAAAAAGTAAGAATAGAGGCATATTCAGGTTTGTCTACACATCTTCTAATCATTTGGTCAGAACATGATTTCCATAAATATGGATCATCCCACATATAATATTTAGAATCAGATATAATCTTATTCTTTTGAGCTTTAGTGAGTGTAGGGGGAAATGTTCCAGTCACTAGATAGTTAACAATATCAGCATACCAAGGAGTGTCAACACTATATAAAGATGCAAGCTGCTCATCAGGAAAAAATTCAGTTATTAAAGGCCAATCCTCTCTGGGAACAATTCTACTTAGATGGTCGGCAACTGGGTTTTCAACACCTTTTCTATCTCTAATTTCTACGTTAAATTCCTGTAATAGAAGCATCCACCTAAGCAACTTAGGTGTTGAATGACTTTTCTTTAACAAATATTTAAGAGCTGCATGATCAGAATAAACAATCACGCGAGTGCCAAGTAAGTAAGACCTAAACTTCTCTAAAGCAAAAACAACAGCATACATCTCTTTTTCAGTGACAGTGTAATTGCATTGAGCATAATCTAGTGATTTAGAAGCATAATGGATCACATAGGACTCTTTATCCTTCTTTTGCCCTAAAACTGCTCCTACAGCCTTATTACTAGCATCACACATAATTTCAAAAGGCAAAGACCAATCAGGGGGTCTAATCACAGGAGCACTTGTCAATTTGTCTTTTAAATCATCAAAAGCTTTCTTGCATTCATCATTAAAGTCAAAAACAACATCTTTAGCAAGCAATGCACATAAAGGTGAAGCAATCTTAGAGAAATTTTTGATAAAGCGTCTATAAAAGCCAGCATGTCCTAAAAATGATCTAACATCACGAACACATGTAGGATAAGGCAAAGAACTAATGACATCAATTTTAGCTTTATCAACCTCTAGACCCTTGGCACTAACAACATGACTAAGAACTACACCTTGTTCAACCATAAAATGACATTTTTCAAAATTCAAAACAAGGTTAGTTTCAACACATCTTTTCAAAACTTGAGATAAAGCATGAAGACATCTATCAAACGAATCACCAAACACAGTAAAATCATCCATAAACACTTCCATATCTTGTTGAATCAAATCAGAAAATATACTCATCATGCATCTTTGAAAAGTTCCAGGAGCATTGCATAAACCAAAAGGCATTCTTCTAAAAGCAAATGTACCAAAAGGACAAGTAAAAGTGGTTTTATCTTGATCTTCAGGGGCAATGGGTACTTGTGTGTAACCTGAATAACCATCTAGAAAACAGAAATAAGATTGTCCAGCAAGTTTTTCTAACATCTGATCAATAAATGGAAGGGGAAAATGATCTTTTCTAGTAGCTTGATTAAGTTTCCTATAGTCAATACAAACTCTCCATCCATTAGAAACTCTAGTAGGGACAAGCTCTCCTTCATTATTTTCTACAACAGTTATTCCACTCTTTTTAGGTACCACATGAATTGGACTTACCCATTGGGAATCAGAAATAGGGTAAATCACTCCTGCATCTAACCACTTTAGAATTTCCTTTTTAACTACTTCCATCATTGAAGGATTCAATCTACGTTGAGCCTCTCTAGTTGGTTTAGCATCTTTTTCAAGAAAAATTTTATGCATGCACATAGCGGGGCTAATGCCTTTTATGTCAGCTAAAGTCCATCCTAAGGCTTCCTTATGATTTTTAAGCAAATTCAATAACCTAATCTCTTGAGATTGATTTAAAGAACTTGAAATAATCACAGGTAGAGTCTCATTATCACCCAAATAAACATACTTCAGATTAGACGGAAGGGGTTTCAATTCTAATTCAGGTGGCTTAACAATAGAAGGAATCAATTTAGGCACAACAGAGGGTAAAGATTTTGTGCATCCATTAGAAACATCAGATTCAATCACATCAGACGATGCTACAAAAGAATCAACCAATTCTGTTTTTTCAATATCACCAAAAACACCATTTTCAAACAAATTTTCACACCACTCATCAAAGACATCCTGAGCCATCCAATCACATGCATCAAAAGAATCTATAGAACTAACATTATTGACATCATTAGGATATTTCATAGCATCAAATATGTTGAATTTTATCAGTTCTCCATCAAATTCCATTGTCAAATTACCTTCATGAACATCAATTTTAGTCTTGGAAGTCTTTAGAAAAGGACGTCCCAACAACAAAGGAACGCTATCAGATTTATCACCCATATCAAGCACATAAAAATCAGCAGGAAAAACTAATTCATTCACTTGAACAAGCACATCTTCTAAAACTCCCATGGGAAATGCATTAGATCTATCAGCTAGTTGGATAACCACATTAGTCTTAGACAAAGGACCAACATTCAAAGTATCATATACAGACTTAGGCATGACATTGATTGAAGCACCTAAATCTAGCATGCATCTTTCAAAAATAGAGTTACCAATTTTACATGGAATAGAAAACATGCCAGGATCCTTACATTTAGGGGGAAGTTTCTTTTGAATTACTGCTGAAATATTTTCCCCCATACTTACCTTCTCAGAAGGGCGAAATTGTCTCTTATTAGTACAAAGTTCCTTAAGAAACTTTGCATAGCGTGGTACCTGCTTAATAGCATCAAGAAGAGGAATATTAACTTCAATTTTCCTAAAAGTCTCTAGAATTTCATTGTCCATAGCTTCTTTCCTAGACTTAGCAAAACGGGAGGGGAAAGGGGGAACATCTTTAAAACGAGAAACATCAAAATTCACATCAGAATTACTCTTCCCTGCAGGTTCTTTCTCGCTCTCTTTATCATGTTTTTCCTTACTCTCACTATCTACATCTTTAGGTCTGACTTCTACTTCTTTCTCTACTGCTCTTTTCTTCATTCTAGGTTCTGCTAACTCTTTACCACTCCTAAGTGTTACAGCTTTAGCATGTTCATTTGGATTGGCAAGTGTTTGAGAAGGAAGTCTATTCGAGAGTTGAGATTCCAAATTACTGAGAGTATTGCTTATTTGACCTATCTGAGTGTCTATGTGATGTAAGTGAATGTCAGTTTTCTTTTGATATTCAACACCTTGATCATGAACCTGTCCTATTTGGTTTGCTAACTGTTTCACCAAATCTTCTAATGAAGGGCTAGCAGGTTTATGTGATGGGTTTTGTTGACCATGTTGCTTAAATTGATTAAACTGTTGAAATTGTGGTCTATTTCCATACCTTAGATTAGGGTGGTCTTTCCAACCTTCATTATAAGTTTGTGAGAAAGGATCATACTTTCTATTTTGTTGACTAGAAAAACCTCCTAAGGCATTAACATCTTCACTCTGTAAAGTAGGACATTCATCAGTAGCATGAGAAAAATCAGAACACCACCACAAACTCTAGATTTAGACTCATTACTAGCAATTTTAGAAACAAGAGTAGTTAAAGTAGCAATTTGTTGAGAATTTTCTTGCAATTGATTCTGAATACCACTTATATCAATTTCATTTACTCTTTTAACATCATTTCTTGTACTAAACTGCTGTGTGTTTTGAGCCATATTAGAGATTAATTTTCTAGCTTGACTTGGTGTTTTATCCACTAATGCACCTCCACTAGATGCATCTATCATACCCCTATCATTAGGTGACAACCCCTCATAAAAGTATTGAATTAGCAATTGATCACTAATTTGATGTTGTGGACAAGATGAACAAAGCCTATTAAAACGTTGCCAATACTCATATAAAGACTCATTATTATTCTGTCTAATTCCGCAAATTTCCTTCCTAATAGAACCTATACGACTTGCAGGAAAGAATCTTTCAAGAAAAACTTTTTCTAATTCTGCCCAAGAATTAATGGAACTAGATGGAAGTTGCTCATATAACCACTCTTTAGCAGGATCTTGCAAAGAAAAAGGAAAAGCATGCAATCTAATATGTTCCTGTTCTATTCCTTCGGGATTCATAGAAGAACATACAACTTTAAACTCTTTTAAATGTCTATAAGGATTCTCACCTGCGTTCCCATAGAATTTAGGGAGAAGATTAAGGAAACCTGAGTTCAGTTTGAGGGGATTCTCTAGCTCCGGAAAGACAATGCAGAGAGGATCTTCTCCTGTTTTAGGGGCTCCCAGTTCTTTCAATGTCTGTTCTGCCATGTTGTTATATTTAATCGGCAATGGATCTTCTAATTCAAGTGCTGGTTCAGCACTGAAAATATGAAGAAGCTCCTCTGGTTTTGCTCCGTTTATCACGTCTATGTACGCTCTTATGCGCTGAAGTCTTGCTTCTTTATCGTACGCGTACATGCACCTATAAAGAAAACATAGATTAATGAGAGATGAACTTGTGTGAAAATAAATTTCTGGTCAGAACCAAAATATAGGCAAAATAAAGAGTTGATATCAGTTATTCAGATCAAACAAGACATGTTTGATTACAGGTAGTTCTGACAGTAAGTATGCTGAAATTAAAAAGCATCAGACAAACTAAGAAATTATATGAACCTGACCAAGCAATCTCATGAAATCATCGGTTGTCATGTGCAAATTCTCACAACTAATTTTGCTCAAATTTTACTCAAGTAGATATAAATCAGTTTAGCATTTCAACAAAATTTTAGCAAAGTGGTCGTCCTGAAATTAGGATTAAGCATACAATCATTCATGCATCTGTAAAAATTCAACACGTAAAGCTAGCTATTACCAATCTTATTCTGTCAGATTACTTCTGCCAGGTCTTATTAGGACACTTTTATAACATGCATAATTTAGTTTTATTAATTGTTCTTTTATCAGATTTCTCATCCAAGGCTGTCAATACTTGCAAAAACATAAAGATGAGAAAGTAACAAGTACAAGAATCCTTATGAGCAGTCTAATCAAAACATAAACAAAACATGCATCACAGCCATATAATTTGAAATACATCATATGCATTTGATGCACAATATTGCTAACAGAAAAAGTCTACCTTAAAATAGAATGTGTAAGAAATAAGGTCTCTATTCTATAATGTAGATAATACTACCTACATAAAATATTTTCCACTACTATGACTGCATTATTTCTAGAGGCAGAAAAAAAAAAAAAAAAAAAAAAATCAGGTAAGTCACGCAATAGGTATAACAATATATGATGTGCAACTCAGGATATTACTATCATAAAATAAGGGAATTCTTGCAATTTCACTTGAATTTTAATTCACATATAGTTTTTATTTATGAGGCCATATAATTTTTCAAGGTGCACAATAATAATCTGACAAAACACGATGCAGCAAGAATAAGGATACTAGCATAACCAATAACTTTGTATAAATTAACTCTTCCACCTAAGTGGGAAACTAGATGGCAATATAAGCCCTTGTAGAGTTCATTTTCCTCACTGATAACAAGCACAAATCATGCAAAAAGATGTTAGTAAACATGACATGAACTTGTCAACATGAACACTATTATGTGAGTTAGTTTAGATTACGCTTGCAAAAACTTATCCAATAAACAAGCAATATTCAGATGATACGAATTACCACAAGTTAAGCCAGATTTGAAAATAAACTCATTCTAATGATAAGTGTACCAACCACTTTATATTGTTGCAATCAAATAGCTTGATAATTCATATTCTCTTATGGTAAACATATTAATTAGTACTCCATCCCTATTATACCCTAGCATACCTCAATCAATTAGAACCATACTAACCAGACACCTTTAGCTATTTATTTCAGATTAAAAAAAACTATTAAAATCAAGCAATAGTTAAGCTAGTGGCATGCACGTGATCAATTAACCATATTTCATACATACTATACTACTTGATAAGGACTTTCACTCATACCTCAAACACTAATTAGATTTACCAAGCTCATTACAATAATTCATTATCCATTAGCATAAGTGATCGAACTGGGATATATCCTAAACTATAAAAGCAAAAATCAGAAGTATAGTTGGCCACTACTTACTCTGCACAAATACATAAATACTGAACAGTAGTTAAACCATGAATTTAGAGAATATTAAAAACAATCTCCCCGGCAACGGCGCCAAAATTTGATACGTGTCGTTTCCCGTATAAAATTAATTAATAATTTACCTTAACTTAAACCTCAAAAATATTAACAACTAGTAAAAAGGGTAAGTAAGGGTCGAACCCACGAGGAGATTGGTTAACTCTATAAACTCAAAATTAAACTCGAAACGTAAACTATATACATAAAAGAGTACTATTCACACTATGTACATGAAATTTGGGGGGGTTTAAATGATAATAGTCAACTAATACTACTATGAAAAATAGAATCTAAACTACTATATACAATTGACGACTTACTTAACCAACTCCATTCATAACTTTACTTGAATTAACTTATTGGAAATTATAACTAACCGGCCTCGCACGATTAATCAACTTAATTACTGGACTAACTGTAGAGACTTTAGTAACAAAGACTCCCTATCTCCCTTATTTGAAACCAATTGCGAACTAAGCCAAAATCGACTCTAAACCAATCTAATTAACACAAATATGTTGCAACTTGCATGAATTAGTCTTGGCAGCATTAATATCTAGGAGACCTCATTAGCCCTAACTAATCTAATCACTTAAATGTCGGATTAGTTAGATTGAAATTGCTTTCTAATTTAAACCAAACCGTAATCGCAGACTCGATTTAAAATTAGGGACTACTCTCCTATACGATTCAAACTAAGTCGAATCATATAGATAGCAATAATTTACAACTAACAACATGAAAGATAACAATCAATATCGAATTGCAAATTTATTAATCAAGAACAAGCAAATTTCAAATACCCATTAAATAAAAAAACGTAGTACTATCAAGATTCAATTATAATACCAATAAACCAATAAAAGTATCTCATCAAATTAGGAAAGAACATCAAATAAATCAGTAATATGGAACAATTAAGTTAAGAAGAAGACTTATGAAATATACTCCCAAGAACACCCGAATAAACCCGGCTTCGACCCCCGCGATTCACCTTCGTTCTCGTACTACCTTGGATGCGAGACTAAGCTCCCCTCCAATGGCTATCTTTTCTTCACCAATTGCCCACTTACGACTCACTCGAACAATTTCGCTCTTTGTATAATTGTTGGCTAAGTTGTGTGTGTTTTAGAGGGAATAATTGGGGGTTTTTTTATAAGCAAAGATAACCTAGGTTTTCCGGAATCAAAGAGATATATTAGGGAAAACAGATAGAGATCCATCTTCTCTTTATCTTGCATGAAATTCGGAGGAGATTTGTTGAAGATGAAACTTGATAATGATGGTGGTGAGGTTCTGGTACTCACGCACCTCTTTCTCCCTTTTCTTCTTATCCTTTTATTTTCTCTTTTTCTTTGTTCTTGATTTTGTAGTTGCACTTGCACGTACCTTTTGCTCCAAGTGGGCTTCTTGAATTTTCTTAGCCCACTCAATTTACCTTCTTTGCTCTTGACTTTTGGCACATGTTATTTGGAATGTTGGAGTAGTACATATGATAATATGGGCTTCATTCTTCCAAGTCCATTTAATACTCTTTCTTATTTTCCTACCAAGAACACACAACATAATTTTAAGTACCACTTATTATAAAAATAGCAATAAAATAAAATACAAATTAAAATAATATCTAAAATAATAAAAATAGATAATTTCATAAATTAACTAGAATAAAATGACTATAAGACTAATATTAGGGACTAAAAATATGGTATATTATGCACTTATCAGTATCTATAACTGGGAACAATTGTTTTTTTTTTTTGTCAAGTATTTTGTGGTTTCATGTGCGATGTGAAGAGAATTTAACCTCATATGTTCTGTAGGTCTAAATATATATTTGGCCCTATGTGGCAAAATTCTACTGATGGCATGTAATTAAAATGTGTTATGTTTCTACACTTCGAGTTTAAGTACCAAATTCAATTAAATTGTGTTATGTACGAAACATGATAATTACTTATTTATTCATTAATATTTTCATTATTTTCCCATCTTCTGAACTTAAAATGGATATACAATTTTTCCATTTAGTCTAAAATTATGTAAGGTCATGGATGATGCACTCAATTAGCAATTTTCCTATGCTAACACGATTTATTAAAGTAGTAATTTAAAGTGCTAAATTAATACATCATTACATAAACTTTTTTTTTATAATTTAAATCACGAACGCCCCACAGTATAAGTGATTTCACAATTCTTATTGCATTAGGTAAATAATTCAGTAGAATTTGACCACAAACATAGCCCATGATATAACCATTGCAAACAAAGTCGCTATTGTGTATGCAATATGTTTGTTCTTCTCCAAATTCGATTGACATAGCTATAACCATTGCAAACAAAGTACTAAACATATGATTTAACATATTTATTATCTTGTCATTACCTATTTTTATGTAAACTAATTTTTACAAGTAAAAGTGAATTTGGGCCAAAACATGTATGAATAAATAAAAACTATGGTTCATTTCAGATAAAACCAATTATTATGTAAAAATTGGTTGTTTCGAAAAAAAAAAAGAAAAAATTGATAACTTCCTATGTAGGGAACAAAATAATGGACTTATTTCAATTTTGAACTAGAATAAACTTATGATTTAGCATATTTATTATCTTGTCATTACCTATTATTATGTAAACTAATTTTTACAAGTAAAAGTGAATTTGGGCCAAAACATGTATGAATAAATAAAAACTATGGTTCATTTCAGATAAAACCAAGCAGCAATTGCGCAAATTATAATCTAAAAATTGGTTGTTTCGAAAAAAAAAAGAAAAAATTGATAACTTCCTATGTAGGGAACAAAATAATGGACTTATTTCAATTTTGAACTAGAATAAACTTATGATTTAGCATATTTATTATCTTGTCATTACCTATTATTATGTAAACTAATTTTTACAAGTAAAAGTGAATTTGGGCCAAAACATGTATGAATTAATAAAAACTATGGTTCATTTCAGATAAAACCAAGCAACTACCCAATTGCGCAAATTATAATCTAAAAATTGGTTGTTTCGAACAAAAAAAAGAAAAAATTGGTAGCTTCCTATGTAGGGAACAAAATAAATGGACTTATTTCAATTTTGAACTAGCATATTAACTTTATTACAAAGATAGCAGAAATTGTAACTATGCATTGGTGATGTCCAAAACATGTTATGACCATATCCAATACTCATTTAATTGTGTGTTCGCAGGTAAATACCTATTTGATTTTTGGTGAATTCCTTTTCCATAAATACGGTTTATATTCATTCCCTAAACAAGGGGGGATTATATTTGTTAGAAACTATCCTTTTATAAATTGAGATTGAAATGTATTTAAATAATATTTCTAAGTTGAAAGATATCCTTAAAGATTGAATTAATTTTTTTTTTTTTTGACAAGATTGAATTTAATTTTTGTATGTATAGGTAAAATTTAAAACAATTGGTCACACGTTAATTTAAATTACATAGTAATGTCCAACATAATGTAGGGCCATAGCCATTTGATATTTAAGATGTATATAAATAGGTAATGTCTAATATGTACGTATGTTAATTCCTTACACCCAAACACGAATTGTAATTCGTCTTCAAATATTTTGGATCAAACAACGTTTCGAAGAAAATATATACCGTTTCTTAACTATTTTTGTTGAATAACCTATATCAACGAAATAATTCAAAATTTGTTGATCGAATACATAAATTCGATGTTTTTGCATCCGATGATTTATATTGTACAATTCTTTCATAATAACGCCGCTATGAATCGGGATTTTAAATCCGATTTCGTTTTCTCCATCCACGCACGAATGCTGTTCTTCTCCATCGGTTTCTTCATCAATGGACGACTGTAACTCTTAATTTCGTTGAGAAATTCATCGATTTGTTGCACAAAATTGTAGGACGTTGAAGAATGTCGATGAACATTGATGAACAACGAAGAACACGAAGAACTTTGATGAACTTTTTTTTGATTTTTATTTTTTAAATTAAATGTTGTTTTTTTATTTAATTAAAAACTGAATTTAATAAATAAATTTCGAAAATTAAAAAATGAATTTTGGAAATACAGTAATTAAATTTTGGAAAAACAAAAAAGAATAAAAAAAGGAATAAAAAAAGAAATTACCTAAAATAAGGTTTGACCATGATTTAAAAAAAAAAGGTAAAATCATCCAATGAGATTTAAGTATAGTGGTAGTCCATTTGAAATGGACCATAGTAGAATTTTCCCAAAGAAATAGGTAGGATAAGAAATGTTACCAAAATCAATCAAGATTACCTCCGGATTTCGAAAACAAATTTGAGTAATCCAGGGAACCAGAAAAGAGGAGCACACTCTATTTTCATCATTTTGTATACCAAAAATAGTCCTTAGATTAAAGGTGTGAATGGTGGGTGAGCAGATCTGAGAGAGAATGTGACCAACAACGGGAATAAGTTTCTGGAAATTATTAATTTTGGGTCTTCCATAATAGCATCCAAAAGAAGAGAAAGAGAGGTGGGTGCAGTGGGTCCAAATGTAGCGCCAACGGTGAGATAAGACGGAGGTAGCAGCGGCGAATTCGATGGAGAGGAGAGAGAGTATGGTGATAAGGAGGTTATCTGGGAGCGAGCTTAATCTATCTTCTTCCTCGTCATCGCCGCCATTGTTGATGTTGTTGTGCTCTTCAATTTCTTCTTCAATAACACCATATTCACTACTGTTGCCGCCGCCATTGTTAATGTTTCCGAGGTCTTCCTTCATTGACGATAATTTCGGCTTCTTTTGGGTTGGCGTCATTTGAATTGTGAGGACTAAAATGAGCTAAATCTGTACTTTATCTTGGATGGGGTTTCAATATGGGGAATTTAGGGTTTTAGTAAAAGGGAAAGTATTTTTGAGAATTGAGATTTTTGAGGGGACTGAGCAGGAGAGACAGAGATCACATGAGGAATATTGCAAGAGCCTATTGATAGGCCGTCGTCGAGCCTACCAAAGATAAAAACCTAACTTGGTCTCTCTAATGGGTAGAAAGGGCAAGTAAGGGTCGATCCCACAAGGACTAAGGGGAGCACTAACAAATATTGATTTGTGATAAGCTAAGACAAGTCTTTTTGGGTTTTGAGTTATAAAGAAAAAACTACAAACAATAATATAAAAAGGATCTTGGGAAGGTATCCACCAATTAAGTCATTCACAAACTACAATTTAACATACAAAACATAGCATTTGGGAATAAATTAGGGGAAGTCATCTAAGGCACCCAACTACTCTCTCAAGCTAGAGGGATTACTTGAATCATGAATACAACCTACTCTCGTGGTTACAAAGCATAAAGCAAGTGTTAAAACATAATCACAATGACATAAACATTCCCTTGACTAGAAATTCCTATTCTCATGGCATTTCAAGTCAATTAAGCATAATGGAGCTAACTCAAGTTCATCTCTCGATCCTTCGTTGAGAAAGCTTAGATAAATAGTTCTAGCAATGGCCACTTACAAGAACTAACAATGAAACCACTTAAGCTCAACTAATTAACATCCCACATTAGCTAAATCAACACATGCAAACAAGTATTTGTGAATTCATCAATGGTTTCAACCATCCCACGTAAATAAACTACTCACAAAACATTATAAATTGCAAAGCTAAGGAATCAACAACTAAGAGCATGAATTCAAACACTAAGTTAACATAAACAAGTAATTAAACTAGAAAAGATGCAAAAATAAGTAATTAAAGCAATAAAATAAGAGAGAGAGTAAGAATTTCTCATTGATATTGCAAGAAATAATCAAATCTTCAAGTCTCCTTCCTTCAATTCTTCATATTCCAAGCTTTCGATAAGTTTTTCCTACTTTCTCTCTCTAGAAAATGAGAGTTTCTCTCTCTAAAAACCCTAACCTAAGCTAGAATTACACTAAGAAGCTCTCCCTTTTACAATCGGAGCTAAGAAGGTATTTATATTACCCCAAATAGAAAGGACGGAGAAAACGAGAAAAACGACCCGTCTACAGGTCGGCACGGACGTGCCAAAGGTTGCACGGACGTGCAGACCTGTTAAAATACGAGCAGTAGCTACTGCCTGACCTTGCACAGACGTGCTTCATTTGCACAGACGTGCAGGGACCTGCACGGACGTGCCACTTATTGGCACGGACGTGCAGCCCTTTTCTGGCGAAACAGCTTATTTTCGGAAGGTCATAACTTCTTCGTTACTCATCGGAATAAGGCATGTGACCAGTCGTTGGAAAGCTCTCGAGATGAACTTTATTCTCCAATTTGAATCACTTCAAAATGTTGAGTATAACAAAAGTTAGAGTCAGTTGAAGTTGACCCTTGTGCAAACAATCCTTCAAGGCTTTCCATTTCTCTTTAAGGCACTCATCCTTCTTCCTCCATTGCTCTATCAACCAAGCTTGCCCTTCTCCTTGTTCACTCATGATTGATCACATCCATATATGGTGCTAAAAATAGCTACATTACATCAAAAACACAAACAACCCATGAAGCATGGATGGTACAAAATTTGTACAAAAATAGGATAAATAATAAACTTTGATGTCGAATAATCACGAAAACAAGGTTCAAAAGTACCCTAAAATCGTACCAAATAACAAGTTATCACCTATCTTTAGGTAGGAAAAACAATCTACATTTATTTTTTAAAAAAATTAAAGTTTAAGAAAAATAATTTCAAATTTTAAAAAAAAAATGAGTTGAAAAATATTGGAGTCACTAGAAAATTGGCCTGAGGTCTCTTCAAACAAACAAACAAAAAAAGGCTTTGAGGTGGTTTTTCTTATAATACTCGTATTGTGGAGTATCATATATTTTTTTAAAGGTAATAGGAAATAAAAAAAAAAAAGGTATTTTTACTTTTTTTTTATTAGTTTCAAATTTATCATGATTTTTTAATTTTTTTGAAACCACGTTAATGGTGCCTTATATTGATAACTTATCCATCAAAACATAAGGAGAGACCTCACAAGGGCAATGGTTCTCCCATAGTTGTTCTACACCAAACGGAATTTGTCGGGCTAAATTATGGGCAACAGCATTCCCATCCCGTCTAACATGGCACCAAATAACAGAATTAAAACAAAGACAAGTAGAAATAATATCATATAAAATACTATCTAAATCAGTTAAGTAGATAGACCCCTTGCACAAGCGCTTAATGAGCACTTGGTTATCAGCTTCGATGACTTCGATGACGATATCAGACAGACCGTGGCTCTTGGCAAGCTTAATGTCGAAAGCAACAGTCTTACTTTCTGCAATAAGAGGCGTCTAGTAGGCCCTAACACGCCTTGAGGCAGCAAAAAGTACTTCACCCATCCAATCTCTCGCAACCACCCCTAAACCCACCCAACCATCTTCATGCAAAGAAGCATCACAATTCAACTTAATAGATCCCTCAGGTGGCGGTTTCCACACCTTTGAGTTGTGACCACCTGCCTTCTTAATGCCCCCATAAATCTTTTGAGCATACTTGTGGCAGTCAGCTGCAAGGCGTGTGACACGATCGACGATTGTAGGATGATAAGTTTCCTTACCATTAAAAATCATATCATTTCTCCTACCCCATATATACCACATTATAATCACTCCCCTACTCACTTTCTTTGCTTCCAGCTTTCCCCAAGATTCAATCAATTCCAGAATGGTCATACCAGGGGGCCACAAAGACATTTCAATGCAATCACACTCAAGCCATAGGTCTCGAACAGAAGGGCAATCAAAGAAGGCATGCTGAACAGTTTCAGGTACACCATCACACCATGGGCAGTCCACAACATCAAAAATATGGCAACAATGAAGGTAAGAGCGGACAGGAAGCGTACCAGTACAAATGCGCCATAGAAAATGCCTCACTTTCGGGGTGACGTCAAATTTCCATATATCAACCCAAGTCTTGTGATAGTTATCGAGATTGCAAGACATTCCAAGCATGTAAGCCGACTTGACCGAATAGACCCCGTCCATGGAGCACGCCCATGTCATGGTATCTGGACCCAATTTCAAAGCTAAAGGAATGGAAAGGATAGCTCGCACATCATCCTGACCGAAAATCTGCTCTATGAGGTGAATATCCCAGTCACATGTGTCAAAATTAATTAAATCACTCACCATATTAACTCGATCAGAGCTCTGGGATTTAATATACCTACTGTCCTCATTGACAACCCACGGATCATTCCAAATTTTAACCGAGGTACCATTCCCTATTCTCCATAGCAAACCCTTCTTCACAAGGGCCTTCGAGGACCAAATACTCCGCCAAGAAAAGCTACCACCAAAGCCAAGACTCGCCTCAAGAAAAGATTTGTTCGGAAAATACTTCTCCTTGAGAACTTTGCTTAAGAGGGAATTCGGGTGGCTAATAATTCTCCTAGCTTGTCTACCAAGAAGAGCATCGTTAAAGACCCTTAGGTCTCTAAATCCCATGCCCCCCACACACTTTGGAGTACAAAGGTCCTTCCAACTCTTTCAATGAACTTTCTTCTGAGTTGCGTCATTGCCCCACCAAAATCGAGCCATCATTGCATGAATTTCGTCAATAACTCCCACTGGAATTTTGTAGACCCCCATGATATACGTAGGAATGGCTTGAATTACCGATTTGAGAAGAATCTCCTTCCCTACTCTCGATAATAATTTTTCCTTCCATCCCGACAATTTCTTCCAAATTCTATCTTTGAGGGCCGAGAAAACCATTTTCCTTGATCTTCCAATTATTGTCGGAATTCCCAAATATTTCTTATGCTATCATGATTTTTTAATAAATTTGAGTATGTGACCTTTTTTTTCATTATATGACATACTCCAAAAAAAATGAAAAAAGAAAAAAAAAAAAAAAAAAAGGCACAATGATAGCAAACATACCTTCAAATATTCGGTTTTTAAATGTAACACTCCGTTAAATAAGATACACAACACTATTTTTTCCTCTCATCATCTCCATTCTCCACCCCCACTCCTCTCATGGTTTTTATCACTCTTACTTATCTAGTTATCTTCTCATTACTATTTATCTTCTTTCACGTCTCTCCTCAACTAAAGTGTAGCATTTACTTATTTGACATCAATAGGGTTGACCAGCCCCAATCAAACTGGGGCAGGTATGGCCGTATGAGTCTAGACTCTAGACTTGGTGAGAGGTGCACATAGAATGGGGATAAAAAATATATTCGTCATGGATGATGGGATGGGGTGGATTTTAGGTTGTACCCTCCCCATCTCCACCTACTCTATACCCTCATTTATATATTAAAAAATCAAAAATATATCTATTAAATGAAATTTATGCTACAATAATCAAGCTAAGTGGGTGCAACTGTGCAATACTAGTATACCCCTTCTTTAAAAATCCGTCTCAATTGTAAAACAGATATACCTGCTCAAACCTCTCTTCATTCACGGTTAAGGTTATGTAAATATAAGCATGGGAACCATGATACAAGTACACCACAGAACTATGCAGAAGATATGCAGATTATTTTATCAAAATGAATAAAAGTACTTGGGAAATAGCAAATGGATAACAAATGTGTAGCTGACCTGCATTTCCTGACATTTAGTAATGTCATTCATCCATGCAATTTGTAATATCGCAAACAAACCTGCCATTCCTAATTGCATTACTTGATGTAGTGAATATAGAACCGGAGAAGTTGATTAAACAGTTTGATGATCTCCTTAGAAGCATGAAAAGCTTCATACAAAACTTGTATTCCATCAATACAACTCCATATTCAACATCATCCTGATAAAATTCATTATCCGAACAAATATCAAGCTGCTCCAAAACAGTTGCATTACTTAGGATATCTTCCAGAAACTTGATCCCTTGGTCATTTAACTTCATATCCTCTATCTTTAGTGTCTTGAGATTAATTAGCAAACACCTTGGAACTTGACTTTCTGATTCCAAAATGGCACGTTGTATCGTTAAATTGGTGAGATTATGGAACATTGGCAGGGCAACATCCGTAAGATAAAGACCTGAAAAAATGTCTTTGAAGGTAAGGTATTAGCACAAGATATCCCTTAGAAAAGTGGTACTATCCGGCTAAGATAATCATCTCGCTCATTGCTATAATACTTAGGTAAGGTAACAATGACTTCTTGTAGCACACTCAGTTTATTCATAAAGTGAGAAAAGGAAAACGGAGCATTTTCCCAAAAATGACCCAGTTTCAAGTTAGGGGCATCAATATAAATATTCGAGTTGCAGTAATGCCGCTCGAAATTAGCTGCCATAATTATTGTCAAACTCTTTAGATTCGGGGCAACAATTCAACAAAGTGATCCTCTTCCTCTAGCATAAGCAACAGAGCTAAATGTTCCAAAAGAGGGCAGGATTTAAAAAGAGTAGGCATCGAAGTACGATTTGAATCACAAAGATGCAAAAAAAATGGTTCAAATTAGGAAGACTAATAGACAACATCTCATCTCTATTATCATCGAGAAACTTCCATTTAAATGATAGTCCAAGTAGAGCAAGCGAGTGAGTTGTGAACAGACAAACGGGCAATTCAATGATTTGATCAAACAAAGAGCCAAAGCTAATGACGATTACCTCCGGATTCCGAAGACATATTTGAGTAATCCATGGGACTATAAAAGAGGGATCAATATTTGAGTACACCATATTTGAACCAAGGTTAGTCTGTAGTTCAAAGGAGTGAATGACGGGGGAGTTGAGCTGGGACAAAATGTGATCAACAATGGTCACCAGTTCCTCGAAATTTTCAATTTTAGGTAATTTAACAGATGATAAATAGATGTGGGTGATGTGAGTCCAAAGGTAACGCCAACGGTGGGATAAGACAGAGGTAATGGCGGCAGAATTGATGGGGAGGAAATTGAGTATGGTGATAAGGAGGTTATCTGGGAGAGAGCTTAATCTATCTTCTTCTTCCTCATCATCATTGTTGTTGCTGCCGCCGCCGCCATTGTTGATGTTGTTGAGGTCTTCCGTCAATGTCGACAATTTCGCCTTCTTCTGGGTTGGAGTCATCTGAATTTGAAGACCATTTTAGACTAAAATTTGTAATAGTTTCTTGGATGGGGTTTCAACTTTGAAGGGAATTTACAGGAAGTTTGGTAGGAGGGATGGGATTAAGATGGATAAGAGGGTGGGATAAAAGGTGGAATTAATAGAGATGGGATAAGAATAAAAATAGTGAATTCCTTTGTTTGGTATAAGTTGGGATTAGATTGGAATAACTAATAAAAATACAAAAATACCCTTACTATCCTTTCTTCACTCTCTTTTTCTTTATCTTTCATTAAGGGTAAAAATGTCTTTCACCCATTAAATTTAGTCCTCATCCCTTATACCACCCCCCTTAGTTACTAATTTGGAGGGATAACTCCCTTTTTTATCCACTTTCTAACCCCTCTCATAATCCCCATCCCTCTAAACAAACAAAAGACTTGTTAAATTCCTCCACTTTTATCCTATCCTTCCCCTTTTATCCCTTTAAACAAACACCCCCTTAGGGTTTAAGTAAAAGGGAAAGTAACTCTGTTTGTTTGGGGGAGTTGATAAAAAGGGGAATTAATGTAATGTACAGTATGTAGTTATGTACTAAGTAGTACTCGTACTTTATTTGCTTTTTTTTTTTTTTTTTTTTTTTTTTTGAGGGAAAAATGAAATGAAAACTGAGAACGGAGTAATGGTTTGAACTTTGATCTGAACCTCATTAAACAGGCCCAACCAAAGTAATTACTTTGTTTATGGAGTCAAAATGGTCCAGTGATTGACCCTTTTCACCAAATCCTTGTCCAGTTGTTACACTGCTGAAAAGTTGTTTTGGGCCAGTTTAATATAGGTTAGATCATATGGTTCCTCAAAAAAAAAAAAAAACGATTAGATCATATGGTATCAATTTAATTCAGATTAAATCAAATTAGGAGAATTGTGATAACATACAAAGTACTCCGTACTATATAAATGAGTGGGTTTAATAGTTTGTTTGTTACGTTGTATGTTAATTTTTAAAAGCGGATACGAGTTAGTTTACTAAGTATTCATAGGAATCATAGCCACTTGTTAGAAAATAATTACAACTAATGTTCGAGGGATCCATGAAATTAAATACTCTGTAATTTATCTTTATCTGTAAAATAATTGCTATTGTAAAGGTTGGTATACCCTTGGTCAAATCAAAATGACCAAGTTTGTTACCATTATCAGGGTTCAAAGCAAAAACTTAAATCCTAAGTTTCAATGTGATTTAGATCATGCCGTATCTATATACTCCCTCCTTCTCTGAGAGAACGACCCATTTGGCCTAATTTTGGTCCCAAAAAGAATGACCCATTTGTTTTTCCCAACATCTATTAAAATCACAAAACTACCAATATATCCTCAAATATTTTTGTCATGTAGCTATAGCTCCTTCTCACTATTTTACCCTTGTATTCTTTCATATATTTGTGCCATCTCTCTAGGTATTAATTGCAAATTATTGTTGACTTATGTTTTCCCATACATTTGTACTTGCAAATTAAGTTTCCTAATACCCGCGAAAAAATAAATTGAGCGAAAAAATGAGTCAAAGAAGATGAAAATCGAGTGAGAAATGAGAAAAAGGAGGGAAAAGAAGAGGGAAGGTAAAAAGTGGAGCCCACATGACGTCATAAGGTAGTTGGGAGGCAAGTAGGTGGGAATTTTTGATGTTTTATAAAAGAGTGGGTGGTAATTTTAAAAAAAAAAAATAGTAGGTGGTAATTGCTAAAATGGAAAGAATAGTAGGTGGTAATTGACAAAATTTCCTTGTAAATAACGCAAAACTTAAAAAAAGAATTTATATTTTTAAAACGGATTAGATCACATCAGAGGGAGTAACAATTAGAGGTTGGCACTTGGCAGTGAATCAGTGATATCTCATCCAATCCCATCCAAATCAAAAGAAATTAAGAGAAAATCAAAATGAGTTTATTGCCATTTATTAGGGTTCAATAATACAAAAACTTAAACCCTAAGTTTACTTTGCCACCTTATACTATACATAAGACATAACATACACCACTAATAAACTCTCACACCAAAATCCTTAATATCATTGAAAATGGCAAGAGAAATGGTAGAACAAGAATTCCAAAGAGAAAAAAAAAATCTTACATCGTTGAAACTACTATTAACAACCTTCCGGATGAATCCATAGCAACCGTAATTTCATTCACCACCCCTCGTGATGCTTGTCGTATCGCGACGCTCTCTACGACCTTCAACAATGTTGTTGGTAACTCCAACATTGTCTGGGATCGTTTTCTGCCGCCCAATTATCGTGAAATTATCTTACGGTCCTCCAACGTTGATCATGTTCATTTGTTGGATACTCTCCCGAAGAAGGACCTCTATATGTATCTCGCTGATAATTTTCTTCTCATTGACCATGGATTGATGGTAATTTAATTAATTTTTTCGGTCATTTGAATTTAATTTGAGTTTTGTCTCCTGATTTCTTTTACATTGAATAATTAGCGGAAAAAAAAATACAATAACCAATTGGATATGCTACTTAGATACTCAATAATTAAATAAAATAGATAATCCGATCAGTAATAATTTTAATCACAATCGTATGTTCAAATTAAAGTAAGTGTGTGTGTGTATATATACTCCTACAGTCCCACTGTTCAATAATTTTGATTTCTTTTCAATTTCATATACGAATTACTTTCGAGTTTTGTATGAAAAAAAAAAAAAAAAAATTAGTATTATGTGCAAGATGTTATTAAATGATAGTAATGTGAATTGAAGTGTAATAATATCATGTTTTTATGCATTGACAAGTATGGTAATGTTGGTAGCTTATGTAATTCAAAGCATGATACCCTAGGATTGTACAAAATACTATGTATATTATACCGTATATATGTTCTTGTCGAAAAAAATAAAATTCACATTTATTTAGATTTAGTAAAGGGCTTATGTGTCACATGTTCCACCATTATTTCTAAAACAAAAAATATATATACATATAAGATAAATGTGATGTACGTGTCATTGTGTTGTCAATTAATTAGTCTTATACCAATTTAATAATCTAAACTCCGCATCAAGCTATATTACTTATATATATGTACTCGATCAATGCATGGCTTCTACATACATTAGCAAAATATTAATTTTAGAATCCCCATTGCATTTCCTTAATAGTAGTGTAAGGGTTTAGATTTCCAGCCTATTGTCTATAAGAAATTCCTAATAACTAAGAATCATTTATCATGTTTGAGATTCCTGATGTTTTTTTACTACATGTTGCATGTATTGAGAAACAAAGGAAGTATAAGACTTAAGAGTTTTATATGACGCATTCTTTTGCATTGATATCACACCAATAGTAGCTATACAGTTCATCGTTGCTCGTTAAATTTGATTGTTTGATGCGTTTTTGTTGTGACTAATGTAACAACCAAAAATCTAAACTCTTCATCAGAAATTTTCGCTGGAAAAATCAACTGGCAAAATATGTTGCACACTTTTGGCAAGGAAGCTAGACATAACATGGGGTGAAAGACCAAGTTACTGGCATTTGCTTGTGCGGCATATCGTGCCTAGATTGAGGTTCGTTTCACTTGTTTTCGATCTCTTTAATTGTTAATGTTACATTCCGACTTGTTATCCTTCAAACTAAATGATCATGTTGCCTTATTTATGTTATGTCAACAGGTTTGAAATAAAAGGTGGGACCACAACGTCGATGCTATCTCCAAACACCAGGTATGCTGCATACCTTGTGTTTGATGTTACAAATAGTAGCATATGGGATTTCTATGATTTTCCCATAGAGGTTACTGTTGAAACTTCAGGAGGCGACGTGGTGACCGGGATGGCCTGTTTAGACCCATGTCGTTGTAAAGGTGGTGAGGGGCCAGAAGAGAATGTTAAGCTTTCGAAGAAGAGGATAGATGGGTGGGTTGAGGTCGAAATTGGGGAGTTTTATACTAGGGAAGAAGATGAACAAGTGACATTTTCGCTAATGGAGATTGAGAATGGGTTTGCTAAAGGTAGTTTAGTTGTTGAAGGAATTGAGATTAGGCCAAAAATCGAGTAATGGTTTATGGAAGGAATTTATGTTTGTGAAGATGATGAACTTGAAATGAAAGTAATGTACCAATGAACAGATGATACATTGGTTTGAATAATTCTGATAAACAATTTGAAAGTTGATTGGTTTTTAATTACATTTTCCGTATTACTTATACATTTTCTTATGAAAAACATAGAAGAACAAATAAAAGCTTGCATAGAAATGGAGGATAAAATTAAACCAAAAAACCTTACTAATTAATTCTATTCACATCAATACCAAGTCAAATTGTAATAACCTAGAAAATGACACGAGCTTAAAGCCATATTTTTTTTTTGTTTTTTTTTGGGTAAGAAGAAAGGGGCTCATTTAAGGGAGGGGGGAGACTAAGGGAAAACCCTCAAATGAGTCCCATGAGGCTTGATCCCTAAACCTCAGGGATATGAGATGGGAGCGATACTACTACTCCATCACCTCAAGTCCTCAACCTCAACTTAAAGACATATTAGTCAAATCAAATTCTAAAGGTTAATTAATGCTTATTCATCATCTTATGCAAGGAGTATAGAAATTGTAAACCCTTTGAATATGAACCATTAAACATTTTAATCGATGTAATATTATTCTAAGACTGGAGAAGATAAAAAGGAATAAAGAAAATAGAGAGCAACAAAATCTCTAAGTGATGAGATTTAACTTTTAAGGCTACTAGTTCTGTTATACTAATTCTCTTGTTCTTGATTGGAGAGACACGTACGTAAAACTATACAGTTCCTAGTCAAATGAATGAAATGGTGATGTCTATGATATGTTTTTACACATTCTTATTATTATGTAATTTAAGGCAACTCAGATACTTGTAAAATCTTCCCAAGAGTTGTAAATGTTCAGACACAAATTTCATGTAATCAAATAAAAAAATTATATGGGAGACTATCATAGTAGTATGGTGATGAGTTCACTATTAACGTTGATACTGGCAACTATGGCTTTCACTAACAAATCACAACCTCAAATGGCCATGCCGCCAGCGCCTGGGCCAGCCCCAGCTTTGCCACCCACTAAGGTGTTTAGTCTGGCTTTACTTTTTCAAAAAAATTTACAAGCAGGTTTACCACCAACTCCAAGGACAGCGCCTCCTCCATCAACTCCAACAAAGGTGCCCCCTCCAAGGCCGGTGTCGCCTCCACCGTGAACACCTGTGATCATTCCGAATCCACCACCATCTTTTTAGCCACCTCCACCTTCAGATGATGATTCCGCTCCTCCACCTTTAGAGGTGGCAGAACCACCATCAGAACCTATGCCTGCTGACACTCCACAACCATCTCCGCGCCTGCCAAAAGCACCCACAGATGATTCCAACCTTTACCACCATTAGGAGTCAATTCCCCATCGGAACCTAAGCCTGCTTTCAATCCATCTCCTATGTTTAACCCTCCTACAACACCACCTGAAACCTCAACCACCACAGATGACGACATTCCACCATCACCACCACCAGCAAACGAATAGATTCCCTGGAGCTCAACTTTAACAACCAATGTAAAAATACCTTATCAGCTCTGTTATGTACAAATCATAGTATGTTTCCTGCTGTGTTTATTGTTGCACAAATTTTTTTTTGTGGCTGGCCACACCGTGTGGCCGGGATTACTTATTCAGGGCTAACCCCTGATCGACCCATTAATTCAAGAATAAGGAACTCCTAACCGACCAAGTAACCCCGGTCACAAAGTGTGGCCAGCCACAGAAAACGCGCTGTTATTGTTGTAGGTCTGTAAATAGTCTTACTAAAAATCAAATTAAAGAGGATGAATGCTTCAAAGTGAAGCTTAGAAACAGGTTCATCTAAAAATATATAGATCAACATTCAGAGAGTGCATACACCAAAATGCTGGATTGCATTAGAACAAACTTCAGCACTGCAGTAACTATAACACCTAATCTTTCTCCAACAACGGTCATAGATATATACAGCATCACCAAAATAATAGTTCCAACTTCAAAAGCTCATTCTCCCTGTGTACAGACTTGTATTGCTCAAAAACTAAAACTGCGCAGTTAGCAAAAGTTAAGCATCTTCAGGCATCTCCTTCCACAACTACTGACAATTTACCTGCAACACGCAAGTTAAATTTGCGTAAGTTCGCAGAAATATACAATTACTCCCTTCCTCCCTGAATTTTGGATTTGGCTAAAATATTAATGCTATAAAATATAACATATAAACGGGACATACTCTAGAATGAAACAGTTAAAATATAAAAAATTGAATAGAAACAAGTAGCATTTTTAGGAAGAGATTAAAAAAAAGAAAAGAGGGAAAACAAGATGATATTTATATGTTAAGACTATCCTAAAAAGAAGTGTGAGAAACAATTTAGGGAATCCATTTAATGAAAGTATACAATATAAAGGGACAAATGGTATAACGGTGTAAATCAAAAGTGACATAGTAGTAAATAAAGAAGATATGAGAACAGAAAGTCGAACTAACCTTCGGTGCAAAGCCTTAACATCCTCAGCTAGCGCCGGACTCTCCAAGAATAAATCACCACAGTCCTTTAGATCAACTGGCTCTATATTAAAATCTTGCGTTCCACGGTATTCATTCCACTCAAACCACCTTTTTGCAATTTGTTCCTTCTTGAAACACGTAAGATGGTCTTCCTCTTCAGGGGAGTCAGCAGCAATCAGTCGGTAAACATAAACTTTTTTCTCCTGACCGGGACGAAATGCACGCCCTATTGCTTGGCGCGACACAGACGGATTCAAATGGACATCCAGGACTATAATCCGGGAGGCGCCCACAAGAGATATTCCTTCTCCACAAGCTTTGATTGATCCGAAGAAGACCCGTGCATCAGGGGAGTTATTGAACTGTTCCATATGTGATTCTCGCAGATCAGTAGATGTATCACCACAAATCATGAATATCTCTTTACCAACAGACCACCCCTTCCTATTGACAGCTAACCGTTCCAGAAAATTTAAAGGCAGCAAATACTGGCTAAACACCAGTAGCTTTTCTCCATTACTTTCACATAAACGCAGCATATTCAAAAAAAATTTAGCCTTGACTCCTTCTCTAATGTCTATCTTTTCAACCAGCTCATCAATCTTGGCATCATATTGCAATGACCGTTTTTCAGAACCAGGATTATTGTCTGAAAAAAGCTTGAGCTTTGGGTGAGTGTAGACTGCACAACCCAATGAGGTTTTCCTGAATTTTGTTTTTTCCCTCTTATTCAGCTTATCAACTTCAATTTTCTGTTGAGGGCTCAAACTGAGAAGAACAGTAAAGTCTACAAGTCCAGGAAGATCATCCAAGAAGTCACCCCTGTAGTAGTGCAATACCTTGCTTGTCATCTCCCTCAGATCTTTGATTACAGCCTCCTTTCTTTTCCAGTCTTCATCCTGCTGAAGGGTGTATTCAACAAGATCAAAAAAATTGCTCTCAACATTCCCTCCTTTCAACTGCTTTTTAAACCCATGAAATTGCACTCTACTCATGATACGTTTCTTTATGCTCCTGGATTCGTCAAGCTTCAAAAATTTTGGGCGGACGAGGTTTAAAATGGTGAAAACCTCTTTGACATGATTTTGGTAGAGTGTGCCAGATAGCACTACCTTCCTAGGAGTTTGGACTTTGGCAAGTGAATGCAGCACGTCAGTGTTCTCATTCCTAGGAGTATGACCTTCATCCAAGATAAGGATGCTAGGGCGCTTCAGCAGTACCTCTTGGCAATAAGCAGTTGCCTTGCATGAGCTGTCACCAGTAACAATAGTTGAGAACTGCTTATAACCCAGAAAAAGTATGCTCCTCTGCTCTACCCACTGTCTAAGAACTTCCTTCTGTTGAAACCTATTTTCAGCTTTCATGGAGTAGAAATCAAGTAGAGGAATGTCCTCTACTTGCCATCTTTGAAACTCCTTTTTCCAAGTAGGGAGAATTCCCTTGGGAAGCACCACCAATGGCCTAGCATCTGGATATTGGGCTAGAAAACTTTGCATGAAACTGATGATCATAAAAGTCTTTCCAGAGCCAGGAGCGTGAGCCAAGATGCAACCACCAGGATTTTCAGTAATTAAGTTGCTCAATAAGAAGTTAAATCCCTCTGACTGGTGAGGCTTCATTTGCTTTTTATGCCTAGGATGAGCAGAGATTTCAGTCACAGCCAAATCATGCCCAGGCAGGTTAATCCCATCCAGATGGTAGTCGGTGTCATCGTTCTCTCTGTTAGAACGAGAATCAGACCTGTAACTTCTCACGCGAGCAGCCTGATGTAAAGAAAAGTTAAAATGAGTGTCATGAAAAGCAAATGGCATCAATTCATAAGTACAAGCCATAAGAACTTCTAGCAGAACACCAATCCAGACAACAGAAGCCAATATGATGACATTGATACTGACAGACAACAGGGCTGTAAAAAAATTTAATATAAAATCAAAATAGGTATTAATCAGTTATCACAGATAAATTTCGTCTGACACGGGTATGTGTCCAGGACTCCAGGTGTCAGGCTTTGCATCAGCATAAACTGAAAGTTACAAAATAAGTGCCTCCAAGCCTATGTCAAAATGTCATATACAGTTAACAAACAGATAATCCATCCAAGTAACATCCGCACAGAAAAAATCAAGTAAACTTTAAGAATGTAGAGGTGTAGATAGATACTATGATTATTAGTATACTATAGATCTGAGTGTCGGATCCTAACAATCACATATCTTCAGCCAAAACAAGATTTTGAAGAACTGTAGGATGACATAATGTTCTGTTCTACAATTTAACCAATTAATAAATGTAATTGAATTCTGCTAAATACATTTAAACTTAAGGCCCTGTTCACTTCACCTTAAAAAAATAATATTCAATAATAATAATTTCAGTTCAGTAATAATAAGTCCAGTTCAGCAAAAATAATTTCAATTCAGTAATAATAAGTTCAATTCAGTAAAAATAATTTCAGTTCAGTAAAAATCAATAACTATAGAAAAGAAATTTAACAGAGAATCAGTAAAAAATAATTTCAGTTAAGCAAAAATAATTTCAATTTCAGTTCAGTAAAATTAATTTCAATTCAGTAAAAATAATTTAAGTTCAGCAAAAATAATTTCAGTTCAACAAAAATAAGGTGAAGTGAACAGGGCCTAAGTATTGAAAATTTTTCTAGTCAATACATAATCACCAACCTATCTGACCAAGGAATTACAAAAATATCTCTCAGATATTTCCCCAAGGGACTAATGAGAACCTCCAAAACATTTTTTGGCTTACTGATGTTACTATAACTAAATCTCTACATCCCAAAACTATAGATAAAGAAATTACAGACCACAAATAGTCTCTTCCTTTAACTCAATTGTCGTTTTAAGTTTTAACTAGAGATCTGTCTCAAAAGCAGGCAATATTTGAATTATAGACACACATGTTTAATGGACTAGATCATCAAATCAAAGTTCTTGTTGAGGGCCCAACAAACTAAATCTGAGCAAATAACCACAAAAGTGTCCAGTGAGAAGTAGCAACTTGAGTAAATCAAGGACAAAATCAGACTCATAGTCATATACTCATATCCATACATCAAACAATAAAGAGAAAAGATCTAACTTCATATAGATATATACGTGATCTGAAATGGGAAAAAAATAAATAAATAAATAAAGAACTATTTCAAACCTTTATGTACTGGAAATCAAATATAGTCTCGATAGCCCTCTGGATGACTCCGCATACTCGGCACACATAGCCAATATCATCTTTGAGGACATATGAATGATCACAGCCCTCATCTTCTTCCACCGATTGCTCGTCTCCTGATTGATCAGCTGGAACATCCTACAAAGTGACAAAAATAACAAGTTAAATAGTTCTTTATACAGAAAAGAAAGTTTCACCATATTCCACGATGATGAGACTAAATAGGGATCAAAAATTCATTAAAGTGGATTACAAATTAAGGTTTGATATACTAAACAGCAGTAGTCATCAATTCATCATACTGTACAAAAGTAAATAAAAAGCACAAACGGAAGGAAAGGTCCAAATGATGATGAGTGCAACGAGGAGCATACTAGCATGCAGAAACAAGAGAGTTATGTACTGGATTACATAAATCAAAGTAATAAACAGTGTTGTTTTCTAATTCAGCCTGCTCCGAACAGTATATTCCAGATTTCTCCATAGAGAGTTATGTACTTATGTGTACAATTATCTTCGATAAAGATAAGGAAAAGTGAGCATCAGTTCTCTCATAACAATTAAACATTCATATTCTTTAATTTGTGAAAAGCTTGCAGCATACAGTTACAAGCCAACGGATCTGATCAGGGTGGCACAAGATGGTAAGACCACAAGAAGTTGAAATACATGAGATTTAACAAATAAAAAAAGATATATATACATACACCCAATTGCATATTCACAAGATACTAGCAAATGCATCTCACACAAGTTTGCAACCTTTGCTTACAGTAGTTTAGACTATATACACAAGAGATACTTTATATCATTCAAACATTTTCCGTTCCCATCTTATGCAAAGTTCACACTTTAAATGTATATGGGATTTGAGCATTGCTCCTTTGAACATTAATAAATCAATTTTGATAAAAAAAAAAAATATAATGCCATCAAAGCAGATTCCAAACATCTGACGCAGTGTAATCCAAAAATGACCGACTCAAATTTAAATCACCTCAATGCCTAAGCTACAACAACTAACATACAAATAAGAAGAAAATCAATTACTATCCAGCATGCCTCAACAACTAAACGAAATAACATAACATAACATAAAATATTTTTACAAAAAAATAAGAAGTAAAGAAACACAAATAATAGAAAGAAAAGATAAGGAAAGAAAATCACAGAAAATTGCAAGCAGTAGATCTGTTAGAGCAACGAGAAAAAATCACAAAATACAACCAGCAGTATACCTTGGAAGACTCTAACGCAAAATTCATCTCCTTCCACATGTCTGACAACTCTTCATCTTCGGCTTCATTTAAATCGTCATTTAACTCGTCTTCAATACCCAAATATACACCTTTGTCTTTTACCTTATCGATTTTTTTCTCTTCTACTTTAGTTGTTTTGACAGGTTTGACATCCACGTAATTATCAACCTGCTATCACAATAGTTCCCATCAAAACAAGGGAAGCAGATTTGATAATTTAACTATAACCAGGAAACAAAATGGCTAGGATTGAATCATAACAAGCAGCATCAGTTAGTAGTGAACAAAACTAAGCCGTCACAAGTAGTCAGTGAATCAATACACATTAAGAATGGAGAGGACAGGTTTTGACATCAAACATTCAAACGTCTATAGAAGCTTATATTATTCTTAAATTTAAATTATTAGAATACAACATTGAATAATGGTGGTTGATTTAGAAGAAAGGTAAAGCAGCACAAGTCAGGCAAAAATATTAACCTGATTGGCTTAGAAAAACAAAAGGCAACAAACTCTTGAGCCTCTTGAGTCTTGACACAAGTCATTTAGCATGCCAATATTCAGAAGGTACAATTAGGGTCTAGATTGTTTTGCTGCTGATTAATATTCAGCATACCAGACAAGAATATGTAATGACGATAATAAGCGGTTAATTCTCAGCTAAGGACTTTCACCAAAGCTTAACTCCTGCGTTTCCTTTGAAAGTGCAGAACATTAATAGATTGAACAATAGTCTGTTCCATTAAATTTCACTTTTATCAGTTTGATTCACACAAAACACGGCCTCATTAATCACACGTAAAACAAGATGCAATCTTATCAGTTTAATGACACATTTTTTTTCACTAAAGTCGCAGTTGCAAACTTGCAATTCAAAAGACTGCTACTATAACATTTGACAGGACAATCTCTATTGACAATATGAAGGACTGAAAACAATTAAAGAGCATTTTACAAAACAGCGCACAAGTGATAAAACAATATGGCAAACTTGAGATTGAAAAAAAAAGAATTGGTTTGACATGGGAAGAACCGAAGAAATCCCAAAAAAGACTTGGCAGAACAAATAATCAGCAATTAGTGATACAAAGGGTAATTCAATAAATATATTGCAAATTATAAAGAGAAGACATTATATTGATTTAATATAAGCCTTGGACAAAGAGAGATATAAAAATCTAACCCGCAAGGTCTCTGCATGGAGTTCAATATTAGTAGGTGGAGGCCTGGGTAAGGCAATCTCTTGAAAGTGAAGGAAGTTTTTTCGGTCAGCATCTTCCTCATCATCTGACTCAATTATCAACACGGGTTCAGATCTTGGAGTGATGCACTTTGTCTCAAGACTATCCAAATCAACAATATCCGTAACCACTTCTCCTTTTACATCATATTTTGCATACGGTGATGAAAATTCGAGTTCGGGATTTGTTGTAAACAGAGAATTAAAAACCTGAACCTTTCGCGCAACCAATGCTTCAACATCTTTCGTAACACTTCCATATTTACCCCAGTTGATGCTATCTAGTAGTTCTGGAATTGTGAATGGATCAGAATAATCGAAGAGTGTGGGTTTTTCTCCTCCTCCATGAGAAAACTTCAGTTTCTTACTACTCGCAGCATAGTTATCTGTTCCATCCAAGGAATATCCATTAACTTATAGAAGCACTAACAATACAAGCTGGAAGCTTTGAAAATTATGAAAGACAAAAATAAACATATCAGCTCATCAAACACAAAACTAGGAAAATACACAGACAAATCTCAAAAACGCTCAAATGATCCATTACATCGAATCAACTATATGTTTTAAAAAATAGTAATATGGGGTTCTACGAATAAATAACACCTTTTGAGTCTAATTAGAATGGAGATTAATACCTTTTAGAGAAACTATGCTTTTACATTCATCACAATAAATCAACCAAATCTTCCAAAAAATTTCCTTAGTTTAATAAATCTGAATCAATACAAGAACTTGCACTATGTGCTAAAACCTCTTTACGTCCGCAAAATCGGTTAAGAAAATTGTATGCACACTAACCAATGTATATAGCCTTGATAATCATCAAACTCGTGTATATTAGTATATATTCTACTACCTCCGTTACAGGTTATGTACAATTAGACATTTTCCCTCTCTACTTTATGTCAAATCGTTGCACATAACCTTTAACGGAGGTAGTATTTCTAAAAAACAACACAAAAACATGAAACATACTCATGAAATTTCAACAAAATAACTACTCCCTCCGTTCCACAATGATATTCTTGTTTGGAATCTTTGACTTTTTTAAGAAAGAGAGAATCTTCTAAATTTCTCTTAATCTATAAGAATAAATATAGTCATGTGGGATCTAGTTTGATTCGTCTTGGTGAGTAGATTATTAATATCTAACTTTTATAATTTTTGCTAGTGTGATTAAAGATATTTGCGGTCAAAATTGGGTAAAAAATTTGCATCGATTTACGAAATAGGAACATCATTCTGGAACGGAGGGAGTAATTGTAACGCTTTGACTGGTGATCTATGGAACCTTGAAGATTCCTAAAACCCCGAAAAATGTTATGTTAAAACTAAAAAATAAAAGAATTTTCAATATTTCAGGAATTACCCACTTGGCCACTTCCTCCATTATAAAAATTTCATGAAAACCCAGATAAATTTAACAGATAATTATTTCATGAAAACCCAGACAAAAAATAAAACCAATATAAAATGGGAAAATCAACACAAACTGAGGACTATAAATTTAACCAAAAAAAAAAAAAAAAACATGCGAAAAATGGGAATGAAATAACCTGTACAGACTTCAGCAGCTCCACGCTTCATGTTTTAATCCTCTAAAAAAATTAGGAAACAATACACAAATTAATGTTGTAAAATAAAAAAATATTGTCAAAAAAAAATGACAGCATTAGCAAAACTAGTTGATTTTCTAGATGATCACTAAAAAGAGGGGAAATTTTGAGAAATTATGAACCCTAGAATCGGAAATCAGAAGCAATAGAAGAGGATAAGAGAGAATAGAGGACTCACATTGAAGAAACGACGTCGTCGGATGGTGTTGGGTGATCGAAACGCTGTGGTTGGAGGGGTGGTGGAAGGTGAAGAGCTGAGGAGTGCCTTTGGGACTCTGGCGTTGTGTGCAGTGAGGAGAGAGAAATAAAGGAGAAGTAAAAAAGAGAGAGATAAATATGGACTAGGGGTAGTGGAAAATGTGTTAAGGCGAATGCTGATGTGGCTTTTGACACGTGTCTGAATCCCATTGGTCCATTAGTTTTTTTACTACTCGTACCTCCATTTTCTAATTACTTCGTATTTGCAATAAATAAATATTTTATGTTTTGTAATATCTTTTTTTAATGTAAATAAAGAGAAACCGAGGTAATTTTTAACCATCCTATTGGAGAAGTATTCCTTGGATATTGTTTTAGCATACTTTGTTTGTTGTTACCCTCTCCGTTCCTATTCTACTTTGAGGTAATCCTTTCTATTGGTAAATTTTAAACTTTTATACAAAAATACTCCGTAAAATACTAATTTTACACATTTATCCCTATATTTTCACTCCTAATACACTTACCCTCGCAATCTCATATTACCAACTTTCAATGCAACTATTTTCATTTACCAAAATATTTATATATTCCCAAAATAACTATTTGCATTTACCAAAATATTTAGTTATTCCCAAAACAAATATTCTCGTTTTACATATTCCCCATAATTTTTTCTTATACCTACGTAATAAACCAAATGTAACCGTAAAAAAGTAAAAGAGAGAGTAAGAATTATAGAGTGTGATATCTTCACCTTACAAAAATATAAACTTGCGGTCTATTTATGACTGATCAAGTTTAATCACGTAAAAATATAGTGAAATTACTCAACTAGGGGTTGATTAGCACCAATCAAGTTCAATAAGTTCAAGTGAAGATTATGTACTATAGGTTTTTGAGTACTATAAATGACTCGGTTGCGTTATTGCGTATAGATAAATAAAAATTTATGAAGTATGTATTTTGGCATTAAATACTTTGAATGTTAACTATAATAGACCGAAGAAAAAAATATACTTATATTAATAATAGTTAACATGCCTTATTTGGTGTTTACTTTGTTACCTTTACGAAACGAATTCATTTAAACATGTGATTCAGTTTAGATTATCACGTCATAAAAGGTTAGTGAAAAAAACAATGACAACTCACAATTTTTTTTTTTTGGTGTGGGGTCATACCATATAAAAATTTGTTAGATGCTTACCTTTTTTATGGGGAAAGAGGAGTAATTGTATGTTTTGTGGCATGAAAAAAATTGAAAGAATTTTGGAAAAAAATATCAAGAGTAATATGACCTTTGGCTGATCATTCAAAAATAAAACGACTTTTAATAAACATCTGTGCAGAATAAAACGTGACTAATTTGTGTTATGTTTAAAAAGCGTGACACATGTGCAATGTTAATCAAAACCACCCTTCCCATTAGCCTCCTCGTACCTTTTCACTGACCCCACCTCCGGTTATCACCAACTTGAAAACCCACAACCCTCCATTAGCTCAAAACCTCACCCCATCCTCACCTAGCCTCCACTAGACCCAAAATCCCTACCATATCCCTCTTGAAACCCCTTACATATCCACCATCAAAAAAGTTTCGCACCAACCAACAAGGCAAAAACATGTTCACCATTAAAAAACTTCTGCACCAACCGACAAGGCAAAGGGACTGAGAAAAGAGGTTAGGATTGGGTTAGGGAAAGCAAGGTTGAGATAGGAATAGAGGAGAGTAGGATTAGGTGATGATAGATGGTTGGAGTGGAAAGGGGCAATAATGGTGGGAGTGTTTTTCTCTTTTTCCAAAATTTTAATCAATCATAATGTGACATGTACCCAGTTGAACTTGTGTAACAAGTTAACTGTTTTTTAAAACAAAGTATTGTCAAATGTCATTTTATTTTGGAATAATTGAAACTTACAATATGTTTTGTTGTTAGAAGACTAACCAAGGGTCGTGCTATTTTTGACAATTTTTCTAGCTTTTAGAATGACTAGTAGCTTACCACATTGGTTTATAAGAATAATTATTAATCTGTACAAGCTACCTTATTTATCAGAGTAATCCATTTTGTCTATAAACATAACACAAATTCATTATATGGAATAAATGAGTTTTATAAAGAAATTTTTTAAAAAGTAACTCCATATGTTATTCGAGTACCCTTATTCTTTTGTTTTAATTAATGAAAGAATAATTTCAATTATTCAAAAGCGTAATCCCATTTTTGTATTGATGTAACCTCACATACGTGAAGCACCTAATATTAAATTAAATTACCTAATATGTGAAGTGGCCACGCCACATATAAGAATTTGTGTGCGTATCTATCATTGAGGTGCTTGGTGAACACTTATATACGGAGTGTATTATTATATATACTTTGTATTCAACATGTCCTTACTTTTATATGAATCTCACATACGTGAAACCCATAATACAATATAAAATTTATTACCTAATATGTGAAGTGGTCACACCACATATAAGAAATTATGTTATCTCTTTGAAGTGCTTGGTGACCACTTATATATACTTTGTATTCAACTTGTCCTTACTTTTAGATGTACTCGTTTAAAATGTTGATATTTTCATCACTACTTCAACACTAATATGAAGATCAACTAACCTACAAGAGTGACGACAACAAATCAAAGACAAGATTGACATATTTTGAGTGACGAATGAGACCAAGCTAGATGAAGCAAGCGCGAGCACTATAAATTGCGAAAAAACTACCATCAGTTCCTTCAACAATCAATTTTACATACCAATCCTTGGTGTTCAACAAGTTCACACATCAATATGTTTTTTCATGCAATTATCAAAGATTCGTGGTAACCTAAATTCTATTTTCAAACCATCCCATCACGAATCTTATTTTTTTTTTTTTTTTTTTTGCTTTGAATAGTTGCGAGATCTAGATCAATAAATAGCCTTTTTTCTGTCGCTTTGACTTCTCTACTCACTTGGTGAAAAAATACACTCTCTTAGTTCTGGCCTTCTTGGCGCCCGCCACTCCCTCGTTTACTCAAGAGCAAGAGAGAGAAAACTTAAGAGAGAGAGAAAACTTAAGAGGGAGAGAGAGTGAGTGTTTTTTGGGGCAAAATCTCGCAAAATCTACCTCTTTTAGATTCCCCCCAAATTTTTTCACTAAACCCTCAATTTTCGCTCTCAATTTAATCCCCAGAAATTCTGAAATCCCTAATTTTACTTCATTTTCACTTCAAATTCCCATCTTTCTCTCTCTTTCAATGGCTTCTCAGCAACAGTTGGACGCCATTAAGGTAAATTTCTCTGCAGTTATTGCATGGCATGCCCTAATTTTTTTTGCTTTTTTTGGAATTTAAGGGTTTACTGTTTCGATTGATTTTGCTGCGAAGTACATCATTGAATTTGAATTTGAATTTGATTTTGATTTTTTGGTGGAAAATTAGGGTGCGAAAGTTCTTATGGTTGGTGCTGGTGGAATTGGCTGTGAACTGCTCAAAACCCTTGCTCTTTCTGGCTTCCAAGACATACATATTGTGAGATTTCTTCATTATTCTCTTCAATTTTATAATTTTTTGAAAGTATTGTTATTTTCTGGCACTAGGGTTTAAATTTAGTGTTGAAGTTTTAAGGGTTTTAGGTCGCGTGAAGTTCAATTGTTGTAATAGGTAAAATTAAGTTAATTTTGCGCGAAAAATGGTATAAAATTAATTATGTTTGGATGGGCGCATTTTGCTTGGCTAATTGGTCAATTTTGGGTGAAGAATTAGCCAATCTAAGCTTTCTAAGGCTTGACAGCCATATTATGCTGGTTTCTCTGATTTGCATATCATAAATATAGTTGAAAGAAGTATTACTCAAGTGATTTTCTTTCTAAATTGGCTGTTAAAGTTTGAGTTTTGAGTAGTTAAGTTGAATTTGACACCTTTTCGGGACGGAGACTGCTTCTTTGTTGCTTTCAGAAGTACCATAGACAATAGTGTCAATCCCGTGACACTAGAGCAATTCAACTCAATCTTGATTTTCAACTGTGATGCTTAGTATCATGAGGTGCTTTGCTGTAAAATACTTGGCTGGCTGTGTTTTCGCTTGAATGTGCACCCAAGTGTTCTGATGTTAAGATTAGGTCATTTCTAAGAATACATTCGTGGTTTCATCTAATTTGGAGCTCCCAAATTTCATGTGTACTTGAGAGTTATAGGACTGAAGATAGTACTTTGGTGATGGTTTCCTATATGACATACGTGAGGGGTCATGGGCATAACAACACATTGTTTGAGGTTTATTTCAGTAAATTACAGTGTTGTTATACCATGTGTAGCAGTCGATTGATTCTGCTAGATTTCTAGAACATATCTATCTTGTATGGTTGTACCTGTCTTTGGTTTGCATTTACTATTTTTAAACTCAGTATAGGCAACACATCTTGAACTTGAACCGCGTTTTGTGATGGTATAATTCATCATAGAGATATGAACTGCTTTTACTATGCTTGCTTTTGGCTATAACTTCCTCTTTTTATTTTATTTTATAGCTGTATATCTTATAGTTTATGTTCTTTTTGCTGCTGTGTTTTGTCATCTCTGTCCCCATTTCCCGTTGGAGAACAAGGGTAGAAGTAAGCTAAAAATATTATTTATGGGTTCTTTTAATGGTAAAATTTATTCAGTGGCTAGAGATTTCATCATATGCTCATTTCCATTTGCAGATTGACATGGACACAATAGAAGTTAGCAATTTGAACAGGCAGTTTTTGTTTCGACAGTCCCATGTGGGACAATCAAAGGCAAAGGTATGTATCCGCTTAGCATAGTGGTTTATGGATGACTGGCTGGGTAATTAATCTATCTTGCTAAAACTCTGCCAGGTTGCTCGAGATGCTGTATTGAAGTTCAGGCCTCATATAAGTATTACTGCCCACCATGCTAATATTAAGAGCTCTGAATTTAATGTGGACTTTTTTAAGCAGTTTGATGTCATTTTGAATGGTCTTGATAATCTGGATGCTAGGCGACATGTAAACCGCATCCGCTTGGCAGCTGGTGTCCCACTGGTAGAGAGTGGGACTACTGGGTTCTTGGGACAGGTAATTTTTTCTCTGCTTAATAAAATTGTAACAAGTACATGAAAATGAGGTTGGCATCCCTTTTTATGTTTATATTTTTTTATGTTTATTTTTTTATTTTTATAATTATTGTTTATATTACCCCCCTCCCTCTCAAACGTTGCTTACAGCCTGCTTTTGTAGAATGGCTATATCACTGACCTCAATCTTGGTAATCAGGCTTAACTTAGCATGAGACTTGATCGCTAACAGCCTTGCCTTGGTAAATGAGTAGCTTATGCGCATGGAAAAAGGAATTGTAGAAACAATATAAACAAAGACATGCTGAAAGTTGGAAACATTTAACAAATTACAATATGGAAACTATAAATCTTAAACAATAGGTCACTTAATATACTTAGAAATCTGAGACTGTTTTGTTACCATCAACTAAAAAAGGGTATGAATGGTGGTTAGATTTAGTTAAAGAGATTTTAGAAAGGAGATCATGTTTGACATATAATATCCTTACGGGGGAAAAAGGTGGTTGTAGAAAATGAATTTTCCCCTTGAGTTTGGCTTTTGAGTTTTTAAGTTTTGGAAAGGGAAAGCGTGACCTTCGTCAGAATTTTATACTGCATAGTAGCTTCCCTCACTGCCTGGTTGAGGTTTTGAATAATGATGATAGTTTTTAAATTAGACTGCAGACAGGAGCTACCTTTAATGCAAAGAAGTATGTCCTAGAGCTAGATTGGTTATCTTGATTCCATTTCCACAAAACTACAATTTTCTTCTACTCATCCTCTGTAAATATAATTTTATGTTAGTGGAACGGCTTATGTAAATGCATTATTTGAATATTTTCTTTTAAATTTATTTTTGTTTTTTGTGGCCGGAAAATCAGGTAGCTGTGCATGTGAAGGACAGAACTGAATGCTATGAATGCTATCCTAAGCCTGCTCCGAAATCATATCCTGTTTGTACTATTACTAATACACCATCAAAGGTAGTTATATGCTTCTTAACAACCATTTGATGCTTTTGTATTGCCTTCACCTCACTAGACTTTGTATTGGTGATATAATTCTGTACTTTGGCTTGCAGTTTGTTCACTGTATTGTTTGGGCCAAGGATTTGCTCTTCGCCAAGTTGTTTGGTGATAAGAATCAGGATAATGATCTCAATGTACGTTCAAGTGACGGTGCAAGCTCCTCCGAACATACCGATGACATATTTGAGCGTAGGAATGATGAAGATACTGATTGTTATGGAAGGAGAATATACGATCATGTTTTTGGCTACAACATTGAATTAGCTTTGTCTAATGATGAGACTTGGAAAAATCGCACCAGGCCTAAGCCAATATATTCTAGAGATGTTCTATCTGATAACCAGGAAAATGGAAACTTGGATCAAAGTTGTTCAAGTGGTGATCTAGCTTCAGTCTCAGCAATGGCAACACTTGGGCTGAAGAATCCGCAAGACGTGTGGAACCTGGCAGAGAACTCGAATATTTTTTTGGAAGCTTTAAAACTATTTTTCTCGAAAAGAGAGAAGGTTTTGCTCCCTCCCTAGCTGCCATTTTGATCAGCCTATGATTCTGATTGGCTTTGGGGTATTAATTTACTGTTATTGCTCTAAACAGGAAATTGGGAGCCTGGCTTTTGATAAAGATGATCAGTTAGCTGTTGAGTTTGTCACTGCTGCTGCAAATATACGGGCTGCCTCTTTTGGTATTCCTATGCATAGCCTCTTTGAAGCAAAAGGCATTGCTGGCAATATTGTACATGCAGTGGCTACAACAAATGCTGTAGTTGCTGGGTTGATTGTTATTGAGGCCATTAAGCTGCTTAACAAGGACTTGGAAAATTTGAGGTTGGTCCTGAATCCTTTGGTATCTATTGTCTTTTAATTTCATCAAAACTTTCTATTTTATATTAGAAGGTTGAAAATCAGAATTTGGATAACACTTTTCTATGATGTGATATGTGAAATTCCACAACAAATTTCATGTTTTATTTCAGTTAAGCTTTTTTATTTTCTCCTTGTCTCTCTCCATCCCCTCTTCACTTTCATTGTGTGCCCATCTCTGCTATAAGCCTATAATTTATCAGATTATTGCGGTTTTTTATCTTTTTAAAGTGAAGATCTATAGCACTTCATAGAGCTTCATAGATCCCTCAATTTTTATCTTTTTAAAGTGAAGATCTATGAAGTGCTTGAGCTTTGAGCTGGATGCCTCTTAATTGTAGTTGCCACATTTATTTTAATTTGCTGTGATTTATTTAAATTGCATATAGCTTACATAAGTGATGGACTCTGTATTTAGTTGTGATCTTGGTTTTTATTATTTATTTGTTTTCCTGAAATTTAAACCCAGGATGACTTTCTGTAATGAGCATCCAAAAAGAAAGATGCTTCTTATGCCTGTTGAGCCATTTGAGCCTAACAAATCATGCTTCGTCTGTTCTACGGTAATGGTTTTGGTCCTTGTCTACTTAACTTGATCTGCTGTTGGAGTTCCTCTAATGACTTTTCCCTCTTTGTCATAATGATATTTCTGTAGACCCCATTGACACTTGAGGTTAATGCTTCACGCACAAAGTTTCGGGATTTTATTGAGAAAATTGTCCGAGCAAAGTTGGGCATGAACCTGCCTATAGTAATGCAAGGTACTTCCTTGTTATATGAGATTGGTGACGATCTTGATGAAGACGAGATACGGAATTATGAAGCAAATCTTGAGAAGGTGGTTGCTCCTCTTATCTGTTTGAGCTTTATCAACATTTATATTGTGGTGTTTGAGACTCTCATACTTTGGCTTCCTCCAGGTGCTTTCCAAGCTTCCATCTCCAGTCATTGGTGGTACACTCGTCACAGTTGAGGATTTTCACCAGCAATTGTCCTGTGAAATCAACATAAAGCAGAGGTTTTCATTTGTTTATATTTGTTATGTCCAACATTTACAATTATATGCAATTGCACATTTGCACTTGGAAAGCTTTTATAGTTGAGATAGTGTGGACAAATTAAATGATGATGATTAACTGAAATGAAGGATATGCACGGGCTTTTGATTGGCTTGTTTTACTCCCAAAGGCTAACCCAAACCGAGAAAACAACTCAATTTCTGGAAACATGGGGGACATAGTGTGTTTTTTTTGGGGTTTTTTGGGGGGGGGGGGGGTTTAAAAATGGTTGTTGTGGTGCTCTTTTGGTTCAAGTCTGTCACAGATAACAACCATATTGGAGGGATTGAGAGGGCGGGGTATTTGCTATAGATTATGATTCAAAAAGGGTGCACCTGTCAATGCCTGAAAATAATTCAATCAGGTGTACGGCTTTAAGTCACAGGTTTGCCCTATGAATTCAATGATTTTTGGTCTACCAAATAGAGCTGCTGAATATATAGGTTACCTTATAAAATTTGCCTTTTCTCCTCATGTATTGGTGATGGACACATCTGAACTTGCGATTCTGTTTTTCTTTTCTTTTTATTTTATTTTCTATTATGTATATATATATATATATCAGTAACATGATAGCTATAAATAATTTATGTTCCTAGATAAGTGTGCTATATAATATGTATAGACGATGTTAGTGTTATTGATAAGTACTAGCCTTGTGACGAAGCACGTGTTATAAATTGCACTATTCTATAAGAGTTATCCTAATGTAATCAGTATTCAGGGCCAGTGGGACTGTGGGAGTATGGCTCTGTTAGGTGAGAGTTTGGGGCTTGATATGTACGGCGGTAATGTTTATGATGGTGCTTAGCTAAAATTCTGATACTTATGTTTGTGAAAAGAGACAATTGGAACTTGTGAATGTGGGATTTGGGATGACGTCTTTTCCTCCTTCACCTCCTCTGTTTCCTGCTGTAGTAAACCAATTATCATGCTTACTTTCTCCTCAGCTAGCTGGTTTCCTTATTATGTCACTGATACATCTATTTCTCGTTAACTGAGGATCATGTTTGATTTCACTATGAGTTCCTTTCTGATTTTAAATTTCATTTTGAAGTTTGAGCTATTTTCATTAGAAACTTCTCACTGTATAAAAATAAGAAATAAGATGGATATATCCTTGTGATATTTCTGGAGCCAAGTACTCCTAAATTGCCTGTAATGCCATTCATTTTTTTTACATTTTGTGCAGGGAGGATTTTGATGAGGAAAAAGAGCCTGATGGTATGGTTCTCATTGGCTGGTTGCAAGTCCCAACTGATACAGAAAATAAAACTTCTGCTCAGAATGGTGAGAGCACATCAGGTACAGGTACTGATCAAGCGGTGCCTTTAGAGATTGCAGAAATTGGGGAAACTGAAGTCAATGCAGTATCCAAGAAAAGAAACTTTTCTGAGCTTTCAAATTCCTCTGTTTCTCATCCTTCATGTGGCAATGATACAAAGTGCAAGAATAAAGAAGTAATTTTGGAAGATGATGGTGATGATCTTATCATACTTGACCATTTGAATTCTGAAATGGCCAAGAAGAAAAGACTGGTATAAATTGCTTTGGACATTTTGTCCAAAACTATTTTATCCTAACTTACTGCATTAGAGATCTATTAGATTCGCCTAGCATTTGACCACGAGTTAGGTCTAGCCTTGCAAGCTTTTGACTCTTAACCGTCTACTTTTGTCTCATTGTCTTTGAAGGTTAGTAGTGTAGAATGGATTTAGCGGTTTGTCTCTATGTAAATTATTGACTGATGCACATTGCTATTGTCTGGAACCTATTGGAATCTTGTATGAGCTGACGCTTGAATTTTTGCTATTATGTTGATTATCAAGCTATTTTGGATGTCAATATACTCTTCTCAGGATTTCCTTTTTCTGGTTGGCTGTCTCCTAACCTTATTCAACATGGTTGATGTAAAGACTGACCTGTTTATGCAATCACTTTTTTTTTTTGTTTTAAAACGTGATGCAAGAAACTCAGGTTCGATACAGATAGCGTTCTGAACTTTGCTTCTAAGAATGGCTTATGGAATGGCTTTCTTCGCTTTCCTTTTTCTGGAACTTAGACGCTGTGCATTTGTAGGAGTTCAGCTACCGGTTGCTGCGGCAAATCTCTAGTGCACAGAATCAGATATCATCACCTCCAAGATCAGACCTGTCCATGGAGTCAGGTTAATTCTTGTTGCAATGCTTGGATGTGCTTTTATCTCTTCCTCTTTTGCCCCCGGTTTTTTATCGTGTCACTGTGGTGGATGCTATTGCGTGGAGCTATGTGACTATCGTAATGCTAGTTAATTTATAGTTGAGGAGATAGATTAGAGTGAGGGGGTACAGCCATTCAGGGGTGTTTCATAATCAAGAGTAGAATATCTCAAAATTCATTGCTTAGTTTATCTCAGTATTTATCATAGTAGGAAAAACTGCCTTTTCTGATTGTTCTAATCCCTATTTTAGTATTTACAAAAGTTTTTGACCAAAGACCAACATATATTGTATCTAACCAAAAAAAGAAGGAAAAGAAAGTCACATCTTTTGTGACATTCTAAGCCGTATTTTCATTTGGAAGGGGATTTTAAACGCCTATGCAAGGCATAGGAGGCTGTGTGTTGCTTGATATTTGTAGTTCTTCTGCTTCTTTGGCTTCCTATGATCTTGTTTCTTCAAATCGTCCAATGTATGGACATCAGCCAAACATGCAAATGATCTTGATTTTTCCGAGTAGTATCGGGATAACCCTCTCCTATTAACCAAATCAAGAAACAATTCTTAGATTAGGAGCTTGAATCCCTTCAGTTGATACTTCTACTTTTAAGTATAAAAGCAACATTTTTTTTTTTTTTTTCTTCTTCTGAGGTTAGTCTTTGTAAACCTTGACCATGAATTGGCATCGTTATGAGTTCTTAATGTGTTTTCAAAGTATTAGCATTTCATAATTTATTTACATATAACTAAATAATTTGACAAAAATTATATGTTAGATTTATTTTGAAACAAAGGGAAGCTATACATAAACTAAAGAAATGAATAAGTCTGACATAACAATACGTGAAATTAAACAACCTATTTTTATTTCCATGAACCCAACTCAAAAATTCATACGACTATAATCCATCGAATTAAACATAATCATCTCGATGATAAAATATTACCCGTTCCCAATCATTTTCTAACCTAACCTATCCCTGTATCACCTCTACCCATATTTGATTTTACTTACTTTTGTGGAAGATTCATCTCCAGAGCATCCATGTCAAAAACATCTTCATTTGTTGTTTTATTCTCCATTTTTTTGCAAGAGACCGAAAGGATCGATTTTGGGGTTGGGGTGATGGGGAAAGCCTTCCCTAGTTCTGCTACCTATTTATATATATGGATGAGATGCATGAATATACTACTTGTATATAAGCTGGTGGATGAGAAAAAGAGTTTGGAACTTAGAAGAATATTTTTATTTTAGACGTCATAAATCGAAGTTGCTCAATAATAGTGTGGGGAATATAATTAGATTGGAAAAAATGAAAGGAAAAAAAATAAAAATTAGTGGATAATTAGATTGGAAAACATAAAAGAAAAATATAATTTAGTGGATTGTGTTTCTAAGCCTCTGAATCCTGTGCATGTGCACTCACCTTATTTTCAGATGGCGGAGGTTATAACCATCGATTTATCTTTAGACGTATATGGCGCTCTATCTTTAGCTATTTTAAACCTTTTTTAGAGACACCATGTATCTGATGTTTTTTTTTTTAATTTTTTTTTTTTTAAAATTTTTTTTTTTAAATGTTAAGGAGAAGGGCTATACCGGCCCGAAACCTCTCACAGGTCTAACCGGACCCGGGTTAGCGGGCTAGATAATATAGAAGTTAGGGGGGGGGGGGGAGAGTAAGAGAATCCCACCCCAAATTGCCTCTAGTGGAGTTTGATCCCACTAGCCAAACTTTGCTTGGTACCATGTATCTGATGTATGTATCAATGTATGTATCCTTTAATCCTATTCTTGGTTAAGGCAAAAAGGAATTGGAAAAATAGCAACCCCTTGTCCCCTCCCCCCGAGTTCCGGACGGATAAATGCCCTTAATGATTGAGAGTTCGATCGACACATCGAAAGGAAACTAAGAGCAAGTTTCGCCCCAAGTCTTAAAACTTGAATGTGATCATTTTTGGTGGTCCCCATTGAACGATCGACACATCGAAAGGAAACTAAGAGCAAGTTTAGCCCCAAGTCTTAAAACTTGAATGTGATCATTTTTGGTGGTCCCCATTGAAAATGATGTCATCAAATTCTTGTTAAGACTCACTAAGACTTGCACAAATTTATCACTTTAGCCCTAAGATTTAAATATTTGACATATTATATATAGAAAAGTGTAAAAAAAAAAGAGATAATAAAAATAAAAGTGAGGTGGGTGATGTGGGTCCCAATCTCAAGTCTTAAGTTGAGTCTTGGAATTTCAAGACTCAACTTGAGACTTGCTTGAGATTTTTGAAGAAAAATGGGAAAATTCTTAAACATAAGTTTTAAGACTCAAAATGATGATATCAAGACTTGGGGCTAAACTTGCTTTAATGACGACTACAAGCCATTGAATATGGCTCTTATACTTTTGATTAAGAGGATGTGGTGATGAGATTTTATGATAAAATACCTGCCTAATTTCAAAAAAGAAAAAGCTAAGTGTCTAACGTGATCTTTTCTGTTTATCAACAATCCACCATTACATTATATATGTACTTTGTAAGAGGAGAAAGACTTCTAGTTTCTCATTAGCTTAGCTGCTTAGATGGTCATAGTCTCATGGAGTACCACGCTATCGTTCCACAAATTCATTAGCCTCGGCATCCAAATCCTTCTTTACTCCCTTGTGGTAGAATTCAATTTCTTGATCCTCAGCCGTACAGCTCCTTGCACTAGGTGCATAGTCGCTTATTCTTTAGTTCATGTCTTAGAGCAATACACACATCCGTATCCAATTATAACTCTGTTGGCCGGTAAGTATGAAATCTTCATCAGTTAGTATGTATGCGAGTATATATACATGTAATTTATTAATTTAATTAGCTAGTGTGATTTTTAACTGATCCATATTACTGATATTGGACCAATAGATCAAAATGCCTCAAGGTTTTAGATTCTGTTCTTGAAGTATAACTATAAACTGATATTGGACCAATAGATCAAACGATGGTATGGTATATGGTATTGAAGTCTTATCTTACAATATCTTTAATGTACTTTCATTAAAGAAAATAAGGATTACTTTCATTAAACAAAACAAGGATAATGATTGTGTATACTGTCTGAATGAGGTCTACAGATATGGAAGTCGTAAATTGGTGATGGATAATCTTACACAGAAACTCACAGCAATCATAAGTCACTAATATCTGATTAGCTATAAGTGTTTACTTTGTACTTGATATCTATTATTGACTTATTGTGTATCTTTTCAAAGTATGGTAAGCGATTTTTGAATTTTAATTGATTAAATTTTTGCAATATGGATACTTTTTTTAGAGTTGCAGTACTGATTTAATCTATCTGAAGTGATTAGCTAAGAAGTGATAAGAAATTAAAAAGTTAATTCAGCTGAAAATTTTTTACTACTAGTTTAAATGGAAATCTTCTAAGCAAAAAAAATTCTATTGCCTCTCATCTCTGACATATATATATATACATGAATCCATGAAGACAACACAAACATTAATAAGTTATTATCTGCAAGTAAGTTTACACTGTGCGCCAGAGTTTGAGAGAAATAATCATTCTAGACAAGAGCATGCTATAACATCACTAAATAACACCATTGAATTGTTTTGACATACGAGAAAACACAGCGAAAAAAACAAAGCCACCTCCATCATCACCATCGAAAGCATCTGTTCATGAGCATTGATCTGCAATTTTCCAAAAATTAATAGATTTTTTCTTAATTTTTTTTTCATCTTCCACTGAGGTTGCTAAATTGGGCAAGTAGAGTAGTTCCAGATCGTTCATCGATGGCTTGTGTCTGCTCAGGAATGATCGCGTTTGGTTCCACTGCCACAGGTGCAGAAGCTGCAGTAGAGTTTAGGTTTGTAGAAGCATCTTCTGTCTTTCCTTGCGCCGATGCCTCTTGAATTTGCAACGCGTACTCCAGGTTCCATAGAACATCACCCATTGTAGGCCTGTCACACCCATACTCAGCCAAACATTTCTCAGCTGCCTCAGCAAATTTCTTCATTGATTCTGGGTTTATCGATCCAACTAAGACAGGATCGAGGATTTTTTCCAGCATTCCCTTCCTCTTGCAATTCATTGCCCATTCTGCAAGGTTCACTTGCTCTCTAGATAGGGCCGGGTTGATGGCAGGACGAGCACATAAAACCTCAAGCAAGACAACTCCGAATGAGTACACATCTGACTTGTCAGTAAGCTGTTGTTTCCTGAAATACTCTGGATCAAGATACCCGAAACTACCCTTTACTGCTGTGCTGACATGGTCTGCTTGTTGGCCTGGACCATCCTTGGATAGTCCAAAGTCTGCCATCTTTGCGACAAAGTTTTCGTCAAGGAGAATGTTTGTTGTCTTGACATCTCTGTGGATGATTCCTTGGGCAGACCCTGTGTGGAGGTAGTGTAGTCCACGAGCTGCTCCAATGCTGATTTCAAGTCTTTGCTTCCAAGATAGGGGAGGCATGTTCTTTCCATAGAGGTGGTCGCGTAAAGGTCCATTGGACATGTACTCGTACACCAGGATCATCTCACTATTCTCGTCACAATACCCTATTAAAGACACCAAGTGCTTGTGGCGAAGCTTGGACAGCATCTGTATTTCGGTCATGAATTCATTGATACCCTGCTCTGAATGAGGGTTGCCTCGCTTGACTGCTACCTGTTCATAATTGAAATATCAATGTCAATGTCCATACACTGATATAAAGGTATGTTCTCGTCATCCTTATAAATGTTAGTTTGAGTTGTAAATTAAGTTTATGATTAGTTTTGTCAAAAAAAAAAATGTTTATGATAAGTAAAAATCTGTTGAGTTTCTTTCAATTTGTCCAATGCAGTATTAAACAGTTCATTCAAAGTTTAATCAAAATTGTAACCAAAAACTTAATACTGGTGTAAGCAAGCATTTTAAGGCGATTAACCTGGGTGCCATCCAACGTTCCAATGTAGACATTACCAAATCCTCCAACACCAATGACACCACTGGCTGCAAAGTTTTTGGTGGATTCCTTGATCTCGTCGAAAGTGAACCTACGGCCAAGGCCACCAGTGGTGAAGATACTACTTTTATTAGACCCATAATTACTCTTACCAAAGACAGTCGAGTCCCCTGCATGAAGAGGAAGTAACCAGGAGGAGAAGCTGTTTCTCCTTTGCCAATCCTGAGGCCTCTTATGCCACTTGATCACCATCGCTCCCAACCCGACAAAGGCTCCAAACATCATAGCAAACCCGACTGCAGCGACTGTTTTCTTATGTTTGCCGTCCGTAGCAGCTTTTCCATCCGGACCAAACTCCCCATCCAAACTACTTACCGTGTTGTTCATCTTGAACACCTCGACCCCATTGAGGATAGCGTTTTTAGCACCGGAATCAAGAGTGGACTGTCCAATTTGAACCGAGACTTTATCTTGGTCTACCAAAGAAGAATCAACAACAATGTCTTGGAAGTTTGGGGTGGCTAATTTACCCGTAATTGAAGATAAATCCAACGCAGAAATAGCAGTTTTACCATTAATGTAGACATTGAAATACAAGTCATTAAGGGCTGTACTAACAATGTCACAAAAATGTAGCCTTACTAAGTAATCGTATGACTTCTCAACCGGAAACTCCCACGAAACGTTGAAGCTCTGCTCCATGGTGTTAGCATCAGCCATTTCTGCTGCAGAGGCATACACCGTTTGCGGGGCTATGTAAGGGGTGACTCCGTCAGGGTACTTGATGATATTGGTTTGAACATTGACATCTTTGGCCATATTTTTGTTCTTGATATACCCATCATCTTGGACCCATGTTCTACCAAGGGTGTCATTATCAGCTGTGATTAGGCTTCCACCTACATTGACTCGATACATTGTTTCGAGTGAGCTATGACTAAGGCCATTAAACTGACCCACCGGAGACAAAGATTGGCCTGAATCACCTATCAACTTATCTGGCGCGGTAGACACCTCAATGGCATTGATAAAAGCAGCCGAGTTTTTCTGAGGCTCAAACCTAATAGAAAACCTTTGGGACTTAACATGGATGAGATACTCCTTCATTGTGAGATTGGTGGCACTAAAAGTATGAAGTAGGGTGACTTCATTGGTATAAACATTAAAACTAGCCGACTCAAGCTTGAAAACATCGGTCTTAATAGGGAGGAAATGGAGGCGAACCCAATGCCAACCCGAGTCCTGCAATGTAAACGTGTAGGTTGCATCCTTTAAGAAAACTCTAGCAGAAGAATATATCTTAGAAGGTGCATTTGCATTAGGGTCAGAAACAAGGTATTTGTCCTCCGCCGAAAGGAACCCATGAGCATCTTGGTCAGATTCATAGGTTTTTCCATCAGAGGTGCTTATCTTTTCGTTGCTTCCACAAGCAATGTAGAAGTTGTCTTTTGGGCTGAAGGTAGCTGCAGGGGTCGCGAGGGTGGAGAGGGGAAGGGAGAAGAGAAGAACGAGGGGGAGGAGCGCGAATATTGTCATAGAAGAGATTGGTAAGGATGATAAAAATGTTTGGGTGGAGGAATGAAGGGTAAGTGGTTTTTTTTTCTTGTCCAACATCATTCCTCCTAACCCAGGAGGGTGTACAGGGGTAGACTAGGAGAAAAAAAACAGAACAAAAGCAAGAGAAATTGAAGGAAAGTTGTTCAAAAACATCAAAGTAAAAGGAGATTTTTGCTGTTTTTTTTTTTTTCTTTTCTTCTCACTCTTGAAAATCGGAGGTGTTTTTTGCTTTGAGAAATGTTGGTTCGTTGTTGTTTTGTGTATTTTTGATGAATGGTAATGGTAAACTAAGGCAAATGTCCAAAATTTTAGCCAGTTTTTTTGGGTTAATGTTGGCTTTTTTTAGATAGAAATCTTGTGAACAATGTTTGGGATTTAATTAGCTAATATATGATGGTTAAGGGTTGTCAATGAATACAGAGTCTAACATTTTTTTTTTAAATCAATAGTTTAACATCTTTGACATAGTCAATGACTCAATCACCATTCAATTCCCATATTAGACAAAAAAAATACAAAAATTTATTGCATGCTATTATGTACTTGTATACGCTTGTTTAATAAATTTGATTTCCTTAGCTTTATTATAGCAAATAAACTGTTATCTTAGTACAACCTATGTAGTATTACCTTTGCAATCCATCGTTAAGAATGTTACTGAGTATATTGTATGGGGTGGAAATTCAGATCACGATACAATCAGTAAATCGATTGTGGCTTGTAAGTAGGTGCAATTAAGATCATATTTTGGCCGAAAAAAGAACTTGTTACCATTTTAAAAATGATTGGAAATAAAGACATAAATAAGGGATTAATTGAGTAATTCTAATTGTTCTTGTTCCACAATACCTAATATATCCAAATGCTCATATTGATAATATTTGCTCATTTTATCATCTATAATTTTCACTTAATCTACCTATTATTGATAATTATATAAATGAGCAAGATACCTTAGATGCACCCTGCATTCGAGTGTATATTACTTCTATAATTTTCACTTAATCTACCTATTATTCGATTGATGTAAATCTTTTACCAATATACTTAGTAAGTATGAAGTATTAATTAATTAATTTTTTGATTTTAAAGGTAGAGTAAAGGCCTGTTCTCTTCGGCTTAATTTCAGTTCAGTTCAGTCCAGCTCCAATTAGTTTAGTTCTTAATTTCTTTCTCTCATAAACAATTCATTTTAGCTCTATTTAGTTCAATTCAGTTCAGCTCGTTTTAGTAAATCAAAACAAGGCCTAAGTTACTTAAATATACTCCGTAATTGTTGTATTGTGCTGCAATAAACTGCTACTTGTAGAGTTGTAGCATTTCTCACTCCAAAAAAAAAAAAAAAAACAAAACTGCTACAAACACCTGCTATTTGTAGCAGCTTTGACTTCCTCAAGTAGGAAATCGAAGGCAAAATATAACTAACTCACACATACTACAATTTTGAGAAATAAAAGTTCGCTCGTTTATTTTGTTTGAATTCTTTGTGCCCTCAACTAAGTGTTCTTGCTAACTATCACTGTTATAAAATCTCTCTTCATTCTCACAAAAACATACAAAATTCAATATTTTCTTTATCAAGTATATACATTAGCAAATATCACATTGTACAAGATTCTAACTAATGTCGATGGAAGAAGACTTGCTTCGTGAACATCGGAAACTCGTCATTGAAGGATTCCATTTGAGGCGCCTTAAGCGTCAATTGCATGAATTACACAGCAGAGAACGTTCGATTTTCTAAACTCGCTTACTATTCATGTTGTCGAAATTTAATATTGAATTAAATTTTTTATTTATATATGATTTGGTTAATTAACTCCGCCAGTGGGTTTCCCGCTGCCAGTCCCAAGCCTGGATAAAGGAGGAGGGTTACGGTAGGCCAGTGACAGCCAGTATAAAACTTCGTCACATCCCATGACATGAGCCAAACAGATAGCAACGGTTCTAGACGAATTAACTAGACCAATTCAAGATGAGGTTCCATGGTGTATGCTGTTCGCAGATGTTATCGTTTTGGTGGATGAGACTAAGGATGGGGTTAATGTCAAGTTGGAGCAATGGAGGCAAAGGTTGGAATCTAGAGGGTTTAAGCTAAGTCGGAGTAAGACTGAATATTTGGTATGTCGTTTTGGCACTCAGAGGGGGACAAGCAATGAAGTGGTGAGTTTGGATGGAAAGGATTTGACCATGAGTGAATGTTTTAAGTACCTAGGGTCGATCATCCAGAAGAATGGTGACATTGATCAAGACGTGACCCACAGGATTAAGTCAGGGTGGCTTAAATGGAGAGCGGCCACGGGAGTGCTATGCGACCGCAGCATTCCCTTAAAGTTGAAGGGAAAATTCTACAGGACTGCCATAAGACCAGTGTTGCTCTATGGTACAGAATGTTGGGCTTCTAAGAAAGAGCATATTAAAAAGATGGAGGTTACGGAAATGCGCATGTTAAGGTGGATGTGTGGAAACACTTTAAGAGATAGAATCAGAAATGAGGTTATTCGCAAGAAAGTAGGTGTGGCGGGCATTGTAGATAAATTAAGGGAAAATCGTCTGCGTTGGTTTGGACATGTAAGACGGAGACCCGAGGGTGCACCGGTGCGAAGAGTGGAAGAGTGGGACCATGGAGGGATTAAACGAGGAAGAGGGAGACCAAAGATGACTTGGTTGGAAGGAGTGAGGAAGGATATGAAGTGCATGGATTTACGTGAGGATGAAGTTTTGGATCGTAAGGGATGGAGGAGAAAGATTTATGTTGATGACTACACGGAATAATCAAATTTGGTTCATGTTAGCCGACCCCACTTTTGGGATTAAGGCTTTGATTGATTGATTGATTGATTGATTGATATGATTTGGTTAATTCATTTCAATTTGTGTTTTCTAAATGTCAATTTAATACTATAATCTTTTGTTGAATTCTTGAAAAGCTAATGTAAAATGTAATTTGTTTGAACTCAATTTATTTAGTTAAAGAGGAGCTGGAAAATGCAAAAAAAGAGTACAATAAAACAGAGTTTGATCTTAGATATTTACGAAGCAGTGCGAAGTTAGTCGGAAAAGTCATTAGGCTTCTTGACAGTGAGAAAGGTAAGTCATGTCTTCTTCTTTTTCTTTGATTAATTCGGTTTTCTTGCACCCTGGATTTGTTTAATTTGTTAATTTTCTATTGTTTTTCTTGAATTTATCCGTTTGTCCACGCACAACTTTAAATCGTTAATATATATCTTGATTACATATTTCATATGATACAAATCTAATATTTTGTATTCAATAACAAACATGATACATGTTACATGAATTTATACATTGATTATTTTTAATTATAATAATAATTGGAAGAAGTATTCTGTTACATGAAATCTGTTGTAATGGTTGCTTGGCATTTTTTGTGCTTACTAAGTCTCTTAATTCTTTATACAACTTTGGTTTAGTTAGTTCGTTTGTTCTTATATGATATTGAGATCCAAGTGTACTGTATCGTAACACTATTGTTTTCGACGCTTTTCTTTGATCACATAGTTTGATTTGGCAGTGGAAAAAATCAATCAAATTTGTCACCGATTGATTTGTTTATATGCAGGCCCGTCGCTGACCCAGGGCAGCCGGGGCACCCGCCCAGGGCCCACGGATAAAAAGGGTCTCATTTCCAGCAGCTTTGAGTCTAAGAGTATAGTTTATTTAGTTTAGAGATGCTTTATTCAACGTCATTATCTCTATAGCTTGGTGGTAAGGAATGGTTTGCGAGTACTTGTTGTATTCCTAGGTCAGCAGTTCGACTACCCATAGAGCTCCAATTCTCTCTTTATGTTTTTTAAATAAATTTACTATATGTGTAGTATATATATAAACCACTATAGCCTAAATTCTTCTTATTAATCTTATTATGATAAAAATATGTGTTGTTATGTTCCTAAAAAAAAAATTTATATATGGATTTTGATTAAGTATTTTTTTCCAAAATTGATAAAATGATTAAACAAGCAACGAGTGAGCTACTGAGCTATACTCTATCTTTCCTTTCAAAAAAAAAAAAAGCTCTGAGTGAGCTAACATGCTATATTTTTCTTAGTTAAGCTCTTTTTTTTTTTTTTTTTACACTTTCCATCCTGTCATGCATCATATTTCTTTTGTTAGTGAAGAATGATTAATTTTATTCGTAAGAGAGAATCCATCGTAATGTTTCATTTTTTTTTTTACAAATCATATAGTTGTAGTAGTATATAGAAGGTTTTTTTTTTTTTTTTTTTTTTTTTAATTTTTTTTTTACATTGAGTTTAATTTATTATAAGTGTTTTTTTTGTAAGAATGATAATATGTTCATATTAAAGTACATATATAGAAAAAAAAATACCTCTTCTATATTAACCAAAAAAATTCTAAATATAATAGGGCCCCGATTTATTCTTTTGCCCATGGGCCTCCGAAATCTCAGAAACGGCCCTGTTTATATGTGAATGTGACAGTAAGTGTGGAAGTTAGCAACGTAGAATGGGTCGTTGGTTGTCATGACAAAGTGGACAGGGAGAAGCTAATTTCTGGAACACGAGTGATTCTTGATAAGACTTCCCTCATTATTCTAGGCATTCTTCCTCGTGAAGTAAGTTCTAATCTCTTCTGCTATATACGTGTGCCTTAGTTCAGTTGTTTATATTTGCTGGTAATTGTGGATCGAAGTGAGTTAATGTGGAAATATTTAAGTTGTTAAGGAGTGTATGTAACTTTTGCCTTAGCTTTAAAGAACAATTGTTAATGCCATTTTGTATTCGATTCCTTAATCCATGCTTGAGATGCATCTACTTTTCAGTCGAGTAAGGCAGGAGAACAGAATGCGTGCCTTAATTAGTATTATTTGTGTTATGTATGCCTTTTCTCAGCATAGGTTTACATCTTTATTGAACTGATTTACATCTTGTAACAATTTAATTAGTACATGCCAGTAACTAGGTGTCTAGTTTCCGGACTCGCCTATACATATTACTCCGAACGATACAAGGATTTATTTGGCTATGATAGATTGTGAGAGTACAATCATGTTTCCCTTATTATTTTGGGAAATCTCACTTATTGTATATGCAGGTGAGTCCTCTTGTATACAATATGATTCATAAAGATTCTGGAGATATTAGCTATTCTGCTCTGGGAGGGCTATCTGATCAGATTCGAGTGCTGAAAGAATGCATCGAGCTTCCACTAATGAATCCTGAGGTTTTCATTAAGGTGGGAATTAAGCCTCCAAAGGTAAGACGCGTGTGTGTGTGTGGCTGGCTTGCTATTAGAATTCCTGGTTTGTGTTCTTTTTAGGTGTGTTTCACATTTTAGTTCCAAGCTAGTCTTAATGCATCAAGTATTTTTTTTCCGAGATTTAGGGTGTTCTTCTGTATGGGCCTCCTGGGACGGGCAAGACAATGTTAGCTCGAGCCATAGCAAGCAATATAAAAGTCAATTTCTTACTGGTATATGAGAGTATTCAGTTAGATTAAAACTGCTGCATTTTTTATTTTATTGATGTTTTAATTTTCTGGCATGTAATGATGTGCTTTCTTTTGCTGTTCTAGGCTGTTGCGAGCTCTATTATAATTAATTACATTGGTGAGAGTGCTAGACTGATTCGTGAAATGTTTAATTACGCTAGAGATCACCAAGTGGGATATCTAATGTATCCATGTAAAGTTTTTGTCATAAGTTGTACTTGTTTCAAATGATTTATTAAAGTCATTGCTCCTATTTTCAGCCCTGCATCATCTTTATGGACGAAATTGATGCTATTGGAGGTCGACGACTAGGTGAGGAGGGTATGACTTCTGATTGTGAAATTCAGAGAACTTTGCTGGAGCTACTGAATCAGCTTGATGGATTTGATCAACTAGGCAAGGTATTATGACTGAACTTTAGTAAGGAGGTAGTTATGTTATATGCATTGCTGTTGAACAATGTGATATGGACCTAATATTTGACCACTAAGTGCTTGGTAACTGCAGGTCAAATTTATCATGGCAACAAACAGACCAGACGTGTTGGACCCTGCACTTCTTCGGCCTGGTCGTATGTATAGACAAGAAGATTGAAATTCCATTGCCAAATGAACAATCAAGATTGGAAATTCTCAAAATTCACGCTGCTGGCATGGCCAAGTATGGTGAGATTGACTATGAAGCTGTTGTTAAACTAGCAGAGGTGAGCAACTATTGCTTAAAGACTTGCATATCATTTTCTGTACAACATCTAACATGTCACTCGTCTAACTCATACTGTCCTATTGCCTATTTTTTCAGGGGTTTAATGGGGCTGATCTACGGAATGTGTGTACTGAAGCTGGCATGTTTGCTATTCGTGCAGAGAGAGATTATGTGATCAATGAAGACTTCATTATGGTAATGTTTGTCACTAACAATTAGACCATTACAGATCATGATCTGTACCTGTTGAGTATTACATTCACTGTTTCGGCTTTTTGGCTCAGTAGCTTCTATGCCATTCACACGTATTGCAAAAATTAAGGCTCAAAATGATGAAATAAGCGATTTTGATCCTCTTTAAAGCCACATTTTATTGTGGAAGGTTAGAATACTTGGTTGTGCAGGTTGTGCTTGAATTATTACTTCTGATGTTTCTTCGCTTTGCAGGCTGTCAGGAAATTAAACGAGGCAAAGAAATTAGAAACTAGCTAGCTATAGTGGTGACTTTGGACAGCATTGATGAAGAACTAAGTGAAGATTGTATATTTGAATGTAAATTTTATAGTTGCAGCTTTGTTTTTTTTATTTTTTTGAGTGAATATTTCATAGTTGCACCTTGTAAAACAATTAATTTCTACTTTTTCATACTTCGTGCTAGTAGTATATTACTAGAACTTCACAGTATTTTCCTATTAGTCTTATGCTGTGTTGCCTGTTTTTTTTTTTTTTTTTTCAACAAACAACTTTAAAAATTGTTTATCATGTAAAAAGTTTCAGTAGGTTACATTTGGAATATTGCGTAACAAACAACTACAAAAAATAAACCTTGTTATGTGTGGCACTTTAATTTGGAAAGAGTGCAGATTGGAAGTCCTTTCTTACTCTCTGTGCAAGTCTCAAAAGCTTCTATCACTCTCCTGTCATACATTTTCGGGTTGGTTTTAAAAGTTTAATAACATCTAATAGAGTATAATATTGGACAAGTCAGTTTTTCAACTTTTTGTTACAAACTTTTAAATCTTTAATCTTGATGAAATCAATTTATTACAATGTTATAGTAATTGTTGATCAATTTGGAATAACTTTTAATATTGATATGAGTAAATTTAAACTTGATTTGATTTTAATGTACTCCAGCAATGTGATAAGAAGTTTTACTTACTTAAAATTTAATAACTTTTATTAATGTATGGTAACTTTAATTTTTTATTTATCCGGATAACATTTGATCATTTTAAGGGAACTTCACTTAATAAATCATAAATGTGCTGTAATTTATTTACCGGGAAAAATAAATTAAGAAATTAACTTGTTTGGACACAAATCACACAATAATGTATGATAATTTAAATTTAAAATTAGACCTGAATTAACCCAAATTAACACATCTAAATTTATGCTACAACAATGCAAACTGCTACATTTTCAAAGAATTTGTTATATACATTCGGGTGTACCATACACCCGGAGTTATTTGCTCATTAAGTTTTACTCATTTAATAAATGATCAAAATAATAATGAGTAAATAGTCACGAGTGTACTGTATACCCGGGTGTACAGACTCTAACGTTCTCCGTAGAAAATCTGAAAAATAGAAGGCACAAGGCAATTAAGAATTTAAGACAATATAAATAACTCACACACTATAATTTTCAGACATAGGTCGCTAGTTCTTGGTAACTAACACTGCTATAAATCTCTCATTTCTCACGTTAAACCTTACTAAAAACACACAAAATTCAAGTATTTTTTTCAATTCTTCAAATACATTTGCAAACATCACATTATTTTACTTCGTAGATTCTAATCAATAATGGAGCGACTAGCCGCCATTAATGACTTAACTGAAAAGCTTCATCAGCTTCTTGATCAACACATTCTTTTATTGGAAGGTTTGATTTTCTAGGGTTTTGAAACTCATAGTAATTAAACTTGCTTACTATTATTCATTTGATCAATTTTATTTTTATACAAAAATCTTTGATCATGTTTATTTGGTAATTTATGTAAATCATTCATTGTATTTTCAATCCTTTATAATTTCTTATAATCTTTTGATACATAATTAATATAGTTGTAATTTGAACTCTATATTTAGTGAAAGAGAATCTGAAAATTGCAAGAAAAGAGTACAATAAAACAGAGCATGATCTTAGATATTTACAAAGCAATGGGACGTATATTGGAGAACTCATCAGGCTTCTTGACAATGATCGAAGTAATTCATTTCTCTTCTTCTTCATTTTTAATTTTTGTAATTAATTCCGGTTTTCTTGTGACATTAATTTTTGTAATGGTTGCACCCTGTTTCTCTGGTAATTCTGGTTTGTCCACTCATAACTACTTTAATTGATAATATTTCGATCATATAATATAATTCGTGTGACACAAATGTAATACTCATACTCGTATTCAATAACATATTACATGGATTTATAACATCTCATTATCATTATTAGAAATGAAATCTGTCGTAATGGTTGCTAGCTTGGCGTTTTTAGTGCTTATTATCATGTTCCTTAATTCTGTATATAATGTTGCATTAGTTCGTTTGTTATTGTATTGTTTGTTTTCGACGCTTTTCTTTGATCAAATAGTTTGGCAGTGGAAACGATTCAATCAAATTTGTCACTGATTCATATGTTTTTATGTGACAGTGGTTGTGAAAATTGGCGAATTAATAAAATATGTGGTTGGTTGTAATGACAACGTGGACAGGGAGAAATTAGTACCTGGGACACGAGTTGTTGTTCATTACGTTAACCACGCTATAATGTGCATTCTTCCTCGTCAAGTAAGATCTAATCTCTTCTGCTATATATATGCACTCGATCAGTTTTCATACTCGCGCCTTAGTTCATCAGATTATTTGTGTTATTTACCGGTTATGGTGGATTGGAGTGAGTTAATGTGGAAATGATAAAGTTGTTACTAAGTGTTTTAAAACTTTTGTCTATAAAGAACTTATATATGTTGTGTCATTTAACTGCTGCATTTGATTTGAGTCCTCGATCCTTGCTTTTGAGATGCATAAGTGGCATAACTACATCTCAGTCGAGTTATAGGCAGGAGAAGATAACGCGCCTTGATTAGAATTTGTGTTGTTTATGCCTTTTCTCAGCATCGGTCTTTATATACTAGGAAACCGATTTATGTCTTGCACAACAGTTTAGTGACAGTAATTAGTTTCAGGAATTGTTTGTGTATTATGAATTTATTTGGCTATGATTGCATTAAATTATGCTTCCCGTATTAGTTTGGGAAATCTTAATTATTGCATATGCAGGTAAATTAAAGAAGTTTTCAAAGACTCAAGCTTTGTTTATCTGGTTTTCCAATTTGGAACCAGAGAGTTTTCATTGATATGCTCTGCTGTTGAAAATTGAAAATACATCAAAAAACCCCCGGCGGCAACAAGGCCCAAAGGGCTTATATACATGTATTCTAAGAAAACCTACATAGCTGTACAAAGAGACAAAAAGGAAGAAAAAATCATGTGAACAAATCACATGTTACAAATACATACAGTAACAAATATTTACAGCACACAGCAAGCAAAATAAACAGAGCAAAATATGGGAGGAGCAGCACATGATTTTCAATATAAATCCAGTTATATACAATATGATTCAAGAAGATCATGAAAATATTAGCTTCTCTGCTGTGGGAGGGCTGTCTGATCAGATTCGAGAGCTGAAAGAATACATTGAGCTTCCATTAATGAATCCTGAGATTTTCATTAAGGTGGGAATTAAGCCTCCAAAGGTAAGACGTGTGTGGCTGTATTGCTATCTTCATTGTTGGTTTGTGTTCTTTTTAGTTCCTAGCTAATGTTAATGCATCAAGTATTTATTTCCGAGTTTTAGGGTGTTCTTCTCTATGGACCTCCTGGGACGGGCAAGACAATGTTAGCTCGAGCCATAGCAAGCAATATAAAAGTCAATTTCTTACTGGTATATGAGAGTATTCAGTTAGATTAAAACTGCTGCATTTTTTATGTTGATGTTTCTTTTAATTTTCTGGCATGTTATGACTGTAATGACGTGCTTTCTTTTTCTGTTCTAGGCTGTTGCGAGTTCTATTATAATTAGTTACATTGGTGAGAGTGCTAGACTGATTCGTGAAATGTTTAATTACGCTAGAGATCACCAAGTAAGTGGGATATCTAATGTAGCAATGTAAAGTTTTTGTCATAAGTTGTAATTGTTTCAAATGATTTGTTAAAGTCATTGCTCCTATTTTCAGCCCTGCATCCTCTTTATGGACGAGATTGACGCTATTGGAGGTCGACGACTAGGTGAGGAGGGTATGACTTCTGATCGTGAAATTCAGAGAGCTCTGCTGGAGCTACTATATCAGCTTGATGGATTTGATCAACTATATCAGGTCAAATTTATCATGGCAACAAACAGACCAGATGTGTTGGACCCTGCACTTCTTCAGCCTGGTCGTATAGACAAGAAGATTGAAATTCCATTGCCAAATGAACAGTCAAGATTGGAAATTCTTAAAATTCATGCTGCTGGCATGGCCAAGTACGGTGAGATCGACTATGAAGCTGTTGTTAAACTAGCAGAGGTGAGCAGCTATTGCTTAAAGACTTGCATATCATTTTCTGTAAAACATCTAACATGTCACTCATACTAAGTGTCCTGTTGCCTTTTCTTCAGGGATTTAATGGGGCTGATCTACAGAACGTGTGTACTGAAGCTGGCATGTCTGCTATTCTTGCAGAGAGAGATTATGTGACCCATGAAGACTTCATTAAGGTAATGTTTGTCACAATTAGACCATTACAGATCATTTTTTTTGAGGCAAAGCGACCATTACAGATCATGATTTGTACCTTTTGAGTATTTAGGGTTCTCCCCAAACCCAAGAACATTCACTGTTTCGGCTTTTTGGCTCAGTAGCTTGCTTCTATGCCATTCACACACATTGCAAGAATTAAGGCTCAAAATGATAAAATAAGCGATTTTGATTCTGTTCAATGTCACATTTTAATGTGGAATGGTTAGAATACTTGGTTGTGCAGCTTGTGCTTGAATTTCTTATGATGTTTCTTTGCTCTGCAGGCTGTCAGGAAAGTAAACGAGGGAAAGAAATTGGAGACACAAGCTAGTTATAGTGCTGATTTTGGAAAGGATTGATTAAGAACTAAGTGAAGATTGTATGTAAATTTCATAGTTGCACCTTGTAAACAATTAGTTTCTGTTCTTTCATACTTTGTACTAGTAGTATATTACTAGAACTTCACAATATTTTCCTATTAGTTTTAGATTGTGTTGCCAGCTTTTTTTTTTTCAGCAAACAACTTTCTGTAATTGTGTATCATGTACCAACCTAGTTACTCTATGTTACATTTGGAATGTGAAAATGTGCAAGAAACAGCTTTTTTATTTGTATATTGGTTTAAGTGTTTCATAAATCATGACTTCACTCCTAAACATACAAACTTTAACATGGAATATAATTTCTCCATTACTCAATATATGCGACGAGACTTTTAATCCGTATATAATAGTGTCACTTGTTGCATGTATTAACAAATGGAGTTAGAATATAACTACAATTATCAAGGTGTTGTTAGGAATAAAGTTTATCATACATGAAGCTGTAGTCCTGTAGAAGTAAGAATTCAAATTAGAGAAATAATTTTGCAATGATCATGCACGTACTGCTCAATACTTTTAGAGTTGTAGTACTATATACTTTGGAGTATTGTTGTAGAAGTAACATTAGTGTATTCATTCCCAAGTAAAAGAAAATTTCTAATTATGCAATTAATAAATTTTAGAGTGAGAGAAAACATCCATTTAAGTATACTTACAAAATTCAATTATGATGAATAAGGCTACTAACTAATACGAAGTACAATATAAAAAAGTAAAAACCTACAAGTTGCTCTCATCAATAATGGCAGAATTAATTTTGGAATGTGAACTCCAATTTCCCTGTAGCATTATTTAACCAAGCTTCTCATTATATAAGAGTAGGTTTTTTTTTTTTTTTTTTTTTTTTTTTTTTACAATAGCATTTAAGAGTTTTTGACTTTTTGCTGATTATTAATCCTTTAGTCCTAAATAAATTGTCACAAATGCTTTACAAGGTTTTTAAAATACACCTTTGATTATACATATCTTTAATTGCATGATGAAGAAATTGAGAATCGAGTGGTGAAAATATGAATTTCATCGTAGTTTACTAGTTTTATCTTTTATTCTTGTCAAATACTATTATGCATGAGTGGTAGAGGGATATTCGGTCGTTGGACGATCACCCTCAAGCCAAACACTATTTCTACCTAAACTAACCTAAGACAAGTCTAGGGCAAGTAGAGGATCGTATCCACAGGGAATGGGTATGAGTACACCGAGAGTATGAAACGGTTGCAATCTAGTTCGGTCACAAATTGGAGGTTTGATTAAATAACTACTATATGGAGACAAACACTAGGGGGGAAATGGGAATAGACACCAACCAAACCAATGGATCAAAACAATAGGCAAGCATGTACACAAATTGGATGATAGAGAGGGCACTCAACATTGTCTTCTTTTGAAGTCACCACACTAAGCATTCTTAAACCAAACTCAACTAGCAAGATAGGCCAACCAAGTCTTAACAATAGGAAGTAGACTACTAACTCGGGTTTGTCTTTCGATCGGTTCGAGATAGTACTAAGGCACAAATAATTGGGATTTCTCACCTAATTACCGCAACTAAGACTACTACATCATCCAAACGAGGTACCGTAATCAAGATAGAAATTCGGTCTAATCATACAAGAAAAGGGTCACTTCTCTCGAAACTACAACACTAAGCATTCCTAAACTAAACTCGACTAACAAGATAGGCCAACCAAGTTTTAACGATGGGAAGTAGACTACTAACTCGGGTTTGTCTTTCGATCGGTTCGAGATAGCTTAGTACTAAGGCACAAATAATTGGGATTTCTCTCCTAATTACCGCAACTAAGACTATTACATCATCCAAACGAGGTACCGTAATCAAGAGGAATTTAGCATAATCATACAAGAAATGACTCACAACTAGACCTCATCTTTCAATGCAAGCATAGAAGTGAATACATGAGCAATAAGTGGCCATCCAATTACACATGCAATTAACCAATTCTTTAACAATCAATCATCAACCCAAAATGAACATGCAAACACAAACATCAATTAACCCATGGCTTGGTTGGGTCTTCACCCAACCCCTAGTTAAGAAACTAGTCACTAAACATGGTGAAGAACATTCTAACAACAATATCTAAGTTCAAAATTAATCTAACAAATTGAAGAGAGTAGTAAGAACAAAGTAGATTGAACATGCAACAACAATTAACCAAGATTAAGAGAGAAATTAACAATTCAAAGTAAATAAAAACTGAAATTAAAGAGTAAGGGATAGAGGAAAGAGATTACTAATGAAGCTTCAAGGTTGAGAAAATGTTGAAAGGAAGAATACAAACTTCAATTAATCTACTTCAATGATAGAGTTTGAGAGAAACTAAGCTAATTAATAAGAGTTTAGAGAGTTAAGGGCCTAAGAAGACTAAAGGGAAGAAGGTGATCTTCTCCAAGGAAGAAGATGCAGAAAACTGAAGCCAAGGGTCGTATTTATACACCCCGAAATAACATTGTAAAATCCGCCCAAAAAGTCGGGTCTGCATGTAGGAGCGCCCGCTCCTATATAGAGGAGCGCCCGCTCCTCAGGCTGGAGCGCCCTCTCCTGGATCTTGCGCGCCCTCTCCTCCTGCAGCAATTTGAGGCAGTTTGTAGGAAAACAGGGAGGAGCGCCCGCTCCTATATAGGTGCACGCCCGCTCCTAAAAGTGCAGGGGAGGCAGAATGTGGCAGTTCAGGCAGGAGCGCCCGCTCCTAACAGGCTGCACGCCCTCTCCTCTTGTGCTTTGCTTCCAATATAGTTCTTCATGTTCATGCTATGTGACCAATTTCTCCTTGCATCTACAAACACGAACACACACATAAAAAGGAACGGGGAAGCCAAAAGTTGTAATCATACACAAAAAGGAGTCGGAAAGGGGGATAAAGAGGGGAAAATGACAACAAAATTGTGCTAAAAATACCATGATAAGTGGACAAATAAAACACTTATCAATGAGTTACAACATTGATCTTTAATAATGATATGATCTTGCTCACGAGCACCCCGAGGCGTTAGATAACAATCAAATATACTTCATAAAATGGTACTCCATTAATTTGGGAATGCATGTCAAAATGATACGCCGATTGATGTAATTAATGTTTATTTCAAATTAATAAATCTACATTGAGTTTTTTTATCTAACGCCCCGAGGCGCTCGTTAGTTTTTGCCTAATTATATTTATGTTTTTAAAGTTGGAAAAAGATATATGCAACCCTTAGAATTGACAATAAATAAACATTTATTACACCAATTTACTCGTGAATTGTCGATAAATTCTCAACTTAATACTTCCTCTGTTTTTTTATAGTTGCAAGGCTGTTCATCGGTCCAAGACCGGACCGGTAACCGAAAATTAGAATTTTAAGAACCGAAGACCGGACCGGACCGATTAAGCTAGGACCGAACCCGGATCAGACCGAAAGAATCGGTCCAAAACCCGGATCGGACCGCTTTAGATCGATTTAAGAAATTTTTAAAAAAGAATACTAGATTTTTAATAAAGTAATGGAAAACACGAAAAAAGTAAAGGAAAAACTATATTTTAACGTCATTTTTACGTCTTTTTTTGTATGTTTAGTACAAAAAAACTTATAAAGTTAAAGTTTTCTAAGTTTATTAAGGATAATTTTAACCATTATTTAAGGTTTCACACATATTTTTAATAAAAAAATCGGTCCGGTCCAAGACCGGTTTTTTATAGGGGTGGTCCGGTCCATTTTTTCGCCCGGACCGATTTATGAACACCCCTAGTTGCAACACTTCTCTTTTCATGCTTGCCGATGCATGTTTTGAATCATTAATATCTTTGATTACCAATATGTAAAAATTATTAATTTTAGATATTAAAATTATACAAATCGATACGAATCTAACAAGACCCCACGTGACTATATTTTTATTTATGTATAAATCGTCAAAGCTAGTCAAAGTGAAACAGTACACATGAATAGTGTAAAAGTCAAACTGTTGCAACTATAAAAAAAACGGAGAAAGTACTAAAAAAGGAAGTATATTAAATGATTATATGCAAGCATTACCCTTTAAAATTTAATATAACCTATCTATAATCTATCTATCTATAACTTTATACTAAAGGCGAAACCAGGAATGACACATGTCATCTCCTGGTTAAAAATTTTCCCTCCAAAAGTTTTTTTTTGAATTTTTTTTTATTTTTTTTTTTTTTTGGTCAAAGCTTCTTAGAGAAGTTTTTAATACAAAATACAATAATATTACATTTTCGATTTGATAAGTATATTCCATTTGTACACATTCAAACAAAGATATATATATATATATATATATATATATATATATATATATATATATATATATATATATATATATATATATATATATATATATATATATATATATATATATATATATATATATATATATATATATATATATATATATATATCTATAACTTTATACTAAAGGCGAAACCAGGAATGACACATGTCATTTCCTGGTTAAAAATTTTCCCTCCAAAAGTTTTTTTTTGAATTTTTTTTTATTTTTATTTTTTTTTTGTCAAAGCTTCTTAGAGAAGTTTTTAATACAAAATACAATAATATTACATTTTCGATTTGATAAGTATATTCCATTTGTACACATTCAAACAAAGATATATATATATATATATATATATATATATATATATATATATATATATATATATATATATATATATATATATTATATACAATATTATGCAACAATAGTTTGCTATCTATAACTTTGTAATGAAATTCATAGTTATTTTTATTAGTCGTGCATATATTATTCTCTCTATTTTCTTTAGTGTGATAAATTTTTTTAAATTTTTTTTGTAACTAAAGAACTTTCATCCTATTTTGCAATTAGGTATAATTTTTTATAATTTAATAATAGTGTTAAACTAATGATAAGTATTAAGTATTAAAAATTACCGTGCATGGCACGAGATTTAACCTAGTTCTTTTTTAAAGTCTAATCTAAAAATGAGTTATAATAAATGTTGTCTAAATTCAAATTATAACTAAAATAAATTTTATTACTACCTTCGTTTTTTTTAGAATATTTTATATCTCTCAAATAATAACCGCAACTAAAAAAAATCGGAGGTGGTATAATAATTTGTAATAGTTAATATCAGGTTAGGGGTTGTTAAATTATAATATAATCTTGTTGAATAACATTTGTGACACATCGAAAGTCCTTCCTTACTCTCTGTGCAAGTCTCAAAAACTTCTCTCTTTCTCTCTCCTCTCTCATCGGAGATCATCTGCACTATTCTCTGCGGAGTTCTCTCTAATGTCGACCGAAGAAGAAGTTAAGCGTAAGGCCGCTGTTGCCGAATACAATAAGAAGCTCCTTCAACATCGCGAGCTTGAATCTCGTAGCAGAAAAGGTTTTTCATTCTGAATCCCTAATTTCGACCTTTTTTCTTCATTGATTTCTAGGTTATTGAATTTTAGGGTTTTGAATCTGCTTTTAGTTTGTTTAGCAGTTTACGATATCAAATTTGCATGAATTTATATCTAATTTAACTCTGAGATAGTCGAATTTGATGAATAATTAGTTAATTGATGTTGTGAGAAATCAGCATCCAGTGTAATAGAAGTGGAATTTGATATGTTTAAGTTTGATTTTCGATTTTCGTTTATATGTTTATGGAAAATTGTTTCGCTATTCGTTTTTGTGATTTCTGACTGTAATTTCGTATCTGATCTGAAGATTCTAGTGTAGTAATTGGAAACGTTAGTTTTCGGAGAATTAAAAGCCAAATTTTGAGTTTATTGAGAAATTTTTGCTCGTGCTAGGGTTTGTGAAGTAAAACGTAGAATTAATATGAACTTGTGCCGCGATATTTGCGATTAGAATCTGTCAGTTAAGAAGACTGCTTGTTGTGAACTCTGTTGTCAAGTTACATAGATGCAATGATGCACACGAAACACTTCGCCTCAAGAAAATGATCGTAGCCTTCGAAAATTTGAGTTTATTGAGGAATTATAGGTTGTGCTAGGGTTTGTATCTCAAATTATTGAATAAATATGAAGTTGTGTTGCGATTTTGTGATTAGAACCCGTCTAGAGTTGCTAACAGAAGTGGCTACTTGTTGCTAACTCTAAGCTAAGCTATGGTCAAGTTAACTGAGGCAGTGATGGACAAGCAACGCTTTAACTAACCTTAAGTAAATGATCTTAATGCTGCTGAAGAAGCAATATGCTTTTCTTTTCCTGTTAGCTGCTATTTTAGTAACTTGAAATTCTAAAGTTTGAGAAACTATCACTTTAGGTGTTTTATTTGGAATTTATATTTCGGCATTAGAAAAGAATGAATGGAGGATGTGACGTGAGTAATTTATCTCCATCCATATTAGTGACGTTTGTAACCTGGACAGTGGATACATAGTTGTTTGTTTGGTTTGAACCTGGTCTATAAAAGAGGCAATTCAAAATCCAACTTTATAACTTGTATTAAACTAGTTTTTTGGTCAATCAACATTTATTCATTAATGAAGCTTTTGTAAGCCTCAAGTGAACGGCCAATTCATGCTCAATGCTTTCCTCCTTTTTTTCCGTTCTGTTTTCATGCAAATTTGTTCTCAATAAATTGCATGCCTTAGACATTGTTAAAAATTGCCCTGTAAGTTTTGTGTTGAAAACAGAAATTCAGACCAAAGATTAATAAGATTAGTGAGTGAAAGCAATGTTGAAAACCCACTAGTTTTATGAGTAGTGATGGTCGTTTCAGTCTAGTAAATCTGCCACTTAGGTTTTGTGTTGAAACCTTGAAATTTAAACTATGCTATTTAAATATCTAAACAAGGTATATGGAAAAACAACTAGTTTCATCAGTTGTGACAGTTTTATGGAAGATGCTGAATAGTGGTGATGAGTTTTGGTTTATCACTATAAATTTCCATTGAGGTTGGAGGAGAGTATTGTGTGTACTTTTTTTTTAGTTCTGAATGGTTGCTTGGTATTTATGCACCTTGATATTTTGCTGATTCTAGTAGTGGATCATTTGTGTTGTCCTTTTGTTGTAGTGTGTTCCTTTTTTTTTTTTTTTTTAATTTTTTATTTAAAGGCTGCTGCTAATGTATTTAATTTCTATTTCAGTGAAGGAAGAGTTGCGAAGCGCCAAAAAGGACTATGCTAAAACAGAGGATGATCTAAAGTCACTCCAGAGTGTTGGGCAGATCATTGGAGAAGTCCTAAGGCCTCTTGACAATGAGAGATGTAAATGATTTCTTGATCTCTTCTTGTCTGTTTTACCACTAAATTCATTTTGCTGGTTTGTTACCTTATGGTACCTAGGATTTGTTGATCTTTTGCTACTATCTTTTTTTTTTATTTTATTTTTTAATAAAGAGAATTGAGAATCTCTTCCATTAGTAGCAGGATTAGAGTTATGTGAACTTTGTTGCTTGGACTTCCACTAAGGTGTGTCAAGTCTTGGTTGCAGGCTTATTTTTAATTATTCCATCTATGATGAGATCTTTAACACAAATGCTTTTTTTCTATCTATTTCAATGTCCTCTTTGCTTCATATCAGTGATATTACTCTGTTTATCCAACTCTGTTTATCCAAGTGTTGTAATTTGTACTTGTATGTGTACATATAACTTGAACAACCCTTTTTCCTTGGTCATTTAGCACTGCAGTACCAAATAGATTCAATCATATAGATGACTGAGTAATGTATTTTTTTGTGCCAGTAATTGTGAAAGCTAGCAGTGGACCAAGGTATGTGGTTGGTTGTCGTAGCAAAGTGGACAAAGAAAAGCTCACTTCTGGAACTCGAGTGGTACTTGACATGACTACCCTCACCATTATGCGTGCTCTTCCTCGTGAAGTAAGTTTCTCCTCTTATGTTCTCTATTTTACCTTGTCCTGCATCTGAGTTTTTGTGTTTACTTCTGCCATGATTTCCATTTGGTTGATTGGGGTTGACCAGAAGCTTAGTTGATTCTTAATTGTAAACTTATTTAAATGTCACTGCCAGCTGAGCTAGGCAGTGGGTGGTTGAGTCTTATCATGAGCTAATGTTGGAACTTAAATGTCAAAATTATTGAAAAATCGTGACTGTTGTCAATTGCTGCTTGGAGTTTGAATGTGCCTCAAACAGTATTGGAGTTGGTTCATTACATGCCTTATGGTAGCTCAAAGTATAAATGATAAGAGTAGTGAAAGATTTTTAACATATCTGAAGGTAAATGGTTTCCTCAGGAATGGTTTTGTCTAGTTTATTAAGATGTTAAACTGACATCACTAATCATTATGCTAATGAATTCATTCGCACAGGATGTTTTGTTGAAGCTTGCTCTTCACAGATAAGATTCATTCTGTTGGGTGCTTCTTTTCAATATATTTGGGTCGCTTGTAGGGCATTTTTCTGTTTATACTATATCTTCCTTTGAATTAATCTATAGCTTATATTAGTTGAATAAATTTTACCCAGATTTTACCACAGAACACTAAGTCTTATCCAGATTGTTTGACACAGGCTTGCTTTATCATAATTTCTGATGCCCTCTTCCTATAGCGACAGCATTTAAATGTTTAATTTATGCATTAAATTGAATGTGGTGATCCCAAGATGCAAAAAATAGGTGCTTAAGTTTGTGAAGCACTTATTCAGTTTTGTAATTCTTGTACATGTAAAGTGAGAATGTATTATACAATTATTGCAGCTTTAGCTCATGGTTGAAGCCTATGGTTCTGTGACTTCTGGTTGCCACATTGCTTTGTGAAATTGCATCATGTTCTTATATATTGCATATGCAGGTTGATCCAGTTGTATACAATATGCTTCATGAAGATCCTGGGAATATAAGCTATTCTGCTGTAGGAGGGCTGTCTGATCAAATCCGAGAACTGAGGGAATCCATTGAGCTTCCACTGATGAATCCTGAGCTTTTCATTCGTGTGGGAATTAAACCTCCAAAGGTATATACTTTGTGTGGGACTGTATTTTCTTTGTTTATTTTTGTTCTTTTTTTGTAAATTTTTTTTTTGGTACCTTGGGTAGATATTTGTTGGGCTAACGCAAAATTTGTGTATGTTTTCCTTTACAGGGTGTTCTTCTCTATGGGCCTCCAGGGACTGGCAAAACATTGTTAGCTCGAGCTATAGCCAGTAATATAGATGCCAATTTCCTAAAGGTATTAAAGCATATGCATTTGGAAATGGTTGCATCCTCATAAAGTTTTTTTTTTTTTTTTTTTTTTTTTTTTTTTTGGGGGGGGGGGGGGGGGGGGGGAAGTAACATAATAACATGTAAATAACTGTTATTTCTTATATTTGTTATAGGTTGTATCAAGTGCTATCATAGATAAGTACATCGGTGAAAGTGCAAGACTGATCCGTGAAATGTTCAATTACGCTAGAGAACACCAGGTGAGATAGCAGCATTTAACGTAGTTATCATAATATGAGGGTACTGGTTTAAATGGTTTCTTGTGGTTTATGACTCTTATGTTTCTATTCTCAGCCTTGCATCATCTTCATGGATGAGATTGATGCTATTGGAGGTCGTCGATTCAGTGAGGGTACAAGTGCTGATCGTGAAATTCAAAGAACCCTTATGGAACTGCTGAATCAGCTTGATGGTTTTGATCAGCTAGGCAAGGTATTATGACTATGAAACTCATTATAGAGTAATCTTGCTGTAATTTGTAGGTGCGTTCGCAGTTGATAATTTGATGTTCCTCTTTGACCACATTGTACTTTGTACATGCAGGTCAAAATGATCATGGCAACAAACAGACCGGATGTGCTGGACCCAGCACTTCTTCGTCCAGGACGTCTAGATAGGAAAATTGAGATTCCATTGCCAAATGAACAGTCAAGAATGGAAATTCTCAAAATCCATGCTGCTGGTATTGCCAAACATGGTGAGATCGACTATGAAGCAGTTGTCAAGCTAGCAGAGGTGATCTTCTACTTTATGTAGACTTGCGTATTATTTTTTGCTACCACATCTTTATCAAGGTGTTGAATATGTTGCCTTTTTTTTTTCCAGGGATTTAATGGGGCCGATCTACGAAACATTTGTACTGAAGCTGGTATGTCAGCCATACGTGCTGAGAGAGATTATGTGATTCATGAAGACTTCATGAAGGTAATATTAGTCATATTTAGACCATTAAACAACATGAGTTTTATTTGTGGAGCATTTACTTTTCCCCGTGCAACACACATTCATTGTTTTCATTTTTTAGCCTAGTAGTTTTTAAGCCATTCGCTAATAGGTTTAGAATACAACAAGAGCAACTCCAGTGGAGCTTATTTGCAAATTAGTTTGTTAGAGCAAACTCCAATGGTTGTAGCTACTAGCTAGGGACTTGCTTGCAATATTAAATAAACTCTAACTACAAACTTGACCGGTGGAGTTAGAAAATGCAATTAGTTTGGCCAAGCAAATTAGCTTGCAAAAAACTTAATTAAAATGAAAATTAAAAAAACTTAATTTTTAGAGCTAATTTGCTTGGAAAAAACTTGTTGAAATAAAAAAATAAAATGAAATATAAAAAAGTTAATTCGGGAGGTAGGGTATAAAAAAATAGTAAGCTAATAGCTGGCCATTGGAGCTCGGCTAAAATGACAATTAGCTTAAAAGCTTATGTGGCATAACAAACTAATTTGATAATATATTAGAGCATCTCCAATGGTAAGTTAATTCTCAAATAAACTTGCCATGCCACGTAGGATTTTAAACTAATTTTTTTGTGTAGCTATTTTGTGCCCCAATGGTTAGCTAATGGCTTGGAATTTAAATGAGCTTAACTTTCTCAATTATCTCTAAAAGTATAATTATATTAGTACATCAATCTCTAAAATTTTAGAAACTTTTTTCTCAAGCTAATTTGCTTAGAATTGTAAAATACACCCGGGTGTATCGTACACCCAACTAACCTATGGTTAGTTTTTGTTCTTTATTTGATGATATAATGAAAAACAATCATCAAAATGAGAACAAATACTCATGGATATACGGTACACCCGGTTGTATATAACCTCTCTAATTTGCTTGGTCAAGTTAATTGTATTTTTTAGCTCCAATGGTCAAGCTAGTAGTTAGAGACTTTTGGAAATTGCAAGCAAGTCCTTAGCTACAACCATTAGAGTTGTTCTTAACTCCAATTGTTGTATCTAGGGATTTGCTTGTAATTTTCAAAAATCTCTAGCTACTAGCTTGACTGAGCTAATTTACTTGGAAAAAAGTTTCCAAAATTTTTGGAGATTAATATATTAAAATTAATAAAGCTAATTGAGAAAGTCGAGCTTATTAAAAAAACAAATAACAAGCTAGTAGATGACCATTGGGACATAAAATAGCTACAAAGTGGTTTTGCTTGAAATCATGTGGCATGACAAACTAATTTAACAATTAGTTTACCATTGGAGATGCTCTGCCATTAAAGTTGTTTTTATGCCACATAAGGTTTTAAGCTAATCTCTTTGTATTTAATTGTGCCCCAATGGTTTGCTTGTTATTTAAATGAGCCTTAATCTCTTAAAAGGAGCTTGCTTAAAAGATTAATGTATCAACCCTTTTTGGCATGGTTTTTCTCAAGCAAATTAGCCCGTCCAAGCTAATTTCATAATTTTGTTCTTAACTAATTTCATAATTTAGCTATAATTGTCAAGCTAGGGAATTTTCAAAAATTGCATGCAAAGTCTTAAATGTCACAATTTGATCATTAACTTGAAATTAATTTTATAAAGGTGCATAGTATATTTTTTATGTGATCGAATTCCTTATGTTGTTTATTTGCTCTGCAGGCTGTGAGAAAACTAAACGAAGCAAAAAAGCTAGAGTCAAGTGCTACCTATTCTGCAGATTTTGGAAAGGATTAGTACTAAAAAAAACTCACAAATTTTCTTATAATTCTTTGTTCTATTTCTTTGTTCTATTGTGAATTTTCAAGTTGAAACTATGGTTTTATTTAACCTAAACCATTACTAGCTTTAATTTATTAACAAATTTTCAATCTGCATTAACCTTGATACTTCAAATTCTTTCCCTTTTATCTTACAGGGTTCAACTAAAATTTGGAACATAATTCTGTTATTAAAAAAAAAAACAACTCCATTTTGCATAATGTCTTAAATCTGAATCCCCTAACATTTAGTAAGTGTTCTAATTTCCAAGATGTAATTGGAGTAAAATGTAATCTTGCAAAAGAACTACTAGCCTTTTGGTAAAACTTGACGTCATCACTCATCAGCCGCTGAACATTAAAAACTTGCATAAACCTTGCAACAACGTAAATAAACAAATCTATGAGTTAATAGTGAATAAATTACAAAATTTAAGATAATTTGCCTATAGTTAAAAATTTAAGCTGCAAAACTAAGAATTCAATTGAATTCATATCAGACTAGTCTCACTTCCAACCCAGTGATAAGACGGTTTGTTGGTGAAGCTTAGCATCCCCAGCAGCTACCACATTATAATCTAAACAATGATTACAAAAAGTCAGAACAAATATGCACAAACATATAAAAATACTGGTTTTGTGCCCGTGCGATGCCCGGGTTGGTTATTGAATTTTAAGATAAATTTATAATCCATGCTTTTCTCACGATTTGCTATCTAGTAGGCATGTAATGACTAATAATAATGTTGGTGAAAATGTTCGATTTAATACATTAAAAAATAAAAAAAATAAAATTAGCAAAAAATAAACTAAATGTTCAAAGCACGTCGGATTGACCCGAACCCAAAACTTTGGACAAGAGTTGAACATTTCTTGACTCATAACCTGAAGTGACTCAATCCGAAATGACTCATAACCCAACCCTAATTGACAGGTCTCCATTCAATTAGATTGTGAAGTATATAATTTTAACCGATTAGTATATATTAGAAATGGATATTTTACGCTTTGAACTACTTTCTTCGCTCTAAAAAAAATATTATGATATAAAAAATAAATTTATATGATAATTTTTTAGAATTATAATCTAATAATTTTTTGAATAAAATTATAATTCAATTTGTACATATTGGTATTTTATCGATGATAAAACTCTAAACTAACAATTTTATCCTAAAATTCTATCCAAATAGAATTCTTAATTAACTTTTTTATCTTATAAAGTTTATTTAAATCTATCCAACGTGGCGCGACACTTGGCGAAAAGTTGGAACGCCAAGTGTTCGTGATCTGGCTAAAAGTTTAGCTTTATATGTTAGTTATATGATATCAATACTCGAATGGTTAAGAGAGTCATGTTTTTGCACCTGTTGCCTTAGATTCCGGTGAAGCTTCCCAGTGGAATTCTTCGCCTTTCCAATCAGTTATAGTCCCACCGGCCCCTTTTATAACCGGTATTAATGCAAGGAAGTCATATGGCTGAAAATAACCAGGAAACTAAATCAATCAGAAAGAAAAGGAGTAAACATATACATGTTTAAGATGATGAACATAAGATCTTTGGTAAGATTAGTCAACTCACCTTCAAGCCAGATTCAACTACGAGATCTACAAACCCAGAAGCTAGAAGAGCATAAGCATAACAGTCACATCCATAGAGTGGCACTTTAACCTGTTTTAAGTATTTGATATTAGATTTGCAAGCTAGCTGCTAAGTGGAAGCAAATGCAAATTAGATATGGTATACCTTATTCCTAACGCGAATGAATGCATCTTCAGCAACCCCGGCAAAAAGATGGGGACTTGTAGTGTACCTTAACAAGGCAAGCAGAAATACAGCTGAAACTTATGATCATCCAATTTATTGTCATTAAAAGAGGTCAACAAAAATGAAGGCCAATGAGGCAATGATTCTAAATACTGTTCGTAAGAGAATTAAAAAGACCTACAAATACGCTTGTGATAGATCTGTACAGCTTCGTGTTGACACATCTTGCCCATTCAATGTAGTCCTCTTCCCACTTATACCAATCCATCTTTCTCTGAGAATAGGTTGATCAATTACACCCAGAATCTGCAAGCATTAACATTACCTATTATAAAAACATTGAAAAGGGGGGAGCAATAGAAATTACAGCACCTAAATAGCTGCCAATCATGACATGTTATAGCAATGTAAAAACTCCTGTAAAGATTATCGCTAGGCAGTACTGCAGTAGTAAGCAAAACAGCACAGCGAATTTCTCTTTAAAAATTCTTTACACGAAAAGATAGTCAAAAACAATCTATACAGCATTTACATAGATTCACACAAATTACATTTGAGTCATACCGGCTTACCCTTGTACAGAAGAGCTATAAGAGTGCCAAATACAGGTTTTCCTGGAGATATGTATAAGGAAAGTGAGTCTTAACATCATATTACCAAAACTTCATTTAAATATGAAAGAGAATGGACAGGAACTACCAGTTATAAAGCTCTTTGTGCCATCAATAGGATCTAAAACCCATACGTAATCTGAATGTTTTTCTTTACACCTCCAACCATTTTCTTCTCCAAAACTGCAAATAAATAACAATGTCAGAATTCAGTACTTGAACATCATTGCACTACTATATTCCTTTCAGCAATAAGGCTAACCCATGTCTTGAAGGGAAAGTCACACTCATGATCATGAAATGACAGTATGATGATACATTGATACGAGCTCACAATTTCAACTTACATTGCATGAGACGGAAAATGTTTCATGATAATTGTAACCATTGATTCCTCTGCGGTTCGATCAGCAATAGTAACTGGACCTATAGTTCATATTATAACAATATAAAAAATCTGGGAATGATCTAGTTTCATCAAAAGTTGGGAGCATTTCAGTATCATTCAGAGAAAAAAAAAAATCAAATCTATTGATCATTAAATTTTCAACAAAAGATCAATCCAATAATATAAGCATAAACCATGTCAGTCCTTGGAAGTACCATAGGAAAGGTTTTATAAGGAAATTTTTGTGTATACAATGCTCGCGCGCGCGCGCACACACACACACACTCAAAAATCGGTTCTTTCATTTTTTAATGTACATCAGTACATAGATGCCAAATCAAGATAAACATTAGTTAAATGCTCTAAGCGGTGAAAGATGAAATCTTGCAAAAACATCAAGTGTTTCTGGCAGTTTAAGACATATTCGGTGATCACTGCTATAGTTACTACATATTCATTTTTAGGCACAATTATTCTAGCTGCTAATTGCTTTGTATCAGCATGCAAAGGCAAGTGAATTGATCAAATTAGTTGATGTTTCATTTTCTAGCTTCTAAGTGAACCACAGTCAGACACGTGTGAGTTGACTTGTACTCATACTGTCCTGAATAACTGTATCAAGTGAAAAGTCAAAAGTCCAAATATGTAAACCTTGGCCAAAAAATCAATAAACTATGTTGACGTAAGAGGTGATCCTCAACACATATATTAATAGAACAAGTAATTATCATAATGTTCGCAATCAGAATACATAAGATACAAAAAGTTTGGCCTCAAGAACCAAAAAAGTGCCAATTTGAGAACATCAATTCATGGCAAAATCTTATGTTGTGTTAATCAACTAAGCATAAATGTACTTCGGTTTTTAAGAGTCAACACCAATTGAAGTTAGAAGTTTGGATGACTAGTAATTCTCTATCAGAACAAACAAGATTTGTAAGCAATAATTTCTATTCATTAAAAAAAGTCTTACGTTAGTGACATTAGTCTAATGCATACAAAATCGTTAGAATACTCATTATCAGTCAGCCAGCAAAAACATAATAAGTGTGAACAATAGTCTCAGAGATTGCAGTGTCCAGCAGCCCCAGAAATTAATGGCTCAGCAACAATTACAAACTCGTTTCCACAATAACAGAGCTTACTAAAACAAACATGAGACACAGAGCGAATCCAAACACTAAATGTGATAAAATTAAATTACCTACAAGCAAATCAATAAAATCTTGAAATAACAACAAAAACAGAAGTTGAGGAGTGCTTATACTCATAATATATGCAACTAAAGGTGAATTAGAACTCAAATTCCACTTGCCTATTGTTCAAATCAGTCATGTAACCTAATAACTAAGAGCTTGACTAAAAGTAGCAAATTTGCAACCATAAAGAAAGTGTAAAATTACTTGAATGAGAAAGCACATAACAGAGCTTACTAATGCCATCACTATACAAAATTACATTACATACAGAAGCAGCAAGCATGAGACACTAACAATCAACCAAAAATACTTAGACTGATAGAATAAGTATATACTTCGTATTGTATACTACACTTTTCATTGAGATATATGCAAACTTCATAAATCAATTTCAAACTAGATCAGTCATCAATACAATTAAGCTAACTCAGCATGTTTTCAGCAAGAATGGTACACATTTATTGATGGTAGAAAGCTTCCTCGACTGTAGACTGGCCGAAGTAACCAAACAGCTGAAAATATAGCATGTTTTGCCAAAAATTGTGTAGAAATATAAACAAAAAAAGCTCGCATCATATTTTGTCGAAAAAAAAAAAAAATTGGATTTCTTTCAAAATTGATTTATGATGTGCTAAAATACTAAATACACCATTGATTTGTTGATAAAACAAGTAATTTTCATATTTTGGCAATTAGATTAGGAAAGATATAAAAAGTGACAAAACATCCACAAAAACCACAAAGAAACAAAAAGAAGTATGATGCAACCTAAGCTTAGTGAATCGGCTAAGTGTAGATCTGCCTCAGTGTTCAACATTCAACACCTATTGAAGTTATAAGTTTGGATGACTAGTCAGTCTTGATCAGAACAAACAAGATTGGTAAACAAACGAAATGATTCCTTTTCATTATTCTAATTTATACAAAATCATTAGAATAATAAACATCCTCAAATCAACAATCAGCTTATTCGTTATATAAATGAACAAAATTCTCAGAAAATGCAGTTTCCAGCAGCCCTAGGGCTCGATGACTCAGCTACATTTTCAAACTCGTTTCCACAATAACAGAACTTACTAAAACAGGTAAACAACCATGATACACAGAGCCACAGAGAAACTCAGTAAATAAAAGTTATACAACTACTTAATTAAAATCAAAATCAAGAAAATCTCTAAATAATAATCGAAACAGTGATTGAGCAGTGCTTGAATACACATTAATAAGCAACAAAAGGCAGAATTAGAACTCAAAATTCCACTTGTCAATCGTTAAAATCAGTCATGTAACCTAACAACTGAGAGCTTGACTAGAAGTAGCATATTATGCAGCCAGGAGAAAGAGTAAAACAACTTGAATTTCAATGAACGAATCATGGAATAGTTTACTAATATCATCATTATATAAAATTACAAAACATACAGATGCAAAAATGAGACACTGATGATCCAAACAACCAAAATAATGTACTAAAATTGATAAAATATTTATATATTAGGAATTTATCACGTAGTTACACTATTCATTGAGAAATATGTATATTTCAAACTATATCAGTCATCAAAATAAGTATATACTGAATCTGCATGTTTTCGGCAAAATGCTACAAATTAATCAACCGTAGTAAATGCTACACAGCTGAAAATTGAACAAATTGAGCCAGAAATTATGTAGAAATATAGGAAAGTAAATCAGTTAGCGAATTTTCTCAATCAATTTTGAATTCTTACAGAACTAATTTGTGATGTAAAAAATAATCATCATAATGAATTGAATTTCTAAAGATGAATCAAAACACACTGAAACAATCAAACAACTAAAATTTGACCTAATTAACAAAAAATCATAGTAAAACACTTCAAATGTAAAGAAAAAATCGTGAAAAATGAAACTCACTGGAGTCGTCTTTATCGAGAATCTCGAATTTCTTCCGGAAGAAACCGCGGATAACTTCGCCGGAAGCATCAGCGAGCTCATTCGCAACATCAGCGAATCGATCAAGATCACCATTGTCGAAGCGGAGTTGTAGTTCATCAGTCGGACGATTGGAGAGGTCCGAATTCGACGCCGCCATTGAAATTGGAGCGAGGTGAGCTCGAGAAGAGAGAGATAAACTTGAGATGAAGAGAGAAGAAGAGGAAGAGAAGTGGAGCGATTGAAATGGATGAAGATTGGGGATGAATTTGGAGGAATTTGGAGAGAGAGAAAGAAAAGGAGGTGATTGAGAGAGGAGATGAGCTTGGGAGTACATTTGCGCTGAGGAGAGAGAAAAGGGGCGGGAATCTGAAGTGGTGAGTAGGTGAATGAGGGGGGTTTGTTCTGTTAAGTGTTAAGCAGCATAGTTAGGGATGGCAATGGATCGGATTCGGATCGGGTGGAGCTTCACCCGCATCCATTTATTACTCTAATCAATCCATCCACATCCATCCGTCATCCGCTTCACCCATCATCCATATCCGTCCGTCCATCATCCGCGGATGAAGCGGGTGGAGCGGATGACTAATGGATGAGTATTAAAGTGGAAAAAAACTCACATGAACTCTAATTTTCGGTTATTTGTACAATAATTTTTTTATTTTATTAATACAAATGAAACAATAACAATATATTGTTTGAAAAATTAATTTGCAACAAAAAAATAAGTAATTTTCTTGCACATTTCATATTTTATTATTAAAATTCTTAGATTAAAAAATATAATATATGTTAAACGGGTGGGTGGATGGTTAGCGGGTGAAAAAAGTATCATCCACATCCGATCCGATCCATCACCCGCTTCATCCGTCACCCGCTTCTCATCCATTTAATTCGGGTTTTCGTCCATTTATTTATAGCGGGTGGAGCGGGTTCGTGGATATCCACTTAATATTGCCATCCCTAAGCATAGTCCCCCATTTTTGTACCGAGAACTCGAGAACTAGTTTATAACTTTAGAGTTTAGACTATTGCATGTATGCACTTCATTGGTCATGGAGGTTGATCGGTTGTTAAGAGAGTAGTTGTAATTTGATTAACACAATTACACGGATTGAGACTAGGAAACAAAGGAGATTTTGTCGAGAAACTTAATTTGGCTCACATTTGAATTAGTTGGAGTCTAATAGGTTTTGAATTATTAGATGAGGTTCTCTTTAAAAAAAAGGAAAAATATAAAAAATATGAACACCTTTTTGTTTGGATGGTTAGAACCTAGATAAAGTGAACTAGTTTTTTGTTGATGAAATTATGGCAAGGTACCAAGTTTGCGTCAAGCTATTAGCCTGTCGAGTATTATATATATTCTGAAATTTAAATCATCTATATATATCAACCAGCATCACTAGCTTCGCCACAAAAGATTGCTAAAATCATGCATTGACTTATTGTGCAAGGTCATCCGTTCATGAAAATAAACGAGGAAAACTAGGTTAATATCTTATATTAAGGGTCTGTTCTCTTCAGCTTATTTTCCATTCAGTTCCTAATTTCCTTTTCTCATGAAATATTCAGTTCAACTCAACTCAGTAAATGAGAATAGACCCTAACAAAAACATGTTAATATCATCAAATTTTCTCTCTGCTTCCCTCGCATGGCCAATTTTTCCTTCTCTCTCCTCCATTCTCATGGCTACGCTCAAGATTGACCACTTTTGCGGCCAGCCGGTCAAACAACAAACACCCTAGTAGCAAATTTTGAAAATCAGGCTCATACAAACCCCTTAGGGAAAGGGATTCGTGCGTACTTGTGGTGTTGCGAAAATCGAATGGTGGTGCTCGGTCGGCTAGTGGACAAGGTGCTAGAGAATGTGCGGTGGTCGACTGGTGAAGGTAAAGAAAGATGCGGTGGTCAACTGGGGTCGATTGATGAAGATAAATGTCGTCGGTGGTCGGTTGGTGAAGCGACGATGGTGATAGTAGAGAGAGAAAGGAGATGTGATTGTTAAATTTACAAAATTACCCTTAATATGACTGCTAAATTTACAAAATTAACCTTAATATTAATAAGTTTTATTAATATATGTATTTTCTCAAAATAAACACCAACAAAATAGGTAAAACATAGCTTAAGAAATTAAAGGTACATTCATCACCTTATAGACAATTGCAAGTTCAAAACACTCATTAAATGGAAAGTTTCACACATTCGAAAACCCTAAAAACAAACAAAAGAAAAATACATCTCAACATCTAGAAGCACAAACTAACCCTGCGCATACTAGTTGATGCACATAGATTATTCAACATACAACAAAAGCCTTTAACTCTGGCCTTTACACGAGTAATGAGTTCACACCCAAAGATACAAATTGGCAAAAGCTATAACGAAAATGAAAAACCGAACTCTATAACTATCTAGTGGTGACCAGGCAACTTGTCCTTAATCTTATCCATAAGACCTTTCTTCTCAGCAGGCTCGTCTTCGTGGTGCTGGATAGTGGTAGTGGTGGTTGTGGCCATGGTGGTTGTCGCGGTATGGTCTACCTCTTGGTCCTTGTGCTTCCCACCCGGCATTAGCTTATCCTTGATTTTCTCCCCGAATCCTTTCTTCTTCCTTCTCCCACCCGTGGGTGTATGTCCTTCTTCCTCGGACTATAGCAAATTCAACAGAGAGGATTATATATTGCATTGAGGATTAATTAAATGAAAATCAAAAGAGAAGTTCATGAGGGATTAAACAAAATGACGTATTATGTTATTAGAACGAATATCCATATATGCAATATGAACTAGCTTGTGTCAAAAAAAAATGAACTAGTTAAAGACACCAGTGCATACTGCATATGGCCGACTCAAATTAAGTTAAACGCTAGGATTATATTATTGATGAGTAAGTATTATTTTATATCCAATTTTTGACTATAAATAATCATATAATGTGTGTTAAGCTTAAAGATAGTATTAACACTACTTAAAAAAAAAAATTATAAATGAAGAAGTTTTGATTCGATAAATGAAGAAGTTTAAAGCTCATGATTATCAACATACGTTTTAGTTTATAAAAGAGAAGGAAAATAAAAAAAGTCATTAGGTAACCGGGAAAATTTTAGGACAATTTTCAAATAGCCACAATAAAATTGTGGCTATTGTATTAAATCAAATCATAACCATTCATTTTTATTGACTAATATAAACCGTTAATATGCTATATTTTTACTTTTATTTTAAAAAAAAAAAAAATTGACCAAAAAAAGAAAAAAAAAAAACAAGTTCAATTTCTTCAGTTTCAGTTTCTGTTTCTTCTTTATTTACTCTGCATTTTTCCCCCCTTTACTTCTCTTCAATTTTTATTCGTGATCCATTGTATACTGATAATGATGATTTTCTATCCAACCATTATTGTTGTTTTCGATCACTGTATTTTTTTCTTGAATCCACCCTTTAGTTTACTCCATTATGTCTTTAGCTTTTTATGGCTTTATTTCAGGTTAAATAGTCGGAAGTTCGTAGATTGATTTCAAATAATTACAACTAATTAGATTGGTGATTATCAAGTTCATTTTTTCAAGTTTATAAATTAATTTCACATTTTCGGAGTATGTGCTGTGAATCTTGCAATGGGATAACAAAATCACCACAATGCTATTAGATCAAACATTCAAATAGATCAAGTTGCTTGAATTATAGATCAGACATTCCAATAGAGTAGCTTGAATTTTTTTTTTTTTTGAAGAAAACTGTTAAGAACGTGTGATAAAATTTTAATTTATTTTGTTTAAATTTTTTTAAAAACTAAAAACAAAGTAAACTATATCAACGATTTAAATTAGTCAATAAAAATGAATGGCTATGATTAATTTAATATAATGGCCACAATTTTATTGTGGCCACTTAAAAGTCATCCAAAATTATAAGAGCTCATATAATTGACATAAAAATATACATTTTGATATGATTATTTTAGGTCAAAGTTTAAATTTCTTTGACTAAATATTGTCACTCATAAACGTGTATGTACATCGAAATTAAATATCATCATATGAATCCCATTAGATTCGTCTTCATAAGTACTTAATGTATCAAATTTATATATATGCATGTAATTATAAAGGATATTAATTATCAAAATGTGTTTAAGGGAGAAAACCACAAAGAAGTTAGTTTACACATTTTACTCAAAACAAATTGTGCAGCAATTTATCAAACATGCTATGCAGAGAAATATTCTTGCAATAATATTAATGAAATGTAACGATAGATTGCATAAATTTTCTAAGAATATATACTAACCGATTCACCGGAGCTCGTGCCACTTCGTCGAATCTCTTTAGTAACAATACCAACAGCAGTCCCTCCTGGCTGATCTCTCCTCGGCTGGTGCTGCCCGCCTCCCAGAACATCTCCTAGCGTCTCAGGGCCGCGGTGTCCGGGCTCATTATGACCATGCATGCCTCCACCAAGAGTCGCGGATGGCATCCCGGTTGTCATGGGACCTCCTTGAGTTCCATGTGCCGCGCCACCAAGAGTCGAAGATTGCATCCCAGTGGTCAATGGGTTTTTTGGTAACACGGCATCACGAGTGGCAGAAGAGTGCGTGCCTTGGGTAGCCGTAGAACTGTCATGTCCCACGCCACCATGAGTCAACCCGCGGGTGCCTGTGTGGCTGTCATGTCCCACGCCAGTATGAGTCGTAGAAGACTGCATCCCATGGGTGCCTATAAGCCCTATGCCGTGGGTACCCATGAGATTGTCATGTCCCACGCCACCACCACCACCATGAGTCTTATTAGACTGCATCCCATGGGTACCCATGAGATTGTCATGCCCCACGCCACCACCATGAGTCGCAGCCCCGCGGGCACCCATGAGACTACCCATGAGATTGTCATGTCCCACGCCACCATTACCCCCGCGGGTACCCATGGTACTGTCATGTCCTACACCACCATGAGTCGCAGTCGAGTGCAACCCGCGGGTGTCCACGGGGTTACCATGTTCATCAGTATACGCAACGCCAGTGAGATGAATGGGATGGCCATGTTCATCAGTCAGCTTAACCGGATGACCATGCTCATCCGTCAGCTCAACCGGATTACCATGCTCATCCCTTAAATGTTGTTGTTGATATGCCATCTTCTCCTCACAAAAACACACTATTTTTCTTACTCTTAAAGTAACTTTTTTTTTTTTTTTTTTAACACTTGGTTCAAACTTTGGATAATGATATGATTTTAATTTAGAAAGAGGATAACAATATGACGAAAGAGGTGATAGAGATATAGACAAATTGCATGGAACAAATACAGTAGTGGAGCTTTGTAAATGGTTTAGAGAAGCGATTAAACACGTGTTTGATAGATATTGTGAGGTGCCTCCACGTTTGTAATTATATGATTGATTAGTGTCTTAGTGCGAGGTTAACACGTGCTACGGATGTTTTCGGTTGGCTGATGACTCTTGAGTTGGGATGTTTTCGGGTAAGCTCTACCGCCGCTACAAATACTACTAAGACCTCTGCTCTCGTATTGAAAGCTGCTTTACTTTGTCCAAAAGATCAAAAGAACAGTAGCCTATTTATATTATACATTTGGATGTATCATATGCACGATTCACTTGTAAAAGAATATGTTGCTTGTTTATCTTGTTTAAATTTGTTAATTCTATATATGCTCATTTTTGTTTAATGTTAACTTATTTATACTTATTACCTTAAATTATTTACACAGTATCCATAAATTATTATTGATGCAATAACTTAATTACTATTTTATTTTAAGAAAAATTGATAAAAATAATCCCAACTTTGAGGCATTTACTTTTAATAATCCCAACTTTGGATTATTATTGAATAATCCCAACTTTAGTGGGTATTCGCTTTTATTGGTCTCAAGTGACCGATAACCTGTCAAACAGGTAATATATATATATTTATTTGTTTTAAATAAATATGGCACCACTTAATTGGTTGAAAAAGGCTAAAAACAAGAAGAAAAAAAAAGTTTTTTTTTTGAAAAAGAAAAACCATCACGCCACCCCTCCCCAACCCCGCTCCGGCAGCCCCCTCCCCAACCCCCACACTCCGACAACCTTTCTCCCCACACCCAGCCTGTCGAAAAACCCCCTCCCCACCCCTCCCAACCACCGAAACATGTACAGCCCCCCTTCCCCTAAATGGCCCCGATTCCCACAATACACCCACGAAAACTATCCCAAAAAACCACCTATCCCCTTCCCTTCACCCCGAAAACCATCTTTCTCCCTTGCCTAGCCCCGAACAACGTTTATTAGCGTTGGGGAAAGGGTAATGGGTGGTTTTTGGGGTGGGGGAAAGGGGAGGGGATGGTTTATTGGGAGGGTTTTGGGGGGTAGGGGTGGGAATTAGGGCGGTGCAGGGGAAGAGGGGTTGTTTTGGTGGTTGGAAGGGGTGGGGAGGGGGGTTTCCGACGGGTGGGGCTTGGGGAAAGCGGCTGTCGGATTGTGGGCGGTGGGGAGGGGGCTGCCGGAGTGTAGGCGGTTGGAAGGGGGCAGGCGAATTGTGGGCGGTGTAGGCTGTTTGGTTTTTTATTTTTAATTTTTAATTTTTAATATATATCATATATTTTTTTACCAATTATGTTGCGACACGTGTCCCATAACCTGTTATAACAGGTTGATTTACCGGTTGGGACCAATAAAAGCGAATACCCCCTAAAGTTGGGATTATTCAATAATAATCTAAAGTTGGGATTATTAAAAGTAAATGCCTTAAAGTTGGGATTATTTTCACCAATTTTTCCTTTATTTTATTTTATTTTATTGATAGAACTACTTAATTGCAATTTTGTATGAATTAGATAAGTAAAGCAAAACTAAGCTTATTAAATTAACAAATGTATGAAAAATAGTTTTCAGATAAGCCTAATTTTGCCGCTTATCTTAATGAAAAAAATTGCAGTTTTCAATAGATAACTTGTTGGGGAAAGAGTTAAATTCCAAGTTAAGAGATGTTGTTAAGGAATATCATATCACCAAATAAAACAATATAAAACCTTGTATAATGCATATTATGCAATGATATGGAGTTACACTTATTTTAGGATATGTTCCCCTTAGTTTAAGATTGTTTTAAAACAAATAAGATAAGAGAATTAAAATTCAAGTGACAAGAACACTCTTTTGAACTAAGCCTCTTAAAAGATTATACTACCTCCGTTTTATATTATTTGCAACGATAAGACATTTTACTTTGTGTCAAATTATTGCAAATAATATGAAACAGAGATAGTATTTCATTTATTTAATAAAGATCAAAGCAACATCAAGAAATACAATGAAATTCATTAATGTTGAAATTATAATTTCAGTTATGTGTTTATTACTATCTAGGTTCTTTTGTTGTTGATAAAAAAAATTCAGTTATACTATAATTTTAGATATTTTCTTAACTTTTACTACTCTTCAGTCTTTACATAGCTAATTAAATAAGAAATTGTATACTTTAGTTAGAAATTTTTCTAAAAAGTAAAATTGCAACATTGTAGATTCATACAATTGTTGCTTTTGCTTGATTCATGCAACTACACCACTAAAACACACATGCTTTTTTTTTTTTTATGAAAGATAGGTAATCAGTGGGCGGACGAAAAGTCGACAAAAGTAGAAATTAATTAAAATGCAAGCGATGAACAATCAACTTTAGGATTCTGAGGTTGGTATACATCCTTTGACCACACAAACATCACGGTTATGCATTTCTATACATTTGTATAACGATGTAGAATCTCCCAACTAAATAACAACTGTTAAGGTTACATCAATAACAAGACAAGTAACACCCAAATTAATTACTTATAGTCTTATACACTTTTGGTTATTTGTACTATTGTACATTTGTACTACGTTGTTGATCTTCGAAAAAAATTTGTTAATATAATCTCAACCACCATAAACGATCAGCATATTTTACGCCCAATTGGAATCAGAAATGAAAAATGAGTGATATGAGAGTAAAACTTTATCCTTAATAGTTAATACCATTTGTTATAAATCCCTACTATGTTCATTTCTATTAAGGATAAATCCCCAAGGCTAACTACTAGTTCCTTGATGGACGAACATGCACCCTTTGCTTGAAAAATATGCACCCATTGCTTGCATGTTCACATAGTAGGGATTTATAACAACCAAGTCTATCAAGATGACTCGAGTTAAAAAGAGAACGTTTCTTTCGAAACATAATTGAATTCTTGTTTCAAACAAATTTAAATGTACATAACATGAATAAAGATCAAAACCCTCATAAATCACTTGCCAACTTGATTTCCCTACCTATAACTTCCTATCATACTTTATATCCTATATTTCCTTCTTTACAATGTCATATCACCATACTAAACCCTTTATATCAGAGAAGATATATCAAATCAATTGAGACCTAAAACGCGAGCCATATTCAGATTCCGCTGTGTATTTTGTGTCACCAAGTTTGTCATCATGTTACGCAAGTAACAAACTCACAGAGAACCTGCAAAAGAAGTTTAATCAATGTTGGAAGTGAAGATTAAACGTAAGCTTTAAATCTACCTTCGAGACTAAACCACAAAACATGACACTTTAAAAAGGAGCTCAAGTGCCACTAAAGTACCACTATTTGAGTGATACCCCCATCATAACAAGTTTTTGCACACCTGGTTGTACCAACTTTAAATCGGTGACCTCAAAAAATGGGCAAAATTGGCTCAAATCTCAGGTATTTTTACATATTTCTGGCATGCATAGAGGTGTTTTGAAATTTCCTGACTTTAGATTGTAATTTCAATCAATCTCTGAGATGAAGGTATCATTACTTCCGACATAGTTGCAAATCTTTAAGTAAACATAACTTGTTATGGATAGGAGCACTAACCTCCAATTTTCAAACCAAGCTATAGGGCTTATTCCCTGCTAGACTTAGCCCAAAACAATCCCTTTTTCCTTATTGATGTGCTTTCCGAAGCAGACTTGTTGCCCCTTGATCCAAAGGAGAAATGCCGCTTTAGAAAAGGCTTTGCGGCAGAAATCTTCAAGCTAGAGCTGTTGCCAAGCTTGGGACTCTTCCCTTCATGTGCACCAGCACTTCTCTTCCAAGAATCAAAATCAAAAGAGGCATTGGTATCTACAACCCGATTCCTTGACTTCTTGCTACTCCTAGCTTTCAAATCCTTTTCTGCCTTCAGCATTTTCCCAGCTAATTTCAAAGTTTGCTTCTCCCCAAATGTACAAACCGGGCAGGCAGGATCATATTTATTAACTTCGGGCGTTATGGTCTCCAAGCACTCAGCATGGTATACATGCTCACATATTAAAACAGCTACAACAGATAATTCATTACCCGCAATAAATTTTTGGGTGCTCCAAGGTGACTTCTCAGACAAGAGCTTGGAGCAAATACCACATGTTTGAAAATCAATAGAGATTGACCGGGAATTACGAACACTTGTTTTACACAATTTATCATGAGGAAAGCTGCAGGAATCACTATCAAAAGACCAACGTTCTCTCTGTGAGGCCGACATAAGTTCTGAGAAGGCATGAGCTGACCAACCATCAGAGGACCTTCCATAGGATCCCCGAGTTGACACATTGCTTACAGCAGAGTTTCCAAATGGCACCTGCCCTTCTTCAGAAACAGAGTTATTACTCGGTGAATTTCTCCCAGAACTGTGGCTTTCAGATGCCTGATGGGCAAGCTCGTGAACTGGCGAACCTTGGGCCCATCTGGATAGGGTTGGTGATGGTGGAGGTGGATGGCTTTGGGATGAGACTGGTGACATGCATACAGAAGATGTTGTATGAACTGAGGGTGATAGTTTGACAGAAGCAGGGTCTGATAACGGTGGAGATTCTGTAGATTGTTTCACCTAAATAAATCAAATTACGAAATATTGGAAAGACAAATTATTAGAGCACTGCATAGTGAGAAACAAAAGTACGTATCTAGAAACCACAAAACTTTCCCTATATACCTCAGTACAGGCATTCCTCCCAGCAGATTCACCTGCCATATATGAAAGCAAAACTCCACTTAGATTTACATTTTCAATTATATTAGTAACCAATATAACTGACAACTATGGAGTAAGGAGTTGACTGACAACTATGGAGTTGAAGATAACAGATATCTTGAAAAATGTAGTGCAATAATAATTTAAGATCTTAACAGGATACACTGAAAACTAGCTACCAATCCACATTTATATTGGTAGAGCACAAACGTCATTTAAGCAACAAGAATAAACTCAATAATTTCCCAGGGTGAATCTTACATTTTTAATAGTAGCTTTACTTCTGATCCTCTAAGCAATCTACCAGTATCATGACAAGAATTAAATCAAAGGAAATCAAAAAAAACAAATGATACGTTACTCAAACTCAACTACAAAAATCGAATTGCTTTACAGAGATTCAAATCAGGCAATCAAGATCAACATATAGAGAGGCCAGCAGCAGCTACTTCACTATGGAGGTCAACTGCATAACTATAGTGAGATCCAGAAGCACAACTATAGAGAGTAGTGAACATAGTGAGTGAAGACGCAATAATTTACCCCACATTCAAAAAAAATGACTTGGCAACCCCTATTTGCCTTTAAAAACAAGTATTTGCATCTCTCTTGACATTGAACAGGAAATGCAATGAGCTAAAACTCTTTTCAGCAATAACAATAAACTGACCACAACCATGCTACAGTACTTTAGCTGTGTGCTTAAAAGGACAAGTACATACAATCCAAGTGCAATCAAGATTGAAAAGGATAACCTAACTTGTTTATCCGTCAAGCTGTCTTTTATTTTCTATACCCCTTTTCCTTCACTCCTATTCTTTTTATGCAAAAGCTTTAGCAATAACCTCAAACCCTTCACATCTCTTTATAACGGAAAAAGGGGATGGGGCCAAATTGATGAGCATCATTCTGATAGTGGAAACAGAAACCAGTTTTTAGAATAGGTACATCAAAAGTAGAAAATGAAAAGACTAACCATGATATTCCAATATCTAACCAAGTCTAGATAAATTTTATAGTCAAAACAAATAAGAAATATTATAATGCAAGGCAAGCCAAGAAGGCTTTACCTGAGGCAGATGTTTTTAGGCTCTTAGTCGTATCCTGGTTCACTGGAGACTTGCGCCATGCTCCTGTTCGATAACTCTCCAATGAACTACCTCCATCTGACACCTGTGCTGATACATCAGTTGCAGATTTCACATCCAAGGCATCATTCCTACTAGCAACATCAGACAACCAGCCTACGGAAGTATCTTCACCAGCAACCCCAACTCGACTATCCCATCGAAAACTCCATGTTGGAGAATGCCTAAAATTTCTATGCAGAAATTCACCACTAGATCCTGGTTGTATGGCTTTGTCTCTAGAAGCAACGCAACAAGCAGCTCCCATATTTGCTCATATACCAGTTCCAATTTTCAGCTGCTAGCAATCAAAGAAGTTTGCCCCTTGACCACATATAGCGCCAACAGAACCAATCACATATATTCCAAAAGACCAAAAAAATTTCTGAAAAAGAGGGGCACACTAATTAATAAACAAAGACAACCATCTGTAGCATATTGAAAAATACATTTACTCAACTGAGATATTACTCAACCTACCAAAAATTTCACACCAAAAAAACCCAATTGCTGCAATACAATTGATCCAGAATTGGCTCATACCCAAAGTTCAAACAACTATGAGAGTTCCAAATTGGTTTGTACCCAAACACAACAATCCCGAGATCGCAAACATTATAAACAAAGCTAATAAGAATGAATGATATTCCGTAGTAGCAACAACATATGCAAGTTCTGAATAACAAAGTGACATTTCATACGAGTATACATTATGATTAAAAAAAAAAACACAAAAAATAGCCATCAGAAACAACCGCCAAATCTCAACATCATAATCACGAGTCTTAGATTCAGAGAAGAATACGAAAAAAGGAGGAACCCCACAATCAAAATCCAAAATGTAAGTCAATGCTATTTTGTTTAGTTGGTTTAAGTCTAGCGCGTTAATTTCTAAGACCTCGGATCAAATCCCATCTAAATGCCTTTCCTGGCTACCCATTACCAAAGGCTTTATCAAATCATATACACAACAAACATTTCCTCTCATTCAAAACACCGCCTAAGTAAACATTAAACATCCCCAATTGAAGCTCGAAAAACTTAAAAAATTTAATCAAACTCAATACAACAATCTCGAAATTAATACTAAAGTAAAAGAAAATTAAACTAAAAATATATAAAAATAATAATAATTTAAAACCTTGAAGAGTGAAGCAGGAAGTAGAGCAAATGATGTTATGAATATGAAGAGTATAGTCAGAAATAAATAGTATCAAAAATTAATTAGTTTTATAACTTTTATTAATTAAATTAAATTTATTAAACCCCCAAAAAGTAGTGGGAAAATCATGAAAATTCAGGAAAAAAAAAATACAGAGGTCAGAAGATCCGAAAATAATGGCGATTAACCATAAAAGCAAAAAAATTGAACAGTCAGAAGAAGAAAAAATCTATTCAAAATTCCACGATTCAGATGATAAAATACCCCAAAATTAAAATTAAAATTAAAAATCCAGCAATATAAAACAACTAAATAATCGCAAGATTTAGTTACCAAAAATCACGCTCATCAAATCAAACAATATCATTATTTATTAATTTCTTACACTAAATTGTAAAAAAAAAAAAAAAAAAGAATAAAATCAAAAAATATATATCAAAATTAATAAGAAATAAAAATGGAGAAATTACCTTAAGAAACTGCAAGTGAGAAGGCGCCACAGAAGAGAGAGGAGAGAGATTCTGATTCTAGTTTATGGTTTTTGGGTATAAGAGAAAGAGAGGTCGTTTTTAACAGTTGAAAATAAACGGAGTTAAAATGATGCTTTTTAGGGGCCGTTTGGTTGGAGGTATAATCAAAGGGAAAGGAAATGGACAAGCCTCATTCCCTTTATTGTTGTTTGTTTGTCATCATCTATCATTCCCTTTACCCTTTTTTATTTTTGTGTTTACCTAAATATCTTTTACACCGATTCCCCACCCCCCCTCAGACTTTAGCATTCCCATTCCCCTCTCATTACCCATCACTCTCTCTCTCCTCTCTTACCCTAAAAAATCCTCAGCATCCGTCACCCCTCATCGGAGCTCCGGCCACCACGACAACCAACCGAGATTGTACACCGGCGACCATATCCGACCGATCCCCACAAGGTACGATCTCCGGCGACCGTAATATTCATGTTTTCGTTCTAGATCTACCTTAATCATGTCGTTTTTTTGTTTTATTCATAAATTGTTGGGTAATTTATACATTATTCCTAATTCTTGAGGAATTGTTCACGTTATCAACCACCTCCATAGTGATTGATGTTCATTTGTTGTTCACTGTTGCGATTTGAAGGATTTATCGATTTTTTTTTTTTGTTTGGAATTACGAAACAGTGTATATTTGTTGTTGTTTTTTTTCCTCCTTGAATGAATGCTAATTTGATGTTTATATATACTAATGTTCATGTATATGTATATATTTGTTTAGCTTGAGATTTTTATATATCTTGAGTATAAATGATATGTATGTAAACTAGTCAATGATATGTTGTTGTTGATGTTCTTTTCTACAGAAAATGGCTCGAATTGGTACTTCTTTGAAAAGGAAGAGAAATTGGGACTTTATTCGATTCATAATTACTATGATTAATTGTGTTGTGTTGCTACATTTGATGTGTTACTTAATGAGAAAAACTATATACAATTCCCATTATCTTAAGCTAGATAAAAAAAACTAGAAGGAAAATGAGATTGCACAACTTGAATAGAATGATTAGAAAAAGTGACACTTTGTGTAGGAACTATCTTCGTATAAATCGATACACATTTGGTGTACTTTTAGAAATGGTTAGAGATATTGGTGGTTTAAATGAAACAAGAAACACATGTTTGGAAGAGATGGTTGCGGGCTTCTTATACACATTAGCTCACCATAATAAAAATAGAATGATTGGTGCACATTTTTATAGAAGTGGTGAAACTATTAGTAGACAATTTCATGCTTGTTTGTTAGCAATCTTAAAGTTACATAGTATTCTTCTTAAGAAACCAACTCCAATACAAGAGGATTGCGACGATGAAAGGTGGAAATATTTCAAGGTAAATTAAAAAACCAACACTTTAATTTGAGATAAAATAGAGAGACCATTACATAATTTAAAGTGATATTGTTTGTTTTGTAGAACTCATTAGGTGCCCTTGATGGTACAATGATTCTAGTTAATGTTCCTTGTGAAGATCGATCCAAATATCGCACTAGAAAAGGTACCCTTGCTATGAATGTACTAGGAGTATGCTCACCCAAAATGGAATTTATATATGTCTTACCTGGTTGGGAGGGATCGGCACATGATGGTCGGATTCTTCGAGATGCTATTTCTAGGCCTAATGGGTTGAAAGTTCCAAAAGGTAATTTGATTGACGTAGTAGACTTTATTTGAAATTGACTCAGTAAGAGAGTAATTTTTTTTTTAAAAAAAAATTTGTCAAGGTTGTTATTATCTATGTGACAGAGGATATACTAATGGAGAAGGATTCCTTGCACCATATAGAGGGCATCTTTATCATCTTAGAGAATGGAATAATGGCCCCCGTCAACCTCAAACCACCGAAGAATATTTCAACTTAAGGCGTGCAAAATCTAGAAATGTAGTTGAGAGATGCTTTGGGTTACTCAAGGGAAGATGGGGAATTCTTAGAAGTCCTTCTTGTTTTAGTTTACAAACACATGGTCGAATTGTGCTTTCTTGTGCCTTATTACATAACTTGGTAAAAAGGTACATGCTTGAAGAATTTGATGATGATGACATGTTTGAGGAAAGTGACAGTGATGATGATGATGATGATGGTGATGCTAGTGATGAAGATGATGTGGAGTACATAACCTCCATTGTTGTAACCGATCCATGGACTAATTTTTGAAATACAATAGCCCAAAATATGTTCAATGATTGGAGGGCTAGACACCGCAGAGTTACTTTGTGATATTATTCTTGTTTATTAAACAACATTGTATTTGTTATTTGAACTTGAGACTTGTATCTTTATTTCAATTTTGTGTTTTTTTTTTATTGTTGTATTAAGTCATGGATGTTGTGTTGGACTTATAATAATTTCCTTTATGTACTTGTATTGAATATTTTGTTTGTTAATTTCATTTTTATATATATGCAATGTTATTTTGACATGTTAATATGGTTCAAATGTTTTAGTAGGATGGATGAAAGTAGTGCAAGTGGAGGTGGAAGGGGAAAAAACAAACGATTTTGGACCGCTCAAGAAGATAAAGTTCTTGTAGAAGCATTGTCAGAGCTAGCTGTTGATCCTCATTGGAAGTGTGAAAATGGGTTTAGAAGCGGCTACATGGTTCGCTTACAGGAGATCATAGGTAAGGCTCTTCCTGGTTGTGGGTTGAAGGCTATGCCACACATCGATTCTAGACTAAAGACACTTGGAGCAAAGTTTAGGGCTATTTCTACTATGTTAAATACAAGTGGATTGGTTTGGGATGATTCCAAAAAAATGGTTTTTGTGGACCGGACTGTTTATGATGAGTTTTGCAAGGTATGATAACTTTTTTAAGGTCATGAACTTTTATTTTGAATACTTGCTATTTTTGTTTATATTCCTATGGTTGTGGATGCTTAGCATTTTTTATATTTTTTTATAAAGATTTGAAGGACTATTTATACAAGGAAGCATAGGAACTATAGTTAGCAGGAACTATTTATACAAGTGCATCAGTTTTTAAATAAAAATCTAATTTCAGGATTTTGTTTGTAGTGCTAGCAGGAACTATGTTTTGAATAGTTAGCAAGCATAGGAACTATAGTTTAGAGCTTTAGACTACCCTGCCACTATGAGAAACATTATGAAACAGAAACTTAGGGTAAGATGCTTCATGGTGTTGAGGCTGTGATGTTACTTATAACTGAGAAATTGTTATAATAGTGTAGAGTAAGAATCTCCCTGTACACAAGGATTTGGCTATTAAGCGATGTCCCTGTAAACATTATGATCAGTTATGTTATGGAAGGGAAATAAGGTAAAATATGCAGGCTTATGCTCATTTATCTATCCTCTATTGTATTATATTTGATTATATTGTTATGTCCTTTAAATATTGTGCTCCCATAAGCTTAGCCCCTGGCATTATCACATTTATTTGCATGAGAACTCCTATGTGGAATGTCATTTAAATTATGTTTGAGATACCTCATGATGTTGTATATTTGAGCATTTTGGGAATTTTTGTGTTTTTGGAGTTTCATTTCCCCACTTCCATGAACTCATGAATGTTTATGGCAAGGATTATGCAACTGGAAAACCAGTTGAAGATTTTGTTGAAGCAATCAACAATTTGCAAACTGTTGCCCCCCCATAGGTTTTACTCGATTCAAGTGATGATGAGGGAGTTGCTACTAGTGGTAATGTCACTCAGACCGTTACTTCTCCTCCTTCAAAAAAGATGAAGACTGAAAAAACTTCCAAAAAAAAAAGAAAGACAAAAGGTGGTGTTGGAAGTAATGAGTTGGCTAGCTTACAAGCATTCATGAAAGACATGAATGTTCATCTTTCCACTATGGCAAATGTGATGGCACGCACTGATGATCGTGAACAACGTGCGGATGAAAGAAAGCAAAAATTAGTTGAAAAGAGTGAGCAAGTGCTAGAGGAACTACTCTCTTTCAATTTAGAAGGTGTCACGGAATCCCAAGTTTTTGAAGTGGCTAACATTCTAACCGCACAACCAAACAAGCTCATGGTATTTTCAAAGTGTCCCGACGCTTTGAAAAGTGCTTATGTTAAGAGTCTTCTACGAGGAAGTGGAAATGTTGATGCTTAAATCTTATGTGGTGGTTTCATGTATGGTTTTTAACTAGGTGTTATTCACAAGCTACTACTTTTGGCATGAACTTTATCTAGAAAGGACTATTAGCAAAGACTTGGGTTGAATGTTAATCTTATTAGAACACTTTTGGTATGAACTTTTATTTAGGATCAAGTACTTTGCATTGGTATTATTTTCACCAAGAGGTGATTACTTGGATTTGTAATCAATGGAGCTAGAAAGATGTTATTTGGAGATATATTATGTTTTTTTTTTTTTACATATTACAGGAAAAGACGATATAGGTTGATGGAATATTTTTTTAAAAAAAAAAAATAAAAACATGTTCTTCAAGTTTCATGAAGAAACAGGTTTCATCAAATAATAACAAGTTATTTTTGAACAAAAATTAAAAGAATTTAAAAACTCAAAATTTGATTCCCTGGCTTGAACCAAACAGTCACAAAGGGAATCAATGAGTAGTTCATTCAGTTTCCTGGACACAACCAAACAACTAGGAAAAATCAGGGGAATCCATTCCTTTCTCCTCCATTCCCTTTCTTCATTCCATTCTGATTTCCCTCTGCGAACCAAACGACCCCTTATTGTTAACTTGTTTTATACTCTCAGACTCTCAGTGATTGATTTGTAGTTGGTACAGTGAGGGGTGTGTGTAACGTCGTTAAGAATATGTCGACCACCCTTTCCCCTTTCTTTTTGGTGAGTTTGGCGGATGTGGAACTTGCTTTTTTAAAAGTCTTTTTATTTTGTATTTATATACGGATTACGTATATTTCTTCTACGGAGTACAAAGTACGAGTATATTTTTATACAACAAAAATAAAAATATGGAGTAATGTATTGACTTTTAGCGTGAATTCTATTGTGGCCGGCTGACACATATTAAAACACTTAACGAGAAATCCTGATTAATTGAGTAATCCCTGACCGAATAACATTTGAGCACACATAACCATTTTCTTTTTATCAAGAAAAATTAAATATGGTAGAATAGCCTTGACCGAGTAGCCTAGGACCGACCAAATAACCCTTGACCAATCAAATAACCCCTGAATAAGTAACCTCGATCACACGATGTGACATGTGGCTATCCATATATGTAAATTTGTGGTTGACTTTTGTATAAATCACGTAAATTTTTAAAATTATAATATTTACCCATTTTACCGCATAATCTAAAAACTACTCCATATGTAACAATAACAAATAAATAAATATTATCTCTATTCTTTTTATTTTTCCATTTCGTGTTCATATAAAGTGAAAAATAATAAGTCAATGTTGTTAGATAGGTATTCATATAAAGTATTTGTTAGATAGTTGTTAATTGATGATTGATTTTTATCTATATCAAAAAATATGTTGTTTTAGGTATAAATATAAAGTATTATAATATAACCTTTTTTTTTAGTTACGATTAAGATTTAATGATATTAAAATAAGGTCAAATCAGTGCATTATCATGTGTGCAAATTTTAATTGTGTGAATTATTTTGGAATAGAGGGAGTAATATCACATGTTTACTTGACATGGTTTAGCAAATACAAAGTAAGACTCTTTGTTTTTTTTTTTTTTTTTTTTTTTGACAAAGGCAAATTATATTAATAAAATCAGAGTTTACAACATACGAAATAAAAACTAAAACTTACTACTACAAGGCTTTCGACATTTAAGCCTTTACAACTTTCGACATTAAAAACCATATTACATAACTGGGGTTGGCCGGAGATGTTGCGGATTAGGACCTCTTTATAGGCCAAAGAGCGGATACCTACTTCAAAACACAAAGAGAGCAAAGAGTATCGAACTTCGATCATGGCTAGTTTAACCTTACCTAGTGGGATCAACTTATCACCAAGTAAGGCCTTCAAACTGATCACTTGGACATGTGACCTTTCCTTCAAAGGTTGTTCTTGTTGGCAAGAAAGCTTTGATAACGTCGAGGATCGAGAAACCCCAAAACAAAGTTTGGGCGCCTGCTTCAGATAAAAAATTTCAAGAGTAATGATCATAATGATCACTACAAAGAAGGGAGCAGAATGACAACCATAATCACTCCACTATAACACACACTTCACCCTAGCCATGGTCAACTTCTTGTTCGTTCCCCAAACAACGGCAACCCATGTTAACTCTCTCAACACAACAACAAAACCCAATCCCTTAACAAGGGATCCAAACTCCTTCCGCACACAACCATCCAATAAACTATAGCCAATACAACCAGAAATACAGGACAACAACCAAGAAAAGCTAAAAAAAACCATACATAATTTTAACAAATAAAGTAAACTCTGAATAACAAGAAGAAAATACATACTTAGGTAAGCCGACCAAATCAGAGAGCCCCTTTTAGACCCATAATCCAAAACCATAACAACAAAGATCCTCGAGACCCTAACCCTAACTTCACCGTTTCCGTCACGAACCACTCCTGACGGCAGCGTTAGGCCTAGCTCTCCAGCGCAAGGACCCATGAAACCCTAACCCTAACTTTACCGTTTCCGTCACGGTCAAAATTACCAATGACCTTTATGACGGCGGCGCTAGGCTTAGTCCTTAGACCTCTTGTTTCGCCGGTGAAATCCTTTGAACGTGAACCTTCCACTCTAAGGTGGGTAATATAGGGGCTTCTCTGATTCTTCTTAGCCGGGAAAAGGTCACAAAGACACCTTCAAAACTTAGATTAATAAGTTTAAGGGAAGAGATGAAGGCGTTGCTCGGAGTTTAATTGAAGACGCCTAAAAGAAAAACAGAGCAATAAGGGGAAAGAAGAAAGGAAAAGAGAAGTAAGAGAAGAGGAGGAACACGGAATCCTCATAGATTAAAAGAAGAGAAAAAGGAGGAAACTCGCCGGAGAAACGGCTGCGACGCCGGATCTCCGGCGAGCACCTAGGTTTACGAGAGGGGAAGGCTTCTTTTTTAGAGGAGAGGGAAGAGAGCGTTTTGTTTTAGAGGAGAGAGAAGTCGTGATTGTTTTAAGTAAGACTCTTTGGGAGTAGACAAAAAAAGAGTATGTAAATGAATCTCAATCCTCAAGTTGTCCCTAGTGAAGATTGATCCCACAATAGTATTATTTGATGAACCAAGTATTGCTTGGTAACCTATCATTTACAATACACTATTTTATACACATGTTGTCGTAAAATACACTTATACACTTGTTTTAAAGTTCTTGCCTTAAAAAATGTATAGCTAAAACATTTTTTAAAAATTTTGAAACATATTATTGACTACCTACAATCACATAATAATATGTCATTCGCTAACTCACCTTTTAATTTGAATTACGTATAGTACTTCATACTAGATAATTTTGTAGGTTTTAAACTTAGAAAAAATGATCATCAATAGTTTAAACTCATACCGCGCGATACCTTATACTTAAAATAAACTAATAGTTGTGATCGATGATATGTTGAAATATAATCCCAATTTATGATGAATTTGCGCATTATGACCTAACTTTAACACCTTTCATAATAATTTTATTGTAAAAATTGGGTGTTATTGCAATTTTATTGTAAGTATAATTGTAACTCAACAATTGAAGAGCAAAATAATTGTCATGCTTCAAGCATCTATAGCTTAATAAAACTATTTCGTCAAAAAAAAAAAAAATCTTAACAAAACTATAAGCTTAAAAAAATAATTGATTATTTTTTCAATAATAATAATAATAACATTAAAAGTTGGGGTACGTAGGTGCACTGCAAAGTGCAAACTACAATTGTGTACTTATTCGTCAATCACTCAATTGTCATTGATGGAGTTTATAGCATGAAAATAGTGTAGATTGAAAATCCAATGAGGCAAGTCAAGTTATATCATAATTTATATTTTTGGAAAAAAAAAATAATAATCATATACTACTATATAATTTGTCTGTCATCTTTACTTTTTATTTTTTATTTTTTAATTTTGTTACCATCAATTGTCATAAAGAAAAACAAATAATCAAAATATATATATAGTAGCTGGGTGATTTGAATTATTTTGTATTTAGTTTTTTGCCGGTGGAATGTAGCCTTTTGTTTTTTTTTCTATAATTTCAATCCCAAATGGGAATTCAATATTCAATAAATACTTGGTCCAATACCACGGCTTAATTTCAATGTGAATGCATGAGTTGACTTAACTTTTGAAAAATCAAATATTCATCATATATTCTACAATCTTCACCATATGTTTAGGTAAGAATGTGACTTGAATTAGAAACTTATTCAGCCGAATCAACATAGGCAGAGTTTAACCCATACTTCCTCAGTCTTAGGTTATTAATAGGAACACTTGCATATTTTTTTTATCAAGTTTGTCAGAAAAAACCTTTTAAAAGCCTCATTTTACAAGAAAAAACCTTTTAAAACATTTTTTGTTTAAAAAAACCGCAACGATCAATTTTTTTGTCTAAATAAGCCTCACTCTACTTTTCTGGCGTTGACTATAATTTCCCGACGTTGACTCTCTTATTTTTCCCACTTACACCCAAATTTTATTATTTGCACTCCACCTTTTTATCTTCCCTCATTTTTTCCCTCCAACTCCACTCTATTCTCTCTCTTCTTTGGCTTCCATGAATGCTCTGCAATTCCATCACATCAATTTGGCTTTCTCTCTCTCTCTCATCTGCATGCAATTAATACTACAACAATACACTTAGGTAAGATTAAATACACCTTAATTTTACTAGAAATAGGAAAAAAAATTGAGTCTTTTTTCTAAAACTCTGAACTTACGAACTTGTTCTTTGCAATGGCTAAAGGTGGACAAAAGGTGAGGTTTGGACGCAAATCAAGGTTCCCTAATTACGTAGTTAAGCACAAACCAAGGTACGTTCTTCAATTTCGCACTTACAATGCATAAATTGCATAAATGTAGGCAAAATTGTTAGGGTTTAGCAGAATAATTAAACGAAACATTCACCTGATTGTCGTAATTCTTGGCGAATTTGTACTCTGATGTTGTTGCTAAACCCAAAAATATAGCCTGATTATTGAATTTGTTGAATTGATTGGTTCAAATGTAGCCCTAATATGTTGAATTTTTTCAATTTTGTGTTGGTTAATTTGTTTGTCAGGTTCAATGATAGACTGAATGTGTTTGAACCTTGGTTCAAATTCATGGATCCAATTAACATTAGGATGTACTATGGTGGGCATTTTGTGACTAAAAATAACAAGACAACTTATGAAAAGAAGCCAAATGTAGACCCATCAAAGTGGGGGATTGCATTGCGTGTAAATGTGGAGGAGGTGTGTTATTTTGAGTTTGTGTATGGGATTAAAAATGACTTGGGATTTGGTGAGGTGGGGGATATTTGGTTTAGGAAGAAGGGTTGTACATTACACACTGGCAGGGCTAAAATTGAGGGGGGATAAGGACATTTCTGAGTTTTCTTGAGGCACCTGAAAAGGATGGCTTTTATCATCTTTATGTTGTGCATGAAGACCAAGTGGAGGGGGTAAAAAGGAATTATTATGGCCCAGGTGTCGGTTTTTATACAGATAGTGAGAGCAAAGAGAGTGAGATGGAAAGCAATGAGGTTGGTGAGTCATTAAAAAAATCAAAGGGGGGTCCACAAACACACATGGTGCATGTTAACCCAAGTGAAAACCCTAGATCTGATTCCACTTCTCAAAGTCTTCTCCAAACTCACATTGCTGCTCAAAGTGCTTTAGCAAAGTTGCCCATTAAATCAGCCATAAAAAAACCACCCACCCAGTTTATTGACTTAGCAACTCCTACTTCAAACATCACAAACACAGTACCTGTTGTTGTTCTGCCACTCCCTACTAACCCTGAGCATGAACAAGCCAACCCAGAAATTAGGCCAGAAGTGAGCTTAGAAACCAATGCAGATAAAAATTGGCTGCAGATAATTCCATTTCTTGGGAATGATGATGAGGGATATTCTGATAGGGCAGATGATGAGGGAGATGAAATTGATGGGGGAGCTGATGATGCAGATTTAAGTGATGATGACTATAAAGATAAGGATGATGATGATTTGTTCAATGAGTATGTAGATCATGACATAGAAGAGAGGGTTACTAGGAGTTTAGGGGGGTTGGTTAAGGCTGCAGATCATAATGAGGTTGACTCTGATAATGATGATGCCCTGCATATTGGGAATGAGGAAGACATTGTTGATTCTAATGATGAGGTGGTGAGTGTTGTTGGATCTGATGATGAGGAAACCATATACCCAGAGTTCAATCCTGCTACTGATTTTAAAGGGAAGGTCTTGTTAACAAAAGGGCTCAAGTTCCCAAGCAACAAGGTGTTTAGGAGGGCTTTGCAGTACCATGCCATTGAACATGGGTATGACTACTACTTCTTGCACAACAACAGAGTTAGGGTGAGTGTTTACTGTGCACACAGATGTTCTTGTCCTTGGAAAAGAGCAAGGATAATGGAATGCAGTAAGGGATGCAAAAGAAAGTGCAGGTTTAAGATTCATTGTAGGAAATTGAAGGGTGAGGAAACTTGGCAGATAAAAAGTCTTAGGTTGAAGCAAATTTGTGGACATCAGACTAAGAACTCCAAGATTACTTCTCAGTACTTAGCAGAGAGGTACCTAGATGATTGGAGGGATAATCCAACTTGGAAGCTTGGTGCATTTATAAAAAGAGCAAGAAGAGAGTGTAGAGTTGAAATAGGGTATTATTTAGCTTGGTATGCAAGGGAGAGAGCATTCAAAATGATATTTGGTGATGCTAGTTTGGAATATGAGAAAGTATGGGATTATGCAGCAGTTATCTTGAAGTACAACCCAGGAAGTACAGCTGTTGTGAAGGTTGATGGAGTTGAGAAGCCTCAACCTGTTTTCCAGAGACTGTATGTCTGTCTTCAAGCCTACAAACAGGGGTTCATAGCTAGATGCAGACCAATATTAGGTGTGGATGGTGCTCATCTAAGAGGTCCTTATCCAGGCATATTGCTCACAACTGTTGGGAAAGATGTCAATAACAATATCTTCCCAGTAGCTTGGGCAGTAGTGGAGGTTGAAAATGCTGACACATGGAGTTGGTTTTTGGAGTTGCTTAGGAATGACATAGTATCAGTAGCTGATTCAGTTACTTGGGTACATGAAGCAGATGAACTGACTTATATGAGTGACAGGCAGAAGGTATGGTGTTAACACTACTACATTTTTAACCTATTGCAACCCTCAAATCCGTTGCATTAGGTGTCAAAATCCGTGGCATTATGCCTATTGCAACGGCCATGTACCGTAGCATCTGCTGGCGTTGCAGTAGGTCTAATGCAACGGTAAAATCACCTAACACAACGGCAAGCTTATAGCTGTTGCAATAGCTAACATCTAATGCCACGGCACCCTTATGGCTGTTGCAGTAGCTATATTTAGCTAATGCGATGGCAATATGTAGCTAACACAACGGCCAAAATGCTAACACAACGGCTATAACAATAATTATAATAATTTTCAACAAGAAATAATAATAATAATAATAATAATAATAATAATAATAATAATAATCAAATCCAAACTTTATTAATATAAATTGTAGACTTGTACATTGTTAGTTTTTTACCCTTAGGAAAATTACAAAATTATACAGCATGTCTCTAATTAAACTATGAAAAAGGTATCAAAATTAAATATTTGTGTGTCGTGTCTTATTAAGTCTTGTTGTGATACGATCAATTCAGGTATTCTGCTTTCCAGGCTCGGGGTTGTGCTCCTTTCTTCCCCATATTCAGAACTCGTAGAAGTACTTGTTGTGCTGACTTACTTCCATCTCCTTAATCTGCTTACGCAGACTAGCACCATAACGGGTACCTGAACAATGAACAATGCAACAATAAGCATCAATTGAGATACACCCATACATACACTTTCAATCTACTAACCCAACATAACAGCAAACAAAAATAAAATCCTGATGGCTGATACCACATGTATTGAACTTCAAATTACCCATCTCTAATCATATACAAAAACAAAGATTATCATATGCAGTCATTAAGAATGATTTCTATGAGCATAATCAGCACTAAACAACCTAAATCAATCATATTATGGTCATAATTCATAATCTTTTTTTTTTTTTTTAAAAAAAAACCCGTAATGAGTGCCTTATATTGATAACTTATCCATCAAAACATAAGGAGAAACTTCACAAGGACAAAGGTTCTCCCAAACTTGTTCAAAACCGTAAGGCAAAACAAGCTAAGTTATGGGTAACAATATTCCCATCTCGCTTAACATGGCACCACAAAAACAGAATTAAAATCAACACAAGAAGACAATATATCATCTAAAATAGCATCAAGATCAGTGAGGTAAACCGAGGCCTTTATAATCTGGAGATAAGGACTTGACAACCTGCTTCTAGAATAACATCCTTCAAGCTAAAACGTTTGGCTAATCTGACTGCCATAGCAGCAGCTTTGCTTTCTGCCATAACAGGAGGCCAGTAAGCTCTGGTGCGCCTGGAAGCAGTGAACAACACCTCCCCCTGCCAGTCTCTTGCAACAACACCAAGCCCCACCCACCCCTCAACGTTCAGCGAGGCATCACAGTTGAGTTTAATCGTTCCCTACGGTGGGGGAACCCATTTCTTCAAGCTTCTATAGGTAGCTGTCTTGGCACCACCATAAATCTTTCGTGCATAGAGGCCACAATCAGAGGCAAGTCTGAAAACTCGCTCAATAATCACAGGGTGGTAAGTGTCTTTTCCATTAAAAATCATGTCATTCCTTCTATTCATAATCTAAGAATTACTTCATGCAATGTAACATAATTGAAATACAATAAGATTACATTCAAACAAAATTGAAAATACTCACCGTATTTCCCGACAATACCAACCTTCTTGGTTCTCTTGGCCTGTTTACATAAACAAGCATAAGTCAAATTTGTTAAGCAAAAGCTAAGCATAATCATCGCACATTCTAGACCAATAAATACCACAATTAAAACAAAAAAAGCAACTTTCACACCCTCAAATTTTGACACTATACAAAGTTCCAAGCATTCAATTCACTCATTGCTTATACTAGTAAATAAAGCAAATTCACAATTTTATTATATACGCTTAAGTAATCTTTCAATGCCCAAATTTTGATAAATCTGAGTGTGCCGGCAACAATTCCAATATACTAAACTAAAATCACTATCAAAGATTACAGATTACAAATAGATGTTTCATAAACCCTAGATAACAATTAATATGAACCTCAAAAGCTAGCAAATCTTACATATTACAAACAGATGTTTCATAAACCCTAGATAACAATTGATATCAACCTTAAAAGCCAACAAACTAAGCTAATAATCAGCATTAAAATGAAAAAATTAACTTCTCATCAGATAAAAAAAAAACAAAAAGCGCATAAAATAGTACTGATTTGGAGTTTTTAAAATGCAAATTTCACAATAAACTCAAAATTATTAACTAACATTTCAAGCAACAAAAAATCAAACAAATAAATCTAAACATATGTCGAATAAATCAGATTCATACACAATAAATTAATCTAAACTAGATTATCATCGATGAATGAAAAGAGAGAGATTGAGAGGAGTACCATTGCGACGAATGTAGACGGCAGAAGAGAGAGAAAATGAAATCCTGGAGAAGAGTGTCGAAGGGTACGAACTTTGAAGGTTTGGAGGTTAAAGATGTAGGGTTTGGAGTCGAAATCAGGAGGGAGAAAGAGGTCGCTCTTGAACCATAGAGGGTTAAATCGTAGATTGGGTCGCCGAAGAGGTCGGTGTATGACCACGGTGGTGGTGCAGGTGGTGGTTGCACCATTGCTAGATTAGCCGATGTCATTGTTGGTGGTTTTAAGGTCTGGCTTTTAAAGCAGATGCAACAACTACGACAAAAACGTACTCCTTCTCATCTACCTTTACCTGAAGCATCTCCCACACATTCTCAAGTGAACTAACAACCTCCTTTCTCAGAGTTTCGCCGAAAAAATCCGTCTCTTTGGCGACGAAATCAATGGCTGATTGAAGAAACCTAGCAAACTAAAAGGATCGAGAGTTGAAGATTACGGTTTTAGAGTCGATTCTTCTATGGTGGTTGTTGAGGATAGAGTTCTTCGTAATTGTATAGAATTGCCATTCTTCTAAGATTTTGAGGAGAGAGAGAGAGAGGGAGAGAGAGAGGGGCAGAGAGCAATTCTGGGTTTTTTTTTTTTTTTTTTTTGAAGAACCTGAAAAGAATAAAGGAATAGTAATAAAAGGGGTATAAGGGCTGGATCAGAGTATAAGGCGTTCTAAATTTTGGGAAAAAAATTAGAGGGAATTTTCAGCGCGTTAATTTTTTTTTGGGGTGTGTCGTTGCAGTAGCCATTTACCCGCTGCATTAACTGATCTAACGCCACGGTTCTCAACAGCCGTTGTATTAGCTCTACTTAGTGAAGTTAAAAAGAAAGATCCGTTGCATTAGCCTAATCTATTGCAACGGTAATACAAATGGTGTCGCATTAGCCTGTCATTAGCCGTTGCATTTGGTAAAAAATGTAGTAGTGTAATAAACATTTGTGATATCAACATAAGGATTCTTTGTGACATGTTAATGCTTGTTCTTTGTGATATCAACACAGGAATTATTAGATGCATTTGCTGATGTGATGCCAGGTGCAGACACAAGATACTGCTGCAGGCATATCTGGAGCAATTTTAAGAACAAATTTCCTGGTACTGTGTACAAGGAACACTTCTGGAAAGCAGCAAGGTCCACCACAGAGGTTGTTGCTTGTCAATTCTTCTTATTTTGTGCTTTTTCATTTGATATAACATTTCTGAAACCGAGTTTGTTCAAAATATCCCCTCCCCAGCATCATTTTAACAAGCATATGCAAGCTATCAAAGAGTTAAGTGCAGATGCATTTAATTATTTGAAAGGAATTCCAGCTGCTCATTGGTCCAGGCACAAGTTTAGTACAGCCTCAAAGTCAGGAATGCTCCTTAACAATTGTTGTAAAAGCTTCAACAATGTGTTAAGGGAAGCAAGATCAAAGCCAATTCTTCAATTGATGGAGTGGGTGAGGAGATATGTGATGGCCGGATTTTTTTCAAAAAAGGAAGGTCTGAAATCATTCAAAGGTGTCATTATGCCTACAGTTATGAAGTTTGTGCAGAGAGGTATGCAGCAAGTGTCTCACATGAGAGTGAGTCAAGCTGATGTCATGGATTTTGAGGTGGATGACACAGAGGACACATTTGTAGTGAACTTGGAATCCAAGTCATGCTCTTACAACAGATGGACACTCATGGGAATTCCATGTTGGCATGCTCTTGCCTGAATTCAGATGAGAAGACTTGAGGTTGACACCTTTATCCACCCTTCCTATCATGTGCAAACATACACCAAAGCATATGCTCCCTCTTTCAAAGCAATGCCTGGCCATCAACAATGGGAAGTTACTCCTTATCCTAGACCTCTACCACCTCCAGCTAGAAAACTCCCAGGCAGGCCATCTAGTAAGAAAAGGAAGAAAGAGGCTGGAGAAAATGAAGAGAGAAAGAATGTGAAAAGGGCAAAGCAGAAAAACAAATGTTCCAACTGTGGTGGGTTAGGTCATTACAAGAACAAATGTCCATCTCCAGAGATAATCAAAGAAAAGAAAAAGCCTGGAAGGCCCAAGAAGAATGCTGCAACAGGGGAAGCAATGGCTGATAATAATGCTACACCAACAGCATCACAGCAGCTCAGTCAAGCAACCCAAGCCACTCAACATTCCATCAGACTTTCTGCACCACAATAGGCCACTTTTACATTAGGATACTATTTCTGTCAGTAATTTTTTTTGAACAATTGAAGTACACTTTTGATGTCACAAAAGATCTATGTGTGATCAAAGTATGTATGTGACCAATGTTGCTTCTTAAAACTCAGGTTTTTGTGAACTAACTATTGATGTGGGATCTACTTATGCTCACAACTATCTTGAAGTATGTATGTATGAAATGAAGAATCTTGATGCAATTAGTTTGATGTTGTTGGCTGCCCTGCTCTTTTTTATGTTTGTTTGTCATACTTTTACTCAAATATTATTATGCAATAAGTCATGCTCAAGAATCATACATAATTGATACCAAAATAGATTGCTTTTATATTTCATAAATAAGGGGTACAAAATACACCACAAATTACAGTTAGCATTTCACAAAGATTAAAACACCACCACCCCTGACAAGCTGCCATAATCTACTACCCAATTAGCAAAATATACTAACCTAAAACCACTTACAAAACAACCACATTGCTTATATTAAGCCCCTACATAATGAGCAATCTAACACCAACAGCAATCTAATTACCAAAATATACCTTCCCCTTAGCATTTTAACTACCCAAACATTTTCATCAAGACCACACTAACAACCACAGAAACAACAACACATGTGGCAACTAGCTTAAACCCTCCCTGCTGCATCCCCCTTTGAAGATTGTAGTGATCTTCAAGGCAAGCAATTCTAGCCTTCACAATAGTCAGTTCAGTTGCCCTCCTATGCCTCTCAGCAAGTAACACATTTATCACTTCACGCTGCCAGTCCGTTTGCTCATCATCCAGCCATCTGAAAGTGTTGCATCCTCGTTCACCGGTGTCGTGGTCATACTTTTTGCAAGCTTCGAACCTTCTTCCTGGATTTTCATGAGTCCAGGAAGTTCTCTTCGCACAAGGAAAACCACATCCGCAAATCACCATTTTACCTACAAAATTAGACACAAAAACAGAGGCATTAGAACAAATAGAAGAACAACATAGCGCGATTGGGGAAGAAATTGATGAAGAACCCTAGATTAGAGCGCGATTGGGGAAGAAATTGTTGAAGAACCCTAGATTACCTACCAATTGCTCAGATTTGGGTAAAGAGTTGCCCTAATTTGGAAATGAGTGATTTGGGGAGGTTAGACCTAGTATATATATATAAGGGGGAAAAGGGGGAGCCAAAAAAGAGAGGGAAATTCAACCAACTGTTGGCTGCAATTAGGAAAATAAGAGAGTCAACGTCGGGAAATTATAGTCAACGCCAGAAAAGTGGAGTGAGGCTTCTTTAGACAAAAAAATTGATCGTTGTGGTTTTTTTAAACAAAAAATGCTTTAAAAGGTTTTTTCTTGCAAAATGAGGCTTTTAAAAGGTTTTTTCTGACAAATTTGCCTTTTATTTAATTGTAACACTTTTTAATTTAATTTGGTTAATAAAGTGTTACTCGTACTATACATCTCTCTTTCTAATCCCATTGCACTTTATCTTTTTACATCGTTATTTATATCTCTTAGTAATCCCACTTGCATTATTTTATTTTTTCGACTAATTAAATACGTAGTATATCATCACTAGTTATACTTTCTTTATATTGTAAAATATCCTTGTTGGTTCTCACTCTACTATTTTACTTAATATATGTGTGAAGCTGATTGCGATTGATCCCAAATGAAATGAGTTTTTTGTTCTACGAGTGTCTTATCTAAAAAAATTCACCAAAAAAAAAAAAAATTGTAAATCTTGCATGAATTGTACTGTTGAGGATGGGTTGTGGAATTTTTGAAAGGCTAGTGAAAAAGCAACTTAACTTCTTTCTTGCAAGGTACGCGGAGTGCATGGAACGCATTCCATGCTTTTATTCACCTTTCAAGAAAGTAATATGGGTTGTTTGATAATTAACTTAGTTAATTTAATTTGTTTGTTATAATAGAGAAATCAAACTTTATTCAAAATATAACTTATATTAATATGATGTTAGCTTTAGTACAGCTCAACGATCACCTTAATAAAAAAAGAAAGTTAGAATATACTAGATTTATGAAAAGGAAATATTACTAATCAATGCGATTAAACTAGTTTGTAGAGGGTAATACCTTAATTATTGTTGAGAGTTGAGACACATATGCCAACTTACGACGACAAATAAAGGATCCATTAATAGTAGGAATATTCATAGCTATGATTTTTTATGAAATCTTAAGAGAATTAGAAGTTTCATTTATGTTTCGAAATTATTAATTACATACGTGTATATATCATTTCTCAATAATTGAGCTTTGTGCCTTTGTGGTTGACATTGTAAATTTCTAATGGACACCATTTTTTATTTTTTCTTTTATTTTTGGCAAACATTGGTTAAGTTATGAATGGTGTCTAAATCATTAGAATATTGGATGACTATACACTAGTATATAGGATCATGTAATCAAGTGCTTGCACTATCTAATTTGCTATTAAAGATGGGCCTAGAAACGATATCGTTTATGGCGTGTTTGAATTAGATTTAGGTGCATATTAATCAAAAGCCAAACTAATTTTAGCTAAAAGCAAAAATATGATACGAAGTACTAAATAACTTTATTACTTAAACAACTTATAACTCAAAGATCGAAATTTAACAGAAAAACTAATATTAACTACCTACTCAATCAATTATCTAAATGTTTACACTTGATTGATCTACAATCACAATAATATTTATCTTAGCTTTATCCCCGAACTTTCATGAACCATAACTTCACATACATGATCTATTGATCTATAATAAAGTTGTAGTAGTATACAACCAAGTTTGTTATTACGTGGATTGAGGTTCACTCTTATGTAGTGGCATCAAACAATATAAAGGACAATTTGTGCACGTAATTTGATTAAAAAGACAAATGACAAGTATTGAAGTGACCATGTAATCAAAATTTCTACATAAAATGATAAAAATACAATTTGGTTGATGCTACCGTTAGTTCAACTTCATTTATCATTTATGTAAAGCTTTGTTACCTAGTTTGAAGTCAAAGGAAGTTGACAAGTAGTTGCCTTAAACTATATTTAATGACGATTTTACCCTTCATCTTATTTGTTGGTTTAATAGCAAATTAAAGGGTAATATAGTAAATTTGCACACGTGGACCTCTTATAATGGGGTGCGTTTGCTTTAGGTCATTAATTTAATGTAGCGTATCAAGTGATCACCCGAATTTTATCCACTTATATATTTGTTCTTTTTTGGATTTTGTCACACCAATCAATTTTGGATTAACTACTAATCACCACATATCCAACTATATATATAACTACGTAATACATATAGACCACATAGGGCATGTTCTGATTAACTGAATTGAACTGTATTGAGCTGAACTGAACTAAATATTTTATGGGAGAAGGAAATTAGGAGCTGAATTGAATTAAATTGAACTGAACTGAAAATAAGTTAAAGAGAACATGCTTATAGTTTTGTATGTTAAATTTATAATATAGGACTCGAAGAGTTCGATCAATTTCTAGAACTTTATTTTGACATGAATAAAAGTTGTTCGAATAGTTGCCATAATATTATTAGTGGACTTTCTTTTCTTGTTGAATTTTGATTACCATAAAGTGGCTCGTCAAAGACTCAACGGAGGCAAACCAGGCCAAATGGCGTTCTTGGTAGATGTTGGACCAAAAGTAAAGGAGACAAAGATTTAAACTTTTAAGTTTGAACATCTATTTAAAAATATTAATGCTCCGTATTTAGCAAAGCAATACATGCATTATTTATAATAATACAAAGCATGCATGTAATAGCGCAAAATAAAGAATCACGTCGAGTTAGATCAGACCACTATGAGCCTCAATGAAGCAAGATCTTCCCCTTGTCAAATTGATACATTCAATGCATCAATGAAGAGAGAAAAACCTGAGTTTGGACTAAGATAATTTTTAACATTGAAAAAGAGAGTACAACTAACAAATATATTTAGTGGAATACTCCACCTGCAAGTATTATTAATTGGTTTTTGTAATAAGGAGCATAAGTACTACTCCATATATTTTTATGTGAATAATGTGGTCATAATCTTCTCCAACGTGGATTATTGTTGCAAGTTCTAACTTGATATGACTAGTTAATGCAATACTTGCTTAATATTAGTATGTAGTTGAGACATTCCACTTCAAAAGAATAAATTCGTTGAATACAATACACTTATTCATTCAATTTTATTCATTCAATGTTATTAATGTTTGATATTTCTAGTTTACCCGTTTATAAATTCTTAGGGCTACATTTACTCATTTCTTTCTATTTTTATAGCATATTTGAATACCCTAAATTCCACTTATTTCCTATTTATGTGAATATATTTATTTTTACAAATTTTTCTTTGAATTCTTTCTACACTGTACAAAATAACAAATCCAAGATTTTGAAAACAAGGTGTCAATATTATATTATATGCTCATATAGTCATGGGGTGGAAATACTGGCAAGTTAGTGAATATATTATAAGCTTTTTCCTTAATGGGGTGTTAGTTGACACACCATGCATTTAATGGCTTTAATACTACTTTGTACGTAGTAAATCGGTGATTATTAAGATCCGATAAAGATATTTTTATTTTTTATCAAGGTTAATAAAAACGAAATTCAGAACGCTAGCTCTATTCAAAAGGAAAAACTGATACTTAAACTACTCCATTATTGGCATTATAGAAGGGAAAAGACAAGAAGAAATGACGAGTTTTCCTGTTAATTTAACGACGAATTAGCTAGAAAACAAAAGTGTGCAAGTATTTTTATTTTGGGCTTAGGTTACGAACCCTACCTAGCTACAATAGGCCCAATAGAAAAGATTAGCCCAACTAGGCAACTACTCCCTCGGTCTTATGGCCTTTTGTCCATCAGTCCATCTATTTAAATTTACTAAGAGTTCGTTTGGCATCGTTTTTAACTTTTGGCAATTAAACTGTTTTTTTTTTTTTTTAAATGTTGACTGGACACGTCACACATAAATTAATGTAAAACTTTTACTTATATAACAATTTTAATTATCATAAATCGAAACGATTTTAATTAGACTTCATAATATGACTAATTTTAAAGTCAAGTATATGAATATTGGCAAATTGCATCCTTAAGGATTGTATACAACACTAGCCTTAATATATATTAGACCATCCAATAATAAGATAAACAAGAAAAGGCAAGCCGGTTGACACAAATTCATTGCATGTCACAACACACAGGAGTACGAGTGTATGTTAAAAATATATACTTGGAAGAAATAATCATAGTACGTAACATACATGTATTTAATTTGTAGGTAGAGAACATTTATAAATTATAATATAATTGTGCCCTAACTAGCTGGCTAACTTATTAATGTTTATTTCATGGAAGCAAAACATCCTGCTTATAAGCCACTAAGGTTATTAGTATGCTGCATGGCCTACATACTTATGGATTAGACTCCATTAGATGCTCTAGGAATGAGTTTGTGACCAGGCTTTGTAATAGGTGGACTTGATGCCTCGAATGATCCATAGTCATGGGTACTTAGCATCCTTTCTTGAACTATGGTTACTTCTACATTTTCGTCTTCCGCCAATGGTATTTCCTACACGTCCAACCAAACACTAATAACGTACGATGGAATATACGGCTTAGGAAAAAAAATCTATGACTTATCTTTATATAACTGTTTAAAGATCAGATAATATAAGACGATCCTAAATTTGTTTTTAACATTTTTTATACTCTCTACATCTCTAATTAATTAAGTCATATGACATGCATATTGTTTATTTAATTTGTATATAGAAGTTGATATTTAATTTGTTTTGATATTTTAGATTTGATGATACGATTGTATGTGTCAATTGTTTCATGTTGAATTGGCTAGTATAGTTTACCTCAAAGGCTCCAAGGCCTCCAGCAAAATCCTCAGCATAGCTTTTAGTCAATGACTTGGAATAACGGCCTACGTACATACAAATTAAAAGGCAACTATAAGTTATTAGTCAAGAGCATGCAAGGTTTACTCAATGAGGTTATTTTAAAACTAATTCATCATGGCCGCGCCTGTATAGGTATGGCCATGGACAAAAAATTCCTGCCCATTTTGGCCCAGATGGTCACATTTTCGTGACTAAAAATAGACGGTCCAATTGTCCAAACACGAACAAATTAAATCAGAATGGTACTTTACCTGCATATGAAGTTGATATAAGTAATGCAGAAATGATGAGGAAAACAAGGCTGAGTTTTCTGGTTGGCAAGAAAACCATGTTTAAGGGATGCACAAGAAATGGTATATTTCTTTTTTATAAGTTTTCTCCTTTTTGTTTAAGGGATGCACAAGAAATGGTATTTTTTTTTTTTTTTTAACATGTATATGTAAGAGATTAATTTAGATTGTTTTCAATATAAGAGATTAATTTAGGTTGTTTCAATATATGAGAAGGTGAGAATAAATAGGAGAAATGAAGGATATCTATTCATTTGTTAATTTGTAACATTATATTCATAGAATGTAATTATAATTATTGTACACTAATAAAATTCAAAAAGTGCCATTTTTTCTTGAGCGTAAAGCATAATTATAGTGAGTGTCCATGCTTCTAATCAACATTTAGGGATCAATGAAGTTAATGGATAGAATTTTAATAGGGAAATTAAACAGCTACAGTATTATATTATACCTAGTAGAAGAATATTAGTATGCAATTAAATTTGCATGTCATGGATTCATGTGAATTATTGGTCATCAATCTTTGCATTTCTTTTTCTTTGGTAACAAACTGACAATCATAAATTTATAATGTGAGAACCATATATTTATTTTTTACGCGTTTTAATTTCAAAATAATAATACATAAATGGTTAGTGGTGTAATATGGTTGGAATTTGAGCCATAAACCACATTAAAATGCTTTTTTTTTTCTTTTTTTTTTTGGTGCTTCAATTTTGTTTGTAACAACTTTTCTAAACCTCAAGCCGGTTTGCATCATAAAATTTGAAACACACTAAATTGCTAGAAAACGATCTGGTTTTCAGTTTGGACTGCACTCTAAAAACGCTGCGAGCAACAAATGTAAGATGTTTTAAGGAAAAAAAAAAAAAAACTATAGCTTAACACGAAAAATTCACTATATATATGTCACAAAACATATAGGAGTATATGATATAATACTATAGGGAAATAAAAAAACTTATATAGTATATACACAAACATATATTTAAAGATTTGTAGGTAGAGAGCATATATAGTGTCCCTTAGCTAGCTGGCTAACTTAGCTTATAGTTTTATTTAATTAAAGCAAAATTAAACATCCTTCTAAGCCACTTAGATAATTAGCATGCATGCTGAATATCTTAGATGGCCTAATTAATTAATTAATTAATTAAAACACTTATTAATTAATTAATTAGGAATGAGTTTGTGACGAGGCCTTCGAAAAGATGGCGATGGATCGTATCTTCCATAATCATGCGTGTTCATATGCCTTAACATCCTCTCGTGGATAACGGTGATCTCTTCATTATCATCTCCCTTCAAAGGCATTTCCTGCATATATATTCAAGCAAATAATTAAGCATCAATTATGAATGGATTTACTTAACTAATTTTAGCTTTCAACCAAGGCAGATTTAACTTAATTTCATTCGATTTACTACGTAATTTTATTGTATTGTAGTTTAGTAAGTCATATTTCTGTTTTTAGGTCATCTCATAATACGTCACTTTATAGATTTTGCAAGTTAAACATTGAAACTTTTCTCGAGATGATTTATAACTTGCAAAGTTTTATTAGTTGAGAATACCAAAGAAAGTCTACATTAATATGAACTGTATGATGATGGAGCCACAGAATTAAAGTTTAAATAGTGAGTGATAGTTATAAATCAAAAGAAAAAAAGAGCTTATAATTTTGTACTAATTTGACTCAAGATAATCCCAAATAAATTGTGGTCTTTAATTACGAATAGTATTAGGATATTGTAACAAAAATAATTTTGGTTCTCTAAAACTTAAATTTTCCTCGACTCACATATATATGAGTCATGTAAAATAAAACAAATACTTTGTATATATGTATGAGAATGAATTATACAACTTAGCTTAGTATTTTGTATGCATGGGAGAGCATGCAACCTAAGATCACTTCTCTTCAAGTATATATTTTGTCATATATTCCTAATACATTCATTTTAGACATGACACAACATTAATTTAATGTAAATTAATTAAAGAGGTAGGTTTTATTTATTGTTAAAATCTAATGACTAATTTACCTCATAGGCTCCAACAAATTCCTCAGCTGAGCTTTCAGTCAAGAACTTGGATTGACGACCTACAAATTAAAAAGCAACTTAAATTAAGTTATTATTCATGAACATGAACATGAAACGTTCACTTAGCTTGTTTTCAACATAAACGTATTAATCATCATGGCTGGCCGTGCCAATGCCTTGGCACGGCTGTGTGCCGAAAAAAAAAAAAAAAAAAAAAAAAAAAAAAAAAACTTGCTCATTTCAATTAGGCTAGTCACATTTCCGGGCTGAAAAACTCGGCCCAAACCCGAAGATACATTAATTACCTGCATATGAAGTTGATATAAGTAGAGCAGAAATAATGAGGAAAAGAAAGGTGAGTTTTCTTAGTGGCAAGAAACCCATGTTCAAGCAACTCTTTCTCTCTCTCTATAATTCTCTAATATTTGGTCTTTCTTTTATTCAAGGGAAGTACAAGAAATGGTGGCTTCTTGTTAGTATGATGCAAAAGATATAAACTTTACTTTGAAGTGGTATTTCAAGCTAGATAAAGTAAGATAACAGAATGATTAATTATATTAATAATTAAGCAAAAGAATTAATTTTAATATAATTTGTATGTTAGCCTTTTAGTTTAAATTTTTTGAAAATAATAAAGCCTAAAGGGAATAGCAGACCACTTTCCATTTGTTGGGGCAAGAAGTCTAAGAAGTTAGTGGATTAAATAGGGTTTTTTAGATTGTCAATATTGTTATGCCAAGGAGAAGAATATTTGTGTACCACTTTTAATGTACCTAATATAATTCGTTCAAATGATTTACTGGTCATTACTTTTGCATTTTGACTTTTTATATAATATTGTTCTAAGATTATCATCTTCCAAGTTCTTATCATGAATAGGGAAATGTGCAGGTATGTTGTGTGACCAACTTTGAAAAATTATATTATTTGATTAAAAACAAAATTCATAAACAGTGGCTAAATAAGACAAGTAAAATGAGACCAGCTGAGGTAGTACTTAATAATTAATAAATATTAAAGTCATTCAAAAGTGATCCTCAAATTTTATCAAGTAGTAAGAGTATAAATTAAATGCATGTAGAAATATTGTGGGATAATTTTTTCATTACATAGGGTGACTTATACTTCTACATAATCCTAACATATTTTTGTCACTTTTTCCTAAACATAAGAAAAGGCAAAATTGTAACTAGTTAAAACCTTATCGTTTTTTCTATGAAAGAAAGGTGCATAAACCCCTTGAAGTTCAATACTTCGAATATGTTTACGTGAATAAAGATATCGATATTTCATTAATAATTATTATTTTAGTCTTATTGTAAATATCCTACATGCATACAACATATGAATATACAATTTGCGTGTACTACATAGAGTATTATGTATTTCCTTTGTCTCAAATTTATCTTTTAGTTTAGTTTTCTTCTATAATAAAAACATTAATTGCACCATAAAAAGCTTCCAATTCAAAGATATTATTATGTGATGAGTGCAATAATTATTGGACTATGTAGGATAATGTAACATTGCTTGCTAGCTGTGTTAGTTTTCCTTAAATAAATTGTGTTACTAATAGTGTGACTTTGTAATTGTAACCAATCATAGTTGCAACTTTACCTATTTGGCTACGTACCTGGTCCACTGGCAATGGAGATCCTAGTTGGAGGTTTGACTTTGAGCTGACTCATGTTAGAATGCTTTCCCATTTTCGATGACTTGTATAGCCTTTAACTAACCTACATGATATAGACACTTACAATACTTATACGTAGTATACTAAATAATTCAACACCAATTAGAAGAAATTTGAATTATTGTATATCTTTTTAAATTTTACGAGTAGTTATTTTTGGTGGGAATGTGAGGAAGAAAGCTCTTTTATTTTTATTTTATTTATTGAATACATACTATAATGAAATATCAAGAAAAAAATTACTCCGTAATTCAATAAACTCTTTTGATTATAGGACAATAGAATTATTGCGTACAAAATTGAATATAACTACGTTCTAAATTAGTAAAGAATAAAGTATATAAATATGACAGGTGACTAGTGTCTAGTGGCATTCGATAGCTAATATTAGACAAAAGAATATAACATACAAAGTAAACAAATTTACGCCTTAGAAGCATAGCTATTAGGGGATTGATACAAATATCAGTAAATCTCAATCACTATCATTTTCTATATAGAGAGAACCCTTTTCTAAAGGATTACTACCTAACAAATTACTAGACTAAGATATTTGATTTTGTCTTTGATTAAGATAAATAGGTAATTAATTAATAGATGACTAGTGTTTCCAATAATACTTAACGACAAAAGAACCCACCAAATACCACACATTTGATAAGACATTGGTGGAGAATAAAGAGGAGCCACTAAAAGCTATCTTAATCTAGTTTTATTGATTATTTAGGGTTCTCTTTCTTGAGCAATCAAATTGAAGATAATTTTCCTAATTATTTCTTTAAGTTGGCTAAAGAGGCATTATCTTCTTAAGGAGCACAAAAGTACTTTTAATTGCTTGTTTTAATCCTAGAATTTGACACTTTGATTGTGCTTTTTGTAATCATGGCTTACGTCTAAAATCACCTTCAATGGCCGTACCACAAACTAGCGGCTGCATGCCTGCATTTTCGCAACATAGTATGAAAATTTAATTGGTTATTACTAACCATAAGAAAAAGAGTGATATAAATCACTAACGAGCTATTGTTGGATGAGAACGAATTATAAAGGTGTTACAAAAAAAAAAAGTTATACATGGGCGAGGCCAAGGAAACCCCTTTGATACATGTTGTATGTTATAAAATGGAACGCGTACTGTTAAGAAATTGATAAATGACTTGCAATTTTGTTATTTTGGCAATTCATTATGAATAGAAAAGAGAGGAAACTAATGCTAGAAAATGTCCATTGATATATACTTTGTATAAGTTACATAAGTTAGAAAATATTGTCTCAAACTTTTTGTCAACTTAATTATATGTTGTGAAGTTGTTCTATTTCTTCTTCCTTGCAATTCTTACCTAGCATGTTACTGTGTAAATTCTGGAGTAACTGAAATAAAGTGACATTTCTTAGATTGTCCCGAGAATAGAAAAAGGTTGGTTATGTACTTAATTAGATCAATCAATTATTAATAAAAATATATACTTTTGAATTTATACACAAAAAGGTGTAAAACAAAAAAACAGGTTACATAATGTGTAAAACCAGATGTTAGTGAACCCCGGCCCAGTGGTTAAATTCGTTCGTATTATTCTTTCTTCACTGCAAAGAAAAATAATTACTATCAATCTTTGGAAGATCAAAAATAAAATCGTCACAGTTTATCATATTTATAAATTACAATACATGAAAACTCCGTGATTTAATCGGTAATGTAGAGGTCAACTAATTTGATTGATAAATATTTTAAAACAAGCAAAATGTAAAACGTTCCACATTTCTTTTAGCACAAGTGTCCAATTTACAATGTTATTTTTTATTTTTTTAATACCAATGTTTTATAATAATAATAGTAATAATTACAATAAATCGCGGACAAAAAGCCTAGTTTGACCTTCAGGCAACAGGCTAAGTGCTAACTCCAACCAACTACAACGTTGACTTCAGGCTTCTTTACTTTGTCCAATAAAAGGTTGAAGAATGACAAGATAAACCATATGCAAATAGTTTCAAAAGACGCCAATATGTTCACTATAATTTAGTAAATTAAATTAAGGTCTTTAGTGCATTAAGTCTCAAAGAAATAAAATTACTTGTATATGATATGCAAGTTTGGAGGGGGGAGGATTTAACAAGAGAACAAATTACTTTCATCCATGAGATAAAGATGGACAAACCAACTCCGACAACGGAGATTAGCAACGAGCAAATCACATATCAAGCAAAACCATCTCATATCATAGTATTTCATCCGCTAATGCAAGAGTTATAAGGTGATAATGAACACCAGATTGTAGGCAAATAATTTACAATACAACAATAGTAAAAAATCAAGTCTACTGGTTTGTGTACAGCAACTAGGTTGAGTTAAATAATTGAATAGCACATAATCGATATGCTAAATACATACACAACAAACAGGAAGTGTTGATTGAGATTCAAAAATCAAGATTGATTTGACCCTGATGTGTTCGCTTGGGGGGGCACTTCACTCCGGAGACTGTTCTCTCTCTTGTAAGGAGCCTTTGCACCCTGAAACAAAGCAAGATTTTGGGAATTTGTTCAACCTAATTCTGGAAGCGTTTTGACTCAAATGAGAAAACCCACAATAACCACCAACTCATAAGAACTCATGTTTGTATCTACACGGAATAGTAAACTACACATTCCAATCTCAAAAGGTTTGCCTAATTTCTGTGTAGTATGAATTTCTTCAAAATGCCTGGATCAAGCATACGACAAATGAGAAGAAGGTTGGATTTTTCAGCAATCTCAGTCACTCAAATAGGAACCTAGATAATTTTTCTCTACAATGGTGCCAGATTTCAATTGGTGAATAATGGTGATGGTCAACATCCACAATTACAACCTAACTTTTTAAACATGCTGAAAACAGCTCATACTTAACTTTCTAAAGTCCTGTAGTACTTTGATAACCTTACATAATTCATTTTGAAAACCTTGCTCCTAATAATTATAGGAGAATTTTATCAACATCTTGATTCCCAATGCTTGGATATACCTAGGATACTTAAGGCTGGTTGTTCAGTGGAATTTGTAATCTTGACAATCTTGCTTTTATGCTTTAGTAACAAGGGTAAGCCCTCCATGAATGATCAACACTAGCATAATTATTACAACTAAAACATGATAGAATAACTACCACTGCCTAATATGGATCCCACAGGGGAAAAGTAGGGAAGATCTAGATGAAAGCAACCTAACTCAGTAACCCCAAACCAGTAAAAACGCAAAAACATACACAACACATATATAAAACACAAATAACCAGAAAATAGATCCAGATTTTTGACAAGATTGATCACACTAAACTTACTTGAAAAATTGTTCCCAGTTTCTTCAATGCCTTAGCACGCGACTTGAGAACATCCTTTGAAACAGTAGTATCCCTTAGAACCTACGTTGAACAAAGAATATAATACAAATCAGTTTTCATCAAAGTAGCAACTTAACCAATTTTGGTCCAAATTTCTTTCATGTACCAATTCAAACCAAAATTTCAAGTAATGTCAACCAGCAAAAGTTTAAATGCTATAGGAAAGCAAATATCTTTAACAGTACGGAGTATTTTGCAAAAAATATGGCAAACCTCTTATGACAGCCTAAAATGGAAAAGCAACGTTTTTTAATATCAAGTTGGAAAGAGCATATCATACTAGTGTAATTTCAAGCACTAAAGAAAAATTTATACACCCATATAAATTAGACACAAGTTCGATTCAGAAGTTTAACCCAAAATTTTTAACTGGTAAGAATATATGACGAAGCTTTCACAGGACCCATACTACTAGTTTTAATTTCACAAAAAATCACATATGCACCAAAATGAACATATGAGACCATATGTTTGGTTATCCCCTTTCAAAAAATATAAAGCTTCACTCCAAATACTTTTCACAGATGCAATTTATCATCTCAGAATGCACCAAAAAATGCCCCGTAACCTTGGCATTAGTAATATAATTATACTCACTGCTTGGCAGACACGTGACAAGGTTGTCTCTATATCAATAACATTGAGCTGCCAAAGGGAATTAAGCATGGCATCTTTCTTCTCTTCCATGGCTTTCATCATATTCTCTTCCTTGTTTTCTCCTTGACTCAGCCGCTTCAAATCTTCTTGTATTTGAATTAATGACACAGCTCCTACATACCAAAAGTGTGAAGTTATAATTGGAATTTGGGTGTTAAGGTCTTAGAACTCAGAAGATTACTCCCTATAAATCTTGCCTACAAATAATAAAACCATTCTTACCTGAAGCTGCCATCACCTGTGACTTTATCTGGTGTCCTTTGTCCCGAACCCATTCTGCTATATATGGTACTTTAAAGAACTTTTTATCCTTTCCAATTTCTTTGGCAGCTTGTCTTGTATATATATAACCAATTGTGTGTAGCATGGCCTCACCAAACACTGTAAACAGAGATCGAGAATTACAAAACTACATATATAAATAGATTAGCACAATTAGTTTTAAGCAAGCAAGAACAGACTCTACTTTAAGTTATCAATCCATATTATTAAGATGATCTTAGCAATCAAAAAATACTTAAAATAGTAATAAAAAAAAGGTGCAATAAATCTTTAATTGTTTAGACCCAACTCGAACCCAATCTATGCGTGCCTATGAGAAACAGGAACTTTAAATAGAGGAAATATTACACAATACTCCCTTTGTTCCTTAAAGTTCTTTCTTCCGGTTTAAATTGCTCCTCAAAGTTTTTCTCACTCTTGCTATATTCTTTATGCAGTAATTGTCAGTCCCTTTCTACCAAGGAAAAAGAAGGGGGGGGGGGGGGGGGGACTTGGTTTTACACACTCTCTTCTTATATCTAGTAAGTGTTGCTACTGCGAAGAACATTAGGGAACAGAGTTCAAAATTTGTGAGTGAAGCTATGCCTTCATGGAAGAATGGAGTTAACATCTGTTCTCAGCACCAGAATGTGGCCCGAGTCTTCCTACTATACTGGCAGCACTCATCAGCAACAATTCCCTTTTCAATATATTCTATTGCATTCACCCAACAAATTCCTGATATCCTTGTGCTTTTACATGTTTTTCTCATCTAAAAAAGATTTCAGTTGATAATAAAAGACCCACAGGGTAACAATTCTATAATCCTTTCACAATATCTTGTTTCACTGTCATAGTGCCATACAGCCTTAAAAGGCTTACATAGCCACCAGGGTAAGAAAATCTCCTACACCACCCCACTCCCCCCTGGAGAACAATGAAAGCTATTGTCTATATATATAAATAATACAATATCTCAATCAACAACCACCTAGTATAAATCCTGACAATACACAAATGCAGTACAAAGAGTTGAGCAAAACTATCCAAAAATCTGATCTGATAATCTCGGATCTCATATAATGGATATCCAATCCAAATGTCAAAAAACTTTGGGATTCAAACATTTTCTTTAAAAGAAAGAAGAAAGTATACAAAAATTATAATTTAAAAGTTTATAATCTTCATAGAAATCTATATCAAGATGTTATGGTTTTTTTGTTGATAAAACATATTGTTGTTGACAAATTTTTAAGGAGAATAACACAGCGCTTCAGATATAGGATATCTGAAATTACACATAGGAAGTAACATAAAGTCAACTACCTAAATCCTACAACGCATCTAATATGTTTTAAGGGCCATATCTTCCATTATTGCAATATTCATCAGACCCAGCCTTGTTAAGATTCAGAGCAACACAATTCAGACGAGACTGTTGATTCATTCAATCACATGTTTCAAAACCCTTATATATACTCCGTAATTTTTTTTCATACTTGTAATCTTGTATAAAAGTTAACAAATTGGTTGTGTAAATCTTTAATGACTCAAAGAAATATCTGAAATTTCCCCTACATCTTTCACTCTTTCTCTCTTATTGTATAAACTGATATTGTAGTCAGAACTCAAGACTTCAAGAGCATGCCACGGTCACCAACTACAACGAATAACATAATTATAGTAGAAAGTATATTAGGTATACCAGCTTTTGAGAGATTAGATGCTTCTGATTTAGCCCAATCCACAAACTCATCAATGCGACCATCTACATATGGTTGAAGGCGGTCTTTTAGGGTCACTATGAGTTTTTCTTGCCTTTCTTGTTGCATTGTCTGTGAAGTAATAACAGACCAAATCAGCTATGCTTAAATGCTAGAACAATTAATGACATATTACATAACAGAATGGAATACCTTCATCTTTTCCTGAACTTTCTGCCTCCTGAGTTCAGCAGGAATCTGGGGATCCTCTTCTAACTCAACAGATGCTACAGATGCCAACGCAAGTTGGCCAATATAATCTTCGAAAAAGTCACTTCCAAAAAGCATCCCAAATACTGCTGCTGGATCTACCATGGCATCCCTGACAATGATAGTGAAACATCAACTTAAGGATACTGAATACACAACAATTATCAGGACCAGGAAGATCAGAATGCTGATGATTTGATATCTATCATACTGGATAGACTAAGAAGCAAATAGATCAGTCGTAAGCGGATTTCTAAATCATAATTTAAAGCAGCTCGACATCTTCCTTAGAACTGTCAACACTTACTGTGGTACACCTGACTTTCCATACTTATCATATGCCTCACGTTTCTCAGGATCACTTAGTACTTGATAAGCCTCACCAAGTTCCTACAATTCCACAAAAGAACATTTGTAAAAGACAAAATCTAGTACATCAATTAAAGATGAAGAGCCTCGAACTTGGAGCAAGAGCTTTTAAAAAGTAAAATGTGATAAATAATTCATTATTTCAATCAGCCATTTTATTTATTTGGTACTTGTATAACCAGTGACTTATCAGTATGCCAGAGAGGATGATTGGCACCATCATATATCATACCTGAAACTTCCGGGCAGCTTGAGGATCTCCGGGATTTTTATCAGGATGAACAAGTCTTGCCTGAGGGAAACAAAAATCATGATTAATAGCAAACACATACAATTTTGGAACATATAAGTTCCACCCAGAGAGACCTCTTTGGCTTTAGAACTTAGAAATTTACTCGTGTAGTTGTTAAATCAAACTAAAACGACTTGCAAACAATATACGTTAGTCCTACTTCTGAAGCCATGGTGTCATTCCACAAATAAGTGCAGTTAATAAGTGTGACTAATAATCAGCTGAATAAAGAAACATTCAAAGATATACATAACTCTGTAAGCACAAAAGGTTCAAAACTTGAATACTATCACTTAAGGGCTTGTCTTGTTTGGTATCACTGTAGTTTTCAATGTCTAAGGTTTTTGTTTTTGAAAATTATATGACAGATTTCATAAAAAGAATTAATAAATAATCAAATTTATTGGAATCATCATGATTTTAAAAACCACAACCAAAAAGCGCAAACCATTGTATTTTGTTTGCAAAAAAAAAAAGAAGAAAATAAACAGGCCTTAAAGAGATTAGCAAGGTCATCCTTTGTGGGGATTTTTTTTTTTTTTTTTTTTTGTGCAAGTTAAAAAATGACATTAGCATAGCAAAACTTGACTAAAAGCAACAGCATCCTATGAATGCATCAGAATAATGCAACTAAAGGATCATTGTGGGATATTATCCTTCTGCAGTTATCATAAACAGTAGATACGACGCTAAGATTGCTTCTTGTGGAGGACTTCCTTCATCTATAATTAGTTTATTTTTAATTACCAGGGGGAAGAAAAGCAATATATAGCTACAAAAAAATCACGTATTCTCCCATAAAATGATGACATCAAGAAGTTTTCTAAGGAAAAAAGTGTACAGTTATCAGCATTCTCGTTATGTCTCACATCTTCTCCAAAAATATCTTCAATATGCAACTCAAACTAAAATGATAGCCCATTGACTTTTATGGCTAGCTTACTGAATAGGGTGTTGGAAAAGTCTAGAAAATAAAAGTCGAAAAGTTTTTAGTTTCAATTTCTGCTCAAAATTAGCAACTCAGTATATGATATCAATAAAAATGAAAATGTCTCTTGATACAATTACAATTTCCAATGAGCTTAACACAAGGTAAACCAGGTATTTTTAATTAAATTATCTACAATCAAACTTTCAGCTTTCAGTTTGTTATTCATCCAAATCCCCCGAACAGAGTCGTAATCTTCATCATATTCTTTTTTCTTTTTTTTTCTTTTTTTCTTTCTTTCTTCTTTTCTGCAATTTTTACTTCAAATTACTTCTCTGGCATTTTTCATACACATCAGGTTCAGATTCCCAATCTCCCCTTATCCATATCACTGTGTCAACATATATCTGGCACCTTAGGGAATAATAGCACTTAGATTTCCATATCGACTGACGACTGACAAGTAAATATCCCAAAGTCCTAATAAGTAACAAAAAAAGGTTCAATAAAAATATGCAACTAAAAAACATCAAGACAACACTATTGCTTTGTTCTTTGGAGAGGGGGAGGGAGGTGGAAGCGTCAGATAACCTTGACACAATCAATTTAGTGGCTCAATTCTCAAATCAAAATTGAACAATAAATTTTCGATATAATTCTTCTCTGTGCATAATAGTATCTCATATACAACAACAAAGCCTTAGTCCCAAAATGATTTGGAGTTGTAATAGCATCTCATATGAAATCTAAAAAAAAAAAAAAAAAAAAGGCACAATCCAAAGAAGCCAACTCACTCCCCAATAATAAGAGATGACGATATGGAAGATGATGCGTAATTTGAAATTAAAGCATGGCCAAGTGAGTAATCTTAACAACATCAACCGAGTAAGCATTGATCTCCAAATGCAATAATTTCAAAGGTTGCATATTGAAGTCACAATCTCCTCTACCCCCAGGCTTTACCTCTAATTGATTCCCACACTCCTGACCTATCTTACTCTGTTAACTCCATCAACTCATTCTAATCCAACGCAAATTAAAATATAACATAAGTACTACAAGCATGTTTGGTAAGAGTATTAATAAGGTTAGAAACGGATTCAACTAAACCATTATCGTTACCTAGTGTTGGTTAACGGGTTTAGGTAACAAATATTATTAACTAATTGTTACCTCTCTTAAACCTAAGGCAAAAATTACCCATACCCTCCTCAAACAAAAAGAGAGGAAGTTATGTTTAAATAATTCCTTTCCATGGTTAAACCAAACATATGAAAAGGTAAGGTTTAAGTTTTTAAATGATTCATTTCCCCGCTTTTTTTTGTTTCCTTTCCACTACATTTCTAATATTCATACAAACACCCCCTTTGAATATATAGTAAGATAGGCAAAGGCACCCCAACTTTCTCATAGACCCACCTCATATCCACTTGAAGATTAGTCCTCAACCACTGCATATTGGTAACTCTTTAAATGCACTCCATATACAGCTTTGATATACGCTGCTCCAAATACTAACTATAAGCATCAAAATCTCCTAAACCAGCATTGCAGTGTAAAATTCAATGACAAAATCATGTTCATCAGAGTTATTAATGTTTACGAATAGTTAATACTTTCTTGCCGAACACGGTCTAAATCATACACATACTCCAAACCAAGAAAATTCATGTTAACCCTCCAATCCTCTATACAATAAGACACTATAAAGTTGGGGCACTTCAAACTACACCATAATTCACCAAAAACCCGGGTTCATAATCGAATTCTATAACGATCATAGCTCACAAACATCATTTACTACTTGAATCAAACGCAAACCAAACAATCAACAAATACCAGCACACATAAATTCATTAATTAAAGAAAATAAGTTGAAATTGGCAATGTAAAACGCTTGCCTGAACATAGTAAGCCTTCTTAATCTCCGTTGGCGTAGCCTCAATACCAACTCCTAGTATATCATAATATCCAGTTTCCTTCACCATTTTCTACTGAATTTTCTGCATGTTTGTATATAAATAATAAAATTTCATTAGAATTGATATTTTATAATACACTAATTTTAGCAGAAAAACAACATAACATTAAAAAAAAATGAAAAAAAAAAAAAAAAAAAAAAAAAAAAAAACCCTAAATTCATATATAAAAACAGAAATTCGCTACAAATTAAGCAATAAAATCGAGTAAAAATCATGAAATGAGCAAAAATTGTTACCCAATTAGCAGAATTAAAGGAAATTAAAACTTACCAGAAATTCAAATGATTTGAGATGCAAACAAGATAATATAGAGTGAAAATTAAGGATGAATAAATGTGAAATTAATGCGATCTGTTCTTGACCTTCCCTGAACGTATGATAGATCTGATTATAATTCTGAGAATTTCAAAGTAAAATCAAATCTTAATTGTTCCTTTTTTTTTTTTAAACTTGGAATGTTGTACGAAACGACGACGTTTTGGTCTCATCAGATACATAATTTTTCCTTTTTTTTCTGGGGAGATACATCAGATAGTGCCATGCTGGACGAATAATTTTGGTGGTATGAGGGAGGTGTCGATAAGGCCAGATGATATTCAATCAATAATATCTTTGTCCAACTAATGTGGTGACGTCCCATTATTTTTTGGCGAACAAAAGTAGCATAACCAATGAGTTTTTTTTGTGTGATGGTCACACTTGTCAGTAGAATGAATAAATTCTCCCTCGTATTATCTCACTTAATTATTAATTAAAGTGTCTTTACTCCTAAAAGACGTATTAACGCTAACACATTATAAAAGACTTTTTACTACTCCCTCCGTCCCTAAATTACATTCCTCTTTGAAAATTTACACGGGAATTAAGGAAGAAAGAATAAGACAAATAACAATAATTAGATAATGCAATGGGAAGTACAAAATAGATTAGTTATTACTCATGACAAGTCATCAATCCTTTGAAAAAAAAAAGACCAATCACATGCTCCTAATTAAAAAAATTTAACCAATCATATTCATTGTAATTTGGCACAAGGATTATGAGTGAGATTAGGTAAGGATGAGTGAGAAAACATTAAATATAAAACAAAAAAAGAGAGTTGATTTACTAAAAAAAAACTTACCAAAAATAGAAAGGAGGAATGTAATTTTGGAATACCAAAAATAGAAATGAGGAATGTAATTTAGGGACGGAGGGAGTACATTATAAGTAAAGCTTACGGATCGTGTTGAATGAATTTTATTAAGAAGAGTTGTAATAAAGAAAAGCCTCAAGGCTTGTTGGATTAATGTAATAATGAAGTGTGTCAACTTGGTATCGGGTGTGGTTGAAGTTAATTATGGGGAGCTGCATGCCCATTTTTTAAGTCCTTCGAATATCACCATATCTCTTTATAACTTGTGTTAAAGTATTCTCCTGAGTCTTGTTTGGCGAAATGTAAATGTAAATTGTAAACTGTAGTCCATAATACGAGTAGCACTTTTTAGTTGTCAACAAGTTGTTACTGTTGATATGTAGATATACTAATTATTATGCATGAAGTTAGTTATATATTTTATTTTCTAAATTATAAAAAATTATCAACGATTAATCACTTTTATCATTCAAAAGCTAATAATATAAACGTTTTTTGATAAAAATATCTCTTCAAAAGCTAATACTTCATAATTTTAACTTTTAATAAAAACTGTCTCTACCATCAAGCACTACCATTACCATTATGTTGTCAAACTCTCATAAATTTTACTATGTGCTAAATAATGGTTTAACTTGCTACTCTTCGCCGACCATTGAACATGCCTTGTACATGTAAGATAACACTATAACAGTTTGGCCTGCACACTTGTCATTTGTCGATGTAAACTTTGACCGTCAATAAATTTAATAATCATACTTGTAGATTGTATTACAGAAGTTAAAGAGAGTTTGGTGGAGAGTTTATTGGGACAAAATTAACTGATTTGCCCAAATTGGCTAATTGACCACTATATAATAAGCTAATTGCATGAGGTGTTTGGTAGTGAGCTGATAAGTATATCACCAAATAAGCTCATTTTTGATAAGCTGCTTGGGGGAGTTTTTTCGTACTACGTAAAATTTTTCAAATATTTTGAAGTAAATGACGCTTAGTCACTTACATATTCATTTGACCTAAAATAATCCTAAAAATATGTCAATTTCCCTTTTGTTTTATTGTCATTTTGCATACTAAAACAAGTTAAAAAAAAAAAAAAAAAAAAATTAGCTATATTACTACGTACACCAAACATTTCTATATAATCAATTAATACAATTAGAAAACACAATTGATCATTTTCAGTTTTCCACCAAATGACACATGATGACCAAAATTTTATTAATGCACTTTGAGAGTAACATCCTATTCACTCCATTTTTTTTCTATTTTTTTTTTTTTTTTTTTTTGCTAAATTGAACTTATTTTTCAGAACTTTAATTATTTTTTTCTGAACTTAAATTCTTTTACTGATTGTCTATTATATTTCTCCTTTAAAGTTATTGACATGTACTGAACTAAACTTATTTTTATTGAACTGAAATTATTTATATTGCTCGTATTCACTCCGTGTTTAAATAAATGAAAAGTTTTGTTATTTCGACTGTGTTTAAATTAATAAAACGTTTCCTTTTTTTAGTAAATTCTCTCTAATTTATTTTTTTCTGAATGAAAATTCTCTCTATTTATTTTTTTTTTGAATGAAAATTCCCTCTATTTATTTTTTTTAATGAAAATTCTCTATTTTATATTTTTATAATAACATTTTACTAACTAATAGTCCCCACAAAACTCCTCACTCTATTTTCTCTCATCAACTTATACCCCACTACCTATTATTTTAATAAATTCAATTAACCTTTATAAAATTCCGTGAAAGTTAAAACGTTTAATTTATTTAACTACGGAGGAAGCACTACACTAAACTTATTTTTACTGAATATTTTTTCTAAGGTGAAATTAGGTATGTCAATGAGGCGAGGCGAGGCGAGTAGAATGTTGGCCTTCTTATCCCCATTCCCAACATTCTCATCTCCATTCCCATCCCCACGGCGGGTCCAATATTCATCCTCATCCATGTCTCGACGAATATCATTTCAAAACCATCCCCACCCCACCACCCACTTAGATATCCGTCCCCACCTAAGACTCGCCCGATCCCCGCTTTCCAAATACAAATATTGATTATAATTTTTTTAAAAAAAATCATCCATCCCTGCTCCATTACCCATAATGGGTATGGTCTTTATCCTCATTCCTACCCCCACCACCCATCAAATCGGAATTCATTTCGGGGCAAAAATGGGGCGGATCTCCTACTTAACTTGCTCCACTTACATTCCTAGGTGAACGGAGCCGATGAGAAAGAGAAGGAAAAAAAAAGTAACAGTGCGGAGTAAAATCTAACGAAAACTGGATAGTACTGTAATTCACATGTTTCCTTGAAACGGCAATTCGTTTAAGACAGATGCCTCCAAAGTAAGGGGCTTGGTCTAGTCAAGTTCTTGAAGTTGGCGACCAACTTCATGAGTTGTCACCTAACAATAATCGAGGTTTAAAGATATTAAGATAACACAAAGTGGCAAAAAAGAAGAAGAAAAGATTAAAAAAAATCTTTGCATGCACGTAAAGTACTCTTATTGTCTAACTGATCATTATGTTTTCGAGTTGTTTCCTTTGTGTTGCGTGCTTACTTCTACTATTAAGAAAACATGCATAACCATGCTTAAATTATTTTACACTTAACTTTATTATTTAAAGCCTGTTTTTGGTTGACAATACATGAAACTCTAGATTTATTTTATTGATTTGCGCAACTGCCGGACTGTTGCATTCCCCGTGGAATAAGTCATACGACTACTTTACTACTATTACCAGTATTTTATTGGATTCGGTTACTAATCCGAGTATTTTATTAAACTCGGAAGTATTTCGGACATTACTATATTTTTCCTCTTTAATGAGGAACTTTTACCAAAATGACTAATTTTATAAAAATATTTACCAAAACAGCTAAATATAATTTTTAATTCCCAAACTAGCTAATTTATTAACTTAGAAGGAATTTATCTATTTCTTATATTCCTTTGAACCGATTTGGTTCACATTATGGGGTTTTATATATATATATATATATTGGTTTTATTTTAAAAAAAAAAATTGTGGATTTTTGTTTTTCTTTGGGAATCTATAATGCCATAAGTTTAAAATATCATTAATTTGAGCAATAACATTCAACATAATATATTTGCAATAATTCTCAATTTTTAAAAAGTTACATAAAATAAACGTTCACTCAAAAAAAAAAAAAGCAAGTACAACAATCAAGTCTTGAATATAAATAACTAGACTTATACAATTGTCGACCATAGAATCATTTTATTTGCTCCGGAAAGATGAACAATACTTTATTTCCCTTATTGTCGTATAATTTGTGATAGTCTTATAGAACAATACTAGTTGAAATTCCAAATTTTTGTGGTTGATATGATCTAGACGAAAAATTAGAGATTTTTTTTGGATCGAAATTAGGGTTCTACCACTATTTACATACTCCGTATTTTTGTATATTGCTTAAAATTTCCAACTTAAAAAAATCTTTAAGAGAATTAAAAAAATAAAAAATAAATAAAAAATTAAAAAATCAATAAAGTGAACCAAACTGGTTCAATGAAAAATAAGAAATAGGTAATTTCCTTCCAAGTTAATAAATTAACTAGTTTGGGAATTAAATTTTATATTTAGTTGTGTTGGTAAATATTTTGGTCAAATTAGCCGTTTTGGTAAAAGATCCCTTTAATGAGTAGACAATTCATTATTCACATAGACCTGTCAATTCATGGCCTGACTTGGTAATTTAGCCCAACCTGACCCGATTACTAACCTCTGTTATTGAGGGAAAACCCTGCCCAATTTAAAATCAACTACATTTAAGCCATTTATTTTGTAATGATTCAAAAAACTTGACCGAAACGACCTATAAATCGACCTGTTGACTCGAATTGAGAGAAAAATTTAAAATGTCAAGTTGGTCTGCATTTCACTATCATTAATCTCTATTTGTGGTAAAATAAATTACCTAAAGTGATATTCCCACGCACCATCCCTACAAAATTGCCCCAAATTTAAGAAAAAATAAAAGTAAATTTGTATACATAGGTGAGCGCAAGTATTAATGAGAAATAGATAAAGAGAGCAAGTGTGTGGTTGGATTGTACGTGAGAAGATTTGTTAATAACTGAAAACGATATGAGACAGTCTTTTAAAGACGTTCCTTTTAGAATAAAATATGTCTATCTTTTAGAGATGAAGGGTTACATTAGTACCCATGATCCAAATCTAGTTCAATGTACAATGTTTGATTTTTGTACACTCTGAAAAATGATATTTTGAGCTTTAAGACGATATTCCCTAATTAAAACTGGTTATTCATTACATAGAAAAATTACTGATTAATTTACCAACTAGATTACTTCATAGCGTGTGAGTGTAATATACTCGTAATCTATACTATGGTCTAGCCCAATTAATCTTATTTGATTTTCATTGATTAGACTAACTAAGGACCTGTTCTGATTGACTGAATTGAGCTGAACTAAACTGAATTTAATATTTTATAAGAGAAGGAAATTAAGATAAGAATTGAACTGAAAATAAGCTGAAAAGAATAGGGCCTAACACCTTAAATCATCTCTTATTTAGCAGCAAGAGATTGACACTAGGTGAAAAACATTATAAAATGAGATTTAATTAGAATTCATATATATATGAATATGTCTATTTTATTTATTTTTTTATTTTTTTGACAACTCATATGAATATGTCGTTGTTTACTTCGAGGAAATACAAGTTGATATATGTTGAGCCCATAAACAACTCACATGTGAGCATTCTCTTGTCCCACACTAAAAAAATTAAAAGGGAAGTGTAGTGGTAATGGAATTCCACATTAAAATAATTTAAGAGTTACCACCACTATATAATATTAAGGGTCCGTTCACATTTACTAAACTGAACTGATTGGAGTTGAAATAAACTGAGATGAAATGAATATTTTATGAGAGAAGGAAAATAGGAGCTGAATTGAACTGAACTGAAATTAAGCTGAAGTGAACAGGCTCTAAGGGGCTACTCCCCTCATTGACATATGGTTTTGAGGTGAAACCTCCTTAGTCTTGTAAAGTGGTGGACTTACACTCTCCAGTGACGGGTGCGGCCCAAACCCGTATTTAACAATATCTCATATCAACAACTTTTGTTGATATAGGGGTGGCGGCATCATTTCACTCCAAATAATTTTCATATACTTGTATATATTTTTTGTTAATGCACTTAAAATACACTTAAAATATTTGATAACAAGTAATCAAAATTTTAAATTTAGGACCTGATGATATATACTTCTATATATGAATATTCTATAGAAATTAAAAAGATAAAAAAGGTAATATAATTTTTTAAAATAAGTTGAAGTTAAAGTTCTTATGAGTAATTTACTTCCTGTGATAGTTACAAATTTAGGTTTGTTTTTTTCTTTTTTAGGTTTTGAACAAAGCAAATATTTGCAAAACAGATTATTAATATTCAACTGAGTAGAGCAGATTAGCAAATTTCAGTAGAACAAGATCTTATAAGGGGCATTAGACACCAGAATGTGTCGATGGATGGGCACCGAAACTTTTTCCAAGAGTGCAAAAAGTTTGTAAAAGACGGGGAACATGGAGTTTGTAGTAAGGTTTTCTTTTTTAAAAGGTCTTCTACAGCTTATCTCCTAGCTGACCATGCTGTACGCGCAGGGAAATAAATGGCTCGACAACTACATTTTAACACCCAATATTTCATATTTGTATTATATTGTTTTACATTCAAATTATTGAGTAGAATTATGTGTTTGTTTAAACAAATTTTTTTCTTTTAACAATTTCTAATGTGCCTTGTATTTTTAAATATGAGAGAATGTATTGGTGTGGTTATGTGAAATTGTGAAATATAAATAAATATACAAGTATAGAAAAAAATTTTAAAAACAAATAGGTTAAGGTTAGTTGGGTTTATTTGTAGGGGTATCTATTTGGTTTTTGGTTTGCATTTAACCAAAATCCAATCCGATTCGAAATAAATTTCGGTTTTAAATTTTCAAATAAAATCCGATCCGAATTTCTTACCAAATTCAATCCGATCCAATCCGAATTATAATTTGGTTATTGAATCCAATCCAAAAATCCAAATAAAAATAAGTTGCTAATTTTTTGGGCCTCATCACTGTTACCAGCAACGAGGTCAAGTATTGTGTGCGTACTTGAAAGTGGTACACGTTAACCATTCATATAGGGAATCGTTAACAAGATGACCAGAAAACGAAATTTAACACTATTCTTTCTATCGAAAGACCGAAAAAAGAAGAAATAGAAGTCAGGGTTGTAATAGCTAAAGCTATGCTTTTGGAAAGAAATATAGCTTTTCCACTTAAAAGAAGTTATTTTGGAGCTTTCGGACTAATGCGATTATAAAAATAAAAAACAATACTCCCTCAATCCTTTTATTACATGTCTATTTCTCATTTTGCATGAGAATTAAGAAGGTTAAAGATTCCTTAAAATTAATAATAGAGAGTACAAATATGCATGTGGGGTTAGAGAGAGATGGAGAGAAAGAAAATGTGGTTGAGAATTAGGAGAGAGAAAGTATTGGGAATTGATGTTAAAAAAAATAAATAAAAAAAAATGAGGACAAGTCATCAAAAAGAGAATAATATTGGCAAAAAGTACAACCTATAAATAGAAACAGGTACTTAATTTTGATGACCCAAAAAAGGAATACAGGTATATAATAAAAGGACGGAGGGAGTATTAAAATTCAATTTTTAAAAGTATAGTTGTACACGATTAATACAAGTATTGAAAACATAGGTTTATCGTTTACGTTTACATGATTAATATAAATATAATCATAAACATAGTTTAACATGATTAATATTAACAATATTTATTTATAAAATAATGCTTTCATATTTCAATTACTTCAGATTTTTTAATCCAAATATGGTCAGTCCGATCCGATCCGAAAATCCGAATCTTAAAAAAAAAATTAATCCAATCCGTCCGATCCACTTTAAAGTTAAAATCTGATCCGAATTGATAATTCGATTTGGATTGGATTGGATTTCGATTTTTATCCGAGTAGTAGACACCTCTATTTATTTGGTTAAAAAAGGATTTCCCTTTTTTTTTGTTTGTTTGTTTATACTTGTATATTTATTTGTATTATACTGGCTAATAGCCTCTTGTTAGTTACTCGTACTACAGTGCAAGAATTTATGGCAGGTAAGAATAACCAAGTAATCAAGTATATGTCACAATCACAAGATTTTGGGATTAATTGCTTTTAAGAACGACTTAGGGCTAGAGATTTCTTTACCCTCCCTACTTTCCATCCTCTTCGAATAGGACTTGTCAATAATCTTGAAGATTAACCAGTACTCCGTATGAGATATTAGTTCAATAAGGTATATTTTGTTGAGGCCACTTACCTTACCAAAAAAATAAATAAAAAATAAAAAACAAACTATTTCAAGAATATTCAATGCAAGCTCATAGAGTCATAGACTTAAAAAGAGTTATTACAACATCATGTTCTTAGACCACTCTCATTCATGGGCAAATAAAAAAAAATGCCATTATCTCTCTACCCACTTTCTCACTCCTCTTTTCCACTTTTTCTTATAGGTATTTTTTTTCTACAACTTCTCACCCATTCATGGGCTAAGAAAAAACCCACACCACTCTCTCTCCTATTTTTTCTCTCTCCTAAAGTATTACTATCATCACATTATATATATTTTTTTCTTTTATTTTTTTGCTGATTTGGTACCATGGCCCACACTACTGTAGCAATTAATTTTTGCCATTGCTATGGGCATTTGAGGATTTTCCCATGGGCATTTTTTCTAATGCTCATGAGTGGGAACCCAAAATTTCATTGTTTTCATTAAAATCTTCTCATGGGCAAAAAAAATGCCCATGAGTGAGAGTGCTCTTAGTGTCCCACCTTATATGAAGGATTGGAGACACGTAACATATCATGTGCTAATTAATACGAGTACTTCGTACAACTATACAGGTAAATGAAGTGAGTACTATTTTGTGCTTTAACATAATTGTATCCTACTCCCTCTATCCCTATTTTTTTTGCCCCATTTGACTATGCGCGGTCTCCAAGACATATCTTAAAACGTCTATATCTTTATTTCCATATACGTAAAAATTATAAAAACATAATATTGATAAAATATACAATAAGACGAATCTAACAAGACCACTCATAACTATATTATCTTTTATAGATTAACGGTAAATTATGGTCAAAGATTTTAAAGTTTGACTCAAAAAGGACAGAGGGAGTATTGATTTCGGGCAGTATTCACCTTTTTTTTTAAAAAAAAAAAAATTCTTATAATTATTTTTACAGTATTTTTTCTATGAACTAACATAACATACATAGGAAACCAATATCGTTTTGTAAGATAGTTAATAAATTGATTTCTTACAAGTTTAATCACACTATGCATTTTTAATAAATTGGTCTTTTTTTCTTTAAGTTTAATGAATAATCGATCAATAATGGTCAAAGTCATGTGTTGACAAATATATAGTCAAACTGGTGCGATTATTTTAAAACGAATGATGTATACAAATAATACGGAATATGTGTATAACACTGAGTACATAATGTTTGTTAAAATGCCACATAGACTTGTAGGTACTCGTACATCTTAACTATATGGCTGTATTTTCGTGAATTCCTTCTATTTTGCCAAGCAATGCTCTTCGCATCACAATGCCTATTGTATCAGCTTGACTTTTCATAAAGACATTATGAAAAGCCAATAGAGAAAATGGAGTAAAGCAATTTGACATGCTTCAGATTAGGTTATTATCTCGTCAAAAAAGAACAGGTTATTGATCAAAAATCACACACTATAATCAATTTGATAATCATGCCAATCACAAATTGATATTTATTCGCATTTTTTCCCATCAAAAATCTAAACTCCTTATTTGTTTTGAAATTAATTTATCTACCCAATATTAGTTTGGAAATCTTATAAATGCACAAAGAATAATAGTGATCCAAACAACTAAAGTTTAAAAAATGAGACACGATTTATAGGAGTTCATAGGACCATATACTTAAAAAGGAATTGATGGTCAATATAGTGTGAGACAAATGGAAAAAATAAAAAGTATGCAAACAATTACTCCGTATTTTGAAACTTCACCTTATAAAATGGTATCATGTATATTTGATCAACTGTTCGATACATTGGATTACAAATGTTAGGTATTTCGTCACCGATAAATGAGACTTTTCTTTTTGCTCCTCTTTGGCTTTGTACCCCATTCTTCGCTAAGATGCTTTAGGACTGCCTCTCGTGAGGAGGGGTCCTAATTCTATCTTTTTGTTTTAGCAACTAATCATATGGATCTAAGCTACTCCGTATAAGATATCATGTATTATTTTTTCTTTGACCAAATGCTTCTCTCCACACCATACAAAAATACGTATCATCCATTTCACAATCATAAAAAAGTTCACTAAATATCTTTCTTCTCATAATAAATCAATTTAAAATAATAATTGATTGACATTTGATCAATTCTTCCAGTTAATACATTTTTAGTGTTTCACTCTTTCAAATTATTGCCAACAATTCAAATAATATATATTGTTTTCAACATCAAATTGAACATTCTTTTTCACTTTTCCATTATATTATTGTATTTCTCTTTGACTAATAATAATTTCTCCCCATCAAGCAAAACCATTTCTTAATTACAATTAGTCAAATTAAATCAACATCTCAACTCATACCTACTCAATTTAAAATTAAATTATACTCCGTACTAATTAATTCTCACAATAGTCTCCCCTACAAATTTAAGGTATTCCCTCACACCTAGTTAAAGAATACTCCCTTCGTTTTAATTTGAAATAATCATAACACTTTCCTTTTACATCTGTTTTATAATAGTCGTAACACTTTCTATTTAATGGCTCCGCTACTATTTTATTACAGTATACGAAATATCTCTCTCCCATTTACACCACTTGCATAAATATTTAATTACTTATCTCTCTTAAAAACCTCACTTATACTACAGAGTACTCCCTCCGTCCCTAAATTACATTCCTCATTTCTATTTTTGGTATTCCAAAATTACATTCCTCCTTTCTATTTTTGGTAAGTTTTTTTAGTAAATCAACTCTCTTTTTCTGTTTTATATTTAATGTTTTCTCACTCATCCTTACCTAATCTCACTCATAATCCTTGTGCCAAATTACAATGAATATGATTGGTTAAAATTTTTTAATTAGGAGCATGTGATTGGTCTTTTTTTTTTCAAAGGATTGATGACTTGTCATGAGTAATAACTAATCTATTTTGTACTTCCCATTGCATTATCTAATTATTGTTATTTGTCTTATTCTTTCTTCCTTAATTCCCGTGTAAATTTCCAAAGAGGAATGTAATTTAGGGACGGAGGGAGTACTTTTTTTTAATTTCTCTCCAACTAACAATAAAATATATTTCTACTAATTATACTTATATTATAAAATTTACCCTATAAATAACTTAAAACTTATTAATACAATATAGAGAGAGTATAATAAATTATACAAAGACTAAAAAATAACCATAACATCTTTTATTACACCTGAATATACAATCGAAATTCATATTACCTCGTTGCGATATTTATTTTGTACTAACCCGCAACAGCAACAAGACCAAAAGACGAAGGCCTTGTTTGGCAATTGGCTGTTGGCTGTTGGCTGTTGGCTGTCGGCTGGTTTGATTGGCTGTTTGTATTGGCTTTTTTGTTGGCTGTTTGACTTTTTATTAGTCTAAAATCATGTTTGGTAAAATTGGCTATTTGATGTTATTAGTAACTTAGGTAGCCAAAAGCCAAAAGCTACTCCAAGTAGCTTTTTCATTTTGGCGTAAAAGCCAGCTTTTCAGCTGGCTGAAAAAGACATTTACCAAACACAAATTTTGGATGTTTGACCAAATGAAAAAGCCAAAAGCCAACCAAAAAGCCAATAAAAAGCCACTTACCAAACAAGCCCGAAGCCAAAGCATTCTGCTAAAAGCCGAGCTACGGCAAACAGCATAATACCATCCCTCCCTTTCGTCTCCGCTCCACCTTCCAACCATACCGCCACGTGTCAACTAAAAACAAATTGGTCCCACACCAAGTGGGTCCCACCTCAACACTAGCTTCCAATCACAGTTCATCTACCCTTCTTTTTTCTAATTTTCTCTCTCTTCAAATTACTCTTTCTCTTTCCTTTTTCTCTCTCCAAAATCGCCGTCAAATTCGGGAGAATCAGAATTTTACCAGAGTACCAAAATCGGGAGAATTTAATTCCAAAAAATTATCATAATAATCATAATTTTCTTACAAAAAAAAATTTAATTCAAATTTCTTTGACCATATCCTTTTAATCTAAGATCATCATCATCATCATCATTTTCAATTTGTCATAGTTTTTGGTATAATTTTGGAAAATTATCGTTTGGAATTCCGAAAATTTCAGCTCCCTTAAATTTTGGAATCTTTCAATTTCTCCTCAGCTTTCTCTTTCCTCCTTAAATTAGCAATTTAGCACCGACAATTCAGGTAACTTGAAATTTCTGCCCCTTTCTCTGTGATCTGGATTTGTGAGCTTTTTTGAGGTATAGGGTTTCTGAATTCTTTTGCTTTTTCGGCTTTGATTTTTATTTATTTATTTATTTATTTTTTGTTTGAATTAGTTAGGGTTTGGGGGATTGACGATTTTAGGGTTTTATTTTTTTCGAAATGCAGGTTCCGGTGATGCAAAATTGCTTGGAAAAAAATTGATCGGAAATTTCTGAGAAATGTCGGGACCTCTTGATCGATTTGCTCGCCCTTGTGAGTTTTTCTAATTCTTCAATTTTTTTTTTATATATTTTAATTGGATTTTTTTTTTCTTTGTAAAATTTTGTATTTTGGGTTTAATTATCTTTAGCTTAAGTTTTAGGGTTTTCTTTTTGTTCCGTAATTTCTCTCAAATTGAGTTTCTTGCTAATTTATTATTTAGTTAGTTTAGGGGATTTCTCGAAATCAGTAATCCTAGGATTTCCTTTAATTTTTTTAATAAAAAACTATATATACGGAAAATGTGAATTTGTAGATAATTTGTGGATTTTTTTGGAATTATTAATTAATTTATTAGTATTATTCTGTAAATTTTTGGTGGTAGTGGTTGGGGAAGAAGGGGTAGCTGGTAAAGACGCGTCACATTGTTGTAACAATGCTAATGACGACACTATGAACTATGAGGAGAAATGTATGTTCAATTGCTGAGTTAGATTTTAGGTGTGAAGTTTGATGCAAAGAAGCTGATTAAAATATACCGAAGCTGTGAAGTTTGATGTAAATGACTTGGGTCTAGTAAGCTGGGTTACATCCTTGCGCCCGGTCGAAATTTTTGCTGGGAAGTTATGTTGTTGAGTTTAACAGGTGGCTTGGGATTTGATAGCATTTGTTTTTAACTGTAGCTGGACAGTAATTTTGATGTTGTGGTATAATGATGAGGTGAAGAAGGCAGAATCCGGGAGTTGTCGAATTAGTTATGGGAAGCCTGGTGAGTGATAGGGTGAAACCTTGAAGGATTTGCTAAGGATTTCTCCCCCGCCTTTGTTTTCATACTCCTTACCTTATCCCTTGGTCTTATGGAGCTTTTTAGCTTTTACAAGGGCAGTGATTAAAGCGTCTCTTGATTATTGTTAAAGTTTCTTTGTCTTGCTTTATATGTTATTGATTTTTGCATAGGAGGTGTGAAACCTTTCTCTTGTAGCTTGTTTGGATAGTAATCTAGAAGGGAAGGGGAGGAAAGGGTAAGGACGTGGAACTCTCATCTGGATTACGAAGATGATAAGGGGAGAGGAGATATGAATCATTTGATTTGCTTTTAATTTAGCTCAATGCTAAACACTTAAGTTGTCAACAGAAAGCTAGATTTAATCATCCATCAAATATAAGTTTGTCTAACAGAACTCTAATCAAATATGATTGGGGATTGGGGGGTGCGTCCTCCCGGAATTAATAAATATGGGATAGTAAAAAAAAGAAGAATGGGAGCTGTACAGCAGTTAGATCACATGTTTCAGCTTCAAGGCAGAACTTTGGATTAATAGTTGTATTGTGATACATTAAATTAGGAAATGATCAGCAAGCAAGTCAGTCATGTATAGTTTCAAGGCTCAATGCCAGCAGTTTTTTCATAATATAAGTTTTGGGCTCTTATTTTTAACAAACAGGGAATTATCTCCATTTCCCTCACCCCATTATTTGTTATAAATAAGCAAAATATGCTCTCAATTTTCTATTTTGCTTGTCTTCTTTCAAATGTTTGAACTCTTCCCATAGAGTTTGATTTATATGCACAATATGTTATATCAAGATGATTTATTGTAAAAAACATGTTAGCATTCTGAGATGTCATGACTATGCATGTTAAGCTATTAGGTATTTGGCCAAGTGCATTCGTTTGCTTTGTTCATTATTTGCATTACTCTTATACCTCTCCCTTGACATTATTTAATTTATTGCAGGTTTTGAGGGAATCTCTGGAAGTGATGAGAGAAGGGAAAGAAAATCTGATTTTGAGAATTCAGAGGATGAGAGGAGGTCAAGAAATTGGTCCTTGAAGAAGAAAGCAATAAACGCATCAACCAAATTAAAACATTCCCTTAAGAAAAAGAGCAGCAGAAGAAAAAGTGATGGACGTGTCAGCTCGGTTTCTATAGAAGATATCCGTGATGTAGAAGAGTTGCGGGCTGTTGATTCATTTCGACAAGCGCTGGTGTTGGAAGAACTTTTACCTGATAAACATGATGATTATCATATGATGTTGAGGTGAGCTATCTGTCTTATGTTTTCTTGATTGTCATTTTGCATGTCAACTTTGCAGAGGTAAAAATATGTTTATCTTTCTGTGCAGGTTCCTTAAAGCAAGGAAATTTGACATTGAAAAAGCAAAAATCATGTGGGCTGATATGATCCAGTGGAGGAAAGAGTTTGGTGTTGATAATATTGTGCAGGTAATAACTCTTGGCTATCATTGATGATTATTTTTTATATAGACCCATTATTCTTTGTGATGATATTTTGTGTGTAGCATGCCATTTTTGCTCACCGTATTATAAATTTCTGATTATTTCAGTTCTGTTTGACAATATTATCTGATGTTTCCAGGAATTTGAGTTTAAAGAGATAGATGAAGTCTTGAAGTATTATCCCCATGGCTATCATGGCGTGGACAAAGAAGGTAGACCTATTTACATTGAAAGATTAGGAAAAGTTGATCCTAACAAACTTATGCAAGTAACTACGATGGATCGTTACATAAAATATCATGTCCGTGAATTTGAGAAAGCCTTCTCAATTAAGTTCCCGGCTTGCACCATTGCTGCAAAACGACACATAGATTCAAGCACTACAATCTTAGATGTTCAGGGCGTGGTATGTTGTCTGCATTTACATGCTTATTCTTTAAATGTTACAAATTGTATATGCGTGTCTAAGCTATTCATTTTTTTGTTTAAATGAATTCAGGGTTTAAAAAATTTCACAAAGTCTGCTAGGGAACTTGTAACACGTCTGCAGAAGATTGACGGTGACAATTATCCTGAGGTTTGTTCCATTGTTTTTTCGAGGGGAAGAATGTATTTACTAGATTAAAAATTTAGGAGTGACCATAACTGTAGTGGTTTACTTTTGCAGACCCTTTACCAGATGTTCATTGTTAATGCTGGTCCAGGATTTAGGCTTCTGTGGAGTACTGTGAAGTCTTTCATAGATCCGAAAACCACCTCAAAGATTCATGTATGAATAAACAGATTCTTTTTAGCTACTTATATTGACATGTTCTTTGGGTAGGAGGCTTTATTGGTTGGTTTGATGACCTTTTGTTTTCATAGGTTCTTGGCACCAAATTCCAGAGCAAATTACTTGAAGTAATTGACGCCAGGTAATGTATTCTTATCTTGATGCATATTTTTAATTGAATAATATAGCCCTTTTGTCGCTGCATATGATATGTTATTTGGCTGTGATTTTCTCATCACTTTGTTACTATCATAAACAGTGAGTTACCAGATTTTCTTGGAGGCACTTGCACTTGTGCTGAGCAAGGGGGATGTATGCTCTCTGACAAGGGACCTTGGAAAACTCCTGAGATATTAAAGGTGTGTTTTTATATGCTCCTTTTCTGCATCTGTTTTTGCTGAGATGACAACAGTTTCAACTGGCTTAGATTGCAATTGAATTCCTTGAGAAGTTGCATTCATTTATTTTCTTTAGAAATAATCATGGCATGCAATTTCGCTCTGCTGCAGATGGTTCATAATGGGGAGCCACGGCGTGCAAGGCAAGTTGTTAAAGTGTTGAGCAGTGATGGAAAGGTTCTTGCTTATGCTAAGCCTCAGTTTCCAATGGTATGGCTGTTTATGTCTTAAAATGAATAAAATTTCCAAAGTTTTGAGCTTTTGATTTCAATATATGACTTAGTTTTAAACAGTTAAAAGGAAGTGATACATCTACTGCTGAGTCGGGATCTGAAGCTGAAGATATTGCTTCACCTAAGGCAGCAATGAATTATTCGCATCTGAGGTTGACTCCTGTTCGTGAAGAGGTAAACTTTATACAAATTCTAATCTTTGTAATAGTCTAAGTTGCACCTAAGTCACTTTTTATACTTTGTTATGAACTTGTTAAATTTATTTTATAAAATATCCATTTCGTTTGCTGTTGTGACCATAGGTCAAGGTCACTGGAAAGACAGCCTATGCTGGTAGTTATTCGGGCTATGATGAATATGTACCCATGGTGGACAAGCCCGTTGATGCTGGCTGGAAGAAGCAATCATCCATTCAGAGACCTTTTTCTTCTAAAGGTCAGCACGTTTGCTCAAGATAGCAGTTGTATTTTATCTATGTAACGTTTTTCACTAGACCTGTCAATTCGGGTCAACAGGTCGGGTTCGGGTCAAATTTCGGGTTGTTTGGGTCATTTAGTTCAAGTGGTTTGGATTGCTTGGATCATTACAAATTATTATAAATAGGTCAAATTGGGTAAATTTTGGGCTATTTGGGCCCGGTCGGGTTTTCTCTCAGTAAAATGGGTTTGAATTGGGTTGGGTCGGGTTACCGGGTCGGGTCAAGAATTGACAGGTCTATTTATCACTGTGTGTAAATTTCCCAATAACACTATGATGTGTAGATTCACTTGCTGCATTGAGGTTCATATTGGCCATACTATGTTGGTGTCCATACTATATTCATTGTTTTTAATTAGCTGCCTCTTTTTATCCATTACCATCATGATATCCACATAATGTCCCCTGCCACAGCTGCCGGTATTACCTGTTAAACTTTTGACTCTTCAGGCTTGGTGTGATAATAAAATCCTGTTTTTTGATCATCCTGCTGCTTCAGAGTTTTGCATTGTTTGCTAACAGAGTATATCATTAAAAAACTCTAGTGGGTTTCAGTATGTGAAAAAAGCCGTGGTCATGGGAAAGTTATCAGCTAATATAATGTGATGTTAAATGTTGGCATTTGGTTTATCTTGTAATATATTCTTGTAAAAGTTAAGTCCTAACAGAACAATTGTTGTGTTCAATGCAGCGATACTTCCATTGCCAGATGCAAAGAAGACTCCAAAAGGAATCCGAGATTGTGTGATGATGGTTACTGTGTATTTCTTCATGACTTTACTCACAATTTTCCGCTCATTGGCTGGTCGTGTGACTAAAAAGTTACCTGATGCATCTCCTATTGATGAGCTTAATATCAAAGACGTCACCTTAGATACAGTTCCACAGGAATCTCGTCCCCCTTCTCCGCCTCCAGCATTCACTGAAACTGATCTGATGTCCAATGTACTGAAGAGGCTGGGTGAGCTTGAGGACAAAGTTGGTACACTTCAATCAAAGCCTTCTGAAATGCCATACGAGAAGGAAGAATTACTGAATGCTGCTGTATGTCGCGTGGATGCATTGGAGGCAGAGTTAATTGCTACTAAAAAGGTAAAGCTGCTTAATTTGATATTATGCTGTCTTACAGTGGTGGGGTTACACATGATTTGCATAGCACATGAAATCCGTTGCTTGTTGATGATTGCATTGAGAATGATGTATGCTCTTTTCTTATAGATTGGACCGTATTGTCCTTCTGAGCAAAAAATTATGTTTCTGTTATCATCGTAATTTTCCCCAGTGTAATGTGTCTATTTTACATTGACCTGCCTCATGATGTTTTTTTTAATGTTCTTTTGTTAATTTTTTCATCAATGCCAAGTTGCTTTAAAATCATGCAGCACCATGGAGTACAAGTCGTAGAATTGACCTGCCTCATGATGTTTTTTTTAATTGCCAAGTCACTGTTACGGCCATTCTTAATGCTATAGTATATGTTGTCATACCTAACATTAGGTGAAATGCATAATTGTTCAAATAAAACTGTATTTGTTTGATCCTTGTGTTGGTGCCAGTTTTGTTATTGATCAAGGATTATGATATTGGTGAATGCAAAGTCATACCTAATATTCCTTGCTCAGTCAATAGTCTTAAATACTATAGCTGACATACATGGTAAAATTTGTAATGTGTGGACCGAGTAGTGGAGTTCATTCAGGCTAGATTTTCCAGTTTACGTTATATTTGATATTTCTTCCATGGACGTCTCTTATCCTGCAAACTGTTTGTCACTGCAATAGAATGGATCAATGATATTACTTTTTAATTTTCTAGGTGCGGACATATTATTAACTGAAAAGGGATTTTGCTGGAAATTGAAATTTATCCCAAGTCTTGTAGTAGCTGCAATTTCCTGCAATTAAGAAAAGGATGTCAGATACTGTAGTTGTGAAAAAAGTAGGAAATACAGTGAATATATGCCTATATGATTTCTTGATTTTTTATGCGCTGAGACTCCGCGAGTAACTTGAAAATTCAAATGTGCCTTTACAAACTTTAAAATGTTCTGCAGTTCTATAGTTTACATATAGGGTTCTAAATCTATTTACAGGCTCTACATGAAGCTCTAATGAGGCAAGAGGAGCTGCTTGCTTACATTGATCGTCAAGAAGAAGCCAAGTACCAGGTAAGCACCGATTATATATAACTGTTCATTTGACTAGTTTACTGAAACTGCTGTATATATTCATCGAGGCTTGTGCTCTTACTGTTATCGCCTCTATCTTACATTGGGTGCAGAAGAAAAAGTTTTGCTGGTGAGCGGATGCATCAAGAAGATGAAACGGGAACGTTGATGATAACAAGAGCTGAGACATTTTCTTAATCTTACCTTTTCTATATGTAAAACCATATCTACTCATATTTGACAAAACGAGCTACTGCCCGCAACAATGTAAAGAGATGCAGAAAATGTGTATGTAGATTTCACAGCCCCCAGTTCCAACTAAGCGGAGGGTTGAAAAAGAATTACATAATATTTTCTGAAAACTTGCGTGTGTTTATTTCGTTTTAAATACAATCCATCGGATATCCAATATCGTTGCTAGCTCTCTTCGGTTACATGACTTAGTTTTCATGTTATTATCCTTAAACCCTTGTTAGTATGATATTTTTTTGTTTGATCTGGGTTTCCACATTCTCCCTAAACTAAAATAAAAGTTTGTTTCCCTTTATAACAATTAAATGATGCAACCAATAAACACTAGGGAACATTCTTGATATGAAGCATAATGTTTGCATTTCATTGTTTTTACTAGCTTTTCAGTTCAATGATTGGAAATTTGGAACAATAGGCTTCTTTTTACGTTGAACGGAAATATAAAATTTGATAAAACTTCAACGATGCTAGCCAATCTTGTGGAAGTCTTGCGTTGAGTTTGCATATTGCTACCCATGTTCGAAAACTATCTCTACTTCATTAGCGAATGTTATCAGGTAGTGTATGCACCGGCAAATGTTATCAGGTAGTTGTGCAGAAAAACTGAGGGGAAAAGTGTATTAGGTAGTGTATGCACAGGCGAATGTAATCAGGTAGTTGCGCAGAAAAACTAAGGGGAAAAGTGTATGCAACCGGCGAACTAATTTGTTAGTAACATTTTTTTGAAACCAATTTGTTAGTAACATAATGCAAGTTGTTTGACAGACTAAACCACTATATAACCTTGGAACATAAGGTGTTGTAGCTAATCTTGTGATATTTCAGGTTGCAAGAAATTAGTGATAATTGCTTACATGTATTTTGTAAGAAATTTTCAAAACATCAGGCCTTTATTTAATTTCGACAACGTTCACAATAAAACACACCTAGAAGAAAAACAACTAAATGGCATAGAGAAAAAACAAACACAAATCCAAGATGACTAGAGGAAGGACATGTGAGGCAATGATCCTCTTTGAGCTATCAGCTGTGGCCAATTGAGTTTACGGAGTACAGTTAGCAGTCAATTGATTTAGGGAGTACAATCAGTGGCCGATGAGGGGTCATAGGGTTGAGGGTTCTGCGCTAATTGGTCTGTAAGGACGAGCCCTTTCTATTTTAGTAGGTATTATTGTCTTAATTTCGTAATTGTTTCCCTGTAAATTGTGGCACAGCCAACATGATGAGAAACTGAACTGCATAGTCAAGTTCCTTATCCACCAAAAGTCACAAAACATAAGGAGTCATAGTCTCATTGAGTCATTGTGTCCTCTGAAGTCATTTTTACGATGTTCAAACTTTTCAAAGTAATATCAAAGAAAAAATATAAGATAAATAATTGGGGGTGATAGTATATTAGTCATATACAAAGCAACAGGCAAACATTGAGGGGGATAGCGGGGGATATAACTCGCAATCGCCTCCAGGTTAGAGACTCTTCGACTCTTAATATTACAGCAAGGCAACGAACAGTTTACAGACAACTCACTTCTATTATCTCTGACCAGAAGAATTGACGTGCTCAAAAAAGGAACTGCAGATGCAACATAAGGAGAAGGAATCAGTAACTCCAAATTGTGCTGCAAAGAAGTTATAAGAAAAATAAAATGAAGGTAAATGCATACCATCTTCTTCTTCTTTTTCTTCTTTTCGAGGAATGCTAACAGCTCTCCCTGTCTTTGCATTGATTCCTCAAGAAGCTGCAACAGGTCATTTCGTCACAATTTGATTTTTCATATAAACAACCTCTCCAAAATCTATGCATTAGTTTATCAATCTTTTGATACTAGTCAGAAACAGTTTATTTTCCTGATTAATTAGGTGACTAATTCTAGAAATATGTCATAAGTAGCATGATGATTAACTCTTGTTTGGCTTGAATAAAGGACAATTTCGATATGTTGCTGTTGTTAGATGCCTTTATGTTAGGAAAGTAGCAGGCCTCATGATGTGAGGTTGCTAGATAATTTATACGGGAATACATTTTTGTTCTTAGCCTAGGATATATTTCAGAAACAACTGCAGGTGATTTTTTGTCAGAATTTCAGTCTTAAGCTCAGAAAACTATCTAGGATTTATGTCAATAAACTTAATGATTCAGATGTACTATTATGTAATGTAAAGTTACCAAACAAAATAATATAATACCTTCTTTGTTGCGGAAAGTTCCTGCTCAAGGACTTCTACACGGCTCATTGCATTGTTGAGCATTTCCTCTTTTTCGGGAGGCATGATTGCTGGTTTCGCAGCAAGGGAAATCACCTTCCCTTCCAATTCACCCATGCGCTTCATCATTGCAAAATACTCAATCTCAGAGATTGCATGTCCAGGCAATTTATGTGAGTCCTTCACAGCAGTCTCATCACAGTAAGTATATAAGGTCGCATCAGTAAGCTTCTTGGGCATGTTTCGAGTCAATCTGATCATCGTTACAATGCCCATCATCACAGACATGAGACCAGTGACTAGATGGTTGCTGAATTTCTGATTAGAACCCTCAAAACTGTTCTTTGATGATAAACAACCTGCAGTTTCAGGAAGTAAATATCAGTAACAGAATTCAAACCTTTAACTCTCCTATAAATAAACATGCTTCAGTTACTAATTTACTACAAGTATTACAGAAAACATCTGTTAGGCAGAATGAAGCAACAACAACAAAATAAAAAATTAAAAAAAAAAATCAATACACCCTAGTGAAGTAAATCCATAATCTGCAAAACGGAAACTACATAAATTCTATTATGTAAGTAGACTTGTATACTTATTTTACTACTTAGATATGCATATAGATTACTCCATTTGTAGGTCTTGGGACATATAGTAGTCATAAGTCCTGTACACATTTTAGTTCAACTAGTTAATATTTGAGAAAAGGAAAGGCATAAATTCTTTTCGCCCCTGGTTTAAATCCTTTCCCTTTGGGTGCAAGTCCATTAATAAAAGTAGACACATTTGGCAGAATTTCATGTTAAAAGAGGGCAGAGATGCCGATACCTTTGGTCATGGCCAGCTTGTTCATGTTGAGATCAACAGGTTTGCTCCACGATTTTTCCATGTCCTTGTCTACCATTGGGATGAAGTTGTCATATGGGAAGGGACTAGGTGCATCTTTGCACATAGGTTCCTGGAAAGGATAGACACAAAAACTAATTTAGGATACCAGAAACAAAGTTTTCACCTTTCTAAATGTTGTAAACTACATAGTTTTTGATTTTCTATTACGCCTTCATTTAAACTAAATGACTGGAAATAACAACTACTATAAAGGGTCACTCTGCCAATATTCTTAATTATTAGAGGTTGAGACAATGTGCATCTGATAACTAGTACGAGGGAGTGAATTTGAAAGTATGATCCTGTTCAACATTGTCTAAAGAGTGGTAATGTATAGAAGAATTAACTTAAAAAAGTAGTTATAATTTCCTATACATTGAACTATTGAGTGTATGTAACGATATTCCTAAAAAGATTCATTATCAGTCATCACTGCACTGCAGAATTTCTGCATATTATCTCTTTGCTGCTGTTAGCTATTTACAATGCTATGAAATTTGTAATTCTGTATTGCAATGAATGACTTGTTAACACTTACTTTGGGTGCATAATACTGAAAATCATCAGAATCGCATGAGTTACATCCCTTCACATTATGAAAAAAAAAAAAAAATGAAGTTAGTAAATATGCAGTACATGACTACATACCCCTACAAGACATTTTCAGTTTGGAGATAAGTACATTCCCCAGAAGTCAGAAGACTACCTTTGGTTTTGCCATCTCATCTTCACCAATGGTTTTCTCGTCTATTACTGGAAAGGGACCCCTTACGTTGCATTTGGCCTCACCATTACGAACCATCTACAGAAGCGGGAACAATAGGAAAGATAATGTAAGTGCAATTGGAAGAAATGATGTACTAGGTAGAAAAGAGATTTTTCTGCTAAAATCAAACCTTCATTATCTCAGGATCGTTCCATGGCCCTTTATCAGATTTCAAGCAGCCACCTTTTTCTGCACAGGTGCAGGTACCGCCCAAAAATTCTGGCAGTTCACTGTAATCATAGAAAATTAGGCTTCGTTAGTATATAGATGATGCAACTCCAACTATATACAGAGTAGTTCAAGCCATCTCTCGTCCTATCAAACAGTCACTTTCTGGATTTTGTAAACTTATTTCACTCTAACTAATGTTAGAGAAGTAAAATTTCAGAGTTTGACAGTTGCAGTATTTATTGTTAAATACTTAGTAACAACTCCTATAAATATGACCTATTATGCTTTTTTGTAGGAACGGAGGAAGTATAAACCAATACAGTAATAGATAAGAGTAGTAACCTGGCATCAATAATCTCAAGCAGTTTGCTTTGGTACTTGTTGCCCAGGACCTTTGGACAAATAAATTAATATTAGGCCTAAAATCCTCAATCAAAAATCACAGTACAGTAGAACAGGAAGAAATATTTAAGATATTTATTGAGTACTTACATGAATCTTCTGGGTGGTCTTGGGATCAAGAAACGACTTAACGGTGCTCCACAACAGCCTGAAACCAGATCCTGCATTGATGATGTACATCCTGCACAAGGTCTGAGCAAAGCGAAACAAATGTCAAATTTTCTTGTTTCTCAGTTTGGCAACCAATCATACCATAAGCAAACTAGTAAAACTTGTGTATGGAAGCTAGAAAATTTTGTACCTCAGGGTAGTTGTCACCATCTATCTTTTGTAGGGTCTGGATAAGTTCCCTTGCCGCCTTGTTGAAGTTCTTAAGCCCCTGCACGTCACACACACTAAAGATTAATTTTCGGTCCTGGTGTTAATGCTTTGCTCCCTCTGGCTAGTTATATAATTTCTTTTAATTTTAACTTGGGTTTTAATGGAAATAGCACTTCAACTATAGATTTATGTTATGGTACAGTTCATCTTATGCATACATACCACTCCTTGAACATCCAGAATAGTGGTACTCTGATCAATGTGTTTCTTTGCAGCGATTGAACAAGCTGGGAACTTATCAATAAAGGTCCTCTCAAACTCTTGGACGTGATATTTAAGATATCGGTCCATGGAGGTGACTTGCATCAACTTGTTAGGATCAACCTGACCCAACTTTTCAATGTAAACTGGCCGGCCTTCCTTGTCAACTCCATGGTGTCCTTGAGGATAGTATTGCTTGACTTCTTCAACTTCCTTGAACTCAAAATCCTATACAGGAAAAATGAAAGGTATGGCAAGCCAGTTAGAAAACATCACTACACGTCTACACCACTTGAGACTAAATGAGTGCTAAACATGTCAAAAACTGACCCAATCTTAGCCCAACCGAAGAGAACTTGTCTAAAACAGATAAAATCTTGAAGCTAGGTAAAAAAATTCTCTTCAAACCCATTAAAAATAGGCATAAGATTGCATCTAACCTGAGAACCTGACCTGAACAAAATCCAATCAAATTTGAAGAATGAAATTCACAAAGGCTTATTAAAAGTAAAAATTCTAATCAAAACATTAGACCGATCAATCTAAAGATTCTAAACTGGATGACCTAACTGATCTGTTTGATTCAACTGACAGAAACATATTGTATATTATAAGAACAACATTCCTCAGAATATACAGTATATACCTCCATGATTGTGTCAGCACCAAAATCCTTTCTCCATTGGATCATGTCAGACCACATTTGCTTTGACTTCTCAATATCAAACTTCCTGGCCTTCAAGAATCTGTCAAATTATACATAATTTGTTATTAACTATTTAAACCAAGAAAAATTCAAACTAATTTCAGACAAATTGAAATAAATGTCTAGGAACAATTTTGAAATCAAGTTAATATAAAGATGGAAAATGTTACCTAAGCAGCATGTGATAATCATCATGCTTTGTAGGAAGCAATTCTTCCAAACTAAGGGCCTGACGAAATGCATCTACTGCCTTCATTTCCTCTACATCATGTTCATCTTCGAAAGCAAAAGACATGACTCTGCTGTTCCTTCTACCTTTCTTTGTCAGCGAGTTTCTGAACATGCTTGAGACATTAAAAGCCGCCTTCTTGAAGGAACCAAGCTTCGTTCTCTTCTCATCATCATAGAAATCAATGTCAGGTTTCTCAAGTCCTGAGAAAAGCAACCAAAATATCCAAATAAGATCAACATAATACCATATCAGTCAAAAGGCCTACATTTTCATCAGAAGCATAAATTGTCAGAATAAAGCACCTTGAGAACAAGAGCGGAAAACAAACACTTACCCGGTTTTAGGGACTGCGCAACAGATCCAGACATTGTTTCGGTCATGGTCATTGCCTCTACACTCATAAAACGCGTAAAAAAACTCTGCAAAGAATAGACAATCATACACTCATATCACATTGTGGTACAAATATATACAAGTACCATATAAGATTGATTTTCCAGTTATTTTGTTCCATTTATATGAGATGTTTGTGAAAGATCATGTAGGATATCAATACACATAATAGCGCGAATCATTTGAAATATTTTCAAGATACATTTGTTCATGACATTTGATTACTCTGACCTCAAGTATACCTTTATAAAATCACAAAGCGAAATCACCATTAAGATCAACAGCTCTCAGATATAGTATCATAAGTTATTACCCCAAAATATAACTTATGGTAAGTTTTTATATTGGATCAAACACGTTCAATAATAGAGGTCAATTATTTACTCTACATAATCATGGAAAAATATAAAAAGGGTTTATCAAAAAAATCAACACAATAGTAATGTTATTCATCAAACAAGTTTAACCAACTTGACATTGACATTCAATGTTGGTATTAAATTTCGTCTACATCACTACTCTACTCCACGTGACTCTTTATTACATTCATTCAATCTCGTCTACATCAATGCCATATCCATACACGTACCCAAAAAAAAACAAAAAAAACAAAAACCCTTAGGAGTTTTTAACATTGAAGAAAAACAAAATCATTATCAGCTCAATATCACCCCAAAAAAAATCTACAAAATCATAAGCTAATAACAAGAAATATACCAACTTAATGCAGAATTAATTCAAATTTGAGCAACAATGAATGCAAAAAATTGTTGCTTTTGTTTTTGTTAATTTTTTTTTTTTAATTTTGAAATAGATAATTATGTAATTAGGATAAGAAGAAAAACTAATTACCTGGAAACAAAATATGTTTAGGAGCAAAAAAATGAAGGGAGGAGAGAGAATTTGGAGGGAGTTATAGAATTGCTAGGCTCTTCACAACGGCTAGGAGACAACTCTCATTGTAAGACAGCATAATCACTTTTTTTTTAATAAAAATAATTTTTGATATTGTATTTGATACAGATGTTTTATAACACCATTGACATAGTCTTAGATTTTTGTAAATTCTTTTGTCATTAAAGAGATAGGAAAAATATAAAGGCCTAAATATAAATTAAATTAATATAGAATAAAAGAGATAGGCGGCTAAGTGAGAAATGCAAGGCACTCCGTCCATATTAATGATCATTTTCAATGTTAACAGATGGGAAAACTAGTATTGATGATTTCGAGTATGTACGTATTTTGTACGTATAATTTCCCTCGAAGTATTTATACTTTGGCCGAACTTGATTTGCAATAAGTTTCTTTGAGCTGACCTTATACGTACGGTTTAATAGTTTTCGATTTTGAATAAACCAAAGTTAATACTTTTGATGTTAATGATCATCTTTGTCAATTGTCTTTTTAAGAAGTTTCTTTGCCTTCTCCACGTTAAAATGCCCGCAATCTTACCAACCGTGGCCAACTACCTACGTAGGTGCTACCATTCTCTTTTATCCTTTATGATTTTGCAATATGAAAATCATGGAGTATTATTCCTTCAAACATAAATAATCTTGAGCATAAGGTAATGGGCATGGACCGCATGGTATTAGATTCTAAAGTAAGGATGCAAAATTATATGGAGTACCGATCTATGTAAAAGTATCATTTATAAACATTGGCATGATAAATATGCGAGTTTAAAAGATCGCCAAAATATACTCCATATTTGTTTTTTGTATTTCAGTTCCTATTTAGTTTACACCCCTACCGTAGATACCAACATACTTTGTATTTGAAAAGCATTATCATCTTATATTTATTGATATTAATGCTCAAAATTGAGTGTCGAAAATCATGTAAAATGTAAGTGAGTAAAACTTAGAAAACAGATCAAGTAATTTTTTTAAAATTGTAAAAACAAAAGTTGACATTATTATCCGATGAAAAGTCAAAAACTTTGATAAGTACTCCGTAAATTTATTCCAAACAAAAATTCCACCAAATATACATATATCCATAAATTATCAATGTTGGTAATTTCAAATTTTCACTTCCAAAACTCTAATTGATTCTTTCTCAATTTGACTAAAAGAGTGGGCAATTAATTCGCGACAAGAAATCCAGGGTACCGACAGCATGGAAGAGCCGAATTGAGGCCAACATGTAATGTTTGTAACACAAAATATTCAAATATATAATTAGTCATTTATTATAAGGTAGTTTGATGATGAAATATGGAAGAATAGTTCCAAATTTCCAATTATATTTGAGGTCCTCCACTAAGTATTGGGTCAGCCTCGTTACATTTAATCATAAACTATACTGATTATGGCCTGCCTAAGTCAAACAAAGGAAATGCATGTTATAAGTAAGATCTTTACTTCTACTCCGTAGTATTCATTAAATCATAAAGAGTTGATGCCTACTCGGCTAATTCAGCCTATTGCTCGGCCTATATCTATTTCGAATCAGTTGTTATATTATCTCAATCTCTTATAAATATAAAGTAATAATTTTACTCAATTCTCTAAAAAAAAAAAAAAAAAAAAAAAAAATCTTTCGTTGCTTTAATATAATTTTAAAAGCAAGGTCAAATTTTCTATATATATACTTCCACTGTTTAATATTAGTTAATACATTTGTGATTGGTATAAAAAAGAAATTATAGTGATGTAGGATCATATTAAAACTTTCTCAATGTCTATATATATATATATTTTATTACACATCACTTTTTAAATGTTTTTTTCTTATTAATAACTAATTGTTTTTTTTTGGTGTTTAGAGAGCTACAAGGGCATGGTGAGAATCGATCTTAGGATACCCTGAAATCGGGAGGGAAGCTCTAACCACTTGAACTACCTCTCACTCTATTAATAACTAATTGTAATAATAATGTTTGCAAATTAAACATGTGTCAATCAGTCAATGATAAACATGCTTAAAGAAATGTGTCAACTAATATAAAAACGGAGGAAGTAATATTGATGATATACAAGTACTCCTCCGTTTCATATAATTATAATTTCCGTGAAGGATTACCTCTATTTATATATCAAGCTTTTAATTAAGTAGTTTAGAAAACTACTCATTGCCTCCAACCTGCCCACCTACCCTCCTTTTGTTTAAGATATTCAAGTAAATATGTCCTCATAATGTAAAGCAAGAAAAACTGCATTTAATATTTTTTTGAATAGAAGAAGAATTACATAATTGTCTGCAAATAACTGGCACAATCTTAGTGTTATTAATATTAATATAATCATAAAGATATTAGCTAAAGATTGTCATATAAATCAATTATTGGTGTATATGGTGGGTGAGTGACTTTGAGAGTAATTAAGAACTAATAAGAAGCTTACACGTCATATATCATTATATTTTTAATATCATTTTGGACTTTTAGGTCAATGATCACAGCTTAAATATTCAAGTACTCCTGAGTAATATTAGCACACACACAAATATATATTAGGGTATTTAGCAATATTGGAACAAGTATATTATTAATCAAGGATTTAAAGTGCTTTATTTAGTAGTCATTGCTAGTTAAACCTAATTTGTTACATACCAATAAAAGTACCCAAGTCTACATAATAGAAGGCCTACTATTGTTGTCTTGCACAAGAAAGTGCTCTCTCTAACAACTATTCGTAGAAGATTTTGATAAAACATACACGACTCATTATGTATAAATCTTAAGAATTTCCTCCCTAGTAGGTTTAAATTATTTTGATAAAACATTATTTTGCTATTACATGCTTAACACGCGTTGTTATGTGTTGCATGACAACATGATGCTCAAGAGTATGATATAATCTAAGAGTACGATAATATTGTACTACACATTATAAAGTGTTCAAATGGAAGTGTGTTATATATGATTCAATGTTTCTTATTTTATGTCAACATTCAATAAGTTAGAAATGCGATTTATATCTGATTCAATCATGCAATCTCAAGGCCTCATTTATCTATTGAAAACCAAAACACAAAATTAATTAATAACTATATATATTATGTGATTAGTAATTTTTTTTTAAAAAAAGTCATGCAATTATTCTTAATTATCTCATGATCATTGTGAAATAAAGAGAGTAATTGTTATCCTATGTAATGACATGGGATCCAAATATTATTTCGTATACCGTACTACAGTAGTTTATACTTCGTACTTCATAATAGATCATTTCTTTGTTGTTAATTTTGCGATTTTATTTGAGCGGGGCTTCCTTAGTTAGGATCTTAGGAAATGGGCGTTGGTGTTGGACTATTGGTTGGGCCATCCTACTCCTAACTCCTAACAGTTCTAAGGCCCATCAAATGCAGACAACTTCATTCATATGTTGGCTAGTGTGTACTCAGTACAGTCAGTAGTGTTCATTCCCTTGAAAAAAAAAAAAAAACACTTAAAACAACACAAATCAAATAGCGCTATCAAATTGAGTCTACAGTCAATAATAATTAGGGTCCAATTGGATTGATTGGTATGAAGGTTTATATGAGATCACTATGCCACTCTTCACTTCATAATTGGAGTGTTCAACACATTTATCGAGAGACAAATCGAGCAACAGATTGGATTGCTAATATAGGTCATTTAGTGTTTGATAATATGCATATTGATGTTTCTAATAGCTCTACCTTATTCCCTATTCTTTCCTCTGATGCATTAGGATTTCCCCTCATGAGAAGGATTTTTTAATATTATTTTCCTTACCTTTATTTTTTTTAAAAAAAAAAAAAAAAACAAACAAACTATGCCAACGCGAATTGCACGCATGCATAGTAAATTTATTTCATTTTCTAGTCACTTCAATATGTGTCAGGTTGTGGTCATATCGAATAAATTTTTACTAGCTCCTAGGTTTCGTAATTAGGGTCTAATTGACTAATTGGGTTGAGTCTTTTAGTATGAAGGTTAATATGGGATCACTATGACAATGCGGATTTAATGCATAATCGGTAAAATTCATTTCGGATCACTTCAGTATGTGTCGGGTTATGATCAAATCGGATTAGTTTTTGCCAGCTAGCATACAAGTTTTCGAACCCGCTCATACGAGTAGTAAGTAGATCGTTGACCACTACAAAGAAGTGACCTATTGCCCTACACTATCACTTCCTTTCTCTCTCCTACTGTTACTCTTCCTCTCTGTGAACAACCATGGCGGCCACCCACCTTCTCTCTCAATCCACAACCCTCAATCAAACCCCTAACCTCTCTTCTAAACCCGAAACCCCTTTTCTTTCAAACCGCCTTATCACCTTCAACAAACCCTTTTCCCCAAAACCCTCAATCACCTTCAACAAACCTCTCTTAACCCCAAAACCCTTAACTCTCAAAGCAGCTGCTACCCAAAACGCTGCAACATTAGAGCCCCAAACTAGCGATTTCAAGCATTGTTTCTCAAAAAAAGAAGATGGGTATTTGTATTGTGAAGGGCAAAAGGTGCAAGATGTTATGGAAAGTGTTGAAAAGAGGCCATTTTATTTGTATAGTAAACCCCAAATTACTAGAAATGTTGTGGCTTATAAAAATGCTCTTGAAGGGTTGAGATCAATTATTGGTTATGCTATAAAGGCTAATAATAATGTCAAGATTTTGGAACATTTGAGGGAATTGGGTTGTGGGGCTGTTCTTGTTAGTGGTAATGAGCTCAGGCTTGCTTTGGCTACTGGTTTTGATCCCACTAAGTAAGATTACATCTCTTTCTCTCTCAATTTGGGTAATTTGGTGTAGTTTATGATTGTATTTTGCTGTTTATGTGCTTGAAAATAGATGGTTTTAATGTAACTTGCTTGTTGTGAAATGCTGTATTTGTGGCCTTTATGTATGAATCAGTGTTACCTAATTTGCGGTAGGATTTGGTACTCCAAACGGGTATGGAAATGCAACTTGCTACCTAATTGAAGTTGTTCAATGTTTGTGTGTGTGTGTTGAAGAGAGGGTGATGATAGTTTATTGTTCAATGCTTGGAAAATGCTCATTGATCATGGTATTGATATGGAGCTAGTTAATGGTCTCTTATGAATCATTACTTTGTTTCTTTGCATTTAATAATGTTACAATTTTATTATACTCTGTAGTTGACAACTATAAGTTGAAGCATTGGGGGTATTGGTTTGTTTGTAGCTTGTGTGAACCCTTAATTGATTAGACTCTGAAATAATGTAGCTTGTCCACTAAGATGATGTCTTGATGGTAGGTGTATCTTCAATGGAAATGGGAAGACATTGGAGGATTTAGTCCTTGCTGCTGAGAGCGGTGTATTCGTGAACATTGACAGTGAGTTTGACTTGGACAACATCATTTCAGCTGCTAAAATTACAGGGAAAAGGGTGAATGTATTGCTTCGAATTAACCCTGATGTTGATCCTCAGGTATGTCTGTTAAGATGTCATCTTATTTATTCATATATTATTTTTCCTTTTTAACACTACTATACTTTTGGTTGTTTGAGATAAATCTATTGTCTTCAATTGGTATGGCATGTGTAGTGAAATGTCAAATGTTATGGAAGCTTGGAACCTTGGCTTGTTAAAGAATTTTTTGAGGCATGTTTGCTACAGTATATAGTCCCTTTTTTTGGGGCCTAGGAATCTGATATATCTCTGTGATTCAATTGCATTGTCTAAGCTGAACAGTCTGTAGCTCATTCTGTGGTATCGTTGCTTTAACCTTTTTCATGCCCATGGGAGACCAGAGTCCTGTGTTGAGTATTCCATATTTCCGTTGTAGAAAAGGAGAACTGATATAAAGTTGTGGCAGAGCTCTGGGAGAGTCAGAGTTTAGCAATATTCATCAATTTGTTTTCCTTGACATTACTTCTTTGTCTCCTAATGTTATTCTTCAATTTGTTTTCCTTGACATTATTCCTTTGTCCAATTTGTCTTTTTTTGTGTCAGGTAAGGAAAGGTTACCAAATAAGATTCGGGGTAAACTCAATTGACAAACCAAATATGAAATTTGGGCAATCTTTAAGGGACGGAAGGGTTATTCTTTTTAGTCAAACTCAAAATCATTTATCATCTTTCACAAGCGAACATGGCCTTGGGTCCCTACTCCCTAGTGCAATGCTTTGACTATAATTGGTTTAAAATTTTGAATTGCACCCACACCTTCATTTTAGTTTTCAAATTATGAAATTTTAAATGTCTGAAAGTGCTTGTTGAATCCTGTCAATATGCAAATATACATGATTTTCATCATTGAAAGTAATAGGTGAGTGTATGTAAGGGAGAGAAACCGGGAGGCCTAAATTGCCATTTATGAACAATGATAGGTGTAGTTGCATTTACATTCATTTAGGCAAGATAAATTCTTTCATGCCTTTTTTCTTGTGTTTCCATATGGCTTACCTATTGGTCGTTACTTTTAGGTCCATCCTTATGTTGCCACAGGGAACAAGAACTCCAAATTCGGTATTAGAAATGAGAAATTACAATGGTTTTTGGATGCTGTGAAAGCTCATCCTAATGAGCTAAAGCTAGTTGGAGCTCATTGCCATCTTGGATCAACAATCACCAAGGTATTAAAGGTCTTTTTTTTCTTAAGTGTTTTGAGTACTTTCAGTTTATTGATTCTGAGATGCCCATATAAACTGTCTAATCTTCGGGACTACTTTGTTGGTGTCTGTTTATTTTGCTTTGTAATTCATAATTCATAGCCTCTCAATAGTTAAAAAATATTTTTGTACCCATGTACAGGTGGATATATTCAGGGATGCTGCTGTCCTTATGGTAGACTATATAGACCAAATTCGTGACCAAGGTTTCGAGATTAGTTACTTGAACATCGGAGGTGGTCTGGGAATAGATTACTATCATGCTGGTGCTGTTCTTCCTACACCTAGAGATCTTATTAACACAGTAAGGCCATAGCAGATCTGTACATGCAGATCTAAATTACTCTAAGTCATATAATTAGGCTGAATTGATGTTGATGATAAAATTGGTTATGACCATTTATGCTTGTTGCAGGTGCGTGAATTGGTCCTCTCACGAGATCTCAACCTTATCATTGAACCAGGAAGATCACTTATTGCAAATACCTGTTGCCTAGTTAATCGTGTCACTGGTGTCAAAACTAATGGTACAAAGAATTTTATTGTGATTGATGGGAGCATGGCAGAACTTATCCGTCCGAGTCTTTATGATGCTTACCAAGTAAGTAGATTTCCTGGCAGTTGTATTCAATTTAACCACAAGGCTAGTACTGCGCTAAATTGTAGTACTGTAATTTACATGGGTCCAGCAACTGTCGAAACAGCTTTCTAACTACTGTAAATAATATCTGCAGCATATAGAGCTAGTTTCTCCAGCTCCATCAGATGTAGAGTTATTAACCTTTGATGTGGTTGGCCCAGTCTGTGAGTCAGCTGATTTCTTGGGCAAGGAGCGCAAACTTCCTACTCCACAAAGTGTAATGATAATGCCTTTTTCTCCTATTCGATCCCTTTGGTTTAAGTTGTTAAGAATAAATTTCATGTAATCATGTTTTAATACTTGGGTTTTGGTTTGCAGGGAGCTGGATTAGTAGTTCATGATGCAGGTGCCTATTGCATGAGCATGGCCTCCACCTACAATCTCAAGATGCGCCCACCAGAATACTGGGTACTGGGTCTTATCCCTTAATTATGGGAAAATATCTGTTTCCGCATCTTGCTCCCTGATTATCCATTTCTTAACTTAAATGAGGATTGTCACTGTGTCTTGATTATGAACTTAGGTCTTTTTTTTTTTGACAAAATTACATCATTGGAAGCCAGTTTTAATTCTTATTTTTCCTTTGTTTAGTGCCTTAGTAGAAAAATCAGAAAATAAATCTAAAGACTGTTTGTTTCAACCCTTTAAAAAAGAAATGGAATGGAATGGAATGGGATTAGAGGGAGGAATGACTCATATTCAATCCATTCCACTAATCCGATAAAGTTGCTTTGTTCAGCAAAATTGGGGCTCACCATATGGTTTTACTCTTGCACTTGGATCTTCCTCCTTGTACTTCCTTTCTTTCTCTTCTTTGTGCTATATCAGGCTCTTCCATGGTTTTATACTTGGTGCTTGTGACCTTTATTATCAACCTAATAATATTATTGACCCCTTTGCAGTCCAAATAGTCAGATAATAGAAAAACTCTGCAACCAAATGCTGGGTTTAGTTACATGGATAATTTTTTTTCCCTTACTTTTCATTTTCTTTCATTTGGATTGTTAAAGGAGTGAAACCAAACAGGAATAAATTTTAGAGATTGAGGGATTGTTTCATTTTATGGACTGAGCAAGTCGTCTATTTTTTGGTGGTGGTGAGGTCGCTTTGTGTTTTTGTTAGTAATGCTTTTGTGAGTGTACTAAATACTATAATCTCTTTGTAGATTGAAGAAGATGGATCAGTTGCCAAAATCCGCCATGGTGAGACATTCGAAGACCACATGAGATACTTTTCTGGTCTCTAATCATTAGTCGGTGAAATGTTGCCATCATCCAACTTGAAGAGGATTGAGTACTTGCCTGTTGTAGGGAAAATGATGTAATCTATTAGATAAGCATTTGCCTGGAGATTGCTGCATGCTTTGTAATGTTCACAGTATATTAGTGTTCTTCTTTCCAGTTTACTGAGAGCACTGATGTACTTCGGCGTAATTGAAATATTTTGCCCTTAATTAGTTAATGCACTGCCACATTTTTTCCCCTCCCGTCCTTCCCTTAGTTCCCTGTTCTCTTCTTCTTGTGTTACTGGAAGGGATTTGCCTGTATATGGTGTTTAGTTGATTAGTTCATCCATAAGTTCACTGCCCCTGATTTTCTTCTCTCATTCTTCATTTTCTCTAATTTATATTAAGACATTTGCAATAATGGCCTTAATGGGTCCCTAATAAAGGTCTGTATGTTGCCTCATTTTTTTAACTTATTGTATCTTATTTTAAAAAAATTAAGTTCAAATAAAAATTTAGACAAAATAAGTTAAAAAAAAAAAAATCAGATAAATAAGTTCTAAAAAAATACAGTAATTTCAGATAAAATAAGTTCTTAAAAAAATAATTTCAGATAAAATAAGTTTAGACAAAGTAAAATATGTAGTAATGTCACACACCTAGTAATTTACTCGTATTTATAACATAAAATTTACTCGAGAGGGTAGGAGAAATTCTTCACACACTCCCAAGTCCCAACAAGGTTAGAACACAGATAGATATAGATGGTTAAGAACACCCACTCATACGTCATACCCAAGGGGAAATTGGTCCTTAAAGATAGCGCAAAATTACAGCTGTCAGTTTCTGACCCGAACCGTTAAACTCGACTGTTTCGAACCGATCCGAAAGGAAACTGAACTGTTAAAAATCCGTTTTTTGAAAATCGAAAACCTGTCTGATTCGATTGTTTCAAACCCATAACTGAACTGAACTGAATAGTTGCAAACCGTTAATGCCTAAACCCATTATCAAATCAAACCGTTATAACTCGAATCCGAGAGCAACCTGAACCAATTACGTCCGAACCCGATAGTAACCCAACGAAATTTAAACCGAAACTGGCTAAACCCGACTAAAATCTGTTATGACCAAACCGCTTATTACCCGTTACCCGTTGTGACCGAACTGTTTACAACCCGGAACTAGTTTTGACCGAACCGCTCACAACCCATTATCCGTAATAATCGAACCGTTATAATCTACTACCCGTTATGACCGAATCGTTTATAACCTGTTATGACCGAATCGTTTATAACCTGTTATGACTGAATCGTTTACAACCCGTAACTCGTTATGACTAAACTGTTTACAACATGTAAATCGTTTTGTCCAAACCTTTTACAACCCGCAACTTGAATTACCAAACAACTTGAATTACATCGAAATTCTTAACCACTCACAACGTCACAAGGCATATGAATCTAAACCCAATCCGAAACTAAACCGTTTACACAAACTTGATACCCCTTACTAATGCCTTATTATATATAGATATGCTTAATGTATTGAATGTAATAGTGTTACTCTTCCCACACCTTTTATTTTATATTTTTACTAAAAAATCAAAGATAGTGTACTTGGATTATTATTTATTAATGTACAGTATAAAGTATCAACTAAAACATTTTTGGGGTTAGAAGGCAATTAAAGTTGCTATGTGAAACAATCTATGTAATGGCCATTAAGAGGTTTTTACTATATACATTTAAATATATTGACAATAACAAGTTTAATAAAATAGACACAAAACTAAGTATTTAAAGAGTACAACAATTTTTCGAAATTAAAATTGCATAGGATAAAGCAATGGATAATACATTAATACCTAAAAAACACTTATATCATAACTAGAAGAAAATCAGATCATTTCATACAAGTATACAACCAAAAGCATCTCTTATGATGCACAAATTAAGTTTAAATTGCAACCATAGAGGAAATAGCTCAATATCAATTATAAAAACCACCAGTAGGGGTAGACAGAAACCAAAGATCAATTAGTTTTTAGTTATACTATTTAGTAATTAGTTAGTCACCATTCAAAATGCTCTATAGTACTTTTGAGCTCAACAACAAAAGGTGAACATAGCCTAAGCCTAAAATATACGGCTTTTTAATAGATACAAAATGTGACCATAATCCCATGTTGAAGTAGCAGCAACGAACAACGAACAACGAATGTGCCCCCTGTACTTGTAAAAAAGTCATATAAATATGAAAAAATAGCAATTAAATATTAATAAGAACTGAAAGCTAGAACATTGTAACAATAAGAAATGAAAAAACAACAAATAAATATTAATAAGAAATTTGGAAAAAAAAAAAAAAAGAAAAAAAAAAGAAGAGAGATAGTAGTATACGAGGATTAAACCACTGCAAAACAAAGTCAATTTCACAATTAACAAAGTCAAATTATAAAGATAGTAGTAAATGAGGATTAAACAACTAGGATAGACATAAGTCATGTAAATCGAGGATTAAACAACCCAAAACAACTAGATCTGTACGTATACTTCATATTTAATTCCAATGTCATCGATTTTCACACTAATATTACTTAAACATTTAGATAGGCCAAAAAAAAATAATTTTTTTATTATACTTTAAAGCCTTAAAAAAAGATCGAAATATACCTTGATTATGTGGAGGAGAAGAGTCGTGAATCGTGATATAGGCAAAATGAGCTGAGAGCTGATGAAATAAACCTTAATTATGTGGAGAAGAAGGTTAATTTTTTTCTTTTACAGAGAGGGTCACTAATTCTAGAGAGAGAGAGGGGTGGAATACTGAATGAATGAATGGAGTTTATGAAGGCGGATGAATTAGGTTAACAAGACCAAGATAAGTGGTCATATATATATGATGGGCCTTATTGTTTCGTCCTATACTAAGGCCCCGTTCTTTAGAGCTGCTCTGCTCTGCTTTGCTCTGCTGAAATCTGCTCTGCTTTGCTCTGCTCTGCTGAAATCTGCTCTGCTCTGCTTCAATCTGCTCTGCTCTGCCCTGCTCTGCTCTTCTTAAAATTAATACTTAATATTGAATTATTATAATAATAATGTATATTTAATAATAATAATAATAATAAATAATTAATACTTAATGATAATAATAATAAATATTTAATAATAATAAATAAATAATATTTAATAATAATAATAAATATTTAATAATAATAATATATAATTAATATTTAATAATAATAATATATAAATAATATTTAATAATAACAATAAATATTTAATAATAATAATATATAATTAATATTTAATAATAATAATATATAAATAATATTTAATAATAATAATAAATATTTAATAATAATAATAATATATAATTAATATTTAATAATAATAATATATAATTAATATTTAATAATAATAATATATAATATTTAATAATAATAATAATATTAAATATTAATATTTAATAATAATAATAATTAATATTTAATAATAATAATATTAATAATAATATAATTAATATTTAATAATAATAATATTAATAATAACATAATTAATATTTGATAATAATAATAATATTAATAATAATAATATAATTAATATTTAATAATATAAATATTATTAATTATAATTAATATTTAATAATAAAATTTAATGATTATAATAGTAGTAGTAGTAGTAGTAGTAGTAGTAGTAGTAGTAGTAGTAGTAGTAGTAGTAGTAATAATAATTGTAGTAATAATAATAATAATAATAATAATAATAGTAATAATAATAATAATAATAATAATAGTAATAATAATAATAATAATAATAATAATAGTAATAATAATATTAGTAATTATAATAATATTAGTAATAATAATAATATTAATATTAATGAAATCTGCTCTGCTCTGCTCGGCTCTGCTTTGCTCTGCTCTGCTCTGCTTCAATCTGCTCTGCTCTGCTGAAATCTGCTCTGCTCTGCTCTGCTTTGCTCTGCTCTGCTCTGCCCAGAAGCTCAAAAGAACAGGGCCTAAGGTAGGATCACTTTAGGAGGGAATTTTCCCTCCATCCAAAACTTTACTACGTACTTACTTTTTTTTCTTTTAAAATCATTAATTTATCAACAAATTTATTTATTGATTTATTTGTGTTATCTAATTACTAATCTATTTAATATTTCTAAAAAAACTAATTTAAAGTCATATTTTAATTTATTTAATAAGGAAATTATAAAAGTAACTAATAAGGAGTTCGTAAATAAAAAATAATAATTAAAGAAAAGTAACTAATAAGGAGATTTTTCTTTCCAAAAAAAAATAGAATATAAGGAGATTATGACTAAATAACTACTATAGCGTATTTATGATCCGACCAATTATAACCTTACTAATTCAAATTCATTAACTGATCAACTTAACATGCATAGTCATTTCTCGATTTTGACCCGATATGATACATATTGTATGACAGTGTGACACAACTCGAGTATGACTTGAGTTAGTTCAGATCAAATGACTAAAAACTACTAGCTTATTATATATATATATATATATATATATATATATATATATATATATATATATATATATATATATATATATATATATATATATATATATATATTTTAAGAAACTAACGTACTATAATTAGTAAATCGCTAATTAAAACAACATATAAATATAACTGGCCTATTACCTATTACTATAAGCCTATAACTTTATAGCGTATTTACGATCCAACCAATTATAACCTTATTGATTCAAATTCATTAACTGAACAACTTAACATGTATAGTCATTTCTCGATTTTGACTTGATATGATACATATTGTATGACAGTGTGACACAACTTGTTTATGACTTGAGTGGGTTCAAATGACTCACTTTTTCTCATTATTAGATCAATCCATTTTATATATTAATGACTCGTATAGTCATAATAGTTAACCCAATGTGTTTGATTGTTTATGACTCGACTTGTTCTAATTTGATACCTATCCATTCAAACTTGTTTAAGTCTCTAGTTGATTTCGATCCGATTTGAATTCATGAATGACCAAATAAACCCAATACTTTATAACTTGACTCGATTATAACATTAGTGAACTTATTTGTTTAATTTACTATAGCACTATTCAATCAACCCAATTTGCTTTGTGACCCCTATTACTTGTGAGTTTATGACTAAACCCCTTCTAACTTGCTACCCAATTAACCTAATGTGTTTATGATTAGACCAATTACAACCTAACCCATTCTTGCCCATTATCCAATTAACCAAACTCGATAATGATAAGAACAGATTTTAAGCCGATATGATTTATGACCCATTTTCAATTTAACCCAAATCGATTATGACTAAAACCAATAATGACCTGGCCCGGTTTTAGCCCAGCTGTTTTGAACTGAAAGTCGTTTTCAAACTGACACAATTCAACCCGAACCGATTATGACCTAAATCGATACTGACACGGCCTGATTTACCTAATCAGTTTTGAGCCGAAACCTGTTTTCAAACTGACATATTTCAACCCAGACCGATTATGAACTGAACCGATAATGACCAAAACCAATTTAACCCGATCTGTTTTCAAACTGAAACCCGTTTTCCAACCAACCCAGTTCAACCCAAACTGATTATGACCCGAATCGATAACAACCCGATCCGATTAAGTCTGGATCTATTTTGAACCGAAACCCGCTATAACTGGCAAAACCTGTTTTCAAACCGACCCAGTTCAATTCAAACTGATTATGACTCGAACCGATTACTACCCGATCCGATTAAGACCCGATCCGAATAGAAACCGCAATAAATATAACCAAACCAAACCGACCCGATAATTTTCAAAACCAATCCGAACCGACTCGTTGTTAATTTTAAACCTTTAAAACCCGACCCATTATAACCCGAAATTGATAAACCCAACCCAAAAGTGAACCGTTTACCTGAATTGACTCGATAGATAGATCTAATATCCAATCACATAAAAGTCTAAAACATGTAATTTGGCGCGAATTTGCGCGCCCTTTCTTCCTCTAAACCTCACTTCTTTCTTCACCATATTTTCATGTCCTACTTTCCAAAAATTGCTGCTGCGATTCAATCAATTAATTCGATCTCTTCTATCAGATTACGATCGGTAAGCTTCTCTTTCGATCTGATTTTTCTAATAACATCAATTGTACTCCATATTGTTTCATGCTTAAACCCTAAATTTTTAATTTTTTTGTTAACATTGTTTTATTACAGTATCTAATTCATGAAATTTGCTTCATTACTGCTTAATTTCATGTTGAATTATTTTTCTTTGTGAATAATTTCAATTTCGTAGAGTGAAATGGTTACATCATATCGGATTTCTGTAAAAAAATGTTTTTCTATTGCAGAAATTTCTCGATTTTTGTGCCGTTTCGATGGCTAGTGAGATTAGAAACGTTAGTAATGGAACAAGCAATGATAAAATTGATTTGAGAAGGGGATACCAAGTAGTTGTTGCGGCAACTAAGGAAATGGGTATTGGGAAAGATGGGAAATTGCCATGGAAATTGCCTTCTGACCTTAAATTTTTTAAGGATATTACTTTGCAAACTTCTAATGCTGAGAAAAAGAATGCTGTTATAATGGGGAGAAAGACATGGGAGAGTATTCCTCGTAAGAATCGGCCTTTGCCCGGTAGACTTAACGTTGTTCTCACTCATTCTCGAGATTATGATGTTGGAAGTTTGGATGATGCTGTGACTTGTGGAAGCATCAATTCTGCTTTGGAGTTGTTGGGAATGCGCCCGTATGATCTTTTGATTGAGAGGGTGTTTGTCATTGGCGGTGGTCAGATCTTGAGGTTGGCATTTATATTGTGTTTCCATGAATATTGAGTAGGAATGTATCTTTTGCATAAAGGGTTTAATGCTTTTTGTATGTAGGGAGGCGCTCAATGCTCCAGCTTGCGATGCGATCCATATTACTGAGATTGAGACCGATATAGAGTGTGACACATTTATGCCCCCTGTGGATAATTCTTTGTTTCAGCCTTGGTATACGTCTTTTCCTTTGGTTGAGAACAATATACGACACTCTTTCGTTACATATGTCCGTGTGAGAAGGACTGCGGCTGATATTGGTACACATATCAATACTGCCAAAGCACTATCTAGTAAGTTTGAGGTACAGGACTTCTCCTTCCTGCCTCAAATGGTAATTGATAGACATCAGGAGTATTTGTACCTTAAGCTAGTTCAAGAGATCCTGTCAAGTGGGAATCTCAAGGATGATAGGACAGGGACTGGGACCCTATCAAAATTTGGTTGTCAGGTACATCAAACTGTTTGTTTATATTAAGTTCGTATTTTGTTTTTGTTTTGGTCTTTAGTTATCGATTTGATGGTTTTTGCCTGCAGATGCGGTTCAATCTGCGCAAGAGTTTCCCACTTCTTACTACCAAGGCATGTAATTTCTAATCAAGTTTCCAGCTTATTGCTTCTCTTTATGATTTATTTTGAGGATTTTAGCTATTTATGTTTTCCTGAAACGGCTTGTTGATATGATCATACATATAGACTAGGATAAATAATATGGTGAATACTGGATGCTAGTTGTGGAAAAAATCTATTCGAACTCTTAAGCTATATATACTGACAAGTATCTTTATCATTTGAAATTACAGAGGGTATTTTGGCGAGGTGTTGTAGAGAAACTATTGTGGTTTATTAGTGGTTCCACAAATGCCAAGGTATTGTATACAAACTCTGAGAATCATTTTTTTTTTTGTTGATTCAAAATTGCTTTCTTTTTAATGAAGTTGCTGCTTCCTTGCTGTTAATCTAATACTTATCTGAGATTCACACTAGGCTGAAGATGCCTTCGAGACATAATGCTACTTTTTTGTGGAAATTACCATGAACTGCTTAGTCTGTTTTTAATGCTACGGAGTATGAGCTAATTTTCCAAGCCTGCCTTGATGCAACCTCTGAGTTTTTGATGCTTTGCATGGTAGACCTTCTATTGAGGGGCAATTTTGAATTCTATTTCAGACCTAGCTTTCAGTGAATTGTTAAATGTAAATTTCACTTCACAACAGTGGACTGTTGCCATACCCTTATCAATTTAGGCATTCAGATTTCAGATGCTGAAATGGATAATAGAAAAGAAAGGCACAATAAATCACCAGAGTGAATGCAGAAGAGTTTGCTCAAGCATGATGGACTATTCATCTATGAATACATATTATATCCTGGTTAAGAGGAATATATAAACTTGCATATAAGATTCACTATCTTGTACGTAGTAAATAACTATCTTCCTTCCGTCAAGTGTCTATACTAATAATGGTTTTAATGACCTTTGGGTTTGATAACTGAAATTCAAGGTGTAAGTGTCTAACAAGTGTTTTCGTTTTTTCAGGTTCTGCAAGAGAAAGGCATACATATTTGGGATGGAAATGCATCCAGAATTTATCTTGATAGGTTAACCAAAAAATTGCAGCTCAAATTTTGTCTGGTTATATGTTATTGTTTTGCATATATGCCTTGACATGCATCCGTTCCTGTTGCAGCATTGGTCTACCAGACAGGGAAGAGGGAGACTTAGGACCTGTATATGGATTCCAGTGGCGGCACTTTGGTGCTAGGTTGATCCATAATGTTCGAGAGATTTTTATATGTTGCTTGACATGAAGAAGCCAGATGTTAGTTCTTATGTCTACTTTTTACTTCTACAGATATACCAGCATGCATGCTGACTACACTGGGCAAGGATTTGATCAGTTGTTAGATGTTATACACAAGATTAAGAATAAGCCAGATGACAGGCGTATCATCCTCTCAGCTTGGAATCCTTCTGATCTTAAATTAATGGCATTGCCTCCATGCCACATGTTTTCTCAGGTATTTGTTGAGATTCAAGTTATTTGCTTTTATGTATTCTTTTATTTCTTTGGTGCTTACTTTCTTTGTTACAGTTCTATGTAGCAAATGGTGAGCTATCTTGTCAAATGTACCAGCGGTCAGCAGACATGGGCTTGGGGGTTCCCTTTAATATTGCGTCTTACGCTCTATTGACGTGTATGATTGCTCATGTCTGTGGTAAGCATATTTGCAGCTACTTTTATCTATCCTTTGCTCAGGCTAGTCGTTGATTTTGGATGTATATTCTTAACAAAATTTTCTTCATTGCAGATCTTATTCCTGGGGATTTCATTCATGTCATTGGAGATACTCATGTTTATCGCAACCATATTGCGCCTTTGCAAGAACAATTACAGAACCTTCCTAAACCTTTTCCTGTAAGCATTAGTGATGTAGCTAGCTTTGATTTGATATAAGATAGTTACCTTTTCTTTTTTAGGCTATTGGGTTTCTCTCTCCAAATGAAATCTAATGTTTGTATTTTAACAGGCTTTGAAGATCAACACTCAGAAGAAGAATATAGATTCTTTTGTAGCAACTGATTTCGAGCTTGTGGGTTATGATCCTCACCAGAAAATTGAAATGAAGATGGCAGTTTAAAGTTCACTCTTGACTGTGAGTCTGTGATGTTAATATTAGCCATTGATTAATTGAAATAATGTTATCATGTTGCCTTTTCAAAATCATGTATACAGTTGCCTATTTATTGATCAGGTATTCAAGTCGCTACAATATGTTTTATGTATTTACTGTTCTGAGTGTCTGAGTTTTTGTGTTGTTGATCCTTGATTTTACTTAATCTAATATTTTGCATTCATTTGGCAATATAGTATAGGAATAATATAGAATGTTGATACACGATTAATGAATAGAAAAGGTAACCAAGATTTGAAGCTCTAAACATCCTTTATAGAAGTTGTAAATTTAATACACTAGATAATTATTGCAAGATGTAAGTCCCATACTACCATTACATTTCCTTAGGGGGTCATAGCATTGTGTACTATCTGGAACATATGATTCCTAATTCAGTATTTGAACACTTTCCTTGATCTCCTCTTCAAACTCCTTACTTTCCACTTCTGCTACCTCTTTCTGCTGAGTGCTTCTGAGATCCTCACTTTTCTTTTTCTCAGCAATGAAATTCATTAGCATTCTCAGTGCCTCCTCTGAATTTTCACTTTTCATCAGCTGTTCACCTACTTCTGCAGGGGTGACCTTTTGTTTCCTGCACCTGTTGTTCAATTTCCGTCAAAAGTAGGTGTTCTGTGATGCCAAGGTAATTTGAAGAGAGTATTCTGAGTGCAGATTGGGTGCAATAGGACATGTGGATATGCAAATCCATCCTTCCTGGTCGCAAGAGTGCTGGATCAAGTCTGTCTTTGTGGTTCGTTGTGAACACAATGAGCCTCTCATCTCCACAGCTTGACCATAACCCGTCCATAAAATTAAGCAAGCCTGATAAGGTCATCTAGGTTGTAGAACAGAAAAATGTCAGTTCTAGATCATTACTCATCAAAATTTCTCTTAGAATAATTTTCAATAACTACCTCATTCCCTTGTTGAGAATATGAATCTTGAAAGTTTCTCTGGCGTGCCTTCATCTTCTTCTGTAAGTCGATAAAGCAGTCAATGTCTTCCACCACGAGTATCGATCTATTAGCTGTTGCTATCAGTAGTCTCCTAAGGTCAGAGTTTCTCCTAATATCAGTCAACTCTAGATCATATATATCAAAATTTAGATAATTAGCCATGGCTGCGATCAGACTAGGCTTTCCTGTACCCGGAGGTCCAAAGAGCAAGTAGCCGCGCTTCCATGCTTTCCCAACTTTCCTGTAGAAGTCTTTCCTCTTCACAAACCTGTCCAAATCCTCCATTATCATCTTCTTCATCTCCATGTCCATGGCTAAAGTGCCAAAATTTGCTGGGTGATCTAGATTTACAGATTGCCAAACCGTCCCCGTGGTCATATGCATTAATTCAGAATCCAGTGTGTGCAGCTTTGGGGTCTTTTTCTGTTTTTTGATCACCTGTGCTTGTTCTAGAATGTGCAGGAAGTAGGTGGTGAACACCATATCTTTGTGCTTCTTATGAAATCTCAAGTTGTAATATTGGATCTCATGATTCTCATCGATGAATCTCTTTGTTTGCACCTGTTTAGTCACTTTTTTCCAAGTAAGCTTGACTCCATTGAATATGTCAATCACTTCTTGATTTTTATCCATGGAAAATTGGATATTCGACTCTTTGATAGGCAAGATGGCTCGGAACCTGTGTATAAATGCAGAGAGTTTGGTGCCCAAGTAAAGGTCTGCAGCATAAAAAAGCTGGTTTTTAACCATTCCATCAACTTCACTGATGATTATGGTTACCTCTGAGGAGATAGAAGCAAAGAGAGCCCTGATTTTATTGGAAATGTAGTCTTGAAATTCAATGGGTACGTTGTCTCTAGCAATGCTACGTATCAGCATAGCGGCCGCAGCGGCAGAGGTAGCTGTGGAGATTATCGTTTTAACAGTAGGCATTTGGATGTTGGTGTTGAACATTTTGAGAGGTTTTTCTGATCTTGTTTTAGAAATCAGGTATGGAGTGTTTTAAGGTGCTGCATTTGGTCTTTCCTACTGTGTTTACTTAAATAGAGAATGTGGATATGCAATGGAAATTTTGAATTTTAGTATGGAGTAATTGAACTTTTTGGGAAATTGGGAGTAGTGGATTTTGGGTAGTTTCAGTGTTTCACTGTCAGTTCCTATAAGCTTTTTCTGCACGTAATAAATTAATAATTGACCCTGCTGAGTGCTGACTATAAATTGAAAGTTCAGAATCAGAAGTGATGATGCTTTTTTTGTTTTTTTATTTTATTTTATTTTAGACTCACAGAACACAGAAGTGATGATGCTTCGATGTCTTCCTCTGTTTCTTTTCTAAAGTTACGTAAAATTTAAATGTTTTGGAAGTATGTAAAATGAGAATTCTTGGAGTATTTATCTTGGGAGTAGGCAAATATTTTGATAAATTGGAATATATGCTTTTGAGAATAGGTAAATATTTTATTGAATGAGAATAGTTGCTTTGGGATTATGTAAATACTTGCTCTATATTTACTAAATAAGAATAGTTGCATTAAAAGTAGGTAAATACTAGAGTAAGTGTGTAAAAACATTATTCCTATTTTCAAATATTTACATGATCCCAAAGCAACTATTCTTATGTACTTCAAAAACTCTTCTTCGTTCATGGTAAAATCTTAACTTTCGACGGAGTACTCCATATTACTCTTACCAACACATGAGATTTAAAATGTGCTGGCCTAAAATGAAGCTGTTATGTTTTTTATTTTTATTTGTTTAATCACAGTTTTTTTTTGGGAGTTTAACAATATTATTGATATAAGTCCTATTAATACAAGTACAAAAGATAAAGGTATCCTTGTATATGACTGCAATATATCCTTGTACATACCAAGCTAAGCTTGGTCTAATGGTAAGGATTGTACCTTCCAAACCTTGAAGTTGAGGGTTTAATCCTCACTAGAGACACTTTGAGAGTGGGGATCCCTTACCCTTTCCTCCCCACTCTCAAAGTGTGACTTGCAAATACCGGACTAAAAAATCCATGAGGGTTGAGGTTTGGTCATATCCTTGTACATCCAGGTGCATGATTGATATAAAAACTTGATCTGTCCTACAGTCCTACTACTACATACGTAGTACTACATTGTATAATTATTCAACAAAAAAAAAAATATACTGCATTAATACATTGTATAAACTCTGATGTATCTTCACTGTAATTAAACTATGACCGTTCACATATATCATGTAATAAGGCTTTTCACCAGATTTCTTTTCCTTAACAATCTAAGCAATCTAGCAATATGTTTAAGTGTATAATAGTTGTTCTGAGGTTGAGGAAACTGCGACTTTAATCTCTCTGTCACTGAGACAACAATATTTGAGTATTCACTTTGTTCTCGAGCCATACGTTCCTTGACCATTATTTTGAACCTGAGAAACAAATCGTCCATGTCTGCCTCACTAAATGCAGTTGTAAGGAGAGATTCTTAATTCAGTATTTGAACACTTTCGTTGATCTCCTCTTCCAACCCCTTACTTCCAACTTCTGCTACCTCATTCTGCTGAGTGCTTCTGAGATCGTCACTTTTCTTCTTCTCAGTAATGAAATCCATTAGCATTCTCAATGCCTCCTCTGAGTCTTCACTTTTCATCAGCTGTTCAGCTACTTCTGCAGGAGTGACCTTTATTTCCTGCACCTGTTGTTCAATTTCCGTCAAAAGTGGATGCTCTGTGATGCCAAGGTAATTTGTAGAGAGTGTTCTGAGTGCAGAGTGAGTGCAATAGGACATGTAGATATGCAAATCCATCCGCCCTGGTCGCAAGAGTGCCGGGTCCAATCTGTCTTTGTGATTCGTCGTGAACACAATGATCCTCTCATCTCCACAGCTTGACCATAACCCGTCCATAAAATTAAGCAAGCCTGATAGGGTCACCTAGTAATAGAACAGGAAAATGTCAGTTCTAGATCGCTACTCGTTAAAATTTCTCTTAGAATAATTTTCAATAACTAATTTACCTCATTCCCTTGTTGAAAATATGGATCATGAAAGTTTTTCTGGCGCTCCTTCATCGTCTTCTGTAAGTCGATAGAGCAGTCAATATCTTCCACCACGAGTATTGACCTATTAGCTGTTCCTATCAGTAGTCTCCTAAGATCAGAGTTTCTCCTAACATCAGTCAACTCTAGATCATATATATCAAAATTCAGGTAATTAGCCATGGCTGCGATCAGGCTAGACTTTCCTGTACCCGGAGGTCCAAACAGCAAGTAGCCGCGTTTCCATGCCTTCCCAACTTTCCTGTAGAAGTCTTTCCTCTTCACGAACCTGTCCAAATCCTCCATTATCATCTTCTTCATCTCCATGTCCATGGCTAAAGTGCCAAAATTTGCCGGGTGATCTAGATTTACCGATTGCCAAACCGTGCCCGGGCTCCTAAGCATTAAATCAGAATCCAGTGTGTGCAGCTTTGGGGTCCTTTTCTGTTTTCTGACCACCTGTGCTTGTTCTAGGATGTGCTGGAAGTAGATGGTGAACACCATGTCTTTGTGCTTCTTATGAAAGCTCAAGTTGTAGTATTGAATCTCATCGTTGGCTCTCTTTGTTTTCACCTGTTTAGTCACTTTTTTCCAAGTGAGCTTGACTCCATTGAATATGTCAATCACTTCTTGATTTTTATCCATGGAAAATAGGATATTCATCTCTTTGATAGGCAAGGTGGCTCGGAATCTGTTGGTTAAAGGCGATAGTTTGGTGCCCAAGTAAAGGTCTGCAGCATAAAAGAGCTGGTTTCTAACCATTCCATCAACTTCACTGATGATTATGGTTACCTCTGAGGAGAAAGAAGCAAAGAGAGCCCTGATTTTATAGGAAATGTAGTATTGAAATTCATTGGGTACATAGTCTCTAGCAATGCTACGTATCAGCATAGCGGCCGCAGCGGCAGAGGTAGCAGTGGATATGATCGTTTTAACTGTAGGCATTTGGATGTTAGTGTTGAACATTTTGAGAGGTTTTTCTGATCTTGTTTTTGTGATCAGGTAAGGAGTGTTTTAAGGTGCTGCATTTGGTCTTTCTTATTGTGCTTACTTTAATAGAGATTGCGGTCGTCTCTAGTGGATACGCAATGGAAATTTCAACTCTAGTGTGTGGAGTAATTGAACTTTTTGGGAGTAGTGGATTTTGGGTAGTTTCACTGGCATTTCCTATAAGATTTTTCTGCACGTAATAAATTAAGAATTGACCCTGCTGACTTTGAATTAGAAAGTTCTGAAGTGATGGGGCTTTGTTGTGTCCCATTGTTTTTTTTTTCTAAAGTTATGTTTGAGTTATTTTAACCGACATTGAGTAAAATGTTGTGGGAGTAGGTAAAATGTTTTCTACGTAGTATTTGCTGTGGAGTGGGAGTAGGTTTGGTAAATGAGATATATGCTATGGAAATAAATACAGTAAATATTTTGGTGTATGAAATAATTGTTTTGGGTTATGTACATACTACGTACTTGTATTTTGTAATTGAGAATAGTTGTATTGAAAGTAGGTATGAGGGTAATTGTGCAAAAATATACTAGTATTGGAAATAATAGGAAAATTTGCCAATTACTACTGCGTATTAATGTCATTTTGAAAATTACTACCACGAATTAAAAAACTTGTGAATTAATACCGTAAAAATTTTAAAAATTTTGATTTTACTACCAGACTCCACTTTAAACCATTTATGACGTCATATTTGATCTTTAATCCTTGATTAACCATTTACAAGACCTTAAAAAAAAAAGAAAAATAAATTCCCCCCTAACCCATGGGTGGGCTGGGATGGGGATGTTATTTTCTTTCATTACAAATTAAACTGTAAGTTTTGCAGACTTGTTCATTCTTACAAAATATGGGTTAAAACTTTTTTTTTTAATATAAAAAATTAAAAACCCTTTCTTGATTGTGAAACCTTAACTTCAACACATGAGACCTTTATAATAGTAAAATAAAACTTTTTTAAATATTAATTCATTAATTTACGGTTATCATTCGTCAAAGAAAAAAAAAAAAAAAAAATTTAAAAAAATTACGGTTATCATTGGGGAGTTGAACAATATTTTTGATGCAAGTCCTATTAAGATACAAAAGATGAATGTATCCTTGTATAAATCCAGGTGCACAGTTGATATAAAACTTCATCTGTCCTATACTCCTATGTATCCTTCACTGTAAATAAACTCTGACCGTTAATATAGATCATGTGATAAGGCTTTTCACCAGAATTATTTTCAATATGTATAAGTGAATAACAGTTGTTTTGAGGTTTAGAAAACTCCAACTTTAATCCCTCTTAGTCACTGAGACCACAATATTTAAGTATTCACTTTGTTCTCGAGCCATACGTTCCTTGACTATTGTTTTGAACCTCAGAAACAAATCATCCATGGCTGCCTCACTAAATGCAGTTGTAAGGAGAGGTTCTGTAACAGCTCTTATAGTCTTGGCAATGAATTTGGCTCGGTTTTCGAGGCTTCGGTCTGTGTCAACGCTCCAATCAACTGTAAAAGTTTCAAGTTTGTTAACAGAAAATGATCCTTCAGCCTCCACTAAATTTTTTATCTCTTCCACTGTAGGAGCGTAAAATGGCATGTTGAATCTGTCTAGTTTTTCCTGTTCAATCAAACCCTGCAGAACACTAGAAGAGTTATATATGGCTCAAGTAATGATTTAGTCACCCTTTCATGTTGTCATATATAAAATTGTGGATTATGACACGAACATATAAGTGTGAACTTTAGTATTTGTATGTACTTTTTACCCGAACTTATTCATATCTATCTGTTCATATATATGTGTGTAAATAATATTTTGACGCCCTCATCAGAAGTCAGAATTTAAAAACTTGTTGGCGTTTTGGTTATATTGGCAAACTTGGGAGTATTTTAGGATGAAAATAATAAGACCATAGTCACCTCTAGAACCATAGTTTGAATCGTAGAGCCAAGCAATTCCCAAATTGAATCAGGGTCATTTCTCTGAATGCTACCCTGCAGAGTCAAGACCATACGGCCACCAGGTACCATCTCCTTCGCTCGTGACCTCAAGAAGAGAGTGAAGTCCCTCTTAAACTGTGCATAGTATGCCTGTAATATCTCTGGAGGGCTTGTTTTTGCTATGTATATATTCCCTTTGTTCAATGCTTCTCCAATGCTACTTTCCAATTCTCTTGGTACCTGCCATTGCAATCCCACATCCAAGTTAAGAAATAATGTACCTAGTATATGCAGAAAATAAAGACATGAAGTATAATCCCAAGAAGAAAATATATCCATTTTCTTTGCATATGCACTAGAAGTAGTAGATCTTGCTCTGCATCAAGGGATTTTATGTCATGCTTCTCGCTATAATGTGACTACTGTTTTTGGTCATTCTACAGTAGTATTGTATATATGGTGTATACGACGTGGTTATACCTGTGAGAGCCAATGAACACTGTAAGACGAGTGTACAAAGTGAAGGAATTGGTCAGGAAAAATTCTTCCATAGAATGATTTAGGTGTTCCTGATACTGAACATGGTCCGAAATCAGTGCCTTTTTCTTCTTTTAGACTCTGATAAAAGCTTGGGAGCAAGTTAAATATAGCATTGAAATCATTCCCTGGGAGATCATTGAGGAATACTCCAAATTTAGGGGATTTTCGATTAAATTTCTGTCGTTCCTCATCAATTATATCAATGATTTCTGAGACTACCAACAACGAGTTAGGCCCGGAAGAACAGCCTAAGTCAGCTATCAGTAGACATTCTGGCTGTAAGGCATGGTACAGATCTCTTATGCTTTCTTGTAGTACCGGCCTCGCCTTGTTTATCATGGTTCTCTGCTCCACAAAACAAGAAAAAAATAGGCCTTAAAGGGGTAGCTGTACAGTAAACTGAACATGTATGTGTGTGTTAAATTTTAGTACAATACATTTATGATTTTATGGAAATAAAATTTTACAAAATTTGAATAATTTTCATACTCGCCTCATGATTGGGTTTCCCTTTCCCATGAAAATGGCTCAATTAAGCGAATGCTGTTTCAGAAAAGGTTCTACACGTTTTATGTATCTCAATATGTCACGTTATATTTGTATATGTGACTATTATATCCGAACAAAAAATGAATGTATTTATAGATGTTCAAAGCCATTTACGTTTACAAAGGTGATTAGAGATGTTCAAACCTGAAGTAAGGAGTTCTTTGCATAACTACTTTGCCCATCTCCTTCATGTGGAGAACATTCTCTACTTCCATGTGAGCACCTATCTATTATTTTCACTCTAGTCTAAGTATAGTATTAATGATAATTTTATAAGTTTTGTGTCTTATATATTCTTTACATTACTAATTCAGGTGTAAATATATGCGTACCAAATAGGCAAATACTACAAGCTTACTAAATTAGTCCTAAAACTTGAGTGATGGTACTGTAAGTGCAAAGGTTGTGCTGCGTGATTCACGTCTCTGCTAATCCATCTTCTTTCTCTCATTTTTAAGCTCTTATTATTATTAAAGCTTTCACAATATTTAGTGTCCCATAAACCTAGGGTACCCTGGTAGCTTAAGGGTTAAGAAGGAAGTTCTACATTATTTAAAATTCAATTTTATTTATTTAAATTCTTATTTATTTAGTTTTAACTTTTAAGTTTCTAACCAGAATTCTACCAAACATTAGGGAGTAGACTATTGCATCTACTTTCTCAAGGTGATCTTTTATTCCTCTTAGTCAAAGTATAAAAAATGGAAGACATATTACTTTATTAGTTTTTAGAAATTTTATTGTAAGTTATAAAATCTAAAGTAGAACCCGAGAACAATAAAACCCCTTGCGCAATAATACTACCTCCGTTAATTATTATGTGCAACAAAAGCGTATTATTTGTGAGATATAAAATATTTTTTTGTTGCACATAATAATTAATGTAGGTAATAATAATGAACAGGAGAATAACTGTGTGAGAGTGTATGCGACACACATGGTACTATACTACTATGTACTGTGTGTGTGAAACGTGAAACATGCACCAACGAAGAGCATGATTTTCCGAGCAATCGTTAACCGTTTGCTTATAGGAGAGACCGAGAGACTAGGGAAATCAAGGTAGTCTCTCCTATAATAATAAAGTTGGTGACATTAGATGACCCTTTTTCTCCCTCCGCTTAACCTCACGTTTGAAATTTGGAGTTAATCAACTATTCTAGCCTCTTATCTCATGATTTTCCGTGCATTTGGAATATTGTATGTATAACATAATTTGTTTGTAAATAGTACTCTGCACTCTGTAATACTTCATACTAAGTTGTTTAGTATTCCTTCTCGATTTCTACTTTCTTGCTTACCCAGTGGAAAGCTGAACAAATGCAGCCTAGATCTTCAATTGGTTAGTACAGATCCTTAAGCCTTAGATTTACGTTATGCCCCAGCCTTAATCCACTTTTATGTGGTCTCTCTTCTGCTTTGGCCCTTCCTTTTCTCTTTAATTCTTTACTCTCTTTTTTATTTTCTTCCCCCCTTAAAATAAAGTGAATCTTTCATTTACTAAAATTCAAACATAAAAAGGTAAGTTAATAAACAAGCATCTAAGGTGTCACGAAGTAGTTGTGTCGTAAATTTTTGTACTTTCATAGGTAGAAGTGGAACTCATTAGATATTTAAGATTGGAATATGTAACATCCTAATGGTGGTTGATATTTTAGGACATTTATCTTCTACATAAAATCCGGCATTATCTACAACATGTTATCTTATTATTGGATGGAACAATAAAGTACGAATAAAGTGGTGGTCCCAAACTCAACATATTTGCTAACATGGTTTTGCTAAAGATGAAAATTGTTACGGGGTGTTGTCTTGCAAAAATGGCTAATTATAGGCTTCCTAATTGCTAGCCTTAAAAAGAATTGAATAAAGAAGGTTGGCAAGATTAAAGGATTTCCTTTGAACTTAATCAAATTAATTAGGTATAGTACTAGATAATGATCCATGGATGTACACCAGCGTTCTTTTGCCTTTATTATCTTTATAATTCTGCTCCACCTAATAACTTAGCTAAAAACTTCCAGATCATTCATTAAATTATATCAGAACCAACTTCCTTTTGGATTGTACTAAACATAGGTTATGTATGTATTATTTATAAAGTACCTAAAAGTACTAGTATTAAATCTTCAATAACATTGTATCACACATTGCATGATATTGTTATAAATTACGAGTTTATGACCTTTATATTGTACTGTGTAAAAAAATGCATCTATTCTGTGTCACTTAAACCTTCGAATTCTTAAATAGTTAAACAACTTGAACATGGATAACATGAACTTAAAAATCTTCGCTCTAATTACAATTATCAATTGGATCTATATGTGATACTTAAACAATAGGAACTTTGAAATTGACAGACTTATATAATATTCCTTCATGTGAATTGGCTTACCAAGAAGATCATCAACATATACTGGCCATCCACCAGGAGGTAAGGAGGACAGATTCTTTAGGGTATAAAATTCTCATTGTCTGGTTCTTTTTTTGCATCTAGATACCGAAAATTCGAACAATTTTAGCAGCAGAGGATATATCATGTATCAGTATATTGCATCATATGCAGTAGAACAAAATAAATGTCATAGATTTTAGATTTTGCCCCTTAACAGACAGATGCATTTCATCTCTTTATCATATATTCTTCTTGCTTGGCTACTTGGGTATTTTATTTAATTTTTTTTTTCTCCTTTCTTCCATCAAAACTTTTCCTTGTATTTTGACCATCAAATTAGAAAATAATATTCATAAATAAATGTATTTATGTTACATTTCACACAAATGAAGAAAGAGACATAAAATTACATGAAGAAAGAGACATAAAATTACATGAAGAAAGAGACATAAAATTACAAACTGTTAGAAAAAGAAATACCACAGCACATTGCTTACTCTATAAATTCGAAATATTATCTACCAAGGAAAATGGTCTTTATGGGCTACACGTAATGAAATTAATTTGATCGACTTACCTTTAAGGTATCAAGTATCAACAATCATGTTTATAATGATAATAATAATAAGTTAATGTTAACGTAGCTCTAAGGATTATGAATAAGAAGTTAAAAGTAAATATAAAAATATAGTTGCAAGTGATATAACTAAACGTGGTACACGTTTATGGCTTTAGCCTTTTATTACCTTGTTCAAGATATACACATATGAAACTTTCCTTTTTCACTTTTACTGTGGATTTGGTTATTACGTTCTAGCTCTTACCTTCTCAGAATTGATACAAAAGAGACAAAATAAGGTAATGCTAAATTGCTAATTTAAGATTTTTTTTTTTAAAAAAATATATACATACATACATCAGTCAATCATCAATAACTTAATACTAAAAGCGAAACCACTGATGACACATGTCATCCAAAAGTTGAAAATTTTCCCTCCACTTTTTTTTTTTTTTTTGGTTGTCTATCGTTTGTATGAAAAGTATTTATAGCTTATAATATTCACCTTCCACAATTGTATTTTTTCTATACACACTCAAATGAAATATTTTTTACTTATTTATTTTTCCTTAGGTAATTTGGTTATCAATCAATAACTTAATATTAACAGCGAAACCACTGATGACACATGTCATCCACTAGTTGAAAATTTTCCCTCCACTTTTTTTTTTTTTTTTTTTTGATTGTCTATCGTTTATATGAAAAGTATTTATAGCCTATAATATTCACCTTCCACAATTGTATTTTTTCTATACACACTCAAATGAAATATTTTTTTACTTATTTATTTTTCCTTAGGTAATTTGGTTATAAAAATGAACAAATAAGTAGTATATTAAGATACTATAATTTTTTTTAAAGTATATAATTGTTAAATTTTGTGTTAATGTTATACTTTACTATACAAGTATAATTTAATAAAAACCGTGCATTGCATGGTATATATATATATATATATATATATATATATATATATATATATGTGGACTAAGTCTTTGTTCTTTCCACCTTGACCTGTTTATCTTAATTTCACTTATTTTAGGTCTAATAAGTTTAAAGTTGAGTAATATACTAATATATATAAATAAACTAAGATCAAAGGTAATAAATTCAATCGATATTATAAATTCAGATAAGATAAACTCAAGGGCTAAGGTGACATAAAATGAAATTCAAATGAAAACAACACTAACTTAAGCCAATAGAGCGGATTTATTTCCATGTTGACTTGCAAACAGATTAACAGAATATATTAACCGCAGCATCTGAATATATAGCCATATCTAAGAGCATCTGATTCCGTTAAAGAATGAGATCAGCTAGTAAAGACAAATGTTTAACTTTGTTAGTGACTTTTGCTAATCAACATACTTAAAAATTTCATCATAATCTTGGTTTATCAGACCCATGTCAAAACTAAGTTGAGGCCTAGATTCGAATGATTCGGTATTCCCTTCACTCATCATTATTTGTAATTTTGTCCCAACTCTTAATATATAATTGAGGAATGAACTATGACAATTTTTTTTAACATCTGATTCTATTCCAGGGGATTATTCCCGAACGGAGCTTGTAGGGGACATGCCTAGTATAACAAGTCTACTTAAAACAGAGAGTGGGATTGGAACTTAGTACCTAATAACCTATGGCTATGTATATGTAACCTTATCAAACGATACATGGTCTAGTGGTAAAGGTTCGTATCTTTTAACCTCAAGGTTTTACTTTAACCTGAGCTTAGTTGAGTTATGCGAGGTTTCAATTTAATAGGACACTTCCTTCTTTCCGTATCAAAAAAACACGTACTAATAAAGACCTTAATTGTGATAAAAGAATGGAGTCCAGGAAATTTTCCAAGCAAAAAACTTGTATTTTTATACTAAAGTTTAAAACCCTTAAGGCAAACTATAGCAAATAACAAGTACACTACCATTTTCAGAAGTAAAACTGTACAAAAACCTTCCAAAAACAACTAACACCCACGCCCCCCCCCCCCCCCCCCCCCCCCCCCCCCCCCCCAAATCAAAGTAGTACTATTGTACAAAATCTACTCTATAAGAGCAGAGTACTCTTCTTCTCTCAAAAACCTCTGTTGTCTAGCTATAAAGTTTTCTACTATCTTCTGAAATTCTTCAGTACTCATATGATCTTCAGGGTAATGACCATCCTTTGCAACCTTATTACATCCACAACCTCTCAAGCTCTTAATCTCCGTGTTCGATCTTCGTAATCCACAGCACTTATTCTCTACTACCTTTTCCCTCCTCACCTTCTCTGACTTACTCCTGTGGTAGATTTTGATCACCTGCTGCTGTTCTGAAGTCGAAAAAATCATTGCCATCATCGCGTTTTCCTCTGGCATTATCTGTTTTTTAACATATTTTTGAACTGTCTTCATGTTCTTACGCTCTAATGAAGAAGTTTTTGGTGACTTAAGGTTGCTGTTTAGATGCCCTGAGTTCACAAAAAGAGTGATCACGATTGCGTTCCCTAGGATGAACACGAACTGAGGGCTAACTAGGAAGATAGATAAACTGTTGATGAATTCATTTGAAAGCTGGAATAATGCTAAGGGTAACTGAAATGATAGCCTTGAGATCACTGCAAGAATTAGGATGATTTCGAAAACTCGAAAAAAATGTGTGATCTTTCTTAGTTTTTGGTACCTAAGTTTGATGGATTTTGCTTTCTCTACTTTGATGTGGTTTATGTTTAAGGGATTCATTTGCTAATTTAGAAAGTTGAAGAGAATTTTGCTAGCAAATCGTTTTGTTGCTAGCTTATAAGTCTTAACCAAAAAAAAGAGTTTGGAATATTGAATTTTGTGATCAAAACATAGTTTGATGAATTAAGTTTTTGGATATTAAGAGGGAAAATTATTGAAGTATGAAGGAGAAATAATGAGAAAAATGGTTGAGTTGGGTGCACAAAGAGTGAGTGAGCCACTATATATAAAGGCAAAGGATATAAAGTAAAGTACACTAAGAGTAATTAGTTTTAGTGATATTTTTTAGAAAAATTATTTGAGTGTGGGTTTGGTATACACAATAGAATAAGGAACATCTTTTCTCTTTTAGTCACTTTTACTAAATCTATTATCTATGATTTAATTTATTGCTTATTTATATGTTTTAAAAATTATAATGCTACCTCCACCAAAGTTTTATTTTTCCCCATTGTTGAAATAATAGATGATACTCCATCCATATTAGATGAGTAGATTTTTAAAAAAAATAAATAAATAAAAAAATATTTCCATTGTTATAATTAACTCTTCAATTGTAAACACTACATTATTAGGGTGGCTTATAGAGCATGCCTATCAAAAGCTCAAAATAAATATTATACTTGAATTATTCGAGGGGAAAGATTAATTTATTGTTGCAAATCCGAATTCAATTAATCAATTGTATTGTAATTTAAGCTCAAAAACAAAGATCCTTCTATTTAAAAAAAATAAAAAAATAAAAAAAATCTAAGTGAACTATAAACAAAGATCCTTCTATTTATATAAAAAAATAAAATTAAATAATAAAATCTCAAATTCTAATAAATCTAAGTGAACCATCAATAGTATTTGTGTAGATATACAAAAACTTGTTTACAAAGCATGTTATTTTTAGAAATAAAAGGCATATAACATGATATTCATAATATAGCTATACCTAGTAATTAAAAACTCAATTACTAGTGACATAAGGCTCATTTTTCTTTAAAATTTCTTAGATATACCAAATTACCAAGTACATGCCAACCTTATCTCTAATTTAATATATGCAAGTTATGTAAGTCATGTAAATGCTTCTTCTAAAAGTCCCTTTGACTTCATTAGTTTCATTCATACACAACACACAATTACTATTCATGTAAATTCAATGTTCACTATTTCAATATTTTTTAAAAAAATTTCATTTTACCAATTCAAATGCATAGAATAAAATTAATAAATTAATAATTGTATCTTGACTAATTATGTGCACTAATTTTGTCTAAAATCAGTCAAAATAAGTTAAATTAAACAAGGCCAGATTAAATAATTACTTAAGGTAAACTATCATGTTTGATTGTTTTAGCTAACCCCAAGAGTGAACTAGGTTAGAAGCTAAATTGTCACATCCTAAATTAGGCTCTTTGCCATTAAGAAGTGCCATGTGGCAAAAGACAATATTATCATTGGCCATCCTTTTCTTACTTCCTTACTAAGATAGTGTCACGGAAATTAGCAGCCATAAATTTTAAAATCAACTTCCACCGTGCTTGACAAAATTCACTTTAATCATAACAATTACTTCATAGCCCCACCAAAAAAAATAATGCAACAACTTTAGTCTAAAAATTAAATATAATGTATACTTGTATACGATATGTCTTGGGTCTTTATTTAAATTTTTGGTGCTTTATTTTAATAGGTCCCTTCAAATTTTACCGTTTTTCTGTTAAACTTTCCGTTACTTTGAGACCATTATGGAGATATCAAAATATGGTGGAGACATCACATCAAATTAGTTTCTCTCTTTAAGTTTTTATTTTCTTTTTGAAAAGATAGTGCTACGTTACAACAATCAATTTTTCGCGTATCTAACCATATACTAGCATCAAGGGTTGCAGACTAAGGGCATGTTCTCATTGATTGAACTGAACTTATTAGAGTTGAATTGAACTGAGCCGAACTGAACTGAATTGAGCTGAAATAATGAATATTTTATGAGAGAAGGAAATTAGGAGCTGAACTGAATTGAACTGAACTGAACTGAACTAAACTTATTAGAACTGAATTGAAATGAACTGAAAATAATCCTGATGAGAACAGGGCCTAATTGCACCACTTAGTTTGGGCATTGTATAAACTTTTGGTGCATTAGTAACGTGTTTTGATGTCTGCATTTGATGGTGCTTACAATTGTTTGTTAAGGTAGGGTGTACTTACATCACAAGTTAGTCGTCGGAGACGCATATGTGCCCTTACATGGCATGTTTATTGTGCAGGTGATGGATCAAAATTAATGCACAATTTATATTATTTTTTAGGACACAAAATAATTTGCAATCAAGCGGAATTTGAATGGAGACACTTACAAGTTACAACTCATTTGGTACGGAGTAAATGGTTATTACAGAATACAACACATGTAGGTTGTCATAATGATAAAGTATCAACAAATTTCATTGATTAAAATCTATATGAAAAGATCAGTAAAAAAAGGAGAGAGGAAAACGATTTTTGTAAGGGAAAAAATGATATACTATATATACATTAAGGGCTACGTATATAAGTTAAAAGCCTAAAAGGAAAGGAACTAGGTATAGAAATATTAGAATAAAGCAAATATAAATTAATTTCAATATTTACTAATCTACTCATTATTTTTTTCACAAAAAGGTGATATGAATATCAATTTAGGAAGTTTATACAAGTCTTATATGTGGAGTAGCATAATTCCAGTGAGTTTTGTAAGCCGTAGTAGTAGAAAGCCATAGAGAACTTCTAGAGCTAAAGTATTACAAGTACTTTTTAGTGATGAGATTTGACCCTTTATTGACCATATTTTCAATGTTACTAGGTTAGTATTAAGTAATCAATTACATACTAATAAAAGCGAATCTAAGAGAACACTTGTAAATGCGTTATTAAAAAAATTCCCGCCAAAATTACTTTTTAAAAAAAATATTATTACATTAAAAAAAAAAAGATTGCATTTAGATTATGACTTTTTTTTTATATAAAATCTAAAGTAAACTTCCTAAAATATCGACTTGCACATTATAACTATCACATATTTAAATATTTTCTCTCTCATGTTTTTATTGTTTTAATACAAACTGTATTTCATTTTTAATACGAACTGTATTTCACACGGTTTAATACTGATCAATCGATTTAGTTTTTTAATATCTAATTATATTTTCATTATAATTAGCCAATATCCGTGCATTACACGGGGTTTCACCTAGTAAGTACTATAAATGTGAAATGTCTAGAACTCTTCTAAAAGAGTAGAATAAATATCTCTGCTTTAGATAAATAATACTTCGGTATATATTATAGTAAAATAATAGTATAATAAAAAGGAAAATTTGAAAAATACCATGTATGGTAATCAATTTTGACATTATCCCCTCAAGTTTTTTTTTTTAATCTTACCACCTAGTTTTTTCCAAAACCTTTAAAACTCTCACCGCTTTTGCAAGTGACGTCATGGGTCCCACTTTTGCATTTTCCCTCTCTTTCCCCCTCTCTTCCCTCTCTTCCCTCGATTTCCCCTGTCTTGCTTCTCCTTTCTTTCTATCTCTTCTCCTTTCTTTGTGAAACCCTAACATTCAACACTCATCTTTCAATCTCTCTCATTTCTTTGGTATTTTGGGCACAATCACTTTGGTATTTTGGGGTGTGGTGGTGTATTTCTTTTTTTTTTTTATGCATATGAACATGATCATCTAAATGAATAATCACCACTACAATGTTAGTGTTTTAGCCCCAATTGCATGATTTAATTGTGTTTTCGCCCCAATTACTTGTTTTAATTGTCCAACTATTCATTCAATTTTCAATTCATGGACCCTTATTTTTCGAATTTAGCAAAACCCCCAAATTGATTATCCAAACCCTAATTACACTAATCAATTCAATTCGTTGAATGTTAGATTGTAGAAATTAATACCTAATTTGCGAAATTTGTGTAATTGAAATCAAATTTGATAGAAGAGATTGAAATAAGGGAGAAGGAAGACAGGGAAATCAAGGGAGGTCGAAGGAAGAGAGAGGGGAAAAGAGGGAAAATGAAAAAGAAGGACCATAATGATGTCACTTGCAAAAGTGGTGGGAGTTTTAAAGGTTTTGAAAAAAACTTGGTGGTAAGATTTAAAAAAAAAAAAATGAGGTGGTTATGTCAAAATTGACTACTATACATGGTGGTATTTTTTAAATTTTCCTAATAAAAATAGTTTTAACTTTTGTTTTCACTATAGTGTAGTATCTTTGATCATGTAGTTCACTTTTAGAGATAGAATTTTAATATATATATATATATATATATATATATATATATATATATATATCATGGCCAACCCACCATTTTTATATACAGTACTTGGTAAAAGATTTAGGCTACATTTTTTAAGTAGGCATTTGATAGTCTTTTGTTATGCATCAGTAGCTAGCTAATCTAGCTATTAGATATGCTCAAATCTCAACGGCACGCACATTACACTTGAACATGCAAACTCCTTAATTTAACAAATTGGCCAATATATGCACACCTCGCATCAAATCACTCCGGATCATCCAACCTCTAGTACTATACAAGCAAACTGACTTAGAATTAATTGAGTTGAATTCAGCTTAAATTGATCAATAAACTATCTTATAAGCTATACACTAAAGTCCCTTCAAAAATTTAAAGATGTTTTCTATTGTCATGCTTTAAGCTTTAAAGTAGGACCAAAATAATGAATTGTACAAACATCACATATAAAAAGTGAAGTGAAATGAATTGAATCTTAGTTAGGAGGTTAGGATAACACATTAACACTAGACTACAAGAGTATTAGTTGCTTCACTAATAAAGGCCATTAAACAAAACATTAGTAATAGATTAAGTTTTGTCATGATATAATCCTATATAATATAATGCACAAATTGGCTGACAAATTTTGTGAATGATTGAAACTTTTGGAACCTATACCTAAAGCAAACCTAGCTAGCCAATCTTTGTCTTGGTCAATTATTTATTTTATCTGACAATGATCTATGTGGACATCCTGCAAAAGGGTAGAAAAATTGTGCTAAAATGCTCTCAAAATTATCAGCATGTGTGCTTCATTCAATTTTCTATATTTCAAAATTATGGAGAAAAGTGGTAACTCTATTATTTTGATTCTAAATTGCATGTAGCTGATTCAAAAGATACATCTTTTTGTCTAACACAAGTTCCCACGAGAGTTCTGTTTAGAGAAATGGAGAATAGATGTGGTAATGAGAAAAACGCGTAATTGGCAATTTGCTATGAATTTTAAATTTTTTTTTATTAGGTACGTAGAGTTTGTTGACAGTCACAAATAGAAAATAAAGTAGGCAGAATTTAATTTTAAATCTACTAATTAGTATTGTCATTTTTTTTTAACAAATTAAAGTATTGGATAATAATAGTGCATGCATAAACAAGTTGCAAAAGACATCAAATATTGTACAATGTACACCATATACTATACTATACTAACAAATTAAATGAAACACGCCCAAAGTTCCAATTGGAAACCTACTTGTGTAAATAAAGAATGAAGCGTACTCGGCCTCAAATTCTACCATCATGGGCATATTGTATACAAGAGATGTGCCTAGATCGTGTATTCGTTTTAGTTTATACCCATATTATTATTAGATGAATTCTTGATTTAGAGATAAATAATTACAAACAAACTACCAAATTTAGAAATTAATTTTTTTTTTCCATGGAGTATATTTAGTTAATGTGTATGCATGCAACTTATAAATATGTTTGTAATAATAAACCTTCAATCTTAGACAAATACTCGTATGTATTTGAAAGGCTAGAAAATTTAATTTGGTCGGAATCTTTTTTATTTATCACATTTCATACTGCATTTCTTATTTCATGTGATTTGATATTTGATTGTTTGAATCACATGCAAGAGAGAGATGCTTATTCCTCCATTTCTAACAAACTTTTTCCTTATCACAAATTATACTTTTATACTTTATGTCTCAATCTCTTCGATGCATTGGAGCATGATAATTAGTATACTATAATATCCTGCTAATTAACCAGTGGTGTATGCTTAAAAAGTGGATTTTGTCACGTCGGATATGACCATAATGCATCAGATCCAACATAAATTCTCATGCAATATGACAGTCTTCGTAATCCACTGCATTTTCCAACTCATTTCCTAATTTTTATATCTTTATGTACGAATATATCCCTATGTACGAATAGAATTTGACTTTCACGGTTATAAATATTACCTCGACTCGAGTCCGTCCACGACTATTATTATATAATCATATAATTTATCTTAGTAAACTTATTTTAAAATAATCTATGAGAATATACATTAAAACTAAACTAGTTTCAAATTTATTATATGAATAGTTTTCATAAAATAGTTTAACGTTTTATCTAGTACTGATACATGGCATTAAGAATGCTTTTGAGTTCAAGGTCATTTCGATTTAAAAAGGAGATGATGTATTATAGGTCTTCGTAATCAGGTATGTATTTGTTTAAGAGATTCAGATATACAAGGACAAATTATGTGAACGAAATTTAATCTCATATAACCAGGTAAGGGCCTGTTCTCATTGACTGAAATGAGCTAAATTGAACTGAACTGAACTTATTAGAGCTGAACTGAACTGAATATTTTATGAGAGAAGGAAATTAGGAGCTGAACTGAACTGAACTTATTAGAGCTGAGCTGAACTGAACTGAAGTGAAAATAATCTGATGAGAATAGGGCCTAAATATGAAAACAGATTTTTATTCTTTGCTGACATTTATCAGATTGAAAAAGAAGTACGTACTTCATAATTTCATATCCTAAGTGAATCCAAAGATCTGTAACCCATGGATTGGGCCCATTCTTGTTTCAATTAATTACATTTTCATCATGGCCTGGGCTTCAATTACACAAGCCTCTGGCTCATAAGAAGTATAAATCAAGGCCCAATCACTTCGACACTACCATTCAGTGAGCATGTGACTATGAACCAAATGAGTGTTATCTGGAACCATGTAACTCCACCAGTTAGTCACTTTGTCATATAAAAGCCTGTGGTGGGTTTTGAGTTGATCTAAGGAGGTTGTGTATGTACCCTGTTAAATTGATAGTATAAGGGCAAATGGACAGTACAAACCAGTCAACCATGGCCTTCTGTGGATCATAGGGAGCAATCCATCTTTTCTTTCCAAGTTCAAAATTGTTGAAAATTATCTAAAAATGAAAGCTATAATCCGTTCCACACTATTGAAGAATTTTTGAGCATTTTTTACAAAATAAATGAATGTTGGGGGTGTTCATAACAATTGATTTAGAACCATAATAGGCCTACTAATAGGTATATATAAAGTCTCGAGACTAATTATGTTTGATTATATGACTGTTTTAAAATTATAACTAGTGTGTGGCCCAGGCGATGCTCTGGTTTTTTTTAACACTTGTAATTGAATAGATAGGTTCATTCTTTATTTATTTATTCATTCATTATTGTTTATAATTTATAATAGTTTTTCATTAAACCTTTGAATAAATTATTTATGGAACACCTATTGATTAAATATACAAACGTGTTCCTGTAAAAAAAAAGTTATATAAACATGTCCTTTGTTTATAATTTATAATATAATGAAAATAAAGACATAATTATTATCAAAATAATTAAATAACTAAAATTAATTTATAACAATAGTTAATTTTTCTTGCTTGTATGTATTACCTCGATTAGCATAATTAGCAAATAATAGGATCGATTTATTTTATTTTTTCCTTTTTTTTTTTTTTAAGAATTGTAATTATTAAATGTTCAGATTTCCATCCAATGCATATATTTATATATTTATGAGTTGAGTATAAAAGCATGATTAATATATGGATGAGATGGTAAGACACCTAATGCATATTTTTGTGGTAATGAGTTCGAATCTCATGATAGACATTTTTATTAGAATATGCTCATATTTGAAAGATGACATGGTAAGGGTGCCACGTGGCACATAAACGTTTTTAAAAATGCTTTTTAATATATAAGCATACATATAGATATAGTGATATAATAGAGATAAATCCAATTACTAACTCAGTGGTCTATTAAGGCATTGGAAATTCTTCATTACATTATCATAACCAAGCCCACCCATTATCATAAACATGTAGCCCACATTAACTTCCTTTAGCTAGTGTTGTGAGAATGTAACCATGTATCACTAGTCAGTCATATAAATGTCCAAAGTAGATTTGAGGAAGGTGTAGTTGATCAAGGGAGGGGTGTTTGTGTGTGTACTCGCATGTGTAAGGGTGTTACCAGCTAAATTGATAACATTAAAGCAAAGTGGACAATTCCTACCACATATAAATGGATAATCCTTCATCGGTTTGCCATTACCAAACCCACCTTATCATTGTAAATGTATGGGTTACCATACCCTAATCCACCCATTATCGTTGTTTAAGGCAGGTAGGGATTGTTGTTATATGTGTCACACACCATTCCCATCATCGAGTTTGGTTGTTTATAATTGTTCATCAAAACCTTTGTTAAGAGTACAATTGTATTCACAAGTTATCTCAGGCTTAGCAAAAACAATCATGTGATAAATTCCCCTAATCGCCAAAGCAATCACTTTCAATCATTTAAGGACGGAGTAGAGCAACAAGAATCATGAAAAAAATACGCACTTCCTAATAGAAACTTTGCATTCTTAACACACTGAGCAGATAGAAATAAAATAGGTTCTCAAAGGCCAAGTTTTCTAGTCGAGTATTTTGCCTCAAAGAAAGGTCTCAAAAACAAAATTATCCTACAAGATTGAAACAAAACTAGCTGCCCATGGCAACCATAACAGATGCACTAAAGAGAAGAATTAAGCAGCAGCAACTACTTTCTCATTGGTTGATCTGGTGTAAATCTGCAAGCTTGAGTGATGAGCTACCATCTTAATAGCACCCCTTGTCACAAGCTCTCTGATGGCCCTCCTTGCAAGAGATCCATTGATCTGATAGAAGAAAACCCAAAAACGTTTTAGATGAATCAGTAAAAGGAAATAGTGTAGCCAAAATTTTGATGTTGCAAAAATAACTTAAGACTGACATCAGCAACATAACATTGATCTCACCATCTCAGGGCTAATCAGCAATAGCTTAACAATGCCATAAGAACTTACATACTTTCGTATACTTAACAGCTGTTTCAATACTAACCAAGGGATAGGCAGAAAAAACAATGCAGCTGCGTCCAAGGGAAACATCACCAGGTTCCCATCCATAAATAAATATACCCGATGAGATGGTCATTTCAATTTAGTTTGATCAGTCACTCGTCTCACTCCAAAATAAAATCAATTCCAATGAGATGATTAAGGTGCCCCTCCTCTCAAAGGGATATAAAAAAAGTAACCAAACACCTCTCCACTATGCGATTTGTTAAGCAAAATAACACTCACAGTCAAACTACAGGAATAACTCACCCATCAAACAATCTAATTGCTTCATTGTTTTACCTTATCATATACTTAGTTCACACTATATGTAATCACCCTATATTAGTCACTCAACAAATCTCGAAAATCATACTACTAGGGGAAAAAAAAAAGAAAAACAAAAAAAGCAACAAATTCCGCACATCAATCTTTTGTGTATATCAATCAAAATTGATCAGCTCACATTACTGCAACTACAAACAGTAACAACTGGCCACTTAATTATCATGATAAGTAATGCCTTAATACATTTGCAGTAATCTCTAAACAAAATAGCTAGAAATGAACACTAAATTCTGACTAAGAAACCCTAAATCTTAAAACAATTTCATTGTCCCTAATCAAGAGAAAATCATTGGAAACCCATCAATCTTGATAAATGCACAAACAACACTCCTAAACGCACTACTACACATCGTAATATAAATCATACTCATATAAATCAGATCACATAATAAAAACCTGTTTTATTCTTTTTTAATATATTTCAAAACCCTAACTTACACAATCAGGTCAAAATACCCAAATTGATTACAAACCTAAACAAATATCTGAACTTTAAAGCGAAAAAATCAAATCAAATTAAAAACAAAAAGAGCGAGATGAAATTAAAGAGAAACCATACCCTGAAACGCTCAGAAAGAGTAGCAGCAGTAACCACCTTCTGCTTAGCAGCTTCAGAAAGAAGCTTGTCAAAAGTGGCGTTATCAAACAACACCAAGTTGTTCACCTTTTCCTTTTGCTTTCCCTTACTCCACTTCTGCAATTTTTACCCAAAAAAACCCATTAATCTCAAATTAAACATACAAATTATCAAAGATAAGGAAATTAGGAGATGAATTATTAAGAAATTAACCTTCTTCTTTTGCTTTCCACCTCCAGATTTAGCCGGTTTTGATGAAGGTGCAGCCTTGGTATCCTTCTTTGGAGCCTGAAAATTAATCGAAAAAAAACCCAGAAAATTAAAATCGAACAATAAAAGATGAATCGAAGAGCAAATCTCTGAAATTAGAGTATAGAGAATTAGAGAGAGATGAATACCATGGTTGATGAGAGGCAGAACTACAATGAAGAGAGAGAAAGTGAAGGAAGGATATAATAAAAGGGGTGAAGCGAATTAGGGTTTTAGATGAATATATATTCCTATTTTTTAGGTTATGGAGGGTTATTGGGTTTGGGCTGCGTGAATTTTAATATTAGGGCTTTTGATAATATGGGTCTAGGACTTGGACTCTCTTTAGAATTGGTATCGGATTCGATCTCAAACTCAGATACAGTTGTTCGTTTTATGTCAAAAATCAGAATTTCTATCCCTTAAAAACTACACCAACATTTGTCTTCAAAAAAAAAAAAAAAAAAAAAAACAAAAAAAAAAAAACACCAACATTTACTTAGAATTAAGCTAAAATACGATCCCTCAACTTTGGCATTAGTTACATATTTGGTCCCTCATCTTTGAAATGAGACAAAAAGGTCCCTCAACCACTCTTGCCTCACCATTTCTAGTGGAGGAACTTCCTAGTCAGCAAAGTTTAGGGATGTCAATGCCAACTAAGCCAAAGTTCAAGGACTTCCAGCGATAAGTCAGCAAAATTTAGGGACTATACTTATTTTTTTCAAGCAAAATTTTAGGGACTTGTTAGATCATAGTCAATTAATTAAATTAAATATAAACAAAAGTTTTTATTTAATTTTTTTTTTTTCGAAACAATATAAACAAAAGCTTAGGAATTCATAAAGTGAGTTTTTTTAACCTAATATTTATAAAGTGAGTTGGCAAAAATAAAATTGCTAATAAAATTTGATAATCATGATATATTTTATATATGTTTTTATTTATCATTCCTTTACTTCCTACCATTTTTTAGTAATCAAATTTTATACAATATATCCCACCTAAACTCATTAACCACACATCCTCAGATCCTAACTTCTAACCCCTTATATATTTAACACACCAAAATAAATTTAAATAAAAATAAATAAAACCAAAAAATATAATGTGTTTTCGAAGTGAGTGAGTAAGACAAACCCAAACTTTGTAACATAAAACTAAATAAATTTATGAAACTAGAATAAAAATAATACCACCCTATTTTTCTCATTAGTTGACAATATATTTTTTCATGAGTTTATGTTCTAAAAGGTTTTCAATTTTTTGGGTTTTTGTGTGTCAGTTTCAAGGTTTTTTTTTCTATTTATTTTGTGTTCTAAATGATTTTCAATTTTTTTGGGTTTTATGTGAGAAAAATTTAAGGGTTTTTCTTTTTTTCTTCTTTTTTCTTGTGTTAATTTCTAGGAGAAAATAATAATTTCCTTAGATCATTAACTAAATGTGTTTAACTGAAGTAAATAGCGACGACCATACATTCACACGCTTAAATTATCTCACTTATATATTTTTAAAAAGTAAATATTTTTTACTAAAATGAAATTAGTTTAATTGAACTAAATAACACTTAGGGGTTAAAACTTATAATCACTCTTGTATGGGAGCATCATGTGTCCCTTTAAGGTCCCTAAACTTTGGCTTATAATAATTACATTAGCCACCTCACTCTATAATTGTCCCTAAACTTTCATTTCTAATTTAATTAATGTCAACTCATCAGCTAAAAGTCCCTAAACTTTACATTTAAAATCATTAAATTTATTGCCACATGTGCACCAAGGTCCCTAAACTATGATTAGTCACATAATTTGTACCTGAAAAGTGAGACATTGGTGGTTGATGGACCATTTTGCCTCATTTGAAAGTTGAGGAACTAAAATGCTACAAGTACCAAACTTCAAGGACCGTATTTTAGCTTAACTCCATTTACTTAAGAGTTTTATTTATAGTACGTGTCTACATATAATAGAAGCACTAGAATATTCCTTTATTTATTTATCAAACAAAAAAAAAATAGAGATGAGGTTATTGTGTATCGTGTATCGTGACTAGGGGTGTCAATTCGGATAAACGGATGGAGTTTGGGTCGAGTCTGTTCGGGATCAAAATTATTGTTTTTACTCGGGTCGGATCAAATTCGGGTCATGGTCTATCAATTTCGGGTCGGATATGGGTCGGATCAACTCCAGATCGGTTCACTTTCGATTCGAATAAATTCGTTTCGGGTTCAAAACGAGTTTAACCGAGTTAATTTCGGGTCGGATGAATTTGGGTCGGGTTGATTTCGTTTGGGATGATTTCGATCCGGTCAAGTTTGATTTGATTAAGATAAGGTTGATCCGTTGATTCGTTAATTGGTCAATTTCGATTCAATTCCTTTCTGTGTTTGGCTGGATTTTGGTCGAGTTGGCCACATTTATATCCAAATAAGATTATTTTTAAACTAGAGTTATTATTGAGTTTTTACCTTATTATTGGGTTCAAGTCGTATAATATATTTTTATCGTTTGATTATTAATTACGAAGTACGAAGTTTTAGTTTTCTCGTTTGATCAAGTTATGTGTAATTAGTATATTTGAGGCAAATTGAGATTGAATAATTATCGATGACTTATCATACCTATATAAGTGAAACGATAAATAATGAGCTAGTGATATATTGACAAATAATAATTACATATGGTGATATATACAAATAAGAATGCCATCCTTTTAAGGTTATTACAAATCTTCAATTGTACAATCTTCAATGTCATCTTTTAGATGAGACGAATATAAAGTTTAGAAAGTAATTTTATATAATTGGTATGTACATGAAGTAAACTTGTTACTTCGGATTATTTCTTTATAGTAAAATAAGTTAACTTGTTAATAATTAGTAAATATATTAGCATAAGAACTGGAATAAAAAGGTCGATAATTAATTATGGTCGGGTTATATTCGGATTGGGTAAAAATCAAATCGAGTTAAAATCGGGTCGGGCTGATATCAGTTCGGATCAAAACAGATCGGATTAGATCGGTTATTTTTCGGGTCACTTTCGGATCGGGTTGAGCTCGGATCTGGTCAAATCGGTTCGATTTGAGTTCAGGTCGAGTCAAATCGGATTCGGGTTGTGTTCAGTTCGGATCAAATCGGTGCCGGGTCAAGTTCGGATCGGATCAAGTTCGGATTCGGATCGAGTTCAGTTCGGTTATAGATCGGGTTTGGGTCCTGATTTTCTCGGATCAAATCGCATCGGTTACAGTTCGAAACGGATAATTTTTTTCGGGTCGGTTCGGTTTTGACACCTCTAATCATGACTGTAGACTTAATGACTTATGATATTAAGAATTGTGTTAATAAAACTATACATACAATATGGAATTCCTTACAAAAATCTATAATATTATTAAAATCCACGGGATTAACATATTGATGGCATGTGTCATAATTTGTCATCGTAACATTTATGACATAGCACCACATAAATGATGACATGGCAACACATATGGATTAGATTTGAACCAACACATCCCTTGAAATACCCAACTTTTCATTACCACTATTCCGCAATTAATGTCACTTTATTACTTAATTAACATCCATATATAAATTGTAACTTTTCATTAAGCATTATATGTTGAATGAGCTACCACCACATAATATGTAATTGTAAAACAAATACTACTGCAACTCTCTTTCTATCCCCAACTAATTTTACCATTTTTATTTTATTATTTAAACTTAAGGAATTGGTTTCAAAATATTATTTTAATTCAAGGTAATTTTTTCATTTTGTATTTAAACATAACGCGGGCATTGATCGGCCCCAAACTAGTTTACAATATTAAAAAACTAAAGAATAAGTTTTCTATTAAAAGGTGATTTTATTACTGCATAATACAACTTACAGAGAGTAAAGACTTAAATTAGCTTTTAAGAGCAGTATACATACAAGTAGTAGAGTAACGTTTGTCATGAATTTATTAATTAGTAGTGATGCACTTTTGCATTCGAAAACATTATTAAGGAAAAGTGTCTACTATGTAGAAACGGAAAAAAAAAAAATCTTATAATTGGCTTAACTGTAATTTACATGTATTTATAAAATATTACGCTAATAAATACACTTATAATTACGCTTTTTCATTATTCAATCTAATACTTATGGATGCATAGCACCAAATAAAATTAGGGCCTGTTCTAAACTGAACTTATTGTAACCGAACTAAATTGAACCGAATATTTTATGAGAGAAAGAAATTAAGAACTGAACTGAACTGAACTTATTAGGGCTTGTTCTCTTTAGCTTATTTTCAGTTCAGTTCAGCTCCAATAAGTTCAGTTCAGTTCAGTTCATTTAAGTTCTTATCTTAATTTCCTTCTCTCATAAAATATTCAGTTCAGTTCAGTTCAGTTCAGCTCAGCTCCAATAAGTTCAATTCAGTTCAATTCCAATAAGTTCAGTTCAGTTCAGTTCAATTCAATTCAGTTCAGCTTAGTTCAGTCAACAGAACAGGCCCTTAGAGCCGAACTGAACTGAAATGAAAATAATTTGAAGAGAACAAACCCTTAATCCAATGAGGTAATGATCCAAACAAATATAGGGCTTGTTCTAATTTACTGAATTGAACTGAACTGAATTGAATTTATTAGAGCTGAACTGAACTGAACTGAATATTTTATGGGAGAAGGAAATTAAGAACTGAACTGAACTGATTATTTTATGAAAGAAGGAAATTAAGAACTGAAATGAAATGAACTGAATATTTTATGAGAGAAGGAAATTATGAAGTAAACTGAAAATAAGTTGAAGAGAACAGGCCCATAGTGTATACTGTATAGGACCTATTTGGTATCCTCTTACTGGACCTGTTAATTTTTGACTCGTCCGCAAACCCGACTAGAAGTCGACCCATTTTTGTGGGTCTTAAACATAATTCTTTGACCCGTATCCTATTTAACCCAAACCCGTTTAAACCCATAAATTTGTAGGTCAAACCCAACCTGAACCCATCCCGCCGACCGTTTTTATGTTTTATTTGAAAATTAATATCTAGTTTATTGGTTAAGTTTGATCATTTATTTACCACCCAACATTCATTTCTCTATCTCATTTATCCATTTCTTAAAATTGTTGCTCAAATCCACACTGACAACCTTATACATCAACTACCGACCCACACCAATTGCATCTGCATAATTTACATCATCGTCATGCCACGTTGGCCTGACCTATTTCTTAAATGTTTAAAAGCTAGTTTTGTTTTAATTTTATTATCATTTTTTATTAATTAGAAATTAGTGTGCTTTGGTGATGATTTAAATTAGGATAATTTGACTTTTGCTACCTCACAAACACATCAATTTCACTTTTGCTACCTCGGAAAAATTTTATTTTATTTTGCTACCTGACAGTTACACTTTTTTTAAGTTTTGCTACCACTTAACGGAATCCGTTAAGGAATCCGTTAAGTGAATCCATAATGACACGTGTCGCGTTATTATTGGCCCAAAAAAATAAAAAAAAATTAAAAAATAAAATTTTAAAAAAAAAGTTAAAAAAAATAAAAATAAAATAAAAAAATAAAAAAAACCTAAACTACCCAGCCACCACCCCCGCACCACCCCCGCACCACCACCCCCTTCCCCCCACCTCACCGCACCCTTCCCCGAAACCACCAGCCGCGTCGCACCACCACCCCCTACCCACCGGAACCCTTCCCCTCCCTTTCCCGCAGCCGCCTCGCCCCAAAAACCACCAAACCCAAAAACCCTAAATCCCGAAATGGCTCGAATTTGGCCACGAATTTGGCCACAAATGGCCGAAATTGGCCGATTTTGAGGCTCAGTGGCCTTGATCGGCCGATTTCGGCCTTTTAAGGCCAAATTCGTGGTCGTTTTTGGGTAGGGGGTGGTGGTGCGTTTTTGGGTTTGGTGGTTTTTGGGGGCGAGGCGGTTGCGGGAAAGGGAGGGGAAGGGTTCCGGTGGATAGGGGGTGGTGGTGCGACGCGGCTGGTGGCTTCGGGGAGGGGTGCGGTGAGGTGGGGGAAGGGGGTGGTGGCGCGGGGGTGGTGCGGGGGTGGTGGCTGGGTAGTTTAGGTTTTTTTTTTTATTTTTTTTATTTTATTTTTATTTTTTTTAACTTTTTTTTTAAAATTTTATTTTTTATTTTTTTTTTTATTTTTTTGGGCCAATAATAACGCGACACGTGTCATTATGACCCACTTAACGGATTCCTTAACGGATTCCGTTCAGTGGTAGCAAAACTTAAAAAAAGTGTAACTGTCAGGTAGCAAAATAAAATAAAATTTTTCCGAGGTAGCAAAAGTGAAATTGATGTATTTGTGAGGTAGCAAAAGTCAAATTATCCTTTAAATTATGTAGTAGGCATGTAATGGCTAAAAATAATATTGGTGAGAATTTTTGATAAAGAATAGGGAAAAAAATAGAAGTAAGCTTGAAAAATCATAATTATTTAAAAATTAGTCAAAAATAAGTTAAATAAAAAATTGTTCTAACCTCGTTGGGTTGACCCGCACCCAAAACTTTGGGTTAAGTTTGAGCATTTCTCGATCTGTGACCCGAAGTGACCCCATCTAAGATAACCCCTGACCCGAAATGACCCGACCCAATTGACCTAATTGACAGGTCTACTTCTTATCATTAACTTTGGATAGACAACAAGACAAGTATGAAAAAGTTTTGCGTTCGGAATCACAGGAAAATGGGTATAAATTGTTGGACATTTCATATAACTTTCTGAACATCAAAATTTTACATCAGTTTTTGAAGATTTTAATATACAATGTAACACTCTAGAAATTCCTTTATTTTAAAATACCTGTTTTGCCCTGTTTAAAACTTTAAATAGGAAAATCTAAGATATTACCGCCACCGTGAAAACGGCTAAGACAACTATCAAAGACACACAACGGAAGACTCTCTTTTAAAATATTTAAAACGACTCAACTTAAAAAGTCAACTCATGAAAGTAAAGTCAAACCAAAGTAAAATAAAGTCAAACCTATAACTTGGAACCATTGTAGGCCCTTAACAAAACCAATTTAATTTAAAAACCTTTACGTTAGTCTCGCAACAATAATATCATAATATAATTAAAGCAATAACACATCATAAATTATGAAAACTAGCATGATTTGCTCTTCACTCTTGCCCATCATGAATATATTTCATCACCTGAAAATCTTCTCTCTACTTGTTTCCACTACTCTCCATTAAAAATGGGTCATCATAGGGCCAAGGTAAAGACAAGTCCAACAAACACACAAACACACAATCAGCAAAGCTGAGTACATAAGCGTAATTAAACACACTAACATGCTTTTACCTATCAACACACAGCTTACCTCATTGCACCTGTTTTCAAGCACACAACACACAGCAAAACTCCTCAACTAAGTAACTAAATTATTTATTTAGTTTTGATTACACATCGAACGGGTTTCCCCCTAACCTGCCCCAATAGAGGAGTACTAACACGGGAGCTAACCGTGCCAATATAAAAGAACCACTCGTAAGTGGCGGAATTCCTGCGCATAATAAAAAGGAAAATATAGCGTCCTGTACTCCCAGTAGAAGTTATGGTCAAATATAAAGTCGCATAACTCCCCCTATATGTTCATACTCAAGGTATATACGTTCCAAGAGTTTTGGTGCGTAATCTCTTTCACTTTACGTTCTTTACATATTATTAAACTTGGTGATGACTCACAAATCATAATAACATCAAACATTATAATTATTCAAACAATTAAACACTCCAATTTAATTCTTGGATAATTAGTGACCACATAATATTTAAATGTTGAACCTTTTTTAAATCTACCTTGGTGTCAAAGACACCTTAAACGCATAATGCGTTACAAAAACACCTTAAGTGCATTAAGGCACCAACATACAATTTATTCCTCATGTTCATAGACACTTATATAGCTCTTTCCTCATGCTTATAGCATCAATAAAAATTATATGAACCATAATAAAATTCCCTTTTAATATTCCAATCCAAATTAAACATTTAGTTTAATGGCACCAGCATACAATTTATTCCTCATGTTCATAGACACTTATATAGCTCTTTCCTCATGCTTATAGCATCAATAAAAATTATATGAACCATAATAAAATTCCCTTTTAATATTCCAATCCAAATTAAACATTTAGTTTAATTAAACATGCTTTCTATCATGCCATAAATAAAAGTGTGGTTCATATTCAACATGCCAAACTATTATTATTAATCCATCATAAATAAATCATGTTTCATAATTCAATCACCAATATCAACCAAATCACAATTTCCATTCATAATCTAGCATGATACTACTTGTAATCAATTAATCACATCTAGCATGCTACTACATCACCAAAAATATGCTAAGTACGTGAATGTACCTTGAATACGATCTTAATATCGCCACGACTAATAGAAATTACTCACTTCAAAGTCTCCTACAATTTAAAATAATAATAGAGCATTAAAATCCACTCTACAGAAATTTTCAGCAATATATACTCTTATTAAACCACTCATAATTTAATTAAAACAAGCTGAAATTTTATTTAAAACCTCATACTTTAATCCCAATTAATAGGTAATTAAAATTCCTTAAAGAAACTTGATTTTTAATATACTACCAAAAATTCCAACAACATATATTGATGAAAACTTGCTGTAATTAGGCTTTAAAACACTTAAATCAAAGGTTAAACCACTCTAAATCATAATCTTTCAATAATTAATAATTTATGAAATTAGGGTTTCAAAATTGGGGCTTTTTAATTAGAATTAAAATATGAAAATTAAATTACATACTATTATAATCAAACATCATAATATTAATCACAAAACCCATATTTAATAATTAGATCTATGGTTTAAACAAAAATTAAAAAGAAAGATTATTTTATTTATTTATTTTTTTTTTTCCGAATGGAAGGTGGCCGGACAGCAGGCTGGCCACCACTACTGGCTGCTTCCAGCCGCTGGTGGTAGCCGCCACTGCCGGCTGGTGCTGTTGGTGGGCGGCGGTGGTGAATGGAAAACAAGGGGAAGGGGAAAAATAAAGAAAGAAAATAAAAAAAGAGAGAAAAATAAAGGAGAAGGGAGAGAAAGTTTACCTTGGGTTTTCTCCACTCTGAGCAAAGTTTAATTTGCCCAAGTGTTGAATATTTATACTCCTTTCTCTAGAAACCCTTCTTACCTAAACTTTCCCATTTTAACTTTCCTAATCCCTTTCCTAATAAAACTTTATTAAAATAAAACTTTCCTAAATTAAACCCCAACTTTAGTAAAATAAATAATTAAATAAACTTTCCTAAATTAAATTTTCAACTTAATAAAATAATTAATTTAAATAAAACTTTTCTTTTATAAAATATTTCCTAACTTATTTAAAATAAATAATTAAAATATCATAAATAATTCATTTCAAATTATTTGAATGCCCCACAAAATACTTATTTTAAATAAAATACGTATAAAAATACGAGATATTACATACAACTCTTTTTTTTATTTTTTAAATTTTAGCTTTTATAAATATAACTAAAGTAACAACCGTTGACACCATCCTCTATTTAAATTGTACAGATGTCAAGTTGTGGTAAAAAAATTTTCCGCCTAAATTAATTGCTGACATCATATTCTTATTTTTATTTTTACTTATTTTTTACTTTAAATTATTAAATTATATATACGGAGTATATATATTTTTTTAAGACAATTATTATATTATGTTATTTTCTATTTATTTTTTTACATTATTATGGATTTATAAAAAAAACTATCTGGCTTCCAAATAAAATTACTCCCGGTTTAAGAGTACTATTGTATAAAAAAATTTTATATCGTGCATCGCACGGGGCTAATTTAGTTTATAACTATAGTCACCGTGCATGATACGAGATCTAACCTAGTATCAATATTAAACATGTCAACTAATTTGTAAAAATAAAATATTTTACTTGTAATCCGTATACGTAGTGCTCCCTTTATTTTTATTTAAATGTCCCACTTTGACTTTGACACTATTCACCTGCACCACTTTGAATATTGTTTGTGTTTTATATGAAAGACAAAATATGATCAATGAATACTTGTAAGAACCGTCTCAAAGTATAATTTTCAAATATAAACTTTTTATAATTTATACTTGTTAATAATTAAAAGGATAAAACTATATGTAACCCTTAGGCTTGCAAATAAAAAGATAAAAGTGGAAAGAATAGATATTAAATAAACATTTATACACCAATTTACTCATAAACTGTGTATAAATACTCAAATTAATACTATAAAAGTAAGTATCTTAAATGCTTATATAGCATTAGCCTAATTAAAAAATATCATTAATCAAAATTATGCATAGCAAAACGGAGGGAATAATACAAATCGTTGTGCACTTGTGCATAAGGGTGTCAATTCGGACGATCGGATCGGGTCGGGTCAATTTTTAAAGTTAAGTCATACTAAATTATTATGTCTACGCGAGTCTAAATATGAATCGAATATTTTTCGGATCAGGTCAGGTTGGATGTGTTTTTAACACCTCTACTTATGCATATGCAATTCTCGACTTCTTTCCGCAAGACAAACTGCCAAAGTCTATTGTGTAACATGTATTTGTTCGGACTTGCTGTGTCCCTTTCTATCTGACCACTTTGTTTGTGTAATTTGGGATATTGGACTTCTATTAAATGTGGGAATTTGTGGGCCAATTATAATTGACATTCTACGGCCCTTACTTATGTTATGGGCTTTAATCCTTGTTGGGCCCACTTCTGTGATATGTCCAGCTAGGACCAAATCACAATAAAATGACTTAAGAAATTTCTACACTTTTTTTTGGAGAAAAAAAACATGAACCGTGAATTCCTGACACGTGTGCGGTCAGGAAGATATTTTCATTTTTTCCAGAAAATTATTGGCATCCTGTGATCTGGTAAACTCCAACCTTTGTAGTTTACTTTCATTTTGCATATGTTAAATCATACTGTACTAAAAATATGGTCCTTACCTTCTATGTTTCCAAATCAAGTGTATAATTGATCCTTGTTACCTAACAGTAGTTCTTTGACTCAATACTTTGTTTCCTCTTGGTAGTGTATTCTAATCACTCATCTAAAATAAAATATCGCAGTTTTTTGTTGGTCGTGTAACATCGGAGTATGAACATGTAATGTAAAAACCAAATTTGATTAGGAAACTTTTAATTATATAATATAACAAATTTAAATTTTTTCCATAAAGTTTTTTTACTAAGCATAATTATGAAAAGAAATCAAAATAAGTACACTACTATATGTAGAGTTTATAACTTTATACTAGTTTGTCTTCCAAGGTTACTATATTAGGTTAATTTCCCCAATACTGAATCTTGTTTGATACTTGCACTAGTTGAGCACTTGAGCTATAGAAAATAACCAGAAGATTACAGTGATTCATTATCATTTATCAACCTTATAGGTCAGGCTTCCAATAATGCTATTATCAATTCAATGGATGCTCAATTTTACTTATTCGTAGATGATGTATCAAAACTTAAAGATTATAGAATCTCATTTATATCAATTTTCTATTTTGGTTCTTTATGCAGAAAACTAACACACAAATACTTTGTATATAGATTCAATTTTACATATAAATTTCCTAAGATTATTCCTAACACGTAATTGAAATACTACAAGAAGTGAAGAAAGTTACAATACTATACGGTAGATCTAACTCCAAAGCTTTCTGTTAGAAAATTGAAACAAACAAAATTCATATATCCTATTCTTGCAAAGATGATTTATCACATCGTCCTTACTCCTCTTTTCATATAATCATATTGTATAATTAACAATAAAGGTTTTTGAAACAACTCTTTATAACAGTTGTAGTTGACTAGTTGGATTATCATTACGCTTTTATCGTTATACAATCTTAGTATCGATTTTTTGAAAAACCAACTACAAAGCCTAATGTTGATTGCTTTGACAATTACTTTGTACCATATTTAAAATTAGAATTTTTTTTATTTTTTATTTTTTATTTTTTTTGCAACATCAATTTCAGCATAATTGATTTTCATTTACATAGGGAGTTTGAAAAAACAAGAGGACATATCACAAATATATCCCTATCAAGTATCAAGCGTCAATTGTATCAAACACCTCAAATGTGAACCAACAAACAAGACAACGGATAATCCTTCCTTTCTCGGTGGTTAAACAGTCAAAAACTTTGAATCAACTTCTTCATTTTTTTTTTTTTTTTTTTTTTTTTTTTTGGAAAAGTTCAAGCTCCAATTAAAATTAGATATGCTTAAAAAGATTAAGGGATTGCATTAATGTACTAACGATCCTACTAGCCAATAGATTGGTCCAAAACTCCACTTCTTATCCCTTATAGCAATGCCAATTTGCTAGACAAGGATAATGCCGTGCATTACATGCTTAAAGGAAAAAAAAAGTCACTCTAAATACCATTAATAGCAAATAAATAAAGATCGAGACAAGAAAAAAGAAAAAAAAAGAAGAAGAAGTTAGGACAATTTACTAACTCATTAGGAGGCAGCACTAATTGTTTCATGCCCTTAAATCTCATCTCTCAAGTACCCAAGAACATATGGTGTTATAATTTGATGCGTGCACAACTCTAACAAAGAGTTTTAATACTCACACACGGATTGGAGTATAATCAGACGTACGTAGAAACTTTGTATTAACAACTAACACACGGTAAAAAAAAAAACATGATATTACATATCAACACAAACCAACTAATTGATCTTCTTTCCAATACAAGTTTTACTCTTTCAATTTGTAATCAAATAATTAAACTTTATCAAACAACTCTATTTTGACACTAATTTATTAGATCATTTTTAACTACATATTATAATTTATGGGAAAAAAAAAATGATTATGAGAGATTTTTTAAAAATAATTTCAATATACAAGTATATGTATTTTCAAATTATTTTTCTCGTTGAATATTAAATATATTAACAAGTTAAGTATTTTTTTATCCTTGAATAATAGACACAATCAAACGTGACAATTTTGTTTCTCAAAGTTCGACTCAGTTACTATTCCTGCGGACAAAATAAAATAAGTTTAATTACGGAGTATATTTTATGGTTAATATAATAGAAATAAATTAAGATGTGAGATCTTATTAGATTTCCCATATTATAACATTTTCAAATATTAAATTTTTTTTATAATTTTCAATTATATATTACCGAAAATATTCATGATCATGGTCATATTGATATAAAATGTTCATTAAAAATTGGCTAATATAAAGTGAATCGAATAGAGTACTCGTAGTAATTATTTGAAAAGGAAGAAAGATTTTTCTTTTTTTTTTTTTAAACGTTAATCAAACATTGCCTAATTTGTCTGCCTGTCTCTGAATATGGACAGGTGTTTGGCTACTAGTGACTAATGAGTGGGATTTTTAAGCAGCAATACACGGAAAGCAATGATATCATCTCGAAAGGCAGTAATTACATTTTGCAAACCAAAAATTACTTTATAAATTTATTTATTGGGTCAAACTCAAAGTAGCCAATAAATAAAAATTCACTCTTGCACATTTTAAGAGAGAGAAAATAGAACAAAAACAATATACAAATAAGGAAGAAGATTTCACTGTCAATAAATTTAGTTTTTCAAGGCATATAAAAATAACAAAATATAATTTTCCAGTTATCATAAGAAGAGGATTCTCGTGAAAAGAGGGCTCACAGGCCAATAAAGCCCATATTTTCACCATCATTCATGCTTGTTTGCCTCCTTATTTAGTTTCATCTTCTACCATTTCTTCATTCTCCATTATTATTGATCTTTGCAGCTTTTGGGTGTAATTCCTATTTCAAAGGTAACAACTTTCCTTATGCCACTCTTGTTATATTTTTACGCGCGAGATTTGATCTCATGTGTTGAGTACCACCTGTCAAGACTTTATGTTGGATGATATTGCAAATTATTTGTTTTTTGTTTATAATGTTGCAAATTATTTGTTGTTTGTTTATAATGTTGCTTGTTTTAGTGGGTTTACTTTGTTAATGGAGTTTTAATTATAGTTTTTGTAGTACCAATATAACACATGGAACAATTATTTTAGAAATTAAGTACAATTTTGTGATCTAATTACTTTACTTTGGTTTACTTGGTTGCTTAGATTGGAGTTGGTACTTTATTTGTTTTCTTAGGATTCTTCAATCTTCATCATTATCATTTTATCTTTATTCAGGTCTTCTGATTTGTGGGTCATTGCTAAAAATAAAAATCACCCAAAAAAGGAAAAAAGTTTGAATTTTTGGGATGGATTCTTATTGTGCAACAATTGGAGCAAATACCAAATTAGCAAGAACTGGTAAAAATTATGGAGAAAATTGTATTTGGGGAGAGAAAATCAGAGGTAGTTTAAAAAATGGCAATGTGTTGGCAAATCATTTGCCAAGGAGCTTGAAGAATGATCAAAGAGGCAGAAAGATTAACCCTGGTGTTGCTTTTTCTGTCTTGACATCAAACAATGCCACTGAGACACTTGTAAGTTCAATTTTATTGTAATTTATCTTTTCAGTCTTTAATTTGATTTGATTCATGCCCTTGTACAAGTTATGTTGATCATTATATCATTATATGTGTGTAAAGTGTCACACTTCGACGTCATTAAATCTATTTTTGTTAACACGTTCTGCATTTGTACTCGTATTTTTTTATGCCTTAGTTCAATATGTTTTTGTATGACCAGTTTGGTCTAAACTAATATGATCACGCATATTCAATCTATTATCGTATATCTGTATGACCACCCGTAGTTCAATCTATTGTTGTTGTTAATATTTCATATGATGTGTGTACTATTCCAAAGAAAAATTAGTAGGTCCTTTATTTCAACCTTCAAAACATTTAAATTTATTGCAGATTAGGGAGGCACCAATCGTCGAAAGGAAAAGTGCTGATCCTAAAAATGTGGCATCAATTATATTGGGAGGAGGTGCAGGAGCTCAGTTATTTCCACTTACCAGCAGAACAGCAACACCTGCTGTAAGTAGACCTTTGGAAATATGTATAGAACTATGAAGAGTAATATTATGGACCAATTGTGTAAATGTTATGCACATAAATGTTGTGCAACAAATAAAGTTTTGTATCAGGTTTTTGGTATGGACCATGTATATTAAATAAAGTATGATGCAGGTTCCTGTTGGAGGATGCTACAGGCTTATTGATATTCCAATGAGTAACTGCATCAACAGTGGTATAAACAAAGTATTCATATTAACTCAGTTCAATTCAGCTTCCCTTAATCGCCACATATACCGTACTTATCATGGGAACGGTATCAACTTTGGTGACGGATTTGTGGAGGTAAACTTCTGATGCAGTATACCATAGCCCAATTTAAAATGTAGATTTGAATTTTTTTTTTAATCATATGTGAGTAGCAAGATTGACCGTGAATTATGTAACAGGTTTTGGCAGCTACACAAACACAAGGAGAAGCTGGAAAGAACTGGTTCCAAGGAACAGCTGATGCTGTCAGACAATTTATATGGCTGTTTGAGGTAGGAAAGTTGATTTCATAGTTCTTTTACTGTTATTAGGATACATAGATTCAGAAATATTGGACTGTAGGAAAAGGGTATGTGCTGAATGTCTCTAATTTATACAGGATGCGAGGAATAAGAATATTGAGAATATTCTGATCTTGTCTGGTGATCAGCTCTATAGAATGGACTACATGGATCTTGTGCAGGTTCTGAATGAGTTTCTTCTTGATTTCAATTATATAAACTGGTCATCATATAATGATATTAACTACCTTTCGATCAATTACTTGCAGAATCACATTGACAGAAACTCTGATATCACAGTTTCTTGTGTTCCTGTGGGTGAGAGGTATGCTAGCATTTCCATCTTTGGTGGTTAATATTCTTTCATACTCCGAATATTTCTTTGTTCATATATTTATATAAGTTACCTGTTTGTATTTGGCTTCAAATTTACGCCTTCTCCCAGTCGTGCATCGGATTATGGACTGATGAAGATAGACAGCAGAGGACGAATTGTCCAATTTTGGGAGAAACCTAAGGGAGCTGATTTGGAAGCAATGGTGACCTATATTTCTATGATTTTTCATGTTCTTTGTCCACACAACTTGAAATGGTGAACCCTAAATCCTTTTCGCTGTCTGATTTGCTGCAGAAAGTGGACACACAAGTCCTGGGATTATCTCGAGAAGATGCTTCAAATAGTCCTTACATTGCATCCATGGGAGTTTATGTGTTTAAGACAGATGTTTTACTTAAGCTTCTGAAACAGTCATACCCAAAATCCAACGACTTTGGGTCTGAAATCCTTCCTTCTGCTGTAAAGGAACAGAATATTCAGGTATGTCATGATTAAAATGGTCTCTTGCCGATTTTCCTTCTCTTTGTTGGATTTATTACTCTTCTATCACCATACATGATACCAGCATTCTGAAATACAAAGTGGTTTTTTTTTGGGTCTTATCAGGCATATCTGTTCAGAGACTACTGGGAAGATATCGGAACCCTGAAGACTTTCTTTGATGCTAATTTAGCACTCACCAAAGAGGTGATCAAGCTTCTTAATCCACAGCTTGATAAGTCATCTATATAAAACATGCCTGCATTGATATTGAGATAAACTGTTGAATAACACAAATCATCTTGTTTTATTTTCAAACAGTCACCAAAATTTCAGTTTTATGACCCAAAGACGCCCTTCTACACATCCCCTCGGTTCCTACCACCTACGAAAATGGACAAGTGCAAGGTATGCTCTACTCTAATAACCTCTGTTTCATAGTAGATGCAGTCACTAGTAAGATTAATGACCTTATTTGAATTGTACAGATTAAGGATGCTATTATTTCCCATGGATGCTTCCTGCGAGAATGTACAGTTGAGCACTCTATCGTGGGAGAAAGGTCACGTTTGGACTCTGGTGTAGAGCTTAAGGTATAGATCTAGAAGTTTCCTATCTATCAAACTGTGTAGTAGTATGGAACTTCTTTTTCTCCTTTTTCCTGCTCTTTTCAGCAATATCTGAAAAGCTGTTTCTTTGGCCTTCTAGGATACCTTGATGATGGGTGCAGACTACTATCAAACTGAATCTGAGATCGCATCTCTTTTAGCAGAGGGTAAGGCACCAATTGGGATTGGCCGAAACACGAAAATCAGGTACACAATCTTGTCAGATTGGATTGCTGATCACACTTAACAGTATTTTTTTGCTCTACTGAAAATAATTCAGATTACTATAGCATTTGAAAACAGTTTTATTACATGTGTGTCTATAAAAGGCGATTCTTTCCTTTTGCAGGAACTGTATCATTGACAAGAATGCGAAGATAGGTAAAGATGTGATCATCACCAACAAAGATGTGAGCATACTTTACCTTATATATCCACCTTTATATGCCTTTTGTTTATTCTTTAATGCTTTTATTGAGAACATGCACATTATTGTAAAGCACAAGACTGAACACTCGTCTTTTTTCGCTACATTTTAAGGGTGTTGTGGAAGCTGATAGGCCAGAACAAGGGTTCTATATTCGATCAGGAATCACCATTGTAGTGGAGAAGGCAACCATTGAAGATGGCACCATCATATAGTCATCTTCCAAGTTCAGCAATGAAACATCTTTCATACATTAAGGCTTGAAACAGGGGATTCGGATTAGGAACCTTCAGAGGACATTATGTCAAAAGGTGAGAAGTACCGTGAGCATGGACTACAACGAACGAGCTGCCAGAGATCATATATCGCCGTATGCCTTGTATGTTCAACTAGAGACCAGCTTGGCTATGCTGTGTACAAAAGAGAAAAGTGGAGAAATAATAATAAGCTGACCTCATGCTTTTATAATCATACTACTACTACTACTACTAGAACTACATTATATAGCAACATTCTGTCTGAAATGAGAGTTTTTGGAGTAGGGAATAATTATGTGTTCAACTGTCAAATAATCATAGATTGAAATCTTGTATCAAACTTAAGTTTATACATCAATAAAAAAGTTGTACACTTTTGGGAATTACACAAATTCTTTCATGCTTCTTTATATTTTATACTCTATCCTTTGCTTGACCATAATATCCCACATTTATGGATTTTTTTTTTCTCTCTCTCTTTTACGGAGTAAATAAATTACTTAGATTTAATATTCAATAATTAGTTATTTTCTTAAAATTAAAAATTTAGTAGATCTGTGCAGCATTTGTGGTATTAAATGTGAACTAAATCAATAAAATGATGTGATGATTTTCATAGCCATGTGGCACATAGTGAAAATTTCAAGGAACAAAACCAAAACACGGAAGGTAGCTTAATTAGTTATTCAGTTACAAATTTGCAAGCAATGTAACCATTATTTTTTCTCTTCTTGAAAAATAAAAGATGGAGAATGATTCAAAAGACTATTCCTCCGCTCTCCAAACCTACCTTAACAGCATCTCCATCTCCTCCTTGCCTGGCATCAGAGATGCACCTGGTTAGCACCCTTCATTTCTTCGACAATTATCTAGTTGTTGTCATGTTTGTACGTTACTAGATCATTATCATATTACATTATCAACGTGACTATAATCTCGATGGAGGGTGTAATATTACTCACAATTGTCACAAGTCGAAATCAATGTTGTTGGTGCACCAGATTTTAATTTGTTGTGATCTTTTTGTTCACATAATGTTTTATGTTATCTAAATAGATTAACTCCCCTTCTTTATTATTCTAACCTGCTGAACTATGTATTGATGGCACAAGTACTGGAAGTAAAGGCTGGGGATTCACTAAGAGATGCAATACGCTTGCTGTATGAGAAGAATGTAGCAGTAGCACTCATCACAAACAACTCTAGTGCTAAAAATGCTGCCATTTCAAAGCTCTCGGATCGCTACATTGGTGTCATTAGTTTTGCTTCCATTGTCCTATGGTGCATACAGGTACAGTACCCTACTTGTCAAGTATACAAAACTACCAGTCATCAGATAGTTTATTTGGATATCAGTCACGATTTATCGTTTATTTGTATGCACAAGCTCCATATGTTATATGTACACCCGTACAGGAACAACAGATAACCATATCAATGCTACAAGATTAATTTCTATTGTATAAACAGATGAACCAATGGAATAAATAACAATCTCTTGCTTGTTTATTTTTGATAGTAAACATTATTTACTTCATCAATTTCTAAATTTGTCCAGTTTTTCAGTCCTGGTACTGTGGTCATTTAGTGATGATGAAATACTGCAGAGGCTTAAAAAGTATGAAACTAGTCAAAGACAAAAGGAAGCTAGACAACATGCTTTTGAAGGCTTCTTCTCGAGGCTAGATCAAAATCCTGATTTGAAGCAAGCTAAGGTACAATTTTCAACTCCTTCTGTCCTTCGGAAGAATTATACAATAGCCACTAGAGACTTTTTAATAAACATGTTATGTCATCATATAATAATTCAATAGGTGGGAGAGCTAGCGAAATACTTCCTATGGGATCCATACATTCCTGTGCATTTGGAAGACGATACTCTCTTTCAAGTGCTCCTGCTGCTATCTAAGCATCAGCTCCTTGTTCTGCCTATCATAGAACGAGCCACAGATCAAGTTATCGGTTTCATTTCACAGGTAATCTTCTTTCCAAAGCTTTACAGATAGATTTTCCATAATTAAGACTGCAAAGATCTTCATTTTATAGTGCTGCAGAGAACTTATTATCTTCAGTTTGGTGTAGCAGAATGCAGTAGTCAAGTTCCTTCTCCGATCAAGTGGGTTAGAGTGGTTTGACAGCATAGCTAACGTTTCCTTGTCAAAATTTCGGTACTAAAACAAGTTCAAGGATTGTATATTTTAGAAAAAACATTGAAAACACTAATCCAAGCAACATTAATGTCTATGACAGATTTCAGAGGAAGAACTCTGTCTTTCAAGTACATGGAGATCAAAGTATTTCAGAAGCATTGTTAGTTCTGTCGGAAAACAGATTCGCTAGTGTTGCTGCAGTAGACAGAATGACTGGAGAGGTGATTGGAACAGTAAGAAAAGATGACATCACCCTTCTAAACAACTATCAACTGTTTTCTAAATCCAAGTGAGTTACATCCTTAGTAGTATTACCTGTAACTGTACTACTGTAGGCTCATTTTCGACGAGTTGTTGCTAAAACAGTTTCTCTTGCTCTTGTTATAGGACTATGACTTTGGCAGAGTTCATTAAAATAGCCAGCAATGAGGACAGCTACAACCTTATTACTGAGAATCAGCAGCATGATCTGGTGGCCCAAAGTCTCCGCCTAAGAAATAATTTTATCCCGAGAATGGATTCACCAGTCATCCACAAAGAAACCGACTCCCTTAAGCAGGTCATGGTAAAAATGACAGAGACAAACAGTGAATCCAGCTGCATAGTTGATGAATCGAACAGAATGATCGCTGCCCTTACCTTAAAAGACATTATCATAGAGTTTGCTCCCCCTTGTTTGGAATCGAGGATCAATGGAGGTGGGTTCTTTGAATTCGCTTTACAGAATACTGGGTGCCATATAGAAAATGGTACCTTAGTGTCTGACCAGTAAGTCCCTCTGTGCCTTTTTTCTTTCTGTAATTTAAGGTGAAGTGAAGATGCTGTAGAATTGACTGTTCTAATCAGGTCGGTTGAATGTCACAAGCCCTGTCGAGTTAGGCTTCTTATTATTGTGTGATCTTAAAACTGTACGATTATGTGGTGTGGAGCTCAATGCTCAAGCTGTGTACAACCTTGCAATCTAATTTTCAGCTGTCTGACTCAATTCTGATATTTAGGGTCTCCAGTCGGATGCTTGGAGTTAAACTGAATTTCACAGCAGAGATTATAACCATCAGCCATCTGATAAACAACCTCGAATGAAAATTATCATGCCAAAGGCAATCTATATAGTCTCAAACCACAAACTAGGCAAATGGAGTACAAAAATTTACAAAGAAAGCACAATAGAATTGAAATATCAACAAAGGATCCCTTTATAATGAATTAATTGACAAAAGATAACTGACCACATCAAACTACAGCAGAAACACTGGGGATCATTTGGGAACTCTCCCTAACCTGTTCGGAGATGCCGATTAAGAAATTTATGCCTCACATAGCCTCCAAAGAATTAAATCATCCCTCGTTGTTGAGAAATGACACCATTGTCTTCGCAAATCATTTCAGGCTCGGTTGCAGAAAAATGATGCCTACTTGGATTCTAGACCCAAAAAAAGAGGTCCTGCCACAGAGTGGCTGCATCCAGGAGGAAAAACACTTCTGCAGGATCCGCCATTGTAAAGAACCCCACTGTGAAAAATGTAGAGTGCTAGTGTTCTCTAAAATATAATCCTGTCCACCAGTTGTTGGATTAAGAAATAAATTAAGGATAGTTCTATACATCCACATTATACAATCGCCAAGAGCATCTCCCAACGGTTTAATTTTGGTAGTCATTGCAGACGTATGTTAGTACTCCTTGGTATTCCAAACTACAATGGATCCTCTTTTCTTAAATTCGCATGATTGGATTCCATTCATGGCTTTCCCCATCAATGCCATGGCAGCAATACTTGGGAACTGTTTCTTTGCAAGCTCATCCTGCCCTATCTTCAAGCGATGAGGCTCACAGATCACCAGGGGTTCAGGATTACTTGGTGGGGGAGCAGTACTCTTCTGACACCATCTCTGAATCCAAGAACAACCGAGCATACTTCGGTTCCTGTTTGTTGCCACCAGGGATGAGGACCCACCATTTCTTGGAGACTCCACATTTTGATCTATCTCCATCTGTGCCTTGCCATGATGCTTGTGTAACTTGGCATCAAAGCTCTCTCTATTGTGTTTTGTTATTCTGTTGAAGAATGTATTAAATTTCTCATGCGAAGAGCCTTCCCCCATATCTGAACTCTTGGTACCAACCCCTAATGAATCAGAAGAACTTACCTTCAGACGCTTAATCCATCTGGTACCCGAATCTGGGCCAAGAGAACGTTCTTGTCGGGTATTACTCTCAGACCTTGAGGTCTGTTCATGAGATGAGAAGAGCTGTTTAGTATTCAAACTACGGACTCTTGAAGTACTTGGGTCTTTTCCATCTGTTGAACTTACTGCAGGTTGAAGCCCAGGTTGCTCTTCTGCCTCTTTATTTATGTCAGGTATCTCTGTGATAGGCCTTTTGCTTCTGGTTTTCTCTGAGCTTGAATCACAGGCAGCTGGTGGGCTACTTTCAGCCATAGTATCATCCTGCATGCAAAGCATCAGGCAACTACATGAGCTTATATAATTTGAAAAAGCACACTTTTGTCAGACAGTTTATAATTATTCCAAATGAAATGCTTCGAAACACCAGTATCCCATCAAAACTAGTAGATATTGGCATATTGCATGTACAAGTATTCTTGTTAAATGATCATGCAACCCATAATCAACAAGAATCAAAGAAATAGATACCTTAGTCGATGGGGATGGTTCCATACCTGTAATAAAATAAAGAAACATGCTGAATTAGTTTAAGAGAATTGCTCTAGAACAGCTCAACTTCCTGCTTAGCTAAAAAAAAGAAATAGAGGCATTGTTCAGCAAAGTCTAAAACTACATTGAGAGAGCAGCAAAATACCCAATAGAATATGCCGGTTCTTAGAAGCTTCTACTTGCATTCCATTAGTTTCAGCAGATGCTTCATTCCTTGAGCCCGTTTTACAGATGGAAGGATTTGCAGTATTTTCCTTCTCTTCACTATCATCAGTGGAGGTCCACAGAGGTTGGATCTTCACTCCTCTTGAACGAGGAGCAACGTTAGTAAACATGCTAAAAGGCCCACCAAATGTCTTCTCTTCTTGATGAGCTGAAGTTGGTTCAACCATCACCTGATGTCCTTTTGACATATTAACACAAGTTTCTTTGGTGAATAGAATGTGATGGGCTCTCTGAGAAATTTTGGGAGTATCTCCAGGTGAATTCTCCACAGAATCAACCATTGTACAAATCCTCATAGTCTCTACATTGCGGAAAGAACATGGGACGCTATCGAGGGGTTGGCCCCCATTTTGAGACTGCTGCTTGAGAAAAAAGGACTGAAAATTCTTTTTCCCTGAGGGACAACCATGTTGCAACCGTAGTCCATCACTCAGTCCAGAATCATGACAAAGGTCATTTCCCATTTTCTTTTCATGAAACAGGACTGAAGAGGATTTTTGATACTTGCAACGATCCTGACTAAAACATGTGAAATTATCATTCGAAAAGTGTCGTTCAAATACCACAACTGGCTTTGATGCATCAGATTTGTTATTATTAAAAGATCTTGATACACCTTTGCCTTTCTGTTCTTGGAATAAACTCGACATAGCTTGTTGCTTGCTATTCCTCAAATTGAAATCCCTTGAAGTATCCTCTTTACCAACAGCTAAGGTTAGAGCCATGGACTTGTGGCCAAACTCGTGATCAACTTCTGTCCCAACTGTTGAGGCACTCTCTTTGTATTGGCCAAGGGTGAGACTTGGAAAAGATAAATTACTGAGTTTATTCTTAAAATTTCCCAAATTTCCCAGTTTCTTAGTCAAATGTTCGTTAGCACATCCCCCGGTTTTTATTTCTTCAGGACTTTTACTTACTCCTTTCCCAGATTGAAGACTATCTTCTGTCTTAAGCCCACTTTGCACCAGGGAACCTCTTGTATCAACATGTCCTTTATTGTAGCGCAAAAATGAGGAATTGTCAGCAATTGATCCTGACTTAGAACTGTTATTTATCCAGCGGGGCATCCAACTCGGCTGATGGGCTTGTAAGGATGTCATCGATGTTGCATCCTCGTCATGAGAAGGCCTAGCAGCATGATCAGACATGTAGCTAGAAAATGCAAGTATCCTTTGCTAGTTTCTACTCTTCCTTAAAGCACTTTACTTACTCTCAAGATGCAATTTCCCCCTGAAATGCATACATGCAATCAAAATTCATTTTACAGAAAAATAAATGAATTCAAAGCTAATCAAACATTCAGGCATATATCCATGCATTAAGGTGAGCTCATGTACATCAATCAAGTTTCTCCATCAAGTCAGGTACCATGTTAACTCCTTATACAAAATCCTGACTTGAACGAAAATTTCCCAAGAACAACAGGTGAACTCAACAACAGTTTACTAGAGAGCAAGTAATATTAGTATAACATGACCAAGAATTGGATTGCAGCCAACTTCCAACACAGTATTACATCCTTAAGAAAATTCTTCTTAAGACAAAACAAAGAAGATTTGACATTGATTATTATCCCAGAACCCTTGGATTACATAGAGGAAAAGAACAAAGTGAGCCTTAAGACCTATGACCTATGTCAGAGGCAGACTGACTGTGCCATCAACCAAGGACAACCTCCCACCAGTGATCTGACATCAAAAATCAGCAGCCTTACTCATTTGAATTTATTTCCTTTACACCCTTAATTGTAATTTGTAAGTACATCACTATAATACTAGTTTGTGATCAATATAATAATAATAATAATAATAATAATAATAAATATACATATTTACTTCGTTCATTTTTAGTCGGGATTAATAGTTTTATCGTGTAAACTCCGTTGTTGAATTATCAATAAAGCTTTGGATCACGTGCCTAGAAGACATATTCGGTCCCTAGTTTCTTAAAAGGATAATGAAGCTCTGCTATCTGCTATGTACACGTCTGACAAAGTTTACTCCTTTATTTATTTCCTCACAACAGACCCAGCAAACTTAAACTCCAAAGTTCAAGATAGATAGCCATAGACTATTCAAATTCAAAAAAGGTCACAAAAAACCCATCTGGGTCTAGCTGCATACAAGTCAATTTCATGCTCCAAGAACTTAATGATGTAAACGAGATGTGACCTCGGGTTTCAGATACCACCCCAAGAACTTTATTCAAATTTTCATATATGGTTGGCCACACGGTGTGGTAGGGTTACTCGGTCGGTAACTGATTATTCAATCAGTGTTTTGGTATGTGTCAGCTTAGTGTTAAAAATTTCAACTACCTAAACTAATTAAAATCCACAGAACATAATTAATCACGAATTTACCATAATCGACAAATGTTTAGTACTTTAACATATAAAATTACCAAAATTCAGATCATATGAACTTAATTGAATTTCACTTAATTGAGTTCCACCCAATTGTAATACCCACATTCAGCAAATGAAAAAGAACAGAAAAAATCCCAAATATACAAAACAAGAACATTGAAATCCTATGAATTGGCAGATCAAAATGAAAAAAAAAAAGCAGGGAATTCAAAGTAATGAAGATGAACTGACCTGAAGAAGAAGAAAGTTAGGAGATTATTGGTGCATCCAGATAAACAAATAATGTTAGAAGTATGGAGATGGATATGATTTTCCTTTTCAAGTAATTACTACAACAGTTGTACAACTTGTTGGGAATTTGGGACCTTTTTTAATAAGTGTATAATGTATGGTCTTAATATGAAGAATATGATTTTGTGGATGATATTGCTTTGATGAGGGCAGTCGACGGAAGAAAAGGTCATGGTGTCAATTCATATGGTTCTACACTTACAAGTTGGTACTACAAAGACACAAAGTGTTTTTGTGATGTGGAGCTTTTCTTCCCCTATTCCATTAGTGTAATGTGTGTTTGGTATTATCGGCAATTTTCCGTTTTTGGTTTTGAAGATTTTTAATTAAATGAATAGGTTGTGTCATAAATTTATATTTATTGTGTTTATATTAGAGATTTTAATTTTGGAAATTGATTACCGATTATTAGCGGTTTTTTTTTTTTTTTTTTTTTTTTTTTTTTTTTTATTTTTATTGTGATAAATCAAGTGGAATAACCGAACAATAAATAAAAGAATGGGAAAAATGTTGCAATAACTTGTTAATTGTTGTTCTAACTTATAAGCAAAGAGTGCTATGTTAGGAAAATTGACATTTTATAAAGTCAAATTTAAAGTAAGATAGTATTGGTACTTTTATTTTTATTTATTTATTTATTTATTTATTTTTTGTACTTTAAGTCTTTAGCTAAAACATATCCACTTGAAAAATAAAAGGGGAGAGAGTAGTAGTAGTAACAAAGGGTTATTCAATTATGAAAATTTAAATTAAATTTGTCAAGGGAATGGAAAAGAAATGTTAGCAAGCCCTCTTTAAGAAGTGAATTCCTAATGTATCAAAAAAAAGAAAGAAAAAAAACCAATTAGAATAATTACAAACATTAATATTCATACCATCAATTATTGAATGACCTACATTAGCGATTCAATTTGTCTCTCGATATATATGATGGATACTCCAACTTTTTAACTAAGCAAGGAGAGAACACTTCAATAATGTGCTCGATGTGTTAGGGCCAGAAATTGCCCTTGCGTCTTTTATTGAGTAGATGATTAGTAAATTGTCAACTTCAATTTGAATTTATGAATATTTTGTTGAAGTGTAACCTAGACTCCTTTAATAAGAGCTTTGGATTACGCTATAAATGCCTCGTTATTGAGGTTGAATATACAAGCCTTAACAAGGGCTATATCTGTTGATCAACTCTTGTTATTCCTTAGCTCTTGTGAACTAAATAATTAAACTTCATTTTGAAAAAAGATGGTGGGTGCTATTTTGTAAGATGCAAGGATAGATGATGAAGATATGAGGGGAACTCGGAATATGAGATCCTATAGAGAAAAAAGTATCTATGAGACTTCTTTGATGTTGGAGTTTGTGATTCAATGTACTTTTAAATTACTTTTCTTTGAGTATATAGAAATATAAATGTTCATTTCAAAGTTTTGAAGACCTTCTTTAAGAATGCATAAACCCAATATTTTATAAGCCAAAAAATCTCGAGGTGACACAAATTATCTTGAGACCCTTTTTTCTTCCGTTAATTGTCATCTTAAGAAGTAACCGAGTGTAATTTCCTAAGGCACGATTATTTTTCCTTAGAAATAACCTTGACTCGGAGAGCACCAAACCGCAACATAATTGAGATAATTTTAGAATACATTACCAAATGGGGAAAAAGGATATCCTAAGTATACTTTATTAAAATCAATATATGATAGACTAAAATGTATGTATGAAGTTAGTAACAAATCAGAATAAGTTAAAATTAAAATTTACAAAAAAGGTTTTTTTAAGTATAATAACTTCAAGTAGCTCGACAGCTTGGATGCATTAGTGCGTGTTTGATTGAAAAATGATGATATCAATGTGGTGAAATTGGTTGATAGAGCAGTGACTCACCAAGTAGTAAGGTGGGACACTTTTCCACAAATCATCCTAACTTTGACAACCTTGATTTGCGATAATAATCTTGCCTAATTTTCCCTGAAAAAATAGGTTAAAAGTTACTGTACTCCTAAATAAGTTAAAAATTAATGTGCATTGTAATTTTGATGTAATTTTTTTTAAACCTTAAATAGAACAATTTTAAAAATTCAAAATAGAACATTATTAATTCTTGTCAAGTTTAACCACATTGCTCTAAACATTATAAAACTCTAGTCAACTCATTTGCCATCTACCGACCTAGAAAATTCGTCAAATTAGGGATTTTCCATACGAGCAAACCCAGAGATAGGTATTCAGAACCGCAGAAGAAGCATTCAAGAGAGAGAAAAATTCGGGATAAAGAGAAGATAAAAAAAATTAAAAATTAAAATCCCCAAATCTCTCAATTCTACTCTGCGACTTTTCAAGCATCGCATTTTTCACCATTATCACTGTCGGTCTAACTCGGATTTCACTCGCCATTTCCAAAGCTTCAACTCTTACAGGTAAATCAAACTTTTCTCTCTCCTCCATTTATTACCAAATTTACAAGAAAAGATTCATCTTTTTCTCGTGAAAACAATCAGATCACACTATTTCGACCTTATTTTAATAATTAAAGAAAATCCCACATCGCAAAATTCTTTAATTTAGCTGATTTCCCCATAAATTTCCCTAATTTTGTGTAATTTTTGGTGGGCAGATCTTGTATTGCAGCAAACCCTAATAAATCTAGGGTGTATTAATGGAGGGAATAGGTGGGTCATCTTCAGAATCTCCGGCGAGCAAGAAACTTCATGAACTTTCGAGAATTTACCAGTATTACTTAGATAAGACGACCCCACATGCAGTTCCAAGGTGGGTAGGAACCCTAGTTCTTGCTGTGATTTATGGATTGAGGGTTTACTTTGTTGAAGGATTTTATGTAATTACATATGCTCTTGGGATCTACCTCTTGAATCTGCTAATTGGGTTTTTATCCCCTTTGGTTGATCCTGAGCTTGAGGTTTCTGATGGCCCCACTTTACCCACTAAAGGTTCTGATGAATTCAAGCCCTTCATTCGTCGTCTCCCTGAGTTTAAGTTCTGGTAAATTCTTACTTTTTTTGATTAATTTATGTTGTTTTGTGCAGTTGCAGCTTTAATCTTGATTTGTTTTTGGTTTGACTTTGTGATGTATTTGATTTAGGTTTTCCTTAAAGCTTGGTAGAAGAATTTATATAACGTTGTTGAGTGACTTAGGGAAATGATTAGCATTGTAGATTATAGGTTTGAGAATGTAACAATGTGTTTCGCGGCATTAAAAAATTAATGGGACTATTGCCATGGGATTACTGTTGATGATTTTGTCAGTGAGGTTGATAGGTTGGAGATCATGGTAATGAGATTTTTGTTTTTAGGAGAATAGAGTTTGGAGTTGTTGCCTTGTTGGCCATTGATTGTTGTACAATTTTCTTGATCGTTGAAATTGTTAGATAAGTGATCTTTATAGTAGCTTCAGGCTTTTGGAAGTCTTGATTCAGACCATAGTTGATGAGGAATTTTGGAGAGTGCTGGGATTTGTGTGTTTATCTTTTAATGGCAGTAGTTGTTGGTGAAAGAGGGGCATTGTGTGGAAATTTTATTAGAGAATCAGTTCTTAAAGGCTTTGTAACAATTCTTGTCAAGTTTAGCCACATTGCTCCCATGGACTCCCACCCCCTAAAACTCGAGTCAACTCATTTGCCATCTGCGGACCTAGACATTTCATCAAAATAGGGATTTTGTTTTGTTTTTCCTTAAAGCTTGGCTGAGGAATGTTTGTTGTAAGACACTAATTTGTTGGATGATTTAAGGAAATTATTAGCATTGTAGACTTTGGGTTTGGGAATGCAACAATGGTTTTTGCGGACTATGCCAGTTGCAGTACTTGTTGATAATGTTTGTCAGTGAAGTTGATAGGTTGGAGATCAAGGTAATGGGGGTTTTGTTCTTAAAGAATAGAGTTTGGAGTTGTTGGCTATTGGTTTGTATAGTTTTGTTGATTATTGAAAGTTCTAGATAAGTGATCATTATACTAGCTTTGGACTTTGGAAGTCTGGACAATATTTGATGAGGCATTGGGAGATAGCTGGGATTTGTGTGTTTATTTGTTAATGGTAATAGTTGATGGGGTGCATTTTGTAAAAAAGTTACTGCCATTCTGAGGCTTTGGAATTGATATCCTTGTTATGGTAACAGTCATGTTGAAACTTTTTTTATAGATAGGGTGGTGAATATGTTGCCTAGATTAATCGCTCCAATCCTAGTAACATACTTACATGCAATTTGAAAGGCAGGTGCCACTCTTTTGACCTCAGGGAGGATGTCTGAGGTTAAGATTTTTGTTGAGGGCATTGGAAATTTTCAATGGACTAGCCTTTTTACGCTTATTACTTCATTTCTTACTGGCTATTGCACTATCTCTTGTGGTTAATCTTTAATATTGATGTTTTCTATGGCTACGATTACTTGGTATTCCTTTGTCTCTGTTCTGGGCTGAGGCTATGGTTTCTTTCATATCTTACTGTTACTTGAGAATGTTGAAGGACCCTTAGTAGAGATGTTGTTATGTTTCTTGTAGACATTTGGTAATTACATCAGAAATCCTAGCCTTGTAGAGCAGACTAATACTACACCCACTGCTCAAAGGATTTAAAGTAAGAAATTTCTGCACCTGGCCTTGTCAGACCTTTTATTTGATTAATTGCTGAAGAAGAGCAGTCTGTGTCTTGTAAGAAAAAGTTGCTGGCTTCGCTTGAGTTTATGCATCTATGCTTTCATACCATTTCAGTGAAGTGTGTCACAAAACCTACATAGTGAAAAAATTTCCATTTAAAATCAATGAAATGTCTTTGTTCCAATTTTTGATTTGGGCCTTCAGTTTTCGTGATGAATAGACATTTTACTGTCTTAGTGGATGCCTGGATTGACGTGTGAGAAGATAGTTTTTTTTTTTTTTTTTTTTTTTTTTTTTTTTTTTTTTTTTTTTTTTTTTCCTTCTATTGGTGTATATGGAGCCACAAACATATGGGGAATATGATCGAATAAATAGGTCTAATAAGTTGTATTGAATCAGCTAGAAGCTGAGAAACAGACCTTCTATTCTATGAAATGAATTCTTGATTCTTGAATAGTGGAATATGGACTCTAGAGGACTACCGTGGGTTTTGGGTTGCTACCATTATGAAGACGGATTTATTTAGTGAAGGACTTTGGATTATATAAATATTCTACTAGTTCAATGATTTGTGGCGCTTGTTATTAACACAATTGTACACATTCCTGTACTGTACATTCTCAAATTTGTTGCATTGTAATGCTCTTGATGAGCTTTCCCAAAGATCAGCATTACCATCTTTGTAATCCTTTCAGTATACATGGGGGTCCACTGTTCTTAGCATAAGTTGTTATCCATGAAGCAGGGAGCTATCGTTTGGATACAAGTAACTGGCTTCCTTAGTGTAATTGATCCTTTTAACAGTTGATTGTTTTAGCTAATAGCTACCTTATACCATTGTAGGTTTATATTCATGGTATACAGTCTGTATATGGGGGTGGCCTTGACTCTTGATTACAAGATATGGGTGATGAATATAACCTGGTGTGTTTTTGGTCATCTGTAGGAGAGTCCTTGAGAGATTAAGGAATATAGTTAGTACATAGGTTATCATGGGAATGAAAAAGTATGCCACTTTTGCTTGTTATTGAAAATTACAACAGATATCAATGATTATTGGGGAATGGAGCTTGATTCTTAAAATTTGTTAAGTGTTGTAAAGGGGTGGGAAGAATTATTTTTTAAATTATTATTTGTGATGGAGGGAGTGTTTCATTTTACAGTTAACTAGAACTTGAAAAAGAAGAAACGTTCTATCAATCTGTATTAATATAAACTAATGGACTATGGAAGGCCTAGATATGATATTGGTCACTTGTTTACTCAAAAGTGAAGGAAGTTTAGATAATAGTACTGCGTATGTACTATTTTGGTGGTTTAAGCTCTTCTTCATGTAAATTGTACATTGTGCATGGTCATGGTGAGCTTTTCCAAGGATTGGTAAGTTGTTAGATGATCCTTTTGGTTTTACTTGGTCTTACTTGGGTTAGTTGAAGTTGCTATGTGAATTTGATCAGATGTTTCTTATTAGTTATTACCAATGAAATGAGGAGTTGATTTAGGACTGAAGTAGTGGGCATCTTGGCTTGCCTACCATATCTGGTTCTTGTTTTACAGTTGATTACTCTGATGCCTTGGAGCATCACAGGATTGACTTCTTGGCATAGGACTATATTGATGTGATCTTGGCTCCCGATGAGAACAACTGTTGAGTTGAGGATATTTAAGAATTGTTATCTTGTTTGTAAGGATTGTGACTCATGACTCATGGAGTATCATATCATGAGAATTTAGGCCTAAAGGGTGCTAAGTGTTTAACACTCTAACTTCAAGAAAGCACTTAGTTGTCAACTTAGTACTTTTTAGATATACATAGATAGGCCCTTTTTTTTTTTTTTTTTAACAATCTCCTCTCTTTCGCTGCAGGCACTCCATTACTAAGTCATTCTGCATAGCATTTGTTTTGACTTTCTTCTCTGTGTTTGATGTTCCTGTATTCTGGCCAATATTGCTGTGTTACTGGGTTGTGCTGTTTGTTCTCACCATGAAACGTCAAATAGCACACATGATCAAGTACAGATATATTCCTTTCAGCATCGGAAAGCAGGTGGGTGTTCCTCTATAGTTGCAATTTCTGTATATTTGTTTTTGGCAGTCTAAATTTTTGTTCATGATATAATCTTCTAATTTCTTTCTGATAATTTGACTCAGAAATATGGAGGAAAGAAACCTGCTGCATCAACCAGTGGTTCTCGCGCTGACTGAATCATCATGAATTCGCAGGTATTGGAGAAGTGAGAGATCAATCCTTCCTCAAAAATTAGTTTAGGACAAGAGTGAAGGGGCATATTGTGAAGATTCAGACCAAATATATCTTTTTATCTGCGTTTTTCAGAAGTATATACGGTATCTGGTTGCATTTTATTACCCTGCAGCTTTTCCTCTCACCAGGAGATTTGTTGTTGCTTAGATTGGACCTGGCCTTGTTTTCTTAACCGTATTGATTTATCGGTGTATTAAAGCTCCAAGTATTATTAGCAAGGCACATCCCCTATTCATTTATTTTCTTGTTCTTTTTTCTCCTCGAATACATCTACTATTCTAGATTTTGAATACACTATATGTGAACTGCGCTACTTGAAGTGCATTCCATACTATGCTCTACACTAAATATATTTTTTGCAAAATATGTTGCTATATATTGTTGGTGGCAGAAGTTTTTGGTTTAATTGAAGATTTTTGGTGCTTAGTCTTTTGACTACTTAAACGTTTTTTCAAAGCAAAAAAAAAAAAAAAAAAAAAAAAAAAAAAAAAAAAAAAAAAAAAAAAAAAAAGCCAAGAGGTCATATAAAGGCAATAAAGGTCATACTTCGTATAAAGGCTAAAGTCTTTCAAGTTTGGAGAAGGGTCAATAATTTTGACTAGGGCAATTAAATTTCGAGGAGTTCCAATTGGAGCTAGTTTGTGACCTATTCACTCCATTTATTATAAACTTCAGCATCAATTTTTATTGTAGAATTTTAGAGCTGATTTTGATGGCTAAACTGGAAAACTTTAAAGTTGGAACTCTTTTAATACGAGTATGATCATTGGTAGATTTAGTGCATTTAGTAATTATATAATTCTGAATCTGTTTTTTTTTTTTTTAAATTTATTTGAAATGATTATAACGCACCAATTTATAGTATGAACTTATTACCAAGGGTATAGTGTTTAGCCATTGAGCAACAAACTTAGGAACTACGAAGTACAAAGCTATACACTTACTCCTTATAAGCCAAATTATATTGCATGAAAAAGGAATACTCCGTACATATGTGAGATGAGTGATGCGATAAGATGGGAAATGATTTTGACACACCAAAATTGATTTTGGCACACCTCTATGTGAGATCACAATTTTCTATGTTCTTGTCACATAAGAGTGTGTCGAAATCAATTTCCCGATAAGATGTGGTTGACATGAATGGTTTGATATCTAAATATTGAATACACCACCGCTACATAATCTTAATTAGCTACGCTATTTCTTTTAAGATTGTTTATCAATGTACAACTTACCATAGTCAATTTAGTGTCCAATACCATTGATAAACCTTGAGTACATCATCATATTGGCATTGACAATTCACCAGTCATTCCCAATTTTGTATATGTTTCAAGTAAGATATCTGATTATTTGCATAGTCAATTTTGTATATCCTCTTCTTCTTTTCTTATGTTCTTGTATGTGAAAAGATCAGAAAAATTTTCTTTAAAAAAACACTGGTAGATTGAGTACATGTTAACATTCTGACATTAATTAATTGACTATAATACGAGGAATAAAAAATTTTGATTTGTATGAGAGACAAAATGTATGATCGTCAAGTGTAAAATATAAATCCTTGATGGCCTTAAAATTGACTCAGCTAATGAACTAAGACATGGAGTAGTCAATATGGGTTATGTAAATTGTTTAAAATCATTTTTTTTTGTGAAGGTAATGAGTTCATCTTCCCAAGATAAGGAGTTATGAAGTACTAACTAGCTATTGTGCATTTGTAGTCAATAAGTCAAAATAAGTACAAGTATTCAATTTGCAAGCGTTTCTCCAATGTATGTTCCATAGTACTTGTTCATACTACATTACTACATTAGTCTATAGAAAATTGAGGAGGATTGTGTAAAACATTAAAGCCTCTCACTTTTATTATCCATATTTTTTTTTAAAAAAAAAGGAGAAAAAAAAAAGGATAATATCTTTCCTTTATACTACGGCAGTCAACACGCGCGTGCAACGCGGAATGACTAGCCTTTGCAACTTAATTTTACTTGTCTTGTATTTGCATTTCACATGGAGGAATAAAAGACCGGTAAAGGTATATATTTCTATTGCTTAGGCATTGTTTGTTTGTAGTCGTGCTAAGTTGAATTTTACGTGTGAAATATCTCGTATATTGAAAAAAATCTTTATTTTTATTATTTGTATATGGTGATTCTTTTAATTGGAATACTATGTAGAGTTACATTAGAATATAATTCTTAGGGTTTTCAATGATAATGCAGAAAAGGAACAAATGTTAGAATTGTTATTTGTTTATTTTGCAGTGTTGATATTAGCATTACTTAATTGTGGTGGTACAATACGAAATAGAGAAAGAATCATCAATGATGAAACCGAAATGACCAATTCCTAATCCACCACAGAGGCTAACAATATTAATCAATGAGTTCATTTCATCCATCACAGAGGCTAACAATATTAATCAATGAGTTCATTTCTAATTTAAAAGTACAATCCTTCTAGATGAAACCGAAACAACCAATTCCTTCACACACTTATGCCCAACCGTACATGATATGTACATATATTATACTAAAGCAGCCTATATCCACCTATCAAGTCCAGTCTAACTAATGAGTTCTTAGACTTAAGAAGTCTTGTATAGTGTATAGTGACTAAATTCAAGTCCAGACTAAATTATGAAATTAATCTTATCTTACACTGATGAATTGCTCATATGCTAAAATAATAATCTTTGATAGAATCCCAGTGTGATCCTATCATTACAGGTTATGAAGTTCAAAAATCCATAGTAGAATGTTCTTAACTTAATGATAATCCTGTTTTAAATCTATGGACTTTGCTCCCAGAAAATTCGGCCGCCCTCTTCCACCGCCTCCCCCTCTCCCTTCTCGAGGCCCCCTTCCTCAGCGTTCCCGTTTTCAGACCATCGACTGCGAAAAGGTCCTCATTATTTATTCCTTTTCCGCTATATATTGGTATTGTCAACTTTTTTTTGGCCACAATTTGATTTGGAAATTTTGGGAAGGTGGTGAACAAAGATGTGGAATTTAGTAATGGCAAAGATAGTATGGAGAGAGAAAGTTAAAAGCTTTCAAGAGATGGAGTCATGGAGAGGAGGAGAGAAAGCTCAAATGTGTAAGGAAATGTCTACGGGTAAGAACAATTTGAAGTTGGACTGTTGGAGTACAAAATTACAAATAGGGGTACAAAGGTAAAACACATTTTGAAGGGTTAATAGGGGTACAAAGGTAAAATAACATTTTGAAGGGTATAAAAGTCCGTGCACTATTCATAAGAACAACTTTCTACTTTTTATAAGGTAGGGATATGGATTCCCTCACAATATGGTTGGTGGACAACTGATGATATAGTGGCAACTGCCTTAGGCCTACTTTGGTGGTATCATGGTTATTTGGACCCAAATTTCCACTTTGGTTTTTTTTTTTTTTTTTTTTATGATGTCCAGAATATGGAAAATGGCCTCCATTTACTTCTCTTTGTCCTGTAAGCCTGTACCCCTCTCATTATTTATTGCGTCACCCACCTACTATTTTATGTAATGCTTTTTTTTTTTTTTTTTTTTTTAAAAAAAAAAATAATTTTATTATATTTATTATGATACTAGATAAATTTGATGAATAAAATTTGGATGATCAAAATTGGAATATCATTATTAGCTAAGTATCAACTTGGTCAGATCAGTTCAAGTCGGGTATTTCAAATTGAGTCATTTTTTCTAGCCCTTTTAAAACAATGATTTATGGTATGGACTATGGAGCACATTTCAACAACAATATTCAATGCACAAAATATATAGTTCCATCACACTTCCATGATTACATCCAGGTGGATATATTATTTATCTACATCATATATATATTACAAGGGATCATAATTCGTAATACAAAGGGAAGAAAGCTGAGAAATGTGATCCCTTAATTCATTTTTTTTTTTTTTTTTTTTTCATGATTTTCTGTTTATAATTAGGTAGGAGAAACACTTGCATATTGAATCCCTACTTTATAAAAAGTAGAAAGTTTCTCTTATGAACAGTGCGTGGACTATTATGCCCTTTAAAAAGTTTATTTCCCTACTTTATAAAAAGTAGAAAGTTTCTCTTATGAACAGTGCGTGGACTATTATGCCCTTTAAAAAGTTTATTTACATTCTTACCCCTATCTTAAATTTTCCTCACGTGTACTACACTACTACTCCATTTCCATTAAAGTCCAGTGTTGAGCTTTTTATGTTTACCATGGCGGCCACAGATGGAGCTGCGCCGCAGTCGATCTACCCCTTAACAAATTTGGAGGTCGGATTTATTACAAGAAGACCAAGAACACCTACAAGGGAGGGTTTCGGCCACCGTTCGGTTTCCATCCATGGCAGGTACGAATTGGTTTTAATTGCTCAATATGGTACCCACGAATCCACGATAGAGGTTAGTATTCAATTATTGCCATCATATTCAACTTAGGGTTGCTTTGCTGTCGTCTTTCCATCTCCCTGATGGTGCTTGCATTTGATTGGAATTCATTCTCTTGACTGAAAGTTTTTCCTGTCTTCTACAATGTTAATTTCTTTGTCATTAATTTCTAGGTTTTAATCTCATACTTCTTTATTGGATTTTTTTTGTTTAGTTTGACAAATCCCACTGTTGTAGGATTCATAGGCGAATGATTGGGATATAAAGAAACAATTGAAAAGTAATGAAATAACAAGGCAAAATCAGTATTTAATCACGCAATAAAATTACCATTAAGATTAAAAGTCAAATCGAAGAAAAGAACGAATATACTAGATTGCTTGCAGTTGAATTGATAACATACTATGAAAATTGAACCTTAACTTGTCGTCTACCGCTGTCACCAGCAAATCGGCAAAAGTCCCAAAGCTTAATTTAGAAGTCTGTAAATATTTTGTGCATGTTGGATTTCAATACCGCAAGCTAGCCTTCATTAGATAAAGCCTTAGTGAGTTAGTGGTGGCTGGTGGGTAATTTACTCAGTGAAAATAAAAAAAAAAAATCAAGTTATTTCATGAAATTCAAACCCATTGGTTACAACTTATGAGTTATAAAAAGTGCAGTATATAATTATTGAATGGATTTTAGGATTGTTAGGTACCCAATACATACATCTACACATGATCTCATTGGAGTTGATCTTAATGGACTTAAAAAAGAAAATGATCTCAATGGACTTGATCTATCTACAATTTCGGTTTGGATATTATAAAATAAAAAATCTTTAATAGTATACCTTACTATTCATATGTTTTGTTAATAATGTAATAATCTATTATTGAAATGTTTCACTACTACATAACTTGGAAATCAAACCCCCAATCAAAGACCCATTAGGTAGCAAAACATGCATGATGTATCCTATAAACGACATCAGACTTCATATCTCATTTATTATCGTGCTCTGAACTATTTTGGGACCATTTGCTTAGGCTAGCATGTCAAGCTGGTCTAATCAGTAAAATTTATTCGTTCAAAATTATTGATAGCTCGAACATCCTCATTTCATTGAGGTTCGTATATCATGTCCTGAGGCCTGAGGGTATCTATTTTAGAGGCATTGCTTCTAGATTTGGTATTGAATGTTGATGATATGGAGCATATGTTGCTGATATATATATGTGTGTGTTTTTGTTTGCAGATGTAATTAAGAGGCTTAATAATCTGAGAGAAAGAGGCATGGCTTGAATGTATTCGAGGTCTCTTAAAAGGTAGTCATACATTATCACTTTTGCAAATGTTGGGGGGGGGGGGGGGGGTAAATGGATACTCGGATGTTCTACATCGATTTAACTAAAACCAATGTCTTTGTGCCTTTTACTTGCAGAATTATGTGTTCTGAAGCTTAGATGAGTTTATTGATACTGTTTTTGGTTTTGTACTACTTGGCTGCATAGTAGTGTAGCTGAAATAGATGAAGCAAAAAATCTGAATGCTCTATATGAAGCCCAGGGAACTAAGGAAGCAAGTGTTTGTCCAATTCATTGCAAAAGCAACTGTCCTACATGGAGATGTGAAGAGGAAAAGCAAGTTGGTCATCTTTTGTCTGAAACTAAAATTGATATGAGAAATCATGGTATGAATCAGTTGGATTTCGGAGACTACAGTAACAGAAAACTAATGCCCATGCTCGTGATATCAAGTTTACAAGGGTATAGGTTCATTTCAAATTTCACATAAGTGAAATCCAAAAGATCCTATGAGCAGCTCAAGCAAAAATTAAAAAAGTCTAGAAGCTACATCAAAGGTTGGTTAAATGCAGCAACCAGAACCAGTGTCCAGGTGCAAAGCCACATTTCTTGATGTATTGGAGGCACTTGTAGCACACAAAATAAGTCACTTTCGACAACTCTTCACAATTACTGGTATTATCTTGTCATGAGACTTATGACTGTCGATCTTAAGCAATCTTTGAATTGACATCTACCAATCTTATTTGACACATTTGACACGTTAATCGCCTGTATACAAATAGTTATAAAAAATATTATGCAAACAACCAAACAGGCATAAGGAATTAGAGCTAATTGCAATAACTCTTCTCGTAACGCTATCTATATCGCGCGCATCGCGCGCGTGGCACCCCTAGTAGATATAAACCTTGGAAAATTGATTGCCAAGATGTTTGAAATCCTAAACAAACTGGTTGAGGTATTCGTCCACAGAGGTATATTTGACATCAGGATAGAGTTCAGAAGCTTCCACTCCAAACGATGGCTCGATCTCGAAGTTAGTCTGATCACCCCTCACAAATACAGCATGTCCAATAGCCAAAATGACATTGACTGGAGGTGGAGAATCTGCAATAGTAGCATTACACCAATATATCAACCTCAACATTAGACAAATCAATTAGACTGACATCCTAATCAAGACTTGTTTAAGTATCGGGTGCAACGGTCACATAGTGCTACCAAACATTCCACTGATTGACTAAAAATATGAAATGTCACATAGTACTAACTTGTTACACTTTACACGCAATACCTTTCTAAGCTTAAGTTGATGGTTGAAGTCTAGGATTGGTGTATAACTTTATATACTCTTATCACTTTATGTACATGGATCACAACATGATTGACATACCTTGGATATTCTTCAAGACTTGTTCTTCAGGAACATACTCTTTCTCAAGAGTTTTACCAATCTTTTTCTCCCACAACGAAACAAGCTCGTTGAAAGACACTATGTTACCAGCAGGTTTAATGTAGAGGATCTTGTTTAGGGTCCTTGGATCGTCCACTGCTCGAATTGTGTAGGTACCAATGTCATCTTCCTTGTTGTAAACCGCTGTAACATAACATTTGGACAATAATATCATTGTCAACTACAGATACATAGTAAAAAGGCTAAAAACATTATGAAAACTGTAAACATATGACTGAACTTAATTCTTTAAATAACATTATTGCAAGATCACTCAACTAATTTACTAATGACAACCTTATAAAACTGTGTATCAGATTACCTTTAGCATTTCCATCACCTAAGATGACAACTTTATCTCTTGGCGGAGCAGTGGCTCCAGGCTGAGAGAAACTAGGGAGAAAGTAGCCAGCAAAGTTGTTGGATGACACATAAGTGTAGGGAATTCCAGCAGCCTCCACTGATCGCCGGATTTGGGATTTAATTGCAAATGTCGATTTTGCAGGCTCCACAGCACTCGTACGATCCACATCCACACCAAACTCCGAGGGGAAGAACCTCTATACAGTAGACACCCCAAAGATAAGATTTGCATAATTAGCAAGGATTAAGATCAAAGAAACTTTTCATTCTCATAATCTTCAATAACATTTGGAGTTTATGTTTGTATAATTAACACGAAGTAAATTTTTTTTACTGATCTTTAATAGTGTGATTTCATAGGATGGAGTAAAAATTGGATCAGATCAAAGCAACAGAAAAGATTGGAGTACCACTAATTGCTTCTCATATTCTCATAGACAAACACTCACTCTTGGGACCATTTGAAAAAGAGGAAAAAAATATGGACCGAAAACAAAAGGCACCGAAAATTTAGTGGAATGTCTCAACATCAACAGTCTATAATGATTGTATTAGGCTCCATTTGTTCATTACATCAACAAGTTTCATTTAAGACACATTGAGGTTTGCAACATATTTAGTTAATCAACTTAAAGACACTTCACCAGCAGTTTATAAGAGCTAGTCTACTATGATTACACGGGTGGTATTCCCTTTGTACGAAAATAATAGTAGTCACACATATCATTTTAACTGTTCTAAGAAAAAAAAAAGTCGTCACATTTCCTATAATATACTGCAAATTAGATCACATTTTGATCATGAAACACATACAATTCTTCATAATAAAAGAGTAAAGGATCAATACCTTAATATTGCCAGCTTCCTTAATTGCATCAATAATTTTCACTTGATCCGCCAACAAAAGGTAACCAACTGTTGAGATCACCACATCTACTTGCTTAATTGCTTTCACCAAACTTTCATGATCATAAACATCTCCCTACATACAATAACATACATATAAACAACCAAATTAATATCATCTCATCATATTTCCTTGATCAAAATCACAACAAGAAAAAAAGACATTAGTAAAAGCTAGCTTAGAACATTTTGTACGTACCGAGACCAAATTGACACCTAAACTCTTAAAGTTGTCAATAATGGAAGCCTTAGCAGGGTTAGAGAGCGTCTCATTACGAACAAGAGCGAATGTTGGGTGGCCTTCCTTAGCGCTCGCTTCGACAACGAATTTTCCAATGTATCCTGTGCCTCCGATCACCAAAATCTTGCTCTTCTCGGCCATTGTCAAATAATGTGTTTTTTCAAGGAAATTTTGTGAACAAGAGTTTTACTAGAAAGGAGCTAGAGGATGATGATCGTACTTTCTAGGAGAACTTCAAGTCATGTTATTTAAAGTCGTTGAAGAAGATGTAATTACGGTTATGACCTTGAGTTTTAATTGTTGTACATTGTTATGAATAACGTCCACTTTCATTTCTTTGATCATTAACATGTCTACGTTAACGTTATCTTTGTTTAAGGGTGAAAAAAACTCTGTATTCATTTTTCTGAGATGTTGTTGATTATTAGTTTACAATTTATTTTAGGAAAAAGGTGACAACTAATCTAACATTGTATAATGTGGGCTAAATCCGAATAACATAATTTAGGTTTTGTTTGACATCGTTTTTTGTTTTCAGTTTTCTGTTTTCTTGAAAACAAAAAACCAAAAACAGGAAAAAAGAAAAAGGTGTTTTCACTTTTCTGTTATCAGTTTTCTAAATTAGCAAGAGTTTAATAAATTTGACTAATTTTTTATTCATTATATGAATCATATGATTTTGAAAAACAAAAAACCAAAAAACAGAAAACCACAGTGATGCCAAACAAACCCTTAGTTTACACTTTATAATTTATTTTAGGAAAATCACAACTTTTAGTTCGTTTAATACCTAATTGGGCTAAATCCGAATAACATAATATATTCAGAATTTCTAAAATGTAACTAATCGAATAATGTGGTTGAGAGAGAATGAAACAACCCAAAGATCTAACTATGGTAAATTGTCATATGAAGCATGTACTTCCTATTATATACTGCATTTGTCCTTAACACGGATTTAACTATCACCGTAGTGGTTCAATCACACTATCAACAAGACTACTAATTCCAAAAGGAGGAAGTATTTGACGACAAGCTAAGAAAATCATCTACGATATGGAATTGAACAATACAAGATGCTGCAACATTGTTACCAAAAGAGAAAAACGACACCTTGGTCTAGAAGTAGTTAGTTGGTCATCATCATCAAGACTAATGTTGGTGACCTTCATATAGTTCCTTCGACTACTTTTGATTTATTTTGTGTGGCTAAAATAAAGTACTGGTGGTTGGTGGTCGAAGCTTCAGTAAAATTTACTCATCTTTAAGTACACGCAAAATATGATAATTAGACTAAAAGAGAGTAGTTTAGTCATCACTTTGTGCTGTAATGCTGTGCTAGTGTGCTCCAACATGGGTTCATGACTATTAATAATTGAGTCACCCATTCAGCGCGCAACTATAATTTGGTTACTGAAATCATGTCATGGGAAAATATATTATACTATATATGCAGCAAAGTGATCAAAATCATATTATAAAAATGAAATACTGCATTTTATTTATCAGTGAGACCTATTGTTACAAATTAAAATGTGGCTTCCAATTTTTTTTTAATTATAGTACAGTATTATACTAAAACTAGAACCAGATTAGTTTCAAAAAAATTAACCTATTTTCCTCCAAAATATTTAAAAAAATGGTTGTCTATATACCCACAAAGGTGTGAACCTACTAGTAATTCAAGGTCATCCACACGGTCACACCCAAGTTCAATTAGTCTCAAGTACCTTTTACTCTTTTAGTATAACTCCAAATTCAATTTGCCTCGTGTAAATTTTAGCGCGGTCACCAATCCACATTCTAGAATATACTCCTGATGGGTGTATGTAAGCAAAAAAAAAAATGAGTATCAGGGAGCCTTGACGATAAATACAAGTGTTTAGGCAAGGCATGAGTTTCAATGTTCTGTTCCAGTAACTCAATTCGTCACTGGACCTCTATATTCTACCCACATGATACGGTAACCACACATGCTCAACCTACAAATAACCAGTTTGATTGATATACACTAAATTTCACAGAAGGGTGTCTAAATACTGGCTTATTGTAGTGTACTTAAGGTGAGGGTATAACTTAGTTCCTTCCAAGCCACCAGATGCCTCAACATCAAAGTACGTCTGATCCCCCTTCACAAAAGCAGAGTATATGAAGATAAGCTCCATGTTGTTTGGATATTGGGTTTCTGCAACACAGAGGAATAGTCTTAGAGAAATCTATAAAGCCTATGGTATAAACCATACAGCATGCATCCCCCTTCTACTGAAGAATATAACAATACCATATTATTGAAGAGCTTTAAGTACTTTTTTTTAATCTTGGTGAATGCCCTGACTTTCAACCCTATCACCCTAATTAGACCATGTTGGTCACTCAAGGGCCCCAAGACCTTGAACAATTGAACCTTCGGGAAATGATCAAGACATAGTTTACAAAGAAGAAAGTTACTACAAACTTTGAACAGTTACTAGCTAGTGCCATAGTTTCAAGAATTGAGAGATTGAGCTTCTGGGTTAAATCACAACACTACAAACCCCATACACTATACTCCTGTCCCAAAAAATTATACCTCCTCAAAATAGTAGGCCGGTTTCTAAATCCAGCAAATTGATATTTGAATGTCCACAAAGGTAAGGTGAGCTATAATAAAGATATATATTTTGGACAGTTTTGCCGTGGTATTTACTTACAATGCTAGAAATTGATATCAGATATAATGCAGCCTGTTTTATAGGGACAGAGGGAAAAACTTATATATACCGCTTGTCCGCTTCTCTTGTATAAGCATGAATAAAACCTAGTGAAGGATAGTCATGTTAGTGATGTAAAAATTGGAAAATGGTGAAGAATAGCAGTGGAATTTTAACTTAAATTCTTAGAATGTCTATTTTAATCAAATGTGTCACATTATTTAGGGACGTGAGAGTGACTTATTTCAGTTTTGTTTCTCAGTATAATCATGAACAAGACCAGCAGAACAACACTCCATAAGTGAATTAACAAAAAGTCAAGAATCCGAAGCACTGCAAATACCTTTGATTTTGGCAAGGAGCTCTTCTTCTGAAACATATACTTTCTCTAATTCTTTCCCAATCTTACTTTCCCAAACACCGACCAGTTCGTTCATGGAGTAAACGTTACCTTCTGGTCTCAAATACATTGCCTTATTCAAGGTACGTGGATCATCCACTGCACTAATTGTGAAGGCAGCAACATCAATTTCTTTCACGAACACACCTATACATGAGAGCAAGAAAACAATTACTTCTTGCATTCTCGAAATTCCTAATAACAATACAATACAATATAATATCAATCTAGAAAATCTCTTATGCAGCCTATACAGGATAGACAAAGGAGCTGAACTGCAATTTGACAGACCTTTGACATTTCCATCTCCAAAGATTGTAACTTTGTCCCTTGGAGGAGCTTTAATCCCAGGTTGAACCAAAGAAGGGAGTAAATAGCTCATGAAGAAGTTGCAACAGATGTAAGTGTATGGAATCTCTTCAGCTTCCACAAGCCGCCTTATTTCAGCTTTTCTTGAATAAAAATTATGGTCCATGCCAGATATTTGCACCTTGTCTGGATCTGATCCAAATTCTGAAGGAATGAATCTCTGTGAAATTATAGGACTGTTAAGGATACAACATTGCATATAAAAGCATGATCTGGCATAAAAGTATAAAAATTTAGCACTCTTAGTCCAAGTACACTCTTATTTTTCTGTCACATCATGACTCCAATCACTCCATTGACAAAATGACTGCATTTACAGTTCCATGATCATACGATAGTTGCATTGTTCAGAACGATAGCTAAAAACAAATATCATCCTAATTTCTATTTCATTTAGGATGACTCGAACAGCTAGGAGTCTTTTTTTTTTTTTTATTTTGTTTTCCACTGATTTAGCACTAAGAAACTCGTGTTGAATGGGATATAGCTGATTTATGTATTGAGTGGAAATGCAACAAGACTATATTCTCTGTTCTAGCAGTGGTTTCCATTTCCATGCATGACAATGAGTAGGACCTCAAGTCATGGTAATATGGTATGTCCTTACATAATGATTGGCATGCAAAGAGTTTTTCAAATTTCCATTTCCACGACAATGAGTAGGACCTCAAGTCATGGTAATATGGTATGTCACTACTATGTCCCATACATGATTTACATGATATTGGCATGCAAAGAATTTTTCACTCAAAAGATGATAAACTGGGAAATTATATCAAAAAGACCTTAAAACCTTTTAATTCTCATATAGAGTGAGCAAACCAAAATGAACCCTCATTAAGCTCTACCAAGCCGAATTTGATCTAGTGGTAAGCTTCTCATAACTTGAAGTCATTGGACCAGATCCTACTAGCGATACATTGAGGGTAGGGTTTCCTTGCATTGCCCTTGCCCTCAGGTCTGTAAGCTGAGCCAGGGGATCCATGAAGGGTACAACTCTAACTAAGTCATTTACCTTACCTATCCTAAATAATCTTCATTGAATTTTAATCACATACAATTCTTCCCTGAAAAATAGATAAGGGATCCATCCAATCATATTAGGAAGTACATACTAATCAACTAAGCAAGACCTGGATAGTAATATGGAACTTGTGAGCAAGAGTGAATTAGAACAAATAGCCATAACTGTTCTATTCACCTTAAAAAAAATCTTGATAAATAAAAATCAGAAAAAGGTCAATAAGTTTCATTAAAGGCAAACAGGTTTACTTTACAACTTTGACTTCATCCTTTGATAAATAAAATTCAGATAAAGGTCAATAAGTTCACGTAAGCTCAGCTAAAGTTCAGATGAGGAAATTCAGGTGAAAAGATCTACACCCTTTGTTACTTTCTATGGAGTACATTCTAGTACAACCACTATGCCACCAGTCCACCACAGTTATAAAATGCTCAACACAGTCACGCTCAAACTCATACAAAGCAATCACACTAGATAAACAAAACTGAAAAAAAATTAAAATAATTGTGTTTAAGCATCTAGAAAACAAACTCTACTAATTGCACGTGTTCTAATGCAATTAACTATATTTCCTCCACACCTAAATCACCTTTTTCTTAATTAATGTACTTTTGCATGTTTACATGATCCCAGCAAACCTAATTTAACAAGTAAACAATACAGAACAAAAACAATAATCTACTTTATCACATTATCTACATACTCTTTTTAAAATAATCTACCTAATTTAAAATTCAAACTATAAATAATTAATGAAAAAGAATTGACCTTGATACAACCAGCAAGTTTAATAGCACGAATCAAACTCTTCTGAGCAAGAACTTGCTTAGATGGGATAGCACAAATTACAACATCCACTTTTTTCACTGCTTCAAGTAAACTCTCCTCATCTTCCAAACAACCCTTAAACAAAAATAAATAATTAAATATATAAAAATACCCACAAAAATCAATCAATTACCCAGAAATACCCAGAAAAAATTAAGAAGAGGGTAGAAAAAAGACCTTAAAAAGAAGGGCACCAGCATCTGAAAGAATTTGGAGTTTCTGAGATTTTAGAGGGTCGGAAAATGCTGTTTCTCTGATAAGAGCAAATGTAGGGTGGGATGCATCAATACTAGCTTTAGCGATGTGATAACCCAATTTTCCGGTTGCTCCAATTATTAATATTCGGGTTTTCTCCATTTTCCGGTTACCGGAGATATCATCACACTAATTTTGCCCTTTTAAAAAGTTTTTCGACGTTTTTCTTTTTTTATATTTTATATATATATTTTTTTTATTATGGGCGTTTGAGGTTGAGGCTTCTGTAGAGCTGATCAAGATTTAGGCCGGGCTTTAACATCAAATCTCTTTCCAAACCCATAAAAATTGATGGGTTTTTAACTAAAAAGGTATGTTATGGCTTGCTCAAATCCGTTCTTTTCCAAACCGGACCGTAGTTTATCGCCTCTAGAGTTTTAATACGTGATTAATTTTTAATTTTATTTTAGTGAAATGGTAATGTATGGGACATAGGGGAAGGCATAGGGGAAATGTACAATGAACTAATGAAGTTATCTTTAAAAATCTTTACCCACATGCAGACATGCTAGATGCTCATTGTAAATATGTTACGGTGTACATGTGTTCTGCTTGAATATTTTATCGAGTACATGTTCTAATATCGAGCACAAGTTCTAAATTAGAGCTCATATCTACGATAAGTTCTAATATGAGCTCTAATTTAATGCAGAACAGATATGACTAATTCTTTTTGTTTGTCTTGTTTTACTTTTTACATGGTATTCAATGCAGAACAGAAATATATAAATAATATTATAAAAAACAAAAATGGATTAAATCATACAGTATGGTTTGTTTCAATTAGAGACAAGCTGGTATACAAATAATTCAAAATTTTCTTTGTAAAAAAAAAAAAAGACCTCTACTCTCTAGCTACCGTAGTAAGACTCTTCCACCCTACCCAATTCCAAACACATTAGACATCATCCATCACCCAGACAAATAACAGAACTTCATCCCAGTCTCCTGCTTCGACTAATCCTAGGATTGATGCCAGTAAGTTCCCCTTCATAACTAAGCTTCGGTCGCTTAACTTCACGCACCTGCCCCTTGCGGCTATTGACCGCTTTTTTATGCTGCAACTGCATAAATTTAAAAAGAGCACATCAGAGAAAGGAAACCAAGCAATCACAGATGAGCTTAACAAAGTTCACAAGATGAAGAAAACAATAGTTCTAATCAAGTACCTTGTACTTCTTCCGTGGATTTTTTATTTGCTTCTTTCGATCACGAGTAAGTCCTCTATTTTTCTCCATCTAAAAAATATATATTATAAAAATAAATATTAGGACAATCCATAGGAATTTATGCAATTTGCCATACTTATTACAGGAGACAGTGAGCTTGTAGTTTACCTGAGTGGAAATGTGACGTTTTCCATCAGCAGTGATCTCTAGTTCATATTGATCTTGTGGGTTTCTGAAAGAGAGATTATTGTGAGAAACATGCCATGAAGCCAATTAGAAAAGTACATGAAGTGAAAAAAGTTCAGTAACTCACCTTGAAAACTTTGCTGCCTTCAATTTAAGCTTGGCTTCTTTTTGTTTTTTAACTAAATTGTAGAAGTCCTCTGATTCATTAATATCTTCATCACTATCTCCAGCATCAGCTCCATTACCAGTTTTGCCACCTAAACTCTCTGGCTCATTATCAAGTTCAGCATCATCATTATCTTTTGACTTGATTCCAGCTCTAGCCAAAACCCGAAGTTCGTGTTTCCATCTCCTTTCTCCTAGATCATCTCTTTCTGGCAAGTCATCATCGCCAGAAACACCCTTTCAAAAGTTGCGAGAAAATAACAGTTAATACCATTATACCAGGTCGCCAGAGAATGGTTTTCGCAGACAGTACATAAGCAGTCTGATTATACAGAGATCTAATGTGAAACAAATAAATTCAAATTTCCTCATGGGGTGAGGGGAGAGAGGGATGGTGTATCTTCTGACCTGATTAATAGCAAAGAAGATACTAGGAAAACTAGCAATCGCTGGACAATGTAGACATAATGAATAGGATCACAGACAGATAGTGTGATTCAAAGCAAAGGTATCAAGTTTGGCAGTAAATAGTATTGAGCAAATGAGCTCATTAATTACTGCAGTACAAGTTGACTATGTATAACTGTCCAGAAATAAAAGTCACATAGTCCCAAGACTCCCACCACCTCAAATTCAGCATATAAAAGAATTTTACTCAAAGACCCATTATTACAGACTTATAGTTTGACTATTCCCATAATCTCCTGGTCTTTACATCACTCTATATAGGCAAGGGTATCATGGTAAAAACCAATCACACGGCATAGCTAAAATAATACTCTTACAGTCTTACTTCATATGTGATGCTAATATCTCTAGACAGAGTGAGTATGTTTTTTGCAGTGAACAGTCCTTCACAAGCTGTAGCTAGAATGTCGACGCTCTCTTTAAAAAAGTAGAAAAACAAACTTAAGCCACAATGAAGCTAACAAGTCTACTCACCAAAAAAAAAGAAGAGAGGGGGGGGGGGGTGTGGGCCTTAACTAAACCAGGAAAACGTTCATGATCAACAGATTGACACCCCTCATCCTACGGCATATAGCTGGAAGGTGGCAATGGATCAGAAACTCATTATCAACAATCAGGACCTCTTCTCACATATTCAAAATTTCCATCATCACTGCTCTGAGCTGATGAGGCATGTTGCTTTAAAACTTCAATTAACATCAGGACACAAAAAAAAAATGTAATATCCCATGCTCCCCTATTCTCAAACATCTGGTAGGGAAGGATCAGAATCCAATGGCCACCAGAACTGCCAAACCATGCTCTCCAAGGCATGAGAAATTTTAGCATTTATATCAATTTAAGTTATCAAAGTACGGGAATGCTGCTACAAAATCAAACACATTGCAATCAACATATTGACACAGGCGTTATTGCCAAAAGAAAAAAGTTAACAATGTACCTTGAGCCTGTTTCCCTTGGCAGGAACAATCTGGGAGAGTTTACTAGAAAGAGTGGAGGCACGCCTACTGCCACGAGTAGCACCGTCCAAAGCCATGACATCATCATCATAATCATCAGTTGTTTCAAGCTTTCTGTTAATTTTACCAATCACACCACAACAAAATCATATATTAAAAAAAAAAGAAAAAAGAAAAAAGAAAAAAGGTCCATCTCACATAGAAAATATCTGTGTTAAACTAGCAAAACAAAATATACCCAGGAATTTTCTTTAGTTTCAAATTCTTGCTGTTGTCGGTTTTGGGCGCAACAGAATCGGCTCTCTGCTTCAATTGTTTCTGAAGTTCAGCTCGATATTGCAACATTTGCACACTCTCTGAGCTCATTGGCTGTTCCTGCCATACAACACGTCATTACCCTTAACTTCTAAAATTAAAATACAGACATGAGAAGCTGCTAGAAGAGATAGAAACTAGAAAACTCTACCTGGTCTTTTATCATCCTAAGCTTTTTCTCATTAACCTCAACAGATTGCTTTTGAACTGGTTCAGCAGCTTCCCTTAACTGCAGTACAGTATAGATATCGGAGATCTTAGCAAACAAGAAAACAATCAAGTTGAGTAATCAAGTTTAAGAAAGTGATCACCTTAGACGGTTTTTGTTTCTCAACTGATGGCCCTGTGAGCTCATCAAGTTTAGCAAAAAGATCCGACGATAATTCATGTCCTTTCACGACTGGCTTCTGAGCACTCGCAATATCACTTGTTTGGACCAACACATCCTCAAGGTTGTCTGGAATATGCACATCAAGTTCTTTCATCTAAACAAGAACAAGACAGTGAAATGAAAATTAGATTTTCAAGATCTAGGTTTCAGAGCACAAATAAAAAAGATGGAAATGAATCAGAGAATTGATATTTAGCAGTTACACTAGGCAAAAAGCACAATGCAGTCACTCTAGGCAACATAAACACAAACAAATATAACCATAAATGTTGGTCAGGATTTCTGTATTGCAAGCAAAATAGAATCCACAAAAAGGAGTTAAGGGAAAGAAGTAAGCCCAAGACAGCCAAAAGCATATAATATTAGCAAGCAATGGCAGAAACCACTACAATAGAAATAAAGGCAACTATCAAGACATGGAAGATAATGGAAGGAAGATAAATAATTTAGTTCAGACACGTGAAGTGTAGAGGAATCATAGCAGAGGGATAACAGTAGAAGGATTTGGGATAGTTGGTCAAGAGATCAAGGCCTCACAAAATCTCTGCAGACAGAGCTAATAGGGAAAGAGATACAAGTAGCTCACTCCAAATATGCACGCTAAGTTTAGATATAGTAGGAAAAAAATTTACAACCACCCTGTAATATCCCATCAAGATGAGCCTGGGTAAATGATGACCTAAACTCTCCCAGACCAAAGCTGTCTTGGAAAATTTGAAACCCCAACATCTAAATGCCATACATATTGCGCAAGCATCCTCAAAGAGACCATAAAGTTAAGGGAAAAGACCAGCTAACTCAACAGCTCATCAAGCACTTCTCCAAATTCCGGAGTTGAACAAAATAAAATAAAATAAACAATAGGAAAAAAAAAAAAAAAAAAAAAAAACCTTTTCCAATAAGCTTTTGATCTCCACAAGGCGGGCAATAACTGGATGATCACGAATAGGCTGCCCTTCAGATTTCAGAAGAAGGTAAAAAGTAATAGCTTGGCAATAAGCAAGCAACAGGAGTTGTTTCACTTCCAGATAATGTAATCCTTCTTTCTTCGCATTCTCCCCCTTCCTAACCTGCAAGCAGCAAAAAAGGCTCAATGTATGCTGAATGGCATGTTGAAATTAAAAAAGAAAAAACAAATACAAGTACAAAGGCATCAAGCATACCAAGCTAAAATACATCGCAGATTACATGAAGAAAATCAACATACATTTTAAAATTATATGAAAGTATAACATATACCTTAGAAAGAAGGGGATTGACATGGGTCTCGAGTTCCTTGGTTGCATCATTTAACTCAGCAAGCAATCCAACTAATTCTGGAGCCGAACTGCAGCAGAAAGAACAGTAAGCGCAATAAACATCAGTTTCAAATTCATTTAGTGCCTTAGTTAAGTTAAAGTCATTTCAAATACATAACCATTTGCATTTGAAGTAAACACCAAGTTATGGAAACCAGGAAGAGACTTCTCAAAGCTACCAGAAACAGTGATTATTTGCGTTCTCTATCAATACCCAACCAAACATTACTTAGTCTATATATCTCAAAATCCAATATTTTTCTTTACTATTGAACGCATCCAATATCTCATATCATGTGTATAATACTCAATCAAACACGTATGATATCTCTAAAACCTGTATTCTACAGTCTAGACAGCTAGTCATGCATCACCCAAACAAAGAATTTTAACTCTGAAAATTCATTCTCACATTTATGCATTACGATCATGTTACGCACACGAAGCCAAGGGTTATAATACTACATTATGCAGTGAAAATGTAAGCCAAATATAATTTCATAGCTCCAAATATAAAGCCCTAATGCTCCAAGCATAACATGAGCACCTAGCAATTCCACAGTAACATACTTTTTAAAATTTATACCTGATACTATAGAAGTGGATCAATGCATGCAGAATTTTGGAATCCATAGGTGTACAAGAGAGCTAACATGACAAATTCAAAATTCCAGAGTAAAGACATATGCTTGAAAATGAAGTACTTACCTGTATACAACATCCATTTGCTCATCCCTTGATAATGCATTCAAATCTTTCTTCACATCTTCAAACATCAGGACAGCATCGACTTCAGCTTCTTTATTACTTGAAGATTTTGACTTAGTCTTTCCTTTGACCATCATTTCCTAAAATTATAAAAAGTATAGAATAAATAACACACTAAGAGACTCCAACAGTTGTCAACATCCAAATCTACAGCATCGGTTTCTTTATAAACAAAAGGGGGAAATAGTTGACAGTTTTATAGCCAATAATTACCTCTAGAGTTGGCTCTTGATCACTGTCATCTTGCTCATCACCCAGGAGGCCAAAATCCTCAGCCCTCAAGGACTCTGCCCTTTCTTTCTGCATTTTTATCACCTCTTCCTCTTCCTCTGCAGGGGTATCCTCACCACTTGATTGTAACTAAGATATGAACAAAGACACGATCAACTGGTTTGATAAACATCTTATGGGAGTATCTTGTTGTTAAACTCCAGCGACTAATTTTTCATTTATCAGCACCCGGTTCTTTACTACAATTACATCTAAAGTCTCTATCTGATTGATACAACAGCTCATTAATGAATTACCTCATAATCGGTATTTTCACCACCATAGTGGATGCCCTTTTTACTGGACCACACTTTTGGTATCTTCTCATCCTCCTCAGCATCATCATCCACCTCATCATCAACACCACCGGTCTTTTCTCGCATAAATTTCTGCTGCCTTGCCACTGAGAATAATCCACCGTACACCAAGTAATAAGATATGGCAACAAACATAGCTTAAAAACATACTAACATAACAGAGAAAGAATATAGGATGGACAACAGGAAGCACAAACGTATGCAACAGTTAACAACAGAAGAAAAAAAATTCAGCCAAAATGACTCCTTCAGGTAAATATATCATAGAATAAATCTTGTCTGACCAATAAGTTGATGCTACACCAATGGCACGTGATGATAAGAAATACAAAACTCAAAAGTTTCATATAGATACTATTGTAAATCCTGATTTCCCAACAGGACAAGGTGGCATGACCTGGAGGATGTATTCAACCTTCCTGAAACTGCGCAACATATATGGAGTATAAGATACCTATGGTCTTGCCAACATAAAAGGTAGCAAATTTCTCATATCTCATGTGAAATGTCTATGCTTACTAGAGTATGGCAACAGTACTTGGGAAATTACAAGACACTCATCTAATCAGATACACAAACAAAATGCCTTTTGAAGACACAATAGAGCGTCATCCATCCCACAACACTTGGAAGGACCCTTGTCAATTAACAACATTATTGAAGCGTACTGATAAAAAGAAACAATAAAAGAACTACTCAAGATTAAATAACGCCAACCACACAAGCTCATAACCAGTCAATGTAACTAAACACACACCCCCAACACTCCCAACTTCCCACAAAAGATGGGTTTGCTTTAAATTCACCAAAAACGAGTTTCTAATCATAGCCTTGGAATCACATCCCAACAAACAATCCTCATCCCAACAAACACATACAACAACACTAAATTACATCTTACTTTTGGCAGCTAAGCCTGTCAAGTTGCTGTCATCATCATCATCGTCGTCATCATCATCACCAAACTCATCGTCATCCTCATCTTCATCTTCATCATCATCCCCATCAATACCCTAGAATAAAGCATTGAGAAGACAAATTCAATTAAGGCTCAATTACTATGACAACCAGCAGCAACTTAAGTCCCCTTTCAACGCTTAATTTTCACCATAATTCCATAAGAAGCAATAACATAAACAACTAACAATCAAAGAAAAGTTCATACTTTTAAGCTTTATATAAAAAATCACAAAATTAAGACACACCATAACATTTGCTCAATTAAATCATACACACAAATATAAGAAACAAACCTCATAATCAAAAACGGGCAGCTCTTCATCATCTTCATCAGAATCAACATTATCATCATTTATATCCAATGGAATTATATCCCTCTTCCTATGAACTGCAATTAACACAAACATTCATCAATACCCACATCCCATTTATCTCTTTCTCTTCAAAAAAAATACTAATTATCCAAAAAAATTAAAAGGGCATTAATTTAGTGCATGAAATGATACAATAATTAATGAAAAGAAAATATTACAGGCATCAATTTCATCCTCCATATTGTTTACATCCTTATTATTATGCAGCTTAGCTTTCTTCGAAATTTGAGGGCTTTTCCTCTGATTCTTCCCACGCTTCCCCATTTTCTCAAGAAAATAATGCAAAAACCCCAATAAAATTAAAATTAATTAAAACCCCTGAAAAATCAAAACAAAAAATTAGCATAAAAAAAGAAATAAATGGAAGGAAGATTAAATAGTGCATGTAGTATGAATTTAAAATTGATAAATTTTCGAGTCTGACCTCTTAGGAATACGTTCGAACTTTCGATCAGTTGCGGCGAAGCATAGCAGGGTAGAGGGGTTTTAGGGGCGACAAACTGCGGAGGGGTTTTGTGTCTGTCACCTTGTCTAAGACGAAGTAGTTGTATTTGGTTTACGCTCTATTTAGCTGAATAATATTAAGTGGTGTTTGGCTCGCTAAACGGAATGGAATCCGAAAGGAAAACAAGGAGAAAGGTAAGGAATGAAGAATGGAAATCCTGAAAGGGAAAAAAATTGGGATACAGTAATTAATTTTGGAAAAATTAGAAATAATAATCTCAACTTTGATGAATTTTGCTACAATAATTCCAAATTTGGATTATTTTGGAATAATCCGAACTTTGGGGGTTCCTTTTTTCTTCAATCCTTAACCGGTTAATAAAAGTCAATGACCTATTATATCAGCTTGTCAAGATTGGTCCAAAAAATTAAAATAAAAAATTTCAAAAAACCACCAAGCTTCCCCTTCCAAGCTTCCCCACCGATCCACCCTAACCTCCATCACCACAGCCCAGCCCGCCGTGTCTCCCCCACCCCTTGAGTCGTCGTTTTCCCCTATCCCCGAAACCCCACGCAACCACCGAAATCACCAACCACCGTAACCCCAAAATTGCATCCCCAAAACACTCCTCCGCCACCTCGAAACCCTAGCGGCTAGGGTTTTCAATGGTGGGAGAAGGGTGTTTAGGGGTTTTCGGCAGCTGGGAAGAGTTTTATAGGGAGTTTCGAGTGATGGTTGTCGGCGGAAAAGGAGGGGAGGAAGGTGGGTTACATCACCAGCTTTAGGGGAGGGGGGAAATTGGCATTGGGAGAGGGGGGAAACCGGCGCAAGGGGGGAGCAGCAGTAGCAGCAGCAGCAGCCGCCGGTAAGGTTGTGGGTGGCCAAATTCGGGATTTGGCTAGTGTTTTCTTTTTAAAAAAATGTTTTTATATTTTTTAACCAATTAACTCGTGACACTTCTCACTTTAAAAAAATAAAATAAAAAAAATAACTTATTCAACCGGTAATCGATATTTGGGATTGAAGAAAAAGAAGACCCCCCAAAGTTCGGATTATTCCAGAATAATCCAAAGTTAGGATTGTTCTACCAAAATTGATGAAAGTTGAAATTATTATTTCTAATATTTTCATTAATTTTTACATCTTTCATTCATAAATAATAAATAAATTAATTAATTAAAATCCTTTAAATCAAACGAAAGATTAGTTACTTGCACAAGGGGTAGAACGATTTGCACCACAAGGTTGAATGAGGAGGGAGAAAATGCGTTGGATTTTAGTTTTGCGATGGCAGAGAATCTTGGGCAGTTGGAAGAGGTGTGGAGGATTGAGAATTGGGTTTTGGGTATGGGGTTTTCAGCCTGGTGGTGGTTTCGACCTTTCATCAGTGCTGAATGAGGGTGCATGGGGGTTAGGGTTTCAGGCTTTTGGAGGAGTGGGAGTTGGGGTTTTGACCTTTTTGTGTGGGGTCGTAGGGGTTTGGGCTGGGCTAATGGTGGGCGGTGATGGGTGAGAGTTGATAGGATGGGTGTTTGTTTGTTTGTTTGTTTTTTTTTTCACTATAAAAAAAATTAAAAAAAAAAATCCAACCAAATGTAACACATGTGTTCTATTGTGAGAAAATAGTCTTCAAAGGTAGTATTATTTAGAGATAATCAATTTGTTAATTTATTTTTGAAAAATTGGGTAAAGTCGTATTATTCTCAATAATTTTTCCTAAAATTATAATGCTACTCCATATAAACTTTTTGTATTGCCTCTGTGTATGTGTAAGACTTGTAATTGTATCACTTTACCAATTATGTACCAAGCAAGCTTGGTGGAGTTGGTGAGACTCGAACTCATGACAAGGTAGAGGTATTCCCTTACCTCCCCCTTCTACTCTCAAACGTTGAAATGCGATGTTGGGTTGGCTTAATCTTACCTTAAAAAAAAAATTACTTAATTAAAATTTTACCAGTTATATTTTGATGATATTATAAAAAATATGTATTATAACTAATTCAATTAAAGTTTATATATACTTTGTATAATAACATTTGGTTTTTATATTCTTTGTATTACTTCCTCTATTTCATAACTAATAATTGATACACTTGTACTTTTTTTTACTATTTCATATATTAATTTGATTATGATTTTCTAATTAGTATAATAATATAAAAAAATTTATCATGTCTAATGTTGTTAATTCAATACATTGATATAAAGTGAATATGTTGGCGCTACCATATTTGATTGTCGAGAATCTAAAATTATTTTTTAGCTTCGCCTCTAATTTTTTTTGGTGAGAAGCTTCGCCTCTAATTGTATCAAGCAATGATGTAGTTCGATGATCAATTGATCATGTGACCTAAACTCCTTAGAATATATAAAAGTTGCCTTACACTTTTCTTCCTTATTTTAATGAAATAAGGGGAAAAAACATTAGAAAACCCTCATCACGAATTAGTCCCCTACTACATTAAAAGAGAAAATGGAAACATGAGTAGAGTAAACAACAATATTATTACATACTCATTTCTTTCTAAGATTGGCTAAATTCACAATATTTCAACTTAATAAATACAAAGCAGTCCATAATAAACAACGGACATAAACAACAATATTATATTATATTGTATATATACAAAAAAATAATAATAAGATATATGTAGTATATACTCCGTATTTTAAAATACATAATAAATTAATTATTATTTGAATGATGCTTCACAGAATGAGCAGAGAAGCCTTTCTTAAACTTGGTTGGTGCAGGTCTAATCCAGGCTCTTCCACCAATCATGTCCTTGCTTAAGAATGGTGCAGCTTCGTCATTAGTGAGACTCTTCGACCATGAAACCCTCATTGCTCTATTAGACCCTGGTCCATAGCATTTGTATTCTCCATATACCACATTACTACAACACAACATAAAAACACCAAGACATTATTATAATTATTGTTATTGTTATCCAATCAAAAGCTTATGCTAAGTCACAAGAGAGAGCGAAGGAATACAAGAAATCTCCGTCCCATGGCCACTAGTATTTGAATATTTTCTGCTTATTTAATATTTTTTTTGCTCATTTGAAAATCAAATAAGCAAAAAAACCACCCTTGACTGGTTACACTCGGATGTATAAAAAAAGGTTATGAATAAATTCAAATGGGTAAATGGCTGATTTGAAAAGATCGACAATCTCAAAATTACATCAAGTAACTAAGCCACTTAAGATTGTAGAAAAATTACTTAGGCCTTATTGTGATGTATTGATCTCCATATTATTTGCACGAATTAAAATATATATATATATATATATTTTGGTATACCTCTCTTTTTTGGGATCATTCCAGTTATTCCATCCTTCAGGCGAAACTACATTAGACAAGTAACTTAGTGTATATATGACCCTCGAATGTGCTCCCCATGGCCTTCCAAGGTCTGCTGTTCCAACCCCTTTGCCGGTGATTTTGCATCCCAGGAAGATATAACCAGTATTCTCCCACGGTGTCTCCCTCCTTTGGGCAGTAATAGCTCCATTTCCGGTTGTTAGCATCGAATGTATATGACATTTCTATAAAAATCATAGAAAATTACGATTAATAATTAGAAAAATCTAGCGCAAATTGATCAAATTCACATTCTCCATTATTCCTCCATTTTTTTATTTTTTTTTGTGCTATAATGTGATAATATAGTACTCCGTCTTATAAAGTTCTTGTTATCTTCAACTTATATAAGAAATCGACTTTGATAAACTACGACAAATAGTTCAATTTAATTGAAACATATAACCAGGTTTCGTAGGAATTGAATTGAAGTTTACCTCAAAGAGAGAAGCAGCATTGCCACATATGAAATCAGTGGCTCCTTCAATGTAACAATTTTTGTAATAGTGTCTTCCAACATCATCAAGGAGAGTATCCTGGTATGAAATCATCCGACAGCCGTAGAAAGCAGCCTTATCCCCTGCCACTCTCAAAGCAACTCCCTTCCCTCTTGCCCCATACGTATTCTGCACGTACATAATCAAGAGAACGTTTAGTATTCGTACTAATTATTAATAAAAAGTATGTCCATAAACTATTACGGAGTACACATGTTAATGCTTAGGATATCATAGAACGAACATATACTTGTATATGATTAATAATTAATAACACTAAGTACAGAGCTAAGAGGTGGTTCTTTTTAGGGAAAAATCTTGTGAGAGTACTTAGAAGAAAATACCTTAGGGCTTTTATTTGTGTGCTCGAATGTTGTGTGGCGTGTAAAAAACTAGTACCGGAGTACTTGTAAAATGTATATATGACATATAGTATAGAAATTTGCATAAGACTATACATAAACTTGCCTCGAATGTAAGGTATCGCCCCACAAAATTAGAAGCCAGTACAGAGACAGTAGGGGAATCATAAATGTGATCACCATCAGCCCAAGTTATAATGGTGTCCTTTGCTTGATTTCCACTTAGAGTTATGTAGGGCTTATCAGCTGGCACAACAATCTTTTCACTGCAACAAGGATTTGCAATAATAATCATGCCAACATCCAAAACATAATTAAGCCTCAAATTAAACATGTATGCAACCTCACACCAACCAAAATAATTATATGAATTTAGTGAAAACGGTACAGTTAATAGTATCCTCGCTCGAGCTAGTTAATTCCTATGAAATCAAAAGCGTTTTGCTCGTGAAGAATTCATATAATATTTTTCACATCTAGTTCGTCACTAGTGAATTAATAGTGTTCTGTCCAAAAATAAAATTAAATTGTGTGCAACTATAATCGATCATAGGTAGAAAGCAAGTAAGATCGATGTTCCAAAATATCTCTCCAAGATCGATCCAATTTTCATTACCACACAATATACTCCGTGGAAAGTAATAATACCTGGACTTATTAATTATTATAAACACTTATTATCATCATCATGTCATGTAGAAAAATATATATGCAAATTCATTATCATCTATTATTCTATATTAACTTCTTTTGCTACCCTTCTAACTTCTAAGGGGATAAAGATAGATTTAATTGCATGTTACTTCGTACTAATTAGGTCTAAATGAATTAATTGATCGTATTTCTATATAAATGTGATAAACAGAACAAAAAAAAATCAAATGAGTCATGCATTAATGCATGGCGTAGGCTGTAGGGGTGTTGGATTTTTTCAGGCTGATTTATTGAATTATCATAAGAACTAATTAACAGTAGACATTTATATGGTCTTAAAAATGGCTATATATATATATATATATTATAGTATTTGGAATGAATATCGTTTAGCTCAAAAATCAACATTCACATTTCTAAATACTTGTACATATACACCATATGTATAAAATCATGCATGAATGCATTTAAACTTAGCTTAGCTTGCAAATAAAAATTATTACCTATAATTTCCGGGCTTAACCCAAATATAAACAAACTCAGTATTATTAGAAGGCACAGCATCAATTGCATCTTGTATCTTCTTATAGTCACCGTGACCGGATTGATCGACTCGAATAAGGACCGCTGTGGACGTGTCCGTGGGAGCAGCCGAAGACGAGGAGGAAGCCATAAGTGTGGATAAAATGAAGAAGACTACAATATTATCAAACAAGATAACAATGTAGTTGTAGTAGTAACAACGATGATTATGGCATCGAAGATGTTTAATATAAAGGCCACAACCTCCTCCCATGCATGTGCGCATGTGATTGGTTTCTTGCAAACAAAATTCTCCTTACTCGATGGAAGTGCAAAAGGGCCAAGGTTGAAGAACAAAGCTAAGGAAAGTATAGTATGTGCAATAAATCTCTCAATTATTATTGCTCAAGATTATTAAGCAAAAGGTACGTGTTTGTGAACATATTTATTATACATGTTTTTGAGTATATTTAATTTGTACGTATAATATAAGGTTTGACGAATTATTTGTATATGTATGATTGCTGACCTTTTATGTAATGGTTATTATTATATGATCTTCATGTAGTTAGCCGATTTCTTACCAACAACGTACAAGCATGCAAGGTAGCTTTAATTTCTACGTTTTCATGTCATCACTCATAATGATTAGAATTTTAGAACTTCTTGGCATAACTAGGTAGTGTGCTATCATGGCTGCTTGATTGAATAGTTGAACCAACTCATCTATATATTAGTTTATTACAACTATTGCAAGTTACTCCGTACTAGAAGCAGTGGCGGATCCAGGATTTTCGAACTGGTGAGTCGCCATCAATAATTTATCACTTGTTTCAAACCAAAAATTATATATATATATTTCACCAAAATGATTTCAATCCAAAAATAGGACATAAAAATCCATACTACAAAGTATTTAAAAATTCAATCTTACAAGTCGAAAGTACGTACTCTAAATAAATAACATGTTACAAATAAATAGTACTATGAAATTATTACATTAAACTAACTTTATGATTTTTTACTTAATTGATAAGCTTTGTGGGAAAATATTAAAATTGATTGCGCAAATATAGTATAAATAGAAACAAGAATTATTAAAAAATTATCCGAAGCACAAAAAAATAAAATAGTGAGATAACTTAAAGAGACCTGTTATAAAATATAACAGGTCTCTTTAATGAAAAAAAAGCAGCGCAACAAAGATTCATATTCAATGTCAGCAGAAAAGAGACCAGTTATCTAAATAACAGGTCTCTTTGTCATTTATAAAACTCTGACAAGTGTTAGGCAGCAATAGCAGAAAAGAGACCGCCTATTTATAATAGGCGGTCTCTTTGATATTTTTTTTTTAATTTTGCTGGTGAGTCACGTGACTCACCATGCACCTACATAGATCTGCCCCTAACTAGAAGTTACTACTCCATGTCATGAGTTTTCGAGTTAGGTTATTTGCCCAAATTTTCACAATATAAATGCCAATTAATTACGTACTGTTTTAGTTCTTTTGTTAAAAAAAATGTTAAAGGCCACATGCAAATTACGTACTGTTCTAGTTCTTTTGTTCTCCAATTTGCATGCGACCTTTAACATTTTTTTTATTACTCGTTTTTAAATTTTAATTTTTGTAAATCTATATATAATTCGTTCTTAATTTTTTTGTAAATGTATATACAAATACACAAACGTGAAGTAGATTATGAAATTGTTCATAATTGAAATCAAAGAATTGAATCGGAAATAAAAAATATTGTATTGATGATTTGATGTGACGACGCATGTAATGATATATTCATGAGAACTTATGCGGTTTAATTTGTAGTAAATCTTTTTGAATTGTTATTTACATGACAATGTACGTATCATCATATTGGAAAAGAGAGAACAAAATTGTTATGATCAATTCAATGAAATCTAGAAGCATTGCTGTTTTGACTTCAGATTCAAATGGCTAATATGAAAGGAATTGAAGATTAACTTCCAAGTCACTAAGATAGTAAGATGAGATTTATAACTGATTTGGTCCTTTCTAAACGAAATTAAGTTAATTAATGAATACATTTTAGTTTAGTATACCAATTATTTTATTTTGTTATTATTATACTACCTCCGGTTTTTATTACTCGCAACAAAGGAATATTTTATATCTCACAAATAATACCCCTTTATTGTGAAAAATAAGAACCGGAGGTAGTATATTTATATGATGCGCTACATAAATTGGTGGTAGAGGAAAAAGGGATAGAAGATATTGCTGCAATCCAAAGAAGCTACTATATTGGATGTTTTGATTAATGTTCAAGCTTTATAAATATTTTAATATAATAAGTTGATGATTAAATTACAACTGTTAATTAAAGTCTTCTATTTGACAGGAAAGATGGCGGTCATTATGAGTTGAATATAATTTACAGGTTATAATCCCAGATTTTGCGTTTGACATTCTTACTAGAATTTTGAGTAAACTGAACTCTAATACTTGTCAAAGTATTTGGTTCTAAGCCAATAATTATTGATAAACAATAGACGTGTGTTTGAGATGGCGCAGTCTTTTTTTGTGACACGCATAAATGATGAGATGGTTTAACTACGTACACCATTACAAAATTTGACATTCTTACATTTGAAAATGTCATACCAAACCAACGATGGATAAGTACATTAGCACATTAGGTGATTTTAGGTCAACATCCATATCTCACGTTGGCGTTATCGGTTATTCGATCCCTACTACTCCAAGACTTGGCAACTTGGTGTAACTTGTACAATCTACATGCTAATTGTTACACATAAAGAAAACAACATATAGATTTTTATCATAAGAGGAGGATGGATTAGAATAAGGGCTTAATCTGATTGACTGAACTAAACTTAACTTACTGGAGTTGAATTGAACTGAACTTAACTGGATATTTTACGAGAGAAGGAAATTAAGAACTGAACTGAACTGAAAATAATCTGAAAAAAACAGACCCTAAGTTCATAAACTTTATACAGAATAAGAAAGTTTCATCGAATATGATTCATCAAGTATTTCAATCGTTTAAACATGCTTCCTAACTTTATTTAAACTACTCCGTATTAAATTAGTTAATATCTGTTTTAATTTTTTTAAAAAAATAATTAATTACCTTTTACATGGGATTAACTACTATGTATTATATACGTATGTAAATGTTACATATATAATAATTCCAATTATCTTATTTGAATAATGTTTTGCAATTGGCCAATATCGAAAGAGTTGGCTGTATTTGTCAGTCAATGCTCCATGTGCAGGCGGATCTTGGGCTAAAAAGTTAGGCGGGTCAAAGTTTGATCCCTCAACCTTTTGCATAAAAATAACAATATTTAACCACTATGTGAGGACATTTTATTCGTATTATTAGACAACTCAAATATATTTAAGTGGGGCCGGGCCTTTACCCGCCCTAATCAAGATCCGCCCTTGCATGTATGTGCTAATATAAAAGACACGTTTGTTTTGAACACAAAGTCCTCTTTTAATTTTGGTCATCGCAATCAATATCATACGAGTAAATCGTGAATCATCATACTGCGTTTTATATATGAGATGAAAATTCAAAGAGAAAAGAAAGACATCGAATAATTATTCCACTAAAATTCAATTTCATCCATGCATCACATACATAAGTGGTAAAAACAAGGGAGGACACATAGTTTGGCTTGTTAAAGTTTTAAAGAATAACCTAAAATAGAGTAAAATAAATTATGAGTGAATTTTAAGGAGAAAGTTCCAAAAGCCAGATCCTCAAACTTTATCCATCATCAAAATCATTAATAATTTACATACCTCAATAACTTTCTTAATAAAGAATATATACGTGCATTTCTAGTACTAAAAAATTGAGAGCTAATTTTGTACTCCGTACTTAGTATGTATTTACACATTATATTTGTGAGCTTTTGACACATTTGTGTACGCATTATACTTCGTAACATACAAGATAAACTACAACTTTAGTCCATATGAAATAGGGACTCTTATAATAAGATGATTTTATACAAATACTAGGTTAGATCCCGTGTTATGCACGGTGATCTTTATATATAGTTATAGATTATTGATTGAGAAGTATTATAATTATAAATTAGTCGAGAAATAATAAAAGTATGTGATATGTTAATTTGGTATTTGCAATTTTAATTGTAACTTCCAATACACAACTAAAACAAAAGTAGGCAAAAAATCTGAGCAATATTTTTTCTTATTGTAAAATAGGTCACCAATTATTTAAAAATAATTGATTTCTGGTATGTATTGCCCATTTTTTTTTAGAAATATTCGTGAATAAATCTTTTATTTTAAATATAATAATTATTACTTGTCAATATGAAATATGTACAAAAAAATAATATGATTTTTGTAAATAATTTGTTTCTTAAATTAAAATATGTTTTTTTTTAAAAAGAAAAAAATAACTAAGGATACACCAGGAGATGACACGTGTTATCGCCGGTGTGTCTTTTAGTATATAGTATGTATATTTATTATTTATTTATTTATTGATGATTGATGATTTTTCGAAAAAAAAAAACACACACACACAAGAATTACTTGGTACTCGTATAAGAAATGAACTGAAAAAAAGAGGCCAAATTCCTCCTCATACGTAGGCCCAACAATCAAAGGCCAAATAGAACCCAACATATGAGTTCGTTTTTTCCCCTTCAAATTCAGGTTTCGGAAACCAAATGAACTCACCCACACTCTATAAAAAGCCTCCATCCAAAACCCCTAATATAAACCCTACTTCACATTTTAGCCCCTACCGCCGCTTCGCTTTTCTGCTCTTCGTTTGTTCATACAACTTTTTTTTATTTTTTTTATCATTTTCAAACCCAATTAACGATTAGTTCTTTGTAATTTCAATTTAATTAGGGTTGAAGGTGCGATGATGATTGAATTAAATCTCGTTAATCCGAGTAATTAAGCTGCGGATAATTTTTCAATTCCATTCTAATTACCTCTGAGCACCTCCTACTTTACCCTTAATTATTTTTTGCAAATCAAATAAATTCGTGCAATATTTTTGTTTCTAAAAGCCTAAAGCCTAATCTCTATGGTTTTTATTATTCTTTTATTATGATTGAGGTTTTCATAACTTAAAATGCAAAATCTAAACTATAAAAGGCGTGGTGTTTATTCCTGTAATTTAATTTTGATTTTGTACTACATTTTTCCTTGAATATATCAAAATTTGTACCTGTAATTATTTTTCTAAGAAAATGAGTCGGTAAATGAATTCTATTGGTGCTATCAAAATTATACAAAAATTCTAAAATTTGAAATTGATTGCGTTTTCAATTTTATATTTTAGGTTCTATTAAAATGGCGAGGAGAATGTCGTAGCATGAATTTTATTTGGACAGGGACAAATATGGAATTTTATTGTGAGCATTAAACATAAATTATGTGGCATTTTAAGATACTGTACCATTGCTTGATTGGAAATGAAAACTCACTACAGTCGCAAAGAGAAATATCTCTTTTATTTGATGGTCAAACACATAACATTAACTTTGATTTGGCATAAAATGCCAAGACATACCAGTGGTACAACCCTACTTATGCTAATGTCCGTTATTATTGTATGAATTGGCAATCCATTAGCAATGTATTAACATATCCCTATAGAAAAAATTGCATTTTACAAAGTACTCTGTTTGTGTAGTCATGTACTCGTGTAGACATTATTTTCAAAATATGAGACAAATTGTCGAGTCCAATAAGAACATAAAAAGTATACAATTATTATTGGGGTAAGTTTATAAGACATTGTCCAACACTTGTAATAAAATTGACACAAATTCTATTAAGGCATTGTCCAACACTATACAGCACTTGTACGTAAAATAATTTAATTGACACAAATTCTATTTTCGTATTTATATGGACTAATAAAATTCTAATTCTATTATTTATAATAAAAGTCTACTTACATGACAACCAATTAACCAAACATACTTATCTAATTTCTAGAAATTTCGTAAAGGAAATAATTTATCGTATATTACCAATTAAAGGAGGCCTCAACTACAAGTTTAGCTGATACAATACGTGACTATGAGCTTGTTCCACCCAGCCCGGCGGCCCGCGCTCAATCTCCCCACATCTAAAATTTTTAACTGACTGGTTAAAAGTTAAAAGTAGTTAGCGTTAGCGATAACCGTGGGCCAATGCATGAATCCTATTAAAAACACGTGGAGATTAAACCAACACATCAGCAATTCGCATAGTCCTCGGCCTCGTATTCCATTTGATCATTTCTATCTCGTGAAAACCATCAAATATTCAACAATGACGGCTCCTCTATAAACTTTAATCACACCACCTTATTTTTCCACCTTAATTAAATCCCCAATCAAAACCAACCAATTTCATAATAATCCACGGATTCTAGAATTTCAAAAGGAGAGAGAAAATGATGACAATAGAAGAAGATCAAGAAGAATACAACTGGAGAGAAGTGCAATTACCGTCCCAAATACCAAAACCTGAATTAGAGAGAGAAACTGGAGAGAGAAGGAGAGGCCGTGATGTTGTAATTGCAGTGGATCATGGGCCCAATAGTAAGCACGCCTTTGATTGGGCCTTGGCCCATTTTTGCCGCCTCGCTGATACTCTTCACCTTGTTCATGCTGTCTCCAGTTCGTATTCTCTACTTACTTTTTATTGGGCGTGAAAAATAAATCGTAAAAAATAAGAATTGTGGATTTTTTTTTTTTGATTTAATTTTTGGTTATTTGTGGTTTAGATGTGAAAAATGAGGATGTTTACCAAGCAAGTCAGATTCTGATGGACAAATTAGCTGTCGAGGCTTTCCAAGTGGAAATGGTGAGTTTCGTGTTTTTTTGGATTTATTTTGCTCCTTGGTCTTTGGTGACATTACAAATATTTACGTGACTATTAATTCCGGACAACTTTACTGCCTTTCTAGGTACGTGCAAAAGTTGCAGATATTCCCATATTCCGATATAATTTGATCTTAGTATAGGAAATTTTATGACCAAAAATAGTATTGATTTTATTGTTAAGATATGCAAGTAGTACATTAACATTTCGTTCTGTGTTAGACAATGTTGGGCCTTTGGGATTAATTCTTGTTATTCTTGAGATGGATAAGTAGTCCGAAGTGGTATGATATACATCTTGTTTTAATGCAAAATTTGTATTGAAGTAAGTTATTTCAATAATGTGGAATCTGTTCTTAGAAATTTGATGCAGAACATTGCAAATAGTATCATTTTGAATTAGTCAGTCTGTAGTAGTGTTATACTACTTCTATTCTAGAAAGCCTAGTTGGAAACAATATAGTAGGTAACAATTTCCGTGTTTTTGGTTTCGTTGCATTTTGATCAAGCCTCTTAGCAAAGTTCAATGTAGTTGTATATAAGAATTAGGAATTAACTGAATATTTACCAATTCATTGTTTGAACCAAGGGGTGTCAACACGAACATATATGATTAGGAGTATCACGATTCATAGTGAGTTGAACCCTTATAGCATCTTAAGATCGTGTGAGATTCAAATGTATAGATACATGAGGGAAGATCTAACTAATCAATGAACTTAAATAAGAACCTATTCATTGTTATCTTATTGTTAAAACTGAGGGGTACCATTAGGTGATCGCGTTTCATAGTAATTTGAAAGGACATCTACTTCGACTACTTGTGCTAACACAAGAATCAAGTTCGTATGTCATGGGTTGCTAAGAAGCCAATAGGGTGTCCATATGCTCTTTGCCGAGTGGTTGGTTGTGTCCAAATTAGAGGATCTTTTTGAGAACTAATGCTAGATTACAAATACTTTCTTATGGTCAGGTGAAATCTGTTGCTAGGATAGTGGAAGGCGATGCAGGAAAGGTCATCTGCAAGGAAGCAGAGAGGTTAAGGCCTGCTGCTGTGATCATGGGTTCTAGAGGCAGAGGGCTGGTTCAAAGGTTTGTTCTCGTCTCAGTTGTATTTTAAAAGCTCCTTAATTTTCACAACGTGTAAGTCTTTAAATTAGTTTCCTAATTTCGGGTTAACTAGTGTGCTGCAAGGAAGTGTTGGTGAATATAGCATACATCACTGTAAGACTGCACCAATCATAATTGTTCCTGGGAAAGGTACGTTACGTTCTCAAGTTAGTCACCATTTTACCTAGTTAAATAAAATCGGCTTATGATGTAGTTATTTGGTTTGCATTATGCAGAAGCTGGCGAGCTATCAGTGGTTTAGTTGGGAAGGTCACAAGTCATTCGATTGTGCTAATCGCTTGTTTGTATTTACTATAATGTGTGTAGTGTGTAGATTCTATTGTTGAATTTGCTGTCTAAGCATTTGTATAATACGTAGTAGTTAAATTTGTAGGTCTAAGCATTTGTATAATTGTATATTTGTATGATTGTATAATAGTTAAATTTGTTGGTCTAAGCATTTGTATGATTGTATCTCTTTTGTTGCAAGCTCATGAGTACTTGATTAAAATGTTTTCGTCATTTTTTTTCGTGCCACAGTCTTGATTTAGTTGCATGAACAGAGCTTGCGGAAATTATTCAAGGACAATGCCAAGGAGATGGGTGATGTCTTCACTCCTGATCTCATTTATTTCACGTAGTAGGCTTTCGTTTGGGTTGTGAAAGGTCACAAAACAAGCAGGTTTTGAAAAAAATTAAAAAAACCACAAAACATATCGAATCACATATAGGGATGAATGAAAATACATTTTGCATGAATAAGGAGAATGGCTTGGGATAGATAAATGATTATACATTTATACTTATGGCACATGAAGAGAGAATACTCCATTAGTTTGGTTGCACTTATAATTGAAACGAGCAATGAAAATTTAGGTATTGTTTTGGTTGCTTGTTGTTTAGTTAGCCTGAAATTTGTTAATGAGGGTAAAATGCAACTTCCTTGAAAAATTGTACTAGTATTTCTCAAATAATATGAGTATTTATTTACCAAATCTCTTAGATAGCTCATGTTTTTCCTGAATTGCATTTAACCAAATTACAACTAAATAAGTTCAAGTAATTTATTATGAGAAATTACCATAGAATATTTAACTCATGATGTAATCAAACAAATGTGAATCAGGTTTTGCATGGGTCAATTTGTGATGAATAAAAAATTTTAATTTCAATTTTATTTTATTATTTTTTTTAAGTACTATAAAATAAAATATTGAATCAAAATGATACATGCATTATAAAACGAAACGAAAGTATGACACTTATATGAGTTATATCAAACACGAGTACTAAACTTGAAATAAGCCCAATTATTACGGAGTACGGGAATAGGCCAATAGCATTAAGGAAATCAGGGTCAGGACTCATAAACCATAATGTTTCTACTAGTCTAACCCAAATTTAGTACCTCAGTTCAGGTTTTAAGGTTTAACTATGTCAACTTTTGAAACTTTACAATTTATCTCCAAATTTCCCGCCGTTTATCTTTTCTCTCTCCTCCTTCGCGCCTCATCACAAAAATTGCCATCACATTCGATCATCATCAGAATAGAAGATCTTCAAGCTGTAATTGATCACAAATTCGACAATCATAGGTGCGATTTCTTCTAACCCTAGCTTCAATTTTCGCTTTCGAATATTTTCTTTTCGTTTGATCTTGCGCTAATATAATGAGTTGTTTATAATCACTTCAAAATTGTTCTGGATCACATACATTTGAGGAATTTACTATAAATTCGGAGTAAGGAAGAATGCAGATTAGGTGTTTGATAAAATTCATACAGAAAATTCATAATTTGATTGTTTTATTTGAAGAGATTGATCTTCAATGGAGCTCGAATTCTTCAATTTTCACATGAAAATACAATAATTATGTTAATATATCTTATTGTAACTCACTAATAACTGTGAATTTCGTAATTGCATGCGTTTTTTTCGTTGCGTTGTGAATTTTGTGCATTGGTGCAATGGCTGCGAATTTGTGAATTAAAGATTAATTAATGGATTTTACTTTGAGAAGATAGCTATGTTTAGTTCTGCTTTGGTGTTTTCCTTCTAAAATGATTCCAAAATTACTTTTGAGATCATAAGATTCCTCTGGCTTTAGTTGAGGTGTTGTACCTGTGAATGTGTTCGCGTATTGTACTGAGAATTTCGTTTCATCGTCAGTAGAATTGAACTTTGAAACATTAGATTTGAGATTAAACCAACATTCTTACGTAGTTACGTGTCTTTTGTATTTGGTTGATCAATATAGTTTATGAATATGGCTAAATTGCGCGTGAATGTTTTCTTAGAAACTCTGAGGTTGTTCACTGTGAGGTATGAGATAATCCAATGCCATATTTCTAGGGTTGTTGTAGACTTGCGGTGGTACTTTGGACAGATATGGTGGTATCACATAGGGTTGTAGTGTTGTGTCGTTTTAATACCGAGGTTAGTTGTGTGTATGCTTGTGGTGATACCTCAAATGGTTGTCATGCATTCATGCTACTTTGACTACTCGTGCTACTTTGATTTGTTGTAACTTGTAAGGGTTGGGAGGTGCAAATTTTAGAATGTCTCCAGGAGGAACCTATCAATGTTTCCATTTTATTAAGATACTCTGAAGGAATTAAAAAGTTTTTGGATCTTGTGTTGTATTTCAGTTGTTACTCTTTCTTTCTGCTGGTACAATTACATAGGGAAGAAAATCTGTTTCTAGGCCCATGAATTAGACAGAACAAGGTCATCCTTTTGTATTTCCTGTTGATAGGATAAATGGTGGTCGGAGACTGTAATAAATGGATATGTCATTCCGAATTTTTCGCTGAAACATGGAGAATAGAGTTTGATTAGCTTGACAAGTTTAGAGGACCACTTATGCACTGTTACATATGCCTTGTAAGGGAGGGAAGCTGAGGCTGTTAAGCTATTATCTCTGGAAGAAGATATTTTCCTCTAGGATGAGTTCTTGTCTGTGGGCCTTTTGCTGTTGCTTTAGCCATTTACTCTATGTCTATACCTGAGTTGATCTGTTCCTTGGCTTTCTACATTTATAAATCGAGAAAAATCGGTCAAGACCTTTGTTGCTTGAATGATACCGAGAGGTCTGGTACTCTGGTTTTGTAGCTCAATCTCTAATATCTATCCAAAGAGGAATAACAATTTTCCATGTATAGAATGTATGTAGGTCTTTTAAGGCCATCGGTCTAACTCCTAAAAATATTCAGATAACTGCCTTTGAAGAAGAGCATGGCTCTCATTTTACCCTTTTTCTGCCTCCCTGGATGGCTGGATCCTGTTTGTTACTTATTAAGAAGCTAACATCTGTCTTGAGTTTCAGCAATGATTTTTTTTTTTTTTTTTTTTTTGATCGGTTCTTGATTTGGCATATTTTCTAGTAATCACTGTTTTTGTAGTATTTGGACTTCAGAATTTCTATAATAAAGAAAGCTTGTTTATAACATACCGAGACTACACTAATATTATACTTAAGAATGGTAAATCAATCTTAGTCAAATTAATTATTGTTATTGGTCAATTCAAGTCATAGAGTTTAGCTACATTATGTATTGGTCCAATTTTGGCAAGTCTACAAAATTTTGTTGTTTGGGTATGTTGTTTAATGCTTTTTTTTTTTTTTTTTTTTTTTTTTTGAAACATACTACTTTAATTGCTTTAAGAGTGGCTTTATATTAGATGTATCAAGGTGGCATGTTTGTTTTTTTATTTGTTTTTTTTAGAGGGAAAAGTATCAGTCTACTAGTTACATACAAATACTTTTTGCAATTTCGAGATTTATAAGCTCATTACAGACTGTGGTTGATAGAAGTAGTAGTTTATCAGCTACACAAATTACAGCTCAATAATATCATTACAGATTAAATTTGTTTTAAAGCAAACATTGTAGCAGTTTTTCAGTCACACTTAGTACTTTAGTAGCACAAATTCTGCAATTTCAACAGATTGGGGATATCAAATTGACAAATGTGAAACCAGAAATCTAATTTCCTGTGGAAAACTGTGCAAGAGCATCAACAACAGCATGTTGAAGGATATAACTCTAAAGCATACACAGTTGCACGCTCTCTATGATACATATCCAGTTTATAATTACTTTCAGTGTATAAGCCATTATTTGTGCTAAATTGTCGATTATTCAGGACCTTGGTACGATCCAAGTATCATTGTGTTACATAAATTCAACATGTAATTTGCCCATAGCAACTACTCTATTATTGTTTGCAGTAGTAATGCGGTTAAAAACAATCTCTTATGCTTCTGGTCCCAGACTCCCAGGGCTGTCTACAGTTTCAGATCAACAATTTTCTCAGTTTATGTATATTTTCATTATTTTGAATGCTCAAAGTTGGTTAAAGTAAAGTAATTTTGTACAGATTGGTGGGGAGGACCTACGGAAATTTGCAAAAAAGTAAAAGTTGGAGGGAACAAGGGAGAGCAGCAGGTCCCTGAAAACCAAAACAGTTCTACATGCAAGTAAGTAACAGTTTAGAGAAGTGACAGATTATGCACAGTATTTATCAGTTTACTGTCTGTTTTTCAGCTAAATAATCTCTAGAAATGTCTGGTTTTCACAAGTTTATGGATCAATCAGCTGTTCTTGCTCTTTATCAGCTTCTGTTCCAGGTCATATTATATTTTGTAAGACCTCTACGTAAAAAGCATACAAATATATTTGTTTTATTGACTGGGTTGTCGATCTTTACCTCCTTGAATTGTTGATGAATATAAGTTGTATAAAATTGAGTCCAATTATCTGACTCTAATTTCATATTTTTAGTAGCATAATTGGCTCTAAGGTTTTGTTGGAACTTGTTGATGTTTTTGTAATTGCCAAATGTAATGTTAAATTGTTCCATGACGTTTTTATAAACAGCTTTCCTTCAGTAGCTGTTACATTATTTTCATCAACTGTAAGCCAAAGATGCTATAATGTATTGTGCAACTTTATCAGCCGTGTCTTTCATCCTACAATTACTTTAAAATTCCCTTTTATCATAAATTCACAATTCTTCTTGCTTCAATTTGCTTGGTCCGTTGAAGATTTCACAAGTTCATAAAAGAACACTAAACGGATTAGATGTGGATGATTGAAAACAACTTTCATATTCCCTTTCTGCTCTCTCTTTTCCCATCAATAAGTTTCTCTCATAAATTTGCTATCTGGTCCCCTCCGCTTATTTTCAGGCTCTAATGAAGAACCTACTATTGCACTGGCTTCTAAATGTTGCAATTCAGCAGAAGTAAGATGCCAACAGGTGCTAAAATTATGCATTTCATCTCATTGCCTTTGGCTTTATACATAGTTACATTCAAATATATACCTATATACTAAAGAGAATCAGAAAAGAATCCTAGTTAAGCAATCTGGTTCAATCTCCATGAAGGGTTAACTTCTAAGATGGGCCAACTGAGTTACATCTCCATTTTTAAACTGCTTGATTCAATGGTGCCTGCACAAGTATAATATAACATTAGGAGAACTGCAAAGTGATACATGAAATCTTTGTTTTACCATGTCTTGGGAAATAATTTATTGCCCATTTTTATCTTTAGTTACGTTTTGTTGCTTTTGTTGATTCTACGCTAAGAAAAATTAACAAATGTTAAGGCATAATACCAGATTCCTATTTCTGTAGGTATAATTTTCTGCAAGATAATGAATGTGATATTTTCATGCATAAATAACACCATAGGCAAAGTATGCCTTCATGAGCTTTTTTTTTTTTTTTACCTGTCTTTTTCAAGCCAAAAACATATAAGAAAGTTTGGATTGTGTGTATTTATATAGTTAAAAGTAGGTAGACTACACCACATGAGAATGTATAATCATTATTAATTATTAGGGAATTGGATAAGATGTTTTAGAGTTATCTACCTGTGAATGTCTGTAACGGGAATGATGTTGATCTTCCCTGTTGAAATTCCATGTTGTAGATATTTTGTAATTCGGCATCCCATTGTAAAGAGTTTGGGATTTGCTGTTAATATCAAATATAATAGAAGTTAGTGAAAGAAAAGTATTATAGAGAAAAAATTGGTTACACTAGACTTAAGAGGACGTTACATTAAAGCAGGATGTGTCTAGAAAAGTCTCCGGAACTGGCACAGGAGCACTAATGCTTCTCCTCAACCCCAAATCAATTGGGTTCCCTACGACCGTGGATCCGCAAATTGGATCCATTTGTTCAACAGGATTGTATTGTAGGTAGCTAGGATTTGTTAAATCCGGTGATACCCCCATCGTTGGTAGACTGGCAGAGCATGCTGCAAAAACCTGTTGAAAAGAGTTGTAGATAGTCAGCTTTTTTCTCATCTTGTTTTGGTTTATCCGTATGACTAGTTAGTCTGTATATCTTTACCTCTTTGGCAATTAATTCATCAATGTTAATGTCAAGCCTGGGATTTACTGCTGCCAATTTCATGGAGAGGAACTGATCCAAAGAAACAAGAGGGAAAAAGTCAGATAAATTTGGAAGATATAGGAGCTTTTTTTAAAAAAATTATTAGAAACTCTGATTACCTCTACTTGTCTTTGAAGAGATTGGACATAGTTAATTATTTCGTCGAGCATTCCAGCTTTTCCTGTGATCTTGTTACACCCTGGAACTAAATCCTGAAGATATTTCATTCTCTCACTTATTTTTTCTCTTCTTACCTACATCATAAACCATAAGTGCAGAATATGAGTTACTGGTGAAGTTTATATCTGTGAATTTTTTTTTGTAATGTTGGCATTTGTGTTTTGCTTACTCTTTCAGCTAAGCTGTGGCTATCGGTGGCTTGGCCACGCCTTGCTCTGACATGAATGTAATCAGGCTTTTGTACCTCGGATGCCTTTGAATCCTTAGATGTACACCCTGAAGTTTCTTTGCTTTTCTTGTTATTGCTGTTTCCATTGCTTTCCTTTTGGTCACCCTGGCTGCTGCTGCTGCTGCTATGTTTATTGCTATGTTGTTCTGTGATTTTTGATTCTTCCTCTTCAGCACACCCCTTGCTCTTTTTTGATTTGTTGTCTTCTTCTGCATCCATTACCTGCCACATACCATTTATAGTAGTTTTTTCATAGATCAGTCAGTGGCCTACAATTTGTTAATTTTCTATTCTAATCTATCAAAATTTTGTATTCAGGTTTTGCTGATAATGTTTCTACTAGCAATAATTTTGGCAATAGATGTGGAATCAAATTCAAAAACCACAGAGGGATCAGTCAATACCTTTGGTGTACTTGGATTTCTTTCTGCTTTCCTCTTCTTGAAGCTCTCTCTTCCAACTGCTCCACTCAGTTTCTGATCTGATGAGAGGGACTCTCTTCCTTTGGCATCACGGGCTGCCTTTAGGCTGGTTGCTGCTGCCTCTGCTACTGATGGCGGGCAACTGGCTGTTCTTGAAATGCCATAATTCGTCTCATAGCCAGGATTATTATGGACTTCTCCAGCAGTCTCAATCCCCATACTCCCAACTGTCATCCCACTTTTTTGCATCCCGAAATCCATCCACCCATTATCGGCACCTGGATCAGCCTTAATGGGTCGGTTCAGAAGCTCATTCAGAGTTGGGCCAGTTGTAACGGAGCTTGGACAGTAATTCATGTCTGCGCCCTGAAAGTCTTGTGCTTCAGCAGGAAAAAAAGAGAGCATACTGAGGTCATTGAAACAACTTAGTTGTTGTTGTGTTGGTTGGACTTGGAAGAGCTGCTCTTGTTGCCACTTAAGAACCATTCTCTGTCTTTCCAAAACACTCATCTCCATGCCTTTTCCTCCGATGATGTTCGCTGGCGTGTTCAGGCAGTGCAGCATCTCCGGTAAAGCTCTATTCATTGCCTTAACAAATCCAAAAATAGTAAGGGAAATATGATTGCTTTTGTGCTGTTACGAAGTCTTAATATGTACTACTATAACAGTTTGTTGCTCTTTTGCTTTTATGAAGGTGTGGGGAAAGGGAAGTTGGTGTGTGCTGCAAGGATTAGGCAGGCTTTTGTAATGCTTTGGTACCTAACACAAGTTCTTCATGAGCAAGGTACTACTGCTCTACGACTCTTTCTATCTCCCCTTTATTTGATGCAGTTTAAGCTGTGGCTGGAAAAATATAGTGAGAGAAGAATTGGGGAAGAAGTGAGGGTATTTATAAAAAGTGTAAAAAAGGAGTTTGGGTTGAGATATCTGACTATTAGGAGGCTGGTATCTGACGTAACTAACCGGAATAATTAAGAGAGAGAAAAATAAAATTTTATCTTCATTTTATATTTTCTTTTTCCATCATTTATATTTGAGTATATTCATTTTATATTTTCAGATACACATAAAGTTAGGGGTACATCAAAGTCTATAATACTACTACCTCTATTTTTTTATTTGACACTATTTGACTTTTACACTATTTACAAACTATATTTTGACTACCTTTTGTAATTTATAGCTAGATAAAACACAGTCAAGTGAGATCTTATTTGAATCATCTCAATGTATATTTTATTTATATTCAATTTTTATAATTTTACAATGTCGAAAATTACAGATATTAATCATTAAAATAGTGCGTTGATAAACGTGAAAAGAGAAAAGTGTCGACTAAATAAAAATAGAAGAAGTATTAATTTGGTCATTTGGGTTTACTTTAGGGCCTGTTGTGATTTGTTGAGCTGAGTTGAATTGTCTATGAGAAAAGAAATTAGGAATTGAGCTCACTGAATTGAAATTAAGCTGAAGAAAACAGATCCTTAGATATATCCGAGAACACCTAAAAATTTGTTAATATATTTATGGTGTTTTTGGGGGTCCTGAGGAGGCAAGTAGAGAAATGAAATGGATCGATGAGAGAGATAGAAAGGGGCAACTGGGGCAGAGAGCCATCGAATGTAACCATAACTAGAGGCTGTGGGCCGTGGGACCTTCCTGACATATGACTGCCACGCGGGCTTGTCCTGCCAACGGCAAAACGGGGTTTGAGATGGTTTTAATGGACGGGGTTCAGAAATCAGAACTTCAGATATTCATATGATTAGTTCTTAGCTTATTATAATGATTTGCGACTTAATTGCATATGTTATTTAATGAGTTTATCTCAGATTTTGGTCATTTAAGGACTTGGTTTTTTGGGTAGATAGTGACCCCACCGTGATGGCTGCAGGGTAGTCTGGGCCTTGAATACGTTTATGCCCACATGATTTGGTACACGTGGCAGGTTTTAGGAGCCCCCATCTATGACATGTCAGCTTTATGATGTGTAAGATGATGAGGTGAAACAAGGCTGTGAGAGGTCTGGTATTTTTTGAGCTACCTTTGCCTGTAGATTATGGAGGTATTTTGGGATGGGGATTACAATGAGGCAACTTTCATATTGTATCTCATTTAATTAAGATTAATATTTACTTTGCTCGTCTAAGCAATTTTTGCCTAACTTTATTAGCTTCTATGTAACTGGGAGTATAATGTCCATCTAGTTCTCGAGTGTAGAAATCTAATTGCCCCCATAATAGGAATTAGGAGACCATAATCATTATCTAATCATAATGCCAAGTTGTTAATCATTAATTAGGATAAAGAATGTGTGTTTTTCAAATAGTTTTCATCCTGTCAGTCAATTGGTTTTTGTTTGAAAATTAAGACTTTTATTTGGTTGGTTAGTGGAGTGGATCATATGGTTTCTTATGTCTAATTAAATTTGATTTTTGATATTTACCACTTGCGTCCTCACTAATGATAGGAGGTGAAAAAGGGATATAAACTTGGACCAATTTAGATACTAATATTAGATCTCCTATCAGAACAACTTAAAAGCAAAATTATTAATCTGATTCTGACTCTTCTTCTAGGATTGAGGATTGATTAGTACTTAACACTTTGGAATTAATGAAGAGGAATTTTCGCTTTTCCGTTTTTATTGAAGGATAAGATGTCTGTTTCATGTACCTATATAGCAGATTTTGTCAATCTAATTATGTCTCCAATTGTGGGCTTACTAGATAGTGATTGATAGATTTTTTTTTGAATGGAATAGGGAGGGGTGATTTCATTAAATAATAATAGTCATTCGGCACTTACAATCATCCCTTAAGAGATCTAAATTCTCAATACAAGAATTAAATACTCCTAAACTAATGGCATCGCTTCTGAACTGCTTCTGGATAATTTTAGATGTCTTTGCATCGTTCTTGACGGAGCTCCATTGATGTATAGTCGCAAAAGAGATATAACTTGATTGATCATCAATATCTGCAAATTTGTCAGACGAATCTTCTAAATCTGCACCCCTATACCAACAGACGCGCAATTCCACAAATTTACAAAACGAATCTTCAAAATTTGTATCCCTGCACACACTAAAATCAAACAACCAAACAATACTAAACCCTACATGGAGGGACTGACAAAACCCTACATGGAGGGACTGACTATAATCACCATACTGATGGTGATCTTTATTGACCAAAAACATTAAATTAAAGAAGAATTTGGGGCTTACCATCGATAAAAGTCGATGGCAGCCCCTAAGTTTTAATATGGTAGGGTGGCTAGGTTTGAAGAGAGAGAACAGAGAAAATTTTAGGGTTTTTAAGAGAGAGAACAGAGAAAATTTTAGGGTTTTTAAGAGAGAGAACAGAGAAAATTTTAGGGTTTTTAAGAGTAGTGATTGATAGATTAACATATGTTTTCCCATTCTATTTTGCTGAGGTGACAAGTTCACTTCAAGCTGAAACCTCAAAGGAAAAAAAAAATCTACTCTAATTAGCATAAAATTAAGGTTGTGTCTTCCTTTATTATAAATTGATTGATGGCAATTAGCACCCAAACCTCTATTGATTGGTGGCCTTGAGTGCTTTCTCCTCCTTGGTTCATTAGCTGTAAACAAGTTGCCCATTTATAGACTTGATCTCTACTTTGTCTTTGACCTGCACAAACTCGGTTTAGATTGGGGATTTGGGGTGCAGTAAGCATACTAGAGTGATTTTCTTTATTGGGATTAGGAGTCGTAATTGTAACAGAATTATATTATGATTAATTGCAATATGCCATGATTTCAACATTTACTAGTACTCTCTTTTTCTCACTCGTCCTGGCTGATTTCTCGTGTGCTTGTTTCATTTTTTAATTAGTATTTAGGTAAGGTGTATTTCTTTTAAATCCTCAAACATTTTTTTTTTAAAAAAAAAAATTAAACACAGGTACTATTATATAATATAAGGTGTTTAATTAGGCTCGCTTTGTTCAAATGATGTCTTAACTTAAGCTCAAATACGGTATTTGTGCTTTTGTAGAGGCATGATGAAGATAAAATGGATATATGGTGGGGAGCAAGTCCAGTGAGGATGAAGGGTACTTCCATTATCAAGCTTCTGGGCCCTGCAAATTCTAGTGTCAATCTCCCTCCTACCTTTATTGTTAGTAAGTCTCTCTCTTCCTCTCCCCCCTCTCTTTCTCCAAGTTGTAAATAGCCACAAAATGATCCTTAAGAAAGAAAATAAAAAAGCTATTAGGGGACCTCTTTCTCATATTTTCCTTTCTATCATTGTCATCTCTGTGGGCTTAATCAACTAAAAAAGTTTTTTCTCTCTTGCCCCTTCATGGCTCGTAACCTTTTCAATTACGAGCTTAATACTTTTCGCCTTCACCCCGAATTGTCACACATAATCAGGCCGTCCATATTTGAATGAGTAGTGGCTTGTGATCTATGGCAGTCCATAATTGTCCAGTTTTACCTAGGATCATTATTCATGGCATCGTGATTTGGATTAGTTATTTGTTCTATTTTTTATGTGTCGAAACTGCCAATTGACTGTCTTTTAACCAAGTTTGAGTTTTCTAGAACTTTTGACATAATGATACAGGTGTAGTGATGAATGGTTAGACTAATTGGTAAAGATGTGAATCTTCTACAGGATGATAGTTAGAATCTGATTAATTTTGGGCATATTACTGTTCAAAAGTGTACATTATTTTAGTTACTGATGGTTATAAACTTATAATCAATCAACTAGACTAATTCTATACATAGAGAATTGAGAATCACAATACTGCTAAATTTAGCTTAACTCGTATACTAGTATTTCATTTTTATCCCCAACAATCGTAATCACTATGATATAGCGTCTTTTCAATGTAAGTAGTATATGTTAAAGCCAGCAAAATCATGACAAAGAAAACATTTCAATTGCACTAATAACTATAATAGTTTGCCTTTAAGGCTGATTTTGAATAAAAGGTATAATTGTGATACTGTTCCAAAATAGATAAAGAATTAGCTTTTTGCCCAGACAATGTCCTAAGTGATTATAATATAACATTACAGCGGTCAGTAAGTATTATTTAATTTTAAATGGGTTGAAAATATATTAGTTTGATACTATAACAATATAACAACAAAATCAAGAATTCAAGATACTTTGTACGACGTATATGGTTAGTTAAAAAATAAAACGATAAAAAATTACATTGCAACGGAAAATAGTGATCAAGTATTAATACATATAACTTAATTATTGCTAAATAGTAAGGTAGTTATTGTTAAGATGATTGAATTGACATAGTAATTATAGAGCTTAGATTGTAAGTTAATTATTTAGGTTTTACATAAGATTTTATAGACTTGTCATGTCATTATTCATATGGCACCAAGTTATAACAAAAATAACATGTTGTCCTTTTGAGATTTAATAATACTATAGATTGAGACTAGAGGTTACTTAAATGACGTTATACGAAGTATATTTCATATGAATACATGCTATAGTTGCTGAAAAAGTAGAGGATTTTGTGGGAGTAAATGGGAAATGGTCGAGTCGTCAATTTTGGGCAGTATGGTCCTGTTCAAAGCTATGGTGGAAGTAAATAGATCTTCTTTACCAGTAGTTGATATGTTAGCAGAGAATTTATTTATTCAGAAAATACTTTAGTGTATTTTATATGATATACGAAGTATATAAACTATATACAATATAATATACTTGTACATATACGGAAAAAGCTACACATACATTCATTGTATGTGGGAGCCACATACATTGTGACATGGCAGCATGTCATAGGTTCTTTGTTTGGGGTCCATGATCCACTTATTTTCAAATTTCATTCAAATTTGAATGAAAATTCAAAGGTTTGAATTTCAAATTAATTGTCATTTCCAATGCAATTAATTTATTATTTTTTTTGCAAAAAAAAAAAAAAAAAAAAAAAAACTGCAACATTGATGAACATCACAGAGAGAAAGGACGAAATGGGCGACGAAGGAAGATGAACAAAAAAACCTTGAAGCTGCTTCATTATATTTGCAGATGCTTAAATTTACATCAACCGCAAATATTATTCGGTTTAATTGAACAAAATAATTGTTGTTTACATGAGAATATTGAGAAATTTTGAGTTAATTAGGTTTCGGAATTTTCGATTTGGGGGTTTATGAACTGGATTTATTCTAGTTAATTATGTAAATGTATATATATTATTTGCAGAGTTATTGTGTAATTGACTTATTCTTCCTCCATTAATCATGTCCAATTCATAAATGGGTATGTTTGCATAATATACCCATTTTCAATTAATTAGTGAAATGAGTCTTCTCTTCCTATCGTATTCAAATGGATTTGGATTTTTTGTTGGAATATTATAATTGTTAAAGGCAAATAAGTAACCGAGTGCATATTGAATATTAGATAATTAAGAGATTTGAAGTCCGACAACAGCAATGGTTGAAAAAGGGCTTAGGTCGTCGACGACGATGGCGAAAACCCCCCCAAAATATTCAAACAATGTTATTAGATATTTTTTTAGTAACTCAGGTTACCATATTTGGTACGAAAAAAATATGAAAACGTTATAACAATTCATACTATGATTTTTAGTAACATAGGAAAGTATATTTGGTAAGAACATATTGATTCTGAGTTACGTGATTATTTGAAAGCTTTGTCTCTCCCTTTTATTTTATTTTTTTTGTTGTTACCTTTATATTGATCTTGTGTAATTATTGTTTTGGTAATTATAACTACCAAATTTTAAAGTATTAATAATTTTAAAGTGGCGTTGATCATGTATAATTGTATTTCTTTAATATAAATTCACATTGAGAGGAAAAAATTAAAGGCCACCCTATCAAGTAAAGAATATGGATAATTTAGCAATGATGATTTTTTAGCAATTCAAATAATCATCTATTGTGAAAAATGTCATACGCCAATTCAAAATAATGAATTGAAGTAAATACTATAAATTTGTTGACGGATCACTTTCAAACAATTAAAAAGTGTATACTTGTCAAAGGAACTTTCTATGTTACCGAGTATCAAATTGTAATAAATGTCTTTTTTCTTCTCAAATCCTTAATAGACTATCATCACGATTTGATAAGGTCCCCTGAAAAAAATAATCATTAGCTTGTATTTCATTGTACATATAAAATATTTGATTGAAATGCCTTCATTTGTATATAGTCCTTATTATTATTATTATTAGTATTATTATTTTTATTACTATTATTATTATTATTATTATTATTATTATTAAGCCCCCCCCCCTCAACTCACCCCATTTTTGTTCAAAAGTTAGTATATTATTAGTAACCGTATTTTTGTAACAGAAAAACTTTAATTTAATACTTTCTTAATTAGTAACAGGATATGCTGAATCATGAAATTAGTTATAAACAAAATGAAAAATCTTAGCATTAATAAGTTTTTAGCAATTGAAATAATAATTTAGTGTAAGATTTCATTGTGTCATACACGAGCAAAATAATAAAGAAAATAATAAATCTTCACCTTAAAACAATTAAAATGCGTTAGTTTACTTGCCAAAGGAACTTCTATGTTACGTAGTATATTATTATAATAAATGTATTATTTCTTCTCATATGCTTACTAGACTAGCATCAAGATATTAATATTTCGTTGAAAAACTAATCATTGGATTGTGTTTCATTCTTTATAAAAAAATGTAACTGAAAAGTCTTTATTTGTATATGTATGCGACATATCTTATGTATAATAATGAAAGACGGTTGTCCTCTCCTTCTCTTGGAAATACTGTTTAACTTAGGCCCTATTGTTTTTGTTAGTAGTTTATGATACATATATTATATTCACGTTACTTATAAAATATCAAAGATAGTTACAATGAGTAGTAAGATCAACTAAAACTCAAAACATTTTTCACATTAGCATCTATTGATACTACAATTTTGTACCTCCTTACTAAAATTATATGTAACTTGATAAAATCAACTACAACTTCACACATGTTTTTAATGGGGTTCTCGAAACCTTTGTAATCAAATGTTATGTATTAGTAGTTTGTCAAAAACAAATTTATAAATCAAATCTATCTAAATCTATAAGTATTCAAAAACTCTAACCAGTAACGGCACATGTTCCCATCCCATTACATTTATGTAGCTTATTCTCTAACCCAAGTACCAAATGTTTTATTGCATTTATTAATCTTTTAAGTTTTTCTGTAAGTCTTTCATTAAACTTATACTTCATCTTCACCTCCCTTCTTCAATTCAACTCTTTCCTTTTCTCTTTTTAATTTTAGCCTTTCCTGGCCACCTCCTTTTTCCTCGATATAACCATCTAACTCTGGATCTGCTGGGGAAGTCGCATACAAAATACATATGCACTTATTGCATAGAGTTTTTGTAAGACTAAATTGAACTGAACTATTTTATGAGAGAATTAAATTAAAAACCGAATTGAACTGAACTGAATTTGAAATATGTTGTGGAGAACATCCCCTTAGTAGTTAGTACTGTAAATAAATGGGATTGTATAGTTTATTTTTTAAAAGATATATAATTAATTTTTATTTAATTTATAAAAAATCATTTATATAATTCAATTGACAATTTAAGTTAAAGTGGTATACTATCAATCAATAATATATACTAAAAGACACACCAGCAATGACACATGTCAGTTTCTGGTGTGTCCTTAGTATTTTTTAATTTTTTTAAAAAAATTAATAGAATATTTATTTAAGGAAAAGTTTGTAATTTAATTACTATATAAATAAATTACTATATAAATAAAAAAAAAATGATATTCACCTTTTTTAAATATTCACATTCAATTAACTAATTAATATGGAAAATAGAATAGCAAAATATAATCTTTGTAAATATTTTTTAAAAAATACAATCTTCCACTATAAGTTTTTATGTGGCAAACACAATATCCGTTTTAAGGATACAATTGAGATAGACAAAAATTAATGACTAAAAATGAGATATTACAATATATGATCCGTGATAAGTATATACGTACATAATTTTTTTTTTGTCAATAACCGTGCATGGCACGGGACCTAACCTAGTAATATTATATTCTCTACCATAAATTATAAATACAAATTATGTAACCTTCTAATATTATTATTATTATTATTATTATTATTATTATTATTATTATTATTATATCTCAAAAACAAATAAAGTCATACAACCTACAAAAAGTTAGTGGGTAGCCGAGATACAATCTGCCCCCCCCCCCACTCCTCTAGCTATAGCAAATCCAATCCTAGTAATTATTATTATTATTATTATTATTATTATTATTATTATTATTATTATTATTATTATTATTATTATACATTGAAGGATAGATTTTTTTTTTTTTTGAAGGAATACATTGAAGGATATCTATGTCAATTATAGTTGTTGTTTAAGATTATTTTGTTTTTGACATAATTATTTAGTAACAACAACTGTTTGATTAGTTTTAATTTTTGTAATTATAACATAACCTAACAAGTCCATTTGTATTCGGGGTTTTAGGGTATAGTGTGCAAATTGCTAATATAAATAGATAATTATTCTACTTATACTTAGTATACGTTTATATAAATAGTTAATTTTTTTCTTAATAAAGGCCGGTATAGGATTCGTTACTGATTTAATTAGTAATTGATTAGTATCTAACACATTTGAATTTGTACATGATCAGTGGAAAAATATGATTTTACTTAAACAATTGTTCTTGTTACTAAATATATATGTATCTATGTATCAGCCAAGAAAGTCGCAAGGACTGAAAATTAATTACCCGTTCAAGTTCAAAATCCAGTTTGGAACTTCGTGGAAATCTTAATACGAGAAATGAATGACAACATTTCAATGTAAAGTATATATTGTCTAAATTGATATCATTTACTGGAATTCAATTTGCCGTTCACCGTCAATTGTTTAATTGGAAAAGCGAGATAGATAAGTGTAGTGAAATTCATTTAATTAAAGTAAAGAAATGATAGAAATAAATCGATCATGGTGGATTGTTGATTGCCCAAAATCGAATTTGTTTGTCCAGTAAACATGCTCGCGAATAGAAAATCTGATAACTTCATCTGAGTAACCATTGTCGGCGCTGGTTTTCGTAATCTTCACCGGCGTCCTGTTCATCTTCTCCGACGTCCTGTTCATATTAACCTTGTATAATGGTTATGATACCATTAGTGATAAAGTAATAGAAAAAAAAAGAAAGAAACAAAACAAAATCATTTGTGCATTAAATGTGGTTAGGTGCTAACTTTTTTTGCCAACCATTTTCCCGCTTTAGTAGCTTCTTAGCGCCATTGAGGGTGAAATTTCCCCCCCTAATATTCCCTCTTCTTTTTTTGGCTCTTGCTTATGTGGCAGCACCTTATTGAAAATGTATGTGGGTTCCACATACAGTGAATGTATGTGTATCACTCTCCGTACATATACTGTAACACTCACGCCATATGATTGATGAATTTGGAAGTTTATAATTTATAATTAGAACGATTGGCAGTATCCCCTTGACAATCTTTGCATTCTTACATGTCACCCTGTGATTGGAGCTCAATTTTCGATGTAATCTCATTGGCTTCAGAGCTAATAATCTTTGGGAAGATACTAGTAGTAGTAGTTCAGGGCGAGCCATTGATGTTTAACTTCTTGTAGTAGTTTTAAATCATTTAATTAAAGTTATATTTTATTAAATTTTTTTTTTTATTAAATCATAGTCATATCATATAATCTTATCTCTCTTGTATGATCTAAATGGAAGCTTAATAATAGAGAGAGATAATGGAGTAGAGATAGGAGATTGAGGGAGGCAGTGAAAGACATGCACCAAATCAAATATTAGCCCCTCCTACCTTCTCTCACCTGTGCATTAATGAGACATACATGAATTTTTTTTTTTTTTTTTTTTTTTTTTTTTTTTTTTTTTTTTTTCGGCTGACAATTATTGCTAATCATATGCAAATGAAGAAATTAGGACACTATGTGCCCCCTCCTTTTTGGTTTAAGCTATATAATATTTGTAGAGGCCTCTCATCAAGGCTCTATTGTCTAAACTTTGTTGAACTAGTTTTTATTCCTAAAATTAATTAATATATTGAACTAATATTAACTGAACTTAGTTCGTTGTAGTATAGCAGAGGTTATATGTGAGTTTGTCAAAATTTATTATAACTTGAATTTACGTTGCTTGAAATAAGATAGAATAAGTTAAATGAAGCTGAAACAAACAAACCTTGTTTGAGGCTATTGACTTCATATTAGATCATTATGTTACTTTAATCACCTTTACACTTCATAAATAAGTAATCCGATCAATATTGTTTTGATATTATGAAGTGGCTTTTTTGCGTAGGTTTAGTTACATGGAATAACATATGATCTTATGTTGATGTTTCAAATTGATAGTCATTGTATGGTTCCTTATACACTCGTGTAATAAAACCAACACAAAATTTTATGTTAATTTTATAAATTAATAGTCATTGTATCATTCCTTAATCCTTATCGAGTTACTTTGTGCAATAAAACCTACACAAATTGTTGTGGAAAGATCTAATTCAATTCGATTCTAGTCTAGTTATAATTTCAGTATGTGTATGTTCCAATATGCAAGATTTGACGTAGGACCACAATGGAAGTCATCCTTTGCCCATTTCACTGGTTGTTGGTCGTGTCAGAGATGGATGAGTCAGTGAGTGAGTGCGTGAGTATGAGCGAAACATTAATTAGGAATGGTCAAGCAACTTTGTTAACTTGGTTACATTTACTCCTGTGAATTCCTTGCCTTCCCTTATGGCCTCCCATTTTTTTTTTCTTCTCGTGGTCCTAGAAGATATTACTATAAATAAATTTATATAACTTTCTAAGAATATACCTTGAATTCTAATATTGTAAAATAATGTTGATAATTTTTAGATATTTTTGCAATAAGCTAACATTTGTAGAATATTGTTTTGACTTTTCTTTCTTCTTGGGTATATATGCTTGGAAAATGCCTAGGTTCTTTGTTTACCATGAAGATTGTGCCATGATCATATAGTAATAAACTGCCAGCAGATCTTTTGAAGTTCTTTAGATAAATGATAAACAGAGCTATACTCAATGAAACTTAGGTTTAAAGGATATGATTTATAATAATATCCTCTGTTTTTGTTTCATTATTTAAATTCCCTAGTTGTTTAGTTTAGGTTGTATAACTAATAATCATTCTGAATGTGATAAAAAGTACATGAAATAAGCTTGTGCTTTAACGTTCTTTGTTTGGCTACTCAATCGTTTGATTGCTTCAAGTTATCTTTGTCTGTTGAAAAACATTAGTATTTATTTTTTTTTTTTGGTGAAAAAAACATTAGTATTTATTTAACATATGTATTCAGTATTCAGTACCCTAAAACACTTTTTTTTTTTTTTTTTTTTTTTTTTTTTTTTTTTGGTGTCTTATAAGTAATGGTGCTCTAGTTTTTAGGTATGACCGTATGATGCCATCAGAATTATGGAGCAATGGATGCTCTATTGCTGTTGCAGCTGCGCGGTAAATTGGTAATTCCTTATACTATATGCTTCTGCCTTTTACATGATCAAAAATTCAAAATGATAACTTTCAGTAAGATAGAGCTAACCTAGGGGAATGTTTTCAAGTAGAATTGGTACATGCGTGCACTAACAATGATCTAAACGATAGAATTTAGCCATAACTTTATAAATAAATTATGTTTAGATATTACTATTCACTTACTCGTATTAAACACTTTATTGATGAGGTAAACATCTGTTTTGAGTCGAACATTTGATATCTTTAACTGTTTGGGATTAAAATTTTTCTTTTCACCGTTTGAGACCTAAAGCTATAAATTAGCTGAAATTAAATAAACAATTCAAATTGTTATGAACTCCAAATTATTAAAAGAGCCTGTTTTACTCTTAATATGAAAACTTGGGAAAATGATTCTAGCACACCAAAAATGATTTTGACACACCAATTGTGATTACAATTTTTAATGCTCTATTTAGTGCTTAAATTAGGTTTTGAAAACTGAAGATGTTATAAAAAGAGCTTGTCATAATTGGAATTTTGGCTTATTTTCGAAATTAATACTATAATTTAATGGAACCTCCTAAAGTTTTAAAACCACAAGGGTATTGCATGAAATTTGAACCTTAAGGTGCCTCTATATTTGTTCACACTAATTTCATTATGTATCTTTTTACATGACTACAGAAATGTTTCCCAAGTAATACTCCCTCTACTTCTTTTAATTCACACATTGCCAATACAGCTTATACATTTAATATTTTGAATTATCTTTAAAAAACATCTCTGTTATATCTTAAGACAAATACAATGAGTTCTTCTATGACAACATTTTATGTACTCCTTATAAATCATAAAAGATAAAAGATGCTAGTGTGTAAATAAGTGTACAGGTTCAAACGTAGTAAATTACTCGTAAAAAAGAGAGGGCAAGATTTTGAATTTTTTGCATCTCAAGTGATTAATTTACATCATTGACCATGCTCTCTGGGTTTCCTCCTTTCCTGGCCCCTGGTTATCTGCAAAACATGGAGCTAAATGTCGTTGGCTTCTTAAAATTATCCTCCTTTTGTTTTCTATTCTATGTTATCATCATCTTTCTCCAATAAATACATGTATACATCAGGATTTTCTTCAAGTTTCTTATGCTATAGATAGAAATGTCATTGAATATTTATGGAGCAAGGACATGCTAAGATAATTTTATTAATTGAGCAACGAGGGAAAAAAAAATGACCACTTCATATATAACCATATAAATATCTTATTAAGAAAAATAAAATTTACTCTAAACAATCAACAGTTCAATGGCCCAGTATTAGACTTTGTTTGATTCACCTTGAATAAAATAATATTCAATAAAAATAATTTAAGTTTAATAAAAATCAGTAATATATTTTCAATTTAGTCAAAACAATTTTAGTTTAGTGGAAAAAATTTAATTTAGCAAAAATAATTTTCTTTCTATAAAATTAATTTCACTTAAGTGAAAATAATTTCAATTTTGTAACAATAATATCACTTAATTTCAATTCAACAAAAATAATTTTATTTTAACAAAAATAATTTCAATTAAGTAAAAATAATTTCATTTCAGTTAAAATAATTTAGTTCAAAAAAAAAAGCACTTTAGTAAAAATAATTTTATTTCAACAAAAATAATTACACTTTGATAAAAATAATATTTTATTTGAATAGATATATCAATTTGTCTTTTGAAGTATTTATATTCTAACTTTGACTTGGTTTATTTATTTATAATTTACTTAGTATTATTTAAAATTCAAATGTATACTGTATAATGCTTCTTCCATTTTTTTATTTTTATGATTGCAACAGTTTGACTTTTACATTATGCATGTGTTTCACTTTGACTAGCTTTGACGATTTATACATAAGTAAAAATATAGTCATGTGGGATCTTGTTAAATTCGTCTCGATTTATACAATTTTATCATCTAAAGTCTATAATTTTAACAAATTGGTAATTAAAGGTATTAATGATTGAAAACATACATCAGCAAGCGTGAAAAGAGAAGTGTTGCAATTATAAAAAAATAGAGGAAGTATGTAATTATTTTATTAAAAAAACTTAACTTGTCAACCATTATCAATTTGACTTTTGAGTTATTCATATTCATATTCTAACTTTGACTTATATAAAGATCAAATGTTTATTGTATAATATGTAATTATTTTATTAAAAAAACTTAACTTATCAACCATTATCAATTTGACTTTTGAATTATTCATATTCATATTCTAACTTTGACTTATATAAAGATCAAATGTATATTAATTGTACAATAGGAGTATGTAATTATTTTAGTAACAAAACTTTACTTAATAACCAATATCATAACTTTATTAACTTATTGTTCTCAAAAATTATATTTCATAAAATAAGTGAAAATAAGGTGAACATGAACAATTAAGGGCTTGTTTGGTTCACTTTATTTTTGCTTATCTGAACTTATCTGATCTGATCTAAATGTCAGATTTGACTTAACTTTCACCTTAAATATACAATAATTTATACAGATAAAATGTATCAAGTGAGGTCTTGTTAGATTCGTAATAATGTGTATTTGATTAATATGTGATTTTCATAATTTTTTTCATTACGAAATTAAAGATATTTAGCAATAAAAAACTGCACATAAAATGATGATCTGATCTGAACTAATTTTGTCTAATCTAATATGATCTGAAATAGTAAAAATAAGGTGAATTAAACAAAATCTTAATATATGGGTACTTTTTTAAAGTAAGATTAGGCTTTGTAATTTTTTTATTATTTTTTTTAATAAAAGAACACATCTTCATAAGGTACGAAGTACTACATACTATTAAATTAATAAATAATAGATCATGCAAACGTAATAAAATTAACATTAACCAATAATATGATGCACATCTTGGAGGACAGTGGACCTTTTATGGCCTTTTGTTTACCATATGGTGCCATACTTTAATGGTCCCATTTATGGTGGAGAAACGATATGATATCTTTTCCAACAGTGAACGTTATCAAGTACTCCAGTAAAAATAAAAAGCGATTGATAGCAACTTCTGATAAACTAATTAAGATCCTCCAGTCGATTACTTGGCCTTTTATTGCAATCATAGTCCTGTTCACCAAATCAGTCCCTAGTCTAGGCCACAAATTTGGTAGTCACATATAGTCACAAAACTACCTCTTAATTTGATATAACTAGTCACAAAATTTGGTAATCTTGTCACAAATTTGAACTATATATGGAATATGTAATTTTTTAAGTGATAGATTTGATCTATAGAATTCTCCAATAACCTAATGGTTTTTAGTCTTGTAGCACTGCTTGTACTTTGACATTTAAGTTTGTAAAGGTCTCATTGGTAACCATTATTATTGACTTTAATCATTGGTAACCTTGTACTTTGACATTTAAGTTTTGAATTTAAAATATATTTAAATCTAACGCTAACTAACTATGGTTAAACCACTAATTCCCATCTTCATCCTCTATTGGCCTTCCTCTCCTTTTTTGAAATTCACTAACCACGATTAAAGTTGTAACAATGATACTTGTAATAAAAAATTTACTTAAATATCATTGAAAAAGTCAACGAGAATTTTCCTAACTTACGGTGTGTGTTGTATTCACTTATTATTTGAACTTATCTTATCTTACCTCAACTTAGCTTAATTTTTCTAAACTTAATTAAATTAATATGAACTTATTAGAGTTGAAATTAGTGAAAATAAGGTAAACATACTATGTCCATCTTATTCCATTAAATTCCCAAGACGTAAGTGTATGACAGTATGACTAGAAACCATTTTAATCACTTGGTCAAAATAAGTGTATCCAGAGTTTTTTTATTTTTATTTTTTTATTTTTTTTAATTCTAGCTGTAAATACTTATGGTTCTTGTAGTTGTATTACTTAAAAACATGATTATGTTTCCACTTCGGAGTCTTTCACTTTGAGACCCCCTCGACTTATCAAGACTTGATTATCACCACCTAATGGTCATGTGGAGGTCCTTTAGGACTGAGATTTAAGACCTAAAAACCTTAATTTGAACGTTCTCCTATTTCCATGTACTTGTCCAAAAAAGCATTTCATAATTTAACCCAAATTCCACACTTTGAAGCAAGTAGCAAACCCCAACTTGTGCTTGAAGTCTACTTAGACGAGGCCAATTAAGATGAGATTGAATTGATTACATACCTTTTAAGGGGATGTATTTTATGGTATAACAGAGAACAAAATTTGATGGATTAACTTACACGCACCCAAAGGTATATCAATTAGCAATAAGGGGATGCACGTGACTAACTAGTAAAAAAAACAACCTATAATGAGCAAATGCACTTATAAAGCAAAGCAGTTTAATACAGGAATAGAAAATGTCTCCCTATTGTTATTTTTCACAATTATTCAAAGTACCAAGGATAAGGATTTATATTTTGAATTGCCTAAGGTTTATCTCATTGGATTGTTTATACACTATTTGCAAGACTAACTGATAGAGTCGAGCATGCATGTTCCTTTAAAGACAAAAAAAAAAAAAAAGAGAAAATGAAAATCCATGGCACTTTACTACTTTAGCAAGAGCACATAATAATTCAAATACAAAATAACAACATATTGAAGGGGAATTCCTTTGATTTCTAGTTACACATCATTTGCATATATACTAAGTAGATTTAGCATTGAAAATATGTCAAATTAATTTAAAATTGGTTGTTTTACCGTGCATCGTCGAGATGTTTGGCAAAAAAAAAAAACATATTATACAAATATAAAGAACATATATAATAAAAAGAATATACTATTAAAATGTAATGAACATATACCTAAAGTAAAAAGAACATATGTTCATGTTTTTTTTTTTTATTATTAGTGTAATATACTTTTATTTGAGATATAATGTTCATTGCTTATTGTGAAATGTTCTTTGAATTTTGTCTTTAAATTATAGTGGGTATATATATAAATAATGTTCATTACATAATATTTATCATGTTCTTTATTAATATTACAGATACTCTTTAGATATTAAAAAAAACATAAAATTAGATATTCTTTACAAAATAGCTATATATTCTTTACAAAACAACAGTTTGTTTTTTTACAAAAACTACTTATTCTTTCTGCATTTTTTGTCTATACTAAGCAAGGTACAGGTGGTTGTACCTTAAAATTTTCATTTGTTTGACATCTCTATGGTTTTCAGCTTTTTGTTTTTTTAAAACTATAGGATACATGTCACGAAATGAATAAAAAATTAATCAAACTTATAAAAATCATGATAATTTCCAAAAGTAACAATAGAAAAATGAAAACACTCTTTTCTTGTTTTCTATTTTTGGTTTTATATGTTAAAAAAAATCAAAAACAAAAAACAATGTCAAACAATCCCTTAAGAATTAGTTTTAATCATGTTATATTTATAAATGTGCACTTATTTAACACCAATTGTATTGTATTGATTAATATATTTTTTTTTTTTTTTTTGTTTTTTTTTTTTGGAAGGAGGCAAAGGATAAGGGTTCCACTCTACCAATTCGGCTATCTACATTGTTTCCGTTAAAGGTTGATGGATTAGGAAAAAGTATTCTAATAAAGATATAGGCTTTCCCTTTAAGGAAAGTCATTTTTAAAGGAAACATAATAAATGGCGAAGAACTATAAAGGATAGATGCATGCATATGCATACTATGGAGTTTATGATGGGATATAAAACACAATATTTTAATAAGTACTCAATTGGATTATAGTGCAAGTATGGTCAAAGATCACGTGAAGATGCCAAAATAAAACATTAGCACCAGAGTGACAGGGGGATCGAACTGGAAAACGAAACGACCAGACGAACATCTCCCACCCCTCCTAATGTCAAGTCATCCAGTTAAGATGTCATGATTTAACTGCCGCAAATTGTATAGTATGAAGCTTTTACTCCGGATATATTTTAGAATCATCCCAAAAAAAAAAAAAAAAAACCTCAAGCTAGTGCTAAGTTGATCATATAGTTAAGTAATTTTTTCCATAGACGATTTTTGTCAATTTAGCGAATGTATGTAGTTCATTCCCCCAGTTTGAAAATTCTGGCTTTGACACTGTCTTTAATGGTTTGAAACATAATTTAAAGATTTATGATTCCAGGATTTCCAGCATGATATGGATTATTATACATATATAGTCTGAAAACCAAAACCTAAAGCTTGGAACTAATAATTTGGGTCATATCAGTGGATGTGAATGTTGCAAATTTGTGCGGCTCTAAGAAACTAAAGGAATACATCTTTGTCAACTTAAAACTATGGCTTACAACATTTTCATAATGTATATAGAACTTTATTTAGAAGTAAAGTAGACGTTATTTGATTTCATATGAAATCCCTTAAAATTTCTCCTTGTAAAGTTAAATGATACGAATATTGTTTAAAATAAAATTTAGGGCCTGTTCACATTTACTGAACTTAGCTGAACTGAATTGAACTGATTGAAGCTAGACTGAACTAAAGTGAACTGAATAGAGCTTAAATGAATATTTTATAAGAGAAGGAAATTAGGAGCTGAACCGAACTGAACTGAACCGAACTGAACTGAAATTAAGCTGAAATGAACAGACCCTTAGTAGTTGTGACAAATGAATAAAAAAGAAAGTAAACAAACTAAGACTTTGTTTGGTTTGACATAAATAATTTTAAATGAAACATGGAAAACATATTTTTCGTGAAAATAATTTTTTTTTATGAAACATATAAAACATATTTTTAGAGAAAGTACAAATTAGTTTTATTTTATTTATTTATTTATTTATTTTTACAAGGAAAATTCTATAAAAATGAAACTAGACATGGAATTATGAGACTGCATGAGAGGAAGAAAAAAGGTGGTAAAAAGGAAGTAGGAAAATTCGGCTTCCTTTCTTTAGTATAGAATAATAATAAAAGTATAATTTTCCATCATTTAGTCATTTAGTAACCAAACAAAGAAAAAAAGGCAAAATGGAAAAATAATTTTCCATGAAAACAGTTTATATCTAACCAAAGTACATCCTAATTTGAAATAACATCAATACTTGAATATGCCTCTATAAAAAGGTGCGACGACTATATAACATAACTATCTAGATCCTGATGAGACATGAAAAACTATATGCACAATTCTGCGTAAGCAAGAATTGATGAAACACCTATTTGAACAAGGCAGAGAAGTTTCAAGCATAGTAATAGTACATTATCTACCACTATTATAACACCTTTATAAAGGTTTGTGATTGTGAGAAAGGAGACCATGGCTTAAGAGGGTGTCCGGGGTATCTCTAACCCAAATTACTGAACACCATATGGTTTTGTCCCCATTTTATTTGGGCATGAAGGCCGTTCCATAACCAACACACTCAAAATGCGTTTTTGCTTTACAATTATTTTAATCACTTCTCTAATTAATATCCCATTTAAATTGTCATATTATTAGACACGTACATTGTAAAATTTATTGTTTATTCAACATTTCAAGAGTTAACATATTGTTTTATATATTATGTCTTCTAATCAGAAGCACAAATGTATAGAGCTACCCTCTTTAAACCAGTACTATAAAATAAACATGAAAGCAAGAGACATTAAGTACATCAGCAATTAAATACCCAATTTACCCCACTAAAATTGTCCTATTTGACTATATTTTGTGATAATTTTTAGGATAAAATTGGACAATTTTAGTAGGAGGAAAGAGTAATTAATTTTACTTACTCAAAGCAAATTTAGGACGAAAGAGTGAGGATACTCTAGGCAACAACTGACAGCAAGACAAGAAATCTAATCATAAAATAATTTGCCTGTACGTCTTTAGGGCACAAAGATCAATCATATCAACAGCCCTCTTATACCAACTTCATTCATAAATTCGCATTTCTTTCTAAATAATTGTTTCATATTACAATTATTGTAAAATGAAAAGAGTATGAAACTCAAAATCCTAAAAAGAAGATAACACCAAACCATTAAAACTTCAAAATACAATACACTATCAAGATCTAGCTATTCAAGCTATGGAGGGACCTATATGTTTGTTTTGATTATTGTCAACCATCAAAAAAAAAAAAAAAAAAAAAAAAAACAATGTGGCTTAGTCTCAATATCTTAACTTGAAATTTTTACAAGATCACAACTCCCCACACACAATAAAAGGTTATATTAGTCACCAAAAAAGAAGGCTTTATAATCGACACGGCAACAACCCTTTACAAACCAAAACCATTTTGTGGCTGTCAAAACATTGTAAGAACGAAATACTCAAGCATACATACATCAACCCTTTCCAAACCAAAACCATTTTGTGGCTGTCAAAATTCATTCAACTTTAAGGTTGACAATCACGATTTAGAGTTGGGAAAGGCTATATAGGGAAACTCCAAAACTTTCAATAGCCTATATACTAAGGGCTTGAGTACCCTATATAGTAAGGTCAAAATTCAAAATAAGAAGACCATTAAAGTTGTCCAGTACTCCATACCTAAAATAACAAAGGGTTTCGGGATTGTCCAAGCCTAAGAGTTCATGTGGGTAATAAAAACACCAGAACATACTCCCTCCATCCTCTAGTTAATTAAAATGGAATTTAGTCACTCTTTTAAGAATGACCTGAAAGGAAAATAGGGTAATCTTTAAGAAATGGAAGGAGTATACACTAACTAGTTATAATCTTACATCAAAAGCTATAACTCATCATTGACTTTGAGATACATTGCCCACTCTGGAAAAGAAATCAGGGGGTCTCACAAGGTCATGTCAGGTCTCTTATGAGATAATATACCACCTAGAGGTGTCAATTCGGATAACCGAATGGAGTTTGGGTCGGGTCTATTCGGGTCGGGTCTATTAGGATCGGATATGGTCGGGTCATGGTATATTGATTCCGGGTCGCATATGGGTCGGGTCTATTAGGATCGGATATGGTCGGGTCATGGTATATTGATTCCGGGTCGCATATGGGTCGGGTCAACTCCAAATCAGTTCACTTTCGATTCGGATAAATTTGGATCGGTTCAAAACGGGTTTAACCGGGTTAATTTCAGGTCGGATGAATTTGGGTCGGTTGATTTCAGTTGGGATGATTTCGATTCGGTCAAATTTGGTTTGACTAAGATAAGATTGATCCGTTGATTCATTAATTGGTCAATTTCGATTAAATTCCTTTTTGTGTTTGGCTGGATTTTGGTCGAGTTGACCAAATTCATATCCAAATAAGGTTATTTTTAAACTAGAGTTATTATTGAGTTCTTACCTTATTATTGGGTTAATATCAAGTCGTATAATATATTTTTATCGTTTGATTATTAATTACGAAGTACGAAGTTTTAGTTTTCTCATTTGATATAATTTGTATATTTGAGGCAAATTGAGATTGAATAATTATCGATGACTTATCATACCTATATAAGTGAAACGATAAATAATGAGCTAGTGATACATTGACAAATGATAATTACATATGGTGATATATACAAATAAGAATGTCATCCTTTTAAGGTTATTACAAATCTTCAATTGTACAATATTCAATGTCATCTTTTAGATGAGACGAATATAAAGCCTACAAAGTAATTTTATATAATTGGTATGTACATGAAGTAAACTTGTTACTTCAGATTATTTCTTTATAGTAAAATTAGTAAATATATTAGTATAAGAACTGGAATAAAAAGGTCGATAATTAATTATGGACGGGTTATATTCGGATTGGGTAAAAAATCAAATTGAGTTAAAATCGGGTCGGGTTGATATTAGTTTGGGTCAAAACAGATCGGTTATTTTTCGGGTCAATTTCGGATCGGGTCAAATCGGCTCAATTTGAGTTCAGGTTGGGTCAAATTAGATTCGGGTTGTGTTCAGTTCGGATCAAATCGGTGCTGGGTCAAGTTCAGATCGGATCAAGTTCGAATTCGGGTCGAGTTCAGTTCGGTTACAGATCAGGTTTGGGTCCTAATTTTCTCGAATCAAATCGAATCGGTTATAGTTCAAAACGAATAATTTTTTCGGGTTGATTCGGTTTTGACACCTCTAATACCACCTAACTACCCAAGTGACCTGGAGTCTGGAGAGTAAAGGAGCAAACAACATAACAAGCTTACTTTAATGGTTATAATTTCTAAGCTACGATCCTATTTAATATGCACATAAGTTTGATTTAAATTTTTATTTTGGGCATGTCATGACTTTTTAAGGATACCAATTGGTTGTTGGTGCAGTGGTGATTGGGACTGCACTTGATAGGGAGGACCCGTGTTCGATCCCCCGCAACAACAATTGGGAGGGGACTGGAACCTAACAACCTAGAACTGATCCCCGAATCGAAATTAGCTGAAAGGGTGAAACGGGTAGAACACCGAAAAAAAAGACTTTTTAAGGATCAAGCAAATTTCCGACCGAGTCACAATGCTTTATTGTGAATTATTTTGGTGTGATTGCAAATTTTGGCAGCTAAACTTGATGCACCAAACCAAAAAAAAAAGGCAAATCCTTATCAAGCTCAAAGTTTGAATGGTCATATATAAACATCAAACTATTTAGTTTATAGGGCGGGTATAAAAGGAACACACCTAAGCCCTATTTTGTGTATCTTATTTTCACTATTTTCAAGAAAAGTAATTTCGGATAAAGATTTATAAGTTCATGAAAAATAAGTTTATATAAATTCTAATAAGGGTTAATGAAGATTACTCAAATTCAATTTACACTTAGAATAACTTAGAATAAGATCTAAATATCTAATAAGTGAATTTTAGGTGAACAGAGATTATAGAACGTGCCTTTGCTTCAATCACTCACTCAACCGATGTGAATATTGATTTTCGAGGTGTGAACATCATTTCACAATTCAAGAAAAAAAGAGAGATGTTTTTTGTCAAAAAAAATTATATGAATCCCAATAAAATGCAATATCTACAGCCTTCTTGTGCAAAATTATGCTTGCATTAAACATTTTATCATTGTAAGATGTTGCCAAATGATAGGAAAGGGATCTTACCCCATTGCTTGTGATAATTGGTGATGCTTGGGTCCCTTTTGAATTTTGATGTGGGTTCCTCCCAACTGTAAAGACAATACCCTTAGGAGAGCTAGTCTTGCAAAATTATGATGGTGCCTGGTGTAAGGTGTAAACAAAGTCAAGATAAATCTGAAAATCCAGCTATACTTCGAAATATAATCATAATCATTTCATTTCACTTCATTGCTATAATATCTAAGGAAGCATTTGAATATATCATGTAGTTAGCAGCTTTACATAGACCCATATATACGTATTAAAATGCATTTGAATAGCATTTGAAATAGTTATTTTGCATCAATTAAAATTGATATAATTATTATTTTTAGAGCACATTCGTGTAGTGGAAGTACATTAAGAAAAAAAGGTCAATAAGATGCATACAATCATAATTGAAGATTACCATCCTTGGAATGATGCTAAGAATTTTGGAGTGGATTGGTTGGAAATCAAAGCCTATAATGAGTGGAACATGATATGATGTAAAACCTACTCTTTTGCCTCATTTCATTTCAGTACTGGCCCCAATAGTGTACATCTAGATAACTTAAACTATGAATTGAGATTTGGGGTCTTAATAAATCTCTAAGCAAAAAGCAACTTTTATTAAAATAAAATAAAATAAAATAAAATAAATTAGTCATTAATCACTATACCAGTGTTTTAGGAGTTACCTAAATTGATTCTGATAAATTTGCAAATATGAGTTTGGCTGCATCCTCCTTATTTAATTTCCACTCTTCATTTTATATTTACTTAGATGATTCATATAAGATAAAATAAGTCAAACAAATTCTGATAGGACAATATAGAAGCTAATAAGTTCAATTAAAATTAGATAAGGGCTAATAAAGTACTAATAAGGTCTTATAAGAAAATAAAAAAGATACAACTTTGTATAAGATGATAAGAAAAAGACTAATAAATTCAAATAAAATTAATTCAAGACTAACAACATAACATACACCATATAAGAAAATCGGGTATAGAGAACAATACTTTAGTAGTTTAGTCCCCTTTCCTTGATCATTTGCTAATTTAATATAATTGATCCACATTTTTTCTTCTCATTATCATCTTTATAAGATACTCAAAACTCACTTCTTATGACATAAAACTACATATGAACAGTAAATGAGAAAATAAAAAGAATGAAGGTAGCTAATTGCGTTTTCCATTCTCTATTCATAATTTCATATGGACTAGGTCAACAACTGAACTTGAAACCAATTTCACATAAAGTATATTTTTTTGTTGCTATTGTTTTAGTACTTTGAGTTACTCATTTAAGAAATGATTGCAAGAAAGAGTAGCTCCACTTAGGAACGGGTGCACACTAAACTTATAATAGACTTGATTTACTGATTTAGGCAGAAGTAATTGTAAATCCTAAGACAAAGAGAACTAATTTACATCTTTGGTGACTGTTTTTTCTTGAAGAAGAGTCATAGGAAAATCTCAAGCCTAATTTAGTTAAGTCTAATTAACATATATATATATATATATGGTAAAAGGCTCAAAACTACTTTTTAGATATTCTACTCCAAAATATAAATTCCACTCCAAAGCATAAATTAAACCAAATGATTAGTGCAAGAAATCCCAATGAATAAAAAACAAAACGGAAGGAGTTTATAATTTAAGTGAAATTAATGTTTTTCTTTCCACAAAAAGGAAAAAAAAAAAAAAAAAAAAGAAAAGAAAAGAGAAAAGAGAGAGGTGAAATTAGTGTTTGGTCCAAAAATATTAACTTCATATCCCGAGACAACATAATCTAGGAAATTTGGACCAAACAAGCAACCATTGGACCTTCGTTTACGCATATTCATGCCGTAGTAAACTGAAGACTGACAAGCCAAACAGGCAAACACCCAAGTGATTCTGCCAGCTTAGCCCAGCACTAGGACAAGATAATGTAAGATACCAAGATAGTGCATATGGACTGAACCTAATACAAGGAGCCAAGTTCCACTCTTAGCCCATAGATGAAAGCACGCTTACTTTATCCACCTAATTGGGCTCTGAAATGAAGGAAGCGAGCCCAAGGCTTGAACAGAGAAGAATTCCTGTCTTTGTTTTCAAATGTTGTCCAGTGCTCTTGTCCATAATCCAATAACCCATTGTACATTTGTACTAGGCTAATTCAGAGTTGAAATCATATACAGAGTAAGACTTTCAACTGTTTTACTACTCACTCCGACCCTAAATAAAAGTCTCGTTTCTACCAAAAATAATGTGTAGTCTCACTGTTATCTTTCACCCCCCCCCCCCCCCCCCCGTTATATGGCATACACATGAAAAGGAGCTGATTCCTAGAGTTAATTCGATTATGATACCTCCTTCACATAAAGTATGTTGCAACTAGGGGTGCTAATTGAGTTGAGCAGCTCGCGAGCAACTCGTACTCGACTCGGTCAACGTTCGGTCAAAACTCGACTCGAGTTAGCTCGACTCGAATTCGACTCGACTCGAGATGTTAACGAGCACGAGTTGAGCAAGCTCTAACTCAACTCGATAAGCTCGTGAGCAACTCGTTAATATAATATTAATATAGAATTTACAAACAAAGTTACTATCTTTAAACAAATTTGACACTTATTAAGCCTTAATTTATATCATAAAAAAAGAAAGAGTAAATTTTTAATAAAATCTATATAATAAGGAAAATAATATAAAGTGAACAAAAAATAAATAAAGGCATATAATAATAAAAGGACCAAAATTTTAACGAGCAGATTGTGCGCTACTCGACTCGACTCGAAACTTTAACGAGCACGAGTCGAGCAGGTTTTATTTGCTCGAAACTTTAGCGAGAACGAGTTGAGCATATGTAAAAAGTTTTCGAATTGAGTCGAGCACCCCTCAGCTCGTGATCGACTCGCTCGATAAGCACCCCTAGTTGCAGCAAAGCCAACAACTTCATTTTTGGATGGAATAGTGGTTTTATTTTTTGGGTAATGATGTCTCTATCTTTCTCTCATTGAGTAAACAAATAGACACTTCCTCCATCTTCTCTATGTGTCTGCAAATCATATATGCGTTTATAATTTTGTGCCACCCTCTATAGTGCACTTGATAAATTGCGGAGGAAGAATTTTCCTTGTATTCTTAGGTGGTTCAAAGAGATTCACTTCATTCCTTATAAATTTATAATCTCTTTAGCAAGAGATCAAATTTGGTCAATATCCAAATCTTCGCTCGTGTTCCTTTTCCCCCTTGGTTCAGAGCAAAACAAATAAAGTAGCAAGTTTAGTAAGGAAAAACTCAATTAGTGTTCTTTGTTTTTTTATGCTTGTGCTAGGCAACGGGTCGGGTCTCCTTGAACATTTTATTAAAGACTTGCTAATTTAGGCAACCTTTTACTTCGTACAATTTAGGCAATCTATTACTGCACCTAAGAGACAGGTCCTTTTGTACAATTGGTCTCTTTGCTTCACTAAATAAATTGCTTATTTAGGTTACTCACAGGATCACAGAGCAATAAAAACAAAAATCTACAAGGTAATTAGCACATTATCACCAACAGTAAGAATCCTAAATGTTAGCACATTGTGACCTGAACTACTTAATCCGGTAGGCAAAAGATGTATCTATACCTATGAAATTAAAAAACTACACATCCAAACATTTATAAACAAAAAGAAATACTCAATGAAAACAGGGAAAGATAGTATAGGATACAAGCACTAGGACAAGTTTTGATTAGTGATTTGGAATCAATAGGGTTAGAAGAGTATAAAAGGAAAAAATCTCAGGCAGCAAAGCAATGTAATTCAATAGCTTTGACAACAAAAATTGAAGGCAAATAAATGGTCCAAGTAGGCAAAAATGGTACATAATAAAAGCATAAAAACAGGTTCATTCTGATTTGCTAGTGGGAACAGCAGGGCAAGGAGAGAATCATAAGAGTCTTCAGGCATCATACCAATGTATGTGGCCAACTCAAAACAACGAAACAGAAAACCAACATATGAGCTAAGTTATTAGTGTTATTACTTCTAGCATTTTGCTTATTAGCGACAGTCTAGTGGTAGAAATGAATGGGTGGTAGCAAATCATCAACTGTTCTACACTACGGTTGCTAATTTCTAAAAGGAGGTCGCTATAATGTCTTTTTTTGCACTTGGGTTTTCCAATAATTGCTACAGACAGTCGTATAATCATATTATCTAATAATAGATCATGCATAGCATCATTCTAATTTAATTTTCAATTGAATCAATTGTGATTAGTAGAGACTGTTTTCAAACATCCAAGTGTCAAAGCATTTTGAAAGAAAAGGATTATGCCAAACATAGTTGAAAGAATAGGCATTATGAGAACGAGAAAATAATGGTGGCAAAATATTGGCATCACACCTTGAACACTCGTAAAAGTCAAAAGAAAAATTCCTAGCCCAAAAAGTGACAATGGCCTTAAAATGAGAATGATACTAGTACACTTCTTTGGGAGATCATCATCAGAATATTTCCCTTTCTTTCCCCTGCAAATTCTCATATCACTATATTTATATACACACACATATATTTACACCCCCAACAAATAGCATCAACTCCAAAACCCCACAAGAGTGAAATGAATATTTTACTCTCACTATTTTGCTTTTAAATTTTTTTCTTTTTCCAAGTTGGCCATAACACTAAAAGTATCTCTATCATCACCTTATGCAGCAAGATATTGAATGATTCCTCTTGCTATAGGCATTGTTTCTATTATCTCCTGATCTGCATCTTAAATCAATATTCCTATGCGCATAAAATTGGCTAAAGTAATATCCTCAAGAAGTTCTTAGTAATAAAAAAAGGCAATTGGGTAACAACTGAAATGGGCCAGATCCTAGTGGTGCTACTACTTTAGGCCTATGAAAGGACATGACTCATAAATCTTCTTATCCAATTTGTTGGGGTGATTTGACACTTAGAAAAGAGAATACACCAAAATTAGAGGAGACCTTTAAAGTGATATCCTATTCTAAAGGGGCCTTTTTTTTTTTTTTTTTTTTTCCATTTACGCTATTCTAATGCAAGAGTCAAGGACCACATACCATAAATTTGGGAAAGGGGAATTCTATTGTTAAGACCAACCTACCATTAGAAATAACTCTATATTGAAGGCAAGAACTTCACCTTTCAACTTCAATAAAAAGTTGATTAGTTAGAACTCTAGAGTAAATCAAAACGATAAAAAAGCAAACTAAATATGTTCAGTTCTCTTACTTCGCTCTCCATTCCCAAGCCAAGTCATACCTTTCGTGATAGCTTCATTCATCATCCATGTAACCACACATTGACACATACAAATAGTTATCCTATTGGCCACTACAAAATTTGAGTATGGGGTTCTCCATATGGGAAGGAACCATCAACCACAAACTTTGGGCCCAACTAGGTTGGGAAAGTAAGAAATTTGGGGGATTATACTTCCTTTATTTTTTTTTACTTGACTCGCTTTGACTTTTACGCTATTCACTACCTTTTTTTTTACCATCTTTTCCGAATTACATGTAAGGAAAAACATATTCAAGTAGGATCTTGTTAAAATCGTCCTAAGAAGTACCACTATAATATATAACATTTATAATTTTAACTCACGGAGAATTTAAATTATTGACGGTTAAAGCTTTGCATTAGCAATCATGCTAAATGAAACATGTCAAGTAAAAAAGAACAGAGGAAGTACGAGTAATATTTATACCAAACTACTCCGTTCACAAACCTAAGATAAGGTAAAGCATTTAGGCATTTTGCAAGAAGGTAGTTTTGTGAAACAGGTTTTGAAAAATAATATGGACCAATTTGGTCAGAAAATTAGGCAAGGCATGCTGATTTATTTGATGAGTCTAAAAGAAAGATTTTTTTTTTTTTTTTTTTTTTTTTTTGTCGTTCAGTCTCCATGTATTTTCCATTTGTAATTGTCATATAAAAGACTATTTCCTTCGTGAACTAACAAAAATTCAGACAATGACAGCAAATCCAAAGTACTACGCATTAAGAATGAAAACCCACAAAAAACCTAAAAGCAACAAGGAGTGAAATTTGGCAGCCTAGTCAGCACTATCTTAAGTACTAAACCTACAACTATTCAATAATCAAACTGAACCATTCTAGCAAACCACATAAATTTCTTACAAGACCTATTTTTCCAAAACCCACAATCCCACATAAACTAAGAAACCTATTAGATGCCAATTTTCAATTCCATGCACTGAACTTGCTGTCCTTCTGACCTTCTTACCTTTTTCATGCCACGTGAGCTTCATGTGTGCATAAAATCCTATCTTTGGGCCTAAAAAGAGCTAGAGCTTTTTTTAAGTAATTTGCTGGTATTACTTTTAGAACTAATCTTGAACATACTCAAAGGATCAAGTGACTTTCTTAATTTGGGACGAGAACGCTGATAGGACCATGTACTCCAAACAGACTTTTTTTTTTTTTTTTTTTTACAAATTTTTTTTTAGTATTCTCTTGTTTTGGCCATAATTTTTAAAAAGAAAGATAATTTTAAAATAAATTACTTGTGTAAATTTTTTTATTGGAATCATCTCTATATATATTCTTGAAATATCAACTAATAAAATTACATATATTATTAGACAAAGAAAATGTGTGAATCAAAGCGGAAAAATTAACAAAGGAAAAAAAAAAAAAAAAAGAAGAGGGTGTAATCGTAAGCTTAGAATTAGGAATGGATATAAAGGAAATCTGGAAAGATACAACTAATAAAAAGGGAAGAATAAGATAATTAGTTGAAAACGAAAATTATATGACCGTCCAAGGAAATCTAAGATTTATGCATTAGCTAATTTTCACTTGTACTCCAGTGACCCCAACAAAGGAAATCTAAGATTTATGCATTAGCTTTCACTTATACTCCAGTGACCCCAACAAAGGAATTTAAGATAGCATGCATCCTTATGTGATATGACCATAAATTAATTGGAATTTAAGCCATTTCGATTGGGTTAGGTTGGAATTAATATGGATTGAAGTGGAACATATGGTGTGAGTATTTCCGATTGGGTAGTAAATTAAGATCTAATAACTAGATTAGCCAAGTCTAGCTACATACTCTCATAATGCAAGATTTACATCTAAGATTCTTGCTGCAATATATGGTTCATGCACTTCATTATCCTCATAAAACAAGTCAACAAAATACTCATGCCAAGGAGTCTATATATATATATAATTTATTGATTTTTTTTTAATGAAAGAAATAATATACAAAACTTTAAATAAAGACAATTTAAGTAAGTTGGACTTGAAGGAAGAAAGAAATTGAGATAGGGTTACATGCTTACAATGACTCACAAAAGTGATCTTATAATTGTATGCCAGACAACTAGTCTTACACAAATATTTCTCAAAAGAAAATATACTTATAGGTTCCAAAATCTACCAATATATTCACCACTATAAGCAATTGGGTTTTCTTGAAAAGGCATTAGAGTGAAATAAATAAGTGGCTTTTATGAATGGATGTAGGGTGTTAAATAATATATTTCAGAAAATTACATCTTTTGGTCTTTAAAAGTTGCAATCCATAAGAGGTTTGAAAACAATTTTAGGAATTGAAGTTCATTTTCAGGTTTTTGTCAACTAATGTTGTTAATTTTCGACTTGTACAATTTCCTCTTTTTAGTATCCAAAAATGACTTCAAATTATTGAGCTTAAATGTTCTAAATTTCTAATACCTTTAATTTCTAATACCTTTAATTATTGAGTTTTGAAAGGGAGGAAGTGAGGTCTTTATTTTCTTTTCATCTTTCTCTTGTATAAAGGTATTAAGCATGTAATGCCAAGTAGTAGAATTCTATTGGTCAGCAAAAAGGGAGACATGCACAGCTGATTTCACAAGTAGACAACAAGATATGCTCATAAAAATGGCTCAAGATTTAAGCTACCTAGGCTACACAAAATAGCTAGCTAGTTAGTATATGGTTTTGGAAGGTTGTTTCTGAGCAAATGAATCCATATCTCAAATACCAAAGATTTGTGATAACAATAAAAATATTAATATCTGCATGGTTGAGTATTCAGTTTGTTGGCTTTTACCTCAGCTTTGGCTATCAGGACAAAATCTTGTTGTAGATTGCAGAAATCACGTACAAGCCAGAGTTGTTATTATATTGATCAATATAAGCTGACATGCAAGAAAAAAAATAAAAAAATTGATCAATATCGTACAACATGAGAAAGAAACAAACAAAAGAATCAAAGTAAATTGTGTTATTATATTGATTGCCACTCTTCTAGTTTGTACTATCATGAAGTCGTGAAAATCAATATTTATCCATCTATAATTGACCCGTTGTTTACAAGGAAGCCAAGTTTGAAGAGTTACACTCACACCAACAACCATAAATTATTACAGTAAGATTTACTAACTCAAAGAAATCCATTCATTTGGAAAAAAAATTGCATTATACAAAATATATTAAAAATCTAGGGATATAAATCAAATTCAAATTACACCTAAAATTAAAAGTTCTAATACAAAGCAAAAAAAACCCAAGTGACCATACGCCAAGGCAAATTTTACTTTGCATTCACCTCATAAATTTGTAGTCCGTATTTGTTCATGGAGTGAAAAATCACCTCCAAGAACTTCTTAATTAAAGCTTTAACCATTCACCTTTAATTTATAGGTTCCTACATTAATTTCAAACGGTACATAAGAGCCCATTCTACCTCAAAACAAGAGATAAAACAATTAAAGGACAATTAGGCAATAGTTAAGCTCCGGAGTAGGATCTAACTCGCTCTAATTTCATGAACCCTATATGATCTAACTCTCTCGTTCATTCTAATTCTGGAATGCTCTGCTACTACTAAAAATTGTAGTCCCAAAAATTGCAAAAAGTATGTTTATAGCATGCTATTACTATCTACTTTGCGATACAATATCAGAAAACTAAAAAATCTACCCCAAGCAAACCACTCCACCAGCAAATCCTAGATAGATAGATGCATTACATGCATACATAAAGAATACGAGCAGAATCACAGAGGAAAGAAAGATATTTCATAGTATTTTTGTCCTATTATATCTACAAAATAAAGTAAAGTGCGTATTTATTTTAACCTCAGAAGCAAATTTGAAGAATATTTTCTTTATCAGGAAGTAGGAAAAACAAATCCATGAATCCTTTTTTGGTCTATCAAAGTGACCCACCTACAGCATAGGTTAGTTTCTCTTAAGCCACATCCCCACCTCAACAAAACTTTAAGACCTTAGTTGCACAGGAACATCTGATGTTTTTCTTTCCTTTTAAATGCAAAGCAACAAATAATTAAAAAACATTAACAGTTTTCCCCTGGGAGTAAAGGTTCTCAGTGGAATTATAAGACTCCATAGAAACCAAGAGATCCCTATCTCCTTAGCTTTCCCCTTGTTTTGAAAGTGATTCTTTATGTTCTCTTGCCCTGCTTCTCTATGGAATTTCGATCCTGTGGTTTCTAAAGAGACGGGTCACTCATTTTTCTCCACCTTTTCGCAGATTCGCCAACTGGCTTCTTCTCTCTCTCTCTCCCCCCCTCACAGCCCTTTTTAACCTCCTTATAAGTAGCCTTTATTTGTAACATAATTCTACAAGTGAAATCGTGAAATCCACAAGCTTCACTTCTTCAAATAACAAATTACAACCTTCCCCATCCCTCCCTAACCTTCAAATAAACCAAATCAAATCTTGTCCTCTCCACTCTTTTCCTTTCAAATCTCTCAAACTGATATAAACCTATACAATGGCTTCAAGCAGGAATATGAACACACCATGGACAGGAAAACAGAACAAGCAATTCGAGAGGGCTCTTGCGTTGTATGACAAGGATACCAAAGATCGTTGGCAGAATGTTGCTAGGCTTGTGGAAGGGAAATCAGCCGAAGAAGTCAAGAGGCACTATGAGATCCTCCTTGAGGATCTCAACCGAATTGAGGCAGGTCGTGTCCCTATTCCTAACTACAGGCAATCCACCGGTAACTCCATGAACTTCAATGAGGAGCAAAGGTATCTCTCAAGTCTCAACCAACATGTCATTAAAATTAGAATATAGTTTTGATCAACATTGATTCTATAAATAAAATGCATATGAACTTGTGAGGAAACAAGGATTAAAGTACAACAAATTCATAATAATTATTTTAATGCAACATGGTCAATGCATATCGAAGTTATTGCAATCAACCTGGCTAAATTTATACTAAAATATGACATAAACCATTAGCATACAATATATATCATGCATGTAATTAGGCCAACGTTAATTTAAGTTGAATATGCCCTGTTGTACGAGTTCAATTTCACAGGGATGAAGGGGACCAGGGATCCAACTTCTAAGTTCAGGAAAGTTGATAGGAAAATCTTGGAAAGTTTGGGAGTTTAGATGGCCCATATAATTTGGCTTGATTATCAATTATAGGTTGTTTACTTTGACAGGAAGAATCTGAATCTAAAAATATTCTTTTCTTACCTGCTTATCCTGTCTCAAGTCCAAGATAAAAGTTCACATGTGATCTCATCCTAAATTGATTCCAGATCCCACCTAGTGTTGGTCTGTGCCCCTTTATTTATATTTGTAAAAAGGTCTAAAAATTTATATTTAAAAAATAAAAAAACAAGTCTCAGCCCTGCTCTCAGGCTCTCAGCAATTTTTATCTTTTTTAATTATTGACGAAAATGACCCAAATTATCACTCATGAGCACTGAGGCAAAGCGAGGTTTGGACAATGAAGAGGGCCCATATCAACCTAAATAACTAGTAATCAAAAAATAAATTCATAATCAAGAGTTGGAAGGGGATGGGCGTGGCATACTTAAATACTTTGGCCCCTTAATAGCCTCACCTTGCATGAGCACGGTTCCTCTGCATTAGCCAGCAGACAAGGAAGAAAAATAGTATATACAAACACATGGTATGGTTTTCTATTTTATTGTTTTACAAAGGAGAAGTTGGTGTTAAAAAGGAAAAGGAAAAACATTAATTACTGCAACAATAGCAAAACCAAAGATAGAATAGAGGCCTGCCGTGTAATGCAAAAAACAATGGTGGGTACCAAACACGATTACACAGCATCAATGATCCAAGTAAACTTTTCAAAGGCCCAAATTTATAGGTTGCATGAAAATACATTCATGTTGTAACACCAAGTGAAATATAATGTGTAAATGAAATATAGAAAAAAGTGGAGGAATTTGTTCCTAAGATTAACTTTTTGCTTTTCATACTTTTCCAGGCAGCTAAGGTATCTCAGGTTGCAGTGAAGTTGTAACACCAAGTGCAATAGCTACGATTTTGTCTGGAACAGCCTCTTATGTTCCTTTATCCTTTCCCTGTAATTGCAGTCTAAAAGGGTCTTACTTGACCACGGCTTCTGTAATGTTGTATCAATGTGTATTATAAGTATTTTCGAATGACTTGATTTCATGAAACTTTCTTGCATTTTATCTATTCTGTTCTATAAATGGATACCTAACATGAGAGTGAGGCTAAAACATGAGTGTGTCTTACAATTTTAATACATAAGTTCCCATAAATCACTTAGCTAATGCTAACAAGCATATCATAGAACTTGTTGAAATAGATTGACAAGAACTCATACTTTTCTCTTAAACTCGAATTCCAGAGGTTTTATTTTAGTTCACTGTATAATGTGTCAATGTGTCATGTTAAATTTTCTTGATTGGCATATCTTATGTCAAAAAGGTCATCCATTAATACCAAAATAATGTTCCCGTTACTATTGAAGATCAACAGATATATATCATGATATGAAATTCTCCTATCATATTAGACAAAGATTCCTCATCCTGATAAAATTTTATAGATCAGACAACCAATAGCATTGTGACCAAATATTCTACAAAAAAGATAAAACAGAAATTGACTCTTCGCATTTACAGGATAAAATGCATCAATAAACTATGGGCATGGAACATCTAAAAAAGAAGGTGCACACAGCCAGTTCTACCAGGAAGCTACTGAGTTAAAATAAGACCCATTGAACCCCAAAACATTGAAAACTGAAAAGTTTGTAGGAACAAGGGAGGACATCCATTTTTACACAAGAAATGTCACAGTTAAAGCTAAAAATACTCACAGTTGCCATTGACACTCAACAGGGTATGCTCCATGAACACACTAATTAGATTAGTTATTGTGTATCATAGAACGTCAGAGGCTAAGGTAATAGATTTCAAATGTTTAATTAGGAACAATGCTTGGCATCATAGAAAGGGCTGTTATCTAATACTCTGTCTGTCCTACTTTTAGTATTCCAAAAAATTTACAAATTGACTTTCAGTGCAGCTTTAAGTAAAAGCGCAAAATCAAAACAGTGATGTGATTTTTTTTTTTTTTTTTTTTTTTTTGACAAAAAGCAGTGATGTGATTTTCAAGTGTAAGGAAGAGACAACAAGTATTAAACTTGGCAAAACGGATGTAAAGCACAAAGAGCACAAGCTATAGAGCGGAGAGATTTAGAAATTTAAGATGAAAAGAGTGAACATGATTATTAAAACATAATAAACCATACAGAAATAAAACCAAGCCACATAAATCAGTATCTTAACTCAGGCAAGAAGTTAAAAACGATTCAGGAGTAGTATAAGTTGGCAAAGCTAGTACAGCACTCGAGATAAAATGTATACGCTCCCTCAGATTCAGTTATAACCATTAAATCAAAGTATCAAACCCTCATTTATTCAAACATTTCACCAGCATAGCTACACTCAATTACACAACAGCACGAAATTCCATACATCAGATAACTTTAAAAAAAGACATGGGAGTAAGAATCAAGGGAAAAAGTACTAGTGAGTTGCCACCCTTGTAATAATATGGTCAAAAACTCAAGATGTTATCAACATAAATTCAAGACTAGAGTACTAAACAAAGATGGCCCAAAGATTGCTGCACATGCCAAACCTCCACAGTTTGGAGGGACATTAATTTGGGTTATAGAACAGAATCAACCAATCAACTCCTCAATAAAGTACGGAGCATCTATCATCCAACCAATGGTCCTAAGAAAGACTACATAGCTAAAAGTTGAGCCTTCATGAAATCCAAGCTCGGCCAAGAAGTAACCATCAAAAAGTACTTTCCAGAATATTTTTTTTATTGGCGAATCTTCACAAATCCCTCAACCTAATAAGTGAAAGCTGAGTTGAGATATTGCCGAAGCATCTCAAATTTGATTGGCCATAGAAAATATATACCCTGTCTAACTTCACATCTCCAACTTGATTGAGCTAGAAATATCCTTCCTCCACCAAATCCTAAGGAATCACATCTCAAGATAATACACGTTTAGATTGCCCACTGAAATACATTGGAGCATTTTGGGCATCTCCGAATTGGTTACCTATGGAAGATTGTTTTAGTGATTTGGATACTTGATTCATAACTACATATGGTAAAAATCTAATCTCTAATTTCCATCTTTTTAAAAGTCTCAAAATTAATTTCAACCAGTAGGACATTTCTCATTTACAAAAACCAGTACTTTAGCGGCCCATTTGATAGGTGGTAATATGTGGCAGTGAAGAAAATGAATTTATGTATCCTTTATCAAAGGAAGCATCATCCTAAATTCCTAATGTACATTTTGAAATCCTTTTTGATCAATCACTCCAAAATTTTGACGCAATACAAATATTCCAATTTGTCACTCCAAAGGTCAAAGTGTCAATCAAATACTATAAATTGGAGAGACAAAGTAGTACTCCCTCCGTTTTTAAATACTTGCTCCATTTCTCCATGTATGGAGTTTTTGTAGATATTGGAGAAAATTATAAAATATGGAGGTAGTGGGGTAGGTGGAAGAATAAAAAATTGTAAAAAGCAAAAGTAGTAGAGAGAATTGGAGAAGAGAGAATATGAAATTAATAAAATATGATTTATGTTGGGTCCACTAGGTAATATAAATGAATTAAATATTGTAAAACCATTCCAAATAAGGAAATGGAGCAAGTATTTAAAAACGGCCAAAAAAGGAAAGTGGAACAAGTATTTAAAAACAGAGGAATTACAACTTTAGCCAAATACTACGTATATACCGGTTCGATTCCCCTGGGAATCATTGGTCACTACACTCACTAACATAATAAAGAACCTTCTAAACTGAACTCCCTTTCTTATTGCACTAAATTAATATCAACAAGGACTCCATGGCCCAATGGATAAGGCGCTGGTCTACGAAACCAGAGATTCTGGGTTCGATCCCCAGTGGAGTCGCTACTACTAATTTTTAGTTTTTTTTCACTCAACCTCCAGCAGACAGTTATCTAACAGAAATCTCTAAATAGCATATTGCGATCAAACAAGCCAATATGAAGATCGATTACTTTAAATTGACGAAAAACAAACGTAATAGGATTAATAGGTTTAACGCCGATGTTAACTGACCTGAAATTGACGAACAATTCTCCATTGCCTTCTGACAGCAAAAACCCTAAGATCGATCACTTTGATGAAAATCAATGCATTCACCTCAATTTTCGATGACGCGGACACAACTTTAGTGCGAAAATTGAGGAATTCTGGAAATACAAAGATATAAGGATTAGGATTTGAGTTTGACGTTGTGAATAAGGTTTTCAATTGCGAAAAATCAACTTGCAATTAACGATTTCATGAATAAAATTGTTCAAAATCAGATACATTACCTTGATAGATAGAGATGACGTTGAGGGAAGCGAAAACTAGATCGATCAAGTAGGCGAAAATCAATGCATTCACCTCGATTTTCGATCACGCGGACAAAAATTTAGTGCGATAATTGAGGAATTCTGGAATTACAAACATATAAGGGTTAGGTTTTGAGTTTGAAGCTGTGATTAAGGTTTTCAATAGCGAATATTTAACTTGCAAATTTACGATTTCGTGATAAAATTGTTTAAAATCATATACATTACCTTAATTGTTAGAGATGAAATTGAGAGAAGTTAAAACCCTAAGATCGATCAATTCAGCGATAATCAATGCATTCACCTCAATTTTCGGTCACGCGAACACAAATGTAGTACGAAAATTGAGAAATTCTGAAATTGCAAAGAAATTAGGGTTTGAAGCTGTGATTAAGGATTTCAATTGCGAAAAATTAACTTGCGATTTTACGATTTATGATCAGAATTGTTCAAAATCAAATACATTACCTTGATTGTTAGTGATGAAGTTGATAGAGAGAAATTGATCGCAATATTCATCTGCTTCCATCACTGTTAGCCCGCGATTGTGAGTTTCAAATGTTTGTGTTTTGGCGGGGAATTCTTCTCCTGTCTATATGTAGCCATGTAGGTTGACTATTCTGTGCTTCCCCCCAAAATGAAATAGCAAAATAATGAAAATTCATTTTAATAATTTATACTCTCTCCACTCTGTTAGAATTGTAGAAATCTGTATTTTTGCTACAAAAATAGGTTTGACGATTAATTTTTGGGTGTCTTTGTAGAAGTTTTTTTTTCCCCCCAAGTTTGTTTGATGTTTTTTTTTTTTTTTTTTTTTTTTTTAATCCCGTCCGACTAATAAAGCGTTGCAAATTTTACACTACATGTTATCGCTCATTAGATAACTCGTAGTCTCGTATTGTAGTTACTAGACTTTAGATAGGCACAAATTTGTAAATAAGACTCAGTTATTAAATTAGGGCTGGCAAAAGCTGACCCGACCCGACAACCTGACCCGAACCTAACCTGAAATAAATGGGTTTTGATATAATTTTTCAACCCGTTTATGTAATTGGGTCGATCTGAACCCGACCTGAAATTAAACGGGTCGGGTTCAGGTTGAAAATTTCAACCCGAAAACAACCAGCCTAACCCGTTTAACTAATTTGGGTTAGAATTAGGTTTGCTCAACTTGATCATATGATCATATCCCATAAGAATTAACAAATTTTAGTTTTTTATGGCCCAAGCCCAATACAATTTATATTCATATAAAAGCTTAACCCTAAAATGCTTCTACATTTCATCAAATTAGAACATGCCGCTTCTCTTTCTAATTTCCCTTCTCTCTCCTCGTTGTGTTGTATCACATTCACAATCACAATATCATCAGCCACTTTCCCTCTTAATCTCACCATACTATTTTACCTATACCAAGGAGTTAGCAAATTATGTGAAGATTATGTATTACTTTTCTTCTACAATTTTTACCTCTTAATCCATCATGCTTGAAGATTTTGATCTCGTAATTGGAGTTTTTTTTTTTCTACTAAACGAGTCATGAAATCACCCATGTAAAGAAGGAATTGATGGCGGTCATGGCACCAGTATAAACCTTTTGGAGGAATGGAGAAGACCGATTAATGTCGTGTAGAGTATATCAATCTATGTTGAATATTGTATATGAGATTGAAATTATAATCCGTAATACCAAAATATTGATTGTGAATATGTATCAATTGGTTTGATTTTTAATTAAGAATATAGCTTTTACACAGTGTCAAGGATACTGATTGGTCTTTAGACCATAAACAAGCTTTTTTTTTTTAATAATTAAAAAACAGGTTAAATGGGTCGGGTTCAAGTCAACCCGCTTAAAACCAGGTCGGGTTCAGGTCTGGATTTCTGACCTGTTTAAGTAAACAGGTTAAACAGGTCGGGTTCAGATTTAGGGGTGTTGACCTGTTTATATAAACAGGTCAACCTGAACCCGACCCAACCCGACCTGATTGCCTGCCCTATATTAAATACAGCATTACATCATCAACATGGGTGTGGGTTGACCCAAGAGGATAGAGAAATTGTCATTGTATTATATGCTTTTAATGATTTTTTTATTTTTTATTTATATGTTTCGAATTTTACCTACCAATTCGGACCTCAAAAGTTTAACGATCAATAACTTTAATTCTCCTTAAAGAAAAAATTATAAAAGTTATATACTCGTATTATGATATTTATTACTGAGATGAATTCAAAAATATTTCACATATATGAATTATGTTTTTCCTTGCATATTATTTGTATTATGATTTACTCCATAACTTGTAGTAGGCCTTTAAGTTTTACATAAATATGAAACACAAATACTCTTCTAATTCTCTAGAACAATTCAGCCACCTACAACCAAGATTAAAACGGGAGAAATCATAGCCAAAAAAATGGTGTACTTCAATCTTTCTTGGGTACTAGAAGGAGAAGCATTAGAATCCATAGTATTATAAAACGTACGATTATCATATCATCGAAGCAAACAATTAGGCCTAGTAGTTTTCGCCCCTTGAGTACCATCACAACGAGACCTTAAAGATAAAAGTGCATATCTCAAACACTTGCTACAATTAACTCCAACTATATCAGGTGTACACTGAGCCAAACCATAAATTGTTTCATCACTTGTAACATTCGCTTCTCTGGTGGCAAAACCCGATACATTCGACGACGATCCATTTCCGAATGCTGCTTCACGGATTAGCGTTTCCATCAATATTCCCAATGTATGGTTGTACTGCTTGTAGTTTGACACGTTAGCTGTGGGTGCCCCGGTAGTAATAACTGCGGCCGGTTCTAATAGGCCGTACATTGAGTGATTAGCATAGCGAAAGATGCACTCGTCAGAATCGAAAATGCCGTCTTTATGTTTACAATCTGCTTCTTGAGCAAATTTTGTGGCGTTGACTATACAACTGTCGCAGTGATCGGAAGAGAGATCACCACGACACATGTAGTAGCCGTATACGATGTCGGGTTGGTCCCCGGCGCTGGTGAAGTAATAGCCGGTGTGCGAGGCGTGGGTGGTGAAGGCAGAGTAAAGGTCGTTGACCGTTGTTTTGATAGGAAATACTTGCATTTGTAGCTAATATACAAGAGAAGGACATGTTAATGATAATTGATTCAGAGGTAACGGGTTTACAGAAACAATGTAATAAGATTAATGAAAAGGCTAATTTCAGAATTATTTCTGGAATATTTTGTTGATGTACCATGGTTTTGTTTTTTGTATCTTAAAATCCTGTTTTTGAACGATGAAGAAGCACAAATATACTTTGTATATTGTTATGGACTTACGGTGGCCTAAGCCTAATGCATGCGTAAACAACCTTCGAAACGAAGTAATACTATGATGTTTAAACATAACATGGGATGCTTTATTTTAATCCCGTTGACAATTATATTTCTCGGATCAAGACACCATATCATGGTCGACCTGTCCAATAATAAGTAGTTACGTATAATATTTTTTTTTTTTTAGATAGACTTTTTAAAAATTGCACCTTAAAATATTAACTTTGTTAGAGATGAAGAGTATGAATATAAGGGATGATTTTTGAGTGGCTACAATGTAATTGTGGTCATTGTATTAAATTTGATCACAACCATTCGTTTATGTTGACTAATATAAACGGTTGATATAAATTATTTTTTTATTTTTTAAAAAAGAAAAATTTAAAAAAAAAAAAAAAAAACAAAGTTTCATGATTTGTCAGTTTCTTGTGTTATAGTAGGTTTGCTCCATCGAGTTCTTCTAATCCATCCCAGATCAATTAAGGCTAAAAACTTTCAGTTCACCAAACATTATGATGGAAGCTATTACTCCATATGCAGGTGTATTTATTCCAAATCAATCAATTTGGGGAAAAACTAATTAACTTCATCTTCTTTCATGCATCATAGATAGACCTCAATTTTCTTTTCGTAATAAGAGAAGAATTTGCGGAACGAATGTTGCGAAAAATCCTACTCTCCATTTCTTTCGTAGAATTCGAACAAGATTGAGGAGCAAAGCCAAAAATTAAATACTCGTAATCAAGAGAAACTGACAGTTTTTTTTTTCAAAATTTTTAAACAAAAAATAAAAAAGTTGACCCTATCAACAGTTCATATTAGTCAATATAAAATGAATGGTTATGATTTAATTTAATATAATGGCTACAATTTTATTATACATAATTCTTCAAAGATGAGATGGGATCATTTATATTATTTGATGTTATAATCTTCAGGGATTCATATCACCTAAGAAAAATTGCAAAAACTTTTGTATCACTAAGGGCTTGTTCTGTTAAGCTTAATTTCAATTCAATTCAATTTAGCTTCAATCGGTTCAGTTCAGTTCAGTTCAATTCAGTTCAGTTTTTCATTTTCTTCTCTCATAAATAATTTATTTCAACTCTATTCAGTTCAATTCAGCCCCAATCAATTCATTTCAGTTCAGTTGTTTTCAGTAAATCGGAACATGCCCTAAATCACTAATCGCAGCTATATTATAGAATTTCTTGATATTTTGCTAAGTGACATATTATAGATGCAATTAAGGATTACCTATTTAATGCGGAGTACTTGTTGCGTGAGTGATAAGTACTTATTAGCTATCCCTATCCATTCAATTGACTTATTCATACTCTGGCTATGCCTCATAAATTAAAAATCAGAAAACTCCAAAAACACCAAAACTGATAAATACTTCACTAATGACTTTCAGTCTTTCAACCCATCATTTACATAAATATGCTTCCTAATTGTTTACACTATTTTCTTTTTTTGAAGTAAAACTTTATATTATTTTATCGTAAATTCTCACTAGATAATCACATAAATAAATCTTTCTAAATTGTTCAAACATGTAATTTCCCAAAAAAAAAAAAAAAAAAAAATTAGCAATCACAATTAAAAAAATTAAAGGCCAAATGTATTTTTTTTGTGAAAACATAAATGACATAAACAATGAGGTATGGAACTCATGGAAGGAATATATATAATACTATTTATATGCGACAAAATTTCACAAACTATGAAGTGTGTTTGTTGCTTGTTGTTGATCACTTATCAATAGGCAATAGCCAAGGAGTCCAACATCTTTTTGAGGCATTTGTTGAAGTCACACGGTCTTTCCAATGGAGCTAAGTGACCAGCCTTCTTTAGCACTTGCAAGTTAGTCTCGGCTCCCAATCTCCTGCATCGGCAATTATCAATAAGACATAATTATTGCCTCAGTCATTATTACCTTTTATTCGAATTTAGTTGTCACAATAAAAGATTACATTAATACTGTTGTATATATTAACGTAATAGTAAATAATTGTGAACTTATTAAGTGACTGATACCACTACGTATGCAAAACAAATTTTATTACATTCATTTCAAAATTTCAAAAAGGATCATACTCTTTCAAGTTGTTTGCCACTTCCACGTTAAAAATTTTGTCATCGTTGCCCCAGAGTAAGTGTATCCTCTACAAGAGGGATAGAGGAAAAGTAAAAAATTATTAGAAATTTGATATGGAAATCTTGCTAGGAATGATAAAATAAAGTTGACATTTGCTGATTTGCCATTTAAGAATGTTAATTAGTCATTAGTTAATAGAATTATATAATTACAAGACTATACATGCAGACCTGTCGAAATTGATGGTTGGTGACATGTTCATCTTTGACCACAAGAGCCTCTAATATTTCAACTCTTTCTTTCCTATTGCCAAACATGACCTGGCATCATCACAATTATTTACAGCAATACATACAGTAATTTTCAGCACATATATTAAAGAGTGGACCAATAATTATTGCAAAATATTATAGTCATATTATGTTTTTTTAAAAAAAAATTATTGTTTAACAATAATAAGTTTGCTAATTCCAATCAAATTTAGTTAGATATTGATTACTCCCTCCGTCCCTAAATTACATTCCTGTTTGGAAATTTACACGGGAATTAAGGAGGGAAAAATAAGGCAAATAACAATAATTAGATAATGCAATGGGAAGTACAAAGATAGATTACTTATTACTCATGACATGTCATCAATCCTTTGCAAAAAAAAGGACCAATCACATGCTCCTAATTGAAAATTTTTTAACCAATCATATTCATTGTAATTTGGCACAAGGATTATGAGTGAGATTAGGAAAGGATGAGTGAGAAAGCATTAAATATAAAACAGAAAAAGAGAGTTGATTTACTATAAAAAACTTATCAAAAATAGAAAGGAGGAATGTAATTTTGGAATACCAAAAATAGAAAGAAGGAATGTAATTTTGGGACGGAGGGAGTACATCATAGTTCAATTATATTATAAAGATTCAAAGAGTACCTAAATAACTTCTTTTTTTTTTTGACATAAGTTTAAACAACACACTACATAAAATAATTAAAAGAAGTAAGACTAGATTTTGCATTCGTGGCAAGGTTGTGGGCCTTCTGGACCATGACTCGCTGCACTTTGCGAACGCTGCACCAATCAAAGCCCCCACCGACGTATACGATTCACCGTCCATCTAAATAACTAATTATTCCCTGTGTTTTCATGCATATTATTTTTTGTTACTACTTTAACCAATGTTGTCTCACAAAATAATAACAAGTGAAAAGAATAATATAAAACGGATTAAATACAATTATATTGTTGCCTTGTTGGGATTGATTTACAATCGCTATTAAAAACATTAGTTTCATAATCTAAATAGTAGTATTAAGGGCTGCATATAAGAAGTTAAAAGTAAAAAGAATATACAATAAATAAACATTTATTACACCAATTTATTCGTGAGTTGTTGATAAATTCTCAAATTAATACTAAAACAGGAATGTTATTAAATCAAATTTAAACAAGAAATTTCTACTCAGTAATAAGAATAAGGTAAGGCTTTTAAGAGAACACGATATTCTATCATGATTTACTTTTCGTAAGAGTATGTCATAAATTTCAGACATAAATCGTTACTACTTAGAATTGACTATACCTTATCCCTATATCGTATATTAATATACGTTAATACGTAGTATTATCCTATGGTAGCTTTAATATACTTTCTTTTAATTCTAAATTAACTAGTCTTTTTCACACGTATGCTTCATAAAAAACCCCCACAAATGTATTTTATTAATTTAGTCTTTTTCACACGTATACAATAACTAGAATGCAATTGTCCACCATTAATTTTCCCACTAGTTCAATTAAGGGAAAGAAGAATTTAGTCAAGTACCTCAAAAAAGTGTTTGTAGAAGACTTTAGGCATCCAAAGCAAGCTGTAAGAAGCTTTATCAAGAAGAACTTTGACACCTTCAACAGAATTAGGCATCAAATACTCCGGCCAAGAATTAAACCCTATCCTTTCCAAAGCCTTACTACTTATGGACTCAGACAACGCCAACACCGAGCCGGTAACCACCATCGAATCCACCAAGTCAGGGTAGTGTTCAGCCATTTGGAACCCAACAAACCCACCATAACTTAACCCGACCATCACACATTTCTCAACACCCAATTTCCTTAAACCTTTTGCAAAACAATCTGCCTGAAATCTTGGAGTTATCTTAGTTTTACTTGTTGTATAAGATCCACCAAAAAAGAGGAGGTCGGGTATATAAAGATCATACTTTTTTCTTAGGGCTAAAACTTGGAATTGCCATGTTAGTATGCCATCACCTGCGAAACCATGTATAAGAACTAAAGGCGGAAGCTTCTTCTTCTTCGTGTTGTTGTCGTTGTCGTTGTCGTTGTCGTCATTATTATTATTAACCCAAAAATGAATAATTGTTCCTGGATCTATCTCCACATCCTTAGATTGCATTCCTACTAACTTCATCATTTTGTGTAAGATGGACATGTAGCAACTCACGGTGTTCACCATCTCTCTTTCACTTTCTCTCTCTTTCTATCTTTCTCGATCACTTTGAATATAATGTTTCGCGATATAATGCACCTCTACCCTACTATAAGAAATTTCGTTGTTTCAGCTAACCAGGCCGCCACGTTTACTCTATTACAAGAAATTTCTGTAATTTGTTTCAACTAATTACAGCTGTGATCGGTGACGCATCATCTTCACGTCTTTCCAATAATTTATCCGGTATTATTAATAATTATTTGACTTAAACCATCTGTGATAAACTGATAACTAAATTTGAACGATAATATTATTATATTAACACAAACTTTCATATATGGTTGGCCAGATTGTGTGATCAACTGTTATGGAGTTACTTTGTTGTGCTATAGGGGTTACTCGCTCAGTCGGGGTTACTCACTCAGTCAGAGGTTACTAAGCCGGTTAGGGATTACTCACTCAATCAAGGGTTATTGAGTTGATCAGGGGTTATTTAGTCGCTCATGGATTACTCATCGGTTAGGGTTACTTGGTGTGTGTCAGCTGGCCACACGTTGGCTATCCGCACACAAAAGTTGCTGCAATATTAATACTTTCCTGTTTGTTTTTTTTTTTTATTTTTTTAATTTTTTTTATTTTTTTTTTAATGTACCATTTAAACTTTTATACTATTCACACAATCTCTTTTGATTATCTTTTATGAATTATTAGTAAGAAATATTGAATTCATGTGGGGTTTAGTTAGATTCGATTTGATATCTTCTTTTCAAATATTAATTTTTTATAACTTCTACAATTATAATTAAAGACATTAATAGCAAAAGTATTTCACTAACAGACGTGAAATGACAAATTATGGTGTAATTAAAAATAAAAAATAAAACCCGAGTAAGTATTACTACTGGGTATATGTTTGACCGTGGTTGTTTGGGGCATGTCCCCTTGGGCCCAAGCAACTTGTTGTGTTAATCCTCTTTCAATTTTACTTTTTTATTTTTGAGGGATTCAACTTTATCGTCTTGCTTTTTAATTACGACCCATCATTAATGTTCAATGTTAAATGATAATTATATTAATTTTACTTTTGTTTTGACATATGTCTATAGTCCCTCCGTCTCTTAATTAGATTTTTACTTCACTCTATTATATGAGGAATAAAGGCTAGAAGAAATTTTGATTAAGGGATGAAAGGAGTATAATTAAGAGAATAATACAATAGAAAAGGAAAAACATAATGAATTGATGATACTGCAACGGTAGCAAGTAGATATGCTGGAATTACAATAATTAGGTGCTATTAAATGCGACAAAACTTAACAAACTATAAAGCGTGTAATTTATTGTCGTTTATCTATCTATAGCCAAGGAGTCTAGCATTTTTTTGAGGCATTTGTTAAAAGCAAACGGCCTTTCCAATGGAGCCAAGTGACCAGCCATCTTTAAAACTTGCAAGTCCGTCTTGCCACCCAATCTCCTGCATGCATCATCAATCATTAATAAGACACAGGTGTTACCTCGTTATTACCTCTTATTCGAATTTAATTATCACACTATTGAAGATTCAAATTACGATACATCTAAATTTACGCAATAAAAAATAACTATAAACTGATGTGACTATAGTACTAAATACGTATGCATTATACAAAGTATAGTAAATTATATTGGTGTTAAAAAGTTGAAAAAGATCATACTCTTTCAAGTTGTTTGCCACTTCCATGTTGAAAATTTTGTCATCTTCACCCCATAGTAGGTGTATCCTCTGGAAAGGTGAGAAAGAAATAACATGAAAATTATTAAAATTTTGCTAGGATTAATAAAAATAATTTGACATTTGCCAATTTAGAATGTTAATTAGTCATTAATTATAAAAAATAAAAAAAAATAATAAAAAAAAAAGAACTACATACGTACAAGTTTAGCTTACCTGTCGAAACTGATGGTTGGTGACATGCTCATCTTTGACCACAAGAGCCTCTAATATTTCAACTCTCTCCTTCCTATTATTGCTAAACATAGCCTGGCATCATAACAATTTAATTTGCCGCAACATATACAGTAATTTTAAACACGGACATTAAAGAGTGGCCCAATAATTGCATAACATTATAATCAAATTATGTACGTCTCTTTGTTAAAAGAGCAATAAAGTAAATTGCTAATTCCAAAGAAATTTAGTTATATATTAATTATAAAACTCTTAGTGGTTGCCAAACTGTTGTCTCTTTTCTCTTTTGTAAGAATTTCATTATTGCAAACTACAACAGTTAATGGGAATTTGATTTAATGCAATCTACCATGCATGTCTACCAAATGATGTGAATAGATCATAATAATACGGACGTGATAATTGTCAAGATTAACTTTGAGATGGAAGAAGTAACATTGGATTAACACCTAAATTCGATCAACATGAATATAATATCAATAATAATGAACCAACAAATGATTAAGGTCCAATTATTAAACTAGAAAAATCTAATCTAATATATATATATATATATATAATGGGGAGTTTTTTCTCGAGATTTTAGAGCGCCACGTAGGATTTTTATTTTTAAAAAATTATTAGAGCGCCACATAGGATTAATATTTTTAAAACGCTACAATAGGATTATGCCACCTAATATAAGATTAGTTAACGTGCCATGTAGGATTATAAATTATAGTTTATCCAATAAATAATTTAAGTGCCACATAAGCATAATTGACCAATGAGATTTTAATGGTTACATCAATTAAATACGAAATATTATCTTTGAGATTAGGAATTTAATCTAATATTTTTAAATAAATACGGAGAAAATGATATATTACGTACAACTAATAAAATAACAAATGTAATCACATAAATATGAAAAATACTAGATGAAGCCCGTGCAATGCACGGTTCATTTGATTTTTTTTTTTTTTTTGTATTTATGAGCTAAAATTTGTAATATATTTAGATAAAATTCCTAATATTAAAAGATAATATTTAATATTTAATTAATTTAAACTTAAAAATCTCATTCGCCAATTTTGCTTACGTGGCATATGAATTATTTAATTCTAAAAGAAATTAATAATCTCTTATTTAATTGGCTACTACTAAGATTTATAATCCTACATGGCACGCCGAGAAAATTAGATCCTACGTGGCTCTCTAAAAACTCGGGAAAAAACTCCCCTTTATATATAATATTAGATAGATTAGATTAGATTAGATTTTTAAAAAAAAAATAGATCGACCCGTGCATCGCACGGGCTTCATCTAGTATATATATATAAAGGGGAGTTTTTTCCCGAGTTTTTAGAGAGCCACGTACAATCTAATTTTCTTAGCGCGCCATACAGGATTATAAATCTTAGTAATAGCCAATTAAATAAGAGATTATTAATTTCTTTTAGAATAAAATAATTTAAATGCCACGTAAGCAAAATTGACAAATGAGATTTTTAAATTTAAATTAATTAAATATTAAATATTATCTTTTAATATTAGGAATTTTATCTAAATATATAACAAATTTTAGCTCATAAATGCCAAAAAAAAAAAAAGTAACAAAATAATCAAACAAACCGTGCATCACACGGGCTTCATCTAGTTAATAAATAATTGTATGTAGTTTAGTTAAATTGGAGGAGATAAATCAATTCTCGGGGATGGCAAAGACGTAGTTTGGCCAATGCCACAACACAAAGCCCCGCCCTCGAAAAAACGCAACCCATGATTATGAATATATCAAGGATCACTTAAACAACTTATCGTTTAACCTTCTTGATCTTGCACCTTTATTAATGTGTATCAAAAATATCAATCTAAATATGAAAATTGAACAAAATATAATTCAATAGAACAAAACGTACAATGTATGGAGAAACAAAAAAATTTGTTTATTATTAATAATTTTTATTTTTATTTTGATTTTATGAAAAAGACCCAATAATTTTATATGTAAATAAACTTGAACTAGGCCCTGAAAACCTAAGCCACATGTTGTGAATTCTTCTAACATTTTATAATAAAGTACAAGTAAAATGCATTCATCAACCATATATTTTTCCCACTATTTCAATTGATGAGGGAGAGGAGAAATAAGTTGAGTACCTTAAGGAAGTGTTTGTAGAAAAAGTTAGGCATCCAAGGCAAGCTATAAGAAGTAACATCAAGAAAAGCCTTGACACCTTCAACAGAACTAGGCATCAAACAGTCCGGCCAAGAAGAAAACCCTATCCTCTTCAAAGACTTACTGCTTATGGACTCGGACAACGCCATAACCGAGCCGGTAACCACCATCGAATCCACCAAGTCAGGGTAGTGTTCAGCCATTTGGAACCCAACAAACCCACCATAACTTAACCCAACCACCACACACTTCTCAACACCCAACTTCCTTAGCCCTTTTGCAAAACAATCTGCGTGTAACCTTGGAGTTATCTTAGTTTTACTACTAGTATAGGATCCACCAAAAAAGAGGAGGTCGGGTATATAAAGATCATACTTTTTTCTTAAGGCTAAAACTTGGAATTGCCATGTTAGTATGCCATCACCTCCGAAACCTTGTATAAGAACTAAAGGCGGTAGCTGCTGCTTCTTCTTCGTGTTGTTGTTGTTGTTGTTGTTAACCCAAAAATGAATAATTGTTCCTGGTGTTACTTCCACTTCCTTGGGTTGCAACCCTGCAAACTTCATTGTTTTGTTTAGGAAGGAAATGTAGCAACTCACTGTGTTCACCATCTCTTATCTCTTACTTGCTTTCTCTCTCTAGCTAGCTTTCTCAATCACCTTGAATGTTTCGTTATTGTACACTACACTCCTACAGTTCTACCAGAAAATTCTTTGATTCAGCTAACTAGGCCCAGTAATAACTCCAACTGTCTCGATGATATGATATATATAACACCTGTTTTGGAATATTCTAAGCGGGATTATTAATATGCAAGTTGATAGTATGTGTATCAGACTTAAGCTAATAAGGTGACAATTAAATTTGAACACGTTAAAATACTTGCTTTGTTCTTTTTAATTAAACTCCAACGTTGGAGATTGTGATTTAACCATATTTTATGATTTATACAACAGAAAAATCGATCACGATAGTTCTAGGCAGGTCTAGTAAGAATCATCTTGGCATATACTATTGAAATATTTACTGTTTATAATCTTTACTAAAATATAATTAAATGTGTTAATAGTACTCCATATGATAAAATGTAAATGGAAAACATAAAAACATCAATGTTTCGATTAAAAAACAAATGAAATATTGTACTCGTATATTTTTGCTATACTAGCATGCAAAATATTATTTATTTATTTATTTATTTATGTGAAGATATGATTTTATCTAACTAAAAGAGTATGATGGTCCCAATTTATATAGCTAATTATAGAAAAAGAGTATAAGGGTCTGTTCTAATTGATTGAAGTGAGGTGAACTGAACTGAACTGATTGGAGCTGAACTGAACTGAATATTTTATGAGAGAAGGAAATTAAGAATTAAATTGAACTAATTAAAAATGAACTAAACTTAACTTAACTTATTAGAGCTAAACTGAACTGAAAATAATCCGAAGAGAACAGACCCTAAAATATATATACCCTACATTGGATGGTAAAATAAAATTTGAAGTTGCAATTAAAACATAAATAAAGAAGGTGTATATGTCTGCTTGATTGGGGCATGTCCCGAAACTAAAGGCCCAACGACCAATGAGACACACTGTACTCAGTCTTAATGTTTGGGTGAGAATATGGGTATATCATAACTAAAAGATCAGATGTATGATGGTCCTAGATTTCTGATGAATTTACCATAAGATTCATAACTAAATGTATGAATGAGTACTATTCCAAAAAGAAAAAAAAAAAAAAAAAAAAGGTATGAATGAGTATAAACATGTGATAGAATTTTTTTAAAAAAATTCAATGTATAAAAATAGCTGTAAGAGAAGGGGCTGGAGAAACTAATTACTTACTGTACTATTAAGAGTAGTTATACCAAAAACTTTTATTAATTTCTATTTAATGCGGATATTATTGGGTTAGATATAGCAATCTATATACTCCGTACTATAAAGAATTAAAGAGATATAAATGTTTTAAGTTACTACGTCCCCCCAACCAAACGCGTACTAGCTCTAATAATTAAGATCATACTTTTGTGTATAAGTAACGTAAGCACAATAAATGAGTACCTTAAAACCTCGTAATTATGATGTTTATGATGCCCGCAACTTCATGCAACTACCACTTTCATGGAATTGAAGGGGCGATGACGTGGCTATTGTGCATATAGTCGTTCACTCATTTGGTATAGACTGAAAAATCTTATATACACCATACCTTATAGCTTGATTTGTCTTCTCATATTTATGACGCTTAAATAATATTGTACTCCAAATCTACAAATTCTCTGTTGCTTATTTAGCTATAGCGTACCACACTAGCTTGTAAGATGAATGAGTCCAAAATAAATATATTTCCAAATTATATATACATCCCAATTGGGACTATTGACTATTATACATCTTTTAGGATATATACGGTCTAAATTCACTCCAATAAAGTACGTTTATATTTTCACGTACGAGACTAAGGGCTTATAATGAAACTCTAACTCGATTCATTGTTATTCCATACGAGTATTATTTATCACTACTATCATTCATTGTTGCTTAAAAACTAATTACATATGCAAGGCCAAACTTTGGTATTTTTCATTCAATTGATTATACTTTTACATTCATGCAGGTTACACATTCTTGCATTTTACCCATCATTGTTTAATATTATAGCCGCTTTTTCTATTAATATAAAGAAATTGCGATCATCAGCACAATTTCAACTAAGAATGAATTTTTTTAAAAAAAAATATATTCGATAACGATATTTGTCATTTCACAAAATTAAACAAACAATATTATACTTTGATATTGCTGTATCTCTAACATTTGACATGTGCACGCCCATAATATAGATCATTATGTCCGGCCAATACTTGTAATTATTATAAATTAACCTATTAAATACCTCAATTATACTCGTCAAAAAAAAAAAAAAAAAAAAAAAAAAAAAAAAAAATTACCTCAATTATAACGGAAGTTTTGTTTGGAGGCCACTTTCTTCTTCTTCTTCCTAACTCGTAATAGTTATCGAAAAGGTATTAAGCTATATTTTCAAAAAATTCGTGAATTTTCTTATAATTTTTTTCAAAGATAAAAAATAAATAAATAAACAAAAAAAAAAAAAAAAAGGGGATTTTGTAAGGAAGGTAAAAGGTGTGTTAAATTGCAGTTGAGTAAAAATAGAGGAATTACAAAGAAGAGACAGCTCCACAAAATCGCGGTAGGGGATGACGACATGAGATAGAGAAAGAGATAAAGTTAAGATGTTGTACTCTAAATATTAGATTTGAGTTAATCCACTTTGTATTCACAACTCCTAAAAATTTGATAAACCACCCCCTCTCCCCTGGGTTATGTGGATAGCTAATAAAGTTTTAGTAAATCACACCCAAAAAAAAAAAAAAAAAAATAATGATGTTTGATATTCTTCTCTTGTTTCTTTTAAAATATTTGGGGTAAATTATGATCAATTGATCATCTTGGTGTAACGTTACACCCGTCTTATAACATTCATTATACAATGTCTTATTTTAGAATTTGTAATTTTAAATAAAAATTATCTTAAAGTCATACGTTCAACATTTTGCTACATACATTTATCTAATGATTTGGAAGCTCATCATAAATATTCATAGTATTATCATTTCCGGATTTTGCTGGATGCCTAGATTGGCTAGATATATATATTCATGAGTCATGACCGCATTTTCTTGAACCTTCTCTACACAACCTAACTGTTAATCCATCGCCCAAAACAAGTATAGCATCCTATTGAGAATCATAGTTAGAGGTGTGTTAATGCCAAAAATCGTCAAGGAACGACCTTTGGTTGGGATACCGATAACTAGATAAAAAAGGGGGTTACGAAATGTAAACAATTGAAATAGAAAGAAGAAAGACACAATATGGTGACACGGAAAACCCCAATGAAGGTGGGTAAAAACCGCGGGTGGCTACTTGTCCACCAATCCACTATGATACGGGCGTTATAGCCACTATTGATACAAATACAATGATAATTCGGGCGTCTAAGGCCATAGGTAGTAGAGAAATAAATAAGGACAAGAATTAAGTATACATTAGAGCTATTGAGAAGATATATAAACTTTGAGTTGATCATAGAGCTTGTAGAACAATCGGAAGAGACATGTCATCATGTAGACCGTCGAACGGAGCCTCTTGATGTATCTTTTGATAATGTATCTTGTAGTGTATTCTTTTGTGGTGTTTTATGCTTGGAATATGGTGTGTATGATCTGCCTTAATGGCTGGTCGTTGCTCCCCTTTTATAGGCCTTTATGTGGTAGAAATTCGGTTGAGGATGATAAGGATGACTTCTTTGATTTTAGGAGGTTGTTTGTTGACTTCAAGACTTGATCCCTTGATGAATGTGGACTTGGTTAGGCTCCATATCCATTGTAACAACTTCATTGAGTGGTTAAAGGCTGCCAGAAATTCTCTCCTTGATTATAGGATCCACTAGTAACAACATTGACTTGTTCCGCAGTTTTCTGGCGTCGCACTGCGAGACGCGTCATGGTTGGACGTCGGGCGTCAGCGTCAGTGTCATCTTCTGACGTCGTATGACTGAAGGACGTCGGAGGCCACTGGAGATCGTTAGACTTCGCTGTAGTTGCCGGGCGTCAAGTATTGACGTCCGTCACTAAGGTGCGTCATTGACATTAGCTATTGCTTGGAAATGGACATTAGTTTCCTTGGCATTCCCCATCTTATTTAACCTTGAACACCAAGACTCGTCTAACATACGGCCGTCTTGGTTATAGGACAACACTTAGGCCTTTACTTTGTGTCGTGAGAATTTCGCCCATAACAAGGTGTATATTTTTTGCACCAATGACCTCTACGTCATTAAGTTGAATTTTCTGCTTATAGTTATGTACTTGTGTGCTACGGAGTAATAATTAATACGAGTAGCTGTCAAATTTTTATCATAGAAATTTCACTACAGTACGTGTTCATGTTTTGGTCTCATCACTCCCATGTCGTTCAAGTAGGTGTGACAAGAAATATAAGCATAAAATTTTCCCTTAATTGTCCTCCGTAGTCTGTATAGTTAGTTAACATATTAATATCTCATGATTTTGTTTTTCTTAGCTTGTATATTGATTATAGTTTTACAATTAAGATTTTTTTAGGATTTGTTTCACTTTTATTATATACTCATACAAAATACATATAAAACATGGTTTAATTTTAATTAATTTATGGGTGACACCATTGTATTAAATTAAATCATAGCCCTTCATTTCTACTAACTAACGTAAACCGTTGATATGATTTATTTTGTGTTTTATTTTTTTTTAAATAAATTGAACAAAAAAAATTAAAAAGTTATCACATTCTTTTCAGTTTTCTGTTTTAGTTCCTTCTTTGTTTATTAAGTTTTTTTCCTTTACTTCTCTTCAATCGTTTCCTTTTGTTTCCTTCGTTTTGGAATGGATACATATTGCAAATAATTCAAGCAACTCTATATGAATTTCTGATCTAATGCTGTATCACTAAGCACAAAAGGCAAATAGAAATAGTGGATCCACAATAGCATTTTGACGATTTCGTTATCCCATTGTAAAAATGGAACTTGCAAATGCCAATATCTAATTAACTGTTATAGTGTTATTCTTTGAAATCAATTTCCAGACTCCCAACTATTTAGCTTGAAATAATAAAGCCATAAAAAGCTAAAAACATAATGGAGTAAAGCAAAGGATGGATTCAAGAAAAAAGTACTGTGAAGACAACAATCAGTATGCATAAGAGAAGTAAAGGGGGAAAATAATGCTGAGTAAATAAAGAAGAAACAGAAATTATCAAATTAATAAGAATTGAACATGGTTTTTTTTTTTTTTTTTTAATTCTTTTTTTGGTCAAATTTTTTTAAAAATATATCAATGGTTCACATTAGTCAATAAAAATAAACGGTTGCGATTTGATTTAATACAATAGCCACAATTTTATTATGGCTATTTAAAAACTGTCCTTTAATTTATACTATCTTGAGCTGCATGCAGGGAAATTGGCGAGACCTATATATGAAGAAGTTCGTTGACAATTGTTGTATGATGGTACAATATCTTTTTTAAAACCTTATACGGAGTACTTCGTAAATGTTTAAATTTTTATTGTAGAGTGAATTACAAAATTTTAGGAAAAGTGAATAAAATTGTCTTTAACATATTCAATGGATTGACTCTTATGATAAGCCATTAATACATTAAATGTCCTTACAAATTTTGAAGGCCTGAAAGGTGGATCTATCCTTGAGGTGAAATGGACTTATAATTACCATAGTTGATTACAGTCTCTTTATCAAGAGTTTTTTGTTTATTTGTTGCTGACTTGCTGCTATTGTTTTGGTGTCATTGAGGATACATTCCATTATCTTTCACCCTCTCTTACTCAGCTAATACGAGCCTACTAAGCCTGTTTCAAAATAAATGTCCTATTTTGACAGGTACATTTGTCATTACAAACCAAAAATATACATTATTGAGACTATTATAACTACATAACTACAATATACTCTGGAGTAACTATAAATCTATAATCTTTTGTATAAAGATTTAAATATAGGTCAATGGAATAAGTGGTTAAAGCTTAAAAGTCAAAGTGGAGCATTTATATTGAAACGGTGGGATTAAAACAATATGATCGATATGCTAATGGATTGTATGATAAGTTTGATTTACTGATGATTGGTTGCTTTACATTCTTTGTTTTGAATTCTGCTAAAGATTGGCCTACTTAGTTAATTGTATAAGTCAGATTGATTTGTTTCAGAATTTTGATACCACAATAGTTATGCAAATAATTTTAACTAGTTGAGATTTAGCTTTGAATTTTGAGGATGCCCCACTTTCTTATAACGAGAAACAAAATTTGTTTCTCACATGATATTTTCGTAAATAAACCAACAACTTTATTCAATTGTGGAACCCATAATAATAAAATAATAAAATAAATAAATAAATAAAAGAGAAGGTTATTAATTTATTCACAAAAACGCCTCTATCAGAAACAAGAAATTTCCCTTGAATTTCATCGATTAAAACTGGATTTTACTTTGCCCTGTTCTACTTTTGGTACTTTTGGGCAGTGGGAACCTGTCAGTTAATAATGCTAGATTTTACCCTGCCTCATTGGTATAAATTCAATTATTCAAATACTTGATGGTATTAAAAGTAATACTCCCTCGGTCCCTCCGTCCTTTATTGATAGTCCCTTATGCCCAATTTTAATTCTCAAAATAATAGTATCATTTGCTTTTTTCAAGTACCATTAGTATTAATATTTTACCAAAAATCACTCCAATTTTCAACAATATTTGTGCCAATTTAAATTATCAATGTAAATTTTGTTTTTCGATGTACTTTTATTCCTTTCTCTCTCTACTTTTTTGCATACCCAATGTAAATTTATCTTTTTAATGTACTTCTACTACTGGTACTTCTTATTTATGTTTATTAATTCCCGTGAAAATTGCCCACAAAGGCGAAGGGAGTAATTGACTTTAATTAGAACTGAATTTGTTGGTACAAGTATTGACAATTTTTTTTTTCTTTTTTTTTTTGCTGATATTATAAATAGCGAAATATGATAAACTTAAATAGCGAAATATGATAAACTTAAATTTTGTTCATAACAACAACAGGTGAATTGATAAAGTTACGACGAAGGTGGGTCATAACGGGGTCAAATAGGACAACTCTCTTTCATGACAAAGCTCATGACAGGAGATTCCGTCGTAATTATTCATTCATGGCAGTTAAAGACAAGATTATTTCTAACACCATATCTTATAGGGAATATAATAGAGTAAAAAAAGAAGATAATAAAAATAAATAAATAAATTTGAGGGAGCAATTAAGACAAATTAAGCTTCAAAACTATGAAGCAAGTTTGTTACGTTGTCAATCTCTTGTCAATAGCCAAGAAGTCCAGCATATTTTTGAGGCATTTGTTGAAGGCGCACGGCCTTTCCAATTGAACTAGGTGACCTGCATTCGTTATAATTTGCAATTCAGTCGTGCCTCCCAATTTCCTGCATCATTAATAAGTAAGGCATAAGTAATTCAGTGTTATTATCTCTTAGCATATTCAAATTTAGTTGTCACACTAATACACTATACATTCAGATATATAGCATCATAATTATGGACCAAGGTGACTAGTAAAGTAATAAGTACATACGTATATTATATTCATGTGTAAAAAAAAGGCTCAAAAGGATCATACTCTTTTAGTGCAATTCCCACTTCCAAGTTGAAAACTCTGTCTTCAGTGCCCCATAGTAGGTAAATTTTCTAGAAGGGAAATAGGAAATAAAAGAGTACATTAAAATTAATTAGTCGCTACTGTACTATTGATCGTTTTGCACAAATTAACTAAAATATTGGATTTGGAAATCTTGCTTGGATAATTAATAATAAAAATGAGAATTTTGCCAATTAGTTAAGATTGGTGTTTAGTCATGAATTGAAATAAAAGTATTATACAGGCTAGGACTCCATCTTTGATCACAACACTGTTACAGACCTGCTGAAATTGATGGTTAGGAACATCTTCATCTTTGATCAAAACAGCCTCTAATAAACCAACTTTCTCCTTCCTATTGTCATACATGCTCTGGCATCATCACAATTTACATCAATATATTAATTATATTTTTATATTTTGAGACATGCATGATTATTAAACTGATTATATATATATATATATATATATATATATATATAATCTGTGTCTTAGTAGGGCACGTACCCTATCAGATTTTTCTTTTTTTTTTAAAAAAAAAAGTTAATTAAAAGTTATTTAAATAGAATACAAAGTGTATTAAACTATTCAAATATTTCATAAAAAAAATTTATAATTATATATTCAAACCTACTAATAGCTTAGTGGTTGGAACATTAACTTGTCTACCTAAGATCAAGGGTTCCAATCCCTAACCCAACATTTATTTTTTTCCCTCTTTTTTTTTACTTAATGTCCTTATTTTTTTCGAAAAATTTCTTTTTTTTTTCCACTTAATGTCCTATTGCAGTATGTAGCTAACATTCATTTTCTTTGCTTAATTTCCTTTTTTTTTTAATTTCTTTTTTATCGCTTAATGTCTTATTGCGGTACATGAGTGTGTCTTGATTTTGTAAAAAAAAATAATTAAGACCTTGAGAAAAGTGTTTCGGTGCCTACCATTGTTCAAATCCTGGCTTCACTACTGTTCACGGTGAAGAACTTTTTTATATGAGAATGATGCATGCTAGCATGTGCATATTTTTTTAATTGAATGGAAATTTTTTTTTCCTCTCAATTGAGCCAAGGTAATGTTTTTTTCACTTTAATACTCAAACGGAGGGAGTATCAATTTTCCTATAATAATTTAACTTACATATAATTAGATAAATTAATGGTCAAAGTCGTGTCTCGACAAGCATGGTTAAAGTGCAACAATTAAAAAAACTAGAGAGGTAGATTAATCAAGTACCTCAAGCCAGTGTTTATAGCAGAATTTAGGCATCCGAGGCAATCTATAAAAAGAAATATCAAAAAGAACCTTGACATCTTCAGCAGATTGTGGGACCAAATACTCCGACCAAGAACGACCTCCGACCTGTTCCGAACACTTACGGCTAAGGGACTCGGACAAAGCCGAAACCGTGCCGATTGCCACGATCGAGTACACCAGGTCAGGGTGATGTTCAGCCATTTGGAACGCAACAAACCCACCATAACTAAACCCTATTACCACACACTTCTCTTCAACACCCAACTTCCTTAGCCCTTTTGAAAAATAATCCGCGTGAAATCTTGGAGTTACCTCGGTACTTTTGGCTGTTGTATAGGATCCACCAAAGAAAAAAAGGTCAGGTATATAAAGGTCATACTTTTTTCTTAGGGCTAAGATTTGGAAACTCCATGTTATTAGGCCATTGCCGGCGAAACCATGGATAAGAACAAGAGGTTTCTTATTCTTTTTCTTCTTCGTGTTAACCCAAAAATGAATGGTTGTTCCTGGCTCTATCTCCAACTTTTTGGGTCGCATTCCTGCTAACTTCATTGTCTTGTGTAGCAAGGACATGTAGCAATTCACTATGTTCACCATTTCACTTTCTTTCTCGTCGATTTGAATGCTTTTTTACATACTACACGTCTACAACACTGCGAGATTGCAAGAATTTCTTTGTTCAGCCAAGCCAATGAACAATACAATTTTCATTATCTTTCTAGCTAGTTTTTTCACGCAATAATACTTTCAATTAGGGTTGTTCATCGTCGGTACATGATCAAAAATTTAAATTCAAATGTCAGACTAGTTGTGCTATTTTAAGTTCAGATCTTGGATCTATAAGACTGATTCAAAACCCAACGCGAATCAATTAGACCGATTTAAGAACATTTTCTATATTTTACTCAATAAAAACTTTACTCCATATGATACTATTTGAAAAAAAATGTTGAATGCATTTTGATTTTATGAATGCCTAGAACTATGTAGAAAATACTTCATAGCTCATAATATTAATGTTTTAAAACATTATAGAGGTTTTATGCATAATTTTAAACAAAAAGTCGGTCTTGATCCAAGACCTTTTGTTTTTATTAAGGGTTTTGGACCAAACTAAGGACTAGAAAATCAAATTCTCTCAGACTTGGAGCATGGAGCAATTCTCTTCAACTAACCTGGTTTGATCCGGTCCAGTTTTTGAACCTCTCTATACTACAACGCTAGATTTCAAGTTGTATTCTATTTTCATACAGTTAATGATATTTTATCCGAAATTAAACTCCATAATTAATAAATGGGATGTCTACTGGATAGACACTTATAAGACACATTATATCTTTATTCAATACCCCCTCCGTCCCTAAATTACATTCCTACTTTCTTCTATTATGTGAGGAATAAATGCTAGAAATAAGAATGTAATTTAGGGACAGAGGGAGTAAATAAGAAAACGAAGTCCTTGGTGGCCTCTTCATGAATTTCCTACATTGTCTCTATTTACTAAAATATTGACATCATTTTTTATATAAAAAAAATACAGAATTAATAAGGAATAGGATATGAAAATTTTCTACTACTTATGAGAATAAAATTAGGAATTCATCAAGTTTGATTGAAATGTTTTCAATATATATTCAATCAAGATTATTTCCATTACCTTCACATAACCAGTGATATAGATAACAAAGAGCTAGTGTATGTATTTGGAAACACGGAAGCACAATTTCTAATTAAGAATGAAATTTTTAAAAAATGTAGTCGATAAAAATATTTTTCATTTCTCAAAATCAATTAAACAATGTTCAAATTATACTTTGACATTGCTCTATCTCTAACATTTGATATTTTCACGCCCAAGATAGATCATTAGGCCAGGCAAATACATGTAAGTATTATAATCACCCTACTAATTACCTCGATTACAACGGAGATTTTGTTTGGATGCCACTTTCTTCTTCTTCCTAATTCATAATAGTTATGGAATAGGTATTAAACTATATATCCAAAAGATTCATGAATTTTCATACAAAATATTCTTAAAGATTAAAAAAAAAATTATGGGATTTGGAAGGGGAGGTAAGAGGTAATTTATATTATTGAATTGAATTGCATTTGAGTAAAAATAGAGGTATTATAGAGAAGAAAATTAGTTATTTTTCCTACAGCTCTACATGCTTTAAGGGATAACTGGATAAGAGAGGGAAAGAAAAATAAAGTTTAGAGGTTGTTCTTTGAGCATTAGATTTGAGTTAATCTACACTTGTATTTTCAACTCCTTAAAAAAAATTTGATAAACTAACACAACCCCTTATGTGGATAGCGCATAAAGTTATAGTGAATCACATACGAAGTATAAATTAAGGTGATGTTCTTTACTGTGTATTCGCTACATGTACACTTATCTCGGTTCTTGTTTTGTCATTTGAAAATATATATCTTGGGGTAAAACTAAATCATTTTGATGTAAAGTTGCACCCAATTTATGATATTTTTTTTTTAAGAAAACAACTTTATCTAAAAGTCATACAACATTTGCTATTATTGTCCTATGATTTGGAGCTCAATATATAATCATAATCGTATCAATCCCGGATTTTGCTGGATATATATATCATGATCATGGGGACAACTAAGAAATTAGTATTGTCTACGTGCACAAAAAAGGCATTATCTAACAAGGGCTTATATTAGTAGGAGTGGAGGTCCAATATACCACCTCATCAAGTCGTTTTACTACATTCCTTATACTTCTTAAGTTCGTATTATTTATCTCTGGAAAATGATGGGTATGTGCTGGCCATTTTACATTTATTTCCTACAAAATATACGAGTATTAATTTAGAATGGAAAATTTAATCCCTATTGATGTTATTTAACCTTTCGTACATATAATATGTGTACTATTTTATTTTTAGTGTTTCTCACGTTTTAAGGGACTAATAAAATGAGTCAACTTTAAAATTGCATTGTGTGTCTCATGAATGGCCTCCCACTAACTTTCCCTCCTTTTCCTTTTCCCTCCACCATCCAAAATTTCCACCCTATTCTTTACCCTCTCAATTCCATCACATCTTCAAAATTTTCTCTCTCTTCCTCAAATTTCAATCATCCAAAAAAAAACAAAAAAATTTCTCACAAACTTGTTACAATCATCGCAATTTTATGTAATTTATTCAATCAACAATAATAATTTGGGGAAATTCTCCTAGAGGTTTTCTTTTATAACAAGACTAATAACCTTTTGTTTTTTCTCTATTGAAACCACCACCACAACTAACCACAATGCCGAGCAAATTGAGAAAGGCAATCGCGGCCATGAAGGATCAAACGAGCATAAGCCTGGCGAAGGTTGGGGGAGCAGAGTCCTCAACCCTCGAAGTGGCAATTTTGAAGGCTACAACTCACGATGAGATACCAGTGGATGAGAGATACATCACAGATATCCTTCGAATCGTGTCCTCAAATAGAACTTATGCGGGGTCCTGTGCAAGAGCACTAGGACGCCGCATAGGTAGGACTCGAAATTGGGTCGTGGCGTTGAAATCACTAATGATAGTCCTTCGGGTCTTCCAAGATGGGGACCCACATTTTCCTAAGGAGATCCTCCATGCCATGAAACGAGGGTACAAGATCCTTAATCTCAACTCTTTCCGTGATGACTCCTCTACTTCTTGCCCTTGGGATTTCACCGCCTTCGTCCGCACCTTCGCCCTCTACCTTGATGAGCGTCTCGATTGCTTCCTCACGGGCAAGCTTCAACGGCGAAAATCGTACCAACAATCTGGCCGTAGCAAGGGTTACTCGAGGAATAATGAACCTATTGTCCGTGACATGAAGCCTAGTGTGCTCCTTGACAGGTATTCCATTATTCCGTCTCTAAAAATAAAAATCTGAAAAGAAAATTTTAGATTTTTATATTTAAGAATTACAATTTTGCAGAAACCTAATACAATTAAACATGCATAATCTTGTGATATTGTCCTCCTATAGTCCTCTAATGTTTTCTATTCAAAAAATATATAATTTGGAGCATAAATTTGCCTGCAAGATCAATTTGAAATAGTAGTATTAGATCTCATCTTAAATTTCCATAATATTGGATACGGAGTATTATGTTTTGGGCAAATATCATTACTGATAAAAATAAAAATAAATACTGTAGGTAGCTAATGTTTATAAATTTCCGTGAAATCACTATTGAGAAATTAATTAGCAATATTTTCTGAATTAATTTTAATTTAGTTTAGAGTAATTACTCTGTAATTTTTTTTTACAAGTAAAAAAGTTGTGGATATAGGTTCTGTCTCGACAGAGTTAATATTGGGTTGTGTTGCGTTGCGTTATACAGTAAATTAATTTGAGATTGGAGAAGTATATTTGTTCTCACTTGAAATTCGTTGACAAACTGACAAACACATAAAATAGCCTAGTGTAAGCCAGTTTATGCAATAAGCAAGTACCAAATTAATTCAAACTATCTCAATATTCTCATGTTATACATTGGTGTTTAAAATTACTCAGGATCTTACACTGGCAGAAGCTACTAGACCGTGCAATCGCCACCCAACCCACAGGTGCAGCTCGAACCAACCAGGTGGTGCAAACCTCCCTCTACGCAATAGTCCAGGAAACATTCGACCTATACCGGGACATATCCGATGGTCTAGCCTTACTACTAGACAGTTTCTTCCATTTACAGTACAACAATTGTGTGAGTGCATTCCAAACTTGTGTTAAAGCCTCTAAGCAATTCGGCGAACTTGCCACCTTCTACGACTTGTGCAAGAGCATAGGAATCGGTAGAACATCAGAGTACCCAAGTGTCCAAACAATATCCGAAGAATTGGTAGAAACCTTACAAGAGTTCCTTAAGGACCAGTCTTCTTTCCCTGGGACTAACGGTCGTAGAACACCTGGAGGAAGTGGACACTACCTCCCCTCACTTAGCCCAAACTCGGAGTCTGACTCCGTGAGGAGGTCCGAGTATGGTGAGTCCCAATGCACCTCCCTCGAGGACCTTATAGGTGGGGATCACGGGTTTAGCCCCGAGAGGTATTCGGATCCTGGTAGGGAGAAGCCACCACAACTTGAAGAATCCTATAGTACAAATGACACTACTTCAGTAAGATCTGAACCAATTGATCATCGAGGGATCAACGCGGTGTTGGATCTTTTATCATTAGACGATCCATCTCCGCCCACCGATCTACAACAGCAAGTCGTCGAGGAGTCTAACAATGAAGGACTAACTTCGCCCTCAGAAGAGTCAGGACAAGGTTGGGAGTTAGTTTTATTTGAAACAACAACAAATCAGCCTTCTACAGAAACTACTAATAATAATGACAACATTGATAGTTGTGTTGCAAGTAATAACAATGGGTTCGAGGTGGATTTTTTCAGCGATTTCAATGGTCCTAGTACCTCATCGTTTACTCCCCTGCCCGACGAGCACACCTATAACCCATTCTTACAGGATTCAGTTGATTTAAACCTTCCCTTCGGAGCTCAAAATAGCGAGCCCATCAACGAGTTGGGAAGTTTTGGTTATGTAAGTTTACCATTAACTTTTCATCCCGAACTTGGCAATGTCAACACTGAAAACAATCATCAACAACTAGACTTGTTCGATGACCCTGGTAGAAGCAGTAATTTCAGTTCCAGCACCAACATATCGCTTGTAAATCACGGTGGACACGGTGAGCACAATCGAAGTCTTTCGACATCTGTTATAGATAACTTCGGCCAAGCTAATACTGCTGGGATGCCTCCTACTTATAACCAAGCCAATCATGTACCCACAACTTATCACGCTAGGTTCGCGAGTACTGATTTCAGTTCATCACCCTTTTCGGTTTCATTTCACAATGTGAATGCCAGTATAGGTAAACCAACAATACATCATGCTAGGTATGGGAGTAATCTAAGTACAAATTCATCCGTCTTTTCGGAAAACTTCGATTGTTTTAGCGGGTATAGTAGTACAACAGTACCACAACCTTTTCCTACAGATTCACGGGATGGAAGTGCAAATGCTATGAATGCAATTGTTCCTTTCGGTCAAGTTGGTAGTGATGATTACTTCTCTTCCTCATGTCCTAAGCTTCTAGCAACCCCCACATTCCGGGCCACGAGTCTGGAAAGGGATCAGCATCAACAAAGTAATCTATGGGATGAGATTCATGAGAATGATCCATTCGGGTCATTTCCGACTGCTACAAGTGCTATCGATCCACAAAAAATGAGTGAATCTTTTGATCAACAAAACATAATGCAACAACAACAATTGTGGTTGCAAAATCAGAATAAGATTATGGCTAAACATTTAACATGATCGCGATGATATTAACTTGTATTTTGTTATACATCGATCTCTGTAGCTAATAGTATGTACTATATAGTTTGTTCGTTCTAAGAAAAAGAATCGTATGTTAGAAAGTCCTCCTCACCGTAGAATATAGAATATTGCCTTATTGGTATGTAAAACTCACCTTATACCTGTTAATGTTCTTAAACTTCTAACTTTGATGCCTCTGTGAAGAGTCTGTTTTCTTATTTTACACAAATCAATAGGCAAAAAGCTTTTCGTCAAACTCATCTAAATGTTTTGTTGTGTTTTACTTTCGTTATTACATGTGTTTTGAAGTTGCACGGTTTCTTTATTTGAATTGATTAAGTTTATGTGATATGTCTAAGTTTTTTTATTCCCTACTGTACTGTATTGTTGGAATGTTTAGACATTTCAAATGATTTTTTTAAGTAAAGCTTTGTTGTTGAATACTTGTATCTTTAGATAAGAATGATATACACTATATTTGTACTGGGTGTGTTCCTTAAAACATAAATGTCTCCTTAATTATTTGATGTAAATGTTTCTATCAATGTTAATCAATTTAATCACGAAAAATAATTTAACTATAAGGGAATCATGTTCAAGGCTGTGGCCAAATACATCTCCGGTCTACAATTTTTTTCCAAAATTTGTCTAATTTGACTGAATTTTAAGATTGGTAACAACTCTAAATCATGGACGAAGTGTACTAAACTACAGAAATACGCTAATGGCCCAATATAATTAGATAGTTGTTGGTCAGAGCCATAAGAGAGGGGAAATAACCTAAAGGCCTGAACTTCAAGAAAGATGGTTTAAAAAGTCATATACCAAGCGTCCAAGCCCAACAAAATAGTAACCAAATTGTTAAATTACCTTTAAATTGACCGTTGCATAATAAAAATTAACGTAAGCCCGTTTTATACAAGACTTATTAAGGGCTTGTTCTGATTGACTGAACTGAGCTGAACTTAACTTAACTTATTGGAATCGAACTGCATATTTTTTTAGAGAAGGAAATTAAGAACTGAACTAAACCGAACTGAACTGAAAATAATCTGAAGAGAACAGACCCTAAGTTATTATTAAGTTTGATTCCAATTCTCATCAAACAAAAAAAAAAAAGTTTGATTCCAATTCTAATCCACGAGAGTATACAAGTTACCGAAGATGTGATTCTTTTTTCTTTTTTTTTTTTTTTTTTGAAAAAACCAAAGAAGTGATTCTTAAATAGAGAGTACAAGACTAAGATTAAAACTATCCTTACAAAAAATTCCCCATTTCATATTTTTTTGGCTGGTGATTAGGTGAAGAAGGAAGTTTCCTAAGCGTTGAACAATTCAGAGCCATGAGGGCCCATGATCCTCTTTCACCTAACTTAACAAATCCCAGCCCCAGATTATTGGAACTTAGAAAAATTTTCTTGTTCCACTAGCTTAAATTCTATGGGAGATGAGACCAACACAAATTACACAGCTCCTTGCACAGATGAACGAGTTTATAATATGTGCAGCTACATCAACAATCACTTATTCATTTCACAAACAATAGCAATTTAAGAATTAGCTGTATATTTCTAGCTCAATAGAATGAATTATTCCACAAAAGGTGAAATTTAGACTTCTAAGATTTTAAAAATGACAATAATTTGGAGTTAAGGTAAAATACAATTCCTGAACTTTGGTATTTATAGTATTTTAGTCCCTTAACTTATAAATGAGGCAAAATGGTCCCTCAACTACCCAAGCCTCATTCTTTCTAGTGGAGGAAAAGCTTAGTCAACAAAGTTAGGGACTTCCAAACCAACTAAGCAAAGTTTAGGGACCATTCAATATGATGTGTCATTTATTTCTATTTTTTTTTTTTCAAACAAAAGTTTAGGGACTTGTTAGATCACAAGTCAATTAATTAATTGAATATAAACTAAAGCTTAGGGATTTATAAAGTGGGTTTTTTTTTTTTTTTTTTTTTACCAATTAAATATCTATAAAGTGAGTTGACAAGAATTAAAAATTGCTAATAAAATTTGATAATCATGATATATTTTATATTTTTTATAGCTTAATTTCAATTCAGTTAAGCTCCAATCAATTTACTTCAACTTAATTTCAGTTCAGTTCAGCTCCTAATGTCCTTCTCTCATGAAATATTCAATTCAGCTCCAATCAGTTCACTTTAGTTCAGTAAATGTGAAAAGGCCCTTCGTAATCAAATTTTTTATAATATATCTCAATCAACTAAACTCATTAACCACACATCCTCAAATCCTAAGTCCTTACCCCTTAATATTTGACATACCAAAAAAAAATTTAAATAAAAATAATTAAACCAAAAAAGTAACGTGTTTTCAAAGTGAGTGAGTAAGACAAAATCCAAACTCTGTAATATAAAACTAAATAGAAATATGAAAAGATTGAAAACTAGAATAAAAAATAATACCATCCCACTTTTTTTTCAAACTGACAATTTATTTTCATGCGTTTACTTTCTAAAAGGGTTTTTTTGGGTTTTGTGTGTCAACTTTCAAGGTTTTTTTTTATTATTATTATTCTATGTGTTTATGTTCTAACTGATTTTCAATATTTTTGGTTATTTTGTGTGACATTTTTTAGTGTTTCTTTTTTTGTTTTTTCTTGTGTTAATTTCGAAGAGAAAATAATAATTGCCCTAGATTATTAACTAAATATATTTAACTAAATAAGTAAGAACTAAGAAGGAATTTTTCTTTCACAAAGAAAATTCGTATTATAGCAAGATTTTAGCAAGATTTCTTAACATATTTTAGTGAGAGAAAGTGGATTGTGACCATGAATTTCACACTTAAAATATCTCTCGCTTATATATTTTTATAAAGTTAATAATTTTTGCTAAAATTAATTTGATTATTTTGTTGAAATCAAATTGAATTAATTAAACTAAGGCCCCGTTCTTTTCACCTTATTTTTGCTGAACTGAAATTATTTTTATATATTTGAAACAAAATTATATTTGCTGAACTTAAATTATTTTTACTGAACTTAAATTAATTTTACTGAATTGAAATTATTTTTGCTGAATTGAAATTATTTTTACTGATTTTCTATTATAATTCTTCTTTAAGAAAACTGAATTTTACTAAACTGAACTTGTTTTTACTGAACTGAAATTTTTTTACTAAACTAAAATTAATTTTACTGAACTGAACTTATTTTTACTGAACTGGAATTATTTTTACTTAATATTATTTTTTTAAGGTGAAGAGAACAGGGCCTAAATTACACTTATAGGTTAAAACTTATAATCACTCTTATATAGGAGCGTCATGTGTCCCTATAGGTCCTAAACTTTGGCCAATAATAGTTGCATTAGCCACCTCACCCTATAGATTCCTAAACTTTCATTTCTAATTTAATTAAAGCCAATTCATCATCCGAAGGTCTCCAAACTTTGCTTTTAAAATTGTTAAATTTATTGCCACATGTGCACTAAGGTCCCTAAACTATGCTTAGTCAGCTAATTTATACTTGAAAAGTAAGTCATTGGCGGTTCAGGAACCATTTTGCTTCACTTAAAAGTTGAGAGACTAAAATGCTATAAATACCAAAGTTCAGAGATTGTATTTTACCTTAACTCTAATAATTTGATACCACATATATTGCATTTGACTGATGTCATTTAACTGTTCTTATACGAAGTACTCCGTATTATGTATGAGTGGATCAAATAAGACAAGTACATAAGACGGAGTAAGTGATTAGAACATCAACATTAAGCGCACGATGATAAGTTGGCAAGTTGACATTTCACAAAATATACACCAACATCCACCCTTTCTATTTTCTACAACATAGAAATCACTAAGGAATACAATACTAATAAAAATAAATAAAGATTATAAGTTATCTAACAAGAACATTGTCTCACTTTTTTTTTCAACTTTATATTGGTGCACATGAATTAATACTATAATTAACTATGAATCTCAACAGGATACCTCTCAATACAATCCAACCAAGGACTTTTAGGTGACGGCTTAACATTCCTCATCGCTTGCCAAACCGCACTATTACACTTAAATCCAGACCCAAATGCTATTTGCCATACTCTATGACCTTTCCTCATCCTCCCCTTAGCCTCAATGTACCCAAGCTCGTACCAAATCGAGCTCGAAGACGTGTTCCCGAACCTATGAAGCGTCATCCTAGACGCTTCAACGTGGACCGGGCTCAGCTGCAGGTTCTTCTCAAGCTCATCGATCACAGCCCTTCCTCCGGCATGGATACAAAAATGCTCAAATGCAAGCTTGAAGTCGGGAATATACGGCTTAATCTTCACATTAAAAAACTTCCTAGCAACAAGGGTAAAAAAGAACAACAATTGTTCACTTATAGGTAGCACAAGCGGACCAAGTGTAGTAATATTAGTCTTAAGTGCATCCCCGGCTATAGCCATCAAGTCCTTAGAAAGCGAAACTCCGGTCTTACCAATCTCATCTTGTTCTTGATACACACACTTAAACGCCTTATCATCCGCCCCACGATGAGTTCGGACAGTATGAACAAGGCGGTACTTGGCTCGGCTTTTGTCCCTAGGCTTATTAGACAACAAAACCGCCGCACCCCCAACACGAAACAAGCAATTAGGAATAAGCATTGCTTTCTTATTCCCAAAATACCAGTTTTGTGTAATATTCTCAGTACTAACTACAACAGCATAAGTATTCCTATGCACTTGCAACAAATCTTTCGCAAGATCAATAGCGATAACTCCTGCAGAACACCCCATTCCTCCAAGATTAATACTCTTAATATTACCACGTAACTTATACTTGTTCACTATCATAGCGGACAAAGACGGTGTCGGATTAAACAAGCTACAGTTTACAACAAGTACACCAATGTCCTTAACCTTAACGCCCGTTTGAGCAAAAAGATTGTCCAATGCGCCAAACATGACCTGCTCGGCTTCCTCCCGCGCCGCCTGCATAGAGGGGCGCGGGGGGATCGAGTGCATTGCTATAGGAACCACTGTTTCTTCTCCTAACCCTGAACGTTCTAGAATCTTCCTTTGAAATTCAAGAGACGAATCGTTGAAATCCCCGGTTAACCGGGAATGTTCGACGAAATCCTTATAAGTAACCCTCAACTGACTTGGTGGATGATACAGTGAGAAATCCACCAAGTAAACGGATCTGGGTCGGGTCATAAAATAAACCGTGGACCCGAATACAATAACAGTACAACAAGTAATAACACTAAGAAGATTATACTTAAGGTGAAGCCAAAGCTGGTAAACGTCGTCGTATTTCATCTGGGAAACTTCGATTAATACAACCGCCATTAATGGGATTAAACAAAGAGTAATTAAGTGAGTCACTAAATAGTGATACCCAAGTTTAACATACTTGAGATTCACGCTATTAAGAAAGTCAGGTAAACGCCGTAACTGGCGGATCTGAACGCCGTTTGACGGCGGAAATTGGGTGTTTTCCGGCATGATTTTTGTGGGTTGATTTTGGTTTTTTTTTTTTGAGTTTTTTTGGGAATTTTTTTGTGCTTATAACAAACAGAGGAGGAGAGAGAAAATGTGTAGTAAGAAGAGAAGATCTAAAGGCGATGGAAATGGAGGAAAAGAGGCGGCGGGAAATGTGATTAAGGTGGTTAATTGAAATGGGTTAGTGTTAATTTTGTGACATTCTCACTAATTTTGCGGGGATATATAAAAACAGAGGAGTGAGAAATAGCGTGAGGGAGAAGATCTGAAGGTGCTGGAAATGGCTGACGAAGCGAAGTGGGTAAGGTTTGGAAATGGTAGTTACAACCAAATGTATATCCGTAGTAAATAATTACATATTCGGAAGTAGACTACATGTACGTTATTATATTCTAGGGTGTTATAAATTGGTATTGTCGATTTAATATTTCCTCGTACTAATTTGTGAGAATAATAAAATAAAGAAGTAAATGTTGCAGAAAATTGAAGTATACCTTTTTAATTGGCTGAAAAATTGATGTTTCTATGCTGGTGAAAACTCCTACTTGCTGTACAATTTCTCTGTTAATTTCTGCTGGTTTCTGAGTTATGTGGGGTGGACAGAGAAAAGGGGAAGAATGATTGAGTTTATAATACTGTAATAATCAGGGTGTCTAATGACTAATAAATTGTTTTGATTTGATTTGGGGTTATTTTAATGAGAATGCAAGAGTTTAAGTAAATTGATTAATTGGAATTTGAAAACTAATGTACACTACATTTGATTTTTAAAATGGTTTTCTATATTTGTAAGCTTTACTCCGTATTAGCTAAGCTTAATTTAATTTTTCTTGATTTGTGTACTCCTTGTCCCACTTAGTTGAGGTTGACATAAATGGTTTCAAATTTTTTATTTTATTTTTTTTGTTTTTCACCTAAAAATACTAAAATTAATACTATCTAGTGAAAATAAAGAAATTTTGTATAAAATTACCCTAAAGATTGGGTCATTTGTGAACAAATACCCATTTTTTTTTATTTGTTTAGAACTACCCATAAGTTTGGAAATGTTTAGGTAGTACTATTCAGTAACGTTTTCCGTCCAATTAAAACGTTACTTTAGCCTAATTTTTCACTTTTGTCAATTACAATGGTCAATTAATGCTAAAATAAGCAAAAACCCGAATTCAATTAAACCCCCAAACCTTAGAAATCAAAATCCCCAAATAATACTAAACTCATGAACCTAAATGAATCCTAATTAAAACCCCAATTAGGTTAATTAAGGTAAATTAAAACCTTTAAATAAATTGCAGGAGTTAATTGGGTGGCAAAAGTGAAAAAAAATGGGCTCCACTACCGTCTTAATTGGACGAAAAATATTAGTGGATAGTGCTACCCAAACGTTTTCAAACTTGTAGGTAGTTCTAAACAAATAAAAAAATGGGTAGTTATTCACAAATGACCCTATGTTTAAGATAGTTCTATACAAAATTTCCTAAAAATAATTTTAATTCAATAAAAATTAGTTTAGTTTAATAAAAATTAGTAATTTTAAAGAATAAATATAATAAAAAAAATTAGTTAAAATAAGATTTAATCAATAAAATTAAAATAGTAAAAATAATTTCAGTTTATTAAAATTAAATTAAGTTCAATAAAAATAATTATAGTTCAATAAAAAATAATTTCAATTCACTAAAATTAATTTAAGTTCAACAACAATAATTACCGTTTGTTATGAAATATAAGATGGATTATCCTCTTGTATCATCCAGAATATTCTAGATCTAGGGTTTATTGTTATCCAAGTAAACCCTAATTATATTATATGTATATATACCCCATCATATGGAATAAAGATACACCCATTAATTCTCTCTCAATCTCTCATGTTTCTCCCTATTTTATAACACCGTTCAATAAAAATAATTTCAGTTCGGCAAAAATTAGGCGATGGAAAGATGATGGGCCTAAAATTTTTACAAGTATCAAATAAAGTAAATTAAGTTCCATAAATAAAAATAATTTAAGTTCAATAAAAACTTACACTTAATAAGTTTTTTATATACGAAGTAGATTCTTTTACCACCAAGTGACTTATCTATACACTTTTTCGACTCGTTTCTAATTGAACACGTCAACTAAAAAGTGAACATATGTATTTTGTTTTATTTTTCAACAACGCTTCAAAAGTGAACATATATATCATAGTTAATATTTAAACATTTTTTTTACTAGAGTAACATCAAAGCGTATTGACATGCATCTTCCGATTTTTAATACACGAGCCAAGCAAGGTTATCTAATTTAATACTCCGATAATTGACATATTATAGGAAGAATCACAAATGTGATTTGTTGTCTACCACAATCTCAATGTGGCCAAGCATCTACAGCGAAGTGTGTGGTTTTGAGATCGAGTTGGAAATGTGAACTTCAAATTATTAAGGTTGGTTAAGAAATTGAAAAGGCCATTTCCTTTACTAATAGGTATTGACAAAAAAAAGAATATTTTGAATTTTGGATGGTATGTGACTGTGCATGTTAAAATAGCTCACTTGACCACATATTACAAATTTCAAGCTTGACGTTATTCCAAAGAAGAATTGTTTGGTGTTTATGTGTCATGCTTAAAATAAACAACTTATTTGAATTGTACCAACGTTAGCATATCGTATTTGAGTACTAATATCTTAGTTTCACTTATTAAAATTTAATTTAATTTATTAATAAAAGAGTCATATCATTACTAAGTTGTATTTTTACATATGATCTATAGACATTGCAGGTTGATAATTCAAGCTAAAAAGAATAATCTCAAATTAGCATCTTATTTTGTTATTTTAAAAAAAAATAAAATAAAAATAAAAAATAAAAAATAAAAATAAAAAAAATAAAAATAAAATTAGCACCTTATTTTGACATAATACTCAAAAGTCAAAATTAACATCAAATGGACCTGGGAAATCCGAACAAAGAGAATAAAAGTTTGGTCCACAAATAAGGCTTAGCAGCTTCCATACTAAAACTAATTGGCAATAACAGGAGAAACTCCTCAACTTTATAAATATATCACATTATTATTTAATGTGTTTGTCAAACAATTTTAATCATTTAAATTGTGTTACTGACTACTGAGTATAGTACTCCGTATATCTTTAACGCCTTAATAAGGAGCACTCTGTAATGTTATATTGCCTACATTGTGTTGACAAACCTAAAATAAAGTACTAAAAATTGCTAAAAAGCAATAGATAAAGTAGAAATATTCAACGCCTCAAAAGTAAAAGCTACTCGTAATAGCGAGCATATTTATAATTCTGGGCTTTAAGTTAGGGTACTACAGTCCACAGAAAAACATGTAGACCTTTACGTCTTGCGCGCTTTAAAGTTTAAACCCCACAATTCCACAAACACAGGCACACCTCTATGCTCTATGTCTCTGATGTCAATGCAGGCCTCGTGCACTATGTACTCTTTTACAGTAATATGCTTATTCCATCAACTACAGACTACACCACACTCGGCTGCTGAGCCGCTACTCCCTAGAGTCCCTACCAAGCAACTTTAGTAGTAATGGAAGAAAATTCAACTTGTGAGTTTAACGTCACAAGTTCTACTTGTAATACATGTGAAAAATATCATGCAAATAACAAATTTAAATAACATTTACAAGGGTGAATGACTATGCGTTAAGGCCGTTAACTACATGTCTACACTCTACAGGCGGCGAGATGAAGTTTTTAAATATTGATTTTGAGGGTAATAATGTAATTTTTTTTCAAAAAATAAAAATTAATAACCTAAGGAATTTAATAGTACTCCTAACGATATGAAATAGCCCCTAAATTGGACAAGATCTTATCATCGTCTCGGGTTATAATACGAATATCGGCAGTATAATTGTGTTTGTGATGAAAATTCTCTTACCTTATCTTCTATCTAAAGAGTTGACTTGTGTAGTTGAATTAAATAATCTATAAGGTATATATGTTCATTTTTCATACAAAAAAAAATCCCTAACAACCTACTTCTCCAATATTTAAATACGAAGTAATAAAAGGTTTTAATTCAAGTACCTCGCATAAAAACTATGAAGAGTTAAAACATCTCAAAAGGTAACCCTATACCATGATACAACCAAAAGTACGTCCAAGACCAGTTGCTGAGGAGCCAATTCAAACTACTAATGAAATCAAACTCCAATTAGATCATAATTCTTGAATGCTTGAATAAAAACAATCCAATTATTAATAATCTATCAATTCAAACACCTAACATATTCCTCTACCTTGCTAATTGCTACTTGCTTAATTGGCTCAGTCAACTCAATCTATAGAGTATAAACACGTATCTTTACTTGAAGAAAATGCAAAAATAAGCAGGATGTTGACTCGATCTCGAAGAACATAACTCATGAGTAATTTGGTTGATTACATGATTTAACCTCATGAGAATAAATGTTGTATGGTCTTGTCAGATTAAGTTAACGTACGTAAAAACAATGTCAAAGAAAGCAAATTCAAATCCATTACCAATCATGTAATTTGACCAATGAGATCTTAACCTAGTAATTAAGATTAAGGGCCTGTATAACTAATCGAAACAAAAACAACATCAATATAAAGTGATCTGAATTAATTTCAACCCGAATTAATTGACTCAAACTAACCCAAAGTAAAATGACCCAAACAGTTGTTAAGCAAATAATAATAAGTGTGGGAAATTTGGAAATTTTGTCTAGAACTACCCTAAATATAAGGTCATTTGTGAACAACTACCCATTTTTTTTTTGTTAGAACTACCCAGAAGTTACAAACGTTTGGGTAGCACTATTTATTAACGTTTTCCGTCCAACTAAGACGTTATTGGGCCCACTTTTTTCACTTTTTCCACTTAATTAACTCCCCTAATTATCTTCTCTCTCCTCCCTAATTAAATTCCCCTCTATTTTCACTCAAAAAATCCAAGAGAACTTACTCAATCAATTGAACACAAATTCTCAATTATTCAAATAATGTTTAGCACTTTCCTTTTAATTCATTGTTTATTGTATTTGTTTACAAGTTTTAATTGAACGTAATTAACATAATTAGGTGTAAATTAGTGATTCAGATTAGGGTTTATGGGTTCAAATAAATTTGGGGGTTTTGATTTCTAGGGTTTAGGGGTTCAATTGAGTTTTAGGTTTCGGTTATTTTGACTTTGACATTGAATTCAATTGCATTTTAATTACTAATTGGCCATTATAATTGGTAATATGTCTAGTTGGCCATTGTAATTGGTAAGATGTCTAAATTTGGGGGTTTTGATTTCTAAGGTTTAGGGGAAGTTAAGTAGGAAGGAGAGAGAAGGTAATTAGGGGAATTAATTAAGTGGAAAAAGTGAAAAAGTAGGCCCCATTAACGGTTTTTTGGACGGAAAACGTTAATGGGTAGTGCTACCCAAACTTTTCTTAACTTCTGGGTAGTTAAAAAAAAAAAAAAAAAAAAAAGGTATTTGTTCACAAATGACATATCTTTAGGGTACTTCTACATAAAATTTCCGGGAAATTTCTACTATTTTTCATTTATCATTTTCCTTCATTGATCCTCCTCCTATGTTTTAATTTATTTTTTTTGCTTAGCTCCATGTTCCTCACTCAATTACTCTACATTTTTTTTTTTTTTTACTATGCATCTCTTTCCACATCATTTATTTTTTTAATTAACTATCACTGTTTTACAGTATTTTTAATTTTAACTCTTCAATAAATCTCACTATCACAATATTTTAAACAATCTATATAATTCTTGTAAAATTTTGTATTGAAGTTAAATGCGTCACTAAAATAAAAAAATAGGGAGTAGATTTCCATACATACATGAGATGAGCATATATATAGTTAGGGCCTGTTCTCATACGATTATTTTCAGTTCACTTCAGTTCAGTTCAGCTCTAATAAGTTCAGTTCAGTTCAGCTCTGCTCTAATAAGTTCAGTTCAGTTTAGTTCAGCTCCTAATTTCCTTCTCTTATAAAATATATATTTCAATTCAGTTCAGTTCAATTCAGCTCTAATAAGTTCAGTTTAGTTCAATCAATGAGAACAGACCATTAGCTTATCATATATACATGCATAGTAAGCTATTGCTAACCCGCTTATTGAGAAAGGCGGAGCCCTATCAGGCTATCACACAATAAAGAAAAGGTTCTCCTAGAATCAATATTTCTATTATTGTCACCATTACCTTGATAATTACACTTTATACTAATAATTTATTTAGTAACCTCGAGAATTAACATTGAAAAAGCCAAATCTTCATATATAGTATTAAGCTCGTAGATTGTTTTGGTATTATCAAACAAGTGAGGGGGACCAGATCCATTACAGTATATGAAAGAACAAGATTCCAACTGTGCATCAAAAAAGAAAATACAAAAGGTAGATTTCTCAAAAAAAAAAAAAAAAAAAAAAAAAAAAAAAAGAATGGTTAAAGTTCACAAAAGGGTTTTAGGCTTTGAGAATAATTTTGATGAGCTTAGAAAGGTATCTCAATGCGTTATTACATTCCCCTCTTATCTCAGTTATAAGTAAAATTCAAAAAAAAATTAAGGGCTAACCAAGTTCAATTACAACTAAAATAAGTTTAACTAAAATTCAAAGACTTATGAGTTATGACATAACAAGATACAGGTTGCAAAGTCGAAGCTCCATAAGAATTCAAAAAGGTAAAGCATCAGTACAAGGAAAAAAAATACAAGTAATAATAAGTATAATATAAATTTGACCTTGATTTTCATCACTCGTCCTTGTGGCTCTCTAAACAAACAAAAAAAAAATGACCTAATTAGCATTCCTTTTTTTTTTTTAACTATTTTTTCCTAGTATAAATGCATTTCTAGATTGGTGACTGGTGAGACAAACTCATTAATAATACCTTTGGTTTGTTTTTTTATTATTTTTTTCAAGTGTTCATTCCATTTTGACCACGATATATATCAATAATAATAATAAGAATTATTGACTTATAAAATTTTTAATTGTTGAACTATATCCTATCAAATAACACATATAAGTATCCCACATTGAGAAAGGAATAGAGAGTTAAACACTTTATAATGCTAAGGGGCTACTCCTCCTATTGTCATATGGTTTTGGGATGGATTTGTGAAGTGAACTCTCTCTAACTAGGGGTGTCAGTTCGGATAACTGGATCGGGTCTGATAAGGTCGGGTCGGGTAAATTTTTAAAGTTGAGTTATACTAAATTATTATGTCCATGCAAGTCCAAATTTGAATTGGATATTTTTCGGGTCGGTTTCGGATCGAACCGGGTCGGGTCGGGTGTGCTTTTGACACATGTATCTCTAACACATATAAGTGTCCAACTCCATTAAAAAGGAAGAGAGAGTTAAACATTTTATAAGGCTGAGGGGCGCAAACAAAGGGGGCAGAAAAAGACTTTTGTTGCATACTCACAAATGCATGACACCAAAGAGTTTAAAGACAAGGGTTAGTTGACAACATAATTGTTTAAAGAATGAAGAAGCTTCAATTCAATCTAGCAATCAACGCATGCATAAAAAACAAATTCTAGGAAGTTGTATCCCCAAGCTTTCTGGTAGCCAAATCTTAACACCAAATTCAATTCCTTAAGGGATAATTTGGTTAAACAAACTGGATTGGAAAGGAATAGATTGAGCATTATCGTACGGTCGTACCCATATCAAATTTTCAGGGTACCGTGGTATAGATTGAGAACCCTTTTTTTTTTTTTTTTTTTTACTTTAAATGGTCAGTAAATTTACGTGTTCTTGCTATATATATAGGAAATTTTAACAATTATCACCTACAATTGTTACTGTTTTAGCAATTACAATAATTATAGGTGGTAATTGTCAAAAAAAACCCATATATATATACACACACGAGCTTATCATTTATGATGGTATGAATTTAGAATCTTAAGATCAAGGTAATATAGGTATTAGATTATAGAAATAGGATTTGAAATATAGACACTAGTACACTACTAGTATGAGGTCGTTGCATGGCAAAGAATGCCCAATCAAGCATTAGAAAAGCTTCTACACCATTCTAAATTTCTAATCCATTCCAAAAAGGCCCAATTGAGCACCACCTAAGTTTTTAATTGCTCAACTCCACTCTAATCTTTTACTGATTTTGCCAACTTGTATATCTCAATTTTTTAAATTGTATTTAGGGGGTTTTAGACCTCTCATGCACATTCCAAAACATAGCCATTAAATTCACTATAGAGACTTTTATAGCGTAAATTTAAATAAAGACATTTCCTATTTATTTCAGAGTGAGAAATCATATAGTTTTAACCTTAAAATATAAGAAGTTGGAAAAATACAAAATTTTACCAAACATATAATATAATAACACCAATCTAGTTTGTCTTAAATTCTCAGCTTAATATTAGCATTATTATAATACTATAGAAAGCTAAATATATTATAAAAATATGATTATCAATTCTTAAAAGCAATTGATTAGTTTGAAGTATAACCTAAGTTATGGACAAATTGTACAATGTCTAATATTTTATAAAGGCAGAGGAAGGCTAGTAAGAATTAAGATCTGTTAAACTAAAACGAAATTGTTCCCAGATTCTACAACAATGAACAATCCAACTTGCGTATGTGGCTTCACTCTTGCATTATATATCGGACATCAAACACGCTACTATTTTCGATTACATAAGCTTTGCTACATTAGCAAGTAACTCGTTTTATTATATTTTAAAAAATACGGAGTACTCAATTATATATTCACCAAATGAATGAATGATAGGTTAATCGTCTCTTATCAATAATAATAAATACGAGTAAATTAGTGGAAGTACAAAAGGATGTTAATTTTTTATGTGGTGGGCTTGACAATTATTGGTCACTAAGGTATTCTTGACAAGAAAGATAGGAAGCCCAAAGTTTAAAAAATAAGAGTAAAAATTATCTAGTACGGAGTAGCATTTTTGTTTATCATAAACATACAATTATCTCAAAGAAATAAAGAATAGTTGGCTAGATGACTTTTTTTTTAGTTTTACATAGTTCTTAATAAATACTCCATCTTATCACTATTTTTCCCCCGATTATGGTCAAAGTTGATAATTTTAATGTAACATTTTTGTTTATTTTGATTAGGGGTCAAGATATATTTGTACAATATTAATATTTGAAACTTAAGGATTCGTTTGGTATTGTTGCGATTTTTTTTATTTTTCAAAATCATTTGATATATGTCATGTAATAAATTAAAAAATTAGTCAGACTTATTAAAATTATGATTATTTTGAAAACTGATAATAAAAAATGAAAACACATTTTTCTCTTTTTTTGTTTTTGATTTTTTTTTCTTAAAAAAAAAAAAAAAATGATAGCTTTTGGTTATTAGTACTCCGTATATACTAATGGTTGAAATTTTTTTGGTGGTCACGTAAAGAAACAACAAAAACATTTTACGGGCTAATTAAGGAATTACCTATTTTAGATCGATAAGGAAAGTATGGACACCCTTAAAATGGGACGACAAATACAAGTTTATCTGCCAGATAAACAAATTTTTGTTAATTTGGTGGCATTTCTGTAAATATATTGAAAAAGCGTGGTTATTTATTTTATACTTTTGGTGGGCTGTCCAATTACTGTTTGCGACTTGCATTTAGGAAATTACACATATATTCATCACCTAATACATGAAAAGATGCATATACCCCTCCACTGATACTTGAAAAGATGATTATACCCCTTTGTTTATTTGGAGAAAAAATGGGAAATCAATTTCACTCGTTTTATAAATTTTGAAAGAATAACTCAATGAACAAAGCACAATCACTAGTTATGCATGGACCACCATTGATGTCACTTAGTTATTCCAAGCTTCTTCTTGTAAATTTTTTTATTGGTTATCATGGTTATCTTTATTAGGGAAATTATGTACATTTAAGAATAATCCTCTATATGTTCCTTACTAATTAAGGCACTTTGAATTTATTTATTTCCACCATTCATATACTTCATGAATTTCATTATACTCCATCCATCGTTCCATAAGACGAAGTAATTAACTTTGACTATACCTTTTGAGTATTGTACTTTATGAAAAACAATTAGTCTATGTACCATGTTTTGAAATAGAAATTATGTGAATAACTTTTGTATACATCTAGTGTACATTAATTTACTATGAGTTAAGTATAATATAGGGGACTCAATTCTTGCAAAATGTGGGGAAAGGGGACTCTATTTATTTTATAGAGGAAAAGAGGACTAGGGTTAAATTTCCAATGTTAGGGGGTATTTTCAGGTGAGTTAACTCACCTTTAACCCAAGAAGAATTAAGTCTCCTCATTATTGGCTTGATTAAACCAGACAAATTCAATCCCTTCATTAATCATTTCTGCTGATTGTTTTGAAAATATAGCTGTTTGAAATTAAGAAAGTACAACAGCAATACAAAAGCTTTGTTCTTGAAATTTTTTTAAATGTTTGTTATCCAAAAAAAATAATTCTTTCAATATTTTTTTAATGTTCTTCATCTCTCTGGTTTGTAGCTTATTTGTCTTGCATTTGTAGTAGAAGCACACATCGTAATTTTAGTGAAGGCTTGTAGAGCCCTAATTTTTTTTTTTTTTTTTTAAAAAAAAAAAATTCGATAAGCCTAGTGTATATTGCAACCAAAGGTTAAGGAGAGTTTCTAAGAAAGTCAAGCATCCTTTTATGAGATTTCTAATATGCCCAAACTATAAATAAGTGGATGGGTGTGATTATATAAAGTGGTAGGTGGGTTAACAGTCCACATGAGTCAGAGTTAGTTTATGAGATGATCATGATTTTAATTAAAGAGAAATGTGGAGTTAGAAGGTCAAGGATGTAATGAAGATGATGAAAAAAATAAACATTCAAATTATTGTAATTCTATGCCTTATTATTGTTCCAAAAAGAGGAAGGAACTCTTTTTTTGATTAGTCTTAAATTAAAATATTTACCAAAAAAAAAAAAACAAAAAAAAAAAAAACATACTCCTTTTTTTTTTTAGTTTACCAAAGTGACTCAATTCTTTAACCAAGGGGACTCAATTCTTTCCCTTATATAATTTGAACCCACCGAAAACCCAAACCCATTCTAGCTCAGTCCCTTTTCCCTCTATAAAATAAATAGAGTCCCCTTTCCCCACATTTTGCAAGAATTGGGTCCCTTATTTTATACTTAACTCTATTTACTATATATCGGGGGTTACTTTTTAGCAAATTTAGGGTCACTTTTACAATTTTTTGGGTAATTTTTTTAATAAAACATATATAATTTGTAACTTTTATATATGTCAGGGTAACTTTTATTCATATTAAGGTAACTTTTGCTCATTATAGAGGTAACTTTATAATAGACGTACAATATGTATTGTATATTCGATTTATTTAAAAGTTTTATTAACTTTTTAATATTTTTGATGGCATTAGATACTCGATGCTTTGATAATAGATAGGTCCAAGCTGCCCAGCCCATATTTTTCGGTACTAAAACTAGCCTAGTTTAGCCCAAAGAATAGCCCAAAAGTAAAAAGTGACATAACTGAGTTTTATTTTTTTCTCTAAACCACAAAATTGAAGAAAGAGAAAGAGAATGTTCACCATTTGAGAATTGGAAATCTGAAGCTCTGAGCTCATACACTACCGAAGGTAATTCTCGTTTTTCTTTACATCAATCTAAATTTCTTGTTAGTTTTGTGGGTTAGTGTTTTTGAATTATGTTGAACATAAGTGTTTATATAGTTGCTATTAAAAACAGATAGATAAATTGCATTGACTGCATTTTTTTGTTGGGTTTCATGTAATTTGCTATGACAATGATAATTAATGATAATATAATTGAATTGTAAAATTCTTGTTTCTGATTTCATGAAATTAGGTGTTTTTGAGCCATTTTTTATTGTTTTGAGCTTTTGAAGGCATAAAGGGTTTGTGTTTCTTCTTTTTATTATGATATGAAATATGAGGTTGAGCCTCTCAGTTTGTTAGAACTTAGTTGTGTGTAATTTGACTTTGATTGATCATTGCAAATCATTAGTATGGATCGCCTAACAAGATTAGATTTGAACTCAATCTATCGGTCTAGCCGAATTCGGTATGAACTCTCTATGTTCATCTACTATATATTGTTGGTGTTATTTAGAGTGTAACATTTCAAAAGTTAAATGCTTGATGCGTTTGATTGAGGTTTGAAGCCGGCGAGGTTAAATGTTTTTAGGGGGTGCAATAGGAGAAAAATGATTTGAATTTAAGGTGAAAGGAGCACAGTGAAGTTAGGAATATCCTCTACTTCTTTGCATACCATACGTGGATATAGAAAGGCTGCTTTGTTGGGTGGGAGTTCCAAAGCAGCCGCGGAGAACACTGAAAAAACGATTGGTCGTAGGAAGAAAAAGAAATAGTGAAACCGTGGAGAGGAGGGGATCCCTTGCTCTCCCTCTACTTTCCTGAATTGAAAACACTATATGAGTGACTAGGTCTTCTCCTTTCAATAAATTGATAGAAGTATTGGTCTACTCTTCTTCACTTGGAATTCACCTGGTTCTTGTTTGGTCTACCCCTAAACTCAGAGACATGTAGCTGCCATTTTATGCTATCTGAACATGATTCATGTATCCTTCTCTGAGCTTTAAATGCAGTTTCTTTGGTCCAGGTACACATTGATAGAGTTCAATTAACGATTCAAATAAAATAGTGTCAAAATGGATCCTCGGTGTGTGAAGTGTGGTCGTGGGATTGAAAAGCTCTACATCCAATATTCTCCAGGAAATATCCGGCTCTTAAAATGTGGCGACTGCAAGTCAGTTGCCGATGAGTACATAGAGTGTGAGCTCTTGATTCTCATCATTGACTTGATCCTTCACAAGCCTCAAGCTTATAGGCACTTGCTCTTCAACGTGCTTCGCTGCAAAAATTTAGATTTTGCCACCTTATTGTTCAAATCATCATTCTTTTTCCTCTTACTTGATGCTTACAAGTTGTGGATTTTGAATGGAACCTCAGAAGAACAGTCAGTTTTGAGCTTGGGATGGAAGACTTTAGGTTGTTCTCTTTTGGAGAATTTGGCCTTCTTCTGTGTTTTTGCTGTATTTTTGAGGAGATATTTGACTTTTGTAGAGGGCTTTTCTGGGTACAAAGATGTGTTACTCACCATGGTTGTTTCAAGTTACTTGAAGATTTATATGTTGTCCATGTTGGTCTGGGAATTTCCTGCTTCAGTGGTTTACATTGTTGATTTGTTTGTTATGTCATCAAATCTGGTAGCTTTACGGGTGATCTCTAAATCATCTTTTACTAGATGTGTCGGGTTATGCCTCGGTGCTCATGCCCTGAAGTTCTTTGTGCACTGGATGCTGAATTAGTTATAATGTTCCTGTTGTAGATTTTGGGTCATTCCTTCATACTTCAATATTTGTGTGTTTATTGAAATTATCCAGAGAGAACACTCATTTTTAATGCTAATTGAATGAAATACTCTGATCTAGAAGAAAATTTTGTTTATTATGTTGCTCTTTGAGCACAATTTTTGCAGCAGGAGGTTGGTAACATGAATTCTCAGAAGAATCAAACTGAAACCAAATCATCTATTACTGCACCAACTCCAGCAATTACTTCATGTAGGAGGAAGAAGAAAGATGATGTGACTTTCCTCGAGGATCTAAAGGACCATATTAATGAGTTCATTGATGCTTCCATGGATGAACACAAGTCATGCTTCACAAAAACCATTCAAAAGGTCCTTTTTTTAACCCCTGATTGCAATCACCTACATTAAGTGATTAGTGATATGACTGATATTGTGTTTTAAATATACTTCGTATCTACTTAATATTTGTAACCTTTCTTGTGTGAAGGGCAGATGTTTGGAATGTCGAAGGTAGTGGCACAACAGAATTCTGAGCAGCAGGAAGTAGAGAGTGTTCTACCACTTCAGACAACAGTCTCAAAGTAGACAATCTGAAATAACTTTTTTGACCCCTGCTGAGAAGCCAAGAAGCTATGCTTTCGTAACTTTAGTAGTTTATGAGCATCTTATTAAGCTAATAACATATACTTATGACTTTATACTGTTCCGCTGTATGTACTCTAGAATCAAATACTCTTATTCGCGTACAAGAAATATTCTCTTCTTTGCAAATATTCTTCTTCTGTAACCTGTATCTGAAAAATTGTTTAATTCTGGATATTCTAAGTTTTTGGTTGCTTTGCATTTATGCTCCGAAATGGAGATACCATTTTTCAATTTATCTGTAGTAGTTGAAATTTGTGTTGCATTGTAATTCCAGGCTGTTTCGGAAGGGGAAAAAGTTGTTTTTGGAATGGAAATTTTGGATTTTTTTTTGGTGTATATTGTATAGAGTTCGTGATTTAGACGGGATTTAAATTTTGGAAAATTATGAGTTTGGCAAAGTCTTTAACTCCGTAGAGTCCGTACTGTGTATGAAACAGTATCGTTCTTCACTACTTGGTCTACTTCAGATACGAGTGACTTATTGCGATTTTAAACAAGGGGGAATATCATTTCTTTTAATATTCCACAATAAGTTAGCGTAAAATTGAGAATCAAGTTGAAATTCATGAAATAAAGCTCTATACATCTGAATCATCTTTTCAGTATTAAGGCAACAACCTTCATAGAAAGAACATGAAAAACAAGAATTTCTATTCTTTTGAGTTAAGATAAGGCGAACTGCCAATGTCAGAACAAAGCATGTGGTATAACAAGGATGAATTGATATCAATGTAGGAATAACAACCATTAGTTCCGACGGATCACAGAAAACTGCACCTAGGTCATCAGCCTGTAAATTTACCGCGCTTGCAGACTTGCAGCAGAGCATCAAATGACTCAAAACATTTCAATCATTCATTGTTTGACAGCAATTATAATGTACAAATTACCAAACACATGGGCAAAAGATGATGGTGAAGTTGTACTGTAACCTATTACATTCATGAACTGTTGTAATCTGAGTGAAGACCTCGTTTCCTGCAAGTAACAGCTGATCATCTTCAGCCCAATTTGGACTAGGTCATTCAAAATTATCCAGCAGCAATATGTTTTAGAATACAGCCTGTGGCCGTCTCTACTTGAATGCATCTTGGTCTATGATCAGCTTAAGGTTTCTAGCAGGTAAAACTCAAGTCCCAAACCTTATTTCCCCCCTGCAACAAAAGAAGTGTAAATTTCAGGCGAGTCAGAATCCAGGCACACAGCAGCAGCAATGAATCCAGGACATACATTGCAACAACTTGATTGTTTAAGCCATATAGGAAAGACATGGACTACGTAGCCATCACAAATTACATACGTTCCCGAGGAGAATAATTCTTGTAACTTGGAAAAGGGATTGGAAAAACAAAAGATAAAAAAGCAGGGGAGGGCTAAAAGGTTGAAGGTCTACTCTCAAGCTTTTTTCCAAGAAGAATGAACAGGACTTTAAAGTTTAAAGGACACAATAGTATGCCTATTTCAGCACTTTTATTATGAGAGTGACTTCACAATTTAGAGGTGCAAGAAGAATCCATGCCCCACATCAACTCATATTTGTCTATCCAAATTTAGCATCAAAAATTAATTGTCTACCCAAATCTTCTGTGAGTATAATCACAGATAATGATGGAACAATTATGATCTTAATGCCCTGACCTCATCTTAAGCTTGAGAAATGAGATCTGATTGGCTGAAATTGAAGGATAATTTAAGCATCAGATAGCACTTTGCAGTCATTATGGAAGAAGCATAATTAATCACATGATTTAAGCCGATTACCTTGCTTTTCATGTAAATGGACCACTGATAGCTTTGGAGCAACCAATCAGATTGTCACCCTTCTGAAATTCGAAGAATATTATCACCTTAAACCTCCGGATACCCAAATCTAATTACTATTATGGAATCAACGTAAAAATATGAGAAAAATCTTATATACAAATATCGATGCAATTTTATTGACAGTAAAAACACTTGCATCAGCAGATATCTGATGTAAAGACTCCTCTATACTTGTCAAATGTAGAGTGTTAATAAAGCAGGTTTTACAGTATAATTATTCACCACTTTTATTCAACTCAATCCACTAATCAAGATATAGCATCCGAAATTCCTGTGAAAGATTCGCCTCAAAGGTATCAGCATTTCATCCTTGTGCTATTGAAGAGCCACAATGAGTGGAAGTTCTCTGTAAAGTTCAGGTTTCTGGGTCCCTTGCCCCAAACATGGTAGAATATGCACTAGTCTAAATTGTTCCTTCATATAACTCATGCATACATCCTAATAGTCTCCACACTCAGCCACATACTTGTATAAATATCAAGGTAAGCCATCTAATTAACAATGGATGTGGGCTGATACCAGCCAGAAACACAAATTTCACAAGGAAAGCGGAGATGTGGAAGGAATCCATAATTCCTTATACATTAGCATCTAGATGAAATGGACAGGATGATAAGGATTCCCTCCCACCTTGAAAATATGCATACTTGTGCTGCAATATGAGATACCTAGAATAATATTGCAAGAAACAAATTTTAAACAGTCGATGATTGCTAGACCTTAACAATGTATGTCAAATATCCTTTACTAGCGGCAACTCTGATCTAATGAGGGGCAAAGTTTGGGACTATAATCTAGTAATCTAGTACATTTAAACTGATCGAAACTTAAATGAACCGAAAAGGTTCCACTTCTTATGCATGAGTATTTAAAATCCAAATAGCATTATACCCATGAACATATATTTGGTTGAACAAAATACGACCGTACCATTTCATTGTTGATAGAGGAGTGCAAACTACAACATCATCATTTGCCATTTTTGTTGATCTCAGCAGAGTATATGTATCCCTTACCCACAGAGTTTCAACTTTACATAAAGCATAACATTTATTGTTAACCATACCCTAGAGGAACTGTATTCAAGAGGATGTAGACATACAAACATCCATTTGCAAGGAATCAGTATTTGAGGGAGGGGCACATTAGTCATAGCCTATTAGTAGTGTCTTGAGGAATAAGTTAGAGTTAGTTATGAGACTTTTTCTATATATAGACCTCATTAGGAGGAGTAATTATCATATTGAATATTGTGAGGTTATGTCATTGGGAGAGAGTGAGCCTCTCGAAAGCTCATATTAGGAGAGAATCCACCTCTCAAAAGTGGAATTATCCTTCTATTAGTGTAATTCGCCTATTATCAATATAATCATCATTGTTCTTCCCTAATTTCTGCCATTGTTAAGCTGTAATCTGGTCAGAAACCATGCTAATTCCTAGCACCATTCAAAGCCTACAACTTGCAATTCCCTGAGTACATATCCTGATTCTAAATGTAATGAAAAAGATTTCGGTGAAGTCTAGTGGACGTTTTATTCCCACAGAACACCTAGACTTGTGCTCTTCTGAGCAACTTGCAAGATAACTCCAAACTCTCCCATCACCAGACTTCCCTCATCTAGTAATCTTTTCACTACCACCTCTCATATCGATAATTCGGTTCTTCCTAATATGGATGGTCCCTTATGGACTGAAATATTCGGTTATCAAAACAATTGACTCTAAGAACATGACAGTTCTCATACAATATTAACCTACCCATTATGACTCAATTACTCATCAGCTTTGTTTGCTAAATTTGTTTAAGTTGAAGCCCTAGTATGTTTCTGTTCTTAAAAAATCTAGTCGCTTAAGCTTATGGTGAACAAGAATAGAATTGCTAATGATTTGGAAGTACTTTTGTCACCACTATAGCTGTGATCTCCAAAATCCTAGCCATTAATCAATAATATGGTCCAGCCACACATTACATTTAAGATGGTGCAGAACTATTATTGTCTGGTTAGAACTCACTTAATGGAACACTAAATATTTTGCCAATATATCCTACACAAAATTTTAATATAAAGTGGTGCAGCTATAACCTAATTACCGAGGGAAGAGTTAGCAAAATCTTTGAGATAAGGTGGATATTATTACTATCATTTTCTAGCTTAATCTGGAATCATTTAATAGAATGTCCACTTTTAATAGAGAAATTAAGACCAAATTCGCCAAAAGAGTGCAAGTAGGCTAAAAGAGCTTCCATATATTTGTATATGGTCCTATGAGAGATTCCATTAGGTGTCCGTACGATTTGGTAGCCCATGACTATCGCGGTAGTTGTTGGGATATGATTATGGAATTAGATCAGCACAACCTAGTTAGAGGTAAAAGACAGGGGGATGGGCAAACCCACATTAAAAATTATGCTGACCTAAAAGAGGTTATATTCTGAATTGTTTTTCATTATAGAAGAGGAATGACTATAAATAGTTAAAAGAAGCTATAAATTTGAACTTACCAGCATATAACTTGAATACGAGTTTGGGAAAGCACAACTGGCTCCAATAATCCACCCCATAGCGACAGCTAACGACAAAGAAAATTGATTCAGCAGCAGCTTGACTTATTGCAAAATTATACAATGAAAAAGGTAATTTAATGATTGTAATTTCAGGCTATTTTTACAACAGAATATTGGATAACAATATAACATCACCAAATAATGGTATATGCACCAACAGAGTTAATAATGTTGAGCTTGTAGATCATTTAATAAATCAAAAACCGGATCACTGATTAAAATCACACAAAAATCATATTCCTAGAAAGTAGAAATCATAATGAGGAATTGATCTGCATGATACGAAGGTAAAGGAAAGCATCAAGAAATTTCATGATATGAGTGCATGACTCTTGTATCCGCTTTGGAAATGCATTAATCTATGTTTTAAGACATCAAATTTAAAAACTTAGTGAAAACAACAAAAGGCTTAAGATGTTTGCGACTGCAGTCAGAAAAAAGGGTGAAAATGAGTATATGTTAACACATTAACATCCCAACCATCCAACAAAATTTGATAATAATATTTTGATATCACAATTCACAACCACGTAACAAATTTTATAAGATCAATTAACATATCCTCTGCGGAAGTTCTTGATACAAATTTTATACTAGTCAAATATACATTAATCACATGAAGCATGTTATTGCATCAACAATCAAAAGTGGTGTTCATCTTAAATACATAAACGGCCTCATTATCAACTATCCTAGAATATACATAGGAAAAAAAATCTACTGTGCCAACCAAACTACTAAAGAGCAAGTTAGAAAGTTACTCTTGATGACATTATCTATTAAGAGTATGAGGTAAAGGATTCCTAGGGAAATCATTGTACGGACTAAGTTGGCCAGCTAAAGAGCTTGGAATGTTGTTAAGGACAAAGTACAAAAAAAAGATCACCTGCAATAAGGTGCACTGAAAAAGATTTTCTACACGATGGCTTCTTTGACAAAAGAAAATACTAGTGCATATGATTAACTGGCTTGTAGCTAGTGTGGCTCACTCTTACTCGTGAAGGTGGAATGATGGTGAATCTTTCCAGGCCCACACAATAAAACAGGAAAGTACTCTGCATAAAAATCCTGAAAGATAGGAAATACATACTTGAAACTTAGTTAGCTCCAAATTAAGCCCTCATGAAAGTATAATCTTGACGACTAATTAAAGACATTGATGAATTCCATAAACCAAACGCGCTCTCTTCTGCTGCTTCCCATTGGACAGCATGATAAGATTTAAAGGAAACATAACTGTTTGGTTTATTTTCATACAGACCTAACTTCTCCTGTGTGATTAGCTATTACTCCTGTCTATAAGTCAAAGATCATGGACTTTGGAATACATAAACAAAGACACAGAGAAAATCATAGAAACTTGGCTAGAAGTTTATGGGCAAATGAACTGCTCGATAGATCTTAACACGGTAAGCAGAGTGAAAAAGAAAGCAAGATGATTAGTAGTAATAACTAATAAGAGATACTGATTCTTCTACCTGGGTAATCCTTTTTCCCTTCCTCCAGCATATTCCTGTGGTTCCTAGGGAAGCAAATCACTGAAATTTCACTCTATTTTTTTAAGGCCCTTTTGGAAAATAACTTGGCCCAACTGTCATTACCCCACATTCAGCTCCACACCTCTATAAAGAGCAGGCATTGCCAACTCTAGCTCATACCATATCATCTACTTATTTTTACTGCTTCTCACTCCCAAGTGCCACTCTTCATTCTCCAAAATATCTCTAAAAAACAGGTTCGTAGCATTCTCAATAATCCCAAACAACCCCGTTCTAGCTTCTTGAACCTAAACAAATGGCAACAGGATCAATGTCCTCGCGTGGTATGGGATCATCCTGGACCGCAAAGCAAAACAAGGCCTTCGAAAGGGCCTTGGCTGTCTATGACAAAGAAACTCCTGACCGCTGGCACAACATAGCCAGAGCAGTTGGTGGGAAAACTGCTGAAGAGGTTAAGAGGCATTATGAAGATCTCCTGGAGGACATCAAAAACATTGAGTCTGGCCAAGTGCCCTTTCCTAACTACAAAAATATGGGAAATTAACCAATGGAGACTCGAGTCTGAGTAGCAAAGGTATAATATAATCTTAATCTAGTCTCCCCCATTGTATCTTAGACAAATCAGAGTTCTCTGTTTGTTTTCAGTTTCTTAATTCATATCTGACTTGTACGTCTATGAATAAGTCTTTGTATCCATAGTTAGCAACTCAAGATATGAAACTATTCAAAATAACACACAAAAAGCGTTGTCAAAAAAAAAACACACACACACACACACAAAGTCACTTAAAAGTTAGTCTTAGATCATTATCAAATCAAAAGAGACCTACCAAGAAGACTTATAATTAACATCATATGGGATTTAAAACTACTCCAATTTAGGTTGCCTAACTTAACAACTAATTGTAAAATTCGACCTTATAAGAGCCCAGAACTTAGACCCTTTAACCTACTAGCCCACTCTAAGACTTTCTTCGAAAAAACGATTGTACTTACATAGCAGCATACTTAATACTAACACTAAATCAATGCATGATGTCATAAACTACCATGAATGTTAAAATAATTACTGTTCAAATCGAAACATATCCATAAGCAGGGACAAAAGCATAATTACAAAAGGAATCGAAATTTTGGCCCCTGTAATGGAAAGGCATCTTACAGATTCAATTATGCAACTATTAATTATCGGGCATCGAAAAAACATTATATTAATCCGCAAGCAACGTATAATGACAACAGATTACTATTTAGATACCCACAATAATTGATTAAGTTATAGCAACTAATCCCACTTGTTTTCCCTAAATAGTAACTAACAACTATGTCTCTAACATTAATCTTTGTTGTTTTATGCAGGATTAAGAATCTAGTGGCGCGCTCTTTTGCTGATCTCTATCTCATCGAATAAAACAATTAATTAGTCGATTAATTATTAATGACTTGATCTAGTAGCTAGCCCCAAGTAAATAACAGCTACTATCAGTACTGGTTTTTCTAATTTGTGTTATATTTTCTAAGTAGCATTGTATCAAACAGTTAATCTGCAATCTTCTTTATTCCTATTGTATAATAGATTATCAGATTGAATGTGAATTTCTCTACTATTTGGTGCTTAATTATCATAGTTTATACAATTAAGCATAACAATTTACAAACTTTTGGAGCATAATTATCATAATATATACAATTAAGCATAACAATTTGCAAAATTTAACATTGACTCTATAAATTAATTATAGTTTGAAGAAATATTACCGAATAACTCTCTTATGCAATTAAGCATTACAATTTACAACTTTTTGGTGCATAATTATCATAATATATACAATTAATCATAAAAATTTGCAAAACTTAGCAATGATTTTAAAACTTAGGGTTTGGAAAAAATATTACCGAATAAGGCCCTGTTCTTTTGAGCTTCTGGGCAGAGCAGAGCAGATTTCAGCAGAGCAAAGCAAAGCAGAGCAGAGCAGATTTCAGCAAAGCAGAGCAGAGCAGAGCAGATTGAAGCAGAACAAAGCAGAGCCGAGCAGATTTCATTATTATTATTATTATTATTATTACTAATATTGTTATTATTACTATTATTATTATTATTACTACTACTACTAATACTATAATAATAATTGTAATGCTTTATTAATGTTATTAAATATTAAATATTATTATTATTATTATTATTATTATTATTATTATTATTATTATTACTACTACTACTACTAATATTATTACTATTATTATAATCATTAAATTTTATTATTAAAAATTAATTATTATTAATAATATTAATATTATTAAATATTAATTATATTATTATTAATATATTATTATTAATATATTAATTATATTATTATTAATATATTATTATTAAATATTAATTATATTATTATTAATATTATTATTATTAAATATTAACTATATTATTATTAAATATTAATTATATACTTCCTCCATTTTCTTTTACTTGCAACACACCTTTTAAGCACGCAGTTTTAGGAGATGATTAGTGAGGGTAAACGAGCGATTTTATCAATATAATTTTTACAAGAAAATTAGAATAGAGTTAAGTATCATTTGTAAAAATTATAATGAAAAATTTGTCCATTTACATTACATAAACCAGAGCTCAAAACACGTGCCACAAGGCTGTGTTGCAAGTAAAAGAAAACGGAGGAAGTATTATTATTAATAAATATTATTTATTTATTATTATTAAATATTAATTATTATTATCATTAAGTATTAATTATTTATTATTATTTTTATTAAATATACATTATTATTATAATAATTCAATATTAAGTATTAATTTTAAGCAGAGCAGGGCAGAGCAGAGCAGAGCAGATTGAAGCAGAGCAGAGCAAATTTCAGCAGAGCAGATTTCAGCAGAGCAGAGCAGCTCTAAAGAACGGGGCCTTAACTCTGGAATGATTATTGATTAATAACAATATATTGTGATTATTTGAATCAAATGATGACCGAATTTGATTAAAGATTTGATGGGGGTGAAAAAGAGAGAAATCGCGGGAAGTTTGAAATTGGAAGTTGATACCTTCCTAATCTTCTTTTGTAATGAGAGCGCTCATAATTGACAATTGAGAGTGAGACAAGGATCCAAGATGAGCTTGGCTATTGGTAAACTCAAATCGGCCTATTGGTCGACGACACTTGCCATTAGTCTAGTTTAAGTAAATAAATTAATTGAGTTGGTTTCAGATAGATTATGTAATTACCTAAAAAAAATAGTTTACGTAACTAGTAATCTAAGATGGTTCAATTTCATTTACTAGTATAATTTGTACTAGTATATCTAACACAAAATACAAGTTGAAGCGATAAATAACCAAAGCTAATTCAAATTCGTGTTCTTTCACACTTCATGCCGCTATTAGCTTGGTACTTATCTTATCCAATTAGTAAAATTGCACAACATTATGTATTGCTAGTCTCGTTTAGCTATGTACTTTCTTTGTATTTTCTAAATTTAGTAGGCATATTATTCAAGTTTTTTGCAATCTAATTTATAGTAACTTCATCTTATCAAACACCACAAAACTTTATAATACATACTCCCTCCGTCCCCGATTGATAGTCACTTTTGAAGAAAAATCACGGGAATTAAGGAGAATTAAAGAAAGTATATTGATAAAATAAATTTATATTGAGTATGTAAAAAAGTAGAGAGAAAAAGTAATTAAAGTACATGGGAAAGTAAAATTTACATTGAAAAGTTAAATTTGCATAAATATTTTTGCAAATGTTAGAGAATTTTGGTAAAAAAATAATATTAATGGTACTTAAAAAAAGCAAATGTGACTAACCCAAAAATGACATAAGTGACTATCAATCGGAAACGGAGGGAGTAGCATGAATCAATATAAAATTGAGATGACATATTTTGACAACAAATAACTCATAAATCTATACTTAGTATTTAAAAATACAAACCAAAATTGACACATGTCATCATTCTTTCTCACCTTTCTTTATTCATTCTCCCTCCTTATGTTTTCAAAGAAATTCTCTCTTCATCTCCCCCTTTATTTCTCAATAACTTTTATATTTTGTAATCTTTATTTTAATTCAATAACAAATTAAATTTCCTAAACCTTCTCCTCTTCTCATTATTCCATCTATCAATTCAATTTATTCACATTCATAATTCATTTCTTTTAATTTGACCCCTTATCTTCCCCCTCTTCTTATATAAATACAAATTTTCAATAAAGATTTTTTCATACTCATTAAGTTTCAAAAACTAAAAAATTAGAGAAACGCCTCTCAAAATTCTATGTGAAATTTCTACAACAATGAGGATGATGATTGAAAAGGAAAATATTGAGGTGGCAAGAATACTATGGAAATTCCATAGGATGACATTTTTTGCGTGTCATGGGGCTTTAATTTTGAAGATATTAAGCGCAATATAAGAGACATATATTGGTAAAGACTAAAGAAGAATATCATGCCTTCACATTTGATGTAAAAATTGTAAAATTATATTAAGTATTTGGTATTTACAAAGTAGTTTTTTATACAAATTGTTGATTAATATATCATGCGATAGAGATATGATTTTACGATTTTAAGCCATTTTTTCTACAACTATTAGTCTATTACCACTAATTCATAAAATATTATAATATGTCAAAAGACGATAAAATAAATTCATTCAAATAATTTGTAAAGGGTTTTTTTTTTTTTGGTGACAAGATAATTTGTAAAGTTTCAAATAAATTTATAATTTAAGCATAACCCGTGCGTAGATTGGGTCCAATAGCTAGTTTAGTTTAATATAGCAAGTACTCTCAACTTTAGGCCCACTTCACTCAAATAAAAACAGGGCCTTAATATTAAACGACAAATCCTATTGGATTCCTTATCCATAAGTATTTAACCATTTATCTATTTTCACTTTATTATGCATGCACTCTAAATTCCAACCTTCATAACCTTACCATACACTATTATAAGTGTGAAACTAGCTCCTTTTGCCACCGACAAGACAAATTGTTACCCTTAAATAATGCAAAAGATAAAAAAAACAATACAACTACACAAGGGGAAATAACGTGATGTCGATTGCAACAAATTAGAGAAAGTAGGAAAGATATCGGAAAGTTTGGATGAGAAATAGGACAATTAAAAGGCTAAATTAGAAGTTTAATTGCAAACCATTCGTTTCATCTCTTTTTCCCCTAATTATTGCCAATGTTTGCGGAAACCAACATGCTAACTATGCCAACAAACCAATCGTATCGTTTGAGAACGTTTAGTGCATGATCCTTGCTTATAATATAGTCCTAACACCAATCCTTGCAAAACTTGGCTATCAATTTTTTTATTTTGAATAAGTCAATACTACTTTAACCTTAATAAAATAACTACTCGTAATTATTTAGTCCATACTAATCACTATGTTCATCTACAACCCAACACTAGTCTTTTTTTAGCCGTTCCCCTAATTTATGTTTTCATTTAAAACTAAGAAATTTAATCATTCTAAATATAAATTTAGGCCCCACCAAACATGATCATGCATGAAATTTTGGGTAAAATTATCATAATGTGAAAATTAAAATAATTGTACAATTTTTAATTAAAAGAAGTAAATTGATAAAAATTGTTAGAAATTTGGGTTACAAAGTAGCGAAAATTTAGCGGTCTATGAAATAATTGCATCTCTACAACAGTAAAAATTTAAAATGATTTGCAAATTGATCAACGTTAAGAGCAAAATAGTGAAAAAAAAAAAAAAAAGGGAGCAGAAAAGCTCAACAATGGAATTTGGTATTCAATCCTTTTCATTACTTCCAAGGTTGAAACTATCGTTTTAATTACAAACTAACAGTAACACCCTCACTCAGTAACCAATCAAAATCAAGTACCCAGAAACAGTAACAGAGTAATCCAAGAACAGTAACTCAGAACAACCAAACAGTAACAGTAAAACAGATCAACCTTTTTTTTTACCCCAAAAGGTAAAAAAAAAAAAAAAAAAAAAACTGTAAACTAGAAAACAATAACAACCATCTTAAAATCAACCCCTAATTCCTCCAGTTTCCATCAGAGTTACCACGGGAGTATCGGTCACCACCTCCGCCGTAACCGCCACCGCCTTCACGACGGCCACCGTAACCTCCGTCGCCACCGTAACCGCCTCCACCGTATCCACCGCCACCGCCTCCGTATCCACGGTTGCCGCCTCCTCCGCCGTATCCGCCTTCACGACGACCGCCGTATCCTCCTCCGCCGCCACCTCCGCCGCGGTATCCACCGCCTCCACCTCCGCCGCCGCCGCTGCGAGATTGAGCCTCGTTGACGGTGATTTGACGGCCGTCGAGCTCAGATCCGTTCATTGATTGAATCGCGGCATCAAGAGCTTCTTTGGTGTCGAATGTGACAAATCCAAATCCTCTAGATCTGCCAGTTTCTCTGTCATTGATCACCTGGAAAATTAAATTAAATTAAATGTCAGAAATCATCAACAATTGATCTATCGGAATTTCAATCGGAAAATCAAAATTGATCGTTCATCTTCCAATGGACATACCGTTGCCGGATATCATGATAAAAGAACAGATCAAGTAACAATAGTAACGTAACAGATCAAAGTAACAGAATTATTCGAATCAAAGTAACAGAATCATCGATTTTTTTTCTTTTTTTTTTTTTTTTTTTGCCTATTTTTTTGATGAGATATAGTAACACGAAACCTTCGAATCAACGATATCTCCGAATTGAGAGAAAGCTTGGCTCAATCCTTGATCAGTGGTGGCCCACGCAAGGCCACCGACGAAGCATCTGTACTCGGCATCAGCAGACATTTTTAGAGAGAGAAAATGAAGAACCCTAGAATTTGATTGAGGAAGAAGAAAGAGGGGAAATGAAGAGCACGAAGAAGAGATGAGAATGAAGAGGTGTTTAAATAGGAGGATAGTAGGGTTAGAGGGCTAGGGTTAAGATGTGACGCAAGTTGTGTTAACCATGGTTTAAGGAAGATATTATTATTATGGGGAATAAAAATATCTAGGTTATCTTATCATAGCTTTGGCTTTACGCTCGTCACCCATGAATGATGAATCGTAATCATCATCTTTAGTGATGGGATATTGGAATTGACCCTTTCACCATTTACAAGAGATACTCACTTTCATTGATTTTTTTTTTTTTTTTTTTAATTTTTTTTTTATACAAATTATTTTGTATAGTTATTTAATTGTAAATTATCCATTAATTTATTATCCGTATTCGTATTCTTTGATCAAAGTATTGAAATAGATAGGGAGTTGACATAACAATATAACATAGCCTAACAAAAAAAAAGAATTTAGAGAGCTACTAGAGCTAATAATGATGATCGATGAGAATTGAGGAAGTGAAAATACGAGGAAGCTCTAACTACTTTAGATATTCCTCTCTATTTGACACTAAAAAAAAAAAAAAAAAATTGGTTAAAATGGCACGAGCGACACACTATTGTAGTATTGTGTATGACATGTAGTATATTCCCTAATATTTTTCTTTTGGAAAATGAAAATAATGCTTGACACTACAATATACAAGGACTACCTCAGATCAACCTCTATTTTTTCAATTTCCAAAAAATGAAGCTATAATACATGAAATGAGACCAAGTTTGGAGATTAAACACCCGTGTTGAAAACTCTTGGATGATCAGGGATGCATCTTGTTTCGTATGACCACTAAAAGGTCGTTACAAGGCTTAATGTGACCTTCTAGAGTTGTGAACGCAAATGCCTAAATTAACAATCTATATCTATCTATATATATACTAAAATAACAACCGATGATGTCATCATTGCCTACGTGTCACTTTCTTAGTTAATTTTTTCCCTCCAAAATGCAAGGATGATGTCGTAGACACCTAAAAATGTCTCCCCAAAACCAAACCCGATGATAAACAACCTTTCACCGCCATTATTGGTCGGGTTGAGTATTTAATCTTTGGAGTGCTTAAATCCATATTTATTCCCAATACATTTCATAAACCAATCCAATTCCTAGCTCATTTCCCTAAACCATAACTCACTTTCCACTTTTCATGTCCATATCACAAAATCGAGAGAAACAGATTTTGTGGCCCTATAATCTTGATCCAATTATTATTTGGTTGGATAGGCCTTAAATAAGCCCAATTCCAATTTAAAACGAAGAAGATATGAGCAAAACATTAAACTCGGCCCAAAACTGACACTCTTTCACTAAAACGTCCATATCATAAAATCTACAAATGATTTTGACCTGATTCTAATTGGGTTGGAAATTAGATTTGATAAGCTTTCCAAAGATACATTATATGTCTTATTCCGAGTTACGGATCAAAAGTTATCATAGTTATAAAAACGCGTAAAAAAACTGGAATTACCACGCAGCAGCTAAAATGTCGCGTCGCGGCAAAAGCTGACGTAGCATGGTGCATATTGCCGTGACACGGTACTCTACACCGTGCCACGGTGCTTTTTTCGTATATTTTCCACGTTTTCTCACGCGTTTATGATCTGGACGCAATTTGGGTAGGCTGTACACCGTGACATGGCGCCACGTGCCGTGCCACGGTGGAATGTGCCGCGTCGCGGTGTCTTTTGCCATGTCACGGTACACATACTGTGACACGGGATTTTTATGCGTACTTTCTGCTTACACAACTGCATGTGCTTTATCATTTTAGGGCAAAACAGTGCACCGTGACACGCTAATCTGTACCGTGTCACGGTGCCCCAAATTAGGGTTTTTATCTTTTCTAGAGTTCCGTGTGATCCCCTAATCATTTCCTCTATAAATACCCGAGCCTCCTTTCTGCAGTTCGGGGCACCAAATCATTCTCTCTTCATCTCTTCTACACCAAAAATTATTCACTTCTCTCTCTCTCATATTCTAAACCTTAAACCTATATTCCTAATTACATTTTCCTTCCTTAAGCACTCTACGGATTCCATACTCGACCCGAGGTTTCGTCCTTAAACTAAGGCGTGAAAGGTAGAATTAACGAGGGTTTGGACCAAATCAAATCTATTTTTTAATTTAATTGTTTCAATTTAATTTTTATTATTTATTGAAGTTACTAACAATTTATTCATGATATAGCAATTCAAGGAAACGCGGAAAGTGAGTAATTAATCACTTAATTACTCTTATTATTTTTATTGCTAGCATCATGATTAGGTTTATTATGATAGATTTGATTTGCCTAACAATTTATTGTTGAATTGCTTCCAATATTAATGTTTATTCTATATTTGTTGATCACCATGTTGCATATTTAAAGGGAATATGTAATTGAAAATCACGCCTAATAAGATAATTTGGACAACCGATTTAGGATCATTTTTAATCTTGTTATTTAATTAAAGTGATCACAAATATTTTAGAATTATATGTTGCATTAATATTCAACCAATTTAGCATAATAATAGTTTGGCGCAAATTAAATCTTTGTTGGCATGTCTTGAGATTGCAGGAAATACTTTTCACAATAAAAATCGAGTAGAGGCCAATACGGGCGAATGTGACTCCATGACTCACTTCGTACCATCATCCCTGATCCTTATTTCGTGGTTCCGAACCATATGGAGTTAGTAATCTCATAGATTATGAATGGGGTGTAACCTTCACGGGACAATCGTTGTTGCCTATCGTTGTCCCTTTATTCGTGGTTGCCTTAGATGATCCGTGAACGGTTTACAAGTTCCTTAAAAAACTTGTTGGCGGCTCCCTACTTTTCTTGTCCTTAATCGTATTATGTCAATTCCCACTTTCTATGAATGCCAAACATATTCACACATGCTTAACGTAGGCGCAATTCAAACGACGCTTACAGATGTCATATATTTTTTTCCTTTTTAAGCTATCCTATTTAACATAGCTTTGAAAATATATTCCATTTGAATTTTTAAATTTTAAATTTTGGGTTTTCTACACATATTATGCTATTTAGTTATTTACAAGTTGTTAACAATAGCTAATAATTTAATTTAATTTTTTAATTAAATATGAAAATTATGCACTTTCTGGAATTGTATATTCATATTTAATTAGAAATTAGTTAAGGAAAAATGAGAAAGTTATTTTCTTTTATTACATGTTAAAAGTCTATAATTCAATTCTTATTTTAAAACCGTACATCGCACGGGGTTAATCTAGTTTAAAGACAAGGTTCCAACCATTTAAATAAACATGGGCACGGGCCGTGCCTGACCGTGCCGGGGTGGGGGCCGTGCCGTGCCGGCTCCGCGGCGTGCCGTGCCGTGCCGTGCCTGAAATTGGCACACCCCAGCCCACGGCACGGCACGGCCCACGTGCCTAGAGGGCCGTGCCGGGCCGGGCCGCGGGCCAAACCGTGCCACCCTTCTTTTTTTTTTAAAAAAAAAAATTAAATGATAAAAAAACGAATTAAAAACAACAATGTATATAATAAAAAAAAATACGAGTGCGATAATCCGAAAACACAAAAAATTGAAGAATAACTTATTTTATTATATGACGGTAGCCGGTACGAATGTACGATAATTCAATAATACAAAATTACAAAATAAGTAATGATAATTAAAAATCGTACAATAGTGTATGAATATTGAATAACTTCATTTATTATACGGAATACGAAGTTTGATAATACAAAAAGAATACAATAGTATATAATGTAAATATGTAATCATGTAATTATTATTGGTCGTCTTCGTCTTCGTCTCCTAGAGGTTCAAGTTCATCCGCCAATTGAGTGGATTGAGAAGTATGAGAACTAAAAGAAGTCGACGTTCCTTCATCGTCGTCGTTTTGTGCATAAGTACGATCTTGAGAACGAGTTTCGGCATCCAACCAATCCTTGAAGCAAACACACATTTCAAGTGTTTCGGATTTTAGTCTTGTTCTTCTATCGTCTAAAACTCTTCCCGACGCACTAAAAGCTCTTTCGGAGGCAACGGAGGAGACTTGGATAGCAAAAATATCACGAGCCATTGCCGACAAAATTGGATGTTTCACGGCTTGTGATTTCCACCAATCGAGGATGTCGAGGCCAAACTTCTCTTCATCGTCCATGCCTTTCATGAAGTCGTAACTTAAGTACATTTGCAACTCCGAAACATCGCATTGTGTTCTCTTACTTGATGATGATTCCGTACCTGAAAACTTGGACATCATGTTAGCAGCTTGTGCAAATAAACCTTTGGCCCGTTTACTTACATTTTTGGATGTTTGAGAAGGGGCAAATCGACACACGGTTCCATATTTACTTTCATAAACTCTATATAAAGAAAAAAACTCATCCGTCACCTTATTTTTAAAAGTTTCAACATCATCTTCAAAATTCATGTTACTATAATAAATATCAATTAATAAAAAGGTGCCATCATATTTTTGTCTAGGATCTAAAATAGAAGCAAAAATATAAATCATAGGAATATCGGTGTTGGAAAACGGGGGGGGGGAAAACTAGTCGTTTTAGAGCTGTTAGAAAACGGCCAAAAACGGCTAGTTTTCCAACGGTCAAGGCACGGGCCGTGCCGGCGAGTCGTGCCGGCCCACGTGCCGACCACCGTGCCACCCGCCGTGCCACGGGCCGTGCCCATGCCAAAATCCAAAAAATTGTTCACAGCACGGCCCACAGGTGGGCCGCCGTGCCGTGCCGCCACCCGTGCCGTGTCGGGCCGTGCCGGAGTCGTGCCGGGCCCGTGCCGCCCGCGTGCCGGCACGGCCCGTGCCCATGTTTACATTTAAATGGTTTGCTGCAGTGTTGTAGGGTATATAAAAAATACACTGACATCTGTCCAAAAAAATAATAAGAAGACAAAATGATTCCAACAACCCAAATGATCCAATCACACAACTCCTAAGTTTTGATAAGCCAAAATCTCAAGACTAGTATTACGTATGGATCGAATAATACCTAATTCACACTTGAGAACCTAAAAAGACAAAGTATACTAGCAAATTGATCATTGGTCCAATTTAACAAAATAGATAGTGATTTACATACAAACTCAGTCTTAAGCCTTTGATTTATCACGTTTCAAAGAAACCGTGACGATTTATGTATCTTGTTACTTTGTTAGCCTTACTCCGTACATGACATTGGGTATGTATTGGGATTGATGGAAAAACATGCATCGATCAATGAATCAATTGATTAGTTGTCTTTATTTTTATTTCATTTTTTAATGATATTTTTCCAATTAATTATGACTCTTATGAGAAAATACGAGTTTATCACTTTGATCAACAAAAAGTGGCAAAAATATAAATAAATTAACATTTTTTTTGTTTAATTAAAAATGGATCCTAAATTTATTGATACATAATTTAAAATAATGTCACCTTAAGTATAGTTTTTTGTTGATGTATTTATTGTTTTGCCACTTAGGATCCGCTCTCTTCGGCTTATTTTCAGTTCAGCTCAGCGCCAATTAGTTCAATTCAGTTCTCAATTTCCTTCTCTCATAAAATATTCAGTTCACTTCAGCTCTAATCACTTCAATTCAGCTCATTTCAGTAAATCCGAACAAACCCTTAATATCAAAATTTTCTTGACTCTTATTGGGTTTGGGGGCCAAAGTTGAATATGATGTACGAGCCCAAAAACGCAAACAAGTTGGCCGGTTGTTGTTAGGTGAAAATGGGCTATCCTTCTTGCTGATTGGTCTAGCGTAGACAGTGGGCTACACATAGATGGACTCAGTCAGCCCAATTGGGCCACTTGCCTTATTAAAACACACGGCTGAAAGACGAAGTTGTATGTGGGGGAATGCGAATGCAGAGCAATTTGCATATTTGATGAAACCACATGAGCCACTTGCTTTATTTCTCATTTTTCTCACATGGCATGTTTGCAGGAATTGTGTCCACTGTTTTTGTTACGAATTACTCAAATTTAGGGGTCTCCATTATTCGTATAAAAACTGAAATTCAATCCAAATCGAATTATCAATCGGATCGGATTCAAACTTTAAATCGGATCGGATTGGATAATTTTTTTTGAAAATTCAGATTTTAGGATCGGATCGGATTAACCTTGTTCGGATCCAAAAACCGAAATAACTAAATTCTGAAAGCGTTATTTTACAAACAAATACTGTTGATATTAATCATATTAAACTATGTTTATGATTATAATAATATTAATCATGTAAACCTAAGTTTTCAATGCTTGTATAAATCATGTACAACTATACTTTCAAGAATTGAAATTTTATTATTATAATTTTCTTTTTATAATCGCATAAGACCCAAAAAAATTAGCAACGTATTTTAATTCGGATTTTCGGATTGAATCCAAATAACCAAATTAAATTTCGGATTGGATTTAGTAAGTAATTCGGATCGGATTGGATTTGAAAATTAAAAACCAAAATTTATTTCGGATCGAATTGGATTTGGGCTAAATCCAAACCCAAATCCAAACCGAAAACCGAATGGACACCCCTACTCAAATTACTGATAAGAACTAAGAACAAAACTAATGGAAACTACATTAAGGCCCCGTTTGGTTTAATGTAAAACATTTTCAACGGAAAATTAGTTTTCATGAAAAACACATTTTTCAAGTAAAAACACAATTGCAAATTAGTTTTCCTTTGTTTGGTTGCATACAAAAAAAGTTCAAGAAAAATAAGAAATAGGAGTGGAAATGTAAGGATAAATGAGAGGGAAGTAAAAAAGAAGGTAAGGAAGAAAGAGGAAAATGGGCTTCCCTAGTTTTGTGAAGGAAAATGTTTTCCATCATTAAATATGGACTTTTCCACTCTTCACAAACCAAACAATGAAAAATGGGAAAAAATGGAAAACTCATTTTCTATGAAAACATTTTACATCAAACCAAATGGGGCCTAAGACAACATTTAGGGGGTATTTGATATAAATATTGTAAATGAAACGGAAAGAATTTAAATAAGTAAGGGAAAGAGTAATGATAAATGTTACCTAAACTATATGTTTGGTAACTTAGGGCCTGTTCTAATTGACTGAACTGAGCTGAAGTGAACTGAATATTTTATGAGAGAAGGAAATTAAGAACTGAATTGAACTTATTGATGTTGAACTGAACTGAAAATAATTTGAAGAGAACAGACCCTTAGTGGTAGAGGTGTTCATAAATCGGTCCGAATCGAAAAAATGGACCGGACCACCTCGGACCGGATCGATTAATTCGGTCCGGTCTACGGGTTTTGAAATTCATTTTTCCTGTTTTCGGTCCGGTCCAAAACCCTATAAAAACCGGTCTTGGACCGGACCGATTTTTTTATTAGAAATATGCGTGAAACCTTAAATAATGGTTAAAAATAACCTTAATAAGATTAGAAAACTTTAACTTTATAAGTTTTTTTTACTAAACATACAAAAAAAGACGTAAAAATGACGTTAAAATATAGTTTTTCCTTTACTTTTTTCGTGTTTTACATAACTTTATTAAAAATATAGTATTCTTTTTTTAAAAAATCTTAAATCAGTCCAAAGAGGTTCGGTCTGGGTTTTAGACCGATTCTTTCGGTCCCGGTTCGGTCCTAGCTTAATCGGTCTGGTTTCCGGTTCTTCAAATTCTAATTTTTGATCTTCGGTCCGGTCCGATCTTGGACCGATGAACAACCCTACTTAGTGGAATGAAAACAATTATGAGGAGATTGTGATTGGGTAAGGAAACGTATTTGTTTCCATATAGTTTGTTAAGGGTAAGAAATTGGAGGATTTTGTTACCCTCCAGAAACGATATTTGTTACTTTTAATCCCCACCAAATATCTAAAAGTAGAAACACTTAATTGAATCTATTTCCTGTATTTTTTTTTTAGAAAGCAGTTAGTGCATTATATCAATGAAAGTGTATCCAAAAGTAAAAAAGAAGAAACCTCATCTGGTACGAGGTATTCCCACAATTGTTCATGACCATACAGCACTAACCTAGCTAGGTGATGGGCAACGAAGTTACCCTCATGCTTTACATGGGACCAAAAAATGGAAGAAAAATTCGAACTAACCACAATTATGTCCTCCAAAATGCCATCCACCGCTGCTAAGGAGAAGGAATTCTTCTTAATCTTTGATACTAGCTGCAAAGAGTCGGCCTTTAGTATAACATCATTGTATCCCAGGTCCCTGGCCTGTTTTAGACCAAAAAGAGCAGCCTTGCTCTCGGCAATCAAGGGCTCCCATCGAGCTCTAGCCCTGCTGACTGCCGAGAACAAAACCTGACCCCTGCTATCTCGAGCAATGACGCCAAGCCCCACCCATCCATCCTCGGAGATTGATGCATCAACATTGATCTTCACAACGCCGGGGGGGGGGGGGAAGGCTGCCATACGGTTCTTCCGGCAGGTTCATTAGGAGGAGATGTGCCCCCATATATCTTCTCGGTATACTCACCATAGTCGACCACCAATTTGTTGTGACGAAGGAGGAGAGCCTCATCATCATCCCACACATTCTCGAAGACCCATTTGTTGCGGCGAAACCAAATAAACCAAGCAAGAAATAAGCTTCGCTGATAAACATCTTCTAAAAGATGTTCTGCCCATTTCATCAGAGTTTCCCCAAATGAATCAGAAGCTACAAATTTGAGAGCTTCACCACATCCACTTTTTAACCACAATGAATGCGCACTCGGACACAAAATAATTGCATGAATGACTGTTTCACTAGCCGAATTGCAGTAGGGGCAAAGAGGGTCTTCAATGAGATGCATGCCTGTGCGTCAAAACGCTACGGGTGGGCAAGGAGTTGGAGTAGCATCGCCATAAAAAGTGGCGCACCTTCGGAGTTGTCTTCTCCTTCCAAATCTCAACCCAGAATTGATCAAAATCATTCAGAGCAATCGACTTTCCTAGTAAGTAGGCAGATTTTACCTCATAGCAACCATTCTTAGACCATGACCATGTGAGGGTGTCATTCGGCTTTCGCTCACTAATTGGAATAGCTAAAATAGCCAGCTTGTCTTGATTATTAAAAATGCTCTCCAATTTGTCTAATTCCAGCAGCACCATCCTCATCAATCAACTCCGCTACTGTTTCGCACACATCATTTCTGCTAGCAGTGGTAACAAAGCGACTGTCATCATTTATAAGCTAAGGGTCCCTCCATATATTGATGTTGCGGCCATTCCCAACTCTCCATAACATACCTTCCTTTACTAGGGCCTTTGAACTCCATAAATTCTGCCATGAGTAGCTCGAAACCGGACCAAGAGCAGCCTCAAAGATGGACGTCTTCGGATAATATTTAGCCTTCAAAACCCGACTTACAAGTCAGTGCTCATTTGTAGCTAGACGCCAAAATTGCTTACCAAGAACAGCTTCATTAAATATCCCCGAGTCCCTAAAACCCAAGGAACTTCGGTTGTCATAAAGCATCCCAACTCTTCCAATGTATCTTCCTACCCTTCTCATCCGACCCCCACCAAAATCGGGCCATCATAACCTGTATCTAAAATTACTATACCGAACCCCCCTTAGTCTGTCACACCGTATTTAACTTTGCGATGCAATCTCATCAACTCTATGAGCGTAATATTTGAGGGGGGAGGGGGATGAAATTAAAAAAAATGGATAAAAGCTAAGGTTTATTTGAAGAGAAAGTAATTACTCCGTTAATAAAAAAATTTAAATGATGTGACAGATCAAAATGAAAATACAATAGCAAATTGGCAATAGCACATACTGAGTTGAGCAATGTGTGCTCTTCTCCCTTAGCTTCTACGTGAGACTAAAATTACCACGCAATAATACTTTATTAACATTTTTTTTCTTCTTTAAATGGATACTCTATCAGCTCTTTACAATTGCACCATTTTTGTGATCTTCCATTTATTTGATTGAAAATCCAATAAAATTACATATTACTTGTGGTGCAATTATAAAAAGGAATGATATAGAACGGATAGTGAATGGTAATAAAATTACACTTCGTTAAAACATCTAAAGGTAACATTGCGTTTAATAAGATTATTGGAAAGATTCATCAAAAAGAAAAAGAAAAAAAGAAAAAAGAAATGAAAGATTGTTGGAAATTTAAATTTCCTTCACGGATTGCTTTGTAAAATGAGATTATAATTTCATTGTATCAAAGTGAATTGCATGCAAGAATTATAAAAGGTTTATTCTGTCATTGTTGGAAGTTTCTTACGTCCATCAACGGTACGTAAGAAGTATAAACATTAAAAAGTTCGGATTAGCCAAATTATCACGTAAAATCGCGTAACCACTTTTTATTGGAATTTCATTTTACTTTTGAAGTTTTAACCAAATGCTAACACAATCATATTTTCTTGCACTATAAAAGGTGGAAAGTCCATGACCTTTTTAAAATCCAATTTTATCCAAAATCAAGCTTACCAAACCAAAAACAAAAAGCGCATAATTTAAACACAGAATATTCGGCATTCAAATTTCATTTCATTTTTTTTCTTCATTACTTCCAAGGCTGAAACTATTGATTTAATTACAAACTAACAGTAACATCCTCACTACAAAGTAACCCACCTATCATTCATTCTCTAGAACACCCTTAATTAAACAATAACATCTAAACTCAACGACAACCAGAACTTTAAACCCAGCATAATTTTTAATAGCCGGTTAACAAAACACGATAAACGACGGTCATTTAAACAGTCGGTAATTTTAACTCCTCCAACTTCCACCATCACCACCACGGGAGTAACCTCCTCCACCACCTCCTCCTCCGTAACCACCTTCACGACGGCCTCCTCCGCCACCATAACCACCACCACCACCTTCGCGGCGGCCACCTCCGTAGCCTCCACCGCCTCCTCCGCCGTAACCGCCTTCACGACGGCCGCCTCCTCCATATCCTCCTCCACCTCCGGATCGGAAACCACCTCCGCCGCCGCCTCCACCGCTGCGAGACTGAGCCTCGTTGACGGTGATTGTACGGTCGTCTAGTGTCTGACCGTTCATGCCTTCAATTGCAGCGTCAAGAGCTTCCTTGCTCTCGAAGGTCACAAATCCAAATCCTCTTGATCTGCCGGTTTCTCTGTCGTTAATCACCTGACCAAAAAATCACCACAAAAATCAACACCAGATCTACGAAAATCAACGAAAATTTTGAAAATAAAAAATGATTGTTCGTCTTTCGAAGAACATACCGTTTCCGGAAATCATCATAAAAAGAACAGATCAAGTAACAATAGTAGCAGATCAAAGTAACAGGAATAGTAATCATTTCAGACGAATCAATCAAAGTAACAATTTAATCAGTCAAAATTACGATTATCATTATATTCAATTTTTTTTTTTCATCATTTTTTTACGAGATTAACGAGAAACCTTCGAATCAACGATCGAGCCGTACTGAGAGAAAGCTCTCTCCAAAGCTTGGTCATCGGTGGCCCATGCAAGGCCTCCGACGAAGCATCTGTACTCGGCATCAGCAGACATTTTTGAGGAAAAGGAGAGAGAAAATTACGAAACCCTAAATTTGATTTGTGAGAAAAAGGAGGAAATAGAGAGCGACTGTGAAATGAAAGAGGTGATGTGACGGTTTATATAGGGAGAAAAGGTAGGGTTTTGGGGAGAATGGGTTTTGTGAAGTTGGACTGTTGGAGTGCGTTTAACTATGGTAAAGGGTAGGTGAGGTTAAGTTAACTATAGTTAAAGAGGATATTCTGGGATGTGGAAAATATCTTGTGATCTTATCTTGTTTGGTAGTGATATTCAGTTGGGGGGGTGCTCGTGAATTGAGTATCGTGATTCGTGAATTTCAGAATTTGGGCTTTATTTTAATCGTGGGCTTCAGTGATTGATTTGTTTATTTGGTTTGATTACTAAAGGTAGGAGGAGATATTTTGGAGGAAAGTGCTTTCTCCGTCTTTTAGTGAACTTATGGTAATTATTTTATTATTAGGGGATTTAGGAAAATTGAAAAGCTACCCTCAAATTCAAAGGGAGTGAGATTCCGAACGGCTAATTATCCTAAATTAGTGGCTTTTGGTCTAAATTTTTTAAAAGTATGATATTTGTAAGAATTTTTAAGGTTCAATCTATTTTTATTTTTTTGATATATTGTTTAATTTGTCTGGATCTTGATATTACTTGTATAATATCGAGTAATTACGAAAATATGTTGAAGTTAAATCTTGTATTGTTTAAAAATAGTAAAATACCTAATTTTATAATTTTTACAAAATACGAATTTAAAGATACATAACAATAAGTAAATTAAAATAACAGGTATGGTCGAATAGGAATGTTTCTGATTCTAAGAAGAGCAAGGTGAAAAACGAAGAGAATTAGCCACTATAAATGTATTGAGTCGATTGACCATGACACATCTTAGGTGATACTACTATAATGTTAGCTACTATTTTATACATGTGCATCGTCGATCTAACCTACATTGATCCAACAAAAGAATGGTGCATATTATTTACTATACACTATCAATTAAGGTTTATTCTCTAAATTAGGAAAAGGCATTGACAATATATTATTGTACGGAGTATCTTGTAATTTATCATACTCACATAATTTCTCTTAACTTTTTTTTCACATAGTCAATTAATCACCCGCCCACACCTAAAATAAAAAGGTAAATAAATAAATAAATAAAATTTGTGTCAATGATATGAAACTCCTATTGCACCTTCAAAATTAGTAAAAACAGTGGCAATTAACACGAACTATATGTCATTACAATCATTTTTATTAGACAATTAGCAAGGTATTTTTTTAATGACTGGTCGAGTTATTGGTGAGAGTCATCGAGAAAGGGTAGTGAAATGTTAAGAAGGACATCAAGAATTTGATATACCTAGTCCCTAGATTATAGTAGTTTTTTATTTTATTTTATCTTTTTGACAAGAAGATTATAGTAGATGGTTGAAATTACTACGCACATCCCCAAAAAAAAAAAAAAAATAAAATAAAATAAAAAAAAATAAAAAATCTAAGATCTAACCAATACTTATGTGAATTGTGTGTAAACTATGAAGGTGGTAAGTGGGCAGGGGTATGGGTTGGGCACAACGTGAGAAACGACACGCAACTCGTGTATTGGACCTCTTGGCCCACTAATTTTAAAATTATTGGAAAGGAATAACAAGGTTCAGCTCAAAAGTGTAGGTGGACTAAGAAAACCTCAAAGTTTAATCCCAAATTTATATCTTTGGATTGGGCTTTAGAAGTTTGGACTTGATTTCAGTATAACGTGTCTTTAATGTAACTAAGGTTTTTTGAAAAATGCACTAGTTTATGTAACGATACATCATGCTAAATTTTTTGTGGGATAGCTTGATTGCTTGAAAGCTCAATGCAAATGAAAAAAATGAAACCTTATTTGTACATTAAATAATATTTCAAGTTCGGTAAGATTTGCAAAGTCAGCTCTAAAAATGACATTAGAGACGTAACTCTAAATTAAAGCAAGTAAAGTATAATTTTTGTTAGCTTCATGCTCTTCCTTTCCATCTCAAAGGTTAAATGGAGAAAAGGGAATGACAACAATTTAAACCTTTAGGGAAGATGCCCCATGTCCATGCTAGTTCTTATGGTGATCCATTAAATTAGGCCTTTAGGAAAAGACAATAATTTAAGCCTTCAGTATATGTGACTTACACTCATTCGATTGCACGAGTATTATCCATGAATATATTGCGTTACTAATTTTTAGGATGATTTATTAAATTAAGCCTATACCAATAGGGGTATACTTAAAAACTTCGGGTAAAGACAAATCAAGAACAAATACCAAACAACCCGATTAATATATGAAGTAAATTACGATTTTAAAATAGTTATTGATTTTGGATTGTACGGAATATTTCTTTTCTAGTAGTTCTAGATTCAGTTCAATTCCAAAAATTCAGTTTAGTAATGTAAAAGATTTATGCATCTGACAATTTTTTTTTTCTTTTATTGAAAAGGACAAATCAAGACCTTGCAATTGAAATTTGAAAACAGTCCAATTAAAATATTACGGTTTCAAAAGAGTATCATATTCTGGATGGCATCTTTTTAATTTTATTAAATGTACGTGTGACGGAGTAAATTTTTTTTAAATAAAATGCACATGTACACATTAAACAGATTACTTGAGTTTACTGGAGTAAAAGAGTACTACTCCACTACTTTTGTCAGTGAATGACAGTGATACAGTATATTCGATATCTCTGCCATACGATAGTACCCGTTAATACGAGTAATTCAAATTATACCATGAATAAAAATTCAATTATCATCCCTCAATCCGATTAACATCCAATTTGATGTTCTTTTATGGGTACCTTTTTTTCATTTTTCCCTGTAATGTCAATTCACGGTGGTATTTTTAAATTTTTCTCGTTCTTTAAAAATAGTTGATAATTATTACCACAGCACATATAATGATTTAAATTTTCTGATTTATGATTATCCATGTTCTTCATTACCAACCAACAAACGAACAAAATAAAATTTGGCATTCAATATCTTTTCATTAATCCAAAGGCTGAAACTATTGTTTTAATTACAAACAGTAACACCCAACCTCATTCTCAACCATACCACATTTTTCCCAGAACACCTTAATTAACCATAGTCAAAACAATCACCGTAACACAGTAACAGTAACATAAAATCCATCGCAACATCTAACTAAATGACCATAACATTAAATTATAACGATATCACGTCATAAATCTAATTCCTCCAGCTTCCGCCATCGGAACCACCACCACCACCACGGGAGTAACCACCTCCGCCGTAACCACCACCACCGCCTTCACGGCGACCACCGTAACCGCCGCCTCCTCCGTAACCACCACCACCGCCTTCACGGCGACCTCCGTAGCCACCTCCTCCGCCGTAACCACCGCCTCCACGACCACCGTAACCGCCGCCTCCACCGCTGCGGAAGCCACCACCTCCGCCCCCACCACTGCCGCGGGCTTGGGCCTCGTTAACAGTGATCTGACGGTCGTTGAGTGTTTGACCGTTCATTCCTTCGATCGCAGCGTCAAGCTCTTCTTTGCTTCCGAAGGTAACAAAGCCAAATCCTCTGGATCTGCCGGTTTCTCTGTCAAGGATTACCTGAAAATCGATCGAAACAATCAACGTTAATTCCAGATCCATGAAAAATAGCACGAAATTACGAAAAATTGAATAGAAATTGATCGTTCATCTTTCGAGAACATACCGTTTCCGGATATCATCATAAAAACAACAGATCAAGTAACAATAGTAGCAATAGTAACAGATCAAAGTAGTAGCAGAAAATTTCGAATCAAAGTAACAGAATTATCGATTTTTTTTTTTCAGGAAATTTAGTAACACGAAACCTTCGTATCAATGACTTGTCCGTAAGGAGCAAAAGCAGTCTCCAACCCTTGGTCGTCGGTGGCCCATGCAAGGCCTCCGACGAAACATCTGTACTCAACTTCTGCTGCCATTTTTAATGAAGAAACTTAAATTTGATTGAAAGAAATGTAGAAGAAAGAGGGAGATAGAGAGCACGATGGATTGTGTGTTGATGAAGTGGTGTTTATATAGGGTTGAGGTAGGGTTTGGGGGAGTGAGAGTTAGCCGTTTGCGCAGGTTTGAGGGTTTACTAGGGTTAAGGAAAAGTGCAAGTTGGAAGTAACTATGGTTAAAAAAAGATATTTTTAGGGGGATTGAATAAAATATCTTGTGATCATTATTTTTCTTCTTTTTAGATGGAAATGGAAGTATCTCGTGATATTATTTGGCTTTTTACTCGTGATCGTGGGCTTTAGAGGTTTTTGATGTTTGACTATTTTCGCCATCATGTTTAAGATATTTTTCATAAGAGCATCTCAATAGCAATAGTGTGGAAAATAGGGGTGAGCAAAAATTATGGGTACCCGGTTTTGGAACTGAAACTGGTTAGGACCTGGTGGGTCCGGACCCGGAACCGGTTAAAGCGGTTCCAATTCCGGGTCTAAAAATAAGGACCCGGTTCCAACCAATTCCAATTCCAAGTCCAAAATATTAGGACCCGGTACCCACCGGGTACCCGGTTAAATCAGATCCAAATATTAGTATTGGTTTTTTTGTTTTAGGATTTAAAGAACTTGTGCAGCCCAAGTAATACATTAGGCCCAATCCCAATACATAAAACCCATCTATCCTAAATCCCTAATACTCCCACGCCTCCACCCTCTCAACTCTCACGCCTCCAATCCTCCACCCACTCAAATCTAAAGCAACTCCTTTTCCACTTACCCTTTCTCCTACTTCCTTTTTCTGTCTTTAATCTTCCAAAACATGTATTGTGTTCAATTGTTCATCACTTTAACAAGAGAAGGTCAAATGAAATACATACGGTAGGAATTGTATTAAGTTTTTTTTTTCAGCGAAAATCAAAATTGAGAGAAACGAAGCTCGATCTGTGTAGTATCAACTTTGTCGAATGTTAATTTACATTGTAATTGCTTGATAAATTTTGATATGATAGTGAAATTGTATAAATTTATTTAATTTTGCCCATTGTTTGATTAATTTATTTAATTATAGCCAATTTAATATAATTTTATATATTGGGGAATAAAGAACCGGGTGCCCGGTTTTGGAACTGGTTCCCACCAGTTCCGGGACCAGTTCCACAATTTTGGTACCCGGATAAGACCAGTTCCAATTCCGGGTCCAAAATATCGGACCCGGTACTAACCAGTTCCAATTCCAGTTCCATGAGTTTTAACCGGGTACCCGGTGTTGCTCAGCCTTATGGAAAAGGGACCTGCTTGCAAATTAATTAAATTATAAACATGTAACTTATCATTGGAGTGAATTGTTGAATGTAGCTTATATGAGCACCCTTGCTCAAACAAGCAGTATTGCTTGTTTTTCTAAAGTTAAGCATCTTCCACTTAGATCAAGACACATGGATAATATAATATATATTCTTTATTCTTTTTTATTGATTTTTTTAACAAGCTACAAGGGATTGCAGCTAACCATTGTAGTACATTGTAGCTTGAAAATATAGGAGCTTAAATTATTGATGTCACAAGGTGAGCTACAACCAATTGTAACTTTTCATTGGAAATACTCTAAGGTTAGTATTCTCTTTACAGTTTTTTTAATAAGTGCCGGTTTTAAGCAACTTAATCGAGTTAAATAAAAATAAAAGGTAAGTTGAGTTGTTGAAGTAGCCGGCAAAGGGTTGACCTTTGTGGCCCAATCTCGTGTCCTATATTCTTCTCAAAATAGCCCCTTTAAAATAGAGCTGGCAAAAAGTTGTGTCGTGTTTAATCTCGTGTTAATTTCGTGTGTGTTCGTAAAATCTATCAAAAACTATGTAAAATGTAAGATAAATACATAATTTGACCACTTTATCTAAACGGTTCAGGTTGATTTCGTATCGTGTCGTGTTGAGTTCGTGTTTTCTCTCATTAACTTCGTGTTCATGTTGCGCCGATTTCGGTCGTGTTGTCGTGTCGTGTCAAAGATTGTCAGCCCTGCTTTAAAGCTTAGTGATATACACTATTAAATCCCCTTATATATCATAACCTTGAGTTAAATAATATTTTTGAATCAATACCTTAAGTTTAAATAATAAAATAAAATGGTAAAATTAGTTGGGGATAGAAAAAGAGTTGCAGTAGTATTTGTTTTACAATTAAGTAAGGAATTACATATAATGCTTGGTGAAAAGTTACAATTTATATATGAATGTTAATTAAGTAATAAAGTGACATTAATTGCAGAATAGAGGTAATGAAAAATTGGGAATTTCAAGGGATGTAATCTTTCAAATCTAATCCAAATACTAATGTGTTGTTATGCCATCATCTATGTGGCGCTGTCATAAATGTTATAGTGACAAAATATGACACATGTCATCGATATGTTAATCCCTTGGGTTTTAATAATATTATAGATTATAAATTATTTTCTTAATTCAATGGTAAACGTGTGCAATTTTTTTATTATTTTTTTTTTTGACAAAAGTGTGTGCAATTTTTACCTAAGTAGCATTGGGTTCAAGGATGAATATGGACTAAATGTATGTGAGTAATCAAAAAATTTGTGATGATTTTCTTTAGGTGTTTAATCATAACATTTATGCTTAATTGCTTAAATTATAAATTTTCTATTATCGATTTATTCTATATATAATATTATGTTAGACTGTAATTAGGTTTAACAATAATAATTGATGGCAATTTGGCAATTATCTTTGTATATAAATGTGAATAAACTATAATGTTGTAGGTTCAGTACAGAGGGACGTAGCTAAGCGGGGCTAGTATGACACATGGTCTCGCGTTTGACGCAAAGGCAATGCAATAGCTCATACCTTTGCTAAATATATTCCTTTTAATGTTGGGCAAATTTGGGAAAAAAATTTCTTCTCATATATCTTCTTATTATGATTTATAAATAATTAAGCTAAGAAAATTTGTAATAATAATCCCAGCTTTTTTTTTTTTTGCTCAAAATAATCACACCACCAAATAATTTGAAAACAATTTCACCTTTGTCTTTTATCTGCTCAAAACGATCCTTTTTGCCAATAATTGATTTAACAGATTATTTTTTCTATTTTATTTCTTAAATCTTTCCTCCTACCTCATACCTCCCTGCTAGCCCCTTCATTGGCAACCCACCATAACCACCACCCAAAACCCTAACCTTACCCCCAACCAAACCTCACCCCCAACTCTCAACCCTACTCCTATCACCTGACCGCTATAATGGCAAAGGATCGGATGCGGCTAAATCCGAATCCAATCCAGATTCGGTTCGGTTCACTAAAATACGGAGAAAGCACTTTTCTCCAAAATACGTATTTAATACGCAAAATGAGGCATTTACGTTTTTTTTTTCGCTAAATTTGAGCTCAATTTGGATTCTTAAAGACCAAAATAGCCACTAAAATCTGCAACGAAACAATTTCCAATACGCAAATCGATAAAAAAATATTATTAAGTGGAGAGTGGGCCCCACTAACGGAATTTGTTAACGGTGGGATAACGACAAGATTACCGCATAAAAACTAAATGTATTTTGGGATTGTAGTGTGGTTTCTCAAATAAGGGGGACACATAGTAGAAAATGGAAGGTTAGAGGGTTATAATGTAGAAAAACCTTTTATTTATTCATTTATTCTCTATGTTGATAATATAATTATGCTTACTTTTTTTTTTTTTTTTTTTTTGGAAGGCATATAATTATGCTTACTTTGTTAAAGGACATTTTTTATTTTTTTGCTTTACCTGTTGAAAAATGAGCATATATGTTCTTCGGCTTTTTCACCAAATGTTCTTTACTTTTATATTCTCCCGTCATACAATACAAATTTTTTTTTGTTTTTGTTTTTTGTTTTGTTTTACTTTTTTTAAAACGAGAATTAAGGAGAATCTAGTCTCTTTAAAATTATTAACTAATACAGTAGTGCATATGCATGTGAGGTAAGAGAGAAATAGAAAGGATAAAAAATAGTTGGGACGTACTAAAAAGAAAGAGAGAGAAAATGTTGAGAATTTATATAAAAGTAAAAAATTCAGGAGCATATATGTGGTGAATTTGAAAATGTTAGGAGTATATGGTGAATTAAGTGATGACTTAGGAAGTCAGGGGTATTTGGTGATTTGATAATACATGTTGATACAATTATTTTGGTATTTGTTGATTTGATAATACATGTTGATAAAATTATTTTTTGCAAGTTGTATTTTATGAGTAAATTTGTTCACTCTTTCTTAATTTCTTTTGTCATTTGGTTTTACATGTTAGATAAAATTTCTTCGTATAATAAACAAAGTTTAATGATAAAGTATTCTGTAAAACAAACTCACGTGAGTTCGGTCATACAAACAGAAAATGCATGAACCTCCTCTCAGAAGAAGATCTCCCAGATTCTTTCTTTCTCCTCTCGATTCCCACCACTTAGCTCTCACATTGCATCATGATTCTAGATCACACCCTGTTCTTGGATCACTCCATAATGACCCACATTACACTCCTCAACCTCTCAAAGTTCATCACCCCATAATACTAAGCTCCTGTTGCTTAAACCTCCACCTTCTTTGCCCGTAAGACGATCACCAAGGTTCAATGGTGTTGTTCAATCTGGGAATTGTAGTGTTTCTGCCTCTACATTGTTGGAATCGAATGGAAAGACGGTGAAAAATTCGGAATTGAGGAAATTAGCTTTGAGTTTGAGCTCTGATTCAGTTGTTAATGGTGGTAAGAGAAAGCGTAATTTTATGGTTGACCGAGAGTTTGTGAGGCAGTCGCCGAGGTTTTCGGCTTCCAAATCGGAGATGAGCAATGAAATTGATGTCAAATTAGGGAAAAAGACGCCATTGAAGCCGATTGAATCTCCGAGATTGTTGCTATTGATAGGAAATTTTGTCAGAAATTAGATTATAAATATCAAATATTAGGTTATAAGTGTCAGAAATTAGATAGTAATAGTCAGATAATAGATTATACTTATCAGGTATTAGATTATAACTGTCAGATATTATGTCTTAATTGTCAGAAATTAGATTATAATGATCAGATATTAGATTATAAATATCAGAAATTAAAATATAATAGTCAGAAGTTAGGTTATATATATATATATGTGATATTAGGTTATATATATCAGGTATTAAACAATCCGTTGATGATTATCTAAAGGAGAGGAAGAAGAACATTCTTGCTGAAATTGATCGTACTGTAAGTTTTAAAACTTCTGTACTAGTTTTTTCACATTGGGTAAGCTTGATGTTGCGACGGATGATTTATTATTGTTGTGCTTTTCTTGAGATGAATTTTGTTAGTTTGGTTAATGTATCGAATCGATAAGCAAACGTTATTTAATTAGCATAAAACCTGTTCCATCCATTTGATAGTAGTTGTTTAAGGTTAAGCAAAAGTTTTCAAGAGGTGTTAGTTGTTGCATTAGTATTGAAATTGGGAGAGTACTAGTGCATTGATAGTACAAGTGAATTAATGATCAGTAAGCTCAACTAGTTAAGTGTTCAAAAAAGTTCAAGAATGTGGGAAGTTATGATATTAATTCTATGTGGCTATTGTATTTTTTGCCATGATCTGTTTAAGTGATGATGAATCAAATAAGAGAATTTGGTTATTTAGACCGTGATTGAATATCAGCGTTATAAACTAGACTCACATGAAACAGACTCACACAAAACCTTCTCAAGTTTAATAATATTAACTAGTTAAAGCATGTCAATAGTTAACAATTTGTTAACATATTCTCTATTTTAATGTCATTAAACACTAATGAGACAAGATTAACAAATGAACAACAAAATCTGGCATTGAATTTTTTTTTCTCCTTCAATTCAAAAACCTTAGTTTTTCTAAGGATCTAAACACTTCTCATAATTTCTCATGCATAATATTTGTCCATAATTTATTATGGTGAAGCAAAATAACTTTTTCTTTTATTTCGTGCTTTAGTATGTGCACATTAGTACTTACAAAATGAAAGTTCATAACATATTTCATCAGTGATGTAATTCAAAATGCAAAAATTGAGCCTCCACTTGGTTGGAGTCTAATGTCTATAGAGTTAAATATTGAGTGATGGTCCTTACAAATAAATACGATTTGGGCCCAAGTCCAATTATAAAAACTTTACTCCTTCCATTTTTTTAAAACATTCCCTCCATTTTTTATAAATGCGTCATTTTTCTTTTATATATATATATATATATATATATATATATATATATATTTTAAATACTTCACTTTTATATTTGGTAACTTCATAATATAATTTTACTTTATACCACACTTAAAATTATTTTATCATTTTTCTCTCTCACACAATCCCAACTTAAATAAATAAATAATAAACACATCTACTCTTTCTCATATCTTTTCTCTTTCATAGTCATTGTCTTACTATTATTAAAATAAATTATTCATCTACTCATAATATTATATTTCTCTCTTAAAACTCCGTACATCACCAAGTAATGCATGCATTTAAAAAAACGGAGGAGTATCATCTTGTACCCCTTTGGTTTGCTTTTGTTTGTTCCGGCCATTAGATATCATTTTAGGGAAAGATAAGTGTGTGAATTGTTAGATATATCATGATGTATTAATGTTTTTGTCTTTAATAAATTGTGCAAAAACTTTTTTCAAAAAATAAAATAAAAGTTGTGCAATCATTTTAGGGAAAGATAAGTGTGTGAATTGTTAGATATATCATGATGTATTAACGTTTTTGTTTTTAATAATTTGTGCAAAAACTTTTTTCAAAAAATAAAATAAAAGTTGTGCAAAAAGAAAAACAAAATTTGTATAAAATAATACTTTGTTCAAAAAAATTGACGAAACAATTAAAGTTAATCCCTGTAAGTTAAAAATTTAAAACTTACTCTTAGAATTTGTTCACATTTACTGAACTGAGCTGAACTCAAATGATTGGAGCTGAATTGAACTGAACTGAACTGAACTCAATAGAGCTGAAATAAATATTTTATGAGAGAAGGAAATTAGGAGTTGAACTGAACTGATTGGAGCTAAATTGAACTGAAATTAAGCTGAAGTGAACAGGCCCTTAGGCTCTGTTTGTTTGGAAAATGCTTTTCCTGAAAACAGTTTTTATTTATATATTTATTTATTTTTATTTTCTACTAATAGTTTTGGACCGGCCAATAAAATAAAAACTAAGGGTCTGTTCTCTTAAGCTTTTTTTAAGTTCAGTTCAGCTACTAATTTCCTTCTCTCATATAATATTCAGTTCAATTCATTTCAGTTTAACTCAATTCAGTAAATCAGAATATGACCTAAGGCTGGGAAATACTTTTCCATAGAGACCCAAATAATTTTCCTAAACAATTGTGGTATGCCATCTTTTTCCATTGTATATTTGTAGTTTTGTACGTTTTTACGCTGCTCAAGCTCGGTCATCTTCAAACTCGTTGTCTCTCTCACACATCTTCAAGCTTTGCTCTCACCAGGTACTTTTCAATCCATTCTCTCTCCTCTCTTTAATTATTTGCTTCTTTGATTCAACATTGATCTCTGTTCTCGAATGGTTTTCCTTGCAAACAAAGGAAAACTAAACAAATTTTACAAATAAACAAAGGAAAACTAAACAAATTTTAATTTTCTTCCGGAAAATAATTTTCATGGAAATTCATTTTCCATTACAATTGTTTTTCGTCAAAACAAATGAAACCTTAAAAATAAGAGAAAGCAAAAGTAAAGCCATTTTTAAGGCCGATTAGCTCGAGATTTTATTTTTGGATAATCAAATGGTTAAATGACCATCGAAATGCAAAATGATCTAAGCTGGTTGGAGGCCCAAAAATCGTAGAGTCTAATCAGTCCATAAATGATAGTTGGGCCTTGAGTGGGTATAGCTGTAGTGGGCCTTGACTCCTTGAGTGGGTTTTTGTATTAATCAACAATTTCTCATTTGTGAGTTTTGAGCCTTGTGAATTGTGACAAATTGACATTGGCATAAATCAATTACTATCAATTATTTATTTATTTTCCATATTCTTTGAGCATAGTTAGTGAATGAAGTTTTAACAACCAACACAAATACACAATACAAGTAATATATATGTTGTATTTTCGCATCAATATCTTGCTGAGCGTACATGCGAGTTAGCTCACAATAAATATGTTACTCTTGGTATCATCAAGTAATTGTTTTACATTAGTATGAAATGAGAAATATATGATAAGGACAACTGTGATGAGAATAGCTTATGTATTTGCGTCATCGTGTGAATCCACCAAGAAAAAAATGTGCGTCGTCATTTTGTGTAAACATAAACCTAATGTAACACGACATGTCAACATATACCTATACACAATCAAACTTGTTAATTTTACTCGAAAATGCTACTATTGGGTAAATTTGTAGTTGACATGCAGTACTCTTAGCAGTTGGCACTATGTGTGCATATTATGCTGATATGCTCTTTCTTTTCCTTGTTCCAAACTATAAGCTCCAAAAAGGATTGTTGGGCCAATGTTTGAATATTATAGGTTGCTTATAGTAGGCATACATACAAATATTAAGATTGCTTCAAATTCTTAACCAAATAATAGACAGTAGTAGGCTGTTGGCACATCACTCTCAACCAACAATTGTATGTTTTCTTATTTCTCACCTAACTGGAAGAACAATAATATATATAACGGCTTGAAATTAAAACTTAATTACGTGTATTTGACTAAGATATATAAATATTAATTATTATTACGTATCAACAATCATTTTGTCGTGCTCTTCTAGACTCTCAGGTATGCCCGTATAATAATATGATATAAGTGTATACTTTGTATATCGTCACAGAGTATGTATTTTAAAAGAAAACTCAAATAGTATTTAAAAAGAAAAATCAAAAGATTTATTAAAAAGTTTTGACAGTTTTTTAGTCCATCTATTTCCATAGAATTGGTCGTCAAATCTTTACTTTTCTAGTAAACGTGTTAAATGTTAATCCACATTTATCCTAGATACCTTTTCAGCTTATTGACTTTATATTACTCAAAATTAATTGTTCAACAAATTTTTGGTATGATGAAAACTTTAATATTTATAAGATAAAGATATTTTTTAGTTTCCGCTCAGCTTTTGCATGAAGTCGTTATTGATGAAAGCTTGACTTAATTATTTAAATATATAATCGGAAAAAACTTGGTAGATTTGAAGTTTCTTGTTATTAAAATAAATTTCTTTCATGATAGTCATCTACTTGTCAAAAAATTTGACTTAAGTTAATCCAAAGCTTTTTGCTGAACTTCAGTTCTTAGTTAAAAGTGATGGAAAAGGATAAATGAATCATACTTTTAAACGGCAATTAGTGGTGTTTGACTTCATGGTTAAATGTTTTAACATTACACATTTAGACTAAACTTTTACTAATACAAAAAATGACAAAGGCACCTATTATGATAAGCCAAAGAGACCACCTCAGAGAGTCAGAGGCGGCCTCCATCAATTCAGAGATTTCTTTGATAAAGAGAGCGCCTCCATTGAACAGGTTAAGTAAATTGTATGAGTACAATATAGACATATAAATTGTATATTGAAAAAGGCGTCCGAGTGACAATTTTTAAGATATGAGTAAAACATTTTCCTAACTTTTTATTGGTATATATCTAATTTCTAACGATTTCATTTTACTTTTTTAATTTTTTTTTTATGGAATTTAAATTGATTAAAATTGAGATATGCCAAAGAAAGAAAAAAATAAAAAAAAAAAAAAAGAGAAAAAAAAGAGAGAAACTTCAATGACTTTATACCAACTAGGGCTACTACTTAACTACACATTTACACCATGTAAATTGTACAATATAGTTACACTAGATATTTTAGCATTAATAACTTGATGTCATTTTCCTACAATATTATCCATATCCCCCTAAAGGACCACGTATACATGCAATTTAGTAATTTACTACCAAACTATCTACTAAGTACTTGTTAATCTAATTATCTAGTCTGCAAAATTAATGCAAGTTAGCCAGTGAATACTTCACTAGCTAGCTTCTTGCGTTAATTTTGTTTATTGAGGCCCATTTGATCTGATCTGCATATATTTTCACCATGTTTAGTTTTTTTAGTTAGTACAATAGTACTTCATTCAACCTCATAAATTAATCATAATGACGGTATCTACTTATCAATTAATCTATTATCAATCTTAATTTCAAGTTTAATTTATTGCAATTTTACATACAAAGTAGTATTCAACAAGTGATTCATGGAAAGTGATACTAGTACTTCATTCAACCTCATAAATCATAATGATGGTACGTACTCCAATCCTAGTTATCATTTTTTTTTTTTTAACACATCCTAGTTATCAATCAAACTATCTTAAGGTCAAGTTTTTCGACATTTCACATACCAATTGAAGTATTCAACAAGCTAAGTGATGCATACAATTTGATCCATATGAAATCATAATATTAAAAAAAATTAAAATAGAGTCATCCTTTGTACTATCAAGCTAAGATCATAATTAGTAGTGTGAAGAAATACAATCAATGGATATAAAACTTATAAGTATAAATAATATTTGACTGTTTGAAATCAAATTTGATTACTACAATTCCATGACTTTGAATTTTATCCTTTGTTTTTTAGTTATTAATGTATTTTTTTTTTAATTGTTTTTATTATTTATCAAATTTAGTTAGTTGAATATCTTTCCTTTATTTTTTAGGAATAAAATAAAATATACTTCTATATAATACTATTAGTTTTTCTATCTTTTAAGTAATATTTGATGTTTTCTTCATTTTTGACTGATGATATATCAATGGCTTATTATCAATATGGCACTATTTAATTTTAAAAAGAAAATTCAATCTTTGACGGTTTCCTCCTTTTATTTTATTTTTTTAAAAAACATTTAATGTCTTATAACGCGATAACAGGACACATTATGCTATAGTGTACTAGCTAGTGTATGTAGTAAATCCGAACTAACAAGTTGTATTATGGCAAAAAGATAATAAGTTTAATGTACTTATACTCCATTAGTTTACTTTTGGGTCAGAAGCACCAAATGCTCCATGTTCAATCACTGATTAAGGAAGGTTCACTAATAAGTCACCTGCATAATTAGCAATCAATGAAGAAGAATAATCAAAGAGCTAGCTTAGCAAAAAGGCTAACCACTAGCCTACTTGGCTCATCTGTCATCATTTTTTTATATGTAACATCATATATTAAAACATTAATTAATGTATGTACATGTCACACATATAATGCAATACTCCGTATTATTCATATAATTAAGTGGCTAATGGAAATCCACTTGTATCTAGGTTAGCTTCCTTTAATCATTGAGCTTACTTTTTAACCTAAAGTTCTTGGGCTTTATTAGTTTCATAAATTAGTACTAAATCTCACTTTGTAGCTAGATCTTTAATAAATTAATTTGTATGTGGGATTTTGAGTTTGTGAGTAGTTGGATGCACGTGGGTATATTTTAATTATAATTATTTTCTCACATGTGGTCACATTGTATCCCAACTAATTGTAAGTTTGGATTTGAGTCTACAATCGTACGTGGAAATATATATTGATGATGGTAGAACATCAAATTATTGATAGGATTTGAGTCCATCAATTAACTTATTAAATATAATTTAAAAAGAAATTAGAGGCCAAGAATAAATAAAGTTACATTGCCATAAACATTAGTATACAGTATATATATACGAAATATATAATTTCCTCAAAAAAAAAAAAAAAAAAAAAAAAAAAAAAAAAAAAAAAAAAAACGAAATTTATAAGATGTTCCTTGCAAATTACACATACAGTAATTCCATTCTCCATCACTATTGTAGTTTATCACTATCTATAAAAATAACAGTAAAAAAAGATATTACAAAAATCGAACCTTAAAAAAATCATCATTATATTACCCCTTGGCAGTGAATAGGGATTAGTTATTGTGATTTAGGAATATAAGTATGTTCATAGATTTATGAAGTTTTACTTTGAAAAGAGAGCAGTCCACAGGAATACTAATTTACCATTAGAAAATTAATGGAGTATTATATTATTAAGATTGTCCTTTTTCTTCTTTCAAATTAAATAGGGTTTTGGTGATAAAGATATTTGATACTGCTTAAGTGGAATGCATGTTCCCTTAAATTTTTTATTAGTTCATGTTTGTCCTTAGGAATTGTACTTTTTATAGACAAATGGAATGGCATGAAAACCAATTATTTCAAGACAAAGCTATAGAGGACCACGTACTACCTAAAAAATGGGACTTTTTCTATTGATTTTCTTAAAATTGAACTAGTTAAATTATTAAAATAAACAAATTTAACAATAAATATACTCGTATGTAATTTCATGTGGAAGTATATATTTTGCCAATATGTATGTGATGAAATATAATTGTGCATTTGCGTAATTTTTTCATGAATGTATCGTCGAAAGTAGTAATTAAGTTCATGGAATAAGACTTCAAGATGAAAAATTAATTTTTTAAAGACATATTACAAGTATACATAATATATTATATAGTATGCAATAATTTAATTTATTTTCTTTGCAAAATCACATATAAATTCAAAAAATTTATCACCTTGCTTACAAGGTATGTTGCCATAAACATTATGGGTCTCTTTAGCTTATTTTCAGTTCAGTTTAGTTCAGTTCTTAATTTCCTTCTCTTATAAAATATTCAGTTCACTTTAGTAAATCAGAATAAGCCCTACATATATAGTGGCATGCCGCCATGTAAATCAATAGGTTTTATTTTTTTCAAAAATTAGAAGTACTTGTTAGAAAATCTACAGCAAAATATGCAACATTTAACTAATTCAAAACTATATTTTGTTATTCTTGCATTAAAAAAAAAAAAAAAAATATTTTTTTTTAATGCATATATCATATCATCATTTGGAAGAGAAACAAGGATTACTTAACGAGAAAGCTACTTCGTATAACTAAATGAATTAAAGGCCCTTTTTTTCCTTGCTAAGCTAGACTAAAAGTTGGCTTTCAAGTACTACCCATTAATTATACAATTAAAAATTATAAATAAGCAATGAATAACTAAAGTAGGCATAATGGTACTTATCTTATCTTAGAAATAGTATTATTATTGGATGTTAAGACATGATCAAAGTATGCTATATAGTTAAGCTTCTATTAATAATAATATACAACAATTATGTGGTGTGATTAGATAAGTGACAAATAATTTGACAAAGCGTGGAAAAGCAACGGTTCACCAAAATAATAAAAAGAAAAGATTCCTTGAACAATAAAATATAGTACTAATATAAATACCAGTAATAGGTTAGTAATAATGCCCCTTTATTTCATCAAAGTTTTGCTTTTTGGAAATGATTGTGCTTAAAGAAAAAGAGGATCTTCCTTAAGTATCTTAAGAATCCAAGGATAGCTACATACTTCTATATTATTGGTTTGAATTACAGCAGAAGGTTACTATTTTCGAAGAAGACCAACATAAACATGCATGGTATAAAGGAGTAAGAGTTAAGTGAAAGAGATTATAATGAAATGTATGACCTAGGGAGTAAAATTCTTGCATAAGGTTATACACTTATCATTGAATTATTTAAGCCAACATAATGATTATTTTTATCATTATGGGCCACACAATTAGAAGTAGGGGCCGGAAAAAGGTAGGGGTCGGACATATCTACCGTCATGCACTTAATCTCTTGTGACAATATTCGAACTCCATATATCCGAGATATGAGATAAGAAACTTATTATCAAGTGTGTTAAGAAGTAAGCCTTGCTTTGTAGTGAATGACTACTTTCGTATAGGCAATAATGAGATGCAATTGTTGAAATGTTTAGAGTACATTATTCATAAGGTTAAAGATAGTTACTCCTTATATATAAATAAATAATTAAGTTTATGATTACGAAAATAGTTATATATCAATAGGCCGGGAATGTTCGATCGATTTACATAACATACACTTTGTTTCAATATTAAGGAAATCTTGTTTCGAAGTTATAATAGGAGAGTTTGCATTGTTATGTACATCTGGGTGCACAGTGCCCCTAAGGATATTGTTTGCTCATTGATCATCAAATGAGTAAAAAAAACTCTTGGGTGCACCATGCACCCTAGTGTATAATATTACTTTCATCATAATAGTGATTTAATTCCGATGTAATCCTCTATTTTCTAACCTAATCACTCAGGTTTCTCTTCTTTTCTCTTTCATCTCGTTATGAATCGTATATTCCATCTATTCATGTCGTTATAAATTAAAGAAAATGAAGAAGTATACAAGAACAATTAATAAAATCCCTTAAAATAATAGATTATACACTGACACGGTGACACGCCTAGCACCATATATATGTGGTAGATTACCTTTAAAAGTGGGAATTTTTTTTTAGTGGAGAACAATGTACCATAAAATGAAAATAAAAAAATAAAAACTATAAAAACCCACATTCATGTAAAAAAGTATTCCACTTATATTTGGCAAAAGTTAATTCCTAGCTAGTTATTTCCATGACACATACAACACAAAAGTCAGTAGAAGAGCTAGGGCATGAATTCTGTCTGAAATCCTCTTATAACATTCAATGACAGTTCAGGAGAGATTTATGATTCATCTATTGGTAGGTATTCCACAATCAATATGCTTGTTTTGGACCATTCATGAATTTTCTAGATTTTTTTTAGAGCAAAATTTACCAACTGTTATCTAACATCATTTACTAGCTAAGGTGAGGAAGTCAATGTTTGTAATTTATGAAACTTTTGTTACTAGTAGTAGAAATAGGAGATATGATAGGACTTACATGTCCGGACGGTCTGGTTAACATTCTGTATCAATTGAAGCTTTGAACGATCATGAATAATAAATTAAAAGCGATTAAAAGTAAAATGTTAAGTACAGATCACAATAAATAACGTGTAATTTTCACATAAATTACTAATTTAACTTTTTAGCACATTGAAAAACATTTTAATTACTAGCCATGGAAAATTGATGTCATAATTTAATTTTATAGTGAAGTAATATTTTTTGATGGCAGCAAAGTATAATGTAAGTATAATACTAGTGCTTAAATTTAAATACTAGTATGACTTTGTCATGCCTGTCAAGTACACGTATATCTTTGATGTGATAGTAATATTTGGCATGAAAAATGCATTTTAGTAAAAAAAAATTAAAAGAAGAAGAAGAAGAAGAAAATAAAGGGCAGTTTGGAAACAGTAGAAAACACAAAAAATGGACATTCTAATTGTCATCGATCAGTTGGTTGTTGAGGCTTTGTCAAAAAAGAAAAAAAACAAGAAAAAAAGGTTGTTGTGGCCTATACATATATATACAAGTAATATATACCCTCTTATTTAAGGATTTCGCCTGCAATTGACATTAATTATACGTAGTATTATGTTGTATGGAAGTATTTATTTAATCTGTGTATTTTTTTTGGCAGATAAAATGTGTAAGTTGGTTAAGGTTATTAGGGACGGTATTCAAGATCTAAAATCAAATATTATCCATTAGTCTACTTTATTTATCGTTGTGACTTTCTATCTATATAATTATCACAAAATCATTACAATATGTAGAATTAGCTGAGCTTTTAAGAAATGATCAATACAAATGTACAAGAAATTTATAAAAGATAATTATTTCCTTGGTTCCTATTTCCTAATGTTTGTTATGTTGAGTGTTGAGACTGTTGACTATAGCTAGGATCTCAAGTATGGGAAAAATAGTGATTAAATGTAGGATCAAGGATATGATGATGCATACAGAATTCCCGGCCTGGGAGAGGGAAAGGGAGCTTTCTATAGAGCTTCAACCAATCCATTACTCCCTCTTATATATGTGTTTGATGTTCTTAGTTTGGCTATGTATACGAACTATTTTATCAACGTACTCTGTATATGTTTGACCATTTAAATTTTTAGTTTGGTTACATATAAGTAAAAATTATAAAAGCAATATTCTTAAAATACTTATTAGATTAAATAAGAATCAATAGTATGACCATGTCTTTCTTGTGTTTGGGGAATAAGATTCTCTCAATTTGTGATGAATATTTATAAGTTTAATTTCCAACACCACGAACATAAAAAGAAAAGGAGAAAGTATTTCTAAGTATTTATTATTGATTATCATAAGCACAAACGAATAAATAAGTCTTCAAATATAAACTTGTATATATTTTAAAAAGGATCTTGCTAACGAACGGCCCCGGGGGCGTTGGATAAGCATTTAAAATATCACCTAAAGTGGTATTAATTTGGGAAAGTATGACAAAATCACGAGTCGGTGTAATTATGTTAATTTTTAATTTAATCTTTCTACTTTTAGCCACCTTATCCAACACGCCCAGAGTTCGTTAGCTTTTGCATTTTAAAAATTGAAGAAAAGTACAATTAATTGTTCTAAACTTTTTTGAGAGGAAATACAGGTTACTTAAAATGGATAAAATGGCAAGCAGCATAAGAAATTCTCTTTTACAAATCTTAATTATATAATTAAGACCGTTGGCTGGCCTCCCATTTTAACTAGAGCAGCAACAGCATATTTATACAGTACTACAGTAGACTAATCTGATAGATAGCTCTTTATTCATCGCAGCACTGGTAGTACTCCTTTGAATTCCAAATAAGCAAATAATGAATTAATAAATATCTTTGCCTTTTTAATTAATATATAGTTGAAATTAAGAAGCTTTAGTCATGGGAAAATTAAATCATAATTTACCACAACGTCCACAAATATGAAATATCCATGTATGGAGTAAATATTTATCTCTTGGCCTGTACAAATATGTGTTCATTTCATTCAAATTACTACGTACTATGTAGGAGTTTATCACTAAAGTAATACGGAGTACTTTAGTAATAAATTACTCATAAATTAGTCACTAAATATTGTAAAATTTCAATTCCTAGTTTGAATAATTTTACCGAGTAATAAGTATTTGGTAGAATTGTTCAGGTAGTTATTACGAGTAGCTCATCAAAATTGTTTCATGTAAATTAGTGCAAGATATGTTGTTCTTACAAATAAGTATATTTAGATTTTTTTTTGGTGTTCCACCCAATTCACCTTATTAGCTAATTTGAATTTGGGATCAGTTTTGGGTGATTAGGTTACATTCTCCTCCCAATTGTTGTTGCGAGAGATCGAATACGGGATGTAGCTTTGTAAATTATAAAATATACAAGTAGTTGATTTCAAGTATCACGTCTACCAAAAATCCACATAATAACATTTATTCATGCATATGCCCTTGAAATTTTCTTTGCACCAAAAATTATACTAGTAGTTTATACACTACATGTTAATATGTTATTCATATATTTATACATGGTTTTTATTCCTTAATTGGTGCAAATATTTATACATGTTTTTTGGTCATCATATATTATATGAGTATTTGAAAGAATTAAAACGCCGTAAAAGAGTACACATGCCGTAGAAAATACGGAGTACGTATTAATTGAAATATTGTTAGGAGTATGAAGGGCAAAAATGCATCACTTTTATTTTGTCAAACTTTCAACCTTATTATTGATTATTATTAATTGGAAATTTTGAAAACAAATGCTGCAGAAGTTTATTGGTCCTATATGAATTTTCAGGCATGTAATGTTGTGATTTTTGTCAAAGATTTGCATTAATTATGTACCACTATACAGTAAAGTATTTTATTTAGAGCATATCAAAATATTACAAGGTCCATCACTAGATCGACCCAAATAACATAGCTTAGCTGTCTTTAGCAGCATCACCGGAAAGTCAACTATATGTTGCCATAACATATGCCTGTTATCGGAGTTCAAGCAACCTGAATCTCGCATTATTATTGTTATTTGTGACTCTCTAAACACTAAAATAATACGAAACACTATACTACTCCCCGTACATCATCGGATTGTAATCGGCAAATTACACCACTTTTTTGTCCTCACCAAAGACATAACTTCTTCATTGCCATCTGAAAATGCTAATACCAAGTATACTATGTATAAAACCAATATAACTAATCAATTTATTTAATTCCCTGTTTTTTATATGAATAAATCGAGTTTCTACCCTTTTCTAGGACTGGTCAATTATATAATGAGTCTATGACCATTAGTAAGTATTGATTTGGGCATAGGATTGTGGTCTTTGAGGGATATGTTTCCAAAATCTTTCTGGCTAAAAGGTATAGAAACATCTAATATGATTAATAAAAGATATGATATGATTTCATTACTTGGACTATCTTGTTATGGAGTATTTGTTTCTAAAAGTAGAATTCTTTGGATGATAATCAAAACGTTGTTTTTTCTTAAGAAATAATGTCAAAATTAGTGTATGATCTCACCAATAAAAATGAGTTTATGAAAAACACAAACGAAAGTCCTTTGTACTAACTCTCATGACTAAAAACATTACCGTCTTATACATGAATTACTACTAACTCTCTTATTTTAGTTGAATACATGTTTATATTGTTACTTATTTCAATAATAGCAAGTAAAAATATAGTGAGACTATTATTTTAGCTAACACGCACTTCATCATTAAGTAATTACGGAGTATTCTTTTATGGAGAAAAAAATTTATAGTTTGCAACCCTAATTTAGATAAATCTTGTCAAAGGATGAACAGTAAAATTTGAATATATTCCACTTATACACTAAACATTTTTTATTCAAATAGTTCACTATTTTATACAACCCAAAATTTGTTAAAAAAAAAAAAAAAAAGTATGTACATTTATTAAGACCTTTTCAATACTAAAAACAAATTGCCAACTTAAATAATGACTACTAATTTGTTTATATAAAAAAAAAAATCACAATATTTTACAATTTGCTATTTGTTTTTGACTTTTCTATAGTCCTCCAACCAATTATGACAACAACAAAGCAAAGAGAAAATCAAAGAGTATATAAACCAAAGAGTTGCATGTCATTATCCTAAAAAGAGTCTTCTTTTTTAAAAAACTTTTTGGTAATTAAAGTAGGCTGTGCCTTTGTGTGTTAGAGAGTGACATTTTCAAATAAAATGAATTAAACAAATAAATAAATTTCTTAATTTTTTTAAATTTTTTTTAAACAGACGGCTTGACCAGCCCAACTTCAAATCAAGCCATCTAAATCTCTCTCCTCTCTCTCTTTCTCTCTCCTACCACAATATTAATTTCCCATTAATATTTATGTTAATACCCATATAATTGTTTACTACGTATTTTAAAAAAAATTAATTATATGATCTGAAAATACTCTTTCTCTCACAAAACCCCATTGTCAACCAAGAAATTCCAAGAATTTAATTAATTTTTTCTAGAGAGAGATAGAAAATAGTTGGTGGGAAAGAAGTAAAGCTTGATTTTTCACTACTCAAGCTTCTCAAAATTGAGGTAATTTAAGAAGCTCACCTACATAATTTATTTATTTTTTCTTCTAATTTTTATTTCTCTCTCTAGAAATAAAAAAGTTGAAATCTTTATAATTTTTTGTTTTAATTTTTTTATGCAATTGAGCATTGTTGTTGATGTTGTTGTTTATCAAAAAACTGTTGCATAAAAATGGGAGTGAGTTGAGCAACAACAAAGAAAAGAAAAGATGTGTAGATCACTAAAACTTAATTTTTGTATATTGTTGTTGTTGTTGTTGGTTGCTTGAAAATGGGTGGATTTAGAAAACCCAATTTGTTAATTTTTATAGAATTAGTGTTATTGTGGTGTTGGTTGTTGAGATTTGGGAGTACATTGGTTTTGGTTGTTGGTCAACAGCAGCAACCACGAGTTACTGTGCCGTCTGAGCGAGTTGCACTGATTCAACTCAGATCGTCACTCGGTCTCCGAGCAAGGGACTGGCCGATTAAGCCAGACCCATGTTCATCTTGGAAAGGAATTGAATGTAGTAGTAATGGTTCTGTTATTGGGATTAATATTTCAGGGTTTAGAAGAACTAGAATTGGGGGTCTAAACCCTCAATTTGATGTTGATGCTCTTGGTAATTTGACCAATTTAGTGTCGTTTAATGCCTCGTTGTTCGAGCTCCCGGGTCGAATACCCGAATGGTTTGGTTTTAGGTTGGGTAGTTTGCAGGTGCTTGATCTTCATTCTTGTTCTATTAATGGTAGTATACCTTTGAGCTTGGGGAGGTTGACTAGGTTAACAACTTTGGATTTGTCTAGTAATGATCTTAGTGGTGTTGTCCCCTCTACTTTGGGTCAATTGGTGAACCTTAACATCCTTGATCTTTCCCACAATTCGCTTAATGGGTCAATTCCGGATTCCTTTTCGTCGCTTAGGAACCTCTCGTTTCTTGATATGTCATCGAATTCCCTCTCCAGGCCGATCCCTCGTGGTCTAGGGGTTTTGCAGAATCTCAGGACTTTGAATTTATCCAATAATAGTCTTATGTCTGTTATTCCTCCTCAACTTGGTGATCTTAGAGGTCTGGTTGACCTTGACCTGAGCTTTAACTCTTTGGTGAATTCATTGCCTCTGGAATTTAGAGGAATGCGGAGATTGAGAACGATGGTTTTAGGGAACAATAAACTTTCAGGGTCTCTGCCAGATGATTTGTTTCCAGCTTTGACCAGGTTGGAGATTGTGGATTTGAGCCACAACAACTTTACGGGTGTTGTTCCTGATGCATTGTGGTCACTCTCTGCATTGCGGCTTGTTGATATCTCTAGAAACACCTTTACGGGTATTCTTCCGAACATTACCTTGAGTCGCAATGCCACTGCTGCAGTGCTTAATCTTTCTAATAATGAGTTTTATGGGGGACTAAATTTGGTGCTCCAGAAATTTAGTTCAATTGATATATCTGGCAATTATTTTGAGGGCAAATTACCAGAATATGTGAACGATGGTGCATCTGTTAGAGCCAATTGTCTGCAACAGGCTACAGGTCAGAGGACAGAGGAGGAATGTTCTTCGTTTTATGCTTCTAAGGATTTGGTTTTCGACAACTTTGGGCATCCAAGTTCTGATGTCACTCCGGGGGCAGGACAAGTGCCTAAGAAAAAGAGTCACAAGCGCACTATTATATTGGCTGCAGTTTTGGGTGGCATTGGTCTATTGCTGTTGTTGCTTTTGCTATTGATACTGTTCATATGCACCCGAAGGAGGCATGGTACAAGGCAAAGAGGGAACGGTGTGGGTCCAATTCCTCCCACTGGAACTGTTCCTCCTTCACCAGGAGTTGCTATTAATTTTTCAAGTTTGGGAGAATCATTTACATATCAGCAGCTGGTTGATGCTACAAGCAACTTCAGTGATTTAAATCTCATTAAAAATGGGCATTCTGGTGATTTGTACCGAGGTCTAATTGAAGGTGGTATCTCTGTGGTGGTTAAAAAAATCAACTTGAATTCAGTAAAAAGGGAGTCGTACCTTGTAGAGTTGGACTTTTTCAGTAAAATAACACATCCCAGATTGGTTCCGCTCTTGGGTTACTGCTTGGATCAGGAAAATGAGAAATACCTTGTTTACAAGTACATGCCAAATGCAGACTTATCAAGTTCCTTGTTCAGGAAGGTCAATACCGATGACACTTTGCAATCCCTTGATTGGATAACAAGACTAAAGATAGCCATAGGAGTAGCAGAGGGTCTATGTTACCTACATCATGAATGTACACCACCGTTTGTACACAGGTAACTTGTTTTCCTATTCTTTTTTTTAATCTCCTCAGGTTGTATATTTTTTTTTTGGCCATCTCTATGTTTTATTTCTGGCATATCCTCTTCTGTTACGAAAGGATTATATTTTGATTATTTTCTTGTTCTTTTCAATCCGTGTGATTGGGTTTTAGCACTTGGAAAGGGGTATCTAGCAATATGTTCACCTCTATGACTATCTTAAGGTGCCTCAATGGCTGACTGTGTTCTCTTGTTTGGTGTTGCGTTTCTACATCCATCAAATTGGACCTTTTCTGAATAAAGGGCTGTATGCCTGTATCTGACAAAAGTAGAGGATTCACTTTTGCTATTGCTATGTGAGAATTTAACTCTATAGGTTTTTCTGGTTTAATTGTCATAGAGCCACTGTTTTTAAAATTGTTTTCTCCATCAACGTCATATAAGTCAAGAAATTGTAGAATAATTTAAAAGAGCCTTTATTCTTTGTAAAGAACTAAAGATACACTAAAAAGTGCGCTTAAGAAACAAAGACTATATATATCATACACAATATAATCACTGAATTTTTTACAAGGTTAGAATAACTACATTTTTACTCCTTTTGACTCTTCTAAAAGTTCCATTAGTAGCAGCATGCTTTTTTAAAAACAGTTTTAAGGTGTTTTAGAGGTGTGCCTCAACCCTCAGGATAAAGCTTCATAGATCAGAGCTGTCTCTGTGCCTTTCCTTAGGCAGTCCTGTTTATGTACTGGTGAATATATCATTAATTTGTTGCACACCGTAATCTTGTTTACTCTTTCTTCTTTAAGGGATATACAAGCAAGCAGCATACTCCTTGATGATAAATTTGAAGTAAGACTTGGCAGTCTCAATGATGTTTGCATACAAGAGGGAGATAGTCAGCCTGGTGTCATTACAAGATTGTTGCGGTTGCCACAGTAAGTATACCTTTTGTGTTATTAGCACATCTACTGACAGCTAATGTGCTAGGGTTTTTAAACTGCGAACCATATGCATGCAAAACTACAATGGACTTCTGTCCTAAGTCAAAATCATATTCTGTTGTTGGAATCATCAGGGAATTGGCTACTAAAGAATGATGTTATGTCCTTTTATATGTTGTTTTGTTTCTTTTTTGCTTCTTTAAAATTGGTCTTCCCTTTGTCAGAAGCACTGCAGTTTTCGTGTCTTTTAAACTAGTCTTCTCTTCTTCAGAAGCATTGCAGTCATTGCTTCTTTTTAACTGGCCTTCTTTTTTTCTACTAATCGAGATCAAGTGTCCAATTGTCTATGTTGACTATGTACCTCATCTGCTGCTTCATGTGTTCTTTAAAAGACTTAACATGAAGCTATATTAACTTTTGGTTTGCTTATTTATCTGCAGGACCTCTGAACAAGGGCCATCAGGTATGTCAACCGCATTTGAATTTTATTATCATTAGTTTTCCCTGCTGTCAATATTAAGAGATAAGAGATTAATGCTACGATTTTGTTGGAGATTTCTGAATGCCTCTTTGGTCTAACAGATAGTTAATTAGTTTTATCACGTATGATAAAAATTACGTGTACTCCTTATTTCTTGAAAATCACTTGACTTACTAATTCTTCCAAGATGGGTTATGCCCTATGACATTGAACAGCACAATTGAAATAAATTGATGTTAGGATGGATGATCAGTAAACTTTAGATTCCACTGTTCTAGAACTTAGAAGAATATTCAGGTTGCATTTGACCCTATGGAGTTTTTGTTATCTTTTATACCAATTGTCTTTGCGCTTTTTAATTTTTATTTTTAAAGACCAAATAGTCTTCGTGAACTTTGGTCGTTAGATTAAGATTTTGTGGGCCATAGATGGTTTTCTATATTCGGTTATTGTGGCATTATCATATACTTCTCTCATTTTTACTGTAGCTATCTTTGGTCATTGTATTTGAGTTGTTTTTCCCCATTGTAGTTTTGTAATGCAATACTTAGGTAATTTGTAGGAAATGCAGGTGGCTAGTTGTCTGGTATATGTGGAACCTCTAAGCTTTCTAATAAAAAAAGAAAAGAAAGTCACATTAGCCTTTTGTTAATTTTTGTGATGTGGGGAGGATGTGCAACTTGAACAATTGCCTTTAATCAGATTTGCATGAAATTTCTGTTGACTTGTTAATCTGAAAAGACTTCGTCAGTAACATACATTTGTTCATTCCAGGCTCTCAGACATCGACTTGTGCATATGATATTTACTGCTTTGGAAAGGTGTTACTTGAGCTAGTCACTGGCAAACTTGGCATAAGCTCATCAAACGATACCAGTATGAAGGAATGGATGGATCAAACATTGCCCTGTATAAATATGTATGACAAGGAACTCGTAACAAAAATTGTGGACCCCTCTTTGATATATGACGAAGACCTCCTTGAAGAAGTTTGGGCAATGGCTATTGTTGCTAGATCGTGCCTCAATCCAAAACCTTCAAGGCGGCCCCTCATGAGATATATTCTTAGAGCATTGGAAAACCCATTAAAGGTGGTAAGAGAAGAAAATATTGGTTCTGGAAGGCTTAGAACGACTTCTTCCAGAGGATCTTGGAATGCATCAGTATTTGGAAGTTGGAGGCAAAGCTTAGATGTGGGTGCTGCCCCTCCTGCTCCCCGAGTTGAAGGAACAGGCAGTCTTAAACGGTCGGGTACATCTGGGTCTCAAGGCAGTGGGCAAGTTGGCGGCAATGATAATTCGTCCTCACAACGGCGGCAATCTAGGGAGATATTCCCAGAACCTGTAGACGTGCATGATATAGAGAGACCGGAGACAAGATGAACATTAGAGTAAGAAAGTCAGTTGAATTGTTCAATTCACATTCTTCCCGACTCACTGGTTTAGTGCATCATGTATTGCTTTCTACAGTTAGTGGGTTTTCGGGGCCAGTTTTGGTGTCGAGTTATTTCAGTTTTCTGAGGTGTACAGCCGTTGTGATGAAAGTTTGAAATTTGTTGGAAGGGTGCTCAATTATACGAGCTACGACTACTTTCAAGCTAACTGATTGATGTATCTTGTATGAGAGAAAGGCAGCACATCCTGACAGCCAATCGTTCTCATTTGTTTGAGCTTGTTTGTGGACAGTCAACCAGAAAAAACAAGCTGCTACAATTTTTTCTGTAATTGATCTATTTGATTTTCGGGTCGTCATCGTGAAAGGTGTAATTAGTAGATGCTTAGAATTCTTGACTGCTTTCTTTCATTTATAGATTTCTATTTTGGAGGGATCAATGGGTGCAAAGAAGTGGAAAAGAAACCAGAAACACAACATAACTTCATTTTTTTTTAATTCTTCTTTATTTATTACGCGAAGTTTTTTATTTATACTTTAAAGAACTCTGGTATTGAAAATGTGTTGCTTAACTTATAGTAATCAATAACATCAATAACATAATACTAAAACAGACACCTGGAATGACACGTGTTAATTCGTGGTGTTATTTTTTCCTCTAAAAACTCCACCTCCATTTTAAGCAAAAAAAAAAAAAAAAAAGAACTCCTTTATTTCTAAAATATTTGTATAATACAACTATAATAATATTATTTCAAATCTTATACAAATATATAATCTTTTTTTAGTAAAATGTATTTCATGTTCTTAATTTTTTCATTTACATTCACCTAAAAATTTATTCTAACTCTTTTAATTATAGAAAAAGTGAGCCACTGGTTTAAGTAAAAGATACTATCATTACCGCATGAACGTCTCTTAAACGAAGTATTATTGAATTTTGCCGAAAAAACAATAATAAAATTAATTCATATAATTGATGTTAAGGAAATTGCTTTAAAATATCACTTTAATTTATTTTTTTCAAATACCTTTAATATTTTGTTCGTAGACTAATGGAGTATTAGATTTATTTTGGTGTTCCACCCGATTAACCTTTTTGAGCTAATCCAGATTCAGGGATTAGTTCTGGGTGGATAGGTTCTAGTCCCTCCCAATTATTGAATATTAGATATATGACTATAAAATAAATGTTGTGTTCGACAACTATACTATACGTCTAATTCTAGGAAAATGCAAAGAGTCAATTATTTTTTTTGTTATTACGGAATTATCAAAATTAATATCTTAGTAAATACAAAAAAATTATTAGCTTTTGCTGAAATATTTCTTTGAGATAATAAATTTATTACATTCGACATTCATTAATTATTCAAACTCTTTTTAAATTAATTTATATTTCTTTGAGATAATAAATTTATTACATCCGACATTCATTAATTATTCAAACTCTTTTTTAATTAATTTATATTATATTACAAGTAATTGCTATTAAAAAAAAAAAGCTATTCAAAAAATATTATATTACAAGTAATTATAGGAAAAAAAAAATTATTACTACCGTACATCGCACGGACACTAATCTAGTATTCTAGTAATGTATATAATGAATCATTTTCATCTTTGTTGCATTTCTTTAAGGTTGGAAGTGGAATAAAAAAAGTTGAAAAATAAGGTCCTACCGAGATTTGAACTCGGGTTACTGGATTCAGAGTCCAATGTCCTAACCGCTAGACCATAGGACCTTGTTGTTAAGTAAATATGGATTATTTATTTATTTATTGCTTTCAGTGCACTATTTTCCTGACAATCTCCTTTCAATCTTAATCACACATACAGTGATACAGAACTTCGTAACCATTTAAATTCATTACGCTAACTTTAAATTTTTTAATTTCGTACTACCCTACTGTAAAACATACGAGTAAGATTTTGGCGTCTGAGTTTGGCGTATAAAAAGTACTGTAGTAAGCTAACTCTTGAGTTTGGCTCTGTCTAAACCACCCCTTATTTATATATCTTTAAATATGGAGCACATATCATGTCCATTTTGATATACTAGTTCCTATAATTTTAACTTAATGTCTTATATAGTTATATGACATACTGACATACGGAGTACTTCACATAAATTAGAATATAGTTTGTATAACACGAGTAAAAAAAAAAATGTTGTGGTATTATATCAAAACAAAAATAGGCTACTATGGAGTAAAACATTTTCTTATACTAAAACAAAAAAAGGTATTGTGGTATTATATCAAAACAAAAACAGGCCACCAAAACATTTTCTTATACTGTCATAACGACGAACAAGACCTCTTAGCGTGACTACGCGTGCGGACTACATGTGCGGCGAGGGGCTGAGCGGCATAGTATACCGAATTCACAACAAATTTAAATTGATAATGAAATTTAATTACTAGTATTAGTCTACGATAATTTAGAAATGGTGACAATTTTTCAGACAACCTAAAATAGTATTCTTCGTTTAGATAATTCATTTCAAGGACGGAGTTTTCATAATTATGTACTCTACTTTCACCATCAAACGATCTATTTATCTATACATCTCAATAGCACATAGAGCCTATTCAAGTACAAAGTATTAGCAAGTTTGTATACAATGGGTTGGGACCAAGGGCTAGTCAACCTGAATCAAACAGCACAACATTAGAATCATTACTCCGGAATGAGCTAGAATCAAGTTCACCAACAGAAGAATAATCCTCAGTTTCAGAATCTGCAGCTTCTTCATGAAGTGTAGAAGCGCCCGATTCAAATCTCTGCCGCTTTTCAACTGCAGCCTTGACTCGTTGCTTAAATTCCTCGTCACTGCTTGCTAACATATACCGGAGTTTGAAGTTCACCTGATTCTCTAGCAAAACCTTGTGCCTTGGTATGATTCTGTCTTCTAGAGAATAACTGAAAAACCTGAATGATAACAACCACTAGAATTAGTCAAAATAATGGAGCATTTGCTCAATTTATAACCATTTTTTGCCAGTTTTGTCTTTGACTGGGAATGTTTAAGAGAGTTTGGAGAAGCTTTTAACAGAATGATGACAAATTTTGTTTATAACTGTTATAAACAAAGAGTTCCTTCTACGGAGTAATAGGAGCAAGCAAGCGAAACTAACATTTGTCCATCTAAATCTGGTGAATTTGTATACTTTATATTAAAATTAAGGATTTCACAAGTATTGTACGTCATATAGAGCTATAATTAAGAATTTACCTTGGAAATTCGATGAGATCCTTTACAGGACGGATCATTGTTCTTCGCAGGTAGCGATACTTGGGTCGAAGAAGTTCGACATTGTATCGCAAGAGCATTGGGAAATCAGCAATCATCTCACCTAACAGTCGAACACTAATCCCAAGCGACAGATAATACTTTACGTTGCCATCCAGCTTATGCGCAATGCTGCACCCCAATAGCTCTGGTGCCAAAGCCACCACCTTCGCTATATTTTTCTGTGTGACTCCAGCTTTGGTAAGTAGGAACACAACCTGGCAGTGAATCATGACTTAGCCATACATAAGATAGACATTTGGCCATTCAATGCCAATAGATCAACATTTAGAGTCACAATAAATCATGAGAAGCTAATACTAAGTTGAGATTCAAAGGTACATTATCATGATGGACTGATGGGAGCAATTTTCAACACTTTCCATAGCTCGTAGTAAACAATTTTGAACTTCAAGAGTAAAACTCATTTCAGAATCATCTAGCCCCAGATTAAAGGAGAGGGAAATAGAAAGGAAGAAAGCACAACCAAAATTACGAGTATTATTCTATATGTAACTGAGACGAAAAGTCTAATAGTAGGACCAACTCCTCAGTCTTCCCTTTATTGACACTATCAAGTAATGGAATTAAACAGCATTGTATTCCAGCATAGAATTATTTTGTTGTTTAAGCAGCACAAAGGAAAAGCTCCAATCTGTATTCTATCACTAGACTCTAAAGATACAACTCCTAGACAGTCCAGGTTCAAGAACAATAAATTCCATATAGTCATATACCCATATCACAGGAAGATGGAAGTATAACATCATCAACAAATGTAAGAGAGAACTAACCACTGGCCGAATTTTCTTGTAAAGGCTGTATGTCAGCAACGGAGGAAACTTAACAAGCATGCGACCGATGGCATCATCTGTGATACCTAAGTCTTGCAGAAACCGTACCTACAAAAGATATTAAGACACCTGTCAAGGAAGCTAGAAGACAGCAGGTGCATTCAAGTATAGTTGCATTTCTCAGAAAAATAAAAATAATGTACTATAGAGTAGTATACAACTAAAAAATACTTTTACAGTAGAACTAATCCAATATGATTCGTAGATGGCATGTTCACTTATTTTGAGGAGGAGGAAAATAAATACACTACCTTTGGAACAATAGTAGCTTCCATGTCAACACAGAACACCATTGGTTTGATGACAAGCATTCTTCTCATGCCATCTTGATCAACTCCAAGATAATAAAGGAACTTGAGAAGAGGTTTCCATCTTTCCTCAATGCTACATGCCATCAACTGAGGTTTAAATGCCAGTAATCTTCCAACATCATTATCGCCTAGCCCAAATTCTTTCAGATAGGTTACCTAAAACCAAAAGTCTCAATCACCTTAATACATGAATATTGTATTCCATTGAAAATAGATACATGGTGACAAAATTTATTAATCTTTGAGCACTGTTCTTCCATCATTTGGCTATTAATAATTACTCCTATTATCTAATGGGTCTAATATGGCTCTCATTGTCAGTTTCGAATAAACAAAAAGAAATGCATAGTCATTATACCTTTTGCTTCATCTCTTCTAAAGCAAAATATCCAAGGACTTTGGGGAAATCATAAACCATAGTACCAAAATCACGGTTGTTCATGCCCATGTCTGTGTAAAAACTCACACGAGTTTCCACTTCTTCCATGCTAAAAGCCACTAATTCAGGGCATCGGCTGATGACATAACCCATCCAATCCCTCCTCACACCTTTGTTCTCTAGATACACAACAATCTCATCCATTTCTTCTATGCTACGCCTCAAAATGGTCTCTCCAACTCTCATGAACACAACTCCTATGTATCTTCCATTCACATGAATTGACTTCAGCCATTCTACATGCCCTCTTATTAATTGGACATCCCCGTTTGCCATGCATATGATTCTACCAATCTGAGGGTGTGACAACGAATTGTGTTTCAACCACCTACAATATAATCAAAGAAACACGTGATCTCTCACATCAACGGATCAACCTCCTCAAAACAATAGCTAAACAAGCTAAGGTAGTTTTTATCAACTACAAATTCTTTGGGACCTTTCGTATGCCAACTAACTTTTCAATACGACTTTGCAAATCAAACCAATGTGGCTAGTGCAATATATTACCCTTCTGGAATTTACCTATGCAACATATGATTTTTCAAGAAACATATTCAAAGAATTTGCTAACCTGTGAAAGGAACTAAAAATAAACAATGTACAAAAGCATCATCTCAACTATCAAATTACACATAAGCATTAAAAATGAATATTGCAAATTATCATGAAACCCATCAACATACTCACTCAAATAAAAGGGAAATATGGTAAAGTTATAAGAGCGTTACTCCAAATCAAATCTCCTCTACATTATTACCCTTAGCAGCTCTCTTTGCGCCAAAATAAGCAATTTAAATGAGCACGAAGTAACAAACATTAAATCCATACATATACGATCATAAACATACAATTACACAATTCACAAGCAAAACATTACCAAAATCCAAAAAAGAGTGAGAAATTCAGCTCACCTAATAAGAGGAACAACATTAGACTCCTCAATAAATTTTCGAGCTCGAGCATTAAACGAAAAACTCGAAAATTCAGGAACTTTCTTCAAAGCAGCAGCCTCAATCATCACCAAATCAATAAAATCACCCAAATTAGACCCCATATTCCTAGAATAAGTAATACCAAATTTACCCTTTCTAACCATAAAATCAATAAAAATCTCCAAACAAACTTCCCTCCTTATCTTAATAGCCTTCATCAACATCTCACCTTCTTCACCATCATCATCTCCCTTCAAAAGGGTATTCAAAGGAGGGAGAGAAAGGTCATTTCCATGAGGTGGGCGGGTATAAATTGAACCCGGAAATTGAGGTGGGCGTTTTCTAACAAGGGTCAATTCCAAAATTCTTGCTTTCTCTTCTTCTGATAACAAAACGTCGTCGTTTTTTTCGTGGGTTGGAAGCCATTGTTGTTGGTGGGGGTTAAGGAGGAGGAAGGAGGTGGATTTGGAATTGTGGGTCCGGAGAATTTGTTGGGTGTTAGGGTTTAAGATTGGGGGTTTTGGGGGGTCAGAAGGTTGAGGAGTTTGAGAGGAGAGAGAAAAATTGGTGGTGAATGGAGAAGATTGGTGGTGGTTATGGTGGGTTGAGAGGTGGAGGAAGGTGGTGGAAGTGGTGGTGTGGCAAAACATGATGATTTTTTCATTTTGGATAAAGTGGCGCCATGGGTTTAGTTGAGCTCACTCTACTTGTCATTTTGTCAATGTGGTATTCCGTTTATTGATCCAAATCGTAACATCGTCTTGTTTTCGACTTGATCTGACCTGATCTGAAACCAATCAAAAAAATAACCAATTTAGATTTTATCTTATATAATACAATGATTTTAGTTTGAAATAGATTAATCTGATGTAAGTCACTGTATCCGATTCGAACACTCGAATTGACACCTCTAATTACACAGAGTTATGCACGGATATTTAGTTGGAGTATATGAAATACTACATATGAACTAATTTATTTTTTTACTTTTTTTTTTAAAAAAAAGATAAGGAATATAATATCAGAAATTCCTCCTCACAAGGGAAATTCCTAACGTATCACAAGAAAGAATAAGGAATAGGCTAGAGATATTACAAACATCAATATCCATATTATCAGACACTAAATGACTTACATTAGCGATCCAATATGCTGCTCAATTTGCCTCTCGGTAAATGTATTGAATACTCCAATTATGAAATTGTGTGAGGAGAGACCGAATATCTTTTATAATATGCTCGATTTGCCAATGAATTGCCCAAATTCCTTTCACTGAGTTGATGACTAATAGATTATCACATCCAATTTCAATGTTCTGAATGCCACATTGAAGAGCTAGTTTGACTCATTTATGAAGAATTGTAGCTTCTGCTATAGTTACTTTGGTGTTACGGAGTACGAAATACTCTTATTAGGTGGATGCCTACTGTACATCTGATATATTTCTTGAATATTGTTAATTGTTCTCCAAACAAACACTAATTATATTACTGTATACGTAGTTTATTACTTTTGTTCATAGATGGAATAATGTACATTCTCTCCAAACATTCTCCTCTATCTCCTTATTGTGATTTCATTTCTTTACTAGCATAGCACCCGTGCGATGCACGGCTTACAAATCTTGATACTTATATTCATTTAACAAAATTTCAAGATAAAACAATTTAATGAGTAATAATGAATTTACTTACATAAGTGTCTTAATCATACATTTTTCACCTCTCAAAATAATATATACTACTTTTAAATGGGGGATTTTTCTGCGTGGCTAGTCACACTGAGTGGCCTCGATCAGGGGTTACTCGAGTTGACTGATCTTGTTTGTAGGTTAGGCAGTGTCTCAAGTTATTGAACGTATGTCATTATCAAATCATTTTTTTATTTTATTTTATTTTGAAGACATAATACGTAATATAGCATAACTTAGTGAATTAATACTGGTGTTTAATTTTGAGGTAAAGAGTTTAAGTTTAAGGAACAAAAATCTATAGGTACAATAATATAGAACCCATTCACGCCTCAACCCCTAATTCTCTTTAGGGTACAATAATAGAGTTTCTGTATATTTTTTTAAAAAAAACAAAATTAAATTAAATTAAATTAAATAACAAATCATTCTCCTGCTGATTTTGTCCATGCAAGTCCACAACATGTCATACCATGCCAGGCTAAGTACTTCCCAGCCCAACCTATTCCCAGCCATAGAATTGGTAATGCCTAAGGATGTCGCAATGAAAAATTTATTTCTAAAATCCAACTTCAATCAAAGAAAATATATATGCCCAATGTGTTTTCCCTGCAGGGATTGAAATATGACCTTCGGGAGCCCTGGCATATAGTGATATAAGTTGAGTTATTTAGCAGCCAGAACTAATGGAGTAATGGCTAAACATATACCAAAATCTACAAGATAGCAATTTAACAATGTTTACAAGGGCAAATTAACAAAAAAAAGCAACAAAACGATCTCTGAAACTCCATAAACAGAGAAATTTTATTGGTTTTGATTCAGAAGCCACAAAAAAGGAAAACATCATAGCCTCATCAAAGCAACTGAGATCAGCGATACAAACTTTCTGATCTCAAATTCTCTGAGATCTCAGTTTCCCAGCGATCACCATTTTCCAGAAGTTTCTCCTTGTCATACAGAAGCTCCTGCGACAATTTGATGAACAGAGGCCTCAGGAATAGCTTTAAACATAACAATGAGAAAAGAAAGAAGGAAGCGATTTGGTTTATTGTCAATAACTAAATACTTCTTCCATTTAAGCAAGCTGTTGTACAGTTGTACACGACAGGGATTTTAACAGGAATTTACTAACCTCGTGAGTTTCTGTTGCAAATTCAAAGTTTGGTCCTTCAACAATGGCATCAACAGGGCATGCCTCTTGGCAAAATCCACAGTAGATGCATTTTGTCATGTCAATATCATACCTTCAATAAACCCATCATCAGTTAGACATTTCAATAACCATTAACCAGGTATGACAAATATGACTATATGAGTACATAAGATTTTCAAAATAAGTAACTATATTACCTGGTTGTCCTACGGCTTCCATCTTCCCTTGCTTCTGCCTCAATAGTTATTGCTTGAGCAGGGCAGACCTAATATTAAACAGAAATTCAAATTTTAGTTTTCACCACACCTTCTATCAAGAGCCAACAGCTCATGACTGGCGAAGCTAATAAGCAGATCATAGATCAATTAAACCGTAATGATAGTGCATACTACATCAAGCATATGCATTCCTATACTACATACTACTGGAAGGAGATGGCAAAAACAGCGAAAGGCAAAGCAAAGCACCAATAACTGGAAAGCAGGATTACACGATTTCCGCATCTAATGCTTAAACTTCCAATACAGACTGAACAACACAGATCAGATAGTATTTTCAAACTAATAAGTTCAAACTAATTAGTCCTAATACATCTTATATTTTTATGGAAGCAAAAGAGACAGCTGAGAGCTTTTTCTCATTATAGACATTCAACTGTCTCTCAATTCTCAAACTTCATCTACATCAGTTTTTATAGTTTTCGGGCTAGAGTGTATGATGGGCAGGCATTATAGCACTTAAACCTAAAAGACATACAACCCTACAAAACAGTTATATTTTTCAAGTAATTGTATAATAGGTGACTGTCAAATGATAGAGAATGCACTCCCTAGATTCATCCCTCTAATAATGACAAGGTCCAAGACTCCATATTTAACTATGCAGCAGGATATGTACAAATTAGTACCCTACGGAAAATAAATTATCATATAAAGATAACAGATCATTAGAAGAGAGAATATAAAGGTAGCAGGTCTCACAGCTTCACAGAGTTTACAGGCAATGCAGCGTTCCTCTCCTGTTGGATAACGGCGGAGAGCATGTTCTCCACGAAAACGGGGGCTCAAAGGGCCCTTTTCAAATGGGTAATTGATCTGCAAAATGGAAGCGTGTAAAAAAATATTGCCGTCTAAAATTAGCCGTGACAAAATATTAAATTCCAAAATTGAGCAGTTAATATATAGTAAGAAGATACTCACAGTCACTTTGTCATCAAAGAAATACTTGAGAGTCAAAGATAATCCTCGAACCATCTCCGTGAGAAACAAAGTATTTATGCTTCTCTCAAAAACTGCAACCAAAAATAAAATTGCCAGGACTTAACACATGCTAAAATTGAAAAAAACCTTCTAGCCACAAAACTGATACATTAGCCAAAGCCAAATGACAAACTTATTATAAATTTTAAGGAGTCAAGACTATTGCATTACCGGAACTCCAATCCTTTGATATCTCTTTAACAAGCTGTTGTCTTTCTGCATCATCTGTACGAAGTAGATCATAAAAAGAGTGAGAAACAATGACAATCTATTATAATTTTATTTGTTTTTTTTTTCATGCATCCTGTCCATATTGAAGTGCTAATTTCCACCAGGATATTTTAATCAGATGCATCCAAGCCTATCAAAGGCCTAATACATAAATATCTGAAAATCTGCTACAGAATTTGAATGCTGCCTATGATTGAGCCTTTCACACAGTTATATCTAAAATCCTGAATTAAAAAAGTCAATTTTCTAGGGCAAGGAGATAATAATTCACCACCTATTGACATAATCACTTTGATCGCAGTAATTGGGTCAAGGAGAATCCAAAGATAGTAAAATGTTCACTATGGCCCGATGGGGTTGTAGTAAAAAATAAATAAAATAAATAAAAAAGCAGCCTCATTTTCCTTAAATCTTAAAACCACTTCTTCTGAGGTTTCTAAATACACCTCTAACCAAAGGGACAGCATTAAGATTGTCCAGGCAAAGTACAATTAACATATTATTCACATACCAAAAAAAAAAAAAAAAAAAAGGGAGGGCAAGCTCCAGCTCCACCAACTAATTTTTTTCTAATAAGTACTCAGTATCCCCATGTGTACATAATGGGGAATTTGTGACAATAGATACATGTTACCAGTACACTACTTCCTGAATGGGAATAGGCTAATGTTTTCTTTTCAACATACATGAAATTTATAATATTTCATACAAAAAGTTGATATAACTAGGGGCATAATGGCCCAAAAAAATCACCTTTGACCAGCTATATATTTTTAAAATCCGTCTAAACATTACTGTAACTTCAAATGAAGCTAAGATCTTAATTTTACATTATTTAGCAGCTTGATATGTACTTTAAAGCCCAAAACTCATACACAGATTCATTAGTCACTTCTTTTTTTACACAAACCCTAACCAACTGCTGTCAATCTCTCATAAGAGAAAGAGAGAAGAGAGAGAGGTCTGGATAGAGAAAAAGAGGAGCAAAGAGCTCTAATTCAAATCTGCACAAGGGCCAAGCATGCATCAATCATTTCATCAGCAAATTTTTCAAGTCTTGCACAGGGACCAAGCCTTAAATGCTTACAATAGGATTAAATTCGCCGGTATGGAGAACCTGAACATATCCCCCAAGCATAACCAAATGTCGTCCATCAGCTGGTCATATGTGCAACCCAGTACCCTAATATAGTTGAAGTGCATGAGAGTTGGGGAGGAAAACTTGAAAGAAGTAATCAAATACTTCCTTTTACCATAAATGGGTCATTACTTAATAGAACGTCCTTCATTAATGGAAGTGACGCTGGTACGTACAGCCTAATGCATCTCAATGGAAGCTAAAATCATAAATCTACTCAAACAGGCTAATCAATTTCAGAGTAGTTCAGTTTGGGTAGAGCTACTAATTCTCTCAGATAACAATTACTTAGAATGCTATTGTTCAGTAAATCAGTAATGGCAGGCTTTACTGCACAAGTTAGCAAAATAAACAATGCAAAACATTGTGCAAGTAATTAGTGCCTTCAAAGTTCTGACAGATTGCTTACCCCAACCAATCATAATTCACAAATACAAATCCAAAATAAAAAAATAATTTTAAGCTAGAAAACAAAATATGCAAACTAATGCGCATCAGTCATCACAAGCAAACTTACAAACTGCAGACCTAATCTCAACATAGTATTTTCTAATGTAGAAGGCATTAAAAGAAGAAGGATAAGATAGTTCTACCAAATTTTTCCTTCATTTAAGACTAAATAAGAAAGGTCTATTTACATCTTAGCCCCCAATGCTCAATGTTCGGTAAGGTAGATTAAACACCTTTGAGAATTTCAATAGTCAAGGAATATCTTTCTCGAAATAAGTGTGATGTATTCTTTTCTACTACATAGCCCATCCATGATTTTATCATAAATCTATAAAATGTAGAAATATCTTTATTATCCTCCTTGTACAAAAGAAACATAATCTTAATGAGAAAGATAACAAAAAACCCTGGACCTGAAAAATCATGTTGCGTGATAGCATATCAAGTAAAATTAGAACATCAATTGATCCTTAATTTTATCCTACAGTCACTTTTCCATTAAGGATTCCAATATTCAACAACCGTTTATTAATTTCAGAAGAATTTCCATTCATCAAATGAATAAAAGGAAAAATTATACAAAACATAATTCAACACACCTTTATCAGTGGAAAACGAATGCTTGGTGGCAAATGATCTATCCTGCTGGCTAAAGCCTTGGAATGCTTGTCCAGTCAAAGCCTTCATAAGCAAAAGGGTTAAAAATTTACATTAACATTAATAAATAAATAAAAACCAAAAATCATAAGTCTAACAACAAAAAAGGCAACAGCAAATGACAATTTATACCAACTACTTCTGCAAATGGCACTAATTGCCACACTAATCCCAAAAAACTCAACCCATCTTTATTAACATTAACATAACAACACAATTTTACTGTGATTATTCTCAAACTCCTCAAGTTAATTTTAATAAGAGAATTATGGAGAAGACAATCACAATAATAACTAAAGGATGAGTTCCACATCTTAATATACACTCCCTCTGTATTTTTTTAGTACCCACTATACATTTTTGAGTTGTTTTTATGTGATTCACACACTTTAATTTTATTTTATTTTAGGCAAATGGGTATTTCTATCTTACCCCTTTACCCCACAATATTTACACCTTTACACTCATTCTTTAACCTTGTTCTTACACTCAACCACCAATTTACTACATCTCTTAGTTTATCCAGCTTTTTCTAAAAACATGAGTCTACAATAATGGGTACATCAAAAGAAAACAAAGAAGTATATGTGACTAAAGTGGAGAACGTATATAAGAAGATCAATTAATATATTTTCAGAGAATTTTTTTCCCCAAGGGACAAACAGATGTTTAGGATATATGTAACTTGCTACTTATAAGGCAAAGGGGTGAGTGATTGTATGCATTTGTTCACAATCACATCTACTATCCTTCCATACCTCAAAAATTCATATGGCATGGTATTGTACTCCATAATACATGATAGCTAGGCACAAACTGACCACATCATCCTAGAAATGAAGGCAATTGATGAAAATGTACAGTTTGAACCTCAAACATCTAGTAGGGAAATCCATCGATATTCATAATATCCACATGCTAGAAAGTTAAAGAAAATAAATAGAGGACTCATAATCAACGAATTCAATACGTGTGGCAAACTAAATGAACTGAGAATTAAGAATAACACAGTTAGGGGGTGTTTGGTATGAAAATTTGTAATGTAGGAAACGTAAACAAATAAGTGTTTCCATTTCTATCACTTTGGTATGAGCTGCAAGTAAGAAATACAGTTTTCAAAGGGTAACAAAATCCCCAAATTGTTACCCTTATCCAACTAGTGGAAACAAAATGCATTTCCCTCCTCAATCATAAACTCCACATTTTTTTCATTCCATAAAGATACCAAACATATATCAAAGGTAACGTGTATCATTACCCTTTCCCTTACTTATATAAATCCTTTTCATTCCGTTTACGGAATTTATACCAAACACCCCCTTAAAGGTTACAAACACTCAAAAAATCACCGATCATTTCATGGCAATTGATGATCCACAGTAACGACCTCCAAACCAAATAATTGAAAACAAAGCTGCAGATACTACTACATTATAAAATCATCCCAATCCTAGCTTCACCAGTATCGTATGGAGCCTTTTTCTTCCCATCTTCAAATGCTATGTTACCTGGACACGGCATTTTGGCCGGCATACCCGGGTCGATACGACGCGACACCGATCCGGGTATGAAATCCGTTCCGGATACTCCATTTTGTTCTCGGGTACGGCGGCCATTGAAGGAGTTGAAGCTTTGAAGAAGATGAAGACGGTTCTCAAACAATTTCGAAGATGAACACGATTACGAGTTTTCTCAATGCAGTTTTCTCTCTCTTTCTTCTTTCACGTGTATTTACTTATTTAATTTCTGAAGTTTTTGACTTTTTTTCTCCCTCCTCTCTCCTGATTTACCTAGCAGTAACATTTTTTTTTTTAATATATGTGCTTAAGGGTGGCGGCTAGGGTTTTGTTTTAATTGGTAAAAAGCTTAAAAGGCCTTAAACCTATGTTTCTCTATCAACAACTTGGGCTTTTTTTAAATAAACAACTTGGGCTTTTTATTTTGTTTACTTTTTTTTAGCAATCCACTCACCTAGATATAAAAATCTATCAATAAAAACCACCTATATAATTTTTGATATATTATGGACAAAATTATTGCCGTATCCGTACCCGAGTCCAATGTTAAGACGGTGTCCCCGTGTCCTAAATTTTTGAGAATGGCGTATCAGACACTCGGATACGTACCAATATCGGATACCCGTACCCGTGTCAATGTAACATAGTTCAAATGTATTGATGAATAACGAGTAAATTTCCAGAAAACTAAAATTCTCTAAATTAAACACCAACAACTTCCACAGGCAATCGACTACAATACAAAAGGTCAAGGACATTGAAATCATGACTAAAAATCATATTTCTGGATTTCGATTTTATTCTTTCCAAAACTCTGCACTGATTGATAAATCAAACTAGATTCAACATCACAACAAAAAATTAAATAAATTATCACAAAATTCAAGCATTCCAAATAACAACGAGCTAAGTTACAAATTCCCAAAGATAAATAAATGTGAAACAAAGCAATGCAGAAGATTATAAAATATGAAAAAATTCAGCAGTTCCAAGGGAATCATTCAACTGAAAAATCTAGGGTTTCAAAAAATGAGGAGGAAACTTACGAGCTGACGAGGACGTAGAGCGAGAAGAGACTTGCGAGCTAAGATCGCCGCCATTGATGGAAATGGTGAGAGAAAGTTTACGATTGATCGACGACTCGATGTTTCTCTCTTTTGGGGGACGTGGGTGGTTTTGAAGGTGGTAGAGTGAGTGACGGAAAGAGGGACAATAACAGCAACCGACTCGGAGATTGGGACCAAAGAAGGAAATGAACATCAAATGATGCGTTTTGGTGCATTTGTCCTATAAACGCTGCGTTTTACTATGGGGTTCCAAATATTTACAACTAGGTTAGAACCCATGCGATGCACGGTTTATATAAACCCTATTTTTAATTTTAAAAATAAATCGCTATTATACATAAATATAAATAAGAATTATGTATATTTTGTAATTTTAAAATTTTTATTTTAATCAAACTTATGATATAGTATCTGTTCAAGTTGTCTAATTCATAGTTCAATGTAGGATATCATTTATTAGTGTGTTATTTAAAATTGTTTCAATTTCCTACGATAAATTGATAGATTTTAGTTGTAATGTAGAAGCTTCCAATATTTAAATTTCAAAAATGTTAAATATGACATCTCTTCAAAAAACAAAAACAAAAAAATAAAATAAAATAAAATAAAAATAAAAAAAGATGACATCATCATTGTATTTAGGCAGGAAAATTTGAGAAAGCAACACGTGGCAATAGTGACGGCAGCAACTTCTGTTTTAGTAATTGTTAATAGATTTTTTTTTCAAGTAGTTCATACATTTTTTTTTAGAATGGTACGTCATTGCTATTCGCTATTATAATTATTGTTAAGAGCAAGATCAGCCCTAGGTCTTAAGATTCTAAATGACATTATCATTTTCTAATTTTGCGGTCTTAAGACAAGATTTTATTATTTTAAAACATTTATGAAGTTTGGTCTTAATAAAATCTGAAGTGGAGTCTTGAAAATTCAAGACTCAACTTCAGACTCAATTTAGCACTCAATCAATTTTATTTATTTTTTATTTTTAAAAAACTTTAATAATTTAATTTATATGTAAAAAATGAGTCTGAGCGATTGAAGAGATAAATTTTATCGAGTCTTAAGGAATCTTACATAATTATAAATTAGAAAAATAATTAAATTTAATCTAAAAAGTTGATGTGACAATGAATTAAAGTCTTAAGATGAGACTGTGCTAATCTTGCTCTAAATAAAGCATGATTGACTTTGTATGATCGGATTGATCGACTATTGAGAAAATGAAATACTTTGTAGCTTACTTTGTAGTACAAACACAAATACACAATATTGCAAGAGAAGAAAAAAAGAGCTTTTGACTTTTTATTTTACTAAGTTTGAGCGTAAAAATGAAAACTAATGTTGTATTTGAGGAGGCGCAACATTACATCAATTCTCTTTTATGCATCTCGAATCCAAGCCTCCTCTGCCCTTTCTCTTTCTCCTTCCACATGCGCTTGTTGCATAGTGATCATTCTATTGTCGTTGCTAAATTCTTTTTTTTTTTTTTTTTATAGGGATTGCTAAATTCCACTTTGCCCTTCATTGTTCTCGTTTTCGACTTTTAGTCGTGGTGACTCAATGGCCGGATCTACGAAGGGGGAGCATGTAGGTGATGCACTATATCAATCAAAGGGGGTGGGTGAACAATTATTTGAATTGTGTGTTTGTGCATTTTAGCTAGTGTAAAATCCACTAGATGAATTTTAAAAATGATGATGAAGGGTTAAGAAATGACATAGAATGAAAGCCAAGGATTAACAGTGGACGCAAACACAAAACGTTAAACTTGACCGTGGAAATATTAAAGTATTACAATATTATTAATTTTACGCTTTTAAAAAAGTGTAAATTATATTGACACAAACGTGAAATGTAAATACAACAATTGTTTTGATACTGAGTGAACATGTATGTACCGATATATGTTCAAAGAAGTTTATGGTACAATTTAGACCATTTATTAGTCTATGTAGATTGCGTGGATAGTAGTTACTCACAGAGTCACAGGAATATCTATGAGTATAAAATGTGAAATTGAGTCAAGAAGTATGGCTCCGTTTGGTTTGATGTAAAATATTTTTCATGGAAAATGATTTTTCCAATATTTTTTTTCTTCCCATTTTCCTTTGTTTGGGTTGTTAAGAGCATTCCCAACAATGAGCTAAAAAATGCTCATGAGCAAAATTTTGGATGAAATTAAAACAAAAATGACTTACATCAATGAGCAAAGGCAAAAATGCTCATGACCAAATGAAAAATGCTCAGGATGAGCACTTTTAAAGATGAATAGTAACCATGTAGGGTCCACAAGGCAAGTAAAAAAAAAGAATTAAAAATAATATAGTAGAGAGAAATATAAGAGGGTATTAGTAAAAGTAAGAGAGAAGATGTAGTAGAGAGAGAATTGGTGAAATTTTTTTTTTTGATTATTGGTGAGATAAAAATATAATCACAAAAATGGTCATGAGTTGGAAGAGAGAAAAAGTGGGTAAAGAGAGAATAAGAAAATCAAATTTTGCTCATTGTTGATAGTGCTATAAGGCCTTAAGGGGTGGAAAACAATTTTTTCCAAGGATGGAAAATTCCACCTTATTGATGGAAAATATTTTCCTTCACAAAACAAGAGAAGCCACATTTTCCTCTCTCCTCCTTTTTTTAATTCCCTCTTATTCATCCTTATATTTCCACTCTTATTTTTTTATTTTTCTTGAACTTTTATTGTATGTAACCAAACAAATGAAAACTAATTTGCAATTGTCCTTTTCTTTGACAATATGTTTTTCATAAAAACTAATTTTTCATTGAAGGTATTTTACATTAAACCAAACGGGGCCTATATTTGGTTGTACCATGTACACGATATAACCAATTTTCATGATGGTTAGGGGTGAGCATGGACTTAGGGGTGAGCATGGGACGGGTACTCGTACCGTTAGTATTAACGGTTCGGGTAACCGATAACCAATATCACAAAAAGTGATATCCATAAACCGAACCGATAAGTTCGGGTATCCGGGTTTTCGGATCGGTTATTGGATACATAATAAGATATCCAATAATGATAATTAAACTTAATGATGTAGTTATTATGACATCATTTAACACTAATTAACAACAATACCACATTATTTTGACCAAATTATTAATAATATTACTAATCATTGATATTATAAAGTAATTATGAAGTAAATTAAGAGTTTAAATTTTGGAAAAACAGATTTAAGTAGGAAAAATAAACAAAAAATTTCTTATCGGATCGGATCGGGTAATCATTTATTTTAAAAATGATACCCAATAAACATACCCGTTAACAAATTATCTCCCTGGGTACCCAAAACGTTATGTTTATCAGATCGGGTACTCTAATTTTCAAAACGATTATGAATCGGGTTTTCGAATTTTTGATTTTTCGGGTAGTTTTACTCAACCCTACTTATACTGATTTTTGTACAACGTATTAATAAATTAATAGGTGACTTTTTGTGTTTTTCAAATGTACTGTTGACATATATCAATGAAATTCATATACTACTTGTATTTTGCCAAGTACAATTTGATTTTATTTTGGGTTTTACGAATTATAAAAACATTATTATATACTTCGTAGGACCCTTCTCCTTACCGACTAAAAAAAATAAAAAAATAATATCACCAAAACGACGCAGTACTGTGGTTTCCAAATTCCAATTGACCATCGTGCTCAAGTCAAGCCTCAAACACCCATCTTCCTGCTAATCCAAAACCCCCCTGAATTATTTTTTTTTAGGGTTTAAGCCCTTTTTTTTTTTGTCTCTGCATTCAACCTGTAAAAACAATAATGGCAACAATGGGAATACGATCAGCCATCGCTTCAGGAGCTAGATTAATGGCGGTTCGATCAAAACCCTCTTCTTTTTCTCTCACTCCAAAGCAGCTTTTAGCTTCCTCATCTTCAAACAGACCCATTTCTTCCGCTTCTAGGTACCCCATTACTTCAGTTCATTCATTGGATTTTTTAAAATTTATTTTAAATTTTTTTGTGTAATTTTATTTATTTATATTGGTTGGTTTGTTACTTTGTTCAAGGTTGGCATCAATGTTGGGAATGGTGGAGTCACAGAAGCCGCTTCATAGTGCAATTGCTTCGGCTCGTCTTACGTCGATTCTTGCTCTTGATTCCAGCTGCTGGAGCTGCCTTTCATTAGGTGATTTGTTTTAATTGTTGAATTTGTTATTGAAATTTTATGATCGAGTTTAGAATCATAGATTATAAAATGTGGGTTTGTGGGCTGATCTTAAATTATGGTAATAATATGGAAGTTGTTAGTTGTGGTTTAGGTTTGTATGAATGTAATTTGCTACTTTGATTCTGACTCATGTGTGATCTCTGGGATATATATTTGATGAAAAACAGTCCGATACTAGTTGATTGTATGGTAAGGTTGATTGCTATTGTAACTTGCAATTGTGTTATTAGTCAATGCCTTGACTCTCGATGTTCCTTTGGGTTTCTCTCTTTGATTGGTTGGAGTGGGGGGCGGGGCAGGGGGGGGGGAGTTTTAAGTTGAGAGCATGTACGCATATAGTGGTGAATTACCATGGATGACAGAATGAGAAGGAATGAAACTCGATAACATGTGTAAAGTGAAGAGAGGAGTGAGGAAGAAGGGGGAAGAATGGAAATGGGTTATTTCTATTTGTTGGAATTGTACTTAGTGTGGCTACTTGTATGTTTTGACATAACTGTTGAACTAACACTATGTGATAACAATAGTGAAGGGAAAGGGAGGGGAAGGAAGGGAAGGGATAGGAAGGTGAGGGGAAGGAGAAGGTTACCTTTCATTTTCCATCCAAATCTTTCCAAGAATGGAGACATTTGGTTTATTAAATAGGGAAGGAAAGTGGATTTTTCCAATTCTCACCCCTTCCCTCCTTACATTAGATATCCAAGCAAATGATGATGCATCCTTCCTTTTCTCTTCTCTTCTTTTCTGTCCATTTTTTTCTATCCAAACATAATTGGTTAGCAATTTACAAGCAATGTAGTTCACTTTTTAGTATGCATTAAGCAAGCAGCTGCAACATACCTTCTAGGAACTTGTAGCAAGTGAAAGACAGTCAATCTCCATATGTGTGTCTCTCTCTTAGAAAAAAGATATTCTTTATCCTTGCGTAAAGCAGAATGTTAGATTATCATTATGAAAAAGATTAGGTTTAAAGATTTGAAGCTCAGTTCTTCCAATACATGATCGACAATGTAATTCTCAGAGATACGTTTACGATAGTTCAATTTTCTGTGATTGTGGAAGACTTGTCACTTGTGCATAGCACTTCTCTAGTTCTCTTCTCAGGATTCCCCAGTGGACCTTCACCTCATAGAGATAGACAGATAGTATAAGCTCCATCCTGCCTGTATTAAAAACGCTATATCAACAGATTGAGACCCTGTATAAGATCTGAAAGTGGAGAACTAGCATCTAATGTATGAGGGGTTGGTAGTGGCAATGTATAAAGAAAGATCAAGGGGCAATGAGGTGATGAAGATCCTGCTGTGCCCAGGTGTGCTTTGGTGTGACTCTTTGATGTAAGGCGCTCATTTTAAAACTATTAAAGAAATTTGCATATGTATGCCTCAAGTGTGCCTTGCCTAGAGCTAAAAAGGCGCTCTACCCTAATTGCTCAGCACCTTAGGTGTGCCTTTTTATACACTTCGGTAACGGAGGGTGCAAACTGATTTAATATAAGTATACCACTTTCATGATTTAGCTCTTTAGCAAACTTACTGTGACAATATCTACCATCTCCATTATATTCAACCTATAACCCTAGAACATGTTGTGTACTCTATATGCTTGATGCATTGTATTTATTTTATACATTAAGATTCCACTTTATATGTGTACAGAGTCACAGCCAGTCGGCATAATGTCATATACCTAGTTTGCTGCAGTATTCTTTAGAGTAGTGATCATTTCCAGAGTGGACATACCTTGTGACAGTAACGTAAGGGCTCAGTTTACCTGGAAAACCAAGGGGTAAATTGTATTAGTAGTGATCAATTCTAGACTGGACATACCTGGCAATCCATGACTGCCTTTTCCTTTTTTTTTTGCCCCTCTTCCGAAATTCAGGATTAGGCACACCAGGTAACAGCTCCGTGAAAATCTCTTCACACAAATTGGCATGTAAATAGGGGTGTTCATTATTCGGATAAAAACCGAAATCCAATCCAATCCAAACCGAATTATCAATTCGGATCGGATCCAAACTTTAAATTGGATCGGATCGGATTGAATTTTTTTGAAAATTCGGATTTTCGGATCCAAAAAACCGAAATAACCGAATTATGAAAGTGTTATTTTACAAAAAAAATATTGTTAATATTAATCATGTTAAACTATGTTTATGATTATAATAATAATATAATATTAATCATGTAAACCTATGTTTTCAATACTTGTATATAAACATGGGCAACGGGCCGTGCCGTGCCGCGGTGGGGGGCGTGCCGTGCCGTGCCTAATTTTGGCACACCCCAGCCCACGGCACGGCACGGCCCACGTGCCTGGCGGGCCGTGCCGGGCCGGGCCGCGGGCCAAACCGTGCCATTTTTTTTTTTTTAATAATAAATGTAAATACAAAACGATATATATATATATATATATATATATTTTTTAGTATAACTTAATTTTATATAAATAAAGTGATTAATTTATGTTTATGTTTATGTTAATGTTAATATATTTTGTTTTGAACAACTTTATTTAAATTAAGGTTATATAAATTATTTATCTAATTATGTTTAAGTTTAAATAAACAAATAAAAACAATTTTATTAATTTAGCAAAAAACAACAATGCATATAATAAAAAAAAAAATTACGAGTGCGATAATTCGAAAACACAAAAAATTGAAGAATAACTTAGTTTATTATATGCCGGTAGCCGGTACGATAAATCGATAATACAAATAATTAATGATAATTAAAAATCGTACAATATTTGGTGAATAACTTCATTTATTATACGGAATACGAAGTTCGATAATACAAAAATTGTACGATAGTGTATAATGTAAATATATAATAATGTAATTATTATTGTTCGTCTTCGTCTTCGTCTTCTTGTGGTTCAAGGTCATCGGCCAATTGAGTTGATTGAGAAGTATGAGAACTAAAAGAAGTCGACGTTCCTTCATCGTCGTCGTTTTGTGCATAAGTACGATCTTGAGAACGAGTTTCGGCATCTAACCAATCCTTGAAGCAAACACACATTTCAAGTGTTTCGGGTTTTAGTCTTGTTCTTCTATCGTCTAAAACCCGTCCCGACGCACTAAAAGCTCTTTCGGAGGCAACGGAGGAGACTTGGATAGCAAAAATATCACGAGCCATTGCCGACAAAATTGGATGTTTCATGGTTTGTGATTTCCACCAATCAAGGATGTCGAGGCCAAACTTCTCTTCATCGTCCATGTCTTTCATGAAATCGAAACTTAGGTACATTTGCAACTCCGAAACATCGCTTTGTGTTCTCCTAGTTGATGTTGATTCCGTACCTGAAAACTTGGATATCATGTTAGCAGCTTGTGCAAATAAACCTTTGGCCCGTTTACTTACGTTTTTGGATGTTTGAGAAGGGGCAAATCGAGACACGGTTCCATATTTACTTTCATAAACTCTATATAAAGAGAAAAACTCATTAGTCACCTTATTTTTAAAAGTTTCAACATCATCTTCTCAATTCATGTTACTATAATAAATATCAATCAATCAATCAATCAATCAAAGCCTTAATCCCAAAAGTGGGGTCGGCTAACATGAACCAAATTTGATTATTCCGTGTAGTCATCAACATAAATCTTTCTCCTCCATCCCTTACGATCCAAAACTTCATCCTCACGTAAATCCATGCACTTCATATCCTTCCTCACTCCTTCCAACCAAGTCATCTTTGGTCTCCCTCTTCCTCGTTTAATCCCTCCATGGTCCCACTCTTCCACTCTTCGCACCGGTGCACCCTCGGGTCTCCGTCTTACATGTCCAAACCAACGCAGACGATTTTCCCTTAATTTATCTACAATGCCCGCCACACCTACTTTCTTGCGAATAACCTCATTTCTAATTCTATCTCTTAAAGTGTTTCCACACATCCACCTTAACATGCGCATTTCCGTAACCTCCATCTTTTTAATATGCTCTTTCTTAGAAGCCCAACATTCTGTACCATAGAGCAACACTGGTCTTATGGCAGTCCTGTAGAATTTTCCCTTCAACTTTAAGGGAATGCTGCGGTCGCATAACACTCCCGTGGCCGCTCTCCATTTAAGCCACCCTGACTTAATCCTGTGGGTCACGTCTTGATCAATGTCACCATTCTTCTGGATGATCGACCCTAGGTACTTAAAACATTCACTCATGGTCAAATCCTTTCCATCCAAACTCACCACTTCATTGCTTGTCCCCCTCTGAGTGCCAAAACGACATACCAAATATTCAGTCTTACTCCGACTTAGCTTAAACCCTCTAGATTCCAACCTTTGCCTCCATTGCTCCAACTTGACATTAACCCCATCCTTAGTCTCATCCACCAAAACGATATCATCTGCGAACAGCATACACCATGGAACCTCATCTTGAATTGGTCTAGTTAATTCATCTAGAACCGTTGCAAAAAGAAAAGGGCTTAATGCAGACCCTTGATGCAATCCGATTGTAATAGGGAAATCTTTTGTCAACCCTCCGCATGTCCTCACATTTGTTGACACATCCCGATACATATCCTTAACTAGGTCTACATACCTTCGTGGGATACCTTTCTTCAACATTGCCCACCAAAGTATCTCTCTTGGCACCTTGTCATATGCCTTCTCTAAATCAATAAAGACCATATGAAGATCTTTCTTCTTTACCCTATAAAACTCCATCATTTGTCTTATCAAATGGATTGCCTCCATAGTAGATCTCCCAGGCATAAAACCAAATTGGTTATCTGAAATGCTTGTGCATGCCCTCAACCTTTGTTCAATCACCCTTTCCCACAACTTCATAGTATGGCTCATAAGCTTAATTCCTCGATAGTTAGAACAATCTTGAGCGTCTCCTTTGTTTTTATAAACCGGGACCAAGGTGCTCTTCCTCCAATCTTGTGGGATCCTTGTAGCCGTCCATATCTTGTTGAAAAGGTTTGTTAACCAATCAATACCAATCTTACCCAAACACCTCCACACCTCTATCGGTACCCCATCAGGGCCAACCGCCTTCTTAGGTTTCATCTTCCTCAGTGCAATCTCCACCTCTACTCTCCTAATCCTTCGCACATACTCCATGTTGATTTCTTCATCACTCATAGAGGTATCTCCTATCACAACTCCATTACTTCCATTAAATAATTCATCGAAGTACCCCTTCCACCTGTCCTTGATGCCCTCCTCTTGCACTAGGACCATTTGGTTCTTATCTTTGACACACTTCACCATGCCAATATCCTTCCTTGCCTCTTGTCTTCTCTTTGCCATCTTATAAATGATCCTTTCTCCCTCCTTGGAATCAAGCTTTTCATAAACCTCCTGATATGCCTTTTCTTTTGCTTGGCGAACAGCTGCCTTTGCCTTACTCTTAGCCTCCTTATACGCTGCAAAGGTTTCATCACTCCTACATTTTCCTAAGGCTTGATAGCATTCCCTTTTTTGCTTAATTACTGCTTTCACCTCTTCATTCCACCACGAAGTATCTCTCTGTACCGAAATTCTTCCCCTTACTTCCCCTAAGACCTCTTTGGCCACTCTTAGGAAACAGTTCTTCATTCGTAACCAGGTCATGTCCGGATCCACCTCTCCATCCCAATCCGCTTCTTCAATTACCTTTTCTGTAAAAACCTTAGCTTTTGCATCCCTTAGGGTCCACCATCTTATCCTTGGTTCTTCTTGTCTAACTTTTTTCTTCGCCTTCTCTTTCAGACGAATAGTCATTACCAATAGCCGGTGTTGGGTGACCACACTCTCCCCTGGGATAACCTTACAGTTTATGCAACTTTGTCTATCTATGCTCCTTGTGAGCAGGAAGTCTATTTGAGTTGCATTTGCTCCATTCCGAAAAGTTATCAAGTGTGAATCCCTCTTCTTAAACCAAGTATTAGCCAAAATTAAATCATATGATTGGGCAAAATCCATAATAGCTTCACCACCGGCGTCCCTCTGCCCATACCCAAAGCCTCCATGGACACTCTCATAGCCATCTCGGCTCGCCCCAACGTGCCCATTTAGATCCCCTCCAATATATAACTTCTCTGAGTGGTGGACACCCTGCACCACCTCGTCTAGGTCCTCCCAAAATTGTCGTTTCTCTTCTGCATCTAAACCCACTTGGGGAGCATAAGCACTGATAACATTCACAATCTCCTTGCCACATAGCAACTTCAGCCTTATCAACCTATCGTTCTTCCGATAGACCTCGATCACCTCTTTTGCCAACCTCTCATCGAGAACCACACCAACTCCGTTCCTAGCTCCACCATTCCTTGTTCTGTGGCTCGTTTCTTGCCCAACATACCATACCTTATACCCCAAAACCAAGCCTCGAGCTCCTTCTCCTGTCCATCTTGTCTCTTGGAGGCACATGATGTTCACGCGTCGTCTTTTCATTACTTCTACCAATTCTGCTGATTTTCCCGTAAGAGACCCCACATTCCAAGAACCAATCCGCAAACTAAATTCTTTTCTCCCACGCTCCCTCCTGATCCCAACTCCAAGTCCTTGATTATTTGACACCACAATTGGGCAATATGGCGCGTCGCTTCTGGGCGACGACCTAGCAACCCTTACATACTTATCACTGCACCCGGGTCTGGGAAGTGCAGCGCGTCGCTCAGTAGGGAACGCCCCAATGGCACGCCCTTGCTCATTTGACACCACACTCGGGCAATGTGGCGCGTCGCTTCTGGGCGACGACCTAGCAACCCTTGCATACTTATCACTACACCCGGGTCTAGGAAGTGCAGCGCGTCGCTGAGTAGGGAACGCCCCCACGAAAATATCTGTTTGGCTCATGTCATGGGATGTGACGAAGTTTTATACTGGCTGTCACTGGCCTACCGTAACCCTCCTCCTTTATCCAGGCTTGGGACTGGCAGCGGGAAACCCACTGGCGGAGTTTTACTATAATAAATATCAATTAATAAAAAAGTGCCATCATTTTTTTGCCTAGAATCTAAAATAGAAGCAAAAATATAAATCATAGGAATATTAGTGTAATATTTACGCCATTTTTCCTCCATAGATGGAAGATATCCATGATATTCATATTGTAATCGATGTTCGGCAAAAAGTTGTGCAAGTAAACATGCATTGCTAAGAAAAGAATGGGAACAAGGATTATATACAAAAAAAAAACAATGTGTCATACTATATAGTAATTGTAAAAAATTCATATATTTTTCACAATTAGCCCAATCATCTTCTAGTAAAGCACATTGTGGAAATTTCATATTATAAAAAAGTGTTAAATCAACCTTGTACTCGATTGTCCGACTCAACATTTCATAGGTGGAGTTCCACCTAGTTGGACAATCCGGTGCTATTTTTATAATCTTTCTCCTTTGTTTCTTGCAAAAACCTTTCCATTCTTGATATCTCAAGTTAGAGCTATTAATAGACATAATAGCATTCCTTATTTTGTGATAAAATGGACCAATTGCTTGTGTTCCATCCTTCACACACAAGTTAAGAACATGACAAATGCATCTAATATGAAGTGCTTCTCCATCTAATACTAAATCGGTCGATTGGGGTTTAACCAAATTCGCACTATATGTCATAGAAGTTGCATTATCGAAAGTCATAGACATGATTTTATCCCTAAGACTATATGCATCAATGGCTTTCATTAAATGATGAGAAATGTTAAGACCGGTATGAGGGTATTCAAGCATTTTAAAATGAATGATGCGTTTTTGTAACAACCAATCATTATCCAACCAATGACAAGTAACACATAAATAGTGAAGTCCGTATCCACTATCCCATGCATCGGCAGTTAAAGAAACTCTACTAGGAAGATTAGCCAATTCATTTACTAATTTCAATTTATACTCTTGATAATTCTTCATGGCAGCAGATCGAACGGTTTTTCGGGAGATTTTTTTTGTGTTTGGGTTATAGTGTTCGGTTAATGTAGTTGTTAAAGGTATCATTTTCGGCGAAAAGAAAAGGTTGTTCGGCATGTACAATCATTCTCCCAAGTTCATCCCTATCTCTCTCATAACTATAAGTGAAGCCTTGTGGATGGAAATGAGAAATTTTGGGTTGGGTTGGATCATTAGATGGTCCACCACATCTTTTTGAATGTCTACTAAGGTGTCCCGTCCCTCCCTTGGTATCGGCCAAGAAAATTTTACTACAAGTCCGACACCGGGCTTTGGTTCCATTTTTACTCAATTGATAATGTGCCCAAACTTCACTCTTTCGGTTGGTTTGAGCAAATTCCTCTTCGGTACACACACTCTAATATGTTAGGATTTTGGGTGTTAGGCATTTGGGTGGATTGTACACTCGACCCGGAGGCTTGTGTTTGGCTACCTTGGTTACTAGGAATAGAAAATTCATGTTGTGATCCGTATAAATGAGGTGAGAAATGGGTTTGTTGAAATCCCGAAATAGTCCAAGGAGCCATATCATCCATTTGTTCTTGCCCTCCCGTGGTTTGGGGATGAAAGAAAGGGGTGAAAGTGTTTGGAAAGGGCATGTTAGGGGAGTGAAAGGGCATGTTAGGGGAGGGAAAAGTGTTGGGGGGGGGCATTGAAGTGTTTGGGTTTGGTGATTCCCTACGTTTTGACTTGGCTTTTCTAGAGGAGGAGGAAGTGTTCGGGTTTGATGCCATGATATTTAATAATAACAACAACAACAATAATAATACAAATAGCAAATTAACAATAACAATAATAATAACAATTGACAACAATAATAATAACGATAGCAATAAGAATTAGTAAGTAGTTTTTATATAAATTAAGTTTTCAAAAATAATTATAATAATAGTAGATTATTTCGCTAACTATCTAAATTATCCACAATGAAAATACAACAACAACAACAAATTAAAATAAAGTTGAGTTAGATCTTACATGTTGAGTTAGATCTTACAATGACGCTTCAATTGCTTTCCCAAATTTATAATTTCCCGAGTGTAAATATAAGAATTTTTTTTTTATTTTTTATTTTTTATTTTTTTTATATATATATATATATAATTTTGGTAGTAGACTAATAAAAGTAAAAATGTAAAATTTATAAGAGAATAGAAATTTTTTTTTCTTTGCACAAAAGAGAAAAAGAGTAAGATTATAGGAATTAGAGAATAAGAAAATTAGAGAATAAGAGAGAAGAGATGAGTTGATGAATTGTGAAAATTTTGGAGGAAGAAATGAGGTATTTATAGGGATTTTGGGTGGGAAAAATAGCCGTTTTATAGCTGTTGGAAAACGGCTACTTCCAACGGCTAGGCACGGGCCGTGCCGTGCCGGCCCACGTGCCGAGTCTTGTGCCGCCCGCCGTGCCCGTGCCGTTTTCCAAATTTTGTGTTCACGGCACGGCCCACGGCCCATTGGTGGGCCGCCGTGCCGTACCGTGCCGGCGTCGTGCCGGGCCCGTGCCGCCCGCGTGCCGGCACGGCCCGTGCCCACCTTTACTTGTATAAATCATGTACTACTATACTTTCAAAAATTGAAATTTTATTATTGCAATTTTATTTTTATAATCGCATTAGACCCAAAAAAATTAGCAACGTATTTTAATTCAGATTTTCGGATTGGATCCAAATAACCAAATTATAATTCGGATTGGATCGGATTGGACTTGGTAAGTAATTCGAATCGGATTGGATTTGAAAATTAAAAACCGAAATTTATTTCGGATCGGATTGGATTTGGGCTAAATCTAAACCGAAAACCGAATGGACACCCAAGGCAATTTTAATTGATGAAATATCCTACCATTAGTCGCTTCGAAAGAAATGAGTTCTGATGACGGCCATCTAGCAAGCGCTCGCTGTGTAAAAAGTCTATGAAAGTCAACCCTACCTTTGAGAGATTCTTTTTGCAACCAACCTTGATTTTGAATCTTTCCAAGAAGCCATCAGCCTCAACTTTACTTTGTATACTCACTTGCTGTTGTGCAGCCAATGGCTCTTTATACTTAAGTTCAAATATTATTTCATGAATTAGGCTTCTAATTTTTGTCTATAGCAGTAATTTGGTCAAAGATTTGTAAGGCCTCTTTTTAGGTAGTTATTATAAATTATAGTGACAGGTAAATGGTGAAAGTAGACTAGACTACAATGTCAAATTTTTGTGGGGGTGCATGTATCATTCTGAAGATATATGGGTGCTTCAGTGGACCTATAAATATGTGTGGCATGATGAGATAATTGTTTGTGTGAAGTTGTGAACCTAAACAGTGTTTTACTGAAAGCAACTGATGGTTAATGAGTTAATTACTTTTATTTATATTTTTCTTAAATGATTACACCTGTACACCCTCTAAGTAGAGCCCTTATTCGTGTTGGGGGAAGAATAATTCTTTATGGTACTGAGCTGCTGGCCATACACAATCTTAATTTGCTGCTATTCTAATAATTTCAGTAGAAAAGGTGTTTTATGCTTTATATGGAGAATAAACAATGAAAATACAAGAAGAAGAATATTAATGTTCCACATACTTGAATGTTAAGCCTGTGTGTTTTACTGGTTTTGCAAGGAAGATGATGGTGTTCTTTTTTCTTCAGTGCACTGACTTGGTTCATCTCTTTGTTGCTATAGGATTTTCTTTGCCTTTGTGACGAGCTCTACAACACCTTTAATGGAGCAATTATATGATTAGGTGTTCATGGATCTTTTCTTGTAATAATTGAAAGAGTTGTGAGGGATTCCATGTCTGACAATTTGGACTTGTTCCTTGAGTCAACCATTTACTTTTTTTTTTTTTTTTTAACTAAATTTTTGAGCTCTGTATGATATTATTATCCAATTTCAATGGATTTAAGCCTGTCATAATTTTGCAAAAATACTATATTGCTATCTACTTATCTAGGTAGCTTGATTTCCTTGGTTTGATACATGCTGTGCTTTGTTGAATCTTCTGTGCTGGTCTTTTGAGTAGGAGAAGAGGAATACTCTAAAAAAGGATATGATAATTATGTGTACTTTGAGGACTGAGCTATTTGGCTCATACTGTCGTGCAATAAAGAATTTTCAGGCTTGAAGTTTTGAGTCTGACATGGTTTTAAATCATGTATACTGAAGTACCATGATCTTCAAGAGATTCATATGATCTCATTATTCAATCACCATTCACATACTGCTTTAGGAGTTATAGGTAAATAGTCTGTCTGTAGTGAAGATAACCCATAGACAGGAGTGTCATTAGGCCTTTTTAGCCTTTCTTTAGGATACAGTATCTTATTTGACCACCAGTTCCTTTCATATTAGAATCAATTGATCCAAATTGTTAGATGTTTGAGAAGCTCTGGTACTATCTTATTATTGTCTTGCCTTCTTTCTCTGTTATAGTGTATTTTCTATTCCTTTCCCTTGGTGTTAAGTCTTAGCTGTTACTGTAAGGATGGTCTCTCAAGCAGTCCACTAATTTTCTGTTATTTTTCTTTTCTTGGGATTTTAGACTTTGCAGTTCCTCGGTGACCAGAATCAAGATGATGTGTTAGTTTGTTTCCCTTGCTGGTGGTTCGATCTCATTTATGAATCTTGGTTTAGGCTCCCACCTTTTAAGCAGTTTTGTTCCTTCTTATTTCCATGTCCATTCTCCTGTGTTTGTTGATGTAAGTCATCCAAGCTGGCTAAAAGCTACATAATGCATTTTTCTCTCTTGAAATTGTTTCTATTATGGGTTGGGAGCAAAAATTACAGCTGTACGGAGAATTTTCTTTGTTTTTGTTTTTTTCTTTCATAATAGGCATGTCTGATTCTCTTTCTTGCTACTCTCTGCCCATCGTTTTTCCATGGCCATTTCAGTTTAGTATTTAACATTTGTAACCCTCTTATACTAGGTGAGAATTTATGTATAATTCTCTATTATGTTTAGCTGTATATTTTCTTTCTGGTTTTCGTGCTTGTGGAAGCTGAGTCTTCAGTCCTTTTCAGTAGAATCACCTTTATGGTAACAGATACTCCGTACCGCCGTACGCCTTTGAAACGGGGTGGTCATTATACACTTATCTTAGTATGTACTCCTTATACGGTTCTTTCCGCCTCACATGGTTTATGTTGTGAGTTTGATTAATGACCTCTGAACTGTAATGAAAGTAGGTGGATGTGTGGAAACACTTTAAGAGATAGAATCAGAAATGAGGTTATTCGCAAGAAAGTAGGTGTGGCGGGCATTGTAGATAAATTAAGGGAAAATCGTCTGCGTTGGTTTGGACATGTAAGACGGAGACCCGAGGGTGCACCGGTGCGAAGAGTGGAAGAGTGGGACCATGGAGGGATTAAACGAGGAAGAGGGAGACCAAAGATGACTTGGTTGGAAGGAGTGAGGAAGGATATGAAGTGCATGGATTTACGTGAGGATGAAGTTTTGGATCGTAAGGGATGGAGGAGAAAGATTTATGTTGATGACTACACGGAATAATCAAATTTGGTTCATGTTAGCCGACCCCACTTTTGGGATTAAGGCTTTGATTGATTGATTGAACTGTAATGAAAGTAGGGGAACTTGTGGGGGCTTAGAAGTCTTTTTCTTTTTATGGATTGGAATACCACATAGAGTTTGAAAATGCATCTTTTGCTGTGCAAGGTAGCATGTTGTGCCATGTCTTGCACTGAGATAGGCCCCATGAATTGGGGAACTTGAATTTTTATTGGTTATGAGGCCAATGTTTGATCCTTTGATTTAATTAATGTCTAAATAGGAGGGGCTGGACCCCTTGAAGGCTAAACAAATTCTGTCGTTGGGCTCCATGACTTCCTACAATTCACTCGTGCATACTATGGTCTTGTGTTCAGAGGATCCCAACGACTGAGAAGAGAATGACAATGCAATTGCGCATTGCCGTTCCCTGTACCATGTTTATGTGAGGTGTGAAAGCACTCGTCATTGCCTTTCTAATGCAACCGACCATTACCGGCTTACCGCTCACTGTACCATGTTTATGTGAGGTGTGAAAGCACTCCTCGTAACCTTTCAAACGTGTATGATGTATTGTTGCAATCACTCCCAAGTGGATGATGTAGAGCACTTGAACGGAAAATTCCAATAGGCACAAAGACCATCTTCAGCCACGAATTTAGTACATATTTTGTAGAAAATCTTGTGGGGTTAGGAAACTAATGGTCACTAGATTTGATTTTATAAGGAAACTTAAGTTGTGGTTGAGAAGGTTTTCTTTGTCAAATACTTTCAGAGTACATCTTTTTCTTTCTTTTCTCTCTCTACCTCTTTTCTCTCTCTCTCTTTTTTTATTTTATTTTTTTTTATTTTTTTTTTATTTTATTATTTATTTTTAGAATGGGGGTTTGGATAAGGGGTAGATGTTTTGTTGGCAAGACTAATTCAGCTGAAGTGTTATTAGTGGGTAGTTTGTTTCTTATTAAGAAGCTTTTAATGTCATTTTCTGAGAGATTAACATTCTTTATACCAACTCTTAACTAGTTTAATTGATAAGTTCGCCAACATAGGAAATTGTCAAGGTTGTCTATGATCAGGTTATATACGAGAATAAAAAATTGATGTTGCAAGAGAAGTACGACTTTTGTCAATAGACAATTTATACAAAGTACTCCATATTAGAGGTGTCAAAAGCTGATCCGACCCGAAATACCAATTCGAACCCGATTATTAACCGACCCATCTAAATCTGAAAAACTGGTGACCTAAGACTCGAGTTTACCCGAGTATGTGAGACCCGAACATGAACCGACCTGGAGATGACCCGATCCGAATGTAACCCGTAAATTATTGACCTGAACCGAACCCGACTTGAACCGAAATTTACCCAAACTCGTTTTAACCCGTCAAAACCTGAATTTAACCCAACTTGTTACTAACCCTACCTGAATTCAACCTGACCCGTTCCTGACTCGCCCCGAAATTAACCCGACCTATTACAAACCCGACTTGTTATTGACCCGACCCAAATTCAACCCGACTTATTATTGACCCGACCCGAATTTTACTCGACCTATTACTAACCCGATCTAAAAATTCAACCCGATCTGTTACTAACCCGACTCGAAATCAACACGACTTGTTATTGACCCGACCTAAATTTAACCCAAATTGTTCCTGACCCGATTTCAAATCACCTTAAATGCAATTTAGACCACCTTATTATTGTTGATTAAAGCATTTTGTCTAGGGAGACCAAGTCGGTCCAGGCCAGCAAAAGAAAGGAGCATCATCCCCAAATTTAAGAGTTAAATATATAGTATAGATTTGTTGTAAGGTCAAAAGAGATAATTATCTTCCTAAATTATAGACTATAGTTCCCTAGTATGTTGCCATATATATTATAGTCAAAGGAAATAATTAGCTTGATAAAAATGATAATTATCTATTTATAATTAGATGAACCCGAATATGACCCGACTTGAAAATGACCCGACCTGATTGTAACCCGCAAATTATTGACTTGAACATAACCCGACTTGAACCCGAGAATGACCTAACTTGGGAATGACCCAACCTGATTATAACCCGCAAATTATTGACTTGAACCGAACCCGACTTGAACTCGAGAATGACTCGACTTGAAAATGATCCGACCTGATTATAACCCGCAAATTATTGACTTGAACCGAACCCGACTCAAACCCGAGAATGACCCAACCTGATTCTAACTCGCAAATTATTGATTTGAACCGAACCCGACTCGAACCTGAGAATTACCCTAACCCGTTTTAACCCGTGAAAACCCGAATTAAACCCGACCTATTGTTCACCCGACCCAAATATAACTCAACCCGTTATTAACCCGACCTAAACCCGACCCAAACCCGATAAGATGTATGACCCGACATAACCCGACTCAAGCATGACCCAACCCGAACCCAACCCGCATAAATTATGGCATATAACCGAATTGACCCGATCCAAACCCGGCTCGTTTACCTGAATTGACAGCTCTACTAGTCCATATTACATTGAACTTCTTACCGTAATTAGTAAAACACAGTAAGAAATTATCCAAGAGTTAAAGTTTCAAGCTTTCCTTTTGGTTTAAATATTTTAAGCGGCCGTGTTATTATTATTATTGTATTATTATTGTTATTATTATTTTTTTTGATAAATATTGTATTATTATTATTAAAGAAATATTGTATTATTATTATTATTGAGGACTCTATTTATGCTAGTGTTTAAGCAGAGTTTGCTCCTAAATTGGGGGCAAAGAGGCTTGGCCTCTCCAACCTCCATGTATGTCTCACGTGAACTACTGTTACGCTCCATGGACTTCACGTGACATGGCGAGGGATTTTTTTTCCCTGAAATTTTGTTCTGAGGATTTTACTGCCAAAAGTACAGAACTCTATTATCACTGTCTGAAAGCATGGGCTCAAGTTGCCAAAATACATTGTAATTTCATCTTCCATGAGAAAATTGCATCCTTGCATTTGAAATGTACTTGTATATACTAATCGAATATTTCATCAAGTGTTACCCATCGTCCAAATTAAGCAATTAAATTACTATTTTAAATTATAATTAGGCGAGTCTATATGTCGAAAATAAATTTGGTAATAACTTGAGTTCTGAATCATATACACTACTTCGTAAGTTAAAATGGAAGAATGAAAGCTACTACCTCATACATAAACTCTTGGTTTTCTGTTCTAATATTGATACTAAAAATTTGGTTTTAATTGGTGTTCTGTAATGATTTTACATTATGTACATTACTTATCTGGCTAATTTATATATCGTGGTTGTTTCTTTATTCTTTCACCAATAGGGAAAAAAAAAGAAAAAGATTTTTTGTTGATCCATAATGAAAAACTGCCAAGAAAAGGAATTGAGGCATACTAACCAATGATTTTACATAAATGAAATATGATTTATCAAAGATGTATTCTCTATTAATAATGACTTATGAGGATATTTAGCAATCGTTCTCATGATTATCCTCCTAAAGTCCTATTATGCCTAACAAAGAATGCGATGTTGACAATTTTGACATACAAAAATTGACGTTTAACTTTTCCATTCCATATGTAAAAATGTATCCAATAGCTTAAATAGGATGAAGAAATGAAATCTATAATATTATTAAAACTTAAGGGGAAAACATGCTATCATCATGTGTCATCATTTCTTTAATATGATTTGGTGCTATATGAGCACTATGTGTCATCATCCTAAAACTTTTTATATGTATAACCTTTGTATTTGATTTTTCCATATAATGTAACTCCTAAGTATTGCACAATAATCTTCATTTTAATTTGTAAGACATTAATCACACACACTAATGGTTGTTGATTCCTTGGATGCTAATTTCCTAGATTCTATACCAGTCAAAGTAATTATACAAAGTAATATTTACATAAGTTATTAAGTTATTAAGTAAAAATAATAAAAATTAGCACCCATTAATCTTAACTTTATTATTATTTTACTATTCACTCATAAATATTGTTGAACACTAACACTTTAAATTCAACTTTGATCAAATTTACAAATTATAGTGATTTGGGACATTGCCCGGTCAATAACTAGTTAAATATTGAAATGCATACCACAAATCGTATGAAACAACATTGATACATGCATGATTTGAATGTATGCAGTTAAAATAAAATAAAATAAAAGTGCAATAAGCTCAATATAATTATGGACGTACCAATTGATTACAAGGAATAACCACAAGTCCACAATGCCCTTAATCTACAACCATAACTATTTTAGCGAACATTGTTGTAAGTTTGTTCTTGTGTTCGTGTAAAATTGATATACGTTAATTTTATTGTATCGTGACATTAAGAGTCTAGTAAAGTAACAAAAAATAAAATTAAGTAAAATATAAGAGTACTAAAAAATAAAAGTGTGACCTAAGACACTTTTTTTTCTTCTAAAACACATTAATTTAACAAAACTCATAGTAATCAATCTACAAAATTATCACTACTAGTATATTAATAAAATAATCAATTGTCAAACTTTATCAAAAAAGGGGAAGGGTCAAATATCAACCATGTACGTAATCTAGGAGCACCTTCAAGTAAAACACATGATTTTTATTTTTATTTATTTTTAGACAAAACATATTTATTTACAAAAATTAAAAACAACAAATACAACAACCAAATTACCAAATTCAGGATCTGGGCACTTTCTATCCAATTCCCTCTTTATCAGTTTCATTGAAAAACCCTAACTCTTAAATATCAATTGCCCAAAAATACTTCAATTGCGCGCAAATACAAGTCAATTGAAGAGGTGGGTAGAGCTCAGGAAGCAACCAAATCCTTGATTTTTTTGGTCAGTTTCTATATTATTTATTTGGGAATTACTGAAATTTTTTTTTTTTTTTTTTTTTGTTGTTTTAATTATTATTTTGATTTATCAATTGATCACACCTATGCACCTATCGAAATTTGTCTCTTTGTATGACTCTGGATGAGTCGGCAAAATTGTTGATCATATAACTGAATTCAATGGTGGATTTTGTTTTGATTGATTAAATTGTGGTAATTGTTTTGTACCAATTTTTCTGCTGTAAAATTCAGTTAATAATCAATTTTATTTATCTGGGTATATATGTCTTTATGTTTTTATTTAAACCAAGTTGAAAATTATCTGGGTTTTTCCATTTGAGTTGATTTTACATTTTTCTCTATTTTTGGAATTAACCCCACATCAAAGTTTGACACTTTTTCCTCTTATTGTGTTTTTTCTGCAGCTGCCATGCTTTCTTATCTTCTTTTGCTGGTTTTAGCAATTGGGGTTTAACTAGCTCTCTATGTCACTATTTATCTAGATTATTGCAATTTAAAATGTGTATTATGAGCTGAATAATCCAGTTTCATCTCCTTTTGGGCTGTGTGAATTTGGAATTGAATAATTGTCTCTTGTAGTCTGAATTGGTTAAGGGGTAAGGTTGCGTACATTTAAACCTCGCTAAGCTTTTGAGAGGTTTTATGGGATTGTTGGTATTGTTGTTGCTGTTCTCTTGAGCTTTTGAATTTACTTTCTTCTTGTTTGGTGTTATATTTGGTTTTGGGTGGTGTTATGCTTAATTTTTAATTATAGAGTATGTGTTCTTACTGTGGTTTCCTTTATTGGTATTGCGACAGCCTACAGGCTTCCTATGTTTTCACAAATTTCATCTTCTCTTTATGGTGTATCTGGAGTCATTCCATCCAACATCCTTGAAGGATTTCAAATAGCAAGAAGGATAGTACCTCTCTGGTTTTAATGGATGTGACTGTGAATGGCAATGGGTTCTTGGGCAACAATGGTCACTTGACTTCGAGACACTCACCCCGTCTATCTTGGCTTGATTTACGAGTCTTTTATGTGAGAATTAGCAAGTGTGAAATTGATGATTCAACCCCTGAGAACCTCACTTTGAACCATATCCCATTGGATCCCAACACCCTTCTTGAAGTAAATGGAGTAAGAGCTAGTATATATTCTGATGGAGTATCAACTCTTCTCCGAAGGGATCGACTTGATAAGAAATCTGAAGAGGCTACATATGTGAGCACAGACAGTATTAGGATAACAGGTAGCGTGAAGTTTGAGGTACTTGATAGGGATGCTCTTGTCCTTTCTGGGTATTTAAATAAGTGTGAGAGCAATGGTTATATTGATGGTAGTGAATCTGATCATGTATCTCGGATGTGGAGTATGAATTGTGAAACGGATGCAACAGTGGGGACTGGCTTTTTAAAAGGGAAACAGTTAATTGGATCTGAATTAGCTTCACCGACCATAGAAGTGTATGTTGCTGGATGTTTCTTGGGGACACCTATAATGTTAACTAAAAGTTTGCATCTTAATTCTCGGAGAAAGCAAGTAAGAATGGCAATGCTAAATTCAATTCCTGAGAATGACTCAACTGAAAGCGAGAAAGAGTCTCCACCTCGGCTTCCTGTGCAGGTATTTCTTGGACTAATTTAGGGTTTATTGATTGTAAATGAACATGTTTCTCTTCAGGTATCTTTTCCATGAATTTAGTATGGCCCTGCTGTAATCACATTACAAATGTGTCATATACTTGCATGATAATGTTTACTCTTGTATAAAAAAGGTTATTGTCGGTCTGTGAAATAAAAATCCTTATCTTTAAGGTGTCGATGTGGTATGGGCTCTAGCACATGTTATATTTGTTATGATATAGGGATGGTGTAATTCTCTTTGTTCTCTGTGACAATGGGCATTTTTCTAATCCTTGTTATTTATAAAAACTATCTGTGACTTGAATTGGGTACGGTGGAATAGGAATGGTTGTATATGGCAACTTGGTATCATGTTGAACCCTGGCTTATATGGGTTTCTAGCACATGTTATGATGTACGGATGGTATAGTAATCTCTTTGTTCTCTGTGACAATGGACATTTTTTTCCTTCATATCTATAAAAATTTTCTGTGACTTGAAGTGGGTACTGTGGAATGGAATAGGGATGGTTCTATATAACTTTTTGGTTACATGTTGAACTCTGGTTTACATGGGTTTCTAGCATATGTTATGAGATAGGGATGGTATAGTAATCTCTTTGTTCTCTGTGACATTGGTCATTGGGCATTTCTTTCCTTAATATTTATTAAAACTTTATGTGACTTGAAGTGGGTATTGTGGAATAGGAATGGTTGTATGGCAACATGGTTTCGTGTTGAACCCTGGTTTACATGGGTTTGGGTCTTTGAGATCATATATTCCATCTTGTGCCCCACGGCCCACCTCCTTACCTTGACATGTCACCAACTTAAAACCGATCGGAAATCTTATTGGTAACTGCGGGTGATTGACATTGCATAATCAAATATCATGGGTCATAAGATGGTACATAGACACCTAGTGCTAGCTTGGTTGGTATAAAAGAATCATGAGAAGTAGATTTTCCAAGAAAGCGAAAGATTGTGGTATTGTTTGGTTGGCAAAACCATGGAAAGTCACACTTTACACGAAATGGAAGAGTTGCTAAACTAGGCCCCCTCCCTAGGTATGTGGAACTTTTTACTGGAAGTTGTACTTCCTATTCTCAACCAAAAACATTTTTTACGTCCAATGAAATTTCACTTCCCTAAAAATTTCACTTTATATGTTCAACAAAACTACCACCTAGTACGGGATAAAAGTCCCTTTTGGATGAAATGTTATCTTATTAGTTGGATTGGGAATATATGCCTTCTAATTATACACTATATAGCTGTTGAGGGTGTGCTTGGAGTGAGGGTATTGTATCAAGGGTAAATACATGAATATATGAAGAGAATGAAAGTGGTGGCAGATGAATTGAGATATTGATTGTGTTAGATGGAGGGTGGGGGAATTTATTACCCTCAAAATGAGGGTAATAGCTACCCACCATTACTCTACCTGAAACTGAGGGTGCTTGTTTTTCTTCCCTCCTTCTCTGCCTCACATTATGAAAAAAAATGAAGAAAATAAAGATGGATGAAGGACTTGGAGGTGGTGGCTGATGAATTGAGATAATGAGGAGGGTAGAGGGTAATAGTTACCCACCACTACACTAACAGAAACTGAAGGTGATTATTTCCCTTCCCTCCCTCAGATTATGACAACATTGGCACTTGACCCGCCTCTTAAACCTTGTAAGTTCTCTATTACTTTATTAATAGCCTCCATATAAGGCCCTGATAAATTAGATGGTTTTATCCTTTAGAAAAGAGGGTCAACGACACTTAACCTTTTCCTTTATGTTTTTAGCTTGAACGTGTACTGCTAGATGGTTATTAGAATATAAAGATTTGACATCATGTTTCATAATGCGGTTATTTCTCAAAAACAAAAAAAAAAAAAAAAAAAAACTCTGCTGAAATATATGTTTTCTTTAAATGCCTCAAAATTGGTTTTCAAATTTGAATAATAGTGTCTTCCGTTCTACTTTTCATTTTGTTCTATGTTTTGGTAATTTGGGTGGATGTTTGTTGACCTCAACTATTGATTTTGTTTCTGGTTTTACTCTCCTCATTGTGAGTCTGAAAATAGACTGCAAATGCTGATTGTAACATGCTTAATACTTGTATTTGCTTTTTTAAGATGATATGATCACTCCATGTTGTGTTTATTGTTTTTTACAGGTGGAAAATGAAGGATACAGCAACTATTATCCAGGTACCGAGTATTTTGAAGGTGAAGATGGTGAACTCTCGTTTTTCAATGCAGGAGTAAGGGTTGGTGTTGGAATTGGCCTTAGTGTTTGCCTTGGAATTGGAATAGGCGTTGGATTGCTGGTTAAAACCTACCAAGGAACAACACGCACTTTCAGAAGACGGTTCTTCTGATCCATGACCCCCCGATGCTCAGTGATAGCTGTTCTCTCATTTGCCCTTTCTTCAAATTGCTGTGAAATTATGTTTTATATTGTGCAGCAAGTAATGTCTGCTTTGACAATACATGGTTAATCGCGCATCAAGAACTTGCATACAAAAGACCACCTGCTTTGAGTGCTCTAAGCTTATGGCTCAGCTAATGAAACACTATTTGGTTTGGATAGGTGTGTTAGCTTGTTTTGTCGTGTAACACTCAAAATTCATAGTTACCTTGTAAGACGCAAGTTTTTCAGTTGCTTGAGAATGTCAATAGCTGACAAGTTTTGTTGATGAGATTGGAAATGTGTAAAATTCCATGGACATGTTTTTTAAGTTGTAGATTTCTTAGTTCATTAGTTATGTGTATATTATGGTCCAAAATTATTCTACAGAATTACTTACTCCTAAAACACAGTCTTGTTATCCTTTGTATAATTTGCATTTTCTGGGTTTTTCAGTTTGGATATCAATTCACAATTCATATTCGCTGGTTCATAGACGATTTTTTTTTTTTTTTTTTTTTTTTTTCAGAGAAAGGCAAAAAAATTTATTAATCACAAAAAGGAAATTACACAAAAAAGAAACCCCTAGGCATAAGCCCCTGAGCCAATCAAGCTCACTAACCTTAATCTTTCTAGTACAAACACTACTAATCCTATGATTTCATAGACGATTTACAAATCCAATTAGGTGTTGCAGCATAGAAGTGACAATCACAAATTGCCAAATTCATGGTTTTGATCACGAAATATGGCATAAATTACAGGATTATACTTTAAACAGTTCATCGCTGCACGTTCCCCGTACACGAGTTGCCGAGCCAATGTAGTAGGGAGGGAGTCGTATTTTAAGTCAAGAAACACGGAAGCCCTAAATTCGACATGTGATACTGATTCGGGTAAAAAAAAACATTGATTACTTGTGTATAAAATAACACCACGAAACTAAAGATGGGCACGGGCCGTGCCGGCACGCGGGCGGCACGGGCACGGTTGTCGGCACGCCGGCACGGCCCGTGGCATGGCCCATGCCCAAATAAAACTTAATTAATTAAGTTTATTTATATAAACTTATTTAATTAATAAATAAATAAGTTTATTTATATAAACTTATTTAATTAAGTTTATGTATATTAACTTATTTAATTAAGTTTATATAAATAAACTTAATTAAATAAGTTTATATAAATCGATTAATTTATATAAACTTATTTAATTATATAACACAATAAATCAATTTATATATATATATATTAAAATAAAAAAATAATAAAAAAAAATATTAAGTGGCACGGTTTGGCCCGCGGCCCGGCACGACACGCCCCGGCAGGCACGTGGGCCGTGCCGTGCCGTGGGCTGGGGTGTGCCAAAATTAGTCACGGCACGGCACGGCACGCTCCCCACCGCGGCACAGCACGGCCCGTTGCCCATGTTTATACGAAACATACAAACCTCCAGATTGAATAAATCCTTTCGGGTCGGGTGAGTATTTGACATGTTATCGAATTTCATAGTTTTGATCAGAAATTATACTAATAGAATTATTATAAAAACTAGCAACAAAAAACAATACTCTAATTAAAATAAGGGTAAACTATGATAAAGAAAAGAAATCCATACAATTAAAAAAAATTTATTTGTTCTTGAGAGTAATGGGGGAAAGTATACTTAGAATTAGAATGTTTGGGATCGGGCAGACTATGGAGCCAGAGATCGAGAAGGGTGACGCTAGCAGGTATAGCACCAAAGCCGAAAGCAGCGCGCGCAGCAGACGGAAGGCCACGAGGGGCGAACATGACGGCGCCAGCGACAGCAGCGGAAGGTATATCATGCTACTCGACTGATGGTGTAGGAGGTGACATCAGTCAGCATGGTAAATAAAGCAACCAGCCCACCAACGCGCAGACCATTAGCACGCACTGCATTGATTCCAGCAGAGAGTGTTTTGTGGCGGTGCCTGGCCTTGAGGAAGTGGTACAAGGATCCGCCCGTCAAGCCGCACATGAATCCCAAGCCGACGTCTGTTGGTAGGGCAATGAGCCAGTGATACCCTCGTCTGCTGGCGGCATAGAACTGTACATGACATAAAAGTCTGGAGAAGGGGTTTCTGTTGTACGAGAATTCATGGCAAATTTTGACGATTGATACAAAAAAATTATGGGGGGTTTTTGGAGAATAATAGAAGCTTGTATACATTCTCGGTAAAATATGATTAAAGCTTTAATTTATAGAAGTAGTAGAAAAAGCCAGTGCAACGTATGGTTTATTGTATTTTTTAAAACAAATATTTTATTATTTGAAAAAAAACAAATAGAGAGTATTTTTAATTATGTAATAAAATTTGTTATTTTATTCGTTGGATAAAATTTCTAATTTCAAAAGATAATATATTATGTTTAATTAATTTAAACTTTAAAATCTCATTCGTCAATTATGCTTGTGTGACATTTGAATTATTTAATTCTAAAAGAATTTACAAATCTCTTATTTGAATGTTTATTAATACGGTCATATAATCCTTTTGATAATGCAGGATATTTAGACAATATCCTAACGCTTATTTATAAAATAGTGTATTTTTTTGTAGTTTTGTTTCTAAATAGATATATCTGTGCTATTATTGACTTGAAATTATTGTTATTGCACTTAAATTATATTTAATGGACTTAATTTTATTTATTTATTTTTTTTTTACATTACTAAAATTATTTTACTGATTAAAGCTTATTTTTAAGCCTATTCTCTATTATTTTGTTAGACAAATTGCTTGAAAACAAAATCATCGAGTTGCCTGAGTCAAATGCCCCCATCGAGCGTGCCAATTTGTAAACCATAAAAATTCTAACCTGCAATCTATAAATAAAGAGGCAGAAAATATACGGAAACAATTATTTTTATTGCTAATTTGTGGATTACAACTCTCGTAGATTTCTTGATTCCTCTCTCCAAAAGATTAGGGTTTTGATATTTGTTTATAGTACGGGGCCTGTCGGCTTAATCCATACTACATACCTACAATGTTTGGTAGTAGGGAGGAGATGCCATTGTGACTTGTTTCATCTGAGCCTCCTTAAACCCTAGAAACGACTCTCTTTATATAGTGTCGTAGAGTAATAAACGAGATAGCTATTAAATATTCTACGAGATCTTGAAGATAATATCTTATATTTTTTTATATGATCTTCTTATTTACATGTATCTAACACCTAATAATTAACAAAATTTCGGTGTCAACAGTTTTTTCTCAACTTGTATTTAAAAAAAAAAAGAAAATCGGAACTAATTGTGTAAAATTCATTTCGTACTGCTGTTTAAAATTGCAACCTACATTTATAATATACTTAAGGAATTAGTTCAATTACCCGTCAAAAAAAAAAAGGAATTAGTTCAATTATTGTTATGCAAGCTTTGAAAATTACAAGAATTATTTAAAGAGAAACGGCAAAGCGCACTTAAAACTTAAACATCTAACTATTTAGTACCCCCTCCATCCCTAATTAGATTTCTAATTCTCTCTATTATACGAGGAATAAATGCTAGAAGTAGGAATCTAATTAAGGCACAAAGGTAGTATGTAGCTACTTTGTCAATGCATTACATGTATAAATGTTATAACCAATATGGTACGGTTTACTATATAAATTAATCTGGGTAAGGCACAAGTTAAATATTTCGGACTTTCGGAGTACTCTCTTTATTTCGCATTAGTTGCAACACTTTTTATTTTCGGTCGTTTTATATTAGTTGCAACATCACTATATTTGGAAAAAAAGCACCATTATTTTATAATTTTTCTCTCCTACAGTCCCACTAACTCCATTTTTCAATTTTTTATTTTTTATTTTTATTTCTATCTCTAACTAACAATCTATGAATATTATTAAAGTAACAACCGCTGACGTCATTACTGCTTACGCGTCACTATCTTATTTAATTTTTTCCCGCCAAAATGCAAGAATGATCTCTTTTTTTTTCCCCATTTTGAGCTACCCTATTTAACATTGTTTTGAAAATTAAATTCAAATTGAATTTTAAATTTTAGGTTTTCTACACATATTACGCTATTTTATTATTTACAAGTAGTTGTTAAAAATAGTTAATAATATAGTTTTATTGATTCTAAAAAAAATATGAAAAAAATGGATTTTTAGAAATTGTATTTTCATATTAAAATAGAAAGTAATGTAGAGAAAGTAGTTATTTTCTCTCAACATGTGCTAAACAATCTATAATTCATTTCTTATTTTAAAACCGTGCATTATACGGGGCTAATCTAGATAATGCTATACTTTATATTATAAGTCTATAATTTTTTAAACTTTGAGCCAAGTTTATCGTTACAGCTAGTGAAAAACGGAAAGAGTAGTTAACAATCAATAACCGTAAAATGAACTAAACATGGCCTATTCCGCGTGTCAACCCCATACAGTTTCTAGATAATGCTATCAGCACCCAATTAAAAGTTCGAAACCATATCTTCATTTCTCAATTTTTTCTCTCTTAAAACCCAAAAAATCATTTCTCCTCTTCAAATCCCTCCAAATGTCACCCTACAATAACAACAGCAACAACCCAGTTCCAAAGAAACGACACCGTATCAACAGCTCCACCCGCCTCTCCTCCCTCTCCTCCGCCGCTGATTCCTCCGTTCAACTCCTCTCTTCGCCGATCTCCGGCGGCTTCAACGATGCTTCCACCGCCGACATCCTCCTTCGCCTCTTCCACGACTCCGATTCTCTCTCCTCCATTGCCGAAACCTCCGATTCTTCTTCCTCCGATGAACTCCAGGTTTACCTTCATTCTTCTGCACTTTGTAGGGCCAAATATTTCTCCGCTTTGTTCTCCGATCGATGGAGCAAAAACGATGATGATCGGAAGAAGTTGAATTATCAGAAGGTAAATCTAGCGGTTTCGCCGAAATCTGGTTCGATTAATGCTCATTTGGTTGTTCTGAGGTTACTATATAGTGAGGATTTGTCAAATGCTGTTAATTCTGCTGCTACGGCGATTTCGATTTTGCCTGTTGCGATGAAACTGTTGTTTGATGATTTGGTTAAGCAATGTGTTAGGTTTTTGGAAGCTGTTCCTTGGAGTGAGGAGGAAGAAGAGGAGATTTTGAATTTGGTTCCGTTTTTGAGTGAGGAAGAATCGAAGGAGCTATTAGCTAGGGTTTCAACATCGAAATTGGATTCATGTGAGCAAATGCTTGATAATTTGCTGGTTTCAGCGAAGCAGAATCATCCGAATTTGGCGCCGGTGAAGGCGTTTGTTGCGAGGTTGTTGAGGGAGTTTTCGTCGAGGGAGTCGGCGAGGAGAGTGCTGGAGAAGGCGTTTCTGATGAGTTTGAAGGTGGTGAAGGGATCATTGGAGGAGTATTCGAGTCCCGACTTTCGAGGGGATCATGCTGAGACTGAGGCTATTCAGAGGTTGAATTTGCATACTGCTTTGACTAATGGGAAGCACTTGTTGTGGCTTGTGGAGAGGATGATCGAGCTTCGAGTTGCGGAGATGGCGGTTAAGGAGTGGAGTGAGCAGGATTCTTTTGCTGGTGATTTACAGAGGGCGTTTCGCGATGATGCTTGGAGGAATATCGTGCCTGGGCTTCCTACGGTTGTGTTGAAATGTACGTCGAAGCTTGCCTGTGCTGTGGCTTCAGGGAACATTTTAGTTGCTCGGCAGGTATATACTCTTTTTGATAAGGTTAATGTTTGATACAATGTTCAATTTTTCGAAGATTATTGCTATGCCTAGCTATCTAATATATATGACAGACTTTCAGTAGATGATCATTCATTTTCGAAATTGTGATGTGAAGATTAAGCACACGAACTTAGATGAATAGACCTTGTTTAACGATACTTGCTTTTCTGGACCCTGTATATCGGATGCCTTTGGTAGTTGGATTGAGATGAGATCGGTTCTGGCTTTTCTAGACCTTGTTTCTAATGCTTATGGTCATTTGTAAGTGATTTGGCCAATTCTAACTTTTTCGGACCATGTTTCTTAAGCTTATGGTCTTAGGTTTGTAATAATGTGATCGTTTCTAACTCTTCCCGACCTTCTTTACCTCATACTTTGGTTGTTGATCAGAGTGCAGTTAGTACATATTGGTTTGGCCTAATCTATAATGTCAATGCTCACTAGTCACTACTTATGCTTCTATTCGCATTTATGTGATCAATACTGTAATTTGGAGATGAAAGTGCTTGAACTGAAGTTTTCCCAACTTTGTTTAGTTATGCTTTTGGTTTTGGAAGTCCAGAGTTTGCACGTGTTGGGTTTGTTTGGTTTGTTTGTATGGAGTCACTGATTTTTATTGCTTCATTGTGACTGAAGGTATGATTAATATCAGTTATTTGTGTTTTAGAGTCCTAGATTAATCTTTATTTCCTTGGCTATATACATAATTGTCAGTGTGTGCTTTAGTTTGCTTTGAATAAATGGGGTATGAAGCTGAAACTGCTTCGTATATTGAAACCTTGGAAATAAGACTAGTCTGCTAGAGAGGGACATCAGAAGTTCTGATTCCTTTTATTCATGAGAAATTTTGATGGCAACTGGACGGGGTTTATGACAGTTTCTTGAAAATTTTGAGGTAAGAATGTGCAAAAGAGATTGCATGCTAATAGATTTGTATGTACTTGTTACATACTTACATGTGATGATCGGCTGGATAAAACATAGACTTGTGTGTGCTTTTAGATTTGTATGATTTCTGTTTTGCTGGTTATCTTAGTATATCTGCTGCTCTTGTGTTGGATTGCACTTTTATGTACTCGGTTGGCTCGTTGCATCCCTTTTAAAGATTATGGCTTTAATTTGTTAGCTTAATATCTCATTGATGTTTATATTGTATATCTTTTCTTGGCTGTCTTTTTAGGTTAGAATGAAATTCGTGAAAGATTGGCTTCCTGTGCTTATTATATGCAAAGACAATGCATCTCCTGTGCTTCCCAGCCACAAGCCAGTTCTTCACAGTTCTACTACGTTATATTTAGAACTTGAAGAGATATTCTTGAAGATAATCTCCACATTGCCCATGGACGATGCGCAAGAGCTACTGCAGCAATGTCTAAGTTTCTCAACCCGAGATTCAGAAGACTGTCCCCATTTAATTACAGCCTTCAATACCTGGTTTCGGCGTGCAACCCGACCATCTTTGTCAACAAGTTTCTCATAGAATGCTTTACTCATGCTTTTCTTCTGTCGTAATGCTCTGTGTGGACTGGACTGGCTAGGATATCGTGTGTTGATAGTCCTGTATAGACTATAGATGTAATTAGAACTTTGTTAATGAGCTAGATTGTGGTTTGATGTATTGATTCCACTTATGTACATTTGTAAATTGTACATGGTTTTTAATGAGAAAACTTGTTACGTTTTCTAATTTTGGTTTTGCTGAATGGGTGTATTTCATTTTGAATGATAAGAGTTCAAATTATAGTACTGCACACCATTTTATGACCTAAGGTACTCATATGTTCTTTGATATTTCCCTTGAATTTTTTCTTTTCCTCAATAATTTCGTTTAGGCCAACAAAACTATTTTCAGTTATGAGAGCCTATTATGTACACTCGGGTGTACAGTACACTCAGAGTTATCTACTCATTCAACCAACAAATGAGTAAATATATTATTTGCTCATTTGTTGATTAAATGAGTATGCATTACGCTCGGGTGTGTGTATATAACAAATGCTAAACCAATTATTAAACCATCTTATTTATCAGATAAGATTAGCTTTTTGGATAATTTCTAACCCAAAAAATTAGCATACGTCAACATAGATTCATAAAGGTAATTTGGGTGTTAGGTGAAAAGAATAAATTCAGATTGTCACATGTAAACAGCAGAATAAGTTGAATATTAATGAAAAATGAACGTCAAAATCAAAAATTATACTCCGTACTGCTAACATCCAAAGCTCCTACATCACGCATGAAATTCGTCAATTGCTGAAGTTTAAAACAAGCATGCAGTTCATCTAGGAATCTATAACGAATAACATAATTTAAATTTTAATAAGGTATGGTCAAAGTGATACAAAGATATAGTTTCTTTTACAGAAAAAGAACATGTTTGGTGCCCAATAACTTTCTACAATTTTTTGTAACAAAGAAGTTATGAATGATAATTTCGAATTCTCTCTGCAAATAGAAGTATATGGGTTTTATTTGGGGGAAATGGTTCTGTATACCCTTAAGGTTTTAAAAAATGCACCATATACCCTAAAAACTTTCAAATGCACCGTGTGTCCCTGAAGTTTGTAAGAACTTGCACCAAATACCCCTAGACTCATAAACAAATGATAATTTTGTTAAATTGAGATCCCATATAGGCTATAAGTATCAAAATCTATTAAATTGTTACAGTGTAATGCTAGTATAATGTTAAAGCATTTAATTATCAAGCAAAATTAATTGATAAATCAAATTCTAATACCTTAAAGTTTAGGATTTAGAATGATCGATGAAGTTCAAATGTTGATGTAATTTATGCTTTTAGGCGGTTTTACTCCATAAATATAAAGTACTAAAAATGAGTCAGTGTGTGGGCATAATTTTGTTTGATAAGTCAATGATATGTGCATTGTAAGACGATCAGGGTATGTGGTGCATTTTTTTAAAAACCTCAAGGGTACATGGTGCATTTGAAAGTTTTCAAGGGTGCACGGTGCATTTTTCAAAACCTCAGAAATACACGGAACAATTTCCCTTTATTTGGCTTTAAACCTAAGACAAATACATAGTTAGCCAACTTTAATCTATTTAAAAGAATAAATCGCAATCTTTGTCACTTTGACAAAGAGTAAAAATTGATGATGGGCTTTACCTTTATCAATTTAAGAAAAGTTATATTTTAATACACAAACTGGTAAAAAAAATTAGGTTGATATAATTACCTTATTTAAAGCAGTACAGATTAGCGAAAGTAAGTATGTTACCTCTATAAAACTTATTCCATTGTCTATATATACAATAGGTTTAAAATTATCCAAAGAAGATTAAAAGTTATTTCAAATTGACTAGAAGTTAATCACCCCAAAATTGTTCGGTGTAGACTTATACTACAGTAAACCAGGTTTATACAACTTTGTTATTATTTTTTATTTTGATTTGTAGAAAAGAAGGGGGAGATACAAGGACTCGAGTACAAGACTAAAAGTAAAATTTGACAAGATAAGAAAGGGTTTTATCTCTATGTATTTAAGAAAAGCTAAACATTTTAATAAGCTATAAGGTAAAGATCAATATAGGACTAGATCACAAGACCACTACTGTAAAATCAAAAGTATCTCACATTCTCACGTCTATAGACTGACTCTGTATATACTTCCTCCATTCTAGTAATATTGTAATAACTAGACTTTTACACTATTTATCATGATTGTTTGACCACATGTTATGATTTATACGTAAAGTAAAATATAGTCATGTGAGGTCTTGTTAGATCCGTCTCATAAAATACTTTCACAATATCAACTTTTTATAATTTTTACTCTTATATAATTATAGATATTTAACATATAAAATAAGCTTTGAAATTCGTAATTTCATCCTTATTTCAATATTTGTGGAAAAGAGGAAGTATCTGAACATTAGCGAAGGTTGTTAGATAAATCCTTCATCCACATCATTTTCTCCAAATGTTATTACTTTGGCATATATATGCTCTTACAAGACTCACCCCCTAATTATTAGACATTTAGACAGCTTCTGAGCAAGCCTAAACGAAATGAGAAAGACTTGGCGAGGGTAGTACACTACTACACTGGTAATGGTACCCCAATGTTGCCATTTGCAAATGCTCTTAGAGGCTATAAGAATTCAATTGAAATACGTAGTTTTAAAATTAAGACTTTAGGGTTCCATCAAATCGTTGTTAACATGTCAATAATTTATGCCACGTACAAAATTAAATTTAAACTTGTTAAGAAATGGATTAAGAAGGTGGGACATAGTTTAAGACTATAAAAAGTAAAGACACAACCACATAATTAAGCTAGAGAAGTTGATAGCTCATACTAGTCAAGTATTCAATAAGTGCCATTTTACATGCCGTTAGAAAATGCTCCTATTTACCCATGCCACGTGTAAAAAGACAAGATTAGCCATGATATACTCCCCCATGATTGGACCACCCTACACGTAAACCAAGGTCATTTTCGTCCTTTTATCCATTTGGACCTCCTTGGCTTCATTAGCCCTCAGCTGACTAAAACGGTCATGAGTCATGACTAATTAAAGAATTGGAAATTCTAGATTTATAGCAACAATAATGTAATAGATGTTGATTGGTTTAGATCTCTTTTATAAATTGTTTATGCTTTGATCATACATTAAAAAAAGTATTACTTTTGTTGATAAGTACTACGGAAAAAAATATCTTTTTATATGTATAATAGTTATATAAATAGATGAAACCATATGTAATTTTATTTTAAATCACTACGTTCTAATTTGTGTAAGTGGAAGATCTTTGCTTTCCCTATTTAATTGATTTAGCTTTGGATGTTTGTTTACTTTCATTGATTGATCTGACCAATATTTCTAAATGCAAATGTACTTTGGATTGGATTAAGCCTTAAATTAATTAATTATCTAATGTTTAGCCAAATCTAAATTTGGCCACCCTACCTTGGTTTTCTTTCTTGATGTATGAACAATTGAAAATGGAAGCAAAATTAATTTTTTCCTTCTTCGAAAATATATTGTTGTTTGATAAGGTTGTGTATGGTCTATTCTAATAATCTTGGTATAAGAATTTACACAATACTCTCAAGTAGGGAATTCAATAGTTGATATGCGATAATTTACAAAAATACCGATCATGTAGTTTGATTAATAGCCTTTGACCTCTACCACTTTTATAATTCCATCTTTCATTTGTCTCATGCACGCGATATCCATAAACTTGTACAAATAGATGAATTACAGATATGTCAGCATTGCGATAAGTAAGAACCATGTTTAAAAGGGGCAAACATTAAAGAAAGCTTTATCGCAAACTAATAACTCCTATTAGCAATTATTAAATAGGGAAAGCAATTATTAGTTGCTTGATAATATCAATAGTAAAGTCTATTGTTTCTAACAAAGCCTAACTAATGAAAACTAAAGATTTAAAAAATAATTAGACTCAGAACATCTAATTTAAACTGAGCTGAACTGAACTGTTAACTTAAATTGTTTATGAGAGAAAAAAATTAATAAATTAAAATAAAATAAAATAAAGCTGAATAGAAGAGGTCCTCATTCTATTCTAATATGTACACAAACCATTATCTTAGCAAACCAAATTGCAATTATAGCATAAATAATGTTATACACACAACTTAATATTTAGGAACAAAGCGAGTAAAAAAAACAAGAACTTTAATTATTATATCCGTTGAAACCGCTCTCTCACAGTCACACTCTCTCTGTCTCACTCACTCACTACTCCCTCTCATTCTCTCTCTCTCTCTCTCTCTCTCTCTCTCTCTCTGAGCTCAGCTCACTTGCTTTCTCAGAGGGATACCTTCCAAATGACTCCAACTTTCTCTCTCTTCTCCCAAATCATCTTCTGATTTCCCCTGAATTTCCAATGGCAGGAGAATTTACCCTCTAAAAACCCAACAAAATCCCCTGTTTTTATTTTTATTTTCATTTTCTCTCTCTCTAAAAGTTCCCCTGTTTTCAACAATGGCAACTGAAAACCCAGAAAAAACCATTATTCAAACACTAACTACAACCTCAATTATCGGCATAAAACTCTACATTTTGATCTTAATTTTTGTGGGTCTTTCGATTTTTTCTTGTTTACTCATCTTTCTCTGTTTAATTAGACGGAAAAACAAACTGGGTGGTCAAAATCGGGTATATTTGCGACAAAATTCGGGTATAATTCCGCTATTTTCGTCGGAAATTAAAGCAGTGAATGATGAAAATGGGGTTAAAAAGAAAATGGGGGAGATTTTAAAGGGAGATAAAACAGAGGAAATTGGGATTTTGGTTGAAGGAGAAAAAGATAGAAATAAATCGACGGAAAGTAGCGACGGAAGTTCTTCAAGTAAAGCGTCGGTGGTTTCATCGGATATTCCAAATATTGGGTGGGGCCGTTGGTATAGCTTGAGGGAGCTTGAGGTTGCGACACGTGGATTTTCCGATGAAAATATTATTGGTGAAGGTGGTTATGGTGTTGTTTATAAGAGTGTTCTTGAAGATGGGTCTATTGTTGCTGTCAAAAATCTTCTAAACAACAAGTATGTTTCTATTTTGCACATTTTTCTATGATTTTGGTCTTTTAAAACTTTGAATTTTTTTTGGTAATTGTGTGAAATTTGATATGGCTATTTTGTTCTAAAATCATGCATTGATAGGCGTAATTAATGGTTGCTCTAATACGGTATTAATTTTGTAACTTAATGGGGGTATAAAATTAAGTGACGATCAGTGTTATTAATATACGGCGTAATTAAACATTTATATGCGATTATTTTGTGATCAATTTCTTATACCCCGTACATAGTCCTTTAAGCTATATCTACTGTCTTTCTTTGTTTAATTGGGGGTGAACTGTTTGGTGGAGAAAATCTGAAATCTTTTTCTCTTGTTTTCCAATTTTAGCTAAAATGTTTGATTCAAAATTGGGTTGAAGTCTACTTGGAGGGATTACTGCTAATTTTGTCAAGTATTGCTGGAATTGTTTGTGCCACTTCATCCAACTTTTCTCATAATTTCATGAATCTATATTATGTTGAATTCAAGAATTTGTTTATATTAATGTTCATGGTAAAGTAAGCAGATTTTCACAATCTTTTAATGCTAAATAATCATCATGTTGTTGATTTTAATTTTAGTGGGTCTTTATTTTATGTCTTAATATTTTGTGTGAAATATTAATAGATATTTACATGTTTGTGCTCAAAGTTATCATGTCGGTTTGAAGATTTTGATGGGGCACTCTTTAACTTTGCTTAGATCTAACGGTGCTACTTGCAATTCCATGTGTCAGTACTTGATAGCAATTTCTATACATTTTTCATGAAAAAAAAGTAGAAAAGTAGGCTGAAAAAAATTAAATAATGTTTATCTAAATCTTTTTTTTGTTATTTTGTTCATCTTTGGACTTGAGAAAGTATAATGCTCAATGAGATCTTTACTCCCCTTTTTCTCATCTTCATCATATGGTTTTTGGAGCTTTTGCTTTCTCTTCTTTTAATTTCTTTGTACTTTTTCTTTTAATTTGTTCTTACACATGTGTTATTTGATCTTAATTAGTTGTTTCATACTTTAATGGAACTCTTTACTTGACAAAGTTCTTTGCTTTTAAGATTTAGTGAACATTTTTTCGCGCAGTGAAGCTAAGCTTATAAGGCCGAGTAATTGGCTGAAAACTTTTAAACCAGTTTATGGCTTGTAAGAATTTTATTTGCATTGTGGTTTTTGGATCTCAGATTACGGGCAATGTGGGTGTCTGGTCTATCGTGGTAATATACCAAGATCACAATGTGGTGATGCGATTGAGATTAAGTACCCTGATCTGTTGTGAGATTATGCACAATATTGTGTGATTGACTCTAAAATTCAAATGGCTATATTAAAATTTCAAAACATGGTTCTTGAAAATAAAATTTCAAATGCTAGAACGTTTCTTACTTTAAATTAATGGTATTCAAAATTCAAAAAAAATGGACCATTGAGGTGTTGCATTTATGACATGTTTCCTAGAGTAGTACAGGGTGCTCAAAGATGCCTAACTGAACACTGCATTTACTATTACTTGCCTTCTTTTGTGACTTCTTGTGACACTTTTAACCCGTGAAGAAACTAATCAGCAGTGACAAAAACGAAACAAACTATTCACTTATGAAGGATGACATAAATAATTGATCAAGTGACATTGAAATAATTCTGTTTTCCCTTTGATTGATCACTCGATGGACATTATCTGACCATAAACTAAACATTTCTTGCTCCATATTAATGTTAGCTGTCGGCTTACCAATGCATAATAACTAATCAGTTTGCACCTCCTTAATTACAAGTATGTGTGTGCATAATAAAAAAAACATTTGTATGAAAATGTAATTCTGATTATACTAAGTTGAAATGTAGGGGGCAAGCAGAAAAGGAGTTTAAGGTGGAAGTTGAAGCCATAGGAAAAGTAAGACACAAGAATCTAGTTGGTCTTGTTGGCTACTGTGCAGATGGAGCTCAAAGGTGCCCTTTATTCTATCTGCCAATTCGACTTCACTTTCATCAGTCTGTTGTAAATGACTAATGTGTTGCTCGTACATATTCTTTGTTTGACTACTCAGGATTCTTGTGTATGAATATGTTGATAATGGCACTCTTGAACAATGGTTGCATGGAGATGTTGGGGATGTAAGTCCTTTGACCTGGGATATCCGTATGAAGATTGCCATTGGAACTGCCAAAGGGTAAGATATCCATTTCCATATTGAACATTTCCCTTGTTCGATCAGCTTGTCAAGCCAATAACTGTACTGTGTGCTCAAATTCAATATCTGAATGTGTGAGCCTGGGGCTAACTTGAGTTCCTTACTCAATACAGCTTTCTAGGATTTCTGAAACAAGTTGCCATTGTTCCTTATATATTATCATTGGTTTATGATTAGATATCCAAATATGCACTACTTTGAATTAGTGATGAGGAGAAGATAAATTTCATCCCCAGCTTTCATTCTTTCATGAAGGACCTTTGTGTAAGAGCATGTCAACTTAGTAATTATGATTTATGAAAGATAAGAACAATACAATTAATCTCAGGCAGAATATGTCATTATAACATGATTGTCCAACTTTCATGGCCGATCACTGTTGTATATGCAGCAGTTAATATGCCTCTTATCACTTTTAAGTACTAAAAAACTAACTAGTGTGGTAAGGGGTGAGGCGGGGAAGTTCAGTGCTCCCCAGCTGAAATTATGTTATGCATTTGTGTGATGATGTGAGACTTACATGCACAATAGAGCTATATATATGAAGATTCATTTCATCATGTCATATAACTGATAAGACCATGCATGTTGGACTTTGGTGTGTTGTAGTTACAATTTTGCAGTGATTACTTTTCCTGTCCTTTGCTTCATCTTTTACAATGTTGTAACTCATCTCTTCCACAGGCTGGCTTATTTGCACGAGGGATTGGAACCGAAGGTTGTTCATCGTGATGTCAAGTCTAGTAACATCCTTCTTGACAAAAACTGGAATGCAAAAGTATCCGACTTTGGGCTAGCCAAACTTTTGGGATCTGAAGCAAGCTATGTGACTACTAGAGTAATGGGAACATTTGGGTTCGTCCTCTCTAACATTCACTCATATGTAGTCCTGTAAACTGAACTAGACACTTTGGGATAGGAATGCAATTAATGGTTGATTCGAGATTTCTAATCCTAGAAATTGATTGTGCAGGTACGTCTCCCCAGAGTATGCCAGCACAGGTATGCTTAGTGAGTTGAGTGATGTATACAGTTTCGGTGTTCTGCTTATGGAGTTGATCTCAGGAAGGTGCCCAGTTGATTATTCTAAACCCCCTGGAGAGGTTTGTTGACGTATTGTTTGCATAGTCTGTAAAGTGAAAACTTCATCTGCTCTTCTCTAACATTGCTTAAATATTCAGATGAACTTGGTTGATTGGTTCAAGGGAATGGTAGCAACTCGACGAGCAGAAGAAGTGGTGGATCCATTGATTACTGTTCAACCCTCTTCTAGAGCACTAAAGCGGGTTTTATTGATCTGCCTTCGGTGTATAGATCTGGATGCTAATAAACGGCCAAAGATGGGGCAGATTGTGCATATGCTCGAGGCAGATGAATTTCCCTTTCGTCCTGTAAGTAATATTATATGTTCAAGTTTTCATATAATTACTGGTGCTCAGTTTGTAAATATATATTCTCGTCTATCCAACAACCTTTTTGCTTTGACAGTTTCGTTCTACTAGTCCTATCAAAGTTAGTTTCACTCAATAGTTATCAGCCCTTACTTGCAACCACCATTTTTTGCCTTAATATCTATAACTCTAAGACTACTTTGATCATTTAAAAATTTAGTCTGAAATAGTATTTAGCTACAACACCCAAACTTATCCTGAAATTGAGAGAATCCCATATATGAAACAAACCACCATGCTACATAAGCTACAATTATGCTGTGAATTAATTGAAAATGTAGAGTAGAATTGATGGAAGCTCTGTCTCACACTGCCTGCATTATTCTGATTGGATTATGCGACTTTGCAGGATCATCGACCTACACGACAGGATGCTCCTCTGACTTCTGCTACCGAGAAACTTCAGTTATCCGATAAAGGCTTCTCTAGGTGATCATCCACAGAGACTCTCGAGGAGTTCTATTAGGATCTATTTAGTGTCCATTACACAAGTAAGGCGGATAAATTTGTATATTTAGCTTATACAAACAAGATTACAGGTGATGAGCCTTGGGTGACATGTTTTGTTGGTTTATTCTTTTTTTCCACATTATCTTTATCTGGTTAGAAAGAACTGCAAAAAAAACGAGCCTTGTATGTACAGTATATAGTAGTATTTATCGGCTTCTAGGAGTAAGAAGTTTTTCTTTGTTTTCTGTAAAATTTGGAGGCTCAAACATTGTTTATAATTGGCTTAATTTTGTAAGTTTCAATTGCCTTTTGCACAGAGCACTTGTTTTTTCGAAAAATTGTAACTGTTTCAATATTTTACAGGAAATTGATGCAAAGTGTTTATGTCAAAATTCTGGTATTATTTGATCATCTTATAGGCTGCAGTAGCTTAGAAAATAATTGTACAACTGACCTCAAAGACAAAGTTCCCAAGTCGATCAAATCGTTTAGTAAGGAATTTAATGCCTACAAGACTATGATTTCTAGTTATCTTGCGACATCTCAACAAATTTGTTACTCCTCCTGTTGGGAACTAGTTTTTAGTACTTCGTATTACTTTGTTATAACTTATAAGCATTGGAAGAATCCTACCTGAATCAGGAACAATTAATTCCCTATATAAACACAACCTCTGTACTGAAGCTAGATCGTAGATCCTGCTGTAGAGAACATTAACATACAAATCATCAATAAAAAAAACTCGACCAAATGAAACATATTAAGATAATCAATTTCTCAACAATTTGTCAAAATTAAACAATTTAAGATCCAAAATAAAATTAAAATAACTATAATCCGTGGGTTTTGCTGTTCTTTACCATTAATGTATTCACAACACATCAATACTTGTTCCATTTCGCTGTATAATTACGTAGGAAGAGGAGATCTTTTTGTTGTTTTTTTACCAAATTCAGCCAACACGGCAATGTTTTTCTGTGTACAATCTATGAGCTTCGAGTTGTTGAAGCCTCGATTGAACTTGTTTAATTTCTTTCTCAACCATGCCAAGAGACTCCGCGTCTTCCTTAGCAATCCTTTCAATGTGCAATCCTTTCAATGTGCATTATGTACTTAGATACCTTATTGTGCATCCCTTCTATTGCATCTAAAAGACGCAACTTCCCAATAATATTTTTTACACCCTCTTCGTCGTTCGTCGTTAAACTTGTACACACACTTGGTAATTAGATCCTTAGATGCCTCACGAAGTTGGTCGTGTTGTTTGGTGTACATTTCAAGGCTGTTACGTTTGTACCTTACCATTGTATCCATGTTACATTTTCGCGATTCAAGCTCTTCAAGTTCAAGATGTGTCTTCTTGATTTCATTTTGAAACATTACACACTCGTCTTGTTTCTTCTATAATGTTGTTGATTATACGGGTCACCACGTTAAACTTCTCCGCCCAATCCTCCGTCTTGTCAAATCGATCATTGGTTTCGAAAACTTGCCCAATCAAGAATTGGTTAGAATCATCCTTACTACTACTCCCTTGGTAAAGCAATCTCTCAACAGTCTCAAGTAATCCCATTTGCTTTGCTAGTATTGTGAATTTGTGATGTGATTTTGTTATGCCAAACGAACTTTTATAAAATGTTGGACTCAATTCAAGGGAGAGTCAAACGAAGCTATAAAAAAATCTTTTGATGATCGGATCAAATATTAAGCCTTTCACATCAACAACATAAGTTTTAGAATTATCTAATTTAAGAAGGATACTTAAATTAAGTTGAATATAAACATCGAATTACAATAAGACTCCTAACAACGATAAAATTACATCTTTTTATCCGACACTAAAAAGATAGATTCAAATAAAATTATCATATACGTAGTATTTTTTTGGTTTTTTTAAAATCTTTTATGATTTTTTTCCTAAATCAAACTAAAACCTCCTTGAGTAGACGGATTTAATTTAATTTAATTTTTATAATTTCATTACAAGTCATGAAAAAAAAAAAAGATAAATTCTATTTCCTCAAAAAAAAAAAAAAACGTAGTAAAAAAAAATCCTTTAAAAAAAATTCCGTTGCCGGGACTTGAACCCGGGTCTCTCGGGTGAGAGCCGAGTATCCTGACCAACTAGACTACAACGGATTCACTTGGTATCATTTATTCACAAATTATTATAAATAAAAATAACATCATAAACCTTCATTGAACGACACGTGTCCGTAAAATTCTCCAATTTCCTTTCCCCTAATCCAAACATACCCCGCCCAAAAATCAACCTGAACACATACATTCCTTTCCCTTCCCTTTCATTTCTCTTCATTTTCTCTCTCCTCCACTTTTTCTTCAACAATGTCTTCCATATAAATACCAAATCCTTCAATTTTCAACCTTCAGATCTACAATTCATACATTTCTTCAGACAATCAACAATTTTAGAGAGAGAAAACAATGGAGGCGCAACTTGTTGAGAGGTTGGAGAAAGCAGTTGCACGATTGGAGGCGATTTCTTCATCTTCATCTTCTTCTAGAAGCGTTGATTTTTCCGGCGAAGATGCGGTGGTTGATCCTTCGATCGTCGCTTTGGATGATCTGATCGCCAATTATGTTGGTAGGGTTTACGACGCTGCTCAGAAGATCGGCGGTAAAGTGTTGGAATCTACGGAGATTCTTCGTGATGCGTTTTCTGCTTTGCGTGAGCTTCTTGTTAAAGTTAAGCAGACTCAGGTAATTGTATTTCTGATTTTTGATGTTTGATTTTAAGGTTTTGTTGATTTTATTTTTGGATTGAATTGTGGAGTTTGATTTGATTTTGATTGAGTGATTTTATGTGAATTTGGTGCATTGTGGAAAATTGTTTGACGATGAGAACTGTCTGATTTAAGGAATTCACATTTTAATTTTATAGATTTAGATTGAGCGCATTTTTGTTGATTTTGATTGGAAATTGTTGTGTAATGTGGATGTCGGATGATGTTGATGAGGAGGATAGTTCAAAATTTGGAATTCATGTTTTAATTTTAGATTTATAGAAGCTTGATTTGATTTGAATTGATTTTTTTTTGTTTGTTTTGATTTAAATTGGAATAGTGTGTATTCTGGATGAGTACTTTGTTTAATGTAAGATAAATAATTTTGTCAAAGTTCAGATTCACTTGGATAACTCAATGAAGAATCATTGAAGCTGAGAGATTTTTTCGAAGTTCTTGATTTCTACAGAAATGATCTTGTTTTTGTATTGAGTAATGAATATCTGAAATTAGTAATTTAAGAACCTTACTTGTGTTGTATGCTCGCTTTATATTCTTCACTGAGCTTGCAATTTGGACTGATCAACAATTTTTATAGGCAAATACATTACAATGTATATGTTGAATGCTATCCAATATGAGGGAAATTGGATTGTCATCATGAAATTTTAATGCATGTTAGATTGTTTAGGAGAAATGTTAACAATCAACAGGCTTAGGAATGGAAGGATTTGACATTTTGACCAGTAATATGATGGGGGAGTGGTAGGATAGAGATCTAATTTGCTATCGTAGCATCTATGTAAGGGCCCCTTACAGTTTGAGTGCACTATGTCTTCTTTGTGTAAAAATACCTATGCAACATTTTCTTCTTCTTTTTTTTTTTTTTTTTTTTTTGGGTTAAGTTCCAATCTAGTGTGACTAACAGCTCCTTTTATATGTATGTGTAACCTTAAAAGACACAAATATTGGAAGGAAGTGCTATGTTACAAACTTTGCTTCACTTGGTTTATTTATATTTGAGGTTTTTTAGTCTCAATTAGTTGATATTTTACATTCCATCCTAATTATTCAAATTGGCAACTTTCACTTTTTAGAGTTATGAGGTTCTCCTTTTGTGTGTTAAGAGCTAAAACATATTATCTCCATTTATTATTACCCTTGAATATGACTTGCTAGCCTAAAATATCTCTTATATTGAAATAGAGGGAATTACGGTTAATAGATAATGGGCATGGCTGGATATCTTTGCCGAGACTGGTCTTGTTTGAGTTTGATATGTCCAAGTGTCATATTCTTTCCAGTTACGTGGCCGAAACTAGTACTAGGTACTGTGGTGAAGGTTTTGACTGGGGTGCCAAACTACTTGTGCACTGTGCTAAGATTTGTTTTTACTGAATGCACTTTTTTTTTTTCCCTGCAGAAACCTGACATGGTCGGGTTGGGTGAGTTTCTAAAACCACTGAATGAAGTGATTATGAAAGCTAATGCCTTGACTGAGGGGAGGCGGTCTGATTTCTTCAACCATCAGAAATCTATTTCCGACAGCCTTGCAGCTTTGGCATGGATTGCATATACTGGCAAAGACTGTGGTTAGTAATTAATACTCTCTAACCTTCAAATGCTGATTTATTTCTTTATCCCCTCCATCTTTTCCTGGTCTCCTAAATCATATCTTCTTGGTAGGTATGAGTATGCCTATTGCACATGTGGAAGAAAGTTGGCAAATGGCTGAATTTTATAGCAACAAGGTATTACTTGACTTTTTTGGCTGATGAATGTAGATTATTTTGCAAGTATCTCAATACTGTAATTACAAACAACAAATTAATTGAGCATCTTTGGCTGAGTTTGAGTAATGAATTTTAATTCCAGTTCTTTTTTGGTCTTATCTGCTTCAAGGGGATGTCTTTTCATTGTGCACACTGATCTGATTTAAACTGTTTGAGGCCTTTGAGCTTTACGGAAGTACTATCACTACTTTGTATGCATTTTCTGATTTTACAGATTCCTTTACTGTTTCTTTAATGTTCAGGTTCTGATTGAGTACAAAAATAAGGATCCTAATCATGTGGAATGGGCCAAGGCTTTGAAGGAGCTCTATCTACCAGGTTTGAGGGATTATGTTAAGAGTTTCTATCCACTGGGACCAGTTTGGAGTACCTCTAGCAAAGCTACTGTTGCTGCTGCACCTAAAGCCCCAGGACCAGCTGCTCCTGCACCACCACCTCCACCTCCTGCTTCACTCTTCTCTGCTGATTCTGCTAAACCTTCTTCATCACAACCAAAGGTAGGGATGTCTGCTGTTTTTCAAGAAATCAGTTCTGGTGGAGCTGCTACATCAGGTATCTACATTACTACATGTTCCTTTTCCCCTTTTCCTTTTTTTTTTGGTTAATTTTTGGTGACCAATCTCTTTCAATTCCAGGCCTGCGAAAGGTTACAGATGATATGAAGGCAAAGAACAGGGCTGACCGTAGTGGTGTTGTGCCTGTTGTGGATAAGGAACCACGTGCTAAATCTTCTGCATTTTCCAAAACAGGGCCTCCAAAGCTGGAGCTTCAGATGGGTCGTAAGTGAGTGTCTTCCTATCTTTGATACATGTGCTGTCCCTTTTGCTGTTGTCAGTTGTCACTGATCAATGCTTTTATCTTCAATTTATTTGGTAGGTGGGCTGTTGAAAATCAAATTGGGAAGAAGGATATGGTAATTAGTGAATGTGATTCAAAGCAGTCAGTTTATGTTTTTGGGTGTAAAGATTCAGTTTTGCAGATACAAGGTTTGTTGAGTTCTTACAAGTTGACTTTCTCTTGGTTTGGGGACTCATATCTATCTTTTAATTAACTGTAGTAAGCTCAGTTTTTATCTTTGATTTATTACAGGAAAAGTTAACAATATCACTGCTGATAAATGCACTAAGATGGGAATTTTATTTAAGGTCAGTTTGCGAGTTTTTTTTTTTGAAAACTTTGCTTGTGTAAATCTTTCTGCATCATACTAGACCATGCTGATTTGACTTATGCAAGTGATGACTTGTACAACAGGATGTTGTAGCAGCCTGTGAGATTGTTAACTGCAATGGTGTGGAGGTCCAATGCCAGGTAATTGTTTCACAATAAAAATGAAATATAAAGAAATGATGATGGCATAGTAATTTTATTGCTTGACTAGAATTTGACATAACTAAAAATGAATTTCATGAGTGGGGGGGAATTCTGAGTTTGGTAAATTTGAAATGCAGGGTTCAGCTCCAACAATTTCAGTGGACAATACATCTGGATGTCAAATATATCTGAGCAAAGATTCTTTGAATGCATCTATAACCACTGCCAAGTCAAGTGAGGTCAATGTGATGGTACCTGCTTCTGATGCCGATGGTGATTGGGTATGCAGCATGAATCTAATTATTTGGTCTAGTACTGCTTTTTGGTAAATTTTGGTTTAGTACATGTGTTTTTTTTTTTTTTTAACCTTTGTTTGTGTTGTAAAGAGTTTAGGTTGGGAATGAGGTATAGGTTAGTTTAAATTTTAGGATACTAGTGCTCAGTTCCTGGTAGTTAGAGAGCACAAGTACTGATGATTGTTAATATAATGTTAATTAAATAGTCAAAGATGCCAAAGTTGACATAGACACCCATTTGTATTGATGAATAACATTGAAAGCAAATTCCATTTGCAATTTTGCTCCAAGCAATTTTTTTTTGATTAGTGCTCAGTTCTTGGTTAGTTAACTTTAATTTCCTCGATGATCCATGGCATAGGTCTCATATCAAACTTTTTTTAAGAATTACCAAGCAAATTATAAAAATAACCCATTAAGAGTTTAGCTTGGTATAGGCTATAAGCGTCAGCTTAGGGTACTAGAGAAAGATGCTAAGACTATGGCCAAGGTCGCGAACATTGCATTGACCAACAGCTGAAATGTAAGCCTACCCAACCGTATAGGATATCTAGAGAGTCTGGACACATTGATGGACCCTTGCAGTGTAAGTGAGACATGTTTCTTACTCTCCTAGTGCCCATTAAACTGTTTTTGTCAAAGTGGTAAACCTGCCCACGATGTTGATTTAGCAACTTTCTCTTGAGGAATTTTTCTGTAAATAGTTTTCCTTTGTTTCCTTTCAAGAGAAATTATTGACAAAGAGGAAAATGGGAGTGGGAGGGAGAAGGGTGTAGGGGTGGATGGGAGAAGAGGAAAGGGTTTTTTGGAGTAGGGAATGAAATGTGACATTCCTTTCATTTTATTTTATATAAAAATGCTTTCCACTCATGGGAAAACTATTTTTCACCTTTGGTAAAATTGGTATCCACCCTTTAGGCCTTTACAAACCAAACATGGAAATTCGGAAAACCATTTTTCTAGAAAATGTTTTCTGAGCCTTAGACTTTCACATTCTTTTTAGGGTTGAGCATCTTCATTTGTTTCTTAAACATCATGTGATTGAAGACAGTGAATTATTTACAAAGTTACTAAATGGAAGTTTATATCTGAAATGTTAAGAGTTTTAAACGTTTTCTCTATTTTCAACTTGTAGGAAGAGCACTCCCTTCCGCAGCAGTACATTCACACATTCAAGGATGGTCATTTCGTGACATCTCCAGTTTCCCACTCTGGTGGCTAAACTTTATAATCTCCGGCTGCAGATTTAGGTTATCCTTGAGTCATCTCATGATAAGTTTTTGTTTGTCAAGGCTAAGAAGTGCATATTCCATACTTCCAGTCTGTTTTGAATATGTTGCCACTGGGTTTTTGAAACAAAGGGTTTTGCATTCGGCTTTCTTACCCCCCCCCCCCCCCCAATTTATTCTTTTATTGATTCAGCTGTTGTATTATGCATGCTGTTTGTGGGCGAGGTTGTTGCTTTATACAAGGTGCCTTTGTTTGATTTTTCAAGCGCACTCCTGTAAGAACTCATACTTTGTATCGTTGTTTCTTCAGTGCTGTTATTAATAATGTCTTTATGGTTTTGTTTAAAGTTCTTGGAATAGTGTTGTTCATTCATAGCTCTCTGCCACGCCTTGTTGTCTCTGATATCCTCTCGCTTTTTTTTGAATACTTGATACTCTGCACATTTTGGTGCAGCCTCCAATTTGAATAAAAGGCGGGGGGTAGAAGCTGTAAGACACCTTCCCAAAAGTAAACAGGTAAATAAAAAGAGGTATTGGTATGATTTTAGCCTTTTGGGCTTTTATGTAGAGCATATTGACTAGAATGCCCTTTAAATCTGTTAAGTGATGTAAGTTTCCACGTTTTTCTGGTTGAAGTCTGAGGTTATAAGTGTATTTCCTTAGAATGAGGGTCATATGTGGACCTTTATTTCATTTTAGTGATTGATTAATCTCAAAATGGAAGCACATTGTGGCCTTTTTTAGGTAGGCTTCAAAGTTTAGTATGTTAAGGAAATTGACTGGGGTTACTTTTAAGTTTTAATTTAAAAAAATGGAAAAGGAAAAGAGAAGAGAGTTAGGTTCATTTTCTTTCTTTGCTCTAAAATAATTAGGCTACTTTATTAGGGAAAAGGGAAAATAGAAGAGATTTAGGTTTAATTTTCTATCAGCACCTTAGTTGTTGCTTCCTGTTTACTTATTTATTGCAAATTTAAGTTGTTGTGAGCTGATAAAGGCAGTGATATGGACTAAACAGTCTCAAGTTTGCAATTTACTGTACCATTTTCCGTCTATATTACAGATATTCTTTACGGTTAAGCTTTCAAGTTGAGAATTAACGCCCAGTCTAAACTTGGAGGATTCAGGTTTGGTGAGTTCAGTTCAGTTCAGTTCAGTTTGTAAAGACCGGGTAATTAGAACCATGATGATTAGCACGAGGGTATTTTGAGAATTTAGCAAAAAAAATCGGAGATGTTGTGGAGATTCTTGGTGGAATTTAGAGGGACCTAATTAGTCAAAAAGCTACTAATAATTTTGAGTTTCCCAAATGACAAACTACCCTTGTCTTCGCAGCTAAGGAAATCTCCAAGCAATGTCCTTTTGTAGGTAGACTTAAATACAAAAAGTCTTTCTACCGCCATCCTCATATCATATGCTGTTAAAAACAGCTAACGGCTAAGTTTCTAACTTTGGAGTTTCTGAGTTATAGTTCCCGACAGCACTTTACTACGTACTGAGCCACCATATGGTCCCCCCTTTTAAAATCATCCACCATTTCATTCATCCCAAAAGTTATATACTCCGTACACTGCACTAAAAATAAAATTAATTATTTTTTTTTAAAAATGAATAATTTACAAGCTAAGATACCTTCGGTTTATATTTTAAATTTTTTTCACACTAATTTCTGTACCTTATCATTTTAATTGATGAACTTGAATATTAAAAGAAGCGACTTAAATTGACTTAACCCCAATAAAACAAAAAAGAAATTCATGAATATTTAAGCGAGATAAAAAGTTTGTACTTGTAATCTTGCCTCTTATACGGTTATACCCGTAATTTTTTTTATTGTTTACCTAAAAAATTTTCTTCCCATTTGTATCTTTATATGAGAAGTGTTATGCTCATTTAAAAAAAATATAAAAAAATAAAGCTCTAAAAAAATACTTAAATTTGACCATTATTATCACTTATACACATCACCATTTTATTACCAAGAATCCAAGATTGCACATTCTCTCTACCATATTTTTTCAAAAACAAAAAGGAGGAAAAAAAAAAAAAGCATACATTATACCACCAAAAAAACAAGGTATTTATACACCCACATTTAGCCATCAAGTTTGAAAGAGAAAAACAACAACATATCACCATCACCACAACCCATAACCAAAGAAACCATGGAAAAAACTCAAAGAAGCCACCTTCTTCTTCTTCATCCTCAATCAAAACTTCCGTTGATTTTCTCCTTCCTCCTCTGTTCACTTCTTACAGCAGAGGCTCAATCCTACCTAGGAATAAACTACGGGCTGTTAGCGGACAACCTCCCGCCACCGGAAGCGACAGCGAAACTGCTGAAAACAACACCATTTACAAAGGTTCGGCTTTATGGAGCTGACCCTGGTATCATAAAAGCACTTGGTAATACTGGAATTGGCATTGTTATTGGTGCTGCTAATGGTGATATTCCTGCTCTTGCTTCTGATCCAAGTCATGCTTCTCAGTGGGTTAACTCCAACGTCTTGGCTTTCCCAGATAGTAAGATCATTCTCATTACTGTCGGTAATGAGGTCATCTCCTCAGGTTAGTTCGTTGGTTTTTTTTTTTTTTTTTTTTTTTTTTTTTTTTTTTTAAAAAAAAAAAATACTTTTCTTGTACTAAAAGTATAGTTTTTGCTAATATTAATATCATTGTTTATATATAATTTCTCATGATGAGTATTTGAAGGACTAATTATAATGCTATATGTTGGTACTCTTTGGTAGTTGTAGATTTTTATTTAATATATGTGCTTGATCAATTTTGCCAGGTACTCTATTTGTTGTTTTGCTTTGATTAGTTTGTGTGTACAAATTTAATTATTTACTTTGTATTAAAACTTGTATAAACGGACTTGTTGTATACTAATAATGCAAATAATGTTTTTTTTTTCCCTCAATTAATTGTCTCATTGCAATAAATTTCAAATTTTGTTAGGAAATTAATGGGAAGATATTGGTATGACATGGTGGGAATAAAAAAATATTTAAAAAAAAAACAAAGAAGAAATCTTTTGGTAATATTATAAAGCTGAATGATTCCATGATGATTCAAATTAATCAATCTAATCTTGGTAAAAGTATAAAGCTAACAACTTGTGTGACTCAATTAAGTTATAGCCTCAATTGGAAAAAAGGTGAAAGAAAGAATGAAAGGAAGGAACAAAGAAAGACCATAACTTGAATTGGGCATCTTGCAATTATTTTAGTTGTTTGTATTAAACTTTAGAATTTTGTGTGCTAAAATTAGTTTTTAATTAATAAATTTGGATGGTTTTAGACTTTTAGTATCCCCAAGTAAAAATAAAAGGGGAATTTTTAAATTTTTTTTATAATAATTATTGACTGATAAAAAATTATGATATGTAGGGGACCAAGACTTGATATCTCAGCTAGTACCTGCAATGCAGAATATTCAAGATGCTCTAACTGCAGCTAAAACTAGATGGAAAGATCCAGGTCTCAACGGTCCATTCCATGGCTGTTATGGGTCAGTCTGACCCGCCATCATCTGGGGCATTTGTCTCAGAATTGGGAGACACCATGAAGAAACTACTTGAGTTTCAGAAAGAAAATGGATCCCCATTTACCATCAACCCGTATCCGTTTTTCGCCTACCAGAGTGATCCAAGGCCTGACACTCTTGCATTTTGCCTGTTTCAACCTAATGCTGGACGGGTTGACCCGGGATCCAATATTAAGTACATGAACATGTTTGATGCCCAGGTGAGGTTTTGTTTCATACAGGTTCTTTTAGCGGAGTAGTATTTTAAGTCTCATATTTCATGCACAAGTTGTTTACTATACACCCAGATGTATTACGTGCACAGTACACTTTTCCCTTAGGTGTTAGGTGATGTTTCCAAAAAATCATAATTGGTGAGGACAAGAGTCAACAAGCTTATTTAAGCCAATCTAGACTTAAGAGTGACCCTATTTAATTAATTTCTTTCATCAATCATGTTTTGGTTTGATTAGTATAGTATTTGACTTTTAATTTAAATGATATCATACAAGTCTAGTTTGTTCAGAATAGCTTATTTTGGAAGAAAATATTAGTTATACACTGACACGTACACATTTTATGCTTAATCATGTGTTTATGAATCTAATCTAAGAGCTGATTATTCATGCATGATGATGACATTGTACTGTATGCATAATCGTGTAGTTATCAATTATGAAAATCACGCATATATCCTGTAATAGCAGCATTCACTATATTGTACGTCGCATCAGTTTAATAACTGATTTTGAGATGATTATGCCAGGGTTTAACTATATGGTTGTCTTGTAATTGCTTTGAAGTATTGTCTAACATCTTCACTGTCTGGCTTTCCTTTTGAATGATTCTATGTAGTATCACAGTGCACTGATAATGCGACGAACATACCACACTTTACTATCGTAGTTGGGCTAATGAGTACGTATTAGAGTTTTCTTTTGCTTGAATGGTTTCTGTGGCTAGCATATCTATTCTTTTGAATAATGTGAAGATATGCATTATAGCAATAAAGACGAAAACTTTATATTTGTGATTTGGACTAGGACCAATGTTCCACTTCAAATTTGTTTTCCCTCTTTGGCATATAAAGAGTTTTAAAGTAACTAAAGATTGATAACTAAAGCTAGCATTCTTGTACATGCATTGCTTTTTCTTCATCTAAAATCCTGTCAAAAAAAAAAAAAAAATCATCTAAATCATGGCTTTAAAACAGTTAATTTAGGCTATTGATTGTATTACATAATCTTTTGTTAAACAACTGACTTATATGAGGTATTATAGGCTAATAAAAGAATAATAGTGATTTGAGAAAAAACAAAAAAGCCAGGTAACACCTCAAAAGTAGACGAAAAAAGTGGGGACTATATATTTTTTTTTTCAGCATGATTTATACTCTTTCTATCCTGTACTTAAGTTAGAATCATCCATTTTGAGATGTTGCGCATGTAAATTAACATAAACTTTAGATAAGTTTTCTCTAAGACCGTTTAACTCCCCTTAATCTTGATGTTAAATTGACTGGTAGAGTACATAACAGCCCAGTGTTATCCTTTATCTTTGGTAAACTAGTGAGTAGTGTTACTCAATATGAATATCCCTTTAAAAAGTTAAAAGAGCTTATATCCATCATTTAATCTTCATGAAATTAAAATATGTAATCCCATACCTGCAGCAATACCTAAATATCTCTTATGCTCCACCTCGTGGTCCTCTTCCCCATGATAACTTGCTGAATCTGTCTTTTAGGCATGACTTAATGTGCAAGTATCCCTGAAATTTGGCTCCGTTCTTTTCACCTCATTTTTGATGGGAACATTTGTGGTTTTGATGTGTCCTGTTTAAAGTGATTGATTACCAAGCTGGCCAAAAAGGGCTATTGCAATCAACTCATTCCTTCGTTTCCTTTTTGTCCTACTTCATGGTCCATCTGAGGAAAAAGAAAAGAAGAAAATACAGTGTGGAAATCAGTGGAAAGTAATTAGGGGAAAATATATATATATATATATATATATATATATATATATATATATATATATCATCCTTTGTTAAAGTCGATGATCAGTTCATGCAATTTTGGAAGTTGTTCCTTTCATTTTATTTTCATGATTTTACTTCCTAAACTAAGGATTCTTGAAGAATGAGTGATAAGGATTTTACTCATTGACATGATACTATTCTTTTTCCCTGAATTTATGTTACTTGAATTTGGATACAGATGTTGCATTCAAGTTCGCGTCCTGGTCCCAAACTAAGCCCCATTTTATGAAAAAAAAAATTGCGTATTTTTTGCCTCAAAAATGAAGTGTAAGTGTTGTTACCCATGTCAGTTTTTCGAGTATGAAGTGCAGACAGATGAATTGATAGAGTATTTAAATTAATTTAACACTGCTGTAGAAGTAATATACTCGTAGTAGTATTGAAATTGTTGAGGCTTACCAGTTGAGAATTTCAGGTTGATGCAATACGCTCTGCCCTGAATGCATTGGGATTTAAAGACATCGATATAGTGGTTGCTGAGACTGGGTGGCCATACCGTGGGGACAGCAACGAAGTTGGTCCTAGCATTGAAAATGCTAAGGCTTATAACGGAGGCCTGATTTCACATCTCAGATCCATGGCTGGGACCCCACTGATGCCTGGAAAATCAGTAGATACATACATTTTTGCTCTGTATGACGAAGATCTGAAGCCTGGTCCAACCTCTGAGAAGTCATTTGGTCTTTTTAAGCCTGACTTATCGATGACCTATGACATAGGTCTCACCAAGGGTGGCAGCCAGGTGAGAATTTATTCACATCAGTTTCTGATATATTCTGAGTTTTGAGAACTAACTAAATCCTTTGGTGGTAAATTGTTCTGTTACTGTCAAAAAAAAAAATATACTCTTGTAAAACAGAATTTCCTTTTCATTACAGAAATATTCAGGAACATATGTTTGTTCACTCTACTTGCAGTAATGAATCTAAATCATTGTGCATCATATAAATTATTATGCCTCACTGTGTGGGTTAATTAAGGAAGTTAGTATTCATTGGAAATTGGATATATAACCAATACAAGTATCATGTCCATAAACCAGTAACGAAAAATCCTAAAAAGTTGTCTGATTTTAACATAGCATTCATCAGTATTGTAGTCATGTGTGTTGGTGTGCCATATGATTTTGTTATACATTATTTTTCAATATTTCAAACGAAAAGGGGGTCAAATTAACAAGTGCTAAATTGACCCCCTTTTAGTTTGATAGAGTTTCATACATCAGAGTATGAAACTCTATCATTGAATTTAACAAGTGCTAAGGCAGTCTGAAAAATCATGTCAGAAATTCCCAATAAATGGTCCTGAAACCACACCCTACTGATTTTGTGGTTTAATATTCTTGTGTAGCATAGAAATGTAGTCAACTTTCGGTGTTAATTTGTAGTAACTAGTTGATTAAGAAAACTGATTGAGCATTATTGTCTTTTAGGCCCCAACATCATCACCATCAAAAAGTCCAGCAAACTCCTCAACAAGTCCAGCTCCATCAACAACTACGTCTCCCTCAAAAATTCCATCAGCTCCCTCAAAAACTCCACCAGCTCCCTCAGCAACTCCAACAGCAGTACCAGGGACTCCTCCAAAATCTTCAGGAACGTGGTGTGTGCCAAAGAAAGGTGTCTCAGTCACTCAATTGCAGGCCAATCTGAACTATGCTTGTAGTCAGGGCATTGACTGCAGCAAAATTCAAGCTGGTGGACCTTGTTATGACCCCAACACAGTGGCTTCTCATGCAGCTTATGCCATGAATCTCCTTTATCAGAAGGCTGGCAGAACTCCCGGGAGCTGTGACTTCACACAGACAGCTACAGTTACATCCACTAATCCTAGTAAGCTCTTGTTAATTTATCAGTTCATCCTTAACTATTTTGAGAAATTTTTTAAACTCACTTTTTTATTTCTATATTTCACTTAAATCATTCATGTACTCAATACTTTGTGATACTCTTACTTTCTTTCGTGCTTACTTATGATCAAGTCTAAATCTCCTTTTAACACTTTTGTAGGTTATGGCTCTTGTGTTTATCCTAGTGATGGGAATGCCAGAGTATCGTTGGGAGCTGGCTTAAATAAATCTAGTGCTACAAAAGTTCATTTTAGTTGGCATTGGTCATGCTGGTGGTGTTTATGTTTCGTACTTTCCTCTTTCTTCCTTGAATTCTGAAACCTCAGCTACCTCCCTCTCCCTGATACACGCTTCTCTCTTGCTCGCGGCTCACCCACTCTAGTCTTGCAGCTCACTGCTAATTAGTAAGGAGATGTACATTTGGTGACTAAAATGAGTCACTAGCTACATATTTATAGGGTTTATATATATAGTAACAAACTTTTGAGTTTTGCTTGCACTAGTTTGTGGTTGTAAAGTTGTATGCAGGAAAATCTTGCTCCTTAATATCCACTCTCATGGATGTTTTAACTAAATTTTCTATTATTGTTTAAGATTTATTTGTGAATGTGTAACCTTTGTTAGCTTCTTTTATTTCCCTACTTTTACTTTATAAAAAGTAGAAAGTTGAGCTTATGAATAGTGCACGGACTTTTATACCCTTCAAAATGTTTTTTTTACCTTCTTACCCTTATTTATAATTTTATAGTCCAACTTCTCTTACACTTTTCCTCTAGCAAATTGTTCTTAGCCGTCAATATTTCCATGTACACTATATCTGTTCACCGTCTCCAAGTATCAAATTCTATATCTTTGTTCACCATCTTCCCAAAATTACAAAATCAAGTTAAGAACAATAAAAATCAAATTGTGGCCAAAAGAAAGTTGACAATACCAAGATATAGCGGAAAAAGAAGAAATGACAAAACCTTTTCGCGGTCGACGGGCTGTTAACGGGAAAGCCTTGAGAAGGGAGGGGAAGACGGTGGAAGAGAGCGGCCAGATTTTCTGGGAGGTGGGTTACCGATCACTCTGGTAACTCTTTATCTATCTTCTCTGCTTCTTTATCTCTCCATAGCTACTCACTGATCGACTTTCTATGAACATGAGTATAAATGTTTTGTACACATGCATTATTAACTTTTGTAATAAACCTTTTAGAATCATGTTTTGATTAGAAAATTATTACTTGTTTAGAGGAAAACCATATAAATGATGTTTGACCATTCTATCGGAGATCAATCAATTTGATTCTGTTCTTTTTTTTATATCCTTTGATTCTGCTCTTTTATTTTTTTTAAAATTAATCATAATATGTAAGTTTTGATTGCAAAATTCTGTCTATGGTTTTTTTTTTTTTTTTTTTTTTTTTTTTTTTTTGCTTACCTCAGATGGTCTAAGAACTCATTGGTTAGACTAGACTTGATAGGTGGACATGGGCTGCTTCAGTATAATATATACAAGTACTTTTTTCTAATTTAAAAGTACAATCCTTCTAGATAGTAATTTTCTTTTATCTCATATTAAATGTATTCCATATTATTTACTCTACATATCACTTGTTGAAATTGTTAGACTAATGTTTATAAGGCTGCAAATCTGATCTACTTCGTATATCAGTACATTCACAACATTTCTTCTAAATCATATAATCAAAAGTAATAATTGACTGGCAATAAAGATGATAATTTTGAAATGCTTTTAATCTACTCAATGGAGGTTAGATTTAATCCATTGCGCAACTAAGAAGCTTAGAAAACTACAGTACTGAAAAATAATTAACATTAATTATTCCTATTTACAATTAACTGTAATTCTTTTCAAATTCTATGCATTCATTTCCTGTTATCATTTCAATTCAATTCTAATTAAAACCAAGCTCAAGAATTTGCTAGAGTTTGTAACTGATTTTCATTTACTATAAGCCCAATAGTTGCAGCCTTCACACACTTATGCCCAACCGTATCACATACAAAGCACTACTACAAAATGCGTATTTTTTGGACGCTATTAGCTCGACGCTGTAGTAGAGGCGTCAACTAATTATTATAGTGTGCGTGATTTCTCGACGCTTTCCTAAGTCGAAACTTAATTTCGACTCAGAAAAGCGTCGAGAAATACTCACGTGTGCGACACGTGATGTAGTTTGCTTAACCTGCACCTTCACAATTCATTTTAGGAACATAACCGCCGCTTCTAAACAAGTAGAAACCCTCGTTCTCAACATCTCCTTTTCTTTTCTAATCCTCTAAAATTGCAAAGAAATCATCAAGTTCGGATTCCAATATACTTTTTCTTTGTGTATTAGATTGCAGAATTTTCATTACTCATCGTCAACCTTAATCAAATACATCCCTTTGTTCAGATCGATGATTTGAGGTAATTTCTTATTCCTAATTTCCTTTTACAATTGAGTATTTTGAATCATTTTAAGGGTTTTGATTTGGAGTAAAGTTTTGATAAGACATGGGTTTGGCTGCCGGAGAAGAATTTCAGAGCGTTTTTTATAATAAGGCTACAATTTTAATCCAAATCTGAAATTAATTACAAGATATGGGACGAGTCGGTCATTGATTTTTCTCACCTCTCTACTTCTGTAGTTCCAAATGAACACAATATGTTTCAAGTATCAATCTTTTGTCAAACATTTTGTTTGTCAATTTTTATAAAGAATAGAAAAATGAACAGAATATGTTTCATGTATCAATCTTTGTTTGTTTTTTTTTTTTTCAACTTTTGAATTTTTTTTTTTTTTTTTTTAAATTAAGTCTGAATTTCTAGATTTTATGAACTTGTCTCAAGTTAAATCTTCTCTAAAATCTAAATGTATAGGATTTAACGAATGTTTTAAGTAATGGTTTTCTTGATAGTTATTGAAACAATCGAAATTTAAAATGAAAATTGTTTGGTTTAGTCGTTAATCACGCTAATATGCTCCTCGATGTGATGCTTAATTAGGAGTTTAGCCACTGATTACATTACTTAAAATATCCTCGTGGAGTAGTAGCAAATATGGAAATGATGAAGGATTTGTTAATTAAATGGCAAATTGATAGTGGCTTGTTACTTATTATTTTTTGTAAAGAGGGGGCTTGTTATGATTATGGTTCTTATACGTTATTGATCAATGAAGTCTCTAGATCTTTGAAAGATTATGAAAAGAGATGATTGGAGTTTATAATTAAGTCTTAAAATTTTTTTTATGGTTGCTGCCATTTTGCAGATGTGATCCTGTTTTTGTTGTGGGAATAGTATTAGAACATAGGTATACGTCCTTGCTATACAATGTGAACTTCAGTTTATAACAACATTTCATTGTGGAAATTATTTTAGCATTGATAACTACATCAAAGTATGTTTGACAGTATCAAATTGAAAGACATGTATCAAGTATATATATTGAATCTTATCTGTATACTTAGAGGTAAGTTCTTTAAACCTTTGATTCAAGGTTTTTAGTGACATTTCTCTTTTCATGATCTTAAATCTTTACTGCAATACTTGTTTGTTTTTTCAGCATTGGTTGTACACATCTTAAGTCTTAATTGAGATTTGATTTTCTGCTCTTTTTTCATGAAAATCGGTTATTTTTGTCTGAGTGTGACTTCTAGCTTGTTAAAGATTACAAGATTGAAATAAAGAATAAATATTACATGATTTGAAGAGTAAAATAGAGAACAATGCTTGACTTAGTGCTTTGTATAAATAATAAGAGATTAAAGCAATTTAGTCCTAATGATAATTACTTGTCTTTCTCTAGCTACTCATTTACATAACAAACTTTTTGCCTCCATGTAACATGTAAGTATGAATTAATTGTGATAGTGACTCTTTTACAATCCTTAAAATGGATATAATTTTTCTTTTATTCCTAGCATCTTTCTTAATTTCCATCTCTTTCAATTCCCATTTGGTGATTAAAGTATATTATAGTATGTACAGATATTCTAGTTTTCGTAAGTTTGAGGGAAATCTTCTATGTTGCTTAAACTGTTTTCTGCACTATGTGGTTGCATTTATAAATTGTATTTTTGGATCTCTCTTTATTTCTAAATTTGATTCACTACTAGAATAAGTGCTATGTAGGCAATGTTACTTCTCTCTATGCTTCTGTCATTTATAGATATTTGGATTTGATTTCTGCTGGTATGGTTGAATCTAAATTTTATTTTTGTTTTCAAAAAAATTTTGTCACTATCTAATCAGTCTTCATTTTATATATTTTTGTTAACATAATGCTCTAAAATATTCTAATAGTGTATTTTATTCATTCTTAGTCACAAGCTCATTTTATTCATAGGTGGAGAGTAATGCTAGAGGTGGCCATCCCTCACAACTCAACTATGTTATGCAACTCCTTAATTTGTTGCATACAATATCCTGATCTCAGGATGAGTTTGGGTATATTGTATATAATGAAATGAAATTATTGTTTAAATATTTGATTGCATGTAGTATCTTCTTTCAATTCATATTTATTAATACATAAATATGGTAACCATTGTATACTTCATATATTATATGAATTGATTGTAAAATTATATAGCAGGGCTAAAACTCATCTTCTTTTTTTGATATTCACTTTTTTGCAGTCCATTCATAATGGCAGAACCCTTAAATTATGTCACTATTATGGAGGTGGTGCACGTTCTGGTGTGGGAAGTCTCTTCATTTCTAAAGTCAAAGAAGAGTGCCCATGTAAGGTAATTATCACTTTCTCTAGCTCTGCATCAATGAAAGAGTTTGACCATTACTGAAAATGTTGAGGAGTTAATTAATTTTAAACAATGAGGCTCTCTACTTTCTTTCAGGAGTTTAAAAATCAGCAATCCAAGATGTAAGCATATTTTCTTAAGATATTATATATATATATATATATATATATATATATATATATATATATATATATATATATATATATATATATATATTACGTTGGTTAGGTGACTTAATGAACATGGCAATTGACTTCTTGTTTCATGTTTACGCCAGCAATACATTGCTTATTGTCATTTAATTTTGTACTTGTAAACAAAAAATGAAGTCAGTATACTTACTATGTAAGTTGCTTTAAGTACTCCCACTAATGCACCCTGTTTTTCATGTTCAGGTTCAATGTAGTGTCTATAATCTGAACTTTGCTTACGCCCACCTACAAGCTTATAAAGGAGCAGTTGGATTATTGGAGGTTGATTGTTGAAGATATTTTTTGTGAAGAAATGAGCTTGTCTGCTAGACATGACGACAAATGAACTCATTGATTAAGAAGAAATCCTTGAATTCAAAATGTGCTGTTAAAATCCATAACTAATTGCTTAGAAACATTTTTGTGCTATTTTTGCTTGTATGAATAATTAAGTGTAAGAGAAGCTATTAATAAATTTAAATTTATAAAATGAGATTTTTGCTTATTAATTAATGATTTTTGAAGTTTTCATAGCACTAGGATATTGAGTTCTCTTCAATTCCCTTCAAAAAAAAAAGTTCTCTTCAATTACCAACCCTAATATTATATCAATAAAAAAGCGCTAATGAAAGCATTGATTTTTCATAAATAAGAACTCTATGCTATTATGTAGGGAATTTTTCATAAATAAGTATTGACATGGACGTTGAAAAGCGTCGCCAAAATTAAAACATAGGTAGAAAAAGGGTGTCAATAAAATATATATAAGAAGCTAAGGACAATAAAAAGAGTCGCAAACGTTCTGTTGGTAGACATGAAAAAGCGTCGTAAACTTTGAGAAATTGCGCCAACCAGTTCAAATATGGACGCTTAGTATAAAAATTAGGACACAAAACAACGTCGAGATTCTCGACGCTTTTTGGTGTCATGCAAAATTCTCGACTCACCTTTTTCCGACGCTTTTTTAAGGCGTCGAGAAAAATATTTTCGACGCTTTTAGGCGTCCAAAATAAGCCTTAAAAGCGTCGCAAAAACAAGGAAATTGTAGTAGTGAAGGTAGCATATGATTTCTTCCTTGAACCTAAAATACCTTCATTCTTTGCCTAATTCTGAAAAAATAAAATATGTAGGCTTCTCTCTTGCAAGCTCCATGTCAACTAATATCATCTCAGAGCCTACCAACGGCTATTAACCAACACTTGCTGGTTTTTTGGGGATTCAAAAGGCAAAGTGAGGAATATTGATATGATTCAGAAGAATTCATATTCTTGCTATGATATTATGTATTGTGAGGAATCAAATTAATACATAATATGCTTGGAAGTATCTTATCGAATCGATTTAGCCTCTGTGGTAGATTAGGAATAATTGGTCATTTCGGTTTCATCATTGATGCTTCATTCTCTATTTCATATTGTATCAATAACACAATTAAGTTATACTTATATCAACACTGGGAAAATAAACAAACATTATGACATTTGTTCCTTTTCTACATCATTGAAAAACTAAGAACTATATACTTACGTAACTCTACATAGTATTCCAATTAAAAGAAACACTATATACATTTTAATTTTTTTTTTAATTTTTATTTATTTATTTTTTTATTGACATATACATTAAATAAATATAAAGATTCAAATTCAATATTTGAGATATTTCATATGTAAAATTCAACTTACGACTACTAACAAACAATGGCTAAGCAATAGAGATATATTCCTTTACCGGTCCATTATTCCTCCATGTGACGCGCAAACACAACACAAGAAAAATTAAGACGCAACGGCTAGCCATCCCGCGCGCAACTCGCGCGTTGGCTGCCCTAGTATTTATAAAAGATAAATAATGCCTATAGCATTAATCACGTAAGCTATACAATAAGAAAATCAATCACAAAGTCAAAGACAATAAATACTTTACAAATATAAAAGATAGTATACTCTCAATCAAGGAAATGGAGTGATATTAGCTAGCCCGTGATTTGCATATCAAGAATAATATCATGATGTGATATTATTCTCTACAGATAGTTGCGTCAAAACGGAACTTATCCAAACCCGTACTTATTTCAAATCATGACATTATTTATCACGTACCATATTTAAATTACACTGAAAAATAAAAAAAAAATTACAACCCTTTTTTTTTTTTTTTTTTACAGATAATTATAAATAAATTACAACTTTCCCAACTCTTCAAATATCAAATTCCCCTATAAGTTCCCAATAATAATAAAAAATAATAATAAAATAAAATAAAATAAACCCCCTATAACTTCTACTCCTACGTTAACTTTTTTTTTTTTTTTTAATTGCACCTCTTTTATTTGAATATTTCAAAAAGAAAATAAAAAAATCTATAATATAATTAACCAACTCTATTCTATTCTCCATCATCACTCATCATATTCATTCATCTAACATTCTAACAGGTTATTCTTCACAAGCTAAGAGACGCACACAATGCGTGCGTGTGCAATATAAGTAATCTATCAAACTCGATTCTTTTTTTTTTCCACAAAATTATCATTTAATTTTTCTAATAAAAAAAATATTAGTAGGTTTAAGAATTGTTGATGATGTCATATAGGCTAAATAATAAAATTTAATTTCCCTTAAAAAAATTTAAAAAAAAAAAAGAAAAGATGGAAGTTTTTTTTTTTTTTTTGAACTAAGATGGTAGTTACATTTAAAAAAAATAATAAGGATGGTACTTTTTTTAGATAAAAGGGGTATTTTGGGAAAGTAAAATTTATCACCCAAAACCCCCTTTCACTTTATATAGTACTATAGATATAACTTGAAGCTGAAATACTTGTAGATGTTATGTGCCAGCCTTAGTATAACTATCGTCCATTCATGTTCAATATTGTTTTGCGAAGTATAACACCATATCCAAACAATCTAATATATTATATATATAAAGGGGAGTTTTTTCCCGAGTTTTTAGAGAGCCACGTAGGATCTAATTTTCTCAGCGCACCATGTAGGATTATAAATCTTAGTATTAACCAATTAAATAGGAGATTATTAATTTCTTTTAGAATTAAATAATTCAAATGCCACGTAAGCAAAATTGGCGAATGAGATTTTTAAGTTTAAATTAATTAAATATTATCTTTTAATATTAGGAATTTTATCTAAATATATAACAAATTTTAGCACATAAATACAAAAAAAAAAATTCAAACAAACCGTGCATCGCACGGGCTTCATCTAGTACTAAATATTGCGGAGTGTATTCTTGTGGATGTTAAATGCCTAGTACGAGTATAATTTAGCGAACAAAATTGAATATAAAATTATTTGCTGCCGTGTTCATGAAATTAAATTACATTCTTATGAACATTTTTCAAATTTTACACATTGTATGATTTGATTTGGTAGTGTGACTAGTGTCACATTCCAAATGCAACGTTTTGCCGCAAAAAAAAATCTTGTAATATTCAAGACAAACTAGATTGTTGAATACTAAAGGAGTGGTCAAAGGATATAAGTAAAGAAGAACAAAGAAGAGTTGTCAAAACTCAGAGAAGCACTATATATTGTGATTTTCTAAAATTGATATGGATAAGACTTGACTACAAGTATTGAATACCAATTTTAGAAAATTATCAATTAGACTAAATGAGATTACATGCCATTATATTAGTATATGTATATGCACTATTATAAACTGAATTCACTCAACTAATTAGATTGTTAGAAAGTAACATAACGAAGTGTAAAATGATAATAGTGCGGATGAGGTTTATTTTTAAATGCATATTGTAAGTGTGAGTAATAAAATACACAGGTGCGTGACATATTCGACAAACACTTATTCTCAATTTTCCACACTTTTACAATAAGTCATTTGAATAAATCTTTCTTTGAATGAACTACTCCCATTGGAGCTTTTATTCAACGAAAAAACTCAACCCAAGTCAAATGTCAACTACTCCATCTTTTCTCATTTTTAATGCGAGGAATGACACTTCAAAGTTATTAACTTCTAAAATATCTTATGCAACTGTTGTATATCCTACCTAATGCATCTAAATCACCTATTAATAATCAATTTATTAAAAATTTCTTATTAACTTAATCATTTTCCAAAATTGTTGTATATTAAGAAGGATGTATATCCCCAAATATTTATCATGTCCATCGACAGCCTTAAAAGACAACGTACATTGGAGGTTCTAAAAAACAGGTTTTCCAGAGTATTCAAGATAGGGTGTGGAAGAAACTCAAAGGTTGGAAGGAGAAGTTTTTATCTCAGGCCGGAAGGGAAATTCTTATTAAATCTGTAGCCCAAGCGATTCCGATATATGCAATGTTTTACAATCCCTGTAAGCATTCTAGAGGAGGTGGAAAAAATGTGTAGAAATTTCTTTTGGGCGCAAAAAGGTGATGAAAGGAAGATGTTTTGGGTGGCGTGGAAGAAGATGTACCGGGCAAAAAATCAAGGGGGAATGGGATTTCGGAATATGCAATTGTTTAACAAAGCTATGTTGGCAAAACAAGCATGGAGAATTTTATCCAATGAGAATTCTTTGATGTCTCGAGTTCTCAAAGGTAAATATTTTCCTTCCTCCACTTTTTCCGATGCAAAAATGGTGTCGGGTATGAGCTATACTTGGCGCTCCATTCTGAGTGGGAGGGGTGTTATTGAAAAGGGCGCGAGAAAGGTTATTGGTGGGGGTAGTAGTATTAATATTTGGGAGGACCCTTGGGTGCCTACACTCCCAAGATTTCGTGTTCTGTCTACCAAAGGTGAGCGGGATGATGCGCCAACCTGTGTGAATGACTTGTGGGTTGACAGAAGCTGGAATGTAAGCATGCTGCGAGAGTTTTTTGATGATAGGGAAGTCCAGGAAATTTGCAATATTTCGATTCCAATGTTCAATACATTGGATGAATGGTGTTGGCATCACTCGAGGGATGGTTTGTATAGTGTTAAGAGTGCTTATCACTTTCTGATTGAATAGGAAGAATTGAGTAGAGCATCCTCATCTAGTGTTCCTCCCCCTTTTAATTGGAAGATTATATGGAAAGCTAATGTCCCTCAAAAAATTAAGTTTTTTGCTTGGAGATGCATCAAGAATGCCATCCCGGTTCGTGCGAGTCTTGCTGCTCGTGGCATGAAAATTGATCAAATCTGCCCCATGTGTGGGGATGAGGATGAAACGATTATGCATATGCTTCTTCTCTGCCCAAAAGCAGCATCGATATGGAAACATATTGTGCTAAGAATAGACACAAGCAATGAGATGGGGGATTGTTTTCGAACTTGGTGTGATAGCAGGAGTGTCAGTGTGAAAGAGCCAAGATGGTGGGATATTTTTTGGTGTGTTGCGTGGGGGGTTTGGCTGCAGAGAAATTCGTGGGGTTTTGAGAAGAAATTGAGACTCGAGTATGACATAATTCACAAGGCAATGAGCCTTGTGGGTGAGTACGAAGAGGCAATGAAAGTAGCTTCCCCTGCAATGCCATGTCTGGGCTCTGTATGGAAGGCCCCCCCTGCTGGGGTGTATAAGCTTAACTCTGATGCTAATTTCAGCCAACAGAATCAGCTTGGTGTGGGTGGAGTAGTTAGGGATGCTGAAGGTGAGGTGGTGCTGGCCTACTGCTCGCATTTTCTGGGCAGTTTTGAGGTGGATTTGGGTGAAGCAGTTGCAATGCGGCAGTCACTTGTGATTGCTTTGGAGGCTGGGTTTAGGAATTTCATCCTTGAAACTGATAGCATCAAGTTATTCCTCCATATGAAGAAGGGGCTCACGCTTCCAACTGCCTTTGGGAATGTGATACGGGACATTCTTAGTCTTGTTTCTCAATGTGTCTCTTGTTCCTTTTCGTTTGTGAAAAGAAAGGGTAATTGTGTTGCCCATTGCTTAGCTAATCTTAGTAGTTCTTTCAGTGATTTCAGAGTTTGGTTAGAAGAGTATACCCCGGAAATTCATGGGGCGATTTGTAATGATCTCGAACTTTTGTTGACGTAATAATATGCTAAGCTATGGTTTGTGTCAAAACAAAAAGAAGGATGTATATCCACGTAACGTAACCGTTGTAATACTATTTTTCGACGGACCCTACGCATTAAGTCCACGTCACACGCCTAATATCAGGGCCCCGCCGGCTGTTATCAGTCAACTTTCCTCTTCACAAGTTTGTCAGCTAATCATCTCTCACAAAAACACCAACTTCTCTCTCTTCTCTCTCATTTCATTTTGTCTAACATTTCCACCACTTCCACTTTTCTTCTTCTTACATGCTCTCATTTTTCTCTCTCCTCCATTTCTTACATTTTTCCAGAACCCTAAAATTCTCGCCCAATTCTCTCTCATTTTGAATTTCAGATTTTATTTGCTACATTTCAACTAATTTCAGCGATTTCTGACTTTAATTAGGGTTTGTGAGATTGTTTGCAGCTTTTTGGAGGATTGTTCAGCTTGAGAATCGATTTCTGCAGTTTTTTTCAGTTTCCCTTGAAATTGCCCTAATTTTAGTAAATTAGGGTTTGAATTTGAGGATTTTCTGCTTCAATGTCGTGGAGATTAGATTTTTGATTGTTTTGGTGTGAAATCAACGAAGATGGCGGCGGTTGCGGCGACGGTGGAGGAGAAGAAAGAGAAAATGTCGGTGACAGAATTGAAGGAACGTCATGTTGCTGCAATAGAGCAAGTTAATTCTCTTAGAGAACAGTTGAAGCAACGACGTCGTCTTCTTCTAGATACTGATGGTTTGTTCCTGATTTTTCTCTCTTAAAAATGAATATATCTGATATTTCTGGAAAAAAAATGTGAGTTTTCTATTTTTAGTAAGAGATTTTAAGGAAAATTGAGGATGTTTTGTTTGTGGATTTTCTTGCAGTTGCGAGTTTTGCGGCGGCGCAAGGGAAGACGGCGGTGAGCTTTGGACAGACGGATCTTGTGTGCTGTAGAACATTGCAGGGTCATACCGGAAAGGTAGCGCCTTTTCTTTCTTTTTTTTACACCTTTTAAATAAAATTGAGGAATTTTGTTATATATTATACTTGTGTTAAGGTAATTGATTTTATGTCACCCTGATTTCTAGTTTTAGTGATTGGCATCTGAACAAAATGAAATTTGGTACTCTAATTGGTGGAGCATAATGCTGATTATGTGAAGAAATTGCGTGGAATTTTAACCAATTTTACTCTTATTAAAACTTTGGATTAATTTTATTGAAATTGTATTGGAATATTAATTTGACATTGATCATTGCATTGGTAATATGGTGTATAAAATAATTTGAAAATAATCTTACCATTATGTATTGAGTGACATATAATGCATGCTTCTAAAGTTCTAGCCAAAGTGCTGTTAACATGGGAACTTGTGGTTTCTTTTGGATGCATCATGCATGTAATGCATTGTGAATGCTATTGAGACTGAGGATGATGCAGTGAGGGAATTCTAGGGCACTTTATTCTACTCTAATCAGAAAATGATTGTTACATTGTTCTACCCTTTAATGACATACAAAGTACTTTTACTAAAAAATCCTTTAATTAGCTGGAGCATTCTTATGCTTTCCATTTACCAACGTTCCTCAGTTTAAGTAGGAGCCGATTGGAAAATTTAATACAAGTAATAGAAGATTACTATCTTAGGATAGGGTATGGCCTTTTCAAACATCCTATAATTTTTTTATTTATTTATGTGAACCATTTATGGACAAAGAATGTGTTCACCATGTTGCTTTGCCTTTCCATAATAGAAAAAAAATTGAAGATGCAGTCGCGATCGAGTTGTCGCGGGAACGGCTTGTAACAGACGAATAAAACAGATCGTGGCAAACGCGGTGTGAAATTTCGAAATAATTCACATTTATTGATTAAGTGGTGTTTATAGTCTTTAAGTTAAATAAGTATTCTTTGAATATAAAATAACCATATTTATCAAAATAATAGCATGTAACATATTTGGTGAACAAAAATAACTAAATATCATGTTTTATAGACTAAATAATCAATTACTAAAATATTAAGCAGATGTAACGGTTTAAAAAAGTTCTAACACTGCAAATCACCGCTACAGAATGGATGACGCGGGGTGAAAGATGTGATTTTTGTTGCGGTGTTCTATAATGTGGTTTTGTGGAATGGAAAATCCAAAATCTGTTACATAATGGCCGTTATATAACGGAATGGTTGAGTTTTAATTCCATGCTGTAAACTGTCATAGTGTCATATAAAGTCTGCTTCAAACTCCATTTGGGGCTAATTGAATGTGAGGAGAGGAAAATTAATGCCGTGGAAGCAACTTAATGTAGGACATATACAGGTTTCTCTTTGTGTGAGTTGTTGATTCAATTCAACCATAATTTGCTGTTAAAATTAGCTGCTGGTAACTAATTGTATTTTACAAAGATAGCTGCCAGATCTGGCGAATTGCTTTTTTCATTGAATAACTTTTTGTCCTTACAATCATGAATTTGCCATTGATTGTATATTGCATGCCAGGTGTACTCACTAGATTGGACTCCTGATAAAAACCGAATTGTTAGTGCATCTCAAGATGGACGATTAATTGTCTGGAATGCCCTCACTAGCCAGAAGACTCATGCCATCAAGCTGCCTTGTGCTTGGGTGATGACATGTGCTTTCTCTCCTACTGGTCAATCAGTTGCTTGTGGGGGCCTTGACAGTGTCTGCTCAATCTTCAACCTTAATTCTACCACCGATAAAGATGGGAATTTGCCTGTTTCAAAAACTCTTAGTGGGCACAAGGGTTATGTGTCATGCTGTCAATACACTCCAGATGAAGATACCCACTTGATTACCAGTTCCGGTGATCAGACCTGCATTCTATGGGATACAACTACGGGATTAAGAACATCAGTCTTTGGAGGTGAATTTCAATCTGGCCATACTTCTGATGTCTTGAGGTACTTGAAGTAGAATTTTGTATTCTGTAAAGCTTGACTTTCTTTTCCACTTTGTTGGCATGGAAAGAGTGTATTTCTGAAAATAGTTGCTTGTGATGCTTTTTACTGTGAAGTCTTACTTAGCCTTTCTCTGCCTTAGTGTTCTTCCGGTGTTCAAATTGTTCGCCTGCTTCCTTTTGTGGTTTGATTGCTGTGGGTAGATTCTGGAATCTATTGACGCTGAGGAACCAGAAAATTCACTATTAACTTAGAATTATTTTTCTTTCTTTCTTTCTTTTTTTGTTTTTGTTTTTGTTTTTGTTTTTTTTTCTTTTTTTTTTTGTTTTTGTTTTTTTTTGTTTTTGTTTTTTCTTGTTTTTTATTTTATTTTTTTATTTTTTTATTTTTATGGGGCTGTATCCTACTATCCTAGCTGTGTGAGAAATAAAAGATTCTTGATACACAATTGGCACGCAGTTATGCTTTAGCTTTCATGTTGGCATTCTCTTATTTTGCAAATATTGAGAGAATCAACTATATAAACGATTTTCAAGCTCACTTAAAATAATATGTAATCATTATATGTGGAACATGCATAGTTCTATTGTATGTAATAATAAACAGAAAATAAGTTGGACAAGCTAGTTCTGAATCTAATTTAACAACTTCTCTTCTGCTTTTTTTTTTTTAACCTTTAGTCTCTTCTAACAAACAAACATATCAAGAACCTATGTAAAGTTATATAATGGGACTTTCTGATCGTATAAAAGTTTAGATTTTTTTTGTTACTTGTAAAACGGAATCATCAAATCCAATATCCTGTCTATAAAGCATGTGAAAACGACAGCTTCGTTTCAAGTCACTTTAGTTTTCTACGGTTGCTTTATTACCTTGTTGTCCGCTTTTGGACATGTATATTGTTTCATTTACCTTCCTGTTATTTGCAAAACTATATGAAATAGAATACTATGGTTGATTTTTTTAAGTGCTACAGATGAAAACTGTTCTTCTGTGTACATTTCAGCATTTCGATCAGTAAAGCAAACAGTAAAATGTTTGTATCTGGCTCATGTGATTCAACTGCTCGATTGTGGGATACTCGTGTTGCAAGTCGCGCTGTGCGAACATTCTATGGCCATGAGGGAGATGTAAATACTGTGAAGTTTTTTCCAGATGGTAACAGATTTGGCACTGGATCAGATGATGGCACATGTAGATTGTTTGACATTCGTACTGGGCATCAACTGCAAGTGTACCACCAGCCACGTGATGAAAATGAAGTTCCTCAGGTGAAAACCATTGCTTTCTCCGTTTCAGGAAGACTTCTGTTTGCAGGGTATTCGAACGGTGATTGCTATGTCTGGGACACTTTACTGGCAGAGGTATGAATTTCTGCTGTCCTTGTTTTTACATTTTTTATGGGGATAGCCTGCATGATGCACCACATAAATGAGGTCCTGGGACTTATTGTTTTATAGCTAGTTTTCTCTAACCAAATTAGAGATTAATGATCATAAACTGAACCATATGAAAAAAAATTCTACTGTTGACAAAAAAAATATGGCAGAAAATCAACCATTAATGAAGCATTCAGGCTCTTGATCTGGGGGGTTAGATTATAGCCTATTGTCTGCTATCCCTTTGCTGTCCTTAAGCAGATGTGTTTATCTGCTTTACATACTTGGCCAGTCTCAGTATGCTCTGAGTGCGATCTGACCTGTTTCATTTAACTGCGATATTAATAGCTTTCTATTGTAATAATGGACAGATGTGATGTGTTTGTTATCACAGGTGGTTCTGAATTTAGGGTCTCTTCAAAACACACATGGTAGAAGAATCAGTTGTCTGGGCTTGTCAGCGGATGGGAGCGCCCTCTGTACTGGAAGTTGGGACACAAACCTTAAGGTTAGAGCACCTTATCTCTCCCTGTGTGTGTGTTCGCAGAACCTTAATTTGCTCAATATTTTTATTGGGTCATTTCTGTAACCCAATCCACTACTCCTGAGTCTTGATTTTAGATTTCATGTTTATTAAAGATTTTTTTCTATTAAAGATTTCATGTTTATTACTATTTCGCAGAACCTAAGTCTGAATTATCATTGATTTCATGTTTATCAAAGATTTCTTTCTATGACAGATGTTCTTTTGCGTACAATGATAATCAAAATTGTTCATTAGTTTCTGTTTGTTTGAAATCTCCTGATCACTAAGAATTTTAGATCTGTTTTTTATTTTTATTTTTTCTCATTTAACCGAGTTTCTAATTCATCTGAAATTGAATCTAGTGATCATTTTGTTTTTTGTTTGTTCCGCAGATTTGGGCTTTTGGTGGTCATAGGCGGGTGATCTAATCTCTAATGACAGCTAAATGATCTCATTAATTATCAGACTTATCGTCACTGTTTGAACCAAAATATTCAATTCTACTCTCTCGTATATTGTAAATTAATCCTTTGTATTTCTCTTTTCTTGTAAACTTTCATGGAGATGCTAATGATTTAGTTATAGTTATCTTTTAGTTACAACACTGAATTTTGGTGTGAAAATTTGCTCAATGAGCTTTGAACGGCAAGAATCCCTGGTTTATCATAAAGTTGAAGTAATTTTTGGTGTGAATGCATTCTGCTTTTTAAATTGTTATGAACTTATGACTGACAAAATTGCAACAGCAGCCTTGTGTAAATCCCGCCATAAGAAGCTTAAGGAGATCAAAATGTTTGCGCTTAGACCTGTTAAACAATGGTTTCTGAAGAATCTGAACCCTGTTTTTTGGATTAAGGCTTCTATGTTTTGTGTATCTGAACTTTTTGTGTTTGGATGTGATGGCATATTGGCATTCATGTTAAATAAAAGTTCTTTTTTTGATGATGCATAATACAGTCTATTCCATAAGCTTCCTTTCATTGAACTTTATACATTGGTCTACTTTTTTAACCAACTATAGGCTATTTAAAATTAAACAAACTTTTTCTCGTCAAAAAAAAAAATTAAACAAACTTTAAGTAGTTGTGGAAAAATGAGATTTATTCAACAAATTTTCTTTGATTCAATATTCCATGTAATAAAAGACAAATACATCAATACTTCCCGTCAGAGAAAAAAAAAAAAAAAAAAAAAAAAAAAAAAAAAAAAAAAAAAAAAAAAAAAAAACTCTCCATCTCATGATATAGGGCCTAATTCATTTTAAGCAACCTTTCAAATTTGAATATTAAAGTTGGTTACGCTTAAAAAAGAATTACAAAAGAACAAAGCCAGCAATATCTCTCAACAAAGTCACAAGACTACTTTTTTTTTTTTTTTTTTAATGTATTACTTCATAATTAGAGAGTCTTAGGTCAAAAAGAGGAAATATAAGTTTTGTCTTGCGATAAAAAAAAGTGAAATATGCCCTGTAATACTCCATCTGTTTCGTAATAATCGCAACATTTTTCATTTACATTCATTTCATAATAATTGCAACAATTACTAATTTGGTAAGAACCTACTAACCCCACTTGCATAGATATTTTTACTCCGTAATATTATTCTCTTTTATCCCACTTGTATAAGTATTGAAAGAGTAATATTTTTTTCTTACCCACTTATATTTATTATTATTATTATTATTATTATTATTATTATTATTATTATTATTATTATTATTATTATTATTATTATTATTTCTCTCTCTAATTATTAATTAAATAATATGTACTCCCTCCGTCTTATAACAAGGCATATTATTACATGTGCAGAACAATATTTTGGATCTCCAAAATAGGAAAATAGAAACTAAATTATGGGACAGAAAATATACATTTTTTGAAGACAAATAATATGTATATCTTTATTAACTATAGTCAATATTATACGAAGTAAAATTTACCCTATGATCTCTACCCTATGAATTTTCAAAAGCTTAGTGCAAGTATTGTTACGAAACGAATGAAGTATATATGAGAGACAGAGAGACTATAAATTAAGGCTTAAATAATACGAGTATTAAAATAAATAAATAAATAAATAAATAAATAAAGAAAAAAAAAAAAAGCACAGCATCAAAAGAAGAAGAAACAGAACGACGGAATCAGGAGTCAGAGAGTGAAAACTAGAAAAGGGAAAATGATATACAGAAAATGGAGTTTGCTCAGCAGCACCGCGGTTGTCACCGCCGGAATTGTCGGTGCCGTCGCTCTCGGAGATCTCCTTTTCAATCGCAAAGTTAGTCTCTTTCTTCTCCTTCCTCTAATTCACCCCTAGATTTGACTTTTTGATTTATCATCAATTCATCATGTTAATCGATTTTACGATTACAATTTCTTAAAGTTACGATTTTTATATCTATACCTAACTATCAGAATTTTGAAATTATCAATGAATTTGAAGTTGAAATTATATATGAAGTATAATTGATTTTTTAGGGTTAACATGATGTTTTTATTGAGTTGAATATTTGTTTTTGATGGGTTATGTTATTTCATTGATTTAGATTTGTTTAGCTAGGAAGATAAACGATTTCGTTGATAAAATATAGCCAAACATTCAAGAAAGATTGTTAAACTTAGCTAGTCAATATAGTAGGCTTATTTGACAATATTTGAATGAGAAGAGAGTAAAGTTTTGAGATGGAATTATTCAAGAAAGATTAATTCTGCTGAAATTTCTATTTGATGTTATCCTCATTTATTTTGGCATATGCCTATGTGGATGGCTATTCGAGGAACGGAGTATATTCTTGGTTTATGCAATCAACCCCATCCAATTGGGAAACGAACTTTGGTAGTTCTGTTTTGTTGTTGTTGCTGTTATTTTCTTGCCATATGCGGTATGCCTATTATGTCCAAATTTGTTAGAATACCTTATAGTTTGTCATCAATTTCGAATTAAGCCTCGTTATAGCTTAGTACTTTGGCTTATGTTATGTTTTGACTGATGCGAATGGAGGGTTTTTCAAAGGGGATTTGATTCTTTAGCTTGGATAGTTCTAGGGTAGTAAAATTGTTTCTTGGAGATTGTTACAGTATACTCATTTTCTTGATTTTGTAAGCTTTGTTAAATTTTAGTCGTTTTCTTGATTGAGATGAATGAATGGATTCTAATGAGTGGATCTGATTTATTAGCTCGGGTGTTTCTAGGGTAGTAAATTTGTTTCTTGGAGTATTTTCTTGATGATCTTGTCAAGTTGTTCGATTGCCATGGGGTTTGTGAAGGGTGCTTAGATTTTTCTAGGATAGTAAAATTGTTTGTTTGATATTGTTAAGTTAAACTCATTTTCATGATGATTACATAAACATTATTTTAACTTCTAATCATAAATACCTTGACATTTAGATTGTGAACTTTGGTTAGGATGTTGTCTTCTCCTTTAGTCTGTCTACGCATTTGGCAGATTGGTATGTATTTTAATCTAGACTCCTTTTTCTTTAATTTGAAAATGGATTGTTTATTCAATGATATTGTGAGGAGTAGTGTAATCTAGTACCTGTATAACATTCTCGTGGTTTTTTATGAGGACTCCAGGGAACCTATATTTCCGTGACAATGCTTTATAATACTCATAATAATAATCTCCGAGTTAACTAGATGTTTTGTTTGTGGAACAAGAGAAGGGTGGCTTACTATTTAGTAGGAATTTCTCTGTGTTTACAGTGGTTAATGCTTATGCTGAACTAACATGGTGGGATTCATGAGATGTATTCCTTTCTGAATTTATAGCTGGATGCTTTATCTATCCTTATGTTGCTGGATGCTTTATCTATCCTTATGTTCAAATAATCCGCAGTTCTAGCTCTCAATGCTTAAACTTATAAATTATGGTTTGCACCAACTTATTTTGAGCTTGTTTGTGTTTTGCTGTAGGATCCTTATCCGGTACCAGAATTGAAGAAAGACAATGCATTGTCATTGAAGTAGAAGTGTTTCTCAAGGCTGTATTGTTTTGACCCGAGCTTCTTCTGAAATTTGTTTGTTTTAATGCTATGGAACTGTTGAATAATATCTTACATGAAATTGTAGTTTTATGATCGAATAAATTTCACCTACAAATTATGGAAAAATCTTTCTGATATCATTTCTCACTTGCTCTCACTTATTTTTCATTGCATCTCTAGCGCATCACAGTGCAAATTTATATTGAATGAAATGTTTGTGTGTTATGCCTACTGAATTGTGTCACAAGCCATGCTATAATTTGTGTCAAGAAATGATTGGAACAAATTGCATAATTATATTCTGTTATGTTTAGTTTTGTTTTCTGTCAGTTAAATTTTTTGGGCATTCTGTAATTCTGTTAGCCGTTGCATTTCGTTTGAGTTTAATTGGCCAGAATAATAAGATAAATTTAAACTCATGTAAGCAGCTATTTTATGGTTCTATCATTTTGGTCATGTAGTTAAAGATCTTTGCATTAGTACAAAGCAATTTGGAAAGTTCATAAAATGCCAATTTTTTTGGGGCCACACCCACAATTTTTTGCATCAACCATTATCTTATCATCTTATCATATCCCATCTACCCCTGAATTCAATGATAACTCTTGCTGAAAATTTTGGAGATGCTACTTTCTTTCTGCCCAACGTCTAAGGTCTGCTTCTCACACCTTCGAAGTTCGAGCTACCAGTCCCCGTTGTCTCCTCCTGCCAGTGCCAGTGTCATCTGCTCTCTGTCTTCTTCCCCTGCCACTGCCATCCGCTTCCGCACTTCATACCGTGAAAAACTAGCCTACCTAAGAAATCTTGGCATTGTAGATTCGAATCCCAAAAGCACCAATGTGCCCTCTCATGCGAGTTTGGATAAAATTCTCACCATCATCAAATTCCTAAAATCTAAAGGATTTTCAGATAGCGATATCCCAAAACTTACTACCAGTTGCCCAAAACTCTTCTTGTCTGATCTTGAACCAGCTGATATTGGACCTGTATTCAGTTTCTTGGCTACTGATGTTGCTGCGTCTACTCATGAATCCTGTGGACTTATTCTTTGCTGTCCTGATCTCTTGTTCTCCAATGTTGACTACTGCTTGAGGCCAACACTCGCCTTTCTTACAAGTATAGGTCTCGAGAGGCTGAATTCACCAACTAATCTCAACGCCCACCTTCTTAATACGCGTGTTAGTAAGTTTGAGACTAAGCTTGACTTCTTAAGGAGCATTGGGTTTACATATGACGAGTCAATAAAAGCATGTGCGAGGTTGCCTGCAATTTTCGGCTATAGCATTGAGAATAACATGGCGCCGAAGGTTGAGTACTTGGTAGAAGGGATGCAAAGGAGCATTGATGAAATAAAAGAGTTCCCCCAGTACTTTGCATTTAGCTTGAGAAGAAGAATAGTGCCTAGGCATATGCATTTGATGCAAAGGAGTGTCCATATTTCATTGAAGAAAATGTTGTTGTGTGGTGATGATAAATTTTATGCCAAATGGAAATGAATCTCTGTAATCTTTCCCCCATTGTTCAGCTAGTGTGTACAGGTCAAAAATTTCCATATTTACGTAATTTCTATTTATACTAATTTATGACAACAGAAAGGTCCCATTTTCCTTCTTTATACGTCCCTAAAAAATTGTTCCATAACATGCATGTACATAGAGATTACAATTTTTCACCACAAACATCATTTTAGATACCACATTTTTCTCTCATCAATTCTACTCGACAAAAGTTTTAAAACGTAAAATATGATTACAGAGCAAAGATCTGATGACAAGTATTGCACATCGATTTTTGAATACTGCTTGTGTAGGCAAGCATCCCGACTAGAGAAATGTCAGGGGAACCACATTAATATACAATGCACTTGAAAGTTGAAACCAGCCCTACCCAAGAAGCAATCTTGGATCCTTCCATCTAGGCAAGTGAAGTACAGATATAATACATGTTACAAGGTTACAACGTACTTGACTAGATGTTTAGGTCGAACTTTGGAGGTTAGTGATGTTGGCTTAGAAAAATGGAGCTTTGAGCAAATTACAGATCCCGATATTATATCACACGACAGCTTTATGGGCAGCACAAATGATATGTAACATAAAAATGTTTTATGAAAACAGCCAACTTATATGAAATAAAGAACGAGGTTCATATAATGCAATGATTAAAATAGGAATAACATTTTATTGTTCAACTTTTTAGTGAATACACAAGTATCTCATGATATCGGGGAAAAATGGATAGATTCATACACAATACTACAAATATAACAAACAAACAAAAAAAGAGCTTCAGATTTTCGGTTAAGGGGTACAACCAACCAGGGTATGCCAGTAAGTTGTAGTACCAACCAATCCCCGTCAACACCATGAACCAGACTTCACTGTAGACAGAATTTGCGCAAACTCATAAGGAATCTGTAATGAATTAATAGGGCAACCTTGCTTTGTATGGGAAAATCCTCATCTCTACAACTAGCATCTGTTTCCCGCCCCACACTATGACTTTAACCTAAAAAATCAACATATATAATGTTTAGCCGCTTGCAACAATTTCATGAATTGTGTCACTGACAGCATCATCTTCTGATCTAACAGCGAGTTTCATCGCCACTTCTCTGTTTGAATCAAGACCAAATTGTAATCGAACAAGAACCTTCACATTGCCAATGAATACGCCAGAAAGAAGGCATGTGTGTGACCTTGAATTGCTTGGCACCACTTCAGTACCCTGAAGATCATACACAATGGGAAATAGTCATTAGCATTTTCATTTAGCCTTTTGCCAGTGGAAAGCAATATATAGTGACAGTCCGAGAAAATCCAAAAGAATTAACCATAGCCAGGAAGCACGAGCTCTCTTTCTCTACCTTAAAGAGGCTGATAAGAAGTTGGCTAAGCTAATATAATTTGATTGCTTCAATGTAAAGAAACAGAAGTTGGCAGAGACACACTAATATCTGCAATACCTAATAGCCAAAGCAGTTTTCCCATGCCCCAACAGATTTCAGGGTTTGGTTGGCATTTATGGAGGGGAGGGGACGATAGAGATGGAAGAGAGGTGAGGGAAGAGGAGTGAACTTGCAGATTAATAAAGGGAAGGAGAATGGACCCCAAAACAAGGAAAATTAAATCCTGTTCTCCCTTGATCTTCAACCGGCAATATGATTAGTTCATTAGGAAATTTTCAAAGTAACTAATTTCTGTTAGCTTACCTCACAAGGTTGCATGCCGAGAAGGCTGATGACAGCATTTACTGCCTCTGTCAGGTTTTCCCTTGGGCCAAGACCATATTCATCCACTTTCTCAAAGTCATCACCAATGCTATCCCAAGCATTTCTGAAGTTAGATACACCAACCTTTAACATGTAATCGGCTGCCACAACATCCACATCCTCAAGCTGGTAGTCTTCTTCCATACCATCCTCCTCAATAACCTCGCCAGTAGATGGGTCAACCTGCACCAACATATAAAATTATATTACTGAACCTAACCAACTTTTCCATGAGCTTACCCAAGCTTACCAATAAATATAACTGTATTACTCAACCTAACCTATTTACCAATACTGCTTTAGCATGTCATTTCATATTACAAGCATGTATACCAGACATATTTGAGGATCAAGGTCATTGGGTGGATCCATGCCTTTGTTGGATTGTTGAGTGTCCAACATGCATACTAAGGATACATTAAAGAATTGAAGTTGCGTACAGGAAACAAATAGGTTCCAGACCAAAAGGACGAAATTAGATATTTGTACAACTATCCTATTTGACATCAGCCAATACTATTAGCTGAAAAAAGAGACCAAAAATGACTGTCCAAGACGAAAGTAGCATGCTTACTACATACACAGAAAGATCTCTGGGTAGAAACATTAATGCAAAGAATTCAAAAAAAAAAAAAAAAAAAACGCAGAAGTAAGCACAAGAGAATCACATAAATTTTACTCATCCCTGTGTAATTTACCCAGCAAACAGCAGAGAGCTACAACAGGTGAGGGGCAGCATTTTAGATTAAATATGACAAAAATATACAGGAAGGACTGGTGGGAGAAATACATTCATAAATGTTTGTAAAAAGTATACCTCCTTTACAATGAATCTCAAGTTATTTGAAAACTTGCCCACAGCAGGCACTCCCTCAGGCTTCTGGAAGGCGACAAATGTATGTCCAGGAGTGTCATATGGAAGAGACCTGAGAGGCTTAGATGCTATTTCGGCAAATTCTTCTGCTTCAGAAGCATCCACGGTAACGGTAACCTAGTAGAAAACATACAATACCTCAAAGGTCAACAGACAAGATTGAAGAGCATAGAGAAATCATTTTCTGATATATCAGAGGCCTTACATCTTCTAATAATTGCTCAGGAATGGTGTTGGTGCAGTTGTATTGGAATACAACGTGTCCATCATATACATGCTTGACAACATTAACTGAATACTCTGTCTCAGCTTCAGTGAGCTCAACAGGAGCTGAAGACTGAAAAAGTAAAGAGCATAATCAGCAAAACCAAAATTATTAATCGCCCAATATCAAATTCCCCCCCCCCCCTATCCCCTCCCCTCCCCAAATTAAAAACAAGGGTTCAGTCAAACCTTAAAGAGCTTGCCGAACGACGAGAATTCTGAAATAGAGGACAGTAATTTCTCATAAGCATCCACACCAGTTGAAGCAGCAGCAAGAGGAGTATCCAACCCCGGGTGCTTCTTGTTTGTTGCTTTCTTCTCAGCAAGCGGCTGAGACTTGACCTCCTTGGGAACAGAGTTAATGTCAAATGGTTCTTCAGAGGGCTCCTGGATAAATAGCAAACCAATGAACAGATAGCTTCAATGAAAGCAATGATCAAATACATTAACAAGCATGCTTACATAGTTCTTTAGACTAGTTTCCAGATTGGATAGAGGGACATCCAGAGATCCGAAGAGAAATTCCTTAGCATCTTCGTCAGTTTCAACTACTCCACCATCACCTCCCAGCGTATTCAGATAAAGCGTAGCCCTATCACGAACCTGTAAACCCCAAAGAGTCAGCTAATACTCATAAGAACATAGCTATCTTAGGGTAGATAAAGCCTAGCATTACCAAATAAATTAAGAGAAGCAATTCTACATCTATGTACACTCATATTCCACAAGCCAGGACAAATGGTGTAGAATGAATAGCAGACGATAAGGTGGACTTGGCTGGTATGTATGAAAGACAACAAAGAGTATCCATCACAAAGGAATTATGAGGTTAAAGAAATGTCGAAAATTTGGTGACTGAAAAACATTTTTTATTGTGACTGTAGCCATTCACAGTTTGATTGTCAGCCCTCAAATGTTATGTACCATTAACCTTTGGTGAACTCATCATTTTCATGATTGACTAAAGAATCATACACAAATTGAAATATTTTTTGGACAGAGGATTCATCACAAATTGAAAAGACAGTTCAAAAAGATATCGAGATTCGAGAGGAAGCAAAAATATGTGATCATGCCCTCAAAGAGAAGAGTTGCCCTTAGAAAACCTAGTTTGCATTACCAACTCTGAACAAGATATTTTTGGTGTTTAGAGAGCCACAAGGGCGGGTGATGAGAATCGATCATAAGATCTCTTGGAACCAGAAGAGAGCCTCTAAACAATTGAGCTATCCCTCACTCTCACCAACTCTGAACAAGATACAGTGGTTCCATAGAGCTACTACAATACTATTTTTTTGGTTAACCAGAAATATCAAATATGTAGTTTGAACTTCTGGTTAAAAGGATGTTCCTATATGATAGAATAAAGGAGAAAAATAGATGCCTTAGTCTCAACATGATTTCGGGTCATGAATCGCCAGCAAAAAAATGGACCAAAAGAAGAAGTCGCTGTATGATAGAATAAAGGAGTAAAACAAAAGTCAAGCGAAAAAAATAAGCTTTACCTCATCATCACTGTCAAATAGGCAGCGTCTCAAAAGAATGAAGATGCGGGGCTGCACAAGAAAAAGCTCACCATTAGAGGCCATCAATTTTCAATTAGTATACATTTGAAAACCAGTAAAACCAAGTTAAATACCTTCAGTGAATCGACCATGGCACCAAATTTTGCCAATGTGCTTACAGCACTGGCCCTAACAGTGGCATTCTCAAGAATAACTCTGTTGTAGATATACCGTATGTATTTGCTAGGATCTGCTGTCTTTGGCCCCTCAACACCCAAGAAATGCAGAATCTGGATAAGCAGTAACATATAAAAAACAATAACAAATAGTAAGTTGCAGCTTAGAACCAATTGATTCACTAAAAAACAATTAAATATAAATCAACCACATTGTAGAGAAGTGTGGACTGTAACCTGAGTGGAAAGGTACGTAAATTCACAGTCCTCAATGAATTCACAAAGGTGCAAAAGCCCACTTTCTTTTGCGTCTGGGATATCTCTAATCAGTATGACAATAGAGTCAACAATTGCTTTCTTATAATCAAAACCACCTTCTTCTCGAAGAATATTGCTCAGGAAATTCATGCTGAAATAGTGTTATTGGGAAAGATCAGTAATAAAAAATCCAATAATAAAAACATCTAGATACTAATCTACAGAAAAAAAAAAAAAAAAAAAAAAAAAAAAAAAAAAAAAAAACACAGAAAAAAAAAGAAAAAAAAAAGAAAGAAAAAGAAAAAAAAAAAGAAAGAAATGTAGTAACTGTTTATAAAGCAAATGAAAGTAGTACACCTACAGTGATCTATATTTCAGAGGGAACTTCAGACAAAGAGATCTAATGGCATCAACAACAACAATCTTGAACTCATCGGCAATATCTGACATGAAGTTTGTGATCTGTTTCATGAGGCGGTCTACACTTGATTCATTTCCAGTTTTTAAAAGAGTTGTAATGGCAAGAGTGGCAATGCTTCTATTTTGATCAGATATTAGGCTTTCCATGTCAATGTTGCAGTTCGTCACTGCCATTGGATGCATCATAGCAACCTGCACAAAAACAAAGATTTGAATTAACATGAGTTTAGATTCAAAACCCAGGCCAGAGATGAATTACAAAAGGAAAAAAAAAAAAAAAAAAGCAAATAAAAAGAAAGGAAAAAGAAAAAACAAATGCTAGTGATAATATTTTCATGAGTTGAGACTGGCATTTGTGGTTATAAGAAATGGTTTTTGAAATTTGCCAAAGAAACAAAGGATGTTTACAAGATATTAAGGAGATAGCAAAGTTATTCAAAGACCATAGAGCATAATTGAAACAAAATCTGATGCAGCAAGACACAAATGATAATCTAACACTTAAGATTGACAACAAAGAGTGGCCTGTTAATCTGGTATGATAGGATTGATAGCAGTACGAACAAGAGCAAATAAAGGAAAAGGCATACCTTGTTTAAAGTACGAACAGCAGCAAACCGAAGGACTGGCTTTGAAGAGCTGAGAAATAGCTGAAGGACAGTGATCGCTGGAGTCAACTCCCGGCTTGTCACACCACTAAGCTCAGTAATTGCTCTTGCAGCTTCAAAAATAACCATTTCCGCCTTATGACGTAGACAGGCTTCAAGATAGTCATAAAATGGCCGATCACCTGTTTGGGTACTTCCAGATTCTTGGATAACCTGCAATAATTTTATTAAGTAAATAGCCATCCAAGATGAAATACGTAGACATAAAAAACCAAGGGACAGAGGTCTAGCATAAGCCTTGCACCTGACTTATAAAACGAATTAAGAGACACTGTGCCAATGGAGAGCGCACTGTTCCTCTAGTCAAGTTCGAAACTAGTTTGCTCACAGCCAGACGGTCATTTTGTCTAATCTGCAGGTTCCAAAAAGCACTTGGACTTCAGATAAACACAGGAAAAGAAAGAAAAACAAAAACCCAAGGCATTTGCAAATTGCAATAATTACTAATGAGTAATGATACGTGATGAAAGGTTAGACATTTGGCATATGCATCACCATGAAAATTTGTTGCACAGAAAATTGAAAAAAATGCTAAACATTGTCCATTTGCATCAAGTAGTACTAGTTCATTTGGTACAGCTACCCACATTCATTAGGAAGTCATCTGATCATATCCATCAACTCTCTCAATACATTCTCACCAACAAGCAAAAATTTCCAATGTAAAGGAAGAGATGGGCCATTTTGAAACACTTTAGTGATTGGGATAATATAAGCTCCTGCCCCATGATGCATTAAGCCCACACAGAAGAAAAGCAACAATTACTTCTTTCTCAATAATGCGTCATCTGACTGAACACATCTACCAACATGCTATTTAGGCCATTGATATCTTCAATTACGTTAAAATAAAAATTATAAAATATAAATGCACACACACACACACATAGAGATTAACCCAGCAAGTAGAATAACAACATTTATTTTTACATATCAGTAATAAAATATACACAAATTTATATAGGATTAGTATAAAAGTCAAATTGAAACATCTATTGAGAAACAGATGAAGTACAATGTGAATTAATTTCATAGGTATCATATCTAAATTGCAAATCAATTATCAATTCCCTTCTTTCCTACACTATGCCTCTCCAAGCAGCACCAGAGCAAATTCAAGAAGCACCATTTTAAATTTCTGCAAATGCAATGTTCTAGACATAAACTCAAAAACTGAACATGATCCACAAACTTCACCCTTGGTTACAACTAAAAGCAAATTATAGTTACAGCTAAGAATATGTGTAGGTGTAAAATATCTGATAAATTAATCTCAATTTTACAGCATTACAACATAAAAATTAATAACAACTATGCATGCACCTCTATTGTCCAACCGTCTCCTATATTTCCTTCTGTGAAAACCTAATCTTCATTTCTCTTCTCTTGTACTTATCTTGTTTGTTACAGAATCATCTAAGGAAAAGATGAAATTTATCTTCTCAACAAATATAGAAAAACAATATCACTTATTATCCATAAGCAGTCATTTCTTTTTCTCATCTAAGGAAGAAGGAAGTGCTGAGATTAACAAAACATATACTTTGTATATTCTAAGGTAAACGGTACGGAGTAAATTTTATCAATGACCCCTGCATGCGATAAAAAGGTCAAATTGATTTTTATATAAAAAGCATCAAAATAGAATAGCACAATGCCACAGATAAAGCATTTTAAACATTCTCAGGAGGTAGATTGTATGGATTAGAAAATGATGAGCTTTAGTCACTTTAACAAATCTTGTTCTTCCTTCATTTAAGGTGACTAACATGCTACAAACTAGCCTAATCATTAATAGAATAATCCAAAACTTGATTACCACATACAGCAACACATATATTCTACGATTTATACCTATCCCAGTCATTCTCATGCACATAGAAAACCGAGAATATAACAGAGACATTACCTGGTGCAGCAAAGCTAAAGCATGAAATTGCACCAGAGCAGCACGTGACTGAACAGCCTCTTGCACCTCATTACTCCATCGTTTCACTATCTCAGGGTTGGTCTAGAAAACCATCAAAACATATAAGCAACGAAACCAAAATATGGATGTCAAAGTAGCTGCTGAAGGTGTGTTAACAAACCTGGAGCAAGTGAATACCACTGACTAGCGCAGCACTGGCAACAACAGGGTTCTTATCAACAATAGCTTGTTTCAAATACCTTTCAATCTGAGTGAGGAGTGTTCCATCAGTAATTCTACAAAGCACACGAATAGCATTTGCTCGGTACATATCAGTCTTGCTGTTCATGTCCTTCATTAAGGAACTTGTAACAATAATAACCTTCAAAAATTAGGGAAAATATGTCAGCATCGTAGATCATACTAGAACATTGTACATGGTATCACATTACAAGACTAATACTGGCAAAATAACAATCGCAGCACGTAACCTCATCAGCAGAAGGTGAGAGTTCCTTTATCATCAAATAGACCATTCTTCTCAACCCGTTATCTTTCGATTGGAACAATTTGGTAACAGAAAAAAATACTTCAGTTGCTTCAACCTACAGCAGATCCCATTGAAATAATTTCAAAAAATGATTATATTTAGAGCTAAAAGTAATAATGTTCTGAACATATGTTGAATCGACGAATACAGTATTTAAGCACTAACCTTTGTAAACGACTCTCCTTGGTTTAGCAAGTAAAGCAGTTTTGTAATGACCTAAGTACATCAATGTAGTAGACAACTTTAGCAATGCGAAAACATTAAATTCAGAAATTAAGGCAAAATTGAAGGCGAAAAATGTCGAAAACCTGAGAACATCTTCTAGGATCAAGCTGAGGATCGTTGAAAACCCTAGCTTCCTGAAGCACAGCTCCCTTCTCGATCCCCAAAAAGGGAGAATATTCAGCTGCAAACGAAATTTCCAGATCCAATTACACAACAATTCAATCGAATTGCATAATTAAATCCTAGATCTAACCTAATTCTTGTGATCAATCAAATCAATTCAATTACATCAAAATGCACGATTATAATTTAAGATTCAGCCCTAATTTCATAGATCCGACATTCCAAAAATTTGATCAAATGTCGGTAAAATTAACTCGAATAAATCACGATGAAAATCCTACAAAAATTAATTGAAACAAAAATGGAGCAAAATTAGGGAGAGAAATGTTTACATTCATCATCTCGATCGTCATCTTTCTTAATCAGAGGTTGCGCCATTGTTGGTGGATCTGCAATGGTTGAAATCGAATTGCGTAGATCGTCTCTCTCTTTCTCACTCTTATCGGTGGAATAGCAAGTGAAGTTTGTAAGGGAGAAGCTTATAACAGAAGGATGGGGACGAAGATCTCTTTTTCTCTCTCCTGAACCAAATATTTACCCAAGAGTAACTTTGCCTTAAAAAAAAATAATTCAGTAAATAATAATATATTTTGCAAAAATAAAGTGAACTAAATGAAGTTAGATATATCTGGTAATTGTGGGATTAATTTTGTGTTTTTTTTTTATACAAAAAAAAAAGTATAGAGTACAGTATTAATTTCATATTTTTTATGTTTTGTACGGGAAGAAAAATTAATTTAATAATCTTAATTTTAACCATTTACTATAAATTATTATTATTATTATTATTATTATTATTATTATTATTATTATTATTATTATTATATTCGTCTTTATTGGTTTCAATCATTCATCTAATATGTTGCTCATATAACAAGTTAGGTCAATTTATCATATTGGTATGTAAATTAACATTTTTTTGACATATTAGTTTAAAAATTAGGAAAAATTTACATTTAATACCTTAAAAAAGGCCTTTTATTAACTTTGGTACCCATCTAAAATTTTATTTTATTTTACTATTTATCCACAACCCCTCAATTTCATTAATGTAAGCCCCATCAATAAAGCCCTAAATTCAATTGAACCCTAAAAAAAATTTGTTTCTAATTTACTACAAATTAATTCAATTGCAAATGAAATTGAAAGTTTAAATCACTGATAAACAAGTTATAAATCACAATGACACCTAAATTAAGTGTTAATCGTAATCGTAATTAATTTAGAAAGGGAGTTAAATGGGGGAGAAATCATATGAGTAGACTCCACAAACAGTAACTTTTTGGACGGAATTCATTAATGGGTAGTGCTAGACATGCATTTGCTATCTTATGGGTAGTTGTTCACAAATAAAAAAAATCGGTTAGTTGTTCACAAAACAACCTACCTTTAGGGTGGTTCTTCACAAAATTTTTGATTAACAAATACAATACTTCGTAGCAATTTAGGAGTTGTCAGGACCCGGTGTCAGAAATTCACGGGATTGTACGAGATGCATCCCGGGGTCATATGATATTGTTTGGACTAATATACGACTATAAGTTGGCTACGTAAAGTCCCCGTTGAAGCTTATAGCCAATACAAGAGGCGTGTACGAAAATGGGTAAATTTGATGCTTAAAGGTAAATTGGATGATTCCACCCACCCAATTGGACTCCGGGAGGGTATTAGGGTCTTTAGGTAGCTTATCAACAATTTTTTTTCCGGGTAAAAAAAAGTCAAAAAAAGGCAAAATTAAAGGCTATACTACACACTTTTTAGCGAATTTAGGAGGTTTCAGGACCTGGTATCGAAAAGTGTCGAGATACTAGGAGATACATCCCGGGGTCATATAATGTCATTTGGAACCATATATGATCATTATATGTTGTCATAAATGTCCGTGGTAGCCTCGAGTTTATGAAATCGGCGCAAGTCGTAAACGGATAAATTGATAATTTTGAAGGCATATTAGATGGTTTTACCCACCCAAATGGACTCCCGGGGTGTATTAGGGTCCATGGGAAGCATCTCGGCAATTTTTTTTTACGGGTCTAAAAAAGTGAAAAAATTTCCAAAGTGAAGGCTATAATACACGATTTCGGGTCAATTTTGACATTTTTTCAAAAAATATACTGAATGTGTGGGGTGACTCTTGGGGTCATGTAAGGTGGTTTGAAACCGTAACATACCTATGAAAATGTTTATAAAATACCAAGAATGTCAAAAAGTTATGTGACTTGACAATAATAATGTCATATAAGTATAATGATGTCATATTATGTAATTATATTTATAATGATGTGATGTCATTATATGATGTGACTTGACAATAGTGATATTATTAGAGTATAATAATCTCATATAAGGAAAATGGTGTCATATAACCATAATATTGGTGTGATTTGATTTGATACTATGGCTTGGAATTGGAAAAGAACACATGTTATATGATGTAAATATGGATAATCATATTATTATTCACATGTGTGTTGATTATTAATGTGGTGTGTTGATTGATAGATTATAGATAATAATCATACTACTATTCGTGTTTGTAATCTGAGTATCATCTTATCTTTTTTGAATCATCTTATCTCATATTCCATCATCAGGTAACACAAATTGTCCCTCAAGCACCCTGTTCCGGGGTCAATTGGCACATTCCTAGTCAAAAACAACCCCAAACCTCAAAAAACGCGCAAGAAGGATAACATGGGATGTACCAAATTAAGTGTCAAAAAACCCATCCCCCTACTATTCCAAACCTTTTCCCAATCTTCTGGGACTGTTTCAGCAACTATCCCTGTTTTTCCAATTACTGCCTTTTTTTCCGGTATTTTCCATTTTTGGTGCCCACAAAAAACATTTTTTGGAAAAAAAACAACTTGGAGCCTTTCATTTATATTATTGTTAGTCTGACACAACACTTAACAACACAATCAATATTCGACTATCTGTTGATTGAACCATGTATACTCCGCTTTGTGCATTTAGACCCTGTTCACTTCACCTTATAAAAATAATATTCAGTAAAAATAATTTTAATTCAGTAAAATTAATTTTTCAGTAAAAATAAGTTCAGTTCAGCAAAAATAATTTCAGTTCAGTAAATATAATTTCAGTTTTGTAAAAATCAGTAAATTTAAAGAAGAAATACAATAGAAAATCAGTAAAAATAATTTCCATTCAGCAAAAATAAGGTGAACTGATCAGGGCCTTATTATATTTATTTTCTCATATTATATTTCATACTGCATATTTGTTAGTTGTCTCTATTCCACACAAATCCAATACATAACCCTAACTATATTGATTTGTCTTTACTTTCATAACATTACCTCTTATAGAGAAAAAAGAAATTCCACTATTGTATAATTTAGTCCAATAATTTTTTCTTTTTAAGATAGTTCAATAATCTAACAAAGTTGAACATTTATCAATAATATTTAGGGGTGAGAATATATGTTTATCAATGAGATTCAGAGTATATGTTTTTTTTTTTAAAAAGAAAATGATAAAGAATATGTTTGACCATTATATCTTACAAAAAAAAAAAAAAAAAAAAAAAAAACCACATTTTGTGTTTCATTTAACCATCAACTTGTTTCCATAACACAATATATAAAACTACAATCTCTCTATCAATAAAAAAAAACATGATTGAGAACGTACATTAAAATAAATCTTAAGTAGACACCTAAATCACGTAATTGTTTCAAGCTGCGTTACACTTGAACAACAAGAATGGGTTATCAATGAAAAAATATAGTTCACGAAAAATCTGATCGTTCCCAATTCATCCGTCCTTTCCTTATTCCTTTGCTGGAGTAGTACGTCTTGCCACATTGTCGGAGTGTTATTCAAATTGTACAATATGTAATTCCCTTCTAGACAAAATGGTTCGGCGAAGGGCTAGTCCTTTTGGGCATTGAGGACGACATCTCGGCACTAGAACCGGAGGTATGCCCATACTCGTTAGTTGCTCCATACTCACTACTTGGATAATCTGTACTGTTAAGCGCTGCTCTTCTAAACTTCTTCATGTCATTGTTGTATGAAATGGTATCATAGTCTGAGCTACCGCCACTGGAGCCAACTAGTGTGCTACCATTTCTAGCCTTTGCTCCTTCATTCAAGTCGTCCAATGATACATCACCCTCTAATGCTCTTACAATCTGTTATTCATGTAACAATTTTCACATATTATTAAGTGGCACAAAAATCAATGCATAAAGTTGTGAGAGGAGATAAACTGAAATGTTAATCTTTGAGATTAACCGGGGCTCCCTCTTATTTTATTTCATTAGATGATTATTTTTAAAGACCATAATAAATCAATCAAATATATTTATAATTAGTGTAAGTATGTACTAAAGTTGCTCCATCCAATTTGAGTTACTAGTATTTGTGTTATTTTTATGTGTATATGTTTGAGAAGATGTTAGTACGTAATTGAAATAGTTAGTGCATATAATAATAGTACAAAGATTAATACGAGTATGTTCACCTGGCTCATTTTCGGCCTCCTTTTACCAGAATGTCTTATGGATGCACCAGAACATGCGATCAAACGCATCATCTCTTCGGAATCAAATTCACCCTCTAAACGTGGATCGACGAGTCCACTGAAATTTCCTTCATCCATTGCTCGTGCAATAAGTGGTCTAGCCTGTTTATGTGTATCACATACATTAGATATTGTAGTTATTATTCATATGATGTTTTAAAGTACTAAAAAAAATCATGTTTTAAACTTATGTATCTAGTTAGCAACAAGTAAATAGTAACAAATTATTTGCAAGGTTAATGAAACTGAGATTTAGCTATATATGCTCGATTTTTATGTAATGAATTGAACATTTGAACCAATGAAAATGAGAAACTATTATGTAAATAAAATGACTAACCCAATCTACTAAGCTATCCTCTTCTTCAGATGAAGGATCGATAGGGCGACGGCCCGTGACTAGCTCCAATAGCATGACACCAAATGAGAAAACATCAGATTTCTCAGTCAATTTTCCACTTGATGCATATTCTGGTGCCAAGTACCTGGGTTTCAAGAGATTAGAAATTAAAATAGGTCTTGATCCACTTTCTTATATGACCAACAATAATAAAAACTTCCATACTGTACTCGGGTACACCTAAGTTATAAATTTAAGCGTATTTATTACTCATATGACCATATTATGCTATTTTATTTGGAGAATTTCAATGAGCAAAAAATGATCAAAGCCTACATATGAATACACCAAGATCGATCTATGTGTATGGTGTACGTGAGTACTATACAAGGAAGATTTTGTAACCAACAATGGATAATATTGAGCTTATAGCTGCAATGAACCAAGTGAAGGACTTGACGTTACCCAAATGTTCCCATGACACGCGTTGACACATGAGTGAATGTGTCCGATGAAAGCTTAGCTAAGCCAAAATCAGCTACCTGAATGAAAATGTTAGCTCTTATAATCAGTTACAATGTCATGTTTCAACAATTAGCAAATATTATTAGGACGAAGTACGTATATGAAGAGGAATGCGCAAACCTTGGCCTCAAAGCAATTATCAATCAAAATGTTCGCGGTTTTAATGTCTCTATGTATAATTCGTGGGTGACCTATATGTACAAATATATGTTAACTATTTCTATACAGAAATTAAAAAAAAAAAATACTTCTTATAAAATGCTTAATTATAAAATGAAAGGAACATGTTAGTTGTGGTTCATACAATCTTCATGAAGGTAAGCTAGGCCCTTAGCAGATCCAAGTGCAATTTTCATTCTCGTATTGAAATCCATGACTGGACGATCTTTACCTACAAAATAACATATATGGGATTGAACATATTAAAGTAATACCCTATTCGACAAAAGTAGTTGTAATTGAATACACTGTATACACTTGATTCGTTGCAATAATAAAATTCATGATTGCTATATATAATCAGATCAACATCAACTATAAGGATTTAAGGTAAAATACCGTCATAAGACATACATAAGTTTATAATTGTTATTAAAATTCTTTTAAAGATTTTTTCAAAAAAAAAAAAAAATCTTTTGAAGATGTCGATGAATGTCACATTATTTTGAAGAGACTGAACTAATATAAATGTGGTATATTATTTTGATATAAAGATCGGAATAATATAGACTATAAATAGCGGCATTACCATGAAGATGAAACTCAAGAGTATTGTTAGGAACAAACTCATAAACAAGCATCCTTTGACCTCCTGCAATACAATAACCCGCAAGAGATACAAGATGTCGATGATGCACCCTACTAATGATCTCAACTTCAGCTTGGAACTCTCTTTCGCCTTGGCCGCTCCCCGACTTAAGGCTCTTCACGGCTATTTCCTTGCCATTAGGTAGCAACCCTTTGTGGACATAACCAAACCCTCCTTGACCCAACAATCGTTCCTTGGAGAAGCCATTTGTCGCGGCTGCTAGCTCGTCGTATGTGAAGGTGCTTTTACTAAACCCAAGGGCTACTGATGGGTGAGGTGGTGGTAAGGCAGGACCTGTTGGCCCTGAGGAGTAGTTTGCACTACTCATATCCGCGCTCATCATAGGCGGGGGCGGCATCATTGGTTGGCCGCCGCCACCCCCCCATTGTGCCGAGGACATACCCTTTGGACCTGTAGCGTAGTTGTTTGAGTCTTGGTGTTGACCAGGGCTTGTGTGCCAAGGTGCATGTTGGCTACTATATTGTTGTTGGCCGTTATATTGTTGGCCTAGTACATAATTAATGAAATTAACCATAAAGAGATTAATTAGTATTGTATTTTATTGTGAAAGATAAAAATTAGAAAAACGAAAATATTTGACAAGGATAATTGCTAATGCATAAGATATTCATTCATACAATATATTAGTAAATATATGATAAGTGTTTTATTTGTCCACTTATCATGGCTTTCTAAACACAATTTTGTACTCTTTCCCCTACTTTAATCCCTTTTTCTAACTCCTCTTGTGCTAATTTGCATCTTTTGGCTTCCCCGTTTCTTTTTATGCGTGTGCTCGTGCTTGTAGGTACGATGAAAAATGGGCTAAATAGCATAAGCATGAAGAAATACTCTTTGGAAGCAAAGGAAAGCAGGAGCGGGCGTGCAGCCTGTTAGGAGCGGGCACTCCTGCCTGAACTGCCACATTCTGCCTCCCCTGCACTTTTAGGAGCGGGCGTGCACCTAAATAGGAGCGGGCGCTCCTCCCTGTTTTCCTACAAACTGCCTCAAATTGCTGCAGGAGGAGAGGGCGCGCAAGAGCCAGGAGAGGGCGCTCCAGCCTGAGGAGCGGGCGCTCCTACATGCAGACCCGACTTTTTGGGCGGATTTTACAATGTTATTTCGGGGTGTATAAATACGACCCTTGGCTTCAGTTTTCTGCATCTTTTTCCTTGGAGAAGATCACCTTCTTCCCTTTAGTCTTCTTAGGCCCTTAACTCTCTTAAATCTTATTAATTAGCTTAGTTTCTCTCAAACTCTATCATTGAAGTAGATTAATTGAAGTTTGTATTCTTCCTTTCAACATTTTCTCAACCTTGAAGCTTCATTAGTAATCTCTTTCCTCTATCCCTTACTCTTTATTTTCTGTTTTTAATTGCTTGAATTGAAGATTTCTCTCTTAATTATGGTTAATTGTTGTTGCATGTTCAATCTACTTTGTTCTTACTACTCTCTTCAATTTGTTAGATTAATTTTGAACTTAGATATTGTTGTTAGAATGTTTTTCACCATGTTTAGTGAGTAGTTTCTTAACTAGGGGTTGGGTGAAGACCCAACCAAGCCATGGGTTAATTGATGTTTGTATTTGCATGTTCATTTTGGGTTGATGATTGATTGTTAAAGAATTGGTTAATTGCATGTGTAATCGGATGGCCACTTATTGCTCATGTATTCACTTCTATGCTTGCATTGAAAGATGAGGTCTAGTTGTGAGCCATTTCTTGTATGATTATGCTAAATTCCTCTTGATTACGGTACCTCGTTTGGATGATGTAGTAGTCTTAGTTGCGGTAATTAGGAGAGAAATCCCAATTATTTGTGCCTTAGTACTATCTCGAACCGATCGAAAGAAAAACCCGAGTTAGTAGTCTACTTCCCATCGTTAAAACTTGGTTGGCCTATCTTGTTAGTCGAGTTTAGTTTAGGATTGCTTAGTATTGTAGTTTCGAGAGAAGTGAACCTTTTCTTGTATGATTAGACCGAATTTCTATTTTGATTGCGGTTCCTTGTTTGGATGATGTAGTAGTCTTAGTTGCAATAATTAGGTGAGAAATCCCAATTATTTGTGCCTTAGTACTATCTCGAACCGATCGAAAGACGAACCCGAGTTAGTAGTCTACTTCCTATTATTAAGACTTGGTTGGCCTATCTTAGTAGTTGAGTTTGGTTTAAGAATGCTTAGTGTGGTGGCTTCGAAAGAAGACAATGTTGAGTGCCCTTTCTATCACCCAATTTTGTGTATATGCTTGCCTATTGTTTTGATTCATTGGTTTGGTTGGTGTCGATTCCCATTTCCCCCCTAGTGTTTGTCTCCATATAGTAGTTATTTAATCAAACCTCCCATTTGTGACCGAACTAGATTACAACCGTTTCATATTCTCGGTGTACTCATACCCATTCCCTGTGGATACGATCCTTTACTTGCCCTACACTTGTCTTAGGTTAGTTTAGGTAGAAATAGTGTTTGGCTTGAGGGTGATTGTCCAACGACCGATATATCCCTTCTACCAATATACACACAATACAAATTTGATTGTTGTTTTTGTGATAGAAGTAGTATAATATGTCTTTTATTCGTGGCTTAAATTTAAATAAATGACAATCTTTATCCAGAAATAAAATGACAATTATTGGAATGATAGGACATAAGAAGATTAATAAGTATCATATTGTTAAGTTGAACTGAATGTATATATCAACAATAATAATTAGTAACATTATTTTATGAATTGGAAACTTATTATTGTCTATTTGTCTAGGTAAGAAATGACAAGTGAAAAAGGTGCTAATGTTATTTGACATCGAATACTATTAGTTTTAAAAATTTAAAATATCCATTGTATATAATTAAGACAATGATTATCACACTATAAGAAAAGGAAAATAATGATCGATAATAATAAAATTCATACCATTACTTGAAGGACCTCCATAATATTGCATGGTGTCATGTCGTTTGTTTTTTCTCCTTTTAGAGCAAACAACCACTATGACTATCAGTAGCAATAATGAGACCCCAAGGGTAACCACAAGTCCAACTATTAGAGTAACATTATTATTATTAGATGACGACGACGATGGTGGAGACGAAGAATCATCACTTAGTGATGGAGGAGAATGCGAAGATGAAGACCGCGAACCTTTCGATGAACTTGGAGGTGGTGGTGATGGAGACTTGTTTTTAGACGAGGAAGGAGGTGGTGGTGGCGGCGGCGAGTTGTTGTTATTGCCATTGCTTTTATTGATGTTGTTATTGTCGGATGATTGAGGAGGCGGCGGCGGTGGTGGTGGCGGTGATTGTGATGGCGGGGGTGACTTATTAGAAGATGAATCCGATGGTGGAGGAGGGGGTGAATTGTTGTTGTTGTTGTTATTGTTATCGGATGATGATGATGAAGAATCCGACGAAGGAGGAGGGGAAGAGTTATTATTACTATCTGATGACGATGATGATGAATTATTTGAATTTGGAGGAGATTCAGACTGAGATGATGAAGAATCGCTACCATTATCTGATGAACCCATTCTTTAAAATCTTGTTAGTAAAATTCACCGACTGATATGTGATTTTATAATGTTGCCGCTTCTCCAAACAAATGACTCCTAAATCCATATAACAAAATTATTAATAACAAAATGTCATGACAAGCCATTAAAACACATAATAATAAGTCTTATAAAAATTGGAAAATAAATCAACAAAGTTAAGAAAATCTTTTCTCAACGCTTATTATGAATGCATATATCACAAAAATTTATTAATAATCGAAAACGGGGAGAGGGGAAAGAGAAGGATATGGTAGAAGGCAACCTTATGAGGAGGAGAAGGGCATTTGATTCACAAAAGAAGAGGGAGTAAAAAGAAAGGTCATGCTAATGAAAGATCTAACAAGAAAATGGGCAACGTCATTTCCTACTCCATCCACCTCCTACATAATAGGAACCATTGGTTGGCCTCCTTTCTCTATTTTTGTTTAATTCAATTCATATTCAAGGATTAAACTAAATTTGAGGTATTTATTATCTACGATGTGTTGCTATTTAATAGGATTGATCACGCGCATATCTTGTTAAAACTTCTTTGGGTACTCTTTCTTAGTGCATATATATACATATGTAATGTTTTTATTTATTTCATAGGCCTTTTGTTAGTGGAGTACTACATATAAGATATTTGTTTTTTTTTTTTCAAGGTTTTGCATCGAGCACCATATCGAATCAAAACATCGGAATTAAATTACTTATTTCGACAGATCTGGAATTGGATTGAAAATTTTCAACCAGGACCAAAAACTTCATTTAATTTAAGGTTCAATTTTAGACCGAATTAATTTTATGATAACATCTAAAAAAGTAAATTTAGCAACCTTTTTTTCTTTCCACAAAATTATTACATATATCCTAATCTTAATATGCAAGTCAATTGGAATAAAACAATAAACATATTCAAGCTTAGTATTTTTACTAATAAAAATATATAAATATAACCCGTCACTGATTTATTTTTTAAAAGGTAAATTGGTCATCAATCTGGTTAAAAAAAACAAAATAAGGTTTTTCCAGGGTCAAAAACCATCTGCTCAATTTATCTATTCTATTCGGTATCAATCCAAACTGGAGCGTATACTCCCCTAGCTAATACTCGTATATATACAACATAGGATGGAACCTTTAAAGATGATTTTTATAGAATAGGATAAAATCGTATTCCTTAGTATATAAAGATGACCCTTCACTAATTTATTTTCTAAAAGAATAATAGGTCACCAACAAATCAACAATGTGATAAAAAAAAACCCTCGGCTCAATTTTGGAATTATAGACTCAGCTAATACTCTGTATATATGCAACGTTGGATGAACCAATTTGACTCAACCTTTGAGATGATTTTTATAGAGAAGGAAAAATCGCGAGCTCGATAAATTATTAAAAAATTGATATTATAAAAATTACATATTTAAATGAATCTAACCATATTTCTTACAAATTATGTGCAATACAAAGAGCAGGGAGAGTACAATATTCGATAAATACGGACTTTCTAAAAAAAATAACAAGTGTTGCGAATATTACAAAACGGATCCGATTAATAGAGGTGTCAAAACCACACTCAAACCAACTTGAAATACATCCAATTCAAATTACAATTATAATGACACAATAATTACTCAACTTAAAAATTTGACTTACCCGACCCAACATAACCTAACCCCACCTCACCCGATCCGAACATCTAATTGACACTCTGGTCCGAAACAGAGTCGAAATCCTAGTAAGCCACGATGCATGATGGGATAAAAAATTCAGGAAAGTCCCAACACTTTATAAACGATGAGTATCACAATCCCATGATTCACTTTACTTTTTATACTCCCAGAAAGGTCCTACTCCTTCATTGATTGCCCACCTCCTCGTTTTCTCTCTCTTCTTTGCTGTTCTTCACTTTCTCTCTCCTCTAGATCACCGATTTCCAGAATTTCAAGATGCCGTCGCGAAGGAGAACTCTCTTGAAGGTCATCATTCTCGGTGATAGCGGGTTTGTACTTCATCTCTTGTTTTTTACTCGCGATCTCTGCAGTTTTTTAGGGTTTTAATTTCGTGTAAATCATTCAATTCTATGTATTGTTTTTGCTGTTTTTTTAGGTTTGAACTTGATTTGATCTTCAATTGTTGTTTTCATTCTGATTTTATGTGTAATTGTCGTGAATTATATGCAATTGTGTTGTTTTGTAACTGAATTTTGATAATAAATTGCTAATTTAGGTTTTACTTTTTGCATTTTTGCTGTTTTTGTTAATTACTCTGGATTATTTTAGCTATAGTATGTCAATTGTTTGATATTATTGCTGAAAATTGCACCTGAAACATCATGTAATTGTAGGATCAACACTTCAGTTAATTTGGAGATTACACATACTCAAGTTGATTATTGCGGTGAATTGATTGATTCAGGTGTAAGACAGCAATTTAGTGAAGTAGGTTTGAACTTAATTTGATCTTCAATTATTGTTTTCCTTCCGATTTAATGTGTAATTGTCCTGAAATCGTGAATTATTTTTAATTTTGTTGTTTTGTTACTAAATTTTGATAGTAGATTATTAATTTAGGTTTAAATTTTTGCTGTTATTTAATTTAGTACAGAATTATTTTAGCTACAACATGTCAATTATTTAATATTCTTAGCAAAATTTTTAATGCTGGAAATTGCACCTGAAAGAATATTTAAAAGTAGGATCGACAAATTCAGTGAAGTTGGAAATTACATAGAATTGACTAATTTAGGTTCAATAAAGCTTAGAGAATTCTGATTGATATGAGTATCAAAATATGTTTCCTTTAAAAAATTATCAAAGTTTACCTCTGATAACTGCAAAGTCGTTAAGCTTGACTGCATGGTTGTATGAGTTTCTGATAAAAAATTGAATTATGTTCATATGGTCATATGAGTAGAAAAAGTGTTTACAAATTAATACACTCTTTCTTTTTTCGTTAAATTTGCCTTCTTCATGTTCTCATTTGTCTTGCTGTGCGTTTGCAGAGTGGGGAAGACCTCATTGATGAATCAGTATCCTTGTGTTGTGACATACTTATAAAGTAGATAAGGAATTATCGTTTTCGGTTGTGTAGTGGATAGGAAGTTCTAATAATTATATAGGTGATTGTGCTAGTTACATTATCTCCTCTAGAGTTGCTACCTTTAACTCGCGTGATTAGATATGTAAATAAGAAATTCAGCAACCAATACAAGGCCACTATCGGTGCAGATTTTTTGACCAAGGAAGTTCAGTTTGATGACCGGCTTTTCACTTTACAGGTCCGTACTCTAAATTGTACATCAGTTGATTTTCAACTTTTCTTATTTATGATGTTTACAATAGGCCTGTAACCTGTGTCTTATATTGGTCTAGCTGCCAAATTACTTTGGCAGCTTTTAAAGGTGGCTTTTTAATTCCATTCTCTTTGGGGATAGATTCTTTCTGAATTCCTCTCTTTCTTCTGTGCTATATGATCTTGTAAGTTGGGCATTTAGAGGACTATTGCATATCAGAATGCTGCTATGGAAGAGTATTTGAGCTGTCTGCCAGTGCTTCTTACAGTTTGTGGAATTCAGCGTGTTGAATGGTTGGGACTTTGGGGATTGCTAATTTTGTATCCATTTTGATGCTGACAAACATGACTTACAGTCTTACATACTGCATGTGTATGCTGCGATTTCCATCTTTGAAGGATGAATAAATAAATTGTATACCATTTGTCTCATATAGCTGAAAATAGAGACTTAGAGAGTAATCTTACATTCAACGCGGGGAATAGAGACTTAGAGAGTAATCTTACATGAACCGAAATGCTGCCAATTGCAATTGCTTGTATTGACGGGAAATAGGGACAATCTTACTTGCAAAGTGGGGTAAAAATGAACTTAAGATGCAAAGCTTAATGTGGGTATATTATATTTAAATTCTTCACATTCTATGGCCTCTATAATCTTTTGCTTTTGGTCATGATTAGAACTCTCAGTGTATATTAGTAGTTGGCAATTATTTTGTCAGTCGAATGTAGTATCACCTTTCAGCAGTCAGGCTGGCAGATAAGCTGAAGGCATTTCACTTTTGCTTGTTTGTGCCAACTTACTGCTATTATAGTATTATGCAAATAGTTACTTTAATTCTATGAAATTGAGGATGTGATCTAAGTGACTTTTAAGCTTTTGTTGTCAACAATTTGTATCCTCATTTTGATTATGCTTGAAGAACGTATCTCTAAACTTGGTTGATAACTCATTCTTGCAGATATGGGATACAGCTGGACAGGAAAGATTCCAGAGTCTAGGCGTTGCTTTTTATCGTGGTGCAGATTGCTGTGTTCTTGTGTATGATGTCAACTCTATGAAGTCATTTGACAATTTAAATAACTGGAGGGAAGAGTTTCTCATACAGGTACACCACCCCCTCCTTAGTTCTCTCTCTCTCTCTCTCTCTCTCGCTCTCGCTCTCGCTCTCTCTCTGGTGATGCAATTTAGGGTCATGTGTAAGGGAAAGGACTTGCTTCCTTTGTATTAATCAGCTCTGTAGAATCCTGTTCACTTGCCTATGGTTCAATCACTTGAAGCTTCTTAACACTTTGTTGCAGAGGTTTATATTTGTTGGGCCAGGGTTATACAAAATTTAATGCAAGTGGACGGGAATTTATTTAGTAGGCTATCTCCTTAATATCAAATTATTAGAACTACTTGCAAGTTACATTTAAAGAGGCATTGGCCTGTTAATCAAGTTTGAGGCCTCTGCTATTAAATATCTTATAATGAAATCCTTCTAATATCATTTATGCGCTCTTGTGTATGCATGATATAAAGATGTATGGCGGGAATGTTTCCCCTCTTATATTTTTTTTCATACCTTGTTTCTCCCCTTTTTATTTCATGTTATGGAATTGCTTGTTTCAATATTAAACTTTTTTCTGTTTTTATGTTACAGGCTAGCCCCTCAGATCCAGAAAACTTCCCCTTTGTTGTCATAGGAAACAAAGTTGATGTTGATGGTGGAAACAGTAGAGTGGTAAGTTCAGATTTAGCCAATTTTAATCATTGATATGTGATGGTGATCAATATGTTGGTCGCTGAACATGCAGTGCTTCTATTAATTATGCCTAGCGAATAACGATTTTCAATTGAATAATGACAGGTTCCTGAGAAAAAGGCTCGGGCTTGGTGTGCATCAAAGGGGAATATTCCTTACTTTGAGACCTCAGCAAAGGAGGGCTTAAATGTTGAAGAAGCTTTTCAATGCATAGCAAAAAATGCTTTGAAGAGCGGTGAAGAAGAAGAGATGTAAGTTAATCTGAATCTCTTGAGCATGAAATTGTCATGGCTTCTAGTTAGCATTGGAATTAATCTGATTGTTTGAGCCTCATTTTGTTTTTGGTTTTTTTTTGTTTGTTTTAGATGCTCTTTATCTCTTACTCAATTCGTACTTAATCTTAGTTTCCCTGCTGATAACTCTTTGTTCTCCTCATGTCTAACTAAATGCAAAAGTCTGCTGTGATACACTGATGTTGTAATATGGTAGATCTGATTAGGAGTAATAATTCTCAGCGAGTTATGGGTTTTAAATAATCATTAGTATGCGTAGTATACTAGTATCTGTACAGTGTTGTCTGTGTAGGTCATCTTCATGCATATTGGCTGTTTTTAAAATCTTCTGTAGGTCTGTTGTAACCGCAATAATCACTGTCACACTCCACATTCTCCATGATATTAACCATTTTTCTCAGTTTTGCTGCATTTCTATGAGGTTATGATCATCAATGTGGTTGAATTTGCGTTGGCTATTGAGCTAGTAGGAATTAGGTTTTATCATGGCATGTTTAGGTGATTGTGTGATGCCCAGGATATCCATCAGTCCATGATACAACCGGACTCGTATTTTAGCTTTTTAGACTCCTTTCAATTGAGCAGATGAACAAGAAAAATAGCCTTGATTGTACGATGAAAGTTGCCATTTTACCCTAATTTAATTGTTTGTTTTTCATGTTTTTAAGTACTGACACTCTTATCTTTCTTATTGTTCTGGTTGTGCTGTCGATTGCTTCTGGAAGATATTTGCCGGATACAATTGATGTTGCAAATAGCAACCAGCAGAGGTCAACTGGATGCGAGTGTTAAAGACCTGTACTACATCCTCTCTCTCCCTCCTCTCTCTCTCATTTTAATTATTTAGTAGCTGTGCAATAAAGATTATTTGGAATCAAATGTAGTGTTTGTGAGTTGGTTTGGATTTTCTTATTTCACACTGAGTGAAAACAGTTATGTATATTACAATTATTTATTTGTTGGATATTACAATTATTTCATTGTTGGTTATTAAAAATGCACAATTGTTTATATGCTGGACACAATTGCAAACCACTTGAGAAAAACCTGCCGGCAATGAGGACAGCCATTCTGTAAGTATTTTTGAGACAATAACATTGCTTTTTTGATTTGATTGTGTTGTGTGTTGATCGTAATTTTGTCATCCATATCGCCTGTTAAACTACACGCAAGTAAAAATTGGATGAAGAGGGTAGTTTGTGAATCGAAACAAATCAAACAGTACTAACAAATTACCATCAACTACTTCATGATGAATGTACTCCAATTTGTTGGCAATAAAATGTTCCAATTTCATGTGCAAGTATACTTTACAGTGCACAAACATAAATAGTTGAGTCAAGTATTGTGCACCTTTGACCCTAGAATAATTACAATTCTGTTGGTGAAGGTAAGATAACATTTTGTTTTGGGCATCATATCATGTCCAATTTTTCCATCCCAACAAAAAAAATTGAAACTATAAATCTAACTGAGCTTCTTCATCTTCAAGTAAAAAGTCAGAAATTATTTGATTTGGACAAAATTCTCAGCAAAAAAAACAAAGCAAAAACCGTATTTGGTAATTATTTTGCTGCAGACAAAACCTTTTGGACAGACAAAGTCCTCATACAACATACTCTTGTACTCAAAATTGGTTCAGTTTGAACAAAACTTACGAGAATTGAATTGGCTCTGGTTGCAATGCCTTCTGTACGAGCCCTGTTTGTTCTTTCCCATGGACTGAGATGAAGCCAGTGGCAGTTGCAGCAGATGGAGGACGCCCAACATATTTAATGTCGTCATCACTTCCTCTGTCAACAGATTTCATCGCAGTAGACAAACGGGGAGCAATGTAACTGTAAGGACCCATGTTCATTGGCTCTTCCTGGCACCAAACAACCTCGGCATCTGTAGATGTAGCAAATATTGTAAGCCAGGCCAAAATAAAAACTCGAATTTCTTCATGACCAAGACCTTATTACATACATGCAAGATCTTTCTTCAAAGTTAATACAATATGAATAAGGGACACAACTAGCACTACCTAGTACCTACTCTTTCAATTTCTTTATCATGGAAGATGGTTAAATCAAGAAAAAATATATACAGCCAGACTTTGAAGACATATGGCCAATGTGTGTTTCCAAATTCCATGATGAAAAATTTGAAAGCAGGACAAAGACGCAACAGGTATTAAATATGAAATTAATTTAGAAACTTACTTGGATACCGCTTCAACTCTCGTTGAACAAGGTCATATGGGAAAGGGCAAAGCTGCTCTACTCTACAGATGGCAACATCACCGACATTTTCTTTTTTCCTATGCTCATCAAGCTCGTAGTAAACCTACACATTTTCACAGTGAGAAACATAAAATTGTGAAACAGCAAACACAACTAAACCAACCTCAGAAACATGCCAGAGTAGCAACACTAACACAATTTTCTAAAATTAGCCAAACATTTTGTTCAAAACATGAAAAATGATTTTTTATTTTTTTAGGCACAAAACATGAAAAATGATAACTCAGCATAACTTCTAAATCCTACTCGGTATAATTTCAACAAATAATGTTTCCACAAACTGGTAACAAGTGCATTAATAATCTTCAAAGGAAAACTGGCGAGAATAAAAAAGAATGATGTAATAAGTTAACCAAGTGATTAAAAAAAAATAATATAAAATAAAATAAAAAAAAAAACTCACTTTTCCAGAGCACAAGACCAAACGCCTAATGCCCTCCTCGCGATCTGAGTGCATATTTTGATCTTTTATGAGACGCTTGAATCTGGTTCCTTGCTTATCAAAACCGGCATGGCCCTTCACATCATCAAATTCAGAAAGATTTGATTTGCATTCTTTGTGACGAAGCAAGTTCTTGGGTGCCATGACAATCAAAGGCTTACGAAATTCCCTGTGTATCTGGAATGTGGCAAAAGTGGATTAAGAGTAAATGCATTATCTGTTTTCACAAAGTTTCAAACATAATAGCTACTATTTGGTCTCACCTGGCGACGCAAAACATGGAAATAATTAGCAGGTGTTGTTACATTCACAATCTGCCAGTTGCATTCCTGAATCTGCTTCCGTTGTGTGGGTTCCATCTCAGGTATGACGTAGGGGTTGTCATCACTCATCTGTAAGGAGATTTCAAAGCAGACTTAGTTCTGTATGGCTGATTAGTTACCAAAAGTTTAAGTAGCAGAACCATAATCTTCCCAGGCTACGAAGTGCCATTACATGCAAATATGCAATATAGGACAGTTTGAATCTAACATAGATGTTTGATTCACATACAGATCATTTTAAAACTCTTGATTACATCACAAGTTTAGCTAAATTACCTTAACAAGTAACTTAGGCTAATTTCAGTGGGCCCACAAGTCCATACCTCAAAATACATAAGAGCAGCTTAGGCCAAGTTCAGGCTCAAATCAACCAATGAACAAGGAAGCACATTACAGAAAATTAGGGGAAGGGGAGATTGGGGTAAAGATGTGTACTATGAAGCATTTAACATGTTCCTCCCCTAGAATACCTATTACCAGCACTCCAGCAGCATCCAACATATCATCATGAAAAGGGGATAGGTGGAAGGGAAAGAGGGGTAAGGTCGTAAGGATTTAAACTTCATGCAAAAACCTGCAGATCCCTTTCACTCCCTTATCCACCAGAATTCCAATCATTTTCTTCAACTACACCTATCAGGGCTATCACTAAGTAAATTGATGATCTAGCAAAGGGTTTAAGAAGAAATGAAACTAAAGACAGTATGGATTGCATTAGAGATAAGCTCAAAATTGCATCATAATTTTCATTCCCAAAGAATTATATAAAATCTTTCTATATCTCAAGGTTAACCGACTAGGTTATCAAAAATCTTCAATATATCTCACATACCTGTGTAGGTACAGTCAGACAGCATGAATAAGAAACCTATAACTTATGCGGCATAACCGTATAACATATCATTATTTTGAACCTCAAATTGGTAGAGAGATAAAACAAAGAGAAAGAAAACAGTTATGAGATAGGCTAACAAATGGGCTTGAAATAAACATTTGAACAAGAATTAGCAAACAAGACACCTGAGATATCCACTAATCAGTTTTAGAACCAGATTAAAATATATGTATTTTTGCTCCCACACCCATTTTAAGGTCCAAGTCCCCCAAGCTATGATTTGTCACAAACTTGGATAAGAATATACACTTGACAACTGTACCTCTAGTTACATCACAGTGAACCTATATAAACATCAGTAGCCTAATATCTCCACCCACATGCCCAAAGAACAAGACATTTGAACAAAAACACCAACTCTATCGAATTAGAAAATGCATCATTCAAATGTATCTAATGCGGGTAAGCTGAACAAATATTCAGCTCATTCATACAAAGATCTCAATAAAGCCTTCTAGTGTAGAGAGATACCTGTAGGAAACGTTCCATTCGTGCACTTGAATGTTCAGGTCCCTGACCATCATATCCATGTGGAAGTAGCACAACAAGACCAGTTTGCCGCAGCCACTTTGCTTCTCCACTGCTCAAGAACTGGTCAAATATTACCTGAGCCCCATTAGAAAAATCGCCAAACTGAGCTTCCCAGAGGACCAAAGAATTTGGATTTTCCATGGAATAACCCAGTTCAAATCCAAGGACACCAAACTCAGAAAGAGAGCTGCAAAAAGAGCAAAGTTTGAAATATTAGAACAAGAACTGACCAATTCACAGATTTGGAAAAAAAAAAAAAAAAAAAAAAAAAAAAAAAAAAAAAAAAACCATCTTACCTGTTACTAACAGTAAACATCTCCTCATTTTGATTCATCACGACATGGTCCAATGGGCAGTATTTTTCTCCAGTTTCCTGATCATGGAGTACAGAATGCCTATGGCTGAATGTACCCCTCTCAACATCCTGACCACTTAATCGGACATGATTGCCTTCAACTAACAACGTTGCAAATGCTAGTGCTTCACCTACTGCCCAATCAATGCCCTCCCCTGTTTCAATCATCTGAGCACGTTGTTCATAAATCCTTTTCACAGCTTTGTGTGGCTTGAAAGTTTCAGGAAGTTTGGTGATTGCCTTGCCAACATCTTTCAAGATCTCTGGTTTAACCCTAAACAAGAGTATGACATACGGAGACAATTCAAACCAAACAAATCCACAAATACGATGTCATAAAGTTAAAAAGTACCAAATAGAAAAGTACCCAGTGTTACGGATTCTAGAAAGCTGCTCAGGAGACTTGAAGCCGAGCCAGTAGGCAGAAAGCCAGTCCCTCCTTTGAGGTACATACTCCTTGCTGGCATCAAACTCCTCATTGAGGATCGTTGTAACCTTTTTCTGGATCTGATCAATATCTTCCTTAGACATTTCTCCAGATTCAAGAACTTTCTTCTTGTAGATATCAAGAGAAGAAGGATGATTTCGGATGACCTATCAAAATACAAACAAAAATAAGAAGATTGTCTTATCTTCCCTCATCCATTCCATTAATGGTATAATTAGGCATTTAAGCATGAAACAGCTTGTCTTATCTTCCCTCCATCCACTAACCCTCATCCATTCCATTGATGGTATAATTAGGCATTTAGGCATGAAACAGCTTGTATATGCTTGTCTCAATTTCAGTCAATTTATACTAAAATGAAGTGGCTGAACATGCATATTGTAAGCTAGTTAAGCCTTAAGAGATCCTAAGCAAATAAAATTTGATTAACTCCAAATAAATAACATATACTTATAAAACCCAGAGAAGACGAATATTTTTGACAAACTTACCTTGTACATTTTTGGTTGGGTGAAAGATGGCTCATCAATCTCATTATGCCCAAATTTACGGTAGCAAATAATGTCTACCACAACATCAGAATGGAAGGTTTGACGCCACTCTGCTGCAAGTTCACAAACATGAACCACAGCTTCCAAATCATCCCCATTTACATGAAAAATTGGGGCATTCAGGGCTTTTGCAACATCAGTGCAGTATTGTGAAGATCTTCCTGCCCTGGGATCAGTTGTAAAGGCAACTTGATTGTTCACCACAATGTGAATAGTGCCGCCAGTAGTGTAATTTGGAAGAGCACTAAGATGGAGTGTTTCATACACCACACCTTGTCCAGCAAAACTACCATCACCATGGATTAAAATAGCCATATTTTTTGTTCTGTCGGCATCATTAGAGTAATATTGTTTAGCTCTTGTTTTCCCAACCACAACTGGATCCACAGCTTCTAAGTGACTTGGATTCGCAACCAGTGAGAGATGGATCCGCTTTCCACCCCTAGTAGGCCTATCATAAGAAGTTCCTAGATGGTACTTGACATCTCCAGTTCCAGTGTAAAGTCCAACCTCATCTGTAGGCTTTACGCCACCACTAAACTCACTAAATATCTGTCGAAGTGGTTTTCTCACAACATTACCCAGCACATTCAACCTACCCCTGTGAGACATTCCAATAACTATATTCTCAACCCCAAGATCTGCTGATCTATCAAACATTTCCTTCATACCAGGAATGAGAGTTTCACAACCTTCGAGACCAAACCTTTTAGCAGTAGTCCACTTAGTTGCTAAGAAACTCTCAAACTGAGTACTCCATATAAGCCTGTCCAGCATCACGTGTCGCCTTTCCTTGTTATATTCCATGGGAGTCGGGGTTTCAATTCTGTCTCTTAGCCAGTTACACTTCTCACGATCAGCTATATGCATATATTCAAAACCAATGCTCCCACAATAAGCCTGCTCCAGACGGTTAAGGATATTTCTAAGGGTCTGAATAGGACGGTTCTCTGACAAAAATCCAGCCATCCTCCATACTCCAAGGAAGAATTCGCGATCCAAGTCAGCTTCGCTGAACCCATAAACATCCAAGTTCAAATCATCAGGAACTGGCCTTTGCTCCAGACTCAGTGGATCCAACTTGGCCTTAAAGTGTCCATTAACCTGATAAGCTCTCACAAGCAGTAGCAGACGCATACTCTCTTGAATAGTTTGTCCTGAAATCCCTGGTGAAGTAGCCGCTTGGCCAACAAAGTTCCTAAAGAAATTGTCCCATGATTCATCAACACTGTTAGGGTCAGCTTCCCAAGCTCTTTGTAGCTCCTCTAGGTAAACACTACTGGTCCCATCAAGAAAACTATCAGTAAGCCGTGAAAGGGGTACAGGACGTGGAACAGGAGCCGCATATGGTTTAAACACCGTGCTATGAAAGAAACGACTCTGCGAACTAACAAAATAACGGCTTTGTGAATCAATTACTCGCATTCTAGTCACATAAGAACGTCCCTGAGATACAGTCCTCCTAACAGCAAGCTTCGCCACATTAGATCCAGCTCTAAACCAAGCCATAGCTTCGAATCACAAATCACCAGCTTAACAAGCTTCAACTCTAGCATGCAACATTAAAACACTACTGTTACACAACGCGAAAGTTCAAAACAACGTTCCAGATTCAAAGCATAACCCATACTAAACAAGTACAAACACAAAATGCATAACTACAATAATTGTTTCATTTTTTAGGTTACAGAGAACCTCAATGAATCAAGCAAACATACGCCGATAAATCCTAAGCAAACCGTCAATTATAAAGCTAATTACATGCATAATCAAATAATTAAGGCAACTAAATTCGTATGAACCTTCAATTTCGCCGATTATTCGAAACATAACAACTTCATTTCAAATAATAATCTAAATTGAACAGCACTTACATCGATTTAGAGAAGACAACCAGCCAATTCCAAAACAAAATTAAAAACAATAATATAAAATCAAAAGAAAACTAAAAATGCACAAAAATTATCTCAAAAATTGCAAAAAAATACCTCCGAACGATCGAAAAGCGCGTAAAATGAGAAAAGAGAATAATATTCTTATCATAGAAGAAGTTCTAATTTTTTTGCTTGACTTGCATGAAGAACTTTTCATTCAAAAGCGACAACTAAAAGTTTCCAAAACTAACCTCAGAAAAACAAAATTAAAATTCCGCCGCCAAAATTGGCGATTATAGAAATAACAATCGCCGGAAATCGCCAGAAATATCAGATTACAGAAAAAAAAATACGATGAGATACCTTTTTCCGGCGAAGACAGGGTTTGCGGTTGACGGCGAATTGCACCGTGAACGGCGGCGTGGTCGAACGGTGGCTGTGCACGGCGGCGGAGCTCAGGTGGTGGTGTGAAAATTGGGGAGGAAAATGGAGGAGAGAGAAAAAGTGTGAGGGAAGAAAGAGGTGAGCATTTCCGGTGTGAAACAGTGCTAGTTTGGCGGAAGCGGCATGTAAGAAGAGGTGGGGGCAGAGGGTTCGAAAAGAGGAGACAGAAAATGTTTTAAGGTGTTAATGAGTGAATCAGGGGTATTTTTGGAAAATTAGGGTAATGACTTGTTATATTTGAGTTTTACAGTATATCATAAATAATTCAACTCCAATTTTGATTGATTTTCTTACTAATTAATGGTAACAAAAATATTTGTTTTTTAATCAAAAAACAAAAATAAAAAGGGTAATGTTATATGTCGCCCTAAAAGCTATATATAAGCATAGCATTAAATATAGTCTTGAAAATTATAGTACGCCCTCTGTCCCTAAATTATAATCCCTTATACGCAAATTTTAGTCCCAAAATGTTTACCCCATCTGCTTTTTCCAACAATCACTAATATTAATTTTTTACCAAAATTTCCTCCAATTTGCAACAATATTTGTGCAAATTTAAATTTCCCATGTAAATTTTGTTTTCCCATGTACTTTTATTACTCTCTCTCTACTTTTTTGCATACCCAATGTCAATTTACTTTTTCAATGTACTTTTACTACTCTTATTTGTGTTTATTAATTCCCGTAAAAAATGTCCATAAGAGACTATCAATAGGGGACGAAGGGAGTATAAAATTAGAGATTCATGATAAAAACACCCGTAAATCAGTGTAATTGGTGTTTATATTTTTATGATTTCCTAACTTTATACGATTTCGAGTGTGTTTTTAATGCCTATATGTAACCCTAAGGGCTATATATAGCATTTTCCAAATAAAATAAAAATAGTTGTAAAAGAGTTTCAGAAAAAGGGTTTACTTGGAATTTTATGCGTGCAATTTGAAATGATAGAGTAGTCACATTGCCTTAATCTCTTATGATCAATTACATAACATAATTAAACTTGAATAATTGCAATAAAAGAGAATAAATACTCAAATTCACGTAAGCTCATTCAAATTAAAAGATTTCAATAATTAATTTTGTATTACCGAACACTGGGATGATTTTACAACTAATCATACCAAAGACTCAATTGATGATCGTTAAAATTGATTTGAACATGTTTTAAATTTTATCTTAAAAAATAAATCATGTTGTGCAAAGTCATGTCAACACGAACAGGCCAAACTCAATAGTTTTTATCAAGCTTTATTACAAATCTTGATCAATTCAAGTCCTTTGCAACTTGTAAAATATCGTACTTGAATACTTGATTATCTTTGGAGGGGGTTCTTTGACATAATCTCGTTATACTTGTTACACACTTACACCTTACAATTTAAGACTATAATGGTATTGGGTTGATGCCATCTAAAGAACCATTGATCTATGAAAGTGAAGTTAACCCTCGAGTAATTTCCCTCACTACAAAATCCTTTTTTATTTTATGGGAGGACACAAGAAGCTTTCCAATGTCGAGTATTACCTTAAATTACCTCTTATTAAAAATACATTTCAATCAATACTACATCACTTTATAAAAATAAAATAAAAAAGTGGAAATGACCAAATAGCCCCTGCCCCTTGCATTACCAGAGGGATAATCAAATAAAAGTCCACCCTTTAAAACATAATTCATACTCCGTAAAACAACTAAAATAAGATAATTAATTATCAAAAGGTCAATTAGATAAGAAATTGAAAGCTTTTTTATTAACCTCCATAATCTACATTATCATCAAAACGTCTAGAACAATTGAACTTGACAATTATTACTGACTAGGATTGAACCTTCTGACGTCGAAATCATTATAACCATCAGACATGCCTTCAGCTTATATACCTTACATATAGGAGTACAAGGTACATCAAAGTGCAAACAGTACCCCTGATCTTCACGGAAGCTTCATTACTCCAACTCCATATAACAACTCTCAGCAAGAAGCTCATGCATATAGTTTGACAATCTAATGCCTTCTAGGATATACTTCACATATACAAGGTACATCAAAGTGCAAACAATGCTCCTAAACTTCACGGAAGATTAGTTATAGCTCTCAGCAAGAAGCTAATGCATATAGTTTGCCATGTTCATACAAATATAAGACATGTTACAATGAATTTAATCATTTGATGTGATGAAACTATATGCATTCATCCAATGTGTTTGTCTCATTGTCAACCTTCCACCTAAGGTTAGCAATGACCGTGCTGGCATCAGCATGGCCTATGGCAGCCATGGAATACGCCCATGGGGCATTCCATGAACTCTGCTCGATTGCTCACGACGGATTACAGATGTAACACTATGCATTTTCCAGATTGGTTCAACTACAAATTGATTGTGGCAAGCAGGTCTATTTTCAAATGGGCAATACATGCCGACTTTGACTTCCCTCTGCCTCTCACATAAAACATTACCAATGTAATCCAAGATGCGGCAAAGTTCTTGGATTACAGATCCTCAAACACTAAAGCAAACAGAATTACAACTTTGGAGTGCATGCATGAAGTTTATTAGTGTTTCTAATTAGTCAAAAGAATCAGGATATGAAAATTTTCTGTCAAATAATAGGAAACTTAGTTACAGAATAAATGTTTCAGGCACAACACTGTCAATAAACATTTGGAAGAAAATAGCTGAAATACAAAACAAAAGGCTATTGTGTGTATGATCTCACATTCACATAATACTGCAATTTTGTTGAGCTTCCAGCATATCTGGTGATCTGCACACAATGAAGTATAGTCAGTCTCCTTTTTATTTAGTCGAGGTCATATATACTTTCTGAAATTTAGAGGTCTACATCTAATGCTAACTTTCAAGCCATAGGAATGACACTATCAACAATTTTGGAAGGAAGCCTCAGAAATGCAAACCAAGTATTCTGTGACAAAACTATCACGTAATTGTCATGCTTAAATGGGATGAAATAATGGATATAGGGATCAAAAGAAGCAAAAAAAAGTGTACTTACAGTTGGCCAAGAGTAGATAGATCAAAGTCAGGAGCAAGCTCATGCACAATATCATTTGGTGGGTGGCCACATTCTTGCATTTTCTGCATTAGCTCCACAATTTTGGTGAAGTTACCAGGGTCGCTATCATACACTCCATTCAGCTCCTGTATAAGCTTGTACTGGTGAGAGTAACGATTATAATCTTCTTCACTCAAAGTAGATTTATGCTCCTCCAACCATGTTGGATATCTTTCTCCAATTTCCCTCATGGGCTCGTACAGGATATCCTTGGACAAGAGCTGCTGCATCATTGTCTCCACAATGGACTCCATATCCTAAGAAAAACCAAATCATCATAACAGGGAGTAAATAAAAATTCCATATAAGTTAAAAGTAAAAAAAATAAAATAAAAACAATAATACTCCAGTAAATCAGTCCTTTTCAAAATAGGTATGTTGAAGCTATATTTCTTTTCATACTACGTAGTAGAACATAAAGGAAAGTATAAGCATATATAACATGAGAAAAGGGTATCTTAATTCTCAAACACTAATATGGACAAGACAGTCCTTCAGAATACAGAAAAGAACACAGATGGAAACAGCCAAAGCCGAAATTCTGCCTTTTGCAATCTTTTACTGAAGTTAAAATTCCCAGTTTTGTTATACATTTATTAAGAATAAGAAAGCTAAAGATACTCTAAAAAAAAAGATCTCTAACCAATAATGAGATTAATATACTTAAGCATACATAAACTATGTCTAACAAGAGTGAACATAAGAATCTTCAGTTCACCTTCATAGCATAAACCCCTACTCGCAGTCAATAAATTATCTTGTGGTTCACAGTTATGAGGGTATTTGACCACACGCACTTTCCTTTTAGGATTAAGAAAGTTGAGAGAAGAATAAATGGCTTCCCATTGGGCTGTTCCCATACAAAATCATGAAATTCACTTTAATAACATCATGTTCATATATTGTATACAGATGAGCAAGGTGATTCTCACACTCTAAAGCCTCCCACCTTTCCTAGCAAACAGTGAGTCCAGCAAAGGTCAATGACATGAAAGCAAAGATAATCTAGAGTAACCCTGCGAGGTTGTGAGAAGCAATGAGGAATTTTTTTTACACACGCAGTCAAGGCATCTCAATACTTGAACTAAACTGAAACTTAAGAGGATCTTTGCTCAGTGCTCAAACTATGGAAAATAGCACCATACATAGCGAAGGATTATTCTTATCTCGATGCATTAAAGATGTCTTAAAAATGCATCACCAATATAACTTATACAAGTACTTCATAAGTAATCTGGTGGAGTGGGAAATAAATTTTACAGACAAGGTTCACCATATATTGCTAGTGATCTATTTCCATGGTTTCGATAAAACTTATACTCAAATTTCTCCTTAAAGGTTCCGACAAGGTTTTTCCTTTCCTCCCTGGGTTGGATCCAGTAGATATAATAATGTTTTTTTTTCATTCCTTTATTCTTCTATCTCTCTCCTTCCTTGAACCATTATAGTACCCACTATCTCTCACCCCATATGAACAACAATCAACAAAAACTACCATTTTTAGATTCACTATATACTCTACAAAGCCCCACTCTCCGTCTGCCCAAGGGAGACGAATTTTCTTGTGGGACGGAGGAAAGAATATATAGATCTCAGTAAATTATCAGAAAGGTTTCCCAACATACATACAATGCAACAACTTGGTTATGGTTTTTGAGTAGTCCAAGCTTTTTATACAACAAGTAAAGTTGGATAAACAGGTTACCAAAGTATCTCCAAACTATCTGAGATTCTTAGATATAAACTAGGGAAGAATTCAGCAATGATTGGCTCAAAGCTACAAAGTACAGACTATTATATGAACAACGAAGATTCAACTACATCGGATTAGTAACATCTAAAATTGTTACCAAACACTTAACAGCAATAAACATCATTATCCTTCACTTCAACAACATTATGATAATGACACACCCACTCTAACCCCCATAATCCTCATTCAACATACCAAATTACCTCAAACAAAAGCACTTAATACAATATTAAACACAAACTAAAAACAGAAATCTCATAATTATTTGTCCAAGCAAAAACCCCATAAAAAGAAATTTAAAAAGTTATACCTGAGAACCAGCCATCTCCTCAAATTGCTTAACCCATTCCTCCATCATTGCATCCTTACCCAAATCATCACCCGCTTTCGGTGTCCCGGAAATTGATTCCATATTCTTAACTGCCTCCCTTGTCTGCTGCCTAAGCTTATCAAGAGTCTCATTAACATGAGATTCCTTAGGATTAGGATTATTAACCTTTTGTTTGCCCTTTTTTTTGGATTTCAAATCAGGCAACCCTAACCCTAACCCTTGTACATTTGTGGGCAAAGACAATTTCTCTTCTTTTTCCTCTTTCTCCTCATTTCTGCCAAAAACCCACCCCAGAATTCAACTCAAACCATCAAAAATTGCCGTCAATTTACATAAAATTGAAAAGGGTAAAATTTTGAGAATTACCTTTGAGATGAACTAACATTAAGGCTCTGAAAATCATCCAAAGCACCTGAAAACAAAAAAAAATCAGCAAAATTTCAGATTAATTGAAAATTGATTCAATTATTGAGGATTGAAAGAGTAAAGAAGAGATTACTGACTGTCTAAAAGCTCGTCCAAATCATCAGTGTTTGACGCCATTGAAAGAACACAAGATTTCTCTTTAATGGCAGAAAATCACCCAAAAATTTTGACGGTGTTTTATTGTTTTGGAAGAGGTGGAGTCGTGAAGAGATGAAGACTATTGGGGTGACTGAACTTCGATATGGTTGAACCGTGTGTAGTGGGGTCAAGATCTACAAAATTCAAAGACTTGGCCTCCCTCGGGTCTACATTTTTTGACAATGGCTGCAAGTCTGCAACCGTGGTCCGAGTTCACCTTATTTTTGTTTAATCCGTATTTAATTTGATCTAAATTTATCTTGTACGGAGTAGTATTTTTTTTTTATGTTCTAATTTGATTTAACTATCTAAGGCACTGTTTATTTCACCTTATTTTTGCTGAACTAAAATTATTTTTAATGAAACAAAATTATATTTGTTGAACTTAAATTATTTTTACTGAATTTAAATTATTTTTACTGAACTTAAATTATTTTTACTGAAATGAAATTATTTTTACTGATTTTTTATTATAATTCTTTTTTAAGATAACTTAATTTTACTGAACTGAACTTAATTTTACTGAACTGAAATTATTTTTAGTTAATATTATTTTTTTAAGGTGAAGTGAACAGGGCCTAATTTGACTAAATGTTGACATTACGAGGAAAAGTTATACGATATACTATATATCGATTATTGTGTATGAAGTTAAAGATATTTATCGAGAAAAAAAAAAAAAAAAAAAAAAAAAAAAAAAAACCTTAAAGTATAATAAGAACTTATATTCATTTTTGGGTTTTTGAATGTAAACCCGGGATAACAAAAAGCTTTATAAATAATAGAATCAAGTTTTGGACAATGACATGGTCCCCTCCCCCTCTCGGTTATTGTAAGCTTAATTTTGACGGTTCTGCTACTCAAAATTCTGCTTTTGCAGGTGTTGTTATTCGTGATCACTTGGGGAATCATGTGGCCAGCCGCACTTATAATTTAGACTCTTGCCCTGCCTTTCTTGCTGAAGCTATTGCCCTTCGCAATGGACTCCTTCTTGCTAGAGATTTTAACATTACACATATTTTTATTGAAGGAGACAATCTAACTGTTATTAATCTTTTGCAGGGCCATTTTAGCTGTCCTTGGAAGCTCCACCTCCTTATGGCGGATGTCAAGGCCATTTTGGATTCTTTCTCGAGTTTTCAGGTGCAACACATTTATCGGGAAGGAAATCAGGCAGCAGATTATGTTGCCTCTCTCGGCTACTCCACTCCGACTCATCAAGATATCGACCCTTTTTTAGATAGCAAATTTTCTTAACTTTTATTTCTTGATAGTTTAGGTCACGATCTTGCGAGAAGACGTACCTAAACTCCCACTTGTATCTTACTCACTCAAAAAAAAAAAAAAAAAAAAAAAAAAAAAAAAAAAAAGGGTTTTTGGATAATGACTATCAAATCGGATCTACTACGTATTATGGACTTATTTTTAGTAATTCAATTTGAGGTCAAGGTTAACTACACAAAAAGTCTTTAGTGGTAGCAAAAACGAGCAATTCTCATCCTCAACTAAGTTGAGGCATGAGAGGACTCAACTAAGGGCAATTGTGGTATTACACAATTTGCCTCTGAAAAGCCTCTGAAAAGCTTATGGAAAGTGTGTGGGGTCCCCCACTTCCCACTCCCCACCCACACGTTTTATTAAAAAAAAAAAGAGCAATGAATTTGTTTAAAAAAAAAACTGCTCTTTAAAATTTGAAAATAAAATAAGAACTGTAAGAGAGGAGAGAGAAAACCATATTCCCAAAAACCCATTGAAATCGAAGGATTGAGAGTGGAGGCCAAAAAAAAAACCGCTAAAGAAGTTGGAAGAAGAAGTTGCCAATTTCGCGTGGATTTTTGGTTCAGTTCAAGGGAAACTAACTAGGAGCGTCGTCTGTGTGTTTGTGTTGAACCGAAGTGTGAATTTTTCGCGCCATCTAATGTAAGTATGAACCCTAGCTTTTTAATTTTGGTATGAAATTTTGGTTTTGTTTGGAGTTTTGACATGTTGTAGTTTGTATGTGTAGTAGTATTTTCTGAAATTTTTGTGGGAAGTTGTAAAAAGTTAGGGTTATTGCTTGAAATTTCGGCTCTTTATTTGTCGATTTTAGTATCAATTTTTGGGGAATATTGTTATTGTTGTTTGAAATTGTTGTGGTTGTTTGAGAATGTTGAAATGTATGTGAAATTTAGATGTTGTTATGGGAAATTGTTATGGGAAATTTAGATGTTGTTGAAGATTGCGTTGTAGAGTATGCAATATGTCATTTACACTCTTTTGTTTGATAATGGTGATTGCTATTGTGTTTGGTGAAGTTACATGCATTTGGGAATGGTGATTGCTATTGTGTTTGGCGAATTTATCATGAGTATGTTGTTGAAAGTGTTAGTACAGTGGTGAAAATGGTGAAGTTTTAAGTATTTGGTGAATGTACTCTAAATTCTGTTGAAATTGTTTATGATACCAATAATGTTTTTGTTTGATATCATAATCTGATACCATAATCACTTTAGATACCATGGTTTTCCCTGTTGGTACTTATTTTACAAACCATTGTGAAGCATTTTGATACCATTGAACTTTTATGTTTGGTATAAATGATGAATTTGTTTGGTATATTTATGATGAATTTGTTTGCTACTGGTAAAGAGGTTTTAAAGTAGTACATTGATTCTGTTTTATTTCCTGTGTGCTGTAATGTAGCTAGTAATGTCGGAGCAGTTTAATGAGACTTCTGTAGGATGCAGAAGTAATTGGGGGGTATGTATATGCATGGTGTTCATTTTAATTTGAGGAGAAAATGAGTGTTTATCAGGAGAAAATGTTTTTATTTGGCTGTGGTGTTGTATGCATTTTGCAGTCTACTCTTAAGCATATAATGAGGACTAGAAGTGGTACGCCCACGGCTTCATCTAGCCAACAAGCAGAACAACAAACAGAAAGCAAGAAAAGGAAGATGAAGGCGCCTGTTGTCGAGGATGTCGACGAAGAAGGAAATGACTACGATGAAGTGTTCAGTGGAGGGGATGATGATTCCAATGGATGCAGACTATGAGATGGAACCTAAAGAACAACAGTATGCTGAAGATGATTTTTTCGGTGGTGACTATGAGGTGGAGTCAGAGTATTTTGTTACTGATAAGAAGAGGAAAGTAGTTTCACAGAGACCCCCACCACAGAGACCCCCACCATCACAGACTAGAGTTGTGAGAAGAGTGAGGCCTTTAGTGGTACAGTGATGCATGTGATGATTTGTTTAATGGTACAACATCTTACACCAAGCATACGATTGTAGTGCTTAATGGTACAGCATCTGGTAGTCAATGGTGTATGTTGGTTATGCCATAATAATATCAGTATGACATGATAATTTGCTGAAAACCACTTATATAAATATTATGAGTTACGAAATGATATTTTATAATATAAGTTTGGGCTTTACATGTGATTTATGAATGGACTAAATATTTTAAGCAAAATAAAGGTTTGGGCATGTAATGGTATACTATTTAAGCAAATGGTATACTATTTTAATGATTTTATAGCATCAGCATGAAGATAATGGTATACCATCTTAATTACATGGTACACTATAATTAAGATATAATGGTATACCATCTTAATTAAGGGTTTGGGCATGTTAAAGTAAATGGTATATATAGTAATTGGTATTAAATAATGGTATTGAGAGTAGGGATAGTTGGTTATGTACTCTCATGGGATTGAACTGTTGTCATTGTTTTGAATCTATATTATTGTTAAAAAACAAAACAAAACCCTTTCAAAACTCCCTCTCTCACAAAAAAACCTTTTAAAACGATCATTGTTTTGTGTTTAATAAAACCTCCATGATAGGCGTGTCGCGTACCTAACAAAAATAAACCTAACTAGACCACTACTATGTAGACGGGCAAGCAAGGGTCGGATCCCAAGAGACTATGGTTCAACTAATTAAATAGACTCAAGCAATTACTAAGCAAGTAACCAAATCAAACGAATGAGAATCAATAACTAAAGAACTAATTAAAGCGATTAAACTAAATAATATGATAAATCAATGCTAAAAACATCCAAGATCAAGCATCACCACGAATACAATTAATGCAATAGTCGTTCTACCCCTAACATATAATTCAATTGATTAATGAGGAAAAGTAATCCCTATATAATACCAATGGTCTCTCCCGAGTTATCAATGGCTTCTCTAATCACAATCAAGCCTACTTCCGTGGAATCATGCAATTTAAAGACCTTGAGCACATTACTCTAACTTCCTAATCATCCGTTCACCTACTTCCGTGATGAACTTCAAACCCTTAATTGATTTATTCAAATCCGTCAAAACCCAACTCCCGTTGTGATTAAAACAATGGATTAATAACAATACTAATTATCCCTAATCTAATATTGGCATGAGCATAATCAATTAAGCATATCAATTGCAATTATCATTAGAGAATTTAAAGAATTAAATCATGCATCAATCATATTCGGGTTCCGCTAGATCTTGGAATAAAGAAACTACTCACACATATTAACAAAGGCAAAAACAATATTCAATGAAGAAAACATAATTAATAAGCAAGTAAAAGTAAAAGAAGGAATAAAGATGAATACCAATTGCTTGAATGAAGAAAAGTACCAATCGTTGATGAATAAAGATTAAAACTTGAAAATCAAATGTAATCAAATGTAATCAAATGTAATCTAGATCTAGAGAGAATATTAGGGTTCTAAAAGTGTTTAAAAGCTGCTAAGATAATAACTAGTCTTTTTAGTCGGGCTTTACAAAGGGGTATTTATATCCCTTAATTAAGAAATCCCGAAAAATGATGAAAACGCGTCTCGCGAAGCTTTGCCCGGTCAGACCGGGCAAAGCCGCCCGGTCGGGCGCGAGAAACATCGCCCAAACGCTTCTTCACGTAGCCTTTCTTGTGAAGTTTCTTGTCTGCCCGGGCTGCCAGGGCAATGTTGCCCGGTCCGGGCGGACAAAAGCTACACTCTTCATACTTCCTCTTTTGAGACTTCTCTTCTTTCCTTCTTCGCCCTGGCTACCAGGGCAATGTTGCCCTGCAGGGCGGACACGGGGAAAATTCTTTAACATCTTCATAAGCTCTCAAGGCTATCCAAAACAAGTCCAAATCATCCGAAAATCTTCATATACCTACAAAATCAACTAAATAGACCAAACCGCACTAGAGAAGAGGATATTAGCGAGAAGTAGCTCCGTAGAGCTCAAAAACCATAAGAAAATAGCTATAAAATGAGTATAAAATATGGTATAGAAAGTGTACATCAAATTCCCCCAAGCTAGCTTCTTGCTTGCCCTCAAGCAAGACAATCAATGACTATCAACAACCAAATAAACATACTTCACCCCATAATACATTTGAAAATATCATACTCAAAATCGAAATCGGATACACAAGCATCTTAGCCAACCAATCACCTCATTCAGACTATCAATTAACCTGAATGGCCATCAAACAGAGTCAACCATGTACACATAAGGAATCGATGACTAGAATATCTCACTTAGTGGTCACTCTGCACAATTTTATGTGGCGAGCTAAAAATGAGCCCGATCTCTCTCCATCCCCACTAATAATGATAACCCCCTATCTCACAACACTCGCGTGTTTAAAGGGTGATAACGCCGCTCAACCTAGTCAAAAGTCGACTCGAAATGTGACAAATACTCCAGCATTTTGACAAAAGACTCGTTTCACATGAACACAATACTATGCACGAAGGTCAGAAGGTCTTTTTCAAGCTTGTAATGTAGGCCGGGTGAAAATGGGTAGGAAAATTTGGAAAATGTAGGCAAATATAGTCCCTCAGGGAAGCCATCAAAAATGAACAATACAAATTAAAATCCCATCGAACTAATTCACAAGAACACACACTCCAAACATAACTTGGATTGAGAGCAACTACCACCTTATTCACCCTACATAACAATTCATCGTACTACTCTTATTTCTGAAGCTCATTTATTTATCCATTAAGAAGCTGATTTTTTTTTCCTTTTTTTTTTTTTTATTTTTTTCATTTCTTTTTCATTGAATTTTTTTTTATTTTAAATAACAAACTATAAGAGCTTCAAAAATAGATCATATAGCAAAAATTTCAAGAACCTTCAAGCTTCAAATTAATCTCCTCTAAAACATCATCACAAACCATAGAGAACACCAAGATAGATGGCTCCCCCAAGCTAGACTTGGGATAAGTTACTAATTGGGGCCGATAGGTTAATTTTGTGACTTAGATGAAGAACATGGACAAGGCTACAACATGGGTAAGCAAGAAGGGAACAGACGTTTCTAAATTCATCTGGAGGCTACCTAATGAACATGGCCTTCGTCCTCCTCATCGTGCATGTGCAATGTATCATGACACACTACTAAAAGTCTCAAGTCAAAACTAAGATCAATGTCACACCAGGAACTAACACACATGAATGAATATTAAAGGCTCAAGCCTCACAGTTAACACAGTCAAGCTCCAGATTCATACACAGTTGAGAAAAGTTGACTTCCATTAGGCCAAGACAATCCAAAATTAGATCATGATCATTTAATCCGCATTGCAAGTCTTTCAATCAAAATCAAGCTAAAAAAAAAAACTTTTAAATCATCAAGGATAGGGGCACAGGGAAGTAGTTTACTAGCTATTCATCGTCATGATGATTCACAAAGTAACTGCCCAAAGCCAAAAGTAATCCCTCCCCCAAGCTAAACTTCACATTGTCCTCAATGTGAACATATATCGAATAAGAACAAGCAAGGAAAAAAGAAAACTAGGCCCTAATGGCAGAGGCGGGATCATACCTAAGGGCGGAGCTGGGACCGCCCTCAAAATAATGTCGCATCATAATCCCAAACTAAAAAGAAAATAAATAAATAAATAAATAAATAAAAGAAAAGGGAAAATAAAATAAATAAAAAAAACGGAATGGGTTGCCTCCCATTTAGCGCTTGTTTAAGGTCTTTAGCTCGACCCCTCTTTAGTAGCTCAACCTGGGTCACCACACGGAGAAGATACTCCGTGGTATTGCTCATTAATATATCCACCTCCAAACAACTCTTTCAAATTAGAGTCGATGTGTTTTGTGTCCGAGCTTATTTTAATGTAGCTAAACCCATCATGTGGTGGAATATTGTCATTTTTGCTCACAAGATTTCTATTAGAAACACACTTATCAACCAAAGGGTTAGTAGCATCAATTCTCAAACAAGTACCACCATCGAAAGTAAAATTATGGTCATTGAAAAGCTTAAACACAACTTGTTTATCCTGAGCCCTAATGGTCACTTGTCCTTTAGGAACATTTATTAAAGCTTGACTTGTAGCAAGAAAAGGGCGACCAAAGATAAGTGGGATCTTGAGGTCTTCTTTCATATCCACTACAACAAAGTCAACAGGAAAAACAAGTTCACCAATCCCAACTAATACATCTTCAACTACACCCTTAGGGAGTCTAACAGTTCTATCAGCCATTTGAAGAGATATGGGGGAGGGTTTAAGTTTTTTCAAACCTAATTTTTCATACAAAGAATAGGGCATTAAATTAACACTAGCACCTAGATCACACAAGACCCTATCAAAATATGTTTCGTTTATCATGCAAGGGATAGTAAAACTACCAGGATCATGCAATTTAGGTGGTAAGCTATCATGTAGAGGATCAGGACATTTCTCCTTTACTACCAAACTTTCTAATTTCTTGTCATTATGATCATGATCTAGAATTCCTTTCACAAAATTTGCAAATTGAGGCATTTGAATTATAAGATCAGAAAAAGGAATGGTAGCATATACCTTTTTAAGAGTCTCAGAATATTTCCCAAAATGCTTATCGAGCACGACTTTTGATAACCTTTGCGGGAAAGGCATCGGTTCCTCATAGGCTTGTGGAGCAACATATTTGGGACCTTCATTCTCATGTATTTCAGTTTTCGACTCTAAATTGCACACTTTCTTCTCTAATCCCCCCGTAGTCAACTCATCTCTCTTCACGAAAATTGCATTGCATTGTTTTGTTTGGACTTTTGCTTGATCTTGAAGAGTTGATAGATGACTCACTTGTTGTGATAATTGAGAAAGATGAGTTTCTATCCTCTTATTTTGAGCAACAAGCAGTTGGATCGAGTTTTCAAAATATTCATTCTGCCTTGCTTGTAACTCAAATTGCTTTGAAATAAGCTCTTGTTGTTGTTGTTGGGAAGTAGCAAAAGTCTCCATAATGGACTCAAGATTTGAAGATTGAGGTGGTGGTTGGTGCATGGGATGATGATTGATAGGTGCCCCTGCATGAAAAGCGGGTGGTGATGGAGGATTCGCTATAGCTTGAGTGTTCTTGTATGAGAACCCTTGATGATTTCTCCACCCTTCATCAAATGGCCTTGTGGAGGTCGTGGTATAAATAGCATTGGCTTGCTCAATTGTCATTCCATCGTAATTGGGTTGACACTCCCGTGCCGTATGTCCTTGCAATCCACACATCTGACAAGTTTCCATCGAGGGTCGAGGGGACTCAGCTTGGAGTTGATTGACTTTATGAGTTAGTGCCTGCACAGAACTAGTCAACATGGTTAGAGCATCAACATCATGTTTATTACCTATGTTGATAGCATTTCGTCCCCTTGGATGGTAATTATCATTAGCCGCCATCTTCTCAATCAAATCCTTCGCATCGATTGGGTTCTTAGTCATGATGGAACCTCCGGACGCAGCATCAATGTAGATGCGAAACTCATGGGTCAAACCATTATAGAACGTTTGGATCAACATCCACTCTGGAATACCATGGTGAGGGCATTGTCTTTGCAATCGCTTAAATCTTCTCCATGCGTCATATAGGGATTCGTCATTGGATTGATGGAAAGTAGATAGCTCGTTCCTTAATTTTGCGGTTTTCTCTTGCCCCAAGAATTTGACTAGAAAGGCCTTGGCAAGCTTGTCCCACGTATCAAAAGAACCAATACCTTCATCTCGTAGCCACTCCCTTGCCCTATCCCTTAGTGAAAAAGGGAAAAGGCGTAGTCTAATAGCATCATCAGTGACACCATTGAGCTTCATAGTGTCACACTTCTCCAAGAAACTATCAATGTGACTCACAGGGCAATCATTAGGTGAGCCCGCAAAAGAATCATTGGAGATGAACTGTATGAATTGGGGCTTCAACTCAAAACTCTGAGCGGTGACAGGTGGTCTAACAATACTAGAGAGGAATCCGGTTGTTGTATCCGGAATACCATACTCCAAAAGAGATTTTGTTCCCGGATCGACCATATCTCTTGTATTTCGATTTTTCCTCCTTTTACCTCTTCGTCTTCTTGCAGTAGCTTCGATCTCAGAATCAAAAGGTGTTAAATCATCTGAACCTGAACTTCGAGTTTGCATGCAACAAAGAAACTAAAACGGGAGATCAAAAACACAAGGAACAATAGCCGAAGCAACAAAATATATGCTTAGTAAAAACGAATCACAAATAACTAGAATGAAACCGTTAGTCCCCGGCAACGGCGCCAAAATTTGATAGGCGTGTCGCGTACCTAACAAAAATAAACCTAACTAGACCACTACTATGTAGACGGGCAAGCAAGGGTCGGATCCCAAGAGACTATGGTTCAACTAATTAAATAGACTCAAGCAATTACTAAGCAAGTAACCAAATCAAACGAATGAGAATCAATAACTAAAGAACTAATTAAAGCGATTAAACTAAATAATATGATAAATCAATGCTAAAAACATCCAAGATCAAGCATCACCACGAATACAATTAATGCAATAGTCGTTCTACCCCTAACATATAATTCAATTGATTAATGAGGAAAAGTAATCCCTATATAATACCAATGGTCTCTCCCGAGTTATCAATGGCTTCTCTAATCACAATCAAGCCTACTTCCGTGGAATCATGCAATTTAAAGACCTTGAGCACATTACTCTAACTTCCTAATCATCCGTTCACCTACTTCCGTGATGAACTTCAAACCCTTAATTGATTTATTCAAATCCGTCAAAACCCAACTCCCGTTGTGATTAAAACAATGGATTAATAACAATACTAATTATCCCTAATCTAATATTGGCATGAGCATAATCAATTAAGCATATCAATTGCAATTATCATTAGAGAATTTAAAGAATTAAATCATGCATCAATCATATTCGGGTTCCGCTAGATCTTGGAATAAAGAAACTACTCACACATATTAACAAAGGCAAAAACAATATTCAATGAAGAAAACATAATTAATAAGCAAGTAAAAGTAAAAGAAGGAATAAAGATGAATACCAATTGCTTGAATGAAGAAAAGTACCAATCGTTGATGAATAAAGATTAAAACTTGAAAATCAAATGTAATCAAATGTAATCAAATGTAATCTAGATCTAGAGAGAATATTAGGGTTCTAAAAGTGTTTAAAAGCTGCTAAGATAATAACTAGTCTTTTTAGTCGGGCTTTACAAAGGGGTATTTATATCCCTTAATTAAGAAATCCCGAAAAATGATGAAAACGCGTCTCGCGAAGCTTTGCCCGGTCAGACCGGGCAAAGCCGCCCGGTCGGGCGCGAGAAACATCGCCCAAACGCTTCTTCACGTAGCCTTTCTTGTGAAGTTTCTTGTCTGCCCGGGCTGCCAGGGCAATGTTGCCCGGTCCGGGCGGACAAAAGCTACACTCTTCATACTTCCTCTTTTGAGACTTCTCTTCTTTCCTTCTTCGCCCTGGCTACCAGGGCAATGTTGCCCTGCAGGGCGGACACGGGGAAAATTCTTTAACATCTTCATAAGCTCTCAAGGCTATCCAAAACAAGTCCAAATCATCCGAAAATCTTCATATACCTACAAAATCAACTAAATAGACCAAACCGCACTAGAGAAGAGGATATTAGCGAGAAGTAGCTCCGTAGAGCTCAAAAACCATAAGAAAATAGCTATAAAATGAGTATAAAATATGGTATAGAAAGTGTACATCACTCCACCACATCTTTCCTGAGAGGTGTGATCACTAAACATGCAAGTCTTTCTATTCTTGCAGTCCCTAGTATTAATTCCCTGTTATTTCCCCTTTTTATACTTGCACTCCCGAAGTTAATGCCCTTGTAATGTCCATGAATGAATGCTGTTGTACAATATCCAAACCAGGAATGGTATACCATGTTAATGTCAATGGTATTAAGAGTACCTTGGATGGTATTGAACTTAAATTGAATTGTCTTTGGAATTCAATACCATTATATTTCATTTCGGTATCTATTTTTGAGACTATCTGGACGAGTGATGGTGTTTAGATTAAGGTCAGTCGTTGGGAGTGCATTAATGCTTAAATGTTTGTGTATAAATAAGAAGTTAGGGTCATGCTTTTGGAAGTATTAGTGTTACAAACATGGCCAATACCTCTCCAAATATATGTATGAAACTTAAATCAACACAACTCTCACCATCAAGACGAATTGCATATCATCCTCCTTATGTTATGTTCTTAAAGCCCCTTAGTAGATGTTAGGTAGAGCTGAATATAAACCAGACATTGTACTATTCTAGTTATGATGATACTGAGTCGGGTAATACGATACCCGTTGATGCTTTACGGGTCGGATTGCTCTCATCTGCGTTGTATGCAGACCCCTTTCCGGGTAAGTGCATGCTCATACCACCACCAAGTGTTAACATACTCCCCGTTCACCTACCTTTACTATGTGATTTTTATGGTTTGCACAGGGGTTTGTGGGGGTACTTGGAGTGGGAATTACATAATTTGTCACTAAATTTAGACCAGCATGTCATAATACCAGAGAATTTACTGCCGGTGTTTGATCCAACACCTGCATACCATTTTGACCAAATTGGTATATATGCCATACCAACAAAAACTTGTCCACTCTTTATTGGTTCATTTAGTGATTCTATTCATGTCAATCAGAAAAGCATTAGGTTATGGTAATTGTAACAAATAAATAAGGTGACTTCACAATATGATGAATTATCATCAATATTTTGTAAGCGTAAATTTGAGATACGACCTTGAAGCCGACGAAGATAACTTCCTCACGTTCAAAAACATGATGATGGAGGCTAATGGGATAGATGTCATGGAAAACATGGATATTCTACTAACTAATCCTTACATCACCGATCTACATCCTCAAGATTACAAGAACCAAATGGATTTGGCTGTGAAGAAGCTTGCGGATCGGCTTTTTTGGGATATGGATTTGAGTTCAGATTCGGACTACACAACCACAGACAGTGACACGGACGGAAGCGAAGAGATATGAAGACGTAATTCCCTGGTATTACGTTTACCCCCCAAATGTAGGCAGTCTACACCATCAACTAATAAGATGGTATAGACTACAATGAAAATGTACTACCATGCGATGCAATAGTATCAATACTTTTGTATAAGTTCTTTAGGTTTTAAGGTTTTATGCCTAACTTTTTAGTATTTCCTTGTAGTTCTCTTTAAGTTGAAGTAGAAGATCATTCTCTTAAAAGAAAAAACAAAGAAGTGATCACATCTACTAAACCGTTCTGGTATTATGTTTAAGCATTAGTGGTACTAATATCTATTTGGAAATTCATGTTTCGTTTTAAATTGTGTATGTATCACGTCTCCTATCAAATGAACAATCATGTTTCGTTTTAAATTGTGTATGTATCACGTCTCTTATTTTGTTTCATAAAATTAATTAATGTGTAACAATCATACCCCCATTATCTATTAATGTTATTATAACATTAATTAATATTGTATACTTCATACCATCCTGATGAAAAATGGCGTGGATCAATTCAATGATCGTACCATCTGAGCCTGTAATAGTATAATAACCGCTTATCAAACCACGTGTTAGTCACAAACATATTAACTAATGACCTACACCTACATTTGTACTTGCCATAACATTCACTTACTGACTCATTTATATAAATGTATACTTGCAACACCCATTCATTTATTACCTCACTTAAAACACTTAAAGCACTGCAAACATGGAAAATAAGAAGGGAAAGGCAAAGATGAACGACTTTGACAAGGAAAAAAACAAAATCAGTTAGTGGGATTTTAAAGAAACGCAGATGGTACCTTTACACTACCAACACCCGAGTGTAATGGTCTTAATTTAGGATACCATCCCAATTACAAATGGTATCTGTCATAACACAGTTATCCAAATATGTAAAATTCAAACAAATGTATTGAATTAATTATTATACAAATCAATTAATTATTGAATGATTAGAATCCTGTTGCAAATGTTGAATGGACATATTGGTGGGAAACCCATTGTTGTTGTACACAAAGGCTTGAGGGGGAGGGAAATGTTGTTGGCCATGGTATGCGTTGTTGGTGAAGTACCTAACTGCATCACTGTGCTCGTTCATGTGAATTCCATCTGCTAAAATCCTTCGCGCCTCGCCACCCACCTCGTTTCTATCAGCTCAGCAATCAGATTCACTTGCAAGCTTCACTCCCGCAATCAGCTCCATAGCTTTAATAAACACTCATCGGCAATTCATAAATTTGGGAAAAAATTGGATTTTGTCTGAATTCTTGAGACAAATTAGGGAAAATTGAAATGAGTGTAAATAAATGGTGTTATAAATGAAGTAAATTATTCTGGAGTAAATGGGGAAAGAATAAGGAATTACATTATTAATTTTCAGTGTAAAAAATTGGGAGGGAAAATTATTGTTAACATTTTGGGGGAAAAAATTTGGGGGAAAATTTTTAGAGAAAACTCCCCGCCATTAATTTCGATGTGGTGAGTCTTGGTTTCTTCAGAAAATGAAAAAGATTCCTTCTTTTGCTGACTTTCTTTATTAGTGGGACCTACTTGTACTCACTTCTTTATTTCTCATTGATTTCAGAAAAAAAAAAATTTCCTTTTTTTTTAAATTTAGTTGAGTCACTCATGCCTCAACTTAGTTGAGGATGAGCATTTCTCAGCAAAAACAGATTTTTGAGTGGGGCCAGACTGCCCGACAAGATGAACAAAAGATCTCTTTTCAATGTAGTAATTGAATTTAATACTACGCAAGTTATTAGCTACTTTGTAGTAAGTTTTGATTCATGTCGCTTGAAGTAGTAATATGGTTACATTATGACCTCCAATTCGGAGGGTACAACTCAAGGATCTACCAAAAAAATGAACCGATTATGCTTAAACTTAACTACTCGGTAATGAAAGCTAATTATCCAATGTTTTTTTCCCTTGCAAAACACTACCTTCAACACTAGTCGAAAGGAAAATCTTGATGGTATTCCATGTCATCTTGATGGTATTCCATGTCATCTCCGCATCTAGGGCCAAGTCTTGTGATGCGGAAAGAATCCTCCATTCCATTGACAATTACAACACAGATAGGAGGTTGACCCATGAAGACATAAATGTGGGCTTCATATTATACAAACTAAAAAATTCTAGGCTGTTACGAGAGGTTGAGGAGGGGTGGGGGTCTAAGGTACATTACACTGTTCACCACATGCATGAGAGCATCGTTCTAGGGAAATTCATGATTTAGCTTGTCTCAACTGCAGAAGGATTTTCCATGGCTGAAGGCTGCGTTGAACTTCCTCCTACCACCTCAGCTGGGGCAGGCATGTTTGTAGTTGGAGGCACTGACGTCACAACAGGCCTTGACATGGGAGGCCTTTGAGCACCCAAGCCCATCGATGGCCTCAACATTGAATTTATAAAGCCTGGAGGCATCCGATTCATTGGGTATGATGATGGCAACATCCTAGATGAAGAAGATTGTATTCCAAGTCGACTTGCAATGATGTGAGCTCGTTCATTAAAAAGTTTCTGCCTTGATCGCTCTAGCTGCTCCCTAACTCTCATAATACCATGCTCCATTTCAGTGAAGTAACTCAACTTAATCTCCAACTTCCGCAGCTGCATTTACAAGAAATTACTAATTTACCTTCATACAACAGGATAATCTATTCCTTTTCAGACAAGATAATCATTAACATTCTGCATGATAAACTAAGCAGACGAAGTAACTTTGACTTCATGATAAAAAGATAAAAATTTTGGCTTTGCCTAGTTTAGTTTCTTCACTTTCAATTCTTTTGTTTTGTGTGTGTGTGTGTGTGTGTTGCGGGGGTTGATTTACCTGCTTCTCAATCAGTATAGTTGATAGCTGCCTGATTTCATCTTCTTCTTGATTGGCAAGAAGTTTAGCCTTCACAGCAGCAGCAGAGAGTGTAGCCAGGGCAGCACGCTTCAACTTAGCTACATTGTCATCATCCTTTTTCCGTGTTGTTTTTATAAATATAGGATCCCTGCTTTTATCAACTTCCATTTTATCCTCTCCTACAGAGAAGAATTTGCCTTGTCAATTACAAAAGGTCAGGTAGACAATAATCATTAACACCAAAGAGGTTGGAAGATGAATAATGATGACTGGGAAACAAGCTTTCCATGCTACTCTCCATCCATCAAATGATGGTCAACAGACAACACACATTCACCAAATTCTCATGGAGTCAAGTATCATCAAGAGTACGCCATTTTAGTGACCCTTTTAAGATTCCGCAATACAGAATTATATGCAAGAATTACAAGCAAATATACCTGCCTCTGACGCAATTTCTACCATTGGAACTGCACCTGCTACCTCCTGTTGCTCTGCCTTGTCAGAAACAGAATTGGGCTCCATATCTGAATCCTTCGGGACATCCGTGCATCGAACATTTTCTTCTGTAGTCTTCGAGTTCTCTGATTCACATTTTGATCCAGGCGGAGGCATAACTTCAGATGCAGAAGTAGCTTGGTCCACTGGAGCCATGAGAGATTGCTCATTCTGCAGGCTGCGATTTTGTGGCTCGTTCAAAGACTTTGTTTCACCCTGCTCAACGTTAGTAACTTCATCATGCTTTTCTTCTACTATCCCCTTCTCTTCATCAGGCTTCTCAGTGATTTGGGACTTCTCTTCATCAGGTTTTTCCGTGACTTGAGACTTCTCTTCATCGGACTTTTCCGTGACTTGGGACTTCTCTTCATCGGATTTTTCGGTGACTTGGGATTTCTCTTCAACAGGTTTTTCCATGATTTGGGACTTCTTTTCATCAGATTTTTCCATGACTTGAGACTTCTCTTCATCAGGCTTTTCCATGACTTGGGGTTTTTCAGCAAACTTTTCATTGACTAGGGACTTCTCTTCATCAGGTTTTTCCACGAGTTGGGACTTTCCCTCAGGCTGGGACTTTTCATCAGGCTTTTCCACTGATTTGAACTTTTCATCGGACTTTTCAGCTACTTGGGGCATCTCTTCATCAGACTTTTCAGCGACTTGGGGCATCTCTTCGTCAGCCTTCTCAGCTGCTTGAGGCATCTCTTCATCAGGCTTTTCAGTGACTTGGGGCGTCCCTTCATCAGGCTTCTCCGTGGATTGGGAGCTTCCTGCACATGTATCTTGCTCTCCAGGAGGCAATTGAGGGTCATCACTTGTATTAGCATCCTTCTTGTGATTTTGACCATCTGTAGAATGACTTTCATCCAATAATGGAGTGGACTTCTCCTTGGTATGGATAACTTTGTCATTTTTGGACTCCTCTTCAATCATATCTGAAGCATTCTGATCAACTTTATCAGTAGCTGTGCTGCAAAAGATAAAATCCAACTGACAAATGAACACAACAACAAAAGACTTGTACAATGGTTTTATATTCAAGCAACTTGCAGCAGAACATACCTCTCAGAAACAATATGTTCTTTTTTATCATCTGGTGGATCTTCCAGAATAAAGCAGTGCCTTGCAGCCAGTTGCGACCCAGGAGAACTTTGAGAGAGCGTCTTTAGTGAGATACAGGAGGATGCAGCAGCAAGATCAGGTTCCACTAATTGAGATAGGAATGCAGCCTGAGAAATGGATATATCAAGAGCATGATAGAGTCAACATTATCAACAAATTGCAAAACAAACAAACAAAAAATCCAGGGACTTATGGGCTGCAGGCCAATTTCTCAAGATATGTTGTCAAAGCATAACATCAATCCTAGCTTGTATGCCCCAAATTTTCAACTATTTGACTTCTAAATACCCTATACAGTATCTATTCCTATCATCCATCCCCTTTGTCCTGTTCCTGAAAAGGCAAGTCACAGTTTCAAAAGACTGCACATGCCCATACAGATTTATGTTTGAAACCACGGATCAGATGTGAAATCCAAAGGTTAAATTGCTCTGCTAGCTTTTAAGAAACTTTCTGAAGAAAACTAATAATTGACACATTCACATAGTTCATCTTACCAATGCCATCACAGAATTACCCGCTTCAGCAAAAGAAAGTTCGTCATCTGGAGTAAGTGGGCAACCAGCTACATGAAATGCCTCCTTCAATGCCTTGATTATTAAGTCATCACCTTTACCCTGAACTATCTTTTCACTGAGACCATCCTCTAAATTCGAAATTTCTTTTTGGGTAGACACAGATTGAGCAGCAACACTATCAGTTTTATCTGATGGCTCTGCATTATCTTCAATAGGTTTGCTTGATGATGGTTCAGATTTATCTTTACCACTTCCACTCTCTGCCGGTCCACCTTTATCTTTACCAGCGTTGCCTTCTAAGGGTTCTGGATTATTCTTTGGGACAGGTAGTTCATTACTGGTTGAGGCTGGTTCTCCATTCTCCAGAGCAAGAATTTTTGTATCATCACAATCAAGAAAAGTATCCTCTATAGGCATTTGAAGAAAATGCAATATGCACTGAGCTTTAGTTTTTGTGGCAACATGCTCAGCTATCTCATTCCAGTTTTCTTTGAAAAGTTCCAATGCTTCTAACAGGAGAAGTGTCTCCTGATCAGTCCACTTCCCACCAGTTGATCCCGAAGCCTCAGCAGGCTCCATTAGAATAAAGTCAGAGGGGCACATGCCAGAGCCAAATTTTCCATTGTTATAGCACTCACTGCATAAATCAAAATCTGCCTGTGCGCAGAAATATTGTCAGCCATTTAGCATCCAGAAAATAACAAAAAGAAAGCCACTAAGATCACACTCAAAAAGTCAAGAGCAATATGGAACTGCAAATACAATTGCAAACATGAACTAGTAGCTCAGGACATTTCCAAATTTCTGGCCCTCAGGCAGTCATGCCTCTAACCCACCCCTCCTCGTTCCCTTTACAAGATAAAGGAACCCCTAGCCTTACTTCAAGAATGTAAACCACAATCCAGGTTAAACAGATGTCAGAATCCATGACATACATCCCACTAAGTATTGCTGGCTCAAAGAGAGAGAGAGAGAGAGAGAGAATGAGACCATATTTGTGCAAGTCAGTTACCTCCTCCCCCCCCCCCCCCCTTCTCTCTTTCTCTCTCTCTCCCCAAGAAACTAATTTAGTAATTCAATTAAGAACCTATTTATTTTTTAATTAAAAACTTAAATACTACCTCCGTTTCATATTATTTGCAACATTTGCCAAAATTTGATGCTTCATATTATTTGCAACAAATGTTTTCTTTCCTATTTATGTTGTCATTTCTCTCTATCTTTTTCCTCTAACACTCACTTACAAATTTAGCCTAACATCTAAAGTTGCAAAAAATACAAAACAAAGGTAATATAAAATAACACACACACATAAAGAACAATCAAATCAAAGAAAATCTACCTGCTTCTGGCAATGGTATCGCTTGCGAGAACAGTCAGCAGAACAAGAGTTGCAATGATACTCAACTGCAGGCCCCTCTTGTTTTACCAACTCTTCAGCAATAGACTCGGGAAATAGGCCTGATGGCACTGCTGCTGCTGCTGACATGTTGGCTCTTGGAACTAACTGTGGAGAGGATTGCTCAAGTTCAAACTGATATAACTTTTCAATTAATGAATCTGCTTTATCTTCCTTATCAGCATCTGTATTTGGATCGGCATCAACATTAGGGTCATTCTGAGGAAAAGGATGATAGTTAATCAAACCCCAATGATCTAGAAACTCCATAATTTCTTGCCTTGCATCTAAATCCCCAACAGACAGCTCTGACAGGTCTTTTAATTCAATGTTTGTGCTGGGATTGGCATGAAACCTCTTCATGATCCAATTCCGTATCTCCTTGTAGATGTCTGGAGTTCGATTTTCCACCTTCTCATTGAAGAAAGAACACAGTGTTTGCTTCTCAATTGAATGAATATTTGTCCAGGAAAACCAACCTATGTTTCACAAAAAAAAAAAAAGAAAACCAACCTTAATATAAAAATAAAACTGTATTAATAAAAGAATATTCTAATACATAGTAGCTCACACTATTTGATTACAAAGTTTGCAAAAGCAATCATATGGGGAAAAAAAAAAGACAAAAGCAGAGTAAAAGAGGAGGAACGGTTTCAACCAAGACACAAAAGATGCTTCTGTCACATATCAAATTCCATGCCTCAGATCCCAGACATAAAATTACATGCAGTAGCAAAAAAAACTGGCAAATACACTTGTACAAAGAGCAAGTATATTTACAGACTAGAGCTTATTTGTACATTCATAAGATACTTTACAGGCAACATCATAATACATTTTATCCCAATGTGCAAAGTATAGAGAATACTTATTATCTACCTTTCTTACCAAAAATAAAAAGTATATAGAATACTCCATACCGCCCCCATGTATGTAAGAGTTTGATGTCCTGATATGGATAGACAAGTAAGAAAGAGAGGAGGCTGAGTTACAAAAAGCCTTTCACTAGATGCTTAGTCCTTTCAAAATTAAGTGCATCATTCATATCTACAATTGGTATAAAATTTAAATTAAACCCGTAATTTACTTCCACTTTCACACACGTGTAACGCATCCTTTTAATAAATGCTCTATCAACTCTATTTGTCCGGTTCAACGGAAACAAGTTCGAATTTTGTAGCAGCCTAAAAGGCAACAAAAAAAGACAAAATTGCATCCTTAGCTCATACAACAAGCTAAAAACTCCACATCACCACCAAAACCATATTTATATAACCCAGATGCTACAAAGACGAAGATGATCCCTAAATATCACATTTCTTGTTCAGCTCATCCCCTTTACACAAAACTCTTGATATAAATACCCAAAGCTGGGCAGCACAGATGATCAACAAAAATAAATGAAAATTCATAAAGCAATTAACCAGGTATAACAAAATAAGATGAGTACCAAAACGGAAATCACTAACAATCTCTAAGTTCACATATTTCGTTTAAGATTGTAAAATCTCACATCATTTATTCCAAAAGGCCAAAACTAAGCACAACAAGAAGTATAAATTAAAAGAAAATGTGAATCCGAAAAGGCAGCAAACCAGCAGAAATGGAAACAACATGAACAACACAAACGTAATTAATAACACAAACATAATCCCTAAATTTCAAATCTTTCATAGTTAGCAACATTTATGATTTCCCACTGTTGTTATTAAGCATAACAAAATCATAAAGGCAATGAAATAAGAGTGAAAATCTGTAAAGCAACTAACCAGCAGCAACAAAAACAAATTAAGCACCAACATCCATATCACTAACACAAACATAATCATAAAATTCACAATTCTCGTTCAATTTCACTACATTTCAGTTTTCACAACATTTTTACTCCAAAAACCCTAAATTCAGCAGAATAACACATATATCATAAAATGGTGTAAAAATGAGTGAAATTCGACTAACCAGCAGCAACAAAAACAACATGAACACCAAAATCGCAATCACTAACACAAACATGATCCCTACAATTCACCATTCTCGTTCAACTTAGCTACATTCTTACTCCAGAATCCCTAAATTCAGCAGAATAACACATAATTCATAAAAATGTTGTAAAAAGGAATGAAATTCGACTAACCAGCAGGAGCAACAAAAACAACACAAACACCAAAACCGCAATCACTAACACGAACATAAACCCTAAAATTCAAAATTCTCATTCACTTTTGCTACATTCTCTCCAAACACCCTATATTCAGCAGAATAACACATAAATCATAAATGATGTAAATATGAATAAAATTCAATTAACCACCAGCAATAAAACAACATGAACAACCTAATCACAATCACAAACACAAACATGATCCCTTACATACACAATTCTCGTTCCATTTCGCTAAATTCTTACTCCTAAAACCCTAAAATTCAGCAGAATAACACATAATAATTCATAAAATATTATAAAAAGGAAAGAACTTCAACTAACCAGCAGCAACAGGAACAACATGAACACTCGAATCACGCATTCGAATCTCATCAAACTCAGCGTCAATCATAGCCTGAAGCTTCTCACATTCTTCCTTAGCCAATTTCGCTTCTTCACCTCCCTCAGCAACCGCCGAATCATTCACGGCAGCCATAGAAGTCTCATCTTTCATAGCATTAAGAGCAGAAAAGATGGCGGCATTGTTATCGGACAACTGCCGAGCTCTGGTTAACGGACCGTTGTGGATCGGAGGAAGGAGAGAGAAGAATCCGCCGGAAGCGGCGGCTGCTGCGGCGGCGGCTTTCTCACGAGCGTGGCGCTTCGGAGGCGCCGATGATGAAATGTTGGTGGATTTACGCTTTTGGTTTCGGCGGCGAGGAGCTGGTGGTTCTGTCGCCGGAGAATCGCCGGATTTTGTGGAGGATGCGGTGGGAATTGCCGGCTCCGGTGACGGAGATCCGGCTTCTTGGCGTGGTTTGTCTTCCATTTTGGTGAGTCTCTTTTCTCTCTCCCCCTGGTTTGTTCAAGGGTTTTGTTGGGGGAGGGAGTGTGAGTATGAGTGTGGTTTTTTGAAGTTCTTCTTTGGGAGTATGGTTCAACAAATTGTGATTAGTTTAGAAAACAAAATTTAATTAAAAAAAAAAAAAACAAACAAACTCTTCATAAAATCATGGTAGATGTCAAACATGTATTCTCAAACCTCACCTTTGTACTCAATACATCTTTATTTCGTTTAAGATGTATCAATGTATCATGAAGGATTTTTATTTGATTAGATTGGAAAAGTTTGTACTAACAATGAGTGTTTCAGAAACTTAGGATATCTCTCTATTGAACTAAAGGCTTCAACCCTGAATTGTCTTAGCATTGAATGTTATACTTTGTATTTCACTTAGAATTTACTTTTTATTTTGAGATATGGTGAATGATTCTTCGTGTTTGAACTCTACAACTCTAACTTACAGAGTATTATTCGAATGACATGTGATACAACTAATATATGATCCTAAAAAGACTTTAAAATCAAATTCGCAGTTCAACCATTGTTTACACAGTCCGCAATCAAGGCATCATAATCGTTCTTGTAACATCACGTGCAGCTGAAAGCCTGAAACCATTTGTTCATATCATACTCCTTCAGTTTCTTTGCCCTAGGAAAAGGCAAAACGCAATGAAAGTATTGTATGTATGTGGGAGTAATATATATTCCCATCTAGAAATATACTTGTATTGTATGAAGATAACTCAAAAGGTAAACAAATTTAGGGGATAGATTGAGTATAAGGGCATTCAACCAATTTGGTATATTAAGATATATATGATGGTGATACTTTAGCCTACTTTCTTATCAAATTGCATTTTATCGAGCATGTAATGATTACTTTTTTAAAACCTCTTTTTTGCGACTTTTATTTCATACATTGTAAATTACTAAATCTATATACTACCTCCGTTTCATATTATTTGCAATGATTTGACATAAAGTACAGAAAAAAATGTATAATCGTTGCAAATAATATGAAACGGAGGTAGTATTTTATTATTTTCTTTGCCTTTGTTTCAAACAATTCTTCACTAATCAAAGGGAAAGATGTGTAGCAACTACTCAGTAATAGATAGGAAAAATACTATCATATGAAAGTTCGAAGGAAAAACATCTAAGGAAAGTCCAATTGTTGTCCTTCTTTGAAAAATCAATGGGAATTCAACCCCGCCAAAATAATATAAACTTAATATGTTTCCCCCGGGCTTCCAATATATTATTTCCTCTGCCATCAAATTATTGTCTTGTATGCTATATTGGTTTGTCAACAATTGAATGACTTATTAACTTAACTTAAACAGTAGTTCACCTTGTTATTTACTTATCTTAGATCGAATTAAAAAAAAATTTAGAATAAATCACAAAGATAAGTTTAGATATACTTTATCGTTTTATATGCGGTTATTTATCATTTAATATATTCAATTTTGTTACTCCACTTGGTACATTTTTTCCTTATTGATTAGCATACATATGAGGTCAAAGTTGAGTAAAATTAGATTATTAGATTAGATTAGAAAAAGTAAATTCATATAAAATCACATAAGTAAAAATAAAGAAAACTAAACATGACAAAAGTGAGCTCCCGCCAATGTATGTAAATAGACTCTAAAATTCTAACTATTTGGTTTTGAAATAAAAGTTAAAATGTTATAGAATCCACACTGATCAAGTCACAACTACTGTAACTTTGTTTGCTATGTCAAATCTTTAAATTACAACGTTTTCAAGCCATAGCCTCTCTTACTTGAAACTAACTACATCTTGAGTTTATTTGCAACTATCATTACAATGTTGAAAATTAGAACATGGAAGGAAACAAAACTTCAAGCATGTAAGGCCCATCCTTGCAACTATCTTCAAACACCTCTTAGCACTTGTAGAATTTACAATATAAGGTCTGTAGCTTTAATTAACTAAGCTAGTAGCTTTATATGCCCGACCCTTTATTAAGACACTTTAATTTGATTTTCAAAGCTACGAAGTCAAATTTATTCCAATTATAAAATTAATACAGAGTATCTATAAAATCTCCTTGCATATGTTCGAATTGAAGCAAAGACACAACAAGGTACATGTAATAAATGTTGATTGTTGATATGTACCACAATAAAGTCAATATATACAATGTGAAACTAGAGATCAAAAGTTGACCCTACTGACTTGATCTAAAACCGATTCGAATATGACTCGCAAAAACATACTCCGTAATAATTTATCATGATTTAAGTTTAAAGTTAGACCCATTCCAATTTCATCAAATTCAGCTTGAACATCCAAATTGATACCTCCATCATCTGAAATATAACACAATAATTCAAATATTTGATGGTACGTCAATTAATCAATCATGCATGACGGGCAACATCAATTTTCATCTCGATAATCATGATAATGTTGAAACTTATTGCTACATTTGAGACCAAGGATTAGGTAAATATGTTCACTTTTGATATTTGTGTATTAATTATGAATTTTATTTGAAACCAAGTTGGGGTTATTTATTAATTGTTGCTCTGTCCAACAAGTGAACGACATTGCCTTGAAGGGTCTGAGGCTAATTTCAACAGTTTTAATATTTAGAGTAGAGGATTACATCATCCCACTCGTCATCTTTGTGTTCTTCTTCATGTTCGTGCACTACTACACGCCATACTACCTCATTAATCTATCTTTTCTTTTTGCCCAAGCCAGCCTATTAAATTAACTAAATAATACTCCGTACTTCGTACCTGGCTGGACTCGATAAGAGAAATTTATGGTAAATTTTCAGCGTGTTCTGCAAGTTTTCGTTTGAGAAAGTCTAACTACTCGTACTCGTATATACTTATAATCGTTTTTAAATACTTAGGGCATGTTCTAATTTACTGAATTGAGCTGAATTGAATTCAAATGATTGGAGCTGAATTGAATTAAACTGAATTAAATTGAGTTGAAATGTATTATTTACAAGAGAAGGAAATTAGGAACTGAACTGAAAAGAACAGACCCTTACAAATTACTCGGATACAACAATTTGATTTTGACCACTTTATATACCTCATCCGTACTAGGGGTGAGCAAAAATTCCGGGTACCCGGAATTGGTTAGGAACCGGCGGGTCCGGAACCGAGAATGGACCCGGTGGTTCCAATTTCGGGTAATAAATTAAGGACCCGGTTATAACCAATTCTATTGAGATATTATCGTATATTAGGAGATTTGATAGAATATTTCCTTATATTTATCTTTTATATTTTAGTTAATTCCTGATATCTTTGTAACTCTATATATTCCCAATATTTTTCAATGAGAAGGCAAGCAATTCTATTCCAATTATTTTCTATTCTTCTCTATTTTATCATGGTATCAAGAGCAGGTTAATTTTTTTTTTTTTCCCTTCAAAATCACAACCATGGCCGGTGGTGAGACATCACCTTCGTCCCCTTTACCTATAATTGTGGGTAATGCAAATATTCATGAAAATCATCTATATCGTCAATTTGATGATACTTGTTGGATTATAGATACCGGAGCTACTCATCATGTTACCGGCAATAAATCTTGGTTATTTGACACTCGTTATATTGAATGTCCCGTTGGATTGCCGAATGGTGAAAGTGTTTTTGCTACTTTGGAAGGATCGGTCAAATTATCCGATCAAATAACTATCTCTGGAGTCCTTTTTGTGCCACATCTTAATTGCAATTTACTTTCCGTTACACAACTCAGTGATCAATTAAATGTTGTTGTTCAATTTAACTCATATATGTGTGCTATATAGGACCGACTGAAGCAGCTGATTGGAACGGGAATTAGGCGAGATGGACTATATTATTTCTTTGGCAAGTCGAATATGGTGCAACGGGTGTCTGTGGTTGAAGCAATGTCAGATTTGGAGCTTTGGCATAGAAGAATGGGGCATCCTTCGGAGAAAATAGTTAAGTTACTTCCGCACATTAGCAATAAAAGTAGTTTAAATAAAGGTTGTGAAGTATGTTTTCGTGCTAAGCATCCTAGAGACAAATTTCCCTTGAGTGAAAATAAAACATCTAGAATTTTTGAGAAAGTGCATTGTGATTTATGGGGTCCATATCGACATGTTTCTTCGTGTGGGGCTCGTTATTTTTTAACTATTGTTGATGATTATTCAAGAGCTGTGTGGATTTACTTGTTGATTGATAAAACAGAAGTTTTTCAGATGTTTATGGCGTTTGTTGCTATGGTTGAAAGGCAATTTAATCAAACAATTAAAATTGTTCAGAGTGATAATGGAACCGAATTTAATTGCTTGATTGATTTTTTTATTGCTACTGGAATTATTTTCCAAACTTCTTGTGTGGGAACCCCTCAACAGAATGGGAGAGTTGAACGAAAACATAAACACATTCTTAATGTTGGGAGAGCCTTGAGATTTCAAGCAAAATTGCCTATTTATTTTTGGGGTGAATGTGTTTTGGCCGCCGCTCACTTAATAAACCGAACTCCAACCCCTATTCGTCAAAACAAAACCCCATTCGAAATTCTCTTTAATAAAACCCCTTCCAATTCTCAACTTTTTGGAACCGGAACCGGTTGGGTACCCGGTTACCCAATATATCCTAAACTAACTAAATTTTAGATAATAAAAATATGTTAAATGTATCTAATTTGTAAAATAAAAAAGTATTATTAATACCTAACATGAATACAAATAGCTTAATGCATATATAAATATAAGTATTAAACACTAATAATGATACTAACTAAAATAAGAATTATAATTTATATTATATTTTAAAAATTACATACATAAGTGGGTACCCGAAATCGGAACTGGTACCCGGTGGTTCCAATTCCAATTCCTAAATTTTAGGACCCGGTTAAACCAATTCCAATTCTGGTTCCAAATTTTAGGACCCGGTTCCAACCAATTCCAAGTCCGGGTCCTAAAATTTTGACCGGGTACCCGGTTTGCTCACCCCTAATCCGTACTAATAATATTATAACAATTGGAGTTTGACACTATTCATCACTTGTTTGATCATATAATATAGTTTATACGTTAAGCAAAATATAGTCATGTGAAATGTTGTAAAATTTGTCTCATAAACTACATTTACAATATCGACTTTTTATAATTTTGACTCTTATACAAGTATAGATATTTAACATATAAAATTTTGGGATGCGTAATTTCATTCTTGATGTAATATTATTAAAACGGAGGAAGTATTAACGTTGACTATATTTTATTAGTACGTGATTGTTGCAAGTAAGTATTTTTTTTTTTTTTTAATAGGAGCATTTAGTTGTCATTATACATTGAAATCAATTCTAAGAAATATAGACATATACAATTACTTTGTTACTTCGTATGTCAATTCCTAATCACACAATTTTTGTGTAAAATTTTCAAGATGGGTTTTGACTTTTATAATCTGCCTTTTCAGTTTCATTATTGAAAATAACCAAATATTTCATATATTATTGATAAAAAATACTACCTTTGTTTTTTTTATTATTGACGCGTTTTGACTTTACCACTATTCATACACTTTTCTTTGACCGTATTTTGTGATTTATATGTAATAAAAAAATATAGTGATGTGAGATCTTGTTGGAATCGTCACGATATATATTTTCTAAATATCAACTTTTTATAATTTTTGTTTATCAAAAATTAAAGATATTAACGGTTTAATTTGTGCATTGGCAAACATGATTAAGAAAACATGTCAACTAAAAAGTAATGAAGAAAGTATGCACTAAAAGCTGAACAAATAAAAAAGGGAGAGAGTAGGATGTACATACTTTCTCCTTTTTTTTATTTGACCTGTTTCTCTAATCACATTTGTCAATGCAAAACTTTAATGAATTATAACTTTGATTTTTCATATTAAGAAAATTATACTACTTAATGAGAGAATTTAAAAAGATTCCACAATGAATATGTTTTTCTTTATATATTATTCACAAAAAATGGTAAAAAAAAATGATAAACAATACAGAGTATAAAAGTTTAAGCAAGTAAAGTAAAAAAGAAGTACAGTACAAAGTTTAACGATCTTTACATTTGATTATTTCACTAGTACTAGTAAAAGGTTGAGAAGGGACTTTTCAATATTAAATTGATAAATAAGCAACTTGACACGTTAACTTCTTTTCACTATTATAAAAGGAAGATACCTTCTTTTTATTCAAGTGCTAGAATTAAAAAGCTCACGAAACTTCAACTTCCAAATTCATTCCCATTCATATTAATAAAATTAGATACTCGTATTTGAAGAGCTAAAAACTGGGAAAAATAGCAATTGTTGGCTTTTCTTTTTCCTATTTTGGGTAAGTTTGCTACCTTTAAATTTATTTAAATTTTTTCTTTTCCTTTTCTTTTTTTTTTAAGAAATACATAGTACTATTTTTGGTGATTTAGTTAATTAACCGGTTTTGGTCTTTTTCTTCTATTTACTGTATTTGTTCAGTTTCATCAGAACTTTTTTGGCTCTTTCTACAAACACTACAAAGTACTACGTACTTCGTAAATTCTGACTAAAATGCTAAAAAGACTAAAAGTGCTAACTAGTCTTGTCATGGTATTCTCCAATGGAATAAGATGACTAGATGAGCTAGAGAAAGGGTCTATATTCGAAAGTTTTTCTATACAACGGTTGTATTATTTTTATCACTTTGTTAGCGTATTTGGATAAATGTACCGGAAGGTCGAATGTTTGTACGTAGTAATTTGGATTTGAAATGGAAAAGGCAAGGTTGTAAGGGAATTCAAGATCTATTTTCCTTCAATTTCGGAAAGATTTGGAAAGAAAATGCATCCCTCAATATCTTTACCTTATAAGGGTGCCTAGTCTGCCTACTTACTATTTGTTCAAATTCTACTAATTGGTTAAGGAAGGGGAGTTGGTAGAAATGAATTTGTTTATTTTTTTTTTTTTTTTCAAAAAGTTTTGATTGGTTCAATCATGGAAAGCCGACATTAGTTTTTGGGGTCAATTTTAAATTTAGTTGCTTTATTGTTAATAACATGTACTTTAACTTCTATAATTAATCTATATTAATGCACAAGTAGCACAACTTTCTCACAACTCTCCCTGAATTTGGGGTTGGGAAATGGTTGGACCAAAAAGATATAAGAAGTAATTAGGATTTGGAGGAAAATGGATATTTTTAAAAATTTTGTTTTATTGAGCATGTTGAATACAAAATCAATGATGCAATTTTATTTTTATTTTTATTTTATCTCAATTCTCGAGGATGAATGCCTAAGAAATAGGAATTAAAATACTACCTCCGTTTCATATTATTTGCAACGATTAGACACTTTTCCTATCTATTTTACGTCAAATCGTTGCAAATAATATGAAATGGAGGTAGTATATTGAACACTTTATCAGTGAGTTTGGATGAGGATATTTTGGAGGGTAGAGTAGGAACAAAAGAGTGAGGCATTATATATTAATTGTTTATAAGTGAATTCGGGATTAGTTGGAGTCCTAGGCTCTGGGCTAGATTAACGAATATGCTTGTATATGTAAAATCAAGGGAGGAAGGAAAGGAATTAAGGATTTGATTTTCCTTCCCTTTTCATGTACCAAATCTTTGCAGTATCAGAAATATTTGGAAGAAATTTGCAAGTCCAGTCTGTCTCTCCCCTGTATATTATTTCCCTTCTCCTCACCTCAGCTCCCTTCATTTTGTCTTCCCCTCACACTGTTAGTGTTATTGTTAATCAAATACATTGTAAAGGTGCAACTTTCTCACAACCCCGGCCTCAAAATGCATTTTCAAATTTTTGGTTGGTTGAATAATACGAAATTGTAGTCTTTTTTTTTTTTTATCAGTGTTAATCGTTTATCTGTCAATTTAACATGTTAATTTACATTGAAAACTACCATTTTACATTCTAATTCTAAAAATAGTCATTTGAAGTTTTTGCTAAAATGAACTGTGTGTCAGTTGTGGGATAAATGGAGTAGTGTAGTGTATACAAAGAGTGTAGTAAGTTCTGCTGTTAAATAATTTTATTTTTCTCAATTATGAGGGTGCATAATACCTTAATAGTACAAGTGTGTGTGTGTGGTTTTTTTTTTTTATCTTCTAATGTTGAAATTATATATTGTAGGGTGACAGAGTGGTGGTTTTCAATCTCTTCATATTGAATTGGTTTAAATTCGTGAGATGGACCGCGAAAATGGAGTTGAGAAGGCAACAACTTCCAACTCCGGTGCTACGGAACAGAATCAGAAAGAGACTAAAAAACAAGATGCTACTATGAATAAAGTCCCGTTCTACAAGCTCTTTTCTTTTGCGGATTCTACTGATAAGGCTCTGATGATCATTGGCTCCATTAGTGCAATCGGAAATGGTGCGTGTATGCCCTTGATGACCATAGTTTTTGGTGACGTAGTGGATGCTTTCGGAGAGAATCAAGACCCTAATCACATTATTGATGTTGTATCTAAGGTATATCATCCATTTGTATCTATGGTATCGATTTTGCGATTTCTTTAGTATGTACTTACAGAGATGATGATCAATTCGATTATTTGACATGATGTTTGTATACTGTACTAAAATATGTACAAAATTTTCCAACATATGCTCAACTTCTATGTTATCTTGATACAGGTGTGTCTAAAATTCATCTACTTGGCCATCGGAGTAGCAATTGCTGCATTTCTTCGTAAGTTTGTTGAACTTGATAACTAGTTAAAGTGGGTTTGTGCAAGAAAGTTATCCGTCTAAAGTGTTAGAAACGGCCATGTTATAATCTAAACTCTACAAATTATTTTCAAAAATACCTTGATCATGAACTTAAATAATTATTTGCTAATGAACAATTTTTTTTTGAGCTGTTACAGAGGTGGCTTGCTGGATGGTCACAGGAGAAAGACAGGCTGCAAGAATTAGAAACTTGTACTTAAAAACTATCCTTAGACAAGATGTCGCCTTTTTTGACAATGAAACCACCACGGGTGAGGTTGTTGGCAGGATGTCCGGTGACACTGTCCTTATACAAGACGCTATAGGGGAGAAGGTAATTCACTCACACTAAAATCTTAACTATGTTCATTGCTCTTATTCATCATTGTTTACTTCATTGTAATATTTATACTAGTCTCAATCTCTTTTTTGGTAGGTTGGCAAGTTTCTACAAATGATATCAACATTCATCACAGGTTTTATCATTGCATTTATCAAAGGGTGGCTTCTCACTCTTGTCATGTTGTCCTCGATTCCCCTTCTTGCCATTGCCGGTGCAATCATGACCATTACTATATCAAAGATGGCAACGAGAGGCCAAACTGCTTATGCAAAGGCGGCAATTGTTGTAGAGCAGACTATAGGTTCAATCAGAACTGTATGTTCATTCAATTGCCCACAATATGTTGCATATTTGGTATTAGTGCTTAATTTTCTTACTTCTTTACACCATGTATCTCTCATTTCAGGTGGCATCATTTACAGGTGAGAAACAAGCTATCGCAGACTATAAGAAGGCTATTGCAAGCGCGTATAAATCAGGTGTCCTTGAAGGAGTGGCTTCAGGAACGGGTTTGGGGGCCTTAACGTTGGTTATCTTCAGTAGTTATGCTTTAGCCATATGGTTTGGCTCGAGGATGATTGTTGAAAAAAATTACACAGGGGGTACCGTCCTTATTGTCCTTATTTCTGTCGTGGTTGGATCCATGTAAGTCCATTCTTTCCATCTTACTGAACTTTTAAAAACTCAATTCATATATATTGAATCGAAAATTATCTGCACTTAATCTGAATCATATAAGTAATCTCTTCAAGGATAATGCTGAAGTTTGTTCTGTTTTATAGGTCTTTGGGGCAAGCATCTCCTTCTATGAGCGCGTTTGCTGCAGGACAAGCAGCAGCATATAAGATGTTTGAGACCATCAATAGAAAATCAGAAATCGATCCTTATGACCCCAATGGAAAAACAATGAATGAAATTCGCGGAGAAATTGAGTTAAAAGATGTTCATTTTAGTTACCCCAGCAGACCTGATGAACCAATTTTTAGCGGATTTTGTCTTTCCATTTCAAGTGGCTCAACTGTTGCATTGGTTGGACAAAGTGGGAGTGGGAAATCGACAGTAATTAGTCTCCTAGAGCGGTTTTATGATCCGCTGGCTGGAGAAGTTTTAATTGATGGAATCAATCTTAAAGAATTTCAGCTAAGATGGATCAGACAAAAAATCGGCCTAGTAAGTCAAGAGCCTGTATTATTTGCATCTTCAATCAAAGATAATATCGCGTATGGGAAGGATGGTGCTACCATTGAAGAAATAAAGGTCGCAACAGAGTTGGCCAATGCTGCTAAGTTCATTGATAAATTGCCTCAGGTATGGTTTAAGCTACTTTTACATCTTTACTCTTATTGTTCTAGCAAGTTAACATATACAATGTATTAAGCTTTGGTTTGTGTTGTTTATCTTTTCAGGGGCTAGATACCTTAGTCGGCGAGCATGGAGCACAACTATCAGGAGGACAAAAGCAAAGAGTGGCTATAGCAAGGGCCATTCTAAAAGATCCGCGAATTTTACTTCTAGATGAAGCTACAAGTGCACTAGATGCAGAATCTGAGAAGATTGTGCAAGAAGCATTAGACAGGATAATGGTAAACAGGACAACTGTCGTTGTTGCTCATCGTTTGAGTACAGTTAGGAATGCTGATATGATAGCAGTCATTCATCAAGGGAAGGTGGTTGAGAAAGGTAATATTGTATTCTAATGTCACCCTTTTACAAATCATGACTTGCTTATAAAATTGTGACTGTTTAAATAAAGATGGTTTTCTGATAATCTTTTTGTCCGTTGCAACGAATTAGGTCCACACTCGGAACTATTGAATGATCCTGAAGGAGCATATTCACAACTTATACGATTACAGGAAATTAGAAAGGAGTCTGAACAAGTTGAGGATATTGGAGATCATTCAATACACTCTAGTCAGAGAAAACTATCCTTAAGATCATTAAGTCACGAATCCTCTAGGAGGGTGAGTAGTAGTCGCCGTCACTCTTTCTCTGTAGAAGGTACTACTGCTACATTGTCCCCTCCAGAAGAACAGCAAGAAGTTTCAATTTGGCGCATTGCTTCTTTGAACAAGCCCGAGATTCCATCACTTCTTCTCGGAGCTATCTCTGCATGCGCGAATGGCCTTATTTTTCCACTAGTCAGTATAATCCTTTCTAGTGCAATCAAAATGTTTTATGAGCCTCCTAACAAACTAAAAAAGGATTCCAAGTTCTGGTCCCTTATGTTTCTACTCCTTGGTATAGCATCACTAATTACTCAACCACTTCAATTCTTCTTCTTTGGTGTGGCCGGTCAAAGGCTAATACAACGTATTAGGTCCATGTGTTTCGAAAAAGCAGTCCACATGGAAGTTGGTTGGTTCGACGAGCCTAATCATTCGAGTGGTGCAGTTGGTGCAAGGTTGTCTGCTGATGCAGCGATTGTGCGTGCTTTAGTTGGAGATACACTAGCATTGACTGTTCAGAATATTGCAACAGCTACTGCTGGTTTAGTGATTGCTTTCACTGCAAACTGGATATTGGCATTCATTATTCTAGCCTTAATACCCTTTATAGGCCTTAATGGATATGTCCAAGTCAAGTTTTTGAAGGGATTCAGTGCAGATGCTAAGGTTCGATTCTCTTTAACTCGATCTTTGTATATGTTTATATGCCATAACAACTACATTTCATTACAAAATAATCCTTATGAACATTTACATACATTTTAGAATCATCTGAAAATGGAAAATAAAGTGACGTCCTCGGCTTTAAAAAAAAAAAAAAAAAAAAAAAATTATTTATGTAATATACGTGCAGTATATGTAGGAATTTAAAGATTTATATTTTCAATTGACGAACTATATGTTATAAGAATAATGTTGGAAAATAAAAGCTCTAATTTTTCCCTTAAACTATGTAACATGACAAGTTGTGTACATTAAGCAAAAATTGAGAGTAATTGACTTGAATCCATTTCTCACAAAAAATTCTTTGAAATTTTGCAGAAGAAGTATGAAGAGGCTAGTCAAGTTGCTAATGACGCGGTTGCCAGTATAAGAACCGTTGCTTCTTTTTGTGCCGAGGAGAAGGTAATGCAACTATACGAAAAGAAATGTGAAGCCCCAATAGAAGCAGGTGTGAAACAAGGAGTGGTTAGTGGGGTGGGTTTCGGGCTATCTTTTGCTTTGCTTTTCTTTGTCTACGCCGGAAGTTTCTATGCTGGAGCTCAACTTGTTGCTCATAAGAAAACAACATTTGCTGAGGTTTTCAAGGTATATCAGTATTGCATTTGCTTCAAAACCTTCCAAATGATACAATTTTTTCCTATGTTTAAAATGTATGTTCTTCTATAGGTATTTTTCGCGTTAGCTTTCTCTGCAATAGGAATATCACAATCAAGCTCCTTTGCAACTGACAGTAGTAAAGCCAAGGATGCAGCTGCATCCGTATTTGCCATTCTTGATCGTAAATCTAAGATTGACTCAAGCGACGAATCTGGGATGACCTTGGATAATGTCAAGGGTGAACTTGCGCTTCAACACGTGAGCTTTTTGTATCCTAGTAGACCCGACATTCAGATTTTCCAAGACTTGTCCTTGACTATTCACTCTGGCCAGGTAATCTCTAAACTCGAACATGCTCTTACATATCCCTCATACTAATTTGCTATTGTCTTGCCAACGAATGCTCGTGTACGGTCTAAAGTGATTTAATTTTTTTAATCTTTATCTTCGCTTAACAGACTGTTGCTCTTGTGGGAGAAAGTGGATGCGGAAAATCAACTGTCATATCCCTCTTACAGAGATTTTATGATCCAATTTCGGGTTGTATCACACTTGATGGGGTTGAACTTAAGAAGTTTCAATTGAAATGGTTGAGACAACAAATGGGACTCGTAAGCCAAGAGCCTGTCCTTTTTAATGATACAATACGTGCCAACATCGCGTATGGAAAGGGTGGCAATGCTACTGAGGCCGAAATCATAAATGCTGCAGAGCTCGCAAATGCTCACAAGTTCATAAGTAGCTTACAAAATGTATGTACACATAATAGTATTTTTTTTATACTAGTAATGCATTATTAAATCTCTTTAGTATTTATGCATTGGTACTTAACGAATTGTGTGACATATTGCACGTAGGGCTATGACACTATCGTAGGAGAACGAGGAGTTCAACTGTCCGGAGGGCAAAAGCAAAGGGTTGCCATAGCCAGAGCCATAGTAAAGAATCCAAGAATATTACTATTGGATGAAGCTACAAGTGCACTTGATGCCGAATCTGAAAGAGTTGTGCAAGATGCACTAGACCAAGTTATGGTGGATCGTACGACAGTTGTTGTTGCTCATCGCTTATCTACCATAAAAAACGCGGATGTGATTGCAGTGGTAAAGAAAGGGGTCATTGCAGAGAAAGGGAAGCATGAAACTCTACTTCGTATCAATGATGGTGTTTATGCTTCTTTGGTTGCACTTCACATGAGTTCATCCTCCTAACCATACCGCAAATTTTGTTTTTAATTTTGCTAGTTTCTATTTTTACTACATGAAAACCTTCTAGCATATACCTCATCATGAAATCGATCTCATAGGAGATATGTTGGAAGTTTTAGGAATTTTTTTTTTTTTAAATCTTTATTATACTGAATTCTTTTTGTCCATAATTTTGAGAGTATCATTTAATTCTTTGTAATCGTAATGCCAAATTCTTTTTACGAAAAATCAATTATGGAGTATATTATAACTTCAGAATACTTGTTTATTTACAGTGTAGTCATCACAATGAACTTAGAATTGTATAATTCCGTTACTCAATTTTTGATGCAAGGATTTTCTTAAGTATATACGAAGTACTTCATATCATATTCACTTGGTAATCTTACTATGGTAGTGTAGAGTTCTAATGCTCTTTTTGTCCACTAGAATGAAATGGATTATAAATCATCAGAAGAATACAACTAAAAGTTACAATAGTACGGAGTATAATATATGGTATGCAACTTATATTTTTTTAGTAAAAAAATTTACATAGTAAGGTTAACTGGGCCCAACTAAAGGCTCCTATCACAGAAAACCTAGATGGCAATACCCTAGAGGGGTAGGGGGTGAGATTTGTTGCTGATGATCGAACCTTGCACCTTAAGGATGCGAGACGACCTCTTATACTACTGCACCAAGAGGGGAAAAGTATGCAGCTTATATGGTTCCTAGGTTGGACTTCCTATTTCAAAATTAAACCTAGCGTGTTTGTACAATTATATGTAGGACCCAGTATGCCAATTTTACTAAATTTTTAGTGTCTCTATACATAACCCCAACTCCACGAGAATTGAACCCCTAATCTCGGTTTTACGATTGCCACATACTCTCATAGTGTACTACTGTACTATGAATCTATGATGCTATCTATTCTGGGACAACTATATCTCAGGCACACAGCAATATGGCGCACAAAGTAAACGATACGTTGTGACTGCTTAAGGCTAGTAAGTAGTGCCGTACGTTGTACTGTTGCTTTACTAACAGTTTTATGACATTGACACCCTTTGTATTGAGCGATTCATTTATCAATTAAGGAGTTCACAGGTGCAAATTTATGCCTTTTAAAGTTTGACTACTTCTTGCCACTTTGCGAGTCATTTCTATGTAGAATTTGTTATATACGCCCGCTTCTATGCCTTTGAAAGAATATTGGGGCCGGGACAAAGCAAATCGTGTAATTTTCACTAATTGATGAGGCATTGGCCTAGTGATTAAGATTGAGCGCTTGTATACAACCAGCCCAAATATAAATACGAAATATTCTAACTATCCTCCCTTCTTTTCCGTTTAAGCTCAGACGGTAAATTCTTTATTTTTATGGGAGTTACTAGCATGTTACATGTTAACACACTATATAGTACAAACAACAAGGCGTATATTTTAATCAAACAGAGGTAAGCAATGAGAAATATCAAATGTACAAAGCAAAAGATTTTGTTAAATGCTGTTCAATTGGGATGATAAATAATTATACTATTTTTTTTTTTTTGAGGAAAATAAATAATTATATTTAGATGACACGTATGTGTAATTTATATTTGTATATAGAGGCGCATATAATGAATATATGTGTAATTTATAATTATAGGATAGTTTTTAAATGGATACAATAAAATTGTGGCCATTATATTAGATTAAATCTCAACCCTTCATCTACTTTAATTAACACAAACCGTTGATTGGGAATTAAAAATGACTTTTTAGTTTTTTTTAAAATTTATTTGGTTAAACGAAAAAAGTTATGTCAGTTTCTCCTTCAATACTTTGTTTTGCTTCTCTTTTGTAATCAAACATGAAACATGTTTATATTTAATCTCCAATTGTTTCTCATATCAATGTCCAAGTTTCTTGATCTATTGAATGTTCCATTGATCCTTCCCCTCCTGACCTCCTCAATTCATTTGTTGGGCAAAGCTTAAAGTAAAATATGCATGACCATGAAAACCGTTAATTTCGATTACATCTTCAATGACATACTCATGTTCTTATGATTTTTTTTTTTTTTTTTTTTTTTTTTTTTTTTTTTTTTGTTTTTGAAAAATTTGGATCAACAATTATCTCCATTGTATTTTAATTTGTTATAATCCTTTAAAATCTAAATGAATAGAGAAGAATTCCAAAAGAGAGAGGATCATGGATCAAAATATTGAAGGAGAAACTGAATCAAAGAACGTGTTTTATTTGGTCAATTATCCTATATTTTTTTTTTAAAAAAAAAATGAATAATTATCTTAATCAACAGTTTATATTAAGTCAAAAAAATTAATGGCTGGAATTTTATCTAATATAATGACTACAATTATATTGTAGTCATTCAAAAGTCATCCTATAATTATATAGTGGCGCATGTAATGAAAGTTTTGTGCATGACATTATACAAACCACAACACAAAAATTGGTATCCATGGTTAAAATCATATACCAGTAAAAAGGCTGTAATCCTGAGAAATTATTATCGACACCAATCAACAGTACATATTCATATTAATCATTTCAAATTCGAAAGGACCCCATTAAAATTCCTCTTACATTAAATAAATTATTCTACTATAATGACTAAATTTCTTTTCTAATAACTGCACCTGCATACATAAAAGCAACTCTTCTAATAATAATAATGCCTAATTTATGTTAATAATAATACTAACATATACTTAGTATATTTTTAAACTTAAACTTTTTTGGGACCTTCATAGGAGATATGATTTTGCCTGTTGTTGTTGATCAACCCCATTCTTTCCTGTTTCGGGCTCGGTCGTCGATCGCCTAATCAGAAGGCGAACGGTGGTTGTTTTCTTGATGAGGATGGTAGATTATGGCATTAGAAGTAACATCAAAATCCCTCTTAAAATGACTCCAAAATGAATTTTCTTCAGATGGATTTGCCATTTTTTGATCTATTATTCCATTAATAGCTTCTGGTATTGGTTGATCTTTCATTACTTTCTTCCAATAATCTTCAGGACTATTTCTTGCACCAATTCCATTGGCAAACTGTAAACAAACAAACAAAAACAAAACTATCAGAAAATTTACTAGTACACATATTTTCTTTTCACGGAAAAGAAAGATATCATTAATAAGAAATCATGCGACATCTACAATTGTATTGATGAACTACTAGAGCGGCGATAGCTAGGCAGCTTACCAAGAGTAGTATGAAGGAGAGGAAGAAAACACTAGCAAACTTCATCGCAAAGATTGACAAATGAAAGAAAAAAAATGTGTGTTTTTTGTGAGTTTGTCTACTTGGTTATGAACAGATAATATAGGGTTAGATCACTTATATTTATTTTATAAGCTAAGGTAATTATAACGGTCTAACAATGTTTAATTTATATAGTATAGTAGTAAAATATAGAGGGAAAATGAATAGTAGTAGGTACCCAAATTCCACTGTATAAGATAAAGTCAATTATAATCCTCAAAAGAGCATTAGAAGAAAGTCAAAAGGCAATTATTCCCTTTGGTGTGGAACTGTGGATTTTGTGATAACCTATTTTATGGGTGTACATAGATTTAATTAAATTATTTAAGTGGACATATTTTTTTTTTTTGAAAGATATTTAAGTGGGCATATAATTATTGATGATTGATTATCTTTTGAAAAAATTTAGCTCTATTAATAATTTAATTATGAGAACAAGTAACTTAAAAAGTACTAATTTTTTAGAATTAATTAAGAAAGTTTGATGATACTAAGCATATGCAATAGCATATTTCTCGGCTTGATTGTTTACCAATCCCTTCTCTAAAATTTTTCATTTTTGACAATTTTTTTTTATAGAAAATCACCGACAAAATATGAAAACCTTAGAGGCGAAGGAATTAACTTATTCTGAATTAATTTCCATGTAGATATTTTGTTCTTGTCATTTCTTAAGTTTCCTTCTTCATTTTTGCTAAATGAATTTTATTTATGGAAAATGTGCTAATAATGCAATAATTAAGGAACTGAGTATGAGATTACATACATAAGGAGAAATCTCCGGAGATCAATGATCATACTTTTTTTTAAAGAGCAATTATCATACTTGCTTCACTCTGAAATGCACTAATTTAGCGAGGTGATGTACTGTGCACTTGTGCAGCATAATTGATTTTGGCTAAAAGCCTCCTAGAAGTTCTCAATTCATTAAATTTTATGAATTTGATTGACCTTACCTTAATTTTCTCTTACTTTTGATATTTTTTATTTGCAAAATAATGCTTCTAGAGATTGCTGTTTTGTCAATAAAAGTGGAGTTTGTTAGACAGTAAAGATTAAAGTATGATTTTTACCCTAAATTGAAGTTGATAGAGAAAAAAGGTGGTACAAACCCAAAAAGTACGGGTTGAATCTTGAATGGACGAATAAGGAGTATACCTCCATATACTTAATTAATTAGGATTATACATTATCAATATAATCATACCTAGTAGCTAGACCCTTTGAATTGAAATACAAGTGTGTATATTTGACTATTACATCTCTTAATTAAAGCATTGTTTCTTAAAGAAATGAAAACACTAGGATGCAAAACTTGAAACATACTTCACATATGCTAAATTGACTATTAATATTATTATGTAGATAGATGTATAACATAAATTAAAGTGTGTGAATAGATTAAAAGTCAAAGAGTCAACAATATATAATTAAATGACGAAAGAAGCATGTGAAAGTGTATACTAAGAGAGCGCGGTGGGAATTTGGCCAAGTATGTAGTCTTAATTCAGCTCCTTTGCCTTAAAAGACGCATGATGCACTGTTAACAAGTCAAAAAAGAAAAGACACCAACTCAAAATTAATTGTATTAGATTTAATTTGTTGTTATCTTAAAAATAGTTCAATTGTGTTTTTTTAGTAACTGCCAAACTCCAAAGTTGACTTTTGGCCTTGAGAATCTTCTTCGTTCTTTGATTTGATTGATGCATAAGGTAGTCTGGGAGTAGGAACGATTGTGGCTTTAATGCCACTTTCTACGATTATGAATTGTTTGCAAATGGAGTATATATTATTTTCCAGCAAATCGTATGAATGTATCATCATGTATTCATGTATAGTGATGCATAGTATTTTGACCTACTTTATGAAAAAAAATCTATTTGTCTAACTAGTTGAATTGGTTCGGTTGATACTCTAAAAAAGTTAAATTGTTGCAAATACCTGTAATGAGAAAATAGGGTGGATGATATATTAATGTATAGCAAAATCAATTAGCCATTAATCGATTTTATAAGATGCCTAGATAAGTAGAGTGATATTATGGCTTTATATGATTTATGTATGATTGTATTTATAATTAGATAAGGTGAAAGATTTAGCTGAATTTGGTTCCCATGTCCAACTTAATTCAGCAGATCAAGTTTGATCTTGAAAGTTATGTTAAATATATATTTATGTAGAGCTTGTTTTCATAAATTAGCCTAAACAAGCTCAAATAAATTGTTTTAAAAAGCTACATCAATCAAAAGCTAATGAAAAGGCCATCCAAAAGCCATTTACCATACACCATCGATATTTTAATAAACAATATATCTTCCCCTTTAAACTAGCAAAAATCCGACTCAAACCTTGAATTCCTAATATATTTTTTTTTTTTGACAAGAATTAAGGATTTATTTATTTATTTTTATCTCTAGTTTGGATTTTTTTTTTTTTTTTTTTTTTTTGGGTATTAAAAAGTCAACTAGTAGCTGCGTGGCACCGCAAACATTGACTTCTTTTCTACATCACATGCATGCTTTACTCCGGGTTATAGACAAACAAAGATAGGAGACTTACCTTTTTCTAAAATGGGAAAGGCATCAAATTATAGATTTGTATATTGTATAATATAATTATCTGTTGGCAAGAAAATATCTAATTTTATTCCGGATATTATTTCTACAGAACAACTCTTTAATAAGGTAAGGTTAGAATAATGAGAACGAGGATGCCACGGTCGTTTGTTCATGTTGAATTACTTGAATAGTTTATATGTCACATTGGAACCAACCATTGGCACCCAACATCCCAACCTCACCCTTTCGGTTACTCGACTATATATGTCACATTTAACTACAACTCGAGATTGTGTTGAGATATCATAATTATCTTTGCTTACTTTACTGTGTTACTACATACGTAGTTGTATGAGAGTGAGGGATAACTCAAATGGTTTGAGCTTTTCTCCGTTTCAGGAGATTTGGGATCGATTCTCACCCCCTGTTTTGCGGCTCTCTAAACACCCAAAACATATGTAATTGTATAAAAGTGATCCCTTAATTATTTATAAACAAGTTGTAAATAATAAACTCAAACTTAAGAAATAAATGGAGTTAACTAAATTAATTGGATGTGATACAATTAAACTAAAATTTAAATTTAGTTGCACTAAATTAAGTTGAATTAAACTGAAATTAAATGAAACTAAAAAAAAGAAAAAAAAAAAGGCCAAAAGAACATAGCATGTTACATGTCACTCCGCTCCGTAACAATGTAACTATACCTAACCATCATGGAATGTAATTACAAACTATTTTTCTTAATTGAAAACTACCCTTTCCTTAAATTAAAAAGATGAGTACAAGCACTCATATTAAAATGTTTTGTAGGGTGACAAACTGACAGTTCATAAACCACTATTGTATGCAATCATACATAGACGAAATCCATAAACTTTGTAGTGAGTGCAAATCAACCTAACAACTAACTAAGATTATGATTAGTTTTTGAACCAAATAAACAAACCTAATTGTCCTTCACTTAATGATGTGTCCTCCTTCAACATTTATCCATAATCAATCACATAATACTACAATAAACTTACATTATTAATTAAACATTATATGCATTCCAAAACTTGCATTATGCCATATAAAACATGTCGATTTAATTTTTTAAGCTCTTTTACGCCAACCTACCAAGACTACGATAAACTTAAAGCTACATATATTCTGTTTTTTTATTTATTTTTTTAAATTTTTTTTAATTTATTTTTTAAAATTTATTTTTTTTAATTTTGACAAGACGTACATATATAATTACAGTACATAAGTTACTAATTTACCTCATAAATGGCACATAATGATGTGCATCGTCCATGTGTCGCCATATAATACACCGCTTGCGTATAAAATAGAGACAATTACTATATACAGTATTAATTATTATGCTTCAATATTGATACGGTTCTGGTTTCATAAGAAACGAATATTGCTGATAATGCAATAAAATAGTAGCACTCAGTATAAATGGTTCCAATTTCATGGGATATAAAAAAATAAGGATCGGATTAAAAAATAGTCCAAAAATTATAGTAGTGATTAGGTACAAATAACGGCTTAATTCGTCTTTTTGCCCTCCTCCAAATAAGATAATTAAGTAGAGTTATTATGGTCACAATCAAGTTAAATTGACCACTTTTTAGTGATGTAGACATTTTTATTAAGTCAATAAGCATTATAATGTAATTATGTGGTATAAATGCATTTTTTTATTGTCCAATTGAGTTACATTTACGATTAAAACCTCCAAATGATCTATTTACACATATATGTTTTCAGTCTTTGCCACTATGCTAAGACCTCATTAATATATACAACTTATAATTATAACATTATTATAAGTGTATTATGGTTGTGATGTTTAGCGCCGTAGCATATTAAGACAAAAGAGATTACTAATTAGCCATCATATTTAAGGTAAGGTCAAAAGTTGTTTACGTATTTGGTTTATCAAGCTAAACTAACACCAATCAAGTTAATATAATATGAAATATGTTAATTGTCATGTGCTATTCCTTTTGTCATGATTAAAACTCAAGAATTGTTTACAAAAGTAAATGGTTATTTGGAGGCAAAATATTCCACGCTTAAATTAAACAACGGGTACAATATCTCTGTTACGAAAACCATGGGTAAAGAATTGAAAGCTTGAAATTATGTGTCATTAGATTTTGGGATACATCACAAATTATTAAATTCATATAACTATATTTAATTTTATTATTAAAAAAAAAAAAAAATCTACGCTTGTTAATGGTAGATTGATTTATTGTTCAAAACCAATTTATCGTGCTACATAATTAGGTTTCTACTCAAGTTATTGTGCATGACAAAATGTGGAAAAAAATTTACTCATACTTAAATGATCTTCTTTATTTGATTTTTGATTGATTTTGTATAAAATTTTATTACAATCAACCAAATAAAACAGCTATACCCTAATCATCAATAAGAGCAAGTATGAGGCTTTTCCCAAGTTTTTAGACACCTACAGTTGGCGTGTATCATCACTCACCCTAATAGAAAGACGCAAAATTTCACTATAACCCTATTAAAGTGCAACACTATAAAAATGCTAACCCTATGGTTGGCGTGTTTCATCACTCACCCTAATTGGTGAGTATGATAATGACCCAAATCGTGTGATATATACACGCCCATAGAAAGAGCAACATTTTCATTGTAACCCTATAAAAATGCAACACTATATAAGAAAGAGACCTGAAAAAGAAAAGGGAATATACAAAGTATTGAGAAAACATGAAAGATAATATAGGTAAAGGGGCAATAGAGACAAGCATGGCATCAAATATGTTGACTTTCATTTTATGGGCCAAATAATTCTTAGATTTGCTGACTCCACTCAATTCAATATTACCATATCTACTTTTCTCGTCGAAAGGAAAAATAAATCTGTACAGTGAAATGTTGTTGTTGTTGATGTGATGATGATAAATTAAGATTCGATTGTACCTCTCCGTCATATAATTCATCACCTTTATCTAGAAAATTCCCAACTATGCTTAGCTAATAAGACATTTAAATGCATCATCAACAGTGTCGAAGCTTAATGCATGTACTAGTGGTATCATGCATATCCAATTGCTTTAATTTTCTTTTTTTTTTTCTTTTTTTTTTTTTTTTTTTTTTTTTTGTCAAATAGTGTAGAAGCTTATAACGTATATGAAAGGCCAATTGTAGTAGTGTACCCCAAAAATCACTAACTAAATTAAGATAAATCGACAACACCATTTATATTTACATTAGAAGTGAAAACATCTATTTTATACAACTGTCACATATCCTAATACGCATATATCATTTCAATTTGACCATAATATCTTATTTGATTTGTTATATAGTATATACAATAATATGTATATGAAATATATGTTAGGAGATGGACACATGTCCAAATAACATTGATGGATCACTTGTATAAAAATTCATACTTAATTAATTCTTATTTTGCTAAGATGAAAAGGAAAAAATAAAAATAAAAATAAAAAATGAACACTCAAATTATAATGTCTAAGCATGAACTCATAATGATGTAAGTTTGCCGCGCAAAGTAGTGAAATTAAGTATGCCACCTAATTACCCCTCAATGATTCAGGTTGAGAGGGAATGATGAAACAACAACTTCATTTTGCACTTTGTAGCGTCAACATCCAACACCTTTTTAAAGCCAAAGATTCGGCCAAAATTCATTAACAAATTAGGGAAATTATTAATTAGGACTAATTAATCTTTCTTATGTTCTCATTGTTTTTTATCCCAAAAAAAAAAAGTTTTCAATAATTTTTCTATTATTTATGGTCCCCTCGTTTAGAAATAGATTAAAGGGAAAAAGTAGCCAAATCTTATTATGGAAGGAATATTGTAGAGAAGAGGTACAATTATTGTTTGGTCCAAGAAAGTTATCAATTAGCTACGTTGATAAAGTTTGGCAAATTAGTCAAGTAGCATTTGTTTTGGTTCAATTAATCTGGACATGTTAATATCGATGATAGAGGTTCACTTACAATGGACAAACGAAAATTTTCAGTGGTGCATCATTCTAAGGGCTTGCCTGAATTGGGTGAAACGGAGGATAAAATTTAAGTGGATTGCAACATAAGTCTCGATTTTAAATCTGAGTTGTTAGCCTATGATCAAACTTGTTACAGTAACCATCATGATGGCTAGGAACATACTATGGTGTAGCCAGCTACATATAAGAATTTGTGAATTATATATGTACTAATGTACGCACGGTATATATAGAAAAACCATACATACGTATTTAAATAAGTTACTCCCTCCGTCCCTTTATTATATGTCTATTTCTAGTATTTATTACTCACATAATAAAGAGAAATAGGCATCTAATTAAGGGATGGAGGGAGTACATCGTAATATTTGCGTTTGCTTGTGACATTAAGCTATTCTCTTCAATAATCTTAACTAATCGACATTAGTCTGTTCTCTATGTGTGTGTATATAAATGAATTCAATTGTAAATATTTGTAGTCATCAATAAATAAAAAAGTAATATACTAAAGAAATACTCATTGAAAGAAATACAAGTTAATATTTCACATGACTATGCCTTTTCTTATTTTTGTGAATAATGCCAAAAATAGAAATGTCATTCCGGTCATTGAGTCTAGTTCATTTATGAGCCAGAACCTCATGTTAATTCATTGTATGATTCGTATCCATGAAGTCAAAATTTAACTTTGATGTTGGAATTAGGCCAAATTTTGTTAGTAGAATCAGTTTTAATTTTTAACACCATTAAACAAAAAGGTCAACTTGCATCGATTAATTTAGATTGAAGGAAGTAGATACCAATACATATATACACACAAATAATCAAATCAAATCAAATTAGTTTAGATCTTTGTAAATCTACCGATAACAAATTTTGTATTTTATATTTTTGCTTTGTTAGTCAACTACACGACTACATACGGTGACTTCAAGAAATAGAAGTGTAGATATTTTGCTCTAATTAAAAAATTGGGTTATATTGTATATAATAGTCGTGAAAACTCAAAAGTCGTTAGAGGACAATTTTCCACACCCTCTAATAAACAATTCGTTATGATTTATTCGAAATATTCTCTTACTAGTAGTATTTTTCTACAATTTATTTGTTTAAACAAGGAATAACTATAGGATGCACAGTCCAAAAATTGATAATTTGATACTTTTGTAATGTTGAATTAAATCTTCGATCTAATATGAAATAAAGTCAAAAGAAAGTTTATACTCATAATATAAAGTATACTTTTAGATGTCAAAGTAATCAATTGTCCGAACGGTTTCACATTGGTTCAAAACTCGTCTATAATATTACCCGTCTTAATCTTTATAAGATCCGAACATTTAAAATAATAAAGAATAAAGTGGAGATGCGATGCACCTTTCTTCTTCTTCCCAAGGCACAAAACTCCATCATCACCATAGAAGTAATAAAAGAAGCAAATTAAACAAAGGTGGTTTCTTTGAACAGGACACACACTAAGACATGGGCAGTCTTTTACAACCTTGCAACTTCCTCTTCCTCCTCCGTTTGCTGGTAATATTTACTTTGTATTTTCTAGCTTCTCATTTTTTTCTTATACAAGTAATCTTTCTTTTTCTTCATTTTTTTAACTTTATTTATTTTTCAAAATTCTTAAATTAAATTGAGACACGTACATAATTTATATTCTATGCCAACACTCCATTAATTTATATGTATTTTTTAAAAAAATTATCTATCTCATGAAATAAATAATCTTATTTTATGATATTATGTGGTTATCACTAAAATTTCATAAAAATAATGGCATCTTGAATTCTTGATGTGTGTGTTTTCTTCTTATTTTTTATATTTTTCATCCTCAAACTTTATTTTAATTTTTTTTAAAAATGTATTTCCTTCTAATATTATGATAATTATTGAATATTTTGCAGAGCATGATCCATGGAAATCTTGGTAGAAAAATAGCAAATCATGTTCACGATGATGATCAACATATACATGTCCATACATCATTATCATCCAACATGGATCACATGGAAATATCATGGAACATATTCTTTCACATTGAAGACCTAAAACTTGGTAAAAAAATCCCATTATATTTTCCCATAAAAAACTCATCTTTTACTCCTCACATAATATCTAAACTAGAATCAAATTTAATCCCTTTTTCATCAACCCAAATTCCGAAAATACTCAAATTTTTCTCATTTTCTCAAGAATCACTTCAAGCTAAGGCCATAAAACACACCCTTATGCATTGTGAAACCCCTCCTTTAGAAGGTGAGACCAAATTTTGTGCTACCTCTTTAGAGTCTATGCTTGATAATTTAAGCCTAATCTTCGGATTAGGCGAAAAATTCGAGGTTTTGACAACTAAAAAGACCAAAAATTTGATCCCTATTTTGCAAAACTATACAATTTTGGAAGATCCTAAGGAAATTGTTGCAAATAAAATGGTAGGGTGTCACCCTGTGCCTTACCCTTATGCAGTGTACTATTGTCATGGGCAAGTGAGTGATAATAGGTTGTTTGTGATCTCACTTGAGGGTCAGGAGGATAGGCAGAGAATTGAAGCTGTTGCAATCTGCCACATGGATACTTCTCAGTGGGACCCACATCACGTCTCGTTTCGCGTGCTCGGGATCGAGCCCGGGGCTGCCCCTGTGTGCCATGTGTTCCCTCAAGATAATCTAGTATGGGTTTCATCCCATAACTCTGCTACTTAGTGTAGTGTAGTGTAGTGTAGTGTGTAAAATTAAGAGCATCTATGTGTTTGGGTAATGTGGGCTGAATTTGGTGCTTGTAAATCTTGTGTTAGTAGCAGTTTAAGTTTGTATGTGTACTTCATGATTGTATTGGCTTAGGCCTATTATGAGGATTTAATCTCCTATCTATTAAATTAATTTGTCAATATGTAAATTTGTTGAGTGTTATCACTAAATTTGTACAAGAAGCTTCATTTTTTTTTTTTTTTTTTTTTTTTTGGTGAGAACAAGAAGCTCCATTTCAATAGGCTCAATTATACTAAGGGACTAAGAGAGCTATGTTTTTCCTGGTCAGTATAATTTCAATGTGTCTGATTGTATTCTTGCTCCTTGCATAATCATATGTACGGAGTATATTTCAGTGTTCTAACATAAAACAATAAACATCGAATTAGATTAGAAATCCTTATTCTCGGATATTAAGCGTAAAATTGACAATTTTTGACATGACTTACCAATAAAAATTAAATCACACAAGAATTTGGTGGGGAAAGATTCAAACCCAACCAATTACCACAATGAATATGGCCCGAAGTTCAATACTTAATTTAAAACGCTCTAATCATAGTTGGCAGTTCTACAACTTTAACTCGTACGAAGTATTAAACTATTTGGGTTGATTTATACGCAGCATAAAATTGACTCAAATCCGAACATAGCGAAAGTTAGGCTTGGGTCAAGTGGCTCATATCCACGAGCTATGCTGGTAGTCTAGTGTACATGACGATTGGCACCTAAACATAACCCTTGATATCATCACGTCATCACTCGTTTCCAATAAAAGGTTCATAACAAAAGGTGGCTAAACTCTTAATGAAAGTTGTAACTAATTTTTAAATATGATATCCATACATGACCCATGCTGAATGGGCGTACCACTCATATTGGCTAATACAATGGCTCGGCCCATGCCCAATTCTTTACCCACCCCAATCCATTAGAGTTAGGCCTTCCAAAACCCAAAAACATCACCATTACTTACCATTCATCGAGAACATCTGTATAGTAGAGTCGTCTTCTTCCCTAACACCTTCTTTCTCTCTCTTCAACACACTCACTCTTCCAAGTTCCCAGAAATCACAAAAATGGCGGCAGCTTCAATTTCTACCTATTTTACTTGTTCTTCAATTGCTTCTCAGAAAACTAAAACCTCGTCATTTCCATTTCTCTCCCAAAGGTATCTTTAATTTCACCCAATTTAATTTTATTGCATTTTTTTAATTTTTGATGTAGTTTCTAATTCATTGATTTACAATTGCAGAAGCTCAAGTAAATCGATTGTCTCTGTACTATCCAATTACTCCAGTGATTATTCATCTATTTCTGGTAACTTGATTTCTTACTATCTACAAATTTATCTTTTCAATTATTTTTTTTCCGAAATTTGAAATGTTTGAGGATAATTTTGATTTGTTACTGAAACTTATATTTAGACTTATTAGCTGTGATATTTGCTTGCATTACAGTTTTCCCAATTCATTAAAAAAGTGCGAATTTGCAGTTAGTATTGTTGTGGGTATGAATTGGATGACTGTTTTTTTTTTTTGTTAGCTTTTGGTTGGTTTTATTTGTTGATTCAGGCATTTAGTTTTTTTTTTTTCTTTTTCTTTTTCTTTTTTTTTTTCGCTAATAGAATGGAAACTATAATCAGAAATAGAATGGAAATCTGAATCGAATATTATGATTGATTTGTGGTATTGCTCAATTTATGAAGTGAGGGAATGTAGAAATGGAAATGTACTGTCATTAGGGTTAGAGATATTTGAAGGGGATTGAGTACCATTGTATTTTCTCAATCAATTACAAACGAGGTTTTTATAAGGAAATTGGAATGATTCACAGGGAGGAAACTAAGCTAAACGATGTTAGGAAAGAGAAACTTATCTATCAGCAATAGAATAAGTGAACCCCTAACAGCTCTGTTGGTAGCCAATTATAGATAGCGGTAATGAGAATAGATTCAATTGTAATTTGGCAAGAAAAGTAGCATCCTAATGTCTTCAATAATGCAATCTCGTCCTCAAACTTGTGTTAATCTGTAAAAATGTCAACCAACTAATACCACCATAGATGCTAATGGATGGTAATGAAAAATTGTATATAAAAAAAAAAAAAGAGCCAACCTAGGGTGAACTAGTATTACCATGGGAATGAACCTTAATTTTTCTTACCATTTATTTCTACTTAACAAACGTGTTGTAAGCGACTAAGTGGTCTATTTGTATTGCCCTTTTTTTTCCCCTGGCATGACCGGAGTGGCCTATTGCCTTTAAATAAGAAATGTAGGTGAAGTTGCTGGTGATGTGTTGTATTTCTCTCTAAGTTGAGCTTGACTTTGTACGTTTAAGCTGCTATGTCACTACAATTGCAGGATTATCTAGTAAAAGCATTGGTCTGCCTTTGAAGCCCGATCAGTCTGGTCAGTACAATTCAACTTTAAGGTATGTTGCTGTTCTAGTTAAGATAGTTTATCCATTTGTCAATTTGAATCAATGTTACTTTTATCCGGAAACAAAGAACCCTGCTAGAATTCAGAAAGAAAGATTTGTAGACTTTAATTTATCTGTCAAACAATGTGTTAGTGTACTAGTATATCACGTTTGCATATCGTGTTATTGTAATTACTAGTATTTGATATTGTTTCTTGGATAGGGAAATAGAGGGGGAGGGGGGGGGGGGCGTGGTGTTATGGTCTTATATCTCATTGGCAATATCATATGACATAGGATGTACCATTGAAATGATCTAATCTTCAACCATATGGGTTCCTGCTTAAGAAATGTAGAGTTACACTCAATAGCAGCAGAAGGAAAGGAGTTAGGTCTCTTTTATCATTGTTAGTTTCTAAAGAACAAAGATCTATATATGATTGGACAATAACTGATGGAATAACCTTAGTTTATTTATTGCTGTATTTTTTGATTGACTATTGCCTTGATAGTTACATTCTTTCCTCATAATCTTCTACTTTGTGCCAGCAATGGGCCTATAGAAGCCAGAAAGGGTAATCCACCTGTAATGCCTGCTGTAATGACACCAGGGGGACCTTTGGACCTTTCTAGCGTTTTATTCAGGAATCGGATCATATTTATTGGGCAACCAGTGAATTCTCAGGTGGCTCAACGTGTTATATCTCAGCTAGTAACTTTGGCTACTATTGACGAAAACTCTGACATACTGGTATTCTTTTTAATAGCTCACATGTTCTTCCCTTTTCATATCAATCTTTGTACAAGATTCAGGGCTGAGAATTTCTGTGTCTGATGGGTATCTCTCCCATGTTTTCAGATGTATATAAACTGTCCTGGTGGAAGCACATATTCCGTGTTAGCAATTTACGACTGCATGTCTTGGGTAAGCTGTCCAAGATTATTTTGCAGTTGTTGGGGGCAAGGGTGCGGGTTATATTTGGTTTTATGCACAGTGTGAAAGAGAGATAGGGTACTAGTGGGTTCAGAATCCTTTTGCTGGTTCCTGGGGGTTCATATCATTAAAAGAATACCGGAAAGTTTCTGTTAACAACGGTATTTTCACTTTCAGATAAAGCCAAAAGTTGGGACAGTTTGTTTTGGTGTAGCTGCAAGTCAAGGTGCACTTCTCCTTGCTGGTGGAGAAAAGGGGATGCGTTATGCGATGCCAAATTCACGTGTTATGATCCATCAACCACAGAGTGGATGTGGGGTATGTGTTTAATTCTCATTTTATACGGTGTTAATGCAGCAAATTATACAAGTGGTTCTGGCTTAATATGTTGCATATTAGAGCTTGATCTTTGCATGTATCTTGTAGGGTCACGTTGAGGACGTCAGGCGTCAAGTGAATGAAGCAGTTCAGTCTCGCCATGTCAGTATCAGTCTCTATTCCTCATTTGTTTTAAGCAAGAATAACTATAACAGTCATCAGCTCATTACTCAGTATTTACAATGAACTTCTGTACTGATGGACTCAGTAAAGCAATTCAAACTAGAATCGTCAAATTCTTATCGATTTCAAATGGGTGTTGGGGGATAGACACGTATTTTATACAATTTATAAGTATTTGTAAATGGTCTTATGAATTTACTGCTTTACAGTGTGGTATTACTGAGACTAGTTCTGAACAAAACTTTCTTCCTTGTGGCTGTATTGCAGAAAATTGACAAAATGTATGCTGCATTCACTGGTCAACCACTTGAAAAAGTACAGCAATACACAGAGAGGGATCGTTTCCTATCTGTTACTGAGGTAACGTCAAGCAGATATACTGTAGAATATGTGGGCTTCATAAATGTTCCTTTTTACTTGAAAAAAAGCCCCTCTAATTTTTGCAATAAAAATAAAATGTTTTTGCATACTAAGAGAATAGCAATTGACTCATTGCTTGCAAAGTATAAACTTTTGCTTGAAAAGCAAACAAAGTTCAGTGCAAACCTTTTGCATATAAAGAGCCATTTTAAGTTATTTACAACATTTACTTGCAGTGTTTGTTCATCACCCCCGATTCTGGAATTTAGTAAAAATATTTCACAAAATTTTATAATTCTCGCCTGTCTGTTAAGAAATTGCTTCATCCTTTCCTCGCACCAGATTGGCTGAAGAAAGTGCTTAATGAGTGGGATCATGCTATCCATTTGCATGATCTTCACAGAATACACTGATATCAGCAAATTTTGGTCTGAACTCACATTGGTCATCACTCATGATTTCAGAGGTGGAAAATCCATAAGCCTTTTTTTTAATGTTTCCCATTACCCAATCTATTTTTGCAGAGACGGATCTTGTGTGTGTGTGTGTGTGTTTGTTAATTATGCTGCTTTTGTTATTCTATTTTTTCTTTAGGAAAATTTGTCAACAATAAGCCTACTCAAAATAAGCCAACTTTTTAATTAACTCAAAATAAGTTAACTTTAAAGAGGTATTTTCTTTCAATAAGTCAACTGACCTGCAACCTACAAAACAGGTAATTTTTGTAATTAAAATAAATTTACTAGTATTAAATTTAATTTGATGTTTAGCTATAATTATATTAAATAAAAATATTATAGAAAATTAAACAAATTATACCAAAAAAAAAAAAAAAACTCCAGCAACCCCCACCCTCAATTGGTGGCCAACGACCACCTCCTTCCCACGTCTTCACCCCTTCCATTCCCGTCCTACAGACCACTGGTGACCAGCCTCACACCCTAATGCCTTGTCAGCCACTGTTATCCCCACCCTGAGGTTCCTTTCTCTCACCTACGGCCCACCTGACCCTGTCTCTTACTCCTCCCTAACGCCGGTCTTCAACACCCGAAATTAACCCATACCCGTAGATTCACACCGAAACCCACCTCAAAACCCCAATACCCACCTCGAATCCCCACCCTAACCACCAAAATATCGCCATTTCTACTCCAAATTTCATCCCTAACCACCGAAATCCACCCCGAAACATCCAACAGCTATCCTATAGAATTCATCCCGAAAACCCCAGCACCCACCCGAAAAATTCGAAAAATAAAATATAAAGAAGGGAGGAGTAGAAAGGGCGGCGGTGGGAAAGGATAGAAATAAAGGGATCCGGTGGGTGTGCCGGCTGGTGTGTGTGTGTTGTGGCCGGCAAGGGGTGGGGGTTGCAGCTGTTTCGTTCTTCATTAAAGGAGGGGTATTTTTCTAACATATTTTGAATAACTTAATATTTTATTTTAATTAAAATTTTAAACAAACCAACTATATTAGGACACGTGGCATATTTAACCAAACAACAGGTTATCTTCAAGTTCAACAGGTTATAACTCATTTTGGGAAGATATTCTATAAAGGTTGACTTATTTTTAGTTAATCAAAAGGTTGGCTTATTTTAAGCTAATCACATAAAGGTTGACTTATTTTTGACAAATTTTCCTTTTCTTTAATGTTTCCCATTACCCAATCCATAAGCCTTTCTTTGGCTTATCAGCAAGATTGAGTCCTTTGTTTATATTCCTCCCTTCCTTGTGCAGGCGATGGAGTTCGGTCTTATAGATGGCATTTTGGAAACAGAGTATTGAGGATGCTGCGTATGACATGTTGCAATTTCATGGATGCATCTTTCTTATAGCTGTTGTACGAAGTATAGTTCACAAGTTGTCCAATACTAATTGTGTTGCATTGCAATCTCACCTTAACAACATTGTAATTGGAAGGGACATGGTTGTTGTCCTTGTATATCTTCAAAGAGGAATTATATTCAATTTTTTGAAAATCAAATGGTAAATTGTGGGCAAGTAATGTTACAATTGATTTTGTTTTGCTGAACAGAAAATCTACAGATCCAAATTCTGCTGCTAGCAGGAATGGATTTTGATTCATGAGGGAGAGGTGCAGGCAATTTATTGCTTTTACAAGATTTGTTTTGCACAAGGTCAAAATTGAAGAAAATATCACCTTACTATATAAATGGTATGACTGAAAACGTTTCTATAACTAGAAACTATTTCAATGGTTTTCATCATGATAAACTACTGCAATAACAAGTCTATGTTCATAAATTATAATTCAAGATGAGCCTTTTCATGGATGTGCACGTTCATAAACAAATCAATTTCAATCAATTTACAACTTGTGCCAAACTCACAAGAGCTTTAAGAAGTACAAAATGATTGCCTCCCTACAAACGGGAACCAACTTTCTTATTTTGGGGGTTGTGGGAGGAGATAACAATTCATGTATTTAAGGTTCTCCCTCCCCATAAGAATGTTGTGGTATAGTGTTAAGCCTACTCATACATCCATATAGTGTTCTGGCATGTTTGAAATGCTTCGCCTTATATCTGACTCAGTAGCACTTCTGGTGTATATCAGTATATGCTATGTACCTGAGAAAACAGTAAAAGACAATTGCCAAGAAAATCAGAAACAACGCCTTATAGCATGTGAAGTAAAGCACAACTAGTCCATTCTCAAAATCTGAACATTCAATCAGCCAAATGGTTGAATATTGAAAGTCTTGCTGATAGAGAAAATGTATAATCTCAAGCCTTCAAACATTATAACAGCCATCAATAATTTTTCAAGTTATGAATAGCAGAACGCTTTGACGGGATAGAAGTGTCTAGTAATTATTTTTGCTTATCTACTTATCTTTACACAGAACAGGGTAGCCCTTTTCAGTTTCTGAATGTTTAACAAGTGAAAAGATAATAGAACAAACAATTTACATAAAAGACTTACCATAATTTTGGCGAACTGTAGTGAATCTGTAAATGGCCTTGATTAAGGAACCGTATTTCTTTGACTTCAAATTTCCCATATGTCTGCATCAGAAAAAGAAAGCTGTAAAACATCCACTGTAAATATATGGTCAAGTAGCAAGATACAAGAAGCATAACTACAGAAAATAGGCCCTAACAATAGGGTAACGGAATGCACTAGGCAACCAAATTTAATATGGAGACACAGAGTACAACTAACAATTTCAATGTGCTAAGAAAATCTCCTGAGTACAGAGTAGCCTGATGTCAAGCAACGAAAATTGGATTATGAAGAAAAGAAAATAAGAGAGAGAACAATTTACAACCAGTGTGGTTCCAGAAACAGTGAGATTTACTTGTGGGAGCCTTTTCCATTACAAACTGTATCCTTTGTTTTAATTTTTTAATTTTTTTTTTTTTTTTTTTTACTGCTGTTTTAGCTAGTCCAGGAAAATTGTGCTTACAACGCAAGGTTATAATGGTTCACACTTCCAAAAGATTTACTCACACAATCTCAGTATAGCTTAATCTCCACGGTGGAAAGCCAAGATGACATCTTGCAGGTCCGTAAATTAAGAGTAGATCAGGTTCGGGACCAGAACAACCTGCTCATAGAAATTAATTGAATAAGGAATTACTTTCAAGAGACTAAATAGTTGTCAAATTTAGAAAGGAAAACTTCAAAGAAAACATTCTGAAAAATAGACAAACCAACTAGTTGTAAAGCCTCGTCAATGATTGGTTCAGTAAATTTTGTCTTGTCTCCATTACCATCCTTATACTTTGAAAAAAGCAAATTTGCTGCTTTCACTACACCTTCTTTCCCATCAGAGACTGAAACAAATTCCAAGATCAACTGACTAGGCTTTAGGACAGCTTCATCTGTTTCAACTGCCTGCAAAAATAGGATACGCTTTTCAACGAAAACTCCCGCAGAACTAACAACAACAACAACAAAAAAAAAAAAAGAATCTATCACAATATGATGGGATTAGATGCAAGTTTATGATTTAACCATTTTCCTATTAAGATAAATCCATTAACTATATGCAAACCCAAACTACTCTCTGTTAGATAACTCTGTAGCAAACATGCACAAAAGCCTGTCTGGTTAGGATCATATGAGAAGATTTGATACCTTCCGTGGTCTTGCATCGCATTCAGCTATAATGGTCTCCTGTAATTCCTTCAACACCCCTAAACAACCAGAACCTCAGGCAAACTGATACAGGCAATTTGAGGGGTTGGGAGTAATTTAAAATCTATTTATAGATCACCACAATTTTACCTTCCATATCATAAAGACAAACATTCTTCACTCCAATAGCAGTCACCCAATGCAAAAGCTCAATAACTTCTGAAATCTGGTGCGCTTCTTCACTTTTAATCACAATAGCCAGGTATTTCACCTTACTTGCATCTAAAGATCTGTATTTCTTAAAAAATCTACAAGTGATAAGGTAGCTTTCAAGCGTGTAATATACATCGTTTACCCAGTACCATATTGTCACCAAAAAATGTAGAACATTCCACAGTAGTATAGCAGAAAATCTAGTAACCTGCAAAGGCACATGATGATACAGATTACACATAAAAGAAATTACAAACAAGCATATGTGACACCCTGGTCATAACTTTGTGTGTGGCACACGAAAACACGAAAAACACAGTAGTTAGGTCAATTCATTAATAAAAAAAAAATAACTTTTCGCAAGTAACTGCATAGAAATCAGAATGCATTCCTAAATAAGTATCACATGCCTCAAGAACTACTGTTTCTATTGACTGTACATTATTTATTCACAATCAGCCTGGCTCAACATGTCCTATCTGAGTAATTGCCCGTATCTGATATGTGAGAGAAAATGTATCCTTTCCAAACATAAAACAGATAATTCTGTCCATTAATATTTGCATTGCAGATGATAGTTATCCACTCCATGCCCACCAACATAATCCGTAAACCTTTCAAATTTTTGTAGAGCATAACTCCATGCCCAACCTGCATGCAGTACCGCAGAGTCTTAAGCACTCCGGGATAATAAGATGCAAACTCTTACCTTCTCAGTCAGAGTGTGTAACCCTCAAAGGCCTAATATAATCCACCAAATAAATAGTACAACCTCAAAACAAGTTTGAGTTTACACTACCCAAGACCTATAGAGATTCCAGATCTCTTGTTCTATAGTTGCTTTCACTATAGGAGCTAAATCAAGTTCACTATAAGATACAAGTTCAAAACAGCTTCACCACGAGTAAATTCTCTCTCCAGTTCTAACACAATCCACTAACTGACTAACCTGCATCTCTCGTAATAGGCTAAGGTTTTCAATAGTTTCCTAGTAATCCCCCCCCCCCTTCTCTCTCTCTCTCTCTCAATTAAATGTACAAAAGGTTAGGGGGGGGGGGGGGGGGGGGGAGAAAGGCAGATTAATTGAGCAAAAAAAATATATATATATATATATATTTATTGAGATTACAGCATTATTGACAGTTTGATCATATAGCTAATCTGAAATCCCTTTTAACAATCAGACACTTAATATCTTCAAGTCAACGGATGTAACTAAGTTTAGTGCAAAATATTCATTAATTTGTCGCGTAAGTCAGAACAAGAAGTTCACTTCCATGAATTTTACAGCTCCAACTCCAACATTGAATAACATTAAAGAAAACAAAACTTAAGCAACAGATAAAGTTCATAGCAACATAAACAATGGTTTCCCAAAGGGTTAGTGCTCACCTTGGTCATCCAATATGAATGCAAGTACCTTTCTCTACAATCCATTAATCTGCAATTTCAACAAGACATCAAATATGTCAATATTCAATAAGAAGAAGAACCGATAAACAATTCCACAGTACAAAACCCAAGGAAAGAGCAAGTTTTTCGCCAAGGAGGACGAGAAAATATTAAGAAATTAAACTTCAACATACAAATAACAAACACAACCAGAAATTCAGGAAGTGTGTAAAGAGCTTTAGCATGACATTCGTCTATACCTGACTACAATTCCTCATTTTTCTTCCTTTCTTAATTGAACATATACTTTGTATGATACCCTTTTTTTTATCTCTCTATAATTTAGCTCTACCATAGACACCCCTACTTCCCTACCTAATAAGCAGAACTGTTGTCTCCCAAATAATCACCATCATTTTGAAAATCCAATCAATCATTGGCAGTTTTTATACATCTTAAACTAATAATCTATAGTTTTACACAATAATAGACTCTTGATTCTAAAATATTACCAAATGTACCAATACTTAATATGATCACCCTAACATCATAAGCAAAACTTCCACTTTCCAAGAAAATCACCATTGTTTAGGGATTAAATCAATAATTTAGACGTTTAATACATCCTAAACTCAAATCACATCGTAATTGGTTCATGATTTTTTCATTTAGCTATTCAACAATGTGAGCCCCATGCCGGTTTTCTCTCCTCTCCCCATTACTCTCCTACTCTAACCAGGCCCGTCCCTGAGGCAGGGCAGGAGGGAAAAGAGCTCTGATTTCATAGTTAAATCCTAACATTAAAGTGTTGTGCAATACATTAGCAATCAAATTTGATTCATAATTATAGGGATATTTGATTCAATTATCGATCTCATAATTTTAAGGATATTTGATATGATGATAACAAATACAAACAACTTACCTCAGAAGCTGCTTCAATGGGGGATACAAGAACTAGATTCAACGGATAACGCCAACTGCGCTTCAATGGAGAACGTTGAGTGCACTTCAATGGATATCTCACTAATCTGAGAGAGAGCAATTCTATGGATCCCTATGACCCGTTACAGTTATTAAAGGAATAGATCCGTCTAATAAATAAATGGGCTGAATCTTTATACGATAATCCTGTTTTAAAAAGTACGGAGTATTAGTTTAAATTTACATTTCTTTTTCCCAAATATTATCTTCACACACCAAAGTTTGTATAATTTGTCACATAAATAAAAAAAATAAAAACTTGTATAAATTGTTTGTAAGTTTTTTTTTTTGTTTTGTAGTGTTTTTTTTTCAATTTTAAAAACGACTGAAATTACATTAATTAAACTGAGTTTACAACAAAAGAAAGGAAAATATGGTAACATAAATCAATTACAACTAGCTTTTGGACCCGTTCTACGCACGGGTTATGCTTAAGTTATAAATTTATTTGAAACTTTACAAATTATCTTGTCACCAAAAAAAAAACCTTTACAAATTATTTGAATGAATTTATTTTATCGTCTTTTGACATATTATAATATTTTATGAATTAGTGGTAATAGACTAATAGTTGTAGAAAAAATGGCTTAAAATCGTAAAATCATATCTCTATCGCATGATATATTAATCAACAATTTGTATAAAAACTACTTTGTAAATACCAAACACTTATTATAATTTTATAATTTTTACATCAAGTGTGAAGACATGATATTCTTCTTTAGTCTTTACCAATATATGTCTCTTATATTGCGCTTAATATCTTCGAAATTAAAGCCCCATGACACGCAAATAATGTCATCCTATGGAATTTCCATAGTATTCTTGCCACCTCAATATTTCCCTTTTCAATCATCATCCTCATTGTTGTAGAAATTTTACATAGAATTTTGAGAGATAAACTAATTTTTTAGTTTTTGAAACTTAATGAGTGTGAAAAAATCTTTATTGAAAATTTGTATTTATATAAGAAGAGGGGGAAGATTAGGGGTCAAATTAAAGAAATGGATTATGAATGTGAATAAATTGAATTGATAGATGGAATAATGAGAAGAGGAGAAGGTTTAGGAAATTTAATTTGTTATTGAATTAAAATAAAGATTACAAAATATAAAAGTTATTGAGAAATAAAGGGGGAGATGAAGAGAGAATTTCTTTGAAAACATAAGGAGGGAGAATGAATAAAGAAAGGTGAGAAAGAATGATGACATGTGTCAATTTTGGTTTGTGTTTTTAAATACTAAAGTATAGATATAGATTTATCATGTGTTTAGGATGAGTTTTCCTCATAAAAAATGTGGTTAGGATGACTCTTTTGTCATGGCAATTATGGCAAACTAATAGTGTCGTGTGAAGTGTGAATTATGCAATTGTATAGGTAGTGTTACCTTTGCGGTTTTAACATCAGCTGACGATCATCTACATTTTATTATTAATGCAGTTGCAGACTAGCAAGTGTATAATTCACTAATTATATGAGTTGGTTAGTGTTCTGTGTAAAACGGAAAATTGTTAGTGAATAACTTTGGAAGTGACAACTTTAATACTTAAAAAAAAAAAATAAATAAATAAATAAATAAATAAATAAATAAATTCTAGATCAACCAAAGAAATTTCCAAAATGCGAGGAGAGATTACATCACTTCACACCCTTTGGCCAAACTCCCATGGTTGAAAGTGAGTCAATTTGTGTACTACATTACTAACCTCTCGCTTTACAAAAGACCATGAAACACTAGTAAAATTAGAAGAAAAAAAATCTAGAATATCCTTTATAATTAGATGAAAGGAATTGGGGCCATACAAACGCTTCCTCATTGCCTCAATCACCACCAGATTATCACTCTCGATCTCATACCCCTGTGTCTCGCAATCTTCACGCCCTAAAATGCCGCTTTCACTTCTTCAATCTTAGTCTCTCATTTTTCACTCCACTACATCGTAGCTCCCCAAATCACCACCCCTTCACTATATATCTACAGACTGCACCCATCCCCGTCCCCACCTCCCCCAAAACACCAGAATCAACAATAATTTTAACCACATCAGATGTCAGAGGAGACCCGCCCACAAAGACACTCTTTCTACCCATCAATTCCCCTTGTTATTCAATTTTCCCACCTCACGCCCCTTCGTATTAATCTTCAAAGCATAGCCAGCAATTTGCTCAACATACGGATTTTCACCTTCAATCATTCATTTGTTGCTTGTGCCCTACATAGCCCAACACATGGTAATTAAACTCACCATATCCTCCCCAAAATTAACAAAAACAGTGCTCCCACTAGTCACCCATACTACAAAGAGAGTGAGACAAAACCATAGAATAATTACACTTAATCCAAATTGCTTGGGCTAAACTGCAATCTTAACGCATGCATGACAGATTCTTCTTCTCTCTAGCAAACACCAAAAGCTAGTAGCCAAGGCACAAACTAGCTACAAAAGAAATTAGCTTTAAAATCTTATGTAGCCTAAAAAAGCTAATTTGCTAATTAGCTTACTATTGGAGTAGCTCTAATCGGTTCCTTTTATTAGATACATTTTAACTTTATACCCTAGTGTCCCAACCAGTTCAGCGAATACCCATCCAAACCTTAACCACTTATGCGGTGAACTCCCAACCAAAGCCCAACCCTTACTCTCAAACCACACTTATTCGACAAACTCCCACTTAGCCTCAACCTAGCTGATCGATCGAACCCACACAACTCCCACCCACCCTAGTCAGCACGAATCTATGACCACCCAGCCCTCCGCACCAAACCCGACACCCTAGTCTTTTAAAAAATTATTAATTATAATTAAATTTAAAGTTATTTTTTGTATTTAAAGTTTATATTAAGCTATATTTTGTTTTAATTAAGACGATTCTTATTTAAATGAGAGTTCATTATAGTATAAGTCAAATGATGACTTGTTTGACCGATCACAGGTAAAATTTAGTACTTAAATTATTTATGGAATATAGGCATTAATGTTAGACTTATTTTTTAATTTTATTAAAATTGAATTAATATTGGAAGATCACCTAAAGTTCGACTTATTGTGGTTATTTTTTTTCATTATTTTACTGTATTATATTTGACTTTCCTTATAATTATCATATGTCTATGCATTTCTATTTTACACTAATATTTTTCATATGAAAATGACAAAAACGGCAAAAATGAATGATGCGTTATCAAACCAAGAACTAATTTTTTTAGTGTGTCAATTTTTTTTTAAGGGGATTTTTTTAGTGTGTCATTAAGTATATAGTTATTGAAATATATACTTATGGATTATTGATTAGTTATTATTCAATGATGATTATTAATTATTTATTTAAGTAAATTATAAAAATATCAATTTTATTTATATTTTTTTCTAACGGATAAATTACAAAAGAATGTCAAAAGAGAAGTGTGAATAGTGAAAATATCCAAATGAGCCAATTAAATAAAGAGAGAAAGCATTTAACAAATTATATAAAATTATTTACGAATTAACAAATTACATAACTATTTAATAATTATAAAAATAAATGATTTTTTTAATAATCATTTTGCCCTGTGCCTCCAAATTGTAAAAATCACCTCTGACTCTGACTAACATACTTAAAAAAAAAAAAAAAAAAATTGAATAAGAAAAAAAATTCCCTCGAATATATAAGTGAAAGAATTAGGTATGGATGTTACTCAGTTAGACATGAATTTTTCACAATCAACACAATTCCTATGTCAAAACCCACAAATATAAACATATCAACCCAAAATTAAAAAAAAACCAGGCAATATTCGCTCTTAATCTCTAAAACCCACCTCCCAAAATCAAACATTTAATTCAACAAAATGCACACCAATATAATTAAGGAGAAAATTGTATATATATTGTACAAAAAAATATGTATTGTACAATAAAGTTTTGATCTTTCGTAGATCAATCAATCTAAGGAAAAGATAAAGTCGGAAATTTAGACAGAAAATAAGAATAAAATAAAATAAATAATCACATAAGTTTTTGAAGTAAAAAATTGAATCTCGTAGCATTGTAATTGAAAAAAGAAAGTTGAGAATACCAACCGACGATGAACAGTTTGCAAAGTCATGATGATGATTATTGCGCTGAGAAGTGGTGGCGACGACAGTTAACGTGTAAACGATGGCGTTAGAAGTTATGGTGGACTGATATAGTGGAGTGACTTAAGTTGTACTGTACTCTGTATTAACTGAAAAAAATGATGACAAATACAATGGAGCCCCAATTTATCGATTAACGAAATAAGTTTATCTCAACGCATGTAACTTCCGTTAACTTTTAATTGCAACTTTGGAATATTTTATATCTCACAATCACCGCTTGTGCAGGAAACCCCAACTTCACCAATTCAAAGAAACACGTACAAACCCGACGCTCCATTTGATTGGTCATTCAAGCCACCGCCGTTATTAGCCAAAATCAGCCACCGTCGTCGTTAGCCAAAATCAGCCACCTCCGTCGTGTTGCTAGAGTTGTTCGCCTCCTTCGTTTATATTGCCAAGTTTGCCCCCTCATTTATATTTTGAACATGATAGGTTTATGTAGGAGATAAACTTGAATTCTCTCGTGATATTCCCACTTGGACCAAGACATGACTTTTCCTTGTTCTGTCATAGGGGTCGGGTGTAAATAATCTAAGCCAGTCAATAAACTATTCGGGTTCGAGCTCAGTTGAAGATTGTTCAGGAACAACTCTTAATTCTTAAATTTGTTAATAATCTATAACATAATACTAAAACAGACACCGGGAATGACACATGTCACTTCCTGATGTCGTTTTTCCCCTCCAAAAACCACTTTCCTGAAATAAATATATTCTAACTTGATTTTTCTTTTTATATCTTTTTGATCGACAACTTATGGAAGACAATAAAATTATATATATTTAATTTATATATTATAATATAAATTAAAGATTCTTATTAGTAATATCAACATTATTTGCTTAAAATGATTTTTTTATAATATATTATTATCAATGGATTTAATTTATAGTACGAAATTTTTAAAAAAAAATATTTACGTTATATTGCATCAAATTGACTTTGACTCATAAATCTATAACTATAACTATATATTGTATTGTATTATATTATATTAATATTAAAGATGAAACCAGGAATGACATGCATGTATCATCTTCTTTTCAAAAATTTCCTGCCATTTTTCTTTTTTTTTTTTTGGCCAAAGGTTCTTAGAGAATGTTTAATACTCCCTAACTATTTGGTATTTATATTTCATTTATACACACTCAACAAAAATAATATTATTTTAATTAATACTATGCAATAATTAAACTAATAATAAACAATGAAAGTTACCGTGCATGGCACGGGACCTATTCTAGTTAAGATTTAATTCTTAGGTTTATAATTAGGATTTAGTATTATGCTAATTTTGAGATTTTCAAATGTAAAAAGTGCAAATCTCGTTTATTACTAAGCTCGCTCATTTATCGACTTGTTTATTTGTTCACAAGCCGTTCGCGGACATGTATTGTACTATATAAGCCGAGGTTGAACAGATTTTTAAGCTTGCTTGAAAGCTCATGATCGTGCTCGGACTCGCCTTAGTTAAATGAAGTTGAACAAGAACAAGGTAATACTCGACTCGGCTCAGCTCATTTACATCCATACGTTGTTTATCGAGGAATTTTGATGTCTTTTTGTGATTTTCAGTAAAATTGTTAAAAAAAATAAATAAAAAAAAAAACGTTCAAATGAGCTTTTATTTCATACCCGACAAGGCTAAACACTACATGGGCTTAATTGCCTTAACATGATACTCAAACAGAAAGATACATATAATGTTTTATACACACAATGCTAATAAAACGCATGAAAATACAAATACCATAAGCTCATTAAAGAGAAAAAAGGACAACCTTCGCAAGACGAAAGGCGTAAAATCAGCAAGACTCCTAACCATAGAACAAAGGGTTGGAGCTTAGTTCATATTCATTTTAGTAGGCTTGGTAGAAAAAAAGGGCTTGTTCAAAATCTTCTGCAATCAACTGAGTAAAAGGTAGGAGCTTGGTTCAAATTTATCGGCAATCAATTTCTTAGATGTTGGCTCATCACTTTGGTATTTGTCGTAGATTAAAAAGTTGGAGCTTGGTTCAAATTCATCGGCAATCAACTTCTTAGATGTTGGCTCATCACTTTGGTATTTTTCGTAGTGTAAAAAGTTGGAGCTTGGTTCAAATTCATCGGCAATCAACTTCTTAGATGTTGGCTCACCACTTTGGTATTTGTCGTAGATTAAAAAGTTGGAGCTTGGTTCAAATTCATCGGCAATCAACTTCTTAGATGTTGGCTTATCACTTTGGTATTTGTCGTAGATTAAAAAGTTGGAGCTTGGTTCAAATTCATCTGCAATCAACTTCTTAGATGCTAGCTTAACAGACGATTTCACTTCATTATTATTTACATCTTTAATGAGACTTTTATCTGCTTCTCCCTTCTCATGGGCTTCATATGCATTTATAGAATCTTTGATAAATTCAGGAATGGGCTGCTCATTCATTACCTCCGTCCAATATTTAGCTAGGTCTTTCCTCCCATTAATTGGGCCTGCAAACTGTTCATCGTACCTGAGTTAGGATTAAAAAGAAATACTACTCGAATCAATACAATACTAAAAAGAGCATTGTAGGTTTGGGTTAGAGCTGTTCATGGACTGGTCAACCCACTAAACCCGCCCAACCGGCCCGCAAAATAAGCGGGCTTGGACAAAAAAATTGAAAATTTGGACGGGTTAGGCCCGGCCCGTTAGTATAAATGGCCGGACACGGACAAGACAATATGTACCGTGGGCTAGCCCGCCCGGCCCGTTTATTTCAAAAAGTAATAGTTTAATGATTTTTTAGTTAGTTGATTATATAGTATATTTTAGAAAATAAATACAAAGTGACTATATTGGACACTAACCTATTATTAGCTACAACTATTTATTTCAATTTAATATTTAATCATTATACTTGTATTAAATAAGTTCATTCTTTCCTTTTTTTCATTAACATATGTCACAAGTTAAATATGTTTTTTTCTAGTATCATTAGTGATCAAGAAATTTTTAAGATAACTAAATCGAAATAATATTAACATATGTAAATGATAAAAAAAAAAAAAAAAAAATTAGTGTTAGATATATGTAAAACAAATATTTTAGGCCCGTGAGCCCGTGGGCAAGCCTGGCCCGTTAATAGAGCGGGCTTGGACAATTTATCAAGCCCGCATAAAAGGGCTCGGGTTAGCTACAATTAGCCCGTTAGACAAAAAATGAATTATAGGCCCGACCCGTTTCCCGTCCAAGCCCGCAAATGATCACCTTTAGTTTGGGTGGAAAGGGCAATTGCACAATAACTTGTTTTGCAAAAATTCCATGCGAATCAATACAATACTAAAAAGAACATTGTAGGTCTTATCATTATATAACTTTTTTTTTTTTTTTTTTTTTTTGTGTGTGTGTGTAATGGATATATATTATGAAGGACTCCCTCCATTTCATAATAATCCTATATATTGTTTACTTGTATCGATGTAAAATTTTATTATAAGTATTCCCTCTACATTTTTTAAGTAAAACATTTATCAATGGAGTATCTTCAATCTCACATTGACATACTTCACTTATCAGGCTTGCCAAAGTAGCTAGAACTTGATAATTAATAACTCTAATTCTCCATAAGTAAAAGTTATATATTACGATAATACTTATTGAGATTATTCTAACAAGATCTCATACGATAACATATTTTTTATTTATTTTTTACATATAACTCATAAACTACAATCAAAGGAAGGTTGGTTGTGAATTGTGTAAAAGTCAAAACTGGTCAAGTAAAAAAGAACGGAAAAACTATAGAATTTGGATATCTATTCTACTCCCTTTGTAGTTTTTTAAAAATTAAATAAGACGTTTCTCCGGTGCACGTATGCCAATGCAAAACTTTAATTTAAATTAATCAATAATATCTTTGATTATCAAAAAGTAAACACTATAACAATTGTAAAGTTATAAACTTTTCTAAATCAATTATTTGTTAAAACGGATTAGGTGAATAGTGTATAAAATCAAAATTAAACATTTTGCTTAAAAAAATAGAGAGTACTATAAAAAAAAAAAAGATAAATCTAACTCAAAACTTCCTCATTTAGAGGGTTAATATGGAAAACTATTGATGTAGGGAGGTACTGAGGTTTTTTTTTTTAGATGGAGTGCTATAATTAAAGGATTACACTTTTAAATTAATTTAAAAGTACTTATGGCTCCTAGCTTATAACAAATCTTTTATAGTGGTAATATATGAGACATATTTATGCTTAAAGAAATTATTATACTTCATATTAGACATGACTATAAAAGTAGAAGTAATACAAGTGAACATTATGTGAGAAGATATTAACTAGCTAGAGTAAAGCCCATGCAACGTGTTCTTCACAAAAAACTGTATTGGGAGATGAGTGAGGAAATACCAATATATTAAATCATTATATACGGGTGCAATGTATAACCAATTCAACAACACGAATAAAGAAATAAAATTTGGGACTTTTTTTTTTTTTTTTTTTCTAAATTAGACTTGAAAAAAAAAGGTGGAAGGATTAAAATTAAAGAGAGAAAATAGAATGGTTGAATTGATAAGGGTAGATGATGAAGATGAAGTGTAAGAAAAGAATTAACAAAGATAGTAAAAAAAAAAAAATAGAAAATATAAGAAGACATGATGTGGCACCTTGATTTGAAAAAGAAGATTAGGAAGTGTAGTAGAAAGGGGACATGTTAATCTCGGATCTAGTTTTTAAATATTAAGTATAGAGTTGTATTGGACAAGGGAAAAAATGCATATATTTAGAAAATAAAATAATTTGAAAATTCTGATTCAAATTAAAGTTGGATTGGAAAACTAATTTAACTCATGAATTACAAAGGGCATGTTCATATTTACTGAACTGAGCTGAACTGAACTGAACTGAACTGATTGGAACTGAACTGAACTGATTGGAACTGAACTGAATATTTTATGTGAGAGGGAAATTAAGAGCTGAACTGAACTGAACTGAACTGAACTGATTGGAACTGAACTGAACTGAACTGAACTGATTGGAACTGACTGAACTGAATTGAACTGAAATTAAGTAAATGTGAACAGGCCCAAAGTATTATACTATGAAATATTATATTCCTTCTATTTCAATTTAGATATGCATCACTTTATAAATCACGACTTCCTAGGTAATATCTAAAGATGAAAGAGGTAAATCTAAATATCAATCTATCAATAACTATATAGTGAAAGACACAACAATAATGACATGTGTCATCTCCTGGTATATCCTTTGTTTTTTTTTTTAAAAAAAAAAAAAATTAATGGGAAATTTATTCAAAGAAACTATTTGTAAAATTTAAAAATACTATATAATAACAATGATATTTAACTTTTTTGTATATTTATAATGACATTCAATTAACTAATACGGAAAATATAATATTTGTATGATATTATTAAAGAATACAATCTTTTACTATAAGTTTTTGTGTGGAAAATACAATTGAGATTGACAAAAGTTAATGACTAGCTAGAAACAAGATATTACAATATATGATCACTGATAAGTATGTAGATATAGATTTTTTCGTATTCCTTTCCCTTTTTATATTCTTCTTTCTATTGTTTTTTTAGGATTTTTTGTTTTTTATTCCTACAATAAATTTTAATCTTTATTATCTTTATATATTCAGCTACTATAGATTTTCTTATACAAAAACTTTTGTATACACCCGATTTACACTAATTTTATTGTACATCGAGCAGTATAAGGGTAACTTTTACCTAATTTAGGGTAACTTTTTGCCTTTTTTTGGGTAAGTTTTAACATAATACAATTTTTATATAAATAGACAATGAGAAAAGTTTTATAATGGTAATTTAATTACATTTAATCACAAATAATTGATTTTTAGTCATTTAAAATGTGATTCTTTACTAATAATTTTTATTTGTATTGAATTACTTTTATGCATATTAGGGTAACTTTTATTTATTTTAGGGGTAACTTTTGATCAATCTAGTCTATCTTTATAGTGGATGTACAATAATTATTGTACACCCGATTTTTTTTTTTTAAGTTTGTGTTTCTTATATGGTTGAAACATTAGAATGTCAATTAAACATGATATTCCATGTTTCATTATGTCAAATACTTTGTTTTTGTCAATGATAAATTTAGACTATTTATATATTATATTCTACCAATTAAATACGGTATAACATCCAAAAAAAAAAAACATTATTCGATAACAAATAATACGGAGTAATAATAATTGTGCATGACACGAGACCTATCCTAGTTAACCTATATTAAAAGCAATCCTTTCCATGACACTTGTCATTACCTTGTGAAAATTTTTGCCTGCTTTTTTTTTGGCTTTTTTAGCTTTCTTTTTTTTTTTTTGGCAAAATTTTTAAGTAAACTATTTATACCTTGTGATATTTTCTTTCCCATTTAACAATTATATTCCATATATACCCAAATAAAATATTTATGAATATCTTTTATATACTTTAACAATTACACCACAAATTTAGCTAATCATATATGTAATTTCTTTTATATATTTTATCGTAAAATTCTATCAAAATGGAATTCTAAACTAACTTTTTTTTTTAATTTTATGAAACCTATTTAAATCTATCCAACGTGGCGTGACACTTGGCAAAAAGTTGAAACGCCAAGTGTCACTGCATCATGATCTGGCTAAAAGTTTAGATGATTATATCTTGTGAATTAATTATGAAATGCGACAAATTTAATTAGTTAAATAGACATATAATCTAATGTAGTATGCATATGACATGAACTTATTGCATTATTATATAAAATTTTATTTATTTATTTATTTATTTTTAGTTTCTGTATGATAAATACCCATAACTGATGCATGTGTAATTGTCTAATGTGTTTTGAGGTTAATATATTAATTTAATTTCATATATAAAGGGCGTGTTCGGCTCTAGCTTTTGAGTAGCTTTTAGGTAGCTTTTAGTGGTTTGACTTATTCAAACCACTGCATAGAAAAAATTATGAGTGTTTGGGAATGTAGTGGTGGGGGTAGAGTTTAGTGGTTCAAGTAGCTTTTGTGAAAAGTTAACATTATTAACTTTTGTGAAAAGCTAGGTACCTGTTGAATTTTCTTCTATTTTTTTTAGAATTTTACTGCTAACAGCTAGTTTACCAAACACTCATACTGAATTATTTATTTTCATAGCTAATAGCTAATAACTACACATACAACTAACATCCACCATCACAGCTAACAACTCCTCTACGGCTACATTTTGCCGAATACGCCCAAAGACACTTAAAATTCATAATTGTTTAATTATGTATTATATCGAAAGTTCAAAACCTGAATTATACAAACACATGTATCATTAAAAAAAAAAACATTAATTCGTAATAGTTGAAAAACCACATAAATTAAATCATAAACTAATAAATAAATAATAATAATGATAGCAATAATTATACTACTACAAGATGATAATTGCAAGAATTATATGAAAAAAGGTCACTAAGGAAACTTTTATAATGAAAACATATAAAACCGCTCTTGAATTATAAAGCAAGTTAGTTCCTTTTGTAACGATAATTTTGCTTTACATTCTTGTATATTGTTTTTACTATAACATCATAATAATCATAATAATCTATATGTAATAGTTGAATATATTAATAGTTGAATATATGTATTAACAACTATACTGTATATTTCGAATATCTATATGTAATCATAATAATCTATATTATACTTTATACTTCTTCCGTTTTCTTCCAAATGCAACACACCTTCATTACACTTACTTTGAGGACAAATTAAATTAAGCAATGTCAATGGACAAATAATTCAAAATAATTTACACACGTAAAATATAAATAGATGCATTTTAAAAAGTAATTTTTTACAAATACAGACACTTAGGGCCTGTTCTCATTGACTGAATTGAGCTGAACTGAACTGAGCTGAATTGAACTGAACTAAACTGAAATGAATATTTTATAAGAGAAGGAAATTAGGAGCTGAACTGAACTTAACTGAACTAAACTGAGCTGAACTGAACTGAACTGAACTGAATTTCAACGTAAGAGAACATGCCCTTAATTATAGAATGGGGAGAGTAAATATTATTTGCATTTAAAGTTGGTTGACCACGGCGGCCCAACTAGTATGTAAAAAATGGAATGTTTTCGTTACTCTAATTACACTTGAATTAGTTGAATATGTTGTTCAAATAAGTAAAAAACATTTGAATATGATGTACCAAGATGTGTCAAAAGACTCAAAACCCAAGCTAACCCAAAATTGATCCAAAAAAATATTAAACTCAAATCACAATTTATATAAACACTAATTATTTAGCTTGAGTACTCAAATTTACAATAGATATGACCTGACCTCACTAAACCCAACTCAGCCGGACACTTGAATTGATATCTCTAGATGCACATTTACACGTTTGTAAGAGAATTTAAGTATTTAACCTCATTCAATTATAAACTAATCATTGATAAGTCATAAGTTAGGTCCACTTCACCTTATTTTTGCTGAATTGAAATTATTTTTACTGAAACAAAATTATATTTGCTGAACTTAAATTATTTTATTGAAATTAAATTAATTTTATTGAACTGAAATTATTTTTGCTGAATTGTTGAAATTATTTTTGCTGATTCTATATTATAATTATTCTTTAAGAAAACTAAATTTTATTGAATTGAAATTATAATTTTTACCGAACTGAACTTATTTTTACTGAACTGAAATTATTTATTTACTTAATGGAGTATTATTTTTTTAAGATAAAGTGAATAGGGCCTTAGTATCGAAATTTTGAATTTAAAATCAATCTGAAATAACTTTTTTTTTTTTTTTTTTTTTGAGAGGAATCTGAAATAACTTTTAGTATATAAGTAACTAAAGCTTTATTGTAAAAGCCTTGGATATACAATGTAAAAGTTAGGACTACATAAGTAAGAGTAATTCCATACTACAGAATACACTACTCCGTAGTCCGTAGTCCGTATACCGTATTATAATTATTATTCATGTACTACGTATATAGTTATTGTGAATTACTCCGTATCTGAAAAGAACATTTGTACGGAAAAGAAGCAAATAAAAGCATAAGAAAATTACCAAAATAATAGAGAGAAGAACTATGAACATGATGCTGATGTTGCACTTCATACTTGCTTCGGAGTAAATCAATAAGCTAATATAAGGTAGCTAGTGAGTTTAACTTGAAATGGTTTTTTTTTTTTTTTTTTTTTTTTTTTTGGTGAAATGATTTTGTTTGTGAAGGATAGCTGACCCCGATCTTCTATTTATAGGGAGAAGACCAAGTAAACAGACAAACAATCAATAATGCAATACACTTATACACACATCAATGCACGAAATAATTACACTGTAGAATGGGCCAATTGATCGGAAAATAAAAAAAAACCTTTTGTGACAGTTTGGTAAAAAATAATATATATATATATATATAATCAGGCGACATTTGGGTAAATAAAATTGAAAAATGTTATACACAACGCTTAGGGCTGCATATAAGCATTAAATTTACACGTGAAAATCGTAAAAAGTTAAGAAATCATCAAAATATAATCACTAATAACACTGATTTACGTGTGTTTTTGTCACGAATTCCTAATTTTATACAATTTTCAAGAGTATATTTAATGCTTGTATATATCCCTTAGGAGTACATAAACATTACCCAATAAAAATAGCTCCGGCGTTAACTAAGCCCATAAATTGATCGACTTTCATTTAGGTAATGTGTACACTTCACATGAAATTTACATAATAAAGGTTTTCGTTTTGGGCCGGGTGTACCATGACGGGTGTACCAATCAATAATTACAATTCACACTCGTTTTTCGCGTTTTATCCCCCTTGTTTTCATATTTTTCCTCCTAATTAATTTTCTTTACTTCAACTACTCTGTTCCATGTGGCCTGTATTTCTTCTCTTTTGCCCTCCATTTAAGATTTAGAAAGGCTGGAAATTAAAGGAGAAGATGAGACTGTTCAAATTTCTTTAAAATACAGAGTAAGTAAACATGCCTTCCATCAAGCAGCAATTAGTTCATAGCAAATGGTAACATGCCGATAAATGGTAATAGGGAAATTTTAGAGATGTAAGTATGTAACCAAAATCAATCTTGGATCTCTTGGCTATCAGAAAATCTGCAACTCTCCTCTACCATGATAACTCTATACCATGGAATGTGATCTTCCCCCGCTGCCTCAAACTATTTCTCTTAAAACTCCGTAAATGGAGAAATAGAATAAGTATTTAAAAACGAAGGGAGTATTCCTCTAAACAATCAATTAACCAGTGCACGTGGGCTGTTTCTAAATATTTTTTCTCAAAAAAAAAAAAAAAAAAAAAATGCAATTCAGAAAGTCCAAAGCCCCCTCCAATTGCCTGGACCCCACCTCCTAGAAATCGATTGTGATGCCTCTTTCACCCAACCAACCTCCCCTGCTGCTTGTGCTGCTAACCAAAGAGGTGAATGGATGGAAGATTTTACTTGGAAAAGCTTCTATCCTTCGGCATACTAAGCTGAGCTGCAAGCCATTTACTTAAGCTTAAAGTGAATAAAACAACATAATTGGAGAAATTTGATCCTCAGTACAGATTCTAAACGCGCAGTTGATGAAATTCTGTCAGATTTGTTACTTGTTACAAAGAGTATGTAAAATAATGGTTTCCAGCTAGAAAATGGTGAGAGATGAAGATCTTCCATTGAAAAAGCAGAGGGATAGGATAAAGAAAAAAATTATGAAGCTTATAACTTATTCATGTGGATACCTAAGTAAGTACTGTACGGGATAATACCGGTAGTAATACCTAATTAGCCGGTAATGTCTTATAATAATACTGAAACAACTGATTAATAAGAAAGCTCGAAAATCCATAACGGCCGTTCTAAACGGCCACGTGGAGAGCTGCTTGAGACCACGTAGGCACCTGCTGCCTACGAGGTCGGTTTGCCACCTATCATTATAGGTGGCACCAGCTTGGTTATCTCTCTATATATACCCAAGCAAATGTTCACCCAAGGGGATATCTTTTTTCTCTCTCTCTCTACACATCTAAAACACTTTCTCTCTCTTCACTCTTTCTTCTTATCGGATTGCTGACTTTAGCATCGGAGAGGTTATTCCCGGATAACCCCCGAGTTAGCTTATCTTTGTTGACTGTGCAGGTGCGTAATTGGACGGTAAACCTTTACCGATCCACGAAGATTATCTGTACCGGAGCTTACCCGGAACAGTTGGCGCTAGAAGGAGGGGGTAGTAATAACTTCTATCGTCCAAATAACCTTCGCCAGTCATGGAAGAAAACCAGGAACACGTAATACCGACAGCAGAAGCCGAAAACCGTCAGTATGATAGTAACACTCTGAATGTCAATGCGAACAAAACTGTCAATACAATACCTGAGATTGAAGTGGAGGATGAAACTCATCTTCTCCACAAGAATACTGTGAACACACCGGTAACACCTGAGCGAAGCCCCGCACTGATACCGGACCCCCTGGAGGAATTTACCCCTGAGGAGTTAGAGGTAACGGCAAGGGTAATGAAAGCGATGTCCCGGAAAAGAAAGGAGGCTGAAGCTGCAGCCAATAGGGGGCAAGTTGATACACAGGCCATTCCCGTGATTGTGAATCTGGCGAGCCAGTTCAACCAGGCAGACGAGCAACCGCCGCCATAGCCCCAAAATCGGGGAATAATTGTTCCAAGTGAGTGCCAACCAATTCATGGAACGCAGATAGAGGACTCAGGGTCCCGGCAGCACGAGATCAATAGCGGGCCGCTAAGACGTACAACCAGGACTATAGTCAGGCCGAGAGTATCACCTTTCACCCAGGAGGTACTGGATCAGCAAATGGAAAGGATAAAAATGCCGACATGTACCTTTGATGGCAAAGGAGATCCCAAGCGATATGTAGCGGCGTTTGAAAGCCATATCTTGCTTTATACCGACACCGATGCGGTGTGGTGCAAGGTGTTCCCGACAACGCTTACGGGGCCAGCCTCGGATTGGTTTTCCAATTTGGAGAATGGATCGATTGATTGCTTCGATACCTTGGTCGAACTGTTTAACGGTCAATATATTAGCAATAGTGCAAGGCAGAGAACTTCGGGAGAGCTTATGTCGGTCAGACAAAGAAGGGATGAATCCCTTAGGGACTTCATAAGGAGATTTAACGGTGAGGCTAACACGATACCGAAATTACAGCAAGAAATAGCGGTAATGGCTTTAATGAACGGTCTAGGGGATAATGACTTCAAAAAATACATGGCAAGGAAGTCGTTCCCAAATTTAGGCGTGGCCTTTGGCAAGGCCTATGAATACATCAAAAGCGAGGAGTTGTTGAAAACCAGTAGTCAGATAGCGGCACCGGAGCCCTCTCGAAGACAGGATGATGGGGTTGCGCCTAGTGCCTATACCGGCGGAATGAACAGACCACAACAGCAACCAAGCCAGCCCCAATGATAACCAAAGGTCGGGACACGAAAAAGTATTGCATGTTTCACAGGGATATTGGCCATTATACGGAAGAATGTACTCAGCTGAAAGAGAATATAGAAGACCTCATTAGGAAGGGCCACCTGTCCCAGTATCGGGCTCAAGCAGGCCCAAGCCGGCAGCAAGCCCCGCAACCCAGGCAAAGTGAATATCGAAGGCAGGGTGACTCGTCCATGCAAGATGACACCTACCGGCGCAACCACAACGGAGAATACCGTCAAGGGAATAATGCGCCAGGACACAAGATCACAATAGAGGTTATTACCGGTGGTCCGGTGCACGGGGGATCAGTTAGCGGGGCGAAAAAGAGTTTGTCTGAGCACCGGCACACCGTGAATGCACTGGGTGTAGACGAGCGGCCAAGGCCTGCGTCCATGCCGTCAGTATCCTTTTCGGAGGCAGACGCCAAGGGTTTGGTTTTTCCTCACGATGATCCATTGGTTTTAATTCTGACGGTCAATGGAGCCAACATCAAGCGAGTATTGGTCGATGGAGGGAGCTCCGCTAACATCCTGTTTGCAAAAGCATTTGATGCAATGAGAATAGGCCGGAAGTACCTTACTCCGGTATCGTATCCTGTTATCGGTTTCAACGGATCCACAGTTAGGCCGGAAGGAAGTATAGTCTTGCAAGTCAGAATTGGCGAAGGCATGGCGGCCAGAGATGTTATGACGAAATTGATAATTGATGTGCCCTCAGCGTACAACGCTATTGTCAGTAGACCCCTGATCCACGATGTGCAGGGGGTAGTTTCGACATACCATTTGACGATGGTATACGTTTCAAATTTGGGAAAGACAGAGCGCGTTAGAGGAGGTCAGACAATGGCCAGGGAGTGCTATGTGACAACTTTAAAGCAACCTAACCAACAACCCCAGGCTAACCAGGAAACGCAGAAAAGGGGGCGAGCCGTATCTTCACACGACTTAGCAATGGAGAATTTCGATACGCGCCCGGCAGCAGTTCCCCGCCCTTCACCGGGAGGGGAGACGGTAGAAATTGAGTTGCAACCTGGGGTATCGGGAAGAACTGTACGAGTTGGGTCAGACATGGATGTTGATACCCGTTGTCATCTGGTGGAACTTTTACGGGAGAACGCTGACGTGTTTGCTTTCTCGGCAGATGAAATGCCAGGAATTCATCCAGATGTTATAGTACACAAGCTGAATGTGGATAAAAATGCCAGGCCAGTTAGGCAGAAAAAACGAAACTTCTCGACAAAAAAGATAGAAGCAATACAGGCAGAAGTAAACAAGTTGCTAGCGGCGGGATTTATCGAGCCTTGCACGTACCCTGAATGGTTAGCAAACGTGGTCATGGTAAGGAAACCGTCAGGAAAATGGAGGATGTGCGTGGACTTTACAGACCTGAATAAAGCCTGCCCAAAGGATTGCTATCCACTGCCCCGAATAGATAGGCTGGTAGATTCCACTTCCGGCCATGCTCTGCTCAGCTTTATGGACGCGTTCTCAGGATACCATCAGGTCAGCTTGTATGCGCCAGATAGAACGAAAGCGACATTTATTACGGATGCCGGAGTATTTTGCTACAAGGCAATGCCGTTTGGGTTACGAAACGCCGGAGCAACATATCAGAAACTGGTAGACAAAGTCTTTGCAAACCAGAAAGGAAGAAACATAGAAGTATATGTTGACGACTCCATCGTAAAAAGCCGGTTAGCCACTGACCATGTTGCAGATTTAAGGGAGACATTTGAAACTTTGCGTTAGTACCGAATGAAGCTCAATTCGGAAAAGTGTGTCTTTGGAGTTCGTTCAGGGAAATTCTTGGGGTTTATGGTTAGTGAAAGGGGGATAGATGAAAATCCCGACAAAATAGAAGCTATACTTAGCATACCGCAACCCAAGTCTATAAAGGACATACAGAAGCTTACTAGTCGCATGGCAGCGCTGACAAGGTTTATTAGCAAATCGGCTGATAAGGCCTTACCATTCTTTGTAGTCCTCCGGCAAAACAAAACATTCGTTTGGGGGGAAGAGCAAGCAAAGGCGTTAGAGGTAGTCAAAAACCATCTAAGGTCCCATCCGACCATAGCACGGCCGGAACAGGGAGAGAGCCTGCAACTATACATCTCGACATCTCCAAAGACGGTTGTAGCGGTGTTGATAGTAGAACGAAAGAAGGCACAAATGCCAATTTATTTTGTGAGCCATGTCCTGAACGCGGCCGAAAGAAGATACCCTCTGATAGAGAAGATTGCATATGCAGTGGTTATAGCAGCAAGAAAACTTAGGCCATATTTTGATGCACATACCATTGAAGTGTTGACAAATCAGCCGTTAGAAAAGTCTCTACAGAAAATGGAGACGTCAGGAAGATTGCTCAAATGGGCGGTAGAGTTGTCGGAATATGTTATAATTTACAAACCACGAGTGTCGATAAAGGCTCAGGCACTGTCTGATTTCATTGTGGAAACATCCTACACTGAAGAAGAAGAAGACAATGGAGTGTGGAAGGTTTCCGTTGACGGCTCCTCAGCATCAACAGGCTCCGGAGCCGGAATTGTTATGATATCACCGCAAGGGGACATATTCGAGTACGCTATCAAATTCAAGTTTAAAGCCTCCAATAATGAAGCTGAGTATGAGGCAGCACTTGCGGGAGTACAGTTATGTGTTGCGGCTGAGGCAAAGCGGGTAGAACTCACGACTGACTCACAATTGGTGGCAAGTCAATTTGATGGCACTTATGAGGCCAAGGAGCAAACGATGTCTGCCTACCTGGCGAAGTTGAAAGCGGTAACGGCAAACCTAGAATCATTTGCAATACAATTGGTGCTGAGAGCAAAAAACACACAGGCAGACGCCTTGGCAAAACTGGCAAGTTCCAGCTTCAATGATTTAGAACGTACTGTAATGGTGGAGCTTCTGGAACGCAAAAGCATTGACCCCGACAACACTCCAAAAGAAGTGAATTGCGTGGTTAACGGCCAAGAATGGTATGATGGCGTACTAGCCTACAAAGTACATAACGTCTTACCGGCGGATAAAACAGAAGCACAGAAAATAAGGAAGGATAGTGTCTGGTTTGTCATGTTCAAGGGAATGCTGTATAAAAGGGGGTTCGCGCTACCACTGCGAAGGTGTATATCGGCCTATGAGTCAGCTAGGCTGATAGAAGAAATCCATGAAGGGGATTGTGGGAATCATGCCGGAGGCCGGTCAATGTCCTTGGAAGCGATGAAAAGAGGGTACTACTGGCCAACAATGAATGCCGATACTTTAGCGTACGCGAAAAGGTGCGACAAATGTCAAAAATTTGGGCCGGCAATCAACCAGCCGCCAAACGATCTGACACCAATTCTAAATCCGATACCGTTTGCATAATGGGGAATGGACATTATCGGACCTTTTACGTCAGCAACAGGGAGCAGGAAATTCTTGATAGTAGGGATTGACTACTTCACCAAGTGGATAGAAGCAGAACCGGTAGCAAAAATAACAGCGAGTGAAGTTAAGAAGTTCATCTGGAAGAGTATATTCACCCGATTTGGGCTACCGGTCGCCATGGTGTTTGATCACGACTCCAGTTAAGAACTTCCTTAGCATATACAAGGTAAAATTTGCATACGCAGCCGTCTGCCATCCTCAGTCAAATGGCCAAGCGGAAGCCGCAAATAAGCAGATATTAACGGCACTGAAAAAGAAGGTAGAAGATGCGAAGGGCTTGTGGGCAGATCTGGTCCCGGAAATATTATGGGCAAATAGAACGACAACAAGGGAAACTACTGGGGAGTCACCATTCAACCTTGCTTTCGGCTCCGAAGCTGTCATTCCGGCTGAAGTAGGACTCCCTACATTCCGTGTTCAGCATTTTTGTGAGGATCAAAATGACTTGCTCCTACGACAGCAATTAGACTTCTTACCTGAAACTCGGCTTACGACTGCCATCAGGTCAGCGGCATATAAGAATCGTATGAGTCAAGCATATAACAAGAGAGTTAATTACCAGCCTCTGAAAGATGGAGACTTGGTCCTTCGTCGAACGGCTGCGACGGGTAGAGGGAATGCAGATGGCAAGCTCACCGCAAATTGGGAAGGCCCCTATCAGGTGTATGAAACGATTCGCCAAGGATCATATCGGCTGATGACTCTAGAGGGAGTACCGTTAAAAAATGTTTGGAATACAAACGTCCTCAAAAAATATTACGTTTAGATTGTACTTTTGTTTCTTACGTTTGGTACCGGCATGGCATGTAGTCATGGTTTAGCTTTTTCTGTTAGTTCATATTTCATAAGCAAGCTCCAAGCCTGTAATTTTTTTTGACGATTTTGGCTAAGGCCGTTAGTAAGAAAAGTAAGTACTACAACATATGGAGCCATCCCCTACTTTCGATATGATTTGACAAACAGCCTAGCTAGCTGTCTCTTTCATTCAAGTGAAGAGGAAGGTTGGATAACTAATGCGCCTCAAGGCGAGTTGAAATTGACGGTCTGATCCACTGTCAATACTCGGCCTGTTAAAGGCTGCATGTACATGAAAATACCGATAATATCAGAATGATAAGGATTACCGAAATCAATTTCTAAGGAAATTAATTACGGAAATCGGGGGCATATGCCTATTATGCCTGATATGCCAGTACGTTGGAATCAAAAAGTTGGAATGGAAAGTTGGAATATAATAAAAAAAACTTAGTGTACAGGCATTAAGTAGCAAAGTATTATAAAACTTAGTGTACAAGCATTAAGTACCAAAGTTGGAACCGATATGATAGGCCGATAATTTATTTCAAACTAGATACAGATTAAGTACCAAAGTGTTAAAAAACTTAGTGTACAGGTAAGTAAATAGGCATGAAATTTCAATATAGTTATGGAAGTCGCAAGGAAAAATAAATAGGTTATTAACGACGTTTTAATGGATACAGGAAGGAAAGACGTATGGATTTCTTTCAAATAAAGTTTAACGGTAAAATCGTTGGTAAGTGAATATGACAGAAAAACAATTCAATAGTGCGCAATCAAAATACGGTCAAGTATTATAGATATTGCCAAGTACAAACAAGATTAATAAATGTTCAACAGAGGTAAGATAAATATTGTCAGAACACACGGAAGTAAATTCGAAAGCCATCACCCAAAAAAGACAAGGGTCAGATCGGCCAAAATACAAAGTTGAAAGAAATTGTTTAAACAACAACATATGACAAAAACAGCTCAACAATGAGCCTTAAAAGTTACAGACAAAGAGGACCCACATGACTCTAGTGATAGCTGCCCGCCCCGTTAATCTTTCTTCGATTCGGGCTCCTTTCGGGGGGCAGGCTCAGAAGTGCCGACAGCTTTGTCCTCTTTGATAGGACTGGCAATTAGGACATCAGCAAACTCTTCTTCCGGCAAATCACGTGGATCCAGATTTTTCATCACTTCAATTGGAGGAGGATTATCGAAGTAGTCTGCTTCATAGCTGGTAGGGGACAGGTGCATATCTTCCCTATAAGCGTTCTCAGCTCCCTGCCATTTTTCTGCATCCCAGCTTTCGGCCTTGCAGACACAGTGGTGCGCAGCTACCCATCCGCCAGTGTACCGGTCCACCAGCAAGTTCCGGTAATGGTCAGACTGCATGAACCGATTGACTGCTCGGCGCCTAATACCGGGCTTGTCATCCTCAACTTTTTTCAAGCTCTCCTCCAATTTCGCTCTGGCCTCCTTCCCTGTCTTTAGCTGCGGCTCGAGGTCGGTAATTCTCTTTTGCATGGATTCCTGGTTGGCCAGCTTAGTGTTCAGAACAATCATATTGTTCTCCAGCGTTTTGACCTTGGCCGTCAGTTGATCCTTCTCTTTGATAGCAGCTTGTCGGCCGTCATCGCATTTTTTATATTTTGCCTCGGCCTGATCATGACAGCGCTGATAATATCGGTACATGTGTACCACCTCGACCGCCGAGTTGACAGTCTATAAAAAGAGAGGGAGAGAGGGGGAAAAGGGTTATTACACAACTGTGTAAAATTATCATATAAAAAACAAACAAAATAAAAAAAAAATTAATTAATTACAAATTAAATTAAATTAAACTAAGTTATTATCACTATCGTACCCGGAGCATGTCATTCATCATTTGGCCGCAAGGAGCGATAAGCTTGTCAACGGGCCTATCTGCTGGTGTGGCCAGGTCCTTCAACACTCTCCAACCCATGCTCCCGCCGGTATTGGGGTCGTCACAGATAACGGACTCCCCCCTGTTTACATTAATACGGGGATGCCACGGCTCACCAGCATTGCCGCTAGGAACTAAGAACTCCTCAGCAACCTCGGCAGGGACCTTCACATGAGGAACCTCGATGTAGTTCCCTGCCGTCACAGGAATGAAGGCGTTCTTGCTGCTAGAAGACTTGCCCGACACCCTATTCTGTCGATCCCTCAGAGAAGAATCTTCGGCCGCAACCGATTTGTCAGTCGTTACAACCTTCTCTGCCGCAACAGCACTTGCCTCGGTAGGCTTGCGCAGAGTGATATTCAATCTTTTGACACCGGTAGGAGCATCGTCCTCCAGATTCACAATATTCAGATCCTTGAAGGTTTCTGACGGCTTTTGCTGATTCTTAGCGGCCTCATCTTGTTTTTGCTTTTTGTTCTGGTCATGACTTGAGAGGTCGCTAGATCTTTTTTGGACGTTTGCTCCGCCGCGTCTGACCGGAAGAGTGCGAGGAACTCTTGTTCTACGTTGCTCGTTAGAAGTCATATCTTGTCGTCTTCTTTTCTTCCCTCTGAGAGGACGCGTTCAGTACACGGGTAGGGTATCGTAACTGTGTTTTGGGTTAGGAGGGCACTGAAATTTCACCCTGCCGTCAAGATGTAAACCCAAGTTGGAAAAGTCTAACTTGTTAATACCTGCACCACAGCAACCACACAAGGAATAAATACGGGTAACAGGATTGTGAAATTTAAATACACTAAAAATCGAGATACCGACATGGCAGTCAGTTATTTTGAAATAACTGGTTCTGGGCATCGAGATATTTCAATAAAATTACATATGCGTAAAATAACGACAATAAAAAAAATGAAAAAATGAAATGACAACAATGTACATAACAAATAATAATAATGATGATGAAAATGAAGAAACAAAACAAAGCTGTTAACATGAGAAGAGCCATACCAAATTCGTCAGTCCAGCAGAGACCGACATGAGACAAAGGGGCGTTACCCAATATATAATTACAGTTGGGTAGCCACACCCCCGGTACAGCTTTGTTCTTACTACCGGCCCTTACATATGTACAATCAAAAAATTTACAAGCATACTTCTCTATCTCACCTAACCTTCTACGCCTAATAGTATCAAACATGCTATGAGCAGGATAGAAACGCCTGCGAACTTTATATTCTTCAGGAACACTTAGAAAATAGAAATTCTCCATCCAACCTTTACAACTGGTCAGTTTCGGCCAGACCGTGCATTTACCTCGGGCCGTGAACAATGACCAAAACCCTGGTGACTGACTGTCTCTCTTTAGCCAGTTAAGAGTGCGAAATAAGTTCAAAGTAAGAGGGAAGTCCATGAATATCATTACCCACACCAGTGAGATAAGATTACGGATAGCAATGGGCGTTAGCTGCGCCACACATACATTCCAAGCCCTGAAAATTTTCTCAATAAAAGGATGTAGTGGAAACCGTAAGCCATACTCAAGATGTTTTGCATATACAACTATGTGACCGTCAGGACAGTCAAGAGCAGTTTGACCCTCTTTAGGTAACTTCAAATCATAGCCGTCAGGAAGGTTGAAGAAGTGAGCACCGATACGACAATATTCTTTCTCGGTAGCCTTCTCGAGCCATTCTGGGTCAACTTTCGTCGACACAACCTTATACTCGGCCTTTAGTTCAAGAGGTTCTCGGTATTTTGGATCGTCATTCTTAGAGTCATACCCTTCATCTAAACTCTCTTCTTTCATGACGGCATCGCTTCTTTTAGCGGCCTCACCCTCCCTCACTCTCACTCTCTGCTCACTCATCTCGGTATCCTGGCTGCCATCCTCACTACCGGCTTCGTCAGATCCCTCACCCCCACTCTCACCCACACCCTCATTTTGACTGTTACCTACGCTCTCCTCACCCATATCCTCCAAAGACCTCTCTACAGACTGAATATGCTCCTCACCGACATCAGAGGTTTCCTCAACCACAGGTTCTTTACCTGCACGGTGTTCAGAGGTTTCACATTCTTCAGGTTGGTAACTAGTTCTTTTGGTTCTCGGCATTGCCGTTGTTTTACGACCTATCCTGCCTAAGTTTGACCCGTATTGAATAATCTCGAAAGTAGACTCCAATTGAGGGCAAATGCTTATCGGGGAGACTGAGATGATCTCAACGTCTTCTAAAATATTAGACCAGGTAGGCTGATAAGAGTTTTCAACTTCTTTCACTGGAGCTGGGGACAAGGGTGCAAATGGGTCAGCCTCGTCGGCCTTACCCGAAGTCGAGTTTTGAACAAATTCAGGCATAAACTTAACACACGCAACCACAGACACAACACTAAGGCGACACAGGCAATTGACGCTCTAAATTACCAAAATAAACGAAAAGTTAGGGCTTTTTACCTCGTTGAATCAAATGAACTTCGCAGGACAGAACTGACAGAAACACTGAAGTGAGAAAGTTGAGAAACTTGTATCTTCAAGCAAGCAATTGAAATTACAATCCTCTTGATGGTGCAAATTGATCGACGAAACCCTAAGTGTGTTCGCAGAAAATGCTTCGAAGAAATTATTTGGAAATAAAGAGCAAATGGAGAAAATTACTCATTTTCGAGGCTTAAATACCCCCATGAACAGTGGCAGTTGAAGTGACAGTTTGTGCATGCAATCCAACGGCTGGGGAAAACCGCCTTTTCGTAACCTAAGACGCAGGATGAATGACACGTGCCCCGCTTACTTTTCAAGTTTTCCCGCCCAAGAAATTTTGGAATTTTTAAATTTTTCATCAAAATAATAATGCCCAAGCACGCTATCGGTAAATCAGAGATTTTCTAAATCTCAATCCATTTTTAAGTGACCAAAGTACTATTGGTACTTTTCTCACTTGGGGGGAAAATCAGAGATTTTTTAAATCTCAATCAATTTTTAAGTGCCTACAGTACTATCGGTACTTTAGTCACTAGGGGGGCAAATCAGACATTTTTTAAATCTCAATCAATTTTTAAGTGCCTACAGTACTATCGGTACTTTAGTCACTTGGGGGGCAAATCAGACATTTTTTAAATCTCAATCAATTTTTAGGTGACCAAAGTTATATCGGTACTTTAGTCACTTACAGGGCAAATCTTACATTTCTAATTCCAAAAAAAACCTTTCTTTCTTTAAATCCTTCTCAAATTTCAAGTGAGCACGCCGGTTTCACCAACGTCCTCACTTGGGGGGCTAGTTGTACGGGATAATACCGGTAGTAATACCTAATTAGCCGGTAATGTCTTATAATAATACTGAAACAACTGATTAATAAGAAAGCTCGAAAATCCATAACGGCCGTTCTAAACGGCCACGTGGAGAGCTGCTTGAGACCACGTAGGCACCTGCTGCCTACGAGGTCGGTTTGCCACCTATCATTATAGGTGGCACCAGCTTGGTTATCTCTCTATATATACCCAAGCAAATGTTCACCCAAGGGGATATCTTTTTTTTCTCTCTCTCTACACATCTAAAACACTTTCTCTCTCTTCACTCTTTCTTCTTATCGGATTGCTGACTTTAGCATCGGAGAGGTTATTCCCGGATAACCCCCGGGTTAGCTTATCTGTGTTGACTGTGCAGGTGCGTAATTGGACGGTAAACCTTTACCGACCCACGAAGATTATCTGTACCGGAGCACACCCGGAACAAGTACTACATCCGTTTTTAAAATACTTGTTCTACTTTTCTTTTTCAATCATTTTTAAATACTAGTTCTATTTTCTTATTTGAAATTTTTTTTATAATTTTAAATTAATTTTTCTCACCTAATGGATCCAACATGATCATATTTTATTATTTTCTCCACTATTTTTGTGTTTTACAATTTTAGAAAATTTGCAAATTACAACCATTTTTTTAAAAAATTGCAAATTACAGCATAAAAGTTCGTATAAATTGTAATTTGCAGCCTGATTTAACTTTTTAATCGGTTTACATCTCAAAAAATCTTCGATTAAGGTTTTACGAACTATTTGAGCTCAGAATTAGCAAAAAAATAACGCAAGTGCCTCGTTTTGCATAATAAAAATTTATCGATTTGTGGGAAATTGTAAAAATGAGACACTTGTGTTATTTTTTGCTAATTCCGAGCTAAATTCGAATCCTCTAAGGGCTAAAATAACCCCTAAAACTTAACCGAGATTTTTCGACATGTAAACCGATGAAAAAGTTAAATTGATACAATTTATAATTAATACGAACTTTTGGGCTGCAATTTGTAATTTTTTTATTTAAATGGCTACAATTTGAAAAATACGAACTTTAAATGGCTGCAATTTGCAAATTTTCCTTTAATTTTTTTATTCTTTCACTTACCCCAATATCTCCATAATTTATTACTTTATCCAATTTCTCCTAAAACTTCGCACATGGAAAATTAGAGCAAATATTTAAAAATGAAGGGAGTAATAGGTATAGCTCACCCCAATTTATCATATAAACAAAACAATTTTAATCAGTCCTTTTGTGGACCATGTTTTGCATTATACTACACTTTTTAATGTTTTTTTTTAAAAAATAAAGAAAAGGTTCAGATCTTGCATCCACAGTTCTAACATCATCTCCGTCATCTCGCCGATCAACCACAATCACCACCATCATTTCTGTTTTACCTTGTTCGTCTCAGCCACCACCGACCATCTTCGACTCAGCCGCCATTCACCATCCACCATCACAGCCACATGTTCCTTTTCGAAACCTATCACAACCACCACCGTCTCTGTTTTCAACCCTCTTCGTGTCCCTCTTCTTCTTCTTCCCTTATTCTCTTCTTGTTCCTCTAGTCCTTCTTTCTCAACAACGACTCCAACGCCGTGAAAGACACCCTAGCTAGTAGCAAAAGGGCGTAAATTAGGACCATATCAACCCCTTAGGAAAAGCATTTCTTTCGCGTCGGCATTTTGAACCACAACAGGTGGTGGCGGCGTTGGTGTGCAGCTGTGTTCGCGTGGAAAAATTAAACTTGGATGATTGATTACAAATTTACATACCCCACCTACCAACTCAAAAAACACCAATGCCTCCTCGAAAAACAAAGTTTGTTTCTCATATTGAAAAACTTAGTATTTTCACATCGGCAAGTTTCTAGTTATAACCATTTAATTGCTTAATTTAAAGATTGATAATGTGGCTTCTTTTAAAAATAAAATAAAATAAATAATTGATAATGTGGCTAGATGCATGGGGCCGTGCACGATTATTGTCTTACACTATTCCAAAAAATAGTGAATTTATATTTCATCATTAACGTAGTACTACTTTCGTTAGAGGTTATGTGCAACGATTTGACGACATAAAGCAGAGAGGGAAAATGTCTAATCGTTGCACATAACCTATAACGGTGGTAGTATTAATTATTACATCCCACCTTATAAAAATGTAGCCTTATATTGCTCATTCTCATCAGTCATCACACATTCACACCAACACATTTATTTCAACCTAAATTTCTAAGATGCATTATTATTCTCAATTTACTCGGTGGAGTTTGGCTTTGTGTTTGCTTCTATTAATGGTTAGTTATCTTCTTTAATATTACCCTCTACTATGCACTGTATAATTTGCATATTATTATCTTATGTCTTCAACCTTAACTAATAATAAGAATTGAATTTGATTTTCTTTAACAGATTGGTTATGTAATTGGAGAAAACGTTGCAAGCAATCGAAACGATGAAGGAAGCCATGAACATCATCATCATCAAGGCCATTCAACAACACCACACATGGATCATTCAGTGCAAGTATTTTTCACCCCTAAAGACCTTAAACTAGGAAATATAATACCTATCTTCTTTAGAGGCCGAAACCCTTCTTCGAGTTCTCCTCATTTTCTTCCTAGGGAAGAAGCCGAGTTAATACCTTTCTCGCCATCTAAACTCCCTTATCTTCTTAAACTTTTCGGCTTTTCTCAAGCTTCGTCTCAAGCTAAAGCCATGGAAGATACTCTAAGACAATGCATCATAGTAAAACCTATCCTAGGAGAGACTAAATTTTGTGCAACTTCCTTAGAGTCTATGCTTGATTTTGTGCATAAGATTTTCGGACCAACAACAAAATTTAAGGCCTTGAGCACCAAAAAGTCTGAAAAATTTGCTAGTAATAATTTACAAAATTATACCATAGTAGATGCACCTAGACAAATACTAGCCCCGAAAATGGTCGCTTGTCACACCATGCCGTACCCATATGTGGTGTACTATTGCCACTTCCAAGAAAGGGAAAGCAAGGTGTTTCAAGTTTCATTAAGAGGTGAAGATAATTATATTGTACAAGCTGTTGCTGTTTGTCATATGGATACCTCTCACTGGAGTCCTGATCATGTCTCGTTTCGAGTTCTAGGCGTTAAGCTTGGTTCCCCAGTTTGCCATTTCTTTCCTGAAGAACATCTTGTTTGGGTGCCAATAATATCTAATACTCCTACTCATAATTCATTAGGAAGAGTATCAAGTATGTAACAATATAATAAAGTGACTACTAGTACTTATTATGGCCTGGTTACAATATCAGTGACTAGTGCTCTAATCTGCTGTACCAGTACTATGTATTTTACTTTGTGTTCTCTCTCTGTAATAATATTGATGGAAAAATAAATAAAGTTGTGATTTTTACTTCTATTATTTTCATTTTACCATTTTATTTTTTATGGCTTTGTGGGACTTGTGACTTGTGAGTGTGATGTTGGATTAGAGAGCTATAATCTGAAAGCCTCAATGATGAGTATGTATTGTAAGCTTCTATATGTTATATGGAGTCTTCATTTCACTTTAAATATGCATGTCGGACCCTCGACATTTGAGCATGGCGGGTTTAACACTTAAACACCTTACTAGAGCTGATTTTTACTTGATTAGAGAGTAGAGAAAATTAGAGATGAAGAATGAGTGATGCCCGTGTCTCGTGATGCCTGAATGAGAAAGCTGCTAGATGGATGTGGCCTCATAAAGAATTAGGAATATATATTTTTTTAATTATGTCTTGGTCTAAAAGATTAATAAACCCCAATATCTCACTTGCCCGTACTTTGATAGAAAAAGTTGAAGCAAAATGGGTGAGATAAATTGCTTTTGACATTTTGTCCAGATGTATATATATAAAAAAATTTAGCATAAAATTTTGGATTGGATATCCGGTGATCCGATCCGAAATTTCGGATATCCGAAAAATTGAATATTCGGTTTTTTTTTTGGATCGGATTCGGATCAGCTTTTTGCTGATTCGAAATTCTCGGATATCCGAAATGGCCAGTCCTACTATATGAGATGACTCATGACCCGACCTTAATTAACAGGTCTACATAGTAATAAAATTTTATTAGATTGTGAAATATATTATTTTAACTAATTAGTATATATTATAAATAGATGTTTTACGCTTTAAATTACTTCCTTCGTTCAAAAAAATAATATGATATAAAAAAATAAATTTATATGATAATTTTTTAGAATTATAGTCTAATAATTTTTTTGAATAAAATTATAATTTAATTTGTACATCTTAAATATTGGTATTTTATCGAAAATAAAACTCTAAACTAATAATTTTATCCTAAATTTCTATCCAAATCTATTAACTACTCCCTCTGTTTTCTTTTATTTGCATCAGATTGACCGGCACATTTGTCGAGATGCAACTTTGACCATTAATATCTTTTATTGTCTATTAGTAAAAATTGTAATAAAATTATATTATGAAACTAGGCAATATGACTAATCTAATGATATATTATACAATAACATTTATTTATTTTATAGAGGTGAAAAAATTAAGTTAACCATGGTATGTGAATAGTGCAAAAATCAAAGTGATGCATTTAAAAAAAAACGGAGGGAGTATTACTACAACAGAAAATTGTTGACATCATCCTCTCCCCAAACTGTATATGTGTCGCACTCTCATAAAAAATTTTCCCGCCAAATGCACTTATGATGTCATATATATATTTTTTTTATAGGAATTTGTTATTTTTTTTTTATTCTTTTTCATTTCAACCTTTTGACTATGTCAATCTATATCTATATCTATTCTATTAACTAATACTAAAACAATAGATGCTGACGTCACCATTGCCCACGTGTCGCTTTCTTAATAGAAATTTTCCCGCCTAAATGCAATGATATGTCATTTTTATTTTTATTTTTTTTCTTTTTGTAGAATTATCATATTTAACATTTTTGAAATTTAAATATTAAATGCTTCTACCTTACAACTAAAACCTATCAATTTATCGTAGAAAATTGAAATAATTTTAAATAGCACACTAATAAATGACCTCCTACATTGAACTATGAATTAGACGACGTTAACCAGATACTATATCATAATTTTGATGAAAATAAAAGATTTTAAATTACAAAATATATGTAATTCTTATTTATATTCATGTATAATAATAGCGAATTATTTTTTAAATGTACAAATTTAAAATAGGTTTTATATAAACCGTGCATCACACGGGTTCTAACCTAGTAGAATTCTAAACTAATTTTTTTATCTTATGAAATTTATTTAAATCTATCCAAAATGGCGTGACACTTGGCGAAAATTTAGAACGCTCTTAAAATTTAATTGGAAATTAAAGTACGATGGGATATTAAACTATCAACAAGATCATCATACGAAAAACCATTGATCAATGGGAGGAATTGAAAAGAGCAGTTTTGAAGGAATAACAAAGTAACCGATTAGTTAGGGTTTTTTTTTTTTTAAATAAATTTTTTTTTTTTTTAATTTGTCAACTAAATCAATGGTCAAGATTTAATATTGTGTATCAATGGCTTAGATTAAAAGATTACAATGGCTACAAAATTGTTGTAACCATTGCAAAATTGGCCCTAGTTATACTAAATCACGTTATGTACAAACAAAATATGTCATTTTACGAACTTTAATTTATTCATTTTTTGACTTTTATAGTGTTTACATTATTTTAAGAATCGGGTGCTATATATCTTGTTAGATTCGATTTAATGTATACTAGTTTTGTGCCTCGTGTGATGTCCAGGTTGTTTATTGAATTTTAAGATAAAATTTCAATCTATATATCAAATTTTAAAATATATCATTGATACAAAATTAGTTAGGAATTGATGTGATTTTGTTACGATTTGCTATCTAGTTGGCATGTAATGACTAATAATAATGTTGGTGGAAAATTTCGATTCAATTTAATACATTAAAAAAGTAAAAAAAAAAAAAAAAGTTAGCAAAAAATAAATTAAATAAAATAAATATTCAAAACCCATTGGGTTGACCTGAATCCAAAACTTTGGGTAAGGATTGAACATTTCTTGAGTCGTAAACTGAAGTGACCCTATATGAGATGACTCATGATTCGACCCTAATTGATAGGTGTACATAGTAATAAAATTTTATTAGATTGTGAAATATATTATTTTAACCGATTAGTATATATATTATAAATGGATGTTTTACACTTTAAACTACTTCCTTCGCTCAAAAAAATAACATGATATAAAAATAAATTTATATAATAATTTTTGAGAATTATAATCTAATAATTTTTTTTGAATAAAATTATAATTCAATTTGTACATCTTAAATATTGGTATTTTATCGAAAATAAAACTCTAAACTAATAATTTTATCCTAAAATTCTATCCAAATAAAATTCTAAACTATTTTTTTTATCTTATGAAATTTATTTAAATCTATCCAACGTGGCACGACACTTGGCAAAAATTTAGAACGTCAAGTGTCGCTGCCTCGTGATCTGGCTAAAAGTTTAACTTTATATATTAGGAAAATTTGCTAAAAATAACACCACCTTTCACCGGTCTTCCCTAAATAACACCACCTTTTGATTATTCCACAATAACACCACCTTTGACACACATCGGCCAAAAATGAAAAAAAAAATCGGTCACCTATTTTACAGGTTACCCTGGGACACGTGTCCTAGTATGATTGGTAAATTTTTTTTATTTTTATTTGACTTTGAAAAAACTTAAAAAAAAAACAAAAAGAAAAAAAAACAAAAAATTAACCCCCTTTCCCACGACTATCACCGGCATCCACCACCATTCGCCGGCATCCACCACCCCCACCAAGACCATCCACCTAAAACAACCCTATCCCCGACCCCCGTCCTAGTTTCCAACCCCCTTTCCAGCACCCCCTCCCCTTTCCGTCACCCCCTCTCCTTCCTTACCCCTTTTCGGCACCCACCTCCCCTGCTCGACCCCTTTGCACCACCCTCTCCCCTTCCCGACCCCTTTTCGGCCGACCCTTTCCCCTCTTCCCTTTTCCGATTTCGGCCCCCTCCCTCCTTCCCTTTTCAATTTCGGCTTCCTCTCCCTAATTTTCGTAGGCTAGGGTTTCGGTGGTGGGTTGTTTAAGGGTGGAGGAATGGGTGGAGCCGTGGAGGGGTGTCGTTTAGGGGATGGGGAAGGCTAGGGAGGTCGATCGACGACGAGGGCGGGGGGAGGGGCGCCGGCGAGGGTGAGGGTTGGGCAGGGAGGCTAGGTGGTGGTTTTTTTTAATTCTAACTTTATTTTAATTACTTAGGTTTTTTTAAAAAAATAAAAATAAAAATAATTGACCAATGACATTGTGACATGTGTCATAGGAAACCAATACAACAGGTTACCAACCGGTTTTGTTTCATTTTTGGCAAATACATATGAAAGGCGGTGTTATTCTGGAATAATCAAAAGGTGGTGCTATTATGGGAAGACCGCCCAAAGGTGGTGTTATTTTTGACAAATTTTCCTATATATTATTAGTTACTAGTTTTGTACCCCGTACGATGCCCGGGTTGTGTATTGAATTTTAAAATAAATTTTTAATCTATATATCAAATTTAAAGTATATAATTGATACGAAATTAGTAAGGAATTTATGTGCTTTTGTGACGATTAGTAGACATGTAATGATTAATAACAATGTTGGTGGAAATATTCGATTTAATACATTAAAAAAAATTAAAAATTAGCAAAAAAATAAATTAAATAAAATAAATGTTCAAAGCCTATTTGGTTGACCCAAACCCAAAACTTTGGGCAAGGGTTGAACATTTCTTGACTCGTAACCTAAAGTGACCCAATCTGAGATGACTCATGATCCGACCCTAATTGACAGGTCTACGCAGTAACAAAATTATAATATATTGTGAAGTATATTATTAAAACCGATATATATATTATAAATGTATGTTTTACGCTTTGAACTACTTCCTTCTCTCCAAAAAATATTATGATATAAAAAATAAATTTATATGATAATTTTTATGAATTATAATCTTATAATTTTTTGAATAAAATTATAATTCAATTTGTACATCTGAAATATTGATTTTTTATCGAAAATAAAACTCTAAACTTACAATTTTATCCTAAAATTCTATTCAAATAGAATTCTAAACTAACTTTTTTTTATCTATCTTATGGAGTATATTTAAATCTAGTTATGTACCCCGTGCGATGCCCGGGTTGTTTATTAAATTTTGAGATAAATTTTTAATCTATATGTCAAATTTCAAAATGTATCTCTAATACAAAATTAGTTAGGAATTGATGTACTTTTGTGACGATTTAAACATGTAGTAGGCATGTAAATGACTAATAATAATATTGGTATTTTTTTGAGATTTATAATCTAATTTTTTTTTAATAAAATTATAATTCAATTTATATATATGAAATATTGGTATTTATCTAAAATAAAACTCTCAACTAACAATTTTATCCTAAAATTCTATCCAAATTTGATTGAAAATAGAATTCTAAACTAATGTTTTTTTTTATCCTATGAAGTCTATCTAATATCCAGCGTGGCGCGACACTTGGCGAAAAGTTGGAATGCCGGGTGTCGTTGTCTCGTGGCCTGGCTAAAAGTTTAGCTTTATATATTAGTTACTAGTTTTGTGCCCGTGCGATGCCCGGGTTTTTTATTGAATTTTAAGATAAATTTTTAATTTATATGTCAAATTTTAAAATATATCATTGATACAAAATTAGTTAGGAATTGAAGTGTTGTGACGATTTGCTATCTAGTAGGAATTGGTGGAAATGTTCGATTAATACATCAAAAAAAAAATTAGTAATAAATAAATAAAATAAAATAAATGTTCAAAGTCCGTTGGGTTGACCCGACCTGAACCCAAAACTTTGGGTAAGGGTTAAACATTTCGTGACTCGTAACCTGAAATGACCCAAACCGAGATGACTCATGACCCGACACTACTTGACAGATCTACAGAGTAATAAAATTCTATTAGATTGTGAAGTATATTATTTTAACCGGTATATATTATAAATGGATGTTTTACGCTTTGAACTACTTCCTTTGCTCCAAAAAGTATTATGATATAAAAAATAAGTTTATATGATAATTTTTGTGAATTATAATCTAATAATTTTTTTTGAATAAAATTATAATTCAATTTGTACATCTAAAATATTGGTATTTTATGGAAAATAAAACTCTAAACTAACAATTTTATCCTAAAATTCTATCCAAATAGAATTCTAAATTAATTTTTTTATCTTATGAAGTCTATTTAAATCTATCCAATGTGGCGCAACACTTGGCGAAAAGTTGAAACGCCAAGTGTCGCTGCCTCGTAGCCTGGATTAAAGTTTAGCTTTATATATTAGTTATATGATGATATGATACGATATGATATTAACAAAACATCAAGTTTTTATAATTTTTTTTTTGATAAAAAAATACTCCCATCATTTCTGAAAGTTCAACTCACTTGTAATTGCACGGTTTCCAATAAACATCTTTAACTATAAATAACCGCGAATGTGTTTAAGTGAAAATTATAAAAAGTTGATATTTGGATTATTTATAGTAAGGGCAATCTAATAAGATCTCATATGCTAATTTTTTTCTATTGTATTTCACATAAAATGTGGTCAAAAGTTAATTTATTATGACCACATAAATAGTAAGTAAGTCGAACTTTTATAAATAGAGGTAGTATTAATGATTGTAATGAACATTACATGGACAAGAATAAAATTCCAAACAACAATAATGTAATACATTGCTTGATATTAAGCATGCATGATTTATTGAATTGAGATAGTGGATTGAAATGAAGGATCGGATAGAGTTGAAAATAATTATTGAAACATAAAGGACGGACAGACACCTGACGTTTCTTGGAGTACATTGCTTGATATTAAGCATGCATCATTCCTACTACTGTGGGTGGTGGTCCATCTTACCTTATTGATTGCCATTCTTGATAGCCCATCTGTGGTGCTCTGTCTTCATGACACTTCATTATTGTCATGATAAATCATGATCAGTCAACAAAGTTCAATTATTTGTTGCCTCAAAAAAAAAAAAAAAAAAAAAAAAAACACAAGAGGTTCAATTATTTGTTTCATTTATTTTAGGGGTAAATATTTTTATTAAACTAAAATATTAGTATTATAATTTAATTGATTAAATCATTTGTCTAAATTCAGCTGAATCTCTTACTCTTTGTCAGTTTGTCGCTCTACTATTTAATTAATACAAAAGTACCCACATGAAATCAACAAAACAGAGGAAGTAATACATTCAAATGATTTTTTTTTTTTTTCCATACAAGACATGGTTAAAGGGCTTAAACCCTATAACATGGGCTTAACATAGTACTCAAACACAAAAATACATAACAAGTATTCACAATGCTCATTAAAATGCATGAAAATATAAATACACGTCATACGAATAAAACATAATCTATTACGATAAGTTTAAGCTTTATAATTATAAAAGAGAGAAAATGAGACGATCTTAGTAAAACGGCAAGGATAAATTAATAGGAGTCCTAATCACAATAGATTGAAATAGTGGGCCTCGGTTCAAATTTATCTACAACCAACTTCTTAGGGCCTGTTCTCTTCAGATTATTTTCAGTTCAGTTCAGTTCACTTCAGCTCCAATAAGTTCAGTTTAATTCAGTTCAGTTCTTAATTTCCTTCTCTCATAAAATATTCAGTTCAGTTAAGTTCAACTCCAATCAGTTTAGTTCAGTTCATTTCAATTAATCAGAACAGGCCCTTAGATACTTGTACTGGCTTATCATGATGTAAGTCGCAACCCTCATCAAGGGATGTCACTTCATTTTTTTAATGACATCTTTGATGAAACTTTTATCTGCTTCTCCCTTTTCATGGGCTTCATGTGGATTTTGATTTACAAAATCTTTGATAGATTCGGGAATGGGCTGCTCTTTCAACATCTTTGCCCAATATTCACCTGGGCTTTTCCTCCCATCAACTGGCCCTGCAAACTGCTCATCATTTGGTATCCTCAGTTAGGATTTATGTAAACAAACGTCATCATTGGATTTTCATGTTGTGGGTTGAAAACATGTAAAGAAATGAGTAAGTTGAGAGTTAATGAGGTGATTCGGATTGTTTATTGCCTTATTGGAGAATGGAGAGAAATACAACTTACAAATTTAGTAGTGTCACATAAAAAATGAATTGTTGCAACTTACAAGTACTCAAAAATGGCCAAAAGAGGTGACAAGGTGAGCCTTTTTTAAATATCTAAAAGCGTATGTATGTTAGCGCCCATAAATTTATTTGCAAGACAACTACCAGTTTGACATTTAGGAATTTTGATTTCATTTATTGGTTTTCATTCCCAAAGTAGTGATAAATCACATCACCCAATTTTGATTTCATTTTGATGTCCAAAAGAAAACCTAGAAATATTAGATTCCAAGCTTCAAGCTTAATAATTACACAAAATAGCTTGGATGTTCCTTAGCTGCCTAGTAGGGGATGTTCAATATAACTACAATTACCTACTAATAGCATCCGGCGATGCGATCATCTGATCCATTGTTGCAGCTCTTTAAACAAATCAATGTAGCTTTTTTCTTTTCTAGTTCCTTAGTTACGTTGGGGAGTCGATGAATGCCTGAATTCTCTGGATCTCTAAGTCCTTCAGGTCAAGCTGCAACTTCACTCCAACCAACTCGGAGCGAAGGTTGTCCAAATCGCGTGTCAGCTCATGGATCTGACTATCCAGATCACTCGATTTCTTCTAGAGATTCGTTTCAAAGCTTGTGTCGGTTTCGATTATGTTATTAAAATGTGATTGATGGTATTGAATTTTGGCTACATAAAATTGCTACAATTAAGTGATCATCGCGCCTCCAATCCTAAAAAAAAAAGGTGACCATCTCGCTTCCCTTCCCTCCCTTCTTTCCGATCTTATGATGTGTCCAAATCATAAAGTTAATCTTTACTTCCATTTCCCCATTCGCACTATTTTTCCTCTCTTTCCATCTTTCGTTACATTTTAACATTCGGGTTCTTCAAATTTTAGAATCTTTTCAAAAAAGCATTGTTTTCCTTTTCAAATTCTAAATTTTTTTAGTGAAAAGTATTGTTTATATTTGCTTTATTAGGTTAAAATAGAAAAATGTGTTCCCGCATAACATTTCTGAAAGTGTATACATTACTTGATAGGTTATTCATTTTCCCATATCCTTTTTATTTTTCATCATTTTTTTCCCTTTCTTTTTCTCTTGCATTTGTGAGTTTTTCGACTGTCTTCTTTAGTAGCCTCTTTTATAGTAGTTTCTTATAATTTTGAATATTTTTAGATACTGTTGTCTTTCATAATCGCTATATGTATTAACAACATTGCATTTCTTAAGCACCTTTGAAGTATTTTTTGGGTATCGAAGTTGCCCGTAGTTCGAGAGGTTTGTTTTTGTGCTACAGAAAGTATACTTTGGACATTATTTCCGAGTCTGGTTTGTTAGGGCAACGCCAGGTGGCTTACCCATTGAACAAAATCATAAATTGTGTCTGGCTACTGGCGACTTACTATAGATCCCGAGGCTTATTGGAGGCTTGTAAGACGGTTGATTTATCTTGGGGTCACTCGACCCGACTTGGCCTATTCTATTCACATTCTTTCACAGTTTATGCAAGCACCGCACACTGAACATTGGGACTTTAGGAGGCAGCTCTGCAAGTGGTGCAGTACTTGAAAAGTACCCCGAGTCAAGGAATTTTGTTAAGTGCAGACAATGAGTTGTCTCTGCAAGGTTGGTGTGATTCCGATTGGGCGGTGTGTCCCATGAATCAACGTTCTCTAACAGGTTGGCTCGTGTTTCTTGGTCATTCTCCCATCTCTTGGAAGACTAAGAAACAACCTACAATACAAGTCTATGACTGGAGTTACTTATGAGTTAAAATGGCTCAAAACTTTGTTGTTGAGCTTGGGTATTAATCATCCCAAGACAATTAAGTTGTTCTGTGATAGCCAGTCTGCTTTTCACATTGCAAGGAACCTCATTTTTCATGAGCGTACGAAAGCACATTGAGATTGATTGTCATTTCGTTCGAGATGCTATTAATGAAGTTCTTATTTCTCCATTGTATGTTTCTACTTCTTCCCAATTAGCTGATATCTTCACGAAAGCTCTTGGGAAGTCGTAGTTTGATAATCTTTTATCCAAGTTGGGCAATTTCGACTCTCGTGCTCCAACTTAAGGGGAGTATTGCAAATATATTTTCCGTGATATAAGAGTATATTTGATAGAGTTTGTTTATGGTAGTTGTGTTTATCTTTGTGATTATTTTCTAATTTCTAGGATATCAAAGATAAGGTAATTTTTAATAAGATTTAAGCCGTGTTTCTACAAAGTTTAGCAACCTCATTAAAAAAATAATAATCAGTGATATGTTCATATATCTAATATCTTGTTAATCTGATTGATTTAACGAATACGGAGTATTTAATTTCATCAAAATATTAAGATTTTACAATTTATAATTATATTATTGATTATAAAAAAATATTAATGATTGTAATGAGCATTGCATTGATAAAATGTACTGTAATACGAAGTACAATAAACGAATCAGATAGAGTAGATGAAAACAAAGGATCAGATTCAGATAGAGTTGAAAATAATTATTGAAACATAAAGGATGACAGACAGCTAACGTTTCTTGGAGTACATTGCTTGATATTAAGCATGATTTATTAATTAACTGACCAAAGGGCCAAAGATGAGGATGGTTTACGATATGATGGTAGTGATGGAGAAAGGCTGACCAAGAGAAGGGAGCAAGAATGGTGTCGCCGGTAATGGGCCTAGTACCGTGGGTGGTGGCTAAACCTGTTCATCGGGTCGGGCCAGACAGGGATTTATATGGAATGGGCTGGGTCGGGTCGGGCCAAGCCTAATCCAAATGGGTTGAACTTGTCCATGGGTCATTAAGCCCGGCCCGACCCATTTAAAATGTATAAACAAACTGCAACAACCATGAAGTAAACACAATATAAGAGAATTATAAAGGGCCTTTAAGGGGCCTTATAAAGGGTCTTTAAAGGGCCTTAGCCAACAAGTTAAAAGTAGAGAACTGAGCAATGTTCTTGACAAAAATTTGTTACAATCAATTAACTAAGCAATGTTCTTGACACAAATTAGACACTTAAAACTAATGAAACTCAAAGCTGCTCCACCATATAAGCATAATTAACTGTCTTCCCAAGCATCTTGTGCCGAAACAGTCGCCTCATGGTTGTTAAAGTAGCCTGCAACAATAATATAAGACTTTAGGCAACATAACATCCGAAAATAAATTTCAGATCATGTTCTGCCATATAAAGCAGAAACAGAAGCAGTAAAATAGAAGCAGTAGTAGTATCATGTTCTTCCATATAAAGCAGAAACAGAAACAGTAATATATAAATTGTACATCTCAGCAATAGGTTCAAAATACAAGCAGTAAAATAAAAACAACTATACAGCAGCATACAGGAGTCTTATCAGGGACCAAATCTAATATACATACTTGATGTTTTAACCATGTCAGAGCTACGAGATCCAAAGAGCTAATGCCATGGAACTTATAAGAATAACAAATATGTGAGAAGAAAACAAGATTATGTATATATGATAACCAAAGGCAGAATATGTCGTAAATGAAGTGCAAATAGCTAATGCCATGCAATTTAAAGAAGAACCAGAAGTTAATAATAGCTTCCAGAAAATCAAAAGCAAAAAAAATAAAAACAATTACCTAGTATAGGAATTACCAAAAGCAAAATAAAAACAGTTACCTAGTATAGGAAACTATCATCAACCTCATCATCATCATCTCCATCATCACGGCCTCATCATCATCCGAGCTAGAATCACGATCCAAATTTGAGGGGATGTTATATTCATCAAGGCGCCAATCTTGAACACAAACTAGGGCTTGAACCGTTGAGGGTTTCAATGAGCTACGATTAGGAGATATAGTTTCCCCCCTACACTAGAAGCTGACTCGGAAGCCACCGTACTAACCGGAATCGTTAGAAGATCTCGTGCCAATATTGCAAGCTCCGGAAATCTCACGACATTTTGTTGCCAATACTCTAGAATATCTAGCTCCATGTTCAAATCAAGCTCCGATTCCTCCAAATATGACTCAAGTTGGGACTTTTTTGTTTGAGTCCTTGTAATTCTTGAACTATAACTTTGATAATAATCAAAGAAGTTTTCATCTTCAATCCTACTACTTGTAGTAGAAGGAGCAACAATTGGGGAATTTGAAAATGTTGACTTATAGTCATTATACAAAGATCTTAAAGTGTTCAACACTTTTTCAACTTTACACATAGCCTCATCCGAACCATATATCTTGTCAAAACAATATTCCACAAACTTTAACTTAAACCTTGGATCAAGAATTGCCGCACAAGCTAGATATATGTTATACTCGCACAAGCTAAAAATTCATGTGGACCTTTAGATGTCTCAAATAAACGACAATGCACCATACATGCTCCCTTAAAATACATGTTAGAAGTTGGAGACTTATTGGCCGAGAACATACATGTAACATCATAAAAGAGTTTTAAAAACTTGTGAACAACACTTAAATTTTCCCATTCATCCTCCAAAGGCACATTACTCTAGAAAGATGCATGTAATGACCCCAAATGAATAAACACATCTTTATAGTAAAGCACATTATCAAGCATCATATATGTAGAGTTCCAACGAACTTGCATGTCCATACGAAGTTTCCTCTTAGCCTCTAAATGAAAATGCTTTTGAGCAGTATCATAAAAGTCTTTGCTTCTAGAAGATGATCTTGTAACAAATTTTACCAAGTTTCTAATTTTATCTAATATGTTCTCAATACAAGATAGACCGGATTGGACAATAAGATTGATGATATGAGCACAACTTCTTATATGAAAAAAACAACCACCACTAACCAACATACCCCTTGATCCAAGACGATTTTTCATGTGCTTAACCATCACATCATTGTAACTTGCATTGTCAACCGTTAAGCTAAGCACTTTGTCATCTAAACGCCATTGATTAAGAAACATAAAAATCTCTTCGGAGATGCTTTGTCCATGAAAGGGGGGTGACAATGATGTGAACTTAATAATCCTTTTATGAAGTTTCCAATCATGATCAATAAAATGGGCGGTTATGCAAATGTAATGTTGTCAAGTATGTGATGATTTCCAATTATCAGTTGTTAAACATATTCTTCCGGGTGCACTCCTCAAATTTTTTTTTAATTTCTCTCTATAAGAGGCATACAAAGAAAAAAAAGTCTCTAGTTAAAGTTGCTCGACTAAATGGTTTAAATTTAGAATTAGCCTTTAACATCATCCGCCTAAAACCTTTTTCTTCTACGGTCGAAAAAGAATGAGAACCTTCAACAACATATAATAAAATCTCTTTCCTTAATTCACTCATATCAAAAACAAATTCTTCCTCATCCTCAATCGCCTCCCCAAGTGGAAGTCCACTAGTTCGTCTTTTACACACATCAAGCAAATGACGTATTAAATGAGATGTGCCACTATTATTGTGGGCAATTAACTCCACTTTACAATGCTTACAAATAGCGATTTGTTCACCTTTTGCGTTCTTTCCTTCCGTCATTTCTCGCCAAACTTTAGATTTCCTACTTCTTTTACGCTTACGGGCAGTATTAGATTCATCAACCTCATCATCTACCGGCATTGATGTTGTAGTTGCTTCACTTTCCATGGTTAAAAAAACTGCAAAAGTAGGTAAAAGTTTGATGTTATTCGATTAATCAATGAATGGTCTGGCTAAATCAAGTTGGAATTCGTTTAATTTAATGAGAAAACAGTAATTTCCCTGCTTTCGAGTCAGAAAAAACTAATGTCTTACAAGATAATGATAGCCTTACAAACGCATTCAGCGGTTCAATGCATACATTTTGTGCTAGGTCATTTAAAATACAAATCAAATTTGGAACAAATAGATTTAGACAAAAGAACAATTTATCACATAATTCAATCAACACTAGACTTGAATCTGATTTAAAGTTGCCCCTAACTGCAGTAAATCAACAAATTAAAGCATAATCAACCTAATAAAGCACTAAATCGAGGAGATGATGATCAATTAGCATTCAAACTTCAAAAAATATTATATAATTTAAAATCCAAGCACAAAATCAATAGATTCGTACATTATTGAGAGCGGCGAGCAAAAATACATAAATTGACATAAAAACAAACGAATTTAGAAATTAATACACGAAAACATACCTTGGTAGTTAAAGATTAAGAGCGGCGAGCAAGAAGAAGGAATTTATTAGCTATAATCTGGGAATTTTTGAAGATTATAATCTGGGAATTTTTTTAGGGTTCATAATTTGGGGGAAATAGGGAATTTTAAAATTGACGTTAGGAAGTTTTAGAAACAAACAGAAAAATTAGGATACAAAAAGCCTCTTAAGTGTTACCCAATTTCAGCCCTTTTTAACTTAGACCCAAACCTTTAAAAACCCATTATTTAATAGCCCTTTAAAAGTCCACCCCATTTAAATGTTGGATGGGTAAAACCCTTTTATAAAAGGGCTGGACTAGGGCTTTAAACGGGCCCCTAACCCATTGAACAGGTCTAGTGGTGGCCCATCTTACCTTATCGACATCGTTGATAGCCCATCTGTGGTGCTCCATCTTCAAGCCAAGTAAAATGAATTGTCCTCTCGATACCACGTACGTGGGGGTGTGTTTGGTTCACAAAATTTAGGTATGAGATTCGATTTTTAAATGATTTAAATTCATTTTAAGTTTGTTTTAATTTCAAATGTGTATCGCAAACTCACAAGGTATGAGGTTTAGAAACCCAAAGGGTAAGGGAAGGTGAGTTTGTCTCATACCACACCTCTAGGTATCAAATAAAAAGAAAAAAAAAATCATTTCTGAACAAAAACCAAACAAAAAGTATTAAGAATCAAATTCTAACCCCTTACCACCCTAATTTCATTCTTGATCCAAAACCTAGCTATATCAATTTGTGAATCAAACGCCCTTGTAAAGATAATAATTTTATAAATCAACTCAACTAAACAGTTTAACTTATATTTTAAGTTTAAGAGTGATTCTATTCTCTATTACCTTATACATATAGAGAAGTGGATTTTTAATCAAAACGGCTAATTTGACAAAAGTATTTACCAAAATGGCTAATTATGAATTTTAATTCCAAAACTAGCTAAATTATTGACTTGGAAATAAATTAGCTATTTCTTGTTCCTTTGAACCACCTTTGTTCAGGGTTCACTTTATTTTATTATAATTTTTTTTTAAATTTTGTTTTTTGGTTTTATTTTAATTTTGTTTTAGGATTTTTTTGTAAGTTGTAAAATTTAACGATATACAGAGTACAAATATACTAATTTTTTTCGTCTAAATTGACAGATCGTATCATTTAAATTTCAAATTTTAAGTAGTATTGTTCTATCAATACTACCGCAAATTTATACAACGATAAGGGTTTTAAAGTATTGTTCATCTTTTTCATGCCTATTAATTGTATACTCTCTGTTAATGTCAGCTAATTAGAATATTTTTGAGTTTAATGTGTATAATAAATCAAATTTACACATAGTTATGTGATATATAATGGTAGACAATGAATATGTTCTCAGTTTTTTTTTTTTTTTTTTTTGCCTAATTTTTTTTTTTAAATGCTGCTTGCACCTATGAACAAAGTAGAGTCTCCAGAGAATTGTTGCAAATATATTATGTTGAATATTATTTTTCAAATTAATGGGATATATTTTTTTTTTGGTGCAAAACAGGGGAGAACCCCTAACAAAAGAAAAACACACTAACAAAAATTAAAACAAAGATAAGAAAACAAACAAAACAGAAAATAAAAGCACACCCTACGAAAAACAACCTAGCTACCCTCTCATCATTGGATATCTTAAACTATGGCATTAGAACCCCCCCTCCCCCCAAAAAAAAAATTTCTTTAAAAAAACCCATAAAGTTAACCAAATTAGTTCAAAGGAAAATAAGAAATAAATAATTTCCTTCTAAGTTAATAAGTTAGTTAATTTTGGAATTAGTATTAATAAGTAGCCGTTTTGGTAAATAGTTTTGTAAAAGTAGTCATTTTAATAAAAGATCCTAGAGAGTAGAGAATGTACTCTCAAAAAGAAAAATGAGAAAAATAAATCAAAATTACGCGAATTATCAAATAAAACTTTAATTAGGTAAGAGATCGAGATCTCTTTTAGGATGGGAAACAGTACAAACATATAGAAAAATACATACTCTGTAACAAGCAAGTGTTACAAACCTGAAATACATGACATATAATTAATCCATCATCAATGCATAACAATGCATTAAATATATTATTCTAATTATTCATTGTAAGCAGAAACATTTGGGATTGGTTCAAATTCATCATCGAATAACTTCTTGGACGCTAGTTTATCATGGTGCACTAAGTCGTTGCAATCTGCCTTTTGTGATTTCATTTCCTTTGAATTCATCGCATTATCATCATGGTAAGCTGAGATATTAGGAATTGGATCGAAGTCTTTGATAAAACCTGTAATTATCGTGTCTTTCTTTTCATGACCTTCGTAAGACCTCTGATTTATAAAGTCTTTGAGAGCTTCAGGCATCGGCTGCCCCTTCATCATGTCTCCCCAATATGTTTGCGGGTCTTTTCTCCCTTCACTCGAGCTCGTGAGCTGTACATTTGTAAATTGACATTATTAATACATACTTTGGGCATGTTCTCTTCAATTCACTACTTCATTTCATTTCAGTTTACTCCGTTTTTAATTTCTTTCTCTTATAAACAATTCAGTTCAATTTAATTTAGTTTAGTTCAGTTCAGCTGAGCTTAGTAAATGAGAACAAACCCTTCGTACTAAGTACATTTTAATTAGGACTAGATCAAAATAATTTGAAGGAACAAATTTAAAGGCAATTAACTTGAATAACGTGTTCGAATAACCTCGTACACACTAATAAACAAGTACGTGTTTATGTAGCAATATAAAAAGTGCATGAATAAGCTTAATTAGGGTGCATCTTACAATAAGACCCAATTTGACATTTTCTTTCTTATAAATTGAAAATAATTTAAAATATTCTCCCATATTAACACGAAGCACATGGAGTATAACAATAACTTGTAAAACATAGTCGTAGCAAAAAAAAAAAAAAAAAAATAATATAATAAAATAAAATTCGAGTCTACCTAGTATTTGGTTATTATTAGCATTTCTTTTATGTATTGTTCAAATATCAAAAATATATTAACTGCTAATATATGATGAAGAATATTTGGATTAAAAAGTATGCATTGACAAATATGCCTAAATAAAATGTGTAATATACTAATATGATATGAAATGGAGGAAGTATAATTAAGTGTAGTGTTACTAAAACTCGTAATGTTATACTATGCATTAACAATGTGATTATGAGAAAGCAAAAGATAATATAAAACTAGGGAAAAAAATTTATTTTAACTATATACACTACATTCCATACTTTATTAATTAGTCGATTCTATGTACTGGAGATCGTATATTCTATATTTCAAGCCTTCTTAATTTAATTGTTAGGTCTATTAAGAAAAAAAAATTAATAATAGTTGTGTAGTGCTTACCAAGATAAGCGAAAGAAGAGCAATGTAGAGGATTTTGATGTAAGATTCCATATCTATCTGCAAATCACTACTAGTAGTAATCTTTTAGTATGATATATATGAAGTATTATTGAATTGTTGTGTGGAATTAAAATGTTATTTTCTTTTATCCTATTTATAGAATTTTAGGGCAAGCAAACGACAATCAATAAATCAATTATTTGATGTAAGAACAGATAGTAGTAGAATTATTCACATTATTCATGCCAGGATATATTAATAAAATAATGTATGAGAATTTGAAACATAAAAGCAGAGTAGTTGTTACATAATAATAAAAAAAAATAAAAATCTTATTTGGTAAATATTTTTAGTGGCAGACCATGAATATAAAAATTATCAAGTGGATTACCTATTTTCCAAATATACTTGCTCCTATTTTACCAATGTTATTATAAAAATTATTATTATTAATTTTTTTTTTATACAATAGCAAATAAATAATGCACACATCTTCTCCTTTTCTAAAAAGACAATAATAAGGTGTACTGTGCATTTGCTACATCATTTATGCATGGTGTGACCTGTGAGCAATCTTTTAAAATCAAATTTAGTGGCAAAAACAAAATGTCAATAATAAACCAGTGACAATTAACAAATAAAATCTTTTCATACGTATAAGTATACTATTTTTGTAGCTGAATTTTTAATTACGCAGTATCTTAACTTATCGGTTATTTGAACTTATATTATGATTTTATCTCAATTTATATCATCTCACCTTAAATTAACTTATTTTAACTTGTAAATTAAACGTGAATAATCCTTATTTTTTATACCTATGGTATGGATTTAATTAATTTTTCGAACCTTATCTTATTTCGAGATGTTAATGCTTATTTGAATTTATTCATTTTCTATATACAGCATCATGAAAATCCGGGATAACCATGTCTAATCAAGTTTAACAAACTAGATAAGTTCGTTGAGTGGAGAGGACCAAATTGTTAATTTGATTTAAGAATGCCCGACTTATATTTATAGCTGTAGATGGAACATGGAAGAAATGACCAGAAGATTCTAAAAATTCCTCCATTATTATTATTGTATTCATAATATTCTAAAATAATCACGAGCCTATAATTCTAGTAACTTCCAGTCTCAACAATACCAACCATGCTACATGTATTCGGAATATTATACTTTGTTGAACATGAACAGATGTTCCACCGGATAATAGGCTAAAATTTGGGCCACACCCAACTGATAATTTCTTCAAACGTTAAGGATTACATTAAAGTTTGTGCGATCATACATTGAAGTTCATTTATTAAATAAAGTTTTTAAAGTTCATTATTACATTAGAGTTTGTGGATAATTTTGGGTGATTAAAGTTCTCTTAACCCGTTAAAAAAAAAAAAAAAAAAAGTTTCTCTTTGGTCATAGACTCATAAAACTATTCATACAAAATGATAACTTTTTCTTTAATCTTCATATATAGTTCTCCCTCGTTATATAGTTCATTTATAGAGATGAACAGATGATCTCAGGACACATATATTAAAAGATTTATATATTAACGATACATCAGAAAATTGCACTCATATATTTATTTCAACACTCCCTTGAATACACATATAACTATTACACGAGTATTCTCACAAAAAGAAAATGTGAAAATAAAATCTGAATTGCGCAAATTATTATAAACCGAGTAAAACCTTTAGGTCACGTACATAACGAGACCTCTTTTAGGATGGCACACAAACATAAGGAAAATACACAAGCAAGTGTTACAAACCTGAAATAATACATATATATAATCCAATGCATTTTCTTTTTTCTTTTGTCTAATTAGTCATTGTAAGCAGAAATATTAGGGATTGGTTCAAATTCGTCGTCAAATTTCTTTGATGCTAGTTTATCATGATGTTCTTCCTTGCAATCTGCCTTCTTTGATTTCAATTCTTTGGAATTCACATTATCATCATGGTAAACTGAAATATTAGGAATTGGATCAAAGTCTTTGATGAATTCTTTGATTGTTTCTCTCTTTTCATAAGATCTTTGATTTATGAAATCTTCTAGAGCTTCAGGCATCGGTTGATCCTTCATCATGTCTCCGCAATATGTTTTCGGGTCTTTCCTCCCATCACTTGGGCTCGCGAGCTGTACATTTATAAATTGACATTAATAATAATACTCGTACTCCATATGTTTGAGTGAAACTAGAGTAATTTGAATAATATAATGGACAATTTAAAGGGTAACTCGATTTTTACTTATCTAAACTTATTAACCCTTATTAGTTTTTATTTAGTTATAAATTAAACTTGGGTAGCCCGGTTAACTCTTATCATAACTTATCGGAACTTATTTTTCCTGAACTTATCTTATCTGAATTTATCTAAACTTATTAACACTTATCTGAACTTATCAACCTTGAAATAAGTGGAAATAAGGTGAACAAAACATGACCTAATAGTAAAAAATTAAGGTTGTTATTAGAATAAACAAAGATTATTGTATAGCAATGACATTCGGCCATTTGTTGTTCATCATTTTCACAGATAAAAGCTTGTGGACTTTTTAAAAAATGGTATAGACGACGACAATGTTAAGGAATGATACAATTGAATACAAACCCTTTAGTAAAAAATGAATGAAGCACTTCACATAGGTAAATATATAAACTACATGTACATGCATGAATAAGTGTAGGGTACATCTTAAAAACACCCTTTGATTTTGCACACTAAGTTAAAATTAGGTAGATGGAATTCAAATTAAACCATGCATCACTCTGTAAGTACTAAACTAAGCTTGTAATTAAAGAATTAAAAAAAAATCACTCCCTAAATTGTAATATATTATCAATGTGTAATAGGTTGTACACTGAAAGTTTTAAAATTATAAACCATTTCCTTTAAAATTTTATAAATGATAGTAACAGAGGTTGCCCTAGTTACTCAATATGAGAAAAAAAAAGTTTGTTTTTCAAAGAGTTATAATAAGTGTAATATTATAGTAAAAGGTTTCACCCCTAAATAACCACTTCAAGTAACGGTTTAGGGTAATGCGCTATTTATGTAGTGGTTTAAGCTAAAGGTAAAACCGCTAATTGTTAAGTTAATTGAGAAACTTGGAATTTCTCACGATAATATGTGATCATGAATATGTGCTCCATAATATTTTTTTAAGCACTCTCTTTTATCATACTATGCTACTACGTAGATTAGCTTATATAAATACATGCATAAAACATGTTTTTGTATTTAATTACTCGTACGGGCACAGATTCATAAGAAATAGTATGATGATTAACAAGATAGAATAATTATTATGCAATAATGAGAGGCAATATAGCAATATAGCATATTACCAAGTTAAGAGAAAGAAGAACAATGAAGAGGATTTTGATGTAAGATTCCATATTTGCAAATCTCTGATCTTTTAAATTTATTTTCTTTTTATTTTTATTTTTTTGACAGAAACTAATCTTAGGATGAGATACTGTTGAATGTTGATGGTTTGCTGCGTGGAATAAAAGTGTTATTCCCTTTCCCCCTATTTAAACAACGTTAGGGCGATCAAATGACAAACATAAATTAATGGAAATTAATTACATAATGTAATAACAACAAATATTAGGAGAATTCACATGATTCATGCCAAAATCGATTAATAATAATATAAAGTACAAGAATTGTATAATTAGTAATTTTATAATACATAATTATCTCATGATTAATTTTTGGTAGGACCATAAAATATACGGAGTGAAATTATCAATGCAAGTGGAGTACCTGATTTCCATGGACCTATGCTTTTTGCACTTATTTTTAATAAAAATTAAATTCTTTTTAATCGAATAGCCAGTGAATGATGCACAGAGTTTTGAAGTTTTCTTATACAAAAACAAAATGCCAATTATATAACTCTATATTATTTCTGCATGGGGTGACCAATCTTTATAAATCAAATTCACTCCTTTCAAGAAAAAACAAAACATCAATAATAATACTCCAGCTAATGACAAATCTTTCACATATGCAATTCTGTAATTAAGTTACCTAAAATGTTGATTGTCTTGATCATATGTAACCTACTACCACTTTTAATATAGTAGATTCTTTGGATCCTCTTTAATGGTTTATGTATATATATTGTATATTCGATCCGTTTGTTTAACGTGTGCATATATATGCTAATAAGCAAACGTTAAAGTAATATACGTAGTCTATCAACAACTTTCCTGGCCGGTCAAATTTTAAAGAAAAATCCTATAAAAAAAAGGAGTAAATAGAGGCATAATGATGATGAACCTAATTAAAGGGAAATTTATAGGATTCATCAATTGAATTTAATTAATTTTGAATAAGTTCTCATTATACAGCATTTGTTATAGAAATAATAATCTTATAGATGAGCAACCTTGTATGTCTTATTGCGTGTCATCAATATTAGAAAATCTCATGTCTATTTAATTAAACCTCTTATAATTTGTCACAATGGTGTAATGCTGGTTTATCAAGAATACGCAAGAAAAGTATACTGTGCGTGAATTGTTGATTAATCGCCATAGATGGCTTAGAACCAATAGTTCATTATCAAATGGATCGATCTTTCCGTTCTAATACTCTATCCGAGAGTTATCAGTATTTACCTCTACCTTTAGGCATTAAGATAACAATGTAAATCAAACAAGATTTATTCTTCTATATTGAAATTCAATTTTATGTCTAGGTAAAGGATCTATGTCAATTACCACTCCAAATTAAAATTTTTAAGCTATGTGCCTATGTCTAGTCTAGCTGTCTAGGTTAAGGTTTTCAAAACGCCTGACCATACTCGTGACTAGCTTAGTGACCTCCGATTGTATTGAACTATGTTCATTAATTAATGTTATTAAGAGATTACATACCTAGAGCACTTTTTTTTTTTTTTTTTTTTGAAAACACATACCTAGAGCACTTGGTTAAAAGATTTCCTCCAAAAAGTTAAAGAGCCTTTTAACCACATACCTAGACTCCTAGTCCTAGAGCATGCACTTGGTTAAAAGGCTCTTTAACTTTTGGAGGAAATCTTTCCGTGATCTTGACAAAGGACAAAATACAATTATAAACCATATATGTTGATGAATTCTTGGGGTAAAGCCACAATTGCAAGTTTGCCCGCAAAATTATTGACTCTAAATAGTGCAAATAAAAGGTCGAAATTTTGCACCTATTATGAAACGAAAATATTTTTTGAAAGATTGATGTGGTCACATGTGGGGTCGAGTAATATTGTCTAATGTCATTCAAATTAAATAATATGTAATGTATTATACTAGCTTCATCATGCATTATTGCATTACATCCAAACTACTGTAATAATTTAGCCTTATACTGCTCTCATCAGTCATCACACATTCACACCAACACATTTTTCAAGCTAAGATGCATTATTCTGAATTTACTTGGTGGAGTTTGGCTCTACATTTTCTTCTACTAATGGTTAATCATCTTCTTAATTACCCTCTACTACATATAATTTGTCTTCAACTTAACCTATACTATGAATTAACTTGATTTTAATTTCTTTGGCAGACTTGTTATGCTGCAATTGAAGAAAACGTTGTTGCGAGCAATCGAAACGAGGAAGGAAGCCATGAACATCATCATCATCATCAAGGCCATTCAACAACACCACACATGGATCATTCAGTGCAAGTATTTTTCACCCCTAAAGACCTTAAACTAGGAAATATAATACCTATCTTCTTTAGAGGCCGAAACCCTTCTTCGAGTTCTCCTCATTTTCTTCCTAGGGAAGAAGCCGAGTTAATACCTTTCTCGCCATCTAAACTCCCTTATCTTCTTAAACTTTTCGGCTTTTCTCAAGCTTCGTCTCAAGCTAAAGCCATGGAAGATACTCTAAGACAATGCATCATAGTAAAACCTATCCTAGGAGAGACTAAATTTTGTGCAACTTCCTTAGAGTCTATGCTTGATTTTGTGCATAAGATTTTCGGACCAACAACAAAATTTAAGGCCTTGACCACCCAAAACTTTGCGAAATCTGGTAGTATTTTACAAAATTATACCATAGTAGATGAACCTATAGAAATACAAGCTCCGAAAACAGTTGCTTGTCACACCATGCCTTTCCCATATATTGTGTACTATTGCCACCACCAAGAAAGCGAAAGCAAAGTGTTTCAAGTTTCATTGAAAGGTGAAGAAAAGGGAAGTGATAATATTGTACAAGCTGTTGCTGTTTGTCATATGGATACATCCCAATGGAGTCCTAACCACTTCTCGTTTCGAGTTCTAGGAATCAAGCCTGGTTCATCGCCAATTTGCCATTTCTTTCCTGCTGATAATCTTGTTTGGGTGCCAATAATATCTAATTTTGAGGGTTTAAGAGGAAGTGTTTCAAGTATGTAAAAATTTGATTAGCTTGTATGCTATTCTATTAACGGAGTAATAATAATTGTTGGGGAATTTATAGTACGTTTCCAATTGATTAGTATAGAAATCTGTGTAATATCAGTTGATGAATTGAATGTTTTGTTATTGATTTAAAAAGCTCATTTGGTTAGAGCTTTCCTTCCGAGAGATCATGGGATCAATTCTCACCCAGCCCCCGTGGGCTGTGGCTCTCTAAACACTATAAAAAAAAAAAAATTAAAAAACAAAAAAAAAAATACACTTCCTATACATAGAAAATTAGAAAGAAATTATTTAATTTCTTTTTTATATTCTCGATCTATCAGTAGTAATTAAATTAAAGTTGTGATATACACTGCTGTTATTGCCTGTTAATGTTCATTTAATTTATCATTTTATGGCTTTGTGGGACTTGGGACTTGGGACTTGGGAGTGTGATATTGTGAGTTGTGACGTTGGGTAGAGGAGCTATATAATCTGAAGGCCCCTGCATCATATTGACACCGATGATCCAATTACTGCCGGCCTGCCGCGCCACTGCCTGGTGGCTGGCAGCCTCACATCGCGGCCGAACCGTGTTGTCGTGCGGAGTAGGGGTGAAGCCACCTAGGGTTGGTCGGGCCGCGCCTCCACGGCTCAAGATTTATTTATTTTAATTGGTCCTAAACTCCTATGTAAAAAAGGTTAAAAGATTTAAAATACTTAACTACCTTCTTGTGTTGTGTATTCACTTGCCTCAATAACTTTGCTCCTAGTTATAAGACTTATAAACCAAATCTTATTCCCAATTCCAATAAACAAATTTTTTTTTTTTTTTTTTTTTTTTTTTTTTTTTGAGAAAACATCGGAGCCAAATTATATTAATACTAAAGTGTCAATCAAAACATATGAGGCAATCTCACAAGGAAAATGATTGACCCAAACATTTTCGCCTTCAAACGGAATTAACTTGGCTAGGTGATGGGCAACCGCGCGTATTGCCATCCCTTTTAACATGAGACCAAGATACATAATTAAAAGAAAGAAAAAGAGAAAAAATTTCCTCCAGAATTGCAAAGCTCTGTCAAGTGAATTATGGTTACATTAATTCTAAGGCAAATGCTAACGAACGTCCCGGGGCATTGGATAAGCTTGTTAAAAGCAAAAAGATCAAACTAAAATTACCGATCGACGCGTGATTTTGTCATGCTTTCCCAAATTAATGTCACTTTAGGTAAGATTTTAAATGCTTATCCCACGCCCCGGGGGCGTTCGTTAGCAAGATCCTAATTCTAATGACACCCAATAAATTGAGCACGCAACAATTGGATTACAATTGAAATTTAAAAACTTTGTGCAAAAATTAATATATACGGAGTACATACTATTCAATTCATTCATTAATTCAGGAGATCATTTAGGTAAATAACCTAACACATTTTGAATAGGTTAGAAATTTATTGATTATAACTTTTTTTTTTTTTGAAATTAAAAGATTGTTTTATATATATAAAGATTATTAATTATAACTTAATATTTGATTTTTGCTCCAAATACTCTTATGCTCCACACAAAAAAAAAGTACTCCATAAGACATAACCATTTTTTTTTTCCTAGAAGACACCTAAGACATAACATACAAATTGAAATGTCATTTACTATTTAATTAGGTTCAAGAATTTTTTTTTCCAAAAAATCATTTACCTTAATATTTAATTTTTGTCAAATAGCACAATAACCCATAAAAATAAATGTAAGGTCCTGTTCTCTTACATTAAAATTCAGTTCACTTCAGTTCAGGTCAGCTCAGTTCAGTTTAGCTCCTAATTTTCTCTTATAAAATATTTATTTCAGTTCAGTTCAATTCAGTTCAGCTCAGTGTAGCTGAGTTCAGTTAATGAGAACAGGCCTTAAATACTGCTTTATACTCGTAATTTATACAAGTATCAAAGCAGGCACAGTTATCATGTATTCATATGTGTCACAATATCACGAATAACTAAAATTCTAACAAGTTAAAATAGTAGTAAATAGATAAAGACTAAAACCTAACCTTATCATTACATATTTGACTATTGGCTTGACTCTAATGTATTAGCATGAATTTAGGAAATTGAGTAATTTCATTAATTTCGAATTTTGAAGAAGTCTTAACGAGAGGGAATTGACCTTCATTAACTTTTAATTTTGAAGGAGTCTTAAAGAGAGAGAATTGAACTTCATTAATTTTAATTTGAATGAGTCTTAAAGAGAGAGAATCGGAATAATAAACTTACATGCTTTATTTACTACAAGTCTACAAGTCTACAACAAATTGATTAAAATTATACTCGTACTCTGTATAAATTTTACTGTTTTGTTTTTGTTTGATTACCAATATTAATCAGTGATTTTGACTTTTTTTAAAGAACAATGATTTTGACTTATATTGATAATCCGCATATTGATAAAAGTCTTATCAGTTTTTATGGATGTTCAATTTTATTTAATTAATTATACAATAATATTATAGCACTTGTATGCAGCAATACATTATTTTGACTTAAAATTATCTTAAATAACTTGAAAATAATTGTTTAAATTAATATTACTCCGTAATTGTATATAAATGAAACATACAAATAGATTAAGATATCAATTATATCATTTTTGATTTGCTTAATCACAAGGGGGAAAAGTGGAAAACTAATACTCGTAACACTCCTCTTGACGGAAATAGGAAACTTTATTTATTAAGTAGAGCGTTCATTTTTTTTTTTCTTTAAATTTAGTAGCACTTGCTTGTTAAAATTTTTTATTAACACTCGTACATTTTGACTTAAAAAAAATCTTCAAAAATGCTAAAAAGTTGCTTAATTGTATAAACATTAAACAAAACCGTGATAAAGATAATAATTAGTACGGAGTACATGATTATCTTTTCTATTTATTTATTTATTCTCACAAGATAATTATTAAAAAGATTCATATATATCATATATTCATATGGTTACAACTTACAATCCCTATAAAAAAAAACTCAAATTTCGAAGAGTCCTGATGGTTCACAGAGTATAATACGGAGTATCTTATAAATACCTTTAGGATTCATTAATTGAATTCATTCCTGTCTTTCTTCACAATCTGCATGTAAAAAAAAAGTATTACCTTCACAAAAAATACTACTTGTATTTGTTACAAACATTCATGAAAGGAAATAACCAAAATACCGAAAGAAAAAGGAAGAGCACAGAAGATCAAGTTGTTCTTGATCATCCTTCAAAACACCAACATGTATGTCCTCCTCATCCTCTACACAATGTAGACCGCGAAAGGAATTCTAACCTCGATCTTTCACTCTCTCTCAATTCATCCAACATTACTCTGACCTCTAATCAGGAGGACAATGAATCTAATCAATCCGGTCTTGTTATCCCGGAGGAGTCTAGTGATCAATCCAACCATAATATTCGGGACCAGTCTATTGAACTCGAGGGTGTTGGAGAACCTTCTCTTCCTCCTCCTAGGAGAACACAACGTGCTCGTCGTAACTCTAACCCTCAACAACCCCGACCTGAAAAACAAAGGGTTGTCAAGAGTGAGATAATTGAACCCCCGTACCGTTGGGCAAGAGACCGTCGAGTCACAGTTCATACATTACAATATTTGTTAGAAAACGAAATCAAAACCATCCCAGGCGAAGTGCAATGCAAAAAATGTAATGCAAGTTTTGAAGTAGAATATGACCTCAATGAAAAGTTTCTAGAGGTTTCCAATATTGTAATAGAAAAACAAGACGAGTGGCACGACCGTGCACCCGTCCAATGGACTAATCATTGGAAAAATTACCCGACCTGCCAACATTGTGGAGCAAAAGAAAGTTGCAAGCCTGTTTTAGCCGAGAAAAAGAGATCTATCAATTGGTTGTTTTTGTTTCTAAGTCAAACAATAGGGTGTTGTTCTTTGGAGCAATTGAAATATTTTTGCAAGCATGTTGGTATTCATCGAACCGGGGCGAAAAATCGGGTATTGTGTTATGCATATGTTGCATTGTGCGATCAACTTGAACCGAATGGTCAGTTCGATGTTCAAAACATTTTATGAATGGGTATGCAATGCTATGCTTCATCAGATCAGTTTTTCGTTTGATGAAAATTATGAATTTGCTTTTGTTTTTTTACAGATGCTTTTTTTTTTTTTTTTTTGTGTGTGTGTGTTTGGAGAGCCACAAGGGCGGGGATGAGAATCGATCCCAAGATCTCTTGGAATCGGGAGGGAAGCTCCTCTAACCACTCGAGCTATCCCTCATTCTCTTTTTACGGATGCTTGGATTAGTTCTTGTTTTAGGTTTGTTTTTAATAATGGTAGTTTTTCTGTCCAAAAATAAATAAATAAATAAAATAATGGTTGTTTGAATTGGTTCTAGTTTTTGTATTGAATTATTGATTTGCATTGTACTTATATTTAGTATGGACTTGTACAGTATTATATATTGTGGTATCATATACGAAGTATATAAATGGTTTTTATCAGTATGATTGTATGATCAATAATAAGTCCTCGTAGTTTTTTGTAAGCTAATAATCCTATGATTGTATGATCATTATTAATATATAGTCATACAACTTCTACTATAATCAAAGTTGAGCACATGATATACTTTTATGGATATATCATACATGTATATCTATAATGAGTGAATATATCAAATCCACCTATCCTATGTTGCAAATTCTATATATGATTTTTCCTGCTAATCGTTTTCTTCCTAAAGTTGCTGACAATTATTAACACCCAAAATTAGTAAGCTTTGAGCTAGCATTGGAATATTTGCTATTCATTAGTTTCTTATAGGGGCCAAAGTACAAAATACACATATCACTTGTTGGTGGCTCTGCCGCTGCCTTCAACCCTAATTACAAACTTCTTCTGTTTCTTTTTAGTTGACACGTTTCTTTAGTCACGTTTATAAATGCACGACTTCAATCGTTAATGTCTTTAATTATCGATAATTAAAAATTATAAAAAGTTGATATATTGAAACCGTAACGAAACTGTGTGAATTTTGATAAAGTCAAAACGTGTCAACTAATAAAAAACGGAGGTAGTATTTTTTTATCTCACTCTACTAATCCAATTAACTAACCCTAATTTAAAGTATGCTAATTGCACCTGGCCCATTTCATCCAAACTACAACTCTTTTTCACTTTACCTTACAAAATCAGCAAAAATAAAGTAAACGAACAGGTGCTATATATGTCTGTTTTTAGAATTGTTAAAACTTCAATTAAAAATTGATCCCACAACTCCATTAAAAGGTTTTAAAACACTCATAAATGTGGTGGAGCTATAGTTTGGGTGGCTGGTGGGAGTTGCCACCCCAAGATAAATAAAAACTCGTGTTAAATATTTTTGGAGGAAAAAGTGTTTGTCAACTTAATACATATCATTCTCAATTTTGAGTAATAAACTCATAAAATAATTGTTCATACGATTTAACAAACATTTTTTTTCATCTAATTAAGGTTATGACTTTATTGTATTATATTTTTAACAACCCAACTTACTTTTGCTACAAGGTTAATTACCAAATGCACATTTATATTAGACTTAGCTTGATCAATAATTGGTCTCACGAACTAATACATGTCCTTTAATGAAAATTTTATTTTGATAAGCACACTTTACTTTCGAGTTCGATTAATCTAGAGGAATCAAATAAACTCAAAGCTAGTAAAAACTTGATTTTGTAACGTGATATTCTATTATTGCTACTAAGACTTTGTTTCTTCACCTTAATTATGTTACTTATAATTAATTCTTGTTCATAAAAACATCAATAATGTGTTTGGATAGATAATTGTGAAGGAAAAGAAGGGCAAGGGAGGGGAAAGGGGTGTAAAAATGACGAGTTTTCTTTTCAAATTTTTCGCAGAGATCAATTTCTTATACTATGTATGTTAATCTATCCATTTTTTTACCTCCAATTACTTTCCTTTAATTCCCATTTATACTCCTTATACTTATACTATGTTCTCGATCCATTACTAAACTGTTTAGAAAAATACTTTATAAAAGAACTTATACCAACCGAAATAATATGATGTAGACAAGATTTAATCTGGATTTGTATTCTATACTCTTATAATTATCCCACTTTCTTACAACGTGTCATAACAAATTAGGGAAGTAATCCAAGTCGTTAACTCATATCATATCGTGCTTTCATTTTAACAACACTTTCTCCCTCCTTCCTTCTTTCTCTCTCCTCCATTTTTCCCTCCTCCCAATAACCAAAACCATAAAACAATGGCAGAAAACTGCCATACCTTAACGCCATGAAAATGACCTCACCTTCTTCAATTCTCTCTTCAATATCTTCTCCCTAAACCCTAGCTCATTCCTCCACATTTTCCCCCAATTTCATTCATGCGATCCAATTCCTTTGATCTTTGTTATCAACCCTAACAATTTTCCCCCAATTTTGCACCAATTTCTAGGTTATTCTTCGTTGAATCATCAATGGAAGCTTTAACAGAGCTTTGCGACTTGATTGCGAAGAATCCGGAGCAATTTAAGGAGAAACTTGGTTGGATTTGTGGTCGTTGTCCTTCATATGAGTCTCCGTCGTCTGGATCGCCGAGAATTTCTCGATCTCAGCTCAATGCTGTTCTTGCCGTCGCTAGGTTTCTCTCGCAGTGCCCTAATCTCCCCGATAATCGTCCTCGAAATGTTGTTGTTGAGTTTCTTCGATCAATTTCGTCGTCATTTCGGCTGTCTTTTTGGCCTCAGTCATTTGGTAATGATTCAATTTCTTCGTTTTACTCTGATTTCTTTCGTTACGTTGTTAATGCCGCTCAATTGTCGGAGGAGTTTGCTGATGATGTTGCCGGATTCTTAGGAGAGATTGTAATTTCTGCTTTTAACAATGCTTATAACAATGATGGTAGTAATTCCGATGATTCGAAGATTTGTAAGGCGTTTTTAATGTCATTGTCGGAGAATTGTCCGCCTGTTTCGCGGTTGGATGCTGAGAAATTGATCAATTTATTGATAGAACATGTGCCTGCTGTTGTTTATCCTAGCTCTCCTAGGGATGTTAATGTTGCATCAGGAACTTCGTCGTTTCAGAGTTCTCCGGCGAGTTTGAATTATTTTCACCCTCATGATAGTCCGAGTCCTATGAATGATCATGGACAGCTCTCCATGTCGTCTGGTGGTGGTTCACGGGTTGTGGTTGATGATGCTGTGAGCACGGCTTCGTCTCGTGTGTCTGAGATGAATGGGGTGAGCAGCATTGTTTCGAATATGGACGGCGAAGGTCTTGTTCGAAGGCAGGTGGCCAATTTTGAGGAAGAGTCTGTAGAGAGTTTAGAGAAGCAGGAGATTTTGTTTAAATTGGTTGGGTTTATCTTGGATAATAAAGTTGAGGTTGATCATAGGCTTTTAGAGCAAGTGCGGTTAGTGGCTAAGAGGCAGCTTCAGTCATCCTCCGCCTTTTTAAAGGTATAATATTTCTAAATTGATGCTTTGTTGCTAGATGCTAGAGCTCAAAGGTATTGTATGTTTCTTGTTAGGAATGAGTGATCAGTAGAGATTATATTGAAGTTAATTCTACTGGAAGTGTTCATCTTGTTAATATAAGTTGGTAAACGAGTTTTTATGATATGTTACCTCATTTCGAGGGCAATGAAAGATTTTCAATCTCATGAACAAAGTAAAAGTGATTGAATAGAATGTTTTGTTGCATTAATATGAACCTTTCCAGATGAACCTCAAGGACGGCTCAGCAAATGTAAACACTTACTATGAAGTGAGACCTTCTTCTTTGACACCCTCAATCCCCCCCCCCCCCTCCCCCCTCTCCATAGTCTTTATGCACGCCTGAATTATTTTGTTTTAACATAGGAGGTTTTACTCACTTGAGTTGATGTACTAATCTTTTTAAGCTGTTGCAAGGAATACCATAACAATCTTACATCTTGCAATTCTTGTTGAAGTATTTAATTTGGCATTTTTTGGTGTCTTAAAATAAGTACTTTTGTGTTAACTGGCCCAGTGAAAGGTTATGAACCATCCTTACCAGTCCTAAGTGGGGTACTCATTGGAAGTGTTGGGTTACTCTTGCTGTTTGGTGTAATTTTGTGGTATGGAATGGTTAATCTGAATTGTTTTTACTTTATTGGCAGTTAAGGAAGAGGGATTGGACAGAAAATGGTCAAACTCTGAAAGCTCGAATAAATGCCAAATTATCTGCTTATCGAGCTGCAGCTAGATTGAAAATTAAATGTCTCACTTCGCTTGATTGTGATGTGAAATCGACAAAGAGGTTGTTGCTTGAGACCCTTGCATTGATGATAGATGGTGCAGAAGCCTGTCTACTTTCTGTTTGGAGGAAGCTCAGACTTTGTGAAGATCATTTCAGCTATTTGCTCTCTGGAGTTGCTCAGATAGCAACAGCTCGTGGTGGACAACTGTTGCGAGTTTTGTTGATTCGTCTTAAACCTTTGGTGCTTACTGCTTGTGCACAGGTAACTCAAATTTCATCAGCTAAATTTAAATCTTTTTCACTGTAGTTTGTAGTGATGTTTATATTCTGGACAGGCAGACACCTGGGGCAGTAGTCAGGGAGCTATGTTCGAGAGTGTCCTCAGAACATGCTGTGAGATTGTTGAATTTGGCTGGAGTAAGGACCGAGCTCCTGTTGACACTTTCATCTTGGGCCTAGCTACCAGTATCCGTGGGAGAAATGACTATGATGAAGAGGTTAGTCGTACTGCATATTTTGAGGCATATGCTTTAGGTGACAAGGGCATAGTTATTCTCTTGCATGACCTAAGTTGTTTTCTTGCATCCAAATGCAGATGCATGTGAAATGTACTGCGGTACTGCCATTCAGGCTATTTATTTAGGATCTTTTACTAGCTGTTTTTTTTAATGTTTGTGCCATCATTTTGTTTTTGCTTTTATGACTATGCTGGTTAATGTTAAGCTAACCAGTTTCTAATGCAGCAACATAAATGTTGCAGCTTTTTAATGAATTTTGACTTTGAAATTGAATGGACATTATACTTCTTGGATGTTTGTTTATGCTATTCTATACCCCCTTTAAACTAAGAAAGAGGTAACAGAAAGAATTTCACATCCCTTTTCTTAATTTTAAAGGGGACCTTCCTTTTTTTCTATTTTACTTCCACTTAAAGATGGCACTGCCAGGCCGGCCCTAGGCCCGGCACGAAAAAAGCATGACACAGCACGAGCACGATGTAGGCCCGACATGGCACGTAATTGTGCATGTGGGCCGTGGGCCGCCTTTATTTGAGAGAAGCACGATTAGGCACGACATGGTCGGGCTGGCACAACAAAGCATGCTAAAATCAATGCAATTTTGCTTAGGCACGTAAGCCTGACTCGATCCGGCATGAGGGCCTAGGCTGTGCACGGGCCAACCTTTTGAAAACTTTGGCCCGCTACACTCGTAACTTGTGTGCCAAGCCATGGGCCGGGCCTAACTAACCCCAAAGCACGTGGGTCTGGCATGAGGTACAACCCGGCATGGCCAGATCCATCTTTACTTCAGCTTATGTATAATAGAATAGAAGACCTAGTATTGGAATATTGTTACAGTGATTAAGAATAGAATGCTCTTGTTACATGTATGTTGCCTTATAAAACTTGCATTTGAGGTTTATGTTTGTTGTAAGAAGGACAAACATCTATTTTGATTTTTGACAAAAGAATATCCACCATGTCTTTTGCTCTCTTGGGCATTCAACCTAAATGATATCTAAGAGGGTTAAACTATGATCACTGATTTTATTAATCCCTTGTGATTGGGAGTACAACGAGCGTGTAAGATAACAAAGATGTTCCAGCTTGTTACAGTCGGACTTAAGGAAACGATTGGTGATCTGTGGTTATGCTATCTAAGGTCTCCCCTCGAGGCTCAAGTATTTGTGTATTGTCTTATTAAGGGCTGTGCTATGATGGCTTGTCGAAGTGAGGAAAAGGATCACTTTCTCCAAGATTGCCTGTGTAGGACTGAATAGTGAATCAGAAAGAGGAAAAGAGGGATTAACCTACATCTTTCCTTTTAGTACTGGGTGGTTGTTATGATTTGTATGTAGCTTGAATAGGGGTTTGCTTCCTGTAGAAACGTTTTTAGGGTTTTGGCTAGTTATATGTGCTAGATTTCAACTGAAGGATCCATGTTGGCAGACTTTGACACCAGTACCTTAAAGGTTACTGTTTCTTCGTTTCAAGAGAAATGCATCAAGAATGTTTAATGATTATTGTAAACTTTTTATCTTGTAGCTCCCTTTTCCTCTTCTTGGCAACTGATTCCTTCCTCAATAGAATAATAATTTTCTTTACACCTACCAACAAGAAGGCTTATATGTTACAGACGGCAAATTAATACTCTACGGTAGATGTCTAAGCAATGCTACTCATTTGGTCACTTCCCTTTATTAATGTTGCTACTCAGTTGCCTGTTCATTCCATATAGGTGATATAGCAAATTTTTGGGGTCAACAAATGATGTTAAGATTAAATTTCTCCGTCTTCGAAAGTTATCAACACTTTCTGTTTTCTTCTTTTTCTTAACCTTTTCACTTTAGTCCATTTTTGGCAAATTTCCTTTACTATGTTACCCCTCTTTCTTTACAATATTTTATCCACCTTTTTCTTACACCTACCCATTTATTTACACTTCTTACATCATCCACCTTTTTTTTACACTCACTACATCAACACTCTTCTTTAATTACCTTAATTTTTGTGCAAATAGTAAATGTTACTCCCTCAGTTTCATAATTAGAAGCCTATTTTTCTTTATTATGCGAGTAATAAATGTTAGAAATAGGCTTCTAATTATGAAACGGAGGGATTAAGACTTATTAGAAATGGCGGTAGTATATCTTATGGCTGCTGAGGGGTGGTGATTAAGGGGAGTGGGACCAACATTATTGTTTGCTCAGTAGATAGAGGCTGTGTCTTATCTTTGACGAACCTGTTTTTTTACCTCTTACCAATGTATCATGAATATTCTGAAAGTAATACTGACAAATGATGATGGTCGTTTGTGCTATAAATTCACCGTGACTTGTGTATCTTCCTGTGTGGAAAGAGTATAAGACTACTTGTATATGTTGTTGAAGAAATGTTAGAATCTCTCAATTTTTATTTAAATTCATGGTGCTTTGTTGTTTTATGCAGCTACTTTTTATGGTTTAATTTACTATGCTCTTTGTACTGTAACTCCTTTATCCATGTATCCATTCTTGCTTATATAGTTTGACTTGTATTCAGGGCACGAAAGAAAATGCTGCTGTTCCAACAATTCAGCTGAATGTTATCCGATTGCTGGCTGACTTAAATGTTTATGTCAAAAAGCCAGAAATAGTTGACATGATATTGCCTTTACTTGTTGAAAGCTTGGAGGAGGGTGAAGCTTCAACTCCTGGCTTATTGCGGCTCCGTGTACGTCAACTAATTTTTTTGTCTCAGTTAACCTTATGTTAAATTGCATGGATATATTTCTAATCATCAATATTAATTGCTTATGACTTGTTATTGCTTCAGCTTCTTGATGCTGCTGCTCGATTAGCCAGCTTAGGCTTTGAGAAGTCCTACCGAGAAACTGTTGTTTTGATGACAAGAAGCTATCTGGGTAAATTGTCAAATGTAGGATCTGCAGATAGCAAAACAATGGCACAGGAGGCTACGACAGAGCGTGTTGAGGTATTTTTATAGATGTGATACTTCTAAAGTTTGTCTGGTGAATTATTTAGGTTTTGGCTTGCTCACTGGTTTTCTATTAGACTCTTCCTGCAGCGTTTCTATTAATTGCACAAGGTCTTACAGAAATTAAATTGCGGTCTGACTATCGCCACCGTCTGCTCTCATTATGCTCAGATGTAGGTTTGGCTGCAGAATCTAAAGGTGGAAGGTAATTTAATATATATTTTTTTACTAATTTAAAACCTGGATTGAGTATAGTATCTTTAAATCCTTTTGATAAACCCTATCCCCTAAAATTAATTTTTGGTTCTTAATGGTGGACTAGAACAAGTTGAATGAAGGCTTGAGTGAAAGTTGAGAACAGAATGTCTTAAATGATAGTAGACATTGCATTTGGCTGGGACTATGGGTGTATGTGTATAAATATATGTTTTAAAGGGCTGCAATCATAACTGTTTCCAGGAGTGGAGCCGACTTTCTGGGACCTCTAATGCCTGCTGTTGCAGAAATATGTTTGGATTTTGACCCAATTGCCATAATTGAGCCTTCACTTTTGAAATTGTTTCGCAACTTGTGGTTCTACATTGCTCTGTTTGGACTAGCACCTCCCATTCAAAGAAATCAGGTTCCTTCAAAGTCTGTCTCTACTGGACTGAGTGGTGTTGGAAGCATGAGTACTATACAACTTCAAGCTGTCGATGGACCGTACTTGTGGAATAGTCAATGGGCATCAGCTATTCAGCAAATTGCTCAAGCTACTCCGCCACTTGTAAGTTGATATACAAACTAGGAGTTTGTGCGTATATGCTTTATTTTTTAATAAATATTTCCCTTTGTTGTAATGGGGCTTTGTGTGTTGTGTAAGTCTTCTGTTGTATTTTGGTAGACTTTTAAATTTACACCTTTTGCAAGGGAAGATACCTATTTGTATCCAATTAGTTGATAATTGTTATGGACTCTGAAGGATGAGTCTGAGTGTGGAGTGTTTGACGTTTGATTTGGTGCATGTTTTGTTTGACAATTGCATTCTTTGTTATATCGCGTTTTGAAAAACGTGTGTTATTTTTAGTTTGCTGTTATGAGGATCACCTCCTTTGTGCTGATGTGCAATAATTATCACCAGTTCTGGGTTTCCCATAGACTGGGTTTGAGGAGGTCCATATTCATGCAACCTACCCCTAGCTAACAGAAATTGCTAGAAAATGGTTTCATGATGAGCCGACAAAACATTTTCTCCAGTTCTGAATATATATTTGCCTTTTGTTTTGTGGTTTGTTTGTTTTTATGGACCTTGGAGTTGTATGTTTTTTTTAGATAATCATTTGTCTTGAGTTGTGGCTTGGTTTCTGTTCTTTTCCATTGACTTCTTATTTTTATTCATCACCCTTTGGTTTAGACGATGAGGTAAGGTCATGATGTCTTGCTTTATGTTCGGTCCAAATATTTAATTAGTATACTATGTTTGGTTGAATATTTTAGTAGGAGGACAAATGGAAGGAGTCTTTTTTTCAATATTGTTTTATTTTTATTGGAATAGCGAAAATAATTCAGGAAAGGATGAGATGGGGGACTGGGGAGTTGCCTTTTTCTTCCTCATCTGCTTTGATAGGATTTTGTTGATGAAAAGGAGAACTTGATCTCCCTCACATCCATACTACCTAAGCTAAATATCATTTAAACAAAGGGAATTCTATTGAGGTTCTTTGCACCCCCTTCCCCCCACTGCGGGAACCAAATCGTTCTAAGAAGTTTGTGGTGGACATCTTTTTTTTTTTGGACATCTGAAAAAATGCTTCTTAAACTGTCCAACTGTTGAATTTTTAACAATAAATGTGTTGAAAGTTTGGAATTCTGTACGTCTTCTTTCACTGTGAAGTGGAGTAATATACAGTATTAAGATGCATGTGGAGAGTCCTTAGTCTTTCTTTGTATTTTGGAGTTGCTGCAGGTTCCATTTTAAAGGGTCCAAGGTGAAGAAGATACCATTGTAGAATGTTTCAATGGCAATATGTAGTGTCTGTAGTTAGAAGGGAAGCCTTAGAGTGGAGCAGAATTAGTTACGTAGTATTATCTAATTAGTGTCTTTATAGCTTAGGTGGCTGGGGCTTTTAACAGTTGCTCTACTGTGGAGATGCAAATCAAGTGGGTGAATTTGTTAATGTGTTTGGTGATATGAGAATGCCTGTCTTTTTTATGTTATGCTCTCTCTTTGTTGCTGATGTATACTTTTTTTATTTTTTATTTCTTTTATATTATTTAGTATAGACAGGGTTGTGTTGTCGGGTGGAAATTACATATTCATCTAGAAATTATTAAATTTTTTTTTTCAACATGAGCTAAATAAAACTAAATGCTTATGTTTTATGTCTTTAATTCAGGTTGTAAGTTCTGTCAAGTGGCTCGAAGATGAATTTGAACTTAATGCTCTTCACAATCCTGGTAGCCGTCATGGAAGCGGTAATGAAAAGGCTGCTGCGACCCAAAGAAATGCTCTTTCTGCTGCATTAGGGGGACGAGTTGATGCTGGAGCAATGAGTACAATTTCAGGTTCAGTAATATTATTTCATATCTATTTAGTGAATGACAAATTGACAATTTTCAAACATCAAGATCATATAGTTTCCTGTAATCACATCGAATCATTTCTCCTTCAGAAGTCTGAGTATCTCCCCTCCCTTTTTATTATAGTAACGGAGGCAATGATGGACTGATGGTTCATGGAAATGCCAAACATTCTTATTTTGTGATCACTTATTACGGAACTTTTTGGCTCTAAAACTTTTTCTATAGAATAGACCTTGCTAATATAATAAGTGGTCTGTCTACTACTCTACTTATGTTGCTTGGTAGCTCTCATCTCCCTGTATCTTTTGCCATGAGTTTTCTTCTGTGAAATGTGACAATCTGAGGTCTTGATGAAGATTTTTTATTTATTTATTTATTTATTTTTAACTATTAAATTGCTTTCAGGAGTGAAAGCTACGTATTTGCTTGCTGTGGCATTCTTAGAGATCATACGCTTCAGCAGCAATGGAGGTATTCTTAACGGTGATTCTGAGTTAACGGCTTCTAGAAGCGCCTTCAGTTGTGTGTTTGAATATTTGAAAACACCAAATCTTGCACCTGCTGTTTTTCAGTGTTTGACCGCTACTGTCCACAAGGCATTTGAAACAGCTGTATCATGGCTGGTAATCTTCTTTAATGATTTTCTACAATATTTCGTTTTCCATTTTCTTATTGATTCTCTTTGTTATTCCACTGTCAACATATCTCTGTTGTTGTTGTTCTTGTGTTATGGACTGGTTTTCTGACTTAGTGTTTGCAAGAAATTTGAACAATAAGATTAAAGGAAGGTTGGAAGTTTGATTGAGATTTGAGTCAAAGGTTACAAGATAAGTAATAGCTTGAGGCTATTAGTCTCTACGAGTAACTTTAGGTACCAAGCTCAAAAAGTCTAATTCATCAAAATGCATACCTTCTCCTCTTCTCCTTCTTCCCTAAATACTACAAAGAGAGTTGACTACCAAAAAGTAAATCTACTCCTTTTCATTAACATAAGAAATTCAGATTGTCTTTGTTTCTTCTTGTGGCACATGTCTTGCCTAGGTTGTTGTTGCTCTTCTTGGTTGTTGTTCTTCAGCTGCCTCTTGATTCTTCTTGCATAGGTTCGGATAGTAGGTGCTAGAGTGGGATTGGGCCACTTGGGTCCATTCCATCTTGTATTTTTGTAAATAATCTTACTAGAGTGTGGATTGTAGAATTGGGTGAGATTGATATGTTTTGGACAGTTATTTTATATATCTATTCTTCTTAGTCAATTTATTATTATTTGGATAAAGAATGGACAGTGGAGTAAAAATTAAGAAAAAGGGAATCAGGGATACTTTTCCTGCTTAAACATTCAAGGCTAAATCTTATATTTCAGGAGGAACGAATATCTGATTTTGGTGATAAAGCTGATATTAGAGACTCAACTCTCTCAGTGCATGCTTCCTTTCTTATTAAAGCCATGTCCCAGAGGGAAGAGCATGTCAGGGATATATCTGTTAACCTGCTGGTTCAACTTAGAGACAGGTTTCCACAGGTAATTTTATTTACTCATACATCAACTAACCTTGTATAATAAAGGTGATTTTTTTTTCCTTGGTGAAATTTGATAGTAATAATTTTTGCAGATCCTTTGGAATTCATCATGTATGGATTGGCTACTGTACTCTGTCAATATTGACACATCTTCTTCACTAGTCAATGATCCTGCCTGTACTGCTGCGATCCGATCATTGTTTCAGAGGGTAGTAAGAGAATGGATTATAATATCACTTTCCTATGCTCCATGTACTGCCCAGGGTCTTCTTCAGGTTGGATGTCCTCTTTGTTCTTCTAATATTTATATTAATGTAGTAAGTTTTAACACGGTTAGCAGCCTAATCTTTGGGTCATTATCTGGTGATTTCCCTTTTTACCTTTTTAGGGATTTATACCTCGTATTTTTCAGAAAACTGGTGCTTTTACTTAGCTTTTCAGTCATGTATAAAAGGGAAGAAAAGAAGATAGTCTCAGAAATTATGAAATCTTATTTCAACCTCTGAAGTCCAATCCTGGAAAAAACGTGTGTGTGTGTGTGTGTGTGGGGGGGGGGGGGGGGGTTAAGGTTTTTTTTCCTTCTAATTACTTGTGAGTGAAGTTGAAATTCGAGCTAACTTGGGCAAAAGTTTTAATTTGTACTCCCCCCGTCCAAGAATGTGTGGGCATTGGACTTTTTTCACTATTCATGTTTTAGCTTGATTTTTTGGGATGGGAGGGAGTATGAATTAGGGATCACTTTACAACAAAGAAAGGAGTAATTATATAGAAAGTCCGACTAGACTTTTGGTTTGGTCCATATCACTAAAAGATGAAACAATTCCCTCTAAAATTAGTGCCCCTTTTAACTTTGTCAAAATTGGACAACATTTTGTTTTAAATTTTTTTTTTCCAGCTAATAAACTTATGAAATTCTGCTGGTTTCCTGGACATCTAATTTCCACCTATTCTCCACCCTAACTAAGGGAAAAATTATGCCAGCCCTAAGAGAAAAAAAGGCAAACTGTGGATTTGTGGAGGTTTTTATGTTGTTAGACATCGTTGGACTGTCTTGCCATTTGAAACTCAACCTTGGGTACAATCGACTACAGTATATGTTTTCAATACCTTTATCCTTCTCATGAGGCTTTGGCTTTGTATGGTTAGGTGACCCTACAGTTGCAACAATGCTGTTACAATATAAAAGAACTGTTGTGGTGATATTGCTAGAGATAATATCTTAATTAATCTAAAAATTTTGCTCTTCTTGTCCTTGTAGCTTAAACCTTTTGTATATCTTTGCACAGGCAATGAGGCAAACATATGCATTATTGAATTGGTTAATCCTTCTTTTTCAGTTTTTCTGAATGCTCTAAGCCTGTTGTATCTTTTAGCGCTGTGTTATTTTTCTGCTTTAGGTCAAGAGGGATTCAAGTCTGTATAATACATCTTTGCTGATTCTTTTGTATCTGCTGAAAGGTCTTAATTCCAGATGACCATTTGTTAAATTATTTCATAAATTTACAGGAAAAGCTTTGCAAACCAAATTCAACTGAGAGAGCACAGCCTACTACGGATGTTGTTTCCTTATTAACCGAGATACGCATAGGCACTGGTAAAAACAACTGTTGGACTGGTGCAAGAACTGCAAATATTCCAGCAGTCATGGCTGCTGCAGCTGCAGCTTCTGGGGAAAATTTCATCTTGACAGAAGCCATTAGCCTGGAGGTGCTTAGTACTGGGGTTACCAGTGCTGCTGTGAAGTCCAAATTTGCTGGAGAAATTGCTGGAATGAGAAGACTATATAATAGCATTGGTGGATTTCAATCCGGTGCACAAACAGGCTTTGGTATAGGTTTTGGACTTCAAAGGTTGCGATCCAGTGTTTCTTCTCAGCCATCAGCTGAGAATGATTCCTTCAATGAAATCCTGCTCCAAAAGTTTGTGCATCTGCTTCAACAATTTGTGAACATTGCAGAGAAAGGTGGAACAGTGGACAAAACAGCATTTCGTGAAGCATGTTCACAAGCAACTGCTTTGCTCCTCTCAAATTTGGTATGCTTGATACATTTATCATTTTGAGATGTTACTGATTCTTTATGTACTTAACTAGTCCTCATTCTTCGTATATTGTGGGTCATCTCTTCAGGTTTCTGATTCAAAAACAAGTGCAGAGTACTTCTCGCAACTATTACGACTTCTATGCTGGTGTCCAGCCTACATTTGCACCCCTGATGCTATGGAAACTGCAGTTTTTGTGTGGACATGGTTGGTTTCAGCTGCGCCACAGTTAGGCTGTTTAGTCCTTGCAGAACTTGTGGATGCATGGTTATGGACAATTGATACAAAAAGAGGCCTTTTTGCATCTGATGCCAAGTGTTCTGGGCCGTCTGCTAGATTGCGACCTCACCTTTCTGCAGGAGAGCCAGAAGCTTCACCTGAAAAAGATCCTGTGGAACAAATAATGGCTCATAGACTATGGCTTGGATTTTTAATTGATCGATTTGAGGTTGGAGTTTTTGCTTGACTTTGAAGTTTTTTTCTTTTCTTTTTTTTTTTTTTTTTTGGGCATTTTAAAACTGCTTTATAGCTTTTCCCTGCACAAAGCGTATACTGTTTGTGTCTTGCAGTGTAACAATTGTTGCACACATTGGTACCTGTATTATTTTTTGTTGTGGCCGACCTTTGAAAACCTAGTGTTTTCTCCTGCGTATTACTTAGCAATGTCATTCAGCAGAAGATTCTGCAGCTTGGTCTGTACTGCCTATATCAGTTTGATAAAGTTGGAAACTCACAAATTTTCTTTGATGCTTTATGAATCATGTAGGTAGTTAGACATAATAGTGTCGAACAGATGCTTCTCTTTGGTAGGATGTTTCAAGGAACTACCAAACTTCCCTGGAGGTTTTCACGGCATCCTGTTGCTACGGGTACATTTTTCACTCTAATGCTTCTTGGGCTAAAGTATTGCTCTTGCCAATCACAAGGTAATTTGCAGAACTTCAGAACAGGCCTTCAGCTGCTGGAAGATCGGATATATAGGTGATTTCCTTTCAGTGAATTTTCTCTTATGGTATTACTGAGGACAATTGTCTAAATTCCAGTTGATGTATTTGGCTGTTTGAAAAGAAACACCTGGCACAAAGCAATCTTACTTCATACTTTTGTCTTGTCGGCCCCAGCATTAATTTTTTTCTTTTATAATGTTTCTATGGTCTACAAATTTCCAAAGGATCTACATTTAGTCATGTGTTTTTACTGATTCTTGCACATCCCTGATATTTTTGAAACTATGCCTTTGTTACTACTCATAATGCCCGAAGTCATTAGATTCCTAGTGGAATAATTCTTGAAAGGAAAATGAAATGTCATGATGTGCCCAAAACTTCAGAAGGTAATTTAGGCAATAATCATCATTTCGTTTCTACGGTTAACAAGTCTTAAATGCATAACAAAAAGGGTAAAAATATGTGCGGTGGGGGGGGGGGGGGGGCTTTTTCTTAAATGTCTTAATATTGATGGTTGTTTGGTACAAATGTTTGGAGTGCTTATATTGGAAGAATTTAGGTCAGGGTATTTGCAGGTGTAGTCATTGAGTATCATCTTTATTGCTTCTATATATGAGATTTCAGTTTGCTTACAATAAGCTTTCTTCATTTGCAACAGAAATCATTCTTATACTTGAGAACATTTATGTGCAGGGCTTGTTTGGGATGGTTTTCTTATGAGCCAGAATGGTACGACACGAAAAGTAAAAATTTTGCTCAAAGTGAGGCACAATCTGTTACTTCATTCGCCCAATTTCTTCTGAATGAACGAATGGATAGTGTTCCATTAGATCCAAAAGGACAGGCACGTGAAAATGGGGGCTCTTTGGGTGAGGTGGTATGATTGCTGTTCTTAGCATATATTTCTCTTGAAAGCTACTTATTTGTGCTACATAATGTACATCATTGTGTATCTCATGTAATGTGAAATCTCTCTCTTTTTTTTTAATTACTTGCAGAGGGATCATTTTCATCCTGTTTGGGGTAGCCTGGAAAACTACGTTGTTGGGAGAGAAAAACGGAAGCATTTACTTCTTATGTTGTGCCAGCATGAAGCTGACAGACTTGAAGTTTGGGCGCAACCCACTAATTCAAAGTATTTTTTTCTTTTCTTAAGTTGTTCCTTTTTGTTTGTATGTTGCTTACTATCTTGGTAGTTGAAGATCTGTTATTGCTTTCTAAAATTGTTTTCTGTTGGTTTCATATGCATTTTTTAGGGATTACACAACCCGGCCTAAAATTAGCTCTGAAAAATGGGTTGAGTATGCCCGGACTGCATTTTCAGTGGATCCTCGAATTGCTTTGTCACTAGCGTCACGGTTCCCTGCAAATCTCTCTTTGAAAGCTGAGATAAGTCAGCTGGTTCAGGTTTGTTCTTATTTATTTACTCATGGTTATTGCTCTGGATTTGAACTGATTTGGAGCCTTTGTCTTGCTAGTTGAGCAACATCTATATTTGGGTTACAGCATGGTCTAAGCATATTGAATGGTGGCTGCTTGATTGCTTTAGAAAGTGTTATAGCTGTATTGGTGGTTTCTGTGTAATGTACTTCCTCCGTTTTTCTTTAATTGCACCATTTGTGTTGGGCATGGGATTTAAGAATAAGGGTAAAGATGGAGTATGTCAAAAGTGCCCATGTGAAAAATGACAATTGAGAGATAAAAGGTGGGGTAATATTGGTTGTTATCACGTGTTAAAAAGGGCAGGTAAGGAATTTTGTGTTTGAACGCAATCAAAAAGTGAAAAAACATTCCATATAGGGAATTGGTGCAATTAATATGCAACTTCCTGAAAAGGAATTTGGTGCAATTAAAAAAAAAAAAAAAAAAAAAAGAGGATCCTCGTCATTGGGATCTGTGCTTCTAGTTCTATTTTACAAACACACACACACATTATGCCTTTTCATTTTCAATGTTATATCTTCAATGAGATTATACGTCAGTCTGAGTTCTAGATTTCGCCAAACACAGGATCCTCGTCGTGGTCTGTGTTTTTGGTTTTGTTTTGATAAGATGAGGTAAGTGAGGTCCCGTTTGGCATGTAATGGAATTGCTAAGGCAACTGTGATGTCTATGCGCTGTATGGTAAAATTATAACCATTGGCTCTATGGTCTTGAGCTTTTGAGTCAATGATCGTGGTTTAAATTCTTTTGCTGTATCAAAAAAATGTTTGAACATGCTGATTGGTATCATTTTCAATTTTCCATCCCATATTTATTTGCATGATTTCCAATTTTGAATAGCATTTCCTCTGTTTCAAAAAAATAAAATAAAATAAGAATTGCAACATTTTTATTAAAAATGTGAGCTTTTTGGATAAAGAGTTGCAATTTTTATGAAACGGAGGAAGTGCTTATTAAGTTGCTCATTCCGTTTATTGTTTTCTCTCTATCCACTTTCTTCTATCCTGATTATCTCACATTTCCCTCATACTTTTCTTTCAACTGACTTCCAAAGATAATTAAGTATTCTTATTATTTATGCCAAAGTGAACTATGCATTATATGATTTATATCAACAGAATCATGATCTTTTTATTATTTTATATTTAACTGTAAAACCAAAGTTGTTTTCTTGGATACCTGCTTTAATCATGCAGTAGTAGGTTTTTGTTTTTTTTGTTTTTCCTCCGTCTCTTTGTTTCCATTTATGAGCTTTTTGAGCTTGTTATTCATTGATTGTTGTGTATTCTGTTTCAGGCACATATATTGGAGCTCCGATGTATACCTGAAGCACTTTCATACTTTGTTACCCCAAAGGCAGTCGATGACAATTCGATGTTGCTGCAACAATTGCCTCATTGGGCTGCTTGCTCAGTAACAAAAGCTCTTGACTTCTTAACCCCTGCATATAAGGGTCATCCACGTGTGATGGCCTATGTGCTTAGGGTTTTAGAATCTTATCCTCCTCAATGTGTGACATTTTTCATGCCTCAGCTAGTGCAGGCTCTCCGTTATGATGAGGGGGTGAGTTTCCTGTTCACCTTTGTGCTGTCATACCCTCCACGTAAAATTGATTACTACCTGAGTAAATGTGGCCTTTTTATATCTAGTGCTCAACTATAATGTAGCTGTAAGTTTTATGGGACTTGGATTATTTGCTGCTGTGGGGTTTGGTCTTAAGACATATTAAAGCGTCGGTTGTCTGCTATGAATCATATCTACACAAAACCACTTCATGGACTATTTTTAAATGAGCTACAACAACAACAATAACAAAGTCATAGCCTTATTTCCAATACGATGGGTTCGGCTGCATAGATCTATAATTAATCACTCAGGATTATCCTCAAAGATCCTTGTTCTCCATTCACTTTTGTGTAGTGCTACACTCTCCTGCTAACCTACTTTCATTGTCATTTTTAATTGATTGGATAGAGGAAGTTAACAGTAAATATTGCATTACTGGTGTCCACCTACATGCCTTCTTTGCTTTATAGATTGTAGAGCATAACTCGTAATAGCAACTCCAATGGTTGTAGGTAGGATTTGCTTGCAATATTAAATAATCCCTAGCTACTGCTTGACCATTGGAGCTAAATAATGCAATTAGCTTGGCCAAGCGTTTGCCAAGCTAACTGCTTGGGAAAAAAAAAACTTGCCATTTTTTTTTTTTTTTTTTGGAAATGACATATAAAAACTTAATTAAGGAGGTGGGGTTCATTTAAGTACTAAGCTAACTGATAGCCATTAAAGATCAAAGTAGCTAAAATGATGATTAGCTTTAAAACTTATGGGCAAGCTAATTGTCCATATAGCTTGCCATTGGAGTTGCTCTAAAGTTTAAACTGGATTCTTTTTTTTTTTTTTAAAAATGTTCTGAACTGGAATTTATAGCTAAAATTTTGATTAAATTACGGCTTTGAATGATAATCTGTCCAGACTCTTTGTGTTGCATCTCTTTGGATAATTGTGTGGCAAAGTTTTTCTGTTGGGTTTGATTTTGTTATACCTTCTGTATTCTGTATTTCAGCCATAAGTTTCCTAACTGTGGTGAAATAGCTTGGTTATACCTTTAATTCATTTGCTTAATATGTGTCTTTATTTATTGATTAACTATTAAAAAATTATGCCTTGTAGAGGTTAGTTGAAGGATACTTGCTCAGAGCTGCTCAACGAAGTGATATTTTCGCTCACATCCTCATATGGCATTTACAGGTACTGGAAGTTGGGGTATATGTGCCTGCAATAAACTTTGTACTTATTCTCTCCTATTATGAACACTAACTTTGTTTATGATGTTCTTTTAACTAACTGAAGTATGCAATAATGTAGGGTGAGACATGTGAACCAGAAGGGGGTAAAGAGGCTGACAGTCAGAAGGTTTTCTGCTTTCTTCACCTTCTTTTTTCCATCATTTTGTGATCTATAATCTTATGGGTAGGCCTTGATTCATATCAATATGCGGAGTATGTGTTAGTGTGTTTCGTACTGTATACTAATGTTGGATAGGGCTTTTTTCTGATCCTCTTTCCAAATACCTTATTACTTTCTCAGTACCAACCACCAAGTATCAAGTGTTAGGCGTGTAGCCCTTTGACTATAGATATAGATTGCTTGATGCCCAAATTTCTTGTAAGGTTTAGGCCTTGTTTAGTTCACCTTAAAAAGTAATTATTTATTATTCAGTATAAATTAGTTTGAATCAGAAAAAATAAGTTAATCATTATATATAAGGTTTAGTCAGTTAAGTTCAGTATTAATTTGTAATCATTAGTTACATTAGGTTTAGAGAGAGGTAGAGAGGTTACATTAGTTGCATCATTTTGGTTTTTACGGACTCCTAGTCAATTTTTGGAGTAGATAGAGGTAGAGAAAAAAAGATATATGGGGCCAGGTGATAAGAGAGAGATTGAGAGAATTAATTAGTTAATAAGGAAAGTGATGCATCTAAATTGAAACTTCCTTATTTAGAAAGTGATGTTTCTAAAAAGAAACGGAGGAAGTATTTATATTGTTAACTTAGTTTTATTGGCTATGATGCTTCTTCATTGAGTGGAAAAATGTGTTCATTGCTTAGGTATTCAACTCTTTGTCGCTTCCCTTTTTGATGCATTGTTTTTCACATGTAGATACTAGATACAATCTTTGTCTTGCTTGTTTCTATCATTTGAACATGTATTTCTTCTTCTTAAATGGAAAATCATGTTCCCGTCATTGATTTTACAGCTTTCATTTAATCATTCATTTTTTATTCGAAAGCATAGACATCTGATTAATTGGAGTTTAATTTTCTTCAAGCTGACACATGTTTTGTCCTCTCGGCAGAATAGTGCATTTCTGGCCCTACTGCCACAAGTCAGGGAGAGAATTGTTGATAGTTTCAGCCCAAAAGCCCTAGATATTTTTAAGAGAGAATTCGATTTCTTTGATAAAGTCACATCTATATCTGGTAAACTCTTTCCACTTCCAAAGGAGGAGCGTCGAGCTGGTATACGAAGGTACTTAGTGCATTGGCATTGATAAATTTGTGTTGATAATCGTTGTCTGTTTGATAATTGTTCTGTATTCTTGTAACAGGGAACTAGAATTAATTGAGATGCAGGGAGATGACCTCTACCTGCCTACTGCTCCCAACAAGCTTGTTAGGGGCATTCAGGTTGACAGTGGTATACCTTTGCAGTCAGCAGCAAAGGTACCTATCATGATCACATTTAATGTGGTAGATAGAGAAGGGAGTCCAAATGACGTGAAGCCTCAAGCTTGTATTTTTAAGGTATGCTACCATTTTGTGGTTATCTTGGCTATTGGTTGGGTCCTGTTACCTTTTCTTTCCTATATACGGGCTGAATTGGTCATCTAGATGAGTTTGAATACTTCCTGTCATTAGAAGATGGAACATGTGGATTTTTGAAATGAGCTGTGTTATTGGTAAAAGAGCTTGTCACAAGAGCATTTGAGATCTTTTGGTTATTATACATGAAGAAGTTGAGCCTGCCAAAAAAAGTAAGAATCATTCGTGTTCTCCAAAGGATCGTGGAAGTATCATGGTTGCTGAATACGGTATATATTTAGTCATTTAGATGTACCGTGCAGAAAACTTACAGTTTCCACCTGGTCTGATTATCTGAATTAGTAAATATAAAGTTTCCCAATAAAATAGTTCAAACCCTCATTTGCTAGTTTACATTTTTAGCTGTACAACATCAAAATTTACTATACTACTGAATTTTATTTTTTTTTGCAGTAGTTTGGTATTAAAGTAAAGTCAGACTGTTAATGTGCCCAGACATTTGCAATTCAGTCATTCTTGATTATGATTGCTGTAGCTATTTTGTTCTTCCTGTATGTAGATTGGACTTTTGTGATAAATTTGTAAAATGGGCATTTTGTTTTAGGTTGGGGATGATTGCCGGCAAGATGTTCTTGCTTTACAAGTGATTGCTCTTCTTAAAGACATTTTCCTGGCAGCTGGACTGAATCTTTATCTTTTCCCCTATGGAGTTCTCCCAACTGGTCCTGAGAGAGGAATAATAGAGGTAAACTTGTCAGCACTGGTGCTTTACATTACTATATGGATTCCCATATAGTAGGTGGCATTTATTTTGAGGCAAAAATATTGCTGTTACAATGTTGGCTTAAGTATCTTTTATTTTAATTTATATAGATTTGACTGGTATAGATCTGTTCTTTCAATACATAGTCTTATGCTTTCTAGGACTTTCTTGAGTTATTATATCGATTTGCTTGTTAAAACTATAATTGCAATTCGCAAACCTCGCAGGTTGTGCCTAATACGCGGAGTAGAAGCCAGATGGGTGAGATCAATGATGGTGGCTTGTATGAGATATTTCAGCAAGATTATGGGCCAGTTGGATCTCCCAGCTTTGAGGCTGCTCGGGAGAACTTCCTTGTTAGCAGTGCTGGTTATGCTGTAGCCAGTCTTCTACTTCAACCCAAAGATAGGCATAATGGGAACCTACTTTTTGACAGGTGAGTTCACTGGGCTTGATTAATAGTAGTTGTTTTTACTGTCCAACATGTCTTCACATATTCCTATATCACCTTTGTTCTGAAGTAATGATCTGCTTCCTCATTTATTGTTTATTGTTTGACTGAGGCCTTCTGGTTACATTTAAGGTAATTCCCTTAAATTTATTGCCTTGTTGGCTTGAGCTGGTTAAAAGTATTCTACTTTTCAGATATTTGGACATCTTAAATACTATGGAGTAAATTATGTTTTGAGAACTAAGAACTAGTCCGAACTCTCATACTCTTTCAAATAGGGTATATTCATTATGGAAAATGATATTGATTGCTGTTAAGATTAGTTGAATTTTATCTTGCAAGTACTCTACAAAATGATGCTACTATTGTGATGACTAGTTTTGCTCGGATATATGCCTATTGTGTATCATAAGAAGCAATATTAATACTAAATTCCGTTTTTGCTTTTACAGTGCTGGAAGGCTTGTTCACATTGATTTTGGTTTCATCCTTGAAACGTCTCCTGGAGGGAACATGCGCTTCGAGAGTGCTCATTTTAAGCTTAGTCATGAGATGACTCAACTGCTTGATCCTTCTGGGACTATGAGAAGTGAAACTTGGCATACTTTTGTGGGGTAAGAAAACAGAATTTTCCTAATTGAATTTATCATCTGAACATTACCAACCTTGTATTGTTTTTGTTACAGATTGTGTGTTAAGGGCTATCTAGCTGCTCGTCGCCATATGGATGGGATTATAAGCACTGTAGCTATGATGGCGGACAGTGGATTACCTTGTTTCAGCAGGGGTGAGCCCATTGGAAATCTACGGAAGAGATTTCATCCTGAGATGAGTGAACGTGAAGCAGCCAATTTCATGATCCGTGTATGTACCGATGCGTATAACAAGTGGACAACTGCAGGCTATGATCTGATACAATATTTGCAGCAGGGTATAGAAAAGTAGTACTCCCACTGTATATTAAAGGTAAAAGGTGTATATTATTTATTTGAGGCATTGTCACCTAATGTGGCATAGCTGCAATTTTTTTTGGAGGTATTGTAATGTGAGAATAGGGATTTGTTTAATTAGCAAATATAGAAGTTTTTAGTGTGAGGTTCCTGTGGTTGTATGTAAAGGAATAGCATAATTTTGCAAATATCAATGAAAATGCACATTATTTTGTGTAACATGATTTTCCTATTTTCTTCACTTCAAATAATTTGTCACAAGAGCTGTGATTTTGGCTCCTTTACAATTTTGTTAGTTTTGTCTTTACCGTGTTTTTTTTTTTTTTTTTTTTTTTTTTTTTTTTTTTTTTTGAGCTCATATATTATCCTCTAACTTTGCTATTGACGTCGTTGGTAAGGGAATGTGTTTCGGTCTCATTAGTAGAGTTGTTACAATGATACACTTCATGACTTCATGATATTGCCCCTAACCACATTGACACAACACCATCTCATGTCTTCTCCGCGGTTTTGTTTTAAATTATGCTTACGAACTTGATAACGGTCGTGTCAAAGGCAAGCCCCATCGCCCCAAACTCTGGCTCACACACACTACGTCGTCGGTTTGTGTTTATCCGCATTCAACCAAATCAAGGATCACTGTTACCACAGTAACACAACGTCACAACTAAAGATGAGGCCCTCATCATTTGCACCACATAATAAACCTAAATCATTAAATCCTTAACTTCATATTCAAAGAACACAACTATAACCACATAACATGCTTTAGAAATTGACTACTCAAAAATACACATAATTTTCACACTTTTTCTTTATGAACTTGTCTATTTTCTCCTGTTCTTCCCTCGTGGCAAGACTTTTTTTAAGTTTTTTGTCATCAAAATAATAACTTTTTTAAAAGCCCAAATAAATTGGGATGTCCTTATTATCTTCAACTTTGGCCTGCCATATCTTTCCCTAATTAGTGGTGGGCCCATAATATCGAGATAGTGAAGTGAAGTGTGTTGGTTGATAGTGATTGAAAATGTAGTACTACTTGTGAATAACGTTACGTGAATTATTTTGGTGTTAAAATTTGTAATCTCAATTGAAAATTACTCCAACGCATGCGAATGCGATCTCCTATGTACATGTGGTGTAACGGTAACCTTGTTATTATTTTCATGTGTCCCTTCTTATATGGAACTTTTTGATCCCACCACTATTGTTGGTTGAATTGAATTGGAAAGGAATTGTTGTTTTTGTTTTGTGAACCATGATTTGGAAGAGGAATTCCGTAAATTTCATGGTATATCCACAGGTATTTAAAAGAAAACACGTCAGATGATGTACAAAAGGACATATTAGATGCCACATGAAAAATGAAAATTCTTAAACAATGTTGGTGAACAATTGCGACAAGTTACTAAAATGGTAGAACTGCAAAATAATGTTGGTTGAAAGCAATGTATTCTAATGTTTCGTCAAAGTGGTTAGCAATTAGTTCCACTTGAACAAACAATCTGAGTCGAGTTAAGGTTGATAGTTCGAGCTATCACAAGCTTTTATAAATTTTGTTCGAGTTTGGCTAGTTAAAATTTTGGCTTCTTCGAGCTTAGTTTATGAACGTGCTCATTAGATTTATAGTGGTGGATTGGTGGTGTACATTAATCAAATGATTTTATCGATCAAATGATTTTATTAAGTTGAACAACTCACGCTAATAGATAATTTTTTATGCATCAATCCAAGTTGGAAGATACCTAGTAGGCTCTTAAATTGAAATCTTTCAATTCTAATTGTTTTTAATAATAATAATAATAATAATAATAATAATTTTCTCTAATAATAATAATAATAATAATAATGAAAAAAAAAATTGTATCTCGGCTCCCCTTCAATTTCTTGTAAATTGATTGACTTTATGAGTAATGATGACCAAATAAGAGACCAAAAATAAATAAATGATTGAATAATAAATAAATAAAATTGGAAATGAAAATAAAAATAAATAATTGAGGGGGAAGCCCCATGTGCAAATGTGCAATGTGCACACACCGACTACTACATGGCTACACCAAAACGCATCGCTACGATGATGATATGAGCAAATGGAGTCAATTCATGATGCCAATTTCATCCTCAATTATTGGAGTTGTTTACTTTAAAATTGCACCAATTTTTGTCATCTATCAACTACCATTGTTCTATATATTTAACCACAATATCATTATTGCATCAGTGAATCTTCTTGGCTCATGCAGTCAGACTTCACAGCTGGCTACACCCATCATCCTTCATTTCAGTCTTCCTTGCCAAAACAAATTAACGAGTAAACGGTCAAAACTTGGAATATTATATAATACTCCATCCGTTTTCAATAATTAATATCCTGTATAATTATATAATTATGAGAAGTTATAAAAAGTTAAAATTTCGAATTTATATAATGGAATGAACTTAACAAGTTTAAATATAGCTACATATTACCTTCGTTTCATATTATTTGCAATAATTAGACAGTTTTTACTCACATTTTTTTATCAAATCGTTGTAAATAATATAAAACAGAGGTAGTATTTCTTATGTACATTTCAGACATGTCATAAAGATTGTCAAAGTAAAGTTTGTACATAGTGCCAACATTTAAGGTGTAATCATAATATTGAAACTATAGGAGTACAAAATATATCAATAATGCATTTTTGCTTTGTGACCTTTTGGCCCTATTTCATGTTACAACTTACAAGTAGTTTTCCAAATACAACGTGCTCTTGGTAGCATAGAGCAGAATCATACTCTTAAAGGTGTATGCTATATTTGACACATTTTTTGTATACATAGCATAACTCCATGCATTTTGGGAGCATAATGAAAACTAAGACTAATTACTCAATAAAGCCGAAAAGGTTGTCACATGACATACTTTAATTACTTTAACTACTATACTTGTATACTTTCTCGTAAAGTCAAACCTAATTTTATTGACTGTTAGCTGATTTAGTAGTAGTCGCTCCCATTTGTAATTGACTCTTGCTCTTCTCATCTTGTGCGGTACTTTCATCATCTGATGACTTCTTACCATGCAATGAGTCTCTCCAACTAAAGCCCTCAAATAACACATGCATATCTTCTAGTGTACGCCCTTGAGTCTCAGGAAGAAACGTGAAAAAGAAGAGCCAAGCAATGGTAGCAAATCCTCCGAAAAGGAAGAACGCGCCACCTGTCGTAATTGCCTTGGCCAAGGACAAAAATGTCATTGAAATTACACCACTCACAACCCTATTAACAGCCACACCCATACTTGTACCTTGAGCCCTTAACCTCAATGGAAAAATCTCTGAACTATAGACCCATGTAATTGGGCCTAACCCAATTGAAAAAGACGCAACAAAGGCACAAACCATGGTTATACACAAGGCTATAGCCCATGTGATCTTCTCGTGTGAGCGGTCAATAACGGTTAAGGACCCGGCTAGGGTTAATAGGGACAAGACCATACCCCCTACACTAGTCAATAGTAAGGGCCTTCTTCCGTACTTGTCTAAGTTAAATGTTGAAACTAATATGAATAAGGTCTTAACAACTCCAACTGCTACAGTGGCACGTAATTTGTTAATGTCACTTTGAATTCCGGCCTTAGCAAAGATCCTTGGGCTGTACAACACGACGGCGTCTATGCCTGACGCTTGCTGGAAGAAATGGATTCCGACACCGGCAATTAACACGCGCCTCACCGCGGGTGTGGCATGAATCAAGAGCTCTTTCCAAACTCCTTGACCAGTATTGTCCTTTGACTTATCTACCGTAACAATGTCTTGGTCACACTCTGCTGGGATCCCTGCTGCCTCCTTAATTTCACTGAATTACAAACAAAAATGTATTAAAAATTATAATAAACACGTTAAAAGTATAATTTTACTACAAAAATCAAATTCAATAATTTAAAATTAATTATCCACTTTTAATCAACGAGTTACTTTGAGAAATAAACTATATTACAATTAGTTAAACCTTTCAAAAAGGTCTAAGGCCATGACAAAAAATATTTATTTTTTAAGTAGATATGAACCATTAAAATCAAACGTGACATACAAAATATATACGACTTTCGGCTTTGTAAAACAAAAACTTGTTATATATTTACCTGAGCCTTAATTGAGCCTCTTCGGGCGAGTCCGAGGTCCGGTCAAGAACCTTCTTAGCCTCACCAAGCCTACCTTGCATAACAAGCCACCTCGGCGACTCAGGCATAGCAAGCACACCAACAGCCAAGAAGATACTCGGGACCGCCCCGATCCCAAGCATAAACCTCCAGCTCAAATGAGTAGGAAGCTTAGCAAAGGCGAGGTTCGAAACATATCCAAGTAAAATCCCACCATTAATAAACACTTCAGGAAAAGACGTTAGAAACCCTCTACAAGAAGCAGGAGAAACCTCGGCAGTGTAAACAGGTGCGATCATAAGTGCATAACCTACGCCAATGCCGGCTACGAACCGGCCTACCATAAGGAAGGCGTAGTTGGTGGCGAATCCCATGAGTAGGGCACCAGCGAAGAAGATGGTTCCGGCGAAGACGATGGTGTATCGACGGCCTATGTAGTCGGAGGTTCGGCCCGCGGCGAAGGAGCCGAATAGGCAGTAGATGTTTAGGGTTCCTATTAGGAATTCAATTTGTACGTCGGTAGTTTTCCAGTCTTTTTGGATGTAGAGTGCTGCTCCACTCATTACTCCAATGTCTTTGTAGGAAGTTATTCATGCAAAATGAGAGATTAATTAGTTGTTATTAATGAAATTACAAGTAATTACTTAAAACTGTAAATTAAATATTCTGAGTAGTAAGTAACACTTCAGTATTAGCATCAAAAAGAAACGGAGGGAGTATGTAAAATGTAAGTTTTAGTGGAATTATTCTGAACTATAATTAGTTTTCTTGTGGTGGAGGTGACAGTCCAATGGCAAATTCAAGATATATTAGAAATTTAATAATTTAGACTATATATTTATGTATATTCTTCTCAATGGATACATATGATGTACATTAAAGAAGCTCGGGTTGACTAATTGTATCCATTAACTAATTCTTATTATTGATGTAAACTTATTTTTAGTTATCAAAACTCATACTTCGTACAACTTAATTTTTGGTATCAAGAGGGATTATCCACACTCCTCCTTTTAAAACTTATTGTTTAATTAGAAGAAATTGAATTTATGAAAATATGCATAAAGAGTGCTTAGAAATACTGATGTGTAAAGTTATATAAGGATAAAGAAATAATTATATACAAGTAATAAATTTAATATATATAAAAAGGTAACTTTTTACTTTTATAATGGAAATTGTAATGCTTTTTGTTTTTAGTAACCTTATACTACTCCATCAAGTTGGGGGATTATTTGCAAGAAAGGGTCAAATTGAGGAAGATCTCATAAAATCATGAAGTAATGGGCAAACTCAAAATATCAACCAAGTTGTGAATACTACGTGCAACCCTTAATAAATTTTATCTTATAAAATAATTGAGTAGTCGTATTTTGTATAGTAAGTAGGTCTGACTAGCAAGAAATCAGGAAACAGACGACGGTCCACACTTCATAAATATATCATATCCACTTTATGATTTTTATTATGTCACCCCCCCCCCCCCAAAAAAAAAAAAAAAAAAAAACTTATTCATTGTATGTATGGTATACATGCTAGATTTTGTTTTTTTTTTTTCATAATAACATTATTTATTTGCAATTATTGACCATATATTGTCGGAATCATTGTAATATCAAATTATCAACTATCATAAACAGTTGTAATTGTTGATTGTGGATGACAACTAGATTAATTTAGTAAGTTAAAGTTTTATATGAAATGAATTTTAAAAGTAAAAGTGAAATTATATTAACATTTTTAAGGATGAAGACTATAATCTCTTCATAAAGTTAATGTGAATGTATAAATGATTTCATCCAAAAGTTACTCACATTTTTAATTAATTAATAACAATAAAATATTCCACACGAAGAAAATAACACTATAACACGTGAGGATAATATACAAAATGTCTTCTTTGTTTTTTGTGCTTTTCCTTTTCTAAAGGTGAAATTGAAGATTATACCAAATAAAATTAATTAAATACTTCATAACTTTCTTTTAAGATTACTTTTTTTTAATTTATTTATTATTTATTTATTTTTACACACTTTAAGATTACTTTCTAACTGGTTATTTCAATATTTAGGATAAACATCATTTCCAAATTATATATATTTTTAAATTATAAGGCCACTTAAGGTAGTCTATTACATGGTATTACATAGTTCAAAAACAAAACCCGAGTACTAGCTAGTCTATAATTTTCACAAGAACACATTATTATTATTATTATTATTATTATTATTACCGGCGTTTATTTAAAAGAAAACAGAAAAAGTAAAGAAGAAAGAAAGAAAAATGATTACCATAGCCAAGTAAAACAGAAGTCATAGAAGCCAAAGTAGCACAAGCAAATGCAAACTTGTTTCTCTTAGGAGGCTTCTTAATAGGATCAAACTCAGCTATTACTTTACTTCCTTCTGTCATGTCTTTCATTTTTCTAGAGAGAGAAAGAAGAGAGAGAAAGAAGAGAGAAAGAAAGAATAATTTTTTTTTGTTTTTGGTTGAAATTGTATAAGAGAAAGTTTGAGGAAAGTTCACTTAAATAGAAGAAATTATTAAGTAGACCACCTGGTTTTGCTTACATCACAACTAAGCTAGCTAAAGACCAAATGGTCCAACTATTACTTAAACTGATGAACCATTACGCTATTAGGACATGTCAGTGACTCACTGATGAGTTGTGACAAGAGTCTAATATAATTAAGATATATAATTGAATTATTATCAACCTAATGCAAGTTGACCATTGGTTTCAATTCCAAATTTTATGTAATAATTATTGGAAAATGGCTATTTTTTTATTATAAAATGGTCTAATAATGTGTACATGTATGGATACCCAATTTTGATTATATATTCAATATTTGTTTTTAAAGTTCGACTCAATTAATACCAGGATTAGATTAAAATTTACTTAAGCTGTAATTTGACTATTTGAGCTTCACTGATTTAATTTGTCGAATTATTGACTTTTTCGATCAGCACTTATAATATGAACCTTTTATCTGAATTTACTGATCTCAAACAAATTAAAACTTATAAACACTTGTCCAAGATAATTATTATGAAACAAAAGCAAAACTAGATCTCATTTACATACTACATACTACATACTCATTAAAAAAAATGATACAAAGTACGGGTATTACTTAGCATATCCATCTTTAGATAAGATTTTTCATCATGTATCTTACACTCGAATGTAATTTACATCATCTAACTCGAGCACTTATATAGAGAAATGCAAGAACGTGAGATCAAGGGAATAGAAAAACCACCCCTATATATGACAAATTGCATCTCTAGGGACATTAAACCATATTTAAGGGTGTTAATTCACTGAATTCTGTGTCAAGTACGCCAATACTAATTCAATATTAAGTTAATTTAATTTTTGTGCCTTGTTTGACTTGCTTTCATCTTACTAAAATTACATACTCCATTTAGTATAATTAATTTGATGCTTAATAAAGTTAAAAGTTGTCATTTATACTAATTTAATTAATATCTAAGCATATATAACTTGTTAGCATTTGTCCTAAGATTCTATATAGATTGCTCACATGCACATCGATCTACTATCTCTGAATCTTTCGGTCCTATATTGCTGTTTATGCTTCGACAAGTTTTTTGTTGCCAACCATGCCTTAGCTTCTAGGAGTTTAAAATTAAATTAATTACGCAATCTTATAACTTTTTAAGTACCAACGCTAGCTTGGATGTTGTATAATTATTTACGTACTACATGCTTTAAATATATAAATTGAATATCGTCTATATTATACTACTTTATATTCAACTCTTTTTTGATATAGTAAAATAAAATATTACAAAGTATTCGCAACTTGGATATGAGTATAAGAGGACAAAGAAACTGAATTTAAATTTTAAAAAACATATTCACGATTGCATAAGTCCAAAATAAAGGATAACTTAATACCAAGTATTTAGTTTCTTAATTTTAAACTTAACTTGAATGTTTGTATTATTTATGAACTTATAAATTATAATGATCAACTTGCAATTTTTCTATTGGGACGGAGGCATGTTCCCAAATTCGTAGTATATTGCATGTTACTAAAAGTTATAAACGCAATCAAATCATAGTCTTAATTGTGAGAGGTTTCGTCCTATCACAAAATGATAATTTGTATGTGAAGAATAATCACCAAACCCGTAAGCACATAATGTTCAGATGAATATTGTGGAACAACTCATATGTGTCGTACATGATGAAATAGAGTAGAGGTCCGGTCCAGTTGATAATAAGTTCAAGTTCTAAGGTAGGGTTATAGATGCTAACAATGACAATGACCCAGTGCTTTGTAAATTTAGGGTATGTTCAATGACAACCACTGTTTCAAGCTTTGCCGGTGCATAACCGTACTAGACTTTGATTATTCAAATTAAGGCAAGTAGCAGCAAGCTGGTGAAACATTGTACATTAATATGAGATTTTGACAGTTTAAAGTCAAATTAGTCACTAACAAAGTAACGAAATTATATGGTCACTTGAAAGTTTAATGAAACAATGATAACGAGGTTATGTTAAATTATATGCATTTTATGGTTTAACTTGAGACTTCGACCACTTATTTTTATAATGTAAAAGATGATCATATATACTCCGTATAATATTGTAATAAAATACTTATAATTTTTATTTTATTTATTTTATTTTATTTTATTTTAATTTTTTTTTCTACTGAGATTTACTCATTTTTGGTTAAAAATTGTTGCTTATTGCATTTTACTTGTTAATGTTAGACTTAATTTCTTTTCTTTTTTTATTTTCTGCAAAATTTAGTTCACAAACTTATTATGAAAAGTTGAGAAGAACAAACTTTTCAATCAAAGGTCTTACTAATCATTTGATTCATAAAAAAATTGTTCAAATAAACTTTTCAATCAAAAAGGTCTTATTTTTTAGCCTTGCGAATAAAATTGGTTTATCCGAATATTTGGAATACCTAAAGTTCTTCTTTTATTTTCTTAAATCTAGTACATACATTGGAGAGTCAAGGAAGGTGTGCTAATAGATCAGAGACACACGATTTGTTTTTCTTGTGTCATTATGCATATGTTATATATAAAATAATAATAATTTATAAAATTAAAAATTATTGATGACAAGTTGCATAATTTGTATTCTTTATGAATCATTGCTTTCAAATTACTTAATACAAACAAACTGTTCGGATTTTCTATAATTCTATCACATCTAAATTACCAAAGTACTATATTTTCCACCATATTAGTCCGTATTACATACGGGTCTATTGTCGTTTAATCACAAACTGAAACACAATCATAGTAATGATCCTTGTTCTTTTTTAAGTATATAGTCTTACTTTTGTAATGTTATTGTTGAGATTTTTACCTATTTAGCTAGCTCGATTTCTTTTTGTAATGTTCGCCGAAAAAATAGTTTTTTAAAAAAAAATTGTGTCTAAACAGCCACAAAGGCAATTGATGATAATCAATCCTAGAATCCTCTGAAATCGGGACGGAATAAAACCCTAACCTCATAGTTTCGTTATCACTCTTTACAAGCTACTAATCGATGATATTTGTGTTGGTCAAATAAAAAGACTTCTATAGAGATCAATAAAGCTAATGTAGTATTCAGTATTGTAACATATTCATATGTATTATGTACTAAGGGTTTGTTCACATTTACTGAACTGAACTGAACTGATTGGAGCTGAACTGAACTAAACTAAAATGATTGGAGCTGAACTAAACTGAACTAATTGGAGCTGAACTGAACTGAACTGATTAGAGCTAAACTGAACTGAAATTAAGTAAATGTGAACAGGCCCTAAGTATGTGAAATGAGTTTTGGTAGGATTCTACATTTAATTGATGCTATTTAGGTAAAACTTTCCAATTCCAAGTATATTAACAACATGTCAACATGCAACATTGCTGATCTACCTTACCGAAAGAAAGTAGGAAAAATTAGGACGACGACAAAGTCAAAGACCTTGAAACAAACATCATCACGTAAGTTTTTTTAATTGATTAGCTAATCATGCTGAAAATTCATTTATCTATTTATAATATTCTACCTGATTGATAAACTGATAAATCATGCGTCCTACCTTAATTAATTTCTACAAATTATTTTGAAATGAATTTTCAGCAATGCTAAATAAATGAAAAGGTAGATAGAAAAAAATGACAAAAAAATTGCTTCTTCCACCATTTTCAAAGAATTGGTTTACTAAACAAATACAAGTAATGAAAATGGTTATGTCACAACTTACTTTAGATAATTCGAAAAAAAGTATGTAGTAATTGAACGAGAAATGAAGACGGATGCTTTTAATTATGCCACGACATGGTGAATTGTAGGACTAACACTTTTTTTGAAAAACATTTTTAGGACTAAAAGCATGTTCTCTTACGTTGAAATTTAATTCAGTTCAGTTCAGTTCAATTCAGTTCAGTTCAGTTCAGTTCAGCTCCTAATTTCCTTCTCTTATAAAATATTCAGTTCAGCTCAGCTCAGTTCAGTTCAGTTCAGATCAGTTCAGTTCAGCTCAATTCTGTTCAGTTCAGTTCAGTTCAGTTCAATTCAATTCAGTTCAGTTCAGTTCAGTCAATGAGAACAGACCCTAACACTTAATAGTCAATAAAAATATAAAAAATAAATTATTTTACTCCCATTTTTGACTGAAAAGTCAACAAAATTGAACTGTATCGAAATTGGAAATTAATTGCGCTGACCTAAGCTTAAGCCATACTTGGACTAGCTTCTATACAAAAAGATTAAAAATATACACGGATTTAGTAAAACATGGCCCTTATAGTCCTATGTTCAGAATTTCCTAAATTGGCACAAAGGAAGAGAGGTACAAAGTAGGGCTTAATCCCTAACCCGATCCGATAACCTGATCCGAAATCGACCTGAAGTTACTGAGATAAAACCGTTGACCTGATCCGCACGCAAACAACCCGAATTCGATCCAATTTTACAAAAATTTCATATTTCGTAATAATATTAAGTTTTACATAATTTTGGTTGTTTCTAAGCATAACCCGAATCTGATCCGAACTGGACCTGCTGATCCGAAATGCCACCCCTAGTACAAAGTACTCTGGCCATATTACTACACATACCATCGATCTTTTATTTTTATTAATTTTTAAGATACGGGGAAATTCCCCTCCTATCACAAGGGGGGATGAGGAATAGAAGAGTCGAATCCAGGTTACACGGGAGGAGATGGAGGGACTAACCATCCCTATGTAACACTTAAAAATAAAATCATGGGGATATCATTTTTTTTTATTCGAGTAAAAATAAATTTCAAACGCCTTGTGGCTAACACAAAGTCTTATATGTGGTTGGCCACACCTTGTGGCAGCGGTTACTTCGTTAGTGTAATAGGGGTTACTGTCAGTGTTAAAGGGGTTACTTCGTCAGTGCTGTAGAATTACTCAATTAATGTTATAGGGTTACTCAGTTAGTATTACAAGAGTTATTTGATCAGTTTCATATGTGTTACTTTTTATAAGTGGTCACATGGTATGGTTGGCCGCACACAAAATGAGCTGGTTACTTTGTTGTTTTATAAGCGACCACATGTTGTGTTCAACTGTACATAAAACGTGTTGTTTATATTAGCTCGACTTAATTATCTTAAAAGAGGACAATAAAATGATGACTATAGCCCATGCCCATCACGTCGCTATGTTATTACTCTTATTAGCGTGTGTTAATGTGTGCCTTGTGAAACAATGTCATTTTAAATCAAATTAATTAGTGATCCACATTATATCTTAATACTTTATTTTCTACAAATTTCTGAATAGTCAAAAAATCTTGATCTACCAAAACGGCTACTTGACGTCAAGAATTGGCCGTTCTATTATCATAAAGGTCTTGTTGGAAAAAGATGGACAAAACACAAATATATTTATATTGAATATTCAATTACATAAGATTCAACGCATAATTCTTATATCTACGTAGTAATCCAGTATGTTGCCAGGATGGCAGAGATTCAGAAGATTATTCAATGGCTAATTTTTAATTATTTTTTTTAATGTTATTCAATGGCTAATTAGCATCAAGATTATTGGAAGTTATAATAATGGAAAGGTAGCTTTCATATCATTATATTATTCATAATACACTCATGTTTTTAGAACTTTAATTCCATTAAAAATGTACATTTTAAATTAAACAAAAATTAAAGCATAAAATTGGTGTTTTTGTGACCTAGCTAGGACAAAAAGAAATTTTATTTAATGGCAAAAGAGCATGTAATGTTGATTGCTTAACAAATGATTTCTACCTTTGCGTATTAAATTACTTTTAGGCTTTTAGATATTTATAACTACCTTAGGGTATTAAGCTTCTTCATTTTAGTCTTTCAGATATCTATATACTAAAACTCAATGGGAAGTCATGAGCCCGCAACGTGTCATCGTGACTAGGCAAATGATGTGGCGCCATGTCATAGTTAAACTCCAACGGTTTGGTCTATTGTTTTTTTGGTGTTTAGAGAGCTACAAGGGTGAGGGTAAAAATCGATCCCATAATCCCTTGGAATTGGAAGGAAAGATTTAACCACTTGAGCTATCCTTCACTCTCATCGCAAGTAATTGTGGGAAGGGTGATTTACAACTTATTTTTCACAGAAAAAAAAAATTCAATATATGAAGGAACAGATTTATACAATGATTACAGTCTACTTCCATTAAAAAAAAAAAAAAAAACAAAAAACAAAAAAAACAAAAACAAAAAAAAAAAAAAAAAAAAAATTGAGTCTACCAAGACTGGAGTAATATTCACAGTATGAAGGAATTGGCCCAATGGGGCATGAACAAATAGATAACTTTAATCCCACATTGCCACTCACATGAACATGTAAGTCTTGTATACGATTTTATGCGTGTTGTATACAAAATACAGTGCACCTATTGTATACAAGTAAATGCCTATAATTTCATGAAAATACTAAAAGGATATTCACATTTTCTTCAGAAGTTTAAGAAGCCAACATTTTCTCAATGGCAGCCACGTAGAATTCCTTTGGCATGGTGCCGATGACACTATCTTGTTTCATTCCATTTTTGAACAGAAGAACCACTGGAACGGCTTTAATATCATGTTCTTCTGCGATTTCCAAATCATTGTCCGTGTTGAGTACAAAGCAATCGAGTCTACCCTTGTATTCCACAGCAATTTCATCGATAACTCGGTGAACCATCTGACAGGGCCCGCACCAACTTGCGTAGAACTCAACAAGAACTGGAGATTCATTTTTCAAAACCAGTTTGTCCCATGACTTCTGTGTTACTGTTGCAGCTGCACCACATACATTCGAATGAAAAAAAGTGAAATTTCAACCACATCAGTGTAATTTCAACTAGTCTGGAGTCTGGCATGAGCTTCACAGCATACAATGAAGCAAACTGCCAAACTCCACATCCTTTAAACATTACAACTTTGCAAGAAGCTCCAAAGTTACATTTAAACCATTGAAAGCAAAGGTGCAAAGAAAATATTCAGCATGGCAAACCATGAAATTGTCCATTGATGCCTATCATTTTACCAATTTGCGTCTGTCAATTTTAAAATCAAGTTCAACTTCAATATTACTATGTTCCCAATCTTAAGACTTGCTGACAAACCTTAGCCCACTTACAGTGGAGTAGAGATCAACTCATGAAATGAAGCTCTCAAACAAGCCCTAAGAGCTGAAGTCAGTCAAAGAGGCTTTCTTGACATAGCACAACCAGTTAGTCTTTAGTTGGAATTATGTGCCAAAAGCAACATTTATGTTAATCTGTGCATGTACTTTCAGTTAATTACTCAGCATACTTACTCGAGTGCAAAGGTAGTAGTATCTTCTTGAGGCTTTATCTTCAAAATGGGTCGTTTAATTCAGGTACCTAATAACTCAATTCAAGATGGCTAAGCAAGCATTCAATTTGGGGTTGAAATGTCGAACTAGGTCACTTTTGGGTTTGTGGACAGCTAGCTTAGTATGGAATTAAATTGATTTCAAGTCAGCTCAATTTCGAGTCATGCCAGTACCAAGTCATCCAGTTTCAGAAATGGGTCAGGTCAGTTTTGCCAGCCCCTGCAGCTCCCATTTCCAATACTACTTTCTGCTTTTGTATTGAAGTTTCAAAGCATCAATCAATCAGTCATCACTAAGTTCTACATAACATTGCCCTGCATGCCCAGAGGCGAACTGCTCAAGAAGAACAAACAATTGTTGCTCATGGCTCCTGTCTAAGAGGCATATCATGTTATAAGACTACAGCAGGTTTCCTGGTTCTTCCAAGGTCCAAAGACTCCAAACACTGGCATAGCCTGGCATAGCCAGAAGCACAGACGATACTAAGACCTTATAGCTCACAGCTTAAATTCCTTTGAATCAAGGGCGTGACAAAAATAAATATACTGTGACCAGATTTTATTTTGCAGCAGGTCCCTTATGAACAACAACTCATCGGTTTCCATTATTGCACTTATCTCAGATAAGCCCACTAACGTACTCCAAGCCCAATCTAATATTCTAACCATCAGGTAAACGTCCTTAGTCCTCATCAGCTGCCTAATTTTGGTCCAAGTTGGTAATTTTAACTGTAGATTAGCTAAATACAGCGTATGTTGTATTGATAGCATTAACTCTGAAAATTACACTTTTAAAGATAAAATTACAGCAATGGCTAACTTTGATTATTTTTAGTTCATGTAGCCAACCCCACTTATGGGATTAAGGCTTTGATTGATTGATTGAATGGCTAACTTTGATCTTGGAAAACCATAAAAAGGCAACTGAGGCATCTAAGTGGGGCGCAGGGAGTAGCTAAAAGCTTTAACTTGTAGTTGAAACAAGGATGATATAGGAAAACATGGCTGTAGATGAGAGATATGTGGGGTAAGTACTTACTCTTGGGGTGGCGTGCACAGACTACTGAAGGGCGTCGTGTAGCTCTGAGAAGCCCTATGTGATTTCGCTGGTGATTTCGATGGTGTAGAGACAGGAAAGACAAGGCTGGCAGTAGAGACACTCCCTGACTTTCATATGCAATTGGAAATCTGCCTTTTTGTAGCTGGATACCATGGCAGCAATCTGAATATGACATAAAGGCTATAGAGGCTGCTGATGCCATTTAGGAAAGATGATCAAACCTGAAAAGCACGCTTAATTTTAATTCCAGTTTAAAGTCTGCAATGATATTGAAAAACAAAACAACACAGCCCAAATCATAGATTAAACCTTATGAGGCATCAAGTTTAAACTTACCAAAAAAAGTTACACAAGATCACAGTAAAGATAAGTGACACAGATATCATCAAATAATCAAAGAAATCTTTTAAACCTGAAAATCAAATTTTCTTCTATAGTTCTGAGCTTTAAGTCATCAAAATTGTGTTTGTATTTCTGAAGCTCATCAGCCTAATACTCAAATCCAAGTTTTAGTCTAGGAAACTTAATTAGGTTTTTCCCAAGTCACAAAAACCAACCTAGTTTCAAACATATATAGACCATTCACCACATCTTTATTGAACTAATATATGAGGTATTCCAGTACAGCTTCAACGAGACATACAAGCTACTGCTCCTCCCCCCCCCCCCCCCCCCCCCTTTTTAATTCAAAATTCGTGACTAAATCCCACTTCAATATACACCCCTCCCAAGTCACAAAAACCAACCTAGTTTCAAACATATATAGACCATTCACCACATCTTTATTGCACTAATATATGAGGTATTCCAGTACAGCTTCAACAATGCAGACATACAAGCTACTGCTCCCCGCCCCTTTATTCAGAATTCATGACTAGTTCCCACTTCAATATACCCCCCCCTCTCTTTCTTTCTTCCTCCTCCCTTTAAAAAAAAGAGCAAAAATTTCTCTTGCAAAATTATAGTCAGCAAGCGAAATTCTGTGCTGTATAAAGGAATATACTCATATTACAGTCCAGCTAATATGTATCAATACTTCTATTTCATTGTAACTGGAAGGTCTAAGAGGGACGCTAATATGATGCAGGAGTTTAACACTAGGCTTATAAATTATAAAGTGCTCAAGGAACTACTTAAAGAAGTGGAGGGTGAGAAAAAAGATGAAAGATCTTAGAGATGCCCGTATCACTTGGGATCAACCACACTCATACAACTTATCTGGTTCCAAACTCCCATCCCAGTAACCAATACTTAATATCTCCGTCAAACTCCCATCACAGAAACGGGGTTCCATTCACTCACACCCCTAATTTCAAAGATGATTCCTACCTTCTCAAGGCTCTATGGAAGATGTACTGACTATCAAGTTCAAGTGTAAGGCACCTTGGATTAAGTTATCTACAAATCTTTGCACCAAAAAAAAAAAAAAAAAAAACCTCAAACCATATCTTCATCCTTTGAGGATCTTCCAGTGAATCAAAATCCTTTGTGATCTTAAGTATTCAAGAGTACTTAACCATCCTTTGTTTTTCCATTTATGTTCGGCAACTATATCCCTTGTCTTTTCTCATTAGATTCAGATTGTTCTTTATGAATGCCTTTTAAATACACATTATATCCTGAAGTATTTTAGAAAAAATTACTTAAAGCACTGGATCCAAACAAAAACCTCGTACACTAATGCTAGAAAATACATCCAATGACAAGAAGATTTGCAATCATAACTTCAAAGCTTCCTCATAAAAGTCATAATTCCCTCTAATAATACCATTGATAAGTATACACACCTAGAATGAGCTCATTGAGCCAGATGTTTCACATTAATTAACCATATATGCAGCTCTCCCTGCTACCCAGATGAACTCCCATAGAAGTATCTTCCTCCTTTACAGAAATAAGCGAAAATGGCTTCAAATGATCGTATAGAATCATATTTACCTCAAGAAACCCCTTGGAGCTATCAGCTAGTATTATTAAATACAGATCAAAAGTTGCAACTAAATAGATTTATCTTTCCAGATGGTGCTCAAACATAACTTGCCGAGGTGATCCACAAAGGCAAGAAACAGATCATACACTCATTCTAGTACTTTCAAGTATATCATGGGCAATCATTTCACTCCAAATACATTGCTCCTAATCAGGGCCGTGAACCAAAATCTAAGTAAAATTGCTACTCGATCTCTTAAACAGGCAACATTTTTCAAAAACCCTCAAAATCTAAACACTCATTCTAATCTTCAGAGTTCAGACTAATGCCAATAATTGTTCAGAAATTCCCTACATTCTACACAGAGGCGCAATTCACGACTCGTTTCTATACAACTAGATCTTAAGGATATTTTTTTTTAGATCTTAAGGATCTAAAGGCAAACAACACATAATCAACTGCAATTGATCAGCTAAATTAGCTATCTCAGTTTTGTCAATCACCCATTTTCTCTAACCTCCAAGTTCAATATTAACCAGTAATCCAAATTTCCAAGATCAAGAAATCTTAAAATGGGTTTAAAGAAATCAACCACTTCAAAATTTCCACTCTTTTCTCCAAATCAACGTGGAAAAAAAAGAAAAATCCTGTATTTACTGCTATATATGAACAATTCCAAGATCAAAACCAACAACTCACCTAAATTCTAATAATACAACTTATTAATCAAGAAATATGCACAAATTCTTAATCAAGAACCCTAAACTTCATCAAAATTTTGGAATTAGAGTTCATTATATACATTATGCATAATTAATCACGAAAAATGGTATGAAAGCACACTAAAATAACGATTAATCGTGGATCATGCGTAATTAATAGAAGAAAATAAAAACTTACCGTTGAAGATGCAGACAAATGGAGTTTGGTATTGCTGGTGACTGATAATTTGTGCCAAAAAAAATAAAATTCAGTTAAGAGGAAAATACCAGTACAACTGTACAAGTAGAGGTGGGTTCGCCGGTTCAGTAGGTCAGGTCAGGGTCTATTTCTAAACTTAAGTCGTTAAATCATTGTAATCACACCAGTCCAAATTTGAATCGAATATTTTTCGTTAATTTCGGATCGGGCTCGGTCGGTTGTGGTTTTAACACATTTTCAAGTTTCTTTTCTTGAAATAATTGACTTGTACTACCTCCATTTTTTTTAATGACACCGTTTGACTTTTACACTATTCACATAATATACTTTTATATCCACTTTTGAGTTGATCTCTAGAATAAAAAATAGTATCTCTAGAATTGAAACGTATCTGTCTCTTGATCATTCGGGTGATGGAGGTATTAATAAATCAATGCGAATTCGTGTTCTTGTTGATGTGAGAAAACCTTTAAAAGATAAAGTGGGTTTGAAAATGAGGGGGGGGGGGAGAATATGTGAATTTAAAATATGAGAAGTTGTCTTTATTTTGCTATGTGTGTGGGAGGTTGGGTCACGGGGAAAAAGATTGTGATGATAGCTTGCCAGAAAGTATGAGTTGCCGTAAATTTAGTGATTCGCTGAGGGTTGCTTCTCCATGGAAGGCTAAGGGGAGTAATGGGGGTCCTGCTGGTGGGGATAAGGGCTGTGTCAAGCAGCTCTTTGTGGTAAGGAAGTCAAGGCTAAACTCTGATGAGACTAAGAAGGATGTGGCTGTTGTTTCAGAGCAATTAGAGGAAGTAACTTTTGCTGAAAAAGATGGGAAAATCAAAGCGAGCCTGTCTACTTTCGAGGAGTTAATTGGTGGTTTGAATGCTCCCTCGGTGCTGGCTCCGGTGGTTGCTGCTGATAGAGATGGTGTCTCATCTATGAGGACTGATGGCTCTGTGACTAATGCTGGTATGAAAACTGCCACTTTGAAATCGGATGCTAAACTTGACGCTAAAGTGGTTAATACTAGAAAGCTGAAAAAGGTGACATTGATCCATGGGGCAAGGGGTAGTCATATGGAGAAAATGGAAGAAGGAAGTGTGTTAGGTGAGAAACGTAAAGTTGTGGGAAGCGCTCCTAACGAGGAAGGTGAGATTGACCATGGTTTAGAGAAGAAGTTAAAGTGTGGAGCTCATTCCCTTGCATTGAGTGATGACTTGATGAAAGTAGCGGCGGTTGGTGAATCCCAACCCCGCGAACAACAATGAAAATGTTAAGTTGGAATTGCCGGGGATTGGGTAATCCTCGGACAATTCGAACCCTCCAAAATTGGTGTTGGAGGGAGTGCCCAAATATAGTTTTAGTCATGGAAACGATGATTGATGTGGGTAGGTTAGATGTTATTAGAAATAGGTGCGGCTTTACGGATGGTGTGGGTTTGAGTAGCATTGGCAATTCGGGTGGCATTGGTTTATGGTGGAAAGATGTGAATGCGCACCTGATTTCCTATTCTAGGCATCATGTTGCGATTGAGATTAGAGATTCGAATGGTGTTCCGAAATGGGCTGCTTTGGGGGTTTATGGGTGGCCTGATAGTGGCAGCAAGCATTTAACTTTTGAGTTGATCTCTAGAATAAAAAATAGTATCTCCTTACCTATTGTTACCTTTGGGGATTTTAACGAGATATTATGGGAAAGTGAAAAGAGTGGAGGAGCTATAAGGGGGGATAGAAAAATGGGGCTGTTTAGAGATATGATGGAGGGCAATCAATTTTCTGACTTGGGTTATGATGGTAGTCCTTTCACGTGGCAGAGAGGTACTAATCCTAATACTTTTGTTCGGGAACGTCTTGATAGGTTTATTGCGTACGATGCTTGGTGTTCCTTGTTCCCCAACAGGCAGGTTAAGCATTTTCCTATTGCGGCTTCTGATCATGCGCCCATCTGGCTGGTCACCAACCCTGTGCAGCAGGGTGGTAGGCGTAGGAAGAGGTTCCACTTTGAATCGTTGTGGCTTTCCCTGTAACACCCCAATAATTCTCCCTTTTACAAACCACTTACTTTAAATAAAATAGTGGAGAACCATTGACGTGCTACCGCCACGTGTTAAAACGTTAAGGCTTTATCAAAGTATTGCAGCGGAAATCCAACTTAAATCTTAAAATAATATAATTTAGAAACCCAATAAGTCAAAGCTTACAAATTGGAACCATAAAGGCCCTTCTCTAAAACCAAATCAATAATCAAAGTCCCAAAATATAATTAAAGTAGTAAAACATAAATAAGTTCAACACAAGAATGAATACTCTCAATCACACCAATCCCTTGACAAAGCGTATGTCAAATCCCCAAACTTCACATCATCAAGCTAACCTGTGCAATACTGCTCCCCAATAATACAAGTGTAATAATTGGATCATCACAGGGTCATTGAAAGGCGAAGGCCATGACCAAAAGAAAACACACAAAAGCACGCAATCAGCAAAGCTGAGTACATACAAGCTACAACGCACAAAACCTGACATGCTCAACTAATTAAAGTAAATAAACATACAACTTGAATTCATTAATCAAGACTCCACACTTAAACAATTCAATTGACTCAACATACTTTCTAACCAATTCTAAACACTCGACTCTTTATATTTAATTTAATTAATTTCGTTTGGAGTAAGCAATAGACGAGGTTGTCCAATCCACCAAATCATTTTGGTCCCAAATGACCATTTAAAATAAAAGTTTAGCACGATGCAAGAATAGGCGCGACTCCATTCTCACAAAGTTAGTCTAGGATCCCATCTAACTTTCATTGTAAAATAAATGTAATACCAAAAGAAAAGAGGACATGTTGATCAAACAAGCCTCGGAAAGCCACGGGCTACCACCGTGTACCCCAACCCATAATTGTCAATACTCTAGAAGTGCACGCTTTCCAGAGTTTTATTGCTCATCCATGTTTCACTTTACGTGATTACAAATTTTAATTAATAGCCGACTCAATCAAGAAGACCATACATAACAATCATACATCAATTCACTTTTAATCTTATTTAGGACAATGGTGATCACATCACAAATTGACCTTTAATTTCATTAAACTTCCAAATTATCCAAATTGTTGAACATAGTCAACCCACCTAGCCATTTCGGCTTAATCCACTTTTACTCAACATACTAACAAGTTATGCTTGATTTATAAATAAAATAAATAACAACCTTGTGGAATAATTAATAAATTCATTCCACTTAAACCATTCAATTCCAATCCTTTAATAATCCAAATGTGGTTAACAAACCAATCCAACAAAATTATGTTTGTATCAACATTCCATACAAACAATTAATTCAATATAATTCAACATGTTTGCATCCATAATTCCATACAAACATAATCAATTCACCAAAACATGTCTCATAAACATAAGCACATGAATTAATTAAATGTATAACCAAACAATTTTCATCCAAGTGTTCTCTAATCATGAAACTAAGTTCTTTTCTTTGGTACCTAAACATGATACTACTTACAACGAAGTAGACATGTACGTACCTCGTGTAAACAATTCTTTGTGCCACTTTACTAACTAGAATTCACCTTCAATAAACTCCTCTCCTAAACCAAATAATAACATCTCAATCAATACCCAATCAATCAAATTTACAGCAATACTAACTTACTTTAAAACCTTCAAAATCCAAATTAAACAAAACTTTAAAACCTTCCCTTTAGTTAAAATTAAAGGCTTATATATAGTTCTTTAAATTTTCTTCATAAAAACCTTAAAATACACTCTTATACATGAAATTACAGCAAGTTCAAAGTCTAATAAAAATCTGAAAATTGTATAAAAACCCCTAAAAATCTCCCTTTTTAATGGGTGATTAAACCCTCTTTATAAAACATTAAAAGTAGTACTTAGAAACTATTTCCAACACTTAAAAATTCAATAAAAACATATATTTATGCTTAATTAACTTTAAACATAATTAATTTTATTAATCAAACTCAAGGATAATATTTTAAGTATAAAAAAACTTCGTTAAAATCAAAAACTGCCCGAAAATCATATTTAGAGGCTGAATTTGGAAAACACTACTTTTTGTCAAAATCGGATGAGTTCAGAACCTGATCGGGATTAAAACGGGATTAATATTAACGAACCAAAATCTAAACATTAAAACACGAATTTACGTGTTCAAAATAATCTGGAATTAAGTTAAACTAATTAGTAGTATAATCACCAAAATTTCAAAACATCATTACTATAAAAGCCCTAAATCGATTGTTCATAAAAACCCTAAAATCATGATTTTCAATGATTAAAAACCCTAGGTTATTAAATTTACAAAATCTGAAAATTATAACATTTATGAAATCTGAAATTATAAAGTTCAATCATCAAAATACAATTTGATACTAATTAAATTAATTTCAAACAATAAAATCAAAATCCATAATCAATAATTATAATTACACAAATTAATAAAACAAAGGAGAAAGAAAATAAGACTAACCTTTTGTGTGGGGAAAATTTTTTGGGGATTCATGGGGTATTTATAGGAGAGAATTGTAGGGTAAATAAGAAGATTGGGCCTCATAAAAATAATGGGTCGATTAAGTAAACATATGGGTTAGGCTTGTGTGATTGGACATAAATTGTAGAATAAAGGTGCATAAAATAATTTGTTCAAATAAATTTCGACCCAGATTAATAATTTAAAACTTTTGAGATTAAATTATGAAAAATAACAAATAAATATTATAAATAAAATAAATTTTCATTTATAAAATATTTAAAAATACGGGGGATTACATTCCCACCCTGATTTTTTGTCCACTGTGAAGGGTGCTTGGGAGGCTAATTCTGATCATAACATATGCAACAAGGTGGCTGCCTGTGCCTCGAGTTTGAGCTCCTGGGCTCGAGTTACTTTTGGTGACACTAGAAAAAAGATTCAAGAAAAAGAAAGAGAGCTGCTGCAATGGCAACAAGCTGCCCCTGATGCTCGCATGCTTCAGAAGTGCAAAATTCGAGTGGCTGAACTGGATGAGTTACAACGCCTCGATGAGTCTTATTGGTATGCTCGTGCCCATTGTAATGAGCTTAGGGAGGGTGATAAAAATACGGCCTACTTCCATCATAAGGCTAATTATAGGAGGCGTAGAAATGCAATTAATAAATTAGAGAATGATGCTAGTGTAATTTGCGAGGAGGAGGGAGATATTGCAAAAATAATTGAAAATTATTTCACTAATATTTTCGCTTCTTCGTTGCCTTCTGAGTTTGGGGAGGCCACTTCTGGTCTTTCTTGTTTGGTGGATGATGATATGAACCACTCCCTTTCTTTGTTGCCCACGGCCGAGGAGGTTTTCCTTGCTCTCTCTTCTATGCATCCGAACAAAGCCCCTGGGGTCGACGGGATGCACGCTCTCTTCTACCAGAAATGTTGGAATATTGTTGGTGTCGATGTGATTAATTTTATTCAACAATGGTGGAGGTTTGGGGGAAATTTACGTGAGGTGAATAGGACTTGCATTGTCCTTATTCCGAAATGCAATGAACCCCTCAAAATGACTGATTTTTGTCCTATAAGCCTTTGCAATGTAGTGTACAAAATCATCTCGAAGGTGATGGCGAACCGGCTTAAGATCATTCTCCCTTCCTTGATTTCTCACCATCAAAGTGCCTTTGTCCCCGGGCGTTTGATCACGGACAATGCGATTATTGCCTTTGAAATCTTTCATGCCATGAAAAGGAAAGGAGAGGGTCGGAGGGGCACTATGGCCCTTAAGCTCGATATGAGCAAGGCCTACGATCGTGTGGAGTGGTCCTTTCTTGAACAAGTTATGGTTAAGTTCGAGTTTGCGGAGGAGTGGGTGCGGAGAATTATGGATTGTCTTTGCTCAGTGTCTTATTCTTTCAAGTGGAATGGAAAGGTTTCGGGGAGTGTGGTTCCTTCTCGGGGTCTCCGCCAGGGGATCCTATTTCCCCTTACCTGTTTCTTTTGTGTGCCGAGGCTTTTTCGTCTTTGTTGGTAAAAGCGGCAAGTGACAATCTGATTAGTGGGGCAAGGGTTTGTAGAGGAGCTCCGAAAATATCTCACCTCTTCTTTGCGGATGATAGCATCCTCTTTGCTAGAGCTTCTATTGAGGAGTGTTCAAAAATTGCTTCCATCATCTCCATCTATGAGCGTGCCTCGGGACAATTGATTAATTTTGACAAGTCGGAGGTTTCCTTTAGTAAGAATGTGTTGGCTGATCGAAGGCATGAGATTATTTGTTTGTTGCGTGTTAAGCAAGTGGCTCGTCATGAGAAGTACCTTGGTCTCCCCACGATCATTGGTCATTCAAAAAAAGCGGTTTTCTCGTGTCTCAAGGAACGTGTATGGAAGAAGCTCAATGGTTGGAAAGAGGAATTCTTGTCTCAAGCCGGAAAGGAGGTCCTTATTAAAGCGGTTGCCCAAGCGATCCCCTTGTATATGATGAGCTTGTTTCGAATCCCGGATTGTGTACTTAATGAAATTAATAGTATGATTGCAAGGTTTTGGTGGGGTTCTAAGGGAACGGAGCGTAAGATTCATTGGGTAAGCTGGAATAAGTTGTGTCTTCCGAAGCATCTTGGTGGTATGGGCTTTAGGGATATGGGGGTTTTCAATCAAGCCATTTTGGCTAAGCAAGGGTGGCGCCTCCTCAACGATCCTAATTCTCTTGTCCACAGTGTGTTAAAGGCTAGATATTTCAAAAATGGGGATTTTCTCTCGGCTCAGAGAGGTCACGACCCTAGTTTTGTGTGGCGGAGTATTTGGGGTGCTAAATCCCTTCTCATTGATGGTCTGAAGTGGAGGGTGGGGGATGGGCGTAGTATTAATGTCTGGGATGAGGCGTGGCTACCTGTTGAGAATGCTTTTTGTGTTCCCTCTCCTAATCTTGACAGCCCTGGGGACTTATGTGTGGCTGATTTAATTGACCATGAACAGGGTTGCTGGGATGTCGCTGCTCTTAACCACCATCTGTCTGCCCTTGATGTTGCTGTTGTTCAAGGCATCCCCTTGAGTTTTAGAGTGGTTAAGGATTCTAGGTACTGGTGGCCTTCTAAGGATGGGCGCTTCACCACTAAATCGGGCTACTGGCTGGGCAAGGTTGGCTATTCTAATGGGCTTGCAACGAATGGTGGGTTGTATGGTGCTGAGGGTTGGAAGCTTATTTGGGGTATTGATGGTCCTCCAAAGTTGAAAAATTTTTTGTGGAGGGCTTGCTCCGATTCCCTGGCTTCTATTGAAAGATTGGCTAGGCGTCACATTAGGGATGAGGGTTGTTGCCCATTGTGTAGAGCGGGGGAAGAAAGTATTATCCACGCCATTTTTTATTGTCCTAATGTTAAGGGAATTTGGGATTGCTCTCCCTTCGCTGGTTTGTTGTCCGATGCTCCTGTTGCCTCTTTCTTTGCGCGCCTCGTGTGGGTCAAATCTAAGGTGAGCTCTGAGGATTTTTTGTTGTTTGCTTCGATTTCTTGGGCTGCTTGGGCTTACAGGAACTCTATTGTCTTCAATGACCCGTGGAAGAATCGTGATATTGGGGTTCTGGGTTTTGTTCGGTTAGTTCGTGACTTTAAAAAGTATTCTTGTTTGGTTGGTGGGGCTATTTCCTCTGGGGGGGTCGTCTTCGCGAGCTGCGTGGGCGCTGCCTGAGGTGGGGTAGGTGCGTTTGAATACTGACGCTGCTATGTTGCCAGGGGATATTGCTGGTCTTGGGGCTGTGATTCGCGATGAGTCTGGTAAGGTTTTGGCTGTGGGTGTTCGCAGAATTGCAGGGGTGAATGATGTGCTGTTGGCTGAAGTTATGGCAGTCAGAATGGGTTTATTGTTGGCTCGTAAGCTTGAGAAGAACAGAATTGATGTGGAGTGCGATGCTTTGTCTGCTGTGAAGGCTATCAATTCGAAGTTGGTGGGTTTGGGCCCTATTGATTTGCTGTATGATGATATCCACCATCTTAGTAGTTCTTTTGATCTCTTTTCTTGTAATCATGTAAAGAGGGGGGGGGGGTAATTGTGTGGCTCATTTGGCTGCCAGACTTGAGGTCGATGTTGGGTCTGAATTGGTGTTTGTTGATTCTATTCCGCAAGGTGTTTCTACCTTGGCGGAGCTTGATCTTATTTAATTTCTAATCTGCGCTCGTTGAGCGTTTCCTTTCAAAAAAAAAAAAAAACCACTTTTTATAATTATACAATGTTAATAATTAGTAATATTAAGCGCTAAAAACATGGGTAGACAAGCATGATAATAGAAAAGGTGTCAACAAGAACGAAAGTAGTATTTTAAAGGGTTAAATTTGTCATTTCATCCGATAAAATGGGGATATTAATGTATTTCTATTACTGTATTTTCTCTTCTAAAAGAGTAGTCCATTGTTAGAAGAACAGTAGAAAGGGGAGAAAGAGATGAAGAAATCAAAGACAATGGCAGTTATAATCGGAGGGATGGTGTTTGATATTCATGCCACTGCTTCAATTCCTGCTATTGCCAAAACCACCACTCCGGGCAAGGTTTGGGTCTTTTTTTTTTTTTTTTTTTTTTTTTTTTTTTTTATTTTTATGGAATTGGGTTTTTAATTTTCATTATTCCGAAGTATGTAATATATGGATTTTTTTTTTCTGATTATACTTTACTTTTGTCAGAAATTTGTGATAATTGCTTCAGTTGCCACATTTTTCAGGCTTTGATTTGGTGGGGTTGAGATGATTGATTGGGTAACTAAGTATAATGATGATAAATCCCTTGTTTTTTATGATTTGGGGGATATTTATTTGTTTAGTTTGTACAATCTATAAATCATGCTTAGGCTGATGTGTTTGCTGATTCTTAAAACTAATTGATTGTATGAATTTTAATAGCTGAACATCACTTCAAAGGTTGGATTGTATTATTTGTTGTTATTTATTTATTTATTTGAGATATTTGTTGATAATTAATTCTGTCTAATATGAAGTATCAAGAAACAAGCACCTCGATTAGTAGCATAACAAACTAAGAAGAATTGTTGTCCAATCCTAGTCAAATTCAATGCCAACTATTTTTCTTGTTAGTAAGTGGAATTATTTGTGTTTTCTGAATTTGGGCTGAATTGAAATCAATGACATGAAAGAAATGCAGGTTCTAAAGCATATTTTCTATTTCTCTGAAGGTTGAATTTATGCTTGGAGGTGTAGCAAGAAATATTGCCGAGTGCCTGCTAAAGCTCGGAACAGAATCGTTCATGATCAGTGCTCTTGGATGTGACCTGGCAGGTGCTTTTCTATTTGTATGATGTTGCATCTTGATTTCAATTGTGCTATAACCTGATGGTATTTCTTGCATATGCTAAATGACTGTATGCAGTAATGCAGTTGGTTGTGTTGTTTATCAATAAAGGCCAAGTTTCTACAAAAATTTGGCTCTACCAAATACCAAATCTCTCAATAAATTGACCATATATGCTGTCTAATTATCTTTAAAGAACACAAAAATTTAGTACTTAGTAGTTTGTTCCAATTCCACTTCTGCTTGTCAAAAAGCTAGTTTATAGCTTGTAATTTAAGTGTGTTAAAGGGACATGATTTATCATATAGATTAATCTAGTTCTTATAGGATCTATACATCAGATTGTGCCAAAAATGACATTGTTTGCTAAGCAGGAGACTTGTTGTTGGAACAATGGAGATCTGCAGGGTTACCGACGGAAGGTAAGATTCTAAGCATCAAGTATGTGCCTTATTATAGTATTATAGATGATACTAGTGCCTTTCATAGTCTCATGAGGCTGTTGTCATGGGCAGGGTTTTTTTTTTTTTTTTTTTTTTTTTTTAAAAAAAAAAAAAGCCTTTCTCTTGGCCCTTGTTTGGAAATTTGTTGGCTGAAATACTACTTTGCAACAAATAAGTAGAGGGTAATTCTTGCGATACATTTGAATTTTTTATTACTATAGAAAGTATCAAATCCACTTGGTATTCAACACTTTTAAGATAGTTTTACTACCTGCCTGTCTCAAGGCCATTGGGCATAACCACTAATCAACATCACCTACATAGAAGCATCCTTGGAAATCTAAGTTAGATATTACTCCATAGATTTTTTTTTTTTTTTTTTTTTTTAAATTTATTCCAAGTTTCCAACTAATGCTGTAAAGGATAGAAAGAAAATTGTACCTTGCCCCTTGTAATATGTATGATCACATTGAATAGGTATACAACGAGGCCCAGACATTACGACTGCTTCTGTATGCAACATGTTTGACGTTAATGGAGATTTGACATCAGGTGTTGCCAGTGTGGAATCAATTGTGAGTGAGTATTCATCATTTGTACCTTAATATGTGTATGTCCAGTTCTGACATGGCTTTGCTAAGTTACATGTTTAACAATTTTCTATTTGGAACTTCGCTACATCAAGGAACTTAAGAGCTAAAGTATCTTAATGCATAAAATTCAGGAAAGATGTGTTACTCCTCAGTGGATCCAGCAATTCAAATCCGTTGTGCATTCTGCTCCCTTGATGATGGTTGATGCTAATTTGAACACTGACGCTCTGGAGGCTTCTTGTAGAAGTAAGTCTTCCTATCTCCATTGTATCTCGCAGGGTAGTGAGCTTCTAAATTTTGTATTTCCTCGTTACGCATATCAAACTAAGACTTGGTCGTTACTAAACATATTTTTTCATTTCCTGGCCTATTCATTGGTATTGTTGAGGAAGATATTCTTTCTCATTCTACTTTTTGCAGCCAACTTGCATTTTAGTGTGTCACATATTTTCTCTGTTTTCTTAAATTTCCTTCTCTTTGGTTTAGGATGTCTATTTAAGCGGTCACATTTCTTCTATGAGTAACAATTGATTTATATTTCTGATGTTTTTCTTGAGGCTATTAGTTACTGACAATCATCTATAGGTTTTAGGCATTTGAATTGGGATGGATATGAGAGGAATTATCTTTTTTATATAACTTTTTTGATAAGAAAATATGATACATGATCAACTGAAAAATGAGGACTGAGAAAGAGGATAAGCTGTCCTCTGATCAGAAATCCAAATTGCAGATTAATTTTATGTTGTCTTTGTGTTTGTTACTTGCTGAGATAGTAGAGATGCTTCCAAGTTTACATGGGTTTCTCTATTCTTCATTTGTCGAGATTTTTTTTTGTAAATTTTGCTTCTTTTTCCGTTTTTCTTTTCTAAATTTTGGATTCTTGACATGACCTCTCTAGACCCTTCTTTAGCATGATTTATCCTCGATGGTTGTTTCAGCATCTTATTTTCCTCAAGCTTATGTGAACTCTACATTTCAGTGGCCGCTGCTTTTGATGTTCCAGTATGGTTTGAGCCTGTTTCAGTTGCAAAATCAAAAAGAGTTGCTGGGATTGCCAACTATGTGAGTATATAATATCTTTGCTCTAATACAGGTAGTTGACATTGAATAGGGACGTTGTATGATTTGGATTTAAACCAGATACAATATACTGCTGGATCAAAAAAGTGGTAGACATCAAAACTCTAGATCTAAGTCCTCTAACTTTGAAATGATGCTTCTTAAATCAATATACTGCTGGAACAAGAGGTGCTCACTAGTTAAAAGGGATTGCGAAGTATAAATCACTGTCATGCTACCCTCTGCCAAGAAATGTCTTTTCTTACATTGCTTCTTCAATCCTTGTAATAATTGAGTTTATTCTTTGATTATAACCAGAATTTGGTCCCATGGTAATTAGCTGTCTTACAAATTACATACTTTTGTGTTCTAGTTCCTTGACTTGAACAGCTTTGTCCTTTTTTACAGATTACTTTTGCTTCTCCCAATGAGCATGAACTAGTTGCGATGGCAAATTCTTTGTCTAATGAAAATCGATTTAGCCCTATCCAGAGGGATCAAAACAAAACTTCAGTAGAGTCCTTGTTCAAGGAGCTGAAACCTGCAATTATAGTTTTGCTGCAAAAAGGTATCAAGTATGTGCTAGTGACGCTTGGACCTGATGGTGCATTCCTATGTTCTGGAAGTGGACCTTCAGGTTTAAGAGAATGCTTGAAGAGCACAAAAATATTTAATGGAAAGAGGGAAATATTTGATATGGTGAACAGTAGATGCTATACACATCAATATTTTAGCTCTACTCCTTATAATGGAGGTTCTCGGCTATTTGCAATGCATTTTCCTGCACTCCCTGCAACAGTTGGGAGAGTAAGTGGTGCTGGAGATTGTTTAGTTGGTGGGGTGCTTGCATCATTATGTGCAGGTTTGGATGTCATGCAGAGTGTAGCTGTTGGTGTTGCTGCTGCTAAGGTAGCCATTGAAGTGAAAGCCAATGTGCCCGACATCTATAATTTAACAGCAGTTGCAGGTACAAGCCACTGACGAACTAACCTGCCTATCTAACTCCCACCACCCTGAACTCAATTTTTCTGTTTTGGTAAAGTGACATGTAGAGGAAGTCTGGGGGTACCTCTCACACTTCTTTCTTTTTTTTTACTCACCAATTTTAGATTTGTCAAACATGAAGTCAGATATATAAAGAGAAAAAGATATTTTTTGCAATTTTTCTCTTAGATCCTAGAAACATTGGTGTAAGACTTTTTCTTCTTTTCCCTAGTTCCTCTTTGTAAGATGGCTAGGGTTCTCATGTTATATTTGACCTTTGTTTATTAAGCTTGCTCTCGGTATTAATGTTTTTAATGACTAGGTTACATTCTGATTTCGTCTTTCAAGCTTGTTCTCGACATTGAAGCTGAAACTTAGTAACTTATTACAATGGCTTTTTCTGTGGACCAAAATTTTCTGATTTTACGAGGAATATATTATCTTTTTATCAGTAGTCATAGGATCATAGTTTCAACTGAATAGTCTTACATGACCAAATTAACTGAACACAAGTTCTCGTGTACTTTAATCTTGAAGGTTTTGAGGAAAATCATAGAACTTTTATGTTGCCTGGATTATTATTGTGCCTTTGTAAAACCGTTGATGTATATCTCTGCTAATGCAGATGATGCAGGTGCAGTATACAAAGCTGCAAAAGTCGTGTTCCAAGAATCTATGCTGTGAAACTCTCAGAGACGATCGACACGTTGGTTAACGGATTCAACAGATTTGAGATTGAAAATTTTGGTATTGCAAGCCACTTAAGCCTTTTTGGCGTGAGATCAGGGCTTGGATTTGGTAAAACCTCCATGCAGGTAGGTGCTAGTGCTGGGAAAGGCTTGGTTAATATACATGAGATTTTGATACGAATTTCATTGGGCTAATATAATTGGTTTGTTAATTTGGGACGGCTTTAAATGTGGCCTATTGTTTAGGTCCGAAGGGAATGTGATACACTGCTGTTTTTCTTCCTTTCCCCTCTCGATTAACCTTGTAATTACAGTGTGACCGTTTAAGGTAACAAGGAAAATTTTTTATGTGGTTTACAAAACTTGCAATTTAATCACTGCACTTTTATTTTTGATAGATATTTGGCTTGTAATATAGTATGGCACAACATGTCATGCAATTTATCATTGAGATTTGAGAATGCTTGGTAGTTTAAGACATCTCAAAGGTCATGCTATATATATATATATATATATATTTTTATTTATTTATTTATTTTTTTTTTTTTTTAAGAGGCAAAACCCCAACGGGGATTAACTTTCATTCATAGGAATATCCAAACTCAAAATAGGAGCAATACACAATGGAAAATTAGAAACCCATACCCTTCTACCTATAGCCCATGGCGAGTAATGAGCAAGCTCATGCGCTACTTTATTGTCTTCCCTATGAACAAAGCTCCAAATAATACTCTCTAAGGAGTTGCATAGATGATAAATATCATCATAGATGAGATGTAAATTACTGCAGCCTCTCTCTTGTGACTTCAAAGCGTTCACCAAGCTAGCACAATCACTTTCCACAACAGTACGACGAAAACCAAACTCCACCGCAGCCTTTAACCCCAGCAGAAGGGCCATAGCTTCGCCAGTAGCTGGCTCCCAACGCTCCTCCATACACCAGGCCCCAGCAAGGAGAGCTGAGCCACTGCTATCTCTCACAATCGCACCAGCAGTCGACCCCAGCCCCTCCACCGACCCTCCATCAACGTTCAGCTTGACATAATTACCTTCAGGAGGCTTCCACTTGTTGCTAGCAGCCCTGCTAACCACACCGACTTCCCTTTCTTCCCCTTGTAGCTCTTGCACTTGCTTTACAACATACTCCACAGAACGCTTAGGGTCACAAGCCTCTCCTTCGAAAACCCACTTGTTCCTAGCAGTCCACACGGCCCAGCAAAGAGACATAAATAGACCATGATCACGACGCGGGAGTTTTTCAATACATGACAATGCCATATCACCAAAGCTAATAAAGTCACCCCTCATATCAAAATCAACACCACACTCATCCCAAATTACCCTAGCAATAACACAATCACGCAATAAAGGTCATGCTATATTGATATAAAAATATTGGTATACTTTGTATATGATGGTTTCAAATTTTCTTCTACAACTAATCATAATTTAAGCCCAATGAATATCGAAACTAAAAAAGTGTTGCATATATCATTCCACATTCTCGCACGGCAAATTACTGCGCCGTATTCTTTCTACTTCGTATTTTTTTGGGTGCAAATTCACGGCAAATTCCAGCCTTGTCTTTCCCCCTAGATTCATTCCACTATATTTTAAAATATATTCTCACCGTCTTTTTAGTTGACACTGTTTGACTTTTACACTATTCACAATCGCTAAAAACATGTGTTGGCAAGCGTGATAATAGAAAGGTGTCAACTAAAAAAACCGAGGAAATAGTTTGTAAATAAAAGTGCATCTAAATGACCTCTCAATTATATAGGATATAGATATTGCATATACCACATCCGTTAAATATTAGTTGCAACTTTGAAATATTTTAATTTTCTATTTTATATCTCATAAATAATACCCAAAATTGCAACTAATATTTAACGAAGGTGCTACAAAGTATATAAGTTTGAAACTTTGTATATACTTTTGCTACTTTTCATACGCCTGCTTAAAAATTAAATTTTCCAATAAAATATGATCCCAATAATTAATAAAGCCTTAGACTTAATTGATAATTAATGTCTAATAGTTTAAAAACTAGATGAATCTCTGCCATGCACAATTTGTTTGTATTTTTCTTAAAATAATTTTGTGAAAATTTTAATTATGTGATAAAATTTGCTATTTTATTTTATGTGTGATTTAATATTTTTATTTTAAAACATTTCGTAAATTTCCTCCCATTCATTATATACTTCTTATATGTTTAGATTAAATTCCTATTTTAAAAGTTAATATTTTACATTTAATTAATTTAAACTTTAAAATCTCAGTTGCCAATTTTACTTGTGTGGCATTTGAATTATTTAATTTTAAAAGGAAATTATAAATTTCTTATTTAATAAGATATAACTAAAATTTATAATTTTACCCGACGCGTTAACAAATTTTAATCCTACGTGGAGCTCTAAAAAACCTCTTTCCCCGACGGTTAAATATGCTCATAGACATACAATATCATATCGATTAAATTACTTTCATCTGAAAGAATTTTTTTAATAAAATTATTTTAAAATAACATATCAACTTTATTTTAAAGAATTACATATTTTCAGAATAGTTGCATTATCTCAAAAATATCACTATTCTTAACCAGCTAAAAAAAATAGCAATATGAGTTAATGTATTACATATTAAAAAGCAATATCTTAAAAAACAAAATTACCTCAAAAGTGATGGAACCACCCTCCCTCAAACCTACCTATGGCAAACAGGTCATTCAGGTCGGGTTCAAGTAGGGTCAAGTTCGGGTCAGCAAATGTTCGGGTCGGGTTCGGGTCAAGTCGGGTTGATTCGGGTTTCGGGTCAGCACATCGGGTCAAGTTCGGGTCATGTCAATTCAGGTCATGTCTGTTCGGGTTGAGTCAATTTTTAAGATCAATTTTCGGGTCAATTTTGGGCCGGGTAAAATGATCGAGTCAATTCGAATCGGGTCTATTCGGGTCAAGTTTGTGTCGGGTCACCAAAATAAATTCACTTAAAAAATAGTTAGAAAAATAAAGTAAAATCGTTAAAAAAAATAAAAAATCATGAGTACCTATTACGTAGGAAAGAAAGAAGCCCTAAACTAAGTAATTCACTATTTCACCCTATTCACTTAGGATTCGGGTCAATTCGGGTTGGGACGATTCAATTCAATCAATTTGGTTTAAAATCAAGTCGGGTCACTTTAGGTTTCGGGTCATGTCAAGTTCCGGTTTCGGGTCAATTTTGAGTCAAGCCATTCGGGTCGGGTCACCGGGTCATGTTCGGGTCAACTCTATTTCGGGTCGGGTTCGAGTCGAGTCGGGTTAGTTCGGGTCAATTATTTCGGGTCAACTTTCGGGTTACGGGTCAGGTCAATCATGTCGGGTCAGGATTGCTAGGTCTAAACCTACCTGACTCAACACTACAAAAATAAAAGCTTTTTAGCAACTAAGTTTAGCAACAGATTTTTAGAACGTTGCTAAATAGCAACAAATCTAAATTTTTTCATTGCCTAATTAAAAGCGACATTTTATGCTTTAGTTTTTTAATAAACAATGGCTACATGTTTTTGATTTGTTGCTTTTTAAAACAAATTGTCTCACTAGTTGTTACTAGATGGCATCATATTTTTCTCTTGTTGCCAAATAGTAACAAACTATGACAACAAATATTTTATTTGTATTGATTTAGAAATAAACAAAGGCAATGAATTTTTGAATTGTTTCCATTAGAAACAAGTATTCTAAATTATTGTTGCTAATTGATAACGTATTATTTTATTTGTTGCCATTGGAAACGAGTTGTGATACATATTGTTGTTAATTTATATGTAGGCCACTTTTTGATATAATGTATAAAATTATTTGTTGCTATAATGACATCAAATAGAGACGGATTTCAATTTCATCTCTAATTTAGAGACAGATTTTTTATTTTGTCCCTAATTTAGAGACAAAATTTTCAATTTCGTCTCTAATATTTCGTTCACTTATTATAAATTATATGCATAGAAGTAAACAAATAGTACTTGGTATAGTTGGTAAGAGATTCACCGTGTGACTTTGAGGTCAATTTTTAGGAACCAATATTAATAATTGTTGTTATTTCAGGAACTAACATTAATCATTTGTTGCTAATTTTAGCAACGACCAATGGTAATCTGTTGCCAAAGTTGGCAACGAATGCACCAAAAACAGCAACAATCATGGAAACTATATTTAAATTGATGCAATATTGCAACAAATTTGCTTTGCAACTTGTATCCAAAATCCCATGGCAACAAGCCTTTTAGCAACAACAAATTTTTGTTTCCAACCCGTTGCTAAATAGAGTTGGCAACGGATTTTTGGTGAATAGCAACAAATTTTGGTTGATGCTATATTGATTTTTTTTTGTAATGCAAGTCAAAGTTATGTGATCGATCAATTGACCGCACATCTACATTCCTCGCCGTACTCAAGCCTGATTCACCCGCACTACCGCCGTCCACCCTCTCCGACACTATATTTGAATTCGCTTGAGTACTAGTCGCTGCCGCTATATATATATATATATATATATATATATATATATATATATATATATATATATTCACGTAATTTGTTAATTCATAAATGATTTTTATATGATTTGTTTATGTTATTTGAATCCATTTGTAAAAAAAATGTTTTACAAATGTAGAATACTTTTATACTGTGCACACCTCATATTTGTAATTACTTGGCATAATTATCTCACAATTGTTTTAATAGTTGCATTCTAATAAGTGATGTATATGATGTCAATTTGGATTTCTTTTTTGAAGAAAAAAACTTACATATTTCACAAACAGTCGTCATCTACACCTAGAAAACACATATTGTAATAGATTTAACATAACATTAGTGATAACTGCAAATGATTAACATATAGATGGTCTATTTGATATAAAAATTATATATTGAAACCAGCAAATTAGGCTCATAATCACGCAATACAATTTCACATTATGATTCTTAGTAATTAAAACCAATTATGTTTCTTTTTTTGCTGATAACTTTTGTTAATAAACGGAGAATTTAGGTCAACTGTTGTTTACATGTTTTGGGTTTTTAAAACGAATTTTATGATGGAAATAGAACCGAGTTATAGGATATTTATTAAAAATTACGATTAAGTTTGTATATATGAAATATCAGAAGTAAATTGATAATAAAACTCTACCACAATTTTATCATAAAAATCTATCTAAAATTCGCTTATTTAGCTTTTAATGTGTCACAATAATACCTATTTGTCGCCTATGCGACGTGACACTTGACGAAAAACTAGAATGTCAAATGTTAATGTCTCGTGGTTTGACTACGAGATCCAACTTTATTTATTAGTGATATGATATTAGATTTTAGTAAATGATAACCTAGTGAGAATTTTTTCATACTTGACAAGCAACAATATAATCTAAGTATCTAACTACCTACAATGCTACAGTCTGATCTTATGATAACATAATACGCACTTTTCATACCCGAATATGAGCAACTCCAATGGTTGTAGCTAAGGCCTTGCTTGCAATATTAAATAATTCTTAGCTACTAGTTTAACCATTGAAGCTAAAAAATACAATTTGCTTGGAAAAAAACTTACTAAATAAAACAAATTAGAATAAATAAAATGAAATTTATCAACGTAAATTAAGTAAATGTGATCCATTTAAATAGTAAGCTAATAGCTAGCCATTGGAGCTAAAATGACAATTAGCTTAAAAGCTTATGTGTCATGGCAAACTAATTCGACTATTAACTTGCCATTGGAGTTACTCTAAGCAAACAATAACGTAGTACTCATAAGCATTTTTCATATGTAGTAATAAATACGAAGTAGAATTCTTCGATCACATAATGAGCATCACAATCACAATCCACAAATAACTATATAAATTGAGTAGGTTTCATAATGAGCATCACAAATATTATATAGTCACACGGATTACATTGTCACAACTAGAGTAGGTAATCATTGATAGGGAGTATTACATAACACGATTCGAATTCAATATGAAGATAGTGAACTCAAATCAAGTCAAACACGACCCAATTAGGTAATTTAGACATAATATGCAATCAACCTACTTTTTACATGAAATTTTGTACATGGAGTGAATAGGAAACCAAATATGAACACGACCTTGTTACCCGTTTTGCCAGCTTTCAATACTCATCTGAATTCTCAAAAACTACAAAATATTAATGTGAAGTACTCCTTTCGTCTCATAATTACAGGCAAATATACTATTTTGGGTGTCCCAAAATGTTCCTACTATTACTCCGTACTAAAAACAATACTTAATAATTACTTACTTTTTAGTTTTTCCATACAAATCACACACATACCTAAAAAATCATTACTTACTTTTTCTCTTTTTCATACAAAGTACACACATACCCAAACAATCATTACTTACTTTTTTAACTTTTCTATACAATATTCTCTACTTTTTATTATCCCCGTACAACATTCTTCACCTTTTATCTTTTTCATACCATATTCCTCTACTTTTTCCATCCTCCTTAAAAATCATACTTTTTAGAGTTATTTACCTGTAATTATGGGACAGAGTGAGTACTTTTTTTTTTTTTTTGAATAGTAATGTGAAGTACTTAAATACAAATAATCATTTTTAATTTTATGTGCTTAATAATTCAAACTCGTTAATCAGAAACAAGTTACCACCTAAAAGTTACCCTTCCCTCCTAGCCTCAAAGAGTCTAGCCTGTAAACTCGGCCGGGTTAATCTGTGAGAGGTTTCGGCCTCACCACCTGATTGGGCATTTCATCATACCTTAAAGGGCGTTGTTTAGTTGTTTACAGCCTAAAAGCAAAACGTTCCTTATGATATGATCTACTCCGTACTGTAATTGATCTTCCTTAATTTTTGTTAACAAAAAAGCCCTCTTTTATTCAGTCAAATCAGGAGTGATAAACATAATTTAACAAGTTAAATACCTACAATATCAATCCAAAATTCCTTCGTTAATTCCAAACAATTTTGATTTTCAAGCATTTTCATCATTTCGATAATGGCGTTCCCTGGATCAGTCAACCCACTCGAGGTTTTTCTCTCTTCTTTATATCATTGTTGGCAATTTTTAATCTAGGGTTTCATATTTTTGTTTACTTTTTGGAAAATCATTCAGAAAAATGTATTATGATTTAGCATTAAATTTAATTAATGGTTAATTGTAGGTTGGTTTGCGATTGCTACTCAGTCCTACTGGTTCGAATGTGGTTGTTCGAACTGCATGGTATATTACTATGTTATATGATTTCCCAGAATTTTGATCAATTGAATAAAGTTTGTAAATTTGTATTTTTTGTGAAATTTTGATGTAATTAGTTTGGATTTGCATAAAATTTTAATTTCATTTTGTTGGGTTTTGTTTATATCGCCAATTTCAGCTGTTCTGTGGGGGTGGTATTGCCTGTTTATACTACTTTTAAAGCAATTGAAAGGGAAGATCCTGAAGAACAACGAAAGTGTCTTATTTACTGGGCAGGTTAGCAATATTATATCGCTTGCTTATTGTTTTTTCATTTTTGAAAAGTTTAATTTCAAGTGATATTGTGTTTTGTAAGGAATTTTGGTTTCTTTTGTTTTCGACTTAGTTCGTATTATTGTTTAGTTTCAAGTGATGTTGTATTAGTTTCCGACCTTGTTTTTCATTATTTAGTTCGTGTTATTGAAATTTAGAGTGGAAGCTAAGAACATTCCAATAGTGATGTTAACAATGTATAACTGCCTTATTGTATTTTTAAACTACAATGCTTTCAAGCTACAAACTTTTACTATAGTTGGCTATAAGGAACACCTTGTAGAGTTGTAGGTTGGCTTGAGTGTTGCCTTTTTTTTTATTTTTAATTTTTTGCAGGCTTGTAGCTTTATTGAGTTACAACCACTCGTGGGTTAATTTTGGTTCTCCAATGGTTGTGCTACTACTACCTTAACAAAAATTGCAATCAACTTTACACCAATCATTGCAATCTGGACAATCTATGTGTAAGTTGTAGCTACAAGTTTACTGTTGGAGAGGATATTAATTAACTTGCAAGCAAATTTAGCTCAATAAAGCTTCAAGCTTTGGGGGAAAAAAAGGGGAATTGAAGGAACACATGCAAGCTTTAAGGTGTTGTGGCCAATCATTGGGGTATCTTGTAGCTTGAAGGTTTGTAGTTTGAAAATATGGCATGGCAAGCCAAAGTGCCAAACTACACCATTTTATAACATCTCCAATGGTGTAGTATGGGACTTGCTTGCAAATGTGCATTTCTTAGAAGTTCCAAGCTACTAACTTATCTACTACAATTAAAATCAAAATGTAAATTAACAGGTTTCATTTAAGTAGCTTCAAACCTTTCATGGCATGGCAAATGTTTTTGGCAATTAGCTTAAAATTAGAGATATTCTTATAGCTCACCATTGAAGTTGCTCTTTGTTCATCTCCAATGAGAAACAAATTGTCAATTTAACTTGTCATGCCACCTAAAATTTCAAATTATTTTTCTTTCTAGCAAGTTTGTATCCCAGGGGTTAGCTACTAGCTTGCTTTTTAGATGAGTCCTACTTGTCAATGAATGTTGACCACCATGATTTCTCTTCATACCAACTTTTTGTCCAATAAAATTAGCTTGCCCCAAGCAAATTTCCCATTTGAGCTCCAATGGCTAATAGCTTGGGACATCTAAAAATTGCAGGCAAATCCCTAGATAACTGTTGGAGATGCTCTCATAAGGCATGCGAAACATAAGTTTATTTAAAAATTAGTTTTTGGGAAGAGGTTTTTCCTTAATAAAATACGACATTGATGGTTTGATTTGTTTCTCTTGGTGTTGGTGTATTGGTTTATTGGGCTGCCTTTTATCGTTTGTTTTAGAATGTGAAATTTTGAGCATTAATCAACCAATAACTTACTTCAAAATGTACCATGGGTGCTTCTGTTACCTGAATCTTCTTCCCTGTCTCACTGATGGTGCAGTCTCTGCTGGATTTAGCTCTTTGTTTTCCGACTATCATTCTTCAATACGTTGATTAGTACTCAATTAACTTAGGTCCTTTTTAATTTACATCTTGAATCTAAAAGCAATTTAGATGGCTAGATGTTCTCAATGTTGCTAGTTAATCGTGTAGGTAAACTGGTCACCTAATTGTGATAACTAATACGTGGAACTGAGTCCTAGTTACCTTCTGTTGCTTAATTTTTCATTTTTTTTTACAATGAATTGTTACCTTCTTATGATAGTTTTGATTTGTGAAGCTGTTAAGGAGACTAATTTAATTGTATTGCAAGGATCTTTAACTTGCAGTTGTCGCTGTTATTCTTAAGTGAAACAAATAGTTGTGAACATTTGCGCTCATCAACTTTTCTTTCAAACAAAGATCGCTAAATTTTAATTCTAGAAAATTGCTTGCTAAAAAGACAAAGGATTGGAGCTATCATGGTTCACTTCAAGAATAATAATCAGCACTGCTGAGTTAGATTCATAAATTGACATCTAAGAAACATGGGTTATTTACCGGGTGATTTTATCAACTCCTATGTCAAGCTTGTAGGGGATTCAAAATCTTTGGCGTTTTATTTCTAAGAACATTGCTGATCACTTTTCTACTTTAGATTTTTGTAGCATCCTTAGTTTGTCGCATTGTCTACAGCATTTTTTATCTTTGTTTATTCACCATTTTAACTACAGCTCTTCTTTATATGCAGCATATGGGTCATTTACTGTTGCTGAAATGATCACTGACAAGCTCGTCTATTGGTACCTTTCTTATCCTTGGTATTTTATGACTATTAAGCTCTCAGCAGATTTCTCCTGATTAGATTTGCGAAGATCAAGAACTTCTCCCTTTTTTTTCCCCTTCCCGTGCATTCATGTGTCATGCTATCATTATTGTTTTTTGTCTAATTTTTGTATATGAGATGTTGAAGAATGAAAGAGATTCTTGCAATTCTTGCAGTACTTGCATTGAATATCTAATAAAGATTTCAGATATTCTTCAATCTCTTGCCAAAATTTAGTATCATACTTGATCACAAAGATTTGCTTGAGTAGAGTTATGCTCACTTGAAGGCCGGGCTAGTCTCCACTGGAGGAATAGAAAATTTGGATTAGAACACCCACCACCATCACCACCATGCACAACACAAAATAAGTATAAAAAAAGGGAGGAAATGAAAAGGTGAATCTCCCTTAGGTGATCTCTTGAAACTCATGGATGATTGATTGATTGATGATGTATACTTGGTGATGAATTTCAAGTGTGTCAGGTGTTGCAAGATTATTTTATAATGATCCTTTTCTTATAATCATTTGTGATTTACAAAGTCAATTGGGGGGAGGGGATTGTATTTTAAATTTTTAATTGTAGAAAATGATTCAGAAGTTATTATATATGAAGTATGATGAATAAGGTTTTAACCTTACTGCTTATACAATGTGTTAATGATTTAGAAATTGATTTTCCCCCAACCTTAATATACATTGCAGAAGTAATCATTTTCCCCCAACCAAATTACAATCCTCCAACCAAGCTGTCACCTTATTGGTGAAGAGAGCTTGAATACATATTTATAGATTAGATTTGTTAGGTCACTTGGGTAGATTCTTTATGGTTTTTCATTATCTGCTGATATTGTCTTTTGCACTTCATTTGTATGTACAAGTATTCACTCTTGCTTCTCAATTTTAGATTTTTGAACACTGAAAAGTTCCTTGTCTCTTATTTTCAGGTTCCCCCTATACTACCATATGAAGTTTGCTTTTCTTGTTTGGCTTCAACTTCCGTCAACCAATGTAAGCTTCATGTCATGGCATTTTACTTGTTTCACACGTGCATGTGTTGGTGATTTATTTGAAGGATATTGTTGTGGTTGCATCTTCTATAATCTATATTGTGAGAAAGTACCTTGTATAAACTATATATTGTATGATGGCACCCAAAACCAACTTTTCGGTTTATTATAGTCAATCTCTGGTTCTTTGACTTGTTTTCCTGTCCTTTCCCTTTTATCTCCACCCCCCCCCCCCCCCTCATTTTTCCTTCTGTGACGCACCCACTTGCATACACCTCAGCTTACATTTCTGCCCTTACAAAGTTAAGTTGCCTTGAGTTGAGACAAATTCTGTCTCAGAATTTAAAAAGGTTTTCTGAACAATGTGTCCTGAATTTTAATATTAACTTCTGCTAAACTAATGTGCATTGTGGAGTAATTGACTTCTAGCTTAATGTCACTGGTTTAGTTTTTCTTCATAAATAATATTAGTGAAGAGGGGATATAGATTTTTTTTTTTTTTTGTGTGTGTGTGTGTGTGTGTATAGATATATATAGCCTCAATTTTAACAAATTTTTCCTTGCTCTAGGTTCCCACCTCCAACCACCAAGAGCTTGGTGGTTGTGTGGACTGCAAGTAGATATTTTGAGGAAATGGGGTTGGGGGTTGGTGGTGTCTATTAGGGCCAGTTGGATTTAACTCATTTAAGTGCTATGCAAGTTGTTCTTATTATCTGTTTTCTATGACAGGGAGCAACACAGCTGTACATGAACCACCTGCGTCCTTTTCTCTTGAGACATCAAGTTAAACTTGATCAAATTGTGGGACTTCTGTATGGTGAAATGGTAAGTTATCTTTATTAGACATAATACGTTCTTTACAGCAAATAGAAACGAACCCGTTTGGCTTACTACTTACCAAATGTTGAGTAACTATTACTGGGAGCTAACAAGTTTTATGGACTTGCAGGCTAAATTTGTATCCGTGCACCAAGCAGAACTCCAATTTTTAAAGAAAATCCTTGTCAACATTTTTGAACCAGGTGCATGATTGGGCATGCTTCCTTTTATTTTCTAATATCCACTTCCATTAGGCATTATTAGACAGTACTACATATTTCATTTAATATTAAAAAAAAAACTATCAAATTTATCTTTCCACTTCCATTCTACTTGAATTTTGTCTTTCCATTTTGTGTTCTCCAAGTTAGTACTATGCATTTGTCTTTTACCTTCTCACTTTCTTCTTTGGTTCTTGAGCAGTAAATCAGATATTTAGAAGAACCCCGCACCCTAATAGAGGAGGTGTTGCTGCAATTGAAGGTCCGGCTGAACAAGAACAAGATGAGGATGTATCTTCGGAACCTGAAAATTGATTATTGTCTCAATGCAGTGAACTACTTCATTTTATTTATTACTTTTTAAAATCTTCTGCTGCTGATTACGTACAAATAGAGACCGCAAAAATCAGGGGATTTTATCTGGGTTAGTTTCAAATCTAGTTTCCTGCTGTTTTGTAAATAGATGTATAGGAAGTTATAGGTCTAGAATGTGTTGGAATGATTTACTGTTGCAGCTTATGAGAAACAGATTCTTCATACTAATACTACTATCCCTGATTCCTTGCAAAACCGAAACTTGTTAATAACGGAGCTACTTTTTACTCCTCTAACGGCCTGTTTGGTATATAGTAATATATGACGGTAATGAGGACGAATAGTATCTTTATTTCTAAGAAAATCAATGTTTATTTCCATGGTAATGTTAGTTTACCTCAAATTTCATGACCATCCATTACCATTTAGGAGTAATTTGGGTGGTAACGGACATTCATGAAGAACACATGTTTGTAATGAGATTGCATTATCATGGGTATTTGGATGTCACTTTGCTTGTCAAACCAAACTAAGTTTCATAATAATTTATGCAATTACCTCCGATTTTTTTTAGTTGCAAGTTCGAAACCTCCAAATTTTCTAAAAAAACATGGATATTACCCTTCAATTTTGGAATTTTATGATTTTTTTTTCGCCCAGAAATAAAGATTGCCGAAATGTTTTTATGGTCCCTAATACCCTCAGGGAGTCCAATTGGCTGGGTGGAATCATCTAATTTGCCTGTAAACGACCAATTTACCAGTTTACAACTAGCACCGATTTCATTAACTCAAGCCTACCACGAACATTTATGACAACATATAATGATCATATATGGTTCCAAACGGCATTATTTGACCCTGAGATGCATCCCCTAAAATCTTAATGTTTTTCGACACCATGCCCCGAAACAATCGAAATTTTTCAAAAAGCGTAGATATTAGCCTTCAATTTTGGAATTTTTAGACTTTTTTCGCCCGAATATAAAAATTTCCAAAATGTTTACCATGGTCCCTAATACCCTCCGTGAGTCTAATTGGGTGGGTGGAATCATCCGATTTGCCTTTATACGACCAATTTACCGGTTTACAACTTTCACCGATTTCATTAATTTAAACCTACCACGAACATTTATGATAACAAATAATGATCATATATGGTTTCAAACAGCATTATAGACCTCGAGATGTATTCCCTAGAATTTCAAGACTTTTCGACACCTGGCCCCGAAGACTCCAAAAATTCTCAAAAAGCAAGGATATATAGCCTTCATTTTTTGAAATTTTGACTTTTTTTCGCCCGTAATAAAAATTGTCTAAATGTTTACCATGATCTCTAATACCCTCAGGGGGTCCAATTGGGTGGGTGGAACCATCCAATTTGCCTTTAAACAACCAATTTACCAGTTTACAACTTGCGCCAATTTCATTAACTCAAGCCTACCACAAACATTTATGACAACATATAATGATCATATATGGTTCCAAACGATATTCTATGAACTCGAGATGTATCCCCTAAAATCTAAAGGCTTTTCGACACCGGGCTCCGAAACCTCCAAAATTTCTCAAAAAGCATGGACATTAGCCTTCAATTTTAGATTTTTTTTACTGTTTTTCGCCTGCATATAAAAATTGCCGAAATGTTTACCATGATCCCTAATACCCCTTGTGAGTTCAATTGGGTGGGTGGAACCATCCTAATTGCCTTTAAATGACCAATTTACCGGTTAACAACTTGTAACGATTTAATTAACTCAAGCCTACTACGAACATTTATGACTACATGTAATGATCATATATGGTTCCAAATGGCATTATATGACCCCGAGATGTATCCCCTAAAATCTCAAAACTTTTTGAAACCGGACCTCGAAACATCCCAAATTTCTCAAAAAGTGTGGATTTTAATTTTGGAATTTTTCGACTTTTTTTCGCCTGAAAATAAAAATTGCCGAAATGTTTACCTTGGTACCTAATACCCTTCGGAAATCCAATTGGGTGAATGGAACCATCCAATTTGCCTTTAAACGACCAATTTACCGGTTTACAACTAACTTGCACCGATTTCATTAACTTAAGCTTACCACGAACATTTATGACAACAAATAATGATCATGTAGGGTTTCAAACGACATTATATGACCCCGAGATATATGCCGTAGAATTTCAAGCCTTTTCGTCATCGAGCCTCGAAACCTCCAAAATTTCTCAAAAAGCGTGGATATTATCCTTCAATTTTGGAATTTTTTGACTTTTTTTCGCCTGTTAATAAAAATTGCCGAAATGTTTACCATGGTCCCTAATACCCTCAGGGAGTTCAATTGGCTGGGTGGAACCATCCAATTTGTCTTTAAACGACCAATTTACCGGTTTCCAACTTGCACCGATTTCATTAACTCAAGCCTACCACGAACATTAATGCCAACATATAATGATCATATATGGTTCCAAACGACATTATATGGCCCCAAGATGTATTCCCAAAAATTTCAAGGATTTCGACTCCGAGCCTCGAAACCTCCAAAATTTCTCAAAAAGTGTGGATATTACCCTTAAATTTTGGAATTTTTTTTACTTTTTTTCGCATGTAAATAAAAAATTTCGAAATGTTTACCATGGTCCCTAATGCCCCACGGGAGTCCAATTGGGTAGGTGGAACCATCCACTTTGTCTTTAAACCACTAATTTAACGGTTTACAATGCAACTTGCACCTATTTCATTAACTCAAGCCCACCATGAACATTAATGACAACAAATAATGATCATATATGGTTCCAAACGTCATTATATGACCCTGAGATATTCCCTAAAATTTCAAGACTTTTAGACACCGGGCTCCGAAGACTCCAAAATTTCTAAAAAAGCGTGAATATTTTGATTTTTTTGACTTTTTTCGCCTGGAAATAAAAATTGTCGAAATGTTAACCATAATCCCTAACACCCTCCGGGATCCCAATTGGGTAGGTGGAACCATCCAATTTGCCTTTAAACGGCCAATTTACCGATTTACAACTCTCACCGATTTCATTAATTCAAGTTTACCACGAATATTTATGACAACATATAATGATCATTTATGGTTTCAAACGGCCTTATATGACCATGAGATGTATCCCCTAAAATCTCAAGGCTTTTCGACAACGAGCCCCGAAACCTCTAAAATTTCTCAAAAACCGTGAATATTAGCCTTTAATTTTGGAATTTTTTAACTTTTTTTAGCCCCGAAATAAAAATTGCCAAAATTTTTACCATGGTCCCTAATACTAGGGCTGTACACAGTTTGGTCTGGACCGTAACCAAACCAGACCAAACCGTATTTTAGCGGTTTGGTTTGGTTTACGGTTTATAAAATTACGGTTTGGTCTCGATTTTTTTGTAAATATGGTTTATGGTTTGGTTTGGTTTTGCAAAAATTATAAACCAAACCAAACCGTAAATCAATAAACCGTATTATAAAATTTATATAATTTTTAAATAAAAAAAATTACTTATTATATATTAAAAAAAATTAAAGAACAAATAAAAAAACCATGAAAAATAAATAAAAACTATATGGTCAATACTATATAATTAATGACTATAATGTAGTACTCTGTATGAATATTTTTTATTGTTATGTATTATTTTTATTATGTATTAGCACTTGATTAGTTTATTGTTATTTTTACTGTAACTTTATAGTAATCCATATGAATATTTTTTATTGTTATGTATTATTTTTATTATGTATTAGCACTTGATTAGTTGATTGTTATTTTTATTGTAACTTTGTAGTACAATTTAATCCGTTTGGGCTACTTATTTAAACTTTATTTTAAATTAATAAAATATTATTTGACAATATTTGAGGAAAAAATATCATCACATCATAAACCGCAAACCAAACCGCACCAAACCGTATTATTATGGTTTGGTTTGGTTTGTTTTCAATACTAATATGGTTTGGTTTGGTTTAAAAAATTTACCAAACCGCATTTTGCGGTTTGGTTTGGTTTGGACTCAAACCGCACCAAACCAAACCATGTTCACCCCTACCTAATACCCTCCGGGAGTCCCATTGGGTGGGTGGAACCATCCAATTTGCCTTTAAATGGCAAATTTACCGATAAACAACTTGCACCGATTTCATTAACTCAAGCCTATCACGAACATTTATGACAACATATAATGATCATATATGATTTCAAACATGCCTTTTTATTTTTACCCGGGCGGCCTTATCTGTTAACTCTGCCTATCTATTTTTGAATCATGGAACTATATGACCCCGAGATTTATCCCCTAGAATTTAAAGACTTTTTGACATCGGGCCCGAAACCTACAAAATTTCTCAAAAACCGTGGATATTAGACTTCAATTTTTGAATTTTGTGACTTTTTTTCGCCCGAAAATAAAAATTGCCGAAATGTTTACCATAGTCCCTAATACCCTCCGGAAGTCTAATTAGGTGGGTGGAACCATCCAATTTGCCTTTAAACTGCCAATTTACAACTTGCACTAATTTCATTAACTCAAGCCTACCACAAACATTTATGACAACATATAATGATCATATATGGTTCCAAACGGCATTAATGACCCCGAGATTTATCCCCTAAAATTTCAATACTTGTTGACACTAGGCCTTGAAACCTCCAAAATTTCGCAAAATGCGTGGATATTAGACTTAAATGTTGGAATTTTTTGACTTTTTTTCGTCTGGAATAAAAATTGTTGAAATGTTTATCATGGTCCCTGATACCCTCCGGGTGTCCAATTGGTTGGGTGGAGCCATCCAATTTGCCTTTAAACAACCAATTTACCGATTTACAACTTGCACCGATTTCATTAACTCAAGCCTACCACGAACATTTATGACAACATATAATGATTATATATGGTTCCAAATGGCATTATATGACCCCGAGATGTATCTTCTAAAATTTCAAGGCTTTTAGACCAAGCCCTGAAACTTCCAAAATTTCTCAAAAAGCGTGGATATTAGGCTTTAATTTTAAATTTTTTTGACTTTTTTCGCCCGGAAATTAAAATTGCCTAAATGTTTACCATGGTCCCTAATACCCTCCGGGAGTCTAATTGGGTGGGTTTAACCATCCAATTTCCCTTTAAACGACCAATTACCACTTTATAACTTGCACCGATTTCATTAAAACAAGCCTACCACGAACATTTATGACAACATATAATAATCATATATGTTTCCAAACGGCATTATATGACCCCGAGATGTATCCCATAAAATTTTAAGGTTTTTCGACACCGAGCCTCGAAACCTCCAAAATTTCTAAAAAGCTTGGATTATAGCCTTCAATTTTGGAATATTTTGACTTTTATTCGCCCGAAAATAAAAATTGCCGAAATGTTTATCATGGTCCCTAATACCCTCCGGAAGTCCAATTGGGTGGGTGTAACCATCCAATTTGCCTTTAAACGACCAATTTACCGGTTAATACTTGCACCGATTTCATTAAATCAAGCCTACCACGAACATTTATGACAACATATAATGATCATATATGGTCCCAAACGGAATTATATGACCCTGAGATGTATCCCCTAAAATCTCAAATCTTTTTGACAATGGACCTTGAAACCTACAAAATTTCTCAAAAAGCGTGGATATTAGCATTTAATTTTGGAATTTTTTGACTTTTTTCGCCCAGAAAAAAAACCGCCGAAATGTTTACCATGGTCCCTACTACCCTTCGGGAGTCCAATTGGGTGGGTGAAACCATCTAATTTGCCTTTAAACGATCAATTTACCGGTTTACAATTAATTTGCACCGATTTCATTAACTCAATCCTACCACGAACATCTATGACAACATACAATGATCATATATGGTTCCAAACGGAATTATATGACCCCCAGATGTATTCCCTAAAATCTCAAGATTTTGCGACACCGAGTCCTGAAACATCCAAAATTTCACTAAAAGCGTGGACATTACCCTTTAATTTTGGAATTTTTTTTTTCGCCCGAAATAAAAATTGCATAAATGTTTATCATGGTCCTTAATATCCTCCGGGAGTCCAATTGGGTGGGTGGAACCATCCAATTTGCCTTTAAACGACCAATTTACTTGTTTACAACTTGCATCGATTTACCGGTTTACAACGACCAATTAATTAACTTGCACCGAACCTGACTTGAATTGAAATTGACTCAAACCTGTTTTAACCCGTCAAAACCCAAATTTAACCCGACTTGTTACTAACCTGACTCGAATTCAACCCAACCCGTTCCTAACTCGACCTGAAATTAACCCAACCTGTTACATCGACCCGAAATCATCCCGACTTGTTATTGACCTGACCCAAATTTAACCCGACTTGTTATTGACCCGACCCCAAATTAACCAGACCTACTATTTACCCGAGTCCCGACCCAAAAATTCAACCCGATCTGTCATTAACTCGACTCGAAATTAACACGTGTTGTTATTGACCTGACCTAAATTCAACCCAATTTATTCCTGACCCGATTTCAAATCACCTTAAATGCAATTTAGACCATCTTATTATCGTTGATCAAAGCATTTTGTCTAGGGAGACCAAGTCGGTACAGGCCAGCAAAAGAAAGGAGCATCATCCACAAATTTAAGAGTTAAATATAGTATATATATATATTTGTTGTATGGTCAAAGAAGATAATTATCTTCCTATATTATAGGCTATAGTTCCTTAGTATATTGCTATATATATTATAGTCAAAGGAAATAATTAGCTTGATAAAAATGATAATTATCTATTTATATTTAGTTGAACCCGAATATGACCAGACTTGGAAATGACCCAACCTGATTGTAACCTGCAAATTATTGACTTGAACATAACCCGACTTGAATCCGAGAATGACCAGACTTGGAAATGACCCAACCTGATTATAACTAAATTATTGACTTGAACCGAACCCGACTTGAACCCTAGAATGACCCAACCTGATTATGACCCGCAAATTATTGACTTGAATCGAACCCGACTCAAACCCGAGAATGACCCGACCTGATTCTAACCCGCAAATTATTGACTTGAACCGAATCCGACTCGAACCCGAGAATTACCCTAACCCGTTTTAACCCGCGAAAATCCGACCTATTATTCTCCCGACCCGAATGTAACCCAATCTGTTATTAACCCGACCCAAACTCGATAAGAAGTATGACCCGACTCAAGCATGACCCAACCCAAACCCGACCCACTCTTATCCCACCCGTTTACCCGAATTGATAGCTGTAGTTGTAACTTTGAAATATTTTATATCACTCAAATAATACCCCAATGGTGCAACTAAAAAAAATCGGAAAAAGTATTTATAATTGACTGCCAAATATATTGACTTGAACATACTTTTAAGTCCTTTAATGGTTTTGAAAGTAAACGCAGATATTGTTTAAGAAATTGAGGTAGTTGGCTGAGCAGTAACAAAACGATGAAACTCAAAGCATCTTGTTTCTCGAGTGCCCACAACTCTTAAACAAAGACAGATGATAGAGGAATAATAAATAAAGAATTTGTCAAACAAATGTATTATTCAACTACTATACTAGCGAGGAAGTCCCAATTAATCAATTTGATAAACAAAATTTGTTTATCAAATGGCAAAATGGTAAATAAAACAACATAAATACCTAATCATCATGACATTTTCGTAAATATATCAATAACAGTGAGACCTATATTTAATAAAAAGTTGTTGATTTATTTACAATTTTGCCATTTGATAAATAAATTTTGTTTTATCATATTGATAAACTTGAATTTTCTGTAGTTTCAGTCTATTAGTACTAAGTTCAGTCATTTGTTTGAATGATGAAAGATTGAAAGCTCAAACAAACATTTTTTCTGAATTGCTTCGATATAAAGTAAGAGAAATTAGTTAAATAAACAGGTAATAAGGAGTTGAAAATCAAGCAATCAAACTTGAAAACTCGTAAGCAAGACAAGGAGTACGTAAATCTGAATGGAAAAGGTTATGAATAGAGAAGAAAAGACAGTTTGTGTGACTGGTGCTTCAGGTTTTATTGCTTCTTGGATTGTCAAGCTTTTGCTCCAACGAGGTTATCAAGTCAACGCCACTGTTCGTAACCTAAGTATGTTTCTCCTCTTTCTGTCTATGTGTGCGTGTTTTATTTACATGAATTTTCATTGTAGCTTTAAGTTTATTGATAGAGTATAAAACATATTTCTGATCCTCAACCATCAATTTAAGTTTTTGGTTGAGTTAATCCACTAACATGGTATCAGAGCCAGCGTAACACAAAGGTCACGGGTTCAAATCTCATTTGCGCCAGGGTATGAAAGGGCCTATGCTGCATCCACATTAGGAAAGTGATAGAGTATAAAACATATTCCTGAACCTCAACCGTCAGATTAAGCTTTTGGTTGAGATGATCCACTAACACTTATATATCCTCTTGTTAATGTTTGTCCCAATCGAATTAATTTTATTTTTTTTCATAGTAACTGTAGACACCCATTTGTGTCTCCCCAAAACCAAACCCAGTGATGAATACCTTTCACGTCGAACCATAATCAAATGAGGTGAAAGTGTGAAAAGTCTAGTGTTGCGGTTAGTTTTTGTTAAAATTCTTTCTTTCTGTTTTCGAAAACCCACTCTATTTTATGAAAATGTCCATTCCAGTTTAGTTTGGTCCATGATATGGGTCCAATAATAGTGTAGTTGGATGGGGCTTGAAAATACCTTTACAACAATATATTATAAGCCCAATTCCGATGAATAATGAGGAAGTTATGGCCAAAATACTAAACTAGGCCCAAACCGGATTTTACCTACGACCCAATGATCATGAGGAGGGTCCAAAGGTTTAATCCTATTCCTAAAATAATTAGGATTGATTAGAATCTTCTATAAGTTTCTAAAATATCTTAATTATTCTTTTTTGAAAAGATAAGATTAAGGAATTTGATTTAAAAATAAACTTTCCTTTTTTATAAAACTTTCCTTTTTTAAAGTCCTAATTCTATTCGGATTTAAACATGTTCAAAGACAGTCAGATATTATTTTCGTGCCTCATATTTTTTATCCAAATTTTATATGGTTGGATAGATCTTGAAATTATCTTTCCAATGATATATTATAATAATAATTCCGAGCTATAACGAAAAAGATATGAATAAGATATCAAACTCTATCCAAAATTGACACCGTCTCACTATTTCGTTCATATCTTTTATTCTACAATATATTTTAATCTGATTCCAATTGGGTTAGAAATTAGACTTCAAGATCTTTCCAACTACATCTTATTCATCTTATTCCAATTCCTGGATCAAAAGATATGATAAAAACAAAATCCGCAAAAACTGTTGTCTACGAGTTTTATTTCGATTCGAATTTGGATTCTTTTCTTAATTCTTCGACCCTCTTTTTTCCTATAAATAGAGGTCATATCTCCCCTTTTTCAATCATCAACTCTCATCAATATTTTCTTGATTATTCTCTCTCTCTCTTTTTCTAAACTAACCTTTTCTCAAATACAAAATTCCGCATTCACAAGATCTAGAAACACCTAGCCATATTCGAAGTTGCCTTCGCCCTAGGCGTGAAAGGTTTAATTTCTGAGGGTTTGGTCCCAAATCTCTATTTCAATTATTTAATTTGATTGTTTTGTTTATTGTTTTCCTTGAAGTTACTAACGTGTGTATTTTGTTATTAGAAAGAGGTACGAGGCATCAAAGTAAGTATTTTAATCGATTTTATTTATGATGTAGATATCATGTTTATATTGTTATTATGATATTCCTAGTATCATGTCTAGGGTATTTTAATGTTAAATATGCTTATTATGATTCCTATGATGCCTTTTATTTTCTTCCTAATATTTATGATTGTTAGTATCATGTTAGGGTTAAAGATTTGATTTTTATTGCTTAGTGACATGCTAGGGTTTGTTATTAATCTCGTTAGTGTCATGCCTAGGATCTTGCTATTTTTATTATGCTTTAATATTAACATGAACATGATAATTATTATAATTGTTATTATTTATGATTTTTATTGTTTTGATTATTATTTTATGATTATTATAATTATTATTCATGATATTGATTATTATTATGTTGCTTGATGATATTTATTGTTATTGCTTGATCACCTTTTATGCATGTTTAAAGGGAATTGGTACTTGTAATCACGCTTAATAAGATAATTAATAATCTTAATAGGGTTAATTGTGATTATAATTCAAGTGATCGCCAATAATAGTTTATTTGTGCATTAAATTCAACCAACATACATTAAACATGTTTAGGGTTAATCCTATTGATTGCATGTTAGTCAGAAAGCGCACATGAATACGAGCAGAATAAAGTAGAGGCCTATTATTAGGGCAGGTTCAATCTCTCTTAGGTTGGATTTGTACCATCATCCCCGAACCCTTATTTTGTTCATAACCTTATGGAGTTGACGATCTCTTGGATCGTTAAGGGGTGTAACCTTCACCTCGTGAACGATTTACAAGTTCCTTAAAAAACTTGTTGGCGACTATTTTGCTCTATCTTCTTCCCTTTTGGACGCCACCGTACTTTAGTGTATGATCACAGTGGGGTTCAAGCTAGTGGGATTTTAAAGGCTTGAAATTATTCCCTACAGTTTTTGGCGACTCCACTGGGGAGGATTTCTATTTTAATTCCTGAATTTGTTTCGGCAATGATTTAGAATGAGCGGATGAGACTCGAAAAGTTCTAAGTATTTCATGTGCGTAATTTTGATTAACATTATTGTCATATGCATAAAAAGGTTCTCATTGGAAAGACCATCCGTAATGAGTCAAAAACATAGGATTTTACACGTAGGAAATTTGAGAAATGTCTTTCACAACTAGGACTGAAATAACACCACGCGAAACTGGAAGATTTTATCGAGCACAGAAAGCTGCTGAGGCATGTGGGAAGTAGCGTCAGGGGTCAGAGCTTGGTGCCACACTTTTAGCCGTAGCGCCAGACGCCAGTATTGACGCCAGGCGCTACAGTTAAAAGTTGGCGCCAGTCTCTGTTTGCTGGCGCCAATTTCCCCCAATACCGAGCCAGAAATATGCGTTCTAATTTCGACCGGTTTTTCGTATTGTTTGCTCGATCCTACTTCCTGATTGAATTTTTTCTCACTTTTCTGAAACCCATATGTGTTCTACATATGGACATAACCCTCTGGGAATTCATGCTCCATCTACCCGATTGAACGCTCCTGGTAACAAAGGGTACATCCGAGATGTTGAATTCACCAAACCATGGAAGCGAGTTTTTTTTTTCTAAAACTCGCGGTGTCACATCCACTCGCGCCAACCCTTCACGGTTAGGCTTCCGCGCGGTGCATCCGGACAATTAACCATGGACCCTCTATTGACTAAACCATATCCCGAACTTTAGGGAACTAGAGCCATGGTTAGGTTGCAAACTCATTGCATCATATTGTGCCTACTTGACTAATTGTGCATTATTTGTTGTGCATACTCTATGTGATTTTTCATAACCGTTTGTTTGACTTGTGTTAAGACTAAATAAACTGATTAATGACTAAAGGACTTTGTTTAATTAATTAATTAATTAATTTGAGCTAATAAATAAACATAAAATCGAGTCATAGTTCCTTTAAGTCAACCCGGATTTTTATTCCCGTATACTGCACAAACGTCAACTTGTTTTGGTCATAGCTGGAGTTCTAGAAAGAACTACGAGTCGTAGAACTTATGGATCTGTAGCCCCGAGTTTTATCTTTAATTCGGCGTTGGTTTCATCCCAATCAGAGTCGCAGATAAAAAGTTATGACTAAAATACCACAGTCTGTCCAGTTTAATGCATATACGTGAAGTCTTAACTTAGTCTTTGCTTGAGTCTAGTCACATAGTCTAGCCACATGGTCATAACACGAGTCTTAAAGTACCATCTACACTCACTAGTCTTAGCACACACTTTGAGCACATGTCACCATGGCCATGTCTTAGGTTCATGCATGAGTCGGTCTTTTCCGTCATTTGAGTTGGGGGGTACATTCTATCCCTAATTCTTCATATCCCTCCACCTCCATCATTTTTTTCTTTTTTCACTTTCTATTCCATCTTTCTTCACTCCTTCCATCCATGTGTGTTGAATCGAGTTTGAGTCATATGATTGACAAACAAAAAATGAGGGTAATGATGAAACAACACAAGTCAGAAACCTATCCAAATTCAAGTTTCGGGTGGGTTCATGTAAAAGATGTAGCTGAAGCACATATTCGCGCCTTTGAGATCCCTTCTGCTAATGGAAGGTACATATTGAGTGAAACTGTTGCACATTTCTCTGAAATTGTCAAAATATTGCAGGAGCTTTACCCGAGTCTCAAACTTCCTGAAAAGTAAGTACATGCTTTCCTTAAGTTATTTTTCTGAAATCTGTTGTTGTCTTTGTTTCTATTTTGTATTGTAACTATTACGAAGTATGTATTTGTTACATGATAACCTTCATTTCTTGCTTCTAGGTGCGAGGATGATCAGCCACTTGCGGCGAGTTACAAGATTTCACAGGACAAAGCCAAGACCTTAGGCATTGAGTTCATTCCCTTAAAAATTGCTGTCAAGGAAACTGTTGAGTGCTTAAAGGAGAAGTTCAACATTAGTGTTTGATACTCTATTTTTTCTTCTTTTCTTTTTCTTTTTCTACTAACTTGTTTAATACTGTATATTCTTGGCTGTATTTAGTTGCTGCAACAATGAAAAAAATGCTTGTATGCTGTGATTTATAGACTAGTGTTGGTCATTTGGTGGCTATAAACATCTACTATAAAGTCTAATCATGTTTCCTAAGGCCTTTTTCTCCTAGCAACTATTACTACTAATATATTGGACCATATGAAAATAGGGACGTATTTTATTGATGTACACTTTCTTGCAATTTATATTAGCGTAGTGATTATCACATAGCTTTCTCATACTACTCACTATTTTTCATATTAAAATTAGTGTGTGACCTGAGTGATGCTTTGTATCATTAATATACAGTATAATAACTAATGGAAATAGTTTTTAAATAAACACCCCAATCAAAGTTAGATATATGATTAAAAGCGTTGAATATAAAAGTATAACTAAAAGTTGGCTAAGATGGTAAGACTTTCAACTTAATTATTGTTGGTCATGAATTAAAACACCATAATAATTTATATTAGCATTAAAAAAAATGTTGATTGTGGATGATGTGTTATGTTTCTAGTGTTTGTGAAAGGTATCACGTGGCACATGCACTTTCTTAGATATATGGTACATCTTTTAATTTATTATTATAAAATGAATACTCGTGGATATTATAAGTTATACTCCCTTTGTTTCTTAAAAATTTTCCCAATGTAATAAATGAGAATTTTGCTATCCATGCCATTGTTCACGGCTAAATTAACTTTTCTTTCTTTCTTGCTTCGATTGTACAAGATTTTTGTCTAACCATAGGGGAACTAATTTCTGTGGTGTTATGCTTTTCCAATTCAGTTTGTTACATCTTTATGTTCATTTTCAATTGAGCTTTATCATTAACAATTCTTTGGCTTTGTATTATATTGGCTTGTGTAAGGTTACTCATTTTGATTGATTCTTGCCATCTTGCAACATACTAATCTTTTTAAGATGGATCTTGACCATGTTTGGCAATTATAGATTACTCTAATTGTTAGTTGTTTGTATCAGCCAATTTACTCGTATTTATTATTTGTGTATGTACGTAAAGCATTTGGCAATTGTAGTTGTTTTGAAATTCATCAAGTAAAATGACCATATATGGATGGGTAAATCTTTGGTAAAGAGTGGTAAATTTGATAAAGTATAGGATAGAATTGTCAATTCACCATTACATACAAAATTGATCTTCCAAAGAGCTATTATAGCCGGCTTTTTTCAAATTAGCTTATTAAGCTCAAACCTCTCTCAACCAAACACTCTCATTAGAGTTTAAAGTAATTTAATCTCTTTTTTATTCCACATCTCTCATAACCAAACACGCCTAATTGAGGTTTGGCGAGTTGCTCTACACTATAAATGTATGTTAAATACTAATTTCAGATGATGTTACTTCTAATTTCTTATTTAACATACATACTTTAATACTAGTAGTACATTATATCCTATTCAAACTCTTAAAAGATGTAGAGCAATGTTACATTAGCGAATTAGCCAAAATGAATAATTTCATGTTAATGATATTAATAGCTCCATTATTTGTTTTCGTTTGTTTGTGGATAATATGAAAGCTCAAATTCTACACAATAATTTAGTTTCATAATGATTTGCAACTTTCTTTTGCACCTAACATTATTATTATCATCCTAAAAATAAATGAACAGAAGGAAAAATTAAAAAAAAAAAAAAAATTATATAAAAAAATTAAGAAATGGGGCCCACGCCCTAATATTTTAAGCAAGAGCGACATTATAGGAAAGTGAAAACAATCATGAAAAGCATAATCAAATAAAATCAAAGAGAATTAGAAGCAAATCAGACAAAAAAGCTTAAGCTCCAATGCTTTTTGTCCTTACCAATTACCATTGCTTGCTTTTGCTGCTGGCTTTAATTATTACTAACTCTGTATTTACTCAAATCCTATGTCATTTACCAAGTTTGAAGATTGACCAACTTCTTGTTGAAATTCCCTAGGGAATTGCACAAATATTCTGATTAATAAATAGGTTAAATTCTGTACAAGATTTCAGAATAGTTTAAATATAATTCAGTAACTAATAGAGAGGGTTCATGTTTAGGATATGTATGTGTTTTTTAATGGTCATTTTTTTTGTGTTTAAGGTAAGATAAATGATTGTGCTAAAGCAAAATTTTCTACAAGTGAGCTCCGTATAACCGTATAAATTAAATTTAAGTTACGCTCTTAACTACTTGATGTTGAGAGAATTGATATTAAATGATACAAGTATTATTTAGAGTGGTGCTCGCATATACTGATATACATAACTATAAGAGTACAAGATACTTTGTGATCAATAAATTTTCTTTGGTACAGTAGTCGCAATTTCTAAAATATTCCAACAAGTTGATTATCTATAATTAATTGATGGAAGCCACTACCAAGCCAAGCATAAGCTCACATTAATGTGAAGAATGTGACCACACACAATTCTAATAAGGTTTCATTTCAAAATACAATCAGAGCATCAATAAGAGAAACTTAAGCCTACAACATAATTATCTTCGCCCCTTAATTATTGAACTCTACTAAAATAATAGGGAGTAATTTTTTTTTTTAAAAAAATCATGTTATATAAACAGAAAATAAGACGATTATTAAAGAATACTCCAACATAAAATGAGGTAAACTGTAAGAAGCCGAAGAAGTAGGAATATAAGTAAAACTCTATTGGATCAAGATGTTCTTCTATTAGAAGTTTCCATCACACTACAGTTAATTATCTATTAACATTTTAGGAAGAGGACATTATTTTGTCCAAGGAATCATCCAAGGAAGATAGTTAGGAAAAATCCATTTAAATGTGCTGTAGAATAAAAATAATATTGAGGGTCTTCTTTTGTATTTTTCTTTATCTTATCATACTATAAAAATTGAAACATTATATTAAGACATACACATGTATCATATTATTTTCTCATGGGGTTGTTTCCTTTTTCCTAGTTGAGGGGACCTTTCTTTAATAAAGAAAATTAAAGGGATGAAATTCTTGGGCAGAAGCTAAAAACAGCCTTCTTTATTTATTTATTTTTTTTATGTAATTTTTTTTTTATGATTTTGATTTTATATAGTCATTTTTGTCAGGAAAATGGGTGGGTTTTAATTCACAGGAACTTTCACTCTCAGGTGCTTATTAATTAAGCTCTGAAAATCCCAAAAAAAAAAAAGAGGAAAAATAAGGGAGTTTATTAAAGATACAAAAATGGCGGGTTTGCACTAGGTTGGTGAACCGGGGATTTCTCTGCAACTTTGATGGTGGTTCTTCCTTGATTAAAAGGTAAATATGGGTCTCTCTACTTTTTTTATTTTTTGAAATGGGTAATTCTTGAAATTGCATTTCTTGTTCATATTTCCATGAAATCAAGGAAAATGATTTTTTTTTTTTTTTTAAATTTATGTTTATGTTAATTTTTGGGGGTTTGCTGGTTAGGAAATGGGTTCATCTTGAATTTGAGTTTTTTTTGGCAAGATTAAATACTGGCATTGTTCATGCTTTGTAGAAAATTAGGTGCAAAATGTTGAATTTTTTTGGGGATAAATTCAAGAACATTTTCTTTTTTCTTGCAAATTTTTTTCTGCGATTTTTGAAGCTGATATGCTTTTGTTAGAGCTGCATTTTGCTTTCTGGGATCTCAAATTGGTTTCCCAATAATATTATATCTGGGATCTGTTGGTTATTTGGTTTAATCTGCTGATTCAAGATGTAGCATTGTAACTTGTACAAAATCATGTTTTTTCATGAAAAATGAGGAAGTTTTTGTGTTATATGTTTTATTGTCTGAAGCAGATGATGCATATGCTGTGTTTGAAAGTCTTGTTTATCAGATTCTTGATGATATGATTGATTGATAAACAGATTGCTGATAAATAAGAAGCATCTTTAGTGCAACATGATTGTGCAAGTAGCAATTAAATGGATAAGTAATTATATTAGTGAATTATACTTATGCAAGCTATGTTTTGTAAGTCAATAAGCTGAAGAAAAAACCCAATTGCTCTTAGTGCCTGTCTGCCTGATCTCTGTTAGATTGTACCTCTGTCGTCTGCGTGTGCGTGTTTCTGATGTGCTGCTGTGATGCCATTCTATTTTGCAGGTTGTAACTACACATCAAGGAATTCCTCGTTTCATAGATTCTCATTCTCGTAGAAAATATGAAACGAGAATCCAAAAATGGCTCGTCGAGTGGTAAATCTGGTCGTAGTAGAGGAAAATTTGCCTCTCGTTTTTGTATGTTCCCCAAGGTAAAATCAGCTGATACCGGTCCAGGCTTTGCTCCGGTCTACCTGAATGTTTATGATTTAACACCAATCAATGGCTACATGTATTGGGCAGGGGTTGGTATATATCACACTGGTGTTGAAGGTTAGCTTTTCTTCTACTATAATGGAAGTATGGAACTTAATTAATTGATCTTATTATAGACTTGTTTCAATTTATGATTTTGTAAAATCAGCTTGATAGACTTTGTTACTTGTTAGTGGACATATTCATCTTAAAATAATTGTGAATTTAGTGAGTTTCTTGCTAATAAAGTTGATGTTAATAGAGCTCATCTTTCCACGTTTCAATCTTAGAATAGAGCTAATAAAGCTGATGTTAATAGAGCTCAGCTTTGGTAATTAATAAAGCTGATGTTAATAGAGCTCAGCTTTGGTAATTGGTAGAACTAGAGGCCATTTAGGTACAATACCCAAGTTTTTGTCGACTATAAGCAAAAGAAAGAGGAAGACTCCTGTAGTTGCTTCATGGTTTCGAGGGAGTTATTTCAGGAAAATTCATCACCTTGTATGTTGGAACAAATTGCACTTTTAGTGACCATTGAACTGCCTGTCATAGATGATTAGCAGTTAGCACATATAGCCCGGATTAGCAGTGATCATTAAACTGTCTTTTGAATCGTTAGATACTGAATTTGATCTCTTTTGTTTGACAGTTAATGGCTCAGAATACGCTTTTGGCGCTCATGACTTCCCCACAAGTGGTGTATTTGAGGTTGAACCTCAGCAATGCCCTGGTTTCAAGTTTAGAAAAGCAATATTCATGGGAACAACATCTCTAGAGCCTAGTGAAGTCAGAGATTTCATGGAGCAACAATCACGAAATTATCATGGTGATACCTATCACTTGATCGTCAAGAATTGCAACCATTTCTGCGATGATATCTGTCACAAGTTAACAGGAAAGAAGATCCCTAAATGGGTTAATCGACTTGCTAGAATAGGTATGTAGATTTGTTAACCTTTTTTTTTTCCATCCCCCCATATCCCTACCACGACTTCTGATATAAGTTTTCTTGGATAAATGCATCTTTTTAATTGGTATATTCATTGATTGATATGAAGAATGATAGTCTCGCTATAACAAGTAAACTTATAATGTTGTTCTAGACTCTGGCATCAGTGCACAACTTATATTAATTCAAAACATGTACATATAATATCATTAGAAAATAAATGATCAATTTACTGTAGCTTTGCTGATTTGGAGAGATCACCCCTGCATTGTGTTTATGGGATCTTTATTTCACTGCAATCGTTTTGATCTCTCATTTGTGAAGGGATTAGTGTTTATCAATCTGAAACACTGTTATAATGATAGGTTCAGTCTGCAACTGCATACTTCCAGAAAGTCTCAAGGCATCTACTATTCCGGAACCCCATCTCGAAGTATTTGAGAATGAAAAGAAGCACCTACGACCCTTTAGCTGCTTTTCATCCTTCTCAATGTCTCAGAAGGAGGAGTCAATTTCTTCCTTATTTTTACATTCACACTACTTGGGATGTCTACCATCTTGGGAGTCAAGAAGGACAAAACCTGGGATTTTTGAAGAGGAAGACTGACACGAACCTTTTTTGTACGACTACTTCGAGAATTTAGAGGCAATAGTGAATAGTATCATTTACGTTGATTGTGCATAGATCTTAGGGGGTGAGTGTACATGCGCTTTCTCGCCATTTTGATTCCATTACAGTAGCTGTTCTAGAGGGCGTAATTGTTGTCCCTGCAAATGTGTGTTTCAGTATTGGTGCTTTTTGATGCAATCAAGCTTTTATTCTTGCATCTCAGTTCAATTATCTTAAGCTCGAACATCAATCTTATTCGTGTAAAGGACTGTTCTGAATTGCTTGGATCCTGTACTTGAGAATTTGATCAGTTGCTATTTATAATTTTTCCAAAGCTTGTTTGTGGGGAAAAAAATTAGTGGTAAGATAGTCTGTAATATTGCTATGCTTCGGCAATTAAATGTTAAGTTTTTCGACATTCAAGAGTCAGTTAAGGAGGAAGAATTCAGGCCAGGCTTTTGTCTACATACAAAATATAAGCTGATGTTATCAATTCTTTAACAGTCTCTTGATTATCGTCTTCTTGATGCTTTTAACAGACAGTTTGGACCCCTTTGGCTGCTACCTGCTAGACATTGTACGTAAAGCAACGGTACTGCTCGACAAATTCATATGAGAAAAATTAAGGAAGCTGTCAAATTTAATCCCTAACAAAAATAATATACTTTACTCCAAACTGCATATAGTTGATAAAGTTTATGAATTATGAGATAAGTTAAAACAGAGTACTTTGTCAGTTATAAAACTCCGCCATATCGTTATCTAACAACCATTAGACAATGGCTTTTATAGAAGTTCAGGTATGAATGTATGATGACTTGAAGCCACCTACACTACATCGCCGCCATGCACAATACTACAAACAGTTTTTATAACTTCCTATTTAGCATTTCTTCTCATCATATTGTCTAACAATGATTAAATCCTTGAATTAAAATTTCTCAAGTAAAAAATAAGATAAAATTTTCTACAAAGGTAATTTCTTTCTAAGATTGATTTCTACAATTTGTCTGATATAGGACTAGGACTACAAATACGAGAGAACTTGGGATGAACCGATGTATATCGCCAGCCAAAATTGCCATGCTACTCTTACTTGCTATAGAGATGAACAAGCGTAAAGACGAAAAAGCCAGCCATCTGCATTGAGGAAAAGATAATGAGATTAATCTACAACAAACTTCATACTTAAAATTAGCCAAATGAAATCTCACAGAAAAGAGAACCAAAACAGAAGCAAATAATAATTTTTTTGTTAAAAAAAAATACACAGTAGCACTGAAATAAAAATACTACTACCTCCGTTTCTTATTATGTGCAACAAAGGGTATTATTTGTGAGACATAAAATATTCCTTTGTTGCACATAATAAGAAATGGAGGTAGTACATATTTGAGCCAAAAACAGGAACGGTATGCAGGCGGTCATTATTGGGTTAATGCCGTACCATTGAAAAACATGATCCGTAATAGGGATATGCAGCAGTTATAAATCTTTCAAATTCATTGTGTCTGAAATGTCGTACAGGAATCTGCAATCAAGAGAGAAAAAAAATTAAACCATGGTGAAGTGCACAGCTGTCAAGTGTCAATAACATAACAAGAGCTTAGAAGTTAGAAGCTAATATGATGTCACAAATCAATAATGATAATCAAAAAAGAATACAGACACTATATTATGAACTAAGGATGTACTATGAGTAGCACTAATAAACGTCTAAATGCCTTGATGGAGTTTCAATACTTTGGCATACTACAGCAAACTACCTTAACCTGATGCAAGATCAATTTCCAACCCAAAAGTTAGCTATGACTTCACAGGAACTTACAAAAATTTTGATATTATAGCTTTCAGTGAATAAAAAGGGTTTCTCCAGCTGTTCATAGGTTAGACACTATGAAAACTATACTAAAAATCTTATATACCTGCTTTGCTAGAGACAAGCTTGTATATCCGAGCCTTTGGTACTCAACTTTGAACTGGAAAACACCATATACATCTGGCACCTTAAATGAAGTATAATAAAGACCCTGCAAAACAGTAGTGAGTTGGTGACTATTAACCAAGGAAATGATGAAATACACAAGCGTAATAGATATGTAGATAAGCACCTTCTTATCAGTTGATAATGTCTTTAACACATAAGGGCTCATCATATAGAATTGCACTTGAACATCATCGGCTACATATGGCTCCCAGTTCACTCCAGACCATTCATAAATCTCGACAGAATATTCCTTCGCACATTTAAGCAGTAACATAAAACAGGTTCAGTTGATTGCATTTTGCAGAATACATTGAGGAACAGGTAAGATGTGAAGCAAAAATAAATTACCAGGTCATCAGTGATCCTATATATTGAAGGTTCATCTGTTTGTCCTGTCTTGTGGTGTCTTACATTTACAGCCTGTAAAATCAAGTGTCTGGTCAGTGATCATGCTTCCAAAGCTTACATTTGTTATATCTTTGACTCAAAAGAAACATCATTAACTTTCTAATAGAAGAGAACATTAAACTAGGAGAATTGAGCATAAATAGCTAGAAAAAGGTGACACACCTTGAGATGACCTCTTTCATGGAAAATCCATTTGCTAAGTTCAGTCACAAACTGCTCATTACCAGATTTGTCAAATCTGTTACAACAAGAAGCATTTCCACTTAATATACATATAACAGAAACAGTTTACTTCAAAATCATATTCCAAGTAATTAAGCAGGTATGTATTGATCAGAAGAACCAAACAATATTGTCCAGAAAGGTATACAGTAAACACAGTGAAGAAAATAAAGGAAGCAAAACCTGAGCATCTAGTCAAATAATTATTTAAGAAAAAATTCAGATCCTATCACTGACATGCATGAGATAGATAGTTAGATACATGAATGATGAGTGTGTTAGCAAAACAATGATTGACCAATAATGTTTCAAAGGCAATATCAGGATATCACACAGAACCACTGAGAAAATCGTTGCATGAGATATTCCACTTGCATTTCATTGCCCAATTAGTACAGAAACATTTTGATAAAAAAGAATAAATAATCCTCACAAAAACCATTCACTTTATAAATCAGGAAGTACTTACATAGACATATAAACATATTGCAAGGATTAAGATCCACTAACAGGTCCAACAATAAGAAAATTTGCAACAAGCCCAAAAGTGGGTAAAATAAACAGCATATGTACTACAATTTGAAAGCAACCACAAAAATCACTAATGCATCTTGGACAACAATGGATCTAATTTAGGGTGATCAGTTCTTAAGTATTCTTACTAGAGCTAATTTGCTTAAGATTCTCCTAGTAATTTTCCTCGGAATCCTAATATTCACAGTTGAGAAATTTAAGCTCTAATTGTAGCAATGTAGCATCAAAACCGGAAACCTTAAAAAGAAAAAGGATAAAAACTGCAATTGCTCAATGGAGCAACTGATTGAATTGATGACAAGAATCACAAGATAGTTGTTTTATTGTCTCTACAAAAAATGCCTATGCTACTCGGACTTTCATTTCACCTCACGTTCCCGTGTCGGACCCTCAACACTCAGACATGGGTGTGACACCCGGACACTTCACTTTTAGTTCAAAACCATGGAATTTTTTCACAAAATAGCCGAGTTGGACACTTGGACACGTACTCGTGTCGGACATGGGTACCCCGAGTCCAAGTAACATACTAAAATGCTATTAAGCCAGAAAGATCCAAATCAAAGCTCTATTTACCTAGTCGAGCTACCAGCCTTTTGCAATCCTGATCTCAAAAATCTGAACAAAGAAACAAATTTTTGTAATCAACAAAAAACAATACAGCCCTTCAACAGCTAAAAGAACAATATGTTACAGAGGCAAACAAGTTTACCGGTCACTGAAAAGTTTAAGTGAGCCTGATATCAGAATACGAGCATTGTTTCGTGCCTAACAAAAACAAATGAAAAACAACTATTAATGTTCATGACAAATTTTCGAGCACAATTTGCAATAACTAGCCTTTGCTTACAATCTTTATCTATTAGGAAAATCAGAAGAAACAAGAGCAGTAAAATACCTGCACCACTGATACCAATGATATTCTGGGTCCAGTAAATGTTGGGGCACTTGATAACTTGGACAAAGGATTAGCCAAATAGGCAGATGGTGAAGCGGAAAGAACTTGCACCACCTATCAGAGTTGCAGAGGCACGATAAAATAAGACAATAACTCGAAACATAATCGATTTATGATCAAATGCCAAACACATATTACACCATTACAAGGTCAATAGAGAATTACTTACATGGCTGTTAGAAGGATTTACTGAATGACCAGTTCCTTGGAAAAGTACTGCAGCCTGGAGCATATTCATGTTAGAATCACCTACCACTCATCAATAAAATTAACTCCAGAATTCCAGATCACTTATGAAAGCAAAATTTATACATAGATATAGTTTAAAGCAAACATAAACTATAAGCAACAATTCTGAAAAAACTTCGGCAGGAGACCCAGACAGAACATACATGTTAATTACTGGAAATTACTGTTAGTCATTATTTAAGTAGAAACCAAAGAAGCAATGCACCATAACACGGAATAATCAAATTTAGCTCATGTATCCGACCCCACTAATGGGATTAAAGCTTTGATTGATTGACTGACTGTTAGTCATTATTTAAGTAGAAACCAAAGAAGCAATGCACCATAATAAGACGCATACATTACCCACATGAATAGAGATATAGGCTGCACAAGCATTTACAGCCACCTCAAATCACTAAATGCATACATCATAGATTCTTCGTAATGTTAAACAGATTAACAATAACGGATAGACTTGCCTCAATTTTCTTGCTCCCTAATATGACATCTGATCCGATAAATTCATTACTGGCAATCAGTGTATGGTCACCTTCAAATTCTGACAATGCATAGCTTGTGTGGTCAATAACCATCGCTGCAGGGTCCTAGAGCCATACAGAAATCAAATCAGGAAGAAAGTGATAACTTGCTTGAAAAACAAAAACACAGCACCAAAGATATGCACACTGACTTCTTTATAGGATCACACAGATAACAGACAGTTCGTCAACTACATACATGATAAAATGGTAAAAGAAAAACATAAAATCGAGGTCATACTCATACTAAATCAGTTTTTTGCAAAAAAAGATCATTTGGAATTCCCGTTGAGAAGAAAAAAATACTGTGCGCCTTAATGATTCGCAGAATTCATACTATGTTTACTCATTCTCTTTTCCTTGCATATACACAGACCTAACCATACGAGTTGAAATAACACTGATTCGCTGAACTCATAGTATGTTTACTCATCCTCTTTTTCCCTCGAATAAACAGAACTAACTATACGAATTTAAAACAACACTATCCAAACTGTCAAAGGCCACGACAAGACAAATGCACCATACTACATTTATGCAAAACAAAACGAACAAAGGATCATAGAAATGTAGATGTAGATTGCAATTGATAAAAGAAATTATGATTAAAGATCATAAAATTGGTTCAACTAACAGCCAAATGTGACCATATCAGAATACTAAAAGCTAATTACACACTTACAGCAGGTATTTAAAACAAATTTATCAGGAAAAATGGAAATTAATTAAGAAAATAAGCTCACATCATCGAATTCAACACCACATTCTGTCGCAATTTCGCGAATCAAATCAGATGAATTCACATCAACAGTAACAATCAAATCACGTCCAGAATCAACAAATTCAAGCACCGCTGCCTGATTAATTGAACCACCAAAACCTTCAAAAAAAATCACAAAAAATCAACCAAAAATCCAAAAAAAAATCACAAAAATTCCAAAACAAAATCAAAAGTTGAAGAGGAGATTACGATCGATGTAAGGAGCGAAGATGATGAGACCGTCGTACAAAAACTGTCCGTAACGCTGCAAAGCAAGTTTAGGATCATCTGCGAGCTTGAAATCGAGCTGATAATTTCGCGAAAGAAGAGAATCGAAGAACAAAGAGTGAGAAGATTTAACGGCGAAATCATCGAGAAGAACTAGAATTCGACGATTTGTAGGGTTTTCTGGGGAAAATGAGAGAGAATGAGTTAGATTGAGAAGAAGAATTGTTAGGAGTGTGAGTATTTTCGCCATTTTTGGAGCTCCAAAAAAAGGGTTTTAGGATCTCACGAATATACACTAGAGTTATTGTGGACTAGTGGTTAACGTTTACTTTTCCTCACACCTTTTTTTTTTTTTATTATTATTATTTTTTAATAAGGACTTTTAACAATTTCTAAATAATTGCTAGCTACATGCTAGTCATTGTGGAGCTACAAAAAAAAAAAAAAAAAAAAAAAAAAAAAAAAAAAAAAACGGAAATTTCATGAAATGCCCCTGAGTTATTTTTTTATTCACCATATACCCATGAAAATTTTCAAATTCACCATATGTCCCTGAGTTTTAAAAAAATGTCACCAATTGCCCAAATGACTAACGGATGTTAAACTCCGTTAATCATTAGGGTTAAGTACGCCACGTAGCTAGATCTAATTGGTTATTTTTTAAATATTATTTAACTAAATATTATATATATATATATATATATTTCAAAAAAAAAAAAACTAAATTAAAATTTCAAAAAAAAAAAAACAGCTTTAACCCCAACCTGCTTCTGCCGGCGAACCCTAAACCCAGCCACCTCCCCACAACCGCCACCCACCAGCTTCCCCACTACACAGTGGCGCCGCCGGTTCCACCAATCTCGCTCGCCGGCAACCCAATCCCCTCCCCCACACTTCTGCTGCTCACCAAAGCCGAAAACCACCACCTAAAAACATTAAACCCCAAAATCAAAACCCTAGGTTTCAGTTTTTGGGGTTTTTGATTTTGGTAATCGACGCGGTGTTTCATGGGGTTGGAGATGGCAGGGGGAGGGGGGTTTGGGTTCGCCGACACTCTTAGCCAAAAACCACCACCCTTAAACACCAAAACCCCAAAATCGAAACCTTAAAAATCAAATCTAGGGTTTCGATTTTGGGTTTTTTTTATTTTTGGGTCCGGCGTGGTGGTTCACGGAATGGACACGACTGGGAGGAGGTGTGGCTTGGGTTCGCTGGCATGGGGATAGGAATTCGGACACCGACGCGGTGGGGAGGGGATTTCAAGGAAGAGATGAAGGGGCGGTTTGGGGAGTAGGTGGTTTGCGTCGGGTTTGGGGTAGCGGTGGGGTGGGGTGGCAGCGTGGGTTGGTTTGTGTCGGGTTTGGGGTGGCGCCGGCGGCGCTGGGGTTTTGACGGAAACTGGCGGGTGGTGGCTGGGGCTGGGCGGTGGTTGTGGTTATGGTGGGTGAGTTATTTTTTTTTAAAAAAAAAATTATAATTAATTAAATAATTATTTTAAAATTTAAATTATATAAATAATAACCAATCATAGGTTGCCACGTGGCAAATTTAGCCTTAATGATCAACGGAGTTAACGTCCGTTAGTCATTTGGGCAATTGGTGATATTTTTTTAAAACTCAGGGACATATGGTGAATTTGAAAATTTTCATGGGTATATGGTGAATAAAAAAATAACTCAGGGGAATTTCATGAAATTTCCGAAAAAAAAAAATCTCTTGTAGTTGAATCAAATTACATAGCTCTATTATATGTATTTGATTAATACTTCCATCGTTTTTTTTAGTTGACACTTTTTTTAGTCACGTTTGCTTGCACAAATTCAATCATTAATATCTTTAATTACCGATTATCGAAAATTATTAAAAGTTGATATTTTAAAAATGTACATTGTGATGAATCTAACAATATCCTACTTAACTCCTTCGTATATTTTTCTTCACATATAAATCACAAAATATGGTCAAAAGGAAGTGTGCGAATAGTACTAAATTCAAAACGTATCAACTAATAACCTTGACCCACCCACGAACCCAACAAAACCACCGACTAATCACCTTGACCTTTCGACGAACCACTAAACGCCGATTAGATTAACCACCAAAACCACCCCCACGAACCACCAAAATCACCGATGAACCACCGAAACCCTTCTACTGCCACCAAAACCACCCCCACGAACTACTAACAGCACCGACGAACCTCCAAATCCCACACACCGCCAATACCCTCGACCAACCCGATAAACAAATCTACCCACGAACCACCCCCACAAACCTGCAAATCCACCCACAAACCACCAAATCCGACCAAGAATCAAGCAAACCACTCACGAATAACCAGATCTAAAACCCACTAGTGACATGGATTAGACTTTGAAGAGAGATGAGAGATGAAGAAGATGAATTGTGAGATGAAGGAGGAGAGAGAAAGCTGAAATGAGAGATGGAGGAGGAGAGAGAAAGATAATTAATTTAGATTAAGGTTATAATGTTGTGTAATTATGTGTGATATTATGTGCTAATAATTTTTAAATGAGGGTATTTTAGTCATTTTGACAGAAAAAAGTTACTAAAATAAGAAAGAAATAAGTTTGTTGCAAATAATAGTTAGCACCCCTTTTTGGTAAATGTTGCAAATAACTGTTAACGGAGGTAGTATTTATGGTTTATTTGTTACAAAAAGAATATAACTTATCATAGAGATTGTAGCTTAAATCATGTATCTTAAAAATTTATGATGTGGCAACCCAAAGCTACGTGTACATTAGTACATGTAGCTAGCCATTGTGGATGCTCTTATTATTTAGACTCTTACTAGACTTTCTCTACTTTAACACATTATCCCAAAACTTACTCCAGATCCACCTATTTCTATATCTATTTCTTTTATAAAAATCAACAATTCAGGCCTTATAATTGAATATGAAACATAGTCAAAAGATACTAGAGATGGTAATAACATTATTAATTTATATCTTATCGGTCTTGTGTTCAAGCTTTATGATAAACATTTTAATTGCCATTATTATTATTTTTGACAACACATTTTTATTTCCATTAAAACATATGAGTATTGTTTATAATACTTGATGGATGATGTCGCACAAAAAGGTGATGTTGCGTGTAAGGGGTGTCACGTGATACATATTTTATTTTAGGAATGCTTTAGTATGTAATAACTAGTGTGTGACCCGAGCTTTGCTCCAGATAATACTTTGAGTTATTTTTTTATGTATATATTAATGTGGGTAATAAGAATACAATGATAACAATAATTTATGTTGGAATTTTTGGGTTTTTATTCTACATTATAAGACATGTATCATGTATGTATTTATACATAAATGTAGATTAATAGAACATGATTTAATTCTAGCTAAGATGATAATACATGGGGCTTCCATTCAATGAGGTTTGGGGTTCAAATATCTTTATATGTATTTAACGAGGTGGCATGATGCTAAAGGTTGTTAAATGATGATGTGGTGTCATACTGGTGTAAGGACACACGTGGCACATATACACAAATTTATAAACGCCTTTTAATAGATAATATAGATTTTAAAGTGATAAATATAACATTCCTAAATTAATGTAAGATGGGTTAATATCGTAGAGAATCAAATGAGATTATTGATTAATTATAAAATGTGTTGATTATATCTATCTATTACAAATATGATTTAAATTAAATAAGACTAAGTTTTGTGTACAACGGATGTATATTAATTTTATTGTATAACATTTTATAGTAACTTTAACCACTTAAAAGGTAGCTTTTAATTTGTCGTTGGTTTGAATTTTATTTTAATGTGTAATTTCTTATAGATACGTGATTACATAATATAAAGACTAATATGATTAATCTAATACATTATAAAATAAAATTTATTAATAGAAAAGATATTTTCCTATACACATAGGTAAGACATTTTCAAATTTTTCCAAACTAAATCAATTTATCATCTTTAAACAAGATTTATGATTTCGTAATCTATCTGCTAGCCATTAGGAATGGATATCCCATTAATCCCAATATATTTCTATTATACTCTCAAAACACATATTACAACTAAGCATTTAGAAATGTTAGTTATACAATCTAAGCAAGCACAAGAAAAACACCATAGCTGCTCTGATGTTCTGATCCTGAGTCAAAACTCGTAAGCACTACGGAGTACTTATTACAAGAAGTCACTAAAGCATATGAACTCATCTTCTTCTTCATGACCATCAAATCACAAAAGCACAATCATGCTTATGGGCACGCAGATGAAATTGTTGACACACTAATCGATCACCATCGTGTCCCTGCACCAAGAAGAAAAGAATATAAAATCAATTTGAAAATGTACAGAAGTTGATTGTTACAGGAATAATCATTACTAATTAGTTAGGGAAATGAAGTAGTTAATAAATTACCTCCTCGAATTCTCCTTCGTTGTTGTAATCGAGTTCCAAGGAGCTTGTTTTTGGTTGATGATAGCTTTGCAGAAACAATACTCATGTCTAACCTTTCTGCTGGGACCTCATTCGAGCAGGAAAGTGCTATTTCGAGTATAGAAGTCAGGGCCTCCAACAACAAGTTGCTACCCGTGGAGTCTATGTCTTCAAGAAGGACATTATCCAGGATCTCGACGACATCTCCAGCCAAAGCTTCTCTGACGAAGCCATGTAAGGTTAGCCCCCCTTTAAACATGTCATCAGTAGGCCTCTTTCCTGTAATCACTTCTAATAATAGAATCCCAAAGCTGTAGACATCGCCACTAGTGGACACTTCATTTCCCACACCATACTCTGCATGTATAGTGCCTCCAAAGTTATAATGAAAATAATTAACATGTAACTTATATGCTAAAAACATGTTATACAAATAAGTAAAATATAATAAATACAGAATATATATAGTTTTGAATACAGCTAGGGATAGGAGCATTAGTTGGTTACCTGGAGGAGCGTAACCAATAGTACCTCTAACTCCAATAGAGCTAGACTGATCGGGATTAGAGTCATCATTGATGCCTTTCGAGAGGAACTTAGCAAGGCCAAAGTCACCGACATGAGCTACCATTTCATCATCAAGGAGAACATTGCTTGGCTTGAGGTCACAGTGAACTATGGAGGCACCACAATGGTTATGAAGATAATCCAAAGAAAATGCAACATCAACTGCAATATCAAGTCTTTGGCGAAGACTCAAGTGTCTTGAGCTACTATATTCTTCCTCAGCCGCAATGATTGAATTTGGAGGATGTAACCAATCATCCAAACTTCCATTGGCCATGTACTCATAAACTAACGCTTTGAAATCTCTGCCTTGATAATCCACACTTGAGCAAGCTGTTACAACTTTGAGAAGATTCCGGTGTCTGATGTTACGAAGAACTCCACATTCAGCTATGAAACTCTTGAAAGCACCGTGATTTTGTAGCTGAAACACCTTGATGGCTACTGTTGATTGAAGCTCTTCAAGCACTCCCTTGTATACAGCACCAAAGGTACCACTGCCAATCAAATTGTCCAAAGAAAACCCATTTGTGGCTTTAAGAAGCATTTGGTATGACAAATTCGGAAAATTTTCCGAATCATCAGAAGCCGTTGGTTTCTTAGTCCTCTTTTTTTGCCAGAAAATATATAATAACACAAGAAAAACAAGTATCAACACAACTCCTAGAAACGCTGAAAGAATTGCAATTGTCAATACTTTTTTCCGGTGCTTCAATCTTCTTTTCTGGTTGTTGATGCTATAGTTGCAAAGAGGCAACTTTAACGCTGGTATGCCTCCGCAAAGCTTGTTGTTTCCCCTTACGTAAACTCCGCTTGCATTATTGAAGACTCCATCAATAGGTACTTCACCTTCAAGGTTATTGTTTGACAAATCAAGGCTGTGTAACTTGAGTCTCTGTAAAAATTGTGGGATTTTGCCGGAAAAATTGTTATATGACAAATTTAACTCAACTAGACTCTTCAATGCCAATGAATCAGGAATGGTGCCTTGGAAATAGTTTCCTCCCATGTATAGGTACTCTAACGACATGCAACTGCCAATAGAGCTTGGTATTTGGCCTGATAGCATGTTACGAGAAACATCAAGCCAGTCAAGATTCTTCAGTTGCCCAACTTCTTCAGGGAGTGACCCAGTTAGATGGTTCCCTGATATGTTGAGTCCAACGGACAAGGAAGAGAGGCTAAAAATTTCAGGGGGTATACTACCGCTAAGAAAGTTATTATCAAGATATAATCCTATTAATGATCCACAATTTCCAAGAGTTGATGGTATTTTGCCTTTGAGATGATTATTGAATAAGGCAACACGAGACAACTTGGTTAAATTTCCAATAGAGGGTGGAATGACTCCGGATAATTGGTTACCAAATAGGTGTAAATCAGTGAGCTTTTGGAGCTTCCCTATCCCAGGGGGAACGGCCCCAGAAAGTGTGTTACTATTAACATCAAAAAGTTGCAAATCTGATAAGTTTTCTATGCAATATGGAATTTTTCCTGTTAAGTAATTGTGGCTCATAAGTATCATATTAAGTGATGAAAAATTGCATACTAGCTTAGGGAAAACTCCTTTGAAATTATTTAGACTTATCTCAAACAGTTGTAAACCGGTGGCATTGGCCAAGGAAGTAAAAAACATCAAATCTCTCGCATGGTCTGACCCGAGGAAGTTTTCGGCAATGACAAAGCGAGTAAGCTTTACTAACTTGTTTAGAGGAGGAACTTGTCCTCGAAGATTGTTGGTATTCAACTGGAGTGAATTTAGGTAAGAGGAATTGGATATTGAAGTAGGAATGTGTCCAGTGAACCGATTTGCGGATATTGAAAACCACTGCAAATGCGGCAGACTGTTTCCTAAATTTGAAGGAAGTTCTCCTTCCAAGTCATTCACTCCTAGATCTAGTTGTATTAATGAAGAGAGATTAAAAATTGAAGGTGGTACTACCCCAGACAACTTATTGCCGCCTAAATTCAGACTGGTGAGATTATTAAGGTTGCCTATACTAGCTGAGATACTTCCGACCAAGTTGTTTTGAGTCATGTAGAGCTCAGCAAGAGATGATAAATTTCCCAAAGATGAAGGAATGTTCCCTGTCAAGTCGTTCTTTTCTAACTGAAGAAGCTGCAAACGAGACAAGGAACCAAGCATCGGTGGGATGTCTCCTACCAACATGTTATTATAAAGGACCAAATAAACAAGGCTATAACAACTTGATATATTTGATGGAATTTCCCCTCCAATGGAATTATTAGTTAGTACTATCATTTGCAACCTATGCAAACGACCAATTTCTGGCGGGATTGTACCGCTGAAACTGTTATTATAAAGATACAGCTCTCTAAGGAAGCTCAAGTTTCCGAGATGGGGAGAGAGTGTACCTGTTAACCTGGAGGAACTCAGGTCTAGTGATGTCACTCTCTGGCGGTGCTTATGACCACAAGTAACACCATACCACTCACAAAAGTGGAGGGTGTCATTCCATGAACTTATGACGCCGAGAGGGTCACCACGAATTTGGGCTTTGATTTCAAGCAATGCTAGCTTGTCTGTTTCGTTACTCCCGGTGGCTATCGACAAGGGGAGACAACAAAAGAGAATAGTAACAGAAATTATAGTGTAAAATAAGAAGGATGAAGGTGACAAGCTTAACATTTTGGAGAAAAAGCTATATTTCAACCAATGTGTGTATGAAGAGTGAGGGATAATGCTAAATATTAAAAGGTTGGAGAACTCTGAAATTTTGATGTTCTTATTGTTTAAGTTATAGGGATGTGCATGCTGCATGCATTTATAGTTGAGGAATAAAATATACGGAGTACTTGGAATAAAAATACGCAGATAGACCTTCCTTTGAAATTTCGATGTTCTTATTATTAAATAAACTAGTGTGGCTAATGAACGTGATATGCAAGTCATGTTTAGCCATGTCTAAGTAACCCTATCAATTGGTAACATAATAACATTAATAAGAGAAAATATGTAAAATAAAATAAAATTTAAAGGTATATAAAGGTACACGCATTATTCTTAAATATTTATAATTAAATAATATTAACATTAATAATGATAAATAATTAAATAAATATTTTAGGAATTATAATTGTCCCTACACAGTTCATAAAATATACTCCCTCCGTTCTACAATGATGTTCCTGTTTGGAATCTTTGACTTTTAAGAAAGAGAGAATCTTCTAAATTTCTCTTAATCTATAAGAGCAAATATAGTCATGTGAGATCTAGTTTGATTCGTCTTGGTGAGTAGATTATTAATATCTAACTTTTATAATTTTTGCTAGTGTAAGATTAAAGATATTTGCGGTCAAAGGTGAGTTAAATTTTGCATCGATTTACGAAACAGGAACATCATTATGAAATGGAGGGAGTAATGTAAACAAAAATTTTAAGATAATTAATACTTGGTATTGTAAGTGTTTTTTTTTTTTTTTTTTTTTTTTTTGTTTGGAAAGTATGTGTTGTCTATAAATTGCATTAAAAGATAATACAGAGTAGAAAATACTCCGTAGTCATTAGTGGGGATACATGCAGATTAGAGACATCGTACATTGAGAAGGTATAATCTGGGAAAGGTGACAAAACTACCAAGTCTTCCTCATTGAGTCATTGGTATGGGTAATGGACTTATCTTTTTCTCAATTCTACCGTGTCGCACAGGTTGGGACAAGAGCACAGGTGGACAGTTGGTGTGCTGTAAGTCTCTAATATAATTACTCCCTAAGGTGCTACGAGTAGTCGTCTTACGAAGTACTACGTACAACATATTTCACAAATAAGATATGGAAAAATAAATTAAGAAAAAAAGGACCCCTCTTAAGTCTTGATACTTAGAGCATTCCCACCAATGAGCAAAAATTGGTTTTCCCATTCTCTCTCTACCCACTTTCTCTCTCTTTCAACCCATGAGCATTTTTGTGATCATATTTTTATCCCATCAATGATCAAAATATTTTTTTTCCCCATTCTCTCTCTAGTACATTTTCTCTCTTACTTTTACTAATACCCTTTTATATTTCTCTCTACTATATTATTTTTAATTCTTTTTTTTACTTGTATTGTGGACCCTACATGATTACTATTCATCTTAAAAAATGCTCATCCTATGAGCAATTTTCATTTTGCTCATGAGCATTTTTCAATATGCTCATTGATGGGGAACATCTTCAATCATTTTTGCTCACCATTTTTGCTCATGAGCAAAAAAATGCTCATTGATGGGGATGCTCTTAATGTGCAAATTGCAGAAAGAGATAAAATGTACTCCTATAGCCAGCCCCTACTTCGAGGCCTTTATACAAAGACTTGGAATGGTGAGTCTAGGGACGACTTAACTATTAAATGCAGAGACAAGACGCTGTTGATTGAACTTGATAATTGTCCTTTGCTATTCAATTTTAGAACTGGACTTGACTTGCATTAATGGTTAGAGACTTAGAGATCATACCACCAAATTTAACCCCTAAAGTAGTGTGCGGTCCGGACGTTGGAACGGATTTTTATGAAATATAAAATGAAATATATTATGATCGATTAGGTATGTTATGCAATATGCATTAATGTTAAAAATAATTTTAACATTAAGATGTTTATTCCCAACCTTGATGTGTCCAATTTCTCTGACCCAACACATGATCCTGTCCATAAAACACCATTGTGCGACCCACCTAACCGGCTAACCCTAACCCAGCTCACACGGTAGACACCAGTTCATTTTACAGTGTTTATAACCCAAGTCTAAACCAAATAATTGTTTGACACTTTGACTGTTTTTGGACTTTAATTTGTAACTTCTTTTTGGCCTGACTAATATAACCTATTTTTTGGGCTTGTATGAGCTGAAAAATTAGATTTTTGCCATCTGTATTTCATGTTCGTTTTCGATTTTTAGGTTTTTCAAATTCAAAAACCAAAATCAAACCGCAGACTGTAATTTTTTATCAACTGGATTACATTACAAATTTATACAAGGTATACTCTCGTATGATGTGTCTTAAGTAAATAAAATTTTGCCAATTAAAATCAATACCATTTAACCAAATCTTAACAATTAGTTTTTTATTATTAAGCTATTATCGGATCTCAAATTAACTTGTACCAAATAAACTCAAATCAATTTGATTAAAATTAAGATGAAAAAGTAAAAGGAAAAAAATGTCGGAAAAGTTACTAATGAAACGCCTTCATTGAATATAGAACGGCGTTATCAGCGAAACTTTCCGTTCAAAAAAGAATTGATATAGGCCTCCCATGAATCAGCTAAGCACTGAAAATTGAACCTTAATTCAATCTTCGGCTTTCCTGGGATTATGAAGGCACCCAATCTTTCTTCAAAATAAAAAAAACCTAGAAAATTTGACAAAATAAATACAGAATAATGAATAATAATTGAATTCGGCGATTTCTAATTGGAATGAGAAAGTATTTATAAAGCTGCAGGAATTAATTTACAACAAAGAACCCTAGAATTGATAGTTTCTTGGTTTTTTGTGTTGGGCCTGAAACCTACTTTGTTTGGGCTTTGTTGTCTTTAAAAGCTAGCCCATATTCAATTTTTTTTTTTTTTTTTTTTTTTTTTTTTTTTTTGACGGGCAATTAATAGTTACTTTAATAAATAATTCAAGTCGGGTATTCATGTTTGACATGGTTACATGAATAACCTCAATTAATATTCATGTTTAATCAATAATACATGAATCAAGTCTAAGTATTCGGCTCGACTATGTTGTGAAATTTTTTGGAGCTTTTGAGATTTTGTTAAAGGACAGACATGAGTAATTAAAGTAAAATGAAGTATTGCCTTACTTTCAAATTTCAATCATCAATCTTGGTCTCATACTCTCATGCTAAAATAGATGGTAACATTGTAGCCCATCATTAATCTCATTTAGTGCCATTAGAAGTTACGTGTGTACTCTTGTGGTGTTATCATTGACCTAGATTGAAGTGATTCCATATTTGCTAATGCCTAATGGACTGTTTGTCCCATAATTCATGCACAATTAGAAGATAAAAAAAAGTCTCCTCGACCTTTTATTTTATTTTATTTTAATTCAATAAAATTTGGGTGAAAAGAATGAAGCATCAATGTTGATCCAAAATTGAGAAAAAAAAAATCCCATTCAAAACTAAATTTTTAATTTTGGAAGGAAAAACAAAAACAAAAACAAAAACAAAAAAAAAAAAAAAAAAAAAAACTCTTAAATAATAAAAAAAAACTTAGAAATTTCTATAAAATTTATAAATCTAAATAATTTTTTGGAATTCAAATTTATAAACATGACCTATGGAGTATTGAAGTTCATTGGTTGGTTGCACATTATTTATAAAAACTTTCTATAAACTAATCCAATTTCTTGATCCACAATTGACAAATTAGGGAGAAGAGAGAATGAATAGCTTTTTTATTATTAATCGATAGGTAGAGTATTTATACAAAACCTAAGAATATAAGATAGGAAACAATCTTCCTAAAAGATATACTTTAATAATATCTTAAAGTATAATAAACCTAAATATATTATTCTCGATCAATACGGAAAATATATCACACATATATTTTCCGATATTATCTCTAACACCCTCCCGCAATCGTAACGACAGTATCACGAACGTTGCGATTGGAAATTCTTCAAATTTGTTGAAGCCGAGATGCACACTCTTGTGATGTTGGCGTCAAATTTTTATTTCTTCTTTTTCAACAATAAGAACGTTCATCTTTTCGAACTCATCAGTCATCAATCAAACAGGAACGTCATTCTTTTCGATATAATAAGAACAATCTTCCTAAAAGATATACTTTAATAATATCTTAACCACACTCAAATTTCTTATTGGTCTTTCAGAGTAAACCACACTCAAATTCAAAGAAGCAAAATTATGCTCGAATCAACTCACAAACCTCGTCTCACGGCACGAGGAGAACCAAATATATCTTGTCTCACGACACAAGAGAGCCGATTTTTTTTTTCTTTTAAATATTGCGTCAAGCATAACGCTATTTAATTTCTTCATCTCCAAAGATGTGTTATAGTGGAGGAAGTCCACTCACATACTCCCACAAAAAAAAATTCTCCCAAAAAAAAATTCACATACACATATGATTAACGTGTACCAACCCCAAAAAAAAAAAAAAAAATTTAAAGAGTATTAATATTGCATAGGGGAAGCAAAATTTTGAATCCCACCGGTGGGAAACCCACCGGCAGGGGGGAAATTTTTGTGAGCGGTCCCAAAATTTAACGATATAAGATAGGAAACAATCTTCCTAAAAGATATACTTTAATAATATCTTAACATATAATAAACCTAAATATATTATTCTCCTAATAAGATCAATACGGAAAATATATCACACATATATTTTCCGATATTAATATATTTTCCGATATTATCTCTAACAACAATCCACTAGAATCCTAGTGGGAGTAGTGGTAACCGAATTCGTTTACTAGTGCCTTAACCCTTTATAAATTGTACAATACTCAAAATTTCATTATTCATCAAAAATCAATGGGTAACAAAATAACAAGTTTCATCAAAAATTGGCTTAAACCCCAACAAAAACTCACCTCATCAAACCAAAACCCTTCACCACAAACCTTACCAGACGATGTATTATCCTTAATCCTAGGCAAACTCGACATCATAAGCCTATGTCGTTGCACAGCCGCCTCGAAGCCGGAATTCTCTACCATCCTACACCATCTACGCACCCTCTCCACCCCTTTACCCCCTTCTTTTTACCTCCCTGAAAGGGCAACCCTATGGTACGGTAAAGTCATCTTATTTTTACTCCAAAAGTCCCTTTTTTGTTTGATAAAAGTAACCAAGTATTTGCCTTTGCCATTATTTATGTACATGGTATTATCCCATTTATGTGCATGGTATTGTTTATGTACATTTTTCTTATATTGTTGGACTTACCTGCCAAGAATTTCTCCGTCTGGCCGACGGTTTATTAACAAGCTTAAAGGGCTCGAGTTCGTTGAACTCGAGCTTCCACCCCCCTTGTCGTCGTCTGATTACCTTACAAACCCTAACCTTTGGTTTAGGTGGGATAGCGGGTTAAAGGCCGAAGGAAAGAGTCATTTTCTTTTTGTAATAGGTGACAAACACGACGAAAATATTAACAATGAGAGGTTATTTTGTCCTAAGGAAGAGTTTCTTCGAAAGTTTGGGATGGCTATTCGTCACACAACGTATCACTTGTTTACGGGTATTTTGTTACAATCGAATGGACTGTTCGAGTTTGTACTAAGTAATTTATTTAAGGACAAAATTAAGTAGTTTTTGAAGGACAAGGATGATTTGGAACACTATGAAAAGATGCATTATGTGAGCAAAGATGCAGGGAAAAACGGGAGAATGTGGGGTGTACCGGAGGGTGAAGACTCGACGAAAAACACGAATGTGGTAGGAATGGCTTGCTATGTTCCTACAACAATTACGGTAACAAATCACTCTAGTATGAAGAATTGTAACCATAATTATTCAGTTGATATAAAAAATGTTTGGCTTTTGTTCATGGCGTATGATGATGGTAATGGTACGACCGAGGAACTTATAAAGGATTGTGTTAGTGAATTTGGAAAAGATGTTGATGATGCTAGGAAGGAGCTTGGAGAAGCCGTGATGAAAATATTGGCGGATGATAATCGACGTAATTGGGATGATTAATTCCAAGTTTTGGTTACCATATAATTAGAGTATGTTACTACTACTTATTATACAATGTAATTTGGTTAATTTGGGAACATGTTAATTATATGTTACGGAATTTTAGTTTGATTACAAGTTTTAATTACGAAGTATATAAGCTAAAGTATTAGCCAAGTAAATTGGAATTAGTATTCTTCACATTCTTGTATAAATGTTGTGAATTTTAGATTACTTATATACTGATCTATTAATTGATTATGTGTAGAATTACTAGTATACTTGTACACAAGTACACGCAAGGTACTTATGTATTGTTTAGGTTCATTTGTTATGTGATCGAATGGTAAAAAGGCCAGCACCAAGCATATATAGTCCGACTACAAGGCAGCTAGCATCATATAGATATAAGGCGTCAATGTGCTTAGGACTAGAGTAGGCATACCCTAGTGACAATCACCCTTACCCGAACTTCTTAATTAAACACAAAGGCAAGGCTACAAATACTAACAATGACCTAAGGCAAGGCTAAAAATGCTAACAATGACCGTGACGCGGCACAACTTTATAAAACTAATCCCTAAGGTCATTGTCTTAAGGCAAATTGTCAAAAAAAAAAAAAAAAAAGAAGAGTTTTTACTCCTATCGTTGATGACCTTAGGGCTTAATTTTTTTGATGACCTTTTTCCGCCAAAAGGTTGAGAACATGGACATTGACTTGCTTTTCCCCCAAATATTAATGAATAATTTTAATCAACGAGTATCTTTTCGATTCAACATATTGAAAAAATAGGAAAAAATTAGAAAATAACACCCAAAAATTGTCACGGTTTTGATAATAACGCCACCAAAAAAAAACTTAGATTATAACACCACCAAAAAACCAAAAATTTTGATTTCACCACCACTTAACTTTTTCATCCAAAAAACCGTTAGTGGGTCCCACATTGTACACGTGTCAATTATGCATTGGATTAAAATAAATAAAAAACAAAAAAAAAAAAGAAAATTAAAAAAAAAGGAAAACCCTTAAAATACCCAGCCACCATCAACGTCGCCGTTCCTACCACCGTTCTCCAACCCAACCTCCACCGCCGTCACCCAATCCCAACCGACCACCCTCGACCCACAAAACCAGCCGGCCGACCACCCTTGACTGCCGAAATCAGCCCAAATGTACCCACGAAAGAACCCGAACCCCGATTTGGTTCAAGGTGAGGGTGAGAGGAGTAGGGCGGTTAGTGGGTTCGGGTATGGGTAGGTCGGGGTTTCGTCGGTTTGGCGACGACTTTTGTTGGGTTGTAGAGGAGTACGGTGGCTGCGCTGGTTAGGGTTGGATTTGGGTGGTTTGGCGATGGATTTAGGTCGGGGAGATGATGATGGGGGCTAGGCTGGTTTGGGTTGGGGTCTGGGTGGTTCGGCGACATCGGGGAGACGATGATGGGGGCTGGGCTGGTTTGGGTTGGGGTCTGGGTGGTTCGACGACGTCTGGGAGACAGTGATAGGGGCTGTGTTGGGTGCCGGCCATGGTTGGGTCGAGTTAACGGCGGTAGAAACCGGCGCCGGTGGTGGTGGTGGTGGCGGCTGGGTCAGGATTATAGGGTTTTTATATTTTTTATTTTTGATTTTTTTAAATTTTTTATCCAATAGTTGATAAACACGTGTACTATGTGGGACCCACTTAACGTTTTTTTTTAATGGCAAAGTTTAGTGGTGGTGAAACCAAATTTTTGGTTTTTTTGTGGTGTTATAATAAAAACTTTTTTTTTGGTGGTGTTATTATCAAAATCGTGACAATTTTTTGGTGTTATTTTCTAATTTTTCCAAAAAATAATGTGTAATGAAATACCAAGTTCATGAAAAATATTTAAATTTTACCGTTTTATTTTCATGGTTAAATCGAACAAATAAAAATGTAAGAGTTTGATATTTTCTTTTCATTCTGAATTCCGATTTCAATATTTGTATCAAATGTCCTCTTAGGGCCTGTTTACTTCATCTTAATTTCACTTCACTTCAATTCAGCTCCAATAAGTTCAGTTCAGCACATAATTTCCTTCTCTCATAAAATATTAATTTCAGCTCAGTTTAGTTCAGTAAATGTGAACATGTCCTTAGTCATGAATAAACTTGTATTGTGTTCGAGCTAATAATATGGAAAATCAAAACAAGAGTTAAATGCTAAATTGCTAATAATAATAATAATAATAATAATAATAATAATAATAAGCGATGGGTAGAATTCTGCTATTCTAATCCAGCCAGGTTGTACTATGGGGACCAAACCTTATGGTCATCTCAAGGGGTGCAGCAGGGTGATCCCCTTGGTCCTTTGCTTTTTTCTTTGGTTTTACAACCCCTGGTGTGTAAAATCAGAGAGACTTTTGATGTATGTCTTCAGGCTTGGTATTTAGATGACGGCACGATTATTGGTGACACTCTGGTGGTGGGGCAAGTTCTGCAGTTGATTATGGAGGAAGGACCTCGTTCTGGGTTATGTCTTAATGTGGAAAAAACTGAAGTTTTCTGGCCTACAGAAGACCCTCGAAGCAGGCTGGTGGGTGTCTTTCCACCTAATATTGCTCGACCTTTGCGTGGTGTTAGGTTGCTTAGAGGCCCCGCTAGTTCCGATTCTGGTTTTAGTGGTGAGCTTGTGATGCAGAGGGTGACCAAGACCATTGCCCTTATGGATAAGGTCGCTATGCTCGATGATCCTCAGTGTGAGCTGTTGTTACTTAGGGCATGTACTGGAGTTTCAAAACTCTACTTTGCATTGCGTACTTGTCCTCCTAGTACTTTTGAGGTGGCTCAGCGCACTTTTGATGCAGCTCTTCGATCTTCCATGGAGCATATTGTTACTGCTTCGGGGCCGGGGTTTGGTGATTGGCAGTGGCGACTTGCCACCTTACCATTTGCGTTTGGAGGGCTTGGTGTTTATTCTGCAGGTGATGTTCGTCACTATGCTTTTCTTGCTTCTCGGTTACAGTCTGCTGGGTTGCAGACACAACTTCTTCGGCATGCTGGCATTGTTGGTCTTGGACGAGCCTTTGAGGATGGGTTGAGTCTGTTTAATGGAACAGTGGAGTCTGACATTTTGAGTAATCCTAGTGAGGTCGCTGCCCCTAAACTCATGAAGAAATTGGCAGATATATATTTCACAAAGGTTACCGCTTCTGCAGAATCTGCTTATTCTTTAACTCCTCGACAATCAGCATTATGGAAATCACAGCAAGGTGATCACGCCTCTGATTGGCTTCGAGCGGTTCCTATTTCAGGGTTGGGTCAGACGATGAACGCCAAGACTTATCGCTGTGTGTTGTCCTATCGGTTGGGTGTACCATTGTTCTCTATCTCGACGTTGTGCTCTGCTTGTTCGAGGGTTTTTGCTGGAGATATTTTCGGTGATCACGCAGTGTCTTGTGCTGGTATTGTGGGTATTAAACATCGGCATAATGTTGTTCGGGATACCCTTGTTGATGTTTGCTTTCGTTCTGGGATTTCAGCGAGAAAAGAGGTTGACATTGGGTTGGCCGGAGGGAACGACGAGGCCCTCAGACCCGCGGATGTGTTACTTTATTCATGGGATCGTGGTCGCGATGTCTGTGTTGATTTGACAGGGTCTTCTCCTTTGACTCAGTCAGGGCTATCTGACTTCATTCCTGGGCGGGTTGTGGCTGATGCAGCTCATCGGAAGCGGGTTAAGTATGAAGCTCGATGTCAAGCGATTGGATATGGTTTCATTCCCTTCTCCTTTTCTTCTCTTGGGGAATTAGAGAAAGAGGATGTTGCGTTACTGAAGCGGATTCAAAGGTTCTCGACGACGCAAGACATTGGGGCTCGTGCTGCAGCTCATATCTTCACTAGGGTAGGATTTGCAATAGCTAGAGGAGTGGGGGCCCAGATTGTATCTCGGCTTCCCACTAATTTATTGTAGGTTGTATGGCTTTTGTTTTTGAGATAATAATAATAATAATAATAATAATAATAATCTATAAGACTATAACTAATACTAAAGTAGCAACCGCTGACATCATTATTCATTTATCCACATTATATACGTGTCAGCTTCTCATATAATTTTTTCCCACCAAAACTTTTTTTTTCTCTTTTACATTTTTATATGGAAAAAACTAATTATTGACACAAAATAATTTAATACAAAATACTATACAAATAACTACTCTTCACAACTTTTTTTTTAAACGGTTTTACAATTTTTTTTAATAAACCTTTTAACAACTATTTACCCAATGAAATATTAATTTATGTTTTTTTAATGGAGTATTGTTTTATATAGCTCTTTTTTTTCATTATATCCGTGCATCGCACGAGATCTAATCTAGTAATAATAATAAAGCTATGTTTAGGTCTCACATCTCCAACAAAATCCAAATGTGAGAATTCTATTAAGCACGTGCATTTAAACATCATAACACGTGGAATTAAACTAGAAACATCCCTCAAGTAATAACCAATTAAATTTTGACAGTTGGCATTCTTTCTTTACTTGCAAAATTAAAATACTAAATAAATAATAAAAATTAAAAATAAAAATAAAATATAGAGAGCATAAATTTGGTAATCTGGTATGGTATAGGCCGGTGAAAATTGAGGCCGAAATAAAAGGTAGGCCACAGCATGTGATCTACGTTGTTTGTTTACAACTACAAACTTACATACTCCGTATTACTTCCTACATTTTTACATACAACAGCTTTCTTTTTATGGACAACAACTATATTTTGAGTTTTTCTTCCATTTTCTTCCCTTAGTTATTAAGAAGGCTTTAAATTTCCTCTTTTTTTAGGGTCCATATTTTGACTTTAAGATGCAATTGTGATATGTTATTAGAATATTATCCATGCTATCCCAACATTAAAATAAAAATAAATAAATAAATGAAAATGAATACTCTACAATTGTGAATTAATTAGCTATGTTTTTTTGATGAATACTCTACAACAACTATGTATCAATTACCCAAATAAAAAATAAAGAAAAAAAATGGTGAATATGTTATCTAGAACTAACAATAAATCTTACTAAGCACACTAATAGTAATAGCAGTTGTAGCACCATTTTTCTAGTTAAAAATGGCTTAAAAAGAGGAATAACGAATAAAGGTATAATTAAAAAGATAAAATTTTGACTTGCTTCCCAAGTATATGTTTCTGTTTGAAAAACTATATAAGTACAACAAACAAAGCTGTATGCGTGACTTCACAACTTAAAGCTATCTAATTAACATTATTCAAAGCACTTTATTTTTTTCGAATTACTGTATTGTTTTCTCTTGTTTCATGCAGGACAAATATATATCTATTCGAGCAAAAATAATACTCCAAAAGCAGGCCAGGTTAGCTCATTTTCATTTCACTTAAGATTTATTATTGTTTTAACTTTTATTTATAAAATAAAATCTCATTATTGATTGCATCTACATGCATGATTTTATTGAATCCGTGTAGTATTGTATGTGTATATGTTGTGAAAACAAACTACTTGTATAAGGAAAATTTGTAACGCGTCTAGATTGAGAATAAGAAATAAAGAACTATTACAAGTTTACAACTATCGATACTTTGTATACTCGTGAATATACTTGAATTGTGACATACATGCATTGCCTAGAATTAAAATATAAATGCATGCATTTATTTTCCTTTTATTACAAGCTTAATTAATTAGCTAGAATAGTTAGAACTTAGAAGGTAAAAAAGATGCATCTCCATTATATTCATCCAATCAATCTATACCATGTTTATAAAAAACAGTATTTGAAATGAAAAAACAAAGGAAAATAAATCATACATGTTTTGGTGAATTAAATTATGTCTTGCTAGTTGCCTCAATTCTTCTTAACGAAGATACAAGATTTATGGTCCCATAATACAAGTTCTGAGTTCTGAAGGTCATAAATTCATCATGTTGGATTCACGTGACGAAGTTGGTTGAAAACTAGAGTAATAGCTAGATGCATTATAATAAACTATTTTTTTTTTTTTTTTTTTTTCTAGCTCGATTGAGTCATAGGATCAGAGCAATACAATCGATCATATAAACGAAGGTGGTGGAATTGAACATTTGAACTTGTGACTAATTATACGCATGCAATAGTTTCATTTTATATTTTTATTTTTATATAAGTACTTTAAAAATGTAAAACTAATTACAGAATCTATTACATAATTGGCAAAATTACATATCGATTGATATAGACATACATGTAATTGATCAATCATATATGCTTAAATTTGTACATAGTAGGAGTATCATTTTTGGAACTGAATAATGTTTCTTAAAAATATAAGAGCAAGCGTTAAGTTCACCATGATTGTTTTGTCATGTATGGCAACTTTGTCGAGCAAGTTGCTCATTATTACATAATTGTCGACCAACTTTGTAGCACAAAATACGTAGCTTTTAGTAATATCGTCATAGTTGTGTCAATGCTAGGAAATTATCTGTTTGTTACTGCGAAATTGCGTAGCACTCCGTTGTACAAAAGTTACTTTTGCCTTCCTACTAAGAAATTGCTCAATTTAATTAGCTATGTCACTACTTTACTAGTGAGTATATTGGAAGAATACCAAAAGAAAATCATGCTTGTAAGATATTGGCTGCTATTTTTTAATCAATGAAAATATGTCTACATCTGTTGTATGCAACTATACAAGTATTAACGGAGTAGTAAGGTTAGCCAGAATACGTTTTAACTTATATGAAACGGGGTAAGAAACACGAGAAATTACTTCACCTTATTGAGACACGGGGATAAATAACATTTTCCGTCTTATAGCATAAGATTGTTTTAGGGCGATGATGTATACGATTTTCATCCTTGTATGATATGCGCGTTAAAAAACAAGGAAAGAGAGAGAAAAAGGAAGAGAAGACATTGCTTCCCGCGTTTTCCATCTCTGTTATTATACTTGGTAACCACATTTCCTAACCCTCTTTCTTGTTCCTCATGCGTGCAAGCCATTCTCTAATATCTCTCTTCATTTCTTGGTCATTAACGGTTTCAATTCTCTCCAAGCATCTTCAATCTTCTTTATTTCTCTCTCTTCAATTTTCTGTCGTTTTGCTTTCTCTTAAACCTAACCATCCACTTTCAAAACTCTCTTGATAAAAATCTTAACAAAAATCTGGTTTATTTGTCTCTTTCTTCTTCATTTCAGCTGTTTATAAGTCGAACAAAAATCTTAAATTTTCTGAAATTCATAAATTTTTCCATCTGGGTTTTGTTCTTCAGTTTAGAATCTGAACTGGGTTTGGATTTTTTTTCTCAAATTTTTCATATAAATCATTAAAAAAAAAAACACACTACATTTCTGGGTTCTGCTCTGTTTCGTCGAATTTTTATGGTTTATGAATAGGTAGGGAATAGGATTCTGAATGTTTGTAGCCAAATTAAAGAGAAGATATTGCTATAATTTGGGTTTTGATATTCGGGTTTTGATTGCAGTGTAAATTTGGGACTTGAAATCTGAAATAATGGGAGGACATATGAGCAAGAAAGCGGCCGAAACGACAGCAGAAATCAACAACCTGCAGTACACAACAGAGCTAACATCTTATGAAGCAGCCTGTAAAACTGACAGAGATTTGCAGTCCTTTGACACAAACCTTCATGCTAGAACTAATCATGTGATCAACTCATTAGCAGTAGGTGTTGAAGTCCGGTCGCTTTCGTTCACTTCGATGAAGGAAGTCACTGAATGCTTATTGGAGATGAACCAAGAAGTTGTGAAGGTTATCTTAGAGTGCAAGCAAGATATATGGAAAACACCAGAATTATTTGAGCTTGTTGAAGAATACTTTGAGAATAGTTTGCAAACCCTTGATTTCTGTGCTGCATTGGAGAAATGCCTTAAAAGGGTTAAAGATAGTCAGTTGCTTATAATGGTGGCTATGCAACAGTTTGAGGATGAAGGCGGTGCAGGGGAAACGAGGTACTCGAAAACTTTGGAGGAGTTGAAGAATTTTAAGGCTGCTGGTGATCCTTTTACTGAGGATTTTTTCCAGATATTTCAGTCTGTTTATAAACAGCAACTCTCAATGCTTGAGAAGTTGCAACTTAGGAAAAATAAGCTGGACAAAAAGTTGAAATCTGTTCATGCTTGGAAGAAGGTTTCTAACATCATATTTGTGACCACTTTCGCCGCAGTTCTGATCTGCTCTGTGGTGGCAGCAGCCACCTTGGCTCCACCAGTTGCAGCGGCTCTAGCTGCTGCAACGGCGATCCCTGTGGGATCTGTAGGGAAGTGGATTGATTCCCTATGGAAGAACTATGAAACTGCACTAAAAGGGCAAAAGGAGGTCATTAGCAGTATGCAGGTAGGGACATATATTGCTATAAAGGACTTGGATAACATTAGGGTGTTGATAGACCGACTAGAAATCGAGCTTGAGTCCCTGTTAAAAACTGCTGATTTCGCAATTTCTGAAGACGCTGTTAAGCTTGGGATTGAAGAAATCAAGAAGAAGATGGTTGTATTTACAAAGAACGTCGAAGATTTAGGTGTGCAAGCTGATGTCTGCAGTAGGGATATCAGAAGAGCTAGGACTGTTGTCCTGCAGAGGATCATCAAACATCCAAACAGCTGAAAAAAGAAAGATTGACTGACTTCAAAATTCTCTCATTGTTATGTTGTTGTTTTTAGACACTTTGAATTTGAAATACATTATTCTGTATCTGTAATTCTTGCAATTGAATTCATTTCATTAGATGTTACAAATCACAGATTTGGATTCCTAATTTGAACATAATATTCATCAAATAAAATTATGTCATAATCTGTAGTAGTTCAAATTTTCTTGTTTGCTTTGTCTGATCCATTTCATCTTTGTTTTCTGTATAGTTTTCTGATAGCTCCTCTTATCTACTATAATTTGTTAACTTACTTACTAGCCTTACTACCCACATCCCTCTTAGACATGGTCCAGATGAAACTAGGCCAATGATTTGTCGATGTTGACACAAAATACTAGATGAATCAGTTTTTTTTTTTTTTTTTTTTTTTGGGGTATTGAGAGAGTCATAAAAGACAATGATGTAAATAAGAATTAATCGCAAAAGCAACAAAATTCTTGAGAATACCTTCTGAGTCATTATTGACAAACCTAGCTAGTATCCATATACGTATGTATAACTATAAAATAATCTTGACATTCCCCGTACACATGTCCAAATGAGAGTAGGACAACAATGTAGTGAAATGATTTCTGATATTGACATAAGATTAGCATAACGAAAAAATCCATTGCAAATCATTATTTAGTGACATAGGGTTAGCCATATAATTATGATCTAAACAAGATCTAATGATTTTCATAAAATTACATTATCCTACCAACATATTGGAGTATTGGACACTGGTAAACGCAGCACAATTTCTGAGTCAAACAATTAGTAGACATATTTACTAAGGACTACAATTAGCTGGCTAAAATATCATATAGTATTATAAAGGAACCGGCCAATATTCAAAGATCAAAAGAAAGGATCTAAGGACTCCTGCAGTAGTCCTGCTTTATGGACCACTGAAAAGATAATAAAAAAAAAAATACCTTCTTTTGACACAAGAAATAGTCATAAAGGCCAATCTAAATTCCATGAAGTAGAACATGGTCCAAGACTTCAAGTCATCATTGACAATAATGGTTTAAGTATAGGGGGAGTCATAAACTCATAATAGCATTATGCACACAAGGTTCGATCCCAATAATTTTTGGTTCCAACCCCAGGACTTTAATCAAGTAAATAATACTCCGTATTATAGGCTTACAACACATGTTACCTAAACTCTTCATCGGTATTATAACACAAATATATTGCATTTAGGCTTACAAAAACACAAAAGTCTCATAAATGACTATCAAACACTTAGACACATATTCTTGTTTGACGCATCTAGTCAAGTTTACAATTGTTACTTTGAATATCATAGAAAATAATGTGGCATAATATAGTAAACATATTTTTGTCAAGCAAGAGACTAATTATTAGTCATTTTAGAAGCTTTATTACGTGAAGAGTTAAACAATAAACATGTTGCGGGGCAAATCAGCTTTGAGAGATATAATAGGTTAAGAGTTGCTTTCTTGAGAACGGTTGCCTAACCATGTGCTTCCTACACCATCCTACCTTTCTAAAAAAAAAATGATGTTGATTTTTTTTTTTTTTTTAATTATTATTATTATTTTTAGGGTCTTAGGGAAGGGTGAAGCTGTTTCAAAGATAAATCAAATTGCATCAGAGAAAATATGGTAAAATCTAAAAATCCAATTGTTGCAATAATTAAAAAAAACTAAGGAAGTATTAAAAAAAAAAACTAAGGAAGAATTGATCTAAAGGGCTTTAGTTCAAATTCAAACTAGCTACAAATTATGGAGGCTTTAATAAACAAAAGTATATCAGGAGTAGTTGTGAAGAGTCTGATATGATTTTGTGTCCTAGAGTTTTTGAAGTGAAGGATGAAACTAATCCAATCTTGTCGTCTTTTTCTTATATTTTTCACATACGTATTACATAAGAGCATTTTGAGGCTTTTTCTGGCTATATATGAGATCATTTTTCGAAGAAAAAAATCTTAAGAATTGATGATTTTGTGGTTTTGTACTGTCTATCTTTGGGATAGGGTTATCATAACCTAGCCGATTTTATCCCCCACTAGTTTTCGTATGTATTTGAGTATCCTACAATCTGAAACTGGTATTTGAGACGGATAACAGTCTACAAGATTAACAAACAAAACAGAGATTAATCAAAATGAAAGCATAAAAATATCATTAGTAGGGTATTATCAACTAAATCTCATTTCTAAAACAGGCCGAGTTAAGAATGACATAGGCAAACATAACTGCAACTAGAGGACTCTAGATTAATAAATAGTTATATAAAGTATAATTTATTATGGTTCTTGATCTGTGTCTATTGTGGCTAAGTAGTAGAAGTTATCTTAAAGGACAAACTATGTGTTCAGGCTGAGGCAATGTCAAATTATGCTGCAAGTAGAAGCAAATGATGTCACGGAGTCATCAGAAACGATTACTAGAAGCTACTAGTTGCAATGTCAACAAACCATTATCAAATAAACACTATATGAACCTACAGGGTTTAGCTATTTTTCTAATTTCGAATTCATCAAATCCAAGGTGTCATTTTAGCAACATCTCCAAGCCGACATTTTTTTGATATAGCAGCAGCAGTAAGCCAGGAACAAATTGTTAAACTAACATCTCAAGAAAAATTAAGCAAGAGCTATTTTATCTAAAATGAGAAAACTTGCCAAACACAGGAGTGTGACAAATATAATAAAAACGATCACATACTTAGAATGTAAATAAGCAAGATGCAAGAATTGCCTTAAAGTAATGAGCAGATAGATTGACAAAGGTCTGTTCCAAATGATATACCGAGGAAAAAATGTAATTACAATGTTAAATATCATGAAAGTCACAATAATTGGCATAAAGATGTTACTAAGGCACTAATCAAGTGCCTGCCTGACATTATTCTGCTTAAGCCATCGGGTTGGAAAGCAAAATATAGGTGAAGGCCGGTAGTTAAACTTTGTAGCAAATGCTAAATAAAGGCATACTAGAAGTACGTAAATCTTAAACCAGACGAAAGAGGAAAAAGTGAGAAATGTACAGATGCTTGTTAAAGTCAAGGCAGCAACAACATTCACCAGGGATTTCGTCATGCAGAGTTCTTTTTCTGTTCCTTCATTAGGGAAATGGCCTTTGGAGTAAAATTCGGAAAGCAGCTTGTCCTTGAGACAGAATGTGTCCATCAACCAAGTGCCCAGCTCCTCCTCAGAATCAGGAATGTTGCTGATAGAGAGACGTCGAATGTGGATATGAACTTCAGATGGATTTATTCCGAAAACATTGTCCAAGAAGAAAGGGCACCGAGGCTTGTACCCGATAGTAACATCATAGACTGCAATACAAATGGATTCTCAGGTAAAGTTGTAAAGAAGCAATAACGTTAAAATCCATAGAAAATTAGAAAGTGCAAAACAGTGCAAACCTGCATCAAGAGAGTTCCTCAATTCTTCCATGCAGGCAAAGAATCCCTTCGTTTTTGGAAGCAGAACATTTGTAAGAATAGGCAACCCATGATCAGCTGCATACTTTTGACTTCGAATGCTCTTCTGTTCACTGCATCAGAACACATCATGGATAAACTTGGTAAATTATTAGATAATAATCATTCAAAGTGTCATAGAGAATCTTAAAATTCCTAAATTCTGCAAGACCCTTCAGCAATATTCACTTAACAGAGCTAATTATGTTACTAAAAATAACTTATGTCAACTGAAATCCTGCTTCTTCTTGCCCCACCCACCCAGAGGTTAAATCCTGGGCAAGGCATTATTAATCAAAAACATTGTGAAGTTCAGTCATTAGGTATCAGGCCTCAATCAGTTGAGCCCTACAAAGGGCAATATCTAAGGACTAAAAAATTCTAGCATTTTCTTGCATTCATCTATAACAATCTTTCAGAAAAGACTATTTGATGCAGAAACTTCATCAGCTACTGTGTACAAGGGTACACCAAATACGCAATCATCTTATCATCATAGGTAGGAAGAAGCAACTAATTTATTCCAAACAACAAAGAATAGAAAACTTGTCCAGATTGGATTAAGCAATTTGAAATATATAATCATCACAGAAGGCATTACGTACGTGAAATCTGTGCCTTCCGGAAAAATAGCAAGCCAAAGGGGATCTTGGGGATCCTTCAGAGTTGAAAGCATCTTATGCATGATTGGTTCATCAATTTCCCACTTTCTATGCACAGGAATGAATTCCAATATCTGAAATGCCCATCCAAATACAGGTAGATTCATTAAGCTGCTCTTAAGAACATACTTGATGTAGCCTAGGCTACCCTTTCTCAATGCCAGATCCCATATGTACATCCAGTCAACCTCAGTTCTGTGGTTGGCAAGTAACAAAATACGCTCCTTGTCAGGAACAGTCACTCCAGAGAAGACTACTTTAGTCTTATTTATCTTTTCAAACAAGAAAGGCCATAAAGCAAGCCAGGAAGCAAACACTACAGAAGTCAATTTCCTGCTGTAGCGTACACTAAATAACCGTACTATAACTGCTGTCACAAAGCCAATATACACCAGCATCATGAAGGCAGTTGAGATTAGCACCAGTAAACATATCACACCCCTTAAAAACCTGAATGGTGTTAATGCGCGGAGCTTCTCATTTTTATCCAAATCAAGAGGTTTTCTTAGTTCCATTTTCTCACAATTACCCACAAGAATTTCTCAATATGGTGTCTTGCAGATAGTGGAAGAAAGGGAAGAAAGTGAAACTGCTATATCTAACCTGATATCCAAGGATCAATCAAGTCTGTCGAACAAAAGTAACAACCATGGGAGATGGGACTGTACCAAGGAGCAGATGAAATATTTTTACTCAAGCTTTCAAATGAACGTGGTAAATACTATCTTCTTTGGTTCATTTCAAGAGTAGATCAATTTATTTTCCCAATTTAGAGGAATGCCTTTGAAGTGAAGAGTGGTTCAAGAAACAGAAGAAGCTATCACAATTCACAAGTAGATTGGCAACGATGAATAATTTCCTGGAATAAATCAACAAATGGTCAACTGGATACATAGCTATATAAGTTCCGTTCAGTATTACCAGAAATTGAATTAAGTTGCTCCTCTCAGAAAAAAGGTAGCAATAAGGCAAAGCAAGACCAAAAATAAAAATACAAAGTAGCAAAAGAATGAGTAAGAGCATGAAAAACAGATAATACAAAGGATTAAGGACTGTATTTTTTAAAATTCAATGAGAAATAGCCTTAAGCCAAGTCGATTACACATGGTATATAGTACTACAGCATCAAATGCTATGAATTATGTTCTTAAAGAAAAATTGTTATAAGAACTCATACTATTATATATAGGCCGAAGACAAACCTACATTGGCTCCAAACATGATTCATACACAACATTGGCTTCAAATCTAAGCTTCTGCTATATAAACTAGAAAAATTATTCTTAAAACCTTAAGCTGTACAATGCCAAACTAATTAAAATGAATTCAAATCATCATTATTAAAACCTTAAACTATACAATGTCAAACTAATTAAAATGAATTCAAATCATCAATGAACATTCTTAATGGCTTTCATAGTTTCATCAGCCTTACGTGTTCGTATCCTCTATGATACTAATATTGTATATCGATTATCGAAACAAACATTGAATCCTCCTCAGAGTAACAGGCATTTGCTTATAATACCAACACTCTAAAAATGGTTGGTTTAAGGGTAATTACCAATTCTTACACTTTACAGTAAAAATGATCACATTCTTCAAAATCACCAGTAAGAATGGTTAATTACCCTCTAAAGAAGTGGCATTCGCTTACAAATTCAACACTGCATGATACTATGACCCAATTCCTTTTATTATATCAAGATCAACATAATACATTTTGACCCAAATAAATATACTTGTAAATTTAGCAAAGATTTAGCAATGTGATAAAAAAATTTACTTTTTAACTCTAAAATTAGCAGTTTCCTTAACACATAATAACATTTTCCTAATCTGGGTTGTTCCGATGTCACCAACAAATTTCAGAATTCACCAAATTATTGACAAATAAACACATAAAAACAGAGAAAATAGTATAAAATCCAATAAAAACAAAAATTACATAAAACCCATGAAAATTGGATAACAAAAAAACCCAAATTACCAAAAAAGACCATGAATTTAACCTGCGATTGCTTCAAAATGGTGAGTTTCTGAGGCAGGAAGAGTGAGTGGGCTGGAAAAAAAAGGGGAAAATAAAAAAAGATGTGGACATAAAATGTGGAAAATACTGTGATAAAAGTAAAGTTGATTACCGTATATTTAGGGAAATTGATAAATTAGTTCTATAAAAATTGAGAAAAAATAATTATATGGAAGAGGAAAATGGTGGGCTTGGGAAATAAGGACAAAAAAACTATGGCTGCCCATCAACAGAATGTGATGGAGGAGACATCATTCTGTACAAGAAATGAGAGTGCGGGAAACTGATGGAAGCTCAATACTCTAGATAGAGTGTGGAATTATTTATTTATTGTTTTCGTGGTGTGCGGGATTTCAAGCTTGTCAATGCACAATTTTAATAATACTCGTAATTTTTATTTTTTAATTTTTTTTGTGAAGGTGTAAAAGCTGTAATATTGAAATGAAATAACAAACTTTATCTTTAAATCACAAAATGCAATGGTATAGAATATGTGTGAAATTGTAAATAATACAATATACTAGTAAAATTTTGAATTTTGGTATTGGGATTGATTTGATAAGAAAATAAAGGAGAAAAACACAAATAGAACGTTAATGTAAGATCATAGGAGTATAATCATAACCAAACTAGTTGTGGCCTAGGTGATGCAATGATTTGTTAGAGTGTATTGTCAAATTGAATAGTTTGGGTTCCAAAAAGAAATGCATGCTAAAAATTAGCAAAAAATAGAAAAACAAATAATTAAAATTAAATACTTTATAGAACACAAAATAAAGACATTCCACTACAAGTAAAATCCAAGCAACCACTCAATTGAGATTCATCAACTAACCTACCAATTGTAAATTCTCAAAAGAACTTCAATTTTAATAATTTTGACAATGATAGAGGTCCACATCTACAAAAGGAAACTCATAACTCTTGCCAAAAAAAGGTTTGAATAACATCTTTTTTTTTTTATTATTAAGGAAATTACTAGGTTAAATCCCGTGCCATGCACGGTCATAATTAAACTTTACAACAAAATTTATAAAGAATGGTGTTAATTTAACAAATTTATCCAAAAAAAATATTTGTAACAAAATAATAGTCTCTAATTAAAAATATTGTGGTCAAAGTTGTGTCTCAACAAATGTGCAAATTCAACCATCAATTAACCTATACTAAAAGTGAACATAAAGTGACACTTGTCACGATGTTATAAAAAAAAATTCCGCCTTTTTTTCTTTCCTTTTTTTTTTTGGTCAAATTTTAATGACTTCTATTTTATAACCTACCATAATACTTCTTTCCATTTTGACAACACATTTAATCCAATCATACTCAATTTTTTTTTTTCAACATATATTTTATATACTATATAAATCTTTTAGTTACAAATATACTAACATAGTTTAAAATTAAGGTATTGACATATATCATCATCCAAGATTATCATAACATTATTAGGACTTTTTGTGAAAAACTACCTTATACAAATTATATTTTGTGAAAAACTACCTTATTAAAAAAATGTTGTAAGAAACTACCTTTTAAACAATAGATGTTGTAAGAAACTACCTTATAAAACAATTCATTTGTAAAAAGCTACCTTTTTGTCGAATTATTGCATTAAATAAGAGACATTTAATGACTTATTTTGAATCAATTTTTCTCCTTTTCCACCTAATTTCTTCATAGCTTCCTTATAACCCCTAATTCCCCTTCTCAATTGTTAAATTATGTACATGGTAGCAACTTACAATATTTAGCTTTTATAAGGTAGTTTCTTACAACATTTTTTTTATAAGGTAGTTTTTCACAAAAAATTATGTATATAAGGTAGTTTTTCATAAAAAGTCCATATTATTATAATATTTTTTCCTCCGACTTAAAATTTACTTTAATTAAAAATAGGAATAATAATTTTGGTAGGATAATTTGAATAAATCTTACAAATATACATAACGTGTATAAAACAAAATCATTTTATTATATTATACTCCTCCGTTTTTTTATAAGTTATGGTTGGGTTTGCACATTTGTTGAGACACAACTTTGAACATCAATATCTTTAATTAGAGACTATTATTTTGTTACAAATATTTTTTTTTGGATAAATTTGTTGAATTAACACCATTCTTTATAAATTTTGTTGTAAAGTTTAATTATGACCGTGCATGGCACGGGATTTAACCTAGTAACTTATAAAAAAACGGAGGAGCATAATATAATAAAATGATTTTGTTCAGTTGTTCTTGTAAACGTTATGTAGATTTGTAAGATTTATACAAAGTATTCTACCAAAATTATTATTCCTATTTTTTATTAAAATAAATTTTAAGTCGGAGGAAAAAAAATTATAATAGTATTATGATAATCTTGGATGATGATATATGTCAATACCTTAATTTTAAACTATGTTAGTATATTTGTAACTAAAAAATTTATAGCATATAAAATATATGTTGAAAAATAATAATAATAAAAAAGTTAAATTGAGTATGATTGGATTAAATGTGTTGTCAAAATGAAAATAAGTATTATGGTAGGTTACAAAATGGAAGTTATTAAAATTTGGCAAAAAAAAAAAAAAAAAAAAAAGGAAAGATAAAAAGGCGGGAAATGTTTTGTAACATCGTGACAAGTGTCACTTTAGGTTCGCTTTTAGTATAGGTTAATTGATAAGTTCCGTTAGGTTTATTAGGTTGAATTAAATTGAATTTGAGATAAATTGTGTTGGGTTCTCAAGTTAAACTTGGATATTTAATTGATGAATTCAAGTTTAGGGTCGGGTATAGAACAATGTAGGTTGAATCGAATCAGGTCTTATCAAACCAAGTTGAATTGAATCTTGAGTAATATCAAGTTGGGTCGAATCAAATCTTGGGAAATCTGTAGTCGAGTCAGTCACATTTGTTCGTGGGTCAAATTGAATTTCGAGTTGTTTGCGATTGGATGTGAGTTTCATCTAATTCACAAATACTGAATTCATATTGGGTCTCAAAATATCTTTGGGTTGGTTAAGGATTCGAGAACCAAATTCCTCAAATATGAAGTCATGTTTCATTCGATTTCGACCGGCTATTTAGTTTGTGTCAGTTTTTGACAACCCTACCGATGATCATTGTATCGGATAACTTTAATGGGCTAGGATCTCTCTTAAAACCAATATGTACATCACTTTGATACACATAGGCCCATATTCATATCTCAAAATATTTCCTTCTTTTCTCCCTCCTCAAGTCTCCTAACAACTTCCCACATAAATTAACTCATCATTTCCAAAAATAATCAAGCTTTAAAACCTCTTTCAATTCAGTCTACTAGTATCAGTTCAATTTCCAGTCAAAAAAAGCTCAATTTTCATGGAGATGGATTACAATCTCAGCATTGAACTTCGAGGACACGAAGACGACGTAAGTTCATCCTATTCTCCTTTCAATTACGATTGTTTTTATATATTTTTGATAATTTTTTCATATTTCATGATGAATTGGAATTGAATTGATCGAACACAAAACCCTAATTATTGTGGGATTTTAATTTGATTGCGGTGCATGAAATTCTAGGTTAGGAGAATTTGCGTTTGTGAGAATGTTGGAATTGCGACGTCTTCTAGGGATAAAACGGTGAGGTTTTGGCCGCTTGATCCGGCAACCAATCGAGTGCTTGAATCGCCGAAGGTTATGGTGGGGCACACTAGTTTTGTAGGTCCACTTGCTTGGATTTCGCGGAATGATGAGTTTCCGGGAGGTGGGATTGTTTCCGGTGGGATGGATACTTTGGGGATGGTGTGGGACTTGAAGAGTGGAGAGAGGGTCCATGTCTTGAGGGGTCATGAAATGCAGGTTACCGGGATTGCTCTGGATGATCGCGATATTGTCACCTCTTCGGTTGATTGGTATATCTATCACTCTTTGCTTCTTTTATTATTTGAATGTTGTGATGATTGTTATGACTATGAAGGCAGTTATGAATTATGATTGGTAGAATCCTGTAATGCAGTTAGAAATTAGATTGTTGTAGCTAGTGATTAAGTGGGCAGTGAACAAGAAGAGTAATGTTTCTTCTCAAAATGATAAGGCCTGGCTCTGTGGACTCTTTCAAATAATATATAGTTCCATAGGAAGACTGTATTTTTAGTATGAATTATACTTGTAGAGTTGTAGGTAGTAATGTACAATCAATCAAAGTCAAATCTTGTAAGGTTGACTACGAATATCATATGCTGCCCGTTATTTTGAGGTTACGAAAATATTTGATTAAGTTCTTGTTAGGGATTGATATATGTCATATACCAATATTTCTCTTTGTTGTGGGTTTGTTTTATGACTTGCATTAGCTTATGGAAATGTAGAACTATTTATCTGGATAGGATTTACAACATGCTGATAAAGAAGCGAGGTACACTGTCATACAGTTGTGTATACTAAGATGTAGTTTGATAGGCATATGGGTAGTGTTTTGACTGTTTACCTTTAGAGATATTTAAGAGATCCATTGTCATATTGTTTTTGTAACCAAGTTATTGGTTTTTCTGGGAGCTATTGAATATTGTCACTTGAAAGGAGAGAAATATGAGACGATGAGGTTTTATAATTCAACCTAGTAATTAGTAATTTTAACAGTCTTGTCACTCGTGAAGCCTGCCAATAAATAAGTAAATAAATGAATTATGCTTGGTGACTGTTTGACATTGCAAATTGCATATTTATGTTCTTTATTTTGCCACATTTTCTTAGCACTTTGAAAAGATGGAGAAATGGGAAGGCTGTGGAGTCCTGGGAGGCTCATAATGCTCCTGTACAAGCTGTTGTAAAGCTACCCTCAGGCGAGCTTGCCACAGGTATGTGTTTCCATTTATTGGGAATTTTCTTTGTATTAAAAGGATGGGTAATTTCCCTTTTACTTATGTGCAGTGCATGTGATTTCTCACTAAGCAAAAGCTCGAGTTATAATATTTTTTTGGGGGAAGCTATAACTACTGATTGAAAGAATAGTCACATTGCAGTTGCCACACCAACCTTGCTGCTCCTTAAACTGTAGAATGCATTGTACTTTTTGGTTTAAAGTCTTTTAACATATATGAAGTATATCTAGTATATGAAATTCCAATTTCGCAATAAAAAAGTTACTGATTATACACCCAAAATAGAAGTTTACAGCATATTAGTATTAATATTGTGTGTGTGTGTGCACGTGTGTGCTCCTTTGCCTAAATGAATAGATTTCTAAGTTTTCAACTCACTATTGGCTTATATCTGAATATATTTGTCATTTTGCTGATCAGCAACAGATTTTTGCTTAAATATATTGATGCAAATGGCCAATGGCATGAACATTTGTCTAACACTCTTAACTTTCATTTTCTAAAAATTCCAGGATCCAGTGACACAACCCTTAAACTCTGGAAAGGCAAAACATGTGTACACACGTTTGTTGGACATACTGGTTCGTGGCTTAGTTGTTACAAGAAACATTCTGGCTTGATTCTTAGGCCCTGTTCTTTTGGACTTATTTTCAATTTAACTCAGAACAACAGGGCTTTAGAAAACAAAGATTTTTACTTCTCAGCTTTATTCTTCATGTTCTAATGCCTAACATAAATTTTATAGATACTGTAAGAGGTCTGGCTGTGATGTCTGATTTAGGAGTACTTTCTGCTTCGCATGACGGGTAAGAAACTCTCTATGCTTGTTCCTCTTTCTTGTGCTCATTTTCTCTCACCTGCCACAGACAATAAGTTTCTGTTTTGTCCCGAAGTTTTATTACTGACACATGAATGTTCATCAAATTTGGTCTTTTACTCTATAACAGGCATTTAACTCCTTTTCCCACTGCTTTCATAACTCTACCAATCAGGCATTGTGCTGGTTGTGTGACTCCTTATCTCATCTAATGGTGGGTTTAATTTTTCAGTTCTGTGCGACTCTGGGCACTGACGGGTCAAGTTCTGTTGGAGATGGTTGGTCACCAATCAATTGTATATTCTGTTGATTCACATGTCTCAGGTCTTGTTCTAAGTGGTAGTGAAGACAACACAGCCAGGATATGGAAAGGTTGTCAACTACTTCCTTTATTAATGTAGCTTCACCAAGTCACTGTAATTCACTTCATACTTTCCCTTGCTGTTTTATGTGGCTTTTAGAGCTTTTAAGTCGTCTTTCAGATTTTAAGGAAATATTGAATGAACTTGATCAAATATGTGTCTGTTATTTATCTAATCCATCTATCCCAGTTAATGCATCCTGCTTGAGTTGTTATTAATTAACTTTATAAACATTAGACTTGTCTCTTATTGATGCAAAATAACCCCACTTGAATTGTGTAGTTTAGATTGAGTCTTGTGGCATATCGATTCTTCTAGAGGAAAAAACTATTCGTAATATAGGAAGTTGAAAAGACAAGTATAAGAGTAGTCTCTTTGAGTTACTTTTACTAACTAAGCAATTATAATAGGATTATCACAATAAGAAAAGATGGGCATTTTTGTGGTGTGGTGACCTGTGGGAGTATTTTTATTGTTTTAATGTGCAAGCAGCATTCACATTAGTGTGTTTGGTCACAAACTTGTACTTTGGGCATATAAGTGAACTAGATTGGAAATGATTTAAGTCTTTCTTATTCATTCCAACTTTGAGATCTTAGTTTGGTATCATCTTCTGTGTGGTTGGTTACAAACTTGTTCTTTGGACATAGTTTTGGTACTTTGTTTCTGATTGGGGTAGAGCCTCATAGAGGTTGGAGTGCTGACCAATTAGCCAGTAGACTGGTAGTGTAGGAGCGTAGGTACCACATACTTAATTTGCGATTGAGGGATAAAGTTTTGGTGTGGAACATTGGAACTCCCTTTTACCCAGATCCAGTGTGGAATGTATAAAGCACATCCTTATCTCATACCATAAGTATTAAATTGTTTTCAAAATTTCTGAGCTCGCAATTGGTGGAATTCCTAGTCTAGCTTGATCAAGATGTAAGGATCCTTGGTGTAGCAATTGTATCTGGATCATTTTTTGTAGGAATGCATGGACTATTGTTAGGTTGTTGTTTCAACAGGACATCAGTTTATGTTTGATGGTGAGATTTGAGGTTGCACTAAATGTATCTTCTTGTCATTATAATTCCGGATCGATCCATTTCTGATTTTTTAATGCACTGAGAATATTTGCTTCGCTGATGCCTTGCCTGCTCAACCAGCATTTTCTACATTCTCAAAACATATTTCACACATATCTATGCTTCTTGGTCATGAAGAAAATTCTTTTTGCAGACGGTGTATGTGTTCAAGTAATTGAGCACCCTGGATGTGTTTGGGATGTCAAATTCTTGGCAAATGGGGACATTGTTACAGCATGTTCAGACGGAGTAGTGCGCATTTGGACAACGCATGCAGATAGAGCAGCAAACCCTATAGAGATTCAATCATATTCTGAACAACTTTCTGCTTACAAGATCAGTAGGTAATTATGCACCCATATATTCAAATATCTTTTAATTCCTGGACATTGCTATAGCTTGCGTAGTGCTGTCTAAATTGATGTCTTACATATATGATTCCTATGAATGAGATATTCTGTAAAAATCCTGAAAACAGGTCTGTGTACATGAAACGGACAGCATTAAGCACATTTTTATAGGTATCATTTGAAAATGTAGTGACTGGTTTGTTATTGTGAAATGGTAGTTTGATATCTTTTATATGACTTACAAAAGATCATCCTGCAGTCATGGCTAATGCTATTTGCTTTTTGTTTGTGTCAGAAAGAGAGTTGGGGGCTTAAAATTGGAGGAGTTACCTGGATTGGATTCATTACAAGTTCCAGGTTCGATGAAAGTAGTTATTGGCTGCAATCCTAATTATTTTCTTCTAAATTGATCTGCATCATTTTCCCATTTTGCAGTTTTTTTCCTCAGTTTTCTTTCCCTGATTTGATATCTGAACCGCGTTTATGTTCCAGGTACGAGTGATGGACAAACAAAAGTTGTAAGGGAAGGAGACAATGGTGTAGCATATTCTTGGAATATGAAAGAGTACAAGTGGGATAAAGTATGTAACCTTTGTGTCCTTTGACACTCTTTTTTCTGTCTTTATCCCGCATTAGGTCTGGTTATAACCAATGAGTTCTGAGTTTAGTTCTGATTTCCCATATGCCAAGTCATAGAATGTTTAGATTTGATGTACTTTGGGGTCTTGGGGGTTGGGTGCTAGTTTGGAACATTTTATGCCTTAAGGTTTTCATCTATATCCTCTGTGAGTTTTTAAAATCAAAATTTGCTTGTCACCTTTCATTTAAAGAGTTTATGGTAATTGCTAGCCATGCTAGGCTGGCAGTTAATCCTAAAGCTCAATATCTAAGCACTAATGTATAATTTTTTTTGAATTATATATTTTTGGAATATCCCGCATTGTTGTTGAACAGACTGTAAACTATAATCGTACCCTTCCTGTCGTTAGTATAAGAGTATTAGTCTGTTGGTTTTGTGACTGCTGTGTGGCCTGTCGGTGGTACTGGACTATTAGTGCTGTACATGTCTTGTGGGCTGTCTAATTGGGTGCTAATGTCATAGAAGTTCAGGGTGTTCTAGTCAGGTGCTTCTTTTGATATTTACCGATGTGAATAATCATTCTTACTATGTTGTTCAACTATGTATAGTGAAAATCTGGTTTATGATTAGGGTTTGGCATTTTAGCTTTTGTATTTGATGGGGGTAGATTTTGCAGCAAGTGTCATTATGTTATTGAGTATCCTGTGTGGTTTGTAAGTACTTAACCTGTTGGTCTGTTGGATATCACATATTATCAGCAGTGCTATTGTGGAATATCATTTCCCTTGATGAACTTATACTTCCTTTGCTTCATATATTATTTTGCTACATCTTTCTTTAAGTGCAGCATCAAATTGATTGAAACACTACTTTATTTGCTAATAGGTTCTCTCTGTCTGTATCCTCATCACACGAGCCCCCCCCCCCCCCCCCCCCCCTTTATTTTTTTCCATCACATGGCCTCCTAAAATCTCGTGCCTCCCTCTATGTTGCGTTAATATGAAATGGAGGAAGTACATAGTTGCCTGAGTTTGTGATTTCGCTTTTTGTCCATTATTCTTGTTGCTAACACGTGTAGAATATTTCCTCAGATTGGTGAGGTTGTTGATGGACCTGGGGAAGGCCTTAAGCGTCCTGTACTTGATGGAAAGGAGTATGATCACGGTGAGTAACTTATGGCACTAAGCATTTTGCAACTATGTGGAGTGGTGGACCAATTGTCACCTGTTGCTTGGATATTATCAAAGATTTATTGTCCCTTTTTTTTTTTTATTATTGTCCCCAATGACAAATGTTGGTGAATTGAGTAGTTAACTTCATATGCTGCTTGTTTTCTAATTTGCATTTGTTTTCACCTTCTCCTTATTTTGTTTGTGTCTAGTGTTTGATGTTGATATTGGAGATGGGGAGCCTATTCGTAAGCTGCCTTATAATCGATCAGGTACCTTTGTAATTGCTGGATAATGTGCCGTTAGTATCTTGTTGGAAGCATATGCAGGCAACATGTTTTGATTCTTTGTCAAATTTTGCATTTCAATTCTGTGAATCTCTGCTTCACAGAATTTATTTCATTGACCTTGATCTTTTTTTCTTCTAGATAATCCATATGACACTGCTGATAAGTGGCTTCTTAAGGAGAATCTTCCACTTTCTTATCGTCAGCAAGTTGTAGATTTCATTTTAGAGAATACTGGTCAGAAGACATTTTCTTTTGATTCATCATTCCGTGATCCTTACACCGGATGTAAGTTGAATATATTTTTCTTTTGATATATCATTCCGCGATCCTTTTTTTTCCTTGATATTAATTCACATTATATGTTTATTTTGGTGCATTTCAGCCAATGCCTATGTACCTGGGGGTACTTCTGCCAACCATGGTATGTGCTTCTGAAAAATTCAGTTTATATAATATTTATATGCTGTTTTATAGTTGATCACATGACAAGTTTTAGGTGGTGCTTGAGCTTAAGGTCCTATATAATGAGTTTCTATGTTCCCTGACGTACACCTTGCTTTTAATCAACAGCGATTTCTAATAAACCTACTTTTAACAATTTCAAGCATATACCCAAGGTACGCTTATACTGTTCTCTTTAACATTTATTATTATTACTCTGTATTTTATTTGTTTTTTTATTTATTTAATTTATCAATCTAATTCCAGATTTTTTTTTCCCAAGGACAGGGTGTTATATAATGTAAATTAAGACTATTTCACCTTTTCCTTACATTTATTGATTAATCATGCCACAATTGAGGAACTGAATATGCAGATGTTTCATTAAATCAGTAGATATAATTTGTTTTATTGGCCTTGCTTTGATTTTCAGAAGTCTGAAGATCTGGACTGAAGCTTTATCATGAACTTTTACGTTAATTATAATGTCCTTAAAGTGTAACTATTATCTGGATATGTTCATATTGTAGTTGTTCTTGAAGACCCTTACAAAGTTACAATGGGAAATGGCTTTCTTATCTTGTGTTGGCGATTAGAAGTATGCTGTTTCATAGATTGTTTTCCTGGGATTTATCAGTTTAATTTCAGAATAAACTGGAGTAATCCTTTAGTGATCCTTGAATATGAAGCTATTTAAATCTAAAAAGGTCTTTTTATTTTTTTATTTTTTTTATTTTTTTTAAAAGACATAATCTAACTTTGCGTTTATACTATTAAATTGCTGAATAATATGTAGATTAACAAGCCTTTTAAGATTTCTTCTTTTGTTTCTATTCTTGGTGAAAAATGCATGCCTTTGTAATAATTTGAGAATCAGCTTTTAAAATTTGAGAGTTCCTGAACCCCTAGGCTTTGAACCTTTAACAGATCATTAATATTCTAGGTTGTCCATTTTGCAGAAAGGTGTCCTCATCTTTGATGTGGCCCAATTTGACGGGATTTTGAAAAAGATGTCTGAGTTTAACAATACTCTTCTCTCTGACCAGGTATGTGCTTTGCTAATCCCTCTACTAATTCGTGTACCAAATGGTTCCCCCACCCATCCACACACATACACACACAGAATGTAGAAATTAATTTAAAATCTGTTGATGTCTGAATGGAGTTTGTACTTTTCTAAACGTGCTGTAGTTGACATTTTATACCTTTTAATGGTAAGGATTATGTTTCAATTGTTTATTGATCTGATGATCCTGATACATAGTGGGTGTAATGTTTATGTGTAGTCAAATGGTAATCTGTGATAACCTTTAGCATTGTTGTGACTCGTTTTGGTTCCATTTGCTTACATGCTTTGAATATGGCTTCTTGATAAATATTCTGAATGATTTCTCTGTTACTAAATTCGAAGGGCCAGAAGCAGCTCTCACTTACAGAAGTGGAAATTTCTAGAATTGGTGCTGTTGTAAAGATCTTGAAAGATACATCACATTATCACAGTAGCAATTTTGCAGATGTAGACATTGACCTGCTGTTGAAATTACTGAACTCATGGCCATTATCCATGGTTTTTCCAGGTTTGCTTGCTGAAAGTTCAATTCATCTTATTTAATCACTATATTTGTGCAATTGTGCTGCATAACGATATTCTGGAGTGTTTCTTTATTATCTTTCAGTCAATGAGCATTAGTTTTGTTGCTCTATGTGATATGTTGTCATTATTTCAGAATCTTTGAAATACATGTTAGAAAATGTGAGAATGTTGTGGGAGCTTTGTCTTCATCTCATTCATGTGTTTTTTATTTGCAGTTATTGACATCCTGCGAATGATGATTTTGCACCCTGATGGAGCTTCTAAATTGCTGAAGCTCATAAATGGTGGAAACGGTACTTAGAACTTCTTGGTTTTTTTTTTTTTGGTTGGTAAGGAGAAAGACCCTGGCGGGCCGGAACCTCTCACAGGTCCTCCCGGCCCGTGTTAGGGGGCTAGGCACTTTGGAAGGTGGTGGGGGGGGGGGGTGATGGGTAAGGGAATCCCCACCCCAAAGTGCTTTTAGTGGGATTTGATCCCACAACGTCATGGTCGTGAGATGCAAACCTTACCACTAGACCAAGCTATGCTTGGTGAACCTCTTGCTTCTATTGCTTTTGTTTGGAGTTATTATTATTCTTTGATAAGCCTGTATTGTATACCATTGACATGAGTCAAGAGGACACCAAGGAATGATATCCTTGTGAATTTGTGAATTGACTTTAAGCACAAATCCAGCAAGTTTATAAGAAATGGATTGTGCATACCCTATTTTTTCCACAGCAAGATAATATGCTCTGAAGTCTGAAGTGTAGTGTATGTTGAGTTTTGTTTGGTTTCAGAATCAATTGATCTAATCTGTACGCTTTTTGGAAAAAGGATATAAATGGTTTGAGTTGTGTCTTTTTTTTTTCCTCGGTAGTTCAAAAATTTATGCAGCAGGCGCAACCTAGTTCATATGTATCCAGTGATGTATGAAACGTTAATTGATCTTTTTGTTCCATCTTTTCCCTTACCTTGGCTAGGCTGAACATGTAACTTGTTGGTGTTGGCACACTTTACTCTTCAGAACTTTCTTTTATCTTCCTCTCCATTGGAAGTGAGTTTGTTGTGAAAAAAAGTGTAAGTGAATGCTTACAGTTTATCTATTTATTTGTCCAGACGCACTAATAGAGTTGATCAAGAAAGTTACAATGAGTCCAGTGATCCCGGCCAACGTTTTGACTGGTCTTCGTGCATTAAATAATCTATTTAAGAATACTTCTTTCCACCAGTGGCTTCAATATCGTCGTAGTGAGGTTTGTCCCTGTCATTTACTAAAGGGCACTTTTGACTGTGACAGTTTTAGATAACATTTATCTATTGTTGCAGATACTTGATGCATTTTCCGCTTGTTACACATCTAATAAGAATGTACAATTTGCTTATTCCACATTAATTCTCAAGTAAGTGCTCTTCATGTTATTTTATCTTCTATTCTTCCACCTGTGTGTGTATGTGTGTGTGTGTGTTCGCACTTTGTTGATGTGGGATATCTCCAAGTATTTTAACATAGATATTACTATAAGCATCCTTGAATGGATAAGAATATCCTGTTCATTTCTGTTCCCTTTGTCATTTGATATGTTTTATGTTGTGGATTTACTAGCATTAATTTTAGTTTCCCGTTCCATTTATAGGCGGTGCAAGTCTTAGATAATTGGGTCTATTAACAGTTGGAAGTCAGTGTTTACATATATGTTAGAAGAGTGTTTTTTGAGGTTTTCTGTGGACTGATACTATGAAATCTTGTTGCCTGACCATTGTAATTGTATTAGCTTTGCTGTGCTGTTGATTGAAAAGAGAGATGAAGAAGGGCAATTACAAGTACTATCAGCTGCACTTGAGGTAAAATACTAAAATCCTCTGGTTCCTTTCAACTGCCCTTTGTATTAAGTTTCTGTCTTATGTGTTGATGCAATTAAAACTATAGCAATCTTATAATGCTTGCTCAGATTCAACTGTTCAATGGGATCATTTTGCATTGATGTTTGAGAATGTCGGAATATATTAATAAATTTTGATTGTATACAGTGGCCAACAATTACTAAATCTGTTTGGAAAACTTAAAAGATATTTTAAAATTGAGGAGTATTTGCGATGCTCATGGATTGAGCTTACAAATTGTTTAAGTATAATAATGCAGAAGTGCTACTTTTATTTGCTGGGTAAAAAGTTTGATTTATTCTCTGGTTGCAGATTGCTGAAGCAGAGAGTATTGATCTAGATTCAAAATTTCGTGCCCTGGTTGCTATTGGATCATTGGTATGTTGTCTTCTTATATCTGTTATGTTATGAGAATGCCACAGCCCACTGGGTAATGTCAAGAGATACTTTCAAGTATAAAGAGGCTGTTTTTGCAATTGTTTACTATACCGGCAGCTCTTTGTGGAGCTTCTGGAGGGGTGATTGCCATACAGTTTTGCTGTGCAAGTCTTTGGATGTTTATATGGTCTTTTGAGTTTCTTGTTTTCAAACTATCTTGTCTGCTTATTTAATACGGAGTACCAAGTACTTTTCTGCTTTCATCCAATCACTATGCATTGCAGCATTGTATATTGGATCCTTTTGCATGGAGTTCACTTATATATCGACTATGTGTTGTATTTCGTGGACCCTTTTGCACAGAGTTCACTCATATATCGACCGTGCTATGTTTTGTGTTTGGACTAGTAGATTTGTTCTGTAACTTGAGACTGTAGTAGACTGATTCTTGTTAGTGTGTTTTGTGAGTCTATTATCTTAGAAGTTATATTGGCTTATTCATAGTTTAAACAATAATACTAATAAATCCCACCTATCATTACTGCGTTATTTCTGGCTTGTTCTTGGACATTTTCTCTATTGACTTCTCAGTTGAAAAAATAAATAAATTATCCCTGTTTTTATATGTGCTGTGATGAGTATTTCTTAAGAGTATTGTTGTTTGCTTTGTTGCTCGTACTAGGGCACATGTCTAATACGGTTATGTTTGTAACTTTCTTAGTGTCTGGGTCAGCTATTTTGTGAAAATATTTGGCCCAAATAAAGTGTCCAAGTGTTGATGATATGACATTGTTTTTGCTGTGAATCTAATAGTAAGTCACTTAGGTTGTAGTCTTGAGAGGACTGTCATAAACTCTTATGTATCTCTCCTCCTAAAAAGAAAACAAAAAAGACGAAGATTAATGTATACCTATTAACTTTGCAATTTGATACAGATGCTTGATGGTTCTGTCAAAAGAATAGCAATGGATCTTGATGTTGAGAGCATTGCAAAAGCTGCAAAGTCTTCCAAGGATTCAAAGATTGCTGATGTCGGGGCTGATATTGAAGCACTAACAAAGCAAAGTTAAGATCTTCGGACCAGATTTCAATAGATGAACAACACACATCATGTTGGATTTTTGCTGAAGGTCTAGGGAGGAATCGGAGGATACTGCTAAAACAATACATGGAAAATGAAACATAGTGATCTCTTGATTTGTACAGTTGTAGCAGCATTGTAACCTCTATTTTTCCTTGGTGTTATCATGTTTCATTCATATAGCCACTGCTACAGCCCGCTTTCTGTTGATTTCTTGTTGCAGTGTTGCTTACCAAAACACATTTAGAGTAATTTTTTCTTTGATTAAGTTTAATATAATGCTCTAGAGCCTTTGAAATCCTATCTTCTTCTTTGACCCCCCCCCCCCCTCCCCCCTCTCCCCTCCTCCACCAGCGCGGCAGGGAAATGATGATTTGTAATCTTAGATTAGGTTCTACCAGTGAGATTTCAATCACATCCTTCGTAAAATTTTCTAAAAATAATATCGTACACACCTCGAAGCATATCACTGTTGCAAATTTGGCTGCTCAAATACTTGTAAATGATTTTAGCTGTGTTAACTTTATATCGAAAACACTATCATAGATTCATACTCACCTTCTAGCATATTACAGTCACAAATTTGTTTTCCCAGTGCCTACGTAAATAATTCAATCTCTCTTTTCGTATAAAATAAGATTTTTTAAAATTTATATGAAGATGAATTTATCAACATTTCACATAATTTTTTTTCTTTAAATATAAATTATCATAAAATTTTATAAATAATGAACAAATAAATACGGAGTATTTTGCAACTAAATAAAAAGCAAATGTTACTCAAGACTTGAGAAGTTGAACTACAAAAGAAAAATTGGAAGAAAATGAAAAGAGAAACGTGTAAAGAATTTTGCGGGAAACAAAATGTGGATAGGATAAGTAGATAACGGTTTATACCACATCTTCTATTTTAATCCAAAAACACAAATTTCAGTTAAAATTATACAAACTGAAGAGAAAACACACTCTCATACTACTCAGTAAAGATGAAATCTTCATCTTCAATTCTCACCAAATCCATTCATCTTTATCGACCCAATAATTCTTTCAAATTCCACCATTTTAATCAACCCCATTTCCCCAATTTGCAAAATGACAGAAAAATTATGACTTTCAGGGTTTGTTGCAAAATCAATGTACCACAAGATAAGAGCAATAAACCCATTTCCCAGAAGATTGTAATTTCTGAAGGAGCTCCATCTTTGAAGGGGGTTGAGGATGGCAGTGGGAAAGTTCCTCCACCGCCGCCGCCGCCAAAAAAGCCAACTTCTTCTGTGAATAGGTTGTTGAAGAGAATCCCTCAAAGGGTTTTGGGTGTTTTGTCAAATTTGCAACTTGCTATTGGAGAAATGTTTGCTATTGCTGGTCTTATGGCTATTGGTATTGCTCATGTTCTCTCTCTTTTTGTGTCTATTTATTTATGAGTGTGTATCGAGTTACAAGTGCAATGATGTAGACGACATTTGATTTTTGACCCAGATGCCATCCCAAGGACTATAATTTTCTCTTAAGCTTTGTTCAATGTGGAATTGTAGGGTTAATTTGAAATTAGTTGTTTATTGAATTGATCATTAGTTTGCTAATTTGTTGCTACTATATGTTTTATGCCATTGTTTGTCTAAATTTGTTGTTGAGATTTGGTATTTAGCAATTTTGCTTGGTTGATATATAGTTTTGTCTTAGCAAGATTATGCATGTTGTTCAGTTAGGGTAAATTATGTCAAATAACTACAGCAGTTCTGGGTTTCAAGTTTTAGCCAATTATATGAAATTGGGGAAATATGTTGATTTCATATTAAGTGTAGTCAAGTCCAGAGCTTTGTCTGAGAAAAGGATCACATAAGATGTAAAGAAATTTCATGGAAAATTGAAGCTTATTATTACTTATGGTCTTGTTGATTACCAATTTGGCAAAATGAGTTGTGTTGGTCACTAATTGTTGAGTTGGTTTATTATTGTTGAATGGATGTGCTTGGTTTTTATTGTTGTTTCAAGTTGTTTTTGATCGTCCTCAGATTTTTATAATGTATTTGAATATATACTGCAGGTACTTTCATTGATCAAGGCGAGGCTCCCGATTATTATTTTCAAAAATATCCAGAAGATCATCCTGTACTTGGATTTTTCACTTGGAAGTGGGTTCTAACACTTGGGTTTGACCACATGTTCTCATCGCCAATTTTCCTTGGAACATTAGGACTGTTAGCAGCATCTCTAATGGCCTGTACTTACACCACACAGATTCCCTTGGTTAAGGTCGCACGAAGGTCCAATATGAATTTCATACTATGAGTTTTTTTGGCTGTTCCAAAGCAGCTTAGGTACAATATAGTCATATGTATGTGTTTTCCGACAGATGGAATTTCTTAAAGTCATCTGAGGCCATTTGCAAGCAGGAATTTTCAGAAAAACTGCCTAGAGCATCAGTTCAAGATTTGGGTGTTGTTCTTATGGGGGCTGGATATGAGGTACAGTATAGCAGTTTTTCAGGTTTATCTAGAATCAGATGTTTATTAAATGAGCTACAAATTTCTTTACTTTTGAGCAAAATTATACTACGCAATCTGCAGTCAGATGTGTAATCGTGGTTGTATTAAGAGGATGTTCTTTAATTTCCGTTAAAAAAAGGAAAGATTCAATCAATCAATCAAAGCCTTAATCCCATGAGTGGGGTAAAAAGGGAAGATTATGATCAGCTAATCTCCTCTTCTTATAAGGTTTGTGAATATGGTTTCTGTAGGTATTCTTAAAAGGACCGTATATGTATGCTTTCAAGGGTCTAGCTGGCCGGTTTGCTCCAATTGGAGTTCACCTGGCTATGATACTAATAATGGCCGGAGCAACACTTAGTGCCACAGGGAGCTTCAGAGGTTCTGTTGATGTTCCTCAAGGACTAAACTTTGTCGTAGGTGATGTGCTCAGTCCATTTGGAGTCCTCTCAAAGCCTACCGAAGCTTTCAATACAGAGGTCCATGTTAATAGATTCTCAATGGAGTATTATGAGAGCGGAGAGGTTGGTAAGCCTTTTGATCTCATCTTAAATCTTTTGTTTCAACAAAAAGCTGTTATCACATTCACCGTAATTGTCAATGCTCAAGGCCTCGTTGGCTTTCTGGATAACTCGTTTATGTTAGTGACGTTGACACACTTTCTACCATGTTTTGTTTGGTGATCAATTAGATTATTGGGGGTAATATAATACTACATTTCTGGTTTTCATGCAGGTATCACAATTTTACACTGATCTCTCTCTGTTTGACCTTAATGGGAAGGAGGTGTTGAGAAAAACAATAAGCGTTAATAACCCTTTGAGGTATGGAGGAATTACGATCTATCAAACGGATTGGGGCCTCTCTGCTTTGCAAATTCTCAAGGATGATGAAGGTCCTTTTAATTTGGCAATGGCTCCTTTGAAGTTGAACGGTGACAAAAGACTTTATGGAACTTTTCTGCCTGTTGGGAATGATGACTCTCAGAATGTCAAGGGAATGTGAGTACTTTGGTAAATTTATGTAAAATTTCTATCAATCATTTCTTACTAGGTCAATTTATGTGTTTTTTTGCACTTCTTGCGAACTTGCAAAAAATAATCTTTTCTGGAATATGTTGTTTTCTGCTGGTATAAATATGCTAGCCCTTGCCAAATTCCTGCATTTATCTGTGGAAAAGTTTCATATTATTTGTTTATGCAGATCGATGCTTGCTCGTGATCTACAATCTATTGTCTTGTATGATCAAGATGGAAAATTTGTGGGTGTTCGACGACCAAACTCGAAACTTCCAATTGACATTGATGGGATAAAAATTGAAATTCTAGATGCCATAGGAAGTACAGGCCTTGAACTAAAAGTAAGTTTTAGGAGATATTCCAGATTTGTCAATTCTTATAACCTCATTTAGCTTCCCCTTGGCTAATTCACGTCTTTTCAGACTGATCCTGGAGTGCCTGTTGTATATGCTGGATTTGGTGCTCTGATGCTCACAACATGTATCAGCTATTTATCTCATGCACAGGTGATTTTCTGAGCTGTTGATTATCACTCTTCAATGATTTGTTACGCAATTGCTACTTGGATATACTAATTCCATTTTATCGCCATTTTACAATGTTTACATTCCTGTTGCACCCTCATGAAAGATCTACTGCTGCTAGTATTAAGGGGGTGATTGATGTAAAATGTAATAACTTCGGTAATTAGCGAGACAGAATACACGGGGATTACTTGATTTTGACAGAGAAATTAAGTGGCATGAATTTTCTACCTGGGGAAGAACACTATTGATTCTTCTAGGCATGTTTGTTTTTTTAGTTCAATTTTGTTGATACAGGCTCACATTTTCTTTCTTGCAAATTATTCTCTAGATATGGGCTTTACAAGACGGAACAACTGTGGTGGTTGGGGGGAAGACAAATCGTGCAAAGGGTGAGTTCCCAGATGAAATGAACCGCTTGCTTGATCGAGTTCCAGAACTGGTGGAAAAAACTATAAACAAACCATCTGAAAGCATGAGTGCATAGCTTGCACTTCAAATGAAGTAACAGTCAACTTCAGAGGTGCATGAGGTAAATTTCAGGGGGAAAGAAAAAACATAGCTCCACATGATTCACAATATACCAGTAAGAGTGCTTCCGCAATTTGACAGTAAAACACATTGTCAAAATATATGTTCTCAATCTCTCATTGATAAATTCCATGTATAGTTGTAGTCATTCTTTGGAAGTGTTTCTTTATGGTCTCTGAAGCTTGAGTATGAAAGAATCTCAAATTCTCAAGCTCTCATATTCGGTTACTTTTTTCCCCAAAATATGTGTTAATGTATTACATGTCAAGGGCATACTAGTTGTATAATTGAACGAACTAATACATACAAAAAGGTTGAAATACTATTTACTATACAATGTTATAGTCATTGTGGTGTAATTTTTCTTATCTGAATGACCTGCTGTTAGCCTGTTGATCATCCATCAGTCTACCAGCACCACTCTTTACTTTGGTTTTTTGCGTTTCCTTTCACCCCTGTTCTATGCATATGAAGGATCTATGTTGCTCGGACTCTCTTCCAATTACTCGTGTCAGATCCTTGACACTCTGACATGAGGAGGAATTGCCACTCTAATTTGGACTGAAAACAAGGAAATTTTCCTTAAAAAGACACCAATAACACTTGGGACACATAATTGTGTCTAACTAACATGAGTACCCAAGTCCCTGAAGTCTGAGTGACATTAGGGAGTAAAAGATTGTATTGCTAGAATAAGAAGCATTCGAGAATGAAGAACTGGCTAACCTGCCTAGTAATAATGGCAGTCACATCGGCATATGCCTGGCACGTTGCCCAGTTGCCCAGAATCTGTTTTTCTATGAGTTTGCTGCTGTATCTATTCTCCATAATGTTGTTGAAGGTTGTCTATGGTCTCTTGGTATATTTCTTCAAAATCTTTTACTTTGTTCTGGCCTTCTGGGCTGTATGTTACATTGTTACCTATATGACATCAGTGTTTTGTCATTAGTTATGTTTAAATCTAATACCTTATTTGTAAAATTATGGCCCATTTTTAACAATATGATCTGCCACTCAAACTTCAATAAACTGAGGGTTCGTTTGGCATTGATGTGGTTTTCTGTTTTTTGGTTTTTTTTGTTTGTTAAAAGTATATGATATATTTCCCATGATGAATCAAAAATTATACTCCCTCCGTCCCCAAATGATAGTCCCTTATGGCCTATTTTTAGTCCCTAATTGATAGTCCCATTTGCTTTTTTCAAGTACCATTAATATCAATTTTTTATCAAAACTTCCACCAATTACAACAATATTTGTGCAAATTTAACTTTCCCATGTAAATTTTGTTTTTCAATGTACTTTTATTACTTTCTCTCTCTACTATTTTACATACCCAATGTAAATTTATATTATCAATGTAATTTTATTACTTTTATTTAAGTTTCTTAATTCCCGTGATTTTTGCCCATAAGGGACTATCATTTGGGGACAGAGGGAGTATGAACTTATTAAAATCATAATAATTTTGAAAACTGACAACAGAAAAGTGAAAACACCTTTTTCTTGTTTCCTGCTTTTGATTTTCAAAAAAACAGGAAATTAAAAAAAATGATGCCAAACAAGCCCTGAGCTTTAAATTTTCTCCTATGAGTAAATATGAACTAAAAAGAAAGACTATATTGGTTTTATAAAGTATAAACAATTGTCAACGGCTAAAAAAAACACTTTTTGAATGTATGAATAAGGTTTTGTTCATTGGACCCTCTTATACCTTGCATAAAACAAAGGCTGTTTAAAAAGTATCATGGTAATAAGACTTTAAAGTAAAATTGCTTCACATGTATAACAAATTGCGTTGACTCAAATAAAAACATAATATTGATTTCTGGTAAGGATAGAGATAAGGGAGAAAAAAAATTATTATTAAAATCTTTTTTTAAGATGGAGATAAGAACTTGAGATGGGGAATAGGGATATGGATAAAGTTAAAATCTCTACGGTTATATATGTAAATTTGTCATTTATTTTAATCTTATTCTCTATTTATATCGATAAGGCATAATCATTATTTTATCCTTATCTCACACACAAATTTCTAACCTTTATTTCCGTCTCTATCTCCATTTCATACCATACATCTCGCAAATGTCCACGACTAACATAATTAAAAAAATTGTTAAAAACCCGTCTTTAATTAAAAAAAAATTATTATATAAATAATAATTAAACAATCAAGCAATTAATTAACCACAAGCTACTAGAATTGTCTATAAAACTAAAGTTGACAGACAGGTCCAAATTGCTCACGACATTGCTAATACCTACAAGCTCAACGTTTGTTTTTTCACAATTTGATACCAAAATTTGTTTTTCCCCAATAATTTATGTTAAGTTCTGTCAAAAATAATAATATTAATAATAATGATAATAATAATAATAATAATAAAAGTTAATATTCAAAATTACATATCAAAACGATTATAGTTAGTATATACCACTATAGTTAGTATGTTATGAGTAAACTTTTATGATACATTTTTTTTTCTCGATAAATCTCCTTAACTATACATCAGCAATAAAAAAAATTTACGGAGTAATAAAAATGAATATTTAAAACTATACTCAAAATGAGTTTTGTTTAGAGTAATATACGAAGTCATGAATCTCATGATCTTAAAATACACTTGAATATTTTTATTTTTTTAAAAAATGGAGTGTTTATTATGATTTTCTTTTTCGTAGGAGAATTTTTAAAATTAAAAATAAAATGTAGATTTAGGTTTAAAAAAATACCATTGGCCTTCATTTTGCTATATGGGCTGGACTTCAACTAATCAGATCTATTTATTAAAAGCCCAACTATTTAAAATACATTTAGGGTTTCGTAATAGTGGGGGCACTGCTGGCAGCTTTCACGCCTATTAAAGGTGACGTTGGTACTTCTATTTTTCATCCACAAATCAACCAACCCTAAAATAGTTTAGATCTGTCCTTGCCGCTCTTAGCTCAGAGAAAAGCAAAACAACCAGATGTTTTCGAGAGAATGAAAGTACACATCCAAAGTATGAGTTTCTGTTTTTTCAGAGATCTCATCGGAGAGTTCTCTCCGCAATTGCAATCAAGCCGTATGGCTACCTCGACCATGGTTTCCCTGTCTAAATACGAACACGGTGTCGTTCGATATCGTGTACAATTGTTATGGGTTCGATCCTAATTGCTACTGTCGCTTGGCGTGACATGATGGATTCGAATCCAATTGTTACTGCCATTTGGCGTGACATTAGAAACGAAAATCTAATTGTTACTGCCATTTGGCGCAATATTTTTTACTTAGAGTAGACGATGGGAAAAAGCTAAACCAGTTCTGGGAGGATGGGAAAAAGCTAATTGTAATTTTATATAAATGTAATTATTAAAATGTATGAATTATTTTTGTTATTCGATTTGTATTTTGTTTCTCCAATATATTATATAAAGTGTTAGGATATGATAAATATTCTAGTTATTATTCTTTATAGAAGGATATAGTTTGTGAATATTTTGTAGATATCTTTTGAGATTTCCTAATGTGATTAGGTCTCAATATTGTATAAAGTGTTAGTTTGTTCCTAATGTATTTTTTCAATTTTCGTTAATAATTTCATTTCTATTTAAGTTGCGCTTTTATAATTGGTAGATTTCCATTTGTTTAATCATAATCCATGAATCTTATGCATTAAATCGGGGAGATAAAAAGAACTCAAAAAATGATTATAATGTGTCTTTTTCAAACTTTGAATGCTTTTTTTCCCTAAAAAGTTTATTCACTATTTTGTGCAAATTTAAATCCGAATATTCGATTACTGGAATCATCGGTATTTTGGTTCAGATATCCGTATTTTGGTTTTGAATTTTTAGTTTTAAAAAAGGTCAAACTCTTAACATAAAATTTTGGCTTAATTAACCCTATTTTGTTTTGGGCTAATCAGCTTACTTTTTCCTTAATAATTAATTTTAGAATTTTTTTTTTGAAGGAATCTTAGAATTAAAAAGTAACGGCGATTAGTGCTATTATTAATTAAACAAATAGGTTAATGTATTATTTTATCATTGTAAATACTCACAATTTTAGGGGAGAGTTTGGAAAATATAAATTAACATAAACATGTATGTTTAATCTTAAACAAGTATCAAATGCTTTTTTTTATTGATGTTACATTGTCAGTTGTCACCCCTTAGAAAACTTGATTTGCATTTTTGAAAAATTGTTCCATTGACTAAACTAGATGAATCCCGTGCGATGCACGGGTCGATCTATTTTTTTTTTTAAATAATTTTTCATATTTATGTGATTACATTTGTTATTTTTTTTTTAGAGAACATTTGTTATTTTATTAGTTGTACGTAATATATTATTTTCTCTGTATTTGTTTTAAAATATTAGATAAAATTCCTAATCTCAAAATATAGTATCCTATTGTAGTGTTTTAAAAATATTAATCCTATGTGGCGCTCTAATAATTTTTTAAAAATAAAAATCCTACGTGGCGCTCTAAAATCTCGGGAAAAAACTCCCCTATGTATATATATATATTAGATTAGATTGGTTGTACGTAATATATCATTTTCTCCGCATTTGTTTTAAAATATTAGATAAAATTCCTAATCTCAAAAGATAATATTTCGTATTTAATTGATGTAACCATTAAAATCTCATTGGTCAATTATACTTATGTGGCACTTAAATTATTTATTGGATAAACTATAATTTATAATCCTACGTGGCACGTTAACTAATCTTATATTAGGTGGCATAATCCTATTGTAGCGTTTTAAAAATATTAATCTTATGTGGCGCTCTAATAATTTTTTAAAAATAAAAATCCTACGTGGCGCTCTAAAATTTTGGGAAAAAACTCCCCTTTACATATATATATATATATATATATATTAGATTGATGATACGTACTAATTGTGGGCTGGCTGCTTAGTGGCCTTAGCCCTAACACTTTGACCTGGTTGGATTATCTGATGTCCTCTCAACCTCAAATATGAAGTATATTTTAAATCGGATTAGGCCTCTTAAATAATACGGAGTACTTGGTACTTCGTAATAAATTTTGAAAATAATAATATGGGTTTAATATGGTTGGAGAATTATTAAGTGTTACAAATTTAGATGATATGTTTAGTTTGACGACACACTTTAGAGAGAAGAGAAAAAATGTTAAAGCAAGTGGGTAAATTATGTGATTTAGCTTATTTTAATCAAGTTTTCAAAAATGAGTACGCGTCAATTAAAAAATAAATGGAGGTAGTAGTTAAGTCGTGCATGGCTAAGACTCTAAGAGCACTAACCCCAATTATTTTTAGGCTTGGATGAATTTATAAAATCTTTTTTATAGGTGGGTGGCCGAGCGGGCAACTATGGGGTTGAGGATCGGAGTTGATGAAGTGGTAAATAAAAGATCATTACTCTATGATTTAACTCCACTATCGACACGGCTACACAATGCAGAGTACTCCCTCCGTTTTTAAATACTTATTCCACTTTTTTTTGGCCGTTTTTAAATCTCTTATTTGGAAATCTTTTACAATATTTGATTTATTTCTCTCACCTAATAGACCCAACATAAATTATATTTTATTAATTTCATATTCTCTCTCCTCCAATTCTCTCCAGTATTTTTGTTTTTTTTTTTACAATTTTTATTCTTCCACATACCCTACTACCTACATATTTTATTACTTTCTCCAATTTCTCCTAAAACTCAGCACATGAAGAAATAGAGCAAGTATTTAAAAACGGAGGGAGTATTTCATAACAACTAACATACTTGAACTTTTTTCACTATTTATATGCTAAGTTTGACTATAGTATTTACACTATTTAGTTAATACGGAGTATTCAAAAACCAATTAGTGCTCCGTAAAATGTTTCACCATTTCCTTCCTTTTTTTTTCTTAATTGGCATGTGATGTGGTCAATGCCAGAAAATGAAAGTCAACGGTGACTTTCCGATCAATGGTGGTGTCTTACAACATTTACCTTTTATAAGGTATTTTCTTACAACATTTTTTTCTATTAGATAGTTTCTCGAAAAAAAAGTGTTTTATAAAGTAGTTTTTTACAAATGTCCTAATATTTATAACGATCTTGCTAACGAGCGGCCCGGGGCGTTAGATAAGGATAAATTATATTGGTTGAAATGGTATTAAGTTCGGAATTCATGACAAAATCACGCGTCGTTTGGTGTGATTAATGTTAATTTTACTCTAATATTTGCACTTTAATTATCTTATCTAACGCCCCCGGGACGCTCATTAGCTTTTGCTTAATGCTTATGTGCAGAATTTATTAATGGTTAAACTCATGCATGCATTGCTTAATGCTTATGTGCCGAATTAAATTGTTTCAACGGCTGGAGTATGATTTTTATGGTATATAGAAATATTTGCTCAACTCCTCTAGCTTAAAGTGATACCCAAAGCAATTAAGTGTGAGTCAAGTGTTAATTTTAATTCATGAATATTTCCCCATTTGCAATCTCAAAGACAAAATTTGTATATTTCCTTTACTAATTGAGAAGGAGCTCTTGATGTTGTTGGGTTATAACTTATAAGTGGTTTGTGAGCAAATTAAATTACTCATTAAGAGTAGTTTACCAAACACTACCTTTAGTTTCTTTTGATACGGAGTACTTCATATTAACTTTTATTTTGTTTTCATACTTGTTAGGTAAAAGCTTTAGGGCCTGTTCTCATTGATTGAACTCAACTGAACTGAACTGAACTGAACTGAATTAAGCTGAGCTGAACTGAACTGAACTGAGCTGAACTGAACTGAAATGAATATTTTATAAGAGAAGGAAATTAGAAGCTAAACTGAATTGAACTGAACTGAACTGAGCTGAACTGAACTGAGCTGAACTAAATTTCAACGTAAGAGAACAAGCCCTTAATATCTCTAGTTATATATCTAAATGTCATTTTAAGAATTCATAATGATACAAAATCAACTAAATTGCACACAATTACTCGTATAATTTCTCTTAGTGTGCTAATAGATTAAACGTGTTAACGTCATATTATTCACGTTTTTAATCAGTAAATCACATAACCGAAAGTTATTACTCCGTATAAAGTCTATCAAATTGGTGATAGCCTTACGTTTTACTCCGTATAAAATCTATCAATATTGTAAAAGCTTTTCAAATAAGGAAATAGAGCAAGTATTTAAAAACGGTCGAAAAAGGAAAGTAGACGGAGAGAGGAAGGGGTAAAGTTGCTTACATTTGACACTTTTTTTCTTTTTCCCACGCACAACGATGCGCATAAAACAGGGCTTTATTTAAAAACAGAGGTGTAAAACAGTCTATTTCTTTAAATATATCGGTGAAATGTTGTTGTTACATGAATCGGATTGGATCGAACTAGCTTCACATGTATAACAAGGTAGCTAGATATGAATATAACCAACCAAATAAAATCAAAATTATTATGCAGGTTTATTCACATCTGTCATATGATCCATTGTGATACCCATTTATTCCATGTGTCTAGAACTCCTGCTCTTTCAACTGATTTACGTCATTTCCAATGTTTTTCAATTTTCAATTTGCATGCAATTAAACTACTCAATTAACAAATCACAATTCACAAAGATATGCAAAATCAGTTAGACACTTAATCACATTTGATCATGATTTATATTAAAGGTGGTAGTATTTATTAATTTGTACTTAAAGTTAATTAATCACTATATATTCATTAAAAATTAGTTAACTTTTTAAACTTTTTTTGGGGAGTTATAAAGAGCAATTGGGTAGCATTTCAAAGACTACCAATTAAATATCAACTGGCAATTTCTTTTCTGTACACAATTGCATGCATTTTTAGTGGGCATAAACTTGTGCATTCTTTGTATGTACCATTTTTTCATATTATTTGTCGGAACTTGATTTGAATTAATAAAATTTCCGTTTTTCCGCGTCTCTCTCAAAATATACTTGTTGCACCCCTATAACGTGTGGAAACCCGTGTTGTATTGATCAGAGTTTTGCAGTTTACACAACATTTTTGGTACAAAAAAAAGAAGCGAGTTAATTTTCTTAGAAAATGGAATTGGAGCAGCAAAACAGTAGACTTAGCAATGAGAGAATTTTTACTACTAGTAGAATATGGAAAGAATCGAAAGAGTTGTGGAAATTAGCAGGGCCAACGATTGTAACGGCAGTCTCGCAGTACTCGTTAGAGTTCGTAACGACGGCGTACGTTGGTCATTTGGGTACACTTGAGCTTGCAGCTGTGTCTATCGTTCAGAATGTTATTAAAGGTTTTGTCTACGGCCTTATGGTACGTACCTTTTATTTTTTTAGTTGCAATGGATTATGTATATGACTATTATTTGTGGATGGAGATGAGTATGGCGTAACATTTTTTTTTTTTTTAGTATTGGTTATATGTTCATTGTTATTTTTTGTTTTAATTTCTTGTGTTGAGGCTAAGCGAGTCTAGATTAAGTTTGAATTTTTGTTGAATTGGATTAGATTGGATTGAATGTTTGGATTCAAACTTAATTTCCAACATTTTTGGTTTTTTGGAATTTTGGGACTAGATTAAGACTCAAATTCTTTACAATTGAATGTTCAAGCTTGTGTAATAAGTTGTGTCTATTTTAATTTGCATTGATATTTACTAAATTGATTGAAATAATTTCCAATGTCAATGAGCATAGAGAAATGACTTTTTTTTTTTTTTTTACAAATTTAATTCTGATTTGTGGGTTTTTATTGGGTATAAAAAGGGAAAACTACATAATATCTTGATATTTTTTTTTTTAAATTTAAGTTTTAATCAAGTTGTAGAACATTGAATTAAAGACAATTTTGAGCATTTATGTTGTTAATTTTGTAGTAGCTTGGGATGGGGAGTGCTCTAGAGACATTATGTGGACAAGCAGTAGGAGCAGGACAATTCAATATGCTTGGAATTTACATGCAAAGATCATGGATAATTACTCTTACTACTGCCCTGCTTCTAACACCAGTATACATCTTTACTTCACCGATACTAAAGCTCCTTCGACAAGACAAACACATTTCGGAACTTGCAGGAAAATACGCGTTGTGGTCTATTCCTCAGATGTTTGGATATGCCTTAAATTTCCCTATTCAGAAGTTCCTCCAATCTCAGAGTAAAGTCAGGGTTACAACGATTATGTCGTTGTCTGTATTGGGAGTACATGCATTGTTGAATTGGGTTGTAGTAATGAGGTTTTCACATGGGTTGTTAGGTGCTGCAATGGTTGGGAATCTGTCTTGGTTTCTGCTTATTTTCGGGCAGCTTATCTATATTATGTCAGGGTTTTTCCCTGATTCTTGGACTGGTTTTTCGTTGTTGGCTTTCTCTTTGAAGGGTTTCATTAAGCTCACACTAGCCTCGGCTATAATGCTATGGTAATTGATTGCTGTTTTACCTATTTGAATGCGTTTTGGAGCTTTTTTTCTTTCTGATGATTTCTGAATATGTTATTGATTGACAGTTTGGAGCTGTGGTATTTCACGATTATAATCCTCATGGTGGGGTGGTTAAAGGATCCAGAAGTTGCAGTTGATGCCGTTTCAACATGGTAAGACTAGTTATGTCCGCATTGCACTTTATCTAGCCACTGTAGAATTGAATAGACTTACATCCACTCTAATTGCAGTATGAATTTGGATGTCTGGACTCTTATGATTGCTCTAGGCTTTAATGCAGCAGTCAGGTAAGTATCAATATCATATCTTGACGCTCCATATCTCGTGATTTTGTAATGACAGATCGAAGAGCAGAACTTAAATGTTTCACCATGGTTTTGCAGCGTGAGAGTATCTAATGAGTTAGGAGCAGGACACCCCAAGGTTGCTAAATTTGCTGTTCTGATGGCAATTTCGACATCAGCAATAATAGGGACCATTTTTACAGTCATGATCATAGCATTGAAGGACCAGTTTCCGAAGTTGTTTTCTGACAAACCACCTGTCATTTATGAGGCTTCGAAGCTTGGTTATTTACTTGCAGCTACCATCTTTGTTAATAGCATCCAGATAGTTCTTCAAGGTATACTACTGGAATTCTTATGTCTTCCTACAATAGAACAGTCTCAGCATTTTTCATGAATTCAGGATTTTACAAATTGTGCATGTTCTCATGAAACTTTTATCTTCAGGTGTTGCAGTTGGGGCTGGTTGGCAATCCTTGGTCGCGTTTATAACCACTGGCTGCTACTACTTAGTCGGGCTACCAGTTTGTGTTCTGCTTGGTTACAAATTTAAGCTTGGGGCTCATGGACTTTGGGCAGGATTGCTAATTGGTGTTTTACTTCAAACCACGATTTTGCTACTCATTGCATGGAGGACTAATTGGAATAAAGAAGTAAGTTTTGATATCTGAGCATCTTTTCACTCTAAAAAAACTCATATAAGGGCTATCCAAGTTTTTTCACAACTAAAATAAGTTATTCAGTTTATACTATAGGTTACAATGCCTCTATAACATTTAATTAACCAGGGTGTGATTATTGTCTAAATGATAATTAGATCCTTCATTCGAACAACGATAAATTCTTTGTTTGTTTTTCTTGTAGGCCTCTCAAGCGAAGAAACGAATGAGAGCATGGGGTGGCTCTACTGATTCTATGTCGACATAAACAGCTCATTTAGTATAGGTTTTACCCTAGAATTGTAGCCAAAAAACTTTTTTTTTTTTCTTATGAAATACAAATAAATACTTCGTATATTACTTAGTTACTTTGTATTTCACAATTAGCACAACTGGAATCATGGAATGAAATTAAAGCTTCTTGGGCATCTCTGTCTTGACAGTTGCAATTTCAACCTTTTAGCTAGTTTGCACTTCGTGAAACCTAATTTACTAATACATTTTTCTCTCTAGTCTGAAAGTCAAAAATTGTTAATATGGAATTTAAATCATTAATGGGCTTGTGTGTCCATCTTCTTCGCCCTATTTCTCGTATGAAATTTTGTGATGGTGTAGAAAGAAGTGAAGGACTAGAAGTTGTTCGACTATAGGGAGGTGGCGGTGGTGTTGGTGGAATGGCGGTGATGCCTGGGTAGATTCAAGACCCTTCAGTACTGGAATAAAAACCAAATGGGGCAGTGGGGCCATTATATGTTCCTCCGAGTACGAAATACAATCACTACACAAGCCAATGCCAAGCCTACTCATACATAATGCTCATGACATAATTACTCGCAGCACATACTGTATTCCCTTCGTCCCTATTTTACTACTACCTCCGTTACATGTTATGTGCAACGATTTGACATAAAGCAGAGAGGAAAAGTGTCTAACCGTTGCACATAACCTGTAACGGAGGTAGTATTTATTTGTCTAATTGTCTCATACTCAATTAAACAGGAATTTAAGCAAGTGAATAGTCAGAGAGGCAGAGAGGAAGTAAATGGGTGGATCATAGTACTTCAATTCTAACTAATATTTAGCTAGGTATCACCGTTTCGTACATTCATCAACTATAACTACACAGAATCAGTTGTATGAATATAACCCTTTAAATGATTATACATTATAACTTACACATTACTATTTTACATTCTTAAGCGGGCACAGCTTCACGCAGCAGTACCTCTTCCCGTTTAATGTCAAAAATCTTGATCAAGGCATCTTCCACAACCTGGTAAGATAAACACAATAAAATGATCAGGGTCGATCACTGAATTCTAAAAATTATAGGTATAAATGCAACTATAATTTATTTATCATGATACAGAATCTTAAACAAGATAAAAACTAATCGCAGAAGCCATCTTATTTCTATTTGCAGCAATAATTGTATGTGCTGCTTAATATCATTCACATCGCAAATGACAAACTCAGATTCTAGCCAAGTCTTGAAGGAATGAGACAGAGTAAGGTTATAGCAGTCAAAAACCAAAGAAGATGTTTCAAGTGTCTACCTTATCTGGGGTAGAAGCACCAGATGTTACTCCGATAGTGATTGGTCCTTCTGGTAGCCAATTTTCTTTTTCAACTAGCTCCCCATGCTGCGAAGATAAGCTATGGTGAGTAACAACATATGGATAATATGACATAGCAGAAGGATATGGGGAATAACATTTTGATGATATGATAAAACAGTAGAATTTCTGTATTCTATACTTACATTCAACTTGTAACTTATTTTGTTTCCAGGGCCTATTCTTGCTTCACTGTCAATCCAATATGATGGGATCCCACGATCCTCAGCTATTTCTTGTAGATGAGAGGTGTTGCTGGAGTTCCAGCCTCCAACCACAAGCATAAGATCAATTTTTTCATCCACCAACTTATACATTGCATCTTGCCGCTCCTAGATAAAGAAAGAGCAAGTAAACACAATTACACACTAAGAATTTTATAAGAATCTTTGGGCAACTTGGTAGCACAAGACAATATTACAACGTTGAAACTTGTAAGACGCTTTATTCAGGTTCTAACAGAAGGAACTTGATGGAGGATAAAAAACATTTAGGCTCTTGTCAGAATCACCAACTTTTAGCCAAATCCTAGATTATTTCTTGGACCAATTGTGAGCACCTATGAACCCTGAATTGAGCACAAATTTCCCTGGTCTAGCGGTATTTTGTGAACTGGGAGAAATTAAGCAGGTTAGCAGATAACTGCTACTAAATATGCTCATCTTTCATTCAGTAAAAATACTAAGGTTATAAGAGTTAAACTGGTCTTAGGGATACGGGAGTTTAGAGAGGAGAAAGTACTTGAGTAGCATCACAAATTGTGTTGAAACTCATGAAGTGGTTGTTTATATTCTCAACTCCAAACTTGCGCATCATAGTTCTCTCAACCAGCTTTCCTACAAAATTGAGATAAGATACTCATTAAAATCGTTGGTCAACAAAATTACAAGACATAACATAATTCTGCTAAGTATAGCTAACCAATTTCTTCTGTTTCTCCCTTGAGCATAGTAGTTTGGTTTGCTATTCCAACTTTTACAAGGTCTCTGTCTGGATCAAACCCATCAGAGACAGCATATTTGAATTTCTGCAAGAAGGGGATAACAAACCCTACCATTAAAAAAGGAGTAAAAGAGACAGAGAAAACTATCCCTTAAGCCAACATACTTCATAGTATGAGTGGAAGAATATACCTCTAGGAATGCCTCTCTGGTTGAGCTAGACCCATCAAGTTGCCCACCAAGAATATAATCGCACACATAATTTGCCTAGATGAAGCACATACATCGAAGATATAAAGCAATGTACAGTATAACTACAATGAACATAATGCTATCTAAAATAATGTGAACGTAATTTACCTCTTTCATATTCTTCACAACAACGTATGTCCCAGCAAAAGATGAAGTCGCAACAGTCTCCTCATGAGCATACTTCCCATGAATAATTGAAGTATAATCTCCTCTCTTGTGCTTCTCCACTACATTCCACACCTATAAAGAAATTCATGCACATAGAAAAGAATAAGAGAGAGTGAAGTCATCAAACATACAAGTATAACTTTAATTCTTCATAAGTAAAAATTATAAAAGTCATATATTATGATACAGTAGTACTTATTGAGATGATTTTAACAAGATCCCACATGAATATATACTTTTCCTTACATATAATTCACAAAAAACAGTAAAAGGAGGGGATGTGATAGTGTAAAAGTCAAACCGGGTCAAGTAAAAAAGAACAGAGGAAGTAACTCACTGGGAGAAGAAATTGGAACAGAAGTTCTTATATGTACCTTGTTCACCCAAGGGCAAGTTGTATCTACAATTTGCACTTTTTTCTCACTCAGGGTCAACATTTCATCTACAGCAGCTCCAAAAGCTGGTAAAATCACAACATCACCTTTGTCAACTACCTCAAATTGCTTCTTTCCATCCTCAAGAGGAATATTCTGCACTTCCATTTCTTCCAGTCGCTGCAACAAAAGAATTCAATTATTTCAATAACTCATGGTTGTTTTATGAATGAGCACAGATGGGAGTGACGCTGACCATGCTAATCAAGGGAACTCATTCTGCAGCCCTGCAGGTAAACTGCATGCACAGAAAGGGGCTACACTCTAACTTAAATTAAACATAAATGCAGTACGGTGCGATAAAACGCTTGATAGAATATGAAGTAAATGCATTAGACATAGTAGGGAGATGATAAAAACCTGATATAGTCTCCCCAGGAGTTCAAATGTACACTCATGTAAATTACAAAGTTCAGAGCAGGCAAGTCAAGTATCATGAATATACAGTGTTTTAATTGCAATTCAATATCATTACTCACTTTATCAACTATCAAATTTTCATTTTTCAAATAAGTTAAGATGCATTTACTATATATTCTATTTCAAATGCTTTATATTTCACTTGATCTTAAACAATCACATATTCTATTTCAAAAGCTTGAGATAGAACATGTTATCCTACTCCTAATACATTATCCTATGAAAGGATTTTTTTTTTATAAAAAAAGGCTTGTAGACCTTATTAACAGTCGGGTTGTGGATGATTTCGTTAGTGATCCAGATTCTCTCATCGGGAAACTGTTTCCTCGCTTCATATGCAATCTGAACAGCTCGTTCCACGCCCCAGCAAAATCCAAATGCTTCTGCCAACTTCACCGTGACATTACCCCATGTATACACGTATCCATTCTCCTTCAAAGTCTTTATTACATCACCTGATGTAAACAATAGGAAACAGAACAAAAATTTGTCAATACAATTATCCACCAATCTACACAAACTATATCATTTATAAAACAATAACAATATAAAAACTCAGCATATATACTGAATTCATACAGAAATTAATTAATCAACACCAATTTCACAATCACCAATCCACATAAATTATATATTTTTCAATGAAAAATCATGAAAAGCCCATCATATCTACCAAATTCACACAGAAATTAACTTAAGAAACACCAATTTCACAAATTAAAGCTAAATGATCATTGAAATGACTCAAATGAGCTTAATCATCCAAACATTAATTGCAAACTATATCCAATTAGACGACACAGATAAGTTCAATTACAATTTAAACATTAATCACAACATCTAAAAATCAGAAAATCAACCAATAATTTCACGCACTCCAATAAAAACCAACAAAATTAGGGAAAATTACAAATCAACCATAAAAATCAACAAATTGAACAATGAAAAGAGCAGAAATTAAAGAAACGTAACTAGTATACTCGCGATTCATAAGCTGGAGAGTCTCGGCTTTGTATCCGAAACCTTTACGATTGTAATTCTCACTCCTGGTCAAGTTGTGATGGAACTTCTTAGCGTCGAAATTGGTATCAACGGCAGAAGATGAAGACGACTCTCCGGCGGCGCAACGGACGGAGAGATGAGGTTTCCGGTGAGAAATTGCACGGCCGTGAGTTTCCGGCAAGCGGAGGTCGGTGGAGGTGAAGACGCGGCAGAGATGAGGCGAAATCGCCATTGTTGGTGCTGATTGAAGCTTGAAGTTGACAGAGGAGAGAGAAAGACTTTGGTTGAATGAAATTTACAAGAAGTTCAGTGGATTGCTACTACTGGGTAATGAAATTATGAATGGAGTTTTGGATTTTGGGAATTTTTTTTTATTTTATTTTTTTTATTATTTTTTAAATTGTGTTTATTATCGTCGTTGATTTATAAGCTTGTAATGTGATTGTGTTAGTAATGTGATTGTGTGAATATGTGATTAGAAAATTAATTCTCGCCAAACACATGGGTTCGTAATTGTGGAGTCCTGTGGACTCTTTAGTCATTTTCAATAAGTCTTAACAAAATTGTTAGACCGTACTCATATTAGTCATATAATCATATGAGTCATATCACGGTATGTTTAGTGTTTAAAACTAATTTAACATAATTTTTGTGTATTTAGTATGAGGGATATGGATAGAATATTTGACTATTTAAAATGTCATTTGATTAACATATGAATTATATTGTTGTTCATAGAAAGTGGTAATTCATAAGAAATTATGTTCTTAAATGAAATTCTAAAGAATCTCAAGTTGTTGGTCTTTGACTATGGGAAGTATTCTCATGAGTTTTAATTGACTAAGGAGATCTCGGTAATTAAGTAATTTACTTAAATTGGTGGGTGTAAGGTGTATCCAAGGGTATTTTCTGCTCTATATTGATACAGGTCGGTTGTGGGTCGAGTCAAAGAGGGTCATATTTTATAGGGCCAATATTGGGTCAGGCCAATGCGGGTCACGGGTCAATAATGAACGGGCCTACAAAATATCAATTTAAATAAATATTGGACAAAGCCATTATTAAGTATATATGAATACAAATTTACCTATGTAATTAATTTTACATTATCTAATTTCTTTATTAATTAAATTGGAAAAACATTTTGGCTCTATATTGACCCTACCTAATGAGAGCCCTGTCCATGAAAGCCCCTGTCAATTAAAATCCCTTTAAGCTTGACCCTAACCTTATTATCATTAGGCTATCCTAGAGGTGATCAACATTGACTCGGCCCGATCCGGCCCGGAAATAGGGCGGGTTTGGGCAAGCATAAAAACACATTTTTAGTTAAAAAGCCCGAACCCGGCCCGACAAGCCCGCTACTTTTTACGGGTTTGGGCACGAGAAATTGTGTTAAGGCCCGGCCTGATTTTTTATCACCTCTAGGCTATCCTACCCAATAACCAGCTCTAGTTACATATCTTCTACTCTTCTTCTCTTTAGTGAATTAGTTAAAGTTAAGCAAATACTTATACAGTCTTCAAAAAAAAAAAAAAATAGCAAATACTTATACAATATTATAGGTCAACTCAACTTTTTTTTTCCCAAAAATGTTTACGAGGCCAAGTCATTATGAGACTCACAAAAGGTCCGCCCTTGCCACTGAGTCAAGATTTGATTTATTCATTTTTCATCATTAATTATTGTAGTGCACATTTTTTCATCTTTATTGTTAAAGGTAAACATATATTTGTCACGAAATAATATAAAATCGATAATTAACTTTAACAATAACCATCAATATTTTGATCAATATACTCCGTACGTCTTTATGAACCTCCAACAACAATAACAACACAAGATGGAGAATGGATTAAAAGAATTAAAGAAGAGATACCAAAAAAAACCTAAGTGGCCCAAACAAAATTTAGAGTACACATCTCAACCACAATTTGTAAGTTTAGTGAGGACCCAATTGTCCCAATCATATCTTGATGAGTCTTTAAACTCAAGAATTTAAGGAGATTATTACTCCTCCACTTCTATTCTTGAGTGTTGAGTTTGAAATAGCGGGAACCCAAGAAATACATGCAAAATTCTTTCAATTTATTCTCAAATGGAGCTTCATTCCTTACAACATTCATTGTCTCCTTTAACTAATCTACCTACCCCGCTATTATTTCGAAGTAATTTCGTAAAAAAATGTTATCTTTATGATCGGTTCATCAAATTTCCCAGTCCTACGAAATACCCAGGTGCTAGAAGTTTCCAGAAATCATGCTTTAGAGCTCAATTATCATCTGGTATGAACTTTTTCTTGTGAAATTATAATGTGGGTTTCTGATTATTTTTGTGTAATTGTATAAAGTTCAGTTTTTTATTACTTTAATTTAATGGGTTATTTTTGTTCAATTGATTTTTTTTTTTAATTGAATTGGGTGGAAAACGAGGTACATTGGTTATTTTTTTTTGTTGTTGAATTTTGAATCATCTTTATGCATTTGTAACTCAAATTGAATGTTTCAGTTGATCTGAGAGTTATTTGTTTGGTTATTGATGAATAATTTGAGTAGAAAGTTTGAGAATTAGGAATGGGTGATTAATATGTGAATGTGATCAAGTATGACTTTTGTTAGGTTAAAGCTTCTTCAGGGTAATGGACAGTCGCATAGATATAATGTGTGTTTAGATAATTATAGAAAAGTCTGGAATTAGATTTTTGTAACTTATTATAAGATTGTGTAGGTTTGGAAGTTTTTAAATTTTATGAATTTTTGATGGTTTATTGATTTGGAGTATGTAAAAAATATAGAATTGGATGTTATGGAATTTTGTAGGCTTGGAGTATGCTAAAAAGTATAATGTGATTGAAAGTTCTAGGAATGAGACTAAGAAGTGCTAGGAATATTTTTGAAGATTTATGTGGGTGGAAGAAAGAGAGATTGTGATGGAAGACACTTGAGAAGTTTGGAGGTTAGTTACTTAGATATAAACTATAATTAAGCTAGCTTACTTTGAGTTTAGTATGTGAAGAGCTAAGAGTTCTCGCTAGAAGATATGGTGCGGGAAGTACTCACCAAATAAAGAGAGACATGAGCTCGCTTAAAGTGGGAGATTCGAGTTATGTGCTCATACCAATTATAAGCTGTGTAGATGAGGGATAACTCACTAAAACTTCCACTAATAAGATTGTTGTTTAATTTGTAATCAAATACCCGTGATTCATTATATAAATAATAAATAAATAAATTATAATTCATGATAATATAAAATTGCAGTAATTTCAGGCCCATTATACTTCATGTGTACTCCAAAATTCTATCAACGTGGCTAAGAATATGCACCTGAAGTTGTTCTGAGTATTGTACTGATGAACTTATTAAACTTTTAAGTGGGCTCAAGGCCTCAAGTGTTTTAATGATAAATATTTGTTTGAAAGTGACTTACTTTTGTAATAGTGTTTAAATGGACCAATTCACCATCACAAGATGGTACTAGGTTCGGATCTTAAAACTTTTGTAATGAATTGTTCCAATTTGGATTTATAATTTTATATTCACATTTTTTCCAAAACTTATTTCGTCATACAGTAAACTTGTATTTTTGCTAGGTGCTATAAGATTCAGCTCTTCAACAGTTGAGGCAACTACAGAGAATCTTGATTCCAAAGAGGAAGATGTTGTATTTGTTGCTGGTGCAACTGGTAAAGTTGGCTCACGAACTGTAAGGTTAGAAGCCTTAGTCAAAGAACTCAATGACGATTTCTTTGAAGTTGACCATTTGAACTTGTGGTTTGACTGTTTGAGTTTCTAAAGAGTTGATAAATTTCTCCCAGAGAGCTCTTGAAACTAGGATACCGAGTAAAAGCTGGAGTCAGGAGTGCACAGCGAGCAGAAAGTCTGGTCCAAGTATGTTTTTCTCTTACAAGGAGTACTATTTTGATAATAGCGATTTTTTCTTACCTCTCTTCCATAAGCAATATTACTACAAAATATTAGAATGAAAGCTACGTGTTTTCTCCAACCTCACAAAGATCCTCGTGGGGTTGGGAGATGCAGAGTTGGTAACATACTGGAAAAAACTTGCCAAACTCTATTGGGATGTATATTAAAAACCACAGAAGAGTTTATTGTTAAAACTTCTAATGAACTGGTTAAAAAAAAAAAAACCTTATGATGAAGTGTCTTAACGCTACAATGACCTTGTGGTGATTTGCAGAGTGTTAAACAGTTGAAGGTGGACACAGATACCACAAAAGGACGTGAACGTAAGTGGAATGCACTAGAACAACAATATATGGTTAAATGAAACCAGTAGCATAATTGCAGAAGATATATTACTTGAGAATCAGGCTTGCACTAATAACAGATTACTTTTGGTGTTTAGCCCAGCAATAGAGATGCTTGAAATTGTGGAATGTGATCTAGAAAAGCCTGAACAGATTGTTCCAGCACTGGGTAAAGCTTCTGTGGTCATATGCTGCATAGGTGCCAGTGAGAAGGAAATTTTCGATGTGACTGGACCCTATCGTATTGATTTTCTAGCTACCAAAAACCTTGTTGATGCAGGCAAGTCAGCATTTAAATTAAAATGAACTTTGGTTTTTGGCATTTTCTCATACTTGTTTCTCATGTGGAAACTCTTGCTGGAAATACAATACTACAATAGTAAACAGTTAAGAATCATATATATGTAACTTTCAAACTAACCTTATCCAATCCCCAATGACATGGTCAATTATACAAAAAATCTATATTGCATTGATCAGTTTCCCCTCAGAACTGAAATATGTACATCATGGAGTTGAAGAACCATCAATTTGGTAGACATTGAGTTCTAAATGACTGTCCTTTTATCTATCCTTTGCCTTTTCATCAAATCGCTCTGTATCAATATGGAGTCTAAACTATCTGCTCTTCTTTCTTACTATGAAGTGGCAGATGGTTGTTGGCTTGTTGCATTTCAGATCAGGGATGAATTAGAATATTGCAGGGTTTAAAAGCTGTGTTCATATGACACTCTTACCCTGCCATAGTAGAAGCCTCTTTAAAGAAGGGGTGATGTTATTGCTGTTCTGTTTGACTTACTGAAGAGATGCATTGATTAGAGGAATTTTTCGATGATAAATTCACGACTGATTATTCTTGTTTATCTGACATGCAGCAACTGCTACAAAAGTAAACCATTTTATTCTGGTTACTTCCCTGGGAACGAACAAATTTGGATTTCCTGCAGCTGTATTAAAGTAAGAAGACAATTTTTATGCACCTTTTGAATTATACAAATACTTCAGCTAAATAAGAGAAAATTAATATACCTCATATTGATTGTGGAAGTAACTCTTTTCTTCCTGCTCAAGTTTGTTTTGGGGAGTGCTGTGCTGGAAGAGGAAGGCAGAAGAAGCGCTCATAGCTAGTGGTCTTCCCTACACAGTGAGTGCTACTGTGCTACTGTAGCACTGTGCTACCATGCAAGGTTAGGTGGTAATCCTTTGTCAGTCATCTTCTAATGAATAAGCATGTGGTTATTTCCAGATTGTGAGACCGGGAGGTATGGAAAGGCCTACTGATAGTTTCAAGGAAACTCATAACCTGACCCTTGCACAGGAGGACACTTTATTTGGAGGCTTAGTCTCAAATCTGCAGGTATGCTAATTGTACTCCTTGCTATCTGATGTAGCCGGTAGCCCTTCATGGCTTCATTCATCAAAGAAAATGCTTTAATAGTCTTAACATTACTCCAAACTTTTTCATTCAACCATCAAAGGATATAATAAATATGTTTTTTCCTTAGATAATTTCAGGCATGTACTTGCTGCTATGATTTATAATTTCTGGATGAAGCTTTTCAAGATCTTTTAATTGATAGTACAAGAAATTTGGTTTTCCTAGATAATGAAACTCTATCAGTTAAGTGCAGGTGGCAGAACTCTTAGCAACTATGGCACAAAACCGAAGTCTCTCTTACTGCAAAATAGTGGAAGTAGTTGCTGAAACAACTGCACCATTAACTCCTATGACAGATCTCCTTAAGAAGATCCCATCTAAACGGGAAGAATTACTGAAAACAGAGGTAAAACAATGCCTCCCCATAAGAAAAAGAAACCTGAAATGAGTAATTCTAAGTTCCTAACAGCTCGTTCGTTGATTCTTCATTTGGGCCTTCACTTAGCAAGAGCTTCACCCTTCTGAAGGAACCTGTAACCTGAAAAGTGTCTTTTTAGCAAAATTTGGAATAGATATCAGTTTGTTTTGGCCTGGAGTTCTATAAAAGTTCAATTGACATCGATCAAGATATATGATATTGATTATCTTGGGAGTGTTGACAGTTATATGGTTAATTTAGTAGGCAAGCTCTATTTTTAGCTGCTAGTAAGATTTGGTGAATGAATAAAATATTGGCACATACGTAAGAGTATTTCTAATAGTTTTCACACGGTAGCATCTTCCTTCTCCTGGATTGGTATTATTGTATTAATAAGATGGCCTATTCTATTGCGAACTTTTGGCCATCATATGTTGAGTCAGGTCCCAATCGCATTTAGTAGGAGGTTTCAACTTGAGAGTTATGGGATGATTAGTTGTTTAGATGGAATTGTAGTTGAAGCATTATGGTTTTACCTAGTATTAGTAATCCAGAGAAAAAAAAAAGACCTTTTTTTAGACATTACCCCTTAGATCCTTACCACTGAATCTTCTATAATTACTTTGGGCAGGGGGGTTACACGTATTAAGGGATGACTGATTAGAAATTACTTTTCATAATCAGATATCAGAATCTCCTCGGACATCTGTAGCCTCACCCAAAACGAGCATGATAGCTGAGGCAGCAAACACTCTTAAAGAGGAACTCTCAAAAGACAAATTAGAGGCAAGCTCTTCACATTTCTGTCTCCTATCTGTTATAGATAGTTTTGGCCACTCATTTTCTCATCAATGGTTTCATTATCAGGAATCAGATGCTATAACTAAGACACTTGAAGCAGAAACTGCCAAAAGTTTCATCAGTGAGATACCAACTGATGTAACTGAGAAAGAATCAGTTCAAGACAGAAACATTCTGGCCAGGCCTTTGTCTCCCTACACAATGTAAGCTGATGTCATATAATCTTTAATTGTCTTTATAATGCAGCATGTTGTATATTTCTAAAAGTATTTAACACATTGGCATATGACTTACTGCGACACAGTTTGGACTTTGGACCTTTCAGCTGCTGGTCATTGTTTTTAAAGCAACATGCTGGGTATTGATAAAATTGAGAAAAACAATGAGGGGTGCGGGAGGGGGGAGAATGCTCTGGGTTGTGTATGCCTTTCTCATGCCCTGTCATATGTGTAGGAAAGGAAGCTTTGCAAATTTTTTATCCTTTTGAGACCACAACTAGTGCTTATATTATTTCAGATACAGTTTATTTAACCAAGTTATATCACCCCCCCCCCCCCCCCCAAACATTATCTAAAGCCCTAATTATGACTCCACTAATAAACTTTCAGGTATGATGACTTAAAGCCACCTTCATCGCCATGCCCAACTGCACCTAGTGGTCAAGTTAAGCAAATTGAGCTTGACACTACAGAGACTGTTGCGCCAGATACCTCAACTAGTGTTTCAATAACAGAGGTTGATATTGCTGAGACATCTACAGTGGAATCGCAGAAATTGCAGCCTCTTTCTCCTTATACAGCGTAAGTTATATCATCCAATATATCTGGCTTGTGCTAGCAAAAACACCCTTGACTTCTCTGTCTTTTATGAACAGCTATGAGGATCTGAAGCCTCCCAGCTCTCCAAGCCCATGTCCTCCTGGTAACTCTCGTGAAGAATCTTTGGAGACTTCAACACCTGTGGATGGTGTACCACAGTTCATTGATGGAAATGGATCCTTGGCAGAAGATGTTCAAGAGGAATTGATTTTTTACCACTCACCATTCCCTGTGTAAGTCTTTGCAGCCACATGCTGATATCCTGAGGGTGGTGAAGTCTTGTGATTGTCATCAAACATGTGTAGAAATGTATTAGTGTAGTATGTTTTAATAGGAAGTGAAGAAACAAGATTACCATAATTTGACTTATTTGCTCATATATATGCATCTTTCTCCCACATTTACTCTCAATTGCTTTATTCAAGATGCCCTTTGTATTTTGGCTTCATTTAACCGCATCATAGAAATGCCTTCTTGAAATTTTTATTATATGGATCATAATTTAGTCAAACCATTTAGCTAGTTAGTAGCTGGCTTTCATCTTTACACACAGCATTTGAGATTCCCTTTTGAACTCATAATTTATTTGGAAAAATAGCTAATCAGAAAATTGGTTACTCTTTTCCTTGCAGATATGAAGACTTGAAGCCCCCTACTTCGCCAACCCCAACAGCTCCTAATTCATTGGCCACTTCCACGGCCTCGGATGGTGCTGAATCGCAGACAGCTAGCTTGTCAAATAATGGTCCAGTTGAATCTATTGAAGCACAAAATGCAGGGAATGAGCAAACTTCTGCACAGCCAAAGCCAAGACCACTTTCACCGTATACAATGTGAGTCCATCAACATTCAATCTGTTTTTTTTCCAAATATTTTCTGTTTTACCATTTCAATGGAGAAGAAATTTCTCATCTTGCTAGAATACTAAACTGAATATGCACGCATATAGTCCTGAGAACAAAAATCCAGTCTTACTTTCTGGAAAGGTAGTGGTTACTCAACTGATTTGAGGAATTGAAAGAAGATTTAATTATAATGTCTTTAAAGTTGTATGTTAGCCTTATTGTAACTCATTGAGGCTTAGCTGCTAGCTAGTTAAAGACATTTTCACTGTAGTATAATTATTTGGTAATCTGGTATAGGTGAATATTTTATATTACTGTAGTTTAGTATTATATGGTCTTTAGTTTAAGCATCTATTTATAGCAAATAGGATTCAACACGTACCCTTCCCTTACTTAGATAAAATAAATGCCTATGCTGAATTTCGCACAATGCGCTCCACTATTTATTCATTAGCATTATGGTTGAATAAGGGATGGGAGTATGTCATACCGAATAGTTGGAATAGAATACCAAAATTTTCACTTAGAGCTTATTTCCGGACCACAATGTGTTGCCTGCTGACATCCTGTTCGTTTTTTGGATGAAGGTATGACGATATGAAGCCACCAAGTAGTCCAATGCCTTCACCAGGGAATAACTAACTATTCTAGAGCGGTTACTGCCAACCAAGGGATTACTAACACGCTGTTGAAATTCAGTCTATCTCCATTTTGATGAACTGAAAACTTCCTGTTAATTCTCTGTTGCATCTGGAAAGCCAATGAATATTTTTTGATGTAAAAGTTACAATTTCCATCAGACTGATTTACTAAAATGTATATTTTAATTACGTGTTAAAGCGAAGGGATCTGTTGTGCTATTGTGTATACATGTATAGTCCATGAGAGTTTCAAACTTCAGGGAAGCTTATTTTTTTATCTTAAATTTGGTATCGCATTCAAACGTCATTGATGAATGATCTCCTTAAATATGCTGTTGTCTGGTTTCTAATACAGTATATGTATAAACCAAAGTGCTCAGTTGCAGTGGTTGGTGAACTTTCTGGTGGTTGAATTCCAGCATTTTGGTCGTAGTCAAATATCTCATACTTGCCTGAAATAATAAAAATCATGCCTTTTTGAGCAGCATGGGAAGATTCTTAAAAGAAATGTTTTTATTATTGCAATTTGGATGAATTATTTTTTATTGCAAAACTTAGTAAATAAGAAATAAGCAGTTTCTGACCTTCCAGCTCCATTTGTATCACACCTACTGTCTTTATCTCTAGAAAAATTCTAATTCTAAAACATAACTCATCCATGTATCGCTTGATTTCCTGTGCTATTGCTTTGTTTTGTTTTCTTCAGTTTCTCAGTGCGGCGAATATTGAAACAGACAGATTAGCACTGCTTGAAGTCAAAGATAAGATAACAGATGATCCTTTCAGCGTGATGAACTCATGGAATAACAGCCTCCATTTTTGTGAGTGGCATGGAGTTACATGTGGTTATCAGAACAAGAGAGTGGTGGGATTGGACCTGCACTCTTTGAAGCTCAGAGGCTCACTCTCTCCTTATGTAGGAAATCTAAGTTTCCTCAAAGTGTTGAACCTTCAGAATAACAGTTTTGGCGGCACAATTCCTCCTGAGGTTGGTCGTTTACACAACTTGCAGTCTCTCTTGCTCACTAACAATTCCATTGCAGGGGAAATTCCTTCCAATATATCGCGTTGTTCTAGCCTTATTGAGCTGGGAGCTAGCCGCAACAAGTTGGTGGGAAGGATCCCTCCCGGGTTTGGTTTCTTGTTACATCTACTTCGCCTTGACTTATCCACAAACAACTTGACAGGTACCATTCCTTCCTCTCTAGGAAACTTATCATCTCTTAGTATGCTCCATCTGGGTGGAAACAACTTGGTTGAGAAGATCCCAGACGGCCTAGGAAATTTGAAAAATCTCACCATTTTAGCATTAGGTTCCAACATGCTGTCTGGAATAGTCCCTTTGTCGATTTTTAACCTTTCATTCCTGACAAAATTAGATTTAGGTAGTAATGACTTAGAGGGACACCTTCCTTCGGATTTAGGCAACACTCTTCCTTATCTCCAGTTCTTATCCATAGCTGGGAACCAATTCACTGGACTCATCCCTGCTTCAATCTCTAATTCTTCTAATATCGGAGTTCTCCAAATGTCCGAGAACTATCTTCAAGGACCAGTTCCTTCTTTACAAAAGTTACATTGGCTTACTGACCTTGTCATAGGTGATAACTCCCTAGGCAGTGGCGAAGCTACTGATTTAGACTTTGTTTCTTCCTTGGCCAATGCCACCATGTTACAATGGTTGGATATTGGTCCAAATAATTTCAAAGGAATACTACCAAAAATCATTTGTAATTTCTCAACGCTTACATTTTTGAAATTTGAGAGCAACAGGATAGCTGGGAAAATTCCAACATGCATAGAAAGTCTTGTAGAGTTGCAGATATTTAACGGTTGGGGGAACCAACTTTCCGGGGTCATTCCACAGGGTATCGGAAAACTTCAAAATCTGAATGAACTAGACTTGAGTATCAACCAATTATCTGGGGATATACCCTCCTCAATTGGAAACTTAACCAAGATAACTGTTCTTCAACTGTCTCAAAACAATCTTCAGGGACACATACCCTTAGCTCTAGGAAATTGCAGAAATCTTCTAGGATTAGCTCTTTCACAAAATAATCTTAGTGGCAGGATACCCTCATCAATTCTTAGTCTCTCCACCTTATCTATTGCGCTTGATCTATCTAGTAACCGCCTTACTGGATCTCTCCCTGAAGAAATTGGGCAACTAAACAATCTGGCGGCTCTTGATATATCTGGAAACATGCTATCAGGTGAAATTCCAAGCAGTCTAAGTGGTTGCATTGCATTAGAAATCCTATACATGGGAGGAAACTTATTCCAAGGCGGTATTCCTACTGCTTTGCAGACATTGAAGGGTCTCCGTATTCTTGATTTGTCGCAGAACAATTTATCAGGTGAAATCCCAAAGTTTCTGGTGAGCCTCCCATTGCAAATGCTGAATCTATCGGACAATGTTATTCTTAAAGGTGAAGTTCCCACCAGTGGTGTCTTCAGTAATATATCTGCTGTTTCCGTAACTGGAAACAATAGGCTATGTGGTGGCATAGCTAAGCTAAAGCTGCCTAGATGCAATTTTGTGAAGTCCAAGACAAGAAGATCAAGCCATAGGCTGAGGTTAATTCTGCCAATTCTCTTGGGGGTTCTTGGAGCTATTTTTCTGGTGGTATCTATATCAATTTATATATGCTGTTATAGAAAAAAAACCAAGGAACTCGCAACTTCAGATGATTTGGAAGATTTTCCGAATATGTCTTATCAATTCCTTTTAAAAGCTACAGATGGGTTTTCTTCTAACAATTTGCTTGGTTATGGTTCCTTTGGCGTTGTATACAAGGGAATCCTCAATGATCAAGATGGAAAAATAGTTGCTGTCAAAGTATTCAAACTTGAGCATGCTGGTGCTTTTAAAAGTTTCATGGCTGAATGTGAGGTCCTACGAAGCATCAGACATCGAAATCTCAATAAGATTGTAACTGCTTGTTCAAGTGTTGATTATCAAGGAAATGATTTTAAAGCTTTAGTTTATGAGTACATGATAAATGGAAGTCTGGATGATTGGTTGCATCCAACACAAGCAACCAATAGAATTCAGGACGCGAATCATTCACCAAAAAGCTTAAATATTTGCCAACGACTTGATGTAGCAGTTGATGTTGCTTTCGCCTTGGAGTATCTTCATCACAGTTGTGTTCCATCTGTAGTTCACTGTGACCTCAAGCCGAGTAATGTTCTCCTTGATAGTGATTTGGTTGGACATGTTAGTGATTTTGGGCTAGCCAAGTTCCTGGTCTTAGAAAACATTGACAACTCTCAGCAGTCTAGTTCAGTTGGACTAAGGGGAACTATTGGTTATGCTCCTCCAGGTAACTAACTGAACTGTAACTGTTATCCTGCACCTTATAACATGTGAATTTTCCTCCCACATTTGAAATTTGATAACATTGGAGTTTTGATTTGCAGAATATGGCTCGGGTAATGAGGTGTCTATATATGGCGATGTCTACAGTTTTGGGATCCTTTTACTTGAAATGTTTACAGGAAAGAGGCCAACTGATGACATGTTCAATGACGGCTTGAGCCTCCGTCACTTTGTGGAAGCAGCTTTGCCTGACAAGGTTTCTGAAATATTAGATGATGCACTTCTTGAAGAAATAGCTGTAGAAGAGAACAATAGCAGTATGATAGTGGATGCCTTGATTTCTGTACTCAGGACCGCACTTTCTTGCTCTACTGAGCTCCCTCGAGAAAGGTTGAATATGAGTGATGTTGCTACAAAATTATCATCAATCAAGGGCAAACTCTTACAAAGGAGATAACTAGCTGGTAAAATTTCTAATCATACTATGTTATTGATTAACCAAAAAGAACTACCACTATTTAGATGAGATTCTTATTTACTTTTTACTAGTAGTATAATTTCATGATAATTTTTTTTTTTACCATATAGATAACTCTGAACTTAATTTTATTATCCTGATTAGGCTGCAGGTACATAAATATGATGCTGCACCAAGTTGGACAAGTCTGTGGTGCAGACAAAAATCTTTCAGACAGAAACTTCATTTGAAATAAAAGTCTTTTTGAAAGTATTCTAGTAATGGGAGTAAGCGTCCTAAAAATATGCACTTTATATTTCCAGAATACAAAGCTAGTAATGAAGACATTGTAGGGATTAAGTTTAGACAGCAGTGGACACTGAAATGAACGAACTTGCGATCAGAGGAGCAAAGAAGCAGTCATGCAGAACTTAATTTTCTGCGTTCCTATTTTTCTTTTACTGATGTTTTAGCTCAAATAGCATATGATACTTTCTAAATGGGGTACAATTCTCATCACTTCCTGCTATTGTGAAAAATGTGACTTAGAAATTAAGACTTGTTTTTTCTAGTTCTCTAGTTGGTATCCTGTTTGTTTTGTTATGTTGAAGTGGTAGTTTATTCAATAGGTGATGTAAGACCTCTATTGTAACTGAAAGAAAAATATAGTCATTTTCTTACAGTAATAGTGATAGACTTATAGGGTATTTATTTATTTATTTTAATGTTGTTCTTGTGTGAAATTCACGAAAATAAATTTTCATATGTTGAAAGATTACTTATTCTAAGAAACATGGCAAGTTGATTTTCGAATGATGAGTTGATTCGTGACAAAGCCTAAGCTATATTTGCAAATTGCATATGACTAGATGCTTCAATCGAATTCATAATCCCTGTCCAATTCAACCCAAATGAACATATTGACCAAACATCACTCAATATTTGACACATTATCACCTGTTTATTGCCAATTCAAACTCGAACCACACACTTGATTTGACAGCTCTAAACTCTTGCAAGACTCTATAGGCACCAATCGGCTAATGCGGGCAACATTAAGCTGTCCATATGGTGATATCAATCTACACTAAATGAACATATTGAACAAACATCACCTTATTTTTGACCTAACATGACCTGACCTGTTCATAGCCAATTCGAACTTGAACAACACCCTTGATTTGACAGTTATTAACTCTAGCAAGACTCTATAAGCACTAATTGGCTAATGCGGGCCACATTTAGCTACCCGTACAACATATAAATCTACACCAAATAATCATATTGACCAAACATCACATGATTTTTGACATGTTATAACCTTATAGCCAATTCAAACTCGAAGTGCACCCTTAATTTTGACATTCTAAACTTTAGTAAGACTATGTAGACACTAATCCGCTAACACGGGGCCACCTTATGCTGCCCATATGGTCATATCATTCCAAACCCAAGGGCCTAATTTACTAATTATGTTCTCTTAAGCCCCCAACGGTCCACACCACACGAACCGACATAACTTTCATCTCCCTAAGCTCACTGCGTCTGCAAATGGCTGACTTCCGCTGGCCCGACGACGGCGCGTCAGAAACGCGCCGCCATTGGAGCACCTCCGCCATCTGAATTGTAACAACAAATTTCATCCTTGGTTAGTTCTCACACCTAACTACTCTGTTTCATTACATGCATCAATCCATCTATTTTCACTAAATTGTTAAAATTTAATAATGCAATTCTTCGATTTTCGGTGATTTTTTTGATATTTAATTTTGTGGCATTATAATTTAGATTCTTTTCGATACAATTGCATTATTTAAGCATTCGTTGTTCATTAAATTAAGTATATTGACCCTGGAAATGACGAATTCATCTTTATAATCTGCAAAAATAATTGTTTCATGCAAATTATCATTTTAATTAAGATTAAGTATATTGACCCTGTTGTTTAGCGCTAGCTAATTAGCTAAGGAATTGATAGGTCTCAAATGTGCAAATTGTGTATAACATTATTTTATCAATCCCTAAATTAGTCAAGGATTAAAAAAAATAATAATAAAAAAAATCGAAGATTTGATTATTTCGGTAACAGACAAAATTTTGTATAAAGTAATTTTTTATTTTCGCAATAAGTCTGATAACTATAAGTCTATTATGGAGTAATAAGTTATTGTAAGTCCGTCTCACGCCCTCACCTAACAGGCGAAAAAGTTGGTGTTATTAATGAGTAGAGGACAAGTAAATGATTGTTATGTTTCTTAGTAGTGATTCAAGAAATTTTGGCATCAATTGTTTTCTATTGGTTTTCAGTCAAATGTGATTTTGTTAGCTGGAAAGGATCAATTCTAGGGGTGAGTGTATATCGTGAAAAACTATATATTATTCGGTCTATGTGCTCAAATTTCGGGTAGAGATTTAATTAGTGCTCATTTAGTCATAAGCATAAGATAAGGTGCAGCCAATTATTTAGACCAAATAATAAGATCGTCTATAAAAAATCTGGATTTCACACTAGCAACTTTGTCCTCAAAGGAAGTTAATTGCAGCAAATAATTTAGACCAAATAATAAAGATTGTATTTAAAGAGCTTGGGTTTTAAGCAATCAACTTGATTGTTACTTATAGTGGACTTTGATTTCTGATTTCGCTATTATTTGTGATTGAAAGCATTATTAGTAGCACATACATAACACTCCTTCTGTTAGAAATCTTCACTAAAATCCATGAATCCACTTGTATCACGCTTTGTGTTATGTATAGTCATGTTTGGCATTTTGTTATGCCACCTTGGTTCTGCCATTGCCGGGAACAATGAGTCAGACCGGCTGGCCTTACTTGAAATCAAAGCCGAAATCAATGACCCTGTTGGAGTTATGAGGTCGTGGAATGATACAATCCACTTTTGTAACTGGTATGGGATCAGCTGTGGTCGTAGGCACCAGAGGGTGATGGTGTTGGACCTCCAATCGTTGAAGCTCACAGGTATTCTTTCTCCTAGTATAGGAAACTTAAGCTTTCTTAGGGTGTTGAACCTCCAAAGTAATACTTTAAGTGGAACCATCCCTTCTGAAATCGGTCGTTTGCGTAGGTTGCAGTATCTTTTGCTTGGTAATAATTCCATTGCAGGGGAAATCCCATCAAATATTTCTAGCTGTTCCAGTCTTATTCAGCTGGACATTTTTAATAACAGGCTGGTTGGAAGACTTCCACCCGAGCTTGGTTTCTTGACACAGCTTCAGTATATTGACTTGTCCATGAACAATTTGACAGGAACCATCCCTTCATCTTTTGGGAACCTATCATCACTTGTTGAGCTATATGCTGCCAGAAACAACTTGGTTGGGAGGATCCCAGTTAGCCTTGGGAAACTGACCAACATATCCGTTCTTGCATTAGGCGTTAATAAGTTGTCTGAAACAGTCCCATCCTCAATCTTCAACCTCTCTTCCATGACAATTCTAGATTTAGGAGAGAATGATCTAGAAGGAATTCTCCCTTCAAATATAGGCATCACTCTTCCACAGCTCCAAGCATTATCCCTTGGAAAAAATAGATTCACCGGACCCATACCTGCATCAATATCTAATTCCACAAACCTAGAATATCTTCAATTGCCTTCAAACAATCTTCTAGGTACAGTCCCGTCTTTGCACAATTTGGGAAAGCTTACTCGTGTTAACATAGGCAATAATTTCCTTGGGTTGGGCCAAGCTGAAGATTTGAACTTTATGTCTTCTTTGATCAATGCCACCATGTTACAAGTCTTTGTCATAAGTAAAAACAATTTTGCAGGAAAATTTCCTAGAGCTATTTGCAATTTTACAAAGCTTTCATTTTTAGGATTTCAGCTAAATAACATAGCTGGACAGATTCCAAATTGCATAGAAAACCTAGCAGATTTGCAGTACATTGGTGCTTTTAGAAATCAGCTCTCTGGTGTTATTCCAAAGGAAATAGGGAAGCTCCAAAGTATAGTTGAATTAGATTTAACTGAAAACCATTTGTCAGGGTACATACCATCTGCAATTGGGAACTTAACCAAGTTGAATGTTCTTCAACTTGCTCAAAACAATCTTGAAGGTCAAATTCCCTTAGGTTTAGGAAATTGTAGGAACCTGATAGGATTGGATCTTTCTCAAAACAATCTAAATGGCAGTATACCATCACAAATTTTTAGTCTCTCCTCTTTGTCCACCGGACTCTTTCTGTCTTATAACCACTTAACTGGAGTTCTTCCGGAGGAACTTGGAAAGTTAATCAATCTGGAGAACTTTGATGTTGCTGAAAACAGGCTCGAGGGGGAACTTCCAAGCAGTTTTAGTGCTTGTATACTTTTAGATTCCTTACACTTGGAGGGGAACTTTTTCCAAGGTGCCATTCCGCAAACTTTAGAAACCTTAAAGGGTCTTCATGAGTTAGATATGTCAAGGAACAATTTGTCTGGTCAAGTTCCAGAATTTTTGGTAAGCCTTCCGTTGCAGGTACTAAATTTGTCTTTCAATAACCTTGAGGGACGAGTGCCCACTGGTGGAGTCTTCAACAATAAATCTGGTGTTTCAGTGTCTGGAAATACTGGCCTCTGTGGAGGTATACCTAAATTAAAGCTTCCTAAATGCAATTTCAAAAACATTCAGGAAGCTAGACGGAGCCACAGATTCAGATTAATAATTGCAATTGTATCAGGGATTTTTGGAATTATTTTTCTGGTGGGCTTTGTATTTGGGTTTGTTTTTTGCTACAGAAGGAAGGAACCCAAAGCTTCCCATGATTCAGAAAGTTCATTTCCTGAATTCTCTTACCAAACCCTTCTAAAAGCTACAAATGGGTTCTCTTCTGAAAACATCATTGGCAGTGGAATTTCTGGGGTTGTATACAAGGGAGTGCTAGATCATGAAGGCAGTGAAATTACTGTTGCCGTTAAGGTATTTAACCTGGTGAACCATGGTGTTTCCAAAAGTTTCATGGCTGAATGCTGTATCTTGCGGAACATCAGACATCGGAATCTTGTTAAGGTGATGACAGTATGTTCAAGTATTGATTATCAGGGAAATGATTTTAAGGCTTTAGTCTACGAGTACATGGTAAATGGGAGTTTGGATGATTGGTTGTATCCAGTAGAGGCAATTAGCAGGGCCCAGGACACAAATGTTGGGTTAAGGAAGTTAATTCTTCATCAAAGATTAGATATAGCAATTGATGTTGCTTTTGCTTTGGAGTATCTTCATCATCGTTATGGTACACCTATTGTTCATTGTGACCTCAAGCCAAGCAATGTTCTCCTTGATGAAGAAATGGTTGCACATGTTGGTGACTTTGGATTGGCCAAATTCTTATCAAAAGACATTAGTAACTCTTTTGTGAGTGAGTTCAGCTCTTTTGGAATAAGAGGAACTATTGGCTACACTCCTCCAGGTACCTAACTGGCTCCCTACCCCCTCACCCATTTGACCATCCCACTCCCTTTTTATTTGTGATTACTATTCTATGGTATATAGATGCATTACTATAAGGTTTTCCTTTTATTTTTAGAAGCATTTTAAACAATCTCTTTTCTCGTCTTATGATCAACATCTGAGGTACAAATTGATGCAGAGTACGGTATGGGAAATGAATTGTCTACATATGGCGATGTCTATAGCTTTGGGATCCTTTTATTGGAAATATTTATTGGCCGTAGGCCAACCAGTGACACGTTTAACAGAGGCCTAAGCCTACATCATTATGTGAAAGAAGCTTTGTCTGGGCGGGTGACTGATATTCTAGATCATGCTCTTCTTGTAGATATAGTAAGTGAGGAGAACACTAATACTATGACATTGGAGGCCTTGATATCCTTACTTGAAATAGCCCTTTCTTGCTCTGCTGAGCTTCCACAAGAAAGGATGAACATGAGTGATGTTGCTGGAAAGCTATCATCAATCAGGAAAAGCTTGCACGGAACTCATCTATTGGGACAAAGCAGAGACTCTAGTGGGTAACATTCTACCAACTGCATGATAATTGAAAACCTCTCTATAAGACTGATTCATGTTTACTTCTTAAGTTTCTAAAGGAATATGTTTATGTAGAAGATTTACACTTTTCTGTGTATCCAGTTCATTTTTTGAATATAATTTCTTTCAATGTCTGCAATAATTGTAAGTGTAACTTAGCTGTGATATACTTAGTACTTCTAAACTGTAAGAAAGAAGATGAATATAAAATCTCAATTTTCTTGTAATGGTGAAATGATGTTTCCATGTTGCACTTGTTTAAAAGGATTTAACTCTTAATTTATGCCATTTGCGTGCCATCATAACATCTATGCTGGGAAGTTGTTGCAGAAAGTGCCACAAGCTAGGACAACTGTTGTTGCATCTTCAGCAAAACAGTGCTTTAATTATCTACACACTTGCATTGTTTCATGGTATATATAGCATGATGTTGCTATGTGTGGCTATCTTATCTTTCTTTTTTTGTTTTTTGATGAACAATTGGATATACTATGGCTGATGGATGATGTAGCAATTGTAGAATGTTGACATTTTCCTTAAATATTATGCAGAATATGATAATTTACGAATACCTTTGTTATACCCGTGACAACCTGTCAGTGTTAATTCAGAAAGCTTTTCTGATTAGTTTATGCCAGATCAGTCTAGAACTCTAGACATTGTGTCACAGCAAAACATCTTGATCATATCTTACTTGAAAGCATAACAGGAAAGGAGAGCACTAGCAGTTTGCTTCTTGAGCCCTTGAAATTACTACTGGTAAGTACACTTTCTTGTTCTGTGGAAATCCCAAGGCTGAATTGCTTCATTTGCTTGGGACGGGGAGAAAGTTTTTTTTTGGCACAAAGCTTCTGCAGTAGAATAGTACTATAAATACTCCGTATCAAAATTCAATGGCAAGGAATATTTGTACACGATGCCAATGGAGGTAACACCAGCAGTGGTGAATTTCGTGGTAAAAAGCACGAGGGCGGCGTGTGGGGCAGAATTTAGATCAGAAGGGGCCCATATGCTCCATCAGTGGCCTAGGAAGCTATTTCGCCCCTCATAATTAGCCTTCTAACCTGAGGTTTTCTGTACAGAGAGGAATCTAGGGCTTATGTTTAATAATTTCTAAACTGTATATCTTTCTCTAAGTTGCCAATTTTACTATCCTTTGCCCTTCATTGTTTTGTAGAAAATATCATGCACCATATTTCAATGTCTCTGAGGAGTGTTGGTTGGTTATATGCTGTTCTTTGTTTTTGGATGGAAGAAAAAAAAAATCTGATGTCAATTTTATTGTACCAGTGAAACAATCTTCATGATTTTATTCTATGCCATATCTGTATTGTTGCATCTTTAAATTTTAAAGTTACCCTTTTTTTTTACTCCAGATTGCCAACGTAATACTCCGTAGTTATTTTAGAAGCTTATGTTGCAGCATGATTATTTTAAACATTATAGCTTAGAATTGTTCCATGATGTAATTATCAGTGCATGGTGCTGATATGGGCATACTCTTTCTAATGCCATAGTACAATAGCAGTTGTAGAAATTCCTGTAAGTTTTTTTTTTTATCAACTACTGTTGCATCTTCTGCAGTTAAAAATCGTGTTATATATTCTGCAACCTGTAATTTTTGTCAGAGTATTCTGTTTCATGATGATTTTTGTGGACTTTACTTTATTACTTAGTAAGTGACATATGTGAATATACTTGAGTTGATGCTGCTGCATCTATTGGATGTATTCATGTTTCATTAGAATACTATAATGATACGACTTCCATGAGAAATTCAGTGTCAAAGTTCAACAGGATACAATAATTCATGAAATTTTTTGTAAGACGTTTCAGTGTTAGTTCCAAAAGCTTTTCTGATATTGTCATTCACTAGCTAGCTGTATGTGATGCAGAGTACAGACGATTATCCACTTGCTTTGGTCATTTAATAATTAATTAGCTGAAAATATTTACTCATCCTCTGCACGTATTTTCTGTTTTCTGACTAATATTTCTCCTTGAAGCTAAAGGGCTGTATGTTTACGTTCTCAAGAACAATTGAGGCGAGTTATGCTGATAGAAAATCTGCACCGGTGTAATTATATGAGTTATCGTGCAGAGAACCAGATATAGTGATCCCAAATGGTGGAGGACCAATTATGCAGAATGAACTTGCTGTGTGAATTGACTACAAATGGTTGCAGTAAGAACCTGTTTGGTTGCTGGTATTCAAGGTTAGATTTCTTTGTCTATAATTGATGATGAATTAAGTTTTAGAGGCATGTGATTTATCTTATGAAGTGTAGTTATTTATCTCCAAGTTGTCAAAGTCACTTTGTGTGTCTTCTAGTAGATAATATACATAATTGATTATAATGTCTAGAATAATTAAGATTGTTTCTTAGTTGGTTGGTAATATATCAATTTTCTTTATTATATAGAGGATGAACATATAATGTCAATTATCTTATAGTATTAATATTATCTCACTATCTCCCATTGTCTTCCAATGAATTAATGAGGACTGGTTTCTCAACTAATTTTGAGTATTCAATGCAAAAATTGAACATATTAATTTTGTTTTATTTTTTGAAAGCAAGGCTGCATAGATTAATTGTTAATTACATAATTAGAAGTAGCTGTTGGGACATCACCAGCTCGAACATATTAATTTATTATTCTAAAATCAAAACGAAATATTTACTTAGAACTTTGGGCACTAGTTGGGCCAGTCACAACTTGCTTAGCCATCCTTTTTTTGTTTGGACTTATTAATTCATGTCCAATCACAAGACTTTCGGCCACATTATTCACTACATACTTATTTAAGCACTTCACTCTTCTTGATTTTATATTGCTATTTGACTTTGATTTCCCTTTTAAATAAGATACTAATTTTCCATTTCCCCCAAAATTTAGAGATGTTATACTCCTCATATCACTTGTTTATTTTGGTCACTACACTGTTTTACTGTTTCCAATCCTCTACTGCTGTGAATGGTGAGACGGACCGTACAGCATTGCTAAAAATCAAAGCCAAAACAACTGATGACCCTTTGGGTGTGATGAGGTCATGGAATGACACGGTCCACTTTTGTTCGTGGCATGGCGTTACTTGTGGTCGTAGGGATGAAAGAGTGATGGCATTAGACCTGCAATCCTCCAAGCTTTCAGGTACTATCTCTCCCTTTATGGGAAATTTAAGCTTTTTGAGAGTTCTGCAGCTGCAAAATAACAGTTTCGAAGGCACAATCCCGCCTGAAATTGGTCGTTTGCATAGGCTACAGACTCTCTGGCTATATAATAATTATATCGGAGGGGAAATTCCGTCGAATATATCAGGATGCTCTAGCCTTGTAAAGCTAGACTTGTTCAATAACAAGTTGGTGGGAGAAATCCCGCATGAGCTTGGATTCTTGTCACATTTGCAATTTCTTTACTTATCACAAAACCACCTAAGAGGCACTATCCCTTCATCCCTTGGGAACTTATCCTCCCTAACTGTGCTAAACTTTGCCAGAAACAACTTGCATGGAAGCATTCCTCTTAGCCTAGGCAACCTTAAAAAATTAATCAAATTGTCATTAGTCGATAATAAGTTGTCCGGAAAGGTTCCACCCTCAATTTTTAACCTCTCATTAATGGAAGTTCTAGATTTAGGAGTCAATAATTTGGAAGGGAACCTTCCTTCTGATTTAGGAAACACTCTTCCGTATCTTCAACAATTCTCAGTAGCAATGAACCAGTTTACTGGATACATCCCATCTTCGATATCCAATTCCTCTTATCTAGAATCTCTCATATTATCATCGAATAATTTTCAGGGACAAGTTCCTTCCCTTCATAAGTTAGAAAAGCTAAAAGCCCTTAACCTTAACAATAACTATCTTGGGAAGGGCCAAGCTTCTGATTTGAACTTTGTTTCTTCCTTGGCCAATGCCACCATGCTACAACGGTTTGAGATAAGTCTAAATAATTTCGGAGGAATTATCCCCAGAACTATCTGCAATTTCTCCATGCTTACAGTACTGACATTTTACTTTAATGATATAACTGGAGAGGTTCCAACATGTATAGAAAACTTGACTAAATTACAAATACTTGGAGTTCATGCCAATTTACTCTCTGGGGTTATACCCCAAGGTATAGGGAAGATTGAAGGACTCCATGAGTTACGTTTAAATGATAACCAATTCTCAGGGGTCATACCACCCTCAATTGGAAATTTAACTATGATGACTCTTTTTGACCTTCATAATAATAGTCTTGAAGGCGAAATACCCTCAGTTCTTGGAAATTGTGGATCACTGCTAGGATTAGATCTTTCCCATAATAATCTAAGTGGGAGAATTCCCTCACAACTTTTTAGTCTCTCCACCTTGTCTATGCTACTTGATCTATCTAGCAACCGCCTAGTTGGGTCTCTCCCGGAGGAAGTTGAGCAATTGAATAATCTTGAGGTGCTTAATGTTTCTAGAAACATGCTCTCAGGTGAGATACCAAGCTCCCTTAGTAGCTGCATTGCGTTAGACATGCTAGGCATGGAGGGAAACTATTTTCAAGGTGCTATCCCAAATGCATTGGTGACATTAAAGGGTCTTCGTGTTTTGGATTTGTCACGAAATAAATTATCAGGCAAAATTCCAAATTTTCTTAAAAGTTTGCAGCTGCAAGTACTTAATCTATCATACAATAACCTTGAGGGTGCAGTACCTAGTGATGGAGTCTTCAGCAATGTAACAGCCTTTTCGGTACATGGAAACAATAGGCTCTGTGGAGGTATACCTCAATTAAAGCTGCCCCACTGCAATTTCAATAATACCCAGAAAAGAAGACCGTGGAGGAAATTAACGGTGATTATTCTTTCTACAATTTCCGGAGTTACTGCACTGGTGGCATTATATGTGTTATACATCTTCCGGCACAAAAGGGGAACTAAGACGACCAAAATTTCTAGTGATTTGGAAAACCTTCCAAATTTGTCTTACCAAACCCTTCTTAAAGCCACAAATGGGTTCTCTGAGGAAAATTTGATTGGCAGTGGTACATTTGGGGTTGTGTATAACGGAAATTTCGATGAGAATATATCAACAGCTGCAATCAAGGTATTCAAACTCGAGCATCATGGTGGTTGCAAGAGTTTCATGGCAGAATGTGAAGTCCTTCGAAACATCAGACATCGGAATCTTGTGAAGGTGATATCAGCTTGTTCAAGTGTTGATTATCAAGGAAATGATTTTAAGGCTTTAGTTTACGCGTACATGGTGAATGGGAGTTTAGATGATTGGTTGCATCCATCTAGAACAATAAGTGGGCTTCAAGATGCACCGAGGACCTTAAATTTCCGCCACAGACTTGAAATTGCTGTTGATGTTGCATTTGCTTTAGAGTATCTTCATCATAGTTGTGGGGCATCTATAGTTCATTGTGACCTCAAACCAAGCAACGTTCTCCTTGATAATGAGATGGTCGCACATCTTGGTGACTTTGGTTTGGCTAAATTTCTTTCAGAAGATGTTAGTAGCTCTGCAAATCAGTCCAACTCTATTGGTTTCAGGGGAACTATTGGCTATGCTCCTCCAGGTTATGAGCTACTCACATCCCTAGCATTTTTTATACAGTTGATCTATGATCATAACTTCATTAAGCTTTAATTTTGTTATTTTCACCTTATTCAATAATATTCCTGGTTATATAACATTTGTGGTATGATTTAATGCAGAATATGGTTTGGGAAATGAGGCATCTACTTATGGCGATGTGTATAGTTTTGGGATTCTGTTACTGGAACTATTCACTGGAAAGAGGCCTACTAATGAAATGTTTAGAGGGGGTATGAACCTCCATAACTTTGTGAAAGCAGCTCTTCCTGAAGGGGTGACCGAAATTTTAGATAATCCTGTTCTTTTAGACATAGTTGGAGAAGAGACAGGTAGCAGGGCAATGTTGGAGTCTATTGTGTTAATTCTTGGCATAGCAGTTTCTTGCTCTGCGGAGCTTCCACATGATAGATTGTCCATGAGTGATGTTTCTGCTAAGCTATCATCTATTAGAAACAAGCTCGTTGGAACTCGTCGTCAACAAAGGCGAAGAATCCTTGCAGGTAAAGATTCTACACCTGCTGTATATCTCATTTTCTGATGAGTTTTTTTAAGTAAAAGCTAAGTTTGATTTTCCCTTGATTACACCGTGCTATTTAAAATCCTATCAGATGTAAATTAGTTCCTTCTGGCTGCAGGTGGACGCGGTGATTGATGTTCTGCAAAGCTGCTTAGCTCTTTTGATCAGTAAGCAGTGTTGTAGTGATCATCAAGGTTGTGAGGATCCCTTGTGCCTTTATTATATACGAAGTATCCCTTAAAAGCTTGGATTTGTTACTGCTGATTGATTTCAGAAACGTATTAATTGTATTATTATATAACTGTATGTAATTTCTTGTGTGTATGACTATTATTGGTTTTGCAAAGATTCGAGAGTCAGCAAGATCAGGTTTAATAAGGTTGCCATTTTTGTTTTTTTTTTTATTTAGCATCAAATTTACAATTATCCTAATACAGCATCTAATTGTATAAGTTGAGAATGTTTGAGTTTTGATTATCTCTTGAATTAATTGAAGCTTGCAGGTACGATTTAGCAATAACTGGTGTATAAACAAGCATGAGAAGCGATATAAACTGCTGCAAAGCTGTTCTATTATGATGGACAAATTTCTGCAGGAGAATAATAGTGTATGTTCACTTAAAGAACTAATTTAGAGAAAATGATAAGAGAATTATGAAATACAAGAAGATCAGGGGATGCACAAAAGCCACAAAGTATATGTGATGTATTCAAGATTTACTAACGAAGGTAACTAGTACCCGATATGTACATGTTGTAGTCAATTATTAGCGATTGACTATTGAGCAGAGTAAGAATCGAAGCTAGATTTCGTGGAAAAAATTTCGATGTATTTGGCTTATACACCCACATTTTCCAGGCTATTGCCCACAACCTCCTAGTGATCGTTCACAAAGTCACAAGCACTAGTAGTGGTGACTAAACTATGGTCCATAATTGATGGCACTAATTGAGGGCACCCTTCACTATCAATTATAATGGTCTCTATATTCAATTGCTATATAATGAATAACTAGTGAGTGACCCCGGGCGTTGCCCCGGGTTGCTATTGTTGTAGACGTACAATCAGTAATTTTTTAAAAAGGTTTTTTTAAAACTGCAATTGTCACCATGAAACCAAAATTGAGTTATTCTTTAAATGTAGTTTTTTTTTTAAAATTTTTTAATTAAACCTTGTGGTTTGTACTTGTATGAATTTTTGTCCATACAAATAACATAGTTGATATTGGCTTAGATGATTAATTAGTCATATGTCTTATTAGAGGTTGAGGGTTCGAGCCAAAAATTGTAAAAAATCTTTATAAAAAAAAAAAAAAAAAAAAAAAATAAGAAAAAAGAAAAAGCATGTGTCCAAAATAAAAGTCAAAAATGTACTACATAGAGGCTGTCCTAAACTCCTAAAGTCTGTTCTCCACATTTTGCACATATGCGTCCCTACAACCTGTGGTCGAAGGCACGAACGAGTCGTGAAACTTGACTTGCATTCATTACAACTCACAGGTATCCTCTCTCCTCATCTTGGTAATTTGAGCTTCTTAAGGGAGTTGTACCTTCAAAACAATACTTTTGAAGGAACAATACCGCGAGAAATTAGTCATTTGCAAAGGTTGCAATTTTTATGGCTGTATAATAATTCCATTGGAGGGGAAATTCCATCGAACATATCAAGTTGCTATCGACTTGTCGATATTAGCCTCGATACTAATATGTTGGTGGGAGAAATCCCTCCTACACTTGGTTCCCTATCACATTTGCAATATCTTTACTTGTCAAGTAACAACTTAACAGACAACATTCCTTCATCTCTCGGGAACTTATCATCCCTTTCGACACTCTCGATTGCTCAAAACAACTTGTTCGGAAGGATCCCATTTGGTCTAGGAAAACTAAAAAACCTTGCCGTTGTACAATTACAAAACAATAAGTTTTTTGGAGTTGTTCCACACTTGATCTTTAACCTTTCACTATTGACAACTTTAGATATAAGTTATAACGACTTGATAGGAAGCCTTCCTCTAGATTTTGGCAACGCGTTGCCACATCTTCAGCTGTTTTCAATATCAAATAATTGATTTGTTGGACAAATTCCAGCTTCGATATCCAATTCCTCAAATCTAGAAGTTCTCCAATTAGGTGAGAACAATCTTCGAGGCCAAGTTCCTTGTTTGCACAAGCTAGTAAAGCTTACTCGCCTCGGCCTTTATACTAACTCACTTGGGTACGGCCATGTTGATGATTTGAAATTTGTATCTTCCTTGGCCAATGCTACCAATTTACAAGCGTTAGACATAAGTCAAAATAATTTCGCGGGAGTTTTTCCTAAAATCATTTGTAATTTCTCATCACTTACCTATATAATACTAAGCCAAAACCACTTAATTGGAGAAATACCAAATTGTATTGAAAACGTAGCAAAATTGCAATATTTTGCTGCTGATCAAAATGCACTTTCGGGGGTCATTCCCCATAGCATAGGGAAGCTTCAATACCTCTACTTTTTACTTCTACGAAATAACAATTTGTCCGGAGTTATTCCACCTTCAATCGGAAACTTAACAAAATTGTCTATTTTCGGCTTTTCCGAGAATAGTCTTGTAGGAGAAATACCATCATCTCTTGGAAATTGTAGTCTGCTAACAGGATTGGATATTTCTAATAACCATCTTAGTGGCAGGATACCGTTACAACTTTTTAGTCTCCCCGCCTTGTCCTTGGTGCTCAATTTATCCGGAAACCACCTTATCGGATCCCTCCCTGAAGAAGTCGGCCAACTAAATAGTCTTGGTGCCCTTGATGTGTCGCGTAACATGTTATTAGGTCGAATACCAAGCTCTCTTGATAGTTGTGTGTCGTTAGAGTACCTCTACATGCGCGACAACAATTTCTATGGCACCATTCCTTTTACATTGGAGACGTTAAAAGGTCTCTATTGGTTAGATTTGTCACACAACAATTTATCTGGCGAAATCCCTAAGTATTTATCGAGGTTCCAATTCCTAGAGGGCCTCGATTTATCTCATAATAGTCTTCAAGGTGAAGTACCAATTGGTGGAATCTTTAGCAACGCGAGTAGTGTTGTACTAGATGGAAACAATATGCTTTGTGGAGGAATTTCTGAGTTAAAATTGCCTCATTGCAATGATTTTAGCCGCGACACTCAGAAAAGAAAGCCGAAGAAGCATAAGAAGAAATTAAAAGCAGCAATTGTTTCTGGGGTTTGTGGGGTTATTTTGTTTGTGGCTTTACTTGTATCATTATATATATTCAAGAAAAGAAAGAGTAGGAACTCTAATAAAGAAATTTTAGCTTCTGAAGTTTCCGAAAATTTTCCTAATTTGTCTTACCAAACTCTTCTAAAAGCCACAAATGAGTTCTCCTCAAACAATTTAATTGGCAGTGGTACATTTGGGGTTGTTTACAAGGGAGTTCTCGATGATAACGGACCAACTGTTGCCATCAAGGTGTTTAGTCTAGAGTATCGTGGTGCGTTGAAGAGTTTCATGGCTGAATGTGAGGCCCTCAGAAGCATTAGGCATCGAAATCTAGTTAAGGTGATAACAGCTTGTTCGAGTGTGGATTATCAAGGAAGAGATTTCAAGGCTTTGGTTTATGAGTACATGGGAAATGGGAGCTTGGATGATTGGTTGCATCCATCGGAAGCAATCATTAGTGTCGAAGGCACAAGTAATGGCTCAAGGAATATGAATTTTCGCCAAAGGCTTGACATTGTGATCGATGTTGCATTTGCTTTGGATTATCTTCACCATCATTGTGGTGCTTCCATAGTTCATTGTGACCTTAAGCCAAGCAATGTTCTCCTTGACGATGAAATGGTTGCGCGTGTTAGTGACTTTGGGCTAGCCAAGTTTCTCCTACAAGACATCATCAACTCTCATGTAAATCAGTCGTCCAGCTCTATTGGAGTAAGGGGAACTATCGGCTACACTCCTCCAGGTAACTATAATAGTCACAAAGATATCTCATGTTCGGAATATTTGTTACATTTTCTAAAATAGTATCGGTTTTTTTTTTTAATGTAGAGTACTATGTACCAAACCTTTTTTTATTCATCAAATCAATTTCGTATATTTGTAACAACTGCAGAGTATGGTTTGGGAAACGAGGTGTCTACTAGCGGGGATGTCTATAGTTTCGGGATCCTTTTACTTGAGATGTTTACAGGTAAGAGGCCTACTGATCAAATGTTCGAAGGTGGGCTGAGCCTACATCACTTTGTGAAAGAAGCTTTGCCGGAACAGATGAACTCAATTCTAGATCGCGCTCTTTTTCAAGATATAGATCAAGAGGAGACTAATGATACGAGTAGTAGAGTAATGTTGGAGGCCTTGACTTCGATATTTGGAGTAGCACTCTCTTGCTCAGCTGAAGTGCCGCGAGAAAGGTTGGAAATGAGCGATGTTGTTGCAAAGCTATCATCGATAAGGAGCAAGTTCCTTGGAACTCGTTTACGACAAAGGAGGGTCATTCTAATGGGTAATGATTCAACTTATACATATCTTTGAGATTTTCACCTGATTGATATGAAATTATATGAGTACCTTATTTGTTCATTTTCTCAATGTAGGATCAAAAGAGTGATCGATGTCGAATTGAATCAAGTTAATTACTCTGCCTATGAGGAAGTTTGTGTAGTAGTACAATTAAGAATGAGAACAACCCATGCATAGTAGGATCAAAAGAGTTATCGATGTTCTTGTGTGTATTTATGTTCTAAGCTTATAATAATGGAGAAAATTACGTCTGCTTGATATCAGATACTCCGTTATTAACATTCAATAAATATCAAAAAAGCATGTACTCTATTGATTTTCTACTATGTTATTTTAACTTTGAAAAACAGAGGAGTACGACATTTACAAAAATATTTGATCTTGTACAGTTTAACTTTATCTTTGATCATTAACTAACCTTTTGACCCGTGTAATATACAGAAATGTACTCCGTATAAAGTAAACTAAATTACAATAAATTATTTTCAATAGTAATTAGGGAAATTCTCAATGGTAATACTAAACTTTTTAATTTTCTCAGTGGTAAATTGCAAAAAATTTTATTATCCTTGGTAAACTTTAATTTATTATAATTTTCAATGGTGAACTTAATGATAAATTTTAACTTAATGTTTAACTATAGTTAGTTTTTATTTCATTTTTATTTTTTTTACATTTATTTTAGATTTTTTTTCTTTAAAAAATTACCCATCCCTAACAATCAGCCACTTCTCCCCCGCGGCCCCGCCCCACTCATGCGACGCCCAGCCTCCCCTTCACCGGCGCACCGACCTCCCCCTACCGCACCTCTCTATTCCCCCTAAATCGCCAGCCCCTCACATAACTGAGTGAAATCAACACCCTCAGCCCTAAAACCCCCTCCTTGAAATCCCAAATTCTAGATCAATCTCTCATCCTTAAATGAAATAAGATAATTAGGGCTTCGGGATGGTCGAAAATCATGGGTTTCTCCAATTCTCGAAGCTTTAGGTGCAGGAGGGGTGGGGAATCGCTACAATTGGTTGCGGAATTGCTGTTTGCGGTGGCGAATTGGTGATTGCGGGATATAGAGGTGCGATTGGTGTTGCGGGCTATTGGAGTGAGAATTGGTGGTTGTTCGAAGGTGTGGTTTGGTGGCGAATCGATGTAATTGACGGTGTTGTTGGTGGGCGAAGCAGCAATAATTGGGTGAAGGTGGTAGTTGTGGTTGGTTGTTGTGTCTTTCGATGGCTGATATTGTAGTGGCTGAATGGTGGGTGTTTTTTGTTGTTGTTATTGTGGGTTGTTGTTGGCAGGTGCGGTGGGTTGTTGTTAGCAGGTGCGGTGGTGGCAGTTCAAAGGTTGTTTGGTGGTGTACCGTGAATGTGCAACAAGGTGTGGCAGGTGGTTAATTGTGGTGGTTGAAATGGTGGTTGTTCGGTGTTTGTGTTCTTGTTGGAAAGGTGAAGAGGAAGAAAGAGATGATGAAGATGATGATCTTGATGACGATATGTTGAGTTTGAGTGAGGTGATGACATTTTAGGGATTTAAGTATATTAAGTGAGGATATTTTAGGAATTTTTATTTTTTTATTATAAAAAGATGTTAACCATGGTTTTATATTAACTAAATTGCTTCATTAAGTTCACCATTGAAAATTATAATAAGGAAATTTTAGATTTTAACACCATATAAAAACCCGAAAATGGTTTTTAACACCTCCATAAAAAAAATTGATTTTAACACCACACAAACTAACAAAAAATGGGTATTACCACCACTTTACGGATTCCTAAACGGAATCAGTTAAGTGCCACGTGTCGCTTTCTTATTGGCCAAAAAATTAAAAAAAAAATAAAAAGACCTAAAACTACCCAGCCACCCCAGCCCCGCCGCCGCGCCACCACCACCTAACCACCCACCCCTGCCCTCCCAAAAACCACCACCAGCGACGCCTTCGCTCACCCAACCTAGCTGAAACCTCCCCCTCCCTTTCCCGCAACCGCTTCGCCCCCAAAAACCACCTAACCCAAAACCCTCCTTCCCTAATACGGTCACGATTCAGGCCAAAAATGGTCAAAATCGGCCGATTAAGGCAACTCAACCCCAAAACCGGCCAATTTCGTCCAATTGTGGCCGGAATCGCGACCGTATTGGGGAAGGAGATTTTGGGTTTGGTCGTTTTTGGGAGCGAAGCCATTGCGGGAAAGGGTGGGGGAGGGTTCATCTGGGTTGGGGTGTGAAGGCGTCACGGCCGGTGGTGGTTTCGGGGAGGGAAGGGGTAGGTCTGTGGTTGGCGGTGGTGGCGCGGTGGTGGGGCTGGGGTGGCTGGGGTAGTTTTAGGGTTTTTTTATTTTTTTTAAAACAACTAAAATGGTGACACGTGTCACTGAGGCCCCACTTAACGGAATTTTTGGACGGAATCCGTTAAGTGGTGGTAATACCAAATTTTTGTTATTTTGTGTGGTGTTAAAATCAATTTTTTTTTATGGAGGTGTTAAAAACCATTTTCGGGTTTTTGTGTGGTGTTAAAATCTAAAATTTCCTTATAATAAATTAAAGTTTACCAAGGATAATAAGAATTTTTGTAATTTACCACTTAGAAAATTAAAAAGTTTAGTGTTACCATTGAGAATTTCCCAAATAATTAACATTTTTTCTTATGAAAAAAAATGTATGGCATATTCATTGAAAGTGTTAAGTATGAAGATTGGAGACAATGAAAGAAATATCATTCGATACATATACTAAATTATCAATTGAACTATTTTGAAAGGGGATGATACTTGGAGTTTGTGGTTTAATATTTATAAATTTAGGTATTGTAACTAAGGGGGCGTTTGGTATAAATTCCATAAACGGAATGGAAAGGATTTATATAAGTAAGGGAAAGGGTAATGATACACGTTACCTTTGATATATGTTTGGTATCTTTATAAAATGGAAACAAATTGAGGAGTTTATGATTGAGGAGGGAAACACATTTTGTTTCCACTAGTTGGATAAGGGTAACAATGTGGGGGATTTTGTTACCCTTTGGAAATGGTATTTGTTACTTATAGCTCATACCAAACTAATAGAAACGAAAACACTTATTTGTTTACGTTTCCTATGATACAAATTTTCATACCAAACACCCCCTAAGTGTACAAATTATACACTTCTAGACTTCTACTATATTAAAATCTACATACCATGTACTCGTATAAAATTTTATTTTATTATTAATCAAAATATTATACTTCCTTTGTTTCTTTTAGTGGACTGTATGTATCATAATATTTTAATCATCCACATTCTAGCTCGTGTCAAAAATTTAAGCATGACTTTTGACCAAGTGTGAAAAGATCCCATAGCTTTTATGATTTTTTTTTTGGTAAAGTATAGGTTTCAACTTTCCAAGTCGTCGCTGATCATCTAGGAGTCGTCTCTCGCATCGAGTCAGCAAGTCAATAAGCATCTGCTTATTGTGAAGCTATCACGTAGAAATTTTAATTTGTAATGATTGCGTGTTTGCTTGTTGCACAAATTTTATGCACATGTATAATATAAACATTTATACCATCCACAACTGATCTCGAATTCGGATTAGCCCAAAAAGGATGAACCGAGTGAAACACTATATATATATATATATATATATATATATATATATATATATATATATATATATATATATATATACTAGGTATATCTTTAAATACTTTCCTTAAATACCAGTTATACAAATATTAAAAAATACGGAGTACAATACATGATACAATACTCCTATTTTAAAATTACTCATTAATATGAATCAAATAAGATTACATTTATCGAACTCATGCACCATAATTTTTAAAATTACACATTAATCTGAATCAAATAAAATTATATTTTCCCTCAAAAAAAAAAAAAAAAGATTATATTTATCAAACTCATGCACCATAATTTTTACTACTACCTCCGTTACAAGTTATGTGCAACGATTAGACATTTTCCCTCTCTGCTTTTTGTCAAATCGTTGCACATCGTTGCACATAACCTGTAACGGAGGTAGAAGAAACATTACAGATTTAATATTATCCTTAAAATTTAATCCCAATAGTTTTCTTCCTCCATCAAACTCCTTAGCTTTTGCAAGTCCAAATTGGTGGTCACTAATGAAGAGCATAAATATGCTAGTTGTTGGAAAAAATATAGTATAATAATTCAAGTGTTAAATTTAATATACCAAAATTGGATAGATTTTCGTTTAAAGTAGTTTATGATCCAAGACTAGTAAACGGTCCTCCACAACTTACACATACCTACTACACTCGTATTCTTTTACCAATGTTCACACTGATTTTATGTTTTTTTTTTTTTGAAAGATGATTTTATGTTATTTAGTGATGAATCATTTATATAAATTCTTACGATATTGTAGTAGCATAAAATCTGCTTACAATAAGTCTGTTGATGAATATACATACATAATTGGCCTTGATTAATTTTTCTTTTGATCACAAGAGTTATACATAGCTAGCTATGTCTCATGTATACGAGCTCATATGTGCTACTACTTCATTGTTATTGATGTGTTGTCTCTCATTCGCGATAGCTGGGAACAACGAAACAGACAAGCTAGCATTGATCGAATTCAAGGCAGGAATAACTGATGATCCTTTTGGTGTCATGAGCTCATGGAATGACACCATCCATTTTTGTGAGTGGTACGGCGTTACTTGTGGTCATCGACACCAAAGAGTGACAACACTAGACTTGAACTCCTCCAAGCTCACAGGTACTATTTCGCCTCATCTTGGAAATTTAAGCTTCTTAAATAAGTTGATCCTTTATGATAACAGTTTTTCTGGCATAATCCCATCCGAAATTGGTCGTTTGCATAGGCTGCAACGTCTTGGGTTGAATAATAATTCCATCGGAGGGGAAATTCCGTCGAGTATAGAAGGTTGCTATAGCCTCATTGGTGTAAGCTTCGAGGGTAACAATTTAGTGGGAGAAATCCCGTCTACACTTGGTTCGATGTCACATTTGAAGTTTCTTCTTTTGGGAGAGAACAACTTGACCGGTAACATTCCTTCATCTATAGGAAACTTATCATCGCTTTCAATGCTATCTCTAATCGGAAACAATTTAGTAGGAAGGATCCCAGATAGTATAGGCAATTTAAAGAACCTAACCAGTTTGTATCTATCCAATAATAAGCTTTCGGGAGTAGTACCACCCTCGATCTTTAACCTGTCTTTATTGAAAGAATTAGGACTATCCCAAAATGACTTGGAAGGAAACCTTCCTTCGGGTTTAGGTAACACTCTTCCATTTCTTGAATGGTTTTCTATAGCTGGAAATCGATTTAGTGGAGAAATTCCAACTTCGATATCCAATCTCACAAATCTAGAAACGCTTGTTTTTTTCAAGTAACAATCTTCAAGGACAAGTTCCTTCTTTGCATAAGTTAACAAATCTTACTAGACTTAGCCTCGACGAGAACTCCTTAGGGAATGGCCAAGCTGGAGATCTGGATTTCATTTCTTCTTTGGCCAATGCAACCAATTTGCAATGGTTAGAGTTGAGCAAAAACAACTTTAAAGGAATTTTTCCTAAAACCATATGTAAATTTTCATCTCTTACTATGTTGGTAATAAATGATAACAACATAGCCGGAGAAATTCCAAGCTGCATTGAAAACTTAGCCGAACTACAATACTTCGCGGCCAATGACAACGCAATTGTTGGGACCATTCCGCAAGGGATTGGAAAATTCAAAGCCCTCCGAGGTCTTTATTTAAACAATAATCATTTATCAGGAGTCATTCCACCCTCAATCGGAAACTTAACCATGTTATCTATTTTTAACTTGTGTAACAATGATCTCGATGGCCAAATACCTTCGAGTTTAGGAAATTGTGGATCCCTCATATTTTTATCTCTTTGTAATAACAGTCTTAGCGGCAAGATACCCTCCATAATTTTCAGTCTTACCTCCTTGTCTATTGGACTCGATCTATCTGGAAACCAGCTAACCGGCCCTCTTCCCGACGAAGTTAGGCATCTGAGTAATCTTAACGCCCTTGATGTTTCTCAAAACAAGTTATCAGGTCACATACCAAGCTCTCTTGGTAGTTGTACGTCGTTAGAGTTATTAAACTTATGGCAAAACAATTTTTATGGCACTATCCCTGAATCATTGCAAACATTAAAGGGTCTTCTTGGGTTGGATTTGTCATACAACAACTTATCCGGTGAAATCCCGAAATTTATAAGCAGCCTACAGTTGCAAAACCTAGATATATCATACAATAACCTTGAAGGTGAAGTACCCACAAATGGAATCTTTAGTAATACAAGCGGTCTTTTGATTGGTGGGAATAGTCATCTATGCGGAGGCATACCCGAGTTAAAGTTGCCCAAGTGTAGGTTCACCCGCGACACCCATAAAAGAAGAGTGGAGCATAGGAAAAAATTGATAATCGCGGTTCTTTTTGGGATTGCTGGAGTTTGTTTGTTCGTGTCTATACTTGTGTTGTTATTATGCAATTTCTGGAAGAGTAAAAGGGCAAAGGAACATGTTGCTTCTAACAATGATATAGAAAATTTTCCGAATATTTCTTATCAAATGTTGCTTAAAGCTACAAACGGCTTTTCCTCCGAAAATGTGCTTGGTAGTGGTGTTTCTGGGGTTGTATACAAGGGAACTCTCGACGAGGAAGGATCAAGTATCGTTGCCATCAAGAAATTTAATCTAGAGTATCGCGGTGCTTTGAAGAGTTTTTTGGCTGAATGTGGAGTACTTCAAAGCATTCGACATCGTAATCTTGTTAAGGTGATAACAGCTTGTTCAAGCATTGATCATCAAGGTAGAGATTTCAAGGCTTTGGTTTATGAGTACATGTCGAATGGCAGCTTGGAAGATTGGTTGCATCCACCTGAGACAACTAGTGTCGTCGAAGGCACAAATGATACCTCGAAGTACTTGAATCTTTATCAAAGACTCGATATTGCAATTGATGTCGCATTTGCTTTGGATTATCTTCACCATCACCATGGGGATTCCATAGCTCACTGCGACCTCAAGGCGAGTAATGTCCTCCTCGATGATGATATGGTTGCACATGTCGGCGACTTTGGACTAGCCAAGTTCTTCTCAGAAGCCAACAACGCCATTCATACTAGTCAATCTAGCTCTATTGGTGTTAGAGGAACAATTGGTTATGCTCCTCCAGGTAATAATGGTGTGAATTTTATTTTATGTGCCAATTTTTTTTAAAAATTCCAAATTTTTTTCCATAATAACACTTGCAAAACGTATGGTGTGGTGCAGAATATGGACTGGGAAATGAAGTGTCTACTAGTGGCGACGTCTATAGTTTCGGGATTCTTGTACTAGAATTGTTTACAGGAAGAAGGCCTACAAATGATATGTTTAAAGAGGGTCTAAGTCTACATAGCTTTGTGAAAGGCGCTCTGCCTTAACGCGTAACTGAGATTCTAGATCATATTCTTCTAGCAGACATAAGCGGAGTGGAGACTAATAACATCATGATATTGGAGGCATTAATTTCGGTACTTGAAATCGCTCTTTCTTGCTCAATCGAGACACCGCGAGAGAGGTTGGACATGAGTGATGTTGTTGGAAAGCTAACAACAGTAAGAACAACACTTCTTGGAACTCGTTTACAGCAGCGTAGAAGAATTCATCAAGCTGGTGCCTGGTGGTAATGGTTAATGAGCGAATTACTGGTTCACCCAAGCAGAAGATTGATATTGTTAAAAATGCATGATTTATGGAATTTTATACAGCTCCATATTGTGAAATGCAGTTTTCAATTCTTTTAAAAGTCATTTAAGTATACACGTACTTGTGTTTACTTTGTAAGTACTCTGAAATGGCAAAAGCCATGCATGCAAGTGTCTGCCATCAATTTTGAACAACTATAAAAATCATAACTAGCATGTTCATTTCTCAATGCTTACAATACTACGTCGTAATAAATAAAAAGGACTCATTGGATTTGATAAACTGTAATTCACCAAGCAATCTCCAAGATAGATTGACAAAATTCGTCAATCAAATAGCATTTTCATATACATGATGACTTACAGGGACCTTTTAGTCAGTGGCGGAGCTACAAGGGGGACAAATGAATATTGCTTAATTTGAAAAAAAAAAATGTAGAAACAAACAAATACTCGTACTTAAATAGTTAAAGTTTTACGGCTTAAAAAGTCCTAAATACGAAGTACGAGTACTACTTAGTCAAAATACTGACATACTTCATATAGCATATTTTCTCCATAAATGTATTTGATTACAAGTTTAGAATATTTAAAAAATTCATTAAATAATATAACTAATTAAATATTATACTTGTCATAATTCCCTTTCGCAATCATAATTTAGCATATTGTTCAATTGTTCATACAAAATAACAATTACAATTATCCAAATAAGTTTATGGGTAATCTTTAAGAAAAAAAATATATATTATCCTATACATCTTAAGAAAATTAAACAAATAAAGAATGCTTGCAAATATTATACATTAAAAATTAAATAAACAAAGAATGCTCGCAAATCTTATACATAAAAAAAATAAAAAAAAATAAATAAGGAAAAAATTGTCAAAAATAATACAAATTTTAAGCGATCTGCCAAATATAAGTATGGAGTAGATCTTTTGATTATTTCTGAATAATACAAACTTTGGGGAGTATTCGCTTTAAAAAGGTTATAACCGGTTGCTGACTTGATTAGTATATAGGTATTCGGGACACGTGTCGTTATTCTATTTGTTTGACAATTTAATTTTTTTATTTAATGTTTTTAATTTTTTAAAGATACGTAGTGTACATATCGAATCAAGTTATAATGAGAACCACGACTAATAAGAACTAGGAACTAATCTAGGCCCTTAAACCATGTTAATCGGACGATCAATATGCTTCCCGTGTTATTAATGACATTTTCGTAATATTTCAACTTTATAAAGTGATTTCCAGTTTCATTTCTAAAAAGTAAATGAAAAGTTAGTAAAAGTAAATGAAATTAGTCATAAAATAAATAAAATTGCCTTAAAAGTTAAAAAACTGGAAAAAAAAGTTTTAAAATTCGCAAAAATTACGAAAATGCCATTAATGAATGCAGGTGAGATGTGAGCCGTCGGATGTAGCGTGATTAAAGGTTGAGATTGGTTCCTAGTTCCTATTATTCACCTTGGTTATCACATGATCTCAATTCTATATATCTATATATACTATTTTTAATTAGTGCCCTGTGCGATTTCCGGTTTGTTTATTGAATTTTAAGATAAATTTTTAATCTATATACTTCCTCCGTTCTTTTATTATTGCACCACTTGCCTTTTTAGCAAGTTTTACAAATATTGCACCATTTCCTCTTTGGAAAAAAAATTATTTGTGTTCACACTACAAATACCCAACATACCCTTGCTTTTTCACACTTACATTTTAGTTTATCAATATGTTACATGGACAATTTTGTATTTTTACCTTTCTCGCTCTTACTTTTTTCCACTACCAAAATATTTGTACCTAACCCCTATGGTACAATAATAAAGAACGGAGGAAGTATCAAATTTTAAACATTGATATAAAATTAGTTAGGAATTGATGTACTTTTGTGACGATTTGCTATCTAGTAGGCATGTAATAACTAATAATAATGTTGGTGAAAATGTTCGATTTAATACATTAAAAAAATAAAAATATTAGAAAATAAAATAAAATAAATGTTCAAAGCCTGTTGGATTGACCCGGACCCAATTTTTGGGCAAGAGTTGAAAATTTCTTGGCTCGTAATTTGAAGTGACCCAATCAAAGATGACTCATGACCCGACCCTAATTGACAGGTGTACATAGTAATAAAATTCTATTAGGTTGTGAAGTATATCATTTTAACCGATTAGTATATATAATGAATGTTTTACGCTTTGAACCACTTCCTTTGCTCCAAAAAATATTATGATCTAAAAAACAAATTTATATGATAATTTTTGAGAATTATAATCTAATAATTTTTTTTAATAAAATTATAATTCAATTTTTACATCTGAAATATTGGTATTTAATCAAAAATAAAACTTTCAACTAACAATTTTATCCTAAAATTCTATCCAAATAGAATTCTAAATCAACTTTATTATCTTATGAAACCTATTTAAATCAATCCAATGTGGCGCGACACTTGGCGAAAAGTTGGAACGCCAAGTGTCGCTGTCTCGTGACCTGACTAAAAGTTTAGCTTTATATATTAGTTGTATGACGTATATATATATATATATATATATATATATATATATATATATATATATATATATATATATATATGAAAAATTGTCAAAAATACTATAAACTTTGAGCGACCCGCTAAAAACAAGTCAATCTTTTAATTATTTCTAAATAATACAAACTTTGAGGGATATCCGCTTTAAACAAGTTATTTTACCAACAATTTTTTTAGCCGATTAAGATTTTTATTTATCTTATAAAGTTATTTAATAGTTTTTAAAAAAAAATACAATGTCACGTGTTCCATATAACTTGTTCATGAGGTAACTAATCGGTTTTAACTTGTTTAAAGCGGATACCCCTCAAAGTTTGTATTATTAAAAAATAATTAAAAGTTTGATTTATTTTTGACGAATTGAGATCATGTGAGAACCAAGGTGAATAATAGGAACTAAGAACCAATCTCAGACCTTGATCGCAATCAATCTGATGGCTCACGTTTCACCCGCATTCATTAATGACATTTTTGTAATTTTGCGGTTTTTGTAACTTTTTTCCAGTTTTTCTAACTTTAAAGGCAATTTCATTTACTTTTATTAACCTTTTAGAAATAAAACTAGAAAACACTTTACAAAGTTGAAATATTACGGAAATGCCATTAATGACACGGGAAGCATGTGAGCCATCCGATTAACATGATTTAAGGGCCTAGATTAGTTCCTAGTTCTTATTATACCCTTAGTTCTCATTATAACTTGGTTCTATATATATATATATATATATATATATATATATATATATATATATATATATATATATATATATATATATATATATGGGGTGTAAGAGAGGGGCAAGTCCTAAAAAATTGGCTAAAAAAGATATGAACTTACTCTCTCTGTTTTTAAGTACTTGCTTTATTTCTCCATGTGCGGAGTTTTAAGAGTAATTAGAGAAAGTAATAAAAATATAGAGGTAGTGAAGTAGGCGGAAGAATAAAAAATTATAAAAAGCAAAAGTAGTGTAGAGAATTGAAAGAGAGAGAATACGAAATTAATACAATACTCCGCATGATTTATGTTGGGTCCATTAGGTGAAAGAAATGAATTAAATATTGTAAAAGCTTTTCAAATAAGGAAATGAAGAAAATATTTAAAAACGGCCGAAACTGAAAAGTGGAGCAAATATTTAAAAATCTAGAGGGAGTATTAAAGAATACTACCTCCGTTTCTTTTTAGTTGACACATATTCCTTTTAGGAAGTTTTTTTTTGAGCTGACACGTTTCCTTTTTGGTAAAATTTTTACCTTACATTTACAAGCTATCCCACTTGCTTTTTCATTGTCTCTCACTCTCTCTCCTCTCCTTAATATATGTGCTTAAATCAAACGCGTCAACTAAATAGAAACGGAGAAAGTATATAATATGTATACGTAGTATACATATCTTAAGTACTAGATAAATGTTACAAGTCATGTAATATTGTGAGGGACACTTGTGACTTTATATATATATATATATATATATATATATATATATATATATATATATATAGAGAGAGAGAGAGAGAGAGAGAGAGAGAGAGAGAGAGAGAGAGAGAGAGAGAGAGAGAGAGAGAGAGAGAGAGAGAGAGAGAGAGAGAGAGAGAGAGAGAGAGAGAGAGAGAGAGAGAGAGAGAGAGAGAGAGAGAGAGGGAGGAAGGCTCGTGTAAGAACCCTCCTCTATATAAGAACCCAATCTTATATAAGAACTAATCTCAACCCTGTATTAGTTTTGATCTAACCATCTAAAATGATCTTTAGTAATGACATTTCTGTAATTTTGAAGAGTTTACATTTAGATCATAGAAAAATAATTTAGAACATAGGAAAATTTAGAACATAAGCTGAAAAAATTTAGAACATAAGTAGAAAAAATTTAGAACATAAGCAGACAAAAATTTAGAACATAAGAAAAATAATTTAGAACATAAGTTGAAAAAATAATTTGATTTATTTTCATGTTTTACTATTAAGTTATTATGGTTTACTTTCGAAAGTTTTTTTTATAGAGATAACCTATGTAGGAATCGAACCTACATCCTCTATGCATTTGCATAGTGCTCTACCAATTGAGCTAATAGGTTTTAGCATATGTTCTTTTTTTTTTTCATTTACCGTAAATGTTCAAAAGTTTTTTGCTAATACTTTAATTTTTCAAAAGTTTTTTTTGTTAATACTTTAATTTTTTCTGCCTATGCCTTTTTATATGTTCTAAATTATTTTCCTATCATCTAAAGTTTTTCATCCATTACTTTAAATTTTTCTGTCTATGCTCTGAATTTCTCGTATATTTCTAAAAAATTTCACCCTATGTTCTAAATTTTTTCTATCTATAACCTTAAAATTTCTCACTTTTAAATTTTTTCACCCTATGTTCTAAATTTTTTTTTCTATGTTCTAAATTTTTTCACCCTATGTTCTAAACTTTTTCCCTATGTATTAAATTTTTTCGCCCTATGTTCTAAACTTTTTTCCTATGTTCTAAATTTTTTTCGCCTTATGTTCTAAACTTTTTGACTATGTTCTAAATTTATTTATTTTTTCATATTCGACACTTTTTATCTATGTTCTAAATTTTTTCCTATGTTCTAAAACTTTTCATCTATGTTCTAAAATTTCTGTCTAAACTCTAAATATATGTTCTAAATTATTTTCATATGTTCTAAATTTTTTCACCCAATGTTCTAAACTTATGTTATAAATTTTCTTTTATGTTCTAAATTATTTTTCCTATGTTTTACACCTTTTCTTAAGTTCTAACTTTCTTTTTCCTATGTTCTAAATCTTTTAATTTTTTTCTACTTATATTCTAATCTTTTTTCCCTATGTTCTAAAATTTTATACTTATGTTCTAAATTTTTTCTTATGCTTTAATATAATCTACTTTTTTTATATTAGCAAAAAATTGCATTTCAAGAAACATAATGAAAACAAAAAATAAGCAAAAAAAACAATGATAAGAAGCGATTATCAAAGTTCAAATTGAAAAAAAAACAGTAAGTAATTTAGAACATAAATATGTAATAATCTGTCAAAGAAAAAAACATGTAAACATAAATATATAATTTAGAAAATTAATGTGAATATGTCAATGATTAGACACCCAATATGACAAACATTCCCCCAATTTCTGAAGAAGGCAAGAAGCCCATACATAACAATACATAAGCTGGCCTACATGTATACCAAATAAAAAGTATTCTCTATTGATCTAAAACAACCGTAGCAATTCTACCTTAAGTTCCCATTCCCCTTCTTTATATACTCCACTAATTAATGAAGTAATGATGATTAGACTATGTGAATTATGGATTAGCATAAAATTTTCAAATAGTACTTACCAAGATTGTACAGGCTCTTCCAAAGAGTTTTCCTCACATCATTTCGACACGAACATTAGTCACTTTAGAAAGACATACTTCCCACTATGAGTAAAAACATGAAATACACTTGAAACAACACTGTATGTTCTAGAAAGATTTGCAGTATCAGTTTTCATTATTAGCTGACATCCTCATATTTCCAGTTTCCCACTATGCATGTACACATTCAAACAATAAAAATCATTCCTATAAATAATCATATCCAATTAAAAGCATGTTTCATTTAAGTTTTCCTAGATTACAATTGTTTTAATGAAGAAGAGATAATCTCAAACAAGAACATCTCAATAATGGCAGACCGCTAAATCAGATATTGTTCACAAAATTTGTAATCAACACTATTTGGAAGAATCGATAATTTGGCCTAACAATGATTAATAGAATTAGTGTGAGTGTGTGACCATACCAATTCTTCGAGTCCTACACATAGAACTATAGAAGTAGCCAAATTATTCTCAATCGTCAGCATAACCCAAATTTCCAATATAAATTATTCTCAACCAACACAGTAACATCAAAATACAAACACACCAACTAAATTAATCATCACAACAAAATTATTCAATAAAACCGCACATAAATCACACAAAAAAATGGTAAAATGACGCAAAAAAAATCAAACAATAATAAAGTAATCAAGAGTAGCGCTGAAATTACCTAATATCGTTGAAATTCGAACACTAAAATCGCTGAAATTCGAACATTAAAATCTATGAAATTCGAACCTTAAATCCGCTGAAAATTCTAGCCCTAAAATTGTCGAAGTTTGAACCTTAAAATTGTCGAAAATTATTGAAAATCAAATCAGAAACATCAAAATTCGACTTGAACTCCTGCAAAATTCAAGAAAATCAAATCAGAATAATCGCAAAAATTGGAAAAAACACAAAAATCATGTGAAATTCATGAAATTAGAACAAAATCGGAAAAAAAGTACCTAATTACTCCTTAACTAACGCTCATTAGCTTAGTTTTTAAATATATATATGGCGAAAGCTAATGAGCTTAGATAAGAGAATTAAAAGTGAAAATATTAGAGTAAAACTAACATTAATTACACCGAACGACGCGTGATTTTGTCATGCATTCCTAACTTAATACTCAACCAATAAAATTACTCCTTAACTAACGCCCCGGGGCGCTCGTTAGCAAGATCCTATATATATATATACATTTTAACCTCTTAAGTTAAGCTTTCTTTTAATTTTTTGGGTAGAAGCAATAAGCAACTCATTAATAACTTCAGAAATTACAAGCAACAAGCAATTCTATTTACTTAATAATTAATTTTTTGGGTAGAAGCAACAAGCAACTCATTAATAACTTCAGAAATTACAAGCAACAAGCAATTCTATTTACTTAATAATTAATTTTTTGGGTAGAAGCAACAAGCAACTCATTAATAACTTCAGAAATTACAAGCAACGAGCAATTCTATTTACTTAATAATTAATTAATACGGAGTAAGAAGAAAGAAAGAGGGATTGAAATCGTGAGACAGGGGAACTAATTTACGAAATATATGTGAAGTATTTCACTTGTGAAGAACACAAAATGAAGAAATAGAAATTGAGAAAAATGATTTTATTCATTATTTTTATTTTTTTACGGGTTTTAGATTTTATTTATTTATTTATTTTTTATTTATTTTTTTATTTTTTTGTGAGAAAGAGGGCTAAGCCCAGATTAATTATAGTTAACAGAATTGATAAGTTAACAGAAATTAGATTCAAAGTACCCAATTGATTAAAAAATAAAGTTGAGTACCCAATTCCTAAAAAATCAGAAAGTTGAGTACCTATTTGCTATGTTAACTCTTAGGATTATAGTATGTAAAAAACCAATAAGAAACTAACTTTAAACAATTAAACCCATAAAATAATAATTGAATGAATATGCCTTACTTTCATATCTTTATCAGTGACTTAATTTCATTATTATCAATGTATCACAATTCACAAATCAAAAGTGTTCGTTGTAAAAGTTAAATAACAAGTTGACAATCGATAGATAGTATTAAAAAAAAAATGATATATTGAAGGAAAAAACTCTATAATCTTAAGTCAGTAATCTTTATCTCAATATCATCTTATCATCTATAATTATCAATTTGTTTTTGAGTGTTAAAATAAGTCAGAGTACTAATTTGACTAAAAAAAAAATGAAATAAAAACTCTTTAAATGAAAAAATGGATTGAAACAATAATATACTCGGGAAACCCGTATAGTACCTGATGAAGTGATGGTCGTAGACGAAAATCATGGAAATATGGAATACGTTGGAAATTGGAAAAAGTATCATTGAAATAGTTAGAGGGATGAGTTAGGAATTGCAATGGATCAGATTCGGGTCGGATGCGGCTAAGTTCGAATCCGATCTGTTTAGTAAACGGACCCTGGACTTAGGTCCAAATCCAAATTTGAGAAGTCCGAGTCCGAATCCGATCCGACTCATATTTTTTTAGATCCGAATCCGGTCTGTTTACTCGAATCTCCGAATGATCCGAATGCTTTTTTTTTTTATAATTTTTTTTTTTTTTTTTTTTTAATAATGTATAATGTACCTATAATTGCTTGTATTTACTCTGTATAACATATTGATGCATAAAAAATTAGGAAAAACATAGGCTAAAAAGTCTAAACATAACATATTTAAATTAGTATTTAATTAAGTTACGTAACAAAAATTTGCTAGAAACAACCATGCAATTTTCTTAAGTTATAATCAAAGCATATCCTCATATTCGGACTCGGATCGGATCGGAATCGGTCGGACTTTGGGCAGGGTCCAAGTCCGATCTGTCTCCTATTTGGATTCAGATCTATTTTATCGGATTCGGATTCGGACTATTTTTAAACGGATTCAAATCGAATTTTTTTTTTCTTCAAATCAGGTCGGATTCAAATCGAATTCGGATTAAATTGCCATCCCTAGATGAGTCATGAGTATAGTCAGATTTTTCTATTGTAGTTTCTAGTACTCCTAGTTGTAAACTTGTAAATAAAAAGGCTATCGGTTACTCCTAGTTGTATTTTATTGGGCCTTTCACATTTTTACCCATTATTATCTTATTGGTCTACAATTATAATATATCAGCCCTTTACATATTAATTTTTTTTTATAAATCTATTAGGGGTCAAGCCCCGTTAAGTCTCTTATATAGTCCACCCCTATATATATATATATATATACTCCCTTCGTATTCAAATACTTGCTTCGTTTCTTCTAGGTACATATGTCAATACTAATTTTTGATTAAAAATATCTTTAATTATGAATAAGTATAAATTCTACCAATGAAAACTAATAATCTATTCATTGAGACGATTCCAATTTCCAACAAGTCTCCACAAAACCTTTTTCTTTCATATGTATAAATCACAAACATTAGTCAAATTAGGACAAATGAATAGTGCATAAGTATAAATGGATCAAGTATATATATATAATTTTCTTATGTACTCTTTCCTTTTTTAAATACTTGCTTCATTTATTCATGCGGGGAGTTTTAGGAGAAATTGAAAAAACGGATAAAATATGGAGGTAGTGGAGTAGAGAAAAAGATAAAAAAAATAGTAAAAAGCAAAAGTAGTTGAGAGAATTGGAGAGAGAATATGAAATTAATAAAATATGATTTATGTTGGGTCCATTAGGTAAGAGAAATGAATTAAATATTGTAAAAGATTTCCAAATAAGGAAATAAAACAAGTATTTAAAAACGGCAGGAAAAAAAAAGTGGATGAAGTATTTAAAAACGGAGGGAGTACATATATATTATAAAAAATGTAAACTACATTTGGCTTATTGGAAAGAAGAGTACTCGCTCAGTTTCGTAATAATCGCAAAATTAGGGAGGGCACAAAGGTTATTATTAGTGGAGATGTGTTTAATTGTTAGTAGGAGAGAGAAATAATAAAAAGTGATGTAAGCAGTGGCAGATTCAGGATTTCCGACATGGTGAGTCACCATAAATTATTGATCACTTGTGAAAGTACAAATAATTTTTCCAAATCTTGTTCATAATTAATTTCAATCCAAAAATTATATATAAAAAAAAAAAAATTATATTTCACCAAATTGATTTTAATCTAAAATAGGACATAAAAATCCATACCACAACCAAATACTCCGTAGTACTTAAAAATTCAATCTTACAAGTTGAAAGTATTACAAATAACATGTTACAAACAAATAGTCCTATAAAACTATTACATTAACTTTATGATTTTTTACTTAATTGATAAGATTTGTGGAAAAATATTAAAATTGGTTGCACAAACATAGGATATAAATAGAAGCTAAAATGAAAAAAAAGCAGCGCTAAAATGTGAAATGCAATAGCAGCATCAAAGAGACCTGTTACCTAAATAGATAGTCTCTTTGATATTTTTTAAAAGAAAACCCTGACGCAGCGCAAAGCTCTGTAACGATAGCAGCATCAAGGAGACCGCCTCTCTACAATAAGCGGTCTCTTTGATATTTTGTTTTTAAAAAAAATCAATTTTTTTCTTGTTATTGCTGAGTTACGTGATTCAGTGTGCACCAACATAGATCCGCCAATGGATGTAAGTGGGGATGGTTGGAGAGAGAAATAATAAAACATTGATCGGTTCTTACCAAATAAGAAAATATGTAATTATTATTAATTGGATGAAAAAGAAAAGGCGTGACGATTATTATGAAACAAAGAGACTATATTCCAACTATAATGTTGGAGGTTCTTTCAAAAAATAAAAAAAAAACTATAATGTTGGAGGTGCAATCCTACAGTAGGTGCAACTTAAAGGACTAGATTTCTTTACCTTTTCCAAATCGTCTAACCCAATACGCAAGAGCTTCCTGCTTGATACACTTCTAATCTTCTCCTACATTAAAATCTACATCAAAATGTACTCGTACAATCTTTTATTTTATTATTAATCGAAATATTATACTTCCTTCATTTATCTTAGTACTGTATATGTATCATAAGATTTTGAATGTCCACATTCTAGCTGTGTCAAAATTTTAATCATGACTTTTGACCAAGTGTGAAAAGATCCCATAGCTTATATGGATTTTTTTGGTAAGGTATACTAAGTACGAAGTATGTTAACTTTCCAAGTCGTCGTTGATCATCTAGAAGTCGACTTTCACATCGAGCTGAGTCAGCAAGTCAATAAGCATCTACTTAAAGTAAGTGTGAAACCATCACGTAGAAATTTTGTAATGATTGTCTGTTTGCTTGTTGCACAATTTTCATGCACATGTATAATATAAAAATTTAATAAATGATATCCTATTTTAAAGTACCAGTTATATAAATTGATAGAGTATAAAACATATTCTTGAGCCTCAACCATCAGGTTAAACTTTTGATTGAGATAATCCTCTAACATGGTATCAAGAGCCAGCGTGACACGAAGGTCACGAGTTCGAATCTCATCCACCCCTCCTTTAAAGTAGAATTAATTCGCGCCAGGTCTGGGTGGGCCTGTGTTGCACCCACATTTCAAACCCAAAGGGCCTTTCATGTGAGGGGGATTGATAGAGTATTAAACATATTCCTAAGCTTCAACCATCAGCTTAAACTTTTGGTTGAGATGGTCCTTTAACACAAATATTGAAAAATAAAATAAATGATATGGAGTGCTCCTATTTTAAAATTTCACAGTCATACTTTCTTCAAAAAAAAAAAAAAAAAAAATAAAATAAAATAAAATAAAAAAAATTACACTTTCATATACGAATTAAACAAGATTGATCGAACTCATGCACAATAATTTATTTTAATTTAAACAGTAACGATTCAATATATCTTCAATCCCAATACGCTAACTGTTGAAAAAATATACTGTAATAATTCAAGTGTTAAATTTTAAATACCAAAAATGGAAATATTTTTGTTTAAAGTACTTGGCTGTAAAATTCAAGACTAGTAAACGGTCCTCCACAACTTGCACATACCTACTACACTCGTATTCTTTTAAAGATGTTCCCATTGATTTTATGTTATTTAGTGATGAATCATTTATATAAAATTCTTACGATATTGTAGTAGTATAAATTACAATAAGTCTGTTGATGAATATACAATACATAATTGGCCTTGATTAAATTTTATTTTGATCCCAAGAGTTATACACAACTATGTCTCGTGTCTACGGGATCATATGTGTTACTACTTCGTTGTTATTGATGTGTTGTCTCTCATTCGCGATAGCTGGGAACAACAAAACAGACAAGCTAGCATTGCTCGAATTCAAGGCAGGAGTAACTGATGACCCTCTTGGAGTCATGAGCTCATGGAATGACACCATCCATTTTTGTGAGTGGTACGGCGTTACTTGTGGTCATCGACACCAAAGAGTGACCATACTAGACTTGAATTCCTCCAAGCTCAAAGGTATTATTTCACCTTATCTTGGAAATTTAAGCTTCTTAATTAAACTATTCTTGTATGATAATAGTTTATCTGGCATAATACCACCTTCCATTGGTCGTTTGCATAGGCTGCAACGTCTTGGGTTGAATAATAATTCCTTTGGAGGGGAAATTCCATCGAGTTTAGCAGGTTGCTATAGCCTCATTGGAGTAGGCTTTGCGGGAAACAATTTGGTGGGAGAAATCCCATCTACACTTGGTTCGATGTCAACTTTGAAGTTTCTTCTTTTGGGAAGGAACAACTTGACGGGTAACATTCCTTCATCTATAGGGAACTTATCATCACTTTCGACGCTATCTCTAACAGGAAACAGTTTAGTTGGAAGGATCCCAGATAGTATAGGCAAATTAAAGAATCTAACCAATTTGTATCTATCCGACAATAAGCTTTCGGGATTAGTACCACCCTCAATCTTTAACCTCTCTTTATTGAAAGAATTAGGACTATCCCAAAACGACTTCGAAGGAAAACTTCCTTCGGATTTAGGTAACACCCTTCCACTCCTTGAAGTGTTTTCTATAAGCAACAATCAATTCAATGGAGAAATTCCTGCTTCAATGTCCGATTCTTCAAATCTAAAAATACTCGAGTTAGCGACTAATAATCTTCAAGGACAAGTTCCTTCTTTCCGTAAGTTGACAAATCTTACTAGACTTGTCCTTCAACAGAACTCCTTAGGGAATGGCCAAGCTGGAGATTTGGATTTTATTTCATCTTTGGCCAATGCAACCAATTTGCAATGGTTAGAGATAGGCCAAAACAACTTCAACGGGTTCTTTCCAAAAATCATATGCAAATTTTCATTTCTTACTACTTTGATATTAAATAATAACAACATAGCGGGAGAAATTCCAGATTGCATTGAAAAATTGACGAAACTACATATGTTTGCGGCCAATAACAATGCACTTGTTGGGACCATTCCGCAAGGGATTGGAAAACTCCAAGATCTCATGTCTCTACATTTAGAGGATAACCATCTATCTGGAGTCATTCCACCCTCGATTGGAAACTTAACCATGTTAGCTATTTTAACTTTGTGTAACAATGATCTCGAGGGCCAAATACCCTCGAGTTTGGGAAATTGTGGATCTCTAATTCAATTATTTCTTTGTAATAATAGTCTTAGCGGCAACATACCCTCAGAGTTATTTAGTCTCACCTCCTTGTCTGTTGCACTTGATATTTCTGGAAACCAACTAACAGGGTCTTTGCCCGACGAAGTTGGGCATATGATCAACCTTAATGGCTTAGATATCTCTCGAAACAAGTTATCAGGTAACATTCCAAGCTCTCTTGGTAGTTGTATGTCCTTAGAGTTGTTATTCTTGTGGCAAAACAATTTTAATGGCATCATTCCCGAAGCATTGCAGACATTAGAGGGCCTTATTGAGTTAGACTTGTCATACAACAATTTATCCGGTGTGATCCCGAAATTTCTAGGCAATCTACATCTACAAAGCCTAGATATATCAAACAATAATCTTGAAGGTGAAGTACCCACTAACGGATTCTTTAGTAATACAAGCGGTCTTTTGATAAGTGGGAATAGTCATCTATGCGGAGGCATACCCGAGTTAAAGTTGCCCAAGTGCAGGTTCACCCGCGACACCCATAAAAGACGAGTGGAGCGTAGGAAAAAATTGATGATCGCGGTTCTTTTTGGGATTACTGGAGTTTGTTTGTTCGTGTCTATACTTGTGTTGTTATTATGCAATTTCTGTAAGAGAGAGAAGGCAATGGAACCCGTTACTTCTAACAATGATATAGAAAATTTTCCGAATATTTCTTATCAAATGTTGCTTAAAGCTACAAATGGCTTTTCCTCCGAACATGTGCTTGGAAGTGGTGTATCTGGGGTTGTATACAAGGGAACTCTCGACGAGGAAGGATCAAGTATTGTTGCCATCAAGAAATTTAATCTAGAGTATCGCGGTGCTTTGAAGAGTTTTTTGGCTGAATGTGGAGTACTTCAAAGCATTCGACATCGTAATCTTGTTAAGGTGATAACAGCTTGTTCAAGCATTGATCATCAAGGTAGAGATTTCAAGGCTTTGGTTTATGAGTACATGTCGAATGGCAGCTTGGAAGATTGGTTGCATCCACCTGAGACAACTAGTGTCGTCGAAGGCACAAATGATACCTCGAAGTACTTGAATCTTTATCAAAGACTCGATATTGCAATTGATGTCGCATTTGCTTTGGATTATCTTCACCATCATCATGGGGCTTCCGTAGCTCATTGCGACCTCAAGGCGAGTAATGTCCTCCTCGATGATGATATGGTTGCACATGTCGGCGACTTTGGACTTGCCAAGTTCTTCACAGAAGCCAACAACGCCATTCATACAAGTCAATCTAGCTCTATTGGAGTCGGAGGAACAATTGGTTATGCTCCTCCAGGTAACAAAAGTCGTCTTAATAGTCTAAATTTTATTTTTTGTAAATTCCACCTTTTTTTTCCCCATAATAACACTTGCAAAACGTATGATGCTGTGCAGAATATGGATTGGGAAATGAGGTGTCTACTAGTGGCGACGTCTATAGTTTCGGGATTCTTTTACTAGAATTGTCTACAGGAAGAAGGCCTACAAATAATATGTTTAAAGAGGGTCTAAGTCTACATAGCTTTGTGAAAGGCGCTCTGCCTCAGCAAGTAACTGAGATTCTAGATCATATTCTTCTAGCAGACATAAACGGAGTGGAGACTAATAACATCATGATATTGGAGGCATTGATTTCAGTACTCGAAATCGCTCTTTCTTGCTCAATCGAGACACCACGAGAGAGGTTGGACATGAGTGATGTTGTTGCAAAGCTAACATCAGTAAGAACAACTCTCCTTGGAACTCGTTTATAGCAACGTAGAAGAATTCGAGCTTATTATAATGATTAATGAAAGAACTACTGTTTCATCCCAATAGAAGATTATTATTGTAAAAAATGTAGGACTAATGGAATATATTTTTATTACGAGTAGAATTTAATATGACTCCATATTGTGAAATGTAGTTTTCTTTTCTTTTGAAAGCCATTTAAGTTTTCTTTTCTTTTCTCTCGGCGTCATAAGTTCATGGAATGACACCCTCCACTTTTGTGAGTGGTATGGTGTTACTTGTGGTCATAAGCACCGCCAGAGAGTGACATCACTAGACCTGAGTTCCAAATGTGATGCCATGAATGCTGCTCATGCAATTTGCAAATATGTCTGTAGGGGCTGCTCCTATCTACCTTGTGTATGATGACGTGTTAAGAATTAGGGAAGAGTTTTATTTCATTTTCTTGTAATCATGTTAAATGAGTCGGAAGTGTGGTTGCCATATGGGATACTAGTTTTAATTCGGAGCGTATTTGTATGAACAATTTTCCGGTTTTCCACAAAGCCTTCAAACTTTTAGTGGACATTAATTATTGATGTATGCGTTCTCGGTTACCCTCAAAAAAAAAAAAAAATAAAAAAAAAAAGAAGAAAAAAAAAACTTGTGTAATCATTTTGCATGAAAACATTGGCATTTTGCTCTAAACTCACAACTCTCATACTCTGGACTCTATCTACAGTCTGTGTTACACTCAGTATTGTTGTCTGGTGTACATCTATAGGCCCTATGCCCCTATTACTGCATTAACATGAAAATAGAATAAGTATGAATGACTAACATTTTTTTTACCCTTTTGCTCTTAAGAAGGGATGAGAAGGGGAAAACTGTGAAGTGAGGGCGTCGGAGCCTTATTACATGGTGTTGTTTCAAGCTGGTAATTAATAGAGTATGTCTTAAATTGTTCTCTTTACAAGAGACTGACATATCACATATGTTAAGCAGGCTGAGAAGGAGGCTTGGAAGAAACAAAAATTGTTGGGTTTTTCAGCAGGCAAAAGCAAAAGCAAAATCAAAATCTAAGGGGTTAAAGAATTCACATTCTTTCAGGGTTTTTAGGAGTTATATTGATACTTTCTTTTCTTGTGTTATTATATATTTTCTGGCAAAAAAAGAGGACTAAGGAACCTACAGCTTATGATGATTCGAAATATTTTCCAAATTTGTCATACCAAATGCTTCTTAAAGCCACAAATGGGTTTTCCTCGAACAGTTTGATTGGTAGCGGTATGTTTGGTGCTGTATACAAGGGCGTGCTTGAAGAGTTTCAATCAACAGTAGCCATCAAGGTGTTTAAGCTTCAAAGTCACGGTGCTGTTAAGAGTTTTATAGCTGAATGTGGAGTTCTTCGTAGCATAAGACACCGGAATCTTCTTAAAATTGTAACAGCTTGCTCAAGTGTGGATTATCAGGGCAGAGATTTCAAAGCTTTAGTTTATGAGTACATGGCGAATGGAAGTTTGGATGATTGGTTACATCCTCCAAATTCAATCATTGGGGTTGAGGAAGAAAATAATATATTAAGACACTTGAGTCTTCGCCAAAGACTTGATATTGCAGTTGATGTTGCATTTTCTTTGGATTATCTTCATAATCATTGTGGTGCCTCCATAGTTCACTGTGACCTCAAGCCAAGCAATGTTCTCCTTGATGATGAAATGGTAGCTTATGTCGGTGACTTTGGCCTAGCCAAGTTCCTCTCTAAAGGTATCAATGACGACTCTCATTTCAATCAATCTAGCTCTATTGGAGTAAGAGGTACTATTGGTTACACTCCTCCAGGTAACCAACTAATGCTCTTATCCCTAGCTATATTCAAAACTATATAAATTTTGTATTATGTATTTTAATTATTTGTATCACATGTTTTTATCATATAAGTTACATGTTATTTTCATATTGACTTTGGAGGCACTACATGCAGAGTATGGTGTGGGAAATGAAGTGTCCACAAGCGGCGATGTCTATAGCTTTGGGATTCTATTACTGGAAATGATTACAGGAAAGAGGCCTACTGATGACATGTTTAAAGGGGGGCTAACCTTACATGGCTTCGTCAGAGAAGCTTTGACTGGAGATGTTGTCGATATCCTGGATCATGTCCTTGCTGAAGACATAGACTCAACAGATAGCAGCTTGATGTTGGAGGCCCTGACTTGTATACTTGAAATAGCACTTTCCTGCTCGACTGAGGTCCCAGCAGAAAGGTTAGACATGAGTATTGTTTCTGCAAAGCTATCATCAATGAAAAACAAGCTCCTTGGAACTCGTTTACAACAACGAAGGAGAATTCGAGGAGGTAATTTATAAATGTATTAACTACTTCATTCCCCTCACTAATGAGTACTGATTATTTCTGTAACAATCAACTTTTCTGTACTTTTTAAAAATTGATTTTATATTCTTTTATTTTTGGTGCAGGGACACGATGGTGATCGATTATTGTGTACACATCAATTTCATGAGTGCATATAGGCGCATAGCACCTATATGTTTAGCATGCATATAAGAGGGCATTATGGGTTTTATATTATTTTTTTCATTTGATGTTTTTCTACGGTGGTACATTTTTGTATACTATAATGTACCATTAAAGTAGAAGTTGTATTAATAGTACTTTTTATGTACTACTATGCATGTGGTGGTACTTTTTGTCATCCTATATTGCTGATTATTTTCTCCTAAAATACCTACCACCTGTCACTTATTAGGCTATAGTGGTACATTTTGTCATCCTATATGTTTCTAAAACATTCAGGCGCTATGTGCCAATACTTAACCCAATTTCATCTGCGCGCCCATGAGCATGATTAGTGTGTTAACAATAAGATGAGCTCATATGCTTTAGTAACTTCTTGTAATAAGTAGTGCTTATGTGTTTTGAGTCAGGATCAGAACATCAGAGCAGCTATCTAGTTTAGAATACATTTTATATTATTTTGATGTTTTTTCTTTTGCTTGCTTAGATTGTATAACAACTAAATTTTCTAAATGCATAGTTGTATTATGTGTTTGAGTAGATTACAAAAATATATTGGGATTAATGGGATATCCATTCCTAATGGATAGCAGATAGATTACGAAATCATATATCTTGTTTAAAGATGATAAATTGATTTAGCTTGGAAATCTTTGAATTCGTCTTACCTATTTGATTAACTATCAACTTCACAAATTTCGTTTGAAACAACTGGAACATTATTATTCAACCTAGATTTGATTGCACAAATACCAAACTTTTGATTCATTATTATCATTTTCCAGAAGTTTACTTGTAAATTAAAAATACAAGAACAATAGATCATCCAGTCACAGAAAAACGATGAACTTTGCTAATTATTGAACAAAAAATCACGGAGCAATATAAAATTCAATACCTTGAAACACCAATTGATTACAGAGTAACCAAAAGTAACAGGGGAGAACTTTGCGGAAAATCTTTCTCTCTCCTCTGACGTGCTATCAACAGAGTGAATGAGTGATTCTCCGGATAGCTGAAATTTTCTTTCTTGGTTGTCGATGGGAGTTTCAATTGATTTGTGTTACGTCAATTTTTTTCTTTGTGAGATTTTATTCTTTCTAAGGTTCGGATTACTTAAATCATCTTTGCAATAATGTCATTTGATTTTAAGTTTATATTTTATGTTTTTAATAATAATTTCATTACATTTTCTTATACTGACCCACCTTATATTATTTAATATTTAGGAACTAGTTTTTGCCTCGTGCAATGCACGGTTTTATAATAATTAGGTTAAGTCCCGTGCCATGTACGGTCATAATTAAATTTTACAATAGATAAATAATAAATAATGGTGTTAATTCAACGATAATTTATCCAAAAAAATTATTTGTAACAAAATAACTTGAATTTTAATTAGTTTATACCAACACTAAATACGTAAAGGTTATTGAATTAGATTGTATAAATAAATAAATAAATATAGTAATAGAAACTTAGAAGCTATAAGGTTTTATATGAGAAAAATATTAGCTTAGGTTAGTACCCATACACGAACTCATATACATTTGTCCTTAAATTGTTGACACACTTTGATCGACAAAATATGAAAATTTAATTGAGTTCATTTTACTTTAGGATAATTAATATTCAATAATCAACTTTTTAAATATATCTTTATTGAGTAGTAGGGCTTTTTATTTTTTAAATAATCACATAAATGTTTAGAATGACTAGATAATTTTCCAATATATGCTGTGTACGAAGTATACTATAACAAACTTATTTTGTTCTTATAAATGTTACGTATAATTTTAAAATTAATACAAAGTATGCTACCAAAATGATTTTTCTCTTTTAATTAAAATAAATTTTATTATCAAATGATAAAAGTTGGAGAAAAAAATTGATATTGATAATATTATAATAATTTTGGAAAAGAATATATTTTAATACATTATTTTTAATTAATGTTAGTATTTTTGTAAGTAAAAGTTTCCTAGTATATCTTTCAAAAAAAAAAGTTTCCTAGTATATTTAATTGAATATAATTGGATAAAATATGTTGTCAAAATACTAAAAAGGAAAGGAAAACAAAGGCGGAAAAATTTTAACCAGAAAATGACAAGTGTCATTCCTGGTTTCGCCTTTAGTATAGATTCAATAATCAAATTTTAAATATATCTTTATTGAGTAGTAGGGGTTTTTATTTTTTAAATAATCACATAAATGTTTAGAATGACTAAATAATTTTCCAATATATGCTGTGTACGAAGTATACTATAATAAACTTATTTTGTTCTTGTAAATGTTACGTATAATTTTAAAATTAATACAAAGTATGCTACCGAAATGATTTTTCTCTTTTAATTAAAATAAATTTTATTATCAAATGATAAAAGTTGGAGAAAAAAAATTGATATTGATAATATTATAATAATTTTGGAAAAGAATATATTTTAATACATTATTTTTAATTAATGTTAGTATTTTTGTAAGTAAAAGTTTCCTAGTATATCTTTCAAAAAAAAAGTTTCCTAGTATATTTAATTGAATATAATTGGATAAAATATGTTGTCAAGATAATAAAAAGGAAAGGAAAACAAAGGCGGAAAAATTTTTAACCAGGAAATGACAAGTGTCATTCCTGGTTTCGCCTTTAGTATAGATTATTGATTATTGATTATTGATTGATAAGACCTGAAAATAATAAAATGAAATTAAAATGAAATTAGTTCAAATGAAATGACTTATGTTACATTTTTTTTTTTTTTGAAATTTGATTTCATTTAATGTCTACCCTAAAACTCTCTAATTAGATATACTCAGTATTATTTAAAATATTTTTACAAAATAGGTTTTTATTCATTAACTTTTTTATTATTTTATTTGTATTTTTTTAAAAGAAATATAAAGAAAAAAGAAAAAAAAAATTTATTGTGAATGTGACGTGTATTTTAAGGATAACTTTGGTAATTATTTTAGTATATAGTATAGTATAGATGTTTTTTACTTTTTTTAAATTTTTTTTTTTTTTTTTTTTTTTTTTTTTTTTTTTTGGACAGAAAACGATCACACCAATTTTATTACTCAAAAGAAGATGCTAAATCAGCCATTACAAAGCTAGAAATTCCACTAGGAATGTTACATTTTATCACTTCATCTTAAACAAGAAATTAGAACCTAAAACCAAAAAGTGGGTCAAATTTGATCGAGCCCAAAATGATGACTTGACCTTTGATTAAGATTACCTTGTTAATTCCTTTGTTCTCATTTTTATTATTTTCCGTCAAAAAAAAAAAAAATTGCAATATTTGGAAATTTGCACAATTCACATTTTTTTATTTTATTTATTTATTTATTTATTTTTTATTTTTGAAAGGGGTTAAAAGCGAGCATTTTATTAAAGCACATCAAGCTCTGCTAAGGTAGTAATACCTTGCAGATAAGTACCAATACAAACACGTTCCATACTACTTCCCATCTAGTTACCATATGAGTGACGGTATTATATGTCCTCTTAACATACGAAATATTAAAGGACTCAAAACAAGCTATCACGTCTAATATATGATCCACATTTGACCACCTTTGTTAACAACAACGTTGGGAATTTCACACTTATAATACATTTTATAACTTAATATCTTAAACTATATTTTAGTAAAAATTAGGATACCACCAAAACATCCTACTTTAATTTTTGGTGCATTTTCTTTGGATTATCTTCATAATCATTGTGGTGCCTCCATAGTTCACTGTGACCTCAAGCCAAGCAATATTTTCCTTGATGATGAAATGGTAGCTCATGTCGGTGACTTTGGCCTTACCAAGTTCCTCTCGAAAGGCATCAATGACGACTCTAATTCCAATCAGTCTAGCTCTATTGGAGTTAGAGGTACTATCGGTTACGCTCCTCTAGGCAACCAACTAATGCTCCTATCCCTAGCTATATTCAAAACTATCCAATTTATCTGTATTTATTATATTTTAGTTATCTATATCAGATGTTTAGCATATAAGTTACATGTTATTTTCCTAATAACTTTGGTGGCACTATACATGCAGAGTATGGTGTGGGAAATGAAGTGTCAACAAGCGGCGATGTCTACAGTTTTGGGATTCTATTACTGGAAATGATTACAGGAAATAAGCCTACTGATGACATGTTTAAAGGGGGGCTAACCTTACATGGCTTCGTCAGAGAAGATTTGGCTGGAGATGTTGTCGAGATCCTTGATCATGTCCTTGTTGAAGGCATAGACTCAACAGATAGCAACTTCTTGTTGGAGGCCCTGACTTCTATGCTCGAAATAGCACTTTCCTGCTCGACTGAGGTCCCAGCAGAAAGGTTAGACATGAATATTGTTTCTGCAAAGCTATCATCAATAAAAAACAAGTTCCTTGGAACTCGTTTGCAGCAACGAAGGAGAATTTGAGGAGGTAATTAATGTATTAACTACTGAATTTCCCTTACTAATGAGTAGTGATTATTTCTGTAACAATCAAGTTTTGTTCTTTTACTTAATTGATTTTATTTTCATTTATTCTGAGTGCAGGAACACGCGTGTGATCAATCACACTGCCTTACTAATTTCATCAATTCGCCCATAAGCATGATTGTGATTTTGTGACCACGAAGAAGAAAATGAGCTCATACACTTCTGTCACTTCTCTAATTATTAGCCTTCTTTTTCCTCTTACTCAATGAATAGTGCTTTTGTGTTCTAACTCAGGATGAGATTATGAAGGCAGCTATGTACTTAAGAATACAGTTTAAATTATTGTGATGTTTTTATATTTTGCTTGCTTAGATGTAAAACAACTATCATTTTTCATTTAATTAACGTAATGTAGCTTATGTGAACGAAGTTGCAGCTTATACAGCTAGACGTTTACACATATTGTTAACTGCTAACACCTTGGGCTTGGCCCTCGTATGCACCAAAATTAAAAAATCAATCAATTCATCATACTTTCTTACAAATATGAACTCAAAGATGGACTTGTGAGGCCAAATCAAATACTACGTATCACAAAATATCTACCCCAACTCGGATCTAAAAAGACAAAATCTTAAAAATAACTATAAACACACCTATTCTTAAATAATTGACACGTTTGATTTTTTTTTTTTTTTTTTTAACTATTTATATACTACATATTAACTAAGACCATCGTTTTTTAGTAACATATAAAAAAACAAATTTGTTCATAAATATTTTGTTAAATAGGTAATAATATGAAAATTTAAAATATCAACCTTTTTTACAACGTATATCACATGGGGCCAATCAATTCTTTTTCTCTATCTCTCTCTACTCCAATAAAAAACGGAGAAAGTATTTTATTTGCTCGTATAACTAGTGGTCTGGTGCACAGTAACGACAATCACTCCGTAATTAAACTTGTCAATCTTTCAATCCTAGAAATGACCCTATAAATTTTCTTAGAAAAAAGAAAAAGAAAGAAATGACCCCATAAAACGGGCTCAACGTTCTTTTAATTAATGGGCTGGGCCCGTAATGAGTTATGCACCGACACTTGGTACAATATTTATGGTCCTTTATTCAGAAATGAACATTTACTATAACAAAAATGAACATTTTCTAACTGAACATATTTTACAATAAATTTGTATTTCTCAATAACATTTTTATGTAGTATGATGTTCATTCTTAACAAATAAATGTTCATTTATATAATATTAGATTTATATTTTTTTTCAGTGTAATAGCCTCTTTATTTTATCTTATATTATAAATGTTTATTTTTATATGTTGCAATTTTCAATGACTAAATGAACATTTACTTACACGAAAGTGTACAAAATAACATGTGCACTTTTTATTGCATAGATGTTAAACAATAACATTAAAGAGACTATGAAATGGTGTGTTTATTTTTTACAACTGAAATGTTCAGTTATATAACATTTACAATCTTTTTTTCAGTTTCATAGTCTCTTTATTTTATTCTTATATTATAAATGTTCATTTTTACATATTGCAATGCTCAAATACTAAATGTTCATTTTTTTCTAATAAATGTTCATTGTTTTTCTAGTAAATGTTCATTTTTTCTAGTAAATAAACTTAAACAAGGAATATACTCACAATCAATCGTAAAGAAAGGAAAAGAAAACACACAAAATTATTCAAAAAAAAAAAAAACCTACATTGAATCAAAAAAGCAATAAATAAACTTACATTCATCCAATAATGAAGGAAGAATTGCAAATGAACAATCAGTAGCAAGCTCCATTTTCATAAACAAAAAAATCGAAAATCTTGAATACTTGAATATGTAGAACAATTCAACACCAGAAATCCAAAAAAAAAAGAAAAAAAAAATCGAATATGAACAATGAGAGAGAAAATATTGTAAAATCTAAAAGAGAGAGAAAGTTTGAATTAAATGAAAACAAATACTTTGTATACTCAACAAAGGAAACAAATATCGCTAGAAAATAACTTTAGAGATATTAGCAGAAAAAGAAAACAACATCGTTTAGAGGAATGATTAGCCAAATAAGAGTGGGCTCCATATTATAAATGTTCATTTTTATATATTGCAATGTTAATAAATCTTTATTTTTTTTCTAGTAAATGTTCATTTTGTTTCTAGCAAATATTCATTTTTATAGTGCAGGACCAGCTTCGTATGGCTGGGACTTTGGAAAAATTTGCGCACTTTGTAAGAATTTTAGTCTCTTTACTATGGCCTTTTGACCTTTTCTATCAATCGAATACTCTAATTACTTTTTTTTTTTTTGTGAAAAGAGTAGTTTATTAGCATAAATCAACAGTACAAAGTCTAATACTCTAATAACTCTAATTCCAATGAATCAGCAGCCATACACTCCATTATTCACCAAGATTTCTAAGCTCTCATCTCAAATTTAGGTAAACGTAGAAGAACCAATCCAAGAATCAAATGCCTCAGGTAACTTACAAAAATTTATGTTTAATCAAAGCTAGCCATTTTCAGATTTACTTTGAATTTTGTTTTTAATCTGTGTGACTGTAAGTTAGATTAGGTGTTATTTGCACTAATTTTATAATTAAACAATGATGAATCAATCAATCAATCAATCAATCAATCAATCAAAGCCTTAATCCCAAAAGTGGGGTCGGCTAACATGAACCAAATTTGATTATTCCGTGTAGTCATCAACATAAATCTTTCTCCTCCATCCCTTACGATCCAAAACTTCATCCTCACGTAAATCCATGCACTTCATATCCTTCCTCACTCCTTCCAACCAAGTCATCTTTGGTCTCCCTCTTCCTCGTTTAATCCCTCCATGGTCCCACTCTTCCACTCTTCGCACCGGTGCACCCTCGGGTCTCCGTCTTACATGTCCAAACCAACGCAGACGATTTTCCCTTAATTTATCTACAATGCCCGCCACACCTACTTTCTTGCGAATAACCTCATTTCTGATTCTATCTCTTAAAGTGTTTCCACACATCCACCTTAACATGCGCATTTCCGTAACCTCCATCTTTTTAATATGCTCTTTCTTAGAAGCCCAACATTCTGTACCATAGAGCAACACTGGTCTTATGGCAGTCCTGTAGAATTTTCCCTTCAACTTTAAGGGAATGCTGCGGTCGCATAGCACTCCCGTGGCCGCTCTCCATTTAAGCCACCCTGACTTAATCCTGTGGGTCACGTCTTGATCAATGTCACCATTCTTCTGGATGATCGACCCTAGGTACTTAAAACATTCACTCATGGTCAAATCCTTTCCATCCAAACTCACCACTTCATTGCTTGTCCCCCTCTGAGTGCCAAAACGACATACCAAATATTCAGTCTTACTCCGACTTAGCTTAAACCCTCTAGATTCCAACCTTTGCCTCCATTGCTCCAACTTGACATTAACCCCATCCTTAGTCTCATCCACCAAAACGATATCATCTGCGAACAGCATACACCATGGAACCTCATCTTGAATTGGTCTAGTTAATTCGTCTAGAACCGTTGCAAAAAGAAAAGGGCTTAATGCAGACCCTTGATGCAATCCGATTGTAATAGGGAAATCTTTTGTCAACCCTCCGCATGTCCTCACATTTGTTGACACATCCCGATACATATCCTTAACTAGGTCTACATACCTTCGTGGGATACCTTTCTTCAACATTGCCCACCAAAGTATCTCTCTTGGCACCTTGTCATATGCCTTCTCTAAATCAATAAAGACCATATGAAGATCTTTCTTCTTTACCCTATAAAACTCCATCATTTGTCTTATCAAATGGATTGCCTCCATAGTAGATCTCCCAGGCATAAAACCAAATTGGTTATCTGAAATGCTTGTGCATGCCCTCAACCTTTGTTCAATCACCCTTTCCCACAACTTCATAGTATGGCTCATAAGCTTAATTCCTCGATAGTTAGAACAATCTTGAGCGTCTCCTTTGTTTTTATAAACCGGGACCAAGGTGCTCTTCCTCCAATCTTGTGGGATCCTTGTAGCCGTCCATATCTTGTTGAAAAGGTTTGTTAACCAATCAATACCAATCTTACCCAAACACCTCCACACCTCTATCGGTACCCCATCAGGGCCAACCGCCTTCTTAGGTTTCATCTTCCTCAGTGCAATCTCCACCTCTACTCTCCTAATCCTTCGCACATACTCCATGTTGATTTCTTCATCACTCATAGAGGTATCTCCTATCACAACTCCATTACTTCCATTAAATAATTCATCGAAGTACCCCTTCCACCTGTCCTTGATGCCCTCCTCTTGCACTAGGACCATTTGGTTCTTATCTTTGACACACTTCACCATGCCAATATCCTTCCTTGCCTCTTGTCTTCTCTTTGCCATCTTATAAATGATCCTTTCTCCCTCCTTGGAATCAAGCTTTTCATAAACCTCCTGATATGCCTTTTCTTTTGCTTGGCGAACAGCTGCCTTTGCCTTACTCTTAGCCTCCTTATACGCTGCAAAGGTTTCATCACTCCTACATTTTCCTAAGGCTTGATAGCATTCCCTTTTTTGCTTAATTACTGCTTTCACCTCTTCATTCCACCACGAAGTATCTCTCTGTACCGAAGTTCTTCCCCTTACTTCCCCTAAGACCTCTTTGGCCACTCTTAGGAAACAGTTCTTCATTCGTAACCAGGTCATGTCCGGATCCACCTCTCCATCCCAATCCGCTTCTTCAATTACCTTTTCTGTAAAAACCTTAGCTTTTGCATCCCTTAGGGTCCACCATCTTATCCTTGGTTCTTCTTGTCTAACTTTTTTCTTCGCCTTCTCTTTCAGACGAATAGTCATTACCAATAGCCGGTGTTGGGTGACCACACTCTCCCCTGGGATAACCTTACAGTTTATGCAACTTTGTCTATCTATGCTCCTTGTGAGCAGGAAGTCTATTTGAGTTGCATTTGCTCCATTCCGAAAAGTTATCAAGTGTGAATCCCTCTTCTTAAACCAAGTATTAGCCAAAATTAAATCATATGATTGGGCAAAATCCATAATAGCTTCACCACCGGCGTCCCTCTGCCCATACCCAAAGCCTCCATGGACACTCTCATAGCCATCTCGGCTCGCCCCAACGTGCCCATTTAGATCCCCTCCAATATATAACTTCTCTGAGTGGTGGACACCCTGCACCACCTCGTCTAGGTCCTCCCAAAATTGTCGTTTCTCTTCTGCATCTAAACCCACTTGGGGAGCATAAGCACTGATAACATTCACAATCTTCTTGCCACATAGCAACTTCAGCCTTATCAACCTATCGTTCTTCCGATAGACCTCGATCACCTCTTTTGCCAACCTCTCATCGAGAACCACACCAACTCCGTTCCTAGCTCCACCATTCCTTGTTCTGTGGCTCGTTTCTTGCCCAACATACCATACCTTATACCCCAAAACCAAGCCTCGAGCTCCTTCTCCTGTCCATCTTGTCTCTTGGAGGCACATGATGTTCACGCGTCGTCTTTTCATTACTTCTACCAATTCTGCTGATTTTCCCGTAAGAGACCCCACATTCCAAGAACCAATCCGCAAACTAAATTCTTTTCTCCCACGCTCCCTCCTGATCCCAACTCCAAGTCCTTGATTATTTGACACCACAATTGGGCAATATGGCGCGTCGCTTCTGGGCGACGACCTAGCAACCCTTACATACTTATCACTGCACCCGGGTCTGGGAAGTGCAGCGCGTCGCTCAGTAGGGAACGCCCCAATGGCACGCCCTTGCTCATTTGACACCACACTCGGGCAATGTGGCGCGTCGCTTCTGGGCGACGACCTAGCAACCCTTGCATACTTATCACTACACCCGGGTCTAGGAAGTGCAGCGCGTCGCTGAGTAGGGAACGCCCCCACGAAAATATCTGTTTGGCTCATGTCATGGGATGTGACGAAGTTTTATACTGGCTGTCACTGGCCTACCGTAACCCTCCTCCTTTATCCAGGCTTGGGACTGGCAGCGGGAAACCCACTGGCAGCGGGAATCAATCAATCAATATATATATTAAAACTCAAAGGCAAGCATTGTAATCTTGCCACGTGTTGTCAATCTCGCCACGTGTTGCCATGTCACATACTATTACCAATCATCAATGTTTCCACACAAAAATTAATAATTTGTGAGCAATAGTATTTGAATCCATGACCTCATCTTCATTAAAGTTAAACTCTAACCATTACTCCAACAACAAATCTTATGATAATAAAGTTGTATTAAAAAGAGTTATTCATGTTCATAAATACAAAAATTTTAATAGCCAACTTATATGTGTATATTTTGACAACAATATAATTATAAAATTAATTTCATTTTTTTCCATTACTCAACCTTTAGTATAAGTTATACACTTATATTTAAGTATTAAAATGTGTAATCCAAATTTAAATAAAGGTTTTTTTTTTAACTAAGAAATTTGTTACTAGAAGAAATTTTAATGATACGATATAATATTTAGTTACTTCATATTAATTAATAATTAACAAATGGTCGATATTGTTTTTATAAAACCACCCATGTATGTAGGTGGCTGGCATGGGCGGTTGCCAGATTGGCTAGGTGGTTGGGCTTTGGCTGGTGGGTTTTGTTCTTAATTTGTTTTTAAATTTTTTTTTAATTTTTTTAGCCAATTGATTCGTGACACGTGTCACTTTAATTCAAAAAATAAATAAATAACTCATTCAACCGGTAACCGGTATTTGGGATTGAAGAAAAAGAAGACCCCCAAAGTTCGGATTATTCCAGAATAAATGAAAGTTGGGATTATTTTTTCTAATTTTTCCTTTTTAATATAGTATTTTTATATGCATACAATGACCCGGGGCAGCGCCCGGGCCAAAAAACTAGTTAAATAATAAAAAAGAAAGAAACTTGATTGATTGAGGTTCACCTGTATATTTCAAAATTGATTTTCATTCATGCAATTTTTATTTACTTTAGAGGTTAAAATTTATGATCTGCTAGGATTTTCCAAGTCAAGCGTGTGATCTCTAACCATTATTATTCCATTTCCAAAAAAGAATAGCAAATAAACAATCATCATGTTCAATTAGTAGTGTCTTGTTTCTGCATTTTACAGTTAAGTCGTCTCTCACCATTCCAAGTCTTTGTATGTAGGCCCCGAAGTCGGGGCTGGGTATAGGAGTACATTTTATCTCGTTCTGCAGTTAGTACATTAAGTGTTCAGAGGGGTTTTTTTAAAATTTACTTTTCCATATTAGAGAAATATGTTGTACTTGGTAACACAACTAGCACCTTAGGGTTCGTTTGGCATTGTTGTGGTTTTCTGTTTTTTGGTTTTTTGTTTTTTAAAAGTATAGGATATATGTCCCATAATGAATCAAAAATTATTTAAACATATTACAATTATAATAATTTTGAAAACTGACAACAGAAAGGTGGAAACACCTTTTTCTTGTTTTCTGTTTTTGGTTTTTGGTTTTCAAAAAAACAGGAAACTGAAAACCAAAAATGATGGCAAACAAGCCCTTAGAAATCGAGTTATTACAGACTTACAGTTAGACCTGGCAAATGGGTCATTCGGGTCGGGTCAAGTTCGGGTCAAAAAGTTATCGGGTCATGTTCGGGTCGGGTCGGGTCATTTCGGGTTTCGGGTTGATTTCGGGTTGACTGATAATCGGGTCGGGTTGGGTATCAGGTCAACACTTCGGGTCAAGTTTGGGTCGGGTCGGGTCAATTTTCGGGTCCAATTTTCAGGTCAACTTCGGGTCGGGTCAATTTTGAGTCGGGTCAATGCATTGGATTAAATTCAACTCAGTATATATATTTATTTATTTATTGACGAAAAACTCACTACATTTATTAAGGCTACTTTTTTCATGGAATATAGTAATTGTTTGACTTTTATTGACCTTTTTTTTTTGGAAATTTTGACTTTTACCACCAAAAAATTTGGACAAATTGTTTTTTACCACCTACTCTTTTAAAAGTTGTATTTTACCACCAAATAAAGTTCTAAAAATTGTTTTCACCACCTACAGTTAAGAAAACCGTTAAATCTAACGGTGTTAAAAAAAATTCTTCGATTTTCGTGCCCGAAATATGTTCTTTATAAGTTTAGGGGGGCATTTTGGTCCTATGGGTCCAATTTGAGGTCAAAATTGATAAAAAAATGATCCGAAATACCTCGTTTTGCGTGTTCACGCAATTCGATGTATTTTTAAACACGCAAAACGAGGTATTTCCGATCAATTTTTATCAATTTTGACCTCAAATTGGACCCATAGGACCAAAATGCCCCCCTAAACCTATGAAAAACATATTTTAGGCACGAAAATCGAAGAATTCAAAAAAATTCCGTTAGATTTAACGGTTTTCTAAACAGTAGGTGGTAAAAAACAATTTTTTGAGTTTATTTGGTGGTAAAATACAACTTTAAAAAGAGTAGGTGGTAAAAAACAATTTGTCCAAATTTTTTGGTGGTAAAAGTCAAAATTTCTTTTTTTTTTTTTTTTTTTTTTTTTTTGTTTAGATTGAGAATCAATTTCAGGATCTCCTGAAACTAAGAGAGATGCTCTAACTAATTGAGTTATACGACTTATACCTCATAATTAGGTTTTTCTTGTTTAAGTTTTTTCAAATGAAGCTCGTAATAAGGTTTTAATGTTCCTTCCTACTCTTAACTAGTCTGTGATTCTTTAATGTTCTACTGATAAATCAGAGAGGGTTTAATTTCAAAAACTTAGCATAATGTCATCCTCTACATTTTGCCTCTTCATTTTGGCAACTGCTTTCTTGTACTGCATTCATTTTTCCACTGCTGGGACAAATGAAATAGACAGGTTAGCATTGCTCGATTTCAAAGCCAAAATAACAGGTGACCCTCTTGGGGTTATGAGCTCGTGGAATGATACAATCCATTTCTGTGAATGGCATGGTATTACATGTCATCGAGGCCGGAGAGTGAAGTTCCTGGAACTACACTCTTCGAAGCTCACAGGGTTCCTCTCTCCATCTATAGGAAACCTGAGCTTCTTGAAGGGGTTGTTCCTGCACAATAATACTTTGGGAAGTACAATTCCTCCTGAAATAGGCCGCTTGCATCGACTGCAGTATCTCTGGCTCAATAACAATACAATTGAAGGCCAGATTCCATCAAATATATCAGCTTGCTCAAGGCTCACACAACTCGATATCAGCTTTAACAGGTTGGTAGGAAATATCCCATCTGAATTTAGTTACCTTGTATATCTAAAACAACTTGGTCTTAATACAAACCACCTGACAGGAAACATCCCTTCTGTACGGGATATACCGGTAGTATCATAATATGCCGGTAAGAGAGTGCCGTGCAGCTTAAAGCCCTCGTTAATCATTGAATAATTCATGTCCTTACCGGCATTAGTCTCTACCACGTGGAGAGCTGCTTCTCGGAACGTGGCGTGTCCCACTGATACGTGGAAAGTTTCTTAGTGCCGCGTAGGCACCTGCTATCTACAAGGTCGGTGTGCCACCTATCTGTATAGGTGGCACCTGCTTGGTTGTGTTCCTATAAATACCCAAGCAACTTCTCATTTCAAAGGTAGAATCTCTCTCTCTCTATAAAACACTTTCTCTCTCTTCTTTCACTTTCTTCTCACAAAGGTACTGACTTTAGCATCGGAGTGGTTATTCCCGGATAACCCCCGGGCTAGCTAATCTGTATTGGCTGTGTAGGTGAGCAATTGGACGGTAAACCATTACCAGCCCTCAGACATTAACGGAAGCAGAATCCAGCAGGAACAATTGGCGCTAGAAGGAGGGGATAGTAATAACTTCTATCGTCCAACAGGACCTCTCACAGTCATGGAAGGAAGTAAGGAAACTTCAGTACCGGTGCTAGAAGTTGATAACCGGCAATACGATAACAATGTCCTTAATGCTAACACGAATAAAACCGTACTACCAAAAATCATGGTCGAAGATGAAACTCATCTCCTTCACGGTAACATAATGAACAGGCCCATAACACCTGACCGTAGCAGAGCAGTGACCCCAGATCCCTTGGAAGGGTTTACCCCGGAGGAGCTGGAGATAACGGCCAAGGTCATGCGGGCTATGTCTAAGAAAAAAAAGGAAGCCGAGTTAACGGCAGGGGGAATGCGGGATGAGGTACCGACAAAGCCGCTGATAGTGAACTTGGAGAGTCAGTTCAATCAGGCGGGACAGCAACAACTGTCAAGAAGCCGGGGCCGAGAGACCACACCGGCCGAGCGCCAACTCACACAAGGCGCCCAGGTGGGGGATTCAGGTTCTTATCGGCATGAGGTTTCTAGTGGCTTGGAAAGGCGGGCAGTCAGGCGATCATCAGGCCCAAAATATCTCCGTTCACACAAGAGGTACTTGACCAACAAATGGAGAAGATAAAGATGTCGTCCTGTACGTATGACGGTAAGGGGGACCCAAAGCGGTATGTGGCTGCGTTTGAGAGTCACATGTTGCTATATACCGACACCGATGTTGTGTGGTGTAAAGTTTTCCCTACGACTCTTACCGGCGCAGCTTCGGATTGGTTCTCCATTTTAGAACCAGGATCAATTGACTGCTTTGAGACCCTGGTGGAGTTGTTCATAGGTCAGTACATAAGTAATAGTGCGAGACAAAGGACATCTAGCGAGCTCATGGCTATTCAGCAACGAAAGGATGAGTCGCTCAGAGATTTCGTTAGACGCTTCAACAACGAGGCTAACACTATACCAAAATTGCAGCAAGAAATTAACGTGATGGCATTGATGAATGGGCTAGGTGACAACGACTTCAAAAAATATATGTCGCGGAAGTCTTTCTCAAACTTAGGGGTAGCATTTGCCAAAGCTCATGAATACATAAAAAGTGAGGAGCTGCTGAAAACGAGCCATCAGATATCGTCGGCAGAGCCCTCCAGAAGGCAAAGTGATAATAGCTCGAATTCTCAGATGGGTGGCGTAAGCAGGGCGCTGCCGCAAGGCCAGCAGAGATCCGGAAGGCTGACAAGGGGATTGGGTCGTTATAGTAGTTATACGTAGTTAAACACCCCGAGAGCGGCAATATATTCAATAAACCAGAATAGAGAAGATTGGAGTCGACCGACACTGATGATAACGAAGGGCCGGGACGTGAAGAAATATTGCATGTTTCATAGAGATGTTGGTCATTACACGGAAGAATGTGTTCAGTTAAAAGAGAACATTGAAGATCTCATAAGGAAGGGGCGACTATCCCACTATCGTACTCAGGCAGGTCCCGGCCGACAGCAAAATTCACAGCCTAGGTAAACCGAGTACCGAAAGCAGGGAGATCCATCAATGCAAGATGATACTTACAGGCAGAATCATGCGGAAACATCCAGACAGGGAGGTAATCCGACAGGGCGCAAAATAACCATCGACGTTATTACGGGAGGGCCAGTATATGGAGGTTCCGTAAGCGGGGCCAAGAAGAGTTTGTCGGAATACCGGCACCTAGTGAACGCTTTGAGCGTAGAGGAACGACCTCGGCCTTCTTCCATGCTTTCGATATCTTTTTCGGAGGAGGATGCTAAGGGAATAATTTACCCTCATGATGATCCGTTGGTGCTGATATTGACGGTAAATGGAGCAGATATCAAACGGGAACTCGTTGACGGCGGAAGTTCCGCAAACATCCTGTTTGCTAAGGCTTTTGATGCCATGAGGATTGGTCGAAAATACTTGACGCCAGTGTCTTATCCCGTGATAGGTTTCAACGGATCAAGGGTGCGACCTGAAGGTAGTATAGTTCTTCAAGTTCGAATGGGAGAGGGTCCGGCAGTAAGAGACGTTATGGCGGAGTTTTTGGTGATTGATGTGCCATCCGCTTACAACGCCATTGTCGGCAGACCTCTAATTCATGACATGCAAGCTGTGGTCTCAACGTACCACTTGACGATGGTGTATGTATCCAACGCGGGAACGACAGAGCGCGTACGGGGTAGTCAAACTATGGCAAGAGAGTGTTATGTATCAGCACTGAAGCAGCCAGGCCGACAACCAACTTGTGAACAGACACCAGCCAAGCGAGAACGAATTCCCTCAACACATGACTTGGCTATGGAAAATTTTGACACTCGGCCGGTAACTGCGCCACGTCCTTCCCCGGGAGGCGAAACTGTAGAGATCGAATTGCAGCCTGGAGTTCCCAGTAGGGTAGTGCGTGTCGGATCCGATATGGATGTCGACACGCGCTGCCATTTGGTAGAATTGTTGCGAGAAAGTGCTGACGTGTTCGCTTTCTCGGCAGACGAGATGCCAGGGATACATCTCGACGTCATAGTACATAAGCTAAATGTCGACAGGAGGGCAAGACCTGTTCGGCAGAAGAAAAGGAACTTCTCAACAGAGAAAATGGAGGCTATTCGGTCAGAGGTGAATAAATTGCTAGCGGCAGGATTTATCGAACCTTGCACATACCCCGAATGGTTAGCAAATGTGGTTATGGTGAGGAAGCCGTCAGGGAAATGGAGAATGTGCGTGGACTTTACGGACTTGAACAGAGCCTGCCCGAAAGATTGCTATCCCTTGCCGAGGATAGATAGATTGGTAGATTCAACTTCCGGTCACGCGCTATTGAGCTTCATGGACGCTTTCTCCGGATATCATCAGGTCAGCTTATATGAGCCGGATCGAACCAAGGCGGCATTCATTACCGACTCCGGAGTTTTCTGCTACAGGGCTATGCCGTTTGGATTGAGAAATGCAGGGGCTACGTACCAGAAGCTGGTCGACAAGGTATTTGTGAACCAGAAAGGAAGAAATGTAGAGGTGTATGTGGATGATTCAATTGTGAAAAGCCGTTTGGCTACAGACCACGTCGCCGATTTGAGAGAAACTTTCGAGACAATTCGAGGTTACCGGATGAAGTTAAACCCAGAGAAGTGCGTGTTCGGCGTGCGGTCGAGAAAGTTTCTCGGTTTCATGGTGAGCGAAAGGGGGATAGACGCCAACCCCGATAAGATTGAGGCGATTCTTAGTTTACCAGAACCAAAGTGCATAAAAGACATACAGAGGCTCACTGGTCGAATGGCCGCGTTAACGAGATTCATCAGCAAGTCAGCTGATAAGGCCTTACCGTTCTTTGTGATCTTGCGTCAGAACAAGCTGTTTGAATGGGGGAAGGACCAATCCAAGGCGTTTCAGGCTGTGAAAAATCACTTGAGGTCCTTACCCACCGTTGCAAGGCCAGAACAAGGAGAAATATTACAGCTTTATATCTCCGCGTCGGCAAAGACGGTAGCGGCGGTGCTCCTGGTAGAGCGGCAAAAAACACAACTGCCAATTTACTTCGTGAGCCACGTCTTAAATGCTGCCGAGAGAAGGTACCCGTTAGTAGAAAAGATCGCGTACGCAGTAGTTGTGGCCGCACGAAAGTTGCGCCCTTATTTTGATGCACATGCAATTGATATCTTAACGAATCAGCCATTAGAGAAATCTTTGCAGAAGATGGAAACATCTGGCCGCCTGCTTAAATGGGCGATTGAATTGTCTGAATATGTTATTACATATAAGCCAAGGGTATCAATTAAAGCACAGGATTTGTCTGACTTCATAGTCGAAACATCATATTATGAAGAGGAGGATGATACCGGCACATGGAAGGTATCAGTTGACGGCTCATCTGCTTCAACCAGCTCAGGAGCTGGGGTAATTATGATCTCTCCCCAGGGAGATGTGTTCGAGTATGCTGTTAAGTTCAAGTTCAAAGCCTCGAACAATGAGGCAGAATATGAAGCAGCGTTAGCAGGGATACATCTGTGCATATCTGCGGAAGCAAAGCGCATTGAGATGACAACTGACTCACAATTAGTGGCTAATCAGTTCAACGGCACTTACGAAACTCGAGAGCCAACCATGACGGCATATTTGGAAAAACTCAAGAGCGTTACTTCTGGTCTGGAATACTTCGAAATCAAGTTAGTTCCTCGAGCAATGAACACACAGGCAGACGCCTTGGCTAAACTTGCAAGTTCAAGCTTCAATGACTTAGAGAGGACGGTTATGGTAGAGGTTTTGAAAGAAAAAAGTATTGACGAACAACCTCCTAAAGATGTACATTGTACAACTATGGGACGAGAATGGTATGACGATATCTTGGCTTACAAGATACATAATGTCCTTCCTGCCGATAAAACAGAGGCAAGAAAGGTCCAAAAAGATAGCGTCTGGTTTATCATGTTCCGAGGTTTTCTATATAAACGGGGGTTTTCATTACCGTTGCGACGGTGTATAACGGCTTATGAGTCGGCAAGACTGATAGAAGAAATACACGAGGGTGATTGCGGATCATGCGGGGGGTCGGTCAATGTCCTTGGAAGCAATGAAGCGGGGCTACTATTGGCCGACAATGAATGCGGATACCATGGAATATGCTAAAAAAGTGTGACAAATTCCAGAAGTACGGGCCGGTTATTAATCAACCTCCAAATGATTTAACACCCATTCTTAACCCAATCCCATTTGCTCAGTGGGGGATGGACATTATCGGGCCGTTTATGTCAGCAACAGGTGGTCGTAAGTTCTTGATTGTGGGGATAGACTACTTCACCAAATGGATAGAAGCAGAACCGGTAACAAAGATTACAGCGAATGAAGTAAAAAAGTTTATCTGGAAAAGCATCTTTACGCGGTTCGGATTGCCGACAGCAATGGTGTTTGATCACGGATTACAATTTGACTGTAGCCCGGTAAAAAACTTTCTAAGCATATACAAAGTGAAGTTTGCGTATGCGGCAATATGTCACCCGCAGTCAAACGGCCAAGCTGAGGCCGCTAACAAGCAGATACTAGGGGCAGTTAAGAAAAAAAGTAGAAGACGCTAAAGGCTTGTGGGCAGATCTGATACCTGAGATTTTGTGGGCAAATCGTACGACAACAAGAGAAACTACGGGGGAATTTCCTTTTAACCTCGCTTTCGGCTCAGAGGCAGTGGTTCCGGCAGAAGTGGGATTACCTTCTTTTCGGGTACAACACTTCTGCGAAAGTCAAAATGATTTGTTGCTTCGACAACAATTGGATTTTCTACCGGAAGTAAGGTTGACGGCTGCCATAAAATCTGCGGCATACAAAAACCGAATGAGCCACGCTTTTAATCGGCGCGTCAATTATCGGGCCATGGAAGATGGTGATTTAGTTCTGCGCAGAACGGCCGCAACCGGCAAAGGGAACGCAGAGGGTAAATTTACTGCAACCTGGGAGGGGCCTTACCAAATATATGAAACACTTCGACAAGGGTCTTATCGGCTAATGACCCTTGAAGGTGTTCCCTTGAAAAATGTTTGGAACGCTAGTGTATTAAAGAAATATTTCATGTGAAATGTAAGTGTGTTCTATTTTATGTAGTATAAGTTTTGATGACATGTTGTCATATGTAATTTTTCGGCATTTACTAGTATTGTAACCTATTTCAACACTTATGAAATACAATCACATTACCTACTTTCGATACGATCTGACCACAACCTAGCTAGCTGACTCGATCGTTCAAGTGAGGGAAGAATAAAAAATAAAATAATAATGGACCTCAAGGGGAGTTGAATGTGCGGTCTGATCCACTGCCTTTGCTCAGCTTGACAAAGGTTGGATACTTTATCTCGGTATGTTTTATATCCGATAGTCAGCACAGGCATTACAGAGTTTTCCCAGAATTTGTTTACGAATAAATTCTGCCTAAAAACTCGGGGAGTATTATTGGTAAGGTATATCTTGGAAATACCGATAACAAGGTGTTAGGGGTAAGATGTATTTTGAAAATATCGATAACAAAGTTGAATGCATTCTTAGGTTTTCTAAAAAATTTTAATTCGCAAAATTAAATACCGAGAAATATAATTTTGAAAGCCGAAAAACGTAAACTCATATTAAAAACCAAGGAATAACTAAAACGCGATTCAAAGAGGGCGATCATTACGTGTTAGTTAAAAGGTAAATAACTACCATATCATAAAACAAAGTAATATGGTAAGGAAGTAAATAACTAGCTGATTAGAAATAATTGTAACGAGTACAGACATACGCAAAAAAAATATTCAAACGATCAAAAGAAAAATTGTTGCATAATACAGACAGGTGTAATTGTTTAAAACATAGAAACGGGTACAGACAAGCATAAACATTGTAGCCCAGAGATGACTTCCCTCCTGATTAATTCTTGTCGGCCTCCTTGGTTGATTCAGCCGCGTTAACAGGCCCTTTCTCAGCTTCTTTACTGGAGGGACCGGCAGACCCATCTTCACCAGCTTGAGTGGTAACAGGGCTATTGATAAGGGCGTCATCAAACTCCACTTCCGGCAACTCGCGTGGGTCTAGGTTTGTTATCACAGCATGCAGGGGGAGCTCGTCAAAGTACTCACTCTCACAGCTGGTAGGAGAGTGGTTCATCTCTTCGTTAAAAGCCCTCTCGACGGCCTGCCATTTCGTCGAATCCCACCCCTAGTCAAAGACCCAGCCGGCAGTATACCGGTCAACCAGCAAGTTGGCGTAAAGGTCGGTCTGCAGGAACCGATTAACGGCTCGGCGCCTGATTCCCGGCTTGTCGCGCTCCATTTTCTCAACTTGGCTGGCCAGCTGTGCCTCAGCCTCCTTTTCATCCTTCAGGCTCTGCTCGAGGCTGGCTACCTTCTTTTGCAACAGCTCCTGGTCCGTCAGCTTCCTGTTTAGCTCAAACACTTGCTTTTGCAGGGTCTTCACATCAGATTTAACCTTGTCGCGCTCCTTGACGACGAGCTTGCAAGCGTCGTCAGCCTTCTTCAGCTTGGTCTCGGCGTTATTGGCGGCGCGCTGATAATGCTGGTACATGTGTACCACCTCGACAGTAGAGTTGACGGTCTAATTGACGATAACAGAAATTGCCGTTAGTAAACATAATACAGGTTTATAACGTAGGAATGATAGGTATCTAAAGGTAATAATGATGTCTTACCCGGAGCATATTGTTCATAAGCTGGCCACAGGGAGCAGCAATGCGATTGGCTGGCCTGTCGGCTGGAGTTGCCAAGTCCTTCAGCATTCTCCACCCCATGCTCCCGCCAGTGCTAGGGTCGTCACTGAGAATGGACTCCCCACGATTAAAATTGATTCGGGGATGCCATGGGTCACCGGCAGCACCGAACGGTACAACCAACTCCTCAGCAACTCCTTCCGGGATTCTGACGTGCGGAATCTCGATGAAATCACTGACAAGAGCAGGGACGAAAGCACCCTTGCTGAGACCGCCAAAGCGCGTCGGGATGACTGCCGGAGTCTCCTTGGGTGGAGGCTTGTCGATGCTGGCCAGTTGGCCGGGTTTGGCCCCTCCACTGCCGGCGCCGGGAGCAGTCGGGTCCCTTAAGGTGACCGTTAGTTTTTTCAGCGGCTGAGGTTCGGTCTCATCCTCCAAGTTAACGACCCCTTCCGGCCAGCTCCCTTGTGCATCCTTTTCGAGGGATGCCGCCTCATTGTCATGATGTTTTTGTTTTTTTTGTTGTTGTTGTTGTTCTTGGCCGGAGGACTCAGACGTCCTCTTTGACGCATTTCCTCCACCCCTTTTCACAGCTAGGGTGCGAGGTCTGGTAGCGCGGTCGGTAGGAGCCATGTCCTGTACTCTTGTTCTTTTTCTTTTACTGGCTCTGGTGGCGAAGGCGGGGAGAGTGTCGTATGACTTTCTCGGCCGATCGGGGCACTGTTGTTTCACTCGCCCGTCAGGATGCAAGCCTAGCCGGCTGAAGTCGAGTTTGTCAATACCTGACGAGAGACACACCCGATAAGAAACGTCAAAAATAGACATTATAAAGGTAAACCTAAAATATAAAAAAAAAACGAAAACGAAAAAATTAATATGTATATATATATAGTGTGTTTAGGTACAGTAAGAGAAAAAACAGGCAAGGTACTTATCGAAATTATTTTCAGAGGCAAAGTGCATGCACAGTAAAGATAAATTTAAATACATGTATATAATTTAATAACATTTCCATACCAAATGCATCGGTATGGCAGAGACCGACATGAGATAGAGGGTCGTTGCCCAGTATATAATTACAATGGGGCAACCACACCCCCGGAACGGCTTTATTCTTCTTACCAGCTCTAACATATGTACAATTAAACCATTTAAAAGCCTTTTTCTCCATCGGTCCTAACTTTCTCGACCGTATGGTCTCGAACATGCTGTGTGGGTGATGAAATGTCCTTCGGATGGTAAAATCGTCAGGCACACTCATAAAGTAAAATTCATTCTTCCAGTTCTTGCAACTGGCCAATTTTGGCCACACTGTACATTTACCGAGAGCGGTAAAAAGGGACCACCATCCGGGTGACTGACTATCTCTTTTTATTCAATGTAATCTCCGAAATAAGTTTAGGGTAAGGGGAAAGTCCATAAATATCATAACCCAGACAAGAGACACGATATTTCGGATGGTCGGAGACGTTAACTGTGCAAGTGAAACATTCCAAGCCCTGAATATTTTTTCGATGTAATGATGGAGTGGAAACCGTAAACCAAACTCTAAATGTTTCGCATACACAACAATGTGGCCGGCAGGACAGTCCAAAGCCGTTTGACCGTTATTTGGTAGTATCAGTTCGTAACCATCTGGGAGACGGTAGAAGCGTTTGCCATGTTGGCAATAATTATAATTTATAATCTTTTTCGGTGGCTGTCTGCAACCATACCGGATCCACAACTGCCTCAGTTATTTCATAGCCGTTGGGAATTTCTTGAGGTTCTAGATACTTCGGATCATCTTGATCTGAGTCGTATTCCTCGTCGAGACGTTCCTCTTCTGCAATCTGAGCAGCAAGGTTGAAATCTGTAGCAATTTCCTCGTCGGTCTCGTCGTTTTCTTCCTCATCACCTTCTCCCTGCCCACCCTCTTCTGACCCACCTGCATCGTCTTCGTTACCGATGCTTTCACCCCCGCTTCCTTGCCGTTCTAGGCTATCTTCGACTGACCGGATATCCTCTTCTCGGATATCCGAAGCTTCAAGCCCAGGGTCAACCATTTCTTCATCAACAGAGGGCCTACTGCTTTCACCAACCTCACGTTGGTAACTTGTATGTTTCGTTCTCGGCATCCTGTCAATATTAGTGCCGTATTGATTAAATAAATCCAAATTTGACCTTAAATGATATTGAACGCTAATAGGCTCAACATCGGCAATCTCTATGTCCTCTGGAATATCGGGGTTGGTAGGACGCAAAGCCTTCTCAGCGTCAGCCAGAAACTTATGACGGTAATAAGCTTCTATTTCTTCTACAGAAGTTAAGGGTGTACAGAGTCCAGCCTCATTGGCTTTACTCGTATTTGCATGCATTCCAGAACCAGAAATTCACAAATAATGAAATAAACGCAAAATCTACTTAACCACAAACCAGTGAGAAATCGAAAAGAAAGTTAGGGTTTTTTTATTTCTTTTTGAACTCAACTCGTGAAGCGTAACTCGGGAATTAAGTGTCCTCCGTTTACAAACACCGGTCACAACACAACTGAACAAACCCTTAACAAATTGAGCCTTGAATCGCAGAAACATAAGCGCAATACGAGCGAAGTGAAGTAGAAATTTTTCGAAATTTTTTCGCAAAGGAAATGAAGGGTCAAATGTACGAAACTCGCTATTTATACTGTCCAAATGAAGCGGTTGATGTGACATTTACTGCATGCAATCCAATGGCTGTAATAAAACGCCTTTTCAAAACTAACCTACTTCGATGACTGACACGTGCCCCATTACTTTATAACATTTTCCCGCCAAATCCTGGGGGATAAATTTTTAAATATGTAAAATCGTTTTACCTCCTATTTTCGGTTTCATATTTAATTCACCCAAACCATGTCGGCATTCTGCTCGGTTATTGAGCAAATTACTATCGTCAATTTGCTCACTTGGGGGGCAAATTGTAGATTTTTTCATGTGCTTTATTGAGCAAATTACTATCGTCAGTTTGCTCACTTGGGGGGGCAAATTGTAGATTTTTTCATGTGCTTTATTGAGCAAATTACTATCGTCAATTTGCTCACTTGGGGGGCAAATTGTAGATTTTTTCATGTGCTTTATTGAGCAAATTACTATCGTCAGTTTGCTCACTTGGGGGGCAAATCGTAGATTTTTTCATGTGTTTTATTGAGCAAATTACTATCGTCAATTTGCTCACTTGGGGGGCAAATTGTAGATTTTTTCATGTGCTTTATTGAGCAAATTACTATCGTCAGTTTGCTCACTTGGGGGACAAATCGTAGATTTTTTCATGTGTTTTATTGAGCAAATTACTATCGTCAATTTGCTCACTTGGGGGGCAAATCGTAGATTTTTTCATGTGCTTTATTGAGCAAATTACTATCGTCAATTTGCTCACTTGGGGGGCAAATCGTAGATTTTCTTTTCGTTTTCTAAGCATTCTTGTATGATGTATTGTACATACCACCACCGTGTTCCGTTACAAGTGAGCCCGTCAGTTTTACTGACGCCCTCACTTGGGGGGGCTAGTTGTACGGGATATACCGGTAGTATCATAATATGCCGGTAAGAGAGTGCCGTGCAGCTTAAAGCCCTCGTTAATCATTGAATAATTCATGTCCTTACCGGCATTAATCTCTACCACGTGGAGAGCTGCTTCTCGGAACGTGGCGTGTCCCACTGATACGTGGAAAGTTGCTTAGTGCCGCGTAGGCACCTGCTATCTACAAGGTCGGTGTGCCACCTATCTGTATAGGTGGCACCTGCTTGGTTGTGTTCCTATAAATACCCAAGCAACTTCTCATTTCAAAGGTAGAATCTCTCTCTCTCTCTAAAACACTTTCTCTCTCTTCTTTCACTTTCTTCTCACAAAGGTACTGACTTTAGCATCGGAGTGGTTATTCCCGGATAACCCCCGGGCTAGCTAATCTGTATTGGCTGTGTAGGTGAGCAATTGGACGGTAAACCATTACCAACCCTCAGACATTAACGGAAGCAGAATCCAGCAGGAACACCTTCATCTTTTGGGAACTTATCATCCCTCTCCGAAATCCATCTTAGCCAAAACAACTTAAGTGGAAGTCTCCCAAAGAGCTTAGGCAAACTGAAAAAATTAACGTCTCTCTTGCTTGCAGAAAACATGTTATCAGGGATAGTCCCATCTTCATTCTTTTTTTTTTTTTTTTTTTTTTTTTTTTTTTTTTTTTTCTGTTTGCAAATAAAAAAAAAATTAAAAAAAAAAAATCATTAATTAAGATCAGAATAGTAGAGCAGCTATCTAGTTCAGAGTACAGTTCATTTATGTGTTTTTTTTTTTTCTATTGTAAGATTATTGTTTGTATGAGGTGTGAACCTATGATCAGATACACAGTACAGTTGGTTGGCATATCTTTCAATACATAATGTTTGCAGCTAATTAAGCATATTTACCAAACCATACGAGTAATGATTAACTTATGAAAAAAATCCCATGGAAGAAATATTGATGTACAGAATTTTCCAAGTCGTCGCTGACTAATGTTATTGATCACGATTTCACATCCCCTAGCAACGTGTCAATTAGGCTACTTGTGCTAAATTTCGTTTTGCACTAAAGATCATAACTATGTATTTGATTTATTTGACACTCTTGATTAACTACCAAAAAAAAAAAAATTACATTTTTTAAAAATTTATATACATACATAATATAATAATCACTAAACTATATCCGAAAATAAGGTCAAACTCCCTTAAAGTGATTTTACAAAAATAAAAAAAAAAAAAAATAAAAAATAAAAATTTATAAGGAGGTTTTTGACAAAATTTACATGGCTAACCATACGTGTATGAAATCGGTGTAGGAAAATCGTCTTTTGTGCTTCCTATAATTAAGGAACCTAAATCATATCGGTTCTTTTTAATGGTCACAATTAGTTTTTGTTCAATTATGAGAGTACATGTTTTTATGTACTCCGTAATAATTCAAATGTAGCTCAGCTGTAATTTCATTCTCAGTGTATAGGACCTTGTCTTCAGAAAGCAGCTTCTAGTTATAAGTCAAATTAGTTTGAAAACCAAGGCACTAAAATGCTAAATTCTTGTCCAAATTTGATGGTTGAACAAAATTTTCTAAACGTTAGCTGTTGGTCTTCCAAAATTGAATTTACACGACCCTAAAATTAGCTAAAAATTACCCTTATATTGCTCGATGTACACTAATATTAGTGTAAACTGGGTGTATACAAAAGTTTTTCATAAAGTAGATACATCATTAAGATCATTAGTGGAAGAAGAAACTTAGCATTTGTAGCCCAATTGACACGCTGCTAGTGGTCATGAACTTGTGAGCAATAACTCCTACATAGTCAGCGACGACTTGGAAAGTTTGTACATCCAGATTTCTTCCATGGGATTTTTCTCAAACTTTGCAAAAGCTAATCATATATAACCATTAATAGTAATCCAACATGACTCAGTTGGTTTGGTAAATATGCTTAATTAGAATATATTCTTTTCAGCTTAATTTCAGTTCAGTTTAGTTTAGTTTCTAATTTCCTTCTCTCATAAACAATTCAGTTCAACTTAGCTCAGCTCAATTCAGTAAATGAGAACAAACCCTTAGCTACGTACATTTTGTACGAGTATTTAAAGATATGCCAGCGAATAATGTAAAATATCACACCATCGTGTTTCTCAGTTCCTGCACCCAAAAGAAAAATTGAAGTCTAGAAATTTACTTGTAGATTAAACATAAATAAATACAAAGAACATAAAATTAAATAACCATTCTTTATTCATTAAAAATTCCAGATTTTTTAACATGTATTGTTTTCATTATAAGACTTGAGAAATGAGAATGCCTCGGGTTTTAACTAGTCGTACATTCATTTAAAATTTTTTATAAATTGTAGCAAGGGATAGTGGATGTGTGACTGCTGATTGTGATAGCACTCTTAGCTATTGTATATTTGTATTCACTATTACCCACCAATTCTTTGGTGCAAATGTTTGTCTTCAAAGTCTCACCAACGTGTTTCTATAAATTTGGTTACAGAGTTTATTTTGATTTTAACATAACCATTATTAGGTATAACTTTATTCATATCCTTTCAACTGTACTATTAGTGCACCGTAATAGTTAAGGCCCTTAATTATCTCTCAAAGATCGATTAAGCATGTCAGCAAGCTTCTCATATTTCCTAATCATTTGTGCTTCTGCTCTCTTCCACTCCTTTCACTTCTCCATTGCCGGGAGTAATGATACAGACAGGTTAGCATTGCTCGATTTCAAAGCCAAAATTACAAGTGACCCTCTTGGGGTTATGAGCTCGTGGAATGATACAATTTATTTCTGTGAATGGCATGGAATTACATGTCATCGAGGCCGGAGAGTAAAGATGCTGGAACTAAACTCTTCGAAGCTCACAGGTTTCCTCTCTCCATCTGTAGGAAATTTGAGCTTCTTGAAGTTGTTGTCCCTGTACGACAATACTTTGGGTGGTACAATTCCTCCAGAAATAGGCCGCTTGCGTCGATTGGAGTACCTCTGGCTCGATAACAATACCTTTGAAGGCCACATTCCACCAAATATATCAGCTTGCTTGAAGCTCAGGCAACTCAATATCTACGATAACAGGTTGGTAGGAAATATCCCATCTGAATTTAGTTACCTTTTTCATCTACAATATATTCGTCTTGGTGCAAACAACTTGACGGGAACCATCCCATCATCTTTCGGGAACTTATCATTTATCTCAAAAATCGACCTAGGCTTTAACATGTTAAGAGGAAGCCTTCCAGAGAGCTTAGGCAAACTAAGAAAATTAACATATCTCGCACTTACTGCGAACATGCTATCTGGTATAGTCCCATCTCCAATCTTCAACCTCACGCACTTACAAGTCTTTGATGTAGGAGTAAATAACTTGGAGGGAAACCTTCCTTCAGATTTGGGCATCAAACTTCCAAATCTGCAATGGTTCTCCATTTTCAATAATAATTTCACCGGATCTATTCCTACTTCTATAATCAACTCCTCGGGTCTAAGTTATCTTCAGTTTAGTTCTAACAATCTTACTGGACAAGTTCCTTCTCTCCACGGGTTAGCAAATCTATTACGCCTTACCCTTTCAAATAACTCACTAGGGTATGGCCAAGCTGGTGATTTGAACTTTGCTTATTCGTTGGCAAATGCAACTAAGTTACAATACTTGGATATAGGTGGTAATATTTTATCAGGAATTTTCCCTAGGATCTTCTGTAATTTCTCAATGCTTTCCGTTTTAGAAATAAATGAAAATTACATAGGTGGACAGATTCCAGCTTGCATTGAAAACCTTGAATACTTGATAGAATTTAATGCTTTCGATAACAAACTATCTGGTGTCATTCCTCTAGGCATAGGAAAGCTCCATAATCTCGGCAGATTAATGTTAGATGCTAACCAATTATCAGGGAAAATACCATTCTCAATTGGGAACTTAACAAAGATGACTACTCTTTCTCTATCTAATAATAATCTTGTTGGACAAATACCTTCAACTCTAGGAAATTGTAAAAATCTATTGTCCTTAAATTTGCATTCCAACCGCCTCAGTGGCAATATACCCTCACAACTTTTTGATCTATCTACCTTATCCATTGGACTTGATCTATCATTGAACAAGTTAAGTGGGTCACTTCCTGTAGAAGTAGGGCAACTCAATAATCTAGGTTGGCTTAGTGTTTCTGGAAACATGTTGTTGGGTGAAATACCAAGCACACTTAGTAGTTGTGTAGAGTTGACGAATCTGTACATGAATGGGAATTTTTTCCAAGGCGCCATTCCCGGTGCATTGAGCGAATTGAAGGGTCTCAATGTGTTGGATTTGTCTAAAAACAATTTATCAGGTAACATTCCGCAATATTTAGAGAGCCTTCCATTGCAAATTCTGAATCTATCATACAATAGCAACCTTGAAGGTGAAGTACCCATTGGTGGAATTTTCAGTAATACAACTGGTCTTTTACTAAATGGAATTTGGGGATTGTGTGGAGGTAAGCCAGAGTTGAAGCTTCCTAAATGCAACAAAAAGAACCAGAAAAAAAGCCAAGGTCACAAAAAGAGATTCATACTTGGAATAGTTTTCGGACTTCTTGGAATTATATCGATGGTGACAATATTTGTGTCACTTTATATCTATCGGTATAAAAAGAAGACTAAATTACCCACACCCTTGGGTAATTTTTCAGAGAACTACCCAAACCTGTCTTACCAAACCCTTTTACAAGCCACAAATGGGTTCTCTTTTGAAAATTTGATTGGGAGAGGCACATTTGGGGTTGTATACAAGGGAATCCTTGATGACCTGGAACCATCAATTGTTGCAATCAAGATTTTCAACCTTGAGCAGCATGGTGCTTCGAAGAGTTTTATGGTTGAATGTGGAGTCCTCCGGACTATAAGGCATCGAAATTTGATCAAGGTCATAACTGCTTGTTCAAGTGTTGATTATCAAGGGAATGATTTCAAGGCTTTGGTTTATGAGTACATGGTTAAGGGAAGCTTAGAAGATTGGTTGCATCCAGAGGCAAATGATGTGGTTGAGGACACAGATACTACACCTATGTTAAGTCTGCGACAGAGACTTGATATTGTGGTTGATGTTGCTAGTGCCTTGGAGTATCTTCATTATAATTGTGGTGCACCCATAATTCATTGTGATCTCAAGCCAAGCAATGTCCTCCTAGATGAAGAATTGGTTGCCCATGTTGGCGACTTTGGGTTGGCTAAATTTCTCTCAAAGAGCATCGACAGCTCTAACGCTAATCAGTCCAGCTCTCTTGGAGTTAGGGGAACTGTTGGTTACGCTCCACCAGGTAAAAAAATATCGTCTAATTAAGTTATCATTCCTTTAATCTATATATATTTCAGTACATGTAAATTGCTAGATTCCAACAATATTTTTCTTAAAATTTTCCTCCCCATCTTTTTTAACAATAATTATAACACTTCAGTTGTGAATGATTTTTGCAGAATATGGTTTGGGAAATGAGGCTTCTACCAATGGTGATGTCTACAGTTTCGGAATTCTACTACTGGAGATGTTCACAGGAAAAAGGCCTACTAATGATATGTTCAGTGAAGGAATAAGCCTTTATCACTATGTGAAAGAAGCTTTACCCGAGCGTGTGATCGAGATTCTAGATCACGCCATTGTTGAAGACATAGACTCTGAGGAGACAGATAGCAGCTTGATGTTGGAGACCCTAACCTCTGTACTCCGAATCGCATTGTCTTGCTCAGCTGAGAACCCACAAGAAAGGTTGGATATGAGTGATGTCACTGCAAAACTAACATCAATCAGAAACAAGCTTCTTGGAACTAGATTACAACAAAGAAGGAGAATTCGTGCAGGTAATATAATGTTTCTACTACCAAAGAAAAACCACCAGATTATTTCTATAATGACCAGTTTAGTAATTGTCAATTAGACTTCATTGGCCTTTCTTCTGGATGCAGGAACACGATGGTGATTCAGGCTTGTGATATGTGTGGATATTAGAATTGAATGAGCTGATATGGGTCCGCAACTTCTCTGAAAACGCTTCTCTCTGTTTTTATTTATTTGCTTTGTTTGTTTTATTTTTGTAAAATAAAAATAAAAAATCATAATTAAGATCATCAGAATAGTATAGCAGCTATCTAGTTCGGACTACAGTTCCTTTTTTTTTCTCTCTATTGTAAGCTTATTGTTTGTATAAGGTGTGAACCTGTGATCAGATACACAGTTAGTTGTCATATCTTTCAATGTTGATTTTCAAAATTTTCCAATTCGTCGGTGACTAATGTTATTGTTCACAATTTCACAACCACTAGCAGCGTGTCAATTAGGCTTCACTACTACAAAATTGGCCAAAGAGACCTCAAACAAGAGACCATTTAATTAAATATGTGCGTTGTCTTTTGGTTTCAAGAGACCTAATATTTCAGATAAATGGTCTCTTTTTTTTAATCAAATAAATAAATAAATAAAGAGAGAGACCCTTGTATTTTGTTGTATTGTATTTGCCTTGGAATATCTTCACCACGACTATGGTACCTTGATAGTTCATTGTGACCTCAAGCCAAGCAATATTCTCCTCGATGAAGAAATGATAGCACATGTCAGTGACTTCGGATTGGCCAAATTCATCTTCACATAAATGAGCATGCAACTCTCATGGAAATCAATCTAGCTCTTTAGGAGTTAGAGGTACTATAGGTTACGCTCCTCCAGGTACTGTAAATCTTTAGACCTTTTTTAATATCTCTACTAAACTTGTTTTCAAGTATATTAACCATGTGTTAGTTGTTGCATATTAATTGCAGAGTATGGTGTGGGAAATGAGGTGTCTACCAGCGGTGATGTCTATAGTTTCGGGATCATTTTACTAGAAATGTTTACGGGAAAGAGTCCTACTAATGACATGTTCAAAGAGGGGCTGAGCCTACACGGCTTGGTGAAAGCAGCACTGCCTCAGCAGATAACCAAGATATTAGACCATGCTCTCCTTGAAGACATAGACGACGAAGAACACCCGATTAAAAGAGACGTGATAATAGAGGCCTTGATTTCTATACTTGGCATTGCACTTTCCTGCTCAACCGAGATCCCAAGAGAAAGGCCGAACATGAGTGAGGTTGCTGCTAAACTATCATCAATTAGAAACAAGCTTCTTGGAAATCGTTTACAACAAAGGCGACTTCAAGCAAGCAAGTAATAATTTAAAAAATATTACTACTGTATATTGAAGTTTCATGGACTAAAAATGATTTTTCCTCTGTTTCTATTTAGTTGACGCGTTTGATTTAGGCACACATATTAAGGAGATGATAGACAGTGAAAGAGAATGAAAAAGCAAGTGGAGTAGCTTGTAAATGCAAGGTAAAAAATTTACCCCAAAAAGAAACGTGTCTGATAGAATATATAACATATTTCAGGGCCTCAACCATGAGCTTAAGCTTTTGGTTGAGATGGTCCACCAACATGGTATCTGAGCCAACGTGACATGGAGGTCACGGGTTCGAATCTCATCTACCCCTCCTTCAAAGTGGAATTAATTCGCGCCGGGTATGAGAGGGCTTGTGCTGCATCCACATTTGAAGCCCAAAGGGCCTTTCATGTGAGGGGGAGTGATAGAGTATATAACATATTCCTAGGCCTCAACCATGAGCGAGTTGGTCCTTCAACATGGTATCAACTAAAAAAAAACTTCCTAAAAAGAAATACGTGTCAACTAAAAAGAAACGGAGGTAGTATTTACTTATTAAAGAAATATATACTATATATGCATACATAGTATACAAATATTAGGTAGAGTACTTAATAAATGTTACAAGTGATGTTACAACTTACAAGAATATGAAAAAAATTTAGATGTAATAATGACTCGTGAGACTTGTGACTTTGTGAATATATATATATATATATATATATATATATATATATATATATATATATATACTCCCTCCGTATTCAAATACTTACTTCATTTATCCTAGACACATATACCGATATTAATCTTTGATTAATAATACCTATAATTATGAATAAGTATAAATTCTAACAATCTATTCATTGAAACGATTCCAAAAAGTCACAACAAGACCTTTTTTAAATTAAAAAAATAGTCAAATTAGGACAAATAAATAGTGCAAAAAATATAAAAGGAATAAGTATTTAAAAACGGATTATATACATATATATATAAATATATATATATATATATATATATATATATATATATATATATATATTTATATATATATATATATATATATATATATATATGTATTATTCTTTTCTTTCTTGCCCAACATACCATACCTTATACCCCAAAACCAAGCCTCGAGCTCCTTCTCCTGTCCATCTTGTCTCTTGGAGGCACATGATGTTCACGCGTCGTCTTTTCATTACTTCTACCAATTCTGCTGATTTTCCCGTAAGAGACCCCACATTCCAAGAACCAATCCGCAAACTAAATTCTTTTCTCCCACGCTCCCTCCTGATCCCAACTCCAAGCCCTTGATTATTTGACACCACAATTGGGCAATATGGCGCGTCGCTTCTGGGCGACGACCTAGCAACCCTTACATACTTATCACTGCACCCGGGTCTGGGAAGTGCAGCGCGTCGCTCAGTAGGGAACGCCCCAATGGCACGCCCTTGCTCATTTGACACCACACTCGGGCAATGTGGCGCGTCCCAAGCCTGGATAAAGGAGGAGGGTTACGGTAGGCCAGTGACAGCCAGTATAAAACTTCGTCACATCCCATGACATGAGCCAAACAGATATTTTCGTGGGGGCGTTCCCTACTCAGCGACGCGCTGCACTTCCTAGACCCGGGTGTAGTGATAAGTATGCAAGGGTTGCTAGGTCGTCGCCCAGAAGCGACGCGCCACATTGCCCGAGTGTGGTGTCAAATGAGCAAGGGCGTGCCATTGGGGCGTTCCCTACTGAGCGACGCGCTGCACTTCCCAGACCCGGGTGCAGTGATAAGTATGTAAGGGTTGCTAGGTCGTCGCCCAGAAGCGACGCGCCATATTGCCCAATTGTGGTGTCAAATAATCAAGGGCTTGGAGTTGGGATCAGGAGGGAGCGTGGGAGAAAAGAATTTAGTTTGCGGATTGGTTCTTGGAATGTGGGGTCTCTTACGGGAAAATCAGCAGAATTGGTAGAAGTAATGAAAAGACGACGCGTGAACATCATGTGCCTCCAAGAGACAAGATGGACAGGAGAAGGAGCTCGAGGCTTGGTTTTGGGGTATAAGGTATGGTATGTTGGGCAAGAAACGAGCCACAGAACAAGGAATGGTGGAGCTAGGAACGGAGTTGGTGTGGTTCTCGATGAGAGGTTGGCAAAAGAGGTGATCGAGGTCTATCGGAAGAACGATAGGTTGATAAGGCTGAAGTTGCTATGTGGCAAGGAGATTGTGAATGTTATCAGTGCTTATGCTCCCCAAGTGGGTTTAGATGCAGAAGAGAAACGACAATTTTGGGAGGACCTAGACGAGGTGGTGCAGGGTGTCCACCACTCAGAGAAGTTATATATTGGAGGGGATCTAAATGGGCACGTTGGGGCGAGCCGAGATGGCTATGAGAGTGTCCATGGAGGCTTTGGGTATGGGCAGAGGGACGCCGGTGGTGAAGCTATTATGGATTTTGCCCAATCATATGATTTAATTTTGGCTAATACTTGGTTTAAGAAGAGGGATTCACACTTGATAACTTTTCGGAATGGAGCAAATGCAACTCAAATAGACTTCCTGCTCACAAGGAGCATAGATAGACAAAGTTGCATAAACTGTAAGGTTATCCCAGGGGAGAGTGTGGTCACCCAACACCGGCTATTGGTAATGACTATTCGTCTGAAAGAGAAGGCGAAGAAAAAAGTTAGACAAGAAGAACCAAGGATAAGATGGTGGACCCTAAGGGATGCAAAAGCTAAGGTTTTTACAGAAAAGGTAATTGAAGAAGCGGATTGGGATGGAGAGGTGGATCCGGACATGACTTGGTTACGAATGAAGAACTGTTTCCTAAGAGTGGCCAAAGAGGTCTTAGGGGAAGTAAGGGGAAGAACTTCGGTACAGAGAGATACTTCGTGGTGGAATGAAGAGGTGAAAGCAGTAATTAAGCAAAAAAGGGAATGCTATCAAGCCTTAGGAAAATGTAGGAGTGATGAAACCTTTGCAGCGTATAAGGAGGCTAAGAGTAAGGCAAAGGCAGCTGTTCGCCAAGCAAAAGAAAAGGCATATCAGGAGGTTTATGAAAAGCTTGATTCCAAGGAGGGAGAAAGGATCATTTATAAGATGGCAAAGAGAAGACAAGAGGCAAGGAAGGATATTGGCATGGTGAAGTGTGTCAAAGATAAGAACCAAATGGTCCTAGTGCAAGAGGAGGGCATCAAGGACAGGTGGAAGGGGTACTTCGATGAATTATTTAATGGAAGTAATGGAGTTGGGATAGGAGATACCTCTATGAGTGATGAAGAAATCAACATGGAGTATGTGCGAAGGATTAGGAGAGTAGAGGTGGAGATTGCACTGAGGAAGATGAAACCTAAGAAGGCGGTTGGCCCTGATGGGGTACCGATAGAGGTGTGGAGGTGTTTGGGTAAGATTGGTATTGATTGGTTAACAAACCTTTTCAACAAGATATGGACGGCTACAAGGATCCCACAAGATTGGAGGAAGAGCACCTTGGTCCCGGTTTATAAAAACAAAGGAGACGCTCAAGATTGTTCTAACTATCGAGGAATTAAGCTTATGAGCCATACTATGAAGTTGTGGGAAAGGGTGATTGAACAAAGGTTGAGGGCATGCACAAGCATTTCAGATAACCAATTTGGTTTTATGCCTGGGAGATCTACTATGGAGGCAATCCATTTGATAAGACAAATGATGGAGTTTTATAGGGTAAAGAAGAAAGATCTTCATATGGTCTTTATTGATTTAGAGAAGGCATATGACAAGGTGCCAAGAGAGATACTTTGGTGGGCAATGTTGAAGAAAGGTATCCCACGAAGGTATGTAGACCTAGTTAAGGATATGTATCGGGATGTGTCAACAAATGTGAGGACATGCGGAGGGTTGACAAAAGATTTCCCTATTACAATCGGATTGCATCAAGGGTCTGCATTAAGCCCTTTTCTTTTTGCAACGGTTCTAGATGAAGTAACTAGACCAATTCAAGATGAGGTTCCATGGTGTATGTTGTTCGCAGATGATATCGTTTTGGTGGATGAGACTAAGGATGGGGTTAATGTCAAGTTGGAGCAATGGAGGCAAAGGTTGGAATCTAGAGGGTTTAAGCTAAGTCGGAGTAAGACTGAATATTTGGTTTGTCGTTTTGGCACTCAGAGGGGGACAAGCAATGAAGTGGTGAGTTTGGATGGAAAGGATTTGACCATGAGTGAATGTTTTAAGTACCTAGGGTCGATCATCCAGAAGAATGGTGACATTGATCAAGACGTGACCCACAGGATTAAGTCAGGGTGGCTTAAATGGAGAGCGGCCACGGGAGTGTTATGCGACCGCAGCATTCCCTTAAAGTTGAAGGGAAAATTCTACAGGACTGCCATAAGACCAGTGTTGCTCTATGGTACAGAATGTTGGGCTTCTAAGAAAGAGCATATTAAAAAGATGGAGGTTACGGAAATGCGCATGTTAAGGTGGATGTGTGGAAACACTTTAAGAGATAGAATCAGAAATGAGGTTATTCGCAAGAAAGTAGGTGTGGCGGGCATTGTAGATAAATTAAGGGAAAATCGTCTGCGTTGGTTTGGACATGTAAGACGGAGACCCGAGGGTGCACCGGTGCGAAGAGTGGAAGAGTGGGACCATGGAGGGATTAAACGAGGAAGAGGGAGACCAAAGATGACTTGGTTGGAAGGAGTGAGGAAGGATATGAAGTGCATGGATTTACGTGAGGATGAAGTTTTGGATCGTAAGGGATGGAGGAGAAAGATTTATGTTGATGACTACACGGAATAATCAAATTTGGTTCATGTTAGCCGACCCCACTTTTGGGATTAAGGCTTTGATTGATTGATATGTACATATAATAAAAAATGAAAGCTAAATTTACTCCCTCAGTTTCGTAATAATCGCAAAACTAGAGAGGGCACAAAGGTTAGTATTAGTGGAGATGTGTTTAATTGTTAGTAGGAGAGAGAAATAATAAAAAGTGATGTAAGTGGGGATGGTTTAAGAGAAATAATAAAATATTGATCAATCCTTACCAAATAAGAAAATTTGTAATTATTATTAAATGGATGAAAAAGAAAAGGCATGGCAATAATTACAAAACGAAGGGTTCCTTTTAAAAAAAAAAAACAAAACGAAGGGACTATATTCCGACCACTATCTCCGATCCAAATTACTTGTAACTTTGGGAGGGTTTGCGGAGGTCGAGGCAAAATTTCCTAAGCTTGTTTATCTAAAGATAAGGGTATACACTTAAGTATTAATCCAAAAAAATAATTATAATAATAATAAAAAAAACAAATTCAACCAAATTTTCAAAAAGAAACCTACCACCACCGGCACCACCTAGCTGTACAGAAACCACCTACTGCACCAGGCCACCACCACCACCTACCATTGAATCCAGTAAACCTAACACCGACAACCCCCGAACCCAGCGACCCAAGCACCGATGAACCCATCAACCATAGCGCCGACGAACCCACCACCCCCGAACCCTCTAACCTTCTAACACAGCCAACACCGGCGACCCCCGAACCCACTGATCTAAGCCGCTACCGACGACCCCTGAACCCACGACCACCAAACCCACCTAGCTAAGCCACGAGCCAGCAAACCCACGACCCACCAAACCCACGTTTCACCGAACCCATGACACACCAATCAAACCCACGACCACCAAACTATCGATCCACCAAACGCACGACCCCCAAACCCACCCGATCTAACACCGACGATCTGGAACACCAATGGACCCACCTTGATTGTGGTGTTGGAGGAGGAGAGGGAAAGAAAATTTAAAGAATTAGATTCCTTTACCTTTTCCAAATTGTCTAACCCAATGCGTAAGAGGTTTCTGTCCAATAGAGCCCTTTATCTTATTTATTCAAAAAAATAATAAGTATTGTGATTGTTAAAATTGTATTATAAAATAATTTTCCTCTAATTCAAATTGAAAGACTCATCTTGACTATTCATGTATGTAGTATTTTGACCATTAATCTCATTAAACTATTAATAAGTATATATTCTAAAAAGTTTATATTTAGAAAATACACATTGATGATTCTAATTAGTATTAGGTATGTAGTCAAACTTTTTCCTTATATATAAATCACTATGATGAGTTAAAGTGGTTTATGTGAATGAGGGAGTATGAAAATCCATAGTATAACAATAATATTAGAATGGGAAGGTTACAAATTCTTGGGTGCATTCTAACGCAGCCAAGATGGCTGCAACAAGCCAAAACGCAGGTCTTTATTAATGAAACGCAATTTGCTCTTTTCTCCTTCAGCTTTCCCTTCTTTCCACTAGAACTTCACTGAATATCCCCCTTTTCTTATGTCATTTACTTCGTATATGGGTTGATTCCTTTTTTGTTGCAATTTTCTCTCTCCTTTTTCTTTTATTCCATTTGATATTTTCTCTCTCCTCTTCTTCTCTTTTAATCAAGACTTTCTCTCTCCTCTGTTCTTTACTTAATAATGGAGGTGGTTGCTATTCCTCATGAAATCATCAATGGAGGTTAGTTTTTGTGTTGTTTATAATTAATTAGTTTATATTTTCGTTGAATTTGTAATTGTTTATGATTTTATAATTTTATGAATTTCAATATACTATTGATTAATTGATTTTGATGACATTGATTTTGATGAATTGAATGAATTTGATGATTCATCTTGCTTTTCTGATTTTATAATTTGATAAATGTTGTTTTGCATTTTTTAGATTCATTTTGTGATTTTATAATTATGAATTTCATGAATTTGTTGAAAAACTATCTACATTTTGATGAATTGCATTATTTCAATTTACAATTGCTATTGATTTCTTCAATAAGTTACGAAATCTTGAATTGCTTAATCTGTTATGTTTTTTTTAATTGAATTTGTTTTTGAGTTCATTATATGAACATTTTATACATTTAACATTGTATTTGTTTATGATTTACATTTTGAACACATATATATATTCAATATGAACATTCCATTTCTATACTATGAACATTCATTCTCCAAAAAGTGAGCAATGTACATTCAATTCACCAGACAATGAATATTGTTATTTCACTATATATAATCATTGTGAACATTCGTAGTCCACTTTATGAACATCTATTGTGCAGGTCATGAACACTTTGTTATTTTTATTTTTTCAGAGAATACAAGCCGAAGTATCCAAATTAATGATGAAAGAAGTTGGAAATGAGCAGCAACTTTGTTATTTACATTTTTATTTTTGGACGTGCTCATTTAAGTTGTTTTTTTTTTTGAAAGGTTATATTCAATTGTAATTGTATTTTGTTAAATTTCTACCAATTTAATCTATGTATGAATTTCGATTATATTAGGTGGTGATTTTGTAATGTATTATGATCGATTTGATTAAGTTTGTGAACATATAATTCATATGAATTGAATATACGACCTTTAATTATGAACATAAGAAAATTGGAGAAAATGATTATGAAAGGTACACATCAAGTTTTTACAAAATATGAACATGCATTAAAAATATGAATATATGCATTTTAGAAAATGAACATACGCATTCAAAATATAAACATATGCATTGGTTCATTTTTTGAATGTGTATGAATATAAGAATTTCAAAAGGTGAACATATACATAAAAAATTATGAACATATGAATTCAGAAAGTTAACATATACATTTCAGAAAAGTTTACTTAAGCATTCAAATATATGAATATAAGCATTTAAAAAATTGAACATATGCATAAAAAAATATGAACATATGCTTTTTCCTAAAGTGAACATAAGCATTAAAATTTGAACATAAGCATAAATAAACAAAATGGGAACATTATATGAACATTAAGAATATTTATCATATGAACAACAAATATTTATATTATGAACATTTCAAAATATTTTATGAACATACTGTATCCGTTTGATTTCACAAACATTAGGTTTGTAAACATATAATTCATATGAATTGAATTTACGACCTTTAATTATGAACATAAGAAAATTGAAGAAAATGATTATGAAAGAAACGCATTATAAGTTTTACAAAATATGAACATACATGCATTAAAAATATGAATATATGCATTTTTGAAAATGAATATACGCATTCAAAATATGAACATATGCATTTGTTTATTTTTTGAATGTGTATGAACATAAGAATTTCAAAAGGTGAACATATACATACAAAAATATAAACATATGAATTTCAAAAAGTGAACATATTCATTTCAGAAAGTTTACTTAAGCATTCAAATATATGAATATAAGCATTTAAGAAATTGAACATATGCATTTTCAGAAAATGAACATAAGCATTCAAATTTGAACATAAGCATATATAAACAGACAAAATGAGAACATTTATGAACATTAACAATATTTATCATATGAACAACAAATATTTATATTACGAACATTTCAAAATATTTTATGAACATACTGTATCCGTTTGATTTCACTAATTTTTTTTAATATTTCCAATAAAATTTCGAACAAAAGAGTAATTAACAATACTCAAACGAATTTAAGTGATATTCATAAAAATTCAAACAAAATTAAGTGAAATTAACATAAAATTGCCTTTTTTGGAAGGATTCATTTTTTTTTTTAATCTCATTTCAAATATTCATGGTTGTTTTTTTGGAGAGAGTGAATTGTGTGATTGATTGTTAGAGAGAGAAAATCAAATAGAGAAGTACTAAATATTAGAAATTTAAGTTTGAGAGTGACAGTTAAAAAAAAAAGTAAGATTCTTTGCTTATATATGGAGTTCTTGTTGAATATCCATGGTGATTTTTGAATTTTTTTAGAGAGAGAAAAAATTGAAGAGAAGGGAAAGAGAATAATTACAGAGAAAAGAGAGAAAAAATTGCAGAGAAGAGAGAGAGATTTAGGTTGAAGCTTACTTTCCATGGAGTTTGCAATTTTTTAGAGAGAGAAAACTAGAGAAAGGAGAGAGAAAGGAGAGAGAAAGTAAATTGATGTTGGGAAGTAAATGATTTTTTGGGAGGAGAAGTCGAAATTAATGTTGATGATGGTGGTTTAAAAGTGACGGTTTTTTTTTTCTGAAAGATTGATGGATTTTGTTGGGTGGGTCGTTTTTAGTGGTCTGGTCCGCGTTCGTGTTTGGGCTGTTGGGCCTTGTTGCAGCCATCTTGGCTGCACTAGAGTGCAGCCAAGACCTATTGAGACACGTAAATTCTAGGGAAAAACTTAGAAATGCCGTTGCATATGCTCTACATCAAAATGAGTGAAAAATTTAGATCGATAACTAGTAGATCAAGCCATACTAGTAAAGTAGTAATTGCCTAGATGTAGCAGGGACATTGACTTGTATGACAGCTCTTTTGTGGACTTTTCTAGCTTTGAACTTTCAAATTCGTTAGTCGTCTGCAAGTCAACCTGTAGTCTGCATACATTTCCAAAGTTAAGTTGCACTCGTAACTCTTAATTACTTCATTCTAAAAAACAAAAATGATATTAAAAAAATTAAAATTATATAAAAATTCAGAATTCTCCAATCTTTTAAAATTTAGCTTAGATGTTTATTAGCTGGAGTTATCCTTCTCCACTCGTTATATAAATTTCATGCATTTGTCTCTACATTTTATAGTAAAGTCGTCTTTCGCCACTTTAAGTCTTTGTTCTTTAACACATTTACTCCGTATTTTATTTTATATAAACTAGGACAGCTAACGCGCGCGATGCACGGGCATAGCTAGTCATATTTAAAAGCTCTTTCGGCTTGATCTTAAAATCACAAATTTAGTTGTTGGCAGAATTAATGACAAAAAATATGTAAACAACTATGTTTATGGGTATTATAGTCCAAGATAACTAACACTAATGCATGAGAGAATATTAGTACATAATTAAATATTTTAGAGGATATAATTGTCTTTTACTATTTATTAAAAAATCTGTACATATTAATGAGGGTATATATGTAAAATACACATTTTAAAGGGTATATTTGACATTACACTATTCATAAGAGTAATCTGTACTTTTTATAAGGTAGGGAAGCCCCGATATAGCAAAGAATAGGTAACGAGTTCAATCAATAGCATTTTGCCTAGTCTTGGTCATCAATTAGAGTGTTCTTTCCAACTCTTGCGGTCGCACTCGATGAGTATACATTTTCCAAATCAATGCAAGTCGCACTCGTAACTCTTGATCATCATCACTAACTATTTCACGAACTAATTAATTAAAGGTACTTGGTGATTTTTCTCTACTTATTTACACTTCCACACTCGAGTCAATTGGACCTCTCTGTAAAACGCTATAGTAAAATTAAAGGTTTAACATTAAAATATACGAATTGAAAAAAAAAAAAAAAAAAAAAAATCAAAAGTATAATGTTTTAGATTATTAACACTGAAGAGTTAGAGAGGACAAAAATATGAAAATTGTATATCTATATGGAACTAAGTAGTCTCTATCATCCTCGTCATACACTACTTAAAATCTAAGCATGATTGGAGAATTACATAATTTAAAAAATGAAAACAATATGGAATAGAGTACTCTGTATCATCCTAGTCATACACTACTTCGTCAAGTCGTCTCCAACTTTTAACTGTATCATCCAAATAATTTCAAGTGAATAGATAAATTTTATGAGGATAATATGCCTTCTCAATGGCAGCAATCAATGTCTGATGACTCTGATGTGTATCCCTAGTCCCTACCAAGGATGTTCTATCATCTGTTAATGCAATTTATAAACACCACATACTTTTATTTTATAATAAGAACATTAAAAATTCAAAGTCAAGGTCTATGTATTTTTATTCCAAGTATTTTTTATTTCTCAACTATAAATGCATGCACATCCACAGTATTAATATAAATATAGCTTAGATATAAGAACATCGAAAATTATCCCTCACTCTTCATATACATAATAGTTGAAATATAGTTTTATCTCCAAAATGTTAAGCTTTTCACCTTCATGCTTCTTATTTTACACTATCATATCTGTTACTTTTCTCTTTTGTTGTCTCCCCGTATCGATAGCCACCGGGAGTAACGAAACAGACAAGCTAGCATTGCTTCAAATCAAAGCCCAAATTCGTGGTGACCCTTTTGGCGTCATGAGTTCATGGAATGACACCCTCCACTTCTGTGAGTGGTATGGTGTTACTTGTGGCCATAAGCATCGCCAGAGAGTAACATCACTAGACCTGCATTCCTCCAAATTAACAGGTATACTCTCTCCCCATCTCGGAAACTTAAGCTTCCTTAGGGAGCTACGTCTTTATAATAATAGTTTTGGCGGTACAATCCCGTCTACACTTGGTTCGATGTCAGGTTTAAAGTTTCTTCTTTTGGAAATGAACAACTTGACGGGTAACATTCCTTCATCTATAGGGAACTTATCATCACTTTCCATGCTATCTCTAACAGGAAACAATTTTGTTGGAAGGATCCCAGATAGTATAGGCAATTTAAAGAATCTAACCAAATTGCATCTATCCGACAATAAGCTTTCGGGAGTAGTACCACCCTCGATCTTTGACCTCTCTTTATTGAAAGTATTAGGACTATCCCAAAATGACTTGGAAGGAAACCTTCCTTTGGGTTTAGGTAACACTCTTCCTTTCCTCGAATGGTTTTCTATAACTGAAAATCGATTTAGTGGAGAAATTCCAACTTCGATATCCAATCTCACAAATCTAGAATACCTCGATCTTTCAAGTAACAATCTTCAAGGACAAGTTCCTTCTTTGCATAAGTTAACAAATCTTACTAATCTTAGCCTCGGAGAGAACTCCTTAGGGAATGGCCAAGCTGGAGGTTTGGATTTTATTTCATCTTTGGCCAATGCAACCAATTTGCTATGGTTAGAGATATGCAAAAACAACTTCAACGGGATCTTTCCAAAAATCATATGCAAATTTTCATTTCTTACTACATTGGTAATATATGATAACAACATAGCGGGAGAAATTCCAGAGTGCATCGAAAAATTGACGAAACTACAAATGTTTGAGGCCAGTAACAATACACTTGTTGGGACCATTCCGCAAGGGATTGGAAAATTCCAAGATCTCATGTCTCTACATTTAGAGTATAACCATCTATCCGGAGTCATTCCACCCTCGATTGGAAACTTAACCAAGTTAGCTATTTTAACTTTGAATAACAATGATCTCGAGGGCCAAATACCCTCGAGTTTGGGAAATTGTGGATCTCTAATTCAATTATTTCTTTGTAATAATAGTCTTAGCGGCAACATACCCCCAGAGTTATTTAGTCTCACCTCCTTGTCTGTTGCACTTGATATTTCTGGAAACCAACTAACAGGGTCTTTGCCCGACGAAGTTGGGCATATGATCAACCTTAATGGCTTAGATATTTCTCGAAACAAGTTATCAGGTAACATACCAAGCTCTCTTGGTAGTTGTATGTCGTTAGAGTGGTTATACTTGTGGCAAAACAATTTTCATGGAACTATTCCTGAAGCATTACAGACATTAAAGGGCCTTGTTGAGTTAGACTTGTCATACAACAATTTATCCGGTGTGATCCCGAAATTTCTAGGCAATCTGTATTTGGAAAACCTAGACATATCATACAATAACCTTGAAGGTGAAGTACCCACTAACGGATTTTTTAGTAATACAAGCGGTCTTTTGATAAGTGGGAATAGCCATCTATGCGGAGGCATACCCGAGTTAAAGTTACCCAAGTGTAGGTTCACCAACGACACCCATAAAAGAAGAGTGAAGCATAGGAAAAGATTGATCATTGCGGTTCTTTTTGGAATTTTTGGAGTTTTTTTTACCGTCTCTGTAGCTGTGTTGTTACGGCATAGTTTTTGGAAGAGAAAGAGGGCAACGGAAACCACAACTTCTACTAATGATATAGAAAATTTTCCGAATATTTCTTATCAAATGTTGCTTAAAGCTACAAACGGGTTTTCCTCCGAAAATGTGCTTGGAAGTGGTGTGTCTGGAATTGTATACAAGGGAACTCTCGATGAGGAAGGATCAAGTATCGTTGCCATCAAGAAATTTAATCTAGAGTATCGCGGTGCTTTGAAGAGTTTTTTGGCTGAATGTGGAGTACTTCAGAGTATTCGACATCGTAATCTAGTTAAGGTCATAACAGCTTGTTCAAGCATTGATCATCAAGGCAGAGATTTCAAGGCTTTGGTTTATGAGTACATGTTGAATGGCAGTTTGGAAGATTGGTTGCATCCACCTGAGACAACTGATACCTCAAAGTATTTGAATCTTTATCAAAGACTCGATATTGCAATTGATGTCGCATTTGCTTTGGATTATCTTCACCATCATCATGGGGTTTCCATAGCTCATTGCGACCTCAAGGCGAGTAATGTCCTCCTCGATGATGATATGGTTGCACATGTCGGGGACTTTGGACTAGCCAAGTTCTTCTCAGAAGCCAACGACGCCATTCATACAAGTCAATCTAGCTCTATTGGAGTCAGAGGAACAATTGGTTATGCTCCTCCAGGTAACAATTCAATTTTTGTACCAAATATTTTTAAGAATTTCATCTTTAACACTTACAAAACATATGATTTTTTGTGCAGAATATGGATTGGGAAATGAAGTGTCTACTAGTGGCGACGTCTATAGTTTCGGGATTCTTGTACTAGAATTGTTTACAGGAAGAAGGCCTACAAATGATATGTTTAAAGAGGGTCTAAGTCTACATAGCTTTGTGAAAGGCGCTCTGCCTCAACGCGTAACTGAGATTCTAGACCATGTTCTTCTAGCAGACATAAGCGGAGTGGAGACTAATAACATCATGATATTGGAGGCATTGATTTCAGTACTCGAAATCGCTCTTTCTTGCTCAATCGAGACACCACGAGAGAGGTTGGACATGAGTGATGTTATTGGAAAGCTAACATCAGTAAGAACAAAACTCCTTGGAACTCGTTTACAGCAGCGTAGAAGAATTCATGAAGCTGGTGCCTGGTGGTAATGGTTAATGAGCGAACTACTGTTTCACCCCAGCAGAAGATTGTTACTGTAAAAAATGCATGATTTGTGGAATATATTGTCATTAGATTTTTGTTTTAACTCCATATTGTAAAATTTAGTTTTCATTTCTTAAAAGCCATTTATTTTAAATACATAATGTTTGCAGCTAATTAAGCAATACACTTCAATTTACATATTCAACTTTGATGATTCAATTACTAAGGAGTTAAGTACATGGACCGATAATAAGGTGCAGGTGCAGTCAATTTTTTTTAAAGCCAGTAATGATCCTTATTTTAATTTTCTGCTTCGTTGATGACAAATATAGGAACAAACGACGACTTATGTCGTGGTATTTGCTTCAAGTCTTTGCAGAACGCAAACAAATTATAGGACTAACTTATAAATGCCGTTGCCTATGCTCTACGGCATGCAACGACGCGACCTCGTGGAAAATTCAAATAATCAGTGTATCAAACAAAACTAGTAATTGTATACATGTAGCAAGGGACGACATTGACATTTATGTCTTTGCTCTCTTGTGGAATTTACTAGCTTTCAACGTACAATTTCTCTAGTAATATGACTACTATGCCTTTCTTAGAATAAAGGAGTTCAAAGTCTTTAGAAAAATATGCTAAGAAAATTGTGATCCGTATACATTTTCCAAATCAATGCAGGTCGCACTCGTAACTCTTGATCATCATCACTAACTATTTCACGAATTAATTAATTAAAGGTGCTTGGTGAGTTTTCTCTACTTATTTACACTCCCAAACTCGAATTAATTGGACCTCTTTGTACGACTCTATTGTAAACTTAAAAAGGTTTAACATTAATATATACGAATTGAGAATAAAAAAAATCAAAAGAATAATGTTTTAGATTGTTAACATTGGAGAGTTAGAGAGGACAAGAATATGAAAATTGTAAATCTATATGGAACAGAATAGTCTTAAGTTGTCTTTAAGTATCCCCAGTGTTAGTCCAAATATATTTTAAGTGAATAAATAAATTTTAGGAGGATATTATACCTTTATAATGGCAGTTATCCTTACTATGAAGTATCAAGTATATATATATATATTTTTTTATAGAAAATATAGTGTATTATATGAATATATGGAGTACATAACACTTGTAATTCCTAAGCCAATTACTTTTACAAAAATATGGATCGATCATAAATTTTTTTTGTTTTTTATTTTTTAACATATGTACGTATTGGTTTAAAAATCTAAGATGGTTCGAGAATTACATAGTGTACTCTATATCATCCTCGTCATACACTACTTCTTAGTCAAGTCATATTAACCGTTTAAAGGTAAATCCGATGGTTCCACCCACCTAATTAAACTTCCGGATGGTTTTAAGATCATGGTAAACATCTCGTCAATTTTTATTTATGGGCGAAAAAAGTCAAAAAATTACAAAATTGAAGGCTACTATCCACAATTTTTGAGGAATTTTGGAGGATTTAGGGCCCGGTGTCGAAAAGTTTTGTGTACCTAGGGGATACATCTCGGGGTCATATAATGCCATTTGGAAGCGTATATGACCATTATATGTTGTCATAAACGTCCGTGGTAGGTTTGAGTTAACAAAATCAGTGCAAGTTGTAAACAGGTAAATTGACTGTTTAAATGCAAATTGGATGGTTCCACCCACCCAATTGGACTCCCTGAGGATATTAGGGACCATGATAAACATCTCTAAAATTTTATTTCCGGGCAAAAAAATGTTAAAAAAGTTTCAAAATTGAAGGCTATTATCCACGCTTTTTGAGGAATTTTGGAGGATTCAGGGCCCGGTGCTGAAAAGTCTTGTGATCCTAGGGGATATATCTCGAAGTCATATAATGCCGTGGGGAAGCGTATATGACCATTTATATATGTTTTCATAAATGTCCGGAAGGTTTGAGTTAACGAAATCGGTGCAAGTTATAAACAGACAATTGACCGTTTAAAGGAAAATTGGATGGCTCCACCTACCCAATTGGACTCCCGGAGGGTATTAGGGACCATGGTAAACATTTCGACAATTTTTTATTTCCGAGCGAAAAAATGTCAAAAAAAATCCAAAATTAAAGGCTATTATTCATGCTTTTTGAGGAATTTTGGAGGATTTAGGGCCTAGTGTCGAAAAGTCTTGTGATCCTAGAGAATACATCTCGGGGTTATATAATGTCGTTTGGAAGCATATATGAACATTATATGTTGTCATAAACGTCCGTGGTAAGTTTGAGTTAACCAAATCAATGCAAGTTGTAAACAAGTAAATTGACTGTTTTAATGCAAATTGGACGGTTCCACCCACCCAATTGGACTCCCCGATGGTATTAGGGACCATGATAAACATCTCAGAGATTTTTATTTACGGCGAAAAAAAAGTCAAAAAATTCCGAAATTGAAGGCATCCACGCTTTTTGAGGAATTTTGGAGGATTCGGGGCCCAGTGTAGAAAAGTCTTGTGATCCTAGGTGATACATCTCAGGGTCATATAGTGCCGTTTGGAAGCGTATATGACTACTATCTATGTTTTCATAAACGTCCGTTCCCTCATGCATTGGTATGATCATTTGTTATTTCTAATCCCATATGAATTCAACGAGAGTTCATTCTCTTAGATTTGTGAGTAAACTCCTCTTATTACTATATCTAAGCACTCCATTAGTCATATTGCACAATTAAAAGAGAAAAAAAAAATTCTAAGTAGTTGATCTTAACAAAAAAAAAAAAAAAAAAAATTCGTAGTTGAAGCCGCCGGTTTTAGTTCCATCGTTTGGAAGCGTAAATGAACATTATATATGTTGTCATAAACGTCCGTGATAGGTTTGAGTTAACGAAATCAGTGCAAGTTGTAAACAGATAAATTGATTGTTTGTATTATACCTTCTCTATGGCAGCAATCAATATCTGATGACTGATGTGTATCCCTACCAAGGATGTTCTATTATCTGTTAATACAATTTATAAACACCACATACTTTTATTTAATAATCAGAACATTGAAAATTCAGAGTCAAGGTCTATGTATTTTAATTCCAAGTATTTTTTATTTCTTAAGAAATAAATGCATGCAAATCTACAGTATTAATATAAATATAGCTTAGAAATAAGAACATCGAAAATTATCCCTCACTCTTCATATTCATAACAGTTGAAATATAGCTTTGTCTACAAAATGTTTAGCTTTTCACCTTCATGCTTCTTATTTTACACTATCATTTCTGTTACTTTTCTATTTTGTTGTCTCCCCTTGTCGATAGCCACTGGGAGTAACGAAACAGACAAGCTAGCATTGCTTGAAATCAAAGCCCAAATTTGTGGTGACCCTTTTGGCGTCATGAGTTCATGGAATGAGACCTTTCACTTTTGTGAATGGTATGGTGTTACTTGTGGTCATAAGCACCGCCAGAGAGTAACATCACTAGACCTACATTCCTCCAACTCTCCAAGTTAACATCACTAGAAACTTAAGCTTCCTTAGGGAGCTGCACCTTCAAAATAACAGTTTCGGTGGTACAATCCCGCCAGAAACTAGTCGTTTGCATAGGTTGCAATTGATAGAACTAAGTAATAATTCCATTGGAGGGGAAATTCCATCAAATATATCAAGTTGCTATAGCCTTGTTTATTTGGTCCTTAATAACAACATGTTGGTAGGAGACATCCCACCGATGCTTGGTTCCTTCATCATTGGGGAATTTATCATCTCTTGTTAAGCTCTACACTGTTTATAAGAATTTGGTCGGAAGTGTCCCAGCTAGTCTAGGCAAACTTAAGAATTGAATCTCAAGTCTCAACTATTGTAGGGAATAAATTTCAAGCGCTAACCCCTAGCTTGAACCCCACTGTGATCACACACTAAAGTACGGTGGCGTCCAAAAGGGAAGAAGATAGAGCAAAAGAGTCGCCAACAAGTTTTAGGAACTTGTAAACCGTTCACAAGGTGAAGGTTACACCCCTTAACGATCCAAAAGATCGTCAACTCCATAAGGTCTAGAACCAAATAAGGGTTCGGGGATGATGGTACAAATCCAACCTAAAAGAGATTGAACCTGCCCTAATAATATATAGGCCTCTACTTTATTCTGATCGTATTCATGCACTACTAGAAAAACGCTATTTACCGATGGCAATCACCGACGGCCGCAAATAAGCATCGGTATTTAATTAATTTTCCGATGGTTAAAGTAACCATCGGGGTTTTTTTGGTTTACCGATGGCTATACTATCGGTAAATTATTTCCGATGGTATCAATCCATTGTAAAAAAAATACGAAAAAAAAACCTCCCTGTTTTACCGATGGTAAGTTCCATCGGTGATTTTAATATAAAAATATTATAATTTTACCGATGGCTTCTTACCATCGGTAATGCCATCGGTAATATGTACAGTATATTAAAAAAAAAATTCCCAATTCATTTCATCAGTTCGAAACTGAAATTAAAACCCAAGAGAGAGAAAGTGTTTAGGGCGACGGCAGTTCGATTGCTCAGCCTCCGGCGACGCAACCCTCCGGCGAAGCAACCCTCCGGCGACGCAACCGTCCGGCGACGCAACTAACTCTCCAAATTCCGTCGGCTGCAAACCGTTGTGAAGTTGTAAGTAGTTTAAACTTCATTATTTTTGTTAATTATGCACATTATGCTCGATTATTTACCGACGGTTCATAAATCTTAACAGTTTCGACAACTTAGCATCAACTTTACCGACGATCTCTTCCTATAGGTGAGTAATTTGTTTAATTTTCAATAACAACTGTCAAAACCCTAACTTTTTGTATTACAACTCCCTTAATCTGTTTACACTAGTTTGTACTTCCAATTCAATTTTATTTTTTTATAATAATAACTTAATTTTGTGTAATTTATGTTATTAGATCATTTAATTTTTTTTATAAAAAATTATATGTTAGTAGCTTGTTATTTGCATTTTTAATTAGCTTGTTAGTAGCTTGTTATTCGCTTGTTAGTAACATGTTAGTAGATTGTTGTTAGCTTGTATTTAGCATTTTATATATTAATATGTTAGTAGCTTGTTATTTGGTTGTTAGTACCATATATGGAAATTAAAAAATATATGTTTCTACAATGAATGAAAATTTATTTTGTTGTGAAATAAGTGCATATTTTTAGAATGATTTATTAATTTATATGACTTAGTATATGCAATGAAATGTGAATAATCGTGTTATGGTTTATAATTTTGTGTATGGATGTAACATGTACATGTCTCACAACTGCATCATGATTTACCTAGATACCCATTCAAGTCATACACATTAGGTTTATTGCTTGAATTGTCTCGATAGGGACTGTTGTAAGACACTTAATCTCACTTAAGTGGTGACCTGTTTTTTAGTCTATGTAAAATTCAGGCTACGTGTTTCCCAAATTTGTTCTCTGGGTACACATAGAAGTATACATCATTGCTTTGTTTCCCAAATTTGTTCTCTAGGTACACATATAAGTATACACATCCAAAGATGGGTTAGGTTGGAGAGATAAGGACCCTTGGACATCATTCATATTAACTTCATTTATTGCTTTAATGTATCAAAAACCATAAGTATTTTATTTGGATTGAATATTGTTATCATCTATTGCTAGACACCATCGGTATTATATTATTACCGATGGCTTTAAGCCATCGGAAAAATTACCAAGCTACCGACAGCTATATGCCATCGGTATATTAAATTCTTCTGATGGTCAAAAACCATCGGTAATAATATAATACCGATGGTGTTTAGCCATCGGTAATAGGTTCCGATGGTGCAAATCCATCGGTATCTGTTAGAAATGGCGATGCGTACCGTCAGTAGTTACCGATGGTAAAAGCATCGGTAATTTATATACCGATGGCTTGTCCATCGGTAATTTTAGATTTTCCGGCGAATTGACTACCAACGGCTTTTTACCGATGGCGGCCATCGGTAAACAGAGTACCGTTGGTTTTCCTTATAATTACCGATGGATTTAAGCCATCGGTAATAAGCTGAATTTTTGTAGTGATGTGCGCTTTCTGACTAACATGCAATCAATAGGATTAACCCTAAACCTGTTTATCTATGTTGGTTGAATATTAATGCAAAAACAAATCTATTATTGGCGATCACTTGAAATTATAATCAAATTAACCCTAACAAGATTATTAATTATCTTATTAAGCGTGATTACAAGTACGAATTCCCTTTAAACATGCATAAAAGGCGTGATCAAGCAATAACAATAAAATATCAAGCAACATAATAATAATCCATAAATATCATGAATAATAAAATTATAATCATCATCAAGATAATAATAATAATATTCATAATCACCATAAATTATAAAAATTATAATCATAATCATGTTCATGTTAATATTAAAGCATAATAAAAAATAGCAAGATCCTAGGCATGATACTAACAAGATTAATAACAAACCCTAGCATGTCACTAAACAATAAAAATCAAATCTTTAACCCTAACATGATACTAGGAATATCATAATAACAATTTAAACATGATTTCTACATCATAATATCAATAAATCAATTAAAGCACTTACTTTGATGTCTCATATCTCTTTCTAATAACAAAATACATACGTTAGTAACTTCAAGGAAAATAATAAAACAAACAATTAAATTAAATAATTGAAAGAGAGATTTGGGACCGAACCCTCAGAAATTAAACCTTTCACGTCTAGGGCGAAGGCAACTTCGAATATGGCTAGGTGTTTCTAGATCTAATGAATGCGGAATTTTGTATGCAAAAGATTAATTTAGAAAAAAAAAGAGAGAGAAGGATGAATGATTGAATGAAAATTGATTGTAGGTGAATATTAATTAAAACTGATTGTTGATGAGAATTGGTGAATGAAAACGGAGTTTTTACGACGTTATTTATAGAGAAAATCAGCCAAAAAGATAAAATTAACAAAACAGAGTATTGGCGTACGAAAAACAGAGCTGACGCCAACCCTGGCTAACTAGCGCCAGACACCAACACTAGCGCCAGGCGCCAATGGCTGGCGCCAGGCCTAGTTCCAGGCGCCAATGCCTGGAGTCAGGCGCCAATCCTGTTTTTAACGCGTTTTCGAAAATTAGATAAGTTTGCCGTACTGGAGGATAAAATCGTATATTTTCCTCAAAAATGCTATTTGATTTTAATTAAAACTCTGAAAAGTCAACAAAAGTCAATTTATCAATGCTAATTGAATTAGGAATGAAAAGAACCTTCTAGAAGAATCTAGAAGACTAAAACCATTCCTAATTGCATTAGGAATGATAAATCATATTACGCCCTCCCCTAGATCATTGGGCCGCATATAAAGCTCAAACCGGGCCCAGTTTAGTAAATTGGCCATAACTTCCTCAATATTCATCGGAATTGGGCTTATAATATATCATTGGAAAGGTCTTTGCAAGCCCCATCCAAAAACACTACTATTGGACCAATATCATGGACCAAAAAAACTGGGTTGACTCTTTTCTTTAAATGAGTTTTCAAAAACAGAGAGAAGAGAAAAGAAATTAAAACTATCCGCAACACTAAACTTTCCACACTTTCACTTCATTCGATTATGATTCGACGTGAAAGGTACTCATCACCGGGTTTGGTTTTGGGGAGACACAAATGGGTGTCTAAAACTATCTGCAATTAGGACACAATAAATTGTCTAGGGAAGTACCGCCTTCAATTTTTAATCTCTCTTCATTAATAGGACTAGGTCTAGTTTCAAATGACTGGGAAGGAGAACTTCCTTCAAATTTAGGAAATAGTCTTCCGCATTTGCAGTGGTTTTCCATATCCGTAAATCGGTTCACTGGACACATTCCTACTTCAATATCCAATTCTTCTTACCTAAATTCTCTCTAGTTGAGTATCAACAATCTTCATGGACAAGTTCCTCCTCTAAACAAGTTAGTAAAGCTTACTCGCTTTGTCATTTTCCAAAACTCCTTAGGGTCAGACCATGCGAGAGATTTGATGTTTATAAATTCCTTGGCCAATGCCACCGGTTTGCAATTGTTTGAGATGAGTGAATAATTTCAAAGGAGTTTTCACTAAGATAATTTGCAATTTTTCATCACTAAATTACGTATCTATGGGCGACAATTACTTGACTGGAGAAATTCCATATTGCATATAGAACTTATCAAATTTGCAATTATTTGAAGCTGTTAATAAAAGACTTTCTGGGATCATTCCCCCTGGGATAGGGAAGCTCCAAAAGCTCACTGATTTATACCTATATGGTAACCAATTATCCGGAGTCATTCCACTCTCGATCGGAAATTTAACCAAGTTGTCTCTTTTTGGCTTGTTTAATAATAATCTCAAAGGCCAAATACCATCAACTCTTGGAAATTGCAGTTCTTTAATAAAATTATCTTTTTCTAATAACAGTCTTAGCGGATGGATACCTCTTCAACTCTTTAGTCTCTCTTCTTTGTCTATAGAACTCGATCTATCAGGGAACCAACTAACTAGGTCTCTCCCGGAAGAAGTTGGGCATTTGACAAATCTTGACTGGCTTGATGTTTCTCGTAACATGCTATCAGGCCAAATACCTAGCTCTCTTGGTAGTTGCATGTCGTTAGAGTACCTAAACTTGGGAGGAAACTATTTTCAAGGCACGATTCCTGATTCAATGGATTTAAAGGGTCTAGTTGCATTTGATTTGTCAAATAACAGTTAATCTGGCAGAATCCCTCAATTTTTACAGAGACTCAAGCTACAAATCCTTGATTTGTCAAACAATAACCTTGAAGGTGAAGTACCTATTGATGGAGTCTTCAATAATGCAAGCAATGTTTATGTAAAGGGAAATAGTAAGCTTTGCGGAGGCATACCAGAGTTAAAGTTGCCTTTGTGCAGCTATAGCATCAACAACAAGAAAAGAAGATTGAAGCACCGGAAAAAAATGTTGACAGTAGCAATTCTTTTGGGGTTTTTAGGAGTTATATTGATACTTGCTTTTCATGTGTTAATATACATTTTTGGCAAAAAACGAGGACTAAAAAACCTACGGCTTCTGGTGATTCTGAAAATTTTCAAAATTTGTCATACCAAACGCTTCTTAAAGCCACAAATGGGTTTTCCTCGGACAATTTGATAGGCAGTGGTACCTTTGGTGTTGTATACAAGGGAGTGCTTGAAGAGCTTCAATCAACATAACAGTAGCCATCAAGGTGTTTAAGCTTCAAAATCACGGTGCTTTCAAGACTTTCATAGCTGAATGTGGAGTTCTTCGTAACATCAGACACCGGAATCTTCTCTATGTTGTAACATCTTGCTCAAGTGTGGATTATCAAGGCAGAGATTTCAAAGCTTTAGTTTATGAGTACATGGCAAATGGAAGTTTGGACGATTGGTTACTGTAGGAGTTTATAGGTACTACGCAGCGGAAATAATATGAATCATATTCAATCTAGTACCAATCCCAAGAATCACATGCATAACACACAAGACACATAATCATACCTTTGACGCGTGAATTCCACGAAGCTATTCGACAGACAAATCAGGGAGAGAATAGAGCCCCAAGCGTTGCTCCTCTACTTAGTCCACGAGATTCGAACGAGCCGTCCACCAATACTAGATTGGTCGAGTGATTGAGGAAAACCACGATCACCACCTTTATGGTCAATCGACCACCGCACGAACCACCACCACCACGACACACTACCGGCGCCAATGAGGAGGAGGAGAGAACCATGTGAGAGAGGACTATGAGAGGGGTTGGGTTTCGTGTTTGCTAATTAGGGTTTGATCACACTGATCAAATAATTGCATCATGTACCTGCAAACCTAGGCACCTAGTCTATTTATAATCTCATTATAATTAGACTATGGCACGAAGCCCAAACCTCTCTTCTAATCCCCATATGGCCGGCCACCTAGAGTGGTGAGGCCCATGATGGGTCTCGTCCTCTAATGCTCGATCTAGCCCCTTTGTGTGACCTTATAGGATCCGTCCAATTGGGCTTTGCCTATTTTACTAGTCCAAAGATCGTTAATACCATTAGCTATGGCAAAACGACAACCCAAAAGTACGAACTTAATTATCTCCATAATTTGATCCATTTATATATCTAGTAATTGCACACGACGAAGACATAACTCCTTCAATCTCCCACTTGTCTGAGACATGGGTGCAATATTCAAATTCCTTAAGTCAATATATGTGTCGATTTGATAATATAATTGCATCACATGTCGAGATCATATTAATCTACAAATCGTTTCTTGAAATCTGAGTTAGAATTACAAAACCAAATGATTACTGTGTAATGCATTTGAACGCGGCCACGTATTTTCTGAATTCTCCCTCTTCAAGCGGCCATGACACATTTCCTAATTTAATAGGTAGAATGTATCCATTCTTGTGGTAACAAGACTCCCACTCAACTTCTGAAATAACCGGGAAACACCCTTTATAATCTCCAGTTACGGCTAGACGTTTGAGTGTACCACAGTCACAACATCCATTGAATGAAATCAATGTTCCACTCATGTCAAAGGAATCCACTAATATATACGAAAGCTCTATACTTCAACTTCAAAGTAGGTCAATAGTTCGATCATGCATCATTCATGCATATCCAAGTGATTGACCGAGCATCTCTATGCCCCTATAGCCCATGAAACTGCGCTATCCAATCAATCTTACATGCTAGTTCATTTATTGAAATCATTTATGTCCACTTTAATGATCTCAAACTAGGAACTTTAAATAATATATGAATTTTGTTCACCTGTGGGGTTTCAATTCACCAGGTCATCAACCTGATGAGCCCATCAATTCATAATTATTTTGGACATTTTATTTAATTTCCAAAACCATAATTAAATAAGAGAAATGATAATTTCTATCTTAAACATAATTCTGCAAATTGATGCATTTCTCATGTAATATGTTTTCTCAAAACATATACAACTTAAATTACATAACTTGCTTCAATCCTAAGACTTTAATATGACTCTCATACCTTAGTCCATGGAAGGGTTTTAGTGATTTCTCACTCATAATAAAACTTTGCAGAACACGACCTTCCGCTGGTCAATGATCTCATAATTGAGGTGATATCTCATATCCTTTTGTTTGGATTTGTGATGTGACTATGGCTCCTTTGTTCTTGGGCAAAGGTGACCTGTTAGTCACTCAACATTTTAATCCGAACTTCCTCTCTAAATATCTTACTATAGTTTAATACACATATTCTGACATTGAGTATGCAACAGTGCTCTGCTTTGAACTCTTCAAGCTCACTGTCCTTCTCCATCCAGACACAAATATGCATTTAGATCACCATCTAGAATCATCTTGCCTGTTTGGAAAACTTGCATTCGTGAAACCTTTTGACAACTTGCTTAAATTACCATTTAACACAATAGCTATAAGAATTCCTTTTAGTGCTTCTCAAGTACTCTAGGATTTGTTCTTGGTAATTCTCCGTATGCTTATTCCGAATTTGCTTGAAACTTGCTACACATGCACAAGTCATATGCAATATCTTCCTTTGTACATTTCATGGCACAAGTAATGGACCCTTTTGCAAAAGCATGAGGTACATTATCCATACAACTCAACTCTATTAGCTTTTGAAGGCACTGAGTTTTACTGAGTGTAATACCATGAAACATGGGAAGACATCCTTTCTTAGAGTCTTGCTTCATGAACTTGTTAAGATCCTTATCAACATAAGTCTCTCGATTCATTCCAATCATTCTTCAAGATTCACTTCATGGATCTTAATTCCCAATATGTACTCAACATCTTCTAAGTCTATCATATTGAAACAATCTTTCTAACCATTGCTTGACTTGTTCAAGCATTGATATATCATTTCATATGAACTGTATGTCAACTACATACTAGACTAAAAGGATCAATTGCTCCCACTAAACTTCTTGTCTCTACAAGATTCCCTTTTCGTTCTATTAAGAAAATCAAGCTATTTGATTGCTTAATCAAAAGGAATGTTCCAACTCCCTGATGCTTACTTGAATCCATAAATGAATTTCTGAAGTTTGCAAAACTTTTTAAGATTTTCAACTCTTAGGTTGCATCATATACATTCTCACCATCAAGAACATTTCATGAAGGCGATTTTGATATCCATAACTAGAATAATCCGAATAGGCTTACCCAACTAATAGGTTTGACCCTATTTGTAAGACTATTATAGACTAACACATTTTTACAAACATGGAGTCCATACTGGATTTCATGGCTTTAAGCCATTTCCTGAGTTGGCATTTGTCCAAAGATTGCTTGTAGGCCATGGATTCTAACTGTTCTAATAAGAAAATTTTAGAATCCACGTTTTCTCAGAATTTCAACAAACTGTTTGTTTTGATCCCAAGTAACCTACGATAGGTATGATCAACAATAGAATTATTCTCTTCAACTCTTTGAAGCCTTTCATTCTAGTGGGACGATAGATGCCTCACTAGTGGAATTAGCTTGCTTCGACACATGGTTTATAAAATTAGCTAATTTCATATGTCTTCGTCTCTGATGGAGTGTTATCCACATTCATTTGTTGCTCGTCTCGAATCTCATCGAGATCTAACTTTACTCCCACTTGGCTTTGTAGGAAGACATTCTTTCTATAAAGACACTATCGCGAGCAACAAACACTTTGTTTCTGCGCGATTGTAGGAATAATACCTCTTAGTTTTCATGATAAAACCCATGAAGAACTATTTATGATGTAGGGTGCATTATGTTATCTTTGTAAACATTTTACCTTGATTTCATAACCCTTAATCCTGTTTAGAAAAGATAACTTTTGGAACATTTCCAAATCATAACTCTTATGACATCTCTTCTACTGCTTTGGTTAAGTTTCCTGTTTAGTATATTCGCAATTGTTGTTGTACTAATGCATATCCTCAAAACAATATTTGTAAATCATTAAATCTTGGATCATACAATGGCAAACAAAGTTTGATTCCTTCTTCATAAACATACACTTTAATTGTAATGTTCCTAGATTGTGAATTAATTCGACAATTTCCTTTAGATGATCATTCCTTTTGAGTTAAATATTTATCACAACAATCATATTGTGGTGTTAAATTGTTTATCTCAAACTGATTTTACATTTCATTTTGGAATTTTGAACATTTCAATGTTTCCAAGCTTCACTACATTAAGTAATTATCGATATATTTACTTAAATCGTTAGTAAAAGTGATGAAGTAGTTAAATCTCTTTGCTAATTTTGAACTTATTGGTTCACATACATCATATGTATGAGTTCCAAAAGGTCATTTTAGCTTCTTTTACCCTTTCTACTAAAAGACAACTTGGTCATTTTAACTTATCAAGCATGACTTCTAATTCTCAAGTGATTCATAATCATATAAGAATAAGAGTCCATCCATAACTTTGGATGTGCAAATGGTTTATGTGACCTAGCCTTACTTGTTATAAGTAAGTGTACTTTAAATCATCTAAATTTACTTTTGTGATCTACTTATATCAATTTCATAAAACAAAATTAACTCATATCTAGCAAAATGAAAACAATTTATTTCCTTGGTCATGGATCAACACTTGTCCAAGCCAAGTAAACCAAATTCAGTATTCAAAACAAGAAAACCGAAATATTGTCTCATCAAAACTGGAAATTGTTTTAAAATCATGATAAACTAATCAAAATTTAAAACTATGAAGCTATCTCTGGCCACTCAAATACTTCTAGTGCACCTTCAAGCTCCATTTCCTTTCTAGCTTCACTTGTTTGCAGTTCCTGCGCAACATCACTATGTTAAGCACTGCAACTTGGTATCACATACCTAAGTGAAAGTTAAAATGTTTATTAACAAGAGTGTTAGGTGACTCTTACCTGTCACTTCACCTTAGTGAGGACATCCTTGTTCAAGCACTGGCTTATTCTCCTTTCAGATAATCCTCTGCATGATTCTTGAGTAAATCAACTAGTTTGACTCCAGAATCTTCATCATCTTGACAAAGTTTCTCGAGGTCAAATCCATCATGTAGAGAATGCAGAATTATATCATGAACTTGATGATCTTCATATGGTCTCCCTAACATACTCATGCGGTCAAATAGTTCAACCATCATATCCACATGAATATGTACCGACTGGCCTGGCAAGAGTTTCCTTGAAATAATCTCGCCATTGAGCTTGTAGGTTTCAAACCTAATACTTCCAGTCCAGGAGTCATCATTCTTGGGAACAATATTAATGATTTCCTTGACGTTTTCATCCATTTCTCCATCAACATGGGAATTCAGAATTCCATAGCAAACATCACGTAAGCACTTGAATAAGAGATAAGGTTCATAGTTCATGAATCTTTTAGCCCAATATTCTGGAATAGAAGACAACATCATATGCGCAATTCTCTTACAATCTGAAATGCTTCTCAAGAGTCATGCTTGGACTAAATCTGCCCTCGATTGGTAAGTCTAAACGAAATTCAAGATTTTCGTTCCTTAGAACACTTCTAAGTTCGCTTTCCCAATCATTGAAGTTCAGAAAGTTTAGCCTTGTTATCATCGTTGGAGGTAAAGAACTGTCATCATTGTTACGGCTACCCATCTATGTCAAAAAAGGCAAAGTTTAACAATTATGTTTAATTTAAAATTAAAGTACCATAAACGCATTCATTTGGTAACTTTAAAACACTTTATTCAATAATTAATTGATCCCAATTGAATTTAAGTGATTCCAAGATCCTTTATTTGTGCAATAATTGACCGGACTGAGGCCCTACCATCAACCATTACATTTTCAACGTGAGTAAACTCTTTACTGATTACAACTCTTGTAACTCTTGGTTGAATAATTAATCATCACATGCTTAATTATTACCCTTAGCTTCAAGGTTCTAAACTCTTTAGGTAACCTTGTTGAGTATAACCAATTAAAAGTGTAAAACGTGATTTAGCCCCACTCCCCTAAGATATAATATGACACCCAGCTGAGGCATGACCCATCATAAAATATCAAAGGTTTCATGGGTTTTTAATTGGAAAAGAAATCTCAATATTACTGGGACCTAGATTTATTATGTTGTGATTATTTAGTGAACTCTAGCGCATCATCAATCAACATAAATAAAATCTAACATGCATAATCTACTAATGCAATAATACAAAGCATGACATAGTATGGCCCCTTAGTCCAAAGAAAACTAGAAATGAAAAAGCTCCCACTTGAATCATCATGGATATCCATCCACCTTGCTCCTTTGGGCCTTCACTTCATGGGCTTCTTTGGACTAACACTATTTAAATAGCTATTCTATTTACTTTAAATAAAAGTTACAAAAATACTTAACGGTACGCAGACCGTATTTAGATTACAAAAATACTTCACGATGCGCAGATCGTATTTAAGAATCTATGGGTCATACTAGTCTATATATAGAAACATAATATCATATATTATAAAAGCGCCATATAATAAATCACTCAACATGCTTGTCTAAACTACAACATCGAATGTTCATAATAAAGTCAACGCATTTCCAAAAATATCTCATATTTTAATCATAATTAGATAATATCACATATTATTCATGACCGTTATAAAATATCATATATTTAATTTAGTCATGAGATAGAATCAAATCATATTGTAATCTAGAAAGATAAATCATATTTAATCTTCCATGATTATCCTAACAAATTTAGGAAATTCTATCCTAATTACTAGCTAATCAAATAATTTTAAAATCAATTATGTCCTAATCTAATTATAGGATAATCACATTATTTAAATCAATTATTATCCTTTTGGAATATGCTCAGAATATCCTAATTAATATTATCAAAAATTGACCACTTTAATTAGGATAATTACCAATTTAACAACTTTAAATATGGATAATATCAAATATAACAACTCTTGAATATTTGATTTTATCCTAAAATAAAAGATTTTATCCAAATAAAACCAATTTTATATTTTAAAATAAAAGATCATATTTTCAAAATATTTTAACTTATCCAAAATAAAACTGATTTTATCTCAAAATAATTCACAATTATCTTGAAATAATTTTAAAATAAGATTTTTTTTTTTTTGAAATTCCGCCAGCCACCATCGCCGCCCACCCTGGTTGGCTAGCCGAAGCTAGCCACGGTGGCTGGTTGCCTTGATGATAGCCACTGCCGCAAGGGCAGCAGCGCCAGCAATCGTGGCAGCAGCCGTGCAACACTTGCACGCCGTTGCCCACAGCCACCCCCGACCTCCGCCCTCCCCTTCCCTCCCTCTTGGACCAGCAACGGCGGCATCCACCATGGCTGCGCCACCCAGCCGTGGTTGCCGCCTCTATTTTTTTTTTGTTTTAATTTACTTAAAATAACATTTATCGTAATTAAATTAAATCAGTCCATAAGATTAAAATTAAATCACATTCAACTTTAAAATTAGGGTTCTTTATAAAATTAAACCCAATTTAATTCTAACTTTTAAAATTAAATTGATCATCATACATAAAACACTTTTATGCATAAATCAATCCGATTAAAATTATGAATCATAAAATAAATCAAATTAAATCAAAATCAAGCACAAAAATCATATTTTAGGGCTAGGATTTTCGAAAAATTCGAAAAATAGGGTTATAGTGTTCGAAATTTTCGAACATATTAGGGCTTAAAACGGTCATCTTCATGGCTATTTTGAGCATAATTAAATCACATTTAATCGATTCCAAAATTAACGTGGACATCAAATAATCCTATTATTATGATCCAGCGCGTTCATACAAGAGGCTAACTGATACCACTGTAGGAGTTTATAGGTACTACGCAGCGGAAATAATATGAATCATATTCAATCTAGTACCAATCCCAAGAATCACATGCATAACACACAAGACACATAATCATACCTTTGACGCGTGAATTTCACAAAGCTATTCGACAGGCAAATCAGGGAGAGAATAGAGCCCCAAGCGTTGCTCCTCTACTTAGTCCACGAGATTCGAACGAGCCATCCACCAGTACTAGATTGGTCGAGTGCTTGAGGAAAACTGCGATCACCACCTTTATAGACAACCGACCACCGCACGAACCACCACCACCACGACACACTACCGGCGCCAATGAGGAGGAGGAGAGAACCGTGTAAGAGAGGACTATGAGAGGGGCTGGGTTTCTTGTTTGCTAATTAGGGTTTGATCACACTGATCAGTTAATTGCATCCTGTACCTGCAAACCTAGGCACCTAGTCTATTTATAATCTCATTATAATTAGACTAGGGCACGAAGCCCAAAACTCTCTTCTAATCCCCATATGGCCGGCCACCTAGAGTGATGAGGCCCTTGATGGGCCTCGTCCTCTAATGCTCGATCTAGCCCCTTTGTGTGACTTTATAGGATCCGTCCAATTGGGCTTTGGCCTATTTTACTACTCCAAAGATCGTTAGTACCTCTAGCTATGGCAAAACGACGACCCAAAAGTACGAACTTAATTATCTCCATAATTTGATCCATTTATATATCTAGTAATTGCACATGACGAAGACATAACTCCTTCAGTTACATCCTCCAAATTCAATAAATGGGGTTGAGGGAGAAAATAATATCTCAAGGCACTTGAGTCTTTGCCAAAGACTTGACATTGCTGTTGATGTTGCATTTTCTTTGGATTATCTTCATAACCATTGTGGTGGCTCCATAGTTCACTGTGACCTCAAGCCATGCAATGTTATCCTTGATGATGAAATGGTAGCTCATGTTGGTGACTTTGGTCTAGCCAAGTTCCTCTCGAAAGGCATCAATGACGACTCTCATACCAATCAATCTAGCTCTATTGGAGTTAGAGGTACCATCGGTTATTCTCTTCCGGGTAGCCAACTAATGCTCCTATCTCTAGCTATATTCAAAACTATATAAATTATGTATTTATTATATTTTAATTATTTGTATCACATGTTTAGCGCATAAGTTTATGTTATTTTCCTAATAACTTTGGAGGCATTATATATGCAGAGTATGGTGTGGGAAATAAAGTGACCACTAGCGGCGATGTCTATAGCTTTGGGATTCTATTACTGGAAATGATTACAGGAAAGAGGCCTACTGATGACATGTTTAAAGAGGGGCTAACCTTACATGGCTTCGTCAGAGAAGCTTTGGCCGGAGATGTTGTCGAGATCCTAGATCATGTCCTTCTTGAAGACATAGACTCTACGGATAGCAACTTGTTGTTGGAGGCCCTGAATTCTTTGCTCGAAATAGCACTTTCCTGCTCAACTGATGAGGTCCCAGCAGAAAGGTTAGACATAAGTATTGTTTCTTCAAAGCTATCATCAATAAAAAAAACAAGCTCCTTGGAACTTGTTTACAACAACGAAGGAGAATTCAAGGAGGTAATGTATTAACCAATTCATTCCCCTCACCAATGAATAATGATTATTTTTGTAACAATCAACTTCTGTACTTATTCAAATTGATTTTACATTCTTTTCTTTTTCGTGCAGGGACACGATGATGATCGATTAGTGTGTACACAATTTCATCTGCACACCCATGAGCATGATTAGTGTGTTAAGAAGAAGATGAACTCATATGCTTCAAGGACTTCTTATAATAAGTAGTGCTTAATGCTTATGAGTTTTGAGTCAGGATCAGAACATCAGAGCCAAAATCTAGTTCAGAATACAATTTAAATTATTTTGATAAATTTTCTTTTGCTTGCTTAGATTGTATGACAACTAACATTTCTAAATGCTTAGTTGTATTATGTGTTTGAGAAGATAATAGAAATACATTGGGATTACTGGATACCTATTTCTAAATTCTAATGGCTAGCAGATAGATTCCGAAATCATATTTCTTGTTCAATGATAAATTGATTTAGTTTGGAAAATTTTGAATTCGTCTTACCTATTGTTGTGCCTAAATTTTTACTATTGGTTCAGATTTTGATCTGTAGGTTACTAGGTTGCAGGTCACAGGTTGCTAGGTTACATGTTACAGATTGCTACGTGATCAGCTACCTGGTTCCATGTATTAAACGAAATCAAACAAAGATATTTCCAAGGAATATTCTAACAGAATCCAAGTTTGAACGAAGTCAAAGTTGTTATAAGCTTACCTACAATCAAGGAGGAGATATTTCCCACCAGGAATTAGTCAATTGGAAATGTTAAATGTATTTGCACCACAAATCAGTCCACATTCGTTGAAGACCAAATCAAGGAGTCAAACTACTTCTCCTGTTTTCATGGAGGACACTCCCACTATTCTCCAACTAACCAACAGCAAAGAACAAGTCAAAAGGCAATGGATAAGCACAAAAAGAACATGGCATGAATCTCGGAGCTGAACCTGGCAGCTAACTCCTACTTTCAAGGAATCATCAAAGAACCTGTTACAAGACTTCAAAAGACTCCTCTATTATAAATAGGAGGGAAGACCATTGTAAAAACAAAAGATACGAGCCCTAGGCATCATATTTCATAGGCATTAGCAATAGTACTAAATTACAGATTCATTCTTAGTCACAAAACAACCCGTATTGTACCTGTAATTCATTATTAAACTAGTAGATTGGTGGACTCAATGCCACCCGCAGTTTTTACCCTTATTCTTGGGGTTTTCTGCGTCATCATCTTGTGTCTCTTCTTCCCTTTCCCCTTTGTTCATCTTTTGTAGGTTATTCGCCCCCATTCTTTGAACCTACGCTATCATTCATATCCTTATTAATCTAGCTGTTGACCTATAGAACTTGGTCGAATCTAGCGAGCAGATTTTGGCCAAAATACCTATTAGATTAACTTTCAATTTAACAAATTTCGTTTGAAACAACTGAAACATTATTGAATAACCTAGATTTTGTTGCACAAATACCAAAATTTTGGTTCATTACCATTTTCCAGAATTTAATTGTGAATTAAACATAAATACAAGAACAATAGATCATCCAGACACAAATAAACGATGAACTTTCCAAATTATTGAGCAAAAAATCACAGAGCATAAAAATCAATACCTTGAAACACCAATAAATTACAGAGTAATTCCTAAATAAATGGAGGAGAACTATCCAGAAACTCTCTCTACTCTGCCGTCTTATCAACAGTGATTCTTTCGAGCAGTGGCAACAAGCTCGCCGGAAGCTTGGATTTTCTTTCTCAGTTTCCGGCTGGAATTTCCCATTAATTTGTGTGAAGTCATTTTTTTTTATTCCAGGTACTATTATCATTAAAAGAAATCAAAATCCAAATTGGCTTTGCAAAAGAGAAAATAAAAATTCTAATGATAATATTTTAAATAAATAATTAATCTAATACAAAATTTTTAATCTCATTTGAATATTTGATAATCATGGATTTTTTTTTTTTAATTTACGGGATATAATGATTCACGAAGATCTTACATTAAAATCAATTGATGATAGTGAAAAAAAATCTCTACCTACATTATAAAGGGAACCAATTCACCTTTTTCTCTTATGTAGCAAACTTACAATTCGGTATGCAATAAGTACAACATAAAATCATAAGAGACGATCAAAGAGATGATAGATGTGTGTGAATAAAGTAAAATTCAAATGTTACGATTAAAAAGAAAAGAGGAACTTTGTTAAATACGACTTAACTTTTGATAAGATCACCCTTGCATTGTAAATTAAATATGCAATTTATCCCTAAGCTTCCATGTGCTATTGTACATTGTACTATTTGCAGTATTTTGGAGATTTGAACACCGAACCTCTTTTAAGAATGATGATTATTTAACCATATAAGCCAATTACCATTCTCTCTCTCTCTCACTCTCTCTCTCTCTCTTTTTTTTTTTTTTTTTTTTTTTTTTTGGTGTTTAGAGAGCCACAAGGGCAAGTGATGAAAATCGATCCCAAGATCTCCTGAGGCTGGGAGGGAAGCTCTAACCACTTGAGCTATCCCTCACTCTTATCAATCATCTTATATGTATATGAAAATAAATGTATATAATTGCAAATCACAAATAACTAATTAATTAAAAAAGAAAAGAAAAAAAATCATCACAATGAATAATTGAAGTAGCAATCCGGTGTAATGTCCAGGCTGGCCACACACTAAGGCCCTGTTATTTTGAGCTTCTGGGCATAGCAGAGCAGAGCAGGAGTCAGCAGAGCAGATTAAATTTCAGCCGAGCAGAGCCGAGCAGATTTCAACATTATTAATGTTGTTATTATTGTTATTATTATTATTACTACTGATTTCTTTTGAGCATAGCAGAGCAGAGCAGATTTGATTTGAGCAGAGCAGGTCTAAAGAACGGGACCTAAGTGATTAATTAAAAGGGAAAGTGATGAAACTTCCATTTATAATGAGTGTTGCATCTACTCTCTCTATCCCTATTTGTTTGCACCACATTTCATTTTTCTATGTCCCCTAAAGATTACATTACTCCATTTTTGTATATGATATTATGTCCCTACCATGAACCCAACTTGTGCACTCATAAAATGATAAAATTGTAAAATAAAAGGATATCCCCACCCACTTGTAAATTTTGGTTCAATTCTTAATAAAACACATTTTACTTATGTAGAAAACAAATAAGGACAAAGAGAGTAATAAAGAATGGAGGAACTAAATTTTTCACCCACATATTCAATATTCTTAATGTAACTTAAATTGTACTTTTAATCACTGAACTACTTCCTATATACCACTAATAATTTACTCATTTCCTTAATAAAAGTGCATACTTCATTCTAAATGTAAAAAACAAACGGGAATGGAGAGGTACGTAGTCCGTAGTAAATTAACTAGCCGACCGAAAATGATTATCTGAACTCAAAGTTACTCATTTTGACAGTTCATTTTTTACATATAGCCCCGTTTGGTTTAATGTAAAACATTTTCAATGGAAAATTAGTTTTCATGGAAAACATATTTTCAAGGAAAAACACAATTACAAATTAGTTTTCCTTTGTTTGGTTGCATACAAAAAAAGTCCAAGAAAAATAAAAAATAAGAGTGGAAATGTAAGGATGAATGAGAGGAAAGTAAAAAAAGGAGGTAAGGAAGAGAGAGGAAAATGTGGCTTCCCTTGTTTTGGGAAGGAAAATGGTTTCCATCATTAAGGATGGAATTTTCCACCCTTGGAAAAATTGTTTTCCACCCCTTAACAAACCAAACAAAGGAAATTGGGAAAAAATGGAAAATTCAATTTCCATGAAAACCTTTTACATCAAACCAAACAGGGCCATAGAGTCAATTCAATCTGTAATTCTGCACTATAAGATCTTGAGTATCATTGCTTGAGTTTTGCCTTACAAATATTGACAATGTAAAGGTTGACTTATAGAGTCGTCCATCGATCTTTAATTACCATCATCTAGCTAGTCCATGTTCCCACAATTGGAAAGTCAAATTGTTGATCATCAGGATCATATTATAAGGTATTTAACACCTTATTGTATATTTGTATGTATTAAAAGCACATGAGGATATTAATTTAAAGTATAATCCAAACAATTTGTAATATTCAAATTGCCCTCTACATGTGCCAGTCTTTTTATTTCTTCTGCGAACTTTCACTCTTGCATCTGAATAAAAAGTCTCCTTTCATGTAAACATAGTTTGTAATACCAAGCTAGTTATGGCCCTTTTAGATTCACATACAAAATTAAAAATGTCATGCTCGTCTTCTTTACTTTTCAGGATCATTTTGGCTGCGACTTTGTTTTACCATCTTCAGCTCTCGATAGCTGGGAACAATGAGACAGACAAGCTAGCATTGCTTGAAATCAAATCTGAGATAAGGGATGACCCTTTTGGGGTGATGAGCTCATGGAATGACACCCTTTTCTTTTGCGAGGGGTACGGGGTTACCTGTGGTCGTAGACATCAGAGAGTGACGAAACTTGACTTGAGTAACTCGAAGCTCACAGGTATCCTCTCCCCCCACCTTGGTAATTTGAGCTTCCTTAGGGAGTTGTACTTTCAAGATAATAGTTTTGGTGGAACAATACCACAAGAAATTAGTCGTTTGAAAAGGTTGCAATTTTTATGGTTGAATAATAATTCCATTGGAGGCGAAATTCCAACAAATATATCAAGTTGTTATAATCTTAATGATATACGCCTTTTTTATAACAATCTGGTTGGAACAATCCCACCCTCGCTTGGTTCTTTGTTACATTTGCGAAACCTTGTTTTAACAGGGAATAGCTTGACTGGAAACATTCCTTCATCTCTTGGGAACTTATCATCCCTCCTAGACCTCGATGTAGGTGAAAATAATTTGGTTGGAAGGATCCCGAATTCGCTAGGCAATCTTAAAAATCTTATTATTTTGGTATTAGAGGGCAATAAATTTTCCGGGGAAGTCCCAACCTCAATTTACAACCTCTCTTCACTAACAGATTTGAGTTTAGCCCGGAACGACTTAGAAGGAGAGCTACCTTCGTATTTAGGTGACACTCTAACTCAACTAAAATGGTTCTCTATATACAATAACCTGTTTAGTGGATATATTCCAGCGTCAATATCCAATGCCTCAAATCTAGAATTCTTCGATTTTTCAAACAACAATCTTCAAGGGCAAGTTCCTTATTTGCACAAATTAGTAAACCTTGTTGAACTTGTACTTTACAGCAACTCCCTTGGGTATAACCAAGTTGAAGATTTGAAATTCATTTCTTCCTTGGCAAATGCCACCAATTTAGAACGACTCCAAATTGGTGATAATAACTTCAATGGAATTTTTCCTAGAATTATATGCACTTTTTTATCACTTACTTTTTTGGCGATGCACCACAACAACTTGGCAGGAGAAATTCCAAATTGCATAGAAAACTTGGCGAGTTTGCAGTATTTTATGGTTGGTAACAATAGGCTTTCGGGGGTCATTCCCCAAGGCATAGGGAAGCTTCATAACCTCATGTATTTACATGTAAAAGACAACCGTATATCTGGGGTCATTCCACCTTCAATTGGAAACTTGACCAAGTTGTCTGTTCTTTACCTGAACAATAATAGTCTTGAAGGCCAAATACCTACAACTATTGGAAAATGTAGGTCACTAATAAGAATAGATCTTTCAAATAACAAACTCAGCGGTGGGATACCATCCGACCTTTTTAACCTCCCCGCCATCTCTATCCTACTCAATCTTTCTAGAAACCATCTAATAGGTCCCCTCCCCGAGGAGGTTGGGCAACTGAAGAATCTTAACAGCCTTGATGATTCTCATAATAGTCTCTCTGGTAATATACCGAATTCGCTTATGAGTTGCATGTCATTAGAGTTTCTATACATGCAAGAAAACAATTTTAATGGCACCATTCCAGGTTCACTTTACACATTAAAAGGTCTCACTTGGTTAGATTTGTCACATAATAGTTTATCCGGTGAAATCCCAAAATTTCTTGCAAGCCTCCAGTTGCAAGGCCTCAATCTATCACACAACGATCTTGAAGGTGATGTACCTATAGGTCGAGTCTTCAACAATGCAACCGGTGTCTTCATAGCCGGAAATAATAGGCTCTGCGGAGGCATACTCGAGTTAAAGTTGCCTCCTTGTAATTTGAACAACACCAAAAAGAGAAAACACAAGCATATGAGGAAATTGATGATTGCAATTCTTTCGGGGTTTTTCGGAGTTCTAGTGGCTATACTTGTGTCATATACATTGCATAGTTTTTGCAAAAAGAAGAGGACTAAGGAACCCATAAGTTCAGGTGATTCCAAAAAGTTTCCAAATGTGTCCTACCAGACCCTTCTTAAAGGCACTAACGGGTTTTCGACAGAAAATTTCATTGGAAGTGGTGCATTTGGGGTTGTATACAAAGGAATCCTTGACGATGAATCAATTGTTGCCATCAAGATGTTTAACCTACAGCACCATGGTGCTTTAAGGAGTTACATGGTTGAATGTGGGATCCTTCGAAACATTAGGCATCGAAATCTTGTGAAAGTGATAACAGCTTGTTCAAGTGTCGATCATCAAGGCAGGGAATTTAAGGCTTTGGTTTATGAGTACATGGAAAACGGGAGTTTAGAAGATTGGTTACATCCAGCACAGGAAATCGACTCTACTAGAAGCTCAAATAATAATCTCAAAAGGAGCTTGAATCTTTGCCAAAGACTAGATATTGCAATTGATGTTGCCTCTGCCTTGGATTATCTTCACCATCATAGTGGTACCTCGATAGTTCATTGTGACCTCAAGCCGAGCAATGTACTCCTTAATGATGAAATGGTCGCACATGTCAATGACTTTGGGATAGCCAAGCTCCTCGTAAACGACATCAATAGCTCTGATATGAATCATTTCAGCTCAATTGGAGTTAAAGGAACTATCGGCTACACTCCACCAGGTAATCAACTAACTACATATAGTACAATTGTTCATAAACCCACCGATGATTATATTATTTGTAATTATCCTAATTTAGTTATATTATGTAGCATGAATAATGTATATAAATTTCATGTTTTCTTTATATTAACAAGTTGTGGCAATACATACAAGCAGAATATGGCTTAGGAAATGAGGTAACTACAAATGGGGATGTCTATAGTTTTGGAATCCTATTACTCGAATTGTTCACGGGAGTAAGGCCTACCGATGACATGTTCAAAGGGGGTACAAGTCTGCACAGTTTTGTGAAAGAAGCTATGAATAAACATATGACGACCGAAATTCTTGATCAATCTCTTCTTAAAGACTTAAAAAGAGAGGAGAAGAAAAGCAGTGGTACTGTGATGCTAGAGGCCTTGAATTCTATACTTGAAATTGCTATTACTTGCTCCGAAGAGCTCCCACGAGAAAGGTTGGACATGAGTGATGCCTATATTAAGCTATCATCAATTAGAATCACGGTCTTTGGAAGTCATTTACAACAACAAAGGAGAGTTCAAGCAGGTGTTGTCTCAAGTCTCTCAACTACAGCTAGATGATTAGTGTATTATTATTATTATTTTTTTTTTTTTTTTTTTTTTTTTTTGAAATGATGAACATTACTTGATTACATTTCTCAAACCATTTATTATCTAACCCGATGTGTAAGTGGTTTTTGCCCGGCAGGGCCCTTTCTTAAAATAGTTTTCCTCTATTTTAAAATAAATGAGTAAATGACTCGTCTTGATTAGGCATGTATGCCATTATGCCTTTTGACCAATAATCTATTTAAATTATCAATAAATATAAATTTTAAAAAAGTAAATATATAAAAACTATACATTGATGATTTTAATTGGTAGCTGATAAATCATATTTATATAGAGTTTATAGGCACGTTTATGCTAAGTTTATAGTAGCTTTTTAGGTCTTTTCTTGCTTTTTAGGACTCAAATGCATAAGTTGTTTGTTTTGTGCTCTATTACGCTCCGTTTGTGTTTGTCTTGATGTTTCAGGTGATTTTATAGTCATTTGGACGCTTTCGAAGTGTTTGGAGTTGATTCGGATGATATTTAGATGAAAAGTCGATGAATTGAGCTTATTAATCGAAGATCTCATGTTTGTGGATGTTGACTATGAGGATTTTATGCATGAGAAATGAAAACAGCATCCACAATGATCGTTACGCACTTTTTGGAATTGAATTTGAGTTAGAAACGAAGTTAAACGATGTTTTACAAAGTGGTAAAACTGACTCTTATTCACTCTTTTGATCATAACTTGAGTTCTACAGATCGGATTGAGATGATTCAAATTGCGTTGGAAACTAGACTTGAATAGCTTTCCATTGATAGGTCACACGCCCCTATTCAGTTCCTAGAACGCGAGATACAGCCCTTTGAAGTCAATCCTGCGAACCTGCCAACCCATCACCCAGTCATCGAGCGATGGACGTGATGTACGCTCGAGCGTGAGCTGCTGGTTGGGGCGATGGTTTCCCATCGCCCGATGGTCGAGTGTCGTTCCGACCATCGGCCACCCATCGCCCGATGGGTGGAGTGTGCGCGCAAGCCACGAGAAATCCTACATCGATTATAACTCTTTCAATCGACCAATCATATCACGACTATTGTAATTGCTATTTTTCTGATTTTATTTTATTTTAATTATCTTTAGATTAGTTTTAGAATATTATATATACTCAAGGGATATTATTTTTCCCTTATGTCTTTTTTATGCTTTTTATTATTTTACGTTCTTTTCAGTTTTCTCTCAAACCCTAGTTTCTCATGGCATCTCCATGGATTCTTCCATGGATGATTCTTGGGTTTATTATTTCAATTAATTGAGGTATTTTATTTCTATTTCTTTTTTTAAATTATGTTTTATTCCTTAGATCTAGTTTTAATTATTTCTTCCATGTTTGAGTAGTTTATTTCTAGGGTTTGGGAATCCATGTTTATATGATGAATCTTGATTGATAATTTTAATATTTTGATTATTGATTTCTCTAATTGATAGTGTTCTGTTGTTAATCTTGCAACCTGATCAATTGTTTGATTAATTATTTTTAATAAGAGTATGAATCAAAAGATCTTACTTTTAGAGGCTTCCCTACAATTAGCAATTCTGATTATGTTAGCGATCGTACTGCATATGTTAAATTGAGAGCTTTAAGACCCGACCGTAGGCTTAGCAATTGCTCTAGATAATTGATTGATTGAATTGTTATTGATATTTGATAGATTTAGAGCTATAAACATGGTGAACCATAACCCTAGGTCTTTTTATTAATTGTTTTATTTCTATTTTAATTTAGACTATTTTTCTATCCCAATTTCGTGACATAGTTTAGTTTCTCCATACCTTGAAAGCTATATTAAATAGTCATCTCTCTGTGGATTCGACCCTACTTACCCTACTACATTGTTAGTTGGTTTGTTAGGAATTTATTTTTGACAGGTGTACGACAACCTATCAGTAGCCAAATCACTATATCTTTTTCCTTGTGTATAAACCACTAAAATGAGTCAAAGTGGTTTATGTAAATAGTGCAAAATTATTGAGACCTACAATTATTTTAAAACAAGGGAGTATCAAAATCCATAGCATAACAATAATATTGGAATGGGGAGGTACAGGGCCGTAGCTGACCCAGGGCAACCGGGGCACCTGCCCAGGGCCCACGGATCGAGAGGGCCCAATTTTTATTAGCTTTTAAGTAAATAGTTTAAGTTTATATAAATTATGCGGTCAATATTAGTTATATGTTTTCTTGTGGCCTGGTGGTAGAGTAACCTATATTCAACTTGGCAGCTCTTGGGTTCGAGACTCAACTACTTCACTTTAGTTATCTTTTTGAGTTTTTTTCCTTTATCAAGGAACCAACTTCGTATCGTTATAAACCATAAAAAATGTATGTAGTACTTAAGCTTTTATTTTATTTATTCTTCATTTTCTTTATTAAGAAGACAAGAACACATTTTTTTTCTTCTGTCTTATAACAAAGACCAAACTAATTATACTACCAAAGACCCACTAAAATTGGATATGAACTTCAATATATACTTCGTATTGTTTAAACATTTGAAATTTTATCCAATTTGAAAGGTACATACTTTAGTTCATATTCCAATACTATTCCTATTCATATGTTTTTCATTTAATAATTCATCGTTTAAATAATGGAGAGAAATACAACTATAATTTTAAATTTTTTGTTCTATTATTTTAAATATGTTTGTACCACAATTAATTTTTGTTATAATAAGAGAATTATTTAGATATTGGATCATGAAGAAATTAACGATCAATTTCATTTATGGGAGAGGGATGATCTTAATGTTATTTTATTGTTGGTAGATGAGACATTTGTATCTACATGAAGTTGTCCACGATAATAGATAGTAGTATGTATTTTACAACATACAATTTTTGTAAAACAAATTGATTATTATACTTTTAGGATTACAACATGTTAAATTAGATTATTTGTTCAAAAAAGCAATAAAAATGAACATATTTCTTATAAGAAAATTATGTTAATATAAAGGGCCCCAATAAATTTTTTTTGCCCCGGGCCTCCAAAATCTCAGAAACGGCACTGGGGAGGTAATGACATTGATAAGGCCAGGTCCACCACTGTTTGGACTAGGAGTTTTATTTCCATGACTTCACACTTTAGTTAGACTCCAATTTTGTTTAATAAGCCGAATATAATGCTTGTTCAGATGGGGATGGCCGGTTTTTTTTTTTAAAAAAAATTAATGATCAAATATGAAATAACATATACATGAACAAATGTGCAGTCAAACCGCTGTATTTCAATTCAAGGAAAGAAAGAAACCATGCATGCATACATCTTTCACCATCCACCAGTCATCCATTACAAGTCTGTTCAAGACTACAAGCATATAAGAATACATTGACAATATTATCTCTGCAATTTGTACTCAAGTTTTCTCACCATTCCAAGTCCTTGTCTAAAGTCTAAACATATTAACTCCGTAATTTACTTTATATAAAAGCCCTCAAATAGCAAACAACAGGTATCGAGTTCAATCAATAGCACCTTTTCTATTCCAAAAATAATGAACATGTACTAATCTTGGTCAGTTAGAGTACGTGTTCTTTCCTATCTGTAAACCAGAGAGGGCTTTATCTCCATAACTTAGCATAATGTCATCCTCTACATTGTACCTCATCATTTTGGCAACGGCTTTCTTGTACTGCCTTCATTTTTCCATCGCTGGGACAAATGAAACAGACAAGTTAGCATTGCTTGATTTCAAAGCCAAAATAACAGGTGACCCTCTTGGTGTTATGAGCTCTTGGAATGATACAATCCACTTCTGTGAATGGCATGGTATTACGTGTCATCGAGATCGGCGAGTGAAGTCCCTGGAACTAGAGTCTTCGAAGCTCACAGGATTCCTCTCTCCATCAATAGGAAATTTGAGCTTCTTGCGAGTGTTGTCTCTGTACAATAATACTTTAGGTGGTACAATTCCACCTGAAATAGGCCGATTACATCAACTTCAGTATCTCCGGCTCAATAACAATACAATTGAAGGCCACATTCCACCAAATATATCAGCTTGCTTAATGCTGACGCGACTCGACATCCACTATAACAGGTTGGTAGGAAATATCCCATCTGAATTTAGTTACCTTGTACATCTACAACATCTTGGTCTTGGTGCGAACAACTTGAGGGGAACCATCCCTTCATCTTTTGGGAACTTATCGTCCCTCTCTAAAATCTACCTAGGTTTAAACATGTTAAGTGGAAGCCTTCCAGAGAGCTTAGGCAAACTGAATAAATTAACCTGGCTCGATCTTGGTGGGAACATGTTATCTGGTATTGTCCCATCTCCAATCTTCAACCTAACGCTCTTAGAGACTTTTGAAGTAGGAGTGAATAACTTGGAGGGAAACCTTCCTTCAGATTTGGGCATCAAACTTCCAAATCTGCAGTGGTTCTCCGTTTTCAATAATAATTTCATCGGATCTATTCCTTTTTCTATAATCAATTCCTCGAGTCTAAGTGTTCTTCAGTTAAAATCTAACAATTTTACTGGGCACATTCCTTCTCTGCACAGATTAGCAAATCTCACACGCCTTAGCCTTTCCAATAACTCACTAGGGTATGGCCAAGCTGGTGATTTGAACTTTGTTAATTCGTTGGCCAATGCAACTGGGTTACAATACTTGACTATAGGTGGTAATTTTTTACTAGGAACTTTTCCTAGAATCTTCTGTAATTTTTCAATGCTTTCTGTTTTAGAAATTTATGATAATTATATAGGTGGACAAATTCCGGCTTGCATTGAAAACCTTGAATACTTGACAGAATTTAAGGCTTTCGGCAACAAGCTTTCTGGTGTCATTCCTCAAGGCATCGGAAAGCTCCATAATCTCAACACGTTAGAATTACATGCTAACCAATTCTCAGGGAAAATACCATTCTCAATTGGAAACTTAACAAAAATGACTATTCTTTCTCTACATAATAATAATCTTGTTGGCCAAATACCTTCAACTCTAGGAAATTGTAAAAATCTATTGTCCTTGAATCTGTCTTCCAACCACCTCAGTGGAAAAATACCCTCACAACTTTTTGATATCTCTACCTTGTCCATTGGTCTTGATCTATCATTGAACAAGTTCAATGGGTTCCTTCCGGTAGAAGTAGGGCAACTCAATAATCTAGGTAGGCTTGACGTTTCTGGAAACATGTTGTCAGGTGAAATACCAAGCACAGTTAGTAGTTGTGAAGAGTTGATGTACCTATACATGAATGGGAATTTTCTTCGAGGCACCATTCCTGGTGCATTGAGCAAATTGAAAGGCCTCAATGAGTTAGATTTGTCTATGAACAATTTATCAGGTAAAATTCCGAATTTTTTGGAGAGCCTTCCATTGTTGATGCTGAATCTATCATACAATAGCAACCTCGAAGGTGCAGTACCCACTAGTGGAATTTTTAGTAATGCAACTGGTCTTTCACTAAATGGAATTAGGGGATTGTGTGGAGGTAATTCTGAGTTGAAGCTACCTAAATGCAACAAAAAGAACCAGAAAAAAAGCTTATATCACAAAAAGAGATTCATACATGGAATTGTTTTCGGCCTTCTTGGAATTATATCGACGGTGACAATAATTGTGTCATTATATGTCTCTCGGTATAAAAAGAAGACTAAACTATCCACACCCTTGGGTAATATTCCACAGAGTTATCCAAACTTGTCTTACCAAACCCTTTTAAAAGCCACAAATGGGTTCTCTTTTGACAATTTGATTGGGAGAGGCACAATTGGGGCTGTATACAAGGGAATTCTTGATAACTTGGAACCATCAATTGTTGCAATCAAGATTTTTAACCTTGATCAGCATAATGCTTCGAAGAGTTTTATGGCCGAATGTGGAGTCCTCCGGACTATAAGACATCGAAATTTGGTCAAGGTCATAACTGCTTGCTCAAGTGTTGATTATCAAGGGAGTGATTTCAAGGCTTTGGTTTATGAGTACATGGTTAGGGGAAGCTTAGAAGATTGGTTGCATCCAGATTCAAGTCATGTGGTGGAGGACACAGATACTGCACCTATGTTAAGTCTGCGACAAAGACTTGATATTGTGGTTGATGTTGCTAGTGCCTTGGAGTATCTTCATCATCATTGTGGTGCACCTATAATTCATTGTGATCTCAAGCCAAGCAATATCCTCCTAGATGAAGAAATGGTTGCCCATGTTGGCGACTTTGGGTTGGCTAAATTTCTCTCAAAGAGCATCTGTAGCTCTAACGCTAATCAGTCCAGCTCTCTTGGAGTCAGGGGAACTGTTGGTTATGCTCCACCAGGTAAAAAATATCGTCTAATTAATATCTCATTCCTTTAATCTATATATATTTCAGTACATATAAATTGCTAGATTCCAACAATATTTTTCTACAAATTTTCCTCCCCTTCTTTTTGACAATAATTATAACACTTCAGTTGTGAATAATTTTTGCAGAATATGGTTTGGGAAATGAGGCATCTACCAATGGTGATGTCTACAGTTTTGGAATTCTACTACTGGAGATGTTTACAGGGAAAAGGCCTACTAATGATATGTTCAGTAAAGGAATAAGCCTTCATCACTATGTGAAAGAAGCTTTACCTGAATGTGTGATTGAGATTCTAGATCACTCCCTTGTTGAAGACATAAACATTGAGGAGACTGATAGCAGCTTGATGTTGGAGGCACTAACTTCTGTACTTGAAATCGCATTGTCTTGCTCAACTGAGGTCCCACGAGAAAGGCTGGACATGAGTGATGTCACTGCAAAACTATCATCAATCAGAAACAAGCTTCTTGGATTGAACTAGATTACAACAAAGAAGAAGAATTCGTTCAGGTAATGTTTCTACTACCAAAGAAAAACCACATGATTATTTCTAAAATGACCAGTATTGAAAAACTACATGATGCAGGAACACGATGGTGATCAAGCTCACTTCAAAATGCCCATGACCAAGCTTGTGATGTGTGTGGATCTTAGAATAAAATGAGCTCATATGATTCCGCGACTTCTCTGAAAATGCTTCTCTCTATTTTTATTTTTTATTTTTTTTTTCTATTGTAAGATTATTGTTTGTATAATTGAATAAGATGTGGACCTGTGATCAGATACACAGTTCGTTGGCATATCTTTCAATACATAATGTTTGCAGCTAATGAGGCATATTTACCAGTCCAACTGAGAAATGATTAACTTGTAAGAAAAATCCCATGGAAGAAATATTAATGTACAAAATTTTCACTACCCCTGGCAGCGTTTCAATTAGGCTACTAATGCTAAGATTCAGCGTTTCATCTTAGAATAAAATGAGCTCAACTATGTAATGTACGTATCTACTCCCCCTACTTTATATGATACAATTGATAGACACTCTAGCTTGATTCAAAATGAATAATAAAAAATAAAATGTATACTCCATTTTTCAGGCAAGAAATAATAGTCACTTTCCCTCAATTAAAAAAAAAAAAAAAAAAAAAAAAAAAAAAAAAAAAAAAAAAAAAAATTCATGACACTACAATTTCTAACTTCTTTGATGATTATATTTGACAATTGATAGATTTTTCTCCTATAAAAGGGGTTAAATGAGAGCTCTCTGATATAAAACACATGTTTCCCCTTGTATTCCAGTTTATATAATTCTCGGATACTTTTTTTTTATGTTCCTTGCCTACAAAAACACATACCATGTCTTGCTCTTCACATATTACATAGTCATCATTTGTACTACAACAATCTTATTTTAAACTATAATAGAAAATAAAATTTATTTTCCAACAATGCCAAATTATAAATTTATAATCAATCAAGAACGACTGAGCAAAGCTTCAATTTGCCCAAATTCATATAAAATCTATCTAGACCGCTAGTACTCATTAACACTACTTGATCATAATCCTTTTAATCCAGAATTTAAATTCCTCTGTTTTCACTGTTTCTAAAATTGATAGTGCCTAAAGCATTTCAGGTTGGAAAACTTTGAACATAGATAATAAAGCAGAGATTGTAACATTTTGATTAGCGAGATATACGCGCACCTATAAAAAAAAATGGAATGATTTTACCAATCTACCCCATGGTCCCCAACCCTGATTTAAAGACTGAAAATCTTACTAAAAATTTATAGTGTAAGCACACCCTAGAATAATTTTAATTACATAGTTTTGGCATATTAGTAAAACATACTCCTAGTTTAAAAGCACCGTAATTCCGTTAGTAGTGTGAACTGTTAAGATAAGCTTAATGGTACAAAAAATAAAAATGTGTTAATATAACATACAGGCTAATAAGGAAAATGTACGTTCACATAGTTCCTCTCAAGGGCATAACATTTTTTGTCCCAAAGTTGAATTGTATTTCAATCACTCTTACATGAAGAGGTCTTAAGTTGCAGGTACAGTCAAATTAATTGTACGTTCACATAGTCATCTTTCTAGCTACCTCATCTTCAGGACTTTGATCTCGAGTTTCAGTACACAACATAAGCGGTAGCCATTTTTCCTTTAATGAACACAATGTAGCTTATGTTAACAAATTTGCAGCTTATACTGCAAGAGACTTAGACAGGTATTGTTAATTGTTAGCAACCTGGCAAAAATGTAGCTTATTTTTTTCCGTTAATGAACATAATATAGCTTATTGTTAATTATTATCATTTTTTCAAGGAACTCAATCATAATCTTGTGTGAAGGTGTGTGAAGACAAAGCTAGTATAACTAAAATTATCTAACCAAGTCTGATCCAAAAAGACAGAAAATCTTCAAAGTTACTAAAAACTTAGTATAGTTTAAAAGCACCATTATTCCGTGAGTAGTGTGAAAACTAGCAAAAGGTACCAAAAATAAAAATGTGTTAAAAGATGGGCTAAAAAGAAAAGTGTTCGTTTTCCTCCAAAAAAAAAAAAAAAAAAAGAAATTGCTCCGTGTACCCCTAAGGGTTTGAAAAATGCATTGTGTACCCTTAAAAACTTTCAAATGCATCATGTACCCTTGAGGTTTGTAAAAACATGCACCATATAGGCACATACCCTGATCGTCTTACAAATGCACATATCATTGACTTATCAAACTAAAATTATGCCCACTCACTGACTCATTTTTAGTTCTTTATATTTATATATAGAGTAAAACCGCTTAAAAGCCTAAATTACATCAAAATTTGAACTCCATCGATCATTCTAAATCCTAAACTTTAAGGTGTTAGAATTTGATTTATCAATTAAGTTTGCTTGATAATTAAATGCTTTAGCATTATACTTACACTATAACACTTTAATAGAATTTGATGCTTATAGCCTATATGGGGTCTCAATTCAACAAAATTATCATTTGTTATGAGTCTAGGGGTATTTTGCAAATTCTTACAAACCTCAGGGATACACAGTGCATAGTGCATTTGAATGTTTTCAGGGGGTACACGGGGCATTTTTTAAAACCTTAACACTGTGTTTGGATAAAAAATAAAAAATAAATAAATAAATAAATAAAAAAAAGGAGGAAGGAAAAGAAGGGGAGGGAAGAATGTTGAATTTTCCTTCCAAATTTCTCCATTGTTGAAGGGATCAATTTCCAACAATTTAATCCCTCCATTTCTCTCCCCTCCAATTCTATTCCTTCCTCATTAAGTATTATCCAAATGAGAGATTTTCCACCTCTCCATTTCCCTTTCCTTTCTTTCCCTCCATTTTCTTCAATCCAAACACACCGTAAGGATACACGGAACAATTTTCCAAAAAAAAAAATAGGAAAAGTGTCCGTTCACAATCTTTACATTTTTTCTCCAAAAGCTTCAATTACTGTTTCATGTATATGTATAGATCATAAGGTGCTGGTGGAGTCAATTAATTCAACCCAGTAATGATTCATATTTTAATTTTCACGTTTCTTGTTGACAAATAAGAAGCCCACAACCTTTTTTTTTAAAAAAAAAGAAGCCCACAACCTTTTTTTATTTTTTGAAAGAAGTCCACAACCTTTTAAAATTCAGAATTCAACAATGTTTTAAAGTTTTGCCTTGATGATTAATAGCTAGAATCATCCTTCTCCACTCTTTATATAAAGTTGTCTCATCATTCCAAATCTTTGTCTAAACACATTTAGTCCATATAAAAGCCCTCAAATAGCAAAGAACAGGTATCGAGTTCAATCAATAGAAACTTGTCTAGCCCAAAAATGAACATGTACTGAAAGTGTTCTTTCCTATGTCCTCTTGTCTAGTCTGTAAACCAGAAAGGGCTTTCATAACTTAGCATGTCATTCTCTACATTTTACTTCATCATTCTGGCAACTGCTTTCTTGTACTGCCTTCATTTTTCCATCGCTGGGACAAATGAAACAGACAAGTTAGCATTGCTCGAAATCAAAGCCAAAATAACAAGTGACCCTCTTGGGGTTATGAACTCCTGGAATGATACAATCCACTTCTGTAAATGGCATGGTATTACATGTCATCTGGGCCGGAAAGTGAAGAAGCTGGAACTATACTCTTCGAAGCTCACAGGTTTCCTCTCTCCATCTATTGGAAATTTGAGCTTCTTGAAGGTGTTGTACCTGTACAATAATACTTTGGGTGGTACAATTCCTCCAGAAATAGGCCGCCTGCATCGACTGCAGTATCTCTGGCTCTTTAACAATACCATTGAAGGCCACATTCCACCAAATATATCAGCTTGCTCAAGGCTCACGCAAATCGATATCAGCTCTAACAGGTTGGTAGGAAAGATCCCATCTGAACTTAGTTACCTTGTACATCTAAAATTTCTTGATCTTAATACAAACAAACTGACAGGCACCATCCCTTCGTCTCTCGGTAACTTATCATCCCTCTCCAAAATCAACCTAATATCCAACAACTTAAATGGAAACCTCCCCGAGAGCTTAGGCAAACTGAAAAAATTAACATATCTCTCACTTGTCGAGAACATGTTCTCAGGGATAGTCCCATCTTCAATCTTCAACCTCACTCTATTAACGCATTTTGATATAGGATCAAATAAATTGGAGGGAAACCTTCCTTCAGATTTGGGCATCACATTACCAAATCTTCAGTGGTTCTCAATTTCCACTAATAATTTCACCGGATCTATTCCTACTTCTATATCCAATTGCTCAGGTCTAAGTGTTCTTCTGTTGGGTTCTAACAATCTTACGGGACAAGTTCCTTCTCTGCACAGATTAGTACATCTCTCGCGCCTTACCCTTTATGATAACACACTTGGGTATGGCCAAGCTAGTGATTTGAACTTTGCTTATTCATTGGCCAATGCAACTGAGTTACAATACTTGGATATAGGTGGTAATATTTTATCCGGAAATTTCCCTAGGATCTTCTGTAATTTATCAATGCTTTTCTCTTTAGTAATTGATGATAATCATATAGGTGGACAGATTCCAGCTTGCATTGAAAACCTTAAATACTTGACAGAATTTAAAGCTTTCGATAACCAACTTTCTGGTGTCATTCCTCCAGGCATAGGAAAGCTCCATAATCTCAACAAATTAGGGTTATTTGCTAACCAATTTTCAGGAAAAATACCATTCTCAATTGGAAACTTAACAAAGATGACTGGTCTTTCTCTATCTAGTAATAATCTTGTAGGCCAAATACCTTCAACTCTAGGAAATTGTAAAAACCTACTGCTCTTGGATCTGTCTTTCAACCACCTCAGTGGAAAAATACCCTCACAGCTTTTTGATCTCTCTACCTTATCCATCGCGCTCGATCTATCATTGAACAAGTTAAGTGGTTCCCTTCCTATAGAAGTAGGGCAACTCAAGAATCTAGGTTGGCTTGATGTTTCTAATAACATGCTATCGGGCCAAATACCAAGCTCTCTTGGTAGTTGCATGTCATTAGAGTACCTATACATGAGAGAAAACTATTTTCAAGGCACCATTCCTGATACATTGTCATTGAAGGGTCTAGTTGAGTTAAATTTGTCATATAACAATTTATCTGGCAAAATCCCACAATTTCTACAGAGACTCAAGTTACAAAGCCTAGATTTGTCAAACAATAACCTTGAAGGTGAAGTACCTATTGATGGAGTCTTCAAAAATGCAAGCGGTGTTTATGTGAGTGGAAACAGTAAGCTTTGTGGAGGCATACCAGAGTTAAAGTTGCCTCTGTGTAGCTATAGCATCAACAACCAGAAAAGAAGACTGATGCATCGGAAAAAAGTGTTGATAGTTGCAATTCTTTCGGGCTTTTTAGGAGTTATATTGGTACTTGCTTTTCTTGTGTTGCTATATATTTTCTGGCAAAAAAAGAGGACTAAGAAACCCACGGCTTCTGATGATTCGGAAAATTTTCCAAATTTGTCATACCAAACGCTTCTTAAAGCCACAAATGGGTTTTCCTCGGACAATTTGATAGGTAGCGGTACCTTTGGTGCCGTATACAAGGGAGTCCTTGAAGAGCATGAATCAACTGTAGCCATCAAGGTGTTTCAGCTTCAAAATCACGGTGCTTTCAAGAGTTTCATAGCTGAATGTGGAGTTCTTCGTAACATCAGACACCGGAATCTTCTCAAAGTTGTAACAGCTTGCTCAAGTGTGGATTATCAAGGCAGGGATTTCAAAGCATTAGTTTATGAGTACATGGCGAATGGAAGTTTGGATGATTGGTTACATCCTCCAAATTCAATCATTGGGGTTGAGGAAGATAATAATGGCTCAAGGCACTTAAGTCTTCGCCAAAGACTTGATATTGCAGTTGATGTTGCATTTTCTTTGGAATATCTTCATCACCATTGTGGTGCCTCCATAGTTCACTGTGACCTCAAGCCAAGCAATGTTCTCCTTGATGATGAAATGGTAGCTCATGTTGGTGACTTTGGCCTAGCCAAGTTTCTCTCAAAAGGCATCAACGACTCTAATTCCAATCAGTCTAGCTCTATTGGAGTCAGAGGTACTATCGGTTATGCTCCTCCAGGTAACCAACTATTACTCCTTTTTTTTTTACTCAACCAACTAATACTCTTATCCCTAGCTATATTAAAAAACAATATAATTTATCTGTATTTATTATATGTTAATTATCTATATCACATGCATGTTTAGCATATACAGAGTAAGAAACATGTTATTTTCATAATAACTTTGGAGGAATTACATGCAGAGTATGGTGTGGGAAATGAAGTGTCCACTAGCGGCGATGTCTACAGTTTTGGGATTCTATTACTGGAAATGATTACAGGAAAGAGACCTACTGATGATATGTTTAAAGAGGGACTAACCTTATATGGTTTTGTCAAAGAAGCTTTGCCTGGAGATGTCATCAAGATTCTGGATCGTGTCATTCTTGAACACATAGACTGTCCAGATAGCAACTTACGGTTGGAGGCCTTGACTTCTATACTCGAAACAGCACTTTCCTGCACAACAGAGATCCCAGCAGAAAGGTTAGACATGAGTGATGTTGCTGCAAAGCTATCATCAATCAAAAACAAGCTCCTTGGAACTCGTTTACAACGAAGAAGGAGAATGCAAGCAGGTAATGTATCAACTACTACTTTTATTTGCCTCACTAATGAATAATTATTACTGTAGGTTTTTACTTTTCTATTAGATTTTATATTCTTTTCTTCTTGGTGCAGGGACACGAGGGTGATCGATCAGTGTTTTACCAATTTCAACAGCACGCCCATGAGCATGCTTGTGATTTGATAGCCTTGAAGAAGAAGATGAGCTCATAAGCTGCAGTGACTTCTCATAAAAAGCTTCTTTTTTCTTCTTATCAATAACTAGTCCCCATGTGTTCTCACTCAGGATCAGAACATCAGAGCAGCTATCTTGTTCAGAATACAGTTTTAAGTTATTTTGATGTTTTTATTTTGCTTGCTTAGATGTGTAATGACGAAAATTTCTTAATCCTTAGTTGCATTAGGTATTTGATGATAAACGTAATATATTGCAATGCCCATTTCCCAATGGCCAACAGATAGGTTTGAAGATCAGATACATCTTGATTGATCAAATTTTCAAGATTTCGGGTTTCTGTGTTCCTAAGATGAGCAAATTGTAGCTTATCTGAAGAAATTTCATCTTTAAAGGCACAGGCAACTAATGTCAGCACACTAGCAATAAGAAAATAGAAGCCAGACGCAATATTTCCACTCATAAATTCTTATGAAATAAAAGTGTCAAACACAAATCTGTGAGAGGAAAGCTAATGAACCCAGGCCACTCTGCCCCCCCCCCCCCCCAACTCCACCTAAAAGACAGGAAAGCTAATGACCAAAAATGCATGTTATTTCTTTCAATTATCATTTTAAAGGTCATTCAATGTACTACAGATGCATAGTACTCTGCTGCCTAAGATAGGATATTCTGTAATCAGTACTCTGAAAAGAAAAAAAAGGCTAGAGCTCGCCATCATTCGAACAACTAACCATAAACTCAACTTACATATCTTTCCTTAATGTTTGCAACTAAACCAACGAGCAGAAACAAAACTTAAAACAAAGCATAGTTAACAGATCTTCTAAGAAGTATAGTTAAGAAAACGAACCTTTGTTTAATTTAGCACTCCGTTATCTTAGAAATTTAGATGATCGGTTCCAACTCCAAAAGAAAGCAGTGCTCCAGCAGCATTAACTCAACAAATGAGTTACTTCGAGCTCACAACAACCAAAAGTTCCGATTTCCAGCTAACGAGTGATATCCTATTACTTCAGTAACTATTATCCTGCCCTTCTTCATGACAAATAGTTGAAATTAATTTCAAAGGCAAAAGCAACCATATATTATTGTTTCTGTCTGATCCCAACTCCTCCAGGAACTCGGGCCTGAGATTCTGATACCCCTATCGGCAAGCTGATAACCTACACAATGAGAAGAAGTTAGCTAACCCCGGGGTGATCCGGGGATAACCACTCCGATGATAAAGTCAGAAAGTATTTGAGAAGAGAAGATAAGTAAGAGAAAGAAAGTAGAGAGAGATTAGAGAGAGAGAGAGAGTCATTAATTGTCCCTATTAATGAGGTCTTACCTACTTATTTATAGTAATCTACCTTGACAGGTGGCTTTCACCCATGCACAACCTTTCGCGCCAAGTGTCGAGTTTCTGTTGCCACGTGTTAAATTGCGGCAGGCCGACATGTCCTCTTTCTGTAACATATCGGCGTCTTCTTGTGATCTGGTCACGTGCTTTCGCAAGATATCGGTCATGCCCGGATATCATCCCATACAATTAGCCCCCCAAGTGAGGACGTATGATCGTTCATCATCGTGCTCAGTTAATCATGGGAGACATGCTGAACCTAACAAAACAAACTTTGGGTTCCGCATCTCATTCTTCAGACTCTTCTCTAAATTGGAAATTTTGGCAAATTAGTGTCTACACATTCATATATTTTCAAGCTCTATGTTCTTTTGCTGAGAAGTATCATTTTAATTTGCTACTTTTAGTACTCTTTGTTATTCATTGGGCAAAGAGGGTGACTTTTGTAAACTCCGTTTTCCTCCCCAAGTGACCTTGTATGCTGATAACATACAAGGTCAACTCATTATAAAAAACCTGGGAGCGAAAAACTCCGTTTTCCTCCCCAAGTGACCTTGTATGCTGATAACATACAAGGTCAACTCATTATAAAAAACCTGGGAGCGAAAAACTCCGTTTTCCTCCCCAAGTGACCTTGTATGCTGATAACATACAAGGTCAACTCATTATAAAAAACCTGGGAGCGAAAAACTCCGTTTTCCTCCCCAAGTGACCTTGTATGCTGATAACATACAAGGTCAACTCATTATAAAAAACCTGGGAGCGAAAAACTCCGTTTTCCTCCCCAAGTGACCTTGTATGCTGATAACATACAAGGTCAACTCATTATAAAAAACCTGGGAGCGAAAAACTCCGTTTTCCTCCCCAAGTGACCTTGTATGCTGATAACATACAAGGTCAACTCATTATAAAAAACCTAAAAAACCTGGGAGCGAAAAACTCCGTTTTCCTCCCCAAGTGACCTTGTATGCTGATAACATACAAGGTCTATTCAGTGCAAGGTGGACGTTATGGTAGTGTAACCGTTTTTCTTCTCTCTTTTTTTTTTGTTTGTTTGGGCGGGAAAATTTTTACACGTGTCACAAATCCTGCCGCTGCTTTTTGAAAAAGTTTGTCAATTAACAGCCGTCAGATCTCTGAACCGCCTTTCACTTCAATTGGCCTTTCAGTTTCTTCTCTTTAGATCAAAATTTCGCCATTTCCTCATTACTTCGCATTTTTTCCTAGTTTTTTTTTTTTCCTCGAAAAAGTTTAAGTTACCGACCAAAGTTCTTTCCTTTCTTATCTTCTTCGCGTTTGGTTTGTGCATTCCGTCTCCTCAGGCGTATCTTCTCTTTCTTCGTCGTTTCCTTATCAGTTGGAGGCGTTAAATCCGCGATTTTCATCGAAGGTATTTTTGTGATCTGGTGACCTGGTGATATCCTGAGAATGCATCCAGAAAACTAAGCATGGCATGACCAGAGGTCGAATCTACCAGCCTATCTATCCGGGGTAATGGATAGCAATCCTTAGGGCAAGCCTTATTCAAATCTGTAAAATCCACGCACATTCGCCATTTCCCTGTCGGCTTCCTCACCATTACTACATTTGCCAACCATTCGGGATATGTACAGGGTTCTATAAACCCTGCTGCTAAGAGCTTATTCACCTCGGCCTGGATTGCTTCTATTTTCTCGACTATTTTATATATTTTCTTATATTCAATTAAATGTCTGAAGATAGTGTTGAAGAGAATTTTCCTAACCTTAGTACTGCTAGGCGTCGTTTAATTAGGCAATCTTTAGGCAAAGAAACCGGTAGTAATCAGGGTAATTCGTCTTCCCTTTCTGATAATATTGACTATCCTTTTGAGACGTTATCTTCTGAAGAGGAAAAACGCGCTTTTATGATACATAGGACCATTGCCCACCGTGAAAGTGCCCTTCACCCTACTAACCCTGATATCCCTGCCAATACTGAAATTCTTGACGTTGAGCCTGTTAATGTCCGTTATCACTTACGCAGCTTTACTGGGAGACGATATTTTAATCAATACGGCACTAACGTTGGCAATATAGGTATAAACACTATGCCAAGGGTAAAGAGTACAAGTTATCAACCCCGAGCCGCCGCCCGTGAAGCCGCTGAGGCCGCCAAAGCAGCCAAAGCAGCTGAGGCCGCCAAGGCAGCGGAATCTAGCAAAAGACCTGGACAAGGTCAGGTTATAAGTTCTTCTGAAGAAGAACTTGAGGATGATATCCCTTTGACACCTGAAGAAGGTCCGTCATCTCCTGTTCATGATTCTGCCGTCAACTCAGTTTTAAGAGATGACGACGCTCAGGAAGACAGTGTAAATAATGAGAGTAGGGATAACATTGTTGATTTAACGGCTGAGGTTATCCAGGAAGAGAATCTGGACGAGGGGTATAGTTCTGAGACTGATAGGGCTGAGTTCCGACAACCTATGGTTCTTGCCAGCGACGGAAAAGTAGCAAAGGAAAAGATAAGTGAAGCTTTTAGGAAAACGGCAATTACAAAGGACTATTGTCGTCGTGCGAAAAAGTTCTTTAACTTACCTGATGGGTATGAGTTGTCTCTCCCTCCATCTGGAGCTTCAGTGTTGGATTGTCCAGCTGGTTCCGTTGCTGTTTACATGAAGCACTTGGATTTCGGCCTCCGCTTTCCTCTACATCCCTTTGTTGCTAAAATCTTGAAGGCTTGGAACGTTTGCCTGGTCCAGTTAACCCCTCAAACCATTCGTGCCGTTGTCGCTACAGTTTGGGTTATGTTATATCGGAACTTTCCTCTAACCCTTAATGTATTCAGGCGGCTTATTACCCTAAAGAGAGATGGTCAATCAGATGGGTGGTGGTCTTTATATACCCTACCTCATAAATATACCGTCCATCCTAAATTATCTAGCTGCAAAGGTTGGAAGGATAAGTTTTTCTTCATGTCAGTCCCAGAGGATTTTCCTTTGAGGAGAACTTTTTTCAAGCCTCATCCCCACTTTGATTCAATCCCCGAGAGAAATCTCGGGAAACATGAAGAGAGGGCTGTCAATTACTTTAACATCTCTGAACATGATGAAGGTGACGGCAAGGTTCGTCTTATTCCTGCGGTGTGGGTGCCGAATGTGAGTTACATTCTGGGCAACGCGCCGCTTTCTCGTGTCGGTCTTTGTTGGACTGACCAGCATGGTATAGCTTATCCTTCTTGGCTTTATTACGCTTATTTACTAATTATTCATTTTCTTTTTTCATAATGAAAACGGCGTAGCTTACTTGTTTGGTGCTACCTTCCTTTCCCTTTTATTATTATTATTTTTTTATATATATATTCGCATTTAACTGATTGAATTTACATTCCTTTTCACCAGGTATTGACAAGTTGGATAACAGACAACTCGGCCTATCTTCTGACGAGACAAGGGTTATCAGGCGCTGCCCGAAAGCTTCCGACCCCTACGATACTCTTGCTTCCGTTTGCGGGCGTGCTCCAGCCATTAGTGCCAAGAGAAGAGCTGAGATCATGGCCGATGAAAATACCAAGAAAAGAAAACTAACACCTCTAGCCAACCGGCGAGGCGGCATTGTGATCTCCAGCCCCAGGCAATCTGAAGGGCGAGCCGAAAAGAAAAGGGAGCAACCGGCGCCCGAGAAGAAGAAAGACCAGTCGGTGTCTGAAAAGACCCCGACTGCTAACAAAGCTAAAAGCCCTGAGGCCGTTGTGAAGAAGGTTATTCAGGGTATTGAGGTCGAAGATCTCACTTCTGCTGAATCTCCCCGTTTACCTCAGGCAACCACCGTAATTGCTCCTACAACGGTTGGGTCGGACTCTAGCATCCCAGCCTTGACTTATCGGTCCAATCAATGGATTGAACGTGTTTCTGGAAGGTTTCCAGATGAAGTTCTGAAGGGGTTTGCTGTCCCTCCCGGCCATTCCGGCGATCGTTGGCAACCTGCTATGGATGTCGGCCGGAACGAATCTATGATAACCGATGACCCAATGCAAGGTGGGAATCTCGGTTATCGGTTGTTGAGCAATTTGACACTGCCAATGGACAGACCTGCTGGTCCAATCGGCCCCCTTGCTGCTATTCACATGCACAACATGATGAAGGTACGTATATATGTTATTACTTTATTTCTTTATATATATAAATTTTTATGTAGTGTTCTCGGCTTCCCTGTTTTTGCTTATATATACATTTCTGTAGGCCGTCATGTCTGGCACAGAGCTGGTTGAGATGTATCGTTACTATCAGGAGAAGCATCATCAAGCCTCCGCCAGCGAAAGTGCTATGCAGGAAGTCATCAAAAATGCTGAAAAAGCTTTGGATGACTTAAGGAAAATAAAAGAGAAAGACGACAGAGAGATGTCGGAGCTGAAGATCAAGGCTGAGAGGGTTGCCAATCTCGAGCTAGAAGTGCAAAGTTTGAAGACTCAGATCACTGAGAAAAATAAGATCGTTGAGCGGCTTCCCTCAGTTGAAAAAGATCTCCGGGATGCCAGGATTAAAATTAAGAGCCTTGAAGAAAAGGTTCAAAAAATGGAAGCCGACAAACCTGGTATTCGTCGGAGAGCGGTCGGCCGTTATCTAGCCTCTGATGAGTTCTGCTCCAAGCTCCAAGATCGTTTTGATGGAGGTTGGACCGCTGCTCAGAGATGTATTGCTCACGCTGCCGGTTGGAAGAAGGATGATTGGGCAAAAATTGAAAAGGCTTTCGGCGAGGAAGCCTACAAGATCCCTTCTGGCTTTTAGGCGCAACAATTTTCTGATGAGGACTTGTATAACCTGGCGCCAACTGTTGATGACGGCCCCAGCAATCCCAGCATTTTGGATTCCCCAGCGCCTGAGAATGCTCAATCTTAAAGGGGCGGGCAGTCATCACCGACATCCTCTTGTGGGTCTTGTATCATTGGGCCTTACCAGCCGTAACTCTTTTATTGTTTTTGTATGTATGAACATGTTTTGACAGTGTTGTTTTATCGGCATATACCCCTCTTTTGTGGTGATGCCTGTCGGCTGTTAATTTTATCTGTTGTGTAAACCTATTTTTATTTTTACCGTCTGCCGTTTGCCTTTAAAATTCTATACTTTTATCATAACTGTGTTACTCTTTAGTTATCATTTTCTAGTTTGCCTGTTTTTAAACAAGGTTATGATAATCATGTTGCCTCGCCTTGCTAGTTTTCAATGCATAAAAAATTGCAAAAAATAGTTACTTACCTAATGCTTTGTCTGAAATCCGAAAACTTCCAGTTAGAAACCTTTTTAAAGACGCCAGCTTCCGAAGATACCAGATCTAAAACCTGGCTCGAGAAATTGCATATAAAAATTACCAGCATATTTTAAAAACTTATCAGCATACTATGGATATCACAACGCATTTGAACGCCATATCATTCCTTGTGCCCCCCAGTGTACATAGTTCACGCTAGAGCTATGCACACTGAGTTGCGAACATAAAAGCGAACGGTTGTTGCTGGTTCAGATTATAACACTGGTCACCTACTGCTGTGTTGTTTTAGCCAGTTAGGTACCCTCTCGGCGATCATTTTCTGAGCTACGCCTCATGTCGGCGTATACTCGAATTGATTTGGCCGGTATTTATATTTTGAACCAGCAACCTCATGAGTTAACATATACAACTGATCAGGTTGTATAACTGTTATCTTCATGGAAGCGGTTTTTAGCTGTCCATCCCACTTAACGATGGTTTGTTAAATGGAGGATGCCTATTTCAATGCGTATTGTCTGAATACTTCTTCATTCATTACCGATATCTTTTTTGATATCAGTTTCAAAAAATAAGGATTTGTTCATTACACATAGTATTTTTTCAATACAGCGGAGTTCCATACATTTTTTAGAGGTATCCCATCCGGGGTTTCCAGATAAAATGACCCTTGGATGACGACATCTCTTATTCGATAAGGCCCTTCCCAGTTTGCAGTCAGCTTCCCGTCTTCATTTCCCTTACCGGTTGCTGCGGTTCTTCGTAAGACTAGATCTCCTTTGCTTAACGGCCTATATGATACTTTTCTGTTGTAGGCCCGTGACATTCTTTCTTTAAAAACAGCTGACTTAACTGCTGCTTTTTCTCTTAGCTCTGGCAAGAAATCTAACTGTTGCCGTAGGAGTAAATCATTTTGATTTGCACAGTAATGCTGAATTCGGAATGTCGGCAACCCGACTTCTGCTGGTATGACTGCCTCCGTTCCAAAAACTAGAGTGTAAGGGGATTCACCTGTGGCTTCTCTCATTGTTGTCCTGTTGGCCCATAATATTTCTGGTATCAAATCCGCCCATAAACCTTTTGCGTCTTCGATCTTTTTCTTAATTGCCGTTATTATTTGCTTATTTGCTGCTTCTGCTTGGCCGTTAGACTGTGGATGGCATACAGCTGCATAAGCAAATTTTACCTTATACATCATTAAGAGATCTTTGACTGGCTTACAGTCAAATTGAGTTCCATGATCAAAAACCATCGCCATCGGCAGGCCGAACCTCGTGAAAATGCTTTTCCATATAAACTTTTTCACTTCCGATGCCGTTATCTTCGCTACTGGTTCTGCCTCTATCCACTTGGTGAAGTAATCAATTCCCACTATCAGATATTTTCTTCCACCTGTGGCTGATGGGAACGGGCCTACTATATCCATTCCCCATTGGGCAAAGGGGACTGGATTCAACATCGGAGTCAGATCATTTGGGGGCAAGTTAATAATTGGAGCAAACTTTTGACACTTTTCGCATTTTTTAACATAAGCCGTCGCATCTGCAATCATTGTCGGCCAGTAGTATCCCCTTCTCATTGCCTCTCTTTACAAAGCTCTTGCTCCGAGGTGATTACCACAACTTCCCTCGTGCAATTCTTCTACTAATCTTGCGGATTCAAAATCCGTTATGCACCTTTGCAACGGCAATGAAAATCCCCTTTTGTATAACTGGCCTTGGTACATAACGAACCACACACTATCTTTCTGTATCCTTCTCAGCTCCCCTTTATCGGTTGGCCCTACACCATGAACGATGTATGCCAGTATTTTATCATACCACTGATCCTCTACTTTAACACAATTGACATCTGCCGGCATCTCATCTATGCTTCTCTGCTTTAAAATCTCAACCATAACCGTTCTTTCCAAGTCATTGAAGCTTGAACTTGCCAATCTTGCCAGTGCATCTGCTTGAGCATTTTTTAATCTCGGAACCAGTTTGATCTCAAAGTATTGCAACTGAGCTGCCAATTGCTTCATCTTCTCTAAATACTTTACCATTGCTGGCTCTCGAGTTTCGTACTCCCCACTAAACTGGCTTGATACCAGCTGGGAATCAGTTGTCAAAACTAACCGTTTTGCCTCTGCCGCTATTGACAGTTGCATACCAGCTACCGCAGCTTCATACTCGGCCTCATTGTTTGTTGCCTTGAATTTAAATTTCATGGCGTATTCAAATATTTTTCCATCTGGAGCCGTTATCACAACTCCGGCCCCTGCCCCCGTTGCTGCGGCTGATCCATCAACTGATACTTGCCATGTTCCCAACTCCTCTTCTTCATCCGTGTATGTGGTTTCAACAATAAAATCTGATAACGCTTGAGCCTTAATTGACGTCCTAGGCTTGTAACTTATTTCATACTCCGATAACTCTACTGCCCATGTCAGTAGTCTACCAGACGTATCCATTTTTCGCAGTGACTTCTCTAGGGGATGATTGGTGAGTACTTCTATCGGATGTGCATCAAAGTAAGGTCTTAACTTCCTGGCTGCTACTAGTACAGCTAAAGCCATTTTCTCTATTACTGGGTATCTGCGTTCTGCCGCATTCAAGACATGGCTGACAAAGTAAATCGGTTGTTGTTGCCTCTTCCTTTCTACCAACAAAACGGCCGCTATTGTTTTTGGTGATGCTGAGATGTATAATTGTAACACTTCTCCCTTCTCAGGCCTGGCAATTGTGGGAAGAGATTTAAGATGATTCCTCACTACTTCTAAGGCATCACTTTGTTCTTTTTCCCACTCGAATGCCTTATTCTTTCTCAGCACCATAAAAAACGGGAGTGCTTTATCAGCTGATTTGCTGATAAATCTTGTTAGCCCTGCCATCCTGCCCGTTAACCTCTGTATATCACGAATGGTTCTTGGTTGTTTCATTTGAAGCACCGCATTCACCTTATCAGGATTTGCATCTATCCCCCGTTCACTAACCATGAAACCTAAAAACTTCCCTGATCTCACCCCAAAAACACACTTCTCTGGATTCAACTTCATTTGATATTTTCTCAAGGTTTCGAATGTCTCCCTCAGATCGGCTATATGGTCTTCTTTGTTCTTACTCTTTACTATCGTATCATCCACATACACCTCAACATTCCGCCCTTTCTGTTTCTCAAAAATCTTATCCACCAACTTCTGATAGGTTGCCCCTGCATTTTTCAGCCCAAAGGGCATTGCCTTATAACAGTACACACCTACATCCGTTATAAAGGCCGTTTTATTTCTGTCGGCCTTATGCATGCTGACCTGGTGATATCCTGAGAATGCATCCAGAAAACTAAGCATGGCATGACCAGAGGTCGAATCTACCAGCCTATCTATCCGGGGTAATGGATAGCAATCCTTAGGGCAAGCCTTATTCAAATCTGTAAAATCCACGCACATTCGCCATTTCCCTGTCGGCTTCCTCACCATTACTACATTTGCCAACCATTCGGGATATGTACAGGGTTCTATAAACCCTGCTGCTAAGAGCTTATTCACCTCGGCCTGGATTGCTTCTATCTTCTCAGTCGAGAAATTACGCTTCTTCTGCCTTATCGGTCTAAACTTTCTATCAACATTCAGCTTATGTTCCATTACCTCAGGATGTATGCCTGGCATCTCACTGGCCGAGAACGCAAAGACGTCGGCGTTCTCGCGCAATAAACTTATCAGGTTGCATCTGGTCTCCACATCCATATCTGCCCCAACTTTCACTGTTCTACTGGGGTCGCCTGGCTGCAATTCAACTTGGACAGTTTCTCCGCCCAGCAACGGCCTTGGTGTTTCTTCAGGTCTTGCATCAAAGTTTTTCATTGTCAAATCTTGCACTGTCGGTTCACCTTCCCTTGTTGGGTTGCATGGAACTGTGGCACTACCAACGGGGTTCTTTAAAGCTGTGACATAACAGGCTTTTGACATAACCTGGCCTCCATACACCTTCTCCACAGCTCCCAAGTTTGACACATAGGCTATTGCCAAGTGGTAGGTTGATACAACAGCCTGCATGTCATGAATTATCGGTCTGCCGATAATTGCGTTATACGCCGACTTGACATCCACCACCAGAAACTCTGCCATCACATCTCTTGCTTGTGGTCCATCACCCATCCTTACAGGCAACACAATGCTCCCCTCCGGCCTCACAGTTGATCCATTAAACCCGATTACTGGATACGACACCGGTTTCAGGTATTGCCTCCCGATATTCATCTCATTAAAAGCTTGAACAAACAAAACATTTGCTGAACTGCCCCCATCTACCAGCACCCTTTTGATGTCGGCACCATTTATCTTGATTATCAAGACTAACGGATCGTCATGTGGGAACACTACACCTCGTGCATCTTCTTCCGTAAACACAACTTGTGGTATCGATGCCGGCCGAGGACGATTATCTACATCCAAAGCACAAACCAGATGCCGGTGCTCCGCTAAATGCTTCTTTGCCCCACTAATCGTTCCTCCGTGAATCGGTCCTCCCGTTATCACATCTACTCTTCCAGTAGATAACGGTGGTATTCCTGCGTCCCCTTGTCGGACTATTCTTCCTTGAGATCTTTCAGGCCTTGCTTCTATCTGTTGCCTCTCAACGGCCTGTGCCGGTTGTTGATTTCTACCGGTATTCAACCGGTATTGTGTTAGGTGCCCTCTCCTTATCAACTCCTCGATGTTGTCCTTCAATTGGGTACACTCTTCTGTATAATGCCCCACATCCCTATGGAACATACAGTACTTCTTCATGTCCCTCGACCTTGCTTTCATGGGAATCGGCCTTAACCAATCTTCTCTGTTCTGATTCACTGAGTAGATTGCAGCCCTTGGTGTATTCAGGGGGGTGTAGGTGCTGTATCTCATTGGCAGCCTTGTCGGTCTGGTATCTTGCCGGCTTCCTCCTCCCCTTCCCGGGGCAGGAGTTCTCGGCCTGCTCCCTCCAGACGAGGTCCCCTCATTTTGACTTTGCCCCTTTCCTACCACCATATGCCTGCTACTCGTCTTCAACAGCTCCTCACTCTTTATGTAATCGTGAGCTTTGCTGAACGCTGCCGCCAATGTCGGCAGACTCTTCCTTGTAAGATACCTTTTGAAATCCGAATCAACTAATCCATTCATCAAAGCCATCACAGCTATCTCCTGTTGTAACTTCGGAATAGTGTTTGCTTCATTATTAAATCTCCTGATGTAATCCCTCAAAGATTCATCTGATTTCTGCTCCACAGCCATCAATTCTCCAGAAGTTTTCTGCCTCACGCTGTTACTGACATATTGCCCTACAAACATCTCAGTCAGTCTTTCAAAGCTATCTACTGATCCAACTTCAAGGTTGTTAAACCAATCGGCTGCAGCCCCAATCAAAGTTGTCGGAAAGACCTTACACCAAACTGCATCTGAGTTTGTGTACAGCATCATGTGTCCCTCATAAGACGTTATAAATCTTGCCGGATCCCCTCTTCCATCATATCTACAAGTTGGCATTTTTACTTTCTCCATTGGTTGTTCTAAGATGTGCTGGGCAAATGGGGATGCCCTTAGCTGCACTACCGTGCGTACTGCTTGACCTGCCACTTGTGAGCTTCTTTGCTGCTGAGTTCTGGTACTCGCAACACGGCTCGAGGATTGCTCATCTTGCCGTGATGTTATATGCGTCCTTACTGACGACTCATGTCGGGGTCTCCTTGACGAGTTTTCCAGCTGATTGTGTTGTTCCTCCTGATGATGGTGCGATGTTCCTCTATCGGCCTGGGCAGCTTCTCTTTCAGCCCGTGCTGCCTCAGCCTCCTTTCTCTTCTTGCTCATTGCACTCATCACCCTTGCGGCTGTTTCCAATTCATCTGGAGTAAATGCTGCCATAGGATCCTCTGCCTCCCTTCCTCCTGCAGGGGGGGTTATCGGCATATGGAACTGATTACCCTCTAGGGTATGGGTTTCATCTACTATCTCCACCTGGGGTTGTCCTTCTGGTATTCCATTGTTTAAATTGTTTCCGGCCATGATTATTGTTGTATATATATTTTGTGTGAGGTTCTTAGGCGATAGAAGTGATCAACTCCCCCTCCTTCTAGCGCCAACTGTTTCTGTCTGATCCCAACTCCTCCAGGAACTCGGACCTGAGATTCTGATACCCCTATCGGCAAGCTGAGAACCTACACAATGAGAAGAAGTTAGCTAACCCCGGGGTGATCCGGGGATAACCACTCCGATGATAAAGTCAGAAAGTATTTGAGAAGAGAAGATAAGTAAGAGAAAGAAAGTAGAGAGAGATTAGAGAGAGAGAGAGAGTCATTAATTGTCCCTATTAATGAGGTCTTACCTACTTATTTATAGTAATCTACCTTGACAGGTGGCTTTCACCCATGCACAACCTTTCGCGCCAAGTGTCGAGTTTCTGTTGCCACGTGTTAAATTGCGGCAGGCCGACATGTCCTCTTTCTGTAACATATCGGCGTCTTCTTGTGATCTGGTCACGTGCTTTCGCAAGATATCGGTCATGCCCGGATATCATCCCATACAATTATGTACACCTCCATATTAATACTAAGGCCGAATTAATATGTGCACGATATAACAGCCAAAATAGAATTGATCATGAACAAAATTGGCCAAAATATTGATAGCTAGTACATATTTATCATTAACACCTGTTCAGGATATCTGAATGTTTGCGATTAAGGATTAAATTTCCTAGGTTTATTTTCACTGTTTCTGAATTTGATAATGCCAAAAGCATTTCAGGTTCGAAAACTTTGAATTCATCTTATTTGATAAATTTACAACTCCTCAACCTTAATAGAGTATATCAAGATTAAACTATTTGAATAATTATTCAGCATCAATTTCATTACACAACAATCAAATTATGATTCATTTTCTGATTTTCATTTTCCAGAACATACATGTAAATTATACATTCAATACAAAACCAAAAGTTTTTTTTTTAAAAAAAAAAAAAAAATCGATCAATTTCTCTAAGAATTGAAAATACTAATACAAAAAATTATACCTTGAGATAAACTTTGATAAAATTTATGAGCGGTGCTGCTATTGAGTACAGAGGAATTCCTAATTTAATAGTAGAGAACGAACTCTCCAGAAAGTCTGTCTCTCTCCTCTCTCGCCGGCAATAATAGCAACGCCGGCAACTGCTATCCGCTTTCGGTTGCCGGCGGGAGAGTTCCAGTGATTTGTGTGAAATCTTCGGGTACTGTTGCTAGATTTTATCTTGACCAATTTCACCCTTTGTTTATTTTTATTTTTTACCCATCAAATCACTCTAGTAACCACTGCTAAAAATAATTTCACCATTTTGAAAAAAAATAATTTCACCCTTTAATTAATCGATAAATAAGCCGTACCTATATTGGCTTTTAATTTTTTATGTTGATGTTTATAAGGACTAAGGAGTAGTGAATTTTGAGGGTCAAAACTTTAAAAAGTGACCATAAAACTTGAAGGGTAAAAAATAAAAGAAACCAAGTGAGGATGGATTAGTATTTGCTACTCCGTAAAGTTTAAAAAGAGTAATGACGTGTTTGTTTAAAAACTACTCCGTATTGTATTCTTTTGTCCTTTTCCTATATCGAGTTTGTAAACAAGGATGTGGTACACCACTAGCTTAGTTGGCTAATATCTTGAGGATAAGTCTTAGGAAAAATACATTTTAATAATTCCAACTATTAGCGATTTACTTCCAATAATCCCAACTAAGGTTTATTATCTAATAATCCCAACTATGCTATGAGTTTTCCTCCAGCAGTCCGAGTAACCGGGTACCTGCTGAAGTGGTAAATGTTTTTTTTTTGTTTTTTTAATTCCACTTGTCATCACGTGGTTGGTCTAGAAAAAAAAAATAAAAAAAATAAAAAGAAAAAAACCCAGACACCCCGGCCACTCCCTTCTCCACCTTCCCCCACCGTAAAACCATTAGTCCAACCCCTGACCCCCCTCGGAAACCGGCCATCCGCCCCCTAAAACAGCCGGTCGACCCCTCCCAAGTCCCAACCCCCCAAAACCAACACAACCGCAATCAACCACCTGCAAACCAACACCTCAAGCTTAGTGAGAGCCGAGAACTCTGACGGAATTATAGCACCGGAATTTCACCACCATAAACCACCTGCAAATCAACACCGCCACTCACCGCAATCTCAACCCCCAGAAACTTGCATCAATGGCGGACACAACTCGAATCCCAATCTCAAGCCTCGTAAAACCCCACCCCCGATCTACCACCGTTTCGAATCCCTGGCCAATCTCTCACCATTTCAACTTCTGTCCTCAAATTATTCTTCATTCCTCGCCGCCGAAACTCCTCCGACGATGTCACTTCCATGGTCGTGACCACTCACCAGCCTCGGCTCTTGAATCAACGACTGTGCTGATTTGGTCTGCTAATTGAAGTGATCCCGCTGGCCGTTGTGTTGGATTTGGGGGTTGGGATAGATGGGTCTGGCGGCTCTTTAAGGGTGTTAAGGTGGCGGCGGCTGGTTCCAGGTGGGGTAAGGCCGTAAGGGGTTGGGCTGAGGGGTTATACGGTGGGGGAAGGGGAGATGGGAGTGGCTGGGGATTTGCGTTTTTTCTTTTTCTTTTTTTTTTTTAATTTTAAACCAATCATGTATCGACACGTGTCATGGTTACCTCTTATAATAGGTCGTTGACTCTTCGTTGACCGGTTGGGACTGCTAGAGGAAAACTCGTAGCATAGTTGGGATTATTAGATAATAAAACTTAGTTGGGATTATTGAAAGTAAATCGCTAATAGTTGGGATTATTTATTAAAGTGTATTTTTCCTAAGTCTTACTATTTTCTCAACTTCCATGAAAACGATTTTAAAAATCAACTTTCCTTTCACCATGCCAACAAAAGTGATGGTCCCGATTACTCCCAAAACCAACTTAAATACTTTAGATTTTAGAAAATTATCTCACCACCAACTTAAATAAAACTCAAAACCTTGTCAATTATATAGGGACGGATGTAATATTGTAATATAATTTATATTTATTGATAATTAAAGATAAACCCATTAATAAAAGTTTTATAATTACTGAGGAAAACATACGATCCAAACACTAACCCAATTCGACTCGATTGACCGTGCATATACTTAGGTGCATGCTTGTGCATGTAGAGGTAGATGCAACAACCCAAAACGCATGTTTCACTGAATGAAACGCAGCAAAACACAGCCCTGTTCTTCTGAATTCGATCAACATTTTTCGCGCCAAATTTTCCTAATTCTCATCAAAATTCGATCAACGTTCTTCTGAATTCGATCAGCGTTCTTTCCTAATTCTCATCAAAATTTTCGATCAAAAATATCATTATGATTTTCTTTTCCTCTGTTTTTTATCCTTCCTTCTTTAATTTATGTCTCCTCTGTTTTTTTTTTCCCTCTTTTGTTTCAGTTTTTTGATTCAATTTTTCAATTGAATTTATTATGTGGTGAATTTGTGCTTAATTTCGATTGATTAAGTTTAAATAACTTTTGAATTCATATGAATTGATTTTATTTTTTTTAGCTTCGATCAATTTCATTTGTGTATGAATTTCATCTGATTTTTTTTGCATTTTTTTATCTATTAACATAATTATGCAAAATATGAACATATGCATAGGTTCCCTTAAATGTGAATATTAGCTTTTCATAAAGTGAACATAGGCATAAAAATATGAACATATGCATTTCAGAAAGTAAACATAACAATTTAAAATATGAACGTAAGCATTGATTTCCTTAAAGTGAACATAAGCATTTAAAAGGGGAACATATACGTAAAAAATATGAACATATGCATTCAAGAAAGAGAACATATGCATAAACAGGCTTAATGAGAATATTTCATGAACAACAAATATTTACTATGAATATTTACATTATGAACATATGCATAGGTTCCTTTAAATGTGAACATTAACTTTTTAGAAAGTGAACATAGGCATAAAAAATATGAACTTATGCATTTCAGAAAGTGAACATAACATTTCAAATATGAACGTAAGCATTGGTTTTCTTAAAGTGAATATAAGCATTTAAAATGTGAACATATACGTAAAAAAAATATGAACATAAACATTTAAGAAAGACAACATATGCATAAACAGATTTAATCAATATTTCATGAACAACACATATTTACATTATGAATATTTGAAATTATATATGAACATATAAAATATTATTATGAATATAATGCATTTAATTATGAACATAAAAATTTGAAGAAATAAAAAAATAATATGATTATGAAACATATGCATTATAAGTATTAAATGTTCATTTTTTTACGTGTTCATTTTTTATTATTAATTTTTTTTTTTTCGTGTTCATATTTTTTTACTAATTGTTCATTTTGTAGAGCGTAGTGTTGATTTTGACGGATCGCGGATTTGTTGTCTGGGTTATTAATTGGGCCGCCCGTTTTGGGCCTTCCCTTGTTGCACCTATCTTAGGTGCATGAGGATGCACCAAAGATCAATTGGATTGACCGTTTTGGTTTGACCACTAGCTCCATCTGTATGGTCCACGTGCTCCATCTGATAAGATCTAATAGGAAGTAGTATCATTTAGTATCCCTTGGAAAGAGTGAATAAATGAAGGTTGACTTAGATAATGGTTCATGTTACCTTCTCATCTAGTCCATGTTCATCAATTGCAAAGTCAAAACACTTAAATGTCAGCATCATAATATATTAATATAAAACCTTTTTGACTCCCTTATTGTACGCATGAAAACATGAGAGGGCATAATTTATTTAGACTATAAACCAAATGATTAATTTGTTATATTCAAATATTCAATATTCTTCATTGGTGTGCAACAATGTTGCATGTGCCACTCTTTTTTTTATTTCATCTATGATTACTTTTGTGAACTTTCACAGTTTGACTTATGCATTTGAATAAAAAGTCATCTCTTTTGTTAACATAGTTACACCATTGTATATTTCAATTTGTATGAAACTTTTTGATCCAAATTATTAAACATGTCATGCGCATCTTCTTTGTTTTTGCAGTTCATTTTGGTTACGACTATGTTTTGCTGCCATCACTTCATCATTGTAGTAGCCGGTAACGACGACATGGACAAGCAAGCATTGCTTGAAGTCAAAGCCAAGATAAGTGATGATCCTCTAGGTGTACTGAGCTCATGGAATGCCTCCCTCCACTTTTGTAAGTGGCATGGTGTTACTTGTGGGCGTAGGCATCGAAGAGTAACAACACTCGACCTAAGTAACTCGAAACTCACAGGTATCCTTTCTCCTTATCTTGGTAATTTGAGCTTCCTTAGGGAGTTATACCTTCAAGATAATAGTTTTGGAGGAACTATACCCCAAGAAATTAATCGTTTGTATCGTTTGCAAATTCTTTGGCTATTTAACAATTCCATTGGAGGGGAAATTTCATCGAATATATCAAGCTGTTATAGACTTATTGATATAAGTCTCGACAATAATAGGTTGGTGGGTGCAATCCCTCCCGAGCTTGGTTCCTTGTCACAATTGCTATACCTTGATTTGGCAAGGAATAACTTGATAGGTGAGATCCCATCATCCTTGGGGAACTTATCATACGTCGTCGAGCTCCACATGGGTAGCAACGCTTTGGCCGGAAAGATCCCTAATCAACTAGGTAAATTAAGATATCTAGAAGTTTTGATTTTAGACAATAATAATTTATTTGGAGAAATCCCTCCCTCAATCTTCAACTTATCTTCATTAATCAAATTAAGTTTAGCACAAAATGACTTTATAGGAAACCTCCCTTCGTATATGGGTAACACTCTTCCCTATCTACGGTGGTTCTCCATATCTAATAATCGATTCACTGGACATATTCCAACTTCAATATCTAATGCATCAGATCTAGAAGTTTTGAGCTTGTCGAAAAACAATCTTCGAGGACAAGTTCCTTCTTTACATAAGTTATCATGGCTTAATTACCTTAACCTTTACACAAACTCCCTGGGTTACAACCAACCCGAAGATTTGAACTTTATTTCTTCCTTGGCTAATGCAACCAATTTAGAATGGCTACAAATAAAAGATAATAACTTTGGAGGAGTTTTTCCTAAGATCATTTGCAATTTCTCAAATCTTACTTATTTAACGCTAAGTCACAATAAATTAGATGGAGAAATTCCAAGTTGCATAGGAAACTTAGCAAAATTGCATTTCTTTTCAGCCGGTAACAATACATTCACAGGGACCATTCCTCGAGGCATAGGGAACCTTCAAAACCTCACATATTTATATCTGAAAGGTAACCATTTATCCGGGGTCATTCCATCCTCAATCGGAAACTTAACTAAGTTGTCAACTTTAACCCTATCCAATAATAAGCTCGAAGGCCAAATACCACCCAATCTTGAAAATTGTATATCACTTCTAAGCTTAGATCTTTCAGATAACAAGCTTAACGGCACAATACCGTCACAACTTTTTAGTCTCTCCACCATGTCCATCCTACTCAATCTTTCAGGAAACCATCTAACCGGGTCTCTACCTGTAGAAGTCGGACAACTGAAGACTCTCAATAGCCTTGATGTTTCTCGAAATATGTTGTCTGATATTATACCAAGATCTCTTACTAGTTGTGTGTCATTAGAGATTTTATACATGCAAGAAAACAATTTTAACGGCACCATTCCTGATACATTACAAACATTAAAGGGTCTTCGTTGGCTAGATTTGTCACACAACAATTTATCTGGTGAAATCCCGAAAACTCTCACAAGCCTTCAGTTGCAAAGCCTCAATCTATCACACAACAATCTTGAAGGTGAAGTACCCATAGAAGGAGTTTTCAAAAATGCAACTGGTCTTTTGATAGATGGTAACAATAGGCTATGCGGAGGCATACCCGAGTTACAACTGCCCCATTGTAGCTTGAGTCGTAACACTAAAAAAAGAAGACTAGAATATAGGAAGAAATTGATAATTGGAGTAATTTGTGGGTTGTTTGGGTTTATTTTGCTAGTGGCTTTACTTGTGTCTTTATATAGTTTATGGAAGAAGAAGGAAACCAAGGTATCTACAAATTCAGATGATTGTGAGAATTTTCCGAATTTGTCTTATCAAACACTTCGTAAAGCCACAAATGAGTTCTCCGCAGAAAATTTGATTGGTAGTGGAGCATTTGGTGTTGTATACAAAGGAACCCTTCAAGAGAGTGGATCAATTGTTGCCATCAAGATATTTAAACTAGATTATCGCGGTGCTTCTAAGAGTTTCATGGCTGAATGCAAGGTCCTTCGTAGTATAAGACATCGAAATCTTGTCAAGGTGGTAACAACTTGTTCTAGCGTTGATCATCAAGGTACTGATTTCAAAGCTCTAGTTTATGAATACATGTCGAACGGAAGTTTGGATGACTGGTTACATCCACCGGTTGAAGGAGTAGAGCATACCTTAAGGAAGCTGAATCTTTGCCAAAGACTTGATATTGCAATTGATGTTGCATTCGCGTTGGATTATCTTCACAATCATTGTGGTATCTCCCTTGTTCATTGTGACCTCAAACCGAGTAATGTTCTCCTTGATGGTGAAATGGTTGCACATGTCGGGGACTTTGGGCTCGCCAAATTCCTCTCAAAAGCCATCAATAGCTCAAATGAGAACGAGTTCAGCTCTATGGGTGTTAGAGGAACCATCGGTTACACTCCCCCAGGTAACTAACTAATAATAATGTTCTCACACTTTTTCATCACTTCTATAAACTTGAATCATTTTCACAAATATATAATCAAAGATATAAAATGTCAAATTAAGTTTATGTATAAACAATGTAAAAAATCAAAGTGATGCATCTATTGAAAAACAGAGGAAGTAATATAACTTTTGAGGTATGTTATGCAGAGTATGGTTTGGGAAACGAGGTATCTACCAACGGCGATGTATATAGTTTTGGAATTCTTTTACTAGAGCTGATAACCGGAAAGAGGCCTACAAATGACATGTTCAAGGGGGGTGTAAGCTTACATTGCTTTGTCAAAGAATCACTTCCTAGACATGTGATCGAGATTCTAGATCGTGTTCTTCTTGAAGACATACATGGTCAGGAGATTGATAGCAGTTTTATGTTGGAGACCCTGAGTTCTATACTTAAGGTCGCACTGTCTTGTTCAACTGAGGCTCCACAAGAAAGGATGGACATGAACGATGTCGTTGCAAAGCTATTATCGATTAGAAAGAAACTTCTTGAATACAGCTTACGGCAAAGAAGAAGAGTTCAAGCAGGTATATATCAATGGTTTAATTATTGCTTTTCGCTCGCTAATGATAAATACTTATTTGACAAAAGTAATTTGGTAATTGGCTTTGTTAAGATTTTAAATGTGGTTTTCTTTCTTTCTCGGTGCAGGCTCACAAGAGTGATTGATCTCAAACCAAGTTGGTCTAACTTTGAGCATGACAACTGACAAGAAGATTAACTAGAGCTATAATATTTATTTATTTATTTATTTTTATTTGTTTTTTTTTTTTTTTTTTTTGAGGAAAATTTATTTTTATTTGTTAACGTATAATTCAATTCCTCTGTTTCAATTTTTTTATTAGTTCACATGTTTTCAATTTTATATATATATATATTATTATTAACATTTGGCTTATGTCATAAAATGTGATAAAGTTTTACACCAACTCAGCTATAGTATAACTAATCTAATTATATGATATATTAATTAATAACTAAAACCATGGGGGAGGCCAAGGCCCACTCTAGCCCCCCAGTTCCGCCCCCGAGTGGGTTCATGTAGCCAACCCCCGTTATAGGATTAAGGCTTTAATTGATTGATTGATTATTAACCTTTAAATTAAAGATAATGTTAATCATGCTCTTAAAGTTTTGAAAAAAAAAAATTGGCGTGATTTTGTGGGAGGTTGATGAGCTATTTATATGATTAGAAGAGGCTCCCAAAAGGAAATATAGCTTTAAACATGAAAAATGTATAACTAACAAGATTTTGATCGTAGTATTATTTCATTGTATAAAGAGCCACAATAAATAAATTTAAAAAAATGGAGTAATACGTATGAAATTTATCTCATGCGTAAACCCCAAAGCTTTATCAATTAAAAACTTGCATCCACATGTGTAAAATATACAAGTAATTCATTCAACTAAAATATCGATGCTGACTCCAAAGTTGAGTTAGAAAGTGATTTGATCCATGTTGCCTTCATTTACAGTCTTTGTTCTTTACACCTCACATTCCAAACTAAACATCCCATTAATATATTTTTTAATGAAAATTTTAATCGATAATATCTTTAATTATCAAAAGCTACGGAGTATAAAGTATTAAAATGTTAGTATTTAATTCGAAAGCCGTTGAGATAAATTTAACAAGCTAAGGTTTCACATGAATATGTATATATATAGCACATGCATACGTAAAAAGTATAAATTAATACGTATATATAAATAGCACAAAAATTAAAAAAGACGCTTATTTTGAAACAAGAGGGGATAAATCAATAAAAAGAGACATTTATTTTGAAACATGAATTTTCAAGATCTATATATATCATTATAGATTTTCTAGAAATTAAATAAAATATTATTATCAACATTTTTTTAATTTATCAAATTTTTAGTTTTATTTATGTAATTTTTACTCTTATAATATAGTTTCTCGAAAAATATTTATTTTATGTTGGATTAAAATTTTCTACCAACCTAACTTGGTAGTTGTGTATCACTAGAGGTCTTGTACATGAAGGAAAACAATTTTGATGGCACCATTCCTAATGCATTACAAACATTGAAGGGTCTTCTTCGTTTGGACTTGTCACACAACAATTTGTCTGGTGAAATCCCGAAATTTCTCACAAGCCTCAGGTTGCAAAGCCTCGATTTGAACTAGATTATCGCGGTGCTTCAAAGAGTTTCATGGCTGAATGCAAGGTCCTTCGAAGTATAAGACATCGAAATCTTGTCAAGGTGGTAACAACTTGTTCTAGTGCTGATTATCAAGGTAAAGATTTCAAAGATTTAGTTTATGAATACATGTCGAATGGAAGTTTGGAAGACTGGTTACATCCGGCCAAGGCTATTAATAGGGTTGAAGACACTGATCATACCGTAAGAAGCCTAAATCTTTACCAAAGACTTGATATTGCAATTGATGTTGCCTCTGCCTTGGATTATCTTCACCATCACAGTGGCACCTCCATAGTTCACTGTGACCTCAACCCGAGCAATGTTCTCCTTGACGATGAAATGGTTGCACATGTCAGCGACTTTGGGCTAGCCAAGTTCCTACGAGAAGGGAACAACCTAACAGCTCAGATGTGAATCAATTCAGCTCAATTGAAGTAAGAGGAACTATCGGTTACACTCCACCAGGTAATAGCAAGAGCAGAGACAGATAGCAACCTAATGTTAGATGCCTTGATTTCTATCCCTGAAATTGCTATTACTTGCTCTGCTGAGCTCCCACGAGAAAGGTTGGACATGAGTGACGCAAATGCTAAGCTATCATCTATTAGAAACAAGCTCTTTGGAAAATAACCAAAGAAATCTCAAGCAGGTGTGTTTCATGCAGTACTGTTTTTCCTCTCGATCAATGACTTTTCTTTTCACAGTTGATGTGGGTATCTGATTATCTATCTCACACCGTTATTAGTTAAAGTTGATTGCTTTCTTGCAGGTGCGCGATAGCGATGGATGTCAAACCAAGTTGTTCTGTGTATTAGATTCAGTGGACATGAAGAACAAGACAAGCCCAAAAGTTTCTAACTTACTTCAAAGGCTATCAGAAAAATCATTGTTAGTTTTATGTATTAAGGAGTTAATAATACAACATGGAAGATATTGTACAATAATCTATCAGAAAGATAGAACAAAAGTTGACATAAAGAGTTATAGACCATAAGATACATAGTTTCAATTTTGGTGGTTCAAAGCTTGTAGGTTTAAAGTTTAATCTCACTATGCGCAAGGAAGTTAGCTTTTTTAGTAACCTGAGCAGCCACATGCCATATCACTTTTGTCACCACTGTTAAAAATAATCTCACCTTTAATTATTCGGTAAATAACCCACTTTTGCCTCCAATATACTACTATACTAGATTGGTTGTGATCTTTGATGTTTATAATAGCAGTAGTAAATTTTTAAGGGTCAAATCTTTAAAAAAAGTTGACCATAAAAGTTAAAGCGTAAAATATTAAAAGAAATCGAGTGAATACGAATTATAGAGTATTTGCTAAAGTTTGGAAAAAGTAATGTCATGTTTGTTAACTACTCCGTATTATTTTCTTTCGTCATTACCTACACCGTTTTGTGGTTGGCCAATGTTATATTGTGTTACACAGTTAAACCATTAGCTTAGAGGGATATCGTACCCAAAATTTAAAAATTAAAATTAAATTTCATTTACATCACTATTTTTTTTTTAAAAAAAAAAACACATCACTACATACCTTACATTGAGCTTTCTATACACGAGTGCGCGCATGCACAAAAAAAAAAAAAAAAAACTACGAGTATTGTCTTATATAAAATGTAAATAACATTAAATATAATTATGTGTGTAATTACAAAATTATTTTTTTATTTTTACATATCCTTCATTCCTCGGTTTTTATTTTTTGAAATGACGGAACCTTTTTAATTTTTATTTTTCGATTTCAAGGAAAGAAATGAGGGGACTAATACAGTGTAAAACCTGATCATTTTGCTTGATGTACAGTAGTAATTTCAATTTTGGTGTAGCGACACATGCCCCAACTTCACAGTCTAATACTCTAATTATCTCGTTTAGACAAGTATATTTTGTTATTAATGAAAATTCTACAGTAGTCATTTGAACCATTGATTCTACAATAGTCCTTTCATATAACTATATAAGTAATAATTCGTATACGAAAATTGATTTAAATAGTGATTTGCGTTACCTGGCCTTCATTATAGTCTTTGTCCGCTAATAAGATTTTTCATGTAGACTTCCTATTAAATTTTAAATTATTGAATTATGTTACCTTCTCATTTGTCCATATCCCAAACAAGACACTTGACCGGTTGACCCAATTCCTAGATTTGAATTGAAACCTTAAAACTAAACAGCCCAAAAATGTAATTTATATGAGTAATCAATTAGAGTATAGTACCATAGTCCAAGTGATTACACGCCAATAATGTAATTTATATGAGTAATTAATTAGAGTATAGTACTATAGTCCAAGTGATTAGGTATGGATGACCAGGCCAGTCATTTTTAATTTAATTCAGAGACTTCTGCGAACTTCAATAATTTCATTTTTGCATCTTTTAATTAAAAAAGTGGCCTTATATCTACATAGTTTGTGAGAAGTAATACCAGAGTTATTGTCCTTACCAAACCACAAAATTAAACATGTCTCGCTCATCATCTTCATATTTCCAGACCATTTTGGCTACGACTATACTCTGCTGTCTTCAGATCTCGGGGGGCGAGATAGACAAGCTAGCACTGCTTAACATCAAATCCAAGATAAGCGATGACCCTTTTGGTGTGATGAGCTCATGGAATGACACCCTTCACTTTTGCGAGTGGTATGGCATTACATGTGATCGTAGGCATCGAAGAGTCATAACACTTGACCTGAGTAACTCGAAACTCACAGGTATCCTCTCTCCCTATCTAGATAATTTGAGCTTCCTCAAAGAGCTACATCTTCAAAATAATAGTTTAGGCGGAACAATACCACTTGAAATTAGTCGTCTTTATAGGTTGCAAAATCTTTCTTTGTATAGTAACTCGATTGAAGGGGAGATTCCGTTAAATATATCAAGTTGTTATAGTCTTATTGATATAAATCTTTATTATAACAAGTTAACTGGAAGAATCCCACACACACTTGGTTCACTGTCAAATTTGCGACAGCTTTATTTGACAGGGAACAACTTAACTGGCGACATTCCTTCATCTTTGAAGAACTTGTCATCCCTCACTGGGATCGACTTAGCCGAAAACAATTTTGTTGGAAAGATCCCAAATTGGCTAGGCAGTCTAAAAAATCTGACCATGTTGATATTAGAGGGCAATAAGTTTTCAGGGAAAGTCCCACCTTCAATCTTTAACCTCTCGTCACTAACAGATTTAAGCTTAGCTCGGAATGACTTGGAAGGAGAACTGCCTTCATATTTAGGTAATTCTCTTCCACGACTTCAATGGTCCACTATATATAGTAACCGGTTTAGTGGACATATTCCAGCTTCAATATCCAATTCCTCAAATCTAAATAATCTCGATTTATCAATGAACAATCTTCAAGGACAAGTTCCTTCTTTGCAAAAGCTTGTAAAGCTTACTAATCTTGTCCTTCACAGCAACTTCCTTGGTTATAACCAAGCTGGAGATATGAATTTTGTTTCTTCCTTGGCCAATGCTACCAATTTAAGACGTCTCCAGATTGGTATTAATAATTTCAAAGGCAACTTTCCTAAAACTATATGTAAATTCTCATCGCTTTATATTTTGGGGATGAGTGGAATCAATTTAGCAGGAGAAATTCCAAATTGCATAGGAAACTTGACAGGTTTGCAGTTTTTTCAACTTAATAACAACAGGCTTTCTGGGGTCATTCCTAGAGGCATAGGCAAGCTCCAAAATCTCATCTATTTGCAAATGAAAGGTAACCAAATATCCGGGGTCATTCCATCTTCAATTGGAAACTTAACTAAGTTGTCTAGTTTTCTCGTGACTAGTAATAGTCTTGAAGGCCAAATACCTTCAACTCTGGGAAATTGTAGATCGCTAATAATACTAGATCTTTCAAATAACAGACTTAGCAGCAAGATACCTTCACAACTTTTTAATCTCCCCGCCATATCCATCTTACTCAATCTTTCTGGAAACCAGCTGACTGGATCCCTCCCTGAAGAAGTTGGGCAACTGAACAATCTTGACAAACTGGATGTTTCGCGTAACTTGCTATCAGGTCAGATTCCAAGCTCTATTGGCAGTTGTGTATCACTAGAGTTCCTGCACATGCAGGAAAACAATTTAAGTGGCACCATTCCTAGTGCACTACAAACATTAAAGGGTCTGCTTCGTTTGGACTTATCACACAATAACTTATCTGGTGAAATTCCGAAATTTCTCACAAGCATCCAGTTGCAAAGCATCGATCTATCACACAACAATCTTGAAGGTGAAGTGCCCAAAGAGGGAGTCTTTAACAATGTGAATGATGTTTTGATAACTGGGAACAGTAGGCTCTGTGGAGGCATATCCGAATTAAAGTTACCCCAATGTAATTTGAGGCGCAACACTGAAAAAAGCAAAAAGAAGCACAAGAAGATATTGACAATTGCAATTCTTTCTGGAATTTTCGGAGTTCTTGTGGCTATACTTGTGTCATTATATAGTTTTTGGCGAAGGCAGAGGGCTAGAGATCCCATAACTTCAAGTGATTTTGATAATTTTTTGTCTTACCAAACCCTTGTTAAAGCCACAAATGATTTCTCCTCGGAAAATTTGATTGGCAGTGGTACATTTGGGGTTGTATACAAGGGGACCCTTGATAACAATGGATCAACAGTTGCCATCAAGGTATTTAGGCAAGAGTACCATGAAGCTTCTAAGAGTTTCACCGCAGAATGCAACGTCCTCCGAAACACCAGGCATCGAAATCTGGTGAAGGTAATAACAGCTTGTTCTAGTATTGATTATCAAGGTAGAGATTTCAAGGCTTTGGTTTATGAGTACATGGTTAATGGGAGTTTGGAAGATTGGTTGCATCCAACAGAGATATTCAATAATGTTGATAGCGTAAATATCACAAGAACCTTGAGTTTTCGCCAAAGACTTGACATTGCAGTTGATGTTGCATTCTCTCTGGATTATCTTCACCATCATTGTGGTGCCTCCATAATTCATTGTGACCTCAAGCCAAGCAATATTCTCCTTGATGAAAGCATGGTCGCACATGTAGGCGACTTTGGCCTAGCCAAGATTCTCTTGAAATGCATCACCAACTCTCATGGCAAAGAATTTAGCTCTATTGGAGTTAGAGGAACTATCGGCTATGTGCCTCCAGGTAACTTGCTATACCCTGCATTTCCAAATAATTATGTAAATAATATATTTTATATCGTATTGAGGTATGTATATGACATGCAGAATATGGTCTAGGAAACGAGGTGTCCACCAACGGCGATGTCTATAGTTTTGGGATCCTTTTACTTCAAATATTTACAGGAAAGAGACCAACTAATGACATATTAAAAGGCAGTCTGAACTTGCACAGTTTTGTGAAAAAAGCTTTACCTAAACATGTAGCTGAGATTCTTGATCCTGCTCTTCTTGAAGACCTAGACAATGGGGAAAATGCGAGCAGCAGCGCAAAGTTGGATGCCTTGATTTCTATACTTGAAATCGCACTACATAGTTCTTCTGAAGTCCCGGGAGAGAGGTCGGACATGAGTGATGTTGCTGCAAAGCTATCATTAATTAGCAAGAAGCTCTTTGGCACTTGTGCACAAAATAGAGGATAAATCTAGCACCCTAGCAAGTATTCTGGTATATTGAAGAGCATCGAGAAGGATTGTTTTTCTGCTAGCATTGTATAACATTCAATGGCACACATAAGTAATTTCTGCAATCCTGCATACAAACAGGAAATGGTGAAATCGTTCACAATTGATCAAAATAAATTAAGTAAAAGCATGCCAAAATTCCATCATGTGAACAATCAGACAATACATTGGATGATATCTCTAGGTTCGTTGTGTCCATTCAATTACAGCGCGCAACTCTACAAGCATCATTTTACAAAAACAAAACGGTCTAGATTTCAATGATATTGCCAGAAATTATGTAAAGCAAAAATGCATCCTGTATACCCTACATTATATTTAAACAAATTAAAGAACCAGAAAGTAAAATTCAATAAAGAGACATTCTCAGTTTCTCACAGGTAAAACCCCAGGCAAAGTTACTAATTGATCCACCCTTGTTCAGCAAAAAGAACAAATTTTGGGTAAAGTAACGGTTCAAGTACTAACAGAGTTTTAGTCTGTTAACTGTTTTGTGTTGGCTGTCAAAAAAAAAAAAATCATGCATGTTTCACTCCACTCATTTTCAAGCCAAAGTCCTAACAATCACTCACGGCAGACAGTGAAGATATTTTAGAGTACATGGACCACACCTAAATTTGCAAGTCCAAGTTCTCTTGTATTATTATTCAACTTGTCAATTAAAAACACCAAAAATAGAAAGGTGTTCAGATTTGGAGGTTCAAAGTTTCATAAACAGGCTAAGCTCCTCCACAATTTGCATATCCCTACCATTTCTAGTAATGTGCTGGTCGTTTCATTTCAGCAACTTATTTTACGACCGTTGACTACTGCATCTGTTTATAAAGATAAGTGAATAGCTTCAATGAGGATAGTTATATCAAATAGTATCTCCCAAAAAAAAAACAAAAAAAAAAAAATATGTCAAGCCCAAACACTTTATTATACTGGATCATTTTCTCTCTATCTGCACTTTGCTGTCTTGAATTCTCAATAGCCAGCAACACTAGCACAGACAGGATAGCACTGCTTGAAATCAAAGCCAAAATAAGCGATGATCCACTCAACCTCATGAGCTCGTGGAATGACAGTCTCCCATTTTGTGAATGGTATGGAGTTACTTGCGGTGGTAAACACCGGAGAGTAACGGTACTTGACTTGCATTCCTCAAAACTCACAGGTACCCTCTCCCCTCATCTTGGTAATTTAAGCTTCCTCAGGATACTCAACCTTCAAAATAACAGTTTCAGCAGCGTACTCCCACCTGAGATTGGCCGTTTACATCGGTTGCAAACTCTCCGGCTGTCTAATAATTCCTTTGGAGGGGAAATTCCATCTAATATATCAAATTGCTACAGCCTTACTGGTATACACCTTTCCCTAAACAAGTTTGTAGGGAAAATCCCACAAACAGTTGGTTCCCTGTCACATTTGCAATTTCTTATGTTAACAAGAAATAACTTAACAGGCAATGTTCCTTCATCCTTAGGGAACTTATCATCCCTCTCTATGCTCTCAGTAGGTGGAAACAATTTAGTTGGAAGTATCTCAGATAGTCTAGGCAAACTAAAGAACCTAACCAGTCTGAATTTATGTGAGAATAAGTTTTCGGGAGTACTTCCCCCCTCTATTTTCAACCTCTCTTTGTTGACATACTTGTGTTTATACCAAAATGAATTTGAAGGAACCCTTCCGCCAGATATTGGTAATACTCTCCCAAATCTTCAGTGGTTCTCTATATACAATAATCGATTTACTGGACATATTCCAGCTTCAATATCTAATGCCTCAAACCTAGAAGTTCTTGATCTGTCACAAAACAATCTTCGAGGACAAGTTCCTTCTCTGCACAAATTAGTAAACCTTGTTCACCTTGTCCTTTACAGTAACTCCCTTGGGTATGGCCAAGCTCAAGATTTGGACTTTGTTTCTTCCTTGGCTAACTCCACTAATTTGCAATGGCTTGAGATAGATCAAAATAAGTTCAAAGGAAGTTTTCCTAAAATCATATGCAATTTCACATCAATTACTTATTTGGTATTAAGTGACAACAACTTAGCGGGAGAAATTCCAGTTTGCATAGAAAATTTAGCAGAATTGCAATATTTTGATGCTAGCAAAAATGCACTATCTTCTGTCATTCCTCAAGGGATAGGAAAGCTCCAAAATCTCCAGCTTCTAAATCTAAATGATAACTTATTATCGGGGATCATTCCACCCTCAATTGGAAACTTAACCAAGTTGTCAATGCTCTCCCTGTATAATAATAGCCTTGAAGGCCAAATACCTCCAACTCTTGAAAATTGTAGGTCACTAATAGGATTATTGCTGTCTGAAAACAATCTTACCGGTAGTATACCCTCACAACTCTATAACATTCCCTCCTTAACTATTGCACTCTCTCTACATGGAAACCACTTAACTGGATCTCTCTCTGAGGAAGTTGGACAATTGAAAAACCTTGCAGCCCTAGATGTCTCCGGTAACAGGATATCAGGTGAGATACCACGCTCTCTCGGAAGTTGCCTATCATTAGAGCTCCTAGGCATGGATGAAAACAGATTCCAAGGCACTATTCCTAGTGAACTGCAGAAATTAACTGGTCTCCTAGAGATGGATTTGTCATACAACAATTTATCTGGCAAAATTCCAAAATTTTTAGCAAGCCTCAATTTGAGGAGGCTAAACCTATCATACAACAACCTTGAAGGTGAAGTACCAATAGGTGGAGTCTTCAACAACGCAAAGAATCTTTCCATCATTGGAAACAATAGAATTTGTGGAGGCATATCAGTCTTAAAATTGCCACACTGCAAATTAAGCAACACCAACAAGAAGAAAAGATTGATGAACAAGAAGAAGTTGACAGTTGTAATTCTTTCAGCAATTTTGGGAGTGGTTTTACTAGTTGCTTTACTTGTGGTATCATATATTTGCTGGTTTAGAAGGAAGCCTAAGGAACCCACATCTTCTGGTGATTCAGATAATTTCCAGAATTTGTCATATCAAACCCTTCTTAAAGCAACTAACGGATTCTCCTCTGAAAATTTAATTGGCACTGGTTCATTTGGGATCGTATACAAAGGAATTCTTGAAGAGGATGGATCAACAGTGGCCATCAAGATATTTAACCTTGAAAATCGTGGCGCTTCCAAGAGTTTTTTGGCAGAATGTAGCGTCCTCCGAAGCATAAGACATCGGAATCTTGTTAAGGTAATAACAGTTTGTTCAAGTGTTGATTATCAAGGCAAAGATTTCAAGGCTTTGGTTTTTGAGTATATGGTGAATGGGAGTTTAGACAATTGGTTCCATCCAACTGAGGCAATCACTAGAGCTGATGGCACAAATGATACCTCAAGGATCTTGAACTTTCGCCAAAGACTTGATATTGCAATTGAGGTTGCATTTGCTTTGGATTATCTTCACCACCATTGTGGCACCTCCATAGTTCACTGCGACCTCAAGCCAAGCAATATTCTCCTTGATGAAGATATGGTTGCACATGTAGGAGACTTTGGCCTTGCCAAGTTTCTCTTGAAAGACATCACTGATTCTCAAGACAATCAATCTACCTCTATTGGAGTTAGAGGTACCATTGGTTACACTCCTCCAGGTAATTAACTATTGCTCTTACACCTATCTCTAAAAATATATTAACTACCTGTACTGTAGTGATCCTATTTTAGCTATCAGTAACAAACATTTAGGATATAATTTAATGTTAGTTCAATTATAACATACGAGGCACTACATGCAGAATATGGTGTGGGAAATGAGGTGTCTACCAGAGGTGATGTCTATAGTTTTGGAATCCTATTACTCGAAATATTTACAGGAAAGAGGCCTACAAACGACATGTTCAAGGGGGGCCTAAGTTTGCATTGCTTCGTCAAAGAAGCTCTACCTGAAAATGTTATCGAAATTTTAGATCATGTCCTTGTTGATGAAATAGACCATGAGGAAACAGACAAGCAAGACAGCGCCTTGATGTTGGAGGCGCTGACTTCTATACTTGGAATAGCAATTTCTTGCTCAGCTGAGGTCCCAAGAGAAAGGTTGGACATAAGTGACGTGGGTACAAAGCTATCATCTATCAAAAACAAGCTCCTTGGAACTCATTTACAACAAAGGAGAAGAATTAGAGCAGGTAATGTTTAAAATATGTTTCCTCACAAATGATAATATAAAGAGAAATTGCAAAATTACTTCTTCAACTATATCTCTAGCTGAGGTTTAGTGAAATTTTTATATCAGATTTTATTAGCTCTTTAATCTTCTGGGTGCAGGAACACAAAGCTGATCAATGTCTAAATAACATTAGCTTCCCACGAGCAAAGATGTGATGGACATGAAGAACAAGATGAGCTAATATTCTTCAGTGACTTCTCTTGAGGCTTTTTTAGGGGGTTTTAATAACTAGTGCTTATGAGTTCTGATTCAAGATCAGAACAGCAAAGCAGCCATCTAGTTCTGAATACAGCCTATATTATTTTGATGATTTAATTAATTAGATGTATCACAATGAGACTTTTAATTCCTTATCTTAGATCCATTTTCATGGGATACCCAGAGGCCAGCGGAAATATTTCCAGATATATCTTGTTCAGAGATGATAAATGGATCAGCATTTCCAAGTTCTCTGTTTTTGTAATTTTGGTTACTCTGTGTCTCTGTGTAGTGTGTACCCTATGTAATATGTGCATCAGATATCATGAAAGCCCGAACTTAAAATTCTACAAAAATCAAACTGCAGCTTATCTGAAAAATAATTTAGCATTTATGGTGCAATCATGCAGGACACCTATGTTAACACACTGGCATTCACAGAATAGAATACAGATAAAAATATAGCTACTGCACAAGGATACATTGTAGTACAACATAGTAGTGTGAGTTAAAAATTTCTTCCACAACCAAGTAAAATAAACTAAGCAAAAGCTAGCCATAATTTGAACAGAACGGCGCAATAACTTAAAATCAAAGTAACTACCATTTCATTCACAAGGTCAAAAAAGGACAGAAACTATACAGAGAAATATCCATATTCTATAACACAAGATACAAAGATTAAATTCTTTCGAGTAAATGCACAAAATGAATTAAGGCAGAACCAACAAGTGATACAGATTATTCAGTAACGAAAAATTCCCAGAGGTACACTCAAGAAAACTAACCTTGATTTCAGTGGTCCACAAACAATAAGGCATTTGATTCAGAAAGAAATTTGCAGCTGCTCGATCCACTGTGAAAGCCGCCCATCGAGATCATCAACATGAAACTGCCTTAATTGGATGCTTGCTTGGTTGAATCAAAAGCTCCAACTTTCAGTTAATGAACACAAACTTTCGTCCAATTCTGACATAGTAGTTGGAAAACCAGAAGGCTGAAGTAACAACATGTCAACATATGTAAGAGCTGAAGATCACAGATATTGACACTTGAAACCAAACTTCAACCCAAAACACAGATTGAATTTTCCATATGCAGTGTTAGTGTCAACCTATCTTCAATCACATCCCATATAAACTCGTCGAAATTCAACTCCATGTACAAAAGGAGGAACAATCTTGCTACCTACTAGCCTATTACACATAACTAGTTATCATAATATCAGAGCCACATTAGTACAGATGAAAATGTGCATCTATTTAACCAATCTTGAAGTCAGCTAACGAGCAGTCGATTATTTGACTAGACTAAAAATGTAGATTGTAGATACATTCATGAATCAAGTTCTTAAGTTAGATTTTCAATTATTCTGTTTTTACAAGTACAGCATTGCAATTGTATACAAACATCAACCAGCTCCCAAAGCATTGCACAAGCGGATGTCAACTGGGATCGAATTCCGTCTACATTTCCTACTTGCTCAAAGACATTGCACAAAAATTGCAAATAATTTTTGTATTCAATTCAATTTCCAGATTTCAGTATTATTACACAAAATACAAGATTATTACTGTAATATTAATCAATTTTCCACCAATTCAACCCTAAAAAAATCAATAAATTAACATAAAAAAAAAATCAACAAGAAACCCAATTTTTGTGGGTACTAATCAAAGCAGACAACAATCCAGCACAAGAAAGAACAAACGGAGTAAAAATCTTTCCTTTACCATCCCGAATATCGGCCAACGCCATTAATCCATCAGCAAAATCCTGCAAAATCGACATCTTCTTCATCATCATCTTCAACCTCAAAACCTTCAATTTTTCTCTCTCCTCTTCACAATTCTCATCTCTTACATCCGCAATCTCAACACTCGAATTCAAACACTTCAATTTCTCATCCAATTCCTTCAAATCTCCAACCTTCAACGTAGTACTCCCAATATACCCAACAAACTCCGCCCACGCGCTTACCTTCTGGAGCTCACGCGCGTGACGCGCGTCAATCAAACCAGATTTCGTCAACCACACGATTTGTTCGACGAAGTAGTAGATTCCTTCTCCACCGTACGCGAGGAGAGAGAGTAGAAGCAATTGACGGCTCTGATTTTTCTCACGCGCCGCCGAGCGTAGCGCGTTGACGTCTTGGATGAATTTGCCGAGGCGAAAGGCTTTTCGGCTGAGACCAACGGAGGATTCAAACGACTTGAGGCGGCGCGTGAGGGGGTGCGCGTGGGGGAGTAGTGAAGAAGAGATGATGAATTTGGAAGCGTATCGCGATATCTTGAGGAGTTTGTCGACTCCATCGCGTTTTGCTAAGTAAGCTTCTAGATGCTTCAGGAAGTCTCTGTCTTTCGAAGGTTTTGCTGCCATTGAAGATGATGGAGTTTCCTTTGGTTTAGAGATTGTTCATCTAGAAGAGAGACGATGTCGTTTTAGAGTGTATGATTTTGGGTTCTATTGACCGATTGATTGGGGGAATAAAGAGGGGAGATGTTAATGCTTGAAACGACGTCGTTTTATTGGATTTCGTGCTTTGATTTGCGTCCCAACGGGTGATGAGAATTGATCTCCAAATACTTTAAAATTGGGAAGGAAGCTTTAACCAACTAAATAATTTATCAATTTTTTTTAAAGTCTAGTTTGTGTTCGGTAGGTTTCTCAAGTTATTAAGACTTTATAAGTAGTGAGAATTGAATCTTGTAATACTTGTAAATACTTTGGTCTAAGGGTCTGTTCTGAGTTATTGAACAGAGCTGAACTGAACTAAAACAAACTAAACTGATTATGAGAGAAGGAAATAAGGAATTGAAATGAATTGAATTAAAGTGAAGAGATCAGGTCCTAAGTGTATTGTTACATAAACTTGTATCATTGATTGATTGTGTTTTATAAGTGATAATTGTTATTGCTTTTAAATGTATTTTATGTGCTTTTACTACAAGCTTGTAACAATACTATTGAATAACCGAAAATAAATAAGATATTTTTTAAGTTTAATATATTGAAAATAAAATTTAGGGCTAAGGATTAGGTTTAGGGTTTTAATTTAGAATGTTAAAAATGTGTACCCATTGTAATTGCTTTACATGCCTCATTTTAATCTAGTATTTGTCAAAGACAGCTTTTAACAAAAACTGATTTCGTATAACCGGCTATTAGATAAGCATATTTGTTCATTTACACGAAATTTCGCTCATTTGCACAAATCTAATACGGAGTATATATATTTAAAGGGGAGTTTTTTTGCCAAGTTTTTATAGAGCCACGTAGGATTTAATTTTCTTAGTACGCCATGTAAGATTATAAATTTTAGTTTTAGCCAATTAAATAAGAGATTATTAATTTCTTTTATAATTAAATAATTCAAAATACCACGTAAGCAAAATTGACTGAGATTTTTAAGTTTAAATTAATTATATATTAAATATTATCTTTTGATAGTATGAATTTTATCTAAATATATAACAAAATTTAGCACATAAATTAAAAAAAAAATTATTTTAAAAAATTTAACAAACACCGTGCATCGTACGGGCTTCATCTAGTGTTTATCTATTGGTCAACTTAAGATAAAAATCCAAAAGAGGAGGAGAGTAAAAAGTTGGTGTCCATCTTTTCAGTTCCCCTAAATTGTCCATATATATACATATGTATCTTCCAAATTACACCAATTTCAAACTTTTACGGGCTTGTAGAATTTACCAAAAATAAAATCTATACTTACTTTACGGGCTTGTAGAATTTACCAAAAATAAAAACACACCCCCATTTGCCACGTGTCCTCCTTTCATATGCATTTCTTCATAGTCGTTTTCTTTCTATTGACTTTTTTATTATTTTATTTGTCATTTGTTATGGTAGAACTTCTCTATGAAAATTGTATAGTAGTCATTTGAAAAATTACAACCACAATTTTTATAATTAACGGCAGTGATTTAGGGCATGTTCTCTTCAGTTCCAACCAGTTCAGCTCAGTTATGTTCAGTTCAGTTTAGCTCCAATCAGTTTAGTTCAATTAACTTCAGTTCAGCTCCAATCAGTTCATTTAGTTCAATTCTCTTCGGCTTGGTTCAGTAAATCAGAACAAGCCCTTAATAATATTTAAACTATTTTTAAATGTTAAAATTACTACGTACTTAAAATTCATCTTCCTTATTTCAAGAATTCAATTTAAATTTGCAAAATTAAAATAGCTCTTAAATTTGTACGAGTAACCTTTCTATAATTCAACATATTGAATTCCCATAATGTTTTCCGCTTTTCCCTCCATCTCTCAAATTTAATTTGATTGAATATGTTATTTCATTCAATCCTAATCATCTACTCTTATTTTTGCTCCTAACATAAATTTCTAATTAAATATTTTTGACATCACCTAAATTCTTCGTATGGGTTTAGGTTTAGGATTAACATAGTGTCACGGTTTGTGGTTAGGGATTAGGGTCTATGATTATGGTTAGGGTTCGTTTAGGTTTACGATTTGGTTTACGATGCCTTAGGATTTGGCTATGGTTTGTGGTGTTATGGATTAGGATTTAGGGTTATGGCTTAGGTTAAAGAATTTGGGGTTTATAATTAGGATTAGGGTTACAATTTAGGATTAGGGTTAAGGGTTTAGAGTTAGGGTTTAAGGTTTAGGGGTTTGATTTAGAATTTAGGGCTTAGGTTGGTTTAAGTTAAGGGTTTAGGGTTTAGGGTTAGGGTAAAGGTTTAGGGGTTAGGATTCAGGATTAGGGTTTCGGGTTTAGGGTTAGGGTTAGGGTTTAGGGTTTAGTGTTAGGGTTAGGGTTTAGGTTTAGGGTTCGGATTTAGGTTTAGGGTTAGGGTTTAGGGTTAGGGGTTAGGGGTTAGGGTTTAGCGTTAGGGTTTAGGGTTAGGGTTAGGGTTTAGGGTTGGTTAGGGTTTAGGTTTAGGGTTTAGGGGTTAGGGTTAGGGTTTAGGGTTAGGGTTAGAGTTTAGGGTTTAGGATTAGGGTTAGGGTTTAGGGTTAGGGTTTAGGGTTGGGTTTAGGGTTAGAGTTAGGGTTTAGTGTTAGGGTTAGGTTTAGGGTTAGGGTTGGTTTAGGGGGTTAGGGAAATGACTACTTGTGGGGAATATTGTTCAGGGTCCTCATAGGTTTAAAGATATTTTAGAGAATTACTGGCGTGCTACTGTCACGTGTTCAAACGTTAAGGCTATTAGTAGCGGAAAAACTAACTAAGTTATAAATAAGTTTCAAAACCAATAACCAAAACTAAACTAAATCATACAACTTGGAACCAATAAGACCCTTATTCAAAACCCCACAAAAGTAGTAAATAAATAAATCCAGAGTTAAAATAAATTCAAACTTATGAAAAGAAACTGCGAATAATAACCAACTCTGTACTCAAAATCCCACAACCCTGATGCGAATGCTGCGTATGTAAGAACATGTGGTTAATCTGCTCTCCAATATTACAAGTGTAAAAATTGGATCGTCATAGGGTCATTGAAAGGCGAAGGCCATGACCAAAGAAAGACACACAAAGCACGCAATCAGCAAAGCTGAGTACATACAAGCTGCAAAACATAAAAGAAATCCCTAACACGCTACTAATAGTCAATCATCACGCATCATTAGTTTATAAACTCGACACATGACTCAACTATCAAATTTATTAAGACTTCACTAGTTAATATTAACTAACTCATCATTTATTTATTTCATTGGATTTACCAATAGACAAGGTTGTCCAACCACTAGACGAAAATATGAATTGGCCACCGGTTCAAAACCACCCTATGCCACCGGTTTTGAACCGGTGGCCATTTGGGGGGTGGCAATAATCTTGTTAAAAAGCCACCGGTTCAAAACCGGTGGCAATAGTGCTTCCCGCAATTTTTTTTAATGGTATTAACAAGTATTGCCACCGGTTAACCGGTGGCAATAATGCCCATAAAAAACAATTTTTTTTTTTTTTTTTTTTTTTTTTTTTTTTTGCATTTATTTCACTTAAATTGTGGTAGAAACTATATATATATATATGTAAAATACATAAAAACACATATATATTCATATGTATCTAGTAATTGTACACTTTTTTAAGAGTAAAAAAACTAAATTACTCATACAACAATTCCAATTTAAAAGAACTAAATTAATCAAATTACACAAAACTAAAATTCCAACATTAAAATCAAAAAAAAAAAATTTACAATAAAAAACCAAAAAAAAATTACAACATTAAAATTAAAAAACAACCCATATAACACCAAAATCAATAATCCTGCATCTTTATTCTTCGATTTAACATCTACATCTAAATCAATATACCTGCATCAAACAAAAAAAAAATCGATTAAATAAAATAAATAAGCTGCGAAAAAAAAAAACCAGAACAGGTACCCATAAATCGGTTAAATAAACCCAGAAAAAACACACAAAAATATAATCAAAACCCAGAAATTAAACAAAAACCCAAAAAAATTACCCAGAAAACTAAAACCCAGGAAAAAAAAGAAAAAAAAAACCCAGAAAAAAAAATTAAACAAAATTCCCAAAAATTAGTGAAAACCCGAGAATTAAATCGAACTAAAAAAAAATGAATTGATTTCAAAACGAGAATGAAAAACAAAATGAGAATTAAATCGAACTCAAAAAAACAAATTGATTTTCACGAACTCATAAAAAAAAAAGAAAAAAAAAACCAGAATTAAATCGAATAGAACCCAGAAGGAGATCGACTTAGAATCGATTAAAATCAATTAAAAAACGAATTAAAATCGATGAAAACACTCAAAAAATCCAAAATCGACTAATTAACCCAGGAAAATCAATACCTAGTAATGAAACAAAAACCCAGAAGAAAACCCAGAAAAAAAAAATAAAACAAAAATAAAGACAAAATCCCATAAATAAGTTAAAAACCGAGGAAAAAAAACCAAGAAATTAATTCACGAACTCAAAAAACAAAAACCCAGAATTAATTGATTAAAATTGATTAAAAACCAAATTAAAATTGATTAAGAAACTCAAACAATTCCAAAAACGATTAATTAAACCCAGAAAATCAATCAATTAAACCCAACAAAATCCGATTAATTAACCAAGAAAAATCGATTAATTAAACACAAACCTCGTGCATGTCTTCGTGGTGCATTGTTGCGGTGGTGTTCTTGGTGATGGTGGAAATGAAAGAGAAGGAGACGAGGAGAAGGAGAAGGAGAAGAAGACGAGGAGATCGAAGAAAAGGAGATGAGAACGGAGAAGAGGAATTGAAAGAGAAAGAAGAGAGGGGAGAGGGGAGAAAAGGAGAAAGAAAGAGGAGAGGGGAGAGCAGGAGAGGGAAAGGGCGGCTGAGAGGGAAAGGAGGTAGGGTTTGGGGTTTATAAGGGAAGCGTTTTTTTTTAATTGATTATTGCCACGGGTTCAAACCGGTGGCCTTTACCATTTATGCCACCGGTTCGGTTTGAACCGGTGGCAATGTGAATTAGCGTATTTGATATGTCTATTTTATATAGTATTTTACCCTCGTCCCTTAGTCATAATTAGTAGTGTTTTTGGCTCTTTAGAGCCACTTTTATTACTAATATGTGTTTTCTAGTGTTTTCGTAGTTTTGGTTGAGTTTTGTAGGGAATTGCACCTTTGGAGCATTTTCCCGGGATTTTATGGAGCAACTACGAGCATTGGAGGAGCACGACCATCTTTCGTAGCCCAAGATCGGTTAGAGTAATCAAGCCGGTGAATAAGGGCTCGACTTGTGTGAAGACGATGCATTTGGACCGAATGATTTAAGCCCCAAAGAGGATATTTGGTTTGGGCCAAGTTACGAGCCCAAACGAGGAGTCCAAGCGGCCCAAAGGTGTCCGCCCGATGGTCCGCCCGATGGTCCGCCCGATGATCCGCCCGATGGTCCGCCCGATCAAAAAGGCGCGCCCGATCGGGCAAAGAAGACTTATATCGCAGCAGCCCTTCGCCCGATCAAAAAGGTGCGCCCGATCGGGCGGTGCCTCGCCCGATCGGGCGCGTGTTTCTGGAGGACGTTTTAAGCGTCGTTTAATTTGTTTTAACTTAGGATTTTCTAGCTTAGTATAAATACGCTTTTGTTAAGCGAATTTAGGGGGGAATTCTTTTCTCCCTTCCCTTACTCTCTCTTTTCTCTCTCTAACTTTTCTCTTTCTCTCTTCTCTTAAACTCTTAGTATTATTTTCTCTCTCTACAACTCTTGGTTTAATCTCAGTTATTTATTTTATTTCTTCTATCATGTCTTATTTTATTACTTTGCTTGTTTTAGATTTAATTATGTCTGAGTAGTTTAATTCTAGGGTTTATGGGGATCCATAATTAATATGAAGGGATAATTTGTTATTATTGATTATTGATATTGCATGATGACTTCTTATTGAATTGTTTTAATTCTTTGCAATTAGATTATGAATCGAGCAGATGTAATTTGATTGTGAATGTTTAGCAATATTGAATTGATGAATCGAGCAGATGTTAATTTAATATTAAAGGCTATTTTCAATAGGAACTTAGATCTAGTAAATTGCGAGAGCCTGTTAGATTTATGTTAGTTAATAAATTGCGAGAGCCTGTTAATCATGTTATTTATGCGATGTTGATTATTGATTGTTATGTTTTATCCCGGAATATTAATTATTGGTGAACCTGTGACCCTAGACCTTCTTATTATTAATTTTCTCCCTAAACTTAATCTTCATAGTATAATTTCATATTAAACACAACAAATTGGTTACCTTAATAATTTAGATTATATTAATTAATTAGGAGTAGAAAGACCAGTTTCCCTGTGGATTCGACCCTACTTCCCTATCTACTTTAGTTAGAGGACTTAGGTATTACTTTTGATTAGGGGATACGACTTTACCCTGTCAATATCCCGCCCATTTTTTAAGCCATCGGTTTTTGAAAACCGGTGGCCATAGAGCGGTGCCTTTTTGTATTTTTCTACTAGTGAACCCATGTCCCATTTAGAACATCAATAAAATAAAAACCCCATGCCTCCTTTCGGAAACATCAATAAACATCCAACGACCACGGGCGCGACTCTGTGACCGTAGTTAGTATGAGATCTCACCTAACTCCTAGTTTTTTTAAAAAAATATTTGAAATAGGAGACTCGTAGATCAGACGGCCTCGATAAAAGTACACGGCTAATACCCTGTGTACCCCAACCCCTGATTGTCATTACTCCAGAAGTGCACCAATCCAGAGTTTTATTGCTCATCCATCTTGCACTTTACGTGATTTATAGGTTTAGACTTGGTGATGACTCATATACAATCAATCCAATAAATCCAATATCAATTCAATCAAGTAAAACAACTTTCCAATTTCAATTCTTGATTTATTAGTGACAAGCAACATTTATTATTTATTCCTTTAACTACCTCGGTGTATAAACACCTTGAGTGCATAAGGCACCCCAAAACCTTAACCTCGTCTTATAAGACTGAAATTCTTCCTTTACTCATTCTGTTTGCATAATCATGAATGAGTAATAAATTAATCTTTACACCAATCACATACCTTTGCCTCTAAGCGCACCTTGCATAATTAGAGCACAAATAATACTTGAAATATAAAATAGTGCACATCATTTGAAATTCACAATGTATAACCAAACAATTTAACCCAGTCAATCCTATACATGATACTAAGTTCTCGATCCGTCCTTAAACATGCACCTACAAGCAAGGTTTCGTAACTTGTACGTAACTTGAGCAAATGAATTGGTATGCCACTTTACTAACTATAAATCACCTTCAATAAACTCCTCTCCTAAACCAAATAATAACATCTCAATCAATACCCAATCAATCAAATTTACAGCAATACTAACTTGTCGCGCCACCATTAATTGTTACCCCAGAAACTGGCCTGCCGACGTTGGGCTCACCCACTGCCGCTAACCCCCACCCGTTGTTACCCCGGCCTCCCCTACTTGTCGCGCCACCATCCAAACGAACCCTAACCCACGAAAATCGCAACCAACCTCCACCTTCACGAATAATGGTTCTGATTCAACCCCTTCCCGACCACCGTAGCCCCGAAACCACCCCCTCCCCTGTTTTCCAGCTCCTATAAACTCTATTCGCTCACCTAAAACCACCAGAAATCGATTTAACCCAGAAAACCCGAAACCCTGGGATTTTTTGGGTTAAACCCGAAACGGCGAAACCCAAAAGGGGGCTGCAGTGGTGGCGGTAAAGTGGCGGTGCATAGGAATTGAGGGTTTGGACTAATTGTGCCTGATGTGGTGGTGCGTGTTGGTATAGCAAAGAGTGCAGGGTGGTGCTGCTGCGGTGGCAGTGAGGGAGCAGGGTTGTGATTGAGGGAGATGCGGGGGTAGTCTGGCGCTGCTGTTGTTGATAAGGTGGTGATGGCAGTGGTGGTGGGAGGAGAGTGTTGGGTGGATTGTTTTTTAATTAAAATTATTTTATTAAAAAGTTAAAAGTTTTTTTTTTTTTTTTTGAAACCAATGGGCTATGTATGTAAGTTATATGGACATTTTATGAGTTAATATAGAGCTATCTTAAGAAATTTAAATTAGTGAGAACTGCCAGGGTATTAAGCTACTCATATTAACTATTAAGCTATAATTTTGTGGCACAAGAAAAAGTTATCAAACGGGATCAATTAGAATAATTTTAAAGAAAAGTGCAAGCAACCTGCAAAAGTGCTTTAATGCTTGGTTCATCCTCACAACTACACAAGTATACAACTTCAATTAATATAAGCACCAGTATGGCCATAAATATATATTTTTTTGTAAAGTAAAGAGAAGGACCCTGACCACACATTAACCCTCACTGTTTAGTGATTTGATATTTACTTGTCATATACTTTGTGAGTGAGAGGGGGAGGATAACGGATCTCTATTTTCAAAGTGTTTTTATTAGTGGATATTAACCCCCCAACCTTAAGGTTGAAAGGTGACATCCTCACCAGTCACCACTAGACCAAGCTTAGCGGCCTTTTATATTATAAGGATGGTATAATTTCGTAATCTATATATACAAGTAAATAACATGACTAGAATAATATTTTTTTGAAAGTAGTCACATCCTTATTATTTCTTTATATACATTTCATCTTCATTGAATCATAATAATTAAATGAAGGTCTACCATGTATTTTTTTTTTCTAATGATATTGCTTAAAATTGTACTCCATATTAATTTATGTCAAATCAAATACCATTTGGCTATGAAATGGGATCTCATGTGTCTAAAATCTAAACCCCACGCTACTATAAATATGATATGTCAACTTCACAACATGTATTAAGTTTGCATCTAAAAATGCTTATTATAAGACTTTAACTCAAGACCAACAAGTCTTAAGTTACAAGTCTTACCATCTTACCCATTAATTAATTATGTTTTTTTATCCAATAAAATTAAAGTTTACTTAAATAAGTTATTTGGTGTTTTATTATACTATTTGTTTCCATTATTTAATGATTAAATTTGACAACTAAAAATGTTTATAGCAATCCTTAAACTCAAAACCAACAAATACAAACTAGAAATCCAATGCATCGCCCGGACCACACACTAGTAATAAGCAAAAAAAACTTTCAAGCAAAAAAATCAAAAGTTTGCTCGTTAGTTTATTATTGGTAACTCGTATAATAATGTCACAAAATCAACTCATATTAAGAATTCTACTTCCCAAATAAAGTAGATATTATTTTTACTCTTGAGGAAATACGAAAATTAAAGAACCTCAAATATGGGCAAAAATCCAATCCACGAAATAATTTGATCTATGGACAGCGTCGTTGTGGTAAAGGTCGTAATGCCAGAGGAATCATTACCGCAAGGCATAGAGGGGGAGGCCGCCAAGCCACTTTTTATTAACATAATGACAGCGAGCCCTTATTGCAGCCCTTGCTACTGAGTCAGCTGCTTTATTTTTTGTCCCAACAATTAAAAATTGTTTTCCGCCTCTTGCTTGTTTTTGGTCCAAAGACGAAATTCTTAATGATAGTTGGATGTATTCACCAATTTTTGCAATAATAGCCTTCGGGTGGAACTCCCGGTTGAGGACTTACTCGGAATGCTGCCAAGATATCAGTATCTATTGCGTTGTACATCCAGAATAACCCTAAGAATACATGATCCCACGCGGATACTTGGCATGTTCCCCCTCTTCCAGGTCCATCACAAGGGAAGCGAAACCCAAGATTTAAATAGAAATGAACACGGTAATTTTTTTTTTGTTAATAAACTGGTTGAATGGTGCGTGAGTGAGTAACCTAACTTTTGCTCATTTTGTGTTGTACAATTTTGTAAAGGTAAATCAGTTATATGGTACATGGACCGGTCAACGCATACTTAATACAAAATGTGAGTAACAATAAATAAATAAATAGAGTATGATCAGTTGTATGATGTACTCCCTTCGTTTCAAAATACTCCGTAATTGCAATACTTTTGAATGATACATACGCAAAAGCACAACTTTGACCATTAATATTTGAAATTATTAATTACTCCGTACTAAGAAATATAGAAGTTTGTTTTAATTAAATACATTAAGACCAATCCAAAAATATTTTACATAGCAATACATGTTTTTTATATATTAAAATCAAATTATTGCAATTATTATGAAAGGAAGAATTATGAAATACACTCACTAATTCAAAATGGTACTCCCTCCATTCCTAAATTACATTCTTATTTGTAGCATATGCATTTATTCCTCACATATTGTAATAGAGGAAAATAAGAAATGGTAAATTACATTCTTATTTGTAGCATATGCATTTATTCCTCACATATTGTAATAGAGGAAAATAAGAAATGTAGGACCTGTTCTCATTGACTGAACTCGGCTGAACTGAAATGAACTGAATTTCAACGTATGAGAACAGACCCATAATTTAGGTACGGAGGGAGTATGACCGTACGAATAGTGGAGTTACTCGAGTACTAGTGTACCGCCTTGTTTAACAGTTGATGCACTGTTTTGATTTTTCTATTTTCCAACACACTATTTGACCGCTATTTTTTTTGTAGAAGGATTTGTTCTTTGAGACGACATAGTTGTAAATTGTATGAAAACGAAGCCCAGAGCGATTGAAGATGATATGGAGTTCTTGCAATTTTGGTAAGTAATTAGTGCTAATTTTTTCAATTTATCAAAAATGCTGCTTGTAAATTTGTAATTCGGAGTAATTAATGTATTCTTTTTGTTTGTTGGTGTATGATTGACAAATTTGGCATTAAAAATACTCATGAAATTAGAATTCTGATAACATTATCTGTATATTTTTGTTCTTCCCTGATTATCACTGTTTTAGGAATGCATCTATTGACTTTGATATCATCTTAGAGGACCAACTCAACCAAAAGTTTAAGCTGATAGTTGAGGGTGTTTTATACTCTACCAAGTAGTTCTTAACCTTTATTTGATCAATTTGAGTAATTAGGGTTAATTAGGGTTGAACTCCCATTTAGAATTTATCAAGTTAATCATTTGGAGAAATCATGGTACTAGAGTTACATCATGCAAAATTTACTCTTTATTTTTCTATAATTAGGAGAAGTTGTTAAATTTTGCTCACATGTTTTTTATTGTGGAAGATCTGATAGTCTGATACCACTAATTTACTAGGGTGGCTAACGTGCGCATAGTCAATTAGTTAGTCATGTGCAGGAAAGTCTTCCTATTTGGCCTTATTTTAGAAGCATTAATAAGGAGAATATGTAAACAAAGATTTTAGGTGTATAAATATCCACACACTTTTTTCAAGAGTTAAAATATAGTACAATAGTTAAAAGTAACGAGGGGAGATAAATGAATAAATATTTTAGAGAGTATAATTGTTCTACTATTCATAAGATTATCTCAAACTTTTTAAAAGGTGGGATTATTGAATGAATTTAGTTTAACATGTCGGTTGCTCACCTTCTTGACCATTTATCGAAAACAGTTTGATTTTTTGCTTGTTTGTGATCTTTTCATAGATGCATAGCAACTTAAGAAGAATTAGGAAGATGAAAAATGTCAAGTAGCTTGTAGAAATTGCTTTAAAAATGAATAGTGGAATTTCATTTCAATTTTTGGGATTTGTTGATGAAACTTGACAGGTGTTGGCGTATTTGATTTCTAGCACGTTACCTGAAAATGCTGAGATCATATTTTGGTTATACTTGTAGAAATAGTACTCAAACTAGTATATTCTTTCTTGTTAATCAATCAATTTTTATCAGTTAGATGCAGGTGGGTTGATTCTTTCAAACTCTTGAAGTAGTTTTGGTGGTTGATGAAACAATAATGTTATTAACGGTTAAGTCCTACTCCCTCAATCCCTTTTTGTTTGCCCCTTGGTCAAATGGAGCAAATATTAAGGGACAAAGGTGTACCATCCATGGAGTTCGCCTTGTGGTTGTGAATTAAAGCAGTCGCAGAGGTATACTGTTTTAATCCAAAATTTTCTGGATATATATTGTAGTAGTGTAAAACTCATGGTTGAATGTAAATATTTGTGTGAAACTAAACCCAGGTTTATATGGTATGTTTGATTATAAAAAAATACACATGTTTTCTTGCAAACATTCTTCTGTTTGGTTCTGCTTCCTGTTTCAGTATGCTGCATTCTTCTTCCTATGATGTGGAGTCCATGGTGTACATGTGTGTATCCATTCAATGAATGAACATATATTGCTGAACCTACTTGCTTCATACTAAATGGCTCCAATAGATATAGAAAGCTTTATGTGTTTTTTGTATTTAGTCGTGGTTGTTAAAGAAACTTGTTTCCCATTTATTATGGACCAACTAATTATAAAAGCTAAAGGAGGGTGGTTGGTCAGTGGGAATAGAAAATGGGAATGGGAAATTATATCCCATTTATAATAAAGTCCCATGTTTGTTTGGTGGTTATGAGATAATAATGTTAATCTCTATAGTTTTTCTTTCACTTTTCTCCGTTCGACTCCCATTTTCTTTTTTTAATGGGATTTTTCTTTCAAGAGATGCTTGTGGTCTGATAATATTTATTCCTAAAGGTTTGGTACTACTGTGAATTTCTTCCTCTGTGAAGTTAAAGTAAGTTTTTCTAACTACTTGATATCATTACTTATCTGTTCGGAACCATTATATCAGTTCTAAGGAGGGTGCATTTTGGTTCCCTGGACAAGATTTATAGAAAGAGACTATAGAGTATAATGTTAGACAGGAAGCTAAGTATAGAAGGATCATATTTTAACCATCAGTGTGTATGTTTAGATCATATTTTCATCGGTGTTCTTGTTAATTTGCTACTTTACTCCCCTTAAAGGACAGAAAAATCGATATAATAACCTTCGGTAGTTGTCAGATTCGTTGTTTTGGGGGAGAAAGTAGGTGTACCTTGTTTTATTAAAGGAGATAATCATAAGTTTGAATGTTTGATACAAGACTTAAGGATTAAAAAATTATACTCATGAAGATGAATGTAATCCTTTGGTCTTTTTTATAAGAAAAAATATAGACTGGACCGTATGCTTTTATTGGGGAGATTATTTTACACTTCTTACTGTCTTAGTGATCTTTAGAGAACCAAAAGCACATAATAAACAAAAATAAAATTTTAAAAAATAGTTCATGTCCCTTTCTGAAGTTTGATCACATGGATAAATTAGACTTTTTTTTTAATCACCGATCATTTGTTAAATTATTTGGTGGTAATTTTCTCCATGTTCTCACCATTGCTTTTCCTAGATATTCACTAATAGGGAGTCCTTCATTTGCTTTATCTTAGTTTAGTATATCTGGTAAAAATGTGGATACCTTTGTTTTTTTTTTTGACTACCAGGATACCTTTGTTAATATACTAGCCTTGGTTTATATAGAATGACAAGACATTCTTTTCAACTGTATGCAATTAGAAACTAATACTCTCAAATATAGTTGTAGTATGGGGCTTCCCTACAAACAATTTCTCATGGTTCTCTGTGCCACCTCTCTCTTCTGTAACTGTCTTCAGTCCTCCTTGGCTGATTATCACATGGAGACTGATCATTTAGCATTACTTGAAATCAAAGCCAAAATAACTGATGATCCTTAAAATCATGGAATGACACTGCCTACTTTTGCAAGTGGCATGGGGTTACTTGTAGTAACCGGCATAAAAGAGTGACTGGACTGGACCTTCAATCGTTGAAGCTTACTGGTTCCCTTTCTTTACATGTAGGAAATTTAAGCTTTTTGAAGCAGTTGCAGCTCCAAAATAACAGCTTTACAGGTTCAATCCCTTCTGAAATTGGTAATTTGCATAGATTACAGTATATCTTGTTTTCTGATAATTTATTTCAAGGGGAAATCCCTGAAAGTATATCTGGTTGTTCTAGCCTTGTTGTGTTAGATGGCTCAAATAATAGGTTGAAGGGTCAGATTCCACCCAAGCTTGGTTCTCTGTCCAAGCTTCAAATTCTTCAATTGTCAATAAACAACCTGACAGGAACCATTCCTCCGTCTCTGGGTAACATATCGTCCCTACTTAAACTCTCTATTGGTAGAAACAAATTGGTTGGAAAACTCCCAGAAAACCTCGGCAGACTGAAAAACCTTACCTCTCTCTCATTCTTCTCAAATAACTTATCTGGTGTTGTTCTCTCTCTGTTTTTAATCTCTCATTCTTGACTACTCTAGATTTGGGAGAGAATCACTTTGAAGGGAGCCTTCCTTCAAACGTAGGCAACATGCTTCCGAATCTCAGGTACTTCTCTATACACAATAACCAGTTTACTGGACTCATTCCTTCTTCAATATCCAACGCCTCAAATTTAGAAATTTCAACTTAGCTCCAATAAACTTCAAGGGCAAGTTCCTTCTCTAGAGAAACTAGTTATGCTTTCCGAGCTTTTGCTTTTTGACAACTTCCTTGGTTCTGGCCAAGTTGGTAGCTTGAACTTTGTTTCTTCTTTGGTCAATGCCACCAACCTAAATGTACTTGACTTGAGTCAAAATTCTTTCAAAGGCAATTTTCCTAGGATTATCTGTAGTTTCTCAATGCTTACATCATTTGTAATAGATAACAATATGATAGGTGGAGAAATTCCAAGTTGTATAGAAAACCTGCCGACTTGCAGCTATTTAACGTGTGGGGGAACCAACTCTCTGGTGTCATTCCTCTGAGTATAGGAAACCTCCATTGCCTAGAAGAATTAGATTTTAGTTTTAACCGGCTATCATGCTACATACCATCCTCAATTGGAAACTTAACTAGGCTCAGTGTCCTAAGCTTATCTGCTAATAGTTTTGAAGGCCACATACCTCCTACGATAGGGCACTGTAAATACCTGCTAGCTTTGGATCTTTCCTACAACAATCTTACTGGTAGAATACCTTCAGAACTTTTTAGTCTTTCTGCACTATCTACTGCGCTATATTTGAATGATAACAACCTAAGGGGCCCCCTCCCTTTAGAAGTTGGGAAACTGAGTAATCTAGGTGCTTTAGATGTCTCTGAAAACATGTTGTCCGGTGAAATACCAAGCACCCTTAGCTCTTGTGTAGCGTTAGAATTCCTTTTTATGGGGGGAAATGCTTTCCAAGGTGTTATTCCTCGTACCTTGGAGACTCTGAAGGGTCTTAGTAAGTTGGATTTATCACGGAACAATTTATCTGGTAAAATTCCAGACTCTTTGGGGACATTCCAATTGCAATTGCTTAACCTCTCATACAATAACCTTGAAGGCGAGGTTCCCACTGGTGGAATCTTTAAGAATGCAACTGGTGTTTTAACAACCGGTAACATAGGGCTCTGCGGAGGTCTACCTGAATTAAAGTTGCCAAAATGCAACTTTAACATCCAGAAAAGAAGATTGAGACAGAAAATGACTATAATATAAGCATCTCTTTCTGGGTTTTGTGCTGTTTATTGCTGGTTTTTGTATCAGTATATGTCTTTTGCTGCAGAAAGAGAAACAAGGAACCCATAACATCAGATGATTCAGAATTTTCTCTTACAAATTTGTCCTACAAAAGCCTTGTAAAAGCCACAAACGGATTTTCTTCTGAAAATATATTAGGCAGTGGCAGCTTTGGGACCGTATACCTGGGAAGCCTGAACCATGGTAGGAAAGTTGTTGCCATTAAGTTGTTTAAACTAGAGCACCATGGTGCTTCCAAAAGTTTCATCGTTGAATGTGAGGTACTCCGGAACATTAGACACCGGAATCTTGTTCAAGTTATAACAGCCTGTTCAAGTCTTGATTACCAAGGCAAGGATTTCAAGGCTCTAGTCTATGATTATATGGTAAATGGGAGTTTGGAAGATTGGTTGCACCCAGAAATCAATAGAATTAATAGTGCAAACTATGCTTCAAGAAACTTAAATCTTCAACAAAGAATCAATATTGCTGTTGATGTTGCTTTAGCCTTGGAGTATCTTCATCATCATTGTGGTGTATCCCTAGTGCACTGTGACCTGAAGCCAAGCAACGTTCTCCCTGATGATGATATGGTAGCACATGTCAGTGACTTTGGGTTGGCAAAGTTTCTCTCAAAAAGCACCAGTGACATTAATTCCAATCTATCTAGTTCTTTGGGAGTTCGGGGAACTATTGGTTACGCTCCTCCAGGTAGCTAACAATCCCGGCCTCTCCCCATCCATGCACTTACATTTAGTTCAGTAAAATTGTGACTTCAGATGGACTTTTGGAGCATGTAGTTACCTCATCTTCATGATCATAACATTAATATGAATTGTTATTGCAGAATATGGTTTGGGAAATGAAGTGTCTATATATGGCGATGTCTACAGCTTTGGGATACTTTTACTGGAAATATTTACAGGAAGGAGGCCTACTAATGACATGTTAAAAGGAAGCTTGAGCCTTCACCACTTTGTGAAAGAAGCCCTACCTGACAAAGTAACCGAGATTTTAGATCCATCTCTGCTTGAAGGCTTAGTAGAAGATGAAGAATATAACTGTATGATGTTAGAGGCTTTGATTTCTATACTTGGCATTGGACTTTGTTGCTCTGCTGAGCTCCCACGAGAAAGGTTGGACATGAGTGACGTTGCTGGAAAGCTCTCTTCAATAAAGAACAAGCTCCCCCAAGTTATGTAAATCGCAGAGAGAGGTACAAAATTATTTCGTATTCATATGGTAGAGGACCAACTGATGCTCCCAGGTCCTGATAAGAATGGTGGAAAATCAGTGATTTTTTTTATCCAATCCTATGAATGCTGCAATTACCTAGAGATAAATGATGCACAACTTTCTGAAGTCATGCTGCAAAGGTTCCTGGAAGTTGTTTTCTGTTTTTCTGTTCACTGTTCTTTGAACTTCATGTCTTTAGTTTTGCAAAAACTACTATTGTTCAAGTGATTTGATGAAAAACAAACATATCAATGTTTTTTCTATATTCGTAATAATATTGATTGACTTTAAAAGAGCGGTTATCCTTTACAATTACTCTTGGCACTATTCTTTACAAGAGAACGCGAGCTGAAAAATTATCGTTATCCTTTACAAGAGCGGAAAGGTTATCGTTTTCAAGCAAGCAAGTACCCGGGTTGGTTACCAGGCACAGAAATAGTAGGGGAGGCATTGGATAAGTCTATTATATGGTATATGGCTAAATATCCATGTAATGTTATATGGTATAAGTCTATTATATACTGGGAAGAAAGAAGAAGATACCGTCTCCAGCAGCTATCTAAGATGAGGTGTTTAAAATCGGCCCTGTTAGCCCCGAAAGTAGGTGCGACTCAAATAGGCCTTTTATTTGGGGCAACGACCTTGTTAGAGGGCTTATTAAAGAATGTTGTATATAAATTACGTGGTAACAACAGGTTTGCTATGGATGATATTCTTATCGTCGGATGTAGCGGCATGTCTGTTGCGTCTATAGGCTTTAAGCTCTATCAACCTAGCAACCCTGCCAATTCAATATTTGTCTCGTGGCCTTGTTCAATCTTTTTATGTGTGGGTGTCGAGGCTTATAAGGCGTCTACACCAGTACCTCCTTCGCAGAAAAGGCTATAAATACTAACACAAAAGTGGTCCTGTGCAATTTTATTAAATTACTTAGGCCCTGTTCTCTTCACCTTAAAAAAAATAATATTAAGTAAAAATAATTTCAGTTCAGAAAAAATAAGTTCAGTTCAGTAAAATTAATTTCAGTTCAGTAAAAATAATTTCAGTTCAGTAAAAATAAGTTCAGTTCAGTAAAATTCAGTTTTCTTAAAGAAGAATTATAATAGAAAATCAGTAAAAATAATTTCAGTTCAGTAAAAATAATTTAAGTTCATTAAAAATAATATCAGTTCAGTAAAATTAAGTTCAGTTCAGTAAAAATAAGTTTAGTTCAGTAAAAATAATTTCAGTTCAGCAAAATTAAGGTGAATCAAACAGGGCCTTAGTCTTAAAATACAGACTGGAATACTTTAGTTGTAGCTGATGGATGAGAACGTTAGTTATATGGTTAATATGTTGCTCTTTTTTTTTTTTTTTTTTTTTTTTTTTTTTTTTTTTTTTTTTTTGAAAAAATGAAAATGGGTTAATCTTGGTTTGTGGTAATCTTCTTAATTTACCGTGGAACTTCTAACTGTCAATAGAGTACAGTACTTTGTATTAATATACGAAGTATTTTTCTAACAGATTTGTTTTTAAGTCATCTTTGACTATGCAGTATGTTCCTTTTTTCAAAAAAAAAAAAAATGCAGTATGTTCCTTAATATGGATGATGATACTATTACTATTGGGATTATTCAAAGTTGTGATTATTAAAAGTAAATAAGGCAAAATTAGACCTCGCAATCGTGTCGTGTTCATTTTTGTGTCGGAAATTAAACGGGTTGGGGAAGGTCAACACTAATCCGACCCATTTAATAAATGTGTCATATCGTGTTGACCCAATTAATTAGTTGTGTTGAAAACCCTTAACACTAACCCGCTTTTTTCGTGTTCGGTTTGTGTCGTGTTGTCGTGTTGAATTGAAAAATATTGGTCTTGTTCAATAGATTTATCAATAATTATGTAAATATTGTGTTTTTATGTTAGGCGAATTGAGTCGTGTTAATTTTGTGTTGAGAATCTCAACACTAACCCAACCTGTTTAATTACATGTGTTATATCGTGTTGACCCGTTTAATTAAACGTGTTCAAAACCCTTGACACTATCACACCAACCCGTTTTTTTTCGTATTCGGTTCGTGTCGTGTTATCATGTCGTGTCAGCTTTAGGCAAAATTGAGATTATTAAAGTGTATTTTTTCAAACATTTTTATCCCAAACTTTATTGTATAAAAAGACAATTTTAACCCTTGAATAACATATTTTTTTAGGAAATTTGAGTAATACAATTTCATCACAATTTGTAATTTGTTAGTCATGATGAGTACTTGGATTTTCTCGTTTTAAAGTCAAAAGAAGGTTTAAGAAATTAAAAGGACTTTGACTTGTTGACCTGTAAGCCCTGTCTTTGCTCTTGCTCTCAATCTAGGGTTTTAGAAAACCCTCTGAAATCAAAGGTACCCAGAATCTCTCATCAATGGATTATGATAAGAAGAATCTCGAAGATACAGTAGCACCCTCTTCCGTTTTGACTTATCTTGATCCACTTTACTGGTTTGTTTTCCATCCTCTGTTTCTAATTTTAATTTCACTCTAAAAAAATTTGCTCAATTTTATTGCATCTAATTAAATTTCTAAAATTTTCTTTTAGGAACGTTAGATTTGCTAAGGAAGAACATTATGAATGGCTCAAAGATTATTCCCATTTTCGTCACCTAATTTTGGAGAATATTCAACCTAATTCCTCTGTAATTTCTCTGTTTCATTATTTTTAGAATAGTAGTTTTCTGAAGGGTTTTATTTTTAAAATTTCTGGGTTTGATATGAATTTGATGAGTTTTATTTGTTCAATTTTTAGGTTTTGGAATTGGGTTGTGGAAATTCCCAATTAAGTGATGAAATGTATAAAAATGGGATTAAGAACATCACTTGCACTGATTTATCCCCAATTGCTGTTGAGAAAGTGCAGAAAAGGTTGTTGTTGAAGGAATTCAAAGGTTTGTGCTTTTCTTTGTGGGATTTTCTTCCTTCAATGTTACAATCATCTTGCTTGCTGCTGTGAATTGTTGGCCACCATGGGTTTCCCGCTGCCAGTCCCAAGCCTGGATAAAGGAGGAGGGTTACGGTAGGCCAGTGACAGCCAGTATAAAACTTCGTCACATCCCATGACATGAGCCAAACAGATATTTTCGTGGGGGCGTTCCCTACTCAGCGACGCGCTGCACTTCCTAGACCCGGGTGTAGTGATAAGTATGCAAGGGTTGCTAGGTCGTCGCCCAGAAGCGACGCGCCACATTGCCCGAGTGTGGTGTCAAATGAGCAAGGGCGTGCCATTGGGGCGTTCCCTACTGAGCGACGCGCTGCACTTCCCAGACCCGGGTGCAGTGATAAGTATGTAAGGGTTGCTAGGTCGTCGCCCAGAAGCGACGCGCCATATTGCCCAATTGTGGTGTCAAATAATCAAGGACTTGGAGTTGGGATCAGGAGGGAGCGTGGGAGAAAAGAATTTAGTTTGCGGATTGGTTCTTGGAATGTGGGGTCTCTTACGGGAAAATCAGCAGAATTGGTAGAAGTAATGAAAAGACGACGCGTGAACATCATGTGCCTCCAAGAGACAAGATGGACAGGAGAAGGAGCTCGAGGCTTGGTTTTGGGGTATAAGGTATGGTATGTTGGGCAAGAAACGAGCCACAGAACAAGGAATGGTGGAGCTAGGAACGGAGTTGGTGTGGTTCTCGATGAGAGGTTGGCAAAAGAGGTGATCGAGGTCTATCGGAAGAACGATAGGTTGATAAGGCTGAAGTTGCTATGTGGCAAGGAGATTGTGAATGTTATCAGTGCTTATGCTCCCCAAGTGGGTTTAGATGCAGAAGAGAAACGACAATTTTGGGAGGACCTAGACGAGGTGGTGCAGGGTGTCCACCACTCAGAGAAGTTATATATTGGAGGGGATCTAAATGGGCACGTTGGGGCGAGCCGAGATGGCTATGAGAGTGTCCATGGAGGCTTTGGGTATGGGCAGAGGGACGCCGGTGGTGAAGCTATTATGGATTTTGCCCAATCATATGATTTAATTTTGGCTAATACTTGGTTTAAGAAGAGGGATTCACACTTGATAACTTTTCGGAATGGAGCAAATGCAACTCAAATAGACTTCCTGCTCACAAGGAGCATAGATAGACAAAGTTGCATAAACTGTAAGGTTATCCCAGGGGAGAGTGTGGTCACCCAACACCGGCTATTGGTAATGACTATTCGTCTGAAAGAGAAGGCGAAGAAAAAAGTTAGACAAGAAGAACCAAGGATAAGATGGTGGACCCTAAGGGATGCAAAAGCTAAGGTTTTTACAGAAAAGGTAATTGAAGAAGCGGATTGGGATGGAGAGGTGGATCCGGACATGACCTGGTTACGAATGAAGAACTGTTTCCTAAGAGTGGCCAAAGAGGTCTTAGGGGAAGTAAGGGGAAGAACTTCGGTACAGAGAGATACTTCGTGGTGGAATGAAGAGGTGAAAGCAGTAATTAAGCAAAAAAGGGAATGCTATCAAGCCTTAGGAAAATGTAGGAGTGATGAAACCTTTGCAGCGTATAAGGAGGCTAAGAGTAAGGCAAAGGCAGCTGTTCGCCAAGCAAAAGAAAAGGCATATCAGGAGGTTTATGAAAAGCTTGATTCCAAGGAGGGAGAAAGGATCATTTATAAGATGGCAAAGAGAAGACAAGAGGCAAGGAAGGATATTGGCATGGTGAAGTGTGTCAAAGATAAGAACCAAATGGTCCTAGTGCAAGAGGAGGGCATCAAGGACAGGTGGAAGGGGTACTTCGATGAATTATTTAATGGAAGTAATGGAGTTGTGATAGGAGATACCTCTATGAGTGATGAAGAAATCAACATGGAGTATGTGCGAAGGATTAGGAGAGTAGAGGTGGAGATTGCACTGAGGAAGATGAAACCTAAGAAGGCGGTTGGCCCTGATGGGGTACCGATAGAGGTGTGGAGGTGTTTGGGTAAGATTGGTATTGATTGGTTAACAAACCTTTTCAACAAGATATGGACGGCTACAAGGATCCCACAAGATTGGAGGAAGAGCACCTTGGTCCCGGTTTATAAAAACAAAGGAGACGCTCAAGATTGTTCTAACTATCGAGGAATTAAGCTTATGAGCCATACTATGAAGTTGTGGGAAAGGGTGATTGAACAAAGGTTGAGGGCATGCACAAGCATTTCAGATAACCAATTTGGTTTTATGCCTGGGAGATCTACTATGGAGGCAATCCATTTGATAAGACAAATGATGGAGTTTTATAAGGTAAAGAAGAAAGATCTTCATATGGTCTTTATTGATTTAGAGAAGGCATATGACAAGGTGCCAAGAGAGATACTTTGGTGGGCAATGTTGAAGAAAGGTATCCCACGAAGGTATGTAGACCTAGTTAAGGATATGTATCGGGATGTGTCAACAAATGTGAGGACATGCGGAGGGTTGACAAAAGATTTCCCTATTACAATCGGATTGCATCAAGGGTCTGCATTAAGCCCTTTTCTTTTTGCAACGGTTCTAGACGAATTAACTAGACCAATTCAAGATGAGGTTCCATGGTGTATGCTGTTCGCAGATGATATCGTTTTGGTGGATGAGACTAAGGATGGGGTTAATGTCAAGTTGGAGCAATGGAGGCAAAGGTTGGAATCTAGAGGGTTTAAGCTAAGTCGGAGTAAGACTGAATATTTGGTATGTCGTTTTGGCACTCAGAGGGGGACAAGCAATGAAGTGGTGAGTTTGGATGGAAAGGATTTGACCATGAGTGAATGTTTTAAGTACCTAGGGTCGATCATCCAGAAGAATGGTGACATTGATCAAGACGTGACCCACAGGATTAAGTCAGGGTGGCTTAAATGGAGAGCGGCCACGGGAGTGCTATGCGACCGCAGCATTCCCTTAAAGTTGAAGGGAAAATTCTACAGGACTGCCATAAGACCAGTGTTGCTCTATGGTACAGAATGTTGGGCTTCTAAGAAAGAGCATATTAAAAAGATGGAGGTTACGGAAATGCGCATGTTAAGGTGGATGTGTGGAAACACTTTAAGAGATAGAATCAGAAATGAGGTTATTCGCAAGAAAGTAGGTGTGGCGGGCATTGTAGATAAATTAAGGGAAAATCGTCTGCGTTGGTTTGGACATGTAAGACGGAGACCCGAGGGTGCACCGGTGCGAAGAGTGGAAGAGTGGGACCATGGAGGGATTAAACGAGGAAGAGGGAGACCAAAGATGACTTGGTTGGAAGGAGTGAGGAAGGATATGAAGTGCATGGATTTACGTGAGGATGAAGTTTTGGATCGTAAGGGATGGAGGAGAAAGATTTATGTTGATGACTACACGGAATAATCAAATTTGGTTCATGTTAGCCGACCCCACTTTTGGGATTAAGGCTTTGATTGATTGATTGATTGATTGATATTGTCATTTAGCCACTTTAAGTTTGTCCCGGCTTCGAATTTTGGATTTGGATTGAATTTTATAAGCCTATTGTTGTGATTATCTCGTATAATGCTGTTGATTTTTGGTGTGAACAACATAGCCTTCCATGGACATCCTCGGATATTTTCAAGGTGTACATCATTTTGTGCTTATGCAATATGTTGGTGTTGCTAATTGTTGCCCTTTCATTAAAATTCAATGTGAATTTAGAGAAGATTTGAGGTTTAACCACTTGTGGAAAGTCTGATTGTCAAGCTGTTTGTCTTGATTGATTATGAATATATTTTGGTTTAACAGTAGTGATTTTTGCATTTTCTTGCCCCCTTTATCTTAACTTTGGATGATATGTGCTGCCTTAAATGTCAGAGATAAAGGCCATGGTTGCGGACATGCTAGACTTGCCATTCGCAGATGATTCTTTTGATGTGGTTATTGAGAAAGGAACAATGGTGAGAACGATATTAGTAGCTTAGCCCTAACTATTTCGTTTGTAAGTGCTATTGGCTTTTAATCTGCCAAGTTTGGATATACTTGTCATTCAAGGATGTATTGTTCGTGGACAGTGGTGATCCATGGAACCCAAAAGCTGAAACCGTTAGCAAGGTCATGGCAATGCTTCAAGGCATCCATCGGGTCTTGAAGCCAAATGGTATCTACATATCAATTTCTTTCGGGCAGGTAGTACATTCACACTTTGGTTCACTGAATTATATAAGATCTAGCATGGATTTTTCTCTTCTTTATTTCTTAACTTTCTGCTGCAGCCACACTTTAGGCGTCCATTATTTGAAGCTCCTGATTTTACATGGTCGATGAAATGGAGCACCTTTGGGGATGGATTCCATTATTTTTTCTACACTCTAAAGAAGGTTAGATTAGTTGCTTTATGCTTTATGAAATAGGTATGGTTTTAGGTGTGAGAACATAACCAACATTTATTTACTGAAGGAATTTGTTACATATTCCTATAACCAGCATTATGAGTCTATTCTAATTTATAACAATTGAAGAAACAATTTCTTAAGTTAAGCTTATCTTGTATAAGCTCTTGGAATATATCAGCTGTTATATTACTCAGATTTGGTTAGAAGATGGATACAGTGCCAAGTGTACAACACAACCATCATGAAAACTTGCATTAATTTTTGTCCAAAATGAACATACTCATGTTTGATGTTGAGTTTCATATTTGAGCAATTGAGGTGAAATGGAGAATCAGAGTGATATTGAACTTATAGAATACTTGTAACTAGTATATGAGGAGAATAGTAGACAAGAGGACTTGATTTGTGTGTCATAGAAACCTGTATACCTCTTTACCGGTACATGTCATTCATATTATTGGATGTATGTTACTATGCTTCACTTAAACTTGCAATAATTAGCTAGGCCAAATGATGCTATCTTTTCTTTCCAATATGCAATTTGAATACCATGAGACTGCATCCTTTCGAAAATGATCCTTTAAAATTTGATCATGCATAATTATGTTCAGCTCTGTTATTGCTAATTTTTCTAAATGCAAGTGAATTATGTTTCTATGCTACAAACCACAGGGCACAAGATCATTGAATAATTATCAACCTAGTGAAAGGCTAAACCTTCCATCAATCTGCTTGTATCAAGATGAATTGGAACGTGAAGATTTCTTATTCAGGACCAACATTGATGAACTGGAGGACAACTAAAAAGGTGAAGTGGTCAAGAAGCGGTGTCGTTGTAATAGGATTTTTTGCAATCTTATTCTCTTGTTAACATTTCTAATGGTGATCATGAATTATGTTTTGCATTTGAAATCATTAGTCCTTATTTGCTCAAATGATTGGGCAGATCTTATTATCCAATTGCGTGATCCATAGCAATATAGCATTAGGAATTGCCCTCTAAGACAGTGTCCTACTGTTTTCTTTTTATTAAGGGGTCATTTGGTTGGAGCTTTTGGAATGGAGTTAGAGTTCATTCTATCCATTTTATTGTTTGGTTAGAATTTTTAGGGATGGATACTCATAAAAGAGGGTTCTAACTCAAAAAAAAAAAAAATAAAAAAAAAAATAAAAAAAAAAATAAAAATTAAAAAAAATTAAAAATTAAAAAAAAAATTTTAAAAAAAATATATAAAACAGTAAATTTCTTTCTCTAAGTTTGTACCAATAGACTACCACTTGGCACTTCCCCATTATTAATTTATTATCATTTCAAAAGTAATACGGAGTACGAAGTAGATGTATTCCTTTTCCAGTTTAACACCTAAATACAGTCGCCTATTTACATCTTACATGTATTTCAAATGCTTGTGAATTTGAAGGAGTTTCATTCTGAATTTTTAGCTTCGCGATATTTTATTTCCTCTTCTTTAATGAATGACAATTCACATCTTTCTAATATGAGGGTTTAGTGCCAACAATAGTTAAAGTGGTGTACATGAATATTGCAAAAGTCAAACTGAGACGCGTAAAATAAAATGAAGAAAGTATGTCATACACTTGTAACACATAATAAAGTGACAATTTAACATCCGCACGACCATATTCACCATAATTCATAAGCATACACAAATACATTGATACTTAAGACCTGTTCTCATAGATTGAACGACCTTTACACACACAACACACAAAAAAAAAAAAAAAAAAAAAAAAAAAAAAAAAAAAAAAAAAACTTAGCATTTGTGTACTTTCTGAACATTTACAAAAAAATGACTAATTAAATATAACGATTAAAAGTCAAGGTCAACTGGAGGATGTGCTCAAGTTTTTTCACTTATAAAAGTATAAATACACAGTACTCCGTATAAAACTAATCTCACCAGAAACAAAGTCAATTGAGTCTGTTTGGGTCCAATTTAGTCCAATTGGGCCTAGTCATTAAATGATCCAATCCAAAGCCCAAGGTCAAGGTTCAACTCTCCAGCCCATGCTAAAGTCAAGACCAGTTCTCAAAGGCAAGTCAATTGGGTCCAGGCCCACATCTCTCATATATGCCAAGGTATAAAAGCCACCAATGTGTCATTTTTCTAACAAGACAACAAAGCCTCAAGCAATTAATTCTCTTGCATAGCTTCCTCTCTACACATTGTACTGACTTCAGCATCGGAGGGGCCTTCCTCGGCAACACCCCCGAGGCTAGTTTATGTGTGTTTGCTGTGCAGGAAACCTTCGGCCCAACGTCATTTGGACCGAATCCAGTCTTCACCACCTTTTTGGACCTTCAGCGAGGTCCCATTGTTTTCATCCGAAACAATTTGGCGCCGTCTGTGGGGAAGACTTTCAAAAAATCTTTAAGCCAATTTCGCTCGTTCTACATCAATCTTAGTTCCAATGGCTAAGAATCGCAAGAACAAAAATGACGGTGCCTCTCCTATGAGAAAGCGCCGAAAGTCACTAGGAGGGGGCCCCCTAGAACGCCCCGCTTCTAGCCAATCTCCTCCCCGGGATAGGAGCCCCTCCGCGGGACCCTACTCTCGTGAGGAGTCTAGGGAGAGATCCGAATCTCCTATTATCCAGTCCAATCATCAACCGAGTCCACCTCGGCCGAATGACGACGACCAGTCCATTCAAAGGACTCAGTCTCATGCCCGGAGCCAATCCCGGAGCATTCGCTCGAACTCCCGCTCTCAGCCGAGGACACCCTTGACGGGACTCAATTCTGAGGAGGTAGTGAGAGCCCTAGCGGCCCTCATGGAGGCCATGAAGGGCCAGAGCATGCCACCTCCGCGTGACCGAACTCCTCCGCAAACCAGAAATCAGCGGAGGAACATCGGCCAGGAGGGGGGGAAGCTCTCCTCCTTCAAGGAGCTCGGCGAGTGGGAAGAGGACACTTGGAGAACCGAGAGGGAGAAGAACAGGAACTCTCACTTCTTCAGGAACTCCTCAACTCAGCTCACCACGAGCCGAACCCACAAAAGCAGCAGTTCAGCCTCTCGGCCAGAAACTGCCCACCGAAGCATTCACGACCGTCTCGGCGGTAGGGAACGGAGCGTGCATAGCCGCCTCTCTTACCCTGCAGCCGAGGCCCGGACCTCCCAGCCAGGGACGAAAACCACTTCTACCTCTCTGAGAGGGCGAAGCGCGGTCCCTTCGGCTGGGAACAAGGGAAAGGCTGTGATGCTACCTTCCAATTCCCCATTCGAGCAATGGATATTGGAAGCCCATGTGCCGACGGTAAAAATCCCGTCGCACATTACTTATGATGGGACTTCGGATCCGAAGGACCACATTGCCTCGTACGAGGCCCACATGCACCTTTGCCCCAGGTCCGAAGCGACTTGGTGCAAGTATTTCCCAACCACTCTCAAGGGGGTCGCACAATCGTGGATCTCCAAGGGAGTAAAGGAAGGCTCGATAACTGGGTGGGACGATCTGTCCTCCAAGTTTAAGAGCAAGTTTTCCACGGCCAATCGCCGAGAGAAGACCACTGCAGAGCTGATGGGCCTGCAGCAGGGGGAGTCCGAAAGTCTCCGAGACTACCTGACTCGCTTCAGCAACGAATCATCCAGCATTTCTCAGCTGGACCAAGGGCTGGCGGTTTTCGCTCTTCAGCACGGTCTCAGAACAGGGCCGTTCTCCGACTTCATGGTCATGAATTCACCTCAGACCCTGGAGGAAGCATTGAATGCCTCGGACAAGTACATCCGAGCCGAAGAGTGGAACAAAACAAAAACCCAACCCCAGTCTGGGGGAGGGAAACAAAAACAAGCGTCCTCGTCCGAAGGCCAAGGCCAGAAGACAAAGGGAAAGGCGAAAGCCTCGGAACAATCTTCGGCCAACGAGTCGAAGAAGGAAAAATCTGCCCCTTTCACGGGTAGATACGAATCCTACACTCCGCTCTCTCTTCCGCGTGCTAAGATCTACAGCGTGACGAAAGAGGAGCAGAGTTACAGAAAGCCGAGATCGCTCCCAGAGTGGTATCAGCGCAAAAATAAAAATCAGTGGTGCGAGTTCCACGAATCAGCGGGACACAACACTGAAGAATGTATCCAGCTGAAGGACCAAATCGAAGATATGGTCCGAAAGGGGTACTTGAAAAAATACATCGCGGATCACCGCGAGAAAAAAGAAGCAGAGAGGTCCGAAAAGGACTCTCGGCAGGAGATCGATTTCCCCCGAAAGAACAGCAAAACTGCGGAGGGAAAGTTCCCCCCAATTCACGTTATCTCGGGAGGATTATGTTCTCGGAGGGAGCACAAACGTCACCTCAGGGCTTTGACCCATCAGGTGAATCATGCTGATATACAGCCACCCCAGTCACCGGTGCCGAACATGACGTTCACAGCCGCTGACTGTCGGGGGGTGACGTACCCTCACGAGGACCCGTTGGTGATCATCGCCACGGTGGCCAACCATGACGTCAGCAAAGTCTTAGTTGACGGTGGTAGCGGGGCAAATATTTTGTTCCGAAGGGCCTACGATCAAATTAAGCTGAAGCCCAAGCACCTCACGCCGGTATCCTACCCAGTATCCGGATTCAATGGGGCTTCAACTTTTCCAGATGGGAAGGTTCTACTTCCTGTCACCATCGGCTGCGACGAAGCGGCTAGGAATGTCATGACCGAATTCTTGGTCATTGATGCTCCTTCAGTGTACAACGTGATTTTGGGGAGACCCATAATTCACGAGATCCAGGGAGTCGTCTCAACTTATCATCAGCTGATGATATACGTTTCAGACGGCGGCTTCCCCGAAAGGATCCAGGGCAGCCAAAAGGAGGCCCGAAGGTGCAACTACCTCAAGCCGTCCACTAGTCGTCCAGAGGACGATGATGAGGATGAGGAGGAGAAAGAAAAAGGGCCGAGCACGAAGAAGCCGAAAGGTCTAAGTGCTTCGGCACAAGGTTCTGTACCCAAAGAAAAAGGGTCAGAAAAAGAAAAGGCAAGCTCCTCATCTGAGCCGAAGGACTCAGAGAGCCTGCCGAGGAAAAAGTCTGGGACACCTGCTGACATAGACAGCAGGCCAGATAATGAAGAGTCCGGCCCCGCTGCTATGGAACTGGACCAGCAGACCGAAACGGTCGAGTTGTCTGAAGGAGACGCTGACAAATGTGTAACAATCGGGATGGACCTTGATCCGAACACCCGTTGTGACCTTATTCAGCTCCTCCGGGACAATAGAGATGTGTTTGCTTTCTCGGCAGCTGATATGCCCGGGATAAGTCCAGACCTCATCTCCCATAAGCTTAACGTCGACTCCACATGTCGGCCAGTTAAGCAAAAGAAGCGGAACTACTTCGCAAATAAGAACCGAGACATCGCAGCCGAAGTCAAAAAGTTACTGGATGCAGGTTTCATCGAACCTTGTCAGTATCCAGAATGGCTGGCAAATGTGGTGATGGTTCAGAAGGCTAATGGTACCTGGAGAATGTGCGTTGACTTCACGGACCTAAATAAGGCTTGTCCGAAGGACTTTTATCCCTTGCCGAGAATCGATCAGCTAGTCGACTCGACAAGTGGCCACGCCTTGCTTAGTTTCATGGACGCATTCTCGGGGTATCATCAGATCTTTATGCACCCCGACGACCGAGCAAAGACGGCATTCGTCACGAACGCCGGGGTGTACAATTACAAAATGATGCCCTTCGGATTGAAAAATGCGGGGGCAACTTATCAAAGGCTGGTGGATCAGGTTTTCGCCGATCAAAAGGGCCGAAACATGGAAGTCTATGTGGACGATTCAATCGTCAAAAGCAAAAAATCTGAGGACCATGTTAATGACCTGGCCGAAACCTTCGCCACCTTAAGAAAGCATCAGATGAAGCTGAATCCGAAGAAGTGTGTCTTCGGCGTGAAGTCAGGAAAATTCCTGGGATTCATGGTCAGCAAAAGGGGGATTGATGCCAATCCCTCCAAAGTCAAAGCAGCTCTAGATCTTCCCGAGCCAAAAACAAAAAGGGACGTTCAGCGGCTCACCGGAAGAATGGCAGCTCTCTCGAGGTTCATTTCTAGAGCTTCGGACAAGGGGTTACCTTTCTTCAAAGCCCTGAAACTCCCAAAAACAAAGGAGCTCGTTTGGGAAGAAGAGCAAAGAAAAGCCTTTCAGCAGCTTCGAGAGCATCTGGCTCAGCTCCCAACATTGGCAAGCCCAGTAGAGGGAGAGACTTTGTACTTATACGTGGCTGTTAGCCCAGCCGCTATCAGTGCAGTGCTGCTGAAAGAAGAAAACAAAATTCAGCAACCGATCTACTTCGTCAGTCACACTCTGACGGATGCCGAGACTCGCTACCCTCTGCTTGAAAAAGTTGCCTTCGCAGTAGTAGTAGCTGCTCGGAAGCTGAGGCCCTATTTTGATTGCCATCAGATAGTGGTCTTAACTGATCAGCCGCTGGAAAAAGTTCTCGGCAAAGTCGAAAAATCCGGTAGATTGGCCAAATGGGCTTTTGAACTCACTGAGTTCAGCATCAGCTACCAGCCGAGAACAGCCATCAAGGCTCAAGCTCTAGCGGACTTCTTGGCCGAATGCTCGTACCAAGAGACGTTAGACGATGAAAATAAAATCTGGACCGTTTTCACGGATGGATCCTCCACCGTAAATGGTTCGGGGGCAGGGGTAGTTATAACCTCTCCCGAAGGCAAATCTTTTGAGTATGCACTCAAATTTTCTTTCAAGTCTTCGAATAATGAAGCTGAGTATGAGGCAGCAATCGCCGGCCTAGAATTGTGCATCTCATTGGAAGCCGATCATGTCTGTCTAAAGACAGACTCTCAGTTGGTCGCAAATCAGATCCGAGGCGAATACGAGGCCAAAGAGCCCTCAATGGTAGCCTATCTCGCAAAGATCAAAGCAACTATTGCGAAACTGAGAACTTTTGAAGTTCAGCTGATCCCAAGGGGTCAGAATGCTCAGGCCGACGCACTCTCCAAACTTGCCAGTTCAACTCTTACTGAGCTGAACAGATCTGTGTATGTGGAAGTGCGCCGAGAAAGAAGTGTCGACAAAGCACCTGAAGTGTGTTGCGTCGACCCAGAACCTAGCTGGATGGATCCCATCCTAGCTTTCAAGCTTCGGGGAGAAATTCCCGAAGACAGAATTTTGGCCTCCAAACTGAAGAGAACTAGCTCAAGGTTCATCGTCTTCAGAGGAGAGCTTCTGAAAAAATCCTTCTCAGCCCCGTTGCTGAAATGCGTGGGACCAACAGATGCAGATTACATCCTTCGGGAAATTCACCTCGGCATCTGTGGGAACCACATCGGGGGAAGGACCCTAGCCCATAAGGCTTTGAGGGCCGGATATTACTGGCCCACCATGATCTCAGACGCTAAGGAGCTGGTCAGAAAATGCGAGAAATGTCAAAAATTCGCACCAGTCATCCATCAGCCAGCTAGAGACCTTCAGCCGATCCTCAATCCGCTCCCATTTGCCCAGTGGGGGCTGGATATTTTGGGACCTTTTCCAGATGCACCTTACCAAAAAAGATGGTTAATAGTCGGCATTGACTATTTCAGCAAATGGATTGAGGCTGAAGCAGCCTCGAATATCACAGAGCAAACCGTCAGGAAATTTATCTGGCAGAATATTATTACTCGCTTTGGTATTCCGAAGGTTTTTGTCTTTGATCATGGGAGGCAATTTGATAACCTACCGCTGAGGCGGTACACAGATCAATTCGGCATCAAATTGGCATATTCAGCAGTGTGTCATCCACAAAGTAATGGCCAAGCCGAAGCTGCAAACAAGCAGATCCTCAACGCTTTGAAGAAAAGGGTTGAAGATCAAAAGTCCAAGTGGATAGAGGAGCTTCCAGGAACCCTCTGGTCACTCCGGACAACCGAAAAAGAGGCAACGGGCTATTCACCTTTTGAGCTGGTGTATGGTGCCGAAGCCGTCCTACCAGTGGAGATTGGTTCTGAAAGTTTAAGAGTGCACCATTTCTCGGCTGAGAACGAACAACTTATGAAGGAATCCCTTGATTTCCTCGACGAAGTAAGAGACTCAGCCCGAGACAAAATGGCCGCTTACAAGCAGAGAATCAGCAAATTTTACAACCGAAGGGTCCATGCAAGGCCCCTCAAAATTGGAGACCTTGTCCTTCGGAATGCTGCTGCAGTTCAGAAAAGTCGAATCCATGGGAAACTCTCAGCTGCATGGGAGGGACCCTACGAAATTTATGACGAGCTTCAGCCAGGGACATACCGACTTCGGCAGTTGGATGGAACTGAGTTGAAAAATCATTGGAATGCTGATGTGCTTAAGAAATATCATGTATAAACCCTTCGGGGCGAAAAATCTTTGTAAGTACATTTTGAATCGTTAATGAAAGGCCTCAGAGCCACCATTTCCACAACGATTTGCAACATTTCATGCTTTCAAGTTTTCATTTTGCTATCTACTCTTTAAGGGCTTTTATTCAGCCTTGTCTGAAACCTTCGCCTTCGGGCAACTGGGTTTCAAATTGCTGACAAGCTCGTCTTTTTAAAGAACCCTGGTCTTTCAGCTGAAGTTCGACTTCAGTAAGACTTGTTCTCCAAAGACAATGAGTCCATGGACAAATCTGGGATATTGCCTTAACTGAGCCCCGTATCCCAGAAAGACATTGTCCGAGACATTGCCTTCAGTTGGCCTTGTGTTTCGGGTATCCATTTTTATAGATAGACAGAAAATCAAGCATAACAACTATTAAAGTTTTTTATCTCAGCCTCATCTGGAACCTTCGCCTTCGGGTAACTGGGTTCTAGATTGCTAACAAATTTGTCTTTTGAAGGAACTCCAGTCTTTCAGCTGAGGCTTAGCTTCAGTAAGACTTGTTCCCCAAGACTCTATGGACAAATCTGAGGTACTGCCTTAATTGAGCCTGGTATCCCAGAGGGCCACTATCTGAGACCTTGCCTTCAGTTGGCCCTGTGTCTCAGATACCCATTTTTATTCAGCTTTGTCTGAAGGATTAAAACCCAACTCAGTAATCCAAAGACTTGGATCTTCAGATTACTGGGGGGGCAAGGAGCACTGTCAGTGCAAGTTCATCTTCAGCAAAGTCTTCAGCTGAAAGCTTTGAACTTAGCAAATTTTGCTACAATTTCTCAAATTCAGAAAGAGTAAAGCATTCAAAATAAGACAGAGCAGTTGAAGAAAAAGGCATCAGATTAATGAGAACAATGCTCAGAAAATGAGCTACAAATTCAGATGTTCAGATAAAATATCGGCAGCCGTCCACAAACGGAAAATAACAGCTGCCGAGGTACACGCAAAAGCAATAAAGCAGTTTGTACATCAAGGCAAGCTGAAGCAAAAGGATACAAGGCAAAAAAATAATTCAGGAGCGGCAAGTCTAAAGTTGAGCGCACGATGAACCGCAAGATTCTGAAGACGACTGCCCGATTTCCTATGCTTCAGCCTGAGAATCAGACTGATCGGCAATGCTGGCTTCAGCACCAGCAGCAGATGAAGCAGGCCGCGCACCCTGCTGAGCCTCCCTCTCTTCGAGTTCCCTCTCTGCTTCTTCCTCAGCTTCCTCAGCTGCAAGAATCTCAGCTTCGGCCGGAGTTGGGAACTTCATGTGGGGATCTTCTGAATTCTGGATCCACTCAGCACACTTGGACCAGTCCAGATTTGGCTCAGCATGGAGACAGAGTCTTCGGCACACCCTGAGCCCGTTCGTGAATCCCATCTCATACTCTTCTTGAGTATAAATACGGGTCTTGAGCAGGGCCTCAGCATCTGCCAGCTTCTTCCGTACCTCCTCCAAGCTTTTCTTGGATTGATTCAGCTCTTCAGCGAGCTTGGAGGAAGCACTTTTCTGCTTGTTCAGCTCTTGCTGAACCTCTGAAGTTTTGGCCTTCAGCTGAGCCAGCTCATCATTTTTGGCCCTTAGCTGATCCTCAGCCTCTTGAAGCCTGGCTCTCTCAGCATCAGCATCAGCAGCAACTTCTGAGAGTTGGACGTTCTGGGCCTGGAGCTTTTCTTCAGCAGCCATTCTACTGGCTTCCGAAGCTTCTAATCTTTGCTGCACCTCAGCTTGTGCAGTAACTCCGTCCCTGATTCGGCTTTCAATGACAGCCTTGAATTTAGTGACGTCCACTCCCAAGTGGTCTCGGAGGAAGTTCTCCCCTTCTATCAGCGGGGGAAAAACCTCCTCTTCCATGGCAGTGCAGAAGGTCTGGAGGGCTTCAGCGGCCTTCCTCTCATATTCTTCTCCTTCCTTCTACTTTTCTTCGGCTGCTGCCTGCTTCAGCTTGGCAAGCTTCAGCTCTTCAAGAGCCACCTTCTGGGCATGCTCAGCCTCATCAACCCTATCTTGTAGGGAATCTATCAGCTCTACAGTGAGAGTCTGATTGTGCACAAACTGAAAAGCAAAGGCACAACTCAAAACAAAAAACTTCAAGCTGAAGAACTAGATAGAAAAATAAGGGCAAGTGTAAGAATTTACCTGCATCATCAGCAGCTGATTCATCCTTGCAGGGTCTGGGACAGATCTGCTGGATTCCCCTATCCCAGCAGTGGCCTTCAGCGACCAGGCCCTTGCCCTGTCTACTTCGGACATCCCAGCAAAATTGCCGAAGTAGACTTCTGCACCTTCTCGGTTCTGACCCCATATGGTGTCCCAGATATGATCTGGAATTGGAATTCGGGGGGCCGAGAACCCCATGTCTGCAGAATGCAGCGTCTGGAAGGAGGGAAAAGAAGACTCAGGAACTTCCTGAACCCTTTGAGGTTCAGCACCTTCTTCTTCAGCGGTCTTCTCTTCCTTTTCAGCAGAGTCGATGACGATGACTTCTGCTTCCCCTTCAGGTTTGAGGACGAAAGCCTCAACCTCTCTAGCTATGTCAGCTGAGAAACCCTCAGCAGCGGGCTTCTCAGCGCTTTCAGCTTTGTGCCCTTCGGCACTATCAGCCATCCCCTCAGCTGGGACCCCTCCCTTCGGATCGGGAGTCTTCTGGTCCACCTCCACCTCAGGAGGTGGGGGAGGGGTTTGCGGTGGGGATTGTGGTGGTGGTGGGGGAGCCCTCGGCTGTTCACCGCCTTCCTCAGGCTCCCTGATGTTTATTCCGGCGGGCCTCGGCCCCGTTGGGAAGTCGTGAGGGCCGATGATGGCCATCCGTCTCCTCCTTTTCCGAAGGGGCTGCTCGTCCATCTCAGAGTCTTCGGAGTCTTCGGGACGAGCAGGAGCTTTTCCTTCTCTCTGTTGTTTGCTCCCTTCGGACTGCAAAAAACAGGGGGGGCAAGAAAGGTGTGAGTAAAAAAAAAAAAAAAAAAAAGAGAAGAAAAAAGAAGAAATTTTGCTGAAGCCAAAAAGCTAGGCATAAACTCACCGAGGTCTCCAGCAAAGCCTCGTCCTCCTTTTCGGCTGCCTCCGCTGCTGCTTCTGCTTCAGCAGCTTGGGAGGACCCTTCTCCTCCTTCCAAAGCTTCAGCAGCTCGTGCAATCTCTTCGGCAGTACGAGCAGCTTCAAGCTCTTCGTTCAAAAGCTGACCCCAAGGATCTCTCTTCTTCCACCAAGGCTTCTGCCGCAAATAGTGGTCTGAAGACTCGATCAGGAAGTGGGTAGGGCTCAGATGGACAGGACGATCCTCGGACGGAGTAATAGAAGGGGCTCGGTCCAAGATGTTTCGTGCTTGGTCAACGCCGAGACGATCGTAGTCGATCTTGGCAGTGACCTCGTTCAGCACTGCACAAAGAAAATGAGCACGAGTTAGTTCAACAACGTCAAAGTGGCGAACAAAGTGCAAAAGCAGTAAAATAAAGTAAAGGGCTTCAGCCTCAGCCGAAACAGCTTACCATCTCTGAACTTTCGGCTGAGGCCGACAGCAGCAAGCATGTGCTCCTGAAAGATGTAGTGGTTATCAGGGAGCCAAGTTGCTGGAATGGTCTTCAGACGACCCCTTCCAGATGGGTTCTCAACCTTCCCAAAAATGTTGGCCTGCTCGAGGTTGCAATCACCTCGGCCATCGTTCTCTAAGGGGCCCAGACTGAGCATTTCTGGGTCAGGGTTGGAGAGATATCTCGGCGCACTGAAGACATGGGGATGGTCAGGATCTGTGGGCGCCCTAACCCAAATCCACTGGCCTCTCCAGTCCTTGTCCGAAGAATCATTCGGCCACATTGTCAGATGTCCTTGCCGAGACTCGATTCTAAACCACCCAGGACCATGGTTCCCATGTCCACTCTGGACGTTCGGCACCAGCTTGTGGATCTTCTTAAAACAGTGCAAGTTGGGATTATATTTCATGAACTTGCAGACCCAGAGGTATGTCATCACCCTTCGGATGCTGACAGGAGTTAGCTGACACAAGGAGACCTTGTAATGTATCAGCAAATCTCGGACAAATAAGTCCAAGGGGAACCTCAGCCCATACTGAAGCTGCCTAAGGTACACCCCTACATACCCCGGGGGCGGACGATGGATTCTATCAGATGCATCAGGCATTCGGCACCAATATCCATCGGCCTCCATTATGCCGTAGTGCAACTCAACTTGTTCAGCGAACCGATACTTTTCGGCTTCCAATATCCACCAGGAGTATGGGGCATTCTTTATCATAGCCGAGGCAACCTCGGGATCCTCCCACTCCTGATACCCGGGGAGAACGTCCCAAAGAACAGCAGGAACCACTTCGTCCTGCCCGGAAGTGCTCGGACCCTCCGTCCCTTCAGGAGGCGCCGATGAAATCGGAGTTGCCCTAATTCCCTCGGCAGGTTCGGACACAGCTTGTCCGTTCCATGTCCCAGTCCTATTCCGAGGATCTGGGATCGGCCTTGCTCTTCTAAGAGCACGGGCTCTACCTCTAACTCCTCTCGCCATTAAAGTTTCGAAGAAAATCGAAAGAAAAGGGGGAAGGAGTTCAAATCTGAAGAAAATCAAGCAAAAATCAGAGAAAATTACCTTTATCTGAAGCAGAATTCGCCGATCTACTGGTTCGGAATGATGAATTTCGGTTTCTAAGCTTATTTCTCGGGGATTCAGCGAAGTTTCGATACGGATTCAGGGGTTTTCGTGCGGGGTTCAATTTTGTGTGGGTGAAGAAATGAGGAAAGAGTGCGTATCTTTTGGTTTTATTTCCAGAAATGGGAATTTTAAGAGGTTCACGCTTAAAACTGCTCTTTAATTCCTCATTAAGTAACCGTTAAGCACGTTTCCCGCAATCTGATGACCCATTATCCGTCCAACTTCCTCCATTATCCATTTAACCGTCGTTATTTCACTAATTGCGGTTTAAATTCAAATCCTTGGATTAATTAAATCATTTACTTCCCTCCTTTTTCTGGTTAATCAAACCCGACCCGTCATTCTTCCAAATCGGGTCTGGGGGGCAAGTTGTTTGGGTCCAATTTAGTCCAATTGGGCCTAGTCATTAAATGATCCAATCCAAAGCCCAAGGTCAAGGTTCAACTCTCCAGCCCATGCTAAAGTCAAGACCAGTTCTCAAAGGCAAGTCAATTGGGTCCAGGCCCACATCTCTCATATATGCCAAGGTATAAAAGCCACCAATGTGTCATTTTTCTAACAAGACAACAAAGCCTCAAGCAATTAATTCTCTTGCATAGCTTCCTCTCTACACATTGTACTGACTTCAGCATCGGAGGGGCCTTCCTCGGCAACACCCCCGAGGCTAGTTTATGTGTGTTTGCTGTGCAGGAAACCTTCGGCCCAACGTCATTTGGACCGAATCCAGTCTTCACCACCTTTTTGGACCTTCAGCGAGGTCCCATTGTTTTCATCCGAAACAGAGTCTTTAAAAAAAAATAAAATAAAAAATTAACAAGTCAAAACCTAGTATTCTGCAAAATCAAGAAAATCATCATATCACTTGATTTTGTTCTCTGTGTATCTTGCTTGCTCTATTCCAGATTACATGGCTGATAGCATTAGCGAGGCCGATTGCGACTATTATTCGCACAACTCCAGCGATGACGACGACCTTGAATTTGACGATATTAAAACCGATCATCAATGTCATCCTCTCCCTTCATGTCAGGTCCTGTTTTTTTTCTGTAATTCTTTATTACTTGCTCTGTTCTTTAAAGATTTTTATACTGATTTTAAACTACTCTTTCTTATTTCAATCTGATCCACCATTTACGTACTACACTACATATATTCAGATTATCATGGATTTCACGCGTCATTTTCCTCAATTATTCCCTATTCATACTTCTTTCGTCCCTAATATTATGTTTCAATCTTAGTCATGTGAAATTGAAATTCGACTCATCTTTATTATCAATATTGAATTAATGTTTTAAATGAATATTTTATGGGTGAAGGAAATTAAGAACTGAACTGAACTGAAAATAAGCTGAAGAGAACAGACTCTTAGACCAATCGTGATTCATTGGGTTGCTTTTAAGAGACTATACTTGAAATCTCAAAAAATAGTTATGATATTTATATTATGTTACTATACTAAAGTTTTTTTTTAATTCTATTGCCATTACTTAAGTCCATAATTAACTTGGGATTTAACTTAAAAGAAGATAATTATGATATTTTAGTCTCGTTAGTATCATGTGTATTAAACTAATTAACAAATAGTTCATATGAAAAGTGATAATTAGGTAATTAATTGATCTTGACAAATTGGCTTAATTGACTTGTAAGTAAATAGTGGAAATAAGGGCTCTTTTTAAAACAAAGCATTTTTTTTTCCATATTATTTTACTATATACGTACGTAATAATAAGAATAAGGGCCAATAAGAAGCGTTTTTCTATTTAGATGCCTTTCTTAGGAGAAAAAGCTAAGCACAAAATGACAAGTTGTTGAATTGAAGAAGCAAAGTTGAGCTCTACTTTTATGTAGTGTAAATTTAAAAAGAGTTGGAATAGTTTGTTCCACTAAGTCTTTTCCACTTACATTACTAAAAAAAAGTATCTCTAATAGCGTTTCAAATTTAGGTAATCTCCCGTTCTTTAACAATTGCAACATTGGATGGTATTCTGTATTACTAATAAACACGTGGCCTACCTGCTTTTGGTAGGTAGCGTGTTATTGTTTTTCTCTTCCAACTTGCTTTGCAAATTCATTGATTATTCTTGGATGTTTGAAATCGAACAAAAGGTCTAAAGTTGGTCATTTTAGCCTCCATGGACTTCATACATGCGAATTACACTGCCTTGAATTTAAATTCTCTTATGAAATTCTATGAAAATCTGAAACTGATTTTGTTATACCTTGATGTGGTACTTGGAGGCTGCTAAACCTTAACAACAATGGCAAAGGTCATCTCTTTTGCTGATTTTTTATTTTTTTATTTTTTTGTTAACAATATTAGGAATTGAAACTCTTTTCTGTATTCCATTATTTGCACAAGGATGATCTGATGTACAGGAATTTATTTGTATCTGCTTGAATCGGATCGGTCAATACATGTCAAATGATTTTGGAAGTTTTGGAACTACCAACAGTCTAATGATATTGATTGAGATTGCATATGATCAAGTTATGATTTCCTATATTTTGGTTCATGCAGGTGATTACAAGCGACTCTCTATTAGCTGCACAGGTATACCTTACTCTTTAGTTCTTTCTAACAAGTTTATATTTTGATATAGTATTTCGAATTCCCTGGTTTAATTTTAGGATCACTTCTGTTTTTCTGTCAGTGGGATGTTTTACAAAGAGTGATGGACTTATTGATGGTGGGAGTACACCACGCTCGTACTTTACTTATTCATTACCATTGGGATGTTGATAAGCTAGTCACGGTGTTTGTTGAGAAGGGCAAAGATCACTTGTTTGCGGAAGCTGGAGTTAAAATGGTTAAATGCCCTGATCTTGGCACCTACTTATCGCCTTCTTCAACTCTCTTCTGTAATGTTTGCATGGAGAATGTTCGGTACAATGAAACAACTCAAATGGATTGCCAGCATACATTTTGCAACAATTGTAAGTACTCCTACTTCACTAAACCTGGTCAATGGTAATATGCATTTATTAATGACCAATTATGGTCTACATTGCTAATGAAATTGGTCTGTTTTGTTGGCACGAAAAGTAACACTCCCATGAATCGGATTCTGTAGTCCAATCGCAGGGTAATTTGTGATATTTTGTGTGTATGATTTTCTTTACCATATAGGAATGTAACTTTACCTGATATCAGACCTGATGTCTGTAAACTGCAATAGCAAAATCAAAGAAAAAACTTTGAAACATTGTTAGAGCAATTTGAATACCTTTTTTTTAATTGCATGTTTATCTCTGCTACCATAGTTTTTTATTGTTCATATTATTAACTAATAGCACTATTATATTTATTGTACGTTGTATATGCTTTTTAGGCTGGACAGAGCATTTTATTATGCAAATAAGGGAGGGTCATAGCAGGCGAATTAAGTGCATGTCACACAAATGCAATACAATATGTGATGAATCTGTCATACGAAACCTAGTAAGCAAGAGAGATCAAGATCTAGCAAAGAAATTTGATCGATTTCTACTAGAATCATACATTGAGGAGAATAAATTGGTGAAATGGTGCCCGAGTGTTCCTCATTGTGGAAATGCTATACGTGTTGAGGGTGATGTGCTTTGCGAGGTGGGATGTACATGTGGGTTACAGTTTTGTTTTAGCTGTTTATCAGAAGCACACTCTCCTTGTTCATGTTTGATGTGGGAATTGTGGACAAAGAAGTGGAAAGATGAATCGATGAACCTAAATTGGATTAAGATCAATACGAAGAACTGTCCATCATGTCATAAGCCTGTGGAGAAGAATGGAGGCTGCAATATTGTCAGATGTTTGTGTGGAAAGCCTTTCTGGTGAGTTTGCTCCGCTCTTTTATTCTTACTGTCTTTTCATTTCTAAGAATTTTGAACAAGTTCCGATTAGAAGGCTAGGCAATCAAATGGTTTTTTTTCAATGAAGTATTTACTCGATTACAGAACTTAGTAATTGGACTTCTTGTAACTTTTTGTGACAACATAAAAAGTTAATAAGATGAAGAGAGTATTTTAAAGATATAGTACAGAATTAGATATGTTATGTGCTATTATCGACTTTGCTAAGTGTTTGTTTAATATTGTTTCTAATAGTTGGGTGTGTATGCAAGCAAGGAGCTACAACCATGCCTGTGGGCGTTATGTAGACCCAGACGATTCAGTTGAGCTTAGAAGAAAGACCCTCTACCGATATAGGCACTATTATGAACGGTTCAAAGCACATAGAGATTCCTTAAATCTTGAGACTGAACTAGAGAAAACAGTAAGAAAAAAGATCTCCTTTTGTGAAGAGGAGACAGGGCTTCGAGAGTTTAACTGGTTGGAGAAAGGAATGTGTGTATTATTCAGGTCAAGACGGGCTCTATCATACTCGTATGCCTTTGCCTTTTACATGTTTGGAGATGAATTATTCAAGAATGACCTGAGTAAACAAGAGAAAAAGATTAAGCAGAATCTATTCGAGGATCAGCAACAGCAATTCGAGGCTAATGTTGAGAAACTCTCAAGGTTAATAGAAGAGCCATTGGACAAGTACTCTGTGGATGAAGAAGTCAAGGCTATAAGATCAAAAGTGATTATTTTGTCTAATGTTGTTGGCAAGTGCTGCAAGAGTATGTAAGTGCTGCATCTTCTATATCAACACTTAGTTACAAGCATGTTTTTGTGTTTTTCAAGTTTAAATTCCAATGCTGATCTTGTTTTAACAACAATGATGTAGGTATGATTGCATTGAAAATGATTTACTAGGCTGCCTTCGTTACAATATTCATAATATCGCGCCTTACAGATCAGATGGAGTTGAGAAGGCGTCTGAGCTCTCTGCTAGCCTGTCTAACACGGGCAGTCAAGGCATACCATCAGAGGAAGAGATAAATGGTAAATAGATTGGTCAATTTTTGTTATTTTTTTTTGTATCCCATTTCAATTAACAAAGATAAAGGAGGATATCATATTAACCCATATTGTACATCATGCTAAAAATTCGCAATTTTAAGATGGATAATTAACTAACTTTTGATGGTTTTGTAGGGTGGATGGTAGAAATCGACGAATCTTCAAAATTTGATAGATCGAATAAAAGGTCGAGGGTTAGTTGATGCATGCTACATTTGGCAATGGCTGTACAGTGTTGTGGCAGATTCAGAGATTTCTTGTGATGAATTCATCCAAAGAGTTTCTTGATTTATGATTGATAATAAAGGTTACTTGATCATATTTTTCCAAGAAAATCATGATTGTAAAGTTTTAGGATTATTTTATGTATAACTCCATTGATAAGGAAATTGGTGTCACATTAACAATGTTATGAACTAAAGAGCAACAATTGGTAGTAATTTAGACGTGATTTGATCCTACATTTTCAATACATATTTTACATTTTAGATGTGACTTGATCCTATATTTTCAACACATTATCACATTCAAATAAAATGCATTTAAATGAATTGCTCGGTTTATGTCAAAAAAATAAAATGTATTTAAATGATACTTACCTCCGTTTTTTTTAGTTGACACGTATTCCTTTTTAGGAGTTTATTTTTAGTTGACACGTTTTCTTTTAGGATAATTTTTATGCCTTGTTTTTTTAATATACCCCACTTGCTTTATCAAATTCTCTCATCTCCTCTCCTTAATATGTGTGCCTAAATTAAACGTGTCAACTAAATACGAGTAGAAATGGAGGAAGATTATGCATGGTCACACTATGATATTCATGTAATGAACACAAATGTTGTACATTGTATATAAAAAGAAATCATTTACGTAAAATTAGTCATGCAGCAAGGACTTGCATGATTCGTTTTCAATGTTTGATCACATGAAATAGGTTTTGATCCAATATACATTAGAAACATAAAAGATATTGGTGGGGAGGGGTTATAGTAGAAAAAGTTATTTTAATACATTTAATTGTTAATAAAAATTATTAACCAATCACAATACATTTGAGCATATACCGTCTAAACTTCTAGAGGTTGTATTATAAAAGTTGCTTTTATTTTTACAACACTTGATCATTGTATCTAAACATCATATTATCCTGAGATAATAAAAAAAAAGTTGTTTCATTTTAGAAGACCGGATCATTATTGTATTATTTCTGGCAACTTAATGCTAAATTTGATAATATATATTATTATTGATTTATTTAAAATTTACTAGTAAAAGAGTTAGATTTTGACGAATTTTACTAGAAGTGTGAATGTTAAATGAAAGATAAATAACTATGTTAAATAAAATCTACCAGTAAAAGAGTACGGAGTAGTATAACTGTATAAGTGTTAGTATTATTTAAAATTACTTTAAAATTACTTTTTCCTCTTAAAATAATTTTTTTTCCCTCTTAAGCAAAGTATACATTAAACACAAACTTTCATATGTGGCTAGCCATACCATGCGGCCAGCCACAATATTAGGCCCAAGCGTGTCAAGGCCGGCCCAGACTCGTAACGGCGTTTTGTTATAACGGGGTATCGTTATCAGTTTTGAATTTCTTTTTTTTTTTCCTCTTTTTTCTCCAAAAAGAATGTTAATCGCCATTTCTCTCTCTCTTGTCACTTCACTCTACATTCTGTCTTTGAATTTCTCTCTCTAACTTCAGTGTTTTCTCTCTCCTCTTTCTTCTTTCAAATTCTCTTTGTTCTTTAATTCTAATTTGTTCATCAATGTGAAAAATCAAAATCGTTTACGGTAAGGGTAGCAAAGCTTCTTCTGCGAACAAAAATGGCGACGATTCAGGGTTTTTTTTTTTTTTTTTTTTTTTTGCGCTTTTTTGTATCTTTTAATTCTGCATTTTGTTTTCGATTATTTTTTAGTTTTTACTTATATTTTTATTTTTTTTTAATTTCAGATTCTGCTACAATTAAAGATACTGATGATTCAGGTTTGTTATTTTGCATTTTGTAATTTGTTGTTCATTTTTGGTTAGATTTTGTTAGTTATGTTTTTCGTTTTTAATTTCGTTGTTTGAACCCTAATTTTTCTTTATAGTTGTTTTTTTCGTTTTTGAATTACGTTTTATGAACCCTAGTTTTTCTTTATTTGTATTTCCAGATGTTTTTTCTGTTTTGAATTATGTTTGATAATATCAATTTTCAAACCCTAGGATGTAATTTTGACGTTTTTTTATGGTTTTTTCGTTGTTTGTTGATCGTTTAATGTAGTTTATTGTTATGCATTATTAACTTTGGTTATTATAATTTGTGTTAATTCTTCTGTTTTATACATTTTTTTTTGGTATGGTTTTGTTCTGTTTCAAACAAATTGAATTGTATAGTTCTATGATTTTTTTCTGTTTTATCGAAATTGAAGTGTATACTTATTTGATTTATTGTTATATGTTACATTTTTTTTTATAATCTTTGTTTTTAAAAGGTTTTGATCTATTTTTGTCCTAGTTTTTAATGATTTAATTTTTAAGTCACTGATTGTTGTTCATTTTGTAGTTGTTTATGTATCAGAAAAATGAAAATTAAAATATCTACTGTTTTGTTGTTTTTATTGTGTGTTTTTTGTAGCCTTTAGCATAGATGTTACTTAAGAGGTTTCTGTAAGGGTTACTTTAGGGGTTACTACATTTTATACTAGAGAGGTTACTTGATTGTAGTTGTTGTATTACATATGAAAGGTGTTATATAAACGGTTTTCTAGAGTTTAGTTAGTCCATGGGTTATCTAAGGGGTTACTTTAAAATTTACTTGGATTTAATTGGCACAGGAGTTACTTAAGGGGTTACTTAAATGTTTTCAGACATTAGTTACTGGATGGGGTTACAAGAGGGGTTATTTATCAGGTTACCACATAAGAGTTATTATAGGGGTTATCACAGGGTTTACTTAAGGAGTTAGTACAGGGGTTACCTAATGGGTTACTTTTAAAGTTACTATGATTTAGCTAGCACAGGAGTTACTTAAGGGGTTACTTAAATGTTTTCAGACATTAGTTACTGGATGGGGTTACAAGAGGGGTTACTTATCAGGTTACCACATAGGAGTTATTATAGGAGTTATCACAGGGGTTACTTAAGGAGTTAGTACAAGGGTTACCTAATGGGTTACTTTTAAAGTTACTATGATTTAGCTAGCACAGGAGTTGCTTAAGTGGTTATCTAATTGGTTAGTTTTAAAGTTACTAGGATTTAGCTACCATAGGAGTTTTGCTTAAGTGGTTACTTAAAAGTCACTAGTTATCACAGGGGGTTTCTTAACAAGTGATTTTTAGTAGTTATTAAATGGTTTACTACAGGGGTTACTTAAGTTATTTTTAGATGTTATTATAGGTGTTACCACAGTGGTTACTTAAGTTATTATTAGAGAGGTTACTATACTTGGTACTTTAAGGATTACTAAAGGGGTTACTTTATTTAATTTGATTTTGTTGCTTGTGTAGGTGTTGTGAATGATGGTGGCACTGAAGTTTTGCAGCAAGCTTCTGGAAATATTGCTGCTGATTCTAGTCTGTTGTTGATGGGGCTGAAGTTTTGGATAATGCTTCTGTTACTGAGCTTAATGACCAAGATGATGCTACAATTCTCTCTTCTATACCTCCTGCTAAACAATTGTACTTATTGGCTAAAGATACTTGTCACTCAGTGAAGAATAAGAATGAAGATGCTGAGGTTAAGACACAAGCTGTTGAAGATGCTGAGGTTAAGGCAAAAGTTTTGGTAGTCAAGAGTACTGATGAACATTTTGAGGGAAAAGTAGGTGTTAAGAAGAGAAGTAGGAATTTGGTTAAAGATGAAGATGTGGATGTAAAACCAAAGGCTAGGAACGCAAAAACATCAACAACTCTCTCTGAATCTGTTATTGAGTTGAAACCTTCTACTAGAGCTTCTACATTAAAAGAAGGCGCAGATGCTGAAGTTGTTGATATTGAAAAAGGGTAAGATAAATTATGTAATATTTATATGTTTTAATATATGCATATTATAATACTTAGGGGGTTATATCTGGGGTTACTTTTTAGTTACTAGGGTTATATTAGTGGATACTTAATATGTTTGAATATGCAGTATGGGGTTACTTGAGGAGTTATTATGGCTTACATAAGGGGTTACATGAAATGCTTTAATTTCTTTTTACTTATTATGAGGTTACTTAAGGGGTTACTTGTTATATAAGTGGTTACTTGAAATGCTTTAATTTCTTTTTACTTTTTATGAGGTTACTTAAGGGGTTACTTGTTATGTTTTAGTATGAGTTGTATTTTTAATTGATGTTTTTTTTTTCTTATATGATTTGTTTCAATATGCACATATGGGGTTACTTAAGAATTTATTAGGGGTTACTTAAGGGATTAGTTGACTTCTTTTTTTATTCTTTATATATTTTAGTTATATATGATGTTACTAAGGGGTTACTTCTTATTTTTTATTATGATTTGTATTTTTAATTCATGTTCTTTTTATTTTGTTTAGGGTTTCTGATGTTACTGTTCGTTGTAGACCTTCTGGTGTAGTTGAATTAATAATGAAATTGATAGCTGAAAATAAAAAACAAAGACGAGTTGTTTATGATATTGGTTTTGGGAGCTTGTTTTCGATTAAAATGATTGAATTCCCAAGGGAAATGATACGATGGCTTTGCAAATGTTTTGTTCCTAGCAGTAGGATGTTTGTTATGCCTAGTGGTGAGAAGTTTCAATTAATTGCTGCTGATGTGCATGATGTATTTGGGATTCCAATGGGTTCTCTGCTTGTTCCAATTCTCGCTCGGGGAGATAATGATTTAAAGGTTGCTTGGAGAAAAAAAATATGGGAATGCAAAGTCCGTAATCACTGTGAATTAGTTGGAGCAATTACTGAAATCAGATGTGGGTATGCAATCTGGGAATTCAGAGTTTAAAAAGTGTTTTTTGATGTTTGCAATGATCACATTACTAACACCCACTACAAATAGGTTGGCTGATCTAAAGCTTGTTTTAGCTTTGGAAGATGTGTCTATGATTGCCAAATATAATTGGTGTCAATATGTACTTGATGATTTAGCTGATAAGTTAAATGGTTATAAACCTAAGCAAAGTTATATTGCCGGTTGTGTTTTATTGCTGCAAATTAGCTATTTCCATCGGCTTCAGTTTAGAGGTATTGCTTGTCCTACCTCTCTGCCACTGATCAAACATTGGAGTAATTCTGATATTAGACAAAGGTTGGCTAATGAGTGTTCAGTTTATGGTGTTGGCGAATTGGATAAAGATACATATCCAATAACTGAAGTAAGGGGTTACTTAATTCATTTGTACAATAATATACTTATGGGGTTACTTAGGGGGTTATTATTTAACAGATTTATAGAATGTATAAGTAAGGGGGTTACTTATGGGGTTACTTAAGAGTTTTCCTGAGGGTGGTTACATGGGGGGTTAAAAGAGAGCATATTTACAGAGTAGTTATTAGAAGGGTTAATTTAATTAGAATTTGTAAAAATGAAATTATTTTATTCTCTGTTTTTTTTATTTATTATTGTTTGTTTTTATTGGTTATGGGTTAGGGGTTACTTAATTAATTTGTACAATAATATACTTATGGGGTTACTTAGAGGGTTACTTAGGGGGTTATTTAACAGATTTATAGAATGTATAAGTTAAAAGAGAGCATATTTACAGAGGGGTTATTAGAAGGGTTAATTTAATTAGAAATTGGGAATATCCAGGTAGGTTACTTAAATGTTTTGTTAGGGGGTTACTCTAGTGGTTACTTAAGTTATTTCCTGTGGGTTTTTTTAGGTTTTTTCTGTTGTTAATGGTTTTGTTATGTTGTTATTTTTTTAGTTGTATAGAAATTATAAAAATTTTAACTATTATGTTTATATTTTAAAGAAAATTTTACAGTAGTAAAGAACTATTTAAAATAAACAAACATAAAAATAGAACTATTTCAAATAAACAAACATAATAATAAAACTAAAACTAGAACTACTTGAAATAAACAAACATTATAATAAAACTAAAACAACTTTGGATTTAGAACTGGTGTGACTGTTCCAAACTCTCTTGTGTCTCCTCTTGCTTGCATTGCTTTTGTTTTCTTTGGTTTAGGTTGCTTTCCTTTTTCAAAGTGCCCCTTAATTCTTTTACTTCTTCCTTTAGTGTTTGCCCTTTCTGGATCCTTCACTGTTGGTATTTCTTCTTCATTTTGCTGCTGTATTGATGTTTCATTAGATTGTTCTCCTTCTTGGTGTGCTTCTTGCATTTCTAGTTGTGTTTTTTATTTTTTCAGCATCCTCTTCAATTTTCCTTAGTTGTCTCTCTATGAAGCTTCGTGTCTCTTTGTGGTGTTGATATTTAAGAACAAGATTGTAAGTCTTTCTTGCCATTGTATGACGCCAAGACATGTATTTTTCTTTCTCTGTTGAATTTTCTGCTCCATTGTCATCTTTTTTTTTCCACACATGAGCTTTAGCTAACTTTGTCCACCTTGCTGATATATATTGATGTAGAATTCTTGTAACAGAGTGCTGGTGTAAGATACGTAAACAGTGATAACAAAGCCATCCTACTTCTTCAAAAATTTTGCATGAGCATGTAACTTGATTTTGTGTACTGACAAATGTTACCTTCTGCTTAGTTGATATGTCATTTTCAATTTGCACCTCATAAAAATAATGATCTCCCAATTGACCATGTAGATATGCTATGCATCCTGTTGAATAACTAGACTCTGTTTCAAAATCTCTAAAAATTGTCTGTGTGTATATCTCTGATGCATGCTTCAGTAGTCCATACATAGGGAAATGTGAAGTTGGTTCAGAGTTTGAACACTTAAAATTTGCATCAGATTCGTTTTTCCTCCATCTCTTCACGGTTTGCTTGAATATTCTAAAAAAGTCTGACAGATTTGTGTTCTTATTTGCTTTAAATCCAACATGTACTCTCACTTCTCTGGGAAGACAAAATACCAGCAGAAAAAAAGTCCTTGCTCAGAGCTGTGCACCATTTCTGTCTAAGGTTATATAACCTTTTGAACCAGGTATTTTTTTCAAGTTTATAGGTTGTTATCATGTGATCCCAGCAAGCTTGAAATTCTTCTGCTGTGACACAACCACTTAGGCATTTATTGAATGCATCTTTGAAAGATGTGTTTCGTTTTAATGATCCAAATCTTGAAACAACATTTTTTATTAAATGCCAAATACACAACCTATGCCTTGAGTGAGGAAATACCTGTAAGTATACAAGGAAATCAAAGTATTACTTTTAGAGGTTAATTAATCAATTTAAACAGTGAGTTACTTATGGGGTTACTTAGTGAATTTAAACAGGGATTACTTTTAGAGGTTAATTAATCAATTTAAACAGTGGGTTACTTATGGGGTTACTTAGTGAATTTAAACAGGGATTACTTTTAGAGGTTAATTAATCAATTTGATCAGTGGGTTACTTAGGGGGTTACTTAAGGGTTACTTATGGGGTTACTTAGTGAATTTAAACAGGGATTGCTTTTAGAGGTTAATTAATCAATTTAAACAGTGGGTTACTTAGGGGGTTACTTATGGGGTTAATTAGTGAATTTAAACAGGGATTACTTTTAGATGTTAATTAATCAATTTAAACAGTGGGTTACTTAGGGGGTTACTTATGGGGTTACTTAGTGAATTTAAATAGGGATTACTTTTAGAGGTTAATTAATCAATTTAAGAGGTTAATTAATCAATTTAAACAGTGGGTTACTTAGAGGGTTACTTAGGGGGTTATTTATTGAATTTAACTTATGGGGTTACTTAGTGAATTTAAACAGGGATTAATTTTAGAGGTTAATTAATCAATTTAAACAATGGGTTATTTAGGGGGTTACTTAGGGGGTTATTTATTGAATTTAACATATAGGGATAACTTTTAGGGGTTACTTAATCAATTTATACAGTGGGTTATTTAGTTGGTTATTAAAACCCTATATATACAAGTAACTCTATTTTATAAAAGTAACTCTCAAGTAATCCTATGTAATCCCTATGTATACAATGATATACTTTGGGTGTTACTTAGGAGGTTATTTAACATATTTATATAATGGACAAGTTAAGGGGTTACATAATGGGTTACTAAATCAATTAATTATACAAACATAATTTAGGGAATTACCTTTTCAATTGCATTAGACATTGCCAAGTCTTGATCTGTGAATATTGTAGCAGGCTGACTCCCTCCCACAGACTTTTTAAAAGTTGATAAAACCCACTCAAACGTGTCAATCTTCTCATCGGCTATAAATGCATACCCAAACATCACATTCTGCCAATGATTATTGACTCCCACTATAGGTGCACATATGAGGTTGTATTTGTTAGTTCTGTATGTGGTATCGAAAACAGTTACATCACCATAGATATCAAAGTCTTCCTTCATTTCAGAGTCTCTCCAATATATGGTTGTTAATCTGTTTGTGTTTTGATCACCTCCTAGCTTAAATCTGAAGAAAAAATCTTCTTCTTCTACCTGTCTTTTATATAGATTGTCTATAACAGTTTGTGCATCACTCCCTTCAATTTCTTTCATTTTTCTTCTTGAGATGTAGTTTAAATTGTCCATCAAAGTATGTCCTAACAAATCTTCACCACCATCTTCATTAGTCATCAAATTGTAAGCTTCAGTTGGCTTTAAACCACTCTCTGCCATAAGGTCAATTAATTTTGCTTTATCTTCACTGATCTTTCTCTCTGACCTGTGTAGATGTTGTCATGCTTTTCTTGTTAACTCTTGGTTGTGATTGATGACATGTTCTTCTATTTCAAATAGACCTTCCTTGTTTTTTTTTGCTCTTATAAATGCTTTGCATCCTGTTCTTGTATTAGGAACTTGTTTTACTTTTCTATTGGTTTCATTGGCTAGAGGAGGAGTTTTTTGAACTTTGGGTTTACATCTAAATCCTTCTTTAGAACAAACAAAATATTTTCCCTTTATTTGTTTGTTATCTCCTTGAGTCCATCTGGTGGTAGATAGTCTTATGCCAAATCCCATAGCAAATGCATGCTTTTTATATATCTCACAAATTTCATCCAAAGTTTTTGTTGTAAATCCTATCAGGCTTCCTGTATAGTCAAAATCTTCATCTTGTTGAGTCTTACTCTGTTGTGTCAGGTTGTTTTCATTTGAGTTTTCTTCTGTTATTGTACTTTGAGTCTTTTCTGCTGTGTTGTCACTTAATCCTGTTATTAATGTAAAATAAAAATTTAGATACAGATAATTAGTAAAAAATAGGGGTTTTTACTTAGAGGTAATTAGAAGGATTACTTAGAGGTTATTGCAGGGGTTACAGGGATTACAAGAAGTATTACCATAGGGATTACCAAAATGGATGTCTCACAGCTTACCATAGGGGTTACCAGTAGAGTTACCAAAAGGTTTACTTGAGTGGTTACATGAGAAGCTACTTAAGTGTAACCAGAGGGGTTACCCTAGGGGTTACTATAGGGGTTACTTGAGGGGTTACCAAAATATGTAACTAAAAGGGTTACCAAAGGGATTACTAGAGGGCTTACAAAAGAGGTTACTAGAGGAGTTACTATAGGGGTTACCAAAGAGGTTACCATAGGAGTTATCACAGGTATTACGACAGGGGTTAAAATAGGGGTTACCAAAAGGGTTAGTATAGTGGGATTACCAAAACAGTTACCAGTGAACTTGGCAACAGGATTATATAATGGGGTTACCTGATGGGTTACTAGAAGGGTTACATGAGGGGTTATTTTAGGGGTTACCTTAGGGGTTACTTTACGAGTCACCTTAGGGGTTACTTTAGGGGTTACCTTAGGGGTTACTTGAGGAGTTACTAGAGAGGTTACTTGAGTGGTTACCAGAGGGTTTACATGACGGGTTACCGAAAGAGGCTACTAGAGGGGTTATCAAAGGGGTTACTATAGGGGTTAACAAAGAGGTTACTATAGGGGTTACCAAAGAGGTTACCATAGGGGTTACGACAAGGGTTAAAAAAGGGGTTACCAAAGGGATTACTATAGGGGTTAACAAAGAGGTTACCACAGGCGTTACCAAAGAGGTTACCACAGGGGTTACGACAAGGGTTAAAATAGGGGTTACCAAAGGGATTACTATAGGTTACTATAGCGGTTACCAAAGAGGTTACCACAGGGGTTACGACAAGGGTTAATATACGGGTTACGACGTGGTTACCAGAGAGGTCACATGGGGTTACCAGAGAGGTTACATGGGGTTATCAGAGAGGTTACTAATGGGGTTACTTTTATATCTGGAGGTAACATAATGGTGTTTATTGGGTTACTTGAGAGGTTACTTTTATATTCATAAGTTTTTTTCTTTGTAATTCATTGAAACATAAAACACATCATATTGCAGAAAAATCGGTTTACCTTGTCTTTCGATGTTTTCAAGTATGTGTTCTTTGATTTCTCTAATTTTGTTTTCGATCTCTAAATTACTTAGTGAATCGCCTATCTCTTCAATGTCCATGGATTCTTGAGAATCTGGAAAAGTTTGTTCTTCGTTATCCATGTCAAAAATTGGTGAAGAATAGAGGAAAATCGAATGTGAGAGAAAAAACGAAGGTTAGAAAAATCGGCAGTAACTTTAGGTTTTTGGGAAATGTGTTGGTAGGTTTTTTGGTAAATGTGTCGCATGTGTCAGCCGCGCTTTTGTTAAGTATTGATTTCCGGTTTTTTGTAAAGTTTTCTAGAATCCCGTTATTTTTTTGTCATACTCCGTTATTTTTCTGAGCTGGCGTACGGCCGTACGGTGCGGCAGGGGGCACAGAAAACGCGCTGTACATTAAATTATCAATAACTCCTTATAAACTACGGAGTAATAATTTTATTCTATACTTTCAATATAAGCTACATTTTTTAGAGCCCTTTCCCTAAATAATGTTGGGAAATTATCTAATTCCCAAATTACAGCTAGTCTTTTTTTAATTCCCACCATACCGTCCACGTCACCGGTTCAGTGGGAATTTAAAAAAAAACGGGTTTATTAGAAAACCGCTACTTCAAGTAGCGGTTTGTATTTACTAATTACTGATTTACAAATATTTTGTTTTTAATGAAAACTTACAAAACAAACCCATAAACCGCTACTTGAAGTAGCGGTTTTAATTTCATAAACCGCTACTTCAATTAGCGGTTTTAATTTCATAAACCGCTACTTCAATTAGCGTTGTTTTGAGGAAAACCGCTACTTGAAGTAGCGGTTTACAAAATTAAAACCGCTACTTGAAGTAGCGGTTTGTTGCTTGACCCAGAAAAAAAAAATCGGTTTGTTTTCCTTATCTGACGTGGACGGTATAATGGGAATTAAAAAAAGAGTAGCTGTAATTTGGGAATCATATAATTTCCCAACATTATTTAAGGAAATGGCTCTTTTTTTTAGAACATAATAGAAGCTACCCAACTACTCAACTAGTAAAAGTTACCAAAACCACCCTATTACAGATCAATTTTTTAATCAAATAACGATGGTGTCTAACCATTAAAAACTACCTCAACCACTAAAAACTACGAGTATCTTAAAGTTACTCAATTAACTAAAAAACTACTCCCTCCGTTCCTAAATGTTTTTTACGTTTCCATTTAAAGTGTTTCTTTTTATTCTTTACATTTAGTATCTTTCCTATTTTGGTCATAAATTTTGGACAAAATTACCCTTATTTTACTAAAAAATTTACTCAAAAGTCTTTACTTTTTCATGTACTATTGTACTTTTGTATTATTTTAATAGTTTTTCAACACTTATTATTACTTTCTCTCTCCTCTAATTTCTTCACCCCACATGCTCAACATTATATTTTTCAATAAAATTGTACTTTCAATCATTGAAATATTCCAATATATCTCAACTTTACACAATTAACTTAAAAAACATTAGGGAACGGAGGGAGTAGTGCTTAATACACCCATTATTTAGTTGTTTACTCCAAACAGAGTACTCCGTAGTCCGTACTACTTAAATTAAGTCGGTTAAGGTCAAAGTTGAGTAAAGTCTTAATGATATAATTGAATCCAGTAAATCACAAAATTTGGCGGTATCTTGTTGCACTTTTCTTCTGTTCCGCCGGCGTAATTCAACCCAAAATCTCTCTGAAAATCCAAGAAAATTCACCTAATTACACCCAACATTATGAAAGCTCTGAACTTTGACAATGAAGAAGAAAGTTACGATTCCACCCTTTTTTATGAAGATGACGACGACAATGATGACGACTGTTCTGTCGACGGAATTCAAGATGTTTCCGTCGCTTCTTTGTCTTCTTCTAGCACACCCTCTTGCCAGGTACTTTAGGAGAGAGAAAAGTTATCATCTTTTTATGCAATTTGATCAAAATTAGTGATTTTAGCAAGATTGGGTTTCTGGGTGTGTTTAATTTCTTGTATATTTCTAAATTTGGGACAGATTCATCATCAAGTTCCTCAATTTAATATTTTGGTCTGTGTTTTTTGATTTCTGTTTTTTAAAGGTTTACTAGGGTTTTAGATGGACAAATTGATCATCAAATTCCTCAATTTAACTTTATTAATGTGTTTTTTAATTTCTGTTTTGAAAGGTTTGACTAGGGTTTTTGATATTACTTGTTAATCATGGTTAAATGCATGATTTCCGATTCTCTAATGCATTTTCATGTGAAATTCAGTTGATCAATTTCGCTTTTTTTTTTGGGAAAAGTCTTAATTATGGGTTTTGAAACAGGGAAGTAGTTATTTTAACTGAATATATGTGTGAAATTCAGTTGATCAAATTTGGAATGTAGATTATTTTTCTTTAACCTTTTTTGTTATTTTTCTGTTTTGGTTATTGGCAGGTTATTACAAGGGAGTCACTATTAATAGCACAGGTGATTATAATTTTTGTATATGTTCTGTTAGTCATAAATGTTACTTACTAATTGCAGATATGTTTATTTGTTTATTAAGAGGGAGGATTTGCGGAGGGTGATGGACTTGTTATTGGTTAAAGAACACCATGCTCGGACTTTGTTGATTCGCTATCAGTGGAATGTCGATAGGTTATTTACTGTGTTTGTTGAGAAGGGTAAAGCTTACTTATTTGCTGAAGCTGGAGTCACTGTGCTTGAACTTGAACATGATGCTCGCGGCTTATTATCTTTTTCAACTCTCAATTGTAATGTTTGCATCGAGGATGTTCCTTGTAATGAGACAACACGGATGGATTGTGGGCATACTTTCTGCAATAACTGTGAGTAATTTATTGTAGATTGTAATGCACCTCCTGCATCATATGTATTTGAAGGATTAATGTTTGTACTTTGTATGTGATGAGTTTTAAGCCATTAGTTACCGTTCTTAGAAAAGGAAGCGTTGGTTAGGGTATGCAGATGGATTATTAAATTAAAATGTGTTTTGATTCAGGTTTAGTAGAAGAAATTACAGATAGCAGTGTAAGTTTGTTGAGTCACATTTAGATGCCATGACCTTTTTAAGTGTAGTATAGCCTTGTCAACTGTAACTATTAGTCGCGTCTGGTGAGCAATGATTTCACTTGGCTTGGATGTTTTTAGTGTGATTAGTCTGTTTATATTGGGTTTAGCACTTCTTTCGAAATACTTGAGACTGTATATTTTTTGGTAAACTTTGACCATCATACTCTTATGTTCTATATGTGTGGAAAAATAATTGTCACTTGTAGAGCTCAATTGGAAAACATCAGTCCTTTGATACCATCTTATGTATGATTGAACTATGATGCTAGATTTATCAAGTTCATGTGTTTGAGGAGCTAACAAAGGCTTTTCTTGTCTTTCAGAGCCAAACATTCCTGTTGAAAAAAAAAAAAAGCTATATTATGGATGTTTTATTTCACTCAAAAATAAATAGAGAAGAGGGAATAACATTGAATTTTGGAAATTAGAGGATTATTAATGTTTTGGTTTTTGTCATGGTATTTGTATGGAAAGTTGAACCAAGTTTTCTGCTTCCTTTGTTATTGTGATTGGTTAGGAATACCCCCGCCCCCTCCCTCCCTCCCGTGTCCATTATCATAGGTAAGGTAGCTATTCTAGCGAAAGTGCAAAACCAGGTCCTTTCACGCATATCTTACTGATTTGTTGTCTAATTCCCCTGTATTTGGTGCTTCCCCTGACCCTGATCTTACTCTAAAGTGATACATTTTAATCTGTATTCTTTTTTTGATTCAGGCTGGACTGAGCATTTCATTGTGAAGATAAACGATGGTGAGAGTAAGCGGATTAGGTGCATGGCTCACCAATGCAATGCTATATGTGATGAAGGCATTGTAAGAAATCTAGTAAGAAAGACTAAACCTGAACTGGTAGAGAAGTTTGATCATTTCCTTCTCGAATCATATATCGAGGATAATAAAATGGTTAAGTGGTGCCCTAGCATCCCTAATTGTGGTAATGCTATTCGTATTATGGATGATGCCTTCTGTGAAGTGGAATGCAGATGTGGTTTACAGTTCTGTTTTAAGTGCTTATCTAAAGCACATTCTCCTTGTTCGTGCTTGATGTGGGAGATGTGGAGCAAGAAGTGTAATGAGTCAGACACGTGTGTGTGGATTACTGTCCATACAAAATGCTGCCCATCGTGTGGTAAGGCTGTGGAGAAGAATGGGGGTTGTAACGTTGTTAGATGCATCTGTGGGAGCTTTTTCTGGTGAGACTTGCATATGTATCACTTATAATCTTGGCTACTGCAATTCCCTTTCCATTAATGTGATATTTTCCTTGCTTGCTCAACTTTGGCTTATGTTTTTTCTTTATCCTAGACATTGCTTTAAGTTGAGATTTGATCCACTGCTTGATTCTTCTGAACAGCTGGACATGTGGTAAAAAATTTCACTACTCTGATCATAGTTGTGCACGATACAAAGCCACAGCTGAGGCGCAGGATGGCAAGATTCACCTTCATCGGTACACACACTATTATAGGCATTACAAGGGCCACAAGGATTCCATAAAGCTGGAAGCAAAATTAGAGCAGAGAATAAAACATATGGTGCCAAATTCTCAAGAAAATAATACACACACTCAAGATTTTAGCTGGGTGAAAAATGGAGCCGATAGACTATTTAGGTCAAGACGTATTCTTTCCTACTCGTATGTATTTGCTTTCTATATGTTTGGGAATGAGCTCTTCGAGGGTGAGATGACTGAAACAGAAAGAACAATTAAACAGAATCTTTTTGAAAATCAGCAGCAGCAATTAGAAGCTCGAGTTGAGCAGCTCTCTGAGTTGATGGAGAAGCTTATTTACAGTCATACCATAGATATCGTGATACATATAAGGATGCAGGTCATTGCATTGACTTATACCATTGATGACCTCTGCAAAAAACTGTAAGTATATTCGAAGTACTTCGAATCTAATTGCTGAAAATAAACAAGACTACTTGGCAAGAAATTTGTTGAAGCTGATACCTGTTCCAAAATTTCACTAATTTGCAGGTATGATTGCATTGGGAATGATTTGTTGGGTTCCCTTCAACAGAATACTCACATTATTGCTCCTTATGAATCAAAGGGACTTGTTCAAGCATCTGATTTTTCTGTTCATGCTGTATCTGATATCCATAATTAGGGGTGTTAATGAGTTTAGCTAGTTTGTGAGCTGAAGACAGCAAAGCTCGGCTCAAGAAGCTCATGAACGCTCCTAGTTCTTGAGCTGCACACGACAAAGTTGGCTCAAGAAGCTCGTGAATAGGTTCGATTTTTTTTTTTTAAAAAAAAACTATTTTATGATTATAACATCTAACTTAATTAACAATAACATAGAAGTACTCCGTATTAAACAACATTGGTGAGAAGCTTAAAATAATAACACAAATATAGTAGTAACTAGAGGTGATAGGGGAGCGAGTCTAGACTAAGGTGTGCTTATAAGTGCAGCTCCTAGCACACACATTCATCGATGATCAGAAAACACAATCTATTCTCAAATTGCTCCGAACATCTGTATTTACACTTTGTGTGTCTAGGTCTACACTTGAGCCTGCATCAGCATCCTCTGCACTTCTACACAGAAATGATCAAGCCTGAACTTAAGATGTGCAGTAGAGAAATTAGCATAGTATAGCATCCTAGGCAAAGCTTATATGGGCTTCTTGTGAGATTGATGAATGCCCATAATTGTATCGGGCTGAAGGGCAATCTATTTATGGGGCTCATATGGGAAGTCTTGAATAAAGGTGTCAATTCAGATGTTCAGATTTGGTTCGGTGAGATCAGGTCAGCTTGGGTTAATTTTTAAACTCGATTCCTACTAAATTATTGTGTCCACTCGAGTTGAAATCTGAATCGGATTTTTTCGGGTGCGGTTTTGACACCTCTAGTATTCTTGAAGTGAGGAGGATCCATGAATCATAGCATTCATAAGCATGGTCACCCAAAGTCTAGCTCTTTTAATTCCTCTAATATACTCCATTTCTTCAATTCAATTATCACATAATGATTCTATTGTCTTTAAAATTGGGTCCTACCAAACCATAAATTATTTACCAGTCAATGTCAAGATGACCTAGCTCATTTGGATTTTATGATATAGCTTGTCAGTCTCCTTGCACTACACAATGTAGTAGTATGTACACATACTTCCTCCCTGGTCTAAAATAAATCTCAATCACTTTAATTTAGATGATTTGAGTCTAATCTTATAAATATAGGGGTTCCTTTTAATGACAACAATCCAAATTGAAATTTGTAATGTAGCAGAGCAATTCTATGCACTTCAATTGTTTTTTAGAAAAAAAAAAAAAAAAAAAGTAAAAATTACTCCATAATTAATTTAAAGAAAATAATTTTCCTATTCTCGACATATTAGAATTATTTTTTTTTTTCTTTGCAAATTGGATAACTCTAGTATTAGTTGATAAGTAATTGTTAATCTAAAATTACTTTGCAAAATTAATCAAAATTACTCCATCATTTCCCATTTAAATTTTCTCAAGTGAGTCTGGCTTAGTTATAAGCTTTATGGAACAAGATAGAATGTAACTGTACTGTAAGTCTGTTAAGTGATTTTTGTCAAACCTGTCAGTTCAATTTTGTCAATTACTAAGGTGTTCCTAGTAAATAAATAAGAAATGGAGAGTCCTAGCATAAGATATTTTATTTGAGAATAATGTGTTTCTAACTGGATTGCATAAATGCTCATTCAATTTTAGTGGGATGAAAGCACTAAAAATTAATGTCACATAAAACTAAAACTACACTTCTTCTGTTTCCGAAACTCGGTTCATTTGACTTTAAAATTTACATAGAGGCGAATCTAATAAGATTTCAAGTACTAATTTTTATCTTTCATATAAATCATTCTTTAATTTGTAAAAATACAGTTAAACATTATTTGATTTCAAACATGACAGTTATTAGTGAATTGAATTTTTAGGAATGGTGGTAGTCTGGTAGTAGCACCTTTTTTTTTTCAAATTTGTGCACTAATATTCATCAACTTCGACTGATATTTTTACTAATATTGTAAAAAAAAATATACTAGTATTTATAAATTTTAAGGGTTGGATCTCATTGTCAATTTTAAATGATCAATTTTTCTTTTATTCTTACATAGTAACATATATAAATGGTCAAATTTGTGCATCAATAAACATAAAATTAATAAACGTAATTATGCACATGTTAGATGCACTAAAATTTTAATAATAATATTTATGCTTTGACAAGCATGGTAATCAATATGGTCCAACAATTTGTTAATGGAGAAAGCATGTAATTTGATGAATCAAGCATATTGCTTAATGCTTATAATGCATGCATGCTGTAAAAGACAAACCTTTTTGGGCCTTTGACCAAAGACAAAAAGAGATGAGCAATTAGACATTGAAAGCCCACCAAAACCTAGTAATTTCACATCATCAATTTAATTATCTTACACTTTTTGTTTAATGGAAATTTTGGTTATGTTACACTTTCAGCCCTTTTAAGGTATGTTGCCTTTTTATCAATATCCATCCTTTTGGTTGCATCACTTGGGGCATTAAGCAAAGGCATCAATCTTTACTTCATCTTACATGCATTTAATAAGTTTCTTTTTCTGCATGCAAAGCTGGCTTTTTTATTTATCAAAAGTTAAGGGGTCATCAAAGAGATTCTTTAATGTGTTTGGATGCATGATTGACTAACTTGAATGATAAAAGGAGCCTACATAATATAATCTAGACCATCATTTTTAGCCATATAGCGATAATAATGAACTAATCTATTAATGTTTAATTGGGATATAAATTAGCCATAATAGATTTTTTAATGAACTAATCTATTAATAGAATATACAAATCAATCCCATGATTTCAACCATAAAAAATCCATCTAGAGACTCTAATCATCAATTTAGACTTTTGGTAAAGTTGGTTTTCCGACGGAAACTATTGGCTTGCGTGATAATCTTTGTACTCATGTCCAATTGTATGATGCTTACATATTTAATTTTACTTAGGCCCTGTTCTTGGCAGATTAATTTTAGTTCAGTTCAGTTTAGCTCTGATAAGTCCAGTTTAGTTCAGCTCCTAATTTCCTTCTCTCATAAAATATTCATTTCAGTTCAGCTCAGCTCTAATAAGTTCAGTGCAGCTCAGCTCAGCTTTAATAAGTTCAGTTCAGTTCAGATCTAATAAGTTCAGTTTAGTTCAGCTCATCTCAGTTAAGTAAATGAGAATAGGCTCTTATATCCGGTCTCATACTAGTGTTTGAATAACATAGATGAACAATTAGAAGAGCGACTTTCATGACCATGTAAACACTATAAAGATCATAAATTTTGGAAAAGTTGTTATGCAATAACCAAAGTGCATAATAGTACACTACAAGACTTGCAACCTTTATGCTAAAATCAAATTAACCATTTCAAATAAACTTTGTAGCTATACAACCAAAAAGCCACCACCCCTTCTTTTCATGCAAATTAGACCACCACGTCCAATTAAAGTTACTACAACAGACAATTAAGTGGTTTTGCTTTACATTTGACAAGGGACTAGTCAACAAATTATACCCACCTTTTTAATTCAATTTTGTACACAAAAAACTGTGTAAAATTACTTCAAGAATAATGAAAAATTTCCCCCCTTTTTTTCTTAATATTTAGTGTTTTTAAGCTTTTCCAAAGGACATTTGATTGACATTCGTGTGAGTAGTCTCACTCCATATCTCAGTAATTTGTTCTGTTTGCAATAAATGTGGAACTTGTATTTATCTTCAGCTTACACTTCTGTGCTTTACTGTCAAAATCTGTTGGATTTTACTAAGGTTGCAGTTTTCATGTTGGTTTTTTCTGTGAGCCTTCTTCGTGAGTGTAGTTAGTTGAATACAACTGCGCTTTCATAGTTTCATGACGTTGATCTTTTGTTCACGAGCCTATTTACTTAGACTCGGATTAACTGTCTAACAGTTAGACAACTAATAAAGGATGCAAATTAAAGGCTGTCATAGTATCCCGTGCTTACTTATATACATATACGCAGTAAATGTATTGTAGTCATTTGACATGTTACAAATGATTATTTTGCGTTCATAGCTATAGTAACATATTGATTGAAGCTAAGGGTGATTTAGTTATTCTAATTATTGAATAACTTCAGATCATGTCTTTCTCCTTTCCCAAAAAAATAAAGGCATTGATTGAGGGTACTGTTAGTGATTATTAGGCAAAAAGTTAGATTATGGGAATGATTATAAGAGCCTCTTGCGTTGAAATTTTGTTGAATTCTTGAATACAACTTTTTTATTAGGCTTGACAATGCACCTATGTCACAATGACAATGTTTAGAATGTTGAATATATGTATGTCTATGATAATAAATATGCTCCCCATCTTATTTTACTGACCGATTTTTGTGAGAATTTTTGGTAAAAAGATGGCAAATAAAAGGGGAATTTTTGGCCATCTTCTTCAATTTCCTTTTGTGTGTTAAATTCTTTCATTTATGGATTATATAAGCTTAAAGAACTATTACCAATATAGTGTTTTGTCAATTTTAGGACCATTCTCAGCTCTGAAGTCAATCTGAATAGTCTACTATACTCCAAAGTTTGAACTTGCTTGTGAATGTTAGAATCACTGGTTTATACTCCTGAGACAATAGATGGCACGAAACATATTTTATTTACTTACGTGGTATAAAGAATTGTATTGAGCAATCTTAAAAGAAAAGGAAAAAAAAAATAAGAGTTGTATTGAGCGAGTAGATACGGGAAATAGAGATTATGGGAAACATGTGAACTAAATTAAAAGTGGAATAATAATACGGAGTATTTAAAAAGTAAACTAACCTTTAAAAGAGGAAGCCACTAGTTAATTAAAAAGATTGCTCTTTTAGTTATATCATAAATAAAAATTACTCCCTACATCATGATTAATATTAGTATCATACGAAGTATAATTTTTAAACTATTTTATGATGTATTCTTTATTCTTTATAATTAATGACTTATGAGAGATTAGGATAATGTAGCAACGATAGAGGCGTAATAAAAAGGAAGACATCGTACACAATAGAGGTTTATATTTAAAACCATCAGTATTATTTTGCGTCCTATTACTTTAGTAACTAGTGTAACTATTTCAGCTCAGAAGTATTCGAGTCCTTAGAAAAACCCAAGTCTTCAAATAACAATAAAACATCAGTTAGTTTCACTTTATGTACATCCAATTTCTATGGAAGAAGCTCACTTAGCAACTTCTACCTTCATTAGTTGGTTTACCACCAAACTGTATTAAAGCTCATTCTTTCAGATCGACACTCCGAAAAGGCTGCTTATTGTCCAACACTTGTGAAGCTGTAAACATGGAGAAACCTGTTTCTCAACTTCAGATATCTTCAAAGCCAAAGGTAACACTTTTTATACCAATGCATTATTGATGCTAATTTGAAAGTTCTTGCTGATATAAACGGCGCAGTAATGTTTCCTCTTGCTTCAGTCTGTCACAGAACTTCTTAGAGAAATCGCGATGTTAGAGATGGAAGTACTGGAGTTGGAGAAGTATCTTGTTTCCCTGTATCAGAAAGCACTTGATCGCCGACTAGCCTCACTGTCAAAAGACAGCAACAATGTTTTATCAGAACAAAAGGTCTGTTCTGATCGTTTTCAGATTCCTGCAGATCAACCTGTCATTAACAACATTTGCTTAGAAGAACACAATAATGAAGCTAAGGAACAAGAAGATGTGCTTGGTAGTAGCATTCACCGGAGTCACTCTTCGTTATCTCATCAATCGACAGTCTATGCAAGTCGATTATCTCCTCTAGCAGGAAAGGTTGCAGAAGCTGTAAATTCTTATCATTCCTTGCCTCTTACTATGCTAGAGGTAAATAAATGTATTTTTTTTCATGTAAAACTTCTACTAGTAACATTATCATTATAATTTTGCTACATGAATGCATATAAATCCTTAAGTTTCTGTTTAGTACTGTAATACACCTGAATGAACTCTGCAATAAAGTAATCTGAAAACAGCTGATAGTAAAGAACATGGCTTTGATCGTTTCACGGTTTCACCTGAATGAAAACCCGTATCTGAACTTACTTTTCCTTATCTGAACTTATCATATCGGCCCTTAGCTGAACTTATTTTTGCTAAAGAATTTAACTCTTGATGCTGAATTGGATAAATTATTTTATCTCATCAGCCAGAAGCTTGTGAAGTTTCAAACAATTTAGCCACCTATAACTTCAGTGATGTTAAAGAGACAGCAAATTGGCTTTCAGAGGAGATGATCAGGTGCATTTCAGCAATTTACTGTAAACTGGCAGGAAATTCTGTGATCAACAACAATTTCTCATCACCTGCTGTATCAATTCCATCGTCGATAAGTGGATCACCACAAACTCATGAATCTAATTTGTGGAGTCCTCTTAGGATAAAATCTTTTCAGGACTTACATTCAGATGCACCTTACCAAGCAGGAGGACATTTCGAGTTTAGTGGACCTTACTGTCAAATGGTTGAGGTCCTTCAGATTCATAGGGACAGTACTAAATTCAGAGATATTGAGCCCATGCTTCATAAATATAGGTAATTATATCATCGACTCATTAATCATCGTATTAAATGTTTGTTTCAGTTTTTGATCTTGCAGTGAGGTTCATTTTTTGTCTGCAGGTTACTTGTTAACAAATTGGATGGAGTAAAACCGAGCAAATTGAACCACAAAGAGAAGTTAGCATTTTGGATTAATGTGCACAATGCTCTTGTGATGCATGTAAGAATGCTATAACCAATAACAAATTTTTAGCATTGTATCAACTTCTCTTACATGCTTTGCTGTATAATGCTGAAGTCTTTTTATTGGTGACGCGAAATACAGGCATTTCTGGAGTATGGAGTGCCACAAAACAAGCTTAAACGAGTGTCCTTGATATTAAAGGTTCAGAATTTACTCATTGTTTAATTCATCTCCAAAAAATACTCGCTTTGTCCCAGAGTTAAGTTTATACTGCATTATAAAGCAGAGATTATAGCAGGAAGAGGTGGAGAATAAAAAGTGGATGGGTGGGATTTTACCCACGAGTCACAAGTTCAAAAAAAAATGCAGGGAAAACCATCCAAATTGAATATGTTAAAACTTAGTTTTGGGACGGAGGGAGTATGGTGTATATGTTTTGAAATCGTTGTTTATAAGCTGCTCGTGTTACACAGGCTGCATATAGTATTGGGAGTCATACTATCAGTGTGAGCATGATACAGGACTACATTCTTGGGAACCAATTGCCTCACCCGGGACAAGTATATCTTCTTTAACTTTTAATTATAATTACTTTTAAATCTTTTATGTCATGAAACAATTTGAATGTGTATGTATCCATCTTCTTGCAGTGGTTTCATAAACTACTCCATCTTAAGAAAAAATTCAGGACTGGAGACAGAAGAAGAATGTTCGCGATTGATCACTGTGAACCTCTATGTTACTTTTCCCTTTGCTGTGGAAGCCATTCCGATCCACAAGTAATAACCTTACAACAAAACATCACTGTTTATTTGAAGGTCTTACTGAAAGTTTTATACATTATGTGTAACAATCTTGTGCTTTATGTGTGTACATAGATTCGTATATACACGCCTCAGAGAGTGTTCCAAGACCTGATGGCTGCAAGAGACCAGTACATCTTAAGCAATTATCGAGTTCATAAAGAACAGAACAAGATACTACTGCCAAAGATTGTAGAGAGTTATGCCAAAGAATCCAGCTTACACCCACCTGAATTCATGAAGATTCTGGAGCAGATTCTTCCTGCAGATCTTCAGAGAAACAGGACTACTTCTAGTTACAACTTTCGACATAAGAAAGGATGGAAAGGCATTGAATGGATTCCCCACGACTTTTCCTTCCGCTATCAGTTCCCCAAGGATCTCTTGCAGTGATCATACACCCACTTATGAGCTGAAAAAACTGAGTAGATGGTTGATACACAAACATAGCGCGAAAGAGGTGCTGATCAAACTGGCTCAAGGTCTTGTTATGTCTATTGGTGCCGCGAGGATGTCACTCAATTATGCATGAACAAGACAACAAAGTTGATAATGTTTCAATGTAATTGGACTTGAGCTTATTTGATCATTATTATCTTGATGAAATTGCTTAGTTTGTGGTTCAAGTTGAACCTCTAAATATGAGAAGATAAGCTAAGGGAATGGAATTTGGCTTTTGCTTGGTTGCATTTTTGGCATATGTGTGATTGGTCGGTCTCCTATGTAGTGGTAAAGTATTACTCAAGAAAGATTAGTTTTGTCAATTTCTTGGAGAATTGTTGCTTAATATATTTTTGATAATGAAATATTGGGGAAAAAAAATGATGCAGAAGAACATATTTTACAGGTGATATAAGCCAACATGAGCATTTTGCTATTAATAGTCACACAAATTTGCATTTTCTAGTTGATGAATATCAAATAAATAAATTGAGAATATTGAGGCTAAAAACCTAAACAATGGAAGTAAACCTAAGCTAGTTAGGAGGGAAGGGTAAGGGGAAGGGATTCCTACCCTCAAAGTATCTCTAGTAGGGATTGAACATTTAAACTCTAACCTTAGTGTAATCTTTTCCACTAAACCAAGTTTAATTTGATTTAAGGTCTGTTTTCTTCAGATTATTTTCAGTTTAGTTAAGTTAAGTTCTTAATTTCCTTCTCTCATGAAATATCTAGTTCAATTTAGTTCATTTCAGCTCCAATAAGTTAAGATAAGTTTAGTTCAGTTCAGTCAGCTCAATTCAGTCAATCAGAACATAACCTTAGAATATACCATAAGTATTAGCACATGAATTAATTTCCTAAAACGAATAGATTATGGGTAGTTTGTGATAAGCTAATAAGGTTAACTAGCTTTAAAACGGTGAATTTTTACTCTAAACAAGATTTAAATAAATTAAGACACTTCTTTAAAAGGCATTAATACCAGCATAAAGCCATATCTATGTTGATTTTTTATTTATTTTATTTTTTATTTTTTTGGGAATATATCTAAAATTGGAATTTAATTCTCGTCTAAATCATTTTCTTTATTTCTCTTAATCACGGTGCTAAATAACTTTCCCAAAAAAATAAAATAAAATAAAACCCTAAATTCCAAAACTCTACCCCCGCAATAGAGCATTTTTGGCGGTTTACTTGTTTTCAGTGAAGTGGAGAGAGAACGAGAACAAGAGCAAAAAAGATGGAAATGGAAGAAGAGAGGATAGGAATGGTGTTAGTTCGAGCATCTGAATTACGCTCCAAAATCGCAAATTGCATTCATAAATCAACAAACCCACTTCAATCTCACCTTGAAGCTTCTCAAAACAATGGCGATTCTTCTTCTTCTGCACAAAATGGTGACGAAGCTGATGAAGAAACTGATGCCCTTTTGAACATTTGCTACTCTTTTGATGCCCTTGAGAATCAGCTCGCTTCTTTGCAAGTAATTCTATGCATCCCTTTTCTTTATTTCTGGTTTCATCTTTGATTTTTTTTTCATTTGGGTTTTTAGGGTTTTGTGATTCTGTTTCTGGGTTGTTGTTAATTTGAAGAATTTGTTAATTTTGGTTGAATTTGGTGTATTATTCGAAGATTTGTTGCAGAATTTAGGAGTGTTTGCTGTTTATAACAATATTTTGGGATTTTCAGAAATTGGTGGTATGTTATTTTGCCAATTTTGCTAGGAGATTGCGAGTAATTCTATTTTGTTTTTAATTATTTATTAGGGGAAAAGAAATGGTAATTTTAACACATTTTGTTTAGTAACTGATTAAGTAATCATATGGCTAATGTGTGTACCCATTATTTCTTTGTGTACTCTTTTATCTTGCCAATATAGTGTGCTTTGATAAGGTGCTTATTGGAGCAAAGTTGCTTACTTGCTTCATTTTCGATTCGCGGTTAGCTGGTCCCGTAATCCTAAATCTATACCTTTATAAATAAGAACTATCCTTTCAGTGATTTGTAAAAGGTTGGAATTGGGTGCCTTGATTTAATTTTTCGTCTTGAAATGAAGCTTATCTTTTGCATGAGTTGAACTACCCAATTGTGGAAGGATTGGTCTAGTTCATGTATAGCTGGTATGCGAAATTACCCAACCTAAAACTAAGAAAGAACAAAGAATTGTGTTTCGCTGCTGTGCAGCCTCAATCATTTACTAGGGAGACATCGGAGGGTTCTTCACTTCTGCTATTTAGTCATTGAAATGTGACATGTAAGATGGTCAGGGAAGCCGGAAGCTGGTGTCTTTATGAGTCAATTAGAAGAAGAAAAAAGTCTGTGAATCTAGTTTACAATTCTTTCATATGGTGTAAGCATCGCCCTGTGACGGGGTTGTGGAAGGCAGTGGTAATACCACTGCATCATGTTTGGTTCATAAAAATTTATTGTACTTTGGCTTGTAGAATGAAGATATGTAAGGCGGAGTAGTCAGGGGAAGTAAATAATATGATTTAATGCTTGTCCAATTACTGATTTTGCATAAAGCTTGTAGTGTGTAGCTAAGAGGGGGAGTAAATAATATGATATAATGCTTGTCCAATTACTGATTTTGCGTAAAGATTAGTGTGTAGCTAAGAGGTGTTCAATTTAGGACATGTCTATCAGATGGTGGCTTGCTGTGATGTGTATTAACTGTTACATGTTTTGGATCAGTCTTTACGACAACAGCAGCAATACGAAAGAGAAGCTGTGATTGGAGAAATTGAGTACAGCCGTAAGATGTTGCTTAAGAAGCTCAGTGAGTATAAAGGGGAGCACTCTGATGTGATACAAGAGGCAGAAGCTTTTGCAAGTATGAAGGTGGAGCACGACAATGAACTGCTACTTCCTCCATATCAAACCCATTCTCCCAATTCTTTGGTGCTAGACAAGAATTATCCCTCACGTGCTCCATATTCACGTAAGCTTGCACAAAATGGTCTTAATGGGGGCAACGAGTCAAAGGAAAGCCAAACTCAAAGTAAACCCAGCAAGCTATGGGGAGGATTTAGATTTCTTGTTCATTCCACTGCCAAGACCATGCTTACCCTTGTTGGCGTTATCTCTCTTCTTAGCTTGGCTGGTTTTGAGCCTAAGCTTCAGAAAAAAGGTACCAAATTAAATGTCCTGTCATTGTTTCAACAACCCAATGACCAAGGCAGGGCACTTGGTGCACGTTGCCCCCCTGGTAAAACAGCGGTTATGGAGGATGGCGAAATCCGTTGCATTGTGAAGGAGAGAGTTGAAATTCCATTTGATCATGTTGCCGATAATCCTGATGTGCATTATGGTTGCGGTTAAAAACTGCCTATGTTGTCAACTTTTTTGTATATCCTGCCATCATGACAAGTAAAGTTGATTTCTTTTCCTTCAAATTTTGAAATGAGATTGTTTATTTCTCCATTGTTAATTTAGTTTGCTTTCTTACTGGCTGATCTCCATATTGTGGAGAAAAATGAAGCCAAAATCAGATATAGGAAGGCTCATCTTCAATAATATTTGTACATTGCTCAGTGACCTGTTTTTTCTGGGACCTTTTTCTGGGCAATCTAGGGGCACGGACAGCTTAATATGCACTTACAAAGCTAGAGTTTAGAGATATTTGTCCAACATATTTTTCTCAATTCGTTTTAAGAAATTCGTTTTAAGTTCGGGTTTTGTTTTTTCGAGTTGTCGCTATGCAGGCATGGCTAGTTGGCTGCCATCAGCTTGTAAATGGCCCATCGTAGTTAGGTTGGGCAAAGCTTGATTGGTAGTTTTCTATGGCACATTGATGACCCAAAAATTATAAATTCAGAGATCTTTTACTAATGACTTTGGGAGTCTTGGACATTCTTAAAATCTTTGCAAGTTTTTATTTCTTGTACAAATCTTCTCATTTTTTTTATTACTTTCCAATTGAAATATGAACATTTACGTTGTAACAAAGTAATAATTAAGTTTCATTGATAATATATAACCAAAACACAGTGATTAACAAACAGCTGCCCCTAAAACATTGTTTTAATCATACAAACTAGTAAAACAGTTTTTGGGCACTTTAGCAAGACCCAAAACCGTGCAAAATATTGTTTTAGGCTAAGATTTAACAAGACCTAAAACTAGCAAAAAGGTTGTTTTAGGCTACGTTTACAAAAGTCGATTGATGATAATCTCATCTACAGAACTTTTCTTACTTTGACTCGACCCATTTCTGCCATCTCCGAGCCAGCCTTCTTCTTGGTTCCTTTGGCTGCATTACATGCGTTATCCTTGGTTGTTTGGGCTGCTTCAGATGCCTTGTCCTTGGTTGCTTGTGCTGCGTTATATGCATCATCCTCAGTTTCTTGGGCTGCATTAAACGCATCATCTTCAGTCACTTGGGCTGCATAAAACGCGTCATCATCAGTAGCTAGGGCTGCACAGAACGCCTCATCCTTGGTTGCTTGGGCTGCATCAAACGCGTCATCCTTGGTTACTTGGGCTGCATCAAACGCATCATCCTTGCCTTTCTGCGCTACATCAAATGCCGCATCATTGGCTGCTTGGACAGCGACTTTGGTTGCTTGGGAAGCAACAACCGCGTCATCCTTGCCTTTTTGAGCTACCTCAGATGCTGCATCCTTGGCTGCTTGGACCGCGACCTTGGTTGCTTGGGCTGCATCAAACGCATCATCCTCGGCTGTTTGGGCTACCTCAGATGCCGCATCCTTGGCCGCTTGGACTGCATCCTTGGTTGCTTGGGCTGCATAATACGCGTCATCCATGGTTGCTTGGGCTGCCTCAGATGCGTCATCCTTGATGACTTGGGTCTTCTCCTTTTTCTTGTCCTGGGTGTGCCCTGTTCTTTTTTTTAGCTGATTAGTTTTCCCCTGCAAAACGTAGTAGTAGATTATGTTACGGTAGTCCATCAAATGAAAGGGAAAACATATGTTTATAGTTTATTATGATAAATTATTAGGTCGTATCCTTTTTTATTTGTAATGCCCTCGTGAACTCATTCAGATCCAAAAACAAAAACCAAAAATACAAATTGAAAATTTTATCTACTAACAATGTTTTGTTTCAAAAGACCGGCTAAGGTTAGCATAAAAATACGTACAAGTCATACCAAAACTCTTTCCGGTCCAGATTAATTGGTTCAAATTAATTAGTTGTGGAATATTATGTATCACATTTCTAATAGTATGTCCTTTATATTGATAATCATACAAAGTAATATCACACTATTAAATTTGATTACATCCCATTTAAGTTTATAAGATCGGAAAAGCTTAGATGATGAAACATTGTAACACAAACTTAATTTCTTCTTCTTCTTTTTTCTTTTTTCTTTTTTTTTTTAAAGCAAATAAACATTATAAGATATTGAACAATATACTTAAGCCATTAATATCTTCTTTTTCATACAAATAAATACAAAAATAATTCCAAATTTACTTTAAAATTAATATAACAATATCAACAAAATTGCAAATCCAAAAATCGTTATGAATAGAGTGATTATACGAAAAAAAAATAATAATAAAAAATTGTACAAGTGTAGCAAAATTACCTCAACATTGTAGCTTTGAACTTGAGATGCCATTTTTCAGTGTTTTGAATAACAGAATGAAGCTTAAAAATACTGTTTTTAATCAAAGTAAAATGAAGAAATAATGATAGATGAGTTTAATTGGATTTGTGTATATCCAATACCAAGTATTTATAAAATTTGCATGCCTTCCAACAACAAAGGACGCGTGTCCAATGTGACACGTACCTTAGTACGTGCCATTCAACTATAATTCGGTTCTACACTACTACATGTTCCTGCAACTACATCTACTCCTACTTTTTAGATTTTATTATTTACTCTGTAAATTTTGATTTTTATAATGTGCTAGGAACGTGGGATGTGATAAACTTGTTAATAGTAACGGGGTATGAGATAGGGTTACTCATATAATCCTTGATTAAGTCTAAATCGCAATTAAATTGTTTTTCAATTGTTTTGGTTTACAATTTTACTGTGACGGTTTAAACCAAACCAAACCAAAAGTTATAACAAATCATACGCATACTTTATCTTAAAAAAATAGTTTCAATCTTCAATTAAGATATTTTGCAAATATATTAATTTTATAAATAAAATAAAAAAATTACAAACTAAACCATACCAAACTGTTTTAATGTTATCTCCTCTTTTTTGGTGTCATTTAATTTCTACTCCATGTAAGGGATGATTATTACTAATTGAAGATTCAAAACATCAAGGGTTTGTTCACTTCATTTAAATTTAGTTCAATTCAGTTTAATTCCGCTCCAATCAGTTCAGTTCATTTCACCTCTAATCAGTTCAGCTTAACTCCTAATTTCCTTCTCTCCAGCTCAATAAATGTAAATAGGTCCCAAGATCAAAACATATTACAATTCCAAAATAAGGCATCAAAGATGTTGAGTCATCAAAATTCATTCGATTATAGGTAAATAATCACCCTATCAATTAAAAAGCAGTACATATGTTTACATACTAGTTAAATTGGATATTTCAACTATTTTCTTTCAAAAAAAAAAAAAAAGTTGGATATTTCATCTATTCGAAAAAAAAATTAAAAAAAAAATAATAAATTCATATTGACATTTTAGATTTTATTATTTAAAAAAAAAACCTACCTAGGTTAATCATTGTTGTACAAATTATTGCTTATAGTTTTCCTAATTAATTCACATTAGCAGGATCATAATTTTTTAAACAGAAGAATGAATTAAGACACTGTTTACTAATTTTTCAAAAAAAAAAAAAAAAAAAAAAAAAAAAAAAAAAAAAAAAAAAAAAAAAAGATATTGTTAACTGTCACTACTTCAAATCTCAAAATCTATACAAATTACAGTGTCTTCCAATTCTGTAGTTCTATATATTCGACTACAAACTACATATCAGTTACAATTTTGCCAATTAGAGCAGCAACACAACTACAAACAGCTCGAAAGATCGATTTAAGCATGCAAAATTTCAATTACTTGTAACAATTTAGGGGGGAAAATTACAACCAGAGTACAAAAAAAATCCTCTAGCTGTTATGCCTGTCAATGGACAGAGGTTTATTGAAAAACTAATCTTCCTTTTTGGAAAAAAAATTCGTATACCCAGAACATGGTCTTTGTTGAAGAATGCAAACCGTAAACTAAGCCTCAATAATCTGCTCACTTGCAGGATTTAGAAACCTCGAGTGCCAGCTTATCCATAAACTGCCATTTTCGATGAAATCCCCAGCCTGGATTGCTCTGCATCATAAAGTTAAACAATATTGCTATTTTAGTTTGTAATCGCATTTTTAACAAGGAAATTCAGCCAGTAGATTGTCCAATCAGAATTATTAGACAATATCATGAAACTTACAACATACCGACAGATGCTTTTTTAAGCAGGGGTATTAAGAGTGAGTTTATGTCAACATACACAAGCAGGTGAAGCAGCTAAAGATTATAGCTACCAAGGGGAAAAATATGATTCCTAGAGAGCTCAAGCAGGGTGGGATGACCCTTTACAAGAGCAACCTTAGAAAGGCAGTGGTTTTCCCAATTTTGTTCAAAGCAACTAACCAATCAATCGCAATGACTTCTATACATAAATTAAAGCAACTAGATAATAAAAGTCCATATTACTCCCCTATATAAGATGTGTTGCCTTCCTGTAGGTTCTTGCAAAACTTCATGCTAATTTGGCACTCCCTCTTGAGCATGGACATAAAGATATACAGTAAACAGTAGCGAAGGCATTTACATATTAAGTTCGAATAAAATGTTGAAAGTGTAAAAGAAAATGGTGGAAACATGAAGGAAAGGAAATGCACATGATAAGTAACACAGAGATTATTTTGGAACCCAAAAATGGCTGGTAGGAATAATTTTGGGACAGAGAAAATAGAATATAACCATCTCTATCAAAAGGCATTAATGATTATAAAAAGATTTCCATACTTGTGTTACAAAAATTCATCCATTTACTGGTAGATAATCTTAACATAGAATAACTGATCATCCTATATTCTTTACTGTCATATCATACATTATTTTGTTGTTCTTACTCATCCACAGATATCCGGGTACAACAGCAAAAGAGGCTGAAGGAATCAAAATCTCTATCTGTTCTTGTATCAGTATAGAGGAACTGAGGAAGAGTTAGATGCAAACTAAAGCTTCACTTATAAGAGCAATTGCAACAAAATTGAATCTCGGATGCTTTGCTTCAATGCTTTATGCACCGCTACTATGAGCAGAAATCTAAGATATTATGGCATTACACCCTTAAACCTTAAAAAATTATACCCTGAAAAAAGGGATAGCAAGGTAGGAAAGACCAACCTGGAGTGAGAGAACAGCACGGTCAGTAAAGTTCTTCACAGAATTAGGTACATTAGCAGGAATAGTTTTGGCAACTCTTTCCAATTCTTCATGTTGCTGCTTTGCAGTTGCTATATCAGGCCCACAATAGTGATCGACAATCTCTTTCAAAAGTGGAACTCTATCCATTGTCTCATTTAGAATTTCCTAGCAAAGGCCAGATAATTATTAGAATGAATGTTGGCTTAGACAAATGATAAATCATGTAAACTATAAGCCATATGAACAAGCGTCCCAAAAGAGCTATGCATCTCTATAGCTTACTGAAAAATGTCAGTAGTAAGGTAATAACTGAGAAATCAATATTATTTCTTCGCACACACATAAACCTACACATCCGTTGTCTGTCATTGCATGTGCTCACACTCAAGTTCCATTGAAGCCAAATAAACGGCTTTTAACCTTAAAAAGACAAACTAGCCACAATTTATCAACACAGAAGCACGTAACTACCAAGGCACAAACACATACACACATGATCTGATCCCTATATTATTATATGTGTGCATGCATACACGTGTGCGTTTTAATCCTAAACTAAATAGCTCTTAAAACCAAATTATCAGTCTTCTTAACCAAGGTGGAATGATGTGAAAGGTCAAAAAACGTTGGAAGGGAAATGGAGAGGAATCAGCACTGATTACAATACCAGAGAATGAATAAGAATTCAAAGATACAAGAAACAAATTGCAAAACTATTTTTAACAAACAGTTTTGATAAATTCATGTTAAAGCAAAGTAGAAAAACAAGCTAATTAGCAGAAAATGCAACATAGCAGGACAATGCTTACCTCCCACTCCTCTTGATTCTCTATTCCCTCATAAGCCATCAAGAATGGCTTCATCTTCTCAAGAGCTTCGCGAAGAGGAATAGGGGGATTCTCGTAAATATCAGGATTTGTCTCAAAATCTCCCATCAAGTATTCAGGCTCCAATTCAATCTACAACCCAAAAGTGAAGTTACCACATGAAATAGCTCATCCAACAAGTACAGGAGAAAAGATTGAAGAACAAATACTACCTTAAGATTTGTATCATATGCCTCGAGATACTCATCCTCCTCTGGATCAGGCAAGACATCAGTAGCCATTTCTTCAAACGCCTCAGTCAGTTCAGCCATCATGCTGGGCCCAAGCTCCATGGCTAACTTTTCACCATCTGCATCATCACCTATGACAAGTTTGTCTTCTTCGTCTTCATCCTCCATTTCATCATCAGAGTCGTCTTTCGATCTACCACCCCTTCGCCTACGACCACCTCCTCTCTCAGCACCTCCATCTTCTCTTCTATCATCACCCCTAGACAAGATGCCAACTGCCTTCTTTATAGCCTCCTCTCTGCTTATTTTAGTCTTTGCACCTGCAGAGCCCTTCTCACTTTTCTCAGCTCTATCTCCCCCTCTTCCAGCTCCAATGACAGGAGCACCAACTTGCTTTGGCCTAATATGCCTATTCTCTTCTTTAACCCTATTTTCAAATACCGGTTTTCTATCAGGGATTCCCCTCCCTGTTCCTGACAATACATTCAAAATATTTTCAGGAAGATTCTTTTCTCCAATAGGCTGGCGAGGTACAGACTCAACTGATTCAGCTTCAGCTCTAGTGCCCGTAAATTCATCTTTCTTAAGAAATACAGGTGCTTTATGTTGTGATTCCAGTTCATTTCCTCCCTCAAAGGACTGTTGAACTGGACCGCCTCTACCCTGACTTAATCCTGGATGCCGTGGTGGTGGGTTTGATGCAACAAAGGAATTATATGAAGGAAGAAATGGGGAGGAAGGAATGGGTATTCCACTTCCATGCCCACGTCCTACAGGAGGTAATGATTTATCGGAATCCTCCGATCCCTCATTCGAGTCAGCTACACCAGCCACAAAATTATATAGAGGCGAACCGGAGACACCCCGGCCTCGGCCTCTACCTCCTCCTGAGCCATCCCCAGCAGAGGAGGAAAAGGCAGAACAAGAAACAAGTTTACTTGTCCGCCCAATTGTTGTACTTCCTAATCCACTAGGGTTCATAAACAACCCAATTCTTCCTCTCATTTTCACAGCTTTCCTTAAACCCTATCAAACTTCTCCCCAAATATGTCCAGTAAAGCAGCAAAATTAAAGGGTTCACCTTGTCAAAGGAAATAAAGAGTAACTAAATCAGTAAACTATTGATAATCTGGGTTTTTTCTAACTTAAGTTAATCACTCAAAGTTTCCCAATTAAATTGATGGGAAACTCACTAACATTGATCTGAATAACTAGACATTTATTTCTGAGAAATTAATTACTGTAAATTGGGTTTTAAACCCATTTCTCCAGAAAAATCAAATCTTGAATTTCACATTCCGCAAATTAGTTCTGAATATAACAAATTTAAGTAAAACATCAAATGATGGATATCAATCCAATTGAGTTACAAGAATCTTAAAAAATAATGATATTGAATCTAAAAGAAATTCAACAGTGTGAAGAGTTACAAATAACTTACCCAACAATGTCAGCACTCCATCGAGAATAGACAGCACCCAAGAATCAGAGCAAATCTTCTGAGCAAAAATGGCGAGAAGAAGAGGAGATGGCGTTGGGTTTAGAGTTTTAGCCCAGTTGGGTTCTGGGTTTTAGGCTTTACTCCTTTAGCCAATGAGGCTTACATTTTTATTTTATTTTTTTAATTCTTTCTTTAGAAACTAGAAAGTCTATAACTTTTATTTTTATTTTTAAAGGTAAGAAAAATAAATATTAGGAAGTCATATGTAGGGAAATTCCTAATGTATTAAAAAAAAAAAAAAAAAAAAAAAAAAAAAAAAAAAAGTAAATCAAATATATAGGCCTTATTTTTTTAAGCAGTGGGTTTCTGGTGCGGCTGGCCGCACCATGCGGCAGGTTGTCAAATCAGCAAATGACAAAAGTAACCCCCAGACAAAGTAACCCCAAGACAAAAGTAACCCCTGACTGACTTAGTAACCCTTGACCAAGTAACCCTGACTGACCTAGTAACCCCTAACCGACCTGGTAACCCCCGACCTAGTAACCCCAAGTAACCCCTAACCGACCTGGTAACCCCCGACCTAGTAACCCCTAACCAACCTAGTAACCCCCGACCTAGTAACCCCCGACCTAGACCGACCTAGTAATCCCCGACCTAGCTTAGTAACCCCAAGTAACCTCTGGCCGCCGACCTAGTAACCCAAAGTAACCCTTAACCGACCTAGTAACCCCCGACCTAGTAACCCCAAGTAACCCCTGACCGACGACCTAGTAACCCCTGACCGACGACCTAGTAACCCCTAACCAGACCACCTAGTAACCCCGGATCTAGTAACCCCTTACCCACCACCAACAAAAAACTACCACCAACAACCACCACCAACGAACCACTACCAACCTAAACGCCTTGCCACTAGCCCCTAACCCACAAACAAACCCCAATCCAACCAAACCATTAAAAAAAAATCAAATCAAACAAATACCTTAAAATGTTAACAATGGTTTCGAATATCACTTCAAATATGGCTAAAAAGGCCAAATTCGACCATGAAAACTCTAGATCTAGAGTTTTCATGGCCGAATTTGGCCTTAAAAACTTTGAACTTGTTTTCCGACGACGGAGTCACCAAACCACCACTACCCTCCCAGTGAAACCACTACTTCCGACGAACGAATCACCGACGAACGAACCATGAAGACAACTATTGATGATGATTGCAAAATTTGTGTTACGTTCTCTGAGAAAATGAGATGAATGTTCTGGCTTGAAGAAGAAGAAAAGAGGAGAGAGAAAGAGAATAGAAAGGAGAGAGAAAGAATTTTTTTTTTTTTATAAAAAAAATTGTGGCTGGCCACACCGTGTGGCCAGCCACATATGAAACTTTGTATTTTTTAAGCTGTTGTGTTCTGGTTTATTCTGTTAAATATTCTACTAAGTAGTAAGTATAAATAAGATGCTCTGCTCAAGAGCAGATCAAATTGAGTCAGCAGAGCAAACCATAGTAGATTCAATAGAGCAAAGCACATGTCTGTAAAACAAAGCATATTTTCAGCAAAGCAAAGCAGATTTCAACCCTGTTCCTTTGAGCTTCTGGACAATTAGAGCAGAGCACCGGATTCGGGGATCAGTTCTGGGTGGTTAGGTTCCAGTCCCCTCCCGATTGTTGTTGCGGGGGATCGAACACGAGTTCTCTCCAGCAAGTGTAGTCTCAATCACCACTACACCAACAACCAATTGTTTTTTTTTTTGATGTTAAGTTTAAAGGAAACTTCATCCAAATTAACTGGTGATAAATATTTGGAACAACACCTTAAACTTATACGGAGTATAATGGAATATTAACTTGAATTTTCTTTATTTACCAAAAAAAAAAAAAAAAAAAAAACTTGAATTTTCTTTATTTATGTAAAATATAGTGTTTAATACTTCCTCTCACACTTAAGTATCCAAAAAAAATACTCATAGATCTTATTGAAAGTAAATTAATAGCAATACTCTCATCAAAAAGATAAAAAAAGATTTATTATTAAAAGCAATACTCTTAGAAGTTGGACATCCTATCAAAGTAAATCCTTTGACTATAATGCCATTTTATATGAATTTGTCTCTCTCATTGTGGGATCTACAATGCCAAATTGTTAACTCTACTAATTCAAGGCAAATAAAATCATACTCTTAACTTACTAATTTTGTATGAATAACAAATTTCATACCAATTTCCATAAGCAAGGAATGAAATTTCATATTAAACTTACTAATTATAGAAACACCAATCAATTTGGTAACACCAGAAATACATTAAGAATAAATGATTGACCACTTGGAGTTTCCTATAATTTTTAATGGAGAAGAAAGCAGCCAATTGACCATTTTATTATGAAGTACAATGAATTTTGTCAAGTTGAAATACTCAAATTTGAACAAATGCACCAGCATATATATATGTTTTCCCATTTAAGGCCCCTGGTTTTTCAAACACAATAACCCATAGTTTTCATCTTAGATTGAAATACAATTGTTGTAAAACAATTTAAACTTTGTATTTGATTGACTCTTCCTAGCATTGAAAGGTCATCAAATCTCTTATTTAAACAATTTGAATTTCATTTACATAAATTTATACTACTACCTTTTATCTTACCAAGGCCAAAATAATTCAGATTTTGTTCAAACCAGCATGAGTCTCGAAAACGTTACGTGTCCTGCCTCAAATGGTACATTTTTATGTCTTTCACCATATTTTTCATAGAATATAACATGTCATTTACCATGATATATATCGTATGCTTAATATGTTTCGTTCTTTTTTTTTTTCGTAATGTGTTTTTGTTGGTATGTAACAGTTTTGTTTACTGAAGAACAAGAAGCCCTAGTTGTTAAATCATGGAATGTCATGAAAAAGAACTCTGCTGAACTAGGTCTCAAGTTGTTCTTGAGGTAACAAACTCTATTAACTAATTGGATTAGCTTCATGATTACCTCCTTTTATTTGTATTTTTTTTTCTCGAATTTGTTTGTTTACATTGTAATCAAATTGGTTACGTGCAGGATATTTGAGATTGCACCAACAGCAAAGAAAATGTTCTCTTTTGTAAGGGACTCGAACGTTCCCTTGGAGCAAAACCCAAAGCTCAAAGCCCATGCTATGTCTGTTTTTGTAATGGTACGTATGAAATTTTTGACTCCCATAAATTAATTCATTCCTAGTGACTTAAAGCCGAATATAGTTATGATACATACTGTCTCCGTTCCAATTTTCTAGTACACCTAGTGGCCGGATTGCTATGAAAATGGCATATATGTCACGTTTATATTTTGTAATTTCTCATGTTTATCGCTGCTTCTCTATCTCTCAGACGTGTAAATCAGCTGCTCAGCTTAGAAAAGCAGGGAAAGTAACTGTTGGTGAGTCTACCTTGAAGCATATGGGGTCAGTCCACCTAAAATATGGAGTTGTAGATGAACATTTTGAGGTAATTCATTAGAAACTCTTTTCAAGTTATAATGCATTTTCTTTCAAAACTCCTAGATTGGTATGTTTATTTTCATTTTGAGCTTAGAAGATATGTGAATTACTTGTATAGGTGACTAGATTCGCGTTGCTGGAAACAATAAAAGAGGCGGTTCCAGAGATGTGGTCGCCGGAGATGAAGAATGCTTGGACGGAAGCTTTTAATCAGTTGGTTGCTGCTATTAAGGCTGAAATGAAGCCTTCATCTATAGCTTAAGTTCACTTGGAAAATAAACTTGCTTTTGACAATATAGAAGTTCATTTTTATACACAATATAATGTTTCATACTCCATAATCAATAATGTACAATTGATTTTTTTTTTTTTTTTTTTTACCGATAAACTACGGGGAGGGGCCCCCATCCTATCACAGGAATGGGGCTGTGAGGAGTTGAACCCCCATCACATGGGGGGAGATGGAGGGACCAACCATCCCTCCATCCCCTCACTCCTCTCGAATATGTATATGATATGAAGACATACATTGCTACAAGTCTACAATCATTACGTGCATCTTACCATTTCATTCAATAAATTCTTGCTTGATCTTGATGTTATATTTCCCCATTCTTATCAAATTCCGTTTATTCAATCATTATCATTGAAGGAACGCTAGTGAAGACTACTTCAAGTTTTCAACATATTAGATTATTATTAGATGAAGAAATTTATGTCCATGTTAAAGCTTTACTATTGGGGAATTTTATATCATTTTTAATACAGTATCATATTTTTTAATTATTATTATAAATTATTAAAAAAAAAAATCTGTTTTCTATAGACCTTCCAAAGTACCAATACATCATAGTAGCCATCTCCTAACAAGCCAAATAAAGCTCATGAAATATGCCAAATGGCTAACCCACAAATTTATAGTCTGATCTGTTAGCCGCCAAATTGATTTAGAACACAGTTGCTTTTCATGCATTTCTCGAATTGAATTAGGAAGACGTATTTGAATTTTGTCACATCTGATAAAGTTATCCTTTCCTTCCGGCTGGACACTAAATTTGTTCTTACTTAATCGATTAAATATACATGTATCGGTTGGATTTTAAAAACGATTACGTAACTTTCATATCTGTATAAGAAAAAGTATAGTCATATACAATTTTATTGAATTTATTTTGATTATTTTTGTTATACGAATTTTTTTTTTTTTTTACCTAAGATAATCTATACATTAATATAATTATTAAAATTGTGCATTGATAAACATGAAAATACCCCAACCTCCGTCACCGACTCACCGCCCACTGCACCCGTTGTGGCCTTAATGTTGTCAAATAAAGGGGAGGGGAGGTCGTCACTCATCTATCAAAGCCTCAAAGGGAATTGATGTGTCTTTTGTCAACTGCAAACTAAAAACTTTGAACATAATTAACAAAGGCTAAATTAAATGAGACTTCATGATATATACTTCCATTAAGAATTGAAGTCACATTAACACTCTTTGAAAGGATAATGTAATCAATTCTAAAGAAACTAGCTTTTACAACTCTGTTACTAATGTCTACCAATATTTCAAGTACGTGTGTCATTCTAGCCAAAATATCTATTATTATGATCTCCTTCATTACACCTTTAACTTTCAATTAACTTTTGCATAATTCACATACACCGTTTTAATCAATGTTTGCGAGTTCGACATATTATTAAAGTGTGGGTCATTGTTACAATCTTCTCGATTAATAGTTTCAAATATCTAAGTTTTATTATTTAGGAAAAATTAAAAAGAATAATCCTTTATATTATTAGTATAAAATGTACATTAGGTTAGCAGGTGTGTCGATCAAACTATGTATCTATATTAAAACAAGTGAAAAAGTTTTAATGAAAATCTTTGTCACTCAACTCTTTTTGTCTTATATCCTTCTGTCGCCCTACTAAATTCCTTATACACCGTACATGTTCAAACCTTAACAATCTAACAAGAAGGTTATTTGAGAGCGGAGGCAGGAAAACAAGATATAGATATACAAAGTTGAGAATTCTTAGCATCTTAGCAACATGACACATGCAATTACCTAAGCAGGTAAAGTAGGTTGACTCTACTCTTCCTTGAAAGGCTACTGCATGCTCAGATTGCTCACATAGTCACATTAGTAGTTTAGTACATTGTACTTAGATTACTTATTTTTGTTTTAAAGAACCAAGATCTAATTTTTGTTGTATTTATTTATATTTTATACATCTCTTACCAAGTTTTAATTCCCATCTTCATATTTTCCAATGGATTTTATCTGCACCAAACCCCCTGCCTCCAAAGGTAATGTCATTTTCCTACATTCTTTCATTTTGATTTTTTAGATACTATTAAATTTACTTGGGTTTTTATTTTTTTCAAAAAAAGATTAAGGTTTTTTTTTATTTTTTTAATTATTGTTGTGGGTTTTTTTGCAGGTATTTGCATTTCCAATGCAGTGAAATTTCATGGTGATTTTTCTCCACAGAAAAATTCCAATTTCGGATTCACTGAGTTGTCATGGATCAAAAGGGAAAAATTTCAATTTCAGGGACTTTTTTGCAAAGATTCCAGATTCATCACTAGTAAAATCCTTCCCCCTTCATTTTATTTTCTAATTTAATATTGATTATATTATATAAACCGAATTAATTAACACTTTATTGGGTGATTAATTATATTAGGTGTAAGCAAGAGGAATAATGGTGGATTAATTGTGAAAGCATTCACTGAAGAGCAGGAAATTCTAGTGGTTAAATCTTGGAATGCCATGAAAAAGAATGCTTCTGAATTGGGCCTTAAACTTTTCTTAAGGTTAAATAATCATCTAATTAAATCCCAGAAATTTGATTAATTAGTATATTTATAATCTTCCTCTATTTTAGAATTACTAATTTGGGAATGGATTTAAATTCAGGGTTTTTGAGATTGCACCCTGCAAAGAAATTGTTCTCATTCTTAAATGATTCTAATGATGTTCCATTGGAAAAAACCCCAAAACTTAAGGCCCATGCCTTAACTGTCTTCGCTATGGTAATTACTCCCTCCGTTCCTTTTTGTTCTTTTTTATTCTTCGTGTCTAGAATTATTTTTTTCTTTATAACCTTAACTTTGTCATGAAGTCAACCAAAGAGGAAAAAAAGTCAATACTTAAAAATCTAATCGTGTTTTTTTTCTTCTTAATTTAGACTTGTGAATCAGCTGTTAATTTGAGGAAGGCAGGAAAGGCCACAGTGAAAGAATCCAACTTGAAGGATTTAGGAGAGTTGCACTACAAATATGGGGTGGTTGATGAGCATTTTGAGGTAATTAATTAGATTAAACAAATTGTAATGTCATATTATATGTCATTTGCAAGTATTATTAACATTGTAACAATATGATCTTTGTTTTCACATAAAGGTTGTTAGATTCGCGCTACTCGAAACCATTAAAGAAGCAGTTCCTGAAATGTGGTCATCAGAGATGAAGGAAGCTTGGACAGAAGCTTATAATCAGCTAGTTGCTGCTATTAAACAACAAATGAAACCTTCAGCACAAGTTGTTTAGTGACAAAAATATCTTATGTAACAACAATATTATGTTTTTTTTTTTTAGTAAGATAGCCTTGAATAAATGTGTTACAAAGTTTGTTAGATTAGACTAGTTATTAATGTATGATGATTTCTAGCATTAGTCCAAATAAATGTATGAAAGAATGAATATCTGTTCAAATAATGTAGATTCAGTGAATTTGATAACAAACAGAAAAAAAGAATAAGAAAGCAGATCACTTTATTGAGATTTTAATTTTTCTTCGTTTGTTGGATTTTAAGGGCCCTTGTACAGTACAAATGTTTGGTACATCCAGCTATTTGAATCTCAATTTATGCATGCATTCAAGTTTGATGGACAAGTACCCTTATCATTAACCCTTTAATAGTTAATACTAGAGAAGTCCGATCCTTTTCTTATAATCCGTCATTGTCTTGCCACCCTGTTCTTGCCCCCCGGCACACGTGTGTTTGCAGGGGGTGGGGGGCGAAATTATTTTAAATTATTGCCTTACCGGTGTATGTACATGTGAATAAAAAACGTTTATTGTAGACAAGTATCGAATACATTTATTCTGACATTAAATTCTAATGTGCTCACTAGTCACTACGTTACAAAAGAAAGTGTAACCCACTTAGAACCATAGGTTGGGATAAGACCAAGTTATCGGGCTTATCTTGTTTTAGGCTCCTTTCTTTGCTGATAAAATGATGAAGGAACGGGTCCGATTAAACAATCCGATTTAAACTTGATCAAGCATAAAACACACCATATTAATGATCACAAGAGCAAGAGCACAATGTTAATGCATCGGGCCCGAAATCTAATTGGTTATGCAAAATCTTTAAAAGCATGAATGAATCCATAATTACAAATGTACTAACACCATATCCTTGTCCTTGGACTTAATTATATGTACAAAAACCAGCTCATAGTGCTAATAATTGAACCAAAAGTTGAACAAGCAAAGACATGGAAGATATAGAAGGTTGTTACTTGTTACAATTCGTACTTTTTCTTTTCCCAAATTTGGCCTTTTGCATAAAATCAGACCAATAACAACAATTAATTGGTGCTGCCCATAATGTGCCCACTTAGTGTTACACATATATGAACCTTTAAATGATTCATTGTTGGCCAAATTGGCCATTTTTACATGGTTCATTTTTACACCAATTCACAACATTGCAACTCTCTAGAGATACACACGTTGCTTTTGGTCACATCGCGTACAACTACAAGTTAAAATTACGACCATCACTCTAAAAAAATGGTCGTAAAAATTTTTACATTTTTCATTTTTTCGAGTTTCATCAAACTAAAAATGAATACAAAACAAAATTTAAATCCCAATTCTTCGGCTACCTCGCCGTGCCTGTGGGTAGAGTGCACCAATAGCATCAAGCCCACTTAGGACGCGACACGAGCTACGAGCTTGAGCAACAATTTTGGCAACATTAGAGTGACTTCTTTTGATATTAGAGAACCCAAGTGCTATACTAGCTTTAATAGCTAACCCACATAAGTCCTCAAGAGAAAGGACTTTATGAGCTTGAGAAAGTGGTAAAAGAAAGTATATCTGACCTAGCTCAAGTTCTTCATCATATGAAATTTGAGGAGCAATTGAATCAACATACATTGACTCCGAACTAGCAAGAAAACAACTTGTGTGTTGAGAGAGTACACGACGCGCAGTGATCGCCTCGTTGAACTCGTATAAGCTTCCATCTGGATGAATGATCATAACCGTAGGTCTCAAAGAGAGAAAGTTGCCATTTCTTTTGGTCATTTGAGAGCTACAAATGCCCATCTTTTTTGGTAAGAAGAGAAAAAAAAGAGATTAAGATGTTTATGCATGAATAAAGAGGAAAACAAATATATTGGGATTTATAGAGGAAGATTTAGGCCCTAGTTAGCCCCACCGTTATATTGTAAGGACAAATGAAAATGGTTTTCCTAGAAAGGGCATTGACAATAAAAAGGAGATAAATTATCATAAACTATATGATTTGAAAAGGCTTGATATATACCAAAATAATAGTCTTACGTACATACATCACAAATTGTTGAAAATTATATGGTTTACATATAACTTTTTATGTAACAACCAAAAGGATGTAGCAAGAAAATGCAACATTGCGCTTTCGGTTGATAGCCAGCTTGCAGTGACCGTAATGTTAGTGTGAAGTATTTTCTATGTCAATTGACATGGTAAATTCGATACTTGGGGCGTGTTCGGCGCTAGCTTTTGAGTAGCTTTTAGGTAGCTTTTAGTGGTTTGACCAAGTCAAACCACTACTCAACAAAAAATGTGAGTGTTTGGCAAAGTAATGGTTCTAGTAGCTTTTAGTGGTGGAGGTAGCTTTTATTAAAAGCTAGGATTATTAGCTTTTGAAGTTAGAGGTAGCTTTTGAAGTAGCTTTTGAAAATTTAATGTATAGTTTTAAAAATAAAATATTGATTCTTAAATGTAACAGCTAGTCAACCACTACTTTACCGAACAATCATACCTAAATTATCTTTTTTCACAGCTAACAGCTTGTTGACAGCTAACAGCTATCTCCACAGCTCACAGCTATCTCCACAGCTACAGCTACCTTCACAGCTATATTTTGCCGAACATGCCCTTGGTGAATTCTAGAGTGAAAAATCAAACCACCAAGAAGTTTCTACTATTTTTGATGCGACATATTATTATGTAAGTACAACTAGTTATTGATCCGGATAATATAATAATTGTTATGCTATGAACGATTGTACATGATAAAAAAAAAAAAAAAAAAAAAAAAAAAAAAAATTGTTACGAAGTATATGAACTTGTTTGGTTGCCTAATAAATTCATGGGAAGTTTATTTTCCTAGAAAATAGATTTCTATATACTTGTTTGGTTGACAATTATGCAGGAAGTGGGACTTTCTAGGAACTTCTACTTCCCACAAAATGGAGGAATTAGCTTACCTAGTCCCCCCTAGGTAAGTTAAACTTCCCATGGGAAGTAGAAATTCCCACATTCAACCAAACAAATTTTGACAATTCCTAGGAATTACAATTTCATGGGCATTGAGTTTTCGTGGGAATTTCTACTTCCTCCATTCAACCAAACAAGTCCTAAATTTAAAACAAGGACTATAATGGGGGGAAATTAAAAGTTTGGTTAGGAATATTTTTTTCAAATGGGTAGGTTGGTAATTAATTAATGACACTAAAATCAAACACACACTAGTCGAAGATTGAATTTTAAGTTGTACTTTCATATCTAACGTGAAGCCTAGGGTTCTTTTTTTTAGTTTGCCCCACCGGCCCACCCGATTCACCAAGCTTAGCTTCGACGTACTACATTCGGATATGACCCGACGTGCATACCGTGGCTTTTGATGGGTGAGTCTTCCAACCCAACAAGAGTATTCTGCAGTCGGTGAAGCTTGAACTCAAAACCTCCCTTAAGTGACATCAAGCTGCTTACCACTTAAGCCAACTTTTATTGGCTAAAGTCTTATAATTGTCAAAGAATATGTTCTATTAGTACCTCCTCAAATGAGCTTGGTGAAATTCGTCTTTGGCCTCACGCATAGAAGCCAGAGAGCTTGCTAATTAGAAACAATGGTTATATAGTTGGGTGTAATGCAACTGTACTACCAGGCCAGGCTACCAGCCAAGGTTAAAGGTTTTGATTAAACGAATTGGCAATTGAATATATCGACAATTCTGCAGTCGAGTTTAAGCACCCTATATACAGCTTTTTCACCTTAAATTCCTTTTCAAGATTTCAAACCTTATCCATGTATTTAGTATATACCGTATAAATTTCAAATCTTCATCTTTATGTCATGACAACTACTGACAAAATGGGGTATTATATATTTACTTCATGTCTTCCAATTTATGGAACTGAAATCCAAAGGTTAAAATTAAGGGTCTGTTCTCATTGACTGAAATCAGCCGAACTGAACTGAAATGAAGATTTTATAAGAGAAGGAAATTAGGAGCTGAACTGAACTGAAAATAAACATATGAGAACAGGCCCTAAGTCTAGTTGAAATATTTTTTTCATAAATTGATTATTGAATTTGTATATAGTACCGAGTAACAACTCAGGCATACAATGTTATGAATCTTGACTATGAGGGATAATTCAATTGATTAATGTCTAATTAAGAATTCAAATTTTTAATTTGGTTATATAATACGGAATATGATTATGGTCTTACCTCGATAGACAATAAAGTCGTCTAAATCTAATGACAAAGGTCTGATGGTCACACGTTATGTTTTAGGGTTAAGTTTAAAATAATGATGTGATTAACCCTTACACCTCTTACGTAAAATATTGTTACAACACAGAGAGATTAATTATCCAAAAAACACTGGTTCTATATTCGTAAATTGAGATAGGATTCCATTTCAATTATTAGCATGTCAACATTATTAAGGGAGTGGTTGATAGCAATCTATGTCAACTTGTTATATGCAAAGTATAATACTGTCTGAAGTAATTGCAACTGAAAATGAAGTATCATCGTTGATCATACACCAATGATGTTACATATATCAGGTTAAAGTTGTGATCAGGGAGCTGCCACACAGTGACACAGCTATGTGCAAGTGAAAATTCAAAATTGTATGTGATTAGTGATTAAGATGGTGCAAAGTCGGTAATACAGGATAGATAGCTAAGAAATCAATTAAAATTATTACTTCGTATTATAATAGGTAATGTAACTAATAATAATGTTACATTTTCTATATACTTCCTACATAAGAGTCCAACATCTATACAAGTCAAGTCTTATTGAATTCACATGGGGTACTTACTGCTTCATAGTATTCTCATCAATGAAAACTTGATTTCCAATAAAATTCATACATTAACTGATGTCGTCTTTATTAGAAAGTAAATTTAATAGCTTTACACATTTGTTTTTCAAGTGGACAAGATTGCTCAAGTGACCTCGACTTAGTTGGAGATTGGATAATCTACAAGCACGCTGAATAAAAACCATTTATACATACTAATTAAGGGTTTGTTCACATTTACTTAATTTCAGTTCAGTTCAGTTCAGTTAAGCTCCAATCAGTTCAGTTCAGTTCAGTTCAGCTTCAATCAGTTCAGTTCAGCTCCTAATTTCCCTCTCTCATAAAATATTCATTTCAGTTCAGTTCAGTTCAGTTCAGCTCCAATCAGTTCAGTTCAGCTCCTAATTTCCCTCTCTCATAAAATATTCATTTCAGTTCAGTTCAGTTCAGCTCCAATCAGTTCAGTTCAGCTCCTAATTTCCCTCTCTCATAAAATATTCATTTCAGTTCAGTTCAGTTCAGCTCCAATCAGTTCAGTTCAATTCAGTTCAGCTCAATTCAGTAAATGTGAACAGGCCCTAAATTCTCCTAAAACATAATTTAGCATCGTTATTTTTTGTTAACATTAAGATTTTAAAATGAGCAATAATTATAAAATGCGCAACAATATCTTTGTGCACGTACATTTTATAAAGAATGCACTAATGTAAATACACCGATGTATATTTATAGAGGCCACCATACAAATCATCCAATACTATACGGAGTACAATCCATTATTTTCATAGAGTATTATTCTTTTTTCCCAATAATTTTTAATTTTTATCATATATTTGGGAAATTGTGCTCTAGAAGTCAATATGTGGCCCGTGCAACCTAACTAGAGGATAAGATATGGAGATTGAATAATTTGCCTCGTAATTACCATATTACTTCAATTCAACCCTAGCATTGTCTGTTGAACACATAACATTACATTCTTATTTTATCAATAAACATCTTTAAAAATGTCACGACAATTCTTCATTTTCATGGGAATCTTTATCATATTAATTTATCATGTTATAAAGTGGGTTTAATAGCTGTCCATGACCTACATATATGTAGTTATGCACCACTTATTTTATCAACAAAGCTACTATATGCCTATATTGGATATATAAGACATAGATCATTTAATTTTAGACAAGACTATGTGAGTCCAAGTTAATATTTGGCATGGTACAATAGTTAATATAATTATTGGTCGTTTGATTATTAGTGAGAAATGAATTTATTATACAAGCGCTTTTGGTCTGATATCACCACTTAAAAAGCATCTATAAGTGTATGGTGTATCTATTTTCTTGGAGGTTCAAACTGTACAGTCTTGTCAATCAGACGATCACTTACTTTACTCGTTAATGTCACACTTGTTACAAATTTAAGTGTACTAAGACAGAGGAGTATGGCTAGTACTATTGTTACCTAGACATCATGGAGCCTATGACCCCAGCAATAAGAGAAGTGGGATCCCCAAGAACAGCTGAGATAACGAACTGCAATGTCATTCCAGCCATTTCACAACATTTTTGTACCTTTGATCCCTTACTCTTAGTGTTAGTATACCTATGACTATGCGTTTGTAGCAGGGTCCTTTTCAGGCCCGGAACATCCCGTATGCTCGTCCCACCACTACGAGCAATCGTACTACCTAGGCCGCGCCCATTGTACAAGTCTTGCCAGCTCTCAATCAGCATGTCCTTGACACAAGCTACGTGTAGATTGTATTTTTTATCTGATGATCGGTAGCTCCAACTTCGTCCTTTTTTCCCACACCTTTGACATGAAGCACTAACCTACGTTCACATAACACACCTAGTTTAATCAGTGGACTCAAATAAAATGGAGCCTACACACATATTTACGCGCACACAAACAAAAAAAAAAAAAAAAAAAAAAAAAAAACTCCGTATAATATGACACTAGCCTTCAAAAATTAAACAAGTCTACAAACTACAACCTTCAATTTTTGTACTTTATTCATTTTATATTTATATGGTCAAGGTCCTTTTAATATAGCTGGTACCGGCATATGTTGTATCACGCAATAACTGTCCATTTGGCAAAACTAAACCATAGTACAAATTAAATGGACCGATTTGTGCATATGTAACTTTGTTATAGATAAATCTCTGTGTCAATACATACAACTCTTATCTCAAATTTGTGTTTTACTTCTTTTCCTGGAGATGACAATTGGGAAGGAAAACATTTACTTTAAGAAAAACAGAAAAAGAAAAAGTATGTATTAGTAGTACAAACATAATAATTTGAAATCTAGTTAAAGGTTTTAACATAAACATGATTCTTAGCTTATTATTGTGAAATAGGAGTTAAGAATGATAACACTGACCTTCCTATAGAGATACAAGTTGATCTCTCCATCATCTATCGCGGTAGGAAGCTTGGCACAACAAGGATGAAGATCAAAACCACAAGACTTACAATGATACGAAAAACCCGAAATACCTCTCTCACAAGCATTGCAATATCGAGGCACGTTCCCTGGTGGCCTCGACACGAAGATGAAGGAGCATTTAGGATAAAAGGGGTGGTAGATTACCGGGGTAGGAATAGCACAATGCATATGAAGATCATATTCACATATATTGCACTTATAACAAGATCCTATGCCTATTTCCTTACAACCATCACACTTAAAGGGAATTTCTGTGTACTCAAGTTTGAGCTTGTGTTTTGGGTGACTAAAATGAGAAATCTCATTGTATTTCATACCTTAGGTTAAGATTAATTTGTTATATTAGCTCTAGAAATATACACATCTTACAAGTTAGCAAATATATTTATACTAGTAGTAGGTAATTTAAGATATTATTATGAAGTAATAGTAATAATGGGATGACTTGTAAAATTGGGTAGAATTATTGAGCTTGAGATTGAAGCTAATAGGTATCTAAAATTAAAGAATTTTTATGGTAATGTCAAATTTATGTGGGGTGGGTTAAAGAATGTACATGAAAATTCCTATGGATAGAGAATGAATTAGAGAGGAGACATAGAGAATAAGATTTTTTTTTTCAAAGTACACAAGAATATGAAATTTTTTGCTTTATTTATGATGTGATTTTCATTTTTTTTTTTTTTTTTTTTTTTCCTTTTTGACATTGAGCTCTAGATTCCAATTACATGGTGTTGGAGTAGAGTGCAAGAAATGGGCTTAGTTCAATTATAAAAGCTCTTATCTCTTGTACGAATTTTAAAATTACTCCTAATTCCATCGCACGTACCAAAGTCAATTATTCACTATCCATATAAAAAATATTTTATTTATTACATTTTATCTTAAATTCTTTATTATGTATAATTTGATCAATAATTAAGTATTAAGAAACTAATTACTTGGTTTTCAAAAAAAAAAAAAAAAAAAAAAAAAAAAAAAAAAAGAAACTAATTATTTTTTATATTTTTTTCACAACTAGTATATGTATTGTTACCATGTTATTATCGTCAAAAAAAAAAAAATTTGTTACCACGTTATTAAAATGTCCAAAATTAACAATTGATGTATTATTAAATTAGTTGGTCAAATAAGGCCATGTAAGTTAGCAAAAAGTCAACAACTGATTGTCAAAAAAAGACATTCAAATGAACAAATTAAGTTTGTTTAACATGCAATCAACCTTATCTAAGAAAACTTTAATTTGTCGAAAGTTTTAAAATGAGGCATTTTTCAAGATGTCATTGTGCTCACTAAATTATATTTTTCAAGATGTCATTGTGCTCACTAAATTACAATTTTATTATTTATTTTTGTACGCGACACTAAATTACATAAGTTATGGAACATGACTCATGAGAACTATTACAAGTACAAACTAGGAGTCATCCGATCCCATAATTAGGTTTTGGAAAATGTATTACAATATATGGAGTAATAGACAAGAATCACAGGATATGACATTTGAAGAATAAAGTATTATTGTATAGTATATTATAAGTTCTCTTAAAAAGTTTTAATAATGTTACATGGTTTGCTTAGAATGGAGGACACAACATCTCGCAGTAAAGTTGAATAATTATCCAAATAATTGAGGAGGAAATGTAGGTCAGAGTATATATTACAAAAAAGAATTGATGCCAACTTTATATAAGATTCTAAAAATAATCACTCCATACTTAAGGTAGAAGGTAATAATCCTATTCTTGTGCTCACTTTCTTGAAGCATATTTTCGTATAATGGCTCAAATTATGCCACATATATTCAATTTTAAGAGGGCATGTTTGTCTTTACTGAACTGAGATGAACTAAAGTGAACTGAACTGATTGAAGCTGAAATGAACTGAATTGAACAGATTAGAGCTGAACTGAACTGAATTTGTTGGAGCTGAACTGAACTGAACTGATTGGAGCAGAACTGAACTGAATTTGTTGGAGCTGAATTGAACTGAACTGATTAGAGCTGAACTGGATTGAAATTAAGTTCAAATGAACAAGCCCTAAGTTTTGTGAGGAGAGTTTCCTAACGTCTGTTTTTTTCCTTATGATTATAAAAATAAATAAATAAATAATATTCATTTTCAAGCAGATTGATCAATAATAGATATTCAAGAACTTAATTATTCAAGGTTAGGTCGAGAAAATCTAATGAATCTATTTGATGCCATATATGAAACATTTGCTTATCGATAAAAACAGCACATAAAACGATGATCTGATCTGAATTTATTTTTTCTGATCTGATCTGGTCTGAACTTATTTTCTCTTATTTGATCTAAACTTATTTTTTTTCTGAAATAAGTAAAAATAAAGTGAACTAAACCAGGCCTTAGATATATCTTTTACTCATTTGAGATTATGATGTACGGAGTACATCATATTTGAGGGTTTTTTTTTTTTTTTGAACGGATATATGAGGTTATACAGTAATGAAAAGGAAACATTTCATCCTTATTTCTAAAAACTTCTATATTTATTTATCAATAATTTCAAAAAACTGAACGTGGCTCGAGAACTATCTATCAATATACTATACTAAATTAATTTCCAAAAAAAAAAATCCCTAGATCAGAGTACATGTGTTAGCGCCTCATAAAAAAATTTCCGCCCAACTTTTATTTTTTCTTTTTTCTTTTTGAAGTTTTATGATGTAGAAGAAAGGTTGGTTTAAAAAAAAAAAAAAAAAAAAATCAAAACAACCCCCAACAGTAGGGGTGTTAACGAGCCTAGCCGAGACTGAGCTTGGGTAACTCAGGCTTGGCTCATTACACTATTGCTCGAGTTCAAGCCGAACCTCGAACTTAAATTATTAAGTCTAAGTTATAATAAAACTCAACTTAGGTTCGAAAATCATAACAATATGATGTTATTTTAAAGATATACTCCGTATTATAAGTAAGGTTATTTATTTTTCTTAGACTTATTAAATATTCTACTACTCCGTAATATTTAAGGTTACCATGTTAAAAAAAATATACTCATACTAATTAAAAATATTTTAAGCTTGTTTGCAAGCTTTCGAGCCAAACATAGCTGTGTGCCTGTGTATCAAGCTATCAGCTTGTAAAAATTCCGAGCCGAGCTCGAGTAGTTTGCGAGTCGGCTCAGCTCTTTTACACCCGTTATTCCAAAAGTCCAAAACTCCCCCAACCAGAATGTAAATCCTCTGTTCACTCTTAAACTTCCCACTAAAACATCACTAATGTCAACTGCAATCCTCCGGCGCGCATTTACCCCACGCGCCACCTCTTCAACCACCGTCTCACTCTCCTCCATCTTTTCCTCCTCTCCAACCCCCGACACCTCCGCCGTCTCTACCGCCGTATCAATCCTAACCCACCACCGCCGGAAATCCCGGTGGTCCACTCTTCTCTCTCTCTTCCCCAACGGGTTCACCCCATCTCAAACCTCCAAAATCCTCCTCGAAATCCGCAACAATCCCCACCTCGCCCTCCGCTTTTTCCTCTTCACCACGCGCCGCTGCCATTCTCTCTCCTCCCTCCATTCGTATGCCACCATTATTCACATCTTAGCTCGCGGTCGCCAAAAAGGCCGGGCTAAATCGCTTATTAAGTCGGCAATTAGGGAGTTTGATTTGATGGGTGTTGAAGATTCTGAAGAATTTTGTGCGAAAAAGTGTAAGGTTTTTAGGGCTTTGGTTGAATCTTACAGGGTATGTGATTCTGCCCCCTTTGTGTTTGATTTATTGATTGTTTCCCTTTTAGAAATGAATAAATTAGACCCATGTATTGATATTGTTAGGATGTTACATAATCGTGGAATTATAGTTAATGTTGGTACTTGTAATGAGTTGATTTCGAGTGCCTTGAAAACTAGGGATTGTTTCTTTGGATATGATTTATATAAGGAGCTATTTAGGTGTGAGAATGGTAAATTAGTTCCAAATGTACATGTTTTTAATGATCTTATGCTTTCGTTTCATCGAAATGGATTGCTTGATATGGTGGAAGAGGTTTGGATTGAGATGGTTAAGTCGAATTGCGAACCAAATGCTTATAGTTATAGCATTTTGATGGAGGGTTATTGTGAGGAAGGTGGTTTGGAGAAGGCTGAAAAGGTGTGGGAAGAGTTGAGAGTGAAGGGGTTGAATCCTGATGTTGTTGGTTATAATACATTGATTGGTGGGTATTGTAGAATGGGTGAGGTTGGGAAGGGTGAGGAGCTTTATAGAGAGATGGGATTGCGAGGCGTGGAGGGAACTCGTGTTACTTATGAACATCTTATAGGTGGGTATTGTTTGGCTGGAGATGCTGATTCTGTTATGCTGTTGTATAATGATATGCGTAGGAAGGGGTTCAAGACTGATAGTTCAACTGTTGATTCAATGGTTAGAGTACTTTGTTGTAAGAGGTCAGTTTCGGAAGCTTTGGAATTCTTCAAGGTTGCTATGAAGAATGCTGATTTTGTTGCGAGAGAGTCAAGCTATGAGTTACTGATAAAGGGTTTATGTGATGAGGGAAAGACGGAGGAAGCCTTGAAACTTCAGGCACAAATGGCAGGGAAGGGGTTTAGACCCAAGTCACATGTATATGGTGCTTTTATTGATGGCTACTTGAAGCAAGGAAATGCAGATGAAGCAGAAAGTCTGAGGAAAGAGATGATGGATATGTAAGCTTACTGTGTTAAGAATCAGGACTTAAAACACTAGTCGGACTGAAAACTGCCATCGCTAAAGGTTATAACAAAACCTCTCGGACCTTAGTATCCTTAAGGATGATGTTTGTAAATCTTATATGAAATTTAAGAGTTGATTCAAACAAAGCTTTCCCTTGATAGGGTTGCTTCATTTCTTAGTTTTGGCAGCTTGCACCCTGTTCATGGAAAAACTTTCTAAATCTATTTCGAAGGTTGCTGCTAATATGTGGGTAGTTGTTTGCTATGTACTCAGCTTTGGCGAGCCAATCTTACTCTCTGGTATACTCGGAGAAGTACCAAAGATCTCTGGATCTGAGCTATAAGACTGAGTGGATCCGAGGCTTATGCTGTGTAGATAGTTGACATATCGCTTGGCAAAGAAATGGATCATGAAAGTATGACAGTCTTAGAAGCATGTTTCTTGAAGAAGGATCCCAAAATCTTATCTTTTGGTGACAAGATTATTGTTGGTGAGAGGGGTATCAATTTGAGTGGCGTTTAGAAGCAAAGGATTCGAATTTCCTGTGCATGGTTCCAGGAGGATGCTGATATACATCTGTTTGATGATCCTTTGGTGTTGTAGATGCTCACACCCACAGTCATCTTTTCAAGGTATAGCAACCGTCGTTTTCTTATAGTTCTTGGTTATCAAAACATTGAGAGTATCTGTCCTACATAAGTTTATACTCTGCCCCATCACATATTATCACGGCGCTTTATTATTATACTTTTGATTGCAGGAATGTGTTCTTGGCCTTTAGAGCCCAAAACTGATCATTTGTGTGACACACCAATTAGAGTTCATACCTGCTGCAAATTTTATCTTAGTGAGAAATCAATTTTAATAAATGAAAAAATAATTACGTCTTTCTCCAATTAATGTGTATTACTTATATTCATACCTGCTGCAGATTTGATCTTGGTGTGAAATTATGTTAAAAAAATTTAAAAACTTGCGTCTTCCTCCATTAATGCGTTTAATAGCTTTGTAACTTCTAATCAACTTTTTATCTGTGTGCATAAATATGGTTGATGGTTTTATTATCGTTGTTGATTTTTACTGGGTTACATACTAGTCCTTTGTCACAACTAATTTAGTAACGTGAAACTTCTGTGGACTGCCTCACAGATATTAGCAGGTTGCTACTACGGCAAATCTGCTTGGTCGGAGCAATATTTGATTACGTGGTCTGTTTAAGCGTGGCAGGTTAAGCTTTTTTGGAATGTTGCTACTTATAAGGGGCTTGTTTAATGAATTCATGAAGCAAAATCAACTTGCTTAGATGCTGGTCTAGTGGTACAAGTTTCTCCAGCAGTCATGTTAGTTCTTCTGTTCTGTCCTTATCGTCAATCAAGACATTCAAGAGTGATGTAAGAGTTGTAATATAAAGCTTTCAAGCCCACCATTCAGCAACTGCTCCTGTTAACTTACAGGAGCATATCTAGAATAGAAAGAAGAATATGGTTGAAAGGACAGTTCATTTTACTACCAAAACTCCGAGGTCAAATAGTGAAAATTGCTTTCGGCTAGTACTTGCTTTGGATTGTATAAGCCAACCAACTTTGCCAAAAAAATTATTGGCTTTGGTTTTGTTTTTGCCTGTATTACGGCTAATTTAGCCACAACATACATGATTAATGCAAATTTAATTTCTAAATTAACACTGCAAGAAGGTAGAGTTAAAAACAACACAGTATTCTTCGCCAAGTAGCTCCCATTATAGCACAATGAAAAAATAAAGAAAAACCTTTGTCAAGCCTAAAATTGTACGAAACAATTCACGAGAAACATTTAGCGTACAATAATTATTTTAACGGATAACTAGTGAAAAAAATTAAGAACAGATCCTGTCCAACTACAAAATACTGAAGTTTTGTCGACAGCTTGGGCAACCTAAATAAATAATATCTCCCTTCATTTTCAATCTCTCTCTTGTGTCACTGCAATGCAAACAACCAAAAAAAGTATTAAGCTGCTGAAAATTTGACTAAAAAAATATCAAAATAACATAACAATTAATGACTTGGAAGTTCACAAAGGCTCTTGCATGTGTACTTGTGTCATTGTAAGTGAAATATATCTTCCAAGCACCTCCCCATTTTGAGAGAGACATGATGCGAAGCAACCATTTATCACAAAGACCTAAAATGGCCAGCAGCCTAGTAATTATTTCCTCCCAGAGTTGTGTGTATATGTGAGAGATATCGCAAGAGTTTTTCTCAAGTTTGACAGAAAGCTACAAGAATGTGAATGAGCCATTTATCACAGAGAACTGGTTGGCCATCTGCCCTTTAGTAGTTTAGTTCCTCTCAGACTATATTTTGATCCTATTCCAGAATATTATGTCAAAAGAGTGCTATGAGAGAATCAGGATATATTTACACCATCTCAGTAACTGATCACAAAAGTCTTAAACCCAATGAAACTAGTGGCTACGTGAGTAGAAAGAAGCCTCTTTTTTTTTTTTTTTTTTTTTTTGACGGGATAGAAAGAAGCCTTTTTGATTAAACTAAGTTTCACTGATCACAGGAAAGCTACAAGAACCAGAAATCTAAGCTAAGCTTTCTAATGCACTTATGATTTGGAACCTTCAGTTATCAGGGTTAATAAGCTAATCAACTAGATCTACCTCAGGCATGCACTTTACTTAGTATAAGAATTCCTTGAAGTAAACAAAGTCAAAAAAAGTCATTCTTATAAAGTTCATATTACATGCTTAATTGATGAAAGCTAAACAACAAAAACTGGCCAAAACAACCTTCAATGCATAGATTTTGTGAAAAAGACCACTTTTGCAATCTGAGAGGCATGGAAAGTAGATTACAACCCTCTCATTGAAAGAGAGGCCATAAACTGTGCAAACGAGTTACCTTTTACATGAAACCATGTGTCTCATGTGTTACAAAAGCAATAAATCAGTTCAAAAATTACATTGAATATAAACACCTCCTGAAAAAAAAGGCTTAAAATATCTTTTAGCAGGAAAATAAGGTAGCGTCATATGATATTGAGCAAAAGTAATATAGAGCACAAGAAAAGCCACAAACAATCACACACTACACACACATAGAATGAACACCCATGCACATCATGCATATATGGGCCCCTGCCTTGGGCCCTTAACTTTATATTAGACTCAAGATATTCCTAATTACAATCAATTCATCTCTTGTCCAGCACATTCTATGTAACGCACCAATCATAAATTCATGTGTACAAGAATCCTTCAACCATCATAGAAACTGCATCAATCAAACAAGCTAATGCGTACAAGATTCACCATGGATGTTATTCTCCACTATAAGTTGTACTTTTTTCAAGCATACTCTATTTTAGTTTTCGAATCCTATCTCAAACTATGACTCAACACCACCCCCATTAACACTAATGGCATCAAGTCGCACTAAATTTCAATTCCCAGGTTCAACTACATTAAAAGTCACACCCAACAACACATCATCCTTATATATCATTGAAAATTTATTGTTCTCAAATCGTGAAGCTCGTGTTAGTTTCAAGGAAAAGATACCTGTTCTAATACTTCCAACTCATATATTGGGAAAATTTGATAACATTAATACAATTTGATAATGTCAATATCGCAAAGGGAAAGAACCCCTCTAATACCTCCCAAATCATTTAATTGGAAGAATTTACACAATAAAATCGCAAATTCACTGAAAAGAACCCCTTTAATTCATCCCAATTCATTGTTCTCAAGTTGTGAAGTTCTGGGATTAAATCGTATCACCATAAACTTCCCCTTTCTATTGCTAATGCTAATTAAACATGGACAATCGCTCTATTTCATAATAAACCCTAATCATAAATTGTAAAAATTGCAATCTTGTGCACAACAAACTTAATTACCAGGTTCGAATTGTAATTCTTCTTAACTATATGCGAAAATAATCAACATTGAGCAAAATTGAATTTTTTTTGCCAACATCTAAAACACAATTAAACACCCAATTAACATAAAATTAAGAATCAAATAACGTCAATTACATGAAAATCATAAGAATAATACCTTAATTTTGGTGGGGTTGAATCAAAGATCCAAAGTGATCTCCTCTTTCTGGAAATACTGAAGAACATAAGGAGTGACCCGAATAGCAACAACCCATGCTCCGAACATCAATCCATGGGAGCGAAGCTGCTTCAGAGCTTCTTCCTTGCTTGGTTTCTTCTGGAACATTCCTCCGAACATCTTTGCTTTATTTTGTTCTTCTCTTTCTCTAGATTGCAAGATCTATGGATTTATCCCCAAAACCTTCGATAAACCCTAAATTATGAGCCTTTGGTTGAATATAAAGCTGATTACTTAATCAGGTTATTCGGTTTTCTTTCTTGGGCTATAAGATAATGCTTCGAAATTGGGTTTGGGCTTTGGTAACCATACCTCTTATTAGCCCACAAACTACTTTTTTTTTTTTTTTTTGGAAGAATTAGCCCACAAACTACTAGCCACCCTTTTATTAACTTTGAGATTTGATTTTAGATTTTAGATTTATCATGTTGTAAGGGCCTGTTCTTTTCACATTATTTTCAGTTTAGTTCAGTTTCTATAAGTTCAATTCTTAAATTCGTTCTCTCATAAAATATTTAGTTCATTTCAGCTTCAATAATTTCAGTTCAGTTTAGCTCAGTTCAAAACCCTAAGATATTAACAAAATCAATTCGGTTAGAATATATGAGTCAATGAATTATGAATGGAATTAGGATTTAAATTGAGTGATTATTTCATTCTAGAATTTAAAATATTTCATGTACGTGATAACATCTAAGGTTAACACGGTCAGGTTTCTAGTTTGGATCGGTGAATGGGGTTGAATCGATTTGTTGGATTGTATGATTATAAAAATAAAAATAATAATAAAATAAATGGGTTTAATATGCTATCAAAGGACTAAATACATTATTTTCAAGTAATAGAAATGATAATTATACGTAGTTTTGCTAACATTATCCTCATAATTCTAACTTAAGATAGATGTTGAAGTATTTTTCACTCTTACATAGTTCAAATCCTACACTATAGAGTTATAAAATTTCATTGTTTTAAATGGGTTGTTATTTTTTGCATTATGAAATAGGTTTGATAGCTTTTGAGCTCATTTTATTAGGAAATAGCTTGATCATACAATTCTTATGATCCTATTTCAATTCTACATGATTTTGTACGCATGATCTTGTCAATTTTGATGTGATTCTATTGAGATTGTGATTTGGCCTTCAATCAAATAGTTTAGTTTATGATCTTGGAATTGTAATATTAGTTGAATTATGCTTGTGGTATCGTACAATCATATGATCCAATTTATTCGTTGAATTATGCTCGTGGTATTGTACTAACAATATATTAAATGAAATCATTATTAACTTAGGCTAGGTGCCTAGGTCTATAAATGAAATCTACCCAACTCTTTGTTAGAGTTGTTAAAGCAATTTTGTACACTCTAATAAACTAATTAGGAATTCAAAATAAATTACCAAATAGTCATTAAAAACATCTAATATAGCTAGCTATCAAATTCAATTAATACAATTAGTTACTCGTATATCAATACTATAAGTTAATAGTTACCAAATACAAGTACTAAAGGTGACGGCATAATGATTATGCTAAAGCTATATTACTATCCATACTTAATTTTCACTAGATCGAGCTAAAGTTGGGTATAATGGAGTACCCAATTACTACCCTCTTTTTGATAACAAATGCTTTAGGTTGCGTCCCCCACAAGCTCACCTTTCCATATCCAACAATGGGAAAACAAACTCTACTGACAAACAAAACCCCTTCTAAGATTCAAGTCATTTTCACACCTTAGCATTCAACTGTTTTTAGGTCAATCTCCCCTCAAACTTAGTCAACAAATCTTTTCACCAATCCATATGCCGCATTAGTGCTAAGTGGGGTTCCCCCCACATTAGATGGAAACTCCCCTCATCTACTTTTAATATTCCTCTAATCACCCGATACATTTTTACATACACCCGAGTGCACATATCACAAACCCGTACAACATATTTGAATACTCCGTAATAATACAAAAAATACAGTATACCCAAGTCCCGAGTAATACTGAAATGGTAAGATCACTCGGTAGTCACTACAAATTCTTAAGTGCACCTAGCTCACGGTATACCCGAATGTATATTAAAATTTCTTATACACACCTCCTAAAGCTGAGGTGTCATGAAGATATGCAATCCTAAATTTCCAAAATCATTTTAATAAATCAAAAATTTTAACCCCATTTCCTTTTCTTCTACCTCACTCACTCACACACACTCTCTCTCCTACCTACCTACTTTCTCTCTCTAAAAATGGCTGCCAGACCACCAGAACAAGAACACCCACCTCAACCAGGCCCCACACTTCCTCCAACCTCCTTTCTCTCCGCCATAGTCGTCCACCAATCTCCACCGTCCAAACTCCCCATCGACTTCAGCCCACCGTTGATCGCCATGGTGGTCGTTGCAGCAGCAGCCTTCCTCTTCATCACTTACTCCCGCCTTATTTCCCGCCACCTCTTCCCGCCATTTCTCCGCTTCTTCCGCCGTCATCGCCGCCGCCGGATTCTCTTCCCGCCATCCGATATCGGCTCTCCGCCGCCGCCGTATGAATCATCCGACGGATTCTACGTTTACTCACGTTACGGCCTCGATGAATCGGTTATCAAGAATATTCCGTTGACAATTTACAGGTTTCCGACGAAATTAGGGTTTATCGAAGTTGATGGATTCAATGATTGTGCTGTTTGTTTGCTTGATTTTGAGGAGGGAGAATGTATTCGTACTCTGCCTCTTTGTTGTCACGCTTTCCACGTTGATTGTATCGACATGTGGCTTCGATCGCACGCCACGTGTCCGCTTTGTCGTGCCGGAGTTTATCTCCCGCCACCGCCGGAATCACCGTTATTATCGCCGGTAATGGCGGCGAGAATCCGTCCAAGCTTCGACGAAGGAATTCTCCTCGAAAGCATGTTTTTAGAGCCGTTGCCGGAAGTTGATGTCGAGCAAAATTCCGGCGAAATCCAGGAGGTTTTCTCGCCGGAAAGAAGGGTAATTCAGTCGGAAGATCACCGTTGTAATAGAAGAGAACTCGATTTTCTTCTCAAACGATCGTATTCGTTTGGTTTTGAACGGAGTTTTCCGTCGGAAAGGTTAGTTATGGAGCCGGCAACGACGCCGTATCACCACCGTCAACGGCGGAGCTTCTTCTGGACAAAACGACCATCATCAACGCCGTTTAGCTCATTAGCAAAATCCAGAGTATTCTCTTTCCGGCGAACGATGAAATCTCCGGCGTTTTTCCGGCGACGAGGGTTTTTCCCGTTATCAGAGTCTTCAGCGAGCTTACGATACGCTAGCACAGATGAACCTTCTAGAAGAATGAAATCAATGGCGTCGCCATTGTTTGGAAGAGCGGCGATGTTTTCGTCGAGTCGAATGAGGTCGGGTGATCCTGAAGCGTTGATTTCACCGGAGAGGTTTAACAGACGGTAGGAGATGATGACACGTGGGAGGTGGATGAAGCGTTGGATTAAGGTGGAATGAATGAACGGTGATGATGGGGTGTAAATGTGGTGGGGGTGAGGGTGGTGTAAATGTAGTAGGAAAATTTAATGGGAGGGTGTGTCAACTGTCAAGTGCATTAAATGGGTGAAATTGACGACAGAGAAAAATATTAAGGGAGTGTTAGAAAGATGGAGAGAGATAATGTAACTTAATTAAGGGACTTTTTGTTTAAGATTACTTTTGGGGATTCTCTCTCCATCTATCTACTACTCTCTGAAGTTGGGTTTTGGGCGTAAACGGAGCTTTAATGCAATGATGTAAACGGGGTTTGATCTCGATTTTGTAAAGATAATACTCGTAGTCTCGTAGTGTAGGTTAGGAGATAGGTGTGGAGGTGTAGTAGGGAGTGTTAAACTTAAATTGATGGGATTGATGTTGGTTAGGAAATAGGGTAATATCATTTAATGCAGGAAATTGATTTATGGTACTCTCAACTCTCAAGCTTTAAATTTCTTTGCTGTGTTTACGATGGATTTATTACTAGTAATACTTGGCGGGAGATTTATTGGTATTGGTCTGATTTTGGACTATTCTTTTGTTGCTTTTGTTTTGGCCTTCTTAATGTGGGATTTGACTTTTATGACACTAGAAATTGGGGGGTTTGAAGTTGGAAAAATGTGGGTCTTTTGGATACTTGGTGTTGGAAATTTTGTGTTGAATGTATCTTTCTAATGTTGAAAAAATGAAGGGAGGGGAATGGGTGAGATTGTATGGTGGTCTACCTTATGATGAGAACTGAGGAGATGTGCTAGGCCTCTAGCCGGCCCTCTTCTACTCGTAAGCGCCTCCGATGTGTCCTTATGACTCTGAGCCAGGAAGTACCACTCCGTATATGGTAGGTTCCTCGATGAACAGGGGGGTTGAATGTTCTTTACCCATCTTCATCATATGCATTAATCAATAATCACAATGAAATTTTAGCGTATACAGATTTATGATAAATTATTTGATACTCTGTAATATTGTCTTATTTTACTTCAGTTGGAAAAAAATTATTGCTTCCAAGAAATATCTACACTTTGAAATCGTACTCCATATGTATGAATATACGGAGTAGGTAAAACACGATCAAATTTACCCTAACTTGTAACATGATAATTATCTTAAATTGCGTAGTATGGAGTATATTTGTCCTTCAAATGGCAGCTCTATGCTTTGTCCACCTTTGTTGCTGGTACTCCATATTTCAATGGTTCACTATCAACAAATTTATAATCAAATCCAATATTATCATAAGTGGCAAACATAAATTAAGATAATGTAAATGACTAGCCTAGATTACTATCAAATGATTAATGCAATTTAGATTATTTTTGGAGAAATTTAAATTAGATCAAATTATAAAATTAAAGTATTTGGAGACAATGTAACATAACTTAATGGAGACCGAAAATGTAGGTGGCAATATAAGCGTGAAAGCAAAGAGGCTAGCTGCTGAGCATTAATTAGGAGACAACGACCATCCTCTTCTTACTACTCCGTATGATATTACCCTTTACTCCTTTAGACTTTGAGACTACCCATTCATTATTTGGAGAAAATCCTGTATTCATGTACTGTACTATAGAAAACATTATATTGGACGTGTCAAACAAGTAAAAAAATGGGTCAACTTTGGACTAGCCAACCATGGAAATTAAAGGGGTCAAATATAAGGAACTATTTTGATTTGCACCCATATAAACTTTAACTTGTGATAACTACACAAATATATAGCCAATTATGTTTTGCTACACATTGCAAAAACATTACTACTAATATTGTTGAGTCATGGGGCGGACTGTAGGCTTCTTAATTTCACTATTGTAATTAATTTTATTTCGAATTATTAAATGTTTGTCCACTCAACAATCACCTAAACAGTAGATGTGTTTGAGCTTTCAAATTATATTTTTTTCAAAACGTGAGAAGTTAAATGGTTTAGAAAAGCACAATCAGTTTGTTAGTTGATTTTGTTGCGGAGATGTGTGAATGAGTCTATAAAGTGTTAGTTCTAATGTTACGGTAAGCAAAAGGAGTGTCGTACGTAAGAGTCATGCACGTCTGTGCAAGATGTTGCACATCTATGCAACCTGGAGCACATTCGTGCAAGTGGTTCTTCAACGAAGTAGTAGTTGATTGAGAGACCTAAGCGATTTGACATCGATGTATGGCACGCATGTTAGTGTGCAAGATATGGCATGTCCATGCGATAAGTTCACGACATACAAGCTTCTTAATATATAGACTCAAAACCTGTTTTCTTAGTCCAATACCGTATTCTATGCCAATTCATATGCTTATACGATGGCAAAACATGCATGCATCCATGTACGAAGTACATGCATACTATTGCGAATTTAATTAAGTTATCTTGTAATTGTGAGAGGAAAAGACTACAATGTTTAGATTTATGATTGTGAGATTAAAGAGATATCTTGATTCTTGAGTGTCTTGTCATAGGGCCTGTTCTCATTGACTGAACTCAGCCGAACTGAACTGAACTGAATTGAACACTGAATATTTTATAAGAGAAGGAAATTAGGAGCTGAAATGAATTGAATTTCAACGTAAGAGTACATACCCATAGTTATCATGACTATACAGTATACATTAATCAAAGTCATAGGGCAAATAGGTTTTAAGTCTCTTTGACATATTATTTTTATGATACCGGTAAGTGTACAATTTATGATCCCCGATTTCCCACGAGCTAACAATTCGTAATCCTTGTAGTGGGTATGTAGGTTTCTCTTTGTTGTATTGTTATAGCCGCTGTCTAAAAAAAAATAAAAATGATCCCCGATATTAAGTGCGTGAGTTTTGAAGGTTTTATAGAGCTCCCATCAGTTAACCAATAACGAATTCCCAACAAAAGGTTGGTAACAGATTATTTATGTACAAGGAAACAACCACCATCAAACCATGTGATCAAATCTGACCTCTTGGTTAGGACTATAAATATATTACTACAACTATATTACTACTTGATTCATGTATCTGAGTTAACTCTAATCCGTAAACTAAATTAATTTAATCTGCTTATTGCAGTATATTTCCCCTAATTACAATAACTTAATCAAGTGGCCTAGTGATCAATTAAAGTATAGATGTCATACTTTCACATGAAAATTCAACCATTTTCAATCACATAGAGCCAAATCAACGTTAACTATTCATTACAATGATAATTACGCATAAGCATCACACATTTGATATCTAATCAACAAACCAATATAAATTGTACGTACACACATTTAAAGTAATCATATTAAACCTGTCAAAAAAAAGTAATCATATTAAAATAACCAGCTAATTAATCAACTTTTTATTAAGTCGACCTACTTTTCAACCTATATAATAAATTCTCCTCAGTTCTAATTATATCAAAAAATTAAAAATAAAAATCTTTTACGAAGTATATATCTACTTTATCTGCATTCTTCCACAATAATTTGTACATCTAAAATTCTTATTACCAAAGGCCTATTTTTTTCTTCAGAAAATACAGCAACATTAATGGGACATCCCAAAAATAACATGATAAGGGGGCAGTACTACTGTACTAGTAAATGGCAAAGTTGCACAACATTAACACCAACCATATTTTTGTGCTACCAAATTTATTGCCATCACTTAACTCAACTACCTCCCTCCCATTTTTCTCTTTGAATTTATTCATCTAATTTAATCTTGTTCACTCTCAATCTTCCATACTCCCCACTACTATTCTTATCTTAATTTTCTAAGGTCTATATTATTTCATTTTTCATCAAAATTATAACATTGTGATAATTTGTACATTATAAAAAAAAAGGAAAAAATTGTTAAAATGGCGGTATACACGGAGAAGGTAGAGGAGGGGAGGGCAGCAACGGGGAATAGGCCATCGACCGGGGCGGTGTATCGTAACATTTATGCTGTGGATGCTCTCACTGGTGTGCCTGATGGAATTGAGTCTCCTTGGGATCTCTTTAGGTATATTTCATTTCTTCATCAACTTTACTATATGCTTATTTTCTCTTGGACGTAGTAGAATTGAAGTTACGTAGTAAATAGATCTAAGGAATGTCAATTAAATGTATGTATCGAGTTACTAATTTTTATATGATGGAAAATTTATCACTCTAGATTATGTAGAGGCAGTGACTCGTGAAAGTCGTGATGTGACAATTAAATATGAAGGGAAATATTTATTGATGGGAATTGATATACCAATATGAATGAAAATTGTTTAGTATCGTAGTGGACTAGTGGTTGATTTAGATATAATTTTTAAATTTGGGTTCGGTTCTTATTTTATCAATCAAATAGATTGAATTGTATTTTTTTCATTCTATTTGCCATAATTCAGGAGCATATATATAAATCTTTGTTGTAGTAAAATGACTCGAATAAGGGTTTATAAATTATAATATGAGTATTTGTAACCCTATGGAAATTTCATGATAAGCTATTATACAAAAAATTTTGAATTTTCAAGAATAAAGAAACTGATATGGTTTATAAAATTAATGTCCAAATATTATAAAATAGCATTATATAGTAAAATATATTTCATCATAATTACATAAAAAAAAAAAATTGGCCCATGCAGGGGTCGAACCTGCGACCTTGGCGTTATTAGCACCACGCTCTAACCAACTGAGCTAATGGGCCAGTTATTTGGAAAATTATTGTATTAATTACAATTAAATTGTAAAATTGACATTCAACAACAATCATTATTGTTCATAAAAAATGTTAATTTTTGGGTTTTAATGGTTTCAGCAAATCTGTGGAGAAATATCCCACCAATCATTTACTGGGTTTTCGCAAAATCGTTGATGGCAAGGTTAGTTTTTCTCTCTCTGTCTCTTTTAAAACTATAATCTTTAATTATAATCTGTAAATTGTAATTTTTAATTTTCATGTGTAATTAAATTGTACCTGTAATTTTAACAGGCGGGTCCATATGAATGGCTTACTTATAAAGAGGTGTATGATTCAGCTCTTCAAATTGGGTCTGCTATTAGGAAGTGTGGAGTTAATCCTGTAAGTTCAATTTTAGTTTCATTATGTATGAATATTGAGTTTGATTGATCAGTCCGAAATTAATAGTCACGTTGATAGTGTAATTTGAACCGGCAATATGACAACTGAATTTGGATGGAGGGAGTACAATACAATTTTGTGGGATTAAAGCTGAAATGCTGAATTATGTGTCCTATTGGCTGTAAAGGTTATGTTACATACTGTATTAGTATGTCCTGCAATTGAACTGATAATGATAATTTTTCTGGCATAAATGTTTGATTTTAGGGTGGTCAATGTGGAATTTATGGGTCCAACTGTCCCAAATGGATCATCTCTATGCAGGTATGTTTTCGCGACATTTGGATTGTTGGTACTTTAGTAGTTTTTGATGTTTGGCAATGTTGATCAATGTTGTACTTGTTGATACAATAGTAACTAGTTTTTTGATCAAATTTGACAAGTTATTAGGTTTAACTCTCTCAATGTCCGCGTTCATACTTCAACATATAAGAGGTTGTAATTATAATGAGTTTTAGGCTTACTCTTTTATAACATGATGATTCACATTTTACAAATAGGTAAATTTGTATAAGCTGTAAGTACCGAGTTTATACATATGGGATAGTGACTGAGAATTGATATGTTGATTTTTCAGGCTTGTAACGGTCAAGCCATATCCTATGTACCATTGTATGACACACTTGGTACGCTACCTTCACATTCTTAACATCTATCCTTTATAGCTAATAATATCTGTGTAAGGTTGGCATTTGCCACGAGCCTACAAGAACAAACATTCATGACTAACTGATAATGCTGTTATATGTTATGCAGGCCCCAATGCAGTGGAATTCATCATTAACCATGCTGAAGTCTCCTTAGTTTTTGTTCAAGAGAAAAAGATACCTGCTGTAAGTTGTTTGTTGTTGCACCAAATGTTCTAATCTTATAAAAGGTAGAGGTCTAATGTGAAAACTGTAAGTTTGATGTGCTGGTCTAACAAACTATATGGAAATATATCATAAGATATTTGTGTTTCATTGATTTATAACTAGCATAGATAAGTTGATTCTATGCCTCATACTTGATCAACCAATTCTATAATTATTTTTTGCATGAGTCAATGCTGGTGCACATTCGCTTGGATGATAAAGTTGTTCAATCTTTGATCCTGAATTAATGATGCTACTATTTTGATGCTTATGCAGATACTAGCATGCTTGTCAAAGTGTAACTACTTAAAAAGTAGGTTAACAGAGAGGATCTTTATAGTACATCTTTAAATTTTGGTTACTTAGTTTTCTTTTTATTTACTGAGTTACATTCAATTTTGACCCTCAGCCATTGTCAGCTTTGAGAACATCTCCAGCTCACAAAGAAAAGAAGCTGAGGATGCTGGAGTTTCTTGTTTCTCTTGGGATGAATTTTCTCAATTGGTAAGTGTCATAATTTATAGTCCAAGATCTTGCCTGCAGAATCATGGGAGTTATTTAAATTTACATAGCCTGCAGAACTCTTATCTCAGAATACTTATTCGAGAACACTGCTTGAGGGCTAATCTCTGAGGTTTTTCGTTGTTTTAGGGAACTATGGATTGTGAAATTCCTTTGAAACAAAAGACTGATGTCTGCACTGTAATGTACACAAGTGGCACAACGGGAGAGCCAAAGGGGGTGATTTTAAATAATGCAGCTTTTACAGCAGAGGTCTTTTCAGTAGACTACCTGTTCGAGAAGACAGATAAATCGGTAAAAGGCACTTCCTTGCTGTTTTTGCTACTTGATGCCATTAGTTTGATATAAATTGTATTAGGTTCACATTATTTGCTGTTCAGCAAATAAATATCAAGTTTCTCTGCTGAAATTATGTTAGTGGCATGAAAGTTGTGCTACTTTATACCCTTTCTATTTCAAAGTGATTATCCTAGTTCACTTTTCACATAAAACTGAGTATTGGATTTGTGACACAATTTTTCCAAAGAACAATCACTATGATATGCAAGACATTAGAAGTTACATGGCATTCTTGCAGTAGATTAACTTCCAGGTCTTTATTATTTCTCTATTCTCTGAATCACATCATTGTTGAACTAGTAAAATTAAACTGGAAAATTCTTTGTTACAGGCAAGTACAGAAGATGTATACTTCTCATTCCTTCCCTTGGCGCATATATTTGATCAGATAGTAGAAACATATTGCATTGCCAAAGGCACTTCAATTGGTTTCTGGCAGGGAGTAAGTTCATATGCTACAACTTAAAGTGCTCTTTACACTTTTTTCTGATCCTTCAGAACTTCAATCAACACCTTTATTCTGCATTTTGCTTACAGGATGTGAGATATCTGATCGAGGATCTCCATGAATTGAAGCCAACAATGTTCTGCGGGGTTCCCAGGGTTTTTGAACGTTTATACAATGGTATATATCTGATATTGATGCATTTATGTAACCCCCTAGCTGCCCCCCCCCCCCCCCCCACCCCCTCCTAATGATTTTCTTATTATGAGGAAATGACTCATTTATTTTCTGTCTGAAGGTATTGTGGATAAAGTTTCATCCAGTGGCGCTCTCAGGAAGAGCTTGTTTGACTATGCCTATAGCTAGTATGTTCAAGTTTTGGCCCTTGTGATTTTCTTTCAGTCTGTGAACTTGAATCTATTTGCTCGAACATTATATATAGCTGATCTGTAAGTGTCTAACAGTAAACTGCGGAATTTGGAGAAGGGATTGCGCCAAGATGAAGCCGCACCTCTTTTGGACAAGCTTGTTTTCAATAAAGTTGGTGGATTCTGTCCAAATAAACCTTCTGATTTTCCATTTCCTTGATTACCAATTATTTTTCCTTCGGTCCCTTTTGAGTTCCTGATAGTAAGGAGTAGTTTTGATTTGGTTCCATTACTCTTACCTGGACTAGATCAAACAAAGCTTTGGAGGAAGAGTCCGCATTATGATTTCTGGAGGAGCACCTTTGCCACGGCATGTTGAAGAATTTTTGAGGGTTACTTGTTGCTGTGTGGTGGTACAAGGATATGGTGAGTCATGAAGCTTTTCAAGTGATGTATTTTAGGTTAAGCTATCGTGGATGTTAATATAAAATCTCAACTGATCTTTGGACAATATATATATATATATATATATATATATATATATATATATATATATATATATATATATATATATATATATATATTTTATTCAAATGTGGGGTAAAATAAATTATGATTCTCAGATTCAGACAATTATTTTCCCTTGTACATGTGAGAATGCTCATCCAACTTTGTTTGATCTGATTTTCTAACTGTTAACTCCACAACATAAGACATAGTTTATAGCTCTAAACTTTCAGCTCTGCAGTTTAGACAATATATTTCATTCCTGCTTTCAAGATTTGTTGTCCTAGTAGTTCCGGTGTTTTGTTTTCCTCTTTTGTCAATTTATAAAACATTTACTCCATTGATAGGTCTCACTGAAAGCTGTGGAGGATGCTTCACATCAATAGCCAATGTGTATTCAATGATAGGCACTGTGGGAATCCCCTCGCCTGCCATAGACGCAAGACTGGAGTCTGTTCCAGAGATGGAATATGATGCGCTTTCAACCACACCGCGTGGTGAAATATGTTTGAGGGGGAATATATTGTTTTCTGGTTATCACAAAAGGCAAGATTTAACTCAAGAAGTTCTTATAGATGGGTGGTTCCATACAGGTATATTCCTTGTGTAAAAGCGGAATTTTGTTAGTGTGAATGGTATTGTTTCCACACTTTGAGGATCTGATTAGTACTTTTGTTCTCTGGAATGTATAATGCTATATATTTAAAAAATTTTAGGTGACATTGGCGAATGGCAGCCTGATGGATCCATGAAAGTCATTGATAGGAAGAAAAACATCTTTAAGTTGTCTCAAGGTGAATATGTAGCGGTGGAGAACCTTGAGAGCATATACTCGCGGTGTAACCTTATAACATCTGTAAGTTTTCCCGTAAATGGTGCATGTAGCTTTGATTATCACACCCAACGAAGTAAATGGTTGTTGATATGCTGTTGTCTTCTCAGATTTGGGTGTATGGCAATAGTTTTGAGTCATTTCTTGTGGCTGTTGTTGTTCCTGAGAGAAAGGCAATCGAGAACTGGGCAGCTAATAATAATGAGATTGGGGACTTCGAAACACTCTGCAAAAGTACCAAGGCTAGGAAATATTTCTTAGAAGAGCTCAACAGCACTGGTCAGAAACACAAAGTATGTGCTTGAACCTTATTATTCTTTCTGCAGTTAACTAGCAGCACCTTGATTTTGCTTACTCAATTATTGTAATTTTGATCAGCTTCGAGGTTTTGAGATGCTAAAAGCAGTTTTCCTCGAGCCCATTCCTTTTGATATAGAGAGGGATTTGATGACTCCAACCTTCAAATTGAAAAGGCCCCAGCTGCTTAAATACTACAAGGTATGTTTTGCACACCTTATTAATGTAATGTCATGACTTGATGATCCCTGGAAAAGGCGGAAAAGTACTAAATTGCAAGGAAGTAGTTTTAGAAGATGATTTCTTCAAAAGACAGAACTTTTTGGTAGTCATGCTTTTGGTTGGGAATTTGAAGCAAACAGGAACCCTTTCAGTCAAATTTAGCTGCCATTGTACTATATTGAGTTACATTATCAACGTGACTATAAATTTTGGTTTGATCATATTACTACCTGTCACCAAGTTCAATTTGAGTATGGCATCGCCTTTCTGATGTATGGCTTTGTATGGAAATTGCAGGATACCATCAATGAGATGTACAATGAAGCAAAAGGGAAGAAGGCATGAGATGAGGAAACAACTTTGTTTAGAAATGAGGCATAAAATATGAAAGGAAAGTGATTTTTTAGCCTTCTAAAAGTTAATTTTGGCTCGACTATGATTTGTTCCTTCTTAGAGGGAGAAGTGCTAAAATCAAGCTTTGGATTGTTAAAAACAATTTCCAATACCAATATATGGACTTCCTCAAACCCAAATATTATATATTTTGTATTTACTATATCAATATATCATATAGTCTTTATGTTAACGAGTTATAGCCGTTATTATCCTCTTGTACCTAGTTTATATATGCATCAGAAGAAGATCAAGTGTTCATCAATACAACAATACAAGATGTTTAGGTTACCATTTCCATAGAAAAATGTTTGGTCCTTGTTAATTAATTGTAGATTTGTAGGGTGGATTATCACTAAATAGCCCCCCCCCCCCCCTCCCTTTTTTTTTTGGAAGAAAAATAGCCCTTAGTATACCACGAATCATGATGTAAAAGGGGTAAATTAATCTATTCAAGAACTTGACTCTGTATGATCATATTAACCACACTCATATTGTCTTAATGTGGTCATTGTAATGTTATTGTGGCACCAAAATTGATGATTAGAGCACATAGTTTTGTCAAAAGTTTTACATTATGAAAATATGCTCTTTTAATCCATTTTTGATACATTTATTTGGAATCCATGTACAAAATGATTTGGCCTCTTCATTTATACAATGCATACTCAATATATAAAATGGGAAATATTCTAGAAAAATCAACAAGAAGATCAACACTAATGATACACCAAGGTTAGTGTTGAGCATCATTAGTTTGACGATTTGACCTAGGTCGAAAAAGTTAAAGGTTGGATAGTCCAAAAAGTACATTAATGAGCTTACACATTTTTTAAAAAGCATGGTTTTACTCAACACACCAATTACTATCTAATGATTTTAGCATGTACTTGTATGTTTTACAAAAATAAAAACCCTACTTTAACCAAATACTCCGTAGTAAATACTCCGTATAACACTACCCTCTCTCTCCTCCTTTCTCTCTCCAAAACCCTAGCCTCCATTGTTGAATTTTGAAGGGGCTTCCATCGATTTTAATCGGTGGAAAGCCCCAATCCTTGTTTCTTTATTGTTTTTTTAGCTTTATAATAATGCTTTCTCCTTTTGAGAGGAACTTTTCTCCCTCGAAAGAAAGGGTTTCCGATCTCCTTCGGAAGAAAGGGTTTCCGATCTCCTTCGAAAGACAAGGGTTTTTCGACCTCATTCGAAAGACAAGGTTTATCTCCTCTTTTCGAGGGAGAAATTTCTTAGTTTTGAATCCATGGTAGCAGATCTAATGGATTGTCGTAAAATTATTTCGTTGGTGAAAAAGTTATTAAGTTTTCGAATACGAACAGATGAATCAGAAGGAACACATCCTCACGGCTACAAAGGATCGTTAGATTGTCTCTTCAACAAGGCTGTAATTTCAGCGATATAAGCGGGAGATGCTCCGCAATGCAAGATATACTCGATGATCGTAGTTTTTATTAAGGAAAATTATATTTGATTCAATATCTTATGTATTTGTTAATGTCGAATCTCTATTGTAGATGTCGTATGACTTTTAATTAATGAAATACTTTTGCTATAAAAAAAAAAAAAAAAAAAACTCCGTAGTAGTTTTTGAGCCGGCATAAAACTATTTTCACTATAAAATGAAAGGCACATTATGTTAAACCACAAACAAGATTATCAATCTTCCAAGTCCAAGGGCAATAAAATATGCCAATACAAAACGTTTAGTATCAAAGAATCTCCTCCTATCTCCCATGAGGCCATGAGTGATACTGACAAATTATTTATGAGAGAATGAGTTGAATTGTATTGATGATCTTGGCTAATATTTATAGCCTACAAAAGATAACCTACACAATATAAACTCTATCATATATCACTAAGATATATTATTATCTTAAATATAATATCATAATATCATAAGATCTATATGAAAAATATATCACAATAATATATTTTCCTATATTCCTAACAGATATTCATCAACATTACAAACAAAAACATCATCTTATGTAAGTATTTCTAACTACTAACTACAAATATCTTAAATCTCAAAACTAAGTTGTACTTTATTACAAAGTACTACGTATATTCTATAGCATGCTAATTATTCTTGCAATGGAGTTTGTCACTTCATTTGTCCATGTCTTAGACTCTAAGATATGTGTCCAATATGTGAAATGCTACATAATTGGTGTGTCAATGCACGTGTGCATTTACTATACGTATATATGCCTCGTCTCTTTAAGTTGTGATAAACTGGTGAAATACTATATATATGAGCATTATTTAATATATGAGCTTTTTTTTTTCTCTCAAAATGGCATACTATATAATATTCTATCTCATAATTTAGAATTAGGGTCTGTTCTCTTACGTTGAAATTCAGTTCAGTACAGTTCAGCTCAGTTCAGTTCAGTTCAGTTCAGCTCCGTTCAGTTCAGCTCCTAATTTCCTTCTCTTATAAAATAATCAATTCAGTTCAGCTCGGCTCATTTCATTTCAATTCAGCTGAGTTCAGTCAATGAGAACAGACCCTTAGATTGACAATGACTAAATTATGTTCAAATTGAAAATTAACTCCTTTATCATCATGATACATTGTTTGAAAAATATAATCAAGATTATATTTCAATCTTTCTCTAATAAACCGTGTAAAGTCTCCAATAAAATATTTATGCATTAATAAAACTTATCTCGCATTTTTCCTTCTACTTATTCAGCTTAATTTCACTTCAATTTAGTTTCTAATTTCTATCACGTAAACAATTCATTTTAGTTCAGCTCCAATTATTTCAGTTTAATTCAGTTATTTTCAGTAAATTGGACAAATCCTAATATTTTGATCGAAAGATCCACACACATCGAAAAAAGAAAATTCCACTAATAGAAATTTATTCACATGAGAATTGTGAAAATTAAGAAGATTACCTATACGTCACCAACTGCTATTTTTTTGGGTTCAAATAATTTCATTTTTTATAAATAAAGAAACGAAAAATCGTAAGCAAAAACGTGTAGCATTCATCCCAGCTTCAAGCAAACTCGTTAGGGTTTGCTCAATCTTCAACAAATTTTCTCTCTAATTTTTACCATCAATTGAATTCACAAAACACTTGATCGTATCAAATAATTGATTATCCCCATTTCAATTTGAAGATTTATTTCTGCATTTCCAACTTACTAAATCGATTAATTCTCAAGATTTTTTTCCCCATTTCTTGTTGATTTTATCAAGATGCCGAATTTCTTCTCAGTATTGAGAACAGTTGGGAAAAGCAGATTATTGCGACAAAACAACATTAAACCATTCATTCGACATCAGAATCGTACAATTGGTGTCGGCGAGATTGGAAATTATGTTTCAGTTCGATGTTTGAGCAGCATTGCTGGAGTTGATCGATTTTGTTCTAGAGATTTGATTCATCGTTCGAATAAATTGTTAACTTCCAATTATAATTTGCAGAAAAGATGGTTTTTAGGGGTGGGAGATGGTGAAGAAGGAACTCTATCTAAGGTTCATGAGGAAAAACTTGTTCTTGGGTGAGCATTTCTTTACTTATTATTGCTTATAATTTTACTTAATTTAGATTAAATGATACATTAGGTTAATAATCGCAATGATACCATTATTTCCCAGGAATTAAGTTTATGTATTGAGTTAAGGTTAATTGTATTGCATTATGTAAAATATGTTGGATCTTTGTTGTGTTGCAATAGATTTGATGAATAATGGGGTTGAGTTGTATATGATGATATTTGATGAGAAGAAGAAGAAATTTAAGTTGAGGAACAATCATCAAGTAAAATATAGAGTAGCGATGTTACTTGTACTTGGCAATAAATTTAGTATGTTTTGAGCAAACATGATAATTTAGTGTGTTGTGATGCAAACATGATATACATTGCTGATTGTTTTGTATGAAAAAGTAATGCAATCAGAAGAAGGTTATTTGCTAAAGGCCTGTTATAAGGGTAAAATGCTGACTGAAGATTAGTTGCAATTCTTGCAAATCACTGTAACATAATGCCTTTCTCATCATAGTTAAGTTGCATCGTTTCTTTGCATATCTAATTATCTATGATGTTTTGTGGACTGAAGCATGAAATGAGCAAAGATTATCTTTATAAACAGGTACTCCCCTGAGCAACTGTTTGCTGTCGTTGCAGCTGTAGATATGTATGAAGGTTTCTTACCTTGGTGCCAAAGATCAGAAATTATTCGACATCACCCTGATGGATCATTTGATGCTGAATTAGAAATTGGTTTCAAATTTTTAGTTGAGAGCTATGTTTCACATGTGGTTTTGGACAAGCCGAAATACATTAAGGTACATTTTTCATTACACCTAGTTCAAATTTTCTTACAGTAGCTGACTGAACATGGTCATCCTTTATGATACTCTTAGATTTTTGTTCTAGTATTATTTTGATACGATTGAGGATGTACGGTAGAAATGCAATTATACTGCACACAGAACACTCAATTTTAGACTTTTAGTTATGGATCTGTATTTGCGCTCCTATTCCTGCGTTGCAATAGAATCCTAAGTGATTTGAGTTTATTATTTATGATGAGACAATATGATGATGCATGACAAAAAGTTGAGTTTAAAGGCCACAAAGATTAGGTCCTTGGAACACTTCAATGCTTTAACTTGTATGAATTTTTGTCATGACTTTTCTCATAATTCAAAAGCAGTGTTTTAGTATCCTCGCTAGTGATAGCTGAGTCTGTAAGGATGCTGAATCCTTTTGAATTAAGGATCAGAATTTCAAATATGCAGAGGCATGAGTTAGTAAATATTGTGGATCTATTGGAGAGTATAGATGGGGAGAAGGGTTGTAGAGATATACTAATAATTAATTTCTTACGCAACTATTGTCTGAACCCCACCTCTTTCCCTTCCCCGAAGCTGTAAATCCACCTAATTAATTTTTGTTAGAAGAAGGGATCAACCGCATAATTTGGATAAAATTGCTTGTCAGACCTTCAAGAGCAATATTTATGGAGGGAGAAAAGTTATTTGGCCCTTAATTATCAAGGGGGATTAGTACAGATAAATAGCCCTTGCTGAGTTATTTCTGTCATGGTAATAAAGCATTGTTCCTGCTTGAGTGATCATTTATCAATATATTCATTCATCTATGAATCTTTCTGTATCCCTTATGAGTGATCTATGCCTTTTTATGTTTAGAATCTTTTGGATTCAGATGGAAGTAATTGTAAAATGGTGTCTTTGAGTCTTTAACCCCCTTAATTTGATATGTGCTGATGTCGCTAATTTTGTTAATGGTAATGCCAGACCACTGCATCTGAAAGCAACCTTTTTGAACACTTAATCAACATATGGGAATTCAGGCCAGGTCCAACTCCAGGCACTTGTAATGTTTACTTCTTGGTCGATTTCAAGTTCCGTTCACCGCTTTACCGGCAGGTAATATTTAATTTTTTATTCTGCATGTATAACTAGTTTTGGACCCCTTTAGCTCCAACAAGAAGCTGAATTTTAAAATCCTTTCAATTTAGTTAGTATAGGACTACAATTTTGCTAAGTAATGATACACTTATATTTGATTGTGTTGGATACGTACTGCTTGCCTCGTAACAATGATGATGTCTTCTTCTGTATAGGTGGCATCAATGTTCTTTAGAGAAGTTGTCTCTCGATTGGTCAGTTCGTTTACTGACCGTTGCCGATTGATATACGGGCCAGGGGCAGCCATTGAGCAAAATGCGTAGGATTTTGGAGTTAACTCACCCTGATACATCAGCTCTAGGCCATCTCTAGAAATATAGTTGAATCAAGTGAAACATTTAGGAGGCTGTAACCTTGCATCTCATTCTTTAGATTTTTGTTAATCACAAAATTGTTTCTTGAAGTATTATTGAGATACTCTTGACAATTTGGGATCCCAAATCGAGCCTTGTTAGTTTTTCAATTCGTTTCTTTTGGCTGCTGGGACTTGCATGAAGACCCAATGGAGGCTTCTGATGTACATTCTTCCTAAAAGTAACGATTAAACAAAGCCACGAGGCCTGTGATCCTGTACAATAATACTTGGATATGTATAATGTTGAACATAATCAGGTTAGATTGTTTCGAAACAGGCCAAGCATGTAAACATAGCGACTAAAATGAGTTGATAAAGCACCACAAAAATTGAGAACATTACAATTCACAGCTATTCACAAAATCACAAGAGAAGATGAAAAATGTGTTGAATTTTAGTGGATATTGTTAATATCAGTACATTTTTAATCTCCCTCTTGAACAGTTGTGATTTAATGATTTATGGTCTTGTTGACATTTACTATTTATTAAGATGGTGTTGTTTTCATTACAAGACTTAATTTGTACTTCCTCCATTCCAAATGAATAGAATTTTAATCACGTTTGTTAATTCATTAATAAATTTATGGTAAAGAGGTTTTGAAGAGCTTTTAGCCTATTGAGTCCTATTTGAGGTTTTTGGATGTTTCTTTTATACTCGTAGTTATTTTAGGTGTTTAGTAAATAGCTTATTTTAAAGAGCTTTTTGGACTCAAAAACTCATTATAAGAGCTTTTTGAAACTAGTTTATTGAACATTAGTCTTTTGGCTATTAAATTCATTAAAATAGTTAACATTTAAAAATCAAATATCTAACACTTTTATTCAATCAGCTATCTATAACCAACTAGTCAAACCAATAACAAACATCTATAGCAATTGTATCAACTAAGTGCCTTAAATTAATAAAATGTCGATATTTTAAATTTACACATTAGGAGGATTCCAAAAATATGTCACAGGACTATTTAGCTCATCTCAACTCATTTAAAAAACCAAGATATAAGACTTAATAAAAACTCAAACAAAACAACTTCATTCCGTACTTAGGGCCTGTTCTCATACGCCGAAATTCAGTTCAGTTCAGTTCAGCTCCTAATTTCCTTCCCTTATAAAATATTTATTTCAGTTCAGTTCAGTTCAGCTGAGTTAAGTCAATGAGAACAGGCCCTTAGGCTATGTTATTATCAGATTATTTTCAGTTCAATTCAGCTTTAATAAGCTCAGTTCAATTTAATTCAGCTCCTAATTTCCTTCTCTTATAAAATATTCAATTCAGTCAATGACAAAAGATCCTTAAATCTATCAATTCCATTCAAAAGTTTATGATACAAACAAACATAAACACAACCTCTTAACAAAACTCTCTCTCCTCCATAACTTAAGCTTAACCTTAACCTTAAATCCTTAATCCTCACTCATACTCACACCACAACCCAACCAAACATCATGTAAAACACACATCTCCTCAGGGGTTGGGTGAGATGAGGTGGACCCCACCACCTCAACTCACAAACTCAACACCCACCCCCACCTCTCCTTCCTCCGTCCTTGGCGAGCGTTTTTAACCCGCCCCACCCTCATCCGGATCCTCCCCCTTATAATCAACCCTACCCACAACCCTTCCCCCTCTTTCTCTCTCCACCTCTACACTTTCTCTCTCCTCCATGGCTTCCTCCTCTCCGCCGCACCAACCACCTCCTTTCTCCGACTACCTCGACCCTCCTCTCGGCATCCCTCTCCTCCTCCCCGCACCACCACCCCCACCTCCTTCCCGCCGCCTCCCTCCGCCGTGCTGGACCCCAGATGAAACCTCCGCTCTCATCGACGCTTACCGTGATAAATGGTACTCCCTCCGCCGTGGTAACCTCCGTGCTGCTCACTGGCAAGATGTTGCCGACACTATTCACCGTCTTTGCCCCCATGTTTCTCCCCCCAAAACCTCTGTTCAATGTCGCCATAAAATGGAGAAGCTCAGGAAACGTTATCGTTCTGAGCTTCAAAGGGCTAAGTCTATTCCTCATCATCGGTTCTCTTCTTCTTGGATTTACTTCTCTAAAATGGATTCCATGGAAAAGGGTATTTCTGGTTCTGGGAATGGTGGAGTCAATGGTGTTGATGATGAAGAAGATGATGAAGATGGTGGTAATGGTGATGATGATGTAAATGATGAGGATTATAGGGTTGGTGGGTCTTTTGGGAAGGGGGTGAAGAATTATGGGAGAAATGGGTTGAAGATTCGAATTGCTGGGAATTCCAATTTCAATTCCAGGAAGAATTATGCAGGATTTCAGGAAAATTCTAACCCTAACCCTAACCCTAACCCTAGGTTTGGATTTAATTCGTCAATTCAGTCTAGGTGTAATGAATTTGGGTCGCCTCCTAATCAATTTGATGTTAGAGCGAGGTATTTGGGTGGGTCTTCATCTGGGAATGGATTGGGGGTGATGAAGATGATCAAGAAGAAGAGGAGTGCGTTGGGGAAGAAAGAGGGGAGACGAGAGGCAGGGGATAATGTGGCGATGGCGATGGTGGAGGCGATACGAATGTTGGGAGAAGGGTATGTTAGGACTGAGATGACCAAGATGGAGATGATGAGAGACTCCGAGAAGGCGAGGATGGAGATTGAGATGAATCGAACTCGGATGATGCTCCAGTATCACCAAAGCATTGTTGACACTTTTGTTAGAGGAATGTCTGATCACATTGTTCACAATGATGATGATTACGACGATGATGACAGGAACAACGATGGAGGCGCCTCGCCTCCTAGATGCTAATTCTCATTAGATTTTAATCTAGTCTCTGGTGAGAAATGGGGAGCGTTTTTTTGGTGCTTGAATTGCATAGTATAGTATCAAGAAGAATTGAGAGTTAGAGTTGTATGTTTGGGGATTACATTTTGTACTAAAATGCTATCAAATGGTAGTTGTGAAGTTGTCGATTTAGTTAGGTTTTTGATTTGGAATTGCTATGTGTAGATTTGTATGGTTTAGTGTAGTAACTAAATTCTAATCTGTAACCAAAATTGTGAAATCAACTTTAGTTCTAATGTTCGTTGTTTCTTCAGCTTGGATTTCTTGCTAGTTTGTCTTTTGGAGAAACTGTGTGTAGCTTTGCATCATGTTTGACGTATGAAAAACAGCTTTCTTTTGATAGCATACAATTCTGAAAGAGCTTTCGATTAGTTGACAGGAAATTATAAATGAGCTTGAAAAGATCTGGTTTACAGTTTATGTTACTGATTGCTCCAGTGTTGTTTCTGCTCCTGTATTGGATGATTTGGATCTAGAGTGGCTTATGCTAGCAATTTGAGCTCCAGTCGTCTAGTCTCATTGTGTGAGTTGAATGAAGCCTTGTAGATAGCTAATGACTCGCTGTGGCTAAGTACAATGTTATTGCGTTAAAGGCTTAAAGCTAACGACTGAAATTAGGCCTATCAAGTCTTCGAAGCTATCTTAGTAATGTATTGTAGTAGACCTATCAAATCTTCGAAGCTATCTTAGTAATGTCTTGTAGTAGACCTATCAAGTCTTCGAAGCTATCTTAGTAATGTCATGTAATAGACCTTTCAAATCTTCGAAGCTGTCTTTGCCTGTGTGCAGTAGTTAATATAACTTTGTCATGAGCAGCTTGCCTGAGAAGTTGACTGCTTTTTACCATTGCACACCTCAACATCTGAATAATTCTGATGTACATAACCTTGTACAGTAGTTGATATACCTTTGTTCGATCATACCATGCTGTTGTTTTAGTAGTTGATATACCTTTGTTCGATCATACCATGCATAGCAAAAAAAAAATGGCCCATGCAGGGATCGAACCTGCGACCTTGGCGTTATTAGCACCACGCTCTAACCAGCTGAGCTAATGGGCCATGATGTGAATTAAAAAGATATATTATGAGTAATTAAATGTTTCCTCAAAACAAAAAATAAAAATAGAAAACTTAAAATGTGGCCCATGCAGGGGTCGAACCTGCGACCTTGGCGTTATTAGCACCACGCTCTAACCAACTGAGCTAATGGGCCAGTTAATTAGAAAATTAATGCATTGATTATACTTAAATTATGAAATTGACATTCAACAATACTGTTTTTTTTTTTTATTTTTTTATTTTTTTTTTTTTTTTTTAACCATACTGTATTCAAATTGTTGTATAATTCATGGTGTTTAACAAAAAATGTCGTAAAATTTTATATGATAATGTTCTAATTTAAATTTTGATACTTCCTCTATTTTTGTGTATACACAAAATGAATTATACGACAATCATAAAATTAATGGTGTATATAATATATACAGTTTTGTGCCCCGTGCGATGTTCTGGTTGTTTATCGAAGTTTAAATAAATTTTTTTTTTATCTAAAATACATTTGCTATTTGAATTTTTGTACTCATGGATTAATAATCACTTGTCCGTTTATGGTTATCAATGATGTACAAACAAAAAGAACGGTCATCTAAAGGCTAAAGTTGTGATCTCTTTTCATTTTCTCCGAATATCTAAGAAAAGGTCGGTTGCATGTTAAGACTTAATAGAATGATTATATGTAGAATATTGGTATTTTGTTGAAAATAAAATTCTATATCAAAAGTTTTATTGAAAATAAAACTCTAAAATAACTTTTTTATCCTACTAATCTATCCAAATTTTATTGAAAATAAAACTCTAAAAATAACTTGTTTATTCTACGGAATCTATCCAACTTTTTTTTTTTATCCTATTCTATAAACAATATATTCTAATAAATCCTATGTGTAATTTTAATACTCTCTCCGTTTTTAAATACTTGCTCCATTTCTCCATGCGCGGAGTTTTAGGTGAAATTGGAAAAAGTAATAAAATATGGAGATAGTGGGGTTGGTGGAAGAATAAAAAATTATAAAAAACCAAAAGTAGTGAAGAGATTTGAAGGAGAGAGAATATGAAATTAATATTGTTGGGTCCACTAGGTGAGAGAAATTAATTTAATATTGTCAAAGCTTTCCAAATAGGGAAATGGAGCAAGTATATAAAAACGGCCTCTAAGGGAAAGTGGAACAAGTATTTAAAAACGGATGGAGTATTTAATTATTGCCAAGTGTCGATGTCTCGTATCCTGACTAAAAGTTTAGCTTTATATATTAGTTATATGATATATATTCTTGTATGAATTTTCTAAAGTTGAGTCTGAATTGATTGAAGAGATAACCTATCTCATATATTAGGAAACAATCCTAACACCTCATAAGTTCATTAAGATGATACCAAATATCCTAAAGATCACAAATAGTTGTATGTGGCTGGCCACATGTGGCCAGCCACAATAATAATAATAATAATAATAATAATAATTTAAAATATTACAACTTTTCTCTCTCCTCTTTTCTTAGCTTCTTCTCTAAGCCAAACCACACATCACCAATAACCCTATCTACTCCACCCATTTTCTCTCTCCTCTTTTCTTAGCTTCTTCTTCAAGCCAAACCACATATCACCAACAACCATATCTCTATTCCACCATTTTTTTCTCCTCTTTGCCAAATTACTGCAATTAAAGCCGAAATTGTAGAAATTGGGTGTCAAATTGTTGTGAAAAATTGTAATTAATTATCCTTAAGATCATCAACAACATTTGAAGTAGTTACTTGTAGGTTATTATTGGTTACTTGTATGAATTACTTATTCAATGGTTACTTGTATGAATTACTTATTCAATGGTTACTTGTTTTATTCTTGGAATCTTAGATCGAATATTCTATGTCAAAAATTTGAGCTCGTTTTTCACGAGAACCAAAGAAATTGTAAGTAATACGTCAAAAATGGAAGATTCTACGTCAAAAATTGTAAGTAATTCAAATGAGAACCAAAGAAATTTGAGCTCGTTTTCTTCTTGGAATCTTAGATCGAAGATTCTACATCAAAAATTGTAGGGTGTTACTAGTTTGGTTAGGGGTTACTTTGTAAGGTGTTGGTGGTTTGGTCATGGGTTACATGTAGGGTGTTACTGGTTTGGTCAGGGGTTACTTATAGGGTGTTACTAGTTTTAGTCGGGGGTTACTTCTAGGTTATTACTGGTTTGGTCAGGGGTTACTTGTAGGGTGTTACTAGTTTTGGTCAAGGGTTACTTGTAGGTTATTATTGGTTTGGTATGGGGCCTACAAGCAACCCTTGAATAAGTAACAAGTAACCATTGAATAAGTAATTCATACAAGTAACCTTTGAAGTAACTCATACAAGTAGCCGTTGAATAAGTAACTTATACAAGTAACCCTTTAATTAATCCATACAAGTAATCTCTGGAAAAAAAAATACAAGTAACCCCTGAAAAAAAAAACAAGTAACTCCTGAAAAAAAAAATACAAGTAACCTCTGAATAAGTAATTCATACAAGTAACAACTGGAAAAAAAAATACAAGTAACCCATGAAAAATACAAGTAACCCTGACAAAACCAGTAACCCCATTATGCGCGTGAATAGTAGAGCTGTCAATTCGGGTAAATGGGTCGGGTTTGGGTCGGGTAAGAGTGAGTTGGGTCAACTCGGGTCGGGTCAATTCAGATTAATTCCATAACCTATGCGGGTCGGGTTTGGGGTGGGTCATGCTTGAGTCGGGTCACGCCAGGTCATACTTCTTATCGGGTTTGGGTCGGGTTAATAAAAGGTCGGGTTACATTCGGGTCGTGTGAACAATAGGTCGGGTTTAATTCGGGTTTTCACGGGTTAAAATGGATTAGGGTAATTCTCGGGTTTGAGTCGGGTTCGGTTCAAGTCAATAATTTGCGGATTATTATCATATCGGGTAATTTTTAAGTCGGGTCATTCTTGGGTTCAAGTCGGGTTCGGTTCAAGTCAATAATTTGAGGGTTATAATCAGGTTGGGTCATTTCCAAGTTGGGTCATTCTCGGATTCAAGTCGGGTTATGTTCTAGTCAATAATTTGCAGGTTACAATTAGGTCGGGTCATTTCCAAGTTAAGTCATATTCGTGTTCAACTAACTATAAATAGATAATTATCATTTTTATCAAGCTAATTATTTCCTTTGACTATAATATATATGGCAATATACTAGGGAACTATACTCTATAATTTAAGAAGATAATTATCTCCTTTGACCATACAACAAATATATACTACGTACTCCCTCCGTTTTTAAATACTTGCTCCATTTCTCTTGGGCACGAATGCCGATGTTAATCTTTGATTAATAATATATTTAATTATCAATAAGTATAAATTTTAACAATTGAAATTTAATAATCTATTCATTGAGATGATTTCAACAAGTACCCACAAGACTATATTTTTTCTTATGTATAAATCACAAACATTAGTCAAAGTAGAACGAATGAATAGTGTAAAAAATAGAAATGGAGCAAGTATTTAAAAACGGATGGAGTATATTTAACTATTAAATTTGAGGATAATACTTCTTTCTTTTGCTGCCTGGACCGACTTGGTCTCCCAAGACAAAATGCTTTGATCAACAATAATAAGGTGGTCTAAATTGCATTTAAGGTGATTTGAAATCGGGTCAGGAACAATTTGGGTTGAATTTAAGTCGGGTCAATAACAAGTCGTATTAATTTCGAGTCGGGTTAGTTACAGATCGGGTTGAATTTTGAGTTGAGTAAGTAATAGGTATAGTAAATTCGAGTCGGGTCAATAACAAGTCGGGTTGAATTTGGGTTTGGTCAATTACAAGTCGGGTTGATTTCGGGTCGGGTTTGTAAGAGGTTGGGTTAAATTCGGGTCGGGTTGAATTCAGGTCAGGTTAGTAACAAGTCGGGTTAAATTTGGGTTTTGACAGGTTAAAACGGGTTTGGGTCAATTTTGGTTCAAGTCAGGTTCGGTGCAAGTTGATTAAATTGACCGTTGTAAATCAGTAAATCGGTGCAAGTTGTAAACTGGTAAATTGGCCATTTAAAAGCAAATTAAATGGTTCCACACACTCAATTGGACTCTTGGAGGATATTAGGGACCATGGTAAACATTTCGGCAATTTTTATTTGCGGGCGAAAAAAGTCAAAAAAATTCCTAAATTGAAGGCTAATATCCATGCTTTTTGATAAATTTTGGAGGTTTTGGGGCCCGGTGTCGAAAAGTCTCGAAATTCTAGGGAATACATCTCCGGGTCATTTAATGCCGTTTGGAACCATATATGACCATTATTTGTTGTCATAAATGGTCGTGCAAGCTTAAATTAATGAAATCGGTGCAAGTTGTAAACCGGTAAATTGTTCTTTGAAAGGAAAATTTGTATGGTTCAACCAAACTAATTCGACTCCCGGAGGGCATTAGGGACCATGGGAAACATTACGGCAATTTTTATTTTCGGGCGTTAAAAAATCAAAAAAATTCAAAATTAAAGGCTAATATCCACGCTTTTTGAGAAATTTTGGAGGTTTCTGGACTCGGTGTAGAAAAGTGTTAATATTTAAACAGACACATCTCGGGGTCATATAATGCCGTTCGGAACCATATATGATCATTATATGATGTCATAAATGTTCGTAATAGGCTTGAGTTAATGAAGTCCGTGCAAGTTGTAAACCGGTAATTAAATTGGCCGTTTAAAGACAAATTGGATGGTTCCACCAACCCAATTGTACTCCAGGAGGGTATTAGGGATCATGGTAAACATTTTGGAAACTTTTATTTTCAGGCGAAAAAAGTTCCAAAATTGAAGACTATCCACGCTTTTTGAGAAATTTTGGAGGTTTCGGGGCCTGATGTTGAAAAGTCTTGAAATTTTAGAGGATACATTTCAGGGTCATATAATGCTGTTTGGAACCATATATGATCATTATTTATTTTTCATAAATGTTCGTGGTAGGCTTAAGTTAATGAAATCAGTTCAAGTTGTAAACTGGTAAATTGATCGTTTAAAGGAAATTTGGATAGTTCCATCCAGCCAATATGACTCCTGGACGGTATTAGGGACCATGGTAAACATTACGGAAATACATTTCCGGTCGAAAGAAAAAGTCAAAAATTTCAAAATTGAAGGCTAATAATCCACGTTTATTGAGAAATTTTGGAGGATTCGGAGCCCGGTGTCAAAAAGTCTTGAAATTCTAAGGAATACATTTCGAGGTCATTTAATGCCATTTGGAACCATATATGACCATTATTGGTTGTCATAAATGGCCGTGCATGCTTAAATTAATGAAATCGGTGCAAGTTGTAAACCGGTAAATTGGTTTTTGAAAGGCAAATTGGATGGTTCCACCAATCCAATTGGACTCCCACAGGGTATTAGGGACCATGGTAAACATTTCGGAAATTTTTATTTCCGGGCGTTAAAAAATCGAAAAATTTAAAATTGAAGGCTAATATCCACGCTTTTTGAGAAATTTTGGAGGTTTCAAGGCTCGTTGTAAAAAAGTATTAATATTTTAACAGATACATCTCGAGGGTCATATAATGCCATTTGGAATTATATATGATCATTATATGATGTCATAAATGTTCGTAGTAGACTTGAGTTAATGAAATCCGTGCAAGTTGTAAACCGGTAATTAAATTGGTCGTTTAAAGGCAAATTGGATGGTTCCACCAAACCAATTGTACTCCCAGAGGGTATTAGGGACCATGGTAAAAATTTTGACAATTTTTATTTGCGGACGAAGAAAAGTAAAAAAAATTTCCAAAATTGAAGGCCCGATGTAAAAAAAAAATTCCAAAAATATCCACGCTTTTTGAGAAATTTTGGAGATTTCGGGGCCCGATGTCGAAAAGCCTTTAGATTTTAGGGGATACATCTCGGGGTCATATAATGTCGTTTGTAACCATAAATGATCATTATATGTTGTCATAAATGTTCATGGTAGGCTTGATTTAATGAAATCGGTGTAAGTTGTAAACCGGTAAATTGGCCGTTTAAAGGCAAATTGGATGGTTCCACCCACCCAATTGGACTCCCGAAGGGTAATAGAGATCATGGTAAAAATTTCGGCAATTTTTATTTCTGGGCGTAAAAAAGTCAAAAAATTCCAAAATTGAAGGCTAATATCCACGCTTTTTGAGAAATTTTAGAGGTTTCGGGGCCCAGTGTCGAAAAGCCTTGAGATTTTAGAGGACTGAACTCGAGCTCATATAATGCCGTTTGGAACCATATATGATCATCATATGTTGTCATAAATGTTCGTGATAGTCTTGAATTTATGATATCGGTGCAGGGTGTAAATCGGTAAATTGGCCGTTTAAAGGCAAATTGGATGGTTCCATCTAACCAATTGGACTCCCAGAGGATATTAGGGACCATGGTAAACATTTCGGCAATTTTTATTTTTGGATTAAAAAAAGTAAAAAATTCAAAAATTGAAGGCTAATATCAACACTTTTTGCGAAATTTTAGTGGTTTCGGAGCCCGGTGTCGAAAAGTCTTGGAATTCTAGGGGGTATATCTTGGGGTCTTATAATGCCGTTTGGAACAATAAATGATCAGTATATGTTGTCATAAATGTTCGTGGTAGGCTTTAATTTATGAAATCGGTGCAAGTTGTAAACCGGTAAATTGGTCGTTTAAAGGCGAATAAGATGTTTCCACCCACCAAATTGGACTCTTGGTGGGTATTAGGAACCATAGTTAACATTTCTGCAATTTTTATTTCCGGGCGTAAAAAAGTCAAAAAATTCCAAAATTGAAGGCTAATATCCACGCTTTTTGAGAAATTTTGGAGGTTTCGGGGCCCAGTGTCAAAAAGCCTTGAGATTTTAGAGGACTGAACTCGAGCTCATATAATGCCGTTTGGAACCATATATGATCATCATATGTTGTCATAAATGTTCGTGATAGGCTTGAATTTATGATATCGGTGCAAGGTGTAAATCGGTAAATTGGCCGTTTAAAGGCAAATTGGATGGTTCCACCTAACCAATTGGAATCCCAGAGGATATTAGGGACCATGGTAAAGATTTCGGCAATTTTTATTTTTGATTTAAAAAAAGTAAAAAATTCAAAAATTGAAGGCGAATATCAACACTTTTTGCGAAATTTTAGTGGTTTTGGAGCCCGGTGTCGAAAAGTCTTGGAATTCTAGGGGATATATCTCAGGGTCCTATAATTCCGTTTGGAACAATAAATGATCAGTATATGTTGTCATAAATGTTTGTGGTAGGCTTGAATTTGTGAAATCGATGTAAGTTGTAAACCGGTAAATTGGCCATTTAAAGGCAAATAAGATGTTTCCACCCACCCAATTGGACTCTTGGTGGGTATTAGGAACCATAGTAAACATTTTGGCAATTTTTATTTCTGTGCGTAATAAAGTCAAAAAATTCCAAAATTGAAGGCTAATATCCACGCTTTTTGAGAAATTTTGGAGGTTTCGGGGCCCGGTGTCGAAATTTTTTGAGATTTTAGGGGATACATCTCGGGGTTATATAATGCCGTTTGAAACCATAAATGATCATTATATGTTGTCATGAATGTTCATGGTAGGCTTGATTTAATGAAATCGGTGTAAGTTGTAAACCGGTAAATAGACCGTTTAATGGCAAATTGGTTGGTTCCACCCACCTAATTGGACTCCTGGAGGGTAATAGAGACCATGGTAAAAATTTCGGCAATTTTTATTTCCGGGCGAAAAAAAGTTAAAAAATTCAAAAATTGAAGGTTATTATCCACGCTTTTTGAGAATTTTGGAGTCTTTGGGGCCCGGTGTCGAAAAGTATTTAAATTATAGGGAATACGTCTCGGGGTCATATAATGTCGTTTTTAACCATATATGATCATTATTTGTTGTCATAAATGTTCTTGGTAGGCTTGAATTAAGGAAATCTGTGTAAGTTGTAAACCGGTAAATTGGTCGTTTAAAGGCAAATTGGATGGTTTCACCCACCCAACTGGACTCCCGGAGGGTATTTGTGACTATAGTAAACATTTCGGAAATTTTCATATCTGGGCGAAAAAAAGTAAAAAAATTCCAAAATTGAAGGCTAATATCCACGCTTTTTTAGAAATTTTGAATGGTTCGGGGCCCGGTGTTGAAAAGCATTGAGATTTTAGGGGATACATCTCGGGTTCATATAATGCTGTTTGGATCCATATATGATCATTATGTGTTGTCATAAATGTGCGTGGTAAGTTAAAGTTAATGAAATCGGTGCAAGTTGTAAACCGATAAATTGGTCGTTTAAAGGCCAATTGGATGGTTCCACCCAGCCAATTGGACTCTTGGAGAATATTAGGGACCATGGTAAACATTTCGGCAAATTTTTTTTTCGGGTTTAAAAAAGTCAAAAAATTCCAAAATTGAAGGCTAATATCCACGCTTTTTGAGAAATTTTGGAGGTTTCGGGTAGAGCTGTCTATTCGGGTAAACGGGTTGGGTTTGGGTCGGTAAGAGTGGGTCGGGTCAACTCGGGTCGGGTTAATTCGGATTAAATCCATAACCTATGCGAGTTAGGTTTGGGTTGGGTCATGCTTGAGTCGGGTCATGTCGGGTCATATTTCTTATCGGGTTTTGGTCGGGTTAATAACAGGTTGGGTTACATTCGGGTCGTATGAACAATAGGTTAGGATTAATTCGGGTTTTCACGGATTAAAACGGGTTAAGGTAATTCTCGGGTTCGAGTTGGGTTCGGTTTAAGTCAATAATTTGCGGGTTAGAATCAGGTCAGGTCATTATCGGGTTTGAGTCGGGTTCGTTTCAAGTCAATAATTTGTGTGTTATAATCAGGTCGGGTAATTTTCAAGTCGGGTCATTCTCGGGTTCAACTCGGGTTCGGTTCAAGTCAATAATTTGCGGGTTATAATCAGGTTGGGTCATTTCCAAGTCGGGTCATTCTCGGATTCAAGTCGGGTTATGTTTAAGTCAATAATTTGCAGGTTACAAGTAGGTCGGGTCATTTCCATGTCAGGTCATATTCGGGTTCAACTTACTATAAATAGATTATTACCATTTTTATCAAGCTAATTATTTCCTTTGACTATAATATATATGGCAATATACTAGGGAAGTATAGTCTATAATTTAAGAAGATAATTATCTCCTTTGACCATACAACAAATATATATACTATATCTAACTCTTAAATTTGAGGATGATGCTCCTTTCTTTTGCTGCCTGGACCGACTTGGTCTCCCTAGACAAGATGCTTTGATCAACAATAATAGGGTGGTCTAAATTGCATTTAAGGTGATTTGAAATCTGGTTAGGAACAATTTAGGTTGAATTTAGCTTGGGTCAATAACAAGTCGTGTTGATTTCGAGTCGGGTTAGTAACAGATCGGGTTGAATTATTGGGTCGGGTTAGTAATAGGTCTGTTAAAATTCGGGTCGGGTAAATAACAAGTCGGGTTGATTTTGGGTCGAGTTAGTAACAAGTTGGGTTAAATTCGGGTCGGGTTAGGAACAGGTAGGGTTGAATTCAGGTCAGGTTAGTAACAAGTCGGGTTAAATTCGGGTTTTGACGGTTAAAACGGGTTTGGGTCAATTTCGGTTCAAGTCAGGTTCGGTTCAGGTCAGGTTCGGTTCAGGTCAATAATTTACGAGTTACATTCGGATCGAGACATCTCTAGGTCAGTTCATGTTCGGGTTCGAGTCTCATATACTCGGGTCAACTCGCCTCGGGTCTAGGGTTAGTTTCAGGTCAGGTCAGGCCGAGTTTGAGTCACCATTTTTTCGGGTTCAGATGGGTCGATTAATAATCGGGTTTGAGTCGGTATTTCGGGTCGAGTCAACTTTTGACAGCTCTAGTGAATAGTAACCCCGGGTTATGCGCGCATCTGAATCCGTTATTTTTACTGACTTGGCAGCAGGTCACACGGTGTGGGCTGTTGCACCAAAAAAGCTTTACCTAAAGATATTATTCATCAAATCATATCTTAACATGATATTGTCATCACCAACAAAGTTCTTATTTGATTTTCTTGATTTGTATTTTTTTTTTCAATTCTTCAATCTTAATTGTTACAGATGGATCTATACAGATATGATTAACTCCAATCTGAAGTTCTAAAAATAAAATGAATAAAAACATAGTCTAAATAGTTTTGTTTTACTGATAAATGTTTGTTTAGGAATTTTGCTTGTCATTTTTAGTCAAACAATCAAAATCTGTTCACAATTATCTGCAATCGTTTCATGCTAGGTAGGTTGGTTGGTTTTTTGCTTGACAAAAGAAGAAAGCAATATATTGATGTGACAAAAGCTTAAGAATCCACATAAATTTTATTTGACTCTTAAAAATTAGGTACAAACAAATGAAATTAAAGCATGTTCAGCACAAAAATTTAAATGCAGTAACAAACAATGATAAGATACTAAGCCTTAAAAAACAGCCAACAAATGTACAAGCCACAGAAGAATTCAAGCAGATTAGAGAATGTTGACTATCAGGAACCAAACTGGATAGACCAGCAAAAGGATTATGCCTACGGTGTTTGATACGCCGTTAGCCCTTGTGAAGGAGTTCCTAAACCCTCCTGATGCTCGAATGTGTTCTTGCAGCAAGTAACACCCAATCGCCAAACAAATTCCTGCGCCAATCCAACCACCACGGACATAGGATGCTAACAAACTCGGAGCTACCACTATGATGAGAATGACAGAACCTGGCAGCTCCAGCCAATCTGCAACAACAAAGATGTGAAGGTGTTTTAGCTAGGGATCATGTTGGATATCCACATAAGCAAAGTAGAACTCGCAGTTCATGCTTCAATCAGCTCAATTAAAAGCTAAATAACAAACAGGACACTGATGGTACAAGCAGCACCGCCAAACTATTTATTAACGAGGGAGTAAACATCTTCAGCCAGTAACCATCAAGTTCCTACATAACTACTTGGATTTAGCGGTTTTCCACTACTTGATTACATTGCATCCTGATCTATGTCCATTTTGCTTCCTAGAAGAGCGCTCTATTTCTCTTCAAAAACTACCAGTTCTGAAATGGCTCTAGCAAAAAAGGTGAAAGCAGATGCCAAACAAGTAGGAAAATAGAAATGCAGAATACAGCAACATAAACTTCAGATCCTATCTACATGTAGCCGAATGCAATGAGAAAAATATTCTCAAATCTAACACAAGTGAATGTCTACAAGGAGATGTGGAGGAAAGGCAAATTTTAGATACTAGTCATGTCCCCGAAACTAATTATTTATCCGAATAAGCAATGTAGACTCTCTGAGGCCACCAGGTATCAAGGAGGTAGTGTAAACATAAGAGTGAAATTCTTTCTAACAATGCTGAGACTTTCCAACAAACTTTAATAAAGGTCTAACGAGCATGGCTTGTAAGGACTTTGTTATGATTTGGTAGCTGTCTTTGAGGAACCTTTCCAAAGTTTTATTTGAGATTATCTACGGACTTTACAAAGGCCAAAAGTTTGCCGGCCATCCATGAATTCGATAGTATAAATTCTTAGCTTGAAGGTACTCCTTAACAGTTATCTTTTTAATCAACAAAACAAATAGGAAAATCTGATGTCAAACTAACACAATCAAGTAGATGCATACCAGGGAAGCGTTGTGGAAAGAAAACACGCAATATGACAGTGACGAAAGCAATCCACATTCCAATCTCTCCCCTGCATTGTCAATCAAATTGGTGAAAAAGAGATCAAAAGATAGAGACAGCCTTTTAATACTAGGCTACTGTCCATAAAACTACCTCAGAAAGTTGAACAAAATCCCAGGGAGACTGAAGAAAATGTAAGGCACTAAGAGTCCGGTTAGGATCTCAGTCTTCCAGTTCGTGCGGTCCAAAACCAACAAATAACTGCAACAAGAAATAGAGGGAAAATATCAACTAATGGACACTAGAATGACAAAAACTGCATATAGGATAGTAAAACGAGTTGCAGACAGTAGTTTCAATTCGAGCATTAGTTTGATTGCAATTCACAAATACCAGACAAACAAGTATATGTAGAAAGACCAGCACTTGCTTGCAATAGAGTCACACGATTATAATAATCAATTCAATCCACAGGACTGATTTAAAAACCCAGAGAGCTATTAAAATCTATTGTGGAACGCATCAAGCGCATATTACTCTTGTGTTGTCATTGATCATGGATGATTATGCCATCTGAACTTAGCTTACTCTAACTTCACCTCATAATCTCATATACAAGCCTTAACCTCTTAAGAGCAATGATGTAATGATGTGCAATTCTAAATTGCCTCTCATTTTTCTTTCAAATACAACTATGCAAAAGCTGATAAATTGCTCAAATACTAGACAAACAAGTATGCAGCTAATTTTTCCCTCAAATGCCAATATACTATTCTGATGGTAAAACATCAAATTACTGGTTGTGAACTTGAAAGGAACTAAAAGGGAAAATATCAACAACTTGGCCATGATAAAATTTCACAGGCATGAAATTTGACGTTTTACCATCCATACAGATTTGGCTTCTCACTGTGCACCCAAAAAATGTGATCACGGGTTCAAATTTATGGAAGATTACCCAATATTAATTTACCCCAAAATTAAGAGTATAATTTTCACTAACATCAATCAACAATCCAATATACTTTTTTTTAAATAAAAAAAAAAAAAAAAAAATTCAACAATTTGAAAAACAATAGATCAATTAGATGAGCAAAAATGACTACTTCAAATCATCAGATGAAAAAAACCCAGATGAAAATTCATCAGTTCAAACAAACCCATTAATTCAATACAACAGTTTTGCATCAAAAATTGCAACAATTCTAGAGAGAGAAAGAAAGAGTTATACATGGCAGAGAAGGAAGCAATCCATTGAAGAAAAGAGGTGCCAAAACCCAAACCACCAAGCTTGATAACATCAGAAGCAAGCTTTTTAGCAGCATTATGCACCTCCTTCAAATCTGAACTCAGTTGATTACTTGGAAATTCATCCTCTGTCTTCATCTTCAAATAATCCATTTGCTTCATTTTTCCTGAAATTCCAAAAAAATTGGGGGAAAAGAATAAAACAATTATTAGGGTAATTAAATTTTAAACTACTAAAATTTTGAGATTTTATACAAGAAAAAAAAAGGGGAATTTAAATTGTTGCCGACCTGATTGTAGTTGGAAAAAATATGTTGATGTTAAGTCAAAAGAGAAGAATGGGTAGATATAGACAGATGTAATTTTACCCAAAATAATTTTTATAGTAAGCTATTTATCTGCATAAGACAAGATTTACTGTAACTTTTTTTTTTATTACAGAAAATAATGGTTCTAATTGGACTGGGACACAATCATGAATGATCCAATTATCCAACTACCCTTGTAGTAAAAGATTTATTCTATTTTGTTGCATTCTGCTTGTATGATTGAACAATCCTTTTTTCGGTAGTGCAAAGAATAGCCTGCCGACCTCTCGCTAGTAGGCATGTGATATGTCAAATAGATCGGTCGAGTTTGATTCGGGTCAGATAGATTGGGTTAGATTATTCGGTTCAGAAAGACAAAGTATTTTGGCCCTGTTTTCATCAGATTATTTTCAGTTCAGTTCACTTTAGCTCTTTATTTCTTTCCCTCATCAAATATTCAATTCAGTTCAATTCAGCTCTAATAAGTTCAGTTCAGTTCAGTTCAGTTCTGTTTAACTCATTTCAGTCAATGAGAACAGACCCTTCGTATATTTGTAACCTATTTATTTATTTATTATTTATTTTTTATTTTTTTAATTTTTTTTGCGGATTGTATTAATGTCTATTATGAGTAGTTTGAGATTTTGTATTGTTTGGACCTATTTTTCTTCGTGTGAGTAAAGACTCACAACTTCATTCAAAACTTACAAATCACACACTAGCCCAAAAATTTACCATTACATGTCGTATTTCAATCAATAATTGGCGATGTTTGCACATTTGATGATTATCAAATACAAGGATTTTCCTATGCTTCAATAATTATAGTCGGTGATGACCATTAAAGTCAAAATTTACTCTTTAATGAGATGAGGACGAAATAAGAATTGAGACAACAGATAAATTCGTGAGTAAAACTGTTCAAAAAAGAGTTGAGACGAGCATGTGAGAATAATTTGCATAATTTTAGGATAAGTATTTCAAAATCTCAGAAAATCTTGTTCGATCGTTGGGTCTCACAAGAATTGGATGGATTTTTGGACAAATTGACTTACAAATTACAATATAATAGTATGATTGACATGGTAACGCGATCGAGTATCTTGTTTAATAAGGTGACATTTAGCATTGATAACTAGGTTTGAATATTTGATGACAAATAATTAATTAGACGAATAGATAAGAATTAAGAAAGGAATGATTATTAATTTATATACAATGACATAAGTGATAGTAATACCAAGCTAAGTGGTGTAATGACAGACAATAGAGTTGCTGGCAATGTGATCCTACACTCATTCATTTCTTTCTAGCACTTTCATTGTCTTTCTACCAATTTGATTGCGACACGTGTCCTCTGCCTTGTGGAATTGCGGGCACGTATCTAAAATTATGACTCAGCCACTCTTCAATGGATCTTGATCAATGTATCTTGAAGTTGATATTGATATTTTATTTTGTTTATCACGTTAAGAAGAGTTTGCAGTGACAATGGAACTGGGACGTGTTGGACCCTACGTATCTTGTGTTTGGAATTTGGATAGGCCACTGACCACTGTGGCCGAGCCTACTCACTCGACCCGAAATATTTTTGATTTAGATTTTAATTTGTATAGACATAATAATTAAACATGACTCAAGTTTCTCGATCTTATCAAATTCGATCCGGAAATCTGAATAGACACCCCTACGTGTCATGCTAATTGAAGTTTTCAAATGGGCGATCCAAATACAACCCAAATAGAGATTGCAATGGGGCGGGTCAAATGTGGAAGATGGTACCTCTATATCCATCCCTGCCTAAAAATCTTTTACCCATCTTCGCCCAACCACCCATGGATTGTGGTTTGTACAATACCCATATCCATACCCATCCCGTCAGGTACAAGCTAATATTCATCCCTGCCCACTCCACAACCCATTTAGATATCCATACCCACCTTAGACCGGCTCCAAACCCGCTACCATAATGCCATATTATATCGCAATAATATGAAGAATTATCTTTTCTAACAAATCCCTTTTTATATCTTCTTTGGCAAAATTCATATAGCGGTAATGTAATTAATTTAATATTTTATTTTTATTATATTATTTTAGTATCTAAATTTTAGACTCTTCCAATTTTATTTCAACCTTTGCAAAAAGTATAAGGTGGGTTACTCTAATTTAATATGAGATAGGGGATGGGGCGGGTTACTCTAAAATTCATATCCAAGTAGCCACTTCTTGAGCATAATAGGCCCATTGGACTCTAATTTGGTGTCTGAAGGACTTTTGCCATCACAAAACAGCTTGAAAACAAACTCAAGAGATAGTACATCATTGAGCTGCTCAAACTCGGCCCGGCCTGTGTCTCTCAGCTGATCCTCAAGACCAGAGAACAGGCCTTTCATACAGCTCTGAAAGAGAGGGATGAACTTATCATGTTTAGAGCCAAGGAAAGAGAATAGCAGGGCCTTAAGAGATCCATGATCAGGTTCACTTGGGTCCAAATAGGGGCATACACGATAACCCCCAGTGTAGGAGGTGGAAGGCATGTAAGTTCCAGTAAAAACATCCCGTTTTTCAACCTTGGAATTATCAAAGAGAACTAAGAAGCTTTTGGCATCCAGAAGAACAATAACACGTGGATCGGGGGATATCCAAGGACCAGGAGGCATGTTAGCTCGAAAAACTGTGGACTTGTAATTATCCATGCGAGACCTGAAAAATTGGTCTCGCCCTTGGAGGTAAAAAAAGTCCCACCGATCTTTAATGGCTCCAAAGAAGGGCGGACCGTAACTTCCAGGGATCTCACGTAGAGGAAGATCCGAGGATGGTGATGATGAGAGGACAGAAGGGGAAACAAAAGGAGATGACATTGTGACAGAAGGGACAAGTTGATACAATTGTAGCAATAGCACATCTATTATATAGCATACATTGGGGATGACCATAATATATGTTTACCATGCACATTGACAATCTTTCTAACCGCTTCAGTACTTTCCTAGGGGATGACCATAATATAAGTTTACCTAATTCACTGGATAGTAATTCCAAATTGGCCAACTACTTGTTGTAACCTTTACCACAATAAAGCACAGAAATTTTATCAAGTTGAAAAGTATTAAAGCCAAGAATGGGTGAGAATGAACCGAAAAGCTGCTAGCAAATGCAACGTAGCTTTCATAGTAGCAAACATGTTAACTACGCATACTTATCTAACACAGAAAATTCTAAATTTGTAGTTAAGGCCTTCTTCAAACCGTCGCATGTATCAAGACTCTAAGAGCTACTGTAGTTGATATTGACAGTATTTAAAACCTAAAATTAAATATTGAAAACGACATAGTTTGAAGAATTCAACAAACATTTATAAACTGTAATTTATATTTTTCCGATCTTTTTATTTTAGTTAAAGGACCTTATAGGAAGTTAATTGGGGAGCAAGAGTAGCAAAGTACGGCGTGGTCTAAGATGTTTAGAAATGGTCCCCAACTCCCCATATAATCATATGTACAATGATGCATAGATTAGTCACATGTACTAGAAGGCAATGTCCCAACAACGTTAAAAGTCCAGTATTCACATAACGCCACAATCAATGCATGATCAGGATTTTGTAAGCAAATCTTAATAGAAACCTAAATAAACCAAATGAAATCAACTCCGCAACCCAGAGTATATTAATGGAATAAGAAAAACAAAAATAAAATAAAATTATGCATACTATGTTACTTATCAAAAGCAATACATAATTAAACAGAAGCAGAACTGTAATTAAGGACTAATACTGTACCATACAATTCCAGTTCAACGGTGATTAAGGAAGAGTACCTAAAGAAACAAACTCAGCCGCAGAAGCTTCATATTTTGTGGTCAATTCAACTCCTTCACAGCTGGGATCTTCTGAGTTCTTTCATGTACTTGGATTTGTAAACTAATGAACATAGAGTTCAACATGTATTTGATGTCCTATATTTTCCAACTTCAATCAGCCTAGAACATCCACATATCTGCAGGTGGTCCATACACGCTCTTTCATGAAAATGGAGTGATCCATCCGCTATCTTCACCAGCTGAATACAACAAATAGAGAGTAACGTTTACAAAAACAATGAGCACGTGGTTCGATAAAACATAAGCTTTACCAGTCAAAAATAGCAAAAAGATCGGTTTTGAAACACTTGCAGCTAAATTTTTACCACATATGGAAACTAGCAATAATGAGTTACGAATATTAGTGGTTTATTTTAGAGAAATATAGCAAGTAGATATGTTTTAGGTTCTAATAGTCAAGGTTAACAATACATTGATATTAATGTCATGGTGCTAATAGAGAGTCAGAGGAGGAAGTATATATTACGAGGGCATTCACTTCATGTTGTTCAAACTTAATGAAAACCCAAGTCTATTATTTGGCATTTGATTTATTAAATTATCTTTCAGTTCTGTTTCTAACCAACCCCACTCTCCCCCAAAATGCAAACCCTACTCCACGGTTAGAAGTCCTACTTGAGTAATATGAAAATTCATGATTTTTAGGCCACAGACCATTGACACCAGCAAAACCCACTGCCATGTCACCAGGAGCATCACATAGGCAGCTCTACAGGTGCACTACCTCCAGTGCTGCCGGCCTATCACATCCATCATCATTGATATCCAAATATGTGCACTCATCTCACTATCATCACCATCGCCGTCCACGTGGGGTCAACCGGTCAAGCCAGTGATGAGGGAGAGAGAGAGGAGATATTGATAGCATTCCAACAAAACTTAATCACAATTTTCGTGAATAGACAAGGGACTGTATGGTGTGCATGCCACTCCTAATAAAATTAGGAATTCAATGTGCCACTACCCCTCTTGATAGATCTTAATGATATGCCTATCATTTTTGTACAAATTATCAGTCGAACTCTAAATTTACAAATAAGTAATTTGGCTGAAGAATTGGGAAAAAATAACTGGGAGGTCTGGGTGACTGGAACAGAACTTTGCTCTTGACATAATATCCGGTCATCATCAATGAACCTAGTACAAAGAATTCTGTTCAAATTATGAAAATAATAATTTGGCAGAAGAATTCAGGTGAGGATTAAAGTGAAACAAGACTTTAGTCTGACATTATATTCCAGCTTATGCTGGGAACCTGATACAAAGAGTTCCTTTCATATCCTCAACTGGAAGGGAGCAAACCTAAACAGAATAAATACAGCTTCCTACAAAAATATTTGAACCATCAAACTGACTTCCACTGCGCAACATGAACGGATGTTTCATTATTACCAACATGATAGCAAACTTTGCATATACCTTTAGTTGCATTGTTATGCAGTCAATTAAGTTCAGGAAAGAGAACGATTTTAGGGTTTGGGTAGTTGGCCAAAATAGGATAATATCTATGTCTAGAGATGAATGCTTGAGCTCCTCACTCCAAAGAAGATGATTACCTAAGAGGAACATTTGATTGGTGATTTGGCGCCAACAATTTGGAAAATCAGTCGCAGAGAAAATAAATTCTAGGAGTATGCAAATAGCATCTATGCAAAGCTAAAGATGAAAAAGGGGCAGAGTAGAAAGGATTGGATGTTCCGGAAGAACAAAAGCCATATGCTTCAATTATCAACTTATCAAGAAGTTAGTAGCTTGCCAGTCAAGCTTAATATGTTCGCTAACTACTCTGGTAATACACAGAAAGCACTTAACAAAGTATTACATAATAATGTGAATCGTCTTACCGTGGCAATCACTAGGGCGCAGCCCAATAATTTTTGCATGCAGCCTCAGTGAGATTACAGAAATCGCATATGTTATCTCCTTCAGAACAGTAACAGAGCTAGCAAGTCACCTTCAAACCTGACCAGATAAAAAGAGGCAACTTGTAGCTCATGGCACAGTAAGCAAAATATTTTAGTATCTTGTATAAAATAAAAGCACAAAATCTAGTTTATATTTGCAACATAAAAGTTTTTTGTGTGTAATACACAGTTTCAAAGGAAAACACACAGAATAAATATAAGCTATGGAGCAACATCGAATTACGAACTTCTGCAAACTACTATTCCCAAAACCTAGCCTTGCAATATAAATTCATAAAGTTCTTGCATAACCTTCACCTAAAGGCAAAAGGATTCACAAATGTACCTTTAAACAAGAAAATAGTGCAGCAAAGGAGAACTGGCATGATAATCTTCTTTTTCTTGATCATCATCAAAAGGAACAGAATTTTCCTCGACGACATTCCCCTCAGCAACTGTGCTAAAATACTGCCACCGCCCTTGAAAAGAAGAATACTCTTGCAGTCGTTTCCATCCAAGCTTTTCACAATCATAATCAGTTCCGCCTGCATTGGTGCTTGAGTGGTAATGTATAGGCATTCCACTGAAAAATTACCAAAATAAATCAAGTTACATGCTTCCCCTCGCTCCCGTATTCCACAACATTCATATCAATAACAAAAGGCAAAATGGCCAGCTGAACTATTCAGAATTATTCAGAGTAATTCAGGCACTAGCTCAAAAATTAAGCAGAGAAAGCTACATGGTTGTTAAAAGTTGTTTGGAACTTTGATTGTAATTCATGACAGCTGAGCCTATATCCTCTTACTTTGATTACAACTTTACAAGTTAAAAACCTAAAAAGAAAGGCTAAGATACAATGACATATCGAAATTTTTCCACCGCAAAAAGTCCAAGTTAGAAAGCACAATAACATGCTTCATTCCAGCAGCAACGGCAAAATCAGCCAAATTTTGGGCAACTTGAACCATCATCCCCAACCAAACAAATCCAATCCATGAATGCTGGAATATTACTGAAAGTAATTTGTTGGACATAACTGAAATAAAGATTCTTGCTCACTCTCTACTAAAAGACTAATTGTCCTAATTAATCAAACTTACTGACTGTCCTCAAAAAGACTAATCGCCCTAATTAGATTACATGTTTGAACTTCTTAAGATTATCAAATTGAAGCTCAACCACTTCCCTAACAACACAAACACACTATAATAACATTCAAAATCAGGATATAGCATGTAAAAGATATATAATTTTACCTTAACAATTGGATATCTTTGTTAGACAAAAGACAATTTACTCGAAACTGAATCATACACTGCACAAGAATATCATCCTTAGATAATTCCGAATTCGATCAAGTATAACAAATTCGGATACTAACTCCTTATGAAGGGAAGAAAAGCAAGACGGGAAACGGCCCTACCCGTGATATAGTTCCGAATTTGATCAAGTATAACAAACAGTTCCGAACAAGCTAGTATATCATCAAATTGACATTCTAGTATCTATAACATTGATTACAACATTACCATAAAACTTCTAAAAAGGGCCTAATTTTTGCTAATTTGATGATTTAATATTAACAATTTAAACCCATTACCAACACAAAGAGGGATATTCGGATTATCCAAATACCCGATTTTCTATGTACCAGTTGATGATATCAATAAATCTACTGCTAATTGTCCCGCATTTCCTATTGATAAAGCCGGGCAATACAATTCGACCCAGAAATTACCAAAAGAAACGAAATCAAAATAAGCATAATTGGTTAACCTAAAACTACGGAGTACTAATCAAAATGACCAAATAATCTAGAAATTAATGAAAATGTAGAGTAATTAAGTATAATTGAGCTTACCAGTATTAAAGTGGAGCAGTGAGAGTGAGATTTCTTGCTTTGTTCTACAACAAGCTCCATTGTTTTTTTCTAAGAAATTTGGGGAAGAAGAAGAGCAATACGCTGGGGGTATACTGTATACGAGAGAGAAAACAAGGCACCAACTTTATACGCAATAGCGCAAGTGCCTGTAGGAATGGCAATTCTAAATGGATATCCGCAAATCCGATCCACCCGAAATAAATAAATGGACGAAAATCCGCATTAAATGGATGAACGGTGGGTGACGGATCGGGTCGGATTCGGGTGGGGCTCCGTTTCATCCGTCACCCGATCCGTTATCCGTTTATCACCCGATCCGCAATCCATCCATTATATATATAAAAAAAAATCTCAATTTTCTTATATACTAGTATACTACAATATGTATGTACTGTATATTTCTAAAAAAAAAAAAAAAATTCTAAAATTTTTTTAATTTTATTTTAAAAAATATAAAACCTCCCTCAATTCCTAATTATGTAGTACCGAAATAAATTCATGATTCCGTTCAAAAAAAAAAAGTAAGTTCATGATTATTTTTATTGCTATAGTTTGGAATAAAAATTTAATTAATGGTTTACTTTTTAAGTTTAAAATTGGCTAAAAGCTTTTTTTTTTTTTTTTTTTATTCTAAAGTATTAGATTTTATAGTTAGAGTGGGATTATAATTATCACCCGTTAAGCATCTGATCCACCTGTTTCATCCGCGGATGACGGATGGATCGGATGCGGGTGATGGGTTTTGCGGGTGACGGGTGGATCGTGTGGAGCGGATGATTAATTCGGGTGGATGCGGATGGAGCTCCATCCGACCCGAATCCGATCCGTTGCCATTCCTAAGTGCCTGAGGCCGTGACTAACCAAATTGTTACCCGAACATAGTGTTATAAAGTTATCATTGGCCATAGATTGATATAAAAGTTAGCCAGTTGCGATAGATTGATATAAAAGTTAACATGTGATTTTTTTTTTGGTATAAAAGTTGACAAGTTAGCGACGATCTTTAATCCTTTTTCTTGTTTGAATAATAAGAGTACATTGTACATACGATTATACTTATTCTTGTTGGAGAATTAAGAGTATTTAGTAGATTATTATTCATGTTATGTTAAGTTACAGTCATTTGGTTAAAATGTCATGATTTAGACAACATACGATTATGAACTTATGGTAGTACTCTGTAGTATACAAGAAAGTGGCTTATTCGTTACTAATTACTACATAAGATTTCGGATTTGATCTCTTGTATTAGAATGATAGTTACTTTATGCATTATAAGTTTATAACTTCATGTATTAATTGATGACTAATTGCATTGTTCAATGCATGTCTTAATACATTGTTTGAGACATGTCTAAATAGGTGGGTAATTTATGACAATATTTCCTTATTTTAATTTTCTATTCCACATAAATTTGGTTTCCAATGGTGCAATTAATCCTAGTTCTAGGTGGTTGAGTTATACCAAGTGTATTATTTTTGCTCGATATATATTTTTGTTCTGGGTGGTTGAGTTATACCTCTCCTTATTACTCCGTAGAACATGATGACTTTTTACAACGCCGAAGCGAGGGGGGGTTTACAAAGTAAGAAACGCAATGAATCAACGAGGTGCAAGTCGATCATGCTCTAGGTCCTCCAAATTCAAGTTTATAATATTATCATTAAATCAACCATCAACTTCAAACATCGACTAAAATGTGGAAAATATTATACTATAAATTGAACAAAATCTGTCACAACTCAAGCAGCAGAATAGATCGATATTCACCATTAGACAACATCTACTGGTGCAAGGACCACCAGTGGATTAACTCAACCAAAATTGCATATCAAAACCCTTGGAGGAGGAGAACGACAAGGGAAATCTGTCACATACTTCGTGTTACAGATTCTTATTTGAAAAGTGTACATATTTGAAAAAAGCACAATTACATTTCATGATTATTTACTTCTTGCTCTGCTAGCAAATTCATAGACTTTTTTATGCAAAATACAGTAAACTAATAATCCATGCATAACTTCAATCAATCAAAGCCTTAATCCCAAAAGTGGGGTCGGCTAACATGAACCAAATTTGATTATTCCGTGTAGTCATCAACATAAATCTTTCTCCTCCATCCCTTACGATATAATGATTATAAGATATAGATATTATTGTTGTTTTTCTAAAACATCAAGTGCTGGTGGCTTTCTTCAAGGACAAGAAAGTCAGAGTGGTTTTAGAAGTATCAACAGAAAATGTATCATACTGCAAGAAGAATTCCACCAGGAAAACTTTAGACATAAGCTCTACCAGATTCTTACCAGCACACTGCTTATCATCCACTGTCGGATCATCAATCCCTCTTCCGTTTGACCATAACACATACTTTAGCAGTCTTTCTCCTTCCTCCCCTACGAATCTATTCGCTACAAACTTCTCAGGATCACCAAAGATCTTTGGATCTTTTGTAGCAAATGGTTGGAATCCAAAGATCATCTCCCCTTTCTTAATCTTAAATGAAGCCTCATGGCTTTGGATCACCAAATCATCCTTAGCCCGCCCATACTGGTATGGTACAGGAGGTTCAATCCTTAGAGCTTCATAAACCACTGACTTGGTCAAGGCCATCTTGTTGATGGCATTCAGAGTGACTCCACCCTCAGACTTCACAATAGTCCTGATCTCCTTAGCTAGCTCGCGATGTAGGCTCTCCCCAGCGGATGCAACCCATTTCATCATTGACGGAAACACCTTTGTAAACCCCCCAAATGAATTGAATCCAGCAACGAAAACTAAGTTATGACATGCCTCCTCTTTACTTAAACCAAAACTTTCTGCTTTGTTTAAGAATGATATTGCTGATGAGTAAAATGCATCATACACCTTTCTATAATCACCTTTCACCAAGAGAAAAGGTATTCCAACAGAATGCAGTATAAAATCTTCGATTGGATAAAATAACTTGGGCAATCCCAATGAGCTCACAGGTCCTATTTGGCCAAGTAACCACTTCTTGAGCATGGTCGGCCCACTGGACTTTAATTTGGTGTCTGAAGGGCTCTTGCCATCACAAAACAGCTTGAAAACAAACTCAAGAGATAATACATCATTGAGTTGTTCAAAATCGGCCTGGCCTTTGTCTCTCAGCTGACCCTCAAGACCAGAGAACAGGCCTTTCATACAGCTCTGAAAGAGAGGGATGAACTCCTCATGCTTAGAGGCAAGGAAAGAGAGCAGCAGGGCCTTAAGAGAGCCATGCTCAGGCTCACTTGGGTCCAAATAGGAGCATACACGATAACCCCCAGTGTAGGAGGTGGAAGGCATGTAAGTTCCAGTAAAAAGATTACGTTTTTCAACCTTGGAATTATCAAATAGAACTAAAAAGCTTTTGGCATCCAGAAGAACAATAACGCGTGGATCAGGGGATATCCAAGGACCAGGAGGCATGTTAGCTCGAAAAACTGTGGACTTGTAATTCTCCATGCGAGACCTGAAAAATTGATCTCGACCTTGGAGGTAAAAAAAGTCCCACCGATCTTTAATGGCTCCAAAGAAGGGCAGACCGTAACTTCCAGGGATCTTACGTCGAGGAAGATCCGAGGATGGTGACGAGGAGAGGACAGAAGAGACAAATGGAAATGACATTGTGAGGGAAGGGGCAATTTACTACAATGGTAGGATTAGCACATACATCTATTATATAGCATACATTGGTAATGAGTAATGACCATAATATATGTTTACCACGCATTATTGACAATCTTTCTAACCGCTTCAGTACTTTCCAACTATTTGTTGTCACCTTTTCCAAAATAAAGTACATAAATTTTATCTACGAATAAGGCAAGAAGGGGTGAGAATGTACGAATAAGGTGCTAGGAAATGCAAAGGTAGCTTTCATAGTAGCTTACATGTTAACTACGCATACTATCTAACACAGACAATTCTGAACTTGTAGTAAAGACCTTGTACGTTCGAATCGTCGCATGCACTAAGAGCAAGTTGATTGACAGTACTATACTATGTTTAGTGTCAAACCTAAACATAAATAATAATGAAAACGACATAGTTTGAAGAATTCGACAAACATCAATATACTATGGTTTTTACTTTAATTTAGTTAAAGGACCTTATTGTTATAGAAGTTAATTGAGGAGCAAGAGTAACAAAGCACTGCGTGGTCTAAGAGGTTTATAAATGGTCTCCATAAAATCATATATATACAACATTGCATTGATTAGTCACATGTACTAGAAGAAAATGCCCCAACAATGTTAAAGTCCAATTCACATAATGCCACAATCTATGCTATTTGCCTACTATGTTGATAATCAAAAGTGATACATGATAGAACAGTAATTAAGGACTAATACTGTACCATACAATTCCAATTCACATGGTGATTAAGGAAGAGTACCTTAAGAAACAACCTCAGTCCTCGGCCGCAGAAGCTCTGTATTTTGTTGTCAATTCAACTCCTTCACAGCTGGGATCTTCTGAGTTCTGAGTCATATATACACACCCTATAGTTTGCGTGTAGGTAATTGCCTTTGTTTGTGTACTTTCTTTTCCAAGACGCAAATTTTTTTTTCTTCTTTTTTTTCACTTTTAACTAGAGAATTCTCGCGGCTAAGAAACTGAAGCATAGACAAACTAAGGCAATTCCTAGCACATATATTGAATCGAAATTGCTGGGTTTTTTTTTTTTTTTTTTTGCCAACTTTAACCTCAAATAAGATTATTAAGGCCCAAAATGACCCCCATATAACATTAATCAAGGAAAATTTGCAGCTCAAAAATATAACGCAAAATCAAGGCATTGCTTGCTCACAAATCAAGGTGTACATTGTCGTTTATCACCAATTTTTACTTCAAATTATATCCATAAAGGGCCAAAATGACCCTAAATTTTAACCGAGCAATTTCTGTGTTTTCAAAAAAAATTCTTTATATTTTAACTCTTAAGATTTAAATTTAGTATTAAAAAAAAAGGACAATTAACACTCCAGTTTGCAAAGGTTAGTTTTCTTCTTTCTGTGATCAGCTTCTTTTTCTTTTTCAAACCACGTGTGCGTGCCTACCCATTTCGTCCACATGACTGTATGTGCTGATGCAATTAAAGGGTTCTTAATTTGTATGATTATGAAAATGGAAGAGGTGAAGACTAATTGTTTCTTCCATTAATAGAATAATATAGCAACACTTTTTTTTTTTCCATCTGTTTTATAAACAATTGTAACACTACTTTATTTAGTATAAGGACCCACTACCATTTTTTTCCATCTGTTTTATAACATTCACATTCTAGTATCTATTTCCTCCGTCCCAGAATATAGTTCCTGTTTTCCTATTCTAAATTGTTGTTCATGTTTTTATTTTTGGATAGTATGTAAAGACCGTTATACCCTCACTTTTTTAACTTTATTCATTATACTTCTTAATTTATTCTAGAATTTTGCACTTGCCTCGTACTATTTTCTATTTTCTCACTCTAACTTTTATCTATGATTGTACTTTTCACTTTTATTATTTTATTCACTTTCTCCTCCTATTTCTTTAACCGTAAAATAAGACAAACAAGAACTATATTATGGGATGAAGTATAACATAACCCTAAAACCTCTAAAAACGGCCCTGACCGTGACATAGATAGGGGTCAAATGTACGCAACCTTATCCTCAATGATTCAATATAGAAATCCATAAAACTCATAAAACAAACAAACAATGTACAACCTTTGCATGAAAGAAAAAGTTAGGAATTAGGAAGAGAGAGAAAGCAAAGGACCTTCAAGGGGGAGAGCAGGATCTCCATGAGGAAGAGGGCCAAAAGCGACATTACCTACACAAGGAAGGATATTCGGATCATCCAAATACCCGATTTTCTGAGTACCAGTTGATGATATCAACAAATCTACTGCTAATTGTAAATTGTCCCACATTTCCTATTGATAAAGCTGGCTAATACAATTCAACCCAGAAATTGCCAACAAACACAAATAATAAACGTAAGAAATTGGGGAAAACCAACAAAAGCAAATTCAGCAAAATTGGTTAACCTAATACTAATTGCTAATTAAATAGACGAATTAATCAAGAAATTAATGTAAATTTAGGAGTAGGAAAGTTCAATTGAGCTTACCAGTATTAAAATGGAGCATTCAGGGTGAGATTTCTTGTCATGTTCGAGTACAAACTCCATAGTTTTCTTGCCATGTTCGAGTAATAAGTTTGGGGGACAAAGAAGAGGAAAACGCTGGGCCTGAGTGCCTTAGTAATATGACTATCCAAATTGTTACCCTGATAATCAACAAAAACCACACCTGTTGCCTGTTGGGCTGTTGTACCAAACTCTTGACGGACCGAATCATTAAAATTAAGGGTATTCAAAACCACACCCAACCTAACCCGATCCGAAACCGACTCAAAAAATGTCCGATTCAGATTTCGACTCGCGTGGACATAATAATTAAATATGACTCGACTTTAAAAATTGATCCATCCAAATCCAACCTCATTAGACCTGATCCGAACATCCGAATTGACACCTCTAATTTGGATTGCAACTGAATTTCAATTCGAATTATTTTTTTTTTTTGAAGGGACAATTCGAATTATTAATTCGAATAAGTTTCTAATTTTAAAATTAGTGTGTAGCTCGAGTTTTGCACACTGGGTTGCTAATTTATAAACCTTGTGACGGTATGTATTTGATATTTTTGGTGTTTTTTTTTCCTTTTTTAATTAGACCTTCTGATTTGCAATTATGGTTAAATAACCGTCCTTCTTATAAGAGGTTGAGGGTTCAAATAATATGAAATTCATCATTTAGGGTTTTAAATTGTAATTGGAAAATTTCTTTAGTTATTAATTTACAAATTTGGGGCTAATTAGCACCAATTTCATGTATTATGTCTTTGACTAGTATAAAATTTGACACTATTGTTAAAGTAATTATCACTAATTATTGTTATGAAGAATTAGGTTTATATGACATTTTGGGGTTTTCATAATTTCCATTATTTTTTTCTAAATTATGAGTTACTTCTATTATCATAAGTTGAGCATATATATTCAATATGAAGTTAATCAATGTAAAATTACACTTAAGTTAGAAACCTTAATTTCAAAAATTTCCCGAATATGGGATAAACGATCAGGAAAGAACAACAAATTATAATTGATACATAGTTTAATGACTTACCTTAATTATCTTTGTGTGAACTTAAATTATATTAAATCTACTACCAAATGTTTTTCCCTAGCCCAATTTCAATGCTTGTTTAAAAAAAATGCAATTAAACATGAGGATCGAAGGAGAAGAAGGCACAATGACGTCATATAGAAGGGTTCGGGCAATTTGGTAGGAAAATTTAATGTTTTAAAAAATAATTGGTGGTAAAACAAAAACCATTATAAATGGTAATTCTAAAACGAAAACAATAGTAGATGGTTGTTGTCAAATTTCCATATTTTTAAGCAACAAAGCCCCTCTAATGACGTAATGAGTCTAATCCCACTATATTTCCTCTTATCATTTTGAAAATATATATGTATGTAGTAAAAAACTCATTGAAAACCATGGAATTCAAAGCATAAGGAAATTTTTTTGGAGAGATAGAGAGAAGATATAGTTATACTTGTAACTTTGGAAGTACATTACTTTTTCACTTGTAACTTTGTAAGTATATTCAAACCATGGAATTCAAAGCATAAAGAAATTTTTTTGAAGAGATAGAGTCATAGAGAGAAGATATAGTTATACTTGTAACTTTGTAAGTATATTCAAATTCAATCAGGCTATACATTTATTGCCTTATGCCCTTTATTTTTGCATAAAATGGTAATTGTCAATCACACATAACTTTACATTAATCATCACACCATAAATCACATCCATAATATGTTTTAGTAAGGTTATCCGTTTATCCCTATATCAAGGGCTTCTCTTGGCTTTCTTCAAGGACAAGAAGGTCACGGTGGTATTCGACAACAAGGTGCCGATTTCAACTGAAAATGTATCATACCGTAAGAAGAATTCCGCCAAGAAAACTCTAGGCAAGAGCTCCACCAAGTTCTTACCAGGGCATTGCTTATTATGCATAGTTGGTTCATCGATTCCCCTTCCATTCGACCATAACACGTACTTCAACAATGTTTCTCCTTTCTCTCCGACAAATCTACTCCCTATAAACTTCTCAGGATCATTAAATATCTTTGGATCTTTTGTAGCATAGGGTTGATATCCAAATATCATCTCCCCTTTCTTGATCTTAAACATAGCATCATGAGTTTGAATCACCAAATCATCCTTAGCTCGCCCATATTGGTATGGTACAGGAGGCTCAATCCTTAGAGCCTCATAGACCACTGACTTGGTTAACGCCATCTTGTTGATGGCATTCAAGGTGACTCCACCCTCACACTTCACAGCAGCCCTGATTTCCTTTGCTAGCTCGCGATGTAGGGTCTCTCCTCCGGATGCAACCCATTTGATCAAAGATGGAAAACACTTTATAAACCCCCCAAATGCATTAAATCCAGCCATAAAAATTAAATTATGGCAGGCCTCTTCTCTACTCATACCAAAGCTTTCAGCTTTGTCTAGAAATGATGTTGCAGAGGAGTAAAACGCGTCATAAAACTTTTTATAATCACCTTTTACTAGAAAGAAAGGTAGCCTAATAGAATGCAATATGAAATCTTCAATCGGGGCTAACAACTTGGGTAAACCCAATGTGTTCAAGGGTGCTAATTGGAAAGTTATCCACTTTCTAAACATGCTAGGTCCCTTGGACTCCAACTTGGTATCCGAAGGGTTCTTACCCTCACAAAACAATCTAAAAACAAACTCAAGCGATAAAGCATCATTCAATGGCCCAAACTCTGCCCGACCTTTGCCCTTCAATTGATCCTCTAGCTCTTCGAACATGCCTTTTAGATTACTGTGATAGAGGGGGATAATCTCCTCATGCTTTGAGGTGAGGAAAGAAAGTAATAAGGACTTAAGAGAGCCATGTGCAGGCTCACTTGGGTCCAAGTAGGAGCACACACGATAACCTCCGGTGAAGGAGGTGGAAGACATGTAGGTTCCTGTAAACACATCGCGTTTTTCAACCTTAGAAGTATCAAATAGGATAGGGAAACTCTTGCCATCCAGAAGAGCAATAACTCGCGAGTCATGGGATATCCAAGGACCGGGAGGCATGTTAACTCTAAACACCGTGGAGTTGTATTTTTCCATTCGAGACCTAAAGAATTGGTCTTCTCCTTGGACATAAAAGTAGTCCCACCGATCCTTAATAGCTCCAAAGAAGGGCACACCATAACTCCCAGGGATTTCACGAAGGGGAAGGTCCGGCAATGGTGACACTAAAAGCTCATCGCTCTCATTTTTAAGATGAGAAGAATACACATATGGAGATGACATTGTTGAGAACTTGAGGAGGGTGGTAGGAAAATTCAAAAATAGCTAATATATAGCACAAATATCATATGAAGAATAGAGCACATCAGAGCCAACTAGTTGCTAATATAGTCTTAACAACTTACTGTATCATACAAATCCGTTGAAGGGACAATATAAAGATTACATTGCTTAAAGGAAGAACAATGAGAAGTGTAAAATCAGAAAATTTTACGCAGAAAAACTTACCACCTACCATCCAAGATATTACTGTTTTTAGCTAATATCATTATACGAAGTATGTATTAAGATTTGGGTGCACCTAGCTTTAGATGTAGTCAAGTGAATAATAGAGGTTCCAATTAATTTCGCGTGTTTTAATCCTCTTCCTGATGCACTTAATGTTAGAATCACCCAACTGTGTATTAAAGGTCCAGTCATTCCACGGTCGGCTAACCAACTGTTGTCCAGCCATAACCTCTCCCTACTCCGTACAATATGTGAGTCTATATAATGTTGAAGGGAAAGAGAGAAGAGGGGGGGGGGGGGGGATTACAAAGTGAGAAATGCAATGAATCAGACGTCCTCCAAATTCAAGTTTGTAACATTGTATACAGGCAATACAACTAGTAGGAAGACATCAAGAAGACGTACCTAAAAACCTCCCATCATTAAATAAACCATCAACTTAAAACACCAACGGAAACTTGGAAAATGTTACGATAAATAGAACAAAATCTGTCAAAACTCAAGCAGAAGAACAGATATCCACCATTAGACAACATCTAATGGTGCAAGGACCATTTGCGGATTAACCAAAATTGCATATAAAACCCTTGGAGGTGGAGAGGAAGGACAAGGGAAAGCCACCACCTAGACGAGTCTAGCTTTGACATACTTTGTATTACAGATTCTTATTTGAAAAGTGTACACTGTATACTTGTATGATTAGAGAACCATTTCATTAAAAATTATTCATAAGCAAATCAAACTTACAAACTTACAAGATCTCAGAAACATGTAAGATAACCTATTTGGAAAAAAAAAAGCGCACAATTGCATTTCATGATAATTTACTTGTTCTGCTAGCAAATTCATAGACATTTTTTATGCAAAATGTCGTGAACTAATCCATGCATAACTTCAAATAAAAAAAAGAAAAGCAAAAACAAAAACAAAAACAAACAAAAAAATGATTATAAGATATCATTGTTGTTTTTCTCAAACATCAAGTGCTGGTGGCTTTCTTCAAGGACAAGAAAGTCAGAGTGGTTTTAGAAGCATCAACAGAAAATGTATCATACTGCAAGAAGAATTCCACCAGGAAAACTTTAGACAAAAGTTCCACAAGATTCTTACCTGCGCACTGCTTGTCATCTACCGTCGGATCATCAATCCCTCTTCCATTTGACCATATCACGTACTTCAGCAGCCTTTCTCCTTCCTCCCCTACAAATCTATTCGCTACAAACTTCTCAGGATCATCAAAGATCTTTGGATCTTTTGTAGCAAACGGCTGGAACCCAAAGATCATTTCCCCTTTCTTGATCTTATATGAAGCATCATGGCTTTGAACCACCAAATCATCCTTAGCCCGCCCATACTGGTATGGGACAGGAGGTTCAATCCTTAGAGCCTCGTAAACCACTGACTTGGTCAAGGCCATCTTGCTGATGGCATTTAGAGTGACTCCACCCTCAGACTTCACAGTGGTCCTAATCTCATCAGCCAGCTCACGATGCAGGCTCTCCCCAGCGGATGCAACCCATTTCATCATTAACGGAAACCATATTGTAAATCCCCCAAATGAATTAAATCCAGCTATGAAAACTAAGTTATGGCATGCCTCCTCTCTACTTAAACCAAAACCCTCTGCTTTGTCCAAGAATGATTTTGCTGAGGAGTAAAATGCATCATACAGCTTTCTATAATCACCTTTCACCAACAGAAAAGGTAGTCTAACTGAATGCATTAAAAAATCTTCGATTGGAAATAATAACTTGGGTAATCCCAATGAAGCCACAGGTCCTATTTGGCCAATTAGCCACTTCTTGATCGTGATCGGCCCATTGGACTCTAATTTGGTGTCTGAAGGACTCTTGCCATCACAAAACAGCCTGAAAACAAACTCAAGAGATAGTACATCATTGAGCTGCTCGAACTTGACCCGGCCTGTATCTCTCAGCTGATCCTCAAGACCATTGAACAGACCTTTCATACAGCTCTGAAAGAGTGGGATAAACTCTTCATGCTTTGAGGCAAGGAAAGAGAACAACAGGGCCTTGAGGGATCCATGCTCAGGCTCACTTGGATCCAAATAGGGGCATACACGATAACCCCCAGTGTAGGAGGTGGAAGGCATGTAAGTTCCAGTAAAAACATCTCGTTTTTCAACCTTGGAATTATCAAAGAGAACTGAAAAGCTGTTGGCATCTAGAAGAACAATGACCCGTGGGTCAGGGGATATCCAAGGACCAGGAGGCATGTTAGCTCGAAAAATTGTGGAATTGTAACTCTCCATGCGAGACCTGAAAAATTGGTCTCGCCCTTGGAGGTAAAAAAAGTCCCACCGGTCTTTAATGGCTCCAAAGAAGGGCAGACCATAACTTCCAGGGATCTCACATAGAGGAAGATCCGAAGATGGTGATAATGAGAGGAGAGAAGAGGAGACTGATACAGATGACATTGTGAGAGAAGGGGCAAGTTAATACAATTGTAGCATTAGCACACCTAATATATAGCATATGTTGGGGCTGACCATAAACATATTAAGCCCTGTATAATTTCTTTAACACAGAACATTCTGAACTAGTGGTTAAGGCCTTGATTGAATCGTGGGTTGCATGTACTAACAAGTAAGAACAAATTGGTATTATTAACAGTAGAGTCAATATTAAAAAATGATAAGTCAACATTAAAAAAGAAAGTCCTCTTAAAAGCTTAAAATAAATATTGAAACATAGTTTGAAGAATTTAATTAACATTTATATATTGCTTTTGAACTTTTCCACTCTTTTTATTTAATTAGCATAATTCAAGGACCTTAAAGTCTTATACACAATGCTGCATTACCCCAACAATGTTATTTTATAATTCTCCACAACCATTGCTATTGTTTGTTAATATTAAGTCCAGTATTCACATAATGCTACAAAAAATGCATGATCAGGACTATAAGCAAAGCATAAAAGAAACCTGAATAAACCAAACGAAATCAACTCTACAACCCAGAAAGTATACTAATGGATTGAGAAGAAACAAAGAAATATGCCTACTATGTTAACAATCAAAACCGATACATAAAGAGCAGAGGCAGAGCTGTAAACTGTAATTAAGGACTAATACTGTACCATACAATTCCAATTCACATGGTGATTAAGGAAGAGTACCTAATGAAACAACCTCAGCCACAGAAGCTTTGTTGTAAATTCAACTCCTTCGCAGCTGGATCCTCTGACTCATGTTTTCTTGTACTTGGATTTGTAAACTAATAAACATAGGGTTCAACATGTATTAAATGTCCTACGCTTTCCAGCTAGCCTAGAACATCTCCATATCTGGAGGTGGTCCATACACACTCTTCCATGAAAGTGGGGTGATCCACCCTCTATCTTCACCCGCTGTATACAACAAAAAGAGAAAAAGGTTTACAAATCAATAAGCACGTGGTTCGACAAAGATTCCAAGCCACATTGGGTAGCAACATTGGCCAGGCCAAAATGAATTATAATCTTAACTGGTCAGAAGTAGAGAAGAGATTGGTTTTGAACCACTTGCAGCAACATTTTACCACATAAGGATAGTACATAGTAGTAATAATGAGTTACTAATATTAGTGGTTTTTTGTAAAGATAGAGCAAATGAAAATGTTTCAAGTTCTAGTAGTCAAGGTGAATATTACATTGATGTAATGGCGTTAACATTTAATAGAGAATCAGAGAAGAACATAGATTTACATATTACAAGCCTATTATTTAACCCCCAGTCTATTATTTAACTTTTGATTGAATAAATTATCTTTCAGTTCTGTTACTAATAACCCAACCCCACTCTCTCCCAAATGCAGACCCTACTCCATGGGTTAAAATTCCTTGAGTAGTAACAAAATTCATAATTTCCAGGCCATAGACCATCGACATCAACAAAACCCACTGCTATGTCACCAGAAGCATCACACAGCCACATAGGCAGCTCTACCAGTGCTGCCACCCACTAGCCTGTCACACTCATCATCATTACAACCCAAGAATGTGCACTTATCTAACCATCATCACCATCGGCTGTCCATCAGCTAGTACCATTGAAAAAATTACAGGAAAGCGTGAATGGCAGAGAGAGCAGCGGCAGCACAGTAAATATTTCATCACTGTTCTGCCACACTCAGCAAGAAAAACCAAAAAAGTGCCATGTTCAACACAACCATGGCCAGATTTAGCTACAGTTAAGTTGAACAGAGCCACCATGTGTAACTCAGAGAGAGAGAGAGAGAGAGAGAGAGAGAGAGAGAGAGAGAGGATGTGTGAAAAATAAAAAGTTTGTGTTAATTAGCGACGGCAATGTAAACCACACTTTTCTTCAATAGAAGAATATAACTTGTAGAATGAGGTGAGTTCCCCACAAAATATCAATACCTCAGATAGACAAGGGACTGTATAGCATTTACCACTCTTACTGACAGATCTTAATCATATGGCTATCATTTGTTTAAATTATCAGTCGAACTCTTGATTTGTAATTTGGCCAACGAATTAGAAAAAGAACTGGGAGGTCTGGGACAGAGCTTTATTCTGACATTATATCCCAGCATCATCAAGGAACCGAATACAAATAATTCTGTTCATATTCTGAGAATAGTAATTTGGCAGAAGAATTCAGGTGAGAAGTAAAGTTGAACAAGACTTTATTCTGACATTTTATAAAGCTACAGCTAGAGACCTTAGACAAAGAGTTCCATTCCTATCCTCAACCGGAACTCCAAAAGGGGGCAAACTTAGACAGAACAAATACAGCTTCCTACAAAAATATTTGCAACTTTAAACTGTCTTCCACTGTGCAACACAACACAAGCAGCGGATAGATATTTCATTACCAACACAATAGCAGACTTTGCATACACCTTAGTCGAATTGTGCAATAATACAGCTAGTCAAATGCAATCTAAGCTCGGGAAAGAGAAGGACTATAGGGCTTGCCGGCTTTAGTAGTTGATCAAGATAGGATAATATCTACAACTAGATATGAATGCTTGAGCTCCTCAGTCCTCACTCCAAAGGAGATAATTCTCTAAGCAGAACATTTGATTGGTGCTAACACTTGGAAATAGTCGCAGAGAAAAAAAATATCTAGAAGTATGCAAAAAGTATCTATGCAAAACTAAGATGAAAAAGGGCAGAGTAGAAAGGATTAGGATGTACCGGAAGGACAAAAGCCATATGCTCCAATTACCAACTTACCACTTGACATTAGTAGCTTACCGTTCACACTAAACATGTTCACTAACTACTCTGGTAATTCACAGAAAGCAATTAAGAAATTACTACAAAGTAATGTGAAACATCTTACAGTGGCAATCACTAGGGCGCAGTCCTGAAATTTTGCATGCAGCCTCAGCAAGATTAAAGGAATCACATATGTTATCTCCTTCAGAACAGTAACAGAGCAAGCAAGTCACTTTCAAACCTCTCGCCTGACCAGAAAAAAAAGAGGCAACTTGTAGATCAGTAATAATTGGGTTCCACGGCACAGTAAGAAAAATATTATAGTATCTCCTATAAAATAAAAACACAAATTCTAGTTTATATTTGCAACATCACAGATTTTGCATGTAATACACAGTTCCAAACGAAAACACACAATAGATATAAGCAATGAAGCAGTATTGAGTTGCGAACATCTACAAAAACTGTTCTCTGAAGCTAGCCTTGCTATATAAATGTCTTGCATAACCTTTACCTTAAAGCAAGAAAATAGTGCTGCGAAAGGCAAACTGGCATAATAATCTTCATCTTTTTCTAGATCATCATCAAAAGGAACAGAATTTTCCTCAACGATATTGCCTTCAGCAACTGTGCTAAGATACTGCCATTGCCCTTGAGAAGGAGTGTACTCTTGCAGTCGTTTCCATCCAAGCTTTTCACAATCATCATTACTTCCATCCGCATTGGTGCTTGAGAGGTAATGAATAGGCATTCCACTGAAGAATCAACAAAATAAATCAAGTTAAATGCTACCGTTCACTCCCGCATTCCACATAATTTATTTCAATAACAAAAGGCAAAATGGCCAGCTGAACTATTCAGAATGCTTCAGACACTTGTTAAAAAACTACGCAGAGAAAACTACATGGTTGATTAAAGTTGGTTGGAACTTTGATTGCAATTCATGATAGCTGAACCTATATCCTCTTTGAATGCAAGTTAAAGACCTAAGAACAAAGGCTAAGATACCTGGACATATCGACCTTTTTCCACCGCCCAAAGTCCAAGCTAGAAAGTACAATAACATGGTTCATTCCAGCAGCAACGGCAAAATCAGCCAAATTTTGGGCAAATTGAACCATCATCCCCTAAAAGACAAAATATATCAGAATAACAGAATTTTTCTATAAGAAAATAAGATTACCAACCACCAAGGAATCCTACACAAAATTAGACACTTGCCAATCTAGGAGTCAAGGATGACTGTATTGGTAGAAACTATTTGATCTCATGACACCCAAAAGTAATTGGAAAGTAGAAAGCCAAAGAATATCTTGTAAAATTAACTATTTCGACATTACAAAACGACAGGTGATCCTAAGTTGGGCAACAATGAGTCAGGTTGGGAGCAAGAAAAGCCCCCCCCCCCCCCCCAATCCACAAATGCTGGAACATTATTGACAATAATTTATTGAACATAACAGGAACAAAGATTCTTGCATCAACTACTTCACTTGTGCACTATTCAGTATACTAGTAATCAAACTTACTGATTTTCGTTTAAAATACTAGTCAACCTAATCAATTAGATTATATGTTTAGACTTTTTAAGATCATCAAATTGAAGCATATAACATTCAGAATCATGGTATAGCATATACAAGATTTATAATTTTACCTTAACTACTGGAGATCTTTGTTGAACATAAGTCAATTTACTCAAAACTGAATCATACACTGCAAACAAGAATATCATCATTAGATAGTTCCGAATTCGATCGAGTATAACAAACTAGAATATGATCACATTGACATTCTAGCATCTACAACATGGATTTCAACATTACCCTTAATTTTATAGAAACGGCCCTGCCCGTGATATAGTAACTGGTACTCCCTTCGTTCCACAATGATATTCTTGTTTGGAATATTTGACTTTTCTAAAAAAGATAGAATCTTCTATATTTCTCTTAATCTATAAGAACAAATATAGTCATGTGGGATCTAGTTTGATTCGTCAGTAGAGTATTAATATCCAACTTTTATAATTTTTGCTAGTATGAGATTAAATATATTTGTGGTCAAAGATGGGTAAAAAATTTCATCAATTCACGAAACAGGAACATCATTTTGAAACGGAGTGAGTATTAGTCTATTAGATGTGCGCAACCTTACCCCAACTAACTTAATGAGTCAATATTAGAAATCCATAACAATTAAAAACCCATAAACAAACAATGTACAATACTTTCATGAAAGAAAAAGTTAGGAATTAGAAAGAGAGAGACCTTCAAGGGGAAGAGCAAGGTCTCCATGAGGAAGAGGGCCAAAAGCGTCATTACCAACACAGGGAAGGATATTGGGATCATCCAAATACCCGATTTTCTGAGTACCAGTTGATGATATCAACAAATCCACTGCTAATTGTCCCACATTTCCTATTGATAAAGCTGGCTAATACAGTTCAACCCAGAATTACCAACAAAACAGAAAAATTAAACGTAAGAATTGGGGAAAATCAACAATTTCAATTTCAGCAAAATTGGTTAACCTAATACTAATTACTAATTAGAATGATGAATTAATCAAGAAATTAATGTGAATTGAGGAGTATTAAAGTTGAATTGAGCTTACCAGTATTAAAGTGGAGCAATCAGAGTGAGATTTCTTGCCTTCTTCTAGTACAAACTCCATAGTTTTCTCTCTCTACTTTCTCCCTCTTAGCAGAACTTTTCAGAAAGTTTGGGGAACAAGAAGAACAAGACTTTGGGCCTAACTTTCTTGGGTAATGGGTAAAGCTTTTTTTAGAGCTACAACTTTGGGCCTCTTAGAAGTGGGCCAATCCAATTTGTATAGAGTTCTTTGCACTTGTTGAGCTATGTCTTAGGCAAGGATGAAAATATAAGGATTAAGGAGACCAACATCAACATTCATTTCATCCTAGCTACCTACTTTCCCTTGCCTCATTGACGAGATAGTCTCACTACTCACCACATGTAAATATGTGGTAATCCAAATAAGTATTGTGTGATAATAGAGATAGTCTATTCATGTGCTAAATGAGCCGGCAATTGGAAAATTCTCTGTTTCACATATTGAGAAACCATATTGAGAAACGAAATTTGTTTCGTATGGGGGCATTTTCATGAATAAATCAACGACTTATTCATATTATGGGCTCCACAATAGAATAAAGTTGTTGGTTTATTTACGAAAAAGCCATGTGAGAAACAAATTTTGTTATCAGTATGAGAAAGTGGGGCATCCCTATGACAAGTCGATAAATGATAACATGGATAGTCTATTCATTTTACTCGTGTGCTAAATGAGCCCTTACTAAAAAGGGCCATCATCCAAGCCAACCTGAAATTTCGGATACAATATAGTAAGTGTTTAACATCATTACATGATATGTTGAACCTAACTATCTCAATCATTTTAATATTCAAAGGTTGGGAAAGGATTACAAAATTGTCATCTAGTACAACCGTTGTATGTGGGGAAGAAAAATATTTTGTACACCTAAACTAAGATACATTTCGGACTTTTTCGAGTTATCCTTAATCGTTATCCCATGTACAAGTCAAGCTCCAACATCGTATTGCTACATGCTCTCAAAGCCAATCGTACAATAAGTGAGCAAAAGAAGTATCAATTTAATGGTTCATATAGTTTGATCAAATCTCTAAAAGATGGTGTTTCACCTAATTTAGGTTGATTATGAATGTGCTGCATCTAAATAAAGAATAAATAAATACAACTTCAACATAGTTTTCTAATCAAGCAATATATATGTATACTTTTTTTTAGCATGCAATTTCAAGCTAAGAACAAGAAAATTCAGTACATCGAACTAACTAATACAGTTGCACATGCATATAGTATGACTTATACGGAGCTTATAACATTAAGAAGATATGATATGATCGTGACAATTACCAAGATTCGTTGACAATTTTGGATATTGTTGGCGGCATTAAATGCAAGATCGCTAAGTACACCACTATAACTGCTATGTTGATGTCTATGGATCCATGATAAAGCTTGTACGTCTAAAAGTCAAACTTGTAATCTTGACTTCTGGATGATCCTCTACGTATTACTCTCTCCGTTTCAATATATAGTAGTTACATCCTTTGAAGATTGTCAGATATAATGTTTAAATATATTCATTTCCTGACGTATAAATCATAAACGATAATTATTGAATATAATTGACATTCGTGAGTAGCTAGTTTCATAATTCAAAAATAAAGTGAAGTCATTCAAGTTTATTGAAACGGAAAAAGTATAACACAGATTGGTCTCTATCAAGAATAACGAAAATATCTCATGATTCATGAAGTAATATGAAATAATTATCTAAAAAAACATGGTGATGGTACGTGGTACGTAGTCAAGATTGTGACTTAGGCAGCAGGCAACAGCTATAAACGAAGACCAGACTATTAATGGCAAGTCTATGCATTTGGATTGGTGATTACTATTTACTCACTACAAAAAATTGACAGATTTGTACAATTGTACGTAGAGTTATAAGCAACTTAGCTTGCTAGCCGCTTAGTATTTATTATGCGTAAGTAATAACGGTTGATGATAATTACATTATTAGGTTTAACTTTGCCAAGCTGATCGAGAACCATATATACGTAATTATGTATAGATTTATAGTACTACGTACCCTACTACCCTATTACTCCTATGAGAGTTATGGTTTTATTTTTAGGATGATTGTATACTATGATTGTTAACTTTGAGATCGGCTTTTTATTATCAAGATCGAGTGATCACAAGTTCACAACGTAAGCAAATGACTAATGTGCAATTGCGACATGGAAATGTTTATCTTTCTTTTTTAAGTCATTTTCAAAATGCTATTCAAACATTTTAAATTCTGCTATGGAGGAGAATAATTATCCATTATTTCTATAAATAACATTATGTACGCTTTAATTTCTAAAATCTAGTTATCCAGTCCTTTTTTTGAGTTCAACATTAGATGAAAAAGTGAAAGTTTTCTTTGAAGATGTCAAAAACACATCATACATTAGAATATTAGATCAGTTTAGTTTAAGACTTCAAATTGTACTCGTCATATGACTCATATCTAGGGATGGCAATATTAAGTGGATATCCACGAACCCGCTCCACCCGCTATAAATAAATGGACGAAAACCCGAATTAAATGGATGAGAAGCGGGTGACGGATGAAACGGGTGATGGATCGGATCGGATGTGGATGATACTTTTTTCACCCGCTAACCATCCACCCACCCGTTTAACATATATTATATTTTTTAATCTAAGAATTTTAATAATAAAATATAAAATGTGCAAGAAAATTACTTATTTTTTTGTTGCAAATTAATTGTTCAAACAATATATTGTTATTGTTTCATTTTGTATTAATAAAATAAAAAAATTATTGTACAAATAACCGAAAATTAGAGTTTATGTGAGTTTTTTTCCACTTTAATACTCATCCATTAGTCATCCGCTCCACCCGTTTCATCCGCGGATGATGGACGGACGGATATGGATGATGGGTGAAGCGGATGACGGATGGATGTGGATGGAGCGATTAGAGTAATGGATGGATGCGGGTGAAGCTCCACCCGATCCGAATCCGATCCATTGCCATCCCTACTCATATCTGGTAATTAGCTATTTTATATATGGTTCAATTATGATCAATCCAAATGATCTGATCATTAACAAAATATTAATTAAATTTTAAATACAAGAAGAATAATGAGGTACATTATTTTGAGTCCAATTTTTTAGGGCTAGATGTACTAGTTTTAATTACCATGAATAATATCTTGATCATCATGTACACAAACCAAGCACTACAAAAAAATAAATAAATAAATAAATAAAGTTTAATTTATTTCAATACAAAAATTAGTCCGTACTGCCCAAAGAGAAGCATGTATATATTCATACCTAAATCAATCTTTAGATGATCGCGACAACATTATTGACACTAGTTAGCATCGACAAAGTTACCCAAACCCGATATCCCAACAATACTAGGGCAACTTACCTTGCATGGACCATATCGACATATTGTGGTCTTGTGGGCGTAACCTAAGGATTGCTAGCTGGTATAGTTGGACACCACCCATTCACCCAATCAACGACTTGGGTCATCACTCATCAGTCATCTAAAAACCAGTTAGTGATTCTCATAATAATTTGCAGATAGATATATAGCACTTACTGTGGTCTAACTATTGCCATATGTACGTATACTATAATTAGAAAAGTACTTCCATTTTTTTTAATCTATCTCTTTTTTCTATCCTCTAAAATCTTCCAGTAATTCATCGCCATCTTATATTATTTGTGATATTTAAATCATCCAGCATGTATACTTATGCATGATGAGGAGACAATGTGCCAATTAGAGAGACCCACATGGCATTTCATTTATAAGATAATGTAACATGCATGCATGCGTGGAGTAGTCATGATAACCAACACAACGCTTTTTATCTGATTGATTGTGATTTTATATAATTGTATGTCATTTGTATGTATGTATGATTATGCAAGTATTAACAAAATCTTAAATTGATGGCTTTGAATTTCACATGTTCGAGCGTCATCAACTACATGTTTTTGAAGAGTCGGAATTTTCTTATAATTAGACTATGTTAATCAATAATGTAGCTGGAGAGGCTGACTCGTGAGATGTTGACTCATCGGCAGAGTACTTCTCTTTATTATCAGAAATTAAATGTATGTACGTGTATGTATATATATCATGTGTGGAACATGTTATATTGTTAGACAAATTAATTAAACTACCAATTGATAAGTTGGTGATGTGGTGAATGAGCTGAGATGCACTTGGTAGGGATACGATGATTGATGACCGCGTATGTATTATTTGATCCCCCTAACAACAATTAGGAGGAGACTTGAATCTAATCACCTAAAATGAACTGAATCCTAAATCTGAATTAGCCCAAAGGGTGAAATGGTTAGAACACCCAAAAATAAAATTGTTAGACAAACTATTTGAGGACAAAAATATCTATCAAATTAAGTGATAATGATTAAACCTATCAAATATCTAGGGCCATGTTTGCCCATATAAGCCATATATTAAATCTATCTTATCTTCATAGGTTTGATATGAGGTCCGATCCATCATTATTACAGCACTGTTTCTTGAACATTCATCTATAATAGTCTTACTACTTTTTGTTCATTGATGGATGATAGAATATAAATGACATGACAACCAATTATTAGGTTTAGCATGTACTTCATTCTATATGATTTGTACTACTAATATTAGGTTAAGTACTTAGCTTCATAATTCTTTATGAACTGTACTTTTAGGCATATTATTAGTTTATTACATCATTGTATATCAATATATCACTTATTGCATCAAATATAATTTACGATCAAAATAGAAAATAAATTATATACTATGATGTGGTAGTATTTTGGTGTAGAAATCATGTACGAAGTATCTAAGCTACGACTTGAAGTAATTTAATATATATAGTGTGTTTGGCTGAGAGAATTTGAGGAGAAGGGGAAAGGTTAAGAAGGCCAGGAGAGATAAATATTTATACGAAGTATATAAAAGGATTGAAAAGGAAAAATAGATTGAAACAGGAAAGATTCATTATTTATCCTATCCATTTTCGAGTATGTATTCACCTGATTTTCACTTATCTGATTTTATCTGAAATTAACTAAACTTAATTATATGAACTTATCGATTTGAACCTAACTAAACTTATATAGTTATATGAACTTATCGATTTGAACTTAACTGAACTTATTAAAACTTATTTTAGCTGTAATTTGAACTTAGTAACCCTTATCATAACTTATTTTACCTGAACTGAACTTATTAGACCTGAAATAAATAAAATAAATGTGAACAAATTAGACCCTTAATACTCACTTACATAACAATCCTCTTAGCTTTTGGCATAGTTGGAAAGAAAAATGCTACTAGAGCAAACGGAGCACATAATTTGCTTTAATTTCCTTGCACGTTTCGTAGGTATATTAATTTTAAGGTTCAACTTTGTTGTATGTAATCCCTCTGTTTTCATTAATCTTCCTATGTTTGAAGGCGATTTTTCTCACAATCTAGGCGGATCATCTTCATAGGAAACAGCATACTCTCTAGCTCCATGTACTATATGCATACATGCGTACACAATTACGTAGTATATATATGCCATTATATGCATATGCTACGTATGGACATTCCTATTAATTACTTTCATAGTTTCATCTATTTTTAGGGCATGTTCTCTTCACATTATTTTCAGTTCAATTCAGTTCAGCTCCAATAAGTTCAGTTCAGTTCAGTTCAGTTCTTAATTTCCTTCTCTCATAAAATATTCAGTTTAGTTCAGTTCAGCTCCAATAAGTTCAGTTCAGTTCATTTCAACTCAATTCAGTCAATCAGAACAAACCCTTAATCGATCAAAGTTCTGATGTACAAAATATTTAAAAAAAAAAAAACGAAAATGTGACCTTTTTATATATTGTCTAATTAACTTTTCAACACCATAAATATATTAATGAAATGATGGGAAGATAATCAACATCACGTACTCAACCATATTATATACTGTATAATTTTTATAAACAACATATAAATAAATAAACATAGCTAGCTTCTATATTTGGTGAAGCTAGCCATTATTATTAGACGAGTTAAAGGGTTAATGTATGGTATTATTTGCATATCTAGTTGGACACTTTATGTACGAAAAAAAATATCTAAATCCACCAATATTAATATATCGTGCATTGGTGTTCATTTTTATACCAAGTAGAGAGAAGTGAAGTGAAGAGTTAAAGCAAGTAGAGTTAAAGCAAATAAGAGGCTATAAAAATTTGGTACACTGAATCTTAACATGAAAAAAAGGAATAAATAGAAAGGCAATAATCATGACGTCCAAAATTAAAATATCAACTTTATTTGGAAAGTAATATGGTGCACAAAACTAGAATTGCATAACAACAAACAGAAAGTATCAAAAAACAAGTTTGTTTTAAAATTTGTGGTGTTTTTTTTAGTCATCACTATTTATTGATCACTCCATCTACGAACCCTGCAAAGTTTAAGTGGGTGGTGAGATAACAGAATTATGGGGTTATCTTTTTATGTTTGTTGACGTGAAAATGGGGTTGCTTGTCTATGAATTGAATAACATTGAGAATGATACTTATGTTTGTTTCTAGAATTTTCTTCATCATGCACTATGCAAGTGTTCTTAAGCCTTGCAATAGTGGGAGATAGTTGTTATTCCACTGTTCACACGGCAACTCGGCCACTAAACACTCTTATCGACTGGCCCTAATCTCTTCGAATCCCCTTCGAATCTTCTATCCCATTAGCCCTCCAATTGTAGTTACAATGTTATTATCAGACGGATTTAAACACATGTATTTTGAATTTAATTAAACAGTCATGTAGATAACTACGTTTCATAACGTAGAACTGAAAATTAGAAATATTATTTTATTTCGTAATGAGTTATAGGTGAAGATACTCCACAAATTAAAGCAAGAATAATGTTCAAAAATATTGCATATCAAATTAATTAAATTGGGGGTACGGTACATTGTACATAGCTATACTCATCAATGTATGCGCTAGAAGTAGTTTGTATAGCACAATGCATGAATGCGGCGCTTTCCGTTGAGAATTTGTGCTAGGCCGAGTGTACGGCATTGCTTGCTCGTGTAACTCTAGTATTTTGTTTTTGCTACATTTTTAAATTGTTACATGTTGTATATGATTCTTGATCAAGCTAATTTAAGGAAGAATCCAGAATATTTCTCTACTTTTAGTACTTAGAATAAGGATTATTACTTTTTCTATTTAATTGAACTTACGGATAATAATTGTCATCAATTGATGAGACATGCACAACGTATACAAGGTGGTTTTAATTTTTCTCCTTATAAGGCCTAAGGGATGGGTATATTTATTCATGCATATCGTGTTGTTATTATTTATACTATATAAATATGTTTCATGCATAGGAATATTATTTATCTTATTTTGAACATTAAATCATGTTTCTCATTTAGAGAAATACAATATGTTGCTCAAAGGAGTAAAGTTGTAATGTAATAACGCAAAACCACATACCACTTCAATTCACCCCCAATTTACTAAAATAACATGTAGTTATTTACAATTTTGTCAGATGAGAAACTGAGAATTTCTAGTCAAATCTCTAGTATATATATAAGTCTAACGCTTTAGAAGTTTATTTGGTGGCCACGACCTTAAATACCTAAAAATGATCGTCAATTTTAAATATTTTGTATACTTTAAGAATGGCCGGTTATTGTACATTTGTACTTGTAACTATTTTCAAATATTAGTACACACCATTAGGAAATAACAAATGTTTTACTGCAAACATAAAATTTGGTCTACTGTGATTTAAATATAAATGTAACTAAAAAAATACATTAATTATGAAATACAAAATCATTAAAACGTGGGTTTCTACAATGGTCGTTTGAAATATGACTATCTTATTATTTTAATGATAAACAATATGAGCGATCCATTTTTTCACTCTATAAATTGGATACAATTAGTATTCTAATTTCTACAATGCAAATATAATTTATGAAAATTTTAATCCAACATAAAATAAATAATTTTTAAGAAACTATAGAATAAGAGTAAAAATTACATAAATAAAACTAAAAATTTGATAATCAAAAAATGTTGATGATAATATTTTATAGCAAAAATAGAGTAATATATATAATTATTACTCGGATAAAAATACATTTATAAATTATATAATATTAAAATATTATGATAGTCATATTTCAAACGACCACTATAAAATTTTTACATTAAAACATTATGCTAGTCATATTTCAAAGGATGAGTATAAAATGTTCGCTTATTCCAATAAGAATAACTAATACAAGTATATATTTTACCGAATTATTACGAAAACAACATAAGTAATAACCTATCCACCTTGCACTATAAGTCTATGCTACTAAGCTAGCTAGCTAGCTAAGTCCAACAATGCATGCACGCACTATAAAATCCTTAATCAATTTTTTAATCTTCCTTAAAATCTTGGATAAAACCCCCCTTTAATTTAATCACATAACATAAATTCCAAAATCCAAATCCACGTTACAAAGTTTGATAAGGTTAGATCACTTCTCACTTCAACTCATAAGATTTTGTCAAATCAACTACTATATCACTTTGAATATTAAATTATTATTAAAACCAAATTAATGTCTAAATCATAACCACATTAGCTGCAAAGTACACTTAATCTTGATTAATTTTTTTGTCTTGTTCTTATATTATCCAATTATATTTAATGGACTTTCCTGATTCGCAGCATCCTAAAAATCTTCATTAAACATAAATTATTATCATCCTATATTGCATGTTTGTGTCTAGGGGTACTGTTTGTAACCACGCTAACAGGAGATTACCTTAATACATTACTAACTATATAAAATTAATCTAATTATTGCCATCTGTATAGTTTTGTGATACTTTATTAAATTATCTACTTAGTTTAATTATGGACACCTGGCTTTTAGAATTATGTAGGTTTCAATCGCTCTCAATTTAAAGACCCTTTAATTTAATTGAAAACTTTTGAATTGATCGAAATTGCTCTTTGATATGATCTCGTCATGCAATTTATGAATTTTTAATCATTGGTTTAGCTATTCGTAATCGTAAAGGTTATATTTAAGCACTTACAGATTAAAACTAATATACAAGTATATACTAAAACAAAACATTAAAAATGACATATGTTAGAGAGTTAGGGATAGCTCAAGTGGTTAGAGCTTTCCTGGCCTCTCGGCTCTAAGAGATCCGATCTTGGGATCGATTCTCATCATTTTCTATACATTACATGCATCATCAGTTGTAACTATAATTAATGTATCAGTTATTCCGTTTCACCTCTATTTCTATTCAAAAAAAAAAAAAAAAAAAAGTTTCACCTCTATTTCCAGTAATTAGTACTGCCAAAAATAGCCGCAGATATTCATTTTAATCGGACACACTTTATATGTAGTTGGACTAAAATAGGTGTAGAGGGAAATGACAACATTGACAAGCTATAAATTTGAAGATAGATTATATTAAGACTAATTAAGTTGGTGAACCATAATTTTCAAGAAATGTTAATTAATTGAAGTAAAATGAATATGATGAGACACGTGTACGGTGATGGCGCACGTAGCACGTGATGTAGCATGTTGGCAAAATCATAAATCTTAGAATCTTGCTGAATTAATACTGTGCTAAGTAGTTTATTATATCATAATACTATTTATGATAATGTTGCTAAAGTGATAAATTATGATGTATTATGTTGGATAACATATGTCAAGCCCCTATTATAACAAACAATAAAAGACAGCAGACAGTTGCTGGTCAATCAATATAATCAAGCTAATAATAAGGGATGTTCATGTTTAAGTGGAACTAGTATGATTAGTGTTTTTTATTTTTTAGCAACTAACATAAGAACTTTGAGGTGTTTTCTAGTTCTAGATTACAACTACACCACTTTTAATTATTGAGCTACCATTGATATTATTAGCTTGGCCAATATGACAAGATAGTTATTAATATCTTGATACCATCATATTTCGGATTAGAACAAGTACACTGTTGACATGCGTATTACTCCGCAATATATGTCTTTTATTTTTATCTTTTGAAATTACGCTGATTTGGTTATTGAGCAACCATTAACATTAAGTGTTCTATTTAATTATGAATTCATCATCAAATTCATTAGAGTTGGTCTAATGTTGGAATTTAACAAAAATGAAAAATAAGAAATTAAATAATTGTTAATTATGCCCAATAGTATGGCCTATGCTCCTATATAATAATTGGTATACGAGTATGATGCAGGCATCTATCTGATATCAGCAATTACTTTATTTACAACATTCTACTTTCATTTTTATGGTAACACTTGGCTGGTTTATTGAAATAAATTACTCTCACTTTCTTTGCTAACACCAACCAAATTTCTTATACGCAACTAAAATTTGTTTAGTATCTCCAAAGTAGATTTATTTACCAAATGATACTCCGATCAAATTATTGGCTTAATTGTCGTCGGGGTGCTTTTTATTTACCAAATTGTCGCCTGATGTTTTTTTTACCAATTTGTCGCATAAGGTGTTTTTTTTTTTTACCAAATTGGTCAAGTACATATCTTTTTACCTTTTTTATTTATCTTAACTTGTAACCAAGCAATATGTTTTATGAATTAATTAATAGTGATTACAAGGATTTTAAAAAGAGAGGGTAATCTCGTACTATGCTAAAACTTATTAATTAGCTTATGAGTGTTTGTTTATACTCATATTGATGCTCTTTTAGTCATTTTTCCATCCATTTGGATAGTACAATACTTACATACTCAATGCGTTAATTAATTTGATAATTAATGGCCTTGTTTGGTAGTAAGTTTATTGGGGGTATATTAGTTTATTTGACTAACTTTAGCTGATTGACTAGTCAAACAAGCTAATATAAGTGTTTGGTAGAAAGCTTATTGAAAGAGCTTATTCCACTAAATAAGCTCTTTTTGAAAAAGCTCATTTTAGGAGCTTTTTCAGTTAGCTTATTCATTAATTATTGTGAAATGACACTTATAACCTCATTTAATTTAAAATCCTATCTAAACTATCTACCCCACAATTAGCTTATTGGTCATTTCACATACTCAATCACCTTTAAGCTATCATCTATTTATCAAACACTTATATATATATAACCAGTTAATACAATAAGTTAGTCAAATCAGTTAATAAAATCAGCTAGTCAAAATCAGCTAACTCAATCAGCTTCAGCTTTCAGCTTTCTCCCAAACAGGGCCAATATCTATATTTATTAAAGTTATTATAAAAAAGTAGAGTACGTGATCTAACAATTGTGTTACATAGCAACATTTTCTGTAAATACTAATGAGAATACTTAGTTAAAGTTAAGTTAGCATAAAAATAAAATTGTTTTAAAAATGTACGGATTGATTAGTTATTTATGACTAAATTCAGATTATCCTTTTGTAATTTTAACCTAAATACTCCATATTAAACAGGTACGTAATTGGCTAATAATAGAATTAATTACACCTGTAGCCATTTTTCATTTGGAGGAATAATGAAAATGATGAGCCAAATGTATGATAATGACACACTTATAATGAGATGATGTGTGTTGCTCGTATCATAGAATCATGAATTAATAAGAGTGAGGGATAGCTCAAGTGCTTGAAGTTTATTTCCCGATTCCAGAAGATCCTGGAATCGATTCTCACCTCAGCCCTTGTGGCTCTCTAAAAAAAAACACACACACAAAAAAAAAAACAAAAAAAAAAACATGAATTAATGGCTAATAATGCGCGTAATTTATAAGTGATATTATCTAATTAGGATATTGTTGTAATTTTGTGTATACTTTGTCTCATTACATTTAAGAGGCCCCTAAAAATATAAACGTATTCGTATTAGACAATTGATTGACACACGGGACCTATTGTTGTTCTAGCAATTTACGATAATATTCGGATGATCCAGTGCAACAATTGGTAGCAGTCTCACACCTGTACTCTGCTAAGTAATGATACAATTTTTATTTTATTTTTTATTAAAACGTTGCAATATCTAGATAATTTAGCAACCCCTAAATCGCAAATGATCATTTCTTGAAGAATTAGCAATAAATGATTTAGTTGTCACAGTTTTGCAATTAAAAAAAAAATGAGAATAAAGGGTAGGATCGAAACTGTTTTCACGATAAATCCTAACAAGGGCAACCAATATAATGTGTTATAATTACAAAGTATCTTGTAACAAAAAATAAAAAAATTTCCCCTATATTTTTAGTTGACACCATAATTTGACTTTTACATTATTCATAAAAATTTATTTGACTTATAACTATAATAAAACATAATCAAGTGGAATCTTGTTTGAATTGTCTCGATGTATATTTTATTAATATCCACTTTTTATAATTTCGCGATGTCAAGAATTAGAGATATTAATCGTTAAAATAGTGTGTTATTATGAAGCGTGATAAGAGAATGTTGTTGTTTTGGAGAAAGAAAGTCTTAAGTGAACTAACACTAAACTTAATTAGATAGAGTATTAGTCATTAGAGGTGGAAAAAACAAAAAAAAAAATCCAGATTGATTAATTGACCCAATTGTATGCTTAGTTTCTAGATAGAGACCATAAAAATGACATGATGTATCAGCATTTTGTTTTTATGTTTAATATTAAATTAAACATTGGCTTTAAATTTTATGTTAACACTTGGCTCAAATAATGAAATAAATTAACCTCACTTTTTATGCTTACACCAACTAGATTTCATATACGCAAGCATAAAAATATGATGAAATCTCCAAAAACACGATTTTATCATAAATTATTCATCAAATCTTACATACGTGAACGTAGAAATTAATTTAGTAACACGTTCAATACATATTGATTTATTAATATTATTTTCTGTACAATCAGTGTATTATCTCATCGTATAGTATATTAGTATGTATATGTATGCCTCAATTATAAGGTACAACGTATAGTTTTGTATTATTATATTTTAATTTATACAAACAAATATCTTATGTGTCACATAATTTTAAGACAAGCAGGTAGCCGATAATTTGAATTATGTGGACTTGATGGTATAAGTTAGTTGTATAGGATAAGTATATGTGGCAGTTGGTACCATATGACAAGTGTATACTTTAAAACTTTACGTTATCATTCGAGTTCATTCCTTTATGTTACTCCTAATGCAGAAATATCTACGTAAACAAACTAAACGTACTCTATAGGGTATTCTTTATGTGTACTCAGCTGAGAAATATAATGATACGTGATACGTAATTGATAGAGTATAAAATATAGTCCTAGGTCTCAATCATCAATTTAATTTTTTGGTTGAATTGGTCATATAACATTGTATCATATTCAACGTGACACAAATAAAAGTCAAAGGTTCAAATGTCATCCACCCCTCATTTTCAATAATAAGTTCGGTAAAAGAAAAATAAGTTTTAACAAGCTAGGTTTATCCAAATTTAAATTACAACTGAATAGGTAAAATTTATAAAATTTAGATACGTTATTGTTACTAAAAAAAAAAAAATCAAACCAAATATTCAGATAAGTTAAGATAAGTACTCGTAGCACGGAATATTATATATATGTATGTTTCATAAACCATGCAAATTAAAGCCAAACGTGACCAACACTTAACTTGAAATAAATGAACAAATTTGAATAAAGAGAGTATAAACTTATACAGTTACACCGTGTATATCAAAGGAATAAAGTCATCAGAATTCACACATTGTTGTGAATATGAATATGGTAAAAATAGCAGCTCGCAAGTGTGGTTATTTTTGTTTTTTCTAGCCACCTTATTGCATGTAGTTCGGTAGTTCGTTACCGTCCATGAGATGTGTCACAAACTCACAACTCACATGTATAGTGTAATATTAGTATGTGTACTTCAATTTGTTTCTAAATTTTCTTCATTTATTACTAATTTTTACATTCTTTAATTTATTTTACTTAAATTTAATTGCTACGGAGTATTATTTCTATTTATGTATACCATAAATCTATCATATATTATTTGAACATTAATATCTTAATTATGTATACAGATTGCCACAGTCGTCTAAATCTTAAATTAAAATATCAAATTTAGATAAATAATCACCAAATATAGTAGTACTCCACAGTACGTAATAGAAATGCTTGAGCAATGGCATGCTAAATTTGGAAAGTAGAATTGTGGATAGGTGCAAAAGGTGAGAACATCTAGTAGCTTTTGTCAAATAAATCTTGTCAAAATAATAGAGCTTTACTATTATGGAGCAGTATTTTAGCTTGTCTTCCTTTGTGTGTGGTTGACCAAAAATAATTATTAAAGCACAACCAAATGGTACGAAAATCGTTTTTTGAAAAATAAAGGCCTGGTAAACTGTTAAGGCATATTATGTTGTGAATTTGTGATGGCCTAAAAAAAAATAATAATAATAAATTTACTTGTGGTATTTCTCACAATCAATGCTAATATTACTATATACCAAGTATATTTTTTTCACACCTTTTAAATTAATCATTTCAATTTTTCTTTTATGATTAGTGAACCATTGGTATAGTAATTCATCAGTTGGTCCGAGTATGAGATATGAGGCTCAAATTTTTATGGCTATAGATGCTTCAATTCACCGTTGTATCACTTGTATGTATAACCTAGCATATAATTAGGAGATGGTATTCATTCTGATTTCTAATTTATAGAATAATGTTGACATGTGTAACTAATCTCGATCTCTTTGTCAAAAATTACATTATTAAAATCACTTGTCAAAACAGAATTCAACTTTCACTTTCAATATACAAAGCATGTAAATTATCTAGAAAAATGGTCTATTCTCATTGACTGAACTGAACTGAAGTGAATTGAACTTATTGGAGCTGAACTACACTGAATTGAATATTTTATAAAATAATGAAATTAAGTACTGAACTAAACTGAAAATAATCCGAAAATTTATTTAAAACTATGTATATTAAAATAAATTAAGCTCATATATATCTTAGGTGCTACTCCCTAACATTTGTTTTTGTATATCAAAAAAATTATAGTCATATGGAGGTGTGTCAATAGTGAAAATAATGTCCAGAATAATAGGGAGTATATAATATAAATGGCGTGCTAAAGACTTTGGCGCGTAAGGCAAAATGAGAAAAGAAAAGATCCTACGAAGGAGATTTAATAAAGTAGCAATTTTTCATTTTTAAATAGAGGTGAAATACGTGGCAGACCGGCCTCGCTACAAAGAGAAGAGCGAAGTCTTGGAATAGAAGAAACGATAACGTGGCGGCTGATGATAAATAAATAGGGTGATAGAAGGTTTTAAATACGTACGTAAATCCTATAACTAGAAGCCATGGACCGTTGACGTTTCACACCTTTATTTTTTAGTCAACATTTTCTTATATCTATAGTGTGAAACATATAATAGAGTTTGTCACTTCAATTTTCAAACATGATTGTTGCATTATGTAATATTGATGCATCCATTATTATTATGCTCATTTTTGTTAATTACATACATTTTAGGAAACCTTTCTCTTTTTAGTTAATTAAGAGAATAATTATTATCATTTGGTGTTAATCATATATTCACATTACATCATCTAAAATTATAGAATACTAACGGCTATATATATAATTAGTAACTCAACACAATTAGTTCGTTGCTTCATTAACCTCATCAAAATTAGTTTACATTGAGTTTAATTAGTGTTTGACATTGTGTAACTTTAATTATCAATAACTTTAATTATCTAAAGGTAAAATTTGTTAAAATAAGACTTGTTAATTCTGTAAAGTCCATTCACCTTATTTCCACATATTTCTCAAATTATGTATATTCAGATAAGATAATTTCAGAAAAAAAGTATATTTTGATAAGAGTTACTCAAGAATAAGTTATACTTACAATAAACCTACTACGTAATAATTAAGTTTTAATAAGTTCAATTAAGTTATGATGATTTAGATAGAATAAATTAAGTTCAAATAAATGAATTTTAAGGGTCTGTTCTCATTGACTGAACTCAGCTGAATTGAACTGAACTGAATTGAACTGAACTGAATATTTTATAAGAGAAGGAAATTAGGAGTTGAACTAAACTGAGCTGAACTAAACTGAGCTGAACTAAACTGAACTTCAACGTAAGAGAACAGACCCTAAGTGAATTACTCCGTAGTTTACACCATACATAACATCGATACCTTCATGCGAATTGAAGTTTATTTTAAGTGCATATATACATTAAGCATAGTATAATAATATATTTTGAAAATTAAACAGTTATATATTATTAGTTTATTGCCGTTGTTGTCATGGTCACTATACTAGAGTAACTTAGTGAGGCGTGACCTAAAAATTCTTGGTCTGAAAATGGTTTTATACTGCAACTATTTCACCAAGTTGTTAACCAACTTCTTATACGCAGTCTTTGTGCCCTGAACTTACAAATAACTTCAGCTTCAATTTTCTCATTGAATGGAAAAATTGCACCCTTAGCCTCCTTTATTTGGTAGTTCGTACTACATTTCAGTTTATACATTGAGTTATGTGATCCAAAATGTCAACCATTTTGCACATTTTTCTCACTAACTTATTTTTTGGAATATTTTTTAATATTGGCTACTTGCCTACTACTACTAATTTTAAACCTTATCTAATATAGTGAAATTCTAATCTTGTTTTTTATTAAAAAAAATACAAATATGTTAAGATAATAATTTTTATAGCACATGCCAATATTAGAAAATAAAATATACAAAGTATATACTACATTACTACGTACTATAAATAATTTATTTTTTTTTTAAAAAAAAAAAGGTTTTGCTTCGGTCCAATTGTTTATTTGTATTTTTATTATTATATTTATAACTTATATCACGATTGGATAAGGGAGGATGACAGAGAAAAATTCTACACGAAGTTATTTGCCAAATTTGTCAAAAGCAAAACTGACTGAGTAAAAAAGTAGTAGCACCCTAAATGGTAAACGAAAAGATGGAAAACGCGAAAGAAATGGCAATAGTGCTAATATAATTTACCTTTAAGCTTCTAGTACTGTATTAGAAAACAATATTCACATGCAAAATTTTTTATTCAAAGAGTCAAAATTATGAATAATACTTGTGCTAATACTATTATACTACGTAATAAGCGTGACATCATTTAGAAGTTTTTAATGAGACGAACTTATGAAAGGAATTGTGGTCGTATTACACTATTAGCTGGCTTAATTAAATGCTTCCCAATTGAGTTGAAATCTTGAATTATATTCATGATAAATACAAATTCGGTCACTTGGGAAATTTTTGGCAACCGAATGAAATTAGACGAGTATTAATAATCACGTCACCATTAGGTATTTAGGTTTTTGGTCCATTTTTCTTGTAAATTATGTCTAATTAATTAAAACCTTTAATTCATTATTAATCCATATTTAGAAAATAATGTAATTCGTATATTTCTCTTACATTATCCAGTAGATCACATTTCTCTTTGGAGTTGCTATTAATTTATCCACTTTCTAAATTAAAAAAGCTAAGTTAAACTTACAGTATAATGTAATTTGTATATATATCCTAATCAATGACAATTTTAAGAAAAGAATTACTCGGTACATTGTGTGATGATGCATGCATGAAGATGCAAAAAACTCAACTTGCATATGATGGAACAAAAATTGATTGCGAAATTTGATAATGATCTCCTCTAATCAATTATATATGAGTATGAGACATTATTTGAACTTGAGAGATGACTTAGGAATACAAAGGTGACAAATTATATAATTGCTATTTTTTATTGCAATAAAGATAAACTCTTGTTCGTTCGATCTAAATATACTATGATGGGTAAGCGTTGTATGTGGCTAGGTACATGGTGTGGCCATATTAGTTTATAAGAGTAATTTTCATTTATATGTATGGGTAACCTCAATTTTTCAAAAGAGTGACCTTATATTGTCCATAAAAGTAACTCAAAATCATTATACGAGTGAATTCGGATACTTAAGAAATAAGTAACTCCATATGTTCATTCGATAGCCACATATAAGACTTTGTGTACTAGGATACGAGGTTGAAACTTTGTGACAATCAAATTGAAGCTAATATTTTGTAAACCAAAAACAACACAATTAAGCTAGGTTAATTTCAAATATTAGTAAGTAAATTTATTTATTTATTTTTTTTATTAACATAATAACTTTCTAAAAGTTTTAAAGTGAACAAAAAATGACTAGCACAAGTAAAAGTCATAATTCCAACCTTCTAAAAAAAGAAGGAAAATAAATAAATAAAAAAAGTCAGAAAATAAAAAAAGTCTCAGAAAATATAAAATAAAGTGATAAACTAATAATATAACCGCCAGGTCATATAGGCAAGATTTTCGAAAATACTCCTTATAATAAAAATCATTTAAAAAACAATCACGATTGATAAATATCCCACGTGTCCCCCTATCCCCACCCACCTTGAATCTACCTGTACCCCCACTCCCCCTTTCCCTATTTAAACACCATTCTCCTCTTCCTTTACCCCAATTTAATTCTCTCCATTTTTCATTCTTCTCTTTTTAGCTCATCAACGACAACAATCACAAACATTCTCTCTCACAAATTAACAAACCAACCTTTTCTCGATTTTGTTGTACCATCACAAAAAAAATAAACTCAAATAGATTGTATTATTGGTGCAATAATAATAATGTCTCCACTAATCGAAACGAGATTAGTTGATCATTATAACAATCGGAGTAGCAGCAACTCCCCTCGCCGAAGAGTGAACTTCAGGCAATTGTTACAACACTCTTCCGAGGAGGAGACGGAGGATAGCCGCCACTCGTATTCGAGCAGCGCGAGGCAAAGTAATGCTTCTGCTGAGACATTCTCAAGCAGTAGCAATAGTCCGAGATTGAGTAGTTTTAACTACACGGATGAGAATTTTTCATCAACGACTACAAATTCATCATCACCGTATAATAACATCATCATGTCATCTCCTTCGCCGTTGATTCATCAATCGTCTCCTTATTTGAAATCGCCTTGGATAAAACTATCCCCTCTTCAGATAAACCCTGCAACCCCCAGTCATTCGTCGACCGATGAAACGTATTTTTCTCGAGGGAGGAAGTGTTTGATTGGTTCACTTCTTCGCGAGGAAGGACACGTGTACTCATTAGCGGTCAAGGATGGGATGCTGTACACAGGGTCCGAATCAAAGAATATTCGGGTTTGGAAGAATTTCCATGACGCGGGCGGGTTCAAGTCGGGTAGCGGGCTGGTGAAGGCGATCGTCATTTCGAAAGACGAGCAGGTTTTTACGGGTCATCAAGATGGGAAGATCCGGATATGGAACCCGAAAGGAAAACGGGTCGGTACGCTTCCAAAAATGGGGGATTTTATCAAGAGCTCAATGAACCCTAAGAATTACGTGGAAGTAAGGAGGAATCATAAGGTGCCGAAGATTAAACATTATGACGCGGTTTCGTGCATGAGTTTGAACGAAGAGTTTGGACTTTTGTACTCGGGGTCGTGGGATAAGACCATCAAGGTGTGGAGAATATCCGACGGGAAATGCTTAGAGTCATTCGAGGCGCATGATGATGCAATCAACTCGATCGTAGTGGGATATGATGGACTAGTCTTTTCGGGTTCCGCGGACGGGACTGTCAAGGTGTGGAGGCGAGAGTTGGATGGGAATACTGTTAGACACATCCATGTGAGGACGTTGTTAAAACAAGAGAATGCTGTTACCGCGTTAGCAGTAGCAGCAGACGAGGAGAGTGGCGGGTGGGTGTTGTACGCCGGGTCATCCGACGGGCTGGTGAATTTTTGGGAGAGGGATGAGGAGGAAGGGGTGGTGTTTGGAGGGGTGTTGAGAGGGCATAAGTTGGCCGTGTTGTGTTTGGGTACGGCTGGGAGTTTGGTGTTCAGTGGGTCCGCGGATAAGACTATTTGTGTTTGGAAGAGGGAAGGTGATGGGGACCACTCTTGCTTAGCTGTCTTGTCGGGCCATAGCGGGCCCGTCAAGTGTCTAGCCGTTGAGCAAGACAAAGACGACGACAACAACAACGACAACGGTGGTGGTGGTGATCAACGACGGGAGTGGATTGTGTATAGTGGTAGCTTGGATAAGTCAGTCAAAATATGGCGCGTGTCCGAAGACGCGTTCGAGGATGAAACTACGTACTAATGCTATGTTCAAGTTGAACCGTAATTTAATTGATTGCGTGTTTATAACTTTTTTCACATTGTGTATGTATGTGGTGGTACGTGTTAGAAGTGTGAATTGAACCTTGTGGCTAAGTAAGTAGCCTAGCCTAGACTAGCCGCCGTAGCTGCTACCGGTTATGGTTGTACATAAATTAATGATCCATTGATTGATGACACGTGGAAAAAGTGGAATTCACGCGCCACTTCCGCCAAGGGGAATGGGTGATGAAAGTGTTGTTGGTACATGAAAATAGAAAGTGACCGGCTAGCGACCGACCCCTTTGGAAAATAGAAGTGCGGAGCACGCTGGGAATCCTGGAGAGCCAAAGGAAAAATATATGGTTATTGGTCCCCTGTAGCAACGTTACAAAACTTTGTATTTAATTTTTGATAGAGATTTGGAAAGTTGCAACATTAAATGTATAGTTATAAAAACACACCGTATTAAGGATTTCCTGCCGAATCTTTCGATGTTGAGAATCGCTTTCTGAGTGTTACTCTTGCCATAAACGAGAAGAAAAGGCATGTATATGGTGTGTCGTTTAACTTGTATTTTTGATATCATCAGTCTATTCTATTGTTAGTTTGTAACCAAATATTCTTTTCTTTGTTAATCAAGATGAATGACTCGACTAAGCCTGATCTGTCGACCGTTCATTTGTTGGTTCACGAATTGTATAGGGGAAATTTCTTTCATAACTTTGTTAGTCATTACTATTATGATGTATGTAACATGCATATATCAAAGTGTAAAGCAAATTTGGCAAATTTTAAAATTTAGTATGAACTGTATTTAAGGTTTGATTCTTGGCTATGGTTGAAAGTTAAGATTGCTTAATAGTAAATGACTGTAAAGCGGATTTGGTCAAAAAGGCAGCACCTAATTGTGCAATATCAAGGATTATTTTATAAGGATATGGTAATAATATAAGTATTGGAAAATTAACAATGTCACCTTTTTGCCTACCTCCTTTTGGTTTAGGAGTCGGCGGTTTGTGTTCGCTATAGCAGAGACCAAAACATGCGATTACATGAAAAAATATATACTAATATTAATTTTTCAACGGATATAAGCACACAATATTTGGTCCGTTTATACTCCATAACAAGTAAATTCAAGTTAATAAGTTTCATTAAAGCTTATTGCTTTATATTGTTTTGAATCTGACTCGAAAATTATAGGAGTCAAGTTGAAATTTCCAATTGAGATATACAAGTTCAATTTAAACTTGATTAAAGTTGTAAATTTAAGGGCAAGATATAACATATTTTCTCTCCAACTTTTAATTAATTTCAATCAAATTGTCATTAGAATTAGTTGATAAGTTTCAAAATGGCATAATTTAAGTTCATTTGGATATAGTGTATTAATTAAGTTTGAGCTCTTGCTCTACTATGGAACTATACTGAATGGTTAGGAGAAAACAAATCCAATATCGGAACATCCGTCTCTAAGCTAAGACCATTGATATCTATCAGTCAATCAACCTTGAGATCGCTCCATATTTATTGTAAGTACGTAATAGAAAATGTAGGAACAAATGTATTTTAATTAGAGAAAAGTGGAATAATGGAAATAGTGAAGGAGACTTAATTAGGATCCGTTCTCTTTAGCTTAATTCCAGTTCAGTTCAGCTCCAATCAGTTCATATCAGCTCAGCTCAGTAAATCAGAACAGACCCCTTAGCTTGGTTTATATTAGCCCAAAAATATATTTATAAAAGCTAGCTAGACTAAATAGTGGTTTAACAATTTCAAGCTTTATAACCTTGTTAATCAATGTATTTTTTTTACTTTTTTGTATGTTATCTTGGAGATTCGTATTAGTTTTTTGGTATAGACAAAGGCGAATAGCTAGATAGATGATGAGATTTGATCCATCCCTTATTTTGCGTGCCACGTTCTATAAGGGGGAGGGGGGCTAGTAGGAGCATAACTGCCCTACAAACATGCATGATGGAAGCAGTGTCAAACATTCAAAGTACAATAATTCATTAGTGTCAAATTACTCACAATGCCAATGGTTGTAATCAATTTGTAAGTTATTCTACAATTCCAATGGCAATAACTAACTCACAAGTCACAAGCACAACTTGATCCTAAAAGTTTAACCAACTAATCTACGAGTTTTGCTTTAGTAAGTCCAAATCAATTGCACTTAAATCAACAAAACTGAGCTACATTAAAACTTTATTAGATTAGACTAATATAATACAATAGCCTCCCAAAATCTTTAAAGTTAAGATGCATATGATACAATAGTAAAAAACATATTGATATAATTACTTTTTAGTCGTTGACATAATTATCATCAACAACCTAATAAGCATGTTCTATCAAATAAAATAATACAAACAAAATAAAAACAGCGGAAAATTCACATGCAAGATGCATAAATAGATAGATAATTTGATGATGATGCGTGTTGTTTTATAAGGTACGTTAATGGTGCGCCCATAAATTAATATATGGTCCCATATTATACAGTATGACTTTTGTAATTTAACAACAACAAATAAAATGATTATGACCGTTAGCGGCTAATGAAGTTCTTGCCATTCAATTCGTTTTATGTTGAGACTTTACAACCACTCAAACACAAAAACAAAAAAAGTTAACCTATTTTGTAAATAATTTGATGTTTTTTTTTGTTTTGTACACGAATATAAATTGTATTAACTCTATTTACTTTCGGTACCTTCCTTAGAAACTTAGCCTCTACATCAAGATTTGATTTGTTCATTTTTAAGTCCGTAAAGCACCTTTTCGGATTTGTAAAACTCGTAACTTGATTAAGAAAATTTCATTGGAGTGTATGAAGGATGTTTTTTAATCTAAAAATGTGTCTTCTTTTTGCCTACCTTTGAGGTTTAATGTTGGCCGTGAATGTAGATCTATGATAGGAGTAGTATAGCATGAAAGTATGAATGATGTTTAGGCAAATCTCAACAAGGACATATGAGAATCTGCTAGGTTTGAGGGGTAACAACAATCATACTACCAAAAGCGCATAAAAGAGCAATAAAGCAATAATAAAGCAATAGATAAGCAATGAAACTACAATAAACAAACAGAATGAACTCTACTATGAAAAGAGTAAGTTTAGAGATACAATACTGAATAAGGACTAGCCTCCTTCTTCAGTAGGGACGAAGCTCCGTAGATGAATGCCGAGTAATTCTATTATATTCAGAGTATATGTGCGTACATGAGTGCTAAAAATGTCTAATTACACTTATTTATACCTAGGGATCTCTAGGGTTTACATATATTTTCAGAATATATTCAAAACGAAGAAGATCTTCTTGATTTATCTTCTTCCCTGTTCTGTAGGTGTATTTTTGGCAAGTATCCTCTTGATTGATACGTATGATGGTGCTTTCCTTGTTTACTCCAATCAAGCCGTTTTGCCTATTTTTGCTGAATCATTGATCTTGGACTGATGCCCTAGATGTTATGGATCGTATTACAATACGGGCCCAACAATTGCCCCTAATTTTTATTTCCAAGTATTTGGAAGTGAAAATTACCTAAAGAAAATTCTAGAAAATATTTTGAAATTCAGAAATTGCTCCAACGGTTAGCAACATAGAAAGTGGTGGCGGTTTTAAAGCAAGTTCCTCGATAACTGTGAAGGGCGGTTTTATTTCCGTCTTTGGTATTTATTGGGTGTGCAGGCTGTTGTCTAATCACTTCAATTGCTTTGCCCCTAATTTCAATTTCATCAGGTATTTTCTCTCTCCTCTCTGTTTGCTCTGTTTTACTTTGTATTTTTCTTTTCTCTTGTTTTTGCGATGGATGATCATGTGAGAGTGGTGTTTGCTGGGGTGGATGAGGGTGTGAAAAAGCCGAACTTGGTGGCGCAGAATGTCTTTCCTGTCAAGGATACCTATCCTTCCACTGTTACGAAGGAGGAAGTCCAGAACATCGCTGCACCTGCACGTTTTCCTGATGGGGTTGTGGTGAAAATTCCGTCAGCCAGGGAGAGGGCTGACTGGATTGCCCCTGGTTGGGTGTGTTTCTTTGAATACCCTTTTGTAATTGGGCATACGTTTCCTTTTTCTGCTCTTGTTCGTCAATTTCTTTCTAGAGTTAGGGTTTCGCCTTGTCAATTATTGCCCCAAACTTGGAGGGTATTGAGAATTCTGGATTTGCTGAGTGTGAAATTGGGTATAGAACTTGATGTGAGGGATTTGTGTTACCCTTACACTATCAGGACCAGTGGTAAAGGTCGGGTTGGTCTTCGCCTGAAGGATGGTGTTGGTCCTTTGGTGACTGATTTGGAGAAGGCGTTTGACAAGAAGTGGTATCACAACTTCTTCTTTGTGAGGATTGATTCGTTGGGTGATGATTGTGATTTTTTTATTGACACTGTTGAGGCCGAAGGTATTTTGTTTTCTTATTCCTTTATGTTCTTCTCTCCTTCTTTGTTGATTTGGGCTTATTTGCCTGTTGGTTGCAGTGAGTAAATTGAAGCAACGCTCTCAGTGTCCCTCTTTGATAGACAAGTTATACGAGTTGAGTGCAGACGAGAGGTCTTTCATCAAACTGACGCAGCCTGAGGTAGTTATTCAAATTAAGTCTTTGGACGAGTCTGATTCTGAACAGAAAGTTGCTCCAGCCATGTCTCAAGGTTTGTTTTCTTTCCCCCTTGTGAGTTTCGATGTTTTGTTGCGCTTATGCTTTTGTGAATGCGTGGTTGGTTTTTAGTCTGTGTGTTTTTGAATTGGCTGTTTCCTTGTTGAACATATTTGCGCGTACTTGTTGGTCTTGGTTGTTTGTAATTAGCGTCCCTGCTGTATATATTTGACGTGATCCTTGTTGTACAATTTTTGAATTGACTGTATTCCTTGTAGATACATCAAGGTCACTGAGGTCTCATGATCTTCTTAGCTCATCTTCCATCTTGGGCCGTCTTAAGTCTCGTTCGTCCCCCCAGACTTCTGAAGCTGTTCCCATCAAGATGGTTGCTCCTAGGGGTGCTGCACCTCCGCCTCCGCCTCGTGCTGGTCTTAAGAGGAAGTTGGAGATACCCATTGATGTTGACGCTGCTGAGTTTTCCTTTGATTCTCTTGCTCCACATGTGGATACCTTGTTGTTTCCTTCCTTCAAGGATCGCCAGTCTTCAATGACTTTTGTTGATCTTTCACAAGAAGCGGCTGTACAGTCCTTCCAGGTATAGTGTACTCCAAATTTTTTTGCATAAAACCGACCTTATTGAAATATGCTTCTTACACTTCATCTTTGCTGTGCAGAGCCTCCAGTCTTGCCTTGGTGTTTTAGGCAAGGTGTCAGAATTTTCTCGGGTGTATGAGGCTATGAAGAAGGAGCGTGATGCTCTGTCTGACAAGTACAAGGCTGCTACTGAGGCTTTGAAGTCTGAACGGGCTAAGCATCGGGACTGCATTTCTGAGCGGGACGGGTTGAAGAGTACCCTGAAGGAAGCTGCTAATGAGGCCATTGATGCTGCTACGTACTATTATGGGAAGGCACGTCTTGAGATGATGGAGGAGTTTCAGCAAGGAAAGCATGAGGCTTGGGATTATGATGGTGACAAGGCTTCTTTTGAGAAGGCGTTTCCTGAAGGGACTGCTGCTCCTGGTTCCCTATTGCTGAGCTTTGCTGATGAGGAAGTGAATTCTCCTCACAATGAGGAAGTGAAGGATGCCCCAGAGGTGATGAAGCCTGTAGCTGAAGAAGTAGCCCCTGCTGACAACATGGGAGAAAATTAGTTTAGCTGGTGTTGTGTCACCTTTCTTTTTAATAAAAAATGTACAACTTTGGATGCTGTTTCTGTTTACTGCCTTAGTGCAGTCTGGATAATTTGTTTTTATTTTGTGCTACGCTTCTGTAGCTGGATGCTTTGTTTAATTTTGTTGCAATGCAACTAAGTATTTCTGTCTTTCTTGCTGTGTGATTGTCGTTTCTGCATAGTGTGGTGTGTTTGCAGTTGTATCACGAATGTATTACAGTTGTATTACAGTTGTATTACAGTTGTATAGTAATGGTGTTACTTACGTGTGTTTGTAAGTTTTGTGAGGGTAGTAGGTCTGTTCTTTTCAGGAATGTCTTGCCTTTGTTCTATAGTGAAGGGACTTGTTGCATCCTTGTTCAGTAATGTCAGTCGTGTTCCTTGCAAAACAGAAGAAGGTGAGGGGTGGCCGTGGGTTTCCCCAACGGCCCTCCGATGCCAAAGTCAGTACTCGTAATGATCATAAAGTAAATTGACAAAAGATAAAGATAGATGAGTACCTTTCGTGCTGAATCTGGCTGTTGGAGATTTTTGTGTTTTTCTGTTTTCTGATTTTTTTGTATTTTTGCTTGTTTTCCTGTTTTTTTGTGTTTTCTTGAAATACAAAATAGAAATAACAATTGCGTACCTTCTTCAGAAATGATATAATTTTAAATGTGATGCGTTCCAGCTTCGCTGCACTTATTTCCCTTCTGCATTCCTGAGTCTGTATGCCCCATTACCTACTACCTTGGTGATTTCATAGGGTCCTTCCCAGTTGGGTGCTAGCTTTCCTGCATTAACTTCCTTGGTGTTTTCGTATACCTTTCTGAGGACCCAGTCTCCTAGCTTGAAGGCTTTGACTCTAACATTCTTGTTGAAGGATCTTGCTACTTCCTGTTGGTATGCTGCCATTCTCATTTGTGCGTCTTCCCTTAGCTCCTCTACTGTGTCTAAATTGTGAATTAGTTCTGCTTGGTTTCTTTCTTCTGTCATCAGTCCGTACCTTGCTGTAGGCACTTCTACCTCTGTTGGTATTACTGCTTCACATCCGTACACCAGTGAGAAAGGGGTATGACCTGTAGCGCCTTTAGGAGTTGTTCTGTCTGCCCACAATATGTTGGGTAGTTCGTCTGCCCATTTCCCTTTGGCTCCCTCCAGCCTTTTCTTCATGTTTCCTATAAGGACTTTGTTACTTGATTCTGCTTGTCCATTCGCTTGTGGGTATCTTGGTGTAGATGTGATAAGGGAGATGTTCCATTCCTTACAGAACTTGGTGGTTTTGTTGCTGATGAATTGAGACCCGTTGTCTGTAATGATCTCCGCCGGTACTCCGAATCTGCTTAGAATGTTCCTCTTTATAAATGAAATGACGTGCTTATCCTTGATCTCCTCGTACGCTTCTGCTTCAATCCATTTGGAAAAGTAGTCTGTTATTGCTAAGAAGTACACTCTCTGCCCTGATGACGGTGGTAATTTTACTATGTCCATTCCCCACTTCATAAATGGCCACGGTGTCAATGTTGGGTGTAACTCTTCTGATGGCTTGTGTGTCAAGGGCGCATGTTTTTGGCATGCTAAGCATTTCTTGGCGAACTCAACTGCGTCCTTTCTCATACTGGGCCAGTAGTATCCCATTCTGAGTGCCCTGTTAGCTAAATTTCTTCCTCCGGAGTGGTTTCCGCATTCTCCACTGTGTAAGGATTGTAAGACTTGTTGAGCTTCTTTTCTTTCCAGGCATCTTAAGAATGGTCCTGCTGCAGATTTCTTGAAGAGTACACTGCTGATTAGGCAGTACTTGGAGGCTTTCTGGGCGAATGCTTGAGCTGTTACTTTCCCTGTTGGTTTCGTGTTGCCCTGGAGGTATTCCTTCAGGGGTATTATCCAACTGTTGTCTTTTTCTTCTGCAGGGCCTGTTTGAATTTCGTAGACACTCATGGTTGATTCCTTCTCTATGGCTGGTGAGAGTACATGTACTAGAGGGATTGCCCCAAATTCTTCTGGATTGATGTTTGATCCCAAAATTGCCAATGCATCTGCTTCGGTGTTTAGGTTCCGGGGTACTTGTTCTATCTTGAACTCCTTGAATTCCTTGATGAGCTTCTTTGTGACTTCTAAGTAGGCAATCATTCTGGTGTCTTTCGCTGCATACTGCCCGTTGATTTGGTTTACCATGAGTAAAGAGTCAGAGATTACTTCTAGGTGTTGTATCTTCATATCTCTTGCAACGGTTAGTCCTGTAATGAGTGCTTCATATTCGGCTTCATTATTGGTAGCCTTGAAGTTGCACCTTACTGCCTGTGCTATCTTGTCTCCTTGGGGTGATGTCAGTACTACTCCCAAGCCCACTCCTCGTATGTTTGCTGCACCATCTGTATGGAGTGTCCATTTTTGTGCAGCCTTTGGTTCCTGTAAGGCTAGTACTTCCTTTTGTGCTTCTTCTTCAAGTGTAGGGCTGAAGTCTGCCACGAAGTCTGCTAAAGCTTGAGATTTGACTGCCGTCCTGGGTTCGTACTGTATGTCGTACCTGCTTAGATGTAGGGCCCATTTTTCCAACCTTCCTGACATTTCTGGTTTTCTCATGATAGCTCTGATGGGGTAGTTGGTCCGTACTTGTATGGGATGGCTCTCGAAGTATGGACGTAGCTTTACTGAAGCAGTGAACAAGGCTAAAATGATTTTCTCCAATGAGGCGTATCGTGTTTCCGCACTGAGCAGGGTCTTGCTGACATAGTAGATTGGAAATTGTTCCTTTTCTTCTTCTCTTGTGAGGACTACGCTGACCGTCCCTTCAGACACTGCGAGGTACAGCTGGAGTGGTTCCCCTTCTTTAGGTTTGGAGAGAATCAACGGGTTGGCTAGGTATTCTTTCAGCTTCTGGAATGCTTCATCATGTTCTTGTTCCCATTTAAACTCCTTGTTCTTTTTCAGTACCTCGTAGAAGGCTCTGTTCTTTTCTGAAGACTTTGAGATGAACATGTTCAATGCCGCGATTTTCCCTGTTAAGCTCTGTACATCCTTCTTGGATTTTGGTCGTTCTAGATCTAGGATAGCTTTGACCTGTTCTGGACTGGCTTCTATTCCTCTCTGCGTAACCATGTATCCCACGAATTTTCCTGATTGTACTCCAAACGTGCACTTTGTAGGGTTCAGCTTCATGCCATATTGTTTCAGGATGACGAATGCTTCTCTGAGGTCTCTGACATGATCTTCTGCCTTCTTGGATTTAACTACTATATCATCTATGTAGACTTCTATCGTGTTCCCAATTTGTTTTTCAAACATCTTGTTTACCAACCTTTGGTATGTTGCTCCTGCGTTCTTCAATCCGAAAGGCATCACCTTGTAGCAATATATTCCTTGACTGGTAATGAAGGCTGTCTTTTCTTGGTCGTCCTTGTGCATGAGGATCTGGTTGTAACCACTGTAGGCGTCCATAAAGGATAACAATTCGTGTCCTGCTGTGGCGTCTTTCGGGCAAGCCTTGTTGATGTCTGTGAAATCTATGCAGATCCGCCATTTCCCATTCTTCTTTCTTACTACCACCACGTTGGCAAGCCACTCTGGGTACCTTACTTCTCTGATTTTTCCAGTCTTCAGTAGGTTTTGAATTTCTTCGTTGATGATCCTGTTCCTTTCTGGCGCGAATTTTCTTCTTTTTTGCTTCACTGGTGTATGCATTGGGTCTACATTTAGCTTGTGAGTGATAACCTCTGGGGGAATGCCTTTCATGTCCTCGTGGGTCCAAGCAAACACATCTTTCTCTTCTTCTAGAAAGTCGTGGATTTGCTGTCTGATTTCCGCTTTAAGTTCTGACCCTATTCTGACTTTCTGATCTGGATGTAAGGGGTTCAGCTGGACTTCAGTAGCTTCTTGCTCTTCTGATATACTCAACTTCTCTTGGCCCAGCTGATCCTTTGATTGCTATGCTGAACTCTTTTCCGCAGATGTTGCTTTCAGTGCTATCTTGTAGCATTCTTTGGCTTCCCTAGGATCTCCTCTGATTTCTTGAATTCCCCATCTAGTAGGAAACTTGATGACCTGATGGTACGTAGAAGGGATGGCTTTCATTTCGTGTATCCAAGGTCTTCCTAAAATCATATTGTATGAGGACAGGGTGTCGATTACTAAGAATTTGACTTGCAGGTTGATCCCTTTTGCATATGTTGTAATCTCTCCACTTGTCTTCTTGGTTTCCCCACTGAATCCCACTAACATTGTTGACTTGTTAACTATATTCTTCTCATCTATGTTCATGTGCTTCAGGGTATCCAGCATGATGATGTTTGCAGAACTTCCATTGTCAACTAGGATTCGCTTAATCATGCAATTTCCAACTGGGAGTGAGATTACTAGGCCGTCATGATGACCTTCTACTGCGTCGCTTTCTTTAAACATGATAGGGATGTCTATCTTTGATTTTTCCCTCTTGTCTGATTGCTCTTTGTTACTTTCCTTTGCGTGCCGCTTCGCTGCTGAATATGTTAGGCCGCATACTTCTAACCCTCCTGATATGAAACAGATGGTTTTGACAATTGGAGGTGAGGGTGGAGGACCTCCTTGCTTGGACTCTCTATCCTTCCCTGAAGCTTTAGATCTGTCTGACAAGAGTTCTTTGAGGTAGCCCTTCTTTAATAGGTATGCAACTTCCTTTCTGAGCGCAACACATTCGTCAGTAGTGTGACCTATATCTGAATGGAAATCACACCATCTGGATGGATCCTTCTTCTCCCCGGGCCTATCACTCCTTCTAGGCCACTGGACAGTATCTCCCATCTTGTTCAAGGTCCTTATTACTCCTGCAGGATTGACATTGAAACAATACTCGTGCAACTTTGGTGGGAGCTCAGGATCTTCTCTCCAATCAGAAAACTCTCCTTTGACAACGTTGACTGATCCTTCATCAAAGCGGGAACGCTGATACGGCTTGAATCGATTATCTCTCCTGGGGAAGTTGTTGTTCCTTCTTGACGGGCGATCTTCGTCCTTTCTGAGCTCTGGAGTCTTTCTTGCATATGCATCTTCTACGAATCTGACTTGAGCCATTGCCTTAGCTTGTACATCTTCAAAGGTTGTGCATGGATATTTGGTCAATTCCTTGTAGAGCTCACTATGATCTAACAATCCTCTTCTGAACGCTTCAATGGTTGTAGGAGCATCACACTTGTGTATTCCAATCTTTTCCCTGTTGAACCTATTAAGGTAATCTCTCAAGGATTCACCGTGTCTTTGCACAATACGGTACAAATCCGATGACTGCTTTTCTATTTTCCTACTGCTGGCGAACTGGATCTTGAATAGGTTTACCATTCCTGCAAAAGATCGAATTGTCCCATTATCTAAATTAATGAACCAAGTTAAGGCTGGACCTGATAATGTGGCTCCAAAGCCTTTGCACATGATGGCCTCCCTGATGTCTCTAGGGATTGAGCTGGTCATCATCTTCTGCTTGTAAAGGGATACATGCTCATCAGGGTCTGTTGTTCCATCGTACATGGCCATGCTGGGTGTGCTGAACCTCTTTGGCACTTCTACCATGGCGATCTCTTCTGAGAAAGGAGACTCTATATAGCCATCTGATGCTTCTTCCTCCATGGGCTTTGGCATTCCAGGGATCTTGGCGATCTTGGCTTCTATTGCCTTGAGGTACTCTTTGACTATCTTCTCTATCTTTCCCTCCTCAGATCCTTCTTGTCCATTCCGCTTAGGGGTTCCTGCATTCAAAGAGTCCAGACCTAGGGTTGTTTCCCTAGTGTTAGATCCTTTTTCCCCGTTAGGGGTATGAAAGACACCTGACATATCGAGCTGCATGGCTATACTTTCAGTGTTTTTTCTGGTGTTAATGGTTTTGGAAGCGGCTGACTGTATTTGGCTACGGAGGGCTTCATTTTGCTTGGTGAGACTGACAAGCTTGGCTTCAGTTTGGACTTGTTGGGCCAACAATGTTTCAATTTGGCTTTTTTGTTGGTCTAAGGTTTGACGGAATGCGTTCATTCCCTCATTGATTTCGGCCATGGTAAAGGGTACTTGGTGCCCAGACATGGTGTTTGTATTGGTTTTTTGGCGAATTGGTAGGTTAATCGATTATCGGCCCCACGGTGGGCGCCAAATTGTTTAGGCAAATCTCAACAAGGACATATGAGAATCTGCTAGGTTTGAGGGGTAACAACAATCATACTACCAAAAGCGCATAAAAGAGAAATAAAGCAATAATAAAGCAATAGATAAGCAATGAAACTACAATAAACAAACAGAATGAACTCTACTATGAAAAGAGTAAGTTTAGAGATACAATACTGAATAAGGACTAGCCTCCTTCTTCAGTAGGGACGAAGCTCCGTAGATGAATGCCGAGTAATTCTATTATATTCAGAGTATATGTGCGTACATGAGTGCTAAAAATGTCTAATTACACTTATTTATACCTAGGGATCTCTAGGGTTTACATATATTTTCAGAATATATTCAAAACGAAGAAGATCTTCTTGATTTATCTTCTTCCCTGTTCTGCAGGTGTATTTTTGGCAAGTATCCTCTTGATTGATACGTATGATGGTGCTTTCCTTGTTTACTCCAATCAAGCCGTTTTGCCTATTTTTGCTGAATCATTGATCTTGGACTGATGCCCTAGATGTTATGGATCGTATTACAATACGGGCCCAACAAATGAGTTTCAAGCTCAAAAAGGGTTTAAGCTATGTTTAGCTTTCTAGCCTTTTTTTACCTTTCTTTTGTTTGTAACATTATTGGTGTGAGATTTAATTTGGCTTGATTTGCTGACTTCAAGTATCCTAACAACTTAATGGTCCTAAGTGAGGTATAGTAGACTTCAAGTTCAATGTTCATCACCCCTATCGACGCAGGCTATTTTATAGTCTTTGTAGCCTACAAATCACTCCGACTCGTTCTTGACCTAATACTCAACTGACAAATGTCTTTTTAAGCCTGTATATTATATGAAAAATAATTAATGTACCATAATGTTTAAAATTTAAAAAGTAAATGTACAAGGTTAAGAAACATACACGCCAACATATCATAATGCATCAATATTTTATACTAACATGATTAGTTACAGATAATATAATGTCATGTGAAACCAAGGAAGCTAGTGTAGTATATCATTGACTTTTGGTACCTTGCCTATCAAATAAAAAAGGTTTAGTGGTTCTAAATTGCTACTTTGGTAATTTTTGCATCTGGTTTGTATAGGCTTTTTATGTGATTTACCAAACAAATTGTAATATTACATACAATAAATATCAAATTAAACCTTAGCTTCTTTGTGAAAAGTTCTACATGGTTTTTTTTTTTTTTTCTTTTTTTTTCTGAGAAGTAAACTCTAATCAACTATGGACTTCTTTTGTAGGACGGTGAAAGTATATTACATGTAGTTCTTTCTAATGTAAGCTAGTTTTAGGATTTGAGTATTTGTACATACTTTGCTTCTTGTAAGGTGAACAACTAAATAAGAGGAAAATACTTGATGTATAGTCATATAGAGTCTAGCACAAACTTGCTCCGAATAATTTACTGTGTGTTTTGTTTTAGAGAGGGGGGGGGGGGTAGGTATAGGTAAGGAGAAGGGCCTAACATAGTAACAGTGTAGAACCTCTCACAGAGTCACAGGTCAATTTGCCTGGGTTTATCATGAAAGACCCTTTAAAAGTAGAGGACGAGTAAGACACAAAGGAGAAGTTGGATAATTGATTAAATGTTTCACACTTTGAACTAGTCTTAAGCCTAAGTGATCATTGAGTCATGATTTGAGTTGGAAATAAATCTGCCTAAATCTAATGTACAAAGTGAATGGCCATATTAGCCAATTACGAAAATGATCTAACTGGGCTTAATGTGACATTGAGCTGACAATAAATAAGTTAGACTGGACCGATTTATGTGGGCTGGGCTTTAAGGCTGTGATGGTTCATTCTAAGTTAAAGTAAAGTAAAAAAAATAAAATAATGGGCTAGGTACCCATTGCCCACCTAACCACCTTAACCTCGATTTGATTCTTAATGTTTGAGTGCACTTAAAAAAAAAAAAATATTTGTTTTGAGTGTACAATGGCAAAAGGGATGGACAATATGTTACTTCCTCCGTTCTTTTTTACTTGGCCCGCTTTAATTTTTACATTATTCACTACTCTTCTTTTGACCATTTTTTTGTGAATAATATGTATGGAAAAACAAATTCACGTGGGATCAGTTTGAATTCGTCTCAATAAATACTATCATAATATATCATTTTTATAATTTTTACTTTTATGGAGAATTAAAGTTATTGATCGTTAAAATTTTGCATTGACAAGCGTGATAGAAGAAACATGTCAAGTAAAAAAGAACAAAGGAAGTACAAAAGAATATGATTCACAATATGCTTTCGATTAATACTTCATATTGTTTTTACTTTGTATTATGCCTATACTTTCTCAGTTTTAGTTCATTACTCCCTCCATCCATTAATTAGATTCATACTTCTCTTAAGTATGTGAGGAATAAATACTAGAAGTAGGAATCTAATTAAGGGACAAAGGGAGTATTATACATTTTTACGTTTAGGTTCCTTAATCTTGTATCGTTCTTTGTACATTTTTTTTTTTGAATTAAAATGAGAAATATTATGTTATTGAGTGTAGGATCTCATTTATCAATCTCATTGCATGAATCATATGAGAAAAGTATTTAACTTTTAGTCAAACGTGATGTAGTGTACTCAAAGGTTTTTCAAAATAAAATAATATCGGAAATGAAAGTAGACTTTTTTTTATTTGATAAAAGCTAAGTGAGGAGAGTTGCAACAAGCTATTTTGACAAATTTAGGCAAAATCTTTGTAAAAAAAAAAAAACCTAAAAAAAAAAAAAAAACCTAAATAGTTAAAAATGTGACCATGTCCAATATTAGACATTGAAAAGTATACGTCAATAGTCAATACTCAAAATCAAAATATTCAATACAGTGACAAATTTTAGCCTTTTAATGAGAAAATTCTATATAAGATAACATTCTCTTGTTTTTAATCTGTATTTGTTACTCTACTATAGTAAGATTAGTAACGTTCTAACATACTACTAATGGTGTGAAATTGTGACATGATTTAAGTTATTCTTATTCTCTCCCTTTACTCTCGAGTGTGATGTGTATAGCTGACCTACCTGGCCTATGAGAGATATTGTTTTTGTTAGTGGACCAACTCAACCAAAAGCTTAAGCTGATGGTTGAGACCTAAGAATATATTTTTAATACTCTAACAGTTTTAGTAAATCTATATGGTTGTTCGTTAAAAAAAGAAGAAAAAAAAAATTATAGTTCAAACTGCTAATCAGGCATCGTCCTATCAAATGTACTGGATTTGTACTTAACTCTTAACAAAGATTAAAATTAACGATGTAGGAGTATGAATCTTATATGCAAGATGCAACAATGGTTATTCCGTACTTGTCAAGTACGTCTGTTGGGAAATGCTTCCAAACAAAAGAAAAGCCAAAGACAAATTCAATTATAAATTAAAGCTTCATAATTTCTACGTAGAATGAGTCAAAATTCATACAATCTTGCTTGCATACTTCAATCACTTGTCAAATTGAAGGTTGAAAGCTTTTTAATTCTTGACGTGTTCTAAATGGTCATCTTTTCACTCTAATTGACCATATCAACGTTACTATTCACACACAAGATTTCAAGGTATACACTAATAACACAAGATAAACCTCTTTGTATTGGACTCAAAATTGTCATGGAAAATAGTGAACATAATGTAGTCTAAGTTATGGCAAGATAAGTCTAGTCCCAGTCTAAGTTATGGCAAGATAAGTCTAGTCCAAAAAAAAAAAAAAAACCCTTAAAGATTTGCTGTCATTAACTTAATAAAATAATTTTTGGAAATAATAGCAAAACTAAGCTAACTTTCACAAAAATTCAGTAGGAATAAAATGACTTGGACAAATAAGTTAAAACTATTTTTAAAAATATGTTAATTATTTTTAAATATGATAAATTTATTATTATTATTATTATTATTACAAGAAGAAAAGGATTTCATTAATGAAAGATAGTCAAACAGCACTTACAAACAATTCCGATGAAATCTAAAGTTCCAACACAAATACAATTCACCTTAGAACTAATTACATCGCAGATTCGAGCAACGATCGCCTTTATAAAATTATTCAACGGAAACAATACAATTTGTGAGTTAGCACTAATTCGGCTTGAGATCCACAGATGAATAGTTGTTCGGGTGAAAAAACTCATATGGCATTCTAGATACTTTTAGAGATTGTGAAACCCTAAATCTTCAATTTTTGGCTGACGAACAAAAAAAAAATTAAATTAAACCTAAAAGAATAAACACCACCATACAGATGTGATCCTTTATTGAAAGCAATTAAAAAAAAATGGGGCTTACAACCGGTAAAAGCACCGGTGGAAGCCCCTACAAAAGTTTACAATTGAGATCAGAAGGAAAAAGATGGAAGAGAAAGAGAGAAAAGGAGAAGATTGAAGGAAAACCTTCACAAAAAAAAAAAAGTAGAGAAAATCTAGCAATGGCTAGGGAAACCCTTCCAAGGGAGAAATCCTAGAGGGAACCAAAAAACCCTCCCAAAAAGAAAACCTGAGGAACTATTAGGTTTTTTTTTAGTAAAAGAGATAATAGGGCTTTTATTAGTAAAATTAAAGTAAGCTCACAAAAATAAGTCAAGCTCAACCAAACAAATCCGTTGCTCATATTAGCAACGGAAAAAAAATTCCGTTTTTAACTTAGCAACGGAAAAAAAAAATCCGTTGCTAACTTAGCAACGGAAAAAAAATCCGTCTCTAAATTTAGCAACGGAAAAAAATCCGTTGCTAGATTCATCAACGGAAAAAAAAATCCGTTGCTAATTTAGCAACGGAAAAAAAATCCGTTTCTAATTTAGAGACGGATTTTCAATTCCGTTGCTAATTTAGCGACGGAATTTTTAATTTTTTTTTATTAGAAACGGATTTTTTAAATTCCGTCTCTAAATTAATTTAGAGACGGATTTTTTGATTCCGTCTCTTATTTAGAAACGGATAAAATTCCGTCGCTAGAATTCCGTTTCTATATGGACATTTTTTTGTAGTGGATCGAAAAAGAGGTTAATATGTCGATTACAATCTAGTGAATCGGACGGAAATTTTCTGCAGGGCTACAACAGATCGATAGACCCCCTCGCCAATGAAGGCTGTAAATCACAGCGATATGAAAGAGGGTATGAAGAATGTACGATTTGCAACAACGATCGTAGCTTTGCTTATGAAATGTTTTTATTTGATTCAATTATTATGTATTCATTAGATCTAAATCTCTTTGTAGATGTCGTATGACTTTATTTATGAATCAATTTTATTTCAAAAAAACAAACACACAATTAGGTATGTAATAGTTCAAAGTATGAAAGGTTAATGGTAACAATTATATTGAAAGGGGTGGAAATTCCTTAATTTCACTCTAATGGTTATACTTTAAGAATTATACTTTACCTACATATTCACAAGATAGTGATTGAAACTTAGGAGAGAAAAGTGGGAAATTGTTTTAAAAAAAAATAAAAAATCAATATAGCTAGTAAGAGGCATTTTAAAAAAACTAATAATAAACAAATAAAGTAAGTAGTAGTGAAGTATGAGTTAAGAAAAAAATGCAAAAAAGTTACTACTGTTTTAAGTGTAAAAATTATGTCCTCTTCTCTAAATATATGATTTACAAATTTATATTATCATTGTAGATATAGTATGACTAATTATTAGTAATATTGTTTTTCTTCCTAAAAAAATTATATACAGAGTGCAAGTATAAGCCATGAAACTTTGCTTAAAATGAACCATGAATAACAGTTAATAAAATAATGCCCAAGTTAAATTAGTGATAATATTTGAACTTGTGCTTATAGACTTTATAGTTCATTTTAACGTCCACTAAAACAAACATATTTTAAAGGTTAATTTTTAAATTACCACCCAAAAATGTACTCATTTTCGAACTAATCACCCGTTTAATTTTTTATTTTAAATTACCACCCCTTAAATTAAATAAATGCTCAAATTACCACCCATTTACAAAATCCGGTGGATTTTCTGTTTGTAGGCCCCACCTAACACTAAGTTTGACCCTTTTGCCTGATTTTCCCCCCGATTTTTCACTTTAAAAATGCTCTCTAAACTTTAATTCACATTTCCTTCACCAAATTCTAACAAATTTCAAAGAGAAAAATGTGAATTGAAGTTAAGAGAGCGTTTTTAAAGAGAAAAACCGGGGAAAAAAACCAGTCAAAAGGGTCAAATAAACGTTAGATCGGGTCCACAGACGGAAAATCCACCGGATTTTTGAAATGGGTGGTAATCTGAGCATTTATTTAATTTAAGGGGTGGTAATTTAAAATAAAAAATTAAACGGATGGTTAGTTCGAAAATGGTTACATTTTTGGATGATAATTTAAAAATTTTCCTATTTTAAATCGGGTCAACTTTAACCAGCTCTATCGGAGTATTGACTTTCCCCCGGTCATGAGGACAAATAAAAAAAATCATTAATTTAGCGCCCCGAATACAAATTCAATCGCTTTCTCTCTCCTCCACTCTTGACTCTCAAGTCCTCCCTCAACTTCCAAGCAGCTTCAACTTACGCGTAGTTGAATTTAAGAACCCCTCTCACCTTCCTTTTTTCATGTAAACTAGACTGAACTAACTCAGAATCAAACAACCAAATTTGTATTCTACCTCCTAAATTTGTGTTTTTATTCATTCAGTTCTTATCAATTTTTTATAAATTCATTCCAAAGACGATTTTTTACAATTCATTCATACCCTTTTCCAAATTCCCATGAATTAAACCAAAAAAAGGAAGAAAGATTGAATCTTTGATGATATTGTTTGTGGGTTTTGATTGGATAATTTGAAATTTTGGTGGGAAAAGCAAGGGTTTTGGCTATGGCGGGGATTATGAAGAAGATCATGCCAGTCTCAAAATCAATGTCTGGTACAGAATTTTTTGATTATAATACTGATATATCAATTGCTATGGAATATACAGGTTCTCCTATTACTACTAGTATGATTCTTAAAGTTTTACCTGTTGATATTGATAGTATTCCAACTGCTAAGATTGCTGCTTCACCTGCTAATTTGTATAATTTATCATTGCCTGTAGTTGAACCTATTAGGAAAAATATTAGGGGTTTTAATGAGGTTAAATTAGGTTCTAGGGTTGATAATTCGAAGATTCAGGTAATTTCTTCAAAGGATAGGTTTAATGATGATGTTTCTTATAATGGGTTGATGGGAAATGGGGAATTGGAAGATGGGGTTGAGAGTTCGGGTACTTTAGGGTTTTCGGGTAGTTCCCGGGATCATTCACATGGATTGTCTGAGAGTTCAGATATGTTGGAAACACCAATTGATGATTGTAATGAAATTGAGGGTTTTGAGGAGTGTATGGGTTCGGAGAGGTGGAATAATAATAACTCAATTGAGCCTGATTCGACGACATCTCAGCGTTTTGGTGGGATTTTTTGTGAGGAAGAGGAGGCTTCTGATGGGGAACGTCTTGAGTGTAGGAGGAAGAAGAAGGGAGGTGTTACTTTTGGTGATCATGAGTCTAATGTTGTGGTTGTTGAGGAGTCTTCGATGTATACGGAAGAGAGTTATAGTGTGTGGGACGCCGAAAGGCCAGTGCCTGAAAAGCCTCCTAAGAAGGGTATGTGTTATCATTGTCATAGAGGGAATCGTTTTACTGAGAAAGAAGCTTGTCTTGTTTGTGATGCCAAATATTGTTGCCATTGCATTCGAAAAGCAATGGGATCAATGCCACAAGGCAGAAAATGCCTTACCTGTATCGGTTACCCTATTGATGACTCAAAAAGGAAGATGCTTGGAAAGAGCTCGCGGTTTCTGAGGGGATGGTTAAAGAAGGAGGAAGTGAGACAGATTATGGAGGCTGAGCTATCTTGTCCTGACAACCAGCTATCTCCAAAGTGCATTTCGGTGAATGGTCGCTCACTATGCTTAAATGAGCTGATGTTGTTGCTTAGATGCCCCAATCCACCAAGGAATCTAAAACCAGGATCCTATTGGTATGATAGAGTCTCCGGTTTCTGGGGAAAGGTATACGTAGTTTTTTTTGTTTCTTTTTAAATGCGAGGAAAGTTAACTTGACTTTGTAGTATAACTTGAAGCAGCATATAATCTTATAGCCGTGGCTTGATGAAACAGGAAGGGGATAAACCTTGCCAGATTATTACTCCAGATCTTGCCGTTGGACATCTGCAGATGATGCGAAAAGCTAGCAATGGGAACACAAATGTGTTGATCAATGGCCGGGAGATTACTTATGCAGAGCAGTTGATGCTGAAGGTTGTTCTCCTTGAAACTTAACAAAAAAGATGGAATTTTGATTCAAATGATTGTCTAATTTTCAAATCTAACATCTTACACCAAATGTTTGCAGTCCTCCGGTATTATGTGTGAAGGGTGTTTTGATCTTTGGCTGTCGGCAGATGGAACCATAGTTGAACAGGGAATGCAAATGGAAAAAGGAAATATCTGGGCCAGGGTATTGCCTCCATTTACTTATTTTATAAGTCTTAAATTGTCCATATATTTCCTTTGGCTTTGGACTAAAAGGTGCTTATTTTGCAGAAAAGGACTAAGCTTTATTGTGCTTTCTTGTCATTGCCTACTCCTGAATCGCCAAACTCTAGAGGAATATTAAACCATGCTGATGAAGGAGCATTTTCTAACTACCTAGAACAAAGAGTGTTATGTAAACTGCTTCTATTTGGCCTAAATTGTTCCGGAACAAGTGCCATTTTTAAGCAGGTTAGTATGTGCCTGTGCCTGTCTACTTGAACTTTTTTCTTCTTAGAGTTGTTTTTATTATTAGTTGTTTAGATTGTATTATTTGTATAGTAAAGGATAGGGCACATAAAACTTTCTGAGCTGATAAAATTTACTACTTTGTGATGTGATTAAATGTAGCAACTGCCTGTTAATCTCTTAGAAAACAAATGTCACTCACTGGCTGTTGTGCATTGATATTTTTCTTAATAGGCTAGGGTTCTATATGATGTACCTTTCTTGGACGAGGAGCGTAAAAAAATCAAGTCCATGATACAGAGTAATCTTTATGGGTATCTTGGTAGACTACTTGAGGGACGTGAAATATTTGAAGAAGAATGTTTGTTGGAACTGAGGAAGAGGCAGTCTGCTGATCCTGGTCCATCAGGTAACACATGGCTTGCATCCTATTATCTCTCACGATACTGTGGATTTTTTCCCGCATATTTTTTTTTTTTTTTTTGTTCATAGGCATGAGATGTACCTTTTTTGTTTTTTTGGGGTGGGGTGGGGGGGTCCCCTGGACATCGTCCTTTAGGCAGTGGCCGTTTAGTCTCCGCAGAGTCTTCCAAAAGGGCTCAGCCTTTTATAAGGACTCCGAGAAAGAAATTGTCCATAAAGAATTTTGTAGAATTAACTTAGCTTAGACATCAGTAATGGCAGAACCGCAGAATTTAAGGGAAGAAAAGATGATTGATTAAAATTATGGAAATCGCAGAGAATTTATATGATATTCAAGCTTTCAAGATGTTTGATTCTCTCCCACTTAGCAGTATAAAAGCTTATTATAACTCTCTTCAATATTCAACATCACTTCTGCCTCTCATTTCTTCTGTTTATAGAGCTTCTATCCTAACTACCTATCATCTCCTTCAAGTCACTAACAAGTAACAACTTAAGTATAATTCTACTCCCTAAAGTACCCTACCCTGCATATTGATACTGAGCACTTTTATAGTTTTATTTTTATTAATCAGTGGATGAAGTTTCAATATGTACTCATATTTGTTAAAGACCTCTCTATATGTGTGTTAGACTCCTCTGAGTTCAACTTTGGCCTGCAGATTCTATAAGTGAACAAAAATGTACGACTGAGTATACTTTTGGGCTGAAATTGAAGAAGTTTTCTGATTGGCTCATCGATGTCATGGTGTCAAACAACCTGGACTTGGTTTTCCCAGCATCTACCCGAGAGTATGCCCCATGTGTTGAAGAGTTGTGGAATGATGCAGCCTTTCAAGCCACATACAGAAGAAGAGATGAATTAGATCTACCCAGGGTTGCTAATTATTTCTTAGATAGGGTAAGACCACTGCTTGTCTTCTTACACATTCCTAGGCAGGTGTTTTGATCTTTTAAATATATGTTCTGCTATTGGTGTACTTGATGCATGCAATGGCCACAAATTATAACTGTGATGAAGTTCCTTTATAAATTTACAGTAATATGAAAAGAAGTTAAAGCATAAGCAATGCATAATTAGTTGACGGGGATTTTTCAGCCTTCTGAAATATTTGCTCTTCCCTGTTGCAAGTTATCCCACTGGTACAGGACGAAGTTGATATCCAATAATAATTTTAAGGAGAAAAAAATCATTTCAATGTTAAAATGGCGTTATGAATGTTGGAGGGCTCAAATTAATTACTTAAATTATGTTCCTTTGAGAATAATTATTTGGTGTAACACATTACAGAAGTAATTTCATGACTCTAAATGCTAATAACTTGAGTGAAGTTTCTTGTATTGTAATAATTTTGTTTGCATATTACCTTTTGCTTTTCTTTGTAGTTTTTGTTGTTGTTAGGTGAGTTTCACAATATGTATGACAGAGAGGATACCATTGCATCAATCAAAACTGAAAACCTGTTAAAATTCATCTATTAAACATTATCCTACCGCCCAGTGTTAAATTTGGAAATCATGCCTTTGGTTGTGACCCTATCTTACAGTTCCTGCCTTGCTGGAATATAATTTTTTTTCTCAGTCTACTACTCATTCATTGTAATATATTTCAAAGGTTTTTAGAAATATCTTATACGTAGAATAAGCAATATCTGTGCCCCTAATTAAAATGGATTTAGCCTTCTGCTTTGACAATCAGAATGTATTATGTATTACTAATTTACTTAGTATGTATGCTATAGTATCATGATTGGGTGATTGATATGTGTTTGTTGTAAACTTAACCTTTTCAGGCAGTCGAGATTGCCCAAAAGGATTATGAGCCCTCTGATACTGACATCATATACGCAGAGGGCATAACGTCATCCAATGGTCTCACTTCTATGGAATTCTCCTTCCCTCAGCCACCAGATAATGGCTGCGAGGATCCAGCTGGCCAACCAGCTGACCTTATTACACGGTAATTCTTTTATCTGAGCAAATGTTGAAAGGACTGTGAATGTAGAATGATTACCATCTTCTCCTGTTTTAGTATCAGTTATATCTCAATTACTTTTCTCACTTTTGCTCTATGGTCTTGAGAATTTACTTGAACACTTAATCATGTTTATGTCTACTAGAGTGTAATTGGCAAATCTTATGGTACTGTTTACTCATAAGTCATAAGCTACAATATCTGTTCAACTATGTCAGGAATAAATTACTGTGAGGCTTTTATTTAAATTTGCTTGTAGTACTCAATAGAGGCTAATTGCCTGAGAGACAATAATCAGAGGGGAAAAAGCTATCATGGCCTTATTCCTCTCCTATCAACACTATATTGGTAAACTTGGAGGAATATACTCTCATTAATATTCACCCTTAAAATACAGTCAAGATGGTTGTGCATGAGTAGAGTAGTCGAGAATAAAGTATTAGAGATGTGGTAATTCAAGCGATATAACTGATGGTATGTTCAGGAATAATAACAAGAATGCATGTCGTCATATTGGATCACCATGGTATAGAACGATAGAACTTTCAGAGGCAAGATAGGACATTTGCTCCATTGTTTATAACCTTTCTTTTTTAATCTTTCCCTGTTGGATTTGGAGCCTGTTATGAAGTTTTGGAAGGTTAAAAAGATTAGTTATGGCATAAGGAGGTTCATTGGCAAAGGTTGTGTTTGAAGCAGAGTGGCATGTTTGCCTCTTTTTGTTTTTTTTGTTTCCCATGTATTTGCCAGTTGCAGCTCAATTTTGCTCGTGTTTGCTTTCTCATATGGCATGTGTTTGCTTTCTCATATGCTTATTTCTGAGTTGTTATTGTTTACTTAAGAGCTCAATCAGTATGCCCCTTGATCAATAATCCCTCCCCTTGGTCTAATTCTGTAAAATGCTGTCGAATTCAAGAATCATATGTTCTTACTCTTGTTTATTAATGTATTGCATTGCAGATACGAACTAATTAGAGTGCCCGCAAAAAGCCTAGGGGAGAACTGCAAGTGGTTGGAGATGTTTGAAGATGTTAACATCGTCCTATTTTGTGTGTCCCTGATAGATTACAATGAATATGAGGTCGACAGTAGTGGAAAACTTACAAACAAGATGTTGCTGAGCAAGAGACTCTTTGAGAGCATCATTAGTCACCCAACATACAAGGATATGAATTTCCTGTTGATCCTCAACAAGTTTGATCTCTTGGAGGAAAAGATCGAGCAAGTACCCCTCACACAATGCGAGTGGTTTCAGGACTTCAATCCGGTGTTCAGCCGTCACCAGAGCACCAGGCGCAGTGGTAACAACGTAGCACCTCTGGCTCAACGCGCATGCCACTACATTGGGGCTCAATTCAAGAGGCTATTCAAGTCATTAACCGGAAGAAAGTTGTATGTTTGTCCAGTTACTGCTCTGGAGCCTGATACTGTTGATAATGCTCTGAAATATGCGAGAGAGATTCTTAGATGGGAGGATGATAAGTTGAACTTCAGTAGCATACATGATATTTCGTCAGAGAGTATTGAAAACAGCTCTTATTCAAACTTTGCTGAAGGTGAACACCAAATGTAGGTTTATCCTCATATAGTAACATTCTTTTGTCTGATGTTTATGTACATATATGTATAATTGTATATGCACAATCACAAGCTTTAGTGTGTGTTTCTTGAGCATCGAGAATTGAACATAGAGATAGGTATATGAACGGAAAGACTGTACTGTGTTGTAATTGACCTTTGGAGAGGTGATTGTATAAGTTTTTGATATCCAATATATCATAGCGTTTTAGGAAAATAATTACTTTCATTTGTAAACAAATGTAATATTTTTCTTAACTCTCATAATTACAAAATTTCCTGTACTTTTACATATTTCTTTTAGCATCACTTCATTACAGAAATTGGAAGAAGTAGAAATTTAGCGAATTTTGTAAGAGTTGTGACAAATTTTTTTCAATGTCTCATAGTATATGCCTATACATAGTGATTATTGTTTTATGGAGGGTTATGGAATTGTGAATTTGAATAAGTATTTCATCAATTGTCTACTTTGTTCTTGGTACTAAGAAAGATACTCAACCAAGCATTATAGATTTATAGGTATGTTTGTGGAACAACAAAGTGAGATTCAAGTAAAGGCAAGTGTATGCCATAAGTGACAATATATGGGGCTTTAGATTCAACTAAAGATGTTATTTTTTAATGGATATATATTGAAATAGATTGAAATTCATACCTCAAACCCCTATGGTATGAAATTTAGAGACCTAGCGGGAGAGATGAGTTTGGCTCATACTAATACTTTTAGGTATCAAATAAAAGAATGAAACTTTATTTCTATAATCAAACAAAACATATGGTATTAAGAATAAGTTTGAAACGTGATTCCAACCCATAATAATTTGCAAACCAAACGCCCATAGAGTTCAATCAGTTCATTCCTAATCCTACTACGTACAGAGTAGAGGATTGAGCCACAAGTCCACAACTGTATAAAAAGTTGATATGTTTCGGCCCAATACTTCCAATTAGGCCTTATGATATTGTGGACAGACAAGTGAGCCCAAGCCCGATAACACGTGTCCAAAAGGCTTGAAATTATTTGCTAAGCCATACTTAATTTGCTTTGTCAAGCTAATTGTATTTTTTAGCTTCAATGGTCAAGCTAGTAGTTAGAGACTTTTTAAAATTGCAAGCAAGTCCCTAACTACAACCATTAGAGTTGCTCTAATACGGAGTACTTTTTTTAATAAATTATAGCACAACTTTTTTTCTTTTTTCTTTTTTTAAGGAAATACAACACAATTTTTTGGTACATCATTTAGGAAGAGATTAGAAAAAATTAATCAAAAGCTGGAAAAGGAAACAATTTGACACTTTCTTCTTATTGATTATAACTATTTAATTAATTTACTTCATTTACCTATACTAATACTATATATATATATATATATATATATATATATATATATATATATATATATATATATATATATATATATATATATATATATATATATATATATATATATATATAAACTGTATCTTTTTAAAATGTGTGAAAGCAATGTGCTGTAACTTGCGAGTTAAAAGAAATGAACAAGTGGTAATTAGATCTAGTTCAAATATACCTCGTTAAACAATTGTGATACATCTAGCATGATTGTAACTAAGCTAAACTTGGTCTAATGGGAAATGTTGCACCTTTCAACCTTGAGGAGTTAAGATTGAGGGCACTTTGAAGGTGGGAATTCCTAACCCTTCCCCTCATTGTTTGATATGCAAATATTAGTCAAAAAAACCGTGAGAGTTGATGTATAATTAGGATAATTCTCCTTATCTTAAAAAATAATCATGAATGATTGTAAATTGCGATAGTTGATGAGACTTGGGAAGTTGGGAGTAATAAATCTTGCTAGCATTTATCTATCATTGCTCATTTAATTAGACAAGTTTACTAGGAAAATGATGGTAAAGGCTACACATACAATTGTTGTATGTAGTCCCTACATACAAATACAATTTGTCATGTTTTTATTGGCTAAAATTATGGGTCCAAATCCATTTGAATTCAATTTATATTTGACTCCTAATTTTCTTCCCGTTTTTATGATGTGTCAAATTTCTAATGGTATTGTATGTAGGGACCACATACAATAGTTGTATGTGTATCAGCTCTCGAAAATGATGCTCCAAAAGCTCTCATAAGTTTTACAAAAGGTGTAGACCTACAATTTCTAACTAATTAGCTTGATTTTTGTAGAGCATATCGGGAAAGGGGGAAAATTATCAAAGCCAAAACACAATTACATAATAACTATTAGCTTGATTTTGAGATATGACATTGTTTTCAATTACTTTAATATTTTAAGACGGATCCAATGATGATTGATCTATCTATTATAATTATGAACCGACTTAACCCAAAACTAAATTAAATGATTCATTACTTAAATACGACTCAAACTGAATTGACCTAAATTGAAACTGATCCAAAATCTATAATCTCACCTCTAATTGTACAACCAAATATTGTAAGCAAATGTTAAGCAATTCTTGAAACAATCACACTTGCAACAAAAATGCAAATTACATACAATATTTACCAATCTAAAACAAGCAAATCTTACATAAACCAACAAGCTAATTTAAGGATCCTTCTTTATACAATTCATATACTGCAACAACATAAATAAGCACAATTAATTATACTAATTACCAACTAATCTTACTTAAATAATCCTGATTAATGATCATCAACTAACATGGGACAAAGCGATCAAGAAGCAAACACATAGTAGATTCAGATAGAGTAGATGTCTCCTGAAATGAAAAATTTGTAGAAGAATCTTGTTCCAATTTCTTGGATAATTCTTTCTGCTCTTTTTTTGCAACTTTATTTCCTGCCTTGTTTGGATTTTTAGCTCTTTCTCTCAACTTTGTTAGCTCATCCACCCATGCTCCTAGCATTTCTCCTGCCATTTTTTTTTTTCTTTCACTAAAATTTCACTCAAAAAAAAAAAATTCTTTTTATTATTTTAGCAATAATAAAACTCTCTCTCTCTTTTTTTTTTCTTCTCTATATTATTTGTTTGGACTAGTTTTTGATTGGGGGTTGGGAAAGAAGAGAGAGGACATTTTATAGAGGCAATAAACAAGTGGCTTTAAAGAAACAGACAAACAAGTAACATACAATTATTAAAAAGTTTTTTCTATTTTTCCATTAAAAATAATTGTATGTCTTTACTTATTTTTCATCACTTGCATCATTTATAAGTTAACACATGTTAACGCATGACTTAAATTATACTTACAACATTTTTCTTAATTGAGAATGTCACATTACTTGGAATACTTTATTTTATTATTTCATTTTTGTTTTTTTTTTTTTTTTTTTTGACAAAAGAGCTATCAAATAAAAAGTAAAACAACAAAAACACAAACAACTGTCAACTAAAACTGAAAATACAGCAACTGACGTCGTCGAACACAACCAGCCAATGTTTTTGTATTTTTAATTTGTGGAAGTTGGACTTTACCTTCATTTAAAGCTTGTCACTCACTTCATTATACTCTTTATAGTCCTATAAATCTCATTTTATTTAAGTGTGTTAAATTATATAAGAATCACTTTTGTTAAATATTGCAAAAATGAGAATGTGTTGCAACTATTAAAAAACTAATAAATTATGTTTAATTGTTTTCTGATGATAATTATAAAAGGTTGTTAGTTTGAAAGTATATATACTTCTATTAAGATTAAGATCCCTAATAATTTCTTCGGAATTTAATTAATGTAAAAGTATATGCCAAAAAAAAATGTAAAAGTATAAATACTTTAATAGTGCAATTATTGAATATGGAGGAGGTAGAAGAAAGGGATAGGAAAAAAAGGGAAAATAAAAAATCAGAAGGTTCTCAAAAGAGTTTTAAATATTTGGGATATTCTATAAAAGGTGTGATGATACTTTTCAATAGGAAAGGTTCCCCGAAATTCAATTAGATGGAATATTACAATGTGGTGCCATTTGTTTGGTGATTCAGATCAAAACGTGTGACCTTTAGTTTGGTTTTATTAGACTACTAGGACAATGATGGTCCATACATACAATGTAAATTGAGCAAAATTCGAAAAAACTGAAGAAATTTTGGTTTGATTACAGATATTTTTTTGAGAATATAAGATTGAAATTTGATTCTCACTTCACAAGGAAAAGAGGTTTAAATTTGATTCTTATGCTCTAACAATGTGGCTAGAAAAGTTAAAGAGAATTCTATGTGATGTTTTCTTAAAACTAAACTAAAACTCCAATACTCCATAATTGTTAAATAATTAATGGGGCGATAACTAAAATGAATAAATGAGCTAGCTTATGTTGAACTCATAAATAAATCTGTATAAATAAATGTTATATATATTACTCTGTATATTTTAAGAACTTCGTATAATTTTCAATGTAAGTAACAATATGTTAAAAAACCAACTTAACTAAAAGTCAATACTTAAATTATTAGGTGCTCTTTTAAATAATTGATCGTGTCGAAATAACTGGCTTGAATGCGATGGGGATGGGAAACCACTAGATTCAATCAAACTATGTATAGACAAAATTTGGAGCAATTGCATAGCATTGCATTATTGAAGGAGCTTTTTTTTTTTCCTTTTTTTTTTCACTTCTATATTGGAGTAGATGACACGCCAATAGGATTGATAATAGATAGAAGGTGTTGGTGTTCGTTTAGTCATAATTTGGGGCATTAGTACGTAAACTTCTTTTTAGAAAAAAATGAGATTTAGTATGGTTATTTCAATAATTAACCTTAAAAAAAATACTTTGTCAACGTTAAAAGTCTTGTAACTTAGTATTTTGGTTAGCTTAACCTAATCAAAGTAATACGAAGTACTAGATTATTAAAAAGGCAACATTATCCTCACCTTTTTATTGACGATTTTGCGTATGATATGACATGACAACTAACCATGTGATGATATGGAATATGGATAAGGATTTCAGTACATATCCTTAAGTTGATGAGATGTACTTTCTAATGCTAGTCAAGAACTCAAGATTCCCCCTATCGATTGGTATTGGATTGGATAACTTACAATTTTAGGTTCAACATATGTGTAGCTAGTCACACCTCACACCATATGGAGGGATTATTTTATGTATTACTTAGGATCTATTCATAGTTATTGAACTGAGATAAACTGAATATAACTGAATTGAATTGTTTGGAGCTGAACTGAACTGAACTGAACTGAATAGAGCTGAAATGAATATTTTATGGGAGAAGAAAATTAAAAGCTGAACTGAACTGAATTGAAGTGAACAGGCCCTTATTCAGGGATTATATGTAGGGGTTACTTACTAAGAGGTTACTTATAGGGGTTACTTACCTAGTTGATTAGTGCATTTTCAGTGTGAGAGTAACCTCTTATATGTAATTTAACCCTAGTCAAAAGGATATGTAACCCCTGAATAAGAAATCCTTGAACAAACGAGTAACCTCTGAATAAGTAACCCCTGACCTAACGCCTAACGCTTCCACAGTGTGAGGGTTACTAAACTGAAAAAACTTCCGAATAAAGGAAACTAAACATGAGGAAGAGGGATCACCGAAGAAGATCCTTCTCCTTCCCTTTTTTTCGGAAGAAAAGAAGGATCCGAACAAAATCAAATGAATGAAATGGGAAAGATCTGAGTGAATGGAAAGGACATAACAAGTGATGAAATTCACTTGCACTTAAATAGCCAACTTCTTATTATGAAAATCAAGGTATTTCAAAGTTCGAAATACTTAAAGAAGAAAATAAGAACCTATTTTGGAGGTTTCAAGGTCCGGTGTCGAAAAGCCTTAAAATTTTAGAAGATACATCTCGGAGTCATATAATGCTGTTTGGAACCATTTATGATCATTATATGTTCGTGGTAGGCATGATTTAATGAAATCGGTGCAAGTTGTAAACTGATAAATTGGCCGTTTAAGAGCAAATTGGATGGATACATCCATCCAATTGGACACCCGGAGGTTATTAGGGACCATGAGAAAAATTTCGGGAATTTTTATTTTCGGACGAAAAAAGGTCAAAAAATCCAAAATTGACGGCTTAATTATATCCACGTTTTTTAAGAAATTTTTGATGTTGGTACGGTGTCAAAAAACCGTGAGATTTTAGGGAATACATCTCGAGGTCATGTAATGTTGTTTGGAACCATATAGGATCATTATATATTGTCATAAATGTTCATGGTATGTTTGAGTTAATGAAATCGGTTCAAGTTAAAAATCGGTAAATTGGTCTTTTAAAGGCAAACTCTCGGGTGGTATTAGTGACCATGGTAAACATTTCGACAAATTTTATTTCCGGACGAAAAAAAGTTAAAAAAAAAATCGAAAATTGAAGGCTAATATTATTGTAACACCCTAGAAATTCCTTTATTTTAAAATACCTGTTTTGCCCTGTATAAAACTTTAAATAGGAATATCTAAGACATTACCGCCACCGTGAAAACAGTTAAGGCAAATATCAAAGATACACAGCGGAAGACTAATTTTAAAAACCTTTCCAAAACAAACCAACTTGAAAAGCTAACCAAACAAAAGTAAAGTTAAAACCAAAATGAGCGAAGTAAAATGAAAATCAACCTACAACTTGGAACCATTAAAGGCCCTTATTAAAAACCAAACCAAATCCAAACTTGATATTAGTTCCACATATAAACATTAGCATAAATAATTAAAGCGGAAACACATTGTAACTAATATAAACTAGCATGATTCGCTCTTCACTCGTGCCCCATCATGAATATGCCTCAATACCTGAAAAGCTTAGCTCTACTTGTCTCCACTACTTTCCATTAAAAATGGGTCATCATAGGGCCAAGATAAAGACATGGCCAAAACACACAAACACACACAATAAGCAAAGCTGAGTACATAAGCGTAATTAAACACACTAACATGCATTCTCCTATCATCACACACACTTACCTCATTGCACCTGTTTACAAGCACACACAACGATCAACAAGACACTCTAACTAGACACTAAATAATTCATTTAGCGTTGATTACGCATCGAACGGGTTTCCAATTATACCTATCCCAATTAATTGGGGTTAACTGACACGGGAGCTAACCGTGCCAGCAACAAACCTGTGCCACACATAGGTGGCGGAATTCCAGCGCATAAAAATAAAAAGGAATATACAGCGTCCTGTACTCCGTTGGAAGTTATGGTTAAATATAAAACCCCATAACTCCCCCCATTGTTCATACTCAAGGTATATACGTTCCAAGAGTTTTGGTGCGTAATCTCTTTCACTTTACGTTATTTACATATTATTAGACTTGGTGATGACTCTCAAAGCATAATAAGTCAATCAACAATAACTATACAATCAAACAAACATACCAATTTAATTCTTGAATAATTAATGACCACATATTATTTATTGTTGAACCCTTTTTAATTCTACCTCAGTGTCAAAGACACCTTAAACGCATAATGCGTCAAAAATCCTCTCCCTCGGTGTTAAAAACACCTTAAGTGCACAAAGGCACCAATATACAATTTATTCCTTGTGTACATAGACACTTATATAGCTCCTTCCTCATGCTTAAAGCATCAATAAAAATTATTTGAACCATAATAAAATTCCTTTTCAATATTCCAAACATAATTAAACATGTAGTTTAATTAATCATGCCTTCTAACATGCCATAAATAAAAATGTGGTTCAAACACAACATGCCAAAAATATAATTTTCCAATCCATAAACCATCACAAATAATTCATGCTTCACCATTCAATCACCAACACCATTAATTCACAATTCCATACATAAACCTTAGCATGATACTACTTGTAATTGATTGAAATCAAGCCTAGCATGATTCTACATCATCAAAATATGCAAAGTACGCGAACGTACCTCAAATAAGCTCTTAAAATAATCGAGTACTCTACAACAATTCTCGAACCAAGTCTCCTACATAAAGGGACAATAATACTATATTAATTACCCTTGTATACACAATTTTCAGCAACTTAAACTCACTTTAAATAACTTATAATAATCTGAAAATTATTTAAAAACCCCTAATTAAACTCCTTTTTAATGGATAATCACACCCTTTTATTAAAAATCACAATTATACTACTTTAAATAAAATTCCAACATTTTAAACTAATCAAAAATCCTTTAAAACATCATCAAAATACATCTTTATACTTAAATTATCCATAGAAACATTAAATTATCTCTTACCCCTTTTAAACTCAAAGATAAAATTTAAAGCATAAAAAAAAAACTTCGTTAAAAATCAAAAACTGCTCGAAAATCGTATTTAGAGGCCGAATTTGGCCACGAGAGGGTAGTATTATCAAAATCGGAGGAGTTTAGAACCTGATCGGGATTAAAACGAGATTAATATTAACGAACAGAAATCTAATTATTAAAACATGAATTTGCGTGTTCAAAATAAATCTGGAATTAAGTTAAACTAATAAGTAGTTATAATCACCAAAATTTCAAAACATCATTACTTTAAAAGCCCTAAATCAATTATTCATAAAAAAACCCTAAAATCATGATTTTCAATAATTAAAAACCCTAGGTTATAAAATTTACAAAATCTGAAAATTATAAAGTTCAATCATCAAAATACAATTTGATACTAATTAAATTAATTTCAAACAATAAAATCAAAACCCATAAATCAATAATTATAATTACACAAATTAATAAAACAAAGGAGAGAGAAAATAAGACTAACCTTTTTGTGTGGGAAATTTTTGGGGATTCATGGGGTATTTATAGAGTAGAAAGTGTAGGGTTAAATTTGGGCTTATAAAAATATGGGCTTGAGTTATGGGATAGGGCTTAAGTTATGGGTTTTGGAATGGGTTATTCCAATAAGAGTATGTAGGAATAATTTACATTGTCCAATAATTAATAAATGTTTGGCCCAAAACATATTTTACTTTTATAAAACTTTATATTTAAAATACTTTAACCCTTTAGAATATTTAATTAAAATACTTGAGCCCTTGACAATACCATTTATTAACACTTAAATACTTTATAAAAATACGGGGTATTACACTACCACGAACATTTATGACAACAAATAATGATCATATATGGTTCCAAACAGCATTATATGACCACGAGATGTATCCTTTAGAATTTCAAGACTTTTCGACACCGGGCCCCGAAACCTCTAAAATTTTTCAAAAAACATGGATATTAGTCTTCAATTTTTGAATTTTTTGACTTTTTTCGTCCGGATATAAAAATTGCCTAAATGTTTACCATGGTCCCTAATACCCTCCGGGAGTCCAATTGGGTGGGTGGAACCATCAATTTGCCTTTAAACGGCCAATTTACCGGTTTATTACTTAATTGCACCGATTTCATTAATTCAATTCAAGCATGGTAAACATTTCGACAATTTTTATTTTTGGGCGAAAAAAAGTCAAAAAAATCCTAAATTGAAGGCTAATCTTTTTGAGAAATTTCAAAGGTTTCGGGGCTAGGTGTCGAAAAGAAATGAGATTTTATAAGATACATCTCGGGGTCATATAATGACATTTGAAACTATAAATGACCATTATTTGTTGCATAAATGTTCGTGGCAGGCTTGAGTTAATGAAATAAGTGCAAGTTGTAAGACAGTAAGTTAGCCGTTTAAATGCAAATTGGATGGTTCCACCCACCTAATTGGACTACTGGAGGTTATTAGGAACCATGGTAAACATTTCGGCAATTTTTATTTTTGGGCGAAAATAAGACAAAAAATTCCAAAATTGAAGGCTAATATCCACGGTTTTTGAGAAATTTTTGAGGTTTCGGAGCCCATTGTCGAAAAGCTTTGAGATTTTAGAGGATACATCTCGGGGTCATATAATACTGTTTTAAACCATAAATGATTATTATATGTTGTCATAAACGTTTGTGGTAGGCTTGAGTTAATGAAATCGGTGCAAGTTATAAACTGGTAAATTCACCATTTAAAGGCAAATTGGATGGTTCCACCGTCCTAATTGGACTCCCGGAGGGTATTAGGGTACATGGTAAACATTTCGGCAATTTTTATTTACGGGCGAAAAAAAAGTCAAAAAATTCCAAAATTTAAGGCTAATATCCATACTTTTTGAGAAATTTTGGAAGTTTAGAGGACCGGTGTCAAAATTTTTTGAGATTTTAGGGGGATAAATCTTGGGGTCATATAATGCCATTTGGAACCATACATGATCATTATATGTTGTCATAAATGATCGTGGTAGGCTTGAGTTAATGAAATCGGTGCAAGTTGTAAACTGGTAAATAGGCCGTTTTGAGGCAAATTGGTGATTCCACCTACCAAATTGGCTACCGAAAGGTATTAGGGATTATGGTAAACATTTCGGCAATTTTAATTTTCAGACGAAAAAAAGTTAAAAAAAAATCCAAATTGAAGGCTAATATCCACGCGTTTTGAGAAATTTTTTAGGTTTCAGGGCCCGGTGTCGAAAAGTTTTGAGATTTTAGGTGATACAACTAGGGGCCATATAATATTGTTTTAAACCATAAATGAACATTATATGTTGTCATAAATGTTCGTGGTAGTCTTGAGGGTTAATGAAATCAGTGCAAGATGCAAACCGGTAAATTTGCCATTTAAAGACAAATTGGAAGGTTCTACCCACCTAATTAGACTCCCGGATTGTATTAGGGACCATGGTAAACATTTCGGCAATTTTTATTTACATGCCAAAACAGTAAAAAATTTCCAAAATTTAAGGCTAATATCCACGATTTTTGAGAAATTTTAAAGGTTTTGAGGCCCTGTATCCAAAATCCTTGAGATTTTAGGGGATACATCTCGGGGTCATATAATTCCGTTTGGAACTATATATGATCATTATATGTTGTCATAGATGTTCGTGGTAGGCTTGAGTTAATGAAATCGGTGCAAGTTGTAAACCGGTAAATTGGTCGTTTAAAGGCAAATTGGATGGTTCCACCCAGCCAATTAGAATCTCGGAAGGTATTAGGGACCATGGTAAACATTTTGGCAATTTTTATTTCCAAGCGAAAAAACTCAAAAAATTCCAAAATTGAAGACTAATATCCACGCATTTTGCGAAATTTTGAAGGTTTCGAGACTCCGTGTCGAAAAGTCTTGAAATTCCATGGAATACATCTCGGTATCATATAATGCCTTTTGGAACCATATATGATTATTAAATGTTGTCATAAATGTTCGTGATAGGCTTGAGTTAACGAAATCGGTGCAAGTTGTAAATCGGTAAAATTTTCGTTTAAAGGCAAATTAGATGGTTTTACCCACCCAATGAGACTTCCGGAGGGTATTAGGGACCATGGTAAATATTTCGTCAATTTTTATTTCCATGCGAAAAAAGTAAAAAATTTCCAAAATATTTCATTTTTTGAGAAATTTTGGAGGTTTCGGGGCCCGTTGTCGAAAAGCCTTAAGATTTTAGGGGATACATCTCAGGATCATATAATGCCGTTTGGAACCATATATGATCATTATATGTTGTCATAAACGTTCGTAGTAAGCTTGAATTAATGAAATCGGTGCAAGTTGTAAATCGGTAAATTGGTTGTTCAAAGGCAAATTGGATGGTTCCACCTACCCAATTGGAATCCAAGAGGGTATTATGGACCATGATAAACATTTCGGAAATTTTTATTTACAGGCGAAAAAAAGTCAAAAAATTCAAAAATTGAAGGCTAATATCCATGCTTTTTTAGAAATTTCGAAGGTTTTGGGGCCCGATGTCGAAAAAAAAATGAGATTTTAGGGGATATATCCCGGGGTCATATAATGTCGTTTGGAACCATAAATGATCATTATATGTTGTCATAAATGTTTGTGGTAGGCTTGAGTTAATGAAATTGGTGCAAGTTGTAAATCAATAAATTGGTCGTTTAAAGGCAAATTGTATGGTTCCACCCACCCAATTGGGACTCTCGGAGGGTATTAGGGACCATAGTAAACATTTCGGATATTTTTATTTCTGGAAGGGAAAAAGGCAAAAAATTCAAAAATTAAAGGCTAATATCCACGCTTTTTAAGAAATTTTGGAGGTTTCGGGGTCAGGTGTCGAAAAAGCTTAAGATTTTAGGAGATACCTCTCAGGGTCATATAATGCCGTTTGGAACCATATATGATCATTATATGTCTTCATAAATGTTCGTGGTATGCTTGAATTAATGAAATCGGTGTAAATTTTAAATCGGTGAATTGGCTGTTTAAAGTCAAATTGGATGGTTCCACCCACCCAATTGGACTCCCGGAGGATATTTGGGACCAAGGTAAACATTTCGGCAATTTTTATATCCGGGCGAAAAAAGTCAAAAAAATTTCATAATTGAAGGCTAATATCTACGCTTTTTGAGAAATTTTGGAGGTTTCGGGTCCGGTGTCGAAAAACATTGAGATTTTAGGGGATACATCTCGGGGTCATATAATGCCATTTGGAACCATATATGACCATTATATGTTGTCATAAATGTTTTTGGTAGGCTTGAGTTAATGAAACCGCTGCAAGTCGTAAACCGGTAAATTGGCCGTTTAAAGGCAAATTGGATGGTTCCACCCACCCAATTGGACTCCCGGAGGGTATTTGGGACCATGTCAAACATTTCGGCAATTTTTATATCCGGCGAAAAAAGTAAAAAAAATTCCATAATTGAAGGCTAATATCCACGCTTTTTGACAAAATTTCAAATGTTTCGGGGCCCGGTGTCAAAAAACATTGAGATTTTAGGGGATATATCTTGGGGTCATATAATGCCGTTTGGATCCATATATGATGATTTTATGTTGTCATAAATGTTCGTGGTAAGCTTGAGTTAATGAAATCAGTGCAAGTTATAAACCAATAAATTGGTCGTTGAAAGACAAATTGGATGGTTCCACCCAGCCAATTGGACTCCCACAGGGTATTAGGGATCATGGTAAACATTTCGGCAATCTTTTTTTCGGGTGAAAAAAGCCTAAAAATTCCAAAATTGAAGGCTAATATCCACGTTTTTTGAGAAAATTTGAAGGTTTCGGGTAGAGCTGTCAATTCGGGTAATCGGGTCGGGTTGGGGTCGGTAAGGGTGGATCGGGTCAATTCGGATTAATTCCATAACCTATGCGGTTCGGGTTTGGGTTGGGTCATGCTTGAGTCGGGTCACGTCGAGTCATAGTTCTTATCGGGTTTGGGTCGGGTTAATAACAGGTCGGGTTACATTCGGGTCGGGTGAACAATATGTCGGGTTTAATTAGGGTTTTCATGGGTTAGGGTGATTCTCGGGTTTGATTCGGGTTCGGTTCAAGTCAATAATTTGCGGGTTAGAATCAGGTCGGGTCATTCTCGGGTTTGAGTCGAGTTCGGTTTAAGTCAGTAATTTGCGGGTTATAATCAAGTCGGGTCATTCTCGGGTTCAAGTCGAGTTCGGTTCAAGTCAATAATTTGTGGGTTATAATCAGGTTGGGTCATTTCCAGGTCGGGTCATTCTCGGAGTCAAGTCGGGTTATGTTCAAGTCAATAATTTGCATACAATCAGGTCGGGTCATTTCCAAGTCAGGTCTTTTTCGTGTTCAACTAACTATAAATAGATAATTATCATTTTTATCAAGCTAATTATTTCCTTTGATTATAATATATATGGCAATATACTAGGGAACTATATTTTATAATTTAGGAAGATAATTATCTCCTTTGACCATACGACAAATATATACTATATTTAACTCTTAAATTTGAGGATGATGCTCCTTTCTTTTGGTGGCTTGGACCGACTTGGTCTCCCTAGACAAAATGCATTGATCAACAATAATAAGGTGGTTTAAATTGCATTTAAGGTGATTTGAAATCGAATCAGGATCAATTTGGGTTGAATTTAGGTTAGGTCAATAACAAGTCGTGTTGATTTCGAGTCGGGTTAGTAACAGATCGGGTTGATTTTTTGGGCCGGGTCAGTAATATGTCTGGTAAAATTCGGGTCCGGTCAATAACAAGTCGGGTTGAATTTGAGTTAGGTCAATAACAAGTTGAGTTAATTTTGGGTCGGGTTTGTAACAGGTCAGGTTAGGAACGGGTCGGGTTGAATTCAGGTCAGGTTAGTACATGTTGAGTTAAATTCGGGTTTTGACGGGTTAAAACGGGTTTGGGTCAATTTCGGTTCAAGTCGGGTTCTGTTCAGGTCAATAATTTACGGGTTACATTCGGGTTGGGTCATATCCAGGTCAGTTCAGTTTCGGGTTCGGGTCTCACATACTCGGGTCAACTCGGGTGTAGGGTTGGTTTCAGGTCGGGTCTGGGTCACCATTTTTTCGGGTTTAGAGTAGTCGGTTAATAATCGGTTTGACTCGGTATTTTGGGTCGGATCAACTTTTGACAACTCTAGTCACGTTGGGGCGAAACCAGAAATTGTTTATTAAGGGGACCAAACTTAATATATATAGTATTATAAAATAAAAAAAAAAAAAAATTAAACATCTACGTGAAGAAAATATATGAAAATGAAAATTTAATGCTTGAAGTAGTAGTATCAATTAACCTATACTAAAAGCGAACCTAAAATGACACTTGTCACAACTTCATTAACAATTTTCCCGCCCATTTTACTTTCCGTTTTTATGCAGATTCTTTAAGGAAATCATTATATAATAATTTAAAATATTTTTCTTCCAATTAAAATTCTTAACAATAATAAATCTCCATATAAACCCAACTAATATATTTTTACATATAAGTAGTCTTTTATTTGGTATAATTTTTGTAAAAAAATGAGGTAATTATTTTTAAACAATACCGCTATATATTATTTTAGTCTACGATAATACTATTAACCTTTTTTTCTTCCAATTTTGTTACTTTTGTAATAATGTTTAATTCAATTAAAAATACAATCATTTTGTTAAGATATATATACACTTTATTTTCTACTCTTAAAATTCATATCAATACTAACGCAGCATGTGCGGCCGTGCGGGTACAATCCTTATATTTTTTTTTACAAAAAAATAAAAACTTCAAAGTCCTTTTTTTTTTTTAAAAAAAAAAAAAATCAAGTTTAAGTATCACTATTCTTTTCTTGAATTAGTGATATTTATTTTTGAATTAGTATTATGAGTTTTATTTTTTTACAAAATTCAATACAATAACTCTTTATAAAATTTAATAATAAACGTGCATTGCACGGGACTTAAACTAGTAACCTTTATAAAAGAAATAGTATAATTGGTACAAGTATTGCAAAATAAAATAAAAAAATAAAGTCAAAAAGCGCAAAGTAAAATAAATAATGAAAGTGTAGGGAGTAGGTTTCGAACTTGGGCTGGAGAATAGATCTCATTACCAACTAAAATCAACTGAGCTAAGTTGAACTAACATAATAATAAAAACAGATAATCTCAATCAAGGGGGAGGCCAAGGTCCACGTTGGCATCAATCATTTGCTTGAGGTTGCACGAGGACAAGGGTTGGTAAGCAAGGGAAGGCTAGAGATGTGAACAAAGATAAATAACTAGACGATGTTCGAATTATGCTTGGTTTTTAAAATTAATACGGAAAAGTAATTGAATTATAAAAGTCTAAAATTTATATAACTGTAAGTTGATAGTCAAATTGTATTATGCTCCGTCCCCAAAAGAACGACTCTTTCCTTTTTGGGGAGTTTTCATGGATATTAAGAAACAGAAGTTGGAAGTATAAGTGTATTGTAAAGCTAATAAAAGTACATTTGTTAGAAGTATAAGTGTATTGTAAAGCTAATAAAAGTAAATGAGAGAGAGAGAGAGATTATGCTCCGTCCCCAAAAGAACGACTCTTTCCTTTTTGGGGAGTTTTCATGGATATTAAGAAACAGAAGTTGGAAGTATAAGTGTATTGTAAAGCTAATAAAAGTACATTTGTTAGAAGTATAAGTGTATTGTAAAGCTAATAAAAGTAAATGAGAGAGAGAGAGAGAGAGAGAGAGAGAGAGAGAGAGAGAGAGAGAGAGAGAGAGAGAGAGAGAGAGAGAGAGAGAGAGAGAGAGAGAGAGAGAGAGCATTGAAAAGATATTTAAATGCAAATGGGATGATTTTTTTAGGACTAAAATTTGGCTGAAAAACTCTTTCTTATAGAGACGGAAAAAAATTAAAAAATATTAAAAAGTAAGGGTATGTTCCGATTTACTGAGCTAAAATGAAATGAACTGATTGGAGCTAAACGGAACAGGATTGAATAGAGCTGAAATGAATTGTTTATGAGAGAAGAAAATTAGGAACCGAATTGATTGGAGCTATACTAAACAAAGTTGAAATTTAAGGCCTGTTCTTTTCAGCTTATTTTCAGTTCAGTTCAATTCAGCTTCAATAAGTTCAGTTCAATTCTTATCCTAATTTCCTTCTCTTATAAAATATTCAGTTCAGTTCAGCTTAGCTCCAATAAGTTCTATTCAGTACAATTCAGTTCAGTTCAGTTAATCAGAACACGCCCTTAAACATGCCTGAAATTATCTTGTATTCTGTATTTATGTAAAATCATACTTGCATTTAGTACCTTACAAAGTTAAAATAACCATTTTAAAAAATAAAAAAAAAGTTTGTGAGGCGGGAAAATGAAAAGGCAGAAGCCTTTATAGTAGTAAACCTTTAACAAGAAGCTTTCCCCATCATCTTCCTCTTTCATGAAAAAAACAAAAAAAAAAAACAAAAAAAAAACAGAGCATTTCTTGTTTAAAAAAATACAAAAAACTTCATCTTTAGTGAGCTCCATTAAAGTGGCCTACTGTTGAATATCGCCCATCAAAAGCTTCAAGACTTTGATTATTCTAAGCTCCATAAGGTACATTCTTTTTCCTCTTTAATTCTAGTTGTTCATTTTATTTTTCACTCAATTATGGTGTTTATTGATTTGAAAAAGTTTAATTTTTTTTTTTTTTTAAGAATGTTTGTATTTGTAATTTTTATGGAATCCATGTCTAGTATGCGTGTGAAACATGATTTTGTGACCTGATCATCGTTAGATTATTGTAGTTCCTAGGGTTTATAAATCAAATTGGGTTAGGGTTTTGGTTAAAACAGGGGTTTTCTTTGAAAAAGTTTAAAGGACCCTCACTAATTCATGTATGCCCTGGAAATTCTATATATTTTGGAAAAAAATTAGAACTGAATTTATAATTTTAAAACTTGATTTTTTTTTTTTCTAGGATTAATGATGCAGAAGCTGTTGAACATAAAGTATAATGTAATTTTAATTTTATTTTGAACTCCAATGGTTACTTCATTTATAACTCCTATTTTGTGGAAAAAATCAGAACTTCAATACCTTGCCTTATAAATGTCTAAATATGTTAATGGAACATCTCAACCAAAAGTAAACCGATCCTGGGCTTCAAATTATTTTATATACTCTAGGCTATAGGGTCGGTTTATATACTCTATCGGAATATATCGTTTCCCTTTTTTTTACTAGTAATTTTTTATATGTATTAATTTAGTAACCGGTTACAGAAGTCAATTTGGCCTGGTAACCTGTTTCAGTACCTTCCCTGCAACAAAACAAAGTTCAGTCCTTTCCCTATATATTTAGTAAATTTGAATACTCTCCATTACTATTAACTCCTTATATATATAAAAAAAAATAAGAGTGATGGATAGCTCAAGTGGTTAGAGCTTCCGATTTCAGGAGATCCTGGGATCGATTGCATATAATATAAAACGGAGGTAGTAGAAACTTTTTGATTTTCAACTATCGAGTTCTCAATTTCATTCATTTCATGCCTTTATGTCTTTTATTTATCATGTAATATGGTAAATAAGGCTTTTTTTTAGAGCCTAACCTATTATAACAAGCTTTTATGTAACTTGAAAGACAGGAATCAGGATAATGAATTGAAACTGTGTGACTGTTTGCCTGTTTTGCTACAATTGTTAGTTTGATCTTGCTTTTGTATTAGTTCTTTCAATTGATAAATTTCAGCTTGTAATTAGAAAATAGTTTGTAACTCAATTTTCAGATTAATGGATAAGCTACAAGAAACAAGCAAGAAGCTAACTCGTATACTTGAGACTCGTTTAAAGTCGATTGAAAGAGAGAATGACGAACATATAAAGATGATAAACGAGTCAAAGAAATTAATCCTTAATCAGTCCCAACAAGAGGTTGATGAACTTGAAAACCAACTTGAATTTCTTCAGCTTGTTAATCAGGTATATTATATATACACTAACTATGATTGAAAGGTTTCATCACATTTGCCAAATAAAGTTTCTGAAGTTTTGGTGATCATATAGTTATGCTATTTGTGTTTGGTTATGGTGAAATGAACAGAATAATATGTCGAAAGATAAGCTTCATGAGGCGTTCGAGGAGCAGATTTCTGTAGCTGAGAAGCAGTGGGAGTCATTGCAGGAAAAAAAGGTGAATATTTACTTGTTACTACTAGTGCAAATGTACAATGTACATGCTTTTCCTTTATTGCATACGAATTGTTAGCTGAACATGTGGTTAAGTAGCTTATTAAGGCGTCGAAATGATTCTTACAGGCACATATCGAAGAAGCTGTATATAATCAACTCAAGTTGTGGAATCTTGTGATCAAGAACAGAAAAGAAGGAGATGAGGCTGTGAAATCGTACTTTGAGTTTCTTTGTTCTGGGGATCAGATTCTAACAGAGGAAATGCTGTCACAAACTGCATTTCATTACAGAAACTCGAAGTTTAAGACAATTGCAGACCTCGAGTTGAGCATTTCGCAAGTGCAGAAAGATAAAGAAGCACTTGTTACTAAGGTATGATATAAGGCTTCAAAAATCAGAGTACTGTCTGTATGTATTAACATGTCACACAGTCACCATAGTATATTTTTGTTAAATTTGCTGCAGAAAGAGAAATTAGAGGAAGATCTGAGGGAGAAAAACAGGCAAGAAGCAATGTTGCTTGTTTCAAGGAGAAGGTTGGAGGGTTTCGGTGAGTCATCAGCATCTGGACTGGTTTTATCAGCTGAAAAATCCGAGGATATAATCGATCCAGTTGATCTGGTGGAGAATATCAAGACCGAGGAAACTGATGAAAATTGTCAAAAAGGTTCAGTAAAACCTGCAGTCCAAATTATACAAGTAAGGATTCTTTCCAATTTTCACTTGTCCTGCTTTCATTCATATACTTGTATTTTTTAGGACTTTGTTACAATTAATTCTATCATTTATCATTTCATCTTCAGTGAAACTGATTTTAGATAACATTTGAATGAAGTTTAAGTAATGCTGTAACCTGTGAGGCTTCTGATCATATAATACAGTCACAAGGAATTAAGGCTCCATAAACATGTAAATATGCTTAGAAACAGAAACATACATTGCCAATACAGAATAGAGTAAATAGCTAGATCACAGGGGGGAAAAAAAGAAAAAAATTAGAGAAATTTATATTTTTCCTGCAAAATAATACAATACCATTCAAGATTATGTTAGCTTGTTTTCTCTCAGTTGGTTCCTTTTAGCATAACTTTATATTGTAGTTTCCTAACCCCTCTCTATAGCTATACTAGAATAACCCGAACAGTTCTGAAAGTTATATCTGATGCTTACGTTTTCTGTGTGTTGGAAGATTGATGACAGTAGCACTGAAGTTTCATGTTATTCTGAAGGAGGTGAAGCAGAGATTTCATCTGGGGTCAGCAGCACTACACAATGTGATGTTATGGTAAGATTGCGACTGACATATCTCTTTCCCTTCAGTTCATTTTTGATATGTAGCTCTATCATACAGAAATGTCTCTTTGTTGTAGCAGGGAAAGGGTATCAGAAAGCAACCTCGACAGCTGCGTTCAAGGTGCAGTCAGAAGCTACTCAGTAGTTTTCTTTCCAATTTAACTGCTGAAAAGAGAAGAGTTATGGAAAATTCCATATTCAAGCCGTTCTTGTCTATTCCTCCTCGCAGCATCTGCCTTCCTCTCTTGCAGGCATTTATCGAAAGATACGATCACAATTCAGATTCATTTATCATAGATAAACAGGCCTTGCAATTTTGTGGCAAAGAAGTTGAGTCCTGTCTAGGAATAGCGAACAAGGGAAAGCTTGTTGATTTTACAACTCAGGTTAGGAAAACTCCTGAGATTTTTGAGCGTTATTTTGGAATAAAGGGAAAGATATTGAAAGAAGATTTGATGGAGAAGCTGAAGCACATGAATGTGAAAAAGGATAACGCCGATGACTTCTTTAGGTTGTCAGTTTATTTTACGTTTAGTGTGTACTTCTTCAGTACAAATGATACTTGCATATCATTTTTGGCCTGTGAGGTATTTGGAGAGCCTGGAGCTCTTTAAATCTTTCAATTGGGCGCGTGCCATCTACGAGTATTTGAGGGAGTCAGTAAGAAAAACTGCATATGGACTTGCAGAAGATGTTACTACTGTCATATCTATGAAGGGGTGTCTTCCTCTCTTAGAGGTAATCGCATATCAAACTTCTTGCTACACAGTATCACTCTATATTCTGCAATTATAGTCACTGTTTATTGACTTGCATATATAAACTCATATCTTGATCATTTTTTGTGCTCTAGACATTGATATACGGGCGCATTGGGAGTCCTTACTTGAAAATGGAAGTTGATCCGAAAATGTTTACAAAACCTTGTATCATCATGTACACTAAGGGTGACTCTAGGAACCCCTGTACACTAAGGAGGGTGCTTGCTACTATAAAATTTGACAAGGTACAACTCTCTTAATGGATAGAATCATCCATTTACACTAACTTGTTTCAACTAAATCCTTAATTCTTCTTGCTATTTACAGATCAAAGAATGTGAAGATTGTTCAATAGAGGAAGCCACTTCCCCTGAGAGTGTGGATGCCAGTGGATTGTGACGCGTTCTAAGAAGAAATGCATCCTCATTGTTTTTGTCAAGTTAGAAGGCACACCAGGACAAGAAGCTTATTTCTTGAGATGAATACTGAAGTCGGCCATATGCCATGATTTTGAGCCATGTATTACAGGTATTCTTGACATGACCAACTAATGCGACTCATTTGTATATTTGTAGTGTTACGATTTAGGAAGTGTATGAGTATGTATTGCTTTCCTGAGTCATCATTGTCAACGTCTCACTTGGTTTGTATATATTATACGGTATACTGTATGGTACATAATTCTAATTTATGAATATCAGAGAAGTAGGGAAGCATATGCATTTAGCTGATCAAGTAGTTTCCAAGGTAGAAATTTAGAATGTAATTCATAACTTGAAGATATATGATGTACATGTACTTACAATTCATCATACTGTTAGATGTGCGCCAATTCACTGCTATTTGTTAGATTATTTTCGCGACAAGCATTGGTGATAATTATGTTCATGTCAATCATTTGTATTCTCCCATTGCGTTTCCTGCTTTTTTAGGGAGGAAAGGAAGAAGAGAGTAAGAAACTAATTGGGGATACGTTGCTAATGAGTTTTGGATCATAATAATAAATAATAATCCAAGGAACTATGAAAGGAAGAGATCATTTGTTTAGTTGGGTTTTGGATCATAAATTCATGATAATGAAAAGAAGAGAGTAAGAAGAGAGCATACAATCCTTCACTTTTTTTTTTTTTTTTTTTTTTTTTTTTTTTTTTTTTTTTTTTTTTGAGAGAAATACAATCCTTCACTTGAATCCAAGATTATTAAAAGCTGGATTGAATTTATTTATTTATTTTTATTTATTTATTTTTTTTGGTTGAAAACAATTGAATTTTTTTACTATGTTTTTCAGCTTGGTTTCTAATTTGATCCAATTTGGCTTAAACTACGTATTGTATATTGAAATACAACTTATACGAACATATAACACTTATAATATGTTGCTATCGATTTTAGACGGAGAGAATTTAAAATTAGGGGTGATAAATGCTGTTAAATAAGCATTTATTTACTCTTATTTAGAATTCCGTCAAAAAAAAAAAAAAAAAAACCTGAAAATGAAAAATATTACTCCCTGTATTATGTGATTAAATGTTTGTTATTTGAACGAACTTGAAAATAAACTAGTAGTAGAATATACAGAGTTTTATTGATCCAAAAGTAGAGCAACAATTTAAGATATAAGTACAAAATAGCTTAAGCTAAGACACTCTCAAACAAGTGAAAAGAAAATTACAAAAGACTGAAGCAGTCCAATTAATTCATCTTCTAAGCGCTAACACAGTCCATAACCATAGACAGACTGGAGTCAGAACAAAGAGAAGTGGGCATCTTCACATACATGGCTTGAACCCAATTAGGCTGACCCGTTTCAATTTGAGTCTTGTTTTCTGAAGCCGAGGTTGAGGCCGAAGAAGGTGGTGGGTTGGAAGGTTTGGCTTGATTCTGTTCCTGCATCTTGGCAGCCTCACTGCTCCAGATATCAACTAGTGCAGACATTATATTATTATGCAACCTAAAAATAAAAGTTGAGTTTTTGTGTTGATTTTTCAAGGTTTATGCTGATTGCTATGATTCTAGTTATGAAAAGAAATTTGAGGTCTTGGAGACAATTTATAGGAGAAGATCAAGGGAGATTTCATTAAGTGAGGCGGTATGTTTTTCGGCATATAAAAGTTATAAACTGTGGTCTGTTGATTGGAGTAATAAACTATGTTTAGTGTCACTGTCTGGAATCTGGATTATGATATGCTGCTACAGTGGGCGGTAACCCAAGGTTTTATGTTGCTGTTTTAGTGACTAAACTAGCACCTGTTATATGTTGTATTTTTTTATTTTCTTCAGTCTAAGACTCTAGAGAGTTCATTATACTCAGCACTTAAATAAAGTTTTCATAATATCAATTTATTTATTTATTTACAATATTCAATAAAAAATATTCATGGTTAAAGTTTGTGCTTTTACAAGACAAAAAATCAAAATAATGCATGGATGGTGAACAAAGGAAGATACAGTCTGAATCCAATACATGTACAATTATCAGATGATTCTACCAAAATAAAATATTCAATAGCACATCCGAATTTTCAAGCCAAGGCAACTCGAATTTTTCAGATAAAAACCAAACTCAAACTTGAAAGGCTTGTAACTGGTAAAAAACTTCCAATTCACTTCTCAAGTGTAAATTTGTGTTTTGATTACCTCCTAATAAGACCCTACTATAACCACTGTCATAGAAACCATATCAAATGGTAGTTAGAATCCTAATTATAATACACGAACATATATTAACAGAAACATCCAGCCTCCACTTACCAAGCTGCTTCGATAATTATTTAAGGCAAATTTGTGACATTAACTTGGACAGTTGGAATTATCATGATTTGCAGTCAAAGAGGGCAGAGGGGTTGTTGCAGACAGAATTTAGGAAAGCAAAGCAAAAGAATCGGGTATTCTGCTTCTGCTTCATAATCTTCAAGGTGGTTGCTGCATAAAGGCGTTTTTCCATCAGCAACAAACTATTTCCCAAACTGCACAAACCACATGCAGTAACTGTGACCTCCCAAGCTCATTTCCTAGAGTTTCTTAACAGGAAGCATATTAGGATCACAGGAAGCAAGTTTTGAACTACTCCCCACGGGATTTTAAGTATATTGTGACTTAAAAGGCCATGGCACTACCGTTGAGGCTCTGATCAGTGATCACAGAAGAATATTAAGTGTCATTTTCTCTCTTTCCAAAAAGTTTTGGCATGTTTCTGTGGTGCAATGGAGTTGATCAGCTCATACAGCGCCACATCCACAGAGTCTAGTCAGCAAAAGCTGAGGTATATGTCCTTATGCCTTTTCCAGCAGGATCAGAGGTCCACTAACCCAAATAAACAGCACAATCGGCATCTCCCCAAATAGACCTGCATGGTTCTTTTCGGTCACATATTGAGGTGGAGTCGCAGGCTTCATCCAAAACTGCTCATGCTGAAGGCCTGCCTCACCACAATTATTACAACCAGATGCTAAAGAGCTGCCATATGTGGGTGTACATTGCAGAACCCATCACGGGAGCATCTTTCTTACAAACTCAAATCCATGCTGTCCAACCTTCATACATGTTGCAGAGATTATCTGCACTAGTAGCTTGCTTCAGCAGATAATCTACCTGTTCTCCAATACTTAATTCTCTGGAATATATTCATAAGATGGGTCAAGGTCAAAATAGATCCTGTGCACAAGCTTTAAAAGTGTGAAAAAAAAGCAAGTACCTGGTTTCAGAAATATCTCGGCCGTCTAATTTCACCTCAATACGCCTTAAGACTGACATAGCAAAAGCGTTTTTACCTACAAATACCAAACAGGACAGGGAATTATTACAGCTTTGGTTCATTCTGGAGCAAAACTAGTCAATTTTGCTTTACAAATATGGAATCGATCCTAACTATAAGACAATAAAATGGCTCAAGGTAAGAGCAAATCTTTTCTGTCTCAATAATACATTTAAAAATATTAATGCAATATTAAGTGCTACTTTACACTATCAATGCAAGATTATAGGCTGTTAATATTATCAAAAAAATATTCATTATCAAGTTACATTATAACAGAAGTTAACATAAATTTGCAAAAAAGTGGTTATCATCCTACACTTTAATACATCAACTAAAAAATCCCCTTTTTTCTCAGGGAGGTATATTGAGGCCATGAGGGAAGAAGATAGTACTTTCAAGCTCTATTTTATATAAGGACTTAAATTGAAGTGATGGGAGGTGGTAATAATAATAATAAACAATTTTGAAAATTTAAGAAGGAAAAACACCCACTTGAATTAAAGATGCATTATCGCGAACACTCATAAGGCCATTCCACGCCAAATTTAACACAAACTCACACCATCAGTCCATCACCATAATTTATGACTTTGTGCCAAATAGACAGTCAATGTTTTCTCACATTACACCATGAGGAGTTTTAAACATTGTGGAATTTATTAAAAAAATACGACTAGAGCAATTTGTAAATCTGGCATTCCATTTCCTCACAACCCAAAAAAGACACACGTAGTATGTAATGGTCCAAAGGGGAAACATATGTTGGTTTAACTTCAACCAATGTTCTCCACTTAACAGGGATTTATTAGGTTAATGAATCCCATCAGCTAGCTTTTGTTGTTTATGTTGCATGACATAGTCTGTATATATCTACACTTGATTTTTGTTCTTCCAAAGTGCCTAAAAATGAATCCTCCAGTCTAATTATAGTCGATGTAAATGCAGCCATAGAAATTATTAAAAATTACACGTTATCATTCAAGTAAAGCTGTGATTTAATTCACCATATTTTTGCTTATATGATCTGATTTTTTATTTTTTTTCAATCTAATCTGCACTTATTTTTCCTGATCACATTTGATTATCTGATTTGACCAAATTTTGACCTTATTTGTACGCTAATATATAAGGTAAAAACCTATCAAAAGGGTCTTATTAAGGAAAAAAACCTATCAAATGGGGTCTCTAATTTTCTTAATTTTTTCATCATGGAATTAGAAATATTTAGCAATAAAATTATTATTATGTAATTTTCTAAATTTTTTCATTACGGAATTAACAATATTTTTAGCAATAAAAAATGCATATAAAATGATAAAGTATGTTATAAACTCATTTATTTATATCTGATCTGAAGTTATCATTTTCGATCTAATCTGAAATGAGGTCCTTGAATAAGTGAACTAGACATAGCCTAAATGCAGTAAAGCAATTTAATCTTACCCTTAATTGCTCGAACACCATCTTTTTTAATTCGATCATTTTGACTGTCATCTCCAGCTTCAACTTGCTTTGATGAGGTTGCATCATCTTTTCCATCGATATTCATGTCCAAATCTTTAGGAGCATTAGGCTGTATATCCAAAGAAAAACCAGTGCTATCTCCTTTGGCCTCCATGTCATTTGACATCACAGCATGCAAGATATCCTGTTGATCAGTTTTAGTGAATAGTAATTGTTCCTTTTGATCTCCATCCTCTTTGTTGTTGGAGTTAAGCGAAAGACGCTCCACAGATTCTTGAAGACTAAATCCATTGGAAGGACTGATTTCATCTGAAATACTTTCCCCACCAGAGCTGCTACTACATATGCTATCTGGAGGAGATATCCATCCTTTATCTTCAGCAGACAAATAATTGACAGCAATCAAACCTTCATCCTCTCCTTCAGGTTCTCCGATTATTTCTCCTTCCACGCCATCATATTCAGTATAACTTTGAATGAGGTTTTCCCTTGACAAATTCGTTTCCTGTGACCTATCTTCCAGGGTAGCTTCTACACCTTCAACGGCCTATAGATAAAACAGATAAAAATTTAAAACATATAGAACAACTCCAGTCAAGCATGAAAACAGAATTTAAAAAATGGCATTACCTTATGCAGCTTAGCAGCATGGAGGCTTGCAGAGTGAGCAAGCTTAGTCAGGGAAGAATACAGTTCCTTCACAGAAGATACTAGAGATGGTACCAGGGGCTTGAAAGCCTGGAAAGCCTCCTTAATCCTTGGATAATAGGATTGATATATAGCTTGCCCATGAATAGGCGATATCTCCATTTTGGTTTCCCTTTCCATTGTCATAGCATCAGTCATTGCAGCTACGTCCTTGGACAATACTGACTCAAGTGGAAAGATTATCTCACTTGCCTGACATAACTCAGCAAATCAGTATAAAGAGGTAATGGTGAAAAAAGAAACTTAATTAGAGGAAGGCTAACGTGAATTCCCAAAAAAAAAAAAAAAAGGAAAACATATACAGTATCAAAGTTTCAATAACAGCAAGGTGATGGAACCACAACCCAGTCATATAATTTATAAATAGATTATTATTAAGAAAATAAAAAAATAAGGAAATGAAAACCCTAGACATTGTTTATGAGAAATCACCTTTGCTATGGATTCCATAAGGGAACGATGCATTGCTGCAGCCTCTTTTCCCAAGTTATGCACATCATGAAGACCATCGCTTATAGCTAGCACCTATAATGTCAAACAAAGAATATTGGACAAAGAAAGTGAGATGGGGGTGCATTGAAAGTTCAGACTGCTGAAAATGCCACTGAAGACTGTATTGAGAGACAAAACAAAGAAAGTTATCGAAAGCGATAACCAGCAACACCAAGAAGCAGAACATGGTAATCTATATTATGTTCACAATTAAATCTTTTCAGGATATTTAACTCTTCAATCATAATAAAAGGTAGCAGCCTTTACAAAAAGCCACTAACGGAAGAAGAGCCTACAACAAAACTCAAGTGAGAAAAAGATTACAAACCTCTTCAAGCATGGAACCACATTCAGAAGTCAAAGCAGTATGTCCATTCGCAACGTGACAAAAAGCAGAGAGTGCGATGCTAGCTTCACATGCACAATCTCTCATTTGAAGCAGAGTAGTTTGCAAGTCCTCTGAATTGGTTGAAACCCCAGATACATCATATCAATTCATGTGTGAGATAAATTGTAACAGGAAAGTAAAACATAAATCCACAAAAATATACATAACAAAATTGAAAATTACAGAAAATATTACAACCTGAGGCTGACTTTGCTTTTGAAGAAGCCACAGAGAGTTCATTAGAGGCAGAAAATAAACCATTGGAGGCAGCTTCCAAGCTGCACTTTGCTAACTTCAATTCCTGTTCAGCCCCTGATCCAAAATTATACAGTTCAGTACTTCAGTGACTAAATAAAGAATAATAAGTACTGAGCAGAAAAAACGGAATCACTCACGAGAGAAAGAATGGAAAGTGACTTCCAGCCTTGCCAATGCATTTAAATATGCTTGCTGCCATGCCCTTTTATCTCCACTGGTTCTGAATGGAAATAATTCACCAGGAACACAAAGTATACCATCTCTTGATGCTTCAAACTCCAAAATCGACAAAGAAACTCTCATAATGTCAGCAGCCTTTTCGCGAGCTTCCTGCAACAACTTTTTCCTCTGCTGCAAATGATCATGGAACTCAGAAGGAATTCCAGCACCCTTGTAAGAGGTATTGCCAGTCACGCTGGAATTTGGACCACCACAAGCCCAATTCATGGCTCTTTCCAGCTGCCCTTCAGCTGTGATAGAGGTCCTTTCACAAGACTGCAAGCATTCAATTGAACTAGCTATCTTAGAGACGGAAGATTGCATCTTTTCCAACAAATTAGGTCGGTAGATATCCAGAACAAGAGGATACATCTTGTCATCACTTTCTAGAAATTTATGAGCTATGATCCTGCTATCATGTGAAGGATTTAAGGTCATATCATTCATCCATTCCATTTGAATAATCTCTAGGCTAGTTCTTTTAATAGCCTCCTTTAGCTCATTCACTTGTTTCCTCAAAAGAGATGCAGCTGACTTTGCTGCTCTGACAGTTTCATGTGCACTGCAGTACTCTTCAAGCATTACTTTCATTTTTTTCTCATCACTAAGATCCTTCTTCAATTTATCAAATCCATGCTCTTTAAACCCTTCCAATTGTTGCTTTAACTTCTCAACCTCTTTATCTAAGCAGTGCACTAATGCAGGAGCAATTCGTTCTTTGATGTATAGGCTCATCAGGACATGGAGGTGCCCTACCAGCTTTTTCTTTATTGTATCAATAAGCTGATCCATACCCAAATTCTGATCAATAGATGAAGATACATTATGGATGGTAACATCAAGGATGGAATCCATTACTGCAACTTTCCAAGCAAAAAAATCAATACCACTCAGTAAACCTTTGAATTTCCAGATATATTCGGACAATTGGCATCCAGATGTGATTATGTTAGTTAATTTGGAAATATCAACTTGACAGAAACTTGAATCACAATAAGAAAGGAGCTTCTTGTCCTGAGACTCTAATCCAGAGAAAGGTCTGTCCAATGTAGATAATAACACATTGTTTCTAAGACCATGACCTACTCTCTCTTCCTCAGAACCAAGCAGAGATAGAAAATGATGTTCTGAAGAAACCAGACCATCTCTTATGCCAGCTTCTTTATTAATTAGGGAAGAGCTCCGTGCATCCTTTTGATTCCATGTGTGGTGAAGTTCGTCTAGTTTTGCCCTACAAGCTTCTTCTTGAGAAGCAAGTTCCTCAGCTTCCTCCCAAGAAAGATGATCTCTTCCTTTCATAGCAGCTTCTTCAAGAGCCAACTGTTGCTCTGTGATGAGACCAACATTCACAAAGTAGCCCTTTTCCAGTTCTTCCAGAGATGCCCTCTCTACTTCAACCTCAACAAGCTGCTCCAATGCAGTTTCAACAGATCCCCGGATATTGGACAATGCTCCAAATGCATCCACTACTTCTGAATCAATGGAAACAATGGATTTAATAAGCTCTGGAAAAATAGCTTCACTCATATGTACAACAAAATCCTTACACGACAACAAAGTAGCTTTAAAAATGGAAGCCCAATTCTTGTCAGAAACTTCTGTATCACCAGTTGCTGCTCCATTACTAACAGAATGCTGAAGATCAATAATAAAATCCATAACTAGAACACATTTTTCTATTTGCTCTTCTAGCTCAAAGAATACCATCCCAAAGTCAGACTGAGGCAGACTGCCCACATTTCCTAAAGTACTTGACTCGTTAAATATATTTTGTACCTTATGTTTCATGTCATCATACAGAGAGCATAAGGCTACATATAGAACAGACAATAACTTCTCTTTCTTCATATCCACTTCTACTTTGCTATCTCTACTACCCTCGTGTTTAAATTGTATATGTGGAAGAGAAGGAAAGAGGTCCTCATTCCTTGTAAACCCACTAGATTGCATATAATTCTGAAAAGCAGATAGAACACGATTCTTAGCCTTCAATTCTGCTTCAGAGCCAATAGAGTTTACAAGTCCAGCATACTCCTCCTCGAGTTTCTCTATCTCTAAAGCAAACCTCTTCATTTTAAGACAGAGATCATCCTGGCGATGTCTGACATAATCAAGATCATCTCCATGCATCTTCGAAATAAGCTCACCAGCCTGCCTCCTCGCCAGGGAAAGCATATCAGGGGAAAGTGAATTGATGGACAATTGTAAGACTTGTGCCCAACTGTGTACAGGGCTTGTTGCAATGTAATTTAAGGGTAAGAATCTTTGCAGAGAAAGAGCATATGCTTGAAGTGCTATTACTGCAGATGAAACTCCATCGTCCAGCTCAGCTATGAGCTGAGAAACTTCCCTGTCTATTTCATGGCATTGTGCTTGTGTGGGTTCAGGAACAATAGACAATGGAACACCTGCTACTGAAACAGCAGAGGTAAGAGATAAAGCATCTTCGACACAGCTTTGCCCTATACTGGCTTTGACTTCAGATATGGAATCATTCCGTAAAGCATCAATGAACCTTCCATGCTGCTCTAACCAAGTGGTTGCTTCTTGGACTTTCTCAGCCACACCAGCCTTAGCCTGAGCAAACTCCCGAGCCTGAACTTCATACTGGGCACGAGATTTCTCTGAGCGGGAAGTTGCGTCTGAGACCAGTGATTTTGCAGATGTTTCATTGAAAAGAAGAGTAGACCTCTCTTGGTCAGCACGGTAAAATATAGCCGAGACAAGTTCGTACTGGTTTAAGACATTCAAAAACCTCTGCAAATAGAATTCCAAGTTTAAACAATACACTATAGTACAGTATACAACAAATATATAAATATATAAAAATATGAGAGACCTCAAAAGAAGATTCAATGGCCGGGGCACTAGCTAGTAGTAAATCATGATGTTCCTGCCAAAGAAGACAAACTTAGTGAACTTCCTCATGTTAACAATGAATTCTGTGATTGGGAAATTACGAAATAACTTAAATGACAAAGCATGTTATAAAATAACTCTAAAATGGTCCAAAAAAAAAAAGAGCTACAATGTTCACATAAATTAAAAGTGGCTCCTGAGTGCCTATAACTGAAATACATGCCACATATTGATATGACAGTTGACAAATGCTTGCTGTCACCGTTTTCATTAGAAAGGTAAAAGATTACCATTGCTCATAATTTATAATTTGAACAACACATTTTAAAGATATATTAAATTATGTCAATATTTATATTGAAAATAGTTAAATACTTATTATAAAAATTGTTGACCATTATAAGTTCTATCATACAGCTACAAGCCTCAGATCCATAAAAATACAAGTCTGTAATAAGACAGCACAACATTTGATGCTGAAAAGGTTGAGGTATTGATCTAAAAAAATGCAAACCTTGAGTTAGTGGTTTCATAAAGCCTTTAAGAATAGCATGTTAGGTATTCAGCAGCAATTACTCAATACGGATCTCACCATAAGTGGGTACAAGTCATTTATTATAATCAATCAGGAATTCAGGACTCTGGAAAATAATAAATGGGTTCAACTACTAGGCATATAACCAGAGACCACAGTTTAAATAGGCCAGAATAAAGGAGTACCTGTAAAGGAACACGCATCTCTTGCACTCGAGAAGCAAATAAACTTAAGCTAACAGCCAATTCCATCCCCTTTCTTTCCTCACCACCAATAGCAGCATCATCATGAAAATCTCCACGTTTCCACTCCACCAGTGGATCCCACACAAAGACCTCCAATAACATGAGAAGTAAATCTTTATTCCGTCTAAGAACACCAATTACTGCTTCACAGTTTGCCCTGAAGAGTCCTTCAATTCCAGTCAACCCTAAAGCAGCTTCAAGTGTCTGAGTAAGGCGGAATGGCACAATCTCAGGAACCTTTAGCCTTTGTCCTTTCTCAAAGCACACATTGTAATCAATATGTACAATGTCCCCACTAAAAAAATCGATAAGAATGTTATCCAAATGTCTATCCCCAAGGCCAAAGATGTGGCCCACCATACTCATAGCAGCTAAGCTACCACAATACCTGCATAGAGAAATCACAATAGACAAAGTATTTAAGAAACACAATGACATCTTTTAAGTATAATAGTTCATTTAAGAAATTGTAGTTCCTTAGGGTTTTATAAAATTCATAATCTATAAAGAAGGCAACAATTGCAAAGAAACCTTGTATAAGATTGTATTAAACGTTTGACTCATGAATTCCTGTCAAACAGTTTCATTCTTTATTAATGCTAATTTAAGCCATAGATTGTTATTACCTCTTCAGTTTTGAGCTGAAAGCACTGAAACTCTCACTTGCACACCAGAGTTCTTGATGAAGAAGCTGCTTGGGAGTCTCTTTCATAAGATCCAAGAAAACCTTAAGCTTAACTTCATGAGGCCAATCTCGTCTTGAAATAACTCTCTTTATGCCTTTTTCTTTTAATGCTGGTATAATTTTCCCATAGAACATGTCACTTGGCCGGGGAACAGGTGGAGGAACTGTATCTTTCACATTGCTGCCACCCGTGGCCAGAAGTTGGGCCATTTGAACTCTTTGCTGCCAAGATTTGAAAATACTGTAAATGCTTATTACATTATCCACCCACTGGATGAGACCAGCCCGGCCACTAATTGGTGTTACAGAATAATAACGAATACCAACTGACCGACTTCGAGTTTCAGAATATGATTGAAGAAAACTATTAACCGCTTGCAAAAGTTGCATGATTCGAGCATCAAGTCGTAAATCTTCTCTACCCTTTAAAAGATATGTATACTTTCCACCATCAGAGCCCAATATTACAAGTTTCTTAGGTTTGGTCTTGGTTGGTAGAATAGCCACTTGTTCGGAGAAAGAAGAAATTGTGACAATTCCCAGAGAATTGCTACTGAAGTCTCTGTCAGTTTCAGACAGCATTAACTGCTTTTGCTTCTCAAGCCCAGGCATCGGAACATCAGAAGAGGACAAGCGAGCCAGTTGTGGTGCAACTTCTTTCAAAGAAACTTCAGACTTTCTCTGATAAGATGCCAAGGATGCAGCAATATTATCAAATGGTCGCCAGACATCTCCAAGTGCTGAAGTAGAAGCAGGAGAATTTTTAAAGGCTAAAATTGCAGATCTTATCAGCTCTTTGTACTCATCCTGGAACCATTTCTCATGTGGAGTCTCAGGTTTTTTAGATATCAGAGCAAGACGACGCTCCAAGGCTACAACAACAGGGGCCATCATAGCAGAATATTTCGCAGCATTGATTTTGACTTTCTCACTGTGGCTAAGAGTAATATTTCCTGAAATTCTTGCAGCTTCTTCTTTTAGCAAATTAATACGCCTATGCACATCTGCAAAACACAGATGCTCAATATCTACGGCCAAAAATTTTCATCTCAAAAGCTTAATTACAAACGTATGGGCTACATAGCAGCTAAAGTCAGTAATCAGTATAGTAAATATATAAATATGAAAAAGGAAAGCAAAGGTCAGAATAGCACCCACTTCAGAGTACATCAATATTTCAAAATGTGTACTCTGTAAGATTAGTACTTCTAAGGAAAAAGTTTTACAAAAATTTTCCAAGGAAATGCAACAGCAATGAGCTAAGGCTACCTCCATGAAGATCTTGGAGAGTGCTGAGCCATAGTTCCTCCCAGAGAACAGTTACATTTCCTAATTCATAAATCATGAGCTTGACATCTTGTACCAGCCTTGGATAAAGCTTCATCTGAATGATGATAAAAAGGGTAAAAGACCATCAATCAATCAATAACAGAGAGAAACATTAGAAACATGGCACCAAGGACAACTTAAAGCTGAATGAACAAGGACTCAATATTGAAACATAGTGACGCAAGACATTACTAACAAGTCTAAAAAGTAGAGATAAAATTAATAGTAGATAAATTATAAAAAAAAAAAAATAAATAAAAAATAAAATAAAATAAATAAACAAATAAATAAAATCATAGTGGATCAAGTGACCAGCCATCAAATGAGTAAACCCAAACAAGGTTGGTTTCAACTCTTTCAAGTTTCAACAAACCTACGGAAGGACCTCCTTCATTGACAAGTCAAACGAACTAGTAGAGATTTCACCGTTGCAAGCACTATCAGATTACTACAAGAGTATCAAATATGTATAGGTGCTATGAATTTAAGGTGAGTCTTGAAACAACTTAGGGTTCCTCAAAAAGATTAGAACGGATCAGAAAAAGATAGCAATAAAACTTATGTCAGCAATCAGCATATCAGGCTTTGGCCCTTGTGACAGGTGAGGAATGAGGATATGAAGGTCGGTAAAAAATAATTTAAAAAAACAAATGATTCAGGTCTATATTCTTGAAGAAATAAACACTGTATGCCTATAACAGCAAAACACAGTACACTAAATTGCAGAAGCATTAAGTGAGAGGGACTGAGAGCTGTAAATTACCAAACATTCCAGAATACGCTGAAGCTCCTCTGGCGGTTCTTCATCAGAAGCATTAACATCGACAAGAGTTGGATACACAACAGACCACGGAGACGACTTTGCCAGCATCATTAGCAAGCCTTCCAATTGCTTCCGTGTTTCGGGTTCTGGATGAGAGCATAGTCGAGCAAACAGCTGTGGCGTTACTTCCTAAAGATGACATTTGATCAGAACATTGTGGAAGAGTTGCAGGAAAAGTAATGTAGGATATGGGGTGGGAAAATGTGATACCTGCCACGGTAACAACGGCACAGAAGATAGGGCAGGTTCAAGTGTGTCCTTCAGCTCCAAACCATAATTGAGCATAATATGTAGTATATACAGAGTAGCCCTTAAGCTTCCAGTTTTTTTACTGAAGGATCCACAATCATGGTCAATGGATGTGAAACTACCAAGCCTTGAGGAAGAGTACGAAAGGTACTGCATGAAACCATATGCAGCGTGCCCGAACAAAGAAACTCTTCTCTTCCTCAAAGACCACCAGATATCAACCATGACAACCATAGCACTGACATAAGATGTCATAACATTTTCTTCTGGGTGAACATCGTGATTATGAAAAGTCATCCAAAGCTCAGATGACACTGCAGATGACAGAGGCTCAGAACCAAAATTTTCCACACCAGGTGCTCTTGCAAAAGATTCAATAACATCCACTAGTTTCTGCACCAAAGATGTTTGATTTAGGCGATTCGCCTCATTGGATGATTCAACTAAGGAACACCTCTCTTCCCCTTCATTTGAATCATTTGCACAAAGAAGTTCTGAAATAACAGATCTAACTCTCGAAATTTCATCTTCAGTTAAACTGGTCATATTTGGCATCAACTCTTGACGAAGGACTGGAGAAAGAGGGGACGAATGAAGGACAGCTCCCTGAGATGGGTTTAGACTCTCTTTAGCTTGAGAAAAACACCAAGATGCATATGAAATCCAAGTCTTGCCTAAAGTAGGGCAAAGCTGCGTCGATAGCTTTGTTGCTGTGCCAACAATTTCCTCAATGACTAAGCGTGTACTTGGTTTAGAGATCAACTTCTCTTCTACCAAGGATTCATCACCATCACCAAACTGGCTAAAGTCAGTAAGAATATCAAGAGCAACATTTTCCAGGCTAAAATCAGCATAATCCCGCTTCAACCAATTTGAGAGCTTCAGACACGCCTTAGCCTTTAATGGACTATCGTCAGCAGCAGCATCTACATCTTCTAAACCAAAAAAGCCAGACTTAACATATGACCACATATTCGTGAATGCATCTGCAAACTTCTTTTCAGCATACAACAGCAGAATATCCTCATACTTCAAGCTTGATGTTAGAAATACACGGTTACTTCCCTCAAAGCAAGTATCAGTTTGATCCCTGAGATACTTCTTAAGATTGTTTGCCAGCCCAAAATTTCCCTGCTTGCGAGCTAAGCACATTAAATCCTTGCATAGCTGCAAAGTAACAGATGAAATAGGCAGGATGGTTTTGTATACCCTAAGAAGCTTCAGCCATGAGCTACAATCCTGGTGGACTACACTCATTGGCAGATAAACTGCCTGCCAAAGTGAATTTACTATTGATTCAAACTGCTTAGGTTTGTCCTGAATGTTAGCCAACCTCCAATCCTCTTCTAATGCATATATGCAGTGCAAATGTATGGCATATGGTGCAGCCTCTGGCAACCCATCAAGTGGGAGAATAGTCAGAGCTTCATTCAGCAACAACTTGGCCTTATGCATCTCATCAGGCATCATGTCCATTTTATCTTCAGTTTTATAAAGCAATCCCTGCAAAAGCATCTGCTCACTCCTTTGCAATGCCAATTTGGGATCGAGAGTAAGTTCAGAGCTACTTTTGGGTGTTAAATCTAAGGATGCCCATGATGCCCGGTAGTCACCCTCATCAAATTGAGCTAACGCATGGATTGCATTCATTTCATTTCCAGCAATAGTTAAAGCACCTGAATAACTTTTTCCAGCATGCTTTGCCCGTAAAGCTTGCAGCTCCAGCAACCAATAATCAAGTGACTGCCAATCTGAAATAGCACAATAGCTCTCAATGACACGTCCAATTATATATTGTATTCCATCAGCTTCCATAGAACTAAGGGATTCTTCTGTCTGAAGCAAATGAGTAAAGACAGCAGCAGCTTTTTCATATTGTCCTTCTGCTTGATGTACTAAACCAGTGATCCACGAGAAAGGTCCATAAAGCTGATAGCTATTATCAGCTTGTTTGCTTTCATCAAACAAAGAAGAAAAGCTCATATACGCCCATTTCTGCAAGCCAATTAAAGCTGCTGATTCATGTTTCTTAGACAGAGCCTGAGCCATGTGTTGCACAATTCGCATCACATCTCCACTTAACTTTCCCCTGACATCAAGTGGGTTATCAACAGCCTGAATTCGAGACTTTTCTCTAAAGGAAGAAGCTACTGAACTTTTGAGCTCCTGCAAACGCAGGGAACAATACTGGATGATAGCATCATGGCACTGTAACGCCAAGCCAGCATTCATCATTGGCTCACATATGCGAGAAAACCACTCCTCACAAACCTTTTTGTTTGCTCGAAAAAACAAGGAACTCTGACGAGAAGCAAGAGGCAGCACAGAAGAACCTTCATATGCATTGTATACATTTTTCTTCAAAGCCTCAACAAAATCCAGCAATAACCTCATAGGCAGTAAATGGGCACCACTGGAACCTATTATGCTTAAACCTCCATCATTTTGCTCGCTATCAATTTGCAGCATATGAGATACATCCAGAAGCATTCTCTCTAGAGCTGCAAAAGTTTGAGTTGGACCACCGAGGTTAGTCCGAAGACGAGTAGCAGTGCAATATCGAGCAGCTTCATGTATAGCCCACCATACACCAGCCAAGTTATTCACTAAACTAGTTTTTTCAAGAAATTCAGCCTCAAACTTAATTTCCAGCCATTTACTATTGCCACTGGAACTTCCGGTTTCCTCCAGACTTTGGGTTAATTCCTTCGCACAATTACAGTGTTGAATAAGCCGTTGAATCCAGGAAGAAAGAGGTGCCTTCCATCGTTGTGAGATGTAACTCAAAATAGAAACAAGCTGCTGTGGTTGCAGACGTTGTGGCAGCTGCTTAAGGGCAAACACATGTCTCCAGTGCAAGTCAGCTCTATTTCCTGATTTACAGTCAGTGAGCCTGTCTGTTGTAACAGTTCCACAATCTGATGAGCCACAGAGATACACCGCAACCGGGAGGAAAAGGGAAAGACGCTTTACAAAAGCACTTCTTATTGTAGTATCTGGATCGCCAAGCTTTTCGAGGACCACTTCTGCCATCTGATAGAAGTCTCTGGGATGAACAAGTTTTGCTCGTAAAAGCATGTCAAATACTGTAGCCACTTGCAACCTCACTTTTGTTTCCCTGTCAAATGCAGCACCCAGTACAGAGGAAATCAGAGTCCAGACAGCAGAACCATATCCAGCATCATCATAAGGATTTATGGGCACATTCAGACTTTCATATATTCTAGTTGCATCTTCACATGATTTATGAATCCAATCAAGGGCTTTGAGTTTTGCAGCAAGAGGAGAATTAGCTTCAAGAGCTTTCAAAAGGATGCTACTGTACTTGTTTAAATGCCCAACAATGAAATTACAATCCATACTAACTCTATTTGTTTTCTGAACAGAATCATTGCTGCGAAACTGAATGGAGTACTTGCTCAATAGCTCGACTGAAGAAATCCTACCTAAAGTTTCAAGAACAACTACTTGCAGCTCTACACAGCTTTTGACAGACAACTGAAAAGGATACGACTTCGTAATTACAAATAATGCTAGACGTTCTGACCTTTTGCACAACAAATTAGCTATGTCAGGTGAGGCAGTCAAACTATCTGTCTTGTCCAGGCAAATACAGCTCAGTAAGACTTTCAAATTATACTTAATTAAGGCAAACAACTCCATCTTTGAGAAAGAATCAGTACTGGGACGGTTAGTATCCACATCTCTACAGACAAGGACTTTTTCTAACATATGAGACAACATGACCATCTCTTCGAATAATGAGCTAATTGCATGTTCAACAACTTCATCATTCCCATGTTGAAGCAAGAAAACATAAGTAGCAGCAGCACTTGCAGTCACTAAATGATTGGGATGCAAACGCAGCTGAGAAATTGGAGAATCCCATTGCAAAATCTTATGAACAGAAGAAGGAAGAAGCCCCATTTTTTGCAGGGACAGCAATTGCAGATTAGTTTTAAGAACACCGTGAATCTGAAAGGACATAATTTTCCCCCCTTCAGCAGGTTTTATACTGTCATCCACATCCAAACTCAGAAATAAAACATCAAGAGCAAGCGGATAAAAGGTGGAAAACTTTTCCTGTAATATTTCGGCCAAGAGAGTCAAACACCTCCAAGAATCCTCAATCCACTTTGACCACCCGAACTTTTTCCCCATCAGAGACAAGCATCCCAGCAACTTGGGAATCATTTTACTCAAAGGCTCAACTATCTGTTCAAGAAGATTAATTTCTAGCAAACCTGAAGCCGTTGATTTTAGTACAGTCGAGAAACAAGAAAATAAAGCAAGCAATCTACGAAACTGTTGAGGAGTTCCAGGACTTCCATCTTGTAGCAGCATATCCATATCACCTAAAAACTTGGACAGCAAACTCAAAGGGAACTGCAGATTACTCACCCAATATTTCTGAAACTGCAAGAAGCTGCCCATAATAACTTGTCTATCAGACTCAGCAAGATCCGGTAACATTGCCCATCCGAGTAGCAGGTCAACAATATCAACAAAGTGGGGCTGAAAACATCTAAAAAACTTCAAGGATAACACAGTTAAAACACCCAAAATCTGATGCAGCAGATTCAAGGAGGTCCTCTCATCCTCAAGCAGTTCTTGACATGCTTTGAGTATAGGAAAAGCATACCGCTCAGTGGCTCCTACATCCCCTACATTTAGGAATTCGCGCAGACTTTCCAGAGCCAGCTCCATTGACCCATCATTTGCAGTCATATTTTTCAACAATGGCAACGCCCAATTAATAAATCGATCCACCAAAGTTCCCAGTACAACATGGTTCTGTCTTCCATTAGAACCCGGCGGAATTGTACACAAAATCGAGCAGAGCGCTCCATATCCAGTGGCTGCTGCCCGACGAATTGCATATGATCTGAGCCACATATTTAATAAAAAAAAAAAAAGAAAAAAAATGTCACAATTATTTTTCATTACATTCTCCATTTCCAAATTGAAATCCACTAATTCAACACCCAGGGACAAATACTCTATAACACTACATCTCTGATTTATAGCACAGGAAACACAATTGAAAAAACAAATTCTCAAAAATCGAAAGCTATTTTCACTGGAAAACTAATAATTCTAGTAATTGAAAAAGAAATTGCAATACATAAACAAAATCAATTCCAACAAGCTCAATCAATCAGAACAAAAAAACAGCAGTAATCAAAATAGCAACAAAATAAACCCTAAAATAGAAAATTGAAAGATAAAAGAGGAACATACTTATCAGTAAGAAGCTGAGAAAAGCCTTGAAAGAGAAAAGTAGCGGAGTGAGAAACGAGAAGTGAGTTAGGAGGGAAAAGGATGAGACGATGAAGCGAGTTAATGGCGGAGAGTCGATTGGAGTCGTCAGCTTCCTGAGTCGGCGACGAAGAAGATGGTGCGGCGGCGGAAGTGGCGGCGGAAGAGGCGGTGTCGTCTTTGGCGAGGGCAACGGAGAGAAGAGCAGCGAGCTGTTGTTGTTGATGGTGAAGTCCTTGCATAGTCGTCGTCGTCTTCTTCGTTGAGTTTGAGCATTTTCTGGAATTAAGTTGAGTGGTGGTGGTGTTGTTTCAGATGGTTTGGAATTGTGACCGCCATTGTTGTTTGTTGTGGAAGTTTTGACTCGCCGGAGAAAGTTTTTGAGAGATTTTTTTTTTGTTTGTTTTAGAGACTTGTTTATTTCTATCTTAAAAATAAAAAAAAAAAAAAAAAAAAAAAAAAAAAAAAAACTCCCTCAGTTGCTTCATTTCTCCGTGTGCGTTCATTTTTCTGTGCGCGTTCATTTCTTCGTGCGCGGAGTTTTAGAAAAAAGTAATAAAATATGAAAGTAATGGATTAAGTGAAAGAATAAAAAAAAATCACAAATTTTTGTAATTTTATTATTTTTTTTTTAAAAAAATACCACAACTCTTCTCTCTATTCTTTTCTTATCTTCTTCTCCAAACCATACATCACCAACAATCATATCTCTACTATACCCATTTTCTCTCTCCTCTTTTCTTAGCTTCTTCTTCAAGCCAAACCACACATCACCAACAACCATATCTCTACTCCACCCATTTTTTTCTCTCGTCTTTGCCAAATTGCTGCAATTAAAGCCCGAAATTGTAGAAATTGGGTGTTAAATTGCTGTGAAAAATTGTGATTAATTATCCTTAAAATCATCAACAGCATTTAAAGTAGTGAAATTGATGAGAACCAAAGAAATGTGAGCTCGTTTTCTTCATGGAATCTTAGATCAAACATTCTACGTCAAAAATTGTAGGGTGTTACTAGTTTGGTTATGAGAACTTGTAGGTGTTACTGGTTTGGTCAGGGGTTACATGTAGGGTGTTACTGGTTTGGTCATGGGTTACTTGTAGGGTGTTACCGGTTTGGTGAGAGTGTTACTGGTTTGGTCAGGTTACTTGTAGGGTGTTACTGGTTTTGGTCAGGGGTTACTTGTAGGGTGTTACTAGTTTGGTTAGGGGTTACTTGTAGGGTGTTACTAGTTTTGCTCAAGAGTTACTTGTAGAGTGTTACTGGTTTGGTTGGGGATTGCTTGTAGAGTGATGTTATAATTAGTTTTGCTCAAGGGTTACTTGTAGGGTGTTACTGGTTTGGTATGGGGCTTACAAGTAACCGTTGAATAAGTAACAAGTAACCTTTGAATAAGTAATTCATATAAGTAACCTTTGAAGTAACTCATATAAGTAACCCCTGAATAAGTAATTCATTCAAGTAACCCTTGAATAAATAACTCATACAAGTAACCCTTGAATTAACCCATACAAGTAACCCCTGAAAAAAAAAATACAAGTAACCCCTGAAAAAAATACAACTAAATCTTGAAAAAAAAATACAAGTAACCCCTGAAAAAAAAAATACAAGTAACTCTTGAAAAAAAATACAAGTAACCCCTGAATAAGTAATCCATACAAGTAACCCCTGAAAAAAATAAATACAAGTAACCCCTGAAAAAAAAAATACAAGTAACCCCTGAATAAGTAATTCATACAAGTAACCCCTGAAAAAAAAATACAAGTAACATCTGAAAAAAAAAAATACAAGTAACCCCTGAAAAAAAAAATACAAGTAACCCCTGAAAAAAAAAATACAAGTAACCCCTGAAAAAAAAATACAAGTAACCCTTGAATAAGTAATCCATACAAGTAACCCCTGAAAAAAAAAATACAAGTAACCCCTGAATAAATAATCCATACAAGTAACCCCTGAAAGAAAAAATACAAGTAACCCCTGAAAAAAAAATACAAGTCCTGAAAAAAAAAATACAAGTAACCCCTGAAAAAAAAAATACAAGTAACCCTGACAAAACCGGTAACCCCGTTATGCGAGTGAATAATAACCCCGTTATACTGCGTAATCCGTTATTTTTACTGATTTGGCAGCAGGCCACACGGTGTGACCTGCTGCACCAAAAAAGCTCTGTAAAAAAATTACAGAGTATAAAAAAAAAGCAAAAGTAATGGACAAAACTGGAGGAGAGAGAGAGTATGAAATTAATAAATATAATAATATTGGGTCCACTAGAGTGAGAGAAATGAATCAGATATTGTAAATGCTTCATAAATAAGGAAAATGGAGGCCATAAAGCTACGGAGTAGTATTTAAAAACGGCCGAAAATGAAACGTGGAACAAATATTTAAAAACGGAGGGTGAATACTTTCTCTGTTTTTTTTTTTTATTGAACCATACAAGTTGGGCACAATAATTTTGATGGTGGAAAAAAGGAAGAGAGAGAAAGGTAAAATTACAATAGTTGTCATGTGATATAAACATAAACTAAAAAATAAGTGTGAAAAAATATCGGTATGTTGAGCATTTACAATGTGAAAAGAGATAAATTTTTTGTCTTAAAATGGAAGTGATGCAATATTTGCGAAACTTTCTTAAAAACCAAGTTGTGCAATATTAAAAGAACAGATGAAGTATTAAGTTAAAATAATTTCATAATTTCAGTTTAACAAAAATAAGTTTAGTTCAGTAAAAATCAGTACCTTTAAAAAAGAAAAAATATACTTCCTTTGTTTCTTTATAGTTGCAACAAACACTTTTATCACGATATTTAAGAAAAAGTGGACCTCATATGATATAATACACTTAAAACGGGGTTACGCGATTGTTAGCAATTTAATCAAGTGAGTCATGAGTTTTTAAATAAAGGTAATAACAGAATTTGCACCATAAAACAATAAAGTGTGTTGTATCTATTATGACATTTCTATTGTAAGAAAGTGTTGCAAATATGATGGCCCTCAAGCCCTAAACATCGTTTTGGTATAACCTTAAGCTAACAAACATCCTCATGGGCGTTAGATAAACATTTAATACTTTTTCTAAAGTGGTATTAATTTAGGAATGCGTGTCAAAATCATATGCCGATCGGCGTAATTAATGTTCATTTTAATCTAAATTTTTACTAGTAGTTATCTTATCCAATGTCCCGAGGACGTTCGTTAACTTTTTCCTAATATAAAAGGAAAGTTTATCAAATGCAGCCATTTAACATACATGCATTGCCAATTCTAGCCTTAAAAATTAAAATAAAATTATGGAGCTTGGTAAGAGTCAAACCTAAATCTCATCACTTCATGCTTAAAATTAAAATAATGTTTCCCTCGGTTCAAGCCAACAAAAGAAAGGAGCATCATCCTCAAGCCTGCCACGAACATTTATAACAACAAATAAGGATCATATATGGTTCCAAACGGAATTATATGACCCCGAGATATATCCCCTATAATTTCAAGACTTTTCGACACCGGACCCCGAAATCTCCAAAATTTCTCAAAAAGCATTCAATTTCGGAATTTTTTGACTTTTTTTCGCTCAAATATAAAAATTTCCAAAATGTTTACCAAGGTCCCAAATACCTTCCGACTGTCCAATTGGGTGGGTGGAACCATCCAATTTGCCTTTAAATGACCAATTTACCGGTTTACAACTTACACTGATTTCATTAACTCAAGTCTACCACGAACATTTATGACAACATGTAATGATCATATATGGTTCCAAACGACATTAAATGACCCCGAGATGTATCCCCTAAAATTTCAAGACTTTTCGACACCAAGCCCCGAATCCTACAAAATTTCTGAAAAAGTGTGGATATTACCCTTCAATTTTGAAATTTTTACTTTTTTTTTGCCCGAAAATAAAAATTGCCGAAATGTGTACCATGGTCCCGAATACTGTCCGAGAGTCCCATTGGGTGGGTGGAATCAACCAATTTGCCTTTAAACGACCAATTTACCGGTTTACAACTTGCACCAATTTCATTAACTCAAGTCTACCACGAACATTTATGACAACAAATAATGATCATATATGGTTCCAAATAGCATTATATGACCCCGAGATGTATCCCCTAAAATTTCAAGACTTTTCGACACCGGGCCCCGAAACCTCCAAAATTTCTAAAAAAACGTGGATATTAGTCTTCAATTTTGGAATTTTTTGACTTTTTTTCGCCTGGAAATAAAAATTGCCAAAATGTTACCATACTCCCTGATATCCTTCGAGGGTCCAATTGGATTGGTAGAACCATCCAATTTGCCTTTAAACGGCCAATTTAATTACCGGTTTACAACTTGCACGGATTTCATTAAGTTAAGCTTACTACGAACATTTATGACAACACATAATGATCATATATGGTTCCAAACAACATTATATGACCCCGGGATATATTCCCTAGAATCTCAAATCTTTTTGATGTCGGGCCCTGAAACCTCCAAAATTTCTCAAAAAGTGTGGATATTAGCCTTTAATTTTGAAATTTTTAGACTTTTTTTGCCTGAAAATAATAATTGCCGAAATTTTTACCATGGTCCTTAATATCCTTCGGGAGTCCAATTGGGTGGGTTGAACCATCCAATTTGACTTTAAACGGTCAATTTATCGGTTTATAACTTGCATCGATTTCATTAACTCAAGCCTACCACGAACATTTATGACAACAAATAATGATCATATATGGTTCTAAACAACATTATATGAGTTCGAGATGTATCCCCTAAAATTTCAAGAGTTTTTTACACCGGGCCTTGAAACCTCCAAAATTTCTCAATTAAAAAGTGTGGATAGTCTTTAATTTTGGAATTTTTTTGACTTTTTTCGTCCGAAAATAAAAATTGCTGAAATGTTTACCATGGTCCCTAATACCCTCCGTTGTTCAATTGGCTTGGTGGAACCATCCAATTTTCCTTTAAACGGCCAATTTAATTACCGGTTTACAACTTGCATACATTTCATTAACTCAGATCAAGTCTAATACAAACATTTATGACAACATATAATGATCAGATATGGTTCCAAACGTCATTATATGACCCCGAGATGTATCCCCTAAAATATTAATACTCTTCTACACCGGGCCCCGAAACCTGCAAAATTTCTTTAAAAGTGTGGATATTAGCCTTCAATTTTAAAAATTTTTGATTTTTTTTTCGTTCGAAAATAAAAATTGGCGAAATCTTTACCATGGTCCCTAATATCCTCCGGGAGTCCAATTGGGTGGGTGAAACCATCTAATTTGCCTTTAAACGACCAATTTATCGGTTTACAACTTGTACTGATTTCATTAATTCAAGCCTATCATCACGAACATTTATGACAACAAATAATGATCGTATATCGTTCCAAACGGCATTATATGACCCCGAGATGTATCCCATAGAATTTCAAGACTTTTCAAGACCGGTTCCCGAAACCGCTAAAATTTCTCAAAAAGCGTAGATAATTAGCCTTCAATTTTGGAATTTTTTGACTTTTTTTCGCCTGGAAATAAAAATTGCCGAAATGTTAACCATGGTCCCTAATATCCTCCGAGTATTCAATTGGATGTGTGGAACCATTCAATTTGCTTTTAAACGGCCAATTTACCAGTTTACAACTTGCATCGATTTACCGATTTACAACGACCAATTTAATTAACTTGCACCGAACCCGACTTGAACCGAAATTGACCCAAACCCGTTTTAACCCTTCAAAACCCGAATTTAACCCGGCTTGTTACTAACCTGACCTGAATTCAACCCGACCCGAATTTAACCCAAACTCGACCCGCAATCAACCCGACTTGTTATTAACCTGACCCAAATTCAACCCGAATTGTTATTGACCCGACCCGAATTTTACCAGACCTATTACTAACCCAACCCAAAAATTCAACCCGATCTGTTACTAACTCGACTCAAAATCAAACACAACTTGTTATTGTCTCGGCCTAAATTCAACCCAAATTGTTCCTGACCAGATTTTAAATCACCTTAAATGAAATTTAGACCACCTTATTATTGTTTATCAAAGAATTTTGTCTAGGGAGACCAAGTCAGTTCAGGCCAGCAAAAGAAAGGAGCATCATCCTCAAATTTAAGAGTTAAATATAGTATATATTTGTTGTATGGTCAAAGGAGATAATTATCTTCCTAAATGATGAACTATAGTTCCCTAGTATATTGTCATATATATAATTATAGTCAAAGGAAATAATTAGCTTGATAAAAATGATAATTATCTATTCATAGTTAGTTGAACCCGAATATGACCTGACTTGGAAATGACCCCGCCTGATTGTAACCTGCAAATTATTGCCTTGAACATAACCCGACTTGACTCCGAGAATGACCCGACTTGGAAATGACCCAACCTGATTATAACCCGCAAATTATTGACTAGAATCGAACCCGACTTGAACCCGAGAATGACCCAACCTGATTTGCTTATAACCCGCAAATTATTGACTTGAACCAAACCCGACTCGAACCCGAGAATGACCCGACCTGATTCTAACCCACAAATTATTGACTTGAGCCGAACCCGACTGGAACCTAAGAATTACCCTAACCTGTTTTAACCCGTGAAAACCCGACCTATTGTTCACCCGACCCGAATGTAACCCGACCTAAACCCGATAAGAAGTATGACCCGACGTGACCTGACTCAAGCATGACCCAACCCAAACCCGATCCGCATAGGTTATGGAATTAATCCGAATTGACCCAACCCGAGTTGACCCGACCCAAACCCGATCCGTTTACCCGAATTTAGACCTGTTCAACAGGACGGGCCGGGCTGGACAGGGCTTTATATGAGATGGCCCGGGATGGGCCGGGCCAAGCCTAATCTAAAATGGGCTAAACTTGTCCATGGGCCATTAAGCCCGGTCCGGCCAAGCCCATTTAAAAATGTATAAACAAAGTACAGCGGTAGAAGTATATGCTAATAGTCAACCTACCAAAACCTCCATATTTGTATTCTATTTTTGAGCTAAGTACGGAATACTATATCAATTTGGTACATTGGTTTAATTGGTTTGATCACATAGAAAAAGTCAATGGTTAAGTACGGAGTTTTCATTCTATTGATTGTAGATTTAGTGGCATTAGTGTCCATAGAGGTGGTCACTATTTCAAAACATTAGCATGTTCGCATGTTCTCACAAAATCATACAAACAAGAAGGTGATAAAAAAAAGAGCAGAATTGAGCGAAATCGAACAAACAAACTAAACAAGCAAACTGATCAAGCAGAATTGAGCGAAATCGAACAACATACCTTGGTAATTGATTGAGAGCGGCAAGCAAGAAGGTGATAAATTGAAGATTTAGAATTTGGGGATTTTTTTAGGGTTCATAATTTGGGGAAATTGGGAATTTTTAAAATTGTCGTTAGAAAGTTTTAGAAACAAACAAAAAAAATTAGGATAAAAAAGTCTTTTAAGTGTTACCCAATTTCAGCCTTTTTAACTTAGACCAAACCCTTTAAAAACCCATTATTTAATAGCCCTTTAAAAGCCCACTCCATTTAAATGTTGGATGGGTAAAACCCTTTTATAAAAGGGCTGGACAGGGCTTTCAATGTGCTCCTAACCCATTGAACAGGTCTACCCGAATTGACAGCTCTTGGTACAACTTTACTATGTTTGGAAATGTTTCTTTCAAGTGGCGCTGGTGTTGGCCGTAGCCTCCCCCTTAGTTTGGTTATCTATTAAATATTGGCATTACATTATGTTATTGACTTATTGTATTGTAGTTGAGTTGATTTTGGGTGAAATTTGAGTTTATTTTCCTGCTCCCAAGTTTGAATCTTTCCTCTAACACCTTTTTTTTTTAGACATTTCAATATTAAAAATTTCTAGTTCTGCTACTATTTGTATCTCTCTCCTCATAACATGAGAAATCAAGTTATTTCTCTCTCATGTCCTTAATTGTATATTACAAATTTGCAATGCATTAAACTGGAGGTGATTATTGGGCGGGTTGGGCCGAGAAAACCAGCTCATTCCTCAGGATAGACCGGATCGGGCCAAAAGTTATTTGTTCAAACCCGCCCAAACTAGCTGGGCCATGTGGGCTTTTTAGACCTGGCCAAAAAAAAAATCAATTAAAAATGCATAAAATACCATTCATTTCCAAGCCTACTCAAAAAATGTAAAAATTCGAATTAGGTAGGACATTCCGACCCGATTCGGGGCGGGAAAATTTGTCCAAAACCCGCCTAAAATCAGGTCGGGCTCACTTTGATGAGGTCTACATCAAACCCATGCATGCGGCAAACAATCCACATTCTCCTAGCTTGACTAACAGCGCACATGCAAATCACAATCTTGGTTTTGGCATCATGAACATGACCAGCTCCCTATCACACTCAATCAAGAAAGTGTAATCTCTTGTGCCAATGCTTACTATATAAAGAGTAACAACCCTTTCATATTTTTTCATCCATTATTTATTTTTGGCAGTGAATTAAGATTTGAAGAAATTGAAAAAAATGAAGCTTGCAAGTTCAGTGATTGGCGGCGACTGGTACTTCTACCGTGGACATGTCCACTGCCACTGCCGTTCCTCCAATGGTTGGCGAACAAACTCCAGTACGAGGCGGTTTAGGCCGCCGATTTGCTGCTGGCCCGTCCACTCAATCCGCCAACGGCGCCAAGTATAGGGCATTTCATCAAAGATGTATTTGGCTTATTGTTTCTGTGTATTGTATTCATGATTAATAATGCAGCTATACGAATATATAAGCTTGTGACTTGTTAGATCATGCATAATAAACCACCACCGTAAACAAATTAACGCTAAGTTTATTGAAACTGTAGTAAATTATTATTACGTGTTACAGTATTAGTAAGAGGTGTTGATTCGGGTCATTGAGTCAAGTTCATTAATCAACAAATATGCCATATTCTGATTTTTGTAAGATCGCAAAAATTAGAGTATGTCGTATTTCATTCAGCTAATATTCAACAAAAATACGCCATACTCTATTTTGCTAATGTATAAATTGAGCCATTAATATACACAAAAGCAAAAACCGCAACGATTGCAAAAATTTTAAAGCAGAAAAAAAAAATATAGGATGATCATATGGATTCACATCTCTATAAAACTAGAGAATGAGAATGAAATAAGCATGCCTAAAATATTGAATGGCTAATCACAAGAATAATCCTTTACCCCAAAAATTAATGACGCAAAATGTTATTTTTTTGCATTGTTCTAATGTTCTCTCATCTCCTTGTTCTTCTCCTTGAATTTCTCTATTCCAAATTAGGAGGATTTAACTCCAACACCAACCAAATTCTACTTTAAATTATATAACACCAACACAAGCAATCAACAATGCGACATCCTTCTTTATGAACATTGCACATTACGATCACAATCTTGGTTGTAGCATTATGAATGAATGAATATTACACCACCATCCTATCACACCCATCTAAGAAAAGCATATTTCCGACGTCAAAAGCTCATCAGATAATAGGGCTGCAACTCTGTAGTATTCTTGCATCCAGCCTAACTCTGGGCAGCAAATTAAGCTCTGAACAACGAAAGGGAAGAAGATGAAGTTGGCATATTCAAAAAGCTTATTTATAGTAATTATTGTACTGATTTTTATGGCCGAGGGGGTGACTAGTAGGGTTAGTACTTCTATAACTGGAAATACCCCTGCTGCTGGTGCTCCTAATGCAAATTCCATACCTGCTTTGCCACCACATGCTCTATCACCCGGTGATCTCGATCTTGCTCGCCGGTACGGTCAATCTGCCTTCCGAGGTGGGGGTTGTTACTGGGGATTTTTCTTTTTGGCATGTAATAAACACTATTAAACAAGCAGGTATAAGCTGTAAGAGGCAACTTCAGCGACCTTGATCAAATTGATGCTAGGTTTATAAGAACTACGGCTAGTTCGACTACGTAATGATTATTTAGTTAGAAGAGTAATGGGATAAACAAGGGGTTACTTTAGTTATCATACCCCCAGCAGAATAGTATAATAAGTTATAGAAGTATTTAATAGCATTTTCAAATAAGTAATCAATATGTTTGTTACGTTTCTGATTTATGCATAGATCTGTTCTGTTAAAGGGCTTAGTATTACACAATAGATTATTCGACAAGAACTTGGCATGACAATATTCGTTCACCTATTAATTTCAACACAACTATAAATAGTACGAAAAACATTTACCATCCATAGAATATATGCTCCAATGTGGTGAGGTTGAGTGATAACAAACCAATGTATCAGGACTACCTAGCCAGTTAAAGATTTAACATAACCAGTACACACCGCTTGACCGCTTGCACTGCTTGGTCGTTGTTTGCCACAGGTTGATCCATTGCAGATAGACCACCGCCATCCAATGATCCAAGCCTCCGAGGCAAGGCTATATTCTTTGTCGCCATCCAATGATCCAAGCCTCCACGGCAAGGCTATATTCTTTGTTGCCCAGATTTAAGGCAATCATGCCTGGCCCCCTTAGAAGAAGAAATCTAAACGGTTTCTCCTCAAACCTTTAGATACCAAATAAGAAACATCATATTCAGTGATACCAATTGTAGACCTTCATCAAAACATAGGATTTTTGGACCAGAAACAGATTCCCAAGATACCGTTGGTAACTTGTTATGGCGTGCCTTTTTCAATAAAGTTTTCAATATCCTCAATTCCCTCGACCAAAGAGATATAGGTGTTGTCATCAGGAGTAATGCCTCTATCAACCATTTCTTTCAGGAGCTCTTCAGCAAGAGCACCTTCTTTTTTCTTGCACAACCCTTGAATTAAGGCATTGTAAGTAAGAAGAGTGGGATTAAATCCTATATCAAACATTTCATCTCGAACCTTGAAGGCATCCTTCATATCACCTCTCTTGCTGTACCCACTAATAAGTGTGTTATAGCTAATATAATCCGGAGAAATCCCCCTCTCTTTCATCTCATCAAGAAGTTTTCGAGCTTCTTCAACCTTACCATCCCGACAAAGGCCCTGCATTAGCGTATTGTATGTGACTTCATCAGGACGAACTTTCCTTCTCTCCATCTTCCTCAAGACTAATAAAGCCTGCTCCATGTTCCCATTGACACAATGACCATTTATCAAAGCATTGAACATCACAAGGTCCGGAGTCACACCATTGCATGTTACCTTCTCAAACAGATCAGCCGCCTCCTTCATTCTCTTCGATTTGCTCAGGACATAAATAAGAGATGTGTAAGTAACCCTCGTAGGTTGAATCCCTTCAACTAACATCTCATCAAGAAGTTCAAAAGCCTTCTTTACATTTCCACTTTGACAGTACCCATTAATCAGAATGTTATAAGTAACATCATCCTTCTTCATACCCTTCCCTTCCATCTCCTTTATCAAGCTATCAGCAGTACCATCCTTACCCTCCATAAACAACGAATGTATAAGCACATTATACGTCGACAAAGTTGGTGCCACACCCTTCTTAATCATCTCATCCCTATAACAGAACGCCTTCTCCAAATCCCCTTTATTGCAAAACCCATCAATCAAAGCATTGTAATTCACAGCAGTAGGCACCAACCCATTTTCCACCATTTTATCAAAGAATTCCACACCTTCATCAAGCCTCCCTTCCTTACACAACCCATTTATAATCGAACCATACGTGTACGAATCCGGATAAATCCCCCTAACCTTCATCTCACCAAAAATCTTCCTAGCACTTTCGATCCTACCTTTTGAACAATATCCATTAACAATGGTATTATATGTCACAACATTAGGCTTAAACCCTACAATTTCCATAAACCCCACAAATTCCATTGCTTTTTTAAATTTCCCTTCTTTACAAAGCACATTAATCATAATATTAAAAGTATGAGTATTAGAACTAATCCTTAAATTAAACATTTCAGCATACAAAACCCAAGCCATTTGAGTAAAATTTAATCTAAGAAACAAGCTCAACATATCATTACAAGTTTCAACCTTAGGCAAAAACCCCAATTTATTCATCATCTTAAAACACTTTAAACCCTCTTCAGCTTTTTTCAATTGACACAAACCCCTAATCCAATAATCATAACAAATGCTAGAATCAACATTCAATTTTTCACGGGATTCCCCCAATTTAGTAAAAAAATCAGAGCTACTTACTAACCTGCTACTGATTATGCGTTTTGCTAGCTGCACAGCAGGGTTTGGCGAGGAAAGGAGAGAGATTATGACAAAAGCAAGGGAATTGGAGTCGATATCGAGGTGGGTATGATTGATTTTTTCGAGAAATTTGGAAATGAGGGTGGGTTTTGATCGGAGATTGAAGAGGGTAGTGGAGATTTCGGCGGGGGTGAGAGTGGGCGCAAGGTGTTCGATGAAATGCCACTGAGAGTTTAAGATTGAGGTTTGTAATTTTTGTTGGGTTGATTGGGCCACCGGTGGAGGTGGTGGCGGCGGCGGTTTCCGGGGGGTTGTGAAGGCGGCGGAGAGAGAGGAGAAGTTGTGGCGGTGGCGGAGATGGCGGAGCTTCATGGTAGAGACTAGAGAAGTAGGGAGTGAGTTGATAGAACAAAAGTGAGGGGAGTAGAAAACAGGGGAAACCGCAAGAATAACTAACAAGTGAACCTCGGAAAAATTCTCGTATTGCACCCTTTTTTTGTTGTTAAGAAAACTATTGTACACCGTAACTAGTATGGCTCGCTGGTTCAAAGTAACTTTGAAAATTGACTGACTTGGGGTAGCACTGTCAAAACGGTTTGACAGTTCGATTTCGGTTCGGTTTGAAATCGGTTCGGTATTTAATCGGGTCGGTTTGGAATCGGTTTAATTGTCTCACGGGTCGGTTTTGGTTCGGTTTAAATAGTTATCGGTTCGATTCGGTTTCGGTTTATTCTTAAGCGGTTTTAATTCGGTTCGGGTTGTAAACAGTCCGGGTAGTAAACGGTTTGGTGCAGACGGGTTGCGGTTTGTTAACGGTGCGGTGTAAACGATTTTTATCCCGGTTCAAACAGTTTCGGGTTGGAAACGATTTCGGGTTAGAAACAGTTCGGTTCTTTTTTGGTTCAGTTTATAACTGGTTCGGTTCTTTTTTGGTTCAGTTTTTAACTGATTCGGTTCTTTTTCGGTTCAGTTTATAACTGGTTCGGTTCTTCGATGGTTTAACCACTTTAACGCTATTCATATCGGTTCCATTTCAAGTTTACTAGATTACGGTTCGGGTCAGTTTCGGTTTCAAAAAATAAATTGTTTATCGAGTTATTTGGATTCGGGCAGTTAAATGGTTTTGGTTTGAAATTTGATAGTACTTGCTAACCTTTTGCGTTCACAAGTTTTATATAAAGTCGGCAAGTCGCGAATCATTTCATATTTAGGCATCATATTATAAACAAATTCTCATTGATTTTATAAATACATATTATGTTCTGTTTCAAGTTTAGTCATACTGATCTTACTAGTTTATTACGAAGTAGATTATAAGAGTTAGTGTATTAATGTATTATTGTTTTACAATTAGGTTATTATATGCTTCTTATTTAATCATTTAATCCATTTAATTATATTCCCGTAAAAAAAATCCGTTTAATTATATAAAAAAGTTTATAAACGGTTCGATTTAGAAGCGGTTTGGTTCATAAACGGTTCGGTTTATAACCAGTTCGGTTTTTAAATGGTTCGGTGCAAACGGGTAGCAGTTTGTTAACGGTTCGGTGTAAGCGGGTTTTTTGCTAGTTTAAATGGTTTCGGGTTGGAACCGGTTTCGGGTTAGATACGGTTCGGTTCTTTTTCGGTTCGGTTTTCTTTCAGTTCGGTTTATATTTGGTTCGGTTTGTTAACGGGTTCGGTTCCTATACGGTTTAACATTATTCGGGTCGATTCGGTTTCGGGTTTACTAAAATACAGTTCGGGTCGGTTTTCGGTTTCAAAAAAATCGGTTTTTAATCGGTTCGGTTCTCATTTGGGTCGGTCGATTTTGGGCAGTTAAACGGTTTCGGTTTGAAACACTAACTTGGGGTATAGTTGGTGACCTTGGTGTTGATTTGGTTTATTTCTAGCAAAGTGTTTGGTTTCTTGTAATATAAGGAGGGTGAGAAATTTAGGGATTAGAAAGTTATTAAGAAAACATCATTAATGATTTTGAAACTCTTTGCGTTTTTATTATTAATAAACTAGTTAAGTCTTTGTCATCTCAACTCTCATCTTTAGTAAGTACAAAGTAATTTGTAATACTTACTACTTGTATTTGATAATAAAACCTTATGCTTCTTCTTAATATTTTCACCATACAATCGGTTGTACCTTGCAAGTTACAATCGGCTGTTTAGTTTGCTCATTTGCACATATGAAAGTAGATTGGTTTTGCTCATTATCATAAATGAACAAATCGGTTTTCTTTTGAATGTGCATTATTTGATCTGTGCATGTAAGAACATAAGCGGGAAACAAATTTATTCTTTTAGAGCAATCACAGTTGTACAATGCAAGGTTGTAACTTATAAGGCACAACCGGTTGTATAATAAAAATCGTTGTCTTTTCTTTTCTATTTCAATTTCTTCTTTCTACCTAGCTAGTCCTTTAGTCCATTAATCAACATGAAACTTTTGAATCATCACTTCCTCTTTTCCCACTACAAGCTCAAATCCTCACTCTCACATGAAACAAACACCCCAAGAGGCGATTTCCTATAGTTTAGGTCTTGAATACAGCCGCTTTGACAATGATAGAAATCTTTACAACTTTGTGATTCATATCGGCATTTATTTTCTTTGGTTGAGTTTCCTTGTGATAAGAGTTCATTTGCGATTCTACTAGTATATTACCAATTAATTTTCGTGTTTTTTTTAAAAAAGAAAAAATATTTTGAACTTTATGGCCGTCAATTATAAAAATAAAAAATTATTTCGTATTTTGAGGCCTAACAAGTTTCCAATATATTTGATGACAAAACATACGTGTTATGTGATGAGGCTCAATTTTCTTTATACAATATACATGACAACTCACACGTAATGCGATGAGGTTTCTTTTCTCCATAATAATGTAAAAAAAAAGTACATAGACGACGACATTCATAAGCCATAACCCCTATGAAAAAAACATTTCCTTTCTCCCTCCCTCTCAAATTACAATCAATCACTATGATCCAGAAAAAGTTATTGAAACTTTGAAAGAAACTCTCATACCAAACTTTTCCCAAGATTTCTTTTATCTCTTAAGACTCTTATTAATGCACTAAGAGATTGTGGGCCTCATGGAGTGGGTTACTCTTTATAAACCACTCTCTATATTTAGCATGTCATCTTCCATCACAATTCACAACAAAGTGGGGAGCTGACATGACTTTCATCAACCTATTAATAACCCACCTTAATAATACTACTTATAATCAAACAAAGATCAACAATTAAACAAGGTAATTTACTTGCAAATAATTACATTTTCATAATCATTATGTGATTACTTACTTTATAATACAGATTACTTTATCATAATTTTAATTGTTTCTGATTAATCTTCCTCTTTTAACACAGTTATTTTTTGAAAGGACCACTTGATTATAAAGGTGGATAATCTAATGGGAGGAATCTTTTCATACTTTATGGAAGATCTATGCACCATGCACCAACTTACGTGTGTTACATAAAAACAATTACTAAACTTTGGTTAGATTCAAGTTTATATATAAAAGCAGCATTATTGATGTATATTGAATGAACATATATGGAAAAATAACAAATTACTCAAAAATTACCAAAATAGAGAATTATGGGGACTTTTGTAGGGCATTTTGTACCTGGTTTGGCTTTAACAATTCTTGGTCTATGGCACATTATCAATACCATCAGATCATATTATCTCAAAGGTCCTTGTAATTTCATCTCGAAATTTTGGTACCCCTTCAATAATTCTCTGTTGAAGCTCAAGGAGTTGGAGCTCATCCTTATCCTGTCTTTTTCGGTCCTTGCAATCATCCTCCAAGTCCTTGATTACCCTGCTTTTCATCTTAGTTTCAAGCTTGACAACTTTGAGCATGCAACCATGTTCATCCATCTCGCGATCTTCACAGGTTTTGCCTACTATGCTGAGTTGAATCAGATATCTGAATCAGTCTCTAGTCTTGTTGGAATCATGGCTGCATCAGTTTTTGGTCAAGAGCTCTTCCTGCTTCATTTCCACTCGACTGACCATGTTGGCCTTGAAGGCCAGTACCATGGGCTGTTGCAGCTCATCGTGTTGGTTTCTTTTCTTGCAGCTGTAGCAATGACAGTCTTCCCTGCTAGTTTCCCTGCAGCGCTTGTGCTTTCAGTTTCTGTTGTATTTCAAGGGTGTTGGTTTGTTAACATGGGATTTATGCTATGGATTCCCAAGTTAATCCCTAAAGGTTGCTTTCCGCAGATGGACAAAGCTGGCAGTAGTGGGATGATGCATGGCGCAGTCACCTGTGGATCCCCTGAGGCAGATTTCAGAGCAAGAGCCTTGGCTAATTTGCAGTTCAGTTGGATACTCGCCGGAATTCTGATGTTCACAGGAGTTTCTTCCATGATTCTGGCTAGAAAAGGCATTCCAAGAATCCGGCAATTGACAGCTTATGAACAGCTTCAGAATAGGAAATCTGAATCTCCTGTAACTATTGAATGCTTCAAGCAACCTCTTGATCATTAGTTGTCTCGATCAGTCTTTTTTTCTCAGATCAGTGTATTATGTAACCCGGGTTATATAAAATGTTTCTAAGCATTAGTGCAACATGGACTGCAATCTAAATTTCATAGATCCTGATAAACGCGACCAATCCTGACACTCAAAAGGATCTTAATTTTCTTAGGTTCTTACAATCCTACTTGGATAACAAATAATTGAAATATATCAGGAAATTGTGATTGTACAATCTTGAGATCCAAAAAGCTTATCTTACAGTATTATGTAGCTTCATATACAAATTGCTATATGAGCACTGTATTTAATCAATCACTTTGCACATCACTGTTTACTTTTTGATAAATATGATAGCTTAGTAATTTAGTATATACAGGTCAAGGAAATGTATTATTAGGTTTTATATAGTATTCAAACAGTTGTTGAACTCAAGCACATCAGGATAGCTGTTAAAGTGCAAATTCCATGTATAAAGAATTTCTAACATTCGAGGGGGAAAGTTGGCTACATGGGTTGTTGCTATAATGAGTATTGTGACAGTAATATAGCGAGATTTTTCTTAAGTTCAGAGTGATTGTAATTACACTGCAATACATGCAAAGAAAAAGAATGTGTTGTAAAAAATGACTGATCCGTTCAAGCTTTAATATCAGTATCTGTCAAATGCCAAAATGATCTCATACTGCTCCTGATCCTAAAGATAATGACCTTCGGTTTGATTCTTGTGCTATATCCTTGTGAACTTGAATAAATTTTCGCCGGGATGTTGGAAATCTTGAGATTGTCAGACAGAAGCCATGCAGCCTGAAAATTCCAGACTATAATATCAAGATTTGAGCTTCAGATTATTATTCTAACCTTGTACAACCAACAACGAATCCAATTGTCTTACAGTTTGGATTGGTAATACTAATACTCACTCCACATCTAAATGTTTTTTTACACTTGATGCTTTAATGTTCCCTCAATTTATACATGGTTTCAATCTCAGTTATAAGACACTTCATTTGTTCAAACACCCTAACGGGTACATATATCGATTGATGTTTTTTTTACCTCTCCTGCACCCCCCATCTTATGAATGTTGCATTCCTAATATCCATCATTTTCAACTATTAGCTGTCAAAGTGCCAAATTTCACCTATGTTCTAGTCCAAAACTTGTGAAAAATTTAATGCTGAACATAATACTTCATTAAGGACAGAGTGAATTTGTAAATACCTTCTACTGATACCCTCCAATTGAGCTCTTCTGATCTCTTCATGTGGGGGTGCACCACCATTGTTCCACGCTTCCATCCTTCTTGCATCTCCATTATAAAGACACAGTTTGTAGAGATACAACTCTTCGGACTCCACCAATTTCAGGCTTCTGAGCTGCTCTTTCATGATGCTCATTGGCTCAAATAACCAATCAAACACCCTTCCTTCTGGCCTGTTCAGGCTTGTCAATTCAACATTGTTACCTGAAGACACATTATGTGGACAGGGGTTAAGACAGAGATTTTACAGAAATTAGATATGGAGGTAAGGAGTAGAGGAATGGCGAAAAGCTCTTACTCAAAAGAAATCCAGTCGAGCCACTCTTAATAGAGCGGATGATGCAATCTATGAATACATAAGCAGGAACTCCTACATTGATTATCTTGTTGTTGTTGTTTGACTGTTGCCACGCATCAAGGTCTGCAATTGTGATAGCCCCCTTTCTGAGAAGCTCTTTTCCATCATGCTCACACGCTTTGAAAAAACTGTCCCATATCTGTTTTATACATCAGTGGGCGTAGTATTAAACTTTCTAACTTTTCCTTTGTTCGATCAAATGTCATATTTAACACCTACCAGCATGGAATGCAATGCTCTCTTTTTCTGTGAAGGTGTTCTCAGAAGAGGATCCTTATGGTGCCCACCATTGAATTGTTCATGCAGCCCCTTCACGGGAAGCAATGAGAAACTAGAGCTTGCTCCTGCTCGATATATAGGTCTGGCTGCCCAAAATTGATAATGGTCAAAATTCTGAAATTACTCATACACTATCAAGAGTAAGGCTAATCATTTCAGCAGATATTTATTAAAACTGAATTATGTTTACTGATAGATTGATTTTTACTGGATATTGTACAATTTTGAAAAGAAAAGGCCCAAAGAGAAACATCATTGTTTTTAGTCTGCTAAAATCAAATTATACCTTGGAAAGCAAGAACCTTCTCTCAAATAAAGGAGGTCATTAGTGTACTCGTCGAAAATGGATACAGATGCTATGACATAGAGCAATCCTTTCTTTGTAGACTCTTCCTACACATCATCGCCAATCCAGAAACAGTAAAGGGTCAAATAAATTGTGACACATGAAGAGATCAATGTTGTGCCCTGTTGACACATTTATGGAGGGTCACAATAGAAAAAAGGCTACCTGATATGCAACCAAAGCAGCATAACAACCGAATCCAATGCTTGAAAGGATGCCACAAATAATAGCTACAAGGACAGCAACTGGCCACAGGACGATTAGAAGCCCTGCAAAGGGGACACAAACAGTTTCAAGGAAGGGTCCTTCTCTTCCCACAAGATCTTGTACCAGCCGATGCCATCCTTTAAATAGTAAAATCGGAGCTTTGTAAAGTGTTATCAGTGAAATAAATATCACATCCACCAATATTCCTAGAGCAGCACATAAAACACACCCAGGAATCTGCAGAACCCTATAAAGAGGAAAAAAAAAAGGTTTAGTCTTCTAGGATTAATAGTTCAAGGAGGTCAAATCTGTACAGTATGATACAACGTTTACAAACATATAAAGTATCATAGTCAGAATAAGAAAGGCTGACACTGGAGAAAACCTTCATGGTTTTGGTTGCTTTCAAACCCAATTTATTTACAAATGGACCTTAATTGCATTGCATAATTAATCACATTTTTGAAACCAGATACTCATGGGGCGAGTTATGATTCATTCATACAACTACAAAATCAGAAGACATGAGTTGGACTGTAGATTGTGGATATGGATACCCATTCAGATGTTTTTTAATGCATAATTCTGGCTTTAGTTTTTGCAATACATAAATTTGAGTCACTTCTCTTTGCAATTGCTTCAGAAAATGCTAATGTTTGAAATTTTAACCATGAATTCATGAACATGGACATGGTTTAGATTCTATTGATTTGGTTTAGCAAACAAACATCTTCAATATTTGCTCTGAACTCAATATTTTAGTTTGGCAGATGATATATTGCATAAGAAAGATGTTCAACATTTGTGTTAAAATTGGTAAAGATTTAGGAAAAATCATAAAAACTAGTCCTTCAAACTCTACAAACAAAACTGTGTATTCCATCAAATGCTAAAAGGATACATGAGTTCTAGGAAACAGAAACATACTTGAGTTCAATTGGCTTCTCTCCCTTTGATTCGAGTAATCCATCCATCACAGAGAAATAAGAATGGAAGGAGAAATCTGCAAAATCGCGCACAATAGTGCATGCTCCCCATACATTGCTCCAAGTACCATCCTAATTATAAACATGCTCATATCAATTAACATATAGCCTCAGCCAAAATAAAAACCAAAAATGTCATATACGAGCTTTGAATTGGTAAGCATACCGTTAAGCATTTTACCAACTTCTGAGGAACTGATAAACCTTCCTCACTGATTGCCTTAAAAGTTTCCATAACAGGCCAAACAAATGCATAATATATTGCCATTATAACACTGCCTACTACCCCAACTACTGTCCAAACTGCAATTGGTAGGGGTGATAGCAGGATCAATGCACCCTTCATAAATGGGCCAAATTTCTTGGTCCTGCAAACCATAAAATCCCAGTATGAATTATCTTTCAATTATCAATATAGAGCCTTGTATACAGCAAGCATAATCGCCCCAGGTCATAGACGAGTACTTCCTATGTTTCATAACAGTTGCACCATTTCTCATTTGAAGGTCAGGCGTTAAAAATATTGACTGTAACATAGTCAAGTGAATGCTAGAAGCGCCTCAATGTCTATTTTCAAAAATTTAACTATTTATTATTTTTGCCAATACAAATTAAAACATTATGGTTAAACTTCATTTTGAGCTATGAAAAAACAACTCGTGCAACTAATTTGAAACGGAGATAGTAAGTATAAAAATTATCCCTCAACAAAGTTGCCATGTAACTGAACCGAGGTGACTTAGCATGTTTACAGTACAACCTATTGTATACAAGTTTAATTAAGCTTCTCTAATAGATCAACCAAATAAAGTTTGGATCTTGCAAATTGAACTAGCGAATAAATTAATCTAAGCTACCAAAGAAATTACCTGATAATGCAATAGATGCTGTAAAAAAGATGGCAAGGCCATAGCCCTATTACAATACCAGTGTCCCCAATAGCAATCACTAGAAACACAAAGGGGCTGAATATTGCACCTGCAAGTTCAAGCATTTGACATGTCAATCAAATCTGCAGAAAAACAACAGCAAACAGACATTGCGAACAAATCCCGTCTACATCACTATCCTTTACGGCTCACACAAAAAACAAAAAGAGGATAGAAAGAAAGCTTACTTTTGACAAATCCAAGCAGAAAGAGTAAGAGAAAGATAGGGAGAAAGAAGATGGCATAAGCAATGTACAATATGATGACCTTTGCTTCTGCCATTTTCTCCACCACTATTTCAGACTGCAAGATTTCAGTTTTGCTTCAAACTGTACTCCTAAAAAAGCTGAAAAACAATTTCTGCAAGAAATCTTCACCCACATAATAACAAGGAGTAAATTATTGACAAAAAAAGACTAAGATCCAGAGGAATCTTACTGTATTATATCTTCTATATTGGATAGTTTTACAATTTCAAGCATTAATTTATATATATTGATCTTTATGGAGATATGCCCCATTTATTTTATTCTTAATATGTGTGAAGAAGAGCTGTACATATAGTGAATCTGTACCATGTGGGTCCCATTTTGGTGACCACATGCTCCGCGAGACTACAGCAGCACATTTTTCATCATCATAAATAATAACTACTCTTATATAAAATATTAATAATATGCTACATGATTAGAAATTAGCAACTAGCAAGGGTATTTTAGACATTTTTATACTTTATTTGGCAAATCCTAACTACATTAAAAAGTGCCCATCTATTTTTGGATTTTACTATAGGACATATTTAATTAGCAACTTGGTTTTGTCTATTGTGCCTTTAAACAGGTTGCAAATAGTTGTTATTGGTGGTTTTTAGCTCTGAAATAGTTAGCATAATTGCAGAATTCTAATGCTGCATTATATCAATTTGTCTGACCCTATACTTGGATTGAGTGGAGATTAAGGTTGTGGAATAGTAATATCGCAAGTACTTAAAAATGCTCCAGAGGTCTAGAGATCGACCCCCTTCAGGCTCATTAGAAGCTTTTTTTTTTCGGTGTCCGTTATGCTTGCCACTTACTAGACATTTCAGGTATAGTAAAGATAACCCATAAATAGAATCATACTGAGAATCTAAATCCAAATCCTTAAAAAGGAAATAACAATAATGCTATCCATTTATTTGACCAAACATATCTGACAAATATTTGGTAAAAAAATATAAAAAGAAGTTATATTTCATTCCCAAATCTGATAGAACATTATTAAAACTACTAGATCATTTGATACAGTTGACTTGTTAATTAAATTAGTTGCCTTTGGACAGTATCAGAGATGATGATTTCACAAGTATCTTTGCTTTGAGGCAGGAACTCACAAATAATTGTGCCAGGCAATTGTCCTTAGTTTTAGTTGCACAAGTTTAGCCACCATCCCATGATCCAGGTCCACGGGCTTGTACATACAATCTAATCAGCACCAGCTTCTTCCTTTCGCGCCTAGGAGGACAATAACACTCTTGCTTAACCTGAGATGCGAACATCAAAGAGTATTAGTTTGGTATCTACTATACATATTTCATGTTAAGTAAGTGGACACGACTTACCAATTTTCTCTCTTATAATTTCCGGAATTTTCTAGTGGGCTTAAAATCTTCATCCTCACTGTCATCTTCATCACTGTCATCTTCATTGCTGTTTGTAATGTGCTCGGACACTGAAGTAGGAAGATAAGCGAAAAAGTTAAAAAAAACATCATGTATGGAGTATCATACAATGATCCTACTGAAAGCCCCCATCGTAAAGAGTTCTGGATCCTCTATGCCAACTTTGAGAGATAAACTGAACTTGATGTATGAGACAACCATTCAATGCTTAAAGAGACTGAATTTAAGACTCAGGGTGAGAAAAGGCGGTTTTTTAGTTTTATGTTCAAGAAAGACAGTGATAGAAACATCAAACATGTGATCCCAAACCAGCAAGATTAAGCATGTCTAATAAAAGGAGACTTGTTCTACTTTCAAAGACAACAAAAACAGATTTTGCAATAAAAAGAGTGAGTTTACATCTTCACTCCAGAATTCTCATTAACCAAATTTGCCTCAAACTGCAGAAGCATAGGCTCTTGATGTCACTAAACATACCTATTATACAAGCCACAAAATCAAAATACAGAGAAACGAGGAAATATGAATTGACAGTAAGAATACATAATACAATTTGCAGCTCAAATCTTTCAGCCAATGCTTCAGTCCTATACTCCTATGAGTGCTTCAACAATTTATTCAGCTTCCAAAACCGGGAATACATCCTAATGCTCGATTGAAGTACCCTACAAGAGGCCTAATTTAAGCTGAGACCATACATTAATACTGCTTAAGTCCTTCAAAACATCTCAGAATTTCCACAAACATTTCATGCTCCTCGACTTTTCCATTCTCACTGCATTAGTTCTGCCTTGCACAATTTCACACATTAGTCACCAAGAAACAAAGCTAGGTTCAATTTCACTGTAGTTACACCTATAAGATGCCTAGCAATCTCAAATTCAGCTTTGGTTTACACTAAACCAATTCACCAACAACATATAAGAATATATTCGAATTAAGTAAACTACTCCCTTCGTTCCAAAATGACCGGCTTATTAATATGTGTATAGTACATAACAACAAATTGTGCCTTGGTATTGTGAAAATAATTACACATTAGCCAAAGAGGACAACAAAGCACAAAGAGAGACAAACCTTATAAAAAAGGTAGACAATCATTGTGGGACCTAAAGAGTACTCATACAATTAAATACAATCATATTAAGACAATTCATTATTAACCCTCCTATAGCAAACAAACCAAAGAAAGACTTAGGGCCTGTTCTAATTGACTGAATTGAATTGAATTGAATTGAATTGAATTGAACTGAATATTTATGAGAGAAGGAAATTAAGAACTGAACTGAACTGAAAATAATCCGAAGAGAACAAGCCTTTAATAAGATCAACTAAAAGAGTTTAAGTATCTTACAATTTTTCATAGATGAAATATTCCTAGACATTGTGTAGCGCATCTCTTCATCTTCATCTTCATCTTCATCCTCGTCCTCCTCCTCATCATCGTCCTCCTCCTCATTTACTAGTTCTTCAGTCCCCTCCGCCCCAATGAATTCTTTTTCGATACCATGTCTCCCAAGTATCAAAACATCGAAAATCCGCTGTCCATTATACTTGAAAACTAAAAACTCTCCAAAATTCAAGGAATTTTCCAAGACAAACTTAGACCAACCCCCTTTAAAGTATAGTCTACCATCAATTCTGCCCACTTCTACCAGCCAATGCTTACTACTATATCTATTTTTTAAGAACACCCTACTGGGTATTTCTCCTGGTATCTTCTCTTCAAATGCAGGTGGAAGCTTCTGCAAATTATTCAATTATAAATCATAATCTATAGTTTTGGATAACATTGAACTTCTACATTATGAAGTAATTATCAAAATCACAAGGAAACATGGAAATAGATATAAAATTTATTGACAATTTTACATAATGCATGAAATTAAAGTGAACAAAATAAACATGAAAACAAAAATTATTAATGTACACGAAAGAAACAATCTTGCTTAATCGACCGACTATAACATTAACAAAAAGAAAGCATGAAAATTTAAGGGATAAAATCATAAAAACAGGGGAAATAACAAAAAACTTTGGTAAAAGTATCATATGAAAAACGTACCAAATTTTCAGAAGATTGCTGAGGTTGAAACACTTTGAAGAATTGTGGGTGTCTTTTATCTGAAGGACCCATCTTCAAAGTTCCAATCTTTGAAAAATCTAGGGTTTTAGAAAATACAGAGGAGTGATTTTTTTTTTTTTTTGGGTGAGGATGAATTTGGGATGGGTGGGTTTCTCGTTGTAATAAAGGGGGGAAAGAAAAAAGGTTGATTTACTACTTAATTTGAAAGGTTGATTTTAGTAAAAGACAATGAAACATCAAAGTCAAATCAAAAACATTGCAGAGTTGTACTGTTTTATTACAGTTCTGCGTCAATGCGTCATAACTCATAACTAGAGTCGGGCCAATTGTGTTTGACCAGCCCGAACATATAGGGTTGGTCAAGGTCAAAAGCATTGATCAATAGCAAGTCGGGGTTGTCTTGTAACGAATCAAAATGAGTTAGTCCAAATTGGCTCAAATTGGGTTGGTCCTACTAGAGGTGTCAACTGACTCAATTCAGTACGTGGATTGAATTCAGTAAAGTTGAATTGGGTTAGATTTATTTTAAAATTGAATGATACTAAACTATTGTGTGCTATATGAGTCATAATTTGGATTAACCTTTTTTAAGTCATTCGAATCGGGTTGGTCTGCTAAGTTTGTCAAATACCTCTAGTCCCAAGTGAATTAATATGACAAATTTTTGTATGTAGGCTGGTCACACCATGTGACAGGGGTTATCCGAATTACTCAATCAAGTGTTATTTGAGGAGTTCAGTCGGGGGTCATTTAAGGGATTTGGTTACTCAATCAGGGTTATTTGAGAAGTTGAGAAGTTACTCGAGTGACTCAGTCAGGGTTATTAATATGGAGTAAATGCTTAAGCATAGAGGCAAATGAGAGCATGTGATTATGAAACTATATGAATTTTTTTTTTTTTTTTTTCCTCACCATAGATATTTTCTTTTATAAAAATTGTGTATATTCATCCAATAAACACCATATTAATTTGACTTTAACCCTTTACCCATCAGATAACCTATTTAATAACCAAGTCTAGAAAAAATTGTTGACCTACTCATGATCGGCAAGCATGATCAAACTATATTGATCAAAGGAACCATTGAATTGCTTTAGATTGGATATAGACATAGTGTTGTCCTTTTTAGCCCAACACGATAAACAGTCCGAACTTGACTAGATTAAACTTGAACAACTAAGTCGCATTTATCGTAGTTTGAGGTTATGAGCCATCCAAAGATACAAGATAATATAAATACGAGTAAAATCTAAAACCTACTAGAAGGTCACTGGCAAAGAGTTGAAGATGATAATACTACTCCTAATAAGCAGTAAGTTCAACATCAGTTTTGTCATCTAAATTTACAAATCCAAGTATGTTATAAACTAACAGCTAATTCATGACGAGAGCTTTTCTTCAGTCATTAAAAATGAGAAATCACTTATATGACCGATGTTCTAATCTATCAGAATGTAGCCGGTTTTTTCTGATTCCGGAATATATGCACCTTGATGGAACTGTAAGTTGGCACATTGCTAGGAATGAGCTCACAGACACAGGCATCCTTGTCTGTAATCAAGTTATATTTGCGGACTTTGTTCCAACCAGTGAGCCTTACCCTACCATCCTTCCAGGTTACTACTCGTACTTCCCAATTCCTTTTCTTTGGATCTTTGATAGAAAATGCCTCATCAAATTGGATTCCGAAAGTATATATGATTTCTTTAGGAATTACCTGCAGATGGAAGCAAGAAGTTAAATTATTTTCATCATTTCATGATTACAGACTTGATCTATACGATGTAAGAATGAACACGACAAAGAAGGATGTTTAAGTATTGGTAACATGATGAAGATTTATCTTCACATGGAAGCCTCGTAAAACCACTAAAGTTAATGAGCTAATTGATCGTAATTATGACTGTAGAGTAGTTCATGACCTTCATGTTAAATTTTAGAACACGTATATGTACTATTCTTAGTGTTCTTTTACTTACTTTTTCTGGTATAAAGGAAAGGGGGGAGGGGGAGGGGTGGTGCTAATATTACCAGTTCGCTTCTAGAGCTATTCTTAGCAAAAAAAAGAAGGGATTCTTCAAAGAGACTAAAAATTCCTCGAGTTTGGTGGTGTTGTCCTCATGATTGACGTCCTCCTTGCTCGAGCCTGAAATAATTTGACAGACACCGTACCTCAAAGATATATTACGTCCTAACAAAGTTCAAAATGGGCAATTCTTTAAAAAAAATATATAAAGAGGTCAAATGTACAATATCTTACTCTTAGGAGAATTCAGCAAAGGTTTTTCCTCGAAGTCTTCCTTATCTACTTCTCGCATTTCCTCACTGCAAGAGTCAATCTTTTGTTTTCCATAATGGATATGACATGGTAGGGTTTCACAGCCAGCAGGATCAAATATGCAAAATTTGAATCCACAATCTGCTTTATATTTGAATAAGATCATACTTCCATCATCTACGGAATTATCCTTTATAAATTTGTCCCACCCAGTACAGAATTGGAGCTTGTTTTTTTTCTTAGATACTTTGACAATCCAGGAGTTGTTTGCACCGCTGAGTGAGAGAGATACAGATGACTTGGACCGAAATTTAATGGCAAATTCACAAGGGGTCCTCTGCGAAATTAATTAGAAAATTTAATTTAACTTCCAACAATTTACAAAGAAAATTTCACTTCAAATAACATAGGCAGGTCAGATGGAATTCAAACAGATTTTGGAAACAAGGTACCACATGATTGACTCTTTTAAAACTGTTTGAAATCAATTAAAAACCATAATGGTGCAGTGGAAAAGCCAGAATAGTTTGCAGAAACACTAATTCAAGATGTTTAAGCGAAAGAAATCTGTGTTTCCTCAGGAAAATCATCTGGACAACCTATCAGGTGAACTACCAATGATTTTAAGCATCAAAAAAAAAGAAAAGAAAAAAACTAGATTTACCTGCATGCTTTCTTGAAGAATGGAAGTTGGCATAACTCTCAAGAATCTCCATGATTTCCCTTCATCCGGGTCGGCAGATGTCTCTATAGGCCTTTTCCTCCTTAAGTATTGTCTGTTACTCATTATTTGCTTCAGTTCACAGTTACCTGGACTCTATAGACACAGATCAGCTTAACAGCAGAACAGTCAGACAAAGCTGTGTAACTACAATAAGGAAGATTTTAAACACCATTTCACATTAGAAATCCACAGAACAAAAAATAAAAAAATATATAACATATAAGAAGATATCAGATAGTTTTTCTCAAATAAATTTCTATATAAAGTTATAAACCAACAATAACTCGTAGATCAAAAAATACTTACACTGAAATGTATATCTGATAAATCAATATACAAAATCAAAGAGCCTTTCTGGGAGATAGAATAAAAGTAGAGAGGAGAAAATGAGCATCAATGTTTTTAAAAGATCAGTTCACTCTACTAAAGCATCTGATGAGGTTGTTCATTAAGTCAACATATCTGCATCTCATAAAAACTAGTCTTTGTAGAGAATTATAAGCTTACTTTTCTGGGTTATCAGAGGTTCTAAACACATTCAGCTATTACTAAAGCTGAACCACAGAGTCTCAATCAGATAGCTAAATTAAGTATTATCAACTAGCTGTTCTACAGTAATTGCAGTATCTAAAATGCAGTAGCATTATGATGAGGTTGGAGGGAGGGACCATTTCCTGATACATCATCATATTGCCACACTATATGCATTTTATTTATTTTTAGTAAGTATGATATAATGCATTATTAGTCAATTTCATTACCATATGAATCAACAAATCCCTAACACAAAGTAAACATGTGATGTACTAATGTAATCAGCAGGAAAACCACAACAAAACAGAAAAAAATGAGATTGGCTTCCAATTGGTTGTCTAAACAAGCATGCGACTTTCTCTAGTTATATTAGTAAAATGTGATGTACAATTCAAATATCACTTTATGAAAGTGAGTGCAAATAATTGGATTGACATACAATACAGAAATTTGAGAAATAACGGTAGTGCAGTAGCGTTAGGAAACTCATACCAAATGGTTAAAATTAGTGAATTAAACTTCAAAATGCACATGAAAGCATATGTCGATATTCTTCTACATTTGGCATAAGAAGAGGTATATAAAATTGAAGAGACCATACACATAATTACTAATGCATCCAGTGCGTGCACTGAACGTAGACAAATTTAAAATTTCAGTAGGTAGAGGCTTGTCAAGGAAAGCAAGCGTTACAAATTATTTAAGAGGAATAACATTTCCTTCTAGCCTTAACATCTAATCCTAGTCAAAACTTTTGGGTTTTGGCCAAGAAAAAGTTGAGCACAATGGTCATTACATTTCCTATTATAGTATTTGATTTATTTAAAAAAAAAAAAACAAAAACATGTTCAGTGCTTCATTGCATCACATGGCATAAACTGAGTCCACATAATCAAGCACAAATTTGTACTACTATGAACTATGAAGACTTGGAACAAAAGGTAGCTTCAGATAAAACCGATAAAATAATAAGCTATGGATATCTGAAGTCCTATGATTTTCTGTATATAATTGTGATAGAACAGATTACAGCTGAAGACAGCAGGTTTTTTACCTCAATGACATTTCAAACACTACAGGCGAGCAATAATATTAAATTCATTAATATCATAGCAAAATTCATAGAGAAGACTAACAGCTCTCTTACAGAAGAGGCAGCCTCCAAGCGACATGGATGATCTCTGCCAATAATTTTTGTCAGCATAGTAGTACCATGCATGTAAGCAACAAATCAGCTACATAAAGTGAAGTGAATTTCTATGTCCTGCTGTCAAATTTGTAGTATTTGTTGACCTCTTCAAGGCATCTTTACTCTGCATTGATGGAAGAAAGTTCTTCAAGAAAGGTGCCATAGATGTTCCTTCACCTGTGATTATAACAAAAAAAAAAAAAAAAAAAAAACCATACTATACATTGACAGTCTAAAAGGGGTATTAGCTTATCAAACCTTGGAGTTTAAATCCTGTTGACACGTTTTTTCGCTCACCATACTGTAGATTCTCCCACCACGCTTAATCTTTACTGCCATCAACGCTCAAAGTTTAGGTCTTCCTCCCCTTTGTTACATTCATGGTTATTTTTTACTATGTTCACGGTCTTTAAACAAAAATAAACCTTTGCAACTCAGAAATTAGCCTTAGAAAATGCTGAAAATAGTTAAATAGAATATGGTAAATCATATTGCATATGGAATCATTTAATCTCTGAATTGCCTTAAGCATAAACAATATGATATTGCTAACATTACGATTTTCAAAATGAACTATTACTAAAATTATTAATAATGTAATTTTCATCATGCAAATCTAGTGATTGTTCTTAAAAACCACAACCAGAGGAATTGTAACATTGTGCTGACCGTCTGTCCAAGTCAGCCAACCCACCTCTTCATTCTTGAAAGGAATTCTCGTGGTGGAGACTTTGACTATGAAGTGTTGCTTCTCACCCTTCACTTTGAAACTTAATTTGGGAGGATTAACAGTCACAAGTGCCCCTTTAGGGCTGGAAATTATAGCTGTATAGTTAGACGCTATCGCACCGACATTGGTTAAAGTCCTTGTGACAATAAACTCAATTGCACTAGACTCTTGGGTTTGATTGAATGCGACAATGATGGCTGGATAATTCAGTTCCCATTGCTTAAGAGCCTTCTTGTCACAGCTAACAACCCTCCTAGCAATGGTCTTTATTTCATCCTCAGTATATTTAGAGGCACAAAGGAAATCAACATAAGAGTCCATATCTAGGTCATAAGTCAAACCTGGATCATTTGCCATTGCTGGATGTACATGGCCTGCACCAGTGGCCCAAATTGATGCTTCAGTGTAAGATTTTTGGTCTACTAAAGGCTTACCATCAGAGTAATAATTATACGAGGTCGTCATTAACGCTGAACGAATCATGGCTGGTGACCAGTCTGAGTGAGCTCCCTTGAGAAGAGCTGCAATGCCTGACACGTGAGGGCAAGACATGGAGGTTCCAGATATGATATTAAACCAGGAATGTCGTGAATCCTCTGTGAATCCCAATCCAGAAGGTGGAACCTTATTGGGCCAAGCAGCAAGGATGTCAACACCAGGAGCAATTATATCAGGCTTGAGAAGGTAAATAGACTCAAAGTGAGGACCCCGAGATGAAAATGCAGCCACTGCTGGGGCTAGACTGCTGCCAACCTTAGTCCCATGGAACACCACTGTGGCCTTGGGATTTTGAGTTGAATTCAAGTAGCCAACAAGTTTATCATAGGAAGATTTGGTAATGGATAATCCAGGGACCAAATGTGGATCACTTTTTAGACTCTCCCCTTGAACTTCATCATTGGCAATAACAACGCCCAATCCTCCTGCATCCTTAACATTCAAGCCTTTCTGTATTGAGCTGATAAAACCACGTAAACAGACAACTATTTTACCTTTGACCAAGTCATGATCTAAACAATCTGCTTCACAAGTTGAACCCCCCAAATCAGTGATAGGGAAGAACTGTTTATCCTTCATCGGTTCACCAGTATATAGAGAAGCTCCAGTCAATATGATGCCATTTCCAAGGACAAGATCAGCAGGGAAGGTCCGGTCAATAGAACTCGCCCCAACAGTGGTAATCCATGGAGCTATGTTTGATACTGTTCTGAATTCAGGCCCAGTATTTCCTGCTGAAGCTGAGACAAAGATCCCCTTCTCAACAGCTGCAAAACACCCTATTGCAATGGGGTCAATAGAATACCGTGTTGGAGAACCACCAAGAGAGAGGGAAATAATATCAACCCCATCTTGGACAGCCTTGTCCAATGCAGCCAATATGTCGGATGCCACACACCCATTTGTCCAACAAACCTTGTATATGGCCAGTCTTGCCTTGGGTGCAATCCCAGTGGCCCTTCCTTCAGCATAGCCGAAGAAAGAGGCATTAAGGCCTCTACCTGCTGCCGTTGAAGCTGTGTGAGTCCCATGCCCTTCATAGTCTCTAGCTGACTGAGGCTCTTCCTGATTAGTGCCCTTCATTGTTAGTATCCCTCTAGAAAAGTACCTGGCCCCAACTATTTTCTTATTACACAATGAGGAAGGAAAGTCTATGCCTCCATCACAAATTCCCTTGAAGTGGGTAGGGACTGAGCTTAGCCCCTCATCGCCGAAGCTTGGGCTCTCAGGCAAAATCCCAGAATCAAGGAAACCAATCACGACATCAGAGCCCAAGTCAGACTCCTTCAACAAACCCACCGGTTCATGGTAGGAATCGAGCCCTAGGAAATATGGTGTTCTTGTCGTTTGAAGGCGGTACACTTGGTCTGGGAAAAGTCCAAGTACACCAGGTTGGGTTTTAAGCAACTGAGCTTGCTCAAAGGTCAATCGAGCAGAGAATCCATGAAAGACAGTTCCATAAACATGAAGGAAATTACTACTACCTTTTCCTCCTTCCTCTTGGATAATATTGGATCCAATGCTATTAAGAATGGAGCTATACCACTCCACAACATCAAAATATGCAGCAGGTTTATAGTCATTTTCAATCCTAACAATATAGTTTTGAATCCTCGGATTAACAGCATTTTCCCCTGCCCCAAAGAATGGTGATGAGGTGACCAACAATGCAATGAAAAGGGTACAAAAGAGAGACATTGTTTAACTTCTAACTTTCTAAGTGAATTCTAAATATAATGCTTATGAATTACATTGCAATGGATGCTTCAATATGACTATTTATATAATCTTCACAAAAACAAATGGTAAACATACAGAATTAAAGGTGAAACATTGAAAAATGTAACATCTCACATAATAACAAGTCGATGAAAACAAACAGTTCATTTAACATTTAAGCTGTTACTTTACAAGTTCACAGAAACAGAAGTTATGGTCCAAATATGGCTAATCATACATGGAAGGAGGTGTGAACATTCAGATACATGAACAAAATCAGAACCTAAAGAATTATAATTAAGAAAGGTAATTTAAATTTAAACGGAAATACTGAGTGTTATCTCTATTTAAGTGCATTACAGTATTCCAATTCCCATACAATGATGCAATTCACAAACTCCACCCCTGTTTAGTTGTTACATTACGAGTCCAAATTACAATAAAATGATTATTAATTCCGAACAAACGTAGTATTGTTTTCCAAAACACGAGAAAATAAAGAATTTGAATGTACATGCATGAAGAGTATCCATCTCCATTAAAATGCACCACAGTATTTCAATTCCCATCTAAATATGTAATTCACTACTCCATCTGTATTTAGTTGTCACATAACGAGTTCAAATTACACCATCAACGTAACTAATAATTCCGGACAAAAGGAGTACTCCTTATCATTTATTGAAACCCGAGAATAAAGGGAAAAAAAAATCTGAAATTGCAATAGCTCGATAAAATCTGCTCAACTGAATAATGTTTCATAAAATAGAAATTGAGAGACAACCCAGATAAAAGTGGCAAATTTGAGCCACATAACTCAATTAAAGTATATAATTTATCAATTCAATAATAAGGGTATAGAAATTAAAATGGAGTTGCAATTATCGTTAATGTAAAAATGTAAATATTGGAGGGAAGAAATTAAAATTCTGAAAAAACTTACAATCAACAGATTATTTGCTGGGAAGAAGCAATCAAACTTGAAGATGATGAAGAAGGTTAAGATGCAATGATTTGGCCCCATATTTAACTATGAATTTCAATTTTCAAGCTCGTTTCTATGTCGGTGTTTCAATATTTCTAAAGTTCGAAGGAAATTTTGCGAACAAGTACAGCAAAAGTTGCAACTTTTGCAAACTAACTACCTTTATTTTATTTTATTTTGAACAATTACCATAAACTTTGTATTTGTTTTGTTAACACTATCAGTTAACGATGGACGTTTGCTTGCCGTATGTGGGGCCTACCTTTTGTCCTTTTCCCTCCAACTATCTCTCCTTTATATTATTGATCTTCCCCCTAATTAGATACTCTCTATTTCTTTGAATGTTTGTCTTCGAAAAATTTTAAGGCATAGGTGACATTGCTCACCTAGAGATCGAATTCAAGCTATTAGGATTGAAAAAACATTTAATAATCGTTCATTTTCTTAATCTTTCTTATGATTTCTGGTTAATTGTTCATTTATTTGTGTATTGAACGAATTAGGGTGGGCCCCACACACGGCAAGCAAACATTCATCGTTAACTGGTAGTGGTAACAAAACTAGGGGTGAGCATGGGACGGGTACCCGTACCGTTAGTACTAACGGTTCGGGTACCCGATAACCAAAATCACTAAAAGTGATATCCATAACCGGAACCGATAAGTTCGGGAACCCGGACTTCGGGTACCCGGAATTTCGGATCGGTTATCGGGTACCCAATAAGATATCCAATAATTATGATTAAACTTAATTATGTAGTTATTATGATATAATTTACAACTAATTAACAACAATACCATATGATCTTGACCAAATTATTAATAATATTACTAATCATTGATATTATAAAGTGATTATGAAATAAAGTAAAAGTTTAGATTTATATTAATAGATTTAAGTAGGGAAAAAAAGCAAAAAAAATGCTTATCGGATCGGATCGGGTAACCGTTAATTTTATAATGATACCCATAACCATACCCGATAACAAATTATCGGAACGGGTACCCGAACCGTTATGGTTATCGGATCGGGTACCCTAATTTTCGGAACGGTTACGGATCGGTTTTTCGGGTTTTCGATTTTTCGGGTACTTTTGCTCAGCCCTAAACAAAACAAATACAAAGTTTATGGTAGTTGTTTGAAGAAAAAAAAATGATAAAGGTAGTTGTTCGTAAAAGTTGGAACTTTTGCGGTAGTTGTTCGCAAAATTTCCAAGTTCAAACAATAAAACTATTACTGTACTATCTCTTAAATATTCCAATTTTGACTTGATTATTAGTAAAAATAAATCAATGGTAAAAAACTCTAACTGTATCTTAACCTCACGGTTTTTTTTTTTTAATTCGGTATTTACGGATCAGATATTTTAACGCTAAGGGAGGAAGGGTAAGGGATCCTCATCCCAAAGTGTTTCTGATAAGATTGAATTTTTAACTTTGAGGTTGAAAGGTACAATCCTTACCACCAAACTTAGTTTGATGGTATACTACCTTCATGTTCATAATACCTTGTACATTGCTTATAGGAAAATTTCACATTTGCTACTAGGGAAATGATCCTAATTCACATTTGCTACCCCTTTAATTTTTTATTTTATATTGCTACCACCTAAATCAGAGTATTTTAAAAACCACTACCACTTAACGGTTTTCGTTAAGTTTATTAAAAAAAAATTAAAAAAATAAAAACCACCTTCCCCCCTCCCCTGCCACCCTTTCCCTCCCCCCTGTCGGCGCCCAGAGCTTCGGCCGGCGCCGGCACGAACCCACCCCCCCTTTCCCCCACCCCTACTGTAATCCCCCGTATTTTTAAATATATTATTAATGAAATTATATTTTATTCATAATATTTATTTGTATTTTTTTCGGATTTAATTTCAAAAGTTTCAAATTATTTTTGGGTTTGATGAACGATTTTATTACAAAGAACTTTTTATGAACCTTTCTTCACTAATTTATATCCAGCAAACAAACCAAACCCACTTTCTTTTCTTAATTGGCCCATTAATTTTATGAGGCCCAATCTTAAAACTAACCCTACACCACTCTCTCTCCTATAAATACCCCATACATCCCCAAAATTTCCCACACAAAAAGGTTAGTCTTATTTTCATCCTCCTTTGTTTCATTATTTTGCTTAATGTTATTTTAATTGTTTTGGATTTTGATTTTAGTATAAAGATTATATTTTTAGTATTAAATTATATTTTAATGGTATAAAGATTATAAATTTCAGATTATATTTATGTTATAAATTTCATATTTTATGAATTATAAACCTAGGGTTTCAATTTATTGAAAATCATGATTTTAGGGTTTTTATGAACAATTGATTTAGGGATTTTATAGTAATGATGTTTTGAAATTTTGGTGATTATATTACTAATTAGTTTCCAGATTATTTTGAACACGTAAATTCGTGTTTTAATGTTTAGATTTCGGTTCGTTAATATTAATCCCGTTTTAATCCCGGTCAGGTTCTGAACTCATCCGATTTTGACAAAAAAGTAGTGTTTTCCATGTGGAAACGATGTTTTAAGAAAGATTTTCGGGCAGTTTTTCATTTTTAACGAAGTTTTTTATTTTTAAAATTTTATCCTTGAGTTTGATTAATAAAATTAATTATGTTTAAAGTTAATTAAGCATATAAATATGTTTTATTTATTTTAATAAGTTTTTCATCATATTATATTGTTGGAAATTACTTGGGATAGTAATATTAATTGTTGGTTGTTTTCTAGGAAGTGATTATTCCCTAGGAGAATTTTAAGTGATTAAAAGTGGCTCAAAAGGATTGTTTGTATGAGGTACGTACATGTCTACTTCGTTGTAAGTAGTATCATGTTTAGGTACCAAAGAAAAGAACTTAGTTTCATGATTAGAGAACACTTGGATGAAAATTGTTTGGTTATACATTTAATTAATTCATGTGCTTATGTTTATGAGACATGTTTTGGTGAATTGATTATGTTTGTATGGAATTATGGATGCAAACATGTTGAATTATTGGATTAATTGTTTGTATAATTATTACCTTATATTATTATTGTATAATTGGATATTCATATGCTTGAGTGTATGTATATATGATTGACGTATATAATTTTATGATATGATCTGATTTAATTGTCTTGCTACTATTGTTATATTGAATGATTGTGTTATATTTCTGGGGTTTTTTTTTTTAATGTTATTGCTATAGGGAGTATTGTTCTTGAGGTTTTAGGATTATTAATGCAGAGTATTATTTTTGGGTTGAGATATGATTATATTTGGGTTATTAGTATGTGTTTTAAGAGTTGAGGCATTATGAATCGAATTGTTATGTTATTTGGGAACATGTGCCAATATTGAGATATTATAAATTAATTTGTGAATGGTTATTTGATCAATGTGTGAGATCAAAAGGTTGAGAATTATTTATTTTGTTATGGGTTTGAGGCTCGGCGTTATAGACCTTAGTCCTTGGCATGTTGGTAATGAGATAATGATCATGAGTTAAGAATGAGGTACAATCTTTATTATTTATTTTTCTATGGTCCCCTACAGTGGGAATTGACCCGTATGTGGTCTGGTTCAAGGTGTTTTCTAGTTACTGGGAGTATTCAAGTTTTTATACTTGTTGGTTTTATTCGAATTACCCATGTCCAAGGCTAGGTATAGAACAATGAGCATGGCACACTTACGGGATAGAGAGTTGAGTAAAGGTTTGTATTATTATTCGAGGTTGAGTTGATAAAGGTTATTTTCAGAGTACAATGTGTTATGTAGTTTTGAACTACATTATTTAATTGAGCTAGTAATGTTGATTATCCTAGACTAACTTTGTGAGAATGGAGTCGCGCCCATTCTTGCATCGCGCTAAACTTTTATTTAAATGGTCATTTGGGACCAAAATGATTTGATGGATTGGACAACCTCGTCTATTGCTTACTCCAAACTAAATTAAATTTATTAAATTGAATATGATGAGTCAAGTGTTTGGAATTGGTTAGTAGTATGTTGAGTCAATTGAATTGTTTAAGTGTGGAGTCTTGATTATTGAATTCACATTGTATGTTTATTTACTTTAATTAATTGAGCATGCTAGGTTTGGTACGTTGTAGCTTGTATGTACTCAGCTTTGCTGATTGCGTGCTTTTGTGTGTGTTTTCTTTTGGTCATGGCCTTCGCCTTTCAATGACCCTGTGATGATCCAATTATTACACTTGTATTATTGGGGAGCAGTATGCACAGGTTAGCTTGATGATGTGAAGTTAAGGGATTTGACAAACGCATTGTCAAGGGATTGGTGTGATTGAGAGTATTCGATTCTTGTGTTGAACTTATTTATGCTTTGCTATTTCGTTTATGTTTTGGATTTTTAATATTGGTTTGGTTTTAAATAAGGGCCTTATATGGTTCCAATTTGTAAGCTTTGACTTATTCGTTTTCTAAATTGTGTTATTTTAAATACTTAAGTTTGATTTTTCCGCTGCGATACTTTGATAAAGCCTTAACGTTTTAACACGTGGCGGTAACATGTCAATGGTTCTCCACTATTTTATTTAAAGTAAGTGGTTTGAAAAAGGGAGAATTATTGGGGTGTTACACCTACGCAGCCAACGCGAACCCCCCTTCCCTTTCCCCGTTCTCGCTGCCCCGACCCCCACCCCGAACCAAAACCACCCCTTTCCCCTTCCTCCCACCGAAATCCGCCCCCCAGTCCCTTTCCCCCCACTGAAATCGACCCCCCTCCCCTTCCCCTACCGTTTTCGGCCTTCCCTAACCCTAAACCACCACCCCAAAACCACCCAAAACGAATTTAGGGTTTTGTTTCCGGCTCGATTCGGGTTGGGGTGGGGGAAATTGGTCGTTTCCGGCTCGATTTGGGTTGGGGAAAGGGGAAAGGGGAAATCGGTTGTTTCTGGCTCGATTCAGGTTAGGGTGGTGTCGGGGCTGGTGTTTAAGGGTTGAGGGTGGCTGTTTTGGCTATTTTGGGTGGGGGAAGGGTGGTGTCGGGGCTGGTGTTTAAGGGTGGGGGTGGGGGGCAGCGAGGAGGGGATAAGGGAAGGTGGTGGGTTGTCACCGGCGCCAACAGGGGGTAGGGAGGTTGCTGGGTTTTAAAAAAAAATCATGGTGGGTTGAAGGTGGCAAACGGGGAGGTAGTGAGGGTGTCCGAGGAGGGAGGGTGGCAGTGAGGGTGGTTGATCTCACTAACGGAAAGTGTTAAGTGGTAGCAAAATTAAAATTATGTGATTTTGTGTGGTAATAATATAAAACTAAAAATTAAGCCGCTAGTAAATGTGAAGCTAGGTGGTTTTGCGGGTAGCAAATGTGAAATTTTCCTTGTTCATATATACTCCTTAGTTATTATCGTACATAGTACAAATTACGAAGTAGGAATTCTTGTTTTGAAACCCTTGGAGATGTAGATTATGGATTCACCAATTTAGCCACTCACAGTTGACATATGACATTCAAAACTTTAAACAAGATCATTGTAAAATCATTAAACTAAATCTATTGTACAGTAAATCACTTTATTAAATAACTAGCGATATGGCCCCAAATTAGGAACATAAAAGATTGAGCAAACAATTAAAGATACGGAAAAAAAAAGGTTAAATTAAGTCCTTTACACTATTAGCCATATTAATGAAATAAATTCGACTTTAGATTGTAGGAAATATGACTAATAGCAATTAAAATATTTTAAAAGGCTTATCTAGAAAATGTCGTGGCATGACAATAGATCACTACCCTAAAGTCGAATTTGCCCCGCACAAGTACATACACACTCATAGCAATCGACCTTCAGGGATACACGACTCAACTCTTCGGTGTACTACGGAGAGTTAGATTGAAAACACATTTGAACAATGCTCAATAGAAAAGGAGGTCATAAAGAATCAATTTTTAAGAGAGGATATTTTTCACTTTTTTTGTGTCTCAAAGGGACAAAAGGAGAGATGTTTATATAGCTATGAGAGTGAACCAGATACAACGAATCTAGACACAAATTAGACCAAGGCCCCGTTCTTTAGAGCTGGTCTGCTCTGCTGAGCCCTGCTCTGCTTTGCTCTGTTCAAATCAAATTTACTCTGCTCTGCTCAAAAGAAACCGGCTCAGCTCTATTTTCAAATAATAATCAATAATAACAATAATAATAATTAATATTCAATAATAATGATTAATATTGTATTGATGATAATAATTTATTATTTTGAATAACTATAATAATTATTAATATTAAAAATAATTTTAATAATTATTAATATTAATAATAATTAATATTTATTAATCATAATAATAATTATCAATAATAATATTTAATAATTCAAACTATTAAGAATTAATATTTAATAATATTATTAATTAATAATTTCTAATAATTATAACAATTCTTTCAAAAAAATAAGTAATAATAATAACAATTAATAACAATTTCTTTTTATAAACATTTGATATTAGAATCACAATGTGTAGAAATATTTTATGTGGGTATTGATTGTTAGTTCATTGAGTTGAATTATTTTTCAATCTTTCCATGCAATTTAAGAATTAAAAAAAAGAGGTTGTTTTCAAATAGTACTTTGTATATCATCATTATTTTGAGGGTTAAAAATATATGATTAAGACAAATTTATAAGTAAAATCATTACTACTCATTAAATCATTTTATTTTAAAATTTTTGTGAAATAAATATAAGTAAACCGTTGTCTTTTATCTTTCTACTATTAACATATGTTAAATATGGTACACATTTATTTATGTTTTCACTCACCTAAATCAATGGTATATGCACTTAATAATAATAATAATAATAATAATAATAATAATAATAATAATAATAATAATAATAATAATAATAATAATAATAATAATAATAATAATAATAATAATAATAATAATAATAATAATAATAATAATCGGGTTCGCTATAGCTAGAGGGGTGGGAGCCCAAATTGTATCTCGGCTCCCCACCAATTTCTTGTAAATTGATTGAGGTTAACAAATAATCACAATAATTAAATTAAAACCCCCCAACTATATGTACATGAACCTTTTAAATTAATTTTTATAAACATCATTAAAAAAATCTGATTTTTATATAATTAAAACTACTTATAATAATTTTTATAAATTCCCCATAATAATTATAATAATAATTAAATAAGAGAAGAGAAGAAGAAAAGATAAGAAACCAAGGAGAAGAGAAGAATTAGATTTGCGTCGGAAAGAATAGGCAGAACTTGCAGAGGCTGTAACTCCTTCGATATAACTCCGAATTGGGTGATTCTTGAGCCTAACCTCAAGGATTTTTTGAGAGGAACAATCTTTTGTGAAATAATAATACCCAAAAAACTGACCAGAAGTGCCTGAAAATTGGCTTCAAAGATAAACGGAATGATTTGTGTAAAAAGAGGAGAAGAAAAGAAGAGAATTGGTGTGAAGAATGTGAGAGGTATGGAGGGGTATTTATAGGCTAGCTCATGTAAGAATTATAGCAAGAGAATGTGGGAAGAATTATGGCAAGTAGGGTTTAAGGGATTACTTGGAGAAGTGAGTAAAAGAATTAAGGAAAGTTTTTGATATTAAGGTGATTGTGTGTAATTAAATATGGAAGGTATGTTTGTCATGAAAAATAATAAGGAAATTGGAATTACTTGGGGAATAATTAAGAAGAATGAATGACAAAAAAATATGATGATTAGATATTAAAAAGATAGAGAAATAGAATTAAGGAAAATAAGAGATTTTGGGAGATAATTAAAAATACTATTTTACCAAATAAATTCCCCCAAAATAATTCAAAAGGGCCGAAAATATTGAGCTTACCATAGCTCAAATTTTCGGATTACTCTAGAAATATTTAGGAATATTTTGCTCGGTTTTTAAGGAATAAAATAATTGTATAAATAATATATAATAATTAATTAATTAATTAAATACCAATTATTCACCAATAAATAACCAAGAAAAATCAGATTTTCCATACATGGAAAATCTGAAATCCCTAGCTAAATATTGGGAATTTTCAGCCATCTAAAATATTTAATAAAAAATTATTTTGCTTTAATTAAAATATCCGAAATATTTAAATAATCCGGTTTTTAAAATAAGATAAATGGATAATAAATCTTATCCAAAATAATGATTAGTTTTCAAAATACTTTTGGCGCCAAAATTCAAATATTATTTTGGCTCCAAACAATTAATTTACTAAAATACCCTTTTTATAAAATAATTCCTAATTAATTAATTAGAAAATACGTAAGAAAATACGGGGTATTACATCTCCCTCTACGGAAATACTAGTATAATACATATAATTATACCATAGAGATAGACTTGGGCGTATTACCGCCGCGTGATTACGCAAGGCTACCAAACTGACTAAATAAATCAATACTTTGCAGCGGAAACTTTAATACTCTTTTATTAATTAAACCATAATAATAACTATTGTCATGAGTACTCAAAATAAAGACAAGAACAACATTCCTAAACTAGGTTAAGCAAATCCCGGGACTCCCATATGCTCATTCATGACTCCACCTGAAAATAGTCAACACTGCTTACCATTACGGTAAACAGAGCGAACCAAAACAAATAAGAAATACGGATTAGCAAATTATGCTAAGTACGATAAGTGCAAGATAATGTAAACTCAATTTATTTGCAAACATGCTTTAAAAATCAATTCCAATAATTAATCCAATAAATTCCAAACTCATTATTCCAAAACCGATTCCAATGATTCAATATTCAAAATAATAGTTAATAAAAACCAATTCCTTTATTAAGAACCAATTTCTTTTAATCCAATTTCTCACCCAAGTGTGCACACCCCCCAAGCTAGTCTCCTTATATTACAAGGCTATTCTTGAGGAAAGACCCGGTCATATAAAGTCCAAGGCCTTATCAATAAACCAAATCCACATAGTGGGATTACCAACATGCTTATAAAGCATGCTTATAAAGCATTAATAATAATAATAATTCAATGGTTCAATATGTCCTTTTAATATCCAATAAATTCCAATATAATTCAAACTCCTTTTTTAATAATTCCACATACTTTCAAAATCAAAACCTTTTAAATAGATACTTGAGAATAAAATCTCATATTAATAACTTTTCAAAATTAATAACTCTTCCTTGAAAAACCTTTTATTTAATTCAACAAACCTTTTAAAATCAATTCCTTTATTTAAACACGATAAGTAATCCAAACCATTCAAAACATGATTTAAAAATCAATCATTCAAAATACTTTTATTAAAACAAATATTAAAATCAATACCTCCAAAAATAATTTATTTCATAAATCATAATTCAAAACAATTTAATTAAAAACAATTTAATTCAATCACCAATAAAATCATATAAAACATGTTATTCAAACCAATCACTTTCAAAGGTATCTAGCCACCCAAACGTACCTTAATCCTTGCTAGAAAAATCACACAAAAAAAACCCCAAGAACCTTGATTCCGAATATCAACCAATACTTTGCACTTTCAAAGTTCAATCACAAATACACCATGAAGAAGATAAAAGAATAGGACTAAAGAGAATTGAATTTTCGTAGGAAAGAATAGGCAGAGCTTGAAGAGGTCATAACTCCTTCAATATAACTCCGAATTGGGTGATTCTTGAGCCTAACCTTAAGGATTTTTTGAGAGGAACAATATTCTGTGAGACATTAATACCCCAAAAATTGACCGGAAGTACCAGAAAACTGGCTTCAAAGGTATACGGGATAATATTTGTATGAAAAGAGGAGAAGAAAAGTATGAAAAGGTTTAGGGAAAAGAAGAATAAGAGAGAAGAAGAGAATTGGGTTTTTGGTGTGAAGAATATGAGAAGTATGAAGGGGTATTTATAGGCTTATGAATGAGGGAATTATGGTAGGAGAATGTAGGAAGAATTATGGTAAAAAGAATTAAGGAATTACTTGGAGAAGTGAATAAAGAAATATAGAAACTTTTGATATTAAGGTGATTAAGAATAATAGAATTTAGAAAAGTGTGTTTGTCATGAAAATAATATGGTAAAAGAGATACTTAGGGAATAATCAAAGATGAAATAAGGTAGGAAAATAAGATGATTAAATCTTTGTGAGATGGAAAAATAAAATTAAAGAAATAAGGAGTTTGAGGAAGATAATTAAAATACAAAACTAACAAAATAATTAACCCAAATTTAGCATATGGTGTCCAAAAATATTGAGCATATCTATGCTCATATTTTCGAACCTCCACTTATAGTTTTAGGGAAATATTTTCTAGATTTTAAGGATTAAAAATGATTGTGTAAATAATATATTTTGTATAAAATAATTAATTAGCAAAATACCAATTATTCACTATTTAATTTCACTAAGAAAATCCGAAAATTCCTAGTTAATTATTTAGTAAATTCGGCTCTCCTAATTAAATAATTAAAATATAATTTTGATTAGTTAAAATATCCGAAATATATATAAATAATCCGGTTTTTAAAATAAAATAAATGGATAATAAATCTTATCCAAAATCCAAAAATAATAATTGAGTTTTTAAAATACTTTTGGCGCCAAAATTCAAATATCATTTTGGCTCCAAAATTCAAATATCATTTTGGCTCCAAAATTCAAATAGTAAAATAAATTACTAAAATACCCTTTTTAGAAAATACTAATTAATTAGTTAATTAGAAAATACGTTTTGAAAATACGGTGTTTTACATCTATCTAAACTCCAACATATACTTCGTATTTGTTCACCTTAGAGCACCCAAGCCACGATGGGTGACTTATTACCCTCCCACAATACTCTCTTTCCTATTTTGAGGTAGCTCACCACTGTAAATGGTGATTTATGAGGCGAGGCTCCTTTCTCTTCCAAGTCACTGACCGTTTCGACACACGAGTCCAGTGACAAACAAGAAGATGACAAGTGACAACTTTTGCATTTTCGTTTAATTTTTTGCCCAAAATTTATAACATAAAACAATTTTTTTAATCGTAGTGAGCTTTTATCATTCTGAAAAAAATAAATGTGTGACTCATAAATTCATACTCCGTAATAGTGATTCAAGTTAGTGGAATAATATATGTTGTGGAAGAGTTAAAATTGGAGAGAGAAATTGTGATCTACGCTACCAATGTGGATGCTCTTATTATACTTCATATAGGATGATCTATAATATTGTCTTATTAATTAGTAACACACTAGTCTAGCACCCGTGCGATGCACGGCTTACAAGTCTTGATACTGATATTCATTTTACAAAATTTTAAAATAAAATGATTTAATGAGTAGTAATAAATTTACTTATAAATATGTCTTAATCATATATTTTTTAACCCTCAAAATAATGATATACGAAATACTACTTGAGAACAACCTTTTTTCTAATTCTTAAATCTTATGGTTAGATTTGAAAAATAATTCAACTCAATGAACTAACAATCAATACCCATCATATTTTTTCCTCTCATTTCTACTTGCGCCACTGACTAACTCATTTTTAAATGGGGGAATTTTTTTTGTGTGGTTGGTCATACCGTGTGGCCGGGATACTCGAGTTACTCGGTCAGGAGTTACTCGAGTTATTTCTGACCGAGTAACCCCTTAAATAACCCTTGACCAAGTAACTCGTAACCCCTGACCGAACCCCTCGAGTAAACCCCTGACCGAGTAACTCGCGTAATCCCTGATCGATTAACCCCTTGAGTAACCCCTCGAGTAACCTATGACCGAGTAACCCCTAACCGAACCCTTCAAGTAACCCATGACCAAGTAACCCCTAACCGAACCCCTCAAGTAACCCCTAAATTAAATCCTGACAAAGTAATTCAAGTAACCTATGACCGAGTAACCCCTTGAGTTAAACCTGACTAAGTAACCCCTTAAGTAACCTATGACAACCGAGTAACTAACCCCTGATCGAACCCCTCAAGTAACCCTTGACCGAACCCCTAAATTAAAGTAAACCCTGACTGAGTCACTCGAGTAATTCATGATCGAGTAACCCCTGACCGAGTAACCTCTTATGTAACCCTTGACTGAGTATTTAACTAATCCCTGACCGAACCCCTCAATTCACTTCTGACCGAAACCCTCAAGTAACCCTTAGTCAAGTAAATGGAGTAACCCCTGCCAATAAAAATATTCCTTTTAATTGACTATCTCTGTCCTCTAATTTAATACGAAGTATATTTTTAGAAAAAATTACCGTTATAATAACAATATGATCATTATATATTGCACTTCGTATATCACAAATAATTTCGTATCTTTTTCTCCTCTATGGCCTCTAAAAACACTTAAAATTTAACATGAAGCTTTTAAAAATAGGATTTTTGATCCCATCACTTACTACCTTTATTTTATTACATGATGAATTCACTTGATCATCACCATGCACACACCTATTGCACCTTCAACAACCAAAAATCTACAAAGCCTCTAACTTAAAGCTTAGTACGAAGTATAATTTTTTTTTTTCTAAAATTTTAACCTCGAAATGATGTTTAGGCTTGTCAATTGTTTGATTATCTGTCTTTTTTTTTAAAAAAATTATATGTAATCATTTAATATTTTTATTGCATATATATAATAGTAAATAAGAAAAATAAAATATACAAGCATATAAGAGAAGAAAAAAATGCATATCATTCTTACATATCACCCGTGACAACATATACAAAATTTACAACATATTTTTTGTGCGGCTAGTCACATTGTGTGTCTTCTTGTAAAAAAAGGAGTAATTAACCCATATGACAGTAAAAAACTAACCCCTATCACATTGATATAGTAACTTCTAAGCCACGTTCATTTAACCTTATATTTGCTGAACTAAAATTATTTTTGCTGATCATAAATTATTTTTTACTAAACTAAAATTAATTTTATTGAATTGAAATTATTTTTGTTGATAGTTTTTTTTTTAATTTTTTAATTTTATTGTTTCTCTATTATATTTCTTCTTTAAAATAATTGTTTTTTACTGAACTGAAATTAAATATACCAAATTGTACTTATTTATACTAAACTGAAATTATTTTTACCAAATATTATATCTTTAAGGTGAAGTGAACAGAGTCTTATTATACTTATTTAGTAACCCTTAAGTAACAAAGTAACAACTATAACACTAATTGGGTAACCCCTATAACACTAACTGAGTTTCCCTATGATGGTTGACTACACACATATAAAATTAGTACCAAAATCTATATTAAAAATGAAAATTATAGTTTTTCTTATAGGGTGGTGCATACACACTTACATGCCTCAAATTATTATTTTTTTTATATGCATTATGTCTATTATGCAAATTTATATACGATAGATATATAAAATTATTCTTATACACATTTGGTAATAATATAATTTATAAATTTCTAGATTCATAAAATGGTCAAGAATGCTTATAATTTGTAGCTATTCATAACCTATTATTAACTATCATTGTTGGAAAAACTATCACTTGTCAATCTTTTACCAAACTATTAGAGATTTTTAATACATAGATTTTATATATAGAGTGGTAAATATAGGATAAATATATCTTTTCTATAAATTATATGCATCACTTAATAATATATTACATTCTATGAAAAAGAGAATATTAAATATTATAAAATAAATATATGTAGTATATTTTAAGGAATAGATACTTGAGTGATAGATGAGTGATCTATATATTTAATACGTAAATATTATATTGAGTTCCATACAAGAATATAAACAAAAAATTTATTTGTTAAGATTACGTATGTAGGATAAAAAAAATTATTAACTATAATTAAAGTTTAAAAATATTATTCAACATCTTTTACAAAATTAATTTGTTACTTAATACTACCCTCGCTTTCCCGAGTTCTATCCATTTACAATTCCTAAGGTTAAAGTGGAGGTAGCATATTACGTAGTATATTTTATAAATAAAATAATTTATAAAATTAGTGTATTTGAGTGATAATCTACCTTTGATATATATAGTTAATTATATTTTTACTAAATTTTTTTTTTGATGGGTACTAAACTGTAATATAATCTTAACTAAAATATTCAATAATCATGTGTAAAATATATGGAGTATCAGATTTTATAGATCATGAAGATTGTTTTATAATATGCAATCAATATAATTTTTGTCAATTATATACATTCTAATAATAGACAACTTTAAAAAATAAAAAATAAAAGAAAAAAAAAACTAAAAACTAAAATAGGGACACGTGTCAGCTTTGGAGCTAGTGTACCCTGTTTTAGTATAGTATATAGATTTTAAATTGTAAGGCCCCGTTCACTTCACCTTATTTTTACAGAACTGAAATTAATTTTGTTGAACTTTAATTAATTTTACTGAACTGAAATTATTTTTTTACTGATTCTACGTTATAGTTCTTCTTTGGAGTTGCTGATTTTTACTGATATGAAATTATTTTTACAGAACTGAACTTATTTTTACTAAATTGAACTTATTTTTACTGAACTGAAATTATTTTTACTTAATATTACTCCCTCCTTTTTTTTAGTTTGCATCACTTTCCTTTTATGGGTGTTTTTTTTTAAATGCATCACTTCTAATTTTGCTAACTTTATACTATATTTTATCATTTCTTTCTCTTACTTTAAACCCCACTCAAACTATTTTATCAATTCTCTCTCCATGGTCCCCACTTAAATAATAAAAAAAATCTACCACCTCTCACATAATTTCTCTTTCATTGTTCTCATCTTACTTTTACTAATAATAATTTATTCACCTACTCACAATATTATATTATTCTTGCACTAAAAAATAATATTATATTATTCTCCTAAAACTCCTTATAATCCCAATTCCCAAGTGATGCAAATAAAAAAAATAATAAAAAATAAATAAAAAAAAAAGGAGGGAGTATTTTTTTAAGGTGAAGTGAACAACGCCTAAAAATAGTTTAAATTGATTAAAGTAATTTGTCAATAAGTTTAGACAAAGCCGTATACGTAGTAATTTAGAAATATGCCATAATTATCTAGATTTTTGGAAATGTCATTGTCCTTCAAAATCTTTGTAATATCTTTTTGTGACAATGTTATACGGAGCACTGTATTTCGTTCTTATTTATGACTATGGTGCAAAATTTTCCATTAACTATAGGCAAAATGATTAAGGGAAGCGTTTATATTTTTTTATTTTTTATGAGGGAAAGTATTATTTAGTATCCTAATTACTGCCTAAACAAGTTGAAACTCTTTTTACCTTAACATAAATTAGTAAATACATCTTTCTTCAAAAAAAAAAAAAAAAAAAAAAAAAAAAAAAAAAATTAGTAAATACATATGTCAAATTGCTTTTATTAGATCTTTTAAATTATTAGTAAAATTGATTCAAATGACCGAAATTCCATATTTAGGAAATCTTCTATATATTTTCTGGCATATAAAAATTTTTACCAAATCAAAATTGATCTAACAACTATACTTTTTTTTTTTTTTTTGGTAAAATACAACACTATATATATGATCATAATCAATCTAAGGATTCTTGTCAATCAATAGCTTTGGTGTTAATATTTCTAGACTTGTCTATTGAAAATTTGAAGGTAATATAATTACTATTGTCAACAAAATTCTAGGGTATTGGATCAATTTTTTCCCCTACCTGTATTCAACTCATTAGTGTTATTACATGTATAACTTTTTTTTTTTTTTTTTTTTTTTTTTTTTTTTTTTTTTTTTACCTACTTCGGTAGAATAATAAATTGTATGTACGTGTTGATTATTTTGGTCTATGTAATTAATTTATGTAATCACATTGCATATTTAACAACTATAGTATAGATTATTTTGTTTGATGTATACAATAATATGATATTGGCATGCAGCTGATGATTTTGGAGATTCAAAAGTAACATGTTGTCAAGACAATCATATAGGAGAATGTATTCCACTTTCTGCAAGTGAAACCAAATGCAACAATTTATCTAGCAGTTCTTGTGGTAAAGGAGGCTTCTGCAAAGTTCTATCACACCGTCCTTCTAACCATTTTTGCCATTGTTATTGTTGATCTATATATTCTATAGTTTCGCAAATAATTATAAAAATAAGAAACTTCCATGTTTTAACACTCATCTTATGTAATGACTTATCCTAAAAGAAAGCCTTGACATTCAATTTATAATAAAATAAAAATATTATTATATTAAATATTAATCTAACATCATTTTGATTTTATTGTCATAGCAAATCTGCCTCTTAAGGAGGATTTTGCAAATTTTCGTCACACCCTCCCCCTAATCATTATTGCCATTTTTATTGTTAATCAATTTTCTATATTTCTGCAAGTAATTTTTTTACCTACTTATATTATTCATTTATCAAAAGGAACTTTCATGCAACATTCATTTTATGTAACATTCAACCTAAAGCCAAGTTTTATTGGACTTACATTCATTCAAAACATAAAATAAAAAAAATGGAATACAATTAGCTTACCTTATTTCTTCTGGATACTAAATTTCACTTGTTGTTACGTTTTGCCTAAAAAAAAAAAAAAAAAACCTTGTTCCCTCAAAAAACTACCACCCTGCCGGCAACCGCCCCTTTTCTCCTTCCTCTTTTGTCTTATTTTGCTTAATGTGTATTAAATTATTTTGGATTTGATTTTAATTGTTTGAAATTAGTTTTATTAGTATGAAAATTATATTTTGGGTGTTTAAATTCATATTTTCAGATTATATAATGATGTTTTAATTTTTCAGATTTTGTAATTATAAAACCTAGGGTTTTAATTTATTTAATTTGGGATTTTAGGGTTCTAATGATCAATTAATTTAGGGCTTTTGTTCCTATTGAATTTCTATTGATTAATTGAGCATAAAAACATGTTTTTAAGGAAGTTTTAATGAGTTTTAAATCAAGTTATATTGCTGTAAATTTGATTGCTTGGGTATTAATTGAGATCTTATTGTTTGGTTTAGGAGAGGACTTTATAGAGTGTGATTTCTAGTTGGTTAAGTGGCCAACCAATTTGTTTCCTCAAGGTACTTATGAGTTACGAAACCTTGTCTTTAGAAGCATGTTTAAGGATGTATCGAGAACCTAGTATCATGTATAGAGAAGACTGGGCTAAATTGTTTGGTTATACATTGTGACTTCCGTATGTTGTGTATTATGCTACTTTGCAAATATTATTATGCATTGATTTTGTAAGATGCGCTTAGAGGCAAAGGTACGTGATTATGTGAAATGATTATTTATTACTCATTCGTAATTATTGAGATAGAATGAGTAAAGGAGGAATTTAAGTCTTATAAGACGAGGTTAAGATTGTGGGGTGCTTTATGCACTCAAGGTGTTTATACACCGAGGTAGTTAAAGGAATCAATAATAAAAATTGATTGTCACTAATGAATCAAGAACTGAAATTGGAAACTTGCTTTACTTGATTGAATTGATATTGGATTGATTGTATTGTTTTGTATACGAGTCATCATCAAGTCTAAACTTGTAAATCACGTAAAGTGCAAGATGGATGAGCAATAAAACTCTGGATTTGTACACATTTGGAGTAATGACAATCAGGGGTTGGGGTACACGGGGTATTAGCCGTGTACTTTTCTAAAGGTCGTTTGATCTACGAGTCTCTTATTTCAAATACTTTTCAAAAACTAGGAATTAGATGAGATCTCATACTAGTTATGGTCACAAAGTCGCGCCCGTGGTCGTTGGATGTTTTATTGATGTTTCCGAAAGGAGGCATGAGGTTTTTCTTTTATTGATGTTCCAAATGGAGCATGGGATGGACAACTTTGTCTATTGCTTAATCCGAAGAATAAAATGAAATGACTTAACTACTATTAACTAGTGGAGTCTTAGTAAAACTGACAGTTGAGTCGTGTGTTGAGTCTATAATTTAATGATGCGTGATGATTGATTATTAGTAGCATGCTAGGGATTTCTTATTATATTTCGCAGCTTGTATGTACTCAGCTTTGCTGATTGCGTGCTTTGTGTGTCTTTCTTTGGTCATGGCATTCGCCTTTCAATGACCCAGTGACGATCCAATTTTTACACTTGTAATATTGGGGAGCAGATTAACCACAGGTTCTTACACATGCAGCATTCGCATTTAGGTAGTGGGATTTTGAGTGTAGTGTTGGTTGCTTTTCACAATTTATTTTGCTACTTACTTTTGAATTTATTTAAACTCGTTTTCATTTTATACTACCCTTATTGGTTTGGGTTTTGAATAAGGGCCTTAATGGTTTCAAGTTGTAAGACTTAATTTGGTTTTTGTTTATTGGTTTTGAAACTTATTTATAACTGAATTAATTTTTCCGCTGCTAACTTCTGATATAGCCTTAACGTTTGAACACGTGGCGGTAGCACATCAGTAATTCTCTTGGATTTTGTTCAGGGTACACACAGGTTTAAAGAGAGAATTATATTGGGGTGTTACATCGACAACAACCATTTATAATTTTATAGTACCGTTCCACTGCTTATTGGTGTAAATCACAACTCAATAGTACAGTTTATAATTCAGAAATGTCATTTTCTATTTCTTTGTCCCTCTATTACAACCTTGCCATATAATGCACATACAAATAATACACGACAAATTCACAAGTTTGCATTACTACTTCGTTCCTCACTTTCTATGTACGTTAATTTCATTACAACCTTGCCATGTAATGCACATACAAATAATACATGACAAATTCACAACTTTGCATTACTACTTCGTTCCTCACTTTCTATGTACGTTAATTTCATTATAAGTAACCATACACTCAACTTTGAACTCTATATTTAATTATACTTTTCTTGTTTTTAAAGTTGAATCATGTTTTAGTTGACCTTTATTATTGATGCACCATTTTTTATCATTAATGGTTTTAGTAACATCTTAATTTAATTAAATTATAAAAAGTAGATCATACACATTAAGGGCGCAATTGCAGATTGCTCTAAATCTAGGGTTTATCCATCAAGGAGAGAGAAAGAAGAATAATTAGAAAATTTGGGGGCAATGGTGATTTTTGAGGGGAATTCGTGAAGAGTAATGGAAAAAAAAGGAAAAATAAAAAAAAATTTGACCCAACTTAATGAGTCACGTGGCTAGCACGTGATGGTCAACGATGGACTCCGGCGTTGACTTGCCTGAAAATGTGACATGGTCCCACTCAACAACCCAAACTGTGTTATTTGGTTCTTTTGAACAACTTTTGGCTTAATTGGTCCTTTTGAACAAATTTTCCTTATTTTTAATGTAAAAATGGCATGGGATCATATACTTAACAAAGGATGTTAAGAAACTGCTAATATTTGTCATGTAATATGTAGATTTAATTCGAAATAACTTCTAATACTTGTATGTGTAGTAGAAGATACCTTTAACATACAATCAAATAATAAAAAATAATGGAATATCATACCGTGGGGGGCTTATTTATTTATTTATTGATTGATTTATTTGTGTTTGATATGCTATGTTACTTTCATTTTCACCTTTGAGCTCACTACTACACTAGGCATATTGTAGTATTGTACAATAAACTCGTTGGTCGTTACAATTTTCAATTTCCATGTATACATCCAGCCATCCAAGTAGTATTGAATTTTGTATTTTCTTCCTAAAAAAACAAATCATGGTACTAGAAAAACATAAAAATAACTTTGTAAAAATAAAATAAAAAAACAGAGTATATTAGGAAAACCTAAAATAAAAAAATAAAAAAAAAAAAAAAAAAAAAAAATAAAAAAAAAAAAAAAGAGTATTGTAAAAAACAATGAATAAAGACATCCAATTATTATTTATTTTCTATTAATTGAGCAAAATGATTTATGTACAAGTTTCATTATTCGTAGTATATGCAACGAATAAAGCCATATGATACCTCTTCCATCCCATATGGAAAATTTTATTACAACAAAATTTGAAGCATGTGCTTTTCTATATATATAAATCTCTTCTACTTTCCCCACCATTTCCTCTAGCTAACTAATTCCCCTCATTAATTAACTCCCATGTACTTGTATATTATAATACTACTATATTATAGTATAAAATAAAATAACAAAACAATTACAGAAATACATGTAAATTAAACTTATCTTCAAATCATCACCTTCATCTGATTGATCATCTTTATCTTCCATCTTCTTTACTGTTGTGTGTTCTTCTTGATCTCCCATTTACATTGAAGCACTTGTTTTTAATAACACTACATGTTTTTCATGTAACAAAAAAAATAATAATGATCCCCCGACTATGCAGCGCCAGAGAATCTTACATACTTACAGATCCATATATTGTGTCGGCAGCCTAGCTATTTAATAATAATAGTAATAATAATAGTAATAGTAATAATACTCTTGGTCCCACATTGATCGTCGTTTGAGAGCATTATAATATTATTATTAGTATTGATTAGGAAAAAGCTGACCATTTATGAACCGTCGGTGAGTCTGGACTTATGTAATACGGAGTACTTACTGATTTATCTTTAAGACTCCAAGGCGGCGGCGTAGGGGGTTTGGAGGAGGTCGTAAGGGGCCCACAGGGCGTCTAGAGGGCAAGGGCGATTAGCATCTAGACGGGCCCATGGTTTGCCTTTTCCACTCCAGTGGAGAAGGCTAACTGGGCCCGGATGTAAATCCCGACAAAGCCCACGAAAATTATCGCCACCAAGACCATGTTGGTTCCATCTATGATCAACCGGGACGATATTTCCGGCAAAAACAAGTAGAAATGGGGGTAAAGAACCGAGGTCGTAAATCCGCATTTGTTTCTGAAGCTCCATCCAATCCTCGATCCGACGGGTATAATCACCCGCCCGCCAACGATTCAAGTCGATGACCATTACCCCCGTGTTAAAGTAACACGCCTCTCTGTCAGCAAACGTGACGGACAAGGAAGGGTTGGACCAAAAAGTGGAGGTGAAGTAAGCAGTGAAGTTTGCGTTGCAATACTGTGGCGCAGCCAATACTTTATCATCCACCAAGTCGACATTGTACAGCGTAGCGATGTCGTCGACAACAACGACATCGCTATCTAGGTACACGACTCGGGATACACAAAGCGGGAGGAGGTTCGCAAGGTACGATCGCGCGTAGTTTAATGGACAGTCGAGTGCTGACCGTATTGAAGTCGAGATCAAACCCGAAACCGAATCGTCATCGAAGGGGTAGAGTTCGAAATGAAGATACGGGAACGAAGTTGCAATCGTAGCCCGTAAATTCGAGGTTGGTGTAGACGACGAGATCACAAAGTGAAAGAAGATGTTCTGTGGACACGACGTGTGTTGTAGGACCGATAAGATCGCGGCCATTGAGCCGCGAAGGTATGTCAAGTCAAGTGTCATCGCTACGTGCACGGCCTCCTCGGATCCGTAAGGGTTCACATCTTGTAAACTACTATCATGAGTTGTCACAATGTTTGGACAACTCGGGGCGTTGTAATATTGTGGTGCTTCCTTAAACTTTTGACCAATGGTATCGGCTAAGGCGGCCTTGGCCGATACCAAAAAGACTAAGAAAAATGTGGTAAGGAAACCATTATGATACATTTCTAGATGATGTATAATTGAATTGAATGAGTTTATAATTTTGGGAATTAAAGGGATTTAAAGGGGGTAATAACGTTATGTTTGAATGGAAAGTTTGGCAAGTAAGAGAGCAGCTTTCCAAGGTAGGAAGAGGGGATAGTGATGGATGGCCAGATAGAGAGAAGCTAAGGGTGTGTTTGGTTGAAAGGGAGGAAGAAGGAAGCTTCAAGTTTGGGAAATATTCAATTCAAAGGAATAAGTTTAATATTATGTAAAATAAAAATATGGGGGAGATAAGAAGGTGCTTTCACATTTTTGAAATTGGAGGTAATTGGAAGTTCCCAAGGCTTTTCAATGTGGGGCCATCTTCCTCATGGTCATACATACACATATAGAGGACATACGTAGTATGTAAAGCGTAATCTATTTTACCAACTGAGCACCGACAGGTCCCATTTTTAGGGATTTTCGGATTAATTTTCATCACTCGTCCTTTTGACACACTAAATTTAAAAGGAAAAAAAAATAAACTGTAATTTTAATAAGATTTTATATCAAAAATTTATACTCCATATTATGGAGAATGCATTGTGTTAGATCAAACAATATTATAATTAATTGTTTATTGTTTGACTCTTAAAATAAAATATTATTACAAACTTAAAGGAATAAAGGCAATACGGAGAATTATTTTTACCAGAAATACTTACGTGGACCTGGTTCACAATAATATTATTGTGGACCCGAGGTTTATCCACACGCAACTGAAATTATATTGAACATAGTGACCTTTATTTTTAGCATAGTAACCTTATTTTTAACATAGTAACCTTTATTAAAAGTTGTATAACGTTTAATACTATTGTGAACTTGAAGTACGACGTTATGACCTTAATTTTAACATAGTGACCTTTATTATTAATATTGACCTTAAAAAAATTAACCTCTTATAGCCTATATATTACCAAAATGACTTTTATTTTCAACATGGTGACCTTCATTTTATTATAGTGACTTTTTTTTTCATTAATAAAACAACCATAGTTCCTCTAATATTAGTGGTCCACAATAAATTAGTGTGAACCAGATCCATTTAAGAATTTATAAGTATTTCCATTATTTCAGATCTGTTGTCTTAAATGAGTTGCTACGGAGTATTTACGAGTACGGAGTAGTATATTTAGTTATTTACCTACTCCGTAGTAGTGTAGTACTACCGCGTTCAAATGTTTTTTCTTAATTTTTTTTATGTTGGAATGTGTATTACCTTATTTGATTGGAGTCAAAGAAGTTCCGTACTCGGTTTTGGAAATGTTTATAATTGTTATAGACTTGTAGTATGCTTCCTTTTATTGACTTTCTTCGATTCATCAAGCCTACTAACACCAATTTTCTTTTAGACGGTGCAACTTTACAAACTTTGATGAGTATTTGCAAAATACAGAGTATTCGTTATCTATGTATTTAGATTTTTAAGACTACGAACGAAAAATTATTCGGTATAATCTCACTTTTGAGGCATTCGCTAAAAATAATTCCACATTTGAGTTATTTTTAAATAATTCCACCTTTACCCCTAAGGTCCTAACTATGAATGAATACAATTCTATCTCTATATATATATATATTTTTTTTTACATTTTACTTTTTAGTTTTTACCCTTGGAGAGTCACATTTTTATCTATTTATTTTTTTGATTTCCTAACTTTATACGATTTTTTAGTACTATCTCCGGTTCGTATTATACGCAACTTTAGAATTTTTTATATCCCACAAATAATACACCAAAGTTCCATATAATACGAACCGGATGTAGTATATATTTAAAGCTTATATGTAACCCTAAGGACTATGTATAGCATTTTCCTTTATAATACGGAGTACTCCCTCCGTAAATGCATCACTTTCCTTTTATGGGTGTTTTTTTAAAATTGCATCACTTCCTTATTTAGTAACTTTATACTCCCTCCGTCCCCTTTTGATAGTCTCTTTTGGTAGAAAATCACAGGAATTAATAAACATAAATAGCAAAAGTACATTGAAAAAGTAAATTTACATTGCAATACAAAAAAGTATAGAGAGAAAGTAATTAAAGTACATGGGAAAACAAAATTTACATGAGAAAGTTATATTTGCACAAATATTTTTGCAAATGGGCGAGAATTGGTAAAAAAGTAATATAATGGTACTTGGAAAAAACAAATGTGACTAACATTTTGGGTCATCAAAAATGGCATAAGTGACTATTAAAAGGGGACGGAGGTAGTATTATATTTTATCATTTCTCTCTCCTACTTTAAACCCCACTTAAATTATTTTATCATTTCTCTTTCTTCCATGGTCTCCACTTGTATAATATAAATATCTACTCTTTCTCACTACTTTCTTTTACATGGTCCCCATCTCACTTTTACAAAAATAAATTATTAACCCACTCACAATATAATATTACACTCCTAAAACTCCGCGCATCATCAAGTGAATTTAGGGTTGAACAAAACTACCCAAGAAACCGAAAATCCAAAAAAACTGATCCATAACCATTCCGAAAATTAGGGTACCCGATCCGATAACCATAACGATTTAGGTACCCGTTCCGATAATTTGTTATCGGGTATGGTTATTGGGTATCATTTTAAAATTAACTGTTATCCGATCCGATAAGCATTTTTTTTGCTTTTTTTTGCCTACTTAAATCTATTTTTTTTTTAAATCTAAACTCTTACTTTACTTCATAATTACTTTATAATATCAATAATTAGTAATATTATTAATAATTTGGTCAAAATCATATGATATTGTTGTTAATTAGTGGTAAATTATATTATAATAATTAAGTTTAATTATCATTATTGGATATCTTAAGTTCGGGTTATGGATATTACTTTAAAGGATTTTGGTTATCGGGTGCCCGAACCGTTAATACTAACGGTACGAATACCCGTTCCATGCTCACAGCTCACCCCTACAAGTGATGCAGATAAAAAAAAAAAAAAAAAAAACGGAAGAGTACAAATACTCATACGGAGTATTAATTTGGAAACAGATTAAATTAATCCTGTCATAAATGCCAAAATCATGGGTGGAAGAATATTCCCACATAGTATATTTTTTTATTATTATTATTTTAAGAAAATGTTGTAGGTAGGTAAGGACGTAAGGTAGCTACCATTCAGTTTGAATATAAAATCAAGTAGTACTTTATATAAATCTTCAAACTGATATTTATTGGAAGACTTTTGTTGACTAATAACAAACACTACGGAAATCTTCAAAATAACTATCAATAAAGTCTTTCATTCAAGTTTTAGGTCTTGTTCTCTTCACCTTAAAAAAATAATATTAAATAAAAATAATTTCAGTTCAATAAAAATAAGTTCAGTTCAGTAAAAATAAGTTCAGTTCAGTAAAATTAATTTCAGTTCAGTAAAAATAAGTTCAGTTCAGTAAAATTCAGTTTTCTTGAATAAGAATTATAATAGAAAATCAGTATAAATAATCTCAGTTCATCAAAGATATTTCAGTTCAGTAAAAATAATTTAAATTCAGTAAAAATAATTTCAATTCAGTAAAAATAATTTCAATTCACCAAAATTAAGGTGAAGAGAACGGGGCCTTAGTTTAACATTTTATATGTTGAACATTAATTATTTTTGGTTGACCAATGAAATTTTTTGGATGCTTAAATAGTTATGTTATGCCAAATTTTGAATGATTCTGTATGCAATCATTAATTCTAATCAAAATTTCTCCAAACTCTTTTTAACTTTGTTAACTTTTATAGTGAGGTTTGAACTTGTATATCTACTTAACGTAAATAATTAGAACTTTAATCTACGTAGTAAGGAGTATTAAACATATACTCCAACAAAAGTCCACTTTTTATTAAATCTACAAGTTCGTTTTGCAAAGTTATGTATATTACTCGTAATAATTTAATATTAAATCTACAACTAAAGTCTACTTAACATTAATCACGTTAATTACAAACGCAAGTACTAAATGCAGTACAAAATAACCTAAATGCAGAAATTAATTAATGATAAGAAAATAATAAAAGACTGAAATACCCTTTTCCAAAATGAAATAACTGGTTTGTCATTTCACCAGACTTTTATTTTTTACATTTTCCCTTTTGCAATTCATTTCATTCGCTATTTTTTTCCATTTCATTCACCATTTCAGTCGCCATTTTTTTTACAATTCATTTCATTTCATCATTTCCCTCAAAAATTTTCAATCTAAGCTCTAGAGACGAAGAAGTCGTTCACGGTCGGCTATGATTTCCAAGGGTACTAGTAAACACATGGTTTCCGGGGGGTATCATTTACCCCCGACTATGATTTCCGGGGGGTACTGAAGACCCCCGGCTATGATTTCCGGGGGGTACTAAAGACCCCCGGAAATCTTATTCGGGGGGTAATAGAGACCCCCGGAAATCGTAGCCGGGGGGTGCTGGAGACCCCCGAAAATCGTAGCCGGGGGGTGCTGGAGACCCGGAAATCGTAGCTGGGGGTACTGTTGACCCCTGGCAACACAACCAGCACCGTGATACATGCCCATGAATAAAATGTTCCGTTTAAGATGGAAATTTTATTTTATTTTGTTTGATTGTTCTTCTATAACTTAGATTTTGCGAAAAAAATAAAATTTACAACACATAATTTTCATACCTCAAAAAAATCGTCGTAGTGCACTTTATTATTGTCCATGAATTTGTATAGTACTGAATATTTAATAGGATAAAAGGTTGAATACGTTAGAATATGGTTGTAAATTAAACGGTAGGATGTTTATATAGACATGTAGTTGGAAGTGTAAAGGATTTAATTTTAATCCTTTAAAAAAAAAGTGTAAAGGATTAAATCAAATTAAGGGCAAATTTGGAATATAATCTTTTTTAATAAAATAACTTATTCTGCATTTAGGTAAAATTGTACCTGCATTTAGTACTCCCTATCTAACAACTGAAAAACCAAAAACAAAACCAAAACGATAATAAATGATCCCTTTATAGCTACCAAAAATGTCCATAACGAAACAAATCTGAAACCCCACAGAACTAACAGTACAATAACCAGAAATACCATTAAATGCTAATAGTTAACCGAATTCACGTACTCTTGATAACAGGTGTACATACATCCCATTACTACAGCACCCCCACAACTTGGAATTAATTTTTTGGCCATCTCAATTCAAATTTGATCCATGATTCATGATGAAACAAAATGGATAATCAGGACAGTTGATGTCCTGACAAATTAGCATAGTCAAGTGCATTAAATAAAAATTACTATCACTGTTTATTTCCAAGTCTTAGAAAAGACAAACTACATAACACTATATCAAAAGGAGGATTTTTCTACGTAGCTCTCTAGCTGGTTATATTCTCCTGTCCGATTAACTCTTCAAGCAACCCTTGATCGAGTAACTTCTCGAGTAATTCATAATCGAATCCCTCAAGTAACCCCTGACCGAGTAATTTGAGTAACTCCAACCACACGGTGTGGCCAGCTACATATAAAAATTTGTAATGTCAAAATTGTCAATCTATTACTCCCTAAATGTCTATATATCAATTTCCATCTGCGTAAAAATTATAAAAATTTGAGATTAATTAAATATATAATGTGACGAATCTAACAAGATATCAGATGAATATATATTTTGTTATAAATTAACGGGAATTTATGCTCAAGATTTTAAAATTTGATCCACATAAGTCAAATAAGAACTATATTTAAAGATCGAGAGAGTAGTATTATTAGGTCTTAAAAACAGAAGAATGGTTTTAATTAATAGGAGTATCTCAAATTAATAAAGCATGGTTGGTTCTTTATATAGAATAATGATTGGGGAGCACCGACAGGAAGGTTAGCCATGGGGGGCTCACGCACGTTGTTGTGGTTGTAAAAGTCAGCGGCATTGGCCCCTTTACCGCACATGGCCACGCCCAACGCGCTGCTGCTTTCAAACTACTGTTTCATGTATGTTTCTTTTAGATGGCTTGCTTGTGGGAGACAATTTTAATATATCGACTTTTAGTATAGAATCAAATTATGGGAAGTCTATTTAAGATCGACTAATTAATTAAGATGGAGAAAAAACGAGAAAACATTTTGACGGTTAGAGCATTCCTTCATACGTGACATTTTATTAGGACGGATTAAAAAATTATATTTAGTGTATCAAAATAAGATTGATAAATTTTTATAATCGTACGTGTTAAGTGCTTTTTTTAAAGGTAGATTTCAATGATTTATAAAAAAAACAATCACAAAGTATTCAAATATTAATTGGTTTAACAACCTAAAATCAAATCTTCAATGTGGCTATTCCGTTGTTTCATTTGCTTATTACACAACATTTGTTAATGGTGTGACATTAAAAAAGTTAATGACACTTTCCTCAAAAAAAAAAAAAAAAAAAAAGAAAAAATGACACCACATTTATCTTTTTTAATTTTTTTAAAATTTTTTTTACAAAATATAAATAAATTTATTTTGCATCATAAAGTGAATAAAGGTTACAAATGAATTGAAGATACCAATAGAAGTAAATGAGGTTATTGCCGGTGAGAAGGGTTCTTAACGTTTATCTTATTTTCCTTACCAAAAAAAAAAAAAAAAAAGTAGTAAATGAGGTTATTATTGTTAGTGATCTATAAGACTATAACATTACCAATTGATTGATCAAGAGAGTGATAATAATGGTTTGATTTCCTGCCCAAAATTAAAAAAAAAAAGGTTTGATGATATGGCCTTTAATTATTGGCCTAAATCGGATGTCATGTTAACATTTAATTCCTAGGAAGTAAATCATATAATTGGGAGAGATTGGTTTTAACAAGTGATGTGCAAAACTAGGGGTGTCTATTCGATTTTCGGTTTGGATTTAGGCCAAATTCAATCCGATTTGAATTAAAATTGAGATCTTATTGTTTGGTTTAGGAGAGGACTTTATAGAGTGTGATTTCTAGTTGGTTAAGTGGCCAACCAATTTGTTTACTCAAGGTACTTATGAGTTACGAAACCTTGTCTTTAGAAGCATGTTTAAGGATGTATCGAGAACCTAGTATCATGTATAGAGAAGACTGGGCTAAATTGTTTGGTTATACATTGTGACTTCCGTATGTTGTGTATTATGCTACTTTGCAAATATTATTATGCATTGATTTTGTAAGATGCGCTTAGAGGCAGAGGTACGTGATTATGTGAAATGATTATTTATTACTCATTCGTAATTATTGAGATAGAATGAATAAAGGAGGAATTTAAGTCTTATAAGACGAGGTTAAGATTGTGGGGTGCTTTATGCACTCAAGGTGTTTATACACCGAGGTAGTTAAAGGAATCAATAATAAAAATTGATTTTCACTAATGAATCAAGAACTGAAATTGGAAACTTGCTTTACTTGATTGAATTGATATTGGATTGATTGTATTGTTTTGTATACGAGTCATCATCAAGTCTAAACTTGTAAATCACGTAAAGTGCAAGATGGATGAGCAATAAAACTCTGGATTTGTACACATTTGGAGTAATGACAATCAGGGGTTGGGGTACACGGGGTATTAGCCGTGTACTTTTCTAAAGGTCGTTTGATCTACGAGTCTCTTATTTCAAATACTTTTCAAAAACTAGGAATTAGATGAGATCTCATACTAGTTATGGTCACAAAGTCGCGCCCGTGGTCGTTGGATGTTTTATTGATGTTTCCGAAAGGAGGCATGAGGTTTTTCTTTTATTGATGTTCCAAATGGAGCATGGGATGGACAACTTTGTCTATTGCTTAATCCGAAGAATAAAATGAAATGACTTAACTACTATTAACTAGTGGAGTCTTAGTAAAACTGACAGTTGAGTCGTGTGTTGCGTCTATAATTTAATGATGCGTGATGATTGATTATTAGTAGCATGCTAGGGATTTCTTATTATATTTCGCAGCTTGTATGACTCAGCTTTGCTGATTGCGTGCTTTGTGTGTCTTTCTTTGGTCATGGCATTCGCCTTTCAATGACCCAGTGACGATCCAATTTTTACACTTGTAATATTGGGGAGCAGATTAACCACAGGTTCTTACACATGCAGCATTCGCATTTAGGTAGTGGGATTTTATTGTTAGTGATCTATAAGACTATAACATTACCAATTGATTGATCAAGAGAGTGATAATAATGGTTTGATTTCCTGCCCAAAATTAAAAAAAAAAAGGTTTGATGATATGGCCTTTAATTATTGGCCTAAATCGGATGTCATGTTAACATTTAATTCCTAGGAAGTAAATCATATAATTGGGAGAGATTGGTTTTAACAAGTGATGTGCAAAACTAGGGATGTCTATTCGATTTTCGGTTTGGATTTAGGCCAAATTCAATCCGATCCGAATTAAAATTCGGCTTTTGGTTTTCAAATCCAATCCGATTCGAATTTCTTATCAATCCAATCCGATCCAATCCGAATTATAATTCGGTTATTTGGATCCAATTCAAAAATCCGAATTAAAATACACTGCAAATAATTAAGCGTAAAAAGATTATAAAAATGAAAAGTAATTACAAAAAATTTATTCTTGAAAACATAGTTGTACAAGATTAATACAAGTATTGAAATCATAATAATACATAATTAATATTGATGTAATTATTAACATAATTTTACCTGATTAATTCAAACAATCCTCATTTGTAAAAAGCATGGTTTTATATTTCGGTTAATTCGGTTTTTTGGATCCAAACAAGGTCAATCCGATCCGATTTAATATTTGGATCTGATCCGAATTAATAATTCGGTTTGGATTGGATTAAATTTCGGTTTTTATCCGAATAATAAACACCCATATGCAAAACCATTTACACTCGGTGTATATAGTGTTAGGTGCAGTGGTGTACCGAAGGGTATTAAATTTTCCATTTGGTATATTTTCTTTAGTTCATTTAAAAATTTTAAAATAAACAAAAATATATTAAACAGTAAAAAAAAATACCGTTTGGTGCACTTTGCACCAGGTGTATTTTGAAGTGACGAGGGGGTTTAGTTGCAAAGAATAGTCCAACAATTTGATAGATGATGGGTTTTGTGTAGCTAATTATGATGGGCCAGATTTGGTGATTGGACTTTGGTATATTGGGCTGAAGGAAGTATCCAAGTTAAAACTAAAATTTGAATTCCAATTTTGGATAGTCCTGATCCGATTATTTCCATAAAACTTGATATTCAAATGTTGTCATTGTCATTCTTATTCTAATTCTTTGTCACCCTAACCCTAAACTTTTCATTCATTCTATAGACATTTCCGATTAATTCTTCATTGTTTACTGTCCATTAGAACCTCGATTTTGCATTGTGGTAACTAAATCAAAGCCAGGAACAACGACTAAGAAAACTTGTGATATTAAATAAGTTTGTTTTATTCAATTTTATTCAACAATTAATTTTTACTAAAAAATGTTGGTTTTGAGATTAAATTGGTTTCAAAATAGTAGGACAACACTAGAATTAATGAAATGAGAAAAATTTTCCAGAACAAATCTTTTAATTTTTTTTTTTTTTTTTTGATAGCCAAAAACCTTTATTAACACGTATTTTGTAATGTAATGTAAGAGCAACTTCAATGTAAGCTTATTAGAGCAACTCCAATAGTTGTAGTTAGGGACTTGATTGCAATATTAAATAATCCCTACCTACTAGCTTAACCATTGGAGCTAGAAAATGCTATTAGCTTAGTTAAGCAAATTAGCTTTGTCAAGCTAATTTGCTTAGAAAAAATCTTGCTAAAATAAAACAAATCAAAATAAATAAAATGAAATTTATCAACGTAAATTAAGGAGGTGTGATCCATTTAAATAGTAAGCTATTAGCTAGCCATTGGAGCTAAAATGACAATTAGCTTAAAAACTTATGTGGCATAGCAAGCTAATTTGACAATTAGCTTGTCATTGGAGTTGCTCTTAGCAACTTAGCATGTTATGCCACATAAGATTTTAAGCTAATTTCTTTTGTACCCCAATGGTTAGCTGTTAATTTGTGATTTAAATGAGCCTTAGTTTCTTAAATAGCTTTTTAAATTAATTTTTATTAAAATATCAACCCCTCTTTTGGTTTGTTTTTTCTCAAGAAACTCAATTTTTTTTTTAGCTCCAATATAGTGAAGTTAGTAGTTAGGTAATTTATTAAATTGCAAGCTAAAACCATTGAAGATGCTATAATTATTTTTTTTTAAAAAAATGTCTTTCAATTCATTCAAAATTTTTTTAGTAGTCTTTCATTCAATTGTCCTAAGAATCTGTGTCATATCTTTTTTGTGAGAATGTTATACACATATTTCCATTATTTAAAGGCAAAATGATTAAGGAAATTACATTTGTGAATTTGTTCATTCATATACGTACAAAGTATAGTAATTTGTCCTCCAAACTAAAACTTGAAACTATCGTTTTATTGACCTTTTGTAACATAAATTAGTAAATTATTGTCAAATTGCTTTTATTAGATCTTTTTGTTTAGTAAACTACTTAATTGAAATAATCGAAATTCCATATTAAGGAAATCTTTTGTATATTTTCTGGCACATAAGAATATTTACCAAATTAAAATTGACAATTATACTTTTTTATTTTTGGTAAAACACAACACTATAAATATGACCATTATCAATCTTAGAATTCTTGTCAATCAATAGCTTTGGTGTTAATATTTCTAGACTTGTCTATTGAAGATTTGAAGGTATGTAACAACTTATAATTTTATAAATGTTATAGGGTATTAGATCAATTCATTAGTTTTATTACATGCATAACTTTTTTTTTTTTTTTTTTTTTTTTTTTTTTTTACATTATATATCATTAAAAAAAAATATCTATTGTTTATTAAAAAAAATTCATACTTAAGTTTGATTATTTTTTAGGACCTCATCAAACTTTGGAAGACATGAAGAAAGTCAGTATGATTGTAGCTCTACTTTTTGTTGCCCTTGTGGTTTGTTCAGGTTTGTACATTAATACTTATTTTTATCATTAAAATAATAAATTATAGGTATTGGTTATTTTGGTTTAATTAGTTCATGTGATTACATTATTGCGTCTAATATCTACAAATTTATTTGACTAATGTATACAATAAAATGAATTATTTGGTAGCGGATGATTTTGGAGCTTCAAAAGTAACATGTTGTCAAGACAATCATATAGGAGAATGTATTCCAGGATCTGCAAGTGAAACCAAATGCAACAGTTTATGTAGCAGTTCTTGTGGTAAAGGAGGCTTCTGCAAAGTTCTATCACACTCTCCTCCTAACCATTTTTGCCATTGTTATTGTTGATCTATATATTCTATAGTTTCGCAAATAATTATTTATCCTTATTATTATTATTCAATTATAAAAGTAAGGAACTTTCATGCTTTAACATTCATCTTATGTAACGGCTCATCTTAAATAGGAGCCTTGACATTCAATTTATAATAAATAAAAAAATTTATATTAGATTTATTCTTTGTATTCCATTATTATATGAGACTCTATAAGAGTTAAGATATATACATCATTTTTTTAATTAATTAGCTTAGTTTATTTCTTGTTCTTTGGATACGATTTTTTAGTAATTTAGTCACGCATTTTTCATATAATTTGAAATCACATATGTAGAATATCACCAAATATTAATGCATGTACCAAAAGTGAAAGTATTTTATGCGAAGTATATGTTACTCTTTGTATCCATTTTTAAACTCTCTCAAGGTACACCATATTTTTCTGATCTGATTAACATGTTCTTTAATTTTTTTCATTTTTAAAGAGAATGAATACGATAAGTTTAGTGACTTTAGTCCATTTCTTGTGCTTTGGATACTATTTTTCAAACGTACAATTTTGTACATAATCTGGAATCGCAATTGTCAAAAGTATATGTTGATTGAATATAACCATAATTAAATGTAGCTAAACGATACTATATATGATAATATATAAGCATATTACAAAGATGATTATTGCATTATAATTAGGAATTCCCCTCCTAATGTTTTCATTTGAGATTTCTAGTACTCAAAGACATGATCGATCTACACTTTGATCACTCTAAACGTTACGTTAAATCGTTTCTTGTCCACCAACACGAACGTGTATTTCTCTCCTTCATGTTCGTCCCACCGGTTTTCTTTCATGAATTTCTTCCAAATTATTCCACTCAAATTGAAACCATCCTGATAAACATGGCAATTTACACACCACTCCCTTCCATCACCCGTTTGTAACGTGACAAATTCGTACAACCTTTCCTTCATGTGCTCGTTGCTAAATCTCTTGGGTATACGCTGAGAATAATAATCCAAAAAAATACGTATAACATAACGTATAATTGCAATTTGAACTATTAACGTGACAACTATATCTAAATGAAAGTAAGTGTTAATTAACAATAGCATATAACATAAGCTTGAAGGCTCACCAGATAACAACTAGTCGACGAGATATTATAGTTTCGCACTAAAGCAGTGAAGGAGGGGTTGATGTTGTTACTCCCCAACATTATGCAATCGCTATCTATATCCTTTTCGGCTTCGTCCTCGTCATCATCCTCGACCATTACCCTTTCGTTAACTATGTCATCGTGGTCTCGATGATACTTGGTATATTGATCGTATTCTCTACGATACTCGATCTCAGAACAAGATAAATCGAATATGTGAACTTTGAAATGCTCATTTCCTTGATACTCAAATTCTAGGAAGTAACCATATTTTACAGCATTCTGCTCCATAAAATTTGTCCATCCTTGTGTAAAGTAAAGCTTGTTGTCGATTCTTTCGAGTTCAATCTTCCACGAAAGACCGGTTCGGATAGTAAGGGTTGCGAATGTTGGAAACTGAGGGCTGAAATCCCTAGCAAATGTCTCAGGAATCCTCTGTTTCGTTCCAAAATCGCCAAAGAATATATGCATTACAGAGAAACAGAACATATATGTTAATATGTATAGCTCAATAATATTTTGTTGCATTTGTACTATAGTATTAGATATGCATTATAGAACATGTGTATTCCTAGTCAAAAATTATGTTACTCAAACTCTTTAATTCGACTCAAAAATCCATTGTCAATCAGATTTAAAAAGTCAAGAAAATACCTACATATTTTCCCATAAACTATTACTAATAGGAAATTGCATATAAATAAACTAGGCCATGTTCCTTCATCTTTAAAAAAAGTTTAGCAAAAAAATTAGGCTCGGCAAAAATAATTTCAATTCAGTAAAAAATTTAATTCTAGCAAAAATAATTTCAGTTCAATAAAGATAATTCCAGTTCAGCAAAAATAAGGTTAAGTGAACGGGGCCTAATTAAGTATGATTAAGCGTCAAATACATCAATCTAATCCCTTCAAATAAAAAGAAACACTTTTCACCAAAAAAAAAATAAAAAAATAAACTAACCTAAATGTGTTTTTGTCATGAACTAATAATATCTCATTAAAACCATTTTAAAATATATATTTAATGCTTATATACAACTTCGTGATGTACTTTAGTACATAGCTTTACTTTTACTATTATTAGGAATTGATGCATAAATTGATAAATTCACATAAGATGGAGCACTTGTTCTCAATAATAAGGTAGTAATTACTTGTTATTTTAAGACAACTCCTAGTTTTTTTTTTTTTTTGGCATGCAATTCCTTAGAAATTTCTCATGTCTTACAATAAATCAATTATTTAAAAAAAAAAAAAAATGTCTACCACATTGAAAAAAAAATATTAAAAAAGAATACATTACCAGAATTTTATGGTGAAGGGTGTGAGGGAGGATGATTTTGAAGAATTTGTGGGGGTTAATGTCAAAACTGTTTTTCTTTCTTATTGCAGTCTTCATCTGTTCTTCCTTTCTTCTTCTTTAATTTCAACATTTTTTCGACACTTTGATCTACTACTAAAAGTAATACACTTTGAATTAATGTCCATCTTAATTTGTACATACAGTACTACATTTGTTCAGTTTCAGGGTAAATAAAACAGTACTTGTAAAAGTGATGATGAAAATAGTGTTACGACTGTTAAGGTGTTAGGTATCCAAGGTGGTAATAATGGAATAGTATTACAACTTTACAAGGTACAGGTTTGGAGTAATAATGGAATGGGAAGTCACAAAATTAAAGCTGCCAATTTTTTTTTGTTTTTTTTTGAAGGTGGGGTTTTGCATGAGAAACTAATTATTGGTCCGGGTAATGTCCGGATCACTATATGTTCACTTGGATCATGATTATTAACTAATGTACTGTATTAAAATGTTGCGCGTATTATAAATATTTTGTACTGTACTTAATAAAGTTCATAATTATAACTTTTTTGTATAAGTTTTACTCATACTTTATTGTATTCAGGATCAAAACTAGTGCATTGGTAAATTCATTAAATTTGATTGTGTGAGTTATTCTAAAACAGGTGTACTTCAATATTTAAAAATTGATGTACCCCATTCTCTTACTCCGTAGAGCAAATCCGTTATTATTATTAATTTATGTAAAAAAAAAGGTGAAGTGAACAAACTGACTCAATTTCGAAGACGTTGGCTTGATTTAAAAAGGGCCAAGTCCACAAGCCACAACATTGGACTAGTGGAGTAGTGGACTCGTGGAGGACAAAACAAAGGAAAGAATCCAGGATTAATTTTACAATCACATCATCAAAACAAAAAATGTTCAATCGGAAAATTCTTACAATTTCTATTTCCCGCCAAATAACTGCTTTTGCATTTCACCTTCTTCGTTTCAACTGTACCCACCATTATCATCATCAATCTCCTTCGTTTTTCTCTTCAATTATCAAATCTGTAAAAAATCCCAGGATTCTCCTTCAATTACATGCTCAAATTGTCACTTCTGGCGCAACTTCTAATCATATTTCTCTCTCCAACAACTTGATGAATGCCTATATTTCTGCTGGTTTAATTTCCAATGCCCAGAAAATTTTTGATCAAATCCCAGAAAAAAATTTAGTTTCTTGGACAATTTTGATATCCGGGTTTACGAAAAGAGGGTTTTTAGATAAGGGTGTTGATTTATTTGGTAAAATGGTGGGAAGTGGGTTAATGCCTAATGAGGTTACCATTTCAAGTGTTTTACCAGCTTTTGCGAATCTGGGCTTGGATTTGATGGGTAAATCGGTTCATTGTTTCTGGGTTCGGCGTGGATTCGAGCATAATGTTGTTGTTGAGACGTCTTTGATTGATATGTATTGTCGTTTTGGGCGAATGAGTATTGCCCGGAATCTGTTCGACGAAATGCCTGTGAGAAATGTTGTTTCATGGAATGTTATCATTACAGGGTATGCTAATAATGGGATGGGTGATGATGCACTGTACCTTTTTAATGTAATGCGAAAGAATGGGGTTTCTTTGGATTATTTTACCATCATGAGCTTGATATTGGCTTGTTCAGAACCTAGTCGAGGAAGAATAAGTAGTACAATTCATGGCTTGATTGTAAGGATAGGATATAGCAAAGAGCGGCAAATTCAAACTGCTCTTATCGATATGTATACACGTGGTAGCTTTATTGATGAAGCTTATGGTGTCTTTAATGAAATGGTTGTCAAAGATATTGTTGCTTGGACTTTGATGCTGAAAGCATTCTCATCTAAACAGAATTGGAGCAAGGCCATTAAACTTTTAAATGAGTTGATGTGTGTACACTATATGTCTCTTGATTCAACTGCTCTTGTAAGCATGATTTCAAGCTGCAGCTCTTCAGGAGCTTTACCGCAAGGTAGACTGATTCATGCGCTTGTAGTCAAACGGGGGTTCAGCAAGGATGTGTTTGTTGGCTCTGCATTCATAGGCATGTATGCAAATTTTGGTGATTTAGGCAGCGCGAAAAACTACTTTAGCTGGATGGAGGAAAAGGATTAGAGCTGGAATGCTATGATTAGAGCTGTGGGAGTGAATGGAAATGGTAGTGATGCTATTCGTCTCCTATGGAGATTAGAAGGCTTGGGATTAAATCCAAATGAATCTACTTTTGTTTCTGTCTTGTCTGCTTGCAGTCATGCTGGTATGGTTGATGAAGGTCTTCAAATTTTCGATCATATGGTGGAGAAAATAGGCATACTTCCCAATTCACAGCATTATGCTTGTCTAGTAGACTTGCTTGGACGATCAGGACGACTTGATGAGGCCCATTTGGTTATATCTCGGATGCCTTTGCAGCCACATTCTGGAGTTTATGGTGCTTTACTGAGTGCATGTAATGTCTATGGTAACACTGAGGTGGGAACTGAGATTTATAAACAACTACTTAAACTGGATGTCACAGATGTTGGTCATTTATGCTCTGTTTCAAATTTGTACTCCTCCATGGGTGATTGGGAAGGCACGCAGATATATCACACAGTACAAAGATCTAAGGGAATAAAGAAAGACCCTGGGTATAGTTTGATTGAGTTAAATTAGCAAGCTTGTGTTTCACACTTTCACTGTAGGAGAGTGTGAGACCATGTCAACCTTGTCCATTCATGTTCGGATATTTTTGCTAATTATGGTTGATTTTTGGTTCAATTTCATATCCCTCATTTCATGCCAAGACAGAATATCCAAGTACAAGTATGTTTTTAGTGTACATATTGATATTCATTTCTCTTAGAGTTTAGAATCACTTCACTAGTTCAAAAACATGATATGCCTAATTTGGTCATATGGACTGATTTAATTTTTTAAGTATAAGTTATAATGATATGATTTTTACCATTTCAGAGTGTTCAGACTCTAAGGAAAAGTAGTTCTACTCCTGGAAGATTTGGTACAGCAGATGGTCAATCTCTCTCATATGTTTGAAAATCAGGTTTTTTTTACTCAAAATCCTTTTTATAAGTATCCTTGTCATGATTATTCTGTATCCTAGTAGTTTTGGAGAGTTCTCGAGTTTATATATGTAATAGAACTGAAAATTTCATACAACGGTTATAAGTGATGGAATGCAGTATAGCAGTTTTGAAGTAATTGGGATGCATGTACTCTGCACCCTCATTCTCGGATCTATGGTGCTTTCTGAGTGCTTGTAGAATCTGGTAACTCTGAGGTAAGAGCTGAGATTTAATAGAAACTACTTAAGCTGTACCTTAAACACGGTTGCTTTATTTTAAACTTGTACTCGTGCCAGAAGAAGACAGCATACTTCCATAAATAGAATAGTACTACATGAAAAAGGAATTTTCTTCTTTGTAATAATGATTCTCTTACTCTTTACTTTGCCATTTTTGCTCTCTTCAAACCTAGTTATTTGACTCAGTCTCAAAACTTCAAAGTCCAAACACATGGTATGAGCTTGAACCTAAATTGCAGAAATATGTGTATAACTTTGCTCAATGCTAATGTGCTTCTAGTGTCGCTCAGTTGTCCATGATATAAGCCAATTCACTTGTAATATTTGGTTACCAATTATTGGCTTTTACTGCTAAAATTTGTGAGTTGTACTTCTGTATCTGCTGATATTACTCGAGGTAGTTGCTTACTTGTTGAGCTGATTCTACTGGTTGAAAGAGAGTAATTACTAGCGAATTTCCAGCAGTTACATGCTCACTTTGTATTAGGAATGCAATGCGATTTGTCATACAGTAGATATAGAGAAAAGTAATTTTTTTTATAACACCTGAGTAAAGAAAGAAAATGAATCCATTGTGTAACCAAAATGATGCTAAAATTATCACTAAACCTTATTTGAACTTGAATAATATAGTTGTGGTCCCCAACACCCCTTAGATGGAAACTTTGTGGTATGTTTGAATGCGATAGCCAATAGATATTAATTTATTTCTGACCCAGAAAAGTAAGATTTAGGCCCCATATTATGAGATATGCGTATAGTTTTTATTTAACCTTAAGAACACCCTTAGATATGTTGCTAGAGTGAGGCTGAAATAGCAAGCTGATGCTCCCTTTTTTTCTCTTTGCGTTTTCTTTTTTCACCCAGTTAATGGTATAGTTCTTTCAACATGAGTAATTTGGTCTTATGAACTATGAAGTATTTTTTTGGTTTAAAACAAATTTAAGCTATAATGATATTATTATTCCACATTTCAGACTCTAATAAAAAAAGTAATCCTACTCCTGGAAGAGTTGCTATATTGGCTGATCAAGTTCTTTCACATAACAAAATCAGGTTGGTCACTTTAAATCCTTGACTTAAGTTTCTTTTTCATGATTATTATGTAACTCTTTATTTATATAATAGATTTGAAGAGTTCATATAGTGGTCATAGACTCATAGGACTATAGGAGTGATTGAAATTATTTTGTGTAGATGTATAGAAGTTTTGCGGTGTTTCAATTTAGGAGTAATTTGGGAATGCATTTATTCAGTTGTGTGGGAGTCCGGCTGTTAGTTTCTCCGTGTAGGATGTTGTTGCATTTATTCAGTTGTGTGGGAGTGTAATTTTGAAGCTATTTCGATTCTGTTTCCTCGATTATAAATTTAGGAGGATATCTGCATATCTATAAAAATTAGGTAGGGGCTGTGTGGCCTGCTTTTAATCTTTATTACGAATCAGGGTATTGTTTTGGTAAATGATTGTCAAAGAATTGGTTGCTTGGACTCTACTGTTGAAATTCTGATTTAGTCAGTACTGGAGCAAGGCAATCGAACTCTAAGGTTTTTGATAAGTGTACATGATGTGTTTTTTTTATTCCACTGCTCTTGTAAGTGAAGTTTCTATCTGTAGCTGTATAAGAGCTTTATCTCAAGAAAGACTGATAGTCTCAGTAAGGATGTCTTTGCGGATCTGCACTCAGAAGCATGTATACCTGTTGTGGTGATGACAGATAGTAGTGAATCGAGAAATATGATATTATGTGTTAGAATGTACAACTAGAACTATGGGAGTGAGTGGGGACGCTAGTGATACAGTTGGTCTCCTACGTAGAATGGAAGACTTTAGATTTTATTCAAAAAATCTAATTTTGTTTTGCCGTACATCTTGTCTGCTTGCACTTTGTAATCATGCTCATAGTATAAGTGAAGGTCTTCAGATTTTCCACGATATATATGGATTAAAAGGAGCATTGTTGCTAATTTACGGAATTATGCTTGTTTAGAGCTGCTTGGTAGTTCAGGTTGACTAGTTAGGAGCCATCTGGTGATGACTCAGAAGCCTTTGTACTTCACAACCTCATTCTCAGGTCTGTGGTGTTTTACTGAGTGCATGTGGAGTCTGGTAAGACTGCGGTGAGAGTTGAGATTTAATAGAAACTACTTAAGTCCAGACCTTACAGAAGTCTGCTTTATTTTAAGCTTCATGCCACAAGAAAGACATCATACTCCCTTAAATAGAATAATACTACACGAAAAAAGGAATTTCCATCCTTCTTTGTAATGATTCTCCTTTTCTTTGCTTTGCCTTCTTTGTTCTCTTCAAACCTAGTTATATGACTCTGTCTCAAACTCTCAACCACCTTTCTTGATTTTTCTCTCCAGAATTGAAGACACCAATCAAAGTATCTAAAGAGAGTGAGAGACAAGAGGTTGGTTAGTCAGGGAAGATTTTTGAAACCTAAAAAGATGGGTTCTTCAGAGGATAAACATCCGGAGTTCTTCCGAACTTTTCATCCAGATCATAATACTCAGAACCTGGTATGGTCTCCCCTCCCATTTTTTACCTACATAGAGTTAACTAAGAAGTGAAATTTTGGCTGGCGTGTTAATTGACTATTAATATATTTTTCTGCCTTTTTAAGTTACCCATGAATATTGTTTCAAAAAAAAAAAAAAAGTTACCCATGAATATTTTTGAGAAATTTATTTTTTATGTGATTTGAGTGCTCACAGAGAATTCCAGATGCTTTTCTGGAACATTTAAGCAAGAAAATCCCTGAGAAAGTTGTCCTCAGAGATTGTTATGATGACTGTTGGCCAGTTGACGTTGTTGAAACCGAGGATGGCGTGTTTTTTCTGAAGGAATTGTGTCTTCGATAAGTGCAATTACTAGATATATCAAGGATCACTATTATGGAGATAATAAGTTCATTCTATTGGGGCGTCATCATCTGTTGCTAGACTATGAGAGATGATCTTTGGACTAGTCAAATAGCCCAAAGCCCTTTAGAGTGGATCCTATGTTGGTCACACACAAGGGTATTGGGTTAAAGCAAGTTAGAGGCCCATTTATGGGCCTCATGAGCAATCAATTAGTCATAAGCTTGAGTGGGCTAAGTATAGTTTGAGTAGGAATAGAAGTGGGCTTGGAATTGGACTTGGGCTATTATTTAGAGATGGGATCTATAAATAATAGCCTTGCCTAGGGTTGGAAATAGACACAATTAACATTACAGTGAATTGTGAAACAAGCAACCACCATCCAAAGACCCTCTTCCTCCCTCTCTCTCACGCCACCTCTCTCTCACCTCCCCTCACGGCCGGCCACCCTAGTGGCCCTCGTGGTGTCGCACGGTGTTTTCTTGCCTAGTTGATTGTTCTTCCATCTCCGTAGAAGATCGATAGAAGTGTTCTCTCGAGACTAACTAGCATTAGTGGAGGCTTTAATCCGTGCCCGTGGACTGAATAGAGGAATCACGTTTGAGGTTCTTTATCTCCCCATTGTTCTTGCTCGATCATCGTGGAATCACGCTTCAAAGGTATAATTCTTACTTCTTTATGTGTTATGCATGAGATCCTTGGTTTGGTGCTATATGAATATGATTCATGTTAATTCCGCATTTAGTACCTATAATCTCCTACAGTGGTATCAGTTAGCCTCTTGCATCTACATATATTGAGTAATAATTCTTTGATAATCCACAATTTTAATTCAATTAGGAGGGAGAATATTTAATTATGAGTCAATTGTTATATTAAATGTGATTTAACAATATAGAATCATTAAAGGTGTTTAATTTGCTCCATATTAACCATAATTTTGATCCGAATTTGCCCTAATAAAATCGAAAAATTCGAACCCCTAGAACCCTAATTTCGAAATTTTCGAAATTTGAACCCTAATTTGTGAAATTCGTGTTTAAATTTTGATTTAATTCGATGGTAATATGTTTAAGGAATTTAATCTATTTTGATTACATGCTAAAATTATGAATTTTTCATGGTAAAATAATTTAATTTAAGTGTTAAATTAAATTGGGGATTAATTTCATCAAGAACCTTAATTTCAAAATTGAATATGATTTAATTTTGGAATTAATTGGACCACATAAAGTTTTAATTAATTTTAACAAAAGTTGTTTTGATTAATTAAATAAATTTTTAAAAAAAAAAAAAAAAAAAAAAAAAAAAAAAAGGGAAAAACAGCAGCAGCACCGCGGCTGGGTGGCGCTGCCACGGTGGTGCCGCTGCTGGTGGTCCAGGAGGGAGGGGCGGGGCTGGGTCAGCAGCAAGGAGCAGCGCAGCAGTGCCGCAGCCTTGCGTGTGCTGCTGCTGCTCCTGTTCCTGCGCTACTGCAGGGGCGGCAGCCACCGTGGCCGGCTCCGGCTGGCCACACCACGGTGGCTGACGGTTCCTTTTAAAAAAATTTTTTTTTTTATTTATTTTATTTTATTTTAGATAAAATCAGATTTCAAAATTTTAAAAGATAAGTTTAAATTTTGAAAAAGATAATTAACAAAATTAAAGTTGTTATTTTTGTTAAGTTTGGATAATTATGGAGCAAAAGATTCTATAAGGATAATAATTGATTAAATAATGTGATTATCTCATAATTATTTATGGATAATAATTGATTTAAAATATGTGATTGGCAAGTAATTAGGATAGAATTCCTAAATTAGTTAGGATAAACATGGAAAATAAATATGATTTATATTCCATAATTTCAAATAAGATTTGATTCTATCTCATACCTAAATTAAAATATATGATATTTTATAATTGGTCATGATTAATATATGATATTATCTAATTACGGTAATTAATTAAAATATGAGATATTTATAGCCATGCACCTTTATTATGAACATTCGATGTTGTAGTTTAGGAAAGCATGATGAGTGATTTATTATATGGCACTTTATAATATATGATATTGTTTATTGCTATATATAGACTAGTATGGCCCATAGATTCTAAAATACGATCTGCGCATCGTGAAGTATTTTTGTAATCTAAATACGGTCTGCGTACCGTTGAGTATTTTTGTAATTTATTTTATTTTATTTAAGTAGTAGATAGAATAGAATAAATTTACAGGTTGCAGTTGATCCAAAAGCCAATGAAGTGAAGGCCCAATGGAGCAAGATGGATGAGATCCATGAAGGTTCAAGTGGGAGCATTTTACTTTATTAGTTTTCTTAGGATTAAGGGGCCATACTATGTCATGTTTTATTGCATTAGTAGATCATGCATGTTTAGATTTATTTATGTTGCTTGATGATGCGTTAGAGTTCACTATAAAATCACAACATAATAAATCTAGATCCCAGAAATATTGATGCAGCTTTTCCAATTAAAAACCCGATGAAAACCTTGATCGTTTGTGGTGGGTCAGCACTCAGCAGAGCATCATAATATATCTTGGGGAAGTGGGGGTAGAACTGCATAACTACACTTTTAATTGGTTGTATTCAACAAGGTTACCTAAATCGTTTAGAACCTTGAAGCTAAGAGTAATAATTAAACATGTGATGGATTAATTATTCAACCAAGAATTACAAAGAGTTGTAATCAGTAAAGAGTTTACTCACCTTGAAAATGTAATGGTTGATGCGGAGCTTCACTCTGGTTAATTATTGCACAAATAAAGGATCTTGGAATCATTTTATTCGATAGGGGTCAATTTAAAATTGAACAAAATGTTTTAAAGTTACCAATAAATTCTAAATTACTTATGGTACTTTAAATTTATTAAACATAATTATTGAATTTTGCCTCGTTTTTGTTTTTGTTTGTAGATGAATAACTTATATGACAACACAGATTTACCAATGAAACTCAATTTAAGGCTTAATCTCAGAAACTACAGGCAATGGGAGGGCGAATTGAGAAATGTTCTCACAAGCTTCAAGCTTGATGCTCGCCTATATGTACCCGTTGAGAACAAGTGTGCTCCTGGTCAGGACCCTGAAATGCATGCAAAATTAGTTTTGGATGCAATAAAGGTCAAGAACCTAATACTGGAATCTATTCCAAACTGTTGGTACAATAGGTTCAAACGGTATGAGGTGACCAACTTATATCAATGTCTTCGTGCTATCTGTAGGGGTGGCATGGGGGCATTGGGTAGTGGAGGTGTCAACGATCCAAATGTAAGAGAGATCGTTAACTCGATCCCTCAGATTTACTATTCCTGGGCTGACAGTTTAAGGTATGAGACTTACCGGATTCATGGTAAGATAATGGCAAAGAAACTCTTGCCTGGTCAGTCTGTGAGGAACCATGTTAATGAATTGGTTGATATGATCAACCAAATGGATGTCCTCGGGAAACCGATCGATGATGATTATGCACGTGACATTATTTTGTTCTCACTCCATGCTGGTTTTGACATTGTGAGACTTTCTCATAATGATGAGGGATCATCAGCGAATTTGATCAACATCTTACTTAACCATGCTGAGGAGTACCTGATAAGGAGAGATTGCCAGTGCTTCTATTGTGGTGGATGGCAAGTCCATACACCAGGGTGTCCCCATTATGCACCAGTGAAAACAGAAGGTAAGGTGTTACTTGATGTTTTTGTTGTAGAAATAAATCTTACTTCATCTTCCACTTGGGTATTCGATACCGGTTGTGGTGCTCATATCGTCAATGACGTGCAGGGCTTGAAAGGAAGTAGGAAGCTGGATCCAGGAGAAGTGACACTTCGAGTAGGAAATGGAGCAAAAGTTGCTGCACTTGCTATTGGGAGTTATCATTTGAGACTACCTTCTGGATTAATTTTAGTACTTAATAACTGTTATTTCGTTCCCAGCATTACTAAAAACATTATTTCAGTTCCAGTTTTAGATACTGAAGGTTTTTCATTTGAAATAAGAGACAAACGTTGTTTTATTTCGAAAGAAAATATGTTATATGCTAATGCTAAGTTAATTAATGGTTTGTATGTTTTGGAATATACAACTCATGTCTACAACATTGATCATAAAAAGCAGAAAACAGATGGTTCAAACCCAACTTACCTATGGCATTGTAGACTTGGACATATTAACCAAAAGCGCGTCCAAAAATTACATAAGGATGGACTCCTTTCTTCTTTTGATTATGAATCATTTGAAAACTGTGAGTCATGCTTGCTTGGGAAAATGACTAAGTCACCCTTTACGGGTATAGGTGAAAGAGCTAGTGACCTCTTGGGGCTCATACATACAGATGTGTGTGGACCAATGAGTTCAAAAGCTAGGGGTGGATTTAGCTACTTCATTACTTTTACTGATGATTTAAGTAGATATGGTTACATTTACTTAATGAAGCACAAGTCGGAAGCCTTTGAAAAGTTCAAAGAATTCCAGAATGAAGTACAAAACCAGCTTGGGAAGACAATTAAGGCACTACGATCTGATCGTGGTGGCGAATATTTAACCCACGAATTTGATGAACATCTGATTAACTGTGGAATACTTTCACAATTAACTCCTCCAGGGACACCTCAATTAAATGGAGTGTCAGAAAGGAGAAATAGGACTCTACTAGATATGGTTAGGTCCATGATGAGCTTTACTGATCTTCCCATATCTTTTTGGGGATATGCATTAGAAGCAGCTTCCAGAGTACTAAACAGAAGCCCATCCAAAGCAGTTGAGAAGACACCATATGAGTTATGGAAAGGAAAAGTTCCAAATTTGTCTTATCTCAAGATTTGGGGTTGTGAAGCCTATGTAAAACGTTTACAAAGCGATAAACTACACCCTAAATCAGACAAGTGTTTCTTTGTGGGCTATCCTAAAGAAACACAAGGGTATTACTTCTACAATAGCGAAGACAACAAAGTGTTTGTTGCTCGCAATGGTGTCTTTCTAGAAAAGGAATTTCTATCTAGAAAGCCAAGTGGGAGTAAAGTGGTTCTCGAAGAAATTCGAGACGAGCAACAAATGGATGTGGATAACACCACATCAGAGGCGAGGGCGCATGAAACGATTAATCATGCGTCGGAGCAAGCTAATTCCACCAGCGAGACTCCTATCGCCCCACTTGAATCTAATTCATGCGAAAATCTTCAAGGAGTTGGAGAGAAAATTTCTATTGTTGCTCCTACCCCACGTAGGTCTGACAGAATCAGAAACAAACAGTTTGTCGATGTTCTGTTAACTGAGGATTCTGAAATCTTCTTATTGGAAAATGAGGAACCCACAACCTACAAGCAAGCTTTGGTGAGCCCCAACTCAGATAAATGGCTTGAGGCCATGAAATCCGAAATGGAGTCAATGTCTGAAAATAAAGTGTGGACCCTAGTTGACTTGCCTAAAGGGGTAAAACCCATTGGTTGCAAATGGGTCTACAAGATTAAAACAGACAAGGATGGAAATGCCTACATCCATAAAGCAAGACTAGTTGCAAAAGGGTTCAGACAGATTCATGGTATTGACTATGATGAAACTTTTTCCCCGGTAGCAATGCTTAAGTCCATTCGGATTCTTCTAGCGATTGCCGCATTCTTCGATTACGAGATATGGCAGCTGGATGTCAAGACCGCCTTCTTGAATGGGTTCTTGAAGGAGGAAGTGTATATGACACAACCTGAGGGTTTTGAAGATCCAGAAAATCCTAGTAAGGTATGCAAGCTTGAGAAATCCATTTATGGATTGAAGCAGGCATCCAGGAGTTGGAATCTTCGTTTTGATGAAGCGATCAAAAGGTTTGATTTTGTCAAAAGTGAAGAGGAACCTTGTGTATACAAGAAGTTTAGTGGGAGCAGCATAGTTTTCTTAGTCTTGTATGTAGATGACATACTTCTCATGGGAAATGACATACCAATGCTTGAGTCAGTCAAGGAATGGTTGAAGAGTTGTTTTTCCATGAAAGACTTAGGTGAAGCTGAGTACATTTTGGGAATCAAAATCCATCGAGACAGGTCTCGAAGGATGATTGGACTAAGTCAAGAAACTTATATTGATAAGGTTCTTGACAGGTTCGAGATGACAAACTCCAAGAGAGGTAATCTCCCCATGTCCCATGGCATTACGCTCAGTAAATCTCAAGGCCCGGTTACGCCAGATGAGATGAGACGTATGGCTATCATTCCTTATGCTTCTGCAATAGGATCGATAATGTATGCCATGATTTGTACAAGGCCGGATGTTGCATATGCTTTAAGCATGTGCAGCAGGTTTCAGGCAAATCCAGGTGAAGCACACTGGACAGCTGCCAAGAACATCCTTAAGTACTTGAGAAGGACGAAAGGAATGTTTCTAGTGTATGGTGGCGAGGATGAGTTGGTTGTCAATGGTTATACGGATGCGAGTTTCCAAACAGACAGGGATGACTTCAGATCCCAATCTGGATATATTTTCTGTCTGAATGGAGGAGCAGTGAGCTGGAAGAGTTCGAAGCAAAGCACTGTCGCAGACTCTACAACAGAATCAGAGTATTTGGCTGCTGTTGAAGCAGCCAAGGAAGCTGTTTGGATAAAGAAGTTCTTGACTGAGCTGGATATTGTACCAAGTTCTCAAAAGGGTATCGAGATATATTGTGACAATAATGGAGCTATTGCTCAATCCAAGGAAGCTCGGTCACACTTCAAATCCAAACATGTAGAGAGGAAGTTTCACCTCATTCGAGAGATCGTTGACAGAGGAGATGTCAAGATGAGCAAAATTCACACGGATGAGAACATCGCTGATCCGCTTACTAAACCCCTTCCAATGCACAAGCATGAGAAGCATACTAGTGCAACTGGATTGAAGCGAATGGTGTAATTAGGAATTGTTTTTGTTTTGAGAAAACAAATTACATATGTAATACATTTATTTGCAGAATTATGTTTAATTGGAAATTATTTTCTTCTCTTATTTAATTGTGGTTTCAAAATTAAATGAAATGTCCAAAAATAATTGTGGATTGATGGGCTCATCAGGTTGTGCATTCGATGCAGACCTGGTGTATGAAACCCCACAGGTGAACAGATCTATATATTATTTAAGTTCCTAGTTCGAAATCATTAAAGTGGACATAAATGATTTCAATGAATGGACTAGCATGTAAGATTGATTGGATAGCTCGGTTTCATGGGCTATAGGAGCATAGTGATAAGGCTCGGTCAATCACATGGATATGCATGAATGATGCAGGATCGAACTATAGACCAAACTTTGAAGTTCAAGTATAAGACTTCCGGATATATTAGTGGATTCCTTTGACATGAGTGGAACATTGATTCCATTCAATGGATGATGTAACTGTGGTACATTCAAACGTCTGCCCGTAACTGGAGATTATAAAGGGTGTTTCCTGGTTATTTCAGAAATTGAGTGGGAGCTTTGGTTGCCACAAGATTGGATAGAGTCTACCTATTAAATTAGGAATGTGTCATGTTTTGGCCTCTTGAAGAGGGAGAATTCAGAAAATGCATGGCCGTGCTCAAATGTGTTACATAGTAAACATTTGTTTTGTAATTCTAACTCAGATTTCAAGAAACGATTTGTGGATTAACATGGATTAGCATGAGATGCAATCATATTATCAAATCGACACAAAATGACTTAAGGAATTTGAATATTGCGCACTTGTCTCAGACAAGTGGGAGATTGAAGGAATTGTGTCTTCGATAAGTGCAATTACTAGATATATCAAGGATCACTATTATGGAGATAATAAGTTCATTCTATTGGGGCGTCATCATCTGTTGCTAGACTATGAGAGATGATCTTTGGACTAGTCAAATAGCCCAAAGCCCTTTAGAGTGGATCCTATGTTGGTCACACACAAGGGTATTGGGTTAAAGCAAGTTAGAGGCCCATTTATGGGCCTCATGAGCAATCAATTAGTCATAAGCTTGAGTGGGCTAAGTATAGTTTGAGTAGGAATAGAAGTGGGCTTGGAATTGGACTTGGGCTATTATTTAGAGATGGGATCTATAAATAATAGCCTTGCCTAGGGTTGGAAATAGACACAATTAACATTACAGTGAATTGTGAAACAAGCAACCACCATCCAAAGACCCTCTTCCTCCCTCTCTCTCACGCCACCTCTCTCTCACCTCCCCTCACGGCCGGCCACCCTAGTGGCCCTCGTGGTGTCGCACGGTGTTTTCTTGCCTAGTTGATTGTTCTTCCATCTCCGTAGAAGATCGATAGAAGTGTTCTCTCGAGACTAACTAGCATTAGTGGAGGCTTTAATCCGTGCCCGTGGACTGAATAGAGGAATCACGTTTGAGGTTCTTTATCTCCCCATTGTTCTTGCTCGATCATCGTGGAATCACGCTTCAAAGGTATAATTCTTACTTCTTTATGTGTTATGCATGAGATCCTTGGTTTGGTGCTATATGAATATGATTCATGTTAATTCCGCATTTAGTACCTATAATCTCCTACATTTTCAAGGTGGGTGGTCTATGCTTGTCTCGAGCTATCCACTACTAGGAGGAGAATTTATGGTGTTCAAATATGATGGACACTCTGCATTTGACATAAAAATTCTAAACTCTCACAAGTCCAAGAAGCAAAAAGTTGGTTCTTCTGTTATTCAAGAAGAAACAAAGCTTCCAACAGGAGAGGAAGATGAAGATGAAGTAGTCATGGACCAACCTATGAATTCGGCTAAAGGAGGGATATTTGGCAGGGGAAGTAACCGTAAGAATTATGCCTCATTGGCTTAAGATAAATTTGGTTCTTTCCAGCTACATTTTTGTTTAATTGGATTACCAATCGTGTCTAACGTGTTTTCGTTTTTTGTTCTTCTAGGTTCAGTCACTGGATCCCATGTCATGAACCTTGAAAAACGAATAACGGACTTCTTCCCATCAGACAATCCATTTTTCGTTACAAAATTCAAAACTATCAACGGGAGAAAGGATGTGGTAACGCTTTTCTTTAATTGGCATTCCTTTATGTTTACATTTCGTAGCGTGACCTCAGTTTCTGTACATGATACAAACTGTTGTGTTTTGTAGACTATACCACACGCTATTCGAAAGGGCTATGGTCTAAAATTTGGTAACAGAATAAAGATTCAAGATCCAAAAGGGAAACTTCATGATGGAAAGATAGCCATATGGAAAGATGGGCGGCACGCAATCACTAATTTCTGGAAGCAGCTCTGCATGTTCAACAATGTTATGAAGGACGACATTGTCATCTGTGAGTTGATACCCTCCACCACAAATACTTGTCGACTGATCAAAGTTCAAATCGTCCATCCTAACACCGATTAAGACCTATATGCAACCAAGTAACGCCTTATCGGATGTGCTATCATCTTGATGTTGTTTGGTGCAGTTACAACCTGTTGTACATCAAGGTTTTTCTATAACATTATGTTGCGTAATACTTCAGTAATTTACATGATCTGTTGAGTATATTACCCAAGGTAGTAAAATAGATAGTCTAGTGAACATTTGCTGTCCTCATTCGTAGCTGGAGCTGTTTCTAATCTAGGAATATAACTTAATGGTGCATTTATTATTCATAGTTCTATTTTTGTACAATTATCTTAATATGCAAGAGGATGTGACTTACGAAATTTGGGGGAGTTGAGATAATTGGTGTGAGTAATAAATAAATTTAGATAATCATATGAAAATCTCCACAATTTTTTTTTTTTTTTTTTTTGAAGACTGAAAATCTCCACAATATAATTCTACAGAGTAATAAAAAAAAACAACTTTTCTGTCAAAAAAAAAAAAAAAAAAATAATATCATGACTTTTTTCAAAAAATTATAAATTTGGAAATAATCATCTTATATACTGTACTAGTTATGAATTTCTAGAAAAAAAAAATGTTGTTATGAAAATATTAAAATATGGATGACTATTATCCCATGTACCATCTAGAATACTCTAGAGTTGGGTATTTGATCTTATCCGTTGATGAAACTCTAGATATTATTCATGTATATATATCCCGTACAGTATGGAAGAAAACATAACGTAACAATTTTCCCTCATCTCTCTATAGTTTCTCTTCCATATTTAACACGTTATCAGCACCAGCTCCCTCAAAAAAAAAAAAAAAAAAAAAAAAAGGTTTAACCCTATACGACGATCGGTTGTTAAAAAATCTTGAAAGGTATGCCTATTTCTGTTATTCCATCAAATTATTGTAGGTTAATAAGTTTACATATAAGAATAAGAATATGTATATGTATTAGTCAAAAAGAGTAATTAATTCAATCGAAATCATATCTGACTATTATATACGTAGTATTATGCGCATAATGATTGTTTGATAGAGTAGGATTGTACAGGGTAGATTTAGTCTTTGTTCCCCATTAATAGTGTGTGCTAGCATAGTTTTTCTCTTCGGTTATACAAGGTCTCTAAGTGATTTGGTAAAATTTGTTCATTTGTGCTTTGTATAAATGATTTAAGTCTATTAATTTTTGGAATTATTATTCTATATTATCTTTGTTTCACATATCTAATAGCCTAATACTATTGATGTATCTAATATTGCTAAATATTGATTAACTTATATATCTGTTTTAGTCAATATATAATTCACATTATAATTGCAAAACTTCAATTGTTGTTAGACGATTTTGTACTGCTAATCGGGAAATTATTTTATACAATATGCTTCACCAATATGACCAGTTTTTGTGTATAAATTGATTATGTTCATTTGTTGCCTTTAATTATTTCTTGGTCGGTAGAACTTAGCGTACAGTATAGTCTACTCCAATTGATTAATTATACTCCGTAAACCTATATCGTTATGTGATTAATGTGCTAAGCTAGTATTACAGTTGCATGCTATTTCTATATCTGAAACAAATTTAAGTTACTTCTGGATTGCATATTGATACATCATATATATATACCCCTATTTTCCTTTCCAATTTAATATTCAATATGTGTTATACTAGTATGACAAGTGTTCTACATAAAGTTATGATTGTGGATGCATTTATCAAACGTGTCAATAATCAGTGGGCAAATATTGCATATTCATGATGTCTTATTTTAAGAATGAATATTTAACTATTATAAGTTCCACATGCTATCCCGTAGGAATAATCCCAGAAAAGTATGATAATCAAAGAATTCTAAGATTAAGATTTTTTTTTTATCTGACGACATGATTTTTAACAAGATAAAATTTGTTTAAAATATTTGACGTAATAATCAAAAGCTAAAATTTATGGTATAATCTAGTTGTTTATTTAATGAAATATATCATTTGTTTTTTTAATTTTATTTATTACTCTTGAGTGAGATTGCTAATAATATACACAGTAACCTTCCTTAAGGTTCAATACGCAATTCTATTATAATTAATTACTTGAACTTAGCCTTAACTGAAACTTAGCATATATATATGATTTTTGTTCCTAATTTATAATATTGTTTTATATATCAGTGAATCATGTCAAACCTTGCAAAACTTGAATTTGTTGCTCTTGATATTACTGGAAACAACTATCTGTCTTGGGTATTAGATGCTGAAATACATTTAAATGCAAAGGGACTTGGTGACACTATCAAAGAAAACAACATTGCAACTAGCCAAGATAAGGCTAAAGCTATGATATTCCTTCGCCATCACCTTCATGAAGGCCTAAAGACTGAGTACTTGACTATTAAAGACCCACAAGTCCTTTGGAGTAATCTAAAGGAAAGGTATGACCACCAGAAAACTGTGATATTACCAAAAGCTCGTTATGATTGGTTACATTTAAGATTACAAGACTTTAAGTCTGTGAGTGAATACAACTCAGCCATGTTTAGAATTACATCACAATTGAAATTATGTGGAGAGAAAATCACGGATGCAGAAATGTTAGAAAAAACATACTCTACTTTTCATGCAAACAATGTTGTCCTGCAGACACAATACCGTGAAAAGGGCTTTAAAAAATATTCTGAATTGATATCTTGTCTCCTTGTGGCTGAGCAAAATAATGAATTATTAATGAAAAATCATGAATCACGGCCAACTGGCTCTACTCCATTCCCTGAAGCGAATGCGACATCCCATAGTGGGAAAGAGCAAAAGGCTAGAGATCACGCCAGCAGTCGTGGTCGAGGCCGTGGTCAAGGTCGTGGTCGCGGCCGCGGACGTGGATATGGTCGTGGTCGAGGTGGTCGTTTTAGGAACTCATACTCCCACCAGAAGTGGGACAACAAAGATGGAAATAAGAATGAGAAGGATAAAAATGAAACTATATGCTATCGTTGTGGAGGAAAAGGCCATTGGTCTCGTGTGTGTCGTACACCAAAACATCTAGTAGACCTTTATCAACAATCAATCAAACAGAAAGGAAAGAAAGTGGAAACAAATTTGGTGTATGAAGATGGCGAAGGTGATTTTGATTGCGGTGATACAACTCACCTAGAAGCGGCTGATTTCTTACCTAATCTTGAAGAAAACAATTGAATAAATTATGATCCACTGACGAATAAACTCTGTTAATTAGCTTGCATTTATTTTATAATTTTATCATAGTACTATGATTTTATGCTTTATGGGATATTTGTTTTGGACAATTTTATGTTTTTGGACATTTTTATGTTTTCGGATATTTCATTATTATCATTTATTAATTTAAGTTATTTAATATTGTGAATCTTATTTTAGTTCCTTTAATTCTATTAGAATATGAATTCTTTTGGAGCTCAATCATCAACCAGTGGTGAAGATTTATGTCTAGTTGATAGTGCTACCACTCACACCATACTTAAGAATAAGAAATATTTTTCGCAATTGATGATGAAAGAAATTAATGTGAGTACTATATCAGGTAGTACAAAAATTATAGAAGGCTCCGGAAGAGCAAGTGTTTTATTGCCAAGGGGAACAAAATTGGAAATTATTGATGCATTATACTCCCCTAAGTCTCAAAGAAATTTACTAAGTTTTAAAGATATTCGAAAAAATGGATACCATATTGAGACAATTAGTGAAGGAAATGATGAATTCCTTCAAATCACGAGTATAGCAATTCCTTCAAATCACGAGTATAGCTCAAGGCAATAAACTTATTATGGAGAAATTACCTACATTCTCCACTGGTTTGTACTATACAAAAATCAATACAATTGAATCATATGCTATAGTAAACCAGAAGTTTACTGATGACTTTAAGGTTTGGCATGATCGGTTAGGCCATCCCGGTTCAATAATGATGCGAAAAATACTTGAAAATTCATGTGGACACTCATTGAAGAGCCAGCAGATTCTTCATAATAGTTTTTCATGTGCTGCTTGCTCAATAGGCAAGTTAATACTTCGACCATCACCAGCTAAAATAAATTTCGAATCAATTACTTTTCTAGAACGTATACAAGGGGATATATGTGGACCAATTCATCCCCCGTGTGGGCCATTTAGATATTTCATGGTTTTAATAGATGCATCAACCAGATGGTCACACGTATCATTATTATCAACTCGCAACCTGGCGTTTGCGAGACTACTTGCTCAGTTGATCAGATTACGAGCACATTTTCCAGATTTTCCTATTAAGGCTATTCGTCTTGATAACGCTGGTGAATTCACATCCCAGGCCTTTGATGAATATTGCATGTCAATTGGGATTAGTGTTGAACATCCTGTAGCACATGTTCACACACAAAATGGTCTTGCGGAATCATTAATTAAACGTTTGCAGTTAATAGCTAGACCATTACTTATGAAATCTAAGCTCCCAATTTCTGCTTGGGGGCATGCTATATTACATGCAGCAGCACTAATTCGCATCAGGCCGACAAGTCATCATAAGTTCTCCCCATCACAATTGGTTTTTGGTCGGGAACCAAATGTATCCCATTTGAGAATATTTGGATGTGCAGTATATGTTCCAATTGCTCCACCACAACGCACTAAAATGGGCCCTCAAAGAAGACTAGGGATATATGTTGGATTTGAATCTCCATCGATAATTAAGTACTTAGAGCCAACTACAGGAGATTTATTTACGGCTCGCTATGCAGATTGCCATTTTGATGAATCAATTTTTCCAACATTAGGGGGAGAAAACAAACAGCTGGAAAAGGAAATTAGTTGGAATGAATTATCATTATCTCATCTAGATCCTCGTACTAAACAATGTGAGTTGGAAGTCCAAAAGATAATTCATTTACAGAACTTAGCAAATAAATTGCCAGACTCATTTACTGACCCAAAGAAAGTGACAAAGTCACATATACCAGCTGAAAATGCTCCTATTAAAATTGATGTCCCAGAAGGACAAGCCCAAGTTGCAAATGATTCTAAAGCACGCCTGAAGCGTGGTAGACCCATCGGTTCCAAAGATAAAAATCCTCGGAAAAGAAAAGGAGCAACAATTGACAATGGCCATACCGAGGAAGCTATTAATTTTGAAGGATCTCCAGAAGAGACCTTAGACATGATGGAAAACGATATTCAGGTACCTGACAATGAAGAAATTTCAACAAATTTTATCATGTCTGGAATTACATGGAACCGAAACCAAATCGACGTCGATGATGTTTTTGCATGCAATGTAGCATTAGATGTCATGAATGATGATGAGGATCATGAGCCAAAATCCATTGATGAATGTAGACACAGAAGCGATTGGCCAAAATGGAAAGAAGCAATTGAAACTGAATTGAAATCTCTCGAAAAAAGAGGAGTATTCGGACCTGTAGTCCGTACACCTGAAGGTGTAATACCAGTGGGATATAAATGGGTCTTTGTACGAAAAAGAAATGAAAATGGTGATATTGTAAGATATAAGGCCCGATTAGTTGCACAAGGATTCTCACAAAGACCCGGTATTGATTATGAGGAGACATACTCTCCTGTGGTGGATGCAACTACTTTTAGATTTCTAATCAGTCTGGCAATAAGAGAAGGACTTGATTTACGCTTGATGGATGTAGTCACAACTTACTTATATGGCCCGCTGGATAATGACATTTACATGAAACTCCCAGAAGGATTTAAATTGCCAAAAGCAGTAAATTCAGGTTCTCGAGAACAATACTCAATAAAATTGAATAGATCTCTATATGGATTGAAACAATCAGGGCGTATGTGGTATAATCGACTAAGTGAGTACTTGTTGAAAGAAGGGTATAAGAATGACCCTATATGCCCATGTATTTTTATAAAGAGATTTGTATCAGGATATGTCATAATTGCAGTATATGTTGATGATTTGAATATCATTGGAACCCCTGAAGAGATTTCAATAACAGTAGAGTGCTTAAAGAAAGAATTTGAAATGAAAGATCTTGGAAAAACTAAGTTTTGCCTAGGGTTACAAATTGAACACCTTAAGAATGGAATCCTTGTGCATCAGTCAACATATATAGAAAAGATTCTTAAAAGATTTTCTATGGATACATCATATCCATTGAGTAGCCCTATGGTTGTTAGAACACTTGATGTAGAAAAAGATCCCTTCCGACCTCGGGAGAATGACGAAAAAATTCTTGGTCCTGAAGTACCATATTTAAGTGCAATAGGGGCATTAATGTATCTTGCTAGTCATACACGACCTGACATATCATTTTCAGTAAATTTGTTAGCAAGATTTAGTTCATGCCCCACCCGAAGGCATTGGAATGGGGTTAAGCATGTATTTCGTTACCTTCAAGGTACGAAAGATATGGGTTTGTTTTTCTCTAATCTATCCAAAGAAAGTTTGATTGGTTTTGCAGATGCAGGGTACATGTCTGATCCTCATAATGCTAGATCACAAACTGGATATGTGTTTATGTGTGGAGGTACTTCTATTTCTTGGCGTTCTATGAAACAAACAATTGCAACTACTTCTTCTAACCATGCAAAATTTTGGCAATCCATGAGGCTAGTCGTGAATGTGTATGGTTAAGGTCTGTAATTCAACACATTCAGACAGATTGTGGCATAAACTCCGAGAAAGAAGTTCCAACAATTTTATATGAGGATAATGCAGCATGCATCGCGCAGCTTAAGGAAGGGTATATCAAAGGTGATAGAACGAAGCACATTTTACCAAAATTCTTCTACACTCATGATCTCCAGAAAAATGGCGATATAAAAGTCCTTAAGATCCGCTCGAGTGAAAACTTGGCAGATTTGTTTACTAAGGCGCTCCCAACAGCCACATTCAAAAGGTTAGCTTACGGCATTGGATTGCGTCGTCTTAGAGATCTCAGGTGATGTAGTCATGAGGGGGAGTTAATGCGCGCTGCACTCTTTTTTCCTTAACCATGGTTTTTCCCACTGGGTTTTCCTGGTAAGGTTTTTAACGAGGCAGCATCTTATGCGCATTATAGTGGTATTATTTTGTATGTGCTATGTTAGTTATTGTTTTATGTAATATATAGTCATCCAAGGGGGAGTGTTATGAAAATATTAAAATATGGATGACTATTATCCCATGTACCATCTAGAATACTCTAGAGTTGGGTATTTGATCTTATCCGTTGATGAAACTCTAGATATTATTCATGTATATATATCCCGTACAGTATGGAAGAAAACATAACGTAACAATTTTCCCTCATCTCTCTATAGTTTCTCTTCCATATTTAACAAATGTTAAATATTCTTATTTTTCAAGGCACTTATTCAATAAATTAAAGTGTATACGGAGAAATCCTTTAGAAACTAGTTCAAGTATTTGACTTTCTTATTTCCTTTCAACTTTCCAAACATATCCGAAACTGGTCGTCACTAATTCAAATTACACTATGTGCGTAACAATTAATTATAATTTTGAACCGAATTTTCTGTAACATATGTCTATGGTCAACCGAAAGGTTAAATGCAAGGAAATTGCACACCTAAGCATGTGTAAATCTAACTATTTCTAGCCTATTGTAAAAATATAAACTATTTCTAGGACATGATCCACCTTGCCAGCCTAAATAATTGCAACTTTTTTTTTTCAGTTTTTCGTAATAATAAAATCAACATAAATCAAATTCTCAAACAAATGAATGAGGATTAACTGGTAAGTTTTCTCATTTTTCAAGGCACTTATTCAATGAATTAAATCCCAATACAAATAAATTAAAAAAAATATTGTTGTCACAGAAATTGATGTTACTTGTGTCAATTAATTATCAAAAGTTATTCTTAAAAAATCAAAATCTCTAAAATTATCATTTTTCTGAAATTCTGATCTTCTGAAAACCTGATATTAAGTTTCAGTTTGTGATCAGGAAGTGAAGATTTAGAAAGAAAAGCCAAATTTTTCACAAGGAAAAAACATGGAATTATTCAGAGATTCAGGAAGAAAAGGGGTGTTAATGTTATTTTTTATGATCATAACACCTATAACAAAGGCAATAGATACAAACCCAGTGCATGATCCATGCTCTGATGCAAAGGTGCAAAGATGGGATGGTTTTACATTTGGCATCGCGTTTTCGTCTAAGGAGTCCTTCTTTGCTCCTGATCAAGTTCAGTTATCCCCTTGTGACTCTCGCCTTCAGCTCGCTAACAAAGCTCAACTCGCGGTCTTCAGGCCTAGAGTCGACGAAATCTCCCTTCTTACTGTCAACTCCACCTCCAGCCCTGTATGTTTACCCTCTCTGTTGGATGATTGATGAATTTTCAAGCTGGATAATATTTATGCAAATATTCTGATCATGAGAAAATGTTTATTTGTAGGAAACAACGGGCGGATATATGGTAGCCTTTGCTGGAAGACAGTATGCTGCAAGATCACCACCAGTTTTTGTTGCAGATGGTACTAACATAGTAACAACATTTACTCTTGTAAGCTCCATCTCTGAATTCTTGCAAAAATATTATTAACATAATTTTAGGGTGACTAATAATTACTTTCTTCGGACAACTTTTACTGTGTCACAATAAAATCAGTATGAGACGATCTCACCTAAGACTTACACTTAAAGTCCTGATAATATATCAGGACATGCAAGACAGATTATAACTTTATAGTGCACTAATATCAAATTTATGTCAATTTGTGTTAAGGTACTTGATTTTGAAAAGGGTACACTCCAAAACTTGTACTGGAAAACGTTTGGGTGCGATTCGTGCAACAAGGATTATCAAGTATGCCATGAAAACAAAGAGTGTGCTGTGACATCTTCGAAGTGCAAAGACAAAGGTGGCTCTGTAGACTGTACAATTAACATTCAGCTAACATTTTCAGGCACAGATAAAAATGGGGAGGTGCTTAACTCATGGTACGAAATGAAAAACATGAGGCGTTTCTCCCTTTTCAATCTTTTCGCCGGTCTTCAGAATACATTTACCAATGGATTGTTGTAAGCATTGAATAGAACCATATCAACAAAAAAAATTGGGAAATTAAACTAATTATCCCTAGAAAAGTCAGTTTTACAGGATCAAATTTACAAGGAAATAGAATATATACAAACTATGTATTATGTATAACATTTTTTGTAATGCTTGATTAGTTGATTATAGTACAAATTTCTTGCATTGGTTCCAAGAATAAGCACAACTTGTGTATTGTTAATTGTTGAAGCTTACAAGTGATTTCAGAGACCACAAAACCAAGGATGAATGTTAATTTACTATCATGAATTTAATAGTGTTTCTTGTGACTTTCCAAATGATGTACTCCGTAATAATAACTATGTTTAATCCGAATAAGAGTTATAATACGTGGATTGCACAATATGTATAATGTATTGTATTCTATTAAAAGGGGACCATTTAAGACGTGTTTTTTTTGTGATCAAAAGAAAAAGATCAATATAAAAATTAATTATGCAATGTAACTAATATAGAATACATCGTAACGTTGTATGCTCAACTGTCGAGTAATAAACAAGATTTTTTTTTCCAATCATTTTAGACCTTCTGAAGAGTTTCATTTCATACTGTTAATACGCAATTATATCCCACAAAGATTTCTCCAATTCATATTTCTGCTTATTTATTCAATAAGATCGATTGCATAGCATGTTTTAACAATCATCAAAATGTGAACAATATACTCATGGGTGTACGGTGCACCCGGGTGTATATAACAATCTCTTGAAGAAAAGGAAGGGAGATGGGATAAACATATAGGGGAAGGGATAAACACTTTGAAAGAATGAGAGAAAGGTGAAAAACAACTTTGGGAGATGAGATGAACAACAAAAAGAATCATATAAACAAGAAACATAGTTACACAAACAAAGGAGCAAATAAGAGATATCAACTTATGAATTTCAAAAGTTCTATATATATTCAAACTATTATTACAAAAGTTAAAATGACTAATAACTCACCATGCATTGCACACGGGATTGAAAATTAGTTCTTACATAGTTACATTTTAAACTAAAAAGAAAGTTTCGGTTTTTATTGTTTTGAACAATTACAATATCTGCCCTTCTAAACTTTAACAGCACCATTAGAAATACTCACATTACCTTGAGGAGGACTAACAGTAATCCAAAGTAAAGATACAGTAATAGAAACTAATCCAGACCATACCCACACTATTGTAGGCATCCTTCCTCTCCTTCCCATCAGTCCTTTCGCGAAAGGGTACATATGAGCCAACACCCAAAGGCTAAAAAAACACCCACCAAGAAACTTATTCCACTGTGGGATGACACTATAGACTGTTTTCGCAAACCCAATCACAAGTGCAACCATGTTGATGACAATGATGGTGAGGGGCATACAGAAGAGACTAGTCCATTTCACAATATAAAGATCGGCGTACATATCATCTTCCTCTTCACCAGCAGACTTGGAGGTTAAAGTGAATGAAATTTCAACCCCTGCAACAACTTTCAGAAGCCCTTGTAAGACTGCAGCAAAGTGTGCACTGGTGCCTCCTATGAGCCAAAATTGCTCGTTTCTCCACCACTCCTCTAGGCCGATCCCTGACCATTTAACCTCGAGGAGGGAAAGGAGCATAAGACAGACGGTTATAGTAAGGAGGTAGCTAAGAAAAGGAACACTCAACCCTTGTACTATGAACTGTCCTGAGAAAAGTGACAGAGCTGGTAGAAAGCAGTAAACTACTAGGAAGATAGAAGTGAAAGGGTAAATCCCAACATTGAAATAAGCTACTCGTTGTAGGAACTTAAGGCGTCTTGTTGCTACTAAAGGATTGTTTCGAGAGAAGAAAATTTCCACTGAACCAGTAGCCCAACGAAGAACCTGATGTAATCGATCAGTGAGGTTGATGGGTGCTGTTCCTCGAAAAGCATCACGTTTTGTTATGCAGTAAACTGACCTCCATCCACGATTATGCATCCGATATCCTGTCACCACATCTTCTGTCACTGATCCATAGATCCAACCTATCCTTATCCCCCATTCTGTATTATCTTCGTACCTAAACACAAATGTAAATTCACGACAAAATCAGGCCCAAAAAAAATGATAACTAAAAAATGAGGGGAAAATGAGTTTGTAGTGATGTTACCAGCAAGAAATAACAGCAACTGCTTCTGCAACAATAGGAGCATCAAGTGGAGGACGAGGATGGATTAAAGCACCCGGAGGGCGGCCATTTTTAACTGATATGTGATCAGCTAAAGGTCTTCCTTGGTATTCAGCTACTGCAATTGAGTCGGTAAATATAGTTGAATTTCCAAACTTTTTAGGAAGTTCTAAGTCAGGATGTGGTGCTAAACGTTGTGTATCAGAGGTTGATTCGTCGTCTTGATCAGAGTGTTCATGGACATTACTCGATTTTGGTTGCTTATACTGCCCAAATAAGCCTGTGTACTCATTAGCCCTTGGAGGATCAAAACCATAGAGTGCACATCGTCGAAACATGCAACCTGTTCCTACATAAACAGGACCTTGAAGACCATCTAAAGCTCTCATATTTCCATCAAAGAAGACAGTATTATGGTTGGCATATCGGTCAGATGGATCAATGCCTTCGAATCGTTGAGGAAATTGTACATAACAGATCCTATCTCCGCCACGATCCATCATATAACACATTCCCTCTCTAATAGCCATTGAATTGTAGAAATAATGGTCACAATCCAAGTTAAGGATAAACGGCCCATTCGAAAGTATAGCAGAAGATCTCACCAAGGCGTTCATAGCTCCAGCCTTTTTGTTATGATCATAACCCGGTCGTTTCTCCCTAGATACATACACAAACATAGGAAGACGAATATCTACACCACTAAAATCGAGTTTCTTCTCATCACAAAGACCGAAAACAGGATCAATTTCAGGGACTTTACTCATTATTTGCAAAATTCCTGCATGATCTCCTTTAGCATGATCAGGAGCCTTTTGGTACCAAGTCCCTGGCCAATGCGTTCCATCGGCCATCCAAGTCGCCTTTTGCACCTCACTTTGCTCAAGATTATTACCCCCATTATTTCCATCCTTATCACTAGACGTAGTACTAACATTCCTCTGTAACTGATCCTTTGAATTGAGCATATCACATCTCTTTTTAATAGCATCCGGCAACCCATTAATCCTTACCTTAAACTCGTCGTACTCCCTTTTAATCCATCTTCGATCCTTAACAAAATCCGGCTTCTTCTTATTCTTAGTAGGGTCTTTCTTCAGGTTAAAATAAGTATCAGGATTTCTTGGTTCTATGTTATGTTTTCTACAAAAAGGCACCCAAAGCTCCCCAAAGTTTATGGCCTCGGCCATTGCCTCGAAAGTTAAAATGGAAGCTCCGTCATCAGAAATGTAGCAAGAGATCTTCTCGACAGGATAATCAACAGCAAGGATGGATAATATAGTATTTGCAGTTACAAGAGGGGGTTCTTTATCAGGGTCAGCAGTGGATACAAATATATCAACACCTGGTAAGTCGGACCGACTATGAGGATTAGAAGGGGAGGGGTGCTCAAACTTCTCTTTTAAAGCTGCAAGGTCTACAGCTCGATCGATGGGGTTGAGCTTTGGCAATTGATCCAACAACCAAGAAAACGCGAACCAAATCTCACACACAATAGATAATCCCCACAACCATAGTGCATCTTCATTCGGATTTTGCACACGCCAAGTTAGAAATAAAACCAGCGCTACCATCCGTATCACCACTAGTAACCTACACTGAACTAATAAATTGCTTATTACAATTTGATGACTACATTTACTAATAAATGAACTAAACTTCATTTTATGATGCATGTTTATAAGATAAATAAAGATAAAATGACTATTTTTAATGTAATATTCATTGTGCAAATGTAATAGATAATGAACATAAAAATGAATATAATTTGGAAGTCATTATTATAAAGATTAAGGACTAAGGTACCTGTAAGGGCTGATAATAGCAGGGCGAACGCTGATTTTTCGTGTGAGGGGCTTCCACGGCTTGTCAGTGAAATCTTCCATGGTCATCCCAGAAGTGGTAGCATCATAAGCTTCTTCATCCGACCAACAGGCTGTCCCAATCCCATACTTGCCTTTAGTCTCGAAAAGCCATCGATTATGGTCGAAATCCCCTGTTTGGCTTCTCATTAACATAGACTTATTGTTGGATTTCAATACTGACACTCTTCTATCTAACTTGCCAGAAGATCCACCATTGCTATCTCGTTGTGATTGTAGTCTCGAACGAGATGTAGAAGCCGAAGAGTTAGAGGTTCTTCCTGTTCCTTGCTCAACCCCTGGTTGGTTATCCGGTGTTGGTGGCATCACCACCGTGTAATCCATGTCAACCGACATATCTGTATCGTCGTCTCAGGACAGGCTGAGTATACGTCCACTTGATGTTCTTCTTCCAAACCTTACTGCTTGTGATGGCCTCCCAGCATTATTTGAAGATGACGATTTCTTTGGTGGGCTAGTTGATGACATATTACATGCATACCATATAAATTTGATCTTTTTGATGAATTAAGTTTCTGATCTCATATGAATTCCTATTGTCATCACCTTATAATATGCATATGCAACAAATTATGTATGATATTCATGCTTAAAAATACAAATTTTGTGATGAAAAACAATGAAAGTTCAGGTCAAAAATGTTGTTTTTTCATGCATTTTCCCGTGCAAATATTAATTATTGGTTTAATAAAAAGTACCCAAATATAGGAGCATGATTTTTATGGTTCAAATTCTTTCTTTTTTTAGCTTATTAATAGAAAATCTGCTTCCACATTTTGAGGTATGTCATCCTTTCTCTTTCTCTTTTCTTATAACCAAAATACTCTCCATGTAACTCGTTAGAGACTATATTTTAATGATCTTATATTTGCCTCCATCTACATTCTACCCTAGAATATAAAAATGGGTTGTGTTATTGTTTTGGTAAACGACTAAACGGTGTTCTCGAGATCAAATCTCTTTTACATCGCCCTCTTATGTAAACAAAAAATTTATCTAACATTCCCTCAACATAAAAATCAGAGTTTTTGTTGAGGCCAGCAAAAACAATCATACTATCATGGAAATAAGAACATGTATTCAGAGAAAAATGCATACAGTTTTTCAATAAATAAATAAAAATGAACAATAATACTCCATACTCTCCAAAGTTGTAGCCTTGCAGAACATAAAATGCATCAGAAGACAGAAGTATTGTATACATTAAAATTAAATCATTATTTTTAATCAAAAACTACTAATCACCTCCAAACTTCATTATTTGCTAACAATTTCACTAGCCTTTAAGCTTTATTAAGGTAATTTTCAGCAGACTTCATATCAGTTGTTTAGGATTTGTCAAATAATGCATTATAACGAAACATAGCCTTTCATTGCAAACAAGAAATAACTATATACAAAATTGCCTCCCAGGCTCCCAAGAATCCAAAAACCAAAATAAAGATCGAGCTAACCGGGATGATTGGCAAATAAGCAAATAACCTAAAACTATACAAGGATAAGAAGCTGCCAAGGAGGCATAAGCAACTTAATTGCAAAAGTTATGCAACTTCCTAAGATACATAAACTACCAAAAAGTACCAAAACAGGTAAAGCCAGCATTATTTATAAAAATAAAAAAAAAATGCATGGATAATTCAATTAGTGGAAATATTGACATATACTCGCATTTTTTTTTTTTTTAGAAAAATGATAAACACTTATGAGCTATATATAAGGAGCTAAAAAAAGAAAATATTGAAGATAAATTTACGTTCTCCATATACTCCGTAATTAACACGTATATCCAAAGACCAAAGTGTCATTAAATTTCTTCATATACTTGTTTATCTTCTCCACGCAAAATTCTTCTACTTTCAAAAATATACATACTCCCTCTATTTTTCATAATTATCATAAAATGTGACTCGTAGAAACATACACTTTATAGTGGAACGATAGCTGTTAGGATTTCTAATCCGTATCATACACGAAAATAGAAAGAACTTCAACCTTCTTAATTAGCAAGCGATGTATACCAATAGTCCAATAGGATAACATGGATTATGGATAGGTTATTATAGTCAATACAAAATCCCATGCTCCAAGAAAGAAGTTAATAGTCAATACAATGCTTTGACAATTAAATTTAAGTCGAAGTTATATAGTTTAGTGCTTGTTCTGATTTACTGAGCTGAACTGATTGGATCTGAATTGAACTGAACTGAAATAAATTATTTATAAGAGAAGGAAATTAAGAATTGAACTAAACTAAATTGAACTGAAATTAAGCTGAAGAGAATAGACCCTTAGTTATGAGCCTTTATGACCAACAAAGCTTAGCTGGTTTTAGGTAATTAGAAATTAGAATAATGGTGACACATAACTTTGGCACATCCCATGCTCCACATGAAACAGATGTGGAGCAATTTAAAATGATAGAAAGTCATTTAAAATCTAATTAAATTCATCTCGTTAATGTATAAGATATACATCTTATATAAACTTTACTTATGTATAATTACTTATAAACTTTACTTATGGATAATTCAATCTAGGAAAATGATAATATATAGTACAAAGTATAACAATCATTACACCAATCTACGATTCTACGTGAATGCATTTCTATTAAATGGTTATTTATAATTCTAAGGGTTACATATATCATTACCATTAAATCTATAAAAAGTTGCAATTAGGAAGAGAATATATAACGATTTTACATAGAAATATGTCGATAATTGATATCTAATCTAAGTTTCTAACGATATCAATTTTAAATACGCACTCTGTCACAACAAGCACATCAATTGGAGAATTTGTTATATACACCCAACTAATCCAAGGTTAGTTTTTGCTCTTCATTTGATGATTAAATGAAAATCAATCATCAAAATGAGTACAAAATACTCATAGGTGTACGGTACACCCGAGTATATATAACAATCTCTCCATCAACTGGGAAGAAAATGAACAAGTCGCTATTGGTAAAGTACAACATTCCTTAAGAATGCATCTACAATATTCCCATATTCCCTTCCCTCTTCTCTATTGTCCTGGTTTGGTATGACTTAAACCCACCCTTCAAGGTCATGGAATTCGTATATAGAAATGTACTTGTAGATTTTTCAAACAAATACCCCGTCTATGTATAATTCTAACCATTTTGCATTCATATCACATACCCTAGTACCTATGCGACCAAAATTTCATCCACCAAAGGTTTCGAATACACGCCATTTGAAGGCCAAATTCAAGAATCTTGTTTTGATAAAAAAAAACTGAGGAAATGGTGTACACATGAAATTTTGTCAAGTACACAAACTTTTTTAGGGTACTTACAAAGATCCAGAAACTCACTATGCACAATGAAATGGCACTCATCTAATATATGTTTCATCATTTTACACATTTACAAAAAAAATACAAAATCCCTTTTTCAGGGGTTTGCCTAAGAGAAGAATATGTAGGTAACAAAAGTGGGACTCTATACAAAATCTGTACACATTTGTACTGTGAACACAAACACCATAGCTTTACCCCTTCTACCCAAATCCAAAATAAAAATCCATATCCAAACCCGGTCCAGAAAAGTGCCGTCTTGCCTCGTTTTTCGTGGTGGTCTTTGTACTCTAAGCATGGATCAGATCACCTTCTCTTTCCTTGCCTTTTATGATCTCTCCCAAAACTTGCCTTCTGATTTGTTCAGGAAGATCACAGAAGCTTTCAGATGGGCGATCTTCAAAAAATAACATTGTTCTGAGGTGCAACATTTCCTCCAAAAGTTACAAGCACATCTCAAATGATTTACCCCCCGTTAATTCTTAAGCATGTTGAGCCTGCATCTTCTGATGGATATCATCCACGAGATCTTTCAACTCAGGAAAGATTGATACAAGCACGAGCTCCAAGATAGCGTAGGCAACTTGTTTAAGACATACTGAAGACTGCAAATTTGAAATACATTCTATATAAAGTGTACATTCAAACCGCAATAAAAGTAAGAGGGAAAAAATGTGTGCCTAAATCTTGATAGGCAAATGATAGTTGTTACCTGAAGGAAAAAATAGAGATCCCGTGCACATCGTTTGTACTGTTTTGCACCAATCATACTGACTAGGGGTGCTGGAGCTCCATCTATCAAAAGAGGAGAGAAAAGTAAACCTCGTAACCTTATAAAAATGGAGCCTAGAGTTTATATCGTTGCTCCACCTCCTCCACAAGTATTTCCAATGAGAATACCAATACAACTATGCACTAAAGCTAAATTATTAAGATTATAAATATAATAATTTGACATAAAATGCCCAAGACCAGATGCAAGGGATGAAACAAAATTCGGAACAAGGAGGGGCAGAAAAGCAGATCCACGTTTTTAATTTCTCAAAAGTTGAGCTTCGCATCAAATTTTACCAACCTACATTTTTTCAAGTTAAAACGAGCCACTAAAAATAGAAAATAGTCCCACACACCCAAGTACCAAATGAAAAAGAAGAAACAGTTGTTATTTGCACAATCAACAGCAAATTTCTCGTCATTAATTGACAGAGAAGTCATACGAGGGAAGATTAAAGAAAGTACTTCCATTAAAGGATGTAGAGGACTAACTGAACTGACAATAATCGACAAAAACCAAGGTTACGAGACAATTACAAGTCATGAATTAGATGGCACTTACTGAAAAGCATATTCTTCACAAAACTAGCTCTTCGAGCTTCCTCAAGTTGTATCTCAAATGAACTAGATTGGGACTTCCTGCTGGCTGCTCGAGGTGTAGCTTGAAAAGATTTATTGTCCATTTCATCCAATCCACACCCACCTATCTCTAGCTTGAGAAAAAACTTGCCCTCTGGCCAAAGAATCTGAAGCAGATAAACACAAATACATGAGAATTTCCTACAGTTCTCACAAATCAAATGCAATTATGCACATTAAGGGATTTACTTCATGATGGAATACCAATCAAAATATAAAGTACCAACAAGAAAAAGACATCCTATTCTCAACCAAAAAAAAAAAGAAAAGAAAAAGGGTATAAATTAAGACTTATTTTCCTCAATCAGCAGGAGTGGGGTGGAATTTCTGCATCAATTTGGGTATTGCCAGAATCATCCTAGGGTAACCTATCTTAGTTATGTTGAATTAAGACATATGTACAGATCTGAAATCTGTTTCCATATTCCATCTCAATAAAATTTTGAAGTTCAGCTTTTCTCAAACAACTACTATACTAAGCCCTTCCAAGCGACCAAGCTCACATGCTGCCCAAGTACCCTCTAAATAATTCCTTTTATTCTTTTCCCTGCATCTATTCATGATGTACCATCAAACACCAAGTGTACTGCATCCTTCCAAACTCACATGCTAACCTAGTACCCTTTAAAAAATTCCCTTCATACTTTTCAGCATATCTATTCTTGATTAACCACAGCTGCCAACTGTTCAAAACCACCAAAAATTCATCGGTTGACTGCACTCCAAATGAACCACAATTGAGAACCCCTCATCCATAATGTCCTTCCCAAAATCCCCTTTAAAAAAGAGTTGCTCAAGTATATGAATAGTTACAGCGTTAAGTCATTGGAAGAAAAATGGCAATCTTGCAAGGGTTCTACAGTTCTAGACTCATAGCGTCCATGCTGCTTGAAACAACAGCACCAATTTGAGCTAAAATGCTAAATGGACTACTCAGAATCATATCTTTGCTGAAATAAGCTTGTCTACAGAAGGAGGCATCAAAATCAACTCATTTCATAGTAGATGCTGACAGATTAAGATAGCTTGTACTGCACAATTTTGTATATTATAAGAATTGCATGTCCTTTAAACATCTACAACTCTCCATTTAACAGATCGAGATAGCTTGTCGTGCACATTTTTGTATTTTATAAGAATTGCAAGTCCTTATTCTAATCAACAAGAACCTATAGAAGCTATTAGAAACTTTTACTCTAATGCCCTAGGCTGATGACAACCACCTGTGGCATAATAGCAATTTTCTAACATAAGCTATTGACACTATTTTATAGCAGAAACAATGTGGACAATCCCATTGGCTACATTAAAGAATGAATGAGCTAGTTGGATGATTGTACATTGACGAAAATTCAATGAAAATAATATCATGATTTGTGGGTCTCATGGAAGCATTAATTTTACCAGTTAAACTTGCAAGTACACGTAAAAGGAGACCATATGTTATTACGAGTACTCTGCAAGCATAGTAATATAATATATAACAAATTGAAAACACATGATATATCCTCCAATTTATTAGTTGTACCATATTAACTCGACACGGTTGCCAACATGTAACTTTGACTATTAACTTTTAAGTACTTCCTCCATTATTTACTTTATCATGTAAAAATAGCCAAAGGGCCTTAATATAATCAGAGGGTGCAAAGGTCAAGTACTTACATCTTTGACCCACCGAATTCCTTGAGCAACAACATCCTCTTTACGTAACCAATTAATCTGCATCAATAGCCAGTCATCAATAGCATCTTCCATTACTAACTGTAGTATTTGCTTTGAGATCCAAAAGACCTGTCGCCTGTGGAAATATCAATAGAAGAGCAGAACAAAATTTCATTCTTAGCTTCCCACAAAGGACGGGTTGTGAAAAGTATGAAACACAAAATGACCATATAAAATAAGTAAAATCCCCATGCAATGGTTCCCAAATTCTTCTCAAATTCATGAATTACACCCAAAAAATCACATTGTCAAGCCTAGGCCAGGGAGCAGGATCTGGATGTGAGAGAGAGAGAGAGAGAGAGAGAGTGAAGAAGCTGTTATCCTCACTCTTAATTGATGAGACAATAGCATTATGCAGTTGACATAGATAGCAGAGGAAATTTGCAGTAAAAGAAGCAACTCCCTACTAACACACATATTCTGTAACCCTATAGGGCTATAGATCACTGATTCCAGCAACATGCAAATACTCGGAAAAGAATTAGAACTTTAGAATATACATGGCGAGACGGGAAATTGGAAATAGCCAAACAACTTTACCTTATCCAGCCTCTTCTATTAAGCTGAAAAACCTTGTCAACCAAATTCAACATAGGCACTGTAACATTAGGTGGTGTCCACTGCATCATAAATAAAAATATAATAAGAACCAAACATTACTTAATTAATGAAAGCAGGGGACTTTGTTATTCAACTCGATATATTAAAGGACATTTGTGATCTAGAATCTGACAGGATTTTAAAAGCTGAATCAGAAGACTAACAAGAACTCAGGTCTAAATAATGAGTATGGGCAAAAAAAAAACACATTCTTTCCATACCTAAATAGGTAAAGCACCGATACAGGGAATATAACCAAGCAAAGACTCACAACAAGATGTTTTGTTTTAAAAGGTTAAAAAAAAAAAAAAAAAAAAAAAAGAGCTTATAATGCAAGAAAACCTAAACCAAGATAATCATGTAACAAAGAATACAGTGTCTTACAACATTAATGGAAGAGGAGAAATATATATATATATATATATATATATATATATATATATATATATATATATATATATATATATATTAAAAAAGCACTTGTCATAGCTCATAATTATACGGATGGTAATTTGATTGGACTTTGAATAAATAATTATACCTCAGGTGGCACTCCAACAGGATCGCCCATAGGATGAGGCATAGCTGGCAAACTCGCTATTCCAACTGAGTTGGATTTCATCATTAAGGGTCGCATCGCCTCAGTATGGGAGTGTATAGCATCTCCAGTTCTCTTGACCACTCGAGGTGGAAAGCTCTTCGAGTTCAATTCATTATCTGAATGCCACCCACTTCCGTTATCACCAGAATCTACTGTGTCACGGTCAAGACTTCCATCTTTATCACCATCCTCGTTATCAGAAAGATTATTAACTGTTTCAATTGAAGCATCTAATGAACCGTGCATATACAAATCACGTTCATTCAAAGATAAGTTTCTGGTTGGCACAGATGTAAGCTCCTCAAATTGTGATGAAGATGAACCAACAACTTTGCGCACTAAGCCATCTGAGACCCCTTTGAACTGACGTACAATATCATCAACAGCATCATCAACATTAACTGAGTCACAATTTTAAATAAAGTCAACACACACAATAAGTACATATATCAGGTTGTGGCCAACTATGCAATCACCAATTGAGTCGTAATTTTAAAACAAAGTCAACACACACTTTAAGCACATACATCAGGCTGTGGCCAATTATGCAATCACCAATCAAAACTTAAATGCACATCAATATTCAGAAAGTATTAGGACAATCACAAAAAAAGTTAAGTACAGCTATAGAATAAACCCTCTTTAAAACATTCAAATGCTACAGCAATGTAATATTCTTCCACACAGCAAAAAATAAATAAAAATAAAGATATGGCATCTGAAGACATCACGCCTGAGCCAGTATGCTAATTTAGGTCCAACAATTTCACAAAAACATGCATCCCTTCCAGGGCTAAAAGGAAAAGATAATGTCATTTTCATGGGTAAATCACACAACACAGAAAAGTCACATTTACTCTCAATAACTTAAAAATTTGCAACCATCACAAATTATGAGCTTTAAAGTCTAGTTGCAGAAAAGCACTTCTAAAAACATTAGACAATCATACAACTGAATTAAACTCAACATCAACACAGAGGATGAGCACAAAAATTAGAGCAGCATACCTGCAAGTGTTTTCATCACTGAAGGTGACTTTCCAAAGGAGTAATTCTTCAAAAAATACACATGTGTTCATGTTAGAGTTAAGATTAATCATCACTTGTTAAGCAATTAAGTGAAACATCACAGAGAGCTCACCTTTGAAGAAGCACTGAGAAAGTCCCACACTTCATGCAGTTCAGCAACATTGGCTATGGATAAAAGATCCTGAGACATGATGATTCAGGTTTCAGATGTTAGATGGATCATGGTACCCAAAAAGAGAATTTCAACAGTTGAACATACTCTATTCATACTTGCAAATATTTGTCAAGCTGGATACAACGCTGATGCACAAAAGAATCTTCAGTACTGGATGAGAATATCCTCTTTGGAGGCAAATGTAAGTTATAATTTGGAATATCCTTAAGTTGTCGATGCAGTCGCTCAAAGTTCCGGTATCTGCACAGAAAAATATCAAAGTGAACTTATCAGTGATCATATAAGCACAAGGGTTCCAAAATATATATATATATATATATATATATATATATATATATATATATATATATATATATATATATATATATATATAAGCATAAAGGCAAAAATAAGTAACTTAATAAATTCTATGCATATCTTGCAAAAGAGTAAGATATATAACAACGGGAAAAAAGAATAATTTAGCCAGTCACAGATTTCACAGAAAAGAAATCCATGGATAGCTCAAGTACACAGAAAGTAACAGCTTTCATAGACAATGCCAACTTCTGATAATTCAGAAATTGTTCATGATAGACAAGAATATAAGACCACTGCAAGGCATGAGGATTCACGTTTCAAATATTATGATAGAAGATGTAAACGATACACACCTCCTTTTCACAAACCACTTATTATTCTGTGCATCTGTGACAGCAATAGAATAAACAGCAAAAGATTTGGATCCAATTTTCTCAAAGTATGCTCCTACAACCTGTCATTCATGTCAATTTGTTGTCATCAAAAGGTAATTAATTAATTAATCAATTAAAATGAACAAACAGGTGAACATGATTACTATTTTATATCTAAAAAAAGTATGGCAATAAAACAGGATTTCTTGAAAGGTTGCAACCTACATACAATGGCCTTTCATATTTTTGCCAAGAAAGGAAAGTAAAAGTGAAATATAACTAACCCGACACATAAGCTTGGGAAAGTGAGATCCCTCAGCACGAATCACAGAACCTGAAAGATCAACCTTTTTCTGTTCACTGCGCTTTCCAAAATCAGGGCTGTAGAAGTCCTCTGAAATTAGAAGACTTTGGCTTACACCAATATTAGGACATTTCTCTTCAGAGTCAACTTTCAGATCAGAAGTACTACAGGATCTCTTAAGCCTACTTTTATTTCCATCAGCTGTGATGATATTGGCATCCTCAATTTCACGGACAAAAGCCATGCTTTTTAAAGAACCCCTTTCCACATCAGGAGATACTCTTTTCTTCTTGTTGCTACCCTCTTTAGCAGAATCAGAGAAATTTGATCCAGCAAGGGGGGCCACTAATTTGTTATCTGGTACCTGAGGAGGATGTCCTTTAGCAGATTTATTGATTTTTTCTTTATAGTGCCTTCCTATAGCCCACATATTTTCAAGATTTTCAGGAGCAAGAACTTCAGTTCTTCTCTGGGTTGCAGCATCCAATACTCGTGCCCAGTCTGCAACTTTTGGCTGTACAGGCTCTTGATAAGATAGATTAGAAGAGGGAACCGATGAAGCCTCCAAAGCCAATGTCCTCAGCACATCCCTTTCACCTTGTGGCATTTCAGTTTCTTGATTATGTAAGTCTTTACGCCTCTTGAATGCAGCTTCATCAGTACCTATGCTTCCTTCACCAACAGATTGATCATTATCTGCCTTTAATGGTTGATCATCACCATCTAAGCCAGTTAAATAATCTTTGACCTGAAGAAGAATAATCTCTACCAACTGATTGATGTACCTAAAAGCCCAGCACAAGAAAGCAAGAAAGGTTCTTTGAGCAAACTGATCATCCATTCAACCCACAAATAATGTTATATATTCAGTTTTGATCATTCAAACAAAAACTACTTGCTATGTTGCAGGATGAGGAAAGAGAGATGACACAGAATTGATAAGTCAATAATATATTAGATGCATGGAGATATTATATCAGACAATGTCTACTATAATAAGACACATCTTGACATCACATAATTTGGTCTTATGAAAAATATTAGAAATTTGACAAGACAAGGCAATAATAATAAAATAATTTTTTTAAAAAAAAAATAGTAAGAATATTCGAATCCAGAGCACGAAGAAAGAAAGCATCCAAGTGCAATAAAATAAAAATGATGTAGGCATAAATGAAAAGAATGGGTGAAAAAGCATCTACACTATATATCAGAGATCAGAAAGATTGACTGGACCACCCAAGGACGAAGATCTCTTTGTCCGTCCAAGCAAATATAGTGTGACTCCACCCTTAAAGCCCTAACCAGAACCCCCTTGATGAAAATCCACCCCTTGCATCGCTTAGGAGGTTAATTAGGTGCAACCAATGCTCTTCCCAGTGCTTTTTGTCAAAGAAAACATGATCCTGACAACCTAAAGTTTTCCTTCCAGAAAAGGCCGATGGAAAAATAAATTATACACAATCTTCTCATGTCAATAAGCATGCAAAGCCACTTAGATAAGAAAGAAGGTGATAGGAAACCCAAAGCTTTAACAATGAGTAAGATAAGGGGAAAAGGGGGTAACTTGGACTCACTCTGGAGACACAAGATTCATAATAGGCTGCAGTACTAAGCAAGTTACAAACTCTCGAGCGATGCATCGAACAAGAGGACATTGCGCTTCTTTTGGCCTCAACACCAAACCCAATAATCCAGCCACGAGTCGCTGCAGAACCTATAGGGAGCAGGAAGAAAGTTATACACAAGTAATGGATTTAGAAAGAAATCCCAATATAAAAATTGGAAAAAGTTTAGCTTCTTATAGCTCCTTTCACACCTTGTACTCACTGTCAGCAGACATCAATGCTGGATGGAGCTCCTTAGAAGCCATAAGATGATGTTTGAGTCTTTCATCCCGTTCTTCAGAAGACAGAGTAACCATAACATCTACACCAATAGAAACTTGGGTTTTTCTAAACAATTCCAGATGATCACCAATTAAGTCAACTATATCCCTGAAGCATCATACATAAATTTGATAGTTACGATGCAAGAACTCAAAAGGTCGCAACTATATAAGCTACAGACAACAACAACAACAACAACAACAACAACAACAACAACAACAACAACAACAACAACAAAGCCTTAGTCCCAAAATGATTTGGGATCAGCTAACATGAATTGTCATAAGGAATCGTACGATATAAAGAAAGGAACATCACAAGATAATCATTTGAAAGAGTTGAAAAAAAAGTGAGTTAAGTGAGCAAACAAAAGAGCATCCAAGAAAAGGTAAGGGAGTTTTAAAAGAAAACCAAAAATAAAATTCAAGAAAGTTTTAAAGGAGTGGTTAAAAACATACAGGATCGATAAAAAAAATTATTAACCTTTTTAATAAAAGAAAAATGATTAACCATGTTATTAAAGCTAGAGGCACATTAATGAAAAGTTTTTTTAAAAAAAAAAAAAAAAGATTTACCTTGTTAATAAATCAACAAGGTTCACTTCCTTTACCCTTCCAGCAACTTCTCCTAGGGCTTCCAATATAATGGCACGCATCAGATCAGGGGCTTCTTCGTCAGGTGTTATACTGGAATACCACAAGTCCGTAACAAAGTCTTCTATGATTTTATCAACAAAGTCCTCAGCTGCAGCCTCTACAATGGGTGATTCAAACTTCCCCCTCCATCTTGACAGGGGAGGAACTGTAGACAGACGAGGATCATTCACTGAAAGTTGCTTCTTCCCCAAATGAGAGAGGTATGTTTGTTTGCTGGTTGATGAAACCTTTAAATGAAATTCTACTTGATTTGTTAGATGGCGCAAAAGAATTGCAATTACAACTGCAATTGGGACATTCATCCACATTGATTTACTTGTATCTGCACACATTCCAGAAAAGTACAAATCCATACCTTAGGATGCAACTAAAAAACCCACTAATCAGTCAATTGCAGTTGTTCCAAAAAACAAGCTTTCCCATAAAACCTTCAAGCTTTTGTCCTAAACAAAGAACAAGAATATTCACAACACACCATTTACAACCACAAGTACAATGATGGAAACAATGGTTATTACTCAATCCAACATAATAGCCCGTGTTGGTGACAATATTGACATTGCGCAGATACCAAACTACAACGTTCCTGCTTTTTTTTTTTTTTTAAGAATTTGAGAGAATAAATACAAGGAAATCCATAAAAGAAATTCCGGTTATGAGTTCAGCAGATATAAAAAAGATCAAGTTTTTCTTCGACCAACAAAAACCCAAGAAGTAATTTATATAAAAAGTGGTTGAAGACCTTGACAAACTTAAAGCCATTAATTGGCCATTTGGCCTAAAGTCACTTTGGACTACATCTACGAAATGGTCTAGTTGAAGGATGAATCTAAACAGCTAACTTTTGGGTCTGCCACTCCAAGGTTGGAGACAATGGTATAAGAACATAGCATCCAGTCGACTAGAAATATTCACTGAAGATCCTCTAAAAACCTATATGTATTTGGGAAATAAGAAGGGTGTAAAGAACAAGTGACACATAATACTCTTATAGTCACTTCTAGCTTCTCAACATAAAGCCATAAACACCAGTCCATCATGAACTATCACTTATCCTTCAAACTTTCAATACCTCAACCTCGATATTCCATGTTCACAAGATCACAACTAAACTAGTACTCTCATAATGTTCATACCATAGTTTAGAAAGCTACCCCCACATTGAACTCCATGAGTGGCAATACAGCAATGCCATTACAATCATTTTGCATTTTTCCCACTTAGAATTATTCATTTTGCATCTAATTATGCATGTTTTCCTCAACCCGCATTTTCCAATTAGCCTTCGTAAATCGCGGTAGTAACTTATCTATCACCAAACCATCATCATCTTCTCAACAGACAGATGGTGATAACAAAAGCAAAATTCAAAATTTAAAAAATCACATTCAAAAAAAAGTAAAACAATCACAATCAAACAACCACCCCAAAAAGTACAAAAAAAATAGCGACAAAAATCACAACTAATCAACAAAAAATTAAAGAATTCTGAAAAATCAAGGAGAAAGAGAAAGAACTTACGAGATAAGAAATAAGTAATAGAAAAGATGAATAAAGCCCACCACAGAAAACGAACTTTAGCTTCTTCAACGAGATCCTGGATGCTTTCCATCCGACGCTTCATTGCGTCAAAACCCTAAAAATTTCCTCTGCTTAATAATGTCGAAAATCAAAATTCCAATTTCAATTCCAATTCAAGCTAATTAAGGTGAAAGATTGAATCATATGTCTAAGGTCGAGGAAGATGAAGATCATTCGCGAAAAAAGTTAGGGTTTCTTGGATTAAAATTGGGTCGCCCAATTGAATTGCCACGGAAAAAAAAAAAAAAAAAAAAAAAAAAAAAAAAAAGGAAGTCAAAATCGGAAAATTAGGGATTGCGAGATGCAAACAACGAGAAAGAACAAGAAGATTCAGTGTCTGCCATTTTAGAAGAAGAGAGAGAAAATAAGAAAGGAATTTTGAGGAATCTGAGTTGAGGTGAATTTTGTCGTTACAAACTTTTTTACCGGTTGGACAATTTGCGGTTTGTTTTGGTGGGAAAAGGCACAAATTTACCTATGTTTTTTGCGGTGTGGCTAACCGGTTGTTTATAGAAGTGTAAATGACCCGAACTGAGTTGAATTAAGTATTACGTTGTTTATGTTTAAACTTAATTAATTTAGGCGAGTTCGAGTTCAATTCTAAGCTTAGGCTCAAAAATTTGTTCAACCTTGACTCATTTAGTATACTATATGTTCGTGAATAGTTCGTTTAACGAAAGTTTCGTGAACGAGCTTAATAATAAACGAGCGTTTCATAAACGAGCTTAATAATAAACAAGCTTTGTACTTTTGACCTTTAAAAATCTCAAAATTATCATAAATAGTTAAATCTTAATTATAAACCCAAGAATTAAATTATAATTATTAAAAAATTTAAGACTTAATACAATTGTGAATAAATCAATAGTGCATGAATATAAATAAACGAGTTGTTCGCAAACATAAATAAACGAGTTATTCATGAACTTATCTAAACGAGCATGTTTATGTTCATGTTCAAGCTCATTTACCAAACAAGCTTTAAAATTTGTTCAAATTCGGCTCATTTATCAAATAAACGAACATGAACAAGTTTCAATCGAGCTCGAACCCGACTAGTCTATTGATCGGCTTGGTTCATTTCAACCCCTAGTTGTTCACTACTACTTTTTCGTTCTTGGGTACAGTACAGTAGCGAGTTGAGTTGTTTAAGCCATGTATTTAGATCATGTTCCCTTTACCTTAAAACAATAATATTTAGTCAAAATAAGGTTTAATTAGTTAAAATAATTTAAATTCATTAAAAGATAAGTTTTATTCCTTAAAAAGAAAAGATAAGTTTTAATCAATTTAATAATTTAAATTTAGCAAAATAATATACATTCAGTAAAAATAATTTCAAAAATATAAGGTGAAGAAATAGGGCCTTATGTTGTATAAAACTTAATTAAATAATCCACAATCCTTAATTAGTTGAGGGAAAAATCAAAATAGACATCTTTGAGTATGAATATCTCCAGACTTCAGTTATGTATAAGTGAAAAATATAAAAACTTGATATTTGAAAATTTTATAATAAGGGGAATATAATAAATAAAGTCCCACGCTATTGAATAAATCATTAAAATGTAGTTAAAATCATTTTATTTTAATCACATGAATAATGAGTCAGTCGAACTTTAGAAATAGAGGTAGTACATTAAATGAATAAATTAGTAAAGTTCATTAAAAATTCAAATCATGTGGAAATATTTTAATCTGTAAATTAATACGTATAAGTGGTGATATTAAATAACATAGTATAAGGAAGCCTAGGTTTATCGTTTTGATAAACTTAAAATGTTTATCAAATGGCAATTCAGTAATTATTTTGCATTAAATCTCGCACTGGCTAATTTAAACATATTTTCATCCTCTTTTAATCACGTGTTGATCGAAGACTGGAGCTTAACTAACGAAAGTTACTCATCTTCTCATTCCAAACAGAAGAAATACAAAGAAGACCCAGCTTTTCCCTTCAACAACGAAGGAAGGTACCATTTTTATCACCATATTTTCTTCAACAATGAAGTCAATTGCATCATCATCATCCTTCTTCCTTCTTCCTCCTTCCTATTTTCTCCTCCATTGAAGCTCACATCAAAGGCGACACCATTGAAGATGACCCCAAGGCGCCGATATAAACGAAAAACCCTAGAAATTAAATAGGGTTGAAATTAAGGGCATGGTCAACCCCAAAGGGTAAGGGTGACCATGTCCTCTATTAAAGCTAAAATTGGGCTTGAAGTTTGAATTTCTCCATTATAATTTTCTGAATTTTCACCATTATACATACACCAAATTGGAAGAAAATCGACTTACAGACTTGCCGACGTTTGGATCGACTCGCCGGCTTTCTCTAGTGAAGAAAGATGAATTTGCCTGTAAATTTTTACTAACGACAAGGCTAACGTCATTAGTTGAATTTGGCTGACAAAATTATTAAATGGCAAAATTCTCCCTACTATTCATGAGTAAACTGTCCAATACACCCTTTGAAAAACAATTCATGTTTTTTATTTGATAAACTTGAATTTGCTCACATAGTATAACCTATTTTTTACGGGCAAATACAAGTTAATCTGCCACATAACAAATTTTTGTTAATCTGGTGGCATTTTTGTAAATATACTGAAAAAGCGTGGTCATTTATTCAATACTTTTGGTGAGCTGTTCAATTACTGTTTGCAACTTGCATTTACTGTTTGGTGAGGAAATTAGACATGTACCCCTCAACTAGTACATGAAAAGATGCATATACTCCTCCACTGATATTTGAAAAGACGATTATGCCCCCAAATAAACAAAATTTGTTTACCTGGAGAATTAACTGGGTACAACTCATTTTTTACTAGTGTTGATCTTCATACATATATAGGGTTAGGTTTTTGTAAAAATTATTTTATTGTTTTACAGTATGGAGTAGATGAGGTCTTTGAGACATACTTCATATGAGTCTCCATATCTCCCTACGACTATACATTGTTGGTACACGAGTGAAAAAGAATGTACTCTATAAAAATAAAGCATAATTAGTTGGGACTATATAGTCTCATATTTCGAATTGTAAGTCCTAATAACCAATTCAACCCGAAGTTATATGAACCCAAATATACTTGACTTTTAATACGCAAAAACCATGCACCAAACGCTAAACATGTTACTCGAATACTCGATGATTGAGACGGCGGCCCCTAGGATTGGATTATTGCGACCAAGTTGCTCCCATGTTAACCACCTACATCATTCTCTATAAAACCACCCTCATCCACTCTTTACGGTCAAGATCTCATCTTTACCTTAATTTTCCACATCGTTTAACATATGATTGGTCTGTCACCAACATAATCCCTAACCGACAGTAACTCTAACCTTCTTAAAAATATCAAAATAAATATCCCTTCATCTTATCCAAAAACAAACACCTGCACTTTTTATTCATTCAATCAATTACAAGTATTAATATCTTTAGATCTATAATCTATTCTTCTACGAGAAAAACCCAACTCAAACAATAAAAATTATCTCATAACATAAGAATAATTTATACAAATTTTTGTTTTTGTATAAAAATGATTAGTGGGTCGATGGCAATTTCTGCATCCAATTGTTGTTCATCAACTCTGTTATTGGAATCTAGAAATTATTTTTCATGTTGTAATAATTCAAAGAGATTTAATTCAGTCATAAATTGCAATGCGAAAAATCATGATTATAAGGTGCCAAAATTGGAGCCTTTTAGCAGAAGCAAGTTTGAGAGAGCTGTTAAAGATCCTCCTTTGATTCAGAAATCTGAGACACAAATTGCTGGTAATTTCTCTTCTTTCTTTTGAATTTAATTGATTACACAACTTTTTTTTTGGAATTAATGGGATTTTTTTTGGTGTTTGATGCAGATTATTGCTCGGTACTTGAAGGTGAAGATTCTTACAGTTGTTGGCAAGCTTATTTCGAGCTCAAAGAACTCGAGGTAAGGATTGCTTGTTAAATACTCGTTTTATCCGGAATAAATTGTCACATCGAGTTATAACAAGAGTAATTGTTATAATATATTCCGAACATCCTAAGAAAGGATGCTTAACATTCATAGTTATATCATCCTGTTTATATATCATGAGAAGTTGTGATGATTTATTTCGGACATCCTAAAAAAGTATATGTGACAAATACTTTCTGGAGGTATAACAAATGTTGTAATTAGGATTTATGTTATTGATGAAACTTTACAGAAGGAGTCAACAAAAGAAGAGGTGGAGAGGCTAATAATCGAAGCGGGTGGAGTGAAATCATTAATAGGGTGTCTCCATGGAGTAGCAGCCATTCACAAAGCACACAAGGAGGCATCTAATGATCATCAGGCAAGCGATGAAAAGAAGGCGAAGGTGAACGAAAGATACATGTACATGTACCAGATGGATTGCCCAGGACTGCTGAAGAAATTGAGGAAGACGAGAAATCAATGATGCCTGATTCTTCCTTTACTAGGATGCTAAGACATAGAGGCAAGCACCCTGCTTGGTACTCTCCTGTTCCGGACCATGAAACTGATTGAAGAGTCTGCCAGACTCGAAACTGAGATTAAGGGCATAATTAATGCTCGTTGTGTGCTTAAATAAGTTACAGTTGCTGATATATGGAGTTTTAAGTTTTGAGATTAGTGGTATGTTTCTTTTGTAGGGTCTGTAATATATTGTTATTTCTAATTAACAGTTTAGTTTTCTTGTATATATATATATATATATGAAAATCAAGTTAATTTGGTGGATACATAGATTTTCTTGCTTACTCTAGTTACTTTGTTAGTTTGTTATACTAGTATCTGACTTTTTGGAGTTTGCATAATCCACACCATAACTAGCAACTTCATCAAATTAGAATGCTGTTATTGTTTCAACCCAGAGGACATCAGGATAATACAATAAAGAGAAAGCCAACTCAAGCCCTTTGCTACGAAAAATAATAGCATATTTGGATCAAAAGCTGATTTTTTAAATCTTAATTTAGACAGTTCACACAAAGCCAAAGGTGAAAAAGAGGACGAAGCAATACACAACCATCTAAAAGAGTTTGATCCAAAATTTATGTAATTCTCATTATCGGTTACTGTTTTGACACTAGAGTTTGTGAAGCTTATACCATCTAGGGGAAGGGGGGGAATGAAAAAAAAATGTTTTTTTAGCGACACCCACAGCCACGCATATTACAAGTCATCATTGAATCCAGCAGAAGCAGGCACCAAGATCTCCTTTCATCTATTTACAATTAAGTTGATGAAGCATTGATAAGTCCTAGAATAGACGTTGCTCAGCAACTCCCTTGATTTCATCCTGATAATCATCTGTCATGACAAAACAGCAAGTTGTAAGTGGAAAACGGACAAATAAGCCTTTTAGATTCGTATAAGATTAATACACACTCCTTAATTCCTCGTTGATACACCAAAAATGTACTTTCATTTTTAAAATTAAGTCAATTTTTTAGTTTTTTAGGTTAAACTTTGATTGTCTATGTATTTCCTCTAATGATGTTTTATAAAAGATACTACTATGTGGCTTTGCATAGATGTAAAATCTCACTATGGATGGTGATATTCTAACTTGTTTCTGCAGAAATGACCTAAAATCAAATAAGCCCTGAGGGACACATGATGTATCCTTGTTAGATAATATTCCCATGGTCTACAATTGACTGGCAGGTAACGACATTCAACAAAATGCAAACATCTGTTGTAACAAAAAACACAAGCAGTTGTCCATACCATTGCTGGCTTTTCCTAAACTCAGTAAGCACTGGATATATGTTCTCAAATGCGGTATATGTCTCTTCTCTCACCTGCAGATCAAAAGACAACCGATTATCTCAAAGTACATTTCTTATAGGTTATATAGGGTTGGGGTAGAATAAAGGTCTGAGCTTACAGAGTGAACAATCTTACCTTAGCTCCTGTAAGAACAATTTTCCCAGACACAAATATAAGCAACACAATCTTAGGTTGCTTCATTCGGTAAATCAAGCCAGGAAATAATTCTGGTTCATACTACACGAACAAAAAGAGCAACCATCACTACTGCATTCTTACTATCATAATTTAACAAAATGATTACAAAAGGCTCAAGTAACATGAATAAATGTGAATGCATGAAATAAAATACTCAATACTTTCAGCCTTCCATCAAATCCGGACCAAGCCACCCAAGAGACAGAAAAGCAGTAAAGAGCATCAAGATTACTCATATGAACGTCAACCTGCTGTAAGGGACCTCTATTTTAATAGCAGGGGCAGGTTTCAAAGGTAAACATGAAAGCCATGAAATCCCATATGTGGCCATCATGACACTCATATTCTAATGAAGAAAAAAATTTCGGCCAGCCAGAATGATACTATTTACTTAACAATACAAAATATGCACACCACCAAACATTCAGCAACACAAAAGTTCAAAGAAAACAGAAGATCCATCAAATTATCCAGAAGGGATTAAAATATCTTGATACTTGAATCTCTTGTCTGAAAGCAAATGGAAACAATAATCAAACTAGTAGCTAAGGTCACAAAATTCTCTGTCAACCCTTATAAGATAACCAGAGTTGTTGATTGATTGCAGCCAAGATAGGGAGAAAACGACAAGTCATGGCAACAAGCAGAAACTAAAAAAGTAAAAAAGCATTCATAGAATCAGAAGGGAGAAAAGGAGCTGGAGAAAGATCGGCTAAAAATACTTACACTAGAGAAAGCGCCATGAGAATATGCAAGCCCCTCAAGTCTGATAGGAAACTTAACATCACATGATCCAACAATATTTTGAATCTTGAAATCCTGCAAAAGTAGTAGTTTTTAGAATTTTTGACCATCTACAATGAGACTTGGTAAATGGAACCATCAACATTCTGTTCAATACAAGATAAATTGATTAAAAGACCAAAAAAAAAAAAAAAAAAAAAGTAAAATGACAAAGAAAAGATAGGAGAATAATACCTTAAATTTTGCTGGAAATCCAAGCTTCTGAATGATTCTAGCATACTGAAAGAGAGAACATCACAAGAAAGAGATATTTACGTAAGAAAAAGTGAATTCCCACACACACAAATAACAAAAGCAAAAACTTCAACTGCATAAAACTAACCTTGCGAGCTGCTAGTTTTGACTGATTCTCACTCTTAGCTCCAGTACAGACCTATGTTGATAAGTAGCCACCAGGCAATCAGAAGCATCAGCACCAATTGAACACTAATCATACTTAACAAAATATGAGCAATATAACAGACTGAGAAGTTGATTGGGTTTATTTTGGCAATAATTTTCTATATAATTTTCCACAGACCTTTAAACACATATTGTTGTTGGTACTAAAACCTAAGACTTGGGTGTCAAAGCTTTATGCTTACTATCACATTTTTTTTAAAAAAACGCCAACAAAATGTCACGCCATTTGCTATGCCTAATATTTATGATGTAGTGCCACATTGCTGCTATTCTTTGTCTAGCTATCAGAGGTTCAAACTCACCATTTTGCCAGAAGCAAAGATTAAGGCAGTTGTCTTTGGCTCCCTGATCCTCATAATCACTGCAGCAAAACGCTAAACAGAACAGAAAGTACAAATTTAAGTATTTCAGGCACTAACAAGCAGAAGGCAAACTGTATGAAGAAAAATGACAACTGTAAAACAATTGTATACCTTTGGGTTATACTCTGCATTACGAGCTTGCAAAGCAATTGCTTTAAGCTCTAACTTGCAGTCCAAATTGACAGTTGAGACAATGTTCCTATGATCAGAAACAAGCCATAAAGAGAACACCATTCGAATTAAATACATTCAGATTAAAAACACATCAAGGAGATGCTAACATTCAGGTAAGAAACACATCACGCAGGTAGAAAAATATAGATGAATAATGAATTTCTGCTGCATGCCAGCTTTTTAACCGTCCTTGCTTTAAGTAGGGGAGAGGGGATAAGGCAATCTTAGTATAGAGAAAAGGTCCAGTTAGGCTACAATTACATAATGGCCAAACTATCTTAATTTTTAAAATGAGATTTGCTAAAGTTTAGTAAAAAGAGTGGACAACAGAAGACAATTGTAAGGCTACAGTTACACAACAAACTCACTGATTCATCATCTTAGGAAAAAAAAAATATGAAGAAATAAGTAAAAAACACCAATGTCTGAATTGACGAGTCTAATAATCCATATAGAAGTATAGAACCCCAAGACCCATATGGAAAAATCAAAACTTCATGAAACTAACAGAAGAAAAGTTGCCAATAAAGGGCAGAACAAAATACTTACACAAATAGTTTGCCAAGTAGAATAAATGAATTAAGAATCTGGTGCAATAAGCTTTTTAATCGCATTAAAAGTCTGCAAGTTCAGATAGAAAATGTTTGCCAAAACAAACCCAATCACAGTACAAAATAGAGGCCATTGAGATTGTAAGGGTTAGCATTATCACCTATATATCATCCAAAATATAACCCTGTGACACAGGCAAAATTGGTGAGCAGGAAAAAGATTCTATTTTCACAGGCTCCATTACAAGCTCAACAAAAGAAGAAATCTACAAAATCTCAAATATATAATCTCCAACAAGTTGCCTGTCCATTAGACATCCCTATTATTACCGTATACACCTAGGTTTACCAAACCATCAACCATCACGGACATTCATGATAAATGTACTCAAAAACATTGCGATAGTAAATTGCGAAAAATAAGTCGTTTACAACATTATGCTGAACATTACAAAACGTACAAAGCTACAATGATCACTTCAAACAAGAACATCAGAAACATTCCCTCTTTACATTGCTGGGGTACATGATCACAATTTTCAACACCATCCCGCCATATCCAATCTCGAAAGAAAACACAACTCAGCAAAATTGAAGCATCTTTGGAAGATTACTACCATAACAACATTTGTGGTTTCAAAACAAACCATTGCTCAATAAGCTCACAGAGACTTACTGAAGAGTTGGGACAATCCCAGATGGATGCCTCAACAAATCGACCGGTTGGCTTCCTTCCAAGCCTTGTTCTGCCATTAATATTTATCCGTACTCTCTTCTCTTTCGTCCAAATCACACTAAAACCTTCTAGCACAAGCTGTCAAAATGGAGAAAAATTAACATTTATAAAACATAATATTTGGCAGAATCAAAGTCCTAACAATCCACCACTATCAAAATAAAGGTGCAAAAATTAACACAAGTCAATCATCAATTGACATATATTTTACACCAAAACTACAATATAAATTACGGCAGAATATATTCTACGACCAATCAAACATAATCAAGAATATCTTTATCTTTAATGTCGGAATAAATGTAGCTTATGTAGGAGAAAGGGAATATTATTTACAACCCAGAATTATTTTCTTGCAAAATTACAAAATCCCAGATTAATTCCGACAAAAAAAACATGATATTTCCTACTCCATTAGATTTTCCGGTGAAATTTGCAGGTGGGTATTCATCGTTATAAGTTTAAACAATTGATGAACTTTTAAAGAGGGAAAGAAAACCCTAGAATCCCCAAATTGAATCAAAGCAAACAAGAATTCGTCAATCAACAAAACTCAAACATTTCATCAAGAAAACAACAGCGTCAGCATCCTCAACCACCACCGATTAAAATCGCCATTAACGAAGCAAGATCCAATTACCGACGAAATCAACCTCAATAACGTTCAAAAAAAAAAAAAAAAAAAAACAACCCAGATTCCAAATTCATCATCATATCAACAACAAAGTACAACAATCACACAAAACCCATACAAGATCCAACAAATTCAGCAAAGAAGAAGCACGAATCTACCTGATTAAAAGAAATTTCAAATATTAGGGTTTATAAATTAAGAACTTTATATCAAACGGTAGAGAAATCAAGCGCCAAGAATTTGAAATTGCGTGTATTTTATATGTAAAATTGTAACGAATTTGAAGAAATTGATAGTCTTATATATGAGGGGAGAGAGAGAGCTCGAAGATATATGAGAGAGAAAAGGGTGTTTGTTGCGAAGGAGAGGTAAGAAAGATCTAGAGATATATAGAGGTGATGAGGTGTATATATATATGTGGTGACGTCGGTGTAATTTTGACTATTTTACCCTTGAGAGTGATTTAGGGTCAACGTTTTGATGAGGGTATTTTTGTCATTCGGTTTTTTAGGGGTATGAGTATATATATGTACTGTAGGATGGATTTTTGTGATGTGAGGTTGGCACAAGCGGGAGTTTTTGCTTTTTGGGTGGAATTATTTGAGTTTTTTCCCTCCAATCTCCGTGGGTTCATGGATTATCCTAATTTGTTGGTTGGGTTGTACGGGTTAAGTCGGGTCAAGTCGGTCTGGTCACTCTAGTAATTGAGAGATTTATTAACTTTTTTAAACATTTTAATTTTAATTGTTCTAACAAGATATGAGGGAATAAATACTCAATTACCATTATGCATTTAGATTAGGGAAAATGACCTCGTGTAATGTAAGTTATGTGATCTTCAACTGTTACAATGAGAGCAAAGTGGCATTAAGTTGTTTACTTTCTAAACCAATCCACATATTTGGGCGTTGACATCTAATCTTATTATGCAAGTATAATTTATTAACTTGCTCATGTATGATTTAGGGTAAAAATGTAACTCTCTGTCATGACCAAAATTACAATTTTATACTATTAGTGAGGTTGAGAGATTATGATTAATTGAGCAATGTCATATTCGTTTCAATTTCCTAGACTTACAAAAGAGGATGGGCAATTTACCTTACATTTTTTTATTAATCTAATCAGTCTTCTAATTAATGAGAACTAAGTTAATTTAGCATCATCAAGAAAAACACATATATCCAAACCCCTTTTAAGCCTTTAGATTTAGGCAAATAGGCAATCATAGTGCCTAAAGTATTTTTGGTTTTCATTGGGTATATGAATGCAACAAAGACTAAGTTTTCATGAACTGAACTCATATACTCAATTGGTAGTACAAGTGGCCTTTCACAAGAATTCACACCATATATTCATAGCTAGATAGTGAAATTGAATTTTTAATTTTGTAGGGAGGAAGGTATTTATTTAAGTGTCATGCAGAAAGGGTAAATTACGTTAATTACTTAATAATAAAAAATTGTAAACTACTTGAATACCTAATTTTGATGTGAACAATTTTCTTTTGATTCTTACTTAGGTGATTAAATTCAAAGTTTACAATGACTTCATACAAAAGTATTGACAAAAGCCTTAACAATTGATACATTGAAATTTTCCTATTTCTTCTCATCATCAATTCTCCATGGATTTTTTTTCCCTCATCTTATATATAGTAACATATAAATTGACATGCATGTTGTAAACACAATTCAAGATTACTAATGATTACTTGTTTTACCTTGTACTATCAAATAACCCATACATGTCATCTCTTCTTTACACGCCACCCTTGGGAGATCCTTAAGATATCAACCCATTACATCTCATAACCATCTCATCATTGATGACATTGCTTCCATTCATCATTTTAAACGTTTCTAACAAAATTAAATACTACTCCGTTATTGAATTTAGAGGTCCAAATGACTTTTCACGTGAAAGATCAAAATATATACATGCAATAGTACTTGATATATTGTATATATATATCTTTTTTTATATATATTTCCTCAATTTTTAAATACTAGTTCTATTTTTCAATGCGCGGATTTTATATATATATTAAACTCTAGAAGAGAGGAGGAGAGAAGAGGAGAGGCGAGAGATTTTTTTTATCGATATACTAGTTGATAAATCTAATTTAATTATACAACAATAAGGGTTTTTAAAATAAATAAATACAAATTAAAAATCAAATAGGTTTCTCTAAGAAAAAGACCTCGTGATATGATATTAATTATTAATTATGAATGGTCAATTTTTTTATTTTTTATTTTTAATTTTGTTTCTTTTTTTTAATCATGAAAAGACAATGACAAAGTAAGAGTATGTAAATCAACCAAAAATTATTAATTTTTCTAAAAAAAAAAAAAAAAAAACTTAATGTGACGATTGTATGAATTTCAACCATAAGATACTTTTGATTACTTGAAAAGGGGGATAGTAGTTATTTTTAGTAAACATCATTTACCCATAATGAAATTGCAAGAAGTCATCCAACATTAGTTATTTGCCTCAAAATTTAAGGAGTATGAGAGAGTTAACATAATCTGCGGCAAAAAAATTGCTTCAGTATTGGTTGTCTAAAAAAACCAAACCAGTTTTTTCTACCTCCATATTAACATCATTTAACTTCTAAGGGTACCTTGCCTAATTGCCATCAATGGGGAAGATTTTTCCTTCCTTAGTTCGGCCTTTAGGCTGTTGTTTATCCCTCCTCATCTTATCATCCTTATTTTCTTCTCCCTCATTCGCACTAACAGACGAGGAGGCTGCATTCCTCACTCGTCGCCAACGCCGCATCCTCACCGAAAATGGGCACGACCTTCCCGATGACTATGACCAAAAAGTAAATGTCCCATTCACATTCCCAAATCCAAGGCTCCGAAAAGCCTACATTGCTCTCCAAGCATGGAAGTCAGCCATCTACTCAGACCCAAACCACGTCACAAAAAATTGGAATGGTCCGAATGTATGTGACTACAAGGGAGTGTTTTGTTCCCCGGCTCTTGATGACGAGAAGGTAACTGTGGTTTCTGGCATTGACCTTAATCACGAGGACATAGCGGGTTATCTCCCCGTAGAGTTAGGCCTCCTTACGGACCTAGCCCTTTTCCACATCAACTCTAACAGGTTTTGTGGGATTATTCCAAAGAGTTTCTCAAAACTTCAACTTCTATTCGAGCTTGATGTAAGTAATAATCGTTTCGTAGGAGTTTTCCCGGTGGTTGTGCTTGAATTAAAGACACTCAAGTATCTTGATCTTCGATTCAACAACTTTGAGGGTTGTTTACCTCCAGAGGTCTTTAATAGGCCTTTGGACGCATTGTTGCTCAACGATAATAGGTTTAGGTGTGCCATTCCAGAGACCATTGGTAACTCAACAGTTTCTCTTATGGTATTAGCAAACAACAAGTTTACTGGATGTATCCCCAAAACTATAGGTAACATGGCAGGTAAGTTGAATCAAATTATTTTCAGAGGAAATAAATTAAGTGGTTGCCTGCCAGCCGAGATTGGGTTGCTTCATAATGTGTCCGTTCTAGATTTATCTAAGAACGAGTTTGTTGGTCCTATTCCAACGTGTTTCTCGAGCCTTGCAAGTTTGGAATCTTTTGACTTGTCAGGCAATAAATTCACTGGATTTGTTGCTGATGATATTTGCAAGCTGCCCCTATTGGAACAATTTTTGTTTTCTAGCAACTATTTTAAGGGTGAGGGTAAGAGTTGTGACCCATCTCTAAGAAGGAATGTTAATTTTGAAGACAAGAAGAATTGTTTGCCTGGTAGGCCTAATCAAAGATCCCCTAAAGAATGTTTCCAAATGGTTTCAAACACAGTTGATTGTGAAAAGTTTAATTGTGGTGGGCAACCTTTTAAGCCTACCCCTGGTAAAGGCAGCGGTGGAGGTCATGGAGGAGAGCAACCTAAGCCTCCTACACCTGAGCATAATGATCATCATGAAGATCACCCCAAAGCACCAACACCGACTCCAGAAGATGATGGTCACAAAAGATCACCAGTTAGACCATCTACACCACCAGAACCGTCTGAACAAACACCAATGGCACCCGCTCCAACACCAGATGATCATAAAAGATCGCCTGTTCGACCATCGACACCTACACCTACACCTACACCTACACCAGAAGAGTCTCTACCCCCTACCCCAGTGTACTCACCACCAACACCAGTACATTTGCCTCCATCGCCGGTATACTTACCACCTCCACCCCTTGTATATTCCCCTCCGCCGCCTGTTTACTCACCACCTCCAACACCAGTACGTTCTCCTCCACCGCCAGTTTTCTCACCACCCCCACCACCAGTTCACTCGCCTCCACCACCCATACCATCTCCTCCTCCACCATCACCTGTTTATCCACCACCACCAGTTCACTCTCCTCCACCACCATCACCGGTTTATCCACCACCACCACCAGTACATTCACCTCCTCCACCAATTCACTCACCTCCTCCACCAGTTCACTCACCTCCTCCACCGTCTCCAATTTACTCTCCCCCACCACCACCAGCAAAATCATCACCTCCACCAGCTCCAAAGCCATCACCTCCCCCACCTGTTTTCTCACCTCCACCCCCACCACCCGTTTTCTCTCCTCCACCACCTATTCGATCGCCTCCTCCACCTGTACACTCCCCACCGCCTCCAACTCCATCTCCACCCCCACCTTATCCTGATGTTAGCCTTCCACCAAACATAGGCTTCCAATACTCATCACCTCCACCACCCATGTTCCCAGGGTATTAATCAATTAGTGTTCATTACAGCTAATTAAGAAGGTTTTTTCATCAGATTTATTAAAGTTATACCCACTCATTTTCTTGTATTATTAATAGAAAAAAAAAAGGAAGAAAAGAAGAAGATGATGATGTTCATTGAGCGAAATACTTGTACTATTAATGTTTATGTAGTTAATACTTTGTATTGCCAATTATTCTTAACTACATTTTAATACTGATGTCTATTTTGTAAACATATATTTACTCATGTTCGAGTAATTAATAGAGTATATAAATAGGTGCCAAGTGAAAAACACTTCTTTCATACGAACCATACAATTTTTTACAACATTGTAATAAGAGAACATGCATTTATTTCCTTATAGTATATACTAGTGTAAGACCCGTGTCATGCACGGATAAAATTGAATTATTATTATTAATCATGGTCTTTATATAAGACCTTTTTGTAATGGATTTTATTTCCTTTTTTTTAATTTTTTTTATTTTTTTTTACGAAGAATTATATTGGAAGTTAAATTAGTAAGTGTTAACCTTTCTTATAATCATATACTTTAATACATATATAAACTAATGAATCTAAAGATATCGTCACAACATTGTTCTTTTATATTGAATTTTTTTTTATACCATACAACATTTATGTAGTTAAACTTTTAGATTCATATATAAGGTCGTGCAGGTACATACTCCCTCCGTCCCTTATTGATAGTCACTTATGACTAATTTTAAATCCCAAAATGATAGTCCCATTTGCTTTTTTCAAGTACCATTAATATCATTTTTTTACCAAAATTTCCTCCAATTTACAACAATATTTGTGCAAATTTAACTTTTCCATGTAAATTTATCTTTTCCATGTTCTTTTATTACTTTGTCAATCATGCATAAAAGTAATATTTAATGGTAAATTTAAACTATATTTAAATAATATGTATTTTGGAGTATAAAAATAATATTGGAAGTTTGAAAAGATTTTATACTGCCTTTTCACATTATTTCTATTTTGTGAACGATATGGTTGATATATTTACTATGTATATATTTTCTTATATTAGTTTAATAATAATATTATGCAATAGAATCATACATAAATATTATATTATAATAATATATAAGAATATAAGTATATAATAAAATATAATAAGAAAATCAGGATATAATAATATTATAAAATATAATAATAATTAAACACGAAAATAATGAAATTGGCGGGAAAATAATTAATGAAATTGTGTCAAGTGTCATTATAGGTTCGCTTATAGTACAATTTTCTATTTTTCTTTACATGGGTGTGATGGAGGAAACTGTTGCATGCTAAACAAGCAGATATGCAGAACAATGTCTGTATATACGACGAGTTTATTATGAAAAAATAAGTAAATAATCTCAAGCATGCGTTAAGTATTATATACAAAAAAAAAAAAAAAAAAAAAAGTGGGTTTGAGTAATTGAGTTGTGGTTTCATCATGCAATGGTCAAGCCAAAGAACAATCGATATAACTCAAAAATGAAAATCATCTTGAACAGTTGAACAAAACCAAATGTTGTAACTTTTTTCTTTTTTTGAAACAGCCAAATGTTGTACTCCATAACTTATAATTAAGAGCTTAACTAAAAGTAATTTTTGAAATTATATAAACTCAGTATATAAATAGTACTCCATACTCCATACATATATATTAAACCTTAAAGTTGTATCATCGCTTGAAATGTGTACACAATGATTATTGATTAGCGTAATTAAATTATAGGCGCAAGATTTATATGTCATGGGATGTCATTTCTTAGAATCAAAATATAATACGAGTATTTATTAAAACAAATATCAACCTTAATGGTATATCAAAACTGAAGAAGTTTTGGGCAAATGATTTGAATAATATACCAAATTTGACACGTTAATCTCGATCGATATATTACTAATAAAATTCGAACACCTACCTCTTAATTTACTAATCGAAACAAATCCACATAATTCAATACATGTATCAATTCCTCAAAAAAAAAATACAAAATATATATGACATCATAAGTGCATTTGGTGGGAAAATTTTTCATGAGAAAGTGACACATATACATTTGAAAGAGAGGATGATGTCAGCAGATTTCTGTTTTAGTAATACTCTAGTTAATTAATTAATTAATAGATACTAAAACAACAACCGCTGACATCATCCCTTTTTTCAAATTGTACACGTGTTAGCTTCTCTTTCAATTTTTTTCCGCCTAAATTTTTTTTTTCTCTTCCAATTTTCATTACTTTTTTAATTTTTTTTATTTATTTTTTAATTTTGAAAAGTTAATATTAACTACAACATACTTTTATATAATACATTATCTTAAATTATATTCTCTCCAAAAAAAAAAAAATTGTTACACATAGATAATCTTAAAGAGAGAAAATATTAACCATGTATTTATGTGATTACTCCTTCTAATTAAAAAGTCCACTAAATTTTGTTGTGCACATAAATTTTCTTTTGATTATATTATTTTAATTTTTGCAGTTTTGTTTATATTAATACAAAAAATTTATATATTTTGAGTGATAATTTAACATAAAAATATACATAATTATAAATTATTTTTATAATATCCATGCATCGCACGGAAGCTAATCTAGTACAATACCAAGACATTACTCGTATACTTCAATTCTAATTCAATTAGCTACTGATGCAATTGACACAGGTTGCAACAAAATCTATCAGAACAACAAAATCTATTAGAAAACAAAAAAAACTATACGACGTCGTTTAGCACTTCAAGCATAAGGGTCCGTGTGCAAAGCACGTGAGACCCAGAGGGGTATACCCGTAAAAAAACACAACAACCTCAAATTTACGGAACCTTGAATCATCGTCGTCATCCAACCACCAAAATCAAACAGATCTCAACTCTCTTTGTTAATGGCGAAGTAGCACCAATCACAACACGACACCAAACATTTTCCATTTTATTTTTCAATTTTTTTATTTTTGAAACGCCGCCATTATTATGGAGGAAGCTACCAACAAGTCTTCAATGGCGGAGGAGAGAGAAAATGAGGCAATTACTGAACCAGAAACCAAGGCACCCGTCGCTGATGGCGGAGGTGGTGGTGGAGGCGGTGGTGGTTGGGGAGGATGGGGGTTTTCGCCATTGTCGTACCTCTCAGATCTTCAGAAAGCTGCCGCGCTTGCAGCCGAGGAGATACGCACTGTACTATTTCTCTCTCTTTCTATGTTGTTGATTGATTTCATTATAATTGTTGTTGTTTAACCTAGGTTGTGAAGAATTGAGAAATGATTTTTGATATGGAAAATTTAGGTTTAGGAAATTCGAATGTGATAATTGAATGTGTTGTGTTCTGATGTTGTTGTATTATATGTGATGAAATTTACACCAATGTAAAATGCTATGAATACACAAGCTATGGTGTTATCAATTTACACTAATGATGTTCATTTATGGCTCGTTTGGTAGGTGATTAGGTTTACTTTTTTGTATGTTAGTAGTATTAAAGCGTTTCTTTATGAGGCACTCATGCTGTTGCTATGTGTAAAATGCTATGAATACACAAGCTATGGTGAGTAGTTTGAAATGAGATAAGTTTGACATTCATGGTTGGATTAAAGCGTTTCTTTAACAAGGTACTCATTTTATTTCAATATGTGAAGTATAAGTGCACAAGCTGTGGAGATTAGTTTAAAATGAGAGAATATTGATAATCACGGTTGGATTATGCTTTTACGCTTTAGCTCGGTCTTAACCATGAATTTTGTTTAGTTGATGTATTGTGGCTTTGTGAGGGATATAGGTATCGTGGTCCATTGTGCTTTATTCAACTCAATGTGGATTAGCTGATATGATCTTCCCTAAACCAAATATTTGGTGGTTAGAATAATGATTAGCCTATCTTGTTGCTGTAGCAATATCAGGTGCCTTAGGAAGATGATTGAATCGTTCACTTCCTTTAAAGTTGTAGTGGTTTATTTCTGTACTCTGCCCTTTGGCATTTTTCTTCTTTAATTTCTTTCATGAGGTGCTTGTGTTCTTCCGTTTTTTACTTTGGCCCTGATTGCCGCTGGCCACTATGTTTCATTACTTTATAAGCCATTTACTATTTATGACCACTCAGATTTATCCCAGCAAACATATTGTAATGTGAAGTGAACAGTTCTATGCAATTGCCTAATACTGGAACCTTCTTTGGGGGAGTTGGGTCACTTGGGTGTATCTAGTAATTAACGACCACTTGTAAATTCTTATTGCCTCTCTGAAGGATAAAGGTGAATATAATTGTGAATATATTTTCCTTCGCTAGGTGGTTAGTACAGTTGAGAGGAAAAAATGTAGTTCTTTAATATCAGGTGTCTATTAACATTACTTTGTGGGAGAATTTGTTGTATCTGGTGCCTCTTTAGACTCATGATTATCAACTCATGGACTATTTGTAAAATTTGGCTTGAAAGACCTGAGTCCTGTATCTATATCCCTTAATTTTCAGAGTGCAGAGTGCTTGTCCTCCTTGTATTTTCTGCTTCTTTCAGTAACCTAAATTGTATTCTTATAAGAAAGTAATTAGGAGTAGTAAACATTTAATGTTTTCTCTTTTCTCTTAAATCTTTGTAATAATTTCTTATTGACTGAATATATGTTTCCAAATGCAGGCTGCTGAGAGCTTTGGTAACATAGAAGCTGTTGCTGAAGAGGAATCTTCTATCGCAGAGGGTGACACTAAAGATTCTGTTACAGAAGGGGAAGATGGACAAGAAAAGGAAAAGTTGATGTCTGCTCTGGATAAGTTGGAGAAGGCTAGTGAAGACACATTTTTTAGCCAGGTAAGTCATAAGCAGGAAAAAAAGCACTCATGCAACTTTATAGTCTAATATAGTAATATTTGAATGTAACTAACTTAGATGGCTTATGTAAAGCTGTATTAGATTATAATGTTGATATGTTGAAGAAACCTCTGATGTTTGGTACTGTAAGATACACTATCATGTGACCTGTCTGATATTTTTTTCCATTGGCAATAATCTCATGTTATCTCTATTTAGTTTAAGGCAAATGCTCCATTATTATTTTATTTGCATCTTATTGTCACCACATGTTTTTTTGTACATATGTCATTCTGAATGTGTTAATCTTCATTTTTCAGGATCTTGCCTATGTTCTTTCTTTGCATGTCGTTCGTAGTTTCACTCATTCGTTGATTCTAATATGGGCAGGGTTTGAAGGTGATAGATGGTTCAGTGGAAAATTTTGCATCAGGAGCCTGGAAGGCACTAGGAAGTGCATTTCAAGGTGGTTCCAACCTCATTCAAAAGTAGGTTTGAATCTAAGAATGCAAGCTTTTGCTTAGATATGGTCTCTTGCCTATTTGTGGAAGACTACATTATTTGTTGAGAATTAGTGATCATAAAATTCTTGAAATAAGCATATTGCTATCTTTATCTCTTTGACTTTCCTAATTTTGTTTAGGCCTACAGGACTTGTTCAAATTGATTGTCTTAATTGTGCATTTAATGCATGATTCCATTTAAACCAGTTCCCTCTATGTGGCCTTTTCACTCTTCTTATTGTTCATGTTTTGTTAATTAGCATAGTTGTGGTGTGAATAGGAGGAACTAGGGAGTAGTAGAAACGAATGTTGATTCACAAAAATGCTTCTAGTTGTTCTGATAGCGTCACAGAATTAGGATCTTTGGGGAAGATAGGTGTGATGTGGTCTAGTATTTTCTACATGACTTTTTATTGCTCCAAGTCAAACACGCATATATTCATGCATGATTTTTAGGCCTAGGCTCTCACCGCCAGCCTTTTTCTTTTTCAACCAAGGCCAATGTTAGAAGAGGTACCCATGTGAAAGCCGATGGGCATCATGTTTGTTTTGATACTTTTGGAAGCTGGTGGAAGATCTCAGTAAAACTGGAGGAAAGCCACTTGATGTCTTATTGACCTCAGCCATTCTTGAAAATTTGTTTACAAGAGAATGACTTTTTAGTCGTTAATAATAAAATTTCTTTATGGAAACCTTATAGTTTAATCAACTTTGAACTAAAGTAGTACAAGGGTAAGTAAATCTAGGAGAATATACAAGACTTTCAGTTGAAGATCTTTTAAGGAAAAAAACTTCACAGAATTTGTCCTTCACGGTCATTACTTTAGTAGTATTATTATATGGGGTTTCCCTCAACTCCAAAACTGGTCTCTGTGGAGCCCTTTTATATGACAGTGACTTGTGAAGTTGTGATCACATGACCTAACCTTAGGATACTTCCTCAGGCCTCGCCCTATATAGTTTACTGGGGTCTCTAAGATTCACCTGACATAGAATGTGCTCCTGGATAAGGCTTTCTGAACTTTATAACTCACACCATGAAACCGTTTTGGTAGCCTATCGAGATATCTGACAATTGCCTCCCTGGTCTAACACGCATGAAACCTTATATCTGACCGGAGATTTATGGTCCCCTCTACCAAATGCGAAACCATTTTCTGATAACTTGCCTTTGCTGGGCTTCCACAACATAGCATATGGCTGATTCTATTTTGATGGTGGAGGTTTTGTTTTATCTAGCAATCCCCAATCTTCTCTTTCCGCATTTATTGTTTCAAGTGAATAGGGCCTTTCTATATCATGATAAGTGTTTTAGTCATCTTTAGTGCCCTGCTCTACTTCTACGTAGAATGTGCTACTCCCTCCGGCCCTATTTGATAGTCACTTTTGGGCAATTTTCACGGGAATTAATAAACATGAATAAGAAGTAGCAAAAGTACATTGGGTATGCAAAAAAGTAGGGAGAGAAAGTAATTAAAGTACATGGAAAAACAAAATTTACATGGGAAAGTTAAATTTGCACAAATATTATCCTTTTGCAAATTGGAGAGAATTTTGGTAAAAAATTAATATTAATGGTACTTGAAAAAAGCAAATGTGACTAACATTTTGGGGCATCAAAAATGGAATAAGTGACTATCAAATAGGGACGGAGGGAGTATTATTTTGTCGACATCTTGTATATATAATTCTCGAGATATCCAATATAAACTCATGATTTGTTTTGGATACCACTGATAATTGTACTCAAGATCTTGAACCTTGATACATACTTCTCTGCCTGAAATTGATAGTCACGCTACTCTCACATACCCCAGAGTAACTTAGGATGTTTGGATAAGTAGTCATCTTTTCACATGGAGTAATATAACTATTGCAAAGGATCTTTTGTATAATGATTTAGTTTCTTGTTGATTATGTAAGGTTGGGGTTATGTGAATTAATTTTCTGGACAGGGGAAGTTGAAGATTTAAGGAAGTATTTTACATTCTAAAATATGTCACTTTTTGCTGAAATATCTGTTCAAGATGGAATTTTTTCCCCCTTAAATTTGTTGCTGTCTATTTGAGCTTCAGAATACCACACGTCCACACTAGGATCATTTTATTGATTTTGTCCATGGAAATTTGAGTTACATTTACTTAAAAGTTAATCATGGAATTTCTTGTTCTACAGACTTGAGCATTCTGCTGTTAGCATAGCTGATTCTGTTCAACATGATGCAAGTTCTATTGCTCCATCGTTCTTAGAGGTTTGAATTGCTTTCCCTATTATATCTTTAGCACCCACACTTTTGATTCCTAAGAAAAATATATTCAAGCTTTTATTTTGTTAGACTGGAAAAGCTATTACTTTCAAGGGAATGCAAGTTCTTGAAAATGTGGGTAAGGAGACTATGGATTTGTTGATCTCTGAGACTGGTATGGAAGTTGATAAGAAATTTGATGGAGATGATCATGAAAGTCACGACAACCAGTATGAGGAAATGACATTTGACCGGTGTTTCTATATATATGGAGGCCCCGAACAATTGGAGGTTTGTTTTGTTGCAAAAGGAAGTTTCAGCCAGTGAGATGATTTATTGATCGCCTAACAAACTTTTACATGTATTTTAGGAATTGGAAGCATTGTCAAGCCATTATGCTCTAATTTTTAACAGAAGAAAAGGCAAGTTATCATCAGAGGAGAAGTCATTATATGAAGGAAAGGTGAAACAGGTTGAGGAAATTCTTAATTTGAATACTGAAAGTGAGAGAACCACCCTGCAATCAGACAAAGGAAAGAATATAGAAATTGGGGCTGAAGACATTGAACTCAAGAGCTTACATGACTCAAGTCTTAGTAAGGCTGCTGACTTGGCTGCAGGGTAAACGTCAGCTATTTTCCCTTTTGTGCTATTAGTATATATCTCATGAAGTCGTGGTAATTCATGTAGACAAGATTTTGTGGATAAAGCTCATTTGTTAATGCTCTTTCCTTGATTGTGAGGACTATATGGCCCTATGCTTTATTTGTGCTCAGGGGATCCATTTTGATGATGAAACTCTACAGTAATACAATAATGTAGACATAATATACTAATGTCTGGAAGAACAAATAACTATAACTAACTGCTAAATACTAATTTCTTACAAGCAAATCCTCAAGATCTCATTCCAGAAGCTAAAATTGATTGTTATTCTTTATTTGAAATAATCATTATGAATTGTCCTTGTTATGCTAGAGCTGGAAGTCTAGGTCCCATTTCTTGTAATTTGAGGCTTTAATATAGTAGTGGTTTAAAGATGCTAATTGTACATATATGTTCTCTTCTTTTTGTTCATTCTATATTGTCAATATTTCAGGGACATGAATGTGCAAGTGTTATCTTTATGGACATATTTCTGGATGTTAATATATGTCAAACATGATCTCTCTTGTGTTTTCTATGTTTCAGGTTTACTAGCGCCCTAGCTGGGGTAAGTGCTAATGACATTATCCAGAGGACTACTGGCAGACTGGAAGCTTTACACTCTGAAGGGGTCCATGTAAGTGGTTACTTCGCATCTTTTTTCTAAATCTTCTTAACGTTTCAAGTTTATTTCAATTAAGTTTTTCTTTTTTGAATCTCGCAGAGGCTGTCAGAGATTTGTTGTTTTGCCATGACTCAATTACTGATGTTGGGGAAATCCATGATATCCAGTGCAAACAAAAATCAGGAGGAAAATGCAGATGAGAATATGATTAAAATTGAATGGCCAAAGGATTCTCTTGAAAAGGCTAACATAATCAGATCCAAGGCTCAATCTATGATTGAGAGCATGGAAGCTGTTTCTAACAGCTTCATTACTGGTAATTTCCCCCTCAAACATGTGAAAATTTTGATTAATTTGTCTTATGCAAAATGTAGGTTGTATGCCTCAATTTTTACGTCAGAACTAAGAATTTGATATTCCCACAAGTTAAATATGAGGCTGAAAAGTTTATTCGGGTAGCTTCAATTGTGACTTGTGAGATAGCATGTATTAGGTTGAAGGCTTAACCTGTCAAATATGTCAATGATTGTCAGTAAATTAGATTAGCCTTTTCCTACTTGCTACAGCTTTGCGATTTGGCCTTTTAGAGTGTTCATAATCTTGCTTCTCCCTCAGGTATATCCGATGTGACTGAAGCTTACCTTGCTGCCATGAAACTTGTTTCAACAACTGATTCTCATGAAACTCCTCAAGAGAAGTCAATTCAAGACAGAGCCGATGCATTTTCAGAACATCTCCGCGCAGATCAGACTATTGCTGTGGATAAAATTCAGGATGGCCTTCAATACTTGTGCTTTGTTGCCGTGTCCACCTCCATGCCTCCTGCTCCCTGAAGAAGCAGGATTTCATCTGTAAATAGTGACCTAACTAGATTTCTTTCTTCTGTTTTCGTCCAAATTGTTCAATGAAAGGGAAAGTACCATGTCCACTCCATTGAGACATCTTGTGCTAGTTTTTGATTGCACTAGAAATAGGATCAGTTGCATAGAAATACGGAAGACAGAAGTAAATTTGTTAGTGTATGTTATAACGTACAATTTGTAGTGCTGTATTGTGATTTAGGTTTCTTTGAAATTTCAAAATGGGATGAAACCTTGGTGTGAATTGTTAGTTGAGACAACAAGCTTACAAAGTACAATTGTAAAGTTGTCTTCGAAAAAAAAAAAAAATACAATTGTGAAGTTGGAAAAGTTACAAATACAAAGCCACAAAACCTAATCAAACACAAGACTAGGTAAATAAGCAAAACACTACTCGGTAGTAATTACCACGGTTTACAATTATTTAGGGCCTGTTCATATTTATTTAATTTCAGTTCAGTTCAGTTTAGTTCAGCTCTAATCAGTTCAGTTTAGTTCAGTTCAGCTCCAATCAGTTTAGTTTAGTTTAGCTCAGCTCCTAATTTCCTCTCTCATATAATATTTAGTTTAGTTTAGCTCAGCTTCAATCAGTTCAGCTTAGTTCAGTAAATGTGAACAGGCCCTTACTGTTCGTATTCAGTTTTACCACACGCTCTATTAGGCGAACAACTTTATTATCAGTCGTGCAAAATATTATTACTCTGTACTCGTATCAATTAAGATATTAAAGACTATAATTATTTATTTACTTATGTAGTATTTATTTAGTTATTATGACTAGTACATATATTGTTTGAAAAGATTATACTCTGGGGATAAATGATTCTACGAGTCCGATCCAGGATTTTACTATCCAATCAATAGTTTCATGATGAATTTATCAAGTCATGGAGTAATTTTGGCATAATAATTAGTGTAGGACATGAAAATTTATTTAGACATTAATTACTCTTTTTTTTTTTTTTTTAAAAAAAAAAACTGCCAAACCAGTTTTGTAATATTAGCATCAATGATGACTTAATTGACTATTGACAACTAAAAAAACACAAATGCACTACTCCCGTAGCTTTTCTTGGTCTCTACCTACTTGAGTCCACTTTGGACTCTACCAAGTAGGGTCCACTTGTAGTATAACCGACACTTTTGTCGTTGGTGGTTTGGTACTGATTTTAATGTCGATGGTATACTGACAACAACCAAGGCCAGCCTACTTGGTACTCTTCTTTGATACCAACGAACTCTTAGATGGTATTTCTTTTGATACTATCGAACACCTTTTTGATACCAATGAACCTATTTATATATTAAAATCAATTATTGTTCACTTGTTTCTTGATTAATGACTTTTAACGGTACTAGTTATTACAACTCTACTACTTATAAATCAAAATAAATTATTTTAACAGTTTAAAAGCCCACCATGCTTTGCAATAATAATTCTTTAACTAGAGAGTTTTGACCAATACCTGAACTTAGTCGACAATGGAACCTCTGGCGTTCAGAGCTTCCGGCTTTACCAAGGTAGCTAACCCTAACACTGTCTTCCTTAGATCAGGCCCAGCACAGATTTAATCGTTTCCTAACTTAGACCGTAATCTCTAATTAAACAATACTTACTGTGTTTATAATGGAACTTCTTAAACAGAAATATAACTCATTTGATAAATAAGGTTCAAGGGGATAACGTTCCCTTCTTGAACGAAACTTTTATTTAATTTGAAAAGATTACAACACTCATATATTACAACAAACACACAAACTGAAAGCTTAAACAGACATAAGCTGAACTAGAGTTTTCTCTACTTTAAGAGAGATGGAGAACCAATCTTTCTCTTAAGGTGAGTATTTTTCTCTAGAGGACTCTCTAAATTTTTCAGAGTAATTCTCTAGCTAACTCTTCCAACACTGCCTTACTTCATAGCCTAAGTCCCTTTATATAGGGAAGCAAAGTTACATAGGATCCTTATCCTAACTCAGCAAGCAATTCTACACCATTGCTTTTTACAAAGATATTTTAAGACAGAAAAGTTAACAAAACGTGGCTACAGTGAAAGTTTCTTGAATTATTGCTGGTGTGGGCTCAAGCATTCGTAATCTCATCCATCAGCATATCTTGTAGGCTCCCCTCACTATCTTTGCTGTCCTCATAATGGACATACATAGGATTCTCTTCCTCTATGTCAAGGTCTATGACACATTTGGCTGCATATGATTCATCCCAAGTTATGAAGGCTTCAAATAGATACTCATGGCCTTCATATGACAGAAACTTTCCACTTTCAACATCTTCTAAATATTTGTAGATTGACTCGGTGTTGTTTATGCCATCTACTAAATATTCTTTCATCTCGTTGGGTGCTACAATTGTTGTATTACCAACATGAAATATAACAGGAGGATTTTCTTTCCTTTTTATAAAATCGTTAAGATATTGTGAAATGTAGAAAAATCCCAGTGCTCTGGCTTCAGTTGGATTTTTAACAGTCTTCTGACGAATTAGTATGGGATCTTGACAATACCTTACTTTCCCAAACATTATCAAGTAATGCGGGGGACTAACTTTTCCTTCTTTAACTTCGATATTAGCACATTGCACTCTTGCTCCTAGCTGAAAGTCTTCTTTTTTGTCATCACAATATTTCCAAACCTTGTTGAATGCGTACTGTTGGAACTTTGTAAGCCTTGGAAAGAAAGAGTCATTAGGAGTGGGGAATTCATGGAAATCATGTACCATTCCATAATCCCAAGCCTTGTAATGTATACTAATGAATGGAGCATTATGATTAAGCTAGAGGATATGGGTAGATTCTCAATGATGCAACTTTAGAGTTTTTGGGAAACTCTACTCTTTCTCCCCATAGATCTCGAAGATCAAAGAATTTACCGGACTTTGTAACCACCAACTCGTACCATGTTCTAAAATCATTATCTCTTATTTTGTTCAATATTATATTTCGTAAATCAGGAATGAGCTGAAATAACATAATTGTTACTTCGAACATCAATAACCTTTGGACTTCCCGATGGCAACCCTTGATTAAACCCTCTCGTGAACGTTGTTTTGCTGATATGATCAAGCCTTGCATTAAGGCCCAACTGGAGGGTGAAACCCACTCCATTGCTTTTTCGGTCTCATCAATGAGAGTTTTCCTCTCTACATCCATCTTTTGAAGTTGGTATGCAGGAGGTTTTTATGTAGTCTTGAGCTTCTTGGACAACATTAGCTAATTCTCTGGTCAAGCTGTGTGCAAAAGAATTCTTTGTTTCCTGTATATGTTCAACAGTAAAAGAGAATTGGTTAAGCCACAATTTCCAACGTAGGAGTCTCCCTTGCGCTTGCATATTTGAAAAATTCCTTTTAACAAAACCGAGTATGCCTTTGCAATCTGTTCTTACTAGGAACTGTTTAGGGGCTAAGAAGATTAAGAACTTCTCGATCCCTCTAATGACTGCAAGGATTTCCTTTTGCATTGTAGGATAATTTAACTCAGCTTTATTAAAACTTCCACTGCTATATCTGCATAGTCTTTCTCCTTCTTTGATTTTTAACACAGCACTCCAGTGCTCATTACTAGCATCTGTTTCAAGGATTAAATTATCTTCACTAGTAGGTAGTGTTAGTACAGGAAGATCTTTACTCATGGCTTTTAAATCTTGAACAATTTTAGAATCACTTTCCTTCCAGTTCCAAGTTATTTCTTTCTTGACTTTTTTTTGTAATGGTTTTCTTAATAAAGCAAGATTTTCTATGAAATCAGAAGCATAGGTTAAACATCCTAGAAATCTTTCTAGTTATTTTCTATCTTCAATTTTATCCGAAAATTTTTCAATCTTTTCTAGAATATGTTTTTGCAATATTATTTGTCCTGCTTTAATTTCTAATCCTAGAAACTCAATTTCTTGTTTAGCATAAACACATTTATCCTTTTCAAGAATAATACCATGCTCATCACATTTTTGAGTTACTTCTTTAAGATTATTCTTATGTTGCTCTAAATCTTTTGAGAATATTAGAATATCATCTATATAGACCAAACAACAATGATTAAATTCTCTAAAAATATTATCCATTCTTCTCTGAAATATTTATGGAGCATTTTTTCCAAAAGGCATTACTAGCCATTCATAATGCCCTTGAAGGGCACTAAATGCAGTTAATGGATGCTTTTTTCTTCCATTTTAATTTGCCAGTAGCCACTCCTACAATCCATTTTAGAAAACCACGTGGCTCCTTGTATTCTATTAAATAACACAGTTTTATTAGGAATGTAATAGCCATCAAAAACATTATTGTCATTTAGCTGTTTATAATTAATGACCATTCTAGCTTTACCTCTTTTTTCTTCTACATGATTTCTTATCATGAATGCTGGACTATTATGAGGACTTTTGCTGTTCCTAATCAACTTTTTATTAAGCAATTCTTTTATTTGTTCATCAAACTCCTGTATATCTTGGTAGGTATAAACCATTTGTCTCACTCTAATAATCTTATTAGGATTTGTTAGAGTTATCTTAGCAAATGCCTCATCCTTTTCCCAATGTTCTAAAGGATTTGTTGAATATAATTTTTCACATAATTTTTCTTGCTGCTTATTTATCTGATCTATTAATGATGAATTACACTCAGAAATTCTAAGTGCAACCTCTCGTTGTGTAGGAGTAACCCTATCGCCACGCTGGCTGCATGTAAATTCCATGGTCTGATGAGTATAAGCCTTTGTTATTTTCTGTATTGGAACAGAATGACCATTAATAGTAACGGTTATTTGATCAATAATTTGAGTGCATGGAGAGTATAATCTTCGAAAATTGTTTCTTATTATCATATCATGACTAGGTTGATCAGTTGTCCATAAAATAGGAATAACACATTGAACTCCTCCAATTTCTATTGGTAATTTCTCGATTATCTCCGTATGCATCATGACACTATTATTAGCAATTCTAACTTGCATAAGATTTTTAGCCTTTTTCCACAAGAATTCTGGAAATAATGACCTCTTTCCAAAATATGTAGAACAACCACGCACTATCAATATATGCGCATAATTTATATTTATTATAATCCTCAATGCATATATCAATTGGAATATAAATACTATTAGGATTAGTACTACATATTTCATTACAAGCTTCCATTTGCATATTAAATTCATCTTCATATAACGGTTCACTCACAGTTTTGGTTTTATATCCAATTACCTTCCTTTTATCAATAGGATTATTTGGATCTTCAATTAACTCTAAATTAGAATATGACCCCATATCAATGTTATGCCTTGCCGGTTGTTTTAAGGCTTTTTTACTTTCATATTTTTCATTTAGTTTCTTTAGTAGAACTAATATTTCTTCTTCATCCTCTTCTGCCTTTTCATCACCTTGTTTTTTCATTCTTGTTATTGTTGAATTTTGTCTATTTAGACTTGGTGTTCTAAGACTCATATTTCTCTGTATTTTAGGTTTTATAGTCATCCCAATATGAAGTAATCTTGATTAATCAATTAACATTTTACTTGATTTGTTATTAACTGTAGGGTTCATAAAGAATTCTTCCCAAGTTTTTTCAATTTCAATTTCATTAGGATTTACTTTTATAGGTGTAATTTTCTTCTTAGGACCTCCTCCTTGTTCATATTTCTGAGCATCGACTATTTGTTTCTTAAAAGATGAGTCTATAGTGTTTACTAACTTATAAATCACTTTCCATCTTAATTGTATGGGTCGGGTTCCTTTATGCATTTTCACTCCTTCTGTTAATAACTTAATAGCTAAAAACTTTGATGCAAATGAATCTTCTAAGCTCACATAATATCTTGGTTCACATATATAGCTTACCGTTCCATGACTTAAGTTACATGTGATACCACTAATTATTTGATCATAAAATTCTTTATGTCTAATATCACAAATGAAACTTAAGCATTTAACATCCTTGTCAAAATCTTGTAATGGAGTAATGTATACTTGTACTGCACCAATACAAATATAACTATAATTTCCTTTTTCTTTATGTTTTTTAATACTTTTCCAGTTTATGATAATAATTTCGGCTGCCTTTTGTTCACAATCTTCGATTACTATACTCCCTTCCATTTCTTCACATATGTATTTAGTTCTTGTTTTAAAGAAAGAAGTTTTAAATATTTTATCCTTAGTAATCTGGGGGAAATTCCAGCTTTCTTTGTTTACTTGTTCTAGGTCATTATCTTCAAATGAATACTCAACTCTTTTCAGTTGACCTATCGTCATTTTGCTTTTATCTTCCTCATTATCACCTGACTCTGAATTTTCTAACTCTTCTCCTTCCATCATATTATTTATTTCTCCATAATTTTCGTCTTCAAACTCATCACTAACTTCAGGTTCTTCTTTATACTCATTTTCCTCTTCTATGATTTCAACTATTCCTTTATTATTACTTAAAGCCAATTCTAAAGCCTCGTCTTCTGATAATTCTATGTAATCCCAACTTCTTAAGGCTTCCATTAGTTTATGATTAGCTTTCTTACATTCATTAGCATAATGTCCTAATTCTCCACAAGACGAACACTTACATGTCTTTTTTTTCTCAGGACAATATGTCGCCTTTCTGAAAAATCTACTTAGTTTTCTATACTTATGTTTATAATACTTCTTCTTATAGATTTCTCCTCTTGATCGGTCAAATTTATTTTTCTTATAATTCCTTCTCTTATTATAGTTTTTTCTTTCACATCCATAGTTATTTGGGAAATCCCAACAAGTGAGAAATTGTCTCTTCATTTGTCGAGTTCCTGCAACCTCTCTACATTTTTTTCAATCCACTTTCTAAGGAAAGCAATTCTGTTTCCTAGGGCATCCCTAGCTAAGAATTTCTCTCTCCATTCTTGATATTTTTCACTAATTTCTTCGTTAAGGGGATTGGGTAATTTGTCATAGAACATTCCAAGATTTGTTTCATTTCACCAATTTTATAATAATATGTCTCAAATTCCATAATGTAAGTATCAACATATTTCATATTACAGATGGACAAATTACTTAACTTCCTTTGATATTCCATTCGTTTTTCATTAGGTCGGCTCTAGGACCAATGAATTCTAACTCAATGTATTGGCATAACTGCCTGAACATTCTAATAGGTGATTCACTAGCTCTTAATGCAATTTTGACTTCTTCATCTATTCCATCGTACCAGTCTTCAACACAGACATAGAGACTATGTTCGATATAGTTTAAGAAATTTTCTGAATTCCATTCAGTATTTAAATTAAGTACACTACTCATACTCTTCTTCCATTGATATAAAACATCTTGTCTATCTCTTACACCGTCTAATTTAAGCTTATAACCAGTTTGACTTATAGGTTCAAGAGTCACTTCTTCTTGTTTAGGTATATGATTAGGCATAACCTTGACACTAAACCGAGTAGTCTTCCCTGGTATGTATCTTAGTCGTGTGCAACTTCCTTCTCCTTGATACTTAGGTTTTTTAATAACATTGTTTACATTAATATTTTCATTAATAATTTCTTCTCCAACATCATTATTATCCATTACTCTTTTACCTAGTTTGTTTTCAATCTTTTGTTGGACAGCTTCTATGGGTAGAAACTCTAGATCATTTAAATTCATTAATCCCATTTGTTGATATAAATGTTTTTCTAAAGTAACATAATTATTTTCCTCTATTTCATTATCAGAAGCAATCCCTTTTTCAGAAATTAAGTTCATGATTTCGTTAAGCTTATCAGGGTCTTCTTCTTTATCGAATAGGGCTTGTAATTTGTTAAGCGTTTTTTCCTGAAAATGAGGGCTCATCTTTAGTTTCTGTATTCTTTTCTTGGTTACTAGTAGGTCTTTTAGGGAGTGATACAGTAATCTTTTTATTTTTATCTAAATTTTGAAAAGGATATTTATATTTATATGGGACAATTTTCTCTTTATTAGGTAATACTTCTTTTCCAAATTGATGCCTAACTTCGTTTGTTAAAGCAAGTTGAACTTGTTTAACTTGTTCTTTTAAATCACTTACTTTTTTTTATTAATATCAGTTGTGGTTATGGATATTTTATTTTCGATATTAATACACCGAGCATGTATGTTATCAACTTCCGATCTTAATTCACCAATTTGATCTACTATATAATTAAAGACTGGGCCAAAATTACTAGTATTTTCAGAAATATGATAATAATGCTCAAAATCAGGTTTCTTACACTCAGTAGAGGGCCTAGTATTCTACAGTTTTACTTAATTATTAATTTAATTAACAACTTAGTTTAGCTTTTAACCGTATGGCTCTGATACCAATCGAACGCAGCTAGATACCAACGAAACACTAGTCGGGATACCAACAATATATCAACTTATACCAACTACAATTTTTGTTAAATATGATACCAACCGCAGTACTATGATGATACCAATGTGTTGTAGGATGGTATTTCGATACTACTAAGGATGATTTTACCTATATGTCTCGTTGGTACTATACAGATAAGGTACTTTTTTTTCTTTTTTTTTCACGAAAATGACCTTACTAGAGACCAACTTGGACTCTACCTACTTGAGGCCAAGAATTTTTGCAAACAAAGCCAAGTCGAACAATTGGACACGTAATGTGGTTATGTCCAAAATAAATCGGAGAAAATCATCATGAAAGCAGGACAAATAATATTTTTCCACAGTGGACCGTAAAAGATTATAAAGATTACTATTCTACTCATACTTTAATACTTATGTCACATTATCTCGAACTACCAAGTGATACTTAGTCTAGTGGAATCCTCATTGGGGGCAACTTGAGGGTGGACCTTACTATTAATGTAAGTATCAGCTTTAATTCAGAGTCTAAGTTGAGTTTCATATTCCATAATGTAAGAAATTGAGTTTCTAGGATTAGAAATTAAAGCAGGACAAATAATATTGCAAAAACATATTCTAGAAAAGATTGAAAAATTTCCGGATAAAATTGAAGATAAAAAACAACTAGAAAGATTTTTAAGATGTTTAACCTATGCTTCTGATTTCATAGAAAATCTTGTTTTATTAAGAAAACCATTACAAAAAAAAGTCAAGAAAGAAATAATTTGGAACTGGAAGGAAAGTGATTCTAAAATTGTTCAAGATTTAAAAGCTATGAGTAAAGATCTTCCTGTACTAACACTACCTACTAGTGAAGATGATTTAATCCTTGAAACAGATGCTAATAATGAGCACTGGAGTGCTGTGTTAAAAATCAAAGAAGGAGAAAGACTATGCAGATATAGCAGTGGAAGTTTTAATAAAGCTGAGTTAAATTATACTACAATGCAAAAGGAAATACTTGCAGTCATTAGAGGGATCGAGAAGTTCTTAATCTTCTTAGCCCCTAAACAGTTCCTAGTAAGAACAGATTGCAAAGGCATACTCGGTGTTGTTAAAAGGAATTTTTCAAATATGCAAGCGCAAGGGAGACTCCTACGTTGGCAATTGTGGCTTAACCAATTCTCTTTTACTGTTGAACATATACAGGGAACAAAGAATTCTTTTGCACACAGCTTGACCAGAGAATTAGCTAATGTCGTCCAAGAAGCTCAAGACTACATAAAAACCTCCTGCATACCAACTTCAAAAGATGGATGTAGAGAGGAAAACTCTCATTGATGAGACCGAAAAAGCAATGGAGCGGGTTTCACCCTCCAGTTGGGCCTTAATGCAAGACTTGATCATATCAGCAAAACAACGTTCACGAGAGGGTTTAATCTAGGGCTGGCAAAAACTGACCCGACCCGAAAACCCGACCCGAACCCGACCCGAAAAAAGCGGGTTAGGGTTGAGGTTTTCGACCCGAAAACTTAAATGGGTCGACACGAACCCGAACCCGAAATTAAATGGGTTAGGTTAAGGTTGAAAATCTCAACCCGAAAACGACCCACTTAACCCGAAATAAATTTCAGGTCAAAATCAGGTCGGGTCAACCCGAACCGACCTGATAACCCGAACTAATTTAAGTAAGAAAAAGAAAAAAACGTAAAAAGCTTATTAAGCCCAGCCCAAATTCACAAAGAGGCTTCCATATATAAATTCAAAACCCTAAATGAACTCATTTCCCCTCATTGATCTTCAGCCGTTTTTCCCCTCACTTCTCTCTCTTTAATTTTCTCTCTCCTCAAAAACTCATTGTTGAATTCGACAGAGGTAGTTCCGTTAAGCCCAACTTTACCATTTCATTTCATTCACGGCTTGAATCCTTCACTCCTCCACGAATTCCTCTCCTTCATCAAAGGTATCTTGCTTCTTAATTTATTTTCTGTTTTTTTTCGTGTTTTTATATGCTAGTTTTGTTTATTTTCTAATTCTTCTGTTGTTAATTTTATATTTACTTGCTTCCGTTTATTTTAGTTTTTTACATGCTAATTTTCGAGTGTTATTACTAATTTCTGATGCTAAATGTTGTTGATTATGTTATTATACGGTTGTTTTTGCTAATTTTTTATTGTTAATGCTAATTTTTATTGTTAAATATTGTCTATGTTATGGTGATTCTTGCTAATATTTGTTGTTTACTTTTGTTTATCATGAGCATGCATATTTTAATTTAGATCTTACTAGTTAGATCTAGATAATATAGTCTGATTTAGAATTGCATGTTTTAATTATGTTAGTGTTGTTTTTCTTTATAGGTTTGGCAGCAAGAAGTAGCCCACCCATGTTCAATTGGAAATGTTGTGGGATCAATTTTGAAGCTTGAGGTGGTGAACAAGGATGACAGCCATGACAAATTGACAGTCCCAACATCGCCCGATCTTAATCCAAATGAAAATCTTATTGCATCTTCTATTATTTTTTGAGAATTGTAATTTGTGTTGTTAAAACTTTATCTTTGGTTTGTAATTAGTGAATTACAATTTTTATTGGTTTATTATCGTTAAGTAGGATTGTTACTTTGTTAGACTAAGCTATTTAATTTTGGTTTGAATTAAAATGCTTAACCTCTGAACAACTTGTATTTGAAATGAAAAAATTCAGGTCAATTTTGGGTTAACCCGAACCTGAATATATCAGGTTTGGGTCGGGTTAATTTCAGGTCAAAGAAACCTGATTTTAACCCAAATAAAAAATCAGGTCAAATAAGGTCAATTTCGGGTTGACCCGAACCTGAAAATATCAGGTTCAGGTTGGGGTTTTCAACCCGAAAAGTTAAATGGATCAGGTTCGGGTTGGGGGGTAGCTGACCCGAAATTAGGTGACCCGAACACGAACCCGACCCGACCTGATCCATTTGCCAGCCCTAGTTTAATCAAGGGTTGCCATCGGGAAGTCCAAAGGTTATTGATGTTCGAAGTAACAATTATGTTATTTCAGCTCATTCTTGATTTACGAAATATAATATTGAACAAAATAAGAGATAATGATTTTAGAACATGGTACGAGTTGGTGGTTACAAAGTCCGGTAAATTCTTTGATCTTCGAGATCTATGGGGAGAAAGAGTAGAGTTTCCCAAAAACTCTAAAGTTGCATCATTGAGAATCTACCCATATCCTCTAGCTTAATCATAATGCTCCATTCATTAGTATACATTACAAGGCTTGGGATTATGGAATGGTACATGATTTCCATGAATTCCCCACTCCTAATGACTCTTTCTTTCCAAGGCTTACAAAGTTCCAACAGTACGCATTCAACAAGGTTTGGAAATATTGTGATGACAAAAAAGAAGACTTTCAGCTAGGAGCAAGAGTGCAATGTGCTAATATCAAAGTTAAAGAAGGAAAAGTTAGTCCCCCGCATTACTTGATAATGTTTGGGAAAGTAAGGTATTGTCAAGATCCCATACTAATTCGTCAGAAGACTGTTAAAAATCCAACTGAAGCCAGAGCACTGGGATTTTTCTACATTTCACAATATCTTAACGATTTTATAAAAAGGAAAGAAAATCCTCCTGTTATATTTCATGTTGGTAATACAACAATTGTGGCACCCAACGAGATGAAAGAATATTTAGTAGATGGCATAAACAACACCGAGTCAATCTACAAATATTTAGAAGATGTTGAAAGTGGAAAGTTTATGTCATATGAAGGCCATGAGTATCTATTTGAAGCCTTCATAACTTGGGATGAATCATATGCAGCCAAATGTGTCATAGACCTTGACATAGAGGAAGAGAATCCTATGTATGTCCATTATGAGGACAACAAAGATAGTGAGGGGAGCCTACAAGATATGCTGATGGATGAGATTACGAATGCTTGAGCCCACACCAGCAATAATTCAAGAAACTTTCACTGTAGCCACGTTTTGTTAACTTTTCTGTCTTAAAATATCTTTGTAAAAAGCAATGGTGTAGAATTGCTTGCTGAGTTAGGATAAGGATCCTATGTAACTTTGCTTCCCTATATAAAGGGGCTTAGGCCATGAAGTAAGGCAGAGTTGGAAGAGTTAGCTAGAGAATTACTCTGAAAGATTTAGAGAGTCCTCTAGAGAAAAATTACTCTAGTTCAGCTTATGTCTGTTTAAGCTTTCAGTTTGTGTGTTTGTTGTAATATATGAGTGCTGTAATCTTTTCAAATTAAATAAAAGTTTCGTTCAAGAAGGGAACGTTATCCCCTTGAACCTTATATATCAAATGAGTTATCTTTCTGTTTAAGAAGTTCCATCATAAACACAGTAAGTATTGTTTAATTAGAGATTACGGTCTAAGTTAGGAAACGAATTAAATCTGTGATGGGCCTGATCTAAGGAAGATAGGGTTAGGGTTAGCTACCTTGGTAAAGCCGGAAGCTCTGAACGCCGGAGGTTTCATTGTCGACTAAGTTCAAGTATTGGTCAAAACTCTCTAGTTAAAGAATTATTATTGCAAAGCATGGTGGGCTTTTAAACTGTTAAAATAATTTTATTTGATGTATAAGTAGTAGAGTTGTAATAACTAGTACCGTTAAAAGTCATTAATCAAGAAACAAGTGAACAATAATTGATTTTAATATATAAATAGGTTCGTTGGTATCAAAAAGGTGTTCAATAGTATCAAAAGAAATACCATCTAAGAGTTCGTTGGTATCAAAGAAGAGTACCAAGTAGGTTGGCCTTGGTTGTTGTCAGTATACCATCGACATTAAAATTAGTACCAAACCACCAACGAAAAAAGTGTCGGTTATACTAGAAGTGGACCCTACTTGGTAGAGTCAAAAGTGGACTCGAGTAGGTAGAGACCAAGAAAAGCTCCTTTTTTTTGTGAGAAGTTTACTTAATTTTGACACAAAGTGAAATGCCTTAATCGTTCGCCTTGGCTATTTTGTGAAAAGTTTACTAAAAAATATCCTTACTCATTATATAATTATATCGGAAAGATAAATATCCGACATGGGTACTTGAGTTTAATTGAAGAGTTTGAGTAACATAATTTCGGATCATTTGTATAAGACTACAAATTACAGATTAAGGCTAACTATTCATTCAGTTGAAGGCCAAGTTTGTCAGTTCATCAGGTGCTAGATAGCAGTGATTATTGAACATATTGAGTATAACTAAGGGGCTGTTTGGTTCGCACGGGGTAATTGGAATGGAATGAACAAATAGAATGGAATAGAATGGAATGAAAATACCTCATTTTTGCTTTGTTTTTTGTTTTAAAAACAAAGGGAATCAATCCCACATTCCCACCACCACGCCACCACCACCACAACCACCACATATTTCAATTTTGTATATTTTCCAGCCTAGAAACCGATCGCCGCCCTTCGCCAGCCCTCCACCGCCCCTCGCCGCCGTTCGCCATCCCTCCCCCCGGCCCCACCACAACACATCCTCCCTCGAAAAACCTATAGGGTTTCGAGGGTGGTGGGAGGCTCGTCTGGTGGTTTTACGGGGAGGGAGGGGAGTTTTTAGGGTTTTTCGAGGGGCTGGGTGAAGAGTTACGAGGGGAGGAAGGCGGTAGAGGTGCAGCGGTGGTCGGGAAGGTGTAGCGGTGGTCAGGGGAGGCTCGGCGGTGGTCGGGGGAGGGGCGACGGTTATCTGGGCTGGTTTTTGGTGGTGTTGGTAGGTGTGAAGGTGGTGATGTGTGGTGTGAAGGTGGGTAGGGAAAAGGAATAAGAAAGTCTAGGGGGTGGGGAATGGAGTTGGAAGGATTTGGGGTAACGAGGAGGGTAAAGGGAATGAATAAAAGTGCTAAACAAACATCAACAAAGGGAATCGGGCCAATTGATTCCCATTCCCTTTCCTGATAACCCCCAACCAAACGGCCCCTAAGTTTGTTGTATGAGAATGAAATTGACGACTGATTACATAACATAATATCCAAATATGCCGAAGATGATAGATATGATAATATCATATCTCTTGATACCTCTAGGAGTCTAGGATCATATTATAATGTCCATCGATGTTGCACAAGTTGCTACATGAATTTGATTTTTGGTGATATATATTCTACATATGCATTCGATAAATGTGATTTCAGATTATGTGACAAATGTGTGTCTAAAAATTGTATTCGAAGAACAAATAATAACCAAGCTAATTTCGAAAAATACAATGTACCTTGACTCTTGTAGAGTCTAATATAATAATGAAATACAAAAGGATAGAGTAAATATAATATAACATAATATAAATTTCATTTATAAATTGAATATCAAGGCTTCCATTTAGAATAATCCATTACATAAGATGAAAGTTAAAGTATGAAAGTTCCTTATTTTAATAATTGGATAAGAGAAGTAGGTATAATAATCATTGTAAAACTATAGAATATAGATCAACAATAACAATGGCAATAATGATTAGGGGGAGGGTGTGGTAAAACTTTGCAAAAGCCTCCTTTAGAGCAAGGCCTGTTAAGACATAAAGTGTCGTAGTTGCATGATTGTCTTGACAACATGACACTTGTAAAGTTCCAAGATCATCCATTGCCAATATCATAATGATTAATAAATAAATAATCATTACATGTAATTTATTATGGTAACCAAAAAGATAAGTAATGTACAAACCTGAACAAACCACAAGGGCAACAAAGAGTAGAGCTATCATCATACTGATTTTCTTCATGTCTTCCAAAGTTTATCGAGGTCCTAAAAATAATCAAACTTTAAGTATGCACTCCTATATGATGTACTCTGTAAATATATATATATATATATATATATATATATATATATATATATATATATATATATATGGACATAATAAATAATGAGTTTAATGGAGGGAAAAAATTGATCTAATACCCTAGAATTTTGTTGACAATAAAAATAAAACGTTTTTTTTAGGAAAAAAAAAACTTGCATGAAAATTGAGAACATTTATATTTTATCAATTACCTTCAAAATCTTCAATAGACAAGTCTAGCAAGGGCGGAGCCAAGGGGGGGCTGGTGGAGGCCCGGCCCCCCTAGCCCAACTGCTAGCTATTTTTTTTAACAAAGCTGGCCTCCTTATTATTAGTATAAATATTAAACTCTTACACTATTACCACCTTACTTGTCATAGCCCAATGGTAGAGTCACTATAATTGCATTGTAGGCTTGAGCACAGGGTTCAATTCCTGGCAATACAAGCTTTATCATTTAATTTTTTTTTTTTTTTTAATTTTACCTATTTCTAATCCAATCATTCCTTTATTATTTTTTTTTTAATAGTTTGGCTTTTAATCCAATCTTTCTTTTATTAATTTTTTTTTTTTGATATACTTTGACACTTAATCCACTTATTAACATTTCCTACAAATTATACCATTTGATACTTATCCTATATATAAAGTGAAAGGGCCTTTTGGGTGATAAATTTCACTATCCCCAAATTACCCTTCTCAAGTTGCAAAATTACCTTTTTTTTTATTTTTTTATTTTTAACAATTACAGTTAAAATTTCAGAATTATTTTTTTCTAAAAAAATCCTATCATAACTACCCAATAATAACCGCTCCCTCTCTTCCACATAAATTTACATATTCAACTGTTCTCTCTCCCCATAAAATATAAAACCACTACTGAATCGATTATTTTTTTTCATCTAATTTCTTATATTGTACACGCATAGCGTGTATCTCTTAACTTGTAATAATAATTAGTAAAAGTTATAATATATGGTTTATGTTATATAGGGAGTAGAATCATACAATTCAACCTACTTCCACCGTTTTTTTTATAATTGTAGCGTATTAAATTTTATACTATTTTACACACTTTTATTTTTATTTATTGTTTTACCATTTTTTGTGATTTGTACATTGGGAAACAATAGTCATGTAAGACGACGTTAGAATTGTCTTGATATTTACTTTTTAACAATCAATTTTATATAATTTTATTAATATATAAGGTAACATATTAACGATATATAAGATACATTATTGACAATCATGAAATTCCTAGCGTAGTAATTTTTTTCTATAAAAATTTAATTTTATATATTAGTCAAAATTTATGGTCAAAGCTGATTTATAATAGTCTTAGAGTAAATTTTTTGATGTGAAAAAAATGTAGGAGATACAATACGAGTACCGTACTATTTTGTTTAATATAAACCTCAACCCCTCTGAGTGTTAATTCCTGGCTTCGCCCCTGAAGTCTAGTGTAGAGACATTAACACCAAGGCTATTGATTGAGAAGAATTCTTAGAGTAAATATGATCATATATATAGTGTTTAATTTCATCCAAAAGAAAAAAGTATAGTTGTAAATAGTATTTTAGTTTGGTAATTATATTCTTATTATCTTATATAGAAGATTACTTACCTCAATATGAGATTTCCTTTCTTTGCATCATTTTTTACTAAAACTTAAAAAAAAAAAATCTAGATAAAGCAATTTGATAACCACAATTTTTTGTATGCTGCCTGATGTACCGTGCGACAGGGGTTACTTAAGTTACTCGGCCATGGGTTACTTGAGTTTTCGGGATTACTCGAGTTGCTGGGATTACTCAAGTTACTCAGTCAGGGGTTACTTGATTAACTGTAATCCTGACCGAGTAACCCCTCGAGTAATCCATGACTGAACCCCTCGAGTAACCCCTGACCGAACGATTAACCCTTGACTGAGTAACCCCTTAATTAACTCATGACTAAACCCTCAAGTAACCCCTGATTGAGTAACCCCTCAAGTAACCCCTGGCTGAACCCTCAAGTAACCCCTAACTGAACCCTCAAATAGTAGCCCCTAACCGAACTCTTTAAGGAACCCCTAACCGAATTACTCAAGTAACCCCTGACCGAATTACTCGAGTAACCTTGACTGAACTCCTTAAATATCCCCTAACCGAGTAACTCGAGTAACCCTTAACCGAGTAACTCAAGTAACCCCTGACCGAGTAACCCCTCAAATAACCTTGATCGAGTGAACCCTGTCTGAACCCCTCAAGTAACCCCCGACCGAGTAACTCAAGTAACTCCTGACTGAATAACTCGGGTAACCCCTAACAAAATAACTCGGGTAACCCTTGCCACACGGTGTGGCCTGCTGCACCAAAAAGTTGTTGTATGATAACTGTTGACATTGAAATTTTGTTAATTTTGAGGTGTCAGATTTATGTATTTAAATAGATAGTATAAAAAATTATGAGATATTTATCTTTAAAATCTCGTAGAATATATGATTATTATTTTGTTAACTACTCTATAACTCTTTATTTAAAGAGGGTTTTTAGGTTTAATTAGGCTCAAATGGAATAAGTCACAAAACTTCATCTCCTCCCTACAACCAAACATTGTAGGTATAATCCGAATAAGTTGATGGTAAATCAAACCCTAGAGAGAGGATTCAAGAGATCTACGAGAGTTGTATTCCTATAAATTATCAATGAAATAATTGTTCCCGTATATTTTCTACCTCTTTATTTGTATATTGCAAGATTGAAATTTTATGTTTTACAAATTGGCATGTTCGGTGGGACAATTTTCGCTCTTCATGTACGCTCTTCAAGTTTCAAAACTCGTAGTTTTAATGGGGGCATGCCAAATTTGCTTTTAAATTCTACAAGAAAATTTCGAGACCGAGTTGCATCCGATGTCAAGTCTCCACAACAGGTCTCTCGGAGGCATTTGTTGACAACAAAATTTTGTTAATATTTAGGTGTCAGATTTATGTAAATAAAGAGATAATATCAAAAAATATGAAATATTTGTCTTTAGATTCTCGTAGAATACATGATTATTATCTTGTTAACTACACTACGACTTTATAATTAAAGAGGGTTGTTTCTATAGTTTAAATAGGCTCAGATGGAATAAGTTACAGAACCCCATCTCCTCCCTACAACCAACATTGTAGGTGTAAATCAAACCCTTTGGAGAGAGGAATTGAATCAAGAGATCTACAAGAGCTGTATTCCCATAAATTATCAATGAAATAATTGTTCCCTTATATTTTCTACCTCTTTATTTGTATACCGTAGGTTTGAAATTTTATGTTTTAGTGTGGTATTGTTATAGTTTTTATTTTTCTGATTAATAAATATATAGCTAGTGATTGTTGTTTATCATGTAGCTATTGATTATCAATATATTTTAATGTACTATCCAGTCAATAGTTTCATGATCGAGTTATGGAGTAATTTTGATGTACTGTAATAATTAGTGTAGGACATGAAAATTTATGTAGACATTAAATACTTTTTTTTTTTTTTTTTTTTGTTTTAAAAACTGCAAAGCCAGTTTTGGAATATTAGCATCAATGATGACATAATTGACTATTGACACCCAAAAAAACACAAATGCACTACTACTCCCGTAAATAAAGGAAAAAAAACGTACAAACATTTGGCAGCTTTAATTCAGTAACATCTTTGAAAAATGTAACACCTTACCTTATAATACTCCACAATTAAACACCATTTCCATTTTCATTTCTAAACTTCTGTTAAAAATAACAAATTTCTGTAGCTGGGATCAATGAAGAAAAGGAGAAGAGAAGAAGGGAGTAATAAAGATAAAAATTTTAAGAAGATAAATCCCAAGAAATTCTTCAAAATTATCCTCCCTAAAATTCTCCAATCCAAAACCCTGGTAAGTACTTCTTCTTCAATTCTTCTTTTTTTTTTTTTTTTTTTTTCTTTTTCAAATAATTTTTTTGCATGATTTATGGGGGTTTTTTTTTTGAGGCATGCATGATTTATGGTTGATAACTTGACATAATTCTTTTCTTTTTTTGGTATAATTGATTTATGACATGATAATTATATATAGCTGGCAAGGTACTCGATCTGGTCCATTTAGTTAGAGGTAATTAACATGGAATTGGCTTAAAATAACAAGATGTAATTACGTTGATAATTTTCAATTTTTCATAATTATTGAGACCAAATGCTCCATCTTGTATGGAATGTTAAATATGCATCACATCTTACACATAGTATGTTGTCAAAAAAAAAAAAAAAAAAAAAAAAAAAAAAAACTTACAAATAGTATGTGAAAATTTATAGAGCAGTCCTGAAGAGTGGTACGGCTAGATAAAGCGTCGTATCGGATTGGAACCTCGCTCACATATATAGTTGCCCCCAAGTTCGTTAGAGACTAGGTAAAGGTCCACCCTCAAGTTGCCCCCAACGAGGATCTCACTAGACCAAATATTACTTGTTAGTCCGAGATAATGTGACATAAGTATTAAAGTATGAGTAGAATAGAAATCTTTATACGTAGTAATCTTTTGCGGTTCACTGTGGAAAAATATTATTTGTCCTGCTTTCATGATGATTTTCTCCGGAGGATCTAGGAGAGTCCCTCCATCTCCCCCATGGCCCCATGTGACGCAGTGACGGAGGAACCTCATCCCCCCTCTTGTAAGTTGTAATAGGAGGGAGCTCCATAAAAAAATGATGATTTTCTCCAATTTATGTTGGACACACCCACATTAGGTGTCCAATTGTTCGACTTGGCTATTTTGTGAGAAATTTAATTAATTTTGACTTAAAGTGAAGTGTCTAAATATCCCTAGTCATCATATCGGAATGATAAATATCCATAATTGATTCTAATTGAAGAGTTTGAGTAACATTATTTACGGCCACTTGTATAAATGTACAAATTACAAAATAAAAACAGAGTAAGGCTAACAATTTATTCAGTTGAAGACCAAGTTTGTCAGTTCATCAGATGCTAGATAACAGTGATTATTGAGCATATTGAGTGTAACTAACTTAATTTGTCGAATGAGAACGAAATTGACGACTGACGTCTTTTCGGTGGATTGGAGTATTTATAATTGTAATTCTGTTCTTCTTTCTGTAATGCATATCATACTCCATAGTACAAAATATACTTGTATATGATATGATTTGGTTTTTTGACAGAGTATTCCCAATGCATTTGCAAAGAAGTTTAGCTCTCGGCTTCCAACAAATGCCACACTTACAATCCGAACTGGTCTTTCGTGGAAGATTGCACTCGAAAAGGTTGATAACAAGCTTTGCTTTACTAAAGGATGGGCAAATTTTATGGAACAGAATGCTGTAGTATATGGTTACTTCCTGGAGTTCGAGTATCAAGGAAATAAACATTTCAAAGTTTACATATTCGATTTATCTTGTAGTGAGATTGACTATCCTACCAAATATGATCAATATGCCAAGCATAAGTTTCCTCATAATCGAGGTCATGGTGCCAATGTTAAGGAAAAGGTTGTAGAGGACGACGGAGATGAAGCAGAAAAGAGTATACACAGGAATGGCAAAGTATTGGAGCGTAACAGCAACAGCAAGAGCCCCTCATTCACCATTACAGTGCAAAAATCTCACATCTCGGACAAGTGCGGCTATTTGGTGAGCCTTCAAGCTTATGTTATACTTAGCTTCATATTGAGTACTAAATCGCATGCTATCATGAATTAACACTACCTTATATAGTTGTCATGTTGATGCATTAGCCTGCGCAACGCACTAGTCCAATTTACTCTTATATGTTGTATCAACGTTTGTCACGTTGATGCAATAACCTGCATAATAGTTCAATTTACGCTTATATGTTATATCAACGTGGCTATTATTTTCAGCACGGTGACATTATGTTCTCACCCATTTTTCTCAGCAATTTCCCCTGGGGTTTAGTGACAAACACATGGAGAACTCGTACGAATCTGTCACTTTACAAACGGGGGATGGAAGGGAGTGGCATTTAAAATGCTATGTTTATGAGAAACTTCTGCGTTTGAGGGGGCTAGATTGGAAGGAATTCATGCAAGAAAACCATTGGGATGAACATAAAGGAGAGGAGTACACATTCGTGTTGGTGGACAAGACAAGTAGCAATGTTACGTTTAAAGTGATTAAAGAATAGATTACTTTGTCTAATCTTATGCTAGCTTATACATTTTGATCGTAGTTAGATGTTTGTAATTTATGAAGTAGCTAGCATTATTATTATACCCTTGCTATTGGCTTGCGTGACATGTGTGATAAAGTTATAAGAAAAAGAATGTTGGAAAGCGTGGAGAGAATGAGAGAAACTAAAAAACTTGATTATATATTACAAAAGAATAATTCTAATACAATTTCTATGATTCACATAATGATTTACAAAAATCAAATAACATACTCCGTAATTAGTGATTACAAAAGATAATAGAATGAAAGAAAACTTTATTATATTACTAAAGAATAATATCCTATACAATTTTATGATTACAAATTCTTAAATGAACCTTGTTCACACTAATTTATTGTGGATTACTAACATTAGAGACAATATGATTGTTTTATTAATAAAAAAGTAAAGGTTACTATATTAAAACAAAGGTTATTATGTTGAAATAAAAGTTAGTGTGACATTATAAAAGCTATAAGAAATTAATTTTTTTAATGAAATTTTTAATATAATGGTTAATATGAATAATAAATATCACTAAGTTAAAATTAAGTCACTTTTCAACATAGTGTTGTATTTTAAGTTCATAATAACATTAAAGGTCACACAAATTTTAAAAAGGTTACTATGTTAAAATTATAGGTCACTATGTTGAATATAATACCAGTTACGTGTGTATAAACCTTAGGTCCACAATAATATTATTGCGGACCAGGTGCACGCAAGATTTTCTGTTCTATGATTCAACTAAGGATTTACAAAAATCAAATAACATAATTAGTGATTACAAAAGCTAAATAATGAGAAAAGGCTTGATTATATTACTAAAGAATAATTAATACAATATTTATGATTCACGAATGGATTTACAAGAATCAAATAATATAATTAGGCCATGTTCACAAAAATTATTTTTACTAAACTGAAAATATTTTACTGATTTTCTATTATATTTCTTCTTTACAATTACTGAATTTTACTAAACTGAACTTTTTTTTGCTCAACTGAAATTATTTTTACGGAATATTATCTAGGTGAAGTGAATAGAGCCTTGTAATTACAAAAGATAATAGAGTGAGAGAAAGCTTGATTATATTACTAAAGAATAATTAAGAACACAATTTCTATGATTCACCCAAGGATTTACAAGAATCAAATAATATAATTAGTGATTACAAAAGATAATAACAAAGATGTTTACATAACAAATATGCCATAATTAGCGATTACAAAATATAATAACAAATATGTTTACATAACATAATATCCAAATATGCCAAAGATGATAGATACGATAATAATAATATCGATACCATGAGATATATCATATCTCTTGATACCTCTAAGAGTCTAGGATCATATTATGATGTCCATCGATGTTGCACAAGTTACTACATGCATTTGATTTTTGGTGATTTTTTGTTGTTGTTGTTGTTTAGAAAGCCACAAGGGCGGGGTGAAAATCGATCCCATGATTTCCTGGAAGCGGGAGGAAAGCTCTAACCACTTAAGCTATCCCTCACTCTCATTTTTGGTGATATTCTACATATGCATTCGATAAATGTGATTTCAGATTATGTGACAAATGTGTGTCTAAAAATTGTATTCGAAGAACAAATAATAACCAAGCTAATTTCGAAAAATACGATGTATCTTGACTCTTGTAGAGTCTAATATAACAATGGAATACAAAAAGATAGTGTAAATATAATATAACATAATATAAATTTCTCTTATAAATTGAATATCAAGGCTTCCATTTAAAATGATGAATGTTAAAGTATGAAAGCACTTTATTTTAATAATTGGATAAGAGAAGTAGGTATAATAATTATTGCGAAACTATAGAATATAGATCAACAATAACAATGGCAATAATGATTAGGGGGAGGGTGTGGTAATACTTTGCAAAAGCCTCCTTTAGCGCAAGGTCTGTTAAGACATAAAGTGTCGCAGTTGCTTTCACTTGGAGATCCTGGAATACATTCTCCTATATGATTGTCTTGACAACATGACACTTGTAAAGTTCCAAGATCATCCACTGCCAATATCATAGTGATTAATAAATAAATAAATAATCATTACATGTAATTTATCATGGTAACCAAAAAGATAAGTAATGTACAAACCTGAACAAACCACAAGGGCAACAAAGAGTAGAGCTATCATCATACTAATTTTCTTCATGTCTTCCAAAGTTTATCGAGGTCCTAAAAATAATCAAACTTAAGTATGCACTCTTATATGATATACTCTGAAAAAAAAAATATGAATGTAATAAAGTAATGAGTTTAATAGAGAGAAAAAATTGATCTAATACCCTAGAATTTTGTTGACAATAAAAATAAAACTTTCTTTTTTTTAGGAAAAAATAAAATAAAATTGAGAACATTTATATTTATAAAATTACCTTCAAATCTTCAATAGACAAGTCTAGTGTAGAGACATTACACCAATGCTATTGATTGTTGACAAGAATTCTTAGAGTAAATATGATCATATATATAGTGTTGAATTTCATCCAAAAGAAAAAAAGTATAGTTGTAAATAGTATTTTAATTTGGTAATTATATTCTTATTATCTTATATAGAAGATTTCTTACCTCAATATGAGATTTTCTCTCTTTGCATCATTTTTACTAAAACTTAGAAAAAAAAAATCTAAATAAAGTAATTTGATAACCATAATTTTTTTTATGCAGCCTGATGTACCGTGCGGTCGGGTTACTTGAGTTACCGGTCAGGGGTTACTTGAGTTGTAGGGGTTATTCAAGTTACTCAGTCATGGGTTACTGAAGTTACTCATGACCGAGTAACCCCTCAAGTAACCCTTGGTCGAGTAACCCCTCGAGTAATCCATGACCGAACCCCTCGAGTAACCCCGACCGATTAACCCCTTAAGTAACTCTTGACTAAACCCTCAAGTAACTAACCCCTGACTAAGTAACACCTCAAGTAACCCTTGATTGAACCCTCAAGGAACCTTTGACTGAATAACCTCTCAAGTAACCTCTGACTGAACCCTTAAGTAGTAGCCCGTGAACGAACTCCTTAACCCATGACCGAATTACTCGAGTAACCTTGACCAAACTCCTTAAATAACCTCTAACCAAGTAACTCGAGTAACCCCTAACCGAGTAACTTGAGTAACCCTTAAAAAAGTAACTCGAATAACCCCTGCCCAAGTAACCCCTTAAGTAACCATTGACCGAGTGAACCCCTTTATGAACCCCTCAAGTAACTCCTGACCGAGTAACTCGAGTAACCCCTAACAAATTAACTCGGGTAACCCCTACCACACGGTGTGGCCTGCGTGCTGTACCAAAAATTGCTGTTTGATAACCGTTGACACGAAATTTTGTTAATTTTTAGGTGTTAGATTTATGTAAATAAAAAATATCAAAAATTATGAGATATTTATCTTTAGAATCCCGTAGAATATATGATTATTATTTTGTTAACTACTCTACAACTCTCTATTTAAAGAGGGTTATTTCTAGGGTTGAATTAGGCTCAGATGGAATAAGTCACAAGACCCCATCTCCTCCCTACAACCAAACATTGTAGGTACAATCGGAATAAGTTGATGGTGAATCAAACCTTTTGGAGAGAGGAATCAAGAGATCTACGAGAGTTGTATTCCCATAATATATCAATGAAATAATTATTCCCGTATATTTTCTACCTCTTTATTTGTATATTGCAGGATTGAGATTTTATATTTTACAAATTGACATGATCGGTAGGACAATTTTCGATCTTCATCTCCGCTAGCTCTTCAAGTTTCAAAACTCGTAGTTTTAATGGGGGCATGCCAAATTTGCTTTCAAATTCTACAGGAAAATTTCGAGACCGAGTTGCATGCGATGTCAAATCTCCACAACAAGTTTCCGGGGGCATTTGTTGACATCGAAATTTTGTTAATTTTTAAGTGTCAGATTTATGTAAATAAAGAGATAATATCAAAAAATATGAAATATTTATCTTTAAAATCTCGTAGAATATATGATTATTATCTTGTTAACTATTCCACAACTCCCTAATTAAAGAGGGTTGTTTCTAGGATTTAATTAGGCTCAGATGGAATAAGTCACAAGACCCCATATCCTCCCTACAACCAAACATTGTAGGTATAATCGGAATAAGTCGATGGTAAATCAAACCCTTTGAAGAGAGAAATCAAGAGATCTTCGAGAGTTGTATTCCCATAAATTAACAATGAAATAATTGTTCTCGTATATTTTCTACCTCTTTATTTGTATATTGCAGGTTTGAAATTTTATGTTTTAGTATGGTATTGTTATAGTTTTTATTTTTCTAGTTAATTAAATGAAAATCTTAAACCTATGTATCTGAACCTGCGAATAAACTTCTCTTTTACACACTATTAAAACCACTCTATTATTTATCCAAAATCAAGCAAATATTATTTCATATCTTTATGACAATGTATTATTTCTTGTCAAAAAAAAAATGTATTATTTCTTTATTCAACTTTTCTCTTAATTCTAATTAAATATCAATATATTTTAAATTATATTTATGTATAATAATTTATAGTTAAAAATTAATAATTAATATAGCTATTGATTAATGTTTATTATGTAGCTATTGATTATCAAGGTGATTTGGTTGGCAAATAAATAATTAATTTTTTATGTAGCTATTTTTCCTAATGATGTGATTGTGTTTTATTCTTTCTAAAATTAAAGATTTAGGCAATAATTAATTTTCTACAATTATGGTTATTTACATTGTAGTCAACTTTTTGTTTTACCTCATTAAAACTTTACTTGAAGATTTTTCCAAAATAATAAAAGGAAAAAAAAAATTAAGAACACAACAGGAGATAACACATGTCATTGCTGGTGTGTCTTACATTTTAGTCAACTTTTTTTTTTACCTCATTATTAAAAATTTACTACACATGCATGTCATTGCTAGCTGGTGTGTCTAGAATTTTACTCAACTTTTTTTATAACCTCATCAAAACTTTATTTAAAGTATATTTTCCTTATAAAAATAAAAGGAAAAAAAAAATTAAGATCACAACTTGAAAGCTAACATGTATCATTGTTGGTGTGTCTTGTAATTTGAGGAGTTTTATCCAATTTAGTAATTGTTGATGATTGATTGATGCCTTAAATATGTCAACCCTTTCAAACGACCTTCACGGTGGTCTCTTCATTAATATGTCTCTCATCATTGGATGTAAAGCATGCCAATGGACATATTGACAAATTAATTTCTCTTAATATTTCTTTTTCCTTTTTCCGTCACTACATCAACTAAATAAAAAAATTTCCGCTTTTGTCAAATAATAATATACTACGTATAAAAAGATTCCAACAAGCATGTCAAATTGTTGCAAAAATTTGAAACAGAGATAGTAGAAGAGTTCCAACTTTTAATTTCGTGCATCTTCAAATATGTCATCAATCACACTTGCATGTCTTTATGAATCCAAGGGATTACTACAATTCATGGTAGTCGACTGTTTTGTTACATCCTGGTTTGGAAGACATTTTTCCATATGTTATCATACTAGTTAAAATTAAAAGAAATTGTTACAGCTTTCGTTCAAGCCTCTCTTGATCGATTGTTCAATTCACTAACAACACGTTACACGAATCAGAGCCAGTCGAATAAGAGACAAGCGAAATTTTGGAGGTACCATTATACCTTACTACTTCTCAATACTTTAACCAAGTAAGATAGTGCCATTCATATGCCAAATTATGACTTAACCAGCGAAGTAGCACAAGATGTGTATGTGCATGGAGCTTAGGATTGCCGGTTAACAGGTATAGTGCTGACTTGCTCTTGATATACTGCACAAGCTAAGAATGCTGGTGGCTTGATATTCCTGCACCAGATTATGATGTCGAAGGGCTCGAAGTGGCCAAATTATAATGGTGAAGGGATCAAAGTAAAACCAACTTTTGTGCTTCTATTGTCAATGTTGGTGATACTATTAAGCAACACATGTTAACTATATAGTATATCCACTTATATTACAAAGTATTATTAGATTATGAGAAGAAAATTTGAGAAATTCCAATCCCCTCTAATTAACCCAAAAATTGGACCGTCCATTTAGCGGAGAGAAAAAAGTGTGAAATAATTTTGCATAAACATCTTGATAAAATCAATATGAATTCTTTTCAAAGTACTAATTGAACATAGAGCTAGTATTAGAGACAGAGATGAAATCATCATTCGGGTCTAAATAGTTTTATACTTGGATTTTATTATATTTTTTTTGAAGAAACTTGGATTTTTTTTTATTTTTTTTTTCGTAAGGCTTGTTTTCCTAAATCTTATCTTATTAATGAAATTCTTTTTCTTCATGTCAAAAAAAAAAAAAAAAAAAAAAAAAGAAAAAAACCCAAAAAATCTTGTATTCATATGAGATGGTTTTAGATTGTATCATCCAAGACGTGCTCTTTGTAATAAAGTACTACACCATAGGAAGATTTTTTTTCATCTGAGACGACCTGATTTATCTTGAATGCGATAAGACATATGTATCTTTAATACATCACTGTACTTGGTAAGAAAATATCAACATCAACTAGGTCAAAGAACATGTACATAAACACAAGAGATAATGCATGGTGTTTGAAAGAGAGAATTCAAGATGTTAAACAAACTTCCAATTTAAAGATATATAGATAGATAGCGAGACATTCATTCGAATCTCTCTCTCTCTCTCAGACTCTCACTACAAGATAAGCAATCATATTATCGAGGAACATATACCATGAATTCATTAGTTCAACAAACGGCATTAAAAATTACAGCTATATTACATTAAGTTATGAATCAATTGAATGGAATAGTGTAAAGGAATTTTTCATCCAAATTGGATGATTATTCTTTCTTACATGTGATAAATGTAAATTTATACCATAAGATATAACGTAAATTTATTCCATGGGATAATTTGAACTTTGTATTACATTTTACATAACATAGGAGCTTGTGCGGTGTCAAAATAAGAGCTTGTACATAAGGTTATGGTGATATTTTGGAAGCTTGTAGTGGTTGATATTGGCAAATTTTGCTGATTTTCAAGATCAATCAACAAGCCTTCAGATCACGAGAAGGTGGAGTAGTGTTTTTTTACTGTGCAACAAGCTAACACACCACTAAAACACTGACCGGATAATCCCTGAATAACTCCGGCCACATATATAAATTTATGTATCACTATCACGAGGATAAAATAAACTCATCACATTGAGTGGATTCAAGAGTTTACTCAGGACTCTAAAAGAACTTAAATTTCTCTTTCGAATTCCCTTTATTTGGTCAAGAATTGAAACACCTAAAAAGTCCATAAATATCGCCAAAATATGCCATATTGAGTGGACTCCTAAATGTAACCTTTCCTAGGAATCTATCATCATTTTGTACCACAACATAGAGCAGCCGGAGAACTAATCTTTGTATTGCAAATTGAAAGCATCAATGCATTACAGCATGCTAACATAATATGTTCGATTAGTATAACTTTATTAATATAGATATTTAGAAGTGCTTTTTTACTATTTAAGTTCATGAATCATAGCTTCATGCCATGAACAAAACAGGAATAGTTTATCCCATGAATGATTCATGAAAACTGGAGTCCGGTTATAAATTTATACTACATCTAAAAGTGATTTTTCCCGAATAATAATTATAGAGTAAAAATATCCTGTAAAATAAGGTTTTATTCTCTTCATGTAAAAATGTCCATACTAGTATTCAGTAAAAATTAGTTAAGTTTAGTAAATATAATCTTAGTTCTTAACAAAATTAATAAGTTGAGTTTAGTAAAAAAAAAAAAAAAAAAATTGTGCTTTTTTTTGTTTTTTATTTTATTTTATTTTATTTTTTATTTTTTTGAGAGGGAAAAGTTGAGTTCAACTAAAAATAACTTTTTCAAATAAAAGCAAGCCCTATGGGCCCACAATTTATGATAACTAGGGGTGGACAAAAAAAATCAGGGTATCTGGAACTTGTACAAGAGGTTAAGTTCCGGCTCTGGGTAGTAAAATGAAGAACATGTACCAACAGTTTCCGTTTCATTTTTGGAACCAAACCTATAGGGTACCATGTAATTATATACACTTAAGTTCAAATTATACACAAATTGTAACCTAATTTTAAAATAATAAGTATCAAAAATAATAATTGAAATTTAAAAATATATGTATTACGTTTGCTAAACAACTACTATTAGTTTGTTTCATTTGCGATTTGTATATATTACGTAGTATAAATTAGTGACCATCCATTTTTTTTACAAAACATTATGCAAAAAGTTATTAAGTATATTAAAATACATGATACCTTGAATGAGAACCAACACATGCAGGTTCTGGTTTTGGTTCCCAATTTCTAGGAATCTCTTCAACATGTTTTGGTTTCAGTTCCCATTTTGAAAAACCTGTTGTAACCTATTCCGATTCCGATTCCGATTCCGATTCCATGAATTTTAACATGGTAACCTATTATGCTCATCCCTGATAATTAGATAAGATTGTTTATTTTATTTACCAAAATGTCAATAAACCTGAACATCCTCGTAGATTAGCATACTAGAGAAATATGGTACATTCCTTAAACCTAATTTTGACAACCTACCAGGCTAACATATATGTTTAGTAGAAGTATTTATCTTCCAAAATATTAATCAGTAAAATTCTATTACTACGGGTCTGTTTTGATTTACTGAGCTGAGCCCAACTGATTGGAGCTGAACTGAACTGAATAGAAATGAATATTTTATGAGAGAAGGAAATTAGGAACTGAACTGGAACTGAAATTAAGCTGAAGAGAACAGACCCTACGTATATCATTTTTATTCGCTTACGTGCTACTCGAAAATCGATAGCATTTTCGAAAAAAACATAAACTTTCAGCTTTCGCTTTACACATATTAAGCATAAATACCATGTCACATGACCAACGATGTAGCCTAATTACCATGGCAATTATCTTCACACAAATGTCCAGGATATAGATGCTCTAAATAGAGAACATCCAATAGTATAATAAACTCTATAAAGCATTAACCAACAATTTCATACTCAACCCATAATTTTATTCAGCTCATCCCTTACAATGTCAGAAATTGATCCTGCATTCATTCAACCCATTGAACATAGGCCTAAACCCTTTACAATTGAAGCTGAAGGAATCCCTATCATTGATCTTTCTCCAATTACCTCAAACAATCACTACGAAAATGATCGTAGTGATATTCACGACATTGGAGTTCTTATAGCTGAGATAGGCAATGCCTGTGAGAAATGGGGATTCTTCCAAGTGATCAACCATGGTGTGCCACTAGAGAAGCTTGAGAGACTTGAGGTCACGGGCAGGAAATTCTTTGCCTTACCTCAAGAGGAAAAGAGGAAGGTAGGTCGAGATGAGGACAACCCAATCGGATACTATGATTCCGAGCATACCAGAAATGTTAAAGACTGGAAACAAGTTTTCGATTTTACTGTCAAGGACCCCTCTTTTATTCCAGTTGATCCTGATGATCTTAAACCCAAGCAGTTGATTAATTGTTGGCCACAATCTTCTCCTGAGTTCAAGGAGGATGCCCAAGAGTATGCAAGGGAATTGGAAAAACTCGCATTTAAGCTGCTGGAGCTTATAGCCTTGAGTTTAGGCCTTGCAGCACATAGGCTGAACGGCTATTTCAAGGATCATGCAAGCTTCGTGCGACTTAATTACTACCCGTCCTGCCCTTCTCCTCAACTGGTTCTTGGCCTTAATCGACACAAAGATGCAGGTGCCTTGACAATTCTGGCACAAGATGATGTTGGTGGTTTACAAGTCCGACGGAAATCAGATGGTGAATGGGTCAGTGTTAGACCCAACCCTGGTGCTTTTATCATTAACGTGGGTGACATTGTCCAGGTAAGCATTACCCCACTTTCGGGATGTATGGGGCATTGGGGCTGTAATATAAACTTGGGGTTCTCTACATTTACAACTAAAATTCAGAAGTTGGTGACAAGTTCTTCTAACATCGTATATAATGGCTAATTTGAGCACTATTTTTCTTAATTTTGTGTGTGTGTCTGTTTTGCAGGTTTGGAGCAATGATAAATATGAGAGTGTGGAGCATAGGGTGATGGTAAACTCAGAGAAGGAGAGGCTATCTATCCCATTCTTCTTCTACCCAGCACACTACATCATGGTCAAGCCTTTGGAAGAGACAATTGACAACGAAAATCCCCCCAAGTATAATGAATATAATTGGGGAGTTTATTTCGCAACCAAAAGGAAAAGTAATTTCAAGAAGCTCCAAGTTGAGAACATCCAGGTCGCTCACTTCAAAATAGTCTAACAGTGATTATTAAATCTGGATGGAAGGAGTATTACAGTTTACAGTAAATCATAACAAAAAAATCTGTAAAATCAGGTAGAATTATCCTATAGCCTTTTAGATATCTAATACTGTATTAGAGCATAATGTAGTCAGCTAATAGCTGATAAAGTGTTCAAGAATCATTTTGAGTTGTACTTTAGAATATGTATTCTATCTATATGTTAGGGTCAAGTGACCCTTTTAACTATCTCTTTACTTACCTCTCTATTCTGGCTTAGGGCCATGGATGAAAGTACCTATCATATCAAAGACAAAGTCTGATGAAAGACGATCTTACAAGAAAATTGCAAGACAAAGTGACTCCTCCTGTTTAAGGGTCAGATCATTACATTTTGGAGGGTTTAAATTAGAAGTTTCATGATAAAAGTCCTCTACTTTCAATTAAAGTTGCTAATACCTCCATCCAAAATCAGTTGTCACGTGCTTGAGTAGACTTCATAATTTAGCAATCATATAGTACTGAATCGGATTTCAGTAAAGTAGGTAGAAACATAACCTACATTATTTTAGACCATAAACATAACCTACATGAGGTAAACATAACCTCGTGTAGGTTATGTTTATGGTCTAAAATAAACATAACCTCATGTAGATTATGTTTATGGTCTAAAATAACCTCAGTAGAGTAGGATGTTCAATAATATTTTTTCAAGAACATGACATTATAAATTTATAATCAGGAGGCTAGCTATCTTGGAAATGAGATTTTCACTGTGCTAAAGGAAACAATGTAAAAGATACATGTTTATCATACTTTGACACAAAAAATAAATTTGGCGTGATCAAGATAGCAAGTTACCATAGAATGTTGCTTTCATTCTGGTAATGACTCTGCCGATGCATCAGTGGCGGAATTTTGTGCTTCCAACAATTGCATTTGGCGCTCTGCATGTTCTCTTTCACAAGCACTAATCCCCATTATAATGTCCAGCATGGTGCCTGTTGTTCCAAAGAATACCAGTGGTGCAAGAGATTTCTTCTTTATTCCAACAGGAATAGCTACCAAAGCACCCAATACCGAAAAAACCCATGTTCCTAAGGCACTGCAAGGAAAACCTAACTATTGAATATTGCCTTTGAACAGTTGACTTACATAATCAAGATGCAAATAGTAGGAACAACAAACACCACGGCTAAATACGTGAGGCAAGTCTTTCCAAACGTCAAAGCCAAAATCAAGGTTGTTTTACTTAAAAGCTATTTATCTAAGAGGTCAGAGTAGCAAAAAGATCCTATGACATTACAAGCTGGAAATAGTGTTTTACTTAACTAGATTATCCTCCCACAAACACATGAACAAATGTGCAAATTGGTATGTGGTACATGGTAGATGCCTAGATGTCATAGAGGTATACTTTTAAATTAGTTTAACAAAACTTAGAAAATTGTTTTCCTGTACACAAGCGTACTAGCTTACACAATCCTAACAGTTTCATAATTCTATTTTACTGCTATACAATATGAAAGCAGTCTGTACTCAGTATATTACAGGTAAATTACTCAAAACCATGTCTTTGATACTTCTAGTCTCAACATTACCCAGACAGCTATTTCCCCATTAACATCACCCACAAATTGAAATCTTAATTCAAATAGAGTTGGTGCAACCAGGAAGCTACAAGAAAAAGAGATGTTGATCACAAGGAGTTGCACAACGTACCGTCTATGTTACCCTGGTGTTAGGCACTAATACGTGAGGCTAATTCAGCAATTCACAACAGATTTCCATGTTTTTGGACCAGAATTAAGCGCGGTGTATCCATACCCAGGTTCAAGAGTCAAAAAATCGACATGGGTTCGTGAATCTTGAGTTATCCAATATCAAATAATCTGATTCAAGGTAAACTTACCACTGACATAAATCATTATATTGTAGCACTTGTATTAACATAATGCAATTATAAACCATAAATTTCTTCTCTTTCCTTTCATTTTTTGTTTTTCTTTTTGTGGGAGGGGGGAAATAGATGATTACCATAGAAAAATAATATAATTGTCAGTTAATCATGAAAAATTGAATTAATGATCAATAAATTAGCTCACAATTAGCAGAAAAATGCTTTAAAATAAGCAATTTGATCAATTAGGGGAAAAACCCCATGAAATGAAGACAGCAGAACCCCAGAAAAACAATGTCAAATTCCAACACATTAAATTGAGTAGAAAATTCAGGGAATTGAAGGAAAGAGACAAACTTTGAAACAGAGCATTCCTCAAGATGCTTAACTTCTTCTTTTCCAGCCATTTTGATCTATTTTGCACCGATATATGAATTGTCTGTTCAATACTAAAAATTAATTGATCAGTGAAATTGGCAAACTGCCCACATTGTAAATGAATAACATAATAACAAGCATTTAACAGATGAGGAGAGAGAAGAGGGAAGAGAGAACTTACTGATGATGAACCGTAATTAGCAGGGTTAGGGTTCTTTCTTGGAGAGGTAAGAGAGTGAATTGAGGGAAGACGGGAAAGAAAAGAGAACCCGAGCGAGGGTGACCAATTGTACAAGAATAGTCAACTTGTGAGTTCGGGTTTGGTTTTGGATCGGGTTCAGGTCAACTCGATTTAGGTAAATTGTTGTGAATGAGCTAAATTAAAGTATATTGTTAATCTTGTAATTCGATATCATTCATATCAACAACAAGCCACACCAAGTAGTGGGATTAATTTCCATTAGAAGCAACTTGAGGGTGGAGATTCTCTTGCCTTTTCCCTCACTCCTAATACGTGAGGAAGTTCAATAAGACATTAAAAGTCCACGTACATAATATGGTAAAATTTGATTTTAAGCATGTAAAATTGTACAAGTACATTTTCTACACATCGCCCAACGTTATCTATATCTATATTTATTACTTCCCCCGTTCTATTAATATTGCAACAAGGATGAAATTACGCATCTCAAATCACATTTTATATGCTAAATATCTTTGATTGTGTAAGAGTATAAATTATAAAAAGTTGATATTGTGAATGTATTTTATGAGACGAATCTAACAAGATCCCACATGACTATATTTTGCTTAACGTATAAATCATATTATATGGTCAAATCAAAGTGATGAATAGTGCAAAAGATCCATTATTGTAATATTAATAGAATGAAGAAAATATTAATTAAAACTAATTAAAACTAGTGGTCAATGACACTAGAGCAAACTCCAAATGCTCCCCTTACAAAGAGCCACCTCATTTGCCACATCATAATACAAAAAAAGGCAATCAAATTAATTATACTTTTAGTAACGCATCAATAAAGGATAACAGGAGAATTTGTTATCAATCCCAATCAAATAACAAGATGCGTAGAAAAAGGTTTCAATAAAAAAAAAATAAAAGAAATTCAATTATTTCAATGTTATTTTCCTTTGCAGATCGATACATCATATACATTGACACGGGGGCATTCTAGTTGATGATTATTTAATTCAAAATTTCCACTTCTAATCATCTTATCTAATGCTAGGTGACGTTAGTTAGCTTTTACTTTCAATAATTCCATTTTTTTTCACTTTTCTTTAACACTTCATAATCACATGAAATGTCGTTAAGATATTTAACTATCTACAAATCTCAATGACGACTCTACCATCTCTCAAAATAAATACAACATTGTGTCAAAAAAAATAAAAAAATAAATACAACATTACCTTGAAAAATGCAAATATCATTCCACTCAATTCACTTTCCATCACATGTAAAATATTTCACAATATCGCAAATACTAAGTATATTGAAATTTTAAACCTTAACAAGATAACATAATTGAATATCAAGAATATCTTTAAAGATATACTTCGTATGTATAACACACCCTACTCAGCAATCTGATCCAATTCAATTCATCCAATCCAATTTCTAAACGAACATTTAACACAAAAATATACTCGTATCTTAATGTCTAAGCAAGAGTAGCAATGTACAAGTATAGCTTATAACTTCATTCTTAAGCAATCCTATACTTGGCAATTTGGCATTAACACTTTGGAACATTTTTCCAATCTTATTAATGACATTAAACTAAAAATTAGCGTTACAATAAAGCTACTCGTATTGGGCTTCAATTAGTTCTATTTATAGTTGGTTACTTGCTCAAAATAACCCAATTTCTCATTTTCCCTTTTCATTTTCTCTCTCCTCTCAAATTCATACTTTTTCAAAGACAACGGTTTAACCTCAACTTTTTCGAACATTTCAAATTTCAAAAACCCAGAAAATCTCAAATCTCCATTTTCTCTCTCCTCGATCCCACCTTCAATCTCCATCAATGGGGGCAGCCAACAGTCGCGAAGGATTAGAGCTTTCAGATTCCGACGAATACGATGAGCGTGATTCCGAATGTGAGGAAGATGAAGATTACGATACTCCTGAAGAACACCAAGATGAAGGAAACCTTAGTCATGGCGGTAAAACTGCTACTACTCCTTCTTCGTCTTCTTTAGATGATGTTGAAGCTAGATTAAAGGCTTTGAAGCTTAAATACTCTACTCCTGCTTCTGGGTCTTCGAGGAAGAACGCTGTTAAGCTTTACAAGCATGTTGGTGGTGGGACGGCTGATTCGAAATGGAAGACTGCTGAATCTGCGACGTCGTATTCATTTGTGAAGACTCGTGGGGAAGATGAGGAGGAAGAGGAGGAGGAAGGAGAGGGGGATTTGTATTGGGAATTGCGAGTTGGGTCGAAAATTAGGGCTAGGGTTTCGACGGATTTGCAGTTGAAGATGTTTCCGGATCAATTGAGGATTGATTTTGTGTGGAATGGTGTTTGGGCGTTGAAATTCTTTGAGAAGAATAATTATTATGATATGTTTGTGTCTGAATTTCAGGATTGTTTGTTTGAGAATGTTCATGGGGTTGAACCTACTGAGCAGAATAAGGTGAAGGTTTATGGGAAGGATTTCTTGGGGTGGGTTAATCCTGAAGCCGCCGACGATACGATGTGGGATGCGGTTGATGATGAAGGGCCTGGATTGAGTACCCCTAAGTCTACTCCGGTGAGGGCGAAGCAGGATTTGCTTGAGGAATTCGAGGAGGCGGCGAGTAGCGGGATTCAGAGCTTGGCATTGGGTGCTCTTGATAACAGTTTTCTTGTTGGGAATGAGGGTATTCAGGTTGTGAAGAATTTCAGGCATGGAATTCATGGGAAGGGGGTTAATGTTAAGTTTGATAGGGGTAATGGTTCTAGCTCTAATGTGAAATCTTCGAGTTATTCGACCCCGAAGAAGGCGATTTTGATGAGGGGGTGTTGAGCTAGGCTTATGTATTTAGCTTATATTGGGCTTATGTTTTAGCCCGATCCTAGGTTGTATAAATATACCCTTATACGTAATACACTGACTAAGGATTCACATTCTTGACATGGTATCAGGCCTAAAACTCTAAACCCTAAAACACTGATTTTTTTTTTTTTTTTTTTCAACGCTTAATCATCAACAATGGAGGCCGGAAAGATTGATCCTGCTTCTCCGTTTTACCTTGGCTCCGGTGATCAACCGGGTAATTTGATTACACACGTCATCTTCACAGGTGATAACTACTTGGCATGGTCGAGGGCGATTACACTATCTCTTCGATCTAGGAGGAAATTTGTGTTTGTTGATGGAACCATCACCAAACCTACAGACAAGACGAAGCTGCTTGATTGGGAGACGGTCAATTCGATGCTAGTCTCCTGGTTATTGCGGTCTATGGACACTAAGGTTGCGGCATCGATCCCTTACTTTGAGGAGGTGAAGCGCCTATGGGATTATTTAGAGGCACGCTATTGTGTTTCGAATGGACCTCGTTTGCAACAATTGCGGACTAGCATCACCGATTGCAAGCAACAAAAGGGTATGACTGTTGAAGCATATTACACGAAATTGATGGGGTTATTTGATGAACTCACGCGAATCAAGCCCCTCCATGGCTGCGAGTGTGGACTTTGCACGTGTAATGTGGCTGGCAAGTTTGCTAAGGATCGAGATGAAGAAATTTTGCACCAATTTCTGATTGGTATTGATGATGACTTATATGCGGTGGTGAGGACGAACTTGCTTTCTCAACAACCCCCTGCTGATTTGAACCGTGCTTATCAAGCTTTCCTCCAAGAGGAGGAATCCCGTGGCATTGCAAAAGGAAAAGCCGAGAAATCGAAGGAGGCTCATGTTTTTGCTGTGCCTTCTATGCGTGGGAAAGGTAATTTTGATCGTCAAGATCGATCAAAATTATATTGCACTCACTGTAAAAAATCGGGACATGATGTGGAAGGATGCTTTGACCTCCATGGCTACCCCGAATGGTGGTTCGAGCTCAAAGGGAAGGGAAAAGGGCGAGACAGAGCTGCTGCCCCTGCCCCTGCCTCACTGCCGAAGTCTGCTGCTGCTGCCCCTGCACCGAAGCACACACCTGCTGCCCCTGCTGCTCGTGCTAACAACAGCACAGGAACTCCTCAAGCTTCTGCCGGTGTGTCTTTGGCCGATCTCAAGCCTTCCGATGTTCAGGTTTTGCTAAATATGGTTCACAATCAACAAGAGCGAATGCAAGGTGAGTGTGTGCCGGGTTCTTGGATTATAGATACGGGGGCTTCTCATCATGTAACCGGGGATGAATCGTGCTTGTTGGATGTGTGTTCAATTGCAGCGTGTCCCGTGGGCTTGCCTAATGGAGACCAAGCCGTGGCCTTGAAAGAGGGTCGAGTTTGGTTGAGCGATGATTTAATATTGGAGCATGTTTTATTTGTTCCAAAATTAAAATGCAATTTAATATCGGTGTCAAAAATGATTGATGATTCTCAATGTTTTGTTCGTTTCACTAATTCTTTATGTGCTATACAGGACCTACATTCGGGGAGCCTGATTGGAGCCGGTGAACGGAAGGACGGACTCTATTACTTTCGGCGAATTCCTACAGTATGTGTGGTGCAAGTTCCGGGGCTGTCTGTGTTCGAGTTATGGCATCGGCGACTTGGGCATCCGTCAGACAAAGTTGTCAAGTTAGTTCCTGCTGTTAGTAATAGTACTACTATGAAACATTTAAATAAAGCTTGTGATGTGTGTCCTCAAGCTAAGCAGTCTAGGGATAATTTTCCTAATAGTGATAGCAAGGCTAGTAGAATTTTTGAGTTAATTCATTGTGATTTATGGGGGTCGTATAAAACTCCGTCTACTTGTGGTGCACATTATTTTTTGACATTAGTTGATGATTTTTCAAGAGGTGTTTGGGTTTATTTGTTGAATTCCAAAACTGAAGTTTATTCCGCATTTTTATCATTTTTTGCTATGATTGAGCGTCAATTTGAAACGACCGTCAAATTGGTGAGGAGTGATAATGGAACTGAATTCAATTGTATGCTTCCGTATTTCAATGAACATGGCATTATTTTTCAAACTTCATGTGTTGGGACACCCCAACAAAATGGCCGTGTTGAAAGAAAACATCAACATATATTGAATGTGGCTCGTGCTTTGATGTTTCAAGGGAATTTACCTATTGGTTTTTGGGGTGAGTGTGTTCTTGGGGCGGTATATTTGATTAATCGTACACCCTCTCGGTTACTACAAAACAAAACTCCATATGAAATTTTATTTGATAAAGAGCCTGGCTTTGATGAGTTGCGTGTTTTTGGTTCTCTTTGTTTTGCCCATAACCAAAAATCCAAGGGAGATAAATTTGCACCTAGAAGTCGAAAGTGTGTTTTTCTAGGCTACCCTCACGGTAAAAAGGGGTGGAAATTGTATGACCTTGAAACGGGGGAGATTTTTGTGTCTCGTGATGTGAAATTTTTTGAGAATGAATTCCCTTTTGCTAGTGAAAAGAACTTGATTAATGGCTCCGAAAATAATGTGGATATGCATAATATGGATGTGGATAATGTGGGGGTCGATATTGATTTTTTGGATGATTTGGAGGCGGTTTTGGAGGTGAGTGAAGGGAGCCGAGAGCTGCATCCAGAGCCCACTGCCGAGACTGCTGCTGCTGCCCCTGGCAGTGCAGTCCGCAGCCCACCTGCGGCAGCTGGCAGTGACCGCAGCCAGCCTGCGGCAGGGGCTGCTTTGGCCAGCAGCAGCGCTGCCTCTGCGGTGGACGACAGAGCAGCAGCAGCCCGGGACAGCAGTGCTGGCAGCACCCTTGACATTGGGGCAGCTGCTAGCGACGTAGGTGAGGGTGATGAAAATGTTCTTGATGTTGGTCGTGGGGTTCGTGTACGACGTGCACCGGGTTGGCATCAAGATTATGTGGCACATACTGTACAAGCGACGAGTCCTCCTAGTTCACTTTCTCCATGCTCCTCAGGTACTCCTTATCCTATAGCACATTATGTGAATTGTGAAAATTTTTCCCTGCGACACCGTATATTTCTTGCAGCTGTATTTGCAGGGACTGAGCCTCGTAATTTCAAAGAGGCTATGAAAGATGCAGGGTGGAGAGAAGCAATGCAGAAGGAGATTGCAGCATTGGAAGACAATCAGACATGGGTGATGGCTCAATTACCTCCGGGGAAGACGGCTCTTGGTTGCAGATGGGTCTATAAAATCAAGTACAATTCTGATGGTACAGTTGAACGATTAAAGGCTCGTCTGGTCATATTTGGCAATCATCAAGTTGAGGGCATTGATTATAATGAGACGTTTGCTCCTGTGGCTAAAATGGTTACAGTTCGAACTTTCTTAGCGGTTGCGGCTGCGAAAAATTGGGAATTGCATCAAATGGATGTTCATAATGCCTTTCTTCATGGTGATCTTGATGAGGAGGTTTATATGAAGCCACCTCCTGGGTTTCATGGTAGCAAACCAGGAATGGTTTTTCGTCTTCAGAAATCGCTTTATGGTCTTCGTCAGGCACCCCGCTGTTGGTTTGCCAAACTTGCAGGGTCACTCAAAAGGTATGGCTTTAAACAGTCATATTCTGATTATTCTCTGTTTACTCTGAATCAAGGGAATGTCCATCTTAGTGTTCTGGTGTATGTTGATGACTTATTGATTTCTGGCAATTCGGCTTCTGTGATCTCTGATTTCAAGGCATATTTGAGTGCCTGTTTTCATATGAAAGATTTGGGTGTGTTGAAATACTTCCTTGGTATTGAGGTTGCTCGTAGTCCGGAAGGCATATTTCTGTGCCAACGGAAATATACACTTGATATTATTGCAGAGTCTGGTTTGTTAGGGGCACGCCCGGCAGGTACTCCAATTGAGCAGAACCACACTCTGGCAAAATCAGAGGCACTACCTATTGCGGACCCCGAAATGTATCGGCGGCTTGTAGGTCGTTTGATCTATTTGTCTTTCACTAGACCAGATTTGGCATACACGGTCCATATTTTGTCTCAATTTATGCATCAACCTCGTCAAGATCATTGGGAGGCAGCTCTTCGTACCGTGCGCTATTTGAAGGGTTGCCCGGGCCAGGGTATTCTTTTGAGGTCAGATTGTGACTTGCAATTGACAGGTTGGTGTGATGCAGATTGGGCTAGTTGCCCTCTTACGAGACGTTCGATTACAGGTTATTTGATGTTCCTTGGGAATTCTCCTATTTCTTGGAAAACTAAGAAGCAGGATACTGTTGCTAAATCTTCTGCAGAATCTGAGTACCGTACGATGTCTAAGGCCACTGATGAGTTGAAGTGGTTGAAGGGTCTTCTTGATAGTTTGGGAGTTTCACATCCGCAAGCGATGAGTTTATTTTGTGACAGTCAGTCTGCGTTGTATATTGCGCAGAATCCGGTCTTTCACGAACGTACTAAGCATATTGAGGTTGATTGTCATTATGTTCGGGATGCAATTCAGGATGGGATAATTCGACCATCATATGTGAAGACCACGGACCAACTAGCGGACATCTTCACTAAGGCATTAAGCAAGCAACAATTTTTGTATTTACTTGGCAAGTTGGGCATTTGTGATTTGCATGCTCCAACTTGAGGGGGGGTGTTGAGCTAGGCTTATGTATTTAGCTTATATTGGGCTTATGTTTTAGCCCGATCCTAGGTTGTATAAATATACCCTTATACGTAATACACTGACTAAGGATTCACATTCTTGACAGGGGGGAGACTAATATGATGCTTATGAGTCCTGTGTTGGAGAATAAACCTCATGCTGGAGGGCTGCATCAATTGGATATTGAGACTGGAAAGATTGTGACTGAATGGAAGTTTGCAAAGGATGGTGCTGATATTTCGATGAGGGATATCACTACTGATAACAAAGGGGCTCAGCTTGATCCTTCAGGGTCTACATTCTTGGGATTGGATGATAATAGGTTGTGTCAATGGGATATGCGTGATCGCCGTGGTAATGTGCAGGACATTGCCTCTGCTAACTCTCCTGTGTTGCATTGGAATCAAGGACATCAGTTCTCTAGGGGTACCAACTTTCAGTGCTTTGCTTCGACAGGGGACGGTTCAATTGTTGTTGGTTCGATTGATGGGAAGATTAGACTGTATTCTAAGACCTCTATGAGACAGGCTAAGACTGCATTCCCTGGCCTCGGTTCGCCAATTACCAATGTGGATGTTACCTATGATGGCAAGTGGGTGTTGGGTACTACTGATACATACTTGATTCTCATTTGCACCTTGTTTTCTGACAAAGATGGAAGGACTAAGACGGGGTTCAGTGGTCGTATGGGTAACAGAGTCTCGGCTCCTAGGCTGCTTAGGTTAACTCCTGTTGATGCTCATATGGCCGGGGCAAACAACAAATTCCATGGCGGTCAATTTTCATGGGTAAGACGGATATTACTTTTGTGCTTATAGCATCTATACTATTTAGTTACCTCATCTGATTGCTCATTCATGATTTTAGAATTATTATTGGATAGGAAGATATATATGCTGATTTTTAGCTATCTCTTAGCTTATGTTTGCTTGTTGTTTGTGTGAACGGTTTGTCTATAGTGCAAATGTTAAGGTACAAAATTCAATATTTCCGGCAATGCCAAATTAAATAAGAAACCCTTTAGAGAAGGTAGTAAACATGGGGATAGTGAATTCTAACAGGGAAATTTATAATTTAACTCATTTTTAGAGTAGTTAAGTATGAAACTATTCTCATATTGTTAGAATACCAAATTAACAACAATATCAGAGCCTTAATCCAAAGGATGGGGACTACATGAACCAAGGTTATATATCCTGTTGATATTCTCTCCCTCCCTCCATGCCCTTCTATCTTTGTATGCCCTTGTAAGCCCAATTTCTTCATATCATTCATTATTCCCTCCATCAGTCCATCCTAGTGTTTTTTTGTTAGAATAGTTTGATTCATAAGGATTATTGAAAGTGTTGTGTCCGTGGTCATATATAAATTTCTTTATACGAATAGATTGCTTCAAATCTGTTGCTGTTTAAAGGAACAGGGATGGCAAATAAAGTTTTATGCTCTTCTTATGTGCCTTTTGTTTGGTTTTGTCTATGTTGACGCGATGTTAATTAATGCCTATTATGCCTTGTAGTAGAAAAGAGGGATGGTGTGGAAATAAGTTATTGGCCCTGATTCCTATTCCTCTATTTATTTGTATGATATAGTATGATACATATTTAGGTTAGCTTGGGTCACGTTTAAGCCTTCTATTCATCAGAAGTTTAGAACCTTAATATCATTGACTTCTGTGATGGGGGTGTAGATGCCTTGCAATCCTGCATCAAAATAGGAAGGATTGGATTGATCTTGTTTTCTAATTTTCTGTTTATTTTTGTGATATGGTATTTAATATGCCTCGGTTGGGGTGATGTTGTTAGACATAGCCCCCCCCCCCCCCCCCCTTCCCCTTATGTGCTTTGTTGATGGACCCTTGGAGTCTTACTTGATGTATGGGTGAGTGTTTGATTAAGTTTATCTAAGCAACTAGGCCACTTTTGATGTGTTGGTCTTTCTGATTTGAAATTTTTTTGTCTGATGTTTCCGATGTGATGAAGGATTTTTATTGTCTTGCTTTATATTCCCGCTTTAAGTAATTGGTGAACTTGGTTAAGGCTTTTTATTGTCATGCTTTCTACTTGGGCTGTTTGTCAAGCTTCAACAAGCTATGTAATTGATGTAAGTTATCACTGAAACATATTTAGCTGGCCTGAGTTTCTTTTTAGAGATGTATGTGTTGGTAATTTGCTGATTTATTCCCCTTAAAGTTTTTGAATGCTGTATTTTTTCAATGCATTGTATTTATTGAAGGTACATCAGATAGTTAATTGAATCAGAAGACAAATGGGAAACAGAGGTTGTCACAAAATATTGACTTATTATTTTTTGCATGTTTGCAGGTCACCGAGGAAGGGAAACAAGAACGTCACATAGTTGTTACAGCTGGAAAATTCAGTGTCATTTGGAACTTTGAGCAAGTGAAGAACAGTGCGCACGAATGCTATCGGAATCAACAGGGCTTGAAGAGCTGCTACTGCTATAAGATTGTTTTGAAAGACGAGTCTATAGTGGACAGTCGCTTCATGCATGAGAAGTTTGCTGTTAGTGACTCTCCTGAAGCTCCTCTTGTGGTGGCAACCCCTATGAAAGTGTCCTCATTCAGCATATCAACCAAGCAATGACAGTATAGTACTGCCATTGTATGAAATGTATGCCAGCTATCTAATGATTGTGAAGAGCATGCCTGCTGCATCAGTAGAACATTTTTTTTCTATTAGTTTTTGTAAGTAGGGGTGCAGCACGTGTTCTCGAGTGCATTTCTAAATTGTGTGCTTGAGAGGGTTCTATAGATTGTGTTGCTTTAAGTAGAAACGTTTTATTTCACTAGTGTTGATTAGGATATGGAAGACAGCATACTGAAATCTGAATGACTAAAAATGCAGGTATTGAAAATTTCCGAATTTGTTTGGAAATGAGTGATGCTGTCCTGAATTGTGGTTCTGTATTTTGTTGAAAACAATTTCATATAATGTTGAATGAAATTGAACAAGCCCTTTCTGTTTTCTTTCTTCTACTCCTATGGTGCTACGTCTTTTTCTAATTTGCTTGATTCATTTATTTTTCCGATATTAACTCTCCAATAATTCAACTAACAAGGATAGTATTGGCTGCCAAAGTTACTGTATTTTTTTGCAGGGTAATTTTATTTCTCGGCAGCTAAACACGACGAATTAGCTTAAGACAAGTATATCTTACCATTTATGGACAAAGAACAGCACCCAGAAAATTCCAAATTTATAGCACATGATAAAACCCCCCTTAACCCATTAATTGGGAAAAGGGGGAGATACCAAAGTTCATACTTTGTACTTATAAAACATCCTAAATACAGAGTTGTTGACAAGAACTAGGTCCGAGGTTTCAGTAGTGATGGGGGATGTAAACCCAGATTTTATTCAACCCACTGAATTCAGGCCAAATCCCACCTCAACCATTGAAGCCAAAGAAATCCCAGTTATTGACATATCCTCTGCAAATGATGTGGTAATAGCAGAGATTAAGGAAGCATGTGAAAAATGGGGATTTTTTCAAGTGATTAATCATGGGGTGCCTGTGGAGAAGAGACAGAAAGCGGAGTTGGCGGCGAGGAAGTTCTTTGGCTTACCCCTGGAGGAGAAGAAGAAAGTAAGAAGAGATGAAGAGAACCCTTTGGGATATTATGATTCAGAGCATACAAAGAATGTTAGGGATTGGAAAGAAATATTTGATTTTACTGTTTTGGACCCAACTTTGATTCCTGCTTCACATGAGATTGGAGATGAGGAGATCAGAGAACTCAGGAATCAGTGGCCTGATTATCCTCCTGACTTCAGGTACTTTTAGTTTTTTCATCGTTCATTACAAATTTAGTACGGAGTAATATATTTTTTTCGATATTTGTTCAATCTGGAATGCATATTTTTTGACATTAAAGGTATATCATAGGGTGTTTTGAAATATAAACTAGTGGTTGTTCTGTTGACACACACATATACATGATCAAGTCTTGGAGATTGGTGAAGTGTTCTGGGAACAGCGGCGGTGCTAGAACAGTAAACTTGTATTTGATATTCTGTGATTATAATGAATTATTTGCCTTTTGATTATCTTAAATTAGGATGAGAACTTGAAGAAAACTAAATTATTATTTCAGATAGTTTATTTGTTATATGCTGACTGCCAATCACTTTTCGTGGATGATTACTTATGTTAGCTCCCCAAATCATTTTGGGACTAAAGGATTTGTTGTTGTAGTTGTTTGATGGACCCAGATTGTTAGATTGATCTGGGAGATAGATGAGGTAATTCTATATATTTGGTAAGAATCATTGCAGAAATGAGATTGAGCAGGATATTAATCAGTGTCACACATTTCCTTCTTTTCCTGGATGATCAGTTTTTATTCTGATCTTTATACTTGGATTACAATACTGTCAAATTGTAATTTCTTTCATGCTAGTCATGCTGCATTATAAAATGCCATTACTTCAGAATTGTATTTCTGGCTGTGTTGGTTTCTTGTTTCTTGTTTCTTTCTATTGCAGTGGCTTATAAGTTCTTGGTCAGTTTGATTGAATTTTGGTGCATCTCTTTTTGATTGATAACTCGCCCAGGGCCGCTTGTGAAGAATACACTCAAGAAATGGTGAAACTATCTTACAAATTGTTGGAGCTTATTGCATTGAGTTTAGGTGTCCCTGCAGATCGTTTAAGTGGTTTTTTCGAGGATCATGCATCCTTTGTTCGTATTAATTACTATCCACCTTGCCCCTACCCTGACCTGGCTCTTGGAGTTGGTCCTCATAAGGATTCCGGTGCCTTGACTGTCCTTTCCCAAGATGAAGTTGGAGGACTAGAAGTTAGACGAAAAATGGATGGGGCTTGGATCCTTGTGAAACCCACCCCAGATGCATATATTATCAATGTCGGAGATGTAGTTCAGGTACTCTTCTTATTTTTCACCCCCTCCCCAATAAATAAATCACGCACACAGACACACCAGCAAGCACCAAAAAAATCATTGAATTTTCCATTAGCTAGCACTGGTCCTGTTCTAGTTATATGCACTATATAAATTTTAAATAACTCGTGGTGATTAAATTCTTTCTGTTGAACTTGCTAATTTCTTATATGGTTAATAGAAATGTGCCAAAATCTAGGGATTTCTAACTAGAAAAAGTATGCAAATTTAATGATCATTAGTTTTTGGGTACTTTGTATTCATTTTGGAAAGTGTATCCTTAAAGTGCCTCAGTGAAGTACCATACTGTAACTTTTCCTTCTGTTAAAAAGAAATTTTTTGATGATTTAATGAAGTGAAGAGGTTTTGAATTTTGAATTTTGCATAGAATTATATTGTTTACTGGCTATTTACAATTTATTTGGGAATTTGATGAGTTAGCCGAACTTATGTGATGGTTTTTTACTCAAACCTTGTATAAGTAAGTTTGATAGTAGGATCCCCTTGTCTAGAACATGATGGTGATTTTGCACTGCTTATTATGCAGGTTTGGAGCAATGATAAGTATGAGAGTGTGGAGCACAGAGTAAAAGTGAATACTGAGAAAGGGAGATTATCAATTCCATTTTTTTTTAACCTGTCACACTATGTTACAGTCAAGCCTTTGAACGAGCTGATTGACAAGCAGAACCCTGCTAAGTACCGGGAATACAACTATGGGAAGTTCTACACGACAAGAAGGCTCAGCGACTTTAAAAAGCTCAATGTTGAAAATGTCCAAGTTGCTCATTTCAAAATAGTTGAATAATATAGGATTGATTGCAACCAAAAAATATGTTACTGTCTGTGTGAAAGGACATTCAGAAACTTATGATTGCAAAGTCTGCTGTTTCAGTAAGAAGTATAAAGCTTTTCTCAATAAAAGATGATATACTAGATGTTTGATACCTTTTGTGTTCTCATAACAGATAATATACTTGCGTAAATTTGCCAAAATATGATGATAAACCTGCCCATTGTTTTGATATATACTGATGCAACTATCACATACTTCGTATATATAAGATGCAGATAATGACTATGTTCGTTAACTTGGCTTACTTGTTAAAACATATGTCTTTATGAGACTTTTAACTATAATATTTCAGTAACATATTCTTAACTTTGTAGCCATTGTCTTCGGCTGATGTTATGTATCTATGATTCTATGCTGGCCTACATTTCTATAGTAATATTAATCTGTCCAGAACTTGGCTTTTCAATCCATATGCTTTCATCAACTAGCATGATTTTTGGAATTTATTGTTTGAATATGAAAAAGACTTTTTAGTTATATAGTGTTTTTGCCATATTCTTGAGGTTGTTGATACTGTCCAAGTATTTTCTATTAAATTTTTGGAAAAAAATATCTGATGCCAGAAATCAACAACTTTCCTGACCACATGTAGAGCACCTTATCATTAAAATCTTGCACATTTATTCTTCCAGATTGATTTCACAAAGAATTTTGCAAAACGAGCCTAAAACAGAACTGTAAAATTTCCATGGAGATAACAATGAGACGTGTAATATCTGTTGCCCTCATCCTGTTTCTGTTCTTTGCTGCTGCTTCTGCATCCACAGCGAAAAATTCTCAGCTTGAAAAAGATTTTTCCAAACATTTTGTGTTAATTCATGGGTCTTGTTTTGGAGCATGGTCTTGGTACAAAATAGTGCCACTGCTAAAATCTGCAGGACATATGGTCACTGTGATTGATTTAGCTGCCTCTGGGATCAACCTTTTGCACGCTACAGATGTTCGATCCTTCTCTGATTACACTAAGCCATTTATGGATTTCATGGAGTCCATTCCCCCACAGAGTAGAGTGATACTAGTTGGTCATAGTTCGGGTGGGGCTGTCATATCCCAGGCAATGGAACATTTTCCGGAGAAGGTCTCTGTGGGTGTATTTCTGACTGCTGGAATGCCTGGTCCATCCCTCAATTATTCAGTTATTGCTAAAAAGGTGACATTCATGTATGTAGTTTAATTTGAGTATGCTCAGTGATATGAATTCAACATTGCTAAATTCTCTTCAAATGTAATGCAGGCAATGAGTATAGTGGCTCATGCACTGGACAACAAATTTACATATGATAATGGTCCTAACAATCCTGCAACGACGTTTGTATTTGGCCCTAAGTTTCTATCACAAGTAGTATTACAATATAGTCCATCTGAGGTATGCAGCAGTATAAATTCCAGTTTCTTTTGCCATAAACGCGATGTCATGTGAATATATGATGTACTTGATGGTTGATATGTAATTAGCCATTTGTGAATTTATTGACAGGATGTGGCTCTTGCAACAATATTGGTGAGACCTAGACCGGTGGTCAGTATAGAAGGTTTGATCTTTACGAAAGAAAAATATGGGTCAGTGAGTAGAGTTCTCATTATTTCGGAGGAAGACAAGATTGTGACAGAAGACGCTGTGAAGTTGATGATTGAGAAAAACCCTCCAAACAAGGTTCTTAAAGTAAAAAGTTCAGATCACATGGTTATGCTATCTCAACCCACACAACTTTTTGCTCATTTACTTAGTGTTGCGCACGAATTTTCCTGATTGTTTGCTTCTTCAGAATCAGCAAAGTTACAACTTACAAGGTTGCTGATAAAAGTATTCTCAGTTATACCTTATACTCTGTCAGAAAATATGTCAAAGTTGCTTTGCAATAATCAACAATCTGTAAAATTAAATTCATCACTCATACATGAATTTTCTATATGTAAAGATGACCTGTTTTGTTTATAATTGTATTCAATATATGAACCAATGATGTTCCATTTTTCCATTTCAATTGAAATACATTTTTCTTTATGTGTGATTTTTCGATAGTTATATCATTACTTGCAAAGGACGGAGTAATTATAGATCATGTTAGCACAAAGCTGTATATATTTCCACTGTTTGTGGATTACAGGCATGCTTGTGTCATTTATTTAACTATTTACATTTTAACCGAGAAGTTTCCTTTTACTAGGAGAAAGCAAACTTCAGTTTTGGTACACTAATCAAGATCATTATGAGGAGATCTTGAACATCCCTCAATAATTATAATTACATGGCCATAATCCAATTAATTTTTTTTTTTTTTTGCTTAGCTGAATTCAGCAGCTTGTTGCAGAAAGTCAATGTCCTGAGTTCTTTGTTACTGTATTTTTTTATTTTTTTCTCATTGAAGTTTGAACTTTCTTGTTTTTAAGTTTAGAAAAGTAGCAAACTTTATAATCTGGTATTGCTAACCATTTCTAAGCCTCTGCAAAGGGTTACCAAAGTCAAAACGTGAAAAATGCTGAAAAGAAATCTGCATCAGGGACTGATTTCTCTGAAAATCCTTCTGATTATGTTTGTTGTGATTGAGACATCCTATGAGCAGCTTGATCATCAACATAGTCATAAACCTTTGAGCAAGCACTTTGTACTGGTTCATGGATCTTGTTTAGGAGCATGGTCCTGGTACAAGCTGCTTCCCCTCCTTAAATCATCTAGTCACACAGTCACTGCAATTGATTTAGCTGCTTCCGGGATCAACCCTTTGCAGCCAAATGATCTTCAATCAATATCCGAGTACTTTCAGCCGTTGACAGACTTGATGGTTTCTCTTCCCTCTAATGAAAGGGTAATCCTTGTAGGTCATAGCTTAGGTGGTTTGGCTATATCTCATGCTATGCAGCATTTTCCTGATAAAATCTCGGTGGGTGTTTTTGTCACCGCTCAGATGCCAGGACCAGATTTTAATGTCTCCATTCTTAGCCAAGAGGTAACCTTATGTTTAACTTGTTTGTAAACCTCTGACAAATTTACTAACAGTCTATATTTTCCTCATCTGAATATCTGTTATTTTGTATTAACTACAAGTATAACAAGCTCAGAGTATAACAAGCTCATTGTTTGCAGTTATTGAGCATTTATCAGTATAACAAGCTCAGAGTCGATAACATTATGGCTTCTGACATTGTTTGCAGTATAACAAGTATAACAAGCTCAGAGTCGATAACATTATGGCTTCTGACATTGTTTGCAGTTATTGAGCAGAAGTGGACCTGGATTAGATAATAAATTTATGTATGACAACGGTCCAAATAATACTCCGACTACCTTCTTATTTGGTCCGAATTACATGTCACAAAAGGTGTATGACCTTAGCCCTCCCGAGGTAAGTTGATGAAGGAGCAGCAAAATGCACACATAGTGCATAATTTTACATTCTTAACTGGATCAGTATATAAATCTGTGCCTGCAGGATATTGCGCTTGCAACAACATTAATGAGACCATTGCGCTTATTCAGTATGCAAGACATGTCCGAGGTGATTGTCTTAACGGATCAGAAATATGGATCAGTTCCTCGCGTATATATCATCTCTGAAGAAGACAGGATAATGGATAAAGAAGTTGAGAGATGGATCTTAAGAAAAACCCTCCCAACAGAGTGGAAAAGATAAAAAGGTCTGATCACATGGTCATGGTTTCCCAACCCCTGCAGCTTTGGGCTCATCTGCAGAGCATTGCAGCAGATTTTGGTTAACTGTTATTCTGCTAGCTCTTTTTCTGCAGTCTGCAACTGCAGAGTCTGCACTGATAAATGCTGAGGGGTGGAGTCACGGGTAGCTAGCTGAGGTTGTGCTCCCTAAGAATTACTTGGTAATTAAATTCTTTGCAAATCATAACACAGATTCAAAGTGTGTTTATTGTTAATCACTGTAATAAAGATTCAAATGATATCGGGCTAGGCCTACCGATTTTCAAGGTTGTAATCATCATCCTTAACCAAATCCTTGTCCCTCTACCATCTTTTCAAATTCCCGGCTGACCAAACAGAAGACTGACCAAAAGAAAGAAATTTAAGACTAAAGAGAGATTAAAGAGGAACAAGTAAAGACACAAATGCATTAATGCTAACCAAGGTGATTAATCACCAATTACAGCCTTGCCAATCTAGCAAGAGAAATGACACTATCACAAAAATATAAACTAATTGCTCATCACAAAACTCAACATGATTAGCTCTAAGTGATAGAGCTTTTCCCTAACAAACATTCTAATTAAGAACTTCTCTTTGTTACAAGAGAAAATCCAAGTCTACGGTCTTGCAAAATGGTAAAATTCAGGATAAAAATAGGTAAAACCGCTAATGTTGTTAGACTGTTAGCAGCCGCTTTATCCATTGTAACCCCAAATTATTACGATTTTGCCTCTTGATAAAGCTAAGTTCATCGATGAGATACATTGGGTCTTCCTCCTATAATCCGTAGTAGACTAATAGCCGTGTTCCTACCTCCAATATAGCACGCGGGTTGTGATCACATTGTTAACAACAGTAGTACGTCGTTTTAACAACATATCAACGACTGTCTTCTTATCATCTTCCCTTCCAAAAATAGTAAATTCCGGGATTCAAATAAGGAGTTGATTCTTCCCTCCTCTTAATAGGGTTATAGTCTATATTAACCCCAAAGTATCGATTGTTATTAACCATAGTGTGAAGTGTCCAACTCTTCCTTAATGTCCGTAACCTCACGAGACATTATATGAGCTTGAGACACCCCTTCGTTCTTAGCAAACATACTTGGAAAAAGTTAGCTGCGGAAAGTAATTAATGTGGAGAATGCTCGGCTCACTCAAATGAATCCAACTCAGATTTTCGCTTTTTCATTGTTTAATGTTCAAGGCAATCAAGCTTTAAGACCATTTTGCCACCCCTATAGTGCTGTTTTCTGTTATTCATTGGAATAAATTAACTTAATGTGAGGTTTTGTCAAATGAATCAACAATTTAGAATGAATTTTAACATGTACTTAACCCTTAACTCATGACTATTATATTGACAAATAAAACAAGTACAACCAAAATTGTACACCAAATAAAACATTAGCTATTCATCATGCATGTGTAACTACAAATCAAGCAAAAATCTTGGTAGAGTCGGTGAAAACTCAAAAATTATGAAACTTGGTAGTATCTGGTGTAAGAAACGAAATGATTGATTACATATGGATAAAAATATTGTCAACTTCGATCAAATTTTATCCAATTTATCAATTTGACTTAAAAGTTGTCATATGTTTTCATGTCACTCTCCCATATAGAAAGATGATATTTGGCCGTTTGTCAATAATCGGCTAATTTTTAAAAAACAACCTAAATTATTTTTAAGAATAAAGGCGATAAATGTTTTTTATTATTATTATTATTATTATTATTATTATTATTATTATTATTATTATTATTTTCTTGTTATTTTCAATATTTTAATTACAATAATTGTTTGGTGGTCCTAGATCCATCTAGATAAGCTAAGGTATGATACGCATTGATTTCATCGTATTTTATTAGAATTGTACTTTAATCAACCTACATAATACAAGTAAAATATTGAAATTTCCTCTTTTAAAGGCAATGGTAAGACCATAATTAGAAGACTTTCAACAAAAATAAAAATTTAGACCATGATTAAGGGTGTCATTGTCAAACGTAGAATTCTATTCAATGGAAGATGCATGGGGTTGCTATGTCCCAAACCTCCCAACCACCCCAAAAAGAAAACGTTATTTATTTGCTTAATTTGCCACAAGTGGGTCCCCCCTCACTCCGCCTTTGCCAACCGTCCCAACCACCATCCCGAACCACCGTGACTCTACTCGTATCCGGCCTAAGCTTGCATTGTCAAATTCATATTGAACCATTGACTTGTTGGTGAACCCGTTTTCCAAAAAAATGTTATGTTGCCTATTATCGATATACATTAGGAAGGGAATTTACGAATACTCAAAGTCATACAACTAAACCCGAGTTCTAAAAAAATTGCGAGTTTTAGCAAAAAATTCTCTTTATAACCGTACACATTGAAATACATTAAAGCACAAATAAAAGTACGGATAATAATAACAATAAAACAAAAATGTAACAATTTAACAAACAAGTTGCCGTGAAAATCAATTACTACTAATCAAAACTGTGATAAAATCACAAAGAGTAACTAATCAATCAACAACATCCACTGTATCACTAAACTCCTCCTAACCATCAATTAAAAAACAACACATAACTCAAAACGAAAATATAAAAAACAAAGAACAACATCGATCTCATTTGTTCTTATGTTTTTGTACAAATTCGATAACACTTGAACATATTTACATATGATACGTACATAGTTCGACAACAACGAACTACATATATATATGTAACAAAATTAAGGAAGAAGGCCGGGGTAAGGAAAAGGTACTTGGTAATTATAATTAAGATTTCGACGATTAATATCTGTAAGAGCTTCATCATCAGCATCTAAACTTCGATGAACAACTGTTTTAACTGCATGAGCAAACACAACTACAAATTCTACTCCTAATCTTAGTAAACTTAAACACATCTCAACTTCTTTTATCACCATTCCTCCCATTTTTTGTGCTTTTTTTTTTTTCTTTCGAAATATGCAACTTCTAGACGCCGCGTTTTTTTTTTTTTTTTTTTTTTTTTTTTTTTTTTTGTGTGTGAGTTTTTCGAATGTTTGATGTTAATAAAAATGGAAGAAAAAGTGGGGTTTATATATAGTTTGAAAGTGGGTAAGAAAACAATGCATGATTTTTGTGGCTAAGGAAATAAGGATGAAGTTTTGGTTTAATTTGGCTCTTGTTGTATTCCAAAGGCCGTTTTTAAATTTGAATTTTCTCTCTCTTGTATGATTAAATTGATTAATGTAGTGTGATTTCTTTTGGGACCAATCCAAGTCATCACAAATATCCAAACACGAGTTTTTGAATTCATTCGTGGTTAAGGGTATTTTGGTAATTTTATCTTTAGCGATTAATTGTCTTTTATCTACTTTCCTCATTCTATGTAGTTCATTTAGGGTGTATCGTGTACGTGTAAGCATATTGATGTCTTACATATGTAGCTCTATATGGATTGAAGGGATGGACTTTTTTTTCTTCTTGTTTGGCATGTGTAAAGAATACGATATATACAAACCCTACTGTTGAAGGTGTGGTGGTTTTTGTGTCGCTAAATTACAATTTGATAGATAATCAATGTCATTAGCGATATGGAAAATACTCTCTTTAAAAAAGGCTATTGGTCGAATTAATTCAATACGCGATACATTACTTTCTTACATAATGTAATTTGATTCTTAGTTTATTATTATGCTATGTTAAAATAATTAAAAATAATCATTCTAAGTAATTTTGAATTTTCAATCTAAGGACTAGCTTAATTTTATTTCCTTAAAGTGTGTATCACTGCTGAAATTATTAGGCTTAGAAATTTCCTTTAATTGAATAAATGTTTGATTTCCTAATATTAGATTTTGCAATTGGGAGAGAGTTCAAATCTCTAGCCTTTTTACTAGCGATTTAAATCAAATTTCAAAACTAATTATCTACTCCATAATACATTAAAATCAAATTTTAGTATGCTTTTATCAACCAAACAACTCCGAATTTCACCTCAATATGCTTCACTCTTTTTACTTTCAACAAAAGAGCACTTATACATTAATGTAAATTGTATAGTTGTTCAATTTATAACATTAATAAAACTATACACTAGGCCATTTTCCAAGGTGGATATGATCATATGATGATAACATGTGAGATTCGTAAAAGTCTAGGGAAATTTCACTTTTTATAATGAAGTAGACGAATAGTTCATATCACATATACGTGGTGTTGCAACAACTGAACCTATGATTTGCTAAAACATCCTTGTGTACATCATGGCCTTATCCAAAGTTCTTAAACACGACAACCTTGGGACATACTTTACTCACTTTTCAACTACTTTCCTCACTTTTGCTCTTTATTACTGACTAATTAGTACACTTAAGAGGTGATTAATGAATTTGTTATCAATACTAGTATAGCAAATTGCAAGTAGCTCCATATATTTAAACAAATAAGTAAATTAATTAGCTCTATTGGTTCCTAGATGATTGATTATTTCATATGAATAACATGATCAAATAGTCAAATTTTAATGACAAGTGATATGTTAGAAAAATAACATAATAAAGTCTTGTTTGATATGATTCTCTTTAATGAATATTACAGAGTTTACATACTCCTCTATCTCCATATAAAACGAGGAGACCCCAGTTACTCTTCATGAGAAACGGGTTTTGTTTCTCTAGTGGCATATTTGCAATTTTTTCCAACTTTTTTGTGTTGTTGTGCTGATGAGTAGACATATGTGGGACATGCTTAGTTGGCATGAGCAGCTGAGTATATGGGATGCCGTTAATGTAATCAAACATTATCAATGTTCCTCATTCTACTGTCCTCCAACACCTTCGTCCTCCATTAAAGCTGTCAACCACATCTCCTTTGTGTCCTTCAGCTCGCACCTCCACCATATTCTTTGTGTTCCTCCATCTTTATTGTCCTCCTTTGTCTTTCAGGCGGCTTCGCCGCCGTATTAACGAAAAACCCTAACAGAAATGGGGAAATAAGGGCATGGTTAACCCCAAATGGTAAGGTTTTACTTCCTACTCCATTGAACATGTTCGCGAGCTTTAAAATCTCCATTGAAAGTCTTTGAATTCCATGGATGGAGGTGAGTAAAGGGAAGAAGAAGAGCAAAGAGTGGATGCCAAAAGAAGACCAATTTACAAATATATCAAAATTTTGTCATGAATCCAGATTTAATTTCAAAATTAAGGGAAATAGACTTAATCCCTCGATCTTCACTTTGGGTACACTTGAATTTGCGAACAAGATGCAGATCTTCACTTGTAAGTTAACGGTGAAAGTTAACTCCGTCATCTTTTCTTTTGCACTACTTGTACAGCTGGACATAGTCAGAAACACCTCACAATATATAAAACCACTCATATCCCCGGAAATTACTGTATTGCCCCATGAGAAACGAATGTTGTTAATCAATAGGAGAAACAGGGAATTACTCATATAAAACTCTTAAGCAATCCAAATTAAAATTTTGCATGTCTAATTTCTCCACATTTTGTATTGACTTTTAAGCCATGCATGTGCGTTGGTTCTGTCCATATTATTCCATTTAACTCCCTTCTTTCAACAAAATTAAGCTCAAATAATTTAAGAATTCGTCATATATTAGTTAACATATTTTAAATTCTAATAAAATTTAATACGAGTTATCCAAGTTTAATTTACAACCAAATTTAATTCTAATTATAAGTTATAATCTCAAATAAGTTTAGATAAATTAAGTTCAAATTAGATAAGTAAAAATTAGGTGACGACATACTCTTAATCTTTCAAATAAACCTCGTTGGGTTCATTTTTATTCAACAATATTGCTCTTAATTACGTTTAATCAATTATACCTTATTTTCATCCACAAATTAAAATTATATCAACTTCTTAAAAACGTGTGCAAAATACAAAAGTAAGACTTTTAATTAGAGACAAAGGAATTAATAACAACATTATAAGCATCATCAATTCATCACTTAATAGTTAATACTTGTAGTATATATATGCATTAAAAAAAAAAAAGGTAAAATATCCAATTAGGCAGTCTGTTAAGACCAAAAGGAGTATCTCTATTAATTAAATTAAAGTAATTTTTTGAGACAAAATTAAATTAAAGTAATACTTGTTATAATAAACAAGAAAAAGTCTGTGATTGAATTCAACTTGACACCGTGTTCACTATTCATTGATTTTGAATGGAAATTACGGGTCATCCTGTCTCCATTAGGTCACATAAACTATGATTACTTTTATACAAGAATTAGAATAGAATATTATGAAATTATAAAAATTGTTCATACTATTTGGATAAGTGCATGTTTATTGGTACGTAAATTAATATGAAATTATTTAGCAATAAAATATACAGCTTGTAACGTTAATCATATGCCAGTTGTTCACTAAATCTACGCAATTTTGGTGGAGTATAATTAAAGGATTTGGTGGGTTTATCGAATCTTATTTGTGACATCTTCATATAGTGTTCTTTTAATTTTCTTCTTATCTTGATCAAACTTGTGAAGCTTCATTACTCCCATGTAAAATGATAACGTCAAAAGATTGTTACTTGATACGGGACGTGATATGTACATTTCATTTCTAGCTACCACATCCGTATAATTTACATCTTACTTGTTACTTCGTATATCGATTCGGGAATGAAATATAGAGTAAGATCGAGAGGGTGTGATTAAAGCGAATGTTTGGTTTGGTTTACAGTTCATAAAAATACGGTTTGGTTTCGGATTTTTTATAAATACGGTCTACGGTTTGGTTTTTCAAAAATTATAAACGAAACCAAATCGTAAACCAATAAACCGCATTTTAATATTTATATAATTTTTAAGTAAACAAAAAATAATTATTATATATTAAAAAAAACATGAAAAATCAAAATGCAACAGGGTATAGTGGATTAGTGGTATACAATTAAATCCATTTGGGCTAATTTTTTAAACTTTATTTTAGTTAATGAAGTATTATTTGTCACTTTTTACGAAAAAATACCGTGTCATCATAAATCGCAAAGTAAACCGTATTATTACGGTTTGGTTTCAATAATAATATGGTTTGGTTTAGTTTGAAAAATTGACCAAATCATATTTTGCGGTTTGGTTTGGTTTGGACTCAAACCGCACCAAATCAAACCGTGTTCACTCTTAGGTTTGACTTACGCCTTGTTCTTTAATTTTGAGCTTCTGGACATGACAGAGTAAAGCAGAGCAGAGCAGATTTCAGCAGAACAGGGCATGACTTCCACACACTGCAGAGAACATAACAGATTACAGCGGAGGAGGACGGCTCAAAAGAACAGGGCCTCAGTGGTAATAAGTTGAACTAGTGGTAAGAAGTCTGTTCTTTATTTTTATTGTATTATTGAAGGTGAAGTCTGGAAATCACATGCTCAACATTGTCTTTTCATGTTGATGAAATTGTTGGTCTTGGAATGACCCTTTGCAAATACATCAAGGATTTGCTGGTGTTTATTTGTCAATTTTTGCTGTGTACTTCGACTTTTTTCAAATATTGAATATGATTGATCTTAGAGGATACAAGATCATAACAAAATTTTGCTAAAATTCATTTCAATTAATCGAGGAGGGCATAGTCTTAAAGTAAAAATGATAGATATTAGAGTTATTTCAATTATTAAGAGAAGAAAGTACTTTATACAACGTATTTTCAAGACTTTTAACATATAATCTTTATGTTTTAACTTTTAATTATGCACTAACTAGACACTTTTTTAGTAAGTATTGATGCTTAAATCTACGGAGTAACAAGAAAATACATAGAGCTAGTGCACTAGCTAGTCTCAATTAAGGATGCTAATTAAAGAAACTACACTAGATCAGAAAAATAGACAGAACTACATAGACTGATAGACTAACCGAAGAAAATTGATCCTAACTCCGCATCAAACAATATGATTCTCTGGTCCAAATGTCCAATGTCTAAAATCCTGTTAATATGGTTTTGGACTAGACTTGTTTTTATTAGTTAAAAATTAGGATTTTTTTTTTGGGATATTTTTACAGGATCTTGCTATTGAGCACTTTACTAAGGCATTAGATAATGATTTACATACCAAAATCACTCGTAGATCGGTGTAATTAAATTTCTTATTCTAATTTAATATAGTAGTATTCACTTTTAGTTATGTTATCGAATGCCCACAGTTAGTGGCTAATCGGGCAAGTTGAGTCCGAAATGTAGTCAGCTCGATTCGTGTTCATTTAAGTTTATCCGAACTCGAGCCGACCTTGAAACTTTGCGAGTCAAGCTTTGACTGAGCCGAAGTCAACTGTTCACGAACAACCTTCACTTATAATTATCCTTAATTCTTTACTCATCTTCTTTATTTTTCATCATTAAAATTATAATTTTGCAATGAGTTTATTTTGTCATAATGAAAATACTAACTTCAAATTGCATAATATCTATGATAAATATATTTATGTTTATATACATACCTTATTTTACATGTAAAAGAATAATCGAGTTTATTCATGAACTCTTTGAGCCAAAGTTGACATAACTTAGCTCGACTCATTAAGGTCTCGGGATGAACTCAAACTCGAGCCAAACCACCACGAATAAGCTTTGACCAAGCCAAGCTCGATATGTTCATGAACAGGCGAGGCTCATTATCACCCCTACCCCCAATGTTCAGCTTTCTTATATTAGAATTGGTCTATTTGGGCCCTATCTTATCATAACTAGTTTAATCCCCCACATTTAATTTTAAAATTTTTAGTTTTTGGTTTGATTTGGGTATTAATCAATAAACAACCCTAGTCATATCTAGAGGTGTCAAAACCTGACCCGACTGATCTGAATAGAAAAATATCCGATTCATATTTCAACTCGCATAGTCGCATAGCCACAATTATTTAGTATGACTCAAGTTTAAAATCAGACCTTACCTGACCACATCCAACTTGACTCGAATATTCGAATTGATACCTCACATCAGGAACCGGAACCAGTGAACAACCCCAGCTAAATTATGAATAAGGCCACTCTAATTCTCTAAAATAAATTGATCTAATCTAGCCCAATATATTGGGCTGAATAGTCCTAAGGATAACCCAACCCAACCAACCAAGATTTGTTAAGGTCAAACCTCAAAAGTCAAAGGAAGGTCCCAATCCAAAGAAACTCATCAATAATTACAAAAATTCAAATTCCATAGCCGTTGTTACATATCTTGAAACCAACTTATTACGATCTTACGGAACTCAACAAACTATATTTTCCCACTTTTTTTTTTTTTTAATTTCTTTTTGTCCTTTTTCTAAAAGGGTAATTAAGGCAAATTTAAATTATTTGAACCGCGAACCCAATCCTCACCGTCCAATCTACAACCTATTTTCAAATCCAAAAAATCTCAACCCTCAATTTTCAAATCCAAAATTCAATTTTCACTCTCTTCATTGTCTTCAAGTTCAAACTTCAGAGTGAACTAAAAATGTCGGAGTGAGGAAGAGAGAGAAACTCAGTGAGTAAGTGAGGAGAGAGAAATTAGATTAACAATTTCAAAATCATGTTTGATTGATTAATTCAAATTTTAGGGAAAATACCCTTTAATTTTTTTAAATTTTCCATCGATTTTTTTTTAGGATTTTATTCAAAATTTGGGGAAATAAGCAGCTGAATTTGAGCAACATTTTAGAAAACAATTTCAGGATTTCGTCCGTTGCATATTTTGTTTCTTAATTCGTCAGTCAGGTAATTATTATTATTATTATTTTGATGAATTATAGCTGTAAGATTTTGATTTTGTTGATGATTTGATGTAATTTGTGTGAAATTGATGAATGTTAATGCTGAATTGAAATAGGATGATGCGGGATTTCAAGTTATCGCGTCGTAATCCCGAAAAGAATGAAGAAATTGAGAATGTACCTATAAACCCTAATGACCCATCTGTTAATTTAAGCAATTTAGATGCTAGTAGAGCTCCACTAGTTAATTTAGATCAAGAAGTGAGTGTTGTTAAGAGTAAATTTGAGAGAACACCTGTGAAATCAAAGATTAAAACCTCGGAACCTCTTCGGACCCCAGAGAGGCAAGGGTTTGGGACTTTAGGAAGGAAGAGGTTCGGGTTTTCGGGTGTGGTTGATGATGGTAGGTCTGAGATGAGTAGTTACTTGGGACAATCTGGTAGAAATGGAGGTTCATTGAATTTGACACCTAGGGTTAGTGCTAATGGGAGGAATTATAGTGGGTGTTCTGAGAGTACTTCTACTACTACTCAGACTACACCAACTAAGAGTGTGAGTAAGCCTCCGAACCCTGGCTATGCTGCATCAATGAGTAGCCAACGGCATCCTGGAAATAGCAGTGTTCGTGTTGGGAATTATCCCGCGTTGTCTAGGAGGTTTTCGGTGTCTGGTGCTCAGCAATGTGTTGTTGATAGTGCTGATGTTCCTCATTTTGATCTCAAAGAGGATCCGTCGTTTTGGATGGATCACAATGTACAGGTACATTTAGTTGTTATATCCGATGTTTGGTTAGTTAACTCGTATTTGGGAACATTTTTAGCATACTGCAGTAGTTTTTAAAAGTTTGAATTCTTGAGTTTGTTTTTTGTATTATGGTGCAATGTTTAGGTTATATTAAGGGTTCGACCCCTCAACGGCGTTGAGAAAAATACACAAGGATACAATAGATGCGTGAGGCAGGAGAGTGCACAGAGCATTACTTGGATTGGGCAGCCGGAAACTCGATTTACATTTGATCATGTAGCATGTGAAACAGTAGATCAGGTATAGTCAAAATCTGATTATCTTTTGCCACCTTATGTTTTTAAGTCTGAAAATGTTTCTGATATTATATGCTGATTGCAGGAGATGCTTTTTAGGATGGCTGGCTTGCCAATGGTAGAGAATTGTTTGTCTGGATATAACAGCTGCATGTTTGCCTACGGGCAGGTAATTCATCTTTTGTTTGTTTTGTTCTTCATGTTAAGTTAAAATGTGAAAAGACTAATCTTAGTATATGTGATTTTTCGATTTTGGTGTTGAAAAGCTCTTCACTGTTTTGATTAGCTGGTATACAGTTTTGCATATACGACATCCATATGATAAATTTGAGGAAAAAGGCATCAATATAGTATTGAAATTTATACATATTGTGGTCTTTTATGCGTAAAATTGTATAATTTTCCTTGTATCCTATGTTGATAAGTTATATGTGGCTATTGATCCCACTGCCATGTAAGAATGTACTTCATTATTGTTTTTGCAAATGTTCATTCACATAAGGGATAGCTAAGATGGTCATAATATCCCTTACTATACTGATCTAATCAATGGCCATCTCTCCTGTGTTAGACTGGAAGTGGAAAAACTTATACAATGCTTGGGGAAATGGATGGTGTTGAATTCACACCTAGTCCGCATCGTGGAATGACACCAAGAATATTTGAATTCTTGTTTGCTAGAATCAGAGCAGTAAGTATTATTTTCCTTCAACAATGTTGGCTGATCAACAAATAATTGGACCTCATGTGAGCTAAGAATATCTTCCATATGTTCTGATATCTCAGGAAGAGGAAAGCCGAAGTGATGAGAAATTGAAGTACAGCTGCAGGTGCTCTTTCTTAGAGATTTATAATGAGCAGATTACAGATCTCCTTGATCCATCATCAACAAATTTGCTTGTAAGCTTCACAACTTAATAACATCCAGTCCTTAATATTCATGAATGGCAATAACTCTACTAATGGTCTGTTACATAATCTAAACAGCTTCGTGAAGATGTTAACAATGGTGTGTATGTAGAAAATCTTTCGGAATTTGAGGTTCACACTGTAGGCGATATCCTGAGACTCCTGATCCAGGTTTCATTCTTATTGCTTGTTGACTTACTAAGCTTTTATCACTTGCAAACTTACTATGCGATCAGTTCTGCCCCTGTTGGCTTCTTGTCCTATACGTTTACTTGTGTCTGAATCCTGGAATGCTTGGCATTAGGGTTCCTCAAATAGGAAAGTTGCTGCAACTAATATGAATAGAGAGAGCAGCAGGTCTCACAGTGTATTCACATGTGTAATCGAGAGTAAGTGGGAGAGGGATTCAACAACTAACCTACGATTTGCTAGACTTAATCTTGTCGATCTGGCTGGTTCAGAAAGGTAACACCTGAACTTTAAGAGATTTCATTCCTTGCATATTTGCTTTTCCCAGCACTTCGTTTGGATCGGTGATGTCATGTTGACACCATGACTTCCCTTTGCAGGCAAAAATCATCTGGTGCTGAAGGTGAACGATTGAAAGAAGCTGCAAATATTAACAAATCCTTGTCAACATTGGGGTAATCTACTAGATGCTGAATTTTCTTTGCAACTGTTTGCTAACTTTTCATTATCCTTTTATTAACGATTGATGTTGTGCATGAAAAATATTTCTGCAGTCATGTAATAATGCTTCTAGTGGATATAGCTCATGGGAAGCCAAGGCATGTTCCTTACAGAGATTCAAGGCTGACCTTTCTTCTTCAGGTACAGTTCATCTTTAAAACTAGCTGTTTTCATGCTTGCCTGTATCAGGCCTCACCTTTGAGAGGTTATGTTATGTAGGATTCACTTGGTGGTAATTCAAAAACCATGATAATTGCCAACATAAGCCCTTCTATCTGGTACGGATCTTGGAAGTTATGTGACTTATATTAACAAGTTGTAACACTACTCTTCTACATCTTAACCTCAATTGATGTGGTCTTATCCAGCTGCGCTTCTGAAACACTTAACACACTAAAATTTGCTCAAAGAGCAAAACTGATTCAAAACAATGTAAGTTATCTTTCCCTCAGAAGTGTTATATACACTTATACATATCAGCTAGTCAAATTTTCTGTTGATTTGACTTGTTTTATATTGTTTTAGGCTGTGGTGAATGAAGACTCTTCCGGGGATGTTGCTATGCTACATCACCAAATATGGCTTTTAAAAGTATGTTTAGTAAATTATGTTGCTTTTAAAGATTGTGAAATTGGTTTTGTGTCTTTCGACAGCTAATTGATGTTGCAATGTCCTAAAACAGGAGGAGCTTTCTGCTTTGAAACGTCAACATCTTTCTCGAGCTTTGACATTCGATCCCTGTACGGTGAGAGTCCAGGAAAACACTGACATTGAAAGTAGAGAAGAAGACAAACAGCCTGGAGAGTCACCCGGGTGTGAATCCAAGGGGAACCTACAATTGTCTTCCAAACAGGTATTCTGGATAATCGTAAAAACTATTAAGCTTTGAGAATTTTTTTTTTTTTAATTTATCAAAATGAGCTAAATCATGGCGTATTTTGTCTCAAAAAATTTGTTGTGATTTGAACATTATTGTTTTTGTGATAGAACATTGAATATTTGAATTTGGCTTATGTTTTTTGTTACTAGTACAGGGATTTCATATCATGTTTTCAGTTTTAAAGTATGTACTCCATGTTATATTGTGAAAATCTTGAAAGATAGCAGTGTCTCATATACTAATGAATATTTTCATGTTTTTGATAGTTAAAATCCATGGAGTTGATGCTTGCTGGAGCCTTGAGAAGGGAGCAGATGTCAGAAAGTTCTATCAAGAAGCTAGAAGCTGAAATTGAGCAGTTGAATCGTTTGGTACTTGCTGTGTTTTCTTGTGTGTAAATTGTAAATAATACAGTTCGAGGTAGTGGACTCATTTAATATATTATGTTTCAGGTTCGTCAAAGAGAAGAGGACGCTAGATGCAGTAAAATGATGCTCAAGTTCCGTGAAGACAAGATTCAAAGAATGGAGTCCCTAGTGGGTGATTTGAAACCAGTGGATGCTTATCTGCTTGAAGAAAATGCTGCGCTCTCAGAAGAGATTCAACTGCTGCGAGCTAAAGTTGATCGGAACCCAGAAGTGACCCGGTTTGCTGTGGAGAATATTCGACTTCTAGAGCAGCTTAGAAGGTTTAACCTCCCCTAGAAAAAATAGATTCCTTATTCATTGTTTCAGAATTAACTGGTGTAATTTGATGCATTTGCAGATTTCAAGACTTTTACGAGGAAGGTGAAAGAGATATGTTACTGCACGAGATATCTGAGCTGCGGGCCCAGGTTTGTGCATTGATATGAAAATTGATATTTTTCCTTACAGTTCAGTTTCTTTTCCACTGTCGAGTAATTCTTATCATGTTTCTATTACAGCTTATCCGCTCTCTTGATAACAGTAACCAGCAGCATAAACATGGAGACCTGGTTCAAGTATGTTATGCCTAGTTCCTTTAATTTCTAATTGTTTTTCTGCTAAGTCGGATTGCTGGTCACATAGAAGCATGTTTGATTGGAATAGTGCATTACTGTCAGAGTAATATGGCCTGATTAAGATATTTTCCTCAAAATACAATTAGAATATGGGAACTTCAGTTTGCAGGTGAGGAGTTTGCAAGAACTCTTTTACAATGTCTTACAAATGTCCATATTGCAGGTGGTGCAGGAAGTTCCAAATAACAGCAAAGAAAATGAAAGTGTCCATTCCGAGGTAGCAACTTCATATCCCAGCTATATTAATGGCTTGTAATTTTGGTAGTACTTTCAAGTCTTAATTTTCATTTTTTATTCTTTTTTCAAATTTAATCCTTATTTTTTTTTTCCAGTTAACTTGTACGAAGAAAGAGTTAGAAGAGTGCCAAAGCAAGCTTAAGTCTTGCCTAGAAACTAATGCAAAACTAAGCAGGTAACTGCTTCTCTGGGTATTTACTAGGATGATTGGTTTTCCAGGGCTTTTGTATTTCAGTTAATTAAACTGTTTCAATTGACTTGTATCTAATTTGCTGCAGAGAAATCAAGGACTTACAAGATTCTTTTAAGAATAAAGAATCAGAAATACATGATGAAATTCTAATTCCTGGTACAATGAAGGTATTATAAACGTATTACCGGGTCAAATTGATATATGATATATGAATGGCTATGTCTATATAGAAAGAAAAGCTTGCACAAGTTGAAGCTTGGCCAATAAAATTTGTTGCTAATTATGCTGTTCTTTCGTCGAAGCATTTGTTCCTTAGTGATAAAAATATTTATTAGATCTTGTTCATATCACAGAAAATGCAAGTTCCATGTCTTGGAGTTCAAGCAATTGATGCAGTTGATGAAAAGAGCACAAATAAGGATAGAGATCAGGCAAGATATGCTGAAGAATTAGTGAATTTGGAACTAGAGCTGGATATACTGAAAATAATTCTGAAAGAAGAGAGGAATTTGCGTGGAAAAGTGGAGGAGACAGTGTCTTCATTAACTAGAGATGTCCAATTGGCAGAAGAGGGAGTGATATTAATAAGGAAGCAGTGGGAAGATGCCAAAGGGGATCTAAACGAAGCTAAGTCAGTAATTGAAGCACTTGAGTCTCAACAACTTTTATCTATCAGTGAGATTGAGGATCTTAAAATCCGTAACAGCCATTATTTGGAGCTGTTGAACCAGAAGGAACTTCAAATTGCTGGACTAAGTGAACGAAGACTTGACCAAGAGTCTACCTTCTCATGTTTAAAGCAGTCTGAATCTGAAGATTCTCCCTTGCAGTTACAATTGAAGAGGATGCAAGCTTCTCTAGACAAGGCCAAACGTTTAAATACGTGGTACCAAAGTGACCATGCTTCTCAGAGATCTAACGAAGAAGAAATGGATGAAGTACGGCGGCAAGCTGAGGCAGAAACTGCTGAAGTGATTGTCTGTTTGCAGGAAGAACTTTCTGTGCTTCAGCACCGTGTGCAGGAGAGTGACTTGAAAGAAAAAGAGGCAGAAAGCAAGCTGCATACTTTTGAGACCAATCTGAAGGAACTGCAGGAATCTTCTGACATGATGTCACATGAGAATGAAGCTTTACGTCAAAGTCTAGCAGAGAAAAACATAGAGATGGAATCACTGGTGAAAGACTGGGAAACATTAAGCTGTGAGATTGAAAAATCTCTTATTGAGGGGCATGATGCTCTTGCAAGTGCCTCTGATCAACTTGCTTCTGTTTCCCTTTCAAATAAAAGGGGCTGGATTTCTGAACAATTTGGTAAAATGATCAGGCAGGTATCTGACAAAGAATCAATAATTGAACAGCTTAACCGATGTTTAAAGGATGCAAATAGTAGAGCCAGTGACATGGAACGTATGTTGATGTCTCTTAGAGGTGCAGCAATGGCCATGACTGAGTCTCACCAACAAGAGTGCTATGAGAAGGAGATTGAAATACAGCAGCTGAGAGCAGAGTTAATGGCTCACCTCTCTGCTAAAGAAGAAGAGATATACATGTCTGAGAAGAAGGGTTGTGAAAGCAAAGAAGTTGTGGAAGCTGGAGTGCTTAGCCTGCAAGCAGCTTTCACTGACTTTGAAAATAAATGCGAAAGTAAAATCTTGGCTCTGGATCATAAATTGCACAAGGTTGAAGGATGTGCTCAAGAAGCTAAAAGCTCTTGGCACCAAAGAAAAGAAGTAAGTATTTTTTTCGATTTATTTCTCTGATGAATGTGATAATATGTTGGTGACAAAAGCATTTTACATCTGGAATGACTTATACCAAGCCATTGCCATTTATCTTTTGTCACATGAGCCAATTAGGCAAGCACGTCACCTTACTACGTTCTGTTTGTTCATTTTCCATTTCCTATTAGTCCTAAATCTTGGACATGTCTTAATTACTATTATCATAGTGCAAAATGTACATAGTTATAAGATTCTGTTCAGTGGTTAGATTGAGGACAGTTTTTTTTTTAATAAATAATTTGTCTTCATTCTTTCTTATGCTATTCTCTTTTCCCGCTACAGGTTGATTTTATTCTTTTATTTTATATATATATATATATATATATATATTATTTCGATGCTTGCATATTAAATTTAACTCTTTGAAAATAAAATACCATGTGATCAAACTCCATGTTCATAACAAAACAATCTCTATCATATAGCACAACTCTTGAGGTGTTTAGTGTGCACCTAAATTACTCGAACCGCCCTTACTTTTATATGTACTCTTTTACAATTTATTGTTTTCAATATAATATGAGTTGTTATACTTGTTAAATAAAATAGGAAGCTCATATCACCTGCATTTAGATCTAGTAATAATTTTTTTAAAAAAATTTATTAAAAAAAAAACTGCTATGAACAATGTGGGAATTCTTTTTCCTTTGTTTTATTCTTTTTGCATAAGCTGCTATGCTTTTGTGCTTTTGATCATCATGATTTCTGTTTTTGATCATCCTGATTTTTGCTTCTTAATGCCGTTATACTCTTTTTTGTAGTTACTTGAGCTGCAATTGGTAGATGCCAAATCAATTACTGCTCAAAATACTGTAGAGACTTCTTGCCTTCTTGCTAAGTTTGAAGAAGCTCAGGACACAATGGAAGAGGCTGATATAATGATCAATGAACTGCTTTTAGCAAATGAAACAGTGAAAATTCAAGTAGAAGACCTCAGAAATATGAACAACATGCTAACTACTGAAAGAGACAGTCTAATTAGTGAAGTAAAGCGACTAAAATCTGCTAATGAATTGAATGATCAGACATGTAGAGATCTTGAGAAACAACTTGAGATTGATGTTTCACAAAATTTGAGCCTTATTGAGGACTTGCAGGGTATCATTTCTCAAGAGCAGAATACATCTGAGGAGGCGTTTATGTCTTTAACCCATGATTTTAACTGTATAAAGTCCCAGCTTCACGATACTGTCCAAGTGATGCATTCATCACTTGAGGACATTTGGTCACAGATTTTCATGAAGGATTGTGCTCTTTCAGTGTTACATCTTTGCCATATGGGGGTACTGTTAGAGGCAGTGACATCATTGAACGCAGAAAATGGACTTCTTCACCACAGAATATGTGAATCTGATGCTGTGGTATATGACTTGAGGGAGCACGACTTGAAATCAAAAGAGGAGCTTGAAATGTGTCAAATGCTCAAGCAGAAGCTGTTGGCTGACTTTAAGAGCAGCTTTGATCGCATCGTAAGGAAAGAAGGTGAAACCAGAGAGCTTAACTTGAAGCTGGACCACTTTCAAGAAAAGCTATCGATTCTTCAGCATCAGGAAGAGTTAATGTTGGAAAGGTCGAACTTCATGAGTTCAGAGCTTTCTAGTTTGATGATGGAGTTGGGTCAGAGCAATTCACAAATGATGGCATCCCTAGCCGAACAAGAGGAGCTTTACACTGTTGAACGGCATTCAAAAGACGTTGAGCAGCTTATATTGACTTCCAAGCTTCAGGACTTGGCTGGCAATTGTGTTTCTATGCAAAAGGAACAAACAGACTTCCAGTCTGCTTTTGATTTCTTGATGTCAGAGGTTGTTATCCTCCAGATAACAGCAGATCTGAGAGAAGAACTCATGTCTGAAAGGGAAAAAGATGCCATTAGAATGCAGAAAAGAGCTGATGAAGCTGTGTATGGTGAGGCACAAGTGTTGAGCCAGATACAAACACTCAATGCAGAGAACAAGTCTTTAAGAAAGCAGCTGACCTTGAGGGAGAATGATTTCGAGAATATGCAGAATGGGATGTTTTTGCTGCAATCTTCGTCTCAAGATCTTCAAAACAACCTATTGATGTTGGAAAGAGAAAGTGAATCAATGCAAAACCAATTACTTGATCTGAAGAGTGAAAATTGCATCCTGGTTAAGGATATCCAGGAGAAAGACACTAATATCAAGTCATCTACGGGATTTATTGATACACTTAAGATGGAGAACTTGAGATTACTAGAGAGCATTTCTAATTTGGAGTCTAAAATTGCCTTCCTTGAAAATGATTTGGATCTGAAAAAGGCAGAGCTTAATGACTTCCAGAGTGTCCAATCTTCTACAGTTGAGGCACTGTGCAACAAGAGCCAGGATTTGGAAAGCTACACCACTAAAGTGAATGCACTACAGGAAGAGAACCTCATCTTGAGAAACGAAGTTCGGTCTCTTGAGCAAAGAAACACTGAAGAGCTTAGCTGTTCCAGTTCTAAGGTCGCCAAGTGTGCCAGGTCATTTGAAACTGCAGAGCTACAGAGTTGCAGGATGCTTAAACAGCTTGAAGAAAAAATCATGATGATTCTGAATCAAATGTCTGAAGATGGTTGTCAAAACCTGGATTTGGTGTCAAGGTTTTTAAAGGAGTTGGAGTTCATAGACTCTATGGCCAATAACCTAGTATCTGAGAACTTGTCCATGCAAGAAGAATTGCTGAGGAAAGACGAGGTTCTGAATGGATTGCTGTTTGACCTACGTCTTTTGCAAGAGTCTGCAGCCAACAGTAAAGATCAAAAGGATGAGATTGAAGAACTAGCTGCTGCTTTGGAATCTACAGAAAGTGAATTAGCTACCAGATCACATGAGCTTGATGAAGCAGTCACCTATGGACAAATGCTTGAAGCTAAAGTGAAGAGACAAGGAGATACTGTATCTGCATTAGAAATGGACTTGGATAAGGCTAACCAGTCTGTAAACATGCTCTCTGATGAGAATTTGTTGTTGAGGTCTCAAGTTGAGGATATGCAGGCAGCAAGAAGCTCTCTTGAGAGAGAATTGAGCGAGAAAAAGAGCGTAATTGACAGCTTAGAGAATGAACTACTTGAAATGGGAAACACTCTAGGCCATGTGAATGATTTAGTTGAATCTTTAAAGAGCAACTTGAATGAAGTAAACAATGAAAAGGATCAACTCCAAGAGGAGCTACAGAACCTGGAAGGAAAGGTGGAAACTGCTAATGCTCTTGCTGAGGAGAATGAAGCCATTGCTGCAGAAGCTCAACAGGTACCTGTTGATATAAGCGTGTGTTGTACATATAATTTTTCTTTTAAGCTAGAAGCAGAGAATATTCATCCATTTCCGGATGCAGATAGCTGAATCTAGGAGGATTTATGCTGAAGAGAAAGAAGAAGAGGTTCAGCTTTTAGAGAATTCTGTTCAAGAGTTGGATTCGACAATCAGTGTATTGGAAAACAAGGTGCTTTTCTTTCTTTTCACATTTCTTTTACTTTTCAGGTAACTCTAACTTTATTGAGATCTCATATACTATTTTTGTCTATGCAGCTTGATGCTCTAAAAGGAGAAGCTGAAAGGCAAAGGTTGCAGAGGGAGGAGCTAGAATTGGAGCTTCAGTCTCTAAAAACCCAGATGTTGAATGTTGAAAATGCTGATGCTGACATTAAAAGGTTTTTGAATGTCATTTAAATGTTGTGTCTTTGATTAGATTAAATTATTGCTGCAACATGTTACTGATACTGTGGTGATGATCTTTTTTTCTTTGCAGACATTTTGATGATAAATCAAGAAATCTCCAAGAAGCCTTAATGCGTATACAAGTTCTTGAGAAAGAGCTGAATAATAAAGACACAGAGGTTTTTTCCGATATCTTACTTCTCTTGTTTGAAGCTTTCAACTGTGACCTAATCCAAATATGATTTTGGTTCTTTTATCTGTTTGTAGATTGCTAAGTGCAGAGCACATATTACTGAGTTGGCACTGCATGCAGAAGCACAGGCTAGTGAGTACAAACAAAAGGTTAGATTTTTTTTGTTTTTTTTTTTTATCGTTCAAGGTTTTGAAGTTCATGCTGTCTTCTCTGTGACTCTGATGACACAAATAATAAACTGACATGCAGTTCAAGGAGTTGGAAGCAATGGTTGAACAACTTAAATCAGAAGAGGTTTCCAACCATAAGTTGGAGAAAAATACCAGCAAAGGGAGGGGTTCTGCCTCCCCTTTTAAGGCTAAGGGTTCAGGTTCTCCTTTCAAACCAAAGGGTTCTGGTTCCCCTTTCAAGTGCATTGGTCTAGGATATCAACTTAGATCAGAGAAGGATGAGGACTTTAGTGCTGAAAGGCAACGCATAGAGGAGCTTGAAGCCTTAGCTTTAAGTAGACAGAAAGAAGTAGGTTATTCTGACACTAGGACTTTTGCTTTCCTTTTTCTGAATACTATGTCATCTATTATATTATGCGCAGTTCCTCTCTAATTTAATTTCTTTCCCTCCAGATATTTACGTTAAATGCAAGATTAGCCACTGCAGAAAGTATGACACATGATGTAATCCGAGATTTACTAGGAGTAAAAATGGATATGAGCAATTATGTGGTAAGTGTGTGGAGGTCGTGATTGGCCTGGAACGTATTCGAGTCACTTAGAATGTATCTTAGATGTTAATTAGTTTGTGTATTTGCACAATTTTATAAACCTGCATTGTGATTGCTCCCCCGTTTACTGATTGCAGACACTGCTAGATAAACAAGCTGTTAAAAAGATAGCAGAGAAGGCTCAACTTGATAACATACAGCCGCAGGTGAAGTATAAGTTTTAACGAGTTAATACGGATCTGTTTGGTAGGGATACCTTAGTCCTAAAAAGCATTGGCTTCTTTTTTTTTCTTTTTTTTTTTTTTTTTTGCTTGGCGCAGGACCAGGAGGTGGTGAACAAGCTGAAAAAGCAACTCAATGAGTTTATTGAAGAAAGGCAAAGGTAAAATCTGTTAATAGAAATTAGACTTATCAATGATTTTACTCATCCTCACTGACATGCTTTGAATTAAATTTTAGATGGCTCGAAGAAATTGACAGTAAACGGGCTGAGTTGGTTGCTGCACAGAACGCATTAGAAAAACACCGCCAGCAAGAGCAGTTCCTTGCCTCGGAAAATGAAGTTTTAAAGGTTAGGATACCTCCTCTTACAGAGTTCTCTTTTGAAGTTGAAAAATATACTTACTTTTCCTGTGTAAGTTGCAGGTGGAGATACATAATAATAGGGAGAGAGTAACGGAGCTTGAAGGGGAGGTGAAGAAATTATCAGGTCAGCAAAACATCCAACAGCGTATACACCATCACGCCAAAATCAAGGTAGTATCTAATCTTATCTCTAATTTGCATGATCACTGATATCTTTTGCTCCCCAAATCATAGTTAGCTACAAAAGCACTGGTGTTTTGTCAGATTTTATACAATTTCTCAGATATTATTTTCTATAATTGTATCAGGAAGAAAACTATGAGCTGAAAAGCCAAAATGAAGACCTTTGTCGTAGATTGCGGAGAGCTGAGTCATATCTCACACGTATAAAGGAAGAACTGGCTCATTATCGTTCTTGCAATGGAAGAAGTCCTTACATTTCTTATGACGAGGAACAAAGACTAAAGAGAAAAATAAAGGTTAGTTTTAGCAAAATTGTTCGAGTCTGGCTAGAGTTATTGGAGCCACTAGAAAGAGCACTGGTAGTTTTAAGTGGTTCTTCAACTGACAAAATGTGTGTTTTTTACAGGAGACCGAACAGGAAAAGCTGCACCTGGCACAGACATTATTTGAGCTATATACAAGCATTCTAAAGGTAGACACTTGAATTCAACCTATGCTGTATATTTGGCTTGATCGTGTTGCTAATATGTGTGATTTTTCTATCCATAGGTTGCAGGTGTTAGGAAACTAGCATCTGAAGTCGACCTTCCTGCAGCTGAAGAAGCTCTGCAGGAGCTCGCAACTCGAGTGATTTCATTGGAGAGAGAAGTTGATGATTTGAAATTAAAGGTCCATATTCTTTCCTAGCTACATTTACTTCTACTCTATATATATTCTTACCTAGCTGAAGAAGCTCCGCAGGACCTCTGTTTTCTTTAAAATGCATCACTTTGATTTTTGCACCAGACTTAATTTTTTTCACCTCTATAAAATAAATAAATGTTATTATATAATATATCATTAGATTCGTCATAATGTCTAGTTTCATAATATAATTTTGTTATAATTTTTACTAATTAATAATTAAAGATATTAATGGTTAAAGTTGCGTGTCGACTAATATGCTGGTCAAACTGATGCAAAAAAAAAAAAAAAAAAAAAAAAGAGTACTAGTATATCAATAGGATCGCGACTTGCTGTAACCATTAGCTTCTGCTGCTGTGATTTCAGTACTGATATGTATAATGCTGATCATTACAGATTAGGGTCACCAACGAACGAATCCGATTATCAGAGCTTAGGCAAGATCCTTCACCATTTAGGTCGAGGTCAGGGGATAATCGCCAAACTCCTAGAAGAGGTTCCCAATCACCATTTTTTTCGGCACTTGATCGATAGGTGAAGCCACAGAGTACTAATTAGGCCATGTATAGCAGTGAGTTAATAACTTTCTGCAAAATTGTAAATATGTGTATTCTTTATTTACCAGTAAATGTAAGCTTAGTTTGCTGGCTTGTATAGGTTTATTCATTTGTTGTATGTAACTTATACGTATGATTTTGTTAAAATCAGTGTTTATAGCAATTCATGCGTTGTGAATTGTTGTCACATAAGTTAGTATGATGCGAAGAAATTGCGATTGTGCAAGAAATACTCTAGGAAATAATTACTTCCTATATGAAATATTCTTAATTTACCTACTTACTAATAATTTAATTAAATTAAATTATGTAATTATGACTTGTGATTTCCTAATAAAAAATTAAAAAAGTTAAATAAGGTAAACTAATTATGAATTATGTTATACTTTAATGTTAGATTCTAAATATATTTCTTTTCTTATTTTATGCGTTTGATTCCATATGGGACTAACATTATGAAACGGAGGGAGTATTACTTACATAGTTACATTATAATGATTGCATAAAATTACCAAGGGCAACGTTGGGGAAATCCACTTTACAATTTTATTTTTTTGAAAACGGTTTAAATAAAGGAAAATTTTTAAATTACCACCTAAAAATGTATCTAATTTCAAAATAATCACCCGTTTAATTTTTTATTTTATTTTACCGCCCTTAAATTAAAAAACTACTTAGATTATCACCCATTTCAAAATTTCGGTGGATTTTTCTTATGTGGGCCCCACCCAATGACTCTTAGTGGTGATAGGAAGAAGATGATCAGTAGTAGTGGCAATTCAGACAGCAAGCTCTTGGATTTTTAATTGTTTTCTTTTGGTTTTAGGTTGTCTTGTACTCAATAAATTGGTTTAAGAGGGAGGTGGAGTAAAGACATGACTGATTGTAATGCTTAGACATAGCCGTTACTTGCCGTTGGGTAGGTCATCATAACAGAATTCCACCGGAATTTTAAAATGGCTGGTAATCTGAGTGGTTTTTTAATTTAAGGGGTAGTAAAATAAAATAAAAAATTAAACGGGTGGTTATTTTAATAATACATACATTTTTGGGTGGTAATCTAAAATTTTTCCGTAATATGAACTACGAGCCTTACTATCTCTTTTATTATAACGAGTATATATTAAATTAAAGGACGTCTTATGTGCTTCATCTTGCTGGTTTGAGAAACCTACCAATTGCCTTTGAACATGCAATGGCCAATGAGGAATATAACATTCTATTATTGGATCTCTCTTTCCATTGAACTTGGAGAATGTATAAGAAGACGAGAAACAAACAAATTAATGAGTTGAAAAGGGCACCATCAAAACATTGATTAGTGTAGTTGTGGTTTACTTTTTTAAGTTATAAGAGTGTTTCTTATATAATACTACTAGCTGGATCGCTGCGTGCTACGCATACGTCAATCAACTTTAAATGTAAATATCAAATCAATTTAAAATTAATAGAATGACTAATTACTTGGAAAAAAGATTTTAGACAATATTAGAATATAATACTACATACCTCCGTTAATTATTATGTGCAACTTTGGGATAATATTTTTTAAGATATAAAATATTTCAAATTTGCACATAATAATTAACGGAGGGAGTAACATTTTTTAAAGACAAATTAGAGTTTTGTTAATGACGGTAAAACTAATGATTTTTTAATTGGAAGGGATGCAAACACAAGCTTGTAAGTGAATTTTCCATGAAATAAATGTAGTCCTTACTATTAACGTCTTACTTGCAAGCAATTACGTAGTACATAAGAATATTACACTCACGTTTATTTTGTGAATCACAACATTTACAAAACATACTTTTGCACTCACTCTTTTAACCGTCTTTTGTAATCTATACACTAAAAGTAAAACATTAAAATCATGTGGGATCTTGTTCGATTTTCCCGGAACATATATTCATAATATCAAATTTTTTAATTTAGATTTTCTTGAAAATATTTTAGGCAATTCAATTGACTTAAATTAAATAAGAGGTAAGTGCGGGTGGTTAGAGTATCAAAAAATCAATAACTACATACTGTCTAGCCGACACAGATTTGACACAAAGATAAAAGCTGGTATACATTGGTATACTTGATAATTATTATGGAGAAAGAGTGTTTTTTTTTGCAATGTATACCAATAAGTAATAATCTATACTTAGTATTTAAAAACTATAACCAAGAAACTAAGAAAGACACATGTCCTCATCCATTCTATTACACTTCTCTAACCATAGTGCCACATGTCATCTTACACTACTAATTTTTTTTATACCATTTTTTTTAATTCTTTCATTAAACTTATACTTAATCTTTCATACACACTTCATCTCTTCATCTTCATCTCTCCCCTTTAATTCAACCTTTTCCTATTCTCTCTTTAATTTAGCCCTTCCACCTTCTATTTAAGCCTTTTTTTCGATTAAAGTTCCATAATTCTTATTTCTTTAATCATGTTTCCGATTACATATTATACCCTATAATGACTTACTGATATTTCTTCACTTATCTCTCAATACAATTTTATATGAATAACCCGTGCATTGCACGGGCCAGAAGGCTAGTTACAAATGAAATATAAGACCCTCTCCAATGGTGAGGCTCAAGTGAGTATTTTTAAAAAAGAGAGAGTATCTTTTGCAATGTATACCAATAAGTTGGTATCTAAACTTAGCAACTCCAAAAGAAAGTTGCTAAGTTTAGATGCTCAACTTTGAGTCTCATTTGACAAAAAATATGGGCTCTTGTCAATATTCTAATATATTTTGTAATTTATTTAAGTTTAATCTTTTTTTAATTATTTTTTAATCTTACAATAATTGATAGACCATAAATTAAAAGTGACATTTGTATATTTTAGAGAGTCTCACCATTGGAAAATTAGACTTAACATGAGTTGCTAAATTGAGAAGTGGGTATGATCTCACCATTGGAGGTAAAAAAACAACTCATTTTGTATTTCAGTGCACAAAGTTGAGTCTCACCATTGGAGATGGTCTAACAGATGAAATCTTTTTGTTGATGGAGTTGCTAAGTATAGATACTCAACTTTGAGTCTCATTTGACAAAAAAGTGTGGGCCCCTTGTCAATATTCTTTTTTTTTTTTTATAAATTTATTTAAGTTTTAATTTTTTTTTTAATCTTACAATATTTGATATTAAAAAAGAAATGGATTTGGTGAGCCATAAACTAAAAGTGATATTTATATATTTTATAGAGTCTCACCATTGGGAAATCAGGGTTCACATGAGTTGCTAAATTGAGAAGTGAGTATGGTATCACCATTGAAGGTAAAAAACAACTCATTTTGTATTTCACTACTTAAATTTGAATCTCACCATTGGAGATGGTCTAAGTAAAAAAGAGTGGAGGAAGTGGTATATACTTCCTCCGTTTTTTTTTATATGCATCACTTTAACAATTGCACTATTCACATATCATGGTTGACTTGATTTTTTCACCTCATAAAAATGAATAAATGTTACAGAGTATTATATTATATATATCATTAGATTCGTCATAATGTCTAGTATCATAATATAATTTTGTTACAATTTCTACTAATACACAATTAAAGATATTTATGGTCAAAGTAGCGTCTCAGAAAATGTGCCGGTCAAACTGATGCATATAAAAAAAACATAGGGAGTATCCTCTATAAAAAAATACAATAAAAAATAAATAGTAAAAAAAAAAAAAGTAAACCGAGGCATGCAGCAAGTTAGCAAATCTAAAAAAACAAAAAACAGTTGCTTTTCCCACCCAGCATTATCTAATTATCTTATTTGCTATTAGAAAGATAAGTCTCAAAAAAAAAAAAGGACATGAAGGGTATTATTGAATTTGTTACTACTGTACAATTGCCCTTTTTGCCGAAAACAACAATTCTCTTTTTAGAATGTTATAGATGTAGTCCGATTTGATTAGTGTAATTGATGAGCGAAACATTGGTATAATATGATATGAGAGAACCATTAGTGAGGAGAAAAATAGTAAAATTGTTGGAAGTTTCCAAAAACAGAAATGAAGCTTTTATTTAAATACGGTCATAAAAGGAAATTTGAGCTTTTATTTAAATACGGAGTGTATTAAACTATAAGTACATAATTTAAGTAATAATGAATAATGTGTGCATTGGTAAGCGTAAAATCTCTAGCGTTTTAATTACAAAAAAGAGGTACATTTAGTCATGGATACATTGGGAAAGCTACATGTGTTGCACATACTTAATACACTTCATTGACCAACACAATCATGCCTTTACCTATTACTTATCTTGGCTGAAAATATTAGAGAGATCGGGATTTGAATATCTAACCTTTCACTCTAAATTTAAGTTATTTAAGTAAAATAAGGTTATTTAAGTTAAATACGGAGTAATTAATAAATTTAGTAAGGATCCAAACTGGGCTCAATAGAAGGTGACATAATGTACCTTTTGTACTAGTGTTTAAATTGGAATGTATGACATATTTTGTAAGTTTAAATGCAAGGGGTAGTCAAAGACCAGTCATATTGTCATGGTTAGTCCAAAACAAAAGCAAGTAATACAGTAGATGTATGAGTATTAGTAATAGTTAGGGAAGCTCAATATTAATCCTTTAAGAAATTGTTTGTTTAGAGAGATAAAAGAGGTCTGGGTGTAAGCATAAGAGTAGAGATTTGAGAATTCTTTTATTTGTTTAGAGGGAGATAGATTCTTATATACACCAAATGATCAAGGAAAAAGTATTGTAATTATTGCTTATTTAATTATCAAATGATCGAGCAAAGAATATACCCTTTGATGCACCTTTGAATGTATTATATACTACGTATATTAAAATAAATAAATAAATAAATAAATCTCCACCCTTAGATTTTAATAACCACCGACGGCTCAGATTAAAACATTAAAAATCACTTACTCTTCTCTTTCACCCCCTCCCACGTTTCTATTTTAGTTACCCTTTTTTTTAATAAGCTCCATAATCACACTTCATTCTCCCTTAATAGATCAATTGACCAAAAAATAATTGATCGGCAAAAAGGACGAATGTTGCAGTATTATCTTGTTGCTTTGACGAAAACTTTCAATCACAATTGAGGTATGGACTGCTATTTGTTTTTTTATATATAATAATGTCTAGACTTGTTGATTGCCGGCTTGAATTCTTGTTCTTTTGTTTGATTTTTTTTTTTTATTATATCAAATCAAGTGGTTTAACTAAATAGTATATGATTTTGTTATTTTCTTTGATTGATTATTGTCTTTGTATGTTTATATTGTAAAATAGGTACATACATACTCTGTAGTATCTAACAATAGCACACCATTAATGTTTTTTTAATTACATCATCAATGGGATTTGCTAATGTATTCGATACATGTTTATTGTTACCCCTTATGAAGGCAATCAAGGCAATGGATAATGTCAAGCCATCACTAGGAATGATATTTAATAACTTAGATGAAGGAGCAGAATTTTACAAACGGTACGCACATAATATTGGTTTTAGCGTTAGGTCTTCAACGGAGGTGAAAGATAAGAAGACTGGTTTGGTTATATGGAAATATTTTTTGTGTTCTAAAGAAGGTTATAATCAGCCTACAAATCAATTTATGAATGGGGGTAAATCTAAAAGGTTGAAAGAAACAAGAGAAGGGTGTGGTGCAAAAATCAAAATCAAACGAACGGAAGAGGGTAAATATGAGATTAAGGAGTTTGTTGAGCACCATACCCATGCACTTGCAACTCCTACAAAGAGACACCTTTTGAGATCGGCAAGAAAGGTTAATTATATGCATAAGGTTGTTTTATTCACATGTAGTCGAGCCAATATAGGACCTGCCAAAGCATATCAGTTGATTAAAAATCAAATTGGAGGATATGATAAAGTTGGATGTACGCAAAAAGACCTTCAAAATTATCAAACAGGACTTAAAATTATGATCAGTGATTATGATGCACAGATGTTTAAAGAGAATTTTGAAAGAAAAAAAGAGCTTGATCCTTCTTATTATTTTGCATATGAGGTAGATGATGAACATCGGTTAAAGTATTTTTTTTGGGCCGATGGCATTGGGAGAAAAAATTATGCCACTTTCGGTGATATTGTCTCTTTTGATACGACATATGGAACAAATAAATACTCATTGATATTTGCTCCATTTACCGGAAGAAATCATCATCGACAATGCATTACATTTGGTGCTGCATTTTTGTGTGATGAGAAACCGAATCCTTTACTTGGTTATTTGAGAAGTTCTTAGAAGCAATGGGGGGTCATAAACCTAGATGCATAATCACCGATCAGGATCCAGCAATGAAAGTTGCAATAAAAAATATATTTGATACCTCTTCTCATCGGTTTTGCATGTGGCATATTTTAAAAAAAGTTTCTGAGGAGGTAGGTGGAAGTCTTAATAGTAATGAGGATTTTCAAGATAAATTTAAATCATGTGTGTGGCAATCAGAGACTCCCGAGGAATTTGAGCATAGTTGGACACAAGTTGTTAATGAGTTTGAGCTCACAAAAAATGAGTGGTTCTCTTCTATGTACGAGATACGACATTCATGGATACCTGCATACTTCAAGGACTTGTTCTTGGCTGGTTTATTTAGAACAACTTCTATTTCTGAAAGTGAAAATTCAGTATTTGGTAGTCTTACAGATAAATGGCTCAATTTGGTTGAATTTTGGGTTCGATATGAAAGTATTATTGACAGGCAGAGGCATAACCAAAAAAAATCTGACCATGACACATCACATTCACTACCTATATTGAAGACAAATCATAATATAGGTATTTATACTCATGCAAATTTTTATGTCTTTCAAAAGGAATTTTGGTGTTCTAGTATGTATTGTGGAGTTAAGGAGACCAAAGAGGAAAATGGAAGTATAATATTTGCAGTTCATGATAGTAATCCTTGGAAACCAAAGCAAAGAATTGTAGCTTATAATACTTTTGACAATGTGGCTCACTGCTCATGTAAGTTATTTGAACAAGATGGCATTCCATGTCGTCATATTCTTTGTGTTTTCAAGGGCAGAGGAATTGATGCAATACCATCATATTATATTGTTCATAGATGGACTAAAAGTGCACCTTGCTCACCTATATTTGATATGGATACTGTTGTAGGTGAAGGTTGTTCTCAAAGTCAACTAGCTAATACAGAAATATCTGAGTTATGGAAAGATTTTCATGGTTGTGCAGAATTGGTCGGGGTATGATATTGATAAAATTCGTTTTTTAAGGAATGGGATCATAGACTTAAAAAAATCTCTGCTTGAGAGTACCAGTGCCTATGTAAATGACAAGACAAATGATTTGGAAGCATATGTTGAGTCTACCATTCCAGAGAGAATTGATATTCTTCCACCAAAGCATTCAATAACTAAAGGAAGTGGCAAGCGAATACCAAGTGGGAAAGAGAAAGCTATTGAAGATAAGCAAAAGCGACAAAGACTTTGTAAATCTTGTGGGAAATATGCACAACATGATAGTCGCAATTGCCCTATGAAGGAGGCTTAGGTTAGCTATTTCTTAAACTAGCTGTATATAATTTCTCTACTATTTTGTAATTATCTCTCACATCAGCTCATTGTTAAGAGTGTATTTTTGTGTTAGCTATTGCAGGTGCAGGTCACAGGCACAGGTACTTGTGATGCTTATCAAGATTCAAGTACTTCAGAGTTCAGATGGTGTTAGGTTGAATGTTTGGAGGGTTATTCCCTTTTTGTTTCACATGAACATATAACTGATTTTATTTTAATTGTAATATTGTAGTTGGGGTTGAATGACAGATATTGATCTTGGATAATGATTACCAAATTTCATTATGGATTACATTTCTATTTGGTTCACCTCTATTCTAACATACTCCATATGTAATTTGATTTTTGCTACATTGATTTCAACACATTACTAATGGCAAAATGCCAATGTGACCATTATTACATCATTCATAAAACATAATAAACTCAAGAAGCAATTTAAGAATTGACATATTGATAACCTATAAGGGAATCGAACCCACAACCTTGTGCAAATGCACAATGCTCTACCATTTGAGCTAATAGGTTTCTTCACAACATTACTTTTACTTATATAATATCCGAAAATGCAGCTTATCAATAATGCAAAATATAACACATATCTTTGATGTAGTAATGTCGAGGTAGGCACAATATACAACTTGGCCAATCAATTTTTCAAATGATACAACAGAGAGTTACTCTGCTTATCACATTATATCTCAAAAAAGGAGATATGTATTGACATTGGAGAAATATTAAGCCCCCAAATCTCCATTACCAAAAAATCTCCATTATACATCACTCGTCTTATCCACTAATTGTGTCAAACAATATATCTAGGCACTAACCAAATAACCATCACCAATGATATCATAAGGATTCGTCAATAATGAATCAATATAACTAATAAAAAAATATTAATAAAAACACAAAATTTGGGTCAAAGAACTAATTTCTTATAAAACATAATTATCGAAATTGTATATTAATAATCAAATATTTCTTTAACACATAATTATCGAAATTATAAAATAATAATCAAATATTACGTTTAAATCTAGATCTTTAAAAGTAAAATTTCAATTCACCAAAAGCAATAAAAACGTTTAATGGGAAACCCCTAATTTCAATTAGAAACCCCAGAAAGTAAAATCGTGAAAACCAAACGTTAAAATTACCTTGGATGAGTTGGATTGATCTTCATCCTGTGAAAATTATTGCTTGTATGAATTAAGATCCTAAGAGATTGGAAGAAACAAAAGTAAGGAGAAGGGAAAAAAAGAGAAGAGAGCGAAAGAAAGGCAAGTAGGCAACCAACAATTATACAGCATAATGGAAATGAAATAGAAACGTGGGAGGGGGTGAAAGAGAAGAGTAGGTGAATTTTTAATGTTTTAATTAATCTGAGCCGTCGGTGGTTATTAAAATCTAAGGGTGGAGATTTCTTTTCTCATTTCTTATTTCTCATTCTAGCAAATCCCTATATATATATATATATATATATATATATATTAAAGAGATGAGGATAATAAAGGGGGTGTGGATAAGGATTTAAAAAAATTAGCTATTTCTCCAAAATAATAACTAGGGGGTGGTATAAGGGATCGGGATAAATACAAGGGATCAAAGACTTTATAACCTTAATGAAAGAGGAAGAGGAGGATTGGAGGATAGAGGAGAAAATTAATAAAGGTAACAAGTAGTTCTCTTATTTCCCAATTTACTTCTCAATTATGACCAAGCAAAAGACAACATAATTTTTATCCTTATCTTACCTACTAATTTCATACTACATATCATTCATCTCACCTTCCTTTCCTCCTCATCCCTATCTCGATTACCAACAGCACATGTGATATTATTTGAAGCACAAGATTCTAACCTATCAATATGAGCCATACGAATTATTAAAAGCCCATATTAATTAGTGCAATGAATGTTTGAATCATAACCACTTATCATCTAGTATTTGAATTGAAAGTCAATTGAGTGTCAATTGAACAAATGGGAATAAAAGATACAATTATAGCTACCCACTGTGACTGATTTTATTATAAACTGTCGGTTGTACCTTACAACGTACAACAATTTATCATATTTGTTTATCTACACAAAATGACAAAAGCAAATTTGTCTCGCTCATTTTATTTCAACTTTTTTATATTACTAACACAAAAAGAACAAATTTGTCATGTATTACACAATAAAATAAAATTGATCTATTCATTTATGCAAATTGCCAAAATCGACTTGCTAATTCGTGCAAATAAGCAAAATTGTTTGTTCATCCATGCATATGAGTAAGCTAGGCATCTATCTTTAACTTATAAGGTACAACCGGTTGTATGGTGAAGAAGTAACTAATAAAGTAGAAGTTTAGGTAATCACTTCTACCATAAACCTAGGCATACAAACATTCCAAAACGCATATCTCATACTCTGTACATTTTTAACATAATACTTCATTCACACACCACCACAAATCTACTACAAACACACCACCATTAAAATCAATAAATCATTTTTTCGGGTATCTAAAATAAAGTAGAAGTTCGAATAATAACTTGTACCTCAATCGAGTGTATATACATTCAAGTGATACACGTCTCACTCATACTTAACATATATCACACACCAACACAAACTCACACCACCATCAAAATCAATACACCATTTTTTTTTTTATCAAGACACCCAAATATATAATAGAAATTACGACTTTGTCCGTCGCCGAAACTTGAAAAAAAAAAATCGGGCGAGCGTGGGATCGATGAGAGTCAAAGTAGATACGCCGTAACCTCAGAAAAAGATTACAGTAGCACTCACTACTACACCACTCTCATTCCCCCCTCCTCTCTCTCTTCTTCCCCCCAAATTTCCTCACTTTCTCTCTCTTCTCCTCCCCCTTCACCTGGGTTTCGGATCCACCCACCATTTTCCCAAATCAATCAATCCAAACCCCCAAAACAATAAGATTCAAGCCTTAATTTTCGTGGGGTTTTTCTGAATTTAATTGATTCAAAGTGGGGTGGCAGCCAGTAAAGGACCTTCAATAGGAGAGAGAAAATGGAGTCTCTTGGGAATAACAATGGCGGAAGCGGAGGTGGAGTTGGAGGAAAGAGAAAGATTGAAGACCAAGTTGAACTTGCGAAGCAAAAAGCTCAAGCTATCGCCGCTCGCCTTCTCAGCGACGCCGATTCTAAGCGCCCTCGTACTCTTCCAGATTCTTCTTTGACTCCTCCTGACTATTCTTCTCCTTCTTTCACCTCCTCTCATTCTTCGTTTCCTGGTATACTTTCAATTTTCTGCAATTTTTTAGGGTTTCCCCCCATTTTCAGATTCATCGCTATTCAATTTTTAATTTTCTGATATTTTATTTTTTAGGTTTGAATTTTGTATTGTACTTGCTTTGCCTGTGAAATTTATTGAGAGTTTTTTGCTAATTTTTTCTGTAAATTATGGTGGATTGATTTAATTAAGTTGCAATTGAAGTTTTAGAATGCAGATTTCAATGGAATTCCTCTCTATTTGATTTTGTTATATGTTCATTGAATTTGTGTTTGATTATGTTCAAAGTATGACCTGGGAATTTGTATGCCATGCAAAGAGAATTGCTCCATAACCTTATTTGTATTGGTAATTGATGATTTTTTGTCGGTTTTTCGCCATGTTTAAAAAGTTGTGTTTTTGATTGCTCAACTAGCAACTAGTGTGGGGAGTGTATCTTCGGAATTTTAGTTATATTTCTTCCACAATTTTTTGTGTAGTTAATGGTTTTGAAAGAAATGAAATTATTAATTTCGAACTGCAAGTGTCAGTGTTGTTTGAAGTTTTTGGAGATGCCTATTCTATTCTTGGCTATTGGGTCATTGCTTGTCATCTTTTAGGTGTAGTCGTGTAGAGCTTTGAATTTTTTTTTTTATTTTGTGTAGTTGATAAGTAATTTGATTATAGTCGTGTTATACATGCCTTTGAATTGAGCTAATGCCTATAATCCCACATTTCCCGTAGCAGTCCAATAACGAATGTTTTTGCTCTTTGTGCATGATGCCATTTGGAATACCAGTGCCGTATACAACTCAAACAAATCAGTACAGTAATGTACCAAGCAGCAAGAAAATCGTTATTCCAAATGGCAAGGTCAGTTTTGTCTAGAAATTGTCTCATAACGATGTATGCCATTACCTGACCTTACCCTTCTCATGTGTATGCTACTTGCTTTGCTTCTGGTTGCAGGTTGGAGTTATTATTGGAAGAGGAGGAGAAATGATTAAAACTCTTCAACTAGAATCAGGTGCTAGGATCCAGATAACTCGGGATTCAGAATCTGATCCTTCTTCTTTGACAAGGGATGTTGAGTTGATGGGTACCCAGGAGCAGATTAGCAGAGCAGAACAACGAATTAATGAAGTCATTGCTGAGGTGAGAATGATGCCTTAATATGATTATTTTTAATTATATTTTGTTAAATTCTATTATAATCAAAACTTTATTGTGGCTAAGCAGACAGATGCAACAAGTTCTGCTCCATCTGGAAACAGAGGTCCTCCTCCCCCACAAGCTGGAGGTGAACAGTTTGTGATGAAAGTTCCTAATGACAAGGTATTTTAAGTTTTTAACTGTCTTTTGAAATTTTATGACTTTCTGCTTTGATTTATTTGTGAACATCTCTATATTAGGTGGCTTTGGTAATTGGAAAAGGAGGTGAAACCATAAAAACGATGCAAAGCAAGTCTGGAGCTCGTATTCAGGTTTGTACATTGTTTATTTACGAGAATGCTATTTCTTACACTAAACTCGCTTTTGATGTTTTATTAACTGGCAAGTTAGGTTTTGCCTTTTCTTTTTCATTTGATGGTTGAAAATTTTGTCAGGTCACACGGTTTGGTGATGTCATGTTTGTTCTGGGTAGAGCCAGTCGGTTCAGTTTCTTTGCAATGCATTATACATTTGTGACACATTTATTCTCCTATTGTTTTGGGGGAGGGAGGTTTCTCAGATTTTGCAGTTTAGTATTGTCTTTGCTCTGACTTGAGGCAGTTGGTTCATTTTCTTTGCATCATATTACATGTTTGCGACACATTCTCACTTTAGTTTTAGATTTTTCTGGTAGCTCTCATTTTCGTGATGTTCTGGGTTTACAGGTTGTCCCGCTTCATCTTCCTCCTGGTGATGCCTCAACAGAAAGAAATATATTTATAAATGGAACACCAGAGCAAATTGAGTCTGCCAAAGAGCTGGTTAATGAAGTTATTAGTGGGGTAAGCTGTTATTAACACTCGTTCCCTAAGCGGCTGATTGACTTGTTCCAGCCTTCTTGCTTCAATTTACTTGTCATAAATCCTTCATGTATTCTGTATGGCTATTAGCATTCTTGTACAACTTTTTAATGTTCTTGTGTCAATTCCAGAATCGTTCGAAGGTTTTGTCTGGGACTAATACATACCATCAGTCTGGATATCCTCCTAGTGCTGGTTGGGCTGCCCAAGGTCAACCTTCTGCACAGCAGGCTCCTGCATATGGCTACTCACAGCCTGGAGCTTATGCCCCACCTCCTTATTATGGTGGCTATGCTCCGCAGCCCAATGCTTGGGACCAAAATCAAACAGCTGCGCCAACTCAGCAGCAGAGTACTGCCTATAGTGCGTATGGACAAGCTCAACCACCATCTTCAACTCCTCCACATGCTAATTACAACTACAGCCAGATGCCACCAGCTGCAGGATACAGTTATCCAGGGTACCCCCAGCAGCCACCAAGTTACGGAGATGTCTCAGCTCAGACTACATCATCCCAGCCAGATGGGACTGCTACCGTTCAAACTTCTCAACCAGGTTATGGAGCCCCTGATGGTACGACCCAAACTCAACCCCAATCTGCATATGCAACAGGCTACAGTCAGCCCCCAGCTGCCCCTGCGAATGGTTATAGTGCTTATCCAAGTTATTCTGGTGCAGCACCTACTCAGCCAGCTTATTATCAGGCAGGTTATCCACAGACAGGTTATGGACAGCAGCAAGAAGGTCAAGTTGCAAGCCAGGCATCATACTCGTATTACGGACAAAGTGGGTACCCTCCATCCCAAGCCCCTGCTCACGCAGGTTATTATCAGAGTGGTTATCCTCCAGCCGCTGCCCCACCACAAGGGCCACCTCAATCCCAGCCGCAAGCAACTAATGGTGCATCCCAAACATCTTATGCAGACGGTGGAGACTCAACTACTGGCTCTGGTGCTGCTGCTACTGAGGAAAGTGAAAATCCCCAAAGCTGACAATTCAGTTGACAGGGGCATGTTGTGTTTGCACCCTTCTATTGTAGTATTTCTGTCTCTTAAAGTTCCTTCTCAGTGAAAGTTTCCTTTAATTGTTACCATTTGCCCGAAAACTGTAGGGGCTCATGATTGACTTGAAGGTGCTCGAATATTTTTTGAGTCAACTTATTTAAATTTTGTTTATGTTGGCTATGTGATCTTAGATTCTTTCACATATCCCGTGCCTTAAAAATGAACAAGAATTGATATTACAGGCTAAGAATTTCTTTTGGATTATAAAATATTAATAGGCATAGACTCTTTAGTCTGCTGTTTTCTTCTGTGGAACTTGATACAATAAGTACTAGGTTGAGAATTATGCAACTTGGGTTTTGCAAGTTTCTATTTATATTTTGCTTAAGAAAACCAATTAGCAATAAAACAAAAAAGTCTTTAATGTTTCAAATTATCATGAGTACTATACAATCAACATTATTTTATGTTATTAGTGCTTTGATTTCATGTTCGCACCAGTGGGCTAGTGGTAGAATAGTACCCTGCCACGGTACAGACCCGGGTTTGATTCCCGGCTGGTGCATTATTTTTTAATTTTTATAAAATATGTGTAGTATAAAATCAAAATCGGTTTTTTCACCGTATGGTACTTTCGATTTTTTTTAGTTGTAACTTTGGGGTATTATTGGTATTATTTGAGAGAGATAAAATATTCTAAAATTACAACTAAAAAAAATCGGAGGTAGTAGCTACACTTCAAAGATCAATACATAGTAAATCTAAAAAAAAAAAAAAATTAAAAATTACATTTTAGAGTTTTTTTTTTTTTTTCCTCCTCACGTGTGGCATACTTTATCATTTAGTACTTGATTTGGTGGGTGTTTATTCTGACTTTTAGAAGATTCCAAGTAATCGTATTTAAATTTGTAAAAGCCTCTTAAATTATCAAACAGGGATCCGTGGCGCAATGGTAGCGCGTCTGACTCCAGATCAGAAGGTTGCGTGTTCGATTCACGTCGGGTTCAAACCCCCGAATCCCAACACGGAATTTTTTTTTTTTTTTTTTTAATGTCAATTATGTACACCATAATCTTTAAACAAGCTTTCAAGAGTCATAACAAAAAAAAAAAAAAAAAAAATGTGGTAGTGTGGGTTTTTGTTAAATTCATTTCACGATATATTTAGGATAAAAACTTTTTATGGTTTTTCTACATATGAATTTGATGTTATAAAGGGAAAAAGGATGAACTCGGTCGATGAAGAAATAGGAGATCGATTAATCACTCTTTAATTATAGCACCAGACTTTGTTTGATTTACAAAGGGAAAACACAAGCGTCAAATAACGTTACAACAACCCATTGTTGTAAAGAGTTACAAAGTTTGCATACCATAGGCGTAGCAAAACAAATTTTATATAAACATCATGACATGAATAGGAGAGAATTAAAGCTTTCTTTTCATTCTCCCCCTTTGAAAACCCATCACTTGTTCACGGTCGAGTGTCTTTGGGACTGATTCCAACCCATTTTCTAGCACTTATACTTCATCAAACAGCATATATAATCTCTCCACTACTATCAAGGTCAAGCTCTGGATCCGATTCTAGATCGTCTTCCATATCATCATCAATGTCCAAGCTGCCAGTTAAATACTTGTTTAGACTCTGGGATCCAGCTGCAGGAATAGTTGCCTCTGAAATAATCTGCATGATCTCATCAATACTTTGCATAGGCTGATCTGGCTCTTCATACTGATTATTTGCGGCGTTCTCATCCATGAGATCTGCTGGTAGGTTCTTCAGAAACCATTCGTGCTGCTTTATTTCCGGAATGCTAATTCTCTGACAAATAAATGACTCACAAGTTCAGTTATCAGGTAAAGCAGATTCATCTCACATTGGATGGGGAGGTTGGTAATGTAACACAAAACGTAATAGATTAAACAGCAAAAAGCTACTCCTTCAAGGCAAAAAGTTCTTGATATAAGTCACTAAATCATCACACAAGCTCCTATCGAAATAAATTATACTCCCTTTATTCGAAATTAATAATTACAACTATTTTAAAATGTCCAAATAAAGGCGTCATATTTTCTAACGTGGATTGCAATGTTTTATATAAATTACCAATATGCCACATTGCAGCTACTTTAAATTAAGTGATGGGCTTTATCATGTCAATACATTTAATCAGAAACTGCTAGAAAATGTGACAACAAACTTGAAAGATGGAGTAATACACAAGCTAGACTGAACTTGGTGAGGGCACTATCATCAAAAGTTCAAAACAACCAGATGCAAAGATATCAACCAAGCAATGCAACAAAAATACATGGTAATGAACACAAACAAAAATGAGAAGAATCGAACAAAATTTCATAAACTCATAAGAGATTTACCTTTGCCGGATCAGCAACAAATATCCTTGAAAGCAGATGTTGACATTCTGGAGATATATGTACATAGTCAGGAATAGAGTATTGGACATTTAAAATTCGCTGCAACAGCAGAAATCACTAAGGGTCAGACAGGCAACCAAAGAAGCCACCACCTTGGTATATAAAATGGTAAATGACTTACATGTATTGTTTTGCGAAAATTTTTGGGTTCCTCAGGGTCCTCAAATGGGTAAGCCCCAACCAACATTACATACAAAGTTACCCCACAAGACCACACATCTGCAATCTGAAATGGCAAGCAAAGATGAATAAGAGTATTCAAGTGTAGCCAACTAGCCACCACTTAATAGTCTTAACATCAAAGAGTGCAGCATGTTTAAATTTCCCACTTCTTCAAGAACTGGTAATATGTGATACTCGTAACATAAATGGCAATTTATATTAGCTTTCGAATGACAAGCTTTATCCAAAACATTAGTAGTCATTTATAGTTCAATATGACCCAGATTTCTCATGTACACCCTGAAGATGATATAAGAAAATGGAAGAGAAATATACAGATGCACACAAGAGACAGTGTGACGAGCATATAACCTTGCCATCATATTCTTTCTTGAGTAAGACCTCAGGTGCAATATAAGCAGGAGTTCCAACAGTTGATTTGGGTTGAGAATGCAGAACAGAGGACTGAAAGTGAGCAACACATACAAATAAATGTGAGAATCAATTGTAGGAGCAGCTAACATTAACTGAGGCAGGACAACAGGAATGAGGGGCAGCGGGGAAATTAACAGCCATGTGAAGCACAAGTATGCAGAGCAACAGTAACAAAATTGCTCTAGAAAAAGCATGTACCTTAGAGTACCCAAAATCACATATCTTCAAGCGAGGAACTGGACTTCCATCCAGTAACGTATTCTCCAACTTTAAGTCTCGATGGCAAACTTGCTTCAAGAAGCAAAAGCACGAAGAAAATTGGCCTTAATGAGAAAATGTATACAAAAAGAAGAAAACCATGAATAGAGAGAGAATTAATGATAGAAGTACCATTGAATGACAATAGCTGACCCCGGATATCAATTGTTGAAAGAAGAAACGTGCCTAATGATAAGAGGAAAATCATCGTCAAATTTAGTTACGCAACTACTCCACAACAAGTTACTAGCAAAAAGCTCAAAAAATCACAAGCCAGTAAATAATCGATCACCTCATCCTCACTGAACCGTCCAGCAGTACAAATACGTTCAAACAGCTCTCCACCCGAAGCATACTCCATAACAATAGCCAAATGTGTAGGAGTCAATATAACCTAATAACGAAACAATCAACAGTTAAGACACTTTGCTACAACTAAACACTTCAAGAGAAACGAGCAAGAGGAGTATACACTACACAAATACAAACCTCCTTGAATCTGACAATGTTGGGATGTCTCAATGACCTATGATTAATAATTTCTCTCTGCACATTCTCGTCTATCTGTACACATAACATAATCAACTTATTAACATAATGCAAAATCTCAGTAACATTTATATATTTCAAATCATCAATATATAACTATCACTAAAACAAAAGCCGCTAACATCATCACTGTGCACATGACATGTTCTTCTTAATTCTTCTTTCTCATTTACATAAATTTATACTTCAATCTTCCAAAATACACATGATTTTGCATTTTTCCACGCATGTTTATTGCAACACTTTTCCAAATTCTTAGCTTCAATTTTCGGATACTGAAACCCATAGCGATCAGATAATGAGACCTCAAATGCACAATTCTTTGTTTACATTCACTTTTTCTGTTACATAAAATTGTGGGTATTATAAAAATTTAGCAGATGATCACATTTACTGCAGAATACAATCTCTAACCATATAGTGGTAATTATATAATCACTAAAACAAACATTATAAAATTATAGAAGTAATATTAAATTACAACTAATCACAAAACCCAAAACAATAACTAACCACAACATCAAACCCCTAATCCCAATGAGGGTCGGCTACATAAACCAACATCAACAAACGAAATAAAATAAAATAAAATAAAAATGGACTGACCTTCTCACCTCGCTCGATATATTTAACAGCAACAAGTTCATTAGTAGTTTTATCTCTCATCAACCTAGCAACCCCAAAATTACCAGACCCAATATCTTTCACCAATTCATAACGATCACTGTTGTGCATTATCGGCAAATCTGCACTCAAATTCACTCCTCCTCCGCCGCCACCCGCCGCCGTCCGATCCATTTTCACTTTCTCTCTCTTCCCAAATTCAATCACCAAAAACTTCCAACTAATTGATAAAATACACCATTTTCATCATCTTCATAATAATAATAATAATAATAACTCCCAAAAGGAAAATTAAAAAAAGGGGAAATTTTGTTGGAAAAAAGGGTACGTGTCGAAGATATGAAATCACGTGAAATTTGAAAAGGGTGATTGAAGATTAAAGTAAGAGTCCTGTGAATTGCAATTATAAATCCCAAAATTTGCCCCTTTTTAGGAAAAAAAAAATGATCACAGTTCAGAAATTAGGGTTTTGCAGAGTTAGTTGGGTGTTTCACTCGTGAATTTTTTTCTATTTTATTTTTTTTGGGGGGGGGGGGTGGGGAAATTTAGCAGAAGATGGAAGACATGGATGGTTGAAGATGATGTTGCCAACCGTTTTTTTTTAAAAAAAAAAAATAATAAAAATTTGATTTTAGGGATGTGAATAGTGGGAAATGATGAAGAAGGTGTTATTGTAGGAATTGAATTAGCGGCTGAATATTAAAGTAGGCAACTACTACATGTAATAAAAAGCAAGTTGTGGGAGATATTTATGACTGATTTGCCCATGCTTAGATAAGGTTCACAAGTCACCAATTAAAGCTTCTACGGGGTACTTCCTCCGTCTCATAAAGGTTTGTATGGCGTATTGGCACGTAGTTCTAGAAGAAAGAAGTGTGAGGTTGTGTACTGTCCCTAAGGTCTATTTCTTGCATTGATTTAATCTGATTTGGTATGATTTGGGTATATTGTAGCTTTATAATTACGTCAATCATTTAGAAAAAAAATTATAAAATAACATGTTATTAGATTCATATTTATGTGATATTTTCAAATATGAAAATTACCCGATTATTGAATGTGATGATATATATTGATCAAAGAGTCTCAAAAAAAAAAAAGACATAATCTGTTTTCCAAATAAAAAATGTGTAAATCAAATGATATAATCCAATTAAAAGTTGTAACCTCACCCACAAGAAGGGATAGACATTAGTGGTTATAGCACACCTCATAGGATCGGTGATATCATCAATCATTAGTTAATAGTTATGGTGCAATCATCAATCATTAGTTAATAGTTATGGTGCAATCATCAATCACTTGTGATGATGAGTTAACTCACTTGAACATGGGAGAAAAGACTTTGGTAAATAAAGGGGAGTTATTGAAACAATAAACAAACAACTAATGAATCTAGAGAGCAACTAAACTAGCAAAATTTGGTGGTGTTGTACCAATGAATGGATGGAATCCACTATAACTATCAACAATGTATCAGATCTCTTAAATCATTGTCTTGTATTTTGTAGATTGGTTCGCTCAATAGAGGGGACGACTTTGCCTATAATAGTTGAAACACTAGAATTGAGATAAAAGAAGAGGGTGATCATATATTTATATCATATTCACATCCTCATTGATTGTCTCTTAAGACTCAATTAGGTTGGGAATCAACTATTATGATCGTTATTGAACCTAATTATTGTTGATTCTTTAAACATTTATAGATTGAAATGCTTAAATTTCTAACACTTTGAAGTAAGTGTAAAGTGTTATTCAAATTTACAAGTATTGACAATATTAATTTGAAAAAGACTAAATGTAACTCTTAATGCAGATGACTCACGCTATGACACCAAAAAAAAAAAAAAAAAAATCATTCCATACTCTACAAAAGTCATCCTAACCTTCATGACATACATTATTCCATACGCTATGTGAAAATTTCATGTACCAAATAAACGTCTAATGGTCTCATACGGTCATACCCAAAAAATGAGCTTGTAATAACACAAACACACACACACAGGGTATGTGTTACACTTTTTTTTTTTTAGTTTGCCCCACCCGATTCACCGACTCGGTTTTTTTGCATTCGGTGAGGCTCGAACTAAAACCTTTCTTAAGAGGCATCAAGCTGCATACCACTTGAGCCAACTCTTGTTGGTGTGTTATGTGTTACACTAAGGGCCTGTTCACTTTAGCTTAATTTCAGTTCAGTTCAGCTTCAATCTGTTCAGTTTAGTTCAGCTCCTAATTTCCTTCTCTCATAAAATGTTGATTTCATCTCTATTCAATTCAGTTCAGCTCCAATCAATTCAGTTCAGTTCATCTCCTAATGTCTTTCTCTCATAAAATATTCATTTCAGCTTTATTTAATTCAGATCAGCTCCAATCAGTTCAGATCAGTAAATGTGAACAGTCCCTGAGACATGCTACATTATTTTGACTGTTGAAGTGAGTTGAGAACTTAAGAAAACCAGGATAAGAACTGGAAAACTACTAGGCTGGAGCACAAATCAAAACTCAGAAATGCTGTTAGTTAACCTGAGCAAACCACAACAACAACTCTATCCACTCTCTCTCCTCAACTCTCTTCCTCCTCCTTCAATCCCTAAAATCTCCACTTTCTCTCTCCCCTTCTTCTTCCTCAATCCACCATCTTCATCACCCCACAAAAACCCCCTTTCTCTCTCCTCCACGTCATCACCACCATGCCTGAAAACCACCCCACTTGCACCCCGCGCTACTTCACCTGGAACTTCCGTCGAACAGTTGGTGGGCGAACCCGAAATAGAGACCGAAACAGATAATGATGTGGGTGTTGATTCAAATGAGATAGAATTGCATAATTTTGACATTGAATGGGATAAAAATGGTGGTGAAATGAGGAAAATTGATATGCAGTTCGATTCTCCGGTGGTGGAGGTGACGGAATTGGAGGAATTACCGGAGAATTGGCGGCGGTCGAAGATTGCTTGGCTTTGTAAGGAGTTACCTTGTCAAAAACGTCCCACCCAAATTCGACTTCTAACTGCCCAGAAAAAATGGATGCGGCAACAGGATGCTACTTATATTGCGCACCATTTTCTTCGTATTCGTCTAAATGATGCTGCGTTTTCGGTATGATTTTGTGTTTTCTCTATTTTTTTTGTTTGAATTCGATGTTGGATTTGTTGTTTATGATTAGGAACTTTATGTGTTATTGCTATGTTTGGATTAGTAGACAGAAATTAAGTTATACCTTGGAGTATGGTTTTGGATGATAGAAGCAAAGTTTAGTGATTGAGAGAGAAGAAATCGGTTTTTCGATTGATTTGTTGTTTGTAATGGAGATTGGATTGATTATGGTGGGAGTTACACAAAATTAGTTTGATGTTTAGAAATCTTGGGGCTTTGTTTAGCATAGAATTTTATACCCAAAAGTTAAACTCCTAAATAGGGCTATGGAAATATATGGACTCGGGTGTCAATGAGCACTTGTGTTCTTTTAGTATACAAGTAGCGTTGTGCATTCGGATGATGAAAGCAAAGTTTACATTGATGTTATCCTGCAAAATAAGTGGGGAGAACATTGATGCCCAAAGTTCATGACTTTGCTTTGTTGGGATCTTTTAAGCAATGGTTGAAATTGAAGCATCCATTTTTCGCTAGATTAATCTTTGTATAGGAGATTGTATTGATTGTGGTGAGAGGTGACTCAAAACTAGTTTTATATTTAGAAATTATGGGGCTTTGGCTAGAATAGAATTTCATACCCAAAAGTTAACTTGGTAAGGCCAAGCAAATTAGATCTGGACATGGATGTCAATGAGCATGTGTGTTGTTTTAGTGAATTAGTGTATAAGGAGCATTGTGCATTTAGATGATGAAAGCAAATTTTATATGTATGATATCCAACACCATAGTAAGGAAGAACATTGTCACCTAAATTTCGCTGCTTTGCTTTGTTCGCCTCCACTAAGTAGTGGTTGAAACCAAAGTAATCCATTTTTCGCTAGATTAATCTTTGTAACAGAGATTGGATTGATTATGATGAGAGTGACCCAAAACTATTTTGGTGTTAAAGAGTTTTGCCTAGAATAGAGCTTCATACCTATAGTTAACTTCTAGATAAGGTCATACAAACTAGACCATGGACACGGTTGCCAATGACCACATGTGTTCTTTTAGTGCTCTAGGAATTTTTGCTTGATTAATCTTTGTATGGAAGATTGGATTGATTATGGTGAGAGGTGAATCAAAGCTAGTTTGATGTTTAGAGATTATAGGGCTTGGCTAGTATAGAATTTCACCCCCAAAAGTTAACTTGACAAGGCAGATCTACAGTGTTGTCATTTAGCACTCATGCTCTTTTAGTGTACAAGGGACCATTATGCGTTTGGATGACGAAAGCAAAGTTACAATTTTGATATCCAACAAGATAGTGAAGGAGAACATTGATTCCTAAAGTTCGCTGCCTTACTTTGTTGGGCTCCCTTACGCTGTGGTAGAAATCAAAGTAATCCATTTTCGCCAGTTTGATCTTTGTGTTGGAGATTGGATTGATTATGGTGAGAGGTGACTCAAAACTAGTTTGATGTTCAGAGATTATAAAGCCTTGCCTAGAATAGAATTTTATACCCCTTAGTACACTTGCTAATGCCCTTTTCTAGAGATTTTTTTTTCTATCCCTCCTAAAAGTGAAGCAATGGTAATTTCTCATGGCATTGTCCTATTCTCAAGAACTGATTGACATTCGATATGATTCCTTTTGAATGCAATTGTGATCACTGCATAGGCAAACTGCTCCAGCTTTTCATCTGCTGTTCCCTGGCATGCCTGTAGACATTTTTTAGGATTGCTCCCAAAAATAAAATGAATAATCACTTATAGACAATTGCTTTACAGTGTGTTTGAGTAGAGAAAGGGGAAGGAAAAGAAGGGGAGGGAGGGGGAGAGAGAGAGAGAGAAGAGGGGTGGGGGGGGGGGGGAGGAGGGAAGGGAAGGGAAAAATGATGAGTTTTCCTTCCAAATCTCTCCATTGTTGGAGAGATAAATTTCCTACAATTTAATCCCTCAATTTCTCTCTCCTCCAATTCCCTTCCTTAATAATCCATCCTTCCATTTCCCTTCCCTTCTTTCTTTCTCTCTATTTCTGTCAATCCAAACAAAGTGTTAGTTCCTTGTTTGTGGAATGCATTTTAGGTTTTCTAGTTATTTATAGGTCTATTAAGATGAATAATATATGGTTATGACTAGTGACTACAAATTTGTGTTCCTCAGACTTTATTCTGTATGATGTACTTTATATGCACCTTTTTCTTATATTATATATCCATTAAACATGATAGGTGTACAAGTGGATGATCCAGCAACACTGGTTTCGATTCGATTTTGCTCTGGCTACCAAGCTTGCTGATTGCATTGGTAGAGAGAGGAAGTTTGCAAAATGTCGAGAGATTTATGATGACATTATCAATCAGGGACGGGTACCTAGTGAATCAACATTTCATATCTTGATTGTTGCATATCTCAGTGCCCCGGGTGAGGACTGCCTTAAGGAAGCATGTGAAATTTACTATCGTATGATACATTTAGGAGCTTACCGTCCTCGGCTTAGTTTGCATAATGCTCTCTTTAGAGCTCTAATAAGCAAACCTGCTATTTCTGTGAAGCCGTATCTTAAGCAGGCTGAGTTCATTTTTCATAATCTTGCAACCTGTGGATTAGAGATACGTGAGGAGATTTATAGTGGTCTCCTTTGGCTTCATAGTCATCAGGATACCACTGACAAAGAGCGAATATTTTATCTGTTGAAGGAGATGAATCTGAGGAAAATTCCAGAAACCAAAGATACTCTCTTATCCATTCTGAGGGCTTGTTCGAAAGTAGGTGAAGTGGATGAAGCGGAAAAGTCCTGGCTTAAGCTTCTAAATTGTGATGGTGGTATTTCTCCTCAAGCTTATATGTATAAAATGGGTGTCTATGCTGAGGTTGGGGATCCTCTGAAGTCTTTGGATATATTTAGAGAAATGCAGGAGCAGTGTGGACAGATAAACAATGTGGCATACCAGAAGATCATAGAGATTATGTGTAATAGTCAAGAGGTACAGCTTGCCGAGTCTCTTATGAAAGAGTTCGCTGGGAGTGGTCTAAAGTCTCTTACCACATCTTATGTGGATCTCCTAAATATGTATTACAAATTAAGCTTACATGATAAAGTTGAGTCCACCTTCTTGGAATGCCTTGAGAAATGCCGCCCAAATCGGGCTATCTATGGTAGCTACTTGGACTCATTGGTGAAAACTAGCAATATTGAGAAGGCAGAGAGCATCTTCAACCAGATGTTAGAGAATGAGGCTATTGGTGTCAGCAGCAGGTCATGTAATAGCCTTTTAAGTGGGTACTTAGCTTGTGGGGATAACGCGAAGGCTGAAAAACTCTATAGGTTCATGCGCCAGAAGAAATATGAGGTCGAGTCCTCTTTGATGGAGAAGCTGGAGTACCTTTTTACCTCCGCCAAAAAATTTATTGAGAAATATGTGACCTTGAAACTGACTCCAGAACAAAGAGAGACTTTGGTGGGTTTGCTGCTTGGTGGCTTGCAAATAGAGTATGCAGGGGAAAAAAAGCTACATTTTGTTCATTTTAAGTTCAAGGATGATTGTGGTATACATACAATCTTGAAAAGACATATATATAATGAGTTCCACGAATGGCTACAACATTCCAATGGCTCAACAGATGACATTGATGATATCCCTTCAGAATTTTTGACAGTCCCACATACTTGTTTTGGGTTTTATGCTCATCAGTTCTGGGCAGAAGGAAAACAGAGCATTCCCAAATTAATTCATCGGTGGTTAACACCACGTGTTCTTGCTTACTGGTTTATGTATGGTGGATACACTACACCAAATGGGGATATTTTTTTGAAGGTAAAAGGAAGCAAGGATGATGTAGAGAGGGTGTTTAAAGCATTAAAATTGAAGTCCTTGGAGTTCAGGATAAAGCAAAAGGGCAAGGTATTTTGGTTGGGCTTTATGGGAAGCCATTCTACTAGCTTTTGGAGACTTATAGAACCTTACCTTCTAAATGACTTACAAGACTTCCTAAAAGCTGATGATCAGCCCTCGGAGAATATAACTGCAGAAAAGTCAAGTGTCTGATCTTGTAGCGAGTTTAATTCTGAAAATGGCAGGAATGCTCATTCTGGTTGGTGTGACAGTGATGATCCTTGAAGACTTGAGTAGATTTTGCTTGGTTGCCCCTGAACCTCAATATCTTTACAAGATGAGTTTGAGGAGAATTCCTCCAAAGTGATGACCATGTCAATGCATCAGCTTCATTTTGCTGTAATTGAGTACATTAGAGGCTCTCTGTTTTTTTGATACTTGTGTGAGCAAAGGGCTGTACATAGTCAAAGGATGTAGAAACTTCAGCTTGTAATTTAGATAGGAGCCAATTGTGTTAACCTATGGTGCTGATTTGCTGAACTCATGTTTTATAGATGTGCATTTCTTGTACTTTCTCATTCTTTCTTCCTGTGGGAGAAATGTAAGTTTGATGTTAAGAGACTATAGATTATTGAAAATGTCATGGAAACCCTATCTTAGAGATGGGCTCAATTCAATCTTGAAGGGTCTTTTCGCCTATGTACAATGCAACGATGCATGTAATAAAGCATTAAAAATGCCCAAAGATTGTACAGTTTCAGCTCATCTTTAAGAGGGAGTTATCTTCCCTCATCAAAGACTGGTAAAACGAGACTTCACGACCTTCCACTCTTCCTCTAGGCTTTATCCAAAAGTAAGATCATTCTTGCTTTCCGACAATGTCAACCAGAGGGATTCTAGATTTGTCAGTGTCACAACGATGAGGACAAGTTACAGCTAGGTAGTCATTATCATGCTGATTGCTGATTGCAGAGCCAAGAGAAGAGAAGATGGTCATTCAGATTGGATATGAGCTTTACATGTCCTTAATCCTTATCCACAACAGCATCAGGGAAAACCTCTTAGGGTTTCTCTTATATAAATATCTTACTATGTGACAACAGCAAGTTTGGTATATCAGAGAAATAGAGAGACTATCCCTTTCTGAATCTTCTTATGAACATGTAGTTTGGACCACATTCCACCCTAAAGATGCTTGAAATATAGAAATTCTTGGTTTAAAAGGTTAATTTTAACCTTTAATTGTTATTTGTCGTATTATATCAACTTAATCTTGTAACTTTTGTATACCATGGAATATTTTGGATTGCTAAGAGAAGAAGTTAGGAATCATTTTACTGTTTTCACCCTTGGGTAATTAATTACATGACTTATATCGAATCAAAAGCTAACAAGTTTCTCTAGTCTCGTCAGATTACGATGAAATTGAACCTTACTAGAATCATGGATTAGATTTAATTATGTCTTCAAGGAGTGTTATTCATGCTCTCCCAACATGCATTGTGAGTTCATTAGATATGTGCAAACGTGTAAATAAGGAGCACAATACACCACTCACAAGAGTAAAAATAGTGTAAGAAAAAGATTTGAATGAGGAAAGTACATTTATAAGGTCAAAAGTGTGAGATAGAAATTAAGTTAAGTTAGGATGCCATACAATCTTATTGAATTGTTGTATTGAAAAGAAAATATGTCATTATACCTATTTTGTTATTGTATAAGTTGTTACGGAATACATAGAGTTAAAGTTTGACAAATTACCCTAACCTTGCAAGATTGGTGTAAATGTATTGTACATGTGAGAGTTTTATGTTGAACAAAAATTATGTGAGACTGAATGTTACAATCGCTATTACGCAACTTAAGCCTAAAATTCTGTAATAAAAACGAAAAGAAAAACAATAATGTCATTTTGTTGACAAATTACTCAAACTTTGTAAGATTGGTGTAAATAAATGTGTTACAGAATTCATGTAAAAGTGAACGTTATAACAGCTGTGACACAATTTACGCCTGAAATCTCGCCGTGAAAAATGAAAGAGTACAAAAACTTTTTAAAAAGAAACATACCAATTATATCATGATGTCAAGTGCATTACAACATCTCACACTTATCCAACCTGCATAATACATGCTTACGTCTGTTACAACTGGCAAGTGTATCCATTTCTGTACATTGCAACATTTCACACTTATAAAACATGCTGACGTCTGATACAGCTGACAAGTGTATTCATCGTAATATTGCACATTATAGCGTCCACACTTATCCATCCTACATAATAGATGCCGACGTCTAATACAACTGTCAAGTGTAGTCATTATAATTTTACACATTACAACATCTCACACTTATCTAGCCTACATAATACTTGTTGATTATTGATACAGCTGTCAAGTGTATCCATTATGTTTCTACACATTACAACATCTCACATTTATTCAGTATACATACATGATTGATACAGATACCAACTATACCTATTATAATTCTACATGCTACACGAATCTTTTAAACACAATCCTCTTGATTTATAAACCTTAAAATTATTATGATTTGCTTCCTAAACAGAGAGATATGGATGAAACAATCACACTTGTGGCTCAAATTGACTACTCTATATAAGACTATGTTCTTCTAAATGAAAACTCCAATACCTAGCTTTTAGTGAAACATGTGAGTTTGCAACACCTTTCGGATCTCCCAATTCCCTCAAACGGGTCAAACTCCATGTCCTAACTTCCATTCTTCCAAACCCAAACCCGACTCCGCCTCCGCCTCCAAACCCGAACCCAAACCCAAACCCAAACCCGAATGTTAGTTGCTTTGTTGGTAACTTTGTCATCCAAATTACGCCACCCCCACCACAATTTTTTCACTTTTTATAAATCCAAGTGTCAAAGCAAACTCTTCCCCTCTTTTATTTTCTCTCTCTCTTACAAACTTTCTTTCTCCCCTTCTTCTCGAGTTTTGTTAAACGGATCCGGGTCAAATAACCCGCAATGGTATCGGACTCGGAGCTAGTCGTCCGACTCCGCGAAATCTTACGGACGTCGGACCTTAACACCACCACTCCTGCCGCCGTGCGCCGCCAGCTTCAAACCGACTTCGGCGAAGATTTGACTGATCGCAAAAAGTTCATTTCTCAACAAATTGATCAAATTCTTCATGAAGGTCACGTCAATGGCGCCGAGGAAGACGAAAATGTGAGTCCGCTGCCGGAAGACGGCGGTGATGACGGCGGCGGCGGTGAAGAAGACGGCGAAGAGGCGGCGGAGGAAGACGGAAAGGAGGCGGTTGAAGAAGCCGAAGCCGAAGATGAAGACGAGGAAGAGGATGAGGAAGATGATGAAGAGGAAGAAAAGAGGTTTGTTATTTATTTAATTTATATTAAATTTATTTGTTTTTCTTGGTTTTGTAATTTCGGCTAATTTAAAAGAAAGATGATTTTTTTTTTAACTGTTTGAATTTTATCATGAATTTTTCTATTAAAAGAATGAAATTATATCTATAAATAAATAGATTGAATTAGTAGTTGTTTTTTAGGTGAGTGTTTGCTATTGACTGGTTTTGCATGTATGTTCTTACAGTTGATTAGTTATTGTATTGAAGAATTTGTAGTTATTCTTTGGAAAATTGGTGTGTTTGGTAATACTTAGATATGCTTTCGAGAGTATGATGCGCATCATGCTCAACGACATGTTCTTTTCGTGCATTTGATTGAATGATACAGTAGTACATTTTGAATTGGATTTTATAATTTGATTGGAATGTGTATTTCAATGGGAATTTATGAAATGTTTGATTTGTTGGTCAAAAAGTTAATAAGAGATGGAAATGGTAGGGAAGGAATGGAAGGAATGGAAGAGAGGAGAAGTGGAGGTGAGGGAGGGATGGAGAAGGAATTGTTGAAATCCTTGGCTTCAGAAAATGTTACTTTTCCGCATTTAGGAAAACTATTTTCGACTTAGGCTCTATTGGTTTGACGGAAAACATTTTCAGTGTAAAATGATTTTAATTTCGGGTGGTTACTTGCAAGAAAAGATGGAGATATAATAAAAAGGGAATATGGAAGGGTTGGATAGATGTGAAGGGAGAAAGAGGAAGGTACATGTAGCTTTTTTGTCTTACAAAAGGAAAATGTTTTACCCCCTTGGGAGGATGTATTCCACTATTGGGGAAAATTGTTTTCGATTCCAAATAAACCAAACAAAGAACAAAAGGAAAAACATCTTCCTGACCTAAATTCTCTCGACAAAAATATTTTTTTGCTAAGCATACCAAATCGAGGAAAATGGGATATCAGATTTCCTAGAAAATGATTTTTCACCCAATTAAAAACAGAATAAGGATTTTTGGCCTTTTTGATATCTCTAAAAAAGTACCTCACTGGGACACCATAGGTAATTGGATGCAATTCTTAATGCTTTGAAGCATTTTGAGGTTGATATAAAGTTGTTTCACATGCAACATCTCTTTGATGTGTTGTCGGTGTTGATGTGGCAACAATGTAGTCATTAAGAACTCTTTGCCTTAGATTCTTAAATGCATCTTGCTTTCTGCCATGACAATTTGCCTTTTTCTTTCAAAAATTAGGTCCAAGGATGAGGAGGCAAAGAAGAAAAGAAAAGGAACCGGGTTTACCAGATTATGTAGTCTTTCCCCCCAACTTCAAGAGTTTGTTGGTGAACCTGAAATGGCTCGAACTGAGGTGATATTCTACTGCTTCTATCATCTCATTTCATTTTAATCAGGGTTGCTAGACTTCCAATGTTTAAACTGTGGATTCTGTATTGCCAAATTCTGTTTGGCTTCAGGTAGTTAAGAAACTCTGGGCATATATTAAAGAGAAGGACTTGCAAGATCCAAGTAACAGGCGTAACATAAAATGTGACAAGATGTTGCATTCCATTTTTCGTGTAGATACCATCAACATGTTCCAGATGAATAAAGCTCTCTCCAAGCATATATGGCCGCTTGAGTCAGAGGAAGGTATGTATTGCTTGTTTTGTGATCATCTTTCATTGCCATTACTTTTGCTGTCATATCCTTCTGACATGAATGGAGCTAATCTTAAAGCTGAAAGAACAAGAATCGACTTGTATACATCTAAAGTAAATAAAAAATCCCTATACAGCCTAAGGCTGGATCCTCTGTAGAGGAATGGGGGGTAATTGATGTTAATAAAAAATTAAAAATTAATTAAAAAAAAAAAGTATGAGATGCAATGGTAGTTCCTATTCCAAGAATAATTCTGACTGCATTAGCTCAATCCAGGGACATTATACTTCAAAGTAAATTGCTCTATATTGGAACTTGGTGCCATGGTGGATTAGGAGTTTAGATTACAAACTTCTTCCTTCTTTATTTTGTTAACTGTATAAATTTTTGATGGAGCTGTCCGGTTGCTGTTTCTTAGGGGTCCATAAGTTCATTAAAAAAAAGCGTATGCTGTTTTGGATGTCTAGTCTTTGCTATGTCTTCTTTGAAGTGGTTTTATTTCTGGTGCCATCACAATGTTGTTTCTCCTGTATGTTGGAAGATTCGCCCTGGAAAAAATGTCTTCTTATTTACTTTAATGTCAACCTGAATTACTATCTTTACATGCTAAGGAAGAAAGCACATAAAAGACAACTTCATGAGTTCTTTCTACTATTACAGTTTATGGTGTTTTCTACTGTGTGCATGTACACTGTCTGTATTCCTGCATAAAATGGCTGCGAATTTATGCTTCAGAATGTGCATTTTGTAAAAAAGATAATTTGTCAAACTTGCTTGTATAACTTTTTTTCTTGTACTTTCTATTATAGATCGTCCAATTGATAGGCGGCCTCCAGTAAAGAAGCAAAGACGTCAGAAAGACGAAGGTGATACTTTTGAACTATTAAAGATAGGCTGCTAATTTGTTTGGCAATATCCTGTATTAAGTCAAAATTAATTGCTTGCATATGAGGATGAACGATTGCTGTCTTTTTTTTTTTTTTTTTTTTTTTTTTTTTATGGATAAACGATTGCTGTCTTGTTGCCTTTTGTATTTACATATTCTCCTTCTTTTTTCCCCTTTTTTTTATAACTTCGATTAGATACGGAAAAATCAAAGCCAAAAGCTAAACAAAAAAAGGGAGGTACTACTGGTTTTCTTATACCCCTACAACTTTCTGAGGCTTTTGTGAAGTTCCTTGGTACTGGTGAAACTACTCTAAGTAGGTCAGACGCTGTCAAGAGGATTTGGAACTATATAAAGCAGAATCAGCTCCAGGTATGGTATTGCTTGCCTAAACTATTCAATGAAACTTTTACATTCTTTTCGTTTTCTCCTTTGTTTTCCTTTTTTAGGATGAGGGGTTGGTGTTGGTGGCCTCAAATATGAATATGTATAACTTGAAGATTTTTTGCTTACATAATGGAAACAATTGCGAAAATACCTTATATTGTTTCTTTGAATGTGACCTTCCATTCATGCTGCAACATGCTTTCAACTTCAACCCTGAGCAACTGGGAAGCCTAGTTGTATTTGCAATTTGCAACTCTTACACATGAGGCTCTATCCAGTACTCGTATAATGTACCCCTTGGTTCTTATAATAGATGCCAAAATCTCTTTTTTTGGATGTCTCTATAAGTAGTCAAATTAAAGCATTGAATGTGCACAAAATTTGATGGTTGGTCAGAAGAAAAAGGGTAGGAAACTTTAGCGTGATGATAGAAACTTTTCTTTTACTAATTTCAAAATTATATAGGACGAAGCGAGTGCAATTCATTTTAGCCTGGTTGCTTGTGTATCCTCTTATATTTCAATTGTTGATTTGCTTCTTCATGCCTTATGATTCTATCATCCATATCACTAATATTAAGGTAATGTGCAACTGTTGAAAAGAGAATTTTAACCTCTAAACATGCTGACATGATGTACTGTTCTTTAGAATATAGCTAGTTATTAAAATGATTTTGGGCCTTCTTGAAAAGCATTGGCAATCTCTGCTAGTCTTAATTGGTCAAGGGTAAAGCTGTATACTTATTTACTCTATCCACATTGCCACATTTGTGGTCTTTTGTTCTTATTCTCAAATCTCGATTTCCATTAGGACATACTCTAACAACTACAACTAATTTGCTGTCACTAAAGTTGAAGAAGCCACCAAAACATATGCTTAGGAATATCAAAGGCAAATCAAATTACTTGAACAACCTTCTTAGGCTTGTTGTGTTCACCTTATATCCTCTTATTTCAGGAAAGTTAAGTTTAGATAGGGGTCAATAAGTTCAGATAGTTCGGAAAGGGTTAATAAGGGTTACCCAAGCTCAATTTACAACTAAAATAAGCTTTACTTGGGTTCAATACGCTCGTTTAAGTTCAAGTTAGTTAAATTGAGTTCAAATAAGTTCATAAAAGTGGATATCTGGTGAATAGAACAGACCCTTACTTTGTGTGAAGTACAGCCGCCTAGAACTCTCCCACATTTGTAGGCGATTTTTTCAACTCCACTGTCCTCTCTTACTATAACTATCTACTACAGTTTTCAAACTATAAGTTATATGAAGTAGAATAGTGGGTCAGTCGTAGTTGCACCTATCCAAACAAAAATTGCATGTAGAGTGCTGTTTCTTCTTTGATCCTTTTTTGGAAACTTTTTTGCTTTTGTGAAACTTGCATTGAGATATTAAAAGCCTTCACTTAGTCATTTTTTTAAGTCTCTGTATATAACTTCTTCTCACATGGTCTCTAGCTTCTGTTAAAGTTCTCACATCCATACTCTTCTTTACATTCTTGTCTTAGCTATTTAACAAAATTAAGTGCTAATGTACAGTCCAAGCAAGGTGTCTTATTTGCTTTTCTATGATCTTTATTATATAAGCTAAAGGTTATTTCTGTGAATTTTAAATATTAGCATCACTAGGTATAGAATCTATTCTCAAATTTTCTGCTGGGGAAGATCACCTCTTGAAACAATCTTTTTACTAAATCTATCTTACTAGGCTGTGAGGGTGAAATTGCAAACGTCAAGACATCCTTAGTATCTAACTGTTGCGGGAACTTAGCATTGTAGCAGATTCTTCATAATATGCTTCCAATAATCTTGCTCAATAGTATGATTTCTTTTTTACCATCCTTATTAGAAGATTTGTAGCTCACTTCAAAAGTTGTTGGGGTTTGGGGAATTTCTTGGTCTTTCATCATCTTTCTGATTTCCTAGGCTTATCTAACAGGATACCATCATACCTCTGGAATATTCTGAGTTACTTGTTTGTCCATGTCTTTAGTTGTAATTTTTAAGTTTTGAGTTTTGACCCGCGGCATGCCTGACCAACGCCACTGCTCTTATGTTTTGAAGGACCCTTCTGATAAGAGGAGAATTTTGTGTGATGAAAAGCTAAAGGAACTATTTGACGTGGATTTTTTCAACGGATTTTCAGTCTCAAAGTATCTAACTGCTCATTTGACCAAAGTAGAGCAATGAGCAGAGTGCTAGTGTTGGAACTTGGAAGTAGTTCACCCTGCAATATAGGTGAGCAATTTTTGTGGAAGTGCAGCATACCGTGTATACAATTTGAAAAGCAGTAGTGGGATGCAGGTTCGGTAGGATAGTTAACAGTTTGTATTTTTCCTTTTCTGACCCGCTTGACCTTCATGGATGTAATTAGCCTTTTTTTAGTTTAATACAAGTGCCTTTGTACCTGTTAGCTTCTTTGTAATGAAGCTGAACTGTGACTCCCTTTTGCATTTTCATGTATCAATTACCATTAGTAGGATATGTTAACAAAGCTAAGATTTTACTCTGCTCAAGTGCCTACTCCTCATTAGCCACTACCCCCAAAGCCAAGTGCCTCAAGATACTCTTCAGTTTTGTCGAAGTTGTAGTTTGAAATGTCAGCTGGTTGTCGATCCTAGTTCATGTGCCCTACCTTTGTATCGGGGCCTTGGCCATTGCGTGGTCTAAATGGCTTTGTGTCGTGTCGCGCATTCAACCTGCTGCAAACTGTCTGTACTCTGTAGTCCTAAGCAAATTATCACCCGAGACACTGCCCATCCCTCCTGCTTGTGTCTTTGGGTTACTTCAATTATTTTGACCCTGCAGTTTTTACAGGAGAGTCTAAGATTAGCCCTAAATAGACAAAACACTTTGTTACATGAAGGGAACCAACAACTTAGATTATTCTGAGTTTTATTGACTGAAATCTGTGCTTCGTATTTTATTTTTTTTTATTCTTTTGTAATATTCTTTGTATTTTAAACTCTGTAAATATATATTGTGTATTATACTTAGATAATCAAAATTAATGATTGTCCACGGACCGAGCCAAATCGCGTTAGGACATGCCATGCCATGCTGTATGTTGGCTTAGCCTAGACGCCTAGTAATCTTTTACCATCAAAGGAAGTGCTTCAGCTAAACAATGGCAAAGCCATGAATTAAGGCCTTCTGTAAGATCCAAATGTGAGTCGATTGTTGACATTGTCCTTTATTTGGGCCAAAATAAAAATGGATCTGTGAATGTGGTACAATCGGGTCTGGCCTAAACAAGCCTGTGTTCCCTGTGGCCAGGCCCGTGTTCCGCTAAGCGTGTTTTTAATTTACTGTAATATTTTACTCACTTTTTTTTTTTTTTTTTTTAGAAAAAGATTACAAAAGTTAGGATAGTCTTTTATCAGGACTAAAAGCCAACTTATTATATTCTACTAATTTGATATTTGTTTTAATTTCGTTTAGTTGGACTTTGATTAATTTTCTAAGATAGGGAGCAAGTAGAAAGTATTACTCGATTATAAGAGCTAATAAACATGATTATCTAATTACCGGTTTTAATATATTATCCATGACTTTGTCTAAGGTTGGCACCATGAGCTTGCTAGGATTAAAGAGTGTGAACTTGCTGGTTCTTGCTTTCTGTTTCTTCGTAATTATTATTAATTACCTATAACTCCAACTACTACCAAATCTATCTTTGTTCAACACTTTTTTTAACCTACTGTTTTTAAATTTTGATCTAGTCAAATAATATAATCTATGGAGTCTTTAAAAAGTCAGTGGCACAATTAACTTATTCTCTACACTTGATTTTTGCGAAACTTAATTTTTCTACTAAATAAAATATAGAAAAAATTGTCCGGAATTACCCGCCTAATAGGTCATTTTGTCAACAATTACCCGCTTAAAATTTTTATCAAAAAAACTCCCACTAAATTTAAAAATTTTGACTGGCACTACCCATTTGATCTTCCAGCAACAAAATCCGGCTTAAGTTTTGGAGGAAAAAAATAAAATTCGGCCACACTTGCCGGATTTTGTTGCCGGAAAACCAAAATGGATAGTGCTACTCAAACTTTTTAAATTTAGTGGGTAGTTTTTTTGATAAAAATTTTAAGCAGGTAGTTGTTGACAAAATGACCTATTAGGTGGGTAGTTCTTGACAATTTTTCCTAAAATATATTGTATATTTGTTGATTCATGTTAAATGTTTCTTTGAAGTGATGGGTAAAAATGGAGTTAACTAGTTAAAAATTACTTTGTTGATAAAAATAATTTTTTACTGATTAAAACTTATTTTAAATCAATTTTATATTGATTTGAATCTCGGATTAAAGTTAGATTATATCCGGTAATATTTTTATATTGTTGAAGAAGGGTATATAAGATGAGGAATCTTGAAGAAGGGTATAAGATGAAGCGATTCTACAATCTACAATTGCTGGCATGTTCATATGAAATAGAATCAGCCGACACCTCCACATTTACCTGAAAATTGCCTTTATTTCTCTCTCCTCTTTTTCTTAGTCAAACTGTCACAATTTCATATTCTCCTTTGTCCACCAAATTTTTAGATTGTCCTTCCCTTTATTTATTTATTTATTATTGCATAATTTGGAGTGTATTTCAACCCTTCCTTCCACAATCCACACTTTAACCCTTTGTAATAGTATAACTATTCATTGTAGCCTAAGGCTAAATACTCGTAACTTTAACTCTTTAAGCCCTTAAGTATAAATTGTTTGGTTTGGATCATACTCGGATGACGTGTTATGTTATTTGATTTGAAGTTGGATTTTGTTTGAATCTTGTAATATTGTTATACGAGTACTTTGCACTTAAAAAAAATAAAAATTATACGGAGTATTAGTACTTTTATGATTATTTGGGTTGGGCAAGTTAATGATTATTGCCTAATTCCAATTATTTGTGGAATGTATTTATCAATGTATCATTTGTAAGTATGAAATATGATAAATTTTCATTAGGTTAATCCTCATTAAAAGGAGGAACGAGGGAGGGAGGGGTATTTGATGAATCAATAAAGTGTAAATCAATTAGTAATAGATGGAGTAGCTCATCGGACTTGCGTAATATTACTCGGCCAGAAGGTTTGTTTGAGAGGACCGGAACTTTATATTATTATCGAAACAATAATATTTTTTTTCCGTAATTAATTGTGAAAAAGTGAAAAATAAAGACATTAATAATTAGGTTAGGAGTAGTAGTTAGTACAACTCGATGATTTTAGAAAGATTCCATTTAAACAAGAAAGAAATTGATAGAAGGACAAAAGGTACCATGTAGAGGGCCCAATTCATGAAAATTCCATGAATATATCAACTTATCATCACGTGTAAGATGCTTTCTCTCATTTGCTTACGACGCCTTTTTCTGTCCTTTTCTATTTCGTAATCCAAACTGTAGTTTTTTTTTGCGTCACTATTTATTCTCTTCCCATTTTTATTTTGTTTTTTAGAATCCTAAAATATATTTTTTGATTTGCTTAAGATTTTCTTACTACATCAAGTAAGGGAAAACTTGCCTTGTTCATTGAATCTTTGCTTAGATATTTCCAACTATATCATAATTCATGCCATCAATTATAAAGACATAATTTCAATTGTTTGATTTTATTTGCCAATTATACATAGTTAAACTTAAAATGATGAGACGAATAATAGCACATATGTCGTTTAATTTAAAGACAAACTAGTGGCATAAATAAATATTTGTATGTTTACGTATTGTCTTTCATTCTAATGGGATTACTTCATATTCCTTTTTAGGCCGGATATCTTATTGAGTTTGTCTAGTAGCATACATATTTTACTTTGATTTCACTAATTTTCTCTTGCGTTAGCATTAACCATTAAAAAGTCTCCAATAATTTTCCCACAAGAGAATACCATTAGGAAGATATGTATGAATGTATGATAAGAATTGAATATATGATTAATCTAAAAATTCCCCATTTTATAACAATTTCGTCTTGTGAGATTAGCCTAAAATTTATTAGGTTGCTTTTTTTTTTCTTTTATTTATTAATTTTTTTTTTTATTATTGTGCTTGATTATTTGCTTATATTATAATCCATAATCATAAGGAATAATGCTACTATTCTGTGTCAGAAATGTAATTATCACCAATGAAACAATTTTCAAAAATTCATAATGTCGATATTTTTAGTTGTAATGGAAAGAAACAATAAATATTTTTATATAGAGCTAACATAAAATGTGTAGGAGGTAGTAAAATTACATACTCCGTATATGAATAGGTATAGTAAATTACATTACTAATTGCAAAGATAGTAAAAAATGTGTAGGAGGTAGTAAAATTACATCTTGCTAACGAATGCCCTCAGGGCATTGTATAAGTATTTAAAATATTACCTAAAGTGGTATTAATTTGGGAAAGCATGACAAAATGTTAATTTTAATTTAATCTTTATACTTTTAGCTAGCTTATCCAAAGCCCTCAGAGCGCTTGTTAGCTTTTGCCATTTAAAAAAACTAAATAAAAGTAATTACTACATTCAATATCATTTGTAGAAGACACTTGTTCCTTGTCTATGGAGTAACGTACTTAGATTGATAATTATTACGAGTAATTTATTTATTTATTTATTGTTTTTGTTTTTTGCGAGTAATTTATTTTTGACATAATGTATTGATTATTGATGATGGACAAAAATTCAATTCAACCAAAATAGGCATAACACTAATCACTAGACAATTAAATGTTTTTCTGAATATAACTTTGCAAGCCAAAAGGTGCACCAAACTAAGCTACCTAATGTACATTTTTTTTCACTTTCATTTATGATTACATAAAAATGATGATGTTAGTGATCCGATTATAGCATTAACTCAACTTGTACACGAGTCTATTCATTTACATATTACTATTAAACACAAACTCTTATAAAATTACACGTAAATTAAACACAAGTGTTATACCTTTATACCATTATATGTTCATAAACACCATACCGTAGTACAAATATATAAGGAGTTAAATTGTTGCCGACTTACCGGTTGCCACATTCTTGTTGCCATACCAAAATAAAAATTCAATGTTTAGAGTTGCAACTTGTTATCCTCCAATCCAACAAGCAGTAAATGTAAAATAAATAGAATTACCCCAAGAATCCAATAATAGAGATTCTCTGTGACAAACGAATTCAACAGCTTTTGGATGATTCTTCAAACTGTACTTTTTTTTTTTTTAATACTGTATTTATTAATTAATTTTATGGGTCACAAATAAAAATTGTTTTGAAAATTGTAGGAAAGCGAGGTGGTAATAATGCTTCATACTATAAAACATTTCATGGTGGTACACTTCTGAGAACAACACAACACAAAGATACCCTTTTTTTTTTTTTTTTTTTGGGTAATTGTTCTTGGATTCCTATATGCTGTATGCTAAAAGATGCTCATCTAATAATGACTTCTCAATATACGTCCAATTTGAGTAAATTGTACACTTTGCACTCTTTTTTTTATCAATCAATTTACTTATTCTTTCAATTATAGCTTATGTACAATCATTTTAATTAATATAGTTATGGCCATGCCATACTATGGCCCATATAAGAGGCATTAATCATAAGCTACAATATGATCATATGTAAACAGCAAAGGGTTATATGGGAGTAAAAGAGATTGCTACTCCCTCCGTCCCTTTATTACATGCTTATTTCTCATTTTGCACGGGAATTAAGAAAGTTAAAGATTCCTTAAAACTAATAATTAGGAGTATAAATATGCATGTGGGGTTAGAGAGAGATAGAGAGAAAGAAAAAGTGGTTGGAAATTAGGAGAGAGAAAGTACTGGGAATTGATGTTAAAAGTACAAAAAAGAAAAAGAAAAAGGGTGACAAATTATCAAAAAGAGATAATATTGTAAAAAAGTACAACCTATAAATAGAAACAGACACTTAATTTTGACCACCCCAAAAAGGAATACGGGCATGTAATAAGGGGACGGATGGAATACTTTTTTTATCGATTGTCATGAGTATTACTTTAAGGGATGACATGCTTGTCTTAAAAGCTCAAATATGATATACCAAGTATTATGTACTTCCATTTCATATTGTGTTGAAAATGTTATACTCATACTTTGTTTTTTTTTTCTTTCTATAAAGGTTTCAATGTACAAGACTGTTTCTCATAGAAAATGCTCGTGGGTGAATAGGGTGATAAAACCTCTAAATTACACCCTTTTAACAGGAAATTCCCCTTTTCACTTGGGCTCCCACTTTAGCAAGTTTGTTGTACATTTTTTTAATTGATTCATTACAAAAACAACTAATTAATTGAATTGAATAATTGGCGATTTAATCATTCATATATCGCCAATTATGAAACTTATTTTGTGACTGAAGGAGTATGAATTTAAGAGTAGTAAAACATCCACCCAAGTATAGTGTCTGAGATTTTGTTATCTTATGTGCAAATTACTAGATCAAGAAGAGTATTACTAGTTTCCAGTGAAGTAGAGATTGTCCAGTGTGAGCTAGGAACAAGAGTTATCGATACAAAGTAGCAATGACGATCATCATCTTTGATACTTAACTATTTCTCAATTATTATTATTCCATTCTTCCCCAAAAAAGAGTCAAAGTAGAAACAACAAGTGTTTAAACTCGAATAGCTTAATTATTTCAGGAGGCCAAACAACTAAAAACTAGTTCAATAAATAACTTTTCATTTGACCTAAAAATGCCCAATAGTTTGTTAGTTCGTACGTAACTAATTAACAATCAACAATGTTTGTTTATACAAACTACTCGTAGTAAAAACAATCCAAAATGAATCAGATGGTACTAATAAGATGATGATCGATCTTAATAATATGGGTAATGTTATATAGGGCTGTATATAAGCATTAAATATACTTCCTAAAATGGAATTAAGTTGAAAACTAATGACAAATCACGTACAGATCGGTGTAATTAATGTTAATTTTTCTTCAATATTTCCCTTTTTAGCTTCTTATACATTGCATTTGGAGTTATGTTTATCATTTTCCTAATAATATAGGAAAGACAATAATACAAGTAATAACTTTGGTCTTCATAATTATAGTACAAAAAATTAGTAAAATATAACAAAAGGCGGTTAATCAAAGATTACTTTGCGGCTTGATTATATTCTGTCAAAATAAGTAAATGTTAATCCATATTTTATTTCTTTTGACCAAAAATCGCCAGATGTATGGAGTAGGAGCAGCCAACCAAGAACGTACAAATACAAAATATTAATAAAATGAATTTGGAAAAAAAAAAAATTATAGTTGTACTATAATAAATTGATTGGTTAGTCTTTAAGCAAGAAAAAATACATATAAAATAAAATAAAAAGGTGAGGAGATTCTTATGAAGAAGTGGGGAATCAGATGGCTGGAAAAAGGGTTGTCGGGTTATGAAAATTGGGTGTATTTGATTGAAAGGGAAGCATCTTCATTTATTCATTCATTCATTGTCCTTTTTCCTCTTCTCTCTTCTTGAATGAATTTGTAGAATTTTGGAAAAATTAATTAATTAAGAAACCCCACACTATCTTAGATTCCTTATCTCTAACTCTCTTATCTATTCACTCCATTCATATTTAATTACCTCATTATTTTAACTTTTTACTTTATCTCAAACGCATCTTAAAACGTAAATATATCTCTATTTTAATACTGTATATATAAAAAATATAAAAATTTAATATTAATAATATATATAATAATGTGATGAAATTATGATCAAAGTCTCGTACTAGTAAAAGTTATGGTCACTTATGAATATGTCGTCTAAGGACTCTAAGCTCAATGTACAAGTAAAAAAAGCTCTCAATTCAAATAAATTGATATCAGGTGAATAAAAAGCAATCTCAATTGGGTGGAGCGATCATATAGAAAATGCATGGTAATTTAGGTAAATGATTGTTTTAAGGGCTAATCAATACTCCCTCCGTCCCCAAAACTAAGGTTGATTTCGCGGTTATTAAGAAACTTAAATAAAAAGAACTAAAAACATTTTGAAAGATTAATTTACATGGGGTTTGTAAAAAAGTATAAAAATACATGAAAAAAACAAAATTTTATATGAAAAGCTAATTTTGCACAAATATTATTGTAAATTGGTGGGTATTTTAATGCAAATGAGTCGATCATTTTGGAATTAAAATTAGGCGAAAAGGGTCGAAGTTTTGGGGACGGAGGGACTACTAGTATATACTTGTACTTCATAACTATTACCACTCATACATTGACCTAAGAATTTGAACATATAATATTATTATAGTGGGCTAAGCTAAGAAATTAGTAAAAAGGAATGAAGACTTTGACTTTGGAATTGCAGGCCAGGCCAATTCATCTTCTATATAATTAGGAATAAAATTGACTGCTTAGATATTGATTATTATTAATCTAATTCAAGAAAATCTGTAAACATGGCCCAACTAGGATTATTGAGTGCTTGATAATCCAACTTAGCGATGATCATCATGTGCAATACATTATTACTACATAAATTAGCCAAAAGATTTTATTTATACCTTTAGCTCGTGTCCTTTATTTTTCTTATATTTTTTTTAAAGATTGTCCAAGTCAAATAGATTATCTCAATGTTTACACTAATTAATCAGTTTAGTGATAATATGGAAAAATATAATACAGTGGGCCTATTCTGTCCACTGTATTCTCACTTATTTTAGGTCTAATAAGTTTATATAAGTCAAGATAGGTTCAACGCAAGAAAAATAAGTTTAGTTGATCAAGAAAAATAACTTCTGATAAAGTTTACCTAAGGGGCTATTATGTTCACCTTATTTTCACTTATTTAAGGCCTATACTTTAAGATAAGTTCACTTAAGTTCAGTTCAGTAAAAATAAGTTATGATAAGGGTTGTCCAAGTTCAAATTACAACTAAAGTAAGTTTTAATAAAGTTTAATAAGTTTAGATAATTTAAAATAAGTTCAGATAAGATCAAATTAGTTTAGATAAGTAAAAATCAAGTGAATAGATCTAAATACACCCTAAGTTCAAAATACAACTAAAAAAAAGTTTTAATAAATTCAGATAAATTCTATTAACTTCAGATAAGTTTAGATAAGTAAAAATCAGGTGAATAGAACGCACCCAATGATTAAGATTGAGGATATATTTCGTACGATAGGTCACAAGTTTCTCAGCAAACCTAGAGACCAGATTGACCCCATGCAATCCAATCCATATTCCAACTTAAACTGACATTGAAAGAGAGTGCGAGTGATATGTAAATCCTCAATTTAGAATAGCCCATGGTGGGATTTGATTTAATGACAAGAAAATCTTGAACTTTCCTTGGCTTTTGGTTTTATTTTGTTTTTTTAATGGTAAAAAACAAGACAGACATCAAGGAAATCTCTCAAATGAATCCCATGAGATTTGAGTTTTAAGAGTTTGTTTCAACTTTTGACAGTTTATTTCATATTATTTTGTTATGTTTTTGAAAATTAAGTTCAAATAAAATAAGATAAAATAAATGATAGAATAAGTTTCTTTTAAATAAAAAGATTAATTCACAAATAAAAATCATATGAAATTTGCGAAGAGATCTAAATCTCACGAGAACTTGACAATTGAATTCAATAAAATATATTATTTCTAAAAAGCTAACGATTGTTGTTGCAAATCGTACATTTTTCATACTCTCTTTTTCATAAGGGGGCTTATCAATATGTTGTAGTCGTGAAGAAATTCTCATCTGATTTATCTATTTATAATTGAAGGATCCCATTAAAATCTTTATTCATAAAACAACTCGTTCTATATGAATTTTCATACAACTAACTTGAACAAAATCCACCTTAGGGGATTTTTATTTTATTTATTTATTTATTTATTTATTTTTTAGCAACACCTTAAGGGAACTTTTTACAGTCAAATAATGTAAATAAAAACATGAAGAAGTAAAGGGGAAGGGTTGGAAATAGTCATATTTCGACTTAGGAATGAAAACGCTAATTAGAAGAGCACAGAATTAGTTCATATAAAAAAAAAAAAAAAGATTTTTTTTTTTTTTTTAAGAAAAAAACAATTTAGATGGACCATACCAAATAGAGTCTAAACCACATGAATCTAAGGTGGAGAAAGATGTCACACCATTCAGACCTTAACTTTTAACTACTAAACAAAACGAAAAAATACCCATCAAATTGAATCAAGTTAAAATCAAGTCAAGTGAATTAGCCAATTAGGGTTAAATTTATCGGGTTTATTTTTGCCAAGTCTAACCCTAACAAGAGTATTGGGCTTATTACGTGAGAAGTATGACTACCGAAAAGGAAATGTCTTGTAATAAAAGAATAAAATAATATAGAAATCCAAAAAAAAAAAAAAAAAAAAAGAAATAAATGAAAAGAAAAAAAAAACGAAAACGCAATCCTGGTGTGTGAAAAATCGCCGATGCACCAAAACAGATTCTTCGCATTTCAATCCAACTTTCCAGCTTTTTCCCTAAACCACTCTTCTGCTCCCTTCATTTCATTTTATTTTAATTTTAATTTCAATTTCAATTTTCTCTCTCCTCTTTGATTCCATTTCTTGTCTTTCTCTCTCCTCTATTTATCACCTTCACTATCCCTTTCCTCCATTTCTGTACTTTAGCTTTTCATTCACTGAATCACAAATTTCATATTTCTCACCATTATTATTATTTTTATTATTTCCCAGAAAAAATAGGAAAATAAATAATGGGGTTGGTATGTCCTGAGCTGAGTTTAGATTTGAAACCGAGTTATGTTTCTGAAACGATTAATGGGTTTCTTAGTGAAGTTTCGATGATCGGTGATGTCTCTGAAAGATTAAATAAGGTTGATGGATTTGTCACCCAATTAGAAGCTGAATTAAACAAGATTGAAGTTTTTAAACGAGAACTTCCTCTTTGCATGCTTCTCTTAAAAGAGGGTGGGTTTTTATTTTAATCCGATTTCCGTTTTTATTTTATTCGGATGGAAATGATGTAGACGAGATTTGATCCGGGTACCCGTGTTAAGACTTTAACTAACTAAGCGAGTTTGTGTATCGTATTAAAATGGGATTTTATTGAAATGGGCTCCTTTTAATTCATATAATTTCTTGTTTGTGTTTTTGATTTTTTTCTGGGTTTGATAAATGTGGCTTAAAGTTGAAATTTTTTTGTTATTGTTTTTGTTACAGTTTTTTGTCTAATTTTGTTATTTTAGCTAAATATTGTTCTTAATGTTGTTAAACTGAAATTGATGAAGATGATGATTTTGTGCAGCAATTTCATATTTAAAGCAAGAATCATCACAATACAAGACAAGACATGCACATCAACCAGTTTTGGAAGAGTTTATTCCATTGAAAAAAGAGGCTGAAAACACGAAATTGAACAACAAAAGTGAGGATGATTCTGGGAAAGATAAGAAGAATTGGATGAGCTCTGTTCAACTATGGAATTCGCCTCACTTGATTCGCAATTCGAATTCAAACCAAGTTCAAAACCATGTTTCTGAATCACCAAAGGTAGCATTATCTTTGAATTGTATGCAATTTGGTTATACTTCTATAATTATGATCATAGATTAATTGATTGATTTGGGAATTGGGATTATATATTGATTAGATTATTATGTGTTTGCAGGAAGATGAGAAACAAAATCAAAATTTGGGGAGTGAAATACATGATCTTAGTAAAATTAGGGGAGGATCAAAAGGGTTTGTGCCCTTAGTTCATAATAATAATTACCCTACTAGTAATTTCCCTGAGTTAAGAAGGAAAGTGGATAAGGAGGATGTAAGTGTTTCAGGACTAACTTTGGTGGTTCCTGGAATGATCAATCATCTGGAAGAGGATTCCATTTCTAGGGTATTTAATCCTAAATTAGGGAGCACCCGGGTTTCGAATTCATCTCCCCCTGCTTCCATTGGACGGCCTTCCCATCAGCAGCCGTCTGCTCGGAAGCAGAGGAGATGTTGGTCACCTGAGTTGCATAGGAGATTTGTTGATGCCTTGACACAACTTGGTGGTCCACAAGGTAGTACACTTTCTTCATTCATGTATGATGTCAATACTGTTTTCATAATTCATATGAATGTGGTTTTAAAATCATTTGCTAATTTGTATTGGTGTTTGTTTCTTTTGAATTTGGGGTTAAATTATCAGTAGTTTTTGGTAGAGGTTCGAGTTTATTAGTTGGCTTCCTCCATCTTGTAAAGAACACAAGAATGTAAACTGTATTTTGTAAAGCTTTATAAGCATAGAAGTTTTGTTTAGGAAGGAGGAATTCATTTGGTTGAACATTTTGAGATTTATCATTAGTTCATTGTTTGATTGTTGGTTGTGGCAAAAACCTTGCATTAATGTGTGATTGTGACTATATGATTGCAGTGGCAACTCCAAAACAAATTCGAGAGCTGATGAGGGTGGATGGGCTAACAAATGATGAAGTTAAGAGCCATTTGCAAGTGAGTTTCGGACCCTTTTTGTGTAGTTTGTGATAATCTCTTTTGATGTCTTGTTGAGCATATCACTAAGATGCTGTCTACCCTACAATGTGCAGAAATACAGGCTTCATAGTAGACGAGTCCCGAGTGATTCAGGGAACAAAAATGGGCAGGCCTTGAGTGGTTCATGGACAGCTCAGGACCAGTACAGCGAATCCTCGAAGCCAAGCAGCTCGCAGTCTGCCTCACCCGAGGGTCCTCTACAGTTTCCAGGGCTTACAGGGTGTACCTCAACCACTGGAGGTGATAGCATGGACGATGAAGATGATGATAAATCCGAAAGCCATAGCTGGAAAGGTCATGCCCACAAAACAGGAAAGGATGATGTATAGTAAATGTATAACAACTACTACTAGATCAAGTTTTGGCAGATATAATTATACATGGAGAATTCCAAACAAGAACGAACATAGTACTTAAAGTTGATTATTATTACAGCCTAATAACCCGGGTTCGAGTTTATACTTGATAGAGGGCAATCTGGGATGGACTGATGAATTTTTGCAGGATTAGGAGTGTAGTTCCCTTGGATCTTGGCTCTGTATCTTCTTGAGTCATTGTTTTTAGTCTTTGTAATTTCGCCGGCTTAATTTTCAAGATCCAGGTGCGAACTAGAGAGTTTAGTGTGAAAACAGAACATTTTGGTGTTGGGGGGGGGGGGGGGGGGGTTGGGTGGCTAAGGCGCGGATCGTGCATTGTTGAAGTATTTTACAAGTATAGGTCGAACTTTTTGTTCATGTGTATGATGCTTTATTCTGTTTCACACCGACGGTGTAATTCAAATCGATAATGTGACAACTAAGTTTGGATATATCCGTACAACATCTGTTATATTTTCCGCGTAAATTAACAATAATTTGTTAGTTTACAGAATTCTATACTCAAAATGGGATCTAGATAGTTTTCTATGGATTATGTCAGATATTCTGAGCAATGGTATATTGGTTGATGTCAGTTCTGGTTGATAAAAAAGGTATTCGAGCCAATAGGAGATTGCCATGAGGTCCATGATGCGTGATAGTGTACTTATTGGCGTGAAATAGGTGGAATGGACAATTTTAAAAGTTGACTATATACAGTTGACACCTGTATTTTTTATTTTTAATTTGAGTTAGATAGAATCCCTATTGTTTGCTAGTAGTATCTTCAAAGTTGTAAGACTTTAGGTAACCCATAGAATTAAAATTAAAACTTAGAGTTTGTTCATTCAGTTTAGTTCAATTCAATTCAATTTCTAATTTTTTTTCTCATATAATATTCATTTCAACTCTATTCAGTTCAGTTTAATAAATGTAAACAAACCCTTAAAGTGTAAGACTTATTAGCGGGCGGACCTAAAAAAAATTTCACTAAACCGTCTCATACATTAGACCTATAAGCACTCCGTATTCTGAAGAATTCAAAAACTTTAAAGTTGTAAAACTATTTGAGAATGAAATTGAAAAATAATTCACTTAATACTCGATAATTGTCCACATCATATAGACATAGGACACTATTTGTATCTCGCTCCATTAGAATATTAGCCTGTGTATAACATGTGTCGTATGACTATATTAGGGATTGATGTGAGAATTCGAGTGAAATATTTATTGTATAAATCTTAATATTTAGGTGCCACACAAGACACAAACATATTTTGTTCAAAGGCAGTTAGAATTTAGAAAGTCTAGTTAGTCAATATGCTAAATTCCTTCCTTGCGTTGGAGGGCTGAAAATTGCATTGAGTGGATCGGATTCTCTATACCTTTTGAATAGCCACCAACCCATGATGCATACAAGTTTAACTTGTATTGGAAGGCTGTATTTTTAATTTCCATAGTTGCTTTCTCTAAAAAAGTTTTTCTACAATAAGATATTAATTAAATAGTTATAGATTCATTTGTCCCTACATAATGATATTTGAAACCATTTCTAAATCAAATTATAATTGGTTACTACATTGTGAAAATTTGAGCTGTTTCTAAATCATATTTATAATTATAATTGGCTACTGAATTATGAGATTATGAACCTTTTCTAAGCAAAATCATATGTATAATTTGAACCATCTTTAATAAATTTTTAACTGTTTTTTTTTTTTTTTTTTTTTTTTTTTAATAAAATCATATTTGTAATCGAAGCTAAATTTCAATTAAACACTAATGTTATCATTCATTATGAAAATCTCATATCGGTAAAGAGAAAATTCTAAAAAATAACTTATGAAACTCTTAAAAATTGACCTAATATAACCCCTTTTTTCTAAGCCTATTGTGTGGAGGCCTTAATAAACTAATTATATTCAAGTGTATAAAATACTAAATTTTGAATAAGAAGTTTACGTTATTGACACCAATATACCACCAAGACAAAGCAATCTCATTTTGACTATTATACCTTTTTTAATCATATTTAATAGATCTCATTGAAAATAAATCATCCATCAATCCATCATAAAAGCTACACGTAAAGAAGATGAATGAAAAAGCATGTCTTAAAAGGCATTATTATTTTATAAAGTAATTGACAAGTAACATCATTGTCTACCTATGAGCACCCGGGGGATGTTTCATGAATAAACCTTTGATAATTAAATTGTGATGCTTCTATCCTAATTATGCAAACAAAGCACTCATAGGTTGAAGCTATATGCATTTTTATGTATCTTAATTATTTGGGTAATAAACTTTAGTATGCTTGTTCAATTGTTAGAATCACGGTCGTATATAGTTAGATACAGTCGTACAAGTGTTATCAAGTATGCCATTTCATATTGAAAATGAAGACGATAACTTTTAGTTTGAATCAAATTGGCTACTCCTTTCACATCCAAGCCAACTGATTGAATATGAAACTTTATTTGATTTAAGTTTGTGGGCTTTTCTCTCATTCATCCATCCACTCCTTATAAGCCTGTAAAGCTCATAATCAATTTTACAAGACTTATTTCCTCTATCAAGAATTAGTTATCACAGCATATCAAGATATCACAGTCAAAATTATGACGTAATATAATTATACATAATTATCTACGTACTCATAATAAATGATCCATGGTAGCATACCTATAAAATATCCAACCCCCTCTCTATCACTTAGCTAGGTTACGTAGAGATATGTACGGAAATCTAATCAATCGAGCTAAGAAACGTTGTAGATTTTTAACAACTTTTCCAATTCTTTAATAGTATACGTAATTGTAATAGTTACTACACCTAACTAGGGATATAAAACGTTAAAAATGAATCATGCAAGACAAACCAATCACACTCACAAAGCTTAATGATGGGTGTAGTAGGAGGTTGGAGAATCTTTGAGACAAGATACAATGGACCCTACAAATATATAAGATAATAAGGGGCCATTAATACAATAATTTAATAGAGTGAAACATGTGAATGAAAATGATGGAATTTATAATCACTACTTCTCAAATTGATTTTTCTTGCATTTACGATTTTATTTAGTCATGGGTTTTCTATTAATAATACAATGAATGAATTGTTCAGTAAGATATCATTCAGGTAGTTGGACTCATAAACTCATTACATTATTATGAGTTTATCAATTGGCCCATTCCGTTATGTTTGTTGCCTATGAATCTATAATCTTCTAGTTTTATGTTTTATAGAAAGGAGACGTATCCTACTAATCGAATCAATATGAGAAGAAAATAAGGGAATTGTTAGTGTCAAGTACACCAGCCAATTTATATATTTGTGTTTATATTTCCAATATGATATACTACCCCCATTACAGGTTATGTGTAACGATTAGACATTTTCCTTCTCTGCTTTATGTCAAATCGTTGCACATAACCTGTAATGGAGGTAGTAATAAATTTAGTTGATTGATTTGCCTAAGTGCTAAGGTTTTACAATGGGTATATATTCTAGAAATTTGGTGATTTAAATAAAAAGAGAGATCTTGTATGTTTAGTAGACATATCCGTTTATTTGGATATGTATTTAAATGTAGATGTTCTTAGACATCAATCAACTATATGTCTCCATACTTTGATTTCAATGGCTAAAATTTCATCAATAGTTTCGAATACATTGCTAAATGACTCCACTCCTGCGCATATTATAACCATCCACTTGTATAAACTATACAGATTTCTACTGTGTGAACCAATCAAGATTCGTGGATGGTGGGCTAGGCCGGGAACACAATTTGTGAATTGAAATTATAAGTTCAAGCCTTATCATTTAATTTACTTATATTTAAGCGTAACAAGTCTTGACAATTGACCCGTGTGATGTATTTAAGTTTTTCAAATGGAACTTTTCAAATTAACTAACATAATAAAATATCATAAAATTGAAAGAGTGGATTACAAAATGAAATTTTTCTACGACTTAATCATTTATTTTTTCAATCTTTCCATCTATCGTGTATAAAATTCTTTTCAATTGGATTTAGTACACCATTTGTGTCTCCAGTGTATGGATCGAATTAAAAGTCTATATTTGTCTATATGTTTAAATTCTAGCTTTGAGTCAATGTTAATAACATTTCATATTATATAAAATTAAATATAATGGAATCTTTTTTGAGGGGATAAAAATAATGGAATCTAAAATTACTTTTTATAATTTATCATAACAAAAAATAGTCAAAATTTGAAAACTTTGGCTACATTAATAGGTGAGAAAAAGTTATGAAACACAAAAAATGTCTAAAGTTTATTACGAGTAGAAACTTGTAATATTGTTATTAGTCAAGGATTTGCTTTTGTATCTTTATATATTTGGAGTGATCAAAATTGGTTTCATTAGTGGAATTTTTTGATAAATTAGCAATATTGAAAAATGAAAAATAGAAGGTTGAAAATGAGTGGTCAAAATACTCATAAGGCAAGAGTTTCGGGGGGTTTGTGTGTGAGGAAAACACACAAAGAATGTAAGGGAACTAATAGATGACAGATGCTTATAAATGGGACTAGAAACGTGGATGAAATGTCGAAATTTTTTTGACCCAAAAAAAAAAAAAAAAAAAAAAATTTCGACATTAATTACTGTTACTAAACTCATGGGCATCCCTCTAGATCGAAAAATTATTATATGGTCCCGAACTATTACTCCCTCTTAACAATAGTTAAGATTAAGAGCACGGAAATATGTTAGAGTAAAAAATACCTAACAAATTTTTGTACGTGCATTATTTGATCATTCATTAGGAATTAGAGAAGAGAAAAAAGCCCTTAATAACACAAAAAAAAGTTGTTTGGAGTTAGAATGGCACAAGAACAAATGAAGAGGAGTCCGGAAAAAGAAATAAAAAGTGGCGGAGGAAGTGTTAGTATTAGTAGTGATAGTAACAAAGATAACGGACGTGGTGGAGGAGGCGGAGGCGGAGGAGACGGGGGGTTCAAATTCAATGCACAAGCGGCGGGATTTGTGCCAAGGTCATACACTACTACTAGTTGTTATGGCAATCATCAAATGTTATTGACGGGGTATTTTTACCCGTGTGTGCAATTTTTGCAAGACGGGGATCATGTTATGGGAACCCCGTCTACGGATTGGTACTATGTTAGTCCTTCGCCCCCTCCTTCCCCTCATAATAATAATAATAATAATAATAATAATAATAATAACGACGACGATAATAGTAACGGTTTGAGTCCGGTACACCCGTCCAACTTCTCCAATTCTCCAACTTCCCAATCTCAATCTAGCTTGTCTCGGTCGAATTCCCTCAATGGTGATCTACATCAAAAGATCGTGAAACAGGTTAGAATTAATTTTGTATCGTTTATAACAAGGCCTTAATTTCAATGTTTACATCATGTTTGTATTATGTTTGATCATCTACATTGCTCAATTGATATGGTACGTGTTACGTTTTTGTTTTTCATACAATCTTGTTGTTTATTCATTGTTAGGGACGAATAAACAATTTGTACATATAACATAATCATGCGCTATATTTGTATGAATGTAACTTTAAAGTGGAGAATTATCGATTTTGATTCTTTATGAAAACAAGTTTTTGCATGAATGTTGCATTTAGCGATAGTATTGTCTAAGGTTATGCATAAGTTTTTGAAAGGCGGAATATTGATGATTATATTGTAAGGTATACAAAACTTACGAGTTTAGAATTCCGTAAGATGATACTCTAAAAGCAAATAATAGTGTGTCGATATTTTAAAAAGAACAGTACATCCTAAATGCATTCCATAATTTGTTTGCCTATATTACTCTGATTGCTATAATTCTACATATTAACTAATGTGGACATTATGGTGCTGTTTTTCTTATTCTACTGAGATTAGTGGCATAAACATATGTAATCGAATTGCAATACATTACTAGATTTGGCTATTTGTCGGTTCAATTGCAACATTGTCGTAACACAGTACAGATTGAGAGTTTGAGACTCGAAAGATAAGAATGATCGATTCTTGTTTTCGATGTAACGTGGCAGGTGGAATACCTATTCAGTGATTTGAGTTTGATGGCAAATGATACAATGGCAAAACATGTAAGCAAAGACCCTGAAGGTTATGGTAAGCACCAACATTACAAAATTAGTCCTGTTTTTTTTTTTTTTTTTTTTTTTTTTTTCCTAAGAAAAGGCCAATTCTTAAAGTCATTCATGTGTTACATATCGTAGTTCCTATTCCTGTCATTGCATCTATGAAGAAGATTAAAGCCCTTGTTACCGACCACCATATGCTCGTCCAAGCACTTCGCTCATCTACCAAACTTGTTAGTCTTAATCTCTCATTACTCACTCCTACTTAGCATATGCATGTTCTGTTCTAATGTAAATAGTCTAAGAAAGTCTACTGTAAAATATATTTTTTAAGTAATTCTTTAATTTTTGTTTATGTACTGATGATTTTTGGGTTGGGTGTTTATTAATATGGAATATTTTCTAAGGTTGTAAGTAAGGAAAACAAGAAGGTCAAAAGAAGAAGCCCCTTTACAGAAAGTTACAGAGATGAGCTTCAGGTACTGATTGTATATTTCTCCCTGTAGATCATATATTGATTGTCTATAGCTGCATCGAATTTGAACAATTAATTCGACATATTTTCCATGTTTGTAAGGATTTGTCTATGTTTCCACTTTAGCTATTCTGTTTTCCAGAATCTTGATTAGCAAAGTACGCGAGAAACTTTCTAGTTACGTATTGAATGTAGACCCTATGATAGATGAAACTTATGATTCGGGGTTTGTTTTTGCAGTGTCGTACTGTAATGGTTGAGAATTTGCCTGATGATCATTCTTACCAGAACCTTGAGAAAATATTTAGTGTAGTTGGCAGGTCAGTACCTAACTATGTGTTAATCTTGCTACATTTTTATTAGCAATGTTTAGTAGTAGTACACACATAATGGTTCTTTGAATTTTGCATAAGCAGTGTGAAGGCCATCAGGCTATGCCATCCCCCGGAAGCTAATCCTTCTCGGTCCAAAAACGAAGCTATTATCATTAGTAATAAGGTAGAGATAATTTTTGCTACATGCTTAATTCAAGAGATTATTGATATATAAGGATGGCTAAGTATATGACTTTTGTGTTTGTAATGACAGCTTCATGCACTTGTAGAGTATGAGAATGCCGAATTTGCAGAAAAGGCGGTATATGTTTATACTCCCTTACTTTGTATAGTGTATGTAACAGCCTATTTCATTCTGCCTCATCTAAAATTTTGATTCACATCTCTAGGCTGAAAAGTTGACTGACGAGAGAGATTGGAGAAAAGGACTGCGAGTTAGGGTCATGCAACGACGCACGGTATATATGCTGATCAATAGCTTCAGCACACTATTATTTACTTTCAAAATTTTGCAGATGTATAGATATATCATGGTACATCTTACTATACAATCTCTGAACTTGAAATTTGCAGCCAAAATCTATCCTGAAGACCAGAAAGTCGGACTTTGATCTGCTTACTGATGATGATGAATCGACACATGGTGAATCGCCTAAAGAAATCTCCCAACCAAATGGTTCAGAATTGGTTAAAGAAAACAGTCTTGTAAGTAATAATGTAACATTCCTTTACTAGTAATAGATATTGATAAGAACATCATAAATACGCGACAATTAAACAACTCCTAACAACAAAGCTAAAATTGACAATCGCATCTGTTAATGTTCTGTTCTCAGTTTATTTATGCTGAACTTGACTTATTTGGCTAAAATTGTTTACATTTGCTGAAACTTTTTAAATAAGGCGAGGAGAACAGAATCTAACATGACACGGTAAATACTGTCTTAGATAGAATTTCGAGTAATTATTACATTACAGATGATTAGTTACATACTCTGATTGCAGGGTGAAGAAAGTTCTGGTGTCAAAAAAAAATTGGCATCTCCACGTGGGCGTGCTAAAACCAAAGGACGAGCTGTTCAAAGTCTAAATGATCGTGGCTTGCTTTCTTCCCCCACACATTCAATTGGTGTCTCGCAATTTGATACATTAACAACAAAGCTAATCAACAAGGGACCGCGAATGCCTGATGGCACAAGAGGCTTCACTATGGGACGAGGGAAACCGATTATAACTTCCTCGACTCCAAGCTCACCTGTGGGGTGAAACATAGATAACAATGATATGTAATTCGGTTGTTGGTTCATTCTTTTGTTTGCTAAGAAGTCCATTTATTAGTCGAGTATGTTGAGATTGATTACTATATAACCATCAAAAAAGAAACAAAAAGAACAAAAAAAAAAAAAAAAAAAAATGAAAACAAATTTTAAATATGCAACACAATTTGTAAGACAGGGTTCTTGATGAACTTCTAGGGCTGATATTACTTGATAATAAGATTTCGCATTCTTTCTATTTGCTTTAATTCTTTGGTGTTGTTTCTTGTTCTGTACTATGCATGCTTGATTAATGGTAAAAGAGGTTGTCGAATATTAAGACGAATTATAGAGTGGCTGTGGAAAGCCATTAGTACATCTGTACTTTGAGTTGCTTTAAGCCATAACCAAGATCGATAGCCTAACTAACATCTAGCATCAAACACGCAGCTAAGAATCAAAGGATGATGTTATAGGTCGAATACTAACAGATGATTTTTAGTTTCGTCATTATTACTGAAATAAAAAGAACCATATAAATAAGGGCACGAATCAACCTTGTTGAGAAAGAGCGTAAGAAAAAAATAAACATTAAATTTAGACTAACTTAAAGCATTTTAGAAAGGCCAAAATCTTAAATCTCAATATACATGAAACTCGACAGTAATAGTCATGTGACTCACCATCAATGACTCACCATCAAAGAGGCAAATTTATTTCAGTTCTTTTTAATTTGCTCATTTATCATTTTTGTCCTTTAGAAAATTATGTACAAATTATTTGCATTTACGTATTTTTTCTTTAGATAATCTTACATTGTACGTTGATGTTTAATTATGGAATCAAAATTTTTAATCTTAATTATATTCTCATTTGGAACGTATTTATTAAGATGTGTAAGAAATATTAACAAAACAAAAGATTAATATTTAAATGGTTCAATTATTATTCAACAAGGCCCATTAGCTCAGTTGGTTAGAGCGTGGTGCTAATAACGCCAAGGCCGCAGGTTCGACCCCTGCATGGGCCAATGTTTTTAATTTTTTTGGTTTAAATCCTTGTATTGTTCAAATGTCCCACTCTCATGCGTAATTAATTAGTCTTATCACGGATTAGTTTGGTACGATGTTATGAGATAAAAACAAGATATAATGTCTACTAAAATCCTTTACATTATTACATACATGCATTCAAATAGATCTCAACTATTAACACAATTTTTGATACACGTGTATAAAATAAACAATTCAACTACAAGGCGAAAATGATTGATATGAGCAATAGAGGGATATACATACCATAGAGTATCCATGCCAAGAAGTGTCTTGATCTTGCTTAAAATGTTCAATTTATTATACCATTTAAATGTCGATCAAATCACAAGTAAATTTAATGTCGAAAATTAAATATCATACAAAAACCACATATATATAATATCTAAGTCAAAAAAATTTATTCACATCACAATCAATCATACTATCATATTCATGGTGTTCTCATCTTTAATTGCATGCTAATTATTCAAGCTAAGGAGCAATGCAAAAAGAGTACGTCGGTGCTTGTTTGGTTGGACAAATGCGCAGGTGGTCCTTTTGACCTTGTCTTATTTGATGGCGATTGCCCAAACTAAGACAAAATATTGGCTATTTGGTTGACAAAAACTTCTGACATATATATGACCTTTGAGCATCTAACAAAATTTTCTCCATGAAGTAAGTGCTAAGTTTGTATGTTAGCTAGGTTATGTTTATGTATTGCTAATTGGAGCTTTAATTTGAACAATGTACTCCGCAATCTATCACACACCAAATGAGTATATGACTTGAGCAAAACATAGGTGATTTAGCAATTGATTTGTAATCGTATGGTGAATCGAAATATGTTGGGTGAATTCAAATATGTGGATCAACCGTAGCACCCAATGAAATAATATGTGTAGGTAATCATATTTTGATGAACTAGTATGACTGTTACACATGACAGTAAGTGTGACATTTTATATGGTTCTTATTGTTTCATAACAAAAGGCTAAACATAACCAAGTGTCTTTCTTAAAGGTTGGTGTGTCTCTCATAAATTAGAGACTCTAGAGTCTTGAGAGGTTGGAACTATATATCTAATTTGCCTTTTAACTAGTTGGCTATGAAGTATGAACGTGCCTGCTTTCGTTATTGATTCAAGATCATTTTAAGCCTTATGTGATCAACTAGTGAGTGTATATGAATTCAAATAAATTTTGACAACCTAAAAAAACATTCTCTATCATCACTTGAATTTTTGACATCGATCTCAAACATCTAAATAAAAGCCCCTAAAAGGTTCGATATCGTGTATTATCGTATTATAAAGACTTTATTCTGCCTCTAATAAATATTTTGAAATTCAGTAGTATTAGGCATCGAGATACTTCCTACACCCAAGAGACTTATTTGGTGGCTGAAATCATCTAACATTTGCCTTTCACGAAAAACTCTATATGAAACTGTTCCATTTATGACTTTGCGATTAAAGTAACTAATACTAGTATTTTAAGTAATAATCATAAAACAAAGACATCCTCCTTAAAGTAAATTCATTTATTTTTTTTCTTGGGTTGATTGAACCATCATTCACCAAATGTCTGAAAAAGGTATATTTTCCCCCCTAAGAAATGGCAAGAATTAGCTAAACATTCGAGCTAAAAAAAAAAAAAAAAAAGAAGCCGGCAAAACATAGGTTAATTGGGCTAAAAAGGAGTGCGTAAAAAGCAAAGCTACTTGAGAGTTGAGACCAACGACTTGGTAGTGTGTACTAAAACATAAACAAAGACATCTCGATTTCTCTAACCCTTGTCTTACTCATGCTTGGCTTTTCCATGCTTATTTACTTGTTTTATTTTCCTCTTTTTTCTCAGCCTGTATTTTGTCAGATTCTTGTCTATGGTGTTTTATTCTTGGACCTCCATTTTCATTCCTTGCCTATGGCGTAGAAGATTGGAGTGAATGTCTAAGCGGGTGGGGTTCGGGTTTGGTTTTAGATCGATTTCAAGTCTGATTAGAGGTCGCAATTGGATCTTTTGGACAGGTTTGGGTCAAGTCATATTCGGGTAAAACTTCGGGTTGGGTTAGGGCATTTACAGGTTTATTAACAATATGCTTATCTTAATAAATTAATAGGTCGGACCAGCAGGTTAGGTATGAATCTGGATAAAACAATGATTTTAGATAAAATTTAAGGTAGGGTAATAAAATATGAGTCAATTTTGTCAGGTCTACTCATATTAAATTTTACTACAAGGGGAAAAATGTTAGATAATCTGTAATAATAAAATTATAAAAACCCCAAATATGTGTTTTTTTAGACTAATCTATCTATTGGTCGGTTTTGGTTTAGATTTCTCTTATAATTGTTAGACCGGTTTAAGTATAATATCATTTGCTAAAGAATCCATATGATTAAACTTCTCTAAAATATGGGCCTTTCTCTTCTATAGTTTATCCTAATTAAATTTACTTGTTATAATATGTAATGTAGCCAAATTAAATACGACTCCCATTAATTATAGATCAAATAAAAGAAACTTGACTAATTAAAGAAACCCTAAAAAAATAAAAAGGAAGAAAAGGTTGAGGTGATGAGCTCGATTTCAGCACATAAAGTTGCAACTTTTTTGACTTATAATAAAGCAACTTATGGGTGGAAATAATTTAGTTATGCTTAGATCAGTGTTTGGGACCTATGCACCTCTCTTGGTTCAAACATAGTGCGGTTGGCAATAATTCATGTTTTGGGCTCTTTCTTTCTTTATAACCCAGGAATGGTAAAAAAACTTTAAGGACTTACGTTAATTTTTAGGTACGTTTTCTATTGAGGTTGAGTTTGTTCGTGTTCCTTCCAATCGTTTAAAAGTTAAACTAGCTAAAGGTGTTATTTGAAAAGCTCATCGGATACTTAAATTATTACTTAATGACATCGCATGTCTTAAATAGATGTTTTTCTCTTGAGAAAAATCATATAATGTACTAGATGTGTTATTATAATGACATATCTACACTAAAGATATCGAGTATAATGTGTCTAGACTATATGTATGTGTGTGTATGTGTGATCAATTTCAATTCATGTATGGTATATGTTTCGAAAGGTGAAAAGAATTTGTATGATTTGAGATTTAACTATTACTCTATTAGTAGGTAAATTTGTATTAGAAGGATTTTTCAGTTGAACATAACATGTTTAAGTTTAGAGACACTCATACCCACCAAAGAGGAAGAAGCAACATCGGATACTCGAAAAATGAGAGTATACAACAGTTAAGATTAGTAAGGTAGGCAAAGAACATTTAATAGTTGACAGAGGATGATACTTGAATTTGGCATTACTAGTATGAAGTCCCCACTAGTGCAACAGGTTATACTTGTAGAAATTGAAGGTCAGGTGATACTTTTGCAATATAGTGACCCAATTTTGTTATACTTGTACAACTTACTCTCTTATTTCGTACTCAGTATTGATTTGTTGTTACATTATTATTCAAATCAAGCTCTTAGAGGGCCCGATCCACATTGATAGTGGTGGAAATTTTCAACTCTTTGTTACTATAATGGATAAACATATTGACTCCATTAAACAAGTGGGTCAAATTAGTGTTTGCATACAAGTATAATTTTCTTGTAGATGCGATTAGCCCCAACTTTTATATTTAACAATCTTAGGCCCCGTTCTTTAGAGCTGCTCTGCTCTGCTTTGCTCTGCTGAAATCTGCTCTGCTTTGCTCTGCTGAAATTTGCTCTGCTCTGCCCTGCTCTGCTTAAAATTAATACTTAATATTGAATTATTATAATAATAATGTATACTTAATAAAAATAACAATAAATAATTAATACTTAATGATAATAATAATTAATATTTAATAATTATAAATAAATAAATAATATTTATTAATAATAATACTTCCTTCGTTTTCTTTTATTTGCAACACAGCCTTGTGGCACGTGTTTTGAGCTCTGGTTTATGTAATGTAAATGGACAAATTTTTCATTATAATTTTTACAAATGATACTTAACTCTATTCTAATTTTCGTGTAAAAATTATATTGATAAAATCGCTCGTTTACCCTCACTAATCATCTCCTAAAACTGCGTGCTTAAAAGGTGTGTTGCAAGTAAAAGAAAACGGAGGAAGTATATAATTAATATTTAATAATAATAATATAATTAATATTTAATAATAATAATAATTAATATTTTATAATAATATAATTAATATTTAATAATAATAATATTAATAATAATATAATTAATATTTAATAATAATATATTAATAATAATATAATTAATATTTAATAATATTAATATTATTAATAATAATTAATTTTTAATAATAAAATTTAATGATTATAATAATAGTAATAATAGTAGTAGTAGTAGTAGTTGTAGTAGTAGTAGTAATAATAATAATAATAATAATAATAATAATAATAATAATAATAATAATAATAATAATAATCATAATAATAATAATAATATTTAATATTTAATAACAATAATAAAGCATTACAATTATTATTATAGTATTAGTAGTAGTAGTAATAATAATTGTAATAATAATAATAATAATAGTAATAATAACAATATTAGTAATAATAATAATAATAATGAAAATAAAAATAATAATAATAATAATAATAATGAAATCTGCTCTGCTCTGCTCGGCTCTGTTTCAATCTGCTCTGCTCTGCTTTGCTGAAATCTGCTCTGCTCTGCCCAGAAGCTCAAAAGAACAGGGCCTTATTAAACTTTGTTACAACTTACAAGGGCAGATGATAAAAATTAATTCCAAGATCCCTTTAAACTGAGATGAAAACTCTAACAACTAAGTTATCCCCCACACATGACTAGAGGTGTCAAACCCGAACCGACCCGAAAAAAATTATCCGTTTCGAACTGTAACCGATCCGATTTTATCCGAGAAATTCAAGACCCAAACCCGAACTGTAACCGAACTGAACTCAACCCGAATCCGAACTTGACCCGATCTGAACTTAACCCGACACCGATTTGATCCGACCTGAACTCAACCCGAATCCGATTTGACCCGACCTGAACTCAACCCGAACCGATTTGACCCGACCTGAGCTCAACCCGATCCGAAATTGACCCGACAAATAACCGATCAGATCCGATCTGTTTTGACCCGAACTGATATTAACCCGACCCAATTTTAACTCGATTTGATTTTACCCGATCCAAATTTAACCCGACCATAATTGATTATTGACCTTTTTATTCAAGTTCTTATAAAATATATTTACTAATTATTAATAAGTTAACTTTTTTACTAAAAAAAAATAGTCTGAAGTCTTAAATTTACTACAAACCCATCACGTGAGACAATCTGACCAAAAAGTAGGTGGGGTCCATATAAAGAGCTCTTTCTTCCTATCTCTCTCCTTTTTCCTCTCTCTACCATGTGTTTTTTAGAACATTTTAATCATTGTTATGTATTTACAAATACACAACATTCATTCATTACTACTTCCTCTACAACTGTGCATTATCCTAGAATTATAGGCATTATACATCGTACGGTTATATACACACTACATACATATGCAATAATTTATGCTCAAATAAAAAGAATGTACATAGTAACAATTAACTATCAATATGTATAATGTCAAGTTTTTAATATAAAAATTGAATTAGTAATAAAGTAATTCTAACAACTCTAACAAATATCTTATACAAATTGAACTAGTAATAAACTAAACTAATAGTACAGTACTCATAACCTCGTAAGATTGTACAATTGATGAAGAGTTGTAACCTTGTAATAACCTTAAAAAATTGATATTCTTTTTTGTATATATCACCATATGTAACTATTACTCGTTAATAACTTAATTATCACTAGCTTGGTCTCACTTATATAAGTATGATAAGTTATCAATAATTATTCAATCTCAATTTTTCTTTAAGATAAAAATTATACATAACTTGATCAAATGAGAAAACTAAAACTTCGTGCTTCGTAATTAATAATCATATTGAACCAATAATAAGGTAAAAACTCAATAATATCTCTAGATTAAAAATAACCTTATTTGGATATGAATTTGGTCAGCTCGACCAAAATCCAGCCAAACACAAAAAGGAATTGAATTGAAACTGACCATTTAATGAATCAACGGATCAACCTTATCTTAATCAAACCGAACTTGACCGAACCGAAATCATCCGAACCGTAATCAACCCGACTCAAATTCATCCGACCCGAAGTTATCCGGTTAAACCCGTTTTAAACCCGATCCAAATTTATCCGATCCGAAAGTGAACCGATCTGGAGTTGACCCGACCCATATCCGACCCGGACTCGATAGACCATGACCCGAATTTGACCCGACCCGAATTTGATCTGATCCGACCCGACCCGAGTTAAAAGGATAATTTTGATCCGAACAGATCCGACCCGAACAGACCCGACCCAAACTCCATCCGGTTATCCGAATTGACACCTTTACACATGACCATGAGCTCGACATGACAAGACTAATTTGCCATCGCTAAATTTCTTAGGTGTCTAACCAATAATAATGATAAAGGCCCAGTCCAAAAAAAAAAGAAAATCCCATCTGTAAAAACCTAAGGTATGAAAAAGGGTAGAATTTCGGTATTTCCTTTGCTTACCCCATCTTCCTTCCCTTTCCTTTTGAAGTCGAATTAGCCACTTTACGAGTCACTCACTCTTCCTTTCCCATTTGTAAAACTGTATTCTGCAACTCCCTACTTTCTTCTTACTCTTCTCTAACCTCCCCTTTTCTTCTTCAATCATATTCCCACCAAATTATTACAAACAACTTCAATTTAATTTCCAATAATCAATTTTAAAGAAAAACCCCAAAAGAAAAAATGGAAGAAAAACAACAAGATAAGCTGATAAAACCAAACTTATCCCATAAAATTGTTAATGGGTTTATTAATTTGGCAGTGTAAATCACTGCTATTAATGGTTAAGTGATCATTATCGATTGAAAAGTCGGCGGCGAAGATGGAAGCGAGCACGGCCCCACCAGGGTACATAACAAATCAACAAGGGCCGCCGGTGACGGTGATAAACCAACAGTCGGCGGGCCATTACCGGGCCCCAAGCGGGCATGTGGGGCCCGTAATAGGAGTGTTAGCAGTGATTGCAGTGTTGGGTATTTTAGCTGGGTTGGTTGGGAGATTGTGTGGTGGGAGGTCTGTAATGGGGTATGGCCCACGTTTCGATGTTGAGGCTTGGTTAGAGGCGAAGTGTTCTGCTTGTCTTGATGGTCATGTTGCTCCTTCTTTGCATCGGCCGCAGCCGCATATGCATATGAATACGCACATTGCTATGGAGAGTATTCCTGCTGCTGTTCACAGCGCTGGTGGCAGTGCTGATCATGGTCATGGTCATGGTCATGGTCATGGTCGTGGTCGTGGTCGTGATCGTGGTGAGAATGGTTCGCTGCGGCTGCAAGGGCAAGTGGAGCGGATGCAGCAGCAGCAGCAGCATCCGGAGGTGATGTTGCGGCCGCAACAGCAACAGAAACAACAGCAGCAGCATTCAGAGGTGCTGTTGCGGCCGCTTCCTACTCAACAGGGGCCGGGTGCTGTTGGGCGTCCGGAGGGTGAGATAAGAGTAGTAAGGGATCAAGAAGAGAAGCGTGGAAAGGAAGTGGATGAAGGTGTTGAGGATGAGGATGATATGAGTGATTTTTCAGATGAAGAGTGTCACCATGACCATGATGACCACGATTATGAACACGAACACGAATTACAACAGCAGCTTCATCGGCAGCAGCAGCTGCAGCAACAACATCATCAGCAGTTGCTGCAGCACCAGCAACATCAGCTGCAGCTGCAGCAGCAACAACATCAGCAGCAGCAACAACATCAGCAGCAGTTGCAACAACGAGAGCAGCATCAGCATCAGCAGCAACAACAACAGCCATATCCACCGCATTGATGTAGTTTGATTTGTTGATTAATTGGTGATACTAGTTTTTGATTTTGTCATCTTGTAGAAAACCAAGTGAAAATACTACGGGTACAAATATTATTAGTCTATTTACCAACCCAATTTTTATGTGTGTATGTGTGGATCATCCTTTTTTTTTTTTTTTTTTTTTTTTAATTTACTGTTGATTATTCCAATATTTTAGAATTGGAATTAGAATTTAATCCATGTTAGATCCTATTGATTTGTATCAAACCCCCCTAGGCCATCCGTGTGATATACTTACTCGTACGTATGAGCAAGTCTTTAGTAAGATAGTGTCACATTAACTTAAAAATTGCCCGTTTTTCTTGTAATGCATACTCTATGACCTAGAACGCATACAATTATGCTACTAGACGTTGTTTCCTAGAAATATGTTCGACGTTACAACAGTTGCAAGAAAGGTAGATAGGTCTGTTTGGCAAAAATCCACTGTAATAATGTTTATGAGAAACAAAAATTATTGGTGTCCCAAAATCATGCTGTTTCTTTCATAAATTTTACCAGGACAATCTGCACCTGATCTAACAGGTCCCCCATTCACATTCTAAACATCTGAAACTGGTGAATTACTAGCACTACAGCTGGTTTACTCATGTAAACTGTAGTGTACTCTCTAGTTGCATGCTCATCCTTTGAAGTCTTGAGACCTACCAAAAATTTGATCTTTTTAATTTTTGAGAGTTCTAAAACTAGCTTCTATTTTTGAGGTGGAATTTATATGGAGGCCCAAAGATGGGGGCCCAAAGATGAGTTCACTTAAGTCATACAGTACTACAGTAGTACTTTAGTAGACCAAGTGAAAATGTGATAGATACAAAGTCACACTTTCGATTGATCGATTATATATTTTGATGTATTTATCTCAAATTTCAGTTAAACAATGCACACAAAATAAAGTTCATCTGAAATATAGGGACAAATAGTGTGTAATTGTTCATCCTACGTAAATAACTAACTACTCATTTTTACAAAATGGAAATGAGAAAATAAATAAGAAAGAAAGATCAATATTTTGATTAGATGTATATACTATGGACTTGGACAAATTTATGATATAGGTTCAGTGTATCTAAAGTTAGGACCTGTTCACATTTACTGAACTGAATAGAATAGAATTAAACTGATTGGAGCTTAATTGAAGTGAACTGAATATTTTATGAGAGAAGGAAATTAGAAACTGAACTGAACTGAAATTAAGCTGAAGTGAATAGACCCTTAAACATGGCCAAGCTAGTACAAAATTGAGAAGACCCAACATAAGTCCATAATGAGCTTAAAATTACATAAGAGATACATTGATGAGACATACTACATAAGTCAAGCATGCAGATCAATTTTAAATTGTGGCATGAGCCTAAGGGGTCGGCTTGATTGTCGATTTGCACATTTTTAAATAAAAATATCTAAAATTATTAAGAGGCTTAGTAGAACAACACGATATGTGAAACGACGGATTGTGTTTGGACCTTGTTTATCAAAGATTGACACAACACAAAATATCCATAGACCTTAGCCCATTTTTGTCACGGTCTACTAGATCACGAGGCTCGCTAGTACAGCACACATCCGACCTATCATATAGGTAGCTTTAACTTGTGATGCTAAAAAAAGAACCATACCTTCTATTTGGGTCCTAGTCTCCTAGAGTATGACGACTACTGCTACATACAAGGTTCACACCATCGTGGGCATCAATCTTAAGATGGGACTTTTGCTTTCATTCTTTTCTTCATCCAATCAGAAGAAAGATCATGTATGACTATATATTAGTGATGATGGGATTGGAGTGGTCACACTCGGGTGCATGCTTATGCTTACTTTGTGATGATCGTTGAGGATGAAATATACAATTCATTTTGCTTCAACTTTAAGTTAATCCAATCTAATTCAATCAATGTGTTGCTAACTCTGAACAAATTATGCCAAATTATTATGGTGCCGAACCAAACCAATTTCTAATAAATTGATAATCGGCCTTGTAACCTAATTTTAAGGATGAAATTGAGTGTTTTTTTTTTTTTTTTTTTCATAACCAAGTCACTACTATTACGAGTGGTATGTAACATGTTACATCTTCCTTTATTTCCAAAATGTGTTTCTTTAGTGTTCATTTTGATTGTTTGTCGTCACACAAGTTAAATGAGATAAAGTAGCTACTGTAATATTATACTAGATGGTGTCATTTTCGTTACGGGACTACAGGGGATCAAGGGAAGAAGCACCACCTGCAATATGCTATATGCCTATAAGCCTATAGTTTACTATTAAGGTGCATAGTGATAAAACTTGATTGCTTATCTTAGTGGCAGCAATAAACTTGAGAATAATGGCTTTATCATCAAAGGAATTGAAGTAGCCTGGACTAATATTTACCAATTTCTTGGTGGTCCTCATTTTAATCATTTAGTGGGGAAGTTGGTCCACGATTCATCCAATTGGTAAAAAGAAACTGGTAGTGATAGTAGGTACGGAGTACTACATAGTAGTATTGCCCCTAAGTTAATTTATATACTGAGTATTACTTTATACTTTATCCATTTTTAAGTACTTGCTCTATTTTTTTATGTGCGGAATTTTAGGAGAAATTGAAGAAAACAATAAAATATAGAGGTAGTGAGGTGGGTAGAAGAATAAAAAATTGTATAAAGCAAAAGTAGTGGAGAGAATTAAAAGAGAGAGAATATAAAATTAATAAAATATGATTTATGTTGGTACACTAGGTGAGAGAAATTAATTAAATATTGTAAAAGTTTTTCAAATAAGAAATGAATCAAGTATTTAAAAACGGTCGGAAATAAAAAGTGGAGCAAGTATTTAAAAACGGAGGGAGTAACTTTATTCAATTATACATTAATTAAACTACTACGTAGAAAAGATTCATACTATGTATATAATTTTTATTCATCCGAAGTTTCAAACTTATTAGTATATCTTGTTCGAACTCTTCTATTATATTTTCTAGAGCTCTTCACCAAAGAAAATATTCTATAGAACTGGGAGGATTTTGATTGATAGTCATATCTTCCTAGGGTTTTATCATGACTTCGTGTGCGTATGTGACTATGTGATGAGTGAAAATTGGAATTAACCTATCTCTATTCGAGCTCACCATCACCGAATTAGCTGTTACTTTTGTGTTGTACTACTCGTCCTATATTACTAAAGTCATGTGTACATAGTATGCGTACATGATTTCTTCTATAAAAAATGCGTACATGCACTTAATATCAATTAATATTATATGTGTAGCTAAATCTAAATATAATTAAATAAATTGATAAATTGTACATGCACATGTTACCCTAAGGAATTTTAAAGGAAGATGAAAATTGCAAAGAGTACAAAAAGTTCAAAAAGTGAAGGATAGAATTCAAACTTCAGCCAAATTTTTATTAAATGGCTTCAAATCAAATGTGAGTATGTGACGATTATTTAAATACAGATGGAGTATGGAGATACCTGAATTTGGAAATATTATTTAACATTCTTGGTACATGCTTAGAGTCATAGTATTCCATTGGATTGACTTCATCTCGACCAACCTTCCTCTTCTTGTCTTAAGGCAGCGCGAAGCATTATTCCTAGCCATGAGCTCGAGTTTCTCATAGAAACGCCGATCTCAGCTATTAGAACACTAGTGTTGTCAATATCGCCATGATTTTCATAGAAGAAGTGATTATTTGAGGGAAAATGGGAGAAGGATCAAAGATTGGGATTACTTCAGTTGCATTTATGATGGGTTTAGGCCTATGCTTAATTTGTTGAATTTGTGCAGGATCAATTTCTTCCATGGTAGTATTGTACGTAAGAGGAGTCGGTGTTAAGTTTATTTGTGATCAAGCTATAATTGAGGCTAGGGCTGAGTATATGTGTAATTGTTATTGACTTAATAATTCAAATTATTAAACTAATTCATATTATTAAACTAGATTTTATACTTAAATTTAAATTTCATCTGAAGTACATAGAAAATAATCTTAGGATATAATGATTATATAAGAGGTTATATTTACGAGGTGTTTAGTTGGAGGGATAGGAATAAGAGGGATAAGGAGGGAGGATAAAGATAGGGAATTGATAAGTGGGACAAGGATAAATAATTTATATCCCATGTTTGGTAATATAGGAAATAAATTAGGGATAAATAGTAAAATTATAAAAATACCCTTACTAAATTCTACCCTTTTCCTTATCCTTTTAATTTCATTAAGGGTAATTTGGTATTTTTAGCCTATTTATTATTCCTTTCCCTTATACCACCTCCCCTTAATTATAGAAATGGAGGGATAAGGGGGTGTTTTAATCCCTATCCTCAACCCCTTTTTAATCCCCATCTCTCTAAACAAACACTACTTTTCTTCTATCCTCATCCTTTATCCTTATCCCTCCCTTTTTATCCCCATAGACAAACACCCCCTTAGAGTATAAAGCTCATGTGAAGACTGATGCCCTTAAAAATTGTATGGGTTTAAATAAGTAATGGACTATTGTCTTTTAATTACGTACTTTTATTTATAAACCCGTTCCCCTCCTAAAAAATTAAGCACTATTGCTTATAATTACTAGCTATTAATCAACTATTTAAGGTGCATAATGATAAAGCCTTGATTGCTTTTCTTAATTAATGGCATAATAGTTGCCTCTTATTTGGTGGTCCTATTACATTGATTTAGTAGGATAGTAGGGAAGTTGGTCCATGAATTCAATCAATAGGAAAGAACTAGTAGTGATAAACTGATACGAGTAACAATAGTGTAACGCACCCCATGATTAGTATTGGTCCAGCACATTACCGCATTACGTTGAGCTTATTCTAGCTAGTTGTGAGAAGCTTTTACACATCTCACTCATTCTCACTAAAAAGAAATTAAATACGAAAATGTTGCCCTCCTTTGCACACGTGCTCACACAGTCACACATAAAAACAAACCCAACAAGAATTTACGTTTTTACTTGGTGCTCCTAAACGCTTTATAAAACTCTAAAAAGACCAGTAAGGCGCATACAAATTACTTACAAGTCTATAAATATCCTTCGGTATACCTTTACAGCTTTACTCAGTATTTATCGATTCACATGCGAGCTTCTTAAGCATACTAAAATCATAAATTTGGCTACCCTTAGACAAGAAGTCAAGAAGTGCATGGTTTGACCCAAATGATAAAAGAACCAGGGTTGGGTCTAACAATGACCCATTCACCATCTGATTTTTGCTTGACTTATAACCACCAACATCAAAAGTGATGCTAAGATTATTTTTGATAAAGCTAGCTACTTTAATTAAATTTATACGTACTATATGCTTTTAATCAAATATATAGTCCTTGTCAAAAAAAAAAAAAAAAAAAAATCAAATATATAGTCGTACAAAATGGATTTTGAGGTGTTTTAATTTTATTGTTTTTGAAATGTTATGAATCTATGCCGTTTGCAATGATGGTTGCAATAATGGCGATCATGCTTTAAATAGGCTTTTTAAATAATTATTGACATCGGCCTTAAGAACTACTATACTCTAAAAGTGATTGAACTAAGTGTAAAGATTAAAGAATAAAAGGTTTATTAGATAATCAAATAATGGAGCTATTGGCATATAAAAACCCATCTCTCTTAAAACCATTTATTGTGGTGCAATCGTCTAGCCAATAAGTTATTAAGTTAAAAAGTGTTACAAGACTAAAGTATATTTGAAACAACGAGCTAGCTAGTTATGTTGTAGTAATACTTATTTACTTTTATTCTTCGTATTGATAATTATGTTATATTCATATTTACTTTTATTAGTCATCAAATAAACTGATAGTAGACCAGTCAATTGGGTTGGTCGGGTCACTTTGGGTAACGGGTTGAAAAATGCTTAACCCTAACCCAAAGTTTCGGGTTCGGGTCAATCCAACGGGTTTAGAACAATTTTTTATTTAATTTTTTTTGGCTTATTTTTAAAAATTTCTGATTTTTAAAGCTTACTTTGCTATTTTTTCCCAATTTTTTAATCGAACATTTTCACCATATTAATTTTAGTCATTACATACTACATACTACCTCCGTTAATTATTATGTGCTACAAAGGAATATTTTATGTCTCACAAATAATACCCCTTTGTGCACATAATAGTTAATGGAGGTAATAATTTAAATTATCACCATTTCAACAAATCACATCAATTCCTAACTAATAACTATTAAAAAATGATAATTTATTAAACTTTTTTTTTAAAAAAAAAACACTTCTAAACATCCCAAAATTTAAGGAAGAGACCAACATAATTATAATATCTTTTGACATAATATCAATAGACCTTCAATCGGTGATATGGCAGTGATGTGATTATATACATGCAATTAGTGTGTGTCGATAATTGGTGTAGGAGGTGATTGGTGTGGATTTGATCAAGAGTTGTATGATATAGATAAATAAGAAAGTGATAAAATGAATGTCCGATGGTAAACAAAAAATTAAACTTAGTCAATAAACTAATATTAATTTTCAAATGTATTTATTTATTTATAAAAAAAAAACCATAAAATTGGGTCGACGGTTCAGGTTTGGGTCCGGGTCGGGTTTGACTCGCAATTTGCAGGTTAAACGGGTTTGGTTTAAACCGGGTTACGGGTCAAAAAACTTTATTCAAGATCCACAAAATCGGGTCGAGTTTGCAGGTCGGATAAAAAATTGACAGGTTTGACTGATAGACATCAAAGAACAAAAATGAGACTTATCTATGATACAACTAATTTGGAATAACAAGAGTATACACTCTGTGCACTAAAAGTTCCATCGCTAAGTCCTCGAAGCAAACCTATTCAAATTTACAACTTATTAATTTACTACATAATCGCAGAATTTTATAAGCTTCATAATAATGATAGAAACAAAATTGCTTTTGTTAGTGGCAACAATAAACGAACATACTTCATATGAACAATGCCTCTATGATCAATATAATGGAAGTGTCACAAGCTAAGTACAATTATTTGTCATTTTTTTGGTGGTTCTAATATTAATCATTTAAATTAGTGGGAAAGTTGGTCCACATATCCAATTAGAAAAGACTAATTAGTGACACTAAACTACTAACTAGTGCACTTTCCGTGGTACCCCCAAAATAAATAAATACTCACTTGCAGAATTGGATTGTTACTTTTTATTTAGAATACTTTCTTTGTTTTTTTTTATAGTTGCAACACATTTAGGGGTATCCATTATTTGAATAAAAATCGAAATTCAATCCAATTCAAACCGAATTATTAAATCGGATCGGATTAAAATTTTTTGAAAATTCGGATTTTCGGAACGGATCGGATTGACCTTGTTTGGATCCAAAAAACCGAATTAATTAACCGAAATATGAAATCATATTTTTACACATAAGGATACTTTATATTAATCATGTAAAATTATGTTGATAATTACATTAATATAACTTATGTAAAATTATGTATTTACTATTTGTATTAATCATGTACAACTATGTATTTAAGACTAAGCTTTTTATAATTGCATTTTTATTTTTATAATTAATTTAGTCCCTATAAATTTGCAATGTATTTTAATTCGAATTTTCGGATCGGATCCAAATAACCGAATTTTAATTCGGATTGGATTGGATTTAAAAATCAAAAATCGAATTTCATTTCGGATCGGATTGGATTTGGCCTAAATCCAAACCAAAACCGAATAGACACCCCTAAACACACTTTGTCACGAATCGTAGACATTATGTAATATAATATACTTAAAATGAAGTTAAGAGGTTGTTAGGAGTATAAACAAGTGAGTTATGAGCTTTAAATAAAGGTAGTAATACAATTTTCACCATAAAAACCTTCTTTTTATAGTGTATTGCAACTATTGTGACATTTTCATTTTAAGAAAATGTTGCAACTATAATCTATGGATATGAGCATAACAATCTCTCTCACCATACCGTAACTCAAATTCCTCGATCTACATAAACTGCGCAATACAATAACGAAGATTTATAATAATTAAAGAAGATTTTGTAGCATGTACTATTTTCCTTCTACTTTAATTAAATGAGTATTTTTGTAAGAAAAAAAAAATGAATATAATACCATGCACGATGCTACATGAACATACAAGCATCTTCTTTTCACTAAAACAAAATTTTTTAATAGTAGAGAAATTAAATAAATTGCAAAAGGTACTTCTATTTTAACTCCATTTTTGTCTTTGTAGTTTATCTATACAACATTTGGATAATATGTCAACATTATGAAATCTAAATCAATAGTGATTATTAATGTACTATTGCTCCAATTCAATATAATGCATGAATTAATTAGTCTATTAACAAGAAAAATCAATGGAAGACAAAAACTGCTAATTTCATTGTTAATTAGAATAATGCAATAAACTTGTTTAATCCCTTGTGTAATACTCCGTATTACTTAATTTTTCAACTGTTTTACTGCAATTAATTTATTATTCAACTATTAGTTCCAATGTGACTATATCATGAACTAAAAAGCAGGGACATAGTCAAGAAAATGAGACGGATACGAGTAGCTTAGTAGCAGAAAACAAGTTGAGATTTAATTTTTTATTTTCACATTCTGACCTATTTATTGACTTAACGACCATCCTTCCCCCTCTTAAACAGACACTGACTACATGCCAGAGACTAGAGTGTGAATTCAGGAAACATAATTCTTGGAATAATTTAAGAATTTAAAACTAAAATTGGCAAAAATTTGTATACAACCAGTAATTGAGTAGTGTAGTGTATGTGCATAATACATCGTATATGGAAAAATTAAGGTTAGCCTAGTTAGTTGGAGACTCTCCTTTTATCCCAGTGAGAGGGGTTTAATTCTCACCCCAATCAACTAATGTCCCAATTTCCCTCCTACTTGCAAGGGAATTCTCCTTAAAAAAAAAAGAAAAAAAGAAAAAAAAAAGTTTAGTCACCTTAACAACATCAAATCAAATAGCGTGATTAATAAATAACAAAAAAATAAACCAAAAATGACAAAAACTTGTATTTATATACAATACAATAGGGTAGTCGAGTAGTGTACGCGTATAATACTCCTTGTACAATAAAATTATTTGCATGTTTCTAAACGTGATTAGAGATAATAGTTGGTTAAATCTGCTGTATACAATACCTATGGGACCAATTTTATAATGAGGAGTACTAGTATTTGTGATCTTGAAGCTTCTTTTCATACACCATCTACCAATGTGATTAATTAGGAGAGTGGGGGTGGTCGAGACCGAGGGGTCCGCTTGTGGGGAAGGCCAGGGCCAGGGCCAGGGCCAGGGGTTTAATCTTCTTGAAGCTTCTCAAACATTTTTATAGAAAGGAAAAAGGCAATTTGTAAATTGACCCGACGATTTTCACCCTTTTTTTAGATAAACAAAGGTTGATCATTGGACCATTCATGAAAAGTAAAATTGTTTGTGAGTTAGCTTTAATTAGAAGCTAAAAAAGATCAACAGATCGCAAGTGTAATAATATGGCTAGTTAGCTTAAGTATTACTCCGTACTCCATTCTCTTTCCCAATAGTATTGCAATTTCAATTATACATCCTTGAATTACTTGGATTGAATACGTGTTACTAAGTATATACTTACATGTGTTAGCACACATGAGTCACGACATTCATGACTTCACAAGTACATAACTATATATAGATGCCCCATGAATAATACAATTTTTAAAAAGTAAGGAAATATAAACATTTGAAATCCATGAATAATGTATGTTAAATTGATGGACATACAATCATACGTTCACACTTAAAAGTAACGAGTAGTTTATAGTTATTTTACTTTGTACTCGTATTTTTTCTTACATGTAACACTTTTAAACATATAATTACAAGTTTACACTCCACATAATTGTCAAATATTAAGATGAAATGAAACGACAAATGAACAACTTGAAAGAAACTAACAGACAAAACCAAAAGTCAATATCTAACAGGATTAATAGTAAACAAGGGACATATTTGGTACATTACTACATAAGCTTTGAAATAAAAAGCAGGACCAACCAACCCATCAAACTAACTACTCCAAAGTCCAAACCCTCTTCCACTTGTTTTACATCTAACCCTTTCACTTAAAAATTACTGTACAGAGTAATATACTCTCGCTTCTATGTACCCGTATGACAAACATACATAACGCATGATACACCCGAATATATAATAGACGACTCGACACCATACAGCCATACACCTTTTACAACTTTATAAGGTTCCTTTGTTTTTGTTTTAACTACTTCCAAGAAGAGGAAAAGTAAACTCTCAACTGCAACTGAAAAAAACAGAGAAAAAATGGCAAGACATAGATGCTACCTTGATGTAAGCATTGGCGATGAACTCGAAGGTAGGATTGTCGTCGAGCTTTACAACGACGTCGTTCCCAAAACCGCCGAGAATTTCCGAGCTCTTTGTACCGGCGAAAAAGGCATCGGACCTCATACCGGCGTCCCTCTTCATTACAAGGTCTTCTTTCTATTCCTTTGATTCTCACTTTTATTCTGTTGAGTGTTTTTAGCTTCTGATTTAGCGAATCGTGTTTCGATTTAATCGATTCGACTAAATGTTCTAGAGTTAGGTGTACCCAAGGATATTTTACGAGTATTGTAACACTAGGTGTACCCGATTACAAGATTGACTCGAATGGAGTTTGCCTTAGATAGAAGACTTATTGTCTTATTGAGCCATTGATTTAAATGTAGTGTACATATTTTTTATGGGTTGTCATTCAAAGAAAATAAAGAGTACTTTAATTGTTATCATTGTCAACTTCAAATTCTTTTCTTTATTTTTTGTCATATTTTTCTAAGTTCTTAGTATAATTTGTGAATTAAAATCTTCAACTTTATGTAGGATAAGTATTTTTTTTTTTTTTTGGTACTATTGTATTGTTTCATTTCTTGCTAATATGAGTAACTTTGAGATACAATTATAAAAGAATGGATCTAATATGGTGGTTTTTGTACTATTTTTCATTTCTTGCTAATTTGGGGAACTTTGAGATAAATTTATAAAAGTATGGATCAAATATGGAAGGTTTTTGTACTATTGTTTCATTTCTTGCTAATTTGGGTAACTTTGAGATAAAATTATAAAAAAATATAGATCAAATATGTTACTAATAATAGTAAGGGGAATTATCAAATCTATGTTGCACTGTTGCAGGGATGTCGATTTCATCGTGTTGTCAAGAGTTTTATGATTCAAGGAGGAGACATTTCAGCTGGGGATGGTACTGGAGGGGAGTCTATTTATGGATTAAAATTCGAGGACGAAAACTTTGAGTTAAAACATGAAAGGAAAGGAATGTTGTCAATGGCTAATAGTGGACCTAATACTAATGGGTCTCAGTTTTTTATTACTACTACTAGGACTCCGCATTTAGATGGGAAACATGTAGTGTTTGGTAGAGTGATCAAAGGTATGGGTGTTGTTCGATCCATTGAACATGTCAATAGCGATGATGATGATGAAGAACGCCCTTGCAAGGATCTTATTATTGTTGATTGTGGAGAAATTCTTGAGGGGGGTGATGATGGAGTCTCGAATTTCTTTAAAGATGGCGATAGTTATCCGGATTGGCCTGCTGATCTTGACCATTGTCCTGATGAACTTTCTTGGTGGACTGATGCTGTTGACTCTATTAAGTCTCTTGGTAATGAACATTTTAAGGTGAGTTGGTTTTATGACTGTCTTTTACTTGCTATTACAGTGTTTTACGATTCTAATGATTTCTCTTTTGTTCAGAAACAAGATTATAAGATGGCGCTCAGAAAGTACAGGAAAGCACAACGGTATTTGGATTTATGCTGGGAGAAAGATGGGGTTGATGAAGGTGAACGATTTATTGCTGTTCATTGTGATTATGAGTAGTTATTATGATGCTTCAGTAACCTACTTGTTCTCGGTTAAAGTCTGACTCGCTTTCCTTTTATTTTCGTCAGAGAAAAGTGCAGCCTTGAGAAAGATTAAGTCGCAGATTTTCACAAACAGTTCTGTAAGCTGCCATTCTCACTTGTTCTTGTGTAGTGTTTAGCTTTTCATAGATATATCTTTTTTTTTTTTTTCCCGGGCACTAAGCTTAGAATGTTGAGAAAATGCAGATGATTAGAGCGGTTGTTGAAATGTAAGAATTTAGAGTTATGGGAGGTTATCTGAACTTGAAATAAATCATGTCTTAACTATCACTCTATCAGTGATTAAGCAGTAAGTTTGTTTACTGTGAGGGATTGTAGGAAAGAAATTCAGTATCTAGTCTTCACATAGGATTGATTATCCGCATGGTGAAGTAGTAGTAAGGAGTACCAATCTGTTTTGAGCTTGTTTGTTTGTCTATGATATTCTAGGCTTGTAAGTTGAAGCTTGGAGATTTAAAGGGTGCTTTGTTGGACACTGAATTCGCTATGCGTGATGAGGATAATGCCAAGGCTTTGTTTCGCCAAGGACAGGTTGGTGTTTTACTCCAAAAGTTTTCCTTTCTGAACTAGTAAGATGTTGTATTGCTGTGGTTGCCTCTATACCATTTCTTTCTGAAAACAGTTGTCTGATATTTGATTTTCAGATACCCCAAAATTATTTTTTCTGTTCCTAAAACAGGGGTGTTCACTTCCTTCTAACGGGGTTTTTTCTCCGTTAGAAGGACTTATCTTTATGATAGATTAACTGACTTAAAACGGGTGTTTAGTACTCTGTTCTTGTATATAGTTTCCTTAGAAGTCTGGCAGTAACAAACAGTGCTAGGCGCCTAGACTCCAGGCATTTGTTTTGGGCACCATATTAGTCTCCAATCTCAATTTAAAAAAAAAAAAAAAATTGTGCTGCAAGGTAATGTTTGACCTGATGTAATCTGTCTGTTCCTCAGGCCCATATGGCTCTGAACGACATAGACGCTGCGGTTATAAGTTTCAAGAAGGCATTAGATCTGGAGCCTAACGATGGTAAGTAAAATTTATTCCTGATAACTATAAAACAGTGTATTGTGTTTTGGAGTCGTAAGCTGTTCATTTTGGAATAATTGTGACTCGCTTATCACTAAATATACTTGAAATGTTTGTGTTTGCTCAGCTGGAATAAAGAGAGAACTAGCAGCAGCAAAAAAGAAGGTAAGAGTGTATCTGTGTGTGTAATTATGAATCGTGATACTGCACTTAAGATATGAGGGAGAATTCAAAAGATACTGTGTTGATGCAGATTGTTGATCGACGTGACCGGGAGAAGAAAGCCTTCTCTAAGATGTTCCAATAGCTCTCCTACACTATTTGGTATGTGGAAATTCTCTTTGTTGATATGAAGTATGACTTATACTCTGTACCATCTTTTAAACTCTGATTTATTAATTTTTGAGTTGTATAACTAATGTTTTGAATAATATATCAGGGTTGATGCTGTCAGCGGGTTCAGGCATTCTTTACAGGCTTCGTTCCATCTTAAATGAGGTATGAACATGCTCTAGTTAACACATTTTACAAGTGAAGAGTCTCCTGTTTGTAGCTTCTTGTTCTGTTCTTAGTGAACATCCCTTTTATAACATTTTGTATAATCCCAGTAATTATGTGATGTTTGTGTCATTTTTTTCATTGTGGTCTATGCTCTACTGGATTTTATTAGGCTTTTTATTTTTATTTTTTTTAATTAAGCATTATGATTAGTTTATCCATTAATCTGATATAAAATTTCCTCTCTCGTCACAGCGACGTAAAGTTTGTGGTGAAATGCTGATGAAAACATCGGGGTGCTGCCTGCAAAGTACAAAGCCTGAGCCAGGTTTTGCTGGGGAAGTTCAGAAATCAGAACTCTGTTTCAGTAAAGCCTTTGAGAGGGAAAAGAGGGGGGGGGGGGGGGGGGGGGGTTGGAGGACAAAAGAGTTCAGTTCTTTTACAAAAAACAGTTATACTGAAAACGAAAAATGTCGAAATCTATTTGTAATTTTGTCTTTCCATTTTAATTGATATGTGGTGGTGACTGGTAGAGTGGTAATGGTGATAGCCATTCTTGCCACTAAAACTGGTGGAATGAAATTGAACTCATTTTTTCAGTTTCAATTTTTTTTAATTACTTTTCCAGATTACCTAATACAGGTTCTAAAGCCATGGAAACCGACATTTTAGATCATTAACCAACCATCTGCGATAAACATTCTCTTATTCTTCACTCTTCACTTCTTCAGAAATCAGTAACAGAAATGAGTGCTTTTTTTTTTTTACATTGTTTACCTTAGATAATACTGTATCATACTAGGAGGGTTAATATTTACTGAATGCTGTTCAAAATTTAACCTCTGGCAAAGAATTAGGGGAGATTTGGTTGACAGGATGCTCGAAAAAAATCGGTAAGAATTGAAATTATTGAATGATTTGATACTTCAAATTTGGTGTTTGGTACCATAAGTAAAAAAAACATATATCCATGAAAGTTGTTCTTCGGCTCTCCATTAAAACTGCTCTGCTGTAACTTAGATTAATTTATTTATCAGACAAAATTACAAATACTACCCAACTTGTGGATTGAAATGACGATTTTACCCCTTTGAGATACAATACATGTTTCTCAGGTTGAGGAACTTGTATTTTCTCAAGTAAAAATTAGGGCAGTGTATAATACGAAGTAATTATTATATCCAACAATCTACTTTTCTCAGCTCAGAGGGTGCTGTTTTAGCCCCCCACACTTGCCATATCTACTTATCTAGTAATCTAGCCATGAACGAATTCAAATCCTTGGCCAGGTTTTAGTAGATGGGTCATGAACAAGTCGAATTCAGAGGTTGGTGATGGCCTGATGGGTAATAGTGGGTCAAGTGGTGGTGGTAGACCCTGGAAGTTGTTCTCCCACCAACATGATTGAGAATGTTCAATACCCTCAGAAATGATTAACAGAGAGATGACAAATAAACTTTTAAAAAATAAAAAAAAAATAAAATGAAGCAACCAAAACATGGCATTTTTTCTGTTTAAGAGCACCTAGAAAGTTTCTGAACCAAAGAGGTGCTTACGTAATCTATACAGAAGGTGCATTGTAATCCTCTCAAATAGGTCAATTCCAATATATGGCTCTAAAGGAATAAGACATGCGATCCATTCGCAGAAGTGTAAAAGAACCAAAACGAAAAACTAGCGTATAGAGACTATAGACTAAATGCTGGACAGCTGATTCTCTATTCATAAGCATGCTATAGCTAGGTATTGAAGCTAGTAACGGCTAACAATATAAGACCACTTCAGGATTTCAGGTGTACATCCACATGATCATTCATACCATCTCTTGCCAGATTCCTCATATCACACAAAGACACGTTGACAATAACAGCAAGTCTGATTAAAGTCAAGTGCAGAAATTCACTTCTTATGGAGGCATGAGGCTTCTCTTTATATTCCAGAGGAACATATTCTTGTACCGCAGCATCAGTAGGAGTTACAAGTTGTAATTATCAAGCCCCAAGTCTCGTAGAGCATCTGTTGCAGCAGCGTTGCAACTCTGATGGTTTTCCTTGCCCTTTCTGATGATCTTCTCAATGCCATTGTCAAGCAAAATTTTTCTGTGAACGATGGCAGATGAAAAAAAAAAAAAAAAAAAAAAAAATTAGCCCTGGAATCTATGCTTCTTGCAAAGTGCAAAACTAATAGACTTCTAGCTCATTTGGAACTACATGTCATAATCTGTGAACCCAATGATTACTGGCTTACCTATTTTCTGGGTTTCTGACCACAAGATTCCGTATCATTATACATGCATATCTCTGCAATTGCTGCGCATAAGGAAACTTTTGCATGGCTTGGATTGCCAGATCTCCTGCTCCAGCTTCTATAGCACGAGATGCATGATCAGGAGATCTAAGGGAGAGCACACTAATTATATACATAACCTGTAGAACAAGAAAATTATTACTACATAATCCTTGTGCCACTGTCAAAGCACACATCAGCACAACAAATATACAATAATTGCTAACTTAAGATAGCTCATTGAAAAAGACATATAATGGTTGCTTGCAAGCTAGGTCAAAGGATGAATCAATATTATGGGGAAAATGAAAGTATATGACTGATCAGTGCTCAATAAGGCAGGCAGAGTTACTGGAATTCATTTAAATTAATTTAACAAACAATGACTGGTCACTAGAAGGACCATACAAGTTCCACACTAATTTGCACATTCCTCACCTCTTGTATTACAGATGGCTCATCTGCAAATCTGCCACAGAGGCTGATCAATCTATCCAAACCTCTTTTCTCCACTATTGCACTCTTATTGTAGTCGCTTCCAGCCAACTATTAAAAAATATTCAACGGTTAAGCTTCATTAAGTGATGCATAACGAGCAACAGAGATGCAGAAACTATAAGCTACAGTCAAATGAGTGAGGGAAAAAAAAAAAAAAAAGAAACGAAGCAACAAATGCATCAAGAAATTAACGTTTTCGAAACTACACAAGTAATTCCAACAGTTCACAGTTGTACACCTTTCCCTCCAGTAAAAACAAAACACTACTCAACCAAAAAACCAAAGTCACAAAACCAATACAAACCACCCTGCTATAGACCTGTGGTTAACCCACACAAATATGCCCTAACATGCACACACTGGTGCGCATGGCACTCCATGCCATATATCTGTTTCCTATTAGACCTGGATAAGCTGAACTTGCATGGAAAAAGTGTCAATTACCCTCTTGAGTTCTGATGCCATGAGTCAAACACCCATGAGATTGTCAAATCTATAACTCAAAAGGAGGTCCATTGAAGATGGCAACGCTAAGTGTATTGAGTAATGCCCACCTTTCAAGTATGGTTATAAAACTCTGAATTTTCCATCAATTAATGCGATGAGCCTATGACGCAGACTTATACACATTAATAAAATGTTTCGTAAATCCGATTCCCTACAATTGCCAGACATTCACTCTAGGGTCTTTAGCGAACACTTCCACTCTAATGGTAATTTGAAGTATATTCTTAAATTCACCCACGCTTACTTAATAGTCACTTGTCAACCGTCAGAGGGAGGATCATCCTCAAACAACCCCTGGGCAGGTTTCACCTTTTTTCAGATGCTTATGTCTAGATCCTGAAAAATAGTCACATACTGAAGTGCAAGTCTTCCCAATTCTTTGTCCAAACTCAGCAATCAAAGCACTACTCACATCACACTACCCAACATAGTTCCTACAGGGTAACTAGTGGAATCTAAGGAAGTCGTGACTGTAATTTTACCCCTATTTAATTGAGACTGGCATAGGTTGTGAAATCTGAAGGTAAATAAAAGTATAATTTTTAATTTTATAATCTTTTTTTTTTTTTTTTTTTGCTTACAAAGTTAATAATGAAAAAAAACTGACACCATGATTAATTGATAAATTTAACTGTGAAGCTACTTAACTACATATAATGACAAAACATAATGAAGTGCACTTTATTTTGTTAGTTAAATTCTTTTTTCACTTAAAGTCTCCAACTTCCCTAGTTATGTTGTTTGGAAAAAAACATGAAACTATTTTACAATATAAGCAGTAAATGCACACCTTAGTCAGTAAAATGCAGCAAGATCGGGCTACAGACTTGTTCAATTGTTCACCACTATCATCAATACATCGGAGAACAGCATCAATACCACCCCTATCGGCTATACTTCTGCAAATTTCATCCTGTGACCACACAATGCCAAAAGTGAAGGAGTGAGCAAGGTGAAGATCATTGATTAATCTCCAAGACTCGCTTTAACCCGACATTGTAGCCACTAAGTCACACATACTGTATAGAAATGCAATGTAAGACACCAAAAACTCATAGAAATCTCAACAGAATCTGAAACTAATTATTAATGACAGGCAGAGACTATACATATATGAAACTTCAGAAAACCAGATGTCAAAGTGAATATAAGAGAAGTTGCAAAAAATATGTTTGACATTTTAAGCTGTTGAATAATGATAGTGAAAAGCAAAAGCAGACAAGTACAAGGTCAATGCTTGCAGGCTAATTTATTCATTCCAATCTGCAGTCATTCTAAAACTACATAGAAATCTATCTATTATATATATATATATATATATATATATATATATATATATATATATATATATATATATATATATATATATATATATATATATATATATATATATATATATATATATATATATATAAAAAAAAGCGCTTAATAGTTTTGACAAAGTTCCTTCATGCTAAGTTCAGTTCAATAAACTACCATATATGTTGGCTGCCAATATAAGAAATGCTACCGTCTGCTAGTGGAAGATAGACAAAAATTTGCCAGGACTAATAGAACACAAAATCATCACATCTATAAAAGGGATGCAATTAGAGCTGAATCCGAACTGCCACTTAAAGCAATATACTTACATTTACAGCAACAGCCTTCAAAGCAACACTTGCAGAAACTAGAGTGGGTGAAGTGAGGCCCTCCTGGAGCACATCCACAAGAGCTTCAGCAATTCCAGCGTTTGCAAACTGACGAGCATATCCATAAACCTACAAGCATATATACAACAAATAATTTACTAAATGAACCAAATACAAACACCATTTGCATAACGTCAAAGCTTTTTAGGTAAGGGTGACACTGACATACTTGAGAAGCAGCAACACGAAAGTCATCAGGAGTCAGTAAAACGCGTATGGCATCATGCATACTAGGAACACTGCCTTTATTATCCCCCTTCAATGTGTTGACCATGTGTTGATCAATCTTCAAGTTAACAAATGCTTCCTTGAGAATTTCATTCTCAGTTGCCGAGGCAGCAATGACAGAAAAACAAGCATTCAATATCTCAGAACTTTGAGAATCTTGATTCAAAATGCCTATGACTATATCCGGGCCACCACACTTGTGAAAGGTTTGAGCAGTCTGAACATCTGAATCACAGAAATTCACCACATAAAACGCAACAATCAGCAATTCTCAATCCAATCTACAATAAATTAATATCTAAATCTCTAAGGTACAATCTATTATAACTAATCATCAAGTTCAATCTATAATAACTAATTTCAAGTCCAATCTAATACATTCTAAATATTGGCAACTGCGAAAAAGTGATCATACAAGTATCAAAACACAATTAGGTTGCAAAATTTAATGCAAACATAACACATTTGAAAAATAAAATCATCAAGATTTGAACAACATTCATTCACATTATCAATAATAACTTAGAAGATTCGAACTCGAGACAAAAGGACAAAAATCCATACCACGAAGCAAAGAAGTGAGTGCCAAGAGAGCTGCAACAACAACCTCCTCATTTCCACTACCAGAAACCTTCTCACAAATCGATGTCACCAATTCCACTCCTCCATTTCTAGCAGCTATCGCCGCATTCGCATTCGAATCTTTATCCTTGCTATTATTAGGATCACAAAGATTGGCAAGGTTACGCAACAATGGCGTCAAATTCTGCAATTCTCTCTCCTCAAATTCATCATAAAATTTCATCAAATCATCAATTGATTTCATCACTGGATTATCTTGCACCGAGCTTTCCCCCGGTATACAGGTAATTATACCTTTTTCAACACAAATCAACAATAAATTCAATTCAAATTTCGAAATCAAACTCAAAGATTGAGACAAATTTTTGAGAAATTAAAGAATTAATTAATTACCAGAAAGATCGACGCCTTGAAGAGTGAGAGAATCAATGGCGTCTTGAACAGCTTCAGCAGGTTCCATTTCATAATCTTCAATGTTTTCTTTCACAATTTCATCGAATGCTTCTTGCGATATCGTCCTCTTCGTCGCTGGACCTCCCATACTTTCTCTCTCCTACCTTGAAGCTGCAACAATGGCGTAGGGTTGATGAGTGGGGAAATCAGAGCTTTGGTGAAAAATGGTGTCTGATTTTCTATTTTTAGTTGTGTTTTCTCATAATTTCAAATTTCTAACATCAGTCATCCAAACGCCGATCCCTCTTAGACTCCGACCCAGAGAAGCTGGTATCATTTTAGCCCAATAATCCTAGGCCCGATAGCATACGGTCGGGCAGTGGCACGGTATAGCCCGGCATGAAAAAAAAAAAAAAAAAAAAACCTTTTGTTATTTTTCTGACCAGATCTCAACCCTCATGATTTTTTTTAATTCAGTACTTACGACACATGGATATAGAGGGGAGGGTAAGGAAAACTCTACCCAAAATAGTCTCACTTAATAGGATTCGAACTTCATATCTCTAATATTTGAGGTAAGAATCTTATCAAGTGAGTCAACACTTTGTTCATAGAAAATTGCTATTGCCCTAGCATTTTGGTCAAGCGATTGTTGCATAGCAATGATGTTGATAATCCCATGTTATTAGTCTTATTACTAGCTAATAGCATCATTAGTATGTCATAAAAACGTCATTATATTAACTCACTACAATAATCTATGTCTCTAGTAAGACCTAAAGTTCTTACGGACTCAGTATAGTAAAAGTAGTAAATTGCTACTTCCCCAAACTTTTATTTGGTCAACTTTAACACAGTAGTACATCCATTGCATCATTACAACTAAAACTTGTCACCAAATTTGGCAAATGCGCACTAATTAAAGCCATTCATGTATGAAATGAACTCAACTTATCTTCTTCTAACCAATTAATGGTAAAAAATTTACTGCTTAAAGCTAAAAAAAGGCTACTTGTTTATCAACTTAATTTCCTGTTTTCTACCAACAATTTAAACCAACCCACTAAAACTGTGTAGTTAGCACTTTAGCAGTATATCTCTTGACTTTGATTTGATCAATGCTGGAATATTTGGCACAATAATACTTCTCTTCAGATCAGTTGCAAAGTCTAAGGGTTGTCTAATTTTGACAAACCAAATTTCGGCGAAACTTGTAAATCTTTGCTCCACATATGTGCATTATATCCCCTATATAAGCCTTGTGTAGCAAAAGAGATGATCATTGCAACATTAATCCTGCTAGCTAGTAGTACATTTTATTGGTATTACTTGTAAGTGTAAGAAATATACCAATTGTCACAAATGAATATCGTTAATTCATCAGTATGTATCCTAGTTATTACAATACTGGGAGCTTCTTTGTTGGGAACATGCATGGCCAACAAGGAGGAAAAACCATTGACAACACAACGTTGGGGCTGGGGTTGGGGGTGGGGACGAGGTCAGGATACACCGCCTTCTCCTCCTGAAGGGCGAGGTTGGGGTTGGGGTCGAGGACAGGAAACACCGCCTGCTCCTCCTGAAGGGCGAGGTTGGGGTTGGGGTTGGGGAAGGGGTCAGGAAGTGCCGCCTCCTCCCCCTCAAAGGGGGTGGGGTGGTTGGGGTTGGCGTGGGGGAAGGGGTAGGGGAAGGGCCCGAAGGAGTCATCATGCACCGCCTGTTGGTACCCCTCGGGGACAAGGTGAGTCGCCTGCTCCTGCTGGTACCCCTCGGGGACAGGCTGAGTCGCGTCCTCCTGCAGGTACCCCTCAGGGTGACTGCCCTTTCTCTAAGAGAAACCGCACAGACGGGCCTAACAAGATTGTCGTAGGAGGCTCGAACAATTGGAACTTTGGCTTTAATTATAGTGATTGGGCTCTGAAAAATGGACCCTTTTATGTCAATGATGTCCTAGGTAAGTACATGCGTGACCATAATGTTGTATACAAATCTGTTCATTAAGTAATACTATAATGCATGCATGCTACTATATAAACTAACATTAATGGTATTGGCAGTGTTCAAATTCAATGCACCAGTAAACGGGGCACCAGGCCACAGTGTATACTTACTGCCGGACTTACAGAGCTACTTAAATTGCGATTTAAGCAGAGGAAAGCGAGTGGCTACTACAACCCAAGGAGGTGGAAGCGGATTTGAGTTCAAGCTCACCAAGTGGCAGCCTCATTACTTTGCTTGTGGAGAACACAATGGCATCCACTGCAACCTTGGCATGATGAAGTTCTCTGTCATGCCTATCTTTCACTACTGGAACTAGTTACTAACAGTTCGCCACAACTGCTATGTTCTAGTCCCACCACCAGCCGAAGGCATGTTACTGTGCAAGGGGATTAGAACACAACACGACACGTTTATTACATTTGGTTTTATACTTTTGTGTTTTATTTACATTTTGTTTTGAATCAATAAGACATTTTGTGTTGAGAAAATTGAACGTTTTGCATTTTGGATATGTAACATGTTTGCTGATAATTTCATAGTATCTGATCAGGCTACAGTATTCTATATTTATGGTCATCATGTTTCAAGTAATGCATAAAGGTTTATTCAAAGTGATTTATACTAAATAATTAATTACTTTAATTAAGGTAATAAAGTCAATGAGAAAAGTCAATCATTTGATAACCAAGTACTATAAATGAAAATTGAAAAATAACAGATATCCAATTACAGCCTAGAAAGTCAACCACACTTGGTACAAGAGCTTTGGGTTCCTAAGCCAATTACACAATAAGAGTATTGTCCTTTGTAGCTCAATATCCTCAGCAAAAAAACTTACTCGTATGGTAATAGTGATACTGTACAATGTGTACTACTGTCTCAAATCTCAATGACATTCCTGTATGAAATTTGTATTCCAGTCTAAATAGCAGCTAGCCAATATATAAACCTTTCGATGAACAAGCCAACTTGAAGTGTGGACAAAAAATCGACAAAGATTACATGACCAGTCCTTGTAGCTCTTGATTATGGTGAACAGACTTAACCACTTCACATGCCGTTGTTACAAAATACTCTAGGCATAAAGAAGCAGTTATTTATGTCACCACTTAATACTCTTGTTGAGGTTATTTCATCTTCCAGGTTTAAATTTCATGATGATGACTGGCACATTGGCCTTCAAAGATATAATCAAGGTGCAGACTTGCTCCTCGGCTTGAAGGGATCCATTTCTGCTGATCTAATACTCTTGTTCAGATATTCTTTGATGGCAACAGCTCTGCACACAAAAAAGTACATAAATAAAATAAATCAAAATAACCAAGATTTCCTAAACTGATTTTTAGATGGAAGAAATGCCAGCGATCCCAGAGTAATATTGTACACTCGTATAAACAAGTCCACTCTGAATCAGCCATTTTAAAGAATATTGCCCAGAAAAAAGAGTCTAGTGTCAGCAAATGTAAGCACCCTTCTTTATACCTACGGGACCATTATCTGAGCTAATAAGAGCCTACTTGAACTTATTAGCCTTATGGAGTAAATCTGAGACTGAATTTCCCTATTCTAAACTTACTGCCCTTTTCTGAGACTAAATGGACCTAATCTGAATTTACTGCCATTAGGCCCTAAACTAAGTTAATTGGCAGTTACTAAACTAAGTTAAGTTAAATGGACCTAAACTAAGTTGAGTTAAATGGACCTAAACTAAGTAAATTGGCAGTTACTTGATTCCTCAAACTTGATTTTTTTGAGGGTGAAAACAGCGAAGCCAAAAGGTGCCATGCACTCCATACAACATAGGTATGTAAGGCAACAGAAATGTCTACTACCTCCGTTTCAAGTTTTTTGCAACTTTTATCAAAAATGTCCGCTACACATTTTTTGCAACTTTCCAAAATTTTCCATTTTTAGTAAAGTTTTTTTTAAATAAATTTACTAAAATACCCTTACTAAAATTTTCAAAAATTCAATTAGTTACTTAAAACAAAACTTAATTAATCTAAATATTTCCACCAAATCTAATTAATTCCCCCAACCAAATTAATCTGAATATTTTAGTTCATTGAATAATATTCATAATTCATCTATCATCGAATCTTTCCAGAAAAATCAAACCCAATTCTTGAACTTCTTCTTCTTCAATTCCCCATTTTCTTTCTCTACCCTTCAATCTGACCCCTTCTCTTTCTCCCATGAAGACAAACCACCGCACCATTGCGGTGGTGAAGATTTACCCATGGACAATGATGACCGAAAGTTCGCGGTTATGGTGGTGGTCGAACCACCAAATTCAAACGAATTTAATTAAGGCGATATGGGTTGGTGGGTATTTCGATGAGGGTTGGTGTCGGTGGTGGTTTGAGTAAGTGGTTTGAGTTAGTGTGGTGGTTCTGGGTTTGGTTTTTGGTTTTGTGTGGTATGGTTGCAGCGGGGTTGGTTTCGGGTTTGTGTGGGTGTGTGTGTGGTGGCTACGGGATGAGTTTTAGGTTTTGGGTTTGAGCGCTAGTGGATGTGTGGTGGTTGGGCGGAGTCCGTGAGGCTAGTGTTGGTGGCTGATACTAGGCGGTGCGTCAAGGTGGTGGTGCGTCGAGGTGGTGATGCGTGTGGCTGGTGTTATGGAAGGTGGTAAATTAATTTATCCCCAATTTCTCTCTCCTTCCTTAATCACATGTCCCTCCCTTTTCTTAATCTCCATTTCTCATTTTTTGCCTAGGAGTCCGTGTCGACTCCAAAGTTGCAAAAAACTTGAAACGGAGGTAGTAAATGTAATTAAGGCATTCACTTAAACAACCATGGCATAATGACATGCACAAACTACTAGTTATCCCTGTAAAACCAACACTTGCCATCAATTTGACAAAAGTACTATCATATACCTGGCATAGACAGAAGTTGGTTTTAAAGCCATTTTTTAATATGCTAAACTAATCTAGTTCCAGCCTCAGTGCAATGCATGTCTAACAGAGCAGATGCATAGTAATACCTGCAAGCTAGCTTGATGCACTGCATGTCTATAATGCCCACTGGTTTACCTCTGCACCCCTCCCCAACCTCAGAGATAACAGGCAACTGACTTAAACCATGCCTAATCATAATTATTTCAGCCGAGAGAAGATCCATGTCCGGGGTTGCTGTCCACAACACCTCATGTTTTTCACCATCAAGAGAAAAAGTATCTGCCACTAAAATTTCCTGTGATATGTACAGATCAGTCAAATTCATTGGTACAACAAACAAGTGAACAGCGGTAGCTAACATGTCATGCAGAACTCCTGGATAAGCAAAATCTCAGCAGGCTTAGGTTGGAAATAAGCAAGAGAATGAATAGCACACTTTAAAGCAGCACTATTCAAAATCATCCTCTATAGCATTGCACTTGCTCACTAATTCAATTTTGATTTCCTTAACCTGTAAAAAGGTTAGAGTAGAGAGTAGACAATGAAGTGATAACCACCCTGATTTTGATTTCAGATGATGTACGTCAAGTACAAAATGCTAACTTAAACATCCTTCCAAGACCAAAAGTGTAACACTATGTATATAGCACTTACTTTATCTTCCCTGCTAATTTACACTAAATTTCACTTTATTATGAGAAAAGGCCATTTCAATTTCGTCTATTAGAATTTAGAAGCTAGAGGTAACTTCAAAGGACAATCCCTACTTAATTCTCATACAAACCTAAAGTGATACACTTTCTATTTGATGGAAAAAGCAAATTTGGGGGGGGGGGGGGTTGATGGAATGAGTCTTGCACTAGGGAATATACCACAGAACAATTTTCCATTGTCAGAAAGAAAAACTTTATTATTTCATCATCTTTGTTAGAATATAATATATTTCTTAAATACAGTAAAATAGTAAATATTGGGGAAAAAACTAAATAAATAGCTTTCCAACCTTTTTTTTTTTCCACTTAAACATCTTTGCTTATTTCTTAAGTTTTCTTTTGCAACATTAAAGGCAGTTGAATGAAATTGGCCACTATTGCAAGATTGTAAAAAGAAAGAAGAAGAAAAAAAAAAAAAAGATAGTCAACTTCATTCTGCAGATAAACATGTTCAGGAATTCCTTCTTTCTGGAAAGTACTGAAGTCTTTTCATAGATTATGAAATGACTGATAAGTCAAAATAAGTTGAAAAGAATGGAGCCTTAACAAAGAACTAACACAGAAAGTTTAGTCCAGCAATTAAAAGCTACTCCGCGTGACAGTAACTAAAATTTGACATCAGGAGACCAGACTCGTGTACTCACTTGTGCTGCTTAAAATATTAACGAGGAAGGATAATTTCGTTTCATTAGCTTCACATGCAACAGAAGAATTGGGAAGTGGGAACCTATACCTCAGATTTTCTTCCATTTGCTTGTGCAGATTTGCTGATCACTAGAATATCCTCCAGAGATAGTATACCAATCAAATAATTATACTCATCAACAATAAGTGCACAAGACTGCTTTTCTGCAAGCATCAGAGTCACAGCTTCAATAAGTGATGTACTTCTTAAGACAGTCGCAAAACTTGTCCTCATGGCCTGCGATACAAAAATTTTCCTTTCAACTTCATCACTCTCCGCATCAGAATCATCAAAACAGCTTGAACTCTCAATTTCACAGATATTATCAGCATTAGATTCTTTTACAGGGTATGAGTTGCCAGAAGAATGTAAACTAGCATTATTGTTTGATGCATTACTTTCTTGAATCTTAAGGGAACTTTCATTAACTGTCTTGGCATCTCTCAAATCCGTTCTCTTTATCCTTGAAGATGTAATCCAAGATGACGTGCCCACAGCTGCTAAAAGCGGTACAATAATACGGTAGTCCTGAGTAAGCTCAAAAAGTAGCAGCACCGATGTCAGAGGTACTTGACAAACCCCTGCAAGAGTAGCAGCCATGGCAACCTGTAGTTCAAAAGTTAACATATATTAATTAATCATAACTCCTAAATTTGCAGCTAGATCAGCAACAATGCCTAGGTTGACAAAATCAAATCTTAGCCCAATCTATAAAGGGCCATAAACATGAACAACTCATGTTCTTAAACCTCCAACTAGGATAGTATAGAGCTAGTGTGAGAGTTTTATTTGGGCCACTAAGTAGAAGCAACTTTCATAAACTAGATAAAGAGAGGCATTTTGAGCAACTTATGATGGCTGCAAAAGGTCCGTTCTCAGAAACACACAACTCCAGAAAAGGATTTTCTTGTCTAAATGTTTATTCTCCCTCCGTGGTTTGAAGAAAGCAGGAAACAACAGGAATGACAAATGGTAAAATTCAATATTATGAAAATAATAAGACTGATATCTAAGTAAGCTAACTGGACACATAAGCATAAAAAAACAGACAAAGAATGGTGTAAATAACCACAAGGACCACAACCCATGGATAATTGACAATTTACACAGATACACAAATACTATGATAGCTCCTTTTTCCACTACTCATAGAGTCAATCAAATCAATGCAGGCCAAATAAAAATTACTGAAAGTAAAGACAATACCCTTTTTTAGTTCCTCTTTGTGGAACTATATTAAGTGTTTTGTGTTCCTAAAAGATAAAAAAGCAAGTTCTTTAAACTCGCGGCATTAATCTCAGACACACCAACACACCACAAAGCATTTAGAGTCTCAAGCTCCCAGAAACTCAGAAAATTCAAATCCACAATTAAGGACAAACATGATGACTGATATAAAATTTTTACAAATCTGCATACTATATGTTGGTCAAAGCAACAATAGCATTTATATATTACTCATCGAAATCATAATAGCTTAGGTCATCAAGAGACATAGGTACCAGGCCATATGCTTGTGGGGATGCCACTTCAATGAAAGAAAGGTGGATTGGACTGATTTCAGAAACTGCCAAAGCAATAAATTTTCCATATGCCATTCCTGTAGCAGCACCAATAAAAAGTGATGGTGCATAGTATCCCCCAACTAATCCAGAGGCTCGGCAAAAAGATGTAGCAATAATTTTAACACCCACTAATTGAGCCAATATGTCAGCTGATAGACCTTTCACAAACGGTCGAGATTCCAACAAAATATCAACATTCTGGAAACCCCGGTATAGAATTTCTGGATATGCCAAAGCCATGAGTCCAACAGCTAAGCCACCAGTTACTGGAAAAACAACTTTGGGTATTCGGCCAGCTTTCTTAATTTCTTCAACCTTGTGTAACATGAAAGTAGTACACCTAGTCAAGGCCAAAGAAACCAAGCCGCATAGAATTCCCAGCAAAAGATACAGCGGGAGCTCTGAAAAGTCAAAAGCTAACTAGATGAATCTAAAATCATAACTTTGAATTACAGAAACTCACGCAGAAAATTTTACAACTATTAAAGATAAGCTCCTTAAGTGAAAAGAGTCTTTAGAAATGTTTGGAAAGAATGATCTCTTTATGATGAACTGAATATTACATATGATACCCTCAAAGCAATGTTGGCAATTTGTATATAAAATTGCAGTGAAAATAGAAGGTTGATTCATGTTTGTACGCTGTGGGATTAAATTCTGAATACAAATGGATAGATTATTTTAAGGAGTTGCTGATCTACTTGTACATACAATGGTAGCTGATAAGTGAGGCAGGAGGAGTTTAAAAACTTACCACTTGCAGAACGAAAATCATAATCAGGGACCTTGAATGCTGGTTCAGCACCAAGACCAACTTCAGACAATACAGAAGCTATGACAGCACTTAGTATGATCATTGAGGTTGTATTTGTAAGAGATACATCTGAATCAGGTGATGGCCGTATAACAGACTCCACAGCAAAAAAACAACCAGCTACAGCAGCATTGAATCCTGTGTGAAAATAACTTATACAGGTCAAGAGCATGTACGAAAAATACTACTTTCCTAAGATACTGAAAATAGCCTTGAAAAAGATGCAGCCAAAAAAGCAAGTATAACCTTTCGCCTTTAGAAGCACACAAATGAATTCAGAACTAAATGTTAGCAAAAATAACCAAATAAAAAAATTAAAAAAAAAAAAAACTAAATATCTATGAAGAGATTTTAAAATGTGATTAAGTTGGAATGCCTTGAACTACATGCTAGAAAATACAGTATAACCAAACTAAAAAAAATTGAACCCAAATATTGCTTTGAAGAGATCTTTATACGTGATAGAGTTGGCATGCCTTTATCCTGCACTTTGCAGTTCTTGTTTTTTCTTAAGTCTCTGAGGTTCATTTGCAAGAACATATAACCAGGCTTCCACTAGTCCTCAATTTTCATCATCTTAATTAAAGTAAGTTAACTTATTTAAAAGGCTTAGTCTGACCTTCTGATGACTCTAAATTGGCCCGACTATAAAATTTACCCCTAGACTCCTCTATCTTTATGATCAAAACTAAATAACACAAACAAGAGACACCACATACACAAACTAAGACACAAAGTTATTACGAGAGCAGTAATTAGCATAAAAGAGCAGGGCTACTATCCTGGCAAAGAATGTAAAACAATGTAGGTAAGTGCATTACAATCTATAGTTGAAGAATTCCAACCAGAAGCAATCCCAGCAGCTGATCCCGCAGCAACAAGAGGAACCTTTTTGCCAGCACTCCTACCGGACAAAGAAGCAATTCCTTTGCCAATGGAAGAACCAATTTCAACACAAGGACCTTCAGGGCCCAACGAATTCCCGGTTCCAAGAGTGACACATGCTGCCAACGACTTAAGGAACTGCTGAAACACAGCCCGAATTTGAGGAATGGTTTTAAAGTCACCTCCTTCAGTGGAATCAAGCCCTTCTCGAATATAGTTCAATACAGCAACAACCACACCCCCACTAACCGGTACGAATATAGTCCTCTTCCAAGTTTCTTCAAGATTCTCCTCCCTTAACCATGATGCACCTCGGTATGGTACTCCATCCCAACAAAAATCACGTAATTCATGAACCTAAAGCCTTTTGTTCATTGATCAGATAACAGTCAAAGTAAAAAATTATATATAAATTAGTAAAATTACTCCCCTCGTCCCAAAATAACTGCCACAACTATTTTTCAAAACACGCAATTCTCATCCATACATAAAAAAAAATAATTATAGTGACGTACAATCTCGTTAGATTGTTTTCATATATCATAAAATATTCTTTATTTAATGTCAAATTTCTCGAAAACATTGTCATTGTCAATTAATTTGAGACGGAGGGAGTAATAAAATCGAAAGACAATGAAATGATGAGTGTGAAAAAGGGTTAGGGTATACGAACCACATAATTGAAAAGGACGACACTGACACCAGTAAGAAGGCCAACAACACAAGCAGAGATAATCGCAGTATTAGCTTCTCCTTGCGGAAGAGGAAGACTTTCAATCGCGGCTGCCAGAAACCCCTTCTGAGAATTAGTATCAGGGGTGGCCGGCGTTTCTCCATCGCCGGCGCCGCCGCTGGTGGTGGTGGTACTGTAATCATCATCTCCTACTCCGTTGAAATTGTAGCGTCGTATACGGCGGCGATGACGGCGGAGGAGGGTGGCGTAACGTAAAATTGGCGGCGTTAAATTAGTTGAGAGTGGCATGGCGCAAAGGTGATTTGAGAGAGTGTGAGATATTTTGGTGTTGTCATTGCCATTTCTGGAAAAGAACGTAGTTGTAGTGAAAGAGGGTGCAGCCGCCATTGTTGTTGACGACGAAGTTTGATTCTGGTAACCCCGGAATCGGAATTTGTCATCGGAAAGGCTTCCTTGAGGGTGTTTCCCACTCCATGGTTATTCTCCTCCAAAGGTCTACCTTTCGAGTCATTGGATATTGGATAAGCTGATTGTGTATTTGTGGCATTTTGTCGCACATGGTCTTGAATTTTGGTGCTCTTCTACAAACACGTGGCACAACCATCGAACGACACGTATCATTATGAATAAGTAATCTAAATAATCCTATTTTTTTAGCAATGAAAAAGTGTACATAAAACGATAATCTAATATGAACTTTAATTTTTTTTTTTTTTTTTTCTGAAATTAGTAAGAATAAATTAAACTAAACAAAGCCTAAGTTGTATTGTGCTTTAAATCCGAATTAGATATGATCCAATACTACTAGAGCTAATCAAATCCGGCACGGTTAATTGAAATATACTTATAAAACGAACTTCACAAATAGTTATAAGAAAGTAAAATAAACATCCTAAAAACTTACTAAGCAAATTAACATAACGTTAGGTATAAATTGATGTACCAAATCATGCATATTCATTATTCACATGTATCAATCCAAACAATCAAGTTGGTTCAATTATGCCTATTGGATCAGGTAAATATAAGTCATGATAAACATTCCAAGAACTTACTAGCAAATTAGCATAATATTAGGCATGACCTGATGAACCAAATCATGCATATCACAGTGGCGGAGCCAAAACTTTTAAGTGAGTGAGGCTAAGATCATATCATATCTATGTATGTATAATTTTGCAACTATTACTGAATTCATTACCTTTACTAATAAAAATAAATAAATAAAAATTTTGTGTAGTTGCGATTTGAACACTTCATATCTTGTCCACTATACATGGCAAAAACCGACTTCTCCACACTATAGCTTATAACAAGTTGGAGCAAATTTTAATTTTTATCTTGAGCCAAGGGGAGGCTATGGCCCCCACTAGCCCCCCTTGGCTCCGCTCTTGCATATTCATTATTCATAAGTGTCAATTCGAATAATCGGGTTGGGTTAAGTTATAATTATTAAACAATGTACGGCCTTGTTCACTTCACCTTATAAAAAATAATATTAAGTAAAAATAATTTCAGTTTAGTAAAAATAAGTTCAGTTCAATAAAATTAATTTCAGTTCAGTAAAAATAATTTCAGTTCAGTTCAGTATAATTCAGTTTTCTTAAAGAAGAATTATAATAGAAAATCAGTAAAAATAATTTCAGTCCAGTTAAAATAATTTAAGTTCAGTAAAATTAATTTAAGTTCAGTAAAAGTAATTTAAGTTCAGCAAATATAATTTTGTTTCAGTAAAAATAATTTCAGTTCAGCAAAAATAAGATGAAGTGAACGAGGCTTACGTTTAAGTCATGCTAAATCATTGTCTCCATATAAAGTCGAATATATAGATTGGATTAGTTTTAAAGAGAATGTCCACATGCCAAATAGGTCAATTGATCCAACCTAGACCTAGGACATGTTTTAATTTACGGAAAATAATTGAATTGAACGGATTAAAGCTAATCCGAACTAAATAGAGCTGAAATAAATTGTTTACGAGAGAAGAAAACGGACTGGCCGTACTACACTAAATTTCATTTTGTGGCAAAGTTAGAATCTCCCTCTTTCAATGTCAAGACCAGCACTACTAGTAGTAATCTAATACAATCTCAGTGGTGCAATCACCTAAACCCAGCAAACCAAAATGCTGCTGCGCAAATGCAAATACCACTCCTCCCCCATCACAACACCATCTTCCCCACGCAACGCCTTTCTCGCCGACAAAGCCATAACCTACCTCCGGCGACACCCTCAACAACTCCCTTCCTTACTCCCAGAATTCAACTCAGAATCCGCTTGCTTCGTCCTCCTCAAAACCCAGTTCGACCAACCCCTAACCCTCCAATTCCTCAATTGGGCGCGCACTTCTTCAAAACCCAGTTTCTTAGACCCCAAATCCAAATGCTACGCCCTCCACATTCTCGCCAAATTCCGCCTCTTCAAAACCGCGCAATCCCTCGCTGAAGAACTCGCTCGCGAAGTTTCCCTTGTTGATTCAAGTGGTGGGTTAGTGTTTGATTTTCTGAAAAACTCTTATCAATCTTTTAATTCGAATTCGTCTGATGTTTTTGATTTGATGGTTAAGTCTTATGCTTCGCTTAATATGGTAGATAAAGCTATTAATACTCTTAATTTGGCTAAGATTGAGGGTTTTATGCCTGGGGTTTTGTCGTATAATTCGATTCTTCATGCTATTCTTCGGAATTTGCCGCCGTCTTCGTCGTCGTTGTCGTTGGCTATGGAGTTGTTTGATGATATGAACAAATTGGGTGTCTCTCCTAATGTGTTTACTTATAATATTTTGATGAGGGGCTTTTCTGGGGCTGCTCATTTGCCTAAGGCTTTGAAGTTTTTCTCTGATATGCAGAAAACTGGGTGTTTGCCTAATATTGTGTCTTATAATACTCTAATTGATGCTCATTTCAAGCTTAAGAAGGCGGATGATGCAATTAGCTTGTTTCGTTCGCTTCAGTCGAACCGTCTGCAGCCTAATTTGATTACTTATAATATTATGATAAATGGGTTGTGTTGTGAGGGGAAGATGAAGGAAGCTTCTGAGGTGTTTCATGATATGTACCGCCAGAGGCTTATACCCGATGAGGTGACTTATAACACGCTTGTTAATGGGTATTGTAAAGACGGTAACTTTCACCAGGCACTCCTTTTGCATTCTGATATGCTTAAAAATGGTTTATCTCCCAATGTTGTTACCTATACTTCTCTTATTAATAGCATGTGCAAGGCGGGTAATATGAATCGGGCAATGGAATTCTTGGAGCAGATGTGCTCTAGAGGGCTTAGACCCAATGGAAAAACATATACTACTTTGATTGATGGATTTTCCCAGCAAGGTCTACTGAATGAAGCCTATAATTTATTGAATGAGATGACTGCCGGTGGATTTGAACCGTCTATTGTGACCTACAATGCTCTTCTCAATGGGCATTGCATTTTGGGTAGGATGGATGAGGCCATTAGTGTGGTTCAGGATATGGTGGAGAGAGGTTTGGTACCCGATGTTGTGAGTTATAGTACACTTATATCTGGATTTTGCAAAAATCAAGACGTGGACCGAGCCTTTGAGATGAAAAATGAGATGGTTGGGAGGGGGATTTTGCCGGATGCTATTACCTATTCGTCACTTATCAAAGGACTTTGTGAGCAGAACCGGCTTGCTGAAGCCTCTGTTCTTTTCAATGATATGTTAAATGCAAGCTTGCCACCTGATGAATTTACCTATACTACACTGATAAATGCACACTGTATAGAAGGGGATATCCAGCAGGCTTTTAAACTTCATGACGAGATGATACAGAAGGGTCTCCTTCCTGATGTTGTCACATATAGTGTACTTATTAATGGTCTTAATAAACAAGCTCGGACCAAGGAAGCAAAGCAGCTTCTGCTTAAGATGTTTTATGATGATTCCATCCCTTCTGGAATCACCTATGACACACTGATAGAGAGCTGTGGTGACATTGAATTTAGGAGCATTGTGGCTCTGTTGAAGGGATTTTGCATGAAAGGTTTGATGAAAGAAGCGGATAGAGTATTTGAGTCAATGCTTCAGAAAGACCATAAGCCATCTGAAGCTGTATATAATGTACTCATACATGGTCATTCTAAGTGTGGGAATCCACACAAAGCGTATGTCTTGTACAAGGAAATTATGAGTTCTGGATTCAGTCCTCACACTATAACAGTAATAGCTTTGATCAAAGCTCTTTTCAAAGGAGAAATGAACAAGGAGCTAGAGGAAGTCCTGCACAATGTATTGAGAAGCTGTAAGCTTAGTGATGCAGAGCTTGGAAAGGTTCTTGTTGAGGTTAACCATAAAGAAGGCAATATGGATGCAGTATTTAATGTGCTTACTGATATGGCCAAGGATGGCCTGCTCCCAACAAGTGGGAGAATTGCTAGTTATAAGCGATAAATTTGTGAGGGTGCCAGTGTTTGAGCTTGCTTGAAAGCCTTCAATGTGCTTCATATATAGGTTTCTATGTGGAGCATGCAGACATAGCCATTTGTATTACAAGCTAGCAAAGGGCAAGGAGGTGATTTTCGACAATGTATGATGATTTCTTTGTTATGGACTACAGAAACCTGGTTTTTGTAGTTAAGGATTTGTTGTCTTCGCCTTAATGAGCTGTTGGTGGTGTGCCAGATACAGTATTTGAGTATTCAAATTGCTATTGTTTTTATCTACAGTGCCCTATCAAGGATCAACCAGGACAACAACAGTGCACACCTACAACTTTAACTCTTTGGAACTGATCGCAGCTTCTGCCCTCCAAACTTGCTGAAAAAAAGGTAGGTTATTGTTTAGCTATGGAGTTTACGTTTCTCAATTATTGCTTTTACATCTTGAATATGTAGCCTTCCTCTAAATTATAATGGTTTTTGTATGTTGCATCCCAAAGATCATTGCTAGTCAAGAACAATATTTTTGCTGTTAATGTGAATATTCCTCGGTTTAAATTGTGGAACACTGGAACTTGTGTTCAACAATGTTAAAAGGGAATTTCAATTGCTTGCATAGCAGATTTGTGAGGGTCAGTATGGTTGCAAGTGCTTGCCCATCGAAAATGTATACACTCCATCTGTTTTCGTGCACCAATATTCCTACTTTAATAGGCGGAAGCATCAATTTATAATACGGAGGGAATATATCTCAAATAATGTTTACAGACAAAATACAAAATTTATTCTTGAACTACCTCAAATAGAAAGCATAAAAAGAAGCGTTGACTATGCCAGTAATCTGCACCTAACATCTAGATTTTCCCATCCGAAAAAAAAAAAGGATCTGATGCCTCATCTAGCCTTCTCTGCTAATCACTCAATGTTTTTGACAGAAAACTGTATGCAGTTTTTTAAATGATTTCATGGATGGTACAAGTCAAAAGTCACCACTCATTTTCAAATTGGTAGTACAGATCTTGCTCAATTAAACGTTATGATCTCTATCTTCTCTAAATCAGTTTATTGTGCAAGGCCTTTGTCCATTTCTTTTTCTTTGCCTTCATAGTACCTATATCGACAGGATCCTTCCAGCTCTAACTTTTTTTTGCTTCTCTAGCTCTTGGCTGCCAAAATCCTCCAAGCTTCTTAAGGCTAACCGGTTTTCCTACGTATTACCTTGTTATTGTTTTTCACAAAAGGGCTTGGCACAATATTAAGGCTATATGAATGGAGTGAAGTTGAGCAAACTAATTTACAGACCATAGGTTAGGTTTAAATTTTTTATGTAACCTCTCTTGGTTGATTGGAATGGATATAGGATTGATTATTCAAATGACTAAATTACCTATATATAAGAAGAAACCCTGTTTCTGGTTTGTTATGAACAACCTCTGACCGTTTAAAAGTTATGAAAATGCAATAGCAGTCAAACGGACCTAAAGTTTCACTGAAGTGTAGATAATGGAGCATGTGCATATTACAGCCTATAATATTCCAACTTCTTATTTTCTCCCCCCCCCCCCCCCCCCCCCCCCCTCCAACCCACTCACACAAACACATGATTTAGTTTTTAAAGACACTTTAGAAATTGGAAAGAAAAGGTAGAGACTTGAAGTAAAAATCTTTTTCGTGTAAGATTTTCTTTGAACTTTTGGGCCTGTGTATTCACTTAGGCTATATTTCTTAAAGAAAACTATAATGTGCATGGATTCGAGTCAATCCATGAAGAGTTGACTGAATTCTACGTATTTGTTGTCTAAACACTTAGCTGTGTATATGTAAAGGGAACTGTAACATATATGAATCTGAATCTTGTAATCTGCCCATTTGTTCCATCCAAATGAGATATAACAAAATTCAATCTTGGCTGGATTAAGGAGAATGGACAGCCTATAAGCTCTGATTTGGGAGCTTCTGAAGCTTCTTTGTACAGATTGCATTAGTAGGAGGCATGTAACCTCGTTTCTTGACCACACAACTTTGCTAGAATCTGTTAGATGCACATTAGTGTTATTCTCCAGTCACCTTTCTGTTATAAGGAGGATTTTAAAAATCTATTTTAACTGATGTCTCTTACAAAACCACTTGTTTATAACCACTGAGACTCATTTTCTTATTTTTCTCTGGCCTGCTATGTAATTTTCTTGTTTTCCCTTACCAGTTTTACCTTATATATTGTTCCTATATGTTTGTAGGCTTCTTCTGCGACATGGTTGCAGTTGTAAGGATTCACTTCCTTGTATCCTTGTTTATTGATGTTCTTATAGTGCATTTGGAGTGCTGAGCTGCACAATCTATATAAAACGATGCTAACTTGGATAATCAAGCTTGCACCTGAACATAATGCTTTGGCATGGTCCTCTGTATCTTGACGTGGGAGATTGAAAAGTAGAAAACGCCAGTTGAGAAAAAATAGGATTTATGCATGTACCCGAGAAGAAATGGCTGCGCTAGAGGTGAGGGTGGCTGATTGGAAGACAATGGAAGTAAAAATGAATTTGCTTGGACCATATGATCAGTGATGTCATTCGTGATCCTACTACAGAGTACGATGCAGTTACACTTCAACTGCAAATTGTTACAGAACGTTAATGTCAACATCACAAGATCCTACGCAAGTAATAATTATTTTTTTTTTGTCCCTGGTTAAAAGTTTTTGCTAGAATAATCCATGATTAGTTGAACATTCTCAGGACTACAATCAGAAATTGTATTTTCTGTATCATAATAATGGTTGTGCACTATATCATGGTAGACAGTTAGCGCCCCTAGATCAAGAATTTGCATCATACATTGGATTTAAATTGTGATACGTGTAACTTCAAACCTAGTTGGGCCTGTCCAATTCACCCTATTGGGTCTGGGCCCTTTACTAGGCCCCCTGTTGAACAATTCGTATTGTATGCCAAGAACACATTTGACTTGCATGTAAATGAATGAAATGGCATCTTTTCTCATGGTATGCTGTTTTTTCTTCTATTTTCTATGTTTTCTTTTGCAGAAAAATAGTGTGATTGTTAAAAGTGTAACATATTTTCCGCCCATCATTGGATGTGGCGCATTAGTCGGGCATGATTATGAAATAACCCACTTGAAGATATGAATAGAATCAGAAATTAGCATCAAGTTTCTAGGAAAGGGAAGCCTAATTATACTATTCATATATGATGACTGACTAATTAACATTTAATTACAGATTAGATGAATGTTAGTAGCAATATAAAGTTGTAAACCTAACTTTTGATGACTTTTTTACGCTATAAAGTTGGCTTGAAAATCTTTGGGGAGTTGCTTTGTTTGTTTTTGATGCGTTTTCTTTTCACAAGTCAAAAGTTTAATTGGAACTAAATTCATTAACTACTTACCAAAGTATGGAATTATAAATTTTTAATTACTCTGAATTATATATTGCACGTGCTGAGTATGTATTATTTCCTTCAACTTGTTACGTGTTTTGTTGGGGTTTCTTTATCATAATACAATGTTTAATGTATGTAGATTAGTACTAATTCCGTTAGGAAATTGATGTCACATACTCGCATATCTTTTAAAAACTATTGTCTGTAATTGACTTTGTCTAAAGATACTTATGGAGTACGAAGAGTGAGTATTGGAGAACATTGTTGAATTGTTGATTAATTTAACAAATGATGGTACTACTTATAACTTTAACGATATGAAAATGACAAGGGTTATATATAAGGATTTAAAATGGAAATATAAGCGTGAATCATCTATTAATATCACCAAATGATGTGTGCGTTTGCAATGCATATATTTCTATATCAATTTCGAAAATGTATCTAATGCTTAGGAATGCAAGTAGATCTGTAAATAATTGGGAAGTGAGATATTGCGAGATTTGTAACGATTATAGGTTGCATTTCAGTATCAATCAGCTAGTTAGTGCTTACTTTGTTAGAGATGTAAAACGCATAAGCAATCGTACTAACTTCTTTTTAAAAAAAATATAATGAACACAAAGTTTTATACTTCTTCCGTTTCTTTTTAGTTGACATGTTTCTTTAATCACGTCTACCAATGCACTTATTCAATCATTAATATCTTTAATTATCGATAACAAAAATTATGAAAAGTTGATATTTTGAAAGTATATAACGTGACGAATCTAACAAGATTTCACATGACTATATTTTTCATTACCTATAAACACGGTCAAAGAGAGGTGTGTGAATAGTCTAAAGTCAAAACGTGTCAACTAAATAAAAATGGAGTTAATATGTGGTTGGTTACACCGTGTGGTGAAAATTACTTATTCAAGGGAAATCTCTAACCAACCGAGTAACCCCTGATCGAGTAACCCCTGAATAAGCAACCCCTCACCGAATAACCATCGACTGAATAACCCTGACCAAATAATTCCTGATTGAGTAACCCTTGACCAAGTAACCCCTAACCAACTGAGTAACCACTAAATAAGTAACCTTGACCACACGGTGTGCTCATTCACACAGAAAACGCAATGTATAATGAAAACAACATTACAATAGAGCACACAAGACAACAACTTACCGATTAAAATTGAGTAATGTAAAACTGTAAAAGTTTATATGCAATCCTTATGGCTACATACATCATTAATTTCATTATTTTATATACTCTGTATTTCTGTAATTGAAATAGTAAAGGTGACAATGATATGAACTGATAAAATTAAATTGAATCTTGCTAACGAACGCCCCCGAGGTGTTGAATAAACATTTAAAATATTACTTAAAATGATATTAATTTGGGAAAGCATGACAAAATCACGCGTCGACCGGTGTAATTAATGTTAATTTTAATTTAATTTTTCTACTTTTAGCTAGCTTATTCATCGCCCCTGGGGCGTTCGTTAGCTTTGCCAATTAAATTAAATAGCAATAAGACAGTATTGTAGAAAAAAAAAAAAAAACACGAGGTTCCATTTGTGGAGCAGATAAATAGTGGATTTATTAAAATAATTAATGTGTTTTCAAGTCGTGGATTTTATATTCAAAGATGACGGCGAAAACGAAAGAAACTACACAAGTGACACAACGACTATGACTACGGGAGTAGTAAAGAGACAAGTGTTATTGCGTATTAATTCATGTTATTTAATGACGATCCAAGACCACGATGCCCACACTGGGAATTTTTTTTTTTTTTTTTTTTTTTTTAATTCATGACGTTATCATTTTTCATTTGATAACACCATGAAAATGACTTCATAGTTTAATACACTCCATAAATTCTTTCTTGAATCTTCAATTCATTCATTTCATGACTCATGAGGACCAATGGGAAACATCCTATCCCTTTCTTCTTTTTGATTTGTATTCCATGATGTTACGGGTCAGATTAGGCCATGTCTCAATCGACGAAGGGTTCATTTCAGATTGGGTCTGCTTAGGTTTTGATCTAAACTGCCTTTTATAGTACTTTAAAAAAAAAATCGGTTTAGGCCGGACTTGATCCGAAAATTATTCTTAGAAACCATGCCCAAACTTGGACATTTTTAAGTTAGATCAATCATGATCAAGTCCATGCTAGACTGATTAGCTAAAACTCATAATGAAACTCGGTTTGTTTTGTATTGACAAAATGAGTCTATAAAAGAACACTCGAGCTCTTTGGTACGTAACTGCTACATCTGTCCATATTTCCAATGTCTCCCATAAAATTCCTCCATGATATACATAGTACTCCATAGTAATTATAGAACACTATATATGATGCCTATTATAAAACATTATTGGAATGCATTGAAGTTGTAGAGCCTCATTCACAGTAAAAAGACAGCATTATTGAAGTTACCATCATAGACTTAACTGGTGATAATTGATGACAAGCGTTCTTAAAAGCAATGAATGAACAAATTCATACAATCAAACTTTTGTTGCATTGACTTATTGTACTGATTGTGTAAACAGCTATTTAGGGATGGCAATCCAGTCCGAATCCGACCCTACTCTGCCCCGATCCGAGGTAAAAAATCCGCTCCGAGTCCGAGAAAAAAGTAATCCGAGTTCGACTCTATTAAAATAATCCGACTCCGAGTCGGAGGAGGGTCGGAGTCGGATCCTAAAAAAAATCCGAGAAAAAAATCCGACTCCGACAAATGTCCGACTTTGACGGATTATCCGACTCCGACTCCAATAGATAGTGAATTTTTGTGTGGGTCATGGTGGCATTGGGTGTGGGTTGTCAAGGCCCAAATAGCCCAACATCTCAAAGTATATTAAATAATGTAAAAGAAACTCGGAGTCGGGTCGGATCGGAGTCGGAGTCGGAGGTCGGATATTGAAGTCGGAGTCGGAGTCGGATTTCGGAGTCGGATGTCGGAGTCGGAGTCGGATGTCGGATTTAACATCCGACTTCTTGTCGGATCGGAGTCGGATTTAGCATAATCCGCTCCGAGTCCGACCCGTTGCCATCCCTACAGCTATTATTACACATTATGGTGGGTGAATTATACCATATACTTCCAACTTTTTACTCCCTTTGCGTAAATTTTTTCCACCTCAAAAACAAAGGGGTCAAAAGAAGAAAGCAAACAAAATGATTACTAAATCTTTTGGGGGTCTAATCTTGGCTTTTTGTTTGAAAAAATCAGGCTTGTTTTTTGCTTTTTTTTTTTTTTTTTTTTTTTTTTTGACATTGATGCACTAGTGCACTACGTTGCAAATTTGCTTGGATTGCGGCCTAGCGGGTGACACCGTCCTGTCTCCAGCTCCCAAACTTCCTGTATAGTTTGCACGTCGTCCTAGTGCATCAATGCAACTTGTACACTGGTACGAATCACTTTGATCTCCTAGGGCCCTAGACATGATACCCCATCGGCCACCTTGAGATTGAGACATGGCGCGGGGCTACTGTGGACCAGGATCGCCCCTGTACTTGACCGAATCAAAGCAAATAAGACAATGTAAGAGCCACTTTGATCGCCACAATGCTAATAATTCCTAATCTTTTAAGATTCTACCCAATTTCTTAAGGGGGTGAATTATTAATAGTGCTTATTAAGGGTATATAGGATATTTCATCTCCTGTTAGTTGTGTAAATTGATTGGTTCATCATATCAAGTCTAAATTCAATGAAATCTGAAATTGAATGTTCAAACCTATCAAGATCATAGTTTTAATTTTGGATAAGCCTTTTAACTGTCTGTCTTTCATATATTCTTGCTTAGAAATGTAATCTATGATTAATCAACATGTAAGTACCAAAAAAAAACTATTTGTATGAATAAATGTAATAAACAACCTTTTGAGTAACAAAGTTGGACTAGAAATTGATTATTTCAAGCCAAAACAACGAACAATTTCGGATGCTATAGATACAAAACAGTATAGCCAAATTACAAATTAATCAAACAAAACATAAAATGAAATAATTCATGAAAGAGTAGTAGAAGAAGAGGAAGGAAAAGTGTAGGAAAATTGAGGAAGAATAGGACTAAAACCCAAGCAAGCCAATAGACCATGTTTGTAAGGAAGACTAGTCTTTTTCTTCATCTCTTCTGAGACAGCTTTATTGGTAGTGTAGTGCATTTCATGAGCAGATGCCGCCTGCCCTCTTCGCTTTGATACTGATCCTGATTCGGAAACAGAACCAGAACCAGAACCAGAAGCCGAGCCTGTGACTGATGATCTGACACTCCATCTCTTGGAAAAGGATTGAGTATCCTTGTAATGCCCTTCTGATGCACTTCTGAAAAGAAACAAGTCTTTTAACCTCCATTTCTTGGAAGAAGTATTAGTACCTCTTCCTAGAAACCTGCTTGAATTGCTGTTTTCGTTCGAATACTGATGTTCTTGTAACTGTTGTTCATGAAGCAGAGCAAATTCAGACACCCTTAAAGGAGACAGTGACCTGCTGATGCCTTTCCTGCTGCTGTTGCTTCCTCTTTTATTCATATTTGTATTTGCAGTCGTAATCAATTTAGCTCTGCCTCTACCTCTGCCTCTATCTTGAACACTGTCATCGTCATTGGCGGCAGCAGTAGCAGCCGCAGAAGAATCCCATTTCTTACTGCTGCGAATAGCAGCCTCAAACGGATCCTCGTCTGACCCCTTTCTCCTATGTTTAGGTGACACATTAAGCGCGTCCTTAAACTTAGACATAGCAGATTTTGGAGATCTAGGAGAATGATTTTCTGAACTGATCTTACTGTCATTACTGATCTGCAGGCTAGGAGGAGGCTTCAGCTTCAACGGCCGAATTTTACCGCCATCAAAAAGCTCATCAGCAGAAGACAAAGAAGGCCTAACCATCATATCCAACTGCCCACTGAAATCAAACTCGAACTCTTCCTTTTCATGTTCCATCACTTGTTCATGCTGCTGATTATCTTCTTTGCTGTAACTTACACCAGTACTTTTCGCAACTCCCGGCTTAAGCTCCCAATCAAAAGGCACAGCCGCGGAATGATCATGCTTCAGTAGCGCGATATCCTCAGCTGAATAATCATCATATACATCAGAAAACATAGATTGATGATTATAAGACCGAGGACTGGTGGGAGCGCTGTAGAAGAAGAAATCGAGCTGAGGCCGAGGGCGGCGAGGGCTAGAAGCAGCACTCATGTATGGAGTTGAGCAGTTGCTGTTCATATGATCAACTGCAGCTGGTAACTTGTTTTCTGCTGTCAAAACTCTCATCTCCATTTTTTCCTTAACCCACACTTTCTTTTGGTTGGTTTTTTTTGCTACTAATATAGAAGTATGTTTTTAAAGTTGAAATATAACACTAAGATTTCATTGTATTTTTTAATTTTCTGCTTTTTAATTTATTTTTTTGGGTTTGATAAATATAGTTGGTGAACTAAAGATAGTATGTTTTTGGGGGCTGATTGATAAAATTGACCAAGAAAAACAGAGGAAGCTAGCTAGAAATGAAGTTTGGTTATATATTTTTTGGCTTTATTTTAGGCCGCCTTTTGTATAAAAGTTGTTAGTTTATTTGATTTTAGACATGCACCATTTTAGTACCTTTCATATATAAATCAATATGATCCACAATTTTTTATATTTTAGTTAAATAATTTATTTATATTCTTTTTTAACTAATCATATTATAATATTGATTTATATGAAGCTGTCATGATTGAGCATAGAAGGATTTGCATGAATTTTCTTAGTTTTGTGTTTTTGTCTTTATATTTGTTTTAAAGTTGTTGGCTAATATGTGGAGTTGTGGACCATTATTACTTATTCACTCATCGTAGTTTATACAAGTATATTTGTAAAGTTTTCCTCAAAAAAAAGTATAATTGTAAAGCTGTAAAGTGTACTCCCTTAACTACTTTAGGTCTTGAGGAAGTGAAAGTAAAATTCTTCCAGTAATTGTAGAATTTTACTTTGGTAAAAAGGCCCAAGTTTTTTTTTTTTTTTTCGATAAGGAGAAAGATCGTGACAATACTTAGGGCCTGTTCTCTTACGCTGAAATTCAGTTCAGTTCAGCTCCGCTCCTAATTTCCTTATCTTATAAAATATTCATTTCAGTTCAGCTGAGTTCAGTCAATGAGAACAAGCCCTTAATCCTCACGGTTTTTTTGTTCCGGTATTTGCAGGTCATACACTTTAAAAGTGACGGTGAAGGGCAAGGGATCCCCATCCTCAAAGTGTCTCTAGTGGGGATTGAATTCCCAACTTCAAAGTTGGAAGGTTTGGTGTGAAAAGGCCTAAGTTAGCATTAGCAATTGTAATATAGTACAAGCTATAAAACATCTACAATGATTATAAAAAAAAAAATACGACATTTACAATGATTATTAATAATGTCATTGGCAGATATAAAAACACAACATTTGAAGAACTTGCGCAATACTCCATAAATATTAGTAGATATAAAATCATAAATAAATGTAAATGTGTTTATTTCCTAAGCCTCCTTCAATCCTCTTCAAATCGATCATACCACCCATAAAACTTAATTTCAAACTTTCTATTCTATAGTAACAAGACTTGGTTTACACATAAAAGCTTGAGAAACACAAGTAACCCCATGGAATTCGATTTTCTTAGATATATTGTCCTCGCTATCATACCACAATAAACACCTCGTTATTGCACACGAATTCTTCAACATCAAAAATTTCGAGTTAGATTCTCTACTGCGTGCCAAGGGAATATATTGTAATAACGGGTTACCATGATTTAAATGCGAAACACTAAATAACTTCACCCAACTCCCTTTATTTCCATACTCCTTCATAACGCACAAATCAACTGATTCTATATTCGTCACCATTAAACTCAAACATTCATCGAGAACCCCTAAAACTGGATCAGTCCTAATACCACACCATTTGTATTCAGGTAATGGTACGTCATCCTCCTCCCATTGCTCACAACGAAGATTAAAACAATGAATTCGAATATTATTATCTTTCAAACTCGAAAACAACCAATGGAGTAAATGATTATTACTATTGACGAGAATACCAGGTTTCGAACCACAAAACCTTCCTAAATCTTCAAGCCTCGTTTTTTGTACCACGTCTCTCCATGAATCAGCCTTCAAACTATAAATCGTAACACATTTAGAATATAGTATAGCAATCTTATAATCCTTGTTCACGTGATCATATCCGAATCCGAATGTAAGGGAGAAAGAATCATAGGGATAAAATATATCATGGTAACTTTGAGTATATGGATTTAATAACCTAAAAATGTGATTAATATCGGTTAAACAAAGTAAGCCATAACACGATCCAACAAAAAATCGTGAACAAGTCGGAGGCAATGGTAGTTTGATGGCGGAAGATTTCGGGGTGTCCGAGTCGAACAAGTAGAGATCATTGTCGAAACCTTTGATGATGAGTAAATTGTGAGAGTGATTGAGTTGAGGGTCTATGAATTTGTAATTAGAAATAACGGTGTTAAATGATTTCGAAACACACTTGAAACGAATAAGAGATTTTGTAGGCAATTTAGGGAGTATTTCTGTGAACATTATGTCCATGGGAATTTTGGTAGCCATGATGGAATTTCTAGGTTTTTTGTTTTTCAATTTTTGTTAGATTGTATAAAATTCTTTAATATTTATAAGGATAAAACTCTAAGATAGAGTAGTCCTAACTCTATGGGAAATTTGTTATGATGAGATAATATTTACAAAGATAAAATAAAATTTCCTATTTTACATTATTCTATATCATAGATTCATACCTATAATTGTAGCAAGAGGAGGTTTTGATCTAAGAGGTCTAATAAGAATATATCAAAATTCCAAAAATAAATAATTTTCAATACCACCACCTCTCCTTCGATAGTCACAAAATTTTTATTTTATTTATTTATTTTTTTTTTTTTTTGGTGTTCTACCTAATTCAGGCTAATTCGGATTCGGGGATCAGTTCTGGACTTCTGGGTGATTAGGTTCTAGTCCCCTCCCAATTGTTGTTGCGGGGTAACAAAACAGCAAATATTATACATTGACCAACTTAAAAAGTCGAATAATTGCATACTTTCTCTTTTGTGCAATAAAATCATTCAAATCATGGGAAGTATTTATTTCATCACACATTAAATGTCTATTGATACAAACACTCTCCTTTCTCACCAGTTACCATCCAATCTAGTCATTTAACCGACCAACACAAACAAAAAGCAGTGAGAACAGCAAGAAGAAACAGAATGCCAAAACTTGTGTTCCATTAAAGTGGATCTACCAAGAGAAAAGAATAAATGAATCATTAAATTAGAGTCAAGCAGCTGCAAATTTCTGATGACCAAATTTTCTGCTACCAAAATTGTCGCCCCCCATGCCGACATTGCAATGAACTATGAAGGGGAAGAAATGAGATTAAAAACTGAAGCTATATACATTTGTAAATGCAGAAGTCTACAATCTATAATCAGCATGTAGGAACCCTTCAAACTCGGTCCCGTTAAGAGTCCTTTGAACATCATCCCAGTTTGCGACCTGTTCTGACAAGGATCCCTTGTGTATCTTCACTTGTCTACTAGTTAGATTAGTTCTAGGGACCCTTAGAAAGTCCTGAACGTCTAATAATTTCTGCAAGGGAAATTGATAAGAAAGAAATATTACTTATGTTTGATTTCAAACATGAACATTGAACCAAAAACCTTTCTGGGGTAATAGTCCTAGAAGACTTACAGTGCGGTTATTCACTACATCCTCATAGTAGAGCAATGTGTGTCTGGTGCTATTAAAGTACTCTAATGCTTTGGCTGCCATCTGTTGGACTTTCTTAAGCTCTGGTATCAAAGTTGTGGCATTTACGTAAGGTTTGTAGCTTGCAAGTATCTCAGCCTGCAACAGATTACCGTGCAATCCAATAAACATCTATCTACAAAAGTTACCAAAGCTGTCTGTGCAAGTGCGAACAGAGGAATTGGAAAACCATACCTCATGGGGAGAGTGGACATGGGATTTATGTGTCCCGTTTAACAGCTTAAAATCACGGTCATATGAATTTGCAAGAATTGATACCATTCGCCGCAAGAGATTTCTTCTGAAGAGAAAAATTACAGAAACGCCTTTTTTGGTGAAATAATCAACTATTTCTTCATGCTGCTGCATTAATCCCTGCATACATATCATGTCCATAAGTTTAAAGGTTTAACAGACAGAAATTTATACAAAAGATTTAAGCAAAGGAAAAGCAGCTGCCTATTTCTTGCCAAAAAAAGTTCTAATATGTACCCAGAAAAATCCAACAACTGCAAAATAAAGCTATATAAAAGTAATCCTTCCCCAGTATGTTTTGATTTGTAGATATTCAAGCAATAAAGCATGTACTGTACAAGGCATGCACAAGAATTTTTCACTAACATCCCAGAAAAATCAACAGCCAAAAAAAAAAGTAGCTTCAGAGAGCGAGTCCAAATGCAGCACGTAAAGCTACCAATCTGGAAATCACAGTCTGCAAAAGTCTACTTCTACACAATTAAGGAAAAGCATCTTCTTAAAAACACTAAATTATCAGCGAAATTATAGACAATAAAGACACAACACTTTGCACAAAACAAAATTTGCCATTCTAGACCTAATGGCAAACATACACTAAGAGATATCCCAATTCTGTCGTCTTCCAGAAGACCATAAGTTTTCCCCACATGAGGCAAGAATTGCATCTGATAATGGAAGAAGTCCAAATCACAAACAATTTTCCATTTGTGGTGACATGTAATACTCCATTTGCTCAGTGCTACCTTACCAATATCAGATTTCTTATAAACAAGTTCCTTAGTGGCTGAAATATTAACAAAAACAGTGAACAGAATGGAGGGTTTCTACTTTCTAGCAATCCCCTTTTCCTTCATCCAATTGGTTTGTTAATAGCTACACAAGCAACAATAACCCTTTAACTGCCAAAATTATATGTATAAATTGACCAAAATATACTTTTTACAGCTCACGGTTCAACTAACAAAAACAAAAGGTTAGCTTGGGTACAGGAAACATTGCAGGGTTTGGCATTTTATACTGTTCACAAAGAAATTCCTGGCAGTCTATTTCTACAAAGCAAAAGTACATTACCATATTTATTGTGGTAAAATAAACCAGTGAGGATTCCTTATCTTTACAAACAATGATGAAATACTCAAACACTCATTAATCATTATTCATCGACAACAACATCAACGGGCACTATGATAAAGTAACATGGAAAAAATGGCCACAGCCTAAAAGGACAGGGGACAGCCCTCCACACCCTTCACCCCCACCCTCCTAATATCCACAATCCACTTAATAGGAAACCAAGGGCAGCAAAACAATCATGGCAAAATGGCAAACCTGCTAACATCCTGATCACTAACAGAGGCAAAAGCTCAGGGATTAAATTTGCAAACTTGTTGCTTCATGACACATTTTAGCAGCTCCCAAAGAAATTGACATAGAGTATTAGTTATATCAAGAATGGGGTTGGATATTAAACGCATGAACTTGCCCATACCATATTTCAATTGTTTGGTTGTAACAATACAGCCTATTCTTGTCATTGCCAGTGGTGGGAACATTAGTAGATAAAGATACAGCCTACACACGTCAATGACAGTGGTGCTAACAGAAATGAACATGATTTCAAGCTGTTACATTGGGGAAGGGGAAAATGTTCCACTAAACAGATTTCCTAAGTAAAAAATCATACTGAAAGAACAAAGAACAAAGCTGGTAGACGACCATATTTGATACTGAAAGTATCCACATCGAATCATCAACATCTAATGATCTAAGCTTCAAGGTGAATATCAATCCAGAATATCAGTCACAATATACAGTTCTAAGTGCAAGATAACCTGTTTTTTTATGACATGAAATGCAAGATAATTAGAAAGTTTTGCTGAAACTTAAATATTTGAGTTATATGCTCTCTTAAATTAACGTCGTTTTTCTCAAAATGATAGATACTTGTATGTAGCAATACAGATAGGTGTAGCAGATTCACATTGCGATGTTCAATTGTCAAATGATCAAGAATTACATCCACTAAACATGAAAACAGCGAGTACTAAATGAAATACACTCACTTGATTTAGCATCCATTTCAAGCCAACTGCAGCAGTACATTCATTTTTAGAAGCACTACTAAACCAATCCAAGTTGTAAAGTTTGTCAAGAGTCTCCACAATAGTCGAAGCATTAGCTCTCCGAACTTTTACAGAGAATATCTCCCCATTTGAGCTCACATTCATGTGACTATTCAGCAAGGTCTCAAACCAACCACTACCTGATCTTTGAGTTGACAATATAGCAAAGTACCGGACCGGATGGCATGCACATTCCGCCCTGATAACAGACTAGCATATAAGTCCGACTGAAAATCGACAACGAATCATTTCTTGCAACAAAAAACACAGAACAATGGTATATACCTGCTATAAGTAACAGGTTTAGGGTAATGCACATAAGGAACCTCCCAATCTTCAAGATCAGGCCTAGGACACGGCCGATCACTCACTTGAACGTTTAAAAACCCGGTAGTAGTAATCGTACTAACACTAAACTGCTTGAGACAGACAAAACAAATGTAGATTCCACATACCATAGCAAACACTAATACAATCAACCTCAACAGCAGTGGAGACTTTTTGGGCACCAAAATCTCCTGTAATTTTAAAAGACACCCAAATGTTACTCATCAAAATCTCCTGTTCTTTTAAAAGATACCCAAATGTTACTCATAAAAACCCAATTAATTTACTTGATTTACCTTCCTACATACTAATTATTACATACTCCGTCTGTCCGGAATTAATTGTCACGTTGATAGACTAAATTGAACTACTAATATAACAACTAAGTCCAAATAAACCCCAGATTTGATTCATAACTAAAGGAAAGTTGAATTCTTTAAAATAAAAACTAAATAAAAGATTTCATGAATCTAATAAAAATGTATAGTACAAACAAAACAAAGATCTGGGTTCTTCAGGTGTGCTGTTTGCATGCCTTAATAATTTTTTTTATATATATTTATTTATGTATAAATGCATGTTTTATTAAAAATACATACTTAAATCACAAAAAAAAACAAATAAAAATAGTCATTTTACAACTAAAATTACAAGATTCAGCAATAAATATAATTTATCAAACCCAAATAAAAACAAGAAAATAATGATAAAAATCAAGCAAACCTTGAAAGAAAGAAGAGAATCATCAGCCATAGTTGTTGAAGAAGATGATGAATGAAGAGGAGAGAGAAAAGCGGTGAAAAAGCACCGCGCATCTCAAAGAAAGCTCAGATTTCTGTCAATTATAATACGATTTATAATTAAAAATTTCTGGGTTTATGGGAAATGTCATTAATTAAGCTCAAGTTCATAAAGAGAGATCTTAGAAATTGTGTAGGAGAGAGAGAGAAAGAGAGAGTGAGAAGAGGAAATCTTAAGCAACAAATTGGTCGGACCAATTCATAATCATAACACTTCTCACGATTTTAAAGCTTTTTTGCTTTTTATTTTTTGGTTCAATTTTCTCTCTCCTAAAACCCCTCTCTTTGATTATGGCTGGAGCGATTATCGAGGTCACACCTCACACCTTCGGTCTACTCACTCCCATTAATGCGACACCGTTTTACTTTTTTTTTTTTCAAATAAAATCATTATGAACATGATAGTACAAGTTAACAAGTATTTTCTGCAAAAAAAAATAAAATAAAATAAAATTGTAAAAAAAATACAAGTATGATATAAAAAAATACAAGTATGAAGTAACTTTAATTCTTTGTTTTTTAACTTGTTTCATGAAATTTAAGTTCGAATTAGATCAGGTCATAAATATTTTCCTAAAAAGAGAAAAAAAAAAACCACAGAAATGATAAGTACATATTAGATTAGAAGAAAATAATAATAAGTTCTAATATACTTTATCGTTTTATATTCCTTTTTTATCGCTAAATAACTTTAATTTTGCAGTGTAAAATTATGAGAAGTATACATTAATAAAATATATACAATATTTACGAATATAACAAGACCCCGCTTGATATATTTGTTCTTTATAGATTATCGTACACATAAGGTTGTCAATTCTGATAAGCAAAAATATGATGAACAAAACAAACCCTAAATCCTTCAAACAAAGAATTTTTTTTTAAACCCAATCAATTTATTTATTTATGCTAATCCTCATTTCGCAATAACTAAAATTATGCATAATCGTGTCAATTATGGTAAGAGGGAGTGATTTTTTTTTTTTTTTTTTTTTTTGAAAGATGGTAAGAGGGAGTGATTTAAACTGTTTAACCTATTAAAAATAGGCTTGATCAGGACAAATTAAACCAGACCAAAAATAGCAGTTTTTTAAGATTTTTTTTCTTTTAGACAAGCCATTTACAACTAGAAATTAATTTTTGGTTGCCCCAAATTCCCAGTAAAAACAAAAAAAAAACACGCCGGCCCAATATGGGTAAATTTCAAGCTAGGTCGGGCTAATTAGGATCAAGTCTAATTTTTAAGTGTCCCCTTTGATGATTTATGTAGATCAACATTGCGATTTTTTTTATTTTATTTTTTTTTAAGGGAAGATAAACATTGCCACTTTGGATACCCTCTTTTTTTTTTTTTTTTTTTTTTGTTTGATGGTAACAAAAATAGTGTATCAATTTTTCTTTTCCTTCATCTTCATTCATTATTTTTATTCAAGTACTCCGTATTTGTTATCTTACGAATAAAGTACAACACTTTTATTGTTTGGGAAATTCCCATTGGTACACCCGTGATTTTGACTTTTCCCATTGATACACTCCAAAATTTTTGCCTTCCCATCGGTACACCCATGGTTTAGTCTTTTTCCCAACCGTGACTAACACCGTTAAAAAGTATTTCATTAAGTTAAAATAATTAAGGAAAAGACTATAATACCCCTTTTAAATATCTAATGTCTCGATTTGTGTGTCGAAAATGGTTCGGTTAAAGTTTTGGAAGTCATGTTAGTCCTTAAGGATCCAAACCTCGAAATTAGCCAAAAAAAATAACGCAAATGTCTCACGTGCGTGTCAAAAAAGTCTCGGTTTGCGTGCTATTATTTTTTTGTGATAGTAATTGTTCGACTAATGTTTTAGGGGTCATTTTGACCCTTTAAGGGTCTAAATCGAACTTGAAATTGTCAAAAAATTAACGAAAATGTCTCGTTTTGCGTGTCATGACAAAACAAAAAAGAAATATCATTGCGTGCAAAATGAGATATTTTTGTTAGTTTTTTGACAATTTCGAGTTCGATTTAGACCCATAAAGGGTCAAAATGACTCCCTAAACCTTAACCGAACAATTATTATCAAAAAAAAGTAATGGCACGCAAATCGAGATATTTTTGACACGCATATGAGACATTTGTGTTTTTTTTTTGCTAATTTCGAGGTTAATTTGGATCCTTAACGACTAGGACTCCCAAAACTTTAACTGAACAATTTTCGACACGCAAATCGAGACATTAGATGTTTAAAAGGGGTATTATAGTCTTTTCCTTAATTATTTTAACTTAATGAAATACTTTTTAACGGTGTTAGTCACGGTTGGGAAAAAGACCAAACCATGGGTGTACCGATGGGAAGGCAAAAATTTTGGAGTGTATCAATGGGAAAAGTCAAAACCACGGGTGTATCAAAGATGTACAAAGATGTACAACACTTTGTTTTCTTCGAGACATTATTGTTTTCTTACAAAGATGTACAACACTTTGTTTACTTCGATCTAATGATGTCACCCTGAAGAAGTTGTTTAGCTTCTAGGATGGGCGAGTTATAAGTCTTATAACATGAAAATAGGAGATACATCTTGAAACCCATACTTATACAGACTAACAAAATATTAATTAATAATATAAAAAGACTATCGTACACCCACTGACCTAGATTATTTTCTCATTTAGTAATTGAGTAAAAATATTTGCTCATTTATTAAATGGCAAATACAAGTTTATCTGTCAGATAAACGAAATTTGTTAATCTGATGGCATTTTTGTAAATATATTGAAAAAGCATGGTCTTTTATTTAGTATATTTGGTGAGCTGTCCAATTACTGTTTGCAACTTGCATTTACTGTTGGTGAGAAAATTACACATGTATCCGTCCACTGGTACTTGAAAAGACAATAATACCCCCAAACAAACAAATTTTGTTTATCTGGAAAATTAACTAGGCACAACTCTTTATTAAATGAGTAAAAATATTTGCTCATTATTAAATGAGCAAAAATAATTAAATGATCAAATAACCCTGGTATAAATAACAAATTCTAATATATTTTAGGTCATTTAATTAATTGTTTTCTTCACCTGATTATAGTTATTTGAACTTATTAAAACTTAATTTAATTGTAATCTAAACTTGGATGACCGTTATCAAAACTTATTTTTCGTGAACTGAACTTAGCTGAAATTATTTTCCCGAACCTATTTTAACTCCACTAAACTTATTAGACTTGAAATAAGTGAAAAATAAGGTGAATAGAACAGGCCTTAATTTCATTATTCGTCTTATTTAATTGTTTTGATCATTTACTCTTCAAGAAACTAACTTTCAATTACTTATATAGAAAATTATTTATCACGAGACTTTGATTAAATAATCGGTACAATAGTTTTTAATTACTGTTTGATAATTGTTTTTTTTTTTTAATATAGTTGGATTTAACAAAATTAATTTTATTTATTTCAAAAAAAAAAAAAAAACAAAACAAAATTAATTTTATTAATACAAACAAAAGAAACATCTTTGCTAAAAAAAATTCTTACTAGGGGGAAAATGAAATATAAGTTGGTCCGCCAGTAGTTTAAATATTACTCCTAACTTTTTTTTTTTTTTTTTTTTTTTTGAAACCCCAAAAAAAAAAAAAGTAATTTACTTAAATATTACTTCGTACTTTATACTCCCTTTGTCCCAGTTTACTTGCAACATTTTGACTGGACACGCTTGCCGATGCACATGTTTGACCGTCAATATCTTTTATTATAGATTTATATAAGCTGTAAAAAGTTTATATTAAGAAACTATACATTAAAATAGACCTAGCAACATCTTACATGATTACATTAACTTTCATATAATAATTAAAAAAGATGATCAAAGTGAGATATATGAATAGTGCAAAAAGTCAAAACGTTGCGAGTAATTTGGGACGGAGGGAGTACTTCATGTTGAATAATGCTTGGAAGAGTTTAGAATCAATTAACCACAAATAGAACTCAATAACATGTCCTTTTATTTTATTTTTTGAAACAATGTCCAAAAAAAATTATTAGTTAATTTCTCAAACATAATTTCCAAAAATGACGGGAAGGGTAAAAAAAAAAACAATGGTAGCAATGGGATAGAAGGGTAAAGAAACTAATTAAACCGTTACTAAAATCTCTCTCTAATTATTAAACAATATTTTAATGAATGGCCTAGAGAAAATTTTGGTGAAAATTAAGTTTTCAATGCATATAAATTTATCATCAAAGAACAAAGAAATAAAAAATGCATGTAGTAGCTTACACAATATAGACACAAACAACAATAAATATCGCTTAAATTAAGTATGGAATGCGATATTGAAGAAACTGCTCGTGATTTTTTCCCATTTTTTAGGGTTTGTAAAGATGGTCACATTGATAGGTACATCCTTACAACCCAAGTCCCCGCGGGTATTGACCCATTTACCGGGGTTCATACCAAAGACATTGTAATATCAAAAGACCCGAAAATATCGGGCCGGATGTTCCTCCCTAGGTTGGATGATACGGATAGCAAAGATGATAGTCCAAAGAATAGGAGTCTACCAAAGGATAGGAGTCTACCATTGCTTGTTCATTACCATGGTGGAGGCTTTTGTACCGGGTCAGCCTTTGGTCCAATAATTAAGCAATTCTTGAGTAACTTAGTTTCTATGACCCAAGTGGTTGCTATTACTATAGACTATAGGTTGGCACCCGAGAACCCGTTACCCATTGCATATGAAGATAGTTGGGACGCATTCAAATGGATTGCGTCCCATGTAAATAGGAACGGGCCTGAGCCTTGGTTAAATGATTATGTGAATTTTAATCGAGTTATTTTGGCCGGAGAAAGTACTGGCGCTAATCTTGCCCATGATGTTGCAATTAGAGGTAGTGTTGAACCCTTAGAGGGGTTAAAACTTGAAAGTCTATTAGCCATTCACCCGTATTTCTGCACAAAACAACAACGTGAACCTGTAGTTAATTATATATATCCGTCGAGGGATGAGGAACCAAGGTTGAACCCTAATACAGATCCAAGATTATACAAGTTGGCGTGTGATAAGGTACTAATTTGTGTCGCGGAAAAGGATAGGTACAAAGAAAGGGGATTTGATTACTATGATACCTTAGAAACGAGATGGGAAGGCAAGGTTGAACTTGTGGAGACATTGGGGGAAGGCCATTGCTTTCATTTGCTTGATGCTGGCTCCCCAAATATTGACCCTTTGATGGCTAAGCTTGTTTCTTTTATAAATGAGGATTCTTATTAGATGATTTATTACTTCCTTATTTATATTTGTAAATATATATATGTATATCATAAGTCTTAAATTCCTTTTTGTTCTTTTAAGTTCTTCCTACAATTTTGAGTTTTTTCTCGCAAAAAAATTTCAAAGTGGAAGAACAAAAAAAGATTGAGGAATGGACACTATACGTATCTCATCTATACCTTTTTTGAATTGAATATCCCAATAAAATGTCCAATTTTTCTTATAGTAGTGGCTTGTGATCGATTTTACCATTATATATATGAGTATGATAATCAGCATATTATAATAGTTTTCTATCTAAAAAATATGTTGTGATTTCTACAAATTAATTAAAGACATCAATCATTTCTGTTTGTATGAAAAAAAATTAAAATATCCTTGTTGACTTCGATCTAAATTTCGAGTAATATTTTCTCCATGTGTTTTATATGGGTATTTTACTATAGATTTCTAAACTTATACAAGTATCATTTTAGCGAATGCATTTTATAATAACACTTATTTACAACCATTAAGACTTATATAACATTACTCTTAATTTATTAGACTAATTATGAATTGGTTTTTTAATCGTCGTATAGTATATTCTTCTTTAGAACAAATAAATAACTAATATACCTTTGATTTGTGGTCTTGCTTTTTTTTTTTTTTTTTGAAGACAATTTGTGTTCTTACTTATATAAAAGAAAATATGGCAAATAGAAACAAATTATTTTACTAGATGATGATCTTTGATTCAAATAGTTAAATTTCGAGGGCCAATAATCTCTTGCAGACAAAAGATAGATAATTAAATTGCACATCTAGCTAATAGAAATTGAGGAAACTTTTAACGATATTATATTGTTATATTGCCATAATAAAAAGGGTAAAGGGTCAAAAAAATAATTATAATTCTATGCATAGTATAGTATTTACAAAGTATTAATAAATAAATAACCTAAAAATTGAAACCCTGGAAAGAATATAGGAAGAGGGGATCGTCGGATCGGAGATTTAGAGTTATCTGTTTAATTATTTTGAGTTGTATTTGATTAAATTAATTGTTCTAGACAATAAAAATTTCAGATTGTCAACTTATATTTCTAGGAAAAAAAAATTATATGGTTTTTATCAGAGCTTTTTTGGTGCAGCAGGCCACACGGTATGGCCTGCTGCCAAGTCAGTAAAAATAACGGATTACGGAGTATGATGCGTGCATAACGGGGTTACTATTCACGCGCATAACGAGGTTACTGGTTTGTCAGGGTTACTTGTATTTTTCAGGGATTACTTGTATTTTTTTTTTCAGGAGTTACTTGTATTTTTTTTTTTCAGGGGTTACTTTTTTTTTTTTTTTTTCAGGAGTTACTTGTATTTTTTTTTCCTCCAAAGGTTACTTGTATGGATTACTTATTTAAAGGTTACTTGTATGGATTACTTATTTAAGGGTTACTTGTATTTTTTTTTTCAGGGGTTACTTGTATGGATTAATTCAAGGGTTACTTGTATGAGTTACTTATTCAAGGGTTACTTATATAAGTTACTTCAAAGGTTACTTGTATGAATTACTTATTCAATGGTTACTTACTTACTTGTATGAATTACTTATTCAATGGTTACTTGTTACTTATTCAAGGGTTGCTTGTAGGCCCCATACCAAACCAGTAACACCCTACAATTAACCCTTGACCAAAACCGGTAACACCCTACAAGTAACCCATGACCAAACCAGTAACACCCTACAAGTAACCCCTGACCAAAACCAGTAACACCCTACAAGTAACCCCCGACCAAAACCAGTGACACTCTACAAGTAACCCCCGACCAAACCAGTAACACCCTACAAGTAACCCCCGACCAAACCGGTAACACCCTACGAGTAACCCCCGACCAAAACCAGTAAAACCCTACAAGTAACCCCCGACCAAACCAGTAACACCCTACAAATAACCCCCGACCAAAACCAGTAACACCCTACAAGTAACCCCTGACCAAAACCAATAACACCCTACATGTAACCCCTGACCAAACCAGTAACACCCTACAAGTAACCTAACAGGGTAAAGTCGTATCCCCTAATCAAAAATAATTACCTAATTCACTAACTAAAGTAGATAGGGAAGTAGGGTCGATCTCCACAGGGAAACAAGTCTTTTTACTCCTAATTAAATATTATAATCTAAATTATTTAAGTAACCAATATTAAAAGTTAAATATGAAACTAAACTAAAAAGAGTAGGAAAAGGAAGAAAATAATATATAAAAGGATCTAGGGCATAGGTTCACCAATAAATAATACTCCGGGGCAAAATAGGGTAATCAGTCATTGACATTGCATAAATAACATGATTAACAGGCTCTCGCGCCCGATCAACCAACATAGACCTAACAGGCTCTCGCAATTTACTAGATCTAAGTTCTTATTGAAAATAGTCTTTAATATCAAATTAACATCTGCTCGATTCATCAATTTAATATTGCTATACTTTTACAAGCCGCAATTGTAAAACATTAAAACAATTCAACAAGAAATTATCATGCAATACCAATAATCAATAGTAGTCAATCATCAATGCATCAATTAACCAGATTGTAAAGGGCTCTCGCTACGTATTACAATCACACAATTAATTTATCGGTATTAAATCTCATCTCTCGAATCTTGACCTAACCATTTATAAATTAACTTGCCTATTGAAACTAGACCTAAACATTGATTCTCATCTCTCGATTCTTGAATCAATATTGTCAAACTCATGCATAAAAGATAGGCCTAATCTAGTCACAGAGTATTAAATCAATCAATAGGAAATTAATCTAGCATTGATAATCAACAACAATAATTTACCCCTTCATATCATTTATTAGATCCCCATAAACCCTAGAAATTGAACTACTCACACATAATTAAATATAAACTAAGCAAAGCAATAAAATAAATCATGATCAAAGGAATAAAATAAATAACTAAGATTAAGGGAAGAGAAATCGTCACCAAAATAATTCTGGAATTAATCAAAGAAATAAGAACAAAGGTTTAGTGAGAGAGTTTAGAGAGAGAAAACTGAGTAGAGAGAGAAAGTCTAAGAGAAAAGATTAAGAGGAGAAGAAGTCGTCCTAAAATCGTATTATGGAGGAGTATTTAACAAAAATCCTAAACTAAAACAAATTAATACGACTCTAATTGTCTCCTAAATAAACACGCGCCCGATCGGGCGAGGCACCGCCCGATCGGGCGCGCCTTTTTATCTTTAATAGCTAATCTCGCGCCCGGCCGGGCGCGTCACCGGGCGCTTCTCCCGCCCGGCCAGGCGCGCCTCCGGGCGCCACCCTTTTTGGCCGGGCGGATCATTTGGGCCAATATTTGGACTTCGATTGGGCTCCAATTCTTCGGGCCAATCTGGGTTTCCTCTTTGGGTCTTGAATACTCGGTCCAAACGCCCCGGTATCACCTCTACCGAGCCCTTAATCACCGGTTCGATGGCTCCAACCGGCCCTGGGCTATAAAATCTGGTTGTGCTTCTCCAGTGCTCGTGATTGCTCCAAAATATCTCGGAAAAATACTCCAAAAGCATAAATCCCTGCAAAAGTCAACCAAATCTACGAAAACACTAGAAAACACCAATTAGTAATACAAGTGGCTCTAAAGAGCCAAAAACACTACTAATTATGACCAAGGGACGGGGGTAAAATACTATATAGAATGGACACATCATAACCCCTGAACAAACTAGTAATACCCTACAATTTTTGACGTAGAATGTTCGATCTAAGATTCCACAAAGAAAAAGAGCTGAAATTTCTTTGGTTCTCATCGATTTCACTACTTCAAATATTGTTGATGAACTTAAGGATAATTAATCACAATTTTTCACAACAATTTACACCCAATTTCTACAATTTCGGGCTTTAATTGTAGCAGTTTAGCAAAGAGGAGAGAGAAAATGGGTAGAGTAGAGATATAGTTGTTGGTGATGTGTGGTTTGACTTAAAGAAGAAGCTAAGAAAATAAGAGAGAGAAAATGGGTGGAGTAGAGATATCCTTGTTGGTGATGTGTGGTTTGGCTTAGAGAAAAAGCTAAGAAAAAAAGGAGATAGAAGAGTTGTGGTATTTAAAAAAAAATAAAAAATAAAAATTAAAAATTGTGGTTGCCACACCGTGTGGCCAGCCACATACAAAAATTTGTGGGTTTTTATTGTATTTTGTAATCTCGTGATTGTTAAGATTTACCAAAATCACAATAATAAGCAAGGAAATATGTTAAAACTTATGAAATTATAACTTTGACGTAATTAAAAATAGTTAGAAATAAAGGTGATTTTGAGAATATGGAAACGTTAATTGAGAGTGTATAAAACATTTTCCTAGACCTTAGGGTTCGTTTGGCATTGATGTGGTTTTCTGTTTTTTGGTTTTTAAAAGTATAGGATATAGTCCCATAATGAATAAAAAATTATTTAAACATATTAAAATTATAATAATTTTGAAAACTGACAACAAAAAAGTGGAAACACCTTTTTCTTGTTTCCTGTTTTTGGTTTTAAAAAAAACAGGAAACTGAAAACCAAAAATGATGCCAAACAAGCCCTTAATTATTACCTAAAGTTTTTTTTTTTTTTTTTTTGTAGAGTTAGCCCTCTAACATGATATCAGAGCCAGCGTGATACAAAGATCACAAGTTCAAATCTCATACACCGTACCCCCCACTTTCAAGTGGAATATTTCGCGGTAGGTGTAGCAAGGGCCTATGATGCATTCACATTTCAAACCCAACAAACTCTTGTGTGAAAGGACATAATAGAGTATAAAATTTATTCTTAGGCCTTAACCATTACCTTTATATTTTGATTGAGTTAGTCCTCTAACAATAACCAAAATTTGTTAAGACCTTATATATTTTTTTTGACGGCTGTTAAGACCTTATATAAATAAAACTTAATTTTTCTTAATTGTTGTTGTATAATTGTAGATACTTTTTCTACTTTTGACTTCTACTCATTTTGTTGTAAATTTTCCAATTAACATCACTAAGTTGTAACTATGCTAATAATTTCTAAAATTAAAAATTGATCATTATACCGTATATCTTTTATTAAAGGATCATAGAATATTAGAATTGAATTTGTTTTTCATACCTATTTTCTCTGTTTAATTGAAGGGTAAAAAGGAGAATCTTAAAGTTTAAAACCAACTTGAGAGTCCATGCAATAATAACATAGAAACATATTGCACATCTAAATTTATTAGTTACTTGTATTTGTTACCTACCAAACAAAATTTCCAAGAATAGCGATTAGAAAATGACAATAATAAAGTTGTCAAAAAGAAAAAAGAAAATGACAATGACAGTAAAGAAAGAGAGGGAAAAGAAATGAATAAGACCATCTAAAAACGAATGGCCTAGAGAAAATGTTGGTGAAGATTAGGTGTAATTATAAAATTACACAAAATATACATATTAAGATTTTCTCATCCAACTTAAGAAATTTAAAATAAAAGGGTGATAAAGTAGTAAATTACACAAAATGGCCACCAATATCAAGAGGGAATTAAGTGTGGAATTAGATTTAGAAGAATTTACTCTAGATTTTTTCCCTTTTTTTAGAGTTTGTAAAGATGGTCACGTTGATAGGTACATCCTCACAGTTGAAGAAAAGCCAGGTATTGATCCGATTACCGGAGTTCAAACCAAAGACATAGTAATATCAAATGATCCTGAAATAACGGGTCGAATATTTCTCCCTAAAATGGATGAAACCAGTGATGATACGGGTGACCCGAAAAGCAAGAAGGGTTTACAATTGTTTGTTCATTTTCATGGAGGGAGTTTTTGTACCGGATCAGCCTTTAGCCCAATTACCAAGGAATTCTTGACCCATTTCGTTTATAGAGCCCAAGTGGTTGCCATAACAGTGAACTTTAGGCTAGCCCCCGAGTACCCCTTACCCATTGCATACGACGATTGTTGGGCCGCATTTAAATGGATAGCGTCGCATACAAATGGGAATGGGTCGGAGCCTTGGCTAAATGATTATGTGGATTTTAATCGGGTGTTCGTGGGTGGGGAAAGTAGTGGAGCTAACCTTGCCCATGATGTGGCAATTAGGGCTAGTGTTGAACCCATTGGTGATGGATTAAAACTAGTTGGGTTACTAGCCATTCAACCTTATTTCGCCACAAGAGAAATCACAAGATTAATCCAATATTTGTATCCGTCGAGTAGAGAATTGAATAATGAACCAAAGTTGAATCTAAATATTGATCCAAGATTGTGCAAGTTGGCGTGTGATAAGGTATTGATTTGTGTTGCGGAAAATGATAAGTTCAAGGAAAGAGGATTAACATATTATTACAGCTTAAAATCAAGGTGGGAAGGGAATGTTGAATTAGTGGAGACATTGGGGGAAGGCCACTGCTTTCATTTGCTAAATACTAAATCTCCCAATATAGAACATTTGATGGCTAAACTTGTTTCTTTTGTTAGAAAGGATGATTAGATTAGATTAGATTAATAATTACCTCTTCATTTGTTTTATTATATATAATAAGCACTCCATAATACTATAACGTATTTTATTACTCGTAGTATGTATATGTATACTATTTTAAAATGTTCAAAAAACTGCCTGCAATTTTTATTATAGCATGGGAAATTAGGTATGTTCCTGTTTTCATCATTATCCTTTTGTTTCCTTTTGTTTTACACACTTATCTTACATTCACAAAGCCAAGGAAAGTGAGTGTGTGTGTGTTTTTTTTAAAAAAAAGTTCTTTTACAAAAAATGGGTGTATGTATGAAAAAGGTGCATTAAAATACGAATTGAGTAAAAAAATATTAGGATTGAAAAGTAAGGTGGTAAAAAATAATATTCCCTTCGTCCTTTTATTAAAGTCCCATTTCTAACATTTATTAATCACATAATAATGAAAAATAGGACTCCAATAAAAGAACAGAGGAATTACTTGTATTTAAAATAGAATAAAGTTTAATTTGGACAATGTTTAAAAAAATTAAAAAGAATAATTTCACTCTTGGACACCAAATTAAACCTCATTAAATGAAAATCGTATGTATTACCATCTTAGCTAGAAATAAATCATGTTTAATTTATATATATATATATATATATATATATATATATATATATATATATATATATATATATATATATATATATATATATATATATATATATATATATATATATATATTAAAAAATACACCATAACAAGTAAGCATCTAATTTAAAAAAAAAAAAATCAAAGTATGTTATGTTAATGGAGAGTTCGTCAACCTACCCAATGCTGGGATGGTTCAAATGGGGTAATTCTACGCTTTGTTGACGTTGAAAAGTACCATAAAACAAAAGAGTAAATTAAACAACAACATAAAAATCTTGAACGTCTATTTTTTTTTTCCTTAATGCCTAACATTAATCCATGAAGTAATAAATACTCCGTAGATTGCTAAAAAAATTCTCTATTAATAAGTGCATATCTCAGGTGAGGTATTAAATATCAACTAGTCTTCTGATCCGTGGAATGCACGGTTTATTTATAGGAATATTATACAAATAATTATTTTTTAATATATTTATACTGGCAAATGAATAGTTTATAGAGGAGATCGAAGAAGAGGTAAAAATTGAATGCAATTGTAGTAGAAACTAAACTGAAGGAAAGTGAACCAAACAACATTCAATAATTTATACATGTATAGAATTAAAGTTTTTTTTTCATATGAGAAAAGGGAATAAAAAAAGAAAGATTAAATGAAGTGACATGTGGCATTGGAGAAAAAAAAAATGAAATGTACATGTAGGCATGTGGCATTATAGGGATGATGGTTTTTGTTTTTAAATACTAATAAAGTATAGATTCGTCTATTTTTGTGTTATGCATGGGTTATCTAATTATCTTTATAGTAGAGATCTTGCTAACAAGTGTCTCATAGTCGTCACATAACTACTTACGCACTCCGTTTCACACCGATCTTCCCACTTTAACGATACACATTTGTCAACGCATTATTTTGACCATAAAGGCTTAAACTACTCATTGAGAATTTGAGACCGAATACATTAAGAGCAAACATGACTATGTTATGTTTTACATAGTATATAAGTATTAAGATTAAGCGTTAATTAGTGTAATCAATGTTTTTTTTAAATTTAATACCTCTATTTTGTAGTTATATTAGGTTAGTGCTCATGCGATGCACGAATTTAACCAAAAAAAATATTGCGCAATAATAATTGTAGACATTGTCATTTTTTGGATGGATTTAGTTGGAAGAAAATTGGCAATATATATAATTTTTAATGATATTTAATGTATGGTAATGAATAAGGTATAAAGACTAATCACTAATGAATACTCAAAATTCAGGTGAACTTTTTAATACGGAGTATTAAATTTATCAAAAAATCTTGTCAATTTATTATTATGAAATACGATTCTATTGTTTAACAGCTTCTTTTCTAATTTTCACTAATTCAGACCACAAAAATATTGGAAACAACATTACTTGAAAAACGTAAATGTCTAGATGAGTGATACTATAACAACTTTAGTACACCCAAAGGTGACCTTATTTCATTAACCAACTGCAGCAAACAACCTTGAGTAGGCTATCAATATTGGTGTGATTGTACCAAGGGTCAACATTATGCAAGAAATTAGGTCATATCAGAAAGTTGGCGTGAAAAGAATTGTCTATGAAACAGGAAAAAAATTTTATTGCTACAAGCCTATTAGGTTAATACTATACTTCTTCCGTTTCTTTTTAGTTGACACGTTTCTTTAGTCACGTTTGTCAATACACTTATTCAATCATTAATATCTTTAATTATTGATAAGCAAAAATTTTAAAAAGTTGATATTTTGAAAGTATATAACGTTACGAATCTAATAAGATCCCACACGACTATATTTTTCATTACGTATAATTGTATAAAGAACAAAATACGGTCAAATGGAGGTGGATGAATGGTGCTAATGTCAAAACGTGTCAACTAAAAAGAAACGGAGGTAGTACATAACTAGAAAGATTTCGATCAGATTTCAACCCTTATAGCCTTACGGGTAGGGATGGCAACTGGTCGGACTCGGAGCGGATTATGCTAAATCCGACTCCAACCGGACAGGAAGTTGGAGGCTATATCCGAATTCGACATCCGACTTCAATATCCGACCTCCGACTCCGAGTTTTTTTTTCGTTATTCAATATAGTTTGAGAAATTGGGCTATTTGGGCCTTTAAAACCCACACCCAATGTCACCATGACCCACACAAAAATCCATTATCTATTGGAGACGGAGTCGAATAATCCATCAAAGTCGAACATTTGTCGGAGTCGGATTTTTTCTTGGATTTTTTGTAGGATCCGACTTCGACCCTCCTCCGACTCAGAGTCAGATTATTTTAACGGAGTCGAAGTCGAATTACTTTTTTTCTCGGACTCGGAGCCGATTTTTTTACCTCGGATCGGGACGGAGTAGGATTGGATCCGAACAGGATTGCCATCCCTACTTACGGGTTTTTTTATCCGATATTTACGAGTCATGTAATTGAAAAATAAAGGGGAAAGATAAGAGAAACTCCACCTCCTCAAGCATCCTCATCTTTCAAATGAGTCACATTTTACTTGATTTAGGAAAGAAAATAAAAATGATAGAAAATCCTGAAATTCTGGTTTCTGTTAAAAAAATCCAGGAAATTCTTGCTCAAGTTAACACCACACGTTGAATATAAAAGAGGACAAAGGCAATCAAATTATTGACACTCCAAAATAAGCAGTTAAAACAACCATTTAAAAAAAATAGGATAGCAAAAAAAAATGGAAGAAGCAATGAAAGCAATGGCTACTGTAAATGTACAAGATGTAACCCATGATCTTCGTCCATTTCTAGTGGTCTACAAAGATGGAAGGGTGCAGAGGTTCACTGGCACCCAACATGTTCCGGCCTCGACCGACACGGTCACGGGGGTGGAGTCCCTAGACGTGGCTGTGCTCCCGGAGGAAGAAGGCGGTGTATCGGTGCGGCTATACAAGCCTGCAGGAGGAGACGTTGGACGGCTACCCGTGTTGATTTACATTCATGGAGGAGGATTTTGTATTGAATCAGCTGCATCACCTATGTACCATAATTATCTGAATGGCTTATGTTCTAAGGCCAATGTGTTGATTGTGTCTGTTGATTATAGGTTGGCTCCTGAGCACCCTCTTCCTGCTGCCTACGATGATTCGTGGGTGGCGATTAATTGGGTTGGTAAGGGAGATGGGCAGGATGTTCACCCTTGGATTAAGGATCGCGCTGATCTGTCTCGAGTTTTCTTGGCAGGGGACAGTGCTGGTGCTAATATAGCACATCATATGGTCAAGCGCCTAGGAAAAGAAAAGATTGAGAACATGGGGTTGAAAGGTGTTATACTAGTCCACCCATATTTCTGGGGTAAGGATAAAATTGGGTCTGAGCTTCAGAAGATCAAGGCTTCTGGGGGGAACCTGGCAGATGAGCTGTGGGGATTTGTATGCCCTGGAACGAGTGGGTTGGATGATCCGCTTATAAACCCGGCCACAGACCCGGAGTTGGCCAATTTGGCTGTAGAGAAGGTGATGGTGTGCGTGGCGGAGTTGGATACACTGAGGGACAGGGGTTTCCAGTACAAGGAGGTCCTGCAGAAGAGTGGCTGCAAGGCTAATGTTGAAGTGGTGGAGACATTAGGTGAGAGCCATGTGTTCCATTTGCTCACCCCTGGCTCACCCAATGCTGCCCCTTTTATGGACCAGGTTGTTGCCTTCCTCAACTCATCTTAAACTGATGCAGTAGAAGCTGAGTTTTCTGAATTTTAGACTATCATAATAAATGACACTATTGTACTATGCCTTGTTAATTATTATAATTAATGCAATGCTTTCGGTCCATGTGCTGAGTTAAGGCATTTCCAATGTGTTTTGTTTTTGTTGATGTTGCAATTGTTTTGTATCTAATTGGTTTGAATTTAGCCATTTTCGCGTAGATTATTGAATTCATAATGCAAGAATTGCAATTGTGGCTTAACAATTAACAAGCGAATCATCAAGCATTGTGAATAGCAAATAACAACTAACAAGCTTAAGTTATCAGTAACATTAACCTACAAGTTACACCTGATATGGTAGCACTACAAAAAGAGTCCTTCTAGGCTTCTAAACATCGAGAACACTACAGACTACAAGAAACATTTCCTAGTACAGGAAAGAGCTGTGTTGCAATACTTAAGCAATCAGCATCATGTCATGGTATCAACTATTATGTGCAACGATCCCTCCCTATTTATGATTGAACAAAAGTTTTTACTCGAACTGCTGTACACTTCTGCAAATTTAATAACACACCTTATTAGTCTCACCAAAAGTTTAGCGTATGAATACAATTTGATGACCATAAGTAGATGAACTGATGTGAAAAACTAAAATGAAAGAAATCAGAGCACATGAACAAAACAAACTAACTCGAACTTCTATGCATAAATAAATCAATAGCTGAATCTAGCTACAAGCTCATTTAACGTGGTACTAGTAAATCCATAGAGATCATACCTGTATATATGGTTTTATCAGGGATAAACACCAATTAATCTGATGCAGCCTCATAGTTGGGCTTTAGAGATATTTGGAGTCAGCTTCAATAAAATATCCCCATAGGGCTCATCCTGTTGAACGTCAATCAGTCCACAATCCTTCAAAACCTGAAGTCAACAGAAACCATCAGAAATGTGATTAATGAAAATACTAAATCATTTTAAGTTAAATCTTGAATACTTTAGTGTATATTAATCAACTGATTTGATGAAAAATATTATTCCTCATAGTTACAACTGTCCATCTTTAGAATTTAGGCAGCTGATACTAGGGGAAAGCTTAGAAATGAGAACAGGCCAATAAGAGACAAATCCCTGTCACGGTGTAGCACAAAAAATAAAAGTTCAATCAAATAGTCAGTGAGGGCTTTCATGAACCAGAGAGGTACTCCTAAAGTCCTAATCCAATTTAAGAAAACCTTGAAATAGCATTTTAAGACTTACCAAAGTTTCATAAAACATCCGTGCACATAACTTCCTTTGTCTTCCTTCCAATATGGTACTTAGACTTAAATTAACAGAACCATCTGTGAAGTTGGATACAGGAGAATGATTTTTCAGAAATTGAGCCACTGCCCTGCAACCCAAAAACACAAGTTTAATCTCACAGCATTGAGCCTAAAATGCTAATGAAGCCTAAAATGTTTAGGAAACATAATGGTGACCTTGTCCTCGCAGACATGGTACCTCCCGTTTGAGCCCCTTGAGAATCTGATACAGGAAGCTAATGTTAACCACAATTCTTGAATTGCATATAACTAACCAGATATGAACAACTATTAATACAGTAGTACATGCAGCTTACCAGTGGGGCTGTTGTTATCTAGTTCCAAAAAAGAGAGCTCCTGCAATCGAAATAGGCAGGTATCTCAGCAATGATAGGCAAAAATACTAACAGTGTGCTAAAGGCAGCTTAATAACTTAAAGATGTCACAGCCAAGAATTAAAGACATCATTTGGACATGTCAAAGGCGAAAAGACATCATTTGGACATGTCAAAGGTGAAAAGACATCATTTGGACATGTCAAAGGTGAAAACTTTTAGAAAGGTTCAGAAATGCAATCACGGCAGTGAAGATTATTTCAGAACTTGAACTTAATATATCTAAATCCTAAAAAGAATGACCCATAAGATACAATTCCAACGCTACATCAAAGATTAAATAACAAAATGGTAGATGAATATCAAAATAACCCTCCGACTAAAAGTATAACATTGGCAGTTATATTGATCTTTGTCAGCATGTTGTCTTCCAGACTAACAAATGAAGCCAACTACTATAATGACACCATGTAGCTAGACACCAATGTGCAATGGGACTCAAGTATAGGCAAGCTAATTGTGTTTAGCACTTGTTGAGAACAGGCCTCTGCAAAACTTTAAAGCTTGCCAGGAAATCCTTAAGCACTGTGGAAATAGGTACATCCCTCCTAGGAGTCCTAGGTGTGCGATAAAAGTTGATCAAAAGTATTCCTAATAATAGCATTCAATAGAATTCGGCGGCTTCTGCCAAGGATCTATTGATTGCTTACATTCTCCTGCTATATTCATTGGGTTGATCATGTTAGTTGTTGGCTATGAGACGGGATGAGCTTTCTTGGCCTTGGTGCCTAGGAGCTTGGCTAAGTTCTAGCCCATTTACAGCTGATTAGGTTGGTACTTAAAAGCAAATTAGGAAGAATATGCTAAATATTTGGAAATGGAGAAGTCTAAAGGCTAATCTAAGTTTCCTTGCTTGCCTTTCAAGAACCAGGGTCCAGAGGTGCCCAACTCTTGTAAGAGATGACAGATGATCAGTGGTTAATTGAGTTCAAGCTTATTGAAAGGTAGTGGCAGGAAATAATTAATAGGGGGGCAGGCACTAGGTCTGTGCTAAGAGAGTGCAACTAGTCAACTGTGTCCTAAGTCGCTAGTCTGGTAATTCCATACAAATGGTTGGCACAAATTGTAGTTATATGAAACAATAAGGTTGATTAACTGAAAAGTGCACTGAGGAGACTGCGAAAGTGTGTTAAGCCACTAGTCCTAAATTTTGCTGGGTGTCTGTGTTGTTGAGTAGCAGAGTACTACAAGATGTGTTCATTCTTGAATGTGTTGCACAAAAATGAGCTACACTGTGTAACCCTTCCTTAAAAGTACAGTTGCATTGCTATTCTCTCATAATCTATAACTTATTCCGTCCCCTGTCTCAGAAATAGAAAAGAACAAATGTTTCTCCTTCTTTTGTCATTGTGGCTTCCTTTGTGCTCCAAATTATCTCCTTTCCCTTCTAAGGCCTTTCTCTATCAATGCCAAAAAAAAAAAAAAAAAGTAGTTCAGAATACTTACATCTGCTTTCATAGAAGCTCTTGACTCGGGAATGTCTGATGGAGCAGTACCTCCATCATCATCCCTATCCTCGAAATTCAAGATTGGTGTTTCTATCTCCGTGGCAGCAGACCGGGTATACATACCCATATCTGATTGTGTATCAGTAGTTCCAAATCTAGGCTCTGAAACTGAACTTGGAACCATTGTGGACGAGGAAGTCGCTGCAGTTTGGGGCTGTGGAGACATTAATAGTGGAGAGGAAGGAAGGAATTGCTCAATGTTGTGTCCAGGCTCACGATCTGCTGATCGAAGACGCTCAATTTCATCACCAACATTGGGAGTATGTGCAGGAGATTCTGCTACCCTAGACTCCAACTGAGCTTCTTCTGTCACAGGCAATTTCAGGTATGAAATTTTTAAGTCTTTGCTTAAAAGATTCTGGAGATTGGCACCCATTCCTGCAACATAACAAAGTTTTTTCATCCATTACAGATTGTTGAGGCAGAGAGAAAATCATCATGCTATTAACTGTATTTGTGAGACTACCTACCAGATATCAGTGGCTCTGAGAAAACCTCTTCATTCTTTTTCTTTTTCTCACTAAACCTCCATAATTCCAAAGCAGAACAAGGCAACTTCTTTTTCTTCTTTACCAAATCAGAGCAATCATTGAGTGCATTTTTCAAAGCCCTGCAATACAAACTCATAAGAATCCAACTGCAATAAATAAGGGGGAAGAAAAGGTAGCCTAATGGAACAGGTAATCATACTCATTAGTCAAGACCAGAGACTCATCAAACAGCTGCTTTCTCTTTCTGTTTCTCTGGCGAGGTTGAGGCTGCTCAGGCTGCTCAGGAGGTGGACTTGGACGGAGTGCCAACACAGTTGATGGAACATTTGCTGTACAAAAATCAAAGTGTTTAGTTTTGAGTAGTTCATACACCTCTTTGTACACAAATTTCAATAGGATGAATGTGCTCACCATGAGAATCGGTAACTACATGAACTTCAGTAGGGGGAGATGAAGGACCACTATACTGCAGTGGTTCATGAGAAGGCATTGGAATTGATGGCGGAGTATCAATTTCCTTCTCAGTCGTGTCCTTTGGGGGAGATATGTTAATATTAGGGTCAACATTCTCCTTATGTGGCCGTAGAATCGGGCTGTGCACATGTACATCATAGTCAGTAGCATCACGCATGACCTCAAATGGTGGAACAATTTCACCTTCAGGCCTCCCATGTTCTTCACTTTGGTTGGGACCTTCGCCATTTTGATTATCAGGACTGGGGATAGGTGGAGCAGGAGCTTCAGGAGGAATGCTGCAATCATGAGGGGATAAGTAAATGTTAAATTTTTAGTTTCACAATGAGCATAACAATAGGATACTCCTATACACCAATATAGAGACATCAGTAAACAGCTTACTCTATCTGCATTGGATCACTCTCCTCCCTGTGCTCAGTGTCCATTGTGCCTGGAATGATATCCTACAGAAATCAATTTCGACATGTTAATTTCTTCCAAGAGAGGGAAAAGAATAGAAACCAAGAAAGACTAACAGCAAGTCTTTGCCAAGTTTATAACCGTGACATGCTTATAACATAGATAATACAAGAGCACTCTTAGGTTCAAAAGTAGCATATCATTGTTACAAACCAGGAGTTAAAGGAAAAGAGAAGGAAACTCATTACATCGTCAAATGTAATCCTGACATAAAGCTCTCTTTCGGAATGATACTGTTCTGTAACACATTCAGAAAGCTTATATCAATACATTAGAAGTTAGAACAATTATGAAAATGACAAAACACTGACAGTACCAAAATGCTACCTTGAAGTGTTATATCCTCTTGGCTTTTATGGTGATCATCCTGGGATCTGAGCAAGCAAAATCACAGTTAATTTACATAAATTCAAAGGTGAAACTCCATTGCACATAAAATGAGCCCGAAATCGAAATACCAAGCTCACCCATCAATAAGATACATATCATCATGCAAATCTATAGCATCAAGTGCATAAGTCTCCGGCAACGTGACGGCATTAAACTGAGCCTGGTTAGCATTTTCAGGCAGATTAACATCGACATGGCGAAAGGCATTCCTCAAACTCACACAAAGAACATTGCAATCATGATGAAGGTACTCAACTTTCTTTGAATATATCCGAACAACACCCAATAGAAGATGTCCTGACATTCTGAGTGCAATTGGAACTTCTGGATATATAATCCTCTCTATAAAACAGTAAAAAAAAAAAAAACACCATTAACATAATCACTATCAACTAATTCTCAACAATTACTAAATATTAGGTTCCACCTAGGTAAAAATTGAATCTTTATGCATTAAACCCAAATATTTCGCAGGCCTTTTATAAAATGAAGATTCAAGAACCCTCAAATTTGTACTTCTTTTTTTTTTTTTTTTTTTTTGAAGCAATTTGTAATTAATAAATCAAAAACCCTCAAATTAATAACTCGGCCTCATCCCGTACAATTATGAACATAATTATAGAAAAGGAAGTATTATTGGTTCCAATACAATTCATTATTACATTTATAATGACAAAAAACATTCAAGTTACTTACTTTATAACCCAAAAAAAATAAAGATTGAATTTTTATTTTTCTGCAAACAACAAAAAAATAAATCAAAATTAAAGAAACATAAAACTAACCAACAGTGGATGGAATATCAGTGGAAGCATAATGAGATTTCTTGAGTTTATGTTGAAGATGAGCAGCACACCAAACAGTACCAAGCGGGCCTTTCCGGGCCAAGAAAGTATGCGAATAAAACATCCTTAAATACCCTTTTCTTGCCGGAAAATGGTATTCCGGTGACCGGAGTACGGCGGCTCAACGGTGGTTTTAGGGTTTTAGAGAGAGAGAGAAAGAGGGGATTGTGATTGTTTGAGCGGTTTATTTTTTCCTGGGTTTTTTTTGTGGGTATTTTAATTGAGTATTTATTGGTACTGTTTATGGGAGGAGGGAAAGTGTGTCTGGGAATTTTCATTTTCCCGCGCTTTGCCTTTGCTGAATTAAGGAAACACCTTCTTTAAAAAAAAAAAAAAAAAAAATTAATAAAAGAAAAATTAAGGAAACACTAATTAAAGTTTTAGAATGAAATCCGACCCATTTTAATGAATTATCTAATGATTCCTTTTAGAAAGGTTGTATGGTTGATTTGATTCTTAAATGAGTTTGGATCTTTTGGGTTGGATGCGTAATTGCGGATTATAAATTTTCCTTATGTGTATGATATTTTACGGATTTTTAATATGGGGTATTTGTTTATTCTTGCTTGATAATTTGATTAGTGGAATTTTTATTTGTAAAAAAAAAATAAAAATAAAAAAAAAGTTTCTAATTGTTAATGGTCTATCGTATAAAGATAGCTAAAAGTACAAGGAAAAAAAAAAGTATTTTGTACATTAAAAATACATATGAGAAAACAAGGCTTCTAGAGGAAGTCGTCGAAAATAAATGGCATGTTTGGTTGACGTGGGAATTAAATTCTCATAGGAAATTGAATTTCATGGAAAGTTATTTCCCTCGTGAAATTTCTAGGAATTTATTAAATTTGTTTGGTTGGCAATGTGGGAATTTAGAAATCCCATGAATTTTGATTGACCTAGGGGGTTAGGTAATTTACTTCCCTTGTTTTATCGCATGAATTTCTTCTTTTCACATTTTTGCTTTTTTGTATCAACCAAACAACTCTTTTCCCTCATTTTATGTTGTCAACTAGACCTGGCAATCCTGACCCGACCCGAATGATCCGACCCATAACCCGAAAGTTGACCCGAAACCATTGACCCGGAAGTGACCTGAACCCGAACTAACCCGACCCGAAAATGGAGTTGACCCGAATTGACCCGACCTGAATGACCTGACCTGAAATTGACCCGACCCGAAATGACCCGAAACCCGAAGTGACCCGACCCGATTTTAACCTGAATTGATTGACCCGAATCAACCCGACCCAAATTGACTCAAATCCTACAATGAATAGGGTGAAATGGTGAATTACTTAGTTTAGGGCTTCTTTCTTCCCTGAGTAATTAGGTACTCACAATTATTTTTTTTTTATATATATTTTTTTAACTTTACTTTATTTTTCCAACTATTTTTTTAAGTGAATTCATTTTGGTGACCCAACACAAACTTGACCTGAATAGACCCGACCTGAATTAACTCGACCCGAAATTGACCCCACCCAAAATTGACCTGAAAATTAATCCTAAAAATTGACCCAATCCGAACAGACACGACCCAAAGTGCTGACCCGAACTCGACCTAATCTGAATTGACCTAACCCGAATGACCCGTTTGCCACATCTATTATCAACCAAACTCCAAAGTTTCTCGAGGAAGCTAGGAGACCAGATGAGGAAGAGGCGTAAGGCATGTATCTAATGAGATGGTTAACGATGACAATCGCATCGAAAAGGTGAAAATGAGCTAAAGCACTACAAATAATAGAAATTCACCCCTTGCGGCATTTCAAATTCAATCAACAAAATGATTAAAATCCCCACCTTATAAAAAGTAAGAGATTATGCTTATGAATAATGTACAAACCAAAATTGCCCTTTAAAATGTTTGTTTACGTTCTTACCCCCATATGTAATTTCTTGCATTTATGTCATTCCACGCGTACAGATTTAATAATGAGTGTTGAGCTTTCTATCTCCTTACATTTATGCTCTTTTATATTATTTATTTATATCATAGGTAAATTTAAAGTTCACCTCTCATGATCAAAATTAATAAGATGACTATTGGATTGATTAATTTGAAAGATCTTTTTACTCAATTAATTATATTAAATGGAAAATGAAATATTGAAATTTATAATGTTTGACAGTGAATGAAGGTTATAGTTTAATTGCATGACAACTTTATCAACTAGACAAGCAAATGATTTTTATTTGTGAAGGTCAAAATTAAAGACTTACATATAATTGTGTTAATGACATTGAGACCAATGAAATGAATATGATGATTTGCGGAACTAGATGTACTAGGAAGAAAGGAAACCAAATTGACTATGGTGAAAAGGGGAAAAAAGCAAGAAGTAAATCAAGGGAATTAACAAGGGTTTAAAGGCTACAAATGGGGCTGTATAAAGCTTTTTTCTACTACACAACTAAATCCACGTTTTTGGAAGAAAATTGCAAATGCAAGCTGATACTGTAATTTCTCTGAGTGTCTAAATGTTAATGTTTATGCAAACTGGGTGTAATTGTTTCTCCTTTTTAGTTTCATATAGTTAATCACATATACTTTATGTAGAGCAACTACAAGGTTGGTGAGAGTATACATTTGCAAAATAGTAAATGATTCGGGAAAACTTTTCCGTTTTTATATGCATATCCAATGTTAAATTACTAATTAAGTTTGTTGATATTTTTAATTATATTCAATCTATTCCAAATTAAGTTTGTTGATATTTTTGCTATATTGCACTGTTGAATAATTGCATAGATGTTTCCTAAGAAAAAAGTTGTACACAACTTGAAAAGTTGTGCAAGAAAAATGAAAAGTTTTAACACAACCCAATATACACATTCCATTGATTTATCAAACTATTTTCTCTAAAAACCCAATGTCGTGAAGAGTTTAAACACAACCCAATATAAACATCAAGAAAGGACAAGCCACCTGCGGCTGCCCTGGTATTAGGAAATGTGTATTCAAAATAATTTATGTATGATCTTCTCCCCTCCTCAGCTAAGGATAAGTCTAAATATGACTAATGTTTTAAACAAAGGTGTGTCCGTGTGTGCAACAAAATAAATTTATATCAAACCAAATACTCTACATTCAAGTAGAGGCACTCCCTCTCCTATTTCTCGCATCCCTCAATCTCTACCATAGTTTCCAATTCCGTCTTTTTTTATACAACACCCATTATCACCACACCTAACACACTACCTTGCTAGCACCAACCACCACAAAACCACACAAGCATCATCTCTACGTTCATGGACACCATCACACGACCACTCATAACAATTCAACCCACCATGAAATCATACACCCAAATAATTTTCACATAATGTAGCCACACCCCCAAACACTCGAAAGCTTACACCCTCACAATGCATATCTACCTTATCTTTGAACCACCTCCACCACCTCCACCACCTCCACCATCCACACGGCCACACCCAAAGGAGAAACCATCCCCTTCCAATAAAAAAATAATAAAAAAAACCAACAACCGTCCGAAATCCAATAAAAAGAAAGACTAGAAAATAGGAAATAACCATTTTAGATCATCAATTGTGGCTTTATACTGTGAGATTCAATCATGAAAATTTTACATATTAATCGAATTTGACAATCAAAATCTTATTAGTGGGTATGAATCAAAGTGGGAAGTAAGAAAGATAAGGGGGTTTCGGAGATGGAGCCCCGACAAAGGTTTGGGCAAGGAGGTAACAACGACAAAGAGTGACAACATTAACATAAGAATAGGGAATGAAGAGAGTGGTGGTGCAATGGTGAAGGACGGAAGGCAGAAAAAAGGAAGTGGATGTCTGAACACTATAAAAAACACACATTACTTGTACTTCGTATATTAAATGACTTTTCTTTCATTTCCCTATCTCTCTCACTTAAATTCACTCCCTTTACCCCATGCAAATCATAATTTCATTATAAAATGCATAATCAACATAGTGTTGTGTTACTCCATAATTCTTAGCACTTTATTTTAAATAGAAGTAGATTAGTATTTTAACATTGTATTAGTATGAATGAATTTTGTGACTAATTTTTGTAATCAATTGTAATGACCAAAATTTTCAAAGACGATCGTCATTATAACCCTACTTTAATCCAAACACGTCAATATGAAAAGACAAAAAATAAAAACAAGAAAGCAAAAAAAATGGGAAAAGAAAATCTTAAATTCTCACAAATATTAGGAGCCAAAAAACGTGGTCTCCAAATATCCACAACACCACAAACAGCTTCAGACCTCCAAACCAAGCAAATCATCAATCAAAAAACTCAAAAACCAAATTTACAACTCTTTTATATTCAATAAAAAAATATACTCGTACATAGTATTATTATCATCTACCATAATTTGTTTCACTGGTTTTCTTGCAGAAAACTCCTCCCTCCCCAAAAAAAAATAAAACTAAAATAAATTCATTTCATTTCATAAAAACATAAAATTGTGGCTTCATTATCACAACCTCAGTCTCTACCAATGGAGAGAGCAATGCTACTCCGTTCTCTCTCCTCTTCAACACCAACTCGCCTCTTCACCGCCGCCACTCGCCGCCTCCTAACTCGCCGGAACTTCCATAGCCAAAACCCTAACTCCTCCAAACCAGTCTCTCTCCTCCGCCACCACTCCATTCTCCGCCCTATCTCCTCCTTATCTCTTCCTCTCCCTCCGCCGCCGTCGCCGTTCTCCGGCGGCCGTCGCAATACTTTCTCGACTCTCTCTCCTTCAGCTGTCGCGACTTCCGACTCCGCCGCTACTTCAGGTTTGTAATGATTGAATTGTTTTCAGTAACTAATTGATTGATTATATGATTGATTGGTGGTTGTTTTTGGTGGTGTAGAGTCTGGAAAGCATGATTTTGAGTTTGCAGAGAAGCTTGGGTTTGAGAAGGTTGCGGAGCAGTTTATCGATGAGTGTAAATCGAAAGCTGTGTTGTTTAAGCATAAGAAAACTGGTGCTCAGGTTATGTCGGTTTCGAATGATGATGAGAATAAGGTTTTTGGAATCGTTTTTCGAACTCCTCCGTAAGTTGAAAACTTCTCCATATTTGTCTTATAATTATCAATTTAGCTTTATGCAATGCCGAGTATATGTTTAGGGGCGTAGCTTGTGTATTTACTATTGTTATTGGCTTACTTTGTGTTGTGTCTGTTACATTGCTGGTCAAGATAATGGTGTTTGATACTTCGATGTTTAATAGGTTTTTGACATCCGCATTTTAGCTACGTATTTTAACATTTGAATTTTATGATGAATTATACTCGCAATTTTATATCTAGAGTTGAGGAGCGAAGTTTAGCATTTATAAGCTGGAGTTGTATTTTTCGATATGAGCTTGATTGGTTTACAGTATTCTTCTACCCTGCTGTTATGGTAATAAGAGATTATGGCGAAATATTGAGTGGGGAACCTGAAATCTATCAAGAAGTACTCTAGATTATTACGCGATGAATATAGATGGCAAACCTGTACAAGGTTGGGGATTTTCTGGATTTCTAAATTCTAACATAATTTGAAAGTCCAGATAAAGGTTAGAAAACGATCCCTCGGAAATTAGGAGAGGACCCTAGGCTTTGAATGTATGTCCTTGTTAGCTTTGGCTGATTCCTGTTGCTGACTACTGTAATAAAAATCAACTTAAGCTGCTTCATGCCCAATTATCAAGGATAGTATTCTGGTGCTATTTAGCTTAATTATGATGTCAATTATTCAAGTGGTCCTTGAAACTTTCTACTTTTTTGGCTTGTTGAAATTGTTTCCTCTCATTGCTGCAGCCTACTTGGGTATGCTATTGTATTAACGTCAACCCTTGGCTGCAATAAAAGTCAACTTAATCTGGGGTACTTATTGCAGTTATCTTGTCCCAGTCTCCTTATAATTTTTTGTCTGTTATTGCAGGAGTGATTCGACTGGGATTCCTCACATATTAGAACATAGTGTGTTGTGTGGTTCCAGAAAGTATCCTCTGAAAGAACCTTTTGTTGAACTTTTGAAAGGGAGCTTGAATACCTTTTTGAATGCTTTTACATATCCTGATAGGACTTGCTATCCTGTTGCATCTACTAATACCAAGGTTTGTGCTTTTCCTGAAATTATTTTTGATGTCATCCTTAGACTCATGTGTTTAATTCATATTGAATTGCTTGTTAAACAGGACTTCTATAATCTGGTAGATGTTTACTTGGATGCGGTGTTCTTTCCCAAATGTGTGGAGGACAAATGGACTTTCCAACAAGAAGGCTGGCATTACGAGCTTAATGATCCTTCAGAACCAATATCTTATAAAGGTTTCAGCTGTTTATTTGTTTATATCACTTTTGATGCCAATAATTTTATGAAAAATCCATAATCCATGCCATGGTGTTGGTGATGTCATGAATAATGCCTTTTGACTTCTAATTCTCTTTATGTTGATTAATTTAAAATGCATGTTTCAGGTGTTGTCTTTAATGAGATGAAGGGTGTTTATTCCCAGCCAGATAATGTTTTAGGTCGCACTGCTCAACAGGCATGTCTTTCACCGATTTTACTTTCCCCAATTACATTTAGCTACCTTGTTATTACAAAAGAAAAAGTTGGTTTCCTTGATTTTTGAGGTGTCTTATGAATTATGAGTAGTAATATTGACTTCACATGGTGAACTGTTTTGCTTCTATGCGTCCATGCCAAATAAGATTTGGTATTGTCTGCATTATATTTTGACTCTAAGATGCCCATTAATTAAACAAGATAGAATGCTTGACTCTAACTTGTTTTTTTTTTTTTTTTTTTCCTTTTATCAGAAATTTTAGATTTTTAACACCAGAAAAAAAAACCCCGATAATGGTTTTTAACACCAGAAACCCCCCCCCCCTCGATAGTGGTTTTTAACACCAAAAAAAAAAAATAAAAAAAAAAATTTAACACCAATAAAATTTCAAAAATTTGATTTTACAACCACTTAACAGATTCCGTCCAAGCATTTGTTAAGTAGGGTCTACACTGCCACGTGTCGCTTTTTTGTTTGGTAAAAAAAAAAAAAAAAGCCTAACACTACCCAGCGGCCAGCCACCCCGCGCCACCACCGCCTCCCTGTTTTCCGCCCTTACCCAGCACAACCGCCGACCCGCACCTCATCACCGACACACCTCTCCCCCGACCTAACCCAGCCCCACCAAAACCCTAAATCCTAAAAGGCCAGTTATGGCCGAAATTGGCCGGTTTTGTGGTTGAGTGGACTAAACCGGCCGATTTTGGTCATAACTAGCCGTTTTCGTGGCCATTTTAGAATTTAGGGTTTCGGTTAGGACGGTTTATGGGTGCGGAATGGGAGGGGGATGGGCTCCAGTGTCGGGGGGGTGTTGGAAGGGGACGGGTTTCGCTTGTCGGGGCAGTGGAGGTGGGTGGGTTTCGGTGCCGACTGGTTGAAGCTACGAGTGTGGGGTGGGGATGTGGTGGTGGGGTTGTTGGTTGGCTGTAGGATTGTTAAGTTTTTTTTTGTTTTTTGTTTTTTTACCAAACAAAAAGCGACACGTGGCAGTGTGGACCCCACTTAATGGATTCTTGGACAAAATATGTTAGGGCGTGTTCTCTTTAGATTATTTTCGGTTCACTTCGGTTCTTAATTTCCTTCTCTCATAAAATATTTAGTTCAGCTAGTTCAGTCATAAAAATTTCCTTCTCTCAGCCAGTTCAGTCAATCATAACAGACCTTAAGTGGTGGTAAAATCATATTTCAGAAAATTTTTTTGGTGTTAATTTTTTTTTTTGGGGTGTTAAAACAATTTTCGGGTTTGCTTCTGGTGTTAAAATCTAAAATTTCCTTTTTTTTCGCTTAATAATTATGTTAGTTGTGCTGAGCTATTGACCCATTTAATATGTTCAACTACGTAATATACATATAAAGTGATTCAACAATAAGTGACTTTTCTTGTTCATTTTTTTTGTTATGCTATTGTACTAATGACAATCGCTGTTTAGTTTCACCCCCTACCCATTATTGTTTTTACTATAGGATAAACACACTTAATAAGTTTTAAAGGTGTGGTCTGGCATTTGAAAAAACAAAAATTGAAAGAAAGATACTGAAACTAGTGACATTCTTAGGGAAAGAAAGGTAATCATTCATTGATATTTGTGGTTGTAAGGGTATTTGAGGAACAGACTAGATGTTTATGAACCCAAAAGAGAATTGTGAAATATAATTTGTGATATCTTTACAAAGCTAGTGTGAAATATATATAGGGACAAAGGATTATATTGATACTTTGAAAAGCTAATTATAAAACATTGTACTTCCTCTGTTCCCATATTTTGCCCAGGTTAATTTTTGGTTTGCCCCTAACTTCTATACCATGCTTTCTCTTTGGTATTGTTTAAGTAATATTTTGGGAAAATTTTCTTTTGTTGATGCGGATTTTAAGGACTGGTTGTTGTATAGCAATGCCTAAAGTATATTATTATTGCTTTAAAAAGACATCTTTGTCAAAGAATGCTTATTTGGTGTCAATGACTTTTAGGCACTCTTTCCAGACAACACCTATGGTGTAGATAGTGGTGGGGACCCAAATGTTATTCCCAAGCTCACGTTTGAGAAATTTAAGGTATGTGACATTCAAATGTTTTGCTGGTTCTTTTCAGAGCAGCCCTGTCATGAGCTTAATTTGATGCATTTTGCTAATGTGATACATATGAACAGGAATTTCACCAAAGATTTTACCACCCTAGCAATGCAAGGATATGGTTTTATGGAGATGATGATCCAAATGAGCGTCTTCGCCTCTTGAGTGGTATGTCATTGCAGTCAGTGTTGAGCTTTATTTCTGATGGAGCCCTTTGTCGTCCATCAGTTCCACTTAATTTGTTTATCTGACATTCGTCTGGTGAATGTTCATTGCAGAATATCTAGATAAGTTTGATGAGAGCTCAGCTCCCAATGACTCACAAATTCAACCGCAAAAACTATTCTCAGAACCTGTCAGGATTACAGAGAAATATCCTGCTGGTGATGGTGAGGATTTGAAGAAAAAGCACATGGTTTGTCTTAATTGGTTGCTGTCTGAAAAGCCTCTAGATTTGGAGACCGAGCTTGCAATTGCGTTTTTGGATCACCTTTTGTTGGGAACACCAGCCTCTCCTTTAAGGAAAATCTTGCTGGAGAGTGGCCTTGGAGAAGCTATCATTGGAGGTGGCATTGATGATGATCTTTTGCAGCCTCAGTTTAGTATTGGATTGAAGGGTGTTCAAGAGGAGGACATTCAAAAAGTAGAAGAACTAGTGGTAACAACTCTTAAAAATCTGGTGGAAGAAGGTTTCAATTCAGATGCTATAGAGGCGTCCATGAATACTATTGAGTTCTCTCTAAGGGAAAATAACACTGGCTCCTTCCCACGTGGACTATCCTTAATGCTTCGGTCTATTGTAAGACATATGTCTCTATTCTGAAATTTTTTAAATTATGACTGCCCCTAACCGTCTGAAAATAAATTGTGTGTTAATATTTATGACTCACTATTATAACTTCCATTTTTTTGGTTGGTGTAGGGAAAATGGATTTATGATATGGATCCCTTTGAGCCATTGAGGTGGGAGAAACCACTGATGAAGCTTAAGGAAAGAGTAGCAGCAGAAGGCTCTAAAGCTGTATTCTCTCCCTTAATTGGAAAGTATATTCTGAAAAACCCTCACCGTGTAACAGTTGAAATGCAGGTGAGTATTGCAATTTACATCTCCTTTATTCTGAATTTATAACACAAATCAATAAATCATAAACAGGTTGCTCTATCAGCTTTCATATGATTCTAACACTGTTGCTGCCAGCCTGATCCAGAGAAGGCTGCTCATGATGAGGCTGTTGAACAAGAATCTTTGGAGAAGCTCAAGGCAAGTATGACAGAGGAAGATCTAGCAGAATTGGTTCGTGCTACTCAAGAGTTGCGCTTAAAGCAGGAAACTCCAGATCCACCTGAAGCTTTGCGGAGTGTTCCATGTCTATCTTTGCATGACATCCCGAAAAAACCCATTCATATCCCCACTGAGGTTGGACTCCCTTTTTTCATTTATAGTGTGTCTGGGGGGGGGGGGTAATTTTCTGTCAATTGTTTTATTTGAAAATCTTTTCTAAGTGTTTTCTCTTGCAGATTGGGAATATCAATGGTGTGACGGTTCTGCAGCATGACTTATTCACAAACGATGTCATTTACAGTGAAGTTGTATTTGATATGAGTACCCTGAAACATGAGCTTCTCCAATATATACCTTTATTTTGGTAAGATTGCTTACATAGTGAAAACTTGTTAATCATGGTGAACTTGTTTGCTGTCTCTTCTTTTTGAATTCTTTGTTCAACTTAAATTTTAATTAATGATGCATTCCATTTGCACATGATTTTTTTTTCTTCGGTTCCGAGCTTTAATTCTTTCCAAACTCTATGCAGTCAATCGTTGTTGGAGATGGGTACCAAAGACATGGATTTTGTGCAACTTAATCAATTAATTGGAAGGAGAACTGGAGGAATATCTGTTTACCCTTTTTCATCATCTGTAAGGGATAGTAAGGACCCATGTGCTAAGCTGATTGTCAGAGGGAAAGCAATGGCTGAACGCGCTGAAGACCTTTTTAATCTGGTACGCTACACTTTTATGAACCCTAGTCACCCAGAACCCAGAACCGGAGGGGCAAATCCTTAAATTAGCTCCATAAATTACAAAGTATCCCAGTTTCTTTAATATTCACTGACTGTTAAACACTCCCTCTTTTTGAATGTTTGCAACAGTGTGACTGTCATGCTTGCCAATGCATAAGTTTGACTGATCAAATATGTACTTTTAAATCAGTAAAACTTATCAAAAAATTGGCATTTGAAAAAATATATATTTAAAAAAATTGGCCATGTAAGGAGACCAAGTGACGCTCCGGTAAGGAGGCTTGAAGAATTGCAAAGTATTGGGATTGCGAGAGGTAGGGGAAGAAGAAAACTTGGAAGAGGGTGACTGAGAGTGACATGAGTGCTTTGGGGATAGAGGAACATATGGTGTTGGATAGGGTGGTGTGGAGGGAGAAAATTCACGTCAATTATGTGTTATGATTACATATATATATTTTAAATTTATCTTACTTTTTTTTTTTTTGGTTTGATCCCTTTAGTGTTTCATGAACTGTACTGAATACTGATTTCCTTTACCAAACTTTTTAACCACTCTTTTAAAACTTTCTTGAATTCTATTCTTGGTTCTCTATCAACATTCCCTTCATTTTTCTCACTTTTCTCATCTTTTCAAACTCTTTTAAACTGATTTTCTTATTATGTCCCTTTCTTTATATCGTACGGTTCCTTATGATGATTCATGTTAACCAGTCCCAAATCATTTTGGGACTAAGGCTTTGTTGTTGTCGTTTGACTAAGCCGACCCCACTTATGAGATTAAGGCTTTGATTGATTGACAATGTTTGCACTTTTGACTATTCACATACTACTCTGTAATTGTATCTACATATTGTGTCTCATACTTAAGGAAAAGCATAGTCAAGTGGGTCTTGTTAGACTCATCTTGATATATACTATCACAATGTCATCAATTTATTATGGTAATTGTCATGTAATTAACGATAGAGTATTTTAATTAAATTTTGCTTTAGGAAATGTAATCCCCCCCCCCCCCCCCCCCCCCCCCCCCATGTTGCAATATTCAAAAGAATGAAGGATTACAAACAATATTTAATTTTTATATATTAGTAAAAATGTAAGGTCAGCGCTAATGTATAGTATACTCTGGTGGTTATTCAGTTATTGAGAAAAACATGTGCATTCCCTTCTAACCACAAACGCCACTGAATCTCCATGAAAAAAATACACCACAACATTAACTTCTCCTTTGCCAATCCAAGCCAACTGTTGCCTTTGTTCCAAACTTTTACTAATTTGGTTTCTTGTATATTCTAGATGAATCTTGTCCTTCAGGAGGTTCAGTTCAATGATCAACAGCGCTTCAAGCAATTTGTTTCTCAGAGTAAAGCAAGAATGGAGGTATCTATTACTGCAATTCATTTTTAAGACTTTGTTGATAAACTGGTCATGAAGCAATAGCTTTTGTACTTATACCATAGCCAAAAAACTTGTCTTCAGAATCGACTGAGGGGCAGTGGTCATGGGATCGCAGCTGCAAGGATAGATGCAAAGTTGAATGCTGCTGGTTGGATTTCTGAGCAAATGGGTGGTGTCAGGTGAGACCATGCCTTCTTTCACATCAGTATTGTAATTATTCAACTGTACATTTTATCCTCCTCTGCAAAATTAATACTGTAAATTGGATTGCAGCTTACAACAAATTTATGTTTTGATATGAAAGTAATCTTTTTGTGGTGTGCCTCTAGTTACCTTGAGTTCCTGAGAGGCCTGGAAGAGAAAGTTGATAAGGATTGGGAAGGAATTTCTCTCTCTCTGGAAGAGATTCGCAAAACTTTACTTACAAAGAAGCATTGCTTGGTCAATTTGACTGCTGATGGGAAAAATATTACAAACTCAGAAAAGTATATTGGCAAATTTCTCGACTCACTTCCAGACTTCTCCTCTGAACCAAATAAGTGGAATACTCAACTCTCTTCTCATAATGAAGCCATTGTGATACCCACTCAAGTAATTTCCATTGTTTTTATTTTTTATTTTATTTTTAACCCATCATTTATGAGCTAGTACATATATTTTTGGTTTTATGTTTTATTGCAAGTGATGAATGATTCCTTTTGATCCTCCTTAGGTCAATTATGTTGGAAAAGCTGCGAATGTATATGGAGATGGTTATAAGCTCAATGGAAGTGCCTATGTCATTTCGAAATATATCAGTAATACATGGCTGTGGGACCGTGTACGAGTGAGTGGCGGTGCTTATGGAGGCTTTTGTGACTTTGATACTCATTCAGGTGACTAGTATATCCTGTGAGCTTGAGTAATATCTATAAGTTGTAAGTTCTTGCTGTTTTCACTTCTTACATCTGTCATGTTTCCAGGGGTTTTCACATATTTGTCCTATCGAGATCCAAATTTGTTAAAAACACTTGAAGTTTATGATGGAACGGGTGATTTCCTCCGTGGGTTGGAATTAGATAATGAAGCTCTCGCCAAGGCAATTATTGGGACCATTGGTGATGTTGACTCATATCAACTACCTGATGCCAAAGGTTATAGCAGGTAATGTGCAATTCTTGTTATGGAGAGGTAGATGGTTCCTTGTTTATCGAGATGAGTTTGCATGCTCTTTTTTTTTTTTTGACGTATATTTAACTGTAAAATGAGGAGGCCAGTTGCCAGTACCATGGCTGCGCTTGAAGTCTAGATAAGTCAGTTCGAAGTTAAATGCCTCTTAGAAGCTCCTTGCTCCAAAAAACTAATATTCTTGTTTTGAACATGAAAAGAGGGGGATAAAAGGAAACAGAAGTTATCTAGTTGGAACACACAGATGTATTCTTGAGGAATACAAATATACTCTAAACTACTGGCTCCATATCTTCTTCATTTATTTACTTTTTTCTTTCTTCTTCTGGTTTTTATGGCTCCTTAAAATTTATTGTGGCATCTATGCCGATTATGGGGCAGTTTGGGGATAGTTTTACTTGTTGTCACTGCTTAATTTGTCACTTGAAGAGTATGAAGTCAAATATTAGTTTTTTGTTTGGTAAGTTGTAATTCTGGTAGACTTTGAGAAAAATAATTTTAGGTATGGCTTATTTTTTGTGAGATGCTTTATCTTATTAAAAGGGATTCAGTAATCAATACTGATTAGTTTCCAATTACTTTTCCAGTATGTTACGGCACTTGTTGGGAGTCACAGAAGAAGAACGAGAAAAAAGACGTGAGGAGATACTTTCAACGAGGTAATATTGGATATGCTACTAACATTCTATACAAATTTTTAATTAGTAGAAGACTGCTTTCATCTACTGCGGATTGCAGAATGGGGTTCAAGATGCATATGGCGCTACCCTTGAATATCAAAACCAGCAGAAAAGCTTTTTCAATCACTTTGCTGTAGAAATAATCACATTGACGCAAATACTATTTAGTTGTGCTAGACTTTCCCTGAACTCTTTTCGTTGCAGTTGATGGGGTAGGTCCTAATCTCTACAGTGATGGTGGAATCTTATGAAAGTTATTTATGTTGTGCAGTGTAAAGGACTTCAAGGAATTTGCAGATGCAGTTGATGTAGTCAAAGATAAAGGAGTTGTGGTTGCAGTGGCATCTCCGGAAGATGTTGAAGCTGCAAAGAAGCTAAAGCCTGACTTCTTACAAGTGAAGAAAGTGCTTTAAGGTATTGCTGGTGTTCATGGAGTTCAAAATAGACTGGAAGCAGTTGACAAGATCGCAACTAGTTCTTATGCCTTGATTTTTCGTTTGGGATTAAATTATTTTTATAGCTACAAAGTACAAATCCCATGATAGTTGATCATAGAATAGCAATTTTCTTGATTAGTCTATATGAACACAGTGTTTAGAGTATTCCAGATGTTGATGTGAGTCTCAATTATTGTACAGCTACACAGTTCACCTCGCTTCGTTGTTACACGTGCAGAGGGAAAAACTATTAATAAAGAACATTTTTGTCATGAAAGTTTTTGGGTTCCTTTTGGTAACTTGATTATTGATGCAGCTCTATTTATTTGACATTTGAAATGTGCCAATTTACACATTTGTGTTTAGATGATTGAGAATATGTCCTGGAATTGGACTGCTAAGTGGAATGTAAGCTATATCAGTGAGGGGCTTTTGATCTGTGTACGATTGCATTTATATGTGCAACCGCGCAATGCCAATGCTATTTAGAGGTGCCAAATCTGGATAGTTAACTGGTTTGAACTTGGGTTGGAAGTTGGATTACACCAAGTATGTCTCTCATTTTGTCCAACCGCGCTTCAATCAAACAATCATTGTAAACTTGGTGTTTTTGATTTATATATATTTTTTTAAAATTTCGATTTTTATTATTGATGAATGCATGATGGAGTTAAAGATGTTATAACTCATAAAAATATAAAATGTTACTTATTCAAAGTAACAGTTTGCTGTGAGAGAAGGTCTTGCTACTCGTAAAAATCTCCACAATAGAGGTGTGTGTGTTGATGTAATATGTGCTATGTGTGGAGAGGCAAATGAAAGTATTCTTCATATGCTCGCTCAGTGTACTGAAGCTAAGCAAGTATGGCGTCTGTCCCCACTCCGGTTGGATGTGGATGGTTTTAATGGGGAAAATTTCAGAGATTGGTGCAGCCAGGTGCGTGTGAAGTATAAAGATGCTCAGTGGTGGGACATTTTCTGGTCCATTGCTTGGGGTCTGTGGCTTCGAAGGAATGCGTGGTCTTTTGAGAACAAAAGAAAAATTGCAGGGGATATTATCTCTAAGGCCGTGGGTCTGGTGGCTGAATTTGAGAAGGCAAATGAAGTAAGCAATGTCGAGGGCCAAAGTACAAAACTCCCTGCTGTGTGGAGCAGCCCTGAGGTAGGCTTGATAAAAGTAACTCTGATGCTGCTATTTTCTCTGATAATCAGCTTGGTTTGGGAGGGGTACTGAGAGATTGTGAGGGGGATGTTGTGGTGTCTACATGTGTAATGGTAAAGGGGTCAGGAGAGGTGGATGTGGCTGAGGGTATGGCGATGAGACATGCTCTAACCATCTCCCTGGAAGCTGGATTCAGAAATTTATGTCTTGAAACTGATTGCTTGAAGCTGCACAATTCTTTGGTGAAAGGCATAGTGAACCCGACTGCTTTTGGGGCAATTGTGAGGGACATTTTGGCTTTGTCTCGCCAATGTTCTTCCTGCACTTTCTCCTTTGTGAAGAGAGATGGAAACAAGGTAGCTCATAGCCTAGCAAAGTTGAGTAGTAGTTATGAGGGTCTTCGAGTTTGGCTTGAAGATATTCCTAATGCTTTGTATGAACTTGTTGAGGCTGATTTATTGCCTCCTACTGCCTAATAATTTTGCTGAATGTTTCCCGTCAAAAAAAAAAAAAAAAAAAGTAACAGTTTTTTTGTTAAAGAGCAAACCAACAAATAACTAAATAATCAAAAGTTTTTGTGTGCCCCGGGTGTACAATAATATTATTGTACATCCAAATCTCACACGTGCCACAACTCCCACAAGCAATCAACTCATTCATGAAAACAACAACAACAATCACAGTCCCCAATATTTTTCTTTCTCATGTTTCTTCAACGAACCAAACAAAAGAATATTGCAACCAAATTCAACCTCAAACCACAAAAAAAAAGATAGTTGTATCTGTATAGAATTTCAATTCCACTAATCGTAATTTTCAGCCTGCAATTGATTGACCTGTCGATGATCAAATTACGAACCCTAAATTACTCGATTGCAATACTTGCTTTCAAATTTTATTGATTAACAATTCCAGTTATTTTTCCGGTCATATTTCCGAACCTTCAATTCAAATCATGGCGTGAAATTAATATATTTAACTCTCAAATCATAACTGAAGCTACATGATGGAAACGACTACAGCTAGTATTTGGTAATGTCAGAATTATCTAGTGTCCTGTTGTTATTGTATTTGTATTCATTTATCGCAATTCTCGCTAATATTTATGGTGAATTGGTGATGCTTCTGATTATTTTGTGATGTTGTCTTTCACTTATAGCTTCAACGTCGCTCAAGGTACTATGCAATTTTATTGATACTGAGTATATTCATAGCCCTCTGTAAAATTGTTGTTGGTGCTTAATGCTTATGTATTATCATGGTACTATGCAATTTTATTGAATATAAGAGTATATTCATAGCCCTCTGTAAATATGCCATTTGTTAATTGGAAGAGAAAATCATTATATACTACCTCCGTCAACGAAAGGGAAAATGTCCAATCATTACAAATAATATGTAACGGAAGTAGTACAAAAAATAATTTTTTATTATGTTGTTTACAAGCCTATTAGTTCAATTGGTCGAGCACTCTATGCTTCTACGCACAGTGGATGTAGGTTCGAGTCCTACGTAGGCTATTTGTTGTACCATAGTATTAACTTATGAAATATAGTGATTCTAACTAGAGACAAAAGTGACCCTAACTAAGGGCAAAAGTGATCCTAATTGAGGACAAAAGTGACACAAATTGGGGATAAAGGTGACTCTAACTGAGGGCAAAAGTGATCCTAAGTGGGACAAAAGTGACCCTAACTAAGGGCAAAAGTGATCCTAATTGAGGACAAAAGTGACACAAATTGGGGATAAAGGTGACTCTAACTGAGGGCAAAAGTGATCCTAAGTGGGACAAAAGTGACCCTGAGCGAGAGAAAAAGTGACCCTAACCAAGTGCAAAAGTGACCCTAACTGGGACAAAAGTGACCTTGAGCAAGGCAAAAAGTGACCTTAATTGAGGGCAAAAGTGACCCTAATTCGAGACAAAAGTGACCCTAAGCAAGAATAAAAGTGACCCTAACCAGTGCAAAAATAACCATATACCGAGACAAAAGTAAAATGACTCTCACCGAGGACAAACGTGACCCTAATCGAGACAAAAGTGACCTTACTCAAGTGAAAAAGTACCCCTAACCAAGGGCAAATGTGACCCTAATCAAGGGCAAAAGTGACCCTAATTAAGGGCAAAAGTGACCCTAACGAAGGAAATAAGTGACCCTAACTCAGTACAAAAGTGACTTTAATTAAAGTGAGCGCTATGCCCATTAGAAATTATAACGACAACTGTTGGTACACCAACAATGGTGATAAACGACACATACCAATACACAAGTATTATGTAGGCTATGCGGGGCTTGAACCCACACCATGTACCCTATTGTACATTGCTCTACCAATTGAGCTAATAGCCTTGAATAAAACACTTTCATATTTAATAGATGCTCCACCAGTCACCACAATCCACCCACCAATGTCAATATAAAACACAAATGCATTGCTTCTAAAACTTGATTTGATCATTTTGAAATAAAAGGCAAAAGTGATCCTAATCAAAGGTAAAAGTGACCCTAACCAAGTAAAAAAATGACCCTTTCTCGAGAGAAAAAATAACCTTACTCGAAAGAAAAAGTGACCCCAAATGAGTACAAAAGTGACTTTAATTTAAAAGTTACCCCAACGAAAAGGGTTATGCTCAGTAATTAGAAGATACTTATAATAACCAACAATGGTGACACACAAAATAAACCAATAAACAAGTGTCATGTAGGCTATTCGGGGCTTGAACCCACACCATATACATTGTTGTACATACAATTCACACAGAAATTGACCATACTAGCCCATGGAGAGTATATCTTCATCAACAACAAGAATTTACTCACTTTGATATTCTCAGATTAATTAACCTCTAAATCATCAATGAAATGACTCAAGCACTTAATTAACATAGTTGTTCTTATATTGAACATTGTCAAATTAACTGCTCCAAGTCCTTAAATTGATCTCTTGATTAAGAGTTCTGATTCAATTTATTGTTGAATTGTAGGTCAAATTTCAGCAAATACATGCATCATTATCATATGACAGTACCAAATTTCCCTGTGGATAGTCACACTAGATTAGCGTTGTGCAATTGCAATTCCATCAAATCGAAATTTACAACACACCCTATAGAACTCATCGTAAGATGTTCAGAGTGTGATTTCCTAACCATTATTTGATCCCAAGCCTCTAAATATTGGACAAAAATCAACAAAATTGTAGCACATTAACGGTAAATTGACAATGAACAACAAATTAGCACGAATCATGAATAAAACTTAAAATTCAAACTAAAAACGCAATAAATATAAATATCAAGAAATATCCAAAAATAATAAAAAAAACAAAAATCGACAATATCAAGCAAGAAAAATACCTAAAAATGAAGCGCAAAAAAAAAAAAAAAACATACTAGCATTTTGATCGGCTTCACTAGCAGGTGTATTTTTACCCGATTTCTTTATTGATTTGCTCGAAGTTCTTGAACTGCTGGAAAAACAACAACAAAAAAAAAGCAATAATCTGAAGAAAATTGCATAAAATTGAAATTTCAAAGATCAAAACAGGAGAAAATGATCAGAATCGAAAACAATAACATAATTGAAATTGAAAATAATGGGACCTTTGAGTGCAGAGGAGAGAGAAAGTGAAGAGGAGAAAAAGTGAAAGTCATAATAGGAAATACTGGAGTGTAGAAGAGAGAGAAAGTACAAAAGTAAAACATTACACCAAATATGTTCACACGTGTAAGATTCAGTTTTTGGAAAGAATAGTGCGCCACACGTTAATGTTATTGTAAACCGGCTTTTAATAAACATTTGTGCTAAATAATAACACAAATATTTAAAAACATCCGGTTTACACTAATTAGTGTAAATCAGGCTGAAACACTCACCGCCAAACCACCACTCCCTTAGCTTCTCCCAAGAATCCGGCGTCCCATCTATCTTGTCGAGTTTGAAGTCCGGGATTACAACAACTCCGAATGCCTCGACCCCAATTGCATATACAGTATACCTTATTGTCGGTATCTATCATTTCACCTCATCTACTTTGATGGTGGCAAACATGGCAGTGGCGGAGGTGGTGATGACTATGGCGGCAGAGGTGACGATGACGACAACTATGAAGGGAAAAATATGAGGACTTGCAGTTGGTAACGGAGAGGGAGAAGGGGGTTGAGGTTTTGATGGAGGAGAGAGAATTTGAAGGTTTGTTAATGGTGGAAATGTTTAGTTTTGAGGAGAGATAAAGATACGGGATGAAAGTAGAGCCATTGGGTTAACTTTTGCATTTTGTGTTTATTTTTTTTATTTTGATACTCTGTTTTTGTGAAAAAAAGGGTCACTTTTGTGTAAAAAAAGGGTTACTTTTGTAAAAAAAAAGGTCACTTTTGTGAAAATAGGGGTCACTTTTGTAATAAAAAGGGTCACTTTTGTAAAGAAAAAGGGTCACTTTTATAAAGAAAAAGGGTCACTTTTCGCAAAAATGTTCGATGTACAATAAAATTATTGTAAACCGGGGGCATGCAAAAGGAGTTGAAATAATAAAGCCACTTTGAGAAAATTTCATGTAAAGGATGATTAATTTTTCTTCCATAGCCTAACAATTTTCCTATCACACATTCACACACTCTTAATCGAACTCATTTGTACTCTACTACGAGCGTATTTATGTTCCATAAGGGAATTAATTGCATGGTTTGGGTCTTTTCATATTGAACAAAAGAACCGAATTGAGCGACGCTATGCCTTTAAACCCTAAGCGTTTGTAATAATTCTTTTTTCCCCTTCGTATCAGATTCATGTTTTTATCCTATGAAAAAACGACGACTACCGGTTTACCGCCATGGAAACTTGGGCAAAAGGGGTGATAATTTCTTGAAGACCAACTTAGGAAACTTGTGACTAAATGTGAGCCAAAATTGCTAATAAGCCTAAATGGACCATATAACCCACAACCCAAATGGCTAATAAGCCTACTTTTTATCCAAACACCATAATAAAATAATACAGTAATAAAAAAGGAAGATTCAAATTCAAAAAATGTAAGAAAGAGGCGCTCAAAAAGACACAAAATGCCTTAAAATAGAAAGTTTACTCCAATTAAATACAGAAATTGTCACAATTTGAGAATTAGAAAGTCACTCCAAAAGTTCCATCAATTTCTGAAGGAAGAACTCATCAATCAGAAAGGCCTTTCCCTTTCTCTTTCCCTTTCGCTTTCGGTTTCGGGTTCGCGTTCGGATTGAAAATGGTGACAACAACAGCAAGCTATGAAGACAAAAGGAAGCAGAGATTGGAGGAAAACAAGAAGAGAATGGAGCAACTTAATCTCCATAAACTTGCTCAAGCTCTTAAACCTTCTCCCAGAAAAACCCATCATTCTTCCCCTGTAATTTAATCATTTAATTAATAAAGTTTATACCTTTTTTTTAGTATTTCATTTTTCAATTCTCATGTAATCACTCTATGATTCAGGCCAAGAAGGTGAAGGCAAGATCAACCGATTTCGGTGTCTCGTCTGTTCGTCGTTCGTCTCGAACGGCTGATAAACCTCCTCCCAATTACAAAGAGGTTTTATTTTCAATTTGTTTACAATGTACAATTTAGAATACCCTTTGATTTATTTCTAAAAACCCTATTTACATTCTTTCATTTTAATTGTTTTTGTCTTTACAGTATGCAATCGAGCCTATGTCGGAAGGTAGAAGGTGAGTTTAGTTCATCTCTACTTTCTCCACTTTTCGGGTTTTTATTTTGGCGTAGAGAAAGCCACAAAGAGCAAATGATATAAACGAGATTTGATATTAGATGTTGTGTATCATCTAGCACTTTAATGAACTAAACTAGTTCTTTCTATTTTTTGATGGATGCTAAATTGCTGCTAGGATATACAAGTACAAGAGAAGGGATATTCTGAATCGAGTTTACGCCTCGGATAAAGATAGGGTTTACGCTATTGAGAGAGCTGAAGAACTTGAACAACAATTAGGCTCGGAATTTCCTGCCTTTATCAAACCAATGCTTCAATCTCATGTTACTGGAGGGTTTTGGTTGGTCAGTTTTTAAACCCTTTCAAGAAAAATGTTATACATAACCCTTAGGGCTACATATAAGCATTAAATTTACACTTGAAAATCGTAAAAAGTTAAGAAATCATCAAAATATAAACACTAATAACACTGATTTACGTGTGTTTTTGTCATGAATTCCTAATTTTATACAATTTCCAAGAGTATAATTAATGCTTATATATAGCCTTTAGGGCTACATATAACATTACCCAAATATTGGTTCACAACCCCTAAAAGAATTACTAGGTGTTTTGAGGAATTGGAATTGATGAAGAAAAGTCTAAATTTACACGGGTTGAAATGTTAATGTTATGCCACATAGAATATACAACGGTTGCATTGGATATGTTTTTTGATGATAAAGTAATAAAGTTATCTACTTTTTGCTCGAATTATTAGTTGTAAGATTGTCACTTATACACTAAGGTCTAATTTTTTTAGCTAAATTTTGAATGTCACGTTTAGCTTAAGAAAAATGTGAAAAACAAGCACTTTTTAGATTCAGAAAAATAGCTCTACTAAAATAGACAACCAACTTTTCTATGCCCTTGAACAACTTCGGTTCAAGAAGAAATCTTGGGAAATCTCACATACTTAAGTAAATCTCTATTGCCATACAGAGTTTTCCTATCCCATTTTGCAAGGTCCATCTTCCAGACGAGGACGAGATGGTCACTTTAATTGATGAAGATGGTGATGAATGGAAGGCCAAGTACCTTGCTAGGAAGAATGGACTTAGTGGTGGATGGAGAGGATTTTCTATTGATCATGAATTGGTTGATGGAGATGCCCTTGTTTTTCCAGCTCATTGAACCAACTACCTTTAAGGTAACCTCAGTCTCTTTCTGCTCTTGTTACTACTACTGTACAACAGTCTGAATTTCACTGCCTAACATAACACCTGAATCATGTCGTAACCAAGTAAACAATTTCATACAGATGTAGTATACTACTTTGTATACCACACTACACACTTATATGAGAGACAACGCCTTTTAATTCAATAGCATTTAAGTACAATTACCAAATCATATTAGTATAGAAGTATAGATATAGATGATGATCAGAATTTCGTAAGGGTTGAGAAGTTTCATCTGTTTGGTCTATGGATAAGCTCGGTTTGATTGTCTATTTCTTGAGGTTTTTTAGCCCATGTTTGGTCTTTCTACTTATAGAACTACATAATAATGAACCAGTTTTGCTTTGATTGTTAAAATATTTATCGTAACACTAGTAACTTCACTTATTTTCTTAGGTCTACATCATTCGGGTGAATTCCACTGAAGAAGAAGACGAAGAGCAGGAATAGTGAGGGGAAAGAAAGGCTTCCAAAAAAAAAAAAAAAGAGCAGGTAATTCTTACTCTGATGATTGAGAACAATTGCTTCATTAAAAAAAAAAATCCCCAGAATGAATTTTATTCCAGATCCTGTCTGGTGGATTACTTGAGGCCGTTCTGGCTTCTATTTTGATGGCTCCTTATGTGGTTACAACCTAAGAATGTGAGCATTAGGACCAGTCGACCAGATTGATTGTTATGGTAAAAATGATAATAATTCATTAGGAGACCCTCCTTACGTGGCTACAACCTAAGAATGTAAAATCATACTACCACCGTTTTATATTATTTGCAATGATTAGACATTTTTCCTCTCTATTTTATGTCAAATAGTTGCAAATGATATACTCCCTCTGTATTTAAATACTTGCTCCATTTCTATTTTTTGCACTATTCATTTGTCCTACTTTGACTAATGTTTATCATTTATGCATAAGAAAAAATATAGTCTTGTGGGTACTTGTTAGAATCATCTCAATTAATAGAATATTAATTTTCAATTGTTAGAATTTATACTTATTGATAATTAAAGATATTAGTGATTAAAGTTTAGTATCGGCATGCGTGTCCAAGAGAAATGGAGCAAGTATTTAAAAACGGAGGGAGTAAAACGTAAGTAGTACTACATTAAAATATATAGTACAATATTACAATACTTGATTACACTGTAACTTGAAAGAAAGGAGCTAAATGACCAACATTAGGGGATTAGCCTGCTAATAAATTTGTATTGAGGATATGCCTATTTCCTCCATACAAATTGCTTCTAGGCCATTTTGTTGTCTCTAAAGTTTCGTCATTTTGGCAGGTAAATGTTGCTGATGATGCTGAGGCTACTTCCAGGTTCATTTTGCTGAAAACAATGGCCATAGGCTCATTACTTCTTTGCGTTTGAAGACTATCTATCTTCCATTTTGACTTCGGATACGCTATGGCTCGTGTATGCAGTTGACTGAATGAAGAAATATATTTTGACTGTAGAAGAACCCAAGTAATTATATAATGTGAATATGGTACCTTTTAAACATATACAAGCTTATAGTTTGTGAGTACATGCAGGTTCGTGCTAGGCATAAACCCTAGCTATTTCAAGCTTATAGTTTTAGCATTTGATTTACCACTATGATAGCTTAAAAAAAATGTCAAACTCCTATAATATGAAATCATATTATTCTAGAAACTATATTACAAAGTTAAGAGATTATAGTAAAGAGAGAAATTATGTAGGCAATATATTACTATTTTTGACAACAAAAATAAGGACATTACATGGAATTAGAGAAAACAATTATACTTGTACAACAATTAATTGCAATTTGATGTGGTTGACTTCATCTTGAACATCCTTTATAATTGAGGATTGTTGAAAGCCCATCACATCTTTCTGATGTCAGTTAAAGTATAGTGTAGAGAGAGATCACCTATACCAATCCTTTTTAGAAGAGACACAATTGAAGCCGTGTCAATCCAATACCCTTGCCCTTGTGGCCTAGAAGCATTTTGGCTTGTATTTTATGTCAAACAGTCAGGTCTCATACACAGATAAGGCCACAACTAGGTAAGGGTAGGCAGGCAGTAACAGAACAGTCTTCCCAAGTAAATCTGTGTGTCATACTCATACACCATCTCCTGTCTTCCTCGTTAAACTCCATGAGAGCACACTAATGTTTTCAAATACGAAAAACTATACACCAATATTCAAGAGCAACATACAATAAAACTGTGTAATGCGCCACACATTGTGAATGAGGCTACCAATTCTCACATTTTTGAAATAGCTTTACTGAAGGTTGGATCAATACAAACCACCACCTAAAATTTCAAAACCAGACACAAATTCAGCTACAGGGCTTTAAGGGAGCAAACAATACTAAACACAGAAACAGTACATGACTACCGTATGCCAAGGTTTTACTTTCAATTATGAGGTTTCATAATAATGATTAATGATATATTTGTATATATATGAGGTTTCCAGATATAATATTAATGATATACTTGTATATGAAGTATACAGCAAAATACCTACACCTGCCCTGCTGGCACCTAAGAATTATTGACATACAATACAACTCTTCAGCCACAAAGGATGACCAAATTTGTCTGAGATGACCAAGAGGACATTCATATGTGAACTACTTGTTTGGATTAAATTACCTCAATTAGAAAGAAAAACATGAAGGTATTGGTTGATAACGCCAAACACAAAGGAACAATGGTGAGGGTCCCTAAACTAAATAAAACAAGAGAGAATGAGAAGGTGCACACCTTGCCAATGCTTTTACCAGAATGGAGATATTCAACAGCATCCGCAACGGATTGAAGTCCCACAAACCTTCTTGGATCCATGTTAACCTGCATCAATATAACAATCCATAAGGCATCTTATGCATCTTGAAATAAGATTCAATATCTACACTACTGTGAGAAATCTAGATAAAGACAGCGTATGAAATTATAGATGACCAGTGACCACTATTCTAAAATTGACTGGATAAGGAGATAAAACGTAAAATGTACTGTTAAGAAAAGTAAATCTAAAATATAGCGGAGAAGATTGTTTCTGGACACATAAATTGCAAAGAGAGAGAGTAAAAAAAAAACCCTTGCAAGCTTTGTGACAGATATACCTCAAGTTTTCCTGAGGAGTAAAGGTTAAATAATTTGTCCAGATGTTGTTGCCACAGTCGACTATATTGCACGAGGAAGAAACCGGCCTAAAAGAAAGGTGAAGAAAAAATTACAATTACTTGATATAACAAGTAATCATGTCAAAAGTTTGATTCAATCATAAAAGCAGAGTAACCACATATGCATACTGGTGAAAAGAAAAGAACAAACAAAGATAACTTTCCAAGATTTAAAAACAACCAAAAAAAAAAAAACAATCAAAAACAAAAGCAGACGTACCACAGTTTGACTTTTTGCTAAAAGCTTCTCGCACAGTCCTGGATAATTTGAAGGCTTCCATCCATGCTCTCCTTGATACTAAACAAAGCATGACAGTTTAACATCAGCTTGTGTATCTATCACATCAAATTTGACAGCAATTAAGTTCAGCAAGCACATGCAAAACATGGATTCTGGATCTAAGTCTCAGTAATAAAGAATTGCTAATTTGCTATATTATAGGTCTAGGCTGCTTCACACTTATTTTCTTCCATCTATGCAAATTATTTCATTTGCCTTGAAAGAATCTATTTGCTCTTCTTGGGTCAGGGCCATTAGCTTGGGCTAGGTGATGAACGTAAGTGTTCTTTTACTTCCTATTTCACATTATCAAATTACTAACTATCCCTGGCACTGAAGATTCAGGTGAATTTTCTAATGGTTAAGACTTATAGAAATCAATCTAAATCAGCCTGGGATATTAGTGATTAGTTGGTCTTGTATGGACCCGGTCTACAATAAATTATTGTAGACCAAAAATTTGATACTTTCAAACAATATATTCACATTCTGGATGATATAATCACTTTTTTAGATGATATAATTATCTTTTTGTGAGTCATATTTTGAATTATATAATCTCATATTAAAATATTTAATGAGATTATATAATTATCTTTAGGATGATAAAATTTAAAAATCATGTTTTGAATGATGTAATTTACTATTTGATACTTTTCATAATGATAAATTCATTTTTTAGTTATACATTTACATAACAGTTTCAAAATGATTTAATCACTTTTGTAGTAATATAATCACATCTTGTATGATATAATCACATTCGTATGGTATACAAGAAGGTTGGGTCTACAATAAGTTAAGGTTGGGTCTACAATAAGTTATTGTAGACCGGGTCACTTATTTGGAGATTTTCATCATGTTGACAAGTCTCTTTTGATTGGGAGGATAGACTAATGTTAACTGTCCCCTTGAACCCCAGAAAATGGAGGATTTTAGATCATTATCCTAAACAAAGTGATCAGAAAATGGAGGATTTTAGACCATTATCTTAAACAAAGTGATCACTAAGTAGCTGCATTGTGTTGCTTATGCATAATTTTTTCCAAAGAGAGATTCATCCAAGATAATATTCTGTGAGATTTTTAATTATATATATATATATATATATATATATATATATATATTTTTTTTTTTTTTTTTTTTTTTTTTTTTTTGCTAAAACCACCCTTAATTGAGACCTATATTCTCAAAAATTATGGCAGAATATAATTCTAAAAGAAGTCACGTGAAGAAAAATAAGAAAGAGCTGCACAAAATTAAAGAGGTTCAACATTTACAATTATCACTCCCTCCATTCTGTAATGTCTGTTTAACTTAATTGTCACTTAAAATGTCAACAAACTATTACTATAAGGGTTTTAAATTGTCAAATACATTGCAAGCATGAAGCATCCAATAGCAAAGTGGCAAATGGGAAACAAAATACTGTATAGAATTTGAAGCAAGCCTTTCAAGTGAAAGCATACCTGAGATATCATTCCAATTACCACAAGCCGACCGTAAATTGCTAGGGCATTTAAGCACATATCAAACATTTCACCACCAACGGACTCATAAATAATATCAATTCCTTTGGGAAATTCCTTTTTCAAAACCTGCGATAAGGAACATTTTCCCTTCATGATAAACACAAAGCACCACAGGATAAACTAAGCAGTCCTATTTAAAGCACCATATCTTGACTTATGAGTTACAAGAAAAATACATAAATTAGGGTGTGTTGGAGGGAGGATCTTATGCACACTGACAAGTCATTGATATATTTTGCAGCCAAACTTTATGACAAAAAATTATATCCAGCACCGAAGGAATATGCTGTAGATTTTACTAATATATTAGGCCACGTATTTAAATTAACATATACTTCTATGTGAATGCATAAAACCTTTGCTGGTTTAAATTAAGTTCATTACTAATTTAAGAGAGATTTTACATTTATGAATGCACAGAAAGTTGGAATTCATCAGCTTGGGAAATTGAAAAACATAGATAAATAATTACAAGAGAAGGAAAAATATGGAAAGGAAGAAACAAAATGGAAAGAAGCAGTACAGATAAGTTTCATATAATATAAGCTAATTACATGGGGGTGTCGTGCATGGCCTGTTGCACAGATAAGTTTCACGCAGCATACATGCAAAATAAACTCTTCTTTACATCGGAATTCAATAGTATGGATACACTTAACGTTTTAACAGTGGCATATCAGGTCTGATGCACTGTCATACCAGATGTCACTTATATGATTTTCAAGCACATATTAACAAAGCACGTGCAGAATGTCAAGTTAAAAATCCATTGCGGAACTGTCAGAAAGATGTCATCCACAACCCATTAGTACATGCTTGCATTGAATCCATATGCAAACAGTTAATAATTAAACTCATGAAAAGAAACATAGAAAGAGATTGAGGAAATGATATCTATAAGCAAATTATATGCTTGAATCCATATGCATACATTCAGAGGAAAAAAAAAACTAGAACTTACTGTTTTTATGTCTTCTTCTTTATAATTTATTACTCGATCAACTCCAAGTTTTTTCAAAAGCATGGCCTTATCAGAACCTCCGCAAGTCGCAATAACTTTGTTTCCAGCCAATTTCGCCAGCTGCATTACATAGTTGACGGTGATAAAATATCAATCTCCAAATGAAATTTTAAAATAATTAATATTCAATATTTTGAAGCTTTGATCACCAAAGAACAATGCAAACATCAATAAAATAATAGACTTGAAATAAATGCTAACTTTACTCCTCCTGTCTACATTAATTATACTGCAAAACATCTTCATAATTTTGCAATCTCGTTATTCTCAAACAGCATCAAATAGCTGATCAAATATTTGAAAACATATAATTTGCATAGATTGGAAAGCAAATGAAAGGCAAGAAAATTGTCCATCCAGGATTCCAGGCAAAAAAGAAAAGGGGATTTTTCATCATGAACTTCATACTGATCTACTTAGATATCCAGGAAATTACTGGATCAATCAAAATTGGCAATAGAAAGAGTCTGCAAAATTACAACTCTGAAGACCTGAAAAAAAATAATAAAAAAATAAAAAAATTACCTGCGCCGCAAACTGTCCTGTTCCCCCTGCAGCAGCAGTAACCAGAACTGTTTTTCCTGAACCCATTTGTGCTGCCTATAATTTCACTAAAAGAATTACAAAGAGTGACATTGCACAACAAAATGCAAATTCTATATCAAAGGACTATATTCCATTTAAAGATGATGGATAACAGTTTAGAAAAAAGATAAAAATTGAATGTTAACCTTCTCCAGAGCAATTGAAGCAGTAAGTCCAGAAGTAAGCATAGCCACAACTTCTGGATCAGGACTAGACACAGGAAGTATAAATTTGGAAGGAACCTACATCATAGAAGAGACCACAGCAATAAAATAAGCAAGCTACTGAAAAGTAGTATGAAGGAAATTTTCAGGGGGAAAAAAACACTAATACAGCAGCATACAATCATGAATTCAGCATAACTTCCAAAAGTCATCACTGCAGCAGCAGTGCCTATTTTCAAGGCACCCACGGAGTCACCAACTGCAGCAATTATACCGACAGCCTGCATAATATCAATTGAATTTATTATTACTTAGTCTCACAGATAACCTGACGAATATGTAGCGCAACAGCATAAACAAGAGCTAATCTCATAGATTCACTCTCTTATAATGTGTTTGGATGAGGGAGGGAGGGGAGGGGCGGGGCGGGGGGGGGGGGGGGGGGGGGTGGGGGTGGGGAATGGAGGGAAAGTGAGATCAGTTATGTTACATGGAAATTAAATAGGTAAGGGGAAAGGAATAAGATTGAAGGGATCCATCTTCCTTCCCCTTTCAATAAACCATTTTCTACTACTGAAAGTATTAGGAAATATGGAAGCTAATCCATTCCCCTTCCCTTTCTTTTCTTCCCCTTCTCTCCATGATTACTAATGAAATTCACTGTGTAAAACAAGTCAGAACAACTAACTAAATTATTGTGGCTTAACAGTGAGAGTAAATTCACAGAAAAAAGTTCATTAAAAACTATTTAAAGTTTAGGACTGCTATTTTTAGAGCAAGAAATAATTGCATTTCCTTGTCTTTTTCAAGTTGCATAAGTGATCATTTCGCTGATTACTAGGAGATCAATTCGAAGAACTACAATTGACCTAAGTCCCTAGCTAATAACAAATGGAGTAACTCATTCACTTCTCATTTATAAGGTCATCTTTTCTTCATAGCTGGGCGTATTATGAGTGAATCCAATAAGAAAATAGGAGGGAAAGTTAAAAATCCTCTTTCAAACGTTCAACACTACTAAAAAAATATTAAAATTTTAACCAGCAATAGAGTTGAACCATAATCAAATCTAAAGTCAAACACAGATTATGACCATTATGTTTAATTCTAAACATTATTAAAATCCAAATTTGAGAGTCACCTTGTATAACAATTAGTCCATAAGAAACAAGGTAGGTGGCTCCTGTAGGTCAGAAATGTGAGGCAAGGGTTTAGACAATAAGAAAAGTATATAGATGGTGTTCAATGTGAGAACATATATAGGAGGAGAAGATTTAGGCACAAAGAGAAGAAATATTACATGATTAATCATAATTCATCCCATTTAAAGCATACTAAAGACCTGATAGGCTGACCATGGACATATTTTCTTCAGCAATAAGAGCCCACTTATTTACCAATAAGAGCTAGGTGTCATCTTGTATTATTTGTTTGGTGTACCAGCAGAGGGGGGAAGGGAAAAGGAGGGGGGGTGGGGAGAGCAGGCAAGCAAGGGGCGGAAATACAAGCACTACAAGGTGTCCCAGTAGACAACATTATGTCAGATTGATTATATATATTTTAAGCAAATGAAAAGGTGTTTCAACTAAATTCAAGCGTTATTACACACCTCAAAACCAGCATCGAAGGGGAGGTTCCCAGCAAGATCCCGATTGTTGCCACTAAAATAGCGGCCTGAACTGAAATTCACCTATTCATATCATGCTAGTATTAGAAACACAGCAATGTAGGAAAGAATCCAACTATTCAACGAGCATATTGTTCATAAATTCCCATTGATGATACAATAATACACTTTTCACTGTACTAAATTCAATTTAATTAAGGCTGACAACCTCCGTAAAACAACAAAAAAAAAGACATAAAAAAGCTAATAAAATCTATAATAACATCATGTGTGTGTGTATGTGTGTGTGTGTGTGTGTGAGAGAGAGAGAGAGAGAGAGAGAGAGAGTGAAGATTGTATATACATGTCAGCTGAAACAAGTATAAGCCAACCTTCTTTCTTTGATATTCAGCTCGTGGGGGAAAAAGTAAAGATTTGAGGACAAGTTGCCTTAAGCAGGAAACCAAATCAAAAATTAAAATGACTTTTGAAAGCTTCAGCTACTAGAACCTAACCCATAATGATGCTAAGAAAGTTACTTTATACCGACAACAAATCATAGAAAAGGGCCAAAACAAAAGCTTAGTCATAGAAAGGCATCTAAAGCTCATTAAACACATTAGTCTTCCAGGTGCCAAAACCTTACAATTCACCATTCAGAAGTATCCCTCACCCAACAACCCCAAAGGAAGTATTTTACCAGCAGTCTTGTTTTCCTGAAGAACAACAACCATTCATCAAGTACTCTTCAAACACTTTTCACAAAGTTGATCAAGCCAACATTACAAACTTTTGAGGACAATTTAGTTCCTACCCCCTTAACAAATAGCAGTAACTATCTGATCGCAAACATTTATAATTACTCTAATTTTACTATGTGCACCCATTGTTGCTCCCTGAATCAAGGAAATGTCCAGCTCAAAGATGCTACACTGAGTAAAATAGAAAATATATAAATAGGCAAGTACTGAAAAGGAAAGTAAAACAGGAAATGAAGATGAGTCCATAACTTGAATTCCGAAAAAATCCTAGATCTATGAATTTTTTAATACCAAGGGTTCTTGGGAGGAGTGAGAGACAGTCTCTTGCCATTAGTTGCCATGATGATTGGCATTATTCCCAACTCAATGAGTTGTAGACCAAAAAAAAAAAAAAAAAAAAAAAAAAAAAGCAAAGGTGGGTTTCATATGCTTCCACATATGATCTTATAAAAATGAAACTTACATCACTAGCATTAACACCAGCATACAATATTTTCACCAGAACATGGTGTTGTTTGATAGGCAGGCCCAAAGGGGTACGTTGTATCCTCGTAGCAGCACGGAAATTGTGATTTAAGGAGTGAACAACTCTGAAAACAGGAAACATTGAGAAGATTTTAGAGCAATATTTGCCAAGCCAATGAGAAAAAGTGAAATAGCGAAGAAAACAGTAGCTAGGATTTATTAAAGTATCAGATGAGGTTTTAAGAGCACCAATGGGTGTTGGGAGTTAGAAAAGTTAAAACATCTCAGAGATGACCAAATGGCCCCTGCCAAACATTACTACACTAAAACACTGTAGCACAAGTTGATTAATGTCACAAAAAATAGCAGTTACAAGAATTAAATTAAACAGGAGAGAAATAAAAGGAAAAAGTGATACTGATGACCTATGAGACAAATTTAGAACTAACATTAGAGTAATTAGACAATTCTCACATTTTTTCAAAGCTCTGAGGTAATTTGAGCTCCAAAGGATAATTAAGCATTGACTGGCTCTTTAATTTTGAAGAAGAGACTCGGTATTTTGCTTCTTCCTCAGGAGTTGGCCAATATTCAAGCCCTCGACGATTTGTTATCCATAAACAAGATCCAGCTTTAGTCTCATCTGTGATGAGCTCTATAGCACCTAAAAGGTATACAATGAAAACAAGTCAACATGCATACGTACATAACGCACAATGACCAAAAGAGAAAGTTAATATCCAAAGACAAAAAAGGGAGATATGTTAAATAATAACTACCTTTAATTACCAAGTCCATAGGTATGAAGCCACCCAGCAAGGTTAGAAATTTAGCTTCTACGTGGTATCCTATTTCAGTTTCAACAAACTGCAGATAAAAGGCAAATGTAAGAAGCTTTGACTGAATGCAACAAGATGTGCACAGCCCAACCATGTAGAAGCTATAAGTTGTATTGTGTGACCACTCACAAAACACAACAAAACAAACTTGGACTACTTGTGATTTATCCCCATTCCTAGGCGTCCTAGCTTTACTTTTTTCTCTTCCCCCATTCAATGTTTCTATTGATTCCCTTAAATTCTATTAAGATGACATTTATTGACAAATAGATGCAAAATATCTGCAGAATCAAGGATAAGACGTTTGAGCAGCTTAAACTACAATGTCAGATTGTCATGTAGAGTATACCTTAGAATGGTGGTTGCTGTTGTGACCATAAGGTCATTTAGATGCCTTGGAATTTGGTTTAAATTCTATTGGCAAGTCTGCAAATGTATCTTGCGATACTTGAGTTGAAGATAGGTACCTGGACTAATTACTAATCCTTTATTGCTTTAGCAGTAACTGCTGTGGGTTTCCCACAACTATTGGACAGTGGATTTTACATACGGACCAAGCATGTTATTTAAATAGAGGATTTGGTTATTATTTACACCGACTAAGAAAATTAGTTATTGATAAGAAAATTACCATTTTATTAACATAATACGTAGTAGAATAATAAAGGAGGACGAGTTATCCTCAAAAATAGAAACTCTTAAAGATACATATTAGCCCGATTCCTTTTATACTAGTAGACAACAATTTAGAAAAACACTTAAAGAAGCTAGAGAACTTAATTCATCCCAAAGAAAATGTCATGGGATGGTAACATCCTTACAAGTTAACAAATTTCTTTCTAGCCAATCACACCACAAAATTGCCATCACTGCATTTTGCCAAATCAACTTCTTCTCCTTCACCCACCAAAATCCACAAATTAATCTTTACCAATCCCAAATGCTATGTTAATAAAATTATAACTCTTCATTTGACCTTATCCTTGACACTCTCCAGAAGGGAAGGAGCCGTAAGACACTTCGACCTATCAATTTAGACCCAAATCATGGAAAATTACCACAAAGGCACAAAATAGTCGAATTGGACACACATTCCAGCATAACCTGTTTTTCGTCTATACATAAAGCAACGACCTAACTTGTAAATTGGATGGTGCTGAATAACCTTGTAGGTTTAGTTTAAGCTGAGACCCCCAATTCAGGAGTGAATTCAAAGTTAACAGTTATATCTCTCCTTCATTGGAGAGTTCCCTAATAAATCTCTTTAAACCTATCCACCATTAAATCAGATTTCAAGTTTCTAAATTCGAATTTCAGAACACAAATAGAGTTGCATAAATTTCCAGACCTAATTTTCTCACCAAGATTATTGAATTTCTGTAAAACTTTACTCAAAGGTCACCTACATCTTAATTAATATCCCTCTCCGACTAAGGTTCAACTTAAATCCTCTTCTCATTCAAGGAGGATCTTTGAGATTTTAAGTCCTCTCATTTAAAGAGGATCGTTGAGCTTTTATATTAGAGAAGCTCAACTCCATTTTTAAAAAGCATTAACTCCTCCTCCCCCCCCCCCCCCCCCCCCCCTCACAAATTAGAAAATATAAATATACAAGGCCTTGATGCATATTTTAAAACCCAAATTTGTTGGTATTAAGACCTAAAATTGTAGGCCACAGTAGTTTTCGAAGAAAGCATATAATATAAATATAAAGCATTGTAAAGCATTAGCGTCAAATACAAGCATCTTACTTCTGGGCAGAGTACATTCACACGAATCCCTTGATGCCTGTAAGGACGAAGGGCTCTGGTAAATAGAGCTACACCACCTATTAACATTTAGAAATGAAAATTCGAAGACTTAGTCCTTTAGGTTTGACAAAAACCTTGAAACACTACAATGTAAACAAATAGTTACCAAGATTAGTCGCCCATGGCCATTTACTGCCACCAAAAAAAAAAAAAAAAAAAAAAAAAAAACTGAAGGATGAATTATTGCTTCTCTTTTATGTTTGAATTCAGCTTCAAAGCAAAGTTATATCAATATATTCTTTTGTGCCCTTACATTAAATTTACTTTACGAATTGTGTGTTTGTATTATAGCCTTCAATTTTGGACCATCTTTTACTTTTCCAGACAAGAGGTCGGGGTTCTTCCCACGGACCCCACAAGGCCACAACACCTCGGGAGGCCATTTGGGTGGTTGAAACTATCCACTTTGCCTTTAAACCGTCAATTTAGCCGCTTAGTTACATGCCTCTCATAATAAACTCAAGGTCACCATGCGCCTTTATGTGATTGACTATATGGTTCCAAACAACATTATGACCAGGACCCAAAATTTCCGAAGCGGTCAAAAAACGTGGATTATAACCTTTAGTTTTGGATAATTTTTTTACTTTTTCAGACAAGAAACAAGTCGAGGTCCTTTCCATGGACCCCACATCATTTTGGGAGGCCATTTGGGTGGATGGAACCGTCCAGGCGTCCATTATGCCTTTAAAGTGTTAATGCATCATTTCATTGACTAAGGCCACCACAACCCTTTATCATTTCATTTTATTAAAAAAATAATAATTCTGCAATACAGGCTACACAACATCTTTGAACCCTCTATATCCTATATACAATAGCCAAGTTAACATTATGGATCACCATTATATTAATGTAATTTTAAGACTATTGTACAACATAGATGCATCTTACAATAAAATTTAACCAAATTATTAATGTGTATAAAATATAAAAAACAAAATTGACTTACATTTTGGATAAGAGAGGGTATACCTTTTGTTTTAAATTTAATTCATCACAATGAAAGTCGTTTGCCAAAGGAGGCAAGTATTGCTGTCCAGAACGAAAAAGCAGCAGCCAAAATAATTTAAAAAATTTGCAAAGCATGACTGCACAGTTATTTTTTCTTCCAAAGAGCCCCCTTATTCCAAATTACAAAATAAATATTTAACTCCTGAACGCAATTAATAGCCAAATCCATGAAATGCCCTTTCACACGTGGAAATTCCTAAGTTGCATCTTTGAAAAGCAGGGGAAACAAAAAGAAATAACCAACAACCTGCCTTATTTATAAATAAATGTCACATCCTGGGAGAGATATTCAATAGTTTATGCAGTGGCAGACAGAAGCAATCTTAAACATGAAAAGTTGAAAATCAAACCTTTGGCGGCAGAGTATACTGGATCTCCTACTAATGGATAAAGCCCAGCAGAAGATCCCATATTGATGACCACACCAGTTCTCTTGGAAGCTTGCATAGCTTTGATCTGAACAGAATTTAAATGCATACAAGAACTCAACATATAGTAAGTAAAGAATGAGGGTTTCTGCAAAGAATGACAATAGTTTACATAGATTTTTTTTTTTGTAAAAAAAAAAAAAAAAAAAAAAAAAAAAAAAAAAAAAAAAAAAAAAAAAAGAGTCTAGATTTTTCATGCAAGCCCCAGGAGTCAGGCACCCATCTAATTAGATTATTAGAAACTAGATCACAGGTCAGCAGCAAACACAGGCATTTCATTTACACAGTACCTGACATCTTTGGCAAGTTCCAATAGCAACTTTCAGACATCGTACATCCAACAACGTGTGGATAAGTTAGATTTCCACCAACAATTCAACAAACACAGAATTAAAAAGGATGGGCAGAAATTGTGCATCCTAGATATATCAATAGTACATTCGAAATTCACCAAACAACAAGAACCTAAATTCTGCATGTGAACAGATCTCAAGATTTATTTAATCAGTTAAAGGTTATGAGCTCCAATTATCTTTCCAACTAGAAGATAATGACCTCCCCTAAAAGTTATATTCCAATGTAATTTACCCAATTATCAAATCCCTAGTTGAGCCGTTATACACATTGTCCCAATATGGCGAGTGAGATGCAATCTTCTGCCTTTGGATTCTACAGATTGAACAGGGAGGCTTCTCTTGTATTGTTGTTTCATATTCCTCCATAAACACAAGCAAAATTTTCTTCATTCTCTTTACATTTTAATCTAAATTATTTAGATATCCAAAGTCTAAAGTCCCAAAAAGGAGAAAGGTTTTGTTAGGTCAGCTTCTGTAGAGTGACACAAAACTACTGTAATAAAGGCTATAGCAGTAGAGATTTTTTATTTATTTATTTTTTTTTTAATAAAAAAAAAAAAAAAAAAAAAAATTCTTTTCATCAATAAAACTCAGACTCCTTTACATTGAAAGATTACAAACAATATCAATCTAAATCATGGTTCATAAAGATAACACCCGACAAGAACCCCATAACTTTGTAGGGAAATATAAGCAAAATAGATAATAATAAACATTACCAGCAAGAAGTCATTGAAAGTCATCAATTTAAACCATAAAATCAGCAAAGGATGCATTAAAGATAAAAGCATACCGCTAAAAGAGTACATTGAATAACAGCAGTTAGGTTCACGTTAATAGCATGTTTCCATGTACCAGAGCCATCAGTTTGGTCCTTGTGCAATGGTACTGGAGTGACGATTCCAGCACTATTGATGCAGATATCTAACCCACCATAAGTTGCTAAATGCTTTGCAAAAGCAGAAGACAGCTCTCCTGACCAGAGATAAATATTTTATGGGAATTTATATGAGGAACATTAATGACAATGCATCAGCAAATTATTTGCATCTCACACCACCACAATAGGGGGGCGGCTCAAGATAGTAGAAAGAAGCTTTATAATGGGCAGAGAGAATACTGAAAGTTACCAGTGTTAGTGACATCACATCTTATGAATGTTGCCGATGGAAATTTCAGATTTTTATGAAACTTGGAAAGCTGCTTTTCAATAAGAGCTGTCACTTTTTTACCCTCTTCCTCAGAGTAGTCAACCACTGTGATGAATACACCTCTATCCGCAAGAGCTAAGCACAGAGCCTTACCTAAATGGCAACATCCCAAAGTATTGAAACCAAATTTGTTGAGACTCAAAATAATAGGCCACATTTGAAATTTACAGTTAAAACTTGTTAACTATTACTTTCGCAGACCACATAGTTTTACTACACAAACACGTCTTACTAGATTCATTTCCAAAAAATACTTCACATGAAAATTGAAAACCCTTTTACACTTTTGCTTATAATTGAAGGTAATAATTTAAGAACCCAAACTTGCCAAAGTTTTCCCACAAAAGTTACACAAGGCTTAATAAATTACACTTTTACAACAAGATAATATCAAACCAAGGAACAAATGATGTGATTATGTGAGGCTTTTTTTATGATTACTCAGGTCCTAATTTTAACACTATAAAAACTCATCTTATTAGCACTTTCTAAAGCAAAAACATTGTGCACATTACATATATTCCAAACTTCATCGTTGATCGAATCGTTAAAATTAAAAAGATGACTACCTTGTCCCTAATTAGGCCCCGTTCACTTCACCTTATTTTTTACTAAAGTGAAATTATTTTTGAACTGAAATTAAATCAATTTTACTGAATTGAACTTATTTTTAATAAATATTATTTTTTTAAGGTGAAGTGAACAAGTCCTTAGTTCAAATCATGTTTCCAATTTTTCAATATTGCAACTGTATACTCCATGATCCACCTCACCCCATCCTTCTCGTTTGTTTTCGTCGAATTTAACCAAAAACCCAACAGCTGATTCCCCAAAATTAAACGACCTGATAAATTACAAAGCTATTACTATTAAAATATGAGGAAACACAACAATTCTCAACCTAACCAAAAAATTAACTAAAAATCCTCAAATTCTTCAAATCAAATGAGATTATGAGAACACTCCACTCACCGGATAGCATCAATATATCTAAAATTACTTGATGAAACACGAATAATAAGGTAGAAATCACAATCTACAAAATTTGATGATTATTTCAATTAAGAGGAAAAATGGCTAAAAACTATAAACAAAATTGCAGAATTCAGAATTAAATTGTAATTGTAGAAATCAACAACAAGAAATTTTAAAGATAATTACCGATTCCGGAAGCTCCGCCGGTGATTAGCGCCGAGAGTCCAGGTTTGAGCTCCATTGTTAACCGGCGAAATTGATCGCTTTCTCTCTCCTCCGCAGTTTGCTGGACTTCGCCGTGTACTATTTTGCTTGTTGATAATAACCACGTGTTAAGTCTATCAGTGTATGGTGTCCTGTGATCAACACGGGTTAAACGTGTAACCAAATTAATGAACACGGGGTAGTAATAACGGGTATACAATTTGCTACGTATTGTGTTTTATTGTTTAAGCAAGATTAATAAGGATAAGAATATCTTTCATTGTGGCCAAGGTGGGTTGTTAAGTGATGATGGATCCAATTATTAAAGTGTACATCATTGACTTGGCTATGCACATTATTCCATCCTTTGGTTGCTGCTAAAACACTACTTTCTCTGTCAATAAGGCGGAAGAGAGTAGTGTGTTTTCGATGACCTCTTGCTTGTCATAATATTACACATGTTTTTTGTATTTTCTCTATTTGTATGAGATGCGGAACGTATCACTTATATATAAATTAAAATTTTAATTTAGATGCAGTACTTTTCATTTAGTTAACAAATTATTTATGTATCATCCTTATTTTTTCTCTCTCTATCTCTTTCAACTCTATGAATTGCTTAGAATTTCGCAAGTACAAAAGTAATACACCCAAAAAAACGAAGAAAATATTAACTTTAATTAGTTCTGGAAAAAAAATAATTAAAAACAAACACTATATTATAACTTTATAAGGATGGCCATGGGGAGTATCATATTAATATTTCCTTTGTATCACAGGAGAAAATCAAAGTTGTAAACTAGAAATGAAAATTATGTGGCAAGTTTTGTTAGTGACATTAAATGGTTAAAAGTTCAGTCTTGAAATTAATCTACATATGCCATTTATCAAACTTTTGTTAGTGACATAAACGCAAACTTTTAACAAAAATTGATTGTATAATAAATATTATACACCCTTAGTAAAAAATTGACTTAACATTATTAAAAATTACCTAAAATAAGTAAATGTTAACCAATACAACAAAAGTTATCTACTCCATATATTTTATCAACAAAGTTACTCAATAAAGTTAATTGAGTGAAAGTATGTAGCTATATAACTATATTAGCCTTCTAATGGTTAAAAAAAAAATATTAGCCTTCTAAAACTTATTCAATTACCTATTTACAATAAAATTATAAGAAGTATCAGGTTTTTAGTTACCTAAAAAGTTAAAAGTTATCCCAATCGATTAAAATTATTCTAACACTATTTGATGTACACTAATATTATTATAAATTGGATGTACAATTTTTTTTTTTTTTTTTGAATTATAGATACTCCGTATGATTAATTGTTTGCGGTCTGAACCACCGAATATCATATTGCAATTTGTTTTATAATTTTGCAAATTGCACCTTAGTTAAATTTCACACCGTACCACAATTTTAATTCCACAACACTTTGTAAAAACTCCATTATATCAACTCATACTCTCATAGTGATATAATTTAAGGTTATGTGTCAATTATTCTAAAAACGACCCAAATAAAAAAGTTGGTAAATTGTGTCAAATCGTCAATTATTTCGAAACAGAAGGAGTAGCAACAAGCCCCAACCGGTTGGTCCGGTTCCATTAAAAAAACAAAACAAATCCGGAGTAAATAAATCCTAAAAGCAGTACAATTACAACTTTATTCCAATTCTATCAAGAAATCGGGATTATTTAGTTTCCTTTACTTGTCATACCTTCTCTCTCATCATCATCATCATAGCAGTCGTCTCGTGGAGGCTGCGTCTTTAATGGAGAACAACATACCTTCCATAATCTCTCAATTTCAACACTAAAACCCCCAATTTCCAAAACCCTAATTACACAAATTTGGGGGAAGATGTTTTCATGGAATTTCGCTAAGTCGGCGGAGGCAATTCTGTCTCGTTACGCCATTAAAAGGTTGTGTAAGTTTTTGTTGAAGAAAAAGCTTGGTAAGTTTATTCATGGCGATATCGATCTTGATCAACTTGATGTTCAGCTTTCTGCTGGTTTGCTTCAGCTCACTGATCTCGCCCTTAATGTTGATTATCTCAATCAAAAGGTATTTTTTTAAAAAAAAATTACAGTTTTTGTGATTTTTAATGATTTTTTTCTATGTTTATGTTGATTTTCATTGTGTTCTTAGATGTTAGAACTGAATTAAATGCAGAATTCAGTTTGTTTTCTGGAGAATTGATTAAGCATGTGTATTGTTATTATTGGAGAGGCGTATTTATGTGATGTTTGGAATATGTAATTATGCTCAAAAAATTGAAATTGACTGTGTATTATTTACAAGTACATTAACTTTAGAGTAGTTATTTGATTAACAAGAGTGGTGGTGTCAACGTGGCAGTGTTGGCAGGGGAGGAGGATAGGATATTGATGGAGTGGCGATTATAGGATGTAATATTAGGCATCAATTCATGTGAAAGGATTATATATTTGGGATTCCTAAGGGAGATAGTGCAACTTGTGATTATGGCCCAAATTTGGTATTCAATCAATCAATCAATCAATCAATCAAAGCCTTAATCCCAAAAGTGGGGTCGGCTAACATGAACCAAATTTGATTATTCCGTGTAGTCATCAACATAAATCTTTCTCCTCCATCCCTTACGATCCAAAACTTCATCCTCACGTAAATCCATGCACTTCATATCCTTCCTCACTCCTTCCAACCAAGTCATCTTTGGTCTCCCTCTTCCTCGTTTAATCCCTCCATGGTCCCACTCTTCCACTCTTCGCACCGGTGCACCCTCGGGTCTCCGTCTTACATGTCCAAACCAACGCAGACGATTTTCCCTTAATTTATCTACAATGCCCGCCACACCTACTTTCTTGCGAATAACCTCATTTCTGATTCTATCTCTTAAAGTGTTTCCACACATCCACCTTAACATGCGCATTTCCGTAACCTCCATCTTTTTAATATGCTCTTTCTTAGAAGCCCAACATTCTGTACCATAGAGCAACACTGGTCTTATGGCAGTCCTGTAGAATTTTCCCTTCAACTTTAAGGGAATGCTGCGGTCGCATAACACTCCCGTGGCCGCTCTCCATTTAAGCCACCCTGACTTAATCCTGTGGGTCACGTCTTGATCAATGTCACCATTCTTCTGGATGATCGACCCTAGGTACTTAAAACATTCACTCATGGTCAAATCCTTTCCATCCAAACTCACCACTTCATTGCTTGTCCCCCTCTGAGTGCCAAAACGACATACCAAATATTCAGTCTTACTCCGACTTAGCTTAAACCCTCTAGATTCCAACCTTTGCCTCCATTGCTCCAACTTGACATTAACCCCATCCTTAGTCTCATCCACCAAAACGATATCATCTGCGAACAGCATACACCATGGAACCTCATCTTGAATTGGTCTAGTTAATTCATCTAGAACCGTTGCAAAAAGAAAAGGGCTTAATGCAGACCCTTGATGCAATCCGATTGTAATAGGGAAATCTTTTGTCAACCCTCCGCATGTCCTCACATTTGTTGACACATCCCGATACATATCCTTAACTAGGTCTACATACCTTCGTGGGATACCTTTCTTCAACATTGCCCACCAAAGTATCTCTCTTGGCACCTTGTCATATGCCTTCTCTAAATCAATAAAGACCATATGAAGATCTTTCTTCTTTACCCTATAAAACTCCATCATTTGTCTTATCAAATGGATTGCCTCCATAGTAGATCTCCCAGGCATAAAACCAAATTGGTTATCTGAAATGCTTGTGCATGCCCTCAACCTTTGTTCAATCACCCTTTCCCACAACTTCATAGTATGGCTCATAAGCTTAATTCCTCGATAGTTAGAACAATCTTGAGCGTCTCCTTTGTTTTTATAAACCGGGACCAAGGTGCTCTTCCTCCAATCTTGTGGGATCCTTGTAGCCGTCCATATCTTGTTGAAAAGGTTTGTTAACCAATCAATACCAATCTTACCCAAACACCTCCACACCTCTATCGGTACCCCATCAGGGCCAACCGCCTTCTTAGGTTTCATCTTCCTCAGTGCAATCTCCACCTCTACTCTCCTAATCCTTCGCACATACTCCATGTTGATTTCTTCATCACTCATAGAGGTATCTCCTATCACAACTCCATTACTTCCATTAAATAATTCATCGAAGTACCCCTTCCACCTGTCCTTGATGCCCTCCTCTTGCACTAGGACCATTTGGTTCTTATCTTTGACACACTTCACCATGCCAATATCCTTCCTTGCCTCTTGTCTTCTCTTTGCCATCTTATAAATGATCCTTTCTCCCTCCTTGGAATCAAGCTTTTCATAAACCTCCTGATATGCCTTTTCTTTTGCTTGGCGAACAGCTGCCTTTGCCTTACTCTTAGCCTCCTTATACGCTGCAAAGGTTTCATCACTCCTACATTTTCCTAAGGCTTGATAGCATTCCCTTTTTTGCTTAATTACTGCTTTCACCTCTTCATTCCACCACGAAGTATCTCTCTGTACCGAAGTTCTTCCCCTTACTTCCCCTAAGACCTCTTTGGCCACTCTTAGGAAACAGTTCTTCATTCGTAACCAAGTCTTGTCCGGATCCACCTCTCCATCCCAATCCGCTTCTTCAATTACCTTTTCTGTAAAAACCTTAGCTTTTGCATCCCTTAGGGTCCACCATCTTATCCTTGGTTCTTCTTGTCTAACTTTTTTCTTCGCCTTCTCTTTCAGACGAATAGTCATTACCAATAGCCGGTGTTGGGTGACCACACTCTCCCCTGGGATAACCTTACAGTTTATGCAACTTTGTCTATCTATGCTCCTTGTGAGCAGGAAGTCTATTTGAGTTGCATTTGCTCCATTCCGAAAAGTTATCAAGTGTGAATCCCTCTTCTTAAACCAAGTATTAGCCAAAATTAAATCATATGATTGGGCAAAATCCATAATAGCTTCACCACCGGCGTCCCTCTGCCCATACCCAAAGCCTCCATGGACACTCTCATAGCCATCTCGGCTCGCCCCAACGTGCCCATTTAGATCCCCTCCAATATATAACTTCTCTGAGTGGTGGACACCCTGCACCACCTCGTCTAGGTCCTCCCAAAATTGTCGTTTCTCTTCTGCATCTAAACCCACTTGGGGAGCATAAGCACTGATAACATTCACAATCTCCTTGCCACATAGCAACTTCAGCCTTATCAACCTATCGTTCTTCCGATAGACCTCGATCACCTCTTTTGCCAACCTCTCATCGAGAACCACACCAACTCCGTTCCTAGCTCCACCATTCCTTGTTCTGTGGCTCGTTTCTTGCCCAACATACCATACCTTATACCCCAAAACCAAGCCTCGAGCTCCTTCTCCTGTCCATCTTGTCTCTTGGAGGCACATGATGTTCACGCGTCGTCTTTTCATTACTTCTACCAATTCTGCTGATTTTCCCGTAAGAGACCCCACATTCCAAGAACCAATCCGCAAACTAAATTCTTTTCTCCCACGCTCCCTCCTGATCCCAACTCCAAGCCCTTGATTATTTGACACCACAATTGGGCAATATGGCGCGTCGCTTCTGGGCGACGACCTAGCAACCCTTACATACTTATCACTGCACCCGGGTCTGGGAAGTGCAGCGCGTCGCTCAGTAGGGAACGCCCCAATGGCACGCCCTTGCTCATTTGACACCACACTCGGGCAATGTGGCGCGTCGCTTCTGGGCGACGACCTAGCAACCCTTGCATACTTATCACTACACCCGGGTCTAGGAAGTGCAGCGCGTCGCTGAGTAGGGAACGCCCCCACGAAAATATCTGTTTGGCTCATGTCATGGGATGTGACGAAGTTTTATACTGGCTGTCACTGGCCTACCGTAACCCTCCTCCTTTATCCAGGCTTGGGACTGGCAGCGGGAAACCCACTGGCGGAGTTCCAAATTTGGTATTACTATTGTCAAATTTCTATAATTCGACTATTAAGTAGCATCATCGTGAATCCTAAATCTCGGGGGCTTGGGACAATATGATTAGTAATTCCACATAGAGGTCTCTGATCCTTGTTTTTCTTTCCATTTGGAATTTTGGCACTATTCATCAACTTAGAAACCCTTCTAAACTACTCTCAATATATAAAACATAAGATGGTCATGTTGGGTCTTATTTGATTCATCTCAATGAGTAGTTTATTAATGTTCAATTGTCATAAGTTTTTACTTTTTGTTACCAATATGCAACTATAGATGTTTATAGTCAAAGTAATGCGTTGACAAAGTGCACAAAGTGGAAAGAATAGTTAGGATCGGAGGGAATAATACCTTATGACTTATTTTATCAAAACTATAAATAATGGAAATATCATTAATTTCTATGACTAAGATAATTGTTTAAGTAACGCAGTATATTCCAGCACCACTATCTAGACATCTCTAGCATTGATCCCAACTCCTCCAATCTTCCACGACCATCAGATTCCCCACAATGCATGCACCGTATCCAAGTCCTTTTTTCCTCCGTCAAGATGGCATCACCACCACCTTAAACCTATTTTTGCTTTCTATACCTCTTATGCCTCTATTCACCATTAGTGCCACCACCACTCCCTTTGCACTCTGTCTCCCTCTCCTGCCCCTCCCTCCTCATTAAGAAAGAGTATATTTGTTTCCAATGATCTAGTACAAAAATTTGTGAAATATTTGAACCGAGTCTTAGGTAAACTAAAGGGGCTTTTAGTTTACTTACAAGAATAGAAAAAGAGGGGGGAAAAACGAAGAAAGGGTACTTTTTTTGTCATTAAGTTAAATTAGGGAATTAATAAGATTAGTTCATGATCAAAAACTTGATCTAACGTAGTATTGTTAATAAGTCATTAACGATTGACCTAAGCAAAATTCTGACCTCCAAAGCTGGCCACTGTTGCCAACATCCACTAATATGACCTGTCATCGCAAATGTGGCAACACTAACCATAGTGATCGGGCAATTGAAGAGATAGAGGAAATGGAGGAAGACACTATGTGAGGGTGGTGTTAGTTTAGAGCAATGTCAACAGTGATGAAAGGTGATATGCTTGAAATAGGTAAAAGGGGAATGAGGTCTGGATCAGTGGGACAACTTAAAAACAGTAAAAAGCCACCTTATTGGTGGTGATGATAGTATAACAATGACGGCAGCAATGGGGAGAGGAGAAATGTTAGGATTAGGGGAAGGGGACTGTGGTTTGGATTTGTTGGCCACCTTATTGATGAATTTAATAGATTAGTGTTTTAAAAACATAAGTACTTTTAAGGAAGCTGTTTAAATTTCTTAAGTAGCTTTTCTCATAGATTGGCTTATAATAGATCGTTCTCCATGATTGCTCTTTTTAATTACTTGCAAAACACCTTTTTGGCACGTTATTTGAGGAAGTGATTAGACGAAGTAAACGGACGAATTAAACTATGAAATTTAAAACGTAGTAACTTATCACTTTCTTCTTATCGGTGGTAAAATTGTCAATTAATTTGCCCGTTTACCTGGTGTAATATCTCCCTTAAAGTGCATGCCGAAGTGCCGTGTTGCAAGTAAATAAAAACAGAGGAAGTACTTAATATGTCTTGATTGCACATTTTACTCATCTTTTATAGCCATCATCTTTTTGTTTTTGTGGGTAATGTGTTTTGTGATAACTAAAGTTTCTTGTTTCATTTCAGTTGGGGAAAATATCAGTATTTAGGGTGAAAGAAGGATCAATCCGTTCATTATTAATAAAAATGCCTTGGAATGGTGAAGGTTGTGAAGTTGAAGTGGATGAGCTTGAGCTTGTGCTTTTTCCATTTGACGGTGGCAATTCACAAGAGGTAGTTGGAACTCATGATTCAAATGAAAATTATCATGTGAATAATGACATGGGAACAGTTGAACATGATATGGTCTACAAGTCTGCAGCTGCTTCTGTCAATGTTCATGAAGGCGTTAAGACAGTCGCTAAGATGGTGAAGTGGTTGTTGACGAGCTTCTGTATCAGAATAAAAAGTGTGATTGTTGCATTTGATGCTGAAGTAGGAAGGGATAAAGAAGAAGGGTCTCATGATGCTTTGGTGTTTCGAGTTGCAGAAATTGAATGTGGAACTTGTATTTCTGAAGACAAGAGTTTAATTGATGGTTCAAATTCTGAAGACTTTCTGGGTATAAGCCATCTGACAAATTTTCTTAAATTTCAAGGAGCTACAGTTGAGCTTCTTCAGATTTATAGTGGATACAATCAAACACATCTTGCTTCGAAACCTCTGTTGACTGGGGAAAGAGGTGGTTTTTGTGGTTCTATGAAGCTGTCTATTCCTTGGAAGAATGGTTCTTTGGATACCTGCAAAGTTGATGCAGAAGTAAATGTGGACACCGTAATTGTGAAATTGCAACCCAGCACCCTAAAGTGGATACAAGCTACCTGGGATTTGCTTGAGAAATATGAGAATAACAAGGTTGATGATGTCAATCACATGTCTGTCGACACTGTTGTCTCTGACTCAACATCTCAGTGCAGTCCATCAGCTTTTCCTTCTTCAGTGCTGTCTGACAAGTACCTTACTCCAGAATTTGATAGTTCTCTTAAATTAAATTTGTCTTCAAGGGAAGAAATGGTTACAGATGTTCTTCTTAAGGAGTCATGTTTCATATCAGATTGGGTGCCCTTTTATAATGGAAACTATGACAATCCAGGAATTGAAGAGGCAAATCTAGGAGCCAGGTTCTCTTTCTTAATATGCTGATAACCTTTTTAATACGTTCATATAATAGGAATATATATATATATATATATTGAGGATTTATTTTTTAAAGTACAGTCTTTATTTACTTGATTCTCAATCAAGTTGTCCTTTTGCTGTCTGCAGTGTAGATCAGTTTTTCGAATGTTTGGATGAGTTGAGGAGTTCCCAATTCATGGGCAGTAGTGGAATGTGGAACTGGACATGCTCTGTTTTTAGCGCAATAACTGCTGCATCAAATCTTGCTTCTGGATCTTTGAACGTTGGTGCTGGTAAGCTTGTTATCTCAGTCTTCTTGTTAGTTGTTTGCTTTGCTGTACTTTGCATCTTTAAGATCTCGTGTCGTTATCACTTTTGTGTTTTATTAATGATTTTTAACTAAGAACATTGGCACTGAATGAGTAACTAAAGGACTAATCTGGAAGCTCTCCAAAGAATTTCAATGGAGCAAAAAAAATAAAGCATAACAGATTGTTCTTCCAATGTTTGAAAGAGAAACCCTGAAGGAACTATAGAAAATTTTTGTGTTACTAGCAGTTGTGCATTGTAGAAAGGAGTTGTTAATTAGTGATGAAGTCGTGATCTTTTTGTAAGTCTAATATCTAGCATTTGATTTTTCAAAATAATTGTTAGATGAGTTGAAGGATCTTGCATATGAAAGAACTAGAATATCTTTTTTTCTTAACTATTGATTTTGAATGAAATTTTATTTGAAGGGCTTTTGTGCTAATATGTTGTACACTAATAGTATAATTTTCATCCATTGCTCTGAGAAATATTGTTCTTGATCTTATGGTCACTAAAAGCTTCTGATATCACTTCCTATGGTCTCTCTGAGATTCTGATTACGTTCTCTGCTTGTATCTTGAACCCTTACTGTGATTTGGAAGAGGTTCTTTTCACTAGTGTTATGCTTGGAAATTAGCATTCTATAGTGCAGTAATATATTTTTTTTCTCTATTCTTTGTGCAGAGCAGCAGCATGTGCAAACAAATCTCAAGATTAATCTTGTTGGGCTTTCAACAATATTAGCCTTTTCTGATGAAGACCAGTCGACTCAGCGAAGGCCAGCTGATGAGCAAGGTGGTATTGATTTTGATGCTCACCATCTGTGTTTAAATTTGCAAGATATTCTCATAGATGTCCAGGTAAATTTGTGTGCTTGAAGTCATAGTCTATCTTGTTTGTGCTTCCAAGTTATATTCACTAAACTTTTAACATTTGGTAAATCAAACAGGTGTATCTTCAGGAGTGGAAATTGGAAACAACTGTCAAGCGCATTGTCTTAGATGAACACTTCAGTCAAAAGGAATCTGCAGATTTCAGTTTGTACGGTGAAGAGAAGGGTTTGAGTGATCAGACTCTAATGATCCGAGCTTTGCAAGATAAGGTTCTCGGTGTTCTGCCTTCAAATTGTTTGTTTTCTGAACCATTGAGTATGGTATTTTCTGATGCAACTAAGCTTGGGAATGCTCCATCTAGCTTATCGAGTACACAAAACTGTGCTTGTGGCAACAATACAGTGAAGGCTACCTTGTTTGAAACTTCTGGTGCTAGTCAGTGTCTTTTAGCGGTGAGTTCGAGATCCTTTGATGGTCAGTCAACTACGAAAATTTCGTTTTCGTTAAAGCTTCCACCTTTCATATTGTGGTTGAACTTTGATGTGGTAAACATGGTCCTGGAATTTTCAAAGGCACTTGTTAATTCTGCAATAAAGGAAGAACCAGAGGCTGTTTTTTCATCTGGAGCCTTTGAAGAGAAGCATAAATCTTCTATTCATTCTGATGTCACATCTACATCCTTTAAAGGAAGCTTGGCAGGGGGCATATTTCTTACTCATGCTAAGATAATTTTATGCTTCCCTTTTATGAATGGTAGAGGTTTGAAAAGCTATGTAAGCTGTGACCAATTTATTGCTCTTGATTTCTCTTCTCCATCAAATTCCAAGAAATTGAAGGCTGAAGGGTCTACTTTTTTTCGAGAGGATACACCTTGGAAGAAATATACTCCATCACCTTCTCACTCAGTGCAGTTAAATGTTGTTAATCTTGATGTTTACCATATCGTTAGTGCTGTGGATGATGATGCTGGTAAGGCCACTGAGTTGGAGAGTCAGAAACTTTGCTCTCATCTAATTCTAGCCCTTGGGAATGGAACTCATTGGGTTAGTTTGATCAGTATGCTTTGGCACAAAGATGCAGTCACTGGTCCTTGGATTACAAAGATTGCGAAGGTTTTAGCAACATCTGATGGGTCAGCTGGTAAAATGTCATCTGCGACAAGTGATTATGAGTTTACTTCTGTATCAACTAGGGACAAAAAAGGGGATCTATCTTCCCAAAAACAAAAAGAGCTGATATTGAGCTCCAAATTCTTTCTGCATATTAGTGTACCTGTCATGGTGGTTACTCTTCGCAGGTCTCAGTATTTATGCTTTTTTGACCTTTTGAGTCAGGCCATGGATGCGTTAACCAGTGCAGGTAGTGACACAGCTTATGAAAATAGAGGAACAAGTTTAAACCAGTCATCTGTACTCCTGGAATGCGGTCTGGCAAAAATTCATATTGAACTTGACCAAGGAGACTGCCTTAAAAGCTCACTACAGAGAGAACTTCCAGGTTCATGGCACAGGTTAAGACTGGAAATCCAGAATCTGCAATTGCTTTCTGTTTCTGATGTTGGAGCTATCGGTGGTGCTAGTTTTCTTTGGGTATCTCATCGTGAAGGAAAGTTGTGGGGTTCTATCACTTCATTGGCTGATCAGGATGTTCTTCTGATATCTTGTAGCGATAGTTCAAATGGACGTGGTGATGGAGAAGGTTCAAATGTTTTGTCCTACAGCCATGCTGGCTTTGATATTGTTCACATGTCTGACCCAGAGAGTCTCCATAATCATATGTCAATTCGTTTGAAATGTGGGACCATTGTTGCACCAGGAGGCCGCTTAGATTGGCTTGATAAGATACTTTCGTTCTTTAGCTTGCCATCTCCTGTAACAGGCGAAAATGTTAAATCTGATCAGCATAAGGGTGATTCTCAGAGGCTTTTCTTCGTTCTAAAATTCATCGATGTTGCATTGAGCTATGAGCCATACTTATGCGAGTTAGAAGTGAGTGGAGAATGTCTCAATTCTAAATCTCGTATATCTGTTAACCTTGATGATGACTCATGTGAGCCATATATTGCTTGTCTGCTGGCTGCATCATCTTTTACACTTTCCTGTACAATGGTAGCTGGTAATCTAGTAAACGACTACAGTATCCGGTTTCAAGATGTGGGTCTTCTAGTTCATGTTGCAACAAAGCAGGAAAGGCTTGTGGGTGAGTACGGTGTTAAATACTTGCATAAACTTGGCTATGTCAAGGTTGCTCGGGAGGCTCTGGTTGACGCTATTTTAAGGATCAACTGTGAAAATGACGTTAAATGGGAACTAAATTGTTCCGAATCTCATGTGGTCATCAGTACTTGTCATGATACAACACTTGGTTTAATACGCCTGGCTTCCCAACTCCAGCAGCTCTATGCCCCAGACATGGAGGAGTCTCTTGTCCACTTGCAAAACAGGTGGAATTCTCTAAAACAGGTTCAAGGAGAGGATGTTTGTGAAGGAGTATCAGAAACCAGCAGCAATTCTTCTCCAAGGAAACTGAAGGTACAGCAACTTGGTCCAGATTCAAAGTTTGATTCTGGGTTGGTTGGCTTAATGGGTGAAATATCTGAAGATGCCTTTCTTTTCAGTGGAAAATCCATGAGCCCATCTGATTTGTCAGAACTTAATACAGTTGAGGGAAATGATAATGATCTATTTCTTGAGGGGCATAGCTTCACCTATCCATGTCATGGAGTTTCTATGGAAGATGGTCATTCGTCAATTCTACAGAAGACGGAGATCATGGAAGGCTATTGCCTATCAGATTTAAGATCTTTATCAGAACTAACCATTAACAGCCATTTTCCTGAAGTTGATTACCAATCTAATACAGAGAGTAGGGGAAATGTGGATGTCCAAAGAGGAAAATGTGGATGGTATGGTAGTACATCCTTGAGTATTTTGGAAAATTATGTACCTGATCAAACTGGTCAATCTCACTCAAAACAGCTTCTGGAAGGCAAGCAAAATCATGAGGAAGGTAACGTTTGCCAAAGATTCAAAGGACGTTTACTATTGGATAATGTGGACATTAAATGGCGGATGTATGCTGGTTCTGACTGGCATGACTTGGAGGAAACTGTTTGGCATTCTGCTGATATCTGTGGAAGGGATGAAGCTATATGTTTAGAGCTTTCACTATCAAACATGAATGTCCATTATGACGTCTTTCCAGATGGGGACTTGTGTGCTTCAAAACTATGTCTTTCTATCCAAGATCTTCACATATATGACAAAAGCAGAAATGCTCCTTGGAAACTGGTATGGCCTTTGGGCACCTTTTCAGGTTTCTGTTTTGCTGTTTTTTCTGTAGAGCATTCTTAGTTACATATTTTTCCTCATCTACAAGGTGCTTGGATATTATCATTCTAAGGACCGGCCTAGGCAATCTTTCTCAAAGGCATTCAAACTCGACTTGGAAGCTGTCAGGCCAGATCCCACGACTCCTCTCGAGGAGTATCGGTATGCAATTTTATTTTATTTTTATTTTATTTTTTTTGGTCAATGGGACTTCTCTGTTGCTATTAGTAGAGACACTTTCCATCTAATGATACCTTCCTTTGTTTTCTGAATGGAGCAACCAAGCAAGTGACTTTATATATTTTTTTGTTAAGAAAGTTGGAAATAAATGGTGGGACAATGTCCTTGAAAATCCATAAGGGAAAGGGTTCTTTTAGCAAAATTGGATTTTCTGACTGTGGATACTTTGCTGCTGGTCTTGGTTGTGTGTTATTGGTTGTGTTGAGATTGGCATGATGAAAGGATGGTCATAGAATATTTTATGCTTTGCAGGTCTAGTTAACAGTCATCCTCTCCCAAAACAAGTCTTTTAGGTCATGCATATGTATTACAAATTTATTTAACATTCAGAAATTATGTTGCTTTGGTATTTTAAATAAACATATCATGGTGCATTGATACTTAAGGTGACAAATAATGAGGTGCTAGCTGAGAGGTCACTAGGTCAGATAATCTAAAATGGAGGAAATAATGTCATGATTAGGCAGAAGCTAAAGTTATTAGGTATTTTTTGAATGCTTTCAGTGCAGTTGCTGTACTAGGTAGCTAAGTATTTTGCCGCTTCGGCCAAATTTTAGTCAAAGTCATGAGCATGACTGTGGTCTGAAAAGTCAATATGTTTATGCTGTAAAGATTTGTTACTTCTATTTTATAACTTCTCTTTTTTATTTTTAGTTATTGACCTGCATATCATTAGATCCCATTAATGTTTATATTTTGGGAGGTCAATTTGTATTCATGCTAGTTGTCCACTTTTAGGTCTGTAACCTGTTCTGATCTGTCTGTCAGGTCATTGTCCGGATTGCTTATGTAAATTGGATCTCACTGCAGACAGTTCTTACCCCCCCCCCCCCCCCCTTTTTAATGATTGCAATGACTCTTAACAAATAGTTGGATTTGCAGGTTACGCATAGCTGTCCTTCCAATATTATTGCATCTTCATCAGAGCCAGCTTGATTTTCTTATTTCCTTCTTTGGGGGCAAGTATTCATCAGACGATTCCTCAAATGGTGACGCACAATGTTCAGGCTCATCAGATGTTATTACAGCAGAAGATAGTAAGTCGAAAGCTCTTAGCCTTGTGGATGAAGCATTGCTTCCCTACTTTCAGGCAAGTATTTAGCACATGTGTGTGTATTTTTTTTTTTTTTTTTTTATATTCAAATATCTAATTGCCCACCTGGACTATATAGATACTAGCTCTATGGTTATATACTCACTTGTCTCCTGTTGAGAAATCTGTAGGGAGTTTGTGAAGAAGAATAATAGGAAACCAAATGTCTCACAATTTTATCCTAGGTCAGCTAGTCTTAAAGTTGGGAGTGGCTAGAAAGCTTGTAGTGAATTTTTTTATAGCTTTTGAAGCCTAGGTTGTTTTGTGTTGGAATTGAATGTTGAATCTGAACATGTAGTAAATTACCCCCTCTGTGAAGGCTTGGCTTTGTTTCGAACAATCCTCTACCTTGCGGCCTTTCTTAGGCCTGGGAGGAACCCAGATTGCTTTACAGATTCCCCACCTCAAACCTAGGTATTAATCTGCCTGTCAAGTCTTATCTTTGGGAGATTATTTGTTTTAAAGTTGCTCATTTACTGTCCTCCCCTCCAAATAAAAAAATAAAATAAAATAAATGAATGCAAGATACTGAACTGCTGAAGGAATACAAGTGTTAGGACTTAGGACTGACTTGTCATATATAAGTCTGAATCTGATGTTCATAAGAAAGAATTGCTGATAATTTTACTACGAAAATGAAAGAAGTATGTAGAAGGAGTTGTCATGTGCCTTTTAAGATTTTAATCACATGTATCTGGTCAAAAGTGTGATGTGGAACATGTGTTGGATTTTGTTGTGGCTTACACAAGCTATATCTTGCTTATTAAGAACAAATCTAGATTCTCCGAAGTGCATAGTGTAGGAGTCACAGGTGAGAAATAATAACTCTTGTCCAAAATAATTGGTCACATATCTGCTCAAAACTAATAGGGCTCTCTTAAATTTAGTAAGTTAAATTTGAAATTTTCCCTATTACCCTTTAACAATACTCCTAACACAATTTAAGGACTTGGGGAATAGTTGAATTGTGCTACATTGTTTTACATGCTGGAATACTCAGAAAAGTTAATTCTTATAAGTGTGCAAATTGTTCACCGTGGTAAGCCATATGATTAACTTAAAATAAAGTGTAATTTCAGTTACAAGAGGGTTTAAAATAACAAGTACTCAATTGTTCACCATGGTAAGCCATATGTTGTCTTTATTCTAATGTGGATGTTTAGACTGGGGAGATTAATGCCAATAATGTTCCTGCAGAAATTTGACATCCGGCCTATTATTCTTCGAGTTGACTACTGTCCTAATCGTGTTGACCTTGCGGCGTTAAGTGGAGGGAAGTATGTGGAGCTTGTAAATCTTGTTCCTTGGAAGGTAATATATTCCCATGTTAATTTTATTGCACCAAATCTTGAAAATCAGTGAACATGTTAGTATGAAAATTGTGTTTCCCCTAGTACTATATTGATTTTTTGAAATTCTAATTCATTCAGTTTTTAATCTGACCCACTCTATGTCGCTCAATAGCTATGTAATGATTGTGAAATAACCTGTCCTTACTCATTATCTATGCAGGGGGTTGAGCTTCATCTCAAGCATGTTCAAGCTGCTGGTATTTATGGATGGGGCAATGTATGTGAAACTACTCTTGGTGAATGGCTGGAAGATATTTCGCAAAATCAGGTTTTGCTAATTTGGTTTAATTTACATGTGAATTGTAGCTGTAATTCTAAACTTATTGATTTGTATCACTGTGTCTCCAGTGTAAATTAATGAAGTCATTGTTCTGAAAATGTAGATCCATAAACTTTTGCGAGGACTTCCTGCCATTCGATCTTTTGTTGCTGTGGGCTCTGGTGCCGCGAAGTTGGTTTCTCTTCCAGTGAAGAATTATAGGAGGGATCATAGATTAGTGAAGGGTTTACAAAGAGGTAGCTTTTTAACTTGTCTTATCCACTTGCTATCAGTTTGATTATATGTTATGGATTATATAAACTGAGATCTGTTGGCTGCTTTCCTATTGGTTTTTATGTTGTTATTCTTCATAATTCTCTAACTCTACTGCCAAGAAATTCCTTACATTTTTAATGAAAATCAAAATTTGTTTACTGAAATTTGGATAAGATTTTTGGTTCAGTGGAAGAACATTAAAGTGTGCCTACTAAACTAGATGTCAGCTGTATCTCTTTTTGATATAATTCCAGCTATGGTGTTGTAGAGCAATGTGCATTTCTTCCTTGCTTTGTTATGTTTCCCCAAAGCTGATATTTAGCTCCCTAGTAGATTCCTTGAATGTTAATTATTAATCTTGTTTTCCTTTAGTATTTTGCTCGCTGAGGGATTTAATTCATTGTCTTGGAACTGATGAGATTGGAAGAAGAACCTTTTTTTTTTTTTTTTTTTTTTTGTATATTTTACTGGAAATTTTCTGTATGAAAAATACAGAATCTCTAGGATGAGATCTATGTGATGAGTTGAAAATATTACAAAAGTGGTATGGAAAAAGTAAAATTGTAAGGCCTTGTTGTACTGGAGTAACAGGTCAATTTGGGTTTTTAGAATAAATCAAATTCATACAGAGTGATTTTTAACAAATGTGAATAATTTAATACCAGTGAGCCACCCCCATAAACTTCCCAGGTAAGGGTTCCTTCTTACCTGTTGGAGGGTTGGTTTCCTTTGAAATATCTACCCCGTCTATTATTCAAAAGCATACTTGCTCTTTTATCGCTATCATTACCGTTACTGCAATACTGCTTCCTGCCATCCAAAATCCATTCCCCTTCCACCTTTTCCTTGCCTCCTTCCCCTCCCTTTCTCTCCTTTATCCTGGTTGCCTCTCAATAGTCTCAACCTCCTGTGACCACTTTCCATATTCACAACCACTTCTATATGTCTTTTTCATCCTGTCCTCCCTTGTATTCCATCACGGTAACAACCATCACCTTTGAATTACTAGTTATGTCTGTAATTGAGGCCACCAGTGATTAGTTTTCAATTATATACCCCTTCAAAAATTATGAAGTTAATAATAAAAAAAACAAAAATCTAGTGAAAGACTAGGATTGTAAACCCCATTTGAAAATTATATACTCCATTGGTTTGTTTATTTTACTTTGCCTTATATTGTTGCTTGCATTGTGTCCACAGTTGAAAGACTAGGATTGTAAACCCCATTTGATAATTTAATAGCAACCTTGGTGATGGTCCATTGGTCATGATAACCAAGAGGGGAAGGTGGTTTTTATGGTTCATGAAAGAGGACTGTGGCCATGGTGGTTTTGGTTAAAGAGAGAAAGGGGTTGAAGACTCAACTCAAAGCTTATTGCCTTAAATCTATTAAGGAAAATGAGGACACACACACTTGCACGCACACACACACACACAGACACTGTCACTGTCATATTCTTCCTTCAAGTCCAAGCAGAATCTCACACTTGATTCCTTCCTTTGCTGAATTAAACGGTCCCTAATGCTGCTTACCCTTAGCTAAATATGAACTGATGAACTATCTTGCTTGGATTTTTTTCAGGGACTGTGGCATTTCTTAGGAGTATCTCAGTTGAAGCTCTTGGTCTTGGTGTGCATTTGGCAGCAGGGGCTCATGAGATTCTGCTTCATGCAGAATGCATTGTTACACGCATTCAGCCGTCATTGCCCCATCCTGTCAGAAGAAAAGTCAAGAAAAAGCGTGGCTCTGATCAGCCAGAAGATGCTCAACATGGACTTCGACGGGTCAGCATTTGCATACCTTGCTTTAAAACAGTTGTTTAATTTAATTGTTTTATAATGTTGAGTCAACAATTACAGTATTTCTGTTTTTTGACTTTTTACAAGCAAGGAAGCTGCTTATCCTGGAAATCTTCTTTTAGAATTTTTTTATTTTTTTTATCTTCCATACCTTTTGCTTTCCACTTTGAACAAAGCTGTTAGATATCTCATTTTGAATGGGCATTGCATTTCTAGCCAAAAGGTTTATTAGATGCAGCCTCATCATCATTGCAGGGGCAAGGCTGTGTACATCCCTTAACCCCTCCTTGCCACGGGAGGACTAGCTTTAGTGTTGTGTTGATGTTGATATTACTTTTTGTCCTAGCGAATCCATAATTTCTTCTAAATATTAGTGGAGGGCATCATTGCAGGGTTATCTTGCTGTTAGTTATATTTTACTTCCTCTGTTTTTTATTTTACTTGCAACACTTTGACTTTAGCTCTCAACATGTATTCTACTTTGACTAGCTTTGGACGATTTATAGTTGAGGTAACAAGATTAATTATCTTGTGTATCATTTAAGGTTATATGCAAAAATTGGCCTGCTCTGACTGAGATTTTAGGATCTGTGTTAGTTTTTCGTGTGCTTCGTAGTTCAAAATAATGAGCTATGTTCAACTTTGAGTCTTTGAATACAGCTATAAAGTTCCAATGATGCTCTTTTTGGCTTTAATCCTTGTCCTTCAATTTCAATAAGATTATACCTGCTAGATCCCTGATTAAAAAGGCAATTGCAAGTGATATATGAAAATTACGGGTTTATAGTGGAATTACGTGTATAAGTAGCATTGTCACTCTTCTTTCAGCTGTTAGCTCTATAAATAAGGAAACAGTTGACTGTTTAGAGATCCAATGCTTTTAGTAATTGGTTGATGCTTGTGATTGCAACAGGCTTATGAGAGTCTTAGTGATGGTCTGGGAAAGACTGCCTCTGCACTGATTCATACTCCCATGAAAGCGTATCAGCGCGGTGGTGGTGCTAGTTCTGCTATTGTGAGTGCAGTCAGGGGAGCTCCAGTTGCAGCCATAGCTCCTGCATCTGCTGCTGCACAAGCTCTGCACTGTGCTCTTCTTGGTGTCAGAAATAGGTCTACTTGAAATCTATTATTCTTCATTTTTCATTGGCCATCGTTGACAAATCTTAAATACTCATCCATGCTTGATGTATTTGCAGCCTTGATCTTGAACATAAGGAGGAATCTCTGAACAAGTACTTAGGCCCGTCTCGCTCCTGGGAACAAAGTTGAACTAGCTAACACAATCTACCAAGTTAGTGATGAACTCTTTGGGTTACTGCCAGTCATTCTCGATGAGCTTTGATGTCTTCTCAAAAATTTGCAGCATTAGTTGTGCAGAGTCAACAATGGCTTTGTTGGATTCTGATGCACTTTCGATTTAAAGTGAGTTTTTTTAAATATTTAAATTCAGTTCATTATTTCTTAATTTTATGCCATTTGTATCCACGTTGGCTCAGGATTATGTTTAAAATTTTAGCTGCTTTCTTAAATTTGGTGTTAAGCATGATTCTAATGTGTGATTAAGATTTCCACTTCATATATGTCTTGTGTAATTCATGTTGGCTAGTGTACTGAAACCTCTAGGCTCTAACTTTGCACATCATGAAATCTGTGTTTCAACACCCATGAACCAAAATTCTCAAATTGCAATGCTTTTACTTCAGGTGTAGACTTGGCTTGTGACAAACGGTCTTCACCATTGGATCGGAATGGCTGAAGACTAAAGAGTAGTTCCTGTGCAAATTGTAAATAGTCATTTGTTGGTGATTAAATTCTTAGAAGCACATAGCCTTGTATAGTTCTTAGAGATGTGCTCTTCCATTCCTTATTCTTTAGAAGCTGCATTCTTTATGTTTGAATGTGGTTTCAATTTGATGTACATAGTTTGTTATATATATATATAGATAGATATAGATATAAGTATATTTTTGACAGGGATTTGGGATTCTGATAGGTCGATTGGGCTACCTTTGGTTTGTGTTGTGTAATTAAATTTTGTTAGACTTTAAGCTAGTGATTGACTGTATTGATTTTGTGCAGGGTTAAAGGTTTAAAGTGCTATTGTGATCCCAACATACACAAAACCTTTGGTGTTTTTTTTTTTTTTTTTTTTTGACAAGAATTACAAAACAAACAAAATTCAAAGGAAAATATAAAAGCTGACGATGTCTCACTGTCGGTGGTGTTTTGTACTCCCTATGTTTTTAAATACTTGCTCCATTTATCTATGCGCCGAGTTTTAGGAGAAATTAGATAAAGTAATAAAATATGGAGGTAGAGAGTTGGTAGAAGAATAAAAAATTATAGAAAGCAAAAGTAGTGGAGAGAATCGGAGGAGAGAGAATATATGTTGGGACCACTAGGTGAGAGAAATTGATTAAATATTATAAAACTTTCTAAATAAGGAAATGGAGCAAGTATTTAAAAACGGCTGCAAATAGAAAGTGGAGCAAGTATTTAAAAACGGAAGGAGTATTTTTCTAAAATACACTAAATGTGAAAAACGTGATTGTAATTTTTGTTACAGATTTTGGATAAAGAATACAAAGTATATAGGCAGGAGAGGTTAAATAGGAAAGAATGGATTTTCTTTTTCTTTTAAACAATTTTGACCCTTATCGTATATGCATGGCAGCGAGTGAATTACACATACTTCCCATCTTGAATATACATAAAAAAAATTGAAATAGTGTATACTTTGTCATGCGTAGGTATAAGAATACGTCAATTGTTCTTTTGTTGCACAAACAGACGGCACTTGTAGTTGTTCCAGTTTCAATATGAAGAGTACATGTTAAAATGAAGTATAATGAACTACGTATAATGTTAAGATTGTGAACAATCCTTCTATTACATAGGGTTACTAGTTAGTTTACTGCTGTTGAAGGAAGAAGTGAAGAAGTATAGCTCTATAAGTGAAATATTTTACCATAAAAGGGAAAAACGACCACAATTGGATGTTGCTACTATCAGTATCAATGCGCAGCAGATCCAAGATATCATCCTTTGAACTCCCGTTGACTATACTCAGGATACAGTGCATATACTGTACACTCAAGACAAATATGCCAAATAGCAACTGTGGTACACACCAAACAGCCCAGACTCATATGGCTGGGTTGTACAGTTCTTTGCTACACCTGTGTCAGCTGCTCAGCTATAGTTCCTGGTAAAATTTGTCGTCTTATGTCAACTCAGCTAAGTGCATCATGTCATTACACCTTAAATCCTAGCTTTGAGAGTTTGAGCCTTGGAGCAAATGCAGATTAGTCTTGAGGACAGTATCTCCAAAAGGAATGCAGGACTTCATGACCAAGTACAGCTTTTGTAGAACTCGTCCTAGCATAAAAACAGTCCTGAAACTGCCAAATTGGAACATGAAATTCCCACTGGTTACAAGTAGACCGTAAGATAAACCTTTATGCCCTTTAACTGTTTAATACCACCAGAAATGTAACCGTCACCAAAACCCACTCTCTCAAAGAGCCATGCAGCCCGGGCAGAATTACAGCAGGTCCACAACATCAACGACTTCTCTAACATGACATGGTCTTTTCAGAGGTAGCTGCCTGCTGAGAGGCGACTTAGACCTCCATGACAGATTTGTCACATCTTTTAAAGAACTTTTGATTGATTTCAGAGGTGCAACTTGTATAGGCTTGGTTGACACCAGTGGCAACTTCTTCACAGGATTTCTACCATGTGACAAAGATGATTGTTGTTCTGATAACTTCGAAAATTTGTGCTTCAGAGTACCCTCTGAATTGGACCATTTCAAATTGACTGATGTCCTACTCTCCTCTATACCTTGTACTTTAGGGGGGCGCATGGATTCTTCAGGGACAAGCTTCCCGTCTATTTGGTTTGTAAATGCAAAAGTGACCTGCATTACCACAAACAGCTACCATATTGTAAAACTTACAGTCATGTTGCATTACTCTAACTGATATTCCTTGAACATGCATGTCTGGCAACACTTTTGGATTTTTAACGTTATTACAGAACTTGTTAAGGATAGTCTTAAAGTTTCTGGCCTTCAATACAACTATTCTTTGCAAAATCAGTTAAGCAAAGACGGGAAAAGCATAGTTAAAAATAGATTCAAAAACGTCACAAGAGAAATATTAAATTAGCAGTTAAATCCATTTTAATACAGTTTTTCAACTTGTAAATGATTTTACAGGGTGACGAAACTTCATAAGATATTTGGAAATACTTTTAAAATTTGACTAACCTCATCACCAGCTGCAGCTTGAAATAGAACATCGGGAACTGAAGTGGGAGATGAATGATGAGCCCAGTTAAGCAGATCCTCTTCAGAAGGAGACCCCACCTAGAAACAAGCCCCAACAAAATATTTAAGCAATCAAGACTAAAGAAAGGCAAATTCTTTAGAAATTTTAGAAAAGCTACCTGTTTCTGAGAACTTTTTAGCATATGCAATCCAGAAATTTCTGCAAAACCACTAATATCATCAGCATTTTGGCCAGATAGGTAACCTTCACTGTTTGATTCAATACAATCGACCTCCACTCTGTTCTCAAGCATGCCATTTTGTATGTTATCAGTTGTATCACTAATTCTACATCGAACACAATCCATCTTTTCATGAATCTCAGACCTGTAAAAAGCACACAACACTTAAACTGATGCCATATTATTGTGCAGCAAGTCATTATGGACTTAAGGCATCAGGGTTAAATAAAACTAAACAGGCTTAAAATTCAAAATTGAACATTTGTGATTTAGCACAATCTATTAAACTACTTCCGAAATGGATTTTAGAAGGAACTTCAGGTATTGTTAAGTGAAATTCAGACGAGAAACATCTAATTTTTTAATCACCCAATTGCTTCACATGCTCACAGCATTTGTAAATTGTCTTTTTTTTATTGAAAAAAAAAAAAAAAAAACCTACCTCCATTTGCTACTTTAGAAGGTTGCACAGGCTACAAGGTAAAACTGTTTGCAAGTGTCAAATGGAGAGAGAAAGAGATGCATCTGATGAGGAGAGAGATAGAGAATGACTACTTTAAAAGGAAAGAAAACATTTGTTGCAATAATATGAAACATCCATTTTTAGCAAATGTTGTAAATAACATAAACGTAGAGCATTATATACCTTGCATTCACATTGTAGGTAAACAGATCGCGTAGATCTTCCATTGAAAAGGTGTTCCCCTGAATTATAGGGGAGGAAAACAGTGAGCTTGCCATTGTAACAAATGCAAAATGCAATCAAATGAAAATATTCTACTAAATTACCTTATCACAACCACCTTGTTCCTTCTGAATAACTTTCTGAACCCTTCTTTTGACATCTGACGCTGGTACACCTTTGCACATGATTTAAGATTCAAAAAGTCATCTCAATAATTCAAGTTATAGGTATGAATATATACAGTTGTGAGGAATGAACAGTCCTTTTATGACAAAACAGGGAGGAATAAACAAAAATGCCATTGGGAATAATGCCATAAATCAGCAGTCATCTAAAGGCACATTCATGCATATTAAGTACTTGAAAGTAGAAACTAATCAAGTCCCTAAATTTCTTAAAAGGCATAGAGTAAAATGAGAGATGTGTCCAACAAAACCTTCTCTTCAACGGTTCCAGAGCTCAGAAATCTGTAAACATACACTCTCTTCTTTTGTCCATCCCTCCAAACTCTTGCAGCAGCCTACAAGCAAACATAAACATAACGCTGACACAATGCTCCAGTCTGGACTCAATAGATCTGAAAGAGAAAACAGAAATACATCTGCCAATACGACATAAATTACTTGTTTATCATTGGCAGGGTTCCAGTCAGGATCAAACAAGACCAATCAATTTCCTCCGATCAAGTTCAGCCCACAACCACCAGCCTTACTACTTAAGAGAAAAGCAAATTCATCCTGCAATGCACTTGAACAAATGAGAGTTCTTCACAAAAAAGTTTTTATGTAGATTTTTATGGACAAAATAATGACCTTTGAAAAATCATTAAAACAGTTGACCAGCTTTTGTCGTTTGCTGATCGACGTTGACCCATCAAGCCTCAAATAAGGGTATCTTCTCTCACGACATAATTGAGCAAAGAGATCAAGGGTCTGAAATCGCATTAGATAATCAGCTAAATATAAATACAGATACGAAGCAAAAGACAGCAGTAGAGTACATTTGCAAGGGGAAAGGGGCTTCCAGGAAAGAGGATAGAAAGATATAATTAGCAGTAAGTCCACCTTTATAGGAGGTTTCTAAAGGATAATCCTACTAAGTTGAAATTCCTCACTAAACAAGCATGGTCTCAAGGAAGACTAGTCTAATCATTATTCTGCCTAGCATTTTAGAATATAAGGTACTCCAATTGATAGAGAACAAAGAAAAAAGTGATAACCTGGGTGTAGTTTGAGACCAGGACTATCCTGTCATCTGTCTTTTGACGCAACTGAGCTAGCAAACGTGCTAATACATGCATTTTTCCAGATAGCTCAATCCAAAGGCCATCACCCCCACTCCATACTCCAGATCTGGATGCATAATATGGAGATCTTCAATAATGAGGTTTAAAAATATCAGAGTTTCCCTTGGGGTGTGTCAAGGAGTTACCTTCCAGAGAAAACTTCTGGAGGGAAAAAGCTCAAGCAGTCCTCAAAGCCTGCTATTCCTGAATTTCCAGCTTTTATTGTGTCATATATGAGCTGCAGACAGATTGGGGTTTAGGACGAGAAAGAATAAAACGAAAGGAAAAGAGAAACAGAAAGACAAAATAATACATCCTCTTCTTGAGTTAAGAGATGAACTTCTGTTAAAGTCTACTGAACGTACGTTAATTGTCAACAGCCTCCAAATTATCGAAAGAATATTTCAAGAAGATGTCAATAATAGCAGATTATAGATGCCACAATTCTATTATAAGAATTACTAGGCCTTAGATTGTAGTCACTTTCCAATTACTCCAATCCAGTAAAAAAATGAGACAAGGAGATTGGTTTAATTTATAGAAATGATATGATCAATCTCTTAAATTACATTTACAGTAAGAAAATAAGTATAGCTTGTACCCTCTCCGTCCCATATTAGTTTTGACCTTATCATGTGTTTTGGCCTTTAGGATTGTTGTTTCGTTATTAATTGTTATTCTATTAGAAAAGTAGATGTGAAAGGAGATAGCTATAGACAAAGTAGATGTGATAGAATATAGTGGGTATTTTTTCCTGAAAATGAGATAGAGTGGGGCCCTAACTTTTTTGTTGATAGAAATAGAAAAGTGTTAAATTAGTTTTTTTTTTTCTTTTTTTTTTTTAATACAAACATCTAATCTAGAGTATTAATTGTATTTCTTAGTCAATCAACATTTCACATCATCCTTTGAGACTGCAATAGTCTGTAAATAAACCATGATCATTTTATTTGATGCAGTCTGAACATGTAACCACGCATTCAACCTTCCACCCCATTTTCCAACACTACAGCAAACCTAAAGAAGCAAGTGACATTACAGTAAGCTCTATATATTCCAAATGCTGACACTAATGCTCTTGAAAAAATTACAGTGCTTAAGACATTTTCCAACCCTTTACTAAAGTAAGAGAATCTATTAATGGGGTAACCTATCAGGCTTTCAGCAACTTCTAGAAAATCATTGTATGGAAACAAGGGTATATTTTTCAGGTCTAATATAAGACATAGCCTTATAAATGCATGTGCATGTATAAAATAGGATTGCAAAATGTGGATTGGTGCTTATGCAAGTTACTTACATGAGGGCTGCAAAAGTACCACACCTTACAGCTTGTATAGCTGCTGCTAAATTTCTATCAGTGGCATAAAGAGACTTTTTTTTAACAGCTTAACTTAATACCTTCGGGTGATTGCAGAGCTTCTTGAGAGCTGTAATATATGCTAAAATTTTAGATTGTTTTGTTCCTTCAGTAATAGCCCTTTTTACCTGATGATGTAAAAGAAACAATCAGTATTTTTTGCACAATGGACAAGAGAAGATGAGACGCCATATTTGACTAGGAACAAGAGAAGACACACATTCTTTGATTGTATAAAATGATTGTACAGCTCCGACTGCAATGGGGTGAGTTTGCAACAAACGACTTCAACGATCTGCAATATCCAAAATCAAAATTACCATACTTCAATAGCAAACTCACAAAGAAGCACAAATAAATTACTTAATTACATAAGAAATGCATTTTACATTCCACAATCAAAAAGCATATATATAGAGTAACATAAGCCTGGGAATAAAAAACACAAGAATATTTCTGGTGGAAACTGACGCCCATGATCCGTCTAAACTCTAAGATATATAGCACCATTGTTTTAGGTGTTCCTCGGAATTTAATGAAGAAGTTCTCAAAGTATACCTATCTCAAATAGACAAAAGAAGAACTTGACGGTCCAATAGTAGCCCAATCAAGTGAATCAACTTATTGCATCATATAAAACAAATTGTAACACATACTGGAGCTGTAACAGTTATACCTTTGGTGGTAAGTGATTCGATAACAAGGCATTAGTTCTTCTCAATATAAACTGGGAGAAAGGCAAGAAAAGAATCAGTCAGCACTTTAGAAAAAGAGTGAGTGATTGGTGCAAATTCTTTAATTGATAAATAATAGAGCTTTTTATAGATAAGTGAATGTATTAAGTACAAAGTATAGTAGCAGTCTACTAGCCAATTCACATTCTTCAAAAGCAAAAAACTGGTGCCACATCACTCTAAGATTGGCCACCCTTTTACTATTTTTCTCTGTTTTTCACCATAAGTGAAGTAATATTGTAATAATATGTAGTTTATAATTTGAGGGAAACCATTTTAATAGGAAATTTTACCTGATTTACTATGGCACTCAATTCCTCTGATCTTGAATGACCAACCTTTTTCTCCTCATCACTGGCTGTGGGTTCTCTTCCATTCAGAATAGGTGCCTTGAATTGTAAATCACAAATCATTACAATCAGTAAAGGAGATCAAAGTCAAACACACTATCACCTCAGATAACATGCAAAATAACATTGAAGTTATGGTAGAAACCAAAAGATTGTTCTCATGTGCAAATTTCTATGCCACACAAACAATTTATTAAGACATTGAAAACATAAGTTATATGAGATGATTACAAGTAGCTAAGGTAAGTCAGTAACCATAACTTGCATGTAGTTCAAGCAGCATTTATATACGTGCACTAAATATCCAGTCATCAAAGGTTTTTTTTTTTTATTATTTTTTTTTTTAATATCACTGAGTGAATATTACTGGTGTGCATTACCTAAATCAAAAATTAGTGGTAAGAAGAAAAAAATAAATAAACTAATTAAAAGTAAACTAAATAAATAAAGAAAAGGCATACCTGATAATACCTCCGAAAATGTGCAGCATCACCTAAGATTCCTGGATTAGTGAAATTGACCATGGCATAAAACTCTTCAAGGTCATTCTGCAAGTAAAAATGCAAGGCTGTAATAAATAGAGGGGAGGGAGGGGGGGATTGAAGGCATGTGACATTCCGAAATCAAAAGATTGTGAACCTGCATTGGTGTACCCGAAAGCAAGATGCGGCGTTTGCATACAAGTGAAGCCAATGCCTGCCACACAAGTAAGACACGCTTGATATGAAATAAAATTCCAAAAGACACAAGAATACAAGATGACAGATAAGGTTATAAATATTGCCTGCAGTAGTCAACCTTACACATACCTTGTTTGTGATTGTCTGACCATTTTTAAGCCTATGAGCCTCATCACATATAAGGAGGTCACATGATCCACTATGGCTAAATTTTGGAGCATGCATTCTAAATGTCTCGTATGAAACAATCAGCACCTGTGATAACATCAAGTAAAATTGGTGCATAAGTAGAATAAAACCAACCAAATAATCCTGGTAAACTTCACCTGTGTTTTACTGCGAGGATTTGTGAAATTCTCAATTGCAGATAAACAGTCCTCTCTGCTGCTTTCACAAAGAGCAATAAGATGAACTCTATCCTGCACCCACTTTTTGATTTCTGCCTCCCAATTGTTTACAAGACTTGTCGGAGTAACTATAATAGCCTTTTTAACCATAGGTTTCCCATCAAATCCTTGACAGAGAAGAGTATAAAGCAATGTGATCGATTGCAAAGTTTTTCCCAAACTGCACAAAAGATTCTTACAATTATCATACCATCCTTAATAATTTCCCAAAATGCAATTATCAGAGTATTACCCCATATCATCAGCCAAAATGCAACCGAAGATATTGGCAGAAGCTTGTAACCCAGAGACACATCTGAACATAAACTGTACACCTTCTCTGCTTATAAGAACTTTCAGAAATCAGAAATTACAAACAATTTTACCAAGCATCGAAGAGAAAGTAGGTCTAAATGCTTGAAAACCGCGACAATCATGACTGAGAAATTTTCTTATTAGAATGTAAGATTAAACAATTAGAGGACAGAATTAAAATGTGCTATTTGAGCTAGTCCTAAATTCAACAAACAGTCTTAACAACATTTGAATCAATTACCATTCCATCAATGCCAAGGTGCTAAGAACACCAACCAAGTAACTTCATTACATCAGATGAAGAGTTATACCTTTGATGGGGTCGAAGGAATCGAACGAGCAAGGAATCAACACTTATAGGTGTCAAAACACTCCCTCCATCCATAGATTCTTCAGGTTGCCACAAAACCAACGGCTCGATCCCCGGAGGCAAATTCACAACTTCCTCCTGTTCATCATCCTCTTCAACTACTATTGGTTGAAATTTAACTAATGGAACCACATCAGAGCTGTTAGCGCCCCATGGGACAAATCGTTTACGAGCCGAAAGCCGCCGGAGTAAGTCCTCATTTGATTTACTCCAACCATTAGCAAATGGTGGCTTAAAAGGCTTCCTTGCTGAAAGAACTCGCGGAAGCGATGATTGTCGTTCCGCCACAAGATTCCCTCTATAATTCACCCAAATTAATCACAATTATGTACTTTAAATAAATGCGAAACTTATCACATTTAACCTAAATACTCAACTAACTAAAATCATCCAAAAACAAAATTAGTTGTTAGGTTAGTCCAAAATTCAATTAAAAATCGCAATAAAACCTAGAAAAATAGAAAATAATTCGAAATCGGATGAAATTGAGGTTGGAATTAGGGATTTGGGGGTGAAAATAGAGATATACCTAATTAGGGCAGCGACATTTTGAGATTTCAAATCGTTGTCTTTAATGGCGACATAATTAACAGGTTTATCATCTTCTTCATCGGCAACTTCGAATACTTCGTTGAGTTCATCATCGTCATCGTCGTCTTCAACCTGGAATTCTTCGCTTGAATCGGAGAGATCTGAAGCTAGATAAACTAGGTCTTCTTCGTCTTCCATTGAAGTGGTGTGGTGTTGTGTTGAGGAAGGAACTAGTGAGCGCGGAGAATGTTGAGTCTGTACTCTCCTAGACTACCTCTTAAAACTGGCGGCAAAAGTTGAAAATTCTATATTCCTTTTTAAAAACGACCGTAAATGTGTAGTTTAAGGTCTTATTTCTTCCTCTCATTTTTGTTAAAAAAGGGGGGAAAAAAATACTTCCTCCGCCCCTACGTTACATTCTTATTTCTCTCTATTATTATGTGAGAAATAAATGTTAAAAATAGGAATGTAATTTAGGGACGGAGGGAGTACAAAGCATGTGCAAACTTGAAGGATAATTTAGAAAGTATAATAAATAAAAAAAAAAGAATATAATAGTCTTTATATGTGGAGTTAATTGATGGTGGTGAGTGATGGCAGCAGTTGTCGTGTTGTGGGCAACAGAAAAGAAAGGATGGGGTTGCGGTTTGTGTTGTTGGTGCTGCTTGATGTATGCGGTGGAGGAGAGGCGTGAATTGGTGATTGGTAATGGCGGTTGATTGTGGTGCAGTTGTGGTGGGAAAATTTGGGGATAAAAAGGGGAGAAAATGAGTCATTAAGAGTCTTGGTCAACTCTGAAAAAAAAGTCAAGGTTGAGAATTTGATGGGAGATAGTCAATTATAACATTTTATACTTTAATAGGTTGTTAATTGCAACAATACATGTTTTTTATTAGGTAGCTTTTTCGCAAATTTTGGACTTTAATAGGTAGTTTTTCAAAAAAAAAAAAAAAAACTATATATTTTATACATAGTACAAACATATTTATTTGATACAATACATTAAAAATGCGAAAAATTCTAAGTTCGAATCAACTTTATGGGTCACTTTTTCCAAGTTGAGCTATAGCAAAGGAATGATAGTCGTCATGGGATGGGCTATATTGACAATTTCACAAAGGAAAGCGAGAGAGAGGGGTTCGAGAGTGACAAAGAAGCAAGGATCGGAGAGACAAAATAGAGAAAGAAAATAAAGGAAGGGAATTTTACAAGTGGGTGGCTGAGGGTGGTGCTAGGCGTGGCTAGATAACATAGGCAATTAAGTTTGCATGTATTGGAGAGAGCAAGAGCTGAAACGTGTAAGCACAACACGACATGACATGGGATCACGTGGACTTTAGCATGTCTAAATAGTTCTTTTACAACTTTTGACACATTAATTAGATCACAAGTTAACATATCACAAGTGAGTTATTTTAACATGTCACAACATATAACGAATTAGTCATTTAGATGGATCACAATATATGTGTACAAATTAACCACATCCATCTTTAATCTCTCCTTCTATATAAAGTAGACCATAATATTACTACTTTTAAAAGTGTAGTAATCAAGCTTATTAGCTTGAGGGACCACAGAAAGTTACGTATTCGTGATTTCGTGTAACACAAACTTGGAACAAAACAAACAATATGTGAAACATTTGGGCTCATCACTATAAATTTCAAAGAAGGGTATCAATAGTAAGGCAATTTAGAAGTAGCTAAGCAAAGAATATTATCTCAGTGACCACAAGCTATTCACACTAAAGAATGGAAGACGAGAAAGAGATAGAAATAATGGGCGTACCACTAATGGCTGAAGGTATGAAGATAGTTTGTCTGAAATCAGATTACAACAACAAATTCTTGCGTTAGATGTTCAAACACATGGTCTTCTTCAGTTTGCTGCTAACCATGTCATGGATCCATATGCCCAATTTGAGGTCGAGAAATCCAACACTTATGATGGTCTTGTCCATCTCAAATCCCGCTACAATAACAAATATTTGGTTAGGTACGTATGTATTCTTTTTTAAATTAACCTAGTGGGCTAATGGTAAGGGTTTAACCTCAAGACTTAAAGGTTAGGTTAAGGAATGGGATATATTCCCACCCAGAACTACTCTTTGAGGGCGTGAATTCATTCACTTCTCTTATAATTCTCTTATTACCTTCGTTTCTTGTTATATCTCACAATTATTACCCCTTTGTTGCAAATAATGAGAAAAGGAGGTAGTATTATAAGATATTGATAATTTTACTCAAACATTAGTACTAATGATCAATTATTTATTAATAATTCCGTTCTTTATTATCCTTTTAAGGTGGTCTCCAAATCACTATTGGATTACTGCATCAGCTAACAAAGTAGATGAAAATCAAAGCAACTGGAATTGTACATTGTTCAAGCCAATATATTTCAGTGATAATAATGATGATACACAAAAAATGCGACTTTTACATGTCCAACTTGGTCATTACGCATGCTTGTTGAGGCCTAATGCCTCTTTTGATTCATGCTTATTTGCTGGGTCAAAAGAAATTGATAATGACTCGTGTGATGTTTTCACTTTCGTAAATTGGGAATCACTGTTTAATTTACCCAAACATGTTGCATTTAAGGGGGAAAATGGTAAATATTTAGGTGCATTTGAACACAAAGGGATTCCATGTCTACAATTTTCTTATGACAATCTTGACAATCCTAAGGTCGCCCACGAGTTGTTCGAATCTCCTGATGGTACACTTTGCATAAAATCGAGTCATGTTGGAAAGTTTTGGAGAATTGGTGACGGTGATTGGATTGTAACTGATGCAAATGATCCTCGCGGTAGTAGCAACACTGGTGCAATGTTTAGGGCTGTTGTGCGTGACGTTAACGTCATTGCACTTCAAAACATGTCCAAAACTTGGTTTTGTAAGAGATTTACTCTTAATGAAAAGGAAAGCTTCCTGAATGCTGCTACTCAAAATGTTGACGAATTTGCAATACTAGAGATGATTGATTTGGGAACGGGGTCATCTTGTGTATGATGTAATATATCATCTCTTCAACGGCGGTTATGTTTATGTGCAATTTATTGTGTTCTTAGGTTTCATGTTTGGTTTGTGTGTTAGGTTTGATGCATGGTCTGTTGTGCGCTTTTTATTTATTTATTTATTTATTTTAAAGTGTTTGTACTCCCTTAGAGCAACTACAATGGTTAGCTAATTTATATAATAGCTTGGCATGCCACATCATCTTCTTAAGCTACAACAATTCAAGCTATTTGTTGCTCCAACGGTTAAGCTAGTTGTAAATTAATTTATTTTTAAATTTATAATATTTTTTATCTAATAAATATTTGCCAAGCTAATTAGCTCTACAAAGCTAATTTGCTTGCCAAAGCTAATCAACAAGATGTGCAACAATGGTGTAGCTACTAGCTTAAAATTTTTAATATTTGCAAGCTAGTCCCTTTTCTCAACCATTGGAGTTGCTCTTATATAGTTATATATCCAGTGATGGGGAGGGGACTGGAACCTAACTACTGAAAACCGATCCCTGAATTCAGATTAGACCAAAGGGTGAAGCGGGTGGAACACAAAAAAATTATACGTAGTATATGTAATGCATTGAGTGAAATTATATTATTTAGGTTCAAGAGAGTCATTCGTGTTTAGGGGTGAAACTTCGATTTTCGGTTTGGTTTATTGCCCAAATCGAAACAGAACCACAATATTTTGATTTAAAAAAATTGCAAATTGCACTTATGCTATTATTTTTTTGACAATTTTGAGCTCAATTTAGAGGCTTAAGGGCTAAAATATCCCTAAAACCTTAATGTAACATTTTTCGACACGCAAATCGATAAAAAAAATTAAATTGGGTTCTAATTTACAATCTATTAGTACTTTTGGGCTACAATTTGCAATTTTTTTTTTAAAAAAAAAATGGCTACAACTTGCATTGCAAAATACAAACTTTAAAAATGTAATTAACAAATTTTCCAATCTTATCGTAAAATATGCATTAAGTAATATAATTCATCAACTATCAATGACAATGAAATTACCCCTTTACATTACAAAAATAAGGAGTTGGAAAAATAAACAATTCAACACATGATAAAAAAAAAAAAACTTGTGATCTAAAAAAATAAAGAAAATGTATAAACTAATACTCCATATCATTTGAAAATAATTATTTATACATATAAAATACTTTGAAAAAAATTAATCTTACATAGTATATTTTTATTTTATAATTTTAAAAATGTGAATAGTTGTGTGTCAATTGTTGATCGAGAGGTTGGGAGATCTTACTAAAGTTAGTTTAATTATAATAGTCTTTGAGTTATGTACAATCTAATATATCATATCATATAACTAATATATAAAGCTAAACTTTTAGCCAGGCGACGAGACAACGACACTTAGCGTTCCAACTTTTCGCCAAGTGTCGTGCCACGTAGGATAGAGTTATATAGAATTCAATTTGTAGGATAAAAAAGGTAGTTTAGAATTTTATTTTCAATCAAATTTGGATAGAATTTTAGGATAAAATTGTTAATTTAGAGTTTTATTTTTGATAAAGTATCAATATTTCATATGTACAAATTAAATTATAATTTTATTCAAAAAAAAAAATTAGATTATAACTCTCATAAATTATCATATAAATTTTTTTTTATCATAATTTTTTTTGGAACGAAGGAATTAGTTCAAAATGTACCACGTCCATGGTTTATAATATATTCTAATCAATTAAAATAATATACTTCACAATCTAATATAATTTTATTATTGTGTATAGACCTGTCAATCAGGTCGGGTCACGAGTCATTTCAGACAAGGTCAAAAAAAAATTTCACCAATATTATTATTATTTGTCATTACATGCCTACAAATTTAAATTGTCACAAAAACACGTCAATTCCTAACTAATTTTGTATCAATGATATGTTTTAAAATTTGACATATAGATTAAAATATATCTTTAAATTTAATAAACAACCCGGGCATCGCACGGGCACAAAACTAGTAACTAATATATAAAGCTAAACTTTTAGCCAGGTGACGAGACAGCGACACTTGGCGTTCCAACTTTTTGCCAAGTGTCGTGCCACGTAGGATAGAGTTATATAACATTCAATTTGTAGGATAAAAAAGTTAGTTTAGAATTTTATTTTCAATCAACTTTGGATATAATTTTAGGATAAAATTGCTAATTTAGAGTTTTATTTTTGATAAAGTTCCAATATTTCATATGTACAAATTGAATTATAATTTTATTCAAAAAATAATTAGATTATAACTCTCATAAATTATCATATAAATTTATTTTTTATATCATAATATTTTTTTAGAGCGAAGGAATTAGTTCAAAATAGCTTAAAAATGTACCACATACATGGGTTATAATATATTCTAATCAATTAAAATAATATACTTCACAATCTAATATAACTAGATGAAGCCTGTGCGATGCACGGTTTGTTTGAATTTTTAAAAATAATTTCTTTATACATATATTTATGTGCTAAAATTTGTTATATATTTAGATAAAATTCCTAATAAGAAAAGATAATATTTTATATTTAATTAATTTAAATTGAAAAATCTCATTCACCAATTTTGCTTACGTGTCAGTTAAATTATTTAATTCTAAAAGAAATTAATAATCTCATATTTAATTGGCTACTACTAAAATTTATTATCCTACGTGACACAATATGAAAATTAGATCTTACGTGGCTCTCTAAAAACTCGGGAAAAAACTCCCCTTTATATATATATATATATTAGATTTTATTATTGTGTGTAGACCTGTTAATCAGGTCGGGTCACGAGTTATTTCAGACAGGGTCAAGAAATGTTTTTCCACCAATATTATTATTAGTCATTACATGTCTACAAGTTTAAATCGTTACAAAAATACGTCAATTGCTAACTAATTTTGCATCAATGATATATTTTAAAATTTGACATATAGATTAAAATATATCTTAAAATTTAATAAACAACCCGGGCATCGCATGGGCACAAAACTAGTATATATATAAAGGAGAGTTTTTCCCCGAGTTTTTAGAGAGTCACGTAGGATTTAATTTTCTTAGAGCGCCATGTAGGATTATATATTTAAGTTGTAGCCAAATAAATGAGAGATTATCAATTTCTTTTATAATTTAATAATTCAAATGTCACATAAGCAAAATTGGCGAATGGGATTTTAAAGCTTAAATTTATTAAATACGAAATATTATCTTTTGAGATTAGGAATTTTATATAATATTTTAAACTAATATAATAATAATTTTAATAATCACATAAATATGAAACTGATTTTTTAAAAAAAAATACTAACAAGCCGTGCATCGCACGGGCTTCATCTAGTATATATATATATAATAATAGTTATAATAGTCTTCAATAGTTAGCACTGCTAGTTTTCATTAATGTAATACATTTTACCTTTAAATAAACTACGAATGTTGGATATCCAAATTACTCGATCTAATAATTTTTGTATACAAGATATCTAAAATTTTCGGATATGAATTCATATATCATTAATAATTTATTTTTTTTGATAGAGTTTTAAATTGGGTACCTATCTCACGAAACCCATGGTATGGCCTATTTTGGCATGCCTAAGCATTTCATTTGATAATTTGGACACATCACATCATGTAGCAAGTGCGTTATTACGACACACCACAACGGCACACCATGTAGTAGTTCATCAAGCAAAAAAAAAAATATCCTCCCTCCAAATAGATAAGAAGAACTTGGTCTTTCATAAGCTTAAAATCGCCCTAATAAAGATAATGAAAAACCTTGTCATTATTCAATAAAGAAACGATGTCCCTTCAAAAAAAGAAAGAGTTATTATAGACCTAATAAAAAAACCAAAATAGAAAAAGAAAAAAAAAATATCAGAGCTTGTTTATAACATGTGGACCATAATTGACACGCTAATTGTATATACTACCTCCGTTATAGGTTATGTGCAACGATTAGACATTTTCCCTCTCCACTTTATATCAAATTGTTGCATTATTGTCATGATTCTAGACTACATTTTAAAGAGTATGTATTCCCTCGATCTCTATTTTTTTTATCCATTAATAATTTTTGGGTTAAACTTTAAAATTTTTAAGAGCATCCACAATGTTCGAGGTGAGCTACTAGCAAGCCATTGCGGAGCTCATGGCCGGCCCATATCATGTGCAGCCTGTGTGGCTGCACAGGGCCCAAATATGTATGGGGCCTTAAATTATGAGAAATATATACTTTGTATAAATTATCAGCTACAATATATATGTGGCATGTATATTCAATGTGGCTTGGTGGTTTGATGTTTATAGTTACTCTTAGGATGAATTTATGTTCAAACCCACTGAAGTCTCTTAATTCCATTTTTTTTCCTTTCCAAAAAGCAAAGTAATGCCTTTAACTTTTTCTTTAGTGCATAAGCAATGCCTTTATATGCTTTCAAAAAAAAAAAAAATGCCTTTATATTTCATTTGAGAACATTATGAGTATAATTCATTCTTTTGTTTTATTAAATAAAAATAAGTCATGAGTATTATATATATATATATATATATATATATATATATATATATATATATATATATATATTAAAATGCAATGATGAATATATATACTACCTTCGTTACATATTATGTGCAACAAAAATATCGACATAGACTCCTAGACAAAATTTGTATGTGAGTGCGTGGTAAATAGAGAGAGAAATATAAAAAAGCATGTGATGAGGAGAGAGAGATAGAGAGAAATGACAAATTGACAACCAATAAAAGGAAAGAAAACATTTGTTGTAAATAAAGTGTAGCATCTATTTTTAGTAAATGTTGCACCTCATATGAAATAGATGTAGTATGTGAGAGTGAGGGGTAGCTCAAGTGGTTAGAGTTTCCCTCCCGATTCCAATAGATCTTGGGATCGATTCTCACCCCGCCCTTGTGGCTCTCTAAACACCAAAAAAAAAAAAAAAAAAAATAGATGTAGTATATATGTCATTTTAATGATAAAATTAATTAAATGGAAAAATTTTATACTATGTACTCCGTATTTGCACAGGGCCTCCAAAGGTTGGGACGGCCCTGGTGGAGCTAGAAGGGTTGTACGAGCTTTGATGAAACTACATATCTATACAAAGCTATGTAATTTCACTTTATCCAAAGCCACTTTGATATCACATGATTATCTTTTACTCCCTCCATTTTTAAATTTTTGCTCCATTTCTCCATGTGCGGATTTTTAGAAGAAAAAAAATAAAATATGGAGGTAATGGAGTAAGAGAAAGAATAAAAATTGTAAAAAGCAAAAGTAGTTGAGAAAATTAGAAGAGAGAGAATATAAAATTAATAAAATATGATTTATGTTGGATTTAGGTAAGAGAAATGAATTAAATATTGTAAAAGATTTTCAATTAATGAAACGGAGCAAGTATTTAAAAATGACCGGAAAAAAAAAGTGGAACAAGTATTTAAAAACAAAAGGAGTATACATTCACGATAATTTATGATTAAAGTTTTGACCCAAAAAAATATCAATGGAGCAAAAATGAAAGGACAAGGGAGTCGTAATTAGGGGTGTACATGAACAGGACCGGACCTGAAAACCGACCTGACCCAGACCTGTTGGGACCGGACCTGACCCGGACCTGTAGATTCAGGTCCGGTCCCGGTCCTTGAAAATCAAGGTTTCCGGTCCCGGTCCGGATCAGGTCCAAACCCGGGGTTTTCAGGTCTGGACCTGAAACCTGTAAAAAATGCGTTTTTTTATTAAAAAAAAAAAAAATCCCAAATTTCAAAAGAAGTCAGTTGCATTTTTGTAAACCCACTAACCCTAACTCACTCCTCACTCACTCTCTCTCTCTCAGCCGACACCACACCAACACCCACTCCCTCCAGACCACCGCCCAGGCGCCCAGACACCAGTCGGCAGTCGCCACCGCCCACCAGACCAGCAGCGACTACACGCTGCATCACCTGCGAGGCTGCGAGTCTGCAACGACTACACCCTGCATCTGCACGAAAACGGTGTGAATTGTAAGTTTTTTTTTTTTAAATTAAATCTAATTATATTTGGTATTGTTTATAAAGATTGTATTGCTTATAATTCTGGGTTTATAATTCTGATTTGGTATTCTGATTTTCTGGGTTTATAATTCTGATTTGGTATTGCTTATAAAGATTGTATGATGTTTGCATGTTTGTAAGTTATGTTTTGTAGTTCATTTTTTTCGAATTCATGATTTTTTTTGAGGTTTTTTTAGTTCTGTTTTTGATTCATTTTTTGAGGTTTTTTTAGTTTTGTTATTGATATTTTCGGATTTTCTGTAAACAGGTCCATAAACAGGTCTATAAACAGGTCCAAAAGGTTATTTATTTTCTTTTTAAAAAAAAAAAAAAAAAAACACACACAAAACAGGTCTGTTCAGGTCTAGACCTGACCCGGACCTGATTTCTCAGGTCTGGACCTGACCCGGACCTGCTGAATCAGGTCCGGTCCCTGGTCCTCAAAATTGGCTGATTCAGGTCCCGGTCCTAACAGATCCGGTCCGGTTTTGGACCGGTGTACAGCCCTAGTCGTAATCATGAAAACAAAAAGTAACATGGTCATGTAATTATTTAACTCGCAATTCAAACAATGTGTGAAGCACGTGAGCTTATCCACTCGGGTCCAGTTACTCTACGTAACAGCATAAGAAGTGGGTATAAATAATATGGCAATTTGGAACAAGCTATGCAAAGAAAATTAATACTAGCACTTGTAGAAGTTGAGAGAGTAATATAAGGAAGAGAGAGATATTCAAAGATAACATAAAAATGGCGTCTATACCAACAACGGCGGTACCAACAACGGTTGCAAGTAAGGTAATCTGTCTGAAATCAGACTATAATAACAAATTCCTGCGCTATAAGAATGACATAGATAGTCAAACATATGGCCTTCTTGAGTTTGCTGGTGATGAGGTAATGGATCAATTTGCCCACTTTGAAATTGAGCAATCCAAGACTTATGATGGTCTTGTCCATCTCAAATCCCGCTACAATAACAAATATTTTGTTAGGTATGCATTTTTAGGCATATGTTTCTAATTATTTGCAAGGATTTTAAATAAAGTGTTACTACATAGATAATATCTGATCGTTACGAATAATTCAAAACGAACGTAGATAATATCTAATCGTTGCTAGTGATGACTTTATTACAACTTGATATAGTTTTGTTTGGAGAATGATATGCTACCTCCGTTTCACATTTTTTGCAACTTTGAAGGGTGCATGGACTCCTAGGCAAAATTTGTTTGTGAGTGTAAGATAGAGAGAGAAAAATAAGAATGCATGTGATGAGGAGAGAGAAAGAGAGAAATGACAACCTATATAGGAAAAAAAAAATATTAGTTGCAAATAATATGTAGCATTCATTTTTGGCAAAAGTTGCAAAAAATATGAAACAGAGGTAATAGTTCTGATATTCTCTAAAAAAAAGGAGCATGTATGTAAGTAATGTAACTATATTATATAAGATACAAAATATATAAGATGTTTATGTTGAATACGGTCAACTAGTCAATATCAAGTCGAGTTGATCAAATTTGAGTTTGGTTAGTGATAGGTTAAGTTGAATTTGGTCGAGTCGATATTGATGAATTGAATGAATATTGATCCGGGTTTCAATAAGTTAAATTTGGTTTGGGTCATTCTCAAGTCCAAGTCGGATTTGGTTCAGGTTAATAGTTTGTGAGTTATATTCTGGTCAAACAAACCTATGTGATGAGAGAAATAGAGTAGAGAAGGAAAAGAGGCCAAACGAATCTATGTGATGTGAGATAGAGAGAATTTATAAATTAAAAGAGAAAGTGATGCTATTCAATTAGAAATTAAACTTCTTTATTTAAAAATTAACAAAATTTCGATGTCATTCCGTTAATAATGGATTGTATGGTTTATTTATAGGTGGTCTCCCATTCACAATTGGATTAGTGCATCAGCCCACAACATAGATGAAAATCAATGCAATTGGAGTTGTACATTGTTCAAGCCAATATATTTTAGTGGTGATGATGGTACACAAAAAATGCGACTTCTGCATGTCCAACTCGGTCAATATGCATGCTTGTGGAAGGACAATGATGTTGCCTCTTTTGATTCATGCTTAAAAGCAGGGTCAAATGAAACTAATAAAGACTCGTTTGATGTTTTCACTATCGTAAACTTGTTTAAAATACCCAAGCATGTTGCATTTAAGGGAAATAATGGCAGATATTTAGGTGCGGTCGAAATAAGAGGTCTTCCGCTTCTTCAATTTTCATTCGATAATCTTGATGATCCTAGAGTCGCCCATGAGGTGTTCGAAGCTCCTGATGGTACACTTAGCATAAAATCGAGTTACGTCGGAAAGTTTTGGAGGCTTGGTAACAATGAATGGATCGTAACTGATGCAGATGATCCTTGTGGTAGTAGCAACAACGCTGATGCAAAGTTTAGGCTTGTTGTGCGTGACCTTAATGTCGTAGCACTAATAAACATGTCCAACACTTGGTTTTGCAAGAGATATACGACTCGTGTCATTGAAGACTCTATGAGAGCTGAAACTGAACATGTTGACATGTTTACACCACTAGAGATGTTTGATTTGGGAACTTAACGGGCCGCGCCGTTCTATATGTGAAATGATACTAGCCACATGAGTTCCTTTTATTTTTCATTCTATCTCTCTCCTTTTAAAAAAATTGTTCAAGAGACTATGAAAATAAAAGTGTAACAACTAATAAAACAAAGGAAATATATCATACTTCAATGGTTCTGATATTTATGTTTTCTATTTAAGAAATAAACAAATTGTATTTATAATTTTATATACTATGTATGTTCTCTATTTATTATGTTCTCAATCTAAGAAATCAATGAGTTATTGGGCCGGAACGGTGCAAAGGCCTATCACATGTATTTATATATCAAGACCAAAAAACATGTATTTACATATGCTCTCTTTTGTTCCCAGGGTTCAAATGTTCAATGTAAAAGTCATACATTTATTTTTGTAGTATGTGTGAATGTGTGATGGTATGGCTTATGGAATGATAACCAATAAAGGAGGCTAGAAGAGTAGAAGGGTGCCACATTTTAATCAATTATGATGGCATGGATGGAAAATGGAATGCAACGGTAACAAACAAAGGAGATTAGGAGAAGCAACATGACGTGTAGTTTTTTTTTTATTTTTTTATTATTATTATTATTATTATATATATATATATATATATATATATATATATATATATATATATATATATATATATATATATATATATATATATATTAAATGAAACATACCTTTTAAGTATGAACGAACTTTACGGAAAAGATTAAGTAATGATAACGGCCAAATTAATCAAAATAATTTATACACGTACTACTACTACTAAGAGTACTAACTAATTTAATCCTTCTCTAATCTTGATTTTTTAATTATTTTGATAAAGTAGATTGTTTACCTACTGTAATCAACTCCTAAGATAGCGTGCCAAAAATGACGGAGTACTTTTTCAAATGTTTTGAACTAGTCATACATGACTCTAATAAGGGCATATTTGTCCATTCACTTATAACAACCTTATTCATTAATACCAACAAATGCAAATTTTTTTTGTTAATATTGGTATAATTTGTTGTTGGTATCATGTGGCCGATGTGGGTTATTAGAGTCATATATGACTCTTATTACTAGAGTCCTAGCAATCCTCGTTTTTCTAGCTTAGCTTAAAAACACGCTCAGTCATAAAAAGTAACATATTTTCAACAAAAAAAAAATGAACAGTTATACATTCGTACGACACACCACACACTCAATAAACAACAAATATGTGAAACACATGTTCTCAGTCCAAGTATTGGACTGTCCAATAATAATACATATGAAAATTAAGATCTATAAATGGCATGACAATATTAGTTTACCTATCACAAGATATAATATTTGTAGATCGAAGTTAACAAAGGAGAGGGAGAGAGAGAGTGTGATAAAAATGAGTCTACCACCACTGGCTTTAGGTATGAAGATAATGTGTCTAAAATCAGCTAAAAACAATAAATTTTTGCGTTATAGGTATGAAGATGTCCAAACACATGGCCTTCTTCAGTTTGCTGCTGATCAAGTTACGGATCCATATGCCCAATTTGAGGTCCAGCAATCTATAGATTTTGATGGTCTTGTTCATCTCAAATCTCGGTACAATAATAAATATTTGGTTAGGTATGTACTACATACTCTTTTCTTTTTTTACACAGTATGGTTCGATATAGAAGAAATATAATGACTATGGACTAATAATGTTAACTCTAATAATGTTTGTTGCTATCACATTGTACTGTACTTAATTAGATAGTATTACCAATTTACCGTGATATAAAAATAATTCTTCATAATCTACATCTATATATATCTATTTATACTTAGTTAGTATTTAAAAACAAGAGTCACAATCATTCATATGCCACATATCCTCACAACTCACTCATATGCCACATGTTACTTCTCTTGCCATTTTAATATTAAAAAAATTAAAGTAAATGTATTACATAATGTTAAAGTCTTTATGCATTCCGTAACTTGCACATTTAAGTAAGAAAATAAAGTGTTTTATTTCACCATGATAAAATAAAGTTGAATTAAATAATAAAAAGTTTTTTTATCTCTTAAACTTAAAATATAGCTTAAATTAATATGTCATTTCATATTCCACAATATTCATGTAGATATATCTAACTAAATTCTTTCATCTTCTTCCATAATTCCACCCTCACTTTTTTTTTCCTTAATAAGTTTTCACAGCATTCGACTCAATAGTTATGTAACAATAATTTCGTAGTTTCAACTATTGAAAACCATACTTTTGTATAAAAATAAGGAAATTTTGATATTTACCACCTTCAAATAACCACTTAATTGAATTTACCACCTCCAAAAAAAAAGATTTACTTTACCACCACCAAAATTTCTAAAAATTTGATTTTACCACCAACTACCGGATTCCGTCCATGAATCCGTTAGTAGGGCCCACATTTTTGACGTTTCTTCTTTATCTTCCCCGATCTTCCATGTCAACCAACCAGCAAGCAACGAAATCAACTACCTCAGTTGGCGGAATTTTTTGTGGGTTTCGCGTCTGGGTGGTGGTGATTTTGGGTTGCGATGGTTTCGCGTCTGGGTGGCGTGATTTCTGGTCTGGGGTTAGGTTGGTTTTGGGGTTAGGTTGGCTGGGGTGGATTGCGGTGGTTTCGCGTCTAGGTGGTGGTGATTTTCGGGTCGCGGTGGTTTTGCGTCTAGGTGGCGGTGGTTTCTGGTCTGGGTTTGGATGGTGGTGGGGTTGGTCGTAGCTGTTAGGTACGTGGTGGCTAGGGTTTTGAGGTCGGAAATTGGTGGAAAGGGGTAGAAATCGGTGCGGCTATGGCGTGCGGTGCGGTGGTAGCGGTTAGGTGGTGGGGTTGGTCGTAGCTGTTAGGTGGTGGCTAGGGTTTTGAGGTCGGAAATTGGTGGAAAGGGGGTCGAAATCGGCGCGGCTGTGGTGTGCGGTGCGGTGGTAGTGGTTAGGTGGTGGTGTTGGTCATAGCTGTTAGGTGGTGGCTAGGGTTTTGAGGTCGAAATTAGTGCGGTGGCTGTGGGTCTCGACGGTGGCTGGTAGCGATTAGGTGGTGGGGGCTGGTCGTAACGGTTAGGTGGTGGGGCTGGTCGTAGCCGGTCCGGCGGTGGGGGTCCCGACGGTGGCAGCAACCACCGGTTGCTTGATGGGGATTTTTTTAATAATTTTTTATGTTTTTTTTTTAATTTTTTTAAAACTTACCCAATAATATGGCGACACGTGTGCAAGGTAGGCCCCACTAACGGATTTTTGGACGGAATCCGTTAGTTGGAGGTGATTGGTGGTAAAACTGATGTTAAATTTTTTTATGAGGTGGTAAAGTAAATGTTTTTTTTTTTTTTTTGAGGTGGTAAATTCGACAAAGTCGTTATTTGAAGGTGGTAAAAATCAAAATTTCCTAAAAATAATCTAAGTTATAATCCGTGCATTGAACGGGCCAAAATGTTAGTTAGTGCAAACAAAAGGTTATAATCTAAGTTATAACTTAAATACTTTGTTATTAATGACTCAATAATCAAGTAATGTTTTTGGATGGAACATTTTTTATGATGAGTGCAGCCTAAACTCAATCAAATTAAGTTGCATGATTAATTATTCAATCTCTATGTTAGAATTTAGAAGTATGTATTTATTCATTGTTTTAGGTGGTCTCCCAATCACTATTGGATTACTGCCTCAGCCGACAAATTAGATGAAGATCAAACCAATTGGACTTGTACATTGTTCAAGCCAATCTATTTCATCAATAACGATTCCCAAAAAATGCGACTTTTACATGTCCAACTTGGTCATTTTGCATGCTTGTGGAGGCTCAATGCACCTTTCGATTCATGCTTATTTGCTGGGTCAAATAAAATTGATAAAGACTCTTATGATGTTTTCACTTTCATAAACTGGGAATCGTTGTTTAATTTTCCTAAGCATGTTGCATTCAAGGGGGACAATGGTAAATATTTAGGTGCATTCGAACAAAAAGGGATTCAATATCTATCATTTTCGTATGACAATCTTGAAGATCCTAAGGTCTCCCACGAGTTGTTCAAAACTCATGATGGTACACTTTGCATAAAATCGAATCACCTTGGCAAGTTTTGGAGGCTTGGTGACCGTGATTGGATCGTCGTCGATGCAGATGATCCTCGCAACACTACTAACACTGCTGCAACGTTTAGGGCTGTTGTGCGTGACGTTAACGTCGTTGCACTACTAAACATGTACAAAACTTGGTTTTGTAAGAGATTCACTACTGACAAGGAAAACTTCTTGAATGCTGCTACTCAAAATATAGACGAATGTGCAATACTGATGATAATTGACTTGGGAGGGGATCTATCGTCCAATACATGCACGAAGTAATATGGTTATTATATTTATGTACTCTTTATCATCTCTTCAATAAATGGTTATTATGTACAATTTAAGTTTTCAATTTCAATAATAAATGGTTACAAGATGCACTATGTCGCGTGTATCATTTTTGGAGGTGGTGATACATGTTTAGGGACAAGAGAATTGCACTCAGTATCGATTGTAATAAGTGATGTGTCTAATTCATATGATAATTTCACCCCTGTTTCGTGATCTTATTATTTGAGCTTATTTGTTTCCTTTAGAGCCATTTTAACCACTAATATATATGTTCTGCACTTCTACTATGTGTTAATGTGTTATTGTAGTGTTAATCGTATTTTATAGGAACTAGCCTTCTGGCCCGTGCAATGCACGGTTTATTTATAGGTAATTAGGTATACTATATAAATAATTATTTTTTAACATATTTATATTGGCAAATGAATAGTTTATAAAGGAGAAGAAGAGGTAAAAATTGAATGCAATTGTAGTAGAAATTAAACCGGAGGAAAGTGAACTAAACAACATTCAATAATTTATACATGTATTGAATTAAAGTTTTTTTTTTCATATGAGAAAAGGGATTAAAAAAAGAAAGATTAAATGAAGTGACATGTGGCATTGGAGAAAAAAAATGAAATATATATGTGGCACTATAGGGATGATGGTTTTTTGTTTTTAAATACTAATAAAGTATAGAGTATAGATATAGATATAGATATAGATTAGCGTTTTAGGACACGTAGTTTCAATCGTTTTAGATCACCGTGGGGAAAATTAGGACTTTGGATCGCATTTGATCTAGTGTCGTTTCAGACATATTTGGACCTAGTTGGTAGTAGCAGCCCACAAAAAAAAAGAATGTTGGACTGCCATTTCCAATCCATAATTTCCCATTAGATAAACTACTCCCTCCGCCCCTTTATTACATGCCTGTTTCTCATTTTGCACGGGAATTAAGAAAGTTAAAGATTCCTTAAAACTAATAATTGGGAGTATAAATATGCATGTGGGGTTAGAGAGAGATAGAGAGAAAGAAAAAGTGGTTGGGAATTAGGAGAGAGAAAGTATTGGAAATTGATGTTAAAGTACAAAAAAGAAAAAGAAAAAAGGTGACAAATTAAATCATCAAAAAGAGAATAATATTGTCAAAAAGTACAACCTATAAATAGAAATAGGCACTTAATTTTGATCACCCCAAAAGAGAATGCAGGCATGTAATAATGGGACGGAGGGAGTATTATATTGGGCTCCATCCCATAAAATGCAGCTCTCTCAAATCCCTCATTTGCTGCAATTTCAATTTAAATGAATTAATATTTTTATACTTAAATTAGAAAGTTCAAATTTATTAATTTAATTATAACAACTTTATTTAATTTTGAAGTATAAAATACAGTAGTACTTATAAATTAGAAAGTTCAATGGGGTAAAGACTAAATACGGTCCCAGAACTTTCGTATTACGCTCACTTTTAGTCCCTCAAAAACTATTTGTGCCATTTTAGTCCCGCAACCACCTTTTTTGGTGTTTGTCAGCCAAAAGTTGAGGGACTTTGATGACTAAGCAAGAGTTTAGGGACCATGACTCATTTTTTTTTCCTTAAGAATATATTAAAAAATTAATCTTTTAATATTTTTTAAACCCAGCCTCCTCTTCTCATTCTCTCTCCTCTCCATCTCCTAAGTTTCTTTCTCTCTGATCTCCGCCTCCCTCCTCCCTCTTTCTCTATCATCTCCGCCTCCCCCCTCCCTTCTCATTCTCTGTCCTTGGTTTTTGAAGTCCAGCACCACCCACCCCCAGGGCTTTTGATCGGATTCGACCACTATCAATTAATGGTTTTTTAGGTCGAATTCGACCATGAAAACTCCAGATCTGGGGTTTTCATGGTCGAATTTAACCATATAAACCAAACGTTGAAGATTTCATAAGGTACGTTGAGGAATTTTTTTTTAAAATTTTTTGGGTAGTGATGGTGTTGGTGGTGCGTGTGGTGGGTGTGGTTGTGCGTGTGTGATGGTGCTGGTGGTGGTGCGTGTGGTGCTGGTGGTGGTGCGTGGCTTAGGCTGGGTTTGTGGTGGCTGTAGGCTTAGGCGGGTTTAGGGTTAGGGTGGGGATTTCTTGATTTTCTTTCTTCAGATCTTAAAAATTCAAGCCATTTTTTAAGGGATAAATATGGGTGGTACAATGTTGGTGGTGGTTTGGACGATGGCAGCGGGGTGGTAGTTTAATTTAGAAGAGGGTCGAGCGGCAGCGGGGGGTGGTTTAGAAGAGGGCGGCTACGGTGGTGGTTTAGATGGGGGTGGCAGCAACGACGGTGGTCTAGATGTGGCGACGACGACGAGTGTCGAGGGGTAGTTGAGATGAGGGCAGCAGGATCGATGGTGATGGTGGTCTGTGAAGTTTATCGTGATGGAAAAGTGTTAAGGTGGTGTCGGTGGTGGGTTCGGCAACTGATAATGTTTGATTAATTTATATTAACTATTTAATTATTATGATTTAGAAGCAGAGGAAGTATGATTTTGCCCAATTTGTTGAATAATTTGTGTAGAATTCATGATTTTGTGATAAATTAGGGGTTTTGATTTGTATGATCGATTGATTAGTGGAGTTTGTTGAATTTTTATGGTGCTGGTGGTGCGTGTGATGGGTGTGGCTAGTGGTGTTAGTCGCCGTCGTCGGCGCTGGCTGTCGGCAGCGGAAGGGGGAAGGTGGCTGAGCTTTTTAAGAGTGGCTGGTTTTTTATTAATATTTTTTAAGCAAATAATTAAAAGATTTATTTTTTAATAAAATCTTAAGAAAAAAAAATAATAAAACAAAAAATAAAATGAGTCATAGTCCCTAAACTTTTGCTTAGTCATCAAAGTCCCTCAACTTTTGGTTGACAAACACCAAAGAAGGTGGTTGAGGGACTAAAAGGGCACAAATAGTTAGAGAGGGACTAAAACGGCACAAATGCGATAGTTTAGGGACCGTATTTAATCTTTACTCAAGTTCAATGGTATTCTTTCCTAAATTGGATCACAATAAAGTCCTACACGTCTTTAACAATATTACCAAAATTTGGAGCATATTGATATTGCTTTGGGGCCGAGATTTGGGGATTGGCAGTGGCGTCTTGTTACCTTGTCATTTGCTTTTAGAGGGCTTGGTGTTTATTCTGTGAGTGATATTAGGCATTATGCTTTTCTCGTTTCTCATTTGCAGTCAGCTGGCTTGCAAACTCAACTTCTACGGCGTGCTAGTATAGTTGGTCTTGGTCGTGCCTTTGATGAGGCAGAGGTCCATTTAATAAAACCGTAGATTATGAAATTTTTAGTAATCCTAGTGAGATCGCTGCCCAAAAACTTATGAAGAAATTGACGGATATTTTATTTCACAAAGGTTACTGCTTCTGCTATATCCACGTTTTTATCTCCCTGTCAGTTAGCTTTTTAGAAGTCTCATCAAGGAGAACACACCTCGACTTGGCTTCGTGTGGACGTGTGGTCCCTATTTCTGGTCTGGATCAAATGATGAATGCTAAGACTTATCGTTGTGTGTTGTGCTATCAATTGGGTGTTTCTTTATTCTCTATTTTGGCATCGTGCTCTACTTGCTCTAAGGTTTTTGTTGGGGATATTTTTAGGGATTATGCTGTATCATGTGCTGGTATGGTGGGTATTAAACATCGCCATAATGTTGTTCGGGATACTCTTCTTGATGTATGCTATCAGTTTGGGATTTTAGCAAGAAAAGAGATTGACATTGGGTTGTCAGGGGGAACGATGGGGCCCTCATACCTGAATATAGGTGTGCAGAAATGGACCTGGACCGGAAAACTAAACGATATCGAACCGGATCGGATCGGGGGATTTCGAGTCGGTCTTCGGTCCTAAAAAATGGCGATTTCGGGTTTCCGGTCCGGTCCGGGTAAAAACCAGAATATCCCGGTCCAGACTGGAATGGATCGAAAAGTGTATTTTTGTAATTTTTTGGGTGAAAATTTTAATTTTGAAGGTTAAATTTCTAAAAAAATTAGGTACAAAACTTTTAATTTATGAATTCTAGGTGCAAAATAGGAAAGCACGAAGAAAAAAAAAAAAAAAGAATATAACCAGTCCAAAACCAGACCTGAATAAACAGGTCTGGACCGGTTGATTACGGTCCGGTCCCGGTCCCAAAAAAAGTCGATTTCAGGTTCCGGTCCAGTTTTGGACTGGTGCCAGCCCTACCTGCATATGTGTTGCTTTACTCTTGAGAACAAGGTCGCAATGTGTGTGTTGACTTTACTGGGTCATCTCCTTTGACTCAGATTGGGTTGTGACTTCGCACCTAGGCGGGTTGTGATTGATGCGGCTCGTCGTAAGCGGATCAAGTATGAAGCATTGAAGCTAGTTGTCAGGCTATTAAATTAGGTATGGTTTCCTTTCTTTCTCTACCTCTTTTCTTGGGGATTTAGAGAAGGAGGTGGTTGCGTTGCTAAAGCGGATCCAGAAGTTCTCGAAGACTCAAGACACTGGGGCACGTGTTGCATCTCATATCTTCACTAGGATAGGATTTGCTATATCTAGAGAAGTGGAGGCCCAAATTGTATCTCGATTTTCCTCTAATTTCTTGTAATTTGGTTGACTTTAATTTGTTCCTCCTGGAGGGGTTGTGACTGATGCGGCTCATCAAAAGCAGGTCAAGTACGTAAGAATCCAGTTGGACAATTGGATATGGTTTCCTCCCCTTCTCCTTTTTCTTCACTTGGAGAATTAGAGAAGGAGACAATTGCGTTGCTAAAGAGAGTTCAGAAGTTCTCGATGACTCAAAATATTGGGGGACGTGCTGATGCTCATATTTTCAATAAGTTTTGCTATCGCTAGAGGAGTGGGTACCCAGATTGGGTCTTGACTTCCCCCTAATTTTCAATAAGTTGTATGACTTTGTCTATTTTTGAGATATAATAATAATAATAATAATAATAATAATAATAATAATAATAATAATAATAATAATAATAATAATAATAATAATAATAATAATAATAATAATAATAATTTTGGTGCAAATAATAATAAAAATAATAATGATAAGTATATAAGTCATAGCCTCATAGGAATTGTTCACCTTAAAAATATTTAGTATATAAGCCAGAATTGCAGCTAATGTATGAAACCTCTCAAAGCATTCTCGTCTAAAAAAAGATAAAGATGCAATCAATTTAGTTCCAATTAAACAAAATTATACGTATTACAAAATGCACGATATAAGATACATACATATACTCAATAATAACACAATAATATACTATTTCTTCTTAAGATAAAACTACAAATTAAAATGCATGATAAATATACAATGTTACTTTAACTTTGTCAAGTTCAGCTTTACACCTCCTTCATGATCAACACCAATTTCACATTAATCAGAACCTGCATCAAGAGAGAAATCGACCTTTATACGGAGTAATTAACAATGTATAATAACATGCATTTTTATTTACATTTGATTTTTTTTAGGCATAATAACAAGAATTGACAATATAATACTACCTCCGTTTCCTATTATGTGCAACAATAGAATATTTTATGTCTCACAAATAATACCTCTTTGTTGCACTTTATAAGAAATGGAGGTAGTATTACAGATTTACAGAACATTAACCGTCATGTGTGCCATTTGTTAAATACTACTGTACATCTATTACTAAAATTATTTAGAGTTGATTCTTTTATGGTTTCAAATACAAATCTTTAACAATTTATAAATAAAACTATATAAAATAGTGATGTATTAAGAATGGGGAATTTTAAAGTAAGATCTTGTTGTTTTTTTGAAGTGTATTTTTAATACACCATTTTTTTTATATATATAATTTTGCATTAGCAAACAACTAACCCTTGACAACATGGAAGAAATAAGGAAGGGATGCTTTTTTTATAAGTGGAAACACGCTGCATTAGTATGAGTCATTGTACGAGTTCTTTTGGAAAAGTGCCTAAAAGCAAATTTCTAACCTAAAACGAACAACATCATACTAATGTGAAGTGGAGTGTGCATGTAATTCGACAAGGTAGATTGCACGACTACAAATCTACGTAGTACAATTTAAAAAGAGATGAAAGAATTAGAGTCTAGATAGCTAGAAGAAAAAAAAACCCTAGCCTCTCTTTCCTCTCTTCTCTCTCTAAAATCCTAGCCTCCATTGTTGAATTTTGGAAGGGCTTCCATCGATTTTTATCGGTGGAAAGTCCCAATTGTTTGGTTTTTTTTTTTTTTTTTTTTTTTTTTTTTTTTTTTTTTGTGCTTTTTCTATTGTTTTAGGTTTATAATAATTTTCCTTTGTTAGGAGGAATATTTCTCCCTCGAAAGACAAGGTTTTTCTTCTTCTTTAGGAGGATTTGGCTCCTTCGAAAAATCGAGTTTTTCTTCTCTCTTTTGAGGGAGAATTTGTTTTTTTATTTTATGGATTGCTATAGATTTGTTTAATGGGTAAAATTTTGTGCGGGATCGAAAAAGAGGTTAATATTTTGATTACAATCTAACAAATCAGACGGAAAATTTCTACACGGCTACAATAGATCGATAGACCCCTTCACCGATAAAGGCTGTAAATCACAGTGATATGAAAGAGGGTATGAAGAATGTACGATTTACAACAACGATCGTAACTTTGCTTACGGAATGTTTTTATTTGATTTAATTATTATGTATTTATTAAATTTAAATCTCTTTGTAGATGTAGTATAACTTTATTTATTAATCAATTTTACTTCAAAAAATTTAAAAAGAGATGAAAATTTACAACTCGTGCAACCATCATCAATTTTTTTTTTTTTGGATCAATTTATGTTTGCTTTAGTCCAACCAAAACATTTGGGTCAAGCTTCAAGCAACCCAACCCAAACATTATAGGATAAAAAAAACCCAATACAAACACAAGCTCACCTAAATCAAAATGCACCCAACTTCAGCTAACCACCTTTGTTTAGCTTCTTCAATGGCTTCCAATTTCTAAGGTTAACCCTTCATTCTTCCCCAAAATTTCAGGGTTTGTTTCTGCTACTACTACACAAGCATTCATCAATGGCGTCTTTAGCTCTTCACCTTAAATCCCACCATCAAAAACCTTCTCAATTCCTCCTAAAACCCACTTCCTCTAACCTCACTTTCTCTCTCCTCTTTTCTTCATCTTCTTTCTCCGACAACGACAACAATGGCGGCGGTAATCCCCCCGATAAGTCGCACCCCTTTTCATCTTACTCTGATGGCATCAAATACAAGCTGAAAATCCTTGAACAGCAGCGAGAACAAGAACAGCAAACTTCGGGCTTTAAGTATTCGAATATTGGGGTAAATCCTCAAGGGTCTTTGAATCCCAAAAATGCTGCTTCATTTGATGAAATGAAGAAGAATTTGTCGGGGGTTTCGCCGTCGATCGACGGTTCCGCCACTGGGTTTCGAGCAGCAGCAGAAGCAGACGATGTTTCAGACCGGAAATGCCGGGAACCCTAATGATAATTCTGGGAAAAATACTGGGAGTAATACGAGTGCAAAGTTGTAGAGTGAGAATTTGCCAATGTCGGTGTTTGGGAAGGAGATGAAGGAGAAGGAGATGAATACAGGGAAAGCTGGGGATGAAAAAGGCGACCACGAGCCACTTGTTATACTAATAAGCAATAAAACAGAATTAACTTATCTCTTGATGCGTGAACCAAACTGACAATAGCCGCGTCGTGGAGAACCACTGACCTAAAAGACGATTCCGCGCTACCTCCCGGTGCAGTAGACAAATGCGGTCGCCCTCCAGGATAAGCACGGCGCCGGAGTTTATGTGCACTCACAAACCCGACTGGAACTCAGAATACTTGCCCAGAAAACAGAATGTAAAGAACATGTGTTTAGATAATTTTAGAGAAGAGAGATGACTGATTGTGTTGTGTGTTTAGGCTGAGAAAACCACCGAATATATATAGGGTGAAGAGGAAAAACGGGAAGCATGAAAGGTGGGAAGAATCTGGCCAAGAAAATGACCAGATTAATTTGGTCAGTCAACAACCGAGGCAAGAAACAAGGAATTAATTAGTCAGCTACAATCAAGGAATTAATGGCTGATTAATTCTCACAACAGTCAGAAAAGAATAATCCCAACAGACAAAAAGGAATATTATGTTTAATAAAGAAAAGGGAAATAAAATTTCTCCAAAAAGATAACAAGGCGCATTCCCTAAGACCCAAGTCCCGAGGCCCGAGTCCGACCCGGCTCGGCGCGCGCGCGTGTGTGTGGAGTAACACACACCTCCAACTCACTCAACTAAGTAGTGCTAAAGTACTACATTATAAAAACAAGGAAAAACCTTCCTCCCCAATCAATGTGGGACTTTTCCCCTTTCATTTGTTTTTTTCTCTCTCTCTTATTTTTCCCAACACTCTTGTTTTATATCAAGAACTTCCAACAATCCCCCACAGGTTCGAAGATATGAAAAAGAAAGAAAGGAAAAATGAATTATGGGCAAAACAAAACAATTGCATAAGTGTCAATGTCTCGCGACTTGAATTAACACATAGTGGACATCAAGCTATGATCCCTCACCTACCAAGTGACCTTCGTCTTGAACTCAATAGGGAGTTAGGGACCCGTCACTTTGAGCCACACAATTGAACATGTATAATATTCTGAAATTCCGCGAATAAAGATGACGCATTATACCGGCCATACGTCCAGCCTGGATGCTCATAGGTGCTCTAGAGTATAAGCCCACGAAATACTCATAGGAAGCGGCCACACTTCCACACCTAAGTAGGTGAACTCCATCAAGTGTGAGCTACAACACACCTCCAAAAATATGGATATGGGTTCATTAAGAGCCGTATGCTCAACCTCCTTCTCATATGTAGCTAAGCACAAAACAAACATCTAGAGATGGACAAATAAAATAAAAATGTGCTTCCGAATTATTACATAATGTTCCCCTTTGAACTCATAGTGAGTAGGAGTTCATTATTTCACAATTCATACAACGGGCTTTAGCCCCATCTCTTCCGATGTTTCCAAAACTAGTTTTTTACATAGGCCTTTAGTTAACGGATCCGCAATGTTCTTTTCGGACTTAACATAGTCCAGTGATATCACCCCTTCAGACAACAAATTTCTGACGGCTTTATGCCTCAGACGGATGTGTCTCTTCTTCCCATTATAGGCATGGTTGTGTGCAACAGCAATAGCAGCTTGCGAATCACAATGAAGTGCAACTGAAGGAGCTGGCTTCCCCCACAGTGGAATATCTGCAAGCATGTTCCTCAACCATTCTGCCTCATGACCTGCCAATTCAAGAGAAATAAACTCAGATTCCATAGTAGACATAGCAGTACAAGATTGCTTACAAGATTTCCAGGATACGACTCCACCCCCAAGGGTGAAGACATAGCCACTAGTGGAGTTAACTTCATCATTATCGGATACCCAGTTGGCATCACAAAAACCCTCCAAAACTCCAGGAAATTTGGAGTAGTGCAAACCCCAATCCATAGTACCCTTAAGGTACCTAAGCAACCTCCTTAGAGCAATCCAATGATCACTGCTTGGATTATGAGTGTACCTGCTCAACCTACTAACAGAATAAGCAATGTCAGGTCTAGTGTAGTTCATAAGAAACATAACACTACCAATAATTCTAGCATATTCAGACTGATTAACTGGATTACCATTATTTTTCTTTAAGTGGAAACTTGGGTCATAGGGAGTCTTAACTGGATCGACATTAAATGAGTCAAACTTTTTAAGAAGTTTTTCAACATAGTGTGACTGATTAAGACAGATGCCATTTGGAGTCCTCTTGATTTTTACTCCCAAAATCACATCTGCCTCACCCATGTCTTTCATTTCAAAATTCGAACTCAAAAACTATTTTGTCTCATTTACACGATCCAAGTCAGTCCCAAAAATCAACATATCATCCACATAAAGACAAATAATTACACATCCATGACTATCATGCTTAAAATAAACACAAGAGTCACCTTCATTAACATGAAAACCATTACCAGTCATAGTCTTATCGAATTTGTCATGCCATTGCTTTGGAGCTTGTTTAAGCCCATACAATGACTTGACAAACTTACAAACCTTCTCCTCTTGTCCTGGAATAACGAACCCTTCAGGTTGGACCATGTAAATCTCCTCATCCAAGTCACCATTCAAAAATGTAGTTTTGACATCCATTTGATGAACAACAAGACCAAAAATGCAAGCAAGAGCAATTAAAGTCCTAATGGTTGCAATTTTAGTAACAGGGGAGTAAGTATCAAAATAATCAATGCCAAACTTTTGAGTAAAACCTCTTACCACTATCCTTGCCTTATACTTGTCTATGGATCCATCGGCCTTTAATTTTTTCCGAAAGATCCATTTACAAGTAATGGGCTTACAACCTCTAGGAAGTTCAACCAATTCCCAAGTGTTATTATTGAGAATTGATTGTAATTCACTATCAATTGCTTCTTTCCAAAAAACAGCATCAACTGACCTCATTGCCTCATCATAGGTTCTTGGATCATCTTCCAAAATAAAAATATGCACAAAATCATCATCAATTAAGGAAGATTCAGATAAATAAGAAGTAATAAAATCAGGACCAAAACTATTTTCCTTTCTTGCCCTTTTGCTTCTCCTTGGCTCCAAAACAGAATCATCGTTAGTAATAGGAGCATTAGCAATAGGTAAACTAACAGAACTACTAGCATGCAATTCACTATCATTAGAAGGAGACATTTTCAAAGGAAAAATGTTCTCAAAGAACTCAGCATCTCTTGCTTCAATGATATGACCACCTGCATAAGAATTGTTAGCACCTTTAACAAAGAAACGATAAGCTGCACTTTGATAAGCATAGCCAATAAAAATAGCATCAACAGTTTTGGGACCAATCTTATCCCTCTTGAAGCTAGGTATGCCTACTTTTGCTAGGCACCCCCACACTTTCAAGTATTTCAAGTTTGGCGCTCGACCTTTCCATATTTCGTATGGAGTCTTGTCAAGCTTCTTGTGAGGAACCCTGTTCAAAACATGACAAGCAGAAAGAATAGCCTCCCCCCACATGTTATTAGGAAGCCCAGAACTAATAAGCATAGAATTCATCATATTCTTTAAAGTTCTATTTTTCCTTTCAGCTATACCGTTTTGTTCGGGTGAATAGGGAGCCGTCGTCTCATGAACAATGCCAAGTTGCTCACAAAATGCCTTAAGAGTGTCAGGGCTGTACTCACCACCCCTGTCACTCCTAACCCTCTTGATCTTTTTGTCCAACTGGTTTTCTACCTCAGCTTTATATTTGAGGAACATTTCCTCAGCTTCGTCCTTAGACCTGAGAAGATAAACCATGCAAAAACGTGAACAATCATCAACAAAAGTAATATAATACTTTTTACCCCCTCTACTTTCGTGATTGTTAAAGTCACCTAAGTCACTATGAACAAGTTCTAGTACTTCAGTCTGTCTATCTACTGATTTAAATGGCTTCTTAGTAAATTTGGCCTCAACACAAACTTGACATTTCGAAAAATCAGTTTTAGAAAAACTTGAAATCAAATTTAAGTGTTTAAGCCTTTTAACAGAATCAAAATTAACGTGACCTAATCTAGCATGCCATAAATCAATAGACTCAGCAATATAAGCAGAAGAAGTACTAGCATTCTTATTCATAGTGTCAATCTTAACATCAAGAGTAAAAAGCCCCCCATTACAAAAGCCCTTCCCCACAAATTCCCCATTGCGAGTAAGAACTAATCTATCAGAATCAAAGGAGAGCTTCAGTCCAGCTTTCATGAGCAAACTGCCAGAAATTAAATTCCTGCGCATTTATGGAACATGCAAAACATTAGTGAGAGTAAGCAATTTTCCAGAAGTGAGAGTGAGAACGATCTTCCCTTTGCCTTGGATAGAAGCAGAAGCTGAGTTGCCCATGAAGACATTTTCACCTTCAACCTTGTCATAGGTAGTGAACATGTCTTTGTTGGCGCAGATGTGCCTGGTAGCTCCAGTGTCAACAATCCACTCAGCAGCATTACCTGTAAAGTTAGCTTCTAAAACAACAGCAACAATAACGTCAGAATCCTCAATAAGATTTGCTTGACTTTGCCCATTCTTCTTCTTGACCCTGCAATCTCTAGCCCTGTGACCAGTCAAACCACACTCATAACAGATCCCCTTAAACTTGTACTTCTGAATTTTCCCATTAGGCTTAAGGTTACTGTTTTTGGCTTTGGACTGGCTGTTTGATTTGGGTTCAACAAGGTTGGCTTTGGCAGAAAAAGAGGAAGGAAAAACAGAAGGGGTTTTGTCTTTGATACGGTTTTCCTCCTCAATTTTGAGGTGGGCAGCAAGTTCCTCTAAGGTTAGGTCTTTCTTTTTGTGCATGAGTTGGTTACGAAAATCCTTCCAAGAGGGAGGGAGTTTCTCAATCAGAACAATAGCAAGGGTAGTATCACAAATAGACAGACCTTCAGCAGCCATATTAATACAAATACTCTCATAAGCATGAATCTGATCAATAATAGGCTTATCATCAACAACTTGAAAACTTAACCACTTACTAACACAATAACGTTTAGTACCAGCATCATCAGTTCCATATTTTTTCTCTAAAGCATCCCAAATATCCTTAGCATGATAAAAACCCATATAAATATCCAACAGACTATTCGACATATAATGCAACAACATGCCCTTACAAGTTCTATCATCCTTAGAAAACTTAATCTCAGATTCAGACAAATCATCTTTATCAACAGGTTCAACAATATCATCAAGAACATATGCAACATCAATCTGCTCCAAATAAAAATGCATCCTAACAGCCCAACATTTATAATTCTTTCCATCAAGAGGTTCTAGTTTAGACATATCAGGAACAAGGAATTTGGAAGCCATAATCGTCTTTTAGATTGTTATACTAATAAGCAATAAAACAGAATTAACTTATCTCTTGATGCGTGAACCAAACTGACAATAGCCGCGTCGTGGAGAACCACTGACCTAAAAGACGATTCCGCGCTACCTCCCGGTGCAGTAGACAAATGCGGTCGCCCTCCAGGATAAGCACGGCGCCGGAGTTTATGTGCACTCACAAACCCGACTGGAACTCAGAATACTTGCCCAGAAAACAGAATGTAAAGAACATGTGTTTAGATAATTTTAGAGAAGAGAGATGACTGATTGTGTTGTGTGTTTAGGCTGAGAAAACCACCGAATATATATAGGGTGAAGAGGAAAAACGGGAAGCATGAAAGGTGGGAAGAATCTGGCCAAGAAAATGACCAGATTAATTTGGTCAGTCAACAACCGAGGCAAGAAACAAGGAATTAATTAGTCAGCTACAATCAAGGAATTAATGGCTGATTAATTCTCACAACAGTCAGAAAAGAATAATCCCAACAGACAAAAAGGAATATTATGTTTAATAAAGAAAAGGGAAATAAAATTTCTCCAAAAAGATAACAAGGCGCATTCCCTAAGACCCAAGTCCCGAGGCCCGAGTCCGACCCGGCTCGGCGCGCGCGCGTGTGTGTGGAGTAACACACACCTCCAACTCACTCAACTAAGTAGTGCTAAAGTACTACATTATAAAAACAAGGAAAAACCTTCCTCCCCAATCAATGTGGGACTTTTCCCCTTTCATTTGTTTTTTTCTCTCTCTCTTATTTTTCCCAACACTCTTGTTTTATATCAAGAACTTCCAACACCACTTTCTTATTTTAGAAAGTTGAGGGAGACTATTTTGTCTATTGAAAATAGTAGCAAGGACAATAGGCTCAAGAATGCTCCAAAGAATGCTCCAAGTGAGTCACTTTCTCTCATTCATAATAATTTTATTCTCTGAAGAATTGTGCTTTTCATTTTTTTGTATTGTAATTGCGATTTTCGAGTTGAATGTTTTGTCTATAATCGTACACGATAGTTAAGTTGGTGTGAATCCCAGGATTTCTATCATCAGGGGTATAGTAATCACAAACTAAGAAGGGGTTCATCTGTAATGTTCTTATGGAAAAAATTGCTAATGAACTTTGCTTGGTTTTGGGATTGTTATTTTGAAGTGTTGTGTATTGAGGGATGAATTCATAGTTTTTGTTTGAGCTTGAAGAAATGATTTAATACCCTGCTGTTTTAGTTATCCGAGCAAATTTGCTGAGCTCAAGCGTGTTGATTGAATGCTTATGTTTTAATGATGTTGTTTTATTCTCAATCCGTGGACTTGATCTATGTATTCAAGGAAGGTTAACATTTCATTGTACTTGGCTTTTATGATCATCTTGAGTGCGGGATTAAGTTGGGGTACGTAGGTGGAAAATGGTTTCATTTATATTCAAGGCTGTATATATTTTTAGTTTATTTTTGGTTAGAGCATTGAAGCCTTGAAGGCCTCACATGATGATTCCTGGCTTAAGATGTGTTATCGAATAGAAAAGTATGAAATGCTAGAGGAAGTGAGATCCTTTTGTGGACACGGAAGGCGTGAACATATTTGCTCTGTTTAATGTTTGGGGTTACAACTCTCTTCTTGAAATGGGAACTTTAGGATCTATGTTCATGCATTTGGCAGACTTCTTTGTTAAAAGCATGAATATACGACTTGGAGGGGATGATGCTTAGTTTGGGTAGAAGGTGTGATTTTTTTGCTTTTGAATAAACATTTGAAAGAAATAGTTTTACTGTGATGGATTAAGGATGTTGTATTCTATTCATCATTGGTCACACTCTATTGGAATGTCAATTGTCAAAACCCTTAGTTTGCTTTGTTATCCTAGGTGGGAAACTCCATATGAATGTTATTTTTTTGGACATAGCAAAGTAAGAGTAGTGTTATACATAGGGATGTCAGTGGGGCGGGTCAAGTAGGAGACCCGCCCCATCCCCGCCCCAATGGGGCGGGGATGGGTCTTGGTTTGGCGGGTGGTGGGGCGGGGATGGGGATAAAAATCATACCCGCCATGGGTGATGGGGCGGGGGTGGATTTTAAGTTGTACCCGCCCCATCCCCGCCCCGCCCCACCCGCCCCATCCCCACCTCATACCCACATCTATATATCTTTTAAAGCAAAATTACATACTTTTATTCTATTTATAAAATAATTACATGAAATACAATATTAATTATAATACTTTGTACGAAATTTATATTATAACACAAAAATGTGTATATAATGTTTTATTTTATAATTCGTATTAATTATGTAAGATTGTGTATTTGATATACGGATATTAGGTGGATCTTGGGTGGGGATTAGGCGGGTTTTTGGTGGGGATTAGGTGGGGATGGATATCCAAGTGGGGAGTGGGGCGGGGATGGTTTTGGAGTTGTACCCGGTGGGGCGGGGATGGGGATGAAAATGGGATGGGGATGGGGATGGGGATGAAAATATTAGGTGGGGATGGGGATGGGAAGGCCAACATCCGCCCCGCCCCGCCCCGCCCCATTGACATCCCTAGTTATACACCTATTTGGTGCTTTCTGATGCTAAGGTAATATCATATAATCTCATCTTGTTTTATTTTCATCTGTAATGTTCCTGTGGAAAAAAATTGCTAATGGACTTTGCTTGGTTTTGGGATTGTTATATTGAAGTGTTGTGTATTGAAGAATGAATTCATAGTTTTTGTTTGAGCTTGAAGAAATGACTTAACACTCTACTGTTTTAGTTATCTCAGCAAATTTGTTGAGCTTAAGGATGTTGATTCAATGCTTCCGTTATAATGATGTTTTATTCTCAGTCCGTGGACTTGATTTATGTATTTACGGAAGTTCGTTATTTCATAGTTCCTATCTCTTATGATCATCTTGTGTGTGGGATTAAGTTGGGGACTTGGGGTAGGTGGGTAGAAAATTGTTTCATTTTATATTCAAGGCTGAATATAATTTTAGTTTATTTTTGGTTTAAGCATGGAAGGCCTGGCATGATAATTCTGGGCTTAAAATGTGTTATATAAAATAGAAAAGTATGAAATGCTAGAGGAAGTGAAATCCTTTTGTAGACATGGAAGGCAGTGAACATATTTGATATGTTTGATGTTAAAGCTCTCTTCTTGAAATGGGGACTTAAGGATCTATGTTCATGCTTTTATCAGCCTGGGAGGATGAGGAGAAGCAGAGTCATAATTATTTTTCAGAGTTGAAGAAGAGTCTTCCGTCTCTTGACAATAGTAGCAAGGATAATGGGCTCAAGAATGCTCCCAGTGAGTCACTTTCTTTCATTCATAATAATTCTATTCATTGAAGAGTTGTGCTTTTCACTTTTTTGTAATGTAATTGCGATTTTCGAGTTGAATGTTTTGTCTATAAACTTATATGATAGTGAAGTTGGTGTGAAACCCAGGATCATCAGGGGCAGCAGCGGATCCAGGAGTTCAAACCAAGGGTAGCACCGGATCCAAAAAAATAAAAATAGAACAGTCAATCAAACAAACTGGGTTAGTTTTTATATTATGCGTTTTGTTGCCGTAAGTGTATTCCTTCCGGTTTTTGTAAGTGTCTTATTTTGACTTTTTTACTATTCACATGCATCACTTTGACTAATATATTGGTGTTTTACACGTACATTGAACATATTGATATGGATATTTATCTTGTTATAATTGTCTCAACGTATAGTTTGATTTTCAACTATCAACATTTACATTATTGATAATATTAGCTTAGTCATAATTTTATGTTGGCATATGTGTCATTCATACCGAGTAGGAGTAATTATTAATCATTAAACTTTAAAAGATTATTTTGATGGAATTTAATTTCTTACAAATAATTTATATTCTATATATAAAAATACTACAATCAAATTTTGTGTTGTATATAAGAAAAAAGATTTATCACATAGGATTTTTTTTTTATATATTCCATTTAAATGTTGAATAAATTTTGTTTACTAATATAAAACTAAAAGTATTAGCAAGTTTATATTCCCAACATGTATTACTAGTTTATATTGATACTAATGTATATTTTTTGGACCGTTTTTTCAAGGTTTCTACAATAATGCCTCGACTTATGCGTTCCATGTGGAAGAAAAAGCTAAAACAAATACAACGAGTTGTTTCAATGGTTATCATTATTTTGATGATGTATTATGGTTATCATTATTTTGATGATGTATTGGATGTGGCATATGATGTGTGTTGTTACAATAAGGGGTGTTCAATCAAAAGAAAGGAAAAGAAACAAAAAAATTGTTGCGAATGTTAGTATTAAGAGGGCTTTATAGGGAGAGTGATGTGAAATGCAAGAGTGAGCTTCGTGTTAATAGTAGAACTTTCAATATTATTTGTGAGATGCTTAGAGACATTGGGGGTTTGAGTGGAATAAAAAACATGGCGCTTCAAGAGATAGTAGCCTTTTAATACACGTTGGCTCACCATAAGAAGAATAGGTCTATTGGACAATACTTCTTTAGAAGTGGAGAAACCGTGAGTTGACAATTTCAAGTCTAAGGGCTTTTCTCAAGTTGCATGAAGTACTCCTTTACAATCCCATACCAATATCGGATGATTGTGAAGATGAAAGGTGGAAATCTTTCAAGGTATTGGTTTTTTCTAAGCTCCTAAATTTTGCCAGGATTATTTTATTATTTTTTTTTTCCTTCTTGTTTATAAGTACTCGTAATATTTTTTCCATGTCAATGACTACACGGAATAATCAAATTTGGTTAATGTTAGCCGACCCCCCTTTTGGGATTAAGGCTTTGATTGATTGATTTTTGTAGAATTGTTTAGGGGCATTAAATGGGATTTACATTAATGTAAATGTGCTTGCACAAGAACGACCAAAGTATAGAACAAGAAAAGGAACAATTGCTATGAATGTATTGGGTCCCAATATGCATTCGGTCCAGGTAAGTGAAGCTCATTTTTTTGTGAGTATATAAGTTTTGTTAGTTTTGGTAGGTAGTAATCATTTTCTCTAATAATTTTTAAGGTAACTATTATTTGGTTGATGCGGGATATACGAATTGTGAGAGCTTTCTTGCTCCATATAGAGGCCGAAGATACCATTTAAAGGAATGGACGGATCGATAACTTGAAAGTGTCGAGGAGATTATGCTAGGGCGTGAAATGTGATTGAGAGATGTTTTGGCCTACTTAAGAAGATGGAGTATTCTTTGAACTCATGGACGTATCTTGATGGCTTGTTGCTTATTGCATAATCTAATTAGAAAATTCATGCCTAAGGATGATATAAACGAAGATGAATTGGATGAATCCGATGATGATTCCGAAAGTGATTCCGATGATGAAAGGGAATTTATTACAAGTATTGCTACTTCGGATCATTGGACCAATTTTAGAAACAAATTAGCCCAAGATATGTTTAAGGATTGCAGGGCGAGAGGTAGACATGGTCAATAACCCAAAGTGTATGTTTTTTTTTTTTTTTTTTTTTTTTCTTTCATTCTTTGATTACATTATGTATATATATAGGTGTATTTGCAAGTTTATGTGATGAATTGTCTAATGAATGGGATTGGTTGGACTGTATATATTTCCTGTTTTTGTTCATTTTGAAAATTTGAAGCCACTGCCACTTTAAATTTGCCTTCTACTTTGCACAGTACTAAATCTTCTAATCTGCTTTTTGTTCTGTTCGTTTCTAATCTGCTTTTTGTTCTGTTCGTTTCTAATCTGCCTTCTGTTCTGTTCATTTCTAATCTGCCTTATGTTATGTTCATTTCTAATCTGCCTTATGTTATGTTCATTTCTAATTTGCCTTGTGTTATGTTCATTTCTAATTTGCCTTGTGTTATGTTCATTTCTAATCTACCTTCTAATCTGCAATTTGTTTAGGATGGAGGCTAGCAATCGAGGAAGAGGTAAAAATAGAAGGGATTGGACATATGAAGAAGATGCAGTTCTAATAAGATATTTGCACGAGTTGAGTACTTGAGTTGTGATCCGAAGTGGAAGTGCAAGAATGGGTTTAAGAATGGTTACATGAATAGATTAGAAGAGATGATCAATAGCGTACTTCCTAATTGTGGCTTGAAAGCGGTTCCCCACATTAAGTCAAGGATCAAGCATTGGTCAGAGAAATATAGTGCATTATCCACATCAGGATTTGGATGGGATGCTGAAAAGAACATGTTGCAAGTAGATAAGGCCATGTTCGATGAATGGGTGAAGGTATGAACTGCTCTTTCACACCTCTTTGTTTCTGCTCTCAGAATAATGTCTACTGGTGATGTGCTGCTTGGTCTGTAGGACTGTACTACACTACTACCTATTTGTGACTGTTTGATTGCATAGTTGTAATCTTTGGTTCATTGGATTGTTAATTTATCATAGGGACAATTTACATACTAATAGACTTCTCAGATGATAACTTGACTTCTCTGTTCAGATTGCAGTTGAAATATGCAGTGTTTTATTTCAAAAATCCTGGTTTAGTGCAAGGAAGAAAGAGGAGTGACTTTAATTGCAGGCATAGGCTAACAGAGTTTTGTACCAAACAGTACGATTAAGGGTTATTATTCTTGTACAAAACAGAACTTGAACAAAAATATATGGTGCTGAACAGATTTTATATAAGCCTTGCAGCCTGTTATAAAGCCTATTTTTTTTTTAAAAAAAGACCTAACAATTACCTGTACAAATCTGAGTTTAGCCAACTTAAAATTGACCTGTATTATACTTTTTTTTTTTTTTCTGTTTTTGGTGTCATTTTTGTTTCTGGAATAAACCAATCTTAAGCTGAATTTATATTTATGATGCTGTTTCTTCTAAATATTTGGCTTCTAGCTTGTCAAAAAATAAAATAAAATATTTGGTTTCTCTAGATATATCTTTATATGCTGGGCAGTTGAATCTTGATGCAGTAGTTCAACATTATCATAGAAAAATACTATTAATATTGTAAGATTGTATAAATGGCATGCCTAAATTGTCTACACCTTGCAGTTCAGGTAGGTGAGCAACTGTGCAGGTGCTGAGCAAGGATAGTTTACTTTTATTTTATTATTGAATATCTGAATATTTAGTTAGAATCATACAGCAGAGAGATAGATTATTCGGAATCTAAACTCTTAACTCTGAACAAAGAGTTTAGTTTATAAACTAGTGTATGCATAAAATATATTAATCTAGTTGTATTATCTCTTATATGGCAGACTCATAAGAAAGCTAAGGGGTTGTTTGGAGTTTCATTCATTCACTATGAAACTCTTGCGGAGATATACGCAAAAGACAAAGCTACCGGAGATGCAAGTGAGTCGTTCGTTGATGCTATAGAAGATATTGATCAAGAGATTGATAAGCAACCATTGAATGTCGAGAGTGATGAAGAAGAAGATGTGAATTCTACTCATTCGGACACTTATTCTCCTACAAGTCAATCCGGAAAACATTCCATGAAGATAGAGGATGATCATTCAACTCCTTCAAAAATGGCAAATGTGAAGGCTTCTACAATTCATTCTTCCGCAAGTGATTCGACTACTCAATCCGGAGAACACTTTGTAAAGGCGAAGGAGGCTAAGGAAAAAGGAAAGAACATGGTAAATTTGAAGAGTTTGTGTAGGAATGATGATGATGATTTGGTTGCCTCCCTCCATGATGTTTTCAACAATATTGGGAAGATATTTGAAAATATCAATGTTAATCTCAAGACTATGGCTAGTGCATGGTCTAAAGCGGAAGAAAGGGAGCAAAGGATGGATGAAAAGGTGAACAAGGTTTTGGACGAGGTGATGAAGTTGGATGATATTTCTCCATCCGAAACTTTAGAGTTAGCTACTATTCTCATGGTGGAACAACATAAGCTTCACATCTTCTATCAAGCTCCATTTAATATGAAAAAACAATATGCAGTTGATCTCTTTAAGAAGAAGTAGCGTTTGGTTGCGTGCTGTTATGTGAGGAAGCTCTTTGAGAAAATGTAGAGAAGTGGAGGTTTTGGTAATAAAGCAAAAAAACTCATAGCTTAAGCAGAGCTGAATTGGTAGTAGTTGAAACTCAAATTTCATTGGTCTTTACAGCTTTTTTATGTTTATGAAGTTTTGATGTATAAATTTGTTTTCCTAGAGGATTATTCATTTGATGATGATATGATTATGAATGACATATTAGTCAATGTTCCGAAATTTAAAATGAGTGCCAAACAAAATGGTGATAATTGTTTCCGTTTTCTTTGTTGTACCAAACGACTAGTAAGGGTAACACTATTTGTTACCTTCCCCCCCCCCCCCCCCCCCCCCCCCCCCAAATTTATTTCCATTCCGTTTCTTACACTAATCCCATACTAAACACATCCTTAGTTATTTTTGGTTAGCATTGAAGGCCTGGTATGATAATTCTGTAATCACGAACTAAGAAGGGGTTCATCTGTATTCTGTAATGTTCTTGAAATAATGTTACTATATATTGAAATTTGTACTTACCGAATCGTAAGGCCTTGTCGATTCTTTAGACTGCTAGGGATACCACCCTTGAATTTGTTGTTTTGAAGATATCTGCCATCAAATTTAATAAGCAAATTATATTAGAGGTGGCATAAATACAAAATTATACTGCCGAAATTGCAAAATTTAATTAGAAAATTTAGAGGTGATTTTTGTAATAAGATTAATAATGACGTACATCTCACGGATTCGTGGAAGTTTGGCTAATGATTCAGGAATTGATCCTTCAAATTGATTATTTTCCAAATGCCTGTATCAAATTTTTGCATGTTAAATCTTACACAGTAATACAATAATATTGATAGAATATTTCCAAATTAAAAAAAAATGGTTAATTGATTTATAATTTTAATATGCACGCATTTTATTAAGCAAGCTTACAAGGTTTCTAGCATCTTCATGGAGCTCATATTCGGCAACGTACCTGAGAGTTTGTTATGCCCAAGCCAACTATAATAACAAAAAAAAAAAAAAAAGTTATGTAGTAATGTCATAATCAACTATTTTTCATATTATGAGAATTGAAAGAGGTAACGTAGGTTAGACACATCTAAAGGAGGTAACAAATTAAGTGAATTCCTCGTCAAATAAAAGTGTACTTTTTAAGAGCACATGGTATATATATACGTAATATAAAAATGAGTCATACCCGCTACTATAGTGACATGGTGAATAACAGTGGTGTTACACAACAGCTAACATGACTAAACTTTACACCACTAGCCCACTAGGAAGGGATCCCTTAAATAATGCGCTTCAGCTCATGAAACATCATATGTAACCGAATTATAAAGAAACCGGCTTATATGTGTTGTTTGGAAAAAACTATGTCTTAATATTTTTGAAATAAAATCACAAAGTAGTAGAGACGTAGAGTTGTCCATCTAAAATGCACACACAATATCTAGTGTCTACCAAAGAAATGAGTACCATGCCTCGATTCGGAGTACGTATGTGCACGTAAATGGGCTAGGCAAATTTGGTTTACGACTTACAGATGGGCAACTGCAGTTAGATCTTTTATGCTTGTTGATAAAGATCCAGAGAGCCCCAAACCTGTCAAATTCCTATAACACCAAAAAAAAAAGGAAAGGAAAATTCTTTCTTGTAATAAACTCTTCACATAAGTTGTATACATATTACACAACTTATACAAAGAATATGGTACAAGATAGAACTTCCCTGATCAAAGTTAGAAAAGAAAAATGATATAAAATTTTTCAACATAAGTGAGTAAAAACTATATGTTGTATTGAGTACATATAATTTTTATCCCGATACATTCACATTTAGTGTATGTTCATCTTCGCATGCATCCTCAATTTTTGAGTATTTTTGTAATTTAGTGATGTTAAGTTTTGATAATTGTAAGTTCAATTTCATTGTAATTATTAATTGGGTAATGTTATATATATGTAGCCCTAAGGGCTATATATAAGCATTAAATATACTCTTGGAATTGTATAAAATTAGGAATTCATGACAAAAACAAGCGTAAATTAGTGTTATTAGTGTTTATATTTTGATGATTTCTTAACTTTTTACGATTCTCAAGTGTAAATTTAATACTTATATATAGCCCTAAGGGTTATGTATAATATTTTCCTAATTAATGACAAAAGTAGCATGGCCTCTCCAAAATTATTTGATTGATTGTTGTAAATTAAGGTGTCTTTAAACAAAAGATTTTAATTATGTTGGACTAAGGGTCTGTTCTCATACGTTGAAATTCAGTTTAGTTTAGTTCAGCTCAGTTTAATTCAGCTCCTAATTTCCTTTTCTTATAAAATATCATTTCAGTTCAGTCAATGAGAACAGACCCTAAGCTTAACTGAAACACTACTAAATGTGAATGTACCGGGATGAAAATTACTGTAATTCTTCTTATAAGAATTGAACTGACATAGCTTCAACTCGAGCAATGCCGTTTGATTGGGAGCATGTAACGCCACTCCATGAATTTTTTCGAGGTAAGCAAGGATCTCCGTTCCAATCACCGGGTGGATTGTTCAGGCTTCGATCCAAATCAGTCATTGCAGTCACTGCCAAATTTTACAACTACGTTAAAACCTTTGGATTTAGGTTCTGTTCTCTTCATCTTATTCTTATCACGACTTTTTAGTTATTCTTGTTAAAATCAGACTAGTAAAAAGTGAAAATAGTATAGTGCACCCGAGTGCACCATGCGCATGGTGCACCCGGAAAGAATATTAGACATATTTTAAAGAACATGGGCAAAAAAAAGAACATGTTAGTGTTAGAAAAAGAACATACCTATGTTTGACTAAAGAACATGTTTGTGTTTGACAAGAACATGACATTACAAAGAACATAAAGTCTTTACAAAAAGAACATGTTATTTTTCATGGTTATTTAGGTGTTGAACGTGTTTGAAAAAGAACATTATATTTGACAAAAAAGAACATGTTCGTGTTTGACAAAGATGTAGGTGATCATTGGGTGGGCCGGGCCAAGGTTAAAAAATCAGCTCACTTCTCGGGTCGGGCCAAATTTTGGGCCAAAGTTTTTGTGCCCAAAATTGTCCGGCCATGCGGGCTTTTCAGGTCGAGTAAAAAAATCAACTAAAATGCATAAAACGCATTCCCAAACCCGCCCAATAAATTAAATTTAAGGGCCGGGTCCGACCCGATTTTGGGGGCGAAAAAATTCTGCCCAAAACCCGTCCAAAATCGGGTCGGGCCGTTCTAACTTTGATCACCTCTAGCCAAAGAACATAAAGTCTTTACAAAAAGAACATGATAATACATTAAAGAACATGTTCTTTTTTCTGGTTACTCAAGTGATTGATTTTTTTTTTTTAATGTACATACATTAAACATTAAGAATATGTATAATATAAAGAACATATTGTATAATATAAAGAACATATATTTCAAACTCAAATAACATAATCATCAAACTTAAAGAACATATTATGCTCATGTTCTTTATAAATATATATAATGTTCTTTTTTTTCCCATGTTCTTTTAAATATACCTTATGTTCTTTTCGGGTGCACCATGCGCATGGTGCACCCGGTGCACCAACCATACATTAAGTAAAAAGAATAGCAACCAAGCAAGAAAATTTGGTACCATAATATTACCATCCTTGTCACTAGTCCTCCCACCAAGGGGAAGTAGCTGAAACATCTCGGCAGCGTTCAAGAGAGGTCCAACGGGACCGCCATCCTCCGGGATCATCGTGATCTGAGTTTGACCCGATAGAGGCCATTCAGGTGTATAGACGTTCACCCCACTAGTTGATACGTTGATCTTGTTATAAAACGCGTCGCCATTGATCAAAATGTTAAATACTCTCCAACTGTATGGGCTAGGAGTTCGGTTGTCCTGGAAGTAGAGAGAAATGTGGTAGTTGCTATCGGACAATGGCGTTGGCGGCCACTTGATTTCTAGGGTTTTGCCTCGGCTTGTTGTTATTGCTGAGCTTAATGCCTGGCTTGGTGGCACGTTCCAAAAATCTGATGGTGTTATGTTAGATTGACATTTCACTGTCGGATTTGTATCTTTGAATTGTTGCCACATTCGGTTATACTCGTCATCTGGATAACTAGTCTCCAAATAATCAATCAACTACGTATTATATATTTAAAACATTATGCTAGTCATATTTCAAACGACTATCGTAGAGCTTTCTAGTTACCACCGTTAGTTTTCAGTTTTTTGGTTCCTGATTGCATTATGTACAAAGTGCATACCAAAAACTGAAAACTAACAACGATGATACCAAACAAATCTTTAGCTAGAAACTTGAAACTTGCAAATATAAGGAAATTGTATGAGACCTTTTTTTTTAATAAGATTGATTATGTACCTGATAAAATTGGCTTCACCATTATCTTTGTTATCCTTACCAAAGGTATGACGAGCAACCGTGCTAAGTGCATACTTGTGGAAATCAACAGACTTATAAAGAATGTCATCTAGGAACATGACTTCTATGGCAGATATATAGGGGCTAGAAGCACCTTTAGTATACTCGTTACGAGCGAGGCAAACCGAAAGGACCTTGCCATGGGCAGCAACTACAAGCTCATAATAAGAAGCAAGACCCTTGCTATACTCATCTGTGGTATTGACGATGCTCCATCTAGTTCCGTCGATGATTTGATCGAACACGGGTGGATCTTGTTTTCCATCGAAATTTCCATAGTAGTAAGTGGTCCTAACAAGGTACTTTGCTCCTTGAATCACTTGGAAGGTGTAACAAAATTTGCGAGCTGATTTGTCAGGGAAGAACCTTAGATTTGACAATATAGGAAATAGTTGATTTGTATTGTTTTTCACAGTTGTTGCATTTCCGACGGAGGTAAAACTTAGGTCCGGTATGTATTTTAAACCACTAATGTTTATGCTCTCCGTAGATCCACAACTTACCAAGAATCCTGAAATAAAAGTTATATTAAAGTCACGAATTATGCTATATACCAAAATGTACCTATGTTAAGATCAATCAATTAGTGGGGTGCGTTATCTCACACACCCTTCCAATTGCATGCAAGATACACACGCATTATCTAGGTGTACCATATACGTGGGTGTTGTAACAAAAATATTATCGTCTATCTTACTAATTAATACTCCGTATGAAATAAACAAACTCATGATTTGATGTATAGAAAAGGTTATTAAATATTACCTCTAGGAGCAGGAATATCATCTGCATGGATTAATGATAATGGGATGCTTGCTATCCATAGGATGAAGATGGAGATTGACATAACTACTTTTCTTGTAACAAACAATTTCTTCAAAGGAGGAGGAGGAGAAAGTGGGAGAAATATAGGCCTAAAATAAGGGAGTCAATGGTGGACATGCAATGGTTTTGGTGAAAGGAGTGACACGTATGAAATCATTGATTATTGATTGTCATTTTATTTTAGGAAGATAGTCTCATTAAACATTTGAATTTGTTACAAATTTAAAAAAAAAAAAAAAGTCCGTAGCTTTGCCTCAAAAAAAAAAAAAAAAAAAAAAATCATTAAGGTAAAAGTCAATCGTAATGCGGAGAAAATATAAATTAGAATTAAATAAAAGTATGAGATTGTGAATTAAGAACTGGATAAGGAGGTTCGAATCATCAACCTCTAATAACACATGACTATTTAACCATCTAAGCCAATATCAACTATATTGTTTGTATGGAAAAAAAATTCACATAACTACAAACCACAAGATTTAATTAAAAAAAAAAAAAAACTCAATTTTGATTTGACAATGGCAATTGCAGTTTTAAAAAGTTTTTTTTTTTAAAAAATTACCGATTGTACATCTACAACAATAACAGCCCGGGTAACGCCCGGGATCACTCACTAATTCTGCATTAAAAATCAATCCTTGATCCGATTTTTAACAAATAAAACAACCGAATCCTAAATCCTAAAACCTAAAACCTAAAAAATCCTTAATTTTTCGAAATTAACACTTTGTGGAAAGTTCAAAGTTGAATGATGTTGTACCATAACATCAACTACCATTCATCCAATTTCTATTCCTATGATCTAAAATGACCAATCCCATTAGGAAACTTCAAACTTGTAGAATTGTATTTTAGGCATTGACTCACCAAATCAAACTAATCAACCCAACAACTTTGCTTTTTCTAACCTTTCATCTTTCCATGCTTTCTTCTCCACTAAATCCTTCTTCTAACTCCGCAAAATTCCGATGAATCCTGGATTTTCCGGCGGAAGGCCGCCGAAAACAACCTTCGACGGCGAAACTCCGGCAAACTCCAGAAAAAAATGGACGAATTTAATGCCGTTTTTCATAGGTTTAGTTGTAATTGCAGAAATCACTTTTTTAGGTCGCCTTGATATGGCTAAAAATGCTGCTATGGTTAACTCGTGGGCGGACTCGTTGTTGCGCCAATCATCGCCGGCAGTTTCGTTCCTGGCCACCGATGATGGCGGTGGTGCGGCGGCCGATTCGGAGGAAGATGGTGGTTTTTGCGAGAGCTGGTTGCTTAAAGAGGATACTGTGATTTATTCTAGGGATTTTGATAAAGATCCTGTTTTGGTTGCTGGTGGTGATCAGGTTTGTGCGATTACTTTGATCAATTTAGCAATATTTTGATGTTTAATTTTTATATTTTTTCGATAGGAGTAGTAATTTGTTTGCTTTATTTGAAGTTAATGATGAAATTTGACTTGTGGGTGTAGTAAATTAGGGTTTTTGAAATTTTAATTTGCTTGTTATGTTGGTTTTTTTAGCTGTTATGTTTAATTGGTGGATTTATGTTGAGGAAAAATGTACAATTGGAAGCAATTGTTCGACTTGTAGTCAGATGTGGTAAAGAAACAGTAAAATTCAAATCCCCAATGATGAATAGGGTTTTGGGAGGTTGATGATGGTTAGGTGTGATAGTTTGCCCATATGGTGTGCTTGAGTCCAGATGTATTCGCTTCTCCTTTTCCTCCGCGAGTTTTGTTTGGCTTTAATGTCCATCAAATTCTGGGGTTAGCTCAATGGGTTTCCTTCCAATTCTCTAGGTTTCCATTCAATATTGAAACTTTTGTTTGGATTTCTGTAATGAACCTCCAAAATTGCATATAACTTAGACCGTGGAAACTTGTTTGTGGCGTCAATTTGATCCTTTTGCTACCCTTACTTTCAAAGCCTATAGCTCAAGTAAAACGGTAATCTAGTACAAGTTTTGAATGTATCTGAATCTTGGTAAAGACTGCTCTTCATGACTTAAGGTGCATGCCTTAGTACACATAGAAATGCAAGAGGAGATTGGCATTTTTCTAAACTTAGGAATGTTCATACGATGGGATGTGTTGATACAAAATATCTTTAAGTGAATTGGGTCCATCAATATCTACCCTCCCTTCTTATCATACATTCCTACCCTTCTTTCCAATCTACTACCTATCAGAAATTGGTTGAGTGAGTGGATCTGATGGGTTTACCAGTGTCTCAATATGTTGGGGAATTTGTACTTCAGAAGAAAAAATCTGCCAAATTAAGGTTGCTGACTGTAAGAATGACTCACCTACTCGCCTATCAAGGATCTGTTTGGTGTGCAAGGGAAAGGCATACCTGTTTGTGATATTTGTGACTTAAGAAGATCCAAAGGGAAATTGTGAGCTGCCTTTTTTATTTCAACCAAAAAAAAAAAAAACCTTGACTTCAATAGTCCAAAGCTATATATAACTAAAATATAAAATTTGTTTTTTGCTGAAAGGCAGAAAAGATTTGTAGTTCAAGACAATGGCATTTCGGATATTGATTTGAGCTCCTTTGATCTGATATGGTTTATTTGGAGTTGGAGATTTATTGATCAATGACTTGATGATAAGTACGAGTATATGATAAGTGAATTTTCATAAGCTGGGTGAAACTCTGCTCCACAAAGTAGAAACAGAATCACTACCACAGAACCAGATTCCAATTTACAAAATTAAGCGGTGGTTTAAATTCTCTTATTGCAACTGAACTGCTTGAATCCTGTTTGTCCTGTGACTGTCAAACATGGAGATGGTTAAGTGCCCCCCACCCCCACCCCGCATTTATGGTTGTGAAAACTAAATGTCTCGTGCTTCCTATTCTAAAAGTGAATACCTGGCTGATTTTTCCCATAACCTTTTTAATGTTATGCTGTTTTATGAGCTGATAGTTTGTCTAGGGACTGTGCTGTTTCCTCATTACTTACTAAGTTTTGGTTTTGTTTGCTATGCCTTGGTAAATAATAATGTCATTTCATCAATCAGTCAACCAGAAATTATTTTTAACTTCAAGATGTGATTTGCCTACATGTTTTGAAACTATGATGATATGCTTTTGGCCCACATTGTCTTTTTGTTCCTCATTTAGGAGTGGAATACTTGCTCGGTGGGATGCAAGTTTGGACAGGATTCTGGTAGGAAACCAGATGCTGCATTTGGTTGGCCTCAAGGGCATGGAACGACTAGTGTGCTCCGTTCAATGGAATCAGCTCAGTATTATGCAGAAAACAATATTGCCAATGCACGAGGGTAGGTAAGAACATGTGTTTTCTCATAGGATGAAGTACATGTAGATTTAGCATCTCTTCCCTTTGCCACCTCTGTGGAGAGTGATCCTTCATGCATGACTATAATGCCTAGCATTGTAGGCAATATAAGCATATATGATAATGCATATCATATCCTTATTCCGCGACATATTTCTACCAATGCTGTATTGAGTTGGATGCTTCTTGATCCCTTTATTATGTTTGGGTTGCTCTGTGTCAGGAAGGGTTATGACGTCATTATGACCACTAGCCTGTCGTCTGATGTTCCAGTAGGATATTTCTCTTGGGCAGAGTATGACATCATGGCACCTGTGCAACCAAAAACCGAGAATGCTTTGGCTGCAGCTTTCATCTCTAATTGTGGTGCTCGCAACTTTCGATTGCAAGCACTTGAAGGTCTTGAGAAGAGTGGGATGAAGATAGATTCTTATGGTGGTTGTCACCGTAACCGAGATGGAAGAGGTTTGTGAAATCAAGGAAATTTCTCTTGTTTTATGTCTTCTGCTTGCTTGAATTATCTTCTTCTTCTTCTTTTTTTTCTTTCTTTCTACTTATGATGCTGCAACCCTTCACTTTTATCTATTAAAAACCTAGGCATCTTAAGTTGCTTCTCATGCCGTAGGCATTTCTATTGACACTCTTTTAAATTACCATCTTCTTATATCTTTATTGGAAAATGATTTTTGGTTTTCAAAGACACTATATTAAATCATTACTAACTTATTAACAAAAAAATGTTCTGATTCTTTTTATCATTTACCAAGTGAAATTATATCATTTAAGGGCCTTATTACATCTTATTTTTTTGCATTTCTATAAAAAAAATTTGGTGATTTAGGCATAGAGCTTCTATCTTATTCTTTTCTTTTATATTTCAAATTTTCAAGTAAAAGCATATGATAGAGTGCTCCATTTTGCGGCATCTTCTTATTCAAAAACTTTAGTTGAAAGCCAGATTTTGATTTGGTTACCTGGAATGTTCTTTATAGTTTGGTATAAGAAATGCATACACTGCTTTGTTAGGTACTCACCTTTGCTTTGCACCGGGTGCTAGATTCCAGTTGTATTGTCACCTCTGTCTAATTCATACCTTTTTAAATGTTGCTTTTGAAAATTTGGGTCTCTCTTGTAAGGGTGGCAGGATGCATTCATGTTTGCTCCTTGTGACAATTGGATGCCAATTTTGATGTATTTGCGGATGGTGGTTATTGTGCATATTTTGCTTTTATTGGCTTCTCAAATTGATTGTCAGATATAGAATACTAGAAAATGTTTCATGCTAGATAACTATTAACTACGACTCTCTTACATACTTGCCTTTTATTCATTTAATAGAGATCCCATCCATTTCAGATTCTTCATCATCTTTCTTAATTTGTATTACCATCTGATTGGTGACTGTTAGTTAACAAAATCATTTTGTTAACATTTCAGTTGACAAAGTTGAAACATTGAAGCGGTATAAATTTAGCTTGGCTTTTGAAAATTCGAACGAGGAGGACTATGTCACGGAGAAATTCTTCCAGTCCCTTGTTGCTGGTATGAACGCTGATCTTCTACATCTGGTGCTTTTTACGCATATGTTAAATGTATTTAGAATTTTGGATACTTGTTTCATGGCCACTGCTTCTGTATATCTGAGATGTCCAACTTACGGAAGTCAAGTCAAGTTTTGAACTGTTAAGTGGGGTCAGTGTGAAGGATAATGTAGATAGTATCTATATTCTACCTAAGAAGATTCCAATATTAATTGCAACTATCTGTCACAATCCTTTCCTTCCGAGCCAGGGAAATGAAGCTTGTTTCCTCCTAAACTTCACTTATAGGCTCTCAACCGAAACATCATTCATCCTTTTATATCTTAGTTTCTTCTAGAGAGAGAGAGAGGGAGGGAGGGAGGGTTAAATTTAATTTTCTCTATGCTAAAAATTCTCGACAATGACTCTTGACTGATTTGGGAATGATTAACATGAGGTCTTGCATCAGTGTTAGTATATTGTTAATTTGTAAATTCTGAAAAGCTTATTTAAAGTGGCAAATCTGCACATGGTTCATAGTGTGGATTTAGTGAAAGACAGATTATGTAACACTTGGAGATGGGTCATAGTCACTTGTTGGTGGCTATTTTAACTAATAGTTAATTTATAGCAATTTTACGTAGTTGTCTCCCCAAATCTGTTGGCTTACATGTATTAGCTGATCAATAGCCTCGCTATGACAAGTTGATGCTTTGTCATGTGGGTTCTAGATGCTATTGGACATTTGGACTACCAGTGAAGTAGTGAGAAACTGATTGATGGGTCAGGGTTTAGTGGCTGCTATTGAGGAATATGTTTGACCTCTTTTTTCTTTTAAAATATAAGGCCTCAAAAATGAAGATAAGTGAAAATTAAAGTGTTTTTTTTTTTCCCCAGAAGTGGAAATTAATCTATGTAGTGAAATCAGTATTACACATTTCTGTTATAATATAATTAGAGACTGCTCTTATTGATGTAGGGACAATTCCTGTTGTTGTTGGCGCTCCAAATATTCAAGACTTTGCTCCTTGCCTTGGATCAGTGCTGCATATAAAAGAGCTGGAAGATATTGACCCAGTTGCCAAGACTATGAAGTATCTTGCTGAAAATTCTGTTGCATACAACCAGTCATTGAGGTACACTTATTTGTTTCTCATATAGTGGTCTCACAGTCACCGGCTCATAGCTGTATTGTTGCAGAAATCTGTTTGGTATTTTGAGAATTTTGTAAGACATTGGCTATCTGTTGGTAGGTGGAAATATGACGGCCCAGATGACTCTTTCAAGGCCCTAGTTGATATGGCTGCAGTTCACTCATCATGCCGCCTTTGTATTCACCTGGCAACTAGAATCCGTGAGGATGAAGAGAGAAGACCAGGATTGAAGAAACGTCCTTGCAAGTGTTCTAAAGGCTCAGAAACTATTCATCATATATATGTAAGGGAAAGAGGCAGATTTGAGATGGAGTCTATTTTCCTTAGGTAAGGATTCATTTTGCTTTCGTATTTTATTTAAATATTTGCCTCGTTATTGCATAGTAAGAATCTCTCTGTTGTAATTTTACCTTCTTATTCCTGCCTTGTGTAAGTTAATAAGGGTTTCGTCTTACAGCCAGCATAGATCTCTAAATTCTTATCAGCATCATGTATAGTGTGAGTAAAGCAAAACTATATTACAAAGAACTAGTATTCCTAGGGTATTGCACTGCAATGCTATTAACTGGATTACTGGAAGATTCAATGGCTTGAGGTGTTTGTGGTTAAACAATTGGGATCAGGCAATTTTTATTTTTGGCGGTTAATTTAGAGTGATTATTTTCTCATTTTTATTGTTTATTCCTAAGGAAATCTTGAAAAAGGGCAGGACTGGAGTAGTTTTTATTAATTGATGATTGAAATCCTGCCTTTAATGACAGTAGAATATGGTAACAATATTGTTACTGTTAAATTCTCAGCCTTACAAGATTATTGTTGTTATCTAGAATAAGCATGATCCTTCTAGGTTCAGTTTGTTTGCTTTCTTGAATCTTAGGATCTGCATTTTTGTTATGTGTAAAGACTGGAGATAGATATGCAAACTTCAGTCCTGTATTACATGAAATAACGCATGTAAAATATAGTTTTCCATTCACCATTATAGAGAATTTGAGGCCTATATTTGAGATTATCAAAGAAAACTGTTCTATTAGAGCACAAGCAAATTTCTGTTATATTTAATTTATGTTCTTATGTATAGCATATGGCTGGACATGAGTTGTATAATTCTTCAGTGTTTTTATAATGTTACTTCATTTGCTTTAGTTGCGTCACTTGTATTTGATTTGCATGGATTAATTTGAAAATTTGCCGTGTAGGTCTAACAATTTGACAATGGAGGCCTTGGAGTCTGCAGTACTGAAGAAGTTTAGTTACTTAAGACATGTGCCTATTTGGAAACTTGAAAGACCTGAAAGTATTAGAGGAAGAGACGAGCTCAAAGTTTATAGAATATATCCTCTTGGCATGACACAGAGACAAGCTTTGTATACCTTTAAATTTAAGGAAAGTGATTTTAGAAGTCATATAGAAAACAATCCATGCTCTAAGTTTGAGGTCATATTTGTTTGAGTAGATATGTATTTCCAGTTTTCAACCTTGAGGGTGAGCATCAGGTGATGCTGCTTTTATATTATAGTTATAGTTGATACTCGTAGTCATTGACTCTGTTTATTCATGACAGTGGGGGATCCACGTCTAGTCGTGTAGCTAAGTGACTGATAAGTAGAAATGAAAAAACCTCACTGCCTGTTGTATTGATTGCCAGTGGCCTAGTGGATACTGTGCGTCTGTGCGCATTTGGAACTTGAAGGTTATTACAAGATACAAGTTTTGAAGGAGCCCTTCATAGCTCATTTACCATGCACAATCAAGCCGACAGTCCAACAGAGTTTTATGCGTGCTGAAAAGTGCTTTTGTGCTTTGGATTGCAGGCTCACAGCTGAGTTTTTCACTGACTCGTTTATGTTGATGTCGGTTTTGGCGAGTTCTGCTTTTGAAGCAATTTCAATCAGGTTTCCAGATGTTAAAAAATTACCAACTTTTGGGTACTGATTTTTAATTTTATGTTCGGCTAATAGATCTTAAGTTACATGAAATTCATTTAGAGCAGTAGCTTGTAGGAATTGATCTAAATTATCTTCAGTTTTTTAGTTCAGCCACTCTTGGAAGGTTTTATTTTGACCTAGTTTATTAAGAGTAACCAAAACCCATTTTCAAAGGTGTATTTTGAGTTTGACTTTTGCATTTGTTTGTTTCTGAATACTTGCAATAGTTTGATTTTGGCGTTTTTAATAACTAAAATTTGACCAGATTTTCTTATTAATATGTAAAAAATCAAATGTTACTACTCTGTATGCTATAACTCTTTGTACCCCACTATAGTAACATGGGAGAGGCACAGATTTTATGTTATTTTTACAAATTACTCCATAAAAAGCATGGTCAAATTTTTAATTAATTGGGAAATGGTTTATAAAATATGACGGAGTAATATATATATTCCCTTCATATTTATTTAAGCAAACATTTCTCTCAATCAAGTATGTCAATGCAAACTTTGACCAATAATATATTTAATCAAAATTGTAACACTTGTATGTAATAAACTATTCATTCACACATTAGATAATTCTATCAATAACGAACTTAGGTATAAGAAAACACTTCTCCTGGTTCACAAATATTTCTAGTACAAAACTTTGACTAAAAATGTAAAAATATTTTGGGCACAATGTTACATTTTATGAAACGGATGAAGTAATTGTAATTGAAAGCTTCGGAATTGGAAATATTAGAGGACAAACCAATAAAGATATACATTGAAGATCGCACAAAATGCAAATCGAAAGATAAAAACAACAAAAATAATAAGGGGGCATCAATAATCGAATAATAATAGAAGTGATCAAGTCGTGAAGGAAGGTGTTCAGGCATGGACAGACCGAGGTGAAGGAATAATAATATAAATGTAATAGCATAACTGAGCATTATTTTCATTAAACTGATCTTATTATTTTTATTTTTTGATGAATAATAATATAAAGGTTATATTTACTATATTATTATTATATACAGTATATATAGAAAGAGTTGTATGAGGAAATGATACAGCCATTCAAGCATTAAATTAGTAACTGAATATATAATTTGTGATTTCTATTTAGATTTCAGCTCAATTTAACAAAATGAAGAGGGTTTCAGTCAAACTCCTTGGTTTTGCTGTTTTAGCTATTTTATTCATGCTCATGAGTTTCACAACAGGTTAATTTTTTATTCGGTTTCGTATGTATGTATATATACTTATACTACCTCTTTTAAGTATTAGTTGCAATTTTGAGGTACATTGTGAGGTACTCCGTATTAAATATTCTAAAGTTATTACAGCTAATATTTAACGGAGGTAGTATATATATTTGCTTGATTTATTTGCACTAATTTTGAAGCTTATTCACGATTCTAATGATTGTATTTATGCGCGCAGCTGATCCGGAAGAAACGGCGGTTAGATATGACATCGAAGTAGAAGAAGTGGTGATAGTCCGACCAAATATAGAGACCGAAAATAAGAACAGAAAGATGATTTTACAACAAACAGATAGTCATGTTAAAAATAAACAAGACGACGTCTCAATAACTACTATGGAGAACGGTTTAGGGTGTGCCAAAATATGGGAGTATTGTAACCCGATTCCGTTTATCGGACCTTCTTGTTGCGCAGGATTATCTTGTATGATTGTTGCAGGCGTTGCTGGCGGTTTTTGCAATTAAGATCTACAGCACAGTTCACATATTGATACATATGTACTATGCTCCATTTCATAAAAATTGCAACATTTTATTCAAAAACTCTGCACGTTTTTAGTCAAAGCTAAGTGTTGTAATTTTATGAACAGAGTAAGTATATGCACGTAACTTAGTATATCATTGGGCTCGTTTCTAGATTTTAATTTTTTTTTATTTTTTATTAATTTATTTATTTATTTTTATTTTTTATGATGCTTCGTTTGCTTGCTGGATTTTCTGTTTTATGTTTGTTTAGTACACAAGCTAATTAAGTTGGCAAAATGTAAAATGTGTGAGGATGTAATAGTGTTACGTTTTTATATAAATTTCTAATACATGCTATATGATCCCTAAATCTTTTGTCATATGCTTGTTATATATTGCCTTATTTTTTATTATCTACAACAAAAAGACAAAAAGACTTGCGTGGACCTGGTCCACAATAATATTATTGTGGACCCGAGGTCTATACACACGCAACTGACTTTATATTGAACATAGTGACCATTATTTTTAACATAGTAACCTTATTTTTAACCTAGTAACCTTTATTAAAACTACTACAACGTTTAATAATATTGTGAACTTGAAACACGACGCTATTACCCTAATTTTAACATAGTGACCTTTATTATTCATATTGATCAGTATATAAAATATTTCATTACAAAAATAACCATTTAGGCCTATATATTACCAAAATGATATTTATTTCAATATAGTGACCTTTTTTTAATTATAGTGACCCTTTTTTTTATTAATAAAACAACCATACTTTCTCTAATGTTAGTGGTCCACAATAAATTAGTGTGAACCAGGTCCATTTAAGAATTTGTAACAAAAAGATATTATTTATGGGATAAATTTTTTTTGTTATTGCTAATAATAAAAAAAGGAAAGTAGTAACAAATATCAAAATATAATAAAATACTCCTTAACTTATTTAATTATATATTATGGTCCATCATGATACTGTACATGCATAGTATGGGAGTACATGATATGATTCATGATCATGATTAACCAAACAAACTATCGTATATTTCCTCCATTGTTTTTTTACAGGATTCAACACTTTTTCTTTCATAATCTTTTGTGAGTTACATGTAATGAAAAGTCATGCTATGTCTATGTGGAATTTTATTAGATCCATCTCAATAAATATTAATAAATTATATCATATAAATTTCATACACTCTCTGTTTTTGAATAATTGACATTAAATTAAATTTGACACACATGCCAATGCACTAGTTTGACCTAAAATATACATGATTAAGTATTTGTAAAATTTACTTTGTATAAAATTAAAAAAAGTTGATATTATGAAATTTTATAATAATACTTATTTTTAACAATAATATTTCATGATAAAAAAGTATGCTTTTAATACGTTACTGAAAATTGATGGACAAAGTTAATATATGAATAGTGAAAAAAAGTCAAACGTGTCTATGATTTAGGAATGAAGGAAATAATTTTACTTTTTGAGAATCAAAGTTATTGGGAGTCAAAATTATGCACACATTAGCAAACGTATTTATTAAAACAGGTCAAGTAAAAAAGAACGAACGAAGTATTACATATAGCTTAAAAGCTTTAATTTGAAAGTAATTAAGTAGATGACATAGTCCACAATTGAAAACAAGAATTAAAGACGAGAGATAAGCTCATCAGCTCAGCAATCCGTTGTTCGAGCCGAGGCATCTTGTTCATATATTTTACGCAGTACAAACAGCTGTATCCCAAAATGTAGCTGAAACGCAACTGGTACCCGGACAACACCTCCATAAAATACTACATTCCTCGCCTAGTGCTGCGCATTTTTTTATAGCTACCCCGTTATCACTTGCTGTCACTTCTTTAATAATTTGTGCATCTAATCCACCACTATTTGGTTCCATAAACATCATCTTTGTCTTTCGGTTTCCTTTATTATGATCGATTTTTGGTTGTTCGACTATCACCACTTCTTCGAATACAATTATAGGCCTTTGGTCAGAAGTTGTTGCCATCTTTTCAACCACCGTAGCTGCATAATGTAAGTCATATATGTATGATTAAGGATATTACAATACACGAGTATGAAAACTAAAATTAATTGGTGATTGTATGAGTAACTCATATACCTTATAAAGTAAGACTTTCACAAGTAGGTATATACTACGGGTTTAATGTCAACAAAAGTATGGATGGGGATGCTTAGTTTAGTTGTATTGTCAATTCATGTTAATGTTATACTAATAAGCAATAAACCAGAAATAACTTATCTCTTGATGCGTGAACCAAACTGACAATAGCCGCGTCGTGGAGAACCACTGACCTAAAAGACGATTCCGCGCTACCTCCCGGTGCAGTAGACAATTGCGGTCGCCCTCCAGGATAAGCACGGCGCCGGAGTTTATGTGCACTCACAAACCCGACTGGAACTCAGAATACTTGCCCAGAAAACAGAACAGAAAGAACATGTATTTAGATAAGTTTAGAGAAAAGAGAAGACTGATTGTGTTGTGTGTTTTGGCTAAGAAAACCACCGAATATTTATAGGGTGAAGAGGAAAAACGGAAAGCATGAAAGGTGGGAAGAATCTGGCCAAGAAAACGACCAGATTAATCTGGTCAGTCAACAACTGAGGCAAGAAACAAGGAATTAATCAGTCAGCTACAATCAAGGAATTAATGGCTGATTAATTCTCACAACAGTCAGAAAAGAATAAACCCAACAGACAAAAAAGGAATATTCTGTTTGACAAAGAAAAGGGAAATAAAATTTCTCCAAAAAGATAACAAGGACCCACGCCCGCGCATCGCATTCCCCAAGACCCCAAGTCCCGAGGCCCGAGGCCCGAGCCCGAGCCCGACCCGACCCGGCTCGGCTCGGCGCGCGCGCGCGCGTGTGTGTGTGTGGAGTAACACACACCTCCAACTCACTCAACTAAGTAGTGCTAAAGCAATACATTATAAAAACAAGGAAAAACCTTCCTCCCCAATCAATGTGGGACTTTTCCCCTTCCATTTATTTCTCTCTCTCTTTCTCTCTTATTTTTCCCAACACTCTTGTTTTATATCAAGAACTTCCAACAATCCCCCACAGGTTCGAAGATATGAAAAAGAAAGAAAGGAAAAATGAATTCTGGGCAAAACAAAACAATTGCATAAGTGTCAATGTCTCGCGACTTGAATTAACACATAGTGGACATCAAGCTATGATCCCTCACCTAACAAGTGACCTTCGTCTTGAACTCAATAGGGAGTTAGGGACCCGTCACTTTGAGCCACACAATTGAACATGTATAATATTCTGAAATTCCGCGAATAAAGATGACGCATTATACTGGCCATACGTCCAGCCTGGATGCTCATAGGTGCTCTAGAGTATAAGCCCACGAAATACTCATAGGAAGCGGCCACACTTCCACACCTAAGTAGGTGAACTCCATCAAGTGTGAGCTACAACACACCTCCAAAAATATGGATATGGGTTCATTAAGAGCCGTATGCTCAACCTCCTTCTCATATGTAGCTAAGCACAAAACAAACATCTAGAGATGGACAAATAAAATGAAAATGTGCTTCCGAATTATTACATAACGTTCCCCTTTGAACTCATAGTGAGTAGGAGTTCATTATTTCACAATTCATACAACGGGCTTTAGCCCCATCTCTTCCGATGTTTCCAAAACTAGTTTTTTACATAGGCCTTTAGTTAACGGATCCGCAATGTTCTTTTCGGACTTAACATAGTCCAGTGATATCACCCCTTCAGACAACAAATTTCTAACGGCTTTATGCCTCAGACGGATGTGTCTCTTCTTCCCATTATAGGCATGGTTGTGTGCAACAGCAATAGCAGCTTGCGAATCACAATGAAGTGCAACTGAAGGAGCTGGCTTCCCCCACAGTGGAATATCTGCAAGCATGTTCCTCAACCATTCTGCCTCATGACCTGCTAATTCAAGAGCAATAAACTCAGATTCCATAGTAGACATAGCAGTACAAGATTGCTTACAAGATTTCCAGGATACGGCTCCACCCCCAAGGGTGAAGACATAGCCACTAGTGGAGTTAACTTCATCATTATCGGATACCCAGTTGGCATCACAAAAACCCTCCAAAACTCCAGGAAATTTGGAGTAGTGCAAACCCCAATCCATAGTACCCTTAAGGTACCTAAGCAACCTCCTTAGAGCAATCCAATGATCACTGCTTGGATTATGAGTGTACCTGCTCAACCTACTAACAGAATAAGCAATGTCAGGTCTAGTGTAGTTCATAAGAAACATAACACTACCAATAATTCTAGCATATTCAGACTGATTAACTGGATTACCATTATTTTTCCTTAAGTGGAAACTTGGGTCATAGGGAGTCTTAACTGGATCGACATTAAATGAGTCAAACTTTTTAAGAAGTTTTTCAACATAGTGTGACTGATTAAGACAGATGCCATTTGGAGTCCTCTTGATTTTTACTCCCAAAATCACATCTGCCTCACCCATGTCTTTCATTTCAAAATTCGAACTCAAAAACTGTTTTGTCTCATTTACACGATCCAAGTTAGTCCCAAAAATCAACATATCATCCACATAAAGACAAATAATTACACACCCATGACTATCATGCTTAAAATAAACACAAGAGTCACCTTCATTAACATGAAAACCATTACCAGTCATAGTCTTATCGAATTTGTCATGCCATTGCTTTGGAGCTTGTTTAAGCCCATACAATGACTTGACTAACTTACAAACCTTCTCCTCTTGTCCTGGAACAACGAACCCTTCAGGTTGGACCATGTAAATCTCCTCATCCAAGTCACCATTCAAAAATGCAGTTTTGACATCCATTTGATGAACAACAAGACCAAAAATGCAAGCAAGAGCAATTAAAGTCCTAATGGTTGCAATTTTAGTAACAGGGGAGTAAGTATCAAAATAATCAATGCCAAACTTTTGAGTAAAACCCCTTACCACTATCCTTGCCTTATACTTGTCTATGGATCCATCGGCCTTTAATTTTTTCCGAAAGATCCATTTACAAGTAATGGGCTTACAACCTCTAGGAAGTTCAACCAATTCCCAAGTGTTATTATTGAGAATTGATTGTAATTCACTATCAATTGCTTCTTTCCAAAATACAGCATCAACTGACCTCATTGCCTCATCATAGGTTCTTGGATCATCTTCCAAAACAAAAATATGCACAAAATCATCATCAATTAAGGAAGATTCAGATAAATAAGAAGTAATAAAATCAGGACCAAAACTATTTTCCTTTCTTGCCCTTTTGCTTCTCCTTGGCTCCAAAACAGAATCATCGTTAGTAATAGGAGCATTAGCAATAGGTAAACTAACAAAACTACTAGCATGCAATTCACTATCATTAGAAGGAGACATTTTCAAAGGAAAAATGTTCTCAAAGAACTCAGCATCTCTTGCTTCAATGATATGACCACCTGCATAAGAATTGTTAGCACCTTTAACAAAGAAACGATAAGCTGCACTTTGATAAGCATAGCCAATAAAAATAGCATCAACAGTTTTGGGACCAATCTTATCCCTCTTGAAGCTAGGTATGCCTACTTTTGCTAGGCACCCCCACACTTTCAAGTATTTCAGGTTTGGCGCTCGACCTTTCCATATTTCGTATGGAGTCTCGTCAAGCTTCTTGTGAGGAACCCTGTTCAAAACATGACAAGCAGAAAGAATAGCCTCCCCCCACATGTTATTAGGAAGCCCAGAACTAATAAGCATAGAATTCATCATATTCTTTAAAGTTCTATTTTTCCTTTCAGCTATACCGTTTTGTTCGGGTGAATAGGGAGCCGTCGTCTCATGAACAATGCCAAGTTGCTCACAAAATGCCTTAAGAGTGTCAGGGCTGTACTCCCCACCCCTGTCACTCCTAACCCTCTTGATCTTTTTGTCCAACTGGTTTTCTACCTCAGCTTTATATTTGAGGAACATTTCCTCAGCTTCGTCCTTAGACCTGAGAAGATAAACCATACAAAAACGTGAACAATCATCAACAAAAGTAATATAATACTTTTTACCCCCTCTACTTTCGTGATTATTAAAATCACCTAAGTCACTATGAACAAGTTCTAGTACTTCAGTCTGTCTATCTACTGATTTAAATGGCTTCTTAGTAAATTTGGCTTCAACACAAACTTGACATTTCGAAAAATCAGTTTTAGAAAAACTTGGAATCAAATTTAAGTGTTTAAGCCTTTTAACAGAATCAAAATTAACGTGACCTAATCTAGCATGCCATAAATCAATAGACTCAGCAATATAAGCAGAAGAAGTACTAGCATTCTTATTCATAGTGTCAATTTTAACATCAAGAGTAAAAAGCCCCCCATTACAAAAGCCCTTCCCCACAAATTCCCCATTGCGAGTAAGAACTAATCTATCAGAATCAAAGGAGAGCTTCAGTCCAGCTTTCATGAGCAAACTGCCAGAAATTAAATTCCTGCGCATTTCTGGAACATGCAAAACATTAGTGAGAGTAAGCAATTTTCCAGAAGTGAGAGCGAGAACGATCTTCCCTTTGCCTTGGATAGAAGCAGAAGCTGAGTTGCCCATGAAGACATTTTCACCTTCTACCTTGTCATAGGTAGTGAACATGTCCTTGTTAGCGCAGATGTGCCTGGTAGCTCCAGTGTCAACAATCCACTCAGCAGCATTACCTGTAAAGTTAGCTTCTAAAACAACAGCAACAATAATGTCAGAATCCTCAATAAGATTTGCTTGACTTTGCCCATTCTTCTTCTTGACCCTGCAATCTCTAGCCCTGTGACCAGTCAAACCACACTCATAACAGATTCCCTTAAACTTGTACTTCTGAATTTTCCCATTAGGCTTAAGGTTACTGTTTTTGGCTTTGGACTGGTTGTTTGATTTGGGTTCAACAAGGTTGGCTTTGGCAGAAGAAGAGGAAGGGAAAACAGAAGGGGTTTTGTCTTTGATACGGTTTTCCTCCTCAATTTTGAGGTGGGCAGCAAGTTCCTCTAAGGTTAGGTCTTTCTTTTTGTGCATGAGTTGGTTACGAAAATCCTTCCAAGAGGGAGGGAGTTTCTCAATAAGAACAATAGCAAGGGTAGTATCACAAATAGACAGACCTTCAGCAGCCATATTAATACAAATACTCTCATAAGCATGAATCTGATCAATAATAGGCTTATCATCAACAACTTGAAAACTTAACCACTTACTAACACAATAACGTTTAGTACCAGCATCATCAGTTCCATATTTTTTCTCTAAAGCATCCCAAATATCCTTAGCATGATAGAAACCCATATAAATATCCAACAGACTATTCGACATATAATGCAACAACATGCCCTTACAAGTTCTATCATCCTTAGAAAACTTAATCTCAGATTCAGACAAATCATCTTTATCAACAGGTTCAACAATATCATCAAGAACATATGCAACATCAATCTGCTCCAAATAAAAATGCATCCTAACAGCCCAACGTTTATAATTCTTTCCATCAAGAGGTTCTAGTTTAGACATATCAGGAACAAGGAATTTGGAAGCCATAATCGTCTTTTAGATTGTTATACTAATAAGCAATAAACCAGAAATAACTTATCTCTTGATGCGTGAACCAAACTGACAATAGCCGCGTCGTGGAGAACCACTGACCTAAAAGACGATTCCGCGCTACCTCCCGGTGCAGTAGACAATTGCGGTCGCCCTCCAGGATAAGCACGGCGCCGGAGTTTATGTGCACTCACAAACCCGACTGGAACTCAGAATACTTGCCCAGAAAACAGAACAGAAAGAACATGTATTTAGATAAGTTTAGAGAAAAGAGAAGACTGATTGTGTTGTGTGTTTTGGCTAAGAAAACCACCGAATATTTATAGGGTGAAGAGGAAAAACGGAAAGCATGAAAGGTGGGAAGAATCTGGCCAAGAAAACGACCAGATTAATCTGGTCAGTCAACAACTGAGGCAAGAAACAAGGAATTAATCAGTCAGCTACAATCAAGGAATTAATGGCTGATTAATTCTCACAACAGTCAGAAAAGAATAAACCCAACAGACAAAAAAGGAATATTCTGTTTGACAAAGAAAAGGGAAATAAAATTTCTCCAAAAAGATAACAAGGACCTACGCCCGCGCATCGCATTCCCCAAGTCCCGAGGCCCGAGGCCGACCCGACCCGGCCCGGCGCGCGCGCGCGCGTGTGTGTGTGTGGAGTAACACACACCTCCAACTCACTCAACTAAGTAGTGCTAAAGCAATACATTATAAAAACAAGGAAAAACCTTCCTCCCCAATCAATGTGGGACTTTTCCCCTTCCATTTATTTCTCTCTCTCTTTCTCTCTTATTTTTCCCAACACTCTTGTTTTATATCAAGAACTTCCAACAGTTAAAAGATCGAGTACATTTAAAATCGAGAAAAATCATATTTCAAACGACTATTGTAAAAATTTTAATGTACCTGTTGTTGTACTAAGCAAGAACAACATTGCTAAAACAACGGGAGCAACCATTAAGCTAGCTGAGATCCTCACCATTTTCTGCACTTCTTGCTTAAACTTTTTGTTGATGATGAACTAATGCTTTTGTTGCACTTCTTACTATTTCCTCAACTCACACAACCCTTTATCTATTTATAGTAGCTAGCTAGGATATGATCCTCTAAATAAATGATCGTGGATTCGTGATTAGGAAAAGGAAAAATAAGTATTTTATCTGTTTCTTAATAAATTATTGACTTTTATATTATTTAAGCTAAGTATGCATTCCGCTTTGATTATATATGGACAATATGGTGATTAGACTTGCCACGCATTAAAAAATAAAATATGTATAAATTAAAGAATAATACTCATAATAAATAAAGTTGTTAGGACTATAGAAAATAATAAAATAAAATAAAATTATATATACGGAGTAATGACGATCTACACGATATTATCATACGGAGCAATAAATTATTGCTGATATTATAGAATATTCGATATTATAATAAGTATTAAATATTATGATATTCTATGTGCGTTCCGCGAGGAATAATATTTATACATCAATTGCAAGCATATTATACTCTTGCAATTACTTGTTTAAATCAACGAAAAGACTCAATAATGTATCAGTATAAATGTATAATACATGAGAATAATGGTGACCGGAAATAATTTATTACTATATGAAACAATCAGTAATTTTCTTCCATTTCAAATTGAAGTTTATTGGGTAAGGATCTAGCTATTATAATTTTATTATCTCCCTATCCTACAAATGTCATTATCTTATCTTTCTTAAAAAAGAAAAATTAGAGTATAGAGATTAGAGAAAAATTTAGAGTTTTTAGGATTTAGATTGAATTTGGCTCCGATACCATGACAAGATTAGAGAAGAGAGAAGAGAGTGCTGTATTTTCTATTAGCGTATACAAGTATATAATATATATATTAGGGGGAGGCTCTCGTGAGAATTTTTCTTATGTGAGAATTTTTCTTATGTGAGAACACTCTTTATGTTCTAAATTTTTACTTGTATGTTCTAAATTTTAAATCTGATGTTCTAAACTTTTCCTTAGGTGTTCTAAATTAAATCAAATGTTCTAATTTAGTATTCACATGTTCTAAACCATAAATTAGTTAAGTTTAATATCATAAATTTTAAATAACTTGTTCCAAAATTTTAACTTATATGTTCTAAATTTTAAAATGTGTGTTCTAAGATTTTTAATTATATGTTCCAGATTTTAAAGCGTATGTTCTATATTTTTACTCATATGCTCTAAATTTTTTACCCACACTTTCTATATTCTATATTTGTTTGTTCTAAATTTTTATTCACATGTTCATAATCTTAAATCAAATGTTCTAAATTTTACTCATATGTTTAAAATTTCATAAAGCAGATTTTATAAATTTTTAATCACTTGTTCTAATTCTTAAATCAAATGTTCTAAACATATTACTCACTTAGATGTTCTAAATTATTACTCAGATGTTCTAAATTTTAATTTCAGATGCATGTTCTAAATTTTTACTCGTATGTTCTAAACTTTTACTCACATGTTCTAAATTTAAAATCAGTTCTCATATAAGTATGAATTCTCACATATGAACCTATTCTCACCGGATCCCTCCCCTATATATATATATATATATATATATATATATATATATATATATATATATATATATATATATATATATATATATACATATATATATATATATATATAAGGAACCTGAGCAATATATGATAAGCAATAGAGAAACAAGAAGTGTTATGGTTGATAAACATGATGATGGCTAAAGAACCATGAAGGTAACTATGTAAATAGGTGTTTGCATATGTTAGCTTCATAAGGTAAGTACACTATGCATACATGAGTTGTATATGTGTAGGAGTATTTACATAAGCTTTAAGTTTAATTAGTTCTCTCACTTGAAGTTTGTTTATGACAAACAAACTTCAATCTAATGTTTCTCTTAAGTGTTTATGTGAAGACAGGAACTGACTTAGGTGAAGTCAATGGGTTAGAACATAGAAGACTTCAAGAGGAACAAGAGAGAATGAATGAACCTAAAGCAAGTTCTCCCATGAGAACCAAACCACGAAGGAACCTGAAGGTATTCTCTAACAAGATCCAGAAGGAACTTTCGGCAGGCTTTTCCACGAAAGCCGGAGCATGTTCCCTAACAGGTACATGAAGAGTTCCATGTTCCCTAACAGGTACATGAAGAGTTCCCTAACAGGAACTTAGTTCTCTAACAAGAACTATCTAAGTTCCCTAACAGGAACTTGCCCCGAGATATAGAATACATCAATACTACAAGATTCCAGAACAAGTGTTTCAAAGAAACAACATGAAGACGGAGAAATCAAAGTATGTCGCTCTAGGATTCATTTAAGTATGTTGGACATAAAAGTCAGTCTGGAACAAGTCTAAAGAACCAAGGTGAACTCATGATAGTCAATGAAATTAGAGTTACTGACTTGTCAGGAACTCAGAGACTGTCAGAGTTCCAGAACCTAATCGGAACTTAGGTCTGCACGTCGTTAAAGGTCCCAGGTCGAATTTAATGATATAAATATTTACCTAATACGTGCATATCTTTTAGGGATTTGGTTTTACAGAATAAAAATATTTATTTTCTAATAAATCCCTTTTGGAAAAAGATAAGTTATTTTTGGAAAATATTTTCAGTAAAATAAGTTTTAAATAAAATCTAATTTTATGGCAAGTACATCTTTTGTTGAAAGATATGGTAAATATATCTTTTGTAAAAAGATATGGTAAGTATATGTTTTATAAAAAGATATGGCAAGTATATCTTTTGTAAAAAGATATGGTAAGTATATCTTTTGTTAAAAGATATATTAGTATATTTGGAAAATATAAGATTTAGATAAAATCTGATTTTATGGTAAATATATCTTATTATTATTGATAGAATATATTCTTAACAAAAGATATATTTTTGGAAAACTTATTTTTGGAAAATATCTTTTATTTCTATCTTTTAATAAAACTTATCTTTTACAAAAAGAATAATTTGGGTGTACTATAAATATGCTCATATGTATTCATTCAAAGTTGAGGCTGATGAAGCTTAGTGGTCGTGCTTATATGGTTTCATCCTTCACCACGAAGCTAAGTCAAACCTCCAGGTCGAAGTTCCGGTCAGGTTCCAGTTACAGTTCGTCCAGTAAGTTCCAGACAGATCTTGAAGTGTCTAGCATATTAGTTTTATCTCTTTATTCGTTGGTATGTATTTAGAGTTATTCTTTGAGATCTTGTAATTGGGAAAAAGGGTTTTGAGTGTTTTATGTATTGGGGTGTGAGAGTTCGTGAGGATTCTCGTTATAATTATATTGTAAGAGTGCAATGTATGAGCTTCTAAGTGAGGCCGATTGAGCTTCTAGTGTGAGGCCGAGTGGGTAGTACTTTGGTGGTACGAGTGAATCTAAGTGTGGTACTTAGATTGGGTAGGATAGGGTCCTATCAAGTAGCAAGTCCAGTGAGGAACTTGTGAAATAAAGGTCCAAGGTAGGGTCGAGGTTTTACTTCCAGTTGGGCCCTGGATGGTTTCCTCGTAAAATCCGCTTTGCATTGTCTAAGTTCCTAACAGCAATCAGTTTTATATTCCGCGAAAAGTAGGCACTAGGAACATACTACAATTCACCCCCCCTCTTGTAGTATATCATCCGAATTAACACTATATTCTATATCAGTTTGTTCTAAATTTTTATTCACATGTTCATAATCTTAAGTCAGATGTTCTAAACATATTACTCACACAAATGTTCTAATTTGTTACTCATATGTTCAGAATTTTAATTTGAGTCACATGTTCTAAACTTTAACTCGCATGTTCTAAATTTTTACTCACATGTTCTAAAATTTTACTAACATGTTCTAAATTTTAAATCAGTTCTCATATAAGTATGAATTCTCACATATGGACCTATTCTCACCGGATCCCTCCCCATATATATATATATATATATATATATATATATATAATGAGATTAGGGCTCGGAACATAACAACGGCCCAATAACTATACATATTATATAGCCTAACAAGCACTAATCATTCTTATCAGAAATTTACGCTGCAAATTAAAAAATAAAAATGTTAGCGAAAAAAGAAAATGTAGCTCCTCCTCCATGCTTTTATTTCAGCCTTTCTCTCACAATTTCGATCTCTATATACTATATGAGTTCTTTATTTCTCACCTTAACATCACAATTAACCCCCTCAAAAATAAATTCTCTCCATAAGACTGTAAGAGTCATTTAGTCCCAAGCCCATGAAAACTCTAGTCATCTTTTTTTTTTCTTCTTATTTTAGAAAAAAATAAATAAATACGTAGTAAACTAATAGGCTAGCTTATTTGATGCACCTTTTCGTTCATAAAAAAAAAAAAAAAATAAAAAAAATAAAAAAAATAAAAAAGTAAATAAAAAAATTGATGCACCTGAAATTCTCTATATATCTACAAAAACTAAATTAATCCAGTCAGCCCACGCACTAATCACTAAGCTGTATGTGTTTGATGCATCTACCAATACTAGTAAGTACAATAGTCATTCTTAAAAATTAAAATGACAATAGGTGGTTCCTGCGGCCGGATGCACGATCCTCATGGTGCATCCGCTGCGGAATGTACATTATGTTGTATCATAATGTACATGGTTGTAGAAAGAACATATTGTTCAATTCTAATTTACAAGAGTTATATGGAGCTTCTTTTTTGTAAAAAAGCAAAAAGATAAATAGTAATTATTTTTTTATCATACAGTAATTTCAAATCATTTTAAACTGTACTCTCTCTCTACAAGATTTCTCTCTCAAAAAAGAAAAAACTGAAAACCACTTCAAGTTCATCAAACCTTAATAAAGAAATCATTAATTTCAAACTTCTTGGTGCAAAATTGTTCAAGATGGCTGACGAAAACAAAAGGTGAGTACAATTTCGACATGCATAGTTGTTCAATTTGAGTTCGATTGGTAGTTTTTTTGCATGTTCTTGGTGTAAATTTGTGATTTATGTGGTTTTGGTGTTGCAATCAATGAGAAACTATATGAAGTTTTTAAAGAAAACCGACCAATTATTACATTTTGAAAAAAGAAAGCAAGCAAATTAGCAAATTCAGAAAAAGTTGTAGATCTAAATAATACAATGTAGGTACATTATAATAATACAATAAAATGTTCTTTTTCATATTTTATAAAGCGGATGAACATATTATATAAGCATAATGAACATGTCTATATAGTTACAACGAAAAGAACATACTATTAAAATACAATGAGCATATACCTTAAGTAAAAAGAACCTACTATTAAAATATAATGAACATATACCAAGAGTGAAAAGAACATGTGTGCTATTTAATAATGTTATTTATCTTCATGTTCTTTGATTATCAGTAATGTACTTATATTTGTGACATAAAATTAATTGTTTATTGTAAAATGTTCTTTAAATTTTGTTTTTAGATTATGGTGGTTGAATACAAATAATATTCATTACATTATACTATCATGTTCTATATTAATATTACAGATGTTCTTTAGATATATATATAAAGAACATAAAGTTATATGTTCTTTACAAAAACAACTATATGTTCATTACAAAGCAATTATATGTGATGTTCTTTATAAGATAAATATATGTTCTTTACAAAACAAGTAAATGTTCTTTACTGAACAACTATATGTTCATTCCGCCTTTTTTATAAAACAAAACTGGATGCACGAAGCATCGTGCATCCGCTTGCAGAGAAAAAATTTCATTAAAATGACTACTAATACACTCAATTTTAATTGAGTGATTTTAAATTTATATTTTTTTTGTTGGTCAAACATGTCAAAAAATGGTCAAACATGTTAAAAAATGATTTTTCTAATTTGAATATTAATTATTACTAATTTTTTTAAAAAACTTTGATTAAGTTTGAGCAAAAAAAAAATTAAAAACCAATCAATAAAAATTGAGTGTAGTATTATTGAGTATTGTGGACTAATGATAGTCATTCTAAGGATAAATACTTTAGGCTAGCTGTATAGAGCTATATCACGAGGGACGCGAGGATAATTATATATATTAATCATCATCATGTCGCAAGTCACAATGTATACAATATTAATGCATTTTGCACCGGCTGATGCGCTAGTTATTTGGCGTTCCCCATCATTCAGCAGATTAATTCTAATTTTTGCTGAATTTCTGCATAACGAATCTTATCTCTAGCCATAACTCTCATGCATGCTACTGATGACTGCCCTTATTTATCAAATAAAAATTGCATAATTGAAAAACTTTTGTATACACCCGATTTATACACTAATATAGTGTACATCGAGCCATATAAGGGTAACTTTTAGCTAATTTTAAGGTAACGCTTTGTCGTTTTATGGGTAACTTTAAACGTAATAATATAATTTTTGTATAGATAGACAACAAGTAGTTTTATAAAGGTAATTTAATTACACCAAATTACTAATAATTGATTTTTAGTCATTTAAATGTGATTCTTTATTAATAAAGCGTGTATAATTTTTATTTGTATACGATTACTTTTATGCATATATATTAGAGTTAACTTTTATTCATTTCAGGGGTAACTTTTGATCACTTTTGGCTATCTTTATAATAGATTTATGGTACATCCGATTTTTTTGTTTGTGCCTAATTAATCCACTATAAATATTAAATAAGAAGGGTTGTATATTGTTTGAGGAAATGATATAGCCATTATAGCATTATTAGCAGCTGATCTCAATCAATAAACCACAGTTTTAAGGAAATGGAGAGGGTTTCATCAGTCAAACTCCTTGGTTTTGCTGTTTTAGCAATTTTGTCCATGCTCATGCGTACTACAACAGGTTCGTTACTTTAATTAGCTTGATGTTTTGTATGGGTTGGTTTGAATATTTTTACAATAATTTTTTTGGCTAATCAATTAAACAAGCTTATTATATTGGCGTTTTCATTTATTCAATTTATGCGCGCAGCTGATCATCCGGTGCTTGGAAGAACTACGACAACGACTTCTGAAGAAACTCCGGTGAGATATGACATCGTAGTAGAAGAAATGGTAATGATGCAACCAATTATACGACAACCAAATATTCGAGTTAATTCGGAGGCCCAGAATAAGCAAGATGTTGTAGTATCAACTACTACGGAGAACGTTTTAAAGTGTGTAGGATTAGAGAAGATTTGTAACATACGTCGCGGACCCTATTGTTGCTCTGGATATACATGTTTTCTTCCACCCTCTTCTACTACTGGTTTTTGTGTTGAAGAATAATTAACACAAGCTACTTAATTAGGGAAAATAAATAAATTATGCAGGTGTATCTGTTTCTTAATTCATTGACTTTTATATTATTTAAATATGTATTCCTCTTTATACATAAGCAAATCAAGCGGCGGATTGGCTTGTCAACCAAGGAGTATCCCAGAACAATAAATTTCAGTTGATTCAAGTCCCCCCCTTAGCTTTAGGGAGTATTATGCATAATGATGTAGTAGGTGTGGCCTTGCCACGGTTTGTACCCCTTAATTTCTTTGTTTTAGTTTTATTTTCCGGAGCTCTGCTCCTCATTTGCACCAAAAAAAAAAATATGTATTCCACTTTGATTATATATGATCATTAGACTGTGCCACACATTAAAAAATAAAATATATACGGAGTATAAATTAAAGAATAATATTCGTAATAAATAAATAAAGTTGTTAGGGCTATAGGATACTCAAAGTGAAAATAATAATAAAATAAAACAAATTAGCTATAGCATTATTATAAATAAAGATATTGAATACTTATTACTCCGTATTTGTATCTATATTTCTCGATCTAATGCCACATATACATTCATATACCCTATTTGAGCCATTTGAGTATGTTAGGGATAACCGTTAGGTATGTTCTCATATATAACGAAGGGTAAAGTAATTACACGTATACATATGTAAATGTATACGCTGAATTAAGTGTAGTATTATATTGGGTGATCAAATAGTATCGTTGAATATTCAGTAAAATTATATTATATATAGGACATTTTGTCAAAAACTACCTTTTAAAGCAATTTTTTTGCGATAAACTACCTTATAAAAAAATTGTTGTTAAAAATTACCTTATCAAAGGTTTATTTGTTGTAATACACTACCCTTGGTCGGAAGCTGAGAGTTGACCATAATAAATCGGCGTTGACCAAGACTAAACCCAGAAAATTTCAACCCAATTTTGGTCTACAATGAGTTTAATCGAAAGAGAAGAGGGGAAATTAGGGGGAAAAAGGGGGGAAAGGAAGATTAATAGCCACGTGACTAGCACGTGACTTTGTCAACTCTCATGAATTCATGATAGTCATTCTAAAGATGACTTTAGCTAGCTGTATAGAGCTATATCATGATTCATGAGGGACACGAGGATAATTATATATATTCGTCATCGGAAGTCACCATGTATACAATATTAATGCAGTGTGCACCACCGGCTGATGCGCTAGTTATTTGTCGTTCCCCATCATTCAGATCAATTCTTATTTATGTTGAATTTCTGCATAACGAACCTTATCTCTAGCCATAACTCCCATGCATGCTACTGATGACTGCCGGTAAAAGCTACACATGTATGTGTATCAGCTCTCATGACTGCCCTTATTTTATTGATCATTGAAAATTGCATAATTTTTTATTACTTCCATTTAATTTTTTTTAATAGAGTTTTAGGATCGAGCTCTCAGATATTATTATCTATTTCTTCATCCTTATCCACTTAATTTTAATTTGAAATAAATTTGGATTAATAATACTCCCTCCGTCCCCAAAACTTCGACACTTTTAGCCTATTAATTTTAGTCCCAAAATGATCGACCCATTTGCATTAAAATACTCACTAATTTACAATATTATTTGTGCAAATTTAGCTTTCCATATAAAATTTTGATTTTTTATTTTTACTTTTATTTTTTATTTTTAATATTTTGTCTCTCTACTTTTTTACAAACCCCATGTAAATTTATTTTTCCAATATGTTTTTATTTCTTTTTATTTAAGGGTCTATTCACATTAACTGAACTCAGCTGAACTGAACTGAAATGAACTGAACTGATTGGAGCTAAACTGAACTGAACTGATTTGAGCTGAACTGAACTGAACTGAATATTTTATGAGAGAGGGAAAGGATCTTGCTAACGAGCGCCCCGGGGCGTTAGATAAGGAGTAATTATATTGGTTGAAATGACATTAAGTTAGGAATGCATGACAAAATCACGCGTCGTTCGGTGTAATTAATGTTAATTTTATTCTAATATTTCCAGTTTCATTCTCTTATCTAACGCCCCGGGAGCGCTCATTAGCTTTTGCCAAGAAGATAATTCCTCCATATTTTTAACAAGTGCTCCATTTTAACTGTAAAAGTAACGTTCAGTACTCCGTATTTAGTAAAAATTTGTTTAGTAAAAATCAGTTACTTGATCTAATGAAGAAGTATAATACGGAGTAGAATATTAAATTAGTAATGCACTAATGCTCCACACATCGTTGAATAAAATAATGTACACCACGATTCGATTGCCCTTGGATGTAACTCAGTTAGCTTATACACGTAGCTGTTTAGCTGATTTATTTATTTACTCCGTACTGTATTATTTAGTACGAGGGCTGTACGACTGTACGAGTAGTATTTATTTTAATTTTCTTTAATTTTATTTTTGTTACTCTTGATTCAATTTTCGAGGATAATTAATGAGGGCAGTCAATTAGGGTCCTGCAAGGCAATTTCATTAAGTAACACGTTGAGATTTTAATGTCGAATCTCTTAAGTATTTTCAAATAATTATAAGAAGGCAAAAGTTAACAAACACCCTCGGATAAACTAACTAAAAATAGAAAGATTAAATTTAATAAAGATTAATTATACCGATCGACGCGTGATTTTGTCATGCTTTCCCAAATTAATACCATTTTAGGTAATATTTTAAATGCTTATCCAACGCCATGGGGGCGTTCGTTAGCAAGATCCTTGTAACAATAACAAAGGAGTAGCTACTAGGGAGACTATCGGGATGTCCATATTAAATTAGTGACTTGGACTGAATTATATTTTAAATTAGATTAACTCTCATGCGATGCACGGATATAATAAAAGAATTTATAATTATGTAAACTTCAAAGACATATCCGTCAAAATATGTAAAATATTTGTATTACATACGACGATATTATTAACATAAACCAAACTACAAAACTTAAAATAATATACACAAAATAAAATGCATGTCTACAATAATAAAATTTTGCAAACTTTGTAATTAGATGGAGTAATCACATATATAAAAGGTTGATGTTTGTTTTCCTTAAGATTTAAAAAAAAAAAGTATTGACAACTAAAAAGTACTTTACAATCAATACTTAAATTTGAAAAAAAAAAGGAAATTTTGTCAAAAACCTCCTTTTAAAAGCATTTTTTTTGTCAAAAACCTCCTTATAATTTTTTTTTTGTGAAATCATACCTTATTCAATTTTTTTTTTACAAAATCATACCTTATGACAGAAAACGACCCCGTTTTCAGGCGTTGACCACTAACGTTTTTAACGGAAAACCACCACCAAAATTATCCCACCACCAAAGACCAGCCACCACCACCACCACCAAAGACCAGCCACCACCAAAATTTTTCCAAAATTAACCCACCACCAAAGACCAGCCACCACAGGAGACTCACAAACTTTCTTTTTCGGGATAAGGGCAATGTAAGTCTGATTTATAGAACCAATTAGTTTGTGCAATGTGGTTTACAAGATTGTGGCCAAGGTTCTTGCTAACAGACTTAAAAAGGTCCTTCCAGATATTATTCATGAGTCACAGAGTGGTTTTGTTCCCGGGATATGAGCAAAAAGAAAAAAGAAAAAAGAAAAGGTTATCTGGGTTGCGTATGAATGCTTCCATTTTTTAAGAAAAAAGAAAACTGGGAAGAAAGGTTATCTGGGTTTGAAACTGGATATGAGCAAGGCCTATTATAGAGTCGAATGGAATTTTCTTGAAAAAATGATGCTAAAATTGGGGTTTCCGGTCTCTTTTGTTGATTCCATCATGGCTTGTGTGAAGACTACTTCGTTTTCTATTCTGGTTAATGGACAACCGTCTCGGGAATTCCGTCCCTCTAGAGGCCTTCGACAGGGGGACCCTCTTTCCCCGTTTCTGTTCATCTTATGTGCGGAAGGTCTGTCGACTCTTTTGAGAGATGCTGAGAGAAAATCTTTGATTCATGGCATTAAAATCGGAAAGTATGTGGAGCCTATCTCGCATCTCTTTTTTGCGGATGATAGTCTTCTTTTTGTGAGAGCTAATGAGGAGGAGGTGGATAACGTGTTGGATATTCTTTCTACCTACGAAATTGCTTCAGGTCAGAAATTGAATATGGAAAAATGCGAAGTCTCTTTTAGCCGAAATATTGAGCCAGAAAAGCAAAATATCCTTCAATCGAAGTTATCTTTTAAAGCCGTCGAGGGACATGAAAAATATCTCGGATTACCAATCTTGGTAGTTCGAAGAAGCGGGTTTTCTCCACTATTCAAGATCGGGTTTGGAAAAAATTGAAAGGTTGGAAAGAAGGGTTCTTATCTCAAGCGGGTAGAGAAGTTCTTATAAAAGCGGTTGCTCAAGCTATCCCCACCTATGCTATGCAATGTTTCAAAATTCCGGTCAGCATTCTTAATGAGATTGAGCGTATGTGTCGGAATTTCTTTTGGGGTCAACAAAAGGAGGAGAGAAAGATGGCTTGGATTGCGTGGGAAAAGACTTATTTGACAAAGAATGAGGGTGGTTTGGGAATGAGAAATTTACAGGCCTTTAACAAGGCAATGTTAGCTAAACAAGCCTGGCGCATTCTCAACAACTCTCCCTCTTTGATGGGGAAGATTATGAAACATAAATTTTTCCCTAAAGGTGATTTTTTATCTGCAAAAGTCAGCTCCAACTCAAGCTTTACATGGAGATCGATCATGTCTGCCAGGGATCTTGTCAAAAAAGGATCGAGGAAAATTGTGGGTAATGGTTTAGGCACTGATGTTTGGAATGATCCTTGGATTCCAAATTTGCCTGATTTCAAGCCTTTACCAATGCTACCCAGATTAGAAAATAAACCTGCGTTGGTGAAGGATTTATTTTGTGACGGGGAGTGGTCTTTGGATATACTCAACACTTACTTTGTCGAATGGGAAGTGATGGAAATCACAAAAATTCCTCTCGCTCGTTTTGGTGGAGAGGATGTTTGGGCTTGGCAGTTCACTAAAAATGGTGAATTTTCGGTTAGAAGTGCTTATCATGCTGAAATGAAGGATAAATCCTGTGAGAAAGCTTCTGCTTCTACCACTTCTGAACCTGTCTTGTGGAATGTTCTATGGAATGCAAAAATCCCACCAAAAATCAAATTGTTTGGCTGGAAAGTTCTTCATGACAGCATTGTTGTTAGAGCCTCTTTACTAAAGCGTGGTATGTATGGGTATGGATGTGATGTGCCCGTGCTGTGGTGAAGCCCCAGAAACTCTCTTACACTGCCTTTTTCTATGCCAGGAGGCCCGTCTGACTTGGTACGCATCTTCCTTGCGTTTGGATATCTCCCGTTCTGCTAATTGCTCCATTCATTCCTGGTTTGGCTTTTTAATGTCAAAATTCATTGAAAAAGATTGGTGGGATCTGTTCTGGTGCATCTTATGGGGTATCTGGCTGAAGCGTAATGCCTTTCTCTTTGAGAAGCGTTGCGTGGCTGTGCAGGATGTGTTTGCTAAAGCCTCGGTTCTGGTGGGTGATTATGCAAAGGCTTTGGAGGTGGCTGCTCCTAGGGTGGATAAAGTGGTGCCCTTAAACTAGGTCTGGACTCCTCCAATGTTGGGGGCGTATAAAATTAATACTGATGTGGCTTGCTTATCTGATAATTCAGTTGGTTTAGGTGCTGTTATGAGGGACTGGAATGGGGATGTGGTAGTCGCCACTTGCAGCGTGAAGATGGGGTCTTTTGACATTGTTGTTGCGGAGGCTTTGGCTGCGAGACTTGGCCTGTCTATTTCGCTTGAAGCTGGCCTGATGCCCTTGATCTTGGAAGTTGATTTCCTTCAACTTTTCCAGAAATTAAAAAAGGGGAATAGTGAGAAATCGCTGTTGGGGTCTATTGTTGGTGACATTCTGCATATGGCTTCTCTTTGCTCCTCTCTTTCTTTCTCGCATACTGGTAGAAATGGAAATACTGTTGCGCATAAGCTAGCTAATCTTAGTAGAGAATTTAATGATGTAAGGGTGTGGTACGAGGTTGTTCCTCCTTGTATTGCGCTTGATGTTGCTCGTGATGTTCCTTAATTTCCTTTCTCTTTAATAAAGCTGGCTTTGGTGTTTTGTGTCAAAAAAAAAAAGACTAGCCACCACGCCCACCCCCACAACACCCACGCAAACACCAACAACCCCACCAATCGACACCAACAACAGCTGCAAAACTGAATACCGCACGCACCACCTCCAATCGCCACCAATTTGAGCCAACCAGACCCTCGCAACTCACCTACCCCCACCTACCTGCCCAACCACTCCCTTCGCGGCGACAATACCCTAGGAGGTGGAGATGGAGGCTGCTAGGGATTTTGGGGCTTAATTGGTGCGAATTGGGGTTGCAATTGGTACGGTGTTGCAGCGGTGGAGATGGAGGCTGCTGGGGATTGATGTTGTTGTGCTTGCGCGAAGATAGGTGGTGCGGTGGAGCAGGTGGCGGCGGTGATGTGGTTGCGCGGAGATAGCCACCGTGTTAGGAGGGTTCTGGTTGCGGTGGGAAGATGAAGGAGAGAGAGGGTTGTCGACGGGGTTTGGGGTTCTGGGTGACGGTGGGGTTGGAGTTGGGGTAGCGTCGCCGGCGGGGGGGAACAAGGAACCCTAGACGCTGGCAGGAGGTGGTGGTGGGCTGGTGGGTTTGGGTGGTTTTCCGTTGAATCCGTTGAACACGTGGGTGGTCAACGCCTTCCGTCTAAAGGTATGATTATGTAAAAAAAAAAATTTGATTAATGTATGATTTCACAAAAAAAAAAAAAAAAAAAATTATAAGGAGGTTTTTGACAAAAACATGCTTTTAAAATAAAGGAGGTTTTTGACAAAATTTCCAAAAAAAAAAATGAAAGGAAAAAAAAAATTAGGCTGGAAAAAGTTAGTTTTATTCTAATATTTTCACTTTTAGTGCAAGCAACAGCCGAGCAGAGTTTTATGCTTGCTGCAAAATGTTGTTCTATGGTTAGAACTGCAGGCTTGCGGCTGAGATTTTCACTTACTTGGCTATGTTGATTATCTAGTTCTGCTTTTAAAGCAGTTTTCAGATGTTGAGAAAGTATTGTCTTTTTGGTGCTGCTTCTTTTATTTTTATGCACGGCTAACAAATCAATAATAGATCTTAGGTGCATGAAGTTCATATTAGAGCAGTAGCTTTGAGGAATTGATCACAATTTGGTAGTTCAGTGACTTAGCTTGTTGGTTTTTTCTTCGGTAGACGCTAGTGTATAAAGAGGATAAAACAAATGAAGATCCATAATAAATTTTAAATTGGTGTATTTTGGATTTCTTTTGTCTATTTTCTACTTATACTTGTAACAATTTAAATTTTACATTATTCATACATCGATATGTTATTTATAGGTATCATGAATTCAAAATTCTTCACCAATAGTTCAGTGATATGTTTGTTAGATGCTTGTTTAGAACAAAGATCAAAATTAAATAACAAACTTGTTTTTTATTACACACAGTTTAAATTTGAAAATCACATACATAATTTTTATTATGGTCCATCATAATACAAGCATAATGATCATGATTAACCAAACACATAAGCATATATAGCTCAAAGGCTATGGAAGTAAACAAATTAAATGACATAATGCATAATTTAAAAACAAGAAAGAAGAGTATTGATGGTTACTACTTAATTATTTACAAATGTTAACATACAATCCTGGATCACAAGTGAGGCCAGGACAACACTTCCAAAGCCAACCACACGAATCGCCTTTTGATCCGCATGTTGTTATAGCTTCAACGGTATTACTTGTTACTTCCTTAATAATTTGTGCATCTAATCCACCATTATTATTATTATTATTATTATTTGGTTCCATAAACATCATCTTTGTTTTTCTGTTTCCAAAATTATCGTCGCTTTTTGGTTGTTCAACCATGATCATTACTTCTTCGACTACCATCACAGGCGGCCTTTCTTCAGAAGTTGTTTCCATCTTTTCAACCACTGTAGCTGCATGCATAATAATTACGGAGTATTTAATTATATATGTGTATAATTCATGAGAATAAGGATTTTTGAAATACGGTATAATTTATTTACGTAATATATGATTTATTTACAAGTTCAAATGCGAAAAAAATAAATTAAAAAGACTAGAACAAGGTAATATACCTGTAGTAGTAGTACTGAACAAGAGTAACATTACTGCTAAAACAACGGGAACAACCATCAAGTTAGCTAAGACCTTCTTCATTTTCAGTTTTTCTAGATTAAGCTCGAAACTTAATATTTTTCTTTTTGTTAATGAACTAATAATGCTTTTGTTGCACTTCTTACTATTTCCTCCTACAACCCTTTCTATTTATAGTAGCTACTAGCATACGGTACAATCTTACAATTGTAATTTGGATTAAGGAAATAACATTATTTTATTAAATAATAAAAAAAAAGTTTCTCAAAGAAAAAAAAAAGGAAATAAAGAGTTTTTTAGAACATCGTCTAACAATGTTGACAATCTGTAAAGATAATTTAAATATAACAAGCAATATAATATTCTATGTGCGTTTGTTAAATATATATATTCTAGGTGCGTTTGGCGAGGAATATTTAATCATCATTAGTCACCCAATTAATTTTATTTTTAAAAATTTTGTACTCCGTATTATTTTTTACCAAATAAACAAATTAGTGCAATTAATTTAAGGGTCTGTTCTCATATGTTGAAATTCAGTTCAGTTCAGTTCACTTCAGTTCAGTTCAGTTCAGCTCAGCTCAGTTCAGTTCAGTTCAGTTCAGCTCAGTTCACTTCAGTTCAGTTCAGCTCCGTTCAGTTTATGAGAACATGCCCTAAGTATGAAACTGGAGAGTATGTTTATAATTTAATGTTCAATTTGAAATGGATGAAAATTGTTGATTATCTCATAATTAGGTACTCTTTATGTTCCTGAGGGCTACATTTGGAGTTTCAATTATTATTTTTTTTCACATTATTTCTCTCGTACATACATATTTTTCATGCAATTATCCCCATTTATTGAAAAATATATTTGTATAGTCTCAAACTCTCAATACAATTATTTCTACTACTCCGTATTTACAAAGATATATATATACTCCTAATATAAATATTCCTAAGTTCAAAGTTAATTTAAGGAAAATTTGTCAAAAATAACACCACCTTTAAGCGGTCTTCCCTAAATAACACCACCTTTTGATTATTCCACAATAACACCACCTTTGATACACATCTGCCAAAAATAAAACATGACCGGTTGGTAACCTATTTAAAAGGTTACCTTGGACACTTGTCATTCTATCACTGGTTAATTTTTTTAACATTTTTTTAAAAAAAAAATCCTTAAAATAAAAAAGTAAAAAAACTTAAAATTGAAAAAAAAACAGAAAAAAGGAAAATCCCCCACCACCGCCACCTGCCAGGGTTGCCACCACCACGGCGCCTGAAAACCCTTCCCCGTGCCGGCTTATCCTTTTCGCCGGTCGTCTGCCTTATAAAATCCACCATCAGAAAGTCGAAACCCCTAAAACCACTTGATCGATTTGGGGTTTTAAGGTTTTTGGATGGTGGTTCAAAGGGGAAAGAGGTGGAGACGGCCGATGGAGGGGCGAAATGGGTTCGCCGGTACAGGGGAGGCGGTTTGTCCGGCAACCGGTGAGAGGAGGGGGGTTTTCGAGGGGAGGGAGAATGGTTTTAGGGTGGAGGAAGGTGGTTTAGGGGAAGGGGAGGAGGGTCTGGGTGGTCGGGCTGGTACCGCTGAGGCGCCGATTAAGTACAAAGGTCTAGTGAAAGGGGAAGGTGGAGACGGCCGGTGGAGGGGAGGAATGGGTTCGCCGGCATAGGGGAAGGGTTTTGGCTTGGCCGGTGGTTGGTGAGGGTAATGGGGTTTCCTAGGGGAGGGAAAAGGGTTTTAGCGTGGAGGAAGGTGGTTCAGGGGAAGGGGAATGGCTAGGTGGTCAGGCTGGTACAGCCGGGTACGGAGCTCTGGTCGCCGCGTAGTGGTAGCCCTGGCGGGGTGGCTGTGGGGTTGTTGTCGTTAAGGGGGAGGGGTTTTTTGTTTTTTTTTCCCAGTTTTTTTTTAAGTTTTATTTTTTTTATTATTCATTATATTTTAGAAAATTTGTTAAATTAAAAAAAATAAAAAATTAACCAATCACATATGTGACATGTGTCAGATGTAACCTATAAAACAGGTTACCGGTTTTTTGTTTCATTTTTGGCAAATGCATGTGAAAGGTGATGTTATTCTGGAATAATCAAAAGGTGGTGCTATTCTTGGAAGATCAGTGAAAGGTGATGTTATTTTTGACAAATTTTCCTTAATTTAATGCCTTAAATATTTGATATATGTGACATCTAATCATTGAATTACACCATCTTATTTTCTTTATTAACTGTGTACAAACGTTAGATCTAACTTTTTTTTGAGATGGAAGAGAATATTATTATGTCGTCTGCAATCATAATACGGAGTACATCCTTATCTTAACTGAGGGAGTAATTTCCCTCCGTTCCCTATTGATAGTCACTTTTGAAGAAAAATCACGGGAATTAAGGAGAATTAAAGAAAGAACATTGAAAAAGTAAATTTACATTGGGTATGCAAAAAAGTAAAGAGAGAAAGTAATTAAAGTACATGAGAAAGTAAAATTTATATTAGAAAGTTAAATTTGCACAAATATTTTTGCAAATGTTAGAGAATTTTGGTAAAAAAATAATATTAATGGTATTTGAAAAAAAACAAATGTGACTAACAACATTTGGGTGCCCAAAAATGACATATAAGTGACTATCAATTAGAGACGGAGGGAGTAGTTTCATGTATTAAAATAATAAATTAAAAAATTAAGTTTATAATAGCAAGAGTATAATATGCGATTATGTTTAATTATTTCTCTCGTGGAACGCGCATATAGAGTACTAGTTTAAGTCCCGTGCAATGCACGGTTTTTACTTAGCATATTTATAAATTATAATGTTAATTTAACAATAATTAAAAATAATAAAAATCAATTTTTTTAATTGAAACAATACTTCATTTTCTTTTCCATTGAATTTTATATTATATTGATATCAAAAGTTATTTTAAAAAAAAGAAGCAATATTTAATGATTATAGGGTTTATATAAAATTAAAATGTTATGTTAATTATAACCCGTGAAATGTACTTATGTACCCCCTATATCCCTATTTTGTTGGCATGTTTTGTCTGGCATAATGTTTTATAACATACTTTGACAGTATAATGTTTTATACAAATTTAATTGAATTTTTTTTTTTGTGACAATTAATAATCAAGGTTTTTTAATTTTTAATTTATAGTTATTGAATTGTAGTGTTATTTTTATAAATAAATCAACAATTCTAAAAAAAAAATATAAATAATAAATAAAAGAAAATGTAACAATCCCGGTTGGAGCAAAAAATCTTTCAAAGGAAAAAAAAAATGATGTAGAATGATATGAACTATGGAAAACTGGAGTTTTACATTATTCCAATATTCCTTATATTACCTTATATGTAGTATATGTTTGTAATAGCAAGAGTAATATGCGATTTTGTTTAATTATTTCTCTCGTGGAACGCGCATATAGAGTATTATATTGCTTGTAATATTTTTATTCTTACATATTTGTCATATTTCCTTGGGTTTTTTATTTTTTTATTTTTCTATTTCACAGCATTTAGAGTATCATGCTTGCTATTGACTATTTTATATCATTATTATATTTTATCACTTTTTAGTAAAAGTTACAAAAATTTCATATTATCACAACGAGTCTAACAAAATTCCACTTATTTACTGACAAAAGCTAACGAACGTCCCAGAGGCGTTGGATAAGCTAGCTAAAAATGAAAAGATTAAATTAAAATAAACATTAATTACACTGATCGACGTGTGATTTTGTCATGCTTTTCCAAATTAATATCACTTTAGGTAATGTTTTAAATACTTATCCAACGTCCTATTTAGTTATGTTTTTCTTAACATATATTGATTATGAAAGTTAATTAAAACAGTGTGAATAATTGTGTGAATAGTGCAAAATGTCCAATATTATGATTAAAAGATCGAAATAGACTAGCCATGATGATGAATATTTAATACCCTCGAGGAACGCACGATAGGATTATACCGAATATTGCTATGTCAAAATTATTAGGCATGAGTCAGCAAATTAAAAGATAGCAAGCTACTTGTATTAAGATTTGCTCAACAATAGATCGAAGCCAGTTGAAGGGGCTCCTTCAACGTTTATATAAATAAATTTAACAATTTATACAAGATCTGGTAAACTTTGCTTTCTAAGTGAATACTCAGCTCTTTAGCGCTATAATGCAATGAAAGATTTGTATAGTAGTAAATGAATTTTCTTACTACGTATTTGCTTTTCACGGTATACTTGTCATTTGGAATTGTGGAGTTAAATGATGTAATATTTAGTTAAGAGACTATTTTTAATTTGATACGAGCAATTGGCATCAGCACATTATATTAAATTAGCAAGAAGTTTTTTAGCTAAATGGATGATACATGTGAATTAGTGAAAATTGCATAGTACACTAGGGTGTACCATGCTCATGGTACACCTAGTGTTAAATGATGAGTTTTTAACCTTTCATTTGCAAGCTATCAGTTTGTTATTTAAAAAAAAAAAAAAATCAATCTCTTCCACAATTCATGAGATTCAACGTGATATTTTCCATTTTTACATAACTTTCAAAATTAAATTTCACCATATTTCAATTTCGAATTAAGAGAGAATAAAGTTTATAAAGAATTTTGTAGAGAGAAAAATACAGAGCAAATTATGAGAACATTGTAATCGATGGATTGGAGAAGGTAATTTGATTTTATTTGTTATGATTTTAATTTCAGGATTTTGCTTATTAGGTTGATCATTGATAGATATTATAGGATTATTATAATATTTGTCACAGAGTAGGATATATTTGTATATATTTATGCATGATCCTCGGGAACCTCACTTTAAGGCATTGAAACGCATTCTGCGTTATATTCAGGGTACCATTGATCACGGCTTACATTTATATCCGACTGTTTCTCATCGACTTATTACTTACACTGACGCTGACTGGGGAGGTTGTCCCGATATCCGACGTTCCACATCGGGCTATTGTTGTTTCCTTGGGGACAACCTCGTGTCTTGGTCATCTAAGCGTCAGCATACTTTGTCTAAGTCGAGTGCAGAAGCGGAATATCGAGGTGTCGCAAATGTTGTCTCAGAGGCATGTTGGCTTCGTAATCTTTTACTTGAGTTGCATTGTCCTCTACGGCAGGCTACTATTGTTTATTGTGATAATGTCAGTGCTATCTACCTTTCTGGCAACCCGGTACAACACCAACGTACCAAACATGTGGAGATGGATATTCATTTTGTTCGAGAAAAAGGTTGCTTTGGGACAAGTTCGGGTTCTGCATGTTCCTACTCGATATCAGTTTGCAGACATTTTCACCAAAGGCCTACCCCGAGATTTATTTCTGGAATTTAGGTCCAGTCTTAGCGTACGCCCTCCTCCCGCTACGACTGCAGGGATGTGATAGATATTATAGGATTATTATAATATTTGTTGCAGAGTAGGATATATTTGTATATATTTGTGATATAGTTTGTATTCTTATCGTACTAGGTTTCCTAACAAGATTAGGACTAGTATTGTAACACTATATATATTATTCAATGGTACACACGTAACACACACTCCAACCCAAGGAGTTTTCCCGAAATCTAACAATCATATTTTGTTATTATTTTGCACGATTATTGTAAAATATCATTTTTTTTTTCAATTTTGATATTTATGAATTTGAGATCCATATGACAAAGGTTGAAGATGATGTTATTTTATTTTGTCAAATGTTGTAGATGATGTTCTTTATATTTTGTCAAATGTTGAAGATGATGTTCTTTATAAATTGTACTTATGTTTGTTATTATAGTTATTGAACAATTATATGAATGTTCTTTATTTTTATCCTTTATGTTCTTTGCTTCGATGTTCTTTGATTTATTCTGCATGTTCTTTGAATTATTATAATATTTTTTAAATAATATATCATTTATTAATTCTATATTTTTTTTAATATTAATTATCACTAACTGCGTACATTTATTTTAAAATCAGGATCGTGAAGGTTGATGACGATATTCCTTTGAGATCTTCTCTATTGATGATTGTTTTTAAGATCTAAAGAACATCCGTGATATTATTATAGAACATGATAATATTATGTAATGAACATATATATATACATACACACACACACACACACACACACACACACCACGATTCAAAGACAAAATTCAAAGAACATTTCACAATAAGCAATGAACATTATGTGACGATAAAAGTACATTGCAATTACGCAATCAAAGAACATGGACATTTAAAATAAACTATAAAAAAATCTAATAAAAATCATTATATAATATAATTATGGACATTAGGAAAAAGATATAGTTTTACAAAAATTATTGTACATTACAAACAACTATAAAGTACATTATGTTTTCTAATTGAGAACATTATTATATCACATATAGGACATCACGAAAAAATTATATATACCAACCCTAAAATGAATATTGTAACTATATATATTAAAGGTGAAAATTATGAATGAAATAAAAAAAATATTTGAAAACTAAAATTTTGAAAATGAAATTTATAAATTTAAAATTTGAAATTTATAAACAATATTTTAAATATTTTTAGGTGAAATAATTTTAGAGAATAAAATATATATATATATATATATATATATATATATAAAGAACATTATATAGTCATATAAAGAACCTCATAAAAAATACACAGAACAATCATTAAAATAAAGATTATAATTAATTTCTTAAAAAAATTGGTAAAAAAATATGAAAAGAATATATTTTTTTTAAATAAAGGGAACTAAATATAGTATTTTGGATAATAAGATTTTGAAAATGAAATTAAAATTTTAAAATTAATTTGAAATTCAAAATTCAGGTGTACCGTGTGCATGGTACACCTGGGTGTAGGAACCACACATTGTGAATTAGAGCATCTTCAATGATATTGAAGGATAATTGTCAAGAGGGCTTTCAAACGAAGGGTTGTGGGACAATAAAGCCATATCTCGCAAGGACAATGTAGGAGTTTCAGGCGTCATCATAGAGATGTCTAATTGAGCTGTCAAATAATACCACTGGAGCTTTAGTGATACAAAATACACTCTCAGCGGTATAAAATATACGTAGTAGTTTCAATTGTATTAAAAAAAATTCAATTGGAATTTCAGTAGAACTAAATATAAACTCGATGATAATGATCCCTGTAAATTTTTATCGATTTTGCACATGAAATATGTTGGAAAAGTATTAGTAGTCTCACATTACGTTTTAAACTTTTTTTGTGAGACATTTCACCATGTCTCACAACACTCCATTTATAATTCCTTAATCGTCAAATAAGCTTGTCATGCCACATAGACAGGGGCGGAGGTACGGGAGGGGCTAGTGGAGGCCCGACCTTCCCGGCCCATCATAGTAGCCTAGTTTTTTTAATTGTTGGCACCCATAAGTTTTGTCGATAAATGTAAATGTTAGCTCAAAATAACAGTAAAGTTGGGCTGCTTAGTTGGTTTGAGGAGGATATGATAATGTTTTGTTGGTATGAGATCAGGGATCTATCCTTCATCTATAGTTTTTTTTGGCATTTTTATCTTGTATAATTTTAAATGTATATATTTTGATTTTAAGTTTTTTTTTTTTTTTTTTTAAAAATATATACTTCCTCCGTAGTTTCTTTTAAGTTGACACGTTTTTAAATTTAGTCACGTTTGCCAATGCACTTATTCAATCATTAATATATTTAATTATCGATAAGCAAAAATTATGAAAAGTTGATATTTTGAAAGTATCGAACGTGCCGAATCTAACAAGATCCCACATGACTATATTTTTCATTACGTATAAAGCACAAAACATGGTCAAAGAGAGGTGTGTGAATAGTGTTAAAGTCAAAACGTGTTAACTAAATAAAAACGGAGGTAGTATATACATATAAAATAATGTGATCTCTTCTACTTCTTCTCAAAGCCATTTCTTTCCTATTTTTCTAACTAATTATAATATCATTTTTTTAATTAGTATTTTTTTTCTTAAAAAACCTATATACATATAAGATGGTCAAGTTATGACATTGGTATTTAAAATTTTCTAATAATTGCATTTTTTTTTTCCAAATAGCTCTTAATAGAATGAGCTTAATTAACATTCTCAATTATCTTTAAAATTTAATTATATAGAATAATAATCTCTTAAAGTTTGGAAACTTTTTTTTCTCAAAGCTAGCTTATTTGCTTGGCCAGACTGATTGTATTTTTTAGTTCCAATGGTCAAGCTAATAGCTAAAAACATTTTAAAATTGCAAATAAGTCCTTAGATATAATCATTGGAGTTGCTCAACACCTGTCAAAAGTAAGAAAAAGCGGCAGAGAGAAAACACCCTTTCCTCCATCCCAATATATCTCTCTTTTTTGGGGAGCTATTTTTTTACATTTTAATTAATTGGGTATTTCCAATTGATATTTCAAATGCTCTAATATGGAAAAACATTAGAGAATCAGCCAATAAATGGCACAAATGTTCAAGAACAACAAGAACACTAATAATAGACTACTTCATCTCTTAAAAAGATAAGACGGATACAAGGCATGCTCTACATTACACAATTTCAACATGAAGGTATAATTTTCTAGATATGCTAATATTTCTATAATTAATAAAATTAACGTAGAAATTTGAAGTTGAAAAACTTGATGATGATATATTTTATTTGCAGCTGAATTCTACAACATCATCTTTGAAGACGGCTCTGAATGACGCTCGTATTGAAAAAATACGCGCTCATATCTATTTTTGGGTATTCAGGAACTACATCTGGTGTGGAGCTAAAATTATGACTGCAAATTTACAATTCAATACCAATAAAACCAATTAAGTCCATAACTAGGATTGGTGATTGTTTTATCTAAATCCAAAAAATCAATTGTTGCTCATAATGTAAATCGAATGTATAGTATATACATACGGGATTTGATTTCATGTTCGTTTAGGAACCCTAATACTTAATTAATTTACTGTTTACAATCTCGTACAACATGATTAAGCAAATCTGCGAATTACAAGCTCGTGTATATATGCTATTGACCCTTATGAGGTTTTGATGATGATGTTAAGAATTGAGCAAACTTCCTTTTAATAAGGATTCTCTAGTGTTGTGATGTTGGCAGGTTCAGTAAGCGTAGAGGGCTGAAGTAGGAACTGGAACAAAGGAACTTTAGAAGATCCATGAGGATAAGTAAAGAACAGAAGAAAAGTTCCAGCAATGGAACTTCCCGAAGTTTCTCAACAGGAACTTCAAACGGGTTGTAACGACCTGGTTCTGGTGTAATGCTGGGGCAAGCTTCAACAATCAAGGATCAACACAAAGATCAAGATATCAACCGAAGAAGATGAACTTCATAACTTATAGTTGTGTAAAAGATAAGTTTGTTTTCGTAGGATGATGTAAATATATAAATGATAGATATGCATGGAACCTATTAGAAATCAGATAAAGCTTGGCAAACAAATTAATTCGTAAAAGATAATTATAAGTTTTATGAAAAAGTACTTAATTGATTTTATCTTATAAAATCTGGTTTAACTTAGTTTTATCTTTTTCATAAAATTCTATCTTTTAACAAAACGAATTTGATAAAATTTGGTTTTTATAAAAACGAAATTAAATCCGTTTGATTTCGGTTTTAAGGAAGATAAGATCAGATTTCTGGTTGATCTATCTTGTTTGCAAAAACCCTAGTTTGAGAAGCTGAGAAACTCCTATAAATATAGAAGTATTTCAGCTTAGCAAAATGAGAGTTTTAAGCGTGAAAACCACTTAGTACTTAAGAGTAAGTTTGCCAAAAGGTTTAAGCTTTATCATTTTGATTTTGGGTTTCATGTGTAGCTTTCCATTTATGTGTTAGAGTGTGTCTTTGAGTTGTAATTGGTTTTGGGGTGAGATTGTGAATTCTCTTAAATTCACGTTTGAGTGTATGAGTTTGAATTCTCTAAAATTCGAGTGGTAGTCAGTCACCTCGAGTCTGTCTTAGGGTGCACAGTGGGAAAAAGGAACCTGAGTGTGTCTTAGGTCGAGAAAGGAACCTGAGTGTGTCTTGGGTCGAAAAAGGTGCCTGAGTTTGTCTTAGGTCTGATAGGATAGGTTCTTATCAATCAGCAAGTGTCTTAGGAGGAACTTGTGAAGCAAAGGTCTGTGTAATAGGTTGTACTAGGAGAGTTGCCTATTATAGTGGAATTTGTTTATAAGTTCCAATAGGGCCGAGGTTTTACTTCCAGTTAGGCACTGGAAGGTTACCTCGTAAAACTTGCTTTGTGCTTTAAGTTTCTTTATGTTTTTATTGTTTATTTCCGCATAAGTTCCGCGATTGGAACCTACTACCATTCACCCCCCCTCTCGTAGTAGTTCATCTAAACTAACAATTGGTATCAGAGCAGGTTCTCACGAAGTTACAAGCAACCTTGTAGAGTAAAGTTCCTGAAGAGATGAATGCTCACGAGAAACTTGAAGAAGGGTATTCTACCCAAAGACCACCAATGTTCAATGGCAAGTTTTATTCATACTGGAAGAATAGAATGGAGATATTCATCAAAGCTGAAAATTACCAAGTATGGAGAGTCATTGAAAGTGGTGACTTCGAGGTAACAAAAACCAATGCAAACAAAGAGGTAATCCCTAAACCAATAGCTGAATTTGATAAAGAAGATTACGAAAAATGCGAGTTAAATGCTTTAGCTCTAAAAATCTTGCATTGTGGACTAGGACCTCATGAGCACAATAGAATCATGGGTTGTAAGTCTGCAAAGCAGATTTGGGATTTACTGCAAGTAACATATGAAGGAACGAGTGAAGTTAAACGTTCCAAAATTGATTTACTAATGTCAAAATATGAAAGATTTGAAATGCTACACAAAGAATCCATTCAGGATATGTTCACTAGATTTACTAACATTATCAATGAGTTAGATTCTTTAGGCAGGTCCATACCCATTGATGAACATGTAAGGAAGGTCCTTAGAAGCCTTCCTCAAGATGAGAGGTGGAGATCCAAGGTCACTGCCCTGCAGGAATCCAAGAACTTCACCAAGTTCAACCTTGAACAGCTCAATGGTTCCTTGCTCACTCATGAACTCCATCTTGGAGCAAACTCTGAAAGTTCCAAGAACAAGAGCCTTGCCCTAAAGGCCTATGAATCAAGCGACTCTGAAAACGAAGATATGGAGACTGCCATGCTTGTACGGAGGTTCAGGAGAATGCTAGGAAAAAGAGGAGAAAAGAACAGACGAGGACAGTCAAGTTCCAAAGAGTTCAAATGCTATAGATGCGGTTCCAAAGAACATCTTCTCAGAGACTGCCCAAATCCTAAGGAGGACGAGAAAGCCAACTACAAAGGCAAGGAACAGAACAAGTATTACAAATCGTCATTCTCCAAGGAAGATGTAAGAAAAGCCATGATGGCTGCATGGGGAAACTCTGATTTAGAAGATGAAGAAGAAGGAGAATCCGTAGAAGAAACAGCCAACTTATGTTTAATGGCTAAAACTGATGATGAAGCTCGTGTGAAGGAACTTGAATCTGAGGTATGGTATGACTATAGACAACTCAAACATTTAAATAAAGAAAATATTATGGACATTATTCTGGAACTTCAAGATGATTGTAAAGAACTAAACAGGTCGAAGTTCCAAACTGATAAAGCCTTAAAAATTCACAAAGAACATAGCGAATGGGTAGATAATATGAAAACTGACATACAAACTAGGTTCTTTGACTTATATGATAAAAATGTCTTTCTAAAAGAACAAGTTGAAAAACTGAAACATGATAATATTCTGTTGAATGTAGAGTTAGCCCAACTGAAACTTGGAATTGACTCTCCTGACTCTGAAGTTCCTATTGCAAGCCAACTTCCAAATTTTGAAAAATTAAAATCTGACTTGGAAGAATTTAAAATAAAAAATCAAACCTTGGAGGAGGAACTTGCTAGAGCCAGGAAAGGCAAAGAAGTGATTAATAATGGAATTCCATCCTGGATAGCTAATACTCATAACCAGAATAAAGAAGGACTGGGGTATAAGAATAAGTCTAGGAGAAACAAGAAATATGTGGATCTACCCAGTCAAAAGCTATGTCACTATTGTGGTGGTACAAGACATCTTAAAGCTGCATGTCCTAAAAGAAATAAAGATACTCTTAAGAACACTAAGCATGCTGAACAGGTATGGTTGAAGAAATCTGAATCTTCTTCCAAAACAATGGAACCCAAGGAAACCTGGGTTCCAGAAACTAACGCTTAGTTTTCATGCAGGTTCCAGTGAGGGGGAACAACACTTGGTACCCCGACAGTGGTTGTTCTAAGCACATGACTGGAGACAAATCTAAATTTCTCTCACTGGATGCCTACTATGGTGGAACTGTGACCTTTGGTGATAATAAGAAAGGTGAAATCATTGCTATAGGTAAAGTAGGAAGGTCAAGTTCCCATGCTATTAAAAATGTCTTTTTAGTCGAGGGTCTTAAACACAACTTGTTAAGTATTTCTCAATTTTGTGATAAAGGTAACTCAGTTAGCTTTACTTCTAATCTTTGTAGAATCATTAACAATGACACTAATAATATCATTCTTGAAGGAACCAGAAAAGGGAACACATATATTGTGGATCTCAATGAAGTTCCAAGTAGTAGTTTAACTTGTCTTAGTGTCATTGAGAATGATCCCTTATTATAGCACAAACGATTTGGCCATGCTAGTTTTTCTCTACTTGATAAACTTAGATCAAAAGAACTTGTGGAAGGACTTCCATCCATCAAGTTCCTAAAAGACAAAGTCTGCAGTGCATGTGTAAGAGGTAAGCAGACACGAATATCTTTCAAATCTAAGAATATGGTAAGCACCACAAAACCATTGGAACTTATCCATATGGATTTGTGTGGTCCTATGAGGATACAAAGCAGGAGTGGAAAAAGGTATGTGATGGTTATTGTAGATGATTTTTCCAGATATACTTGGGTTTTCTTTCTTGTAAGCAAGGATGATACGTTTGATCACTTTGTTGCCTTTGTGAAGAAAGAACAGAGAAGAACAGGTCATCAATTGATTCACCTAAGGTCAGATCATGGAACTGAGTTTGAAAACTCAAAATTTGATGAGTTTTGTGATGAACATGGGATGGACCACAACTTCTCTGCTCCCAGGACTCCACAACAAAATGGAGTAGTTGAACGGAAAAACAGAAGCTTGGAAGACATGGCAAGAACTATGCTGATTTCCAGTGGACTGCCTAGGAACTTCTGGGCAGAAGCAGTGAACACAGCATGTTACATATTGAATAGAGTTTCTATTAGGGCAATAACTAACAAAACACCTTATGAACTAATTAAAGGAAGAAAACCAAATATTTCTTATTTTAGATCTTTTGGTTCCAGGTGCTTTGTACACAATAATGGAAAGAGAAACTTGGGAAAGTTTGATGAAAGAAGTGATGAGGCTGTATTCTTAGGATATGCCTCAAATAGTAAAGCCTACAGGGTTTATAATAAAAGAACAATGTGTGTTGAAGAGTCTGTACATATAATTTTTGATGAAACTGATTTAGTGATTGATGTACAGGATGATGATGATTTCGAAATAGGGTTAGTAAGAAGACATAACCCTGATGAGGAATCAACAATATCCATGAAGCAGCAAAACGAGAATCCAGAAGCTGAAAATCAAATTGCAACTGAAACAGAAGTTCCACAAGAGGAACATCCTGAGCTTGAGAATCTAGAACCTGAGAATCAGGAACCACTGAATCAAGAGACAGGAAACAGTGATGCTGAACCTGAAAAGTTGTATCCAATCAAAGACTTTACCCCTAAACGTTGGAAACATCAAAAGTCTCATCCAGTGGATATGATTATGAGTGATATAACCAAAGGAACTCAGACCAGGTCACAGCTAAGGAACTTCTGTGCATTTTTCTCGTTCCTATCCTCTTTGGAACCAAAGAACTGTGATGAAGCCTTACAAGATGCAGATTGGATCATAGCCATGCAAGCTGAACTAGGAGAATTCGAGCGAAACAAAGTGTGACACCTAGTTCCTAGACCGGAACATCAGAAAGTCATAGGTCTAAAGTGGGTTTTCATAAACAAGCTCGATGAACATGGAATCATAGTAAGAAACAAGGCTAGACTGGTTTTCAAGGGGTACAATCAACAAGAAGGCATAGACTTTGATGAGACATTTGCTCCAGTTGCCAGGTTAGAAGCTATACGCATTCTTATTGCTTTTGCAGCTTTTATGGAAATTAAGTTGTTTCAGATGGACGTCAAATGTGCATTTCTAAATGGTCTATTAAAAGAGGACGTCTATGTGGAACAACCCCCTGGATTTGAAGATCCAGATTTCTCAAATCATGTCTATAAACTTGATAAAGCTCTCTATGGGCTGAAACAAGCACCAAGGGCATGGTATGAGAGGTTATCCAAGTTCCTGTTAGATAATGATTTTAAAAAAGGTAAAATAGACAAAACTTTATTTTTGAAATCTAAAGGAACTGATATTTTAGTTGTGCAAATATATGTAGATGATATTATTTTTGGTGCAACTAACGAAATTTTGGTGAAGTATTTTGCTGACCTTATAAGTGGTGAGTTCGAGATGAGCATGATGGGTGAGTTAAACTTCTTTCTTGGATTGCAAATTAAGCAAACTGAGAAAGGAATAATGATTCATCAACAAAAATATGTGAAGGAACTCATAAAGAAATATAAGATGGAAAGTTCCAAAACTATAAGAACACCTATGGGAACTAACACCAGACTGGATGAAGACACAGCTGGAACTTGCATAGATCAGAAGATGTATAGAGGTATGATAGGTTCCTTATTATATCTAACTTCCAGTAGACCTGATATATCGTTCAGTGTAGGCTTATGTGCGAGGTTCCAAGCGAATCCAAAGGAATCTCATCTCAAGGCAGTTAAGAGGATACTTAGGTACCTCAAAGGAACTGATGGCTTATGTCTCTACTATCCAAGGAATGAATCAATTGATTTAGTTGGATACACAGATGCTGACTATGCAGGTGATTTAGTGAATAGAAAGAGCACATCAGGTATGACTCAATTTCTTGGACCTTGCTTAGTTTCTTGGGGTTCCAAGAAACAGAATACAGTTGCTTTGTCCACAGCAGAAGCTGAATATGTAGCTGTTGCAGCTTGTTGCTTACAAATGTTGTGGATAAAACAACAAATATGTGATTTTGGTTTAAAATTTGAATGTGTTCCAATTTATTGTGATAATACTAGTGCTATCTGTATATCTAAAGATCCAGTGCAACATTCTAAGGTTAAGCATATCCACATTAGACACCACTTCTTAAAAGATAATGTGGAAAAAGGCTATATTAAGTTGGAATTTTGTCCTACTGATAATCAAATTGCTGACATTCTAACTAAGCCTTTGAGCAGAGAACGCTTTGAGAACATGAGACTGGAACTTGGGATGATCAAGCTGAATTGATTGCAACTGAAGTTCCTAGATATGGCTTTGTCAAGTAACAAGATCAATTAGAAGAATAAAACATCTATCACAAACTTGGTGTGATAAACATAACGGGAATGTCACCGTTGGTAAATTCTTGGAGGTTAGTGCAATTAACACATATTTAAAACTGTACATATTATTCAAAGCAATGTAGACATGTATGTGACAAGTTCCTTGAATCTTATTTTTCGAAAATTCTATTTTTCTTTTCAAGAAGATTTATCTTCTGGAATTATCTTTTATTAAATAAAGTGTGGAAAGATAAATTTTTGAATTTTAAAAGTTCCATCCAGATTGATTTTCAAAAATCAGATAAAATTCATTGTTCCTAAACCCTTCTCTTCAACTTCTTTACACCGCTTCAAATATTTACCCCCCTTATAAATACTACCCAACCAACTCCACTAACTCACAGTCACATCAATTTAAAACCCTTGAACTCTCTCAACCACAAAATTTCTACAGCTAAACTACAATCAACCATGGCCGAAGAAAACCCTAAGAACCAAGAAGAGCGATCACCTTCAAAAACACCTAGCCCACAACCCATTAACCAAGAAATTCCTTTAGTGCTACTCCAAACCACCTCAGAACCTAAAAATACCAAGCCGAAAGCCATTGAAGAAACTGCAACTTCCTCTACTGGAAGTTTACCCTCCGTCCTTGATCGAATTGGCTTATGGAAGAAGAGGAAAGCCGAAAAATCGGGAAAATCGCTGGAAGATCAAATTCTTGAAATCGATATGATGGCGAAAGACGAGGGGCCTGAAGAAGATAAGGAAAATTCTGAGGGGGAAGAAGATGAGAAAGCACTGGGAAAACAAGCTGAAAGGTATGTTGTAGGCTATAGAATTGATGATGCATGGTGTAGTAAGGTGAATTTCGAATTTCTAGATCTGCTTAAGTTCCAGGGTTGGGATTTTATGTTTACTGTTAAAGCAAAAAATTACTTGTATCCGTTGGCTATGGATGAATTCTGCAAAGAATGTGAATTTGAAGATGGTGTGTGTTATAGCAAAGTTAATGGTGTTGATGTTGAGTTTGATGCTGCTAGACTAGGGTCTATTCTGCAAGTTCCATGTGAGGGATTTGATGTCTATATGAAAGGGGCTGTGACTGTAAAAGTGGCAGGGCACACTAAAACTGAAATCATAAACTATTTGGGTGGTAAAAAGGGTGTTAGTGTAATGAATCACAATGATCTCTCTCCATTGCACAAATTATTATTTAATTTGGTGAAGAAGTCCTTGGTTCCAAGGACACAAAAGAAAAATGAATTGTGCTATCTAGATATGGCCCTAATCTTTTGCATGTCTAAGAAAATTAAAATCAATTTCCTAGCACTTATGATCCAACACTTAGAGCATTGCATAGAAAAGGAAATAAAGGTTGAATATGCTGCGATTCTTGCTTTTGTGTTTGAAGATTTAGGTGTGCAGTTGAGAGATTTTTATGGGCATATGAGGGAGAAAGGAGAAAATGTGATAAATGAAACCACTCTGAGAGGGTTGAGTCTTGCTGTAGTGAGGGGGAAGTGTGTGAGATATGAGGCTGCTCAGAAGAAAAAGGAGAAGGAAGAGGATTCACAGTTGAGAGTTCCTGTTAGGAAGAGCAGAAGGCTCTCTGTTGGAACTCAGGCTAAGACAAGTGCTGTTGATCCTTTGGAGTTAAGCGAAGGTGAAGGAGGAGTTGATCAGCAAGTAGCTGATTTATCTAATAGACTTATGCAGGTTGAAGGACAGCTCCTTGACTTGGCAGGGAAAATGAAGGCAATGGAAAGGACTGATGTCGCTCAGGCTAAGGAGTTCCATAAAGCAATCTCAAGCCTGGAAGCAAAACTGAAGAAAGCTCAAGAGAACAACAAAGCAGATCTTGAGCAAATCTTGAAAGCGCTTGATGCCTGACCACCTCTACAGCTTACCCTAGCCATTCCCTAGCTTAATATATTTCATGTTGGTTTGTGGAACAATGCTCTGTTTTTTTTTCATGGATGTTTTTGAACTTTATTTGCTTTTGAATATTTTGGAACTTGGTCTGTAATATTTTTAAGTACCCTGGATGGTTGGTTTGTTTTATGCTATGGAACTTTGTCTATACTTGCATGCATTGTTGAGAATAAACAGGAAAATTTGTGTGAAAGTACTAGCTTAAGAGAGCTAGCCAGCGCTGCTTCCAGCTTCCCACATTCGATGAATTGCCTGTGGGGCTATGAGTAGATGAATAAAACTTTGAAAAGTCCTGTTTTTGATAATGCCAAAAGGGGGAAAAGCAGGAGCAAACTTGAAAGCTGAAGTTGTTCTAGTTCTAGTTGAGTAAGTAACAAAGGTTGTTCTCTTCTCTAAATTTTTCTTTGCTTTCTGTTTGTTTTTCATTTTCTTTTCATTCTGTTATTTATTTCTGTTTTGTTTCTTTGCTTTGCTTATATGAAAAAAAAGAAAAAAAATGGAAAAATGAAAAATTAACCTTCTGTTTCTTTACTTATCATCCTCAGAAGTTTGCTCAGTTTGTCATCATCAAAAAGGGGGAAATTATTGACCCTTATGAGGTTTTGATGATGATGTTAAGAATTGAGCAAACTTCCTTTTAATAAGGATTCTCTAGTGTTGTGATGTTGGCAGGTTCAGTAAGCGTAGAGGGCTGAAGTAGGAACTGGAACAAAGGAACTTTAGAAGATCCATGAGGACAAGTAAAGAACAGAAGAAAAGTTCCAGCAATGGAACTTCCCGAAGTTTCTCAACGGGAACTTCAAACGGGTTGTAACGACCTGGTTCTGGTGTAATGCTGGGGCAAGCTTCAACAATCAAGGATCAACACAAAGATCAAGATATCAACCGAAGAAGATGAACTTCATAACTTATAGTTGTGTAAAAGATAAGTTTGTTTTCGTAGGATGATGTAAATATATAAATGATAGATATGCATGGAACCTATTAGAAATCAGATAAAGCTTGGCAAACAAATTAATTCGTAAAAGATAATTATAAGTTTTATGAAAAAGTACTTAATTGATTTTATCTTATAAAATCTGGTTTAACTTAGTTTTATCTTTTTCATAAAATTCTATCTTTTAACAAAACGAATTTGATAAAATTTGGTTTTTATAAAAATGAAATTAAATCCGTTTGATTTCGGTTTTAAGGAAGATAAGATCAGATTTCTGGTTGATCTATCTTGTTTGCGAAAACCCTAGTTTGAGAAGCTGAGAAACTCCTATAAATATAGAAGTATTTCAGCTTAGCAAAATGAGAGTTTTAAGCGTGAAAACCACTTAGTACTTAAGAGTAAGTTTGCCAAAAGGTTTAAGCTTTATCATTTTGATTTTGGGTTTCATGTGTAGCTTTCCATTTATGTGTTAGAGTGTGTCTTTGAGTTGTAATTGGTTTTGGGGTGAGATTGTGAATTCTCTTAAATTCACGTTTGAGTGTATGAGTTTGAATTCTCTAAAATTCGAGTGGTAGTCAGTCACCTCGAGTTTGTCTTGGGGTGCACAGTGGGAAAAAGGAACCTGAGTGTGTCTTAGGTCGAGAAAGGAACTTGAGTGTGTCTTGGGTCGAAAAAGGTGCCTGAGTTTGTCTTAGGTCTGATAGGATAGGTTCTTATCAATCAGCAAGTGTCTTAGGAGGAACTTGTGAAGCAAAGGTCTGTGTAATAGGTTGTACTAGGAGAGTTGCCTATTATAGTGGAATTTGTTTATAAGTTCCAATAGGGCCGAGGTTTTACTTCCAGTTAGGCACTGGAAGGTTACCTCGTAAAACTTGCTTTGTGCTTTAAGTTTCTTTATGTTTTTATTGTTTATTTCCGCATAAGTTCCGCGATTGGAACCTACTACCATTCACCCCCCCTCTCGTAGTAGTTCATCTAAACTACTGGCATTGGCAATGGAATATAAAATGATACCGGAGAAAATGGCAACGAGCAGAGTAGAGCCGAGTAGACACCAGACTAACCTGGGAAACCAGAAAACCAAGATGATGAATTCGCAACGAATTGTTGATGTTCTTGAGTCGTATATGAAGAAAGACTTACAGTGCGTGGGAGCAGGCAGGGGCTGTAACATTTATTTTGGACCTTCATGTTGTTCTTTTCCTTTGGCATGTCTTCCACCAGGTATTTTTGGTGGTGTTTGTGTCGGTTAATTAAGATCAATAATCACTATCTTCAACTCAATCAACTGCATTAATAATCAGTGTTCTGCTCAAATTGTTTCTCGATGTAATGTTGTATATATGAATAATATGTCATTGCTATGTGTTCATGCTAGTAGTTTACAAAAGTTAATAAGCATAGTTAAATAAAGCATGACAAAAATAAGATTTGTAATCACGGATGTAATATCATAAATAAATGATGTATTTTTCTTCTTGCATGTATGGATTATGAGAGTGTTATCAATTGTACTTTTTCTAATTTCTAATTCTATGCATAATGTCATAACGAACATGAGCAATAGTGTGTTTTATTTAACAATTATTTTTACGTAAAAAAACTTGATATTGCAAAACTAAAATGGAGTCTAACTTTCAAAAAAGGATGGAGTGTTTGAAGAGGTGACCTCTACTTCAAATGACGAATCAGTCTATTATTAGGTCATTAGTACTAGCCCCAATTACAACTAACAAATCATATAGACGGTAATTCCTTTTCATATTTTATCATTTATATTTTATATGTACTCCAAGGCTTTAACCAATACCACCTTGGATGCATCTAAAAACATTTTATAATAATGATTAGCATAATTGAAAAGTGAGTACTAAGTACTGATGCATTCAATTACACAAAAAACTTGTATTAGTGTAACAAAATTAAGCAAAACTACTGCAAATTGCTAGCTCGTGTACGTACAAAGATTTGCAACTCAATGGAATACAATTGAACTACTACACCAAGGACAATCACATGTTTCCTCCAAAAAAAAAAAAAAGGACAATCACATGTTTTTAATTCGTGCCGAGTAGTTAATGTTCCTCGCGTCGTCCTATGAGACGATATTGTTCACATTTTCAGATTTTCTAGAGTGCATCTAAACCCACAGGGTTTATGTATCCAAGAGCACTAACACTAATGAGGAAAAATATTTCTCCTCATTCTCTCTCTACCCACTTTCTCACTCCTCCCACCAATAGTTTTTTTTTTTACCACATCAATGCTTATAAAAAAAAAACTCCTCACCACTATCTCTCATACTATTTCCTATACCCCACTGCAATACACATCGCCTTTTTTAGTTTGGGAGTGGGGCCATCACGCTACTATTCACCCACAATTCTCCTCATTCTATGAGAAGATTTATTTCTCCCCATGAGGAGAATTAAAACTTCTCACTAATGTAGGTTTTTTTTTTTTTTTACACCCTTATTTCTTCTGAGGAAGTATAAATCAAGGGTTGTGAGACAATTGAAAATGTCTCACAACTACTAAAATAATATAAAAGTGTAAGGAAGAGAGAGAAAGGAGGAGAGAGATAGGAAGAGTGAAAAAGATGGTGTGGGCCTCACTAAAGCTTTTCAGACACATATCACGTGCAAAAATGGACAAAAAAATTTGGGGACCACTACCACTGCGTTTATATTTTGTTCGACTAAAACTCCAGTGGAGCTTTTTGAAATACCACTAAGACTATATTTTGTACTACTGAGAGTGTATTTTGTACCACTGAAACTCCAGTGATATTGTTTGATAATTCAATAAGACAACTTTAAACTGACACATGAAATACCCATATTACCCTTGTGAGACATGATTTTATTGTCTCTCAACCCTCCCTTTATATAACCTCATTTCTTCTCATGTACACTTTTATTCTCATTAGTGTGAGTGCTCTTCATGTAAGTAGGAGGATAATTTGGGGTTCAGTGATACATTTTCTCTCTCTTAATGGTACAGACGTACAGTGGTATATTTTTGCAGACTGTTATGCACGTGCCATTAACGTATAAATAGTTGTCTAAATAGTACTTCTTGTGTACTATTATACTTGTAGTGGTACTTTTTGACGTCATATTTTTCATGTTAATTTTTACATTACCACCCAAAAATGTAACCATTTTCGAACTAACCACGCGTTTAATTTTTTATTTTAAATTACCACCCCTTAAATTAAATAAATGCTCATATTACCACCCATTTCAAAAATCTGGTGGATTTTCCGTCTGTAGGCCCCACCTAACACTTTCTTTGACCCTTTTGACGAATTTTTTCCCCGATTTTTCTCTTTAAAAATGCTCTCTACTTTAATTCACATTTCCTTCACCAAATTTCAAAGAGAAAAATGTGAATTGAAGTTAGAAAAGCGTTTTAAAAGAGGAAATTTGCGGAAAAAATCAGTCAGAAGGATTAAAATAAGCGTTAGGTGGGCCCACACACGGAAAATCCACCGAATTTTTGAAATGGGTGGTAATCTGAGCATTTATTTAATTTAAAGGGTGGTAATTTAAATTAAAAAATTAAACGGGTGGTTAGTTCGAACACTAATAGAAATAGGCCTATTTCCGACGGACTGGTTCCGACGGATATGTAATTCCGTCGGAAAACTCAAAAATTCCGACGGATTTTTATTCCGTCGGAAATTTCCGACGGAATAAAAATCCGTAGGAATATATGGGCTTTCCGACGGAATATTCGGTCGGAAATTACATTTTCCGACGGAATACAAATCCGTCGGAAATTTCCGACGGAAATTTCGATCGCAACATATTTAAAAAAAAAAAACAACCTCCTTGAAAACTAAAAACCCTAAATCCCCCACTTCACTTTTCCGCCCCTAATCTCTCTTTCCCCCTTCTCCTTCTATCTCTTCTTTCATTCTCTCGGTCCTCTTCTCTCTCCTCTTTCCTTTCACCTTCTCATTCCTCTTCTCTATCCTCTTTCCTTTCACCTCTACCACCGCCCCCCTTCTCCTTCTGCCCCCCTTCTCCTTCTTTTTCTTTCTCCTTCTATTTCCCTTTCGACCTCCTTCTGTCTCCTTTTCAATCTCCTTCTGTCCCCCTTATTAATATTTTCGTTCATCTTCTCTCATCTCTTTCACCCACCTTACTACCACCGTTCCGCTGCAACAACACCAACAACATCAATATCAACTAAAACGGCACCAACAATGACATCAACAACGAAGGTTTTGGGTCAAATTCGACCATGAAAACTTTAGATCTAGAGTTTTCATGGTCGAATTTGGCTTATAAACCCAATTTCGAGGTTATTTTTTGTCAAATTAAGGTATTTATCTTTTTTTTTCTTAATTTTGATTTTATTTTGTTAATTTTGTTTTGGGGTTTTTTTTTTGAAATATATGGTGGTGGTGGTGGTGGTTGGAGTTTCGATTTTGGGGGTTGGGTTGGTGATGTGTGGTCAGATTTTTTTGATTTTTTTTGGGTTGCGGTGTCGTGGTCGGCAGATCTAGGTACGTGGGGTTTAAATTGGTGCTGAAGGGAGGGAGGTGGTGGTGGGTAGATCTTGGTTTTGTTTAGGGATTTTTTTTTTATGTTTGTTTTTTTGTTGCGGTGGGGTGGTTTGGCGGTGGGGACTGGTGGGGATATAGGTCTGTTGGTGGGGTGGTTTGGCGGTGGGGACTGGTGGGGATATAGGTCTGTTGGAGGTGGTTAAACGCCGTGCCAGTGGTGGTGCGGCGTTTTTTTTTATTTCGGTTGAAATTGTTTCCGACGGAATTCCCAGTGCCGAAAATTGTCTTCAGATGGAAAATGTCATTTTTACTACGATGCCTTTTCCTACGGACCAACACCGACGGAATTCCGTCGGAAACCCGCTTTCCGACGGAAAACAGGTTGTTTCCAAGGAAAAAAGTCCGTCGGAAAACGGTCTTTTTCTTGTAGTGGTGGTTTTGTTGGTGTAACTAGGTGGTAGCTTTTCGTTGCCGGTGGTTCTGGGTGGCGTGCGTGTTCATCAGTGGTGGTGTTGGACTTTTAGTTGTTTAATTAATTATTCACCCTCTCTCCTTAATTACATTATGGAAAAAGATATATGCAGCCCTTAGGGCTGCATATAAGAACCTAAAAGTGGAAAGAATTGACAATAAATATACAATTATTACACTGATTTACTCGTGAATTGTTGATAAATTCCCAATTTAATAATAAAAAAGGAAAGATATTAAATGCTTATATGCATCCCTAAGGGCTGCATATAGCATTACCCTTACATTATTTACATGCCATTACTTTTTATTAATTATGCTTAAAAACTTTTGACTTGGGAAGCGTGCAACCCCCCTTTGTTGCAAGAAATAAGAAACGGAGAGGGTATGTGAATAGGACACGAATTTTAAGAAGTGGAGAGAGATAGAGAAATATAAAGATAGGAATTTATGTGATGAGGAGAGAGAAAAAGTGAGACCATGTACACATTAGAAAATATTGCAGTACAATATTTGAGAAACTTCCTTAAATGATATGTTGCATTGTTGCAATATTTGTGGAATAGAGGAAGTAGTTTTTACGCGGTACTTCCTCTTTCTTTATTTCTTATAATTGCAAGTTGTAACTCATCTCACACTAGTCTATATTGTCCTTTTTTCATTTAAAAATACTTTCTCCATTTTTTTAGTTGCATCACTTTTATAATTGTGGACTTCGAGGTTATGCATGTTTAGAGTACAAAAAGATAGATAGAGAGAAAAAATAAAGAAGAGATAATTTATAAACTAAAAGGGAAAGTGGTTTGATGCATCTAAATTAAAACTTCCATAGCTAATTAAAAAGTGATGCATCTAAATTCCTTTGTTTCTTTCTACTTGATACATTTCTTAGTCATTTTTGTGAATCTATAAATTCAATCATTAATATCATTAATTACCGATAAATAAAAATATAAAAAATAATTTTAAAAATATATATTGTGCAATTCTAACAAGATTCCATGCCACATGATGAATATTTTTTTTATATTATTATTATGTATAAAAATCACAAAATAGTCAAAACGTGTCAATTAAAAAAGGAGGAAGAAGTATCTTAAATTAGCAATAAGTTAAAATTGTTAAAATTTTGTATTATGAAAGTGATAGAGAATATAAATCGATTATTAGCTTTAACCAAACTTTTTGTTAATTTGGTCATTTAACATGGTATCAAAAGCCATCCACTACTAAAAATTAAGGTTTTTGCGACCGCCTCTAATGGTCGCAAAAAATAGCAAAAACGGTCGCAATCATTTTTTCGACTGTCAACGACTCAATGATCGTAAAAGGGTGGTCGTTATTTCCTTGGTCGCAAAAAAAAATTATTAAAATTATTGCGACCGTTTTTAATATTTTCAACGACCGCAAGGAAAACGGTCGCAAAAATTAAAATTTACGACCGTTTTTATAAGCAGCCGCAATTTTAAGAATTAACGACGGCTAAAGGCGGTCGCTAAAAAGTTTAAAAAAAACAAAAAAAAAAGAAAAAAACCCACTCACATCCTGTACCCCGCAACCAGTTATCCCACCACCCAAACCAACTGTACCCAACGCTACTACCCACCACCATCAGTCCATCACTTCCCACCCAAATCACCACCGTACCACCACCCTAAAAAACATGGACCCACCATCGCCGCCCACCCAAACACCTACCACCGCCACTTCACCTCAACTCGAAACACCCTCAACACACAACCAATTGCCTCTCACCCGAAACACCCTCAACCCACAACCACCAACTGCCTCTCACCCGAAACCACCTTTACCCACCAAACACTTGATCTGACCCAAAACCATGACCCTTACCCAGTACCCACCACCACCGGCAACAAAATTATCAAAAATTGAAAAAAAAAACCACAAAATTAGAAATAAAACAATCAAAATACAGAAAATTACCCATAAATTTGAAATTTAACAATTATACAAAATACAAAAGATTACCCATAAATTCGAAATGAAATAATAATGAAAATTTTTCAAAATTTATAAACAAAAATTACAATATAACAATTATACATAATCAGAAATAATTAGAAACAATAAAACTAGATCTACAATCTAATAACTAATTTAAATATAAGATCTAGAAAACCTTGACTTGTTTTAGGTTCGTTCTTGTTACGGTGGCTCGAGTGTGCAGTCGTGATAGCAAGCGTCGGCATCAACACCAAGCAAATTTATCAACATCTGATTCTTCAATTCTTAGGAAAGAGATGGAGGATGAGGAAAGAGAAAGGAAGTAGAGGAAAGAGAAAGAAGAGAGGAAAGAAATCAAAGATTTAGAGGAGAGAGGAAAAAAATGGAAGAGAGGAGAGGAAAGAGAAAGAGGAGCGGCGTGAGGGATACGGAGTAGTAAATTAGGGTTGGGTGAGATGGTGTCATTTTATACCCGATTTTTTTTATAAAAAAATAAGCTTTTTGCGAGTGTACGTCTTTGACGGTCGCAGATTATGATATTTACGACCGTCTCTATGACGGTCGCAGATTATGACATTTACGACCATCTTTGACGGTCGCAGATTATGATATTTACGTCCGTCTCTATGACGGTCGCAGATTATGATATTTACGTCCGTCTCTATGACGGTCGCAGATTATGAATTTTACGACCGTCTTTGACGGTCGCAAACGATTTATTTTAGTTTAGAATTATTTTTAATTATTCAAATGTCCTAGCGATCGTCTAAAAGGCTAAAAACGGTCGCAAATGTACGACCGTTGTCAAAGCCGTCGTAATATTGCGACCGCATAAAAAACAGTTGCAATATGCATATTTTGCGACCGTTTTTCAGACGGTCGTAAAAAAACGGTCGCAATTTAGCCAATTTTTAGTAGTGATCGAGACAATAAGTGGGTCCATGTTACATCCCCACTTCAAACTCAATAGGATCTCATGTGAGGGGATTTGATACAGACTATATATGTAGTATAAAAGTCAAAATGTTACAATAAATACGTAGACCCCCTTAGTGTCACAATGGCTTTTGATATGTAGTATAAAAGTATAAATCAATCTAAAGCTATATTTAACATGGTAATATATATATATATATATATATATATATATATATATATATATATATATATATATATATATATATATATATATATATATATATATAGGGAGGATGTGGTTGGAGTGGCTTGGCCACAATTTGTTGCTTAGTTACTTTAGCTTTCAAAAAAATGGGCTTGACCCACCCTTTGCATCAAAAAAAAAAAAAAAAAAATCCCATACTCTTAAGTCTAGCCCATAAATTCCTAAGATTTTATGATATGCCTAATTAACATTGCATTTAATTTGAGATGGATGAAATATTGTGTTAAATATGTACATAATATAATTTCTATTGATTTTTGCGGTGATCCGAATTGGAATTCGAAATATATTCAACATGTTTTATTTGATTTGGTTTTGTCTTAGTTAATACTAGGTTAAATCCCGTGCAATGCACGGTTGTTAAATATTTTTGACTATTTTATTATAAATTTTTTAATATAATAACTTGAGTATTAAAAAATATAGAGTATATAATATTAAAAATAAAAGCATGCAAGAGAAAATATTTTAAAAACATGTAATAGTTATAAACTTATAATGGATAGTTTAATCTTTTAGGAAAAGATTTATATTTTATAGTATAAAACAAACACAATTATGTCATAATTTATTTTTTCCTTAAGTAACAACAATTTATTTAGAAGGTACTTTTGCCGGGAAATTTTTTGATAATACGTTGACAAGTGTGTCTTAAAATTCGCTTTTAGTAATATGTAATTGATTTGTTATCAAACGACTTTGATAACGATAATATTTCTTTTTCTCCACTGCTTTGTAGATGCTCACTTTCTAAATAAGAATGTTTTAAATTGGATGCATAACTTATTTAATTGCAGCCACCTTATTTAATTGGGCTAAGCAGCCCAAGTCCAGTAGACCAGTACTTAGATATGGAGTCATTTAAACTTTAAAGCAAAAGTGCAGAACAAAGAAAATGATAGAGTATAAAACATATTCTTGGGTCTCAACCATCAGTTTAAGCGTTTGGTTAATTTGTTCCTTTAACATGATATTGGAGCCAACGTGTTCAAAGTGGAATTAATTCACGCCAGGTATGGATGGGCCTGTGTAATTCTTGAAATATGTGTTTTTATGTGTTTTTTTTTTAACACACAATGTTCAATTGTAATTTGTGATTGTGATTCTCTGTAAATAGTTGGAATGATATGTGAAGCAGGATTATTAGTTGGAAATTTGTTTATTGTTTTGGACTTACCGTGTTTGACATGGATCCAAAACTAGTTAAAGTGCCAATTTAATTGATAGAAAGCACTAATCTATACCCAAATCCAAATTAGTTGAAAGTTCACCACACTCACTCTCTTTATTTATTATTTGTACTTGTATTAAAGCGCCAATTTGGGCTAGAAGCTAAGACAAGTCAATAAAAGGAATTGCAAGAGTAGAGGGCACGTAGAATATGGTCGGTACGGTGCAAAGAGGGACCCGCGTTTGGATATTCATTTCAATAATAATACGAACCACTTATTTATCTCAAATCTTTATCCTAAAATCTTAATTGAATTTCATTTCAATAATAATACGGACCACTTATTTTTCTTAACTTATTATCCTAAAATCTTAATTATTGCATTTCTCTTGTTGGTATATGTAAAAATAATTGTTCTTGTGGAAAAAGCGTCCAAAGTTTGGAGAAATTTCCCAACACTTGACTTGATCTACGAGTAGTTGTATAGATGATAAGGCAGCTGTGGTTCTAGTCTTATATCATACCATCTCATCTCATCTCATCATAACTATTCTCATTCTCTCTTTTGTAAAATATAAACAATATCAAGAAAATGGCGGCGGCGGGTATGGTGTTGAGTGTTGCACAAACTCTGTTTGCAGCACTACAATGCAAGGAATTGAGAGAGTTATGCTCCAACTTTAAGTATGAATCTCAACTTGAGGCTCTTCGAGGCACCGTCGAAACCATCCAGAATGTCCTCCTTGATGCGGAGTCCAAGCAACAGGAGCTCAACAATCAGGGGTTGGATTGGGTTAACAAGCTCAAGGATGCTGTCTATGATGCTGATGATTTGTTCGATGAATTTGTCACACTTGCTCGACGACAGAAAATGATGCCTGGTGGTAAGGTCTCCAAAAAGGTACAAGCTTTCTTCTCTAGTGAAAACCAATTGCTTTTTGGTTTAAGTACCTCTAAGATTCAGAAGATTAGAGAGAAGTTGGAGAATATTGCTAAAGATCGTACTCAGTTTGGGTTTAGTGATGTGTATAGGCCTGTTAAGAGAAAGGAGGAAACTTGGTCTTATGTATGTGAAGATGGTATTATTGGGAGAGATGCTGATAAGGAGGTTATTCTGGGTATGCTTTTGAGAGAGTCGGATTCATCGGCTGATAATGTTTCTTTTGTGAGTATTGTCGGGATGGGAGGATTAGGAAAAACGGCTCTTGCTCAACTTGTGTACAATGATGATAGGATCAAAAGTGCTTTTGAATTGAAGTTGTGGGTTTGTGTCTCTGATGAGTTTATCATAGAACAAATCCTTGGTAAGATGATCAAGTCGGCCACTCGGCAAGATCATGGTGATATTGGAGTTGATGGATTGCAAAATAAGGTGAGAGAACTTATAGAAGGGAAAAAATATTTCCTTATTCTAGATGATTTGTGGAACGAAAGGCGTGATGAATGGCTTAAGTTGAGGGAGTTCTTGCAAGTAGGTGCAAAAGGAAGCCGAGTTGTGGTGACTACACGCTCAAAAAAGGTGGCAGGAGCTATAGGAGACGATCCAATGCACGCATTAGAAGGTTTGTCAGATGATGATTCTTGGCATTTGTTTAGGAGAGTAGCATTTAACCAAGGGAGTGGAGAGGTTGATGATGACCTTGCGGACATTGGTAAAGACATTGTGAAAAAATGTGCAAATGTTCCCTTGGCTATAAGGGTCGTAGGGAGCATGTTGTATGGTCATTGTAAAAGTGAGTGGGAATTATTTCAGAGAATTAAGCTGTCTGAAATAATGGGCCGAAATAGTGAAGAGAGCATAATGCCAATATTGAAGTTTAGTTATCATCACCTTAAACCACAGTTAAAGAGTTGTTTTAGTTATTGTGCACTCTTCCCTAAGGATTACCAGATTAAGAAAGAGTTATTGATCCGTTTATGGTCTGCACAAGGATATCTTGACAATGATGTGCAAAGCAGAGAAGATGTTGGTGAGGAGTATTTTTCTATTTTATTGCAGAGATGCTTTCTCCAAGATATTAGACATGATGAATATGGTGAAATATCTTCTTGTAAAATGCATGATTTGATTCATGATCTTGCACAAGAAGTCGCAGAAAATGAGTCGTACTTGATGGAGGAAACTAGCAAAAGATCTGATGGAAAAACTAGTCACGCTGTTTCTCTTAGTTATCTCTCTCCCTTGCTTAATCAAAGTGATACTTTTGGCAACTTTAAGAGATTGCGTACATTTCTTTGGCTTAGTTTTGGTGGTCGTGAATCTCAACTGACCACAATCATAGCAAAATGCAGGCGTTTGAGGGTATTGGACTTGCACATGCTTGGCATAAAAGCATTACCAAGAACAATAAAGAACCTTTTACATTTAAGGTATCTTGATCTCTCTCTCAATGGGCACTTGAAGACACTTCCAGAGTCAATCACTAGACTCTATAATTTGCAAGTGTTGAGTTTAAGGTCCTGTTTTAACCTAGAAGAGTTGCCCAAGGACTTGAGGGAGCTAGTCAATCTTAGGCATTTGGACCTAAAAGGTTGCTATAGGTTGACTCATATGCCTGCTGGAATGGATAGTATGACTGGTCTGTGTACCCTTCCAAGGTTTGTATTGGGTTCAGAAAGTTCAAAGAAAGCCCAGATTGGTCAACTTAGAGATTTGATGCCTCTAATCAACATTAGAGGTACACTTGCAATAGAATTTAAAAAAGGATACGCATACAATTTGACCGAACAGGAAGCATGTCTATCAAACACGAAGCATATCAAGAGTTTAACAATAATAGATGAAGGTTGGCATGAAAAAGAAGCAGTATTGAGTGTAGATGAAAGATTGTTAGAAAGACTTGAACCTCATCGTGATCTAAGAGATATTGTTATAGCTGGATATAAAGGGGTTACATTGCCAAGATGGGCAGCCACACTGGAAATCTCTCTCCCACAGCTTGTGAAAATCCAGTTGGTGAATTTTCCTAGTTTGCGACGTCTGCCAGCAATGAGTCAACTCCAGCATCTTAAAGATCTTACACTCGTAAACATGCCCAATGTAGAGTTGATGGAGAAGAATGATAGTAAGGTTGCACATTCGTTTCCGTCACTTGAGAAATTGTACCTTGATGAATGTCCAAGCTTGAAGTCTTTTCCTAGATGTCCACATGTGAAAACATTTACGCTGCTCGGCCTGAATGAAGTACTGGCATTTTGTCAAGAAAAAGATGATGAAGCAAATGCAACGATCCCTTCTGCCTCCTCATTTTCCGCCTCGTCTTCAACCAGCAACGACAACAATTCAGCTGGCGGTGATGTTTTCGATTTGAGGGAATTAAAAATAGACAGTTTTCAATTAATGAAGTCCCTTTTCGGGGAGTCTATACGAAGCATTGATGTGCTCAGATTGGAATATGATATGGAGGTGGAGAGTTTGTGGAGTGTTGTACAAGAGTATCAACGAAAGTACACACTTTCCATTGATAGTCTTACGTTGCAAAAATGCCGAAACTTAAAGAGTGTGTCGGGAGGAGGAATAGAGTATCTCACAACCTTGAAAACACTCGAAATTTATAATTGCCCAAAACTGGAACTGGAAGAAGAGGAAGGGTTTCCATGGAAAGACCTTCACGCCCTCTCTAAGTTGACCTTAGGTAATCTTCCACAAATGAGAGATATACCAAAGGGCATTCAATACTTGACTTCCCTTCAAATTCTCCATATTCAATCTTGTTGGAATATGAAAACCCACCCGGAGTGGCTTCATTGCTCTATGTCTTTGCGATCACTTTTTATTAGTGATTGTGTTGAGGTGGAAACACTACCCGAAGCAAACCTCCCCTCCCTCACAAGTCTTACTATAATGTCATGCGATGGATTGAAGGAAAGATACAGTCAACCAAATGGGACTCACTTTTCTCAAATATGCCACATCCCTTATTTAGACCTCGGTATTATTTGAGACATCCCCAATTTATTCATCCGTTTTTAAGACATCTCGCAATGGAAACTGTGCACCACATACGGTAACTATTATTTATGCTTTCTTTATTAATTTCCTATTTATGATTATGATTTTTTTTTTATTAATTTCCCATTCATGATTATGTTATCGACCTGTCAACATTTGGTTAATACACTAAAACTAAAATTCAAAATCTTTTGGGTAATTATGACAACGACATTAAGTTTTAAGGTAGTCCATATGTTTTTATTGATTTGGTACATGATCTGACTGTTAATTTATTGTAAGATGGGATTTCGTAGGGTTATCTTTTATAAAGGACAATTTGATACCTTTAAGGGGGCGTTTGATTCGCAAACTAGTATGGGGTTGGAATCAGGAATGAAACCATAGTGGTATGAGTTTGGAACTTGATTCTTAATACCATATGTATGGTATAATTATAAAATGCAATGTTTTTCTTTTATTTAAACCCATACCTTATACCTTATTTATGTGAACCAAACACCAATGATTTTACATGCTTAATTTCTTGTGATGAAACCAAATTTATTGATAATAATTTATGTTAGGGTAAATTCTTATAATTTTAGAGTGATTGATTTACAAACTTAATTTAAACTTGGTTAATATTTCCTGTAAAATTGTGTCTTAATAAATCATAAATATTTATGAAACAGTCAAAACAGAGAAAAAAATATATCAAAAGATTAAAGATGGTTAATTAATATTGACAATATGAAGTATTTGATTGTATCAAATAAAATCAAGACGTCAAAACTACAACATAGCCAACTTTTTGAGTATCTTCTAACAGTTTGTTATTCTGTATGCATGTTATTCTTTCATTAAAAAAAAATGCATGTAATTACCTCAGTTTGAACAATATTTGATTGTTTTCTTATTGTTGTAATGGTGGTGTACTGCAGGTAGCAACAAATTCAACGTAATTTTGTTGAAGGATCGTGCTCTTTTGAATGGATAACACTGCTACTTGTTTGAATAGTGAATCTAGAGTTGCTGTTTGTACTTCACTTCTTCACAATGATGATATAGTTATCATATAATTTTAGAGTTGCTGTTTCTAGTTAAGGAACTCGTTGATGTAATGTAAGTAGGCCTTTGCATATGATGTGTGGGGTGCATGGAGATACCCTTCCTAGAAGGTGAGCTTCATGGCCCTCTGATGCTCTTCAAGGCCTAAGCTAGTGTTCAATGTAAACGCTAAAACAGTTGGATATCATGACCAAACCATGTTATGGTAAATTTCGACGGAAATGTTCCGACGGACACGAAAACCCGTCGCAAATCACAAAATTTCCGACGGAAAAAAATTCTGTCGGAAAGTTCCGACGGAATAAAATTCCGTCGGTAATTTACGACGGATTTAAAACAGTTCCGACGGAAATTCGTAGGAAAGTATGTTCCGACGGAAAAATCCGTCAGAAATAAAATAATTTCCGACGGATTTAAATCCATCGTAAATTTCCGACGGAATTTTCCGTATAAATAGCTTAACCCTAAAACTAACCCCCCCTCCCTCCTTTCAGTTTCCCTTTCTCCCTCACTCTCCTCTTTCCCTCATCACCGCGCCGCACTCCCTCTCTCTCTTCATTCTTTATCTCTCCTCTCTCTTTATCTCTCGATCTCCTTCTCTACTCTTTTTTTCTCCTCTCTCGATCTCCTTTAATTTGTTGTTCATTAACAAAGCTAGCCCACGAAGCTTTTCCGACCATATTCCCGACCACATTCCCGGCGTTTATGGTTTTAAGGTCAAGTTTGACCATGGAAATGCTAGATCTAGCGTTTTCATGGTCGAATTTGGCCTTATATAACCAATTTTCAGACCAATTTCAAGTTTTTGAATCGTTGTGGTAAGTTTTTTGCTCTGATTTTCAACTTATTTTGTTCGGGTTTTTTTTTTCGGTTTTCAAGTTTACTAGATCTAAAATACGTGGTTATGGTGGCTGTTGAAGTTCGGGTTTAGGGTGTTGGGATTTTAATTTTTTTTTTCTGCTTTTTTTTGTTAATTTTTTTCGGGTATCGGCAATGGTTTTAGGTGGGTTTCAGCGGTGGTTTTAGGTGGGTTTCGACGGTGGTTTTAGGTGGGTGGTGGCGGTAGGTCTGTTTCATTTTTTGTTTATTTTTTTTCTTTTTTTTGTTCTGTTTTCAAAGAATTTTTCGGGTTTTAAGTTTTCATTTTAATTTTTTTTTTGTTTATCGTTAATTTTTTCGGGTTTGGTGGTAGATCTGGTGGTTGTGGGTGGTGGGGTGGTTCTAGACTGCTGATACGAGTTAGGGGTTGGTGGTTGTGGCGGTGTCTGATGTTGGGTTTTTTGGTGGTTGGAGGTGGTGATATGCCATGCCGGTGGTGGCGCGGCGTATTTTTTTTATATTCAGAAAAGCAATTTCCGACGGAAATTCTGTCGGAAATTTTCGACGGAATGAAATCCGTCGGAAATTTTCGACGGATTGTTGTTGTACCTGAACAGAATTTTCCGGCGGAAAATTCCGTCGGAATAGTGTTTCCGACGGAATTTTCGTCGGAAAAGTTCATTTTTCCTACAAATGCTTTTCCGACAACCGCTTCCGACGGATTTCAGGGTGTTTCCGACGGAATTTTTCTGTCGGAATTTAGCCTATTTCTAGTAGTCTTGGCTAGTGATCAATGTAAATGCCTAAAACAGTTAGATATCGAGGCCAAATAGTGAATCTAGAGTTGCTGTTTGTACTTCACTTCTTAACAATGATGATTACATATCATATACTACGTAATTTGATTTCTAGTTAAGGAACTCGTCGATGTAATGTAACTAGGCCTTTGCATGGGATGTGTGGGGTGCATGGAGATACCCTTCCTAGAAGGTGAGCTTCATGGCCCTTTGATGCTCTTCAAGGCCTAAGCTAGTGTTCAATGTAAACGCTAAAACAATTGGATATCATGACCAAATCATGTTATGGTAAATTTTTATTGCATAAAATAAATTGGAGCATCAATAATGTTTGTATGATATAGAAAATCTACTTATATAGTTTCCGTGCTCGGCGATGCCAGGATTGAGTATCAATTGACTATATTGGCTAACCCTCTGCTAAAGCGGTCCCTATCATCAACTTTTGAAAAATTGATAGAAGCTATTCTCAGACCCCTAAAAGAGACATAATGTAAGATGAAGTAACCATTCTAGTGAAAAATAACTCTGCATCACATCCTCTTTCTTTGATGATAATGCAAGATAAAGTAGCCAAACCAAATGCTAATTCCTTGACGTTTAAGAAAAGGGCATTTCTCCCCCAAATATTCTAACTTCCATTGGCATCAGGGGAAATACAAGTATATCAGCCTGATTGGCAAATAATGTTAATCAGGGGGTAGTTATGTCATTTTGCTATTAAACGTAAGGGTAAACACGTAAAAACAGCGCGGCGTTAATGTTTGCCTGATAAATGTTGACTAACGTCTTCCATAGTCAAAACGTTAACATCGTTAACATCACGTTCCCAATTTTGAAGAACCCTTATTTTTGTTTCCTGGAGAAACATCTTCCCCATTGTGAGGAAACCTGGATTCACGGGGTAACCACTTTAATTCAGAAGATCGACAACCTTTCCACTATGTCATACTCCGAATCCACGAATGATCTTCCGACGGATCTGAAAGATACAAACTTGGATGACAATGGCGATTGAGGGTCGAACTTTGAACTTTAAAAATTACTTCTTTCCTATATGAGTTTGATGGTAACGACGTTACCCGCTCAGTTAAAGGACCCCACTAACGGCTTAAATTCGTCCTTAACGACAAAAACCACAGGAGAATATAAAAATATTATAAAGTACTAATGGGGCCCATGAAAAGCGCTGATTTACAAAATTTTGTAAATCAGGCTGATTGCCTGGGTGCTCCTCATTGGCATCACCTCGTATTGCTAAACTCAGCTTTATTACATTTAAACTTTGAATCACATTGTACATTGTATAAAATTAAGACAGAATGGAAGGATGCATTAATATATCTAATCTCAGCTACCATTAGCACCTTTAATAAATTCCAAAAAGGACTTCTTGAACATATGGGAGCAAGATAAAGGCAAAATATTCCGTAGCGCCATAAAACTTAGTAATCTGTATACAATCTTAGTTCTTGTAATCAGGATTGTCACGGAGGCCATGTTTCGAAAGAACAAAGCAAAAGGACTCCCAGTCATTTCTCCTCAGATATTTCAACTTCTTCCTTTGCTGTACCTTTGCTTGCAATCCTCGACGAGAATGGTGGCACATCTTTGTCTTCCATCCAACAGGAATTTATTGTTTAGTGTTGCCAATAAATAACCAAAACTCCAAAAGTATATCACACAAAATAGGAAGATCCAAAAAACAACATTGCCTCTTAAGAGCAATATATTCCATGCATAATCAAGGATAGAGTGAGGCAAATTATATATTCATTCCATTCCTAAATGTTATAGACAGCAATATGTTCCAATACATAATTAAGGATAGAGAGAGGCAAATTATACATTCTACACCTAAGGCCCCGTTTGGTTTGATGTAAAACATTTTCAATGAAAAATTAGTTTTCGTGGTAAAGATATTTTCAAGGAAAACCACACTTGCAAGATAGTTTTCCTTTGTTTGGTTGTTACAAGAAAAGGTAAAGAGAAATTAAAAATAGAAATGTAAGAATGGATGAAAGAAAAGTAAAATGGAGATAAGGAGAAGGAAGGAAAATGTGGCTTCCCTTATTTTGTGAAGAAAAAAGTTTTCCACCATTATGGATGCAATTTTCCACCCCTTCACAAACCTAACAAAGGAAAATGAGAAATAATGGGAAAATCATTTTCCATGAAAATAATTTACATCAAACCAAACGGAGCCTATATGTTCTAGATCGTATTATTAGCACAAGAATTAAGAAAAGAAGAAATAGTGAAAAGGTAATAGTGGCAAATGTAAGCATGTGGGCAAAAGGAAATCCAATTACCTACAATGGAACGAAATAGAACTTTAAACAGTGTATAAAACCCAAAAGGAACAGAAGTACTCGTAACTAACAAGGCAAAAGAATGACAAATACTTGTATGAGAGTACCCAGAAGCCCCAGTCTGCCACCCCTAAAGAATGTTGAGGGTCCATGGCAGAGTATTTACTTTTTTGCGCAAAACAAAAGAAAAGTGAAGTATTTCTGTTGTAAGTTGTGCTAAGGATGATGATCAATTGCTAAGGATAAACGAAAATGGCAATCATGAAAACAACAGAAGGTTCAAAATCTTGATTTTATACTGGGGTATACTTGAGCCAAACAGAGCATTATTGTATGTTTCACAATTTCAAAAGTTTGAAAATACTTGCTATAGACTCACTACTCAGAGAACACAGTCACCCAATAACACACAGAAAATAGAGGAAAGCTTAGATATTTTTGATTGAAAATTGCAAACTACGGCTACAATGGAAAGATGGCTAAAGCTACATCCTTGAGGGACTACTTCACTACACTACTACTACTCACTGCTACTACACTACTTCTACACTACTTACTATTTTGCACCAATAACAACCTGCCTTATTCTTACTCTTCCCTCTCTATTTATACTAGGGACTATTAACCTAGCAACTAATATTACTAAAATACCCATATTAACCCCCTTAGGTTAGTCTATTACATTACTCAATACCAGGTAAAAACTAAGGTTTCCACAGCCACGATTAACGCTAACAATTTTCATTGACAAGATGCAAAACTGATGGTGGTAGTGGTGGTTTTATCTTAATTGTATACAATGTGGTGTATTATTTTAACCAATTCTCTTATCTTAATTGGATGGTGTTGAGTTGTTGACAGATATAAATTATTATCATGTGGGATCTTGTAAGATTTGTCATTTTGTATATTTTCAAATTGTAAACAATCTAAAGTTAATAATGGTCAACAGTACACATTAAAAACCACCAAAAAATGTTCCAACTACAATAACAGACTACAGAAGTATGTTTTATGGGGAGGTACAGGTATTTAACTCATACATACAAAGAGGGACAATGACGGAAAAAACAGAGAGACATTAAAAAAAAAAAAAAAAAAATTTAAAAAAAACAACTAAAAAATATAAAAAGATAGTGAGGCAGAGGAAGGCAGTAGAACAGAATGGAAGATAAAGATTAAAGAGAAATAAACAAGGGTCCATTGGAAAGGCAGGGGCACTACCTATGTGCCAAAAACTACAAATAGTAACTAATTTAAACCTCACTACAAACAATAAACAACTTGTCTGATGACAATTAGTTCCACAACCTGAATACAAATAACCCTTCCTCAAGAACTAGTTTAGTCTTGTGCGTTGCACGGATTAATTGGATATTATTTGTTTAAAATAGTTTGTCAATAAATATTCTTTATTCAAAAATGTGTAATCATAATCTCTTAATTAATTTTGAAAGAAGTACTAAAATTATTTAATCTTAAGAGCTTATGAGGAAAAAAATAGGGAAAAAAATTATGATGATGTCAAAAATAGTTTTGGCGGGAAAAATTTTCATAAGAAGTTGACATGTGTCCCTTAATGATGTCAACATGTTTTGTTTTAGTAATAGGTAATAGATTTGTAAATCTCTAATCAAGAGAAACTCTACTGTCTCCACATTGCCACTTATGAAGTTAAATAACTCACTGAACTGAAGCTGAAGCAGGAAAGAATTATCATGGGGTGAGAAAGAACTAAGCAGGTTAAATTATAGACCTTTCAAGACTTTATTATTTATTTTTTGACGGGAAACCTTTCAAGACATTAACTAGCCCACTGAAACAGTTTGACCATAGTTTTTAAATGAAACAATATAAAACATATTAATTTATTAGATTTGCATTACTTTTTTTTTATAGCAAATATTAACTTTTTTTAGTAATAGATTGTTAAAGATACTAATGTGTGTTGTCACAAATCAAAGTTAAAGAGGAAACATTATTAATAAACAGAGGGAGTCCCACGATTATTGAGTAAGCAAACTAATCCTGTATATGATTATTTATAAGCCATCACTTTTAAACCAGTAATTTCATTAACACCACCAAAATATCGGGAGGAAAAAAGGTTTTCGAAAAGCTAGTCCATTCTGTCCCTAATAGACATCATACAACTGATTCCCACCATATATTGGCTGCAGATTACTGTAATATCAGCACAAAGATCTAATAGTCTACTTGTTCAAAAAGTCTGTGACTCAACAAGAAAGTTGGTCCTCTTGAATTATAGTCCATGATAAAATGAGTTAACTGTTCAGCCCTTAGAGAACCATTGATTTCCAAAAACAGGTCTAAAACCAGGGAAGCATTCTGATTGGACACTTTCAAGGAAGATATGAAGTCCGAGACAGTAAAAATAAATAAATAAATAAATAAATAAATAAATAAAAGGAAGTTATCCTGCTTACTTTGAACACCTGTTGATCCACAATCTGACTCATGCATTATAAACTCATCCCGCAATTTTTTCAACTCAAGCTTTAATTTCTCCTCTGCAGACATGTAATCAGGATGGAAATACTGCAAATAGAACAATGAATTTAAATCATTAAAATCAAAAATATAAATTGTATGATGTCTATGATGAGTAAAATAAAATAGGCAGTATGATTTCAACAGGTTTTGCAATATTTGCATCTCTGACTATTGGTTTATTATCAAATGTCGAGATCAAAATGAACTCGAGTGAATAAAAAGCTTTGAATATAATGCTCTTAATTTTCAGAGTACGGAGTACAAGAAAATGAGTTCCTAGTCAAATTGTGCCATCAGGGATGGATATAAAAGCTAAACGAGGATACAAATAAAATATAACATACTGTTAATTGTGATATACTACATATAAACAAACAGCCTGTCCCTCAATCCTACTAATTTTATAAATTCAAAATATTAAGCAGGCAAAGTTTCGTCCTAGAGAGAAAAAATTCAACTCCTCATACTGATCAAATTGGATTTGTGAATGAAGCTACACCCCACAGGCATTCACATGTGTTATATTATGGGGATTGATGAACAAGTGTTGGCAGCCCCTCTCCCTAGCTTCGGTCAACTAGCATCATTCGTTGTATCAAATTGATTAATATATACATTTTTGTAATAAGGCATGTTAAACCGATAAACAAACATAAAAATATACTTCATAATAATAACAGAAATTTCAGAGAGGAGAACAACAAAGTAAAAGGGGCCTCAGAAAGGAACAACTATCTTTTCAACTAAATGCTCTTGTGGAGGATACTCCATGAAATTAGATGGAGAAAACAAACCCAAACTCTGGACTACAAGAAAAAAATGCATTCATCAGCACATTAAACCGGAACAGCAAAATGAGCCACTCTAAAATTAAGTACAATATTACTTCAACCAATAATAATTGACAAAGCATGTTTCAAACAATCCTCCTGTGAAGAGTATTAAAAAATGCAAATTGCAATGTTATGGACTGTTAATACTCACGCTAATAATAAAGGAGAAGGCTCGGAAATTTGATTAAAGATTAAGGGTTTCTCACAAATGATAGTAGTAGGTTTAGCCTACAAAGCTCCTAAGTTATTAGTGACTTGAGGTCACAACTCTCCTAATAGTGACTTAAGGTCACAACTCTCCTAAGGAATTACTCCAAATTCTGCCTGCCTTTCACTAACACTACTCATACTACTTATACTAAGATGGTCAAAGATGACCTTTAGGCTTAACATGTGAACTTAGCTAATTTAGAAAAACATAAATAAACATCAAAGGACTAAGGTTGCTTTCTTTCCTTCTCTTCTTCTTAATTGATTTTGTCCCTTGCCTTTTGTTGCTTGTGTTGACTCAAGTTTCCCTTTTCTTTGCTTCTGCTGTCCCCTTCTCATCGTTTATCGCTTATTGACTGTTGACCGTCGTATGGTAATCCATCACATGCAACCATGCAAATTATAAGTATAACAAAAAACACTTCACAACCAGGTCATATATATTAGACAAGTTAATTTTTAGACAGCCAAGACTCAAGAGAGCTTCAAGTTAAGTCATCCATTCAGGCTTGCAGCACCCACTACATCGTCCAAATGTATAATAAATACTCTAAATGGCGTAATTTGTTGGATATCATTACTTTAAATGGTGTAAGTTGTCATATATTATTACACCAATAGTAAAATCTTTCTGAAAATATAACAAGATGCCAGAAAGCAACAAACAAGGCATATAAACACTACTCTTACTTTGCTATGTCAAAAAGCAATAACATTTATACGCAGTTTCCCATCTAGGATAACAAAGCAAACTAAGGGTTTGACAATTGACATTACAATAGAGCATGGCCAATGATGAAAAAATGCACGGAAAACATCTTTAATCCATCACAGTAAGACTTTTCCTTTCATGTAATTATTCAAAAGATAAAAATTATATCTTAAACCCAAACTAAGCATCATCCCCTCCAAGCAAGTCTGCTAAAAGCAATAACATGATCCTAAAGTTCCCATTTCAAGAAGAGAGCTTTAACCACAAACATCAAACAAATCAAATATGTTCACTGCCTTCCATGTCCATTACAATAGACATTACAATAGAGCATGGCCAATGATGAATAAATGCACGGAAAACAACATCCTTAATCCATCACAATAAGACTTTTCCTTTCATGTAATTATTCAAAAGCAAAAAATTATATCTTAAACCCAAACTAAGCATCATCCCCTCCAAGTCTGCTAAAAGCAAGAACATACATCCTAAAGATCCCATTTCAAGAAGAGAGCTTTAACCACAAACATCAAACAAATCAAATATGTTCACTGCCTTCCATGTCCACAAAAGGATTTCAGTTCCTCTAGCATTTCATACTTTTCTATTCTATAACACATCTTAAGCAAAAGATTATCATGCGAGGCCTTCAATGCTTAAACCAAATCAATCAATCAATTAAAGCTTTGATCCCATAAATGGGGTCAGCTACATGAACCAAAAGTGATAATTCCGTATAGTCATTGACAAAAATCTTCCTCCTCCATCCCTTACAACCCAATGCTTCATCTTCATGCAAATCCCAATACTTCATATCTTTCCTAACTCCTTCCAACCAAGTCATTTTTTTTGTCTCCCTCTCCCTCGTTTAACCCCTAATACCTAAACCAAAAATAAACTAAAAATATATACAGCCTTGAATATAAATGAAACCATTTTCCACCTAAGTACCCCAACTTAATCCCGCACTCAAGATGATCATAAAAGCTAAGTACAATGAAATGTTAACCTTCCTTGAATACATAGAAGTTCACGGATTGAGAATAAAAAAACATCATTATAATGTAAGCATTCAGTCAACGAGCTTGAGCTTAGCAAGTTTACTCAGATAACTAAAATAGCAGGGTATTGAGTCATTTCTTCAAGCTCAAAAACTATGAATTCATCCTTCAATACACAACACTTCAAATTAATAATCCCAAAACCAAGCAAAGTTCATTAGCAATTTTTTTTCCATAAGAAAATTACAGATGAACCCCTTCTTAGTTTGTGATTACTACACCCCTGATGATAGAAATCCTGGGATTCAGACCAACTTAACTATCATGTAAGATCATAGACAAAACATTCAAGTCGAAAATTGCAATTACATTACAAAAAAAGTGAAAAGCACAATTCTTCAAAGAATTAAATTATTATGAATGAGAGAAAGTGACTCACTACGAACATTCTTGAGCCTATTGTCAAGAGACGAAAGACTCTGCCTCAACTCTCTACAATAAGCTGGACTCCGCCCTCCTCCTCATCCTTCCTAAGCTTCTTCAACCTCTCACCCAATTCCCAAATCGAAAACCAACTCCGCCGCTTCCGCCATTATCGGCTGCAATTTAAGGGTTTTCTTATCACTCGTATTTCTCCCATCTACAATTGTCCCCTTCATTTTTCGCAAACTCTCTCTAATTGAATTAAACGACAAATCCCCAGTATTTTTCCCAGCATTATCATTAGGGTTTCCGGCAATTCCGGTCTGTAACATCGTCTGCTTCTGCTGCTGCTCCAAACCCGGCGGCGGAACTGTCGATCGACGGCGAAACTCCGACAAATTCTTGTTAATTTCAAATTTAAAAGCCGAATTGAAGCTGAAAATTAATACTGAAAATTAATACGCAAATCGATGAACTTAAATTCCCAATTACTCATTCGTATGATTGTACAGTATGATAATACTCCGTATTTGATACACAAATCATAAGTCAATAAATACGGAGTATGTAACATACACAATACGAATTACAGAGTATATTGAAGGAAAAAAAGATGGGATTCTTTTTAAGTGGAATTTTTATTGGAAAATTAAACTTTAATAATTAAATTTGCTCTATTTTTTTTTTTTTTTTTTTGAGAAAAAGCTAGGAGTATCATTAATTAAGAATTAGACAAATTGTCCATGAGTACATAAGGAGCTATATCGGTAGGACAATGATTTTCCCAAACCTGCTCACAACCAAACGGTACTAACCTAGCTAAATGATGAGCAACAAAATTCTCATTTCTACGGACATGAGACCAAGACACAAAGTTCAAGTCCTTACAAGCAAATAGAATATCATCTAAAACGGAATCAAGATCAGAGAGATAAACAGCAGACTTGGAGAGTCGATTAATGACCAAGAGACAATCAGATTCCACCACCAAATTCATCATTCCATGTCTACGGGCAAGCTTCAAGCCGAGGAGAATTGCCTTGCCTTCTGCAATTTCTGGAGACCAACGAGCTCGAGTTCTTCTCGTTGCTGCGAACAAGACAGCCCCATTCACATCACGGGCTACAACTCCGAGACCCACCCAACCTTCATCCTTCAAGCAAGCATCGCAGTTCAATTTGACAAAATCAGCAGGGGGAGGACTCCGTTGATTCGGGTTGTTCCTTCTCTTCACACCCACCCCACCATATATCTTTGATAAATACTTGAGACAATCAGCCAAAATTTTCTGCACTCTCAGCTTCACAGTCAGGTGAGGCACCTCTTTTGCGTTGAAAACTTTATCATTTCGCCTGCTCCAAATGAACCAGAGCAAAGCAGCACCTCTCAGGCACTTTTTGGAGTCTAATTTGTTCCAACGCACGAGCATGTCCTTGAAATCCGCTGCTGGGTCAGTGGGAATCAGCTCTTCACATTCAAGCTCACGCCAGAGATCATTAACAGCATAACAGGAGAAGAAAGTGTGGTGTTTAGTCTCGCAGATCGAGGGACACCATGGGCACGAGTTAGAATCAGCCATGTGTCTATAGTGAAGAAGCTCTCGTGTAGGAAGGGAATTTGTACAGGCACGCCAAAGAAATTACTTGATTTTAGGGATCGTATCAAGACTCCAAATAGCCACCCATGCCTCGTGAAAATTGTCCAAGTTACACGATTTACCTAAGAGATAAGCTGTCTTCACAGAATATTCACCATCATTAGTAAAGGCCCAAGTCAGTTGGTCCTTTGATGCACGCATACTGATGGGAATTTGCAGAATGCAACTGATGTCGCGGTCAGAGAAGTTTGCAGCCAGTAGATCATGGTTTCAGTCCCTCCTGTCTTCATCAATAAGGTCCCGAACCAGAGTCAGACCATCAGTTCTTGGAGAAATAATATATTTCCCCAGCTCATCAGCCACCCAACGACTAGAGTATATGTCAATCAAGCTTCCATCTCCAACTCTCCAAATAAGGCCCTCCTTCACAAGTGCCTTAGCACTCCAAATACTGCGCCAGGCATAACTCCCATTGAGGCCCAAGGAAGCCTCAAGAAAATCACAATGGGGGTAGTATTTTCCTTTTATAACACGACTTAAGAGAGAATTAGGAGCTGAAATAAGGCGCCACGCTTGTTTCCCAAGTAGAGCATCATTGAACACAGCCATGTCTCGGAAGCCTAGTCCCCTAAGCCACTTAGGTTGACACATTTTATCCCAACTGAGCCAATGAACCTTACGACGATGGTCGGAATGTCCCCACCAGAATTTTGCAACCATGGATTTGATGTCATCGATAACACTCATAGGAATTTTATAAACTCCCATAAGATACGTGGGAATAGCTTGTATGACAGATTTAACAAGCACTTCCTTAGCAGCTCTTGACATCAATTTTTCCTTCCACCCATTCAACTTTTTCCAGATTCTATCTTTCAGAGCAGCAAAAATCATTCTCCTTGATCTCCCCAAAATAGTCGGAATGCCTAAGTACTTGTCATGCTCATCCACCAATCTCATCCCCAAAATTTGAATCAACTCATCCTGCTTTTCCGCACAAACACCTTTGCTAAAAGAGACCTCCGATTTATCATAATTAATTTTCTGTACGGAAGCTGCTTCATATATGTTGAGAATATCAACTATCTGTGAGCATTCCACTCGGTTGGCTCTAGCAAAGAGAAGACTATCGTCTGCAAAAAAGAGGTGAGAAATTTTCGGTCCTCGTCTACTAGCACCCGCACCATGAATAAGCCTGTGATCCATAGCCTTTTTAATTAGAGCAGAGAAGGCATCTGCAATAATAATAAAGAGATAGGGGGATAGAGGGTCCCCTTGTCTAAGACCACGAGAGGGGATCACATTGCCACAAACATTCCTGTTGATGATAAAGGAGTACGATACTGTTGTTACACAACTCATGACAACTCTAACCCACGATTCTGCAAACCCCATTTTCAGAAGCAACTTCTCGAGAAAAGACCACTCAACTCTGTCATATGCCTTACTCATGTCAAGTTTCATTGCTATGGTTCCTTTTCTACTCGTGTTTCTCTTTTTCATAGTGTGAAAAAGTTCCATAGCAATTAATGCATTATCCGTGATCAATCTCCCGGGAACAAAGGCCCTTTGATTTTCCGAGATGACATTCGGCAAAATTTCTTTCAAACGCATCACAAGCACCTTTGAAGCAATTTTATATAAGACATTACATAAGGCAATCGGCCTAAATTCGGCCATGGAAGTGGGAGAGTTCACCTTAGGGATGAGAGCAATATTTGTGTTGTTCACTGATGATGGAGAGGAACGACCTTCAAGAATCTGACTAACTCGAGTGAAAACAGCATCACCAACCACGTGCCAAAATTTCTGGTAAAAGATGGCATGTAATCCGTCGGGGCCCGGGGCCTTGCAAGGGTGCATAGCACAAATAGCTGCGTGCACCTCATCTTTGATGTACGGCTTTTGAAGTTGCTCATTGTCAGTCATTGTGATGGAAGGGAGGACAGCCATAAGAACACGATCACACACATCAACTGAAGGATTCGAAGAGGCAAAGAGGTTAGTGTAGAAGCTTTCAACTATTTCTTCAATTTTTCCCTCTTCTGTACACCAAACTCCACTATCATCAAAAAGGCCATTTAATTCATTCCCTCTTCTGTACACCAAACTCCACTATCATCAAAATTTGCTCTATTTACTTTAAATAATCCTCTTTTTTTTTTTATTCTGTAATAGTCTTTACCTGCGGCTTTTTTTCTTTAATACCAAACCAGTCAACAATCTTATACTACGTATTTTAGTTTACTTGACACGTGTTAGGTTGTGATTGATCTAAAACTAAAAATAGAAACTAAATTAAAAATCAATGGAAAAGAAAATGCAATTTTTTTCAAATTGTCACATGCATGTTTTTACCAAGTGATTTCCCAAAATAATGTAATAATATAAACTAATTCCTTATATACATTGGTTTAAAAATTGTTTCACACAATACCGTCCACGTAGGCTTGGTTTCAAGGTTCGGTATTTGTAAATATAAAATCGCTAATATTCTTGGCGGTTTTAACTAATATAGAACGGGTCTGTTCGCATTTACTGAACTGAACTGATTGGAGTTTAACTGAACTGAAATTAAGCTGACGTGAATAGACTCAACCTCTAATAGTTGCATAAAGCCTCTATTGGTGTCAGCGGTACTATGCATAGACGCTCTATTGGTATTAGCGGCTCTTTACGTAAAACCTCTAATACCTTCAGCGGTTCTATATAAAGAGCCGCTAGTGAAAGCTAAAGTAGAGGTTCTATGCATGGAACCTCTTTTAATGGTATTAGAGGTTCTATATATATTGGACATCTATTGGTATTAGCGGTTTTTTACTGCCAAGTTCCAAACCTAGAAAACGATCCTACCTGGACGGTAATGTGGGAAATAGTTTTTAAATCGACTTATATATAGAATTAATTTGTATTTTAACATTATATATATTGAAGTAAAAAAAAAGAAAAAAAAAGGATGAATTCCAATTCAGTGGAATTTTTATTGGAAAATTACACTTTAATAATTTAATTTTGCTCTATGCCTCTATTTACTTTAAATAATCCAAAAAAAATTTATTTATAATCTCAGCTTTAACCTGTGGCATTTTTTTCTTTAATACCAAACCAGTCAACAACCCTTAGGCCCTGTTCACTTCACCTTAAAAAATAATATTGAGTAAAAATAATTTCAGTTAAGTAAAAATAAGTTCAGTTCAGTTCAGTAAAAATAATTTCATTTCGGTAAAAATAAGTTCATTTCAGTAAAATTTAGTTATCTTAAAAAATAATTATAATAGAAAATCAGTAAAAATAATTTCAGTTCACCAAAATAATTTCAGTCTAGTAAAATTAATTTAAGTTAAGTAAAAATAATTTAAGTTCAACAAATATAATTTTGTTTCGGTAAAAAATAATTTCAGTTCAGCAAAAATAAGGTGAAGTGAATTTTTTTACTTGTCACATGTTTTACCAGTTCAAAATATTTTAAAATTAAAATTAAATAAAACAAAAATATTTTTAAAAAAATAAAAAATTAAACCAACTCAATCCCCTACCCTAGGAATGGCAACAGATCGGATTCGGGTCGGATGTGGCTAAATCCGAATCCGATCCGTTTAGTAAACGGAACCTGGACTCGAATCCGAATCTGAGTCCGAATCCGAAAAATCTGAGTCCGAATCCGATCCGACTCATAATTTTTGGATCCAAATCCGGTCCGTTTATACGGACCTCCGAAATAATTCGAATATTTTTTTTTTATTTTATTTTACTTTTGTAATGTGATATACCTATAATTACTTATATTGTCATACCAAGTAAAGTTTAAACATAGCATATTTAAATTATGAACTAAGTTATATAAGAAAATTTTGCTACAAAACAAGCAAACAATTGTCCCAAGTTATAAAGCATAAGCTCATACTCTTGGATTCGGACTCGGATCGGACTCCATCGGACTATGCGTAGGGTCCAAGTCCGATCCACCTCCTATTCTGATTCGGATCTATTTTATCAGACTCGGATTTAGACTAATTTTAAACGGTTTCAGATCGGATTTTTTTCTTCGAATCGAATCGGATTCGAATCGAACTCGGATTAAATTGCCATCCCTACCCTACCCCTAGCAACCTCCCTCTTCCCAGCCCCACTCCTTACCCACAAGCCCACCCCTACCTTGTTGCATTACCAGAAACTACCCCCCTCCCTTTCCCCATCACCAAAACAACCTATAATTAAACCTCTGTCCCCGAAACCACCACCCCCAAAAATTGTCGTTAACCAAAACCCATCTCCGACAAGTTTTTTCGATTTAGCCTTATGTCATAAATCCAGAGCTTTAGTTGTTGGCAGGTTTAATAAGAGAAATTATAAAATAAATAAATTTAGGATTAATCTGATTCTGAGACTTCAAATCAATCCGACTTCAACATCTGGCCTTCCACTCCGATTTGACCCAACTTTGAGTCTCTCTTATTTGGTTTTTTTTTTTTTTTTTTTTTTTTTTTTTTTTTTTTTGGTTTTTTCTTATTTTTTGTAAAACCATTTACGGAGTACAAATTCCAATAAAAATAACAATAATACAATGTAATGAAGTTCAAAACAATCATGACACTCTACTTTTGAAATTGTTTACATTAAGGCAACAATACCATAAAACGAAAAAACTCATAATAAGTTACAATTACAATTGCAATAGCAAACAACCAACTAAACTCGAGTCAAATTTTTTTTTTAGGATTTTGACTTTAATCCTTTTTCGACTCAAAGTCGGAATATTTTAGCAGAGTCGAATTCAGACCTTTTTTTTTTCCCGAACTCAAAGCAGATTTTTTTCCCTCGGATTAGAGGAATAGGGTCGAATCCGGACTGGATTGCCAAGCCTAATTTCCAATATAATGGAGAGATACACGCTTTTTGTTCATTTCTTTAAAAATATATTCATCTAGTGCACATTCTTTGCTTATGGGCTACATTTAAGCTCATGGATTATGATCAGCAAATCAAAGACAAGTTGCAGCCACCCTGGGCCAAATTCTCCATATTTGTCAGTAATTTTTCAGCAGACTTTACGACACAAAGAAATCGGAAACCCGAAACCCCAATTCTAATATTTCAACTTTCTCCAATTCAATTTCTTACAAATTCAAGCCAATTAGCCAATCAGGTAACTTTAATTATACAGAAATCAATTTGGCAAATCTGTAATATTCAGAAAAAAAATCATAAAGTTGTTATGTGATATTTTGAAATATGGGGCCTTTTGTTTTTATTTTGAGGAATTTGTTGTATTTTATTTTGCTCATTGTGCATTTGTGCTCAATTGAAAACATAATTTTTTGTTCACTTAAAATTTGTTATAGTGATTCTTGGCATATTAAAAAAAAAAAAAAAAAAGGTGGAAATAACAATAATTTTGCTATTGGCATCAATTCCGGGAAAATCACCATTTCAGTTTTTGCAAACAAAATTTAATCAAATTTAGCACCTGAATGACGTTTATTGGAATTGAATATCAATAAAATTCAGTAATCCTTCTTCTAATCCAATAATACAAATAGTATTAATACAAATAATTAATGTGAAATTGTAAAGAGTTAAAATTGAGGCACTTGAAAAAATAAAAGGAAAGGAATAACAATATTCAACTTTATCTCCTTCAATAAAAAGGAGGAAAAGAACAGAGGGCACATGGAGTAAGGAGCAGAGATGGACCCTTACTTCACTTTCAATTTCATTTTCATTAATGGATTACCACTACTTTTTTATCTTTACATTTACCCTACTGACTATTATTAGATCAATTATTGTACTTGTTGGTAGATCAATTCATAAATACTACGTCCTTTAAGAAATAATGGAGTTGGGGCTCTAGTTTTACACCATTATTTCATAACTATTCTCATCTTTACTTTGTCTCAAAAACAAAACACAAAAAAAAATTCAAGAAAATGGCGACGGGTATGGTGTTGAATGTTGCACAAACTCTGTTTGCAGCACTACAATGCAAGGAATTGAGAGAGTTATGCTCAAATTTCAAGTATGAATCAAAACTTGAGGCTCTTCAAGGCACCGTCGAAACCATCCAGAATGTCCTCCTTGATGTGGAGTCAGGACAGCAGGAGCTCAACAATCAGGGATTGAACTGGGTTAACGAGCTCAAGGATGCTGTCTATGATGCTGATGATTTGTTCGATGAATTTGTCACACTTGCTCGACGACAGAAAATGATGCCTGGTGGTAAGGTCTCCAAAAAGGTACAAGCTTTCTTCTCTAGTGAAAACCAGTTTCTTTTTGGTTTAATTACCTCTAGAAAGATTAAGAAGATTAGAGAGAAGTTGGAGAATATTGCTAAAGATCGTACTCAGTATGGGTTTAGTGATGTGTATAGGCCTGTTAAGAGAAAGGAGGAAACTTGGTCTTATGTATGTGAAGATGGTATTATTGGGAGAGATGCTGATAAGGAGGTTATTCTGGATATGCTTTTGAGAGAGTCGGATTCATCGGCTGATAATGTTTCTTTTGTGAGTATTGTCGGGATGGGAGGATTAGGAAAAACGGCTCTTGCTCAACTTGTGTACAACGATGATAGGATCAAAAGTGCTTTTGAATTGAAGTTGTGGGTTTGTGTCTCTGATGAATTTATCATAGAACAAATCCTTGGTAAGATGTTCAAGTCGGCGACTCAACAAGATCATGGTGATATTGGAGTTGATGGATTGCAAAATAAGGTGAGACAACTTATAGAAGGGAAAAAATATTTCCTTATTCTAGATGATTTGTGGAACGAAAGGCGTGAAGAGTGGCTTAAGTTGAGGGAGTTCTTGCAAGTAGGTGCAAAAGGAAGCCGAGTTGTGGTGACTACACGCTCAAAAAAGGTGGCAGGAGCTATAGGTGACGATCCAATGCACACATTAGAGGGTTTGTCAGATGATGATTCTTGGCATTTGTTTAGGAGAGTAGCATTTAACCAAGGCAGTGGAGAGGTTGATGATGAACTTGCGTACATTGGTAAAGACATTGTGAAAAAATGTGCAAATGTTCCCTTGGCTATAAGGGTCGTAGGGAGCATGTTGTATGGTCATGATAAAAGCGTGTGGAGATTATTTCAGAGGATTAAGTTGTCTGAAATAATGGGCCGAAGTAGTGAAGAGAGCATAATGCCAATATTGAAGTTTAGTTATCATCACCTTAAACCGCAGTTAAAGAGTTGTTTTAGTTACTGTGCACTCTTCCCTAAGGATTACAAGATTGAGAAAGAGTTATTGATCCGTCTATGGTCTGCACAAGGATATCTTGACAATGATATGCAAAGCAGAGAAGATGTTGGTGAGGAGTATTTTTCTATTTTATTGCAGAGATGCTTTCTCCAAGATATTAGACATGATGAATATGGTGAAATATCTTCTTGTAAAATGCATGATTTGATTCATGATCTTGCCCAAGAAGTCGCAGGAAAAGAGTCGTACTTGATGCAGGAAACTAGCAAAAGATCTGATGGAAAAACTCGTCATCTCGCTACGAGCTCTCTCTTGCTTAATCCAAGTGATGTTTTTGACAAGTTTAGGGGATTGCGTACATTTCTTCGGCCTTCTTATCATGAACTGGATTGTGAATCTCAAGTGCCCACAATCGTAGCAAAATACAGGCGTTTGCGGGTATTGGACTTGCACGATCTTGGGATAAAAGCGTTACCAAGTACAATAAAGAACCTTTTACATTTAAGGTATCTTGATCTCTCTCGCAATGGGCACTTGAAGACACTTCCAGAGTCAATCACTAGACTCTATAATTTGCAAGTGTTGAGTTTAAGGTCCTGTTTTAACCTAGAAGAGTTGCCCAAGGACTTGAGGGAGCTAGTCAATCTTAGGCATTTGGACCTAAAAGGTTGCTATAGGTTGACTCATATGCCTGCTGGAATGGATAGTATGACTGGTCTGTGTACCCTTCCAAGGTTTGTATTGGGTTCAGAAAGTTCAAAGAAAGCCCAGATTGGTCAACTTAGAGATTTGATGCCTCTAATCAACATTAGAGGTACACTTGCAATAGAATTTAAAAAAGGATACGCATACAATTTGACCGAACAGGAAGCATGTCTATCAAACACGAAGCATATCAAGAGTTTAACAATAATAGATGAAGGTTGGCATGAAAAAGAAGCAGTATTGAGTGTAGATGAAAGATTGTTAGAAAGACTTGAACCTCATCGTGATCTAAGAGATATTGTTATAGCTGGATATAAAGGGGTTACATTGCCAAGATGGGCAGCCACACTGGAAATCTCTCTCCCACAGCTTGTGAAAATCCAGTTGGTGAATTTTCCTAGTTTGCGACGTCTGCCAGCAATGAGTCAACTCCAGCATCTTAAAGATCTTACACTCGTAAACATGCCCAATGTAGAGTTGATGGAGAAGAATGATAGTAAGGTTGCACATTCGTTTCCGTCACTTGAGAAATTGAAACTTTCGGGATTTCATAGTTTGCAACGTCTGCCAGCAATGAGTCAACTCCAGCATCTTAAAGATCTTACACTCGTAAACTTGCCCAATGTAGAGTTGATGGAGAAGAATGATAGTAAGGTTGCACATTCGTTTCCGTCACTAGAGAACTTGTACCTTCGGAAATGTCCAAGCTTGAAGTCTTTTCCTAGATGTCCACATGTGAAAACATTTACGCTGCTCGGCCTGAATGAAGCACTGGCATTTTGTCAAGAAAGAGATGATGAAGCAAACGCAACAACCTCCTCAATCTCGGCCTCGTCTTCAAGCAGCAACGACAATAGTTCAGCTGGTGGTGATGTTTTCGATTTGAGGGAATTAAAAATAGACAGTTTTCAATTAATGAAGTCCCTTTTCGGGGAGTCTATACGAAGCATTGATGTGCTCAGTTTGCATGATGATATGGAGGTGGAGAGTTTGTGGAGTGTTGTACAAGAGTATCAACGAAAGTACACACTTTCCATTGATAGTCTTACGTTGCAAAAATGCCGAAACTTAAAGAGTGTGTCGGGAGGAGGAATAGAGTATCTCACCAACTTGAAAAAACTCCAAATTAATGATTGCCCAAAACTGGAACTGGAAGAAGAGCAAGGGTTTCCATGGAAAGACCTTCACGCCCTCTCTCGCTTGACCTTAAGTAGTCTTCCACAAATGAGAGATATACCAAAGGGCATTCAATACTTGACTTCCCTTCAAAGTCTCTGTATTCGATGTTGTAGGAATATGAAAACCCACCCAGAATGGCTTCATTGCCCTATGTCTTTGCGATCACTTACGATTGATTATTGTCCGAAGGTGAAAACTCTACCAGAAGCAAACCTCCTCTCCCTCACAAGGCTTTCTATATGGTCATGCGATGGATTGAAGGAAAGATACAGTCAACCAAATGGGACTCACTTTCTCAAATAAGCAACATCCCCCATTTAGAACTCCTTTAAATTTGAGACATCCCCAATTTAATGGTGGTGTACTGCGGGTAGCCACAAATTCAACGTAATTTTGTTGAAGGATCGTGCTCTTTTGAATGGATAACACTGCTGCTTGTTTGGTCGGAGCTGCTAGGATGAATAGAGTTGCTGTTTGTACTAATAATGGTGATTTATATATCATATAATTTGGTTTCTAGTTAAGGAACTCGTTGATGTAATGTAAGTAGGCCTTTGCATATGATGTGTGGGGTGCATGGAGATACCCTTCCTAGAAGGTGAGCTTCATGGCCCTCTGATGCTCTTTGTGGCCTAGACTAGTGTTCAATGTCAATGCCTAAAACAGTTGGAAATCACGGCCAAATCAGGTGATGGCAAATTGTAATGTAAATAATAAATTGGGGTATCAATTATGTATAGTCGACTTATTTTCATTGTTTCCGTGCTTGGCTATGCAATCAACTGAAAGTTTTATCTACAAAAATCTCCACTATAGCCTGCAGATAATATTGCCTACCCCTCTGATAAGACGGTCCGTACCTTTGTAATGTATGATGATTGATGAAGTAACCATTTTAGTGAAAAATAACTCTGCATTAAATCTTCATTCCTTGATGATAATGCAAGATAAAGTAGCCAAAGCAAATGCTATTTCCTTGACGTTTACAAAAGGAAAATTCTCTCCCAAAAAATATAACTTACATCGCCCTGACCTGATATTGCTACACTCAACTTTATTACATGCAAACTTTGAATCACCTTGTGCATTGTATACAAATTAACACAGAATGAAAGGATGCACTTATATTTCTAATCACAGCTACCATTAGCACCTTTGATAAATCAAAAAAGGACTTCTTGAACTGAATATAGGGGCAAGATTAAAGGCAAATATTCCGTACCACAATAAAAACTTAGTAATCTGTATACAATCTTAATTCTTGTAATCAGGATTGTCACGGAGGCCAAGTTTCGAAAGAACAAAGCAATAGGACTCCCAGTCAGTTCTCCTCAGATATTTCAACAACTTCTTCCTTTGTTGCACCTTTGCTTGCAATCCTCGACGAGAATGCTTATCCTAGAACAAAAAACAACATAATTGTTGGCTGTCAAATATATTCCACATCAAGTGAAAGATTACGTCACTTGTTTACTTTTTCATATCAAACTGTCAAAAACTACAGTGGTGATTAAGAAAGCAAAATAAATCAGAAATAAGACTAAGGTATATACCACACACACACCAAACCCCTACCATAGACATAAAATTTTCATACTAGAATTGCAGTTTGCATACACTAAACAGACAGCATAAGAACTTAATGGGAAAATACTATACGAAATCGGTGGCAAAATATTTGTCTTCCCATTCAACAAGAATTTATTGTTTGGTGTTCCCAATAAATAACCAAAAGTACATCACACAAAATAGAAAGATCCCAAAAACATTGCCACTTAAGACACTATATCCCAAAGCATAATCAAGGATAGAGTGAGGCGAATCATTTACTGCGTATTAATTCCATTCCTAAATGTTCTGGACAGCAATATGTTCCAATACATAATCAAGGATAGAGAGAAGCAAATTATACATTCTGCACCTAAATGTTCTGGACAGTTATTATTTGCACAGGAATCAAGAAAGAAGAAAGAGTGAAAAGGAAATAGTGGCAAATGTAAGCATGTGGGCAAAAGGTTTTAAAATCAATTACCTAAAATGGAACGAAATAAAACTTTAAACAGTGTAAAGAACATAAAAGGAACAGAAGTAATAACTAACAAAGCGAAAGAACGACAAATATGAGAGTACACAGAAGCTCCAGACTGCCACCCCTAAAGCTGGCTATATCTAATAGATAATAAAGTATAATCATTATCATTTCTATTGAATATATAATATGCACGTCATATCAGGACTTCAGAAGCATATGACACCTTTATCAATTATTTATTGAAAGAACAATACAAATTCAAGAGAAACTTACTGTTCAACATATATATACACTGTAGTACACAATAACATACAGAAATGTTGAGGGTCCATAACAGAGTATTTACCTTCTTGTGCAAAACAGCAGACAAGTGAAGTATTTCTGTTGTAAGTTGTGCAACTGCAAAGTACAAAGAGAAAAATGATGATCAATTGCTACCGATAAACGAAAATGGCAATCAAGAAAACAACAGAAGTTTCAAAATCTTGATTTTATACTGGGGTATATACTTGAGCTGAACAGAGCATTATAGTATGTTCCCCAAACTCAAAAGTTCGAAAATACTCAATACCAGGTAAAAACTAAGGTTTCCACAGCCATGGTCAACGCTAACAATTTTCATTGACAAGAAATTTCCTTTCCCAGATGTCAGAACAAAATAAAACTAGCATATTGTCAATGACTCAAAGAGTGAAGCTGCACCTAAACACAAGATATAGCCAAACCAAGATGAATATGATCCGATCAATACAACACCCAATGAAAACGAAATTCCATCATTTTTTTTACACCAATAACTATAGCAATAAGACTGAAGAATCACAAGTGATCAACCATTTCAACAATGATGATAAGATCAGGCAGCACCTACAAAAAATAGAAAATGACTTAATACACAAAGCTGATAGCATTGTGCAATCCATGGGACCAATTCGTGCACATGAAAAGGTACCTCCAGAGGCTCCATTCAGGAGTCAGGACTCAGGAGATATGAGCCCAGCATAATCATGGCTAGTAAACGAGCAAGTGGAAAAACACAGTATAATAGTGAGTGATCCGGAAGGATCTGACACCATGGGCCATCAACTTGAAACACCCAACTAGATGTTCCATGTTTACATCCTTTCAATGTAGGAATTTAGATAGTGTTTGCCACTTTGAATCTCTTTCCTTCCACATCCTTTTGTTATGAATTATCATAACTGTAACAAAAATTCAAGGAAGAAGAAAGAGAATTCAATCTGACAACTATAGACATTGCAGAAGTCATGCTTTCAAGTGGCCTGATTCACTCCCAAAGCTTCTTCAATATTCTGGATGCCTTTCTACATGCCAACTCTACCTTATTTATAAGGAAAGCTATATCTCCTCTCCCTCTAACAAGCCAACTACCTTCCTCTTCAAGATACAACTACATAATTACATTGGACTAGCTACTATGTTCCACCCTTGGGTTGATATAATGTCCGTAACTTTACTTTGCTTTCCTATCCTTTCTCCCTCTCTCCTTCCCTTAACGGCTTAACACTTCCCCCTTTGTGATTTCAGACAGGATGCTTTTGATTTGTTGTCTTTCCACCAGTTTCTAAAGTGAGTACAATTTCTCTACACCCCAATTTGTTTCCTTCTCATTATTCCTAACCACTTCCCCCTTTGTGATTTCAGTCAGATTGCTTTGTGGTCTTTCCACCAGTTTCTAAAGTGAGTACAATTTCCTCTACACTCTTAATTTGTTCTTTCTCCGTATTCCTACTTAACTACTACAGTAGGTTTTACTGAAAGGTCATAGATAATTGGTGGTGAAGGTTGCCTATATCCCTTCAAAAAAACCAAAACTAAGGAAATAATTCCCTTCCTAGGCAACACTAGCTACTAAAAATTGCATTATTATTTCAACCATTTGAAATCATAATGATATATCCCTCATAGAAGCTATTTTTCTATGGATGCGAGTCCAACCACTTTTGCCAGGTTCATACAAGATGATAAACTGATGGTGGTGGTGGTTTTTCATTGCTTTTCTCAAAGATATTAAAACTAAGGAAACTTTTTAAATCCATCTTTTACCAATAAATTAAAATATAACACTAGCATGAACCCAGTTATTGTATACAATGTCCTATTTTAACCAATTCTATTATCTTGGTTGGATGGTGTTGAACTATTGACAACCATAGATTATTATCATGTGGGATATTGTAAGATTTGTCATTAACCACTTTTTAACATACGAAGCTAAAGTTAATAATGGTCAAAGGTACACATTAGAAACCACCAATAAAAGTGTATACCAACTACAATAACAGAGCTACAGAAGTATGTTATATGGGGAGGTCCAGGTACCTAACTCATACGTACAAAGGGCGACAATGAAGAAAGAACCAAGAGTCAAAAAATTAAAAAAAGAAAATATTAAAAAATACAAAAATAAAAAATAAATATATAAAAAAAAATTTAAAAAAATTGTGAGGCAGAGGAAGGCAGTAGAACAGAATGGAAGATAAAGATTAAAGAGAGAAACGAGGTCCATTGGAAGTGCCAAAAACTACAAACAGTATTTTCGACCTCAATACAAACAATGAACCATTTGTCTTGTGACAATTAATTCTCACAACCAAAAACTATAACTATAACTAATAACCCTTCCAAAAGAATTTGTAAACCTCTAATCGAGAGAAACTCTACTGTCTCTCCATTGCCAAAAAAGAAGTTAATAACTCACTGAACTGAAGCAGAAGTGGAAAAGAATTATGTTGAGGTGAGAAAGAACTAACCAGGTTTCTTTCTAGACCTTTCAAGACATTAACTAGCCCACTTTCAAGTATCATATTTCACAATCAATCATTATATTGCTAAAATGATTGGCAACCTGGTATCCATTGAGAAGAAAGATCATGTACTACATTTCTCAAGAATGTCAGAGGAGGGGGGGGGGTGAGACAATGATTAGTGCCTGTCCTGTAAATACTTAAACACTTTGACCATATTTGAAAATTTATTGGATTTGCACGAGTACATATTTATAACAAATATCAACTTTTTTAGTAATAGATGGTTAAAGATACTAATGTTTAAAAAATATGTGCTGCCACACATGGAAGACAAAGAGGAACATGGACCTCACATTTGGTATTTTTCACCTTTAAGGACCTCTCACTTTTTTTTTTCACCTTTAAAGAGCTGAAGGTAGAAATCAGGCCACTTAACTCATCTTTAACTCACCTCTGCATCAATTAGAATGTTAGCCTTTTGATAAACAAATGCCAAGTCCTTGTTAGGATTTATTAAAAAAAAAAAAAAAAACACAAATCCTTGCAAGAATTTAAAAAATAATAATAATAATAATAATAACAACTGTCATGTTTCTTCTATAACTGGAGGATGCCCTTGTCCACCAATAATCAACTCTCCAACTCCACCCACCTGGGTGCATGAAAAAACCCAAAACCCACAATTTTCTCCCTCTTATTTGCAGCTTCAATATTGTTTTTATAATTTCAGCCGGCAAACACGCATTGCTATCCAAAGCACCACCCATTGAAAATATCAACTAATATATCCACACTTTTTGGAATCTTTTAATTATTAATTGTTGAGTTAAAATAAATAAATAGATTTCTCTTCTAAAATTTGCCCATTCCACCGTCTTCTACACCTTTATGAGCTGATCTGATCAGCCAACATGCCCAACACCACCTTACTATCTTCTTCTTTCATGAATGAAAATGTATCAATTATAATTCAAAATCAAGCCCAAATAATAAGAATCAAATTGGGGGGAAAAAAAAACTATAACTAACTCACTCAAAGATTTCATAATCAAATTACCTCAATAAAATTTTAATCGAATTTGACTCTCTATCTGGCCTCTTCTACACCGTCATTGAAGGATTTTTCACAAACTCAAACTCAGGAACTCTATTTATGCTTCAATTTCTTGTACCTTTTTTTTTGGGTGTTGGTTGAGGGTTTAATTGTAGTGTCATATAATGAATTTTCTATCTTAATTATTTTCTGTTTTGATTTCTTAGATAGTACTCATAAATGACTAATATGAAGTAAGAGCTGAGATTTGAGAATGGTGGATGGAGGTGGAAGAGGGGAAGGTTGCAGAGGAGAGGTGGAGGAGCAATAAGCTTATGAGTTTCCCATAAATATTGTGCATGTCATCATTATTTGTGCAGACAAAGGGCCCACATTTAACTACACTTGGGTTTAAGTTGGTTAACTTTCACCGGAAAAGGGGTTTGAGGTCCTTAAAGGTGAAAATATAAGTGCAAGGTCCTTAAATGTGATAAATATATAATGTTAGGTCCCAGTGTTATACTCAACTCACATTTGTTAACAAACGGAGGGAGTCCCACAATTGAGTAAGCAACTCATGTATATGATTAATTATAAGCCATCACATTTAAACCAATAAACACCACCAAAATATAGGGCAGAAAGAAGATTTTCGGAAAGATAGTCCATTCTTTCCCTAATAGACATCATACAAAACTAACTCCCACCATATATTGGCTGCATAGCACTGTAATATCAGCACAAAAATCTACTACTCTACTTGTTTTAAAATTCTGTGACTTAACAATAGAGTCAGTGCCCTTGAATTTTTATCCATGAAAAAGGAAATTAACTATAACAGACCTTACAGGACAATTGATTTCCAAATAAGTCTAAAATCAGGGAAGCATTCAGATTAACCACACAAGGAAGAAAGGAAGTCTGCGACGGTATGATAAATGAAATACTCTGTAATATATAATATATATATATATATATACTATGTATAAAGTTATCCTGCTTACTTTGAACACGTGTTGATCCACAATCTGACTCGTGCATTTTAAACTCATCCCGCACTTTTTTCAACTCAAGCTTTAATTTCTCCTCTGCAGACATGTTATCTGGATGAAAATACTGCAAAGAGAACAATGAATTCAAATCATTATATCGAAAAGATAAATTGTATGATGTCTATCAAGAGTAAAGAAAATAGGCAGTATGATTTCAAACAGGATCTTAGCAATATTTCTATCCCTTATTATTGGTTCATGGTCAGATGTCAACATCATAATGAACTCGAATAAATATGAAGCTTTAAATAGAATGCTCTTAATTTTCAGAGTACAAGTAAAGGAGTTCCCAGCCATAGGTGTGCCATCAGAAATGGACATGAAAGCTAAACAGGGAAACAAATAAAATCATAACATACTCTTTATTTATTGTGATATACTACATATAAACAAAAAGTCTGTCCCATAAATCCCACTAATTTTATAATCCAAAATATTAAGCAGGCACAGTTTCATCCTAGAGAGATAAAAGCCAACCCCTCATACTGATCAAATTGGATCTGTAAATGAAGCTACACCCCACAGGCGTTCACATGTGTTATATAGTGGAGACTGACGAAAAAGTGATGGCAGCCCCTCTCTAGTACGTCAACTAGCATCATTCGTTGTATCAAACTGATTAAAATATGATACATAATTGTATAATAAATTAATAAGGCATGTTTGCAAGTTCAACTGACAAACAAGCATACAAATATATTTCATAATGATAACAAAAATTTCAGAGAGGAGACACAGAGAAAAGTAAAAGAGGTCTGATAAAGGAATCACTACCTTTTCAACTAAATGCTCTTGTGGAGGATACTCCGTGAAATTAGATGAAGACAACAAACCCAGACTCTGGACTACGGGAAAAAATGCATTCGTCAGCATATTACAACTTAATAGCAAAATGAACTACTTTAAAATTAAGTACAATATTACTTTAACCAATAATAATGGACAAAATACTTCATGTTTCAGACAATCCTCCTCTGAAGAATATTAAATAATGCAAATTACAACCATGCAGATTATAAATGTAACTAGAAACACTTCACAAACAGATCAAATACAAATTGATTTGTAGACAGCTAAGAGAGCTTCAAAGTAGCCCATTCATGCAGGCTTGCAGCATCCACTACATCGTCCAAGTGTAAAATAAATACTCTATATGGCATAATTTGTTGGAAATCATTACTTTAAATGGTGTAAATTTTCAGAAATTATTAGTGGAATTTCTCTGAAAATAAAACAAGATGAGATTATAGGATATTACCTAACAGAAAGCTTCAAAGAGACTTACAAGGCATATAAACACTACTCTTACTTTGCTACGTCCAAAAACAATAACTTTAATATGCAGGTTCCCATTAGGATAACAAAGCAAAACTAAGGATTTGACAATTGACATTACAATAGAGTGTGGCCAATGATGAGTAAATGCACAGAAGACAACATCCTTGATCCATCACACTTAGACTTTTCCTTTCATATGATTATTCAAAAGCAAACAATCATATCTTAAACCCAAACTTAGCATCATCCCCTCCATGTCTGCTAAAAGCATGAACATAGAACCTAAAGTCCCCATTTCAAGAAGAGAGCTTTAACCCCAAACATCAAACAGATCAAATATGTTGACTGCCTTCCATGTCCACAAAAGGATTTACTTCCTCTAGCATTTCATACTTTTCTAATTTATAACACATCTTAGCCTAGAATTATCATGCCAGTCCTTCAATGCTTAAACCAAAAATAAACTAAAACCTTGAATATAGATGAAACCATTTTCCACCCACCTACACCAACTTATCCCACACACAAGATGAACATAAGAGATAAGTACAATGAAATGTTAAACTTCCTTAAATACTTAGATCAAGTCCACGGATTGAGAATAAAACAACATCATTATAACGTAAGCATTCAATCAACGCGCTTGAGCTCAGCAAATTTGCTCAGATAACTAAAACAGCAGGGTATTAAGTCATTTCTTCAAGCTCAAACAAAAACTATGAATTCATCCTTCAATACACAACACTTCAAAATAACAATCCCAAAACCAAGCAAAGTTCATTAGCAATTTTTTTCCAAAAGAACGTTACAGATCAACCCCTTAGTTTGTGATTACTATACCTCTGATGATAGAAATCCTGGGATTCACACCAACTTAACTATCATGTAAAATAATAGACATAACATTCAACACAAAATCGCAATCACATTACAAAAAACACTAGTCTTCAAAGAATAAAAACATTATGAATGAGAGAAAGTGACTCACTGGGAGCATTCTTGAGCCTATTATCCTTGCTACTATTGTCAAGAGACGAAAGACTCTTCCTCAACTCTGCAAAATACTTTCCACTCTGATTGGATTGATTCTCCTCTTCTTTCTTAAGCTTCTTCAACCTCTCACCCAATTCCGAAATCGAAAACCAACTCTCCTCCTCTCCATCCTTGTTCTTCCCCTTCACCTCAGGCCTCAGCTCCCTCAGCTTCTTCCCCAACTCATCATGAGTGTACATATCAAACAACTCGAAACCAAACTCATCGTCGCCTTTGCCATCCCCAGCTTCCCCTGCCTTCATCTCCTTCTCCTTCATCTCCTTCCCAAACACCGCCATTGGCAATATCTCACTCGACCCACCAATCACCTTACCAACACCACCAACTCCGCCGCTTCCACCGCCACTTCCGGGCATTATCGGCTGCATTTTAAGGCTTTGCTTATAGTTATTCAACGACATCTTATCACTCGTATTACTCCCATCTACTCCTGTCCCCTTCATTTTTCGCAAACTCTCTCTAATTGTATCAAACGATAAACTCACACTATTTTTCCCAGCATTATCATTAGGGTTTCCGGCATTTCCGGTCTGAAACATCGTCTGCTTCTGCTGCTGCTCGAAACCCAGCGGCGGAACCGTCGATCGACGGCGAAACTCCGACAAATTCTTCTTAATTTCATCAAATGAAGCAGCATTTTTGGGATTCAAAGACCCTTGAGGATTTACCCCAATATTCGAATACTTCAAACCCGAAGATTGCTGCTCTTGTTCTCGATGTTGTTCATGGTGTTTCAGTTTGGATTTGATACCATCAAAGTAAGATGAAAAGGGGTGCGGCTTGTCGGGGGGATTACCGCCGCCACTGTTGTTGTCATCGGAGGAAGAAGATGAAGAAAAGAGGAGAGAGAAAGTGAGGTTAGATGAAGTGGATTTGAGGAGGAATTGAGAGGGTTTATGGTGGTGGGATTTAAGGTGAAGAGCTAAAGACGCCATTGATGAATGCTTGAGTAGTAGTAGTAGTAGCAGCAGCAGGAATAAACCCTGAGATTTTGGGGAAGAATGAAGGGTTAACCTCAGAAATTGGAAGCCATCGAAGAAGCTAACAAAGGTGGTTTGCTGAAGTTGGGTGCATTTTAATTTAGGTGGGCTTGTGTTTGTGTTGGGTTTTTCTTAGCCTACAATGTTTGTTGGGTTGCTTGAAGCTTGACCCAAATGTTTTGGTTGGACTAAGCAAGAGTTAGCAAAATTGATCCAAACAGAAAAATAATAATAATAATAAGGATTTTTTCACATTTGCTACCACCTAAATCACCTAGCTTTAGATTTGCTACCGTTTTAAAAAAAAAAATTTACTTTGCTACCGCCTAAATTAGAGTTTGTTAGATATCACTACCACTTAACGGGAATCCGTTAGGACTTTCGTTAAGTTTCTTAAGTTTATTAAAAAAAAAAAAATTAAAAAAAAAAAAAAAAAACCCAGCCACCCCACTGCCAACGACCCCCATCCCCTCAACTGCCAGTCTGCCACCCTCCCCCTTCCGGCGGCCGGCGCCAAAAGATTTAGCCGGCGGCGACCTCACCCCATCCCTTTTCCCCACCCACTAAGCCAACCCCTCTCCCTATCCCTCACCCACAAAGCCAACCCCACCACCCATGAAGCCATCCCCCACCGAAATCAGCCCCCCTCCCCGTTACCCCACCGGAATCGAACCCTAAACCCGAAACCACCCCTAACCCTAAACCTGAAGCCACCCAAGTGAATTGAGGGTTTGTGAATTAAGGGTTTGCGAATGTGGTGGTTTAGGGTTTGTGAATTGGGGGTTTGCGAATATGGTGGCTATGGTGGTGTTGCAGGCTTCTGCGAAATGGTGGCTGCGAATTGAGGAGGGACTGCGAAATTGGTGGCGGAGCTGGTGTTGCGGGTGGGTGCGAATTGGTGGTTGCTGAAGGTAACGGGGAGGGGGGCTGAATTTAGTGGTGGTTGGCTTCGATGGGTGGGGGAAAGGGAGTGGGGGGTTGGCTTCGTGGTGGGGGAAAGGGATGGAGGTTAGCTTCGTGGGTGGGGGAAAGGGAGGTGGGGTCGCCGGCGACGGCCGTTGTTTTGGGCATCGGTCGCAGGCAGAGGGGAGGGGGAGGGGTGACAGTTGAGGGGAGGGGGTGGTAGTGGGGTGGCCGGACGGTGGTTCGGCCCCACTGGCGGAAATTGTAACGGTGTAAGGCATGGGGTAGTAATTTCTAACAAACTCTGTTTAGGGTGGTAGCAAAGTTAAATAAATTTTTAAAACGGTAGCAAATCTGAAGTGAGGTGTTTTAGGTGGTAGCAAATGTGAAAAAATCCTAATAATAATAATAATAATAATAATAATAAAACATTGAGGATGGTGCATTAGTTGTAAATTTTCATCTCTAGAGTGTACTCGTGCTATTGTGCAAGATTTTATATTAATGACGAGTACAATACAATATGTGAATAGAAAAGTTTATTGAGAAAGTCAAAGGTTGCTATATACACTCGAATGCACGATATATTTAGATAATTTTCTTACTTATTCTGATGATTAAATGAGCAAAAAAAAAAAAAAAAAAAAAAACTTGAGGGGCACCCAGATACATATAACAATTTTTTGTTAGAAAATTATTGGTGCATGTATTATGTATATATTGGTTATATATTTTTAGAGCTATACCCAGTTAATTCCCCTGATAAACAAAATTTGCTTATCTGGGGGTATAATTGTCTTTTCACGTATCAGTGGAGGGGTATATGCGTCTTTTCATGTACTAGTTGAGGGGTATGTGTGTAATTTCTTCACCAAACAGTAAAAGTAAAAGGCAAACAGTGATTGGACAACTCACCAAAAATACTGAATAAATGACCCTGCTTTTTCAATATATTTACAAAAATGGCATCAGATTAACAAAAATTCATTTATCTGGCAGATTAACTTATATTTTCCCATATTTTTATGACAATGCATGTTTTATAATTGTGGATTGGGGTTTTAGCACTTTCTTGTTAAAAGTGACTCTTAAATTAACTATATATATTTGTTTGTTAAGGTTCGTTGTTATTTGATGCAAAATTTTGAATTTTCAAGTGAGACCTTGTTTATATTATTTTTTTTAAAAAAAAACATATTTTTAACACATCATTTTTATACAGTATCATTTTATTTATAAATTATTAAAGATTAATATTTGATACCATGAAAGAATCGAATTTAAATAATTTTAGGAATAGATTTATTTAACAATGTTGTACATGACTATATAGTGCATTACTATTATACTATTATAGCAGCATGAATTATTTAAGGCATATTCACATTTACTAAATTGACTAAATTGAAATGAACTAATTGAAACTGAAATGAATATTTTATGAGAAAAAGAAATTAGGAATTAAACTAAACTAAACTGAACTGATCGGATCTAAATTGAACTGAAATTAAGCTGAAGTGAACATACCTTTATGTTAAACCTCGAATTTCGTAAGTTGTAGTAGCTATATCCAACCTAAAAGAATGAAGGGCACATAATTACTTCTTTTATCCAAGTAAAGAGTTAAAGAGGAGGGAAAACTGAGCGATTTCCGTAAATAATGCTAAAATAAAAAATATTTCCGTGTGTACGTTGCTTTAAAAAAATATTTCCCACCATACCGTCCACGTAGGCTCGGATTTTTGGTTTTTTTTTTGGCTATTAATAAACCGCTAATAAAGATTGCGGTTCTACACAAATTAGAACCGCTAATGGTATCACGGTATGGTTGGTATTAGCGGTTCTATTTGAAGAACCTAAACATAAAGCCTAATAAGTTACTGAGTATTTTAACTATAAATCGCTAATGACATTAGCGGTTCTTTTTTAAAATCTGCGCGCTATTGTTATTAGCAGTTTATAGCCTCGGATTTTACAACCCTACACTAATCCTACGTGTACGGTATCACGGAAAATAGTTTTAAAATTGACATATACACGGAATTATTTTTTATTTTAGCATCACAAAGTCTTATATGTGGTTGGCCAACCATTATAAGGGTTACTTTGCTAGTGTAATGAGGGTTACTTGATCAGTGTTAAAGAGGTTACTTCATAATTGTTATAGAGTTACTCGGTCAGTGTTATAGGGGTTACTTGATTGGTATTACAGGGATTACCTGATCAATGTTATAGGGGTTACTTTAAGTGGTCACACGGTGTGGCCGGCCGCACACAAGACGAGCTGTTTTAACATTATTTACGAAAATCGCTCTGGGAAAACTCATTCTAATCTTATTGTTTTACTCGTTTTCATCTAATTGTCAAGAGTATATGTTACAGCTAGTAAATATATAGATGAAATATAATTTATGTAGGCACCTTTAGAAAAGGAGAACAATATCAATATCTATTAATAACCTATACATGCAATTTTGTTTTTGTTAGTTACTTAACAAATTATCTACATGGTATGATGGAGTTAATTACGAGTATATTTTGTTAATCAATGATGCATTATCCCCTAGTTAACTTGGTCACGACTACAATTTGACTTTACAAAACAAACTTTAAATAGTTCGGCCAACCCTAAACTCCATCTGAATATAATTTGACTTATCATATTAACCTTGAACATATATTGGACGGGAAAATACAAGTTAGTATGCCAGATAAACGAATTGTTTTTAATCTGATGACATTTTTGTAAATATATTGAAAAAGCAGGGTCATATACTCAGTACTTTTGGTGAGCTGTCCAATCACTGTTTGTTTTTTTCTTTTACTGTTTGATGAGGAAATTACACGTGTACCCCTCAACTAGTACATGAAAAGACGCATATATCCCTCCCTTAATACTTGAAAAGACAATTATAGGTATCTCTCGTATTGTACTTCATATGATCTATTTCTTCCTTGTAACCAACAAGTGAAAAAAAAAAAAAAAAAAAAAAAAAAAAAAAAAACCTTTAGACATAGATGTGGTTTTGGTTTATATACCAATTGCGTCATTTCAATTTCTTCCAAGAACAAATTCCACAAGGTTATTATACTCACTATAGATTTATGGATTAATCCGTTAGCTTCCCTCCAGGTTGCGAGTTTAACTAACACATAAACTTACCAAAGCGATACAACAAATTATAAGAAATACAAGTATAATTTAACCTAACACTTTTCAATTTTTATTTTAATTACATAAACCATTGATTCTTATAATGACACCAAGGATGAAATTTCTGATGTTGCATATATTTTGTGTCATAAAATTAAAATTAAGATAGCGTATAGAGAAGTGGAGTAGTAAAATCCTGGAAAATCAGCATCCCTTCAAACTTCAAAATCCATCAAACTCCCAATTTAATCTCTGTGCACTTGCAGTTATTTCCATCAATAAGTAAAGAAGGTATCTTTAACTGTTACTTTGCAGTGGGGGCCCTCTTTCACAACTTATATCAAAGAAGGCTCTATTTTCACCTATAAATACCACCCTCAACTTCCAATTCTTTCCACAACTCAATACTCATCTTCTCATCTCATTCTCTTACTCTCTTACTCTCTTATTCTCATATATTATAATTTATAAATTATAATCTCTTAATATTTCTTAATCTCTTATTCTATTATAAATTTTACATTTTTAATATTATTAGTCTACTACCAAAAAAAAAAAAAAAATTGTTATATTTACATTCGGGAAATTATAATTTCGGGAAATTATAAATTCGAGAAATTATAAATTTGGGAAAGCATTGAAGCGTCATTGTAAGATCTAACTCAACTTTATTTTAATTTGTTATTGTTATTGTTATTGTTATTATTATTGTTATTATTATTATTATTATTATTATTATTATTATTATTATTATTATTATTATTATTATTATTATTATTATTATTATTATTATTATTGTTGTATACTTGGAACTACTTAATTACATAAAAACTACTTTCTATTTTAGATCCTAGATCAAAGTATGATGGCACATTTATGCTAATTGATATTTACTATGAATGCATGCAACTCGGTGATGGTGTCGAACAATATAAAAATCATGTGAAAGATAAATTTTTTGAGTTATATAGAGTTTATGAATCTAAATATGGAACCGTCACTCATTTTGCCCCTTCTCAAACATCCAAAAGCGTAAGTAAAACGGGCAAAAGTTTGGCGGCCCAAGCTGCTAACATGTTATCTAAGTTTTCAGGTAGTGGATCATCATCAAGGCGAACACAAAGCGATGTTTCGGAGTTGCAAATGTACTTAAACTACGACTTCATGAAAGGCTTGGACGAAGATTCGAGGTTGGGGATGGACATCCTAGATTGGTGGAAATCCCAAAGCACAAAGCATCCAATTTTGGCGGCAATGGCACGTGATATTTTCAGCATCCAAGCCTCCTCCGTTGCCTCGGAACGAGCTTTTAGTGCTTCGGGAAGGGTTCTAGACGATAGAAGAACAAGTTTGAAGCCCGAAACACTAGAAATGTGTGTTTGCTTGAAGGATTGGATGGATGCCCAAGAACGCATCCAAGATCGTACTTTTACGGCCAACGACAACATCGATGGTTCCGATCGTTCTGGTTCAACTAGCTCCTCCGCATTAGCTAGTGAACATGAAGCCGAAGATGAAGACGAAGAAGATAATGAAGACCTTGATTGAAGATTACCAACAACTCGAGAATTAATATTAATTAGCGAAAATTCTAGTATTTCCTATGTACTCTATTAATTAGTGAAAATGTTAGTATTTCCTATGTTGGCTATGTACTCTATTAACATTAGCCGTATAATAAAATAACAAAATAAGTTATTCATCAATTATTGTTAGTTGTACCCTTGTACTTCATATTATCTTTTACTTAATAAATTTTTATGAATGAATTTTTTCAACTTTTAATTTTATGGAATATGTTATATTGTTATTTAATTTTTGTCTAATACTTATATAGTTATATGAATAATATGATATATAGTAAATTATGAATGAACAATAAATATTAATATAATTTAAACAATATTTAATATAACTTAACTCCATAAAAAATTTAATAATTATTAAATTCAAATATTAAATTGTATAATTATTCAATTCAATTTTTTCTTTCATAAAAAAAATTCAAGTTTTTTTAAAGTTTTTTTTAATTTTTTTTTTTAAAAAAAAAAAAGAAAAAAGGGTAAGCCGTGGCCCGTGGGCCGGCACGGTGGCCGGCACGGCCCGCCTCCACCGTGGGCCGGCACGACGGGCGGCCCGGCACGGCACGACCGGCACGGTGGGCCGTGCCGTGCCGTGGACAGGGAAACCTTGAAGGCCGGCACGGCACGGCACGGCCCGCCTCCACCGTGGGCCGGCACGGCCCGGCACGACACTGTTCATGGCCCGCCTAGGCACGGCCCACGGCAGGCCCGGCACGGCCCATGCCCACCACTAGTTCGGCCAACCCTAAACTCCATCTGAATATAATTTGACTTATCATATTAACCTTGAACATATATTGGACGGGAAAATACAAGTTAGTATGCCAGATAAACGAATTGTTTTTAATCTGATGACATTTTTGTAAATATATTGAAAAAGCAGGGTCATATACTCAGTACTTTTGGTGAGCTGTCCAATCACTGTTTGTTTTTTTCTTTTACTGTTTGATGAGGAAATTACACGTGTACCCCTCAACTAGTACATGAAAAGACGCATATATCCCTCCCTTAATACTTGAAAAGACAATTATAGGTATCTCTCGTATTGTACTTCATATGATCTATTTCTTCCTTGTAACCAACAAGTGAAAAAAAAAAAAAAAAAAAAAAAAAAAAAAAAAAAAAAAAAAAAAAAACCTTTAGACATAGATGTGGTTTTGGTTTATATACCAATTGCGTCATTTCAATTTCTTCCAAGAACAAATTCCACAAGGTTATTATACTCACTATAGATTTATGGATTAATCCGTTAGCTTCCCTCCAGGTTGCGAGTTTAACTAACACATAAACTTACCAAAGCGATACAACAAATTATAAGAAATACAAGTATAATTTAACCTAACACTTTTCAATTTTTATTTTAATTACATAAACCATTGATTCTTATAATGACACCAAGGATGAAATTTCTGATGTTGCATATATTTTGTGTCATAAAATTAAAATTAAGATAGCGTATAGAGAAGTGGAGTAGTAAAATCCTGGAAAATCAGCATCCCTTCAAACTTCAAAATCCATCAAACTCCCAATTTAATCTCTGTGCACTTGCAGTTATTTCCATCAATAAGTAAAGAAGGTATCTTTAACTGTTACTTTGCAGTGGGGGCCCTCTTTCACAACTTATATCCAGGTTTTCATGCCAGATTTTTTGTACCAAAATCCCTGCTTTTTTGCCTTTTTTTTTTTTTTTTTTTTTTTGTAATATTATAAAAATATAATACTGTAGTAATTTGATTTAATAGGTACTGTAAATACAGATTGAAAATATGAAGAAAAAAAATGAGAAAAAAAGTACATTTTGGAAGATATATTGGCAGAAATCAGGGGATATATTTGAAACTCAAGGGATCTATGAATCTATTATTCCAGGTAGCTGAAGTTTCCTCTTGGACCATACTGTATACTTATTTTATGTACCATAGTATTTTGATTTTTCATGTATCCAAATTTAATATAGAGGAGAATTTACATACCGTTACATGTTATGTGCAATGATTTGACATAAAGCAGAGAGGGAAAATGTCTAATCGTTGCACATAACCTGTAACGGAGGTACTCCCTCCGTCCCTAAATTACATTTCTCTTTCTCTCTATTATGTGAGGAATAAATGTTACAAAGAGGAATGTAATTTAGGGACGGAGAGAGTAGTATTTAGTTTTTATGAGATGCATGATTATCATGTTTGGAAATGCCATTAGCATATAGGCTTACTAAAAAACTTTTCTTTAGAATTCCAGACATCAAACATTTAATTATTACACCATCTAAATGTGCAATAGTTGTAGTGTATACATTCGAAAGTAGCTGTAATACAGTATAATATTCACGTCCAAGTGTACAACATGTATCAAAAATTCAAAATTATCAATTTCACTAATTATACTAGTGCTCAATTTACAAAGTTTTCAATTTTTTTTTTTTTTTTTTTTTTTTTTTTTTGGTTTTAAAAAAGCATAGTTAACCCGTATTTAAATCTAAATTAATTAACAATTACTCGGTATAATTTTTATTTTTTGTTTTTGTTTTAAAGTCTATTAGAGTATTTATCATTGCTCAATGTATGATATCACCAAAATCATAAGGAAATTTAACGACAAACAAATGTTGGCCAAGATTCCATTCAAAATCACAAGAAATGATTCCATATTTCCATCTTAACCAACGTGATTTTTATAATTTCACAACTTTCAACACATAATGTCTTTTTTCGTTCTCTTAACCCTTCTAGTGGCTTCTACCAACAAAATTAGTAATCTAATTAGTAAATTATTAAATAATTAGGTTAAAGATACATATATACTTCATTCGTACTTGTATTATATAAATTCTCCATCTAATTAACCATGCACTAATATAATTTCCTTACCTAAATACTTCTAATCCTAGCACTTTATGACCTTAATACTAATTAGAGAAAAGAAAAGGGATGGAGTAGTTTCTATTTATGTACTCCTACGTTCAAGTCAATAAGCTCCATAAATCTATTTTTAGTAACAAGCTGAGACATAGATGTTACCACTTGACATTTTTTCTTATACATTGTTGTTGTTGTTGTTGGATTATTAATATTCTTAATAAACTCGTACGAGGAAGATGAGGACGATGATGTCGGCGACAATGTCGTTGAGGTTGAGGTGGGGACCACCGACGGTACTTGGAAGTTTGTCTTGGCCTTGGACCCTCGGAGTCGCCGAGCTGCTGCGTCATACGCACGCGCCGCTTCTTCGGGTGTGTCGAACGTGCCGAGCCAATGCCGGCATCGCCCGACTCGGTCTCTTATCTCGGCTGACCATCTCCCCCATGGCCTCTTTCTTACTCCCCTATACTTCTTCTCCACCCCTGTGCTCGTTTCGAAACGTTTCGCCTTAGGGTTTGACTGTTTTTTCGAAACGTTTTTTCTTTCATTTTCACTTTCGAAACGTTTCGGTGTGATAGGGTTAGGATTGGAAACTTTAACCTTGACTTCTTTGCATGTTGTTGGTTTGGTGGTGGGGGTGGTGCCAAAGAGTACATGTTGACCTACAACAGCGGCAATTCCTTCAAGGACCGGAGACGATGGCGGCGAATGAGAAGGAGGAGGAGGAGGAGTCTCCTTCTCTTGGTTGGTGTCAATTGTTGTAGTAGGCAAATTGAAAGAAACGTTTTGTGATAATGGTGATGAAAATGCATCATATTGATAGAGGGTGTTGAAAATAGGATCTTTGTAAATGAAAAAAGGTAGATTTCGAAACGTTTCTTGCTCAAATAAGAAGGAAGAAACGTATTCTAAGGTACTATGATCATTCATGGTGGCTTATGTTAACTTGAGTTTGAGAGGAGAGAAGAGAACAATAGGATGAGAAATGATGAAAAGCCACTCTACTTCTATAGTTCTATATATAGTGGTCAATTAATAAATGATAAATTTTTATTTTTATTTTTTATTTATTTTTGAACAAGTAATTTATAGTGGTCAATTAATTTATAGACGTGTGTTAACTGCTCAAATAACCGACGAATATATAGTGGTCAATTAATACTAATTATTTATAAGTAATACAGTAGAAATTAATGGGAAAAATAAAGTTTATAATAATGAAAATAATTATTTATAATAATGGTAGTTTGAGATTAATGAAACTAAATTTATGCAAAAATAAATAAATGCGAGGTAGACGAAGTAAGGTCATGCAATAGTCACAAAAGTGTAACAGCTAGTAGTAGTAGTACTGTAGTAGTGGCCAAAGGCAAGTAGTGTAGTGAGTGTGAGTGAGTCCAAATATACTCCATAAACAGTATTTTGCTGCACTTTGGAAAAGAACGTAAAATCTGTTTACAGTTCTACTTTTAGTATTTCTTGTCTCTCTTTCATTTGGTCAATATACATCTTACCACTATTTTCAAAAAACAAAAAATATACTCCATATATATATATAATCCATATATATATATAATCCATATTTAAGTTATTTTAGTTGAATTATTTGTTTAGTATATGAGTATCTAATACATAGTAATACTTTTCTTAAAACGCTTGCTAACACAATGAAGAAAAAAAAAACAAAGGAAGTATTTATAGTTTATGCATCAATGCATTATGCATGTATTTAGGTAGGTGAGATGAACATAGAGAAGTGTAAAGTGTTATTCATGTACTCGTAGTTTCGTTTTAAGATAACAAGTTTTAAATTATTTGATGGAAACTTTACAAATTATGCAAATGGTTATTATTGAGCTAATATTTGTTCATCAAGAGCTATGTAATGCTACTATGTCAATCTTACATGTACTGCAATATTTGTTCATCAAGAGCTAATATTTATTGAAGATCAAATGACTCCAACATGAACCTCAATTCCCATAGTCCTTATGCCCTGGCCTCTTTTGTGTGGGGGACGAGTTTAAGTCTTTATTTTAGGTATATAGCATAAAAAATGGGACACACTGGGCCTTAGCAATCTTTACCTTTACCTTTAAAATTTATATGTATGAAATGTTTTTCATTATAGAGAAATTAAACTAATATGTGAACACATGTAACACATACGAGTAAGAGGGATAGCTCAAGTGGTTAGAGCTTTCCTCCCAATTTTAGAAGATCATGAGATCAATTTTCATCCCCGCCCTTATGGCCTTATGGCTATCTAAACACCCAAAAAATAAAAAATACATACGAGTAATATTTTAAAATAATGAGCTGATATAAACTCATAACATAATGCAACGCAATTATGAGCAACTAAATTATGAATGCGTTCTTGATTTTCATTTATTTTTCACACTTCTTAATGTATTTATTTATTATTAACCTTTTGATTTATACAAAAAAAAAAAAAGGTATGTCTTATAATTTAAAAACAAAGAGAGTACAATACATAATTACATATGCACTATGCACTATATAATTTTCTTTTTAAGAAAAAAAAAATCTTAAAGAGAATTTCAAATTACTATCGTTGGAAAATTTTAAAGTAGTTAGGTTAGTTTTTGTTTTTTTTTTTAAAGGTTGATTTTATTTTATTTTATTTTTTTAAAAAAAGGTTAATTAGTTTAGTACAACTTAGTAAAACGTCTAAAATAAGCCATATTATAGTCTTAAATTTATAGATGAGGGTAAATTAATGATGAATGTAAGTACAAGTGACATTACAGTCTCGAGATGGGTTAAAAAAATAGGTAAAAAAGGAGAACCGTTGATAATGTAAAACAAAGATACAAGTAATTCTGTAAATAATTAATGGGTGGAAGAGTAGCTTATTAGGTTGAGGATACCGTAATAATTAACGTCAGATAATCGTCATAATAAGAAAAGAAAAGATAGTATAGCTCTAGTTTGACTGCTTGAAATGATTGATGTATAAATATGGTACAGTAGCAGAATTTATTTGACAATAATTCTGAGTATTTTATAGATTCACATCTTTATTATCTTGCACCAGTTGCATGGCGTAATGCTCACGATGTACCTTAGGATATTCTCTAGTGGTTTCTCACTGTACTCCACTATCATAAGATTATTTTCATCTTTACAGTTTGATTTTTAATTAGGCACATAATATATAAGGTCTTGGTGTAACATAAGAAACGATTTTAACATAAGAAACGATTTTAATATACCTATATGTGAGGAGAACACAGAAAACTATGATCTCATATAAGTAGATAATTGGTTGATGATTTATTGATTTTGGATATGATTGATCATGAAGCCCAATAGTTGTGTAATGGTTAGTGTTATTTTGGTATGGAACTCAAAATTTGCACAATGATTCATGATCACTCGTAATTGAAATCATTATTAGTAGAATTGAGTATTAAATCAATTTCAAATTCTCCTACATAAAGATCAATTTGGTTCACAAATATTAGATCAAGAAAAATGCATTTAATTTAGATGAACTCTACATGTAGATTTCTAATTTGTTTTTGTGGAGCCAGGTTGAGTACACTGCCTCTTTCTTAGTCAAATTATGTTCGAAAAAGTATACTGTGATTAATTGTATAAGCTGAAATTACATTTATTTTAAAGTATTTAAAATGTTTTATAACTCTAATATAAATAAAACGTTTAATTTTATAGACATAAAAAGGACGAAGAGATTACTTCGCATATTAAGGAAGTTCCCAACAACTCAACAAGACACAGCAAGTGTCTAACTGTTAGGAATATAGGAAATATTCCTAACACTAACCCAACCTATGCCTCTAAATTAAGGAAGTCTCCAACAAGCAATAGCAAGTGTGTAACTCTTCATTAGCTAATTAAAGAAATACATCCCAACAAACCAAAGAGAATGTCGGTCCATTACCCACTAAAACGCACAATACATGACAATATTTAGATATACTTGTATTAAATCTATAAATTTGGGAAAACAAAATATGCATGTAGTAGTAATATTTTAATTTTTACCTCAAAAAAAAGTTACACCCTCCCAAAAAAAAGAGAAAAACAAAGGGAACATACTTTGGACTGACATGTAAAATTGGTTTCCTCTTGTTTTTTTTACTGTGTCATGCAAAAAGGTAAAATCTTTGGGATTAAAAAGAGAAACTGAAGCAAAATCGGAAGTAAAAGTAAGGTATGATTATAACTTTATGAAATTATTGATGTTAAGAAAGTGCAAATACGTGTAACTGATAATCTGTGCTGTTTACATGCTTTCTTGTTTGTGTTGTTTTAAGTGTTGCCATAAGAAACATGCAACTAACATCACTTGAAAGTGTAAACAGTGAAAAAAAGTGTTACAAAATCGCTTATTTTTGTTCTTATAACTGGTTAGAAATAATTATGGCTTGATTGGTAAAGTCCTAGGTATTATGTACTATTGTATTGCTATAATTAGAATTGATTTGGTTAAAGAAAATGAATGTATTACTACTTTACTATGACTTTTCCATGGTTTAAAGAACTTATTGTGAATAAGATTGTTAGATGAGAGATTCAGAGTTAGGGTCTGTTCTCTTCAGCTTATTTTCATTTCAGTTTAGTTTAGTTTAGCTCTAATCAGTTTAGTTTAGTTTAGTTTAGTTCAAATCAGTTTATAATTTTCTTCTCTCATAAAATATTCAGTTCAGTTCAGTAAATCAAAACAGGCCCTAAGGTTTACTTGGGGATACACGGATGTGGCGGGAAAAAAAAGTAACACCTATGTTTCGTTTTAATTGACACAAATCATAATCATTTTGACAATAATAGTCACTTGTAAAGAGGAAAAAAAAGAGTGATTTTCACTTAGGAATATAAATTTAAAAGAAAATATTTATTGACAATGATAACAATATAATTGAATTGGAAAATTTAATACGGAGTAAGGAATTAGCCATAAGGCGATATATAACCATAATATATAATTTGAGACGAAGAGGGTAAAATTATGTTAGGTATAACTGTATAGTATAAGGAGTAGCCATATTTTCCAAAGTCTACAATGGCTTAATCCGTGGCAAGCACATGAGTATAGCAGTGAAACATGCACAATAAACAGTATCTGACTTGACTTTGGAAAAGAACAAAAAATCTATTCCCAGTGCTTCATTCTTAGAGTTTTCTAACTTTTCTTTGTCTTACTTTCATCTTGTCGATCAACTGATAGTTATACAACATTACTCTTTTGTTTTATTCTTTATATTTTTAAGAAATAGCCAAAGTAATTGAAGCATATTAGTTTCTATTTCTGAGTTTAAAAGAATTATAGTGCAGAATTTTTGGATGGATTATTAGAAGGGAAAAAAAAATTTAAAACTTCAAATGTTGGATTTACAAAAATAATTACAATACCAACGCAAAAAATTTGGTACGTATATGACATTTTGGATGAACATATGAGAAAAAATATGAATGTACATGAATTTTAAAGTGAATGTATACAAAATTACAAAGGAAACTATAATTCCATATTGAATAGGCCACTTCCCTCACTCTGTTTCATTTATTAATCCTCTTATTTCTTGGTATAAATTGACCAAATTTTCTACATGAGAAAAAATAGGATCTTACATAGTATATATAATTAACTCCCATCAGTATAAGGGTCTGTTCTGTTCCGTTGAAATTCAGTTCAGTTCAGTTCAGTTCAGTTCAGTTCAGCTCAGTTCAGTTCAGTTCAGTTCAGTTCAGTTCAGCTCAGCTCAGCTCAGTTCAGTTCAGTTCAGTTCAGTTCAGTTCAGCTCAGCTCTTAATTTATGTCTAATGATATTGCTAATGATATAAAGCCAAATTTCATTCTTTTAAGATCTTATTACAACGACAACAACAACAAAAATAATAATAATAAATAGTATATAAAAATAATAATAATAATAATAATAATAATAATAATAATAATAATAATATTAACAATAATAATAATAATAACAATAATAATTGAAATAATAATAATAATACTAACAATAATAATCAATAAATAATAATAATCATCAATAAATAATAATAATAATAATAATAATAATAATAATAGCAATAATAATAATAATAATAATACTATAATAATACTAATAATAATAATCAATAAATAATAATAATAATTATCAATAATTAATAATAATAATAATAACAATGATAATATTGATACAATTCATTGTTCAAATGGTTCTATTTTTTTGAAACATATTTCTAATGTTAATCTCATTGAGAAAATTAGAGGTTTCAAGTTTTTAATATATTTTCCATACATTTTATAATATATTTTCCATACATTTTATAATTATAATTATATAGTATATTTTTCGTAAATATTTTAATATGTACATTTGTATATACACATATGTATAGTAATAAATATCAATAAATAATCAAAGATCACTAATCCGTAGTTAAAAATCACTAATTAATAAGTTCAGTTCAGTTCAGTTCAGTTCAGTTCAGCTCGGTTCAGTTCAGCTCAGCTCAGTTCAGCTGAGTTCAGTCAATCGGAACAGGCCCTAAGTCTATAAAAGGCGGTGTAGTTAAAGTATTCCGTACCAATTTTCCATTTAAAAAAACTCGTGGACATTTCGTAGTTCAACCATAAAAAAATTTGGAATTTCATGGACGAGTATTCTTAGACTAATTGACACGGTCATGGACTTTGTGAGCATCGTGTACACGTTCAAGTTCTTATTTGCAGATGTAAGTTCTGATAAAGATGAAAAATAGAGCTCAAATTTTTTCAGCTTGAAGAATATAATAGGTTCTTGATTCCAGTGGTTTTGCAACAGCAGATTTTTCAGCTTCTATACTCTTGAACAGGAATGTTATTTCTGATACTGTAAAAAGAAATCAAATTCCTCGATAATAGACAGCAACACAGAATTAATTAAGCTGGAAGTATGTGTTTGATCAAACCACATCTACTTAATCAAGAGACTTACATCATACTTGGCTACTCTTGGCCAATGTACAAAATAAAAAAAGAAAAATCTAAAAAATAAAGACTCACAGCACGTACAAAATTGTTGTGTTTCATTGTTAAGCATACAGGGTCACTGGTTTCAGCTTGGACAGCCTAAGGTTTTTCAGCCCTCATCACTGGGAAAGATCAGGTTTCTGCATAGACATGGTTTCTGCATAGACATAGCACTAAGGGAATCTAAAGCCTATCCGTGGATGATATCGACAGTTCTTTGTGGCTTCCAACTCATTGAATTAATTCTCTAGCCTTCTTTTAAATACTTCTGTTGCTTTGTGATTGAAAGGAAACAGTTAGTAAGGTTTAAACTTCCTTGCAGCTCGTATCTGTTGTATCCGTTTCTTGTCCTCCTCAAATTTACTTTGTAGCTTCATAATATCTGCAAACAGATAGGATATGTTGAGCATAGAGAAATGAGGTGAAATTAATCTGCATCTACAAATTGTCTATGTGATCCAACATGTGATCATCTACGTGAAATATTAGAGCTAATACTGTAACATGTCAACAGTAGCGAAACACAAATTATAGAGTATATAGACTAATAAACTACATGTCCAAACCAGTTGAGCATCATGTGATAATTAAGTCAATCAAAGCATTACTCGATTATTATCCCATAATTAGGTGAAATGGGCATGCAATAGTTGCAATTGCTCCGTGCTTGGAAAAAGGATGTAACAGCACCAGTAGAAAAAGGTTGTGGCAATTATGGGGTTAGCAAAAGAATAAAATATCTAACTTCATAAATGTAAATGAGCGACTCTATTATGTTTCACAAGTTACACTAAGGATGGAGCTAGAAACTTTGAAAGTTGTACCACCCTAGGTGAGTACGAGGGAAGGAGAAGTCATGAGATTTCTAATAACAAAATGCAAGTTTGAAATGCATTGTTGACAACACAACACATGATAATGCAACACCTCATTTGTCTATCAAGAATGCCAAGGCTCAGTATACATGAAGAACCAAAATCAGCATTGAATTAAATAGTAACCAAGTAACCATACGAGACATCAACATAATCCACAAAAGTGGACGCCTAAAATAAAGAGGATTTCAATGCCATCCCACTTTGCAAGTAAAAAGTAAGTCTGAGAGCATAAATATAATGTAATCATACCACTCCTGTGTGCTTCTTTCCTCTGGAATCGGTAGAAATCTAGCCCAACATCCTTACTCTTTTTCTTGGCCAATTTATCACGCACAGCAGCCTCAGCTACAGATCCAACAGCAACACCACTATCAGGATCAGTTGTTCTTTTCCCACCCTTGCGGTGTACAACAACAGTCCATCCTTCCTCAGCAAGCTTGTCTTCTCTCTCTCTTTTTGCCTGTGATACAAAACCATGACAGTTATAAACATATCAAGGAAGTAGTTAAGGACTTGAGGGTAGCCACACACCAAACTGGAAAACAGAATTCAGACATGATCACCAAGGGCAAAACCATTTAGGAAGTAGACTTGAATTTGTTAATTTTTACTTAATACATAACGATGTACAGGGAATGTCTAAACAAATGACAAGGCAGCTGCTCCACATCAAAGGATGATGCCGACAACAATGTGTCCAAAACAATCCCTACCTTTTAAAAGTACGAGATAAGTCTTATGAATAGTGCTTGGACAATTATAACCTCTAAAATATTTATTTACTCAATTGCCCCCATTCATGTTTTTAGCTCTTTTTTTAAGCTCTTAATAATAGTGTGTGGACATTTATACTCCTAAAAATATTTGTTCACATATTATCCCTCATTAATGCTATTAACAACTTAAGTTGTGATGTGAGACCAAACCGAAAGAGCTTCCCGAATATTGCTAGTTATGGCACGCGCATCGCGTGCGTTAGTCACCCTAGTAACAAGAAAATTAAGAAAATTGTAAACATCTGCCCTTAGTCCTGGACTTCCAATGATTACAGTTAAGCAAGTCTGCAAGAGCATGCACATTGCAACAGTAACCCTGTACTTCTTGTTTGTACGTGCTTCAGCAACAAATGTATGAATCTATAATGGGAAGCAATTATGTCTTATAAAGGCAGAGACATGAGCATGGAAAGGATGGCAAATAGGTTACAACTATAAATGCCTGAACCACATTTATATGTAAATATAAATGTAATGACGAGGGAAAGAAGAAAAATCACCTGCTCCTCCTGCTCCTCATGTGCAGTTATAAAGTTGTCAATTTGTTCTTGCAGCACCTTCAATCCAGGTCTCCTAACGTGAAACTCCTTAATCCACTCTATAATTGACATATGTTAACCCAAAAGGTCATGCTAAATGTTGCATTTAAAGTTCAAATAACTTAAACATGAACTCTGCTGAGTAAATCAAGAAACAATGAAGATGCTGACATAAAAGACTCAGAGCAAAAACCCCCAGAACATAAAATGTTACCTCACAGAAAGAATGGAAAATAAAAATCCCAACAACTTCAGATTTGTAAGCTGAGAGGATGAAGGGATGTTCTATTCACCTGAATTTTACTCGTTTGAAATTATCTTATATGAGCTTAACTTATCTAATTTTTCTTAAACTTGTCTTGTCTATAAACTTATTTTTCCTAAAATAAACGAAAATAAGGTAATAGAATGGGGCCTAAAAGAAAAATTTAGTGCTGTTTTCTAACTAAATTTATATGACTACCAAAAAAAAAAGATCACACGTTCATTTGGGAACACTAAATTTATTTGCATACTTTTCATCCCTTTGGAGTCATCTTCATCTACTGAAGAAATTTCATATACATCATCCATTGCAACTTCTTGCACCTCCTTCACTGACTTGATTTTTTTATTTGTTGACTGACCATCCATCTTCTTTTTATGAGCCTTTTTTGACTTTCCTAAACAAAAAAAATTGCATTTATGTCAACATATTAACAAAATCTCTCAACAGCCCAATGAGATAATAAACATGCAAATAACTAGTATCAATTATCCTTTCACCTGAAGTAGCAGGTCTGCATTTTTAAGAAAACAGATAAAGAAGAGAGAAACCATTCATAGAGCAACAAACCTTTTATTTTTTTACAGGAAACCTCTGCATCTGGTCTCTCAATCACCACTATGCTTGGTTCACTTGGATGATTATCCTTGATTTTGCTTTTGCGAGCTTTCTTTGACTTATCTACAGCATAGAGAAAGCTTGCTTAGAGAATAACAAATCACAATTATATCTCTGATTTCCATTTAATGTAGTTTCGCATTGATAGCAATCATAACATGCCTCGTACTTTTTATCTACTTCAGACACTCCCTTTATCAGGAGAACATTCTAAAAGTCCATTCAGTCATTCCATTCTTTTTAACAAAATTAGATTTACCCCCTCCATTCCGTTTTAACAGTCCCATTTCATTTTTAAGAGATCAAACTAATTAGTATATGACTAACTTGCTATTGAGTTTTGATTTAAAAAACTTTGAAGTGGAAAAATATGGCTGGCATGCTTGAGTTTCAAACCACCATCCCAGAATAAAATTACACTCTAATTACTCTGTAAGGAAAAAAAAAAAAAAAACAGAGGTTCAAAACATGCCTTGAGGACTACAAAAAGTCACGTTGAATATGAGAAAAAAGAAATAGTATGTGATGCTCCTTAAAAAAAAAATTCTTTGGGGAATAAGTACCACAGCTTTATATAGAAGGAAGAAATATACGCTACTGCTGATTTTAATCATATCAGAGTAGAAAATAAATGAGCAGGTAATATGGACTTACAAGCTTTTTGATCTACTCCAGCCACATTATCCTTGTTCTTCTTGACAATAGGATACTTGCCATCATGTTCAAGAGTACATGCATTCCCTGCACTTTCACCTGAAAAGAGGTTCCATAAGTTAACAATTTATAACAGCAGCAATAGCCCATCAATTTGAGAGCACTATTTAGAAATTGATACAGGGAAACAGTAATCCTATGTATATATGAACCCCAAATTTGGAATGTTAGCATCAAGGAATAGCTTGAATAGGGAACAAAAAAGACAATAACAAGAAGTTTACATTTAAATTTTTTATGCATAGAGTTTTAGCAGGCTTTGGAATCAAAAACATACAATGTTCCATCCCTCACACCTTGCATCCAGAAGTTACTGTTATACAATCAAGAATCAAGTATAATAGAATCATCAAAGATTTGACCTTTTTAGAGCTGCCAATGACTCGCTAAAGCTTGCAACTACCAAAAATAATGAGTACTAAACTTAACTCAGCTAGCTTTTCATGCCAGGAAATAAACTACTCAATTTCAGTTCAGGATTATGTACTCAGAATTGCCTTTTTTTTTTTTAACCAATCCTTGTAACAAAACATCATATCATAAATGACTTTTACAACATCATACATTCATACTCCATATTCTAGAAGTACGAAAACCTAAAACCATAGATAGGATACATTAGCATATATTTCCAATTACCTGTAATTCTACATACTCTAAACGTCAACATGTTTCCCCCTTTCTACTTACAACGAGGAAAAAAAGCACCATTTCCCATCTCCCCTTCTTCCCATGAAAATAAACAGATCACAGACAATTCCAATTATTAGTCATTCTTCCCTTAGTTTCTTTTGAGAAATAACATGATACCAAAACAAATTGACACCAAAATTCTAGCTACTTTGCATATGTATATGCACAAATGTCGAGTCCAATGATGTATTATGCTCACAGAACAGAACTATAACAACTCGAAGATCGTCATTGACACATAGAATCAAAGTTTCACATTTATAACTAACAAGATCAAATTACAATACCCCATATTGTAGTTCATAAAATAAGAGCTCATAGTTGTAAAAAGGCTAGTAATTTGAGCTACAAACCCTTTTCAAGAAGCTCCCGACTACGCTTTTTGATCTTCATCTTATTCATCTTCTTATCTAGTTTGTTGCTTCCCATTTCTTGGGTACAAAGCCAGAAAAAACCCTGCAAAATCAGGTTTATATCTAATTACCTAACCAAATATCAAAACCAGGCCACCATTAAACAGGGGAGAATATCGATTTTATAGTTCTGTCATAAATTCAACACTTTAAAAAACAAATATGACAAAATCATCGGATTAAACTTCAATAACCATTTCACCTCAGAAGAACCCTAAATTGAATAAACTAACGACTAACATTAGAATCTGAAACTGATATTCGATGATTACCTATGCTTCAATGGAGGAGAGAAAGCTAAAGAGCAGCTTTAACGGAGAACTCAGAACACGCTTCAATGGAGGAGAGAGAAAGGGTGCAGCGGCGCAGCCGTCTAAAGTGATGATGAGTCTGAGAATACACTTTGTGTGTATCAGACTATCAGGGGGTAATATCGTCTTTTCCTTGCTTTATGTGGGGGTAAGGTCGACATTTTGGCTGTATAAGAAATTGAGAACGGAACTGTTCACTGTTGTAGGGTTTCCGTTTTGTAGAATCGTTTTTTGTATTAGGCAGGTTTACGTTAATATTTAGGAAAATTTGTTCGGAAGAACCTTTTGAAGTGAACATTTTGTTCAGAAAAACCTTTTAAATTTTTTTTGGCCAAGAGAATCCTGTTTAAAATTATTTTTTTGTTCAAAACAGCCAAGTGGGACATTCCGACGTTGACTAACAATTTTTCGAAGTTGACCACCCTTTTCCCTGTACGACTCACATGACTCTTAAATCTCTTATCACACCCCTCCTTCCCCTAATTCCATTCCCTTTTCCCTCCAATTAGAAATTAAGAAAATGGGGTATGTGTGATTCGAGATTTAAGAGTCACGTGAGTCGCACATGAGAGGAAAAGGGTGGTCAACGTCGGAAAGTCCCACTTGACTATCTTGAACAAAAATAAAAATTTAAATAGGTTTCTCCTGACTAAAAAAATTTTAAAAGGTTATTTTTCTAATATTTATTGTAAAAAGGTCCATTTGAAAATAACTTGACAATTTTTATACTCCTACTCAGTCTTTAGTTACTTGAAGCCCTTCAAAGGTAATTTTATACTCCGTATTTGTAATTTTATCCATTCTTTTTCACATTGATATCACTATGGAGTACTAGTATTAAAATTTTAACAAGCAAACCGAGTACTTTGTAAGATAAGTGTTCCCATTGAACGAGTAGTATACATTGCAAAAAACAATTGCTACATTATTCCATGGCACAATTCAAAGAGAGGCTTAGTAGAAAAAACGTATCCCTGATTTACAGCTAATCAGCTACTATGCCTAATATGTGCTTCTGATCTATTGTTGTCACAGGAAAATTTTACATTTATCGTACACTAATCCAACATAGACTGCTTCAATCCAAGGCAGGGAAACACTTAAGGAGAATCTCTGCGCTTTTTTCAAGTTCCTGCTCTGATATGATAAGTGGAGGAACCAATCTCACTATGTTTCCTTTCCCAGCAGTTAAAATTAACAGTCCTGAATTTCGACAAGCATCAACCAGAGGACCAGCTGGTACATCTAATTCTATACCAAGAATAAGACCCTGCCCTCGGACTTCTTTGACATGTCGGTTTCCTCCCAATTTCTTTGTCAAGAGTTCTTTGAAGTACTGGCCTTTCTTTGATACGCCAGCCAAAAAACTAGGACTCAAGATTTTATCTAGGACAGTAAGTGCAGCTTGACACACAAGTGGTCCACCAGCAAAGGTGCTTCCGTGGTCTCCAGGGTTTATAGCCGATGAAACTCTTTCTGTAACCAGCGCAGCTCCAATAGGCAAGCCTCCGGCAAGAGGCTTTGCAAGTGTCATAATATCAGGGTATACACCATAAGCTTCATGTGCCCAGAGGTAACCAGTTCTGCCCAAACCACATTGCACCTAGTAATTGACATATACATAAGAGTTCAGTGAGTCAAATCGGTAGTAAAAAAACAACTTTGTGGTTAAGAGTTAGTAGGCGAGAGGGATGGAGTGATCGTGGAGGCGTGAAGGATTACTTCAACATCACTCTCTTCCCCAGGCTTATTCCAACTCTTTCTAATTCAGCATGGAAAAAGTGGAGTCCATGCTATCCCGAGTCAAACCTTCACAAACCACAACATATATAGGTTTTGTTAAAAGTACTTTTTACAATCATCCTTATTCCTTAAATAAATACAAATACATAAGCAAAGGAACATAAGTTACATGACCATCTCTATTAATGCTCTATATTGGGATATCAGATTAAACCTATTCAAGATGCACCACTATGCTTCACATTACTAACTCACATAAATATACAGGTGATTAGGGTAGGGACAAGGCATGTGGATCAGCTCTCCAAGTTGTAATATAGCAGGGAAGGATCAGAATGAACTTTTCATCAAATGCAGGAAGTATTACAGGGTATTTGTTTGGGAGAAGTCTAGACTAGCATTCAATTCTAGAATGCAGCCACGCCTTTTCATTCAACCCAATACCAAGCTGGCGCAGGGCATAGTTTGCTATAGAAGAGGTTGCGGATGTCACAGTGCAACTCATACAAGGACAGGGGCCCTCTTCTAAATAATAAAACACCCATAGTAATATCCTGCTCAAACCTTTTACTAGAACCATCATTTCCTTTTCCCTTAGACCAACTTAGAGATAATCATTCACAAGCCATGATTAGCCAGGCAAACACACACTATTTCAACAGCTTGCCACAAAGAAAAATTTGGATAATTTAATCTAACTCAATTTACACTAAAGGGAAAACATCAATAAAGGTCCTCGGGAAAAAGCAAGTGGTCAGTCGTAAGAAATTGAAAATATATACCATGCTGAAACACATCATGCTCAACTGTCATAGAGGATGAACCGTAATAATGAGTATGAACCAAAACACAGTAATTTCTTACCTCATCATAAACCAAGAGTGATCCAGCTTCATCACAAGCAGCACGTAATGACTGTAAGAACTCCTTGGTGGCACTGTATATGCCCCCTTCACCTTGAATGGGTTCAACAAAAACAGCAGCTACTTTCCCACTCAATATAAGTTTTCTTGCAGCCTCAGAATTACCATATTCAAGAAAAGTGACTCCAGGCATGAGTGGCTCAAAAGGAGATCTGTAATTTTCTTTACTAGTCAAAGAGAGAGTACCAATTGTTCTTCCATGGAAACAATTACTAAACGCAATAAACTCAGTTGGTGGGTCTTTTGCATCAGGATGTGTATGTCTCTGGAACTTTCTAGCAAATTTAATGGCAGCTTCATTTGCTTCTGTTCCAGAATTTGTAAAGAATACGCGATCAGCAAACGAAGATGAAACTAGACGCTTTGCAAGCTCCACCTGAAATCAATTTGCAACAGTCTTCTCATCACAATCCATTAAAAAGGCGAAAGAACAAGAACAGCACACAACAATCAAGCCACTGACACCTCTACGTCTACATCCATCCATCACATAGCAGTCCAGCAATTACAAAATTTGACACAAATTGACACCATACATAATTTTACACTGTATTTCATGAGCAAATCATCAATCAGCCAAGATTTTAAACTACTAAACAACTACTAGCTCAAATGACATTCCATACTCTCCCTCCAACTAATCAATATGAGTGAAGAAACTAAGCCAAAACCATCTATTTCTAACATGAGACAAAACTCTACCCATATATCAATACCCAACAACTATAACATCCAATTTTTACAATGCACAAAATTGATACACAAAATAGCTCCTCTTACATAAACCCTGGCCCCACCCGAGGACTTACGTGTCTAACTAATTGACCCGTGTGAGATTCCGGTCCAATACCATACAAGTACTTCTTTTTACCATCATTAAAACAGACACAAACCTCAACATAATGTAGTTTCCCATAAATAACACAACAATGACCTCCAAAATCAAAACCCATTTCTCCTATTACAATTTAATTAATAATAACAACAACATAATGAAGAAATCAGAGAAAAAATCATACCATAGGAACAGAGTAATAAAGGTTGCTAACATGGGCCAAAGAATGGGCCTGATCAGAAACAGCCCGAACCCAATCAGGGTCAGAATGACCAAGAGCATTAACAGCAATCCCAGAAGTAAGATCCAAATACTCTTGCCCTTCAACATCGAACAATTTACAACCTTTGCCATGGGAGAAAACAACCGGAGCTCTAGCATAAGTACCCACAATCACCTTTGCATCATCCTCCATTATCTCCTTTGTTTTGGCGCCAATTTGGGGAGCATTCTTCTGGTCCAAAACGTCGACGTATAAGCATGTTGAAGGTGTGAATGAGTGAAGGTGTAAGCGTTTATGGTGGCCGGAGTTGAGGGGTGGGAGGTTGAATTGACGGCGGAGATTGGTGGATGAGGCGGCGGTGTTGCCGAAGATGCATTGTAGGGAAGAAGTCATTGTTGATTTAGAGAAGAAAAAATGGGGTGGTAGACTTGTAGTTTAGGGTTTTGGAAAGGAAATGGGTTTTATTGGATTTGTTCTCTTTGTCGTACTCCTTTTTTTTTTTTTTTTTTTTTTTTTTTTGAACTCGATTTTAGAAAAATTAATACTCCTTCCGTATTTGAATAATCTCGTATTAACAACAATTTAAAATGAGATAGATCATTAGATTATTCTCAATGTATATTTTATGAAATTCGGTTTCTTTAGGTGTATGGATACAAGTAGCTAAAATTGTGTATTGAAAAGTGTACTATGTCAAAGTATTACGGACAATATAATAAATTTCGTAGAGGGTAGAGTATACTATAGCTAGTTAACTATGGAGTAATGTATTTGTGTCTTTACAATTATTATTGTGATTAACAAACGATGAGCTAGGATTTGTATAAGAAATGAAAATGTGATTATTAAGATGGTTAACACTATGCATCAATCGAATCTACTTCTTAAAAGCAACTACAATTATTCGTGCATACAAGAAGAGCATCTACTGTGAATCTGTAATACAAATACTTTGTACAAATGAACTTATTGTTATGCCCAACAACGAGTTCCCCACGCTGTTGGGCACTCAACTTAAATACAACTTGTAACTCGTAATGGCATCAACAAATAAACAACCGTACATGTATGAGCTTTAGTTATTCAACAATACACCAATATTACAGTAAAATCTGACCAACGTGAAGCTACTAATCTACAGCAGATGCATAACTTCCTTTGATGCAGCGACAACATGAATTTTCCTCTATCCCAAATCAAGTAATCCTGTGGAGTAAGCAAACAACAGAAGATCAGTACATCCAAGACAAATCTTGCTTAAATGACACATTTCTTGCCACCCTGTGAATGCCTCTCTCAGAAACCTGAGGGCAGTCTTCCACTACCAATAAATCCAATTTGTTTGATCCCACCAGTGGCTTGAATCCATCATCAGTGACTCCCAAACACTTGCTAAGCCGCAAAACAGACAATCGTGGAAACTGAGCTACAAGTTGTAGGCCTTCATCACTTATCTCCTGACATCTCACGAGTTCCAAGGATTCAAGGCAGCAAGCTGAACATAAATCCTCCATTCCATCATCGTTGAACGAATAAACATGGTCCAGTGAAAGTTCACGAACAGGGCAACTTCTAATTAAATACAGAATTCCACCTAAAGTAAATGACGATAGTGAAGGGAATTCACCATCTGCAAACGATATTCTGACAGACTCCAACGTAGGACAGTTTTCTGCCAGTGCCTTTAAGCTCTCGTCTGTTAATGTTAAGCGATTGCTAATTAGAAGAGGTACTGAGAAATCTGACGGAACACGGAGAGAAATTGACCGTAGACCTTTTGAGCTTTGAGATAAGCCCACGATGTCAGCGTCCCTAAGTCCAACACACATGTCCAAGTGAATTTTCTCCAAGTTACTGCACTTGTCCAAAACACAAGCAAGACCTCTTCCAGGCATGATGATGCAGTTTATCAAGCTCAGTTCCTTCATATTAACACATGGGATCAATTGCTTTTGCCATCTGTCTACTGCTATGCGGTCGTATAACTTCATATATCGATAATTGGCATCCACTTCAAATTGCAAAAGTTTTAGATTCCGCCAACTATATCCAAGCTTTACCAAGTCACCTTCTCCAATAGCCCGACAATTCTTGATAACAAGGTATTGAATTTTTTCGAGTTTACCAAGATATTCAAGCCACTCAGCACTACTTATGTTTAAGCATCGAATAAGATGCAGCACACTGAGATTCTTACAGCCAACAACAACAGAGAGAATCCCACAGCCAGTTATTCTAGGAGTAAAAATCAATTTCAAGGATGAGAGTACTGAACATGATCCCAAGTAACCAATACCAGCGTCTGTAATGAAGGTGCAGTGACTTAATGTCAGATCTGCAAGAGAAGGGCAACTGTTTGATAGAGCAAGAAGCCCTTGATCATCCAACTGTTTCCCCAATTTGGACATCCACCCAGAGTAAACAATTTCCACTTTCATCAGGTTAGGAAACCTGTTGCATAGAGTGTTTAAAGCTTTATTTGCTGGGTTCAGACCACAACCAACACGAAGAAATAGTCTCTGCTCATTTTCAAGCTCAAGGAGGCGCTTGCAAGCTAAAGATAGAGAGTTTCTATCTTCAGTCCGGGAAATCCTACTTAAAATGTCCCATATCAATGCATCTGGCAAAGCGTCCATTAAAACTGAACTTCCTTGCGTAGGGTGTAGTCTGCATGCAGCACACTCCCACAACAAGCTGGACATGAAAAGAAAAATGGCCTTTAGCACAATTACAAGAAGTATAGAATAGGTGCACAGTAATGAGTCACAATTAAACCTATGCGAAAGGATGGGATGTTAAAATTCATATCTGGATAATTATTCATCTCATGCAAGAACCTTTTTGAGACAGTGATGGAACATAACACACGCGCTTAAAACTTTTTATTATATATTAAAAGGGTCCGGCTTTAGTTACATATCTTCAAATTCCCCAGCTTTTACAAGGACCATAACTACCTTTTCTAACTTAGAAGCATATAGCAATCTATGAAGGTGATACATCATATCAAAACTGATGGTACTCTTAACTGAAAATTTGAAAGGAACACATTAGCTTGGACAATTTCCAAGGCAGTAGAGCCATTTTATATAATTTTAAAGCATCTCTTTCCTTCATTGAAATCACATAGATGACTAATAGAAAACAATTCCATAAAAGTGCAGTGCCATTCGTTACCTAGACACAATCTTGGGATAAGATCCCTTCATACAGTTGTTCACCAAAAAGAAAAGACATAAGTTCTCTCTGAAAAGAGAGCCATACGTCACTAACGTCAGCAAGACTAAAAAGATATTCATGTGTTTAATTTCATTGGATACCAAACCACAAAACACCACCACAAAAGTTACCTAAATACATATATTGAAAGCTAAAGAAACAAATACTAAGACTTCAGGGTAAATACCAAAAGAAAAAAAATATCTTCAATTCCATATTGATGAATGCATCAGGGCTGCCACTGATGCCCTAATATTCATTCACCAAAGCCACAAAGGGCACAAACTAAGCAATCATGTTGTAATCTCACTATCCCAGTACAACATAAAAAATTTCAGTCTTAGAGGGGCCAAGAGTAGTGGTGCACTGGTGCATCTTCCCCTTTAGGAAATTCTATACTTCTTCCGTTTTTCATAGATGCAGCACTTTCTATATGGGAAAGTTTAATTTAGATGCATCACTTTTCCTTTTAGTTGATAAAAATTTTCTCTCTCTCCTATCACATGGGTCCTCTTTTTTCCTCTCTCTCTCTCTGTTATCTCCAAAATTTGTCAAAAAATACAAAGGAAGTATGATCCTTTTGAATTGGCTCTCGCAAGGAGAGACACCAAACTTCCTTTGCTACCTTGCTAAAATATTATAAATTAAAAATATAAGTGTAGTACATAGTATGTGATAGATAAGGTCAACAAAGTTAAATCATAGTAACAAAGACGGTAACCATTATTTTCTCCCTCAAAAAATCAATAGCTAGCAAAGTAATGCATAAGATGGTCATACAATAGGGCTGCATCATAATGCCACCATACGGAGTTACTTTAACTACTCGTATGAAATAAGTCCATCTGTATTCCTTTAAGCAAAGAATCCATTCAATCATAGCCATCAACATAAAAGATTATATATCCTCATAATATAGTGAACATGCAAATAAGCAATCCATAAGTTAATAACCACCTTTTAACATCATTAGTACACTAATCAACCATTGATGTAAACACTAGATGAAACGAAACCACATTAATTTCTTTTCCCTCCTAGAATTTTCTCAGCTACAGAGCCAACTAGCAACTTAGAGTCCACCTGACTCACAAATTATAAACTTAAAGCTGGCCCCTTTAATTCCTTAAAAATCTATTACTTAATAAGACCATTAAATTATACCAATAATATGATAGGAAAACATACAAAAATTACAAAATCTGTTTTAAGAACAAAGTACACAATTCTGGTAATGGTGCTTATTCGTTATAATTCAACAGACAATTTGATAAAGCAATACCAAAATCAACGAACACCCTCTCTAATTCAAATATGTAGCATATTAATTTAAGATGATGTTTAACAAATAAGCCCCAATTACTAATTTACAGAACAACCAAATTTTCCCCAATTATTGAATCTGAAATGCGAATTGAATAGAATTGAACAATATTTCAAGAATTAATCCATATAACAACATAGGTGATTAGGGCTTTACCTGATTAAATGGGAGTTTTGTGCTGTGAAATTTGCCAAGATAGGACAGAGGACTACGAAATGTGAAGGAAGAACCCTAAAGAAGAAAGATGATTTTTTTTTATGGTTTGGAGATTTAGGAAGTCGTTAATTCGTTACGGTGTACTCCGTAAAATAGTTTGGGGATTTTTTTTTTTTAATATATTTTATACTATTTGGGATTAAAAATGATTTTTCTTTATCAAGAAGTCCATTCAATGAAAAACATTCATACAACTTAAAAACTACGGGTAACATATATTATGTAAATAAAAATGAAACAGCAACGGAAAAACTAAGTAGCCCGTAACAGAACCAGATAAACAACATGCGACGTGAGGTTTACAGACGAATCTAGTCTACCCTTACAAGTTACAATTCACTTTGTGAACCTTTCTGTCAAAAAAAAAAGGTTGCAACCCACCTTAACCTTGCAAAATAGAAAGCACCTACGAAAGCTAAAGCGCATTTTGTAACCCGATGTCTAAGAGCCTAGAGATGGACGACGATAGAACGAAACCGATTGATTGGTTTAATACTTGATAGGGACCAAATAGAGAATTGAACACCACAAGAAGGGTTAAAATCCAAGTGTTGCAAATTCAAAGGAACAACTTCAAACGCTTTATGGTTGAAAAATATAACAAAGTAATAATAACAATAATAACTTAGAATAAGATTTTTTTTTATGTTTTATTTTTTTTAACAACACACAAATAAGCAAAATAGAGCCTATTTAGACCCAATATTCTTATCTAGCCCTACGAGCTAGAGAATGGACTTTAAACACAACCTCTCTTGATACCTTATTACAAGAAAAGCAAACTGGATTATTAAAGGATATGAATTTCTTGAGCTAATTAGTGTACTTCCCACAACATAAGGATTCTTATTACAAAGAATAAGATTGGCTATGGACTCTTAATTTGAAAGATTAACATGAGTCTGACACGACATGATTATTTGTTAGCTCGTTTCAAGCACGACTCGCTTGAGCATGGGATATACTAGCACTGCACGTGGTGCCAATACAACTCGTGCCCATAATTATGGTACATAAATTACCTATAAGCATTTCTTAAAACACGTACGTAGTATATGGATTAACGTTTAAAAAAAAAAATATTTATTTTTTCAAATAATCATTAAGGCTGTGATTTTGATCCCAAATAAGGAATAAAAAAATAAAAAAAAAAAAAAAAAAATCACACCATTACACCCATTCATAATTTTTTTTCTTACTATCCTCCTTTTCTTTCTTACGGAGTATTATCTTCTTATTCCCCCAATAAAGGCCACAATCTCTCTCAAGTCTCAACTCATTTGTTAGCTCAGTTTCGTTTCTTGTTCCTTATGTGCTTTTGCTCTGTTTCTTCAATTCAACCCCAAATTCCAAAAAATACCCAGAAACAGTAATTATTTACTGGTTTGATTAAAGATTACCCAGCAAAATTCAAGTTGAAATCAACCCGAATTACGTCAATTTGGAGCTACTCATTTGTTGCTAACACTGAGTTCACAACCATTTTTATTGTTCAAACTTTCCTATTTGAAAAAAATTGGAACTTGAGTGAAGAATAAGGAGGTATGATTTTAAGCTTATGTTATTTATTGAAACTACAATAAGTTGGAATTTTTTGTATTAAGTTTTGTTTATATTGTGTGGATAAATGAAATTATAAAATACTTGTTCTTCGTATTTGATTTTGTTATGGAAAGGTATCTAATTTATACTTACTGATAATAACAATTATGAATTCAGTGGAATAATTTTTTAAATTGTTTTTGGAGTTTGTTAGTTGATTGCTATTGTTCTTTATTCCGAGTTATAACACACTATCGGACACATATTATTTCCTCTATCCGGGGTTAATAGTCACGTTGATAGTGTAATTTGAATATGTAATGTGACAACTATATCCGGACGGAAAGAGTAGTTTTAAGAAGATGCCAATAATAAGGGGAGTTATGTTTTAAAAATGAAAAAGAAGTAATGTATAGAGAAAGATTTATTGTATTTTTGGAAGATGTAAGTGTCAAATTTGAAATATAATGCAATGTTTATCATCTTCCTATCTCTAGTAAGGGCTTAGGGGAAGTAAGTTCTAGATTTCGGTTTTATATGAGTGGTCGTTTGATTGGATGTAGGGAGATAAAGTTGCAAGGAAATTGCCATTCCATTATTATTAAGGATTGAGGAGTCGATTTCTCTCATATATCGTCAGTTGCTAGGCTTTATAGTTTATACTATATAAACAGCTTTCGCATTCTATAGGAAGTAGAATTTCCTAAGAATGTGTACTTGATGTGTATTTGTGAATCTAGTAAAATTTCAATTATCGACTCTTGGAGAATTGCAACTTCATGAAGAATTTCATGTGAAATTAACAAAATATAAGAACCTACGACCATTTATGTATAATTATTTGGGTTTATGTTTAATTAAGAAAGGGTACAGGTCAAGTTTCTAACCTGATTATATCAGTCAAAAGTCGAAACTCTTAAGTGCAAAGTCGATAGAGTCACATACAACCTTCAGTTATTGTGTAATTTTTATGGTGGGGCCTAGTCCCTCGTGTGCACCAAAAAATAAAAATATAAACAAAGTTATGGTACTAGGCTTTGAGTAATTATCTTTTTATGTTTGTTTGTTGTTTCCTTGGAGTTTTCTTTGTATAAATCTTTGGCAGAAGGTAGCAGAAGTGAGTTAAGAAAGTTAAATTATTTCAAACTTTCATGCTGATGGAAATGATCCTTTTGTTCTTTACTCAGTCCATCCCTGGTGATGCCATTGGTGGTTCTCCAGCCAAGTTCAGTGACTCCAGCATTAGGAGGTACGCCTTTATCTTTAACTGTACTAGAACTTAGCTGATCAGGATGGAACAACTAATCTTGCATCATTTGCTAAGTCTCACAAAAGGTTTCCTGAGAAGAGTTTACTAGTCACCTCCCTACCTGCATTTATGTCCTTTGAAGCCTTTGTAACTCAGAGCTGTGCAAGTGATCCTAGAAATATTTTGTGAATTCGCTTTGACATAACCTCCTTGGAATAGATAATTATCTACTTGTGCATGATGTGTATTCAAATCCAGTTGCTACCTCCTTTCAAAAAAAAAAAAAAAAAAAAAAAAAAAAAAAAAAAAAAAAAAGTTGCTACCTTCATGTTAAAGTTGGCAGGAAGTGAAGCTGTTTTCCACATATAATTCCGTCTTATAATTCTTACAGGGACTTCATCTCATCTACAAGCATGCCCTATGAATTCAGGCTACCTCAATGAATGTGTCTTGCTTAATCGTAATACTTTACCCAGTGTTTCCTACAGCAGAAAATCAGAGTTTGTGAAGCTCAATGGGTACTCCGATCTTGGTTTTATTAATCATTTGAAGGTATGATACACCTTTTGTCATTGTATGTGTTGTGATTCAAGACTTTAGGTACATGAATGAAGCTTCAGTATTTGCTTCTGCATTGCCACTCTACATTGTCATAGATTGTTATCTTTCCTATAAGAGGCCATGATGAGGCCTCAGTTCTTCAGATTTGTACTCTTTTGAAGTTATGAGATCTAGATGATTGTGTATTGCCAAAAAAAAAAAAAAAAAAAAAAAAAGCAGATTTGCATCACATTCTGCTAACTGCAAAATTTAAAATCTGTGTTTTGGGAAAAGGAAGAGGGGCGGAGACAAAATGTGATGGCATTGTATTTTGGCGAATCTTGCTGCCAGAATGTTACCATTATGACTTTAAGCACTGGTAATCAATGGCTGTCCCTATGTTATAGACAGTTGATTGTTAAGAATTCTTAGGGAAATGAAACGCATGGTATGATAGAATATATGTAGGAACACACCCTTCTGAAAATATTTGTGCTTTTTCTTTGATATTTATTTATAAAGCTAGCACAAACAAACAAAATGCTTAAACCAACAGTGTTTTAGTGGATCTCCAGAAATTTCCTTGAAAAAATTATCTTATTCACTGGCCAGTATACTTTTGACATCTTCTGTCACCTTTCATCCTCACTGCAAAAAATTTCCTTGAATCTAGTTGGTCCATCCCCACTGCAATTCAGATTTAGAATAGAAGGAGGCAAAATGGTTCATTTGCAAGAGTAGAAGAATTTAAGGGAACAAAACAAAAAGATTCTAAAAACCTGGAGAAACCTCTCTATCCACATTTCCCAACCATCTTCCTTTGTATGTTATAGTTTTTATAGGGCAAATTAAAGTTTTTTGTGTGCTCTGAAACTGATCCTAATATGATAGTATAACACTTTTGATTCTCATCTCTCAATTTATTGTAATTCAAAATTTAGCTGATTGCTGTTCTCGTTAATATTTGGTCCTAGAAGAACCTGGAACATTGTCATTAGTTTGAGTTGTTGTAAATTTGTAATCTTCCTTTGCATTCTGTAAAATTTTGAGCATGATATACGTTGAATACATACTCTATGTACCCTGTGTATGTGTGTAACTAGCTTGCTCAGGTTTCTGGATTAACTCTGTTCTGATTTTTCTTCCTTTAGTGTGGCAATCTATCCAAACTGTTATTGAAGCATAGAATTCTGCCACAAAGTTCAAGCCATACTTCTTCTTTGGTCATTAAAAATGATCATCCCCAAAATGCTGATTTTCCTAAATATTACTCAAAGAGGGAAAAGAAGCCTTTTCCAATTCCTATAGTAGAGCTGAGGCGAGCAGCCAGAGAGAGATTAAAGAATAGCAGAGGTCAGCCTAGGAAACCTGTGCCACCACCAAAGAATGGCCTGCTGGTGAAGAGCCTAGTACCAGTTGCTTATGATGTCCTGAATGCGAGGATTTTATTGATAAATAATTTGAAGAAGCTCTTGAAAGTTGTGAAAGTCCATGCATGCAAGTAATATTTCTTGTCAAACTCTTACTCAATAATTTGCTAGTTTCTACATGTACCTGCATATACCCATGTAGACACTGCTGAATTTTCCCAGTGGTTCCGTGCTGGCATGCAATTTGGTTGTAGTGAGCAGTTTTTATGAAGATTATTATCGATATTTGAACCAGTAATTTTGAGTAGTTAAGTATTGTAACACTTGTCTTCAAAAAAAAAAGAAAAAAAAAAGGTATTGTAACACTTGACTTTGTCGTCATCCTAAAGAGTTGAATTACCTGATAGTTGGAATAGTATAATATTTCAATGTTGCATGCATCTGCACTTTTTAATCTGGATAATGATTGTAATGCTCATATATCTAGATTGTCCTTGTTATGTATGGGGCTTCTTATTCTCGACGAATTTAATTGAAACACATGTTGCAACTAAAGGAAATTGTGGTCATACTTGAGATAACAACTAAGGAATATTAGAAAACTTCTTTCTGATTACTACAAGTGATTTTTGTTTTCATTTTTATTTAATTTATTTATTGGCTGTGTAGAGGCTGCAATGAGATCCATGTTGGACCCGTCGGGCACCCTTTCAAGTCTTGCAGGGGTCCAGGAGCATCAAGTCGGTATGGTTGTCATGACTGGGGAGGTGTTGTGGTGGAAGACATTTTAGTTCCTGTGGATTCTTACCATCTGCAGGACCGTCTCAGGAAGCGTATTGCTCATGATGAAAGATTTTCGATTCCCCGTATCCCTGCTGTGGTAGAACTTTGCATCCAAGCTGGAGTTAATCTTCCAGGATACCCTGTGAAGCGGCGAAGGAAGGCTGTTATTCGAATTGGGAAAAATGAATTTATTGATGCAGATGAAAGTCACCTGCCAGATCCTGAACCAGAAACTCCCAGAGTTCCAATATTATCTGAAATTCCTGATGCAGAAATAGTACCCCCATCAAGTGCTGAGGAAACTGTCTTACTCGCTGAAGAAACACTATTAGCATGGGAGAGGATGAGAAAAGGAGCCAATAAGTTGATGAAAATGTATCCGGTTAGGGTATGTGGGTATTGCCCCGAGGTGCATGTGGGTTCTTCAGGGCACAAGGCTCAAAACTGTGGAGCCTATAAGCACCAGCAACGGAATGGACAGCATGGTTGGCAAAGGGCAGTACTTGATGACCTGATACCCCCAAGATATGTGTGGCATGTGCCGGATGTCAATGGTCCTCCAATGAAGCGGGAACTTCGAAGCTTTTATGGTCAGGCACCTGCAGTGGTGGAATTGTGTGTTCAAGCTGGGGCTGCAGTTCCTGAGCAATATATGCCAACTATGAGATTAGATATAGGAATTCCATTAAGTGTTGAGGAAGCTGAAAAGGTGGTTTGAGTTTCATGGACACCAACGGCCATGTCTATAGTTGTGATGTTCCTCACGAACCATGTCTAGAGTTGCACTTTTAGCAAAAGAATGATTTAGTATCATTAAGAACTTACCGTTCTGTTGATGCCTCACTGTAAGCTTAAGCAATTTTGTCAGGTCTTGATTGTGTTAATAAAATACAAAGTATTTATTAATTACAAACATTCTTCAGTGTGATCAGTTCAAATTTTCTACAATGAGACCTTGGTTTTTTCAGGAAAAATATTTGTCATTTAACAGAACCTATGATCATTATATAGTATATTAAACTGGCTTCTCATGTTCTCAAACATGCATAATATCTCCAGCCTTGGGCACACACTCCTGCTATAGAGCTTGTATGATTAATCATACAGTCAAACAGTACTCCTTTTGTTTTTAGATTTTGTTCTAGACAACAAGGTCGCAAAACAAACATCTAGTTGAGTTAATGTAAGAATAACAAAACCAGGAGCAAACTGCAATCATAAACAGGACACAATTTGCAACTATATGGTAGTTCGTATCATTGTATGAATTAAACCCAGAAAAATTTTCCTATGTATGTGTATAACAGCATAAAACAAAACAAAAAGAGTACATCATAATATGATGTTCCAATAACCTAACATCTTAGTGACAAAAACTAGATAGTATAACCCATCCCCTAATGAATCAAGTTCATATATTCAAAGGTCACCTCACTTGGCAGCTGCAGCATCAGAATCATTGCCATCAGTCAGAGTGGCAAGCCAAGCAGGAGGGAGCATCCCAGTCTGTTCGTTGACCGTCTTCACTAGTGGAGGCAGCATGCTGTAGATCTCGGCCACATCTCTCATGGATCCACCAGACCCATTTCCACCCCCCAAGGCGGCCCCACCAGATCCTGATGACCAAATGCTGATCTTTGGCTGCAAACCCTGCACAGCGTCAGCATTTATCTTAGCCATCTCTTGGAATGTTCCAGAATTGATCTTCATGTAGTCCCTCATTGCTGCATAGTTTCCATCAAGGGCCTTGAGAAGGGTAATGAGGTGATATCCTTGGGCTTGAACAAGGACCGAGATTCCCTCCACCTCTTTCTTCTTGCCATAAAGTTCTGCATCAGCTCCTTGCTGGCGAGTGTAGAAGGCAGCTGCTGATGCCTTTTCTGCCTCAGCTTGCTTTTGCATCCTGTAGAGAATCGCATCCGCTTCTCTTTGGTTGTTGTATAGGTTTCTATTAGCTTCTTGAACCTGATAAACCAAGAGTTTGCATGTTAATTCAAAGCAAGAAGTAACACAAGGAGATTAAATAGAAAATTATTACTCACATTTATTTCTGATATTAGTATCTTCTGTCATTTAAAGTACTGGTATTTATTAAGATCAGTGAATGGGGTTAAACCTTAAAATCATTACATTGCCACACGCCTTTTCACAGCATAGGAAGTTGAGAAGAAGGAAGCAACAAGATATAGTATCCAGATAGAAGCTTAATTTTGCAAAACACAGTGCAAACAGAATGTGTCACAGGGTTAGAATTGCATGCAGCTCATATTTCCATTACCAGATTTGGTTAGCATTTCAACTTTAAGGTGCCCTCAACTCTGAAGATAATTACTTTATGCTAAAATTTGTACTACTTCATTCATTTTTGGATTAATGCTATAACAATTCAATATCCTTACCTCATATGGTTCATACTCAAGAATTTGACAAAATTTCTCAAATCCTTTGTAAAAGATGGGCATACTCTTCACATTGCTCAAGGTATCATGTACAACCAAATTACAAACTAACCAACAAAAACTTGGCTTATCTTAAACTGCAAAATGACCTTTTCACCGAATTCAACAGGTATGAAAATTCAGAGGCAAAGAGATTCTAACATAGCATCAATAACATACAAGTTTTAACATCAATAATTCTACAGAGCTAGCAAATATGTAACATGATTATTATTACATAAGCATAAACATCAATTAATTATAATAAATACCTTGATGTCATATTCAACAGTGGCCTTACTGAGGAGGTCAGCCCTGAGTTTTTCAGTCCTAGTGAGAGCATTCTTCTTCTCCACCTCAACTTGCAACTCGGCCCCTCGAAGGGAAACAGCCTGCTCAGCCTCAACTTCTGCCAACTGAGCCGAATTAGACCAACCGGCCTTCAAAGCAGCAAGCTCGGCATTTGCTTTAGCAACATCAGCCTCCTTCTGGTTCTCAAATATCTTAATCTCACTCTTAACCTTGACTTCTGCCTTCTTGCCTTCTCCTTGCCTCTGAAGGGATATGATCTTAGTTTTTACATCAATTTTCGCTGCAGTTTGCGCTGTTTCCCCTTCCCTTTGCTTTGCTCCTACCTCCCCTTTCATCTTCGCCTCTGCAACATCCACCTTAACATACAAAACACATACTAAAATCAGATCAACCATATATATTTTCCAAAATTTAATAACGTACTAACATAAGTCTGCCTAACTAACATATTTTCTTGGACTTAAACAACACGGAATCATTAACACCAGAAATATACTACGTTAGAATTTTACTAGCAATTCAAGATTATCATTACAATTCCACTTTTTTTTTTTTTTTTTTTTCTTCTTCTGACTTTTTAATATTTCCCCAATTAACCATTACTCAACACATTGTATCTCATGCGAAAATTTCAATAAACATTGCACTTTCACATCATTTAAAAACACAAAAACCCCAATTCAACAATTTTTTTGTCTAATCATATTAAACCCCTGAAAATCTACAAGAATTACAACAAAATTAAAAAGAAAACAGAAAAAACCCATGAATTAAAACTTCAAGAATCAAGAAAATGTTACCTTAGCTTGATTAGCAGCCTCCATTTGAGTCTTCTGACCCAAGTAAGAAAAATACTCATGACCAGGAACATCAACAAGCTGCTTTATATTAGCATTATATATAAACAGTCCAAACTGATTCAACTCCAACTGAACTTTCTCAAACACTTCCTTCTTAAACTCTTTAGTACCCTTAAACACCTCTTCCATAGTCATAGTAGCAGCAAGAACCCGAGTTTTGCCTTCGATAATACCCTGAACAAGTTGATGAACATGATCAGAGTTCATGTCATGGGGTGCCATGAGCTTAGCATACAGAACAAGACAAGCATGATGATCACCATCGACTCGAGGGCCGATAGTGAAGACTGCAGGGAGCACAAAAGGGAGCTTCTCATGGCTTGGACATTGAAAGTGAAGTTGACAGGTGATACATTGACACGAACGTAGCGTTGGCCTGGAAGAATGAGAGCTTTCTTTGGCTAGTTTAATGTCTTGGATTTTCCAGCCTGTTATGGCTAAGTATTCTGAAGGTCTTGCTATTTTGTATAATGGGATTATCATGGTTTAGTTGTTTTTGGGAGAGAGTTTTTGAAGGTTTTTGATGATTTTGTGTTAGTGTTGAAAATGGAGTTTTGATTTTTGGTGGGTTTGATCAAGAATTAAGCAGTATATATAGGAGATAGTAGTCGGAGCTTTTATAAAACAGAGTACTTAATTTTGGGAGTTCTAATTTTTTTTTTTGGCGGGTGATTTGATCTTAAATTTGGTAGTTATGGAGGTTCTTACCGTTTTTATTCTTTGTTAAAATTATTTTAGATTTTGTTACTTACCTTATATGCATGATCATTTATGAGACAAATAATAAAATTTTGATACTCATGGTTGTATTGCCCTACATTAACAATTGTAAATAAATTAATAAGTACTGTAACATTTTCCCTCAAAAAAAAAAAAAAAAAAGTACTGTAACATTTCCATAATTATACATGTTTCCTCTCTTTTTACCACATAGATCCCTCCTTATTCCCCTCAATCTCTCTTTTCTTCTTAACACCCGTGTCCTCCTCCTATGTTGTAATATCTAGGGAATCTAAGCATAATTTTTTGTTCGAGGTGCAAAATGCACCTAAGCTATAATTCAAGGTGTTAAGACCATTTTTGCTTTTACTTGTAGTTGAGAATTTGTTTGTTGAAGCTATAACTTTTATTGTTGAAAATTTACTAAGAAATCCCAAAATAAAAGTTCAAAAGAAATGCCTTGAATAGTTTTGATTTTTTCAGAAAAAACAATATATATTCTTGCTCCCTACTCCCTTGATTAGAAATTGATTTTCAAACTTCAACACAATTTATTATTATTTTTTTATTTTAATTTTTAAATTTTTAGCCGTGAGTCTTATATTATGGCAATTGAGGTCTAGTGGTTGACATGGTTGAAAGGAGTTTACTCAAGTTTAGAGAACGATGGATGAGAAATTGAGAATTAAAATTGAAATGAAAACCCAGGCTTTTTAAACCACAATTTTGACAGGATTCAAATTAATCCATCTTCAACCAAACAATCACTCCATCTCACTAAGATTTGTACCAGTTTATGTCTACTTTGTCTAGCATAAGTTTCTCTTAACAAAATTATACGTATGAATATGCTGCAAATATTGTATAAGACCCTCGTTAGAATGTCAGGAAAATCTTTTTCTTTCAAGTAACAAATCGAATACTTCATAGTAGTTAACACACAACACCCTCACATCTACTATGATTTGCAAGGTTACCAGATAACAGTATATCACTAAATAGCTGTACAGTCAGTACCTTAATATAAGCTCAAAAGCTAATTAGCAAATGTATGTAACAGCGACATCACCAGCCTGACCTTAGGGCAGAATGCTTCAAGAAAGTTTAGAGACTTCATGCCAGTGAAGACCATAATGTTCAATATTGCTACTCCTGTATTCTGTTATCTAAGAAACTACCAGAACACGCACTTATATTTACGTATAACAAACTCTGGTTCACCCATTTCAATCCAAGTGACTGTGCAAACAAAGTATCATCCCTCATTAAAGCTAGCTTTGCCATAGATTGAACTAATTGCTTCACCTCTTCTTCCGGTTCTTAGATTTGATGGCTCTGGTAGAGGATTCACCTCCTAACTTCAAAACAGCACCATCATCTACTTCATCAGAAATGGATAGCTGCTCCACTGCTTGCCCTGCTTCAAGGTGCAACATCAAGTCTTTAAGCTGCAATGACACAGAAGATTGCACGAGAGTTATCATCAGATGCTCCAAGGTAGCTAGGCCAAAACAGAAGGAACATCCTGGAAGATGACCATTTTAACAAAATGACAAACCTGTTCTTCAAGATCTCGTATTTTTTCATCCTTCAGTCTCACAGCTTTCTCCTCCCTGCAGCAACATATAAATTGTACACTTCAGTAGCCCTATGCAACATCATTCGACTTGCAAAAGAAACAACTAACTATGTACTGTAAGGATACCATCAAAATAAATTTATTTCTGCTAGTATCAAAATAATACAATGTAGCAGAAACTTCATCAATAATAAAGCAGAGTGAAAATAAATAGGTAGGTGAAAGCACTCTTCCAAAAATATTCAAGCCTACGAATTTTCAAATTTCCCCAAGAAAAAGGAAGTTTCCCAGCCCGTCTCCCAGGGGTTTATTACATCACTCAGTCAAGCTTCAAAAGCACCTTCAATTGAGCTCACCCACCACCACTAATTAATCTCTTCAACAGATATAACAATTGGGAACTTAAAAAACAGTTATTACACTAGTTTACAGAAGCATTATGCTGAAGCATTCAAACAAACAAGATAGAAACAATTACCTCTGCTAAGCCAATTAGCGAGTAAACAAGTAATCACAAGATCAAATATTCACTTATCTTAAAAAATTTTCAAAGAATGGAAAAGGTTACAAGCATCGAGGTTATGCTTCTTTAAGGCAACTACTCCCACTATAACCCCCCCCCCCCCCCCCTCTCTAATTTTCTTGGTGTTATTCATTAATAGCTCTGTTCCTGAAAGTTCTTTGCACTTTCCATTTTTGCTATTCCAAAGTCCTTTACACTTTTGCATAATTCTATTTATGAATAATCTCATTTACTACCTTACCCCTGTTACCCTACAATATTTACACTCCCTCTCTTTATCCACTTTTTTCTTACACTCAACCACCACATCGATATTGCACACTCAATAAAAAAAAGAAAGCACAAACTGTTATTTGTGTCAAAAACACAGTTAAATGCACAAGTAAAACCCAGTCAGACACAAACTGATTCATCCATGGATCGTTAATATTAGTTCCTAAACTTGTACAGTTGTACTCCACGAACATCAGAACAAACAAGGAATTTTATTCACAGAAGGTCCATAACAAGGTCAGGGTCATGTGTCACCATTTACAATTCATCACAAATCCATCTCCTGATTTTGATACATCATCAACTTTGAACAAAACCATTATGTGTCAGAGGTGATTGGTAAATGCAAATGTTATGGTAGAATGTAGCGTCCTGTGGTATAAAATATAGAAAGGAGGATCCCTACATCAACAATTGTTTGACGATTTTCCACAATCATAATATATTAAAACAAGGTAAGAAATTGGAATTACCTTTCCTCAATCTCCTGTATCTTAATTTTCCAAATCTCTTGATTTTTCAATAGATTTTCATTAATCTGCAATCAATCATTGAACACAAGGGTCTAAGTTCATGTTCGTAAAACCACCGAAAATATAAACAAATATATTCATAGATGACAAAAGCTAGCACAAGAAATCTATCCAGCTATTAGCCAGAACCTGAGTCGGACACATACATCATCCAGAAATTTCTTTTCTTTGATACATCTATCCAATTTTGCTTGCAATTTCTGCAATTTCAAGCTCACAGCCTTGCCACAGCTTCAGCTATATCTTTTTCAGTCTCTTCTTTAATCTCTTGCAACAAAGATTCAAAATACTGCAAATACAAACCAAAATAATGATCTAGTCAGATCAAGAAATGGCACAATTATCATTTCACAAAGAACAATGCACAAGACATAGTAAAACAAATTCATTAGGTGCCCTCACCAATTTTTGATTCTCAAGCTGTGTGGAAAGAAGCTCATTGTATTCATTTACGATCTGGTAAGACAACCAAGTGCAGAGAAATTTAATCTCTGCAATTTGCAGCAACAAACCAAAGATCTATAGCTTTAAATTAAGAAAACAAAAAAAACATACAGCTTCAACTTTACTATTTACAATAGCATCGTTTATTCCAGGATCCCCACTACATTCACAGCTTCCACAGCCATGCGTAGCATGTGAACAAGGAACATTAAGTTCAACCAACTTCCCATCAGTTTTGGACTGTATTAAACGGTGCACATAGTTGTCACCAACATAGTCCCAAACACGCCTAGTTTCCAAGTCCAGGGAATAACAGTGCTGTGTTTCTTTCCAATGCATAATAGCATGGCCCTCTTTATACCTGGATTAAACGCTTCCTGGTCAGAAAATTATAACAATTAGAATATCTTGTCTATTTGACAGTTATATTACATATACTGTTTGATGTTTTTATTTTGATTTATTTTCTTTACGTTCCTTTGGCAATTTGAATAATGATAACAGTTTCTTAGCATTAGCTACTTGAAAGTTGAAACACGGGGTTATACAATGCAAAAAATTTCTCATAACAGAAAAAGAGTTATTACCTTCCACAACCCACAAAACCACATATTACGCATATCCACAAATTCTCTGAGGTTTGACAAACGAAACATGTTGAATTATCAGGTTGCTGCTGGCAATATCGACAAACCTATATGATGACCATAACAGAGTAATGATTAGAATCAGCAATACCTTAGCAGCACACAAAAGGTTGATATTCCAGGGTTGGTACCTCTAATTCCAGAACAGGAAAGGCAAAACAATGATCAATAAATCTCCTAACAATTTCAAGCTAGCAAAATTACAAAGCAGGAAACCAACAAGACAACTAGTCAACTACCACTCTTGGGGTTTGGGGGAAGGTAAAACTGAATCACCAAAATTTCACAGCCCTGGATTATATGCTTGGTAGAAAAAACAAAATGTTACTCATTAGTTATATGAAAATTCTGATTTGTAGAAGTTTTTCAATAAAATAAGCACTTAAGCTATAGGCGCAATTGCACAAAATATACTCAAATAGAAATAGAGTAATCAACACACATAAAAGTTACAAAGTTTTATTTGGGGAGTCTGAACTCTAGCATGTGACACCAATTTTCAGTTCTTAAAGAATGAGCAACATAAGTACACCAATAGCACACAAAAAAATTGTAGTAAAATTCAAAAAAGATTAAGCTTACAGGACAAGAAGAATCTGTCCACTTAGAGATGCAGGAGCAGTGGAAAGAATGATTGCAAATGGTTGTGAGAATTCCATTGGTTTCTTGATCCAATCTCTCTGCCATGTAAGCAAACATTTAGAAAGACCATAAAAGCCAAGGGGCAAAAGCAAAGAAGACAAAGCTTATGGCCATTTCCACAAAAATTTTAGTGGTACGGACATGTATGTGTAATTATATGCTTTTGTGTAAACAAATCATGTCATATGTCAACAAATTCTAATGATTAAATATCCACACAAGATGAATAAAAATAAAAAACTAAAAGTCATGTACTTCTAAAATGTGATTCACAAGTTTTGACTTTAAATAGTCTATTCAACAAAATCCACCAAGAATGTACAAGGTAATTGTCAACATTGCCTCATTAGTACGACCCTCAATTGATAAATGTTCCTAAGCATCTAGGTTAATCACTTAATCCAGGAGAAGGTTAAATACTCCCATTAGTTCTGCACTAGTTTGCTTGGAGCAAGACATTGATTGATGTGAAAATTAAGCTGCTAAAGAGGGAGGAGAAAATAATATTAAAATTTAAAAAAATAAGAAGTTCCACTTGGTTTATGTTTACACTAGTTATTTTAATATTATTCAATGCAATAGTAGCAACAAATCTAAAAAATTTGTGAAAAGAAATACAGAGATATGCCATAAATATACATAAACATACCTAAACATACTGGACATGTAGGTTGCTCAGTTGAGTTCCCAAGAGAAGCTTGTCCATGTTCAATAGAGCCCGTGTATTGCACATCAATAATAAAATGCACATGACAAGCTTCTGGCTAGAGAAATAAGCAGTCAGAATTTACCAAAAAAGAAGGTAAAAAGATGTAAAATACTTTGCATACACTTAAAGAAAAGTTTTTGAAGTCAACAACCTCCAAAGATGAATATGTTTGCCCATTGAAATGCTTGTAGAACCCATCTGTTGAGTCCTGACTGTCAAATCTAATCAGAACAATATATCTGTCCTCCATTTCATCATTCCTTGACAGAACACATAACAGTCAGAACACATTCAATAAGTACGCATAGAAAATGAAACATCACACAAGAAATCCCTTAAGATGTAAACTTCTCACCTGACAATCCGCATTTCAAGCATATGCTGGATAAAAGAACCAGAAAACCGGCAAAAATCTGCATAAGTCATGTGATTTGGAACCCCAAGAACACATACAAGAGGTTTTCTGCCAACCTAAGCATCATCACGAGTGGGTTAGGTCTTTCTTAAAATAATTATCAATGTGATGGAACTTGTAACAAATTTTGAAGATCATTATGAAAGTTTGTAACCATCAGTCCATCACAGCAAGAATGTACAGAATTCCATGAAAACTAAAGAATATACTTATTGCTGTAATTCATTAATTTGACTCTGGAACACCCATCCTTTTTCTCCTTATACCCAAAAGGACAGAAAATTATTGCTTTTCCAAGACTGTTATGCTGTTTAATCTATTAATTTGTTCTACAGTTTCAAAAACTTACTACCCGACTTTAAAAAAAAAAATCAAATTTTAAACATCTCCAACAATACCACATTCATAATCATGATAGGATAAGATGCCCCTAATAAAATTTTATGACAGAAAGTGACCCTAGCGTTATACTAGTGAAACAACAACAACACTTCTTGTAGGACTTCAAAGTCAAGCAATTCATTTATAGTTTCGATGTCTCAAGACTCCCAACAGTAACACAATACATTCAGACAAAACCCCAATCAAGAATAATGGAATATACAAATGATCAAAAATCAACCTCAAAGTCTACAAAGTTTCACTTAGAGAGGATGAATACATGATGGAGGGAGTACAAGGTATAATACTAATGCATACCAAGTTGGAACATACAAATACTAATTCATGATTGGAACCAAGTTGTAAGATTGCAATTAGGTATAATACTAATTTTCCAAAAGCTCCAATAAGACTCCAATCTAGTGCAGAACAGGGAGGGGTGGTGGCAAGACCAACACAACCTAATTGCAATCTTACAACTTGGTTCCATAACACTAATGCATACCAAGACACCAAGTAAAAACTACATAACCCAATTGTTCACATTAAAATTCCTTGATAAATTGTTCGAAAATCGATATCAGAATACATTTCCAGCTTTGATGATCTAATACACACTTCAAACTAAGCCATTTTTTCTCTCCGAAATTAATTCCATCAAATATTGTAATTACATCATATGGACCAACATATTTGATTCCACAAAGCTAAATTATCAAACAAACAACTCAATTAGACCAATTAAAACCTTAAAATTCATAAAATCAGCAAAAAAACTCAGAGCAAAATTAAAAATGGAGAGAAAGTATACCGGAAGAAGGGAAAGTGAGGGAGAAGAAACATCATTGGAGAAAAAATGCATGACACCTCGAGTTTCTTCAATTCTAGGGTTTCCGGAGGAAAACGACAAGGTTTGAGTAGAGATGCTGCTACCGGAGAGTTGCGACGAAGAGTCGCCGGAAACTATAATCGCCGGCGCCGGTGGAGGAGGAGGAAGAGGAGAGGTTAAACTGCTTTGCGGTGGTTCGGTGGTGGGAGACGTGCTGGCGCTTGCAGAGGTTGCTTCCGCCATTTTTGGGATGATTTTGAGTATTGAGTTTAAAGAGAGAAATTTGGGAATTGAAAATGTGTAGACGATGAATATTTATAAGGTACGAATGTACGATGGTAGATTGGTAGGTGGTGTTGGACCATTCTGTCACTAGGGTCTTTCCGTCGGGTTACTTATTCAAGTGTTACTCATTCGGTCGTGAGTTAATTATTTAGGGGTTACTTAGGTCGATTAGGGATTACTCGATCGGTTAGGGATAATTCTGGCCACACGGCGTAGCCAACCACACATGTAACTTTGTATTTTGCGGTCACAAATCACAACTCTTTAAGCATCTCCTCACGATTTACTCCTAGTGATTTACGAATGGGAACAAGATCCTCTCTGATTGAGCTAGTCGGGTTTTGTTTACATAGAGTCATAAAAAGGTCAACAAAAGCAGTTTTAAAAACGAATCACTATTATGAGTAGTAGGGTCGTTCACATTAGGTTATCTATATCGTTAAGCATAAACGATACTGTTAACCGTTAGAGCGATTACTAAAAATCAAGGTTAACCGTTCCTTAATGATATGGTTACCGGTTAACCGCAAACCATGAATTAAATTTTAAATCATTACTTTTTTGCTCTTTTAATAGTTTCAAGCCTAATACATAGTTAACTATAAACAATAATAAGTTCAAATTAGTTGGATACAAACCTATAAAGATTCACTTAGAAGAAACTTGCATGATTATATATATATATATATATATTTCCTAAGAAAGTAAATAAAAATATTTTTTAAATCAAAACGATTAATCGATGGTTAACCGTTTACTCAAAACTGTAACTGTAACTGTTAACCGCTACATTTAACAGTTCGGTTAACCATAACCATTTTAACAGTTCGATTAATTACCCTATTAAATTTATTGGTTATACCGGTTAACGGTTACGTTTTATTATTTTTTTTTTTTTTTTTTTTTTTTTTTTTTTTTTGCACACCCCTAACAAGTAGTATGACTTTATTTTGGTAAAGATGTAAAGCAAATACTCTCCTATTGACACTAATTCCTTTTCTCTCCTTCCATCTCATGGCCATGCCAGCGATCAACTACCTTTGTGGCTCAAGTCAACCAAACAAAAGATACTCTAGTAGAAAAATATGTAAAGTGGACGTATACTAATCCCTTAGGGAAAGGCATTTGCTCATGCGAGTGGTGCTCACACTAGTGCTAATTGTCGTGTGGTGGTGCGGTGGGTGGTACTATTGGTCGTGCTGTGGTGAATGGTGATAGAGGAGAGAGAAAGGGGTGTGGCTACTGAATTTACAAAATAACCCTTGATATAAACAAGTTTTGATCGTATACAGTTTTAACTTGTATTTTCTCGATATGAAAATGTTTTACTCTAATTTCCTCATTGTTCAATAGTATTTTTGTGGGTCAAACTTTAGTAACTTTGACTACAAATTATCATTATTTTATCCGGGTAGGAGATATGTTTGCAATATAGTCAAATTAGCTTAGAGTTTTTCACCATTATTATTAGGTTTGGTTCTTTCTCTTTATTCATATAATATGAGTAATATATAGAAAAATAATTAAGTTTAGCAAAAATAAGTTTGGTTAACTAAAAATAAATTTTAATCTATAATTAAAAATAATGCAAAGAGAACATTATTTTGTTTATTTTTTAATATAATTTTAACACTATAAAAACGAAAATGTTTAAATTTAAGACATACTCCCTTTGTCCTCTTTTAGTTGCACCACTAGATTAGTACCCGCGCGTTGCACGGTAGTGATAAGTATTTTTTTCATATTTCTTTAGTACATGTTATATAAATATATACTATCTTCGCTCCAAATTACTCGCAACTTTGGAATATTTTATATCTCACAAATAATACCCCAAAGTTCCGGAGGTAGTATAAGAAAATATGTACATTTTTTTATATGGTCGGTTATAATTTAATGTTACATCATAGTAATATTTATTATACTATTAAAAATATATTAAAATGATGGTTATTCAAAATATATTTAATATTGCATCATCTAATAAGGTTATACGTTTAGAGTGCAAGCACAACATTACAATATTGATGTCAAACACTCAAAGTCAAGTTTTAGATTTTTCCTTTTCATATATACTTGGTCCTAGTGTATAGCAAGTAAAATGAAAAGGCAAATAAAAAATAAATAAATAAAAATTTGATGACATCATATATAAATTTGGAGGGAAATTTTGTAATGAGTAATTGACACATAAGACATTTTAGCATGTTTTGTTTTACTATTAGTTTATAGAAGATATGAATGATAAAACTCTCTTAGGGTGTGTTCTATTCACCTGATTTTCACTGATCTGAACTTATTTGAACTTATCTGAACTTATCTGACTTTGTTAAAACTTATTTTAGTTGTAATTTGTACTTGACTAACCCTTATCAGAACTTATTAAACCTTATCTGAACTTATTACACCTGAAATAAGTTCAAATAAGGTGAACATAACAGACCCTTAGCCTCACACAATAAATGGGTCCATGTTAAAAAAAAATTGATTTGAGAGTTTTTTTTTTTTTTTTTTTTTTTTGTGTTCCGGTTATTTCGGATTTGAGGGTCAGTTCTACTATTAGTGGTTAGGTTCCGCTCCTCTCCCAATCAATGTTGCGGGGGATCCAGATAGTATCTTGAAACCCGTAAAAAGTCAGATGAAACAACCGAAAGACACGAGTAAACCCGAGTTAAAGGGTTAAAATTCAACCCACTACTGCACAGTTAATTACAAGTATTAATTGATTAAGCACTTCATCGGCTCATACTCTCATAGTCATCGCGAGTTCTCCAGGCCATCTCCCAATCTACTAAGGTTTGTCAGTTCAATATCTTTCCATTTTCAATCTATAATCTTAAATTTCATTACTTTGCAATTTTTCTTGTGTTTGATTTTAAAAATTTATGGTATGTTTATTATGTTAATGTTCTATTGATAAATTGAATTCATATTATGAGAAGAGGAACTCTTGCTTAATTGCGTTGTATACATTAGATAGTTTAATGAATCACCTCCAAAATATAGTTTAAATTACTTTAAAGTTTGCCCCTTTCAATTTCAAGTGGTGGGTATTTATCAAATGTTTGTAGATGGGTCTAATTTGGATGAACCAAGCTTATGTGCAAGATCAATTATATATTTAACCTGTAAATCTTGGCATAGTGATTGTGGACAAATTTGTTTATGTGATTCGTTACACTATTAGTTGATAGTGTGATGCGTTTAAATGGGGTTACTGAAAATACATAACCAAGGCTATAATTTTGAAGGGTTAGGACTTAGGAGTGTTTTATGGTATAATTTAGGTGTTAAATTCAGATGTGAATTGGCTTGCATCGAATGCATCTTTTTTGAACATTATCGTGTTTCGTGATTGCTGTTATGGGGGTTAAGGGGAAGTCAAATGTTTGCTTGTTCAGTTATGTACATAATTCGTGAGATTTATTGAACTGTTTGTTATCATTTTTGGATGGAGTTAGGTATGGAGATCACACCACTAGATATTCAAGCGTTTATGAGTGAGCAACCACTAGGTAGGGTGGATGCATTTGGCAAGACTTTCCTTGGTCACATTCCTGCAAACAATTCCTATGGACTTGGGGAGATGGATGTGGCGATCAGAGTGTCGCACCCTCGAATAGAAGATCAAGAAGAGAATCTTCAAATACAGTTTAAAGTATGTTGAATGTTTTATAGCTGATGTGGTTCTTTTTTCTAAATTCTTTGTTTGTTTTGCTGATTGTTGAATACGATAATTAATTCGTAAAATTTAATCCAAAAGTGGTTTGTTTCAGCTGGCTAATTGCGTAGGCTAATATATTAAAGAGTATCATATATAGTAGTTACAGAAGAGCTTAATAATTGATCGGTGCTTGTGTCTATTCCATGTCGGTGTTTTGTTACAAAATAAGGGAAAAGGGTATTGTTATTTTAGATCCTATCTGCTCCTTATATCTGCTGCTTTGACTTGAAGCTTAACTGATCGAATTTTATTTTGGGGCTCAAATCTACTAATTCCTCACAATTACTGCCGATTTGGCAGGCTGTAATAGAAGGGTAGGATTGATAAAAAAAAAAATTGTCAGACACCCCTTTGCCCATTCCTTTTTTTTGTCCCCCCTTTCTCCCCCTTTTGCCATTCCCTTCCGTCATTGGCAAATTTGCCTCTGCCATATCTTTCTTTCTTTTCTATTCTCTTTCACTGCCCTCTTAACCAGCAACTTCATATTATTTTTATCATTTGCTATTCCTCTCCTATTAGTCCTATCCTTCTGTTTTTTTGAATACAGGTTTTGTGTGGATCTAATTCTTCCTTTCCGAAGTAGAAATTTCAACCGCTAGGTACTTATACTAGGTGGCTTATCTTATCAGCTTCTAGCACTGTACCCTTATCAAGAGGCATTTAGGTCTTCTATGCTAAAAGGGACGGAGAGGTGTGGGGAAAGATTTGAGTGGGAGTACTGTTGTTGGAGATACTGGTTTTCGTCAATTTCTGGTGGTACGCAATATGTTGTTGATAAATCATCAACTGCTGAGCTTGAAGGAGAGTGAAGATGAACCAGTGATTCATCGTTGCCTATTTTCAGAACGCTCTTTCATTTGTTATGTCAGATCATTTTTGGTATCTAAGTTTTGTTTCCTAGTTTTTAGTAGATACTTTGGCTAATGGGAATGGAAGCAGGTTGAAGTTGAATGTGAATTATACTATACTTTCCGAAGATCCAGCAAAATACTTTTATTGATGAGGTTACAACTTACACGGGCTTTTCGTTTGCTAAAACCTCAAGAACTTTGGTAAGGTTACAAAGATGCCTATCTCAGAGCAAACCTCACCCCTCTTAAGCTCATTATTTCTCGAATCCATCTGCTGGGCATGGGAGTACATTATCAACTTTCTCAATTTCATGGCTCAATTATGCCTCGTCTTGGTCTATAATCATTGAAATTCAAAACCACCTGTATATTTTACTGATCTCCATGTTGTATTCCTGTGAGTTCAGGTATAAGACAGCGTCAAATGATAGCCAAGATTTTTCTTACCCCTATTATGTAACGACTTTTGGAGAGATTAGCCAGTGTGATAGGCACATTCTTTGATTGACTTTGGATCAAAATGATTTTTCTGTGATTTTACTTGCATTATTTTAAAATAATATTTTTCTTCAGATTATTACTTTGAGCTTTAAGATTATCCCTTTATAATGTTGTTGCTGTTTTGATTGTCTCTTTCTACTTCATATTACTTGTCACTTTCAGTATGCTCATAGACGGATCCAAGGGGGGGCCTACCCGGGCCTTGGCCCCCCCAATGCCCAGATTTTGATATTATATAAATAAAAAATCTTGTATAAGTATTCAAGTTTTATAGTTGGCTTAGTTGGTTAGTTACTTGTTCCATAGATTTGGAAAGTCAAGGGTTCAATTCCCCTTGTTTGCAGATTTTTTTTTTAGTGTGGATTTCTTAAACTCATATCCATTTATGGCTTTATTATTTGAAATGCTTTATAACTTCGGCCCGGGCTATAAAAAATTTCTGGATCCGCCCTTGAGTATGCTAATTGCCAATGCTGTAATGAATGTTGATTTTAGACGTGTTAGAATATCAGTGCAAGTTTATTTGCCTCTTAAAAAAACTAATGCAATATTATGTCATTTTGAAATGCAAATGTAATGAGAGAAAACACTTAATACATGTGTTAATAAAGAATAGAGGGAGCATTTAGTTCTTACGTACGGAGTATGTTGAATTCAATCAACATTTAAAGTTGGCAACTTTTCTTTTTTCTGGGACTTATGCCTGTAATTTATTTGTTTGCATTGTGAACTGCAGAATGAGTTGAAGTTGTGTTCTCTTAAACACCGCAATATTATTGGTTTGATTGGATTTTCTGAGACAAAGGAGAACTTTTACCTTGTCTATGAAATGGTGCAAGCCAGGCCGTTATCAGAACTTGTCAAGGGTTAGTTGCTTGTTTGCTTTGTCTAAATCTTATAATTGTGTTTTATTCAATTCTGTTAATGCTTGAGAGTGTAGCATAGCGACACATTTTCTTTTCATTTATGATCATTTTTAATGAAAATGGTATCTTCCCTTTTCTCTAAAAATTGTTAACCTTCTCCTACTCTATCCCTTTTCTTAGTTCTCTGTTTTCTATTCAGATCCCCAATATTATGTTATACATATGGGACAGGTTGGACTTTAGAAGCAAGAAGAGTACCTATTGTTTGTATGTGGATCACTTCGATTATGAATATGGTCTGTTGGACTTCTGAGTCATGTCTCTGTGATTCGAACTGAGTAAATAATGGCAAAAACAGAAACCTAATGCATCTTCATCTGCTTCTTCAATATTGAATTACCCTGGCTTCCATATTTGTTTTAGTTACTGATCTAGCTAACCTAATTGATATATAACGCATGCATTACTACCATCAGTCCATCAGCATAACATTTTTTTTTTTTTTTGGTCAAACAGGCTTGACATGGGAACAAGCATTGAAGGTTCTTAAAGGAACTGTCTCCGGGTTGGCTTTTCTTCATAGCCATTCAGAAGGGCCATTTGTGCATTCCAACATCAGTACTAACAGTATTCTTGTTACTAAGGTATAATCTTTTGTAAAATTGCTTTGTATTATTTTATATGCCCCTGAATTGTTGCTTTGTTATTCTGCACATATTTGCATCTCTATATCCTGCTGATAACTGAAATTTACTATTTTATTGCCAACTGACCAAATATGTACCTTTTGTACTGTTGTCCACTGATCTGCAGGACTTTGTCCCTAAAGTCGTTGATTTTAGGCATTGTGTAGTGGAAGGGCAAAGAACCACCCACGATAATCCCAGATACTATCCTTCATCGCAAGAAGGTATGCGTTTTTAAATTGATCACAGATGTGTTCTCCAAAATCATGGCTCATCACGTTTTATATATTGAAAAACAGGCGCTATTGTCAAGGAAGACATCTTTGCATTTGGACTTCTTGCCCTGCAGCTGATTACCAAAGATGGAAGAACAGCTTATGCAGTGGAGGAAGGTCTAGACCTCTCTCCTCACCACATACTTGATTTATATGTCCCAATGTTCAGAGAGAAGGGAAATCTTGTGCATGCATCATATGGGCAAGAAAAGGAATCGAGAAAGATTACAGAAATGATATTCAACTGTTTGAAGAAGGATTCTCCACTTGATTTGAAAAGTTTTCACAGAGATTTGGTTTTATTAAGCTTAACTAAACAATGTTAATTGTCAGTTAGTTGTCCATATCATGTTCCAGTAGCTGCAATATTGTCACCAAGAATGAGCAGTGTTGTGTACAGAATAAATCATTTGTAGCAATAGTAAAGTTTTCTTGTTATACTGAGGTTCTTTTTGTGAAATCTTTCATTTTCATACACACTTCTCATAAGGAATTACCAGATCCTCTCACGCTCCCTTACCTCTGTAGTAACACCACGTAATGTATTACGAAACAGGGAAAAAAACTCAAAATTCAAAACCTGAATGCGCCTGTTAACTTTAGCACCATATTATCTTAAAGTTGCGATATCCTTTACCTAGCAGACTGCCCACCAAAGTGTTGAAAAGTTTACCTGTTAATTTTACAGTGCAGGTTAGCTGCTGCGAAACCAGTGGAATACTCTTAGAAAAGTACAGTGCTTGAGAACCTTTGTTGTAGATTCCATAAACCTCAGGTCAGTTATTTCAAATTAGATTGTTGTGATGAATCTTCTCTTGTAGCTATTTACAAATGTAACAAACTCAGATAACCGGAAATTCAGTAATTACAAAGCTTCAGATGACAGTCATTACCATTGTAACATTCAGCTTTACAAAGTAGAAATACAAAATTCAAGAGAAATTCTTTCCCTTGCTAAATTAAGTAAGCTAGTGATTAGATACAAGTACAAACCTAATCAAATGCAGAAGATCAAGAAAAATTAACCGAGAAAGGAATACAAACATTTGTTTGGGACACTCCAATTAAAAGGTTGTGATAATTCAGACTGATTTGCAGAAATAAAGGTTTTCCAATCTTCTAATGCAGTCTTTAGATCAGCAATTTTGCTGTCTAATCCCACACAACAATTAGCATGCATTGTACAAACCTTGTTGAAATCTCTGCTAGGCGAACAAAATCCGCTAAAATAATCAGTATTCAAGAACCTTATTTTCAACCCAAGTAGTGCAACAACTGGATCATGCTTTATTCTGTTAAAAGCATCTTGTTCATGTAAATGTGGATACAAGTGTCTTGATGATACCCAAAAGTCGTAGAATTTGATGGTACGATTGTTAGACCTCGCGAAAAGAAACCCCATGTTGGGGAAGTTGTTCAAGTCATACTGATCTCCATTGAATCGATCACATGAAGTTTGGAAGTCTGAATCATCAGTGATAAAATGTGGGAATGGATCTCGAAACCATACAACATCAGTATCCTGTAAAAGCAAAAAATATGCAGTTGATTATATATTATAGTTATGTTTGGTAATACTAATAAAAAAATGTGTCATTTCTTAAGATTACCGTTATAATGAAGTTATATTCCAAGGTCAAAATAGTTTGCAAGAAAGCAAGTCTTCTCCACAATATGTCCAAATACAGGGGTGTCATGAAGTTGGCTTGATGAGCAATTGCAGATGATTCATTAGTCTTCAGAAGATAACAATGGGAGACTAATGTCTGGCATCGAGTGTATGCGTCATCGTCGACTGCTATAACCAACAAATGGTTGAGAAGGTAGGCTGTATTGTTACCAATTCTGAAACTCTCTAGGAAGATATCGAAAATCGAGTTTGGTGCTGCCCATGCCTCGTTTAAGTATGTCAAGATCACTGTTTTCTCCTTTGTTGAAGCTGCCTTTAGAAGCTTTCTTAGTTCATAATACTCATCATGGACCTTCAAGTTTCAAAATTTTTGATAAAATGTAAGAAATCAAATCACATTGCATAAGAAAGCAAAAGGTTTTGCAAGAAAGAAAAGAACTACTCCCTTTATAAGAAAGGGGTAATCCTTTAATTTGGTAATTCTAAAAACACTTGAGAGAGTTGAGAAAACCCGAATTTAAATCCCTTTTCAGACAACTTTCCTCAATTCTTTGTTTATTTTCTCTAATAATTTTAGTTTTTATAAAAAAGAATTCTTATAACGGTATCAATGTGTTATGGGTAAAAACTCAATTTTACCTGGCCATGTTAATTTATTAAAATAATGATGGAGATAGACAATGCCAAAATGTTACACGCTCTACATGTAACAAGTTATAATATGACATGATAAAGTTTCAAGCATTCAAAACAACGCATAGTTTAGTAACAAATTCTCGAACATGAAAAATTATATTTAATGCTTATCAACAACCTTAAATTTATCGAAAATGCAAAAGAAAGGAAATTGATCTATTGTAACAAGAAAATTGTAGACTCACTTGTTCATCAAGGGGCGAAAATCTATTGAAACGATTGAAAGGAGAAGTGAAGCTTAAGACGAGGAATGCAAATGCAAGAGTTGAGATCAACACCGCAATTTTAAGCAATATAACAAAATTACATGGCCTTGTTGTTGTTGATGATGAAGAAGAAGAATTCATCAAATTCAAAATTGGACAACTCCAACCTTTTATCTCCACCATACGTCCTCCAATTGTTTTGGGGATCAAATTTGTTTATATTTCCACAGAAAAATTACAAGGGTTACATTATATATGTTTCGGATTGTAAGTTGAATTACATAGATTTCTATGTTGTTTAAGGAAACTATTGAGATCATATCATATCTTTGTGTGATTTGGTAGAATATTTGTAGCTCTATATATTTCCCAAGGTAAATCAATGAAAGGCAAGCAATTCTATTGTGATTATTTTCTATTTCTCTTTAATTCTTCATGGTATCACACTACAAGAAAAATCACTTTTCGTAGCGATTATTTCGTAGGGATTGTACATTCGCTACAATATGCAAGTATGTTTGTGAAATAACTAAGGATGTATCATTTTTACAATCGCCATGGTTTTCCCATATAAAATCGATACGGAAAACATAATAATACATATCCACACTATTTTTACACATTTATATAATTTTGAGAAATCGAATCATTTACAATCGCCACTAAATCCTAAAAATCGATACGAAAAGCCTTTTCAACACTAGATATATAAATATTGTTTGACAAAGAGTACATAAAATATGTCATAGCTTATTGGTGAAACATTTAATATAAGAGTTTGAGGTTGCATGTTCGAATCTTGTAAAGATCATACGCAAGTTTTTTTTTTTTTTTTTGAAGAAAATGAGTTAAACATTTATAGCGATTGTAATCGCTACAATAATCACCATGATTGGATGTAGTTTTTCGTATCGATTATTGAGGCCAATCCCAGCGATATTGAAAACCACTACTAAAGGCTAAGGCAACGGGGGATATTGTATCGAATGACCATTCGTTGGGAAAGCATTTTGTTGCAATTACAATCGATACTAAAGGTTAAAATAATTGCTACGAAAAGGTTATTTTCTTGTAGTGTCAAGAGCAAGGTTTGTTTTTTTGATTTTTTTTCTAAAACACCATGGCTGGTGACGATGTTCCACCACCGCCACCACCCAAGATTGAACCAAACTCTCCGTACTATTTAGGACCTCAAGATAGGCCTGGCGATTATATTACTCCGACTCGACTCAAAGGCGATAACTACGATGGGTGGGCTGCCGATATTCAGACTGCCCTTGAGGCACGTCGTAAATTCGAATTTCTTGATGGTACGATTACAGTGCCTGAATCACCATGTACGAAATCAGACTGGACTGCCATCAATGCTATGCTGATTTCGTGGCTCTCAAATACAATTGCTCCAGAGGTAAAATCCTCCCTTTCAAAATTCAGAGAAGCAAAGCCTTTTTGGGATCACCTCCAAAAACGTTTTGCCCAGACGAACGGTCCCCGAATTCAGCAACTTCGCTCTTCGATTGCTAAGTGTGAACAGACCAAAACTATGGCTGTTTCAGTATACTTTGGAAAATTACACGCTATATGGCAGGAGCTTGATCACCATGAGCCTCTAATCTCCTGCTCGTGCTGCTCCTCTTGTACAGCGGGAAGGCTTCACAAGCAGCGCCGAGACCAATCCCGTCTCCATGATTTTTTGATGGGGTTGTACTCGGATTACTACTCTTCTCTTCGTTCAAATATTTTGTCACAAGATCCTTTGCCAAGTCTAGACAGAGCGTATCAACTGTAGTGCAAGAAGAACGGGTACACAATTCAAAAAAGGAGCACGAAACTAATCCCACCGAGGCAGTCGGCTTTGTGCTCCGAGCAACTACAGGTGGGGGGCGTGGCTCTGTTTGTTCTCACTGTAAAAAATAGGGTCACGACTTCTCTACTTGTTGGTTTAAGGACCCATGTCCTCATTGTAAGAAAAAGGGACACGACCCTACTCGGTGTTTTGAAGTGGTCGGGTTTCCTTTGGGCTGGACATCAGGTCCGAAAGAGGCAGCAGCAGGTCCGGGCAAAAGGGGGGAGTGCGTGCCAATGTAGCAGCAGCAGAGTCTACCGCGACTCCTCCCTCGAATCCTGGCAGTAGCAGTGGTGTATTCACGGCTGAACAATGGAAATCCCTTTCAGGTTTTATTGGTAATACGAATATTCCTGAAAATCGTTTACACGGTAAGTTTGATGATTCTTGTTGGATAATTGATACCGGAGCTACTCACCACGTTACCGGTAATCAATCGTGGTTGTTTGACGCTCGTTATCTTGAATGTCCGGTTGGTTTACCGAATGGTGAGAGTGTGTTAGCTACTTTGGAAGGTTCTGTCCGATTGTCCGATAAAATTACCATCACTGGAGTTCTTTTTGTGCCACACCTTAATTGCAATTTGCTTTCTGTTACAAAACTCTGTGATCAATTAAATGTCGTTGTCCAATTTAACTGTTATATGTGTGCTATACAGGACCGACTGAAGCAGCTGATTGGAACGGGAATTAGGCGAGACGGACTATATTATTTCTTTGGCAAACTGGACGTGGTGCAACGTGTGTCCGTGGTTGAAGCAACGTTAGATTTGGAGCTTTGGCATAGGCGTCTGGGGCATCCTTCGGAAAAAGTAGTTAAGTTACTTCCGCATATTAATAATAAAAATAGTTTAGATAAGGGTTGTGAAATGTGTTTCCGTGCTAAACAACCTCGAGACAAATTTCCTTTGAGTGATAATAAATATTCTAGAATTTTTGAGAAAATACATTGTGATTTATGGGGTCCATATAGACATGTTTCGTCATGTGGAGCTCGATATTTTTTTACCATTGTTGATGATTATTCGAGAGCAGTGTGGATTTATTTATTGCTTGATAAAACAGAAGTTTTTCAGATGTTTATGGCTTTTGTTGCTATGGTTGAGAGGCAATTTAATCAAACAATTAAAATTGTTCAAAGTGATAATGGAACCGAATTTAATTGTTTGATTGATTTTTTTTTACTGCTACTGGCATTATTTTTCAAACCTCATGTGTGGGAACTCCTCAACAAAATGGCAGGGTAGAGCGAAAACATAAACATATTTTGAATGTTGGGAGAGCCTTGAGATTTCAAGCTAAATTGTCTATTTCTTTTTGGGGAGAATGCGTTTTGGCTGCAGCTCACTTAATAAATCGTACTCCAACTCCTCTTCTCCAAAACAAAACCCCATTCAAAATTTTGTTTCATAAACCTCCTTGTTTTGATGCTATCCGTACTTTTGGTTGCTTATGTTTTGCTCATCATAATCAAAAGACAAAGGGGGATAAGTTTGCTAGTCGGAGTCGTAAGTGTGTATTTTTGGGTTACCCTTTTGGGAAGCAGGGTTGGCGCCTGTATGATCTAGAATCTAAGGAATTTTTTGTGTCTCATGATGTTAAATTTGTGGAAGACATTTTTCCGTTTGGTTGCCCGGATGATGTCAATATTGAGTTGGGAATTCATGGCACAACGAAGGATATACATGTTGATTTTGCGGATGTTGATTTTGGGATTGAAAAATGATGAAATAGCTGCTGAAAATAGGGAGGTGTCCATGACAAGGGGGGCTATGCGTGCCCAGCAGCCCACTGCCGCAGACACCCAGAACAGTCCGCAGCACTCCAGCACTGATCAGCCCGCTGGAAAGGCTGCGGACGCTGATCAGTGCTCGCCAGTCCCGCACAGCGACAGTGCACAGCAGGTTGGCGACAGCCCTCCGTCGTCCAGCACCAGCAGTCCGCACAGCACCACCATGTCTGATGCTCAGCAGTCCGAGTTAGGGCGCGGATTTCGGGAAAAATTCCCATCAGTTTTGCTCCGTGATTATGTCACACACTCGGATTTTGCCAATAGTCCGTCTCCGCCATCCAATCAGTCTTCAGGTACTCCGTATCCCTTAGCACATTATATACATTGTGACAAATTTTCTGTGAATTATCGAAAATTTATTTCAGCTGTTTTTCAAACCAAAGATCCAACAACTTTCAAAGAAGCTATGCAGTCTGACGGATGGCGTAAGTCCATGAATGAAGAAATTCGAGCTTTAGAGGACAATGGTACTTGGACTTTGGAGTCTCTTCCCCCGGGCAAAAAGGCACTCGGAAGTCAATGGGTCTATAAGACAAAGTTTCTTTCTAATGGCGAGGTTGAGCGCCTCAAATATCGTTTGGTGGTATATGGGAATCATCAGAAAGCAGGTGTAGATTTTGATGAGACATTTGCCCCGGTTGCTAAGATGACTACGGTTCATACTGTTCTTGCTATTGCAGCTGCCAAGAATTTGGAAATTCACCAAATGGATGTTCACAATGAATTCCTTCATGGTGACTTGGATGAAGAAGTCTACATGAAACTTCCACCCGGTTTTCAGAGTTCGGATCCTACATTGGTTTGCAGATTAAGGAAATCACTTTATGGTTTGAAGCAAGCACCTAGATGTTGGTTTGCTAGGCTTACTACAGCCTTAAAACAGTATGGTTTCAACCAGTCTTATTCTGATTATTCATTATTCACTCATACTACTCGTGATACTCAGATTACTGTTTTAGTATATGTTGATGACCTGATTATTTCTGGGAACGATTCCGCTGCATTGTCTGTTTTTAAGGCTTATTTGTGTGATTGTTTCAAAATGAAGGATCTAGGTCCTTTGAAATATTTTTTGGGGATTGAAGTGGCTCGTAGCTCTGCAGGTTTATTCTTATGTCAACGAAAATATACTCTGGATATTATTTCTGAGACAGGTCTATTAGGCGCAAAGCCTAGTGGTTTTCCCATGAAGCAAAATCACAAATTGGGATTGGCAACGGGCGATTTTCTTTCTGATCTAGAGCCATATAGACGGCTTGTTGGTCGTCTGATTTATCTTACTGTCACACGCCCTGACTTGGCGTATTTGGTTCATATTTTGTCTCAGTTTATGTAGCAACCTCGTAGTGAACATTGGGATGCTGCAATGAGGGTGGTTCGATAGATACTTGAAAGTGACTCCCGGGCAAGGTATTTTATTGAGCTCTGATTGTGATTTAAATCTGCAGGGTTGGTGTGATTCAGATTGGGCTGCTTGCCCTCTGAATCGTCGTTCTTTAACTGGTTGGCTTGTTTTCCTTGGAAAATCTCCTATTTCTTGGAAAACTAAGAAGCAACCTACTGTTTTTTTTTCTTCTTCAAAGGCCGAGTATATATAGGTCCATGTCTTCGTGTTCTAAAGAACTAAAATGGGTGAAGGCTTTGTTGTTGAGTCTTGGAGTACAACATCCAAAGGCAATTAAGTTATTTTGTGATAATGAGGCAGCTCTGCACATTGCAAAGAATCCGGTATTTCATGAACGGACAAAGCACATTGAGATTGATTGTCACTTTGTTCGTGATGCGATTACAGAGGGGTGGATTTCTACATCTCATGTTCCGACATCTTCACAGCTTGCAGATATTTTTACAAAAGCTCTTGGGAAAGCACAGTTTGATTATCTTCTTTCCAAGTTGGGCACTTACGATCCGAGCGCTCCAACTTGAGAGGGGGGGGGGGGTATTGAGATCATATCATATCTTTGTGTGATTTGGTAGAATATTTAGAATATTTTCCATATAATTATCTTTTCTATTTTAGTTATTTTTCAAAGATCCTAAGATATCTTATGATACTAGGACTAGGATTGATATTGTAGCTCTATATATTTCCCAAGGTAAATCAATGAAAGGCAAGCAATTCTATTGTGATTATTTTCTATTTCTCTCTAATTCTTCAGAAACACAAATTACATTTCTATGACCAAATTGTGGGAGAAATGTATCACATGCATTGAACGTCTACGTATGCAGGGTAATTTTGTTTCTCAAGTACTTCGTCTCATATTTTATTTTTACACTATTTATATATTTTATATAGTTTACCTTATCATCCATGTAAAAAAAATAAAAAAAAAAATAAAAAAATTGTATGATTTATAATACTTGAGCTCTGTCAAAAATAAAATAAAATAAAAATTAATACACTTGAGCTTACATACTTGTTTTTACTATTGTAATTTATATTCATCTACATACAAATCCATTATATATGTATGAGGCCTTGACTAGTGGTTAACAGACATAAAGTATTATCCGTGTACGATTAATCACAAGAATAAATTCATCCACCCCTATTTGTGATGGTGTGCCATTGTGGCTCGTTGATACAAAAATATTATATTATAATAAAATTACAAATCCATTACGTGCGAGAGTGAGGGATAGCTCAAGTTATTAGAGTTTTTCTCCCGATCCCAGGAGATTCTGGGATTGTTTCTCTTACCCCACCTTTGTGGCTCTCTAAACACCAAAGGACGTGCGACATTTGTTAGGAACTCTCCAACGAAAGGGTTGTGACACGGCCGTGTGATTATTTGTAGAAAAATATGTCTTCCAACTCTTTAACGCCGTATTTAGGTCAGCAATTTTCTTATCTAACCCAATACAACAATTGGCATGCATTGTACAAACCTTGTTAATATCTCTACTTGGTGAACAAAACCCACCAAAATAATTTGTGTCTAAAAACCTTATTTTCACTCCAAGTTCTCTTAAAGAAGGTTCATGTTTTACTTTGTTTAATGCATCTTGTTCATGTAAATTGGGATATTTGTGTCTTAAGGATACCCAATATTTGTAGAATTTGATCGTGCGATTGTTAGACCTTGCGAAAAGGAACCCAACGTTGGGAAAGTTGTTCAAATCAAATTGCCTGCCATTGAATCGATCACATGATGTTTGAAAGTCGGAATCAGGAGTAAAATGTGGGAATGGATCTCTAAACCATATAACATCTGTATCCTGCAATTTGAAATTTCAAGTCAATATTAAGATTTGTTAGATATAAATGGAAAAATTTAACTGTCAAACATTATGAAAAGCAAATACGACAATTAATAATAAATGTATTCCATAGAATAATGAAGACATGAAGTAGAAGGTTAAGTATGAAGAGATTTATTTAAGTTCGAGTATGTATTTTGTACAAGAAATTTTAATTATTTCGATTCTTTCTTGTTAAGAGAGACACGTCAATCCCTCCATATATCTTTTTAATACTCCATTTATACCATTATATGAGTAACTTTGTACAAAGTAGATTGTTTAATTTAATCAATTCAAGAAATATGAAGTATTAGAAAGATGGATTGTTTATATTCATTTTTATTTATTTATTAATTATGAAATCACTTACTCCAAAGTCTCATCTAAGGTGGTCCTATATCAAATAACACATTTGGCTTTCTTAATTAAATCAAGACCTAGAATGGAGTAAAACTTATTAATCTATCTATATCTATACTTCTATACTTTATTAGTATTTAAAAAGACAAACCACAAATTTTTCATATGACACATGACATCACAATTCACAAATCACTATTCACCCCATATGCCACATGTCATCTCTCTTAATATTTATGTTTAAGTCTTTATGTATTATACAACTTGCAAATTCAAGTAAGAAAATGAAGTGTTTCATTTCCACCATAATAAAATAATGTTTTAATTAATACACATTACATAAACATATAAATTATAATTAAAACACATTACATAAACATATAAATTATAATAAAAATTGTCTTTTCATCTCCTAGACTTTAAATATAATTTAAAATAATATGTCATTTTATATCCCACAATCTTCACGTGTATATATTTAACTAAATTCATTCATCTTCTTTCACGGTTCTACCCTCTCTCTTTTTTTCTTTTAAGTTTAGAAATGAAACAATCTTCCTACATATGAAAATAATTAGCCCAAGTAACAACTCGTGCATTGAACGGGCCAAAAAACTAGTTAGTAATTAAAAAGCTAGGCATCCATACATCTTCTTCAAGTATGTTTACCAATAGATGATTAATGTCAAACATATATATACATCAATAATAGCTATAATCTTCAATTTTATATGCAATATGTAACTATTATTATTAAAAGTTGATAGTTGAATTCATATTATACTCCTATATTGAGATGAATCTAACAAAACTGTATAACTGTATTCATATACTCCTATATTGGGATGAATAATCTAACAAAATTGTACATAGTTAATTAATCGATAATTAATTTTCCTCAAAAAAAAAAAAATTATAATTTTTTTTTTTAATATATTAGAAATCACAAGATAAAAGTCAAAGTAACATGTGAAAATTGTTGAAGTCCAGATGTGTCAACTAATAAAAATCATACTCCTTAAAAAGTACGAGTAAAAATTAGTTGGAGAGTTTCGTAAGGAGATAGATAGAATTACCGTAATAACGAAGTTATAACCCAAGGTCAAAATAGTTTGCAAGAAGGCTAGTCTTCTCCATATCATATCCAAATAGTTAGGAGTCATGAAGTTAGCTTGATGTGCCAATGTAGAAGATGCATTTGACTTTAGAAGATAGCAATGAGAGACTAGCGTCTGGCACCGAGTATAGGCGTTGTCGTCGACTGCTATAACCAGCAAATGATTGAGAAGGTAAGCTGTATTGTTACCAGTTCTGAAGCTCTCTAAGAAGATATCAAATATCGAGTTTGGTGCTGCCCACGCCTCGTTTAAGTATGTCAAGATCACTGTATTCTCCTTCGTCGATGCTGCCTTTAGAAGATTTCTTAGGTCATAGTACTCATCATGGACCTTAAAATTAAAATCCATATTATTAAACAAAATGTTAATTAGTAAGTTGTTGGTTGGTTGGTTGTCTTAATTTTCTTAAGACAATGACAGGTGTGTATTTCGAAGTTTTATTGTAATAAGTAATAACGCCAAATCAACAATGTTACTCGATCTTACAAGTATAGTTACAAAGAAGTGAAGTGTAGGTTTAAAAACAAAATCTATTTATTGATTTATATAATGTTATTATGTAATTGACCTAAAAATTACGGAGTATAAATAAAATTAAAGTTGGTTATATGACTTGTATAGTTGTATTATATCCTTCAACAATCTTAACATTTGGAAAAACCTATTCTAATGGCTTAATTAAAATTATATACTCAATTGATTCAATTGGCCTAAGAATATTGCCATATCTCATATTGCATCATTGAAATGAAAGTGCTTGTGTGTACGCAATAATAATCTACTTAATTGTATTTAATAATAAGCTAATAGAAGTTGTACGAGTAACATTATTTCATTAATTTTTTTATTTCGACATATAAACAATGTTATAGTTTATGTTTTGGACTAAAAAAATCAAAAATATAATATGGTTTTTTATTTTTTAAAATTAAGTAAACCCGAAAATACAAAATTAACAAAAAGAACAATCATGGGTTATCAAAATTAATATATTTCAATCACACAAGTATAATACGAAATTGCGAAGTAGTATATAAATATGATCTTTTAATTTGAAAAGTACTTGAATATAAACCTATGCCAAGTACGGTTTTTTTTTTTAAAAAAAAAATTTATTTTATTTTATTTTATTTTTTTAACATATGCATGATCACAATTCATATATGCAAGATTGCAAGGTCATATATAAGTTTAGTTAATAGAGTACTTTTAAGGTATAAAGTGTACAATATGTGAAAAATAATTACTATGTACGTACTTGGTCTACACCGAGAGTATAATTTGAATTAACAATCATGTGATAAAACTACTATATATCACTAAAATTGAATTAAAATGCAAAATTTAAAAGAAAGGGAGCGAGTGATTAAGAGATCGAGACTCACAACTGACGAAGATAAATTGAAACGATTGTAGGAAGGAGATAACCGGCCGAAGCTAGGTAGAAACTCTCCATAGTGGTGGCATGAAGAACAGTATAGGATGAAAAATGCAAGTGTTGAGATCAACACCGCGAATTTACTCGGCATGGCAAAATTGCAGGACATCATTGTTGATGATGAACTCGTCATGGCTACGAGTTTATATGCATGGAATGCGAGTCCCTCCAACCCTTAGCTTCTTTATAATCCAATCCTTAGAGTGTCAACTGATGACCCCTTTTTTTTTTAATTATAATTATTTTTTATAATGTTAGGATGACTTAAGATAGTTAAGTACCTTTCCTTCTTTACGTTATGAATTGACAAATGATTTATCTTAACGCACACATGCTTACTATTAAGACGTACACATATCTTGTTTAAGTCTTTAATAGTTTAATTACGATAATTAAAATATAAAAAGATCGATTTCATGACTTGGAAATTTTGTAGACCATATGTCTTAGATAAGAAAGACTTAACAATGGTTTGTTGTGAGATGTTAAGTTACTTTTGTAAGCTATATTATCAAGCTCTACAAATAAAAAGAAGCTATATATATCATCATGTACATGTGCATTCAGTGAACACATACCAACTAATTTGGTTGACCGAATTTATTGACATATAAAAGGAGCAATTTCGTACATATATGAGCTATATGTGCAATGTGCTTAATGTTAAAATCTTAGTGAGTGGTGTTTAAAATCTGAGATAAAATAGATATCATATACTTCCTCTGTTCTATTTTACTTGACCTGTTTCTTTTATCACGCTTGTCAATGCATAACTTTAACGGTCAATAACTTTAATTCTCCATAATTAAAAAATATAAAAGTTATATATTATGATAGTGCTTATTGAGACAATGCAAATTCAAAATGATCCAACATAAATATGTTTTTTCTTACATATTATTCACAAAACACGGTCAAAGGAGGGGTGGTGAATAGTGTATAAGTTAAAGCGGGTCAAGTAAAAAAGAACGGAGGAAGAAATACGCTTTTGTGCTGTACTACTTGTATAACAATCTTAGATTTCGATTATGTTCTCAAACATAGTTAAATAATTTATTTATTTAATTGAAAAATGGTTGAATAATTTGTAAATTGTATAATCTATTTTTTTGTCCACTCTAATCACTCCCTAATTGTAATCTTTCTTTTCCCGTACGTATATACATAAACACTTTAAAGTCAACGTTGTTATCACATGACCTGGAGAAACTAAGGCTATAATTAAGCACCGCCACCCATTAATCTCAATAAATTATTGGTTAAAGAACACTCTTACTTCTTCTGTCTCATTTTATTTGCCCCATCACAAATAAATGGATCAAACTTTCAAAACTTTGACCATAAATTCTCATTAGTCAACAAGAGATAATGAAGTCATAAACTCATAATGTGAGGTCTTGTATGTTAGATTTATCTCATTGTACATTGTTTTAATATCAGGTTTTTATAATCTTTTGCGCGTTTAGAAATAAAGTTATATACGTTTTAAAATATGTATTGAAGACCGTGAAAGTCAATTGAAGAAAAAAAAAAGGAAAAAGAAGGGATAGAGAAAGTACTAGCTTGTATCTTTCACTTCCAATCTCTAATTAGTAACTTAGTAGACATAGGAAGGAGAGATTAGCTAGGGCAAAAACGAAACATCTATGAATAGAATAAAACTTGAGAATTTTTAATTAAGATTGGTTTAATTACTTTATACAAAATAAATTACAATTTGGTTGTATTTAAGATTGGTTTAATTACTGTTGGATTTAGTGAGTGTATCCCAAATTCCATGAACCCACAATTTTAATGATGATTGCTTATGAGCATACTACAAGTTTTTTGGTTGACATTAGCATTATATGGTGAATATAATATTCATATATAATCTTTAGCAATAGAACAATAATGCAATAAATATAAGAAGTATTATCAAAGTAGTACAGAGCATATTCAAATGTGTCGTATGGTACACAAGAAGTAGAACAACGGATTAGACCCACCAATCAACGTCGGCATTTGAATCTCCAATGAGAAGATTGTTGTGTATAATTAGCCTCTTGGTATGAAGATAAATATCTCCTCCAGTCCTCAAGTGAAGTTTTTAGAGCAGCAATTTTGTTACTCAACCCAACACAACAAGTAGAATGCATGGTACAAACCTTGTTAAAATCTCTACTTGGTGTACAAAACCCGCCAAAGTAATCTGTATCCATAAACCGTATTTTCAACCCGATTAATTCAATAAATGGATCAAATTTTATCCTGTTGAAAACACTTTGTTCATGTTTTGTTGGATATAAGTATCTTTTAGATAACCAGTAGTCGTAGAATTTGATTGTACGATTGTTAGACCTCGCGAATTGAAACCCTACATTGGGGTAGTTGTTCATGTCGTATGGGTCACCGTTGTATGCATCACTTGATAATTGGATGTCTGAATCATCATCCGTGATTATATGTGGAAATGGATCTCGAAACCATAAAATATCAATATCCTGGAAAAAAAAAAAAAAAAAAAAAAAAAGATTTAGTATTTACTAGTATGATTAATTATATCATAACTCCTAGTTTGGTATGGTATGTACAGGATGAATGTGACAATGTGTCATATCTATCTAAAAGAAAAACACATGACATTTTATATATATTCTACGAATATTCCCTATATCCTTTATAAATTTCATAAAAAAATACGGAGTATAATATTATTACCGTAATAAGAAAGTTATAACCCAAGGTCATAATAGTTTTCGAGAAAGCTATCCTTCTCCATATCATATCCAAATAATTAGGAGTCAAGTAGTTAGCTTGATGAGCCAATGTCGATGATGGTGCGTTTGATCTAAGAAGATAGCAATGGGAGACTAGCGTCTGGCACCGAGTATAGGCGTTGTCGTCGACAGCTATAACCAGCAAATGGTTGAGAAGGTAAGCTGTATTGTTACCATTTCTGAAACTCTCTAGGAAGATATCAAACAATGAATTTGGTTCTGCCCATGCCTCGTTCAAATGTGCCAAGATTACTGTATTATCCTTCATTGATACCGCCTTTAGAAGATTTTTTAGCTCGTAGTACTCATCATCATGGACCTTAATTAATATTCAGATCATTATCAATGAAATATATATACAGCAACAATTAATGATAAAAAAAAAAAAACGTAATAAAATATGTAATAATGATAACGATATCTCCCTGATCCGTAGTAATAAGGTATATTATTTATTAATAATACTCTGTATTGGTTAACAATTGCTAATAAAGTAATAAATACTACAGTATATATAAAAATAATTAATAATTTATAATTATAAATAATAAATTATTTATAATTAATAATATAATTAATAATATTGAGGAATTTGGTGGATAATAAGAAAGAAAAAGTTGCATAGAGACATGTATACACTAGACATCTGTTTTAAACACTTAGACGTAACACATTGATACTAAGAATAGGTAGATTTAAAAAAAAAAAAATTGGAGGAAGTACGGGGATAAAAATATATGATGATTCCGATCCAATTCTAATTTATTTACTATTGATTAAGATATAGCAATATACTTTAAAAATAAAAAAAAATAAAAAATAAAAAAAAAAAAAAAAAGATACTGCAATATACGAATTTAAAAAATTAAAGTATATACGAAGTACAAACAACATACGGAGTATTATAAAACAAAGTAAATCAAAGCGCAAAATATAAAATAAAATAAAGAAGTATATCATAGCGCAAACTTAATTTTAAGCCTTCTTTCAAAAAAAATAATAATAATAATAATAATTTTAAGCACAAATCAAGAAGAAACTAATAAACACAAAAATCACTTACAAGTTCATTTCCAGGGATTAGTAAGGAAGATTCACTGGATCCTTCATAAAATGTAAATCGAGAAAAACTGAGGTACGAATCAAAATTGTGCAACATTAGACATAAAATTGTACAAATTGACAGTAACATTAGCACTACTACTGCTATTCTAACATAATTTGGTACTTTTTTTGAGTTACTGTTTTTATAATTATACTTCATTTTCGTTGTAATTGGGTTGTTCTTCCACTCTCAGTATTTTTTTTGTAAAAAAAAATTATTAGAGGTGAAGGGGTTATTAATACATTTATAACAATAGAATCTTCCTTACCCCCAAACAAAGATATTAAGAAAGGAATAAAAAATAAATACTAAAAGGAAACAAACTTTTTTGATCCTATACCTTTTGTTTTGCTGATTATATTACCTTTTAAGCAATATTTGTTGCTTATATGCCTCTAACGATGTAGCAATCGTGACAAAGAGGTCATCAGATCAAATCTCATCCACATTTCTTATTAAGTTGAATGTATAGTGTTGGGTGTTAAAAGCCCCATATAGGGGTGTCAACTTTGGGGGGTGAATAGAGTATATAAATTAGGCCTTGAATCATTATTTTTAAGTCTTTGGTTGAGTTAGTCTTTTAACAAGACAGATAATATGATAATTGATAAATATATACTCGTTCTATCTCATAATGTATAACGAAGTGAACTAACACAGTTTGATATACTTCAATTCGTTGTTATTTATATAACATAGTAACAAAATAAGTCCAAAAGAACAAGGCTATAAAGCTAGATGTGTTCCATAAGTATTCTTAGATAGTCTGAGCCATAATAGACTAGTCAAGTGGCCAGCCTAGCTTTACAATAATGCTTAGTTAAGAATACCTTCAAAACATCAACCCATTTTTTCAATTCAATTAAAAGTGTATATTGCATAATGTATTTGAATTACTATGAAACACTATTACATTAATTAAAATGGATATTGTAAACCATAAAAATTCAAACCTGCAATCTACAAATAAAGAGGTAAAAAAATATACGGGAACAATTATTTCATTGATAAATTGTGGTGAACAACTCTTGTAGATCTCTTGACTTCTCTCTTCAAAGGGTTAGGGTACAATGTTTGGTCGTAGGGAGGAGATCTAGATGAGGTCTTCGTGACTTGTTCCATTTGAGCCTAACTAAACCCTAGAAATGACCCTCTTTATATATTTTTTTTAATATATTATCTCCTTATTTACATATATTTGACGCCTAATAATCAACAAAATTTCGGTGTCAATAGATACTACCTCTTTTTTTTCGTTAGTTTTAATTGCACCATTTACATGTAATTTTAAGATGGTTTCAAAATTTAACATGAATTTGGTCTGTTTCAATGTTGTACACCTATATATAAGCCTGGCATAAATTCCACCTAAATCGATCTCTAAGATATCATTCAATTCAATGCAAGATATAGAAAAAATATATTTCTATGTAACAAGCTTATTAATTATAATTACTCCGACTATAACGTACACCTGAATGTATATAACATTCATCTACGTACAAATACATTATATGTGACATTCTTTAGGAACACTCCAATGAAAAGGTTGTGACGGCCGTGAGATTAATATCTGTAGAATGATAAGCCTTCCAATTCTCTAATGTAGTTTTTAGGTCAGCTTTTTTGCTATCTAACCCAACACAACAATTAGCATGCATGGTACAAACCTTGTTAAAATCATTACTTGGTGAACAAAACCCACTAAAATAATTTGTGTCTAAAAACCTTATTTTAACTCCAAGTTCTCTGAAAGAAGGTTGATGTTTTACTTGATTAAATGCATCTTGTTCATGTAAATTGGGATATTTGTGCCTTAAGGATATCCAAAACTCATAGAATTTGATCGTGCGATTGTTAGACCTTGCAAAAAGGAACCCAACGTTGGGAAGGTTGTTCAAGTCATATTCATCTCCACGGTTCCAATCACATGAAACTTGGATGTCTGAATTATTATCAGTCATTATATGCGGAAGTGGATCTCGAAACCACACAATATCACTATCCTGTAAAACAAAAAATATATATTCAATATTAAGTACTATAGATAGGTTTATTTTGTCAAAGCACGAACGCGGTAATAATAATGTGTCATTTTTGTAAAACATAATATTTAATTTCCTCTTTCACTTTTACTCAAATTGTTGCAACTAAAAGTGTTATTGCAGGGGTAAAACTGTTAAAGTAAATGGAAAAAGTAGTTATGATTATTACCGTAATAATGAAGTTATAACCCAAGGTCAAAATAGTTTGCAAGAAGGCCACTCTTCTCCATATCAAATCCAAATAACTAGGAGTCATGAAGTTAGCTTGATGAGCCAATGTCAATGATTCATTTGATCTAAGGAGATAGCAATGGGAGACTAGCGTCTGGCACCGAGTATAGGCGTTGTCGTCGATAGCTACAACCAGCAAATGGTTGAGAAGGTAAGCTGTATTGTTGCCTATTCTGAAACTCTCTAAAAAGATTTCAAATACTGAGTCTGGTGCTGCCCATGCCTCGTTCAAATATGCCAAGATCACTGTGTTATCCTTCATTGATACTGCCTTTAGAAGAATTCTTAGCTCATAGTACTCATCATGGACCTTAATTAAAATTTGATCAAACCATTATTAATGAAATACATAATACATAAGAACAATTAATGGATGAAATTGAACAATGATCATAACAATGAGGATGCCCAATTTCTCATGGTGAGAAACAAATTTTATTCAATTGAAAAAGTTATTGATTTACTCACGAAAATGCCCCATGAAAAACAAACTATGAAAAACAGAAATAATGCATTGAACATGTGTGTATTCATTTTATTTGATTGTTTTGCTATCTCATATCGATCTACCTTTTTCTTAAACGAATTATTCACTTATTCTTTGGTTTATCAACTAATAACTTACACTCATATATATTTTTACTTAGTTCTAAGAGGAAAAAAAAGTCTTATTACCTTAAGTATTTACCTCTTGATCTCTAGCTTACACCAATTCTTCTTATTTTTCTTTGTTTTAGTAATCTTTAGTAAGTGCATGAATTAAAATGGAAAAATCAAAATAGAGGCATGTTATGCAACTGTTCTATTGAATAAAAATAATTTTAGTGAATTTAGACTAATGTTAATTTTAAAAAATAATTGATTAAATTAATAAATTTATTCTCAAGCTTATATTAATGACCAAAAATATATTTTGCTTGATAATAATAATAATAATAATAATAATAATAATAATAATAATAATAATAATAATAATAATAATAATAATAATAATAATAATAATAATAATAATTTGGATTATTATTGTTAGTTTTTTAAAAAATATATTTTGATAATAGAAAGACATATACGTCTTCTACAAATGAAATATAACTTTAACAAATACATTAAATAGAATCAGATAATGGTTTCCTAAGAATGAGGGATAGCTGCGCTCAAGTGGTTAGAGTTTTCCTCCCGATTCCAGAAGATCTTGGAATCGATTCTCACCACCGCTCATGTGGCTCTCTAAACACCATAAAAAACAGATAATGGTTTCCTTCATCAAATGTACTCCCTTGATTGTTATTATTATTTGATTTATTTCCAATAATTTACATTTGTTGATCAAGATTATAAAATATTTTTTTAATAAATTAAATTAATTTTAGTTATAATACTATGTATAAGATACATGCCTATTTAATTTAAATAAAATTTAACCCAGAAAGTTTGGGGAGCGACCATTTGCACCAATTTATGATACTTATCTAACTAGGCTACTGAATACAAATTAAAATATACATATACATCATACAATATAATATATCATCGCGCAAAATTAATATCAAATACGTACAAATTAAACAAAGAAGAAATTAGACACAAATATCAATCACTTACGAGTTCACTTTCAAATGGTGGTATGAATGGTTCATCGTCGTAACCCTCAATGTATATAAATTGGCTAATATTGATGTACGGAGCATAAGTGTACAACATCAGAAATGAAATTGTACATATTGAGAATAACATCACTACTTTTAATATTCTAACACAATTTTTTGAATAATTGGTATTATTCATTTGTGTTGCAATTGGGTTATTGCTCTTCATACTAGTAGAAATGTATTGTAAAGGGAACATATACATATATACCAATGTAATCCCCTAGTAAAATTAAAATAATGAGAAAGGAAACAAAGAAAACAAATTTATATGATCCTAACCCTTTTTTGATCATTTTCCTTTGCAGTAATATATATTTGTTACTTAATATTAATGGGAAGATAATATGTGAGTTTTAACACTTGGCGTTTCTCTAGCTTGGACTGGTTTTTTTTTTTTTTATTATTATTTTTTTTTTTTTTTTTTTTTTTTTTTTTTTTTGATAACGTGGATTGTTGGTTGAAAGAAAAATATTTGAGTGTACGTGGTCCTTTCAATTATGCCTTGAGCGAGATCAAAGAAGATTGGTGAATGGAAATCAAAGAAGATTGATGAAGGTTTCATTTGATATGAACATATCTATCTCTCGATTTACATCTGATTTGAGAAGATTCAAGTTTTTAATTTTTGCTACACTTTATTTTAGCTAAACTTAAATTATTTTTACTAAAATGAAACTATATTTACTAAATATAATGATGAGCATTTAAAGTGAACATGGCCTAACACGGGTCATAAACCCATTTAGATTAGAAAAAACAAATTAAACTATGACTATTTTAGGTCCGGTTCTGTTCACCGTATTTCCACTTATTTCAGGGTTAATAAGTTCAGATAAGTTCAGATAAGATAAGTTCAGATAAGTTTAGATAAGATAAGTTCAGATAAGTTGTGATAAGGGTTAACCAGGGCTATCCAATTTTAATTTATAACTAAAATAAATTCTAATAAGGGTTAATAATTTCAGATTAGTTAAGATAAGATCAGATAAGTAAAAATCAAGTGAATAGAACGCACCCTAAGTAGATCTTTGAAAAAGAAAATTTTCTAGCGTTTGTGTTTGAGCGATTAATCTCCGTTGCATTTCTTGAATTCAAATAATACTAGTATCCAGTTTCTTCTTCTCGTGATTTGCTATTTTTATAAGTTGAAGAACGTAAACAGGGCCTAAGAAAATTTAACTGTCAATTGTTCTATTGTTGGTTGAGTCAAATTATTCAATTACTTCTATTATAAGCCACCTTATTGATTATATAATTTGATGGGCGCCTAAAATAACTAATAGTATACTTTACTTATATAGAGAGAGAGATAATTGTTTTTGGAATCTAAAACATGTGTCACGTACATTTAAATTCATTGTATACAACTGATGAAGTGGTGCAAATGACTAATGACATAACATATTTTGATATCACCAATTCACCATGATTAAATAAATCTCTATTACTTTGAACAACTATAAGTTTATAACTACAACTCATCTATCATCTTGTTACAATTGTAAGATTCAAGAAGTTAAAAAAAAAAAATTATACACTACAAGAAATAGGTCATTTTGCGACGGAAACCTTGCAACGGACTACAATTCCGTCGCAAAAAGGGTTAATTTGCGAGGGAATAAATTCCGTCGCAACTTTGCGACGGAAACAAACTTTTGCGACGGAAATTCCGTCGCAAAGTTTGCGACGGAATTTATTCCCTCGCAAAAGTTTGTTTGCGACGGAAATAATCGTCGCAAAACAATATTAAAAAAAAAATTTAAAAAAAACATTTTGCGACGGATTCTGCGACGGAAATTCCGTCGCAAAAAGTTTTTAAATTTTTTTAAAAAAAACTGAAGTTTCGCTGAAGGAGAGAGAAAAAGAAAACGAAGAACAAAAAGAGGAAAGCGTAGAGAGAGATAGAGGAAAGCGTAGAGAGAGAAAGAAAATCCGGCCACTTCACCGCCGCTGTCGCCACCGGAACGACCGGAATCCGGCCACTCACACCTACTAACGCCCACCCCCTCCGTTCACTCCCACTCACGCGCACTCACGCCCACCCACGCCACCCCCTCCGTTCAAGCCCACTCACGCCCCTCCGTTCGCCGGCGGTGTGCAGCCACCACACCACCCTCCTTCCGGCAGCCGGATTTCCGCCACAACACCCTCAAATCCCGGTGAGTATTCCACTATCCCCCTTTGTTTTTGTTTTCAATTTAATTTTAATGTAAACCCTAACTTTTTCTAATTATGTTTTTTAATTTAATTTGTAACTAAATTTTATTATTTAATTACTTGTGTTTAGTGTAGTGTAGTTTAATTTATATTGCAATGTTAGAATTAGTTTAATTTTTAAGATATATTGCAATGTTAGAATTAGTTTAATGTATGTTAGTTTAGTTTAAAATATATGTTAGATTAGTTTATAATGTATGTTATTTTAGTTTAAAATATATGTTAGTTAGTTTATAATGTATGTTAGTTTAGTTTAAAATATATGTTAGATTAGTTTAAAATATATGTTAGATTAGTTTAAAATATATGTTAATTTAAAAATACATGTTAGTGTATGTATGTTTATTTGAATGTGGGTAATTGTGTGTTAATTATATGTGTTTCATCACTTGCTTTAAACTTGTTTAAATTAAACAATTATGGTATGTATGTTAATTATATATGTTCACTAAGATTTGAAAGCATTTGCATCTTCTTATTCCTAGATAACAAATGTGAGAAATAGGCAAGTTAGAACCAAAAACGCCCCATTTTCACCCAATTTTCCTAGTTTTAGGACCTAGTGAACCTATATTGCCACTTATGAACTATTTCAAGCCTCGAACTCAAGTAACTATGTTATTTAGGTGTATTATGGTCAAAAATAAGCTCATTTGATAACAAATGTGAGAAATAGGCAAGTTAGAACCAAAAACGCCCCATTTTCGCCCATTTTTTCTAGTTTTAGGACCTAGTGAACCTATATTGCCACTTATAAACAATTTCAAGCCTCAAACTCAAGTAACTATGTTAGTTAGGTGTATTAAGGTCAAAAATAGGTTCATTAGATAACAAATGTGAGAAATAGACAAGTTAGAACCAAAAACGCCCCATTTTCACCCAATTTTCCTAGTTTTAGGACCTAGTGAACCTATATTGCCACTTATGAACTATATCAAGCCTCAAACTATTGGTTCTCATTCTTTATTTTTATTTCTGCATTGTATATCCTTTGTTTGTTACAGGAGGCGTACCAACACAGACAGGAGGAATCAAGAACCCAGGGTTCCCAACTGTCTGAAAATGAAATTTTCTTTGAGGCGGCTGGTGGTCGTAATAAGAAGGGTCGTGTTAGAGGTCTTGGTGTTGGTGCTGACTTGTACTACGGCACATCTAGGGGACGAGGATCGGGTTCTTCCAGCCAATACGTACCGTCGGTCATAACTCAAATGCAGGAAAACTTCCACAAGGAGTTGAATGAGAGGGTGGAAGCAATTGAGAGCCAGATCGATAGCCGTGTGGCGGAACAGCTCGATGCTCGAGTGGAGGCTCGAGTGGCAGAACGGATGGCTGAAATCGAGAGGAAGAACAAGGAGTTCTTAGAGGAGTTAGCCAGTAGATTTACAGGATTGACCACTCCTTTCACTTGTTCTACGATTCAGCCTCAGATTCGAGACCTTAGGAACGACCCGGGTGGTGGTGGTGGTGGTGGTGCAGGCCAAGGACAGCCAGCTTGTGTTTAGTTAGGTGTCATTTTTCGATTTTTGTATATGGATGAAATTGTAGTTTAAAAAATTATATCATGTACCGTACTTGGTAGTTACGGCTACGTGTTGTATATATTTGAATTATGTTAGGGCGTGGACTTTTTGACTGAAATTATTTTAAATGCACGTATTTTATTAAACAGGATTGCATGAATACAGGTTCCAGGAAAACAAAACAAAATACAAAAAAATTAAACAGGATTGCAGGAATACAGGTTCCAGGAAAAAAAAACAAAATACAAAAAAAAAAAAAATTAAAATTACAATAACTTTGCGACGGAATGTAATTCCGTCGCAAAATGGAGTATTTTGCGACGGAAAAACTTCATTTTCCGACGGAATTACATTCCGTCGCAAAATTTGTGACGGACTATTCCGTCGCAAAAGAATCCATTTTGCGACGGAAATACATTCCGTCGCAAAATTTGTGACGGAATATTCCGTCGCAAAATGATTCCTCTTGCTACGGAATTTTCGTCGCAAATGTTGTTTTCAGCTACAACTACCTTTCCGTCGCAAAATCCGTCGCAATTCGTTTTGCGACGGATATTCCGTCACAAAAGGACTGTTTGCTACGAAAGTTTGAGCGACGCCATGCCTGTGACGGAAATCCGTCGCAAAGTCACTTTGCGACGGAATTTTGCCAGTTTGCGACGAATTATTTCCGTCGCAAAACGGCCCTTTTCTTGTTGTGATAATTGATACAATAATTCACCTACTTCACTCTTCTGGAGGAAGAATAAAAGAAAAACATGTACACGAACCTATAATCAAATTCAAGGCTATAAAAATAACCCAATTAGTCAACATGGAAATACATCACATATGGCATTTATGTGGGACCCTCCAATTAGCAGGTTGACGTGTCGTATGATTATTGGACAAATAATTCTTCCAAACCTTAAGTATAGTTTTAAGGTCAGCTATTTTGTTATCTAATCCAATGCAACAATTAGCATGCATTGTGCAAACCTTATTAAAATCTCTACTTCTTTCGCAAAACCCACCAAAATAAGTTGTATCCATGAACCTTAGTTTTACTCCTAGTTGTCTTACAAAATCACCACTTTTTATCTTGTTAAAAACATCTTGTTCATGCAAACGAGGGTATGTGTGTCTCGAGGATACCCAAAAATCGTAGAATTTGATGGTACGATTGTTAGACCTTACGAAAACAAATCCATTGTTGGGAGCGTTGCTTATGTTGAATTCATTGCCGTTGAAGTGATCACACGAGGTTTGAAAGTCTGAATCAGGTGTAAAATGTGGGAATGGATCTCTGAACCACATAACATCGGTATCCTGTAAAAAGAAAACAAAATTAATATGACATGAATTGCTATATGCATGTAACATTTATTGTGCAACATCTATATATTTTTCAATCTATTGAAAATTGTCACTTGCATGCGCACTTAGAAGCACACCAATAAAACAAACACGTGTGCACAAACCACGTATAGTTAATTGGGATCGCAATATTCTACCAAAATTGCATATATGTTTAATGTGTAGATTAGAATAATTACCGTGAAAACAAAGTTGTAACCCAAGCTTAAAATAGTTCGCAAGAAAGCGAGTCTTCCCCACATCATATCCAAATAGATAGGAGTCATAAACCTAGCTTCATGAGCCATTGTAGATGACTCATTAGTCTTGAGATAGTAACAATGGAGTTGTCCCAACTCATGACATCGAAAATACGCCTTTTCGTCGACTGCTACAACAACCAAATGATTGAGAAGATAGGCTGTATTATTTCCATTTCTAAAACTCTCTAAGAAAAGATCAAATATGGAGTTTGGTTCTGCCCATGCATCATTCAATGTTGTCAATATCACTGTTTTCTCCTTTGTTGAAGCCGCCTCTAGAACCTTCCTTAACTCATAATACTCATCTTTGACCTACATGTATGAATTAAAGGTATGATTATAAAAATAAGTCCATAGTTTTACTACAATTATCAACGTTTGTTGTCAAAATATGTGTGTTTACTTTTCAAATATTGTGAATATAAGTATATCGATCCAATGTTCTAAAGTATTTTATTTTAGTCATATGCAAAGTAATTCATCATACGTATGATACATTGGACCGGTCATTAAATTACATATTATGAAATGCACAAGTTTAATAGTATGATAACCAATGTTTAACATAATTTAAATATATTGTACCGTCTTTAAAATTTCAGATATTGATTTTTAACGATAAAAATTAAGGATGTGTTCTATTCACTGATTTTCACTATCTGAACTTATTAAAACTTATCTGATATTATCTGAATTTATATTAATCTATCTGATCTTATCCGAACTTATTAGCCCTTTAGTTATAAATTAAACTTGAGTAGTCCTAATTAACCTTATCACAACTTATCTGAATTTATTTTTCCTAAACTTATCTTATCTGAACTTATTGATACTTATCTTAACTTATTTAATGGGGAACGACTCTAAGTTAAACAAACTCAATTCTAAAATAAGCTTAAATTTTGAAAACCGAGCAATAGAGACTAAGGGTAGAAACTCACCACGGCATAATTATCATCACCATAGAAAGAAGAAGATAAGCGCCCCAAACTTGGTACAAACTGCCCATTTTTGTCGCTTGAAGAATAATACAAGACCAAAAATGCAATTCCAAGCGTCGAAAATACCAATAAACTCTTCAAAATCCTAGCAAAATCTAAAGGCTTTGTTGATGATGATGAATAATCATCAATCTTCACGGCCACCGTCGTCGTCGTAATCTCTCCCATGATTGGGCTACGCTCATCACTAATCTTCCCCTCCTCCATAACTCTTCTTGTACGTAATAAAAACCACACTAATACAATTTTATGCTTTCACTAGATGGTTGATTAACCAACACATAACCCTGCCTTGGTTTAAATAAATAAAGTTTTGAGTTAATTAATTATAAGAAGATAATAAGCTAAGAAAAAATATCAATAAAGGGAATCATGCACTAAAAACATGCCAAAGCATATGGAATATTTGAGAGAGGATAAACAAAATTCAAAGTAACGTTAAATATTATGTGTACTTAATATATATAGTATAGTTTGTACTGTAGGTGTATATGAAAAGGTCAAGTCTAGCTAAAATATTGCTGGTCATATTGGACCAGTTTTAGTTCTACAATATTGAACACGTCATTTTAATAGTTTCCTGATAAATTCTTTTGTTTTTCCTAGTAGCCTTTGCAATATGATTTTTTTAGTCGACTCTTATAGTTGTCATTAAAAAAAATTCTATAAATATATATGGGACCTAGGGCATGTTCACATTTACTGATCTGAAGAGAGGGAATTAGGAGTTGAAATAAACTGAAAAAAAATTAATTAAATGTGAATAGACCCCTAAAAAATAAATTTTTGAAAAAAGTATTGTTTTATTAATGATTCTTATAATTTAATTAATTTCATTATATATATTGTATTGGTTCATATCCTCAGTAATTTTAAATTTTAAAGTATTTTATTGGTTTATGAATTATGACGGCGTAATTTGATATACAATGAAGGATTCATGTATAACTGAAACGATAACAACATCAAACTCTTTTTTCTTGTGTGTGAATTAAACCAAATAGTAATGTCGGTATTGGTAGTGTACTTAATTTCTCATCAAACTTTAGGAGAAAATCCAATTTATTATACAAATGTTATATAATTGATGAGAGAAAAGCGTATTATGCAAAAGGTATGAAGATGAGATCAGATTATAGTTACAAAGTAGTAAAAAATTGAGATAAAATTATATTTACAAAGTATAATTTACATCATTCACACCAATCACACACACACGCTCTTTAGAAAATTTTTTATCATCATATATGATTTATCATGTATATACTTTCAATAAGTAGTTTTTTTATATCACCTTCAAGACTTTAATCGTACATTAGGTGATTACTGATTAGGTATGAGAGGGAAAAGGTTAAACGATAAATTGTTTTGAAAGAGAGAGTATATAAAAGTGATGGGGATCGGATGACAATGAAAAGAAAAGTGTGAAGAAGTGCGCATTGAAAAGGAAACTTGAAATGTAAATTTCTTTGAAAATATATAAAAGAGTGAAGTTAATTTTAATGATTATATGTTTGGAAATATTAATATATATGGTCATACTCTTACGTTGATATTTTGGGGGTATTATTGATAGCCCTAAAATTTCTTTTATGGGGTCCATCATCCATGGTATGCTTATTCCTTTTTGCTATCTTAGTCGATTATTCATAAATGACACATCAATTTATTTTGCAACTTGGAGTATGACTACAATGCAGTCGGTAGGTAGTGCTATTTCTAATTTTCTAGGCCTACCTCTTGCTATTATGGCTATTTAGTGTTGGAATACGATGCAGATCCATATCTATCACTCTTACACAACTTGCACAAGTTTTTTACCCGATATATCAAACTTTTAAAGAAAAATAATGTTACTTAGGAAAACCAAAGTTAGACTTAGGATTGAAATCCAGGATCGATTTATATATGTGTACGTAAGAGCACCATCTCGACCAAAAGGTTAGGCTAGCTGATGGTTGAACCTCAGGAATATGTTTTATACTTTATCTCGCCCCCTCATATAATTAAGAGCTCTTTGGCCTTGAAATGTGGATACATCATGAGCCCTTCGCATACCCTGCACGATATATATATTCCACTTGAAAGTGGGGGGTGGATGAGATTTGAACCCGCAACTTTTATGACACGCTAACTCTGATACCATGTTAAAGGATCAATTTAACCAAAAACTTAAGCTTATGATTGAGGCTTTAGAATATTTTTTACTACGCATACTCTATCATTATGATAGTAGGATTGAAAAAGACATAAGACAAGGATAAAGAATATAGATTATAGAGCATTCCACCTAGTCACTAAAATTAGCTTCTAAGTATACATAGATAGACATGTTTTTCTTATGAACATTCAAACTTACCAAAACAGGTATTAAAGAATTTCCGTCATACATTATTATCCATAGTCATTCGTCAATATAATAGACCCTTTGCTTGTTCTATTTTGTCATTCTATGCGTGTATGCCATTATTTGACTATATATATGCCTTGTACAATACTCCATAAATAATAAACATAATTAAAACTATATATAGAACATAAAGGTTCAAATAACATACAAAAACAAAATTCTTCCTAGTTTGGATTTTTCTTGTGAGTTTATCATCACCGTTCAAATAGACAGAACTTTCAAAGACAGAATGAGTAGTATTCGCTAATTGAAATCCAAAGCAACAATTAATAAATATGTAAAATAAAATAAAATAAAATAAAAACTCACCATAATAAAGTAGTCTTTTCCCTTGATTCTTTCATCTGCCTGAGTTTATATATTTATTTGAATATTTGATAATGGTTGTTTGGGCTCTAAGTTCTAGTATGGTAAAATATATACAATCTAGAAAGGATAAAATATTTTGGAAAATATTTTTGTAGAAAATATGATTCTTTTTTAGTTGCCAAACGCCAATAATAGAGTATCTATATGATTCATTTTATCTGTATTATTAGTATTATTATTCAGCAACTTGCATGAATAAATGACTACAAATTAAATAATTACCACACGTTCCTCCAATCAGTATACTGTATACCAGTAGATCAGCAGAATTTCTTTGACTATTATTCGTAAGTATGTAGTCACTACTTTGTTAATGGGATTTCTAATTCCTTGATTGATTGCATTCGTTGTTTCAAATCATAGATAATCTTATTCTTATCAAGGGTTTTGATTCTAAGTGAGTGAGAGAGAGGAGGGAGAGAGAGTAGTGAGAGTACGTCACCACTCACCAACTAGCTAGTGTAATGTATTGCGTATAATGTCCATGGACATAACACGTAAGGTAACCTCTTAATGACCCTGTTCTTTTGAGCTTCTGACAAAACAAAGCAAAATAGGTGCATGTCAACAAAATAAAGTAACTAATTTATACTCCGTAAAGTATAGTAGACCACAACAGTCAAAAGAACAGGGTCTACCCGACTCAAGGCCATCTATGAGGGCGTGTAAAGTGATCGACATAGGGTCCTCAATTAATTCATAAGGGTCTCAAAATTAGACATATAATGATAATTGTGTGTTTATTAATAACATTAACACATTGTTCTATCTATTTTTTTGCTTTAGGTACTTTTAATTTTATTAAAAGTATTTATTTATATTAACAGCATTGACACATTATTGTTCTATCTATATCTACATTTTTATAAGTATGAAGCAATGCATGATAGGATTATACTCACTCTGCTTTTTTAAGTACCATTTTGATTTTTTGCATTATAAATTCACAAAATTTTCTTTGTTTAGTCTTAGGGCCTGTTTTCATTGACTGAACTTAGGGTTTGTTCACATTTACTTAATTTCAGTTCAGTTCAGTTCAGTTCAGCTCCAATCAATTCAGTTCAGTCCAACTCCTAATTTCCCTCTCTTATGAAATATTCATTTCACCTCAATTCGGTTCAGCACCAAACAACTCAGTTTAGTTTAGTTCAGTAAATGTGAACAGACCCTCAGCTGAACTGAACTGAACTGAACTTATTAGAGCTGAACTGAACTGAAATGAATATTTTATAAGAGAAGGAAATTAGGTACTAAACTAAACAAAACTGAACAAAATTTATTAGAGCTGAACTGAACTGAACTGAAGATAATCGTATGAGAACATACCCTTAGTGATACATATACATAAGAAGAAAAAAAAATAGTCATGTACTCATATGGTCATTTGTTGAATCACCCTAATATACAATTTTCAAATATAAAGTTTAAATTCTTATAATTTATATTAATTTATAATTTTACATAATGCTAGTCAATGTTCTACAATAACATACGTACGTCTCCAGTCAAATTAATTAAGTTACTTAGGGCATGTTCACATTTACTGAACTGAGCTGATTTGAATGGAACTTAATTGATTGGAGCTGAACTGAACTGAACTGATTGGAGCTGAACTAAACTGAACTGAAATGAATATTTTATGAGAGAGGGAAATTAAGAGCTGAACTGAACTGAACTAATTGGAGCTGAACTGAACTAAATTGAAATGATTGGAGCTGAATTGAATTGAACTAAACCAAAATTAAGTAAATGTGAACATGCCCTTATACTCCGTATAACTGTATATAATAAATATAGAGAGTATTTAAAAAATTAGCACGGGCCTCCAACATATTTTGGACGCGGTCTAGCCCTACCAACCAGTAGTATACGCTAAACTAGAATGTGACCTGTAGGTCAAGTTCTCCTAGTCCCCCTAGATATTGACTCTAGTTATTTGACCCTAGTGTGGAAATTTATAAGTTGATTTTTTAAAAAAAATAGCATTACAAACAAAATATTAGGACCACATGAAATAGTGATGGATTTGTTAGATGATTAAAGTTAATTCCTTAACTCATAGAGTGGAAATGAATAAAAATAAATAAATAGATAAAAAAAAAAGGGTAACTTTATTTGTTAAAGGAAGCCTAATGATTATTTTGAATTGTCTATTTAATTTATACAACAAGTATATAAATATAGACAAAACAAGCAAATTATTCATTTAATTAATAACAACTACAAATACTAAACTCTCACCTTAACAAAAGTTCTTGAAGTCAATTCCAATGTGTTAACATCTAAAAGTTAATTGAAGAATATCACATATGACATTGATTTGGAACCCTCCAATTAGTAGGGATCGAATGATTTGAGGACATGTAATTCTTCCAAACCTCAAGTGTAGTGTTTAGGTCAGCTATTTTCCTATCCAACCCAGTACAACAATTAGCATGCATTGTGCAAACCTTGTTGAAATCTCTGCTCATTTGGCAAAACCCACCAAAATAATTTGTATCTAAAAACCTAAATTTCACCCCAAGCTTTCTCACGTATGTACCGTTTTTAATCTTACTGAAAACATCTTGCTCGTGTAGTGTAGGAGGATATGCGTGTCTTGAAGAAACCCAAAATTTGTACAATTTGATTGTGCGAGTGTTAGATCTTACGAAAAGAAAACCGTTGTTTGAAGGGTTTTGTATGTCGAATTGCCTGCCATTGAATCGATCACATGAGGTCTGGAAGTCTGAATCTGGGGTGAAATGTGGAAATGGATTTCGAAACCACATAATATCTGTATCCTGTGATATAAACAGTATAAATTATAATTACTTAATTAAATGTGATTGATCCAACAAAAGAGTTTAAAGTGCTACATAAAAATTGTTATTCATTAATTTATTTTGGACTATATATAAGCAACTAAGCAAATTGTTCATTTTGAGTTTTTCAGTTTTCTCTTTATCAGTTTTTGGTTTTTTTCATTTTTTTCAGTTTTTTTTCATTTTTTTTTTAAAACTACAATTTAGATTTTTTTTTTAAACATAACAAAATGTTCTTACGACATACATATGAGAATGAAAATAAAAAATTTAAAAAAAAATTAATAAGTAAAGAGTAAAAATTAGTTTTTGAACAACGAAATTCAATTTTATTTGTATTAAATCAAATTTAATAATATTGTTTAAATTCCAATACATAGTTACATACCCAAGAGGCCAAGATAATACCCTTCACGAGAATAGTCCTTAAGTACTAACCTCAAGAGCCTTCAAAAAAAAAGTACTAACCTCAAGAACGAATAATAATAATAATAATAATAATAATAATAATAATAATAATAATAATAATAATAATAATAATAATAATAATAATAATAATAATAATAATAATAATAATAATAATAATAATAATAGAGGAGTGGGGGCCCAGATTGTATCTCGGCTTTCCTATTGTAGGTTGTATGACTTTTGTTTTTGAGATATAATAATAATAATTATTATAATAATAATAAAAACAACAAAAAAAAATAATATTAATAATAATATTATTATTATTATAGGACGACGAGTATAATATATTTAATGATATATTATACGATTCTGAAATTCAATAATTCTAATAAAGTGTGAGAAGATTGTTCGTAATTTCCCCCATATTTTACTTTTTTTTTAAAAAAAAGTCTTATGAAGTTTCTGTCAAAAGAATTTCGTAATAAAGTTGACTTTTTAGAATTACTCCGTATTTGCATACCACGCTACTATACATTGGTTTCTTGCTTTCTTATCAGAATACGTAAAATGTTAATAATACAAAGAGTTAATATTTGAAAGAAAATACTTACCGTGAAAATAAAGTTGTAACCCAAGCTTAAAATAGTTTTCAAAAAATCAAGTCTTTCCCACATTATCTCCAAATACATAGGGGTCATGAACCCTGCCTCATTAGCCATCTCAGACGATTGCTTACTCTTAAGAAAATAACAATGGCAGATCAATTTCCGGCATCGATTATACGCCTTCTCATCCATGGCTATGGCTAGCAAATGATCGAGTAGCGGGGCAGTATTATTTCCAATTTTGAAACTCTCTAAGAAGATATCAAACATGGAGTTTGGTGCTACCCATGCCTCGTTCAAAGATGTTAAGATTACTGTTTTGTCCTTTGTTGAAGCCGCTTCTAGAACCTTCCTCAACTCATAATACTCATCTATAACCTTCATTTACAACAAGTCCATAGCTTTAAAATTAATTCAAGTCACGAGTTTACTTTTAATTAAGTTTTAACCTACATCAAATAAAATGTATTATAAATTTTACCATACAATATAACATTGAATGTGTTCATTACATTATCAAAATAGTCAATGTTATTGAATTGACTAGTTAAATATATCTAACTTTGTAGATTAACTTCATATAATAAATTGACTCTATATATTTCTAGATAAAAGCTAATGAGCATCCCCGAGGCGTTAGATAAGAGAATTAAAAGTGGAAATATTATTGTAAAACTAACATTAATTACACCAAACGACTCGTGATTTTATCATGCATTCCTAACTTAATACTGTTGTACTATTTTAACTAATAAAATTATTATTCCTTATCTAACGTTTCCGGACGCTCGTTAAGTAATAAGATCCATATTTCTATAACTATATTAATCTCCTTTTAATTTTAACATAATATTGCCGGGAATAATTTTACTACATACTAGGAATTAAATATTTTGCTATATTATTTTAACGAGGGCATTTTGTGAAAAACTACATTATAAAGCACTTTTTTTTGCGAAAAAAACTACCTAATAAAAAAATGTTGTAAGAAACTACCTTATAAAAGGGTAAATGTTGTAAGAGACTACCATTTGTCGGAAAGTCACCGTTGACTTTCGTTTTTCGACATTGACCACATCACTAGCCAATTACATGACTTTTAATTCACCCTTTCCCTCCTTTTTTCTTATAAGATAGTTTTTTCACAAAATGTCCTTTTAACAAAGAACTAGAAAACAATAAAAATCCAAGTAAAAGAAAAACAAAACAAAAACAAAACAAAACAAAACAAAGAGCTCACCGTGCCATTGATATCATATTGTGTAAAAGAGAAGCGCCCCAAACTTGGTAAAAACTGCCCATAATTGTTACTTGAAGAATAGAACAAAACAAGAAATGCAACTCCAAACGTCGAAAAAACCACTAAACTCGTTAAAACTCTTCCAAAAACAAATGGCAATGTTCGTAATGAATAATTATAATTCATAGTCGTCGTAATTACTCCCACAAATGGACTGCCCTCGTCGCTTTTTTCCTCCATAAATCTCCTTGCATCAAGTATATATAAAACCAGTAGTTTAATTTGCTTAGCTAAACAATGCGATTAATTAGAATATATCACATAATTAATATGTTTATAAATGGTTTATTTGAGTAAATTATACGAAGTAGAAGCTAGCTAGGTAGGAAATAAAGTTGAGATTAAGTTGATGAACATATATATTCTAATGTAGGAGGGGCTTCAATATTTTACAATGTAACGTCAAATGTATGAACAATATACAGATCTTAGCTGTATGTGAAATGGTCAATTATAAAATATTGGTAGCCACTTGTGATCCAGTACGAGTTTTAATTTAGTCTTAAATTAAATCGATTTATAGACAAATTTAATTGTTCAAATGTATAAATAATGTGTGGAAGAATATAATATACTCGTTTTATACAAGGTATATTCTTCTTGTATGCAACTTATTCCCTCCATTCTTTTTTATTTTTCAAACCAAGAGAATATAACCTTGGTTCTTTTTTTAGTTTGATCATCTAACATTTATAGAATTTTGCTTACCTTGTAAATTGTAATATATGGGATATATGCAGTGCACAAAAAATGTGTGAATGGATTATGCAGTCGACCGGTCGTGCATTGTTAGAATCATCATTATTCTTTCATGTTGTATTTAAGTGATTAATTACTTTAATGTTTGAATAATGACAACTTACCTAGTAATTGATACAACATTAGATAAACTAACTCAATTAGCAAAATGATAGAGTAACTTATTTAAAAAAAGATCATTTTGATCTTGTATATCATAACAAAAAGTAATTTAAGTCATAATCAAGTAGCTAATTAATAATAAGTTGCTACCTAGCTATTAGCCATGATGTATGATCAAATTCCGCCTACATTAATTTGTACCCTGTGTGGTTCTCACTGCATCAAACAATATATCAGATGCGTGCACATGAGATTGATTTTGTATTCATTTTTTTATTTTGCTAATTTACTCATTATTGATTTGTTTTGCAAGTAGCAATAAACTAGTGATATTTAATCTAGAAATCTAGATCATTAGCTACTTAGCTAGGGTTCCGGGTTCGGATATAATGCTGCAACTAGCATTATTATTTATTTTGTTACGTATAAATAATGAATACAAACCTAGGATTATACTCTGCATGCATGTGTAGCATTCTGGCAGAAGGGCAAATACAGTTGTCATGCAATTTTCAACTATTTCAAATAATGATATCAACGAAATAATTTTGAAGCTAAGTGTTGAGAATTTTACATTGCAAATCCCTAATTTGTAACATGACCCGTCATACAAACCACTAATAGTCTAAAGCATAGTGATTATATTTAGGACTTGTAATTCGCATGTGCATAATCTTATTAATTATGAAGTATTTTACGAGTACATCAAATCATATTAAAAATTAAAACAACGTCTTTACAATGTTACTAATTCTTACCCTTTTAGAGTAAGACAACCGACAAAAACTATATCTAAATCTAATGGAATGGAAATTTTGTATCACATATGTTGATATGTATAACAAAAATACTTACATGCATTCTTATTAAATCTTGTAGGACATGTACCTTATGATACTGAAAATCAAGGTTGACCAACAGGTTGGAGGCCCTCCTGATCTCCTTCCACCGCTACAAGAGGAGCTCGATTCACACCCCAAATAAGTGGGATTCCTATTTTTTTTTTCCCTACTTGTAAGGTGAATTCTCCTTACCCTCAATAAAATGTACCTTATGTTATTTATTTCTACCCCTAATTTAAACACTCACAGATGAATAAGTCTAATTGCCAAGTTGCCAACGACTTGCGCACAATTGCACAAAGGAAGGGGAGTCAGTTGGCCTGGCAATCTGTCACATTATACTAATCAAAAGACCAAAATTAAAATAATGTTAAAGAAGGTTGAAATACTAATAATATAAAACAATATGTTAATGGATTTCTTAAAGCTTCAGGTTGGAAAGCCAATTCGAGGATTAAATTTATTAAATTAAAGTGTAATGATTATTTATTTTCTAGGAAACTTTCATTGGCCAGGCCAGAGATTGTTAAATGGCTAAATAAATAAGTCAATGATGTAAACATTATAATAACATACATATGTACTTTAAACTATTGATCAACCAACTTGCAAGATCACAAAAAAAATTTACACAGTCTTAAATATTAGAGAAGAACCACAATTTTTTATTTATTTTTTTTTTTTATTTTTTTTTTTTTTTTTTTTTGGGAATTCTCTTTGGTAATCTTGTATATTTAAATTTAATTGCTTCTAGCATCAATGAATATTTTTTACTAAAATTTTAACTATAGTTAAAGTTGTTTGGTTAAATTAATTATTTTTTAATAATAAAAATTAAAAAAAACCCAAACTCCTCCCCTAGCCACCAGCAGCCCCTCCCCCTGCCAGCGGCCAGGCGCCCCACTCCTGCCCGGAGACGGTCGGCCTTCCCCACTTCGGTCGACGACATAGCCTTCCTCGCCGCACCCAAAACTACCAGACAATCCAAACCCGTTTTCTGGGTTGGTTTTAAAACCCTAAACGAGTTTGGGCTTTTAGGTGTTTTTGAGTGGGTTTTAGGGTTTATGGGTCGGCGAACATGGGAGGGGGTCGACGAGGAGTGGGAGACACTAATACGTATGAAGTACAAAGTAGGCTTTTTTTTTCCCACAAGAACTGAACTAAGATATTCGTCTTCTCATTAGCCCGTGAAAAGCGAGGCCCGTTTTAAGTGAGAATTACTAATAGTTGAGTTTGGCTAGTACCAAGACTACCAACTTGTTGTGGTGCATAGCCAAGGTGATATCTATCTATACTTACTATGTATAGTAAAATAATCACCAAAGAGGACACTTGGCATACTTTTGTGAAAAAATTTCCCTCCAAAATGCTATTTATTTATTTTCTATTAAAATTCTTTTATTAAATTTTATTTATGCAACACATAATTTAAGAATTTAAAAGATAGACATTAATAAATTCAAATTCGAAAAAAAAATAAAAATTGTTACATAAGTCATTTAATTTCAATTAACTATGTTTAATTCCAATCGACTATATAGTCTATAATTATTAATAAATCTTATTTTATAAATCATGGCACGGGGCCAAAAACTAGTACTTGGCTAAAGTAGACCAATAGAGTGACTAAGCGAGCTTGTGTGTAAGTTGGGTTAGGCGGTTAGCCTTAGTACGCCAACTAACCGAGTTTGTTAATTAGCCCAGGCTAAATGGTCTAAACACTAGACAATTCATTAAATTAAAGGCTACAAGTTATTTAGTGAGTTAGGAGATTTTTAATTTATATACTTGTATATAACATGGACTTATCCACTTATGGTATATGTGATCGAAAAATTGGCATGTTGGACCGATTTGATTTGATTTGATTTGAGTTGAGTTGGAGGTAAGTTCATACATTATCTTTTAACATGGACTTATGGAGCATCAAGTCAAATCAATTCAAGTTGGGCTTTTCTAAACCATTCAAGCCTTTTAATAGTGAGCTAATATGACTTTGCAGTGGGCTGTTTGAAGATTAAAACACAGGTATCATAACTGATCCAATCTCTTGCCCGTTTTCATGGTTGGACCATTCTTGAAAACCTAACATGATCTTTGACAAAAAAATTCTCAGTCTTGAAATAAAAAATAATAAAAAAAAAAAAAAAAGGAAAATTTGTAAATTACCACCCATAAAGGGGTCCTATTTTGAAATTACCACCCATTAAAACTTTTATTTTAAATAACCACCCATTAAATTAAAAAACATTTCAGATTACCACCTTTTATGAAATTCCGGTGGAAAATCCTGTTGAGGGCCCCACCTTATTAACTTCCTTCCTTTTTTTTTCATTTCCCTCAACCTAACCTTTCTGATTGAAACATTAAACTCAAAAAAACATTTTCTCTCATCAATTTCTTCAATTAATTCATCGAAAAGCATCAATCTTTCCCCTTTTTCTTCCTTTAATTATCTGTCAACTTTGCAATTACCCCTTAAGGGTTGAATCAGAACCCTAACATTTTTTTTTCTGCAAGAAATCACCATTTGATCGGAGCTTCACCTACGAGCTTGCATTTGCTGTTGAAGTCGCCATCTTGGGGTGTTTTCTGGGGACCAAAAGCGCGTAGGTGAAGCTCCTGTCAAATGGTGATGTCAATGGCGACGCTTGAGGTAAGCAATTGGGACCCTTTACAATTTCAGACACGTAGCCTAATTGCCAAAAAAAAAAAAAAAAAAAAAAAAAAACCCAATTTTAAAGCCCAGGAACCCTAATTCCAAAATTGCAGAAAACCCCCAATTTTATTGCCCCAGGAACCCTAATTCCAAAATTTTAGACATGTACCAGCAGCAATTTGAGGAAATTTGGATGAAATTTGGGGCAAAAGTTGTTAATTGATGTTGGATAATTTATAAAGAAAAAAAAAATCGAGGAGGGAAACATTCAAAAGAGTCAAATTCGCCATTTTTAGCTGTTATGTGGGGCCCTCAAACGGATTTACCACCGGAATTACAAAAAAGGTGGTAATCTGAAAAAAAAAATTAATTTAATGGGTGGTTATTTAAAATGAAATTTTTAATGGGTGGTAATTTCAAAACAGGACCCCTTTTTGGGTAGTAATTTACAAATTTTCCAAAAAATATTATAAAAAAAAGTCACATAGCATTCGTGGAGTTTTAATTAAAAGTAAAAGTTTTTTTTAAAAAAAATGAAATTTGATTACGAGGTTTTTTTTTTTTTTTGGCCAATGAATAAAAGAGGTTAATGCTTGAGACTTTGAGAGTACAAGGAGGAATTAAGGCAATCCCCTACTCCCACGCAAATTTAGTTGGTAGTGTTTGAACTTGTGACCTCAAAGTTACATAGTGAGCTTCCCACCAACTTCACCAATCTTTGATTGGTAACTAAACTGGGGTTATTTTAAAACGTATTTATGCACTTTCATGGAATAAAACGTATTTAGGCAATCCCCTACTGTTCACGTAGGCTAGTTCGTTATTTTTTTAATTTTTTCTAGTTTTCAATTTTTTTATGTAGTTAACTTTTTGGTTGTCAGTTTTCTTGATAATCATGACTTTAACAAGTTAGACTAATTTAAAATTTGATCCTAATATGACATAAACCATATGATTTTTCAAAACATAAAGCTGAAATTTAAAGTGATACCGAATGAGCCCTTAAGTAGCGGTTTAACCTTTAAATTACTATCTTAGGACCTTATTTTTTTGGGACTTGAATTGAGCAAGAACTTGGAGTACTACACACTCACCAAATATATATATATATATATATATATATATATATATATATATATATATATATATATGTATATATATATATATATGTATATATATATAATAAAATCTGAGCTTATGTGGACCATGTATATAAGTTTTTTTTTTTATTTTTTTTATTTTAAGAAATCATAAATATATTTTGTTCCAATGCAAAAATGTAAAAAAGATTTTTAAAAAAACCATGTTTTTGTAAGGAATTAATCTAGTACCATAACTTCTATTTTGTTCAATTAATCCACTTCAACTGATGTTACCGTCTCAGTAAATAGCTTTTTGAAAAAATTGTTAATTTTTTTCACTTACTTATTGATAAGTAAAGGTATCATTGATCAAAGTTTTGCATTGACATGCGTATACGGTGTTTCACTTAAAATAAAAACGGATGTAATGGGTACGAGTAGTAAACAATAAAGAGCTAATGTAATTGGGTTATGTGTGAGAGAAAGAATTTAAAAAAACATTGGCCTCAGTTTTAAAATTGAAAGTTTTGCAAAATTTCAAAATAATAAAAATGTTGTATAGTAGATATTAAGTAATGACCTAAATCGAAGACAAGTGTGGTAAGGATTTAATAATGATCGACCTAATATAATAAACATAAATAATTGTCATAATTTGTAAATGCTCGTATCTAATCTAATACTCCCTCCGTTTTTAAATATTTGCTCCACTTTCTATTTCCGTCCGTTTTTAAATACTTGCTCCATTTTCTTTTTTGGAAAGCTTTAACAATATTTAATTCAATTCTCACACCTAATGGACCCAACATAATACTCTCTCTCATCCTATTCTCCTCTATTTTTGCTTTAAATTTTTTATTATCCCAATTAGGCCCCGTTCTTTAGAGCTGCTTTGCTCTGCTCTGCTCTGCTGAAATCTAATTTGCTCTGCTGAAATCTATACTGTTCTGCTCTGCTCTGCTCTACTTAAAATTAATACTTAATATTTAATTATTATAATAATAATTAATATTTAATAAGAATAATAATAAATAATTAATATTTAATAATAATAATTAATACTTAATAATAATAATAATAACAATAACAATAATTAATTATTGATATTTAATAAAAATAATAATAATAATAATAATTAATTATTAATATTTAATAATAATAATAATAATAAATTAATAATAATAATAGTTAATATTTAATAATAATAATAGTAATTATACTAATATTAATAATAATAATACTTATAACTAATAATATTAATTATAATAACAATAATTGATTTTTATAATAACAATTAATATTAAGATAATAACTACTTCCTCCGTCCCAAAAAGAACGACCCATTTGGCCAAAATTTTGTCCCAAAAAGAATGACCCATTTGCATTAAAACACCACCAATTTGCAACAATATTTGTGCAAAATTAGCTTCCCCATATAAAAATTTCATTTTCCATGTTATTTTATTACTTTTTCTCTCTATTTTTTTACAAACCTCATGTAAATTTATCTTTCCAATATACTTTTACTTCTTTTTACTTAACTTCCTTAACCCGCGTAATCAACCCAAATGGGTCGTTCTTTTTGGGACGGAGGGAGTAATATTTAAAGATAATACTAACTATAAATTTTTAATAATAATAATATTTAATAATAATAATTATTATAATTAATATAATAATAATAATAATTAATATTTAACTTTAAAAATTTAATGATTATAATAATAATAATAATAATAATAATAATAATAATAATAATAATAATAATAATAATAAATAAATACTACTACTACTAATAATAATAATAAATATTTAATAATAATAATAATCAAATCTGCTCTGCTCTGCTCTGCTCTGCTCGGCTCGGCTCTGCTCTGCTTTGCTCTGCTGAAATCTGTTCTGCTCTGCTTTGCTCTGCTGAAATCTGTTCTGCTCTGCCCAGAAGCTCAAAAGAACAGGGCCTTACCCCACTACCTTTATATTTTATTACTTTCTCCTAAAACTTAAAAAAAAAAAAAACAAGTGTTGCGAGTATTTACTATTTAGACCATTCGATAGACATTTATGGTTTCTACTTTCTAGCGGTTCGTGCCAAATTGCAAGGTTCAAATGTAAGAATATTTGTGTGCTTTCAAGACGACAAGGCAAGCAACAGAAACGCAAAGGAGCAGCAAGGCAGACAAACAGTCATCAGTCTCTCTCTCTCTTCACACTAGCCCTGCAATTTGCGCGCGCAAACCAGGTACCTTCTATTTTTGATTAATTTTGGGTACAATCTTGCATTTTCAACTAGTTTATGCTTTGAATTTTTCTGGGTTTTCTTGACATAATTCCTCACTCAATTTTTCTTCTGGGGTTTTTCTGGGTTTGTGTTTCTCAAGGGTTTCAAGAAAAAAACAGCGAAAAAGCTGGGAATTCACATGTACAGGTTAACAATGAAAGCGGTTGCTAGTTCAATGCCGCTGTCACTTCCAAAATGGCGCCCAGTTGTTCTTCTTCTACCTTCTTCACTCCACAGTTGCTCGTCTCTTCGTTCTTCTTCACTCCCAATGTACTCTCTCTCTCTCTAACTTTTGATTTGCTTTAGTCAACATTGTGGGGTTTTATGCAAATTATGAAATGGGTAATAATTGTTTGTTGGTCTGTTCAGCTTATTTTGTTGGGTTAATATATGTTTAAGGGAAAATTGGTATTGTATTAGTCAAATTATTAGGAGCAGGGTAGTTTGTGTGTAAGGATTTAATTTTGTTTGGGAAACATTTGCACTTGTTTGGCTAAAATTGAAGTACAGTATTTGTGTTGATACTTGTGTTAAGAGAGTGTATAGGATTTGTTGTGTTATGAGAGTGTTGCATAGATGTATGTTTCATGTTGGGTTTTTGTTATTGTTATATACAATGACTTGTTATTTACTGTAAAACGGCCTAAACGGGTATTATTCAAGGCGGAGTTTGTAGAATCTAGCCGTTGAGATTGAGGGAGAGGTGAATTCTAGTTCCAGTATGAGTATATAAGAAGTAGGATTGTATTATACTTATTTATACTATTATTGAGAAATGGATTAAAGTGAGCAATGTCAGTCTGTGAAAGTTTTTTAAAAAGTTTTTACTGCTTTGGGAGAGATATGACTTAAAAACAAAGTCTTGCAGTCGTTTCCTGACCGGTCTAGTTGTTATTCTACATAGGAAAGTAGATAGTGTATTCGGGCAATGTAGAATGTTGGGCGTTGTAGGTACGAGGAGCTTTTTTGAGGTAATCGAGATAGGTGGATCCGTGGATGGCATAAATAAAGAGTACTTTGGTAGGAACTAGGAAGCAATTGTAGTTTTTTGCTGCTAGTTTTTACAAAGATCTATGATAAGTATATGTACAATTATTTCGGATATAGTAACACTAACACCTGAGGGTGATTAGCCGGGATGGCAATTGGAAATCAGCTAATAAATAAGTTTGAACTGTGGGATCAAATTACCTATAAGCATTTTAAAATAAGATGTACTATGTTAAGAAGCAATTGCAACAAGTACAAAAATACCTATTCAACTGACATCTGTCAAATCTTAAACCTTTTTATCCTAAGTTTGACATCTAATTGTTTGTCATCAAAATTATGTCAAAGGTTTAAATGGGTCATATTTTTTTTGTACATTTGTCTTTATTCGACTCATTGTTTTCTTTTCTTGTTTTGTTCCTTGAAACGAAAAGATGTATGATGACATTCACTTTTACCTTCTTCCCCTTCCTCCTCTCCCCTTCCAAATAGGGGGAAAAAAAAAAGAAAAGAAATTTGATTTGTGCTATTGCTTAGTTGCAGAAGCAGACAGAGTGAAGGAGTGCAATATTACAGAGATAAAGAAGCTCTGAAAGGAACAACTAGGAAAAACAAGAAAGCTAAAGAATGGAAAGATGTTCTGAGCGAAAAGGACAATTCCCATGTTTTCTGGTGGAAAGAGGTCCTTAGCTATGTGCTTTCTCATTGACATTCATCCCTGCCCATATACATGTCTCTGATGTCTACACTTGTTTACACGTGCACACAAATTTGTATATTTCAACACTTTTATGCATTTCTTTATTTATACATAGCTTACATCTATATTCTTCCGTGTTCCTATGTTGTAGAAATTAGGTGCATGCAGGAAACCTTCAACAGTTCAACTTATTAAGAGACTTGTCTACTCAAACTTGCTTGGGTTGGATGTTAACTTGAAAAATGGGAGGTAAGCTAATATAACTGTCAGTTATTAACTGATTGTTTTTTCTGAACTTTGGCATTTTTCTTTGTGAAATTAAATTTCTTAGATAAATGCTTTTCTGTTGCTTGTATTAGATGTTGACTGGAAGTTAGGGGGTAAGTTTGGAATAGTAGATTCCATTTTGTTTTGGTTCCACATTTATATCTGTTTTTTTGGTGACTGATTTTTGAATAAATCATATATAGATCCTTGTCATCAGAGGAATGATGACAAGTTGTTCAGCCTTTATATACTTACATGGAATACCTTTTCTTTATGCAGTTTAAAAGAAGGGAACCTTAACTGGGAAATGTTACAGTTCAAGTCAAGGTTTCCACGTGAAGTTCTGCTATGTAGAGTATGCCTTCATCTGATTTACTGCCCTTGTTGTTATCACACTTAGCTTCATAATCCTCTGCAGTGGTAGGTTAACTTATACCTTCTTTCCATTTCCTTTTTTCAGGTTGGGGATTTTTATGAAGCCATTGGTATCGATGCTTGTGTTCTTGTTGAATATGCTGGCTTAAATCCATTTGGTGGCTTGCGCACGGATAGTGTTCCAAGAGCTGGCTGTCCTGTGGTGGTATTGAAATGACTTCTCTTTTTGTTCCTGATAATTTCATCATCTCATGCTATGTGGGAGCACATGACATAGCTTCTACTTTGTTTTAACTGTTACTATAGTAGCAGGATTGCAGGAATGTGAACTAATTTGAAACCTGTGTTTTATTCTGGATACTGTCCAGCTTATTCAGTGCTTTGTTAAAAGGAAAGGTCCCTCTGTGTCTTTTCCTTTTCTTTTCAGTACTAAGACTACTAACTGGTAGAGACGTAGAGTCGTTTCATGATTATCTAGTTTCCAAAATAAGATATATCTATGTTTATGTTATATTTTGTATTGCTGTCAAGTGGGCTTATTCCCTTGCCTTTATTTTTACTCATTTAATACTAAGAACAAATGGGTTTTGAACATGCTGTGTTTTATAAGGACATCTCAGAATAAATAGAAGCCTTTTGGGGCTTATAATTATATCCTTCAGAAAGGGCTAGCTCATAGCCAATTTTTTCACTTCTCCCTATGATTAATTCAGATATGTCAGAAAATAATGTTTCATAAGACCCTTTTATTTTATTTTATTTTGAGGAAAATGTTCATAAGACTAAAATTTATTTATACCTCTGTCAAATATGGAGGTTTGTAAAGATATCTTTATTTTACTCTGGCATTGCTGTGAACTTTGCATGCTTGATAATTCAGCACCCCCCCCCCCAAAAAAAAAAAAAGTGTTTATTTGCCTGGGGATAATTTACTGATTCTTTAATGGAAATCTCTACTTTCTTTATTTGGGTTCTCAAGTGAATTTATCTCTTTTTGTCTGCATGCCAATTCTCCTATGAGATTTACTGTATATAATGTACTTTTGCAGAATTTGCAACAAACATTGGACGACCTGACTCGCAATGGCTATTCTGTTGTGAGTATTCTAAATACTATTGTATTGTTTAAAGCTGTCTCCATTAACATTAATAGATCTACATATAGTCTCATATTTAATCCATGAAGAAGTCAAAAGCTTATTACATGAATGGCTCTACTAGCCTGCTAAGTGTTCCAATGACATACTTGTCTTTAACTTATCCCTTGCTGTGTTTAGGACTTTAGGGTCTTTGTCTTTTGTAGAATTGAAAAACTAAGAGCAGAAGAATTGTCTTCTGTTTATATTGTACTTTAGGTTAGTTGACTGACTGTACATACCAGTATTTATTAATTCCATATAATTGCCTGAAAGTTTCCTTCAAAAATTTTCCTTTTGAAATTACTTTAAATTAAAAAAAAAATGTACAATTATTCTTAAAATATGAGTTATGTTATGGCACTCCACATGAAAGGCATATAAGAATCTGAATTGAATTGGAAAATTTTTATGAGTTGCTCACCTGGTATTTTTTGTATAATTTGATTAGCCAAACAATTTGGTTTTCCTTTGCAGTGCATAGTTGAGGAAGTGCAGGGTCCAACTCAATCTCGTTCTCGGAAGGGTCGTTTTATATCTGGGTATATATATGTATATGATATTTTGGATTCACTTTTCTTTTTCCAATCAATTATTTCTGAGTTTGCTTTACTGGCTTTTCCTTTATGGGCCTTGTGGCGCCTTTGACGAGGAGTCGTTTAACATTGTTATGCTGTTCAAGAATCATGTCATATAACTGACTACTGTTGTTGGTTGAAACCTATGGATTTTGAAGGGACAATCACTTTAGTTAAGTAGGTAATGTGATTTTGAAAAAGGTGTCAAATCCCTTGTGAATCATGAAACCGCTTAAAAAGTTAAAAAGTAGTAATGGTCTGATATTGGGGTTTGAATTTTCCATTGTTATGCACAATCTTTGTACTCCCTTGCATTGCATGAGGAACATGAGGTCCATGACTGACAGTTTTGTCTGGAAGTGGTATCACAGAATACATTGAGTTGTCTCTATTTTTTACAGAAACTAGGATATATATATAAGGTTGAAAGTAGCTCTCCCTAATGACGACATGTTATATTTTTTCACTACTGTGCCAAAAAGAGGTTGGAAAAGAATGTCACCTCTCCCTAGTTGGGATGCTGTTGTTTTCAAGTCCTCTATTTCAAATGGGCAAGTTTTAGTGTATTTTTTTTTTTTTAGAGAGAGAGGGAGAGAGGGAGAGAGAGAGAGAGATTGCCTGGAAGGAGCAAATTAGCAAAATGAACATCTTGTTATATTGCTTTCATTCCTTGAATTTCATCCTTCACATTTGCAAGAAAAGTTGTTAGCCAATGAGATGGTTTCTGTGGCATGACTTCATCTGCACTTGGGGTGGTGGTTGTCTTGAAAGCATCAATTATTTACCTATTAAAAGATCCTTGCTGATGATAGGATGCCTGCTGGTTATCAATATTTTCATAATCCCATTCTTAGCTAAAGTTCCTCCTATGTCCTGTTTTGTCTGTGACTTTCTACCCATTATTGCTCAACAGCAAAGGTTGCTTTTCAGAGGTGCATGAATATATTGGTCAAAGGAAATGGATGTCTGTGTATGTTGTCTTAAGCTTGGATTTGCTGGGTTTCAGTGTGAGCTAACTTGTTTTTGATGCTTAGGCACGCCCATCCAGGAAGCCCATATGTATTTGGCCATGTTGGGGTTGATCGTGACCTTGATTTTCCTGAACCAATGCCTGTTGTTGGTAAGAGAGAAGTTGAATATGTTAATTATATCTTTGTTTGGTTGTGCTATGTCAAGATAACTTTTTTTGAAACACTTTGGTAGTGCCTTTTAGTTTTGGATTGAAGTTCAAAAATAATAATGAATATGGTGGACTAGCTCTTACTTCAGTTAATGATGCTGTAGCTCCTGTTCTTGTTATACTTTTTTCTTTTGAGTGGGTGGTCTGGGTTAAAAACTTAAAATTTCCTGTTAAGTGTACTGTTTTTGGATATCTTTCTTTCTTTGGTTGGCATCTTGGTCAAAATTATTCTTCCCCTTGTTGAATTTTTTCTGCAACCTATTGAGACTAATGATTTACTGAGTATTTGATTTGATTTCTGTTTTCAGGGGTGTCTCGTTCTGCAAAAGGCTATTCTTTAACCTCAGTCTTGGAGACTTTGAAAACATTTTCTGTTGAGGATGGCTTAACTGAAGAAGCCTTAGTCACAAAGCTCCGCACTTGTCACTGCCATTATTTGTTTCTCCACAAATCATTGAAGCACAACTCTTCAGGTGTGCATCTTTGCCTTCAAGTCATGTATTTATATGTGAATATCCTATTCTCATGCCTTGTATTCAGATGCTCCAGTTGTGGTGTTAATATCGCTGATGCTTTGCTATCCTTTTGCTCTAGGTTTTAATTTCTCTAGAACATACTTTGCAGAGTTGATGAACACATCCTTTTTTGTTTGTAATCTTCAATGATACTTTATCAATCCCCAATAGTGCTTACTCTTGACATACACTTTGTATTTGGGTTTGATTTGTCGTCTATGGACCACTTATATTGAAGTAATTGGATAAACATTATTCAAGTCATATTATACGTAGTAGTAAATAGCTATTGATTTTAGAAGCTATTGACAGTTGTTGAATGAATTAATGTCACCAATTTCCCTAATTACAGAATCAGATGCTTCATGCTTCCCTTGAAGAACCAATAATTATTCTTTGTTTTTTGGTTCTTTAGCCCTCTGTAAACTAATCAGGGTTTAAGGGTACATGCACTTTGAGTCACGATCTTGCCAGTTGCAGGATCATACTGGGTGGTGATTTTGGCTTCATTATTATAGGGTATTTTGGATGGAAATTTTTATGAAATTAAATTTTAGTTTTTACAATTGAACAATTCCTTTTCTCACATGAAGATGCTTTGATTCAGGAACTTGTCGCTGGGGAGAATTTGGTGAGGGAGGATTGCTGTGGGCAGAATGCAGCTCTCGATACTTCGAATGGTTTGAAGGTGACCCCGTCAAAGAGCTTTTGCTCAAGGTTGATTGCTTGAAGAAGCTAATGACTGGATATCTTATGCCTATCCTTTTGTTAGTTCTGTATGATGTTTTTCTGTGTTATGTTTAAGCTTAAGTTAACATGCAGGTGAAGGAGCTTTATGGTCTCGAAGATGTAGTTGTATTCAGAAATATAGCCGTTCCTTCTGAAAAAAGGCCCCGTCCTTTACACCTTGGAACTGCCACACAGATTGGTTGGTGCAATTTGTAATATTATTTAGCTCTTGACTTTCTCTCTCTCTCTCTCTGTTTTTTTTTTTTTTTTTTTTTTTTGGTCATGTATATTTTTGATGTCTTCAGGTGCCATACCAACAGAAGGTATACCTTGTTTGCTAAAAGTGTTACTTCCATCAGGTTGCACTGGTTTGCCCCAATCGTAAGTAGTTTATTTTCTTTATGTTGTTGAATCATTGTTCATCTTATGTAATTTGTCGGTATGAAAAATCTGCCTTCTACTTTTTAGAAACATGAACTGGAATGCTTTTTGAAGGTTTAGGGCTTGTATGGATTTGCTTCCTTTTTAATTGCCCTGAATCTTTTCAATATAGTGATAAAGTGTATAATTGATATAGCTTTAGCCTTGTTTTACCAAACGAATCTCTTATCTTATAAATTTAAGCATGCACTGATGGTCATCCAGTTTCTTCACAAGTCTTTTTTTACTGGCCCCAACCAATCCTTACCTTGTGGGATTATAGCTTTATTGGGATTTTGAGTGCTATTATCTCAAAATTGAAAATTTTGTTTCAGGTATGTTAGAGATCTTCTTCTTAATCCTCCTGCTTATGCTGTAGCAGCTACAATTCAAGGTATGTAGATATAGGCTTGAGGCCATGAAGTAAGACTTGGGGTAACCAGCTGCCAACGTATATTTTTGGCTTTCAAATGGCTGGATTGATTGTTTTTGATTCATTGAAAGAAATATATTGAAACTAACATGTAAACTAATATGTCAGTGCTTGTTATAATAGTCTGATAGAATGCCTGTACACTGCAATGTCATTGAATTGCTAAAACAGACTCTATTAAGTACTTTGCAAGTACCGTAGAGTTTATTATACTAATGCATCAACATCAACACTAACATCAACTTCTATATTATGTCAATGCTTTGAAGACACTCCCACCTATTGCTAGGTTTGAGGGGTTGGATGTATGCCGCCCTACCCCTATTTTATTATAACTGAGAGGTATTTTCCATTTGACTCTTGATCTAAAATTAACAAATGTCAGTAGTTTCAGCACCCAGTATTCTTTTCATTACCCCATCTGAATTAGAAGCAGATACTTTGATTTAATATATGATTTACACTTATGAAATTATCTAAGACCTTATGGATTCTCTATGATGTAGCTGTCTAATGTACCTCTAAATTATTTGCAGAAATATGCAAACGCATGAGCATTGTGACATGCTCAATACCTGAGTTCACATGTGTATCATCTGCAAAGGTTATCCTCTAGTCTCCTTAATATATGATTTATCCATTTGTACTGATTTAGCATTATCTCTAGGCTTCTGGTCTGGTAAATATCCGAAGTTTCCCTCATTGTTCATCATTTCTGTCTTGACTTTGTATTCATCTGCCTATATGGTTTATCTAGTTAGTCTTGTTAAACTCAAAGATTTTTGTAGATTCTATGTCCATTCTTCTGTCTTAAAGTCAAAACATGTGGTATCCCCCATCCCTGGGAATGCAGTAAGCTAATCAATACATTTACAACTAGGATCTAATTGAAATTGTATATCTTAGTCTGAGGATACATCTTAGTCTCCTACACTCATCCTTGCCTCAAGGAAGAGCCTGTGAGAGGCTATGTGTCTACTTCAGAAGCGATTTGTTTCCACATGTTTAAGTGATCCGCATGGCAATCATAAAAGAGTATAGGATGCAAAACTTCAGCTTTAAAATCAAAACATTCATTTTCAGAATACAGAGCTACTGAGCTACACATTTAATGACTATATGAGTGATGTGCATGTAATGTGTGATGACTCAAAAGTCACTGATGCAGTGCATTGCAAAGTATTTAAAATAATCAAGTGTATGGTGCATATGCTCCTTAAATGCGTATGTACCATCAACACATCTTTATACCCATTTTCTGTGTTTGTTAGACACAAACTAGCTGTGGACCTTTCATAGAATTGCATGCTGCAGGTGCTCTAATAGACTACTGCTTTGTTCTTTTCTAGATGTGAGTGTTTCTCCAAGATATGATATGTAGGGTAAGCGGTAACCAAATAATCTGTAAGCAGTAATGGCTTGCTTAAATTGCAAACCCTCTTTTTTTTTTTTCTTTACCTGTCTTCTTGATATTGATCTGCTGCATAGAACCTTCTTCCTTTCTGTATATAAACATATGCATGTCTGTATGATTGTATCCGTGCATCAGGCATCTCATCATCTTTTTTTCCTTTCTGAAAGTGCTTGTTTTTCCATCCACTCTTTTGAGCAAGATATAGTTGGATATCTAATTGTGGATTTTTCATCTGCAGCTTGTCAAGTTACTAGAGCTGAGAGAGGCTAATCATATTGAGTTCTGCAGAATAAAGAATGTTGCTGAAGAAATATTGCAGTTGCATGATAAATATGAGCTTCGTGAGGTCCTCGAATTATTGATGGTTCCTACTTCGGTGGCAACTGGATTGAACCTCGAATTTGACACACTAGTGAGTTTGCAAAAGATTATCTTTTTCAAAAGTGACTACTTATATTATATGCTCTTTTATGTTTTTGCAATTAAAATTAGGAGCTGACTAAGAATATGATACAATGGATTGGAATTTATACTACTTGAAGACAGAAGGAAGCTGCCTCTTTAATGGACTAGTCCTAATTGTGGGGCATAGTGTCTGAACTGTTAATCTGAAAATGTAGATGTTACGGATCTAGCTTTTTGATGTTACAGGCATAAATGCATAATTAGTTGCACTGGTAGGGACTGATGTGAAGCTGAATGAAAAGATATTTAGTCAAATAGGCAACCTTTAAGTTGATATCAAAATGAAATGAATTGATGAATTGTCTTTTGAAAACAGATCTTTATTTTTATTTTGGGTGAGGGGGATGTAGTATGTCAACCATTGAACTGGCACTCCGAATTTTTGCTATGCTAGCTAATAACTTTTATGGAATTTGTATTTCCTCATGAGTGTTGGTTTTGTTGGCTAACAGTTTTTTTTTTTTTTTTTTTTTAATATGTTAAATTTTCTTCCAGGTTAATGATTGTGAATGGGTGTCACGTAGAATTGGTGAGCTTATTTCACTAGATGGTGAACTTGAGCAACAATTAAGTTCTTTCCCGCATATTCCAAGTGATTTTTTTGAAGACATTGAATCTTCTTGGAAAGGGCGCGTGAAAAGAAAGCATATGGAAGATTTTTATGAAAAAGTTGATGAAGCAGCCAAGGTCCTTGATATGGCGGTAGGTGCATATATCTCCTGGATTTTGATTGTGCTCTTCCATAGCTGTCTTTGTTTCACAATACTTCATTTGTTGGATTCCAAATTCTGCAATGAAGTCTGGATGGTGTACGGAGACAGAATCACAAAATATTGACCGTTCTGATAAATGATACTCTAACGGTACATTATTCAGGCTTGTTACCAATTCCTGCTATTGTGCTCTTTCATAACTACTCTGTATGGATTTTATGTTTAGTTAGACTAAATTTTACAATGCTCTCAGGAGCATGATGCTCATCATGATCACAATAGAACATGCAGTTTAAAATTTTTAGAAAATAGAGAAATTTGTTTGCATGGTTAATTTTTTTTTTTCTTTCTAAAATATATGTACATATTCTTCTCAACACAATTACATATTATGCACATAAACAAATTGATATTGTTGCTGTTGAAAAAATACGCAATAGCAATTTAGTAAAAGTGAATTTGACACGCTGCAATGTTATTCTGGTTGCAGCTGCATGTTCTTTATACGCACTTCCTTTGCATCATACATTCATTCTCTTTCTATCATACGGGGATCATGATGTAATTTGAGCAAAGTCATGTTTAAATTTATGTGTCAAGACGTGATTTCTCCGAGAAAAAAAGTATATGAAACCATCAACCAAGCTCCTTGCATGAGGATTCTACTTTTGACAGGGGGTTAAATCTTAATTGTTTGTATCCTTGCTCCTGTGACCAAAGAATTGAATAGCACTCCAGTTTGCCTTGGATTGGAGTATACAAACACATTTAGGATTGTTAGTGGGGATGCTTATTGTAGCTGTCATATTTTAGAGCTCTGTCCTGCTAATTTGGGTTAAATGCATCTATTCATCACTCCACATGACTCAATTGCTGTTGTCTTTTTTGTATTTGTTACAGTTTCTAAACGGAATTTACAGACTTACAGCATAAGATACCTTCCAATGACCATTTGTGCCTTTTCATAATTTAGGTATCGGAGGATTTTCTACCCATTATTTCAAGGATAAGAGCTTCTATAGCGCCACTTGGGGGGCCAAAGGGTGAAATTCTTTATGCTCGAGAACATGAGGCTGTTTGGTTTAAAGGAAAGCGGTTTGTACCATCAGTATGGTCTGGGACCCCAGGGGAGCAACAAATTAAACAGCTGAAACATGCATTAGATTCGAAAGGGAAGAAAGTCAGTGAAGAATGGTTTACCACGACAAAGGTGGAGGATGCATTGATGAGGTTTGCTTCTGATTTGTAACTAGAATTGAATAATGATGTTTTTTTTTTTAAAAATCATGGAATAATGATTTAACATTGAAAAATGCTTAAGAAATAAGTTTTGGGTTTCAGGTACCATGAAGCTAATGAAAAGGCTAGAGCCAAAGTTCTTGAACTGCTGAGGGGTCTGTCTGCTGAGTTGCAACATAAAATTAATGTTCTTGTCTTTGCATCCATGATGCTTGTTATTGCAAAGGCTCTATTTTCACACGTCAGGTTAGTGTTGCAGAGTTGCACATTCTAGACTCTTATTATCTGTCAGTACTCTTGCTATCTTTCAAAGCAGTTTAAATTTTCCTTAATAGTTGACTTAGGATGGTATTCCTTGGTTGATGTAATTAATGGCTTTATCAAGTCTTTTTGCTAGGGAATCTTTATTGCTAAGGTGTATGACTCTTATATATGTGTCTCAGGACATTTGGCAAAAGTGATAATATGAGCACTGTTTATGCCAGGCAGAGAGATTGAGCTTCATATTTAATAAAATTTAAACCTTCTGGCATTTAACATCTACTAGTTGTTGCCCGTCCAAAAAAAACATCTAGTCGTTTTAACCAGCCAGTTGCAATGTCTTCACAGTTGATCCTTGATACATGTGTAACTGAGTTTCTTTTTATTTTTATCTTAGCAAAATTTCTAATATTAGGACTACGTTTTTGCCATCTGAGAGCTGGAAAATTTGGACACCAGATCAAGTAATGCAACTAATACATGCCAATCATTATTTGTATTTGCAGTGAAGGAAGGAGAAGGAAATGGGTCTTTCCTACGCTGGTGGAATTTAGCAGCTCACAGGTAGTATTCCTGATTCCGATGACCCCTCCCCCCCCCCCCCCCCCTCCCCTAAAAAAACAAAGAAGAATCCCTCCTTCCTTCTCCTACCCTTTCCTGAAGTACTGATCCTTCCTCTTGCCAACTGGGTCTTTGATGTATCCATGTCTGTATACAGAATGGAAAGCTGGATGGTGAATCCTTAAGCATGGAGATGACTGGTCTATCCCCGTACTGGTTTGATATAGCTCAAGGCAATGCAGTGTGCAATACTGTCAACATGAAATCATTATTCCTTCTAACAGGACCAAACGGAGGTGGTAAATCAAGTTTATTGAGATCAGTCTGTGCAGCCGCTTTACTTGGAATATGTGGGTTTATGGTTCCTGCAGAGTCTGCTTCAATCCCACATTTTGATGCTGTTATTCTTCACATGAAATCCTATGATAGCCCTGTTGATGGGAAAAGCTCTTTTCAGGTATGTCACCTGGGATATCTATAAAATAGAAGATTTTAAAGAATAAATACCTAGTGGCTAGTCTGCAATTACATTCAGTTGTTTATGCCTGGACTGCAATCAAATTTCTGATTTAAATGAAATTTTTGAATACAAAAAATTCAGATAGAAATGTCAGAGATGCGTTCACTACTATCTGCAACAACTTCAAGAAGTCTTGTTCTCATAGATGAAATCTGTCGAGGAACAGAAACAGCAAAAGGAACTTGTATTGCAGGTAGTATTGTTGAAACTCTGGATGCAATTGGTTGTTTGGGCATCGTATCAACTCACTTGCATGGAATCTTTGATTTGCCACTGAGAAGAAGCAAATCTGTTAACAAAGCAATGAGTGCAGAATTTGTTGATGGTCAAACAATACCAACTTGGAAGTTAGTAGATGGAATCTGTAAAGAGAGCCTCGCATTTGAAACTGCCCAAAGAGAAGGGGTACCTGAAACACTAGTCAAACGAGCTGAAGAATTATATCTCTCTGTATATGCAAATGAGATGCCTTTGAAATATGACAAATCTGATTGTTTTGGCTCTACTGCTATTGTGAATAACTCTAATGAAGCTCACTGCGACATGAGTACTTCCTTAACCAACCTAAACTTGGCTACCCAAGTGGAAACTCTAAAAAGAGAAGTCTATAATGCTGTTACTGCCATATGCAAGAAGAAGTTGGCTGAGCTTCATAAAATGGCAGACTCGTCTCAAATTCCAGAGATTAATTGCATTTTTATTGCTGCTAAGGAGCAGCCACCTCCATCAACAATAGGTGCTTCAAGTGTTTATATCATGTTGCGCCCGGATAAGAAAGTATATGTTGGAGAGGTAAATTTATGCATTATATTATACAAAAATATTTGGAAAAAATAAATAGGCAATTAAAGGAGCTCTTTTTTTGGCTGAAATTCTAGTACTTGCCATTTAGGCAAAAACTTTACCAAGATATCATCCATTCCTAGCTTCATCATGCTGAAATCTTACATATATGTACTTCTGTAGATACTAGTATGTAAAAAAATCAACAAACCCTAATTTTTATTGAATTTCATGGTGCTGCAGACTGATGATCTCCAAGGTCGAGTCCAAGCACATCGATTAAAGGATGGCATGCAGAATGCTGCATTCCTTTCATTCGTAGTCCAAGGAAAGAGTGTAGCTTGCCAGCTTGAGACCCTTCTGATCAATCAGCTTCCGAAACGAGGTTTCTTCCTCACTAATATTGCTGATGGCAAACACCGAAACTTTGGTACATGTGATTCCATCTTAGAACCAGTTACTGTGTGTAAATGAATGTGCAGTTATCTCATTCAAAATTTTGGTTGGATTCTAGGGATCAAGGGGGTGTATATTGTATTGGCCCTTATGAAATGTATTTTGTATGGAAGGAGTAGGACTGTAGGACTGTAGGAGATGTATATTGTTCATAATTAACTGGCTGGTGGAAGCAACAATTTTGTTCATAATGCCGAGTTGCCCCACCAGTGCACTTCCTTACTTGAGTTGAAGCATTTATCTAGCAATGTTCCACTTCCATTTTGTCTGATTTGATTTCCTTTCGAAACTTCTAAAATATTTGTTTGAGGGTTTATTCTTACACAAGTATTAGGGACTCAGGGTATTGTACTTCGTGCAGTGGTCCTCTCTTGGTACTGAAAGAGTTCATCCGGTCACTTCCAATATTCCCAACCACTGCAAAGACCAAGCTAAAATTCTGTCCTCGACCAAGCCGCAAGGCATCATCCGATGCCAAAAGGCTAGGGTGTCTTACAAATTCCTAGCTAAACCCAGAAGTAGCATTCGTTTAGGATCAGACAACACAGGTACTTGTTATCACGCAATGTGTTAAAATCGGGTGAATTACTTTAGAGGCGGTGTGGTGATTGGCCATTTTTCTTTAAAAATAATTTATGGAAATAATGTTTTAAAAAATATTCCTGTGAATGGAGTTTATACCACAATTTTTTATTTGCGCAATCTAAATTTTTATTGCACTTTTTCTTTTTTATGACTAATTTATAACAAGGTTAGTGAATGGTGGTTAGAGCTTCCTTCCCGATTCCAGGAAATTTCGGGATCGATTTTCATCACCCGCCCTTGTGGCTCTCTAAACACCAAAAACAATAACAAGGTTGCACTTAAACAATAGCACCTGATGACATAATACTCCATTCTTTAGTCATCACGAGCAAATTGCAGCCCTATTAATATAGACCCAAGGCCCCTATTATTATATCCGCTATTAGTTGCCTTAAAGTTAGACAGTTAACAAGGCTCGGTTCAAGATAAATACGCAAACTTTGAGCAAATTTGAATTTTCACAACAGAAGAATTGGTTACGATGAATGCCACCTTTAGCTACAGCTTTGAGTTGACAGAATTATTCTAAATATAGATCAGAAATTACAGTACAAAACTGTTATTCCCAAATTGGAAACAACCTACCACATATCATAGCATGCTATGCAAAATTGTGCTTGGTTTCTCGGTCATCCTCCACATGAATGAATTGTAAGGATTTTATGCTCCCAGTACTTGGAGGGAGCTACTATTGAATATCGGCCATTGGGCTTTCATGCGACAATGCAGACTCAAACAGCAGCAGGAATTGAAGAGTCTACCGACTTCATCACCTGTTCACCCATCTCTTTGCATCCAACTAATTTCTGTAAGCAGTAGTCAATTACATATTAGTCATTAACTAAAGAAAGATTTACAAGAGAAGAAAAAATGTAATGATCCCAATAGTAAGTAATTAGTCATACATTATATTCAAATTTAGAAACTAATGTCACAAGATTTGTACATTGTAAAATGAATGCTTTCGCAAACCAGAAGCAAATGGACTTGTGTACACGACCTGATGATGTGTACCAATTTTTTAAACTAGCATTACCAATTTCATTATATAGTGTACATTGAAAAAGTTCAATTCAACTGCACCTTTTGTTTTATTTGAAGGAAGGAGAAAATAGAAAAGTGTAGTGTGTGAACTTGTGGAAAACCCGGCCGCTACACTACAATCCTCCCCCCCCCCCCCCCCCCAAAAGGCAACCAAAGAAAAAAAAAATTATATAAAATATAAAACTTACCAAGTACAATTCAATATACAACAATAATGTAAACATGCAGAATGTGGAATTTATATAACAATTCATTAAGTAAACATACATTTCCAGCTGAGTATATGTCACCAGTTCGGAATCCCCTATTTAGGGTCTCCATAACAGCTGCCTCAATCCTGTCTGCGGCCTTGCTTTCCCCAAGACCATACCGCAAAAGCATTGCAGCACTTAAGATCGTTGCCAATGGATTTGCCTTGTCCTTGATTTTTCAACAAGTCAAAATCAGTTTCCATTCTATATTTAAGCTAAATTAAGATTCAATAAGTCAAAAGTCCAACCTGTCCGGCAATGTCAGGAGCAGAGCCATGTATAGGTTCAAAAAGTCCAGGTCCCTATATAAATCACAAAACTAAGTCCTTAGTCATATAAAATAAATCCTAACTATTAAAAAACCAATTATTGGGAGAAAAAAAAGCAAAAAAATAGCAATTATTGACACCAAATTAGACTCCCATACCGATTGACCTATGCTTGCAGAAGGAAGCATTCCAATACTCCCACTAATCATTGAAGCCTCGTCAGATAATATATCACCAAATATGTTGTTGGTTAAAATAGTGTCAAACTGCACAAATAAATCAATCGACACTGTCAGTAATGGAGAAAAGAAAAGAGAGAGGAAAGAAAATAAGACTGTTAAATGCTTAGTGACTTTGGGCTGGTAAGGGTGAATAGATGAATAAAATACCTGTTTTGGATCACGAATAAGTTGCATTGCTGCATTATCAATATACATATGTGAAAGCTCGACATCAGGGTAGTCCACTGCCATATCCGTAACTCTTTTCCTCCAAAGCATAGATGCCTGACTAAATTGTATAGAAATGAGACTTAACAATAGATATGGTATAATAATTAGAAATTAACCTTATGAAAAACTTCACCGCAACATATAATCCGAAATATGTGCTTTGTAGGACTTAATGCAACCGAATCATGCACCAATATCTCTAAAAGTATTAAATTAGAAAGTAACAGTCTTTGTGCCTTTATGCCTAAATATATATATTTTTTTAAAAAAAAATTATTTACACCAAGCCTTTGTGGTTGCAATTGAATATTAGTAGAACAACTTGTTTACGGGAGTACGGGACTGGTAATTATTATACACTAGCTTGTCTGAGAATTACAGCAAAATCTGCATAAGGTCCATCAAGATGCAATGCTGACAAGATAGTGTCAAAACACAATAAGGCATCCCACAAATATTATATAGAAAATAAGTAAACAGCCCTTTCAAATTCTGCACAAAGAAAAGGTGCCTGATAGTAGTTATAACTCAGAACTTTCTAGCCATATTCATTCTATTCATTGGGTTTTAGAGCGCTTTATACCATACTGTCACTTGCCAGTATAGCTAATCCACATGATATGCACACAACAAAGAAAAATAAAAATAAAGTCACCCAAAAGACTAAAAAAATTCTTATTAGTCACCAGCACCACAAACCTCTAGAACATTGGCTTTATCAACAGAGCACAGTTTCCCACGCCTCTTTCTAGCAGTCTCAAAAGCAACACGAGCAATACGGTCAATCTGCCAAAAGAAAATTTTGATAAACAGTTTAATGGATGTGAGATCATGAATTACAGATATAAATGCAACATCATTGAAGAAGGGATCAGAGTACAAAAAGTCGCTATTCCCAACTCCAATAATATTTTTTCTTTGGGTGCTTAACTGCTAATATGTTAAACAAAAGAAAGTTGCATCCTATTTGCTCCAAGATATACATATAGATGAGCAAACATAACAGCACTATCATAAAGTCAGCGAGCACCATGGCACCATTCAGACTTTTTGGAAGAAGTCAACACATACAATTCACTACAAGAAGAAACTACTATGAGTTTATCATGACAAATGACATGTTCACATCAAGCAAATCTATTTCATCTTTAACTTATATTGAATTATATACACATTAACTATTAATTAAAAACATGACAGAAACAAAGACAGTTTAATCCAGTAAACAAGAACAAAATTGAAAAGGTAAGTTCAATTCATAGGTTTAATAATTACTACAATCTGATTTTTCTCAATCCACTGGCTGCCGCCTATGGACAAAACATGAACACATAACCCGAGACATAAACCATTTGCTATCACTGAATTAAGCAAATAGAGCCTGATTCCTAAATGAGAAGGATGGAGGTCAAACTACACTGCAAAAACAGTGTTCCCTAGCTAAATGGACATTTTACTCAGCTCTGCATAAGGGAACAGGAAACAACCCTGGTCTGCTATCATGGAGAAAGGAAATATGATGAAGATATTGAAGAAATAATAAACAAGGTGTTAGCAGTCAAAGTCTCTCCTTTAGTAGATTAGTAGACCTGTATTCCTAACAGTTTTCACTCAAACACACCTCAGCCCAAAGACAGGCCACCCCCCCACTAAACCTTATTTACTAGAAGGAAGAGCCACTGCAAATGAATGTCACTATCTCGTATACGTTGTTTTGGTCTTATAAATTTCACTTCATAATCTAGATGGAATCCTTTACCTTGTACTATATCTGACCAATTCTTCTATCTAAAAGGATTCAGAGTTCCTATTTCCCATTCCACCCAATTGTCTCTCCACTCTATGCCAAAGAATTTTTACAAAGAATCTGTGTGATAAGTCCATTTTGTTTTTGTGGGACAATTTTAAACATCAAAGACTACTTCTACAAAAGATAAAATTACCTTAAAGTTTACATAAAATCTGACTAGTAAAACATACCTGAGAAACAGAGTAGACCTCGGTATTGAAACCAATCTCCTCTCCCTTTTCATTCACACCAAAACCCCTAGGCTCCCCAAAATAAATACCTGAATTTAAAAACAGAAGTTTCAGAGAAGAAAAAATAATTACATCCACTAATGAAGTTATTTAGAAGCGCTTTCAGAATGAGTTCAACAATATAGGACTTTTACCGGCAGTAAGCTCCCTCACCACCATTAGATCAACACCTTCGGCTACCTCTCTCTTCAATGTGGTACAATCGATCAACTGGAAATCCAAAGCACCCATACATTAGGAACTTCAAAAATATTAGTAAAATTAAATAGCATCAAAAGTATTCTAGGAATTTGACCAGATATAAATAATGGTGTAGCCTCATCCTTTAGGAGCAAGATTTAATCTTACCCATAAAATAGCATTAGCCATAGAGTGCCTAATTCCGGAGCAAATAATTTTAATTTACACACAGCTACTACTTACCAGGCACACTTACAGAAAGCACTTAAATAACTTTTTCCCTCAAGAATTCACGAAGTGGTTTTTCTACATTAACTAAGGACAAACTTTAATGATTCTGTAATGGACTGACTTAGTATTTTCTGATTTAAAGACTAATTAAGAGATAAAAGCTTGATACTTTGGTTAATAATGGCAGAAATTGGATACAAAAGGATAGATTAATAGCTTAAGGCTATTACTCTCTTGACAAATTAAAGTTATCACTCTCCTAGTAACTTCAGGTTACTACTCTCAACATTTTTCCTCACAATTCACATGCTGTCCTACTGCATATACTATCCCCTATATATACTAAGGCCAAGTACTACTAACCTAAAAGTATTAGACTTCCCAAATCGCCCTTCCTAATGTTAGTTTATTACAGATTTTTGGACTACACTGGCCATAATTAAGACAAATCTGACTCGAGATAATGTAGGATGAAACAGTTCATAATATAACCTTTACATTCCTAAACTCGACAAACTATAGGTCACTTGCGTCACGCCGTCACATTATAAATTCTCATTGCTTTATATAGAAGTACATTAGAAGGTTTTTTTACCCTCGGGGTTCATAAGATATATGTCTTATTTCAACAAGGGATACAAAAATTCAGGGGTTAATGTTTCCCATCTCAACAGTAACCACTGCAGTATCTAGAACATTGCTCCTCAAAGTTGTAGTCTTTATTTACCAAAGTTATACTTGCCATAGAAAACAATGAAAGTTCATGCCTTGAGAGAAAAAAAGAGGGGAGTTGGGAAAGCCCATGAGCTTGATGTATGCAAGAAGTTTCAGTATAAATCAACAGAACAGTATTTTAAGAAGAAAAAAAAGTAACATAAATAAAATAAAACACCGAATATAAGCAAAAGAAACAGAAGAGCAACCTGAGGCAATACAGTAGCTGGCCTTAAATTTGCAAACACGTCAAGACCTGCTCGAAGCTGAAGCAAGCCGGTCTCTGGCTTCAACTTCTTTTCAAGTTTGTCCCATTTATACCTGATTTCCGACAGGGCCAAGTAACCCATCCTTATTTTCACATATTACAAGGGAGGGAAGCCAGAAAGAAAAAAAAAAAAAAAAAATTAAAACAAGTGAGAATGAATTTTACCCTCCAATAGCTCCAAGAAGAACAGCATCAGATTGTTTTGCTGCTGCAAGGGTCTCCTCTGGCAATGGAACTCCAGTGAGATCAAAAGCAGAGCCACCAACAGGCATCTCTTGGTACTTGAGCTCAATCCCTAAAATTGAAGAATACCAATGAACAAATTAAAGATTGACAGAAAAATACAATATGACCAAGTGAGAAAAAAAAAAACATTTCTGACAAGCATAATTTCAATTCTTTAATTTTTGACAAGTAAAAGCATAAGGCAGATATAGAAGTTAATCAAAAACATATAATAAGTTATCTAGTGTATAGATCGCGGGAGGTCCATCTGTACAGATGGAGTAGCCTTTTTAGAGAGGTACAGTTAAATCATTCATTATGTTAATCACAATTCACACACTGCAGAAATCTTGATGCTTTATAGTTTCACTCAACAACGTGCAAGTAGCAAACAGTAGTAGTATGATTTCACATGAAAACCTGATATTTTACAGAATGTCCTCAAAACCTTTATGAGCACACAAACATTTAAAAAATCGGATGTAAAATAATATACTGTACATCTGCTACAAAGTTACCTTGAATGAAAAATTACCCTTTAATGAATGAAAGTTACCCGGTTATCCTGATATAAATAAAAGTTATTTATGCTTTATTGATAAAAGTTACCCAAAAAAGTGTTAACTTTGACTAATCCAGATGAAGACAAGCTCAATCTGTCACCTTTAATCTTACATCAACACTTATATATAATTGCATGAGGGAAGCAACCTAAAACAGCAAACCCTTAAATACATAGAAACAAAGATAGCGATCCCTTCCACTGTTCCACCTAAGATTTGTTTGTGATCTTATCCAAAGAATACGTAGACCAACATTAGGAAGGGCATTTTGGAGTCTAATACTTTTAGGTTAGTAGTCCTTGACTCCTTGGCCTTAGTATAAATAGGGGATAGTATATGCACTAGGATATCATGTGAATTGTGAGGAGAAATGTTGAGACTTGAGAGTAGTAACCTCAAGTTACTAGGAGAGTGATAACCTAAAGTTATCAAGAGAGTAATAGCCTTAAGCTATTAATTTATCCTTCTGTGTCCAAATTCCGGCCATTATTAATCTAAATTCCAAGCTTTCATATTATTATCCATATAATATAAAAACCTGAATTTCAGTCTATTACAGAATACTACACCCTTCTACATCTCTAGCAGCTACGCATTCACCATAAACTTATCTTCTTTGGGCCTCTCCCTAGAAGTAACGGTAATGTCATCCTAAAGTGCTGCTAAACATAGATAGGACTTTACAAACATCCATGAACGACTATCATAGAACCAATGGTCATAGACCATACAAGAAAGATTGGATACTTTTAGAGCATACTAGAAAGATTGGATACTTTTATATAGCTTTGTACATGACATCTCAAACACAACTACTGTTAATAAAAAGAAATATCACTTCTTTGGTTAGTACAAATGTTATCTATATCAACAATCCATATCAACAAGAAGGAAGCCTTAAAAGTATAATGTCTAGAAAGGACAAGTGATCATTCATTATTGATAAATCGGGAATTTTTGTCAAGTGGGATTATGTAAAGTAATGAAGTTGTCCTAAAGTATGTACACTTGCACATAAATCACAAGTGTGCTCAATTTTTTATCAAACAAGCAACAAGGTATGCATGGGAAATCTAGAAACCCTCTTATCAATTCCTAAAACCTATCATTCTATCTCCCTAAACTTAACTTTTTCTAAAAACAAAATCATACACATATCAGTCATTCTTCTCCTACTAGAGTTCATAAAGTGAGAAGAAAATGATACACTACTATTGAAGGGAATGAATATCTCCTTTCTCATTTCCTCTGACTTGTTCTCTAGGTCATTTTTCCCTCTCTACACTACACACCAATCTAACTAATTATGAGTATATTATGCCTTTGTGTCCTACATGGCTACATATAACATTATAAACATTATACTGTAGAACACCAGCCAAAGAAAGCTCTCAATATCAAGATTAAAAATTTACACAACAATCATATTCGTCAAACCTTTATCAACCCAAAATCCATTAAATATAACCTTCATTCAAGCAATGACCAGTCCCAAAATTCCTATACCCTAACCCTTACTAGCCCCTACAAAATTCTCCTTTTCCTTAACAACCCCAGCTTATTATCCGCTAAATAATGAAGAGTACAACCACAATGCCGCAATCCGAAACCGAATTCTCAGCAATGAAGAATACATTAACAAAACCCCCACCCATTCACCCACCAAACACACATAATCAAGTGGGACAATCCCAACTTCAATGACAAAAAATTCACCTAACACACATTTCCAACTACATCAATGTATCCTACATTCCAACCATAATCAATAACCATTATAAGGGTTTCCAAAAATCACAAAGTAGTACAGTATAATAACTAAAACCCAATTCAATACAAGATAACAATAATAAAAAATTTAATTCAAAAGTAACAATAATCAAACAATAACAATGTTAAAACCTTCAAGAGAAGCGGCAAATTGAAGAACATCTTTAGAAATTGAGACAATTTCAGGGCCAATGCCATCACCAGGAAGAAGAGTGATGTTGTAGCTTCTTTTGGTGGGTGTTGCAGCAGCAGAACAACGCACAGTTGGGAATTTTGTGGGGTTAACTGTAGCAAAGGTTTTAGCTTTATGAAGATGAATTTGGGGTTTCAATGACGCCGCCAAATGAAGCTGTAAGTGGGTTGCTGCCATTGTTGGGGAGTCAAAGAGGAGAGAGAAAACTGGGTTAAGGGTATGAATGGGATTATGGGTAGTGAGAATGTGAGATGTGCTCACTTTTGTTTAAACTCTAAATTGGGTACCACTTCTTGTTTAAGGTTATTCACATGAACTAATTTTCTTTATCAAGGGGCACAATTGCACAAACAATGAACAATACCAAAGTAACCAAATTATGAAAGTATGAAACTACCAAAGTACCTTCTTGATTAGATTCTGCGTAAGTGTAACACATAACTTCGAATACAGTATTAGTTTATTGTCCTAAGGGGCCGTTTGGTTGGGGGTATTCAGGAAAGGGAATGGGAATCAACTAGCCCGATTCCCTTTGTTGATGTTTGTTTAGCACTTTCTTTCATTCCCTTTACCCCCTCCATTCCCCGAATTCCTTCTAAGTCCATTCCCCACCCCCCCTAGGTATTTCCATTCCATTCTCTAGCCACCCTAACACCACCACATCACCACCTTTACACCTACCAACACCACCGGAAACCAGCCCACCTACATACCTGACCACCGCCGACCCTACCCCGACCACCGCTGCCCCACCCCCAATCCTCGCCGCCCTCCCCTCCCCCGCAAAAACAACCACAACCCCCGCAAAATAACCACCACCACCCACCCAGCCCTCCCTATCACCGTTAAACCTCCGCCTAGCCCTCCCAAAGCCCCGCCCTGCCCCTTCCCGTCGCTGCCCTTCCCCTTTCCCCGCAAATCTGCCCTTCCCCGCCCCTCGCAAATGAATTTATTTGAATTTGAAATGATTTGCAGCTTGTTTGATATTTGAAAGTTGATTTAGGATGTTTAGTGTACGAAAACATTTTAGATCTGAGGTATTTGGTTGTATTAATATGTTGTGTTCTGATGATTGAAGTTTTGATTGAGTTTGTCTAGATCTAATTATGTTGGCATAGAGTTGAGTATTTCTGGGCAGCGACGGGAATACTGGGATCCATTCGTGGCTAGGCTTCATTCGTGGCTGAGGGAGGATTTGCGAGGGGCGGGGACGGCCGGCGAAGGGAGGCGTACGGTGAGGGAGCAGCGGCGAGGGGTTTGGTGGCTGGAAACGGTGGAGAGTGAAAGTGTAGGTGGCTGTGTGGTGGTGGTGTGGTGGTGGGGCTCATTCTCTTTGTTATAAAACAAACAGCATACACAATTTTAGGTAATTTCATTCCATTCCTTGTCTTTCCCTTTATTCATTCCATTCCGATTACCCTGTGCGAACCAAACGGCCCCTAAGTACTTTCTCTGTTTCAGAATAATTGACATATTTGACTTTTTTACAAATTTGACTTTTTTTTTTTTATATAATATACTTTGTATAAATTAACATTTTAATAAAAACTTGATATTTAATGAAACCAATCCAACTATGTAATTATACAAAGTACCTCGTATAATATTAGCTTTTGATATATTTTCTATGAAAAAAAAGTAGTAAAATTTTATAAATCAAGCAAAAAATCAAAATGTTAAATGAATTATGAAATAAATGTGGTATGTCAAGTATCTATAGAAAGTGTATTACTTTTTTTTAGTTGTTTTGTCACACAATATGTAGTAATTGTTATATGTATATGTCGTTTTAATAAGATTGTTGTCTTTATTAATCTTGTAAAAAAAGTTACTTTAATCGAACAATGATCATTCGTGTAGCATTTGATTCATTAAAATTAAAACATTAAAAATTTAAAGGAAGAGATTAAAGTTATTGTTGTTGGGTTGTTTTTTAATTGTAATTTAAGAAGCGTTTGATGAGATGATCGAATTTGTGTTGAGTGTCAACCAAAAATGCGTACAGTGTTACAATCAACTCTTGAAACGTGAACGCAAAAGATGACTAAATTGGTTAGCAACCTATTCAAAATGATAAAATCAACCGTTCATATATACCTGTCACATCTCAAAATTTGCATTCAATTCTAAAATTAATTAGTTTTAGATGATATTAAAGTCTTTGACTAGTTAGCAATATTTTAGGGTACACATGTACTACTAAGTATAGCCAATACAAATATACTAAATCAAACAACCATCCCCTAATTAAAAGCGATAAAACGTTTGTTTTAAGAAGTCTTTAATGCTCCTATAAACTAAAATTATAGATGTACAAAATCTTAAATTCAAGCAAAATCTTTATGATATGTAGAAATTCATGACATCAAACATCAAATCTTGTCTGATTTAATCTTCAAATTAAAAGATAAACAAGAACTTCGGCCACTAGACCTACCTTGCCCTTAACTATTCTCATAATCTTATAATGAATATCCATGTATGATTTAGGTGGATAACTATTGGATAAGGTCAACACCTTCATTGTGCACCATTACTAATAGTCCAGTCAAAATTTAATTTTGGAATAGGCAAGGTGTAACTTGGTCATTCTCCTCCTATGTAATAAGCATGCCTAGAGAATAGGAGATAATATTGCAAATGGAAAAACATGTTAGCATGGCTACCAAAACCTCAAACTCCACCACCAAAAGAACATGCCTTTGCTCTCCTACCACCCATCAAGGCTCTTTCCGGTGCAGCTTCCACCGCGGCCGACGAAAGTTTCCGATGAGATCTCCACCAGCAAGGCCCAAATTCAGGAAAATTGAGCCCAACAGTGCCATAAAGACCAACCTGTTGAAGGCCTTATTGTTACAGATTATCAACCCATCAAGACATGATCTCCAAAGGCGTTGGCGCTTTAAGCCCAAGCCCACCAGGTTTAGCCTATCTTAGAATAACAATACACTTTTGGTTAGGTGATTGTTTTTTTACACAAAAATTATAAATGTTCCTCTATTTTATTTTTGTTATCTTTGTTAAATTTTGAGGAGTTCAAAGATATATTGTAAGACTCCTATAAGAGTATTGATTTTGTTTTTTTGTATTTTTATTGGTATACATTACAATTTACAAACACAACTGAATTTTTATGGAATATCTTTGTTTGTTTCTTATTGCTTGAGAACTCTACAACTTTATCTAATCGAAATGAATGAGACACCTTTGTGGCTTTGTGCCAATTTTTTTTTTTTTTTTTTTTGGACAATTAAATAATAAGTTATATTTGACAATTGGTAATGTCGTAGAGAAAGATATTGATATTGATATTGATTAATAAGTTGTGTTCGTAACAATAGGTGATGATTTAATATGATTTCAAGGGTAATTTTTCAGAATATTAACTATTAATTTATCATATTTCCTTGACCCTTGCATCTCTAATTTAGATTTTTTTTTTTTTTTTTTTTTTTTTTTTTTTTTTTTTTTGCAAACGAGGGGCAAAGCCCCGGAATCTCTAATTTAGATAGTATTCATTATTCCACTTTTATATGACTTAATCATAAACAATAATGGATACTATATACTTTTGTTTTGGTGCATTTAAATTGTAAAATAATTGGAAAAACCTTTTTGACGAAGAAGTTGACTATGTTTGAGGTTTTTTTTTTTTTTTCTTTAAAAAATGTTTAGCGTGATGTTTTGTACTCTAGTGCTTGTTTGATTGACAAAAATATAAAACATGTAATTGTCATTCGTGAAAAGAGTAATATATTGTTAGACGAATGCAATGATACAATTAGTTACAAAAAGAGGCTACTACTATCAACTAATTTCAAGATCAGTAATTGTCAAGTATGGTTATAGTCCATAAGAGCAAATCCAATGTAGTTAGGGATTTGCTTGCAATTTTTCAACGGTATCTAGCTACTAGCTTGACAGAGCTAACAAGTACAATTAGCTTATTGGCCAAAAAAGTTTTCATAATTTTTGGAGGTTAATATATTAAACTCATTAAATTAATAAAGCTAATTGAGAAAGTCAAGTTTATTTAATTAGCAAGCTAGTAGCTAACCATCGGGGCACAAAATAGTTACAAAGAGGTTTAACTTGAAACCATATGTGGCATGACAAGACAAGACAAGCTAATTTAACAATTAATTTGCTATTAGAGATGCTCTAATGTGCATTTTGAATTTTATGGAGTAGCTAGATAATTAACGGTTAATAATTGTATTTTGTGAAAATATCAAAACGCTTGACAATACACTCAAATTAGAATTTTCAACAACAAAGTACCTTATTTTTGACAAAAAAAGTTAACAAATTGAATTGTATTATATGATCTACCAAAAGTATTCGAATTTAACAAATAGAATCAAACAAAAGTGTCTTCATTTAAACTACAATTGTTGAATAGTTATCCTCTTCTTGCAATTAGAGATCCACAAATTGGAAGAAGTAGTATTTAGAAGCAAATGAAGCAACAAACATGCATCATCTATCATTGTTGAATGAGAAAAAGTGGTCATTGTTGTGATCTTGTCACTCTTTTTTCAACAGCAATTATAAGAAATAACAAAAGTGCACAATTTTCTTATTTTTTTTATTTTCATTGTTGGTTGAATTATCATCCTCTTTCACTAAAGTATGAAGACGATCTACTAACTACTTAGTTGTCACCTCCTACTAGGTTGGTGCAGTGGTAATTTAATTAAGCTTACTTTTTTTTTTTTAACCTAATTAAGCTTACTTATTTCATGTCTTATAATCGATAAACTCAAACTTAGTTAGATTCTTGACTTATTCATACAAAGTTAAAGATTACAGCATAACAAATCACAATAATTGTGATACATCATCTGATCCTCAATATCACAGTACACTCTATTCGTCTCATACAAGATCAGATTATACATTGTAGCTAAATAAAGATGCGTTAGGATGCAAAAGAGTATTATAAGCTTTGGTGTACGTATAAAAAATAGATAATTTAAAGAGTTAGCTGACAAGCATGTAATGTAACCAACTAGCTTGGTTAATACGACTAGTTATATTAATCAGCTAATTACGTATCAAACGTATTCAAAATAGACATAATAAAACACGCACTACGACTTATCTTATATTAGAAGGTTGAAGAATGTAAGTAATCACACTCTATGGTCCATCTCATACATGATCCACTATTAATCTTATTGATGACAAATAGCATATCATATTTGTCAACACATAATCCAATGTCAAAGCCATACCTTAAGTAACAAGTACTAATTTATAAATCCATAATTAAGAAATTTAGTTGACACTTGCTTAATGAAGTTATATTAACTCTAGACGGAAGTAATATCAAAGTGATGTAGTGAATTTGGTACACCACTTTTGACTAATCGTACTTTATAATTTAATATAACTTGTTATCTTATAGTCTTCTAACGGATATGATAAGCTTTCGTGAACCTTGTAGATTTATATACAAATAATACTAATAATGTGTACTGTGTCTAGTGGCTAATTATTAAGCTTATCAAGTTATCAATAATATAAGCATTGAATATTTGAATATACTAAGTATATGTCTTTTTATACGTTTAGAAAATTATTCTACCTAATGATAATATCTTTGATTAATTTAGATAGACCTTTCTCCATGAAAATGACAATCAAATTAATTTTTTCTACTTCTCGAAATAATTGTGAAATTTTTACAATATTAATATACTATTCCTGTATTCCATAACCTTTGAACTTCAAATTTCTTTTTTTTTTCTTTTTCTTTCTTTTTTTTTTTAAAAAAATAAGTAATTCAAATATAACAAGAAAGAGGCCTCCCTTATTTTGAAGAGCCATATATATGATGATATCACGTAATTGATTATATGACCCTTAAAATAAAGATAAAGATAATGTTTTTGAGATACGATTATAATTTGCTTAGATCATAGAGCATAGACTACCCTTGGCTAATTGGGCTTATCCTTTATAATTATTACTTTAAAAATTAAAACTAAATAAAGTAGGATGTGGAACCCATGTCATTAGTGACTAGTTGAATATATCAATTTTAAAAATAATGCTTACGATATTTTGTGTAATATTTATGATAAGGTTTAAGAAGTGTCACCCTTAAAAGTTTCAATTTTAAATTATTTTAGTACACTTTACCTTTGTAAAGGGACTTAGGGAGTATTTACTTTATACTAATCCTATGTACTTTATCCTTAATGGTGTCAATCACATTAGATTATGACTATTTCTTCCCGGTTTGTTGCAAGCTAGCTAGTTGCAAGTCTTGCAACAATAAAATAAAAAATGTTGCAAATTATTGAATAGAGGATATATTTCCAAAGCCCGTGGGTACACTAGGGCAAATAGAATTTGATATTATATTATCATTAATAATTGTGTAGGGTAATTAACATAAGATATTAGCTAAGCTAGGTAAGTCCATCCACTCACACAATACATAGAAGCTCAATACTTACATGAGAATTTTACATAATTTATTTGAAATGTCTAAAAACTTATATTTAAATTACAAAAGTCAAGATTAAAAATTTATATAAAATGTCTGGTAGCTTATATTGTATGTCTCACCGAGAGTCCATATTCTTACAATAATTTCTTTTTTTAGTAAATATAACCCAATGGACTTAAAAAGACTACTTCATAGTATATAAGTTTTGGAATAGAAAAACTTAAGTCATTTCCAATATGAAAGGAGATGTTTTATAATCTTAAACTTGAAAAGAAGAGGACAAGAGAAGAAAAGTATGTGAAAATGTGTGATAGGAAATATAAGGTAGTTGGTATTTATCAAATACCGTATAAAACAAAGTAAAATAAGTTAAGTGTCCTAAAACATAAGGCGAATAGAACAAAAAATAATAATAAAAATAAATAATTTATGACAATTTTAGATGACTATTGACTAGCATATGAACATAATAGTTAGATTACGTTATTCATTTGGCAAACATCTTATTGAGTGATCATACTTTGGAGGACCAAACACAACGATTATGATTTACAAGCCACCTAGACACCTAGTTGGGCGGTCATTGGTCACATCAAATTTCTTATTATTATTATTAGTATTAATTAGTTGTTAAAGTATTCAAAGTTTAATGGACCCATGTTTTACGTTCAGTCCAAATCGCTGCCAACTGGCCTTCGACACCATTTGGGATGTTAATTAACACTATTTTAAGTTAATTACAATTATTACTTGATTCTAATTTACTTAACACTCCCTTTTAAGTAATAGAAGAAGGATTAATGGTAATCTTGTCATTTTAAGATGTACTTAGAAATATCTTCTTTTATTTTATCTTGCGAAACCAGTTGATTGTTCTAGGACATGATCAAATCTATCATCAAAACTAGTGTAACAGCACATGCAATTATGCTAATTTGCTAATGCCATGCACGGACTTCACTCACGACTCACGACCAACTATACAAATTAAATTGAATAATCATCTTTTAAAATTAAATATCTTTCAAAAGTGGCTCATTTTGTTGTGTTTTGTTTTTTCATCTTTGTTAATGCTAAATATTGTTCAATAATATTTTCTCCCTTCTTTATTACTTGACCCGCTTTGACCTTTACAGTACACTATTTACCACCCCTTCTTTGACCATCTTTTGTGAATAATATGTAAGGAAAAATATATTCATGTATGATTTTTTTGGATTCGTCTCAATAAGTACTATCATAATATATCACTTTTATAATTTTACTTATTGAGAATTTAAGTTATTGATCGTTAAAATTTTACATTGGCAAGCGTGATAAAAGAAACAGGTCAAGTAAAAAAAACAGAGGAAGTATACTTTTTCTATATTTTTAATCGTAATAAATTTAATTTTAAATAAATATAATAATAATAGTAATTATGCATCTCTTCTCATTACATGAGGGTTTTTTTTCTCTCTATGTCTCTCCTCGCTTAAAATTACAAGCATTCCTCATGTAATTGAACTTTTTGACATATTGAACTTTTTTTCGTTATTCATGTATTAATTTTAAATGTATTTTTTTTCTTATTTAATACCCCTTTGTTTGTAAATACTTGTTCCAATTTTTATTTCGAGTAAGTCAACTAGTGAACCCAACATAAATCGTATATATTTGACCATACATACCGTATTGCCGGAAATCCGAAATTACTAATTTATGGATTACTCAATCGATTAGAAATATACCATCAATGTTTTGTTTTGAGGGGGTAAATTAGCTTAGCACAACATGCAACAGAATCCAACAGATGGCAAACTAAATAAGGTGAAACAAAACAATTAAGGGGACCACACCACAACACGATGTCATTTTCCCGCGCCTTGTTTGGTTCGAATCAATGTGCAAAACAACCGCCTTAATTTAATTCCTTTCCGTAACTCAATCACCCAAACAAGCCCCACCTCACCCCACCCCACCCCACCGGTTCGGACTTTAACACACCGGTCTGGTCAAACCGAACAATTAAACCGATGCCCGAAACAGGCAAATGGGGCAGCTTGGGCAGTTAGACTTATCCAGAAAGTGGGAAATTAAGGACTTGTTTGGCTCTTGCTAGCCACGAAATGCTGCAAGGGAAAAGGACTGATTTGGAAAATATGACAAATTGGGTTGATTGATAATTTGAGAATCACGAAGGTTGAGCTTTTGTGGATAGACTTGTATTCATCAATTGTTTGTTTCATTGTGTATGGTGGTATCATTTTCTTGTATATGACGTTATTGTGAGGGGACCTTAAGGATAAGCTGTTTTTGTGCTGTGATCCTCGCAAAGCCCAATGTATTTGCAATCTCATTACTCCTTTTTTTTTTTTTTTTTTTTTTTTTTCAATGACTCATTTTGATTTTTGATATTATTTATACACGGAATTTCCTAAATTTTATGTGATCTGAGTAGGAGTCTGTTCTGATTTACTGAATTGAATTGATTGGAGCTGAAGTGAGATGAGCATGACCGAATAGTTTTGAAATGAATTGTTTATGAGAGAAGAAAATTAGGAACTGAAATGATTGAAGTTGAACTAAATTGAAATTAAGTTGGAGAAAACATATCCTAATATTTTGCTCTTTTCATCAACTAGCTAGACAAGCATGAACTATATCAAAAGTAAATAATTGTTCAAAATTTTAAATATCTTTTTAAATTTAATTGGTATAGTCTAAATGACAAGGTGAGTAAAGTATAGATAATCAATTAAGATAACTTTAGACTTGTTTAAGTTTAGGAATAAAGCAAACAATAGGTAAAAACAATGTGAAAAAAGGGTTGTTAAAGAATAGTCTCAATACACAATGACAACAATTATTATTCATCCATATAGATTTAATACATTGTCTATCTGTCTGTGAGCTTATTGTTAATGTACGAAATATAATTGTAAATTGTTAATTTATTATAAGGGAGTGTTGTATATGAGACTATATAAATTTTACTATGTATTACCATAAGTTATATAGAGTACGAGTATTTGAACTCGTTATCGTTGTGTTGTATTTAAATTATTTGATAAACTTTTATTATTTTGCAATAAATTATCAAATGAGTACCATTGTAAACTTGTATTTCTAACTTAAGCTATGTGTTTGAACTAAGGGCCTGATGTTCTTATACGTTTATTTTCGGTTCAGCTCAACTCTATTCAATTCAGTTTGATCAATTTAATTCTGTTCAGTTCAGTTCAGCTCCTAATTTCCTTCTCTTATAAATATTCATTTCAGTTCATTTCATTTCAGCTGAGTTCAGTCAATGAGAACAGACCCTAAGGCAAATCACTCATGCCTACATGTAAAAAAAGGTATGTGAAGAAGATTATTCAGTCGTCTCTTAAATACTTGGGAAAATGATGACTAATAAAGACAATTATTTTCTTGCAATATGCAGTTGTAAAGTGTAACAACATCATTATTTGATGGCTTTATTATTCCCCGAAAACACAAATAGATTCAATGGCTATAGCGTGATAGAACCATTATTTAATGAATGAATAACACGCGTTTAAGTGTTTAGCACCAAAAAATATTGTAAGTTACACGTATGTAACAATCAATATTTCAAATAAGAAAGTTTTTAAAAGTAATCAAGCTAATTGCAATCTTAGCCATGTGTTTTCTCTTAAAAACGAAAGTAAAGTAAAAATGTCTAAAATTTATTTCTATGATAAAACGAAACATATATTTACTATAAATTATAAAATTTTACCATCTTAGGCTTAAAATGTACTTTTGATGTTTATACATTGCCAATTATATCATTCATTAGCTCAACTAAAATCTCCTTAAGAAAATAAAATCTTCATAGTTTTAGCAAGTTAGCAACCCTTTCCTAATTTTAACCCAACAATATGTTTTAGACAAAAAGGCGAAAAAGACTAATTTTCAAATCTAATTTTTGGATGTGTTCATCATAAATAGAACGATCAACTTTATAAATTTTGCAAATAGAAATAAAAAATAATTAAGATATAAATAAAATTACAATGGCTTATATTAATGGAATTTAGGGTCATTTAGGACTTTTTTCCAAAAAAAAAAAAAAAAAAAAAATTACAATGGCATCATTGTTACGACACGACACTAAAAACTTTTTTCTGGTAAATTAATTTGACATCAAAGTTACACCAAATTCACCATATCTAAATTCCCTATTATTATTGCGTTTCAACTGCACAGCATATAATTAATTATTAATCCACTCTTATTTAAAAATTAAAATAATTAATTTAAAAATAGAATCCCAAAAAATCAGGACCCTAGAATATCGATTTGATTCCCTCCGAATCACATACGTGGCACCCATCTAAACTCCCACTTCTCAAGCTTCATTTTCAAGCCACTTTCTTCGGCGCTCACTTCAATAAATATTCCCACTCGCAACAATTCCCATCCATCAGATCTCACCAACATCAACGGCTGATAATCAACCGTGAAACTCAAGAGTATACAGACGCGTGTAGATAAAAAAACCTAACCCTAAACCTGTTCTGGTTTCTTCAACCAACGGCCGGATTTTTATTTTAATATAAAAATCAATATATGAAATTACAATATTACCCTTTTAAGTTCAGGTTTTTTACAAGTCGCCCATCTTCTTCCTTCTTCTATTAATACGCTCTCAGCGACACCTCTAGGTTTGGAGAACTGAAATCCGAAATCCCCTTTTTTAGAAAAAAAAAAAAAAAAAAAGATTTCCTTTCTCCTCTTTCTTCTTCCTTAAGCCATTGAAAAAACTCAGTTTCTCTCTCCTCTGTATCAACAATGGCGGCTACTACGTCGCGCCATCAACGCTCTCACTCACCTTCTGGAAGATTCTGTGCATCCTCCATTTCCTCATCTTCTTCCTTTGCTTCATCTTCTCCAACTTTCTCATCACAATCCGAAAATCTCTTCCACCGATCATCCTCCCCTACACGAGTCAGCATCTACGGCTCCTCTCCTCAAACGACGTCGTCATCGGTTCGATTCTCAATCGATAACCGACCGACATCGCCGAACAGATCCTTCGCCGCCGTGAACCGGAATCGGAATCCGTTTCCGGCGACAACAGGGAAGAAGAAAACATGTTTATGTTCTCCGACAACACATCCAGGCTCATTCCGGTGTAGCTACCACAAGAATCTGGAAGCGAAGAAGCAGAATACGGTGTCGTATCAGCCGAACCGGTTGAACATGCGGCGATCCGCGATGACGAACTCGTTGGTGAGAATCGGTACAGTGGAAGGCGGTGAGTGGGTGAAACGCGCTCTTGCGACGTTGATCCGTCCTTGCGCGCACCAGCAAAGGCGGCGATCCGATTTCCAACCGCGACCGAGTCGACTCAGTGCGATGTCGAAGGCGGAAGATGGTTGAATTTGTTTGTTGTTGTTGTATGTACAGGAGCGGTGGAAGCGGCGCCCGAGTTGACTCACTGAGTCGTGGATCGGATCATCCGTGTTGACTCACTGAGTTGATGCTGAGTTGTTTCGCCGAGTTTTTGTTTTTGATTTTCCCTTTTTTTTGTGTATAGAAATCCTCCCAAGATCCGAATATTTTTACAGGACGTAGTGGTTGTTATGCATTTACTAAAATTAAATTACTAGATCTCTTGAAAGTCTTGAGTCAAGTCATAGTACTACCTGTTTATTCCTATCAAATGAATGGTGAATTTGAATTAAATTAAATTTGTTTTTTAAAATTGGTTTAATTCATAAATTAAATCACCAATTTCACAATAATTGGTTAATTAACTTGTTAAATCTGATGATTAATCCATACAAGAATCCCATTAATTTTTTCACTTTTTTTTTTTCTTTTCCATCCAAATCCTGTTATTCATCAAAACCCGTATTTTATTTATTTTTATTTTTATTTTATCTGTATTTCGTCTTTTTTATTTATTTTTTCAATAATTTATTTGAAGTATGTGTTTTAGGTGTTTTTTATTTATATTTTATGTGTTTATTTGTTTAAGTATATTTTTTGGGATGATAAATCTGATATGAGTTTGTTTTCTTCTCTGCAGATTTGCTAGGAGCGGAAAATTTTGGGAGACTGTAAAATTCAGATTGATTAAATTTTAAATCTGGGACGAGACTTTTGGATTTAAAATTTTTTGTACAGGACCCTAGAACACCTGACAGGCTAACTAAAGTATGCTGACAAAATTAAAGTTTTAAAATTTAATTAAAAAATTAAAGTTTTTAAAATTTAATTAAAAAATTAAAATAAGGTTACTTTACAAATTTAGGTATCTTAAATTCTTACTCTGTAATATCTAAAAGATACCAATTTAGGGGGAATATGCCATTTGTGGAAGATTTAACAAAAATTAGCATTAAGGCATTTTAAAAACTTGTTAATACCAGTAAAGACATATATCATTTAGTAAAAAATTGTTTTTAAAGGCTTATTAACTGATTGGAATTGAATTTAACTGAAATTAAGTTGAAGTAATTAGAGACCCTTAATTGGAATTTTGTTTTATTATATATTTTTTTTGGAAACAAGTGAAAAGGTTTTTACATATTACTGAATTGCGCTGAGCTGAGCTGAACTGAAATGAAATGGATATTTTATAAGAGAAGGAAATTATGAGCTGAACTGAGCTGAACTGGGTTGAACTAAACTGAACTGAATTTCAGTAAGAGAACAGGCCCGAAGTGTAAGTATATTTACACCTTAAAAATATAAAAATATCATAGTGAGTTAGTGACTATTGGGATCTTTCTAAAAAAATTTATTTCTAATAATCGAGCTTCTTTAATCCTTTTTGAATTTATTTCATTCTATAATGATATGTGTAACCCTTAAAGCTATATATATAAACATTATACTCTCTCCGTTTTTAAATACTTACTCCACTTTCCTTTTGTATCCGTTTTTAAATACTTGCTCCATTTCCATATTTGAAAAACTTTTACAATATTTAATTAATTTCTCTCACCCAACATATACTCTCTCCTCCAATTCTCTCCACTGCTTTTGCTTTCTACAATTTTTTATTAAACGGAGGGAAATATAATTTCTAGTAAATTGGAATTAAGTTGGGAATTTATAACAAAATCAAGTACAGATTGGTGTATTTAATGTTAATTTATTCTCAATATTTTTTTTTTTAATTTTATTTTTAGCTCCATATACTGATACATATAGGCCCTAAAGGTTATATACTTATATTTATCATTTTTTTTTAAATGACTTTATACTTTCTGACTTTTTTTTTTTTTTTTATTTTTTTTTATTTTTTTTTTATTTTTTTTTTATGCTTTGTGCTATATGTTTGTACTGGACGAACTTGCTCAGTTGCTTTGACTTGAACATGAAATAGAACTATTGATTTATTGAACGACTTGATTTGGTCATGAATCATTGTCGAATTGAGCCTACTCGGCCTTTACAAAATCACCTCACAAATAGAACCAACATGACCTATATAGGACCTCTCCTTGTTTAGAAATGGGCAAAAAAGAATGATGTGCCAAAAATGCAAAACAAAAGCAATACTCTGTAATAATTAGTTACATATGGTTAATTTTTTTTATTGAATAGCCATACATGAAATTAAAGCTTCCTACATCCCTTTCTGATTGATCCATTTGCCCAATTTCTTAATCCAAAATGATGAACTCATTTGCATTAAAGTAATCTTCAATTTGCAATAATATTTGTGTAAAGTAATATTTTTCTATGTATTTTTTTTTTTTTTTTTTTTTCGCAAATGCCATGTGAATTTAACTTTTTAATGTACTTTCTCTCCCCTTGTTAATTCTCGTGAAATTTGCTCAAATGAGTTACGAGTAATAAAAAAGGGGCAGATCGAGTAATACGGAGTGCTCCATATGTAATGAACTAATGATGCAGTTGCAACCTCCAAGAATTAAAAGGGTAAAAAACAAAAGGCAAGAGGTTAGGGTGGTTGTTTACAAAGATGGTCCAAATAAGGAGTGCACCTCCCCATGTTTGATGGGCAGGAGGCAACCAAAATTGCAAACATCATTTAGCCTACCCAGCTATCTACTCTTCTCTAGTTCTCTTTCCCATTAATTAATTAGCATTACTTGTATTGCTAAATCTGAACAGCTGGCCACTGACAATTCTGAGATATTGTGGTTTCTATAAATCAACCATTGTTTATCATTGGAGTCTGATAACTAAATCAGGCAGTTGATACTTTATTACTCTGACTCCATTAGCTGTAGCTCACATAGCATAATTTGCATTAGGGGAGTAATTATTTTTACTATCAACTACTCAAAGTTTTTTTTTTTTTTTTTTTTTTTTAACTATCCATTAACTTAGGATGGTCCTATTTTTAAAGGGTAATTTTCAAAACAGTTTCTAACATATTTTTAGCTGGTTTGACCAATTAATAGTATCACATACTCACATGCATATTTTTGATAAGGCATATTACAAAAAAATTAATCTTCTACCACTCCAAACAATTACCTTCCCTTATGCAACATTCTCTTCTGTCTTCACCTTAAAACAATAGAGTAATATTCAATAAAACAAACCACAAAAAATTCTACACCGTGACAATTTTAACCATGGTTGAAATAAGTTAGGGATTGTTTTAAGGATGCCCCCAAAGTTAGAACCGTCACGAGTTAATTAATAATTGATACCTTTTAACAAAGAATGTCCATAGTTAGGAGGTATAACGTCAATTTTTCCTTATTTATACTTCGTATAAAGTTAAGATGGTAAATGTTTAACTTTATCTTCAGTTTGTTGGTTATGTTTGAAATCATTTTATGAGAGAGAGAGAAAAGAGTCAAAGAGTAACTAATGAAAAAAAATAAGAGAGTAGTTCATCTTATATATACTCCGTATTTGGCGTATTGTGATTCTCATTTCATTGCAATAAACTAAGGGTCTGTTCTGATTCACTGAAATGAGCTGAATTGAACTGAACTGATTGGAGCTAAACTCAACTGAACTGAAATGAATAGAGTTGAAATAAATTGTTTATGAGAGAAGGAAATTAGAAAGTCAATTGAACTGAAATTAAGCTGAAGAGAACATGCCGTAATTACGTATTGAACATTAATTATGAAAAGATACTTATAGGTGTGTAAAATTATGTAGGTTAATCATTAGCCATCTATTCCGATTAATCATTAAATATAGGTCGCACAGTGACTAGTGACTAGCTAGTATGGTTTAGTTCAATTTCAGTTTAAATTGCTTTTGTGAATTATGAACGATTTATGGCACATAAAGCAGTTACTACTGCATGATATAAGAAACGTCTCTCGAAACATGACTCCATTAGCTTCCTTGAAGGTGCAAAAGCCTAATTTCATTATGATCCTCTTATCATGTACAATATTCACGTGAGTGCAATTCTTACATTAAATCCCGTTAATTACAATAAATTAGTTGTTGATCTTGTTAAAGGAAATGTCAAATTGATCTCCAAAATCATTATACACCGAGATTTTCTACTTGTACAAGATGTTTGTGATTGTTTATTTGTTTATAAACACAATGCTTGAGTATTAATTAACATGTTACTTCGCATTTGATACACCCAACATTTGCATCATGCACAGTAAATCTTTAGTCATTTTTTTATTCATTGATAGAACCTCACAAATTTTCTAGTTCCATGAGAAAAGAATATGTTTCTTTCAAAATTTCAACTTTTAAGCAAAAATGCTTAAAGTTGTAGGTCATTGGGCACACCAACTCAAAATTGCGCCTGATATCACGGACATTCACATTATATTCAATGTTGAGTTGGTCCAGAAAGACCAGAATATGTCTCTTTTACTATTGCATGTGATTATGGTACTCACTGGTTTTTCTTCACCATGCAGCTTTGTCTCTCTTTTTTATGCTTCGTCTCCTTTTTTTTTTTTTTTTTTTTTTTTTCCTCTACCTAATTTACTTTAATGATTTAGGGTCTGTTCTCATTGACTGAACTCAGATGAATTGAACTGAACTAAATTGAACTGAACTGAACTGAGCTGAGCTGAGCTGAACTGGGCTGAGCTGAACTAAACTGAGCTGAACTGAACTGAACTGAAATGAATATTTTATAAGAGAAGGAAATTAGGAACTGAACTGAACTGAACTAAACTGAGCGATTCATAAGTTGTTAGAAGACCAACTTTAATGTTACTCAATTTTAGGTAAATTATGTGGACTTGTGGAGTAATCAAAGGACCTGAAGACTAACTTGGACTTGATTATGTCAAATGCATTCAGCAAAGCTAATTAAATCAATTAAAAGTCAAATGCATTCAAACAAAGCTCTTTAACTCCTACATGGTGATAAAGGAAAGTACGGAGTATTTTTCATAGAGCTCTTACCAACTACCCCCTCGTTCAACTCTTTAACTCAAAGAAAATTCCTCAAAAGATGTCTATTTCATTTCTTTATTTACAAGAAGTAATCAAATGTGGTATTGGAAGAATATCCAATACATTTCATTGAGGAGGGAAACAAGTTTTTTGGTTGATCTCGAGGGTTGTAATTGTACCTCACAAACTTGATAAAATAAATTTAAAACCGTTATAATGTTCCACACAAAGCCCTTTACTTTTTAAAAAACTAAAACGTACTTACATAATTCCTAATGAATTAGTAATACTCTATTAGAACAGCTTTATTGGACCTAGGGAGCACAGTTTAAAATGTACATATATTATTCTCGCATGCCATATAAAAAAATAGGAAGTGGATTAACCTCTTTTTTCTTGCATAATTATTACTTGAAATAATGCCAAATAAATATCATGGAGTTACTATAATAATTTCCCTACTTTATATTCAAATCTCCTGGGAGCGCCTTTTTTTAACCCTATATATAAATAGCCGTTAGTTTGGAATTGGATATGATATAGACAGTTGATATTTGATAAACCAGCTAATATGGACAGTCTTGAATAATATACAGTGAAAGCCAACATCTTTTGCTGCTTTTATTATCACTACATATACCACACAAACACAAAACATCCAGTTGGAAGTGGGGGCAATTCACTTAAACCATCAAACGATCATGTTGTCCAATTCATCACCTTCCCTTATCCACATCCTCCTCATTGTTGTCGGTACCGCCTTTTTAATCTATCCGGCCACCGCTACCGACCACATTGTTGGTGCTAATAAGGGTTGGAACCCTGGAATCAACTACACTGATTGGGCTAATAACCAAACTTTTTATGTTGGTGATTACATATGTATGTACTTCATTTCTCCTTTATTTTGTTATTCCTAGCTTATTAATTATTTTGTACATACGTGACAAAAAAATTAGTTGTTACTCTTATTAGTATTGGTCTTAACTCTTAAGGCCATGTTCTTTCGAGCTGTTGTGGTCTGGTCTGCTCTGTTTAGAAGCTCAAAAGAACATGGCCTAATTAACACTTTTCATTTTGGGCTGTATCGTATTAGGCAAATATCATAGACTATGTGCAATTATATTAAATTGGTTAGTTATTGGTACATAAGAACTAAAATTGTGTGATTTTGCAGCTTTTAGGTACAAGAAATTTGAATACAATGTGTTTGAAGTGAATAAGACAGGGTATGACAATTGTACAATTGAAGGAGCAACAGGAAATTGGAGCAATGGAAAGGACTTTGTGCATTTGAATAAGAAAGGAAGATACTACTTCATTTGTGGTACTGGTGGTTGTACTAGTGGAATGAAGGTTTCTATTGTTGTTCATTCTCTTCCTCCGGCGCCTTCGGCTTCTATTGCTGCCACCAAACACTCCTCTGAATCTACTAAACACGCCTCGGCTGCTTCGGAAGTAGTGACTTCGGGGCGGTTGTTGGTGGTGGTTTTAAGGGCGTTGTTAGTAGGTTTAGTGTCTTCAGTATTGACGTGATGACAACGGTCTTGTAAGAAGACGTGCTTAATTTAATTCATGTGTATCTTTTATTTATTCAAAAAAATGTTTTGATGGGATAACCCATTAAAATTGTTTTGTTTTTGTAAGGGCTAAAGCGTTTAAATTAAATGGGTAATGAAGAAAAGTGTGTTAATTTCATATTTGTGTACGTGTATCTTTCAGCTGCAAAATTTATAATAACAATTGTAATGAAGAAACTTTTACCAAAAAAATGGGGTGAGAGAGGCTCGAACTCTCGACCTCAGGATTACTCAGAAGCTATGAGACCTACGCGCTAGCCAACTGCGCCACCACCCCATATTGTTCAATTTTGAACATTCAATATATATAAATAACGTAAAAAAAAGTGAATGAGATAACCAAAATAATAAATGGGGTGAGAGAGGCTCGAACTCTCGACCTCAGGATCACTCAACTTTAGCTATGAGACCTACGCGCTAGCCAACTGCGCCACCACCCCTTTTTTGGTAAATATTATCGGGTACGGAATACTACTTTTGTTTCATATTGACACTGTTAAACTTAACAACGTAATAGACATTGTGATATACTCCTAATAATTCTTTTGTTTTTCTCATTTGAAATCTTAACAATATTCATAGATTAATTGAATCTTATAATGTGATTAATAAAATGTTATTCATGCACAATTATTGTAACAAAATGGAGTATGGCTAATGAAACAACGTAACACATGATAGAGAGTAACATGAGGTATGGAATCCAACAAGTGCTCAAAGTGTCCATATTATTAAAGGTGTTTGTTCCAAAATTTCACTCTTCTGAAGTCCTGTACTTAACCTTAGTGTAACATTTTCGTAAGAAAACAGTTATATATCTTGAATTGTAATCAACAATAAATGTTTAGCATTATGAATTCATTAACATAGTTTTGAGAGAACCAGTAGAACAATAAAAAAGCATATACAATTCAAGCATAACGCTTATAGTCTCATTCAATCTACAAGGAGAACAAACAGTTTATCACTTGAACAAGTGAGCCAAATCTGGGTCGTCTAAATCCAAGTCTAGCCATCCATTCAAGTGCATGAACTCAATGTAATGATCTGGTGGCTTCAGGCTCTGGCAGTTCTTCACGGTGTAACCCTCAACCCTCTGAATATCACGAGCAAGCCATCGGGCAAAACCAGGGTCGACAGGAGGGGGAAACTTCAAAAGAAGTTCATCCTTCTCTTGCTTTGCAGGTTTGTTACCCATGAGCGCTGCACAATTTCAGAATGAGAATCAGGTCGAACTGGCTGATCACAACTGAAATAATACTTTGCACATCAGCAGAATGAAAAAGCAGCTATTAGGTTGGGAAAGGGATATAGCTTGCAGAGTACTCCAACAAATAAGATGATTGGAGGGAAGGAAAAGAGATAATTACAATAATTCGACAAAACAAAGGGGAAGCTTAAAATCTGCTCAAGTCCTAAATCTATTATGAATATCAGCACTCTTATTTGTCCCTATCACAATCACTTTTGTAATCTTTCAGATGAAGAACTTGCAAATACCAAGACGGCGAAACAGTGAATACAAGCAAGGTAGAGCACTCAGTCTGCAGTCTTCACGGTACAGGTAATACACTTGACTTCATTGTCCAACCACTCATCTTTAAGCAAGGTGAATTTCAGGAAAGATTAATGTGTGAGCTCATGTAATCCTACAGCTCTGTATCAGTTTAAACTTTAAACAGCCATATTCACACCCCTCATGTACCACCTTCAAAATGACAGTTCTTAGAGCTGTTACCAAACACAACTGGTACTATTACTTGTTCTGCTTAAGTTCAATAACCTAACCAAGTAACCAAAGCTCAGGCTGCCATGAATATGCTTCAAGAAAACTTCATTTTAGTAGACATCTCTTGCAATCTGATGCGACTTGAGATACATGCAGTGCTGAAGTACTTTTTAACATGTTTCTGGTAGAGCTATGAATCCTTACCTTTCCATGCTTGATACTGAATTAGACTATCTACGGCAGAAAGTTTTTTGTTACAAGCTTTTGGAGACTTGAGCAGTAACACCATGCAAGTCAGAAAATAAAAATCGACAAAGCTATCCTAAATATAGTAGCCTTCAGCTCATACAAACTCCTTTACCACAAACAGAGATTCTTTTTGTTTATCTGTTGCTCATTTCCTGCAAATATAATCCAAAAAGGTTTCCTTCCCACAATGCACCAAGGAAAACAGCTAGAAAATCCAAAATCCCACCCTCACCCCAATCCATGCTATTACAACCATTCTAGCCATAAATTATTTGGTAAACACTTTACACCTGGTATGGCAAATTGCCAATTGCTATAAAACATAAATGCAGGCATGGAGGGAATTTCAAAACAAAACTAGTCATATTAATTCCTTCTGGATATGTAATCAAGTTTAAAAGTGCACCAACAAAACTTTTCAAGTCAAGTTTAAAATTATATACACAAACCAATTAGAGACTATAAAAAGTTTTTCATAGAGTCCTAGCAACCTCACCCAAAACAGCCTTTATTAGATAGCAACTTAAAATTTGACAAAACCACAATAGATATCAATACACCGTGTCGGGTATGGGAATTTGTATTAATGTTTATACTATTCTGTAAGCAAACAATGAAGAAAATGCTACACACTCTAATAGTAATTGTCTTGATCTTGAAGCTTTCTCTGACAATGATCCCTCACAGTCACAGATTCAATTCTTGTCTCTGGTAGCAGCTTCAGTGTCCCGAATGCGAGGTACCACAATTGGTGCTCCTCGAACCTTATCAAGAGCAAAGCTTATCCTCATTGGACGACCTAACAGCTCCTTACCATCCATAGCATCTTTTGCAGTTATGGCATAATCATCCTTGGCAAAGTAAACAAATCCAAACCCTCTAGACCTTCCTGTATCCTTATCATACATTATCCTCACTTCTGTAACCTCCCCAAAATTGGAGAAAGCATCCAACAAAGACCTTTCATCAACCGACCACGACAACCCAGCAACAAACAACTTATTATTGTAGGATGGAGCTGAAACGGGCGAAGACAACAAACGATACAATCTAAAATTCGACGTGGGGTTGTAAAAGGCGGCCGATGTTCTTCTAGCAAACATCTTTAGATTGTTCATTGTTCACACAGGCCCTTTTCCTGTTCAATTAGTTTAAACAACACTGAGAAGAAAATCACACTTTTTTTAGGTTCATCTCACTAAATAACTAACTTTCCTGTCATCCTTCTTCCTACCCACCTTCAAATTTCCACTCAATCACCATAATTATCAGATTCATCTCAAAATATGCAACCCCATCTAATTAATTTTGCTAATAAGTCATGCCCATATCATATATTTGTAACTATGAGAAGTTGTACCATTCAATAGGGAAACTAACCCAGAAATAATCACATTAAAGAACCAAAATTTAAATTCAAATATACAAAATTACTCCAATTAAAATATCAGGGTATAAACTAGACGAAGAAAAGTAGAATTAATAGATTCATCATCCAAAACTTAGGTTACCAATTAGGCAATTAGCAACATAGAAATAATCATTAAAGGGGGATGAAATGGGGAAAAGACACGAATTTAAGAAAGAAGAAGTTTAATAGAATACCTGAGAAACGAAAGGCAGCCCAGAAGATGAACACTGCAGAGATTAAAAAAAAAAAAAAACTGAGATAAGAGAAGAGACTAAAATGGAAGACTGAAGAACAACAGAGGTAAAGTACTAATCAAGAGTGGGGAGAGCCGGAGAGTCGGCTGTAAAATTCCAATAACACCCCTACATAAAGCCATAAATGGGCAAGTTTTAAGGGCGTTTCTTGAATTTCACATAAATTCAATAAATACCTAGAACCCCAATCAAATTTCCCAATTCATCAATTAGGGTTCTTAAATCAAAATTATACCTAATCAAATGAATAAAGGTAAAATGTACAACATAATTGAAGAAAATGTTGGGAAATAGGTTATAAAGGATTATTCTACTTGTACAGTAATGAAATATGTACAGAAGTATGTAATGTGTTAGATGTGTTTAAGTTGTGGACTAAGGTTTTTTGCATCTCTCTTGGTATTGGTTTAAATGGTGATGAATATGTTGAGTCTGTTACGAATAGAATTAATCCGATTGCAAGAGGGATAATTTTTAATGTTAGGAGTTGTGCTTCTGCTACTAAATTGTGTGCTGAACGAGGTATGGAGGAATTAGGGTGTTTGATTAACCCGATTAGAGAGTTAGTTAGGTGGACTAGGACATTTCGAGGTTACAAGGAAGTTTTTAAAACTTAATGTAAGGTGGTTGGGTTTAAATCGAGATATTTCCCTTTGGATTTGTCGAGGAGTTGGAATTCGATGTATGAAATGTTATATTTGATTTTTCCGCACAAGGAGATATTAAGTAACAATTATAGAGATAATGTTGACCGAAGTTTAGATTTGCAAATGGGATGTAATTAACTCTATAAATTCAGCTGTTTTAGACGTTTAATGATGCAATTCAAGCCTTCTCATTGGTTTATGATGCTAATTGTCATCAAGTTGTAATTAAATGTGTAGAAATTGTTAATGTATTTGAAATGTATGAGAATGATCCGCTTTTGGGTTTGGTTGTTGGGATCATGAAGAACAAATGGTTGGTTGGAGTATATGTCTGATATATACCTACAATATACTATATTTCTGCAATACTTGATCATGGTATTAAGGTGGAGGGTTTATAAAATTTGTTAGACTATTATTACAAAAACTTTAGGAGTGGAGTTACTTATTGGTGGAAGAGAAAGTTTTTGAGTGTAAAGACATTTTGAAGCGGCTTTATATTCATTATGCCTCCATATACAAGTGCAAAAATGTAACTACACAAGTAACACAACCCAATTGTCAATCCCAAATGATGTCTTCAAAGGAAGATATGGAGATAGACCATTCGCCAAGATCAAAATTGTTTATGAAAATTTTGAAGAAGATAAGAGCTAGCTTTAGTAAAACAGCACAATTACTAAAATATTGTCTAAAACTAGAAGCTACATGAAAATGGTGTAATGATTTATTTAAGTAGCTATTTGTATTAGTAGTACATGTAAAAAGTAGTTAATTATAAATTGATAGCTATTTAATTTGAGATTGTGGAGAATTTTAATTCAAACCCCTGATTTAGGAAGTATAGCGTGACATTAATACATGTTACATTATAAAGCTTGTTTGCATTTGTAATTGCACCATAATTGAGTTGCTTGGTGTAGATGATAGAAAACTCATTATGTGACTTTGAAGTTACAAGTTCAAGCCTCACAATCTCCACATATTTGGGAGTACACCCTACTTCCAAGCGTTGACGTAAGTTGCTGGATTGGCTATCAAGAGAGTTGATTGAAGATACATACTCCTTAGAAGTTTTCCATGAATTAGTCTAGCCATTACCAATCTTAACTCAAGTAAATTTTAAAAGCCAACTTGAATTCATAAAGTAAAGAAATCTTTCTCTTTTTTTTATTTATTTATTATTTATTTATTTTTATTTTTATTTTTACTTTTTATTAGAAAAACATTAGGTACTCATTATAGTTTGTACACATCAAAGTGATGATGAGTGTTTGATCGAATTCACAATACTTAGTAAATTTAGGTTGGGTCGAGGTATCTCTTCACCCAACTAATAATGATTAGGTAGGTAGTAAATGTTGAATTATCAAATTGAAACACAAATGTTGTTCATTCAACAATTTAGGTTACAAATTTATTATTTTTTTTTAAAAAAAACTTCACTAACTTAAAAATGGTTGCTTAGTACAAATACACAGTGATTATAAGACTTTTATAAATTAGTTCAATCAGACTAAAAATTAGAAACAATTCATTAGTATAAATTAAGATTATAAACTAAAGGCTTGTTCACATTTACTTAATTTCAGTTCAGTTCAGTTCAATTCAACTCCAATCAGTTCAGTTCAATTTAGCTCCTAATTTCCCTCTCTCATAAAATATTCATTTTAACTCAGTTCAATTCAATTCAGCTTCAATCAGTTCATTTCAGCTCAGTTCATTTCAGCTCAGTTCAGTAAAGGTAAATAGACCCTTAGTTAACAAAAATATAATTCAATACACAAAGTATTGAATTTCAACAAGTAAAAAATCACACTCACAAGCTGAGTCAAAATTTTTGTGGAAAAAAACCTAAAAGTCTAACATACCTCTTCTTAACGTTGATCTTTATTGTGGAAACTCCTAGCATAGTAATATACTTATATACCCCTTCTTAACGGCTAGATTACAAGGGCATTTGTGGAATAAATAACATCCCATAATATCAAAGCCCTAATCGATTACCAATATCAATTTCCTAACTCCCAATTCATCAATTAGGGTTTTAGGGTTCTATCTAATACTCTGATTCAGCAATCAATCAATCCTTTACTCTTTCAATCTCTCCTAAACTTTATTATTTTTTCCTTTTCAATTTACCATTAATCCCAAGAATTATGAAAACTTCATCAAATCCAAATGAACTTGTTCCTGAGGTTGGAGCTCAAATTGAAGATTCTGCTTGCTCAAATATAGTTGGTATAATTCAATACTCCAAATTATTTTGATTAAATAATTTTCTACATACATTAACTTTGATAATTTGTGTTTAAAATCATATAAAAGTGATCATTTGAATGCATTGCTAAAATAACCAATAATTGCTGCATATGTTAGAGATAAAGAGGTTCTTAAGCAATGTTTTGTGAATATTAATGGTCTGTTGCTGTCAAGGCTGATTTATGGTATTTTGAGTGTGGCAAAAAAATTTGATGTATGTTGAAATTATTGATTGTCATTGGATTAATTCAACTAGGAAAGATACAAAATCTGGTAATTGAGTTTCCAATGATTCCAAATGGTTCTAAGGATGCTAATATTCGTGGCGAAATAATCAATGTGTTTGATTTGATATGTTAGAGTTCTGCTAAATTTTCTGACTAATGAGTGAAATCCTGCCTTTAGGCTCTTCATATATTATAGGAAATGTTCTTTTGTTATCAATTTGTATGCTCAATAGATATGAAATTTTTTTAGCTGTCCCATTTTTCCTTAGTTTCGATGTTAGTTACGGAGTATTCTGTAGTTTTGTTTCTTAAATAACATACTAAATTTTTATTAATTTTGAAGCTGATAATGGGGACTGGGTTTCTGCATCTGGTAATGAGGACTGGGTTTCTGATTCTGATAATGAGGACTGGGTTCCTGAATCTGAAGGGCATCTTGTAACATCTCGCCTTAAAAGACATTTTGATTGTTGCAAACCTTATCAACAACGTAAGGCTCGTAAATATGAAAATTCGTTTGATCAAAATAAATTCTGTTCTATGATGGCTGAAACCATCATGCATCATGGTTATTCTCTTAAGATGGTGGAGGACAAACATTATAGGGAGTTACTGAGTTATTTGAATCCCAATGTAAAGCATATTACAAGGGATACCATTCTTAAGCATTGCACCACGGAGCATGAAAAGCTCAAAGCACAGTTGCATCAATTATTGTCTGAGGTGCCTGGTAAAATCTGTTTTACTTGTGACTCGTGGTATGCGTGCTCATCTCGTGGTTACCTTGTGCTTACTGCCCATTTTGTTGATAAATCTTGGACACTACGGTCCAAAGTGCTGTCGTTTAGGTTTTGTCAAACTCCCCATAATGGTGCTGATATTTATCGTTTTGTTCTTAATATTATCGATGAGTGGCATCTTAAAGGCAAAGCTTTTTCTATGACTGTTGGTGATGCCGGTGATATGGATGCCATGATTGAGCATCTTAAGAAAGACTTGCATTCTACTTGTGCTTTGCCTAGTGGTGGTAAATTTTTTCATATTAGGGGTGCAGATCAGATTCTTAATTTCATTGTTCAAAGTGGTATGAAGTTGATTGATGAAAGTGTTATTAAGTTGCGTGAGACTGTGAAATACATTGAATATCATGATTCTGCACTTACTAGATTTGAGCAAGCTATCAGAGATTCTCATTCTAATTTTTCTGGTAAGCTGAGGCTTGATGTTCCAACCCGATGGGACTCAACTTATTTGATGCTTTGTCAATGTTTGGAGGCGAAAGCTCCTATTGATAAGTTTGCTTCTCAAGAGATTGGTTTTGAGTATTTTCTTCTCAAGGAGGAATGGGAAGCCATTAGAAATATGCGTGATTTTCTTAAACCATTTTATAATATAACCTTGTTGTTTTCTGGTTCGGAATACCCTACTGCAAACTTGTACTTTGCCTATATTACGGCGATTAAATATGTGTTGGCTAAAGCTAAAAATGACTCTATTGGTAGCATCAGAGAAATGGCTGCTCTTATGCTCCAAAAGTTTGAAAAATATTGGGATAACTACTCTTCAATACTTTCAATTGCTGTTTTGCTTGATCCACGTCATAAACTTCGATATGTGGAGTACTTGTATGGCAAGCTTTATGCTGGTCAGGAGTATGACGATAAGGTAAAAGCGGTATATGACACATTTACTGAACTGTATACTTTTTATGAGAATTTCTGTACTCCATCTTCTGTTCAAACTAGAGCACCCTCAACTCCAAGTATTTCAAGTTCTGATTTATGTCCCTTCTGGAAGAACTTTTTTCAGGTTGTTACATTGATAATTCATCTGATTTTAATCTTGTTTATTTTGTTTTGATGATTTTAGTATAATAATGAAGTTTTCTTGCTTTAATTATAGGTGCTTGACGAAGAAGAAGAACCTGAGAGTAGGGGAACCAAATTTGATATTGATACGTATCTATATTCCCCCCGTGTGCCTCGAAATGGTGGAGTCAATTTTGATGTTCTCCAATATTGGAAATCTCAAATCGATTATCCGAGTTTTTCCCCTGCTCTTGCTCACATGGCTAGAGATGTTTTGGCAATTCCCATCACATCCTTTGCCTCGGAATCTTCTTTTAGTATGGGAGGCAGAGTTTTGACCAAGCTAAGGTCATCTGACATGCCCGAAAACATGGAGGTTTTTGTTACAGTCCAAAATCGGATGTTTGGTTATGGTGAAGTTGAGGAGATACTCTAGAAGTCATTAATGAGACGGAACTTGATGATACCGACTTCGAATCTTTTCCTATCTAAGGTAAGTATATTTTGTGAAGTAATCTATTTTGGTTCAATTATCCAATTTCCCAATTCATTAATTAGGGTTCTATTAATTCCCTAAGTCTCTCTAGCTGATCAAGCAAGCATTCAAGTATTTAACCAATATCACTCTTTCAATCTGTTATGAAATTATTTAATCTCTCTCTCTTGTTCTTTGAATCCCTAAAATTATGGAAATTTCATCAACTTCAAAGAGTAAGGTGAGTTGTTCAAAGAACAAATTTCTTAGGTATGCAAGCTCAAAAAGCAATAACTTATTTCACTACTATATAAAAATCGAGTAAAGAATTTGCTACATGTATCATAATCTTGATAATTCTGGACAGTTTATGGTAACAAGTTTGCAGTCTAGCTGGTTATAATAAGGATCATAATGCATTGCTTAATAGTCGAGTAATTGCTGTGTAGGGTGGTTATAAGAATGTTCTTGAGAAATATTTTGTTCATTTTAATGGCCGTGTTGCTGTTACATGTCTTACAGCTGGGTGCTTGGGTCTATGGACTTCTGAGCCTGGCGAACGATTTGTATGTGTTGAAAGGATCTATGTATCTTGGAAGATGCACAATCAGGTTTTGTATGTAGGGGGGGGCTGTTTTGAGGTCTTCAACAGAGGGGTAAGATGTCGAGTTTTTGTACTCATGAATTAAGGTCTTAATATGTAGGACTTGTTTGACTAGCAATTCCTAAGTAGATTTTATTTAGTTATTTGATTAAGTAGACATTGTTGTTAGTTTAACATGTAATTGTGGCTAGTTTAGCGGCGAAAGTTGAGCATATATGGTCATTCAATCAATACCATGTTAAAGAGATTGTGTAGTGTTGATTTTACTCCTGTTAATTGTGATCTCTATTAGATTAATGTGAATCAATGATGTTGGTTTACATTCTTGTACAAAAAAATGTATAATACTCCTTGTTAAGAATCTATGTTATCTTTCAAAATAACTCAATCGCGTACAGTTTTTTCGGTGTTCCTTGTGTGTTTACCAGTTTAATCTTGCAATCGCCTTGCTAATTGTTATACTTTACAGCAATCCAATTGTGCAAATAAAAAGGTTATTTGATCTTTGGTACAAGCAAATAAGGTGGTAAGATTAAGCCAACGCTTTGAATCTATGAGCAACTTCTATGACCGGCTTATCATAATAACTATAGTTCATTCTTACTCTACGTCTCTACTTATAATGACAAGGTAGGCCACCAATATTTGATACAGATTAATAAGGCCAAAATCAATCGGGGTGTAAGGTTTAATTGTCTCAATCAATAAACTTTAATTAGTTCAAAAAAAAAAAGCATTCAATTAATTCAACCAAAAATAGGTGGATTTATTAGTACTACTGCATTATTTTGAGCTCATAAGTCTCTTTCAATCAGTTCTCAACAAAAAAATCTCGAACTTTAAAGATTAGAGGGTGGGATTGAGTATTTAAAAATGGTATATTTGTAAGGATCTTGCTAACGAACGCCCCTGGAGCGTTGGATAAGTATTTAAAATACTACCAAAAGTGGAATAAATTTGGGAAAGCATGACAAAATCACGCGTCGATCAGTGTAATTAATATTCATTTTAATTTAATCTTTTTACTTTTAGCTAGCTTATCTAACGCCCCCGAGTCGTTCGTTATTTGTAAATAAGAAAAATTATATGAATTTTTTTTAAAAAATTTTGTACTATCTTTTATGCTTTCTTCTTCATGCCCCATCTTTTTCATCCTCATCTTCTTCATGCTTGCTCCCTCCTCCTCCATAGAAGTAGGCATTGAACAGCCACTGTCACCACCATATTATCGGTGGCTGGTTAAACGAAAATCCAAACTATAAAGGGAGAAAAGAAAGGTTTAGATCGTCCTCCATTGAAGCCCCTTAAACCTTTTCCATTTCTCCCGTAAACTTCTTCTATTTTTGGCTGAAGTTCTATTATGGACTAGAAATGACAAATATGCCCTTTTGAGATACATATCAATTATCTCATGTTGAGATCTTGTATTTTCTCTTTAAAAAAACGGTCTTATTTGGCTAGTTGTGACAATAAGTTAGAATGATATAATAAATTTACTGTTATAACCTTACTATTATGAGAAAATACAAGTTAATATTATTAAACAATTAATGTTTGTCAAGGGATATATTGGTCTTTGCACCCTATAAGTTGAGGGTAAATGTATAATTTCAACCTCTAAATAGATCCGTTACAATCATTGGTTAGCGGACCATTAATATCATCATTCTCTCTTCTTTGTTTCTCGGTAATTAAAGAATTGGAATCGGGTTGGTATATTTTTGATTTAAAAAATCGAGTTCGAGCAGAGTTGTTTCTGTTGATTGTATAAGGAAAAGAAAAAAAGACTACTTGTTTTACGCTTTGATAGGGAAGGTATATGTATGAAATCGAAAAGTCTCTTTAACAATGTTTCCAATGAAATTTCTTTTCAAATTCAAACCCAGGCTTGGCTCCAAATCAAATTGTACTAAACAAGGTGTTCCTAGATCCATTTCTTCCATTCAATTGCAGTATATATATATATATATATATATATATATATATATATATATATATATATATATATATATATATATATATATATATATATATATATATATATATATATATATAATTTTTTTTGTTTTACTGACCTAAAGAAAAGTTGAGACTGTTTTATAATTTTATCCTTCTTGAATAGAGTATTATTGCGTACATAGTACTCCCTCCGGTCCTTAATTAGATTCCTATTTCTTTTATTTATTACTTACATAACAGAGAGAAATAGACACATAATTAAGGAACAAAATCACGAAAAACTTGTAGTCCTTACCAAATGAGTGAATGACCCATTGCCCCATTGTCTATTAATGATATACAGAGTACCCCTTTATTGCAAACTCCGACAATACTCCTTGAGTCATTTCTAATACTAATATCAATTTCTATTTAATTTCTCGAAAAGCTTTAAAATATCAAATTCTTTTTTTGTTTTTTTTTTTTTAAAAAATAAAATAATTAACAATCTAAGGCCTCGTGAAAAATGAGCAGCAGTGCCAGAAACTACTGTATAAAATTGAAAGATAGAGAAACACGGCAAGGAATTATCAATTATTTAGATGCCAAATAGTAGTGAAATAGGGGTCTGGTAATAATTCCAACTTCTAAGTGAGCAGGTGGCTAGCTAGAGTAGCTACTATCCTCCCACTTCAATCCCCCTTTCATTCCTTCATTCATCCCAAAAACAACAAACACTAAAATTTTCAATCTTACTGCCAAAATAAAATCTGAGTTACAAATTATAGTTCCTATTGAAATCGAGTATTTTCAGCCTCATTTTAGAATATGCTCAAATAGTAACAACAAAAAAAATCCCATCTTTGTCAAAGTTTAACAACCCCAGAAAAGAAAACTAGTCAACAAAAGCAGCAAAGAAAAAGAAATGCCAGAAATTGCACTAAAATCTGGTACAAGACCACCATGGATAGGGTTAGCAGCAGCAGTTTGGGTTGAATTTTCAGCAGGAAATTCGTATAATTTCCCTCTTTTTTCACCTTCATTGAAATCTGTACTGGGTTTTACACAACAGCAGATTACAATTCTGGGTGTTGCAAATGATATTGGTGAAAGTGTTGGAATTTTGCCAGGCATTGCTTGTAACAAGTTTCCACCTTGGGTTGTTCTTTCTTTTGGTGCTTTAGGCTGTTTTCTGGGTTATGGAGTTCTCTGGCTTGCTGTTTCACAAACTGTTTCCAATTTGCCTTTTTGGCTGGTATGAACTTCTTGTTTCTTTGCTTTTCTTAATCACCCTTTTTCAAAGTTTTAACTCTTTTTTGGTTGGTGTGTGAAAAAGTTCAAATCTTGGAATCTGAAGTTAATAGATTTTGACGATTTCACGTGTATTGTGTGTTTTTTTAGTACCCAATTTGAAATTGATTGGTTTTATGGGGTTATATTTAGTGCAATACTTGAAATTGGTTATGCAAAGGCCTCTTAGCCACTCATATTTCATCCTTAGGAGTGTTTGAAAATGAACAAATGTGAAAAAAAAAAAAGAAAAAGGAAAAAGAAAGTAGCCTTGGTTTGTGGTGGTATTGTAGAATATAGAACAACTGTACCTTTGGTAAAAATGTAGGAATCTATAGATTATAGTAGGAATGTCAAGTTATAGGGGCAGTATATCTTGTAAAGGCAAAGAACACAGTACTCCATCCTTTTCAAATTTTTTCTCCTGTACTTTGATCAATTTTGTCTCACAAAAAGATTGTAGGCAGAACGAACAATATGAAACGGAGGGATAAGAAATTAGAGACCTTAATAGAACATTTTTAGTAAATGTTTCAATGTATGAAAGGATGGTTTAATGCTGTGCGATGAGAAAATTCTATGCAATTTTTTATTGTGAGTTGCTTCAAGGTTAATGTCCTGTTCCATGCTTTTATTTTTTAAGCTGGAATTTTGGGCTTAAACTAGTCAAACTTGCTGCTTTACATCAAATATTATAATCAACCTATATTAAGTAGTTTGGCATTATAATATAAACTAATTGTTAGATCCACAAACTTTGTTCTGCATTGGTGCCAAGTTGGTTCATCTTATTCTCTAGTCTGACAATTGTATTAGCATCACTCTCATTATCTTATTGTAACTCCACCCCGTTCCTATGATCAGCTGTGGCTTGCAATGGTTATTGGGGCTAATAGCAGCGCATTTTTTGGGACAGCTGTTCTTGTCACCAACATGAGGAACTTCCCTATGAGTAGGGGCACAGTTGCCGGTCTTCTAAAGGGTTATGTTGGTCTAAGTGCTGCAATATATACAGAGATATATGATATGGTGCTTAAAAAATCTGATACATCACTACTCCTATTCCTCACATTCGGCATCCCAATCATATGCTTTACCCTGATGTACTTCATCAGACCTTGTACACCAGCATCTGGAGAGGACACTTCTGAAAAGAGCCATTTCCTATTTACTCAAGGGGCAAGTATATTTCTTGGAATTTATCTCCTCACAACGACAATTATTGCTGATAAACTTTCTGTCCGGAGAGCTGTTTGCTATGCATTTATTGTTGTTATGGTTATATTAATGATGGCTCCTCTTGCAATCCCTATCAAGATGACATTATTTCCCTCCAAAAAAAGACTTACTGGACCTGTTGATTCTTCAGACAAATTGGTGTCAGATACAGATGAATCGATACAAACAGAACCCTTGCTGGTAAAATCCTCTTCAGAATTTGGGAGTTTTCGAGAGGGGGAAGATGCTTCTGATTTGGACATCCTTCTTGCTGTTGGAGAGGGTGCTGTAAAACAGAAAAGGAGACCCCGTAGAGGAGATGATTTCACTTTCCGTGAGGTTTTGATCAAGGCCGATTTTTGGCTTTTGTGGGTAGTGTACTTTCTAGGAGTTGGTACTGGAGTGACTGTTCTTAACAATTTGGCTCAGATAGGTTACGCCCAAGAAGAGCATGACACTACCATACTCTTGTCCCTTTTTTCTATCTGCAATTTCGTTGGACGCCTGGGTGGAGGTGCAGTTTCAGAATATTTCGTCAGGTGATAATGTTTTCTGATTTACTTAATTAGAAATAGATGATGTTTCACTGTCCAGTTTTAACTCTCGTTCTAGCTACATAAGCTATAGTAAACGCTCTTCAGTCAAGTGTGCCAGGTAGAGATGACCATGTTACAATTCAAAGAGAATCCTTGTTTGCAATATCTTCTTCTGAATATTTTGGAAGTTGATGTTCTTCTATATTACCATTTGCATAAATATGATGTTCAACTCGTTTTTAAATTCATAGCCATAGGAAATGATCTTCTAGTATTTGCAAGTATTATATTAGAACTCTTAGTCCATAAAAATTCACTTTATATAAAGTACTGCATGTTATGTTAATAGTTTATTTGGATGACAGTTACTCAGCTAAAAACATCTCCTGTTTGGCATTTCATGTTCAAGTAATCTCGACTTAGATATTCTGGACTTGAACTCTTGGAGCATGAAGCTGACTGCTAAACATTTGCTTTGCAGATTACATTTAATTCCTCGGACTGTTTGGATGACAGTCACTCAATTGATTATGGTCGTAGCATTCCTTTTTTATGCATATGCTCTCACCGGTACCCTTCTTGTGGCAACTGCATCGCTTGGGATCTGCTACGGAGTTCAGACTGCAATAATGATTCCAACAGCCTCTGAGCTATTTGGTCTTAAACATTTCGGTGTTATTTACAACTTTATACAGTTTGGCAATCCCATTGGTGCTCTGCTTTTCTCAGGAATGCTTGCTGGTCATGTATATGATGCCGAAGCCAACAAGCAAGGATTATCAATCTGCATCGGGGCTTCTTGCTTTAAGCTTACATTCTTTGTTCTTGCTGGACTTTGTGGGTTGGGATCCTTACTAAGCGTAATACTTACGCTAAGAATAAGACCTGTATATCAAATGCTGTATGCTGGAGGTTCATTCCGTTCACGTCTAAGATCAGATCATTGATGAGAAGGTGGCTGCAGAAATTGTAGATCAGATTAATCCTGTGCTACCTACCACACATGTACTCCTTTGTATAATTGGTCTGGTACATTTTGTGAGGTAAGTTGTGTCATTTTTATTATACTTGAAATTTGGAAACCTAAAGAGCAATGATTTTATTTGCTCTGTGATTTCCAGTTGAATGTAATACTCATTTTTATTCAAAATTTTCAGTGTATGCTGTCAGATTATTGCTCTAGAGGCTTGTCCTTGAAAGTTTATCGCGCTATCACATCTGGATAAGATCTAGAGGTCATTGTCCTAACAATGTTATGTACAATCTTTCTATACACCTTTATAAATGAAAACAAGCAAATGTCATTTATTGCTTACATGTTTTTGTTCTTGCATTCTGCTTCTACTTTCACATTATTTATATTTATACTGGTACACAGATCAATTTTACCACGAATCTAACCCTGTTGCCTTTTGCAAAATTCGATTTCTTCCTGCTGGCTTTGAAATGGTCATACTGTACGATATTATCAAAGGCCACTCAGCAAGATCAGAGGTGCTGAGAGTTGTAAAAGCAGGGAGCAGACCTTCATTCACTCCATTGGTTACTATTCGAGGGACTTGAAGTTGGACCGTGACAACAAGATGAATTCAAAGAACATTATAAAGTACTTAAAAGAGTAAATATTCTCCAAAATGTTTTCCAAAGAGAAACTGGTGATTTATTTTGGAACAAAAGGGGTATAAAAAGAAGAATATTGAGCATTCATAGAATCACCACATCAATGCCTCCTCTAATTTGCTTGGCAAGCAACTTGGCTTGTCTTCTCACAAAGCCTTTTCTATCAATATATTGAAGGTCATACCATTTGTGAGCATTTCCCTTTGATCGGGGACAGCGATAATCACATATAATCTTCTTAAGCATCGGAGCATTTTGAGTGACACAAAACACAAACTCAGCAAGAGATGCACTTCCGTCAAATCCAACAATCTCCAAAACCTTGAGTTGATTATGTTTACGCATCTCGTAATTGATCGTAAAATCCCTTTGTCCTGACATTGGCACTGGTTGTTTCGACAAAGGCCACAGCTGATGCAAACAAACGTAAACTAGTCAATACAATACTGTTGCCTTGAAAGGAAAGTATCGAATGAGAACCTTAACCATTTAAGAAAAGGAAAATGATGCAGACGAGATTATTCAATCTTATGTCTTAGACTGACTTTTAAGTAGCATCTCGACACCTTAAAGTTTATAAATTAAAAAGTGCATCAAAATAATTGTACCTCCAACTTGAAGGTATGCAACACAGGGCATTTCTCAATGAAAGACCTTAAATCGAGAAGTTTGTATCAATAAATGTCCTAATTATATACATAATATAATAATAATCTAATAGTTTGTTCCTAAGGATCACATTCAATCCATATGCAACACGATTCACCTACATACAAATTTGGAAGAACACCGAGTTAAGTTATACAAACTTTATATAATTAAAACCGTCTTACCACCATAAGACCACCTTAGAGCGAGTCACATATAAATTAAAGTGGTCTTATGATGGTAAGACGACGCACTTACTCATAGATGTTTTCTCCCCAACTAACCTGATTCCAATGAATAGCAAGCTTCTCAAGTCGATGTGAGAAAGATGAAAGAAGATGCAAATTATGAAGAATATGAAAACAATAATAATCTCCAAAAGTCACATTCACTAGTGATGGAACATTAGTATACTCCACCTCTGTACTACCATAATTCGCGAAATATGTAAACGAAGTAAGCTTTGGAGCTGAAATCTTTACAGACTTTATGTCAAAGCAGTGACATATCTCCAAGTATTTCAGCTTGAGGGAGGAAACAACAAGATGTCGATGTTGATTTTGTGTATGATCAAAACTAGACCTCGATGGTGACGAATGGTACCTTAATAACCTCGCCGTTAGACACTCAAGATTGAGACAATATGCTAGGACGTTTTCGAGCACGGGTCCATCCATATTCAAGCCTTCTAGGTGAAGAGATTGTAAGGTATAAAGATGATCATTATAAACCGGGCGAACTAGGAAAAAGTCCTTCCGAATTGTGTAACTATTAACAACAATATTCCCTTGGAAATCTGACAAGTTCAACTCAAAATTTCGAACCTTTTTTGTTAAGGCGAATTCAATCCACTTATTAATATCACCAAGATTGGAGTTCCTTAGATGATACAAGAAATTTAATCTATTATCAATCCCATTCGAGGTGGGTTTCTTTAGAGGAAAACATATTCGGAAGGAATTCAAAAACGTTGCACAATTCGCGGTCATAACCTTGTTAACCATTGTACAAAATTTTTCTACTTGAGTATCATCAAGTCCTTTGATAAGTTGTCGTGGGCTAAAGTGAGTCCAAACATACCTCCATTTCTTGGAAACAAGGCTACTTCTTGCTGCTGATTTTATGTCTACAAAAGATAATATGTGTACCATGATATCATGAGGTAAGTTGCTAAGTCGGTCCATTCGTTCGCCTTCTTTCACATTGTTCTTTCTCTGCAAACAAGTTTTGTGTATATGTAGATTTTTAATCACCATCAAACATTGAAATTGAAATCGAAATCATTTAGTGTAAAAAAAATGTGTCAATTATACTACCTCCGTTACAGGTTATGTGCAACGATTAGACATTTTCCCTCTCTGCTTTATGTCAAATCGTTGTACATGAATGCATTATTTTAAATATCATTATTTTTCAATTACAAAAATTATAAAGTTAATTTTAACTCTTGATTTTATGTAGTTAAATTAGAACCATTATTGATTATGTTGACAATAATGGTTCTAAACGAGGAAGAGTGGGATCATGGAGGGATTAAACGAGGAAGAGGGAGACCAAAAATGACTTGGTTGGAAGGAGTGAGGAAGGATATGAAGTGCATGGATTTACGTGAGGATGAAGTTTTGGATCGTAAGGGATGGAGGAGAAAGATTTATGTTGATGACTACACGGAATAATCATATTTGGTTCATGTTAGCCGACCCCACTTTTGGGATTAAGGCTTTGATTGATTGATTGATTGATTATGTTGACAAATAAAAAAAAAAATTCCAAAAAAAAATACTTAGTATAAACATCACTTATAAGTTATATAACTGATTTCTCCGTTTCCACTACAACTGATCGAATTGAAACTACTACGTACGAAAATTCAAATAACCCTTAGATAAATTTTATTTATTATTACTCCATAAAAATTCAACCAAGATAAAAATATATGAAATATGAATATAGAAAAATAAATCAAAGGGTTAAAATTCAAACAATTATTATAGATACACTACAATAATAATGTGAAAAAATAGGTAATGATTGAAAACTCACTCTTCTTTTCTGCTTACGGATCAGTGGATTGGGTTCATTATTCGATGGCGAAGAAGGGGGTGAGGTTAAATCTATAATTTGATGCGAACACTCGGAAACATTGTTTAGGGGTTTATCAAAGGTTTTGGCTAGTATATCCCACAATTCACGACTTGTTTTGGCTTGCGAAACAAGAGGAAAGAGATCGTTTGATATGGTACCAATAAGGACACCAAATATTAGCTTATCTTGGCGAAACCATATTCGATTGGTGGTGGATGGTAGGGTGCAATCGATATGTTTGTCGAATAAGTCGAAGGCGATGAGCACGGCTTTGACTTGAGTCTTCCATGAATGATAATTGGTGGATGTGAGTGTGATTGAGTTGGGGATGGTAACCATGATGAGAGGTTTTGAGGGTTCATCCATTTTTTGGATTAGAATTGGGTTATTGTTGTTGGAAACCCTAAACTACTTTGTATATATATACTCCTATAAGATAATTAGATAAGTATGGAGTACTTTTTTTTTTTTGACAACCAAGTATATATGGAGTACTAAAAAAAATGTCAACATAAAAATAATGCTACTAGATAACTTTCAAGGATAATAAATTTTTAAAAAAAAATATGAATTGATAATTTTATATAGTGTTTTTTTTTTTTTTCACAAATTCTTATATGTGGTTGGTCAATGGTGTGGTCATCTATTACGAGGGTTACTTCATTAGTGTTATAGGGGTTACTCGTTCAGTTTTACAAGGGAAACTTCATGAGTGTTAAAATAAGGGTTACTCGGTTATTATTACAGAAGTTATTCGGTTAGTGTTATATTAGTTACTTTGTTATTTCACAATCCGCCACATAGTGTGGCTAGCCGCACATAAGATGCACTATTTTTTTTTTAAAAAAAATATATATTAAATACAAAGAGTTGTTTTATAAAATTATATGGAATAACATTTAAGATATGGAAAAAATGAATATTACCGGATTTGAAATGATTTTTAAGAAAAATTATTATGAAAGTTATTGATTTGAAATTCAATATTTACCTGTCAATAAAAAAAAAAAAAAAAAAAAATCAATTTTTAAGCTATGCAAGTATATACTTGTATACTACGTATATGATAAGTATATTATCCATGTTTTATTTGGGATCAGAATTGGGATATTCTGTTGTTGTTGGAAGCTATAGAACACTCCTTAATTGTATTTTTATTTGGAAGGTATCTTTCCTCCGTTTTTCAATCGCACCATTAAAACTTGCAAGAGAGGGCAAGTCCTAAGAAAGAAAAAACAAACTGAAGAGAAAAACATACTACCTCCGTTAAACCACATACTTCGCATATAAATTTGTGTTTAAAAAATGGAAATTTTGTCAAAAACTACCTATTATACTCAAGAATTTGCGAGAAACTACCTATTAAAAAAAATGTTGTAATTTACTACCTAAAATTTAAAAAATGTTGTAATTTACTACCTGTTGCCGGATTTTGTAGTTTGACCATTTTACTCCGGCATTGACTTAGTCACGTGCTACTCACGTGAGACTTAATGTAGGACATCATTGATTTGATTAAGTAAACATATAATAAGAAAAACAAAGAAAAGTTACAAAATATTTCAGAATGTTGATCATTCATAGAACTACTACATCAATGCCCTCTTGAATTTGCTGTGCAAGCAACTTGGCTTGTCTTCTCGCAAGGGCTATTTTGTCAATATTACAGTTGTCCTTTACATTGTGTAGATATCCCCCATCTGATCGCGGACAATGAGGATCACAAATAATCTTCTTAAGCATCGGAGCATTTTGAGTAATACAAAACACAAAAGCAGCTAGAGTTGCACTTTCATCAAATCCAACAATCTCTAAAACCTTAAGTTGATCATGTTTACGCATTTCGTACTTATTCTTAACACCCCTTCCTCCTGATGATATTGTTTTTAGCTTTGCGTGTTGAAGCATAGGCCATAGCTGTGAGCCAACATAAACTAGTCGTTAATAATCAATATGTCGCGTTGAAAGGAAATTGCGTCATTTAAAAAATATATGAAATGTGAAACTTAAAAAACAATAATATAGACGTACTATGAGATCATGATATTATTTAATATTATTTCTTATGAAGTATAAGACATAGAAATAATATTTCAGACACTTTTAATAACTAAACTAGTACGTACGGACAACGACTCTACATTGGAATAATACATATACAGTCTTAACTTGTAAAATTGGTATGCTCGACCATCAACTGACTACTACCATACATAATTGGTGACGACCAACGTTACTGTATTATTTAGTATTTCCTCCATTTTTTATTATGTGCAACACTTTGAGTTATACAATATTTGTAAACTTTACTTTGACTAGCTTGGATGATTTATCGTTAAGGAAAAAACTAAGTTACGTGAGATCTGGTTAGATCTATCTTGATTTATACTTTATTATATTTAAATTTTTGTAATTTGATAACTAATAAACAGACGTTAAATTGCATATAAAAGAAAACAAAGGAAGAATATTACTTTTGATCTCACTAGAGGGTGCATGCAAAATATATAATACAATAGTACAATAAGATACCATGTTTAACCTAAATAAGACCAAAGTTTATACATAGAGAGTGCATGCAAAATATAAACTACAATAAGATACCATGTTTAACCTAAATAAGACCAAAGTTTATAGAAAGTGAATCCAAAAGCGTACCTCCAACTTGAAGGTATGCAACAAAGGGCATGCCTCAATGAAAGAGATTAATAAACTGGGAAGTTTACCCATAGGGATCCTCGGATATCCATATTCCGGATAAAATTGTCCCTGCATAAAAATTTGGAAAAACGTACGTTACCACAAAATCAATTTAGGTTATACTTTGTACAAACAAATAGTGTACATAATCCTCTATCCCTATACTTTGTGTGTAAGCTTTATTTAACGCTATGACTTTATCGAGCATTACCCCTATACAAATTTTTAAATAAGATCCTATTACCATCATAAGACCCCCTAAGAGTCACAAAAATAATGTTACTAGTAAGACGATGTTACACAAATATTTCTATGTAAAAGTAAAAAAGTTAAAGCAACTAACCGGATTCAAAAAAATCGAGACCTTCTCAAGTCGATGCGAGAAAGCCGAAATAAGATGCAAATTATGAAGAACATGAACGCAATAACCATCTCCAAGGGACACATTTACAAGTGATGAAACATTAGTATACTCCACCTCGTTAATCTTGTCACGCGCGATCAATACAAATGAAGTAAGTTTTGGAGCTGAAATCTTTAATGTACACATGTTTTCGCAATGATGTATATCCAAGTGTTTCAGGTTGACGGAGGAGACCACGAGTTTTCGTGGGCTTTTGAGCTTTAATGCCCTCGCCGTTAGGCTATCAAGGTTGTGGCAATGAGCTAGAAAATTTTCGAGCACGGGTCCATCCACTTTTAGTCCTTCCAAGTGAAGAGATTGTAAGGTATTAAATTGATCATTATAAACCGGGCTAATTGTGTAGCTTCTAACATCACACACCCCGCAAAATTTTGAAAAATTCAATTCCAATCTCCGAACCTTTTTGGTTAAGGCCAAATTCATCCAGTAGTCAACAATATCGTCATAAGCCTCAACAATTGGTTTGAATAATCGAGAAAATTGAGGCACTTTATAGGATTTAGAAAGGGAGAAATTATTGGACGTATCAATAACAACGACTAAAGGAAAATGTAATCGGAAAGAATTAAGAAAGGGGGCATTATTCGCGGTTATAACCTTGGTAACCATTGTACAAAATCTTTGTACTTGACTATTATCAACGTGTTTCCTATGTACATAAGATTCCTGGTCGTTGATATCTACATCAATTAATTGAGTCCAAACATACCTCCATCTCTTCGAAACAAGGCTAGTTCTTCCTGCCGTTTTTATATCCACAAAAGATAATATGTGTATCAAGATATCATTAGGTAAGTCGCTAATTAGGTCTTTTCGATCGTCTTCATTCACATTGTCCTCTATCTGCCAACAGGTTTTGTGTACTTTGTTAATAACTTATTAATAAACATTGTACCAAAACAAATTAAAAACAACTTCGCTCTACTTTGACAACTTATTGTGCTTAATTCGATTCACGTATATAGAGCATTGAAATCATGAATTGATAATAACAAATGTGTAAACTAAATATGAAACAAGGTAATAAGTTAATATTCAAGAAAATATGACGAATTTAACATGTGTATGTTTTTACCTGTCAAAATTAAAAAGAAACTTAGGTAAAATAAACACGAAAAATTAAAAACGTATAATGGAGATCGAAAACTCACCAATTTGTCTTGCGTAGGTTTAGGTTTAGGTTTATCATATGTTTGGGCTAGTACATCCCACAATTCATGAGTTGTATTGGCTTGCGAAACAAGAGGAAAGAGATCATATGATATGGTACCAATAAGAGCACCAAAAATTAGTTTATCTTGGCGGAACCATGTTTGATAAACGGGGGTTGGAATGGTTGTGGATGGTAATGGAAAGGTGCCGTCGATATGTTTGTCGAATAAGTTGAGGCCGATGAGCACGGCTTCGACTTGAGTCTTCCATTGAAGATAGTTGGTGGGTGTGAGAGTGATCGAGTTGGGGATGGTAACCATGATAAGAGGTTTTGAGGGTTCATCCATGTTTGGGACAATTAAAGCCATGAATGATTAATTGAAGGAGGAAGTGGCCGGGTAGAGCTAAGTAATATTTATAGAGATTGTATATATTCATATATGTCAAATACGGGTTTAGGAAAGAGGAGAGGTTTAACTTCTTTTATAATTTGATTGAAACCCTAAATTGAAACTTTTTTTCCCTTATATGTAAATAAGAGGTTCTATTTAAAAATCCATTGAAAGCCGGTAATAATTGAATTAGATTAGGAAAAAAAAAATATGGACAATAACAAGTGATATAAATAATACAAAGTTTCATATGTGGCTGGCCACACGGTGTGGCCAACCACAATTTTTTTTTTTTTTTTTTTAAAAATTCTTTCTCTCTCCTCTCTATTCTCTTTCTCTCTCCTCTTTTCTTCTTCTTCAAACTAGAACATTCATCTCATTTTCTCAGAGAACGTAACACAAATTTCGCAATCGTCATCAATAGTCATCTTCATGGTTCGTTCGTCGGAAGTAGTGGTTTCACTGGGAGGGTAGTGGTGGTTTGGTGACTCCGTCGTCGGAAAACAAGTTCAAATTTTTTAAGGCCAAATTCGGCCATGAAAACTCTAGATCTAGAATTTTCATGGTCGAATTTGGCCTTTTTAGCCATATTTGAAGTGATTTTCGAAACCATTGTTAACATTTAAAGGTATTTGTTTGATTTGATTTTTTTTTTTAATGGTTTGGTTGGATCGGAGTTTGTTTGTAGGTTAGGGGCTAGTGGCAAGGCGTTTAGGTTGGTAGTGGTTCGTTGGTGGTGGTTGTTGGTGGTAGTTTTTTGTTGGTGGTGGGTAAGGGGTTACTAGATCCGGGGTTACTAGGTGGTCCGGTTAGGGGTTACTAGGTCGTCGGTCAGAGGTTACTTGGGGTTACTAGGTCGGTTAGGGGTTACTTCGGGTTACTAGGTCGGCGGCCTGGGGTTACTAGGTCGGTTAGGGGTTACTAGGTCGGTTAGGGGTTACTTGGGGTTACTAGGTCGGTTAGGGGTTACTAGGTCGGGGGTTACCAGGTCGGTTAGGGGTTACTTGGGGTTACTAGGTCGGGGGTTACCAGGTCGATTAGGGGTTACTAGGTCAGTCAGGGTTACTTGGTCAAGGGTTACGAAGTCAGTCAGGGGTTACTTTTGTCTTGGGGTTACTTTGTTTGGGGGTTACTTTGTCATTTGCTGATTTGACAACCTGCCGCATGGTGCGGCCAGCCGCACCAGAAACCCACTGTATAAATAAATACAATGTGTAATTGTCATAAAATTAAATATATATTACAATAAAAAAAAATTTAACACATTTAATTTTTATCTACTAGTATCTTTTTGTCAAAAAAAAAATCTACTAGTATCTTTAAAAAAAGCTTAAAATTGATTAAATAATAGGTTCAATTTAGAAATCTAATTGAAAAAAAAAAAAAAAAAAAAACCAAGAAACCATGTTAAAGATGATTGGCATTTGAAGCCCATAATATGTTAGATAAATTTTGGGATAATATGGAATGGGCCTAGGCAACTCAAATTAAGAGGTCCACAAACCACCTCAAAGAGGTTCAATACTAAAAGTAAACTTTTTTTTTTTAATTTTTTATTTTGGGTTATTTAGAGAGTCACAATGGCAGATAATAAACCGAGAAAGAAGTTCTAACCACTTAATTGGTGGTAGTAGGAGTAGCTAGCTCATGCTCATCTACCATATAAAGTGGAACCAATTCTTTTTTTTTTTTTTCGAATGTTCAACACTCGCAAGTGGGCTAAAATAAATTTCAACAATCACAGCCACCTCAGTGTAACAATGATTTCATAATTATGTTGCATTCCTAGATTTTTGGCGGCATACTTCTTATTTGGAATAGAGTATCTGAAAGCAAGGTTTTTTTTTTTTTTTTTTTTTTTTTTTTTTTTGTTTTGTGCCAGGAGAAATCAATATACTACTTAGAGCCTCCTTGTTTCTATTTAGTTGCAATTATTTTCTTTGGCACAATTTACTTAATTAGTGTGTGCACAACATTTAATTTCGATCTTCTGCATAATTAAACAATCTGCTCTTGTGTACACCAAAAAAAAAAAAAAAAAAAAACAAACAAACTCTGCTCCTGTACAAAATTCGAGTGTTGGTCTCATGATTTTGCATGCAAACGATTAGAAGATAGCATTTATTTTGATATATAATCAGGGGATTTATATATGCAACTCTACAAGACTAAAATACAGGGGAGTAAAACAAATGTTATTTGAGATAAAAACAACTCATAAAAGTCCTGCTACAGTTGAAAGCAATACAAAAAACATACAGTACATTCATAAATCATAAGTATTTTACTTATTGGTGTTTAATTATATTGCAAATCATCACTGAAGAGTGAAGACTAACTACTAAGAGCTAAAAGAAAACATAATTATCGATCTAATGACTTTTTTGAGTTTCGACTTAAAAGATAAGGATGTTTCTCATATGTTCGGTAACATCTGGTAAAATTGGAACGACTTAAAAGACATGTATGTGGCTATGTGCTGTCTTGCTGATATGCAGATTACTTGTGAACGTATTGGGGAAAATAGAATAAAATCAAAAGTATGTATTTTGTGTATTCTATCATAGTGCTCATTATGTCAGATTCTTCAAAAGAGTGCTAAGTCTGCTAACAGAGTAACAGTAAATCTTTTCCACCTACACTTTGTGAATTAATGTTCATAGGATGCTCAAAATTTGTGGTAAAAGCAACAGTGTCAGGGTAAATTGCTAACCAAAAATTTACAACTAAAACTGCTAACACAATAATCATCCCAACAACAATTCTAGCTATCAATCAGTCAAAATCATACCACCCATGTCCTAATAAAGTTATCGTATTACTAGTTCAAATCACATATGGTATCGATATTAACAATTACGGTAATTCCTTATGCCAGACAAAGAAATTAACAAAGATTACAACAGTAGTACAAGAAAATTAAAATCATGAACTTTTTATTATATCATCATCTAATACATTCTCACACAGCTGAGCTACAGAATCTGATATGGTCTAACTCAATATCCAAAACTCATATCAGTCACAAAGATAAACATATTTTCTACACTCATAATTATGTCTAAGATTACATACACAATATTAAATATTACTTTGACATCTAAAACACCTACAATTCTATCTTCTTAGTACTAAATTCCACCCTCAACTTTTTTTTTTCCATAAAGTTGATTATTTCTTTTTCACCAAAACCCAAAAATTATAAAAGTCAAAATCTATCTACTTTTCAACCTCAAATTATGGAAATAAAAACAGTCAAAATAAAAGAAAAAAAAAATAGAAATCTTTCAACATTCCACACACAAATTAAAGAAAAAAAAAATAATAAAAAATAAAAAAATAAAAAAAATAAAAAAAAAAACCCACAAAATTGTGAAAAATTAAGTGGGTTTTAAATCTTGAAACATAGCATCCCACCTGATTTCTTCAAGAGCAGGAGTCCAATATTCATCATCTTCTTGATCATCATCACAAACTTTATTATTATTATTATTATCTTCTTTACTTTGATGAAGATCATACATCAAAGGACTTGAGTAACTATCAAGCTTAGGAGTAGACACAACCATTGAATCATCATGATCACCTTCACCATCAACATAATCATGATTATTATCATCATAATCACCCAAATAATCACCATTAGTAAGCATTAATCTATCTTGATAATTACTATTAACCATCACTAATTTCCTACTACTACTCCTCATCATCATTGCCTTCTTCCATCTTGAACTATAGCTTATCCCACCACCACCTCCGCCGCCGCCGCCGATTTTGTTCTTCTTGTTGCTCTTCTTCTTGTTTGACAAAACAATTAGTGCTCTTCCATCATTTTCTCTATGAACCAAGGTTGCTATGTAATTAGCCAAGGACTTTTTGGTCTTTTTCAAAGCAACAAAGAGTTTTGCCATTGGATGCTTCAAGCTTAAGCTTAAACTTTTTTGTGCTTGATTTTTCTCTCTTCTTGCTAACTTGAGAATTTCTAGCCTATGTTTGGCTATTGTAATTCCCATACTTTGAAGAAATTCATGGTTGAAATATGATATATCCTCTTTTTCTAGCTCATTTTGTGCAAATGCTAGCCCATATTCATACACTATTGATGACTCTAACCCTGTTTTTGATAACCATGAATACCAATCCATGACTATAAAAAACTTTTCCGAAGATATCTTATGCAACCGTTGTATACGAAACCTTCAAGATTTTCCAAGTGAGGAATATTGTAAAGGAGGAAAAAACAATTTGAAGAGTGTAGTAGTGTGTTATACTACAATAATAATAAGTGTACAATAATTAATAATAAGTTGTTATGGAAATGAGGAAATTCTATATATGATGAAAAGGGGCAGTTGGGGGTGGTTTGTAAGTGTATAATAAAAAGGAAAATATGATAATAATGAAGGGTTTTATTTATGTATAAATTTATAAAAGATTTGAATGAAGATTTTAATTTCAAACTTTATTGTTAAAAATTAAAGGGGTGGTTATAACTTGAGAGTGACAAAAGATAAAAGAGATGTGAAAAATGGGAATGTAGGGTCTTAAGATATAAAGGTATGGTGACCACATTCCCTACAAATTTGGGAAAGTATGAACAAGAATTTTGAAAGAGTGAGGTTTAAGAAAAATTGTGTATGATGCCATTAATCACGGGGCTCAGGGCAATTTAAAGTAAAGATATTTGGGGTTACCCACTATATTTTTGGTCTTGACGTGTTGTGTCCACTGAGTTTTTTGGATGGTTATTACTTTAATTAATTAGAGTAATCGACTTGTATGTTTGATTAATTAATCGATAATGAAGTAAAGTTATCGGATTGGATTTTTTATGGGTTAATCTAGCTTGTTTTTGTGAGTCGGACACTTGAGAGTAAGGGAGGGTATCTGATGTCAAGGACGATAGTGGAATCTTAATTATGTATTAACTTGAGGTATGTATATGCCATATAATTTAGACAAATTATATGTTATATCCTTGTACGGAGTATATATTATGATTTGATTATCTGAACAGTACAACTTGTTTTGAGGGCTCTGAAAAAAAGTAAAAATTGCAAAGTACTTGCCTAACAATTGGAATTGTAATTTTTCAATATGACCTCTTTTTTTTTTTTTTTTTTTTTTTTTTTTTTTTTTGCAACGTTGTTATTATCATAAATTTCCTTTAGATACGTGATTCAAATGTTACAAATCCCCATAGATCTGACACATAGAACTAAACAAATCTTAGATGGAAAAATAAAAACAAAACAAAACTTTGGATCCAATTTCTAAATTGTCCTTAGGTAGTCACTTTAGCCAAGCACATAAACAATTTGTTGATTTAATATATGTTAATGAAATATACTTCCTTCATTAGAAAACTGTTGCAAATTATAGAGTTTTACACTTTTTTTTTTTTTTTCTTATGTACTATGTATGTATCTAATTTCGTAATAAAAAAACATTCAAACGAAAAGATGTAATTAGTGTAAAAGTTATATTTCAACAAGTATATTAGTGTAAAAGTTATATTTCATTCTAACCCTACACCTTTACCCAATTTATATTACTCCCTCTATTTCAAAGTAATTATATAGTTTGAGAAATACAAGCAACAATAATATAGTCGGGATTCAATCACTAGCATCAAATTACCATTCTTAAAAATATTTCTGACTGAAATAAATGCTGATGAACATTAAAAAAGACTACCACATTCTAAGATCACATTAACTATAATGAGTAATTGACCATGTGTATCGATTGCTTCGTCCTTGATCTACTGTAATCTAGGCAATATATAAAAATATGCATGGACTGTCTCGACAAAAGCTTAATATAAAGAGCTTATCTTTAGCTATCATTTTGACTTTATAATGTATTGGTATGTAGCAGGTTACCTTGTCTGCCATCACCTCACTTTAATAATTTAGTTAATAAGTTAAATGCGTGCCATAATATATTTTAATTATACTAATTGTTTGTCTATCATAATTGTTATGTTCATGCATTTGCGTTAAAATATATCTACCACATTAATAACTAATTAATCATGTAATAACGCTAATAAGTTAGTGTTGGAATGGTCGGTATTATAAAAAAAAAATTGGATTATTGTTTTGTTTTACTATAACAAAAGTTGGATTTAATTAGGTACCGTTAATATATAAGTAATACTCCATGCATGAAATGATCATGTTTAAGCCACTCCACTGTAACACTAGTTAATTGTTACTTTTAAGAATTTTATATTTAAGTAATAATGACTCAACTGATTAATTATGGGGAAAATACAAGTAAATCTGCCAGATAAATGAATTTTTGTTAATCTGGTGACATTTTTGTAAATATATTAAAAAAACAGGGTCATTTATTCAGTACTTTTGGTGAGCTGTCCAATTACTGTTTGCCTTTTGCTTTTACTGTTTGGTGAGGAAATTACATATGTACCCCTCAACTAGTACATGTAAAGACGCATATACCCCTCTACTAGTACTTAAAAAGACAATTATACCCCCAGATAAACAAATTTTGTTTTGTTTATCTGGGGAATTGACTGGGTATTGCTCTTAAGGTCATCTAGTTTTTCCTACTCCAATAATGAACATAAATGACAAGTTAAAGTCTCTTTGGAAAAAATAGATATACAAGACATATATACATGCCACACATCCACACACTCATAAAAATGATGAGAGCTAAAGTGTTAATTCGAGTAGTTGGGTCAGGATCGACGGTATCAAATCGAGTCAAGTCTAATTCAAATTTGAGCCATGTAAGTTAAAATTTGAGTCGGATTTTATTCAGGTTAGTTAGTTTTGAATTGGATCGACTAGTTCAATTTTTGAACACCTCAGCTCATAGAACATAACGTTACGTATGTACCTAAGAATATACTGTAGTAATAAGGTTAGAATTAAATCAAGCGTTGAAAAGCTGTACAGTACTATAGTAAGGAATAATGGGGCAAAAGTCAGAGGCACCTAACTCTAGTTTTTATTGAGGTTAGCAGAGAAGTTGATAAAAGGACGAAGTGGTGGGCAACGCCTAAAAAGTCCTGCTCCTACATACCATGCATATTTTGCAGGACATGCATTATAAATAAATGTATTGTACATTTGTTGATGATCATCACTGTACTATAGTTTATAATGAATAATAAGTATGTCTTAAACTATGTAGGAGGCTGACGCTCTATTGATGAGTATTGACTCTCTTTTTTTTCTATTAATGGCACGTATAGACTATAGATGTGGGCATTTTACACCTACTAAAGCAAAATTGTAACATATTGCATTCAATGCTTAAATTTTAGTTCTACAATTTTGTATTTTTTTTTTTTTTATTAATCAAATATTTTAAGTTTTTTTTTTTTTTTTTTTTTTTTTTTTTTTTTTTTTTTTTTTTTTTTTTTTAACCCCCCTTCTGAATACATATCTACAAGAAATTTATATATTTTGAAAGTTTATACCAAGACGAATATTACAAGATTCACTTGACTATCATGTATCAAAATGACAGTCAAACATATTTTAAACATATTTCAAGTATTATAGGAGCAAAAATGAGTAAATGGCTTTTCTATCTGAAGTGCTATATTTATAAGGGAGTTCAAACAATCTCTTGTATAAGAATATTGTCTAGCATCAAAGATTAATCAAACAACTTCATTTTAACCTACGAACATGATTGAAGTCATTATTAAATGATTAAAATATCATGAACAATCAAAGAATCTAAACTTGAGCTCACTTGTAGCCTAAGTAAAATGAATCTAATGAACAATAATTGAGAATAATTACTTTTTTGTTTTTAAATCATTATGAAATAGTACAAGTGGCCTTTGAGCCTATCCCAAAAATATTGTTAATATTGGCCAACTCATCTCATCATAGCAAGTGAGGATGGGAAAGGTGGTAAATTTATGTCCCCCCATGCGCGCGCTAGAGGACGGTAAAACGTTTTAACAATACTTGTATTTTGCATTATATTGTTTACTTGTATTATTATTTAAAGTATTGGCAAAAAAAAAAAAAAGGTACTGGCATAAAACTTGTGATTAAACCAATTTATTACTATACTAGTATTTATTTAATCCTCTCTGATTTTCTTACTTGTTTATTTATTAGTTGTGTTTCTCATTATGTTTGTATTTTTGTTTTGTTTAATGGCAAATTAATCTACCTCTATTATCCTCTCTTAACCTAAAGTTTTCCACTAATAAATTCCATTTTCTTGATTTATGCTACAATAAATAAGAAGATCAAAGAAAAATAGTAGTAGTTGTAAAGTTAGCAAGTTAATTAATCATCACAAGCTAGCTCATTTAAAAGGAAATTTTAAGAACAAAGAAGTGGAGAACTTAACACAACCTATTATTTTTTACAAAAATAAACAATGAATTTTCACTTTTTATCCCCTTTTTAGCATCAACTCTAGTCATCAACCAAGCAAAACTAACTCAATCAAATGGTGAAAACTTACATCATGACATGCGTGATCTTAAACTCATGAGATCAAGTCGTACTAGGAGCACTTTAAAAGTAATACTACGTATTATCTTACCTTAATCTCACTCTCAAAACGGCTTATGCAATTATGATGGGCAAGTTGTCTCTTAAATGTATGAGGTCGACCCAACCCTACTATATTAATACTATGAACCCTAACTATAAGATATAATGAGTTGACAATAATGAAGTGCTAAACAACTCAATCTGTCAAAATCTTAATCATAATGACTTAGATTAAGACAAATTCAAACAAAAAATACTCCTTAAAAGATTGGACATAATAAACCATAGATACAACATATGTAGGTCCAAAAACAAGAAATTTGCTAACAGTTGAAATTCACATGTATTCACATGCCTTCTTTGTAAGCATGCAATCAATTGATATTTTGGACTTTGTCATAATTTTTGGTCTCTTCTATCACAATTTTTGAGAATGAGATATGTAATACAATGTAATGTTACCATGTGAAATTATTTTTGTCCTCAACGTATAATAACACTCAATGACCCTTTCCCATACTCCACCTATCAATTTCTTTGATATTTATGTTAGATTTGGATAGTGATGATCATGTTTTAATGGATTGGAACTTTAGCCTATGTAACAAGGTTTTTGTGTGTTGGTTGAGTACTAATTGTATTGGTTGGAAGTTAGGACAATGAAAGGGATAGCCGTCGAGTTTAATTATATAGATCGAAAATATGAGTATGTCATTGTAAGGTGAATCGTGGAAGGATAATGATAATTTTTAGGATCGACCAAACATTTTTGCATCATACTTGTATATGAAAGGGATCGGATTTATTGAAACAAGAAATAATGCAATGACTAGGGATTATATATATGTGGGGAGCTATTATTGCTGCAAACTGCATTTGTAGCTAAAAGCAAGAACTAAATGTAAAGAAGAAATAGTCTGATATCACAAAAATAATGCAAGAAGTTAATGCACGATACATTGAAACCAATAGGAATATAGGATGTAGGTACTAATCATGCATACTTTTGCTTCATTTAATAATGAGGTAGTTTGATATTTAGTCTGATTAAACTGTATCAACAAAAAAACAATAATTTATCAATAATTAAAAATTCAAATCAAATCACCATATTTCAAATGAATGTAACAATCTAATGATGTAAAATTTTGGTCTCTTGTTTAGATAGTCTAATGATGTACTAATTCTTTACTTTGATTTTCTTTAAAGTAAAGATGTTAAATGGAATAAGCTCTTCAATTTCCCCTAAAACTTTCATCTTGATCTATGAGATGGCCTGGCAAAATCTCAATTGAATTACAAGATGGAACACTAAGCTTAACACCATGTACTATCTCCGTTTCTTGTGTTTCATATTATTTCCAACGATTAGACATTTTCTACTCACACTTAATGTCATATCGTTGTACATAATATGAAACAGAGGTGGTATTATTAGATGCTTAACTGTCTTACATTTTAACTAGTTCTCAAAAATAGGTTCCCGATAATAAGGGGAACTATAATCATCAAATGAAAACGAAACATGAAAGCAGTTAGATTAGGTGCAAGTGTCGTAGAGTTTTCTTCACTGCACAATAAAATCATGATCATAAAAGGCAATGCAACAATAAGAGGCGATGCAAAGCTATACGTAACCAATGAACTACACGCATGGATAAGTTTGGAGTAGCAATGCATTGAATAATGACCCAACAAACACCATTTATTACCCAATAAATTAACTATGAATGTACTTTGTCTTTAATCATCTTGACCAAAATAAATAGGCAAACACATTCCGTTTTAATCATCTTGACCAAAATAAATAGGCAAACACATTCAGTTTGTCCTTCACAATAATCGTGTTGCCTCATCAACATCTTTTCATATCTCAACTACGGAGTAATTGTTTTGAAAATCAATTTTTTTTTTTTTATTTTTTTTTTTTGACTGAAATAAATATTTATTTGGTCTCTTAAAGGATTTGTTACATCTTAGAAAGATATAGAAGACCCTAATATGCCTACAAAGTGAACTCCGAGTCCAGGGTAGAGCCTTTGATGCCCAAGTTAGTACACAAATAAGTTCGAAAAAGGCTAAACAACGAATGGGCTCGGGATGAACCAGAGAGGAATCCTCTGAGTGGTTCACAAACGAACCAGTTCGTTGCATAACCCTTATAAAAAAAAACGGCTGCTGCGACATTTTATGGTACAATTTAAGTGAATTTCTGTGAGCAAAAATATAGGACACCTAGTCATCAAGCACTATTTTAGGGAGTTCAGAAAAGTTGTGGAATTCAGAACCAAATTTAGTGTTTCTGACAAAGTTATGCTCACATTCCTCTGTTGTGATTTGTGAGTTTCAACATTCTGCTGTCTCCTGTGTAGAGCACTACTGTCAATTTTATCATGGTTTTATACCCCAAATGAATTTCAGTATGACTAAAGCTAAGTCAGTCATCAAGCAAAGCTTAATCCCCCACCACTGAAAGTGTCACACCTAAGTGCACATAGCATAGTGCATCCCCTATTGCATCCTTCACAGGTGTCAGCGCGTGTGGTGCACCAACACACCCGTCACATATGTCACCACATGACGCAAACACACCAACACTTGTGGTGCACGCGCCATTGTGCCAATAATTAGTTGTTTTATGCACCCAAGTGTACCATAGAATATTATTAAGGTTCGGGAATGTTTTTTTTTTTTTTTTTGAAAAAAAATAGTTTGAGGAATTGAGATTTTCCATGAGTCTCATGAGTCATGACCATCTTCTGTCTCTCTGTTCATCATACAACCCAAATAAAATCTATCATCAACAGTCAAAGGCTCAAAGCCCAACAACTTGGGCCAATAAAAGTGTTCTTGATGAAACTTAAGTGTAAGAGTGAAAATGTCTTTGGGCCTAGTTTGTTATAATTGCATAGGCTTACTTTGGTTTCACTGTCCCTAAGGAACAATTGGAATTACAGTATCCTGGCTTCTACAATCAGAATCTTAACTTCACTTAACCTATACTCTAGAACTGAAGAATCTGCATTCTCTGCAGTACTCTCACATTGAATCCCAAATCTGTGTTTAACAAGTTTTCTACAGAGCTACAATAAACTTTAGAAAGGAGTGAATCAATAACAATGGAACATCAAGAAGAACGAATCGGGCATAGGAAACATCAGTGGCTCTTCCTGTAGAAGAGTGCATTAAGAAAGCATAAGAGAAAGTGCTAGCAGTGATAACAACACCACACCATACATTAGTCGAGCATCAATCACTCAAATGAGATTTAGGCAATGGTTGACCCGTCTTTATAGCAGTATTCTACAAGGCTTAGAATGAGCAATCCCTGTTAACAGCAGCAACTCCTCTCTTCGGAGCCTAACGCCTATGGCAAAGATAAAGTGTTTGAAAGACTTTGATAACCTCATGGCTTGTCAAATTCCAATGATGAATCCAAGGCTTTGTCAAAGTGAAGGTGATTTCTCAAGAATAACTGCTTAAAAAGCTAGAGATACAAGATGACTCTTGATTCTTGAATAGACAAGAGTTTTTTGAATGAGGAGGCAGACATGCTGAATAATTAAGGTATAAGAACCATTTTCAAATCTATCCTTTCAAATGCTACTAGGTTACTCAGTCACTCCTAGTGCCCTCAGTAAGTTACTAACATAACAACGGTGGAGTATCGAAGTCCTATCTCTCAATACTTCCCAAGTCCTAACACAAAGTTACTCAATATGCTCTATACCTCCCAACACATTACAAGTATATTCATTGGACATTCATCAAAATCATAAAAGACACATAATGACATAAGCTGTTCAGCATCATAATTTCCAAGTCAATATTACAGCTCATCCATCCAGACTCGCCAAGAATCCTAAAACAATATTTTGCTTGTCAATATTCCAATAAGTACCTTCCATCGATCAGTTCCCAATTATTTCTAGTTTGCTACATGTGATTGGTCCAAAATACAGTCCAGTAAGAGTGCCATTAACCTAACAAATCATAACAGGGTAGCAACAAGAAGCAAGTTTATTGCTTGATTTATGACGAGTGCCATTAACCTAACAAATCATAACAGGGTAGCAACAAGAAGCAAGTTTATTGCTTGATTTATGACATTCAAGCATTTATTCTAGCGAACATCCAATATTTAGCATGACAGTATTCCACAAAAATGCAGAACATATTTCAATCAAGTAAAAGCTGAATCTGAGCTCCCAAAAGTTTAAGCGCTTCACTTATTGAAGTGCACTGAGAGGCAAGAAAAAGACGATAAAATGAATACTGAAACTCAAAGACAATCAAGACTCAAGAGTACGGAGCCAAACAAGGATGTAAACAGTTGTACTTGATGCAAAGCTAAAATAAAAAAATATTCAAAAATATTGCTATTAAAGTAACACACTGGTCGGATTCTGCATCCGGAAACAGCTAATAATACTACACTGTATTTATTCCGCAGTTTCCTACACAAAAATCAGGCCAGAGATACAGATATTGCTTTTATGCACATCAATGACCTGTTCAAGAATGAATGAGTGAACACTTGAGGCTTTAACACATTACATGAGATCAAGTTTGAGAGATACATGTGAATTAGTTCTAAGAACAGGGGCTTACACTGATGGAGCCTCCAAATCCTTGAACATGCAGCAGTTATCATGAAAGTCTCCCCCTTCATGTCAAGCCATCAAATTGATTTCGTGCAATCAGCCACAACCTCAAATATCGAGCAAAAATCTATCCTTGGATCGATCTCCATGATGCAATGATGGATAAACAATTGCTGTGGCCCATTGTGGAGCAATTTACATATGGACAAACTCATTAATGTAATAGTACACTCCCTGTTTCCAGGGGTCCCTCGAATTTCCGCAGCAGAAGTGATCTAACCTGTATAAGTCTCTTCGTTATCCCCCCAAAGAATACCAACTAAAAGACACCTAATTCGTGAAAAAGACAACTAAGAATGATCTTGTAGTCCATAAACATTGCCAATCACTCCAATGATACCAACTACTGCAGCCACTACCAGCATGGTCCATGAGAAAAACTTCTCTCCGCGGGTCAAACTTTGCCCTTGCCCATCCAACCGTAATGCAATAAGACATGGAAATATGAAACCTAATGATACTGCTGTTGTTGCCCCCGTAAACTTGAATGCAGTCCAAATGCTAGGAATCATTGTAGAACCAAGATAAAGCAAGGCCAACAACACAGTAGTTAGGATGTAAAGCCTTTTCTTACTATCTGAAATAGATGAATCGGTAAAAATCAAGGCATTAACTGCTTCTCGTAGTGAGAAATGAATAACTGGGAAAACAAGAACTAAGTGGAGAATGTATCCTATCCTAATGATATAATTCAGGGCAGCACTGTAGGGAATTCCAAGATCTGTATCAAAATTGGTGAGAATATCAGATTCAGTGTTCTTCCCAAAAAGCAAATATCCAGAGAAGGCTGTGAAACCATAAACCACTACAGTAACAAGTGTTGTGATTCTTACTACACGATTCATCTTTTGTGGAGAACGCCCATCAAGCTCATTATAAATAGGCTGAACATTGAAGTGACAAACATAAGCATTCGTCATAACTGGGATCACCACAAGCAAATTCACAATCGCCTTATTAGAACTAATATCCGGTGTCATCCTAGGAGGATCAATCTTCCCTTCAACAACCTTAACAAGTGCAATGGAACACGTTACAACAACAAAGACCACAGCAAGAGCAACTGAAGCAGCTGAAGTCAAGCTCAAGGAGTCAATCTTCTCCAACGCACACAACGGTGCCAAAAAGACGAGCAAAACCACCAATATCACAAGCTTCCTCTGATCCCAAACCCCATTACCCATCATCTGATCAAAAACCCCAACATGATGATACGAACCCGACATCACATCACCAATTATAATCAAATAAACAACCAAAACCCCTGCATTGTTTATAATAATACAAATCTCGGACAAGATCCTCGCAGGACGGCCTAGGGCAAACTGGACAACCTCTCCATACGACAGTGCTTTCGAATGCACCGCAAATCTAACCAGCAATTCGACACTAATCTCCGACAAAATCCCTATAACAACTATCAAAACCATCCCTAAACCTAACCCCAGAACCCCCATTGCCGCCGGCAACGCCATAATCCCAGCACCAATAATCGAAGTAGTCAGATTAAAAACTGCACCAGGAACCCCAGACCCTTTACCAATACCACCGACAATTAAGGGGTAATTAGGGTAATTATCAAATTCAGAATCATCAATATCAACATTACCATCAACCACATTTGGTGGTTTTACATACCCATTACTAGTAATTGGTAAAAGAGATGATGTATCATGATTTTGCAATTGTAATTCCACAAATTTATCTCTAGGAACAGCTGAATAACCACTAGCCATTGTCTAATATATCAACAATAAACTAGCGATTATAAGGAAAAAACTATATATATATTATATAATATGATTATATAACAAAATTGAATGAATCAAACAATAAAGATTATAACTTTAACGATTTTAAACTTACAGAATAACAGATCCAAGATGAATATCCTCAAAATCGTGAATTTGGGTTGATGGGATTTTTGAAAGAGAGGGAATTTGTGGAAGAAATAGAGGAATTTGGGGTAGATCTGAGGAGGGTCAACTGATAAAAATTGGGAAGATCGGAAAATGAAGAAGAAAGAATAGTATGAAAAATTGAAGAAATAATGTAAAGAGAAATAGAGAAGATTTATGGACCGTCAGATTAGAATGAACACGGTTTATTAAATCATAAGCAAGTAGAGAGGAACTTTCTTTGTGAGCAAAGTCTGGTTAGTCTATCTGTCGGTAAGATGTCAAATTTAAGGGTCACTTTTTTTTTTATGAACTTGAAATTAAAAAAAAAAAATTTAAAGTAAAAAAATTGTGGAAGAGTTTAAAAGTAGAAGAATTACAGTAAAATATTATTTGGTAAATTGATGGTCAGAAGGATAATGCTTAATATATGTACAATTCGGTGAGTTCGATATAGAATAGGACTTGGAGCCAAACTAATTTTTTAATGCTCTAATACTCTTTTTTTTTTTTTTTTTGAAGGAAATACTTTAATACTTCATACTTAAAGATCTTCTCTTCTAATGCTATGAATTATAATGGATTCATGTTAATGTACATAAACTTAATTTTAAATAGAGCTGGTGTATATCGAAAACATATTTACTCAAAAAAAATACAGAGTATATACATTAATACGGAGTATAATAAAAGTTGTCTAAATTTTTACTTGAATAATAAACAAATTAATTGTCCAAACTCATCAAGAATTATTTTGAGTGACACTTGATTATTTAGTGGGACACCAATTATATGGTTTCATGTTTCCAAAGCACGACAAAATCTGATTCATTTACTCCCTCTAATTAATTTATTACTTGTTTGATTTTTAAGTACAACTTTCCATTCAATGTAATATTCCATTAAATAAGATGTAATTCGTATATATATCTTTAGTTATGTACGACAGTACGAGTATTATACTTACAAATTATAATACAAATTACTATGTATATAATTTGTGTCATACATGACTTATACAAATTATATAATTTGTGTAATACATGACTTATACAAATTATATATAATATATATATTTGGAAACTAAACATTGAATGCGAATTAGACTATTTCTTACTGAATTTTATTTTGAATCATTGAACAATCCTTGAAGTAGAAAAGTCCTCTTGAAATTAATGTTTTAATCTCTCCAACTTTAAATTATATTTATTGAAATAAGTCTAAGAAAGTAGGTCCAATTATAATCAATTTTATTCTATTTTTTATATAACAAAACTATGTGAATCAATAAACAATCAAATTTATACTTTGTGGTGGTCAATATAGTCGTATCTGTAAGAGTATGTATTAGTTTTTAACAAGGAAAAAGCTCACGAGCACCCTGGTCCTGGGGCTTTAAATAAGAGAACTAAAAGTGGATACATTAAAGTAAAATAAATATTAAGTATACCGATCGATGCGTAATTTTGACATGCATTCCAAACTTAATACTATTATTTTAAATTATAAATTAATTAGTTATCTAACTCTCCAAGGGCGCTCATTAGCAACTTTCTTTAAACAATACGAATATACTTTGATCAATAAATATCAACATAACTTGGGTAACAAAACAAGTTAGCATGTATGTGTCTGTGATTTAATTCACATGCATAAGCTCATTATGTTGAAGCAAGCAATAGTCTAAACAGTATAGTTTTACTCAAACTTTTAGCTTTGCTTCAACATAGTGTTTTTCTTACCACTTTGTGGCTTTTACTTGGTAAATTAGATTAAACCTTCTGTGTAATATAATCTCTATTATTGTTTATAATATTGATCTCACTAATCACTATTATTTAAATAACATGCACCATATTAGACAGAATTGTAGAACATATGTTTAACTTAATTAACAATAGTGTTTCTAATGAATCATGCATATATTTATTTTATTTTTTTTACGCAAACTGGATGAAAGAGAAAGAGGGCATTAGTGATGGTGACAAACTGATAATGATTACTTGATAAGGAAATGGTTTTTGAGGGGCAGTAATGGTTTTTGCTTTGCAAAATGTGGAAGTGTTTTTGAATTTGTTAAAGGTGTTCTTTATATAGATAATACGTAATTGATTGAAATAAACATATAACAGACATAATAAAAGCACGAGTATGGTAACAATTGGGAAATTTCTAAAACAATTGTTGTACAAAGTGATACAACGGGCCTCTCACAAGAGGGCGGATTAGGTTTTTTTTGGAATTTGTTTTTTTTTTTTTTTAATAAATCAATTTTGCAATTTTGATTGGTTGAAAGGAGGGTATTGTACCACATGGCATATACAACAGTTGAAAATTAAGCTTAATCTAATGATATGGATTGTACCTTTCAATCTTGAGCCGGGGTTGGAGGTTTAATCTCTTTCTCTCAAAGTGTCTGACTCGTAAATTTGGGGTTGAATTTGAGTTTATTGGGTTGTTGGTGCAGTGAAGTTTTATTTCATTGTAAAGGTGAAAAGGTAACATATCATGGTGGAGAGAGAAACCAGTTGAAGTGATTTGTTGTTGCGTAGAAAATTAAAGGTGAATTTATTAGGCTGCCGGTGGAGTTTTCATGGTGGCTTGTTGGGCAGTTGGGAGTGTGTTGCGGTTGTGGTGGTCGAATTGGGAGATGCATATTACATTACTTTTGGAATTTGTGTTACTTTTTGTTGAATGAAATGGTTAATTACGTGGATCAGCCAACACAACATGCATATCAAATTATTAGCCAATAAAAGTAATATATCAGTCAATTGTTGTCTAATATCAATCATCATTAAAGACATATCAGACCTTAGTAAAAACGTATCAGCCAACAGAAGGTGCATAAAGCAGCATGAACTTTAACTAGTAGCCGTAACAACACCAACTTTTTCATTGGGTGCAAAAAATATCATAAATGAAAGCTAGGACCAAAAATTTTGTCGAAGACGTGGAATCTTGAATATTTATTAACCTTTTGCAAATTTTGATATCATATTTAGTCCTCAAGGTCCAAATTAACCAAAGACCTTAACCGATATATTTTTATAGCACGAAAATTGATGCTTTTTTGTAATTTCTTTTTTGCTAAATTTGATCTCAAAATTGACTAAATTGACCTCCAAAACCTCGTCTGATCATTTATCTTTTCCGCATACATATTGAGGCACATAATACTAGATAATTTTTTATAATAAAAAAATTAGATACCTTGTCTTCGACAAAATTTTTTGTATCAAGCTTCATTTATGATATTTTGTGCACCTAATGAAGAAATTTGTGTTGTTATAATTACTAGTCAAAATTCATGGTGCTACTTGCACCTTGTTAAAAGTTCATGCTGTTGAAGCCAATTTCGCCTTTTTTTACAAGAAGAATAGCATCAATAATAATGATAAATTAAAATGATTATATTAGGGTATCGAGAGAATAAGGGCATGTTAAGTTCAACTTATTTTTCACTTGTTTCTTTATTAATAAGTTCTTCAGCTAAATTCAGAAAATTAGTTTTATACAATTAAATTGACATATTAATGTCGCTTATGGGAGTTCACAGATTCAAGTCTCACCGTATGCAAAAACCCTTGTTTGGAGCCTCACCCACCATAAGCTAGATGTGCAATTCGGGATCAAATTTGGTGTATTAGGACATCCTAAAAAAAATTAAAATAAAAAATTACTCCATAGCATCTACATTTACGAAGGTATAGGACTTTAGGAGAATTTTTAATTTTAATTCTTTTTTTTTTAAAAAAAAAAAAAAAACCCCCCAAAATAATACAAAAACAAATACGTAGTAATAATAATAAGCCCGAGAACATGGCAAATATTTGAACAGGGGAACCCAAAAAACAACACACGCCCATAATTTGTCAAAAATTTCGTTTCTATGTTATAATTTCTGAATTTTTTATTCAAATTTCTGGTGTTCAATTCTTCAATTCGTTGATTTCCCACGAAAATTGATGCCGGAAAATCCAATTTTAGGGTTAATTGATGCGAAATATTGGCAACATTGAGATAGTTTTCGCGGGTTAGGGTTTCCAATTTCCGAATTTTGATGCAACAAACCTCAATCAAATTGAATTAATTAGACATGAGCAGATTATCGTTTCGACCTCGTCCTCTGGACATTCATAAGAAACTCCCCATTGTTAAATCTTTCAAAGATTTTGAAGATGATGATACTCCAACTTCTACTCGAAATTCCCAAATTTTACGCTATGCTGAGCCTGAAAATGAGGTATTGTTCATTTTATTCAAATCCCAGTTATTTTTTCTCTTTGGTATTGATTTTTTTTTTGTAATTTTGTTGAACTTCTCATTTTCTGTTGAAATTGGAAATTGAATACGTTGCTAATTGAGCTTGGTAGAAGACTAGAAGTTGATTAAATGCTTGTGTTATGTTATGTTGTGATGTATGTGAACTTGTATTGTAGGTTCAACATGTTCCTAGTAAGAAGACTGCGGCTGAAATACCGACCCCGGAATTTGTTATTGTTGATACATATGAAAGGGATTACTCTCGCACATTTTTCCAACCAACATCATATATACGTGCAAGAGGAGGTTTGTGCTGTGGCTTATATTACTTTGCAGTTTATTCAAGCGCGTATATTGATTGAAATGCTCGTGTTTGATGTATATATAACCTGTTAGAAATGCAAGAGGAGGTTTGTGCTGTGGCTTATATTACTTTGGGTGTTATGTTTTAAGGAGAATTGGGAGTCATTGGAAAGCTTTATGTGTCTGTGTTGGATATTTATGAAAATTTTTATGGATTTCGAGTAATGTAGGTTAGTGTTTGTGAATATCTGCAGCGCGAGCTGAGCTTGGTGAATTTGTTGAGTATGACTTGGACATGGAGGATGAGGAATGGCTTCATGAATTCAACGAAGATAAGAAGATTCTATCACCTGAAAAGTAATGTGATAACTAATGTTTCTTTCTTTTGACATTTGTAATTTTGAGATGAGTACATTTAGTGATTCTTTGTGGTCATTTAGTGATTCTGTGTGGTTTTCCGTGTGTTGTATTTTTGAATTTGTTGTACATTAGGGAAGAGATAAAAGTTCTTTTTATTAGCATACATGATATATGTTTGGTACCTAATTATGTTTCCCTGCTTATTGTTTTAGGTTTGAAAATCTTCTCTTCAAGCTGGAGGTTCTTGACCATAAAGCACGGGAGAGGGCAGGTGTTATAGCGCAAACACTTGGTTCCGCAATTCCTGTTCTTCTACATATCGATGCTGCAGTTGAGGTATGGGTGGTGGACTGATGGCCACTTTTCATTTTTTTTTTTTTGGCCTTATCCTAACCATGCCTTTTTTTTTTTTTTTTTATGTTTAATATCCCATGATGGAATTTGTAGGCCCTGCAATCTCAGCCAATAAAGTATGCTGTTCTTGAATCTGTTTATTGGTACTGGAAGGAGAAGGTATGCAATGAAATTCTATTTTGCAGCTTTAGTAGTTTGATCTTCAAAATCCTATGTTCCTGTAAGACCTTCCAGTGTAATACCAGATAGTTTAAATTACTGTGATGGACTACAATGATCTAGTTTGAGGAGGCTGTTGAAAGTACTGAGTGTTTTCTTTTTATATGTTTTTTAGACCAGTTTTGTAAGATTTAAATAAAATAAAAATTGTATGGTATTTGATGGAATCACATTGTCAGTGTAGACCATTTATTTACAGCAAGGGCTGTTTTAATATGTTGTGGAAGCCATTGAGCATGTCAGTTCAATTGAGGAAAACTTTAAACTGAGGGCTTGTTTCTTATTGTTTTTGTTATCCTGTTTTCAGTTTTTTTGTATACAAAAATTTAAAAATAGGTGTTTTTCACTTTCTTGTTGTCATTTTTCTAAATATTCATGATTTTAATAAGTTTGACTAACTTTTTACTTTTTATATGACATTTTGTGTGACTTTCAAAACAATAAAACCAAATTACAATGATACCTAATGAACCCCCCCCCCCCCCCCCCCCCCCCCCCCCCCTTTTTTTTTTTGGATAATAATAGAGATTACATTAGAGAGACACCAAAAGGGTTAAGAGGTCATGGTAGGAGAATAAACTCATGCTCTTGAGTTATTATGAAGCAATTTTATCTACAAAATGAAGAAGAGTCCAGTATTTCTTAAAACCTATTTCTTAACTCCAGCGATGCAGAAGCGGAGAAGCCTATATAAATGAACTTAAAACCACGAGTTCCTTAACTCAGGGAAGATCTATCAATAGTAATCTGTTGGTTTCCTTCTTTCCAAATGTGCCACTAAATTGCTAACATGCCATCTTCCACCTTTCAACTCAGCACATATTAGTATGTCTCATTTGGTAGTCTGTTAATGAAGCTGAAGTCAACTCGGCACATCGTATTATTCAGTTTCAACTTCATCTAGAGTACCGCTTTAATTGCATAAGTCTTGAAAATAAGTAGCACCAACTTATTATGGTGATAGCACTTGCATTTGACATCTAGCATGAGGTTTCCTTTCTTTGTTAATTGTTATACTTTGGTCAAATGTATTTAACACACTTTATAAATGAATTTGGCAGCATTAAATTCTGCATGGTTGAAATTATTTATCCATATTCCATCTGCATCAAGAATGATAAGTGTAAAATTACATTCATTATAGGCTCTCAACTTTAAAAATCTGACACATGATAGTTTGTTTAGTCTCTGCTTCTGTAGGACTCATGTTATTTGAGTTCCATGTTCCATTTTATATCTTTCTTATTTGAGGTACAATTCTGGCACTATAGTACATTATGTAAAATTACTCTATTTATTTTTCCCTTCACAGCGTGAGCGGTGGCAGAAGCCTATCCTTAGGCGTTTGCAGGTTAGTCTGAAATCCCTTGCTTATCCTTTCTCTAGAAACTGGCACTTTCCATGTGTGATGGGCATGAAAAGAGTCCAATTCATGTTGGAAATTGTGCAGCCAGGCTTACATTGCTGGTTCTGTAGTTTTGTTCTTATGCTGATTGATTTGATTTGTGATTTCTTACAGCCACCACCTCCTGTTAATGATACAAATCCATACAATGTGTTTAGGCCAAGAGAGAAAGCCCACAGACTCCATACAAGAAGGGTGCGTACCTGAACTATTATTGCATTCTTCTTCAGGATATCAGATTGTTCATTTATCTTCAACATCCACTTTTATATTATTGTAGTGTAAAAATAATCAAATCGTATTCCTTTTACATATAGATGCAAAGGAGGGAAAACAATGTGCAATCTTTTGAAAAGCTTCGTCAGGTAAGAAAACCTTATCCGTGGTTCAATCAGTTTTGCAGTATTTGAATTAGTTCAAGATGACGAGGATGTTTTGAACCAAAGGGAACATTGTTTTTATTGAAGAGTTTTGTGGTGGTGGCATGCATGTTTTTATTGATTGCCTTTGGTAGTCTAGAGATTGGGATACTTTTTTGTTGAGCAGTTCATTTTGTTTTCTTTTTTCCCTGGCGATTTTCTGAGGAGAAAAATCTGACTGGAGTTTTAATACCGTTTCAGGTCAGACGCAACCTTGACCAAGCGAAGACCATTTTGGAAGCACTAATAAAGGTGTATTTCCTATGCTACTTGAGGTTTTTTCTTTGGATTGTCTGTGTTTCTTGTTTATGATAAAAACCTCTTTTTATTGTGCTCCCTTGTACTTTATCCCTGTATTTGGATTGTTGTCACTTTTTTATCAGAATTCTGTTTATATTAGTTTTTTTTTTTCTTTTTTCTTCATGGATCATTGGTTTCCTTTATCTCTAATCATTTATGACTGTGTGCAGAGAGAAGAGAAAAAGAGAGATGTTATGGAGAATGAAGTGAGCCTTCAGAGGATACAATTGAAGTACAAGGTACTTATGATGTCCTATTTAATGCCTTTATTTGAAGTTGCTCCTATTATTGCAGTTGCATTTATTGCAAATATATTGCTGTCTTTGGTGTCATAATTTATCTGGCCTATGTTAGTGATCTTCAATTGTAATTTATCATCCTTCTGTTGGTCCAATTAAGCTTTTTAGTGAGCAATTTGCACTGAGGAAGATTAACATCATAATTATTTATCTGGCCTATGTTAGTGATCATCAATTGTAAATGTGTAATACACCGTCCTTCATATGCTGAGCAAAGCCTAGTTGTTTTTAACTGAATCTGTTGCTTAGTGTGCTATGCCGTATGCTGTAAGAACCGAGGATGATATTAGTACCAAGAGTACCCTTGCTGCTCTTTCCGATGTATGATCTTAAAGTAATATCATATTGTCATGAGAGAAGTGAACAAGTGATGTCAGGAATCTGTTGTCAAAAATAAATAAAATAATTAAATTGAAGCATTGATTGAACTCTATCCAATTCTGATTGATTGAAATGTGCATTTTGTGCCAACTGCCTGTGTACGACAAAAAATCCATAATGTCTTGTTTCTGCAGCATGAAACTGAGCTGCTTGAAGATAGCTTTATCCTTCCGTCGTTTCAACCTTTCTCTAAATTTGGCTCAAGTGAAGATGAATTTATGGATTCAGAAGATGCTGCGATCAACCAGCCGCCTGTCCAACCTGGTAGAGTACAATATCAATTTGTTGATTCTAAGCCAGTAATGGTTCAGGCTGGAAGCTTGAGGCATGATTTGAGATGGCGTAATGTAGCAAGCAATTGGATACGTAGAGTGGTAAGTGCATGCCTGTGATTTCAATTTTCAAATTTGGCTAAGTAATTGTTACGCTCATTTAAGCATACGGACCTACTCACATATTGAAGGGTTGTATTTTGTCCTTTGTCCCCATGTAATATTCAAATTGTTGACTTTGCCTCAAAATATGAGAATGCTATCATCAAAAGTGCATTGAAGATGTGAGCAAAAGGTTAACACGGTTGTCTTAAATGAGGACAAAAGGGAATCTTTTTGTTGTGCATTGCGCTTTTCCTATATTTCCGCTTTTCCTATATTTCCATTTTGATTGGGGAGTCTATTGCAGGATCCATTAGAGCCAGTTATGGCGTTTACCAAGCCTCTTGTTCCAGAGAAGCTGGCAGCTGCTGGAATTGCGCCCCCTTCAGATTCAATTGTGCCCCCTTCAGATTCCTCAAAGGCTTCTGGTTCTGCAAGATCACATGCTTTTCGTGGGAGAATTGGTCGAGGGGGAAGAATGATATTTGATAGATGGAATCCACTTATGCATACGCCAGTCAACTGTGGAGATTCCTTGTACCTGTCTCCGAGACAACAGCCCTAAACACAGTTTTACATAGCCAGGCTAGTCTGGTTTGAGCTGTTCTTTGTAAAAATGTGGGAACCAAGTTGTCGCTAACCTGTCCTTTGCCAATCCAGCATCTGTCAAATGCTAATTTGCTGCTTCATCACTCTTGCATTGGCAGCATGCAGTCCTTTTTGGTAGGATTTTTCTAAACTGATTAAGTGCGGTGGAGCTCTTCAGTTCTTGCAAATTGAAGGTATGCATATTGGTTTGGAAGAATACGATTGATCACAGGAATTAAGAACCTAATTAAATGTGGGGAGCAGCTTCCTGATACTTTGTTTTACCACTATTCTATCAACAAATGAGCAGTCCCTTAGATGATTTGTTGGTATTGCCATGCTACATCAAAAACGTAGGTGAAACTTCATTGTTGTTATTGTGCCTCTTGTTTGATTGAGCTTAGGCTTTGTAAAATTTGAAACGAAAATTTCAATCAAAACGTGATTGACTGTGTATAGCTTTGTAGAATAGGTGATTCATGGTGAACTATGTCGCACATGTTTGCAATTCGGTATAGCTCTATTTAGTATTCCAGTGCTTTGCAAGCTGGAAAATTTGTGATTTATAACTGTATCCTTTTTTCTAGTTTCTTATCTTTGGGACTCTTATGTTGTGTATTCTTTTTTTATAGCTGTCTGCGATCACAGCTCAAAGCTTGGGCCAATGTTGGAAATTTGTCGGGGTACACATGGAAAATTAGGCAAATTTGTAATGTCTTTGTATCTTTTTTTGATTGCATTAAATAATAATAATAACAAAAAGGATCATTAGCCCTAAAATAATGGTGTTAAATAGTTTGTTTTAATCGGATTGGATTTCTTAAATTCGGTTTGGATTGGACTCCAATTTAGATTGGATTGGATTTGGATCAAATCCAAACCAAACATTGAATAGACTTATAGACGTCTCTAGCAAAATGATGTGTAGGCCAGATACAAGATTTTTGCCCATGAATGACGATGCTTTTGAAGAGATTGCAGGTGCCATTGTGCGAGAAGCTTTTGTAATCTCTCATAACATTATTAGCTCTGTGGCTGACACTTCAGGAGGATTTCGTGATCAGGGAATGATGCCAATGGATAAACGCTTGGAGACGCGGAAAGAACAGTATAGGAAGGATATGATTAACTGGGATTGCTGCCTAGAACGGCATTTGGAGTTAATGGAGGCAGTTGTGGAGAAACTATAACCATTTCTTGTTAATGGTGGGTGCTCATGTACTGCCTCCAGCAAGTAGCCTCCTCAAGGCGCTGAGTAGCTGCAATATTTATGTCTCCTTCTCAATTGAAAGACATTAAGAGAACGAGATCAGCAAGTAAGGATTCTATAAATGATCCGTCTCATGTGTTCTTATATGTGTGTCTTTAAGTTTGTTTCCAAAAAAAAAAAAGTTGTAAGTTTTTAAGTTCTGGTACAAACATCATACTTTCCCAGCTATCCATGGGTAATGATTCTTCAAGAATTCATATGCTTACTATCGCATTTGTAATATTGTCGCGCTTCCTATTGTATCAGTTTGCAAATAGGGAGTATTTAGTAGTGCCAAGGTATTTGTATCTTCCATGAACAGATATATGCAGTTACATATTAGATGATTAAGTCCTTTTTTCTCCTATAAACTGCAATTGTATTGATGTAGGCGTGTAGCCAAGCTGCAGATCATTTGATGAAAATGAAGACTGGAATAGGTATAGAAAAAAATGTGAATAATTTGAAATACATACTACTATAGCAAATCTATGATAAGTCAAGAACAATTCAGATTAGGTCGGAAGGCTTGACACGATCACAATATCGCCTTACCAAAAACGTAGGGGCAGGAGGGAACACTTGTGTTATCACACAATATATATGAAAAAAACAAAAAATCCAATCTATGTATTATAGAAGTGCTTATTTTGTAATGCGTATACATCATTACAACTAACAAGTAGTTTGAAAGAATCGCTATATAAGTTTATCATGAATAATTTTGTGGTTCTGTACATATGGATATTTAAACACACTGAGCACAACTCGGTGCTATACACTTTTCCATTGTAAGATCTATCACTCTTCAACAGGTTTAGAAGATGGCGTTTGATTACCACAACAACAACAAAGTCTCAAGTCCCAAAATGATATGGGATTGGTTAACATGAATTGTCACAAGGAACCATCCACAAAAAATGAGAAGACGGTGTTTGAGTGAAGCAATTGTAACTATGAGAGTATAGGTGATTTTAAAGAGTTTTTTTTAAAAAAAAAAAAAAAAGGTGTGCTTTTAGTTTTTAAAGGGAGCAGAGAGTCCAATCTCAGATCATTGAGCTTGTTACTGCTGCAACACCAGGGCCTCAGAAATGCTGCACCCTGAGTCTTTGCAACTGACCATTTCTGCAGCAATGTATGGAAAATTTTCTGTGTACCTCATATCTGGATAAACTTCTTCACCCACCGCTAGCCATGGATTTAATTCCTCATTTTCCAGACTGCACTTCTCAACTCGCAGCAGTATTCCAAAGAATATTCTTCCCTGCTTCAAATAATTCAATTAACCATTCAAATTCGAAAATTTAAGGCATGAGAATTAAGTACATATTCAAGTAGGAAGCTATGTCCCACCTTCACCCGCCTATATGATGCTAAAGTTGCCAAAGGTTCGCTTGTTTTGTGCACATGATCTGATTGGTGATCAAAGTTGATCATCTGGCATCGGTTGCATCCTCCCAATGACTATCAGAAACATATTAACAATGAGTGGTAAATCCATTACATTATATGACTTATGGACATTAAGTTGATGCTTTGGATTTGTGAAACTCTCAAACAATGAAGACTAACAAAATAAAATATTAACAGCAGATTGTTCCAATGAGAAAAATAGATGTGCTTATTATGCCTCAAACTTTTAATAACATAAAAATTCACATTTAATAACTCGTACGAGTAGGGAAGACCGGAAGTATATCAGAAACTTATTTTTACTTTAGATTCAATTGAAAACACAAACTTACTGAAAAATACTTGCTCCCAATTCGAATTCCTCTCCATAGATCTTCATCATAAGGCTCTCCCCCGGATATGAGAAGGTTGGGGCGGAATCTCGTTGGGGAAACCAGAGTAATTGGTGCTCGGAGAACTTGAGATGTTTCTATAGCAAATTAAAAGAAATAAACATGATTGGTTAAATGATGTAGCAAACGTATTTCATAATTTTTGTTGGAAGAAGATTGCTATATTGATAATAAATTAGTAAATCATGATAGAGAATATGGATGTGGAATAAAAAGAGCTTTGCCACAAATCAGTCATTGCATGGCTTTATTCCTGAGCAGCATCCCGAGTACAAAGTAGATAGTAAGAAAGTTATAAAACTGCATTATGATTGCATGCACAAAACCAGACGGTGTAAGCATAGATTAGCAATTGCAAAAGTCAATTACTGGACTAATTGAGAAGTCCAGGATAAGGATTCAGCCATACCGAAGATTAAAAACAGATTAAACATCACATTCAAAATTTCTTCTGATAAACTATGAAGGCTGAACGTCCAAGCAGAGCTTAAGTAGGCTGCTACGCAAAAAAACAAGAGAATAGGAGAATAGTGTCTAATTACATAATTTCAAACTGTAGAGGACCACGTCTCAGTCTGGTTATCCTTAATTCAGAAAAATCAAATCAAATTATTTATACAGTATTGGCCTTCAGATTCTAGAAAAGGCCCGAAAGATAGATTTATGTTAGTTAAATTCATTAAATGGACTGAGATGATTCTGTTATTCGAAATAAGTTACTAAGGATCTGAAACAACATAGTCAAGAACAGAATGTATTCAAGTAGGTGTACAATGAGCACAAGCCTCATTCAGGAACCTGCAATCAGGCTATCCTCTGATACTAATATTTAATGAGCAAAGTAAAATAGTTGGGAATTTCAATAATGAATGGGTAGTTGAAGTGTATAAGAAATTCATGATCAAAAGAGGGGGGGGGGGGGGGGGGGGGGACTAATGAATTTGTTTGCTTAGACGCTAGAATTTAATATTTGCTTCTCAGAGTTCAAAAATATGTAAATGTAGCTGCATTTGACTCAGTTCTTACAGCATAGCATACTAAGCAACAGATTCAATTACCAAAAAAAAAAAAAAAAGAATAGGATTTGCTCAGCATATGAAGATAGGTGGATAGAATAGAAATGAATTGTTCAAATACATACTTGATTTTAATCTATCGTTGAGATCCTTAACACTTGCTTCGGATATGAGCAGGAATTGGGCTTCGTTGACAAAATTTAATGAACTGTCCACATCCCTGCACATGCCTGCATTTCCTTGTTTGTTCATATAACAATTTGAAGCTGAGGATCTCCAAAGAATGCATGGGCGCGCAATTGCATTACTAAACCAGCTATTGACATCCTGATCATAACTTTGCACTTCATATCTGGTAATTGTCATTCCACCTCTTAGCATATTATTATGTAGTTTTTCAATCGGACAATTGAAAGCAAATGCAGTAACTTCACCCATCAAGCAAAGATAGAATAACAGGATCATTGTTTGGTTGCATATACTTAACTAAAGCTACTCAAACATTTCAAAATGGGTATGGGAAAGAAAGCAAAAATTGGTGAAAAAAAATGAAACATATATTTCCAAAAAATTGGTGTTTCAGGATTTTGCAATTATTAAATTGGGTATACATAATTACATATATACAGATTAAACAATGTATGTAATAGCTCAAAGTCTATCCTATAAAAGAAGTCGAACCAAGAGAAAGAAGAGTAGATTAGTATTTTCTTTCAAACCCTTATTCTAGTAGTATTATGCATTGTATATGACTAGAGCAGTGCAGCAGTGCAGCTACCCCACTTGGGTCAACATAACCCTACCTTGATTACAAAGATCAATAGTATGAAAGAACTCAGACTCAAATCTTTAATAAGCTTGAAAAGGCCTTGTAAAATTTAAAATAAATTTAATTATTCTGGAAGGGCAGGAAAGGTCACCATATAGATGAGAAGAAATTGCGAGAGGTAATCAATAAAAGAGTATTTACGATAGAATGGATGAGGTCTTCGTTATACGGGAGATGAAGGAAAAGAAAATAGATGATGTAAAGACCTGTTAAAATTGGCTATATAGCACTATAGGAGTGAGGTGACAAAATAAGGGATTATGTAGAACAAGATAGGATGAAGTACATTAAACAAACAAAAATTGATGAGCAAGGTAACATAAAAGATGTTCATATATATATTTGCACTCGTTACAATGTTGTCCTTACTGAAACATTTTATCGAGGTCATTTGGATATAGCATGTCAAAGTAAGGTTCAATACCCCAATGAAAGAATCATCATTGTCCCTTTTGGTACATTTTTTATTACCTTTAATCCTCCTTTACCAGCTGTAGCAACCTTAGTTAGAACAATACGTCACATTTGTGAGTATTTTATTTATTCAATTACTATTTCTACTTTCTAGACCTAATATTATCTCAATGTATGAGCAGATGTGACAATTTCATAAAACACAAGAAAACAAAGAACCTCAACCAAAAATATAAATAAATACCTGTGGCCGTGCATATCCATCTCTTCCCTTCCTGAACTGTATGACGCTGATTTCAGGAGAATCTGGAGTTTTGTTTTGCATCGTGGTGATTCAACAAATAGGATACCTTGATTTATGTCTATAAATGTACTTATAAGACTCATTTCTGGGGCCTGCAAAAACCAACAAAAGAACACTATGATGCTTTATCCCAATAGTAAAAAGAACATCAAACTTTTAAAGGGAAAATGGAAGAAGGAAGCACATAAATCATTTGCCCAGAACTAGGGTTTCCAATAATCTGAAGGGAATATCAACTAAAAACTCAGGTGTATAACCATACCAGTAACAAGACCCAAAAAAAAAGGGGTGTGTGTGGGTGGGGGGGGGGGGGGGGGTGCATTCCAGATGTGGTATAAATCATGCCCATCTCGCAGCAATCACAGCAAGTAACCAAGATGAATTCAGTTTTCTTTAAAACAAAGACAGAGCTGGGGCACAAAAGAACACTGTTCTAGTGCTGAACAAACCCAGTAAGTAGAAACCGATGACACACTACAAGTATGAAATGTATCACACGGTCACGGCACAAAGGAACACTGTTCTAGTGCTGAACAGACCCAGTAAGTAGAAACCGATGCCACACTACAAGTATGAAATGTATCACATGGTCACAGATATTGCAGAATGCAATCTCTGTAATCCATTGCAAGGCACCCATTCTGCTAAGTAGTGGCCATTTATGATCCGTCTTAAAGGGGTAAACAATTATAGTTCCAAAAATGATCCAAATCTTCAACCTTTGCTTGATTTCACTTCCAAGTTTGATAAAATTCACCAAAAATCTACTTCTTGAACTCAAATTCTTTAAGATTGAAGAATGTTGAAAGAAATCAGAGTTAGAAAGAGGTGGTTTAGTGTGACAAGTATGCTAGAGAGAGGAGGCGAAGGGAGAGAGATAATTTCTTCAATCTCTACCTACCCATTTCTTGAGCCACGTGATTATAGGCCATGTTCCTTGATAGTTCAGAGATAGAGAGAGAGAGAGAGAGAGGGGTAAAGGAGTTGATAACAACAGAGGTCATTTCAGCTACCCTTAATATTGTTAATGACTTTCTTAATCATTGTAGTTCGATATTCTCAACATCAGAAGATTCATAACAGACAAGAAAATCTTCTGACAAGTGATCTCCCAAGGGCCCAACTGCCCAACAAAAAGCACCAGATCAATTCTTGAATGTGGATCACAGTAGTAAAGAAGCAACTGCTACTTATGTAAATTCTGTCCTAACTTAAACCCAAACTACACACAAGAAAATCAATTTAATTACATAGAGTTCAATTATTAAGGAAAACTTATCACTTTTTATGAATGATTGTTTTAAGAATTAAGAGTGCCTAGGGGACCAATTTCTTACCTATTACAATATACAATTAATGTAACTTAAAAGAAGTTCATAGCAGTTATGATGAAAGCACACCTTTTTCTGAGTAAGAATTTCCCCACTTGGACTTCTCAGAAGCCATTCTCGGTCATGTAGCAAACCTACAATAAAAAGGAAAGCACAGATAAACAGAAAGGATTGTTCAAGACGATGACAATTGCATATAATTAAGAATGAAATATCAAAGTTAGCCTTTGACATGTTATCACCTCCAATAAACATCCCTGGAAACCAAAGATCTTGACAACATAAGGAATTATATACCTGTTTTGCTTAGAGGCCAACTATCTACACAAAATCCTGCACAAGATTTTATTGGATAAACAGTGATGGACTTCAGATACAAACCCCTGGGTTTCTCCATTTTTTCTGAATCTGCATCCAAAAAGATTTGAGATGATGCATCATAAATTCATAATAGCAGCAGTGTAGGAGAGAATTAATTTACTTGTGGAACTAGTGCATACTGCATAAAGATGATGAACAGCAATGTATTGTAACTAAACTATATAATCCAATCATACCTGGTGTGAATCTCCCAGTTTTATGAAGAAATAAACAACAGTTTTTCAAAAATATAATGACCATTTCATACATTCTTTTAGTGATACAAATTCATCACTGACTGAGACCATTGAGTACACATTAATGACAACAATGCAACTGCTTGTATAATTATGAATATTTCAAAGGAACAGTAGCAAAGTTGCAAGGATCAACCTTCAATCAAGAAAATGTCGGACTCTCGTAGATAGCTATTATATCTCACTGGAGTAGGCAATACCACAAAGGAACTTACTAGAAAATCAACAAGTTTCTGCGTAAGACAACGGCAAATGAGTATTGCAATAAGCAGCTCATGAAAAGTGAACGATATTTAATCAATCACAAGCCCAACATCCATTTATAGGAACATAAAAGAATTATAACATCCCTTTAAGTATAATGCAAAATAATAGAGAAATAAAAAAATAAAAAAATAAAAAAAACTGAAGATGGGAGAAAAAGTGAGTAATATTATTTACTTATTCCCAAGAGAGAGGAATGCAAACAAGTGAAAAGGCTCAAAAAAAAAAAAAAAAAATTACTGAAAGAGTTAGATGTAATTGATCCTTTATCAAAACAAACAGCATTTTAAGCATATATAAATCTGACAAAGCTCAAAAGGGATAACTGAAAGTATTTTTATCCCTTACACTATATTAGGAATAAGAGATTAATTAATTTCCATTAAAAAGAATCAAATTGGAGAATTCCTATCACCTTCCATCCCTGACACATTGAATCAATTCTAATCCCATTAACAAAGCTTCTACCCCTAATTACTTACCCCTTGACAGACTACCTTGCCTATTATACCTTATTTTCTACTCACCTAGTAGCTCTTTCAGAGACTATTAAAGACAAGCTGGCCATATAACCTTACTCTGCATTGACCAGTTGCAGTTTAGTGAGCTCATGCTCTTTTGTGATGATATTACTTATCTTTAAGAACTGATACGCCTTGCCATCTTGGGGCTAAGTTCTGGTTTTAGAGAACTCATTCCACACATGAAATGAAACCTTTCTCTCGTGTTGGATTAGGCCGAAGGCAGCGACAACACTGCCACTGAGAAATTACTTATTCATTGGAATCACCTTTTTTTTTTTAAGGAAACCTATTTTAGTCACCTTAATTGTAATTAACTGGTATTTCCCCAATCCATCATCATTTTCCCATATCAGAGACTCATTCGTCAAAATGCAATTAGATATAAAACAATTTTCTTGTTGACTTGCAAGCCTACATAATTATTACCTTAGCTTCCTCAAAAGTTGACATGTAACCAAAAGACACTCTAACAGCTAATTATTACCTTAGCTTCCTCAAAAGTTGACATGTAACCAAAAGACACTCTAACAGCTCCTGTTGGCTTTCCATTTACAATATCAAAATCATCCCAGCAGATATGACCAGCCTGAGTAGAAGACCAGGTGGGTATTATAAATGGATCAAACGAAGTAATGGTCCGCACATGAAAAGCACAATAATGGAATACCTCAACATTTGACAGGAGCTCCGTGTGAAAAAGGCCAAGGTACTTCGCACAGGCACCAGGATTACAAAAACATCCTGTCTACAGGAGAAAAAATTACATCAGAGAGCAACCCTGCATACAGAGTGCTCAGCCCAAATAAAATGAAAAAATTATGATTAGAAGAAAAAAGATACATTGCAAGCAAGATTTTTTTTGAAGTTTCTTTTTATAGACTGAGTTGCTTCTCCCCACAATATCTTGACATACATCACAAAACTAATGAAAGTACTCATGTAAATTTGACAAATGTAGATTGGGCAGTATATATCTTCACAACTCACTAACCTAAAAGAAGGAACACAGGACATAGAACCTAGCTGCTAACAAATTAGTTGGAAATCAAACAGAAGAACAAGGGTTTCAGGTATTTTACCCGCAGCTGAATTCCAGATAGAGAAGCCAATTTCTCCACCTCTCGATATCCATACCAAGAGCCATCAGGCCGTTTTAAGTTGAATGAAACTATCGAGCCCTTCTTCTCAGATATCTACATAATAGCTTCAGAGTTATACACTAGAAACAGACAGTAATTTACAGTCACACTCAAACATAAAGGTATCAATGCACAGATGCTTAATAAACAAATAATACTCAACATAGCAGTTAAGTTAAGATTATGATAATCATCGGCCTGGCCAACACAATCCTCACCTATACTATAAAATCTTAATTCTTAAATCCACTCATCTAACAACCACAGAATTCCATGTTGTAACAGGCTGAAACTTCTCCAGCACGGCAGCAAACCCCCCCCCCCCCCCCCCCCCCCCACACACACACACAGAAACAGAATAACAATTTTTTTTCCAAAAAAATATGTATCTTTGCACTTCACTATCAATGCTCCAGCCTACCTATCCATCATCTTTGGCCATCACAGACTGAAAATAATTTACTTCTCTTATTCTTTTTCTTTTCTTTTTTTTTTTTTTTGGCATATCTAACAACAGTCTACCTATCCATCATTGTTGGCCAGGGCTTTCTTTCGAATCTCTAATGATTTTACAGGCTTGGTGTATTGGTCATCTGACTCATCTATATACTATGTTCATACAATAGATAAAACCAACGTACACTACATCGCATGGTTGTATCAATTACGGTGTGTTTAATTTTCATAATTATAAAACAAATTGCGATTAATCTGGGCTCATAGCTTCTGTTCTTGAAAATTCATCCGACTCACTTAAGAAACTCTAGCCTCTTCAGGGCAGTGTATGCTTCCTTTGAATATAACTAGTGGAAGACAAGTATCAAATGCATGTCGCATCACCATATTCACCAATATGTTTGCAGAATCACATATATTTATGTTGTAACTTATGTTTTGATTGCATCTTGCAGAAAAAAAGTCTTATGAATTCAAACTTGCAAACATTTCAGATAATGCAATAAGGGGCAGAAAAGGTAGGATAGGAGTAACTTTATTTTTCTCCAAACCAACTTAAGAGAATTTCTTTGTTAGTTTATATAAGACTTGTTCATGTAATTTCTCAAATGTGCAACAGAAGATCTAAAACTCCAGATAAATAATCCAAAAGTAGTTTATATAGCTATACTAACCATCCTGTTATCTCCATAAATTATGCACGCATCTGCTCCATTATCATGCTTCAAGCTGGAAAGCACTCTCCTCAAATATGTTGCGAGAGAAGAAGTGTGCCTTTAAACAATAAAGACAGTATGTCACTATCTAATCAGAAATTCATTATACAAAGTACATTATTAATTGCACATCTCAAAACAAAAGTTCAAAATACAGCACTCTCACCAGCTAGTACATAAATTCCAATAAGGCAACAATAACATATGTCTGGACGAAAGCTAGGAAAAAGTACCCGATCACATTAAAAAAGTATGTGGGCATATTAATTGGATTTTACTAATAGCAAAGATGATCCATTAAACAATTTAAAGAGTAGACAAAGAAAAAAAAAAGGGGAGAGAGAGAGAGTGCAGACTGCAGATAAACACTTGATTTTGCCTGTCTTTACAGTTTAGAGACGTGTAGGTCAATTTGCTGCCACTTTTTTGGCACTCAGATACTGTTTGTGGTTCCAAAGAATTTGTTTGATTCCAATAACTTCTTTATAAATTTAAAAGGAACATTTCGATAAGTGACAAAATTAATCTCTCCGAAGATCATTTTGGCTATTCCTGGCTTTGCAACTGAGTAGCGGTCAAATTGAAATCATACCCCCAAATAATACACACTTTTTCCTAAGTTGATATAAAGTTTAAAAAGCACACACACACACACACACACACACACACACAAAAAAAAAACACAAAAAAAAACACAAAAAACAAAAAAACAACAAACTCAAAAAACATCCTTAATATATTTTACACACTAACAAAAAAAATCCTTAAACAATACCCAGTTTGCAACTTATTAATTACACATAACTAGAGGTCTAGATTCTGATCAAGTCTGAAAGGAAAAAATGTTTCTTTCTGGGATGAAGATATTCCATACCGAGAGACTGAACAAATAGTATGGGTGTTTAACGTTTTGAAGCCATGACGAATTGAAGCAATGCTTATAAAAGATGCAGTTCCGTCCTCAAAAGATTCCTCAATTCCATCTCTGTGCTTGACAAAGTCCACATCAGCAATTGATGCCGCTACAGTTCCTGCAATGATGATATGATTTCAACAATATGGAGTATATGTTACTATAGTTCTATACACACACACACAAAAAAAAAAAAAAAAAATTAAATAAATAAATAAAACACACACACACACAAAAAAAAAAAAAAAAAATAAATAAATAAAATAAAATAAAATTGTACAGCTCCTGAAATAAGTTGTAAGACAGTCTCTGGTCAACAAGAGTAAGACTGCATATATCTTGACCTTCTTAGACTCATATCTGGCTTTTAATAGAGCACTTTTTCCCAATGAGGACTACCAAGTCACCCCACAGCCATGGTGCCAGGTTATAGATTTAGCATTCCTCCAATGAGGACTGCCAAGTCACCCCACAGCCATGGTGCCAGGTGGGTGATAGATAAAGCCAAGTGAGATGATGAATTAATGACAACCAAAAAGCCAGCCACACAGGAAAAAACACAAATAAATTTAAACTACATACCCCCACTAAAGTATGTCTTCTTCAGCAACTTTGCAGCTTCTGAAATCCAGAAACAAAATGACTTAGACATACATTTACTTTGATACCATTGTATTTATGCACTGTTCATACTGCACAATATGGACAATTCTTTCAATTACTGCAGATAATATATAAAGCCAAACAAATTTGTAAAATATGTAATCACAATTACGTCCCTTTATGCACAGCAGTATAGGTTTGTATGAGTGTGCAAGCACTTCTCCAATTCTAAATAAAATTTCATTCTCTCACTAGGGGATACTCAAATTATAAGTCCTACATATTCCTTTACTACCAAAATGTCATACACTGCTTATGCACTACAGCCTTCAACATGAATAATATATACTACCTCCGTTTTGCTGAGTCTTACTCTAGCTACGCAAACTAAGGAAAAGTAAAAATGAGCACCATACAAGTGGGTACTTTTGTATTAAAGAGGAGAGAGATAGAGAGTAAGAGATTTATAAAATAAAAATGGGTCCACAAATTGGGGTTGTGGATGATAAAAAATGAATAAAAAGTTATCATAAAAAGAAGAAATTAAAAGTGAGTAAAACTTAAAAAAAAAAAAAAAGGATGAAAACGGAAAGTGAGATAGATTTAGGAAAACGGAGGTCGTAACAGTTTGGACAAAAAACACAGCATATAATAAATATAAGCAAAGTGAATCGATATCACACTAAGGCAATTCAACTGTCAGCTTACCCAGATTATGATCAAGGGGAGAAAGAAATTTGGATTGAATGATACTATTGTGACACAATAACAATCTGACAAAGAAAGTTCTAAACACATTGCTTTTTAGAAAAATTTGCTTCGCAGACTTTGTAAGTTGTAACTGTCACACAACTCAGTAAATGAAAGGGCCAATCAATTCATTTGTTGTCCAGAGCCCCAACAGTAATTAAGTCAAGAAACAATTATTCACTCCATCCCAGAAAGATGACAAATAACAAAACTTGGCCATAAGGAATAGTAATTTTTTCTTAAAGTTCGGTCAAAACTGCATTGGATCTTTACATATAAATACGAAGAAAGAAAAACATAAATGATTCCTTCTTATTCTTTTTCCACACCCAGAGCATATGGAATATTATGGGATAAATTACTGCATAGAAGCCCAGTTAACAAAAGATATCATAAATCTTCATGTCTCAGACTAAAAGTTTCAAATTGTATTTCCATCATAATTACACAAAATAAAAGCAAAACAATGAACTATCTTACAAACCCTTCTGTCATTTACAGAAGGCCCAGAAGTCCAGAACTTTCCCTCGTGTTATCATATCCCTTTGTGTTCGTCCATTTCTCTTCTCACTCCAATCCATCAACTGAGAAAATTTAATGGTAAATACTCTCAATACAATAACTCACAATCACTTACCATTACGGACAATGAGAGCACCAAGCCCAGTCGGATAGCCAAATATCTGTTGACAAAAGAAGAAATGTGAAATGAATCAGCAGTCATCTACATACAACACTGGGAGAAATATGATGGCTACCTTATAAAATGATAGAACAACAAAATCAGCTGGATATTTTGATAAATCAGGTGGTTCTGTTGCACATCCTTTGGCAGCATCTATCAAGACAAGCCAGCGACCCCTTTCCAAAAGAATATCCAAACCAACAAATCAAAATTATTCTACGTGAAAACTATGAGATCCAAAATAATAGTACACTTGGGGGAAGGAAGGATGTGAGGGAGGAGGACTACTATACTTGGATGTCATGGAAGTATGGAACCAAACAAAACAAATTTTTAAGGGTCCAACAAAGTTTTACATTCTGCTAGGAACCCATATATGCAAAAATACAGTACAAATCATCATTGGGAAAGATTCAAAAGAGCTGGCTGGCTGAAGTGTGGAAAATAGTCTAGTTGGAAATTTGGTGGTACACTTGAAATAAAAGAAACCAACAGGTCTTTGGAGGTATAGCCTCCCTCCTAATTAAAGATTTAATTTCCTTTTACTATAGGTTTTTGAATAGCTAGAATAAAGTATTAGGTACTGAGAGATACTTGATGTTCCTTGATGTTGTGGAGTAATTGCTCCATGGTTGTTTGACATCATGAGCTTTTTCCTTTACACTCTTTTTGTACATAGGTGACATCCCCTCAGAGTCTTTTACATATATCTCAAAACTACTTAATTAAAAAGTATACAAATTTAGTCCTTAATCCAAGCTGTGACATTATTCATGGAAAAGTTTCAAAATCTACAATTCCCCTACAATAGTACAATCACAAAGCCCAAAATTGGATTGGCATTAGACCTTCAGTGGATCCTACACCACTTATTCTTACTAAATCTCATGTTACTAATCAGCATACGCACCATATGTAAAAGCAAGATGAAATCCTCTGGACACTCTAATCTCAAGTATCTACTCCAAGGATGCCTCACCACCTTATAATGCAAGAACTCTAATTGCTTATCTCATCACTCCAGAGACACAGTCCAACATCAAATAAATGCACTTGTTAAAGGAGGCTACAGAAAACCCAAAAGTTTGAAATTAGAGAGGATGTCATAATTTGTAAATAAGATAAAAGCATTTTACAAGAGAAAATCCCATATAAATTTCCTTAGTCTTCCATACTCTGAGATAGCAGGAGTGAGTGCTTGCAAGTGCATCCAAACTGTAACCTATGTTACTCGGACTCTTCGTTTTACCTCAAGTACCCGTGTCGGACCCTCGACACTTGGACATGGGTATGACACTCGGACACTTCATTTTAGTTCAAAATCATAAAATTTTTCCACAAAGTAGCCGAGTCGGACACTTGGACACATACCCGTGTCGGACATGGGTACCCGAGTCCGAGTAACATAGACTGTAACACTAGAGTGTACATAACTGCAATAAACCACCCAACATCATAAAGAATCAGATAGAAGAGTAAAATGCCACAATAATCATACAAAGTAGATGCTTTAAGACACCAAATTCCCAGAGCCAAGCCTCCCTCTTTAGATGACTAGGCTAAGTCCCACCCAGCAAGATGGCCCCTTCTCTCCTCCCAACCCCGCACCAGCAAAAGCATCCCATAAGTCCTGTCAATATCCTAGTAAAACCTTGGAGCTCTAAAAAGGTAGAGGTAATATAAAGAAAGATATAAAACAGATAAGAGTCGACAAAGGTGATCTGACCATCAGAGAGAAATCAGCCCCCTTACAATGGTTCCACCCATCAAATTTCAACCACTTGGTCCAAAAAAGATGTGCTCCTAAGATTACCCCTAATCAAAGTCCAAGGTAAGCAAGAAAGACCTTAAATAAGGCAAGCAACAAGAAAAGAAAATTTGTCTAGAGCATGGTAGCACAACCAAGCTACATGGATTTGGCTTCTAAGTTAGTTCAATCTAAGTCAAAATTTTTTATTGCTCAAACTATAGCAGCAAAACAGACAGCCTTTTTCTTATTTCTAGGCTTCTGTGCATCCTCAAAGTGATCCTTTATGATATAGAGTTGTTTATAAGAGCACAAACAGGATTAATTAGCATGGAAGATACAAGAATTAGTAAGAGAATTCGATAAACCACACAACATCTAATCAGATTAACTGATCCAGTACAATAAAAACCATGCAATATGATAAAAAGTTAACATACTTGGTCAGGATTGAATCCTTAAAAGTGTCCTCTGACTGCTCCTTCAAAGCTCTAATTAAGTCAAGGTTGAACCTCATGCCAGAGAAATTGCATTCTGATGGAAATGCAAACAAATGACGTGCATTGCCTGCATAATATGCAGCCAAAAGAAAATTGTCAAAACCAGCCTAAAAAATAAAAAATTGTCAAACGAAATTACTTATGGCAAGAAGAAACACCCACTAACTAGATATAATATGTAGGGTTTAAGCCCACATCCAAAACAACCAAAGCATGAACAGTAATATACAGAGGAACTAACGCATGGGTTTGCCTATAAAGCAGGGTAGCAACAACTTGAGCTAGAGTTTTATATACTTGGGCAAGACCTTGAGGCAGGACCATACATTAATCGGAAAGGCCTTAGACCTATGACTTTGTTCGAAGTTTGACCTATGACTTTGTTCGAAGTTCGGTTTTCAGGGACATCCTCAGAAGCAATTTAGATTAAGAGTTCCAGCATCTTTATATAATTTTTGTGTGATGTGATCTCCTTTGTTAACTTTTTCTGCTTTTTTTTCCCTTTGCATAGCATGTAGAAGAGGTCTCATAGAACTAATTTCCTATATGGCTTTGCTTCTTAATCCTATTTGGAAAGCAATCTCAAAAAAAAAAAAATATTCTAGAACATGTGATTGAATTGTTGGAGCTTATAAACAGCATTTGTAAAATGTCAAATTTGGTGAAATTGTGATGCTCAGCAAATAATAATAATAATAATAATAATAATAATAATAATAATAATAATAATAATAATAATAATAATAATATAAAAATAAAAAAAATAAAAAAAAAGACCTCCGTTACTTGAAAGTTGAAAACGAATACAATTTCTGTTTTTATCCATTCCCTTGAGGCCTTGAATTGGTCACACATCTTCTTTCATCCATTGTGGATAATAATTTTTATACTTTTACCTTCCCTACCCCACTTGCAACGCTCTTTCCTATCTTTTCTTACACAAACCCCACTTATAACAATTTTTATCCTAATTTTATTAAATAAACTCCACTTACAATTAGTGTCTCCATACCCATGTCCTACAAAGTCCCCGTGTCCTAATATTTTGGAACTTGCTATATCAGACACTTGGACATGTGTCCATGTCCGACACCCGTTCCCGAGTCCATATAACATAGGCTTTCACTAGTACACATGTTCTAACCTGATATATTAACATGAAGACAACCTAGACTCATCCATTGATCATCCTTTAGTTAACACTTAGGAGTATTTTACAAAGTGCAATGTTTTCACATACAACTTATTCAATCTAGTCTACAGAGTACCTGCATATACAAGATTATACTGTAATCTTTATAATGCCATTACCTTACCTATAGCAATGACATCCAAACCAAATCAATTAAAAATTGAAAATTTGGATTCATAAAGTTTCACAAAACATAAAAATACCTGGAGAGTCTTCTTTAATGCTTCTATTGGCATCCCTCCTCTGTATGTCATGTCGTGCTACTTTAAACAAAGATTTCTGGTCAGTGGAAGATGTGTCCTGATCCACAAGTTCTTCTACATCTACTGCAACAGCTATAGCTCCTTGCCTCAGAGCATATCTATTTAGTTTAACCCCAGATGTCAGCAAGAAACGATTGAAGGGATACAAACAGCCAATGGCAAAAATAATAACCAAAGGTGTCAAGCATAAACTAAACAATGTACTTTGATCATGTAGATACAATAAAGACAAATATGTTTATATTAACTGCTTGCTATTAACAAACATAGTCACATATGTAGCAGCAGATAAAGTTTAAGAAGTTTTCTAGTATCTTTTTTGGCAACAAACAGAAGAATTTGAAAAGAAAACCTTGAACAATTTACCAAAGAACCTACTGGTAGACACATACTTTGACCTGGGGGTTTTGAATTTTGAGAAAATCAGCAAGTCAAGTCAGTCAACCACATAAAATAAGTGAGATTAAGTGTTAAAATATTGAATAAGCGATCTACAGCTAAAAGACTTCATTATAAGCATCCATACAGTCATTAAAAAAAATCATTTCATCTTCCCAAACGCATAAAGTAGGCAGTTCATCAGCACTAGCACCATGGAAATTATATGAACGTTCTTTGAATAATCAATACAATAATAACAATCCAAAATTATAACTTTCTCCAAACACCACAAACCCCTGTGAAGGAAGACCAGACAGATTCATAAAAGGCAGTTGTAATAGTTAAGGTTCCACTAGACAAAAAAGCTGATTACACCCTATCTTATATCCACTCAACATAAAGATATTAATGACAGGAGGAACCACATGTAAGATATGGTGCTACTGAAAAGAGCACCAATCTAGCATTTGAACCACATTGCATGTACAAAGGAACTAAAAATATAGCACAGATTCCTTCGATAATTTAATTTGGTAGAGGACAGTGCATACTCTCTTATCCCAATGACGCTATTATGATTCTCCATTGTGTACATGAAGTGGCTTTGATTGCTCCAAGGAAATGCCTCTCCAACCATCTTTAAAGCAGCTGTTGCCCCAGAAGTGAAAATGCACTTGTATTCTTTTGCTGATGCATTACAATAATCTAAGACCTACCACACAATACATCATATCAATTGGAAGATAAAAAGGGCTAGGATTTTCATAACTAAGGCTACAAGCTCAAAGTCCCTGAAGCTACACCAATTTTGAAGAGGAAATTGATAAATTAAGGCTTTGTTTGGCATTGTTTTTTGTTTTTTGTTTTTTGTTTTTTGTTTCTTTTTTTTTTTTTGTTAACTAAAAACCAAAAACAGGAAACAAGAAAAAGGTGTTTCCACTTTTCTGTTGTCGGTTTTCAAAATTATCATGATTTTAATAAGTTTGACTAATTTTTTATTCATTATATGATATATATATGATATGATTTGATTTTAAAAAACAAAAAACCAAAAAACAGAAAACCACAGCGACGCCAAATGAACTTACAAACCCTAAGGTCAAAAATCAAAAAACTATATATATGACTGCCTGAAACTTTAGTTCGTATATAAATGAGTTGATCTTACCTGCTGACGACATTCTCTTATGATTTCAGAAGTAGCCAAGCTGGAGTCACTTTGGCTGTCTTTTTTCATCCAACATTAAGAAAAACATTTATGGTATTTCAACTCAAGAGTTGCAGCTGATTGATCCTATCTTTGACCACAACAACAAATCACAAAGAGAACACAAAGACAATTTATAAAAGACGAGATAGAGCCTGAATTCTTGGTCCATTTAGAAGAAAAGATTATGAAACATCAAAACAAACAAATTAGAGGTCTTTTTGAAACAACAGGCAATCTTAGCTAACAGTAGCAAGCCAGCAGCCTGAATTCAACTCAAATGCTAAAGTAGGATACAAGAAGGTTATATCTTTGAGCTAAGACCTCATTTTTGTAAGATGATCATCACGTCATATTAACTAACCATGCCTCATATGATGTCTTGTTTAGCAATTATTCTTATTGTATTAATAAAGCTAGGACTGGCCAAGTATAATGAAAAGTGCTACATTGACATAAGGAAACGGGGAAATGCAAATTTAGTTCCTTGCCATATATTGGCAAAGGAAATAGGAATGAACTGTACCCTTTTTCCCCATTGGTTTAGTGACAAATTTTATAATGTTTGTTTGTACTATAATTCCATCAAAAGACATAATTCCAAAATAGCAGGACCTTCCGAACATTTGACCCATTAATCATCAACATAAATGTAACAGGCAAACAACATCACCACCAACAATGTAAAACAAACAAGAAAATATCAATAAGCAAAACATAATTAAAAGTAAGCACGAGCATCGGATACGAGGATTTCCATAAACATTAGAAGTAAGATCCTTGAAAATTGCTTCCATTTGTTGCTCAGAATACAATGTAGCCCCAGCATGATCCAAATACACAGTATCAGTATCTACAAAAACCACAGTGACAATAATAACACATGTGGACATTTGGTCAATAATTAAAATTAATTTCCTAATCGAAAATTATCAACAAAATTCTATTTTTTTTTTTTTAAATGAAACCACTACCTAATCTCTTGAACTCAGTAGCCCGAATTTCGTCAATAGTTTTGGGACCATCCGGGTACCCGTAATCCTTGCCAAATTCTCTCAAGAATTGCTCTTTGTCCATTTCCATCACTTCACAACTACAAAAACTTATCAAAAACTGATTTTATTTGCAAACCGGGTCGATCGGTGTCATTAATGTTAAATTAATACTCAAAGTTTCGAACTTTTCGACTCATATAGTTCGCCCTAAGGGTTGCATACATCATTTTCCATAATTGAAGTGCAAAGAAACGTTTTCGAGCATGAAATGAATTGAAACTCAAATATTATTAAGATGAACTTCAAATTGCATAAATCAAGAATTAAAAGGATATAAAACGTAATCTGACAAGGTATAAAAAAAAATTGGAATTGAAATTTGCTAAAAATTAGTTAACTTACCAGAAATTTGCAAAGAGGATTGAAATAGTGAAGAAGAAGTTGGTGAATTACCGTAAATTGATTTAAAATTGCATGTTATGAAGAAAAAATTATGTGTGGGAGAAGATGAGTAAAGGGTGTTTGAGGCGGTGTCACCGGTGAATTTGGCGGTGGGATTTGGAGTAATGTGGTCGGTAGAACTGAATTGCGTGGGAGATCACAATTTTGCTCCTCCGTTTTAAATAATGGGCCATGGCCCATGGGATCCTCCCTCTATTTTGAATTAATTGACACGGTTAAACTAAGCACACATATAGTTGTGCTAGTTCGATCTAACTTAGGAATATTATCTGTACACTCAAGTTTATGGTACACCTCATAGAAAATGAGATGGGCTTAAACATAAAACGCAAGCATTGTGCAAATTTTTTTTAAAAAAAATGCGGAAAGGTCTCGAAGGCTTGTGAAAAAGTACGTGCAAATACAAAAGAACATAAAGGTTATCCAAAAGCATAAGGTATAAGGGTTTGTTCTCTTCAGCTTAATATTAGTTCAATTTAGTTTAGCTCAGTTTCTAATTTCTTTCTCTCATAAACAGTTCAGTTCAGTTTAGCTTAGTTCAATAAATGAGAACGGGCCCTAAATCAAAATGAGCTATTTACATGTGGTCTTTAGAGCGATTTCCCTAAATAAAGCTAAAATACAAATTTATTCTTTATATAAATCGATTTAAAAACTATTTCCCACAATACCGTCCACGTAGGATCAATCACCGAGTTTCTACCTATGATCCTATGTGCTTTGTCTGTGGGAGAGCCGAAGAGACCACTATTCACGCCCAGAAGGATTGCAGCCTAGCGAGGAGTGTAGCGATTTTTCTTATGTTGCTGACATTAAAGCTCGAACTCTTTTTTATTGGTGGGAGAGTTGTCTCCTGGAGCTTGATGATGTGGGTGTTGCATGTGTAATTACTCTTTGTTGGGCAATCTGGAGACACGAAACTCCTTGGTAATTGAAGGTGAGAAGCTCGAACCCTTTGAAACAGTGAAGTATGCAATGCGTACTTGTGGAGAAGTGCAGGAGGAGGTGCTGAAAGTGGTTGGTGCGAAGGATGGTGTGCCTACGCTGCCTAATGCTTGGTCTCCACCTGATGTGGACTATTTGATGCTCAGTGTAGATGTTGGCTTGGTGGGGGATGTTGGTTTAGGTTTTGGGGCATTGATACGAGACAACAGAGGTGTAGTCCGAGGTTGCTCGGTTTTTCAATCTGCAGCAAAGTGGGAAATAAGAATCACATAAGCAAAAGCTGTGAAGTTTGCAGCAGAGCAGGGAGTAAGGAATATTATTGTTGAAGGTGACTGTCTGTCGGTTGTCCAAGCCTTAAGGGAGAAAGCTGCAGGATCTAGTTCGTTTCATCTTGTTTTAGAGGATATTTTTCATTTATGTTCTTCTTTTTGTAATGTTAGTTGGTTGTCTGTGAAACGTGGAGGGAATAGGGTAGCATATGAATTGGCTCACTTTCAACCATGGGAAGTCGGTCAAAAAGTGTGGAATAATGTGATTCCCCCTCGTATTCTTGATATTTCTTCTTCTGAGTTATAAATCTAAGCTTCCCTTTGAGGGTTCTCTTTTTTTTTTTAAAAAAAAAAAAAAAAAAAAAAAAATTTTGACAATTAGTTCTTGTGAAATTTCAGGGAAGTAGCCCTTTCCAGCAAAAATACCTTCTTTCCTCGCAAGGTGCTCAACTTCAACTTGAACATGATCTCCTCCAACCTTGCTCAGTTCAAGTGAATTACAAGCAACATCAATGATTCCCTCTCCATGCACAAGTCCCATGGCTTGAACGGATGGAATCCACCTCCTCTTTCCCTGACGAGTTTAGTAATTCTACAAACAGCGAAAATATTTATTGAAAAGATTGGGACGTTGTAGTTGTCCACCCATCTTGTACACCCCACTACAGCTACGCCCTTAGATGGGTCAACTTGACTTGGCCCTTCATCTGAATGCAAAGGTAAAAACTATTTGGCCCTCCAATCCAAATGTTTCCAGGAGTGTTAGGATTAAAGTAGGCAAGTAGCCAAGCTTTATTCTTATTGAATCAAGAGTCCATATACTTTCATGCGCTGCTCCATATAGAAAGGTAGGACCTGCATATTATAGAGTGCATAAGAAAGGTACAATAATCCAAAAAAATTTAACCAAACATTAGCCCTCTACTTATTTATTGGGAGTTAGCAGCAAGTAGCAGTGTGTTCAGTCTAGTAACTAACATGAAAACGCTCTTAATCTCTTTTCAGTCTTCAGTTTTACCTGTGTTTGTGAATTTAGACCTTGTCACAGAAGGCAGCCTAAGATTTTGCAGATTGTTATCAGTTAGCATCTCAACAATACTAAAGGCAGGTCATAATAATTTCTTTATATATCACCAAGACCATGATTCAGATGTCACTGCTAATTTGTAGAACATCCACTAAAGATAGTTTACATCTAAGAGTAGTGAGCATGTACATTAACTTGTACTTTTTTCTTTGACTTGTAGGCTTTTGACCTTTGTGACCCAGGGATGAAATTGGACTGACAACCGCAAATTTTTAAATGCGCCATGGTGCACCTAGAAATAGGTGCACCACGCCTATACTTTTGAACATTTAGTATAAAAAATCTGAATAATTGCAAATTTGAATGTTTAGTAAAAAAAAAAAAAAACTTGAACAATCACAATGCATCACGACTATACTTTTGTACATTATTAAAAAAAATTCTAAACAATCGAAAACTTTGAAAATTTAGTAAAAAAAAAAAACTTGAATATCGCAAATTTTGAACATTAAGTAAAAAAATCTAAACAACCCAAATTTTGAACATGTAGTATATTAAATATAATAAACATCAATTTAAAGAAGTTTGTGTAACTTGTAATAATTCAATAGTTTTGTAATATAAACTGAATATTTAATGCATATAAAGTGAACATTTCCTTATAAAATTTGAACATATGCAAATTTATTTTCAATTTTTGTGACGTGTTCATATTTTTATACTAATTGTTCATTTTTTGAAAAATATTCAAATTTTTGTTACTAATTGTTCAAAAGTATAGTCGTGGTGCACCTATTTCTAGGTGCACAATGGTGCACATAATAACTATTGGACTAACAATTGATTTGGGCTTAAGTGAACTTGGATTGTGGATGGATTGTATTGGGCTTTTAAATGACTGGCTAGTTTAGGTAAGTCATTGTACACCCTCCTATTACTTTTTCCTTATTATTATTAAAAAAAAAAAAAAAAAAAAAAAAAAAAAATCACATATGACAATATGGATGGATTTGAACTCAGCTATGGATGTCAATGGAGTGGGACAAATGTTGAGCTTCACATCCCCATACCCCCCCCAATGGCTACAATTCCAAACCCAGCCCGACCATACCCTCATTTGGATATTCGCACCCACCTAATTTCCGCCTTTAAAATACAACAATACTACATAATATAAATTGTAATAAAAAAATCACCTAATAAGTTAATATTGATAGAAAATATACTTTTAGGTTTAGGATATATTTTATATTAAAATATATTTATGATATCTTTACATATCTTGTGTAGTTACCTAATATGAGTAGAACTCTCATTATAACCCTATAAATATTGATTAATGGAAATCACTTTAATTAAGGAGTTTATTGTACAACTATAAATCTATTAAAATCTATTATACATATTACTATTTTAGTTTAGTTAATATATTTTATTAAGGAAAAATTGCCCGGAATATTCCCACCTTTAAGCCATCCGCTGGAAATAATCCCACGACCTTTGGGTTATTTTTGAATAATCCGACCAAAATAGTCTCAACCAGTCATGGAACTTGTTATAACAAGTTACTGGACAAGTGGCGACTTGTGATTGGTCAAAAAATAAAAGTGTATTTTATTTTGTAAAGCATAAAAGTGTATTTTTTTTAATATATATATATATATATATATATATATATATATATATATATATATATATATATATATATATATATATATATATATGGGATGTAAATATGGGATGAGTACAAAGTTGGTGGGTACAACTAATATCCATCTCCGCCTCATCACCCATGGCGATTGACAAATATACTTTTTTATCCCCATTTTCGGCCTAACACCCGACCACCAATTAAATCGAGACACGCACATTAAAGCGAGTCTCTTACTTAACAACCCCACTAACATCTAACTCTTGACTTCTTGAGTACCAACATCAATCAAGACATTAACCAACTAAGAGCTTGTTTCGGCGTTGGTCTTTGTTTTCAATTTTCTTTTTTTCTTTTCTTTTTTTTTTTTTTTTTGCACAAAAAAATCAAAAATAGAAAATAGGAAAAGGTGTTTCAATTTTTCTATTGTCATTTTCCAAAATTATCATGATTTTAATAATTTTGATTAATTTATTGTTCATTATATGACAAATCATATGTTTTTTTTTTAAAAAAAAAAATCACAACGATACCAAACAAGCCCTAAGTTAATTAACTTCCAATCTATTACTTATATATTATTGAAGTACTTTTAGAATGATGTATGATGTATAATTTTTTGTAAGGAATACAAGCTTGTTAATTGCCTTTTGTTTATATTAGGGTGGAATTTATTGATTGCCTTTTGTTTTTATTAGGGTGGAATTTAAAATACTAGTATATTATTTAAAGTAATATAAAAATCACCCTCGCCTCGCCTCTCCTCTTCTTTTCACTCCTCCTCTCTATCTTCTAGGCTTTCTCCAATTTTTGGCTGTTTCCCTTAATTTTGTTTAGTTTTGCTATTTAATTTTCAATAAATCTACACGACTAGTGTAGATATTTTTTCGTCTGTCTATGGTGGAGTCGTTAATTAGTTTTGTTAGTTTTATTGTTTGTTTTGTTTAGGGTTTTTTTGTGTGTTAGGGTTTTTTAAAAAGACAATCATCTTTTGCCCTATTATCAGTTTGTTGGTAAAGAGTTGTTCGGGATCACAATGGTTATCAAATCTTCAAAGGCATTCAGGAGGATCAGATGAAAATTATCCTTACGGTTACAACAAAATCATTAGACTGTCCGTCTCTCCGAAAAAGTTGCCAATAATGTGTGCGAGAGATGTACCACACTGCAAGATCTATTCAACGACCGTAGCTTTGACAAAGAAAACTCTTATTTAATTCAATTTGATGTATTTGTTAATTTAGATTTCATTTGTAAATATCGTATGAGTTTTGATTAATTAATTGATTTTTTTTTTAAAAAAAAATACGGAGTATTTAATAATTGTTTTTCCGTTAACTTATAATCGCATGCAAATTTTACGTTATACTCGTACTCTCCTTGTTGAGTTTGTAATCTCGAAATTAGAGGCAAAACCTTATGTCAAAAATTGGCAACCCCAAACGTTTGATAATAAGGACAAAAGGGCTAGAGTCTCATTATCACGGTTGTTTTCTTTGAACTATGATTGTCGGCAACCATTTGGACCCATCTCAATTTATTGGTGATACATGACCAATTTCACGATTTCAATTGTTCTTTATAGAGATATACTCGGTTTTTTCTTGTGAACCTCCTTCCTTTCATCACGCTCAATTGCTCACCAATCACCATAAATGGATAAAAACATATATGTAGATGAAACAACTAGTATAATGTCATGTACGTTATGAGTAATAATGTTAAATTGTTAATTCAACAATTTTTAAAGTAATTAAAATATAGTGGCCCAAATTAACCCCCTTGAATGTTTTTGAGATAGGAAGTCAAGGTGAGACCTCCCTCAGTCCCTCTTAAAAAAATAATGATATTTTTATATTGTTATAATAAATAATGATGTATACAATCTTCAAACATTTAATGTATTATCTAAAATAGGATTTCATCTCTCAATTTGAACTGAATTGAACTGAACTAAATAGAGAGTTGAAATGAATATTTTATGAGAGAAGAAAATTAGAAGCTGAATTGATTTGAACTGATTGAAAATGAACTGAACTGAAATTAAGTTGAAGTGAATAGGTCCTAAATAAGAAGAGCAAAAGGAACAAAGGGAGTATAAATTCAGAAAATTATAATTATGATTAAAAAAAACACATGACATAATGATTACATGTTATTCTTACATCACATTTTTAGCTTCCAACTGCGATCGTAAGCTCAAGGTTACAGTTATCATTTTCCTTTTTTTATTTTTTTTTTTATTTTTTTTTACATAGAAAAATCTAATAGCAAACTTTAAAGGAGTAATAATAACTTTAAGGCAAAAGCTAATGAGCGCCCCCGGGGCGTTAGATAAGAGAATTAAAGTGCAAATATTAGAGTAAAATTAACATTAATTACACCGAACGACGCGTGATTTTGTCATGAATTCCTAACTTAATGTCATTTCAACCAATATAATTTATCCTTAACTAACGCCCCGGGACGCTCGTTAGCAAGATCGTAACTTTAATTAGGTTTTCCTGAAACAAAAAAATAACTTTAGTTAGGTTAATTGAAATGTTATTTTCTCTTTGTTATATTGTTTAGTTATTACCATTCCGAAGGCCCTTATTATGCGATGCATATAGTGCATGTGGTGACACGACATCGGTAAAAATCTAACACCATGCATACACAATCAAGCATAAGCATAAATGGCAATGCATAACAACAAAATAATATGTGATAGAACGATTTTAATTTGAATTGTCATTGGATGACCATCACTTGCTCCCTAGAGAGCTTCTTTTGCATTAACATTGTTTATTGCTTTCCCACACTTTGTTGTCAAAAATATAATAATGGAATCTAAAATCTGAAAAACTTGTAAAAAAAAAGCCTAATTTAAGTAGTAACTTAGCATATACAAATATGTAACATGGAAAGGGAGTTGGTTTCTACTCCGTATTACATAGTCTTACACAATACACGCATACACAATGTAATTCATGTAGGCTACAATATAATGCTACATGCATGCGTTGCTGAATTTTAAAATAAACACCCTCCAAGGTCTAAGAAATGGCGATTATTTTTTTAATGATTTTAAAACTACACATTTAAGTATCACCATCTTTCTATTACTCCGTATTATAATTGAGTCCTCTAAATAAACAAAATTCATAATGGTGGAATCTAACATAAAGTTGTACCGAGTAGTAATAAAGAAGAAAAGTCAAAATATTGAAATGAAAATCACAAAAAACGAATCTATAATTTCTAAAAAAGAAAAAAAAAACCAAGAAATAAAACACAAAGAATTAATGGACTAGAGCAAACCAACAACTCAAAGTCACAAGAAATCTGAAAATTTTCATACAACTTCAATTTACCATTTTCTCACGATATTGATGATAAAAGGAATGCTACGAGAAAATGATTATATCATTATCTACAATTCACAATGAGAAATTACTATTCTCATTAAATCTTCAATTTATCGTTCAATGTAACCTGACAAAGTTGACAGCGACATGCATGCTTAATTTTAGCCAAACAAGGGAAAGTTATACCATGAGATAAGGTGCACGAGTAAAAAAATAGTCTTCCTTTCAATTCTTTGTACTCCATCTAAATTAAAAATAAATAAATAATAAAAATAATTTAAATTAATTTTAAAGTTTTTTTTTTTTTTTTTTTTAAAAATTCTATAATGGTTGCCACTATCAATCAAGTTGTCCATTTTTGTTTTTGCTTTCTTTGCCTTTTTTTCCTTTTTCATAATTTTCTTTTAATATCCTTTTAAAAATACTAGGTTAATTATTCTACTCTACCATATGCTAAACGTCATTATCAATGATAACAAGCTTATACTATACTAAAGACAAACGCAAAAGGTCGTTTTCAAAAATATTAGCTTCAACACGTAACACATCATTAAGATCATTTGATTAATATGGCACTTGTATGTGTGATATGTCACATTAGTGTGCTTTTGTATTAGTTTAGACATCTAAAATGAGTGGTAGACTCGTACGTACGAGTAGCGTAATTTAAATTATGTACTCCATAAAAAGTTAATTTATGTATGATTTATTTTTCTTCATTGCTACATTAATTATATAAATAAGAATTCTTGATTTAAACTAGATATGTCTTTTCATTATTTTAAATTTATAGGCATAAAGCATCTTCATGCATGTGCCTTTTGTTGTTCTTTCAACCATACAGTTTGCTTCTTTATAGGTTTCTTTTCAAAACTAGCTCTTCTACTTAGTTGACATGAGAACCTTATTTTTCCTTATATAATCCAATATGAATTTGTCTGATTTGATTTGATCAAATTTTGACCTTATATGTACAATAGTTTGTATATAGAATAATAGAATAAATATATCTGGATGTTCTGGTTAGATTCAAAATAATTTGTATCTTATTAAAATGTAATTTTTCATAATAAAGATATTTAGTGTTAAAAAACCATACATAAAAACAATACAGTATATCAATTTTTATTTTTTTTAGATTTGATATGACTTTATTTTTTCTGCTCTAAACTTATTTTTACTCTGGTAAAAACAAGGTGGACTAAATATGATTTATTCACCTACAATTTTGCCTGCTCAATTAAAAAAAAATCTAATCATATTAAAGCTCATATTATTAAATCATTATTTTTAGATAAATTAATATGAGTAGTATCAAATATAATAATTAACACACTTAAATTATAAAACTTGAGTCTATCAAACATACCAATTATATATTTTCCTCAATCAAAAAAATTAAAAAGAACATATCAACAATTTTTCACTATAATAAAATTTAAAAATCAGTAGATACACTGATACTGTGATACATATCATCCTCCTATGCATGTTTCTCAATATATTTATCATTTTATCTTGCTTCCTTCGATCCACTAATCTCGGTTGTAAATTTTAACTATAGTGTTGACTTTCATTTTATTTCTTTATCCTTTTTTTTTTTTTTTTTTTTTTTTGGGTAGGCAATTATATTTGCTTCAACCTTCAAGTAAAGACAAGCAACTTGATAAAAAGCGAGAGAAAAAAAATATATAAGGATGAACAAATAATTAAGTCAACCATTTGATAAACTAACAACATAACATGTCTTTTTCTCTAACTAATTGGTGTACGCAAAGTATTTGCTCACATTGCACTCAATAAATGTTTACTCTAGAAAAATGTCTTTGTCCCAAAGTTGATGCCTTTTCGAGAGCTTCTTATCATATCCTTTGTACAATTCCCCTTTGATACTCAGATGTCGTAAATAATATATCCTCTCACATTTTCCTTCAGATGTCGTAGATAATATATCCTCTCACATTTTCCTTCGTATAATCATGAGAGTGAGATATAATTCAAGTGGTTAAAACTTCCATTTTGATTCCAGGATTCTCTCACCTGTCATTGTCTCTCTAAACACTGGAAAAAAATTGTTTACTCATGCTATTTAAATTTAATTGCAAAATATATGTATGAGTAGTACTTCATTGGCTTCTTTGTTTTAGTTGCAACATTTTGACTAAATTAATCACGCATACGCTTTACTTTGAATATTACCTTAAATGATATATATATATATATATATAAAATTAGAACCTATTTTTCCTAAACTACACTAATTAATCCGAACTTATTAAATCTGAAATAAGTGAAATAAGGTGAACAAAATAGACCCTTATATAAATCTATAATCACACAGTGTGATTTAACATATACTTTCAAGACATCATAACTTATTATAAAATTTCTGAAGTCTCTATGTAATTAGTTAATTATAAATATAGTTGATTTGAATTATAAAAAAAAAAAAAAAAAAAAAAAAAATATTGAGGTTGTATTATATTATATATTAGAACTCAGTAAGTCTATGTTAGTTGATGAATTTAAAATATGTTAGTCTCTAGATTCCACCAAGTATACAAATAGAACCAATCCGTAGATGCCACACAATTATACATTTATGCTAAACGAAGTACGAAGTATATATTTAACAAACCCCATTTGCAATGTAGAGTAAATTTTACCATTAAACTTTTGGTTGAGTTGGTCTTTCAATATATTATTGGAGCCGACATGACATAAAGGTCTCATCCACTCCTCACTTTCAAGTGGAATATTAAGCGTTGGGTATGAGAAGAGTCTGTGTTGCATCTACACTACAAGTCCAACAGACTCCCGTGTAAGGGGGTGCGAATGTAATTGGTTTGGTCTTCTAATACCATTTGGTTAGTAGGAAGATTGTGTCTTCCAACATTGAGTTTTGGTTTAATTCCCGCTAATTTCTTGGGGATCTCTTTCCCTTTTGCGCTTTTTTCCCTTCCCTTTAAAGTGTATAACGTGCATATATATATTAAAACAAATGAAAAGTAAGGATATAGGTCCTTAATTACAAAATAAATAAATAAAAATTATTTTCAGTTTAATATATTGTATACATTTTGACTTTACATTATTTACAAACTCTAATTAATTATAAGTCACACATTGTATATTCTCAGAAATTTTATAAGATAAACAAATTAAACAGTAAGTTATACACTAATAACAAACCATGATTAAAAAAGCGACAACTAAGAACGAAAGAAATACTATAGTTGATAGTCTTGAACTCTTGATACGTCACAAGAATTCAACATCAATAATTTGACATGAATTTTATTTTCAAACAAAAGAAGCTAGCTGTGGTCCTCTAAATTATATGCCCCAGCTTTGCCGAGAACACTGAATCATTGACCATACAATCATACATCATATATTCATATTCATTAAAAAAAAAAAATTAAAACAAATAATTGAATAGATAGTACTCCGTAGAGTATTATACCTTAACTATATAATAAATTGCATATTAATATTGGCAATTGAGGTTGTGGAGTTCATAAAACCTGAAAAGTGCATGGATCTAGTGCATAATTTGCACACGACCCAAAGGGGGTATTTAAATAATGGTCCGTTAGGGGACCATCCTTGTTAGAGTTTGTTGCTTCGACCACCTAAGCCTTAGGCCACATTATTGTGCACATATCATAACATGCATTTTTCAAATAATAAATAAAATATTAAGAAATAAAGAAGAAAAAAAAACTTTTTTTTGATTTATTTTCTTATGTATCACAGTAATCACACCTTAAGACACTTATTATCCCTGTTATTTATAAATCTTCTGATTTGACAATTTACACTATTCATATAATCCGCTTTAATCGATATTACGTTAGTGATTTATACATAAGAAAAAGTATAGACATGTACTTATATAGATACTTGATAGAATTGTTTCAATTACTATCTACTTGTATATATTGTCAACGTTTTGCATTAGCGTATTAAGTGCTCAATAAAAGTGATGCACTTAAAAAAATAGAGAAAGTGTTATTTAAGTTATTCCGCCAGTCCCAAATTAATTTTAAAGCTTACCATGGCACATAATAGTTTTATGATGATAAGATGGTGAAATAATATTCTATTGTTATGAACATGTACAGTAGATGTGGTTGTGAAAAAAGGCTTTTTTTTATTTATTTATTTTTTTTTTTTTTTTTTTGCGAGAAAGTGTATGTGGTGGGACCATGATTTTTTGAGGGATACAAGTATATTTTTGTAATAGTGAGACCTTTTTAAAATAGTATTTGTTATGGGTAGAAATTCATATATGTAAGTCAACGACAGTCAGAGCGAGGTCAGGCGACGACGACTCTTCGTCAAGGACGAAGGACGAAGCTGCTTACCAGCATTCCTATTTTTCCGCAAGAAGATAAGCTAGAAGACTTGGTCTCATTCATCCTTCTCCAGTCCGTTGAAAATCAAAGCAGAGAGTATATTTCATTAACTGAATTCCGGGAATCAAGGATGGGAATTCTATCTCCAAAGCAACGGCTGCAATTGAGAATTGGGACGTTTGTATATAAAGGGGGGGGGGACACCTACGAATATCGGGACATTGCAACCTAGTAACTCTTAAGCTAAACACGCCTATTGTACGCAAGTTATACATTTTTGCCATAGTGAAAGTTTGGTAGATCCTCATTCTACCCGCGGTTTTTACCTTCATTGGGTTTTCCGCGTCAACAATTCCTTGTGTCGTTTTATTGCTTTCGTTATTACTTGCTTCCGATTTTATTTAGTTGATTCGTAGCCTAGATTTTGATATTCAATCCCACCTAACGAAAATTAGCATAAACAATTTGGCGTCCACCGTGGGGCTACAACTAGATAAGATCCAGAAAAACCCTATTTCAACCTCAAGATGTCAGCCAGCGAAATGACCCCAGAGCAACTTAGGGAGGCCTATGAGAGGGCCCGGGCGGACCTTGAAGCAGCCAGAGAGTCTAACGAGCGTCTCAGCAGGGAAAAGGAGGCGTCGGAGTCCGACGCAGCTAAGCTCCGTCGGCAGTTGGAGTCAGCCAACAGCACTCGTCGCCGCCAGCCGAGGCGGTTGGATATGATCCCTAGAATGCCGCCGTTGGATATCCTTGAATCTCCACATGATACCGATACCGAGTCCAGCGACGGAGAGAGAGACCGGAGTTCCCCAGTCAGGAACGTCGGGCAAGGAAGCCTTCAGACGCCAGGGAATGAGCAAGACAATCAGCCGCCGAATCAAACAGAGATCCTGCTCCAGAGGTTGGTCGCGCTGGAAAAGCAGAACTCCAGGGTGCTGTCAATGATGAAGAGGATGCCAGGTGTCCCGATCCCAGTCCAAAGAGAAGCCCCCGACGGGTTCGCCACAACGCCATTCTGTGACGAGTTGGCCATGGCCCGGATTCCAAGAAGAGTGTCGCTTCCGACGTTTACGTCACTTTATGATGGGACGACATGCCCGGAGCAGCATGTGGAGTATTACAAGCAGCGGATGTGGCAGGCCTCGATCTCGTTCGATTGCTGGGAAGCATGCATGTGCAAATCATTCGGCGCGACGCTGACCGGTCCCGCCCTCAAATGGCTCGGCAAACTCGAACCAGGTAGTATAACCAGTTTTGCTATGTTAGTTAACAAATTTTATTCCCATTTTGAAAGCAGCAGGCAGTTCGACAAGCAAACCAGTGACCTGTACCGGATCGTCCAAGGGCCCAGAGAGAGCGTCAGAACCTATTGGTCCAGATTCAATAAAGAGAAGGTGTCGATCAAGAACGTCGATAACAGGACTGCCATCGAAGCCTTCCTCCGGGGATTGCATACCGATTCAGATCTGTACAAAGATATGGTCAAGTACCCCTGCTCAACTTTTGAAGAAGTCAGGACAAGAGCCGTGGCCCAGATGCGCTTCGACGAAGATATCGCCAACCGCAACTCCTATCCGAATGCCAGAAGCCCGTCCGACCGCAAACACTACAAGAAAATCACCTTTCCGTGGCGATTATAATGACTTTTAGTATCGATTGTTTGTGCCACAAAAACTTTCCCCAACAAAAGGGTATTCGATACAAGATCCCATGTTGCCTTAGCCTTCGGTAGCGGTTTTTGCATTCGCTGGGGTTGATCCTTATATTCGATACGAAAAACTAGATCCAAGCGTGGTGAATATTGTAGCGATTATAATCGTTGTAAATTCCTAATCATACCTCAACTAAGATCACATATGATAGAAATTGTAATCGAGGCTATTGCTTTATGGTTGCGTTTGTAATCGACATTATTTGTTAGCTAACGTAGTGACTACAAACACCACCGTTGAAACTTATCGTAGCGAATACAATTGTTACTATTTGTATCTATTGTGGCGAATGAATCGATACATATGGTAATTTTGGTGGCACTTACAATCAACACTAATGCTTAATTATAGTGTCAAAAGCAATCGACACTATTTAGTTCTTAATGTAGCGACTATAATCGATACTAATAGTACTTATTATAGGGTGAAAGATTGACAATTTTAGTATTTAGAAGTAACAAGCATTTGTAATGGATATTAAAATGCATATTATAAGTTTCCACACTCAAAATTATTATAACATTAAAATAAATATTATAGCTCATAATTCCAAAGTATTTACAAATCTCACTTCAAATAGTGCAAAGAAAAAAAATATTTCTGTAAGTAGATGAAAACAAATACTCTAAGAAGAAAAATGTAACAACTACTTAGTATATAATAGTGTAGATAATGTAGAAATTCCCTAAAGAGAGCCGAACTTCATCATATCCAATTTATAATCATCTGCATAAAAAAGAGGCAAAAATAAGTGTATTGATACAACTCTAGAGATATGGAATATGCACTTTAACTTATTATAAAATATTTGTTACCTGATGTCAACTAAAGCATTTGCTGATCAAGTTGACACGTCTAACCGGTAGAATCGTCATAATCCTATAAAATCAAGCCATTGAGATTTGTAAAATTTTCAAACATCTTGAAATAGATAACTTACTATTATCAATAATTAACATGAAACTTGCAACTCTAACTTATTAAGTTAACACTAATTACTAATCTAGGTAAAAGGCAAGCAATCCAACAAAGTATCTTTGATTAGTAAGATAGATTAAATAACTTACTGATTCATCTACATTGGCTCCCTCTTCAGATGATGGTTTTTTTGGCAGAGTATTTGTTAGAAATTCAACTAACTTAGAGAGATTATCCTCTAAATATTCTTGTCTCTCATGCATCTGTTTCATGTCTTCCTTTGCCTTCTCATGCATTTCTTTCAATTCTTTTTGATGTTTTTCTTGTATCACCTTGATTCTCGCCTCAATTAAATTCTCAAATTGCACATTGTCACCATTATTTGAAGAAATCAAACGTAACTGGCTAGTTGATGAGTTATCCCTTATAATAGACGAACTAACTCCAAAACCAACTCCACGCAGTTTGCCATGCTTTTCCGGCTTATTAATAACTTGATCATATATATCACCTGACCATGCAATTCTTCCTTCAGATTGTTCAACACCACCAGGAATTTCTGCTAGTTTTGCCTTCATCAACTCCTACATTATTCAATTTTTTTTACAATTTTGCAATAGTATGTAAAAAAAAACGTACGCATTTGCTACAAGGACACGCAATTGTCATATCACAAGCACTTTCAAATGCTAGTTTCACAAATTTAGTTAGGCCATCTTTATATTCCACACTTCCAATGTCATAATCAGCCCAACTTTTACGCTTGCGACTATCCATAATAAATCACTGTTATTGAAAAATATAATGTGATTCTATGAGAATTATTAAAATTAAAATGTCATATGTATAATATGTAGTCATAATCAGCATATATAAAATTCTAACCAACACCTTATGTGCATATCTTTAAACAACCAATTATTCCATAAAACATGATCATTTTATTATTTAAAGTCATATATGAGTCAATCATATAAGAGAAAAGGCAGTTAAGAATCAAACAAACACAAAAAAAGAATAAAATAACCAAATTAATAAATGAAAAAATCACTTTATTACATTCTTTTATCAAAATTAACACTGAAGATAAAAGTTGCTTCCTCTAATATCTTTGTTATATTTAGTTGTAAGTAGTATTTGCACTCGTTAGAATTTAAGAGCATTACACTTTTTGGGAGGTACATTTCAATCTCTACTCTCATATTTCCCGCGCAAACCCACTACTACTTTTCTTATTGTTTCTTTCCTACCACATTTATTACTTTTTAATAAACTATTAGTCTCACTTTTTTTCTTTTATTAAATCTTAATACTATATCTACCCCACTTACATCTTAATTTATTTTAAGTAATCAAATTACCTAAAATTATTTGCCGGTAAAAGTTTAACACAATGAGCAAAGCTAATTGTTACTTCGTATCAACTACTATTATTTTTTTTCTTGGTTATAGTTATATAATTGAATTAATCATACACCTTGAGAAGGTTCACTACTGATATGAATGTTCTTTGACATACTTTGAAAGCTTAAATCTTCTACAGTTTATGACTTTTTCATCCTCTATTGGAAAGCTATTAAGTTGTATAATTTGAACCAAATAACATAAAGCAAATCAAACAAATAACAACCACTACCAAACAAAGTAATGAAATATAGGAAACAACACAAAATTTTCAATAAATTCATATAAAACAACATATAATTAATTAAACTTTAGAGTTAAGCATAACTTACAAAACAAATTTGCCGCAACAATAAACTTTAGAGCTTCCAACAATTAAGCCAAAAGAACCTGACAATTGAAAATCAAGAACATGTATAGTCCATTAGTGGAATGAACCCCATAAATCTACTTACTAACAACCACTAAAAACATATATCCGTAATCAAATACAACAAAAATCATGAAATATCATAATCTTTAATATACAAAGTTCTTAAATTTCAATGTGATAAATGTAAGTAGTTTCAATTTTGTGACCAGTTGCAAATTTGTGTGATTAGCGTATTTCTTTTATTGTTAATTCTGTAAAAAATTATCAAATTTCTATACTCTGAAAAATCAATGGACAATTAATTACTTGAATAGCTTTTCAAAATTATACATTCAAGCAATGAATTGATCAAAATTCAATTTACAAAGAGAAAAATTGAGGTAGCAGCATGCAATTATTTTATATCATGAATTCACGAATTAAAGAAATTATAAAAGTTGAAATTCAAGTATCAAATTCAATCTTTTACCTGAACCGCTTCTCGAATTTGAAGATCCAAGAGGTGAATTGATCGAGAATCAGATTGCATGCAGAAGAATTGGGGGTTTTTAAGAGGAATAGGGGTTTAGTTTTGCTTAACTGATGAAATGTAAATCCTAACTTAGTAAAACCTAATAAATTTTTAAAAAATCCAAATAAATTTTTCACTCAAAAATAATTTTTAGTGGGCGGGAGTTCCGAGGTAAAGTCCGGGAAACTAAATTTTTTGGCAAAAATTTTAAAGGAAAAAAAGAATATCCTATAAGATTTTTAGTGTCGATTCTTGGGTTTATAGTAGCGATTGTCAATTGATACCATATCCATTATAAGTAATAATTAGAGAAGAAAGTGGGACAATTGAAATTTGGTTTTTTTGTACTGATTTTATTGGGGTTAATATGGCGATTATTATGTGATACGATATCCTTTATTGTTTCCCAAACATTAGTTACATATCGTAGCGAATCTAAAATCGCTACGAAATAATCGCCACGGAAAGGTGATTTTCTTGTAGTGAAAGCTCCAAGCAACCCAAGAGGATCATGGCGACGCCAGCCCTACGAGGCATCAGGTAGATCACGCTCTGTCAATGTTGTGCATGTAGAACATGTCCTCGACGCCCCTCAATACCCCGAAATATCGGAATATGGATTCGACGTCAACATAGTAGCGGTCGTCAAAGAGCTGGAGCCCTTAGGCAACAAAGTGCGCTGGCCGATGAAGAGCAACAAACCCGAATCGGAAAAGGATATGAGCAAGTGGTGCGAATTCCATAGCGATCATGGCCATAAGACGGAGGATTGCTATGCCCTGCGTAGAGAGGTCGCCTTCCAGCTGAAGAAAGGTAACCTCAAGCATTTGCTGGGAAGGAAAAAGAGCGCCGATGCAGGTCGCCCCAAGCCAGGAAATGTGACGGATGGCCCTCCAAAACCACCCGAAACCAAGGTAACAGTTAACTTTATTACTGGTGGTTCAGATATTTGTGGACTAACCTATTTTACAGCCAAAAGGATCGCAAAGTCTACCATAGATAATGCAGATGTCCCGGAAGAAATCAGAGATCCCCAGGAAAAAGAATTGGAAGCGATGGCAATCACGTTCGACGACGACGACATCAACAACATCAACCGAGAGCATGAAGATTCTTTGGTAATTTCGCTGATCGTCGGGAATTGTCTGCTTCGAAGGGTGTTGGTCGACGGAGGCAGCTCCGCAAATGTCCTGTTCCGGAGCACTATGGAAGTCATGGGGTTGAAAGATAGCGACATCACCAGAAGGTCAATGACTTTGGTCGGCTTCAGCGGCGAAAGCATGTCGACTCTCGGAGACATAACCTTACCCACCTATGCAGGAGGCCTAAACCCTCAAACAAAGTTCAACATCGTCGACTGTCCCTCAGCCTACAATGCCATAATGGGCAGACCATGGATCCATCGACTGAAAGCCATCCCCTCAACTTACCACCAGTCAATCAAATTCCCAACCCCATGGGGAGTCCAAGAAATAAAGGGAGAACCCCGTGAAGCCAAACACTGCTACAAAACGACCCTAAAACCTACCATGAGAACTGCCTAGCAATTACAGCATGGTCCGACACCAGACAATCCAAGTGACCTCGAAATTGACGAAGTACCATTAGACCCTGAAAAGCCAAACCAAACCGTCCGTGTCGGAGCCAACCTAGCACCTGAACTAAAACAAACCCTCCTAGCCTTTCTCCGAGAGAATAAAGACTGTTTCGCCTGGTCTCATGAAGATATGACTGGAATAGACCCAAGCATCATTTCGCACAAGTTGAACGTCGATCCAAATCACAAGCCTGTCAAGCAGAAGCGTCGAAAGTTCGCTCCCGAACGAAATAAAATCATCAACGACGAAGTGCAGCAGCTGATCGACACCGGGAAAATCAGGGAGGTCAAATACCCAGACTGGCTCGCGAATGTGGTAGTCGTCAGCAAAAAGAATGGCAAGTGGAGAGTATGCATCGACTTCACCGACCTGAATAAGGCGTGCCCCAAAGATCCGTTCCCGCTCCCGCATATCGACGCCATGGTCGACGCTACGGCCGGTCACGAACTCCTAACATTCATGGACGCCTACTCCGGATACAATCAAATCCTAATGCATCCAGACGATCAAGAGAAGACGGCCTTCATGACTGATAAAGGTATATATTGTTATAAAGTTATGCCTTTTGGACTAAAAAATGCAGGTTCGACGTACCAGAGGCTAGTCAACAGAATGTTCAAGGACCAACTAGGGGACACGATGGAGGTATACATCGACGACATGCTGGTGAAGTCAAAGAAGTCAGAAGACCACGTCGGGCATCTTCGTCAAACCTTTGAGGTATTGCGTAAGTACGGTATGAAACTAAACCCCACTAAATGTTCGTTTGGAGTATCTGCTGGTAAATTTTTGGGCTATGTAGTAACACAAAGGGGAATTGAAGCTAGCCCCGACCAGGTCAGGGCCTTAATAAATATTCAATCCCCCCGAAATGTTAAAGAAACCCAAAAACTGACGGGACGAGTGGCAGCATTAAATCGTTTTATTTCACGATCGTCAGACAAATGTCATCTTTTCTATAATGTTTTAAGGAAAAATAAAGGTTTTTAATGGACTGACGATCATGAAAAAGCGTTACAAGAATTAAAGAAATACTTAATGACGCCACCTCTCCTGTCGAAACCAAAAACTAACGAAACCTTGCAGCTTTACATTGTCGTCAGTGCTGTAGCCGTCAGCGCAGTTCTAACGAGGGAAGACGACGAGGCTGGGCAGCTCCCAGTTTATTACGTAAGTAAGACACTGCTCCCAGCCGAGGTAAGATACACATCCCTAGAGAAATTGGCTCTTGCTCTAATTACTGCCGTGAAAAAACTCAGGCATTATTTTGAAACCCACCACGTAGTGGTGATGACTAACTACCCACTTAAGTCTGTTTTGAGAAAACCAGATTTAACAGGTCGACTAGGCAAATGGAGCATTAACCTGAGCACAATGGACATCGAGTACCAACCCAGAAAGGCGATAAAATCGCAGGCCCTAGCAGATTTTGTGGCTGACTTCAGCCCCGACTTACAGGCCATCGCCGACAAGGAGGTAGAGGAAATCAACAACGTACAAAGAAATAGCAAATGGATCCTATTTGTCGACGGTTCGTCCAACCAACGAGGAGCTGGCCTGGGATTGGTGCTAAAGTCGCCACAAGGGGACATGATAGTAAGGTCTATATCTTGTGATTTTAAAGCAACTAACAATGAAGCAGAATACGAAGCTTTGATTGCAGGAATGATTGTCGCTATGGACCTAGGGGCAACAGCCCTAAACGTATACAGTGATTCCCTTCTGATCGTCAGCCAGATGACAGGCGACTTCGCAGCAAAAGATTCCAAAATGACAGCATACCTCGAAATAGCCAAAGAAAAAGCCAAACACTTCGATCCATTCACCATCTCACAAGTCCCAAGAGACCAAAACGCCCAAGCAGACGCACTTGCAAACCTAGCCTCCGCCCTCAAAAAGACTACCTTCACGAACATCCCCTTAGTCCACCTACAAAAACCCTCCGTCGCAACTAAAGAAATTTTACCCGTCGACGCAATCGCCCAAGACGACGATTGGACCAAACCTATCATAGACTACTTAACCAAAGATATCCTTCCCAATGACAAAACAGAATCCCGAAAGCTTAAATACAAAGCCTCTAGATACCACATGGACGACGGAGTTCTATTCCACAAATCCGCGTCAGGACTATCCCAAAGATGTATCCAAAAACATGAACAACGGCCCATCCTCAGCCATTTGCATGACGGAATATGCAGTAGCCATGTCGGGGGAAGGAGACTAGCCAAAATTGCAAAAAGACAAGGATACTTCTGGCCGACGCTCCACGAAGACGCAATGCAATACGTAACCAAGTGCGACAGCTGTCAACGGTTCGCCAACACCATTCACAAGCCTTCAGAACCACTGCATCAAACGTTGACGCCATGGCCTTTCATGAGATGGGGAATGGACATCGTCGGGAAGCTCCCTGCGGCACCAGGACAGAGAGTCTATATGCTAGCACTAACTGATTATTTTTCTAAATGGATCGAAGCAGTTGCTTTGAAACAGGTTACAGACAAGGAAGTTATTGCGTTTATATGGACTAACATTATCTGCAGGTTTGGGATCCCGTCAGTAATCGTCTGCGATAACGGGTCGCAATTTATTAGCGACAAAACTCGTTCATTTTTGCAGAAGTTCCGCATAGAGTTGAGAACATCCACACCTAGGTACCCACAAGCCAACGGACAAGCTGAGTCTAGCAACAAAGTCATCATGGAAGCCATAAAGAAAAGACTAAAAGCAGCTAAAGGCAAGTGGGCCGACGAACTCCCAGCAGTCCTGTGGGCCAACCGAACGACGCCGAGAGAGGTAACGGGGCAAACACCCTTTTCCCTCGTCTATGGATGCGAAGCCGTCCTCCCAGTAGAAGCCGAATTCCCAACGTCAAGGTTCGGCCTCATGACGGAAGAAAGAAACCAGGAAGAGATGGAAGACAGCCTGGACGCAACCGAAGAACTAAGAGAAACAGCCCTAATCAGAATGGCAGCACAACAACAAATCGTCGCTAGAAGCTTCAACAAGAATGTCAAAGCCAAGACGTTCCAGCTAGGTGACTGGGTACTCAGAAAGGCGTTCCAGAACACAAAGAACCCAGCAGACGGTAAGTTAGCCCCTCCATGGGAAGGGCCATATGAGATCACACAAGTCGTCGACAACGGTGCTTATTGACTGACGGACCAACAAGGTAACCCCATCCCAAGGAGTTGGAATGCAACCCATCTCAGGAAGTATTACTTTTAATGATCGTCAAAATATTTCGTCGACAAAGAGGTAACGCGCTAACAGATTCTCAAATTCATTTTGTTCATTCGAACTTTCTATGATTAAGTGTACTGACTTAAGCATCGGAGGGCCGTTGGCCACGCCAGCGGCCAACGGTACTCTAACCATGTTGGTTTTGCAGAACGACGACGAAGTAAAGCAAAAGCAAAACAACAATAACCGTTCGACGACGATTAAACTGCCGACAACCGTAATACAACGAAAACCCGGGGCAAATCTGACCATAGCGTCCGACGCCAAACACCCGATACCTGAACAACCAAACTAGACTTCAGTGTTCAGCGTCGACACTGGGACGCAAGGGGCATTGGCAAACATCGCAACGAAAGGCCTAAGTCACACAACGATATCGACAAGGCATGACCAGCAGTTGTAAAATATGATTAATAAAAGCTGAATTTTTCCAAAGTTTCTTATAAATTCCTGACATGTCAATATTTTAAACGTCTTTTTACATACTTATATTTTGAAAAACTGTTAGTCAAAATCTCTTATTTTACAGAGCACAGGATGAACGAAAAACAAAGTCACAGAAAACAAAGAAATACTTAGCACACAAAAGCAAGATGCACTGAGTATCCTGCATACAAGAAAGTTCAAAAGCCACTTGCCCTCAAGTGGAACAAAACACAACGACAAAGTAACATTGTTTGCAAAACATAAGAAATAAAAGTTCATACAGCACAGAAAAATAAAACCATCACAGACGATGGCCCTCAAGCATCAGCTCCGTCGACGGGGAGATCGTTGACGACCCCCTTGACGATGTCGTCGATTGAAGCATTGTCGTCGACACCTTCGACCTGCAACTCCTCTGCACCTTCCAGAAGTTGACCCACGTCAGTACCAGGTTGGCCCCCAACGATAGGAAGCTGAGCCTCGTCCACAGCAGCTGGTGGAGGAACGACGATGGAAGGCCCGGGGCCAGAGTCAGCAGTCGACGCCACTGCCGTATCCTCCTCTAGCTCCTTGAGATCACCACCGTTAGCCAGAAAACGGTCGATCACCTCCTGGGGACGCCACTCTGAAGCCTTCCCATCCAAAAACTGCTTCATGAGCTTCGCCTTCAGCTTTATCTCCAGCTCTGCGTAGTCGTCCAAGGCGTCCTCCAGCTCCTTCTGGACGGTCGTCAGATCCTCATTCACCTTCGTCAGAGCCTCTTCCTTAGCAGCAATGACCCCAACCTTATCCTCTAAACTCTTGGCTTGTTCCTTCAACTGCCCCCTCAACTGATTAGCTTCCTCCTCAGCCTTCTTTTGCAGATTTGACACTTGGCTCTCCAAAGCGTCTACCTTCTTGGTAACGTCGTCCAGCTCCCTTTTCGTCCTTTGAAAGGCATTGACAGCAGTCCTTCGCTGATCCTCAGCATTTTTGGCAGCACTGTCTAACCTCTTCATCTCCTTAGCCAAACCAATCACCCTGTCCCTTAACACCAGCGAATTTTGCAAACACTGTCCAAACACATCCCAAGTCATCAACTGGAAATTCTTCGATTTAACAAACCAAACAAAACAAAACCACAATGAACTTACATAGAGATGAGCCAACGCTGCTTCAGAAGCTAGATCCAATGCAGAAGTCCCAGCCAAAAGCTCCCTAGACTTAGGGAAGAGCAGTTGATTCAAGGCAGGAAAGAGAGAGTGTTGATCGCCCTTTCGTATCTCCAGAAAGTTGGCAGGGAAGCGCGCCATGATGTCTGGCACCGGAGGCTCATCGTCAGTCTTTTGGTGCTTAGGAGGAGGAGACGGCGACAAAGTTATAGTCCCCTGGTCGTCGACAGTCCTCTGAGAGACTGGAGTCGACACCGTCTCCACCTTCTCAGGCGCGGCAATTGGCTGCTGATCTGCGGGAGGAAGACCCCGCTTCCTCCTCATGCGCAGGTCGGCCTCTTGTTGAGACAAGCTTCGTCCTCGACGAGCACCTGGGGCAGCAGATTCTGCCAAAATCATGAAACACCGCAAATGAACACATGGGTCAAGATGCAAAAAATACAAAGCAAAAGCCAAAAGACAATGTAGAACTTACGAGTTGACATCGTCTCTTCTGAGTCTTCGGCCCGTTGAGAAGTATTCTTCGGCGTCCCTTGTTCCTGCGACGGCTGCGCAGACGTCGTCTTCATCTTCTTCGCGAAGGTCCTGACTGAAGGACTAAGGGAGAGGAACTTCTTCACGTTAGCCGATGATGTCTCCGACGATTCCGAAAACCCAAGATCCAATTCTGTAAAAATAAAGCCAAGATCAACCCATTTAGCTAATTCAAACTTAACAAACGACGATCGAAAAATAAACACTTACCCTTCAACGGCCAACCTTCCGTCAACCATGAGCCTTCGACACCCAGGGATACTTTCTTTACAAAAAGAAACCACTTCTTCCATCCCCTATCATTCACGTCCGTGTTCAAAACTAACCTACTCCCTTTCTTGGTCAAACTGACGAACCCATCTTCCCCCATTTTCATCCCATATCCTATAGCTAAGTTCGACAATGTGAAAGGTTCCTCCCAATCTTTGGTCTTTTCTGCAATCAGAGAAATAATTCTCCAACCCGAAGGCATCAATTGACCCGGACTGATACCTAAAACCTCCAAAAATGACCTCACTAAAGGCGGGAAAGGATATGTGATCCCCGTCTGTTCAAATGGATACCTATAGAACACCACGAAACCTTTCGGGCAGTCGTTCACTGTCTGACCAGGGCCCGGAATGTGTGAAAAGGTTGTGTCGGGAAAACCCGCCATCTTGATAAAATCGTTTCTCATATCCGGCGCCATGGGTGACCTTGATTGGGCCATCGATTTGGTCTGCGGAGGAACCGTCTCTCTTTTTTCAACAATACGAAGGGAAAACCTAGTTCTAGTTTTGGGGATTTTGCTCGACATTTCGCCCAAGAAATTAACAAACAAAGAAAGTAAGTTGAAGAAATTACCTGACAAACGAAGACACCTGAAAGCTCTGAATCGCCGCCGCACGCTACCACCGGAAGAATTCTGTGCCAAAGAGAAAGAAAAAGCAAAGAAAAGAAGAAGAAATGGTGTAGAAATTTGGGGAAGGAGGAAGCGTGCTGCAGTAATTAAGGCAGGGAAGCGACGGTTAGAGTGAGAAAGTGGAGAAGGGAGTAACTGCTCATAGGAGAATGTGCTTCCACACGAAATGACGGAAACGCCCCCAAGTAAACCCACGTTTGTTTGTATTCTTTGATTTTCCTTGTTTCTTTTATGCTTTTGTTGTTTGTTTATTTTTTAATTGCCAAACGTGTATGTGGCAATTCACATTTAGCAATTAGGGGCAAATTGTTATGGGTAGAAATTCATATATGTAAGTCAACGACAGTCAGAGCGAGGTCAGGCGACGACGACTCTTCGTCAAGGACGAAGGACGAAGCTGCTTACCAGCATTCCTATTTTTCCGCAAGAAGATAAGCTAGAAGACTTGGTCTCATTCATCCTTCTCCAGTCCGTTGAAAATCAAAGCAGAGAGTATATTTCATTAACTGAATTCCGGGAATCAAGGATGGGAATTCTATCTCCAAAGCAACGGCTGCAATTGAGAATTGGGACGTTTGTATATAAAGGGGGGGGGGGACACCTACGAATATCGGGACATTGCAACCTAGTAACTCTTAAGCTAAACACGCCTATTGTACGCAAGTTATACATTTTTGCCATAGTGAAAGTTTGGTAGATCCTCATTCTACCCGCGGTTTTTACCTTCATTGGGTTTTCCGCGTCAACAATTCCTTGTGTCGTTTTATTGCTTTCGTTATTACTTGCTTCCGATTTTATTTAGTTGATTCGTAGCCTAGATTTTGATATTCAATCCCACCTAACGAAAATTAGCATAAACAGTGTTATAGAAGTGTAAAAATGGATTTGAGACAAATGATATGGAGTAAAGGAAAGTGTAAAAACTAAACTAGAACATATTCATATCACAAAAAAAAAGTCTTGAATCGTAAGATAATAAAATTATTCAGTAAAAATAAGTTCATCAATTCTGTAAAATTAATTTCATTTGCAGTAAAAATAATTTCAATTCAATTAAATTAAGTAATTTAATATATATATATTTAATATATATATATATATATATATATATATATATATATGTATATAATAGAAAATTAGTAAACATAATTTCTTTTCAAAAAAATAAGGTGAAGTGAATGAAGCCTAATTTTATAATTACCTATAAAAAAAATTAGTAACTGGTAATGTAATTTCAATCCCAAAATAGTACTCGTATTGAATTTTCATTGGCAACGTATTATTTGTACTTTATAAGCTGGTTAAAATGAAAATAATTATGTGGTTAAAATGTGAAGAAGGTACTAGCGTATGGTGTAGTTAGGACTTAGGACAAAGCATTACCAACGAGGCATGGACCCATGGAGATTTTGGCATAAATCAATATTGCGGTGTCGACAATAAACGCAATGTGCAAGTACTTTTATGTGCATTTCTTTCGGACGAGTGGGGATGGCAACGGGTCGGACTCGATCGGAGCGGATTATGCTAAGGCGTTGTTTAATTCACTTTATTTTGTTTATTTGATATGTTTAGATCTGGTCTGATCTTGTCTGGTCTGATCTGATCTGGTCTTATTGTTTGATTTAATCAAACTTTGACCTTAAGTGTATGACAATCGGTAAGGAAAAATGTATCAAGTGAGATCTTGTTAGATTCGTAATAATGTGTATTTTGTTAGTATGTAATTTTCATTTTTTTTTTCATTACAAAATTAAAGATATTTAGTGATAAAAATTGCACATAAAACGAACGATGATCTGATCTGAACTTTTTTTTTATCTGATCTGAACTTTTTTTTTTCTGATCTGATCTAAACTTTTTTTTTTCAAAAACAAGTAAAAATAAGGTGAACTAAATAAGACCTAAATCCGACTCCGACCCTACAGGAAGTCGGAAGCTAAATCCGACTCTGATCCGACTTCAATATCCGACCTTCGACTCCAATCTGACTCCGATTTTTTTTTCATTTATTCAATATACTTTGAGAAATTGGGCTATTTGGGCCTTTGCAATTCACACCCAAATCCACGATCCATCGGAGTCACAGACTTAAAGTTAGATAATTCGTCAAAGTCGGACATTTGTCGGAGTCGGATTTTTTGTAGGATCCGTCTCCGACCCTCCTTTGACTTGGAGTCGAATTATTTTAACGAATTCGGACTCAAATTGATTTTTCTCGGTTTCGGAGCGGATTTTTTTTCCTCAGATCGGGGCGAAGTAGGATCGGATCCAGACTGGATTGCCATCCCTACCTACGAGTATTAGGCATAACTTAATGTTATGCACAATCAAATACGAAGGACATATTAGTGACAATTTTGTTCAGTTCAGTATAATTAATTTAAGTTCAGGTGAAAAAGTTTGCTATGTAAATTAGTTTTGCATAGCTGTTATGCATTACAACTTCCTCTTGTTTTTAAAAGCTACTCTGCTCTACTTTGCTGAAATTTATTTTACTATGCTGACACTTGTTCTACTTCGTCAAAAAGCTCAAAAGAATAGGCCACTACTCTATTACTACAAAATACATTTTCCTTCTTTTCTTTATACTTCATAATAAATAAAATGTCTTCTTATTAACACATTCTTTATTATTTGGGAAATTCTTTTTACTACATTTAATAACCTCACCTACGACATGGAATTCAAATATTTAATCAATCCATAATGGTCTTAATGGGTCGTCAATCGTCATTTTGGGCTCAATTTAATTAATTAACCAACTTTTGGTCTTTTACCCTTTTTGTCAATTTGTAGGGCAATATAAATTTTGCCCTTTAACGATTAGTCGATTACCCTCGTTTTTCTTATTGACTCGAAAAAAAAAACCTCATTCTTATAAAATTGTCTCATTTATATTTTAAAAATTAGCAAGTATGGATGTATGCATGTCCTAAATTTTCTCAATTTCTCTATCTATTTTCTCACACATTATGATAAGAAAGCAACTTTAAATTACCTGGTTTATCGGATAGTGTTGATACCGTTATGATCTTGATCGTAAAATCACGTTACGCTGTTAATTCCTTACAATTATTGCTATCAGTATACTCTCCATAACGGATCGGGTTAATTATAACCACGTGAAGAGCTGCTTTTGACCATGTAGACACATGTTGCCTATGAAGTCCACTTGCCACCTCTGTCGATAGGTGCTGCACTAGTTTCATTATTTTTCTATAAATACCCGAACATAATTCATTATTAAGGTACAATCTTTATCTCTTTAACTTTAACACACACACACACACTATCTCTATCTCTCTCAAACACCTTCTCATCAATTGCTAACCTTAACATCAGAGCGATTATCCCTGGATAATCCCCTGGGTTAGCTAATTCACGTTAAATGTGTAGGTACAAAATTGGCCGACAAACCTTTACGGATCATGATACAGGTAAGAATTGAAAATTTGAATACTCCTTGCCATCCATATACGAAGTAGTTACTAACTGAGTGATCTACATTAACGATGTTATTAATCTGCTACGTGATCGATTTGCCTTTCATAAATATGATTTATATCAATATCAATATCAATATTAAAACTCAAAGGCAAACATCGTAATCTTGCCACGTGTTGTCAATCTCGCCACGTGTTGCCTTGTCACCTACTATCAATCATCAATGTTTCCACACAAAAAATAATAATTTGTTAGCAATAGTATTTGAACCCATGACCTCATCTTCATTTAAGTTAAACTTTAACCATCACTCCAATAACAAACCTTATGATAATAAAGTTGTATTAAAAAGAGTTATTCATGTTCAATAATTCAAAATTTTTAATTGCCATCTTATATGTGTATGTTTTGACAACAATATAATTATAAAATTAATTTCATTTCTTTCGTCCATCATTCAACATTAAGTATATGTTATATACTTATATTTAAGTACGTATTAAAATGTGTAACCCAAATATAAATTAAGGTTTTTTCTTTTAACCACGAAATTTGTTATTAGAAGGAATTTTAATGATATATAGCTGGAAAAATAAATCTCTTTAACAAGTAAAACAAATTTACTATATAATATTTACCTTAACCACGAAATATGTTACTTGAAGATACATTTTTATGATATATAGCTGGAAAAAAAAATCCCTTTTACAAGTAAGATAATTTGATACGATATAACATTTAGGTTACTTCATATTAAATAATGAATTAACAAATGGTCGATATTGTTTTTATAAAATCACCAATGTATTTTACTTTTTTAAATATAGTATATATTTTTTTTATATATACATACAATGATCCGAAGCAACGCCCGAGCCAAAAAACTAGTTTCAACTATTAAATCAGGTGAGGAGCAACGAATGTGTGTCTTTGATAATATGCTCCATTTAATTTGCCAAAATACCACTCCATCTAACCTTAGTACAATTTTGGTCATTTTACTTGAACTTAAATTGTTTTTGTTGAACTTGTATTATTAATTCAACTATTTTGAACTTAATGCTCCATATTTGTTTACTAACTTCATTTATTTTATTATTTTAATTTAAACTTATTGAACAATCTTACCACTCAAAAACCCATGACTATTGATTCAATACGATGATATGATTTATCTTTCAAGAAAATTTGATTATAGGAAAGACAAGATAAAATAAAGCTACAGTCATGTTTAATTCACCTTATTTTTACTTACTACTACCTCCGTTAAGTATTAGAAATGTATCAAATTAAACTAAATTAGAAAAGTATTATACGTAAGTTCTGAGCTTCAGACATACTTTATCGTTTTATGTGTGGTTTTTAATCCCCAAGTATCTATAGTTTTATGATTTAAAATAATGAAAAATACTTATTAATATACTGAAATGCACATTATTAGTCCATAAATACTAATCTTACCAATAAAATTAAATTAAAAAAAGAAGAGGGTACGATGAAAGTCGTGTTCATTATTTATTCTCCAATTAGGGCACCTGTCTCTTTCATGGTCCACCTTTCATCGATGGTCACATGCCCAATTCTTAAAGCTCCTCTTGACTTGAATGGTTCACGATCAATTGAAGCGAGTGAAGTGTAATAAATCTCCAAAATTTAATTTCCATACTTATTTGTTGGAATAAAGTCATCGATTCCCCATTATTAAAGGAGGAGAAACTTTTTTTTTTTTTCTTCTTATCTAATGAGTAAATACTTGAATTTAAAATTTATTTTTTATTCATTAGAAAAATTATTTATTTATTTTTATTTTAATTATATTTTTTGCTTTATCTTTCTATTTGGAGCCAAGTTTCTATGTTGGTAACTTGGTATCCATTGAGATTGCTACTTGCTAGTGGTTTTACTTTAATTTTTTAAACTTTTTGGGTAAAGTATAAGTTAAACCAAAAAGAAAGAAAGAATAGAATAATAAAGTATTAGTAAAATTGGATAGCTACTTCCACCCAATAAAGGGTTGTACGTGGTAAGTAGTAATTGTATTGATCACATAAATTTACACATGCAAATTAAATTCTATTAATTTGACTTTTACATTATTTAATTTTTTTATTATTCTTAATATACAAATTAATTATATATATAAAAAATTAATATTTCATGCTATAAAAATATAATATAATTATAAATATTAATGGTCAAATTTATACATGTCCATATTTGTTAGTTAAACTATTACAATTAATTTAAATAAATGAAAATTTATTACTCTTATTTTTAAAAGGTCATGAAATGACTCAATGAGTTTGGTCAAAAGTTTCAATTGTTACGTACATTCAAGGTAGTCTTATTGTGGCGAATTGAATGTACAATCTAAACTTTTACAAAAAAATGCAACTAATATAATAGATTAATACCACGAAGTAATTCATTGTGTAGCACTGTTATAGCTTATGCGACTTGCTTAGGTCAAAGGTAAATTGATTAGTGTGTAATCTGAATATTAATATTATTTACTTCTCAATTCAACAAAAGTTTCCTATGGCACGAACTATTTACAATTTTATCTTCTTTTTCCTACTTTCACCATCAAAGTTCAAAACTAGGCTAGGGTCCTTTCTCATTATTCAATTTAAAATTTCTTCCACTTTCTCTCGTCACACCTACATTTCTTGTAAGATACTGTGATAAGCCAAAACTCGGTGCAAACTCGGTGCGCTGATACGACAATTAAATTGGAACAAATTTATAGTTGTTAAAATTTGAATATGTGAAGATAGTAGTAACTGAGACTCGGTTTGAGAGGTTGATAGGGGACCGTAGGAGTAACAAGTGTTGAAATCCAAAGTTATGATGGTACACATAGGTGTTAACCATATAGTGAGAATACTAGATACGTAAAAAAGATACGCTTAGACACGTCGGTCTCTAACTGAACCATATCATATACATAAATTTAGTTGCCTCTAACTAAAATATATCATATACAGAAGTTTAGCATAAACTCATATTTAATTTCCTTAATACTCCGAAATAAAAAATATAAATACAACATACGTACACCATGATTCGAGTTTTGTGTAAAAAACAGAACATGAATAAAAACCCACACACAAAAGACATAGTGAGAAAGTGTAAAACATAAACGAATGATATTCATGGACCAATTTAAAGAAACACGTAAGGCTTATGACATAGACGTCTTTTTCCCTAAAACCGTACTTTATTCTATAGTCTATGTGACCTTGCTTCGGTACTCCCTACGCCTCACTCGGATTCTTTTGGCTCCACTTTTCAGGATTTATAATTCAACCAATACAACCTACGTAGTATTTATAATATCTAATTTTTTCTTAAAATGCTTATCAACCGTTAGATTTGCCTAGGAATTTGTACCACTTTGTTTTGATCAATTATGATAGACTAATGAGTTTATTTTGCTTACTTAGCTTATAATTAAGCACCAGAAAAACCACCGAGGGATTAGGGTTTGGATTATTTTGCTCTAACTTTTACCTGGGGAATATATTATAATGCTAGTAATGTTTTGTTAAATGAGAATAGTTGCATTGAAAGTATGTAATTACGAGTGTTTACCTTGTTTTCTTCCCCTTATTTTTGATTAATTGAAAATAAATTTATTGGGTTTATATTTTTATTAAATAGACATTATTTGTACTGAATCGGAATTAATTTTACTTATTCTATTTTATATTTGTTCTTTGAATGTACTAATTAAAACTTATTTTTACTGAACGAAATTATTTTTGTAGAAAAAAAAAATAGTTTTACTAAATATTACTACATATTATTTTAAGTTGAAGAAAACAAGACCCGAGTGCATGTATTACAGGCTTATGGGGTAAATGTGTAAAATTAGTATTGTTTATTTTAGGAAAGTTTAGAAATATATTATATAATGGGGCCGGTACATTTGGACCCTCCTCCTTCGAGGATATTGAAACTACTACGTGTCTACGTAGATATTGATGGATCCGTTGTAAATAATGAACTCCACAATAATGAAGCTATTGCTCTTTGTTATAGTCTTATAGATTGTTGCTAGCGAATTTTTTTTTATCATTGCCCATCTTATTATAGAAGGTGATAATTGTTATAAATATTTTGCAAGATCATAATACTGGTTTGTTATGATTTACTGAACTGAGCTAATTGGAGCTAAACTAAAATGAATATTTTATGGAAGAAGGAAATTAGGAACTGAATTAAACTGATAAGCACACAATTAGGTACTCAATTCTTTAAAATTTCACCTTTTAGGTACTCAATTATTTTTACTTTGCTTTTGGGTACTGAGTTAAGAATTCATGCCAAAAAAAATTAAATCAGCCAAAGAATTGAGTACCTTGGGTTAAAGAATTTAGTACCCTTGGTTAAGTATGTGGGCCTCACCTGATTAAAAAATTAATATTTATATATAAAAAAATTGTATTAAATTAGACTAAGAAACTAGCCGTTGGTTTCTCTATTTAAAGAGGCATGAACCTGGCAGAAAATTCATCAAAAACAGCAAGAAATTTCATCAAAAAAATTTCTTAGTGTAAACTTGCAGGCATTCGATTAAAAGAAACAGATGGGCAGTCCTCCATCCACAGCTGCTCCTCAATCAAATTGAGGGAAAGTTTTGCTTAGAATATCATCCACAGCTACCTTATTACAAATTCTAGACTGAAAAGAAAAGCAACAAACATCAAACAAACTAGTCATGCTTAGAACATCAAACAGACAGCAGCAAGTTGATTAGATGAAGGCAATTCGAAGAGGCCTTCAATCTTCTAAGCCCAGCATCATACGCATATTTGAGGCCAAAAAACATGGCATGATCTTCTGCATTACAAGCACCAATTGAAGGGGCAAAAAATCCAAAATTTATATCAAATTCACACATAAATGATGAGAAATTGAGCTTACCTCAAAAAATGGCGGCTTTTGGTGTCGTTTTCACCAGATTCGAGCACAAAGAAAGCTTCTGGTGTCGTTGTTCTTCGACAGTGGAGTGCGCAGCAAATTTCCAGAAAAGGGAAAAAATTAACTCGCAAAAAGGGGAAAAAAGAAATAGAAAGGGAAAAAAAATGGGCTGACCCGCGAATTTTTTAATCGGGTGGGGCCCACATACTTAACCAAGGGTACTAAATTCTTTAACCCAAGGTACTCAATTCTTTGGTTGATTTAATTTTTTTCACCTGAATTCTTAACTCAGTACCCAAAAACAAAATAAAAATAATTGAGTACCTAAAGGGTGAAAATTTTAAGAATTGAGTACCTAATTGTGTGCTTAACTCCACGTTGAAGAAGACAAGCTCTACGTGCCCATGAGAGTTTGAGTTACAAATGGTGGATGTCAAGATTCTCCTACAACAATTTTAGACCTCCAGGTCCAAATACGTCTACCAAGAAGCCATTAGGCTAGGTTATATATTATATACTCCCTCCGTTTCAAGTTACTCGCAACAATTATCAAAAATGGCCGTTTCACATTACTTGCAACAAAATTTTTTCTTTCCTATTTTAGTAAGTTTTTATGTGTGATTTTACAAAATTACCCTTACTTTTTTTTATTAAACACCCTAATTAAACTACTGATTTTAACTTATTAAGTTAAACCCTAACATTAACCTAACTTCATTCTTTCCCCCAAAATCATTCCTCTCCCATCTCAACCCACCACCCATAACTCTCACTGGCAATGACAAAACCATAGAGACACCACCGTCACCGGAAGTCGCTGCCGATTTCCCTTTTTTATGGCCGCCTCCATTTTCACTCTCTTCCTAGCTTTTCTTGTTGTTTTGTAATTGCCGATGAGAGTTGTGGGTTTCGGATTTTGGGGTTCCGGGTTTGGGTTCAAGGTCGTGGGTTGTGGATTTTGGGGTTGTGGGTTCGTGGGTTGTGGATTTCGTGGATGTGGGTGTGGGTTCGGGGGTTGTGGGTGGTGGATTTGGGTTCGTGGGTTGTGGGTTTCGGGGTTGTGGGTTCGTGGATTTTGGGTTTTGGGTGGTGTTCAGGGGTTGTGGGCGGTGGGTTTCGGGGTAGTAGGTTGTGGTTCTGGGTGTCGTGGGTTGTGGGTATCGGGGTTGTGGGTGGTGGGTGGTACTAGGTGGTGGTTGCGGGTGGTTTCGTTGTGCTAGATGGTGGTGTTGGGGGGTTTCATAGTGCTAGCAGGTGCTGGACTGGTGGTGCTTGGTGGTGGTGTTGGGTGGTTTCATGGTCTAGGTGGTGGACTAGTGCTAGTCCAGCTAGGTGTTGGTGGTGGATTGTTGGTGTAAGGTTTTGGGTTGATTAACACTTAAGTATATCCTTTATTTTTCGTTAAACATGCTTTGGAGGGAGTATGTAGCCTCAATTGGTCGTTATAGAACGAATAGCCTCCAACATATAGATCTTTTTTATATAATTGTAAACATTAACTTTTCCTATTACCTTTAGTTTGATGCATTTAGATAAGATGAGCCTTATTTATTTATTTATTTATTTATTATTATTATGTATATATCTAGCTTTCAATAAAATAAAATAAATTAATCAAAACAAAAAAAATATGAACCATATAGTAAGAAATCAAACGAATTATGATATGATAAATCTTGCACATAAAATGGAGGAAATCATGATGATTTAGTATTTAGTATCCAAATATAATTACTCGTATTAGAAATCAAGCAAAATAAATTTGGCAAATTGAACATTATACTAGGATATCAATCCACCTTTTTAAAAATCAATTACGGAGTATATATTAATTTTCATATAATTCGTATATTTTTTTCTTCTCGTTTGTTCCAAATTAAGGAGTACTCCGCAGTTTCTAAGAAAAAGGTTCTATACTATTTGATACAGAGTACGAGCCTGTTCACATTTACTGAACTGTGCTGAACTGAACTGAACTGAAATGCTTGGAGCTGAACTGAACTGGATTAAACTGAATTGAGTTGAGCTGAAATGAATATTTTATGAGAGAGAAATTAAGAGCCGAACTGAACTGAACTAATTGGAGCTGAACCGAACTGAAATTAAGTAAATATGAACAGGCCCTACATCACTCCACTTATTACCAAAAAGTAAAGCGCTTGTGAGATTGATAAAAACAGAAAAAATTAAAATTTTTATGCAAATGAGAATAGTAGGAGAGAGATAAATTAAATGACACGGAGTAGTAGATCATTACCAAAATACGGAGTTCTCTGTAATACTTAAGAGTAAAATATTGCAAATAATATATCTTTAAACAAAATATTGCAATTAATATACTCTCTCCAATTTTTTTTATTGAATATTTCTTTTGATTATATTTTAGTCCCAAAATGTTCACCCCATTTACATTTTTCAACTAACATTAATAATAATAATAATTTTTTTACCAAAATTTCATTCAATTTGCATATTTGTTTTTTCATATACTTTATCACTTTGTCTCTCTACCTTTTTGTGTACTCAATATAAATTTATTTTTCTAATATACTTATACTACTTATTTATGTTTATTAATTCTCGTAAAAATTGTCCATAAAACAATATCTAACAGTAAACGGTGGGAGTAAAACAAAACGAGTACTCTGTAAGTATTCTACATCCATTAAATTTTGACAATAATAAATTTAAGGAAAAATTATAAATTACCACCCAAAAATATAACCATTTTCGAACTAACCACCCGTTTAATTTTTTATTTTAAATTACCACCCCTTAAATTAAATTAATGCTCAGATTACCACCCATTTTAAAAATCCGGTGGATTTTCCGTCTGTGGGCCCCACCTAACGCTTATTTTGACACTTTTGATTGATTTTTTTCCCGATTGTTCTATTTAAAAACGCTCTCCTAACTTCAATTCACATTTTTCTCTTTGAAATTTGGTAGAATTTGGTGAAAGAAATGTGAATTAAAGTTTAGAAAGCGTTTTAAAAGAGAAAAATCGGGGAAAAATCAATCAAAAGGGTCAAAAATAAGTGTTGGGTGGGGCCTACAGACGGAAAATCCACCGAATTTTTAAAATGGGTGGTAATATGAGCATTTATTTAATTTAAGGGGTGATAATTTAAAATAAAAAATTAATCGGGTAGTTAGTTCGAAAATGGTTACATTTTTGGGTGGTAATTTAAAAATTAACCTAAATTTAAATTAAAAGAAAAAAATTTTCAAAGTACGAGTCTACTGGAGCAGTTGCTTGTTACTGTACCACTTACAGTGTGGTTGATTGTACAGAATCATTTCTCCGCACTACTCAAAAAATTAAAATCCACACAGCCTGTTCTTTCATCACCTTAAAGATTCCGCGCCGATAAACTCGTCATTTTTTTTTTTTTTTTTGATAATCTCGTCAATTTTATAACTCGTCAATCAATTTTATTTCCTTTTTTTTTAAAAAAAAAACCAAGTGGGCCCCACCTAAAATAAATAAAAATATTCCACATTTAATTATAACCAAAATCACTTATCGTATCACATAATAAGTACTCGTAGAAGAAGGTGCACTTATCAGATAAGTAGACTTACTTATCTTATCAAAGCTTTCTGTCTCCTCATATAAAAATCCACAAAAACATTATTTTCCTGCAAAAACAAACTCATCCATCCCCCATCCTTTTTATTTTCTCTCTCTTCATCCATCATTATTTTTTTCATTTTCTCTCTCTAGAAGTCTAAACCCCCATTTTTAGAGAGAGAAAGTTGTAAGTAGAGAGAGAAAGTAAGTTGTAATAGAAGGAGAATTTCTCACCAATTTTTTCTTTTTTTATTTTTAATTTTTGTTTTTGGGATTTGTATGGATCTATTCTTCTGCTGTTGGTAAGATTTTAGGTCTGTGTTCTTCAAGTTTCAATTTTTTTTTTTAAAATTAATTTTTTTTTAAAGGAGTACTTTTTATTTTATGTAATTTTGTTTTTGATTAAAGTAAAAAAAAAAAAAACTAAAAAAACCCAGTTTGGGATTTTGGCATCTTTGATTTTTGATAGGGTTTAAGCTATGAAAGCAGCTTTAATTTGGTGATCTTTAAGAACCCTAATTTTTATTTTTCTCTCTCCTCTTTTTTTCTGGGTTGTCGGCGATTTTTGAAAAATGTCGTTTAGGTAAAGTAAAAAATAAATAAATCCCAAATCTAATCTGCTAACTGTTCGTCTTGGTTATTTATTTTTTTGCAATTTTTATTTTCTTAATTTTTTTTGGGATTATTTTTTATTTGTTTACTGTAATAATTGTTTATTTCTGGTAGATATTATGATGGTTTTATTTATTTTTTAAAATTTAATTTACCCATTTTTCTGATTTGGGGTTTTACAGATCTGGAGAAATTTGAGGAGATAACGGAATTTCTGGGCGGAAAAACGAAAGAGCAGTTTAAGATGTCATCTCTAAGTAGAGAGCTTGTTTTCCTGATTTTACAGTTTTTAGATGAAGAAAAGTTTAAGGAAACTGTTCACAAGTAAGGGTTTTTTTTTTTTTTTTTTTTTTTTTTTTTTTTAAATTTTTTTTTTACACCATTTTTCATATTTACAGAGATGATTTTGCTATGAATTTGGTTGCTTTATTGTTAATTATGTTTATGATGATTAAATTGAAATGGGTTATGATTTTTGCCTATGTATATAATTAGGCTTGAACAGGAATCTGGGTTTTTCTTTAATATGAAGTATTTTGAGGATGAGGTGCATAATGGTAATTGGGATGAGGTTGAGAGGTATCTTTCGGGGTTTACGAAAGTTGATGATAACCGATACTCAATGAAGATATTCTTCGAAATCCGAAAGCAAAAGTACTTAGAGGCACTGGACAAGTGAGTTTTTATGTTACATTTGAAGTTTAGTTGATTGCAATTGTGATATTACTGGTGTTTATGTGAAATGTGGTCGATTGGGTTTTGTTGCAGGCATGATCGATCAAAGGCAGTGGATATACTTGTCAAGGATTTGAAGGTTTTTGCTTCATTTAATGAAGAGTTGTTTAAGGAAATTACTCAACTGTTGACATTGGAGAATTTCAGGTATTAATACTGTGTGGTGAGTAGTTTCTATATGTTATATGATTTTGGAACTATGGCATTGAATTGATCGCGTTTTGTTCACAGAGAGAATGAGCAGTTGTCTAAATATGGAGATACAAAATCTGCAAGGGCAATAATGTTGGTTGAACTCAAGAAGCTAATTGAAGCCAATCCCTTGTTTCGTGACAAATTGCAATTTCCGAATCTTAAGAATTCTAGGTTGCGAACCCTGATCAATCAGAGGTACAACATTAATGCAGATAGATTTTGTTCTGTGATTTGCTGGATTTGAGTATTTATGATGAATTTTAGGCTCTGCCATGTTGCTTTGTCGTTGTCGTAAAGTACAACTGTTAAAATTGGTCATGTAGCATTCGTAGCTATAGTGATTTTTGTATCATGTCATCTTGAGAATGACAATGTAGCAATTAATCACCATTTACAAATGTAATTGCAGTGGAGAGACTGCAAATTTAAAGCATGATTGTTTTCGAAAAACAGATGGTTGACATCAAGAAATTGTAACAAAGCTTTATGTGGCTGCTGAAGAATATATTTGTCATTGAGCAGCATACTTTTACTTGGCTTAAATGTAGTTTATGCTTCTATTGCTTCACTCCATTAGTCTGTCCTCACTTGGATGACCTATACTATCAGCATCAACAATTAAACTCTTGTTTAATTGACTTTCAATTGCAGCTTGAATTGGCAGCATCAACTGTGTAAAAACCCTAGGCCGAATCCAGATATCAAGACGCTGTTTGTGGATCACTCTTGTGGACAACCAAATGGTGCTCGTGCTCCATCGCCGGCTAATAATCCTCTATTAGGCTCTTTGCCAAAAGCAGGAGGCTTTCCACCTTTGGGTGCACATGGGGTGGGTATAGTGGTTTTGATGATTTGTTCTATATGGTTTTTCTTGGACTGATCCATGATCATGACAATATTTCTGCATACGCCTACAGCCTTTTCAGCCAACACCTGCTCAAGTGCCAGCCCCTCTTGCTGGATGGATGTCCAATCCTTCTACTGTAACTCATCCCGCTGTATCTGGTGGACCTATTGGGCTTGGTGCTCCGTCAATGCCTGGTATTGTTGTAGATACCCTTAATGTTTTGTTGAATTTGGTGGAAAATTCCGGTACCCTTTTACTGGCATTTGATAATTTGTTAATCCTTATGAATGTTATATTTATTGATGTCCTCCTAGCTGCATTGAAGCATCCAAGGACTCCTCCTACAAATTCTTCCATGGATTATCCATCTGGAGACTCTGATCATGTTGCCAAGAGAACAAGACCGATAGGAATATCTGATGAGGTCTTTAAACTATATTATAATATGTATTCATTGTTTCTTCTGTAATTTGACTTAGGAAATTAAATTTGTCAGAATATGCGTTTTTCTTAAAAATCAAATTTGCTTTCTTTGGTGCAGGTTAATCTTCCTGTGAATGTACTGCCAGTGTCATTTCCTGGCCATGGTCATACTCAGCCATTCAATGCACCTGATGATTTGCCCAAAAGTGTTGTTAGGACTTTGAATCAGGGGTCTTCTCCTATGAGTATGGATTTTCATCCTGTTCAACTGACACTACTTCTGGGTTAGTCTCTGTCCATTTCTTTCACATTATGGATTTTTTTGATGATTTGTTCTGGATGACTGACTTTTGCCACTCTTTTGTTTCAGTTGGCACAAATGTCGGAGACATAGCGTTATGGGAAGTTGGCTCCCGTGAAAGGCTGGTCTTAAGAAACTTTAAAGTTTGGGAGCTTAGTACGTGCTCAATGCCTCTGCAGGTATTCATTTTCTGATTTGCATTACATGTATAATCCCCTGCTCTATAAATAATCTCTATGGTTGAGTGGTTGACTTATTAACTGCTGTCACCTTGCTTTTAATTCTTGTATAATTTCTCTTTTTTTCCTTGCTTTTTAGTCAGCTCTAGTCAAAGATCCTGCCGTTTCTGTTAACCGTGTGATTTGGAGCCCTGATGGATCCTTGTTTGGTGAGCTTTAGAGAATTTATAGTTTCTATTATGAGTTATGTGTTGCTAAATTGTATGAAGTATATCCTTTGGTTGATATATTTATCTTTTTCTTGTATTTATTTGTGTGATAGGGGTTGCATACTCAAGGCACATTGTACAAATATATTCATATCATGGTAATGAAGATGTACGACAACATTTAGAGGTATATAGAACAGCCAGAATCCCGAGTGAAAGATGATGGCTATGATTTTTTTTTTTTTTCGCTGTTCAAATTTTGATGTGCTAAACATGTTTTGAATGCAGATTGATGCTCATGTTGGAGGAGTGAACGATATTGCCTTTTCTACTCCGAATAAACAACTCTGTGTTATCACGTGTGGGGATGACAAGACCATTAAAGTTCGTTTTTCATCTTCTATATCCTTGCTTGCCTTTTTTAGCCACATTTATGAATATTTAATCCATACTTGTCCTTATTTTATTATTATATGTAGGTGTGGGATGCTGCTACCGGTTCAAAGCAATATACATTTGAAGGCCATGAGGCTCCTGTTTACTCGGTGTGCCCACATTATAAAGAAAACATACAGGTTGCTACCATAATAATCTTCGGTGTTATATATATGATTATTTTTTTTGCTTGTATGATTTTGTGATGTTAAGGTGCCTTGATTTTGCATGTTTATGGAGCAGTTTATTTTTTCAACTGCTGTCGATGGAAAGATTAAAGCTTGGTTGTATGACAATCTGGGCTCTCGCGTCGATTATGATGCTCCAGGCCGCTGGTGCACAACCATGGCTTATAGTCAAGACGGGACCAGGTAGATCCACTAGAATGTTGTAGTATTGTTTCTGTTTGATTTGTATCTGCTTAACATAATTCTGCCCTTTTTCTTGTTTTTATTTGATTTCATATTATTTTTTGTTGGTCACTGCAGGCTTTTTTCATGTGGTACCAGTAAAGATGGTGAGTCACATATTGTTGAATGGAATGAGAGTGAAGGTGCTGTGAAGCGAACCTATCAAGGGTTTCGGAAAAGATCGCTAGGTGTTGTTCAGTTTGATACGACTAAGAATCGATATTTGGCTGCCGGTGATGATTTTTCTATTAAGTTCTGGGATATGGACAATGTGCAGCTGTTGACTTCCATTGATGCTGATGGAGGACTTCCAGTAAGTTGTCTGTTGCAGTTGTGAAGATTAGATTATGTGATTTATTGCATGTCCCTTGCTAACTTACTAATGTTACTATCAATGTTTTTTTTTTTTGAAGGCAAGTCCACGTATCCGCTTCAACAAAGATGGTACACTTTTAGCAATCTCTGCAAGTGAAAATGGAATAAAAATTGTGGCTAATTCTGATGGCCTCCGGCTTTTACGGACATATGAAAATCTTTCATATGATTCCTCCAGAGCATCTGAATCTTTGACAAAGGTTACAGTTAGAGATTTATTTTCTGTTGCATGTAACTACTGTTGGGGAACCTCATAGCTAATATTTGACTTCTCTTGCAGCCTTCAATTAATCCCATTTCTGCTGCTGCCGCTGCAGCAGCTGCAGCTGCTACTAGTTCTGGGCTCCCCGACAGAAGTGCCCCTATGATTTCCATGGGTGGAATGGTATGTTTCTAATGTGTTTGAGCTACATTTAATTTGCTTTGAGTATAGATACGCTTACCATAGCTTTGTAGCGAATCTTTTTTTTCCCCCTTTGCACTTTTTAATTATTGGTTTGTGGAGGTTAGTTCAGTGCTTGAGCACTTTATTGTCTGTTTACAAAGCTACAATTGCTCTGTACAGAATGGAGATGCTAGAAGCATGGGAGATGTAAAATCGCGAATTCTTGAGGAAACTAATGACAAATCAAAGATCTGGAAGCTTTGTGAAATCAGTGAACCAGCTCAGTGTCGTTCATTGCGACTCCCTGAACACATGAGAGCAGCTAAGGTACACTTATTAACATTTATTTTATAGAGATTAGACAAGATCTCTGAGATATGCTCCCTATCTACTTGAATAAGCCTTGTAGCAGATCTCTTTGCTATCTGGAAATTCTTGTTGCTCTTTCACTAGTTTTTAAGCTGTTAATCAGCTTACTATAATCCTTTAGGAGGCTTTTGGTTGATGTGTTAGAGTCCTCAGTTGCTATAATTCAAAGATGGAAGGCAATAGAGTGTTTCTGCTTCCCATGAGTAATCATTATTTGCTTATTTCAAGCTAGTTCATCAGCTTTAAGACATTATATGTATTAAAATAGATCTCTTTGAATGTGAAGTTGTACGTGGCCTAAGTTTGGAGGTGAACCTGCATAAGTGCATTGGACTACTTAGTCTGCTTCTGGATCGCTGATGTCGAGACCTGTGAAAGTTTTCCTGGACTCTTTATGACTTGAAGATTATTTAAAGTCTGGACGGCAGGGATACTCTTCAAGATTTAAAAGCTTTGAGATCCCTGCCTTTTTATCTCTAGGTCTTGCATATATCTCTACAACAGTACAAATAGGGTGTGAAAACTGTGAATGTTGTATATAGCATGTCTGCTCAACTTGTAGCTTTATAGATATTTGGATGTAATTTGGAGGATGCGAAACTCAGAACAACATTGTTGCTGCTTATGCTATGAACTTCTGACAGTATTAATTCGTTTTTATGTTCTTTCAAAAAAGGGTATACAATGAGCTACGTTCACTGAGTTATTTTTTATTTATTGCATGGTGATGCAGATTTCTAGACTGATCTATACAAACTCAGGTAATGCTATCTTGGCATTAGCTTCAAATGCAATTCATTTGCTTTGGAAATGGCAGAGGAATGAACGTAATGCAAGTGGGAAGGTATGCTTGTAATATACACCACCTATGTAACTTTCTTTTTTTGGTTGCATGAAAATTTCCTATATGTAACCTTAATATGTCTGTTTAGGCATCAGCTAATGTTCCACCTCAGCTCTGGCAACCCTCTAGTGGTATTTTGATGACAAATGATATCTCTGATGCAAGTCCTGAAGAGGCTGTTCCTTGCTTTGCTTTGTCCAAGAATGATTCGTATGTAATGTCTGCATCCGGAGGGAAGATTTCCCTTTTCAACATGATGACTTTTAAGGTAACCAATGGCACATAGTCTACGTTCCTGCTTGTTATTGAATATCTTTTGTTTTATTTTGCGCTTTTATCAATGTATTTTTTTTTCTTTCTAATTTTCATTTGAGTGCAGACAATGACGGTCTTTATGCCTCCACCACCAGCAGCAACATTTCTTGCTTTCCATCCTCAAGATAACAATATAATTGCTATTGGCATGGATGATTCTACTATTCAGATATATAACGTTAGAGTAGATGAGGTATCTTGCAATTTTATGGTAATATTTGCAGATAACTTAGTTCAAAATTGACACTGACGATCTCCTTATTTGGTGCAGGTTAAAAGCAAGCTGAAAGGTCACTCAAAAAGAATAACTGGTTTGGCCTTCTCGCATTCGTTAAATGTTCTGGTCTCATCTGGTGCCGATGCTCAGGTATGTAATACTAAATAGTTTCTATCCTCCTGAATTACTAGTACATGGATTATCTTTGTATATGCTTTTTGTATGGGACGGTTAGGGTGATTGGAACCATCTATGAATTTGTACTGCCTCTTTGCTCATCACTATCTTTTGATTTTATTGTGATGTCTAGATATGTGTATGGGGCTCAGATAACTGGGAAAAGCAAAGGTCAAAGTTTCTGCAGCTTCCTGCAGGAAGAGCACCGACGGCACCATCAGATACTCGTGTCCAATTTCATCAAGACCAAATACATTTCCTTGTTGTGCATGAAACTCAGCTGGCAATTTTTGAAACAAAACAATTAGAATGTGTTAAGCAGGTGTGTCATCTTCCAAGCATGAAACGATGGCTTCAAGTCTTTACTTAAGATGCTTTGCACTAATGTTTTTTTCTTTTTTTTTTTTTTTTAAATTTATTATCTGTTTTTCAGTGGGTTCCACGTGAATCTTCTGCTCCAATCTCCCATGCAACATTTTCTTGTGATAGTCAACTGGTATACGCCAGCTTCTTGGATGCAACTGTTTGTGTGTTCAGTGCTGCAAATCTCAGACTAAGATGTCGAATTAATCCTTCTGCATATCTTCCAGCCAATGTCAGGTACATATTTACTTGTTTAGCAGTGTTGACAGTTGGAATAGCATTTCTTTGCTGAGAGATGATAACAAGCAACTTTTCATTCTATGAAAGAATTTAAGAATCTGTATTGTTGATTTTGAAATTAGTGCTGGTGAAGAAAATTAGCCTCCATGCACCTATTTGGTAGTAGTGTGTACAATGATGAGTTATGGAACTTTCTTATTTGGTTGATATACTTTTACATGCCTTTTTCAACACCAATAAGGGGAAGATTGGGGGTTGGGAGGCATGTGAGATTGTGAGAAGGTGGTCATCAAAATAGATTTCAAAATTAAGATTTTGCTATTGAGTGCTTTAATGGCGACATCAAGTTTCTTGAGATGCTCTTATATGATTTAGTAAATTGCTGTTATACATCTAATTATTCTGTAATTATTGTATTGCAGTAGCTCTAATGTCCATCCGCTTGTCATCGCTGCACATCCGCAAGAAGCAAATCAGTTTGCGGTAGGACTTTCGGATGGTGGTGTTCATGTATTCGAGCCACTTGAATCTGAAGGAAAATGGGGTGTACCCCCTCCAATGGAAAATGGATCAGCAGGCAGTGGGCCAACTACACCTTCAGTAGGACCATCGGGTTCTGATCAACAACAAAGATGATGCATGAAGTTGCAGAGCAGGAGTTAGTTGTTTGCTGGCTTATTTTCTATCTAGGTATGGTCATTACTCTCGAGCTTCCATGTTTGTTGATTAGATTGACACATTATTTCCTATTTCTGGGGTGAGAGTGAATATGAATCATCTCTCAGACTATCAGTCTATTTTTGCTGTCAAAGAAGATGATCTTGATCCTTTTGTTGTTTCAACTGTATGCAGGTTTAGGCTCTGGCTATGTATTTACTCAAGTTCGATTGTGCAGTTAAGGTATATGTATTTACTCAAGTTCGTTTAGAGATTAAACATGTTTGGGTCAGAGCAACATATGGTATATACAGTAGGAGTACCTATTCTCAGGTGTTCTCTTTTGTGTTAATGATGAAATATCTTTTGAAGAATCAAAAATTTATTCTCTTTCTTGATTTGTTTTAGTTTCTACTGTATTGTGGTGTGTTTGATAAGTTCTCTGGTTTAACCAATTTAACAGGCAGATGCTAATTCTTCGATATATTTATTCCTTGAACCTAAAACAATAAACCAAATATACTTCCATTTTAGTTGATATGCGAATTTTATGAATCCATTATCCATATTCACCTTGGAGCGACTAGAAATAGGGTTTTAATTTCCTTATTTGTACATGGTGACGTTTTATTATTCTCTCATAAAATTTGAGATGGGCGAATATTTGGGGGTGGGGGGGACTGGAGAGGGTTAACTGGAGTCGTCCTCTTGAGTTTGGTCTTAATGCAACTTTCCCCCTGAGCTCGATTTAAGATCTTAGTGCCCTTGTGTAGTTGTGTGCCCGCCCTTGATTCATCCTCAATATAGGAACCAACATGGTGTTGCAACACAATTGGAATCAGCATGACATTAACATATAGTTATTGAGAGAAGGACACGAAGTCAACACTACATGAAACAAAACCGAACATGACCCGTTTAGATTAAATAATTATTTTTTGAGACTATCCCACATTATGCATAGACATGTTCCGTTTATTTTATACATAATTTGGGAACCGTAACTTCTACTCACCTGATCCAATATTTTTAAGTTGAATCGATGTTGCGTCGACTTTTAGCCAACTGCACTCTTCTTTGCCTAAAGTTTCAAACGTTGGTATTCAATTAATCCAACTCCCAAAGGACACTATCAATGACAATAAGTAAGTCACATTATTGCCTTTTACGAAATATACTTGATTGGACATTAACGTCATTTGGGAATACAATAATAATCTGTTTGTAAAATAACATGTTTTGCTTCCTTTTGTGAACTTGTCATTAATTTTATTTGACAAGAAACACAAGAAACGCAGTAGAGAATCTAAGAAAATACAACTAATTGTAGTTTTTTATTTGTCTAAGATTAATAAATTATCGAAACTATTAATACGGAGTAATACATGTCTTTAAACAAATATGTCTCATAACCGATTGCTTTTTTATTTTTTTTTAAATATTTTTTTTTTTTTTTTTTTACGAATTCTACCAACCTATCACGTCATGTGACTCATGTCTAATGTGTTTTTGTTGAGCAAAAATTAGGTGAATTGAACTTTAGAAGACGGAGTAATTTTTTTGTGATCAACCCGCGTATGTCACACTGTCAAATTGTAGTATATTACAAAGAAAAAAGCTCTTGGCTTGATAAGATTATTTCGTAAGAAAAACCACTCAAAAGATCACAAAAGCAATACATTTTCATGTTGCAAATAACTGCTTGATGAATGCTGGGAGATGATCTTTGATTGTCTCGAGCATGAAAGCGACCGAGAATAACTCACTTTAGTCTGCAAGAGAGTCCTGTCGATTACCAATTCTCTACGAGTTAGCATAGAAGTACTCAGATTATATACCAATCTCAACCATCTCTAGGCTACTGCAACACGATTCTCCAACATTTTACTGCTTCTGAATGTTTATTTTCTGCTTTCATAATCAAGATCTGTATGATACTTCATTACTTTTATTCTGCTGTGTTACGACTGTTACCTCACCTTGGTTTGAAGTAGAGGATAAACCTGTTGTTTTTTTTTTTTTTTAAATTAGAATGTAATTTACTCAAGAAAGTAGCTAGCTTAGACATGGAACTTCCGGTAATTTATAGTGCACCGGATTGAGTCTAAACAGAACCAGTCTCGGCACTCAGGTACAGAAATACTCATCGCCTGAGGAGGATCAGTGAGTAACATACTCTAAAAATTAAGACAACTACTATATATATAGTCATGCCAACGTAAAGTTAAGGCTTTCAGTAACAAAATCTAATATGGTAGCAGCTAGCAAGTAGCATTGAAGTTTTAGAGGAAAAGCAGCAACTGAAATCACACATTACTATATATAGGACCTCACAGATATAGAGCACATGGAACGGAAACAATTTGACACTAATCTAAAAGAAAAAATATAGTCAGATGAAATCTGAAAGAGTACGTTAGAAAACTGATTTTTGCCTTTTGTCTACTACACTTGTATGAGTGTACACGTGAACAAATGAACATTATAGGTCACTTATTACTATTGAAAGCATAGTGTTAAGCTAATTTATTTATTTTATTTTTTCTATATCGGGATAAACTAAGTAGGTCTTAATGATGACACCGTTAAATCATCTTTGAACAAATCATATCTCATAGTTGATCAACTCTATATATTAATGAATCTTCAGAAGACTGAGTAACTTGTTAAGGGATTTTTTTGTATCCAGATTTAGGTGACCTATCACGTAATCGAAACCATGTCAAAGCATAGTATATACAGTATATACATAAGGAAAAAAAAAAAAAAATGAAACCAAGTCAAAAGCAATGCATTTTTTGATGTTGCTAATAATCTGATTTGACTCCGTTAGAGCAGATGGAAATGGAAGAAGAAGAAAGCAAAGAATTGCTCGACGAATGCTGGGAGATGATCTTTGATCGTCTTGAGCATGAAAGTGACCGAGAATCAATCACATTAGTTTGCAAGAGGTTCCTGTCAATTACCAATTCTGTAAGAGTTAGTATAAAGTTCTCAAATTGTACACCAATCTCAACCATCTCTAGGCTGCTGCAACGATTCTCAAACCTTAAGAAGATACGGTTCTGTAACTTTTCAGGAGACCTGAATGAAGCCGTTGTTGCGATTGCAAGGTCAGGGTTGGACCTAGAAGAGTTGTTGGATGTGTCACATGATCGAAGACAACCAGCAGTTTGGTTGGAGGAGCTAGGTTCAAAGATGCAGAATCTGAAAGTACTGAGGTTTGCTAGTATACAGGGAGATGCTGATCTTGTCAGAGTAGCAGACTCGTTCCCTGAGCTTGAGGAGCTGCAGATTGGGGACTGTCGTAGTACAGGTGATTATCGTACCATTGTTGTGACTGGTGAAGGGATAGATTATCTGTCATCCAAGCTCAAGAGATTACGCAAGATAGATATTTCGGAGAAACAGCCTAAACCATATATATCAGATAAGTCCCTTGTTTCGCTGTCAAAAAATTGTGCATTACTAGAGCAGATTAAACTTCGTTATTGTTATTCTGTGACAGAAAGTGGTATTTCATTCCTTATAAACAATAGCCATCATTTAAACTCCTTACACTTATTTGCATATATTAAGATTGGATCATTCGGAGCCAAAGGCTGTACTAATCTTCTAACCAACTTACGTTCTCTAAGGCTCCAATGGGTAGACATATCGGATGAGTTTCTGATTTCTTTAGTTGAAGCGCGAATTCCACTTACTGACTTGGCTCTCTCATATTGCAAAAACTACACATTTACCGGGTTTTTAAGGTTCCTACAGTACACTTCTCAATCTCTGAAATCTTTAAAGTTGGGGGAAGTTGAATTCCTCACAAATGAGCATATAGAGTACTTGTCCCCTTTTCTCCAAAACTTGACATCAATTAAGCTCATTGATTGTTCCAATCTATCTGATTCCGCTTTTGTTATGATCACACAAACATGCCCTCATCTATACCATTTTAAAATGACCAATTCAAACATCAGAAGAGAAAATTACAAATTTGATGGCCTAGAGAAGAAAAACTCTGCAATAAAGCACTTGAACCTGTCATCACATCAAAACTTAAGCCATTCAGTTCTGAAAAGGCTTCTTACCATCTGTCCTGGAGTGGAGAAGCTAAAGCTACGCGATTGTTCTTTCCTACAATCTGATTGTCTGAATGTTTATGATATTCTAGAGTGCAACAGGCGCCTTGTGAAATTGGATTTAAGTAGATCACATCATCTGAAATATTCCAGAAAAAGCATGGAATCCTCAATGTTAGAAGAGTTGATAGCTAAGAATTCATGGATAGGCGATGATTTTCTTACAAAGTTAGGGATGATCAGCCCTAGATTGATTCACCTGGATCTTGAGGGCTGCAGGAGAGTGACAGATGAAGGGGTTAAGGAAGTGGTGAAATCGTGTAAACGACTGAGATACTTGAGCATTAGTTCTTGTAAAAATGTGGATTGCAGCATAATAACATGGATAGTTATTAACAGTCCATCCTTGAGAAAACTGGTCTCACCATCTCATAAGTACCCAAACGACGAATACCAGAAACTCTTCTTGCAGAGAGGCTGTCTTGTCCTTAAGGGTTTAGAATACTCATATGACTCATATGTTGACCACTATGCATTATAAGTTATAGTCTGAAATTTTTTTATATTGTAATAAGTACACTAGTAGATTGTTATCACAATTTACTGAATCTGAATATTTCTTTTCTGCTTTCATGATCAAAATCTGTATGATGCTCCCTTTCTTTTATTCTGCTGTGTTACAGCTATTACCTCACCTTGGTTTGAAGTAGAGGATAAAACTGTTGAATTTTTAAGTGTGAAATGTAATTTCCTCAAGAAAGTAACTAGACAAGGAAATTTCAATCAGTAATTAATCATGCACCGGATGGATTCAGAAACAGAATGAGTCTCGGGATTCAGGAGTAGAAATACTCATGACCGAGGAGGATAAGAAAGAACATACTCTAAACGTTAAGACAACAACTATATGTCTATAAACAACCTAAAGTTAAGGCTTCCAAAGTATTAACCAACTGATGAACATTGTTTTTTCAATATCTAATATGGTAGCAAGTAGCATTGAACTTCTAACAACTTAGGCCAAGGGCTAAAAACAGAGGAAAAGCAGCAACTTATAATCACATTACTACTAATCTATAAGAAATAACAGTCATTTGAGATCGTGTTAGATTCGTTTTAATGTCAGTTTGATACCAATTGGAAGCTCCATGTCGAGAGGAGTTAATTACATTTGTAACTTAAAAATCAACAGGTTTATCCTCAACCTTCAAACCAAGGCGAGGTAAGTAGGTAACATAACAAAATAAAAGAAATGGAGTATTATCAATATATCATACATCTCGTCAAAAATAAAATAAAAATGTCATACAGAATTTGATCATGGCAGCGGATATAAAACATTCAGATACGCTTTGGATCCTTGAGGACAAGACAGCCTTGCTGCAGGAAGAGTTTCTGGTTTTCGTCATCTGGGTATTTGTGAGATGATGACACCAGTTTTCTCAAGGATGGTCTGTTTCTCACTATCCATGCTATTATATTGATATCCAAATTCCAACAGGAACTTATGGTCAAGTATCTCAGTTGTTTACACGATTTCACCACTTCCTTTACCCCTTCTTCTGTCACATGAAGGCAAAACTCCAGATCCAGGTGTAACAATCTGGGACACATCCTCCCGAACTTTATAAGCATATCATCATTTAAATCTGAAAACTTCAAAATCAGCTTCTCTAACACTGACAACTCCATGTCTTTTGCAGTTAAATACTTGATACCAAGGCATCCTCTTAAATTCAGTTCCACAAGCTTCTTGTTGCACTCTAGTATATCAGGAACATTCAGTATATCATGGCGTATGAATTCACAATGACTTAAGTCGAGCTTCTCCACTTCGGGAAATATGTTAAGAAGCCTTTTCAGAACTGTAAGGCTAAAGTCATGATGAAATGCTAGGTCCAAGTACTTTATTGCACGGTTCTTCATTAGGCCATCATAATTGTATTCTTCTGTTCCGAGGCTTGAACCAGTCATCGCAAAATGGCACAGACGAGGGCATCTTTGTGTGATCATAACAAAAGCTGAATCAGATAGATTTTTACAATTAAAGAGCTTAATTGATGTCAGGTTTTGGAGAAAACAGGACAAGTACTCTATATGCTCATTTGTGAGGAATTTTACTCCCAAGTCTAAAGACTTCAAAGATTGAGAAGTTTGCAGCAGTAGCCTTGAGATCCCAGTAAACGTGTAGCTTTTGCAATCTATTACAGCCAAGTCGGTAAAAGAAATTCGTGCTTTTGCTATAGAAAAGAGAAACTCATCCGATATGTCAACATCTTGGAGCCTTAGAGATCGTAAGTTGGCCAGGAAATTAGAAGAGCCATTAACTCCAAATGTATCAATCTTAAGATCGTTAAGTATGTAAAATAATTTCAAATGATGGCTATTGTTAACAAGGAATGAAATCCCTTCTACTGTCACTTTATTACACTGATAAATTTTAATATGCTCGAGTAATGGACAGTTTTTTGACAGAGAAACAAGGGACTTATCTGTTATAAATGCTCTGTTAGAAAGGTCTATCTTGCGTAATCTGTTGAGCTTGGATGACATGTAATCCACCCCTTCATCAGTGACTTCTTCATGATCGATATAAAGTTCTTCAAGATTAGGAAACGAGTCTGCTATTCTGGCAAGATCAACATCTCCACGTCCACCTGAATATTTGAGTACTTTCAGATTCTTCATGTTTGAACTCAGCTCCTCATACCAAACTGCTCGTTTATATTGATCGTGTGACAAAGCAATCAACTCTTCCAAGTCCAAACCTGACCGTGCAATCAAAGTAACAGCTTCATTCAGGTCTCCTCTAAAGTTACAGAACTGTATCTTGTTAAGGTTGGAAAATCGCTGCAGTAGCCTAGAGATGGTTGAGATTGGTGTATAATCTGAGAACTTTATGCTAACTCGTAAGGAATTGGCGATTGACAGGAATCTCTTGCAGACTAAAGTGATTGATTCTTGGTCACTTTTATGACGGAGACAATCAAAGATCATCCCCCAGCATTCATCAAGCAACTCTTTGCTTTCTTCTTCTTCTTCCATTTTGTCCGCACTAATAGATGGAATTGGATCAGATTATTAGCAACATGAGAAAAGATATTGCTTTTGACTTTGGTTTCCTTAACATAACAATGTGATCTATTTGTGCACAAAATAAAATAAAAAATAAATAATGTTATCTTTTCAAATTTGACTGGTTTTATAATTATGTACAAAACAAGGTTATTATCAAGGCAGTGCATTTATGTTTTAACATATATATTATGTTTTGACATAGTTTCTATTAGTGATTGATCACCTAAATCTGAACAAAAATCCCCTTAAAAAAGTTGCTCAGTCCTGAAGTTTAATTTACTTGATTTTTGTTCAACTACACACAACGTGATAGGCTAATAGTATTCGTTCATATACAAATAGACCTGCTTTATTATAGATTCATTCAAATACAAGCACTATTATTTATTAATGGTGTCATTATTGAGACCTACTTATTAGTATGTCCCAATATAGAAAAATAAATAAATAAACTTAACACTATGCACGTCTTTAAACGAATTAATGCTATCTCACAGCAGATCGAATTTATATACGAACTAATAAGTGCCTCCGAGCTTTGCCTTGAATACCCATTTCAGAGACCGATTTTATTTATTAGTGATATGATGTGCTATCAGCCAATTATATATGTCACGTATTTTAATTTGCCGAACAATAATTTAGTGAACTAAATTTCATAAGGATTTTTTTTTTTTTTTTTTTTTTTTTTTTGTAACCAGATTTAGGTGATCAATCTACAGTGTATTTGAAACTATGTCAATGCTTGAAAAGGAAAAAATGAGGATTTTCCCATAAATCCCATGAGACCCCAAGAGGCGATTTTGGTGTTTAAAAACTAGAAACCATCACTTTATCTCTCAATTTAGTCTGTTATATAAAATTATAAATGCTTCTTTTGAGCAACTTAAATATCACCCTGTGCCAAACTACCAATCGATTAGTGATCATGTTAGTTCCAAATAACATTGCATGACCTCATGATTCATCCTCTACCCTTATCATAATTTGAGTTTTCAACACAAAGTCTCGAAATGTTTATAATGTCCAATTTCGTTCTCTGTATATTATAGCCTTAAATTTAGCGTTCAAATAACACTTTTAAACCCGGAAAGGTTGGACATGAGATGCTTTCCACCACGATTCCTAATGGACTTAGGGCTGTTTATATACACTGAACTGATTGAAGTTGAACTGAATTGAATTGATGGGAATTCAACTGAACTGAAATGAATATTTTATGAGAAAAGAAAATTAGGAGCTGAATTGAATTGAACTGAAATTAAGCTGGAGTGAACAGGCTTTTAAAGAGACATTTTAATTTCCTTTTTTTAATGCTTAAAAGTCAAAACCAATTCATTCATTCATGAAAAAAAACTCCCACCTTTTTGCTCTAGTTAAAATAACCTGTAACGGTGGCTCTCGGTGGTGCCATCGCCCGCTGAGCTACTCAGGCACCTCTGCGTCACCATCCATTCTTTAATCTCCGGCGAATTTCAATCTGTTGTTATGAAATTCATTACTCAATTTTTATTCTAATTCTCAATTGCTTCTATTCAATATTATCTGATGTATGAATCCAGAAATTATAAAAGTTAGGTCGAAATTTTCTTACTAATCGAGCAATGTAATCAACTCAAAGTTAATTTGATTGATAGATAATTCAATTTGTATGTGTTCAGATTTTGAATTTGCTGGGTTTCTGGAATAAATTAATCAAGTATTGAATAATTTACAGATTTTTGCAATACACTGACTTGATAACCTTGTCTGTAAATAAAACCAGTGTAAAAACTTGAAAAGTTCAGATCACATTGTTGTGTAAAGGAAACCAAGTCAAAACTCGAAAGATCAGAACAAGTTGTTTTGTAAAAAAAACAGTTAAAACTTGTAAAGATCAAATCACATTATTATGTAAAGGAAATTAAGTCAAAACTCGAAAAGATCAGTTCATGTTGTTTTGTAAAGAAAATCAGTCCAAACTTGAAATGATCAAATGACATTGTTATGTAAAGGCAACCAAGTCAAAACTTAGCTTGAAAAGATCATGTCACGTTGTTTTGGAAAGAAAACCAGTCAATGATCGAATTGCATTGTTATTTAAAGCAATACATTCTCAGTGTTGCAAATAATCTGATCTGATCTCATTTGGGCAGATAGAAATGGAACAAGAAGAAGAAAGAAAAGAATTGCTCGACGATTGCTGGGAGATGATCTTTGATCGTCTCCAGTATAAAAGTGACAAAGAAGCAATCACTTTAGTCTGCAAGAGATTCCTGTCAATCACCAATTCCTTACGAGTTAGCATAAAGCTCTCAGATTATACACCAATCTCAATCCTTCCTAGGCTGCTGCAACGATTTTCAAACCTTAAGAAGATACAGTTCTGTAACTTCAGAGGAGACATGAATAAAGCAGTTGTTGCGATTGCACGATCCAGGTTGGACTTGGAAGAGCTGTTGGCTTTGTCTGATATTCACATTCAACGAGTAATTTGGTTAAAGGAGCTGGGTTCAGACATAATGAATCTCGATCTGGAATCATTCAAGCAACGAGCAGTTTGGTTAGAGGAGCTGGGTTCAAACATGAACAATATGAAAGTACTCAAGTTTAATGGTGGACGGGGAGATGCTGATCTTATCAGAGTAGCAGACTCATTTCCTAAGCTCGAAGAACTGTATATCGAGCATGAAGGAGAAAGTAATATTGCTGTGACCGATGAAGGGATGGATTATATGTCATCCAAGCTCAAGAGATTACGCAAGATAGACCTTTTGAACAAAACACATATTTCAGATAAGTCCCTTGTTTCTCTGTCAAAAAACTGTCCATTACTCGAGCAAATTGAAATAAATGATTGTAATTCTGTGACAGAAGAAGGAATTTCATTCCTTGTTAACAACAGCCATCATTTGAACATGTTATACATATGTAAATATTTTAAGATTGATTCATTTGGAGTTAAAGGCTCTACTAATCATTTTCCAACAAACTTACAATCTCTAAAGCTCCAAAATGTAGACATATCAGATGAATTTCTTGTTTCCATAACAGAAGCACGAATTCATCTTACCGACTTGGATCTAACAGATTGTGAAGGTTATACATTTACGGGGATCTCAAGGCTCCTACTGCACACTTCTCAAACTCTGAAATCTTTAGAGTTGGGGGGGTTCAGGGAATTAGAATTCCTCACAAATGAGCACATAGAGTACTTGTCGTCTTTTCTCCAAAACTTGACATCAATCACGCTCTTTAATTGTTCCAAGCTATCTGATTCAGCTTTTGTTATAATCACACAAAAATGCCCTCTTCTATGCCATTTTTCGATGACTGGTTCAAGCCTGGGAAAAGAAGAATACAATTATGATGGCCTAATGAAGAAAAATCGTGCAATAAAGTACTTGGACCTATCATCTCATCATGACTTTAGCCCTACAGTTCTGAAAAGGCTTCTTAACATGTGTCCTGAAGTGGAGAAGCTCAATCTAAGTCATTGCTTATTTCTAAGCCATGATAAACTGAATGTTCCCGATGTCCTACAATGCAACAGGAAGCTTGTGAAACTTGATTTAACAGGATCCCATCGTATCAAGGATGATTTAACCGGAAATGACATGGAGTTGGAGGTGTCAGCGTTAGAGAAGTTGATTGCAACATTTTCAGGGATAAACGATAAATTGCTTACCAAGTTGGGGAGTATCTGCCCCAGGTTGATTCACCTGGATCTGGAGGATTGCGATAAAGTGACAGAAGAAGGGGTAAAGGAAGTGGTGAAATTGTGTAAACGACTAAGATACTTGAGCATAAGTTGCTGTGAAAAAGTGAAATTCAATATAATACCATGGATAGTGACAAATAGACCATCCTTGAGAAAACTGGTGTCATCATCTCGTGATTATCCAGACGACGAAAACCAGAAACTCTTCCTGCAGCAAGGTTGTCTTGTCCTCAAGGATCCAAACTACCTTTTTAATTATGAAGATGAGTTTTCATGTAATCTGCCATAGTTTGAAATTGTATTTTTAATTATAAGTACACTAGTCGATTTTTATTGCCATTAACCGTGTCTGAATGTTTAATTTTCCCCTTTCATGATCATAATCTATATGATATATTGATAATACTCCATTTATTCTTTCTTTTATTCTGCTGTGTTACCTCGCCTTGGTTTGAAGTTGTGGATAAACCTGTTGATTTCTAAGTTAAAAATGTAACTTACTAAAAAAAGTAACTAGATGGGAACTTCCAATATGTAATAGTGCACCATAGTCAGAAATAGAAACAATCTCAGCACTCAGGAGCAGAAATACTCATCGCCGAGGAGGATCAGTGAGTAACATACTCTAAACGCTAAGACAACAACTATATATACAGTCAAGCGAACTTAGAGTTTAGGTTTCCAGTATTGTATAAACAACCTCAACAATATTGTTTTTTCAATAATATCTAATATGGTAGCATGTAGCATTTATGTCACCATTTCTGACTTTCAGAAAAATAGGAGTTTGCCATTGAGAATTTCCATTTATTCTTTCTATATTGAGATAAATTATGTAAGCCTCAATAATGACATCGTTAATCATCTTTGAACAAATCCTATCTCATAGCTGATCAAATCTATATATTAAGGAAATTCAACTTTAGAAGGACAAAGTAAATTTGTTTAGGGAATATTTATATCAAGATTTAGGTGATCAATCACGTTTCGAAACTATGTCAAAGCATATTATATAGATATAACAATGAAAAATAGATATAACAAAGAAAAAAAAAAAGCAATGGCTTGCATTCATAACCTTGTTTTGTAAAGAAGACTAGTCAAAACTTGAAAAGATCACATTGTTATATATTGTAAAGGAAAGCAAGTCAAAAGCAATGCATTTTCTCATGCTGCTAATAATCTGATTGTACTCATTAGAGCATATGGAAATGGAAGAGGAAGCAAGCAAAGAATTGCCTGACGAATGCTGGGAGATAATCTTTAATCGTCTCAAACATGAAAGTGACCAAGAATCAATCACTTTAGTCTGCAAGAGATTTCTTTCAATCTCCGATTTCTTACGAGTTAGCTTAAAGTTATCAGGTTATACACCAATCACAGTCCTCTGTAGGCTACTGAAAAGATTCTCGAACCTTAAGAAGTTACAGGTCTGTAACTTCAGAGGAGACATGAATGAAGCTATTCTTGCTATAGCACGGTCTGGGTTGGACTTGGAAGAGTTGGTTGCTTTGTCAGATTGTCGAAGTCATCCAGAAGTTTGGTTAGAGGAGCTGAGTTCAAGCATGAAGAGTCTGAAAGTACTCAAGTTTACTGGTGGAGATGGAGATGCTGATTTTGTCAGAGTAGCAGACGCGTTCCCACAGCTTGAGGAACTATATATCAAGGATGAAGCACCGTATATCATTCCTGTGACTGATAAAGGGATGGATTATATGTCATCCAAGCTCAAGAGATTACACAAGATAGACCTTTCAAATAAATCACGGGTTTCAGATAAGTCCCTTATTTCTCTGTCAAAAAACTGTCCATTACTCGAGCAAATTGAAATTCATGACTGTAATTCTGTGACACAAGAAGGAATTTCATGCCTTGTTAACAACAGCCATCACTTGAACTTATTATACATATGTAAGAATCTTAAGATTGATTCATTTGGAGTCGAAGGCTCTACTAATATCCTAACCAACTTACGATCTCTAAGGCTTCAACATGTAGACATACCGGATGAGTTTCTCTTTTCTATAATAGAAGCACGGATTCATCTTACTGACTTGGCTCTAACAGACTGCAAAAGCTACACTTTGACCGGGATCTCAAGGCTCCTACATCACTCTTCTCAATCTCTTAAATCTTTAGAGTTGGGGAGAGTAGAGTTTCTCACAAATGAGCATGTAGAGTACTTGTCGTCTTTTCTCCAAAACCTGACATCAATCAAACTCTTTAACTGTTCCAAGCTATCTGATTCAGCTTTTGTTGTGATCACACAAAGATGCCCTCGTCTATGCTATTTTGTGATGACTGGTTCAAGTTTCGTTAGAGATGAGTACAATTATGATGGCCTAATTAAGAACCGTGCAATAAAGTACTTGGACCTATCATCTCATCAGGAATTTAGGCCTATAGCTCTGAAAAGGCTTCTTAGCATATGTCCCGAAGTAGAGAAGCTCAAGCTACACGGTTGTTATCTCCTACCCGATGATCAACTGAATGTTCTTGATATTCTAGAGTGCAACAGGAGCCTAGTGGAACTGGATTTTACCGGATCCCATCATATCACTGTAAAAGACATGGAGTTGGAGTCGTCAGAGTTAGAGAAATTGATAGTGAAATTTTCATTGATAAATGATATATTTCTTACAAAGTTGGGGAGGATATGCCCCAGATTGGTTCACCTGGATCTGTCTTATTGCAGTGAAGTGACAGAAGCAGGGGTAAAGGAAGTGGTAAAATCGTGTAAACGACTGAGATACTTGAGCTTAAGTCGCTGTGAAAAAGTGGATATTAACATAATACCATGGATAGTTGCAAACGGACCATCCTTGAGAGAATTGGTGTCATCATCTCGCAACTACCCAAACGACGAAAATCAGAAACTCTTTCTGCAGCAAGGCTGTCTTGTCCTCAAGGATCCAAACTACCCCTTAAATAATGAAGATGAGTTTATGTGTAACATGTTATAGATTTTTAGAGTGGAATTATGTATATAAATAATAAGTACACTAGTAGATTGTATTGCAATTTACTTTGTCTGAATGTATATAATAATAAATGATCTGTATGATATGTTAATAATACTACATTCCTTTTATTCTGCTGTATTACCTCGCCTTGATTTAAAGTTGAGGATAAACCTGTTGATTATAGTGCACCAGAGTCAGAAACAGAAACAGTATTAACACTCAGGAGCAGAAAAACTCATCGCCGGGGAGGATCAGTGAGTAACATACTCTAAAATATAAATATACAAGACAGTAACTATATATATAGTCAAGCCAATGTAAAGTTCTAACAATATCTAATATGAAGTGTCTAATATGGTAGCAAGTAGCAATTAAGTTCAACAACTTAATCAGGCCAAGAGCTAAAAGCAGAGGAAAAGCAGCAACTGAAATCATTCATTATTGTATGTCATAAGATCTTGCAGGTATAGAATTCATGGAACATAAACAGATTGACACTAATCGATAAGAAATAATATAGATATGGCCTTATGGGAGATCTTGTTAAATTTGTTTAAAGGAAATTTTGTTAAAAAGGACCTTTTAAGTGCATTTCTTTGTTAAAAAGGACCTTTTAAAACTAAAGTTGTCTAGAGGGTACAAATTTTGGAAAAAATTTGTGACTTGGGACCACTTCCCGGAAGCCAAAGTTGACTGCACAACTCCGGCATTAACCAGCACTTGCGGCCACCATTTTCCTCCACCCCATCGCCTCCTTCTTCCCCCTCCCCATTCACGACAAGTCGACAGCCCCAGCCACCCCCTTTTATCCTCCGTTGCCGACACTAATCCCGAAACCCCAGTCCCATCCTTTTCACGGCCGCAACCCACTTCTCCCCTTTCCCCACCTCCACTCCCTTTCCTCCATTGTGATTACTGTAAATATGTTCAAGCGATTTCCTCCACCAAAACCTTGTAATTTAGGGATGAGAGAATGGAGCAAAGAGAGAAGATGAAATCAAATTTCTGAGTGATCGAGTTTAATGAAATTAGGGTATGAAATTGGATTAATTTGTGACGAATTTGGGGAAAGTTGAGATCTTTGAGATTAAGATCGAACCCTTACCGGAGATTAAGTTGAAAACGGAGGGGGTGGGTAATCAAGCGAGAAAAAGGATCGGGGTTAAGGAAAGGGAGGCGGCTTGGGTGTCGCTTAGACAGTGGAGGGGGAGAGGGGGGGCTAATGGGGGGGGGGGGGGGGGTCTGCCATGAAAGGGGAAGGGGGAGGGGTTGGGCTAGGGTGGTCAACGCCGTACTTGGTGGGTCAAATTCGACTTTCCGGCGAGTGGTCCCAAGTCACAATTTTTTTCCAAAATTTGTACCCTCTAGACAACTTTAGCTTTAAAAGATCCTTTTTAACAAAGAAATGCACTTAAAAGGTCCTTTTTAACAAATTTTCCTTGTTTAAATGTGTAATGTAAGAATATTGGTTTTTTTAATAATATTGTTGCGTATAACATTGGAGATATTCATGATTTAAAATGTGCCTATGGCTCTATTCATGCTTTTAGTTTCGAAAACTAAAAAGTCAAAAAGAACAAACAAATGGAGACCTTGGGGTGTATTAGAAAACAAATATTTTCTACTACACGTGTATAATTGTATATCATATGCCCAAACGTGAACAAATGAGCATTTATAGGTCACTTATTATTATCGAAACTTATAATATTTTAAAGCATAGTGTTAAGCTAATTTTTTCTATATTGGGATATACATATACTAACTTACTAGGTAGGTCTCAATAATGAGACTGTTAATAATACATTTCATCATTATGCAAATCCTATCTTGTAATAGCTGATTGAATTTATATAAGAATGCTATTAGCCAATCACGTAATGTTTTCAGAGCAATAATTAAGTGAACTGAACTTCAGAAGGACAAAGTATCCTTTCTTTTTCCCTTCAAAAAAGGTATCCTTTCTTTTTTGCTGTAAATGCATAGTGTATCAAAAAATATAAATGATTACATTTCAATGGCTTGATTACCTTGTTTTGGAAAGAAAATCAGTAAAAAGTTGAAAAGATCAGATTGCATTGCTATGTAGAGGAAACCTGTCAAAACTTGAAATGATCATATCCCATTGTTAAGTAAAGAAACTAAGTCAAGTGTTTAAAAAAAAAAAAAAAAAAAAAAACACTTAGTCAAAACTCAAAAAATCAGACCAAGTTGTTTTGTAAAGAAAACCAGTTAAAACTTGAAATGATCAAATCATATTATTATGTAAAGGAAAGCAAGTCAAAACTCGAAAATATCAGTTCATGTTGTTTTGTAAAGAACCAATTAAAACTTGAAAAGATCAAATCACATTGTTATGTAAAGGAGATCAAGTCAAAACTCGAAAACATCAGATCACGTTGTTTTGTAAAGAAAACTAGTCCAAACTTTAAATGATCAAATCACATAGTTATGTAAGGGAAACCAAGTCAAAACTCAGCTTGAAAAGATCAGATCATGTTAATTTGGAAAAGAAAACTAGTCAATGATCAAATTGCATTGTATTTAAACCAAGACTAAAGCAATACATTCTCAATGTTGCAATACATTCTCAATGTTGCAAATTTTATATAATCTGATCCCATTTGGGCAGGAAAAAGAAGAAGAAAGAAAAGAATTGCTCGACGATTGCTGGGAGATGATCTATAATCGTCTTGATCATGCAAGCTATCAACAATCATTCACCTTAGTCTGCAAGAGATTCCTCAAAATCACTAATTCCCGGCGAGTTAGCATAAACTTCTCAAGTAATACACCAATCACAATCCTCTGTAGGCTGCTGGAAAGATTCTCCAATCTTAAGAAGATAAAGGTTTGTAACTTCAAAGGAGAAACTTATGAAGCTATTCTTGAAATTGCACGGTCTGGGTTGGACTTGGAAGAGTTGATTGCTTTGTCATATCGTCGAAGTTATCCAGAATTTTGGTTAGAGGAGCTGGGTTCAAACATGAAGAATCTGAAAGTACTCAAATTTACTGGTGCAGAAGGAGATGCTGATTTTGTCAGAGTAGCAGACACGTTCCCACAACTCGAGGAACTTCATATCGAGGATGAAGCACCACATTTTATTTCTGTGACCGATGAAGGGATAGATTATATGTCATCCAAGCTCAAGAGATTACGCAAGATAGACCTTTCGCATAAATCACGAATTTCAGATAAGTCCCTTATTTCTCTGTCAAAAAACTGTCCATTACTAGAGCAAATTGAAATTCAAAATTGTAATTCTGTGACACAAGAAGGAATTTCATTCCTTGTTACCAATAGCCACCATTTGAACTTATTAGACATATGTAATTATCTTAAGATTGAAACATTTGGAGTCAAAAGCTCGACTAATTTCCTAACCAACTTACGATCTCTAAAGCTCCAACATGTAGACATACCGGATGAGTTCCTCTTTTCTATAATAGAAGCACAGATTCATCTTACCGACTTGGCTCTGATGAATTGCAAAAGCTACACTTTCACCGGGATCTCAAGGCTCCTACAACACTCTTCTCAATCTCTGAAATCTTTAGAGTTGGGGGGGTCCAGGGGAGTAAAGTTCCTCACAAATGAGCATATAGATTACATGTCGTCTTTTCTCCAAAACCTGACATCAATCACACTCTTTAACTGTGCCAAGCTATCTGATTCCGCTTTTGTTATGATCACACAAAGATGCCCTCGTTTGTGCCATTTTGTGATGACTGGTTCAAGCCTCGGAAAAGAAGAATACAATTACGATGGCCTAATGGAGAAAAACCGTGCAATAAAGTACTTGGACCTATCATCTCATCGTAAAGTTAGGCCAACAGCTCTGAAAAGGCTTCTTAACATATGTCCTGAAGTGGAGAAGCTCAAGCTACAAGATTGTTTTTTCCTACCTGATGATCAACTGAATGTTCCTGATATTCTAGAGTGCAACAGGAGCCTTGTGGAACTGAATTTAACTGGATCCCATCCTATCACTGTAAAAGACACAGAGTTGGAGTCGTCAGTGTTAGAGAAATTGATTTTAAAAATTTCAATGATAGATGATACATCTCTTAAGAAGTTGGGGAAGATAAGCCCCAGATTGATTCACCTGGATTTAACGCGTTGCAGTGAAGTGACTGCAGAAGGGGTAAAGGAAGTAGTGAAATCGTGTAAACGACTGATATACTTGAGCATAAGTTGCTGTGAACATGTGGATATCAATGTGATACCATGGGTAGTGACAAACAGACCATCCTTGAAAAAACTGCTGTCATCATCTCGTTGCTACCCAGATGACGAAACCCGTAAACTCTTCCTGCAACGAGGCTGTCTTGTCCTCAAGGATCCAAGTTTCATCCCTAAAGGAGATAAGCTTTTGTGTTATTTGTAATAGTTTGAAATTGTGTTTGATTGTTATTGCAACTTACTGTGTCCAAAATGAATGTTTAATTTTCACTTTCATGATCAAGATTTGTATGATGAGACTACTTCCATTTCTTTTATATCAAGATAATTTTTGTTGATTTTTTAGGTTAGAAATGTAGTTTTCTATAGATGTTTCAAAAAAAAAGTTTTCTATAGATAATAATTATAGTAAAAAGTTGAAATATACAGGCAGATATCCATCAAAATCTATTATTGTAAGTAAGAAAGCTCGAGTGTATTTAACCAAATGAGTCATCACAATATATTTATCAGATGAACCAATAGTGTATGCAGATCATCAATGAACTAGACTTTATAATGTCATTTGCACTCAGTTTTATTTAGTTATTATACTAGCTTAGTTACATAGTAAGTAAGACTGTACCAGGATTAATTAATGGTCTTCTTATCACTTTCATCAGAAGCCTTGACTAGAAAGACAGCTTTGCCAATTGCCATTAGCAATTTTATCGCCGGGAGAAACAGAATCATAGTCCATCAAGTATGCTTCAATCTCCATTTCCTTGGCGGCTTCACTTGTAACATAGCTAAAGAATTAAGAGTTAAGACACATCAGGATTGGCTAGTACATAACCAAAGCACCCAAAAACTTATATAAGAAAAGTACTTCTATTAAAAACCCTTATGCAATGTCCAATTCACCAAGCATCAAGTAGAAAACACAATATAGAAAGTAAGGGAAATGGAAGGTAGAAATTTGCAGGTTTCAAACAACAAACAGGCAATCTATAGTGTAAATATTGGGCACCTAATGGACTATTTCTTAGATTTGTGGACCAACTTATAGCTACATTACTTCAGCTAATTATGGGTTGTAAACTGGCAATCCAAAAGCATTGCCCAAAAGAACAACAATTTTATTGCAGACAATGATACCAGAAAATAAAGTGGCATTTAAGTTGGAATTTGGCTTACCTACAGAATATTTTGCCTTAAATTGTGGTTAACTCTATGCAGTAAGCTTCCAACAGAGTACATATGACAGGGGAATTGAGATAATGGATCAACTGTTTGTTCATGTTGCTTGCAAAATGAGGGAAAAATCCTAGCTGTGGTCTCTAAAATGAATTTAATCCAGAAAAATGGTGGTAAATGCTAAGAGTTTACTTTGCTTCAACCAAGCTAAACATGGGAAGTTTCAAGCTGAAATTTTTGTTCTTGCAGGTGTCTGATAGTATAGTGGTATAATAGTAACCCTCTAATTTATCCTATTGGAGCCGGAAGACATCGAAGTGTAATTTTAGTAGATGGAAGATTGAACCAACAATTACAGAGCTGGACACAAAATTCTCTGCTGAAGATGCACATGACTCCTAGAATAATGTTGCCAAAGAATAATGAAATTAACTGCTTGTCATTAACAGACAAACATTCTTTTATTACCCACCTTACCATTAAAGCATAAATCATAAGTTCATAACTAATTATACTAATACCATCATAACACAAACAAAGATTTAGTCCAAATCACCAAACAAAATAATTGCGGATGGAGTCTGATTATACTCTAAATTTCTTCATATGGGAAGTTTCAAGCTGATTTTTTAAATTCTAGCAGAAGATGTCTGATAGTATATATATAGTGGTATAATAGTAACCCTCTAATTTATCCTATTGGTCTATTGGAGCTGGAAGATATGGAACAAAATGGTGAATGTACATGTTCATATAAATGGGCTAATGGAAGATTGAACCATTAGTTGACAAAAAATTCTCTGCTCAAGGTGCCAAAGACTCCTAGAATAATTTTCGCTAGAGAATAGCAGGGAGGCAATTGATTATTGACAAGAGCATACCAAATGAAATATAACTTTTACTTATCATAGATCTATAGGCCAAGCTTTCGCCCATTACCCACCACCTCAACATAAAAGCATAAATCATAATCAACATACTAACCCTAATACCCTTTCATAGCACAAAACAAAGAAATAGTCCAAATCTTCAAACAACATAATTGTGGATGAATACCAACCATCAAGCATACAAAGCAATCAAGCATGCTAATAAGAGTAATTTTAACTACCAAAATGATTGTATCCCCTTCTCTCTGTTACCTTAATTAATCTTGGGTTTAGAAAGGCGAAACTAAGCTTTCAACATAACTTGTTGATTGAACAACCCAGTCACCATTATCAAAAGCAATACCCCCTTGACTCCTTGAGACATCTGTGAAGTCTCCCGAGCCGGATCGAATACCCTGAGTTTCCCCTCAGTGTGCAGCAAACACTTGCCAGTCTCAGAGAAACCATAGTATTTCACATTACTATGAGTGACAGAAAACAAAAACTCCATAGAATAAACATCACTAAAGTCCTTCAACATCCAAACATCATCTACTTCAAAATGAACAGTACTACAAAGCAACAACAAGCACCCTCTCAACTTGGACAAACGCACACTACCATAGTCATCCAGCCAATTCATCCGCGGCAATTCCTTAAGTTGTTCTGTACTCAAATCAAACCCAAATATAGGATTCCGCGATTCAACCAAAATGTAAACACTTTCATTAATCAACACAACCTCCTCAAGCTCTTCCCATTTCACAAGATTATCTAAAACACAAATCCGACTCCAATTTCCAGCACTCAAAGAAAACACATAAAATTGAACACAACCACCATCATAAGGCGAAAACCCACCAAATATTTTATAGTCATCGTTTGATAATTCGTAGTAAAACACAAAACCGTAGAACGAACTTACATATACACCCTCAGGAATCATGATCTTCCGATAACGGCGAGTAGCCGGGTTGCCGATAATGAACGCCTCCTCACCGTTGTTGTACATGCAAACACACAAGGCCATTACAAGAACCCACAAGATTGAAGTATTTGACTGGAGTATCACACCCATCTTCAAATTTCAATTCAACGAAATGCTTAAGCTCGTAGTTGTTGTTTTCGTCATGATTTAACAAGTAGAATTCTTCTCCTACTACTCGATTTTGGCCAGCAAGTACGATTAATTTAGGGGGTGAAGAGAAGAATTGGAGGTGGGATTTGTTGAATTCAGGGGAGGAAATAGTGGAAAGCCATGATTTGGAAACAGATTTGAAGCGAAGTAAGGATTTAACTGGGAGTTTTGGGAGGATTTTTTCGAATATAGATGGTTTGGAAGTGTTTTGTTGGTTCTGCTCATTTTCTCTCTTTCAATGAAAATGGGGTTTTTTGTTTTGAAATTGGACATAATTGATGATATAAGGGCCTGTTCTCAACTGAACTTAGCTGAACAAAACTCACCTAAAAGTATGAGAACCGGCCTTAAAAGAGTGTTTGTGTAGATGGATGGAAGACGGGAATAACGGGGCATTTGGTTGGTTGGAGGGATAGGAATAGGAGGATAAAGATTGGGATTAGGGAATTAATAAGTGAGACAAGAATAAATAATTCTTAAAAAATTTTGATAATTACCTGTCAAAATTGAAAATATCACCTCAATTTTTTATTTTTTTTTTGAATTTTACTACCTAGTTTTTTTCAAAAGTTTTGAAAATCCCACCACTTTGTGAGACGACGTCATTGTGGGACCCACAATTTCGTTTTCCCTCTCTTTCCCTCATTCTTCCCTCGATTTCCCTTTCTTCTACTCCCCTCTTTCAATTTCATCTCTAAAATTTGATGTCATTTACAAAAAATTCGTAAATTAGGTTATAATTTCTACAATCTAACCTAAAACGAAGTGAATTGATTAGATTAATTAGGGTTTGGGTAATTAAACGGAGGGAGTATTGCAATTTACTGTGTCCAAATTGATTGTTCAATTCTCACTTTCTTGATCAAGATTTGTATGATGAGACTCTCCCATTTCTATTATTCTGATATGTACAGTACCTTGCCTTGGTTTGTATTTTTAAGATAATCTTGTATTTCAAGATAATCATTTCGAGAATATAATACAATATTGTTTGTTTTCCCCACGCCAGCACACTTAGGAGTTCGTCTGGAGAATAGCAAAACCCGAAAACAGAATCTTAAATTTCATTATCCTCCATTCATTTTTCATGTTTGAGTTCGAGTATTATTCATGTCATTAGTACGCACTCGTACAGCCCGTTTGATATAAAGTCATTAGGAGGATCAGTGAGTAACAAACTCTAAACGCTAAGACAACAACTATATATCTATTATGCTTTCAGTAAAGCATAAAATACCTCAACATTGTATTTCCAATAATCTCTATTATGGTAGCAAGTACTTTGTAGCATTTCAGCTCTAACAAGTAACAACTTAGGCCAAGGGGTAAAAACAGAGGAATAAGCAGCAACTCAAATAACACGTTAGTACAATACTACATACTACGAGTATGTATATTAGGATCTCGCAGGTTAAAGCGCATGGAACATAAACAAAATGACACTGATCTATAAGAAATAATATAATCACGTGAGATCATGTAAGATTCAATTTAACGGTTAATTTTTTTTTTTTTTTTTTTTTAAAAAAAAAAAGAAGTTTAACGTCTAATTTAAGAATATTGATATAATTTTTTTTATAATATTTGCACTTATAAACAGGGCCGTCCCAACCTTTTTGGAGGCCCTGTGCAAGTATGAAGTATATAATTTGGTACTACATGAAATTTCTCTACTCAACTTGTTTTTTATACTAGAAAACAAAATCTCTATTTTTCCCGCCCTTTAAAAAACAAATATATAAATGTTATAATCATCAAAAATGAAATATAAAGGATATTGTCACTTACATTTTGCTAAAATATTGAAAATTAAGGCTTTTAGTGGGAATGCTTTGGAAAAAGAATGCTTTGGAATAAAAGGAAAAAAAAATACAAATGTTGCTACTGGGTTTCGATCCACTGTCTCCAACAATACACTAGAATTCATTACCACTAAGCCACAATTATTATGTACATATATCTAATGCAGCACATATTATCTATGCATTTTACCACTTGAGGCCCCAATTAAATTTGGGCCCTGTGCGGCCGCACTGGCTGCACACCATAAGGGCCAGCCTTGCTTATAAAATTGGAAACAATCATGTTATAACGTGTTCCAAAGAACGCAAAAGGTCAAAGGAAGCAAACAAATACAAGTTTTTTTTTTTTTTTTTTTTTTTTTTTTGCAGATTTTAGTAACCATATTTAGGTGATCAATGCACGTATTAGAAACTATGTCAATGCACAGCATATTAAAAAATAAAAATATACTGAAATTACAAGTTGATAACCTTGTTTTTTTTATAAAGAAAACCAGTCAAAATATTAAAATCAGATCAAATTGTTATATGTAAAAGAAACCAAGTCAAAGCTCAAAAAGATCAAATCACATCGTAATAAGTCACTACTTGAAAAGATCAAATCAAATTGTTATGTAAGGGAAACCAAGTCAAAAGCAATACATTTTCTCATGTTGTTAATGATCTGATCTGATTCCATCCATTAGTGCAGCAGATGGAAATGGAAGAAGAAGACGGAAGCAAAGAATTGTTAGACGAATGCTGGGAGATGATCTTTAATCGTCTCAAGCATGAAAGTGACCAAGAATCAATCACTTTAGTCTGCAAGAGATTCCTGTCAATCTCCAATTCCTTACGACTTTGTATAAATCTCTCAGATCTTACACCAAACTCAATTATCCCTAAGCTGCTTCAAAGATTCTCCAATCTTAAGAAGATAAAGTTCTGCTATGACTTCATCGGAGACCTGAATGAAGCTATTGTTGCGATTGCAAGGTCCGGGTTGGACTTGGAAGAGTTGTTGGCTTTGTCAGATAGCGAAAGTTAAGGACCAGTTTGGTTAGAGGAGCTGAGTTCAAACATGAAGAATATGAAAGTACTCAAGTTTAGTGGTCCAGAAGGAGAAGCTGCTGATTTTGTCAGAGTAGCAGAATTGTTCCCTAAACTCGAAGAATTGTACATCGACGATGACAGACCGAATATGACTGATGAAGTGATGGATCATATGTCATCCAACCTCAATGGATTACGCAAAGTTGACCTTTTGGGATTAGTATATATTTCAGATAAGTCCCTTGTTTCTCTATCAAAAAACTGTCCATTACTAGAGCATGTTAAAATTCATAGTGATAATCCTATCACACAAGAAGGAATTTCATTCCTAATTAACAATAGCCATCATCTCAAGTCATTATACATAAATCATGATTTGAAGATTGATTCATTTGGAGTCAACGGCTCTTCTAATTTCCTTACCAACTTACGATCTCTAAGGCTTGAATATGTACAAATATCGGATGCGTTTCTGTTTTCTTTAATAGAAGCACGTATTTATCTTACCGACTTTGCTCTACGTTCTTGTAGAGGTTACACATTTACTAGGATCTCAAATCTCTTACAACACTCTTCTCAATCTCTGAATTCTTTAGAGTTGGAGGGATTCACGGTAGCAGAATTCCTCACAAATGAGCATATAGAGTCCTTTTCCTCTTTTCTCCAAAACCTGACATCAATTAAGCTCTTTAATTGTTCCAAGCTATCTGATTCAGCTTTTCTTATGATCACACAAAGATGCCTTCGTCTGTGCCATTTTGTGATGACTGGTTCAAGCCTCGGAAGAGAAGAATACAATTATGATGGCCTAATGAAGAAGAACCGTGCAATAAAGTACTTGGACCTATCATCTCATGATGAATTTAGGTCTACAGTTCTGAAAAAGCTTCTTAATATATGTCCTGAAGTTGAGAAGCTCAAGTTACACAATTGTCAATTCCTACCCGGTGATGATCAACTGAATATTCCTGATATTCTAGAGTGCAGCAGGAGACTTGTGGAATTGGATTTAACTATATCTCGTAACATCACTGTAGAATGCATGGAGTTGGAGTCGTCAGTGTTAGAGAAGTTGATTTTGCAACATTCAAAGATAAATGATATACATCTTATAAAGTTGGGGAGGATATGCCCCGGATTGATGCACCTTGATCTGGCGGATTGTGGTGCAGTGACAGAAGAAGGGATAAAGGAAGTGGTTAAATCGTGTACACGACTGAGATACTTGAGCATAAGTTGCTGTAAAAAAGTGGATATCAATGTGATACCATGGATAGTTGCAAACAGACCATCCTTGAGGAAACTGATGTCATCATCTCCCAACTACCCAGACGACGAAAACCAGAAACTCTTCCAGCAGCAAGGCTGTTTTGTCCTCAAGGATCCAACCTATCCTTGCGATAAGTATATTTTATTTGGTCTTACGTAATATGTTTGTAATTTGTAATTATGTTTATTGAAATAACTCTAATAAGTACACTAGTAGATTGTTGTTGCAATTTACTGTGTCTGAATGTTTAATTTCCGCTTTCATGATCAAGATTTGTATCGTTGTATGAGATTCTAGCCCAATTCTTAATTTCTGCTGTTAACATTGCTGTGCCTTGGTCTTAAATTTGAGGATAGTCCTGTTGATTTTTATGTTAGAAATGTAGTTTACTTTAGACATACAGGAAGATATCCATCAGAATATACAGTTGTTAGATTAAATTAAGAAAACTCGCTAGTATTAACCAAATGAGTATCACAAATTCACAATACATTTATCAGATGAATCAATAGTACATGCAGGTCATCAATCAACTGGACTTTTTAATGTCATTTTGACAAATTAGAGAGAAATAGAATATAATGGCTTTTGTATTGCTTGTTTATTATTCATCAATAGGTTGAGTATTTATACAAAACCTAAGAACATAAGATAGGAAACAATCTTCCTAAAAGATATACTTAAATAATATCTTAACATATAATAAACCTAAATATATTATTCTCCTAATAAGATCAATACGGAAATTCCGATATTATCTCTAACACCCTCCCGCAATCGTAACGGCAGTAACACGAACGTTGCGATTGAAAATTCTTCAAATTGTTGAAGCCGAGATGCACACTCTTGTGATGTCGCCTTCAATTTTTTTTCTTCTTCAATGATGAGAACGTTCATCTTTTCGAACTCATCTGTCATCAATCAAACAGGAACGTCATTCTTTTCGAACCTGCAAATATAACAATTTTTGGTTTTTCCAGAGCAAAATCGAGCTCCAATCAAATATTGGTTTTTCAAAGTAAACCACACTCAAATTTCTTATTGGTCTTTTAGAGTAAACCACACTCAAATCTCTTATTGGTTTTTCAGAGTAAACCACACTCAAATTTCTTATTGGTCTTTCAGAGTAAACCACACTCAAATCTCTTATTGGTTTTTTTAGAGTAAAACCAAACTCATATCCAAAGGAGCAAAATCATGCTCGAATGAACTCACAAAAAAGAAAAAAAAAATTGCACAGCAGAATTTTTGGGTAAAATTTATGAATCCCGCCGGTGAGTTTAATTTTCTAACCCACCGGCAGGGGGGAAATTTTTGTGAATGGCCCCAAGATTTAACCTGCTCTTGATACCATGACAAATTAGAGAGAAAATAGAATATAATGGCTTTTGTATTGCTTGTTTATTATTCATCAATAGGTTGAGTATTTATACAAAACCTAAGAACATAAGATAGGAAACAATCTTCCTAAAAGATATACTTAAATAATATCTTAACATATAATAAACCTAAATATATTATTCTCCTAATAAGATCAATACGGAAAATATATCACACATATATTTTCCGATATTATCTCTAACACATTTGCACTCAGTTTGCAGGACTCAAAAAGAGAGATTTCAGTTTTTTTTTTTTTTTTTTTTTTTTTTTTTTTTTTTACTTGGCTTCAAATGGCGCAATCTTGTACTAGTAATTCATGAATTTGAGAAGTTCAGAGAGACTAATTCTGATGCAGAGAATGCAATATTGATTGTTTTACCCCTGGCCAGCACATTTAGGAGTTCGATCAGGAGAATAGCAAACCCGAAAACAGAATCTTAATTCTATTACCAACCATCCATGTGATTCACATTTCATATCGTTTGTTATAAGGTTATAACAACAGAAGGTCCTGTGTCAATTTCGCCAGTTACAAATAGCATTTTTTCTACCAGTGAAAGAACCAGATAGTGATTTTAAATGAACCGGGTCCTCCATAAAGAGCTAGTTCATAATCATCTTGAGATAGATGTTGCTACCTATATCAATTGTTTCCAGACCACCCTTAACTTTCCACATAATTCTTGTCCTAGCATCCATGAAGGTTGGTCGGATGTTGATACCCAAACATTTGCCCAGGCCCTGAGAGATAACTTCAAAGGAGATCGAAGTTTGGTCAAGATCTCCTTAGAAAAAGATAACTGCTAAATCAGATTCTGGTGAAGATATTTCAAGATCTTCTCACCTTAACATCGCCTCAGCAGTTAGAGGAAACCATTGACTAGATCCAATCACAGTTTCTCTAAAAGATATAGGCTTAGAGGTCTTGGTACTATCCTTATCAAGCAAGTTAACATCAGAATGTATAACAGAAGATATATGATCCAACATAGGGTTAGACTTATCAACACTCAGTTGAACATCCTTCATATGTAGATCAGGATCATCCAATTTATCTTCCTACATTCAAAAGGGAAAAATAAAAAACACCTTATAGGATGCTCTAAAAAGAAAACGAAGCACGAACTATCTCTAGACTTAATTAACTCCCACGGACTCCACACCCCGAGGTGTGAAGGTGATCCCTAATTACTAAAGAAGAAAAGAGAAAGAGCAAAAACTCATAAACCCCATTCAATAACACTCACCAGTCACCACACCAGTTTTTGTTCCTATCAACAATGGCGTCATATCTCTCAATCGACATTGCCAAAGCTTCAACCTTTATAACCCTAGCTACTAGGCATACTTTCCACCACCCTCTTCGCAAGCCCTAATTTCCTCTCACCCCTTTTCACCATAAACCTTATCACTCTATCACTAGGCATACTTTCCACCACCCTCTTCGCAAGCCCTAATCTCATACACTTGAGTTATTTTGCTCAAGTCTTATGGTATTTTGTTTAAAACCTTGTGTTATTTTGATAAAATAATAATTCGTATTTTATTAACTTATAGAAAATTTGCGAGGAAGGTCCTTTTATGAGGTCGACCTTGTGTGGAAGGTCCTTTTATGAAAAAGGTGACACGAAAGGTCCTTATATGAACATTGGGTTGTGAGTAGGGGTGTTCAAATCCGGGTACCCGGAGTTTCGGGTAATGGTTAATTCGTCCCATGTCCCGACCCGAATTTCTTGGGTACCCGGAACCCGGGTACCCGAATTATTCGGGTCAGGACATAGGGTACCCGGATTTCTTTTTTTTTTAAAAAAAAAAAAAATAGCAATAAAAAAAACTGCTGTAATTTAATTTTTAAAACTGCTGCATTTTAAAAAAAATTCCAGATTTCCATATTGTAGTGCGTGAAGGAACTCGAAGCACTGAGTCGCGTGAACAACTGAACATGTTCTGCTACATACTCAATTAGATAAACTAAGACAAAAGTCATAAAACACCACTACACCATTAACAACAAATTATCAAGCTTGTATTGTCTCATTCTTAATCGGATTCCTAGTTTTCTTCACCCAAACTTCAAAATGGCAGCATTTGTATGAATTGTATCAACCAAACAGTAATTAAGCTTTCGAATTCAAAACTAAAAGCGAAATCGAAGCTCGTACTATACTCGCCGTTTCACGTGGTTGTGCAATTGTGCCGCTACGATGAGAGTTCTATTTCGCGGTTGTGCTTGTGCCGCTGTCCGTGAAGGAACTCAAGGCAGGAAGAGAGAGAGAAAGGCAGGAAGCAGACCCATGAAGGAACTCAAGGCAGGAAGGAGAGAGAGGAAGAGCAAGAGAGGAAGAGAGATAGAGAGGCGCTTGATGAGAGAGAAAGGCAGGAGAGGCGTTTGATGAGGAACCCTAATTGCAAACTGAATGGGCTGGGCTTAGTTTGAGGGAGGGTGTTTTTTTTTTTTTTTTTTTTTTTTTAAATTTTAATTTATTGTCGGGTAACCGGGTACCCGAGAATTAAATAGTGCGGCCCATGTCCCGATCCGATTAACTGACAATTTTCCCGGGTTGGGTACCCGACCCGAATTTTTTTTTTTCTCAAATTTCCCATCGGGTATTTACCGGGTCATCGGGAAATCGGGACGGGACAATCGGGTCGGGTTTTTTTGAACACCCCTAGTTATGAGGAGGGTCCTTTGACCAAATTCCGGCGTTGACCAATTTTTTCCGGCCAAAAATAATTACGTGATGTAATAGTCATATATATAGTGCAAAAAGTGATGAATAGTGCAAAAAGTCCATTGTTGCAATATTAATAGAACGGAGGAAGTATATAATAGTCATATATATAACCAACAACTGATTAAATATAGTATACGACACAAATACTTCGTATATAGGTATGGATACTGATAATTTTATATAAATAAAATATACGGAGTGAATATTACTAAGATTTATCCTTACCTTAATTATAAAAAGGTTAACAAAACTCTTATAATAGTGCAGTGACATTTATATATCTAAAAATGTTCTTTTTACATATATTTTCCCCCATTTAATTTTAAATGCCTTAAAATTGTCTCTTGAATTCGCTAAATTGATTTAAAAGGTTATGTTTATTTCAATATTTAAAGCCATTTACTATTTTCATTTCCTTTTGTTTTAATTTTTCTATTTAGAATTTATTAGACTATTAGGTTTCAAGATCGAAGTCAATATCTTTTTACCATACAATCACTAAATCAAAGTCGCTCAACTAAAGTTTTGGACATTGCATAGCTACACAACATCCAACACATTTAATGATCACATGCAAATAATTTTAATAAAACTACGCATTCGATATAAGTTATTAAACAATCTAACTATATATACATTATGATAGGTTTATATCTTTCATATTAACAAAAATTTACAAATGTTATTATCATATTTTGAAAAAAAAAATAGACTTTGGAGTTTTGTATAAGATAGATAAAGGATAAGTTAATTCCCGTCATATATGCTTTGAGTTTTGGGTGTTCTATCCGGTTCACCCTTTCCAGATTTGAGGATCAGCTCTAGGTTATTAGGTTCCACTCCCTTTCTGATTGTTGTTGCAGGGGAGTACACAGGTCCTCCGATCCCTACCAAGTGTAGTCTCAATCACCACTACACCAACAACCAATTGGTGTAGTGGTGATTGAGACTACACTTGGTATGGAGGACACGTGTTATAAAATATTATATTATATACGTATACTTTTTTATATTATACAAAATATTATATTATATACACATACTATTATAGTTAAAAGTATTATTATGTATAAAACAACATAAATTATTGCACATGATTGTTGTATATCTAGTATTGTACATGAGCAATGCACGATTTTTAAATCAAAATGTTAGTTTTTCTAAAAGAAATTCATAAGTAATTGCATTGTTAATACGAATATTACAATTTAAAACATGAGTAATAGTTATAATACATTTTATATCTATCCCTTTTTCGTCAAATGTCTAATTCAATTTAACTTTTATTCCTCTTGTTTAGATTGGTTATTGGTTCAGAGCCTTAATAATTATCAGTATCCAAAAATAATTACGTGATGTAACATAATCTTGAACATAAATTTAAGTGGTCACGTGCACATCATGTGATTATTTTTGGCTGGAAAATCTTGGTCAATGCCGGAATTTGGTCAAAGGACCCTCCTCGCAACCCAATGTTCATATAAGGACCTTTCGTGCCACCTTTTTCATAAAAGGACCTTCCACACAAGGTCGATCTCATAAAAGGACCTTCCTCGCAAATTTTCCATAAGTTATTAACATGTACAAATTTTAAAAATAACTTATATATAAATTGAAATAATAAGAGGTTTACATCAAAATAACATAAACTAGATGAAGCTCGTGCGATGCACAGTTTGTTTAAATTTTTTAAAATAATTTTTTTATATGCTTCCTCTGTTCTTTTTACTTGACGTGCTTCTTTTATCACGCTTGCCAATGCAAAACTTTAGCGATTAATGACTTTAATTCTCCATAAGTAAAAATTATAAAAGTTATATATTACGATAGTATTTACTGAGACGAATTCAAAAAGACCCCACATGACGGTCAAAGGAGAGGTGATGAATAGTATAAAAGTCAAAGCGGATCAAGTAAAAAAGAACGGATGAAGTATATTTAACGAACGTGCCCCGGAGCATTGGATAAGCATTTAAAATCTTACCTAAAGTGGTTAATTTGGAAAAGCATGACAAAATCACGCATCGATCGGTATAATTAATGTTAATTTTAATTTAATATTTCTACTTTTAACTAGCTTATCCAACGCCCCGAAACCTTCGTTAACATGCCATGTTAAAATAACATAAATTTTATAAATTTGAAGTAGCATAGAAAAAAAAGGATTATAATTCTCTTATTACAACACCTCTAATTATTTATTCTTAGGGTGTTTTTTCAAGTTTGACTATTATCTTACACCCAATCCAAGCACGCCTCCAATCTTCGCCACCGTTATTCACCACTTTCTCTCCTCCAAATCGCCGGAATTCCATCGGGATCCCCGCAGTTTTTCCGCCACAGCTTCTTCGTCGATGGCGGCTTCTGCAGAGTTTACGGAAGAAGATGATGTTGTCACCAAATTTCCTCCAGATAATCGTGTTCCTGCAACTATCATCTCCGGATTTTTGGACTCCGGAAAGGTAATTTAATTGAGTATTTTGCTTTTTGAATTTGTTTAAGTTTTAATTTGCTATTTGAATTGTTTATTTAAATTCAAATTCACATACTTGTTAGTTTCAAATTGCTAATTGAATTGGTTTGACCGTTTGAGTTTAAATTTGCTGATTGAATTGGTGAAGTTTTAATTCACTTACTATAGTTAGTATCAGTGTAAGGCTTATATTTTTTCATAGTACTGATTGTCTGATTAGTTTTAATTTGCTTAAATTAACAATTGAATCAGTTAAGTTTAGATTTTATAGTATTAGTCAGTTTCTGCTTAAATTGGTAAATGAGTTGGTTAAGTTTAAATTCATAGTAGTATTAGTTAGTTTCAATTCATATACTATAGTTAGTCAGTATCAGTTTGATTATTTTTCTATTTGAATCGGTTAAGCCTTATGTTTTTTTATAATTCTGATGAGTTTTATTTACTACCTCCGTTACATATTATTTGCAACGATTAGACATTTGTTCTCTCTACTTTATGTCAAATCGTTGCAAATAATATGTAACGGAGGTAGTATTACTAATTGAATCGTATAAGTTTAGATTATTTTGCTAATTGAATTGGTGAAATTTAAATTCACATACGTAGTACTATAGTTAGTTTCGGTTTGATTATTTTGCTAATTGAATTGGTTAAGGCTTATATTTTTCATAGTACTGATTTGTTTTAAATTGCTTAAATTGCTAATTGAATTGATATGTTTAGTTTCTTGTAGTACTAGTTAGTCTTAATTTGCTTAACTTGCTAATTGGATTGGTTAATGTTAAATTCATATACTACTAGTTTGTTTCAATCTGCTAATTTTGCTAGTTGAATTGGTATAGTTTATATTATAGACTTGTAAGTTTTATTTTGATTTTTTTGCTGATTGAATAGATAAAGTTTTATTAAGTATCGCCTTTTATGGGAAAAAGGTAAGTTCTTAAGTAATTATGCTTTTCGAGATGGCAGTCCTGAACTAATCATTCATCTAGCAGCTTTGGTGTGAAGTTGTAACTTTGAATTTAGTTAATTAGTGACAGGATTATATAGTAAGATGGTCAAAACTACCCCATTTTTATTAATAATTACCCCATATTCATATGATCATATTAAAGACTGCCTCTTTGCGTAAAGTATACTTTCATAAGCCACTCCATATCGAGTAAATAAAACTCAAATATCTTATCGTATATCAGTCTTATGGAAGTAATATTATTTTAGCTTCTAATTGGATTTAGAAATACCTTATTTGTTGAAATTTATGGTGATGTCAATATAAACATAGTATTGTAAATTTGTAATCTTTATATTTATGGATTGATCTTAGTAATCGGCCTTTTATACAGAATTGTTGGTCTCTTTTTTTTTTTTTTTTGGGTTCATACGAGTGGAATGTGTGTAACTATATCAATGAGTTTTCTTCTTACTTTCAATTTTTAGTGGTCTTCAACAGCAATGTTTAACCTTTTATATTGTACAGAAAGTAGAGTACAAGTTAGACATTGAAAGTTTATTTCTCAAAACTATTTGTCGAGATTTTGATCAACACATATAGGTTGAGGTTTTAAAATTTTGGCTTTAAATTTTGTGTATAGGTAACAAGTTAAGGTAATAATAGTGTGGCGTTGAACCATCAACCTTCCTGTAAAGCTTTAGTTCTCCTGTAGCCATGTATACATTTATCCTGGGTATGTTTTACCTTGTAATGCATGAAGCTTTGAGCTAGACCATGATTTTGATTGTTCCACATTGGGTCTTGTTTTGTGGATTCACTATGTATGGTTTCTTTCTGAAATTGATTTACATTTTTATTGACAGACTACATTGTTGAACCATATATTGACTGCTGATCATGGGAAGCGTATTGCAGTAATTGAAAATGAGGTATGTTTTTCAACTATTCATTGTAGATTGCTATACTAAATGTATGATATTTGAATCACCAAAATCTTTTTTGGAAATAGAATTATTCCAAATTTGTGTAGTGCTTGTCTAATGAATGTCAATAAATGTATGTTCTTAACTGAAACTCAGCTTCAATTTTTGTAGATCTAGTGTATTTCTTGTAAATGATACACTTTGGGCTATCAAGTACTAAATTATTTTGATCTCTTTCCCTCTGATGATCCTTTTGAATGGCAGTATGGTGAAGTAGACATTGATGGTTCTTTGGTTGCTGCTAAATCGATTGGAGCTGAAGACATTATTATGCTCAATAACGGGTGTTTATGCTGCACAGTGATCTAGTGAGGATGATTGGAGAATTAGTAGATAGGAAGAGAGGACATTCTGATCATATTGTGATTGAGACTACAGGTATTGGTAATTTACTAAGTATATAAAAATTAATGTTATAGTGATTGTACAATTTTCCATAAAGTCGCTAATTATCTATGTCCGGTTGGTGGTTGGTGGGTGCCTGGGTGGAGGGATAAAGGGAGGACGTATGCCTTCGGATTAAGACTGAACCAATACTACATGTTTTGACTTGTGGGAATGCTAGCCCTAAGGGTGATTATTTAGAAGCTTAAATTAAAATTGCTTTAATTGTACAGAAAGATTATGGCGAATAATGTTTATCCTATCCATAGGTCAAGTGGTTGTTTCAAACACTGCAAAAAAAAAGTGGCCCTTCGCCCCTTCCTAATTTGCAATATGATGGGTTAGGCAATGTATTTCTCTCGATTACATTATGGTTGTGTTGATTTGCAGGCTTACTCCCATCATTCAAACATTTTATGCGGAAGATGTAATCTTTAATGATGTGAAGCTAGATGGCCTGGTGTTGTCACTTTGGTTGATGCTAAACATGCGACGTTACACTTAGATGAGGTTAAGCCTGATGGAGTCGTGAATGAGGCTATAGAGCAAACTGCCTATGCTGATCGTATAATAGTGAATAAGGTATAATTGTTTTTTTGAAAATTAATATAATTCCTTGAGTGTGTTAAATTTGCTTACATACCGCCAAAGCATTTGAAATTTTTTTGAATTTGTATCCCCATGATTTTTATCTGCCTTTTGTTTGTTATATCAAAATAGTTGATTCTTGCACTTATCTTGCTTAGTTGCTTGTTTTAATATTCTTCTAAGTTCTAACTATGAGTTTTTCCACAGACTGATCTTGTCAACGAACCAGATATTGATTCTTTGATACAACGAATAAGGGTTTGTCTCTTTTATAACATCTTTAGTGCCTTGTCTTTATCTATGTCAGATAAATTTCGAAATTATGATGGGACTGTTGATTGTCATTTCTGCAGAAAATAAATCGTATGGCTAATTTAAAGGGAACACAGTTCGGAAATGTTGACCTAGATTATGTTCTTGGTATTGGAGGTTTTGACTTAGAAAGGTGATGCTCTTTCCCTGAATTTTTACATGTAATGTGATATTTTTAAAGAAAATTTTCCAACTGTGATAAGAATGGTTTATACCATCAACTTTGTATTGTGGTGATTGTCAATTCAGGTATCTGTATGATTTTTAAGTTAAATTTCTAGTCATCTTGACATTGCGAATGCTGCAAGAGATATTTGATTATGTATACCTCATGCAAACTCATGCAAGTAGCTCGAAGTAGATTTCTATCCAAACAACTTGCATGAAGTAAATTACTTTACGGGTGGCTAATTGGTTGTGGAAGTTGTGTGGTTAGAGAGTGATTTATGGCCGGTGACCGGTAGCATTGGTAGTTTATGGGAGGGAGGTGTTCAATTTCAGAGAGAGGTTAGAAGAGAACTTTGTGAGGTGTGTGTATATATATATATATATATATATATATATATATATATATATATATATATATATATATATATATGTATATATATATATATATGTATATATATATATATATATATATATATATATATATATATATATATATAAGTAGGAGGTTAATGTTTAACAATCATGCTTTAAAAGTTTCGTTTAAGGCACATAGATATACAAAATCCTAAAAAGTCTTGATTTCAAGAAGGGAAAAATGAATTGAGGGTAATAAATTCATATCAAGAAGGTATAAAAAGATTTCTGTTGGAAATGCATGATTATTTTGGTTTTTAGAAGCTGATTTTTGTCAAATAATTGACAGGATAGAGAGTGCAGTTACAGAAGAAAGTTCGAAAGAAGATCATGAATGTCATGATCATGATCATAATCATGACCATGAACATAACCACGAGCACAAGCATGAACACAAACATGAACACGAGCATGGTAAATGCTCATAATTTTTCTTCCTTTATCTGTTATTAAGTCTTGTAATATCCTGGACCCCTGTACCATTTGTATTAACATAGAAATCGATCAGGATAATGTCTCATTTGTATGAATCAATTTTGTCACTAACTGCAGAACATCATCATGATCATCATTCACATGATCACACACATGATCCGGGAGTTTCTTCTGTCAGCATTGTTTGTGAAGGGAGCTTGGACCTTGATAAGGTTAGTTTGAGGGTTTAGCAATTATCAGCCATTATGCTGACCTATGTTACTTGGACTCGGATGAAGTGTCAAATTAAATTAGACACGGGTGTCCAAGCATCGGACTCGTCCATTTTCTTGGAAAAAGTTGTGTTTTTAGTTAAAAATGAAGTGTCCAAGTGTCGGTGTCTGACACGTGACGTGTCGTGTCGACACGGACACATGAGGTAAATGAAAGAGTCCGAATAACATAGATGCTGACGTTCTTCTTTTCTGTGATTTTATCAATGCAGTTCTGGTTGCCTTTTCACTTTCAAGTTTGTCTAAGAACTGCTGTCTTAAATTTCAGGAGAACATGTGGCTAGGTACTCTATTACTGGAAAAAAGCGAAGACATATATAGGATGAAAGGTCTTTTGTCTGTTGAGGGTATGGATGAAAGATTTGTATTTCAGGTATGAAGCCCTTCCACACTGTCATTTGAAAGGGTACATCCATTTATTATTCTCCTCATGGCAAACTAATCCCCGCTCTGTTGTTAAAAGACCTATCTCCTAATAGCAATCATATATGTCAACTTGTTTGCAATAAGGTGTTCAAAAATACCCGACCCGATTGACCTGCTGACCCGACTGATTTTACTTGTTATTTTAAATTTTTTTTTGAAATTATCCGGGTCGGGTACCCGACCCGGTAAATGATCATGTCTTCAGGTCGGGTTATGGGCCGACCGGTGAGGGTGGCGGGTACCCGCTGACCCGTGAGTTAGTGGTTTTTTATTTTTATTTACAGTATGCTGAATGCGTCATATACGAGTGGTTTATTCAGGGAGGGTTTTAATTCTCATCCAACCTCTATATTCTCTCTCCTCTAGTAGCCGACAATTCCATCCAATCTCTTTCTCTCTCCTTTTTTTTTTTTTTTTTTTTCTCTTACTTAATCCAAATTCTCCCAACACTTTGTTTGGATAGAAGGAAAAGAAGAGAAGAGTAAGGAAGAGAGACAAATTCTCTTGTTAGGGTACAAGATTGGTGAAGGAAAGGGAAAGAGAGGGAGGGATCCATCTTTAATAAGCTTATCCATCCAAAATTGGAGAGATTTAGAGGGAAAATAGAGCTCACCTTCCCTTCCCTTTCTTTTCCCTTCCCTTCATTCTTTTTCCCTCCCCTTCCTTCTTTGTTATTTTAACAAATCGTAAAACTCCGTGCATGGAGTAATGGAGCAAGTATCTTAAAACGAAGGGAGTAATCTAGAGTAGAAGTTCTTGCCTAGAAGGTCAAATTGGTGAAGCCCTTGGAGATAAGCATTTGTGTTACATGTGATAGTTTGAAATTGTATTTGATTGTTATTACAATTTACTGTGTCCAAATTGAATGTTCAATTTTCACTTTCTTGATCAAGATTTGTATGATGAGACTACTCCCATTTCTTTTATTCTGATGTGTACAGACGTACAGTACCTTGCCTGGGTTTGTATTTTTAAGATAATCTTGTATTTCAAGATAATCATTTCGAGAATATAATGCAATATTGTTTGTTTTCCCCCAGGCCAGCACACTTAGGAGTTCGTCTGAGAATAGCAAAACTCGAAAAACAGTATCTTAATTTCATTATCCTCCATTCATATTTCATTTCCGAGTTTGAGTATTATTCATGTCATTAGTACGCACTCTTACAGCCCATTTGATATAAGATCATTAGGAGGATCACTGAGTAACAAACTCTAAACGCTAAGACAACAACTATATTATGGTTTCCAGTAAAGTATAACATACCTCAACATTGTTTTTCCAATAATCTCTATTATGGTAGCAAGTACTTTGTAGCATTTAAGCTCTAACAACTTAGGCCAAGGGGTAAAAACAGAGGAAAAAGCAGCAACTGAAATCACACAGTAGTACAATACTACATACTACGAGTACGTATATTGTAGGATCTTGCAGGTAAAAAGCGCATGGAACATAAACAAAATGACACTAATCTATAAGAAATAATATAATCACGTGAGATCCTGTCAGATTCGGTTTAACGTGTAATTTAAGAATATTGATATAATTTTTTTTATAATATTTGCATGTATAAAATTGGAAACAATCGTGTTAAAACGTGTTCTAAGAATGCAAAAAGTCAAAGAAAGCAAACAAATACAAGAAATTTTATTTTTAGCAGGAAATTTTAGTAACCATATTTAGGTGATTAATGCACGTAATGGAAACTATGTCAGTGCACAACATATTAAAAAAAAAAAAAAAAACAAAACTGAAATTACAAGTTGATAAATTTTTTTTTTTTTTTTAATGAAAACCAAAAATAGGAAACAAGAAAAAGGTGTTTCCACTTTTCTGTTGTCAGTTTTCAAAATTATTATAATTTTAACAGGTTTAAATAATTTTTGATTCATTATGGGACATATATCCTATATTTTTAAAAACCAAAAAACAGAAAACCACAACAATGCCAAACGAACCCTTAAAAAAAAAAACTGAAATTACAAGTTGATAACCTTTTTTTTTTTTTTTTTTTAAAGAAAGCCAGTCAAAATATTAAAATCAGATTAAATTGTTATATGTAAAAGAAAGTCAAAGCTCAAAAAGATCAGATCACATTGTAATAAGTCACAACTTGAAAAGATCAAACCAAATTGTTATGTTAAGGCAACCAAGTCAAAAGAAATACATTTTCTCATGTTGTTAATGATCTGATCTGATTCCATCCATTAGTGCAGCAGATGGAAATGGAAGAAGAAGACGGAAGCAAAGAATTGTTAGACGAATGCTGGGAGATGATCTTTAATCGTCTCAAGCATGAAAGTGACCAAGAATCAATCACTTTAGTCTGCAAGAGATTCCTGTCAATCTCCAATTCCTTACGACTTTGTATAAATCTCTCAGATCATACACCAAACTCAATTATCCCTAAGCTGCTGCAAAGATTCTCCAAGCTTAAGAAGATACAGTTCTGCAGTGACTTCAGAGGAGACCTGGATGAAGCTGTTGTTGCGATTGCAAGATCCGGGTTGGACTTGGAAGAGTTGTCGGCTTTGTCAAATGAGCAAAGTCAAGGAGCAGTTTGGTTAGAGGAGCTGAGTTCAAACATGAAGAATCTGAAAGTACTCAAGATTACTGGTGGAGAAGGGGATGCTGATTTTGTCAGAGTAGCAGACTTGTTCCCTAAACTCGAAGAAATGTATATCGAGGGTGATGAACATATGACTGATGAAGGAATGGATCATATGTCATCCAAGCTCAATGGATTACTCAAGGTTGACCTTTTTAGGAAAGAACATCTTTCAGATAAGTCCCTTGTTTCTCTATCAAAAAACTGTCCATTACTAGAGCATGTTGAAATTAGTAATTATAATTTTATCACACAAAAAGGAATTTCATTCCTTGTTAACAATAGCCATAATCTAAAATTATTATATATATGTAAATTTTTGAATATTGATTCATTTGGAGTCAACGGCTCTTCTAATTTCCCTACCAACTTAAGATCTCTAAGGCTTGAATATGTAGACATATCGGATGAGTTTCTGTTTTCTATAACAGAAGCACGGATTCATCTTACCAACTTGGCTCTAAGTTATTGTGGAGGTTACACATTTGCTGGGATCTCAAAGCTCCTACAACACTCTTCTCAATCTCTGAATTCTTTAGAGTTGGAGGAAGTAAAGGTAGCAGAATTCCTTACAAATGAGCATATAGAGTACTTGTCCTGTTTTCTCCAAAACCTGACATCAATTAAGCTCTTTAATTGTTCCAAGCTATCTGATTCAGCTTTTCTTATGATCACACAAAGATGCCTTCGTCTGTGCCATTTTGTGATGACTGGTTCAAGCCTCGGAAGAGAAGAATACAATTATGATGGCCTAATGAAGAAGAACCGTGCAATAAAGTACTTGGACCTATCATCTCATGATGAATTTAGGTCTACAGTTCTGAAAAAGCTTCTTAATATATGTCCTGAAGTTGAGAAGCTCAAGTTACACAATTGTCAATTCCTACCCGGTGATGATCAACTGAATATTCCTGATATTCTAGAGTGCAGCAGGAGACTTGTGGAATTGGATTTAACTGAATCCCATAACATCACTGGAGAATACATGGAGTTGGAGTCGTCAGTGGTTGAGAAGTTGATTTTGAAATCTTCAGTGATAAATGATATACTTCTTATAAAGTTGGGGAGGATATGCCCCGGATTGATGCACCTTGATCTGTCTTATTGTAGCGAAGTGACAGAAGAAGGGATAAAGGAAGTGGTGAAATCGTGTAAACGACTGAGATACTTGAGCATAAGTTGCTGTAAAAATGTGGGTATTAACATAATACCATGGATAGTTGCAAACAGACCATCCTTGAGGAAACTGGTGTCATCGTCTCGCAACTACCCAGACGACGAAAACCAGAAACTCTTCCTGCAGCAAGGCTGTTTTGTCCTCAAGGATCCAAACTACATTCCTAGAAATCAGTATATTTTTTTCGGTCTTACTTAGTGTGCTGTTATTTTCAATTGCGTTTATTGAAATAACTCTAGTAAGTACACTAGTAGATTGTTGTTGCAATTTACTGTGTCTGAATGTTTGATTTCCGCTTTCATGATCAAGATTTGTATCATTGTATGAGATTCTCGCTCAATTCTTAAATTCTGCTGTTAAAATTGCTGTGCCTTGGTTTTAAATTTGAGGATAATCCTGTTAATTTTTAAGTTAGAAATGTAGTTTACTTGAGGAAGATATCCATCAAAATATACAATTGTTAGATTAAATTAAATTTACTCGCGAGTATTAACCAAATGAGTATCACAAATTCACAATACATTTATCAGATGAATCAAATAGTATATGTACGATTGTAGGTGTAATCAATCAACTGAACTTTATAATGTCATTTGCACTCAGTTTGCAGGACTCAAGAAGAGAGATTTCAGATTGTTTTTACTTGGGTTCAAATGGCGCAATCCTGTACTAGTAATTCATGAATTTGAGAAGTTCAGAGAGACTAATTATGATGCAGAGAATGCAATATTGATTGTTTTGCCCCTTGCCAGCACATTTAGGAGTTCGATCAGGAGAGTAGCAAAACCCGAAAACAGAATCTTAATTCTATTTTGATTCACATTTCATGTTGTTTGTTATAAGGTCATCACAACAGAAGGTCCTGTGTCAATAACCTTGGTAAATTGGTTATATGGTCTGAACTCTCATTCATAAGTATATAAATCTGTTGAGTTTTGCTAAGGTAATTGTACGTACTACATAGTTAAATTATATAGGTGTCCAACCTCCAATCAAGTAAGTATAACATATGATTTAGATTATTATTGTACTGAAATAGTACATGAACGCATAGGAAACGTACACACTAGTGCAGGGAAGTTTTAGTTAGTTATTATACTTAGTTACAAGATAGCTAGTAATGAAGACTGCACCAGGATCAATTGTTAGCCCAAGCGCGATCAAACACGAAGTATGTACATTGACTTCAATGAAGCCATACTTTCCTGTCTAGAAAGACAGCTTTGCCATTAGCAATTTCATGCTTGCCACCATTATATACGGAGTAGTTGGAGATCAAATGGAGGAAGTATTCAATTGTTTATTCCTTTTAGTTATGTAGTTGTGCGGCTCTTTTAAAATTTTATTGTTTGGGATATAATGGAGCCTATCATTGGTTCACCCATAATCCCATCAGTATATATATATATTTTTAAAAATTTTATTCTTCTCAAATAGGATTTTTGACGACGTTACATACTTTAACACGATTTGTTCTTCAAATATTTTACTCAAATTGAAACTTTAAAATACAATATAGAGTATCAATTATTGGTCTTTTAAGGGTCTGTTCTCATTAACTGAACTCAGCTGAACTGAATTGAATTGAACTGAGCTGTGCTGAACTAAGCTCAGCTGAGCTGAACTGAACTAAATATATTATAAGAGAAGGAAATTAGGAGCTAAAATGAGCTGAACTGAACTGAACTGAAAATAAACGTATGAGAACATGCCCTAAATAAACAACCCCAAACATGCGCAATAAAAGAGTTGTTAAGTTGACCTATTTCGTAAAAAAAAATAAAAATAAATAGTTGACCTATTTTAAACATTGGAGAGAATTCTAAAAGAGATATCCTAGGAGGATAGTTAGCTTAGTTAATTACTCAATTTTTATTATGCTAGAGAATTGAAGAAGATTTATTTGTCAAAAGTCAACGAAAGTCAAGTTTGGTTAGAATTTGAGGCTTTTTAAGTTTTGAATTAAGAGGAATTAAAGTAGGCTTGTATTATATCCCGCATTCGGCATTCCTGTCCTGTATTTGCTACTTTTGAGTTACACTTTTTTTTTCTTTCTTTGGAGTAACTCTTATGTTGAATGGTTGAGTATGTTTTTTTAATGGTTTTAATGGTATACAAAAGAGGCCTAGTTATAAATAAATTAACATTGTAAACATGTACAGAGTAGCTCATAAAAATGACATGTATAATAAACAACTTATGTTAATAAAGGGATTATTAACTTGTATTTTTCCGTCCGTGTAAAAAAAATAAATGTTTTTATGCGGGCTTTGCTTGATGAATAACTCTTGGTTATGAGGGTCTATTCTTATACATTAAAAGTCAGCTCATTTCAGTTCAGTTAAGCTCTTAATTTCCTTCTCTTATAAAATAAGTTTAGTTCAATTGAGTTCAGTCAATTGAGAACAGACCCTTAAACAAACAAACAAAAAAAAAACTCTTGGTTCTTCCATCAAATAAAACTCATAAACCCCCATTCAACAACACTAACCACACCAGTTTTTGTTCCTATCAACAATGGCGTCATATCTCTCAATCGACATTGCCAAAGCTTCAACCTTCATAACCCTAGCTACTAGGCATACTTTCCACCACCCTCTTCGAAAGCCCCAATTTCCTCTCACCCCTTTTCACCATAAACCTTATCACTCTACCACAACTTCTCTCTCCTTCAATCTTCGCCACCGTTTTTCACCACTTTCTCTCTCCTCCAAATCGCCGGAATTCCGTCGGAATCTCCACAGTTTTTCCGTCGCTGCTTCGTCGTCGACGGCGGAGTTTACGGAAGAAGATGATGTTGTTACCAAAATTCCTCCGGATAATCGTATTCCTGCTACTATTATTACCGGATTTTTGGGCTCCGGAAAGGTAATTCAATTGAGTATTTTGCCTAATGTATTTGTTTAAGTTTTAATTTACTAATTGAATTGGTTAATTTTAAATTCAAATTAGTTTTGCTAATTGAATTGGTTTGGGTTTAAATTTACTAATTGAATTCGTGAAGTTTAAATTCACATACTATAATTAGTTTCAGTTTAATTGTTTTGCTGATTGAATTGGTTAAGGCTTATATTTTTCATAGTACTGATTAATTTGCTTAAATTACTAATTGAATCGTTTAAGTTTAGATTTTACAGTATTAGTTAGTTTCTTTGCTTAAATTGGTAATCGAATTGGTTAAGTTTAAATTCATATATTAGTTAGTTTCAATTCACATACTATAGTTAGTCAGCATCAGTTTGATTAATTTGCTAATTGAATTGGCTAAGCCTTATATTTTTCATAGTTTTGATTAGTTTTAATGTACTAAAATTACTAATTGAATCGGATAAGTTAAGATTAATTTGCTAATTGAACTGGTGAAATTTAAATTCTCAGATGCAGTACTATGTTTAGTTTCGGTTTGATTATTTTGCTAGTTGAATATGTTAAGGCTTATATTTTTCATGGTAATGTTTTGTTTTAAATTGCTTAAATTACTAATTGAATTGGTATGTTTAGATTCTTGAAGTACTAATGCTTAACTTGCAATTGGGTTTGTTAATTTTAATTAATATACTACTAGTTTGTTTCAATCTGCTCATTTTTTGTTAGTTGAATTGGTTAAGTTTATATTTATACACTTGTAAGTTCAATTTGATTAGTTTGCTGATTAAATAGATAAATTTTTATTAAGTATTGTCTCTTATGGAAAAAAGGTAAGTTCTTTAAGTAATTATGTTATTCGAGATGACAGTGTTGAACTAATCATTCATGTAGCACATTTGGTGTGAAGTTGTAACTTTGGATCCAGTTAATTAGTGACAGGATTATTTAGTAAGACAGTCAAAACTACCCCATTGTCATTAATAAGCACCCCATATTCAAATGATCATTGATAGGTCGCCCCTTGCATAAAGGATACTTATATAAGCCTCTCCATATCTAGTGTGGAGTAAATAAAAGTCAAATATATCTTATCATACAGAGTCTTATGGAAGCACTATTGTTGTAGCTTCTGATTGGATTAGGAAATACCTTTTATGTTGGAATTTATGGTTATCTCAATGTAAATATAGTTGTAAATTTGTAATCTATATATCTATGGATAAATCTTATTAATCAATCTATTATACAGAATTGTTGGTTCCTTAATTTTTTATTTTTTTTGGTTTATTTGAGTGGAATGTATGTAACTATATCAATGATTTATCTTCCTACTTTCAATTTTTAGTGGTCTTCAACAGCAATGTTTAACCTTTTATATTGCACAAAAAGTAGATTACAAGTTAGACTTTTAAAGTTTATTTCTCAAAACTATTTGTCAAGAATTTGATCAACACATATAGGTCGAGGTTTTCAAATTTTGGCTTTAAATTTTGTATATAGGTAACAAGGTAATAGTGTTTGGAGTGCATTGTACCATCGATTTACTACTAGTTTGATAAGTGCCTGTAGCCATGTATACATTTATTCTGCATATGTTTTACCTTGAAGTCCATGAAGCTTTGAGCTAGATCATGATTTTGATTGTTTCAGATCGGGTCTTGTTTTGTGGATTCACTATGTATGCTTTCTTTCTGAAATTGATTTACATTTTTATTGACAGACTACATTGTTGAACCATATATTGACTGCTGATCATGGAAAGCGTATTGCAGTAATTGAAAACGAGGTATGTTTTTCAACTTTTCATTCTAGATTGCTATAGTAAATGTATGATATTTGAATCTCCAAAATCTTTTGTGGAAATAGAATTATTCCAAATTTGTGTAATGCTTGTCTAATGAATGTCAATAAATATATATTCTTAATTGAAACTCAGCTTCAATTTTGGTAGATCAAGAGTATTTCTTGTAAATGATACACTTTGGAGTTTGGACTATCAAGTACTAATATGTTTTGATCTCTTCCCCTCTGATGATCCTTTTGAATGTCAGTATGGTGAAGTAGACATTGATGGTTCCTTGGTCGCTGCTAAATCTATTGGAGCTGAAGACATTATTATGCTCAATAACGGATGTTTATGCTGCACAGTGAGGGGTGATCTAGTGAGGATGATTGGAGAATTAGTAGATAAGAAGAGAGGGAATTTTGATCATATTGTAATTGAGACTACAGGTACCTGTAATTTATTAAGTATATAAAAATTTATGTTATAGTGATTGTACAGTTTTCCATAAAGTCGTTAACTATCTATGTCTAATTAGTGGTTGGTGGGTGGAGAAATAAAGGGAGGACTTGTGCCTTTGGATTTAGACTGAACCAATGCTACATGTTTTGACTTGTGGGAATGCTAGCCCTAAGGGTTGTTTTTATAAGCTAAAATTAAATTTTTTAATTGTACAGAAAGATAATAGCTAATAATGCTTATCCTGTCCATAAGTCAAGTTGTTGTTTCAAAAAAAAAAAAAAAAAAAAGAAAAGAAAAAAAAAATTGGCTGTTTCTAAGCAATATGATGGGCTAAGCAATGTATTTTTCTTGATTACATTATGATTGTGTTGATTTGCAGGCTTAGCAAACCCCGCTCCTATCATTCAAACATTTTATGCGGAAGATGTTATCTTTAATGATGTGAAGCTAGATGGTGTTGTCACTTTGGTTGATGCTAAACATGCGACATTACACTTAGATGAGGTTAAGCCTGATGGAGTAGTAAATGAGGCTATAGAGCAAATTGCCTATGCTGATCGTATAATAGTAAATAAGGTATAATTGTCTTTTTAAAAATTAATATAATTCCTTGAGTGTGTGTTAAATTTGTTTACATACCGCAAAAGCATTTGAAAGAATTTTGAATTTGTTTCCCCATTATTTTTTATCTGCCTTTTGTTTGTTATATCAAAATAATTGAAACTTGCAATTGTCTTGCTTAGTTGCTTGTTTTGATATTCTTCTAACTATGAGTTGTTCCACAGACTGATCTTGTCAATGAACCAGATATTGATTCTTTGATACAACGAATAAGGGTTTGTCTCTTTTATAACATCATAAGTGCCTTATCTTTATCTTAGATAAATTTCAAACTTATAATGGGACTGTTGATTGTGGTTTGTGCAGAAAATAAATCGTATGGCTAATTTAAAGCAAACACAGTTCGGAAATGTTGAACTAGATTATGTTCTTGGTATTGGAGGTTTTGACTTAGAAAGGTGATGCTCTTTCCCTGAATTTTTACATATAATGTGATTTTTTCTTTAAAAAAATTCCAACTATTTAAGGAATTCTTCAAAGTTGTACTTTTCTTAGTGTTTAATGATAAGAATGGTTTATACCATGAACTTTGTATTGTGGTGATTCTCAAGTCAAAGGTATTTGTATGATTTTTAAGTTAAATTTCTAGTCATCATGACAATGCAAATGCTGCAAGAGATATTAGATTAGATATATATGTGGAATTGCAAATAATCTACTAGGATATTAAAGCATTAATGTGATTGGGGGAAGGAAGACCTCACAAATAGATGGCTTAAGTTTGTATCATTCACATTTTGACAAACCTCACCATAATTTGACAACTAAATAGCAAGTTGTCAAAAGGAAGTTAAATAACACTGTGATACAGTTTTTAAGCTACTTGATTATGTTTTGAAATGAGCTAGATTAGTGATATTTATAATTTTTAAAGTACCTCTAAATAGTCATATGTCACAATTTGACCTTTATAATTAATATTATCTATAGTAGTGAATTTATTATGTCAAAAACTTTGGATTATTTATAGTACTCCGTATTAAAGTTCATTTTTAGATCTAATTTTGGTAAAAAATAATTACAATATGCTAAAAAAAAAGTCTGAACACAACCTTCAATATCGCCAATTATCCTTTTTATTTGGCAATAACTTGGTACTACATGCATCCAATGATTCTTTTGCTAATATCATTAAAAAAAAAAATTTGGGTTGGTGCGGGAGGGGAGAACCAATAACATTGTATAAGCTATTGTAAGTAGATCTATGTACTTGATGCAAGGTTCCAGTTTTAGTCATTATACCTCATGCAGTAGATCTATTTACTTGGAGAATGTTGTGCCTATCCAAACAACCTGCAAGAAGTAAACTAATTTACTGGTGGTGCAGTTGTGTGGGTAGAGAGTGATTTATGGCAGGTGATTGGTAGTTTTTTTTTTTTTTTTGGTGTGTGTGTGTGGGTGGGGTGGGGGGGGGGGGGGGGGGAGGTGTTCAACATCAGAGAGAGGGTAGGAGAGAACTTTGTGAGCTGTATATATATATATTGGAATATAAGTAGGAGTTAATGTTTAACAATCATGCTTTAACGCTTTGTTTGGATAGCAAAGAAGGAAGGAAAAGAAGGGGAGGGAAAATGGAGGAAGGGAAGGGAAAAGAAAGGGAGGGGGAGGTGAGCTCCATTTTCCCTCCAAATCTCTCCAATTTTGGAGAGATTATGGTTATTAAAGAGAGAGGGAAAATGGATCCCTCCCTCTCCTTCCCCTTCCTTCCCCCAATCTTTTACCCAAACAAGAGATTTTGTCCCCCTCCATTTCTCTTCTCTTCTTTTCCTTCCATTTCTTCCTATCCAAACAAAGTGTAAAAGTTTCATTTAAGGCACATACATATACAAAATCCTAAAAAGTCTTATCTCAAGAAGTGAAAAATGAATGAGGGTAATAAATTCATATCAAGAAGGTATAAAAAGATTTCTGTTGGAAATGCATGATTAATCTGGTCTATAGAAGCTGATTTTTTGTCAAATAATTGACAGGATAGAGAGTGCAGTTACAGAAGAAAGCTCGAAAGAAGATCATGAATGTCATGATCATGATCATGACCATGAACATCACCACGAGCACAAGCATGAACACAAACATGAACACGAGCATGGTAAATGTTGATAATTTTTCTGACTTTATTTGTTACTATGTCATTTAATATCCGGGACTCTGTTCCTCATAATAGAAATCGATTATGTTATAACAATGTCTCATTTGTATGAATCAATTTTGTCACTAACTGCAGAACATCATCATGATCATCATTCCCATGATCACACACATGATCCGGGAGTTTCTTCTGTCAGCATTGTTTGTGAAGGGAGCCTGGACCTTGATAAGGTTAGGTTTGTGGGTTTAGCAACTTTCAGCCATTATGCTGACGTTCTTCTTTTCTGTGATTTTATCAATGCAGTTCTGGTTGCTTATTCACTCTTGAGTTTGTCTAAGAACTGCTGTCTTAAATTTCAGGCAAACATGTGGCTAGGTACTCTATTACTGGAAAGAAGCGAAGACATATATAGGATGAAAGGTCTTTTGTCTGTTGAGGGTATGGATGAAAGATTTGTATTTCAGGTATGAAGCCCTTCCACACTGTCATTTGAAAGGCTACATCCATTTATTATTCTGCTCATGGCAACCTAATCCCTGCTCTTTTGTTAGAAGACCTATCTCAACTTATTGTTTGCATAGGGAAATTATATAGAGTAGAATTTCTTGCCTAGAAGGTCAAATTGGTGAAGCCCTTTAGGAGAATCTTCTCGACTTCTCTGAAATGTCTCTAGGGGCTGGGTTTATATCAACCAAATGGCTTCATAAATTTTTGTTAAGCTCAGTCCATTCTTAATTTATCCTTTCCCATTCAATGTGTGAAAAGAATCATTTTTTTTTAAAGCTCGAGTCCTGATGCATACATTATGGGCCCTAAAATCTAACTTTTCTTTATTAGTCCAGTAACACTTCCAGTGCCCACTACAATTTATTTGTTATCAACATGGTTTCTTATGCTTTATTATTCCTCCCCTCGTACTGTTAGGCTACCACCAATTAGAACTTTATTACTTTCACAGTTTTACCGAGTTCAACTCCTTGATGAAACAGAATTGACATTCTTATTTCACCAATGCTTACCTCCTTGATCCCATCCCAATTTTCTTGTATTGATTCTCTTGGTAGCTTCTAGGCTTGTAAGCCCTTAAGGCTTTCATAAGGAGTATTGATTGCTAAATATTGGTTTTAAGCACTACAAGTTTTTATTGATTGAAAGATCTGCATGGAACACCAGAGTTTTCATCTCTATTTTCCCCATTTTGTTCATGCGTGCTAGTTATACACGTGATACCAATGGATGATGTGGAATATGTTTTCTCAGTGTAACACAATCTTTAAAATTTGCTTCTTTATTTGATCTAATCTTTACTCCAGCAGTTAACAAAACTTGTTATTGATTGTTTCAAAAAAAAAAAACTAGTTATTGATTTATTGACTCATTGTTAATGATGTGTGCAAGACTGCAAGTTGAGCGATTTATCACACCTTTAGTTGTATATATTTTTTTTATTATATTGCTGTATCTCTGAATGGCTGTTAATTTCTTCTTTCTCCAGGGAGTTCATGATATATTCCAAGGTTCACCAGATCGTCCATGGGGACCCGATGAACCAAGGATCAACAAAATTGTATTCATTGGAAAGAACTTGGATGGCCAGGAACTTGAAAAGGGATTCAAAACTTGTTTATTGTGATGTAATGTATTTTAGAAAATACATAAGAAAACTATACATAGGCTCATTAGATTGTCATTGTTTGTTGTAACATTATATCTCCGAGTTCATTGTTACTAGGGAAGTTACACTTCAAATTTCAAGAAAATTGTGAGTTTGTGACTATTTCATTTTTGATATTTAATAAGATCATGTCGTTCATAAATTCATTTTCATTATCGTTATTTCTGATAAATGGTTTGCATGTTACTGGTAGGGGATTCATTTGCTGTGTAGGTAAATGGAAAACAGTATGGTGATTACGAAAAATAACATAGCTTGTCCATGTATCACAAGGTCTTTCGCCAGGCTGTTATTTCTCCTAGTCTCATTCTTCATATTATGCAAGATTGGGTTTCTCGGAGTTCTGCGGCCGAGGATTTTAAGGCCTCTGCTCGTTTGTCCGGGGTTGTCTCTTATCCTATTAGACAGCTTGCTCGTCTTTCGTCATGTTATCTCACGGGCTCTTCAGATTCTCCTGCTGATATCTGTCTTGTGTTCGATGGTGCTTATAATTCCCAAGATCATGCAGCAGGGGCTGGTTGGATTTTTAGATATCCACATTCTGATACAGTTCTTGGTGGCGGTGCTAGAGCTTTCATTTCATCTTCGGCCTTTCAGTCAGAGTTGCAAGCCTGTTTGTGGGCCCTGAAGGCTGCTGATCGTCATGGTTTTCGCCGTCTGCTGATCTATACGGACTGCTCTACCTTGTTACCTTTCCTTACTAACAAGGGGTGTCGGGATATTTCTTGTTTATGGCTGCTTCAGGACATCAAGGATTTAGTTGCTCGGTTTTCTTCTTGTGTAATTCGGAAGGTTCCTCGTCAGTGGGTGGTCCCGGCTCATTGGTTGGCAACTCAAGCTCGTCAGCGTCGTCTGTTGTTGTGGTCCTTCTAGTTTTTTTTTTTTTTTTTTTTTCTTGCTTCCTTTTGAGTTTTTCGTTGTTTTTTAGCTCGTCTTGTCAAAAAAAAAAAAAAAAAAAACTTTTCCACCTTAATAAAAAAATTTCCCAACAATGATATTTTTATACAAAAATTAAGTAGGATATACCAGTAATTTTTTAAAATCGATTTAGGGCCTGTTCTCATCGACTGAACTCAGCTAAACTGAATTGAAATTAATTTATTAGAGCTGAACTGAAATGAATACTACCTCCGTTTTTATTTAGTTGACATGTTTTGACTTTAGCACTATTCACACACCTCCCCTTGACCGTGTTTTGTGCTTTATACGTAATGAAAAATATAGTTACGTGGGATCTTGCTAGATTTGTCACATTATATACTTTCAAAATATCAACTTTTCATAATTTTGTTTATCAATAATTAAAGATATTAATGATTGAGTAAGTGCATTGGCAAACGTGATTAAAGAAACGTGTCAACGAAAAAGAAACGGAGAAAGTATTTTATAAGATAAGGAAATTAGGAACTGAACTTATTAGAGCTGAATTGAATTGAAAATAAACGTATGAGAACAGACCCTTAGTATTTCTATAATAGATTGTGCCCCCTAGAGTATATAAATTGTTGCTCTCTCTAAAATTCATTACTTGCTCTACTTTTTTTTAGCCGTATTTTATTACTTAATTATTTTTTTTTCGAAAAAAATTACAATATTTTACTATTTTCCTTCCCACAACGGGCACAAGTGGTTTTATCATAACTATATAAATATTTTTTTTCATATTATCTCTCCTCTTACTATACTCACTTTAGTTTTTATAGATTGTTTTAGTCTTTCAACTAACCCCATCATTTTCATCATACTTTATTACGAAGTAATTTTTACTACTCTTACTAAAATTCCGAAATGAAGCAAGTACTGTAATAAGATATGGAGGGAGTATGTCACTACTTATTCCCGTTATCCACTCGGTACATGACTACATGTCTACATGTAACAATGTAACAATCGCTTCTTACAAAAATAAAAAAGAAAAAGAGAGAAACAAAAACAAAATTGATACGTATTAGTGTATTACAGTACCTATGAGTCTATGACACATGCCATTGGCCAATCACTGTAGATATAGTTGACCCGGCCCAGACAATCTTAAAACCCTAAAAACCCTGAATTCCCCTGATTCTTAACTCTTCCCTAGTCTCACTTTCTTCCCTTTGACCAATCTCAATCTTTGTCTCTTTTTCTCTCTTTAACTCCACTTCAATATGGACACACACTTGCTTCTCAGTTGCTCTGCTTCAATGGAGGCTTCTGTCTCCTCTTTGATGGATTTTCTCAAGGTTGAACTTTTTCTTGCTTCTCTTCAATCTCTTGCCTTTCTCCAGAGATTTCTTCTCCTTTGTTTGGTAATTTTCTCAACCCTTTTCATTTTTTTTTTTAATATTTGCTAGAATTTGGGTTTCTTTAGGCTATTTTGTTCTGGGTTTTTGTTTATAGTGAGTAATTGCAATTGGGTGTCTTTTAATTTCAGAATTGAGTTCTTTTTTGGGTTTAGTGCATTTTTGTGATTAAGGAAAATGTGGAATTGATTTCAATTTTTTGTTTGATGTTCAACCTGCTTATTTACTATTTGCTGTTGGCATTTGGGTGAAAAAGTTCAATGCTTTGTTAAGCATATGAATAAAATGTGTCAATTTATGAACTTTATTGTGTTTTTGAGGGTATTTTGTTGTTGAATTTGTATTTTAGCCAGTAATTGCAAATGGGTTTCTTTTAAATTTCAGAATTGGGTTCTAATTTTGGATTAAAATGGTCATTATTGATTTTTTATCAATTATAGTAGCTGACTTTTGTGCGAAGATTTTTGGCACTTTGTTGAGTTTATCTTAATTTCCAATTATTTGACCTTTGACTGATGTTCCTGAAAATGGGTTCATTGTAATTTTCCCAATTGTGCAGTTTTGTTTTGGCAATGATGGTGTTTGCTAGTCTAGTCATGTTGCATTTGAGCCTTTATATTTAGGTTTAGTCGGTTTTTTGCGTCTTGGTTCTGTGACATATAAGATGTATTCATACATCATATGGGAAAAATTAAGATGTAGGTAAATGCACTGGCTGGTGTGCTTTGGCTTTGTTGAACTTCCTATAATACGTGTTCAATTTCGAGTTCTTTCTATATGATTGAGATCAATTTTTGGGAGAAAAACACTTACATAGTTGAGATTTTGGTGGATGCACTGGATGGTGTGCTTTGGTTTGGTTCATATTCGAGTTGAGAGATTGTTTTTACTTAAATAGTGTACAGTTCTAAGAAGCATAATGTTTGAGCATGTTTCATTTAATCAATCTGCCCTTTGTTGGTCTTGTTGACTTGGATTATTGATTTTTTTTCCCCTTCTTTTAGGTACTAGCTATGTAAGAATAGTGAATCATGTTAAGTTTTCTATGCTAAATCTGATTTTTCTCCTGTTACTCTACCATTACAGACTGCAGAACATCTTGCAGACAGTGATCTTTTCAAGAACAAATGGTATTTACTTACCTTCCACATTTTTTTAATTTCTGTTGTACTGTGTGGAATATTAGTTGACCGGTGATTACTCTGAATTGGCAGGATTTCTTTGTCTGACGTTTACGAAGTAACGAAAGCTGAAGGTGAGGCCAAGGATGCCAGTGATTCAGAAAACGACGATGAAGAAGATGATGATGATGGTGATGGTGGTGATGATGACGACGATGATGATGAGGACTTCTCAGGAGGTGAGGAGAGTGATGATGATGGAGATCCTGAAGAGGATACGGCAAACGGTGGTGCGGACAGTAGTGATGATGATGACGATGATGACGACTCCGATGATGACGATGGTGACGATGATGATGACGATGAAGAAGAAGACGATGATGATGAAAAGCAGCAACCGCCACAGAAAAAAAAGAAGTGAGATGGAATGTTTGTATTTACTCTCCCCCTTTCTTCCCTTTCTTCTCTAGTTATTGTCATTGGTGGGGCTTTTGGGTCTTTGGTCTCTATTTAGGATTTCGGTAGACAAAATTAGTTTCAATGTCTTCATGATAGTTTAAAGTTTGTTTATGTAGATGGGGGAAGATTCATCTATGTCCTTTGATAATGATCAAAGTTCTCTGTATTAGGCGTTCGTTAGATCTGTTTTATGTTAATTCATTTAGTTCATAATTTTTACATTGGAAATGATTTCCCTTGAAATGGAAGTCCAAGAAACAGAACATATTGACAAATCCATGATTCTGTCCTTAACTTGATTTTATATGTTCAACAAACCTAAAATTATAAAATTTCTTTAACTATGTGAAGACCTTGTTGAGGCAGAGGAAAAACAGAGCACCACAAGTCTGTCAATGCTGAGAAGCATAAGAGAGCGAGCACCTAAGACCTACGTGCACCATGCTTAGAAAAGATTTTGGGTAAGGAGTGCCATATAATCAACTGAAAGTCTAGTATGTAAGATAAAGTAGAATCAATTGTCACTTTTCTTACCAGTTCTAATACACTAGTTGTGTTTTAGCAACACAAATATCTTATTACAGAGCGCCTGGTGTAATACTTGAGTTGGATGAGTAGTTAATGTGAATGCAAATCTGGGAAAAATTGCAGTGTTATTTGATTGATTTTGGTTTCCTTTGCATAAACAAGTTGATCTTTTCGAATTTAACACTATGCTTTCAATAACATGATTGACCTTTTCCAGTTTTGACTTGTTTCCTGTACATAACAATGTGATTTGATCATTTCAAGTTTTGACTGGTTTTCTTTACATAACAACATGATCTGATCTTTTCGACATTTGACTTGGTTTTCTTTACATAACAATGTGATTTGATCTTTTCAAGTTTTGACACTTTGTTTTTATTTACAAAGCAAGGTTATCATTTATCAAGCCGGTGCATTTTAACTTTTTAAAATACTATACATTGACATAGTTTCAAATACTCGGCGGATTGATCACCTAAATCTGGTTACAGAAATTTACTGCAACAAAAAAAGTTACTCTGTTCTTGTGAAGTTCAGTTCACTTATTATTGCTCAGCAAAAATACTGACATTATTGGGTGATAGCATTGGTACATAAATTCAATCTGCTATGAGATAGGATTCGCTTAAAGACGTGCATATTGTTAAGCTAATTTAGTTTAATTTATTTTTTTTTCTGTATTGGGATGTACTAAAGAAAAAAAAAGTAATAGGTCTCAGTAATGACACCATTAATAATGCTCAGCTGGTCTTTGAACGAATCCCATCTCGTAGCTTATTGAATCTACATATGAATGCTATTAGCCTATCACGTTGTGTGTAGTTGAGCAAAAATCAAGTAATTTAAACTTCAGGACTGAGTAAGTTCTTAAAGGGGATTTTTGTATTCAGATTTAGGTGATCAATCACTATTAGAAACTATGTCAAAGCATAATATATATGTTAAAAAAAATAAAAATGCACTGGCTTGATAATAACCTTGTTTTGTACATAAAACCAGTCAAATTCGAAAAGATCACATTTTTTTTTTTGGGTGCACATTGTTATGTTACTTATGTAAAGGAAACCAAAATGCACTGGCTTGATAATATATTAATATCTTGTCTCATGTTGCTAATAATCTGATTCAATTCCATCCATTAGTGCAGATCAAAATGGAAGAAGAAGAAAGCAAAGATTTGCTCGATGAATGCTGGGAGATGATCTTTGATCGTCTCCATCATAAAAGGGACCAAGAATCAATCTCTTTAGTCTGCAAGAGATTCCTATCAATCACCAATTCCTTACGAGTTAGCATAAAGTTCTCAGATTATACACCAATCTCAACCATCTCTAGGCTACTGCAGCGATTTTCCAACCTTAAAAAGATACAGTTTTGTAACTTTAGAGGAGACCTGAATGAAGCTGTTACTTTGATTGCACGGTCAGGTTTGGACTTGGAAGAGTTGATTGCTTTGTCACACGATCAATATAAACGAGCAGTTTGGTATGAGGAGCTGAGTTCAAACATGAAGAATCTGAAAGTACTCAAATATTCAGGTGGACGTGGAGATGTTGATCTTGCCAGAATAGCAGACTCGTTTCCTAATCTTGAAGAACTTTATATCGATCATGAAGGAGAGTATACTACTACTGTGACTGATGAAGGGGTGGATTACATGTCATCCAAGCTCAAAAGAATACGTAAGATAGACCTTTCCAACAGAGCATTTATAACAGATAAGTCCCTTGTTTCTCTGTCAAAAAACTGTCCATTACTCGAGCATATTAAAATTTATCAGTATAATGAAGTGACAGTAGAAGGAATTTCATTCCTTGTTAACAATAGCCACAATTTGAAATTATTTTACATATATAAAGATCTTAAGATTGATACATTTGGAGTCAATGGCTCTTCTAATTTCCTAGCCAACTTACGATCTCTAAGGCTCCAAGATGTTGACATATCGGATGAGTTTCTCTTTTCTATAGCAAAAGCACGAATTTCTTTTACCGACTTGGCTGTAATAGATTGCGAAAGCTACACGTTTACTGGGATCTCAAGGCTCCTGCTGAAAACTTCTCAATCTCTCAAGTCTTTAGACTTGGGGGGATTCATGGGAGTAAAATTCCTCACAAATGAGCATATAGAGTACTTGTCCTGTTTTCTCCAAAACCTGACATCAATTAAGCTCTTTAATTGTAAAAATCTATCTGATTCAGCTTTTGTTATGATCACACAAAGATGCCCTCGTCTGTGCCATTTTGCGATGACTGGTTCAAGCCTCGGAACAGAAGAATACAATTATGATGGCCTAATGAAGAACCGTGCAGTAAAGTACTTGAACCTAGCATTTCATTATGACTTTAGCCTTACAGTTCTGAAAAGGCTTCTTACCATATTTCCCGAAGTGGAGAAGCTCGACCTAAGTCATTGTAAATTCGTACGCCATGATAAACTGAATGTTCCTGATATACTAGAGTGCAACAAGAAGCTTGTGAAACTGGATATAGGAGGATCCCATGGTATTATCGAGGATTTAACTGCAAAAGACATGGAGTTGCCAGTGTTAGAGAAGCTGATTTTGAAGTATTCATTTAGAGATATAAATGATAAATTGCTTACCAAGTTAGGGAGGGTGTGCCCCAGATTGATTCACCTGGATCTAGAGTTTTGCCTTCAAATGACAGAAAAAGGAGTAAAGGAAGTGGTGAAATCGTGTAAACAACTGAGATACTTGAGCATAAGTTCCTGTTGGAATTTGGATATAAGTATAATAGCATGGATAGTGAGAAACAGACCGTCCTTGAGAAAACTGGTGTCATCATCTCGCATATACCCAGATGAAGAAAACCAGAAACTCTTCCTGCAGCAAGGCTGTCTTGTCCTCAAGGATCCAAACCCACCTTGAAGAATCCGATTGGATGTAATTTGTGTAGTTTTAATTTGAGTTTATTGTATTAAGTACACTAGTAGATTATTATTGCAATTTCCTGTATCTGAATGTTTTATTTCCGCAACAAATGTAACACGATCTCATATGACTATATTATTTCTTATAAATTAGTGTTAAATTGTTTCTGTTCCATGTGCTCTTTACCCGCAAGATCCTAAAATATAGAGTAATGTGTGATTATAAGCTGCTGCTTTTCCTCTGTTTTTAGCCCTGGCAATAGTCTCCGATACAGTAGACTAACAAAGAAATTTATCAATAATGTCTCTTACAGTCTAAATGTTCACACAGTCCATGCTTTGCCTGTTTAAAAAGTCGAAAATTTGGTCATCTCGCTTAATCTAAAATTAGCATCCAGGGCTCAAATCCGGTCATTACTTGTATATACTACCTCGGAAAATCAAATTTCTGCTGAAATCGAGTTTTAATGTTTTATTAGGCATATTTCAATGAGTTAAATTACAATAATACCGCGAAATTCAACCCTCTACTACTTGACTAGTTAATTCATCATTATCGTTTACATTTGCATCTACTTTCTCCCTTTTCATTGCCTTTCTACCCTTCTTATTTCTCTTCTTCTTTCTTTTCTTCTGTTTTTGAGAGCTTTGATCTGATTTCTTCTGCTTTAACATTTTAACAACTCCGGCAAGGGCAATATCAGGATCTTCACTCCTTATAAGCTCCTCCGCGGCTTCAGCAGGACTCACATCTGCTGTATTTAGTAGTTCCTCAATCTTCGAAAACAAAGGATGCTCCCCTGATAGGCCAAGGTAGTTGGAAGCCAGGATCCGGAACCCCGGCATTCTCAAGTAAGACATGTGAATGTGCATATCCATACGTCCTGGGCGCAACAATGCCGGGTCTAACCTTTCCTTATAATTCGTTGTCAAGATGATGATCCGCTCATCTCCGCAACTAGACCACAATCCATCGATAAAGTTCAATAGCCCTGAAAGCGATAAAGTGTTGCTAACTTCGGCTACATCATTGGAAGTAGGCTCACCTCCTGGTTGAACTTTAATGCTATCATCATTATCGTATTCATTGTAATCGTACTCATCAGAAGTATAACCATTGTACTCATGATCTTCCCTAGTAAGAGGAGCCTTCTTCGACAACCCTGTGGCACAGTCGATATCCTCGATCACAAGTATAGACTTATTGGTAATGGACATCATCAAATTCCTTAAGGTAGCATCTTTTTCGATGCCAGAAAGCTGTAAGTCGTAGATACTAAACTTAAGGTAATTCGCGATAGCTGCAATCAAACTAGATTTGCCAGTCCCGGGAGGTCCATACAGCAAGTACCCTCGCTTCCAAGCTCTCCCAATCTTTTTATAAAACTCCTTCCTCTTTATAAACCTATCGAGATCATCTACAATCGACTTCTTCAACTCCGGATCCAATGCCAAGGCATCGAATGTGAAGGGATGTTTAAAAGACACGGGGTGCCAATGCCTCGATGACATCCCGCCTTGATACGTGTACAGAAAAATATCCTTACTCATCTCGATCATAGTGTCGTAACTCTTCATCACGACCGAGGGAATATAGCTACCGAGAATTATATCCTTGTATTGAGGATCGAAACTCAACATAAAGGATTTATGGACATTAGAGGCATTAATCTGCTGTTCTTTCTCTCCTTTATCATTCTTGCAAGAAAACTCCCAATGTAATTTTACATTTACATTATTTTCGTCTAATTTTACATACTCGACATACTCTTCCCCTTGCGATAGGTGGTAGTACACGTCGTGCCCGTGGTCCTCGTCCCTACGACATCCCTCGAGTTGTGTCGATAAAGGCTTGAGCTTGTTGGCAAGGTATGCTTCACAAGCCCTGTATACACCGTTGCTACAATTGTAGCCTTCATTTTTGTAGCACTCTCGAACAACTAATGTAAAAATCTTGGGGTCTAAAATTGATGGTTTCTTGAACCAATTCAAGACTTTCTCATTAATGTATTCACGTATTTGTTGAGGGACAAATTGATTGTAAGATTGTTGGCCTAGGGTTAAAAAAGCCGAAAAAGAGGCATAGTAACCAAATATAGACCCTACATTAAATGTAGTTTCCATGATTTAAGCCAGGATAGGAATTTTAGTCGAAAGGGTAGAAATGGGAGGAAAAGAAAGGGAGGAAAATTTAGCTAGTAACACTAGCTGTATTTCATTGAAAAAATGAAGAAACAACTTGTATTTATAGAGTGTGTGTTAAACCGCCTTAGTAAGGGACTAAGGAGGCACGAATTTTTTTTTTTTTGTGGAAACCTAAAACTAAGATAAATTTAGGGGAATATATGATAAGATTTTTAGAGAGTTAATTTAAGCAAATACTTGGAGGCCAAGCTCTTGTAAATAAAATTAAATAATAATAAAAAAAAATTTAAGAAAAAAGGGCTTGGAGATCAAGGAAAAGTAGTTACCAAAATAGGAGTACAGGGAGAGGAGGATAATTTGGTGGGCAATAGGTACTCGTATTCATTAGCAAATCATTTCTTAGCATTAATTAAAAATATTTTTTAAAAAAATATTTATTTTATAATATCAATATGAAAATTATATGATAACAATGATAGAATATAAAATATATATTTTTGAGCTTCAACTATCAACTCTTTTTGGGTTGAGTTGGTCCACTAATATAGTATTGGAGCCAGCGTGACACAAAATTCACGGATTCAAATCTTATCCACCCTACTTTCAAGTGGAGTATTATGCGGAGGGTGTATGTTACATCCACATTTTAAATGTGAGAAAGTTTTGGGTTGAGTTGGTCGTACAAATATAGTTTCTTATCTCCCGTATGTCTAACAAACTTATCGGTGATGGAAATCATCAAATTTCCTAAGGGCTAAGGCTGTGTCTAATTTGATACCAGGTCAGAAGCTGTGAATTGTACTCCTTCCATCATCTCTAAGTGATTGAATAAAAGAAGTAAGATAGGAATTATATATACTCCATAGTGGGTTATTGCCTTATTGGTTGATTAAAATTAAATAAATAAACAAGGTAGTAATTAAAAAAAAAAAACTTTAAAAAAATGAATAAAATAATATATGATGGTGAATAAAATAATTTCCAAAAAAAAACAATAGTTAGTTATGAAATTTGGTTTATAAAAAGTGAATAAAATAATGGGCTTGTTTGGTAAATTGTTTTTTATTGGTTTTTTTATTGGCTTTTGGCTTTTTCATTTGGTCAAATATCCAAAATTTATGTTTGGTAAATGGATTTTTCAGTCAGCTGAAAAGCTGGCTTTTAAGCCAAAATGAAAAAGCTACTTGGATTAGCTTTTGGCTACCTAAGTAACTAACAACATCCAACAGCCAATTTTACCAAACATGTTTTAAGATTAATAAAAAGTCAAACAGTCAACAAAAAGCCAATACAAACAGTCAGTTAAACCAGCCAATTAAACCAGCCGACAATCAACAACCAACCGCCAGCATCCAATTGCCAAACAATGCAAGACCAATAAATGATGGTGAATGAGACTTTATAAATTAAACACTTTCCCTAAAATGCTAAGAAGAGTTGCAATGCCAAATCCATAAATACAATTACATACTCTTTTATAATTTCCCAATTTACCGCGTCCACATAATTGTTTGGGCATAAAACAATATTTTTTTTTTAGCACAATACTGCCATTTGAGTTAGCGGTTTCCAATTGGAGGAAAGTCGCAAAACTGGCAACTAACTCAAATTTACCTAAGGGATGTCAGTAATAAAGCAACTGCCATGGTTGGCTAATTTATTTAATAGCTTGGCATGCCACATCATCTTCTTTAGCTACAACAATTCAAGCTATTTGTTGCTCCAATGGTTAAGCTAGTTGTAAATTAATAATATTTTTTATCTAATAAATATTTGCCAAGCTAATTAGCTCTACAAAGCTAATTTGCTTGCCAAAGCAAATTAACAAGATGTGCAACAATGGTGTAGCTACTAGCTTAATATTTTTAATATTTACAAGGTAGTCCCTTTTTCCAACCATTGGAGGGGGTGTGGTGTGTCAAAATGAGGTCATACGCACTTAAAAAAAAAAAAAAAAAAATACTGTAGTGAATTTGATCTCATACTAAATTCACTTTTAATTAAATTTAATGAAGTACCTGATCAATCAATATATTCAAGGGAAAATACAAGTTAATCTGTCAGATAAACGAATTTTTGTTAATCTGATGGCATTTTTGTAAATATATTGAAAAAGCAGGGTCATTTATTCAGTACTTTTGGTGAGTTGTCCAATTACTGTTTGTCTTTTGCTTTTACTGTTTGGTGAGGAAATTACACATGTACCCCTCAACTAGTACATGAAAAGACGCATATACCCCTCCACTGGTACTTTAAAAGACAATTATACCCCTCAACCAATTCAAACACAAGTTAACAACAATTCATCAATAACTGTATATTACAACCTTAATTGCAATTCTTATACAATAATTTGGCCTCATTTAGCTTTCGTATTTAACAGTTGAACATACATTTTTTTTTTCTTAAAGTTGAACATACACAGAGCTAGCTGAAATCGAAGGAATATAATCGCGCAGATGATACCTTAATCAATTATAGGTTTACTAGTTGTTGTTGCACACACACACCACCTGTAAGAGGTACCGGATTCGCGCATGTGCTACCAGGGCAACAACCAGGTCCAAATGTAGGGTTACAATACGCGCCTACGGCTGCACACATCAAATCTTTTTCCATAGAAGGCGACGACATTATTGTTGCAATTCTCTTGTTTTCGCCCCCAAAAGTCTCTAATACATTAGAATGTTGTTTCTGGTTTCCAAGTGCTAGAGCTACATAAATATGAAAAACAATAGTAAATAAATAAAATTAATACGCGGTTCGTTTATAAAAAGTGCGTGTCGAATGCATGTAGCATGTCTAATAAAGTATTTTTTGTTCATGAATGCAAAAATTATAAATTCATAAATGAGATATGGAACTATAATGTATCTATGCTAATGATATGCATGAAATATAGATTATGTAGAATTGAGGAAAAAAGATTTTAGGTTGTACACTTGTACATGGTGATTGGTTGATTGAAAAGTCGGATTTTTTTTTTTTAACATTTCTATTATTATATAAAAAGCCTAGTTTGTTGTTGAATCAATGAGTTAAACAATATCATATGCATAATACATATAAATTTAAAGAATTTTACTACTCGTATATATATTAGTAACCTGTTGCAGCACACCACATGACTATCATTACTAAAATAGCATGAACAAAGAATTTGGGTGAGACCTTCATCATTATAACTCGAACCCAAATAAATAGTTTTTTTTTTTTGTTTTTTTTTTCTGAAACAAAATAGTCTTTTATTTGTATTTAGATTAATTAGCTAAACAATGCTTTAATTGCCTTCATTATCTTTGTTATTTATAGAAGCTTAGTTTGGTGCGCTAGCTCCTCAACCTAACTGACAACCTACCGGTGCATTTTTTTTTGACGAAACCTTAAACTCATGCATTTTGTGATTAATATTTAAATATTCATCATTTTGTTCCACATAATTATATTATGGAGGTTGTAACTAATACTATGACATCGACATGCTGATAGTTAGATTGCATGCATGCAAGCCTTGCCATTTCCATAGACGACTTATGATCTTTTATTTAATTATTTAATTTCTGGTAATAACAATTTTTTGTCGCCTTCATAATTCCATACGACATTTATCTTCTTAAATTAATTAGTACCTTATGCCTTATGCCTATATCATACGAAGTATATGTTTATCCTAGAAAAACCTAAGTATTACTCCCTCCGTTTTTAAATACTTACTCCATTTTTTCATGCGCGGAGTTATAGGAAAACTTAGATAAAGTAATAATAAGGGTATGGAGGTAGTGGGGTTGGTAGAAGAATAAAAAATTATAGAAAGCAAAAGTAGTGGAGAGAATTGGAGCCTTGAAGGATAGAGAATATATGTTGGGACCACTAGATGAGAGAAATTGATTAAATATTGTAAAAGCTTTTTAAATAAGGAAATAAAGCAAGTATTTAAAAATGGCCGCAAATGGAAAGTGGAGCAAGTATTTAAAAAAGGAGGGAGTAGTACCTTACTCATGTAACACACTAACACGTCCAGTAGCGGATTCAGGATTTTTAATTATGATCGGAATAGCGTAGTAGCACATAGTTGTTTAAGTACATTCAAAACTAAAATTAAAACCGAACCTTTATTTTACGGATTAATATTGAAAAATTCCCCCTGAGTGACTTTTTTTTTTATGTCAAGCAATGTGCTAGTACAAGTACATTATAGTTGTGCTCCTTAATTATTAAGTAACAACCTGATTTTGGACATGCATACATTTGACTGAAAGTTTATTCAAAAAATAATTACTAAAATATATAGTATGTATAAAAAAAAAAAAAAAATGGAAATAAAAATAGATGTTGGGGTTTGATAGATTTAAGTAGGAGATGCATCACTTTCTCATAGTGAGAAATAAAATGAGAAAACTGTGGAGCCTATGGCATTTTCGTAAATAAACCAACAACTTTATTCAATTGTAGAGCCCACAACAATGAAAAATTCACGAAAATGCGCTCATGAGAAATAAATTCTATATATATAATGACGTCATAGTTGGGTTTAATAGGGGTTTGGTAGTAATCACAACATTTTAAAATTTTTTGCGGTAGTAATTCACAACTTTTTAAATTTGCGGTAGTAATTGACAAATTATCCTATATTATACTTCTAATATTGTAAATATTAACTTCTAATATGTAGCTTGGTGGGTTATATAATACGGAGTAATGACATTGAAACAATTGGTGCAAGGAGGATAGTGAGATAGTCCAGGCACATCTCTCTCATTTTTTGATACGTGTTGAACTTTAATCACATTATTATGTACGAGTATTATTTAGACAATCCCTTTTGACCGTCTTTTGTGATTTATACGTTAGGAAAAACATAATCATATGAGTCTAGTTATGGCATGTTCTCTTTAGCTTAATTTCAGTTCAATTTTGTTCACTTCACTTTATTTCAGTGTAGTTTAGTTCAGCTCCAATCAATTCATTGCAATTCACCTAATTTTCTTATCTCTTAAACAATTTATTTTAGCTCTATTCAGTTCATTTCAGATCCAATCAGTTCATTTCAGATCCAATCAGTTCAGTTCAGCCCACTTTAGTAAATCAGAATAGACCCTTAGAATTGTCTCAACATATAAACATTCAAAAATAAACTTATTATTTTTACTTAAATATATTTAAAACTATTAATTGTATAAAAAATACATTGGCAAGTGTTGCAATTAAAAAAATAAAAATAAATAGTATATATTAGATCACTAGCCATGAAACCTGAAAATAAAGATGATGCATGACTACACAACCATTGAATACTCTTGATGTTTGGAAATTTTAATGCACACCAAGGTGACCCGGGTGTAAATTTATTTTTACATGAAAAAAAAATATTAATACGTTATTTTTTACTTATTTAATTTTTTAACTACTATATACTTTATTAACATAATCATGTAATATATGGTTGGATTTTTATGTTACACTGTTTACTTTCATATAATTTTTTTAAAAAGTTTTACTAAAATCTAATTAAAAATATTGATGGTTAATGTTGTGTATCAATAAGTGTAAAAACTCAAGTGACGCATTTAAAAAAAAAAAAAGAAGTATAATTCAATTTTTGAAATATATATGGGGAAAAATTGTTTAGAGAAATAATTTTGCACAGTGAGAATTGAGAAAATGCAATGCATGCATGGTGAATTTGTGATGATTTCGATTGAAGATTTGCTACTAATGCTTACGAGAATGATTTTTTAGAATGAATGTGAAATGATTGATGATTTGTAACTAAATGAGAAGGTAATTGTATTTAAATTTCATAATTTTGGTGTTGATGATGATGATTTTTAGATTATTATATTATTTGTTTATTAATCACAATTAATGGATTTATTATTGAAAAAAAAATGTAATTTTCAATTAAATCTAGTTCTTGCATTAAATCTGCATTTGTGTAATTTTCTAAGGTTGAAGATGATGTTTAATGGATCGGATTCTTATAAATGTTCTTTTATTATTTTTCTGTTCTATATGTTCCTTTTTTTTAAGGAAAAATGGAATCTAAAAATCCAACCTTTGGCGGGTCTGACAATAAAAATCCAACCGTTTTTTGTAAGTTATGTGCCACGTGTCAGGCGTTAATTGGTCAATTATTTTTTTAATCATTAAAAAAAAATAAAAAAAAAACAGAAAAAAAAAACACCATCAGCCACCTTCCCTAGCCCCCGCACCACCCCAGCCACCTTCCCCACTCACCGGCAACTACCCCCCAGCCCAACCAGCCCCACCATCGGGGTCGTCGGATTCCGGCGATCTCCCCCCACCCCCCCACCCCTTGCCGCAACCTCCCCAACCACCAAAACCCCCTTCGAATCTATACCTAACCACCACACCAAACACCCAATTCAACCAAACCCACCAAACATCCCCCTCTCCCCCTCCCTCCCCTACGCAGCACAACCTCCCCCTCTCTCTCCCCCTCCCTCCCCGGCGCACAACCTCCCTCCCCCCTCCCTCCCCTGAGCGAAACCTAGCCCCTATCAAAACCCCAATCGACGCGCGACCCTGGGTATGGGGTTGGTGGTTTCGAACCGGCGTATGGGGTTGGTGGTTTCGAATCTGGGTATGGGTATGGGGGTAAGTGGTGGTGGAAGAGGTTATGGGTACGGTGAGGGAGATGCTGGGGTGGTGGTTATGGTGGGCATAAAAGAGGGATGGGGAGGGTTACGCAAGCCCTGACCTCCACGAACTCAGTTGCCTACCCCAACTTCCACCATTATCAAACCCCAATCGACGGCGCGGCGACCCTAAACCGACCCCATACCCTATCTCGGACCGCCTCGTTTGGGAGGATTGCGTGAGGCTTGTGGTTGGGCGTTGGTTTGGGAGGAGATAAAGTGGAGGAGGAAGAAGAGGGTTTCGGTTTCGGTTTCGGGTTTGGGTAGGGTGGGTAAGTGGTGGCAGAGGTGGTGGACTGGCGGTGGTGTAGAGAGGAGAGAGAAAGAAGAGGAGTGAGAATTAAAAAAAAAAAAAAAAAAAAATTAACCTATTTAACAGGTTAAAGGTCAAATGGATCTGTCAAAGAAGGTGGGGTATAAAGGTTGGATTTTTGTGAGATTAAACGAAGGTTGGATTTTTTTTGTCAGACCGGCCAAAGGTTGGATTTTTAGTTTCCATTTTTTCTTTTTTTAATTGGAATGAATATGCTTTTTTTTACTCTGATGATCAATACGTTCTTTCGGCGGTTCAAACTATATGGCTCAAACATGATGATCAAGTGACTTAAAGACACCTGCTTCCCTTGTTCCTATTAATTAGAAGCCACAAAGTTTTCTGGCAAATTAGACTGTATGGAATACGTCACTCAAACGAAATGGCTTTAAGTCCAATTCTACTACCTCCTATCTAATCTACAAATTTTTCACTACACCCAAGTGTAGGGAATGCTCCCTACACCCCCATGACACATCAACATTTTTATTAATTGTTGCACTACGTAATACAAGTAGTATTTTATTTCTTCGTTTTTTTCCCCACTCATCAGCTAGTGCTATTCTAGTATTCTTTCTCTTCATTATCGTGGTAGTGCTTTCGCCGCAAGCTTCGTGGAGTAGCATCCAACTTAGCAGTAGTAGCAATCAAAGATAGTTCGATTACTTTAAGTTAGCTATTCCATGGCCGGGTTCCTACTACAGTAAGGTCTGTAACATTCATATGGGTTGCCAAAAGCTACGAGTACTATCGAAATGCTAATTAGATTACCAAGATACTATTATTGTCTTCTTATTTCTAAGCTAATGAGAGATGATTTGATTGTTTTTGTATTATCCTCTTTTTTCCTAAGATTTGTCTTCATTTAGTTAAATAGGATTTATGATGGGTATTCACTTGGTTGATCGAAGATGTGTTTTGACTTGAAGATGTGTTTGGTTGTCAGAGGTGGTAGCTTTGAGGTGCCCCCTTCGATTGAAGAAAGTGATGATAAAATTCTTAGAGTGAATAACTAGGATCTAATTTTCTTATAGTGTAATAAGGATTGTGGTTGGGTATGCAGTTGACTCCTTTCATGAATTCTTGTGGTAGGACGTAGGAGTGTAGGATTACTAGGAGAGATAAATTAAAGCTTCAAGGCCACGTAACAATAATAGTTGGAAAAAAAAAATAGAAGTTACTGTTTTTTCCTACAATACATCGTTCATAGTTTTTATAAGTGTGCATATAATATTTTGTAAATGAACAATTTAATGCTTATTATAAATGAACATGTACTTATTTCTAATTGAACAAATGATTTTTTTTTTTTAAAATGAGCATATAATGATTTATAATTGAACATTTAATTGTGCAGCATTATTATAGATGAAAAAAATGTATTAAATTTATATTTATTTGCACTAATTAAGTTATTATTGAAAACTTTTGTGGGGTAGTGATAGATTCTCATGATGGCAAATTCAATATTCAATATGTTTCATGTAAATGACCATAGAAGTATTAGTACGTATTTTTTAATTGTTCATTTTTGTACACGTAATTGTTCATTTTTGTATACAAATATGAACACATTGTTAAAAAATGAACACAGTTCAATAATTATTAAAATATAAATGAACATCTTTTAATAAGAGGTTGAGTAGTATTAAATTTCAAATAATAATGAATATTCAATATGAGATTGAACCAGCTAAGTAATGCAAGGAGAATAATGAACATGTATCAAATGTAATTGAACATATATTAATGTGAAAATGATCATATATTAATGAACATGAATTCCATCTAAAAATGTACATTATTGCATGATAGATTATATTTACTAGCCCAAAATCACATAATAACAAGTTTAAATTTTAAAATGAACATTTATGATAGACTAACAATTTTAATTGAATTATGTTATAATTTTGGAACATTCTTACATTCTTAAAATATTATTCAGTTATAATTATAAAAATTACGCACTTACTTCCATGTAATATAGGAATTTACAAATTGTTATTATATTGAAATTCCTTATTAAATATACAGAAAATATATAAAATAAAAAAGATGTAAAAATATGGACATTTATCAAAATTCTAATTATGATCGTCTACTAATATGTGAATGATCATATACTAATATATAAATGAACATTATTAGAATCTTTAGGGATTTATGAAATTCAAAAGAAAGTTAATAATATATATCTTGACCATGCAATGCATCTAAATAATGGGATTGAACATTGCAATATATATCCGAATAAACATCTACTTTAAATTCAAAATAACATCTATCAATATCTTGACAATGTACGTAAGAGAATGAATAAAGAGATAGGGAGATTCATTCTCTTTTAAGTACATGGTCAAGATAACATATATTTATATCAAAATGAACTAAAAAATTAACTCATATAAACATTTATCAATATCTTGACTATGTACCTACATTGGCTACATGAGCACAAGACTTTGATAAGACAATAAAATTTATTTATAAGTTGTATTTAAGCAGTTTAATTTTATTAAATTTGAATATTTTGCCCTCTACATATATACTTTGTATATTTATATATTTTTTTTTTTTTTTTAGAAGGTAAGAAGAAGTAAACATTAGAATGCCCTCCTCATGAGGGGAATTCTTAATGTATCAGAAGCAAGAATAGAAAACAAACTAGAGTACATAAAACGTATATGATATGCATGAAACATAATACATGAATAAGTACATAAAATGAAACAATACATACATAAAAATGAACATGAAAAAGTATAAAAACTGACATGATCAACATAATATGTAAATGTTTTTCAAAAAAAAAAAAATATAATATGTAAAGGAGCATAAAGCCTATCTAAATTTAACATTTATAATAGATAATTTTTCTTTAATTTTAGTTACTATAAGTAGAATATTAATCTTTCTAAAAATGAACATAAAGCCTATCTAAATTGAACATTCATAATAGATCTTTTTTTAATAATAATTAAAATAAATACGAAGTACTACTTAATTTTTATTTATTTATTTTTTTTTCATTTGAGAATCACTAAAAATAATCTTCTCTCCCCTCTTTCTTGATAATGGGAAAGAAAAAGAAGGTTAACTATACTTATGATACCAATTAATTAGAAAGAGAAAGTATCTCACTATCTTAGAGATTAAAAATTTAAAGGAAGAAAAATTCACGGGAAAAATAAAAGAGATTTGAGGTTAATTGAATAATTTTTCATTAAAATGCTTCATTAAATTACACACTTCTAAGTGAAGCAGACGAACATTCATCTCGGCCACTGCCGGCGATGCGGATTCAAAGTACTCCGGCGTCGACTGGGTTGCTGAGGTAGAGCAGTGGGAGTAGATTTTGGGAGGAATCATCGTACGTTGGATCGTTATTTGTGCGCGGTCTCGTTGATTTTTTAAAACATGTCATTTTTGATGGGCGTAGATAATGGAGGTAGTTGGGGGTGTAGGTAGAGATACATACACTTGGGTCTAGGAATATATAATTATATCTAATCTAACCACAATAGTCCTAATAGATCAATGGACCTCATTTTTATTTTCTCGTAATGAGGAAGCCCCAGTTAATCAATTTGATAAACAAAATTTATTTATCAAATGGCAAAATGGTATTCCCTCCGTTTCAATTTGTTAGTCTCATATACTATTTTGGGCGTTTCGAAAAGATCTGCCCATATTGAATGTATTCCACTGTTAACTTAGTTTTTATTTCCTATTTTATACATAATAAATTATGAGTGGTTATATTAATTGATTGTGAATTAATAACATGACTCTATGTAAATAAATTATTCCTTTGATTTATGCAATTATGACTAATGCTTTCCTTAAAAAAAATTAAATAAGGCAAACTATTTATGAATTGTTTTTTACTTTAATGCTAGATTCCAAATATTCACCTTTTCTTATTTTATGTGATTGATTCCATATGGGACTATCATATTGAAACGAAGGGAGTAAATAAAATAACATAAATACCCAGTTATTATGGCATTTTCGTAAATATATCAATAACAGTGAGATCCATATTTAATAAAAAGTTATTGATTTATTTACAATTTGCCATTTGATAAACAAATTTTGTTTATCATATTGATAAACTTGTATTTTCTCGTAAGTAGGCATTTTTGGAGAGCATTGGGAGCGCCACATAAGAAAATGTATATTTTCGACCAATTAAAAATTAGATATCTATTTTATTTTAGAATTAAAAAAATCACCCGCCACTTAAACAAAAGTGACAAATAAAATTTTAAATTTTTGCCACGTAAGTAAAAACGACGAATAGCAATTTATTAAGATTTTAATTATTTAAGAACACTAAATTTTATCATTTTTATTTGTTACAAAGCTAACAATTATCTTTAGATATTGGGATTTATATTATTTAAAAACTAAATATTATATTTTGATATTTAAAAAAATATAAACTATCATTTGATGTTAATGTTTTTATGTAAATATACGATGATATGATATTTCCATACAAAATTTTAAAACTTATAATGCAAAAAAAAAAAGATTAAGAGATCACCAAAAAAATATTTATATACAAAATGTATATAACAATTCGTGCATCGCACGCCACATAAGCAAGTAATATTTCGACCAATGAAAAATTAGATTTATATATTAATTTAGAATTTAAATTTTCATCGTCATTTAAGAAAAAATTAACAAATGAAATTTGAGAATTGAAAACAAAAAAAATAGTAATTTAAGATTTAAATTATGAAAAAAAAACAAAATTATCTTTTTTATTATCTTTTACATTAGGATTTATATTATTTTACCAAATAATTAGAAATTAAAAAATATATTTTGATTTAATGATTTTATCTAACTATCCGATGAATGAGATAATATTTATTTCAATTTATAAATTCAAGTTCTATATACGTAAAATTTGAATAGGAATAATTTAAAACTTAACAAAATATTTTACCTTAAATTAATGTTAAAATAATAGAATAGAAAATAAAAACAAAAAATATTAAGAAATTACAAAAAAAATATACAAAATGAAATATTTAAAAACCGTGCATCGCACGGGCTTACATCTAGTATTTCTAACAACAGGCATTATTTGCAGCTAGACTGTGGTTTTATGTATGAGTAAAAGAGGTGTAGTTCCAAAGCTTAGGCTAAAACATCAGCAACTAATACAAGGTAAAATGGAGTCCGGCTGGAAGCTTAAGGCTAGGGATAGTAGATTAGTCCAGACCATGGCAACCCGCGTCCAGCAGACGCTGGACCACCAGCGGCCCAAGGCCGAACCCCCCCTTCTGCTGGGCTTCCTTCCCCTTTTTCGGCCCACTCACATCACAACACTTCTAGCCCACCTCCTTCCACCTCAAATCGCCAATCTGCCATGCTTTTTAGACCCAACCTTCTTTCCTCACCTCAAATGCAGACGAGATCTCGTCATGGCATTTCTAAACCAAATCCAAAATATGCCCATTTGACCATTGAGCATAAATCCCCATTACCCAAAAATCACAAACAAGCTCTGCAAGACCATAATTGGAATGCCGCAATGTTTGATGAATATAGTGCTTTAATTAAAACGGGAACTTGGGATTTGGTACCTAGACCTATGGGGGTGAATGTGGTTAATTGCATGTGGCTTTTTAAGCATAAATACAAGTCTAATGGTGACCTTGAAAGGCACAAAGCTCGTCTTGTATGTGATGGCAGGTCGCAGGAAATTGGAGTTGATTGTGATGAGACATTTAGTCCGGTTAATAAATCAGCAACTATTCGCACAGTACTCAATTTAGCCATGGCTAAAAAGTGGTCCATTCATCAGTTAGATGTTAAAAATGCTTTTTTGCATGGTGACTTACAGGAAACAGTTTATATGCATCAACCTCCTGGTTTCTATGATCGGAGTAAGCCTGACTATGTATGTCGTCTTCGCAAGGCTCTATATGGTTTGAAACAAGCCCCTCGGGCTTGGTATCAACGTTTTGCGAATTTTTTGATCAAGTTGGGGTTCGTCATTGCTAAGAGTGACACTTCTCTTTTCACTTTTCGGCAAGGGAATGACTTGGCATATTTACTGCTTTATGTTGATGATATTATTCTAGTCACTTCTTCTGACAGGTTGCGCACGGAAATTATTTCTAGTTTACAGATGGAATTTCCTATGTCCGACCTAGGGCCATTGAGTTATTTTTTGGGGATTGCGGTTACTTGCACACCCAACTATATGTTATTGTCTCAACAGAAGTATAAATATTAGAGCGCGCAGGTATGAGTTCCTGTAAACCTGCCGCCACACCAGTCGACACTAAGTCTAAACTTAGTGCCAATTCGGGTTCTCCGTTCCGAGATCCTACTTTGTATCGCAGTCTTGCAGGAGCACTTCAGTATCTCACTTTCACTCGTCCAGATATTGCTTATGTGGTATAACAGGTGTGTTTATTTATGCATGATCCCAGGGAGCCGCATTTTGATGCGTTAAAACGCATTCTGCGTTATATTCAGGGTACTATTGATCACGGCTTACATTTATATCCTTCAGCTCCTACTCGCTTGATTACTTATACTGACGCTGACTGGGGAGGTTGTCCCGACACCCGTCGTTCCACATCGGGTTATTGTTGTTTTCTTGGGGACAACCTCGTTTCTTGGTCAGCAAAGCGTCAGCCTACTTTGTCTAAATCAAGTGCAGAGGCGGAGTATCGAGGCGTTGCGAACGTGGTTTCTGAAGCTTGTTGGCTTTGTAATTTATTATTGGAGCTTCATTGTCCCCTTCGACAGGCTACTATTGTTTATTGTGATAATGCCAGCGCAATCTATCTCTCTAGCAACCCGGTCCATCACCAACGCACCAAACATGTGGAATTGGACATCCACTTTGTTCGGGAAAAGGTTGTGTTGGGTGAAGTTCGGGTTCTACATGTGCCTTCACGATTTCAGTTTGCGGACATCTTCACTAAGGGCTTATCAAGGGAGCTATTTTTAGACTTCAGATCCAGTCTCTGCATACGCCCTCCTACCGCTTCGACTGTGGGGGTGTGATAGATATTATTTTCTAGATAATATTTGTCGGATATATTTGTATATATTTTGTATAATTATCTTATTAGATTCCTAACGTGATTAGGAATAGACTTGTAACATTATATAAAGTGATCAATGGTACACACTCCAATTTGAGGAGTTTTCCCAAAATTTAACAGTTGCGTTTTCAACAACCTCGATCTGGAGTCAGCAAGGCTGGGATCTTTTCACAATCCTAGACGAATGCAGTTAAGCGGAGAGTCCCAGTACCATTATTGCTTATAATCAAAGGTAAAGTGAGCGAATAAAGTTGGTTGAAACTGATTAATATACTTGGATAAGTTATGTGATGCCTGATTGCTAATGTGCATCCCTGCTTTGAGCAGTAACGGCATTTGAAAGTTAAACTGCTTTCCTGGCAATGCTTACCGTACCACACTTGCTGCAGCCTTGGTAGCCTAGCTTTAAAAAATGCCTTTCTTCTAGCATTCTGTATTTGCGTTACAAACCTAAAAGTGGACAAAACTGTATGTATAACGACCTAACATTAATCATGTAATCAAGAAGAAACGTCTAATTATTCTACCTCCTTCATTTCGACCTCCTTGACTAGCCGTTGTAAATTGTAATGACTATTTTCTTGGTAGGTTTCCTTATTTCAAGCACCTTAATTAGTCATTGGATCAAAAACTCAAAAAGTTGTGTTTGGTTAGGACAGCAATATAGTTGTAGTCTACCATGCCCTTAAATAATTTTTTTTGTTAAATTTCAAACTTGTTTTTCAGAATATTGCTCAGTGTTCGGGTAATGATATCAAGATGTCCTAGAACTAGGTCCAATGAATGTCCGAATTCTCCTCAACTATGTCTTGTTGTCCGAGACCTAGGCTTGCAAAAGAGAGAAGGTTAACTGCCTCGGGGGTGTGACCCGGGAAAACCCCTCTGATGCTTAAGTCAGCGAATGTACTTTCTAGAGAGAGAAAGTAGAGAGAGAAAGAGTATTTTAGAGAGAGAAAGTAGAGAGAGAAGGTTAGAGAGTTAGGAAAAAGTTACCATCATTAATGACTGGAGAGCTATTTATAAAAGTACTTTCAGGTGGCAGAAGTTGTACTTAATTAGACAAATTAGGGATAAATATGTACTTTACTCTGACTAATGATGGGCTGGATCATGGAGGGGTATTTTCGTAATTTTAGGTCAATGGGCCTAGGACAATGGACTTGGCCCAAACAGAACTCAGGGCCTGTTCCGATTCACTGAACTCAGCTGAACTGAAGTGAACTGAACTGAACTGAACCGAACTGATCTGAACTTATTTATTAGTGATTTTTAACTACGGATTAGTGATCTTTGATTATTTTTTGATTATTTATTACTATACATATGTGTATATACAAATGTACATATTAAAATATTTACGAAAAATATACTATATAATTATAATTATAAAATGTATGGAAAATATATTAAAAACTTGAAACCTCTAAACATTTTAAACACATATACTATTTAATTTAAAAATAAAATAGTATTAGGACAAAAGAACACAAAACACTTACATGTATCTAACCCATTTAAACAAATTTTTAAAAAACTAATATATATATATATATATATATATATATATATATATATATATATATATATAAAGAACCAACAAGAAAAGCTAAAATTTGCTACGGCCCAACACCCTAACCCACTCTCTTTTCCTTTAATTAATAACAAATCTTACAAATAAAGAATTAAAGATGCTCTAACCCCAAATAAAGAGAAATATGTATCAAAAAAACAGAACCATTTGAACAATGAATTGTATCAATATTATTATTGTTATTATTATTATTATTATTATTATTATTATTATTATTAATTATTGATTATTATTATTATTATTGTTATTATTATTATTATTATTATTAATTGATGATTATTATTATTATTTGTTGTTGTTGTTGTTGTTGTTGTTGTTGTTGTTGTTGTGAAATTTGGCTTTATATCATTAGCAATATCATTAGACATAAATTAAGAGCTGAGCTGAACTGAACTGAGCTGAACTGAACTGAACTGAATTGAACTGAACTGAACTGAATTTCAACGGAACAGAACATGCCCTCAATCTAGACTGTTTTTTTTTTACAAGAAAACTCAATATATACTATAAAATCTAAAATGACTCCTAAAACGCGAACTTTTTTTGTGGCTACAAAAAATCAATGACATACAATTTTTCGGCTAGAATAATTTAATTAACATTTGTTTTTCTTTTGAGGAAAATTAACCTTTTAAAAAAACATTTACATAAATCTTGATTTGACCCCCCTCCCTCCACCTATGTGGTGCCCCTCTCTAACCTTCACCAAAAACAATTGTACGATTGTGAAATGGTTGGTTCGTACACCCGGGTGTACCATGAGCATGATACACTCGGATCAAAGAAGAAAGAACATAGCTTATAAATGTAAAGAGCATCATTAAATTATAAAAGAACACATAATTGAAATATAAAGAACATGGTAAGTTATGAAATGGTAATAGATAGTTACTAATTGATTTTTACCATGCATTTAGTGTCAAATTATTTCAAAATATTGGTTTTCCAGAATTTATCTAAGATTATTTTCTACCAAAAATAATTCAAGATTTCATTTTCAAATTAACTTTCAAAAATTCAAAATTTAAAATTTCATTTTTCAATATAGTTTATTTAAATTAAAAATTAGTCATATTTTTTCACCGTTACCAAAAAAAATATAAAGGATAAAACAAGAGAGCGCAATCATAAAAAAAAAGAAAATATATATATAATACCCAAAATAAAACAAGGTTTAAAGCAAACGCAAATTAATATAAAAGAACATATTATCTAAGGGTTCGTTTGACATTGCTGTGGTTTTCTGTTTTTTTGATTTTTTGTTGTATAAAAGTATATGATATATGTCACATAATGAATCAAAAATTGTTTAAACTTATTAGAATCATAATAATTTTGAAAACTGATAACAAAAAAGTGGAAACACTTTTTTCTTGTTTCCTGTTTTTGGTTTTTAGTTTTTAAAAAATAGGAAACTAAAAACCGAAAATGATGCCAAACAAGCCCTAAGTTAAAAGAACTTGACTTGTATGAATGAAACCCAACAAAGAACATTTTTTTATCTACATATATTAAAGTACGTACAATGTTTATAATGTAAAGAACATAAACTTCGTATGCAAAGAACATATTGATCTGATTTAATGAACATATTACATTCCTATAAAAAAAAAGAATATGTATCAAGAAATGATAAAATAACATTTATCATAATACAAAGAACATTGTCTTCAACCTCAGAAAATAGCACGAAAACAAGGAAAAAAAATTAAAAAAAAATATCTTTTCTCTCAACAACGAATTAATCAATTACATCATTAAGAGATTATATTGGAATGATAAAATGAACTCTGTTATAACATTGAATCACTTCGAAATCCAAAATTTACCATGGTTTCTCTCTCTATATCAATTCAATCTCTCTCTGTTAACAAAAAAAATGAACTTCTATTCACCAAAAGTATTCTATTAATATATAAAATGTAAATAATAAATCAATTTCATGAATCAGAGAATATAAATAACAAATCAATACCTTAAATCAGGAGGGAATCGTTTTGAATTTTTTTTTTAACTCATGTACTTTAATTTGTACGCAATGTTCTTTCAGCAATTTTTAATAACCTTGTATTATGACCGAGTGTACCATGCTCATGGTAAACCCGAGTGTGTGGTGAAATTTTCACGATTGTGTAGTTATTTTGAAACGGATTGAGTATATTCTTAATATTGTACTCCATAACAATATACCTTTACGGGCTTTACCCGTATGCCAATATAAGGCGAGTAGGAGTAGAGCTGTCAATTCGGGTAAACGAGTCGGGTTTGGGTCGGGTAAGAGTGGGTCGGGTTTCTTTAGTTTGGGTCAATTCAGATTATCCATAACCTATACGGGTCGGGTTTGGGTTGGGTCATGCTTGAGTCGGGTCATACTTCTGATCGGGTTTGGGTCGGGTTAATAACAGGCCGGGTTACATTCGGATCGGGTTTAATTCAGGTTTTCACGGGTTAAAACGGGTTAGGGTAATTCTGGGCCGGGGTTTGAGTCGCGTTCGGTTCAAGTCAATAATTTGCGAGTTAAAATCAGGTCGGGGCATTCTCGTGTTTGAGTCGGGTTCAGTTCAAGTCAATAATTTGGAGATTACAATCAGGTCGGGTCATTTTCTAGTTGGGTCATTCTCGGGTTCAAGTCGGGTTCGGTTCAAGTCAATAATTTGCGGGTTATAATCAGGTTGGGTCATTTCCAAGTCAGGTCATTCTCGGATTCAAGTCGGGTCATGTTTAAGTCAATAATTTGCAGGTTACAATCAGGTTGGGTCATTTCCAAGTCAGGTCATATTCGGGTTCAACTAACTATAAATAGATAATTATCATTTTTATCAAGCTAATTATTTTCATATATATATATATATATTTCGTTTAAAAGCAAATTGAATGGTTCCACACACACAGACTCCCGGTGGGTATTAGGGACCACGCTAAACATTTCAGCAATTTTTATTTTCGGGCCAAAAAAAGTAAAAAAATTCCAAAATTGAAGGCTTATCCACGTTTTTTTGTAAATTTTTGGAAGTTCCAGGGTCCGGTGTCGAAAAGTCTTGAAATTCTATGGGATACATCTCGGAATCATATAATGCCATTTGGAACCATATATGATCATTATTTGTTGTCATAAATGTTCGTGGTACGCTTGAATTAATGAAATCGGTGCAAGTTGTAAATCAGTAAATTTGTCGTATAAAGACAAATTGGATGGTTCCACCCACCCAATTAGACTCCCGGGGGGTATTAGGGACCATGGTAAACATTTCGGCAATTTTTAGATCCGGACGAAAAAAAAAAACAAAAATTTTAAAAATTGAAGGCTAATATCCACGCTTTTTGAGAAATTTTGGAGGTTTCAGGGCCCGGTGTAGAAAAGTATTAATATTTTAGGGGATACATCTTGGGTCATATAATGCCATTCGGGACCATATATGATCATTATATGTTGTCATAAATGTTCGTAATAGGCTTGAGTTAATGAAATTCGTGCAAGTTGTAAACCGGTAATTAAATTGGTCGTTTAAAGGCAAATTGGATGGTTCCATCAACCCAATTGGACTCCCGGAGGGTATTTGGGACCATGGTAAAAACACTTTGGCAATTTTTATTTCCGGGCGAAAAAAAAGTCAAAAATTCCAAAATTGAAGACTAATATCCATGCTTTTTGAGAAATTTTGGAGATTTCGAGGCCCGGTGTCGAAAAATCTTTAAATTGAAGGGGATATATCTCGGGGCCATATAATTCTATTTGGAACCATATATGATCATTATTTGTTGTCATAAATGTTCGTGGTAGACTTGATTTAATGAAATCGGTGCAAGTTGTAAACAGGTAAATTGGTCGTTTAAAGGCAAATCGGATGGTTCCACCCACCCAATGGGACTCCCAGATAGTATTAGGGACCATAGTTAACATTTCGGCAATTATTATTTTCGGGCGGAAAAAAAGTCAAATATTTCAAAATTGAAGGCTAATATCTGCGCTTTTTGAGAAATTTTAGAAGTTTTGGGGCTCGGTATCGAAAAGTCTTGAGATTCTAGACAATACATCTCGGGGTCATATAATGTCGTTTAGAACCATATATGATCACTATTTGTTGTCATAAATGTTCGTGATAGGTTTGAGTTAATGAAATCGGTGAAAGTTGCATTGTAAACCGGTAAATTGGTCGTTTAAAGGCAAATTGGATGGTTCTGCCCACCCAATTGGATTACCGGAGGGTATTAGGGACCATGGTAAACATTTCGGCAATTTTTATTTTCTAGCAAAAAAAAGTAAAAAATTTCCAAAATTGAAGGCTAATGTCCACGTTTTTTGAGAAATTTTGGAGGTTTCGGGGCCCAATGTCGCAAAGTCTTGAGAATTTAGGGAATACATTTGAGGGTCATATAATTCTGTTTGGAACTATATATGATCATTATATGTTGTCATAGATGTTAGTGGTAGGCTTGAGTTAACAAAATCGGTGCAAGTTGTAAACATGTAAATTGGCCGCTTAAAGACAAATTGGATGGTTCCACCTACCCAATTGGATTCCCTGGGGGTATTAGGGACCACGGTAAACATTTCTACAATTTTTATTTTCGTGCGAAAAAAAGTCAAAAAATTCCAAAATTGAAGGCTAATATCCATACTTTTTTCGAAATTTCGAAGGTTTCGAGACCCGGTGTCGAAAAGAAATGAGATTTTAGGGAATGCATCTTGGGGTACGGTCATATAATGTTGTTTGGAACCATATTTGAATTAGTATTTGTTGTCATAAATGTTCGTGGTAGGCTTGAATTAGTAAAATCGGTGTAAGTTGTAAACCGGTAAATTGGTTGTTTAAAGGCAAATTGGATGGTTCCACCCACCCAGTTGGACTCCCGGAGGGTATTTGGTACCATGGTAAACATTAGCAATTTTTATATCCGAGTGAAAAAAGTCAAAAAATTCCAAAATTGAAGGCTAATATCCACGCCTTTTGAGAAATTTAGAATGTTTCGGGGCCCCGTGTCGAATAGCATTGAGATTTTAGGGGATACATCTCGGGGTCATATAATGCCGTTTGGATCCATATATGATCATTATATGTTGTCATAAATGTTCGTGGTAAACTTGAGTTAATGAAATCGGTGCAAGTTGTAAACTGGTAAATTGGTCATTTAAAGGCAAATTGGATGGTTCCACCCAACCAATTAAACTCCCACAGGGTATTAGGGAACATGACAAACATTTTGGCAATTTTTTTTTTTCCGGGTGAAAAAAAGTCAAAAAATTCCAAAATTGAAGGCTAATATCCACGCTTTTTAAGAAATTTTTGAGGTTTCAAGTAGAGTTGTCAATTCGGGTAAACGGGTCGGGTTTGGGTCGGTAAGAGTGTGTTAGGTCAACTCCGGTCGGGTCAATTCAGATTAATTCCATAACCTATGCGGGCCGGGTTTGGGTTGGGTCATGCTTGAGTTGGGTCATACTTCTTATATATCGGGTTTGGGTCGAGTTAATAACAGGTCGGGTTACATTCGGGTCGGGTGAACAATAAGTCGGGCTTAATTCGGGTTTTCACACGTTAAAACGAGTTAGGGTAATTCTCGGGTTCGAGTTGGGTTTGGTTCAAGTCAATAATTTGCGGGTTAGAATCAGGTCGGGTTTGAGTCGGGTTCTGTTCAAGTCAATAATTTGCAGGTTATAATTAGGTTATTGGGTCATTCTCGGGTTCAAGTCGGATTCAGTTCAAGTCAATAATTTGTGGGTTATAATCAGGTTGGGTCATTTCCAAGTCGGGTCATTCTCGGAGTCAAGTCAAGTTATGTTCAAGTCAATAATTTGCAAGTTACAATCAGGTCGGGTCATTTCCAAGTCAGGTCATATTCGAGTTCAACTAACTATATATAGATAATTATCATTTTTATCAAGCTAACTATTTCCTTTGGCTATAATATATATGGCAGTATACTAGGGAGCTATAGTTTATAATTTAGGAAGATAATTATTTCCTTTGACCATACAACAAATATATACTATATTTAACTCTTAAATATGAGGATGATGCTCCGTTTTTTTTGCTGGCCTAGACCGACTTGGTCTCCCAAGACAAAATGCTTTGATCAACAATAATAAGGTGGTTTAAATTGCATTTAAGGTGAGTTGAAATCGGGTCAGGAATAATTTGGGTTGAATTTAAGTCGTGTCAATAACAAGTCGTATTGATTTCGAGTCGGGTTAGTAACAGACGGGTTGAATTTTTGGGTCGGGTTAGTAATAGGTCTGGTAAAATTCAGGTCGGGTTGATAACAAGTCGGGTAGAATTTGGCTCAGGTCAATAACAAGTCGGGTTTGTTACAGGTTGGGTTAAATTCGGGTTGAGTTAGGATTGGGTCGAGTTGAATTCAGGTCAGGTTAGTAACAAGTCGGGTTAAAACGGGTTTGGGTTAATTTCGATTCAAGTCGGGTTTGGTTCAGGTCAATAATTTACGGGTTACATTCGAGTCGGGTCATCTCAAGGTCAGTTTATGTTCGGGTCTCACATACTCGGGTCTAGGGTTGGTTTCAGGTCGGGTTTGGGTCACTATTTTTTCGGATTCAGATGGGTTGGTTAATAATCAGGTTTGATTCGGTATTTTGAGTCGGGTAAACTTTTGACAACTCTAAGTAGGAGTAGGGATTAGGGACTAGGGAGTACTACTGTACTATCTGTACTACACTACTAGAGTACTTGACCCTTGTTCTTCCTTAAAATCATCGCTTCTCTAATCCAACTTCAAATAATCAATTCCATCCAATTTCACTACAAAACCCTCCATTTTACAGTGTAAAACAGAGAAACTGAACACCATGAACAATACTCTTCCAAACCATCTAATTTTCGAAAAAATCCTCCCAAAACTCCCAGTTAAATCCTTACTTCGCTTCAAATCTGTTTCCAAATCATGGCTTTCCACTATTTCCTCCCCTCAATTTGCAAAAACCCACCTTCAACTCTCCTCTCCACCCCCCAAATTAATCGTACTTGCTGGCCAAAATCGTGCATCAGGAGAAGAATTTTACTTATTAAATTACGATGAAAACAACAATTACAAGCTTAACCATTTTGTTGAATTGGAATTAGAAGATGTGTGTAATAGTCCAGTTAAATCCTTCCATATTTTGGGTTCTTGTAATGGTCTTGTGTCTTTGCAAGTACAGCAGCAGTCCGGTGAGGGGGAGGCGTTATTTATCGGTAACCCGGCTACTCGCCGCTATCGAAAGATCATGATCCCTGAGGGTTTATATGTAAGTTCCGTCCACTCTTTTGTTTTTTTACTATGAATCATCAACAGATGACTATAAAATCTTTGGTGGGTTTTCGTCTTTTGAAGGTGATTATGTTCAATTTTATGTGTTTTCTTTGAGTGCTGGAAATTGGCGACAGATTAACTCGTTAGATATTCGTGTGGTATCAGATGAGATTGAGGAGGTTGTATTGGTCAATGAAACTATTTACATGTTGCTTGAATTTCGGGATTCTATAATTGGGTTTGATTTGAGTACAGAACAGATGAAGGAATTGCCGCAGATTGATTGGTTGAATAACTATAGATGTGTTGGTTTGTCGGAGCTGGGAGGGTGCTTGTTGTTGCTTTGTACTACTGCTAATCTTAAATTAGATGATGTTTGGATGTTGGAGGATCCTAGTGATGTGACTTCTTTGGAGAAATTGTTTTCTGTCAATCATACTGATGTTTTATACTATGGTTTTTCTGAGAACGGCAAGTGTTTGCTACACACTGAGGGGAAACTCAGGGTATTCGACCCGACTCGGGAGAATCCACAGATGTCTCAAGGGGGTATTGCTTTCGATAATGACGACAGCATTGTTCAATCAAAAAGATATATTGAAAGCTTAGTTTCGCCTAACATCAATAATATAACCTGTTCTTACAATTTATTTTTCTTTCTGGGCATTTTTCGGATGACAACCTACAAGGAACAATAGTTTTAGGTGTTAAATGGAACTCCTATAATGACCGAGTCAAGTAGCTCTAAGGTGGCATTCCATATCTTTAAGTATTTTTTTTCTTTAGGTGCCCAATATTTACACTATAGAATATAGATTGCCTGTTAGTTGTTTAAAACTTGCAGATATCTTACTTCTCTTTTCCTTGCTATTTATACCACTGTTATCTGCTCGATGCTTGGTGAATCGGACATTGCATAAGGGTTTTTAATGCAAGTACTTCTCTTAGATAAGTTGTTTGGGTGCTTTGGTAATGTACTAGCCAATCTTGATGCGTCATAACTCTTGGTTCTTCACAAGTGAGATGGTGATTCTTCACTTGTTTAAAATAGCTACATAAGTTACCTACACTTATTGGAGGGATGAGATCTTTTAGTTTTGTTTTGTTTATGATAAGAGAACTAGTTAGATTTCATTATGTATCATACATGCAGGCTATGCATGCATACAAAATCAGTCAACTTAGCTTACAATGTAGCAGACTAGCTGACTAGCAGCTAGAGCGAGTTAAAAGATCGCTTGTCTGATTTGATTTCTTTTGTGCCTTGCAGCTATGAAGAATTTGGTAAGTTCGCCTTTCATGCTAAACAGCCTGTCTGACATGGTTTCTTCGTGCCTTAAAAGAGTTTAATTTAGGATGATGAGAATGAAGAGAATGGGCAGAGTAAAGAATCTTAGCTTGTGTTTTATGTGGTATCTTAGCATGGTTATATATTAGTAGAATGTACTAGGTTTCTATCAACGATTGCCTTTTGAGTGTAATTTTATTTCTTGCAAACTAGTATCTTAATGTATAAACATGTATGTGTTAAACTTTTATGCTTGCTGTTCATCTGCATTTGATCCAGGATTTCATTTCTTTGTGTTATATTATGAATTTTGTGGGAAATGCTCTTTGGTGGCTTGTGTTGAACCTAAATGTTCCACACCTTTGTCTGCTGCTACTCTGAGTGTAATTATAGAGCTACCATGTAATTAACGTGCCAATTTGGAAGAAAGAAAGGATTAACAGATGTTAAAAAGACAAGAACACAGTAATTAACCCTCTGATGTTTTCTTGTGGATAAGTTTCTGTGTCTGGTCTGTCTAAGGTAAACTATAAGAGTCCCGAGCATCTTGAGCAGCAGTATAACTGTATTCCATGAACTCAGTTACGGCTGGATTACTCTACTTTGTTCACACGTTGTTTATGATAGAGTTTAAAACCAAGTCCGAACAACTCTACTCTGTCGATACATTATTTATGAGAGTTTAAAAATTAAAACCAATCCTAGTTCCCTAACCAAAATGCAACCATCTCATAACATGAATACATGATGTACTTTGCAACGGCAACCCGAACTCTACCACACGGTCCTCGTAAGGGATTTTGCCTAGAATCCCGACTGTACCTGATTTGCTTCATGGCTGTTTGTAAATTGTAAATTGGCTCTCTGTTTTAAAGGTTTTTGTATTTCCAATTCTCCTCCTCCCCGCCTATTTTTGTTGTATAGGCTTCAGCTACCTGTTGTTTTTGTAATTTGAAAATTGGTTAGTTTTCATGATCCTAGACTAAATTTCCTCGGGCTCGCCCCAGGCAATCAGCCTGATTGCCATATTATTGTCAATCAGCCATTTTGGTGGGCCATTATGTGTACTTGATAATAGTAATATATTGCTTTGTACGGGCTGTTTGTTTAACAAACTAATGGAAGGAAAATGACCATTAGTCACGGGCCTAAGTTACGACGTTTCCCCCAAAAAATATATTGCTTCTTCTAGATTGCCATTTTCATAGCATTTTCATCGCCATCTTCATTTCGATCTTCGTCCAGAACACCTTATTCGAACTTACTCAGTTCGAAAGATGACAAAAACGATGCTGGGTCGAGTAAAAAAACTTCGACGTCACCGCTTTTATCGTATTTCCATGAAATTGAATTGTAATTCGGACGCCAACATTGGTTGCACCAAAGCTGATAAGAATTGAACTCCCCGAACGTGAATTGCTTGGAGATTGCTCCCGAATTGATGATTTGACAGAGGAGTTCGGGTTTGGGTTCACAATTTGGAAAGGGAACGGATAATTTAATCCAAATCGCTGCAGAATTACTTAATACGAATCAAAATTAGTCGGAGAATAATGGTAATTCTGGAGAAGATGATTTTGCAGCCAGATTGAACCAGGGCTTACAATTGGGAAAGTGAAGGAAACTCACGAAAGTGTAACGTCTTTGACTAACGACTACGTTGGTCAACAAATCCCATCCCAAGTTACCGTTTCAGCAACATCACTGTATAGTTACATATTTACCCCTAACTTAAACACGGAAAAGACGAAAAAAACCCCCCTGATTTACCTCCCATGTCAATCAGGCTGATCAACTAGAATTTTCTCAATTTCCTCTGTTTGGTGGTGTAAAACATTTTCAATACTCGTATAAAGAAATGAGATTCCATTGAAAATACTTCCTACATTTTTATTTACTTGTAACACAGTCTTGTTCACGCGTTTAGAGATTGAGATATATAATATGAATACATAAATTATTCAAAATAATATTTACACATTATACCAAACCCTACTCTAATTCACATACTAAAATTATTTTGATAAAATCGCTTGTTTATCTTCACTAATCATCTTTTAAAATTACATGCCTAAAAAGAGTGTACAAGTAAAATAAATAATGAATTATGTATACTTTAAAGAAAATCACAATTGTAAATACGTAGAGTAGTAATTTTTATTTTTTGAAAAGTTACTTTTCCAAAAATTACTTTCGGTTAAATCAAACAAAAGGTTTCGTATGAATTTTACTTAAGACCTACGACCAAAAACCTTATTAAAAGCCCCAAAAGAAAACAGAATTTATCCTTTTAGCCTCCTATTAGGGAACTAGACTACTATAGTAGTACAGTCTACAAGTATATGTCGATTAGAGCGACCACCACGCGTCCACGCCAACCAAGGTGTAGTCTTTAGCCCTTGACTACAGTCGATTCACTTTATTACCTCTTCTCTCGGTCCTTATAAATTGTTCCTCTTTGGAATCATCGCTTCCTTCGAAAACTAGAAGAGACTCAAAATGAACAATACACTTCCAAACCATCTCATTTTCGAAAAAATCCTTCCAAAACTCCCAGTTAAATCCTTACTTCGCTTCAAATCCGTTTCCAAATCATGGCTTTCCACTATTTCCTCCCCTGAATTCGCCAAATCCCACCTCCAACTCTCCTCTTCACCCCCTAAATTTATCTTACTTGTTGGGCTTGATTGTGAATCGGAAGATCATGAATCGCAAAGAGAGTTTTACTTGTTAGATTATGATAACAACGACAATTACGAGCTTAAGCCTTTCGTTGAATTGGAATTTGAAGATGGGTGTGATACTCCAGTCAAATCCTTCTATATTGTGGGCTCTTGTAATGGTCTTGTGTGTTTGCTCGTACAACAACGCAATGGTGAGGCCTACTTCATAGGTAACCCGGCTACTCGCCGCTATCGGAAAATCAAGATTCCTAAAGGCGCAGAAGCGGGTTCACGATCTGGGTGTGTGTTCTATTATGAATCATCAACAGATGATTATAAACTTTTTGGTGCGTTTTCTTATGGTAGATATGAAAGATTTTATGTCTTTTCTCTTAATGCTGGTATTTGGACAAGAATTAATAAGTTAAACAAGCGAATTGAGTCAAATGACCTTGAAGATGTAGCTTTGATTGATGGTACTGTATACGTGTCTGCTGGAGTGGAATATCCTATGTTTGGGTTTGATTTGAGTACTGAACAGATTAAGGAATTGCCGTGGATCAATTGGGTGAATAATTATAGAATTGTGAGGTTTTCGGAGTTGAGAGGGTGCTTGTTGTTGCTTTGTAGTACTGTTAATTTTGAAGTAGATGATGTTTGGATGTTGAAGGATCCTAGTGATGTTACTTCTTTAGAGAAATTGTTTACTGTCAATCATACTAATGTGGAGTACTATGGTTTATCTGAGAATGGCAAGTGTTTGCTACACACTGAGGGGAAAATTAGGGTATTCGATCCGATTCGGGAGACTCCAGAGATGACTCAACTCACTCAAGGGGGTATTGCTTTCGATAATGGTGACAGCATTTTTCAATCAAAAAGTTATATCGAAAGCTTAATTTCGCCTTTCTAAAGCCAAGATAATTGAAGGTATTACTCTTGTTGCTATTTCCATTGGCCTTTTATAGTGTGCTTAGTTGCTTATGTATGACTTTCCTTTGCTTGATTGTTTGTTCAATCTTCCATCAGCCCATTTATATGAACATGTTCATTCAAGTGCCCTTCTTTTTTACTTCTAATTCTGGCAGCAATTTTCTCCGAACTATACCAAGTTTTCAGATGAAAAATCTTGTCAACCTCCAATTCTAGTCTCTGTTGTAACATGCAATATAAATGTAGGAGCCTTGTGTTTATTGAGCAGTAAATTTATACTCAAGTTTTTGTTGTTTGAAGATTAGGTAAGGCGGTTTTGACTTATGCCCTATGTCAAGGTAGGTAATACACAAAGCTTGTTATATAGTTAAGTTAATTCTGTCTCCATAGAGATGTTTTCATGTGTTAACTTTTTCTGCAAAATTTTAGTTGCTTCTCTAGTCTTCTAGGAAATTTTAGTCAGGTTCAATCTTACATGTTCAAATAAATGAGCAGATGTGAATTACAGTCCTGTCCTGCGTCAGTTCATTTACCAGAAGATTTCCATTTACAATTCTTTTACGGCGTTATCCTGCTTTAACGGGATATGTAAGGATTTTGACATCAAGAATATAGCTTTTGAAAATTGTTGGCAATTGTAGGCAATACTTTTGAATGACAATCTACAAGAAACAATAGTTTTAGGTGATATGGAACAAAAGTTATATGGGTGCTTTGGTAATGGATATAGACCAATTCAATCTTGATGTATCTTAACTCTTGATTCTTTAGCTATGTGACAAGGGAGGGGGTGACCCTTGACTTGATCAAAATTACTTCATTTATTAAAACCTTATAGGGGGATGAGACCTTTAAATTTTCCCTTGTTTAAGATTAGAGAACTATTCAGATCTCATTGTGTGTGATACATGTAGCCATGCAGGCTATCTTCTTTTGGGGAAAGAAAGCTTCTGTTTTTTTTTTTTTTCCAGCTTAAGATTAAAGAGCCAGTCAATTTTATTCTATGATACAGGGGCTATAATCGCTATACACATCACTTATAAGCAGCAATATAGAAACTCAAATTTTGTTTTTGTGAAAACTTGCATAGTTGCATGCATAAATAGATTTGCAAAATCAGTCAAACTTAGCTTACATTGTAGCAGCTATGAGGAATTGAAGAGATCGCCATTCATGCTAAACAGCTTGTTTGACTTGATTTCTTTGTGCCTTGCAGCTATATGAGGAATTGAGAAGATCGCCTTCATGCTAAACCAGCTGGGTTTCTCTGTGTTTGACAATGAAAATGAAGAGAATGGGCAGAGTAGAGTATTTCAGCTTGTGTGTTTTTATGTAGCCATTATAAGAATAATTAGCTTGGCTAATATTAGGAGTCATACTAGATTCTAAGTTCTAATGAAGTTGCCCTTTTGGGTGTTATTTTCTTGCAAACTAGTATCTTTAATATATATTAGCCTTGTGTGTTCCTTTTGGGTGTTTTTCCTTGCAAACAAGTATCTGTAATACATTATCAATGTGTGTTTGTATAAAATTTATGCTTCTTGTTCATCTACACACGGTCCGAATTTCAATTTTTTTTTTTGCTAGGTTAAATTGTTTGGACTATTGTGGAGAATTCTGTCTTTGGTTGCTGATATTGTACCCAAATGTTCCACACCTTTGGCTGCCACTTTTGAGTAGTCCGTATACTTGCAAAGCTAACTTGTGACTGTGTGAGCCCTCATTGCCAAGCTGCTGCAAACCTGCAATACTCAGTTTATAATTTTCTATGATCTTTTGTCTTTAATGCCTTAGTATTTTAAAGGCGTGAATGTATATTGACTACCCAATTAAAATATCCTATTCAAAGGATGTGTGCTTGACTGTCCGGCTATGTTACTTGGACTTTTCATTTCACCTCACGTACTCTTGTCGGGCTCTTGACATTTGGACATGGGTATAACACCTAGACACTTTACTTTTAGTTTAAAATCATGAAACTTTCACAAAATAGCCTAGTCGGACGCTTGGACAAGTACACGTGTCGAACATGGGTACCAGAGTCCAAGTAACATAGTTGCCCAATGCCCCTTTTACCACAAATGAGAGATAAAAATATTGTAGCAACTTGCAACTATTGTCATTCGGGTTGGATTTGAATTGGGTCAAATATGGTACACTAAGCCGGCATGGGTTGGGTTGGGTTTTGTTTCGGCCATGATGATTGGATTGAGATTTCGGGTCGATTTCTGATAGGATCATTTTGGATCGAGTTAAAAATGGGTAAAATTTTTCCACAAAAAAATGGGGTAAACCTTTTAAAATTAAAGTATTTGGCACATTAGATTTGAATTTGAATCATTTGATACATGTAATTGTGTAAAGGAATATTCAAAATAACTAATTTATACACTTAAACATATTACAAAATAATAAAAAAATAAATACAATAAATTTATTAGTTAAAATTAAAACAGAACATGCTTACATCATTTTTAACACAAGTCAAACTATCATTTTTTTTTTGTTTTTGATTTTTGGTTTTCTTTATCCTACTTAGCGTATTTTTAAAAAGTACGTTGTATAGTTATTTTTGGGAAAAATATACATCGTTAATGTAATTTAATGTATAATATTATTAAACATTTTCAACACAAATAATCAACAATACCTTTTCAATTTAATTTTACTGTAGTAATTTTGGCCTTATTATTTCATTTTTTTTGTATACACATTGCATTTGTAAATTTCATATAAATCGCCTTATTTTTTTTTTATATTATATCACAAATTAATTATGAAAATAATTATTATTATCGTGCATTGCACGGGCACTAATCTAGTAAATAAATAAAATGGAGTGTTAAGTTTGGGTCAATTAGTTTGGGTTGAAATAAGTTCAGGACAATTAATTAATTTGAGTTGATTTCAATTTGGGTCATTTTGAATAGAGGGTAATATTAGTTTGGGCTTTGATTTGAGTTTTAATCGAGTTTGGTCAAAAGTGGTTCACCTCCACTTTCGGTCTGATGGTTAAACTCTATACTTTTTTCACCCACCTGCCGTACCACCGTCTCCCATCTCTCCTGCCACCACTTGAAATCATCAGTTACTCCCAATTTCCATTTTCATCATATGATAGAGAAAATGAGCACTATTGAAAAAACTCTTCCTAAACATCTCATATTACAAGAAATCCTACCAAGACTCCCAGTAAAATCCTTACTCCGCTTCAAATCTGTTTCCAAATCTTGGCTTTCCACAATCATATCCCCTAAATTCACTAAAACCCATCTCAAAATCTCCTCATTTCGCCCTCACTTCCTCGTCCATGCTACGCTTCATCGTGCATCAGATGACGAAATCTATTTGCTACAGTATGACCATATGAATTGCAATGTAAGAAATTTCATTGAATTGGAATTTGCTAATGGTTCTGATCTCCCAATTGAAGTTAACTACATTGTGGGTTCTTGTAATGGCCTTGTTTGCTTACTCGGAAACGAACACCGCACTCGCGAGGTCTTCTATGTGTGTAACCCGGCGACTCGCCACCTTCGAAAAATCAAGAAACCTGGTGGTGTAGATCGGGCTGATCGGTCCGGGTGTGTTTTTTGCTATGAATCATTAACAGATGATTATATAATTTTCGGTGCCTTCTCGTCACGTCATGATGATTTTGTTCATTTCTATGTGTTTTCTTTGAGTGCTGGAAATTGGAGAAGAATTGATAGTTTAGACAAGCATTTGGAATTGGTTGAGCTTGAAAAGGCGGTGTTGATTGGCGATACTGTTTATATTTATGCTGGATTGTTTAGGTGGAAGAAGGGTAATCCTGTTGTTGGGTTTGATTTGATAACAAAACAATTGAAGAAATTGACTTGGATGAATTGGTTGAATAAGTATAAGAGTGTTCGTTTGTTGGAGTGGAGAGGGTGTTTGTCGTTGCTTTGTTCTACTGATGCTTTATCTGTAGAAGATGTTTGGATGTTGAAAGATCCTGGTGATAGGAAATTTTGGCAGAGATTGTTTTCAATCAATCGTACTAATGTATTATACTGCGGTTTCTCTGAGACTGGCAAGTGTTTGTTACACATTCAGGGGAAACTCAGGGTATTCGATCCAAGCCGGGAGACTCCACAAATGTCTCAAGGTGGTGTTGATTTTGATAATGATGGCAGCATAGTTCAGTCAAAAGGTTACGTTGAAAGCTTAGTTTCGCCTTTCTAAAAGCCGGGACTAATGAAGATGATGGAGAGAACGGAGATACACTTATCATTTTGGTAATGTTAACCTTGTTAATGTTACTCCTATTATTATGTTTCTATTGGCATTGACCTTAAGTTTGTGCTAAGTTGCATTTGTATGATTTTTCTTTCCTTGATGACTGGTTTTAATCGATGTTTATATTTATGTATGAACCTTGTTAATGAACTTTCTAGTTTTGAAGATTTGAACTATATCTTTGTTTGACTTACGATTGTAAAGTATAGTTGCTTACTTTATATGGAAGTGGTAATGAGCTAAAGCTATTTAGTAAAAGTTATAGTCTCCAAATAGATGTTTCATGTGCTAAGCTCTTGCCATTATTTAGTTGATTTCTTGATTTCCTTTTTTTGAAGAAAATTTAGTTGATTTCCTTTATTCTGGGAGACTTGGGCATCTGGAGCAGAGAATTTCGAGTCAACTTCTGAAATTGATGGTTCAATTCATCAGCTCATTCATTATATGAACATGTACATAGACCATTCTGTTTGATATCTTCCAACTTCAATAGGACACTTTAGAGATTTACTATCTCTATTCTCTACAATTCATACCATTATGCTGTCACACCTTCTGCAAGAATTTAAAATTCCAAATTGTAACCTCTTATTGTTAAGTAAAGTAACTCTTAGGTGGCAATTTCCTCCATTTTTCCCATAATCGTTCTAGTGACTGCTAGGTATATGATTTGTAGCTTTCCCTTTTTATTTCTGACAGCATTTTGTTTAAAATCCTTTGTGAAAAACTGGTGCTCTACTGCTCTGTTGTCTCAAAGTCCCCTGTAATATGTAATAAAATAATTAGCTCTTATGCTTTGTAGGAACTAGGAAGCTTATTCTGGCATGTTCCAACGTCAATTGTCACTACTTATGGACTTATGGTAATTCTGGCAGCAATTTTCACCGAACAGTCCCTATTTCTGGATGAAAAACCGTGATAAACCTCGTTCAATTCTCTAGTCTCTACTATTTAATTTGCAAAGTAAATCTAGTTTGAAATTCTTTGAGCAGGAGCGTTTTACTCTACGATACAGGGGGTATACAGGGTAATCCTGTTCTTGGGTTTGATTTGATTACAGAACAATTGAAGAAATTGATTTGGATGAATTGGTTGAATAAGTATAAATGTATTCGTTTATTGGAGTTGAGAGGGTGTTTGTCGTTGCTTTGTTCTACTGATGCTTTATCTGTAGAAGATGTTTGGATGTTGAAAGATCCTGGTGATAGGAAATCTTGGCAGAGATTGTTTTCAATCAATCGTACTAATGTATTATACTGCGGTTTCTCTGAGACTGGCAAGTGTTTGTTACACATTCAGGGGAAACTCAGGGTATTCAATCCAAGCCGGGAGACTCCACAAATGTCTCAAGGTGGTGTTGATTTTGATAATGATGGCAGCATAGTTCAGTCAAAAGGGTATATTGAAAGCTTGGTTTCGCCTTTCTAAAAGGCAGAATTAATGAAGATGACGGAGAGAAGGGAATGTGCAATCATTTTGGTAATGTCAACCTGATTAAAACTGCTGCTATTATTATGTTGCTATTGGCTTTGACTTTTAGTTTGTGTATAGTTGCTTTTGTATGGAAATTTTCTTTGTTTGATGACTGGTTTATATCCATGTTTATATTGTTTGATTGACTTATGATAGTATAGTTCAGTTGCTTATGATTTATGCTTTAGTAAATGTTATACAGTCTTTAAATAGATGTTTCATGTGATAAAATCTTGCCTATATATAGTTGACTCCCTACAATCTAGTTGAGCAGAGAATTTTGAGTCAAGTTCTAGAATTGATTGGTCAAATCCATCAGCTCATCTATTATATGAACTTGTAACATTGACCATTCTGTTTGATATTTTCCACCTTCAACAGGCCACATTAGAGCTCTGTTCTCTACAATTTATACCACTATCATCAGACATCTTCTGCAAGAATAAATATTTTCTGATTGTAACTTCTTATTGTCAAGTAAAGTAACACTTTTGTGGTCCGTTTTTCTCATAAAAATTGTTCTAGGGACTGCTATTTACATAATCACATGCTTTGTAGCTCTCCCTCTATATTTCTGCAAGCATTTTGTTAAAATCATGTGTGAAATATGAACTAACATGTAAAAGCAGGTGCTCTGTAGTCTCAAAGTCCCCTGTTATATGTAATACTACGTAAAATAATTGGCTCTTATGCTTAGGTAACTTTTACTTTGTAGGAAGCTTATTAAGTAAAGTTAACCACACAATTAATCTTTCTTAAGGCATGTTCTAAGTTCAAATACCCGCAGCAATTTTAACCTAACAGTCCCTAGTCTCTGGATGAAAAACCGTGCTCAACCTCCTTCAATTCTCTAGTCTCTACTCAAACTTGCAAGATAAATCTGGGAGTCTTGAAATCTTTAAGCAGTTGTATTTTACTCAAGTTGTTTTTTTGCTGGAAGATTAGTATAGGTGGTATGAGTCTTATGACTTATGCTCTCTGTCAAGTTAGGTAAGATACAAAGCTTATTATATCTAGCAAGCTAATTCTGTCTCTAAATAGATGTTATTTGTACGTGCTGACATGTTGCTAATATTCGGTTGCTTCTCTAGTATTTAAGCTAAGCTTATTAGCTTTCCTGAGAAATTTCAGTGAGGTTCAGTCCTAGATGTTCAGATGATTGAGGGGATGTAACTTACATCAGTTCATTGATTTGAACATTTCCATATCCAACTCTTTTCCGGGACTTTCCTGCCTCAATAGGACATGAGGGGATTTTAATATCAAGAGTTTATAACTTCTTTGGAAAATTAAAGTCCTTTCTAGGAAATAATTTCAGATAACGATCTACAAGGAACAATAGTTTATAATATTAGCCATGTGTGTTTGTATAAAGCTTTTATGCTTGTTGTGTTCATCTACAGTTGATCCGTATCTCATTTCTTTTTGTGCTGTGCTAAACTGTTAGGAGTATTGCGGAAAATTCTGTCTTTGGCTGCTGATGTTGTACCCAAATGTTCCACTTCTCTGGCTGGCTGGCTGCCACTGTAGACTGTTTACTCTGCTGATATTTTTTTTTCCACTCTTTTGTATTAGTTGATTTCATGAAAACTTGCATGCATAAATATATTTACTATTAGTCAACTTAGATTACATTACATTGTAGCAGCTACTAGGAATTAGAGGAAGTCTTTTACAAAAGTATAGAGGGTCCAACTGGACCAGCACACCAATAAGATAAAAATATTCAGAATATAAAGGAATTGGGTATTTAGCTTTTTGCCAAACTAGTGTATTCCTTCGTAGGGTTTTGGATAGAGCTGTCAATTCGGGTAAATGGGTCGGGTTTGAGTCGGGTTTGTGTGGGTCGGGTCATCTCGGGTCGGGTCAATACGGGTTTATGTCAGGACCTATGTGGGTCGGGTTCGGGTTGGATCATGCTTGAGTCGGGTCACGTGGGGTCATACATCTTTTCGGGTTCGGGTCGGGTTTAGGTCGGGTCAATAAAAGGTCGGGTTACATTCGGGTCGGGTGAAAAACAAGTCGGGTTAAATTCGGGTTTTTACGGGTTTAAATGAGTTAGGGTCGTGTTCGGGTTCGGTTCAAGTCAATTATTTTCGGGTTATAATCAGGTCGGGTCATTATCGGGTTTGAGTCGGGTTCGGTTCAAGTCAATAATTTGCGGGTCATAATCAAGTCGGGTCATTATCGGGTTTGAGTCGGGCTCTATTCAAGTCAATAATTTGTGGGTTATAATTAAGTCGGGTCATTCTCGGGTTCGGGTCGGGTTCGGTTCAAGTCAAAAACTTGCGGGATATAATCTGGTCATTTCCAAGTCGGGTCATTCTTGGGTTCAAGTCGGGTTTAGTTAATAATTTGCGGGTTACAATCAAGTTGGGTCATTTAAACTTGTCTGGTCATTCTCGAGTTCAAATTGGTAAGTCAATAATTTGCGGGTTATAATCATGTCGGGTCATTTCCAAGTCGGTCTCGGGTGTGGTTCAAGTCAAAAAATTTCGAGTTATAATTAGATTGGTCCTTTTCAAGTCTTTTTATTCTCGTATTATAATAATCAAGTCGGGTCATGTTCGTATTCGGGTATCAAATATTGGATTAATAGGGTTTAAGTTTGATATCAGGTCGGTCATATTGGGTCCAGTTACATTTTTTTTAATTTTTTTTAATTTATTTAAAACTCCAAATTAAATTACGTAATTTAAAAAATTTCCAAAAAAAAAAATATTAAATAGACAAGTGAATAATAAAATTTGAATTCCCTTTAAAAAAATAATAATAAAAAAAAGGCCACTTTTGTTTTTTTTTTATTTTTTATTTTTTTGTTTAATTTTTTTTTTTTGGCTGCTGTCCAGTTCAGTTTTTCTTTGACGAGGATTATGTAAGAGATAAGTCAAGTAAGATGAGAAAGGCCACTTTTGTTTTATAATTGGAATCCATGTTAATAAATTGAAAAAAAGCCCGAAACTCAATAGTCAATACGGAGTACTCTTTTTATCCTAAAAATTCCTAAATCCTAAAATTCGGGTTAATAATAGGTCGAGTTTAAATTCGGGTCGGGTCAATAACAAGTCGGGTTGAATTTGGGTCGGGTCAATAACAAGTCGAGTTGATTTCGGGTCGGGTTTGTAACCAGGTCGGGTTTAAATTCGAGTCGGGTAAGGAACGGGTCGGGTTGAACTCGGGTCGGGTTAGTAACAGGTCGGGTTGAATTCGGGTTTTGACGGGTTAAATCGGGTTTGGGTCGTTCTCGGGTTCGAGTCGGGTTCGGTTCAGGTCAATAATTTACGGGTCAAATTCGGGTCGGGTCCTCTTTAGGTCGGTTCATGGTCGGGTTCGGGTCTCAAATACTCGGGTCAACTCGGGTCTAGGGTTGGTTTCAGGTCGGGTTCGGGTCACCATTTTTTTCGGGTTCAGACGGGTTAGGGTTAGGGTCGGGTTAGGGTCGGTATTTCGGGTCGGGTCAACTTTTGACAGCTCTAGTTTTGGATATTAAGCAGGGACTTGACAAATCGGAGTCAAAAGTGAATATATAATCAGTTGAAAAATAAATTTAAAAATAGGAGTTAAACTGCACAGTTTTATTTTTAAAAAAATGTGTAAAATGTATATTTACAGGTTTTTTTTTTTTTTTATTTTTTTTATTTTCGAGAGGATGTATATTTACGGTTTGATATGGGTCTCAAATACTCGGGTCAACTCGGGTCTAGGGTTGGTTTCAGGTCGGGTTCGGGTCACCATTTTTTTCGGGTTCAGACGGGTTAGGGTTAGGGTCGGGTTAGGGTCGGTATTTCGGGTCGGGTCAACTTTTGACAGCTCTAGTTTTGGATATTAAGCAGGGACTTGACAAATCGGAGTCAAAAGTGAATATATAATCAGTTGAAAAATAAATTTAAAAATAGGAGTTAAACTGCACAGTTTTATTTTTAAAAAAATGTGTAAAATGTATATTTACAGGTTTTTTTTTTTTTATTTTTTTTATTTTCGAGAGGATGTATATTTACGGTTTGATATGGGTTATACTTCGAACTAGACTGCTAAGAGTGCTAACACCCCTTTTCCACATACGTTGACTAAGTTTTGTTCACTTCACCTTAAAAAAAAATAATATTAAGTAAAAATAATTTCAGTTCAGCAAAAATAAGTTCAGTTCAATAAAATTAATTTCACTTCAGTTAAAATAATTTCAGTTCAGTAAAAATAAGTTTAGTTCAGTAAAATTCAGTTTTTCTAAAGAAAAAATATAATAGAAAATTAGCAAAAATAATTTAAGTTCAACAAATATAATTTTATTTTGGTAAAAATAAGGTGAAGTGAATGGAGCTAAGTGTATGTGTAGCTTAAATGTTACTGTTAGTTACGGAGTAAATTATTTTCAGAATCAATGTTCTCCTCTAGTTACATAACTGAAAAGATGGTCTTTTTTTCTCCTCTTCATCTTATAATGTGTTCTTATTAAAAGCATTCATGCCTCCTTTACACACTGAGGGTCGAGAGATTATAGAAAATTGACATAAAGCTTTCTCTCTTCCCCTTTTAATCAGATTCAAAATTGACATTAACCTTTGTTCTTGTTTAAAACCATTGCTTCCTCTCTCACAGTCTCACCCTTCTCATCTCCACCACCTGAACACCTATCTGCAGTCGTACTCATCACCTCCATAGATCATCAGTTGGAAGAGATTCAAAATGAACACCATCAACAATACTACTCTTCCTGACCATCTCATTTTCGAACATATCCTCCCAAAACTCCCTGTCAAATCCTTACATCGCTTTAAATCTATTTCCAAATCATGGCTTTCCACTATTTCTTCCCCTGAATTTGCTAAATATGTTTATTTTAAGGTATGCTAGTTTTATATGTTAGGTTAGTTGGATTATTGTGTAACGTATCAAAGGTATGCTAGTTTTTGGGACTAAGACTTTGTTGTTGTTGTTGTAGTAGTATCAAAGTTATGCTAGTTTTATACTTTGTTGCTTGAATTGGGTTATTTAGGTCGTTATTGTATGCTGTATCAATTTTACCTGTTCCATTCAGTTATTGATTTGCCTATGATTCAAATATGCAGATGCAAATCTTCGCCAAGACTCTTACCGGAAAAACCATAACTCTCGAGGTTGGGATTTCTGACACCATTGACATTGTTAAGACTAAGATCAAGGATAAAGAGCAAATTCCTCCATACCAACAGCGTCTGGTCTTTGCTGGAAAGCAGCTGAAGGATGACCGAACTCTCGCTTACTACAATATCCAGGAGGAGTCGACAATCCACCTTGTTCTCCGTCTTTAAATCCCACCTCCAATCATCGCCTTCCTGCTCTAAATTTATCGTGCATAATGTAAGCTAACTCTTTGGGGGCATTCATTCTAGAGACCAGCACCTATATGCTATGTAGTTTTCCCTCTTTCAGCATGTATTTCGTTATAAATCCTCTGTAAAACTAACATGAAAAAACAGGTGATTCATAGTCTATAAGCTAAGCTAAACCAATTAGCCGAGTCTTCTAGGAAATTTTCAAGCAGGTTCAGTGTTACATGTTCTGATAAATGAGCAGATGTCACTTACAGTTCTATCTCAAATCAAGTTCATTTGTTAGAAAATCTCCATCTATAATTCCCTTTAAGTTTTCCTTCTATAAGATCAAAGAAAGAGATTCACTATGTAGGCTATCTTCTTTAGGGTGGAAAATTGTAGTTTTTTTACTGCTTAAGATTAAAGAACCAGTCAAGTTTCATTATCTATGATACAGGGGTTATATTCATCATTTGTAAGCAGCAATATAGAAACTCAAAATTTGTTTTAGTGAAAACTTGCATGCATAAATAGATTTGCAAAATCAGTCTAACTTAGCTTACATCGTTGAATTGAAAAGATTGCCTTCCATGATAAATATCCTCACTTGATATCTTCATGCCTTGCAGCTAGAAGGAATTGAGAAGAACGCCTGTCATGTCATGCTAATTGCTAAACAGCCTTTCTGACTTGGTTTCTCTGTGTCTGACAGGGAGAATGAAGCGAATGGACTGAGAAGAGAATCTCAGCTTGTGTGTTATGCAGCCGTTATAACTTTATAAGTATAACTAGTTTGGTTAACATTAGCAGTACTCGTACTAGATTTCTGATGAGGATCTTTTGGGTGTTATAATCTTGCCAACTAGTATCTGTTATATATTAGCCATGTGTGTTTGTAAATAACTTTTATGCTTGTTGTTTATCTACGTTTAGTTTGCTGGATTTCATTTCTTTGTGTGCTATGCTATACTGTAAGGAGTATTGCGGAGGATTTCCTCTTTGGCTGTTGATATTGGAAAATATATGTTGATGTTCATGATAAATAACAATTGTTTACCTTGTCAGAATATTGTTAATCAGTGCTCATGTTATTTATTTCACGATTTATCGCCTAGTTGAACATAAACCGTTAATGGGTCTCACATAATATCATGTGCTGACATGTTGCTAAACTGTTACTCTCCTGAAACAAATTCAATCAGGTTCAGTCGTTCAGTCTTACATATTCAGACAAATGAGGGGATGTAACTTACATAAGTTCGTTGATTTGAACATTTCCATATATGATTCGATTACGCCTTTAGGGTTTGTTTCTGCTTCAATAGGACATGAGAGGATTTTAATTTTTAAACACTAAGAATATCCTGCTGATCCACACGTTTGTGAAATTTTCAGTTAGGTGGCCAATATTTACACTTAATAGTTTTTTCTTCTGGATCTCTGATATGGCCTGCTGGTTGTTTGATTCCTGCTGATTTCTACCTTCTCTTTTTCTTACTATTTATACTGTTATTTTCTACTTGAATTTCAGTGAATTAAACATTGCATAAGGGTTTAATATAGAAGTACTTTTCTTAGATAAGTTGTTTGTGTTAAGCCAATCATGATGTGTCTTAATTCTTCATTCTTTAGCTATGTGAATGTGACGAATGAGGTGGTGATTCTTCACTCGTTTTAAAATAACTAGAACAATCACCAAAAACTTATTAGGGGGTCTGGGGAGATTTGAGACATTTAGTTTTCCATTGTTTAAGATCAGAGAACTAGTCAAATTTCATTAAGTGATACATGGTTACATGCAAGTTATCTTCTCTTGGAGAGTAAGATATAGGGAACTGTGTCATTAACTATTTTTTAATTTTTAATGCTGTAACAATATTACTCAAATAACACTCTTGTGATTTTTTTTTAAAAAGTATCTAGTCCCTCTTTTCCGTATCACAAACTTTCACATGTGTGGTCAACTATTATGGGAGTTACTTTGTTAGTGTTATAGGGGTTATGGGATACTAAGTCAGTTAGGTGTTACTATGTTAGCGGTTACCCACTCGGTCAGGGGCTACTAAGTCGATTAAAGGTTACTCGGTTAGGGATTATGACTTAGTTGGTCAAGGGTTACTAGGTGTGTGTAAGCTGTCCACACCGTGTAGTCAGCCCCACATAAAAGTTGTTGTTTCTATATTGTTGGTTACTTTTTCTATTATTACATGGTTTGGGAGTAGGGAAAATAAGAATATCTGCATTGAGAGTACATGAATATTTTAGTGAATGAGAGGTAAATAGGATTATTTGCTTTGGAAGTATATGAATATTTAGTACTCGTAAATGGGTAAAATTGTTTTGTAAGTAGGTAAATGTTTTGATCAATGTGAAAATTGCATTGAAAATAGGTAAATATAAAGGAAAATGTGAAGAAAAAAATATTTTAATTAATTATTGAAACGTAATCAACAATATGGTGTTTTCACAAAAAAAAAATAAAAAAAAAATAAAAAAAAAAATCAACAATATAGAAAGGAAGGAAGAAATACATTTCAATACCTTACAAATTCTTAAATGGACCTGGTTCACACTAATTTATTGTGGACCACTAACATTAGAGAAACTATGGTTGTTTTATTAATTAAAAAAAAAGTCACTATAATAAAATGAAGGTCCCTATATTGAAAAAAAAAGTCATTTTGGTAATATATAGGCTATTAGAGGTTAATTTTTTCAATAAAATATTTAGGTCAATATAAATAAGAAAAGGTGACTATGTTAAAATTAGGGTCATAACGTCGTACTTCAAGTCACAATAGTATTAAACGTTATACAACTTTTAATAAAGGTTACTATGTTAAAAATAAGGTTACTATGTTAAAAATAAGGGTCATTATGTTCAATATAATGTCAGTTGCGTGTGTATAAACCTCGGGTCCACAATAATATTATTGTGGACCAGGTCCACGCAAGTATTTCTGTCAATACCTAGAGTTTATATTTTACTCCGTATTATTTTATGAAATTCTTTTAGGAGTGGCTACTATTGACCAAAAACCATCCCAAGAGACTCTTTAAATAAAGTACTCCGTAATAAGTTATTTATTTATTTATTTATTTTAATGAAGAAACCGTAATAAGTACAAGCTCTTACCCGTAAATATCTCCAGAAAGCATCTGCAAGAGTTAAACAAAATGAGCAGCATCAACAATAATACTCTTCCTAATCATCTCATTTTTGAAGAAGTCCTTCCAAGACTCCCGGTAAAATCCTTAATTCGCTTTAAATCTGTTTCTAAATTATGGCTTTCTACCATTTCTTCCCCTGAATTTGCTAAATCCCATCTCCAATTCTCCTCTTCCAACCCTAAGTTTATCGTACTTACATCGGAAGACAACATTTACTTGCTAGACTATGATCATAACCGCAATTACAAGATAGTACGAGTAAGATACTTGGATGAATTGAAATTCAAAAATGGGTATGATCATCTATATAAATTCTTGTATATTGTGGGTTCTTGTAATGGCGTTGTTTGTTTTTGTGTCGAAGAAGTAGGATACCGTGAGGCTTTCTTGATAGGTAACCCTGCTACTCGCCGCCATCGAAAGATCATGATCCCTCAAGGTATAAGGCAAGGTATGGGGGCCAGGTGCTTGTTTTATCATGAATCGTCAACTGATGATTATAGAATACTCGGTGTGTTTCTGTTTCGTAATTATGTTCAAATTCATGAGTATTCTCTGAATGCTGGAAATTGGATAAAATTTAGTATTTCAGACCTTGATCTTTGTTTGTATAATTCCAGTTGTTTCATGGGTTACTTTGCAATGAATGAGTTAGACTTGGTAGTGTTGATTCATGAAACTTTTTACATGTTTACTGGGGGTTTATTCTATCGCAATCCTATTGTTGGGTTTGATTTGATTACAGAAAAGTTTAAGGAATTGCCGCCGATGAATTGGCTAAACATGTATAACAAAAATATGAGACTGCGTTTATTGGAGTTGAGAGGGTGCTTGTCGCTGCTTTGTACAACAACTGATTTTGCTGAAGATGATGTTTGGATGTTGAAGCACTCTAGTGATGGGAATTCTTGGCAGAAATTGTTCTCTATCAATCTTACTGGTGTCATATACTATTGTTTGTCTGAGACTGGCAAGTGTTTGCTTCACACTAAGAAAGAACTCAAGGTATTCGATCCAAGTCGGGAGACCCCACAAATGTCTCAAGGGGGTATTGCTTTTGATAATGGTGATAACATAGTTCACTCAAAAGGTTATATTGAAAGCTTAGTTTCGCCTTTCTAAATCCAAGACAAATGGAAGTAGCGGAGAGAAGGGAATTGTGCTCATTTTGGTAATGTCAACCTGGTTTATATTACTCCCTAACATTTTGCTAAATGTCATTGGTCTTTTATATTTGTTTAGTTGCTTTTGAATCAATTTCCTTTGCTTGATGATTGATATTCATCCACAATTATTTTGTTTGAACATTTGCACAATAGCTTTGTCTGTGTTATGATTTGGTTAGTATAGTGTATAGTTATGTTTTATGCTTTTATGATGGGGTATTGGTATGCTTTTATGCTTTTATGTTTCATGTAGTAAGCTCTGGTCAATAATTAGTTGTCTCCCCATTCTCTAGTCGAAATGATCCTAGGAGTTTCGGGCATCCTGAGCAGACAAATTTGTCTCAAGATCTGAAATTCATGGTTTAATCTTCCATAAGCTCATTATTATAAGATCATGTACATTGACCATTTTACTCGATATCATCCAGCTCCAATAGAATAAACCAGAGGGTTAGTATCTACTTCGTAATATTTATACTGTACTATTTTACTTCATACTTCGTACTATTTAGCTTGGGTCAAAGCAAAGTAACTCTTAGGTAGCACTCTCCTTCACATTTCTCTTTATAATCATTCTAGAGACCACCAGTTTTATGCTTTTTAGTTTTCCTTGTTTAATTTTGCAAGCATTTTGTTTTAAATTTTCTGTGAAAACTAACACGAAAACAGGTGACCCTTAGTTTCAAATCCCCCTGACATATGTAATTGATCAATGATCTCTCATGAATCCAGGTTAACTTTACTTTGTAGGAAGCTTTAACCACAAATTAAGCTCTCTTTGTTTAAGGCATGTTCCAACTTCGGATGCCCGCTTATTTCTGTTAACTCTTGCAGCAATTTTAAGATTTCCATGAACAATTCTTTTATGGTGTTATCCTGCATTAATAGGACATAATAGGATTTTAACATCAAGTACACAACTTTTTGTTCTGAAGTTATTGTCCATTCATGGCAATAATTTTGGATGATGTATACAAGGAACAATTGTTTTAGATGATATGAAATGAACTCCATAATGATGACTGAAGTAACTCTAAGGTGGCATTCCACATCCTAAAGAAATTTTCAGTTAGGTGGCCAAGATATACATTCTATAGGTTTTCCTCTGGATCTCTGGGATGGCCTGTTGTTTCTTTTAAACCCGCAGATTTCTAGCGTCTCGGCTTCTCCTTTTCTTCATATATATTCTGTCTGCCCGGTGAATTGAACATTGCTTAAGGGTTTAGATATATGAGTAAGTTGTTTTGGTTAATGTATAAGCCAATTCCGATGTGTCTTGACTTTTGATTCTTTATCTATGTGACTGAGTGTGGTGAGTTGGAACAGAGATCTAGTTAGATTGCATTATGTATAATACATACAGGCCATCTTCTTTTGGCAAAAGAAACACTTTTACTCATCATTTGTAATCAGCATATAGAAACTCAAAATTTGTTTTCATGAACACTTCAATCAATCAATCAATCAATCAATCAAAGCCTTAATCCCAAAAGTGGGGTCGGCTAACATGAACCAAATATGATTATTCCGTGTAGTCATCAACATAAATCTTTCTCCTCCATCCCTTACGATCCAAAACTTCATCCTCACGTAAATCCATGCACTTCATATCCTTCCTCACTCCTTCCAACCAAGTCATTTTTGGTCTCCCTCTTCCCCGTTTAATCCCTCCATGATCCCACTCTTCCACTCTTCGCACCGGTGCACCCACGGGTCTCCGTCTTACATGTCCAAACCAACGCAGACGATTTTCCCTTAATTTATCTGCAATGTCTGCCACACCTACTTTCTTGCGAATAACCTCATTTCTGATTCTATCTCTTAAACACTTGTATGCATAAATATATTTACAAAAGCGGTCAACATAAATTACATTGTAGCAGCTACGAGTAACTGAGATGATCGCCTTTCATGCTAAGCAACCGGTCTGACTTGATTTCTCGTGCTTTGCAGCTATGGGGAACTGAAAAGATCGTCTATCATGTTAAACGACCTGTTCACTTGATAGCTTCATGCCTTCAAAGAGTTCAAGTTGAAGAGAGTGTTTGTGTTTTATGTAGTCATTTTTAAGTATAAAATAGCTTGGTTTCTATTGATGATTGCCTTTTGTGGTATCAGTTATATAACTATGTGTGTTTGTATTATGGAGTTAAACTTTTTTGCAACGTTGAAATGTTAGTAACATTGCGGATAAATGCTCTTTGACTGCTTATGTTGTAGTATTGTACCCAAATGTTGGCTACTACTTTTGACTCAGTGTGGATTATGATTCTCGTTGTCATAGGGTTAGCAAAGTAGAATAACTAGCATCTACCATGCCAAAGCTTAAGTAATTAAGTGTGATAGGTTTAGCATCAATTGAGAAAGAGAGAGTATAGGCAAAGTTTACACTAATTTGCGCGTGATTTAATTATGCATTTCTAAATTAATACTCCACAATATACGAGTTTATTTTGATATAAAGGCAAGTGATGAGATTCGATCTCAATACGTCATGGAGCTGGGAGGAAAGCTTCAACTACTATTTAAGCTATCTCTCACTTGCTCTCGCTCTCGCTCTCATATTTAATACGAAGTACTTATTTGTGGTTCTAATATACTCCATCCGTCCCATGATATATGAGACGTTGGACTTTTTTTTCACTATTCATACATTAGGTTTGATCATAATTTTTTTTACTAACATAATAAAAATATATTTTATCATAAAATATATTGTTAGATAGATTTTAATATAAAGTTTCATAATGTGATTTTTAAAATAATATTCATTAATATTTAACTATATAAAGATAAAGTTAAATTAGTGCATTGATATATGTGTAATGTTTGACTGTGTTATGTATTATGGGACATAGGGAGTACAAGTAACTATTTTGACAAATAAGTGAAACTCAATGTTGTTTAAGTATATGCAAAATTCAAAGATAATGAAAAAAGTACAATGAAAAAAGTAAAAAAAAAAAAAAAATGAGGGCATAATAATCTTTACGTACTATTCAAAAATAGAAACAAGAACAATATTTTGGATCTCGAAAACAGGTGCTGGATTATGGGATGGAGGGAGTATACTCCCAACATTGAATTGTGCACGTTTAAACCCAAAAAAGAAAAATACGAAGTACTCCTTCCATGTTTTAATAAGTGTAACAGTTTGACCGGCACAATTTTAGACATTTTAATTGATTTAAATAAAATTAGAGGTAAGTGGAGTAATTAGAGTATTAAAAAATTGTAAAAGAAAAATAATAGTAGGATAATAGTTTATTGAAAAGTATTGAATGTGAGAGGAAGTATATAAGAAATAAAGTGATAGTGGATTTGGGTGGGGATCATAAGAGAAGAGAGATATAATATTTAAAAGTAACTTTTTGTCAAAAAAAAGATGTGTAACACTTATTTAAACACAGTCGAATTTAATAAGTGTAACACTTATTAAAACATAGAGAGAGAGTTATTAAAACATAAAGGGAGTAATAACCGCGAATTATACTGTCTGAGGTTTCCTTTGTTTTAACAGAAAGTAACTTTTTGGGAGTACTTAAATCTTGTCCATAAACGCAATGAACGACATGGCGTTTGACAGAAGAAACTTGAAATTTAAGTGCAGGGGAGAGGGGTGCAGACGTTCAGTGCAGCATAGGGAAGGAAAAATTATCTCTGCCAAAAGATTTCTTTGCTGCTTATCTCTGCCAAAAGACGTTCAGTGGTTTAAAATGCTTGTCAAACTGTAGTAGTGCGATTTAATAAAGACAAAATAAAGTAACTTTTGAATTTCAAAAGCACAAGTATACAATGGACAAGATAAATTAAGGCTGATTGTAATACGGAGTAGTAATGGGAAAGGTACAAATTCAGATAAATGAAATTGTAAGTACAGTATTACTTTTGTTTCATATTAATGGTAATTTTAGGGTATTATTTATAAAATATAAAATATTTCAAAATTATATTTTCTCTGTTTTTTTATTTGTATTAGGTTGATCGGCATATTTAACGAGATACATTTTTTACCATTAATATCTTTAATTGTCTATTAGTAAAAATTGTAACAAAGTTACATTATGAAACTAGACATTATGCTAATGATATATCATATAATAACTTTATTTATTTTATAGAGGTGAAAAAATTAAGTCAATCATGGTATGTGAATAGTGCAAAAATCAAAGTGATGCATTTAAAAAAAAAACGGAGGGAGTAACTAAGGCCTCGTTCTCTTCACCTTATTTTTGCTGAACTGAAATTATTTTTACTGAAACAAAATTATATTTGTTGAACTTAAATTATTTTTACTGAACTTAAATTAATTTTAGTGAACTGAAATTATTTTTGCTGAACTGAAATTATTTTTACTGTTTTTCTATTATAATTCTTCTTTAAGGAAACTGAATTTTACTGAACTGAACTTATTTTTACTGAACTGAACTTATTTTTACTTAATATTATTTTTTTAAGACGAAGAAAAAAGGACCTAAGTATAAAACAAAGGTAGTAATTATTTGGTTAATTTAAAAGTAAAAAAATGTAGAAAGTAGAAATTCCTATAGTAGATAAGAAGTAACTTATCCCATCCTCTCTTATACTCATAGAGTCATAGTCACTCAAACTTTCCACAAATTTGGAGACACATAAAGTTAACCAAACAAAGTATAGCTTAGAAAGTTAAATTATTGGAAATACAATTTCCTTTACAGTATGTCAATGTAACATGGATATAATATTTCCTAGAAATTGCAATTTGCCAGTTTCTCATGTATTGTTATAACTTTCTGAGCATTTAATTCTCATATATAGCTAAGCAGGACCTAAGTATTCCCTACGTATCGTTTCTCCTCCGTATGTGGTTATATTTCAATTATATTTGTTAAATTTTAACTAAATTATTACCTGGAATGTTAATTTCATCTTGAAAAGAACAATTTTTCTGAATTTTTACTTAGATTATATTGAATATACGGAGTATTTGATTGAAGATATACATTAAACCTGTAAAAGTGAAAGTATAACAAAAGAAAAGAGACATGAAGACTACTTACGTTAGTTTTGAAACATAAAATAGAACTCATAGAAGTAAATGCAAACGTGTTAAGACAAAACATGTTCTAACAAAAATATGTTCCAACTAAAAAAGAATACTTGTTACTCCTTACTTCGTATCATCAATGAATATGTAGTATTTCCTCCGTCCCTAAATTACATTCCTCCTTTTTATTTTGGGTATTCTAAAATTACATTCTACCTTTTTATTTTTATTAAGTTTTTTTTTTCTAAATATCCTAAATGCACTCTCTTTCTCAATTGTACTTTTAATGTTTAATTAATGTATTTACATTCCACTTTTAATATTTGGTTAGATAATGTACTTTTTCAGCCTTTAATTTTTCAGAATCCTTGTGCCAAATTACAATGAATATAATTGGTTAAAAATTTTCAATTAAGAGCATGTGATTGGTCTTTTTTTTTTGGCAAAGGATTGATGACATGTCATGAGTAATCACTCATCTATCTTTGTTTTATTCAAAAACATTATTTAATAATTTGTACTTCCCATTGCATTATCTAATTATTATTATTTGTCTTATTCTTTCCTCCTTAATTCCCGTGTAAATTTTCAAATAAGAATGTAATTTAGGGACGGAGAGAGTATCAAACTATCAATGAGATTTTGACCAACTCGAATTTGTCAAAATTGAGGGTCAGTACAGTCTATGGTCAAAGTTCTACCTTATCAGTTATCACCATTTACAGTTGTAAGGTCCTAACTCCTAATCATTAATACGGTGTATCAAAAATTCAAAAGTCCATCTTCAAATAAAGCCACAAATTCAATTCCGTAGTACATTTTCCGTTTGTGATAATTACAATATTAATCATATTACAACATTTAAGAAATTATAGAAATGGCATTTTGTTGCACTAAAAAAGAAAGTATATGTAGTTAAATAAAAATGGAATGGCAATCATGGCATAATCTTTTGTCAAACATTGCAAGAATCAAACAGCGTTGCGAACATCTGTTTAATCATACATAAGATGATAAGAGAATACAAAATAAAACGACCACTCTAATTCTTACATAATTCTGAATACAATAACACTAGTAATAATACTCCGTTTGAAACCTAAATAAGTGACTAATAAATACGAAGTACTTAGTAGTAAAATACGGAGTACTACAATTTGAGTAACTACTCTGAAAATCTAGCCATGAAAATTACAGAGTAGCTTCTTCATACATCTTGGTTTTTTATCGTGACATAAAAAGTACACATTAAGATTAGGTTCGTCTAGTAATACTTACTCAAGAACTGGCGAAACCAAACTCATCTTATAATTCCAAGCGTTACCAATAGGACAACCAACACTAGTTCCTCCTTGATATTGTCTATCAAATGGTTTGCTCGGATCAAGTAACGCAACCACACCGCGGTTTAAAACCAACCATTTTCCAGTCTCGGAAACACACAACAATTTCATAACATCACGATTAAGATCATACAATTTCATCCAAGAAACACCATCCGATTCCAACATCCAAACATCACTACCAAAACACCACGACAACCTCCCTTTTATCCCATATAACCTCAACCTATCCGAACCACCGCAACGCTTATACGCATCCATCATATCTTTATACATTATAGTGATTCTACTTAACTCTGAATTGACTAAATTCACCCCTACACAATGGCAAACCGAAGGCCAGTATAGAGTATCATTGACAAAAGCCGGGACATCAGCCGGGACAATCGAAGAGCCATCTATTTCATCAATAGACAATCTATCCCACCTGTTTTTCCTTAATGAAAATATATAGATTGTATACAAATCAATGTCTTCTATAACAATTCCACCAGATAACCCCATTAAATAAACAATCTTATAATCATCAATCGAAGAAACATAAGCAAATGCAGCAGTTATCACAACAATATGACCTCTAGGAGCTTGAGGACAATCAATAACATCACTACATTGTTTGGTGACAGGGTTGCAAATATAAAAGTTATAATGTTTGTCAAAAAAACATACCAAACCATTGCAACAACCCAGCACGTGAATAGGTCCACCGTTAAAGGTGAAGTTGAATTTAAGGGTCTCTTCGACACGGCCGTGTTCATCGAGTGTAATCGAGGTGAAAATAGGATGATTGTCGCTGTTCCCTGAGAACAGGAGGAATTGAGGGGATGGAGAGGTGAATAATTTGAGGTGGGTTTTTGCGAATTTTGGGTTAGAAATTGTGGAAAGCCATGATTTGGAGACAGATTTGAAGCGAATTAAGGGTTTAACTGGAAGTCTTGGTAAGATGTGCTCGAAAATAAGATCGTCTGGAAGAGTTAGGGTTTGGGATTCTGAATCCTCAATCTCTTTCTCCATTTTTGAAAATGAAATTTTAATTGGAAGTTTGAGAATAAAATGTTTTAAAGTTTATGATACTAGCGTGGAGAGGTTGAGTACTTAAATGAAGGTTGAATACTACTCCGTAAAGAGAGATGAAAACAGAGAATAAATGAGGGGAAAAAAAAAAAGAGAGAGAGACTTGTCTCACAACTTCACAGGTCAAAAACTACTCGAAGTAGTCTAGTAGTCTACTACTCTAGCATAATTGTTCAGCACTTCAGCTACTCACAGTTAATTTTAAATGCTTTCTCAAAAAAAAAAAAAAAAAAGTTAATTTTGAATGACATTTCGGGTGAGAATTGAATCGCGTAAAAGGGGTACACTTTATTACTCCGTACTTAAGTACTTTGTTTATCAAACTGTAAAATAATAAATACATCTATGAAAATGTTCAATTAAAATGACATTTTCACGATGAATAAATTTTGTTTAAATTTTGTTTATAACGTGAGAAATTGGAACCTTTTGTTAGGCATTGTTAATTTCAGTTTATTTTCATTTATTTTAGAAACAGATCACATCACATTAGAAAAATTAAGTTTAAATTAGAAAAAATAAGTTCACACCAAATCTTCGTTTTATGTGCAATTTTTTATCGCTAAATATCTTTAATTTTGTAATGAAAAAAATTATGAAAATCACATATTAATAAAATACACATTATTATAAATCTAACAAGACCTCACTTAATATATTTTTTCTATATAAATTATCAATTTTTAAGGATTTTTTAGAAAATAACAACACAAAATAACCAAAAATTTGATTATACATTTCAATATTTTATTATAACACCACAAAAAAAAACAAAAAAAAAAGAATTGATTTCACCATCACTTTCTAACGCCATAAAAAAAACCGTTACTGGGCACCACACTTTACACGTGTCAGTTAACTATCAGATTAAAAAAAAAAAAAAAAAAAACCATAACTCCTAACCCCAGCCACCACCCTCATCATCAGCGCCGATTTTCCTTGCCTCTACCGCCGTCACTCCAATCCCGGTTGTCGGCTACCCCAGACGACTACCCTGGACTGACAAAACCAGCCCTACTCCTCTGCCATAAGCCTCACTAACCCAACCTCTCGCCGTCACCGGTGAAACAACCTCACCCGAGCCTAGCCACCAAGCACAACCGACGCTTAAAACATTTCAGCCAACCACGAACAAAAACCAGCCACCTTGAAACACCATAGCCTTGAAATGCGCTAGCCCAACCACGACCCTAACGGCCAAAAGCCCGAAAACCACCAATTTTTTACCCTTTCACCCTCAAAATGGGCGGAATCGACCATGGAAACCCAAAATGGTATATTTTCATGGTCGATTTGATCGTTTTAAAGGTGGGAAAAGGGGGGTGGTTTTACGCCGTGGTGGCCGGGGTAGGTGGGGAAGGGAGCGTTGGCAGTTGAGCTAGGGTTGTGCGCAGGCGCGTCTAGGCTAGGGTGGAGCGCCGACGGCTGGGGTAGGAGCGAAAAGGAGCGCCGATGACTGGGGTTGGGGTGCCGGCAGTGGCAGTTATGGTGGTGGGGCTGGGTTTAATTTTGGGGTGTAAATTTTTTTAAATTTTTTTTAACCTATAATATGGTGACATGTGGCAATGTGGACCCCACTTAACGGATTCCATCAAAAAATCTGTTAAGTGGTGGTAAAATCAAATTTTTTTTTTTTGGTTTTTTTGTAGTTTTATAATAAAAGTTTCAAATTTTATGGCGTTATAATCAAAATTTTGGCTATTTTATGGTGTTATTTTCTAAAAAATCTTATATTTAAGGTCAAAACTGACATTCAGATCAGATTAGATCAAATCAGATCAGACCATATCAAATAAGTTTAGATAAACAAAAATAAGGTGAACCAAACAAGCCCTAACTCAACCATCTCTTAATCAATCAAGCTTTTCACATAATTTTTTGATGATATTACATTATTACCCTTCAAATTTTAAGAAAATCACTAAAATGGTAATAATACATGGAAATTAGTGGAATTAGATAAAGTTAACCAAACAAAATAAAATTTAGAAAGTTAATTCTTGAAAAATACAATTTCTTTTATGTTAACCAAATATGATTAATATTTTTTTTAAATTGTAATTTCCATATATTGTACGAAGTCACTTTCTATGGGTATTTAATTCCCATGTGCAACAAACATAGGCCTAAGTATTCCCTATATATCTTTTCTACTTCGTATGTAGTTTTATTTTAATTTTTGGTTGTTAAATTTTGAATGCATTACGTGCGTGAAATGTTAAATTCATTTCGAAAAGAATTTGTAAATGTTATTTATTTATGTTTTTTTTGAAAATTTTACTTGGCGTAGATTATATTGAATTTTTCCTTTATTTTTTTTAATTGCATCACTTTATAAATTGGAATTTTTAGGCAATTTTTACTTTTTTAGAAATGATAGGAGATAGATAGAGAGAGTTAATTTAAAGCTTATGTTTTAGAAAAGTGATATAACTAATTCAAAACTTGTAATTCAAAAGAAACAAATGAAGTATCTAATCAAAGATATACATATTTAAAGTCTGTAAAAAGTGAAAGTATAACAATAGAAAATAGACAAAAAGAGTAAGTAAGTTTTGAAATATAAACATATACGAAGTATGATACAAGTAAATACATTAACGTGTTAATACTACGTAGTAAACATGTAGTTACACAAAAGGATTAAACCATTAAGCTAATAACCTCAGTAAAGAAAGCTGAACTAGATAAGAAAGCAAAATGTTAACCATATACTCTTAATAAGTTTAGCAAAAACTGATTAGAATCAGTACCTTGATGTAATACTCAACAGTGGCTTTACTGAAGAGGTCAGCCCTGAGTTTTTCAGTCCTAGTGAGAGCATTCTTCTTCTCCACCTCGACTTGCAATTTGGCCCTGTAAACACAAATTTTAAATCTGTAAAATAATAGATACAAAACAAATGCAACAAAGAGTTAATTTTATTAATTTGATAATTTTGAGTACAATCTCTAATTTGCTCCTCTGATTCGATCTCCACTTTGACTTTGACTTATGCTGATGTAAACCTTTGATTTGCTGTTGATGTAGACCTTTGATTTGAATTCTTGATTGAGGGCCAACCAGACTTGATCTCGATCAATGAATATTTGATGTAGAGGTTGAACTGGTGTTCTTGATGATTTGAATTCCTTCTTTCTTTTGTGTTGAGGGCCGTCGAGGCTTGATCTCTTCCACGGATGATCTTCTAGAGTAGAACGGCACGTCGAATGCTTGTTGTTCTTCTTCTAGGTTTTTGAGAGACTTTCTCCAGAGAGGTTTAGAGTATTTGATAAGAGGTTTAGAGTGTTTGAGAGGTTTCCTTATTTTTGATCTCCTTGTTTACTCTAGGTTTTTCTCTCTAGGTTTTACTCCTCCTCTTTTTCTCTCTGTAGGTTTTTTTTCTCCTTGTTTTATTTTTTCTCTAGGTTTTCCTCCTCCTCCCCAATGAAATAAAAAGAGCTCTATTTATAGAGGTTGTGACTTCTAGGGCTAGGGTTATATTTGTATTGGGCTTTTGACTTGGTAATCATGACCCATCTATTATAGCTTAACCCATTTGTTGAGTTTTAACTCTCAAAATGAACCTATTAAATTAAATTATATTAAATGGGCTAATTTAATATATTTCACCCAAATTAAATAATTTAAGTTAACAGTCAAATAACCAATAAGTCAACAATTTGACTTTTGACCCGTATAATATCCGATGTGGCACTTATATAAATTTTTCGTGCCTACAGGCCCCTCTAAAGGAAACAGCCTGTTCTGCCTCAACTCCTGGCAACTGAGCCGACTTTGACCAACCGGCCTTCAGAGCAGCAAGCTCGGCATTTGCTTTTGCAACATCAGAAATGATCTTAGTCTCTGCATCAATTTTTGCTACATTATGCGCTGTTTCGCCTTCCCTTTGCTTGGTCCTACCCCCTTTTCATCTTGGCCTCTTTAACATCCACCTTAAGATATAAACACATACTAAAATCAGATCGATCGTATTTTCAAAAATTTAATAGCATACTAGCATAAGTCTGTCTAATTAACATACGGAGTATTTTCTTGGCCTTAAACAAGATAGTATCATCAACATCAGAAAATTATTTGTTACTCAACTAGATTAGACCCGTGCGATGCACGGATTACAAAAATTATTGAAATAAAATAGCTTATTTGTATTATTTATTTTTGCGTATGTTCTTATAAATTAGATCATAAAAGATATCTATCATCATAAATTACATGAGTAACAAAATATAAAAATGAAAGCCAATCTAATCTAATCAAACCATATGCATACGAATTTATATACCTCCGTATCTAAGAGTTCGAAATACAAAATAAAAATACTTGTAATTTAAAGATCCTAAGTTAAATAAATAGAAGCACCTTGGGAATATAAAACAATGATAACATTTACCGACAACATTAGTTCATTTTTGTATAACAAACATCCATATTTATTAGTACATCAGATCAATACATGACTCCATAGCTAGGTTGCTTGCATAATCCTTAGTTAAAAAAAAAAAAAAAAAAAAAAATCCCATAGCACAAAATAACATTAAAGCCTAAAAAAAAATCGTAATTACCTAAAAAGTTTAAGCTCGATATCAATTTAAATATTCCAACAAAAAAAAACATTTATTTATTTATTGATATAGTCAAAAGATTGAAATAAAAATTAGAAAAAACTAATTCTTTAAAAAAAAACAAAAATAAATATGACATCATAAGTGCATTTGGCGGGAATTTTTTTTATACAAGAGCGACACATATACAAATTGGGGGAGATGATGATGTCAGCAGTTTTCTGTTTTAGTAATTGTTAATAGATATAGAAACTAAGATCATATTTTCCATTTTTTTTTAAAGTTCCCCCAATTAAAAGTCATTACTCAATACACTCTATCTCCCGCCAAAATTTCAATAAACATTGCATTTTCACATTATTAAACCAAATATAACGATTAATCAACAAAATTCTAATCTAATCAAATTTCAGAATTACATTATTATCTAAAATAAAAAACCCAAATCTTGAAAAAAAAAGACCAAATCGCTCAACACAAAATTAATAACATAGAGTTGAGAATTTACCCCAGCTTGCTGTGGTTTTTTTTTTATTTAATTCTTTGTTATCGGTCCTTTGCCGCTTTTGTTGGGTTAGTGTGACCCAAATTCCATAGCCCAACTCATTATATGTCAAATTTCTTAAGGTTTCTTAAAAATTCTAAAATAATCAAGAAATTGATGGATGATGGTGGAAGAATCTAAAAACAGTGAATGCTCATGAGAGTTCTAGATTTATGTGGACAATTTGAAGAGCTTGTGTGTAGAAAATTCCACACACTTCCTCCACCTCCTTACATCACCTATAAATATAAGGTGTTGGGCATTATTTGAAATATGTATCCATCTACATATCCTCCAATACTCCAATACTCTCATTAAGTGTCCCTCCATTCTTAGAGAGAATTTACCTACAAATACAGCTCTCTAAGATATATATCATGATAAGTTTCTACATACACACAATCTCCCTAATACATTATTCTTAATTTGTATTACCTCTTTGTGAGTTCCTATAATGAGAGTTCTCTTGTAATACTCACCCTTTTAAGGCTTGGTGAGTGCACATCGGAAGCAAATTAAAGATGTAAAGATTGATAAGATAAGTAGGGAAAAAATAAAGGCAAGATAACTAGTGAAAATGGACACACAATATTTAACGTGGGAAAAATTATAAAAAAAAACTCACGAACAACGAGCGTAGAAAACATTGGTCAGTCGTATCAACATTAGATACTCATCATTGTGCCAAGAAATGTAAATTTTATAACATAGTCGCAATTGGCGGTGGTCGTCGACGAAATCGTCCCGTGATAAAAATAATGATATAGATGGTTTCTGTTAGGAGATACATAGTACTCGAAGCAATACTGCCTGCGATCAGGTGTAGCAATGTTTATTGCTGGAACTATAAGGGATTCAGCAATTACTCTATCTGCTCTATTAGCAAACACCTCATGACAATATCTAAGCATGCCTGGTTTGATAAATCTGATGCGAATTCAATTGTAATATGAAGTTTACCGGCAACAGATGTGTATGTTAGTTCAAGCTCTTCTTCCATGTTAAAAAAGAGATTCAAAGATTGGATGGAAATTCAAAGAGTTTAAATAAGATATTTATTGAAGTAAGTAAATGACGATTGAGTGTAAAGGAAAAGAGGAGGGAAACCAGAAAATATAACGCAAACAAAATAATGAACTTAACTACTTAGTGTATTTATAATCAGAAAATCTAATTACCAATGTGTATTTATAACAAAAAAAATAAAAAATAAAAAAGAAGTAGATTTTTGGGTGTTGTTGTATCCACTTCCACCATAACCGGCTCGGTTCTTCCGGTGGAGCGGCGGTAATCCTATTAGAAGTAGATTTTTATCTGCATCCCAAGAAAGCTCGATGTTGGAACCCGCTTATAGCTGTGGGTAATCTTTGACAAACTTCTTCCACCCCTCGTAAAAGTATCAGTAAAAGTGGCATTTTTCCGCCTGATATTGTACTCGAATATGTATTCTTCACCATCCTTTTTGTCTCTATTACGTGCTGGTATTTTCACAGGATTATTGTGGGTCAAACGTTCCGCTCGCCTGACGTAGTTCTTCGGACACATAGCTAACATGCCCGGGATGATGAATTCTTCATGTACGCTCTTATGTATGTTCAAGTTGGTTTTTTCAATGGCAGTTGGAGCTAATCTTATGGTCTGTGTGTTTTGATTATTTGCCATGTCAATTCCAAGAAAGGAGTCGGGAAAGAGATGATACTCTCTGACAAAAGGAGGGAAGCAAGTGTTTGTAATTTCGTTAAACAAAATTTGTGAGAATTTGTTTACGACTAAAATCAGTAAAATGTTACTTCTTAATATATAGCCACGACTAAAATCAAAGCGTGCTCAAATGAACTAACTAACTAAGGGCCTGGAGTATACAACACAAGGAAAAATTAGGCTTAAATTGGGAAGAAGTCCAATCTGACCTGGCAGCAACTAAAGGAAATAGTGATATGTTGGGCCCAATAGAGATCCGGAAAAAGATTGGAGATTGAGGAGATAGGGCTGAACAAAACTATCCGAAAATCTGAAAATCCGATTCGAATTCGATCCGACTTTTTAGGATATCCGATTAGGAATTTCGGATCGAATATCTTATCCGAAAAGTCAGATATCGGATGCCAACTTGGATAACTATATTTACAATTTCGGATATTCGAATCGGATATTCGGATATCCGAAAATTTTCAAATATTTTTCGGATAACGGATTTCAGTATTTGATATATAGTATTAATATTTTTTACATATAAAATTTTAATTTTAAAATATATATCATAATTAAAAATAATAATTTTTTAAAAAAATTTCGGATAATTGATATTTCGGATATCCGATCGGAAAAGGTTCGAATATCAAATATCGTTGATTCCGGATATCGGATATCCGATCCGAAATCCATTGGAGACAACGAGCGAAGTCAAAATGGGATGCGTATAGAGACCAATCTTTGGGTTTTTTCTATAGAAGTGTCAAAGCAAGAATAGATAAAGCTGGAAATCAACAATAGACTATACAAAATTAACTAGGGGGTGGACATGCACCATGGTGCACCCAAAATAGGTGCATCAGGTCCAAATAACAACCCATAAATCATATTTGCCCAAATTAAATCAAATGAGACACCGTTAAGTCTTAGTTGCACTCTAGTGCAGCTAGAATAGCTGCACCACTCCTATAAAATGAACATGTAGTAAAAAAATTATGAACACGTAAAAATAAATGAACATTTAGTAATAAAAAATAAACACATTAAAAAATGAACATTTAATACTAAAAAGTGAACATGTTAAAAAAAATGATAATTCAATATTAAAAATAAACATGATAAAAATCGTAAAATTGCTGGGCCACAACTTTAAAAATGAACATTTAGTGTAAAAATAATTATGAACACGTAAAAAAAATTTATTAATTAAAATGAACATGTTAAAAATAATTATGAACATTAGCGTATTGAAAATGAACATTTATCATATAATAATAGAATAGCTGGAGCACACCAAATAAAATGAACATGTCATAAAAATATATGAATATATAAAAAAAATGAACATTTAGTATAAAAAATATGAACACCTGACAAAAAATTATGATCATTTAGTATATTAAAAATGAACATGATTTTCTTATATTCATATAAATAAAAATTCATTTTATATTATTATTAACGGAAAAATAAAGATAAAATGAATCATTAACATATGTTTAGTTTTTATATACTAAATGTTCATTTTTATAGTAATAAATGTTCAATTTAATTGTAATAAATGTTCAATTTTAAAGTACGCTGTGCTCATTTTTTTTTCCAAAAATTATACACAAATATTAGGAACTCAGTTAAAAACCAAAATTTATTATAACAAAAAAACTAAAGTTGCATCAATTCAATAATTTAACACAAAAACTCATTAATTAAATTAACATTCATAAAAAAAATTCAAAAATTTAGTTGAAATAGTCTAATTCACTAGATTAACATTCTCCGTACTTTGTATCATCAATGAATCTTTTTTATTAGTTACTTTAGGGGAGCCAGAATACATATTATATACATCACCACTTGGGCCACAGGGGGCCGGGCCTCCACCAGCCCCCCTGGTTCCGCCCCTGCAATGATGTATTATTAAAGTATAAGTTGTGTGATTAGTACTTTTTGTGTAATATTATGCATGTAGTGGTATTTTTTACCATCCTATCCCCCCCTGTGGCTCCGCCCCCTGCAATGATGTACTATTAAAGTATAAGTGGTCTGATTAGTACTTTTTGTGTAATATTATGCATGTAGTGGTATTTTTTACCATCCTATAAGTTGAATATTTTCCCCCAAAATACTTACCATCTGTCACCTATTATACATATAATGGTACATTTTTCATCCTATATATATGCTAAACTAATACTTCGGAGCTATGTGCTAAAGGTTAACCTATATTAAAATTGGAGATCACCATTTATAATTGTACGAACCTAATGGTCATTCATAAGGAGTACACAAAAAGTCATCTTCAAATAAAGCCACAAGTTTCCCTCAAAATAAAAAAACAATAAATAGAAAAAATAAAAGCCCACAAGTTTAATTGCTTCCTCCATTTTGTGATAATTATAGCATTAATGTTTTAGAAATTATATTATGATGGTCTTTATTTTTGCACTAACAAAGAACTGGTATATGGACTATGGAGTTTATTTAGAATGGAATGGCATAATCTTTTGTCAACCGTTGCTAAAATTAAACTTAAGAGTGAAATAATCTAGCATTAGTATTTAGTAAGGTGAACATCTGGTTAATTATACATAAGATGATAAGAGGATACAAAATAAGACGACCACCCTAATCGTTACATACATTAACACCAGTAATAATACTAATACTCCATTTGAAACGTAAATAACTGACTAAATAGTAAATACAGTACAACAATTTTAGTAACTCTGGAAAATCTAGCCATGAAATTTCGGCCGCTAGAACCGATTAGGCAATTACGGATCAGAGTAGCTTCTTCATAGTACATCTTACTCAAGAACGGGTGAAACCAAACTCATCTTATAATCCCAAGCGCTAAAAATAGGACAACCAACACTAGTTCCTCCTTGATATTGTCTATAAAATGATTTACTCGGATCAAGTAACGCAACCATACCTCGGTTACGAACCAACCATTTTCCGGTCTCGGAAACACACAACAATTTCATACCATCACGATTAAGATCATATAATTTCTTCCAAGACAAACCATCCGATTCCAACATCCAAACATCACGACCACAACACCACGATAATCGCCCTTTTATCTTATATAACCTCAACCTATCAGAACCATTGTAACGTTCATACGAATCCATCATATCTTTCTGTCAAACTTTAGAGAAGAAGTTTAGAGTAAATGTTTTCTGTATGTATTACGATATTCACAAGGTATATATATACAACCTAGGAGAAGAGAATAGGGCTTAACATCGGCCCAATAGCTAAATACAATATAAGGTCTAACACCCCCCCTCAAGTTGGAGCATGCAAATCACAAATGCCCAACTTGCCAAGTAAATACATGAATTGACTTTTACTCAAAGCCTTGGTGAAAATATCCGCTAATTGGTCCGTTGTCTTCACATAAGACGGACTAATGATACCATCCTGAATTGCATCACGAAGATAATAACAATCCACCTCAATGTGCTTGGTACGCTCATGAAACACCGGATTTTTCGCAATATACAAAGCAGATTGATTATCACAAAACAAACTCATAGCACGAGGATGCGAGACACCCAAACTCAGAAGAAGAGCCTTCAACCATTTCAACTCATCGGTGGTCTTAGACATTGAGCGGAATTCGGCCTCCGAAGAAGACTTAGCCACAGTGTCCTGTTTCTTAGTTTTCCAGGATATGGGAGAAGCACCAAGAAACACCACCCAACCAGTGATAGAACGGCGCGACAAAGGACAACCCGCCCAATCGGAATCGCACCAACCTGTAATATGTAAGTCACAAGCGGAACCCAAAAGAATTCCCTGACCAGGACATCCCTTCAAGTACCGGACTGTACGAAGAGCCGCTTCCCAATGATCCTGGCGCGGTTGTTGCATAAATTGAGACAAAATATGCACCGCGTATGCCAAATCCGGTCTAGTAAAGGACAAATAAATCAGACGACCCACGAGTCGCCGATACTGCTCTGGATCAGAGAAGAAAGATGACTCTGATGTCGCCAGGGAATGATTCTGCTCAATAGGGGTACCGGCCGGACGTGCCCCAAGTAAACCAGACTCTGCTATAATATCAAGAGTATATTTCCGTTGACACAAAAATATGCCTTCCGGACTACGTGCAACCTCAATACCCAGAAAATACTTCAACAAACCCAAATCTTTCATATGAAAACAGTCACTCAAATATGATTTGAATTGTGAGATAGTAGAAGAGTCATTACCGGCAATGATTAAGTCATCAACATACACCAAAACACTAAGCTGTATAGATCCAGTTTGCAGAGTAAATAGAGAGTAGTCAGAATATGATTGCAGAAAACCGTACCTTTTCAGAGAGGTGGCTAACTTAGAGAACCAACATCTAGGTGCTTGGCGGAGGCCATACAAAGACTTTTGAAGGCGAAAGACCGAATCAGAACTAGAAGTATGGAAGCCCGGGGGTGGTTTCATATAGACTTCCTCATCAAGATCACCATGGAGAAAGGCATTATGAACGTCCATTTGATGGAGTTCCCAATTCTTTGCCGCAGCAATAGCTAAGAATGCACGAACCGTGACCATTTTAGCAACCGGGGCAAATGTCTCATTGTAGTCAATACCTTCAACCTGATGATTGCCAAATATAACAAGACGAGCTTTTAACCGCTCAACCGTGCCATCAGAGTTATGTTTCACCTTATAAACCCACCTGCATCCGAGAGCTTTCTTCCCCGGAGGTAAGGTGGCCACAACCCAAGTCTCATTATCTTCCAATGCAGAGATTTCTTTGTGCATAGCTTCCCTCCACCCCTCATGTTGCATAGCCTCTTTGAAATTACGAGGCTCCACTGCCGTATCAATAGCTGCAATAAAGACACGATGGCGCATAGAAAATTTGTCACAATTCACAAAGTGTGCTAAAGGATAGGGAGTACCTGAGGAGCTCGGAGAAGACGATGAACTTGGAGAGATAGATGGACCGGGAAGAGAAATAGTATGTGCGACGTAGTCACGATGCCAACGAGGAGGATGTCTGTCGCGTTGATCACGGCTCAAACCAAGCGAGGAAGCAGAGAGAGAACTCGGAACAGCATTGGGGCTGCTGTCCGTAGTACTGGCAGCAGCAGCAGACTGCACCGCGGTGTTGCTGCGGGCAGCAGTCTCTGCCGCAGGTGGACTGCGGGCAGAACTGGTTGCCGCGGTGGAGCTGCGGTCCAGGCTGCCAACAGCAGCAGTAGAGGCAGTTTCGGCAGCAGTAGGAGGAGAGTCAGCAGCAGTAGTGGGGGCAGCAGGGCTGTGCACTTCGCTGGGAGGCCCGGGATCAAGGGTAGCCTCACCAACCTCAAGAATATGTTCAAGATCATCTAAAAAATCAACGTCAACCCCTACATTGTCATTAGACATATGATTCGTACCAACTTGACTATCATCCGCAAAAGGAAATTCACTCTCAAAAAATTTGACATCACGAGAAACAAAAATGTCACCCGACTCCAAATCATACACCTTCCATCCCTTCTTACCGTGAGGATAACCCACAAACACACACTTCCGACTACGAGGAGCAAACTTGTCACCCTTCGCCTTTTGATTATGGACAAAACAAAGACACCCAAAAACCTTTAATTCATCAAAATTAGGTGCAACACCAAATAGTGTTTCAAAAGGAGTCTTATTAGCCAAGACACGAGAAGGAGTACGATTAATTAAATAAACCGCCCCAAGGACACACTCACCCCAAAAACTAACCGGCAAATTGCCTTGAAACATTAGTGCACGACTGACATTTAAAATATGCTGATGCTTACGTTCCACCCTACCATTTTGTTGTGGTGTACCAACACAAGAGCTTTGAAAAATAATGCCACGTTCATCAAAATACGGAATTAGGTGTTTAAATTCCGTACCATTATCACTCCGCACACATTTCACAGTCACTTCAAATTGGCATTTAATCATAGCAAAGAAAGAGCAAAATGAAGAATAAACCTCAGTTTTATCATTCAACAAATAAACCCATACGCCTCTTGAAAAATCGTCAACAATAGTCAAAAAATAGTGAGCACCACAACTAGAAGGTGTCTTATATGGCCCCCACAAATCACAATGTATTAATTCAAAAATACGACTAGCTCTACTATCACTATCAGGAAAGCTATCTCGAGTTTGTTTAGCTTGTGGACAAATATCACATGCTTTATTCAAAATTTTGCTACTAGAACTAGCACTAACTGCAGGAACTAACTTGACAATTCTATCCGACGGATGTCCCAAACGACGATGCCAGAGCTCAAATGTAGACACCTCTCGATCCGTCACCGCACATACTTTGGGAAGACGCCGGAAATAGTAGAGTCCATCTATCCGTTCACCGCCTCCAATCAGGCTCCCCGAATGTTGGTCCTGTATAGCACACAAAGAATCAGTGAAACGCACAAAACAATGTGAATCATCAATCATTTTAGAGACCGAAATTAAATTGCAATTTAATTTCGGAACAAAAAGAACATTTTCAAGAATAATGCAATCTGTTAATGGCACTCGTCCCATCTTCGTAGCCATAGCATGTGCACCATCAGGTAACCCAACAGGACACGGAGAAATATCAGTCACATTCATCAAAGAGTGTTCATCCCCCGTAACATGGTGAGACGCACCAGTGTCGACAATCCAATATGGAGAAAAATACTCACCGATCATTTTCTCCTGTTGATTATTAACCATATTCAAAAGGAGGCGAACATGCTCGGGTTTAAATTCGGAGAGAGCAGAAATAGTATCATTCGAAAGTAGGGGAGAGGAGTCACCAGAGCAACCCACGGCATTAGCACGCACCGGGGGTTTGCTCGAGGTTGAAGCAGCAGTGGCAGCAGTGGTCGAGGCAGGACCTTTAGGGGCAGGCAGCAGAGCACCCTGCTGTCCCGAGGAAGTAGCAGCAGCAGAGGATGGAGCACGGCCCTTCCTACCATATTTCTCCAGCCACCAGTCAGGGTAGCCATGGAGCACAAAGCAACCCACGTTGTCATGACCAGGCCGCTTGCAATGAGTACAATAAAGCGTCGATTTGTCCACTCTATTGAAATTGGTCGATTGAATTTGTCGACGATCCGAGGGCAGAGCAAACACATGAGCATCTTCACGTGTCATAGAGGTATGAGATTGGGCAATACTCCTTGAGCGCTCCTCTTGAAGAAGTGCTTGATAGGCACGCTCAATAGTAGCAGGGGGCTGCTGCGAGAGAAGGTTTGTGCGAACCATAGCATACTTGCTATCATCAATCCCGACCAGAAATTGATGCAATATTTCCTCCTCCCTGTCCCTCTCGTATGCAGCAGCAACATCACAAGAACAAGAGCCACACTTGCAGCCATGTGGGGGTTTAAGGCGTAAAAGATCATCAAAATAACCCATTAATTGGGTGTAATATTCCTCGACAGTCATAGTGGGCAATTGCTTGCAATTTGTAATTGCTGCCCTCAATTGTTGCAAGCGAGGTCCACTTGCTTCACAGTAGCGTTTGTCTAGGTACTCCCACAGTCGTCTGGCGTCTTCAAAATATGGAATAGATGCAGCAACTTTCGGCTCCATAGCCCTCAAAATCCAAGACACCAACATTGAATTAACCGTATCCCAATCGAGCATTTTCTTTTTCTCTGTGGGTTTGGAGATAGTACCATCAACAAACCCGAATTTACGCCGAGATTTCAAGGACAAAGACATAGCCCTGGACCATGGTAGGTAGTTCTCACCCTTCAAGATTACGTGAGAAATTAAGTTTCCGGGTTGATCACCCGATCCAAGATAAAAGGGAGAAGCAGGATCGATCTTGTTGTCGTCCCCCATTGTCGATTGTCAATAGAGTAGATTAGAGTTTAGAGTTTTAGAGATTAGTGAAAAAAAAAATTTAGAGTTTTAGGGTTTAGATTGATTTTGGCTCCGATACCATGTCAAACTTTAGAGAAGAAGTTTAGAGTAAATGTTTTCTGTATGTATTACGATATTCACAAGGTATATATATACAACCTAGGAGAAGAGAATAGGGCTTAACATCGGCCCAATAGCTAAATACAATATAAGGTCTAACACTTTCCATGTTATAGGAATTGTACTAATCTCTGCATTGACTAAATTCACTCCAATAATTACGCATACGTTAACCGCAGGCCAGTACATACTTTCATTGATCAAAACCGGGACATCGACCGGGACAATAGCAACACCTTCAATTTTATCAATACACAATCTATCCCATTTCCAAGTCTTTAAAGAAAACATATAAATTCTATACAAATCAATGTCTTCTACGACAACTCCATACGATAACCCCATTAAATAAACAATCTTATAATCATCGATCGAAGAAACATAACCAAATCCAGCGGTTATCACAACAACATGACCTTTAGGATTTTGAGGACAATTAATAACATCACTATATTGTTGTGTAACAGGGTTGCAAATATAGAAGTTATAATTTTTGTCACAAAAACATACCAACCCATTGCACGAGCCCACCACATGAACACGTCCACCGTTAAAGGTGTAGTTGAATTTGAGGGTCTCTTCGACACGGCCGTGTTCATCGAGTGTAATCGAGGTGAAAATAGGATGAGGATCGCGGTTCCCTGAGAACAAGAGGAATTGAGGGGATAGTAAAGAGGGGGATGATTTGAGGTGGGATTTCACGAATTTTGGGGTAGAAATTGTGGAAAGCCATGATTTGGAAACAGATTTGAAGCGAATTAGGGGTTTAACTGGAAGTCTTGGTAAGATGTTCTCGAAGATAAGATCATCTGGAAGAATTATTTGGGAATTTGATTCCTCAATCTCTTTCTCCATCTTTGAAAATGAACTTTAAATTGGAAGTTTGAGATTAAAATGATTTTTTTATGAGACTTTGAGAGAGAAGTTGAGTACTTAAACGAAGGTTGAGTACTTAAATAAAGGTTGACAGATACGAGTAATAAAGGTAATAAATTAGGAAGGAAAAAAAAAAAAAAAAGAGAGAGATGTGACAAGACATGTCTCACAACTTCACAAGTCAAATACTACTCGAAGTAGTCTAGTACTCTACTACTCCAATTCTGTTCTTACGTATAGTTCAGCTAGTGAAAGTTAATTTTGAATGACATTTCGGGTGAGAATTGAATCGCATAAAAGGGATGCGGTTCATTACTTTGTTTATCAAACAGGAAAATTGTAAATACATCTATAAAAATGTTTAATTAGAATGGCATTTCCATGATGAACAAATTTTGTTTATAAACATGAGAAATTGGAAATTCCTCTACTTTTTACTTTCTCCGTTTCACAATAATCTTGACACTTTATTTTTAAATGTGTTTTATAATAATTGTAATACATTTTATTTGGTAAAGACATATTAATATTTTATTACTTCTTGCTCCTACTAAACTTACTTATATTATACTTTTTTAGCTGAATTGATTTGATCCAATCTAAATCAATTTAATCTAATCTAATGATTTTATTTTTCCTAATTTTAATTTCAATAATAAAATGTATTTATTATTATTATTATTATTAACCTAAAATACAATGGTCAAACAAATGCATTTACTTTATTCCTAAAATATTAAAAGTTCATAACAAAAGTTCTTCTACAAAATGACATACACAAACAAAAAAACATAGCCAACCAACAATACATGTACAAGTGTACAACTTTATTGAAAATGACCATACATGCATATATTTCACCTTTGAGGTAATGGGTATATTTGAATGTCGTTAGATATTTGAGTCTCATGAAAGATACCTGAATTTCAAAAAGATCTACCATCTCGAGCCATACTTGAAAATTTTAATTATTTTCTTCGCTAAGTAAATACTATTCCCTTCGTCCATTATTGATAATTTCTTTTGGTTAAATTTTAGTTTCAAAATATTCACCCAATTTGCTTTTTCAGTATTTTTTTAGCAAAATTCTCTCTAATTTGCAATATTGTTTGTGCCAATTTAACATTCCCATGTAAATTTTGCTTTTTCATATATTTTTATTAGTTTTACTCTCTACTTTTTTGCAAATTCAATGTAAATTTATCTTTTCAATGCACTTTAATACTTCTTATTTATGTTTATTAATTTCCATGAAAAATGTTTATAAGAGACTATCAATCAGGGATGGAGGGAGTTAAAAAAAAAAGAAAACTTTAATAATCTTCACTCCGTACAACAATTGAAAGATATTTCAAACCACTTTAATATCATGGAATATATTGTCAATAATACCAAATATGGACACCAAACATTAATTGGCTGTTATGGACGTCGTAGAGATGTCAATTCGAATAGTCGGATGGAGTTTGGATCGGATCTATTCGGGTCGTGTATGTTCGAGTCAGATATATTCAGTTCAATTACCCTTTTAACCCGCTTCAAGGCGGATCAGATCACTTTCGGATTGGGTCAAATTCGAGTCCAGATCGAATTTGGGTCGGGTCAACTTCAGATCGGTTCATACTCAGTTCTTATAAAAATTGAATCGGGTTCCAAACGGGTTTGACCGGATTAATCTCGGCCAGGTCGGTGAATTTTGGATCGGGTACATTTCGATTCAATTGATTTCGATTATGTTAAAATTGGTTTGAATACTAAAGTTGATTCACTATTCGGTCAATTTTGATTCAAATACTTTGGCTGAATTTTGATTGGGTTAACCAAATTTAATATTCAAATAAGTACATTTTTAAAAGTAGAGTAATTATTGAGTTTTTATTTATTTTATTTTATTTTATTTTAATCTTGTCATTGGGTCAATATCAAGTTGTCCACATGTCATTTTTCCATATCGTATCATTAATATATGTTTAAGTAAAAAAAAAGGTAAATAATAAGTTAGGTTTAAATTATGGTTAGTTTGAAATCATGTAAAGTTAAAATCGGGTCGATTAAATAGCAATTCGAATAAAAAACAGATCGGATTGAATCGGGTGTTTGTCGGATCAATTTTGGTTGAATAGAGCTCATGTCGGGTCAAACCGGTTTGGGTTGAGTTCAATTCAGGTTAAATCGGTTTTTGGGTTGAGTTCAACTCGGGTCAAATCAGTGGCAGGTTAAGTTCAAATCGGATCAAATTCGGATTTGGTTACAAATCGATTTTGGGTGTTGAGTTTCTCGGATCAAATCGGATCAGTTACAGTTCGAAACGGATGATTTTTTTCTGGTCAATTCGATTTTGACACCTTGCTGCATTATTCACATTTCACAACTTCATTCACATTTCATAAATTCATTTGATTACATGAGGTAGATTTACCGATTTTAAGTGGTATAAATATTAAACCAAGAACGGATTATGATTGATTTAATGAGGATCGTAAGACGACTTTAATGACTGAAGTACAACTTAATACAGTGAAGAAAATTTGGAGCTTAGGGCATGTTCTGATTTACTGAAATGAGCTGAGCTGAATTGAACTGAACTGAACTAAATGAATGTTTTATGAGAGAATGAAATTAGAAACTGAACTGAATTGATTGAAGCTGAACTGAATTGAAATTAAGTTGAAGAGAACATACCCTTAATGCACTCCCTCCGTTCTACAATGATGTTTTTGTTTGGAATCTTTGACTTTTTTTTTTTTTTAAAAAAAAGAGAACCTTCTAAATTTCTCTTAATATATAAGAACAAATATAATCATGTGGAATCTAGTTAGAATCGTCTTGGTGAGTAGATTACTAATATCTAACTTTTATAATTTTGCTAGTGTGAGATTAAAGATATTTACGGTCAAAAATGGGTAAAAATTTACATCGATTTACGAAGTAGGAACATCATTTTAAAACGGAGGGAGTAATGAAAATCACAAAGTTTTATATGTGGCTGGCTGCACCGTACGGCCAGTCACAATATAATTTTTTTTATTTTTATTTTTAATTCTTCTTCTCTCTATTCTCTATCTCCTTTTTTAATTTCTTCTTCTCCACTTAGCCACCCATATCACCCCTTCACCAAGCTATCTCTTCTTTCTCTCTCTTCCTTTCTCCAAAAAAGGGCAGCATACTTGCAAAATAAACCACCTGCAAATATGCAATTACAAAGGAAGAACGCATGTCCTCCACCAACCCTTCATTGTGCTCCGTGAGCTCCTCGTACTTTGTCGTCGAAAAAAACTTAACGGTTTTTAAGGCCAAATTCGACCATAAAAACTCTAGATCTAGAGTTTTTATGGTCGAATTTGGCCTTTTCAGCCATATTTAAAGTGAAATCCGAAGCCATTGTTAATTTTAAAGGTATTTGTTCGATGATTTTTTTTTAACGATTTGGTTATGGATTCGGTTGGATCTATGTTTGTTTGTGGGTTTGGTGTATGGTGGTGGTGATAGCATGGCGTATTGGGGGTGGGGCTAGTGGCGTTTTGGGGGTGGTGGTAGGTCAAGGGTTACTAGGTCGGGGGTTACTTAAGGGGTTACTAGATGGGTAGGTCGGGGGTTAGTTAAGGGGTTAGTAGATAGGTTACTTAAGTGGGGTTATTTGAAGGGGTTACTTGGGAGGTTATTTAAGTGGGGTTACTTGAGGGGTTATTGGAGGGGTTACTTAAGTGGTGTTACATAAGGGGTTACTAAGTCGGAGGGGTTACTAGAGGGATTATTTAGTCCGGTCAGGAGTTACTAAGTCGGAGGGGTTACTTAAGGGGTTACTTGAGGGGTTACTTGGTTCGGTCAGGGGTTACTAGGTCCGGTCAGAGGTTATTTGGTTGGAGGGGTTACTAGATTGGTGGGGTTACTTTGTCATTTGCTGATTTGGCACCCTGTCGCATGGTGCGGCCAGCCTCACCAGAAACACACTGAATGAAAATTTATAATTTGTTTTTTTAGTTACATAATTTTGCAAAATTACAGATTTTTAGGCAATTTTGAAAATGAAAGAAATACAGAGAATTAAAAAAATAGAAGGGATAATGTTTACCAATCACTGCAACTACAAGTTAAATTTACCGTATATCGACATTGCAAGTTTTTTCTTTCTTTTTTTTTTCTTTTTTTTTTTTTTTTTTAATTTTTAATTTTAATTTTTTAAAGCTAAGGAGAACTTAAATAGGAGTAGTATACATAATGCAATTCTTTCAAAAGACAAAAAAAAAATAATACATAATGCAAACATAGAAACTGAAAGTACGGAGTACAAGTAGTGTACAACTGAAACGGCCACTAGTCACTAGTCTACTACTCCTTACATAAGTTCTAATTTCCTAAATACAGCACTAGTTAATAGTAATAATACCGCCATTTGAAATCCAAAAACTGAGTCATTGGTAAATCTAGCCGTGAAATTTTGCCTGAACCGATTACAATAGTGCCCAATAAGATGGGATTACATTACATATGCACAGCCATACCTTCAAATCTTCAATTACACAATTACTCAGCAAAAACACAAAAAGATTAGGATCGTCTTGTCACGCTTACTCAATTACGGGTGAAACCAGACTCATCTTGTAATCCCATGCTTTGTATACATGACCACCAAAATGAGTACCTCCTTGATATTGTCTATAGAAACTTTTACTCGGATCAAGTAACGCAACCAGATTATCATTTGATACCAACCATTTTCCAGTCTCAGAAACACCCAACAAATGCATTTGATCGCGATTAAGATCATACATTTTCACCCAAGACAAATCATCTTTGTTCAACCTGTAAACTTTACGAACACAACACGATGACCTTGACCTAATATTGAAAATATCAAACCTCAAAACATTAGGATCATAAGAATCATAAAACACACACAATTGCCCTTTAATCCCAATTAACTCTATCCTTTTAAAAGGTTGAACCGAATTAAGCAGTTCATCAGGAGGTGTTAAAGGAATTTTACTAATCTCAGAATTGACTAAATTAACCCCAACAACATTCCCAAAGTTAATCGCACACCAGTATAGAACGTCATTGACCAAAACCGGCACAACATCTCGAGCAATTGCAACACCTTCTACATTATTTAATCCAGGGGATGATCTTTCCCATTTCAAAGTAGTCAAAGAAAACATATAAACATCAAAATCAACCAACTCATTGACATGAAAATTGTTTTCATTGGATGTCTTTGTTAAACAAGCAATCTTGTAATCATCAATTGAAGAAACATAACCAAACCCAGCACCTATGATTTTTTGGTTAAGGCCGAAATCAGGACATTTAATAATACTACTATGTTGTTGAGTAAAAGGGTTGCAAATAGAAAAGTTGAAATTTTTGTCACGAAAACATACCAAACCATTGCAACAACCCAAGAAATGAAAACGAGGACCACCGTTGAAGGTGTAGTTCAATTTAAGCGTCTCTTCGACACGGCCGTGTTGATCGAATGTAACCGAGGTGAAAAGAAAATCAGAGTCGCGGTTGCTCGATAAAAGGAGGAATTGAGGGGATGGAGAGGTGTATAATTTGAGGTGGGTTTTTGCGAATTTTTGGGTGGAAATTGTAGAAAGCCATGATTTGGAAACAGATTTGAAGCGAGTGATAGATTTAATTGGAAGTCTTGGTAAGATATTCTCAAAGATTAGATCTTCTGGAATTGTTAGAGTTTGAAATTTTGGTTTTTGTGTATGTTCATCCATCTTTGGTAGGAAGTATTGATGGTTGTATAAGAGAAAAAGTTGTTTGAGCTAAGAACAGGGATTTAAAAATAAAAGAATTAAGCTTTTATTCAATAATAATAAATTAATAATAATAATAAAAAAAAAAAAAAAGGATGTATGGAGTAAACAGAGTTCATTACATATCAGTTGTCATTGTCAACATGTTAAAATTGTTTTCCTTGTGTTCCACGTTAAATGTGGAGTACTCTTGCTAGAGTAGCTGAGTGAGCTGCAAACACGCGGATAATAGGGAAAAAAGAAAGTTTTTAGAGATAATAGAGGTAATACTTCCTTCGTTTTTAAATACTTGTTTCATTTTTTTATATGTGGAATTTTAGGAAAAATTTGAGAAAAATAATAAAATATGGAGGTAGTGGGGTTGGTGGAAAAATAAAAAAAAATATACTCCCTCTGTCTCTAATTGTTTGCTCCACTTTCCTTTTTAGGGTGTCTCCAAAAGATTGCCCCATACTACTTTTGGCATGTTTTCCCACTTGCACTTTCTCTATCTATCTCCTCGTTGATATTTGTATCAACCCATGTGCACTATTTTTTGCCCAAAGCCTTAATAAAGTGGATTTATGGTTTGGGGCAAACAACTGGGGACGGAGGGAGTAAAAGACAAAAGTAGTGGAGAGAATTGGTGGAGAGAGAATATATGTTGGGTCCACTAGGTGAGAGAAATTAATTAAATATTGTAAGAGCTTTTAAAAAAAAGAAAATGGAGCAAGTATTTAAAAACGGCCGCAAAATAGAAAGTGGAGCAAGTATTTAAAAACGGAGGGAGTACTCATTTGCATCCGAGGCGAGGAACTAAAAATTGAGGAAAGTTAAGCATTTACAAATGCATAATGAGGGGTATTTATGTAATTATACACATGTACAAACGAATACATATTCTGGTATTATTGGATGATTAAATGGTAGCACTGAATATACAGTGATACTATATATGCACATAATGATATTATATATGCATTCAGTTGTACAAAATTTATGCATAAATAGTACCACTATAAAATTTATGCATAATACTCACTCTCCTTCTATTCTTCCACTACTTTTGCTTTTTACAATTTTTATTTTCTCAATTACTCTACTACCTCCTTATTTTATTACTTTTTTTAATTTCTCCTAAAAAACTCCGTTTATGGAGAAAATGGAGCAAGTATTTAAAAATGGAGGGAATAAAATTTTACTCCGTACGTAGGGTCTGTTCTGATTTACTGAACTGAATTGATTGAAATTGAACTGAACTTAACTGAATTGAGTTGAGCTAAACTAAATTGTTTATGAGAGAAGAAAATTAAAAAGCTGAACTAACTGAACTAAATTGATTGAGCTCAATTGAAATTAAAGTGAAGAGATCGGACATAATATCTCTCATCTCTTTTTTTTTTTTTTTCCCAATTATCTCCAAATCTCTTTTTTCCATCTCTGTTTACAAGTCATTGTGCAACAGTGGGAGCAAAGTAGCAAACCATATGGAAAACCTGTTGACAATAGTGATTAGTGACAAATGACTGACATGTGCATTTAAATCTCTTTACTTACTGCATACACTTAAAATCTCTTTACCTTTTTTGGGACAAATTTGTTTTTTATTAAAAGTAATGAAAGCTTCGAATTTTTTACCCTTGTTCTTAGCTCAAAATCTCAAATAAACAAAGCTCCTTCTCACTTTCTCAATTCTCACACTATCACTTTCTCAGTCTCTCTCTTTGCATCAATGGAGAGAGAAACACAAAAACCAGATTCTCAAAATCCAACTCTTCCAGACGATCTCATCTTCGAGCACATCTTACCAGAACTTCCCCTAAAATCTCTAACTCGTTTCAAATCTGTTTCCAAATTATGGCTTTCTACAATTTCTAGTCCAAAATTTACAAAATCCCAATTTCTCCTATTTTCAGGGAACCACGATCCTCATCCTCTCTTCACCTCGGTCACACTCGATCAACACGGCCGTGTTGAACAAATCCTGAAATTCAACTACAATTGCAACGGCAAACGTATTCATGTGTTGGGTTCTTATAACGGTTTGGTATGTTTCTGTGACGAATATTTTAATTTCTACATTTGCAACCCTTTTACAGAAAAATGTAATGATGTTATTAATCGTCCTGAAAATGCCCCTGATTTTACTCCTAACAAAGTCATATCTGCTGGATTTGGTTATGTTTCTTCAATTGATGATTACAAGATTGTTTGTTTAATTGGAAAATCAACTAGATACTTTTCTCTTGCCTTGTCTAATGTTTACATATTTTCTTTGAGCAATTGGAAATGGGAAAGAGCATTGTCTAGATTAAATGTACATGGCATTGAAATTGATCCGGTCGACCGTGTGCCAGTTTTGGTGAATGATGCTCTTTACTGGTATGCATCAAACATAAATCATATTGTTGAGATGAATTTAATCAATGCTGAGGTTAGATCATTTCCTTTGACAACTGCGGATATGCTTAACTCGCTTCGACCAGATAAATGGGTGAGATTGTATGGGATAAAAGGGAGGTTGTGCTGGCGTTGTGGTCGGGAAGTTTGGAGTTTGAACAAAGATGATATGTCTTGGATGAAAATGTATGATCTCAATTTTACAGGGATGCGGTTGTTGTGTGTTTCAGAGGCCGGAAAATGGTTGGTTTTAAACCAGAAGTTTCTTGCTTTACTTGATTCTGGTAAAAGTTTTTATAGACAATATGAAGGAGGTACTAGTTTTGATGGTCCTATATTTAGCGCATGGGATTATAAGATGACTTCTGTTTCACCTTTTCTTGAGTAAGTGTGACAATCGTGTTCAGGCAACATTTCGTGGTAGATAAACCGATGAATTGGTCTATGAATTGGTCTAATTGTAGTATTTGGTATTTTTTGGAGTTTCAAATGGAGTATTAGTACTCTGTACTAGTCTTATTGTGTTTTGAAAAAAAAAATCTGATGTAAGGATTATGGGTTGTTAAATATATGTTTCCTATTATCCGGTTTATGTATAATTAAGAAGATATTTACCTTCCCAATGTTAGTGATATTTTACTTTGAATCTTGCATAGTTGCATTTTACGGTGTTTTTACTTCTACTCCGTAATTGACTCCAATACCAAATCCTCATAAATTCTAGTTTTTTACGGAGTATTTAATTTAATTTTTTTTAGTTGTTTTTATTTTTAGAAAACACGAAGTACCACTTTGAAACACCGCCTTTTTTAAAAAGACACCACCTTTTAAAATGCTATAGCTAAAGCACCTTATTAATTTGAAAGTTCAATGCAGATATGAAATCGTTAAATCTCTCACAAAGTAACAAACAAGTGAAACACTGATTGATTCACCATAACTTAGGAAATTCAAAACATTTTCAATAAAAAATGTGAATCATATGCGGATTTTATTATTCAAAGTGCCTAATTAACAGCCAATTCTAATTAGGTTTTTGATTAGGGGATAATATTTATTATCACATCAAGCTAAGGTATATTATCACATCAAGCTAAGGTATATTATCACATCAAGCTAAGGTATAAATTTTGGGGGTTTAAACTTGGGGTTAATTAATAAAAATCACACATCATCCATTATTTATATGTGAATTCTAACTAAGGGCCTTTTCTTATTTATTGAACCGAGTTGAACTGAACTGAATTGATTGGAGCTTAACCGAACTGAACTGAATATTTTATGAGAGAGGGAAATTAGGAGATCAATTGAACTGAGCTGAACTGAATTGATTGGAGCTGAATTGAACCGGACTGAACTGAACTGAACTGAAATTAAGTAAGTGTGAACAAGCCTTAAATTGCTTATTAATTTTACACTCATTGCATGTAATTCTCTCCAAGTATGTTTTTACATGTCAAACCTATATTAATTTAGCCACTTAGGGCTTGTTGTCTTCCCCTTATAAAAATAAGTTTTGCAAAACTTTAATTCTTACACTATTCTTATACATTAGTAACGTTGTTTATTTATTGATACATTTTTTACTAATTTATTTATAACAAAAGTTATCAATTAAGGGGATTTTTTTTAAAAAAAATTAAATATATCACAATAGAAACAAAACCATCCCATGGATATAGAGGTTTAAGATTGAAATTTCAATCATTATTCTGTCTTTAAAGTCATAATATTCAGATGAAATCTAATATAGTTTGATTGCATCATTAACCTCACCACCATGCTCAAAGGCGCCTATTCACGAGACTTTTATGAATTCGGGATGCAAAATCAATGGGTGCCGGAGCTACTTCCAATTGCTCGGGATACCCATCCAAAAAGCAAAAAACGATGTATGCTGTTACAAATTCCTAAGCTATCTTAACAAAATCTTTCATACTCCTCATTTTTTTTATTACAAGCATTTAAAAATCTTCACCACTATTCGATATAGTGGCGATTTCAGTATGGATAAATCCTGAAATTTCTGACTAGATTTCTCTAATATAAAATTTGTATAAATAAAATAAATTTCTTATAAATTTGTTGAACTTCGCATGCGGCCCAGCAGTAAGAAACCTACTGATCAAATGAAAAGTCGCGGGCTCGACGCTGCATGACTTTTTTATTTGTAATTTTTGTCTCTCTATATTGTTTCTTCCTTATTTGGCTTTTACTTTGTTCTTTTTTTTTTTTTTTTTTCTTTTCAATTCTAATCAATGATCCGCCTTAAAATTAAATGAACCTCCAATACCTCAAATCGACACGTATTGTGCATACCCGATTTATCAATTTAAATTTTATTTTTAATTATGATACTAGATATCATTGTATACGTTTGAAAATTCCGAACTCATAAGAGCAAATTCATGGAATCGCCACTTATTCGATAGATTAGTTATTCTTAAAAGACTAGATGATGCTTTAATAAAACAAAAATCTTGTTTTCTTAATAAGTCAATCTCCAATACTCTAAAAAATTATCAAGATTCTAGATTTTGTAAAAGATAGATTACAGTTCAATTTAACAAATCTAATGAAGGGATAGTTGAAGTAAATATTTTTGTGTTAAAAGGAAAATACAGAGTTGCGAATTTTATAGTTGATTTTGCACATTTTTATTTAGACGTAATTAAGAGCGTAACTAATTTCCTTAATGAGTAAGGATGCAGTTAATTTAAACTTTGGAGCGTCCTAAAAAAAAAGGTTAGACTTTAGAGCCTCTAATTAGTTTATTATGTATAGTCTTCTCTTGACTTCTTACATACTCTATTTTCTCACTTCCATATTTCACGCCTCTTTCCAAAACCCTCATCCAATCCAAGGCTCTAAACTTATTGCGCAATTCTTACAAAAACTTCAGGTAATTTAATCCGATCGCAAATTCATCACCATTTTAATCTCAACTATCATATCAAAACACGTTCAATTTTATTATTATTTTTTTTCTTAATTATTTTAATCCTGACCCAATTCTAATTCATCAATTTCAGGTTTCAATTCAATGCAAGAAGTAAAAAAATCATTGAAAAAAATGGAGCAAACAACAGCAAAATCAGAATCCGAAACACCAACTCTTCCGGATGATGTAATAGTAGAGATGATTCTACCTAGACTTCCGGTAAAATCCTTAACCCGCTTCAAATGTGAATTGATGTAATTGATGGTGGATTTGAGGTTTAATTGTCACTATTGTTGATGCGCTTTAGTGTTGGTAAATTGAAGCGGCGTGGATTGAAGGTTGTGGTTGCGTTGGTGACTGAAAATGGTGTGGATGTGCGGTTGAGAGCTGGGCGGCGGTGATTGACTGCGGGGCTGAAGGATGCGGCAGACTGAGCTGCTGTAGAATTAAGTGCGGTGGGTGGAGTGGTGAGAGGGCTACTGGTGGCTGCACTACTGTCCAACCAACGGTTAGAGGTAGTTGTTTTGCTGCTTGGTGGTGTGGCAGCGGTGAGTTGTTGGGTTGCAGGCAGCCGGTTTGGGAGTTGTTGTTGGTGGTGTAAAGGTTGGGACACAAAGGGATTTTCATAATTATGATTAAGTAATTCTTAAAAAATACATGTATTCTAAAGAATACATAATATAAATACAATTTTAATATATTATGGACCTTAAAAATAATTCAAAATAAAAATCAAAATACTTAATATGGGCCAATCAAATTTCGCCATATCAGCATATTGTGGTGTCATTTTTTAAGAATGACATTGTAGATTTTTTAATGGATATAGAGGTTTAAGATTGAAATTTCAATCATTATTTTGTCTTTAAAGTCATAATATTCGTAAGTGTTCGCTACAAATTTATAAAGATGAAAACTAATATGGTTTGATTGCATCATTTACCTCACCACCATGCTCAAAGGCACCTATTCACGAGACTTTCATGAATCCAGGATGCAAAATCAATGGGTGCCGGAGCTGCTTCCAATTGCTCGGGAAACCCATCCAAAAAGCAGAAAAACAATGTATGTTGTTACAAATTCCTAAGCTATCTTAACAAAATCTTTCGTACTCTTCATTGTTTTTATCACAAGTATTTAAAAATCTTCACCACTATTCGATAGATTAGTTATTCTTAAAAAACACTAGATGACGCTTCAATATAACAAAAATCTTGTTTTCTTAATAAGTCGATCTCCAATACTCTGAAAAATTAGGAAGATTCTAGATTTTTTGAAAGATAGATTACGGTTAATTTTAACAAATCTAATGAAGGGATGGTTGAAGTAAATATTTTTGTCTTAAAAGGAAAATACAGAGTTGCGAATTTTATAGTTGATTTTGCACATTTTTATTTAGACGTAATTAAGAGCGTAACTAATTTCCTTAATAAGGATGCAGTTGGTTAAACTTTAGAGCGTCCTATAAAAAAAGGTTAGACTTTAGAGCCTCTAACTAGGTTGAAATCCCGTGCAATAATGTACGGTTGTTAAATATTTTTTACAATCAAAATATAAGGTATATAAAATATATCCAGCAATATTTTATTTAGGTATATATAGGATAGGATAAAAAAAAAAAAGATTTTGCAATAAAAAAAGAGATAAGTGAAAAAGGCGGGAAAATTTTTCACAAGGTATTGACAAGTGTTATAGATGGATTTGCTTTTAGTATAGGTTAACTAGGTTAAGTCCCGTGCCATGCACGATTATAATTAACTTTGCAACAAAAATTATAAAGAATGGTTTTTTTTTTTTTTTTTTTTTTTTTTTTTTTTTTTTTGAGGGGAATAAAGAATGGTTGTTAATTTAACAATAATTTATCCAAAAAAAAAAATATTTGAGACAAAATAACTTGAATTTTAATTTATACCAAATGCGTAAAGGTTATTATTTTGAATTATTTTATAAAAAAAAAATTATTTAGTAATAGAAATTTAGAAGCTATTAGATTTTATATAAGAAAATGAAATTCTAAGCTTAGGTTAGTACCCGTATATGTCTGAAAAAAAAAGGTTAGGGCCTGTTCTCATTAACTGATCTTAGCCGAACTGAAATAAACTAAACTGAAATGAAATGAATGTTTTATACACTACTAGAAATAAGCTAAATTCCGACGGAAAAGTTCCGTTAGAAACACCCTGAAATTCGTCGGAAATAGGGTTTCCGACGGAATTCCGTCGGAAGAGGTTGTCGGAAAATATGTTGTAGGAAAAATGAACTTTTCCGACGAAAATTCCGCCGAAAACACTATTCCGACGGAAAAATATTTTCAGGTACTGCAACAATCCGTCGTAAAATTCCGACGGATTCAATTCCGTCGAAAATTTCCGACGGAATTTCCGTCGGAAATTGCTTTTATGAAATTTTAAAAAATGCACCGCGCCACCACGGGCACGGCGTATCACCACCTCCAACCACCAAAAAACCCAACATCAGCAGTCCATAACCACCCCACCACCCACAACCACCACATCTACCACTGATAACCACCAGATCAACCACCCACCGACAACCTCCAACCACCCAAAACACCCCTGTCAACCCCAACCACACCCACTTCCTAACCCTAACCTATCCACAACACCACCCCCACCCATACCCAGATCCACAGCACCACCACCACAACCACCCTAACCTATCCACAACACCACCACCACTTTACCCTCACCCTGACCGAACTCTAACCAAAACACCCATACCCCACCCTCACCCATACCCAGATCCACCCACCTAAACACCCAAACCCTAACCCGGACCCGACCGAACTCGACCCCACTTAAGCCCAGATCTCACAACCACCACAAACCACTGCAAATGTTAAACGCACGCACATCAGCCACATCCACCACCACCACCGAAATCCATATTTATAAAAAAAAATAATCGGAAACAAAAATCGAAAAATTAAAACATAAAACATACCTGAAATTGAAATATGCTTCGAATTTCAACATGGAAACGGTTTAACAAGGCCAAATTCGGCCATGAAAAGTGTAGATCTAAACTTTTCATGGCCGAATTTGGCCTAAAAAACCTTTCAAGTAGTTGGTTGATGTCGTTTGTGTGTTGGTCGTTGATGACGGTGGTGTTTGATGACGGTGGTTGTGTTGTTGTTGATGCCGTGGTGTTTGATGACGGTGGTTGTGTTGTTGTTGATGCCGTGGTGTGGTGGTCGAAAGAGGGGAAAGTACGGAGAACGAGAGGAGGGAGAACGAGAGGAGAGAGAACAGAGAGAAGAGGAAAGACAGAGAGGAGGAGAGGAGATCGAGAGAAGAAGATAAGAGGGAGAAGTAGAGAGGAGAACGAGAGGAGAGAGAAGCAGAGGAACGGAGAAGAGAGAGAGTGGAGAGTGGAGAGGAAAAGAGAAAAGAGGCGCTTCTCAAGTTTGTTTAGGGTTTTGTAGCGGAAATGGTTTTTTTTAAAAAAAATAAATTATGTTCCGACGGAATATTCCGTCGGAAACTTACGACGGACTATAAATCCGTCGGAAAAGGTAGTTTCCGACGAAAAATACAAAAATTCCGACGGATATTTATTCCGTCGGAAATTGCCGACGGAATCGATGAATTCGTCGGAAATTTCCGACGAAAAAAAATCCGTCGTAAATTTCCCTTTTTCCGACGGAATATTGGGTCCATCGGAAGAAGTCCTTCGGAATTAAGCTATTTTCTAGTAGTGTATAAGAGAAGGAAATTAGGAGCTGAACTAAACTGAACTGAATTGGATTGAATTTCAACGTATGAGAACAGACCCTTAGTACCCGTATACGAACTCATATACATTCGTCCTTATATTTTTGTTGACACACTTTGACCGGCATTAAATGAAAATTTAGTTGATTTTATATTACTTTAGGATATTTAGTATTCCGTAATAAACTTTTAAAAAATATATTTATAGTGAGTAGTAGCAGTTTTTATTTTAATTTTATTGCATAAAATGTGTAGAGTAATTAGATTGAAGTTTTCAATATATGGTTAGTTAAAATATTTTACACTATTCATGTGTCATCATTTACTTAATTTATTTTACCAATATACAATAAAAATATGATCATATAAAATGTTGTTGGATTTGGCATATGTCTGCTTATATATATATATATACATACATGTAAAATCATAATTTTCAATAATCTCTAATAAAATATGTTGATAATTAAAGTTGTGTCTCGGCAAATGTGCAAATCCAATTCTAGTCTATAAAAAACGGAGGGAGTATAATATAATAAAAAAATTTTGTTAAGTTGTTTGTATAGACGTTGTGTATAATTTTAAGATTCATACAAATTACGCGACCAAAATGATTTTTCTATTTCCGCCAAAGCGGGATTTTATTATAATAGATCAATTTCCGCCAAATTTATTAAACTTTGGGGAAAGGAGGACATACAAATACGTTCCGATGAGTTATAAGTATCCCAACGGGCCACATTGTGAGCAAGAACATTCCCGCTACGCTTAACATGAGAGCAACTAAAGGAAATAAACAAAGAACTGGAAAGAAACACATCTTCATAGAATAAGAAAATAGGAGCAGCTCCCTGTTGCCTTCCACGAATTGCCGAGACCACTCTCTGAGCATCACTTTCAAGGACCACATGGTCGAAGCCAAACCTCCTCGCCAGTTGGATGCCATAAGCAGCAGCACCAGCTTCTGCAAGCTCAGGGCTCCACCTCGCCATGACCTTCTTTATCGCAGCCACCAAAAGCCCTCCAGCAGCATCACGAATAACCACTCCAAAGCTAGCACTCACCCCTTCCACAATATGTGCATCAACGTTTATTTTCACAGCAGGGGCAGCAGGGGGGATCCATCTTGCATTAGATACAGTAGTGCTAGGGGCAGGGGCACGATTACTAACCTTCACATTATAGGTCACATAATCTGCACATAGTTTTACAAATCCAATAAAACTCTATTCGTAACTGACATTTCAGATGTCCGTTACGAATAACTGACATTTAAAATGTCAGTTACGAATAAGTGATTATTCGTAACTGACATCTTAAATGTCCCTTACGAATAGAGTTTTATTGTATATAATTTAACACTTATTTGTAACGGGCAACAAAAGTGCCCGTTACGAATAACTGGTTATTTGTAACTGACAATTTTGCTGCCCGTTACAAATAATTATTAAATTAAATTTTCATTTTATTTAATTTCGACAGCATGTATTTATATATAATTAATATATATTAATTAAAACCTGTTATAATATACATGTTCCTGTAAAAAGCAATTATACCGAACAATCTTTCGTAAAAATTAATACGACGTAATATAAAAACTGAAGTAGTAACACATTACAAATAAAAACTTGTATAAATTTATCCAACATATACAACACTAAAAATATTACGTTGTTTTACCTAAGCTAATAGTTAAGCATTCAATAAATATTTACTTCTAAAGTATTGCGCCCATTGTTCTCGAACCAAATTCAACTCGTCAACATCATATGGGGCGGTCTTTGGACAAAAATCCTATTGAAAAAAAAAAACCATATGAAAGTGGTTACAAAATAAAAACAATCATTAGAATAAATGCGATGAACCAAATTATAGAAATAAAACTCATAATATAGAAACAAAACACATAACATCCTTAATTGACTTATATTTTGATTTCTATGAGTTGAAATCAATAAAAAGTTAACATTTACTATTAAAAAAAAAACATATATAAGATATGGCAGAACCTGAATTGAAAAAAAAAGATATCAAAACAGTAGGTTGAATGTACATCAACCAAAATCAAAACACACCTAATTTAGGATGAAACTGAAATCTCAGAACTGATCAGAACTGAAATTTCAGAACTGATCGGAACTGAAATTTCAGAACTGATCGGAACTGAAATTTCAGTGATCGGAACTGATCGGAACTGAAATTTAAGAACTGATCGGAACTGAAATTTCAGAACTGATCGAAAGTTATCGGAACTGAAATTTCAGAACTGATCAGAAGTGATCAGAACTGAAATTTCAGAACTGATCGGATCTGAAATTTCAGAACTGATCAGAACTGATCGGAACTGAAATTTCAGAACTGATCGGAATTGAGACAAACAATAGTTCATAATGGATAATATTAATCAACTTGAAGACAAGGTAATAATTGCAGAACTAAAAGAGACAGCAATTTTAAAGCTGCAGAACTTCTCCCTAAAGCTATAATCTTTATTTATCAACTAGTTCAGCAAAGATATTTTGAAGCAAACTACTGATGAAATAAGATATCAACTGATTTTCGTGAATGTTATTTTTCATTGTCTTCATTTTAACTGCTGTTTACTCTGGTCTGGAAGTAGTTTATTGATGCTGAGTTTCACTGGGTTTTTTCTTTATTGTTTCCTAGACTCGTAGTCCAATTGTTTCAGCTCATGTTAGCATGAACTAATATGTCTACTGTGGCTATTAGACAAGCAACAATGAACTTCATTCTTGTAAGCTTTTGTTGGTCACATATATGATATACTTTTCAATTTATTTATATGATATACTTTTCAATTTATTCAATGGCTCTTTTTTCTAGCATTCCACCCCCTTTGAATATATGATATACTGCCCACAAGGTAAGTGCAATGAAGATACGATTCGTGTCCATACTTATCAAAGAGGAAATGAGCATTCGCCTGATATTTGTCCAAACAATGTTGCCAGAGGGGGCAACTGAACGACCAATGCAATGAACTTCAGTGAAATAGCTTATGAGCAGAATACACAACAATAGTGCACTTCATAAAGAGAAATGTGATTTGATAAGAAAGAGAATTATTACTACTCCATAATACTCTGTATTCAATAATTGGGCAGATTATTGACTATAAGAGTCAAAATCATCATCAGCCAAGGAAAAAAAAAAAACATGTTACAAGCCATCAAATAAGCATCTATCAAATTTGGAGTTAAGTAAATAAATTACTGAAAATAGTTATCCGGCCGAACTAAATTCGAGTAGCGTACCAGGTCGAATTTGTCATCATACACCAAAAAGAAGACTTACAGAGTTACAAGCCATCAAATAAGTCACCATAAACACCCATCAATCTATTTATCAGTAAAAAAAAAAAAGAAAAAAATTACAGTTCTAATTTAAAAGAGTAAAAAGCCAGCATCTAACTTTACAATTGTACATATTCATTTGCTATAAACATCCTAAATGCAGCAACCAAATGTGAAATTGGGTATATCCCAATTAATTTCCAGAGAATATAAATTAAGGAAATTCTCAACTAGTTCTTTATTTTCACTCAATATCCATTTATCCTCTGAAAATCAGATACTGGGACCTAGGGTTGACTTCATTTTCACTCAAAAATCAGATTTAAAAATAAAATAAAATAAAAATAAAAATAAAAAAAATCAATTATCCAAAAATCCACTCAAATTCATAAAAACAAAATCAAAAACTCAAGCTCAAATTCAAATTCAAAAAAGAAAAAAGAAAAAAAAATACCTGGATTCTTGAGTTTCGAGAAGAGAGCTTGCAAAGGAGACCGGAGAAAACGACCGGAGTAAACCACCTGAGAAAACGAACGGAGATAACCACCGGAGCAAACGGCGGAAATGGCGAGGAGCCGGCCACCGGAGCTTGGAAGGAGAAAGGGAGAAGAGACGAGGCCCGGCGACGGAGAAACAGAAGACCGGCGACTGAGAAACAAATGACCGGCGACGGAGAAACAAAGGACCGGCTTCAAGGAGATGAGATTGCGCTTCAATGGGGAACAGTCGAGCTGAGTATGAGGGAGGGAAAATGAAAAAAGGGGATTGAAAAATTTTTAGGGCTTGAAAAGTTTAATTTTGAGGGTTATTTAATCGTAACGGACAATTTAAGTCAGTTACAAATAAGTTGGTCAATCTCGTGTTGACTTTACTTTTTGTAACGGACAGAAAATGTCCGTTACGAATAACTTATTATTTGTAACTGTCAGTAATTGTCCGTTACAAATAAAAATTTATTCGTAACGGGCAGTAAGGTGCCCGTTACGAATAAGTAATTATTTGTAACGGACACCTTACCGCCTGTTACAAATACACATTTTTTACGCGGATTGAAATTTTTTTGTAACGGACATTAATTTTGCCCGTTACGAATGATGTTATTGTAACGGGCAACAACATGTCCGTTACGATTAACCCGTTACAAATAGACTTTTTTCCACTAGTGGCATCATTCAATAAATCCAGAAAATTGCTTTTCTCCCAGATTTTTGTGGCAGCCTTGCAGAAGAAAAGTGCATGAATATCAGTTTCCACTCCCCCATTACATATTGTGCAGCGATTATTGGTTCGAATGTGGCGCTTGTATAGAACATCAAGCACTCCCAAACTCCCCATACATGCTCTCCAAATAAAATGACATAACTTCGGGGGTCCTTTCAAGTTCCATACATATTTCCAGAGCTCAGTGTTGTCACTCCCACGGAAGAGTTCCCACGTTCGCAAATGCCCAAGCCTACCAAGCCAATACCCTAATTTAACCGAGTATAACCCATCCTTGGTCGGCCACCAATACCTCATATCACACGGCCACCTCCTAGACAAAGGAATGTCAAGAATGGCTCTCTTGTCTCCCTCATTGAAATGAGCATCCAACACCCCAACATCCCAGCAGCCTCCATTAAAATCAATCAGCTCACACACACGAAGGTTCGGATTGTGATTTGGCAGAGGGGTTGGTACATAGAGCTGTCCTTCACCACGAACCCAAGATTCCTCCCATACCCGAATTGAGACCCCATTCCTAACCCTCCATTTCAATCCATCAAGGAGAAGAGATTTTGCCCCCCACATGCTTCTCCAACTATAACTCGAATCAAAGCCCCTTAGAGCCTCTAAAAAGTCAGAATTTTTATAATATCGAGCCTTCAAAATAGCATGTAGCAAGGGGTTACCTTCTTGAGAAAGCCTCCAACATTGCTTTGCAAGCAAAGCTTGATTAAAGCACTTCAAATCACGGAATCCCAATCCCCCCATAGACTTTGGAAGACATAATTTCTCCCAACTATGCCAATGCATTTTCCTATCCACCCCGTTCGAGCCCCACCAAAATCGAGCTAAAATGGAGTGGATTTCATCAATAAGACCATCCGGGGTTTTAAAAATACTCATCATGTATGTGGGAATAGCTTGAGCCACGGCTTTTATCATTACTTCCTTCCCCGGGCGAGATAACAATTTTTCCTTCCATCCTTGACGCTTCTTCCAGATTCTCTCCTTTAGACATGCAAACACGGCTTTTTTTTTATCTCCCTATTATAGTCGGCAAACCCAAATATTTTTCATGTCGAACTACCTCTCGAATCCCAAGAGCTGCCACAATCAAGTTTCGTTGGTCCAAAGACACACATTTTCTAAACGCGACTTCGGTCTTGCTTAGATTAACTTTCTGACCCGATGCCCTTTCATACGTACTGATTATATCAGCAATTTTAGAGCATTCTTGCAAATTTGCTTTAGCAAACACGATACTATCATCAGCAAAAAAGAGGTGAGATATTCTAGGTGCCCCTCTACAAATTCGAACCCCACTCAGAAGCTTATCATTCACCGCCTTAGAAATAAGAGTTGAAAAAGCTTCCGCACATAAAAGAAAAAGGTACGGAGAAATGGGATCACCTTTTCTTAGTCCACGGGACGGAGTGAGGGAGCCTTTGATCTTGCCATTATATTTGAAGGAGAAAGAAACACTGGAAAGACATTGCATTATTCGATTCACCCAAGCTATCTTGAACCCAAACTTTAACATCACCCTTTCCAAAAAGCACCATTCGACCCTATCATAAGCCTTGCTCATGTCCAACTTAAGAGCCGCCGTCCCATCTTGCCCTTCACCTTCATCGCATGAAAAACCTCAAAAGCCACAAGAGCATTATCAGTAATTAATCTCTTCGGAACAAAAGCACTCTGTTGTATGGAAATAATCGACTCAAGGAAAGGCTTTAGTTTATTTGCAAAGGTCTTCGAAATTATCTTGTAAAGCACATTACATAAACTAATGGGTCGATATTCCTTTATACTCTTAGGATCATTGCATTTTGGAATAAGCACAATACAAGTTGAGTTCACATCATTCAACAGCACATTACCCCTTCACCAACTCTTCACAAACCGAATTACATCCCCACCAATAATATCCCAAAATTTATGGAAAAAGAGGGCATGCATACCGTCGGGTCCGGGCACCTTATTAGGATGCATCTGAAATAAAGCTTCCCTAATCTCTTCTGCACGGAGTAGCTAATTTAGTACTCCTCCGTACTAAATTACTGTACGTATAACGTACGAGTACATAATGTTGGATGAAAATAAGAAACAAGTTAACAAGAAACATGCATGTAATTAAACAGTATTACATGAAAAGTAATTAAAACGAAAAACTGGAATATAGATCTTAACAGAAAAAAAAAAAGGCAGCAATACAAGCAACAACCACTTGATGATCAGCTGGAAAAACTACAAAACCATATTTATGATCAGTAGGATAACCTACAGAACCATGGGCATAACCATAACTTGATTGTTGTATAATAACAGGTGGTGGTGATGGTGTCCGATGGCCTCAGTCACCAAATAAACCACCAGACGAACAGCCAATGCCATTGTCGAGAACGGCCGTGACAAGCGTTGGCTGCACTACCATGATCGGTTGAAATTAATTAGTACAAGCTGTTGTAGAATATTTATAATTTAATTTAGATATAATTAAAGAGACGTGGTTTCTACGTACATCCATTTCATAATCAAAATTAAACAGACGTGCATTGGTTTTGTCGATCAAGTCAATGGCTCAATGCATTATGCATGCTTTCGAATAATATGGTGTACTATAGATTATGTCATTATCTTATGGGATCTCATTAGATTCATTAGGATGCAAATTTTCTAAATATATACAAGTAGTGCGGATTACATTTGTATAATTTAAACAAATATGTGATTTAAGATTTTAATAACTAAATAAGAGCATTAGAGATCACATGCACTACTACAAAACTTGGAAAACATACCGCTTATTAAAAACCCGTTATTTAACGAACGGGTCTGTTTTGATGTAACAGATCCAATATTTAATATAACAGATCTCTTATATATCCTAGGGCCCACCACTTAAGAATATATGAGATATAAAGGACCTTATTATGCACTCAACGGGTCTCTTCCTTCATCCTTTAACACATGCTCTGCTCTTATTTTCCATTTCTTATTACTCTTATTGTTTTATTTATTCATTTTATGTTCTCATCTAAACTCCTCATCTATATATTTTGGCATTCTCTCTCCTCAAAACCCTAACCTCAACCCCCAAATTAAAATCCTCATCTTCTAGCTCTTCCGAATCCGCCGTCTATCTTCCTTTTACTTTCTCTATTCAAGCTATGAAAATTTCCACTCATTGTTAAAGCAACTCCTACCATCTCCATAAGAAAATCACGCTCTAAGGTATATAGTTTTCTCTCTCATTCGTGATTTTTCTCCGTCTCTTAAATCGTATGTTGGGATTCAACAATGATGTCTATGTTCTTCTTTTTGTTTGAAAAATTGCAGAATTCAAACCTGAAATCGTGCGTGGTCGGCTTTTTTGCCGTTTTTAATTGGCCTTGATGTCGGTTAGGATGGAGGTTTCTGGGTTTTTTGTTTTTGTGATTTGTTCAAAGAAATGAAGGTATTTTGGTAATTGGGGTGGATAACTCTTTATGTTTTTTTAGATCTATCTGTTTGGGTTTGGATTTTAGTTTATTCTCCATTTTTATGTCCAATTTCTTCTTATGGCTGGTATTTTGATTATTAGTTTGGGTTGTTCTTGATTATTGCAGTATATGAAATAGATGGAGATAGTGGACGAAAATTTTCAACTATGGGAAGGAAGACATAATTATGCGTGGTCTTCTTGAGTATTTTGTAATCAAAGAATCACAATTTGCAAATTTGTTGACTGCAGAACTTTGGTGCGTGGGATCGAAAGATTAATGTCAATTGAATTTAGTTAGAACTTATATACTGTATGTTGTATGTTTAGGAATTGTGTTTGTATATTTTTTTTTTTGACAGTACAGTGTTTGTATAACTTGTTGAACTAAAGAGTTGCAATTTTTTTGTTTTGTAATTATATACTTGTAAATTTGGATCTGTAGCTTTGTAAATGTTGTATAATACCAATCTGATTATTTAAAAGAAATATTATTGATGTTAAATTGTAATTTCGTAATTTGCCAAAAAAATCAGCTATTTATTTTAGCGTAGAAAATTTAAATTTTAATAAATATGAAAATTATTATTTTTTTTTTTAAAAAAAGGATCAAACAGACCCGTTATTTAATATATGTGGTTTATTTGACACCCCTTAACAGACCTGCTATTGCAAATAACGGGTCCTTTCCCTTTAAAGTGCATCAATTATACACCATACCAAACAGACCCCTTATCTCTATTAACGGATCTATTTGTTTTTAGAAACAGACCCCCATAATGAAGGGGTCTCTTTACCAAAGAGACCCCTGAGATAGAGACCCGTCAGAAACGGGTCTCTAAGGCATGTTTTAACGGGTCTCTTCGCCTATTTTTGTAGTAGTGATGCATGTGAAGAACTTTATGAAACAGGAAAGCATTATTTTATTTACAATTTGACACTAACAGTCCCAGTTATGATTTACCTTCTTTAAAAGGCCTTAACTGTCGTTAAACAATTATGCGCACTCCTAACCTTAGAGGAGTCCTTCTCAAAACAATCTCAATCAAATTTTTTAACCAATTTGACTGATTAATAGTGGCACTATGCATGCATGTCCTGTTTTCGTTATTAGGCTTAGTTAAAAAATAAATAAATAATCCTTCACTTCTCTAAACTTCCACCCCCTATGTTTAGGTCGTTGTACTGTGTTCTTTTCATCTTAAAACTATATCATTATTAAGTAAAACGACCGCTAAATATTCAACACACGTGACATTTTTACTTGTTTGTAGGGTCATAATATGCTAGGGACTTTAAGAAATGCCATCCCAAAGTAGGTATTGTCATGAGTTAATAGATATATAGTTGGGATTGTTTAAAGAAGATTGTCCATAGCTAGGACATGTGGTGTAAATTATCCTTTTATTTATTACTAGTGTTTATACACGTGATGTGTGATTTTAATTAATTTTATACTTCTTTAAGGCCATTAGTAATAATTCTTCTTAAAGAACTGGCTATACACATCGTTTGCGTTGGATTCCTTAGTTTCAATAAAATATTAATCCACATATCAATCAATTTACGCTAATTTTAAAAATAATAATCTTGTCATCATTCATCAAATATCAAATAAATTAACAAAAAATAAATAGTAATCAATGAAATCATATTGTACACTTGCCGTAATATGCTGTATAGTAAGTAAAAGTAACACACATATATAATGTTGAATGAAAATAAGAATTAAGAAACAAGAAACATGTAAACAATATTACATCAAATATAAAATGAAAGTTTCCAATATAAATTTAAGAGAAAAGAAAACGGCAGCAATACAATTATGGTTGTCCAACACGCACTTGAGCACCTGCTGGATAAACTCCGCCTGGATAAACTACTTCGCCTGGATAAACTTGAGGACCATATGGATCATATACTACTGGTACCACTTGTTGTTGCTGTACTATTACTTGTTGTGGTGGTGGATCCCTCTGGCAAGCTCGACCACCAAATATACCACTAAACGCACAGCTAATACCGTCGGCAAAGGCCGTCACAAGCATTGGCTGCATTATTACCACGGCTATCAATAACACCACCATACACTTTGTGACTTGACTCATTTTCTTTTTGTTCTAGCTTGTTATATCAAAGATTGATTGAATGAAGTTAATTAGTGGATCGAATTGGATCAACCATTTATAATAAGGCCAGATATGTTAATGTAGAATATTTAATCAAACAGTAGACGTGGTTTCCACATCCATTTCAACATAATCAAATTAAACAGCTAGACGTGCAGTAGCTGTTCCTCATCCATCATAATTCATAATAATGCATGCTTTGAAAATTAATTTCTAAGTATATTTCAATATTTGTGTGCCACTGAATAATTAACATGCTCTACATGATGGCTTTTAAACTTTTTATAACTAATTAATTTAACATGCGTTTACTCTTGAAGCTAAGCAAAGGTAGGCCTTGGTCAAGCCTTGGATGAACTTAAGCAGTTACAAGATTAGAGTTGAAGCGTCCGAATTGAATACCACATATACAGGCACGTAAGCGATTGGTTAAGTTATACTCCGTACTAGATTAATTTATCCAGGTTATTCAATACTCGTATAATTTTTTCCTCGTACTTGAGGCTTTTTCTACTATTTGTATAATTTGGCCTGATCTAGTCAGAGCGAGTTAAAACATGAGAATTGTATACCAAATTTAGCTAACAATTTATCATTACTTAAAGTTATACTTGATTAAGTTATCCAGATTACCCAGTTAATTATCTTGTTGACTTGGATTCCACCATCACTAATACGTACATACTCCGTTCATTTTATCACTACTCTTTATTACTTTATTACTCCGTAGTAGCAAGTTGTTACTCAGGTAAACTTTTATTTTTTTACTCAAGGTCCATTATTTTTTTGGGCCCGTTATAAGCTGGCCACACCATGTAGCCACGTACAAAAAGATGTCAAACTTTTATTATTATTAATTTTTTTATTTTTTTTTTATAAAAAACAAAGTGTTTTTTTTTTTTTTTTTACAAGACTTGGTGTGAGGAACAAAGTCAACTATCAACGTTTACTGAATGATGTGTCATTGTGTCCAAACTCCAAAATCAGACCAAAAAATAATTGTAGTTGTTACGCCATCGTCTTCTTTCAGCTTTCTTCAACTTCACTCACTCCCATGCGCTTCTCCAACATTCTTTCCTCCAACCTATTCACTAAATCTCCATACTTTACACTTTATACTTGATTCACCTTCAATTACAAAATCATAGTTGAATCCAACTGTTCGACCCCTTGATTTTCGGATTCAGATACCTTGTTTAAGGTCAGTTTTACTCTAATTTATGCTCAAATTTACTGTATTTAGTATGATTTATGATATTTGATCATTGCTTAGTTAGTTGAATTAGATACTTTGGTAGCTAGGAATCAAGATCTTACTTTCTAGTGTTTGACTAAACCCTTGAAATTAGTACTTTTACTGCAACTGATGATTAGGGAGACTTTATAATCATGTGAATTTGTGGATTTGAGCAACTGGGTTTTGCAAGATTAGGGGTTAATTGCATTTTCTGAAGTGGGTTTATTTCTATTTTGGTTAATTTGTATGAATTGAGTTGTTGATCATGAGGGTTTTGCCAATTTGGACTCTACATGTTTTGTTGTTAGTGTTTCTGTTGATTGGGTTTACGAGTTGCGAATTTGATTTGGATTTCGTGGACGCCGAATCTGAAATGGAAGATGATGCTGTTAGAAGAGCCCCCCAATATGATCGTTTAGATGAAGTGAAAAAAGCATGTTCTAAAGTCATATGTTCTGCTACTGAACTGAAAATTGATGACAATGTAATTGATAGGATTAAGAATGAGATTTTCTTTAATAATGGAGATTGGGAGCAAGAAGGAACTAATGCACCTTTGTTGCCATTTGATGATAGACCACCGAGAATGTCATCTAGTTATGATTATGAACTATACAACGCTTCTCGTTTGATGCCGCCGTATAAGCTTGTATCTTTCAAATTGACTGATGTTAGCAGTGCTCATCGGTCTAAAAGGACTGTAGCTGTCAATGGCTATCTTTATTTTGTGATTACCTCTAGTCTCCCTTTGGCAACTATGAGTGAACGAGTGCTTAAAGGCCCAGAATTTTCCATGTGGAGCCAACATTCTCAGCTTCTTATTAGTCTCCAAGGGGTATATGCTGAATCAAGAAAAAATGGTGGGGAGAAAATGCTGTGTTTGTTGGGTAGCACCATGCTGCCTTCCCGTCAGCCTGATTCTAGTGATTCAGGCTCAAGTGATAATCAGCCAACTCTGCTGCAGGATGAGCAAATCCTAATCGTTCTTAACATCCAAAGAAAGCTAGTCTAAAGAACAGGGCCATTCAAGGTGAGGTGCGGAGTTTGAACTCGAAAACAAGTCCAAAGTACTTTGATAAAGTTAAAATCACATCTCAGATGCAGGCTAATGCTCGTGACTATGAATTTAACTCTGATGAGATTATAGCAAAGGCATGTAATCCATATCCATACTCGGATACTTCCATAAGTAGCGGCATAGAGCCCTACAAGGGTGCTGATTTTTGTTCAACACTTAAAAAAAATTCCATTGATGGGGCTTTTGTAGTTGTGCCTCATTGGCAATGCAATGACACTGATGAATTTTGTAGCAAGTTTGGTCCTTTTGCTTCAGATAAACAAATAAACAGTACAGATGGAAGCTTCAAGGATGTGAGAATTCTTGTGCACAACATTGTCTGTGTAACTAAAAAAACAAGGATGTATTTTTTTTTTTTTTTATGAAAACAAGCAAGCGGGATTTTATTATAATAGATCAATTTCCGCCAAAGTTATTAAACTTTGGGGAAAGGAGGACATACAAATACGTTCCGATGAGTTATAAGTATCCCAACGGGCCACATTGTGAGCAAGAACATTCCCGCTACGCTTAACATGAGAGCAACTAAAGGAAATAAACAAAGAACTGGAAAGAAACACATCTTCATAGAATAAGAAAATAGGAGCAACTCCCTGTTGCCTTCCACGAATTGCCGAGACCACTCTCTGAGCATCACTTTCAAGGACCACATGGTCGAAGCCAAACCTCCTCGCCAGTTGGATGCCATAAGCAGCAGCACCAGCTTCTGCAAGCTCAGGGCTCCACCTTGAAATAAGTATTATTAATAGTATATAGAATATATGTTAAAAAAAAAAATACTACGTATATTAATTGAGTATGATTGGATTAGATACGTTGTCAAAATAGAAATAAGTATTATTGTAGCTTATAAAATGGAAGTCATTAAAATTTGGCAAAAAAATAAAAAAAAATAAAAAGGAAAGTGCAAAAAGGAGGGAAAATTATTAATGACATTGTGACAAGTGTCATCTTAGATTCGCTTTTAGTATAGGTTAATTGATTGATAGATAGATTAGTTTATTATACATAGTCTTCTCTTGACTTCTTACATACTCTATTTTCTCACTTCCATATTTCACGCCTCTTTCCAAAACCCTCATCCAATCCAAGGCTCTAAACTTATTGCGCAATTCTTACAAAAACTTCAGGTAATTTAATCCGATCGCAAATTCATCACCATTTTAATCTCAACTATCATATCAAAACACGTTCAATTTTATTTTATTTTTTGTTTCTTAATTATTTTAATCCTGACCCAATTCTAATTCATCAATTTCAGGTTTCAATTCAATGCAAGAAGTAAAAAAATCAGCGAAAAAAATGGAGCAAACAACAGCAAAATCAGAATCCGAAACACCAACTCTTCCGGATGATGTAATAGTAGAGATGATTCTACCTAGACTTCCGGTAAAACCCTCAATCCGCTTCAAATGTGTATCAAAATTTTGGCTTACTACACTTTCAAGCAACAAATTCGCAAAAACCCACCTCAATATTTCATCATTATCCAACACTAAATCCCTCATTTATAAAGAGATTAATTGTTACCGAATGCATAACGGCCGCTTTTTATCCTTTGATGAATGCTACAATATGAAAGAATTTGTCAACTTAGAGGACAGATATAATGGCCCGAGGTATGGACCTATTCCTCGGGCTACTCGTATTGTGGGCTCTTGTAATGGTGTTTTGTGCTTGTTTGATAGCGATTTGTTTGAGTTTGTTCTGTGGAACCCTGTAACGAATCATTACCACCTTGCTGGTGGGCTTGAACTTAATTATGTGCCAAATGATGATGTTACCAGTGTCGGATTTGGTTACATATCTTCTATTGATGACTATAAGATAGGTTGTTTAGTACATTCTGATGAGGGGGTGTGTCATGTTCATGTTTATTCACTAAAAACTAGGGAGTGGAAAGAAACGGCTTGTTTAGAGGCAAAAGAATACGTACCTATAGATCGATGTTATTATTCGGCCTTAGTTGATGATATTATATACTGGCCTGACCTCCAGAAGCTAGAGTTTATAGGGATGAGAAAAGTCACATCGTTGGGTTGAACTTAGTCAGTGGACTATTGACAAAAGTCCAATTGCCGAATTTACTTACTAGGAATTTCGATGCTAAAGTATTCGAGATAAAAGGGAGTTTGTCATTGTGTTGTACCATGTATGATCATGGTAGACGACATACTACACGAGTTTATGATGTTTGGACTTTAAAGAATAATGGTGACGGAAATTCTTGGGAAAAATCGTTCTCAATCAATATCAAAGGCTTGACTTTACTTTACATATTTGAGACGGGAAAATGTTTGGTAACTCGAAACTCAAACCAGCTTATGCTACTTGATCCTAATGAGGCAACATCGAGTTCATCGACTGAAGGTGATGGAGAAGTTGCGGCTATTTGGCAGCGACGCAAAAGATCAAGAGGAAATTTGTCAAATTTCTATCACAAAGCTATAGCAGACGTCTGGAACTATACAGAGAGTCTCATTTCGCCTTGTGGTATATTTGCGTGTGGTGAATGAAGATGACGGCAAGACTGGAGAAAGAGTTGAAGAAAATGCTTAGGAGCCGAGGCATCAAGCATACAATTATATGTATCATTGTAATATTCGGGTGGTATTGTATGTTCTTAGCATTGTCAAAACAGTTTGACAGTTCGGATTCGGTTCGGTATTAAATCGGGTCGGTTTGAAATCGGTTTAAATGTATGCGGGTCGGTTTCAGTTCGGTTTAAATAGTTATCGGTTCGATTCGGTTTCGGTTTATTCTTGAGCGGTTTTAATTCGGTTCGGGTTGTAAACGGTTCGGGAAGTAAACGGTTCGGTACAGTCGGGTTGCGGTTTGTTAACGGTTCGGTGTAAACGGTTTTTATACCGGTTCAAACAGTTTCGGGTTGGAAACGGTTTCGAGTTAGAAACGGTTCGGTTCTTTTTTACTTTAGTTTTATTTTGGTTCGGTTTGTTGACGGGTTCGCCTTTTATACGATTTAACGTTATTTGGATTAGTTCCATTTCACGTTTACTAAATTATGGTTCAGAACGGTTTTTTATTTCAAAAAGTCGGTTTTTAATCGGGTCGTTTGGATTCGGGCAGTTAAACAATTTTGGTTTGAAATTTCATAGTACTTGCTAACTAACCTTTTGCTCGTTAGCAAGTTTTATATCAAGCCGAGACTTCATCACTTCATATTTAGGCATTAGGCAGTATATTATATACAAATTCTCATCGATTTTAAAAATACATATCATGTTATTTTCAAGTTTAGTCATACTGATGTTACTAGTTTATTACGAAGTAACGTAGATTATAAAAGTTTAGTGTATTAATGAATTATTATTGTTTTACTATCACATTGTTAGCTGCTTCTTATTCAATCATCTAATTGATGTGTCATAATCATGATTTGATGAGTTATTGTGAGATCAAAATTACAGTTTGATTTATAGACAGCTCGGTTTATTAACGGTTCAGTGCAAACGGGTTTCACTTTGTTAACGGTTCGGTGTAAACGGTTTTTACCTCGGTTCAAACGGTTTCGGGTTGGAAACGGTTTCGGGTTAGAAACGGTTCGGTTCTTTTTCGGTTCGGTTTGATTTTAATTCGGTTTAAAACTGGTTCGGTTTGTTAACGGGTTCGGTTCTTATACGGTTTGACATTATTCGGATCGGTTCGATTTCGGTTTTACTTAAATACGGTTCGGGTCGCGCGGTTTTCGGTTTTACAAAATCGGTTTTTAATCGGTTCGGTTCTCATTTGGGTCGGTTGGTTTCGCGCAGTTAAACGGTTTCGGTTTGAAATTTGACAGCACTATATGTTCTCAATTGTATGCTAATTGCACCAACTTGTTTTTGGTCATAGGTTTATTATTTAGCTTTAATTTGAATAATTTCTATGTTTTATTAGGCGCAAAACTTATTTACTTTCTCCGTGTTTTAATAAGTGTTATACTTTGACGGGCACATAGTTTTAGGCAATTTAATTGAATTAAATTAAAATAAGAGGTGAGTGGGGTAGTTAGTTGGTGTATTAAAAAATTATAAAAGAAAGATAATGTAGTTAATAGTTTATTATAAAGTAATGAATGTGAGACTAAAATAATAATAATAATAATATAAAAAAAAGTAGTAGTAGGTTTGTGTGGATACTATGAGACAAATGATTCAATTATAAAGCCTAAGGTTAAAAGTTCAACTCTCCAATCCATGCCAAGTCTAGTCAAAGGCCCAGTCAACGTGGCAAGCCCACTTAGGCCCAATTCTCCCATTAAACTAAGGTATAAAAGCCAGCACTCCTCTCTCTTTACATTCATTCACTTCAAGGCTCAAGCAATTAATACTTTTGCATAGCCCTCTCTCTCTAAACACTGCACTAACTTTGGCATCGGAGGGGCTTCCTCGGCGGGCCAGCCCATAAATGATTCAATTATGAAGCCTAAGGTTAAAAGTTCAACTCTCCAATCCATGCCAAGTCTAGTAAAAGACCCAGTCAACGTGGCAAGCCCACTTAGTAGGCCCAATTCTCCCATTAAGCTAAAGTATAAAAGCCATCACTCCTCTCTCTTTACATTCATTCACTTCAAGGCTCAAACAATTAATACTCTTGCATAGCCCTCTCTCTCTAAACACTGCACTAACTTTGGCATCGGAGGGGCCTTCCTCGGCACAACCCCGAGGCAAGTTTATGTGTGTTTGCTATGCAGGAAACCCTCGGCCCATCCACCACTTGGACCGAGTTTAGCCTTCAGCCCACTAAAAGGACTTGTCCGTATGTCCCATTGTTTTCACCCGAAACAACCATGTTTGGTTCCATAGTTTCTAAATGATTCATGAAAACATCAGCTTAGCTTCTTGGCCTAATTTATTTATTTACTAGATAAAAGCCCGTGCGATGCACGGTTCTAGTAAATCTTTTTAATTAATTTAAGAATTTTTTTATATGAAGATCATTCATCGGATATTTGAATATAATTCCTAATATCATAAGATATATTTTTTTTAATTTTAACACTAAAGTTATCTTTCGTAGGTTTATTTATTTTACGTGGCGCTTGAATTTAAAATGCCAAACCTTATTCTTTAATTTTGCTTAATATAAAATAAATGACAAATAATTTTATTTATTGATTAAAATAAGTCCTTTGCAAATGCGTTTTTTTATATACTCGTTTTGTTTCAAAATGTTAGTCTCATCTAAAATCTTTTAACTATTAAAAAAATTAGGGGGAATTTTCTAAATTTCTCTTTGTATATAAGGAAAAACATAGTGATATGAGATTTAGTTTTATTCGTTTCGATGAGTACATTTTTAATATCTAATTTTTATAATATTTGCTAGGGAGAGATTAAAGATATTTACGATTAAATATTTACATCCATATATGTAAAAAAGATAATTATTAGTTTTATAAATAATTTAAATTTTAATTGTTCACTATTCGTTATTTTTACCTAGGTGGCAAAATTCTTAAATCTTATTCATCACTTTTTCTTAGGTGGCGAGTGAATTTTTTTAATTCTAAAATAAATTATTAATCTAAAATTTCATTGATCAAAATAATACCTTTTCTTATGTGGCGCGTCCAATGCTTCCGAAAAATGCCTACTTTATTTATATATATTAGATTTATTTATTTATTTATTTTATGAGAAAGGGTAAAACAATTACGGCAAAGTTACATCCTGAGGGTTATCACCCCTATTTAGATTAGCAATGTCACTAGCTAAACTATTAATACATATATTTGGAGAAACTAGTATAATACAACGCTGGTTCAAAATATTTAGAGTATCTCTAGCATTCTTAGCCAGCTGGTTGTCTGTCACTTGGTTCTTGGCCTAATATAATGCTAACAATTTGTTTTTAGAATTGTGTGCTTTTTTTTGGGCTTAGTCTAAATAACAGACTCCTGATTCTAATTGTAGAATGTATCACCATAAATTTATTCACCTAAATCTTCATTATCAAAGCTGTAATAAAACGAGAATATCATATGTACTACTACTCCCTTCGTGTTTTAATAAGTGTTATATTTTGATCGGCACATAGTTTTAGGCAATATAATTGACTTAAATAAAATAAAAGGTAGTTGGAGTATTAAAAATTAAAGAAGAAAGATAGTGAGGTTAATAGTTTATTGAAAAGTAATGGATGTAAGAGAAAAGAAATAAAACTAACACAGTCGTATTTAATAAAAAAAAGTACTGTTGGGTTTGGGTGGGACCGTGAGATGAGAGAGATTATATTTAAATATAGCTTTTTGCTTAAAAAAGGAAGTGTAACACTTAATAAAACTAACGAACTCGTATTTAATAAGTGTAACACTTACTAAAACACGAATGGAGTATATGAGTGTCAATTTGCAAGCCGCCGGTAAGCTCATCATTATTAATATGTTTTGGACCTATGATTTTAGGAAGCATCTATTTTTTCTGTCCAAAAAAATAAATGAAGAAAAAAATAAGCATCTATTTAATGTGTCTAATTATAAAAATTAAAGCTAGTAGAGTAGAAGAAAAAAAATAATAATTAATAAAATAAAGAGGGAAACAAAATGATGAAATTGAGTTAAATGTAAAAGCAGATGACTTTTTTCATTCTGAAAAGATTGATGTTCTCATATTAAATCTTCATAAAATATTATTATCCACTTGAAAATATATGAGACATAGTCTATCATGTATTCATGTTTAAATATTTGATAATAACTTTTTTATTCGTAAGAATTTTGAGGGTGGTGTTACAATCTTGTTAGAGATTGTTATTACTAATGCCAAAAATTTTGTTTTTTGAAATTGACATTTATTTTTAAAGAAAATTGTAGTATCATTTTTTTTAAAAAGTTGGAATGTATTTCTTAATGGTTTAAAAATATTTCGTGCTATTCAAATCTTCGTCACAAGCATTTAAAAATCTTCGCCACTATTTTGATAAACTATTTATTTCTAGCTTAATAAATAAAGTAGATTACGTTATATACAAAACAATTTTTTTGTTTCCCTACTTAATCGATCTTCTATATTACGGAAAAATTAAGAAGATCATAGCTAGGTTTGGTTGAAGATTTGCCATCAATTTAGACAAATCTAATTTGGGGATTGTGGGAGTATCATTATTGATTTAAGAGGAAGATACCATCGCGAATTTAATAACAATTTTCACATTTTTATCTACGCGTAATTAAGACCGTAACTAATTTTCTTTATCCATAAAGATATTTTAGGTTAGAGACACTCTCATATCTTGGGCTCTTGGTCTACTATATATATACTCTTCTTTTATCTTCTTACACACTCAGTTGTCTCATTTCAATCTTTACAGCCTCCTTCCATAGCCCCAATCTGATCCAAGGCTCTAAATTTTCTGCGCAATTGTTTCAACCTTCAGGTAACTTAATCAGATCTGAAATTCATCCCCATTTTTATCTAAACTATCATTGAATTAAATTGTTATTATTATTATTATTTTTTTAATCTAACCCAATTCCTCTTTTCAATTTCATATTCATCAATTTCAGGTGTTGATCAAATGCAAGAGGTAGAAAAATCAGCGAAAAAAATGGAGCAAACAACAGCGAAATCGGAATCCGAATTACCAACTCTTCCGGATGATGTAATAGTAGAGATGATTCTGCCTAGACTTCCGGTAAAACCCTTAACCCGCTTCAAATGTGTGTCAAAATTTTGGCTTTCTACAATTTCAAGTAACAGATTCGCAAAAACCCACCTACCTCAAATTTTCTTCATTGTCCAACACCAAATCCCTCATTTATAAGGAGCTTTACAGTTTTCGAAATCGCGGCTCTTATTTATCCTTTGATGAACGCTACGATATGAAAGAATTTGTCACCTTAGATGATAAGTATTCTAATAACAATGACCCGAGGTATACTCGTCGGGCTCGTGTCGTGGGTTCTTGTAATGGTCTTTTGTGCATGTTTGATAGCGATGTTTTTGAATTTACTCTGTGGAACCCTGTAACAAAACAATACCACAATGCTGGTGGTCCTGAATTTAATTATGTGCTAAATGATGATGTTGCCGGTGTCGGATTTGGTTACATATCTTCTATTGATGACTATAAGATAGGGTGTTTAGTACATTCTGAGGAGGGTGTGTGTCGTGTTAGTGTTTATTCACTGAAAACCGGGGAATGGAAAGAAACGTCTTGCATAGAAGAGAAAGGGTTCATTTGTATAGATCGACGTTATTACTCAGTGTTAGTTGATGATACTATTTATTGGTCTCCGATAGTCAGAAGAGAATCTGAGGATCAGGAAAGTCATATCGTTGGGTTGAACTTAGTTAGTGGACTATTGACAAAAGTCCCATTGGGAAATTTGCTTACTGGGTATTTTGATGCTAAGGTATTCGAGAGAAAAGGGTGTTTGTCATTGTGTTGCAATTCTGTTGTAATTGGTAGAAGACGACGTACTAAGCATGTTTCTGATGTTTGGACTTTAAAGAATAATGGTGACGAGCAATCTTGGGAGAAATCGTTCTCAATCAATATCAAAGGCGTAATTTTGCTTTACATATTTGAGTCTGGAAAATGTTTGGTAAGTCGACACTTAAACCAGCTTATGCTACTTGATCTTAGTCAGGCAGAATATGTAGAGGTTACCGTAATTTGGCAACGTCATAGAAGAGGACATGTCTATCACAGAGCTATAGCAGACGTGTGGGACTATACTGAGAGTCTCATTTCGCCTTCTGGGATATCTGCGCGTGTGGTGAATGAAGATGACCGCGAGACTGGAGAAAGAGTTGAAGAAAATGCTTAAGAGCCGAGGTATCAAGCATACAATTATATGTATCATTGTAATATTCTGCAGATGGTTAAGTCCTCAATGGTTGTATGCTAATTATATGCTAGTTTTATAGACTTATCATTAGCTTTGGGAGTTCTCTAAACAATTTACGCTCCATAAACAGAGTTCTACATTTACTTTTATTTTTATGTAATTTGAATAATTTCTCTATTTAGGTGTGTGAAACTTATTGAGAAATCGGTTGTAATACTTTGATTATCTTGTTTTAAGCAGATTTTAATACCTATCTGAATTTTTCTTTCATAAAACCAAATACATACGTTTGGCATTGTTGTGGTTTTCTGTTTTTTGGTTTTTTTGTTCTCTAAAAGTATATGATATAAGTCCCATAATGAATCAAATCATATAAACTTATTAAAATTATGATAATTATGAAAACTGACAACAAAAAAGTGGAAACTCCTTTTTCTTGTTACCTGTTTTTGGTTTTTGGTTTTTAAAAAAACAGGAAATTGAAAACCAAAACTGATGCCAAACAAGCCCACATAAAGGCCCTGTTTTAATGTAATAAAGTATGACCAATACTGATTTAAAAAAAAAAGTATGACCATATACTTCATAGTATTTTCTTTGCATATACAACTAGTAGGGCTGTCTTAAACATTTTGGAGGCCCTGTTTTAATTTTTAAATTGGGTTCTAAAAGAAATGGGCCCTGGTCTACTACATTTATGTTCCTTATATTAAGCTTAGCCTTAAGTACACCTTTATTTACTAGGATGAATTTATTTTAACTTTATTTTGGATGCAAGGGATGGATTTAGTTAATTAACGGACATTTAAATAACTTAATGATGCTGATTTTAAATAGCTTAGCCTTAAGTACACCTTTATTTACTAGGGCTAAATTTGCAAGCGGCCCAGCTATTGTAAAAATTGGTGCTGAAGAGATTTTAAGCCTTCTTTTTCCCTACTTAAAGAAGAGAGATATTTAACTCCATCCTTAATTCCATGAGTCCTTAAAAATTTCCCATTAGCTCAATGTACGTATTTAATTAGGCTAGTTCAAAACTTAATGATTTCATGTTAGTTCCGTTGGAATACTTGCTTCAAATTGTTGGTGATTAGTTAACTCCTTAGTAATTAGTTTGTGTTAGTGGAGTCATAATATTAGTGGTTGGGTTTAGTGGGTTAATGTAAGGCATGATAGATTATGATGATAAGCTCATGTTACTTACTTTTAGTTAAGTTTTGCAATATACGTATGTATTGATTACAAGTTAGTTATGTTATTATTTCCCTTCTCTCGTGTCTATTTATAATTTCAGCAAGTTCAAATGATTTCAATTAAGGCTAGATAACCTAAAAACACGTTAATAGAATACACTCTAGATTTGGTCAATTGGTCGGATTATTGGTAAAAAATTGACCCCTAATGACAACTTGGTAAAATAATTTCGGCGATAGTTTATTAAGAAAAAATTGACCCCTAATGACAACTTGGTAAAATAATTTCGGCGATAGTTTATTAAGAAAAAATTATTCTCATTCTACACTTCCCTTAATAAAAATAATCCCATGCAACATTTGGCTAAATATATCTATTTTTTATAATAGCTACTTGCAAATTGATAGGTGTGTCGCGTACCTATTAAAATAACAGGACTATCTCTACTATGTAGCTGAGCAAGTAAGGGTCGAATCCCAAGAGACTAACTGAATCAAAATTTCAAACTAATCAAATTGACTTGAATTAAAGCTAAGCAAGTAACCAAACAAATATATGAAATAATACTAAACTGAATTCTAGCAAGAAAATAATCAAGAATAGCCCAAGAGCTAAAGACATCTAGGAATATGTATACCCACTAATACAAATCGATGCACCATTCTACAAGACGGGTTCTCCCTATAACAATACCAAGTGTTTCTTTCAATTAACAAGTGGCTTCCCTAATAAGCAATCATACCTGTTGTCATGGAATCATACATATTAAAGACATTGAGAACGACACCCTATAAGTCCTAGTAAGAAAAATTAGCTATCCTAATGCATAAAGGCTCTTACTTTTGATTAGGGTTCTAAAATCAATTAAGATGAATCAACTCTCGTTGCAAACCTAATCACATTCAATTACACTATTCCTAGTCGTTTATTGATAATAAAATCAGCCCTAATGAAGAAGAATTATAAATTAATAAAAATGGGAATTGGGAATCAATTAACACATCAATCCATATTAAGGTTTAACCCAACCCTAGATTATGAAACTACTCAAACACGATAATTAAATAAATAAAATAAACAATAAGAGAAAACATAATAACAATAATAATAGGAGAATAAAGGAGAGGAAATAAATTCTTGAATTGAATTACTAGAAGCTTGAAAGTAAATGTTCAATGAACAAAACTTGAATAATAAAGGAGAGCAAAATAATGCACGTAAAACTAAAATAACGCAAAAGCTCAAAATAATAAAAATATGAAAAATCTTATTGATTTATCTTCTTATTAACCTATTTATATCCTTATAAAAAACTAGAAAATTCTATCTTATTAGGACTCTAAACACATTGTTAAAAGAACGACCACAAGCAGGTTGTGGCTGCGAAAAAATTGTCACAAGCAGGTTGTGGAGTAGGATGCCACGCCTCCCATTGCACACTAAACACTTTCTCTAGAAAATCAAACCACCATCAAAGCTAACAACTAGCAAACTGAGCCATTTCCTACAAAAACATAATAAAACATACCAAGGAGAGCAATATTGAAATTTAAAAAACAATAGCTCTAAAAGAGTAAGACAATGGAAAAAACACAATAAAATATGATCAAATATAACATATAAATCGGTTACAATATTGTATTATCAGAAATGCTGATTTTAATTTTATTTTCGTTGTTGTATTTTAAATTAAATTCTCTTGTTAATTTTTCATTTAAAGTGCCGACCCCTTTTTAAGGATTAAAAATTTGGAGGAAAAAAGGGTTTATATATTTTCACTTAATTTTTCCAACCCCTTATTAAAAAAATGAAAATTGGGGTTGGAAAAAAAATTGGGTAATTATGGAATTAGAGAAATAATAAGAGATATAATATTTATTTAAAAACTTTAAAAGGGAAAAAATAATTAAAATAAATAAGGCATTTTAAGGAGGGCTTTTTTTTTTTTTCCTTGGAAAATTATACTATAGATTTGTTGGTGCAAATGTCTCTTCAATTAATTTTTGTGTTAAATTGTCACTTAAGATCATTTTTTTTAACTAAATTGTCGTTCTTGCTAATGACTTTTTGTAGTTCTTGTTATTAACAAAAAATAATGTAACCAAAAGATAGATTAGTCTTTCTCAAAATAGATAAACTCATGTTTTTTTAGTTGTGTTGTAGCACATAATCAACACAAAAAAATCATAAATAACTGAGGCAGTTCATTTAATTTATACCTGCGAAATCACTTTGAATAACTAGTATTTGTTATTAATGTCATTGAAATTCCCTTCCTCGTACCCTCTAAATTATTAGTACGTGTTTAAATTTTATCACAACTCATCATTTTCTAGATTGCACATTTAATAAGTACTACTCCGCACCTTAGTTTAGATATGAAATTTTAATACCGTATTTAATAGTGATACGTGGTTTCAATATTTTCATTAAGAGAAAAATAAGTTGTAAATTTCGTGAATCATTCCCAAGCAGTACATGTATACAAATTAAATGCAACCACGGATTTAATGCATCATTTTACAAATTATTTACTTTCAGACATTGTTGAGAGCAATACCATTTTTGTTCACAATATACCGTTCAAATATTATCTTAGAAGATACAATCTTATATTTCATTAACGCGTGATTGGCGCACCCGGGTGCACTACACTATTTTTAGGATTTCATAATTATTTCTCCGCATTATTCAAACATTGTTGTGCGCAATATGGCCAATATCCATTTTATTACTCTTATAAGCAATGAGGCTCTACAAACTTGACCTAATTGTACCCTAATCCCAAAATAACAAGTCAACAACAAAAATAAGGTTGACTTGACCATTGACTAAAAATATAAATAGTCTTTCTCTTTCCTCTTTCACAGTCACTTTCACTACAAGCAGCCACCCTAACCCTTTCATTGAAACCTCAAATTCAGCATTCTCATTTATCATCCGATCAAACCACTTAATCTGCGCCACTACTCTTCAGGTACTAATCTACTCGCAAATTATTCACTAATTTCATCTAAAATTTAATCAATTCAAAATCCCCATTTTATAATTTAAACTTAATTAATCCTTGATTTTTTTTTTTTGTGTTTTTTCATTTTTCTAGTCCAGTTATTGATCCGGCTTTGCAAGATGATGAACAACACATCAGCGCAGAAATCAAAATCCGAACCGACACACAAAACTCTTCCGGATCATCTCATCCAGGAAAACATCCTCATAAGACTGAAGGTAAAACCTCTAATTCGCTTCAAATGCGTTTCCAAAGGATGGTTTTCCATGATATCAAGTCGTAAATTTGCAAAACAACAATTTGAATTCCAGTCGTCTTTGAACGATCAAACCCTCATTGTTCAGGAGCAGCGTAATACTGTAGAAGATAAGTATTATTTATCCTTTGATGAAAACTACAATTTAACTGAGTTTGTTGGATTGAAGGAGAAATATCTTCCGCGTAGTTTTAATCCTCTAAATACTTGTGTCGTTGATTATTGTGATGGCCTATTGTTAATGTTTAATGAACAAACTATGCGCATATATGTTTGGAACCCCGTGACAAACCAATGTCGCGATACTAATGGTCCAGTGGCTCTTGATAAGGTAGATGATTATCAAATGAAGTGTGTCGGGTTTGATTATGTACCGTTAATTCATGATTATAAGATAGGGTGTTTGATGTTATATAAGAATATTTCGGTACATGCTCTTATGTTTTCTTTTAAGACCGGGTTATTGACCGAATGGGCTTTATTAGATGACTATTATGAAACGTTGGAAAAATATGGGGATCCCTCGGTGTTTGTTGATAGTAGTAAAGTGTTTGTTGACGATACTATTTATTGGGCTCCGAAACGTATGTCCAATGAAGGAGATGAAGAGGAAATCTTTGGGATGGATGTGATAGCAGGGGGTATGATGTTTGTCCCATTTGTACGCAGAGAACATTGGGAAATCGCGAAATTATTTAAGATGAATGGGAGATTGGCATTGTGTTTGATTGGAAATGGTGGTAATAAGACTGTTTGTAATGTTTTTTTGATGAAGTTAACTGATGCTGATGATGGTCATACGGTTGAAATGGCTTCATGGGAGAGAGTATTATCTCTCACTTATATTGGAGCGGATTTTGTGTATTTATTTGAGACAGGAAAGTGTTTGGTAAGTAACATATCGTTATCTTTATCTTTATCTCTATCCTCTCAATTTCTTCGGCTTATGCTACACGAGCTTAGCCAAGTATCATCACAAGAACAAGAACAAGAACAACCCGATGAAGGTACCATTGTTTGGGAATCAGTAGAACGAGGAGACTTATGTCGCTATTTTTCAGGGGATGCATTGGGTTATTGCGAGAGTCTTTTTACGCCTTTTGATCCATACTTGTTGCAAGACAATCAAGATGGCTGATTAATTGGCCGTGAGAATTGATATTGATTAGCATAAGGGACTTAATTATAAGAGCCAATAAATAATCATTTGGTATGTGGTTTAGTTTGTGTCATTGTGATAATTAGTTGCTTTTTTAGGCTCATTTTTAGTCCAATTTTACAGTATTTTGTTATTGTTAAGTCATAATACAGGAATTGTCATGCCACCTTTGTAGTAGAGATTATATCTTGTTTTGGTTAGCCGCGTAAGATTAATCGAAATATTGATTGTAGTACTTCTATGATGTTTTGGAGAATTTTATATATTTATTATTAATCTTACAGCTGTCAAAAGTTGACCTGACCGAAATACTGACTCAAACCCGATTATTAACCGACCCATCTGAATCCGAAAAAATGGTGACCCAAACCCGACCTGAAAACAACCATAGACCCGAGTTAACTAGAGTATATGAGACCCGAACCCGAACTGACCTGGAGATGACCCGACCCGAATGTAACCCGTAAATTATTGACCTGATCCGAACACAACTTGAACCGAAATTGACCCAAACCCGTTCAAATTCGTCAAAACCCCAAATTAATCCGACTTGTTACTAACATGACCTTAATTTAACCCGACCCGAATTTAACCCAACCTGTTACAAACCCGACCTGAAATCAACCAGACTTGATATTGACCTGACCCAAATTCAAACCGACTTGTTATTGACCCGACCCGAATTTTACCAGACCTATTACTAACCTGACCCAAAAATTCTACCCGATCTGTTATTAACCCGACTCAAAATCAACACGACTTGTTTTTTACCCGACCTAAATTCAACCCAAATTGTTCCTGACCCAATCACCTTAAATGCAATTTAGACCACCTTATTATTGTTGATCAAAGCATTTTGTCTAGGGAGATCAAGTCGGTCCAGGCCAGCAAAAGAAAGGAGTATCATCCTCAAATTTAAGAGTTAAATATAGTATATATTTGTTGTATGGTCAAAGGAGATAAGTATCATCCTCAAATTTAAGAGTTAAATATAGTATATATTTGTTGTATGGTCAAAGGAGATAAGTATCTTCCTAAATTATTGACTATGGTTCCCTAGTATATTGCCAATTATAGTCAAAGGAAATAATTAGCTTGATAAAAATGACAATTATCTATTTATACTTAGTTGAACCCGAATATAACCTGACTTGGAAATGACCCGACCTGATTGTAACCTGCAAATTATTGACTTGAACATAACCTGACTTGAAGCCGAGAATGACCCGACTTGAAAATGACTCAACCTGATTATAACCCGTGAATTATTGACTTGAACCGAACTCGACTTGAACCCGAGAATGACCCGACTTAAAAATGACCCGACCTGATTATAACCCGCAAATTATATACTTGAGCCGATTCCGAGTATCCGACTCAAAACCGAGAATGACCTGACCTGATTATAACCCGCAAATTATTGACTTGACTCGAACCCGAGAATTACCCTAACCTGTTTTAACCCGTGAAAACCCGAATTAAACCTGACCTATTATTCACCCGACCCAAATGTAACCCGACCTGTTATTAACCCGATAAGAAAGATGACCCGACGTGACCCTACTAAAGCATGACCCAACCCAAACCCGACGCGCATAGGTTATGGAATTAATCCGAATTGACCCAACCCGAGTTGACCTGATCCACTCTTACCAACCCAAATCCGACCCGTTTACCCGAATTGACAACTCTACCCGAAACCTCCAAAATTTCTCAAAAAGCGTGAATATTAGTCTTCAATTTTAGAATTTATTGACATTTTTTCACCTGGGAAAAAAAATTACCGAAATGTTTACCATGGTCCCTAATATCCTCCGGGAGTCCAATTGGCTGGATGGAACCACCCAATTTGCCTTTAAATGACCAATTTATCGGCTTACAACTTGCACCGATTTCATTAAATCAAGCCTACCACGAACATTTATGACAACATATAATGATCATATATGTTTCCAAACGGCATTATATGACCCCGAGATGTATCCTCTAAAATCTCAATGATTTTCAGCACCGGGCCCCAAAACATTCAAAATTTCTCAAAAAGCGTGGATATTAGTCTCCAATTTTGGATTTTTTTGACTTTTTTTTTCGTCCGGATATTAAAAATTGCCGAAATGTTTACCATGGTCCCTAATATCCTCCGAGAGTCCAATTGGGTGGGTAGAACCATCCAATTTGCCTTTAAACGACCAATTTACCGGTTTACAACTTGCACTGATTTCATTAACTCAAGCCTACCACGAACATTTATGACAACAAATAATGATCATATATGGTTTCAAACGACATTATATGACCCTGAGATGTATTCCCTATAATCTCAAGGCTTTTCGATACCAGGCCCCGAAACCTACAAAATTTATCAAAAAGCGTGGATATTAGCCTTTATTTATGGAATTTTTAGACTTTTTTCGCCCGAAAATAATAATTTCTGAAATATTTACCATGGTCCCTAATGCCCTTTGGGAGTCCAATTGGGTGGGTTGAATCATCCAATTTGCCTTTAAACGGCCTATTTACCGGTTTATTACTTGCACCGATTTCATTAAATCAAGCCTGCCACGAACATTTATGACTGCATATAATGATCATATATGATTCCTAACGTCATGATATGACCCCGAGATGTATTCCCTAAAATCTCAAGGCTTTTCGACACCTTGCCCTAAAACCTCCAAAATTTCTCAAAAAGCGTGTATATAAGCCTTTAATTTTGGAATTTTTGACTTTTTTTTCGCCCGAACATAAAAAGTGCTGAAATTTTTACCATGGTCCCTAATAACCTTCGGGAGTCCAATTGGGTGGGTCGACACTACTACAAAAATTGGCAAAGAGACCCGTTGAAATATGCCTGATAGACCGCCTCACAACGGGTCTCTATCTCAGGGGTCTGTTTGGTAAAGAGACCCGTCATTAGTGGGGGTCTGTTTTTGATGACAAAGAGACCCGTTGTAAGTGATGTCAGGTCTGTTACATGAGTTATAAATTTAATAAGTTTGAAGAAAAAGAAACCTGGTATTAGAGATAGGGGGTCTGTTAAGTGGTACCGAATAGACCTACCATGTCAAATAACGGGTCTCTTTGTCCTCTTAGTTTTTTTTTAAAAAAAATAATAATATTTTTGTTTTTTATTTGGTACGATTTTGGAGGTTTTTCATTTGATTTTTGAAAATTCTATTTATAAATTGGCAAATTATTTATAAATTGTAAATTACACTTTAAGAGCACAGAAAATAGCAAATTAAAATTGATGTGAGATACAATAAAATCCAACATAAATTTGCAAAAAAAAAAAAAAAAAAAAAAAAAAAAAACAACACTATGAATTTACTGAAATTTTACAATTACAATAACACCATACAACAACAAGGTTTGAATACTCCATTTCAATCTCCTCTGTTTGAGAATTTACTATGACGAAATCATACAAACCCTGACAAAACAAAAAAAAAAGACAAATTAATGTTGATTAATGAAATTGATATACGAAGTAAAACAAAACAAATTCACTAACAAAACAATATACTACATCCAAAACAATTATAACATAGTTAGTAAGTTACCCACTTGAGTATAATAAGACTGAATGGTGAAGAACACCAGCAAAAAAATACAACAATTAGCTCCGGAAACCTGACCCGAAACAGGACTATAACCAAAATTGAATATAAGGTGTAATTAAGAGCCACATCATATGTAATTCATAAAAAATACAAAAAAAAATTAAAATTGTATGTACTTTTCATAACATTCAACTCATAAAATTTGTTCAATTAAATTGAGAAAATTCTTAAACGAATGAATGATAAGAAACTTTATATAAAATACAATTCAAAAGTTTAATAACAATCAAACCACAAATATAGAGACAATTTAAACTGAAAAATCAGTTTATAGATCGATTACCTTAATTTTAATCGGAATTTCAGTCATAAATTAGACAAAATTCTTCATAATTTGCAGATCTATTATTGAACCGTCATCGAAACTTAGCAAATAGCGATTTTCTCAAACTTGGGAAAAAAAAGAGGATAAAAAGCAAGCATGTATAAGAGGAGAGAAAGAGCCCATTTTACCATTCTTAGAATAAATGTAGTATTTCGATTTAATGGAGAAAAATGACAGAGTATTGATTCAATGGAGAAGGGAACTGAAGAGTTGACGGCGGCGCATTCATAAGGAAAAGATGAGGGTTTTAATTATGGGTTGGGCTTGGGAGGAGGTTTTGTAGAGAGAGAATAGGTGAATGCCAAGTAATGATGAAAATGAAATGGTCAGGACTCCAATTCTACTAGCAGGAGGCCAGGAGTAAGAGCAAAGCTAAGAGACCCGTGATATTAGTCAACGGATCTTTCAATTCCCTTCTCTAATTAAAGGTGTGGGACCTAACAAAATAAGAGACCCGTTAGGACTTATAACTGGTCTCTCATTTCTCACTCTCTTTGTTTAATACACATAAGAGACCCGTTATAATTAATATTGGATCTTTTACATCAAACAGACCCTATTGGTTAAATATTGGGTCTTTTATTGGGGGTCATTTTTCCAAATTTTGTAGTAGTGCGAACTATCCAATTTGCCTTTAAACGGCCAATTTACCGGTTTACAACTTGTACCGATTTCATTAAATCAAGCCTACCACGAAAATTTATGACAATATATAATGATCATAAATGGCTCCAAACGACACTATATGACCCCGAAATGTATCCCCTAGAATTTCAAGACTTTTCGACACCGGCCCCTGAATCCTCCAAAATTTCTCAAAAAACGTGTATATTAGCCTTCAATTTTGTAATTTTTGACTTTTTTCGCCTGAAAATTAAAATTTCCAAAATGTTTAACATGATACCTCATACCGTCCGAGAGTCCCATTGGGTGGGTGGAACCATCTAATTTGCCTTTAAACGACCAATTTACCGATTTACAAATTGCACCGATTTCATTAACTCAAGCCTACCACGAACATTTATGACAACAAATAATAATCATATATGGTTCCAAACAACATTATATGACCCCGTGATGTATCCCCTCGAATTTCAAGACTTTTCAACACCGGGCCCCGAGACCTCTAAAATTTCTCAAAAAGCGTTGATATTAGTCTTCAATTTTGGAATTTTTTGACTTTTTTTTTCGCCCGGAAATTAAAATTGCCGAAATGTTTACCATGCTCCCTAATATCCTCCGAGAGTCCAATTGGGTTAGTGGAACCATCCAATTTGACTTTAAACGGCCAATTTACCGGTTTACAACTTGCACGAATTTCCTTAACTCAAGCATACTGCAAACATTTATATATAATGATCATATATGGTTCCAAACGGCATAATATGACCCCGATATATTTCCCATAGAATTTCAAGAATTTTTGACACCGGGCCCTGAAACCTCCAAAATTTCTCAAAAAGCGTGGATATTAAGCCTTCAATTTTGGAATTTTTTGACTTTTTTTTTGTTCGGAAATAAAAATTGCCGAAATTTTTATTATGGTCCTTAATATCCTACGGGAGTCCAATGGGGTGTGTGGAACCATCCTATTTGCTGTTAAACGGCCAATTTACCGGTTTACAATTTGCACCATCTTACCGGTTTACAACGGCCAATTTAATTAATTTGCAACGAACCCGACTTGAACTGAAATTGACTCTAACCCGTTTTAACCCGTCAATACCCGAATTTAACCCGACTTGTTACTAACCTGACCTGAATTCATTCCGACCCGTTCCTAACCCGACCCGAATTTAACCCAATCTGTTACAAACCCGACCCAAAATAAACCTGACTTAATATTGACCTGAACCAAGTTCAACCTGACTTGTTATTGACCTGACCCGAATTTTACCAGACCTATTACTTACCCGACCCAAAATTTCAACCCAATCTGTTACTAATCCGACTCAAAATTAACACGACTTGTTATTAACCTAACCTAAATTCAACCCAAATTGTTCATGACCCGATTTCAAATCACCTTAAATGCAATTTAGAGCACCTTATTATTGTTGATCAAAGTATTTTGTCTAGGGACACCAAGTCGGTCCAGGCCAGCAAAAGAAAGGAGCATCATCCTCGGATCAAATTTAAGAGTTAAATATAGTATATATTTGTTGTATGGTCAAAGGAGATAATTATCTCTCTAAATTATAGACTATAGTTCCCTATTATATTGTCTTATATATTATAGTCAAAGGAAATAATTAGCTTGATAAAAATGATAATTATCAATTTATTGTTAATTAAACCCGAATATGACCTGACTTAGAAATGACCCGACCTGATTGTAACCTGCAAATTATTGACTTGAACATAGGGACTTGAATTCGAGAATGACCTAACTTGGAAATGACCCAACCTGATTATAACGTGCAGAATATTGACTTGAACCAAACTCGACTCGAACCCGAGAATGACCCGACTTGAAAATGACTCGACCTGATTATAATCCGCAAATTATTGACTTGAACCGAACCTAACTCAAACCCGAGAATGACCCGACCTGATTCTAACCCGTAAATTATTGACTTGAACCGAACCCGACTCGAACCCGAGAATTACCCTAACCCGTTTTAACTTGTGAAAACCTTAATTAATCTCGACCTATTGTTCACCCGACCCGAATGTAACCCGACCTGTTATTAACCCAACCTAAACTCGACCTAAAGCCGATAAGAAGTATGACCCGATGTGACCCAACTCAAGCATGACCTAACCTAAACCCGACCCGCATAGGTTATGGAATTAATCTGAATTGACCCGACCCGAGTTGACCCGACTCACTCTTACCCGACCCAAACCTGACCCATTTACCCGAATTGACAACTCTAATTAATCTTATTGTGATAAGAGGTTATGTTTGGATGCACTAAAAAAGATGGCTAAAACCTGAACATCTATCAACTAACTTCATTTGCCCTCAATAGATTTGCATGCATCCAAATTAAACATTGAATAAACTGATATTTAGTAAATAGATTAGCTCATTGGCATGCATCAATCAATACATAATACTAAATCAGACATGGTGTGTCATTCATGGTGCTATTTTTTCTCTTCAAAATTCCCTAACCCTATATCTTTTTTTCCTTTCATTTTTCCAGCTAATGTCACCTATAATTTATACACAAATTTGTTAACTACTGCTAAACCAAAACGTTGCAGACGTCATCACTGTCCACATGTCACACTTATAATAATTTTTTTCCCGTTTAAATGCATGAATGATGCCATCTCTCTCTCTCTCTCTCTCTCTCTCTCTCTCTCCCTCTCTCTCTGTCTCACTCTCTCTCTCTCTCTCTTTTTTATTTTTTTATTTGTGGAGCTACCCTAGCCTATTTAACAATTTTTGAATATTACTAGTTTTTACATTAAAACTACAGCCTATTAATTTATCCTTAAAGAATAAAACAATTGTAAATAGCGCACTAATAACTGGACTCCTACATTGAAATATGTATTAAGGTACCACATGTGCCGCAGGAATGGGATAACTATTTGAAAGCAAGGAGAGGACCAGATGAAAGAAGAGCCGACCGAGGTTGAATGAATTATTCCACCTGGCAACAACAAAAGTAGAGTTTGGCATAGGTTAAGTGACATTGAACAAATATATATTATATCATAACTTGGTGATATGAAAATGAAAATCTAAATTATTTAAACTACAAATATATTTGTACAAGGTGTATAGTTCTTATTTATATTTACCCTTTTTTTAAATATAAAAATTATATAAATAGATTTTATATAAAACGTGCATCGCACGGATTATAACCTTTTTATACACTAAACCGAGATAATTTTGATTCATATAATTTCCATATCCGTTATAAAATATGTTTTATATATCTATTACTCCGTATGCCATATCTTTAAATAAGATAAGACACCACATTTTATTTTTAAAAATATTTATATATTTTAAATAAGGTAAATTTGTAACAATATTAAAAAAATATATATATATTTGATGAATTCCATAAATATAAAATATTATCTTTTGAAATTAGATAAATGCATAACGAATTAGAGGAAATTAACAATTTATTTTAAAATAAAAATATTAAATTATAGTACGGGCCTGTTCACATTTACTTTATTTCAGTTCAGTTCAGTTAAGCTCCAATCAATTCAGTTCAGCTCCTAATTTTCCTCTCTCATAAAATATTCATTTCAGCTCAATTAAGTTCAGTTAAGTTCAGCTCCAATCAGTTCAGTTCAGCTCCAATCAGTTCAGTTAAGTTCAGCTCAGTTCAGTAAATGTGAACATGCCCTACATACAAACAATCAATATTTGTTTTAAAAAATACAAACAAACTGTGCATCGCATGGGTTTCATCTTGTTTAATACCATTATGAATTTATTTGTTTCATTAATGGTTGACAATATTTTACATATGTAATTAGCCCATATACTAGTTGTTTGTTGAAACGAACACTACAAGAGGGGGGGGGGGATTGTAGTTGAGTTCCTAGTGACTACTTTTGAAAAATATAAAACAGAATATAAAGGAACTTTGCAATGCACACAGGATTTTACGAGGAAACCTTCCAGGGCCCAAGTGGAAGTAAAACCTCGACCCTTCTAAGGGATTTCCAGATAAAAATCAATCCACTATAATAGGGCAAACCTCAAGTTACAAACCTATTATATGACATATCTTTACTCACAAGTTCCAGATTGAACCTGCTACACTTGAATTCACTCGCACTATCACAGTACTACCTCACAACTTTTACACTCAAAGCTATCTTACCTGTATGCAATATAAATTTCATACACACACACCCAATAACCCAACCAATTACAGAAAATATAACATCTAGAATATGTTAGACAAGCAATGCACGAAACCCGAAACAATTATGACAAGATTAAAAGCTTGGCAAACTTACACAAATTAAGCTTAGAGATTTCTTCACGCAAAACTCACAAAAAACTTATGAAAATGTGATCTCTACTGTTTATACAAGATTAGCTCATATAGCAAGTAGGGTTTTTCTAAAAATAATTAAGTTAATTTAACTAAATCACAAAATAAAGTTTTTATGTAAATATTTTAAGAGAAAATCTTTTTGGAAAATAAGATAAGATAAGGTATAGAAAAAATAATAATATCTTTTGTTAAAACCAGATTTTAAGAAATAAATTATCTCAAAAATCTTTTCTTAAAATCTATCTATTATCTTTTTCCGTTTAATTAAATTTGCCAATTATCTTGTCATGCTTCTAATAAGTTTTGTGCATATCTACTTAACATATTTAACAATAAATCTAGAAGATAAAATCTTAACTAAATTGATATTGATGTGCCGCGTTTCTGTAATTTTGAATTACTTGGGCTTCACGCAGACCAGGACCAAGTTTCTGCTGTCACTCTTGCTCCAGTCTTCAACTGGAACTTCGCAGACTAAGTTTTTTCCAGAACTTACTGTCTTCAGCTTGCATCCTCCAAGTTCCTGTTAGGGAACATTCCTGTTAAGGAACTCAGTTCTTGTTAGAGAACTCTTCTTCTATATTGTTTGACTTTTCTTCAAAGGTCTCTTCATGTTTTCTTAGCTTAAGTTACTCTTCCACCTCCAAGGTCAACTTCACCTGTACTAATTAAACACTTATAAACCTTTATGAGTTGAGTTTGCTTTAGTTTAAGTACATCATCATCAAAACCTTTAAGGTTGAACATTAGTCCTATTTTGTTTGATTAATTATTTATATTCTTGATACTATTGAGAATGTGTCATTCTACATGTTGGGTGTGGCCCAAATTTTAATTCATAGGCCCATTGTTTGGTGGAGTATTTATACATATTCTAGATACTTACAGAAAAATTAAGCAAGATTAATTCATGTTTAAATTTCCTCTAGAATTATCTACTTAATCGTTCTAAAGAATTTTTGACATTAGAAGCAACTAGAATATATGGTTCGTGAACAATTTAGAATATTATGGCTACTAGATTGATGAAGGAAAGACATTTTTTCCAAGATTCATCTTCAACTATAAATAGGTTATGTGCATAAATTTCAATCAAGGCATACATACACAAGAAGTCATAATTATATAGATTCTTAAGCAATCAATCTACTATTTTGTACCATTATAATTTCATAATTAGTAATTATAGTTCGCTCTACCTATTGATTTTAGATTGAAACATTTAGTTGCAGATTTAGTTAGCGTGTTAGATTTGGTTATGTATCGTCTATTGATAATTATATGATAGTGCGTGTATGATGTTATTTCAGAATTCGTTACATATTGTGTATCCTTTGAACACTAGTTTATGTAATGAGACGGCTTTGATACATAAATATGTATTATGTAATGATGTTTAATATATCAAGGAAAAACCTCGACGTTTGTCGATAGCAGTAAGACGAGTATTGATGATATTAGGATTCACAATGTTTAGTCGATGAAACACCATGATGATCGATATTTCATTTTTTGATGTGAAACAGAGGTAAATTTAGATATGTAACTTATCTATCAATTGATTTCATTGCTCTCAAGATATTGGAATGTGTCCGAAAACTAATTAAAGTATTTTATTGATATCTAGTAGCTACCTTATCTCGTTGGTATATATCTACTCCTTTTATGAAAATTTTGTTTTGTAAAAGGTTAGCAATTTCACCCAAATAAAAGTAAAAATGACACAATTGAGAGTAATAATGACAATAGATTGGCATTTTGAGTTAAATGAAACTTCACCCAAATGCATTCGCTCAATTTCATACATACACTCGCCTAAAACCCATCATAGTGGAAATTCCATTTAGGTTTGCAATATGCAATTCCTTAAATTACACAATATGTGATTTTAACTATTATTATTTTAGAGAGAGAAATATGGATGATAATTTATTTATGAATATTGAGATTATGCATCTTTCATGTATTAGAAATAAATAGTCATAAATTCATATACACTTGGTGGCACATCGATTCCCTCTAAACACTATTGATAGATTTATATGGTTTCACAATCTGCATTTTTATTAATAATGTTTCTTGGTGTAAATACTATCACTAATTATAGGAAAAAATATACATTACTCAAATCTTTAATTTTGAGATTATTAAAAGTAACAATTTTTTTTCCTTTCTCGCTTTGCAGGATTATCTTTCTGATGCAAACAAATTAAATGCGCGAATTTAACAGTTCAATCTACGCATTATTTACATATCGACGCTATTCAGAACATGCAATCGATTTTCTTTTCCTTTCATATGTACACTTTCATCACGTCGAGAAGCAAACCAACTTTGAATTTCTTAACTTATTCCAACAATTATTTGCCTTTTATAATCATTGAGAGCAATCCATGTATTTTCACAATAAGCAACTCCTTTCACGGTACAATCTGCGCTTTTATTTATCATTATTTTGGAAAAGAAAATTTGGTAGCTAAATTTACTATTCACTCTAAACACAATTTACGTCTTTGCAATATTGAGATCATGCATTAAACATGTTTTAGGAAAAAAATTAGTCGTATATTCGTAGCTTGGTCGACACATTATTTACCTAGTGACACTATTTATAGCGGTTTCCTATTTTCACACCTCGCACTTTTATTAACAATATATTAGCAAAATGAATAAATCCGCAAAATTTAAAACATAATCTACACATTCTTACATTTAATTATGACATTATTAATAGTGAAATCAATTATTATGTTTTTTTTTTCTTTAGACTAGGTAATGGATATAAATGGCTACAATAGACGCGTATAATGTAAAACGAGTAGAAGTCTCGACGTTTATTTATTAATGGCAGTAAGGTGTAACTAGAATTTTATGATTTCATGGATTGGCCCGGGGATTGATTTGTTATGATATTTTTTGGAAAATTTTTATAGTATTTGATTTTTTGAAAGCTATGTGATTATAATAAAAGACAGAGTGGTTTTATTTATTTATTTTTTATTTTTTTTATTTTTTTAAGGTCATTTTAAGGGAACACAACAACCTTCCCTTAGCTTATTTAATAGATCGAGATTTATATTTTGACACATTTTAGAACGATGTATGTTTCCTTTCATAATAGTATACAATGCAGTTTAATCAAAATCTAAGAAAAGCAATACAACCACAGATTTTACAACAAAATTAAAAAAAAAAATATTTACCTCCGGACACCATCGAGAGCTTTATTAAATTATTTTCACAAAAAGCAGTTTTATTATTAACCTATAAGAAGCAATACAATTTTTATTTTTATTTTTTTAATTCACACATTTCACACCACTCATTTTAATTTTAGAGTTTGTTGTGCGTAATATACATTTTTTATTTTTTGGAAGGGAAATATCCATTTCTTTAATATATTCAATTCCTTAGTAATGAAGGGAAATAAACATTTTATAATTTCGTCAGCAGTGACGTTTAGGTCCTGTCTACTCTACAAACTTGACCTTGACCTTGACAAAGACCTAATTCTACCCTAATCCCAAAAACAACATCAAAATATAAATAGTCTTTCTCTTTCCTCTTTCACTGTCATTTTCATTACAAGCCGCCACCCTAAACCTTGCACTCAATCCTCAAATTCAGCATTCTCAATTTTCATCCGATCAACCCTCTTAACATGCGCCACTACTCTTAAGGTACTAATCTAATCGCAAATTCTTCACTAATTTCATCTAAAATTCAATCAATTCTAAACCCCCAATTTTATAATTCAAACTTAATTAATTTTTTTTTTTGGGTGTTTTGATTTTGCAGGCCAGTTTTAGATCTAGCGTTGAAAGATGACGATCGCCTCATCGCCAAAGAAATTGAAGCTTGAACCAACATTCACACCTCTTCCGGATCATCTCATCGAGGAAAACATCCTAATAAGACTTGAGGTGAAACCTCTAATTCGCCTCGCAGGCATTTCCAAAGGATGGTCTTCCATGATATCGAGTACTAAATTCACCAAAGAGCACTTAAAACAGTGGTACCCCTCGAACGATCGATCTCTCATTGTCCAGGATGATCGTGATACAGAAGGCGAAGATAAGTATTTTTTATCCTTTGATGAAAACTACAATCTGAATGAGTTTGTTGAATTGAGGAATAAATATCCGACTTATTTATTTAAACCTCTAAAGACTTGTGTGGTGGGTTCTTGTAATGGTCTATTGTGTATGTTAAATGAGGAAACCATGCGCATCTATGTGTGGAACCCTATGACTAATGTGGTCCGCGATACTATGGGTCCCGCCCCTCATTTCTGTAGGTCGGAGGATTATGAAGTGAGGTGTGTTGGATTTGGTTATGTATCGTCTATTGATGAGTATAAGATAGGGTGTTTGATGTTTTATAAGAAAACATTACTTTCTCTTGTGTTTTCTTTAAAGACTGGGAGATGGGCTAAAAGGCGTCAGAGAAAAAAGCATTATAAAAAGGTGTTAGCATGTATAGATGGGAAACCCCGGTGTTTGTTAATGATACTATTTATTGGATTTCGGATATTATAGAAGATGGGCATAGCTTCCTAATTGGATTGGATTTAGTTTATGATGATATGATATTCCTCAAAACATTCGTAAATATCCCTCAGGGATTCGCAACTGCAAAATTATTTCGGATGCAAGGGTGCTTGGCATTGTGTATAATTCAGAATGGTGATGGTGATGGTGATGGTGATGGTAGGGTTCTTTAAGTTTGCAAGATGATTGAAAATGATGATGAGGAAGATGATAGATTTATATGGAATGAAGTTTTTGATCTCAACTACATAGGAAAGAATTTTGTTTATTTATTTGATACAGGAAAGTTTTTGGTAAATAAGATATCGCATCAATCTCAACAACTTATGCTACATGAACTTAAGGTATCATCATTAGAGGAAGAGGAAGGGGAAGGGGAAGGGGAAGGGGAAGGGGAAGGGGAAGGAGAACAACAAGAGGAAGCAGAAGAGGAAGAGGAAGAGGAAGGAGAAGAAGTAGAGGAAGGAGAAGAACAAGAACATGAAGAAGTGGAAGAGGAAGCGAGAGAGGAAGAGGAAGAGGAAGAGGAAGGAGAGGAACAAGAACAAGAGGAAGCTGAAGAGGAAGAGGAAGCAGGAGAGGAAGAGGAAGTAGAAGAACAAGAACAAGAGGAAATAGAAGAACAAGAACAAGAGGAAGCTGAAGAGGAAGTGGGAGAGGAAGCGGAAAAAGAAGAACAAGAACAAGAGGAAATAGAAGAACAAGAACAAGAGGAAGCTGAAGAGGAAGTGGGAGAGGAAGCGGAAGAAGAAGAACAAGAACAAGAGGAAATAGAAGAACAAGAACAAGAGGAAGCTGAAGAGGAAGTGGGAGAGGAAGTGGGAGAGGAAGCGGAAGAAGAAGAACAAGAACAAGAGGAAATAGAAGAACAAGAACAAGAGGAGGCTGAAGAGGAAGCGGGAGAGGAAGAGGAAGAACAAGAACAAGAACAAGAGGAAGGAGAAGAACAAGAGCAAGGGCAAGAGGAAGAGGGTGAAGATGTGCAAGAGCAAAACCTAGAACCAATCGATGAAGGTACCGTTGTTTGGGAATCAGTTGATCGAGGAAGCTTGTTTCGCTATTTTTTAGGGGCGGCCTTTGGCTATTCTGAGAGTCTCATTTCACCTTTTTAGTCGGGCTTGTTGGGAAAGGATGAAGATCAGATAGTTGATGTGATTGATTGACCATGAGAGTAGATTATGAAGTTTAAAAGGGACTTAATTAAGAGCCAATTAATTAATAATTAATCAGTGCATGTATGGTGTTGTTTGTGTCATTGTAATATTTAGTTGCCTTTTAGGCTCTATTTTAGTCTAATTTTATGGTTTGTATTTGCTAGTCTTAATCCAAACAAAACTATGTTACCTTGTAATAGAGATTATCTCTTTCTTTGGTTAGTCGCGTTAAATTAATTGAAAAATAAGTTCTAGTACTTATGTTAGCAAAAGTTTCAATGTTTCTCATCTTGCTTAGACAAAACTAATGTTTGGATAAGTTAAAAGCGGCTATACATGCATCTATCAACAAACTTCTTTGCCCTTGGTAGATTAATATGTATCCGAACACTGAATAAACCATTCTAATTGATATTTAGTAGAATGCTTAGATTATTGGCATATATGCTCTTCTCATAAAGTTTTTCTTTCGAAATAAATGGTTAACAATTTCATAGATTTGACTAACACATATATTAGTCCCAACTTAGTTTCCTCCTAATACTGTTGAGAGTAACGTGTGTCATTCTACATTATTTTCCTCCTGATACTACTGAGAGCAATATCCATTTCTTTTCACAATTTTTTCTATCATTGATCATAGTATAAGAGAGGCAAATGTAAGTAGTTGGTGATTCCATATCTTATGCTACATTTTACTAACTTTTTGGCACTGTTTAATAAGCGATATCTAATTCACAATTTATTGTAGAGAGGTGAACATGGAAGATACTTTTATTATGAGTCATGCTACAAAGCATTTACGTCTTTGCACTATTGAGCTGATGCATTATCCGTGTCTTAAAATACAATATAGTCATAAAATTTTAGCTTGGCCAACACAATATTCACCTCTTGACATTATTGAGATCAGAGTAGTATCTATTTTCACAATTCGCACTTTTATTAGCAATGTTTTAGCAAGATAAATACAGTTGCAAGTTCTATAATACAATCTACGCATTCTTACCTCTAAATTTGACATTAATAAAAGTGTCATCCGTTTTCTTTCTCAATTTGCATTTTTATCATTTTTTTTTAATAAATGCGCAAATTTAATTGCACAATCTATGCAGAAGTACGGTTGGATCGGGGGACAATTTTACAATAGCTATAATAAAACTGTAGTCATAGTAAATATATACTTTTGATCTTTGTCATTTATTATTAACAGTACACATTCTATCTCAACCACTCATGATATTAACCAAGATTGAACCAAGTATTGGTTAACACTTGAAAACATCTCATTGTGGCTATAAAAAAGGCATCCACTGTTGAGAACATGCAACAAATATCCTTTTCTTTACATAATGTACACTTTTATTACGTACAATAAAGGAAAAAATTCATCCACTGTTGAAAGCATGCAATAAATATTCTTTTTGATATTCTTCTCATGACCAGCCAATTTTAGAACTTTGCCCTTTGTAGAAGTGGAGACAAATCAATTTTAGAATTTGTAATTAAGAGGATAGTTCATTGTCCTTACTTTCCTCACCACTTTGTTCTATTCCATCACCTATGATCTTTCCAAAATCTTCAAAACCTTATGACACAAGTAAGGGCATTTTCAATTTTCTTTTGTACCATGCGGCTATAATAAAATCTTAGATAAGCAATACAACTATAGATCTCATAACTTATTTTAAAAAAATATTTTCTTTCTGACACTGTCGAGAATCCATTTATTTTCACAATTTGCAAATCTTTTAATTCTTCGTGTAATTTGCACTTTTATATATCATTATTTTGGGAAGGAAAGTAGGGCAGCTAATTTGTGGCTCATTCTACACATATTTCATTTTTGCATTTGCATTATTCATGTCTTAGAAAAAAAAAACATAGTCAAAAATTCAATTTGTAACTAGGTCGACACATTAATTACCAATTCATGGCGTTATCTATATTTTCATAATCAGCACATCTATTAACAATGCTACAGTCGTAAATTCTACAACACAATCCACACATTATTACGAGTTATACTCATTTCAATTTTATCATTCTCTAAGAGAAGCAAATAAATGCGAGAATTTACTACCTCAATCCACGCATTAATTACGTGATGGGATTATTGTATGTTATTATTAGATGAGAATATTGAAAAATTTTATTGTAATTTGATTGTAAGTTTGAATTTGATGCTAGCAATTATTGAATGTTATTAGATGGCATTATTGAAGAATTACCTAAATTAAATGTTATTAGATGGGATTATTGAAGATTTTAAGGTCAAATTGCTTTGTTGATTTGTCTACTGGCTCGTTGGTGTGCTTTACTTAAAAGTGTCACAGATAAGGAGTACCGCCGATGAGGAGTGATAGACGTGTTGGAGTTGTTATTGATGAAGAGATAACACAACTTACACATACTTAACTTTAATTTTGACATTATTAAGTGACATCCTTTGCAAGCATTTTCTTTCTCGATTTGCATTTTTATAATTATCTTGTGGACGCAAATAAATTTATGAATTTAGTAGCTCAATCTACACATTATTTATGCCTCACTGAGAGCATGCAATCAATATACTTTTTCTTTCATAGTGTACGGTTTTCTAGCTCATTGTCTTGCATGGATAAATCAATTTAGGTTGCATAATTATGGCATTTTATGCGTAAAAAGACTTCGTGGAAAGCATTTATGAAGTTGTACTGGTTGCGTCTTATTATTTTTAAGAACCCATGAAATAACTCAGACATAATAGAGTAAATTGCATCGGTTTTTAATAGAGAACTGAAATGCTTGGTGACACATTTTTTCCACTTGACACTAGGCCTGGTTATTGAACAGGGCTACCTAATGGCAAAAGGGTCGGGCTTATAATTAAAGGGTTTTGAACTTTTGACCTTTTTAATTTTAATGTACAGGGCTGTAATAGGTTTATATCTAATAAGGCTTTTATGGGATTTTCAATTAGAGCCCAATAATTAAAAGAAAATCTAATAGGCAACCCAATAAGAACAATGAAAATAATACTCCTACATAATTGAATACCAGCTTCAATAGAAGCGAGCGCTTACTCTCTCTCCTCCATTGAAGTCATTCTCGGTTTTCTCTCTGCCATTGAAGCAGTTTCGAAGTTAAGATGATTTTGTTTTTGTTTTTTTTTTTTCATTTCTAAATTATCGAATATAAATTTTACAATCTAGTGGAATGTTTGCTTATTTAATTTTATTTTAGAAATCACATCGTTATATTTTGTTGAGATTTTAGGGGTTAGAATTCTTGATTTTTCATACATGAATTGATGATTTTATTGTTACTTGAAGAAAATGCAAAGAGCCCAATCGGATAATACATTTTCATTCCTAATTTCAATGAATCAAGCAATATTATGATTTCAGAGCAGCAAACCTTAAGGATTTGAGACACTTTTCCATCTGTTAGATGCCTTATCAAAGACATTAATATGCCACATTTGACAAAAGACTATTTGAAATAGATATATGTAAATTAAGTGGGCAATGGCCCATTAATGACCTGCATTGACCCTGACCCACTAAATGTTTCCCTTGAACCGCAACTAACTCGCCCCGCTAATGACCCGCCTGTACTCCTCTTGTGTGTGTTCAGCTGTGTAGTCCGGAGGTTGCCTTGAGATTGGTGGTGGTTGCCCTGTAATTTGTTAGCAGAGCGTGTGGGCATGATCCGGTGTGTGGTGGTTCGTGGTTGGGTGGACCCTGTAAAACGTGGGGATCAAGTGGGTATGTGCGTGGCCGAGAGCGAACCGTGATAGTTGATTGTGTAATCAAGCGACGGGTCCCGTGGTAGTAACGTCGGTACTAAGACGGGCTAATAACAAATTGGGGCTATCGTTCGAGGGGAGGCCATGAGTTTGTGGTCCTAGGTCTGAGGGGAGGATTGTTGGGAATATGCATCCTAAGTCCCACATAGAAGAAAGGAGGAGGAGGAGAGCTCCTTATTGATGAGATGTTCACCACACTAATATGAAGCCTTTTGGGTTGTTCCCAAAAACAAATTCGTGCGGGTTTGGCCTGCCAAAGCGGACAATATCATACTGGTGGGTGTTATAAATACAGAAGAAGTCTAGAACAAATAGTATTGAAATATTAAGTAAGATCGAAAAGATGATCTTACAAACAAAAGAACAAAACCAGTGTGTCGTGATACAAATCATTGACTTGAAAACGAAATTCCGGCGCAACCACGGTGCTTAATTGTATTCGCCAGCACGTTTCCTAAATTTAACACACCACTTCCGCACAAAGACACTTTTGGGTGGAAGGTTGGAGTCAAGTATCTTATGCCAAAAGAGAGATGTAGTGTTTAAGCTATTGTGTTTTGTATATATTTCTTGTATGTGTAAAAATCAGAAAAGCATCCACCAATTTATAGAAATGAATGATTGAAGAAGATGAAAAATCATGGAGTAATCTTCTATGAAAAGGAAATGAAATTAGAAATATTATGGTGATTAAAACACCATAATCAACCTCTTAAATGGAGGGTTACAAGAAATCAAACAAGAAGAGGAATCCAAGGGAACCGTTGGAGTTCAACGAACAAACACGCGACCGATCGAATGGACACCCCCTTTTTTCCAGACGTCTTCTCGCGCCCGGTCGGGCGCCCGATCGGGCAGCGGAACTTCAGAATTTTACGACTCTTCGCAGTGCTCGCCCGATCTGGCAACAGAACTCCTTAATTTTATGACTCTTCTCGCGCCCGATCGGACGCCCATATCTGACCCTTTGAATTTCCTTTCTTTATTTCCAACAGTGGGTGTGTGAACTTGTGCGGCGGCACTAACAAGTGGTATCAGAGTCGACAGTTTGGTTGATGCCCAGGAATAATTTAGAGTAACATAATTTTTTTTCCCTTCTCAGGTTGCATTTTTATCATTCTATTGGAGATGCAAAAAATTGTATGAATTTAATAGCTCAATCTACGATTAATTTACATCTCGACACTGCTGAGAACATGCAATCAATATTCTTTTCTTCTCGTAATGTAAACTTTCATCGCGCTCAGAAGCTAAAAAACCATAAATTTAACTTATTCCAACAAATATTTACCTTCTTACACTATCGAGATCAATCCATTTATTTTCACAAAATGTAGGTTCTTTCACTGTGCAATTTGCAGTTATATTTATCATTAATTATATTATAAAAGTATATATGGTAACTAAATTTACAACTCACTCTAAACATAATAAGTGTCTTTGCAATATTGAGATCATGCATTAATTTTTTTTTTTTTTTAAAAAAAATCGTAGCTTAGTCCACACATTATTTACCTTGTGACACTATGTTGATAGATCAGATCTATCTATTTCACAACCCACATACACTTTTATTAATAATATTTAAGTAAGGTAAATTTATTTGCAAATTTTAAAACACAATCTTACATTTAATTATGACGTTATAAACAGTGACATCAATACTTATATATGTTTTCTTTGAAGACTAGGGAATGGAAATAAATGGATGCAATAGATACACATAATGTAAAACGAGGAGAAGCCTTGATGTTAATTAATGATAGTAAGGTGTAACTAAAGTTTTTATATTTGATGAATTAGGGATTGATTTGTTAAAATTATTTTATGGGGAATTTATGTCAATATCTAATTTCAAAAGTTATTTAATTATGATAGAAGACTATGGTTTATTTATTTATTTTAGCCATTTTTTTATTATTATTGTAGCTTAAGCCAGGGGCACTAAGGTTATTTTAAGATCGAGAGCACAACTGTCGTCTACTATTTTGAACAGTAGAGATTTATAATTTGAAACATTTGAGAACGACGTCCATTTCCTTTAATTATAGTATACATTTTTATCAAAATCTTCAAAAAGCAATACAACCATGGATTTTTATAACAGTAAGATATTATTTACATCCTTTTTTTTTGAAAGAAGATATTATTTACATCCTAATCTGACACCATCGATAGCAATATCCACATATATATATTTTACAATACGTAGTTATATTATACTTTTTTTATAATTCCCAAAATTCACGCTATACATTATTTAGTACTTGTTATTTTTTTTAGAAAACACATTATTTAGACTTTGTTGTGCGAAAATCAATTTTTTTTTTTTTTTAAACGCAACGCTATCCATTTTTTTCTTAATAATGAAGGGAAATATACATTTTCATATTTTCGTTATCGACGACTTACTAGATCGATGCAACTCTACAACCTTGACTTACCTAGTTCTACCCTAATCCAAAAACAACCGCAAGAAATAGGGTTGACTTGACCATTAATATAAATAGCGACTTTCTCTTTCCTCAGTCACTCTCACTTTCAATACAAGCCGCCACCCTCACTCTTACATTCAAACCTCCAATTGAGCATTCTCATTTATCATCCGATCAACCCACTTAATCTGCGCCACTACTCTTCAGGTACTAATCTACTCGCAAATTATTCACTAATTTCATCTAAAATTCAATCAATTCTAAATCCCCATTTTATAATTCAAACCTAATTAGTTTTTTTTTTTTTTTTTTTTTTTTTTTTTTTTTTTGGGTGTTTTTATTTTGTAGGCCAGTTTTTGATCCACCATTGAAAGATGACGAACACCTCATCGCTGAATAAATTGGAATACGGATCCACACACACACACCTCTTCCGGATCATATCATCGAGGAAAACATCCTAATCAGACTTGAGGTGAAACCTTTAATTCGCCTCAAATCTGTTTCTAAAGGATGGTTTTCCATGATATCGGGTACTATATTCATAAAAAAGCACTTAAAATTGTGGTATCCCTCAAACGATCGATCTCTCATTGTCCAGGATGATCGTGATAATGTCGGTGAAGATAAGTATTATTTATCCTTTGATGAAAACTACAATGTGAATGAGTTTGTTGCATTAAGGAATAAATATCCAGCGTTTTAATACTTGTGTGGTGGGTTCTTGTAATGGGATATTGTGCATGTATAATGAAAACATTATGCGCATGTATGTGTGGAACCCCGCGACTAACCAGGTTCGCGATACTTATGGTCCTGTCCTTAGTAACTGGGATGATTATGAAATGAGGTGTACCGGGTTTGGTTATGTTTCGTCTATTGATGATTATAAGATAGGGTGTTTGATATTTCACAACGAAACATTGTTTATTTTTGTGTATTCTTTGAAGAATGGGTTATGGACCCAAAAGCCTAAGACAAAATGGTATTATGAACTGTTGTTTGAATATCTAGATGAAACCCCGGCGTTTGTTTGTGATACTCTTTATTGGTTCCCTAATCGTATAGAAGATGAGAGAAACTACATAATTGGATTGGATTTAGTTGAAGAGGATTTGGTAATCATCCCATTATCAATTCGTTTTCCTGGCGAATTTGCAACTGTAAGATTATTTCAGATGCAAGGGTGCTTGACATTTTGTTTGATTCATGGTGATAATGGTACGAATTATTGCCATGTTCGCCGTATGACTGAATATCGTGATATGGAAGATGCGATGAAGTGGTCAATTGCGTGGGAAAATGTTGATGAGTTAGCTCTTAACTATATAGGAAACAATTTTGTTTATTTATTTGATACAGGGAAGTGTTTGGTAAACAAGATATCACATCAATGTCAACAACTTGTGCTACATGAACTTAGCAAGGTACCATCATCGGAACAAGAGGAAGAGGAAGAGGAAGGAGAAGAGGAAGATGTAGCAGAAAAGGAAGATGAAGCTGAAGAGGAAGAGGAAGAGGAAAAGGAAGAACCTTATCTCGATGAAGGTATCGTTGTTTGGGAATCAGTTGATCCAGGAATCTTGTTTAGTTATTTTTCAGGGGTCGCCTTTGCCTACTCTGAGAGTCTTGTTTCACCTTTTGGACATGGCTGATTGACTGATCAGAAGAGTAAATTCTCAATAGTAAAAAGGACTTAATTAGGAGCCAACTAATTAATATTAATCAGTGTATGGTGCTGTTTATTTTGTGTCATTGTAATATTTAGTGTTTTGATTTTAGGCTCAATTTTAGTCCAATTTTATTGTTTCTATTTGCCAATTTTAATATGACATTACTATGTTACCTTATAATAAAGATTATCTCTTGCTTTAGTTAGTCGCGTAAAATTATTATTATTTGTTTACAATAACTTACCCAGTTTGAAAAATCCCGAACAATTATGAAAAATCAATTGTTTGATGATGAATTCGATTCGAAAAAACCAACCCTAGATTCTGACAGATCTTGTTAATCAGAAATCACAATTTAATCAACAATATAAAGAGATAGTGAAAAAAACATACAATAGGGAAATCAAAAGGCAAGTATGATTCGTCTTCAAGGAAAGCTCATAAGCCACTTTAATAGAGAAACCCGAAAGAGAGAGGAAATCAACAAAGGAAAGAAAAACTAGTGAGAGGTGATTGAAGAACGTGGTATAGTTGAACCTTGGATCGAAGGAGAGAGAAACCAACAGCGAGGAGACGATTTTCTTGTTACTCCGTATTATCGAAGGAAATAAATCAAACTTTCCCTCAAAATTCTCTTCTCTAGCTGATGAGGACGAAATAAAAGAGATCCCTAAACATAATAATTATAATATAATTTATTTTTTAAAAGTATAAATAAATTTTGGGGGCATTATCTTTCATCAGGTCAAATGACCGTTGACATGATGAAAAGGTAACTTTTTTTCTAAAATGTCATGTGTCACAACTTTATTAGTATAAAAAAGACCAAAAAAAAAAAAAAAAACACAACCACCTGATCACCTCCATCCCACCGCAGCCCCTCCTCCTCCTCCTTCCCTAGCCCCACTGGAAACTACCATTTCCCTCCTCAACCCCACTGAAAACCACCGGATTCCTTCGAAACCACCAGCAACCTTACTCCCTTCCCCCGAAACCAACTACGGCCTCATTTCCTTCCCCCAAAACCACTTGCAAGGAGACCCACCCCCTTTCGCCAAAAACACCATATCATATCCGCCCCACCAGAAACGTCGGCAATCCAAGCCGGCAGTCCTCCCCCATCTAGTAAAATTCCTATAACCCTCGATTCCGACCACCTCCTCCCTTCTTCCACTTGAATTCAATTTTTCAATCCCAAATTTCGCAAAATCCCTAGGGTTTGCAGTTGCACCAATTTGTAAAATTATGTCAAAAATTGAATTGATTTATCGTCAAATGGCGGAGGAATATGGCGAGGAGAGAGAAATTCGGGTGAAAGCGATTCAATGGAGTCTCGTTAGAAGATGATGAGATGATTCAGAATAAGGGATGGGGTGGCTGGAATCAAGGGATGCTATTAGGGAAGAGGGGAGTTTTATGGGATGGTGGAAGGTTGCCGGTGTTTTCTAAGGGCGGGGGAACGACGAGAAGGTGCTGGCCTGGGGTGTTTTCGATTTGACGGGGGAAGGGCAAGGGGTGAGGGTGTTTTTTGGTGGGGGAATTATTGATGGTGGATTTTTTTTTTTCATTTTTAATTTTTTATTTTAAAAACTGTTAATAATTTTTTTTAATTCTTTAGACCAATTAGGGATTGACACGTGTCAAATAACCTGTTATATTAGGTCATTGACTATTGTTGATCGGTCATGACTTGATAGAAGAAAATGCCTCCTAAAGTTGGGATTATTCAGGAATAATCAATAGTTTTGATTAATGAAAGTAAATGCATGACTCAAAGTTGGGATTAATAATAACAAATTTTTCTAAAAAAAACCCTGAATATTTATTTATTTATTTATTATTTAATAAAATACTGATGGCTTTTAATAAAATATCGATGGCTACAGGCCATCGGTAAAAATACCGATGGAAAAAAGTCATCAGTATTTAGTTTTTACCGATAGCTTTTAGCCATCGGTGAAAAAGTAACATCTTATTTTTAAAAAAGAAATAATTTATCGATGGAAGAAATCCATCGAAAAAATTATATTGATGGTTAGGCCATCGATATTTCTCAAACTAACGATGGCTTGAAAAAACCATATATAAATTATTTTTTTACTGATGGCTTATACTAGCCATCTGTATTTTCCATCGATAAATGAGCTTATTTTAGTAGTGGGTGTGACTAGCCACACACAACGAGCTGCCATGAATTTTATAACTATTACCAAAAATTAGCAACTTTTGATGCTATCGAGAGGAATATCCACTTATATTCGCAATATGCAATTCCGTTCACTGCATGATTTGTTTTTTTAATTTATTCATTTTGCGAAATTTGTATCATCATTTTATAAAAGCAAATTTGGTACCTAATGTTGCGACTCAATTTAAACATAATTTGTGTCAATGTAATATTAAGATCGGATGAATTTATATATTTTCACAACCCACACTTTTAACAAGTTGTAAATTTTAAAATACAATCTACACATATTCTTACATTTAATTACGAAATTATAAAGAGTGACATTAATTCTAATGTTTTCTTTGAAGACTAGGGAATGGAAATAAATGGGTGCGATGGATACGGATAATGTAAAGCGAGGAGAAGCCTCGGAGTTTATTAATGAGAGCAAGTAAAGTTTTTATATATATTTGATGAATTAGGGATTGATTTGTTAAATTTTTTGTTTGGGAATTTATGGCAATATCTTTTTTCAAAAGTTATTTAATTATAATAGAAGATGACGTATTAGTTTTATTTTAGCCATTTTTTTTGCTATTGTAGTTTAAGCCACGGCCGAGGTACTAAGGTTATTTCAGGATAACACAACAGTCTCCCATTATTAGCTTACACAACAGAGATTTATAATTTGAATCATTTTAGAACAACGTCAGTTTTCTTACATTATAGTAAGCAATTTTATCAAAATAAGCATCAAAAAGCAATACAATCACAAATTTTATGACAGTATTAAAATTATTTACATCCTGACACCATCAAGAGCAATATCCAATTAAATTTCACAATAAGCGGTTTTATTATAACTTTAATTATTCCCAACTATCACACTTCACATTATTTATACCTTTTTACTTCATTTGTTAAGGAAACACAATATTTAGACTTTATTTTACTTAGTATCCAATTGTTTTGTCAATAATGCTAGATAGTGCAACTCTACAAAACTTGACATAATTTTACCCTAATCCAAAAAACATCATAAAAAACTAGGGTTGACTTGACCAACCATATAAATAGTCTTTCCCTTTCTTTATTCACTGACACTTCCATTACAAGCCGCCACCCTCACTCTTACATTCAACCCTGAAATTCAGCATTCTCATTTCTCATCCGATCAACCCACTTAATCTGCGCCATTACTCTTCAGGTACTAAATTAATCGCAAATTCATCACTAATTTCAATTTAAACTTAATCAATTCTAATTCCCCAATTTTAAAATTCAAACTTTTTTTTAATTATTTTTTTTCTTGTTGTGTTTTCATTTTGTAGGCCAGTTTTTGATCCAACGTTGAAAGATGACGAACACCTCATCGCCGAAGAAATTGGTATTTGAATCCACACACAGAACTCTTCCGGATCATCTCATCCAGGAAAACATCCTAATAAGACTTGAGGTGAAACCTTTAATTCGCCTCAAATCTGTTTCAAAAGGATGGTTTTCCATGATATCGAGTACTCAATTCACAAAAGAGCACTTCAAATTGTGGTACCCCTCGAACGATCGGACTCTCATTGTCCAGGATGCTCGTGACACTGTCAACGAAGATAAGTACTATTTATCCCTTGATGAAAACTACAATCTGAATGAGTTTGTTGAATTGAGGAATAAATATCCTGCGTTTAAATTTAATCCTCAATCTACTTGTGTGGTGGGTTCTTGTAATGGGCTATTGTGCTTGTATGATGAAAACATTATGCGCATGTACGTGTGGAACCCTATAACTAACCAGGTCCGCAATACATATGGTCCCGTCCTTTGTAAGTGGGATAGTTATGAAATGAGGTGTGCCGGGTTTGGTTATGTTTCGTCTATTGATGATTATAAGATAGGGTGTTTGATATTTTATAGGGAAACGTTATTTATTTTTGTGTATTCTTTGAAGACTGGGTTTTGGACCCAAAGGCCTAAGAGAAATTGGTATCGTGAACTGATGTTAGAATATTTAAATGAAACACCGGCGTTTGTTGGTGATACTATTTATTGGTTTCCTGCTCGCATAGAAAATGAGAGAAACCAAATAATTGGATTGGATTTAGTTGAAGAGGATATGGTAATCATTCCATTAGCAATAAACTTCGCTGGTGATTTTGCAAATGTAAGATTATTTAGAACACAAGGGCGCTTGACAACTTGTGCCATTATTGAGGATAATGTTGGTAAGAAATTTTGTCATGTTCGCAGTTTGACGGAACATCGTGATAAGGGAGATGCGATGTCGTGGGCGATTTCGGGGGATAGTGATTTAGCTATGAGCTATATAGGAAAGAATTTTGTTTATTTATTTGATACAGGAAAGTTCTTGGTAAACAAGATATCACATCAATCTCAACAGCTTATGCTACATGAATTTAGCAAGGTATCATCATCGGAACAAGAACAAGAGCAAGAGCAAGACCAAGACCAAGACCAAGAGCAAGAGCAAGAGCAACAAGAGGATGAAGAGGACGAAGAGGAGGAGGAGGAGGAGGAGGAAGAGGAAGATGAAGAGGAAGATCTACCATTCAGTGAAGGTACCGTTGTTTGGGAATCAGTTGATCGAGGAAGCTTGTTTCGCTATTTTTCAGGGGCCGTCTTTGGCTATTCTGAGAGTCTCATTTCACCTTTTTGACATGGTTGATTGATTGATCATGAGAGTAGATTCTGAATTGAGAGTAGATTCTGAATAGTAAAAAGACTTAATTAGGAGCCAATTAAAAAATAAAGTGTCCGGTGTTGTTTGTGTCATTGTAATATTTAGTGCTTTTTAGACTCAATTTTAGTCCAATTTTAATGTTTGTATTCGCCAGTCTTAATGTGACATTACTATGTTACTTTATTATAGAGATTATCACTTGCTTTGGTTAGTAGCGTAAAGTTATTAGGATTATTAATAAAAAGTAAAATAAAATTCAATGCTTTTTAACTTGTTGTGACACAATAGTTGGTTCCTACAGGCGCCTGTACGGTGCAACGTACAGTCGTTTTGTAGGAAAGAACATGATATATAAAAGTAATGAACATATAGTTATAGTGAAAAGAATGTACTATTAAAATGTAATGAACATATACCTAAAGTAAAAATAACATACTATTAAAATGTAATAAACATATACCTAGTGTGAAAAAAACATATTTGCACCAAAAAAATAAATAAAAAGAACGTATGTTTATGTTCATTGATCAGTCAGTGTAATGTACTTTATTTGCAACATAATGATCATTGCTTAATGTGAAATGTTTATTAAATTTTGTCTTCAGATTAGGGTGGTTATATATAGATAAAGTTTATTACATAATATTATCATGTTCTTTATTAATATTACAGATGTTCTTTAAATATGAAAAAAATATATAAAATTGAATGTTCGTTACAAAACAACTATATGTTCTTTAAAAAATAGTTACATGTTTTTTTTGCGTTTTTTGGCTGTACCAAGCAAGGTACAGCCGCCTGCACCTAAAAATTTCAGTTGTGACAGAGCTAATGTTTAGCTTCCTCAAAAAAAAAAAAAAAAAAAAAAAAAGAAAAAGAAAAAAGAAAAAACTAAACCAATGTTTAGATGAGTTAAAAACGGTTAAATCCTGAACATCGATCAACTAACTTCATTGCCCTCGGTTGATTAGTATGCATCCGAACGTTGAATAAACCATTCTAATTGATATTTGATTAGTAGTATGCTTAGGTTGTTGTGTTAGATGTGGCCCAAAATTTCATATGGACCAAGTTTTAAAGAAGCCCAATACAATTCTTCTTGCTTCTAGAGTATGTCAAATATTCTACAATTATGTTGATTATTCTAGAAAAATGGTCAACTTTCTAGAAGCAATATTATAATGCAAGGAAATCTAGAGAATTGTTCATACATCTTGAGGCATCCATTTCCACCGACCTAACCAACTATAAATAGTTGGAGTTTGGCTCATATTGAGGCATCCAACCAATATACATTCAACCTCCATACAAATTTACTCACCCACAAAATTACTCATCCATTTACACTAGTCTCCCTAGTTAATCTCCTCCTTGTAATTTATTCCACTATTCTCTTTTCTTTTATTTTGAGAGTTTTAATTGTAAGAGTTGTATCTCAATACCCTTTTATTAAGGTAACTTTGTACTCTCATTTTATTATAGTGGAATTTTTTGGTGCTCGTCATCGTGGTTTTTTTTTTACCTCTATTTAGAGGGTTTTTCCCACGTTAAATATCGTGTCTCCTTTTATTGCTTATCTTACATTTTACCTTTAATTTCTCGTTCTATTTTACATTTCCGCTGCGTGCTCATACCCTAACATGTTGGCATATATCATGTCTTCTAAATTATTTATTTTTTCTTCGAAATAAATGGTTAACTATTTCACAGATCTAACTAACCCATATATTAGTCCTGACTTCCCTATCTAAAAAAAAAAAAACAAATATTAGTCCTGACTAATATCTCCTCCTAATATGTTGAGAGTAGCGTTATTTACCTCCTCAAACTAGTAACAACAATATCCATTACTCTTCACAATTTTTTATTTCATCGATATCATATTACTATTTATGTCTAGACTCTATTGGAGGTGGGACACTGTAGTGCCCCGACTCCACTTCTAAAAGAAAAGGGTTTCTAGTTTCCCTCCTAAGTGGTAATGTGCCATGGGACAGATATTCCATACAGAAGATGAAGATATAAGAAATATTAAATCCCTTTGCATTGTCTTAAGCCTGTAAAAGCATGCATTTAATTGTCTTGAAGTTTTATCACTAGCCATGACTTGGAAGTGTAGAAACTATAAAGGGAGAAGGGAAAGAATTACAAAACTAACTTGTATTCATCAATTCAATTAAAACTAAGTACAATAAAAGCCCTTATATAGGCATAACAAATTAAGGAATAGCATGACCCATATTCCCACGTCTAACTTTAATAAAGCACAACTAATTAACCCACTAACTCCACTTAACTCCACATATTCAACAAACTACTTAAACTAACAAAACATGTTCCTATCCTAAATTATAGCAACTACTTTGAATCAATCCAACAGGAAGGAAGTAGAAGAAATGCACCTCATCATCAATATGTCGGGCTTATAAACCTAATTATGGCTAGACAAAACTTAATAAATGGTCACTCATTCCTGACATAGGCCTTTTCAAGTGGTCAATTTTTAGAGCAAACTATCATTTGGAGCCTTATTTGGTTTTTATTGAATGCAGGTTTCAGAGGGAACTATGTAATTGTTTTCACAACCCCTCCAAGGCAGAAAACTACATAATTTGATTACGTGAGATGATTGCATTCAACCTTAGAAGCAAACTGCTTTTTAATATTCTTTGCTAGCAGCAAATACATATGTACTATTGTACATTTTACATAAAAATCCATAATTGTAACTTAATTGCAGTCTACACAACTACAAAATTAACAAGTAGCCATGTTATAATGCATTCAAAATTTACTAAAATTGTTGAATAAGATAGTAAAATAAAGTATTTTAATTGAAAATCTTCCGAAGAATAGTGGGAGTTCATGGATAGAAACAGTAGACTATATATGCTTCTTAGCTCTATTTAAATAATTAGATAAATATATCTAGTGATCTAGATAAAATTAGAAACTTGAAAATAACTGGGAATTATTAGATTATTAAAGATAAACTAGGAGAATAAAATAGAAAAAAAAACCTACCTAAATTAAATTACATAAGATAGTATTATGGGAGAATTTTAAGGCCAAATTTCTTGATTTTTTCGTCGGCATGTTGATGTACTTTACTTAAAAGTTTCATATAGATGAGGAGTACTGCCAATGAGGAGTGATCGCTGTTTTGGAGTAGGTATTTGATAGAGTATAAAACATATTCCTGGGCCTCAACTATAAGCTTAAGCTTTTGGTTGAGTTGGTCCTTTAACATGGTATCAGAGCCAACGTGACATAGAGGTCACGGGTTCGAATCTCATCCGCCTCTCCTTTAAAGTGGAATTAATTTGCGCTGGGTATGAGAGAGCCTGTGCTGCATCCACATTTCAAGCCCAAAGGGCCTTTCATGTAAGGGGGAGTGATAGAGTATATAACATATTCATGGGTCTCAACCATTAGCTTAAGCTTTTGGTTGAGGCCCAAGGATATGTTTTATACTCTATCAGTATTGATGAAGAGATAAAGGAGCAAGGTGAGAAAATGGGAGTGTTTTGATTTACATGTATAATCGGGTGGATATACTTGATGGGGTGATGGATGAATTAGAGCTCTACCAGTATCCAACCCTCATCCATTACTAGACTCATACGTTACTTAATTTCCTCTTCATCCATTTGGATCAGATTTTTCATCAGTAATCATAGTTTTTTTTTTTTTTTTGGTTAAGAGGAACTGAATTAAAACCATAAATTAGAAAGTTTTACAAACCAGGCCTGGAAAACAGACCAAATCATAATCCTACCCATGACTAATGGGGGTCAAAGGATAGATCAGCTACAACCTGCTATCTAAAGTTAGTGCCAAAAGACCAAGAGTTATTAGAAGCTACATAGTTTAGATTTACAAAATGATTCAAAACATCCTCCTTAGTTTCCAAACCAATTGACTGATGCGGAAGAACCTTGAAAGCTGTCCTTGCCAGAGTATCTGCTAGCTCCAGAGCCTTCCTCCTTACATGCTGGAGCTTTCCCTTTCGCAGCCCTTGGATCAACTCCCTGCATGTCATATAATGGAGATACATGTCATCCGGTTTAACCTGAGAATCAGTTATTCCCAGAATAGCTCTTTCGCAATCAGAGAAGATGGAGATGTCCTCCCATTGCTTCTCAGCAGCCCACTGGCAAGCAGCCATATAGTTGGTGCATCCTGATTGAGATTGTCTGTAATTGAGATTGTATCATTCTACAAGATTTACATCCTGATACTTGCTAGTGAGAGCGATATCCATTTTCCGTTCACAATTTTCTCTTTAATCGATCATAGTAAAAGAGAAGCAATTACAATTATTAATTTCATATCTTATGCTACATGTTACAATTTATTCGACATTATTGGGAGAGAGGTATCTAAGTTATTTTCACAATCTACGCTTTTATTTATCATTATTTCAAATAGGCAAATATGGTAGCTAATTTTCTAACTCACCCTACACATAATTAACGTCTTTGCACATTAAAATCACGCATTATCCATGTCTTAGATTTGCCCAACATTCCTTCCGGGTCGGTAGCCAGTAACGACACTAGCACCTTTTTTAAAATATCCCTAGAATCCGGAGGTTCTATCCAAGAGCTAAGTAGCAAGCAAGAAGGAGAGGCTAGAAAAGGCCCCGCTTCCTCTGCTTGCTTTCATGTAGTTTATTGCGGCTAGACTGGATTTCTTCTTGTCTTTACTAGAATTTTTAATCTCTCTCAATTCGAAAATCCAGGATTTGACCAAAAGTGTGAAAAGCTGGAGGACTTTGTCGTTCCACTTCGGGTTTTTGTGTTTTTCTTAGGTTGGTTTCCTGGTCCTCGAAACGCCAACCTACTTAGCTATAAATAAGAAAACATCTTAAACTGGCAGGCCCTTCCATAAGTGGGTTATGCCCCTCATCTTTTTGCAAAAAGCCGCTCCACGGTAGTAAAGTCTCATCTTGTGTGTTGGCTGAAGTGACAATAGGTCTACTTCGGTTACAACTTGATCTACGGTGCGATCAGACCAAGTGCGAGATTGGATCGAGAAATCAAGCAGGAAGGTCAGCCCTTGAATTTATGGCTAAGTTATTAAGACTAGCCGGGAGCAGTGTTAATGAATCCCTTAGACAGAATGCTTGGTCAATACATTATTTACTTCTCGATGATATTGAGAGTTTTATCTATTTTCACTATCCGCACTTTTATTAATAATATTAATGTAAATTATATACAATCGTACATTATATAACACAACCTGCACATTGAGTTTATTTCTTTCTCAATTTGCGGCTTTTTCAAGCTATTGCTTCGTTTGAGATGAGCGAAAGTGCAGATGATGTTGATGGGATATGATAGAATGGTTCATCTTCTGGAGGTTTCACTATCAAGTCAGCTATGGATATAATTCGAGGTGAAGTTGATGAACAAGAAGATGGAAAATGGGATGTAATCTGGAATAATCAAGCGCCAAAACATGTAAGGATGTTTCTTTGGTTAGCAATCCAAGATCAAGAGATGACAAATAAAAATAGATTCATTCGACATTTGGTGGATGACCCCGGTTTTCAAGTGTGTAGGGCCGTTGAAGAAAAAACCGAACATTTATTACGCCAGTGCCCAGCTGCGAGAGTTGTTTGGAACAAGTTAGGAATTAGTTTTGGTATGAGAATGGATTTATCTTTCTAAGAATGGATTGTGAGGAATGTTGATGTGAAGCAACATAGGGGTGAAGAGGTATGGTCGTTGATGTTTGATGTGACTGTTTGGTGACATTGGAAATGGCGTAACTCAAGATGTTTTGAAGGGCAAGCTGCACAAATTCCAATTGATCAAGTGGCATTTATATATGCTGGTGTGGCTACGGTTAGAAAAGCTTGGAAAAGGCATATGAAATTTCATGCCCCAGCCAAGAGAATTAGAGAGGAAATTTCTGTTCATTGGCTACATCTAAAAGAGGGATGGGTGAAGTTAAATTCAGATGGAGCAGCGAAAGGAAATCCAGGAAAGGCTAGGGGTGGAGGTTTAATCCGCGGACATATCGGGGAATTGTTTGAGGTCGATCTATGATATTAATTGTGGCGCTTGTACGTGCACTAAGGCTGATTACTTTCTGTGCTAAAAAGCTTGGCAATAGCGAGGAATGCGAGTCACTGGAAAGTGCAAGTGTGTGTGGACTCATAGGTTGTTGTTCGAATGTTAGTGGAAAATAACTTTCCTAACTCTGCATATATACATATCGTTCAAAAGTGTTGTGCTCTTATCTCTCGTGAGGGGTAAGAATTCTCTATCGAGCATTGTTATTGTGAGACAAATCGAGCAGCAGATTTTGGTTAGCCAATTTTGGGGCAGAGGCGTCTTGACCACTCACTATCTTCTTGGAGATCCTGGAGGATCTTAAGGATGTTTTATTAGAGGATCTAGGCGGTGCTACAAAGCCTCGTATGGTGCCTGCTATGGGTAGTCTGCGTTAGTTTGCCTACTGTTCTAGTAGTTTTTTTATTTTTTCTTTTTGTTTTTCTTTTCGTAGTTTTATATTTGTTTTTCTTGTTCTAGGTTTGGCCCTCTTTATTACCAAAAAAAAATATTGAGTTTATTAAGTGACATCCCTTGCATGCATTTTCTTTGTCAATTTGCATTTTTATATACTTCTTATATTTATAGACGCAAATAAATGCACGAATGTAATTGCTCAATCTATGCATCATTTATGCCTCAACGCTGTTGAGAGTATGCAATCAAAATAATTTTCCTTTCATAGTGTACACTTTCTTTGCAGGGGGGTTCTATTTCATAACCTGCACTTTTATTAACAATCTCTTAGCAAGGTAAATACATTTGCACATTTTATAACACAATCTAAACATTCTTACATTTAATTAGGACATTATTAAGAGTAACATGAGATCAATTCTTATGTTTTCTTTGAAGAGTATGGAATGGAAATAAATGGGTATGATAGATACACATAATGTAAACTGAAAAGCCTCGAAGTTTATTAATGATAGTAAGCCTCGAAGTTTTTTAATTGATGGATTGTGGATTGATTTGTTAATTTGGGGAAATTATGACAGTGCCTGATTTCGAAAGCTATTTAATTATAATAGAAATAGACATAGTGGTTTTATTTAGCCATGTTTTACGTACTGTTGTAGTTTAAGATAGGGGTACTAGGTCATTTTACGAGAAACAACAGTCTCCCATTGCTGCATACAATAGAGATTTATTATTATTTGACATCCGTGCACATTTAAGATATATTAATGTTTCCTTTCATTATATATAGCATGCAATTTTATCAAATCTTCAGATTAAAAGGCAATTCCACCACGGAAGTAGAAGAAATGCACCTCATGAATATGTCAGGATTATCAAACCTAATTCTGGTTTGACAAAACTTAATAAATGGTCACTCATTCCTTACATAGACCTTTTCAAGTGGTCAATTTTTAGAGCAAATCAACATCTGAAGCCTTTTTTATTTTTAATTAATGTAGGTTTTAGAGGCAACTATGTAATTACTTTCTAAGGCAGAAAACTACATACTTTGATTACGTGAGATAATTACATTCAGCGTTAGAAGCAAACTGCTTATTTAATATTCTTTGCTAGTAGCAAATACATATGTACTAATGTATAGTGTACATACAAGATCCTGAATTGTAACTTAATTATTGCAGTCTACACAAGTACAAAATAAACAAGTAGCCATGTTAAATTTACCAAAATTGTTGAATAAAATAGTAACGAAAATCTTCAAATGAGTAGTGAAGGTTCATGGATAGAAATAATAGACTATGGGTCTGTTCTTCACCTTATTTTCAGTTATTTCATGTGCAATAAGTTTAGATAAGTTCAATTCATGTTTAATAAGTTCCGATAAGAATTACCCAAGTACAAATTACAACTAAAATAAGTTTTAATAAGATCTAATAAGTTCAGATAAACTCATGTAAGTTCAGATAAGTTAAGATAAGTTCAAATAAGTTAAGATAAGGTAAATAAAACACGCTCTATATATGCTTCCTATCTCTATTTAAATAATTATACAAATATACACTACTAGATTTCGGTCAAATTGCGACCGTTTTTATATGACTGTCATTAAAACGGTTGCAAAAATTGAAATCTGCTACCGATTTTTACGCGATCGCAAAATTGCAACCGTTTTCTAAATGGTCGCATATTTGTGACCGTTTTTGGGACATTAAACGGTCGTAAAGCTATTTCAACTTTTTTTAAAATAAGATACATTTAAAAAATTATTCAAAATTAATTGAATCTTTTGCGACCGCTTTAAACGATTGCAAATTATGTTAATTGTGACTGTTTATCAAACGATCGTAATTTGCGACGGCTAAAAGTGGCCGCAAGGATGTTATTTTTGTTTTTATAGAAAAATTACTAAAACAGATGCACCCTAACCTTAACTTCTTGAAACGCCGCTCCTCTTTCATTTTTTTCTTTCTCTAGCTCTCTTATTCTCTCTCTTTTCATGTTTCTCCTTGTCTTCTATTTCTCTTTTCTCCTTCTCTTTCTCTTTCCTCTTCCCCGATATGTCCTCTTCCCCGATCAATAATCCTCTTCTCTTCTTCCCTGGTCTGTCGTCTTTCCTCTTCTATTTCTCTTTACTCTTCTTCTTCTCTTTCCCCTTCTCTGGCAACGTAGGTGGTGTTACAAGTGCGGAAAAATCTCCGTAGTGGTTTGATGCTTAAGTGGTGGTGTTAAACAAGTTAATGGTTTTTAAGGTCGAATTCGACCATGAAAACTCTAGATCTACACTTTTCATGGTCGAATTTGGCATTATTAAACCAAATTCGATGTGAATTTTAAAGTTAACTCAAGGTTTGAGGAATGTTTTTGTGTTTATTCTTCTTTTTGTTTGATTTTTTGTTCAATTTGGTTTGATTTATGTTTGAATTTTTTGGTTGGTTTTTGTTCGCATTTCCTTGTTCGATTGTTGATTTTTTTGGGGTTGAGTTCTCTTTGGGTTTTGTGGGTTTGATTTTTTGGTTTGATCAAATTTCCTTGTTTGAATTTTTTTTTTTGATTAATTTTTGTTGTTTTGATTTTCTTGTTTGAATTTCCTTGTCTGAATTCTTTTTCTGGTATGATTTCTTTGCTTGATTCTATGGGTTTGATTTTCTTGATTGAATTTCCTTGTTCGAATATTTAATTTAGTTAATTATTGTGGGTTTTGTTTGATTTTTGGTTTGCTTTTCTTTGATTTTTATTTCCATTTTGTTTGATTTTTAGTTTATTTATGTGAATTTTATTGATTTTGTTTGATTTTTGCTGGTCGTTTGTTTTCAGTTTTTTTCCCTGGTGGGTGAGATTTATGGGGTGGGCTTGAGTTTTCATGTTGAATGATGGAATTATGAGAGGGGCTGGGTGAGATTTATTGGGTGGATTGGTGTTTTTGAGGTGGCTGCACTACAAAAAAACCAGTGAATTGCGATCGCCAGCACCGGTCGCAATTTTTGAGGAAAACGGTCGCTAATTAGAATTGCGACTGTCACCGGTCACAAAGGCACGGTCGTAACTTAACTGGTCGCAAAAAAAAAATTGCGGCCACTTGGCGGTCGCAGATCAAATTGCGACCGTTTTTCGTATTTTCAACGACCGTTTTTTAAACTGACGTAATTTGTTATTTGCGACAGGCAAAGCGGTTGCAATTGCTGAAAATTACGATAATCACATTAATCATCAGACTACACCACAATATATCAACAACAACATCAATGGACTTCAACATTTCATCATCAAAATATAAACAATTATAAATGAAAGAAAAATTAAAATTGGTTACCATTTAACTCAAATTAAACCAAATAAGACTTCAGAATAACCATATTAACCCTAATTCAATCAAAAAATGAATCAAACCCAATTCCATAAATAAACTGCTTCATTAATCAATCCATAATAAGGTAAAAACAGTAAACAAATTTTTAAAAAATAAAATAAAAAAATAAACAAAAAACAAAAATTGCATGAATTACCTAATGACAGTCGACGGACGACGGACGACGGAGGAGGCTAAGATAGAAGGATGAAACCGGCGAATTTTCGCCCTGCACACGTTGATTTGTGACCAAATTTTAGGGTTTTCGCCCAAACTAACAAAAATTCAAAACAAAATTAGGGTTTTCGAACAAATTAACTAAATAATGAAACCCATCGACTTACCTTGATACAATCGTCAGAAAGCAAAGGAAAGACGGCCTGGAGGGGAATCCGGCGACGGTGGTCTGCGTGGGGGTTGAATTGAGACCCAAAGTTAGGGTTTCCGAACAAATTAACTAAACTAATAAAATCAAAAACAAAAACAAATTTGAACGGCATACCTGTGTCTTGCGTCGCTGGCCGGAGACAGGCGTCGGTGGGAACAACGGCAGAGCAGCGACCGTCGTGGTGTTCTCCCTCTTCCCCCTTCTTTCAACGTTTCTTTTCCCCTTCTAAAAAAAATGAAACACAATTTGGTTTAAATTTCTAATTTAAACCCTTACGACCGGCTCTACGACCGTTTAAACCGGTCATAATTTTTTTTAAAAAAAATTAATTCTAATAATTGTAACGACCGTTATAACGGCCGCAGTTTATTAAAAAAACGGTCGCAATAAATTAAAATTACGACAGGCTATTAAACGGTCGTAAATAATACTAACTGCGACCGTTTTTTAGCCAGTCGCAAGAAAACAGTCATAATATGACCGAATTTTAGTAGTGTTGGGTGGTGTATTCGGGGTGGCTAGTGGTGTTTTAGGGTGGGCAGTGGTTGTGGGGCTGGATGTGAAGTACAAGAAGTGGGTGCATTTTTTTTTCTTTTTTTTTTAAAATGTTTTAGTGACCGCTTATGACGGTCGCTAATTTGAAGATTTGCGACCGCTGATAAACCCGGTCGCAATTACTAATAACTGCTACCGTTGTCTAAACGATCGTTGAAAATGATAAAAACAGTCGCAAAAAATTTTGCGACTATAACCACGTTACGACCGTTGACAGTCACAATTATTTTCAACGACTGTTTTTGTATTTTCAGCAACCGTTAGAGGCGGTCACAATCTAGCCAAATTTTTGTTGTGATATCTAGTGATCTAGATAACATAAGAAACTTGAAAATTATTAGGGATTATTAGATTATTACAGTAGGAGAATAAAATTAAAGAAATAAAATAGAAAAAAAAACTACCTAAATTAAATTATATTATACAGGATTATATTATTGAAGAATTTTAAGGCCAAATAGCTTTGTTGAATTGATCTGTTTGTCGGTACGTTGATGTGCTTTACTAAAATGTCTCACAGATGAGGAGTACTGTTGATGAGGAGTAACCTCTGTTTTAGAGTAGTTATTGATGAAGAGATAAAGGAGTGATGTGGAAAAATTGGAAGTGTTTTGATTTACATATATAATCGAGTGGATAAATAATTGGATGATGGATCACTAGAAGAAAAAGCCAATTTAGCAACTGAAATTTGCAACTACCATAATATTTAATCGCAAAAAATTATTTTGCGACTAAAAAAAACAGGTTGTCGCAAATTTTGCAACTAATTTTTCAACAGTTGCTATGCCGTCTCTAATTTGTGACTGATAATTGTAACTAATCTAACATTCAGTTGCAAAAAATAATTTTGTGACTGAAAATACAGGTAGTTGCAAATTTCGCGACGAATTATTTAATAGTAGCTATTCTGTTGGTAATTTGCGACTGAGATTTGCTACTACCCTATATTCAGTCGCAAAAAATACTTTTTGCGATCGAAAGAGATTGGAATATTTAGTTGCAAATCTTTAGTACTCCTACTCCGTATCAGTTTGATGTTCATACTTTTCAAAGAATTAATTGTTTTTTTTTTAAAATTTAGGAGAGATATTTAGGTTTACTCAAATTAATCAAAGGCATTGAAATGCGCGCTCATCTTCACTTCACTTTCATGGGAGTACCTTTGTTTATTATTCTTAAATAAAGGAAAAATATACAGAGTATTGTTTACTGCTTCAAGAAGTAAAACCTCCGTTTACAGGCTTAATCAATTTACCGCTTATTGCTTCGCCGAGCCACCGCACCAACGACCACCGCTCCACCGACCATCGCTCCACTGCTGCCCACAGTGATGAACGTCTACAGCACCACACCACTCTGCTGTGCCACCATTGGTAGGTTCGAATTTTTCTTGTCATGGAGTAATTGGATTCCGATAATTTGTAAATATAAGAGCATGGATCTTTTGAATGATAAAGTAAATTTGTAGTTTTCATCAATTAAAGAAAATTAAGATTCCAATTTTAGGTGATTGAATTTTTTTTTCAAAGTTCTAGTTTTAGGGATATAATTCGATCGATTCGTTTAAACGCAAATAATTTAGTCGAAATGCAGGAAGTTCAATCAAATTACACTTAATTTTGTCAACTTTACATTTATTTTAGTATTAATAAAAATGATTTTAGTCAAATTAATCTTACCTAAGTTCAATTTAGAACCCTAATCAGATGAAGAACAAGAAATACTTTGCAAAATATTTTAGAAATATTGTTTTGTTTTGCTTTTCTTTAATTAAAGGGTTCGCATGAGATCTTGTGATTGAAATGATTTGATGATTAAATATTGATTATTGTGATCGAAAGACATGTATTAGTTGTTATTTATGCATGGGTTTTGTGTTTCGTCTTGCGAAAACCTGACTATGATTTTCATTGAGGAGCTCTGTTCTGATGGAAATCTTGTCCTATTACATTTCCTTCTCCAAAGAAAGCTCGGCCGTTATCAACTCCGCTAGGAGAGGAGGCGAGGGTGCTAGAGTTAGAGAAATATCGCCGGAGTCTGTACCTCTGTCCCTCTCTTTGAAATCTTATAATTTTCGTGCCTGTTTTAGGTAATTCGTAATTTTTGTCATTTTCACTTTGGTTTCTTGGTTATGATTGATTGGGAAAACTTCTTCTTTATCGGGTTATTAGAATACTATAAGCTAAATGAGATTAAACTCTCTGATAGTCTGATTTTGCTATTTAAATTTGTAGAACTAAAACAACTAAATCTAACTAAAACAACAATATTAAACTCTATGAAGTCCACTTATCACTTTGTTTTATCATATCACTCGCTGTAATTAATCTTGTGTTTCTTACAGCTACTAAGCAATGGAGCCAACTACTTGAGGTAAATTATCCTTTGAGATAACATTTCTAGCAAAGTAACTAATAAACCTCGATATTGTGAGAAACTAATTGACAGCGGACCACTCCCTAATCCGGGCATTGCATAGTTTTGCAACCTCCTCCCCCAATGTACATGTTGGTGGTGATGAACTAAAATCTGTTCTCACTATTTGAGGTTCTGTTGCTGGCTTGCTGCTCCCATAATCATTGCTATTGTTGTTGTTACTTGCTGTTGTTGCTGCTCTGTTATTGCTGCTGCTGCTGCCAAATTGTTGTTGTCCTACTGTCGCTACACTGCTGCTGCTAATGCACTAGCCATTGAAGCATATTGATGAATATTATCGACTGCCTCGTTTTGCAGTACAGTATAAATTTGTAATTTTTATACTTGTAAATTATAATATAGTGTATATTGTATTATAAACAACATATATACTTTCCAATATTGTAACATTTATGTATATATAGAATATCTATCATTAACTTTTAGTGATGTTATATTGATATCAATGATATGCGTGGGTACCTAAGGTTTTTGACCCTGCTATTGTTCATCCCTAAATTAGTCACAAAATATTAATAGTTAGTTGCAAAATCTAGCAACTGAAAGTATGTTTTAGCGACTGATTGGTTAGATGTAATAAATTGGACTTAGTAGTCGCTAATCTATCGTGAAAAATTGGTCTTCATAGTCGCAAAAATTTGGTCTTTGTAGTTGCTAATCAGTCGTAAAATATTGGTCTCTATAAACTTAAATATTTAGTCAAAGTAGTAGCTAATCCGTTGCTAATATTTTACGACAGACAAAATTTTGTTGCAAATATCATCAACTTAGTTACTAAATAGAAGTCGCAAAGGCGTCGCTAATCCGTCGCTAAAATTGCGACTTACTCAAAATTAGTTGCAAAAATGGATTTGCGACGAGGTGTTTAGCGACTGACCAAAGTAGTCGCAAATCCGTCGCAGATCCATTTTAGCAACGGATTAGCAACTACTTTTGCCGTCGCTAAATTGGTTTTTTCTTGTAGTGGATGACTTAGAGCTGTACCAGAATCCAATTCTCATCCATTCCAAGACTTATCCGTCACTTGCCTCTTCATCAATTTAGATCGGATTATCAATTATCGATAGTGGGTGCATCGGGTTATTGGACATTTAAAAATTTGTATCTGTAATTGAGATTGTGTCATTCTAAAAGATTTACCCCCTGTGATACTAGCTAGTGAGAGTGATATCCATTTTCCATTCATAACTTTTTCTTTCATCGATAATAGTATAAGAGAAGCAATTACGGTTGTTGATTTCATATCTTATGCTACACGACGTTACAATTTTATGACACCGTTGGGAGAGGTATCTAAGCCAATTTCACAATCTGCGCTTTTTATCATTATTTCATGTAGGCAAATATGGTAGTTAATTTTCTAACTTATCCTGGACATAATTATTAACGTCTTTGCACATTGAAACCACGCATTATCCATGTCATAGATTGTAAAAATATATGCTTCGTCAACACATTATTTACTTCTCGACGATATTACAGTTGTATCTATTTTAATTTAACAATCCGCAGTTTTATTAATAATTTTAATGTAAAGAATAAACAATCGTAAATTCTATAACACAACCTACACATACTTATCTTTAATTTTGAGTTTATTAAGTGACATCCCTTGCATGCATTTGCTTTCTCAATTTGCATTTTTATAATTATCTTATAGATGGAAATAAATGCACGAATGTAATAGCTCAATCTACGCATTATTTATGCCTCAGCGCTGTTGAGAGCATGCAATCAGTATAATTTTCCTTTAAGAGTGGACACTTTCTTCGCAGGGGGTTCTACTTTCACAACCCGCACTTTTATTAACAATCTCTTAGCAGGGTAAAATCATTTGCACATTTTATAACACAATATTTTTTTTTAACAAGAAGAAAAATGATTTCATTAATAAAAGATAGCCAAACGACACTTACAAACAATTCCTAGGAAATCTAAAATTCCAACACAAGTAAAAATCGCCTTAGAACTAGTTACATCACAGATTCGATCAACGATCGCCTTAATAAAAAAAAACTTCATCCGAAGCAATACAATCTGTGAGTTAGCACTAATTCGGCTTGAGATCCATGGAAGAGTAGTTGTTTGGATGAAAAAATTCATATGATCTTCTAGATACTTTCGAAGACGATGAAACCCTAAATCTTCAAACTTTAGCAAATGAACAAACAAAGAAAATAACCCTAATTGAATAAACACCATCATAAAGATGGGATCCAGTTATTAAAAACAATTAAAAAGTTTTTTGGGGCTTACCACCAGTAAAAACACCGGTGAAAGCCCCTACAAAAATTTACAATTGAGATCAGAAGAAAATAGATGAAAAAGAAAGAGAGAAAAGGAAAAGAGTGAAGGAAAACCTTCAAAAAAGTAGAAAAAAAAATCTATTCTTACATTTAATTATGACATTATTAAGAGTAACATGAATTCTTATGCTTACTTTTAAGAGTACAGAATGGAAATAAATGGGTATGATAGATACGCATAATGTAAATGGGGGAGAATCCTCGAATTTTATTAATGATAGTAAGGTGTAACTAGAATTTTTTTTTTTATTGACGGATTGTTGACTTATTTGTTAGTCTGGGGAAATTATGACGGTACCAGATTTCGAAAGTTATTTAATTATAAGAGAAAAATACGGAGTGGTTTATCTTAGCCATCTTTTACTGTTGTAGTTTAAGATAGGGAAACCTAGGTCATTTCAAGGGAAACAACAGTCTCCCATTAGCACATACAATAGAGATTTATTATTTGACACTGCACATTTGATAGTGATTTATGTTTCCTTTTATTATAGTATGTAGTTTTATCAAAATATTCAGATTATAAAGCAATACTACCATGGATTTTAAGAAATGAAAAAATAAATAAATTATCTCCTAACACCAGAGCAATATCCAATTATATTTCACAACTGATTCTCGAGTTATGCTCGATTTTTGAAAATAACAATAATTGAAATATAGATCGAAGCTTTTAGCGAATTGTAACTTGGTAGTTAATTATAATACTAATCATTAGATAAATAATAAGTTTCTAGACAAATTAATGTAACTAATACACATTTTGTAGACCCATTAATTATTATTTTTAGGAAAAACATTATTAGACTTTTTTTTTTTTTGAAATAACATTATTAGAATTTGTTTTCCGTAATATCCATTTTTTTCTTAATAATGAAGAAAAATATCTCTGGTTTCAAAAAAAAAGAAAAATATCTCCATTTTCTTCATTTCGTCAGCAATGACGTACTATCTACAAAATTGACCTAATTCTACCCTAATCCAAAAACAACATCAAAAATATAAATAGTCTTTTTTTTATTCATTCACTGTCACTTTCATTACAAGCCGCCACCCTCACTCTTGCATTCATCCTCAAATTCAGCATTCTCATTTCTCATCCGATCAACCCTCTTAATCTGCGCCACTCTCTTCAGGTACTAATTCAATCGCAAATTCTTCACTAATTCCAATTAAAAATTTAATCAATTGCAAACCCCTAATTTTATAATTTAAACTCAATTAATTTTTTTTTTTTGTGTGTGTTTTTTCATTTTATAGGCCAGCTTTAGATCCAGCGTTGAAAGATGATGAACAACAACTCATCGCCCAAAACCATTCCGGATGATCTGATCATGGATAACATCCTAACAAGACTTGAAGTGAGACCTCTACTTTGCTTCAAGTCTGTTTCAAGAGGATGGCTTTCCATGATATCGAATCCTGAATTCGCCAAAAAGCACTTTGAATTGATGTTCCCCTCGCACGATCAAAATCTGATTGTTCAAGAGGAGCGTGATTCTGAGGAAGGAGATAAGTTTTATTTATCGTTTGACAATAATTACAATCTGATTGAGTATACTAGATTGATGAATAGACATCCTACTCTTCGATTTAATACTCTAAATACTCGTGTGGTGGGCTCTTCTAATGGGCTATTGTGTATGTATGATGAAGATAGTCTGCGCTTGTATGTTTGGAACCCTGCGACCAACCACTGCCGCGAGACCATTGTTCCGTTGGCTCGTGGTAGGTGGGATGATTTTCAAATGAAGTGTATTGGGTTTGGTTATGTGTCGTCTATTGATGATTATAAGATAGGGTGTTTTGTGTTATATAATCAAACTTTACAAATTCTTGTGTTTTCTTTGAAAACTGGGGTTTGGACACAAAAGCCTCAGACAAATCTATACTATCCATTGTTGTTAACATTTGAAGATGAAAACCCGGCATTTGTTGGTGATACCATTTATTGGATTCCGCAACATTTGAATCCAGAGATAAACTACATAATTGGGTTGGATTTAGTTGAAGAAGATATGGTGTTTATCCCAGTAATAGCAAGATTCCCCGGAGACTGGGTAAGTGCAAAATTATTTCGGATGGAAGGGTGCTTAGCCTTATGTTTAATTCAGAATTATGCTAATGATGAAAAGAGTATTTGTCATGTTTGGAAGATGAAAAGGGAGGAATGTGGTGAAGAGGCATATGCGATTTCGTGGAAGAAAGTATTATGTCTTAACTATGTAGGAACGGATTTTAATTTTTTATTTGAGACAGGGAAGTGTTTGGTAAGTCAGATATCATATCAATCTCACCGGCTTATATTACATGAACTTAGCAAGGTATCGAAACCAAAACAAGAGCAAGAGCAACAAGAAGAGCAAGAGCAAGAACGACAAAAACCACCCGATGAAGGTACCATTGTTTGGGAATCAGCAGATGGAGGAAGCTTGGCTAACTACTTTTCATCAAGGGCCACATTCGGCTATTCTGAGAGTCTCGTTTCACCTTTGGAAGAGAATGAAGATTGACAGAGCTTGAGAGAAGATTATGAAGAAAAAGGGACTTAATTAGGAGCCAATTAATAATTAATCAGTGTTTGGTGTTGTTTGTGTCGTTGTAATATTTAGTTGCTTTTTAGGCTCAATTTTAGTCCAATTTTACTGTTTGTATTGACTAGTCTTAGCAATCCAGACATTATTATGTTGCCTTGTAATAGAGATTATCTTTTGCTTTGGTTAGTTGCGTTAAATTAATGAAAAGATCAGTTGTGGTACTTATATTGTTTGAGCAACATTTTGTTTTGACATGGTAAAAACGGCAAATCCTGAACATCTATAATCTGAATAAACCATTCTAATTGATATTTTGTAGCAAGCACATATCTACTACTCGTATGAAAATTTTGTTTCGAAATAAATGGTTAACAATTTTACAAATCTAATTATCTCAGATATTAGTCCTTGTTTGACTAATTTCTCATCCTTACTATGATAAGTGGCGTGTCATCTATACCTAGTATTTAAAAACACAAATCATTTTGCATTCATTGTCATATGTCAAATAAATGCGCAAATTTATTACTTTACATTAACGTTATTGATAAAAGTGCGGATAGTGAAAATAGATACAACTCTCAACACCATCGAGAAGTAAATAATGTGTTGACCAAGCAGATTTTTATTCCGATCTAAGACTTGGAAAATGCGTGATATCAATGCGCAAAGACGTTAATTATGTGCAGGGTGAATTAGAAAATTAGCTACCGTATTTGCCAATTTGAAATTATGATAAATAAAAACGCAAATTGTGAAAATAGCTAGCTTTGATAAATGCCCAATAGCGTCGAATAAATTGTAACGTGTAGCATAAGATTAATCATCATCTTAATAAATGCGCAAATTTATTACTTGCTCAATTTACGCTCGACACGGTTGAGAGCATATCTTATGCCCTAACCCCACCACCAAACCCTAATCCACCTAGAAAAAGAAAACTTTTAAAAAAAATTGACAAACCGCCACAACAACCATCACAACCACTCGAACCTCTGCAAAAAGATTTATAAAATTTTGTAACTTAATAAAATATGGCTTCACAAGGTTAAATCTGACCATGATTTTGTAATAAATAAGATAGTTCGTTGTCGTTAATTACTTTCCTCACCACTTTAATTTATTCGTTCTCTTCCGTCACCTGTGATCTTTTCATCAAATTATGCAAAACCTTTTGACAAAACCTATCTTTTGACACAACTAAGGGAAATTTTCTTTTCTTTCGTAATATGCAGATATGTCAAAATCTTGGAGAATACAACCGCAGATTTCATAACTTATTCGAAAAATTATTTACTTTCGAATACTATCGAGAGCAATATCCATTTATTTTTAACTTTAATGCGTAGTTCCTTTATTTCATTGTGCAATTTAATTTGCACTTTTATTTATCATTATTTTAGAAAGGAAATTAAAATATGACTCGTTTTACACATAATTTATGTTTTGCACCTACATTATCCATATCTTAGAAAAAAATATCTAAAATTTAATTTGCGGCTAGGTCAACACTTTATTTAATTACCTATTGACAGTGATATTTATTTTCATAATTGATTTGCACATTTATTAATACTGTTTAATCAAGGTAAATACATTCGAAAATTCTACAACACAATCTACACATTAGGACGAGTTATATATATCCATTTTCTTTCACAATTTTCATTTTTATCATTCTTTAAGAGAAGCAAATAAGTGCGAGAATTACTAACTTAATTAGCTCAATATAGTCTCGATACTATTGAGAGCATGAAATCAATACCCTTTTATTGCGCGTAATGTAAACTTTCATGTTGTCTTAAGGGGATAATTAAATTAAATTTAGTCACAAACTTATGGCCTATTCTACACATTATTTATTACTCTTGACGCTATTGAGAGAACAAAGTCTTGTATAAAGTGAACCCACTTTAATTTTATTGAAAGACAATCAATGTGAAGATAACTTTAACAAATTTTATTGTAACTTTAAGAAACATTAGCATAACTTTTAATTTGTAATAAGTTTCATTGTATTTTATTAATGTGTACTTTCTAATGGATACATGTTATAAAAACTAATACTCCCTTCGTTTCATAATTAGAAGTCTATTTTTCTTTATTATGTGAGTAATAAATGTTAGAAATAGGCTTCAAATTATGAAACGAAAAGAGTATGATTTGGTTTTAAAAATTAAAAAAAAAATAATAAAAAAATTAAAAAAAAAACTAATATGATTAATCTGATACATCATCAGTGATTTTCTATTTTCTTAGAGTAAAAATCATGTTAAAAAATGATAACTTTTTATATTTTAGAGTAACTACCCGTCTTACAATAAGTTAATGAGATTACGTCCTTCTTGATTTAAAAAAAAAAACCGTATATTGAGAGCAATATCAATTTTGATCTTATATCCTAAAAGATACCCTAGATTGGTGACACACTGACACTCTGTACACCTAGCCCAATCCTTGACCTATCCAAAGAAAGCATGACTTAACTGACAATATAAATATTGTCCTCATTTTCCTCACCCACTATCCTTTTCATTACAAACCGCCACCTTACAGATTTTCAGGTAATTCAATTGCTAACTCAAAAACCATTTTCATCTTAATTTTCACTAATTCTAAACCCTCATTTCATAATTCTAGCTTAATTCCTATTTTAATTTGTTTAAAATTTTCAATTACAGGTTTTAATCAATTTCAAGATGATGATGAACAACAACTCGTCAGCAAAATCCGAATCCGAAGTTATCACACCAATAACTCTCCCAGATCAACTCATAGCGGATCAAATTTTATCAAGACTTCCGGTAAAACCCCTCATTCGCTTCAAATGTGTTTCCCATGGTTGGCTTTCTATAATCTCGAGTCGCGAATTCGCAAAAACCCACCTCCAATTCTCGCTTTCAAAACCTCAATGTCTAATTCTATCTGATATGTTTGATAGAAACAACTCATATGGCCATTGTTTAACCTTTGATAAAGACTACAATGTCACCGATTTTGTTAGTTTGGAAAATAAATATCCCGCTTTCGGGGCTATTAGCAGTCGTCCACATACTAATAGTGTGGTTGACATTGCTAATGGCCTAGTGTGTTTGTACGACAGGCGGATTTTGAGTTTTCATGTATGGAACCCTGCGACGAACCAATACCGTTCTACTGGCAGTCCTGTCCCCGGCTATCATCCGGGGGGGAATACAATGGTTTTGGGTCTCGGGTTTGGTTTTATATCATCCATTAATGATTATAGGATAGGATGCGTGTTAAAGTGTAACAACGATTTGTATGTTGTTTATATATATTCCTTAAGGACCGGAGAATGGGAAGTAATGGAAGCTATGGATACGTGCAATTTAATGTATCCCGGATGGAACTCGGCTTTTGTCGATGATTCAGTCTATTGGGCAGCCTTACTTCATCCGGAAGAGGTAAACCGAAGTGAGGTTAAGGATCCTGTGGAATACTATATAGGTGGATTGAATTTAGCGAATGGGAAATTAAAGAGAGTCCAATTAATGGATTTGCGCAATAAAGATTATAGCATTTTTAAGGTGTTTCAGATGAACGGGTGCTTGACATTGGGTTGCATCGAGTATCATAATGATAGATTTGGGCTTAAGAGTTGCGAGTTTTGGATGTTGAAGCAACATGATGACCCGAGATCTTGGGTGAAGTTGTTCTTCTTCTATTCTAATGGGTCAGATCTGCTACACTTATTTGAGTCAGGAAAATGTTTGGTGAGTACGTTTGATTATGAGATGGATGGGCTTATGTTACATGATCCGAGTCAGGAAGATGCTGCTGAAGAAGCTACTGTTGTTTGGAGAGGAGAGGAGGAAGGACAATTCTTCTACCATTTTAAAGGACATGCGATGAATTATGTTGAGAGCCTCGTTTCGCCTTTTGGAACAAACGTGTTTGATCAGGATGGAGATGCTCATTAGATTATAGAATGTGTTGAATAGGAGACTTAATCAAGAATCAAATCCTCAAATAATGTATGAGTTATGTCATTGTAATGTTATAGTTCTCTTGCCATTTTGGCTAATGTTTTAGTCCTTTTTCTTTGTTTGTAATCCAAATATTATTGTGTCACCTATTAAGTTGTTTTAAGTATTTCCTTCTTTGTTTACCGTGTTATACGGATTAAAAATTAATTATAGTAATAGTACCTTAACTGATTTGAATACAATCCTTATCGTATAACATCAAAAAATAATTATATATTTAAATCTTAAATCACTAGTTCTTTTTCCCGCTTTTATCATAAAATTCCTGGAACATAATTCAATTCCCGTCAAACTCCATCCTATTCCAAAAGCCATGGATGATTGTGCGCAATTCAGAACAACTAGTAAAAAGCCTAACTCGTTTCAAATCTGTTTGCAAAGATTGGCTTCTTCACAATTTCTCAACAAGCTCTCGTGCTGTCTACACTTCACCTAGATCTCGTCTTTCTTTTTTCTCATTCATGTATTATTTTACAAACAAAACTCAAGTGTATTGTTTTACAAGAAAATTATTTTATTGCGTTTGTTTATTGCTCAATTTCGATTTATACGCAGTTACAAAAATGGGGTTTTTGTTACAAATAGCTTGAGGAATACGATGATGTATATGTCCCAAGGTTGTTAAGATCAGATCATATTCGGACTAAGATCAAATTGATAAATTCGAATTATAGATTGTATGATCCTACAATATTGATGAAAGAAGTAATAAAACCTTTGCTACATAACTACATACATATGGAGTACCTTTCAAGCAATAAAAATGCTAAAATTTATAGTTTTAAGTAGCTTTTTAGCCTTAGAGAAAAGTAGGATTGTTAGAGCCTGGTCGATCCTAACAATCCTACGATCAGGTACAATTTTGACCAATCTTGTATGATCCAACAATGATCCGAGTGGGAAAATGGGATCATCAGATCTTGTACAATCCTATACAATCGAGGAAATACGAGACGATCAGCCTGATCGACTTGTGATGCACATCAGGTGGCATTTTATGTAAATACTTGACACGGGTTGGGGGATATGTGTAAATATACGGGGATGGGTCTCACACGGTAGTTGTATACGGAAATTTGTTGACTAACGGTGAACTTAGTCAAACCAGTAACGTGAAGTCCTGCCGTTTGTGTAATTCACTTTCCCAATCTGAAATCCCCCCATTTGCATTTTGACCTATCTTCATCTTCTCCGACGATATCAAAATTAAAAATTTCCAATTTTGATTGTACACGACCAATTAAGCTGCCGTTTCATGCATTTGGGTTCGCAGACTGGAGGAAGTTAATTAAATTTCGCATTCAAATTGCAATTGGGATCGCAACACTTCAATATCGAATGACGAAATAAGCTACCTAGGTGGAATCACTGTAAGTACAACTTTACATTTGCAATGCAATGTTGTGAATAATTGTTACAATTCCGATTGGTTGATTTGCGTGTTATATATGGTATGTTCGTCATTGAGGTTCTGATGGTTTTGATGCTGAAATTGAATTCATCGCCACATGTAGCTTTAATTGCCACCTTGAATTCGTCGCCACATGTAGCTTTTAATTAAGCTTTGGTATGTGTTGACAAGAACGATGATCCCCTATTTCATCATCCAAAACAAAGTTGGATCGGCCATGAGATGTGAATGAAATCCTCTTAGAAATGGGATGACAATGGCGAACACTATTCAGCTAAACAATAAAGAAAAAGTAGCCAATTTTCCGTTACTTTATGATCCTAACGACGTTAATTGCTAACTGGTGGGCCCACCATCACGGCACAATTCCATCAGTTAGTGATAACCGTACACATGAATATGATAATATCTGGTACAAGGTATGACCCAATAAACCGACTGATTGACAAAATTAAGTCGATCAGCCTGATTGCCTGGGTGCTCCTCTATACAATCCTGCCCGATCATGTATGATCCTACAAGATCCTGCTACGATCCTTCCTACCCTGCGATTGTGCTTCCAATCCAAACCGTTTTGCTAAAATAGATCTCATAGGATAGCAGATTTAACAATGGTATGTGTATTTCAGATGCTAGACACGATTGCTGACATTTAAATGGATTCATACAACATAAATAACGATGGAATAGAATTTTGTACTTAAATATAATGAGTGTAGTTCAACAAGATAATTAGTGCTTCTATCGTAATGTTTTTATGATAAGTTTATTAACTTGTCTTATGAGTTATGATCCTTGGTAATGTCAACGCTCAAGTTGTATCCATAGAAGGAAAGTAGAAAGACGGATAAAATGAGAGAAGGGGAGGAGAAAGAGAATTATTTATGAGAAACGAAGTGAAGTAGGATATAGAAAACGATCAAACGAAATAAGCAACTGTTTGTAATGTCCAATACTCGTTATTTCTCATTTCTAGAAATGGAAAATTAGAGTAGAAAATGGAAAACAACAAAATGGAAAATTAGAGTAGAAATTGGAAAACAACCATATGTGAGATTCTTTATAAAATGTTTTTAAAAAACAAGTGTTCGTTACTGAACAACCATATGTCCATTCCGTCTTTTTTAAAGAAAACTGAATGCACGGAGCATGGTGCATCCGCCTCCACAGTTAAAATAAATTCCAAATGACAGGTTTCCTTAGGTTTATTCTTTTTTATATACGCTGTATTATAATAGATTTACTACGTTTAGACGTATGATATATTTAGTGTACATGCACATTGACATAACCAAAGGTGCAATGGTCTAGAATTCTAGATGATTGTATGCCTACAAGATGAATTCCATTAAAAGGGCAGATTTTCTCACCTCTAGACTCAAAGTGCAAAATGCTCAGACAACATTGGGTTGATGGATCAACCTTTCCTATCCTACAACAAATGTAACAATTTGCCACATATTTCCTTACCTCTCGATTCAAAATCCATTAGCACTCCTACCATCATGATAATTGACAAATGATGACAACAATCATATCACTACCTACCAAAATTAACAGACAAACCCAAACAATCAGGGAAAAAAAATAACTGGCCTTGAATCCTTGATAGAATTGAGAAGAAGGGAATCTGCTGAAAGCGAAGTCTGCATTTTGCCACAAAGGAGGAAGAGAAACTTGAAATTACGAGAAAATCTTGAACAGCAGACCACCATGAGTTGCAAAGAATGGAGCAAAAACAAGGGACTCAACAGCCATTAGTTTGATCAAAATGTTCAATGAAGGGCCTGAGGTGTCCTTAAGTGGATCGCCAATGGTATCACCAATGACAGCTGCCTTGTGTGACTCAGAGCCCTTTGGTCCAAGACTCTTTGCATGCACTGAAGAACCAGCCTAACAGAATATTGAAGATAAATAATCAAAATTTGCCAGAGAAAAATAAATTGCACTACTCAAGTCTGAGATGTTTTGGTGCCTCCAGTTCTGAGATTATACCTCAATATACTTCTTGGCGTTGTCCCATGCACCACCAGTGTTAGAAGCAGAAATCGCTATCTGTTACAAGCCAGCCGAAGAGAATGATAAGCAAAGAAGCAAAATGTGAAGCATAAATCTGCAGGAGCCAGAATATAAGAATACCCCGGCTGGAAAATTCTATTCAAAAACGATATATACTGCATACTAGGAAGACTGGTTCTCAGCTTAGTTTATCTTTGTTTTTGGCTTAGTCTATACCTTTCCATTTCTGTAACATCAGTTTTCTTAAATAAGGTTCATGCAAATCCATATGGAATGATAGCTCTTCATAAGCATGCACAATTAGATAGTAGCTTTGTATTGATCACATACAATAAAGTTTAGACTTCAGATCATAGAGGTATCCCGATAGATTGAGCAAGCTCACAATCAATTTAAAACATCAATGATCAAGGTAATAATAATGGTAAATAAATAAATAGTTAAAACAAAAACAAGACCCTACCTGGACTCCAGAAACAAGGGATCCAGCCAGAACACCAGATAGAGTCTCAACACCAAAGAAGGTTCCAACGATGAGTGGAGTGAGCATGACCAAGGCACCAGGGGGGATCATTTCTTTGATAGATGCATCAGTAGAGATCTTAACACAATTGGCATAGTCAGGCTTCGCAGTTCCGTCCATCAGACCAGGGATAGTGTTGAACTGCTTGCGGACCTCCTCCACCATCTTAAGAGCAGCGCTACCCACACTCTTCATGGTCATGGCAGAGAACCAGTAAGGAAGCATGGCACCAACAAGCAAACCAATAAAGACTTTGGGGGTCAAAACATCAACTGTTGAAATAGATGCGCGGCTGACAAAAGCACCAAACAGAGCCAAGGAGACCAGAGCAGCAGATCCAATAGCAAATCCCTGTGAAGCGGAAAATTATTAAGATCAGAATCTTCCCCTTTACATGGTTACATGATTTTTGTGCAATTTAAAGAAAATCCCACTTCATCAAACAGCCCTAATTTACAATCTAGATGAGCCAACAAATCAACTATTAAATGCAAGAGTACGCTACAGAAACCGATTTTAGAACAAGGTGTAAATATATGATAAAATGAATCCTATGTAACCAAAAGAGATTCATAGTCATTCTAAACCAACAGTTGGCAAGAACAATGAGGCATAGCTAATATAACTAATCAAAATTCAATACACAGTTTATTACGCAGTATGTGGCCAATGCATGTCAGAGGAGGCAGAAGATACCTTTCCAATGGCAGCAGTCGTATTCCCGGCTGCATCAAGGGCATCGGTCCTGTCACGAATCAGAGAACTCATTCCCGCCATCTCAGCAATACCTCCAGCATTGTCACTGATTGGACCATAAGCATCAATTGCAAGACCAGTGGCAATGGTGCTCAGCATTCCAAGGGCAGCAACAGCAATACCATACATGGCAGCAAAGCTGAAACTGACAAAGATGCTGAGAGCTATAGCAAAGATGGGGATGATGACAGATTTGTAACCCAAGGCCAAACCAAAAATAACATTTGTGGCAGCTCCTGTTCGGCAGGAATCAGCAACATCTTGCACAGGACTGCCAGAGAAGTCGGTAGTTTAGTCACTAACATTTCACACATAGATACAAAACATACATTCATATCCAAGTCTCTGGAATAATGGCTTACCTGTATGCATTACTGGTGTAGTACTCTGTCACAAAACCAATGATGAGGCCAGCCCAAAGACCAACACAAACACATAGAAATAGTTGCCTGCCAAAATAATAATTGAGATAATCTATTAAATTGGAGTATCAACGGCTAGGGTATTTTCTCAAAGATTATTGAAGTGAAAGAGATTAGAATTTCTCACAAAAGTCAACAAACTAAAATAGAACATAACATTAATGTCTATTCTTAACATGCCTAATATATCTGCAAAAAAGCTAAAGGAAATACTTGTATAAGATAGTGAAAGAAGTACTCAGACCAACAATCCTTGACCAAAAAGATTTGAATTTATAATTTAAAAATAAAAATAAAAATAAAAAAATAAAAAAAATTAAAGAGAGAGACATAAATTTTCACATACATTGATATAGACAGCTCTGGTTTTCTAAATAAAATCAATGACAATTTGACAATGCCAGAAATGCCTTATACATATACTTGATCCTCAATAGCCATTATATTCTTAAAACCAAGCAACCAACATATAGATAGCTGTGCATAATTCCTCAGTCTAAAATGTACGTGAACTTAGGCTGATTAGCACAAACATTGTACTAAAACTAGTATCCAACATCTAAAACCTGGCCAAATAGGGGCTTTCAAAGTTCCAATGCTAACTCTATTATTTGCATTACAAAAACACCATGTAATTGAGACTAAACTTGCAAGGGCATCAAACTCTGCCAATTTAAAATATAGCCTTTTTGACATCATGTGATACCTAAGAATTCATTTACAGTACAGGTGTCTGACACTCTGACTCCTATATGTTCAACCAAAACCTATGTCCAAACATAATTAATTCTATGAAATTGTAGAAAGCATGGTCAATCTTACCAATTGTGAACGACCTTTTGAGTGCCAAAGTTGAAAATGGTGAAAGAGGATGGGACAGCAACCCAAGTGACAATTGCAACACCCACAGTCATAAGAATAGTTGAAATAATTAGCTGATGCTTCAGTGCTGGCTCAATTTCTTGGACAGCTTTAATTTCAAAGAAATCTGTAGCAAAGAGAGTTGTGATCAAACAAACAATGATCCCCATGGAACTAACAAGTAGAGGATAACACATGGCAGTAAACTCATGGTTGATGCCAAAGGAGGATATAGAGGCAACAACAAGGGCAGCACAGGAAGATTCAGCATATGAACCAAAGAGATCAGAACCCATCCCAGCTATATCACCAACATTGTCACCAACATTGTCGGCGATCACCTGAAACAGCAGGAGGTAATTATAAGAACTAAGCCAATTAGAATCCTACTTCTTGAAAAGTGAGGATACTTACAGCTGGGTTTCTTGGATCATCTTCTGGGATGTTCCTTTCAACCTTTCCTACCAGATCAGCACCTACGTCAGCAGCCTTAGTATATATACCTCCCCCAACTCTACCAAAAAGGGCCATTGAAGAGCCTCCAAGACCATAGCCAGTGATAGCCTCAAACAGGCCTTCCCAATCATCACCGTAGTACAGCTTGAATAAATTAATGGTAATGTACAGGACCAATAGGCCATTTGCTGCAAGGAGGAAACCCATAACAGCACCAGATCTGAATGCAACAATAAATGCCTTCCCAACCCCCTTCCTAGCTTCCAAGGTTGTCCTAGCATTTGCATAGGTAGCAATCTTCATTCCTAGAAAACCAGAGACAACAGAAGTGACAGCACCAAGCAAGAACGCCACGGTGCTGAATATAGCTGTAGCCAATGCAGGCTTGCACTTCTTGAAAGGGTTGTAAGTGCAAGCTTGGCTTTCAGTACTAAAGCCTTCCACTGATCCCAAAAAGAGAAAAATGAGGCCAGCAAATGCAACCATGAATATCCCAACATACTGGTATTCCGTGTATAAAAAAGAAGTTGCACCTGATAACAAAACCATTAATATATACAAGTCAGTAAAACGCTGAAGGAATTATAAACAAAAATAAATATAAATAAATAAGTAAATAATGTTAAGACAGACTATGGATGTACAAACGACGAATAATTTACGGCTGATGGAAAAATAGGATGTTCAACCAAAAATATTCTTATACAGATCAAGGGAAAAAATCTAGGGGACCAGACAAGCAGATAATGGTTTACTTTTTTTTCCCCTTAACATTCTTCATTAACCAGAAACAACAGCACCACAGAACTCAGAACATCGAAAGTACTTTGTCGAGGTAACAGAGGAATAAGGGCATTCCAATTGCAAATGATCCTCAAACTCTAATTTTCCAATCTACAAATTCTGGTGTATTCACATCAAGATGCAATCATGCACTAGGTCTGTAAATTTCAGCATATTCTATTCTTCTAATTAGCAATTCAGCATTGTGATCATAACTATATAGTGATCCATTGAATTGAATGCAAGAAAATTATTATTAAATGACCATCAAACATAATTTATTTCTTTTGAATCCAAACAAAATGTAAAGGCTATGTTCTCCTTGACTATTCTTAGCTAAACTTAACTTATTTTGGCTGAATTTAGCCGATAATTGTTGATCTTACTTGTTTTGATGAAATTAACATTTTTTATTAATGAAAATTTATAGAAAGTTAAACTTCTTTACTGGATTTTACTTATTTATTACTGGATTTTAGATAACACGAACTTTTTTACACGACTCATCTTTGATGAACTTAACTTTCCTTGGCAGAAACTTATTTTAATACTACTACTTTTGAAGATCAAACAGACAAATTTAACACTTTGAAATCTCAGTCATTTATTCACAAAAAGCTTGGAAATTTAGCTGAATGCCAAACAACAATTCAAGAAATATGGGCCAAAGGTGTTTTATGCTCAAAACAAACATGAAATAATTAATTTAAATTAAGGCTAAGTCCTCAATTAAAAGGCCTTCATTAATCATTATTATCTCGGATTAGCATTGCAACCTTGACAATTTCAAGACTATTTTTTTTAAATCATTTCTTTTTATTTTAACTTTTATAATTATCTTCTTTAAAACTTCTATTACTACGGAGTATGTTTTATCAACAGTCACAATTTGAATCATCGTACCACGTGCAACACGTGAACATTAGAGACAGAACAAAAATTAACTTATTACGGAACATAGAAAATAGCAACCGAATCCACTTTTTTGGAAAGTGACAATACTCATAATATACAACCAAATAAAATGAGCGACAAATATAACTCAGAAATAAAAATAAATTAATTAGCAAAATTAGAATATAAAATTATGATTAAATAGAAAGTAGATCTATGCATTAATCCAAATCATTTCCAGTTTTCCATTTTAATCAGTGTAATTCTAAAGCGGATAAGGCTACATGTAAGCATTAAATATTTCCGACAACATAAACAACAACATTGATCGACCCGTGATTTTGCATTCATCCAACAACAACAATTGAACAAACCTTACTACATTAGATCTGAGAAGAATTAATCAAAACATTAATTAAAAACAGAGAATTTTATACCTTCAGAAATGGCGTTTTGAATTTCGGCACATTTAGCGACGACCATCGGGTCATTAATACCATCTTCTTCCTCAATTAAGTGATCATGGAATCCATTCTTAGAACCTCCGCCATTGTCAACATTTCGGTCAAACGAGACCTTAACCTTAGAAACAATAAACCATTGTACGAGAGAAAACACGATTCCGACGACGGCGCACGTCGGAATCACGATCTGAGTAACTAGATCTGGAATCATTTCCTCACCGGAACCCTAATTTCACGTCGGAACCCTAAAAATCGCCGACTTTCCGGCAATGAACAACAACGGGTAGTATGACAACTACGGCAGCTAAACAACACGAGAGGTGGAGAGTGAGAGAGTGAGCGAAGTGGGGTTTTATAGTGTGTTAGACATTAAAAGGGTATGATTGGGTGTATTGAGGTGCAGGGAACTTATTGTGGGGGTTGTAAATTTGGACCGTTGGATTTGACGGTGGATGATGGAGATGAGATGTCGTAATCGAGGGAGTATGGAAGAAAGGGATATGCTAGCAGTTTAGCATAATATGCGCATTTTTATGAATTCAAATATTTTATGTTTTAAGGTTGATAAAAATACAAAAATAAAGAAATTAATAATAAAGGGTGAGTTGGTGAGATCAGCAATAATTAAGATTGGAATACGAAAATAATATTTGGAGGGTTATTTTAAATGGTTATTTTTACGAAGTACTTATCTAAATTAGGTCCTTATCTATTACGGATAGAGGTGTCAAAATCACAGTCAATCCGATCCGATTTAATTTTAAATCAATTCCAAAATATTTGATTTAGATTTGGACTTGCATGGACACATTGATTTAGAATATTTCGATTCTAAAAATTGACTGGACTCGACCTCATCAAACTCGATCCGATCATCCAAATTGACACCTCTAATTACAGAGTACAATATTACTCCAGGTTCGTCTTACTGGTAATTCACTCAATTTATACTATGTACATTGTTTTTCGATCTAAATAATTCTTTAAGAGTTACAAGTTACAACTCACTAGTTTGGGAGTATGAATCATACAAGTCATGTATAGTAGAGGTGTTCAAAAGTGGACCGGTCTAGCCAATGCCAAATAAAGCCCATTGGGTCATGTGGAGTCAAGGTGTGGGCCGAAAATGCCCAAAACCAAAATTGGATATATGTTCCCTGGTAACCAATGTTTAAGGTCTTTTCTCAAATGTGTGAGATCTTTGGTTTAAAGTCCAATAAGTCTCCTTAGATGAAACCCTTTTTATTTTATTTTTTTTTGAAACATCCTTAGATGAACCTTACTCTTTGATTATTTTATTTTTTTCCCTTCAAATTTTGTTTGTAAAATAAAACTTACACTTTATTTAAATAGCATGATAGAATAGAAAAGAAGAGTGAACTTAAAAGATATGGAAGGAGAAATGGAGCTCCATTTCCCCTTCAAAACTCTTATCTAGATAAGTGATTTTTTTTTTTTGACAAACTGAACAAGGGAATTTAATTGCGAGAATGATCTGGGGAGTTTTTACGGGAGGGGGGGGGTTTCGTGGGTGGGGGAAGGGTGGGGGAGGTGTTTCGGCAGGTGGGGAGTGGTGGTCGGGGGGTGGGGGCGATTTTCCTGCTGCGTAGGGGTGTTTTCGGGTGGGGTGTGGTGGAAGGGGTGGGGGAGGGCTGGTGGATGGGGTGGTTTGGGGGGGGGGGGGCTGGTGGTTTTGAGGGAGGGAAGTTTTTTTTTTTCTGATTTTTAATTTATTTATTTATTTTTTTAATTTAATTTATTTTTGGACCAATGACAAGCTGACACGTGTCATGGTGACCTCTTATTAAAGATTGTTGACTTTTGTTGACTGGTTTGGGATTGAAGAAAAAGAAGACCCCCTAAAGTTCGGATTATTCCAGAATACTCCAAAGTTGGGATTATTGTACCAAAATTGATGAAAGTTGGGATTATTTTTTCTAATTTTTCCTTTTTAATATCATGAAAAAGCACAAACAAGAAGTATATTATGGTACGGTGAAAGTAAGAATTCTTAGATAGTCACCATAGAGAGAATAAAAAAAAAATGAACCCATTTAAGTTTTTAATATGTGATATGAGAAATAGAAATAGTTATATATAATCATTAAATATACTCTTGAAAATTGTATAAAATTAGAAATTCATGACAAAAACACGCGTAAATCAGTGTTATTAGTGTTTATATTTTGATGATTTCTTAACTTTTTATGATTTTCAAGTGTAAATTTAATGGTTATATAAAGCCCTAAGGGCTATGTATAACATTTTCCATAACTATTTCAAAACTTCAATTTTAGAAAAGTAATGCCACAAAAAAGAACGGAGAGAGTATTTGTAAACTTCCAATCTATATCCATCTATCCATTAACGTCAGCATTGACTAGACTATTGCAACCTCCATTATCATTGGATAAAATTAGTCAACCTTTCCCCAACTCCCCCCAAAAAATCATTAATAAATCAAATCGTATTCCCTCCTCAAATTTCACAGTCAATTCTCGTAATTTATTCACAACGGTTCAACGCTCCCTCTCTTTTCAATTCATCTTCATCTTCTTCTCATTGAATCAATCGAAACAGGGGAGGAGAGAGAAAATCAAACAATGTCAAAATCATCGGAAGTATACATCGGATCAATTGATCAAGGAACAACTAGCACTCGATTCATCATCTATGATGGATCTGCAACAGCAATTGGATCTCATCAGATTGAATTCACCCAGTTTTACCCAGTTGCAGGGTATAATTTCTTCATTTATTTTTTTATAATTGCATATCAAATGTTTGTGAAAATGCGTCTGAGAAATTTCGTGTTTTTTTGAAAATAATTGGTGGGATTATCTGGGTTTTTTGTGCTGATTGTGTTTTTGTTTCTGGGTATTTGAAAAAATAGGTGGGTGGAACATGATCCAATGGAGATATTGGAAAGCGTGAGGATTTGTATTGCGAAAGCGTTGGATAAGGCAACTGCTGAAGGGCATAATGTTGATAGTGGGTTGAAAGCTATTGGGATCACCAATCAGAGGGAGACAACTGTTGTTTGGAGCAAATCAACAGGGCTTCCTCTTTATAATGCCATTGTTTGGATGGATGTTCGTACTAGTTCCATTTGCAGGTTCTTATAAAACTCTCTCTTTTTTCAATTTATAGACTTTATATTTTAGTGTTTTTTTTTTTTTTTTTTTTTTTTTTTTTTTTTTTTTTTTTTGGGTTATTAATGGCTGACAATGGTGTATGAAATTTGCTTATTTTGTTGGTTCTTGTGTGATTTATGATGTAATTGTTGTGACTATCATGTCATTGTTTTGATTGCATCACTCTTGTTGTTATTATTCAGTTCTGCTTCTTTGCAATTGTTATGTTTATCTTACTTAAATGTATGTATTCCATATCATTTTAAAGATGAATATATGGTGAATATGGCTGACTACCATGATTGGAAGTCAAGAATTTGTAAATGGTGATGGAATTGGGGAGTTGTTGGTGGAATTGGGATATTTAAACTTACTTCTAAATGTTTTTGCAAAAAGTAAAGATGATTGATTAAAGGCTTATTGAAATCTTGATAGAAAGAAATCTCTTTGATGAATTTAGTGTCGTTTTTTAGGCTGCTTTCTTTAAAGAGATTTGGAGATAGATATCATTCATATTAATTAGAATTACTCTTAAGTTTCAAGGTCATCAAGGTAATTTGAAAACCTGCACATTAAGAAGGTGATTAACTGATTATGGGCATTATGGCAAGTTCATGAAGGATTATGGGAATACTTCTGTTAAGTGGAAGCTAAAAATTTGGGTTTGTTACACAATCTGGGCAGCATTTGCTGATGTTGGGTCTTGGGCTTACCTCTAGAACACAAAGGAGAAAGAAAGTATGTGTTCTGTTGATTAAGGGTCTGTATTAAATTGACTATATCTTTTTTTGTCACTTTTATATCTAACTGCCCGTGCTCTCTTCCGGACTACTTCTACGCTTTCTATCTGGGATAAGGAGGTAGGTGGTGAAGGGAGTATGGACAAAAGTATGTGTATAGGAAGGAGGGATTGCAAGATAGTGCTATGGAAATTTTATTCAAGTATAGGTTCATCATATGCCCAGAGAAAAGCTCGGATATGATTTGCTACTTTATCTTTTTCATCCTTCCTTGTAAATTGATTTTTTCCAATGTTATCCTTTTGTATCCTTTCCATGAGACTCTAGTTAGCAATGTTTGTTCTTTTATTTGCACACAAGTGATGGATGTAAAGGAGGAGCAAGGAGAGGAAGGGCGGGAGAAAATTGATTGGGGTGGGGTTGGATAATGTTATGCTGCTAGTGCTGGGTGTCCATTTTGGGGTTTGTTGATTGCAGATGTTTGAGGTATTTTTTAATTTCTCTCCTCCAAATTCCAAAATCAAGGCGATGGAGTCTTACATCTTAATATCCAAATAAGGATGAACTTAGCTTGTGAACTTGATCAATGTGTATTGATCTTTGTTTGCTTGATCAATTTATGGAGGAATTTAGTTGATAGTTATAATTTTACGGTATCTATGATTCTATTTGCCATCTGTTGGATTGAATAATGCTTATTTTAATGACTGCAATTCAGATTGTTTGTCACTGTTTGATTTTTTTTCTTTTCCGTTTCTAGTTAGTGCTATTCTGACAAATTGGGTGTACTGTAATGTAGGAGATTGGAGCAGAATTTGTCAGGTGGGCGCAACCATTTTGAACCATCATGTGGTTTGCCTATTAGTACTTATTTCAGTGCGACAAAGCTGTTATGGTTGCTAGAGAATGTGGAAGCGGTTAGAGATGCTGTGAAAAGCGGTGATGCTCTTTTCGGAACAGTGGACTCTTGGTTGATTTGGAATTTAACTGGAGGGGTGAAGAATGGAGTGCATGTGACTGATGTATCAAATGCATCACGAACTATGCTCATGAACCTGAAGACTCTAAACTGGGATGAGGAGACATTGAAGGCCCTTGAAATCCCCCTTGAAATTTTGCCAAAAATTGTTAGTAATTCAGAGATAATTGGAAAGATTGAGACTGGCTGGCCTATCCCAGGTGTCCCAATCGCGGGATGTTTGGGTGACCAGCATGCTGCTATGCTAGGGCAGGCCTGTGGAAGAGGGGAGGCAAAAAGCACTTATGGAACTGGTGCTTTTATACTTCTCAACACTGGTGCAGAGATTGTTCATTCAGAGCATGGCCTATTAACCACAATGGCTTTCAAACTTGGGCCTTCAGCACCAACAAACTACGCTTTAGAAGGCTCTATTGCTATTGCAGGAGCTGCTGTTCAGTGGCTTAGAGACGGTCTTGGTATTATAAAAAATTCAAGTGAGATTGAAGAGTTGGCTTCTAAAGTTGATTCAACAGGTGGTGTATATTTTGTCCCAGCATTCAATGGACTGTTTGCTCCATGGTGGCGTGATGATGCACGTGGTGTATGTGTTGGAATGACAAGATTTACTAATAAGTCACACATTTGCCGGGCTGTGCTTGAGAGTATGTGTTTTCAGGTCAAGGATGTTTTGGATTCCATGCACAAGGATGCAGGGGAAAAAGGTGAGGTCAAGAATGAGAAGGGTGAATTTTTGCTAAGAGTGGATGGGGGTGCTACTGTGAACAACCTTTTGATGCAACTTCAGGTTCTTTTCTACTGCTTATAATTTCAGAATTCTTCACTTATTACAAAATCTGTTTTGGTCAAGTCATCAGTCGTACTTCCTGATTAAAATTTGCATCAAGTAGTGACATTTCTTTTAAATAAATTACTAAAGAAGGATAGATATTTGATATAAATAAAGGATTTATTTTTTTTTGTTAAAATGCTTATGTCTTAAGGCTTTTATTATAAGAGCTCTTCTAAACTTACTGATTACATGGAAAAGAATTAAACCGAACTCTACAAGGTTGGTTCTTGCTTGTTTAAGGGTAACTCATAGTTTTCGATGACAAAGCTGTGAGAGTCGCTTTATTATTAGAGTGTTGGTATTAGACTTGATATAGTAGCTACTACTAATATTTTTTTTTTTTTTTAAGTATTATGTAGCTTTGATTATTATGCAGCTTTGATTATTATGCTGCACTGTCGTACGATGGTCGTGTCTTTCACTAATAGTTACACTACTTTATGCTAGGCTGATTTACTTGGTAGCCCAGTGCTACGACCTGAAAATATCGAGACAACAGCCCTGGGAGCAGCATATGCAGCAGGATTAGCTGTTGGTGTGTGGAAACAAGATCAAATTTTTTCAACTGAAGACAAAGCTAAGACAGCACGCATCTTCCGTCCAACATTGGAGGAGGGATTGAGGAAAAAGAAGGTGGATTCCTGGTGCAAAGCTGTAGAAAGGACTTTTGACCTGGCTGATCTTTCTCTGTGATCTGCGGTTTGTCCTTCCTATGTCCTTCACTTACAGCGCTTATCATCCAGTGGTTATAAATCTTTACATTCTTCAATAATATATGCATTAGTTAGTTTCAAATGTTTGATAAAAAAACCAAATAAATTAATTGTAGATTTTACTTCATAGTTATTCCATACATGATTCTTCAACCAAACTAAAATTGATCTGTATAGTTGGTAACATTCTTACTCCACATTTACAGAATGCAATCTGGATGTTAGTATTCGTAATTTATAGATTCCGACAAGATTATTCTTGATACAAGTTTATCGTTCTGAATTTTATATATATCAGCTGCACATGACAAGTTCTTTTATCATATATTTGTAATCACTTCTCAGCAATGGCCAAACAAGGCTCGGTCTTGGTCCAGTGCTGGGAGCTCTAATGCTTTTGTAACTTAATTACCAGACATTACTGTGAAATTCATTAGAGCATTTCTGCATACTGGGCATCAAAAAAATTTATAAAATTTACGAGGTTTGTGTAGTTATACTAATATTATATGTTGCTTAAGATACATATTACAATGGTATTGTGGTTACGATGGTCTTTGAGGATGATTTGGGATGCGTTCATGCGTTGTGTGCAAAATATGTATGTCAGTCTGACTAATGATGTGCAGGACTGCAGTCGTTGCTACAATCATTTCAGATTTTTAGACGTTACATTGGTCTGATGGAAAAATATACAGGAGATACATACTATGATGCTACAAACTGAAATTTTTAGTATTATGATGATGTTCTTCGCACAGTAATACAATGAAGGAAATTAACCGTTTACGGAGATATCTATAGTTGAGGTTAGATGTAGAGGATTGCTATAGTTTCTAGAATCATAATGACAAATGACATACATGCTAAAGCTCCACTAGAAGTCTACCATGATTTAGCAAGTAGTTAGTTGAAGGCATTGAGATGGATGATGATCTTATTAATTATGATAATTAAAAAAAAAACTCTAATGTATTATGTGGGAAAACATTTATCAAACACAGGAGTTTGTTAGACCTATGAAAAATTATTTGACACTAGTTTGACTTTTTATGGTCCATTTTGCCAAGTTAACCTATTTTGATCACTAGCCCATAATAGAAACCAAATGTAATCTTAAAAAAACTACCTTAAGAATTATTTTAGTTATTAGTATGGCCTGTTACTTGTAAATTATCCACAACTTATCATAGAATAAAATTAGAAGGCTACTAGATTACTTATCGAAGTTTATTGTACTCATGATAACATAATTGCTTGCTACATAGTGTGATACAATCACAAGAGATAGAAATACAAATATTTAATACAAAGACCGCCATGACATTGGTAACCACCGGAGAATATACCAATCAACAAAATCAAAACAAGCTTGACGCCAACGAGGGTTGATGTGCAGGATTGCAATCGTCGCTAGAAATATAGTTGCACACGACATTCCAAAGCTCCATAAGAAGTCTTCTACAAAAGTTTCGTCGTGGTCTCCATCTTCGTCTTTGATATGAGAACGAGGCGGCAGTGCTTGTGTTTGATTGTGCAAGTCACTTCCCGGGAACCCAAATAGTCCGGGATTTCCAAGATAGTTCTGCTCATCAAAACTACCAAACTGTCCAGACACAGGCACTCTTCCAGTCAAGTTGTTGTACGACACATTGAAAATCTCCAATGAGTTGAGCTCAACAAGTTGGGAAGGAATGTTGCCATTCAAATTGTTGAAGGAAAGGTCTAGGCTCTCAATATTTTTCATATTGGAAAAGCTACCCGGGATGGGCCCTGATAAATTGTTATAGGACAAATTGAAGGAATGGATATGTTCAAGCTCACCTAATTCTGGCGGAACCAAACCCGTAAGTTTGTTGCACGATAAATCTAACGCTGACATGGTTAGTTGGTTGTCTTCTGTAAACGTGAGATAATCATTCTTTACGAGGACTTTCACATTGTCTTGAAATGTATAGTTATGAATTGGATTAAAATCAACTGATCTCTTTCCAAATGACAAATTTTTGAAACATGCTGGTACCTCTCCAAATAGGTTGTTGTGTGATATGTCTAATATGTTTATATTAACCAACTCACACAACTGTAAAGGTAATTTGCCTTGTAGCTGGTTACCACCTAGTTGGAGTACTCTCAAGTGTTGGAACTTACTCAGCCACCATGGGATGTTTCCCGTAAGATGATTATCCACTAGATCAAGTGTAATTAGCTGTGAGAAATTTGACAAGACATCCGGCATTGACCCCCTCAGATTATTCTTGCCTAAATGCAAATATTGCAGTGACAAATGGTTGTAGAATGAAGGTATTATTTTCCCAATGAAGTTGTTGTCCGACAAATCTAAATATTGCAGTCCCAACTTGCTTAATTCTATAGGAATGTGGCCTTGCAAAGCATTATTCGAGACTGACAGAAATGTTAACCCGGAGAAATTACCAATCCAATATGGAAGCCTACCGGATACCTTGTTGTTGGAGATATCAAATATTTGCAAAGAACTTGAACATTTAATAAGGGCATCCTTGATTTTCCCACCAAAGTTATTGTTGTTCAACTTAAACCAAGTTAAAGAAGATAGGTTCACATGGTTTGGAATTACATCTCCTTGCAAATTATTATATGATAAATCCAAACCTCTTAAGGAGCTTAAATTACTGAGCAACCTGCTTGGTAATTCTCCCGAGAAGTTATTGTTGGACATATCCAATTCATCAAGATTTGTCATCCGACTGATTGAAGATGGAATTTGTCCTTCAAAAGAGTTCTCTGCCAAGTCTAATGTTTCAATATTGGGAAGCACAAAACCAATAGTTGCAGGTAGCTCACCACTAAACTTATTGTTTGAGATTGATAACTCAGAAAGTGGTTTTGTATGGTTAGGAAGCTGAAGATTTCCAGTAAGAGAGTTGTTATTCAGGAATAAAGATTGAAGTTGAGAATTATTGGTGAGCAACCAAGTTGGGAAAGATCCAACCAACTTATTGTCGGAAAGGTTAATGACACTCAGATTGTATTGATATGACAAAAATTTGGGAATAGTACCAAGTGGCTCATTCAACCTGCAACCACTTAAGTCTAAGTATTGCAACTGAAAAGTGGGTGTCCATAAAGTATCTTCTGTTTGGACTTGTAATAATTTATTTCCTAATAGAGATAAACCCTGAAGCTTAGAGTGGTTGGCCAAAGAATGCATGGAAAATTTGCCCTCAAAGTTGTTATCTGAGAGAACCAAGTGTTGCAGGGACTTAAGATTTGACAAGTCTGGTAACTCCTGACTTAAATTGTTATCAGAAAGATAAAGAGTCTGTAGGGATGTCAAGTTGCTAATACAAGGAGGTATGCCACCCTTGAAATTATTGAAAGAAAGATCCAAATACTGAAGATTCCTTAATCTACAAAGCCAAGTACCTGCAAGTATTAATTGATTTACGATCAAGTTTAGGAATTTAACTAAAATCCAATCCTTTATATTTTCCACTAATTGCCAGGTTTAGATTCTATGCCTAACTTTGTTTAATATATTCCCATTGATTATAAGTTCACAATGTGAGAAGCAATTCAAGTAAGCTGTACAAATTATGTGATTACTTATTTTTTTAAGTTGGAAAATAACAAAAATACCACTAATGAAACTAATACATAATTTTAATATGTTACAACTTTTGTCGGTGATGGATCAAAACCAAATTGGTCCTATTGGTCTTATTAATTTCTCATTGATCATAGATTTGTATATATATATATAAAAAAAGGAAGTACTTAATTGAAAGAGTTGTGTGTTAAGCCATAGATGGGGACTTACCTTGGATGTCACTAGAAAAATAATTGTTACCCAAATCAAGTACTCGTAGCTTCCACAAATTTGACAATTCTGTAACGACGAAGAAGACCCAATAAATAGGAAGTATACATTATATAAATAAATGAATACACACGGTGGTTTTTTGTGTGGTTGGCCACACCATGTGGTCGGGGTTAGAATTACTTGTTTAGGGGTTACTCATTTCAGAGTTACTCAGTCGGTCAAGGATTGCTTATTCTGGGGTTACTCAGTCAGTTAGCACATACGTTTTTGCCAGTGATATAGTAAGGGGTTACTCAGCTGGTTAAAGGTTACTTATTCTAGGGTTACTCAATTAGTTAGCGCGTTTGTGTGAGAGTAACCCTTGACCGACTCATTAACCCCTGAAAAAGTAATCCCTGACCGAGAAATCCTTAACTGACTGAATAACCCTTGAATAAGTAACCCTTGACCGAGTAACCCCTGAATAAGTAATCCCGGTTACATAGTGTGACCAACAACATATAAAAATTTGTGTAATAAATGTGGCTAGTATTATTAAAATAGGAAATACTTTTGTATACACCCGGTTTACACAAATGTTAGTGTACATCCAGTAGTATAAGGGTAACTTTTAGCTAATTTTAGAATAACTTTTTACCTTTTTTTTGAAACTTTAAAAATAATACAATTTTTATATAAATAGACAATAAAAAAAAGTTTGGGAAATTCTCAATTGTGCTCACAAGTTTTTTAATTTTCTTTTTGGTAAACAACAAAAACTTTAATTATCTTTAATTTGGTACTCATGTATATTTTCGTTATTAATTCAATGGTGATATTAGTTAATCAATTTAATCATTTATTAACCATGGTTAGTTTTGTGTATTTTTTTAATAATTAATTATTTTTAAAAAAATTAAAAAAAAAATACCCCAACATCCTCAGTCACTCCCCCGCCAGCTGCCACTCTGCCAGCCCCAACCAACCCTGTCCCCTCAGCGCCAGTCGTGATAGACCACCCTGCTTCGGCGTCAGCGCCGACTCTCCTCCCCTGTTCCCATGTCGTGACACCGGAAACCCCTTAAAACAGCCTATGCCCCAATCACCCAATCCCCCTCCCCTTGTCGGGTGACCCAACTACCCATTCCCCTTTCCATGCATTCCCCTCATATTCCACTCCATTATCTGACCAACCCCCCGCCGACTAAAACCGGCTAACCCAAAAACCCACAACCTCCTACCTGAAACTATCTCGCAATCGCCTCCCTCCTTAAACACTCCCAAAACCGCATCGTCGTTCAACTCAATTGCTCCAAACCCGATCATCTCGCTACTTGACTAATTCCTCCGATTACCTTCAAATCTGGCACATAAATTCAGATTCCAACTCTTTTGAGCTCAAATCTCTTTTGAATTCGATTTAGGCTAATGGGTTTATAGGGTTTCGGCCGACAGCAGGAAAATTGGGTGGTGGTTTTGGCTTAGCGGGAAGGGTGATGGTCAAGGTGGTGATGGAAACATCAGCGCCGCGAAAAAGAGAGGGAATGACTAGTGAGGTTAGTGCCGGTGCCAGTGTCGTGGGTAGGCAAGGGTTGGGCTGGTGTAGGGGAGGGGGGAAGAAGTGTGTGGTGGTTTTTTTTTAATAGGGGTATTTTAGGCATTTCACTTCTCTTCATTTTAAAACATTAACCATGGTTAATATTTGTGTAAAATACTTAACTAATGTTACCACTAGATTAGTTTTAGAAATTATAGATTACCAAAGATAATTTAATATTTAAGTGTTTACCATTGAGAAAAAAGAAAAGCTGATGAGTACCATTTAGAATTTCCCAAAAAGTTTTATAAAGGTAATTTAATTACATTCAATCACTAATAATTGATTTTTAGTCATTTAAAATGTGATTTTTTTTTAATTTTTTTTACTAATAAAGCGTAGATAATTTTTATTTGTATTGGGTTATTCTTATGCATATTTGAATTGGTATTCATTTAAGGGGTAACTTTTGATTACTTTAGACTATATCTTATGATGGATGTAAAATAATTATTGTGCACCCATTTTTTTTTTTTAAAAAAAATGTGTTAAAATATATACTCCCTTTGTTTTTTTTTTTTTTTTTTTGGACATTTTGTGAAAAACTACTTTATAAAACACTTTTTTTTTTGCGAAAAACTGCCTAATTAAAAAATGTTGTAAAAAACTACTATATAGAAGGGTAAATGTTGTAAGACACTTCCATTAGTTGGAAAGTCGCCGTTGACTTTCATTTACGGCGTTAACCACATCACATGACTTTTAATTCACCCTTTCCCTCCTTTTTTCTTAATTGGCACGTGACATTATCAACGCTAGAAAATAAAAGTTAACGATGATTTTTGACCCAGGGTAGTCTCTTACAATATTTATCCTTTTATAAGGTAGTTTCTTACGATATTTTTTTTATTAGGTACTCGCAAGTGTTTTATAAGATAGTTTTTCAGGTAGTTTCTTACAATATTTTTTTTATTAGGTACTCGCATATAAAGTGTTTTATAAGATAGTTTTTCACAGAATGTCGTTGTTTTGTTTTAAATGTCCAATTTTAATAGGATACATATCCTAATAATATAAAATTTTGTGAAGAATAATACTCTTTAGATATTATTCACATATATATAAATTATATTTTCATTAAAAGTTAATATTCAAAAATCATAAATTGAAAAGATTATAACAAGTTGGTATTTAGCTATCCATCTCAAAGACTAGTTAAAAGATGTGTAACATAGAAAAAAGCTTCAATTGAAACGTGCAATTACCTTGGTACAATGGGAAGCTGGATTCATTCAAACTAGTATCCAAGAGGCTCAATGTCCTGAGTGAAGTGAGATCACTTACAGAGATGTGGCCACTCCCTAAATTGTTGAAATCCAACTTCAATACCCGTAGATTCTTCAAAGTGGAGATATTTGTTGAACCTGATCAGAATGACACTAGAATTGTTAATTACTAACATATGCACTACTTATACAAAACATAATGCTATATTATACACTTTATCTTTATATATTGCAATGCAAAAAGAACCAGAAGATATGATAATACCGTGATCCTCTACCAAGCCGTTGATGTTATTATTCGACAAGTCGAGATATATGAGTTGGCTGAAAGGACGAAATAATGTCACATTGAATAGCCATGGCTTTTTCATTGCATCTTCATCATCTCTCTCCACCTTCATGTCGAGGAATAGCTTGGTAACACGTCCAGAGGATACATTGCAGCGAACCTCAGACCAATTGCAACAATTAATCTCTTCGGGGTTGGACCATGGTATTGGAACAATATAATTTGAATTTGGGTTTGAATAATTTATATTTGGGTTTGAATATGAAATCATATATGCCTTAAGATCAAGTAAAGCAAGGCGCTCTTCTTCTAAACAACATTCTACATGACCAAATTGATGAACTAGAAAGGGTGTTACCAATAGTAGTAACCATATCAGGTATTTTTCTACTAATTGCCACTTAATCATCATTATTATTTCTAACACAGAGAATTAAGTTCAGACTCTTTAGTTTTAACTTGTGAATTTATGACTTTATATAAAGGGGTCTATATTCTATAAGCTAAGCACAGGCTGAAATTAAGTCAACTAGTGAGTCAATAGCATAATGCATGCTAAATTGCTAATAACGCAACTCCGTATAATTTTTTGCCAAACCTTGCATTACCTTGTCAACTTGTTTTAACTATACCCTTTTTCTATATGGGACTAGGACTTTGTTGTTATTGTTGTTTTTTTTAGCTTGCTTCATTAAGTATAGAATAGTGGATTAAAATTATTATTATTATTTTTATAATTTTTTGAAAAATATGTACGTATTGTAGTTGGATTAAAATTTTCAAAAAATTATATTTGCGTTGTAGATCTTAGAAGACTAACTAAGTCCATATTATAATGTGAAAAAAATGAATCAATCTGATATTCTTTATCATTAAAATAATTTGATAGTCATATTTCAAAGAATAGTGTAAGAACATCCCAAAAAAATATTATGTTTTTACTGATTATTGGAAATCGTTAAAAAAATTATGAAAATAATTATATGGTGAAACGATTCAATAATTGAGAAAAATAATGGGGCACATAGGGTGTCTTAATATTATAGTCAGGTTGATGTGAAAAAGGAGAAAATATTTTTTTAAAAAAAATAAATCTCTCAAGACTTTGACAAGTCAAGTCATGGATTATTAAAATAAATTTCAAAAGACTTTGGCCATTTTAAAGTCATGTAATTATATTATTGTTCAACAAAAGAACAAAAACCGATTGCGATTGATTTAGTATTCATGTAATTGATAATTACTACACATACATATTTACCCTCATATCTAAGTTAGAATATAAGGAATGAAAAGATGGAGGGATAAGTGATGGAGGTTTGATTCCTCACAGCCCTCATTTCTGTAACAGGGTGGGAGCCCCCTCCCTCTATTTTACCGTTTTAAAAAAATCCAAGTTAGAATATGTGGTTCACAATTACTAGCTAAACTCCCTAATACGTTAGTAGTTGCTACACGAAATTGAAATCCATTCATCATTTAAGCCAAAGCTTTCTTCATTGAAAGTCCAGTCAGTATTCAGTACAGTAGTCATTAAATAAAATATAAACAAATAAAATTAAGGTTTAAATTTAGTTGAGTCAACTTTTTATGTACTATTAAGTCAATGCAAAAAAAATAAAAACAAATTTATAAAAAAAAAATGAGTACAAAATGCAGAAGCTGCTTCATCTTATAATTAATTTTCCAGTCAAATTGATCTGTTTTGTGGAATAATAATAGTTATTTTTCAGAAAAATCGCTTTTGAGTAGTCTAAATCAGTAATTAAGGTAGTGTGAAATGTTCTTAAAATTCCACAATTTGGCTGAACTTGAATTTACAAGTGGCTTAGCTTAAAGAGGCCCAGTTGAACTGGTCTTCGTCTGCATGTTATTGATTTTACATCACATAACAATAAATGGCGAGGAGTTATTGACCATGCAAATATGCAATGCATTGACAATTTCACATTGTTAAGATGTACGAAATACGACAACGAGTAATATATATACCAAATATACGAAGTGCTTTGTACTCCGTATATGAGTCAGGATAACTACTCGTAATTTATAGGCCAATGAAGAGCTATGCCTATTTGACACTACACATTAGTTTGTCCTTTTTTTTTGTTTATTTTTACCAAGTTTAACTCCTACTTTGATCACTAGCCCAAATTAGAAACCAAATGTAATTTTGTAAAACTAACTTAAGATTTGTTTAAGTTATATTATCATGCTAAACGCCCAAACATTGACTTATTCTTGACATTTTTTTCCCATCACAAAATATGAAAATAGTATAGTGCACCCGGGTGCACCATGCGGTGCACCATGCGCATGGTGCACCCGGAAAGAACATTAGACATATTTTAAAAAACATGGACAAAAAAAAAAGAACATGCTAGTCTTTGAAAAAGAACATACCTGTGTTTGGCAAAAGAAACATGTTTGTGTTTGACAAGAACATGACATTATAAAGAACATAAAGTGTTTACAAAAAGAACATGTTATTTTTCATGGTTATTTGGGTGGTTAAACGTGTTTGAAAAAGAACATCATATTGACAAAAAAGAACATGTTCGTATTTGACAAAGATATAGGTGATCATTGGACGGACCGGGCCAAGGTTAAAAAATCAGCTCACTTCTCAAGTCCGACCAAGTTTTGGCTGAAGTTTTTGTGCCCAAACTTGCCCAAAATGGTCCGGCCGTGCGGACTTTTCGTTTTGAGTATAAAAAATCAACTAAAATGCATAATAATGCAATCCCAAACCCGCCCAAAAAGTAAAATTTATGGGCCGGGTCCGACCGAATTAGGGGGTGAAATTTTTTTGCCCAAACCCGTCCAAAATCAAGCCGGGTCGGTCTAACTTTGATCACCTCTAACCAAATAACATAAAGTCTTTACAAAAAGAACATAATAATACAATAAAGAACATGTTCTTTTTTCTAGTTACTCGGGTGATTGATTTTTTTTTTTTTTTTTTTTTTAATATACATACATTAAAGAACATATAGTTCAAACTCAAAGAACATATTAATCAAATTTAAAGAACATATTATGCTCACGTTCTTTATAAATATCTATAATGTTCTTTTTTTCGCCCATGTTCTTTTAAATATACCTAATGTTCTTTCCGGGTGCACCAACCATACATTACACAAAATACAAGCAAGTGTAAGCAAATTAATGTGAATGCCATGCCGTATAGGATGGTATTATTAGACTCATTGAGAATTTAAAATAAATCTCCGATAGATAAAATTGACAACCATTTGAGTATAATATAATTTTAGACAAATCCTATATAAAATTAAACCCATTTCAAAGTTTAGGCAAAAGTCTTATTAATCTAAAAAAAAAATCTTTTCTTAATACGTCTTGTGATGAGTTAGTTTAGACCACAGCCAACAAGCTTAAGCGATTTTTTTTTTTTTTTTTTTTTTTTTTTCAGATTCATAAAATAGTATAGAATTTCACGAAACTATTTCAAAAATAAAAATATTTTCACTCATCCACTGTCTAGTCCAAGTAGTAATTGTTTCAACTTTCAAACAAAACTAATTATGTCCATATTATAATGTGCAAAAATAAAATGATCATATATTTACCCTCATAATATTATGATAGTTATATACTACCTCCGGTCCAAATTACTCGCAACTTTTGAATATTTTATATCTCATAAATAATACCCCAAAGTTGCGAGTAATTTATACCGGAGGTAGTATTAAACGACCACTATAAAAACATCTAAAGAAGTGTGTGTGGCAAGTTGTCCTTAAACTCCAATCATAAACTTCAAACATTATTACAAGTAAGTCTCATAAGAAGGAAATACAACATAATCACTCATTACGGCGGTACAAAACTTTTAGAAAAATACAGAGTAATTTAATACAATAACCGCCATGACATTGGCAACCACCAAAGAATATACCAATCTACAAAATCAAAACAAGCTTGACGCCAACGAGGGTTGATGTGCAGAACTGCAATCGTTGCTAGAAATATAGTTGCACAGGACATTCCAAAGCTCCATAAGAAGTCTTGTACAAAGGTTTCGTCCTGGTCTCCATCTCCACCGTCTTTGGTCAAAGAACTAGGCGGCATCACTCGTGTTTGATTGTGTAAGTCACTTCCCGGGAACCCAAATAGTCCTGGGTTCCCACGATAGTTACTCTCATCAAAGCCACCAAACTGTCCGGACACGGGCACTCTTCCAGACAAATTGTTGTACGACACATTGAAGATCTCCAATGTGTTGAGCTCAACAAGTTGCGAAGGAATGTTGCCACTCAAATTGTTGAAGGAAAGGTCCAAACTCTCAATATTCTTCAAATTGGAAAAGCTACTTGGGATGGGTCCTGATAAATCGTTATAGGACAAATTGAAGGATTGGATATGTTCAAGCTCACCTAATTCTGGAGGAATCAAACCCGTAAGTTTGTTGCATGATAAATCTAATGCTGACATAGTTAGTTGGTTGTCTCCTATATAGGTGAGATAATCATTCTTTACAAGGACTTTCACTTTGTCTTCAACCTCTCTGTCAACAATTTCATTAGGATCATCAGATATCTTTCCAAATGATAGATTTTTGAAACATGGTGGTACCTCTCCGGATAGGTTGTTGTGTGATATGTCTAATATGTTTATATTAGCCAACTCACACAACTGTAAAGGTAATTCACCTTGTAGCTGGTTACCACCAAGTTGGAGTACTCTCAAATTTTGGAACTTACTCTGCCACCCTGGGATGTTGCCCATAAGATGATTATCCGCTAGATCAAGTGTAATTAGTTGAGAGAAATTTGATAACATATCCGGCATTGACCCTGTAAGATTATTCTTGCCTAAATGCAAATATTGCAGTAACGAAGGGTTGTAGAACGAAGGTATTATTTTCCCAATGAAGTTGTTGTCCGACAAATCTAAATATTGCAGTCCAAGCTTGGTTATTTCTATAGGAATGTGGCCTTGCAAAACATTATTTGAGACTGAAAGAAATGTTAACACGGAGAAATTACCAATCCAATATGGAAGCCTACCAGATACCTTGTTGTTGGAGATATCGAATAAATCCAGAGAGCTTGAACAATTAACAAGGGCATCCTTTATTTTCCCACCAAAATTATTGTTATTCAACTTTAACCATCTTAAAGAAGGTAGGTTTATATGGTCTGGAATTACATCTCCTTGCAAATTATTATATGATAAATCCAAACCTCTTAAGGAGCTTAAATTACTGAGCAACCTGCTTGGTAATTCTCCCGAGAAGTTATTGTGGGACATATCCAATTCATCAAGATTTGTCATCCGACTGATTGAAGATGGAATTTGTCCTTCAAAAGAGTTCTCTGCCAAGTCTAATGTTTCAATATTGGGAAGCACAAAACCAATAGTTGCAGGTAGCTCACCACTAAACTTATTGTTTGAGATTGATAACTCAGAAAGTGGTTTTGTATGGTTAGGAAGCTGAAGATTTCCAGTAAGAGAGTTGATATCCAGGATCAAATACTGAAGGTGAGAGTTATTGGTGAGCAACCAAGTTGGGAAAGGTCCCACCAAGTTATTGTTGGAAAGGACAATTTTAGTCAGATTGTATTGAAATGACAAAAAATTGGGAATAGTACCAAGTGGCTCATTCAACCTGCAATCACTTAAGACTAAGGATTGCAACTGAAAAGTGGGTGTCCATAATTTATCTTCTGTTTGGACTTGTAATAAGTAATTTCTTGATAGAGATAAATCCTGAAGCTTAGAATGGTTGGCCAAAGAATGCATGGAAAATTTGCCCTCAAAGTTGTTAAATGAGAGATCCAAGTATTGCAAGGACTTAAGATTTGACAAGTCTGGTAACTCCTTACTCAAATTGTTATAATGAAGATCAAGAGTCTGTAGGGATGTCAAGTTGTTAATACAAGGAGGTATGCCACCCTTGAAATTATTGAAAGAAAGATACAATTTCTGAAGATTCCTTAATCTACAAAGCCAAGTACCTGCAAGTATTAATTGATTTACGATCAAGTTTAGGAATTTAACTAAAATCCAATCCTTTATATTTTCCACTAATTGCCAGGTTTAGATTCTATGCCTAACTTTGTTTAATATATAAGTTCACAATGTGAGAAGCAATTCAAGTAAAGCTGTACAGATTATGTGATTAGCTGATTACTTTTTTTTTTAAGTTGCAAAATAACAAAATAATTTTTGTTGGTGATGGATCAAAACCCAAATTGGTCCTATTGGTCGTATTAATTTGTCATTGACCATAAATTTGTATATATATATATATATATATATATATATAAAAGGAAGTACTTAATTGAAAGAGTTGTGTGTTAAGCCATAGATGGGGACTTACCTTGGATGTCACTAGAAAAATAATTGTCACGCAAATCAAGTACTCGTAGCTTCCACAAATTTGACAATTCTGTAACGACGAAGAAGACCCAATAAATAGGAAGTATACATTATATAAAGGATATTTTGTGAAAATTTACCTTTTAAACTTTGAATTTTGCGAAAAACTATCCTAAAAACAAAATGTTGTAATTAACTACCTTATAAAGTATAAAATGTTGTAATTGACTACCTCCCACCGGAATAACACATTTGATTTTTATTTTTCGGTGTTAACCATGTTATGTGAGGGTCACATGACCCTTTAATGACTTAATTCCCCTTTTCTCCCAAATTTTCCCGCTTTATACCAACTCTTTTCCTCTACAAAATGTCTTTGTTTGGTTTTAAATGTCCAATTTTAATAGGATACATATCCTAATAATATAAAATTTTTGTGAAGAATAATACCCTTTAGATATTATTCACATATATAAATTATATTTTCATTAAAAGTTAATATTCAAAAATCATAAATCGAAAAGATTATAACAAGTTGGTATTTAGCTATCCATCTCAAAGACTAATTAAAAGATGTGTAACATAGAAAAAAGCTTCAATTGAAAGGTGCAATTACCTTGGTACAATGGGAAGCTGGATTCATTCAAACTAGCATAAGAGATGCTCAATGTCCTGAGTGACGTGAGATCACTTACAGAGATATGGCCACTCCCTAAATTGTTGAAATCCAACTTCAAAACCCGTAGATTCTTCAAAGTGGAGATATTTGTTGAACCTAATCAGAATGACACTTGAATTGTTAATTACTAACATATGCACTACTTATACAAAACATAATGCTATATTGCAATGCAAAAAGAACCAGAAGATATAATAATACCGTGATCCTCTACCAAGCCGTTGATGCCATTATTCGACAAGTCGAGACATATGAGTTGGCTGAAAGGACGGAATAATGTCACATTGAATAGCAATGGCTTTTTCATTGCATCTTCATCATCTCTTACCACCATCCAGTTGAGGAGTAGCTTGGTAACACGTCCAGTGGACACATTGCAACGAACCTGATACCATTTGCAACAATTAATCTCTCCGGGGTTGGACGATATATCTGTCGAATAATTTGGGCTTGAATATGAATTCATATATGCCTCAAGTTCAAGTAAAGCAAGGCGCTCTTCTTCTAAACAACAATCAACTTGACCAAATTGATGAAATAGAAAGGGTGTTAACAATAGTAGTAACCATATCAGGTATTTTTCTACTAATAATTGCCACTTAAGCATCATCATTATTTCTAACACAGAGAATTAAGTGCATTAACTCTTTATTTATAACTTGTGAAAGATATGCCTTTATATACAGGGATCTCCAAGCTAAGCGCCAATGGCTCGATGCCAATAACGCAATAATCATTTTGTTTTTACTCCCGATTTTTTCTAACCCATTAGCGTGTTTTAATAAGTGTGGAATACAATAGTGTGATAAAGACTTCAGCTCAAAATAAAAATTTAAAAAAAAAATGAAAATCCCTGTTATTTGCTCAAAGTGTCACACCTAGTACGTTTCATTGATAAATATTAATAAATGTTTTTTTTTTTTTTTTGACTGGTAATTACTAAATGTGTATAGTCACATAATGTTTTGTTTGATTTGCATCGACCAGGGATTAAAAAATTTCGTAATTATATTTGTGGTTAAACTTTTGCATTGATGTTTAAAAAAAAAAGTTGTGTATTTGACACCAGTAATGATAATATTTTTGTAAGTGTTTAGTTAGAATATATATTGGGATCAAATTATTTAATTTAAAGTTACAACAACTCAACAAGCTTAACTTGTTAGCACTTATAGAATGATAATTGTGTTCAATTAGAAGTAATGGTTGATGCTGGTGCTTGTTAATTACAGCAAGAAATGTCCTCCGTAAGTGTATCACCATCAAAAAAATTTTGTGGTGGGACCTCTTCTCCAGATGCAAAAGATAGTGATGAAATTAAGAGAGAATAAAACAAATTGAGAGGAGAGAGGTTAAATTTCAGAAAATTTGATGTAGGAAGATGAGAAATTGATTGCAATTGAATAGGGAAGGTGAGAAAATGAAGAGAGAGAGGAAATTGGGTTTTTACCTTTTAATTTGAACGGAGATGAAAACTAGTGAGGCCCACAACAATTTTCAATTCCGTCACCGAAGTTAGGTTGTGATGGTAAAATCTAACTTTATTTTTTTTTTATGAAGTGGTAAAATAAAACTTTTGATTGTGACGGTGGTAAAAGCAATTTTTTGATTTTTATCAGGTGGTAAAGGTCAAAATAACCTTAAAATTATTAGAAAAGAGAAACCTAACAAATGAGGTGAATGGAAATGACGAGACCGATGCATACAAATTAATCGTGATTATAGACCATTATTGTCAGCAGCAATACTCCGATGTTCGAACATCAATGGCCAGCTCCTAAATATCAATTCAGTAAAATTTAATGAAGCCAAGAAATATTTGGTGAGTTTTTAGTTTATTTGCATTTGGGTCTTTAGATTTATGAAGAGAGAAAGGCTTAGAATATAATACAGTATCAGTTTTCAAAATTAATTGCTTGAGGTAACCGATAACAACAACTCAACAAGTGAAATTATCTGAAAATGGATTACAGCAACTTATTGGTGCTTAAATTATTTAAACACTCAATAACCTTTACCTTCTCTCTTATTGGTGCTTAGATTATTTAATAAACTTAATCATTTAATTTTTTTTAATTATAACTCAAGATACATGGTTAGAGACGATAAAATAAAATAAATAAATAAAATACAATGTGGAATTAGTTTATGTTAGAATCTTTATCATCGTTCAGTCATAAAAATGAATAAGACATGAAAACTTATTTTTCAGTATTCTCACCGAACAAAACAAATTAAGAACAGGCATAGTCACACAAATAACCATTGTCGTCAGCCATATAATTTATAGCCCTGTCTACACGATAAGCTGAAAAAGACGTACGGAGTATTACATAAATTTGACCAATTTAACCATAATTTCTAACCCGTAAAACAAGGTTTTGTCCCAAAACACATTTTAAATTGAGAACCTAGGAAATTTTAAGCCTCAAATAATAACTTGCGTAGGAGTAGAAAATTCAACTGTTTTTCCTAATTAAGTTGTGATAAGTTGTACCCATCTAGCTAAGTACCAAAAGCCTTTGGTACGTACAAAATAATTAAAGCCCCTAAATAATTTTTATGGCTACCAAAAACCTATTTCACTAGACTTTGACTAGTCAAGTCAATGCATTACGTAGGGAAGGGACCAACTTATAAGTCATGTAATAATATTATTTAAAAAAAAATGTCCGATTGGGATTGATGTAATTGATAATTACGAAACATACGCTCATAATATCTAAGTTAGAATGTGTGGTTACAGTTGCAAATGGTCCATCCAAGATTCCAAGGAGAAATTACGAATTTATTACCCTGATTACCATGATAAATGGTCCATCCAAGATTCCAAGGAGAAATTACTAACGATAATATTATTTTTTTCTTGCAATAACTAATTTATTTATATATCGTAAATAATACTCTCCTATGTTATAAATAATAAGAATCGGAAGTATTATAAAACAATAGGTAGTCATTACTTCATTTATAGATTATCTATTGTTCGGCCTATTTTCTACAGTTTATCTTGATTTTTTAAAGTTACTAATTACCCTATCCTGCGATAGTTTAATTTAAGATTCATCTTGGTGTTCTGTATTTGGTATAATGTATTTCGTTAATGCTATTAGCTGAAAGGATAAGTTTGGTAAAAAAAAGTGGTGTGCATTTTATTGACGATTATATTTTATATACTTATTAAATCCATTGATCATTTTTTTAATTAAAATAGGGTTGCCTTTTTTTTTTTTTGTTATTGTAAATTGGTAGGGGGGATGGGAGGGGGGACTGGGGGAGGTTTTGAGGGTTATGTTAGGGGAGGGGGAATTTTACGGGGTGTGGGAATGGGGGGTTTTTGAGGGTGGGGGAGCCGACGTTTTTCGGAGATGGAGAAGGGTGGGGGCCGTGTTCCGGCGGGGGAAGAGGAGGGGTGGGAGTATTAGAGTTGATATTGAGGTATTATATATAGTTGATAATGGTGTATTGGTGTTCGAAAACTATTCCTAAATTTGCAAACATAATTAATCTGACTAGTGGACAGTGGTGTACGGGATAGTGCCGACACCGTTACGGATGGGTTATTCAAATACATTACATTGTTAACCATCCATTATTAACATATCAGTTTAACATCCATACCGGCCCTTTTCTCGGTCACGTGGAGAGCTGCTTTCAACCACCTAGGCACCTGGTGCCCACAAAGTCAACCTGCCACCTATGTCGATAGGTGGCACCAGCTTGATTATCTTCCTATAAATACCAAGCATATTTCATTATTAAGGGACAATATTCTCTCTCTCTCTCTCTCTCTCTCTCTCTCTCTCTCTCTCTCTCAACACTTTCTTGCCCTTTCATTTGTTCTTCTCGTGAGATTGCTAACTTTAGCATCATAGCGGTTATCCCCGGGTAATTCCCCGAGTTAGCTAATTTGTGCTGATTGTGCAGGTTCTTAATTGGACTTTAAACCATTACAAACCCCAGGACTCACAGTACCGGAGCTTACCCGGAACGAGTGCAAAACCTACATTTTAGCTCTTATCATAGAATGACATTGAGGTTTAAGGCTAATGCTGCAGATCTTGATTGTTATATTTATATGTGTACAATTGGAGGTGATACAGAATGTTACAATTGCACCATAAGTCCATAATTAATGATCGGAACAACTTTTAAAGACGACCTTACAACTTTATCAGCCCTATCCAATGGATCAATTGGGCTTTAATACTTTGGGCTTTATGAAAAGATTAATATGTGACAACTGACATGGGCTTGCTTTCGTCAGCTGTGTAACGAGAAGCAACATATATATATGCCCGTGGGCCAATGTTGCTTACATGTAAACGTGTTGTATTTTTATATTATTTGAGAGAAAATACGTCAAATAACTCCTTCGGTTTCTATTTTCTTGTTCTATAATTTATATTGGATTGCCTCTAAAAACACAAAAATTAGTCGTTATATGTTTGTTCTATAATTTATTTTGGATTGCCTCTTCAAAAATAAAAACTACTCCGTACTTCAATTACTTATGTATTATGGAGTAACATATTTCCTCTAGTTACCTAATTGCATACATTAATGAAATCATGAGAGTGAAAACAACAAAGAGACTTCAATTCACTAGCAGAATTTTGGTTCAAATATTAATAGAGCACATTTTACCTACGGGATGAAGTATTACATACTAAGTCATCATAATAAAGAAAAAAGTTGGAAGCAATAGATTATTTTAATTGCATAAAAAAAATAGATTATTTAAAAATATGAAATTATTTTTTTTGGTAACACAAAACATAGAATGTTGAAAATCAAAAGTGAAAGAATGAACATAAAGAGCTCAAAAATCATAAAAGCAGTAATGATTCAATAAAAAATAAAAAATAAAAAATAAAAAAATTACAACAATATTGAGTTACTTGTTTCAAAATGGGAAAAAAATGTGAACATTTTATTTTATATCTTCTTGGTAAGGAATAAGGATCATATATACATATGCATTTGTTAAGTTTATTTGTTTTGTCAATGCCTATGATGGGTAAGTTCATATAACTATTTGAAATCATGTACATGTGTTTCATACACAAGACACTTTAGTGGAATAACAAGTAGATGACTTCAAATGATGACAATGGATCATGCTAATATAGAATCTACTTGAAGCGGCACTACCCAAAACAAAGCTTGACGTGAAACGTGATGAACCTATGCAATCTTAATCTAAAATGAGTATGATAGTAAGTGGACTTGGACCAACTCTAAGACTATATAAAGTTCATCTTGTTTAAGTTAATACTTGTATCAACTTTTTTTTTGAAATAATTAGGTCAGATCTTTTTTTTTTTTTATTATTATTATTTATTTTTGAATATTTTTTTTTCATAACTTATAAAATTATGAAAATTTCATAGTTAAAAATTACACATTAATACAAATCCAATGACAGTCTCATTCAATGTTATTTTTTAACAGCAACTTTTTGGTGCAGTAGGTCACACCATGCGACAAGGGTTACCCGAGTTTTTTTTGTTAGGGGTTACTTGATTTTTCAGTCAGGGGTTACTTGATTTTTACAGCCAGAGGTTACTTGAGTTACTCAGTCAGGGGTCATTTGAGGGGTTCGGATAGGGGTTACTCGAGGGGTTCACTCAGTTAAGGGTTACTTGAGTTTCTCAGTCAGGTTTTACTCGAGTTTCTCGGTCAGGCCACATACAAAAAATTGTGATGCAAGTAACCCCTGACCGAGAAACTCAAGTAACCTCGACAACTCGAGTAACCCCTGACCGAGACACTTAAGTAAGTAACCCCGACAACTCGAGTAACTCCTGACCGAAAAACTCGAGTACGTAACCCCGACAACTCGAGTAACCCCTGATCGAAAAACTTGAGTAACCCCTGACCAAGAAACTCAAGTGACCCCAGAAACTCGAGTAACCTTTGACCAAGAAACTCAAGTAATCGCAGAAAATCCAAGTAACCACTAACCGAGAAACTCAAATAACCCCTGACACAGAAACTCAAGTAACCCTTGTCGTACGATATAACAGGCCGCAAATACAAATTTGTGATTTTTTTTTAATTATTTTACGGATTTGTATATAAATTTGGTTTAAATTTGCTCACATTTAAAAACCAATTCAGATCATGTAAATTGAACATAGCCTAAATCCCAACCGTTTGATGGATTGTACGTGTTTCAGTGCTAGGTTTTTATTTTTTATTTTTTTTTTTTGGGGGGGGGGTGGTGGATGGAGAATCTTGCATAGTTGCATATACGAAGTACAAATTTAATTTTAGTTTATGGGGTTTGGAGTTTGCTATTCGTAAAGGTTTTTTGAAAATCTGGATTTATACAGATTGTGCTGCCCTCCTTGCTCTTCTTCTTCCTTCTGGTTCAATGAAAATCTCTGCTTGGTGGCTCATTCAGGAGTTGCGGGCTTCGGTTCAGTCTCTTTTGGTTTGCCAGGTTCAAAAGGTTACTCGTTTGTGGGTCAATCCTGCTCACTGGTTGGTTGGTTGTGCCCGGCGTCGTCAGTAGTTTTTTTGGGGTTGACAGTTGTTGTTTGGTTGTTGTTCCTTTTATTTGATAGCTCTTTTGTCAAATATATATATATATATATATATATATATATATATATATATATATATATATATATATATTGATCAAAATGGCAATTTTGTCTAGGTGACGATAAAGCATGTGGCCCATTACCATCTTTAGCTATGATTTACTCATTAAATACTGGTTTGTACTCGTCTAAAATGCATTCCTACACACACTTATTTATACTTCTATTTTCGTATTAGTAATTGATAAAACAAAACCTTATCCAAAATTTTTGTCATTCTCAATCATCAATTTATCATAATGATTATATCCTCAAATAAATGTGAATGTGATGTATAGTGCATATACTCGATTGATTAGATGTACCACTTTTACCCAAAGTGAAATTCTTGACTACTATACATTTGACAAGTAATAGTAAAAGCAAAATTGGAAATTAAATCCTACTTTAGAAGCATAATTAGTACTCAAACTCTTTGTAGTCGACAAAATAGACAAATATACCCAAGATTCGAATAATAATACTAGTGTTGGAAATAAGGTGGGAAAAGGCATGCTAATATACAATTGTTTACATAGAGACTTGAAAAATCATCTAGATGGCCGCCAATTCATCAAATGTTCGTCGACTAGTACGTGAATGTCATAGTAGTCAACTATTTTTTTATAATTTTTTTTGGTAATTTAGATCAACTAGTAGCTAGATTTAGCATTTGATTAAGAAAAATAATGAACCCAATCTAGTTTAATAGGGTGAGATATTTTTGCTACCAATTTATTATAAGCCTTATTTGACAATAAAATTTATACTCTAAGGGCTTGTTCATATTTACTGAACCGAAATGAGTTGAACTGAACTGAACTGAACTGATTGAAGTTGAATTGAACTGAACTAAACTGATTGAAGCTGAACTGAACTGAACTAAGCTGAAATGAATATTTCATGAGAGAGGAAAAATAGGAGCTGAACTGAACTGATTGGAGCTGAACTGAACTGAACTGAAATTAAGTTGAAGTGAACAAGCCCTTAGGGCCTGTTTTCTTACGTTGAAATTCAGTTCAGTTCAGTTCAGCTCGGTTCAGTTCAGTTCAGTTCAGGTCCTAATTTCCTTCTCTTATAAAATATTCATTTCATTTCAATTTAGTTCAGTTCAGTTCAGCTCGGTTCAGTTCAGTTCAGTTCACAATCCATTGTATGAAAGAGTATACTCTTCAGACTTTTTTGAGTAGTTCACCGAATTTATTCTATTGTTTGTAATTTTATTTACCTTCATATGTCAATAATAATAATAATAATAATAATAATAATAATAATAATAATAATAATAATAATTTATTCTATAGTATGAGGCTCGTTGTCAGGCGATTGGTTATGGGTTCATTCCCTTCTTCTTTTCTTCGTTTGGTGAATTAGAGTAGGAGGTTGTTGCGTTGCTTAAGCAAATTCAGAGGTTCTCGACGACGCAAGACATTGGAGCACGTGCTGCAGCTCATATTTTTACTAGGGTAGACTTTACTATTGCTAGAGGAGTGGGGGCCCATATTGTATCTCGGCTTCCCACTAATTTATTGTAGGTTGTATGACTTTTGTTTTTGAGATATAATAATAATAATAATAATAATAATAATAAATAAATAAATAAATAGATAAATAAATAAAAAGACAGTAGTTTTAAGAGTTTAAATTAGCTGAGTCAAAAAGTTAGAATTGCTAAAGGTAAAGCATTTAGTGTTTGATTAAATCAAATAAACTCTTATATGATAGCCTTTTAATGTTAACTTAGGGATTGTATGTAAAACCTAGCTAAAACAAAATAAGGCTATTTTGGGAGGTTGTATATACCATATACCATGCATCGTCATCTATTTTTTTTTATTTTTATTTACTACGAAGCATTTTAATGTTGTAGTTATTAATTTTTTTTTTATATATAATATTTTACCCAATATTTATATCTAACCGTTAAAAATTTGGAGATACATCTCCTTTTATAACAATTATTCACTAAAAATGATTTAGATAATTATTTATCTTTCTCCATATATAATGAAAAATAAATGTTTAACACTCAATAATACGGTCTGAAGAGAGTGAAGTATAGCTCAAGTGGTTAGAGCTCCCTTCCAGATTCCATGAGATCATGGGATCGATTCTCACCCCTGCCCTTGTGGCTCTCTAAACACCAAAAAAAAATAATACGGTCTGAATAAATTAAATAGGAGTATAGGACTCATCAGCATGATTAATGCTATTGAAGTCGACGTGTTTAGAACACATATTAGTAGTAAGATCCCATAAAATAGATTGTTTTTTCTGTTTCTAGCCAGGCATGCATGTTTAGCGCAATAACTATCTTAGGAATCGATATGATTTTTATACCCAATGATTTATAGTACGTATATCTATTGTTTAACATCTACCATGTGCAACTCCACAGATTATGCAAAGAATAAGAATAATTAATGACCTTGTTTAACATTATCAACGACATTGTCAAGAGATTGGTTACTTAGAATGTATTAAATATTGTAAATATTAATTAATACTGCATTATTGCCCAACTATCCATAAAATAAATCATGAATAAGACTCCCCAAGAAGGGAGTAACAAGGCCTTGAAATATGATTATCCTAATATTAGACACTTTGAAACGGAACATAATCGAGAAATTAATTAAAATAGAATATCTTTTTTAGTATGTCGTGTAAGTTGTATACGAGTATTATTTTATATCTTATGGTATATGTATGTCATATCATTAGTTAGTACTTACATTTTTTATTAATTGATACATTTTGTTTGACATTATATATATACATAAATTACTTTGACTCTCTTTTGTGGATATTTAGTTAAAGGGGAAAAAAAATCATACGTAATATTGTTAGATTTGTTTTAATGTATAATTACAAAAATTAATATAATTTTTTGCTTATTAATAATCAAATTTATTAATGTGTTATTATTAGCATAATAAAGAAGCATGTCAATTAATATGAAATGGACAAAAATTAAATAATATTTTCAGCTTCCATTGATCAATGTCATCTCCATATAACTTATAATTGGACTGTCAAGTTTGAATTTTATGCTATATTTTTTACTAGGATTTCTTATGACATGGAGTTGAATCACCCTTGTTCCATTAGTCAATATATGAGTTTAAAATTGAATTAAATTGTAATTATATGTCCATAGACATAATTTTCTATAAACCTCGAATCCCGCGTTTACACGTAAGACCTTTCAAAATTTTGTAGCAAAGTCGTTGCAATGAGCTCATATGAGTAGTGTAGAATTTTTGACGCACAATTGTCTCTTAAAGTGTCAGCTATGCACATTAAGTGACGTGTAGTGGATTGTGATGAGGGTGCCTAGTGAGAACAACCAAGGGCAAGTTATTGTAAGAAATTAGTTTTTTTTAGATATTAACATTAGAGTTAATTGTATTAAATTAAATATATACATTACATGCATCAAAGCAACAATTTGACATCAATTTAAAAACAACCACATGATAATGGTGCATTATATAGTTCAACTTCGGATTTTAATTATCCATACGTGCAAAATAAAAAAAGGTGAAAGCAATTTAGTTTTTGATCAAAGGAGTAAAATTTCACAATCATTCTCTTATTCTCTAACTAACTAACTCAATGGCATGTTGCTTTTATTATGACTGCAATGTCTGCAAAAGTGCTTCACTATATTTATGTGTTGAATCTATTGTTGTCAACATATAAGTTGTCTTACATTGAACAAAGATGAGTAAAACTACCACTTTATAAACTAGTAGATCAGAGTTACTTATACTATCGCAAATTAGTTTCAAAGTGGTATCTCATTTAATTACGCTTGTAAGCGAATCAAAATCTCCTCTAGCTTTATCTAGTTACCTTGACATATTTCACTTCTTCCTTGTGTGGTACAATACGTGTTCAATTATAGTCTTCTTACACATAAGTATCAACTCTAATGCCAAGATCAATATTATTTGTAAGCAAGATAGCTACCACTTGTTATTAATTTTGATCTAAAACGTAACTAAATGACACAAGTATTTCATCATCAAATCGTGTGAACCATCGATGAAGTCAACCATAAAGTCTTTTTCCATCTATATATATCATGCACTATCATTCGTATATGACTTCCTGACTAGTCACATTTGGAACATTATTGTTCCAATTAATATACTGTGTATATATTATCATCATTATCACGATCATATACTTTTCTTTTGTCTAACTAACCTAATTTTAATACTACATGTCTAATCTTATTCGGTTATTTTCCTTAATATACACATTTTCACTTCACATTATCCTTATTAGTAAGTTAAGGTCACCTCATTTACTCATTTTCTCAACGTATAGTCCTACATATATACTACAACTTAAATAACATATATCTTGATTAGTCTCAATAGCTAGCCATGACCGTTGGAGGCAATGGTGGGCTCCACTTTGTGGTACGAGTCATCACGGGGCGGTGGTTCATGGTGTTTTCCACCCTCCTAGTGATGTCCATGGCAGGGGCTACGTACATGTTTGGATTGTACTCGCCGGACATAAAAAGGTCCCTAGGGTATGATCAAAGTACGTTAAACCTCCTTAGTTTTTTCAAAGACTTGGGGTCTACGGTAGGAATACCCGCCGGTCTACTTATGGAAATCGCACCACCTTGGGTGGTTCTAACCGTGGGTGCGATCCTCAATTTCTTCGGTTACTTTATGATTTGGCTAGCTGTTTCAGGCCATATAGCCAAGCCTGCCGTTTGGCAAATGTGCCTCTATATTTGTATAGGTACGTGTTTTTAATTAGTATTGATATGTTATGTTACATGCATTTTATCTTCAAATATATATATTAGCATCGATTTTATGATATTAATATTTGACACCATCATTCGTAAATCGTAACAAATAGCTAATCTCATATATTATGTCATTTGCTTAATATTGCCAAATTGAGTAGTTATCTTCGTATATACGTTCGCTATTTTAATATTAGATAAGTGTTAGCATTTTCTCTTGTTGAATCACCCTAGTTGTATTAGTCAATTTAAGAGTTTAAAATTGAATTACATTGTAATTATATGTCCATAAATATAATTTTCTATAAACCTCAAATCCCGTGTTTACACGTAAGACCTTTCAACTCTTAAATCGTCATTTACAATATATTCATTGAGAGTGTATTTGCATCATAAATTATTGTTTGAAGAACTAAGAATTATTGTTATGTTGTGTAAATTACCTTTCTTATATACGGATATGAGTACTAGTTACAACATGTATATAAGACCTTTTTCCCAAATATTATACTAGTTTAGAAATGTAAACCTAGGAAGAGACACTAATATAATACATAACCATGCATAGAAAAGTAAGGAAGATTTGAACCCTACATCTCTAAGATAATAAGGTTACAAGTTTTATCAAGTGAGCCAGTCTTGTTTGGTACCAAGCTCTGATCGTCTCAATTTGCATCTTCCATTTGACCTTAAAATAAGAAATTTTTAATTAGATAAACAAGTGAAACAAGACTGAATAATATAATTATATTACGAAGTATACTAAAAATGTCATTTCAAATAGTCTTTTATATGAGGGGAATTATAGTCTAATTAATTAGGTGATGTATTGGGTTATATATTTCGTAGTTTAAATTTCAACAAGGATAAAATTATGAAGGAAAGTAGGCAACGAATGAGCAAGAGGGAACACTGAACAGGAATTTGCCCCTCCTAAATTTACGAGATTGCAATATCAATAGTTTTCTAGACAACGGCATCAAGTGATTTTAAATTTAGTCTAGTGGAGACGCAATTTGCCTTTATAAAACCATTTTTTTTCAAAAATAATTGTACTAGTATCATTTTGGATATGAGTCAATATATGACATATCTACATATTTTGTTTGACCCACGAATATACAGTAAAGCAACTAGTGCCACAAGGCCCACAACTCACCAAATAATGTGACAGCTCTAGAGAAAGGGGTCTTCGAGATAATGCATCCATGTATGTACCAAATTGGCTAATTATATGGCTAGAACAGATTGACTTATATTAGATTATTTTAAAATTGTCTGAGCATCCCAAAAATCCACCATTCGTTCATGCATCCGACCACACACCAAATTTTAATTTAGGTTTTAAATGAGCAGTAAGATAGTTATAGATACAACAGTTTGCATTATGATGAATTTACATTTTTTTTTTTAACCGAGCTTTGTATGCTTTAGCAATTATATATATATAGAATATAGCCTAATCCTTACTTTTTTCGTAAAGTTATATGTACTAAGACGGTTTTACACCTAAGTAATCTACAAAACGATGTTGAACAACTTAAACAAAAGTAATCCTCCAATGTTCTCATGAAAGACCTCTTATTTATTAATTTTAACTTGTTTAACAATTTCAATATTACATCCGTTTTATACTATTTGCAGCGATTAGACATTTTTTCTCTCTAGTTTATATCAAATCGTTGCAAATAGGAGGTAGTATATATTCATATGTCATGTTACTCATGTATAAAATTATAAATGACCAATCCTAGCCCTCATACTTACTAGCAAGTAACAGCAATAATAAGTTTGTCATGTTGCGATTGGGGTAGCTGTCTACTTATGTCTGTTATATATTCTCTGTGATTGAGTTATTATTGGTTAGTCGGTTGTCAGTTAATGTTGCTTGTATTTTAATATTAAATGATATAAGAGTCTTCAAAGGTTTTTTTATGTCTTATTATCAAATACTCACATCGTTCCGTTCCGTTCCGTTCCATTGAAATTGCCATAGGAAAATTGTTTATTTTAATGTGCATAAACTACTACTACTAGGAAGCTTCATACAAATCTATAATAATGAAAAAATGTAAAATTTAATATGGAGTAGTTTCCACTAAAGTAGTTTTAGATCCTATATTGGGTTGTTAGTGTCAACTTTTTTCTTATGAGTAGGACCTACATTTGATTAACCCTTTCGCATTGTAGTCGAAACTTTGTGACTATTTTTTAGAGAAATGAGATTGAACTCGTAATCTTAAAAGTAGAAAATTGGACACGTAATTAAAACCTCTGCTCTATTCTCCTTTATATAATCTTTGTATAGTCATCTTCAATTTCATACGGCATGATTTAGCTGATAATAAGGAGGGCATATTATTATAGGTAAGTTGATAAAGCATGAGCTTTTTCTATGCAAGTTTATCTTATTTGAAGTTAATTATAAATATCACTATAGAAATGAATATTAAACTATTAATCCACACATTGTCAGATCTTCATCAGTATAATTTCATTTCAATTAATCACATAATTTTTTTTAACCACTTTTGTATTAAAAAACCAACCAATTGAATAATACATCGAGAATCTTTGATAAAACAAAGTAAACTAACAAGCCTAGTTAAAAGCGCATGATCATATTATATTAAAAGTAAGACAGCTAACAATTCATACAACAACTTGATGAGAAAATTGATTACATGACCTAAATAATTCAACCTCAAATCCTGCAAAATCTGTTTGAATTCATACTTGCTCTCCAATAACATGGGCTAAGTCAACTATAAGGTCTCAATCTAGAAAAATATCCCAATAATAAACATTTTACAAAGAGAAAATTTGACCATTCACACTTTAAACAACGTTCCTATATATGGTCATAATCTTATCTACTTGCACATTAATTGATGATATTATACTAGTATACTACTATATGTGTAACATTATTTCTACATATATGTTCACTCTTACACTATAGTAAGCTCAACTTCAACTCTCCCTCCCTAAACAAATTAAGTAGCTTTTATTAGCGACGATGGTGGTTGATGGTGGCGGAGGTGGTGGTGGACTTAGTTTCGTAGTACGGGTCATAATGGGACGGTGGTTCATGGTGTTCTCCACCATCCTAGTGATGTCGGCGGCAGGAGCCACCTACATGTTTGGGTTGTACTCTAAGGACATAAAAAAATCCCTAGGGTATGATCAAACTACCCTTAACCTCCTTAGCTTTTTTAAGGATCTAGGGTCTACGGTAGGGATACCTGCGGGTCTATTGATGGAGATTGCGCCGCCTTGGGTGGTCTTAGCCGTGGGTTCTGTCCTTAACTTCTTTGGCTACTTCATGATATGGCTCGCGGTTTCTGGTCGTATAGCCAAGCCTTCTGTTTGGCAAATGTGCTTGTATATTTGCATAGGTATGTGTTTACTTTCTCTAGTTTATGCCTCTACTTAATTTTTTTAGAGTGCCAAAGCCAAAAAGCCTCTGCTTTCTCCAAAACTTTCTACAAAAATATGAAAAATCTTTACTTGAAGATCTCATATCTTTATATCTTGAAATTTTCATCATAATATAATACTTCGTATAATATAATGTTATGCGGAGTATTATATTATGATAAAATTTTCAAATATCATATCACCAGGCCATATTGATCGATTTTTTCTTCATGTTAATTAGCACTCAAAAGTTTAGGTTTATCTTTTAAAAGTATACATGTGCATAGTTAGTTTTGTTATTCTAACTTAGTAACTTATATTGCATCTTCAAAATTTATGTGGAGTTGGTAGAATCCATTTAGCTTTCAATGCGACCATTATTTTGAAATTTTGGAGTGCGAATTATATTATATTGTTGCCTTGTTGGTGGGTAAGTTACATTTGTTGAGTCGTCGGTGACTTTTAAACAAGGTGACTATTATTGGTGATACAACAATTGCATCTAGTCTAATATATTAATATTATGTGTTACTTTGTATATTTTTCTTAGCATATATCCTTGCACTTACATCATGTATATCTTTGAAAAGTCTTAGTAAGTAGTCCACACTATATTTAATTGCAAATGCCATTCATACTCTTCCTTGCCGGATGGTAATAAGGACTTTAGGCCTGTCAATAATATATAGACATGCAGTTATTACAATTTGATAAGGTTTGTCACGTCTACATCTCTAAATTAAGACAAGATGATGCATAAAAGTTTTTAAAATAACTTTTATAGTTTTTTTTTTCTTTGCTCACGTTAGATTCAAACACAATTATGATCTAAACTAGCTTAGATTGATGTATATCAAGAATAAAATTAATTAACACCGAGTGTACTCTACATTAATTAACCTCTTTCGTGACAATAGCCTAGACACCCTATAGGAATATCTAACGAATCTGATTAATAAGTCTCAAACAGTTACAACCTACACGTACGTACGACGTATTAATTACACTTATCTTAAATCTTATAAGAATATTTTTTTATTTTTGAGGCAAATATAAGAATAATTACTTGTAATTTTCAATAGCAATCTTTTGATATAATGAGCCGAGTGCCCAGGGACCATGGAGTCTATCTACCATCTACCTAGAACAACATTAAAAAGCAATAAATTATGTATCAATCTTGAATAAATAATTAGTCTGGTTTGTTTGACTTTGTACTTAGAGAAGTAGCTACTTGAACTAAATCACGTGTATTGGCGAGCTAGCTAGTTACAGCCTACGTACAAGAACAACTGAACAAGTAGAAGTTGCGGCAATTTTTTGTCATTTTGCGTAAATGTAGCTGGAGATATTCTAATAAAGTTATACAAGTAATTACGGTGTAGTAGATAATGATTATAATAAATCCAATATTCTGCTTTTTGTTTATTGCTCTAAGTACAGTGTTTGTTTTCTTATGGTGTATATTGCCAACTTTATTTAAATTTATTTAATTTTTTTTTTAATTATGATTTACCAAAACTTATAAAAGGCTTTGTTTGATCCTTTGCTAGCTTATGTTTTATTAGGAGTTTAGGACTCCTATTACTCATTTTCCATTTTGGTTCTTTTTTTTTTTTTTTTTGTTCTATTCACATTGTTTTATTCTATTTTTAGTGTACATCTTTTATCTTTTCGCCCTTTATTCTCATATTCTATAATTAACTTATTTCTGACAAAAATACACATTTTGTATATCATCTCTTTACCTTCATTTTACTTTGTCTTACCGTCAATATAATATTACAGTGAATATAAAAGAACCAAAAAATATATATAATAAGACAAATTTAACAAAAGATCCCGACATAGCTATATTATTTTTAGTATAACATTGGTCAAACATGGTATAAATAAATAGTGTAAAAGTCCATCACAAGTGGTGCATGCAAGTATTAAAGTACGGAAGAAGTTCAATAAAAATATCATTTGTGTACGTGTTTTCAATCAAAGTTGAAATGGAAGATCCATAATTAATAACTCATACATTTTGTATTGTGATATGTAGGTGGAAACTCTCAATCATTTGCAAACACCGGTGCACTTGTTACTTGTGTAAAGAACTTTCCAGAAAGCCGAGGAGTGGTCTTAGGGTTGCTAAAGGGTTTTGTTGGTCTAAGTGGTGCTATCATAACGCAACTCTACTATGCATTGTATGGTGGGAAGAACTCCAAAGCCCTAATTCTCCTCATCGGTTGGCTACCAGCCGCGATTTCACTAGTATTCCTACGCACCATCCGGTTTATGAAAGTTGTTAGACAAAAAAATGAGGTCAAATTGTTCTATGAGATTCTCTATATCTCCCTTGGACTCGCCGGTTTTCTCATGATCATGATCATACTACAAAAGCAGTTAAACTTCAAAAGAAGTGAGTTTGTAGCAAGTGGTGTGGCGGTAGTCATTTTGCTCCTTTTACCTATTTTAACTGTGGTCAAAGAGGAAATTAGGCAATGGAAGAAGAAGCGAGAATTGTTACAAAATGCTCCTAAGGTAGATGTCGTCGTTAACAATGGTGAGGATAAGGAAGACAAGGTTAAGGAGCTTCCTAATAAATCAACTCCTCTTGCATCCGATGAGGTAGTTGCAACATCAAGAGAGGCGGATTCCTGTTTTCAAAATGTGTTCCGTCCTCCAGAGCGAGGAGAAGATTACACTATACTACAAGCACTCTTTAGCACAGACATGCTCATTCTATTTCTTGCTACCATATGTGGAGTTGGCGGTACATTGACCGCGATTGACAATTTAGGTCAAATCGGGACATCACTTGGCTATCCGACAAAAAGCATAAGCACCTTTGTGTCCCTAGTGAGCATATGGAATTATTTGGGTCGTGTCGTATCAGGTTTTTACTCGGAACACTTATTAAAGAAGTACAAGATTCCAAGGCCTCTTTTTCTCACTTGCATGCTCCTACTCTCTTGTGTTGGGCACCTTCTAATTGCATTCAACGTTCGTAATGGGCTTTACGTTGCATCTGTGATTATTGGGTTTACCTTTGGGGCCCAATGGCCTTTACTCTTCGGTATAATATCGGAGTTATTTGGGCTCAAGTATTACTCAACTTTGTACAACTTTGGGTCAGTTGCAAGCCCAATAGGAGGTTACATTCTCAATGTGAGGATAACGGGCCATTTATATGATAAGGAGGCCAGAAAGCAATTGGATTCTTTGGGCCGGCCCAGGATAAAAGGGGAAGAGCTAAATTGTGTTGGGCAAGAATGTTTTCGTTTAGCATTTCTTATAATCACAGCAGCAACTGTTTTTGGTATGTTAATTTCATTGATTTTGGTGGTAAGAACAAGAAAGTTTTATAGGAGTGATATTTACAAAAAGTTTAGGGATGCGGCCGTAGTAGAGGAGGATGAGTTGGTAAATGGCGGTGCTATGGTGGCAACAAACGGAGCGAAAAAGGGGAAGACGACGAAGGTTGGAAGCTAAATGTGTTTAGTTTGGCAATTTTTCGAAAACATATGGGTAATATAGTGTAATGGTCATATATTAAGTACATTATTGATGCATGAAATGCATGGTAGACTGGTCTGACCAAGAAGAAGAGCGAAATATATCATTTATGTCTAGTGAATTTTTAAGAAATGACTATTGTAACGATGGTGAGTTAATATATAGATGAAGATAAAACACGATATGTTAATGTGTAAAGAGAAAATCGTTATATTAAAGTAACAAGTGTGACACTTTTATTTTTGATTTGTAGCAGTTTGTGCTCCTATTTTGCAATCTAGTATTGGGTACAATGCTAATTTCTTTGTGATGATAACGCCTATGAAAATTACGGAATATCAAGGATTAGCTGTTACGTGTTGCATAACAGACATAAGTCAAATTAGAACTTTTTATTATTATTATTATTATTATTATTATTATTATTTATTTATTTTTATTGTGAGCCTCAAGGACAAGGGTGGGAATCGATCCCAGATCTTCTGAAATCAGGAGGGAAGCTCTAACTACTTGAGCTATCTCTCACGACCTCACTCCTATAACATTTTATAATTTGAATGTATTTGGGCACTATTGATTCTTACAAAATAATATTGTACAGGATAGAAAGAATAACCAAGTCCAATTAATCATAGATTTGATCGATAAAGTATATATAAATTAATCCTGGGCTTTAACCATCTGCTTAAATTTAAGTATTACTCTTGTACTTTGTAGTCATTTTATTATGTTAAAATAACCTAACATAATTATAATGTTAATCTAAAAATCTGTATGTAATAAGAGTATTACATGATTTGCATCGTACTTATAATTGAAATGTAGGTGCAAAGTCGCAAGCTTTTTCAAATATTGGTGCACTTGTTACATGTGTGAAGAACTTTCTCAAAAGCCGAGGAGTTGTCTTAGCCCTTAAGCTTGCTAAAGGGCTTTGTTGGTCTCAGTGGCGCTATCATAACACAACTCTACTATGCATTGTATGGTGATGATGATGGAAAAAATTCTAAGGCCTTGATCCTCTTCATTGGTTGGCTCCTGCCGCGATTTCATTTGCATTCCTACATACCATTTGATATTTCAATTTGTAAGTCGAAAAAATGAGGACAATGTCTTTTACGATCTGCTTTATATCTCCCTTGGCCTATGGCCTCGCCGGTTTTCTCATGGTTATGATCATACTTCAAAACACCAAAACCTTCACATGAGGTGAGTACATTGGAAGTGGTATAGCCGTTATTCTTTTGCTTCTTTTACCTCTTTACAGCGTGATTAAAGAAGAATACAAGGTACAAAAAAAAAGTGGAGAGGAGTTGGAGAGTGTATCCAAGGTTAATGTTGTGGATTACTTTAGTCTATCTTATGATAACTTAATGAAAATCCGTCTTAATCATAGTTTTGTGAATTGCCTTTAATGCCTTATAGGAGATTTGTTTGTTATATCTTATACATGCATAAATTACTATTGCTACGAAGCATTATACAAATATTAATGTAAAATTACTATTTCTACACAACTTTATCTTATTTTATAAAATGAATTATATTTATCATCAAACAAATAAATTTTAAACTAAGCTAAGCTATTAATATATACATTGTCAGATCTTCAATAGTATAATCTCCTTTCAATTAATAATTAAAGATTTTTTAAACCATTTTTCTTAGCAAACCAACCAATACATGAATCATACATTAAGAATCCTTAATAAAACAAAATTAATAACTAGCCTAGTTATAAGCGCATGATCAAATAATATCATAAGCAAGACAGCTAACAAGTTACATTAAGCTTATTGATTACATTACCTAATTAAATAATTCAACCTCAAATCCTTCAAATTCTGTTTGAATTCAAAATTTCACCTCAATAACATGGGCTAGCTTAGGTCAACTATAAAGTCTCAATCTAGAAAGTTTTCCCAAAAATTAACATATTACATAGAATAATTTTGACTATATATTCACATTTTAAAACAACGTTCCTATAAATGGTCATGATCTATCTAGCTACTTGCACAAATACTTGTATTTATACTATACTACTATATGTGACCTTATATCTATCTATACATACACTTTCACTAGCCCTCAATGTAGTAATCTCAACTTCAACTCTCCTTCCCAAAACATATTAAATAGTTATTAGCGACGATGGTGGTTGATGGTGGTGGAGGCGGTGATGGACTTAGTTTCGTGGTGCGTGTCATAATGGGACGGTGGTTCATGGTGTTCTCCACCATCCTAGTGATGTCCGTGGCAGGAGCCACCTACATGTTTGGGTTGTATTCTAAGGACATAAAATCGTCCCTAGGGTATAGTCAAACTACCCTTAACCTCCTTAGCTTTTTCAAGGATTTAGGGTCTACGGTAGGGGCACCTTCGGGTCTACTAATGGAGATTGCGCCGCCTTGGGTGGTCTTAGCCGTGGGTTCTGTCCTTAACTTTTTTGGCTACTTCATGATTTGGCTTGCGATTACCGGTTGTATAGCCAAGCCTTCTGTTTGGCAAATGTGCTTGTATATTTTCATAGGTATGTGTATACTTTCTCTAGTGTAAGCCTTCGTCCTGTTTGGTACTCCCTCGGTCCCTTATTTAGATTCCTACTTCTCTCTATTATGTGAGGAATAAATGTTAGAACTAGAAATCTAATTAAGGGACGGAAGGAGTAAATCTTAATCCTATATGCATGTTTTATTGTGCCAATAAGCCAAAAAGACTTTAGTTTCTCCCAAACTTTCTAAATAATATCAAAAATCTTTACTCAAAAATCTCACATATCGTTGTGTTTATCATTGTGAAATGCATGAATGAATAGTTAGTAGATCATAATATAATGTTATAAGACGTATTATGTTAATATCACAGCATCATATTGATAGATCTTTTTATTCATGTTAGCACAATAGCACTCAAAAGCTTAGATTTATCTTTTTAAAGATGCATATATATATGTTATATTGCATCTCTCATGTCCATTTAGCTTCAATGCGACCATCTTGTTCTGAAAATTTGGAGTGCTATACAAAGTAAATTATATTGTCGGTGGGTAAGTTACCTTTGTTGAGTCGGTGACTTAATTATATTAGCCCGGCCATTAAGCAATTAAGGTAACTATTATAATGTAATACTTCGTAGATAACTTTTGAAAGATACAAATAATTAATTTTATAAGGTTTAAGATAAGTTTAATCAATACTCTTTTGTATGTATAGGTTTTAAATATTTGAGATTGATCAGACTCTTTAGGTGTTGATTTGTACAAAGGGCTATTTTCCTATTTGCATTAACGTACACATGCATGATGTTCATATGTTTTATTCTTGATTTAGATGAATCTAACCAACTTAAGATCTTGGTAAAGGTTTATAATTATACTACTACTCTTGAATTTTTAATGTGTAAGCGTCGAAAAGAATTAGGATTAATAGAAACTTAGAGACTTATATTCATTATTAAAAAAACACTTCACCACAATCTATTTTTCTTGTATTAGAGACTTGTTTATGAAAATATTTAGGCTTGACATGTGTCAAGTAATTTGTTATAATAGGTCACTGACTTTTGTTGACTGATCATGATCTAATAAAAGAAAACAACCCATAAAATTAGGATTAAAAGACAACAATTAAATAGCCGAAATTTGGTATTAATATTACCTATTTTTCAATATTTTTGATAGAGAATATCCATAGAATATTCTCATCTTAGGTTTAGGATATATTTTGTATAAGATTATCTTTATATCTGTACATATCTTATAGTTACCTAATATGATTAGGTTTCTCATTGTAACCCTATAAATATTGATCAATGGAAATCACTCTGATTAAGGAGTTTATATTATCTGACATGGTATCACAGCTTAGGTGAGATCTTGGGATCATATAAAAAAAATTCTCACCCTGCCGGTGGGTTGGAAAATTAAACCCACCGGCGGGATATACACAAACTTTTTATGCTTCCGCAAACACACACATATAGATTTTTTTTTTTTTTTCCTTTTCTCAAAGTTTTTTTTAGAATCTTTATGTAACCTTGCGCCTCCCACCGACAGTAGCAACCGCGAAAGCCGCCTCCATTAGTGGCAATCGCATACACTACCGCCTCCCACTACTGGCAGTAACCACATCTGCCAACCTTCTCCATGTGCCGCACTCTATTTCCACCTCCTCATGACCAACAATGATTCTTACATTGTCCCATTGGTTTTCCTACACATAATCACATAGATTTTGTTTTGGTGGTCGTATATCAGAATAAGGTCAACTACTTTTGCACATCTCTTTTGCTATCAAGTTGGCTCCTCTTATTGTTGCAGCACTTGGAATCTTTGTGGAGTATTGATTCTTGCTACCTGGGTTTCTCTTTTGAGATTAATTTCAAGCGGTGGAATTTAATCTTTTCTTGCGCAATTTTATTTGTTTTTATTCAACTGTGATTTCACGTAGTAGTGTAGTGTCTTCTCCCCGATGATGGTTTGATCCCTTAGCTTCTTCTTCTCTGGATCTGCAACTTAGCCCAAGTCTGTGTGTGGCTCTTCTCCTTCTCCTCCGGCCTAGCAGTGCTTATCTCTACTCTATGTAGGTCGTGGCTGTTGCTTCTCATCGTCATCACCGGCACATGTCTACTACTTCTCTTTTGATCATGGGTTACCATACTATCCTTACCGCTCGATGCGTGATTCAGATCCAGTCTGAGCATCCGATTTTCTCCCGCTCTGACTGCGGGGGTGTGATAGAGAATATCCATAGAATATTCTCATCTTAGGTTTAGGATATATTTTGTATAAGATTATCTTTATATCTGTACATATCTTATAGTTACCTAATATGATTAGGTTTCTCATTGTAACCCTATAAATATTGATCAATGGAAATCACTCTGATTAAGGAGTTTATATTATCTGACAATTTTCTTATATTTACCGTAATTGATTTAAACATAATAGAATGGAGATAGTATACATCATATCAAAAAAAAATTAACAAGAATGCAAATTTTATTTTCCCATAAGTATAAATAACAAATTTGGTCAAATAAAATGTGTGAATAGAAAGTCCTAATACTCCAAATGGTGCAAGTATTGGAAAACGGAAGAAGTTTTTATAAATACAATATCATTTGTGTAGATTGTTTTCTATCAAAGTTGTAATGGAAGATCAATAATTAGTAACTCGTACATGTTGTGTTTTGATATGTAGGTGGAAATTCTCAATCATTTGCAAATACCGGTGCACTTGTAACATGCGTGAAGAACTTCCCCGAGAGTCGAGGAGTAGTCTTAGGCTTGCTAAAGGGCTTTGCTGGTCTAAGTGGTGCTATAATAACGCAACTCTACTTTGCATTATATGGTGGCCATAACTCCAAAGCTCTAATCCTCCTCATCGGTTGGCTACCAGCCGCGATTTCACTAGTATTCCTACGCACCATCCGGTATATGAAAGTTGTTAGACAAAAAAAATGAAGTCAAATTGTTCTATGAGATTCTCTATATCTCCCTTGGCCTTGCTGGTTTTCTTATGATCATGATCATACTTCAAAAGCAGCTAACCTTCAAACGAAGCGAGTTCATAGCAAGTGGTGTGGCGGTAGTCATTTTGCTCCTTTTACCCATTTTCACTGTGGTCAAAGAGGAGTTTAGGCAATGGAAGAAGAAGCAAGAATGTTACAAAATGCTCCCAAGGTAAATGTCGTCTTAAACAATGGTGAGGATAAGGAAGATAGGGTTAAGGATCTTCCTAACAAATCGAATCCTCTTGCATCCGACGAGGTAGTTGTAGCATCAAGAAAGGCGGATTCCTGTTTTCAAAATGTGTTTCGTCCTCCACCCCAAGGAGAAGATTACACTATACTACAAGCACTCTTTAGTATAGACATGCTCATTCTGTTTCTTGCTACCATATGTGGAGTCGGTGGTACATTGACTGCGATTGACAATTTAGGTCAAATCGGGACATCACTTGGCTATCCGACTAAAAGCATCAGCACCTTTGTGTCCCTAGTGAGCATATGGAATTATTTGGGTGTGTCGTATCAGGTTTCTACTCGGAACACTTATTAAAGAAGTACAAGATTCCAAGGCCACTTTTTCTCACTTGCATGCTCCTACTCTCTTGTGTTGGGCACCTTCTAATTGCGTTCAACGTTCGTAATGGGCTTTACGTTGCATCTGTGATTATTGGGTTTACCTTTGGGGCCCAATGGCCTTTGCTTTACGGTATAATTTCAGAGTTGTTTGGACTTAAATATTACTCAACTTTGTACAACTTTGGGTCAGTTGCAAGCCCAATAGGAGCTTACATTCTTAATGTGATGATAACGGGCCATTTATATGATATGGAAGCCACAAAGCAGATGAATTCATTGGGCCGACCCAGATTAGAAGGGGAAGAGTTAAATTGTGTTGGGGAAGAGTGTTTCCGGTTAGCATTTTTTATAAATCACAGCAGCAACTATTTTTGGTACGTTAATTTCATTGATTTTGGTGGTAAGAACTGTTGACACCGAAATTTTGTTAATTATTAGGTGTCAGATATATGTAAGTAAGGAGATAATATCAAAAATTATAAGATGTTTATCTTCAAAATCTCATAGATTATTATCTTTTACTCTAGGACTCTCTATATAAAGAGGGTTGAATCTAGGGTTTAAAGAAGGCTCAGATGGAATAAGTCACAAAGACCCCATCTCCTCCCTACTACCAAACATTGTAGGTCGATAAGGCCCCGTACTATAAGCAAATATCAAAACCTAGCCCTTTGGAGAGAGGAATCAAGAGATCTATGAGAGTTGTAACCCACAAATTATCAATAAAATAATTGTTCCCGTATATTTTTCTTTCTCTTTAATTATACATTGCAGGTTTGAACACTACAAGAAAACAGACAAATAGCGACGGAATCGTTCCGACGGACATAAAATTCCGTCGCAAAAGTCGAAATTTACGACGGATTTTTATTCCGTCGGATATTTCCGACGAATTCTAAAAGTTCGTCGGAAATCCGTCGGAAATTTCCGACGGAATTAAAATCCGTCGGAAATTTCGACTTTTGCGACGGAATTTTCCGTCGTACAGTACTATTTCCGACGGATTTTAATTCCGTCGGAAATTTACGACGGAAATTCCGTCGGAAATTAATTTTAAAAAAAAAAAACCTTTAAAAACCCCTTTAGAGGAAACCTAAAATATCACGGTTCCACTCTCTTTCCTCCTATCCTTTTCTCCTCCTTCTCTCTCCTTCCTCCTTCTCCCTGATGCGCCGCTCTCCTCTTCTTCTCTCTCCTTCCTCTTCTCTGCTTCCTATCTCCTCTTATTCTCTCTCTGCTTCCTCTCCTTCTCGTTTTCCTTTCTCCTCTTCTTCTCTCTCCTTTCTGTTCTCTTTTTCTCCATTGTCGGCCTCTCCTCTTCTCTTACTTTCTTTTGTTCTTGGTAGGGGGTGTTCATGATGCCGAAGAGTTTGGTTTGGTGGTGTTCAAGACGCCGGTGAGTTTGGTTGGTGGTGTTCAAGTCGATTTCTCACAAATTTTTAGAAATAAATGGTTTTTCATGTCAAATTCGACCCTGAAAACTTTAGATCTAGAGTTTTCAGGTTCGAATTTGACCTTTAAAACCCAAATTCGAGCCAATTTTGGGGTTTTTTGGGTGAAATTCAAGGTATGTACCTTTTTTCTTACTTATTTTTGTTTTTTGAGATTTTTTTTTAATTTTATAGTGAATTGTGGTTGAATTGCGGTGGTGGTGGTGGACTTGTCGGTGGCGGTGGTGTAGATCTAGGTCAGGGTTTGGGTTAGGGTTTGGGTGTTTTAGGTGCTTGGATCTGGGTATGGGTTTGGTGGGGTTTTGGTTAGTGTTCGGAATACCGTGTGGGTGGGTGCAGTGTGTCTGATCGGTTTTTGGTGTGGGTGCAGTGTCTGGTCGGTTTTAGGTGGGTGGGTGGGTGAGGGTTGGTTTTAAGTGTTGGGTGGATCTAGATTAGTTTTAGTGTAGGTGGTCGGTGGTGGTTCGCTTAGGGTGGTAGGTGGTGGTTGTGGGGAATATTTGAGGAGTTTTTGTATTTAATTTGTTGCAGTGGAGGTGGCGGTTTAGCGGTGGGGGCTATTGGTGGTGGGGGGTGGTGCGGGCTTTTTTTTGTTTTTTAAAAAGGATTTTCCGACGGAATTTTCGTCGGGAATTTCCGACGGAATTATTTTCCGTCGGAAATTTCCGACGGACTTTTCCATACCTTGAAAACCTCTTCCGATGCTTAAATCCGTCGGAATTTCCGTCGGAAAAGTGTTTACGACGGAAATTCCGTCGAAAAAGGTTGATTTTCCGACAAATACTATTCCGACGACATGTTACGACGGAATTCCGTCGGAAACACGATTTCCGACGGAAAAAGGGTGTTTCCGACGGAATTTTTCCGTCGTAATTAAGCTGTTTTTTGTAGTGGAATTTTTATGGTTTACAAGAACAAGAAAGTTTTATAAGAGTGATATTTATAAAAAGTTTAGGGAGGCGGCCTTAGTGGAGGATGATGAGTTGGTGAAGGGCGGTGCTGTGGTGGCAACAAACGGAGCGAAAAAGGTGGAGACGGCAAAGGTAGGAAGCTAAATGGGTTTAGTTGGGAAGTTTTTTAAAAAATGATACGAATAATGTAGTGTAGTGGTCATATACCAAGTACACTAGGTTAGGTTCCGTGCAATAATGCACGGTTGTTAAAGTTCCAATATATGTCGTATTATTATAAAATAAACTCTTGCTATATTGATTTGGTACAATTAAGGCAATTTACGTTTTAGCCAATCTATATTTACCTTATTAAAAATTTACATTAAATAAATTTTAACCAAATGGTAGACTGGTCTGACCAAGAAGAAGAATGAAATATATATATGTCTAGTGAGTTTTTAAGAAATGACTATTGTTAGTTTGTTACGATGGTAAGTGAATACATAAATGAAGTTCAAACACGATGTATAACAATGTAAAGAGAAAATTATGTATTAAAGTAACAAGTGCGACACTTTTATCTTCGATTTGAAGCAATTGTGCTCTATTTTTGCTACTTCTCTTTGGCAATCTTATGTTTAGTACACTGCAAATTGGTTTGTAGTAGCGGCTATGAAAATTACGGAATTTCAAGGATTAGTTCGTGTTGCATAAGAGCTATAAGAGACATGTTCCACTAGATCAACATTGTATATATAAATTTCATCTATTTGTTGTAATTAATTAATGTACCATATAAAAAAATATCACTATGTTATGTATTATACAAGAAAAAAAAAAAAAAAAAAAAAACCTATTTTAAGTTCACTGCTTCACAAATGGTACAATTTAGAGTAATTGTGACTTGTGAGTCAGAAGTCAAACTTTTTTTTTTTGACAGAACAGAAGTCAAACATTAGATGCGCATGAATCAACTCCGCCGCTTTGAAGACTTAGGCCCTGTTCACTTCACCTTAAAAATAATATTAAGTAAAAATAAAATAATATTAAGTAAAAATAATTTCATTTCAGTAAAAATAAGTTCAGTTCAGTAAAATTAATAATAGAAAATCAGTAAAAATAATTTTAGTTCAGCAAAAATAATTTCAATTCATTAAAATTAATTTAAATTCATCAAATATAATTTTGTTTCAATAAAAATAATTTCGGTTTGGCAAAAATAAGGTAAAGTGAACAGGGCCTTAATACATGTAATAATTTGATTGTATTTGGGCATTATTGATTCAAACAAAATAATACTTCACAGGATAGAAGGAATTGACCATAGTTATTGATGTATGTATATAATCAATCCTACACTTTATTAATAATCTGTACTCCGTATAAGATTTTGGTTATATTCATACTCTAAGGGCTTGTTCACATTTACTGAACTGAGCTGAACTGAACTGAACTGAACTGAACTGATTGGAGCTGAACTGAACTGAACTGAACTGAACTGAACTGAGCTGAAATGAATATTTTATGAGAGAGGGAAATTAAAAGTTGAACTCAACTGAACTGATTGGAACTGAACTGCACTGATCTGATTGGAGCTGAACTGAACTGAACTGAACTGAACTGAAATTAAGTAAATGTGAACAGGCCCTAACATGATGTCAAGAATCAGCATAATAAAAAAGTTATGGGTTCAAATCTCATTTATATCCCTCCTCTAAACAAGTGAGATTTATTTTGTTTGATGATTTTAGAAATAGAAAGATTATCAAATTCTTGTCAATAAATGCATGGAAGAAATAAAGCAGCAGCATGCCATGACCGCAATTTTGGCTACTTTAGCTAATCAGCCGGTCAATATATTCATCATTTATGTACATTAATGTGCGTGGGCAAGTCCACAAGTAGAAATAGAAAAGTACTCCTCCCGGTTTTTTTTTCCATAAAAAAAATTAAAAAAAATTAAAAAACCTAATGAAATAGGATTATAATGGAAAAGTACTCCTCCCGGTTTTTTTTTCCATAAAAAAAATAAAAAAAATTAAAAAACCTAATGAAATAGGATTATATATATATATATATATATATATATATATATATATATATATATATATATATATATACTTCCTCCGTTATGTTAATATTGCAACAAGGAGGAAATTACGCATCCCGAAACACCTTTTATATGCTAAATATCTATAATTGTGTAAGAGTAAAAATTATAAAAAGTTGATATTGTGAAAGTATTTTATGAGACGAATCCAACAAGATCTCACTTGACTATATTTTGCTTAACGTATAACTCATATTATATGCTAGAGTGATGAATAGTGCAAAAAATCCATTGTTGCAATATTAATAGAACGGAGGAAGTATAATATATATATATATATATATATATATATATATATATATATATATATATATATATATATATATATATATATATATATATATATATATATATATATATATATATATATAATATAAAGCTAAACTTTTAGCCAGGTAACGAGGCAGTGACACTTGGCGTTACAACTTTTCGCCAAGTTTCGCGCCACGCTGGATAGATTTAAATAGACTTTAAAAGATATATTTAAAAAAAAAAAGTTAGTTTAGAATTCTATTTGGATATGCTTTGGGTTATGAGTCAAGAAATGTTCAACCCTTGCCTTAAGTTTTGGGTTCGGGTCAACCCAACGGGCTTTGAACATTTAGTTTATTTAATTTTTTTTTTTAATGTGTTAAATTAAATCGAACATTTCCACTAACATTATTATTAGTCATTATATGCCTACAAAATATCAAATCGTCACAAAAACACATCAATTCCTAATTAAGTTTGTATCAATGATATATTTTAAAATTTGACATATAGATTAATAATTTATCTTAAAATTCAATAAGCAACCCGGGTATCGCACGGGCACAAAACTATATATATACATATACATATATATGTATATACATACATATAGTATGTATATATATACATATATATATTGTATATATATATATATACTATATATATATATATATATATATATATATATATATATATATATATATATATATATATATATATATATATATATATATATATATATATAAGGGGAGGCTCTCGTGAGAATTTTTCTTATGTGAGAATTTTTCTTATGTGGCGTGGGAACACTCTTTATGTTCTAAATTTTTATTCACATGTTCATAATCTTAAATTAAATGTTCTAAATTTTACTCATATGTTTAAAATTTCATAAAGAAGATTTTATAAATTTTTAATCACTTGTTCTAATTCTTAAATCAAATGTTCTAAACATATTACTCACATAGATGTTCTAAATTATTACTCAGATGTTCTAAATTTTAATTTCAGACACATGATCTAAATTTTTACTCGTATGTTCTAAATTTAAAATCAGTTCTCATATAAGTATGAATACTCACATATAAATCTATTCTCACCGGATCCCTCATATATATATATATAATAAAAATGAAACAAGGTTTTTTAAAAAATGGGTGCAAGCAGAAAAAGCAAATCAAACAAGAGAAATGATGTTAAAATTAAATGTTTGTAAGAGTAAGACCATGTTCTCTTCACCTTAAAGAAATAATATTAAATAAAAATAATTTCAATTCAGTAAAAATAAGTCCAGTTCTGTAAAATTAAGTTCATTTCAGTTCAGTAAAAATAATTTCAGTTCAGTAAAAATAAGTTTAGTGCAGTAAAATTAGGTTCAATTCAGTAAAAATAATTTCAGTTTAGTAAAAATAAGTTTAGTTCAGTAAAATTCAGTTTTCTTAAAGAAGAATTATAACAAAAAATCAATAAAAATAATTTTAGTTCAGCAAAAATAATTTCATTTCAGTAAAATTAATTTAAGTTCAATAAAAATAATTTAAGTTCAGCAAATATAATTTTGTTTCAGTAAAAATAATTTCAGATTAGTAAATATAAGGTGAAGAGAACGGAGCCTAAACTAAATAACTAAATTAAGAGTGAATGAAAACAAAGGTAGAATATTATATGGTACAGTGAAAGTGATTAAAACCTTAAATTGAAAAGTGGGCAAATGTAGAGGAAGTATATATATTTATTAAAACTTGTTTAAATGAATATGTTACGTATAATTAATTAAAATTAAACAAGTTGTAATACAAGTAGCAATTTTGTATTTTTGTGTAATATAATTAGGTACTCCCGTGCATGGCATATAATGAATTAAACACAATGAAAGAATAGGTGAAGTGATCAAGTGATTAGTGACAAGATCATGGTCATTATATTTGACCTGGCCTGCCTTAAACATCATCTAATACTTGGTGAATATAAGTCTAGTGAGTAGTGACAAGAGCATAAAATCGGGTGAAAGTTTCATTGTTTGATTCTTTTATTGTGGAAATAAAGTTAGTAAGCTAGCACTCTTCAATTTTTCTAGAAGGTCATTCTACCGTCTCTATCCTTAAAATCTTAAAGCACTTTCTAAGGTATATGTAAAATATATTCGGGTATTTTGATTTTAATTATTCTTTTTTACATCTGGGTGCATAGTGAATAGAAAATCTAGACATAAAAGCTAAAACAAATAAACATAAATGTTAAACGAAAATAATACTCCGTAGCTAAAATGATTATTAACAATAAAACCTCAAAGCAACAAAAAAAATTGTAGTTTAAACAAAAATATCTCCACGTCCAAACCCATAACCAAATGAAATAATATATCTCCTATAATCCAAAAACATATGCTGTTATTTTGACCGAGTGCACCATGAGCATTGTGCACCCGAGTGCAACAAATAATTTGCATTTTAATTCTACGTACATATGATCATTGGATTCTTAAGTTTATTATGTATAGTTGTATATAATCTACCTTAAATCTATAATACTTATTGGTCTCTCTTATATATGTCCTTCTAATTGATTTCTTTTTTGACATAAACAATATTATTCAGACTTATTGATTCTAGTTTACCTAGTTTCTTCCAATGTACCTTAACCAACAAGATTAAACTAAAAAATTATCATAGTAATTAGCAACAAAATAGTAGTATGCAAACCCATTTATTATACCAATTTTTTTTCCTTTAAGAGCTCAACATGTAACAACACTAAGGTAAATCCTTACTGTATAATTCTGACTAATCAAACTTTTAACGTATAAACTGGTCCACTATATCGATCAGAAGATCACTATCATCATTTATGTTTCTCACATCAACATGTTCGTTGATAGTCCTTGTTACCACTAGCATTTGCTACTATCTATAAACCTACCTTTTCCACACATATTTTCACATCATTTTTATTAAACTCAACTATATCTCCCTCTCAAGTCTCAAACATAAAATCCCATAGTCTTAGGCTAGACACCTAATCATGGTGGTTGAAGGCGGTGGTGGCCACCCCCGCTTGGTGATTCGTGTCTTAACGGGGCAATGGTTCATGGTGTTTTCCTCCCTCCTAGTGATGTCTACGGCAGGAGCCACGTACATGTTTGGGTTGTACTCTAAGGACATAAAAAAATCCTTAGGGTATGACCAAAGTACCCTTAACCTCCTTAGTTTCTTTAAGGACTTGGGATCCATTGCCGGGGTGCCCTCAGGGCTACTAATGGAAGTCACCCCGCCTTGGGTGGTTCTAATCGTTGGTGCTGTCCTCAACTTCTTTGGTTACTTCATGATGTGGCTCGCCGTTACTAGTCGTATCCCTAAGCCCGCTATTTGGCAAATGTGCTTGTACATTTGTGTAGGTACGTTTTTATTATTATTCAGTAGTAATCCTATTAATATTTAGTATGCACGCATCTAAAAATTATTGATCCATATATATGTTTTCAAGTAAATTTTTGGCTCTTAGTATTATCAAAGATACCTTATCCTTACGTATGCACTTTTGTCTTCGATTGAACTTTTGAAAAATACATGTTTAATGATTATAAGATATATGGTTCAAAAAAATTTAGCCTCATTCATATAAAATTGACTTTATCTCTTTATCTTTGCTCGGAATTCTGAGGTCTTGGATTGATGCAATAACTATTTACATGTTAACAAGTGACCACAAGAGAGTTGTTTGGTCCCATGAGTTAGGCTAGTGAACTGTTGACACCATTCACGACCATTTAAACAAAACGGGGTTGGACCAAAAAACAACGTGATTTGTCTATCACTAATTATTTATAAACCAACTTTCGAAAAGTATAGTGTCAACTTAATTAAAACACATCTTTATTTTGTAAACATGTACACTTTAAAATAGTTCGTTGTCCCATATGTTTTTTAACTTTTTTTGGAATTTAATCATTAATCACAATTCATGTGCATTTAAATCTATCTTTGTACTTTTGTTTCAAAAAAAATAAAAAAAAATTAAATAATAAATAAAAAAAAATCTATCTTCGTAATTGCTAATTAGCTAAGGTAATTAGTTTAATTAGAACCATGGCAATTTTTACATCTGCATCTTAAGTTAGTTTTAAAAAAGAATTATCATCACCTAATATAAGTTATCTTGTTTCGATAATGTAAGTTTTGTACAAGAGACATGAAAGTTTTGATTATTCGATAGACCATATACGAAGTATATAACATGTGGGACTGGTAGCTAGTGTTATCAAATAGAGATGTCAATTCAGATCATTCAATCAAGTTTAATTTGATTGGGTCTAATTTTGAATTGTGTCTATTTCAAAAACTAGTATAATATGTCAAAAAACTTGTAAATAAATTTCAAAAGTCAAGATGTTTAAAATCCTAATTTGAAATGTCAACTTTCCATAATTTTGTAAACCAGTATTTCTACACCCCGGCCCTATCATTCTTTGGTTGAACACCGATTTAATTTGATCAACAAACAAGTCAATACGATATAAGATTTTTCCTTAGTCTTTTGCTAAGTCCGGACAAAGGCGCTACATTTTTTGACTAATGGTGTTCTAATAGAATTTCACTAATTTAACACTAATAATAATGTCATGTTTATACTTGTATATGTAGGTGCAAACTCGCAAGCCTTTTCAAATACTGGTGCACTTGTTACTTGTGTGAAGAACTTCCCCGAAAGCCGAGGAGTTGTCTTAGGCTTGCTAAAGGGCTTTGTTGGTCTAAGTGGTGCTATCATAACGCAACTTTACTACGCATTGTACGGTGATAATGGTAAAAATTCCACGGCCTTAATCCTCTTCATTGGTTGGCTACCTGCCGCGATTTCATTTGCATTCCTACGTACCATCCGATATTTGAAAATTGTACGTCGAAAAAATGAGGTAAATGTCTTTTATGAGTTGCTTTATATCTCCCTTGGCCTAGCCGGTTTTCTCATGGTCATGATCATAATTCAAAACACCAAAACCTTCACACGAGGTGAGTACATTGGGAGTGGTATAGCAGTTATTCTTTTGCTTCTATTACCTCTTTACACCGTGATTAAAGAGGAATACAAGGTACAAAAGACGAGTAGAGAGGAGTTGAAGCGTGTATCTAATATTGATATTGTGGTAAACAATGGTCAAGAGAAGGAGCGTGAAGTTTTGGGTGTTTTAAACTCGGCGCCTCATTCATCTGTGGTTGAGTTGCCTGAGAAACAAAGAGAGGCAGACTCGTGTTTTCAAAACATATTTCGTTCTCCGGATAGAGGAGAGGATTACACCATACTACAAGCGATTTTCAACATAGACATGCTCATTTTGGTGATCACTATTATAAGTGGACTTGGTGGCACATTGACGGCCATTGACAACTTGGGCCAAATTGGTATGTCACTAGGGTACCCAGCTCGTAGCATTAGTACTTTTATATCGCTAGTGAGCATATGGAATTACTTAGGTCGTGTCGTGGCAGGTTTTGGTTCGGAACACTTGTTAAAGAAGTACAAAATTCCAAGGCCTCTTGTGTTAAGTTTTACACTATTGCTCTCTTGTGTTGGACATCTTCTCATTGCTTTTGATGTTAAAAATGGGCTTTACATTGCAACCGTTGTTATGGGGTTTACTTATGGGGCCCAATGGCCTTTGCTATTTGCCATTATCTCTGAACTGTATGGGCTTAAATACTACGCAACTTTATACAATTTGGGTACAGTGGCAAGCCCAATAGGAGGTTACATTCTCAATGTGAGATTAGCAGGCTACTTATATGATAGAGAGGCCCAAAAGAAAATGCAGGCCTTGGGCCGGATCAGGAAAAAGGGGGAAGAGTTAAACTGTAATGGGCCAGAATGTTTTCGCTTGGCATTTTTTGTGATCACAGCAGCTACTATTTTTAGTATGTTGTTTTCATTGATATTGGTGGTTAGAACAAGAAAGTTTTACAAGAGTGACATTTATAGAAAGTTTAGGGAGACGGAAAGTACGGTGGAGGCTGAGTTGGTAGGTGGTGTCGTAGTATCGGATGATGGAAGTAAGAAGCCGGAAATGGTGGCGACAAAAGGATAGGAAATTTGGTTGTTTATAAATAAGACGGATCTATCAGGTTGTAACCCTTTACATATCAATATGATCCTTATTAGCCGTAAGGATCCTTTGAAATGGGGCAGACGGACATTTATCATTTTAGGAATTTAGGTGTGCCATGAATATAGTGTGCTCACGTGTATTATTATCTCGATTGAGAGGTGTACTGTTAACAAAAAATTATCGTAGACTAATGCATTGTATACTAGAAATAATAGTATAAAAATAAATTGAAACATGTGTTAGGATTGAGGTCATGCATATGTATGTAGGGCTAATGGTTAGCCCGTGTAATCGTGTATTCATAGTTGGATCACTTTGATCATTAGGTGCATCAGACTTTGAGTAATTCTTATAGTAGAGTACTACTTACTCCATATAGTATGAAGAGGAACTCCTAATAATCGTTTTATCACATTGCTTAGCTAACATATAACATGACATTATAGTAAACGATCTAATACGGACTATACTTCGTTGTTTTTACTCGTGTTGTACTCTTACTAGAGTACTAGTAATATTATGTACTTTTGCCTGGCAAGGTTGCATTATTTATACTATCTCCGTTACTTATTATGTGCAACAAAAGGGTATTATTTGTGAGACATAAAATATTCTTTTGTTGCACGTAATAAGAAACGGAGGTAGTAATTCGTATAATGTATATGTAATAAATTTTATACTTTTTTAACCTCTTTTAATATACTTGCTTCTATATATTTTTGTTGGTAACGGAGTATATATATTTTAACTTTTTATTTGGTTTAATATTGCATTTTAACCAATATTGGTAATTCATAAACAAAGTCAGGTATTACTTCATTGTGTTTCGCGTTAAACATGATTAAAGCAAAACCACAAGATAAAACATCAATGATCATCTTTCTTCTGGTCCATGCATTAAATATTTCTACATAAACGACTTGTTTTGAGTGATCTTTCTATGATTATGTTAAAGACGACATCTTCTTGTTTTCCTTTTCCCTTTTTCTTTTTTCTTTTCTTTAAATATTTGTTGTAGTCCCCATTTTCTTACAAAAATTATTGTTCTATTTTTCAATTTGCTTATAAAGTCTTCAGAATTTCTTTTATTATTATCTTTCTCCTAACATATATACAAAAGGATATCATATTGCTTAACAACGAACTTTCGCTCCCTCTTATTATTTTATTTATTTGATCCGAAAAACTCTCACATGTCACAAACAATGGTCGAGAGTAACAACAATAAAGTAATATTGTTTATAAAAATAAATAAAACAATCTTTAAGAAATGAAAAGAGTACGTACTATAACCGAAACATTGTAATTGTCTATAACTCGATAAGAATGAGTGGATGACAAATTTTTTTTTTTTGCAAATTAAAGGACAAAGTTATTATTTTCTCAATTATTTAGTGTGATGGTATGATCATATATGATGTGCGCACTGACGCATTATGATATGAAGTGATGATAATCAACAATGAAAGTTTCTTATTTTGTTCCCCATTAAACATATAAACGACAAAAAGGAGATTGGAAACATAGATGACTTAGTCACATAAGATCTTCCCTAGCTTGTTGGATACAAGCATAAAATAAATGCAAAATTCTCATTGGTAAATAACTTAATAAACAAGTGTGGATATCAAATTATCAATACACGAATATACATATATAAATATATTTGATGCGAGGTGTTGTACGAATGACAAAAGAGGAAATCATATATTCATATGTTTATGCTTTTTATTACTCTGTAGTCGTATGACTTTAATTAATTATTATTACTTGTAATAGTAGGATGTATAGTTTTGAATACCTGTATTATATTTTGACAAGATAATCTTTTTCGATTCTAGGGTCTTTCTTTTTTTTTTTTTTTTTTCCTTTTTTTTTAATGTGGGCAAAAGTCAAGCACTTCTCATTATAGTAGTTAGTGCGGCAAGAAGGAATTGGGAGCGACATAGGTGGAGTTCGCAATTGCAGGTTGCAATTGCCGAAAAGTACGCCGTGAAACTCCATATCCATTGCAACGAAGGAGTAATTGTCGATCAAAGATCGGATCAACAAAACCTCAGATTCAAGATTATCAGACCATACCTCACTTTGTTGCAAGATTATCAGGTCAAAATTCAAAGATTGAATCTGATAATCTTAAAACACTACCCTCTGATTCAAGATCGCAAGGGAGGTGCGATTCGCTGGTGCAGGTCGTTGCGGAGGTGCAATACGTTGGTGGAGTTCGTTGGTGGTGGTGCGATTAGCTGGTGGAGTTCGCTAGTGGTGGTGGTGCGATTTTGGAGGGGTCGTGGGTTGGTGCAGTGAGTGAGGTTAGGCTGGTGGCTGGTTGATGGTGGCGTGAGGTTAGGGTGGTGGCGTGCGGTTAGGGTGTTGGTTGTTGGGTGGTGGCGTGAGAAAGAAAGAGAGGAAGAGGGGGAAAGAGGAGAGGAAAGGAAAAAACAATACTAGTATCATATTAGCTAACAAATAACGCATATCAGCCATTAAAATGAATGTATCAGCCAATTGATGTTTGATATCAGTCAACATTAAGGACATATCAGACATTAATAAAAATTTATGATCAGTCAACACAAAGAATATATCAACCAACAAATGAAACATAAAAACTGTATGCTCTAAAGTACATTTTAGTAACGCAAGACATATATACATGGTCATAACTAAAGTTAACATCACAAATTTCATGTTTTGGTACTAGTGAATAGTGATACACCCAAATAAAGAGAAAAGCTTGATAAGTCAAATTTGGAATAAGATTCTTAAATCTACAACTACTAATTGCATTGTAATAGTAATCTTATAGATTCTTTCTAATTAAACTTGGAACATACAAATTGGTCCATTATATACATCACTATCATCATATATTTATTTTTCCTTTTACATGTTGACACTACTATAAAAATAACCTTCCACAAACATTCTCAACTCAATAATATCACTATTAAGCTTAACTTCTCAAGTCTCAACTTCTCAAGTCTTTATCAATAATATATAACCTAATATCTAAGTCAACCTAGCTAACCATGGCAATAGAAGGCGGTGGTGGTGGTGGTGGCCAGCTCCTCTTTGTGATGCGTGTCTTAACAGGGCGATGGTTCATGGTGTTTTCCTCCCTTCTAGTAATGTCTTCGGCGGGAGCCACCTACATGTTTGGGTTATACTCTAAGGACATAAAACAATCCTTAGGGTATGACCAAAGTACCATTAACCTCCTTAGCTTCTTTAAGGACTTGGGGTCCATTGCCGGGGTACCTTCCGGGCTACTATTAGAAGTCGCGCCGCCTTGGGTGGTTTTAACCGTAGGCGCAGTCTTTAACTTTTTTGGTTACTTCATGATTTGGCTCGCCGTTACTAGTCGCATCCCCAAGCCTAAAATTTGGCAAATGTGCGTGTACATATGCGTAGGTACGTACGTACGTGATAAATTATTTACTATAGTCAAATCATATATATGCTATTGTATGCTTTGATGATATCCTTACCATAAAATATTGCTTTTTATAGCATCATATTCTTGTCTGCTTTCATATCAAACATGTAATCTTTGAAAACTACATGTATGATTAGTAATCATGCATACATGAAGTATATTCTCTAGCTATGTTCTTAAAATAAAAAGTATATATTGGTCATATTTGATTGGCCTTATCATCATGTGTGTGAGACTAGTTTCAATTCATCACTCAATCAATGAACGACAAGACTTATATGATGTAGTACATTAACCCTAAATTAATGACAATATAACAAGTCATAATTTAAACTCTAAACTAAAAGTTATGTCCAAAATAGCTTAGTACTTCGTCATAAATTATCAAAAAATTGTATATCCGATCCTTACGCTCAACAATTAATATCTATCTAGTTCTAATTATAAATAAGTAAAAATTACACCATATAAAAATTAATAATGTAAAAATATACGGAAAGACTATTGTAACAATTCTTTTATGAGTATATGTGTTTTATGATAGCCATAAATAACAAAATATAATCATAATAAAGTTTGTAAATATTGTAAAAAACAATAAAATTGAATTGAAGAAATGATATGTCTTTTGAAAATGCATATTAAAATAATAAGATATCAAAAAATCATATAGTGTATATGTTTAGAAAATTACTAAAAGTGAATATATCGATCTGAACTGGCCTAATTTAATGTTATCTGATATAAACTGACTTAGTTAATACTACATACTACACTTTACAAATCTTATTTAAACTTGGAGTAAACATAATTGAGGTAGCTCTTATCCTTGTCACAGCTCTTTATTGAAACTTATTTTTCTTGAATTTATTTTATTCAAACTTAATTTCTTTATTTGTTAAATTTATCTAGAACTTCTATTTCGTAAATTTATCCTATCAGAATTTATATATCATCTCTTGTTTAAACTTATGTTCTTGAAATAAGGTGACTAGAACTAGACCTTAATCACTAATAATGACGTTATTTTTACATCTACATATATAGGTGCAAACTCCCAAGCCTTTTCGAATACCGGTGCACTTGTTACAAGCGTAAAGAACTTCCCAGAGAGCCGAGGAATGGTCTTAGGCTTGTTAAAAGGCTTTGTTGGTCTAAGTGGTGCTATCATAACCCAAGTCTACTTTGCATTTTACGGTGGTAATGGTAAACATTCCAAGGACTTAATCCTCCTCATTGGTTGGCTACCCGCCGCCTTATCATTCGCATTCATTCGTACCATTCGATTTATGAAAGTTGTTCGACAAAAAAATGAGGCCAATGTCTTCTATGAATTTCTTTACATCTCCCTTGGCCTCGCCGGTTTTCTCATGGCAATGAGCATACTTCAAAAGACCATAACCTTTACGCGAGGTGGTTACATAGGAAGTGGTATAGCCGTGATTCTTTTGCTTCTTTTACCTCTTTACACCGTGATTAAGGAAGAGTACAAGCTACGACGAAAGAGGATTGTAGTAGAGTTGCAAAGTGTCTCCAATAATAATGTTGTGGTAGAAGGCGTGGTTGAGGATGTTGTTTCGAATGCATTGCCTAAAGCATCCGTAACAGAGTTGCCTATAAAACAAAGAGAGGCCGATTCATGTTTTCAAAATATATTCAACTCTCCGGAAAGAGGGGAAGATTATACCATACTACAAGCAATTTTCAATATCGACATGTTCATTTTAGTTATCACTATTATAAACGGACTTGGTGGCACATTAACAGCAATTGACAACTTGGGCCAAATTGGGGCTTCCCTAGGGTACCCTCCTCACAGCATAGGCACATTTGTGTCCTTAGTCAGCATATGGAACTAATTAGGTCGTGTCGTGGCAGGTTTTGGTTCGGAACACTTGTTAACCAAGTACAAGATTCCAAGGCCTCTTGTGCTCTCTTTCATGCTCTTAATCTCTTGCATTGGCCACCTTCTCATAGCTTTCAACGTGCACAATGGGCTTTATGTTGCAACTGTGGTTATTGGGTTTTCTTATGGGGCCCAATGGCCCTTGTTATTTGCCATTATCTCAGAATTATTTGGGCTTAAGTACTACGCAACATTAAACAATGTGGGTACAATGGCAAGCCCAATAGGAGGTTACATTCTCGGTGTTAGACTAACGGGCTATTTATATGATAAAGAAGCCCAAAAGCAAATGCATGCTTTGGGCCGAGTTAGGAAAGAAGGTGAAGAATTGACTTGTATTGGCCCAAAATGTTTTCAGTTAGCATTTCTAGTGATTACAGGTGCTACTTTATTTAGTATGTTTATTTCACTAATTTTGGTGGTTAGAACAAGGAAGTTTTACAAGAGTGACATTTATAAGAAGTTCAGGGAGGCAGCTGATGCAGCGGAGGCTGAGATCACCGCTGGTGTCGTAGTGCCAGATAATGGAGGGAAGAAGTCGGAGCCGAAGGTGGCAGAAAGCTAGGAGTGTTTATAGTTTTATAGAGGTGTTTTTTTATACCAAATGATTGGTAACTAATCTGATATATGTACGTTCAATTGTTGTATTGTTTAGATTTCTATCTTATATCCAAGTGTACAATGAACATGCTTTAATTTACTAACACATATACACTTGTAATTGTATGCAAATTTGTGTATTTTGGCAATAAACAAGAAAACGATTGGGATATATTGTCCTTGTTAATAAATTGTACATTATACCTGAGTGTATAGAAAGTGTCGCGTGTGATACTATGTATGTATAATATAACAAATGAAACGCGTCATGCATATATCAGTATATAGTCATATATATATGGTGCCAATCGTGTGGGCATACTTGGATTAATTTTAGCAATACATGCATTTATTACCAGCAATCCTAATTGTAGTACCAATACTTTTGGACTACATTACATATAAAATGTACATGCATCAAGATTTATGTCCCCAAGTCTGCTCCTTTCAGCACTAGTTGCCTTTGGAGCACGCAATATCTTAGTTCATCACAAGATTCAAATTCCTTGATCTAGTAAAAAATTTAAATAATTAACACATACAAATTTTTTTTAAAAAAAGCTTCGTCACATCAGTCAGAATTCAGTCCACTAAGCACTTAATAAGAACCTTATATGTTTCAAAATAATAATAATAATAATAATAATAATAATAATAACATTATATAAAATCTTTATCCAAATTTAATTAGTTGTCACATTGTTCTAATCTCTTGACCTCTTAATTTGTAATCAAGTATCCTATGTATTTTTACAATTTCTTGGAGTAGATTGTGTCATTTTTCTTCTACCTACCTTTTTTTATATAATTACTTTTTTATATAAGACCATGAATAATGTATCCTAGAACATCTTATCATAAAATACATACTATGACTATTAATTTCGAACAAAATCTTGGTAGCATACATAGTAGTCTGTAGTATATAGTCCTATATACAATACAATACGGCGTACAGTTGTACACCGTACCGACGGTCCAATGCGGACAAGATTGATCACTCCATTGCATATTTGCATGCATGGAAAAAAAATTTACGCAGCTTGCTTTGAATGATCTTAAAAATGTTTTCTTCTCCTTTTAAGAGATTTTATTTTTGGTTGCATTTTAAATTTTATTAAACTAACACTTAGTTTCTAAGATATAAAATTTCAAATTTGATAGATACAGTAATTCCTGCGACTCTATAATGTTAATGTTATGATGTGATGTGTGCACTGCACTGTGATATATGAATTGGAATTCAATGACGAAAGTTTCTTATTTGTACCCCACTACTTGGAACTATGGATCATCCGCCCTTGCTTGTCGGAAAATAAACAAAAAAAATCTCTATTTCCTTTTGATATTTTTTTTTATTTACCTACATTTTAAATATGGATATATAATTATCAATGCAAGAGTTATTTTGATTAATCATTTGTTTATTTAACTTCTCTCGATCTTTTATATAATATAAATATATAATGCATTACGTGTTAATAATAACATATGTATGTCACTATGTTATAAGTAAACAATTAAAGGAAAAAGTACAAATTATTTCAAATCATTTCAGTTCAATTCATTTTCAAAGTAATTAAATTTCTAGTAATTCATGTTAATAAAATTATAAAATACTAATGGATAATTAATTACATATTTATATGCATATGAACTATTAAAGGTGATTAATAATGAGTTTAAATGACCATGTTCAATACCTACTCAACAACGAACCCTCATTATTTTCATAAGCCGAGTAATACTAGATACTAGTAAGCTCGACAAGAGACGGGAGACATAACCAATGTAGTAGAACAAGAAGGATAAACAAAATGGACAACAAACTTATAAAACCAAACAAGGGAAGTAATCCCCAAAATGGGCGTTACTTCCTTCCATATGTTTGCCTATTGCCAAATACATTCCCTTCACGCAAACATATCACGAAGCAAGGTTGAAAAAGCTACTATCACTGTCCCACTCGAATTGTCTCATAAGACGGAATATCAATACTCCATATATTTTCCCACCTTTTAAAAAGTATGAATAGTTCTTATGAATACTGTTGAGACGATTATGTCCCTAAAAATATTTATTTACGTATTTATTTCCTTTCAAAAATATGACCACACTATTATAAACAGGGTTGAAACGATTATGTTCCTTAAAATGTTTAATTACCCGGCCTATTTCCCATTATTAATTTTAATTATTTTTTTAACTCTTAAAAATAGTACGTGTGTAGACATTCATACTAGCCCTAAACATATTTGATTAACTCTACTAAGAACTAAATTTATAACATAACGCCAAATCAAAAGAAATTTCCGATCATGGCTTACTATGACGCACGCATTGCGCGCGTTAACCTACCTAGTTTTTAAAAAAAAGTTTTAGGCAAGCACTCCGTAATAATGATACAAGTATAAAAAATTGGTGAAGTGATATAAGATTAAGTAAACTGGCTAGTAATCAACATGTTTTGTATAATACGGGATAAATTCAATCAAAACAAATAATAGTAAATTACGAGATAATTTTAGTTGGACGAAGGGAGTACAACCAACATAAACCATCATTGTCATATGATATAGTCCTAGTACAACGTAGACAGGTGTAAGAAGGTCACGTACATACTAAATTCCTTAATTCTGCAGTTTATTTATTTTGTGCTAATTAAATTTACTGCTACTGGGTATTGGTATAATGGTATTGATATTGCTAGCTTCATCTTCACTGTCTTTCTCTCGTTTACCGTTTTCAATGCCCCACTGACTCCGTTATGACATCTTACACAGGCCAGCTCATTGCCTCACGCTTTTCATTTATTTTTATTTTTTCAAATTTCGAACTTTTTTTTTAATTTTGGACTTTACTCTACATTGCCATGAATTTTAAGGTTCAATAATATAAACCTTGATCTATAAATTTAATGCAAAATAGAGCTATTAGTTATGGCATTGTATGTTATAGTCTTATAGGATTTGATAGTTTGGGAAAGCCACAAGTAAATGAATATGTAAAAGAAATTAATATTAAAATAATATAACATGGCGAATGTGACAATTTAGGGTATGTTCTGAATGAATTGAACTGAATTTATTGGAGCTGAACGAAATATTTTATGAGAGAATGAAATTAAGAATTGAACTGAAATGAAAATGAAGTAAACTGAAAATAATTTGAAGAGAACAAGCCCTAAATGTAGTCTCATGTTCTATAAGTGACTTGCGCGTCTCACCATAGACGAGTGCTATAATCAACTTGTTAGTATTACAATAAATATAAAAAAAAATTTAAAGTAATTTTAAAATGCCTTTGTTTGAAAAGGGTTAGTAATACTTCTTAACATGTAAGAGAGACTTATGTTGATATATTATTCTTAGCTAGGTGTATTAAACTATAATTCATTTTTTAATTAATATTCCGATATGTAAACAACACATTTTAAAGATAAAAACAAAATATAGGGGCGAACATGTTTCTAGGTAAGTAACCCAAATGTATAACAGACATTACCCCTAAGATCATACAAACTATACATTCATATTAGAATCCAAATCACTCCAATAGCACATACATACATACACACCTCATTAAAAGCTCATAACAACAAAAGAATGAAATCTGTTTTGGTAAAATCTAGTCACAACCCTTGTAACAAAAAAAAGCCCTTTTTATAGGGGATTATTTACATATGAAAGGAACAAATTCTACAAAGTAATCAATGCAAAATTTAAACTTCAAATGTTACCAACAAACATTTAAATTAATTTAAATTATTAATAAACATTAAAAAAAAATTAAAACTAGCTAGCTAGCCCATGCATATCCATCCACATCTATACCATTTTTATGATCACTGAAAACCGTCTTTATGGCATGACAAACTTCCTCCCCCTTCTAACCCACGCGGTACACCTTATAACCAAGTGCTAGCTAGCTGTTTTTTTCATTTTTTTTTTTCATAAATACAAGAAATTTCCTCTAAATATTTATATATATATATATACCTTAAGAAATATACATGTATTTATATATAAATCCTCATATATAATATATATTCATATATTATTATTGCTTTCTTTCTAAACCTTATAAATATTATTGTCATGGGTTCTAACACTACTACCAACAACAACAACAACAAACAACAACATTCCATGCATTATTCAACCTATGAATCTTCTTCAACCACCAACAACACAACTTTTGTTCAAGCTGACCCTTCCAACTTCCGTGCCATCGTCCAACATCTTACCGGATCCCATACGACCGCCTCCTCGTCTCAAGGTGGCTCCATCCGAAGGGATGGTTCGGATGGGGCCGGGTTTAAGCTTCATGAGAGGAGGCAGCAACAAGGTGCTATTAGGAAGTTGGAGATGATCAAGCTTAATAATAATAGTAATAGTCTTAATAGTAATGCTCATAATTATAATAATCATCATGGGCCTTTAAATGGGCATGTTAGGGTTAGAGGAGGGCATGATGTGGCTATGGTTTCGCCCGTTTCGACATTGGATGGGTTAGGCCTCGGGGTTAGAAGCCCGAGGACTAACCCTAGAAGTGGTAGCATGAGTGAGGAAGAAGAAAGGGTGGTTATTGCTGAGAAAGGGTTTTATTTGCATCCGGTTAGTCCATTAAGTGGTGGTAGTAGAGATTTTGAGCCTCAACTCTTGCCTTTGTTCCCTCTTCATTCTCCAAGAGATAACGGTCAAGGTTAAAATAATTAATTTCATTTCTATGATTTTGAATTGTTTACTTCTACTATAAATTAGAAGTATTAGTTGGGGAAATAGAACAATTAATTAAGTCCATCAGTTTTCTAATTAGTGGTTGCTTTGTATCATAGTTTTTTATTTAATCATATAGCAAAGAGAATTGGCATGGTTGATTTATACAATGTGGATTTAATCAATTTTTTTTTTAAAGTCAGTAGTTATGGTTCACATTTCATCAAAGGTAGATTATAAAAAGGTGTACAGACTGTACATTTTAAACGAGATAAGGTGATAAGGATGTTTTGAAATTTTGGTAAGACAAACATTCGTATCTCGATAATAATGAATGATATCGAAAGTCTCAAAAAGCATGCATCAACAAGATGTTATGGGGTATATCTAATTAATGATTAGTTGTAAAACTTATTCTTTACATATAAAATTAGATGTCTTGAGCACTAAATGCAAAATTTCTCCAATAGTTGATTATCGTCTTTAGTATTGGATTGAAAAAGGTTAAACATCATTGTAGCAAACATTTAAAACCTTAATTAGCTATAGCCTAGAGAGGAAAGATATTACACTTATTATATATGATAGTCTATGTTTACATCAAGGAGGATTTTTATTGATCTTTTTTTTTCTTAGGAAACCATGGACAACAAAACTTTTCACATCTTTTATGCTACAAGAAATTTATAAATTGTTTAAATTTTTTTAATAATATAAATTCACATCTTTTATGCTACAAGAAATTTGTAAATTGTTTAAACTTTCATAACAATTATACAATTTATTGATTCCTCATATATATATCCGTCAAATCTTGTAGATATCCGCCAATTAAGTCTTCACCGCAATAATGGATGAATCTTGAAATTCTCAATAAGCTCGCAAGGACAAGTTGGCAAGGAGTTATCTAATGACCATAATTACTTTGAAATGATTCGATATTCTACTCATACGGACTAGATGCATTTTATTAGGGAACTCATCATATGCTAAGATACGTACACCAAAGATGAGTGTAATGGGTTGAGAGTAGAGTTAGAATAATATATGATTTATTGGAAAGTTTTTTGGGTGATCATGAGTAAGGAGAAAAAAAGAAGTCAAGAAGAACTTGTATTGGTTTGTGATCGAGGATTGTTATTGGTCCTAAATGCACATTTCATGACAATTGCTTGGCTCCACTTGAGGCCTATAATTAAGGATTCCCCCTTCCAATCAAGGGTTTGAAGTGTTGAATTGTTTACCATGTATGCAATATAATTGAAAATTGAATTAAGTGTCTTACATGCCATATAATCCCTCAATTGAGGTTTTTTTTCCCGTAATCTGTTTATATCCAGCACTTAATAGATAAGCATTGAAAAGTGTGAAGAGGAAGCAACTACAAGCACACGCATAACACACAGCTGGGAACAAAAAAAAATTAACAGGCGACAAACACCTACCATTTACACTCATAAAAGTCTTATTTATTTGTCGCTTGCTAAATGCTTTTGATTCTAGTTTGCAACTATCTTGTGGTAACCTTCATGTGAAAGACATGAGTACACATTAAACATGATTTTAAAGTATCTAGTTAATCTTAAATTGCGCAACGATTGTACTTAACCTTTTTTTTTTTTAAGTAAAAATGAAAGATATATCACCACCAATGTTAAAATCAAAGGTAGATTTTTTTACTCCTTATGGCATGCTTAACTCATCAATGAAAGAAGTGATGTTTTTTTGGAACCAATTAATTGTAACATGCAGCAAATTGTATAATATCTTTAATTTATATTTAGAATTTCAATTTTTGGACAATTTTAGTCTATAACCTATCTCACACCAGGGTCTTTGTTTCCACCATATCCAATATCATACTGTCTAGCCTCCATAACCATTTAATTAGTTAAACTACATAATCACGTAGTATTGCCATAAAATTGTAAAGAAAGTCGGATAATGTATACATGATTTGATCCTAGGTCTTGAATACCACCTTATAAGTCTAAACAGTTAGGTTTTGCTTCATTTCACAAAAAATTCACAAAAATATAGGTAAAATGATAAACAATTTCAATTATATCTGATTTTGAACCAATTTTTGTATAAGTTTAACTTTATGAAGCAAGCATGATATTACATAAATGAACAAGTATTCCCACTCCTCAGTACACATTAATTGAAACTATTTGATACAAAAGCAAAGAAAAGAAGTAATTTATTTGCTGCTGTTATATTATCAGCCAAAATCTACAAAAGAGAAACAGATTTGTCTTTCCATTGTCATAACTAACAATCCATTGGAGTTTAATCATCGCTTCATCGATTCCACAACGATGATTCTCCCCATCATATATGTACTTTTACTCAGCAACATCCCCAAAAATGATGCTGCAATACTGCAAAAGAATATTTCAAGTGCAAATTGATTGTTGTTGATTGTATACTATGTTATTCCCAACTGCATTAGCAACAATATGTTGTCGATTTCTCCTACGTTTTGAGACAACAACAAACCCTTCTCCATCCCCAACTTTGTTTGCAAATTTAGCATTGATCTTCTCGGGATCATTTGATCTTACAACCCCATCTGCCTTCTCTTCACTTCCTTGGAAAATCTTGATTATTGCACTGTCATTTGCTATAGCTTCTGAAGAATTCTGCCAGTTTCCTGACTTCTTTACAGTCCTAGCAGACTCGCTTGAACGATCTGATGAACTCTTCTGCACTGACTTTACAATGAAGCTGAGTAGAATTTGCCTTGCTAACTCTGCCTTTTCAGCCTCAGAAGTACTCTTCTTTGATCGATCATCTTTCGATACTTCTTTTCCATCAGTTTCTCCTGCATCCTTTACCACATCAGGAGATGAAGGTGCATCAGCTGCCAATTTCTGAGGTACAAATTCAGGAGCATCAGGATTCATGACTGTCACACCACCTTGTTTAGCTGGCACAAAATGGTTTGTCCTGTAATACAAAGGTGACCTTGGACCACATGCAACTCTAGCAGAAATAGGAGGGAACTCATAAAAATTAGTTGCTCCAAGGGTTGTTGGATTAAAGGGTGGCGCCGAAGCAGAGAGTTTTGACCCTTTTGTTTCCAAGGCTGCCTTTTCTTGACTATCCAAACACGGCGTTTCATCATTTTCAGGAGCTACCATCAATTCACCTTGTGGAGAAGGAATTGTAATGTCATCAGAAACTTTACTTTCTTCTTCATGAACAAGATTCACATCATCTGCATCATCGCCTTTTCTACCTTCTTCAGAAATTTCAGGAATTTTCTGGCTTTCTTCTGCATTAGTTGTTTCTTCATTCTGCTGCACAGGCTTGAAAATAGTTCCTGGGGGTGACATAGCAACTTCTTTGTAGGAAATTGCCTTCGAAGCCAAAGCAGTAACAGTTTTCTTCGATTGAACCTGAGTTCTTGATTTCTTTGGTGGAGAAGACTCCTTCAAGTTCACGGTATGATTCATCACTCTCTGCTCTCTTGGCATGACTCCAGATACATGGCCATTTTCTTTAGCCTTTGAAGATACAGAGTGATTGACTTTTACTTTCAGATGATTAGGCCGTCTTTTACGGAACTTGGTCTCATTAGTATTACCAGAACGCACTTTCGTGCTGGCTTCTTGCCACCCCTCATCTGAACTTGTATCAACAGCCTCACCAAAGACAACCTGCTCACCAATAGTAACATCGCTATCATTCGATTCTTCAGGAATTTGTTCTTCTGCTTCTTCTTTAATAGCAGCTCTTTCTTCCACAACAACAGTATCATTTATTATGTCATGATCTTCAGGTGCTGAGCCATTTGACACTTGACCCTGTTCCTGACCCTGAATGTTTTCAGCAACCTGCAATATCTAATAAAACCGTATAAACATGTTATACAAACTTGCCCAAGTTAATTAGTAACAGACATCTAAAAATGCACAAATGCACATATTTATAACAATGGTTTATATAGTATATATACCTTTGAACGCCTATGTTTCTTCTGAGCATCTCCACCCTTAGGCTCATGATCAGGACTAATAAAATCGAGGAGATCCGATACACTGTCAAAAAGAACAGCGAAATCAGTTACCGACACGTTTGTAATCCTGTAAGACATCTATATTGCATAGAAACCATATTCATTTTGCTTAATTGAAGATTTTTACTACAACAGTTTCCTCATGTTATCCTTTTTATTTTTGTTTTCTTATCATTTTATTCTTTCTTAGACTTTATTATTTATTTACTGAGAAGTTATAGAGGTTTATATTCCAGCCTGAAGCATTGTTGTATAATTATCATATCACTGCATTAAGTTAGGTTTACTGCAGTTAGCATCATGATTACCTCACAATTACCATTTGCATTACTTCCAACTACAACAACTCAGGCAAACATTTTTAGTACCTAAGATGCCCTTTGCTAGCAATGGATGCATCCGGTTTTGGTGTTCCTGTCCTTGCCAGTTCCTGCTGTTCTATTACCTTAGATTCAAAATATTCCAGCCATGCTGCTGCATCCTATAAGATCAATAAACTTCATAGGATGAGTCTTGAGACCTTGTATTGATCAAACTCAACAAAAATACAAACTGATGAAAATGTCAACTATGAGACCACCAATTACCTGAGTACGAAGGTCTTCTGCTCCAAGCTTGGCTTGAAGAATTTTGAGCGTAGTTTGCTCATGCTGAACACTGAGTGAGTAGGCCTCCATTAGTGAAAGTGCAATCGCTATGGCATGATAACTGGCAGCAGTCTGTAAGCAACAATCAAAGAAGCAAAAAATTACTTGATACAAAATCCAATTGTATCACTGTCAAGGAAAAAAAGTTTATACATGGGATAGCAAAGTTCAATCCGTGACTAAATTAATTATTGACAAAAGCCAGAGTCCAACAGCAAAAGCAAAAAGATAGGATAATGTGAAAAAAAACCTGGATATGATCAGCTCCTAAGAGCCTCTTGTTGCATTTCAAGGCTTCATGGAGATAGCGGAGAGCAAAGTTGACATTCCCCATCCCCTCTTCCATCATGGCTACATTTATATAAGTTGCAGCACTATTTGGGTGCGATAATCCACACGTAAAGTGGAGCAAAAATAAAGCACGGTTGACATACCTGGCAATAGGACGTCAAATTTAATGTAAGAAGAGTGGAAGACGATAGAGGGATGATTATCTAGCAAAGCATGCAGATTAGTGAATAAATTAAACATACTTGAGTGCTAATTCGATGTGTTGGAGACGATAATAAAATACTGATAGATCCCCATAACTCTTCATAGTATCAGGATGATCAGGACCAAGTTCCCTTTCATTGATATCTAATGCCTTTTGCTGATAAATGGTAGCCTGAAAATGGAAAAAATTCACTTCAGCCCTATTATCCATGTAACGACAATATCCAAGCTAAAAACATCTGAAGTTAGCATACAAGAACCCAACTTCAATGGTAGGCAAACATTGTTCATTGAAGATAGCATTACTTGAACAGAATGATCAGTTGTCACATCAGCAAAATATATAAGACAAAAGTAATTATATGAATTGTTTTACAAACCAGCTATTGTAACAATACATTACCTGATTGAAATCTCCTGTGTGGTATAAGACTACAGCAAGAAGACTATAAGCACCTGCAGTTGTTCGATGATAGGGACCACATACAGCAATGATCTTTGCTAGAGCCTTCAAATTTAACACAAATAAAGGAAATTTAGAATATCTTTTGTAATCCAAGGACAGCACAAACAATTAGTTGTAACACATCTACACTAAACAGTTTGTAGCACGTTGACTCTAAACACATACCTTTGTTCCATAAGTAACAGCGTCTTCTAGCTTCCCCTTGTCTAGAGCTACCTTGGAAGATTCCAACAGAGTTCGGCCATCTGCAGAGGAGCATATCACATGCTGCAGAGGATAATTACAAGAATTAGTCCACCAGGAGAGGAAAAAAAAAAGGACAAATGAAAACAAAAAATAAAGGGAAATTAAGAAAGTTATTTACCTTGCACACAGGAACCATGCTGATAATATCCTCTTTCCTAAAAGGGTTTGGAGCATCGACATCATAGTCTCTTGGAACCAACTCAAAACCAACCTGGAAAGGATAGCAGGATTAATACAGTGCTATGAATAAGGATATAAAGGTCCAAGGAGCATAAAATCACAATCAAAGAAAAAAGAACCTTGTGGCAGAGGCCTCGAAGAATTGACAACTTCCTTAAGTGAGGAAATTCATCATTGAGCTTCCACCCAAACCGGCTTAAGAGGAAAGCCCTTAACCACCTAACTTTGAGCTCATACTCTTGAAATTCGGCATTTTCACTATTATTAGTAGAATTGGACCCAAAGAGGAGATTCAAAGATGTTGCAATTGCTGCTGGTATTTGTGATACATCATCAACAGAAGCAACAGAAGCTTTCACAACATATTTGAAAGCTCGGGTGACCATTTCATGGACACATAGGGATTGTATGTGAGGAAGTTTCTCAGCTAACTCGACCTGAATCACATATGAAAAATATATCTTGATTAATCAAATTAGGAAAAAGATCATCACCTAGCCCCAAAAAATGGAAGAGGCAACTAAAGACAGTTAAGAATATGAAAAACACAAGAAGGAAAAAGAAGCTATTAAGACACTTCTAGTAATTTGACAATTTTGACTAGTATTGAATAAAATGATTTAAACAGTTTCCTCACCACACGACCCAAAGAGCTCATCTTCAGTCCCCTGAGATGCATGAAATCTGTAAGTGTACGTCCATCAACAGGAGAAAGTTCAAGAGAAGCAAAATCTGTCACCTGAGATCATTAAAAAATGTTTGTGTTAGACAACATTACATTAAAAAAAATCAAATACAGCTAAATAGTTGGCGATTAATTACCAGCTTTGGTAAAGCGACTTCATCATAATAGGTGTGAATCATAGTGATAAGTTCATCTACAGTCTGTGACAGAAAACAAAGATGATTTAATCAGCTAAAGAAATTCCATCAATTCTAAGCCATATATATATCTAGTTAGGAAAGCTTAGAAACCTTAAGATGAAGACCAGTTCCAGATTCTTTCAAGCGTAAGAAAGCTTCTTCAGAGAGTAGCTTTTCCAGCTCAGAAACTTCAGTATTTTTGCAGAAGCCATTGGTTTCAGGGCCAGAAACTTGAGGTTCTTTCTCCTCTTGTCCATCTGAAGAGTCCACACTGTTCGGCTTTTTCTCCCTTTTCTTTAGAGATTTGAATTCTTTTCCCAAACCTTTAACCGAAGCTTCACTACTCTTCTCATTGCCAGCTTCCTTAGGATTTTTTTCACTTTCCTGCTTCTGCAAATGTTGTACCCAACATGAACCTAGTTCCCATCTAATACCCGCTTCAGCCTCCACAGGTTTTTCCTCCCCTTCCAATTTGGCTAAACTATCATTAAGTATCTTTATGACTTGAGATCTAGGATTTTCTAGTTCATCAGATTGTGCCACGGGAGATGTGCTTTCTCCAGAGAATTCAGCGTTAACTGGCTTGTGTAATGGCATCCTTAAGCTGCAAACATATATAAAATGCATAAACATGGGGCGTTAAGTACGTATACCAGTGGACATACACCATTTGTTCGAAAAATCAGTGTTACATATACAATATTAAGATTTCTGGAAAAAAATTGTCAATACTTTCTAAAACAACATTGATATGTAATGAATACCTCTATTAAGATTGAATAATTTGGAGCATAAGTTAAATTCAACTATTATATAGGAAGGATATTGGAGGGGCTAGAGGCTTAGAGAAAAGTGACGATTATTAATCCGGATGGAGGGAGTACACTGAACTAGCTAATTAAAGCTAATTCTTCATAATCAGCTTAATGATTTAAATTAATTTAAGGGAATAATGAAGGAACTTGGCGTAATTAAATCTTATACTAACCTGTAAACATTGAGGGCATTAGCTCCTCCATCAGGCTGATCTTCAACTTCAACATCATGGTGTTCAAAATTCTTCCTGACATTTCCAAGAACTTTGACTGTCGCAGTGTACCCACAGTACCTTAAAGTGACAGTTCCAAGTGAAGAAATATCCTGAAAAAAAAGACGTTCACTACTTCATTAACAAACTTCACAACTACATCAATTGAAGCTACATATTGTTTACAAATAAAACTCACATGGACAGTCACATTTTCATCGGCAGTCAACCCTTTGATCAAATTTCTCTGAACAACTCCTCTAGCAGAAGTTTCAGACTCCTCACAGAAGAGAGACTTGTCATCCGGCTTCAAGTTAGCATCAGCTAAGTCACGTTTAACCACAATAAACAGGTCACCCACACGGCTTTCATGGGAATCTCTTCCATAGGAGTCTGATTCAATCAAATGGCGAATAGTATCTACAGCTTTGAAGATTGACACGTCGACAAATAAACTGTGAAGTAAGAAAGCCTTTCGATCACGTATCACTCTCTCCTCTTCAGTTTTGCAAGGCAAACTAGCCAACGTAGCAAACTCTGTAGCCCAAGGTCGGAGATCATGCTCACCATTTCTTCCTTGACCTCCACCATTTCCACCCCAGTTCTCATCCTCGATTGGCAAAGGTGGGAAGTTTGATGGAGATTCAGCAAGCGAAGATGGGGTAAGCCAACAATTTGCACGGAATCCATAAGGTAGATTGCCAAACTGAAATTTCACATTGTTTCATGAGTTCAATTTCCTTGCATAACATGTACGGAGTATAAGTAAATAGGTTCAAGACAGACACATTCTGCGAGCATTACCTTATTGTGTTCCACAAAAGCTTTGATAAGTGCATCATATGCCTATGATTTAAAGTAAGAACAAAAATTTTCGCTTAAGTTAGAATTAAGATACATACAACTACATAATTTTTAGATAACTTAATCCTCAAGTATACTCACATTAGCAAATGCTTGGCTGTGCTGATGCAGGAGATCCACTAAGGAGTGAGATTGTACTAACTGCTTGCCCAAAGTGTAGAAGCCTTTTTCGGAAGCAACGACTTGTATTATCTTCCCATTGCAAATCTTGATCTATATTTAACTGCATTAGTAAACTACTCACAACTAGAACAACTATAACAAATTAACAACCATTACAATAACAAATCTTTGCATTTTAAACCATTAATCTTCAACTCGAAATCTAGAATTACTTGTAAGATGAAACCAACTATAGTTTATACTCAAGATTATAATGTTCAATTCCAATATGTAAATGCAGACATCTATGAAAACATACATCTACAACTCCATTCTTTCTAATTTTGGACAACATTAATCTAAATTTGACCATCAACCTTATTCTTAATTAGAAAGAAAATTTTCACTTATCAAACATTACCCAGTAATTTCTTCTGGATCCTTCAAAATCTGTAAAGGTCCAATAGCACGATCATACTCTTTAATACTCCCTCCGTCCCATAATACATGAGACGTTAGACTTTTTTTCACTATTCATGCATTAGGTTTGACCATAATTTTTTACTTAACATAATATAAATATACTTTATCATAAAATATGTTGTTAGATAGATTTTAATATAAAGTTTCATAATATAATTTTAAAAATAATTTTTATTAATATTAAATTGTATAAAAATAAAGTCAAACTATTGTATTGACATGTGTGCAATTTTTTACTGTGTCATGTATTATGGGATAAAGAGAGTAGGTAGAGAGACTAAGGGTCTGTTCTGATTGAATGAAGTAAGCTGAATTGAACTGAACTTATTGGAGCTAAACTGAACTGAATTGAATATTTTATGAGAGAAGGAAATTAAAATAAGAACGGAACTGAACTTATTAGAGCTGAACTGAGCTAAATTGAACTAAAAATAAGCTGAATACAACAGGCCCTAAGGATCCATTTGGTTCACTTGATTTCAGAAATATAATTGATAACACATAAATATAAAACTACGTAGTACATGTTTTCTAACTCGATTGGGTCATTAGTAAGATTTCCTGGTGGGTAAATCAGTAAATGTAGCATTTTCCGTCACTTAATGTTTGATTCACTTAATTTTGGGTCACTCAATCGTGTCATATAATTCATCTATAAAACTAGACACATCATTTTTCCATTAGAAAACCAAAATAAATGTGTTATCTGACCTCATCAATATGACAATACACAGTGTGTCAAAAATAAGGTCAATAAGTCATAATCATGCACTAGAAAATCCAATATCTATTCAAAATGTGCACTGTACATAACTGATTAAGTGTACGTCCATGTTAAAATGTGTAACACACCAACACATGAAAAGGAATATAAAATTGACTATACAGAAAAACAGATATATATACCTGTAATTCAAAATAGTCCCCATCACGTTTATCTTCCAACTTTCTTTCACACCTCTTAATACCTGTAAATCAACCATCTCATTAGTATATGAAAATAACATGGAAAAAAAATATCATTTAGAATATAAACAAAATTTGAAACTATCTAACAATAATTTAATTGCGAAAAATTAACATTACATCAAAAAAGGCAAACAAACCACATATAGAACGTACGTAGTGTCTTATTCAATAATCAATACCTTATCAACTTGTAAAGTTTAAAATTATTACATCCATTCGAGTGTATCAAAAATTAAGTGTATTCAATGAAATAAAATTTATGTGCATTAATCATTTTCATTTGTTTTAATAATTTTCAAAAGAGCAAAATATACTTTTGTCCAAATGCATAATACAACTATACAAGTTCTCCTTAACTTCAACAAGTAAGCTTATAATTCTTTGATAAAAACAATAAGTCAATAATTTATGGTGAATTCCAAGCCACCTAATTTTGGAAACAACAAAAAAAATGTGTGACTCAAAATTGATCACACTAGAGTACAACACCAACCACACTATGACAAAAATCACAAAAGTTCCAACCATGCAATTTGGCCAATCATCGTGACTCATGCCTTAGAATTATTATTTTAAAAAAATAAAAATAAAAAAAAGTCAAGTGAGAAAGAAAAAGTAGGACCCACCAAGAAGAGGAGGAGAGAGGTGAGAGAAAGAGAAAAACTCAAAAAATTCGGAGAGTTTAGGTGTTGGATGAAGAGCAGCCATGTCATTTTCTTCTGAGATAACAGAAATGGACGGTCCATTTTGAATTCTGGGCTCTTCATTTGATGGAGGTGGTCCCACTTGTATTGGACTGTGGGCCTTACTCTTTTTCGATTTATGGTCGGATGATGTGGGCCGCTGTCCTTTGGGCTTGCTGAACCAACTTGTACATGCCACAATGTCTAGTAGCCTCCTCACGTGGGCCATTGCTTCGGCCTTGTTATTATATTCATCTGTAAATTAAAACTAGCCAAATTGTTACTGTAGTAACTAGCCACTATGTAGTTGTATCACTGTTTGAGAAGTGAAAGTGTCAATCAAATGAATGTTATATTCTGTACAACAACATCAACAATAATAAGAAGGATACTACGAATTTAATATAGCCACGTAGCTTAAGATTGTGCACCTCAACTAAATTAAGTGGTTTAATTTCTACGTAAATTAGGAAATTAATCTATCTATCTATACTTCTATACTTTATTAGTATTTAAAAAGCCAAACCACAATCACCTATATGACACATGTCATCATAATTCACCCTTATGCCACATAACACATCCATTAATTTTTTTACTTTTTATACTCCCTTTTAAAGTAAATGATAAAATAAAATGTTATTGAATGCTAAAGTCTTTATGCATTCCTAACTTGCAAATTTGAGTAAGAAAATGGAGTGTTTCATTTTCACTATAAAAAAAAAAAAGTTGTACTCCTCTCTATACCCCTTTTAATGTAAAAGTTAAAATAACAAATTATTTAATGTTAAAATCTTTATGTATTCCTAACTTGCAAATTATAAGTAAGAAAATTAAGCAAATTGTTACAAAAAATCACCGACACATACAATACAAATAAGCAACACATTTCAAGAAAAATAAAATGAGCTACAACCCGTTCGTTGAACGGGCCAAAAGGCTAGTTTATAATAAAAGTGGATGGTACGGAGTATATATTTTAGTCACATTCTTAATTTCATCATCGAGGTTGTTTAATATTATGCACTCACTATAAAACTGTTTATTAATCTTTCAATAGTCAAAATTTATACTCGTATTACAAAATACAATTTTGAAATATTTTACCAGTGTATTAAAGTCACAAAGGTACCAATGTAAACATAATTCAATCTCCAATTTAAAATAATACATTTCCAACTGAATTAGTCAGAGTAACTGATATACACATATGCGGCACATTTCATATACCATTAGATTCCCCATGATTGCCTGCACGGTTACATGGTACTATGGTAGGTGAATTTGTAATATTTTATAATTTAATTTTCCTTTAATCTTCATTCCCTTAGATACCATAAAAAAAAAACACAGATTTGATTTTATATTATAGTGATCAATGATTATTTGTTGTCCAACTTTTGACTGAACGCAACAAACAAGTAAACAAGGCATTTTTCAAACCTTTTTTGCAATTTTACCAATATACCAATTCTAGAAATTTGTAATTTAAACATTATTATTTTCAACATCTTATCACTTATTGGAGTATTATATAACCACACAATTTTAGATTGTCTTATCACTTTTGTTCAAATATTCATTGAGTGAGATAATTAAAATAATTTCTCACTGTTGGGTATGGCCAAATTTTATAAGCCCATTATTTTGGTTATTTTGGTGGAGTATTGTGCATAGTTTACAGGCTTTCGGAATAATCAAGCAAGGTCATTACTTGCTCTTGATTTCTCTAGAATAATATCCTACTTGAATGTTCTAAAGCATTATTGACATTGGAAGCTATTAGAATATAATACATGGTTCGTGAATTTTCTAAAACATTATAAATACAAGAATGATGGAGGAATTTCTAGAATAATCCGGCCATTTTTTCCAAGCTCCGTCTACACCTATAAATATAGGTCATAGGCATTCAGCTATTGAAGACAACACAAGAACCCATACCATACAAAAGTCTTCCTACATTCTACACCTCCTTGTACTATTTAACTTTTTTTACGAATCCACTATTCCTATTTTGTAATACTCCTTTGTGAGTTTCTATTTTGAGAGTTCTCTTGTAATACTCACCCTCTCAAAGGTTCCTGTTTCAAATAGTGGACTAAAAGTGCTTGTCATTACATAAAATTGTGTGTTCAATTATATTAATTATCTTGTCAATTATCAATTCAATTCATATTTTTTAATCAAACACATCTTTACTTCCGTTGCGCACTCACCAACCATAACACTTTCCTTCGAAATTTAAACTTATTTTTACCTGCATTGCCCCATTGTTTACTTTTCTATTTTGAGGTTAATTATTTCCTTGGAGTTTAAGTGTCTAACAATGACTAATTTTATATACAAGTACTAGGAGAGCCTACATAGTATTATAATTAATCAAAATAAAATACAAATATGTGATTAATTTATTCTCCGTATTTCATATTAAAGTCGTCCACATTATATATTTATCGCATAATAGCATACTCCATATCATACACTATCATTTACGGACTACTGGTACTACATAAATTATTACTTTGTACATTTTTATATAAAACTTTTTCTACTTTGTTTTCCATTGTTATTTGAAGTTAAAAATAACCAAAAATCAAGGGAAAATATGGTTACAAATAACCATACAAATTTTACTACTTTCTAAACTATGTAAAATTCATAACTAGGTTACTTATGAGAGTGATTATGATTGCATAATTGTTATAGGAATACCAACCTTTTTTTTTTTAGTAAATATTAATTAAAAAATTATTGGTCATAGTTCATCTCATTTATAAAAAATTAAGAATCCCACGTGGAACACGAAATAATCAATTTTGCATCAACAACTTGGATTGAATTTGAAACAATTACACAGTCCAACCATACCTTCAACCATCTTCAATACACATGGTTTCAGAGATGTAATTTCAACTTTGTCATTCAATTTTTGCCCTCTTACCTGAAAACCATATTCAACAGCAATTAAATCTCAAAAATTACATAATTATCACAAATTTAGCAACAATGATTAATTTCCATAATATGAATAAATACAAAAATATAAGCAATAAAAATGGTAATTTACACTCACCTCATGTGACAAAGAATAATTGGTAATATGGCATGTCTCTACATTTGAAGCTAGTAACCTTCTCACATCTAATATCTTATCAGTAGATATCCCCTTCATTCACATTCCAAAACAAATACACATATGAAAAAATTTGTATGTAGACAAAAACAATCCCATTTCAAAAACATCGAATCGAATTACTAGTTCAAATTACACTGTCAACGTGGCAATTATTTCCGAACATTGATATATACCTTGAGAGTAACTTGGGAGTCATATGGGGTAATGACAATAATGTCAATAACACTAGGAACAACTGCAAAATCAAAACCCAATCAATATAATAAGACGAACATAATTAAAATATCAAGAAATGATGAAAAAAACAGTAGATAATTAATCAACCTTTTTCCTCTTTCTTCTTCTTCTCGGACTTTGGTTTGTGCCCTTTACTGCGACCTGATTTTGGGGCCATTTTTCTTTCTTCCTTTTTTATGTTCGTGAAATTATATTTTTGGTTTTGCGAAGAAAGAATTAATGGGTGGCAAAAACAGAGTTGCAGAGAATGAAGAATAAGAGGGGAAAATAAAGAAGATAGGAAGATAAGGAGGGGTTTTGGGGTTTTACCAGTATTGGAGATTTTAGAGAAATCCTGACCTCTCCTTACTGCTTAACTTATAATTGTCTTTTTCTTTTCTTTTTTTTTTTTTTTTTTTGTGTGGATTTCTCTCTCTTCTTCCCCACTCTCTATGTGAGATGCATGTGATGTGCTGTAATTTATGAGCGAAAATGCTAAAGGTCGTAAGTTGTGACTGTAAATGAAATTGTATGAGTGTGTATACAATGTGGATGAATGGATGAATGGATGGTGATAGAGTGGGTGAATACGATTGGGTAAGAAATTGTATGAGTATTACATGGAACGGTGACGTAGCACGTTAATATGATAGGGTGACGGGTAAGGAAATATTAATGATGAAATATACGAAATGTATTATCAATTTGAAAATTAGTGATACTTACCCTAAATAGAAGATTATTTTAAATTTCGAAAAATGGTAATTGTGATTTTTTTGAATTTTTAATTTTAGGAAATTGATGATTTAAATTGTAGTTGACGTTATTGTCTCGCTACCTCAAACTTTTGTGTATTCTTTTTTTAATAAAAATGTACATTATTAATGTTGTTTTTCACATTTTCATCTTATAAGGTATAATTGTATCGTGTATATATACTTTACAAATTAAAAATATAGGTTGTTCAAAAAAAAAATATACGTATATAGGTTTTTGTAAATAAATAAATAAACACATAGGTTTTGTTGTGTTATGATTGAATTATTACAAATCATTTGACTTTTTGCTAAATTTGAAAAAAATAACAACTTTCGTTGATTGCTTACAAGCTTTTGCACATCATTCTACAATTTAGCATAAAAATACGTTCTCAATATTTGCTCTACTAACTAGCAAGTAGTAACTACTAAGATTCACATGAATTGATGTAACACAATCTCTATAACTAAAATATAGTACATTCTCATCTGCTAAAAGTGTGAACAAATAGACAACATGTAAAATGATCATGAAATAAAACTTGCCTAGAGTACCTTAGACCAATAGGAATAACTTTTTAAAGTTAACATTAATTTCTGAAAATTTTAAGGAAATCTATGTAAGTCAATCAATCACTCTAGACTTTGATTTGTGTTTCAAAGTTGTATAAACAATGTCATATGGTTGGGAAGACTTTGCCATGGTACATGCAGATAGGATACCAATCACTCTCGATATGATAAACGAAAAACTAGTCAAAATACTCCATAAGTAGCTACTCCATAACAACTTAACAAACCAATAACCTAATTACTTTCTCCTTTCAAGGTGCTATACATAATTTTAGGAAAACTATAGGGTGAGGATCAAAGGGAAATTTTTGTAGAGTATATTCCATAATTGGTAAACGTATACTCCGTAGTTGTTAGTAGACCTAGTTATTAGGCAGTTTGGGTCAAAAGGGTCACATTATATAAGGTTAATAATGGATCAGACCAATATAGGTCGTAGGTCGATAATGGATGGACCAACAAACCATCAATTAAAATAAATATTAGACAAAACAATAATTAAGTATATGTGGATAAGATTTTTTTTTAAATTTTTTATTTATTTATTTTATCTATTACTCGTATATTGGACAAACATATTGACATTACCTAATACTCCCTCCATGTTTTTTTAAGTGACACACTTTGACCGACACGTAGTTTTAGGAGATTTTATTGACTTTAATAAAATAAGATGTTAGTGGGGTAGGTTGGAGGAGTGAGAAATGATAAAGTAAAAGAATGTGAGAGGAAGTGGGGACCATGAAAGGAGTGAGAAATGATAAAGTAAGAGATAGTGGGGTGAAGATATCCCTACCTTATAAAAAGTAGAAAGTAACTCTTAGGAATAGTGTGCTACCAATTATACCCTCACTATTGTGTACAAAATTGTGTGCAAAATGTGTATTTACTTTTTTACCCTCAATAATATGTTTACTATCATTAATACATTTAATGTTTTTTTTTCATTAAACATATATCATCAATTAATTCGGTTTTTTTTTAATAAAATATATCCCTACCTTATAAAAAGTAGAAAGTAACTCTTAGGAATAGTGTGCTACCAATTATACCCTCACTATTGTGTACAAAATTGTGTGCAAAATGTGTATTTACTTTTTTACCCTCAATAATATGTTTACTATCATTAATACATTTAATGTTTTTTTTTCATTAAACATATATCATCAATTAATTCGGTTTTTTTTTAATAAAATATATGTAATGCTTTTTTTTTACTAATTAAAAAAAATTAATGCTTTACACTTCATATGATATTATTTTTATTTAAAATGAAAAAAAAAATTGTATGTACGAATAGATGATTTATTACCAACTACCAAGGGACTATTTTATCTAATTGTTGCCTGAATGTTAATGTTTATGCGAGTTGTAGGGTGTAATTGTTTGTCTTTTTTAGTTTCATATAGTTAATCTCACACTTCCTCCGTTTTCTTTTACTTGCAACACACCTTTTAGGCACGCAGTTTTAGGAGATGATTAGTGAGGGTAAACGAGCGATTTTATCAATATAATTTTTACACGAAGATTAGAATAGGGTTAAGTATCATTTGTAAAAATTATAATGAATAATTTATCTGTTTACATTACATTAAACCGACCTCAAAACACGTGCCACAAGGCTGTGTTGCAAGTAAAAAGAAACGGAGGAAGTATAATTTATGTAGAGTAATTACTAGGTTGGGTAAGAGTATAGACTTTCAAATAGTAATGTTCCGAAAAATTGTTCTACTATTGCATATGTAATGTTAAATTACTTCTTTTAGTATATAATATGTGCTCTATGATTTTTGAATTGTATTTAATCCATTTCTAATTAAGTTTGTAGATGTTTTTGCAATATTACACTGTTGAATAATTGCATAGATGTTTCTTGAAGAAAGGTTGTCAGGAAAAAACGAAAACTTTAAATACACATTCCATTAATTTATCAAACTATTTTCCCTAAAATCCCAATGTTGCGAAAAGTTTAAACACAACCCAATATAGACATCAAGAAAGGGCAAATCACTTCGCGCGCATCGCGCGAGTCAACTGCCCTAGTATTATTAAAATGTAAGGAATTTCTAAAAGAGGATGTGTGTCACTTAAAAAAAAATGGCCGTTTAAGGAAAGTGTGTCACTTAAAAAAAACACGAAGGGAGTAAGAACCTTGTCCATTAAAGATTTCATCCATTTATGGGCCTTTAATCTTGACCCTAACACTATTATCATTGGGGCGATTATCCCAATTAATAATCAAGCTAGGTCTAATCGTTAATAGGAGAGAGTCATAAGTGCAATCGACAGAGAGAAAAAATAATAAAATATTTTAAATCCTTACCGAATAAGAAAGTGTTGTAATCTGAAATAAATTAAAAGAAAAAGTGTTGCAAACGAAGTAAATATTTAAAACAATCGTATATTGACTTCATGATAAAGAGTCAATGCATTTTCATCAAATAAATTTCAAAAGTTTAAGAATTGCGTCAATTAAATTTTATATTCTTTTTTATATTTAAAATCCCTAAATTTTCTAATTTTCTTTCCATTTTTTTTTTAAAAATGCTACACATCTTTTTGTCACTTTTTTTAGGAAAACAAGTTACTTTATCAAAATAATTTCAACTCCAAAATTATAAAAGAGTTAGATATTACGTGTATGTTTTTTTTTTTTAAATTAATTTATTTGTGTTACAATTATTAAATCTCTTTTTTCAAAGTGCGTATCGAAAAAGTGTGTTGCACTTAAAAGAAAACAAATTAAGTATAAATAAGTAAAATTAGGACATGTTTTCTTCAACTTATTTTAGATACTTATTACCTATTTCTTAATAAATTCATATCAGATCACACTTGAAACATTCAGATCAAACATCAGACCAGATCAGAACTTTTAATTATCATTTACTTATTACTAAATATCGTTAATTGCGTATGACAAAAAATTATGAAAATTACATATTTGAAAACTTCATAATGAGATGAATTTAACAAGATCTATTTTAATAATATTTTTCTTTATAGATTAGTATTAAAATACAGTCAAAGTTTAGTCAAATTATTAAATCAGATCAAACCAGATGACGTAATAAATTTTAGATAAAACCTTATGAAAATTAGACTTGCTTCAACTTAATTTCACTCCAATTCAGTTCAGCTCTTAATTTCCTTCTCTCATAAAATATTCATTTCATCTCTATTCTATTCAATTTAGCTTCAATCAATTTAGTTCAGTTTAATAAATATGAATAGACCCTTAATCTCCCAGTTTCAGATTAAGAGAACAAGTCATTAATTTAGTTTTCCTTCCCTTTCTCCGTGGGCATCATATACCAAAACCAGACCTAAAAAAGCGCGCGAAATATTCTCTCTCCTAAACAAACTCACCCGCCATTTTCTCTCTCCTCCGCCATGCCCGAGCTTCCCGAGGTTGAAGCAGCGAGGTCTGCCATTGCTGAGCATTGCATAGGTAAGAAAATAGTGAAATCAATTATTGCAGATGATTCCAAGGTTATCAATGGAGTCTCACGTTCCGATTTTGAAGCTGCTCTTCTCAATAAAACCATTGTTGCTGCTCATCGAAAGGGCAAAAACATGTGGCTTCAGCTCGATTCCCCTCCTTTTCCTTCATTCCAATTTGGTAATTCTTCCAAAACCCTAGGTTTACTATCTCTCTATTCTGAATTTTCGTTCCCCTAATTTGTTGTGATTTTAGGGTTTCTAGAAATGTTGTAAATTTTTGTGAATTGATTTTAGGGTTTTTGCGATGGTGAAATTGTGCTTAATACGGTGATAAGAGTTTGGGGTATTCTCTATTGAATTTGTCTAGAATTTGAAATGTTGTTTAAAAGATGGCATTTTATACTATAAATGTAAAATGTGAGGATTCTGCAATTTGCCGATTCCTAATCCATCATTTCATCTTATTTAGAGTTAACTCTTTCTTTTATATTGCAGTCAAAGTTCATCAATTTTCTTAAACTATGTAAAAAGGGGAAAAAATAAAATAAAATTAAAGATCATGTGGGATCTTGATAGGATTGTTTTAATGGGTTAGTAAAAATTTCAACTTTTAATACATTTTATCAGTATGTAATCAAAACTATTAATGGAAAAGGCGTGTATTAAGACTGAAAAAGGGAGGTATTAATGTAAAATGGGATGGAGGTAGTGTTACATAGGGCCTTGTGTAAAAAACGATGATATGTCTATTTGTAACAGAGGGTGTAACTTCATTTTCCAACTTATATGTATATCTTCGCCGTAAGATTGAGTGTGTAATATGTCACAGGGATGGCAGGTGCTGTATATATTAAGGGTGTGGCAATTACCAAGTATAAAAGGTATGATAGATAATTGTTAATCAATTGCTGATGTGCATCAAGTTTTTCCTTTTCTTTTTATGTAGTATTTCAGGCTTTTAATTTTTTGCGTATCATTGTGATTGAATTCATTTATAATTACAGTATCTGCTTGTTTAAATGATTTGTGTGCATAACACTGTAGATCATTGAGGGTGAATTGCATGTGAAATAATGAAACTTGATCCTCATAGGGAATTTGACCTACTCTGGAGTCTTTGTCTAAAATTTGAGGTTAGAATTAGGCATTAAAGAGACAAAATATTGCCAAGTATGTTAGTTGCCAAAAAGGAAAATCTACTCGAATGGGTAGCTGATTTGCTTATGAAATGTGCTGCTCTGCTGCAGCATGTTAAACCTAGTTTATTTTCTTGTTTACGTATAAAGTAGAATCTCTCTATGAGGCTATAATTATCTTAATTTAAGGACCTGTAGTACACATTTCTCTGATGTGAACTTTTTACTATTAAAGTGCTGAAGTTTGAAGGCTGAGATTGGTTTCTGAGAGTAATATATCAAATTCTATGATAATTTATCATAAGTCAACTAATACTCCAATTATCCATCCTCAAAGATAGTAAGAAAAAACATGACATCTCTTAAGCTTACACTGGTTTATGTTAACTTCACTTGAAGACATTTAGAGTTTAGATGTACATATATACAAGCTACACTGCATTTTCTGCCAACAAAGTGGGATTTGAAGGAAATGAGGTGAAGCTTTATCAAACCTATATGTATTTCCGACATGTCTGTACCCTATCCTTTGTGGGAGATTTGGAGTTAGTTTGTTGTCGCTGCATACTTTTGTTGTAGATGTTAACAAAATTATAAAAAAAAATTCACTCGTAATTTTAAGGTACTGGTCCATCTTTAAACATCTTTCCTTGCCCTTCATTATTCCTGTCCCATGCAAAACTTTTTACAGTGCAAACCACATTGTTTCAATTGGATATTTTATCAACTACTCAATGATGTAGATTGGTATTGACCTGATCTTTGGTCTTTCTCTTGAACAATTGTATAAAATTTGAGGCTCAATGGTCCATCCCATAATGAGAGAGAGAAAGATTCAGCGTATCCATTCTGTGTATTTTAATGGTTGTTTTCCTTTTGCCTCATATCTCTTCATTTGACATGGTCTTCATTACACATGGTCATATGCTATGTGGCTTATAAGCATGTCATATGATGTGTCAAATTTTAACATGGGATATTGTCTTATATTGTCATGTTTTTCATTGGCTGCAGATCTGCTGTAAATGATGCTGATGAATGGCCCTCAAAATATTCCAAATTTTTCATAGAAGTAAGAATTCTTAATCCACTGCAACGTTATCTAGGATTTGTTATAGAAAAACTGTCATCATGGTTGTGTTCTGCACAGGGTTATGAAATAAGTTTTTCTTGATTATGTCCTATCTGATTGGTCATAATTCATCAACTTAACTAGTTTATGGGCATGAGTGGAAACAACTCACTTCGATTTTTTTAGGTAATAACATCCCTATCTGTCTAATTGCCCCTAGTTCAAAAACATAAGTTGATTTGATTTAATACTGTAGGTACTAATGTCCGTATGTCCCCTTGTGTAATTGCTCCTGCTTCAAAATTTCAGCACCCAACATTGTTTCTGATATTGCCTGGTGCTGTTGCTGAGCTTCAAATGAATTTATTCTTTATTTGCAGTTAAATGATGGTCTGGAGATGTCTTTCACGGATAAGAGGAGATTTGCTACAGTTCGTTTGCTGGATAATGTATATGAGAATTTCCAAGCATACCATGTTCTTCTTTTCCTTAATCTTAAGTGTAATATCTAATTATTGTTAAATTGTTGATGCAGCCAGCTTCAGTTCCGCCAATATCTGCACTCGGTCCAGATGCTTTATTGGAACCCATGACTGAAGGGGAGTTCATCAAATCCTTGAGCAAAAAGAAAATTGCTATAAAGCCTTTATTGCTTGATCAGGTCAGGATTTTGAAATACATGCAAAATGGCATTAAGTTTTAAGCAACTTTGGAGTTTAAAATCATGAAATTTATGGCTGTTCCTCATTGTTGTTATTTGATTTGTTGGGGGGAGAGAGGGGGGGGGGGGGATATTGTGGTATTTATTGCTGGGCACGTTATCCAAATTGCTTTCATCACATCCTTGTATGTAGTAGATTTAACAACGCTCCATTCAATTTCAGAGTATCCATCTCAGCACTCCAATCTAATTGGCACGCCCTTGAAACACTTTGTATAGTAGTATGTTGACATGATAATGCACTCTACATATCAATCTCCAATCCCATACATGAAAGATAATACTTTGTTTTTCTTTTCAAGTTTATGCTCTTCTATCTTCTTTCCCTGGCTGTGTGACTAACTGCATGGAATTTGTGTCCAACTCAATTATACTTTAAACCAGAGCAATTTAGTTTTTGGTATGAAGTTATGGTGCCTTAATTTTAACATTTATATCCATCAATATACCTCCATTTCTTCACATTGATGCCGAGTTTTGTTTTGCTTCACAGAGTTTTATTTCTGGCATCGGGAATTGGGTTGCAGATGAAGTGCTATATCAAGTGAGTTTTCAACTTGACTTTTGATTGTTAGAGGAATTTGTCTTCCGCATATTCAAGTTGATTGTTCACTTTTCTAACATGGAACTTTGGAAAGCCATACTAGAGAGAGGAGAGAGAGGTAATTGTGAAATTAAGTAAAGAAGAAACATCTAGAATATATGAAGTATGAACTCTTTAAAGGCTAATTATTCATGTATTCTTCTAGCTAATTGTGGGTATCTCTAAGTATGAAGTTATACCTCAAGTTACCTTATTAAAGTTCCTTCCTAAGAATTAAAACAAAATTCATTTTGCATCTTGCACTTTGTTGAAATTGAAAAGATGGAAATTTTAATCAGCATTCCATGAATATTATGATGTTTTTATTCTTCATAGGCAAGAATTCATCCTTCACAAAACGCCTCTTCCCTGTCAAAAGAGGAGGGTGCCAGACTGCTGAAGAGCATAAAGGAGGTGGGTTGTCTTTTAATACACAGAACTTTTCCTTAAACATTACTATAGTTTAACATATCAATTTGAAAGGAAGTATAACCAGATTAAAAGGATGCTTAGACCCAACACTTGTAGGTTATACAGCATGCGGTTGAAGTTGATGCTGATTCTCAACACTTTCCTTCTGATTGGTTATTTCATTTTCGTTGGGGTAAAAAACCTGGAAAAGTTGATGGTAAGATTTCTAATAAATTACCATTTCCCGTTTGATCAATAGGTACTTGAGAAGGCTGTTGAGGTTGGGGCTGATAGTAGCCAATATCCAAGTAATTGGATTTTTCATTCACGGGAAAAAAAGCCTGGAAAGGCTTTTGTCGATGGTTGGACTCCTCACTCAGAGAATCTTATTTTTCCTTTTAAAATTGTTTACATACTTGTGTGTTGGGTGAACTGTGTTCTTTTTTTAACACTTCTGAATTGCTGGTACATAATGTGCATTTTCCGTTGCTATTGACAATATATGAAGTGAACCAACTTAATTAAAATTATTGCATGATGACATTATGGATGATGCTACGCAATTCAGATTTGCTTTGTTGAGTGTTCATTGATATTGTGACATTATGCATTATTTAAGGCACAAATCCTCTGTTTCATTGCACGCCCACTGTCAAATAATAAAACACTACTACACAAGTTAATGCACTTACTGGAAAATTGATTTTTTGTGGATGTCAAGCTGCCTCGGTAGAGCTAATAAGAGATTAGCAGGTTAACACTTGTATGCGGGTGCTCAACTCAGCCATGAAAGTGACAATTCATAGACTTCTTTGTCCTCTGTAATTGTCATCGAAAATATTTTGGTCGACTCATCATTTCCTGGAACAATTAATTTTAAGGATAATCAAGCATTGCTTAATCTCCTTGCACTGTCTCTATGCCCCTTATGAAATACTCAGTAGTCGCATAACAAAATATGCAAAATGTTGGGACTTGGGAATTATACTAACTGAATGTTTTGAATCTCAACACGATCATACTCTACTGTCCATTTAATTTTACTGTGATTTTATGCGTTGGATGTAGCTGTTGCTTATTAGCTATAGACTACAACTTTTAGCAAAAATTTGGTGCATGAACTCTAATAATATTTTCCTGGCGTTATGCAGGAAAGAAAATTGACTTCATTACTGTACGTGGAAGGGTATGTCTTATTTCTTAACTTCTTTTGTGCAATTGTACTGCAGCAGAATTAACTCTTTGCATTCTATTGTCAGACTTCAGCTTATGTTCCTGAACTTCAAAAGTTAACTGGAGTGCAAGCCACAGAAGCTCCTGCTAAACCACGTAAACAGGCCTCTAAAAAGAACAAGGACGAAAGCGATGATGATGATGATGCAAATGATGATAATGGGAATGGTAGGGAAGATGAAGTGGAGAACATGAAATTTAAGCAAATGAAGAATAGCAAAAGTGGAAAGCAGCCACCTAGAAGGAAGAAATCTATTAAAAATGATGATGACGGTGTTGATAGTGGTGATGATGATGATGATGATGAGAGTGATGGTAAGACAAAAGGAACTCGTGATGACTCAGCTACTGCAAAGAGGAAATCACAAGGAATGAACGAAAGTCAAGATGCTAACAAGAGCAAGAGATCCAGAGGTGGGGGAAAGAAGGCTACAGCTGAGTCGAAGTCTAGAGAAAGCATTGATTCTGATGGTAGCGATGATGATGTCCATGAGGATAATGATAAGAAACCAACAAAAGACGGAGCCAAAAAGCCCCAGAAGCAGACCAAAAGGAAAGCTAAATAGGTAAGCTTTTGGACGGCACAAGAAGTAAACAGATTTCGTACATTATTCCTGCCAAGCTTCAATGAGCATCAATTTTGATAACAGTGCTTCGCGTATTAATTAGTTAGTAGTGTGGTAATTTAATGTCAAGTTAGCTAGCAGTTAGTTGATGCACGTGCTATTAGTATGTTTGATGCTCTCCTGTATTTGTTCAAACATTATGCAGGATATAGATATCATTAGTGTACGGACTGTACCAGGCTATTGGAGGGGCTGTATTTTGTCGCGTTAGTGGACTACCGTGCTCTGAATTGCCCCTTCTCTGTGAAACAGTAGTAAAAATCATTTTAAGAGACCTTACTTTCCTCCGTTCTTTTAGAAGTGGATAGTAGGAATTGATGGGTACCGAAGCCTGTCATGGTATCTAGCATGATATGCACGTTTTATTTTTGTTGTATTTGAATGATGGAAGCCAGTTGTTTGGTGCAAATGCGCAATGAGATTCAGATGGTGACTACATGTTGCTTGCAAATTTCTCTTTGGAAAATTAATACGGAATTTTGAATTTAAAAATTTTTAATTAGTGGCGTCATAATTTTGCCCTCAACATTGATTTCTGATCTATATGATTTTCTTGAAATACTTGGTTTTTCGATGGAATTACAATTTACGATATAAATTAATTAATTATAGTTTTGCAAAATTAAATGAAGGTCTTCAAATAATAAAAAGTAACAATTCTAGCACAAAACAGCAAAAGTAATCTATGATAATATCATGAATCAATTAATTTGTCGAGATAATTTTGATTACTGTTTGAGGGCTGCAAAAATGCTTAATGATCTCGAGCAAACATTGATCAAGTGCTTAAAAATCTGTGGAGTAACAACCTTCATGTTCATTCCGTTCTTTATATGTTTTCTCATAAATTATTGTAAGTCTGTCTCACCTAATTTTTTTTTTTTTAAGAAAGACACTAATGTTCTTTGTATCTTCAAAGCTTGTCACTTGTTTTATATCGGCAAATACAAGTTTATTTGCTAGATAAACGAATTTTTGTTAATCTGGTGGTATTTCTGTAAATATATTGAAAAAGCGTGGTCATTTTTTCAGTACTTTTGGTGAGCTGTCCAATTACTATTTGCAACTAGCTTTTACTGTTTGGTGAGGAAATTACACATGTCCCCTCAACTAGTACTTGAAAAGACGCATGTGTCCCATCTACTGGTACTTGAAAAGATGATTATACCCTGGGGAATTAACTGGGCACGGCTCGTTTTATGTTAAAACCTCAAAGCATTATTAATTGTTATTCCAAATATGCTTACACAGATTTCTTCATAATAGATTTGATTACAGCTACGGCATTAGAAGCCCTTATACAGTTACTTAGGCCATCTAACAAAGTTCCTTTTTCTTTAAACATACGAGTAGTTTTTTTTTTTTATTACTCGTTGACATCTATCGGAAACAGACTAACAGCAAGTTCGATCAATAAAGCCAAGCTCAAAGCACTAAAGCAGCTAACGCAATGTTTTGGACAAATCTTAGATAGAGAATTTCTAGGAATTTAAAGGGTTTTAAGGGGTTTAGTAATCATCTACCAAAAGAAAATAAACACAATATCTAAATAAATGAGTTAAGAGCGATAAAATAATAAAACTATTAGACACCGTTCACTTTACCTTATTTTTGCTGAGTTGAAATCAAATTATTTTTGCCGAAATTAAATTATTTTTACTGAAATTAAATTATTTTTACTGAAATAAAATTAATTTTATTGAACTGAAATTATTTTTTCTTAATTGAAATTATTTTTACTGAATTTCTATTATATTTCTTCTTTAAAGTTACTGAATTTTACTGAACAAAAATTATTTTTACTGAATTGAAATTAATTTTACTGAACTAAAATTATTTTAACTGAATTGAACTTATTTTTACTGAACTGAAATTATTTTTACTGAATATTTTTCTTTAAGGTGAAGTGACAATAAATCAAAGAACAAAGATCGAAGTAATAGAGGCATTTCTAAGTAAGGATGAAGTAATTCTGACGAAATAATATAAGAAATTTTAGTATAAAAATGTTGTAAATTGTATTAGGTTGTATATGAATTCTATTACAATGAGTATCCTATTTATAATGACTTGTAAATTTAATACATCTTATCATGGAAAAATCCACGTTATCTTGGTAATGTTGAAAATATTGATTGACATCTTCATTTTTTAGGAAATGTTGACGTAGTTGATTGATATTTCCTTGATTTGCTCCTTCAATTCTGGAATGTAATCGTGCTTGTTTCCCAAGCATTCATTACGCGACATCGACAACTTTGAAGGGAAGCCGTCTTGCTTAGAAAGGCAACCGACTTAGTAAAAAAGGTGTAGTTAAGTCCGTAATGTCCGTACTCAGTTTAGACCATTGTGAGAATAATATTTCGTCAATCAAGTAATTTATTTCCTGGTTTAGCTTTATTTGATTAATTATATAGTCTTGATTGATTTAATAAGATCTTTAATTTGATTGTTGACTTCTTGATTGGATAAATCAAATCCTTGATTGATGAGCTGTGATTCCATTGATATCTTTGACCATGCATATTTTACTTTTTCAGCTTGTTTCCTTATTATGTATAAATGAAGTCAAATTTTGTATTTTCTAATTGATCCTTTTATTGATTTTTTTTCCTAATTTATAAGTTGTTGGAATCCGCTCCCAACACACAAGAACCTCCTTCCTTACCAGATCATGTTTTGGCTCAAATTCTAAGCAGTCACCATTTACCCAAAGTTTCATGTCACCCAAATCACTTTAAAGTTGCCCCTTCTTAAAATTGACTTTGATATTATTTGGGATGGCATTTATGAAATTTAAGGTAACTAAGCCGATATGTACATAAACAAATTTACAAATTTCGGTGATCTGAAATGTGCTAACTGTATCATGTTCCACAATAGCTGTCTAGTATACCTAAGGGGTCCAAATTTCAGGGCTCCTGGCAATATTACAGTGGTCACAACATTGTGAGTAACAGAAAGTTAGCTCTATTTTTGGTAAACAGCTTAAAACTGGTACTTTTAATTACACCCTTGAACAGAATGTGCCAGTGATACTGTATAATAATATATCATACATCTGACTCCTATTCTTCCATAAGAACTAGTTGGAGCCTGTGACACTGGGTGATGATATTGTTTAATTTTTTTTAACCAACACGAACAACAACCCAGTTCAAATGATTGCGAAAGAAAAGTTCATATTGAAGCATGTACTTAGTCTGCCACATCGGTTCCTTTCTTACTGTTACACATGCCCTTAGCGCCATGGCTACTATCCTTTGATCAGCCCATTCAAAGATTCTCAGGCTACATGCTTCTCTTCGTTGACTTTATAAGAACATTCTCAAAGCATCAACAACTTTTTCAGGCCTGTACACATTACATCTATCAGCTTTAAACAAAGGCAATCTTCAAGCTAGGAACACTACTTCCAGCTATATTGCCTGTTTGAACAGAGGAATACTTACCAGTCTTCCTGTGGCATATGACCAGCTCCTTCTATTAATTTAAGCTTCACAACTGAAGGATTACCCTTTTGAAATTCTTCTGCAATTGATTGGGAGAGATATTTGTCCGATATACCCCATGCTAACAGTATAGGTTTATCCCAGCTGGAAAAAAATGTTTGAATTAAAGCATACTAGCAATCTTATAACTGCACTTTCCTGATTAGAATTGGCATAAAAGCAACATAGCTGAGTTGAAACAGTACCTTCCAGATGCAAATCCTGTAGCTATCTGAGTTGCTACCTCTCTGAAGTTAGTTCTTCTTGCAGCTTCAAGCAAGGCTAGAGCAGAAAAATCATAAGACAACTTCAGCAAGTATAATGAAGAACTTCAGTCAACATCATCACTCCTTATACAAGACAGTTAATGTCTATAACTATATAAGCAACATAGCTGTAATTCTCAGATTCTTGTATGCAAATATTCCCACAAATACTCATTGAATCAAGATTATCCATATGAAAGGTGAGGAAATATTTTATACAGGCCAGTAACTCAATGTCCATTATATTTACAATCAATCAAAGTCCTTTTGTGACTTATTCATGAGGAGACAGTGAATACTTGATGTCAGAGCTGCCAGCTTGATAATGAAGGATAAAGAACAAAAAGAAGACAACAAATTTCAAGTTTCCATGAGAGTGATGAGACATCTACTGAGTGACAGTAAATAAGTGATCTAGTTGGCTGGGCAACAAAAAGTATTTGTTCACCAGGAAGATTTGACTCCAGGTTTAGAAGATTTAATGAAGTCAATTTACACTCAAAACAGCTAGAGAATAACCCACCAAAATTTTTGGGCTGACCCCATCTCCAACATTATTAAAATTATGACAAATAAGAAATGAATTAGAAGCCAAACCAAATCCAGGACCACTGCTTGATAGATACGGTAGCCGGTATACATCAGCCTTTTCCAGCTTCAGAACATAACTGTAGCAACAATAAATGCAGTCAGAAGGGATTTTAGACAAAAACATAGCACAAAAGACGGTAGATTTGTAATTACAGCCTCTCAAATCTCCATGCTTCATTTTCTATGTTAACATATTATTTACCATTGCTCCTTTAAATTGAACACAATACATCTCAGACTTCGCATCACATGTCTACAAATAAAGCATAATATTTCCAGCCAAATCAGCAACAATAATTGTCTTAGTGTCACAAAGATGTTCCTTTACCAACAAAATCAATTGCTTCTTTGTATCGGACTATTCAATTAATTACTATTCTGAACATGCACAAACAAAAGAATAAAAAGTAGGTAAAACAGCTAGGATCCCTATATGGCCGGATTTTTGCCAGAAAAGAAACTCCCATTCTATCTTCTTTGTTCAAAAAAAATAAAATAAAATCAATCATCTTGTTACCAGAATAAAAAAAAGAAAAAAGATGTATATGCAACTAATCAAGGATTATAAAGACAGTAACTTCAGAGATATCTATGGAGTGATGAACTGGATACATACGGGCTACCTGCTTCAATAAATCGTTCGGCGATAATAGCATTCTGGCTTGTGAATTCACCTAAAAGAGGAAATCTGCAAAATAAAGCATATACAAGTTCCTCATAAATCTGGGTTATTTTTATTCCCACACAATGGAAAGTTTAACCATTTGCCACAGAAAGTGCCAGGCCATGGTCGCAATTAGTGCCACAAAAATGGCGAACTAGAGTAACTGAACACTGTGAGGTTGAAAATAATAATTTCAAAAAAAGCAAAACGAATTCATATCAAAAATATTAGGCCTTTTTTTTTTTTTTGCCAACCTCTACCTCTTTATGATGTCAGAGCTTCACACTTCAAACTCAGATCAGCTGGCAAGAAGATTTTCAAGCTTGATGGAGGGCGGTTGTCCAGATAAAATCATTTCAACTCAATTGACTAGGTGAGCCAATAACCAAAATAAGACAAAACAATATATATGATGATTGATGACTCAAGTAAAATCTTCTTCACCCAAAAGGTTTCCCTTAATGCCTAATATCCCTTTCTCAGAAGTTACAGGCCCCAATTAAAAATCTACCATAGTGCAATGATGGCCTTAATTACAATAGGATGGCAAATGTCCTTTCCTTAGCTAGTGTGGTTAATAGCTTGAAGACTACCTTGACATCTTGAAGTATGTTTACCAATCAAAGTGTTGATTCATTTCCTGATTAGTGGCAAACTGATCTGCCATATGACTAAGCAATGCAAGTATCAATCAAACACCGTCACGGTCAGGCCCTCAGAGGTTTTGGACGGATTAATGACCACCCAAATTGAAGGGGTTTGGACATTAAGCGTCACTGGACAAGTTAATTATATATGACATCTACCCAAAATTGTTTCTAAGAAGCCTATTTTAAAGATAACAGAAAATCGGAAACTATGGAAAATTATATTACTGGTTGCTATGATTATATACAACATCAATTCTTACTACAGATTCATGAACAGTAGACCACTTCAAGATATCAGCTGAATATCTCTGAAAATTTGAGGTAAAGCTATCCAAGTTAATACCCAAGATCGCTTGAGGCCTACATTGGCCAATTAACCATACTCTATATGAAATCAAACCCAGAAAGTTCATAAGCTATAATTACAAAAAGACTTCTATGTGAACTGAATCAACTGATGGCAAAAGGCACTAATGGATATGTGAAGAGATTTGTTAGTTTCCTAATTTCCAGAACTATTAATGATGACAATTAATTGATTGACAGCAATGCTGCTAAAATCTAAAATCAATTTAACCATCACACACCCTACATGGTTGTTTATAAGCAATGCCAAGAAAGTGTATAGCAGGTAGGTGATCATGTGTACAGTACTTGTTTATAATCGAAATTTTTTTTTTTTTTTAAGAACAAGTAGTTATAGATCAAAACCTTAGTTGTTGAAACAATCCAGGGACTGGAGATGAAGCTGTTAGTGGACTGTTTAGTATCACGAGTTTAGATATCCTGTCGGGATTTTTCAATGCCCAGGTCAATCCATAGGAACCTACTAAAAAGCCCTACAAGGATAGATGATCAATGAAAGTACATAAAATTAAGGTAGCGGTTCTGAATAAGCAGTAATGCAGTATTCTATAATCAGACTTATTAAGCAATAAATTAAAAAGAAAATGAAGAAAATGTTGGTGGCCTGATGAACGAAATAAGAGTTAGTTATATGGCGCAAGGTTGGGTCATACACAGTTGAATCAGGGACTTTATCTACGGTGCATGTCGTTCACACCTGTACAACCAGAAGAAAAGGAGATCTCACTCCCAGCACTTCAAGTAATTTATCAAACTCATCATGGAACTCCTTTTCTGTTACAACAAGATTTATGCATCAGACTTTAAATTAATGAAAAGAATATTCAATTTTAATTCACAAAGAGAGCAACATGATAAAAACAAAAACCTGTATAGTCAAAACCGAATTTTGGGTATGGCTTATCACTGAAACCAAAGCCTATCCAATCAGGTGCCAAGCAGTGAAATCCAGAATCAGACATCTATCAATAACAACAGTAGTGTTCAGCAAACAGAAGTTACAGAACAGAGCTTTTTCAGAGAGAACCTCTTTATGTTTCCTAGCTGCTCCACCCACTTATAAGATTCCAATTGAAATTTTCTGGCCAATAAAGGACAGAAATATTCAAGGAAAATCAAAACAAAAGAAGTTTGAGAACATAAACAAAGAGAGTAACAAAATGGAACTTTGTAAGGAAGGTATAGAACACTGTTGGTCAAGGTAAGAATGACATTCCATATACATCACATTATTAACTATAGCATGAGAAAGATCCTTGAGGCAATTTGAGAAGGTTCAAAATTTCTAATGACTACATATGAAAATGAAACAATGAGGTGAAAAATAATTGTGAATTTGGGACAAAATGGTATTCTGACCTAGCATACCAGAAGACTTCAAATGTAATCAGTCCCACGATTACTATATTCATGGGGATGATTTATATGCAGCGTATACTATTACAATCATACAATGTATAGAACACAAATTCTCTAAGAGAATTGATCCACGATACTTGATAAAAAAGATTGAGATAAGTTGAATAAAGAAAATCAAATACTTGTTACGGTAATGGACAAGTTAAAACAGCCTAGGAATGGAAAGGACCCTACTAAACTATTAGTGAAGATTATCTTGAAGTGTCATCATAGAGGTACTACAATTTCTGAGAGTTGAGAGGTCCATTCTAGATCCTAAACACTGTATATTTGACCAAGACAGCTGATGTTACTTGGTTTCGAAAGAAAAGACAACTGATGTTACTTCAAAACTTCATTTCACCTCAACTACCCATGGTGAATCTTTGACATTCCAATTGGATATGAATACTAAACTCATCATTTTGGACCAAAAGCATGAAATATTTTCATAAATTAGCCAAGTTTGACACTGGTCACATACCCAAGCCTGACGGTGACACAAATACCCGAGTCTAACACAGAGCACCAATGCTGTAAATAAATAAAAACTGAACCATACCATATCATATATTTATACTTTCATAGGCATCCATTTTTTTAAATTTCAGATCATGGTATCACATATTTTATTCTTGACCAACTTATATTAATGAAATGAGGGAAACCCCAAAACTATACAAAGTACAATGGAAGCATAAGGGCCAAGGTATCCTCTAAAATTCACAAGAGAGCATGCCAATCAAGTTGGACATTCAAAAGTTATATGTAGCATAAACATTGAAAGTGTCAGCATAGTGAAGACACACACATATATAGTCTACACAAATGTATGCCCCTTTAATAAATTATATCAGGAAGCCAAAATTGATAGATGGCCCAATTAATCACAAATGCTAGGTACAAACCTGTGACATAACAACTCGGTAGCTATAAGATTGTGTTGGAGCCCCATGAAGGAAGACAATGGTTCCACGTCTACTATCAGGTGAACCTACAGAAAGTGATACATCAGGCAACAATACTCCCTAGCATCCCAATTTGTCCTGATCTTTGGCAAAAGAAAGCTTAAAGTCACACTTTCCAATTATTTTTTATATGCCAAAACAAAAATAATCTACCAATCAACCATTTATTGCTTGTTTCTTGATGCTCAACAATCATGCAAAAACAATTTGGAAACTCAATTATAAAAAATGCAAGTTGCACTTTAACAAGTACCCAATCATTCATGAGCAACATATCTATTACAAGCATCAAAATGCATTATAAACGCCTTTGAAAAAGATTAGAAAGAAAAAGGGCAACCCAATTCACAACCTCAACAACTCGAAACGAAGAATGTGAGGATTACTATTACCTGTTTCTCTAACAAACCAAATTAAGTCCCCGGATTTAATAAAACGCCCATAGTCCTTTCCCTTGTCCTCTATTCTCTGCAAACAAACCACAATTTGAAAACCCATATGAAATACTTAAAAACCCCATATTTTCAGTCCTATACAAAAATTACCATCTTAACACAATTTGACATTTAACAATTTTCAAATATTTACATCAAACTAACACAATGATGTGATCGATACGTAGGAAAATGATATACACAACCCTAACGCTAGCTATTAGAAGCTAAATAAACCAATATTTCACTCTGTACAAAAATTACCATCTTAAATCTAATTGAAATATAACAATTTTCAAATAATAAAGTATTTACATCACACTAGCACAATGATGTGACCAAAATGTAGGAAAATGATATACACAACCCTAACGCTAGCAATTAGAAGCTAAAAGTCAATACATTAAACATTAATAACACTGATCAACGCTATGGTTACCTATTTTTAGCCTTAAGGGCTGCATATATCAAAAACCCGAATAATAAAAATCGAAATCGAAATAATCAGAGAGAGGAAATTACTCACATTAAGCATTTGGCCGACATTGCCGTCCTCGGCAGGACTGTCAGGGAGTTGAATTGCGCTTTTGCTAGACGGATTATCGGTAACGAACCCAAACGGATTAAACGACGGCGTTTTATCATCATCGTCGCTACTTTTGGCGAAGATCTTAGCGGCAGTTGTTCTTCTTGCTGAGCTCCAATGGCGGATGTTTCTAGAAGCCGAAGTGGAAGAGAATTGAAGGTTGAGTGGAGGAGAGAGAAGAGACCAGGCAGTGGCCGCCATTAAAGTGAAGCTTTATTGGAGGAGAGAGAAAGATGGCGGGAGATTAATCAACTGTTTTTGCAATTATTAACGACCACTAGTTAGTGGATTAGTGGAGTTGAGTATGAATGAGAATCTTTAGATTTTGGATATTGGGGCCAGTAAGATGATGATACTTTGTGTTGTGGTTGTTATTTCTCATATTTTGTGGCCTTTGATTTTTTACTCCATTACTAGATTCACTAGAAGTATAGAACAAAGACATTTTGTGTTATTGTGTAAATTGTTTACTCTATACTTCGTAATTATTAGGCTTAAAATATACGAAGTATCTGAAGTTTGGCTTAATCAACATTGTGTATGGGCTATAAATCTGTGCACAAGAGAAAAACCACCGTGTTTTAAAAAAAATTAAAACAATTACTGTGCGTGAAATAACCACAATACTTTTGCAATTGTACAAGAATATGAAATATATGCATGTGATTTATTAAAAAATTTCGCCAGGTAAAATCGATAAACATTGCCCCCTTTGTTTTTAGTTAAGTGTTCCGGTTCGACCAGCTCACTTGCCAATGTACAATGGACTAGTAATATCTTTTAATTATTTATACATATTGTATAAATTATAAAAAGTTAATATTTGAAAACTATGCATTAAGACGATTCTAACAAGTGTATATTTTATCTTATATATAAAACACAAACATTGGTCAAGTAAATAGCGTCATAATTAAAGTGTCAAACTGAGACACTTAAATAAAAACAAGAGGACGGAGTAATATTTAGGTAAAAAAACGCAAATATCAATACTTGTAACAATTTTGTGCACGAATTTGTAATCTATGACCACCATACGTGATACGTCCATACCGGCTGGCCCGGGGTCTCGACTCTCGAACCATGGTCCATGGGTGCATATTAGAGACTGATTATGTTCGTAACTCTCCCAAACTCATTTTTTGCTTCCCATACTCTCATAGTCTCATTCGTCCAATATTCCAATCTCAGGCCACTGCGTCGTCACTTAACAACGTCTTTTTTTCCTTCGAAAGCGGCCACACTACAACACCAACACCAGCAGCAACAAAGCTTCTCTTCTTCTTCTTCTTCCTCTCCCTCCGCAGGTTTCTCTCTTCGTCAGCACCTCTAATTTTATATAATGCTTGATGTTGTTAGCTCTAAGTTAATGTACTTAACTTTTCAATTTTCCAATTCAATGTTTCGTTGTTATGATTTTCATGTTAATTACGTCATTGTAGAAAGAATTCTCCAGTATTTAAGTGTTTTTTTTTTTTTTTTTTTCTTTTGAAATAATGGAAAAATGACCTAGCTAACTTGCTTTCACTTTGAAATTAATTGATTAAAGATGAAGAATGTTTGAAGTTTAAGGAGATTCCACTGGATTAGGGTTTGATTCTCTTAATTGATTTTGGTTTTTTCTTTGGGAATTTTGATTGAATTTTGAACTTGGATGTTTAATTTTTGCTGGGATCCTTGGGGTTTTATGATATATTGAAATTGAACACTAATTGAGGAAATCCCAGTTTCAGAACAAAGTTGGGAGCCAAAATTTCCACTGTAGTTGCTACTAAAGACCACAAAAGGATAACCTTTTCGGTTTGCTCTTCATGCTCCACCCCCTTCGTTGTCAATTTGCCTGCTGGTGATGATTTCGGGTGGGTTACGGTCACAAAATGATGGCAATTGAGCATTTATGACTGAAGTAAAAACTAAAAAGGGGGATTTTTGGTGCTTGCTGGCTGCTTATTGTTTTCGGTCTTTGATTTCTTGTATATTTACTAAAATTGGGCTGCTTATTGAACAAATATCAACCGCCAGTGATTCCAGCGGCTATTTTCAGTGTAATTTGTAATATGGACGATGATAGCCCGCAGTTGTGGTTGACAGTGCTGCAGTGGTTGCAGTGGTGGGGGTGGAGGAGGGGAATTGCCGTTGGTGCTTTTGGTTTTGGTCGGGTGCAAAATTTTGCTGGTAAGTTGTTCACATTATAACATTATTCATTTTAGATTTGGAAATGTGGTATTAGACCTGTAAATATCCCTCCTGTGTTTTTCATGAATTGGAAGAGAACCATTGCTTTCAAAATGTTCATATAGTGTTTTGGTAAACTGGTAAAGCATGCTCTAAATATTTTATTTGCCTATGGGAGATCCTCCACACGCTATAGGAAATATTGTTATCCATACTTAAAAGCTTTCACATACACATTGTAATAATTGACATAAAAAGTCCTGCACTCACGTAAACAATGGCTGATGACTGAACCCCCATTAAACAACATTTTTTTGCCCCTGAATTTTGACATGCTAAATGAAGGTATTCAGCAGATACAAACTGACAAACAGAGAGTGAACGTAACTTCTGCATTTTCTCCTCCGAACTTAACCTGGCTTGGGGTTTGAACCAGCGGGCGACAACTAGATTATTCTTCATCTTCCTCTTTTTCCAGGGTAAGTAGTTTTTCTCCCCCCAGATCTAAAATGTCAAGCAATATTTCATTAGGTCAATGAATTTGGAATTCATGGTATTGTTTTCATTCCAAAAACATGAGCCTTTTCTTTGTTATGTTTATTATTCATTTTCCATCAAATTTTCTGATATGCCTGTGAAGTTATGATACAACAATTTTTGTGTTTGGATTTTTTTCCCTCATATGTTGAATTGTTGTATGACAACTGCCAACATGTCAAATTTCAAGGAATAAATTTTTTAGAGGTAACCCATTTCTTGTGAATGGATATGGATGAATCTAATGATTTGAGTCCTTTTTTAACTGACATTTGGTGTGCAATATACTTTGATCTGCTTTGCAGTCAAACAGTCAATTCACAGTGCAAATGAACAAAACAAACAAAAACATTTCGTATTAATGAAGACTTATTGGGGGGGTCATAAAAATGGTTTGGACTCTTTGGAGTAATTAATTAGTTGGCAGAATGTATGGTACTTCTAGTATGTCCCTTAACTCCCTTATAAAAGTGCATTTTGCATATTTGGTACTCACTATTTCAAACAGTGATGCTTCCTCTGTTTCTAAGATTTGGTTTGTTTTGATTTTGGCACTACTTGCTTAAGTTGATGAAGCTCAGAGTAAATTTTCCTAATATCAACTTCTTATAGTTTTTGTCTATTAATAAGTGAAGATATTGATGTTTGAAATCAAGAAGCTTGTTAACTAAAGCTCCGGATTAGTATAGATCCTCTTGATGTAAATAGCTAGTTTGGATTTATTATTTTTTGCAACAAGTTATGTGAAGAACAAGTTGCAAGACTTGCAACACTGTATGGTGGCTAGTGAATTATAGTTTGGTTACATATTGTTGAAAAATACTCTTTTCAAGTTAGTTTTGATTATGTAATAAACTGCTTCCAAAGTATGGACCATCATTAAGTATAAATGTTAATAATACTGAATATCATGCTATCTCATCTCCTCAAATAGCTTGCAGTTCATGAGTTTTGGCATTGGACTTTGTGCTATGTGATTGGTTTAATTTATCTTATTTGCACCACTAATCAAATTTTTGGATCAGCTACTGCATGAAAGCTATCCAGTATTATATTGTGGGATTGGTATGATTTGCTGTTGGCACGATATTTTTGTTGTCACATGCCCAATTCATCACCTGGCCAAATGTACTTGGCTGAGGATTTCACAAATTGTCTGTACTGGTTCCTCTGAAGTTTAGGGCCCAGCAAAATTTTATTTTAGGTTTTTTATTAAGTTAAAAATCTGAGTTTCATTTATATTTTTTTTTCTTATAACCTTCACCCATCTTTACTTTTGTTTTCAGTAAATTATTTGTCCTTTCATGTTTGTTTTTACTCTTTATCAGACACAAACTTGCTTTTGATGGGCTGATCCTAGGTTGTCTTGCTGCTGTTGTGAAAAAATCAATTTACCCAATTCTTTTAATCTACAGAAAGGTCATATATGCATCTGTTCCATTAATCACTAACTTTGCCTTGATGAATTAGGTTGATTATTTACCCTCCCATATGGATGAAAATTCACCAAATAGTGAGGATCTTATTGATGAAATAGAAGACCAAGAAGATGATGGTGATGAGATATTTGAAAATGAAGGACTTGACCATGAGAGTGATGGCCACCATGGGTTTGGAATTGAGGGTGATGATCATGATCATGAGAATGATGGTGAACAATTTTTTATTGATGGCAGTATACATGAGGAGAGTGAGCAAGGGATTGAGCTTGTAGGTGAGGATCACTGCAGTGATGGTCAGCAGTTCCTTGAGGTGAGGGATCATATTGCCGAAAATGACACCTTTCAAGTGCTTAATCTTCATTGCAATGGTGAGGAGAATAACCTAGGAAACAATACAGTGGGTGTGGATGATGAAGACAGCTCATTTAAGGAAAAATATTACCATCCACCTGTTGTGGGCATGGAATTTGAGTCTTATGATGACGCTTATAACTACTACAATTGCTATGCTAAGGAATTGGGCTTTGCTATTAGAGTGAAATCATCATGGACAAAACGGAACAGCAAGGAAAAGCGTGGTGCAGTACTCTGCTGCAATTGCGAGGGTTTCAAAACATTCAAAGAAGCAACCTGCCGTAGGAAGGAAACAAGGACAGGTTGTCTAGCAATGATAAGGTTGAGGTTGGTGGAATCAAATAGATGGAGAATTGATGAAGTTAAACTTGAACACAACCATCTATTTGATCCTGAGAGGGTGCAGAACTCCAAGTCACACAAGAAAATTGAAGTAGGTTTAAAAAGAGACTTAGAGCCAACTGTTGATGTAGAAGTGCGAACCATTAAGTTGTACCGAACATCTGCAGTCGATGCACCCAGTTCTTGGAATTTAACTACCATGCAGACTGAGAATGGTAACCACATTCGGTCCTGTTGCTTAAAGCTTAAAGCTGGAGATTCACAAGCAATACACAATTTTTTTTGTCAGAAACAATTGACAAGTCCAAATTTTTTTTACATCATGGATTTGAATGACGAAGGTCAATTGAGGAATGTGTTTTGGATAGACTCCCAGTCAAGGGCTGCATGCATTTACTTTGGAGATGTTGTGGCTGTTGACACAACATGTTTGTCAAACAAATATGAAATACCACTTGTGACTTTCATTGGAATAAATCACCATGGGCAGTCCATCTTGCTTGGTTGTGCTTTCATTGCAGAAGAAACTGTGGAAACCTATGTATGGCTATTTAGAGCATGGCTTACATGTATGCTAGGGCGCCCTCCTCAAACTATTGTCACAGACCGATTCAGAGCTATCCAAAGTGCAATTTCTGAAGTGTTTCCTCAGGCCCATCATCGTTTTTGCTTGCCACTTGTGATGCAAAGTATCTTTCTCAACTTGGGCCAGATGGAAGAATTTGAAGCATTTCAGTCATTCTTGAATGGAACAGTCTATAATTCTCTAAAAATTGATGAATTTGAGACTTCATGGGATAACATGATACAGCGATTTGGAATCAAGGAACATGAGTGGCTTCAGATCTGGTATGAAGATCGAGAAAAGTGGGCCCCCGTTTACCAGAAAGACACATTTCTTGCAGGACTTTTTGCTGTTCAAGCAGTTGAGTCTAGTCTTTTTTTTGCTGGTCGTATCCATGAGAGAACCTCAGTAAAAGAATTCTTTGATTTGTATGATGTTATCATTGAAAAGAAACGACTAAAAGAAGCACTCGATGATCTTGAGTCTGGTGGATCCAACCTCTTGTTAAGAACAAGATGCTATTATGAGCTACAACTATCCAAATTCTATACTAAGCAGATATTTGAAAAATTCCAAGTTGAAGTCGAGATGATGTCTTGTTGTGTGACCATCAATCAAGTTCATACTTCTGGGCCTGTCACAACGTATGTGGTTAAAGAATGTGAGAATGGAGGCATCAAAGAGTTGAGACATTTTGAGGTGATGTATGATAAAGCAGCATTTGAAGTTCGTTGTGTGTGTGGTGGCTTTTATCTTAATGGTTATCTTTGCCGGCATGCCTTGAGTGTTCTTAACCTCAATGGTGTGGAGGAAATACCATTCTCTTATATTCTCCAACGATGGAGGAAGGACTGCAAGCACTTGTATGTGCCAGATCTAGGTTCGAATGCCATTGATATTAGCAATCCAACTCAATGGTATGATCATTTGCACAAACGAGCAATGCAGGTAGTTGAAGTAGGTATGGTGTCACAAGATCATTACATGGTGGCTTGGCAAGCCTTTCTAGAGTCCTTGAACAAAGTTCGCCTTACAGAAGAAAAAAATTTATGATGTGTAATATTCATGATGTAAAATTTTGTTAATTAAATTAAATTATTGTGCAATGTGTGCATTGACTGCATTCTACCTCTTCACTTGTCTCATTTCATATTTTCTTGTCAGCTTAAACATCAAGTATTTCCATTAAACATCAAGAGTGATGTGTTGTTAATATAGTTAGGTGGGTTGTTTTTTCGTATGATTTTTACCTAACAAAAATATGATACAATACTGTACTCCACTATGCATGAGCAACATTTACTAGCAAAACTACTCCACTATGCATGAGCATGACAAATACTTTTAACAAACCCTTAATGGTTGGCTGATTACCTAAGAAAAGATTAGAGCATTAACTAATCAAGGGAAAATTTGTCCATGACCATATCTCTTGGACAATGTTTTCTCAAATTTGTTGTACACATATTGTTTTAAATATAACGATTAATAATCAATAATTAAACGTTGTTGAATTAAAACTGGTTTTGTTTACTTGAAATAAGGCGACCTAGTTAGATTTTAATAAAAGTTCTTGCGTAATTCAACCCGTTTTTTAGTGTGGAGTATGAGAATAACTTGAATAGAAAAAAAAAAAAAAAAATTAACTTTACTTCAAAATGTGGAACAAAATAGGTACTACATAATAATAATAATAATAATAAAATAAATAAAAAAGACATTTCCCAGTTTTCATTTTTCGACACCCTAAATTCCGAAGAAATAAAACAAGAACTCATTTAACCAAAAAAAAAAAAAAAAAAAAGAAAAAACACAAGAACTCATAAAAATCCCAAATGAATTTATGGCCCCCACTTTCAAGTAGTGTTGACGATCACACAGGTTCCCAGTTAATTTGTAAGTTCATTTAATTCTTCAATTACAATGCTTCAATTTCTTGTCATTAAATTTTATGGAAATCAATTTGTTAATTGTTATATTCTGGAATTTTGAATGTTTTTATTTAATTTTTTTTATTTTTTTTTATTTTTTATAGTGCGTTGTATTGATATTGTTCATCTAGTTGATTACTGATTGCCAATACTATTATCTGACGAATTTGTAGAAATTAATTGTTGGTTTGGATTTTGCCCTAAAATTTCACAATTTTTTATTTTTTATTTTGAATGATGATAATCTGTATATTGGGTGCTTATTGATTTAAATTTTATTGATGAATTATTAATAGCTTTAGCATTTGTATGATTCCCGCATTGTTGAAATGCAACTATTTTGTGCAATTTTTGCAGTGTTCAAAGCCTCAAAGGTTTTGCTGGGATTCTAGCTTAATTAGCATTTTAGTAAAGTTAGACCTTTTTGTTTATCTATATATGATGCTATTTGAAATGCCACGGTTCGTTGAACTCCCTTTATAGAAGTATATGTCCAGCTCTTGGAACTCGGCAATCGAATGTGTGATTTGTTGTTCTTAAATGTGGGATTGGAAGTGGGTTTTCGTGTGGTCGGGCTAATTTTTTTGATTTATCTGTAAAAGAATCAAATTGGCCTATATTGGGATTCTATTGAGTGTGGTTTTGAATGAAGCTTGACTGAGCCAAATGTTAGCAACTAGCCATATGGGTTTGAATCCCATTGTACTTGAATTGTTTGTATTATAGCTTTGTTTGGGCAGCTATCGCCTAAGGTGACCCGTGACCAGCAACCAAGGTATAAATATTTAGGTTTTCTTTTATTTCCTCCTTTTTATTTCGGGTGTGGGGTGGGGGAGAGGGGTGCGCGGACTAAAGAGTGAACTAAGGGGGCTTGGTTAGTCGAAATATTAATTGAGGAGGTAGTGTTTGTTTATTGTTCCAGCAAAACCCATAAATAAATTTGGACTTTAGCATAAATTGAACTTTATACAAGGGATACTGATAGAGATGTATTGCTTTTATAAAAAGTTTTCTCTAGCTAAGAAAGCCACCGTGGATGTCAAGCTTCTTGAAGGTAATTAGGAAAAGCTTTGAACTTGACATTTATTTTCCTTTTAAGCATTTGGGGGACTTTAGTTGTTGCTGTCGCATTTGCTCAAACCAGCTTGAACTATATATGCTAACATTGCATACAAGTAAAAGTAAATATAAATATTAAGCCAGTAGGGAACTCTCGAGCTGTATCAACATTTTATCCATGTTAATCTTATTTAAATATCACAAGAAGTTAAAAGGAATAATGGGTTTGTAAGTTCCTATTCTCTATGACCAATCCGATTTGGTGCTTACTGCTTTAGATTATATGTTTATATATGCTCTTCATATTCAATTTTCACTCTTGTGTTGGTTTTCTAATATTCTTATCATGTGTGATCTCCAGGGCTTGATCTCTTCTTCTTTACCCTTTGACTCCCTTTCTTACACAAGATGGAAGAAGAATCAGGTAATATTGGGCTAGTACAAGATGTTGATGTTAGTATAACTCTGGAGAGTGAGGGTAACAGGGAACAACTAGATTTCCAAAACATAGTAGCTGATGGAAGGAAAGAATTTGTTGCTCCTGCTGTTGGAATGGAATTTGAGTCATATGATGATGCATACAACTATTATAACTGTTATGCCAAGGAAGTGGGCTTTCGTGTCAGAGTGAAAAATTCATGGTTTAAACGGAATAGTAAGGAGAAATATGGTGCTGTACTTTGTTGCAGTAGCCAAGGTTTCAAAAGAATCAAAGATGTGAATCGTTTGAGGAAGGAGACCCGTACTGGGTGTCCAGCAATGATCAGAATAAGACTAGTGGACTCAAGAAGATGGAGGATTCTCGAAGCGACACTTGAACACAACCATTTATTGGGACCAAGAATGTACAAGACGATAAAGACTGTTGAGGCTGATTCGAAGAGGAAGTCTCTCTTTAACTCTAATGCAGAGGGACAGACAATTAAGCTGTACAAGGCAGTTGTCATAGACAGTAGTGATACTGGATATCTGAATACCAGTGCGAAAGAAACCCAGAGTTTCTCTAATCATCATAATCAGCTGCACCTCAAGAAAGGCGATGCACAAGCCATTTATAATTACCTCTGTCGTATGCAATTGACTAATCCAAACTTCTTTTACCTGATGGATTTTAATGATGAAGGGTGTATCAAACATGTCTTCTGGATAGATGCTAGGTCTAGGGCTGCATGTGGTTACTTTGGTGATGTCATATTCTTGGATAACTGTTACTTAGCAAACAAATATGAAATTCCCTTGGTGGTGTTTGTTGGAGTAAATCATCATGGCCAAACTGTGTTATTGGGTTGTGGTCTGCTTGCTGGAGAGACAACAGAGTCATACACCTGGTTACTAAAAACATGGCTCACATGTATGTCTGGTCACTCCCCACAAACCATAATTACAGATAGATCTCAGACTTTGCAGAGTGCAATTAGTGAGGTGTTTCCAAGATCGCTTCATCGTTATGGTATTTCACTAATAATGAGAAAAATACCTGAAAAATTGGGAGGATTGCGTAACTATGATGCAATTAGGAAAACATTTGCTAAAGCAGTCTATGAAACATTGAAGGTGGGTGAGTTTGAGGCTGCTTGGGGACAGATGGTTCAGCAACACGGAATTGCTAATCATGAGTGGCTGCGATCTTTGTATGAAGATCGTGTCCGATGGGCACCAGTCTACTTGAAAGATACCTTCTTTGCTGGTATGTCAACAGCACGGCCTGCTGATATTCTGCATCCATTTTTTGAGAAGTATGTACATAAACAAACACCCCTTAAAGAATTTTTTGACAAGTATGAGTTAGTGTTACATAAAAAGCACAAGGAAGAAACTCTTTCTGACATTGAGTCAAGAAGCTCAAGCTCTCTGTTGAAAACAAAATGCTCTTTCGAACAGCAACTTTCTAAGATCTATACAAAAGAAGTATTTCAGAAATTCCAGCTTGAGGTGGAGGAGATGTATTCCTGTTTTAGCACAACACAGCTCCATGTTGACGGTCCGTACATAATATTCTTGGTGAAAGAACGTCTTCTTGGTGAGGGCAACAGGAGAGAGATTCGAGATTATGAAGTTTATTACAATAGAGGATCAGCAGAAGTTCGATGTATCTGCAGCTGCTTTAACTTTAATGGTTACCTCTGTCGACATGCATTATGTGTCCTTAATTTTAATGGGGTAGAGGAAATACCAGCAAAATATATATTGTCAAGATGGAAAAAGGAGTATAAACGCTTGTATGTCATAGATCATGCTAACAACACTATAGATATCAATGATCGGATTCAACGGTTTAATCAGTTGTATAGAAGTGCATTACGAGTTGTAGAGGAAGGGGTTATCTCCATAGATCATTACAGTAGTGCTTCACAAGCCTTTGAGGAGTCATTGAACAGAGTCCATAATGTAGAGGAGAAACAAGAGTAGCATATGTTGTAGCTAAAGAATAATTTGTTGATAATTGTTGGTGCTGCTTGGAAATTTGTGTGCAGAAATATATTCTTTCTTCCTCCAGTGGATCTTTTTTCCAATCAATTGCGTCTTTTCTACATTTCAGCAGGAAGCAAGGTAAAGATCTGCAGGGAATGTGTCAGGGTATGACTTTGCCTGACATCATGCTTATTTACATGGTAATATACTAATATTTATGTCTATGTTGGAAGACTGAAATGATTGCTGTCCTTTCAACTTTAACACAGAATAAATTGAAATGATTATAGGGAAATTCTCATGTGATAATTAATTTATTTTTTACAGCAGGAGTAGATCTTGGTCTTCTACTTATCAATTCATCATCCTCTTCTTCAATCCTGTGAGTATCTGAGTTTTCATGTTAATGCAAAATAAGCTTTAATGCTTAATCTTTGGGGTGAAGGTTTAGTTTTTTTTGACTATTTTTATAGTATCTTAAATTTAAGGACTAAAATTAGATGTATCATGTATGTGTATAATGACCTATCTTCATGTATAGTATTTAGATTTGAGATCGTAGTTGCAAGTGTTCAGAACATGGTAATTTGACTGCAATAACCATAATACCATATCATGATGGTTTATCCTATCTGAAACTCCTGTGTGTTGTGATACATCAAAGCATACTGTTGCATAATGCTTACAATCCTGACAAATTCTTGCAGTTTTGGTAATTATAATAATATCTCGGTCAATCTCTTTGTTTCAATAGCTTTTCTACTTTTTTAATTTTACTGGCAATCTTGCATCAACTGTTGTTTATTGCTCTGCTAGATGAATATGGTATCCCCCCTTAACAGTACTGAATGTACTGGAGATGATATATTGATGAAGCTGAAGAGTTTAAGGAGAATATAGAGTGACATAATTTATTGGACAAAATGATATATCCATGAATGTGATATGGTTTGAGTCTTACATAGATGTTGCTTTTGCAATTATAATGCTGAGGAACGAGAATTGAAGCAAGGTTCCAAGCATTAATAGCCTAATTAGCCAATATACTTATAGTTCTGCAAATTGTGCATGAAGGTAAAAGAACTCATTATTGTTACCAGGTTGCATTTGCAATCTACTCGGGGTGTTTTTTTTCAAACTTACAGATAATACCATTAAATTTTGTAATGGTACCGTAAATGTCAATTTTTTTTTTTTTTTTGGGAAAAATTTGAGGCTACCAGACCATTGATGAACATTCTTTGGGAGGTCTAAACTATTGATTATAACTTTAAGGGTGGAGTGGTGAGACTAGCTGGTAAAAAGAAAAAGGTCTATAATGAAAATGGAAACTAAATTACTTGTGATATACGGAGTTTTAATTTTATTCTAAATGTTTTTTCGCTAAACTTTGAATTGTTAGCTAATCCTTATCTTTTTCATAGAAGACAAAGCAAACCTAGATCCATTTTGAGATAGCGTTTACAGAGTATAATACAATTACATAACAAGAAAATAATTAAGAAAAGGAAGTTTTGGTAGAAATCACTTTTTAAAATCAATTTTTTGTGAATAGCAACCAAATAAAAAAAAATGTTGTAGTAACTAACAACCTTAATTTTTTGTAATCAAATTTTCTTCTTCAATAAACTTATGTTTTGCGGAAACATCACCTTATAACAAAAATATTGTAATTATTTTTATTTATTTACTTTTTTTTTGAAAAAAATTATACTCCGTAAATAACTAACACCGGCTGCCGGAAAATGGATGTTGACTTAAAATTTAGGCATTGGTCGGCCACGTGCTAGTCACGTACTCAGATGTAAGACCGAACCAATCCGGACCAGACCGAAAACCGAAAATTTTAATTTCAAGAACCGAAAACCGGGCCGATTAAGCTAGGACCAAAATCGGTCCAAAAACCGGAACGGACTGTTTTGGACCGATTTTAGAATTTTATTAAAAACAATGCTAAATTTTTAATAATATTATGGAAATCTCGAAAAAAATATAGGAAAAACTTTAATTTAGCATCTTTTTTTGCATGTTAAGTACAAAAAAACTCATATAATTAAAGTTTTTAAATGTTATTAAGAATAATTTTAACCATTATCTAAAATTTTATGCATAAATTTAAGGAAAAAAATTGATCTACTTTAAAACCAATTTTTCAGGGATTTTGGACCGGATCAGATCGGACCAGACCGAAAACCGGAAAAATAAATTTTTAGACCCAGAGACCGGACCGGTTAATTCGGTCTAAGGTCAGTCCAGTCTAATCCGGGTTATTTTTTCGATCCGGGTCACATGACCTTAAAATGACCCCCAGAATTTTCCTCTCTTTTCCCTCAACTTTTCCCATTCCTCTACTCTATTCTCTCTCCTCTTTGCAATAATCTTCTCATCTTCTGTAGAAATCCCTTTTGCTTCTTTGTGCTTATTTGGCTATTTGGGCCAACTCTTGGGCATATTTGTCATAAACTAAAAAAAAAAAAAATCATACCAATGTGGTTCAATGGAACACTAAATTGCCTAAAATTCTTATTCTTTGGATTTCTAAAAAAATTGAGCTTTACATCATAAAACTAAATAAATTATCCATGAAAGTACTAATGCTAATCAAACGAAAGAATTATGCAAGATACACAGAATTACTTGTTCTAAAAAGTATTATATTACTCCTACTATCTTCAAAATTGGGGTAAAATTAGTGATCAGCAGCGAAGCCCCACACCTAGTTGCAACCAAAAGCTCTTAAAACACCTCTGAAGTTGCAAATAAATATAGAACTGCCGTATAATGACTTATTTGATTTCCATTTTTATACACATTGTGGATACATCTAATATGGATAAACTCTGCTGTGTTCCAAACTGCAACCAGTTGTTTGCACAAATCAGGGCCTCTAAAGTAACTGGCTTTAGAGAACTTTTGTGACTATCCAACTTCTTGCTTAGAGTATCAAAAACAGAATCCCCAGATATTGTAGCAAAGGGTATTGACAATATATCAGCAGCCATCTTGGAGAGAGTCGGGTATTTAATTCGGTGCAACTTCCACCATTCAAGAACGTCAAACTCTTGAGACCCTCTTGGCAATAGTGGCTCGTCTAGATATTGATCTAGTTCTGATTTTGTCTGATGATTGCTTGAAATCTCTGATATATACACATCAAAATCTGATAGCCCGTCAGGCGGAGGCAATGAATCTTCATCTTGATGGGCCTCTGCTTTAATGAATCCTTCATACCTTTGGTCTACAAAAATCGATGGCAAAGGTAAGGTCTGTGCAACATATTCAAAGTACAACTCATGTAAACCATCATCGACAGCCCTAAACCACATTTCACCTTCTTCCCCGAAAACCTTGGCAAAGCTGAACTCCACAAGCTTCAACTTATACCTAGGGTCCATAGCTACAGCCATAGCTAAGACCACACAACAATCCCTCCAATATCTGTCAAACTTTTCATACAAAGGTCTGACAAAGCTGCTGACATAGTTATCCTCGCTCAATGCCCCATGAGCCAGCTCCATCTGAATTTTACAAACTTCATGGAAAAATGCACTGGCAGTCGGATAGGATTTGGTTGTAAGTATGTCAGCGGCATCAAAGAAAAGTTTCAAATAGACACAAAGAACTTCTATACACTTCCAATCATCCATTGAAGGAGCTAGCTCATAATTAGGATCAGAAGCATCTAGACAAGAAAAAACTTCCTTCAACTCACATGCTATTGAGAGCATATGGTAAGTTGAATTCCACATCCGTTGATCATCAATGACTAAACTCTCTGTATATGGAATTTGAAGTTGTTGTCTGAGCTTATTGAACATATCTTCACGAGATTCTGAAACTTTTACATACCTCACACTGTCACGAACCTTGGCAACAGCTTCTCTCGTTGCCCCTATAGCTGCTAGTGCCATACGGCTCATGACACGGGCATAGCAGTTCGCAAGTAAATATTGACCATTTAACATGTGAGAATTCTTTATAGAAAGCAGGCCCCTAAGGTTACCAACAACAGCTTCATTAGCAAAAGACTGATCAACAGCAAGTGCAAACAACTTGCTTCCCAAACCCCACTCAGACAGACATGAAACAACAGAATGATTGAAAGCAACCTGTGAATCTGGAAATGGCACACGAACAAATCTAAGGACACGAGAATTTAATCTCCAATCAGCATCAATAAAGTGCCCGGTCAGAATAGCATAACCCAAAGTTTGGTCTGATGTCCAGAGATCCACAGTCAAGCTGACACGCCCAGGGATTTTGGCAAGAGTATCAGCAAGTGACTTCTTCTCTCTCGTATACATAGCCACAATCTCACTGTGAACAGAGTCAAAACTTACCATAGAGAAGTTAGGTTGAAGAATCTTAGCAAAGTCAACGAATCCAGGATGTTCTACCATGTTGGTTGGGTAATCATGAAGTATGATCATTCTAGCTATCTCATTAATGCAGCGTTCTTGGTCTAACGCAATGGTTACTGAACCAGGGGATGCTCTGCAGCGCTTTCTTGGAGGAGCAGTGATAGTGCTATTTTGGGAACGAGGTGTGTAGGTAATAAGTTGATTCTTTTCCTGTTTAGAGCGGTTTGCAGGACAGATACCTAAGGATATGTGTCTCTTGAGGTGGCTGGTGCCTGCTTGCTTTTTTCCAGTAATGTAAGCAAATGACTTGTTGCACTGTTTACAACAAGCCCTGGTACAACCAGGACTAACATTTTCAGTAGTGAAGTATTCCCAAACTATAGACTTCTTTCTCCTACGCTTATTTGGCTGCACTTCAGGAGTCACTACATCATTATCATTTGCTGCAGTGACGCCATCACCATTCATAATGCCATTACCATTGACATTCAAGGATCCATTTTCAATCATACCATTCATCTGCACACATTCAAGCAATTGTCCCATCAAACACTCGATTGAATCAACTTTTAAGTCCCACAGAAATAAGAGGTGCCATAGGATTTCCATCAAAGCTAACATTCTTTCAATATAAGGCCAAAGTACAAAATTCTACAGACAAATATGTACCATATAAATCAATGATGATGGTGATGATAATAATAATAAAAAATAAAAACACACATCAAGTATACTACTGTGGAAGTGTCAATAAAAAGAAGCCATTTATCAAATAATCCAGGATAATATGAAAAAACAAAACAAAAATTGCAGGAAAATTTCAATCATGCTTCATTATCAATAAAGCCTTCGACTGCTCCACATCTCAAGATTATTTACCGTTCACAATCTTGACACGACACGAAATAGCCCCTTAACTGAATTACACTAAAGTATAAAATTGAGGGCATTAATATAAATTTTAATAGAAATTAACTTTGTTATCGAAACAATGAAACCCTAAATAAAACACAACCCAATTCAACTAGCATTATCACTACACTTTCCAACTTTCAGACCTTAACTTATCAACAAATTTAACAATGGCAATAAGGCAAAAACACCCAGATAGAAATTCAGTACCCAGTTGAAAATTAACTCCTAAAATACACAAGACACAAATAAAATTATCATAACACTTACACAAAACCCCAGAACAATCAATCCCCATTAAAAAAACCCAAAATTTATAAAACCCCAGAAAAATTAGCATACACTTGATAACAAAAACGAAAATAATAAGAAGATTATACAAAAATTAAACATGAAAAAATAGAAATTTAAGGGAAACTTACAGTGAAATCGAAGGGTTGTTCCGAGTTATATTAGGGTTTAAGAAGAAGTTGCAGAGGAGGGAAGAAGGGGTTTGGGAGGAAGGAGAACTTAGTGGGCTTGAGCTTCGATAAACCCTAAATTGGACCTAGAGGCAAATTGGGGGTCCATATTTATTTAGAGTATTTATAGAAATTTATAATACTTCGAATTTTAGCCCACCTTATTGGCTACATCCTAACCGTTGATATTTTTGAGATCTCATTTTACATTGATTGGGACCGACGTTTATTAAAAATCTTAGTTTTTGAATTAGATTAATTAAATATCTATTCTAGTACTGTATAAAAAAAAAATTAAAAAAAAAAAAAGTTAGGGTGAGATTTGTGAGAGAGTCTTTATTTAATGTGATTATGTGTTTCTCACAAAAAAAAATAAAAATAAATAAATAATAATAATAATAATAATAATAATAATAATAATAATAAAAACGAAATAAATGTGATTATGTGAAAATGATAATAACAATAAGGTTACAGATTCTTAATTAAGACGAGACTATAATTAATTTATTGTAAGATGGGTCTTAAAAGTATAAATAAAATTGAAATTGTAGAAAAGGCAAGTGAAAATTAATTTATTGTAAGGTGGGTCTTAAAAGTATAAATAAAATTGAAATTGTAGAAAAGGCAAGTGAAAGTTGAAGTTATTGTAAAATAATCAAAATTTGGGACTATTAAATCGGCTAAAGTTGATATTATTAAAGTGACTAGTTTAGATCCTGTGCCATGCACGGTTACTATTAAAATTATCATTAATCAATTTGACTTAACAAAACATCTTTATATCACTAATTATTGTTTTATGAAGATTATTGTATACATTCGTGTGCAAAGCACACTCAAAAGTGTTTCTTGCTCGATGATAATTAAATGAACAATATTTATCAAATTATGTAAAAAATAATCTTGATTATATATACATTGAACCTATCCCAAGTATAAATATAAAAATCTCTGTCACTTCTCTCAATTTGACTTTTGCATAATTTAATTACATACACCACATTGACTAAAGGTTTGCGTATTTTCAGCAATTGCTTAATACAATTTTTTATTTAAATCCATATAGCATCCCGTGGAAAGGAATAATATTGTAGGAAACAATATTAATCCAAAAATACCTTAATTCATGTCCAAATATACCTTAATAAAAAAAAAGGTATTTCTAATTCCGAACTTTAATTTACTCGTATAAGATGTACTATTTTCCCAATCTATCTATGGTAAATAAAAAAATTTAGTGTATTTAGGGAAATTGGCAAGTGAAAATTACACTATAAAGTCACATTTGTTTTAATGAAATTTATTATTGATTCTTGCCATGCTTGTTAAGATGTTCATAATTTTAACAGGAAATAAACGAAAAGGAAAAAAAAGAATATATTAAAATAAGTTATTTTGACAAGAAAAATTCATATTTTTATTATAAAGTTAATTATACATAATTAGGTATATATATTTGGTCAATAATATCAATAATAAAATATTTATTGTAGTATAATATTTGTCACAAAATATGCCTAAAATCTTTTGATGATATACCTTTTTTTATTTTTAGTTATCATTATTGTATTTTAAAATATATGGAGTATATTAAATCTTTTATTTTAAGTAATTACTATAAAATGAATTGAAGATAGTCATAATTTTAGTATAAGATTTCTTTAAAAATATTTATATAAAAAAAAAAGCCTAAGGACACACCAGAAAATGACACGTGTCATCGCTGTCTGTCTTTTAATATATAGTTATTGATTTTTTTTCCTAATTTTTATTTATTGTATACAAATATATCATTACATTGATTATTTAGTCAACTCTGTAAAAGGTCAAGATTTAATACCAAATTTTAAAGGTATAAATTGAAAGATTACAATAGTTACAATAATATTATTGTATATCATTACAAAATTGTCCATAATTACGATATATAGTTGAATGGGAAAAAAAAGGTGGAAAATGGTCAATAGTGCAAATGGTGCAATATTTTTATTATGGAATTGTTATTTTTTTTTTTTTTTTTTTGGGGAGAATTATTCAACCCTTTAATTCTTACTTTCTTAAAGTTGAATATATTTGTCCAACCCTTTTATTACTTCTTTTACCAAATATATCTTGTTATATTAATAAGGAAAATTTGTCTAGGACAACCTTTTAAAAGACAGTTTTTGTCTAGGACAGCCTTTTAAAATTTTCTTGGCAAAGTCAGACCCTAATATAAATTTTTTTTGTTAATGACAACCAACCCCCATTTTCAGGCGTTAACCCACCGAAATCCGGCGTTAACTCTCACGTGACTTGCACGTGACCCTTATTTCTCCTTATTGCACCCCACCGTCATCATTGACCACCACCATCATCACCGACCACCATAAGAACCACCAACACCATGAACACATTCGAAACCAGATCGACCACCAACACCAAGGCCACCATAAACACCTTCTACATCGGACTATTACAGCACCAATCTTCTTCATCTTCTTTACCGCCGCCGCCACCACCACCATCACCAGTGACATTCTTCTTTGTCTCAATTAAGGATCTCAAATCGACACAAAAAGAGAGAGAAATGAGTGTGCAATCTTAGAAAATCGAAGAAAATCGATTAGATCTAAAGCTAGGGTTGGTATTTTTGTGGTAGATTTCGATTTGTTGTGGTCTGGTGGAGGGTGGGTGATTGTAGGGTGCGGTTTCAAGACTTTGCTGGTGGTGGGGTTTAGGGATTTCGGGATTTGCTGGTGGTGGATTTTAGGTGGTGGTGGGTTTTAGGTGGTGGTGGGGTTACTAGTTGTGGTGTTTGTGGTGGCCTGGTGGGGTGGTGGTTCGAGTGGAGTACGCATAATGGTGGTGAAGGGGTGTCAACGCTGGATTCCGGTGGATTAACGCCTGAAAGTTGGGGTTGGTCGTCGTTAACAAAAAAAAATTATAATAAGGTCTGACTTTGCCAAGAAAATTTTAAAAGGTTGTCCTAGACAAAAAATGTATTTTAAAAGGTTGTCTTAGACAAATTTTCCTATTAATAAATTAAATAATTCAAAGTATTATCATACCTTGTCAAAGGCGATCCAATAGTATTCCTTACCTACGCATAAGTCATGAAAACATGCATATAAATACACGTACATATTTACACTTCTTATCTTAAGCATTAAATCACATTCCATTCATCTGTTTTGTGCAAAAAATCCTTAGCTTGTTCTTAATTTTAATTTTTTTTCATAACAAACCAAACTTTAATTTAGGCAATTCAACAAAAATGAGTTTCTCTTATAATAAGATAATTAAATCATTGATGATCTTGATTCTGTTCTTGAGCTTCAACCTTCTTATAGAGCATGGAAATTGTAGGCCTTTAAAGGGTGATGAAAACGTTCTCTATAAGCGTGACGACAACGTTCAATGGATGAAGGAGGAGGCTAATTTTGTTTCATTGGAGGTTAAGTCTAAAGGAAACCCTTCCCCACCATCACATTCAGGTGGTCCGACTTACATCCCTAGTCCAGGAAGAAATTGAGCTTGACTATAAGCTCATGCATGTGCTGTTGAAGAAAATACTTAGTAACTAAAAGAATTAAAGAGGAAGTAATATTATTATTGGTTGAATAAGTTCTAAAAAGATTATAATGATATTTAATTAATTTAATTATTTTGATTTTTTTTAATGTACTTGTTGAGGCTTATATATAAACATGTATGTATAAACATTAAAGAATAATTTGTAGTTTGTACTTAAATTTGTATTTGTTTACATTTAACTAAACGACTAGTTTTGTTTACATACAATACAACAATTGATTTAATTATAAGTTGTAAACTTTTTATTATAAGTTGATTTAAAACGAATTTCATTAAATAAATATACTCTATGCCGTATAAGATATTTACTGAAAGTTACTCCTTCATTTTTTTAATAGTGTACGTTTCAATAATGGGACTTTTGGCACTATTTATTCGATCCACTTTGACAAATGTTTGTGAATTATAATAAGAGAAAACGTTACCTTGCATATACGATATTCGCCTTGTGTATAGATATAATAATTTTTTTCCTAAAGATCGTTTTTTAACATAAAAAACAGCTTATTAATGCATATCTTCGTAGAATATAAATTATAATATTATCCTTCATAATTAAACTAACACATTCCAATAAATTTTACTCCATAATTAAAAATACTCGTCCATGCATTTGATTAATTAAATTACATATTTTCTTACAAAATCATTAGTATATAGACAATTTTTTTAAGAATATTTTTTTTGATGTTTAGAGAGTCACAAGGGTCAAGGGCAGGGGTGAGAATCGATTCCAGCATCTCCTGAAACCGGGAGAAAAACTCTAACTACTTGAGCTATCCCTCACTCTCTATTCATAAACCTACTACAAGAATATAATTTGAGTCAAATTTGTTCGTAAACCTTTCATTATTGTTAAATAACAGAACTATGAACATGATTGTATGCTTATTTTTCCATAAGGGTTTTTAATTGACTACAATGAATTGGTGGTAATCAATACTCCCAACCTTGAGTACCTTGATTACCATGATCATTTAGCAAAATGTTACTCGATACCAACAATGCATCGTCTTGTTAAAGCAGTTCTGTGTGTAATTGAGATGTTAGATTCAAATGTGTTTGAAGTAGCTTTTCAGAAATAATTAGCCTCGTTAGACCATTGTCTTATGTTCAATATTTATCGTTGCATGGCTTCTTAGTGCCGGTATGTCTCTTATCTTTAATTTTGTCTGATGCCATTTTTCTGTACTCTTTGAATCGAATTTACCAGTTGGCTAATCTGTGGTTAACTATTCGGCCAGGGTGCTAAAAAGGTCTTAAAGGATCAACTACCCATGTTTCATAATCTTAAACATCTAGAGCTGGGTGAAATTGAAATATATTGCTAGAATAAACTGTTGTTACACTTTCTCAAGTGCTCACCTGTCTTAGAAACACTCGTTTTCAAGAGGTTGGTTTGTGATTTTAGTATTTATCTTACTTACATGGCCTGGTATTGATTACATATCTATGGGCGATCTTAAAACTCTAAGTGAAACATTTTGTTACAAAATTTTTAATTATAATTGCTGTTTATTTATAGGGACTACTCATGGATCAGTATGAGGGAACTATGGGTGATTGTATTTATGGATATATCAGAAAAAATGAACTGAAATTGGAATGAGAATTTTTTAGAACAGATCATGAAATTCCTGTATGTTGCAGATATCATCTTAGAAGAATAGTGATTAAGGAATATTTTGGAATAGAATGCGAAGTGGTGATAAGCCAGTTTTTCCCGAGACATGTATTAGTTTTGGAGGAACTAGTCATATGCTTAGCCCGAGGTAGAAATTCAATTCTATTTCAGAATTAGATGTCAGTCGAGAACACAATGAAGAATTTACCAAAAGCCTCAGTCACCTGCTGGGTTCAAGTATTATGATCACCATATTCCATGTTAACATCTATCTATTCATTATGTTGTTAGAAAAACTTCCTTTGAAATGTTTGTGCTCAATATAAGATGCTGCAAGAAGGAGTCTAACAAGGCTACATTCTGCATATTATTGATGAATTTTAGCTTAAAAAGAATAATGGAAATAGCATTTTGTTTTCCTAGGATTTTTATGTTAATAGTGAAAAAACACATTTAATAGGTTTGTTTTGCTATATGTCTGTTACAGGTTTGATGTTAGCTTAGGGATTTTCCTAGAAGGTTGGCTATGCTTTGCTCCATTTTATTGTGCTTGCTTGTGGTTTTCTGGGTTTTGTTATATGGAGTACTTGTTAGTGTTTGGTGATGCAACGACTAAAAAAAGCTAGTATAGCGTATGAATGTTCATGGAGCAAATTGACTACTAAGTATATCATTGATTGCTTTTGTTAATCTTGTTACTCTCTCCGTTCTTTACTGATTTTTTTCAATTGTATTTTCAATTAGCAATATATATAAATGTTTAAGGTTTGACCAATGAATTAGAAGAATTAAAAAAAAATGCAATTGGGAAGCCTTTAAAAAACGGATACCTCGAATATAATAAACTTCCCTATTACTTCTACCAAATTCATATTTTGCTACTAATGTGACATTGGTTGCATGCTGTGCAACAACTAGGAGATGGAGAAATCTGTGACAAAAAAGGGAAAAATGCATACGAATGTGATATCGTATTGCATTGTTTCGGTATGAAATTTCAAAATATACATTTTTTTTTGGGTGGAAACGAGGGGCAAGCCCCAAAAACAAAGAGAATTCAAAATATACATATCAATGTTCAAATAGTTTAGAAAAATATATTAAGTGAGTATAATTACGACTAAAAATCAAAAGAACTCTTAAATCGTTGAGTTGACTATGAATTACTATTGATTAAATCAATGTTCATAACCAATGCAATGTTTAAGTCCTATGACCTTATGTAATATAAGTTCGATTCTTTGTTTAAGAAAACTCAATCAAAAATAATCCGATCCTGAAAATTATAACATGACTCAACCCAAGTCTTCAGCTAAATAGCTAATGAAAGGTAGACCGTAGACCCCAATGTACAAGACAAATGCCAAAATCTACAAAAGTAGCAAACACCCCTTTCTCAATACCGACCACCTTGACACCTTGTGATAAACTACTTCCCCAAATTTCCAAAAACTGCAAATTGTCTCCTCAACTACAAAAATGGCAGTAAATAATCCATCATCACCCCTGAAAAATTGAAAGTTAGAAAGAGAGATATATTTTATAACTAGTATGAATGCTTATGGGATGGATTTTACACTGTTGGATTTCGGAATTTCTGATCATCTTATATATGAAAGATTAACTCGTGAATTTGAAGATTCTTCACCAATCGTCCAAGTACAGTCTACCTTTCGTCATGATGGTTCTTCCCCTTTGCCTTTGGGCATGGATTGGAGCTCCCCTCCTCAAAAATGGGTATGCTTTTTTTCTTTATAATTTCCCCAATTTTAATTTTTATAATTTCTGGGTTTGGGATATATAATTGATTATTAATTGGGATTTTGGATTTTGTAAGCTTGCTAGTACAATTTTAGTGGGTTTTTGATTTCTGGGTTTGGGTATTTTTGGGTTTTGTAAGCTTGCTAGTACAATTTTAGTGGGTATTTGATTTCTGGGTTTTAGTGATTTTTTACACCCCCCCCCCCCCCCCCTCCTCTTTTAATACTATAATTGCATGATTTTAGTTAATTTGATGTTGGAAATTTGATTTTCTGTGAATGATGATGATGGCTATGAAGCTCATGACTCTTGAAAGAGCGGGGAGGGGAGGTAATTGTTTGGTTTTACTAGATATATACTGCAAGTTGGAAAGTGTATAAGGAATGTGACATAATGTGGGGGATGAATTGGTTATAATTGAATACTATGTAATTGTATTGAATGATGTTGATCTGAGGTCAAGGATTTGATGAATTAAAGTGGCCCTCTTTTTGCATTAGCGATTGTTTTATAGATGACTAGAGAGACTGGTTGAATTAGAGAATTAGCAATGTGCTAAAAGTGCTTATAAGAGAGAAGGGGATAGTGATTCATAGCAGGCAAAAGATTATGGAACGCTATGTAGCTATCAGTTCTGCTGAACCAAATCAAAGGAAAATTTTATGGAATGAGAAAAGACTAGAGTAGGTACACATGGGAATATGGAATGCTCAGAGAACTATCTTGACTTGAAGTTTTGGAATGGGAATGTTAACTTGTTAAGAGTTAAGACTAGTGCTCGATATGGATATTATATGTCATTTTAAAATGAGAATGGTTAGTGAATAATGACTAGAAATTACAAATTTTCAAGGTATCACCAAGTGGATTGTTATTTAATTAATCAACTAAATTGATAGCAAGTAAACTATAGAAGAAATTCTTTTCTGGTTAATAGAAAATATTCATTTATTAAAGGAAACATTAGTGCATTTATATTTCAAGTAAAGATGAGTTTTTGAAATTATTTGATTTGTCTGCAGGATGGACGTCACACTGTTTGGCCTCATGATCCTCCCACTGGATGGAGTTATTGCATCACTATTCCTTCTTGGACAACTCTTTCGGATCCAAGAGGCACTGGTCCAGTTGTGGTAAAAGTTACATATTTTTTTAACATGATTTGCCACTTCAACTTATTATGAAAAAAGAAAGGCAATAGCCCATTTGTATGTGGTGTTTGTGTCATGTTGTAATTGCATGAAATCCATCCCAGTCAAAACAACAGCTTTAATTCCATAAATTAGTTGACCATAAAAACTTTCTTTTATCTTACGTTACATATTTGCTAATTCATTGTATTCACCATTGCAATCAGACAATTTCATCAGATATCATGGATTTGTTTTCTATGAGGAATCACTTGTTATTTAACTCAAAAATGTCTTTGATCAAATTTTTTTTGTTTTCCTGGGAAGTCATAGGAAGGCCTGACAGATGGAAGTAAAATTGTATGCAGCGTATACCCCTTTCCTTATGATTTAACTTATGTATATTTTTGAAACATGTAATTTTCCTGCTGAAGATGGGTTAAAGACCTTTACATTGTTCAGTTTGAGATTGTAGTGAAAGAAATCACCACAGTTTATTTTTGAATAGTATTTCCAGCTTACGCAGCCTCCCGCCCTCCCCCTGTCTTTTTAATTGGGTTACATTCATAGTTTCTACTTGTTTTGGCTGTTGGGTACTCTATTCTCACTGCTATAAGCAGCAGTATTACAGGGTCCAAGTTGGCATACAGACACCAGAAGCAATCACGAGCACTCGTGGAATATTGCGTAGATTTAGTGATTTTTTGAAGTTGTTTTCAGAGGTTAGCCCTTTTTTTTAATTTTTGTAAATTTTTTTATCAGGGTGCTTATTTTCTATCTATACCCTGTAATTGTTGGTGGTGCAATATTCTTAGAAAGCTTGTGCATAGAATATCTAAGAGATCTTTTGCTAATTTGCTACTGCTTGGCTGCTTGCAGTTATTATTAATATAGCTCAATTTTTTTGCAGCTCCAAAAGCTATTTCCCAAGAAATTTCTGCCTGCTCCTCCTCCGAGGAAGCTGATGGGAGCTCAAAGCAGGAGTTTGATTGAAGAGGTGAGAATAATGCTCCTTTTGATGAATTCTGAAAAGCTTCGAATTTTTAATTATCTATAATGAACTTATTCACTAAGCTCTCCAATTACCAAATGGTACTTGCTAAATGATCTAATTGAAAGAGTCTCAATTTTGCATTTTTAATTATAGGGAACCGGACTAGCTGGACAGCTGGTTATGCTCTTCCTTTATTATGTTTAAGTGTCTCTTCCAGTAGTGTGTGTGGTGATTAAGAGATTTTTTGCTGTCTAAAGTGCAGCTGTGGGTTCTGGTTGTCTTTAGTAGTGAAATTTCTCATCTAGGTTTTTGATGATCCACCACAATATCCCCAGCCTTTAAAAAGTTATTTCTCTTCTGGTTTTGAATTTTGATTTATAATGATGGTGACTGATCTTTATTATGCCTCTATCTGTATCGCGGGTTACCTGAGGTACAAGAGGAGAGGAAAAGAGACATACTAAGTATATATTATGGTGATCTGATTCTATATGCACTTTGAGAACCCTACCTTTGGACTCAAATATTTAACAAAATTAATATTTAGTTGTTTGTTATTCGGCTTCTTTATTAAGAATAGGTTATGGGTTAGGAGATATCTTTGTGCTTGGCAATTTTCAATCCATATCTTTATACCATTTGGACTTGTGATTTTAATTGCCACCTCCAGTCTGCAAAATGACTTTTATTAGGTCTGTTCTTTTTGTCAGTTTTCTGTTGTAGCCTAGGTGTGTGAATTGGATGGGTTGGATTGGGCCTTGCCAATCCTGAATCTAGTCCAAAATGATTTTAGTCAGATAGAAGCTGCCTTTATATCCATTTTTAAGGGGAATTTGTATCCAAAAATTTGAAGAGTCTTGTTTCAATAAGTGTGCATTGATCCAAATCCATTCCTATCTGATCTTAATGTCATGTTTACATAGTAATTATGTCTTTCAGATCCAATAATCATTTAATGAATTTAACCCATTATTAGATGGTCATGGATGCACGAGACTACGAGAGATAAATTATTAATTAGTTCATGCAGCCAACCCACCCTTTGACTATAAGTCTTTGGTTTTGTTATAGTAAACCCTTAAATATGTTTGAAAATTAGAAACTTTAGAGAAAAAGAAAAAAAAAAACCAATTAAATCACATATCACAGAAATAAGACAGTTTTCTCATAAGAGCTTTTAATGCAATTGATAGTGCATGTCCTTAGTGGTCAACCTAAGATAAATTCAGAGAGACAATAGGCATATAACGGGTTTGAAAAAATATTTACTGAGAAATAGAGAGAAGCATAAGATTCGAGAAAGAGAGAGAAATATGAAATATGAGAGGGAGAGATAAAAAGAGATTGCATATACTGGCAGTGTTCCTATGAATGGGGGATGGTAGTCCTCAATTAATGAAGGATATGAAATGGAAAGGGAAAAGAAAAAGTTTTTTATAATGGTGGATGTTATATTCAGATTATATATACTGTTTACTTTCTTTGTGCTCCAAGAATTGTAATATTGGTCCAGTTAAAAAATATGTTCTGAAATAGGATTTTCTACAGAGTATGCACGCTGTTTATAATCAAGTACAATCGATGTTATTGGGGGGAAATGTTACAGCAATAGAGGATTTTGTAATGCAGCTGAGTATTTGGTGAGCTTTGTCAAATGAGTTACGAGCTTCTAAAATCGAATCATTCATTTATTGAATCGAGCTTGAATTGTCAAAGCTCACTTGTGCTGAGGTTTTACCCAATCATGCTCTAGTAGCTTGCAAGTTGTTTCCTCTCATTAGCACACCCTTACTTGAGACTGTTCATTCTTATTTAAAGTATTAAGCAGAAAAGAGGGCAAGATGGCTGGGTAGTACCAACTTGGTGCATCGTGTATTGTTTAAGTTGCAATGTCTTAACATACTTTAGTAACACCAGGGCTTTCGTATGGATAAAGTCAATGTGATCTTAAATCCAATTAATCCTGTCTAACAGTTGAATGAACTTTTAGGTATTTGTTCTTGTGCTCCAGAAGAGTAGCTTCTATAGGCTTACCTAATTTTGTCAACTTCTGTTAAAGTGGTTACATCTTCATGCCTAGACCACTATGATCTTCTCAATGATATGCACTTATATCTTGTCGGATTCAGACTTTGTAATAATTTCTAAAAACTTACATGGAAACATTATAAATTGATGTGCTAGTAATTTGCAACTGTCTCTGTCACACAGAGAAGAAGTTCTTTGGAAGGTTGGATGGATAAGCTTTTATCAAATATTGATGTGTCAAGGAGTGCACCTGTGGCAATATTTCTGGAGTTGGAAGCTGCTGTCAGGTCATGTAAGTATTTTCCTGATAAGCTTAATATCTTTGGTTGTTTTTGTCTTGTATTCTTTTATTAATCAGCTTTTCTGAAAGCACGGGAGTTGGAACCACCTTAGCAATGTCTCCATCTGACAACAGTTTAAGTTGAATGAAGTGATTTGATTTATATTTTATTCAAATTATATCAGCATTCAATGAATTATCTGGTGATGGAGTCTCATCAGTCGCCAAGTATCAGCCAAATTCTAAGGTCTCCATGACTGGCAGTGTTTCATCAGTCGCATCAGACTACGGTGATAGCACTAGTTATAATAAATCGGACATTGAAACACCTGGGCATGGAGGTCATGCTGGGTTTAACGAGGAAAAGTCTGCATCAGATATTGATTTAACTGGTGGAGCAGAAACTGCTGGTGCTAGCGTCAAATATAACAGGGCTAATAGTGATAGGAAGAAGGATAAATCTTATGAAGATACCTTTGGAAATACATCTCGTGATGAGGATGGAAAGGAGATTCTATCTGAAGGAGAGGACAAGGTGATGGGCCATTTGACAAGTTGTATGTCAACCGATAGTACTGGAAGTGATCTAACCTCTTTAAAAGCTAGTGACTGGGGAACATCAAGATTTCACGATGAAGGTGGACCCAACTCCCCTGTGGAAGCTGAAGGTCCAATAGATGATGATCTACAATCTCCTAGCAATTTATTGGTGGCTCTTCCATCAGATCAACGCCATAAATTCAGTAGGGTTCTCGTTACCATGCAAAGACGGCTGGCTACTGCTAAAGCAGATATGGAGGACCTAGTTGCTAGGCTGAATCAAGAGCTTGCAGTGAGACAATACCTTACAACAAAGGTACCTTTCTGTATCCAGATTAATCTTGTTTATCCTGTCTGTATTTGTTTAAGTATGCTGCATACAGCACCAAATGGTGGTTCTTGCTCTTACTTGTTCTTGATACTTTTGACGGTGGTGGTAGTTGCCCCCATCACATTGTAATATTACCCTCCTAGATCTGTTTGTACTCTAGAATTTGCTGGTTTGCACATCCTACTCTTTGCCTTCCTTCTAGCTTTGGCCTGAGTGCTAAGTGGTTTGTTGTAGATTTATTGATTGTCTTGTTGTTTGTATATGAGTTGTCCTAGCTTGAATTGGCAGGATAGTCGTTTTCGACATTGTTTCTACCTGATACGATGGAGCCACTATATTATGATGTTTGTTCTTCATAATAAAGTCTCGTTGTTTATTTATCTCATGTAACCAAGACGTTTAGAAAAGTCTTATGTGATCTTGAAGCTTGTATGCTATTCAAATTCCCAGTTATCTGTAGAAGACAAGGTTCTATCAATGCAGTCAAAGAATTATAAATCAATTTCTGGAAATTGTAACAAAATTGCACTCAATGTTAAAAGCACAAAATCATAGGGTTGCCAATGAAAACTCCCCTTTTTTAGTTTAATGACCTGTCCCATCCCATGAAGTCATGAACCTTCCATGCATTATGCCAAGTACTGTATTTAATCATTGGCATATGAGATTGTAACTTTATATGCTCTTCCCAGCTCACAGATTTGGAAGTGGATCTAGAAACTACTAAAGAGAATACGAAAGACAATCTTCAACAAGCTTTTTCAGCTGAAAAGGAGAGGTATACTCAAATGCAATGGGATATGGAGGAACTTCGGAAGAAATGTCTAGAAATGGAAATGAAATTGAAAGCTGAACAGGTTTAAAATTGTACACCTATTGTAAGCAATTCTTTATGCATCCTAGAATGGTTTATGGTTCTTATAATGACATCATGATGTTATGTTTCAGGATGAAAAGATGTGTTTGGCCTCAGAAAATTCAGCTATTATCCAGGAGAATGAATTGCTGAAACAGAAATTAGACGTGTCTAGGGATCAACTTGAAAGCTCACAGAAACATCATGATGAGTCTGAAACAAAATCAAAAACAGATTTGAAAGTTCTTGTTAAAGAGGTTAAGTCCCTTCGAAGTTCACAATCAGATTTGAAGCAGGAGCTGAGCAACTTAACAAAAGAAAAGCTAGAATTGGAGGTAATTTTTCATTCCAAGCTTAGTATTCCTTTTATTTTAAATGATTGATTGATTGGTATTTAGATGATTGCTCCAAGTTGGTTACATTTTTATGAATCATATCTCCATTAATCATGTATTCTTCATTTGGGCATTCCGCTATCATCTATTTGAATTGTTTAATTATGCTTTCATGCAAACTTTTTAACTTCTCTGGCTTTCATTATAGTAAAATATTTAATCTAATTTCTTTTCTAGATGGGTTAAAAGACATTAATAAGTGAAGTTCAACCATGGACTCTTAGTTCTCCATAGGATGTAATGAGCTGTTGTTTACTGCTTACTTATGCAAATAACAGTAAAACTATAGAGAAAAATCGATTCTTTGAGTCATGTAGATAATCTGATTTTTGTAAGTTGCAAGAATAGGAAAGATGGAAGCTTTACTAACAAATGATAATGGTAAAAGGGTTACAAACGATACGCTAATAGCTTAAGGCTATCAATCTTCGAAAGTGAGTTTAGCTCACAACTCTCCAAAATGGCTTTAGGCCATACCTCTCCAAAAGGTTCATACCAAATTTCTGCCTACCACTTCTTTCTCTCCTTTCCCTATTTATACTAAGGCTAACAACTACAAACCTAATAATACTAGACTTCCCATATTACCCATACTACATTTGATAACTACTAACATACTAAACTACCCATAATACCCTCCCCTAAGTCAGTTCATTACACAGGATCCTTTCAACTAAAATGTGCTAGCCAGTCGTGCAAACTATTTCTTTTCTGATAGAATTTTTGAGTATGTATTAATTTTTGGGTGTGCTTAGTGTTCTAACTTATTCTAGTATTATCTGATATCAGAGAGATCTCCAAAACGAGAAGCAAAAAAGTGTATATGCTAGTTCTGTTAATGAGAAGTTGCTGCATGAATGTTCAATTCTTCAAAAACGGCTTGAAGAATCCAGTGTAAACTTCCTGGTTGAAGAGGAAGACAAATTAGTGCTGGATACTTCACCATCAGACGCTAGTGATCTTCTTACCACATCTGATAATCGAATTGGTCTTCTTCTGGCTGAGGTACAATGCCTTTTCATGTTTACTTCATTTTCTGTGTTATCTTAATTAAGGTGATCGTTAACACCACCTTCCCTAGGGAACCATTGCTAATCTGCAAAAAATCATAAGCATGCATGGATTTGTTTAGCTTAGAGCAGTAGGATGAATTGTTGCTTTAATCGCTATTGGAAGAACCTATGGTGGTTGTGATATAATTTGAAGTCCCAAAATGCGTGTGCTGAGTTTTTTCCAAGTGATGATTATAATTTATTAGTGGATTGGAAGCCCCAGCACTTCAAAACAGATGAAAATTAATATATACACCCGGGTGCAAAGATTTACCTAGGTTATTTTTTGCTCATTTGATGATTCAAACCATCCTTTAATATAATCATCAAAATTAAGCAAAAGATACCTTGGGTGCACCGTGCTCCGTAAACCCGGGTGTATATAACAACTTAACTAGTAAATGAAATACCCTGTTCGCAAAAACAATCAAATTTTTCAGAAGTGGAATTTGTTTCATGATAGTATGTCATCAACTAATGCAATACATGCTACTCCATATCTTGTATGGTTGTATATCCTCGTGTTATGTGCCAGTGCTAATATCTGGATTCTCTACTGTAAATCTGTAATCTCTATACTTTTCCCTTCGCCTTCTATAGTCTCTACCTTCTAAGCCTTGTGCTGTTGTATTTAGTGCCTTCATATCAATATGAATCATAATTGTGACAGGCACAGCTGCTTGCACAAGATGTTGAATATTCAGCCGACAGATCAAATAGTACAACAGTAGATGAACTACGGAAAATGGTTACAGAGCTCTTCGTTGATAATGCCACAAGAAGGAAACAAATAAATTCTCTAATCCGCTGTGCTCTTAAGACACTTGACTTGTCAGATGAAGGTAAAGAGGTGCCCTCAAAACAAACGGTCTTGGGAAAGTTCTTGTGAAAGTTAGACAAGACATGAAGACAATTGATGTACAGATAAATTACATGTAAGACTTCATTGACTGAATGATCTAATGTTTGGAATGAAAGACTGAGCTTGGCTCAATTTTCAATCTCTTATATTGTAATATTTTTGAGAGGATATCTGATGCTCATTTCATCTCCAATGGCCACTCTTTCCAGTGAACTTCATAGTTTTTTTTTCTTCTTTGAAAGAAGTGAACTTCATAGATTGCCTAGTCATTAAACAAATAAAATCCGAATGGGCAGTATGGCTAGAGTGTCTATTCACTTGTTTTGGAGCACCTTTGTGTTGGATATCTAGTTCTTCACAAATTTCGCAACAATCTTTCATACTCAATACTCATTACAAAATGACTTTTTAGAGGCATATAAGAATGAATTCAAGCTGAATGCTTTTTTTTTTTTTTTTTTTTTTTTTTTTTTTTTTTTTTTTTTTTTTTTTTTGGATGTAATGATAATACGTAAATATTCAAACAAAAGAACCTGTTCCTCTGCTGTCCTGAAATAAAAGCACAGTATCACCTTTGGCAGTTGAAATGACAAACTGATTTAAATGTGAGCGGAGATTACCATTCAAATTCATAAAGAGGGTAAAAGCCTGGAGAAATTACAGAGATATGAACTACTAAGAATTTTAAAGTATGTAACAGCTTGACTTTGCTAAAATAACTGAGTTCACAGTAAAAGAAAAAAAAATTAAAAAAGAAACCTATCACTGTACTTTTTCGAGATCAAACAGCAGGCATCTTCAATCTGAGTCTCGAATTCTGCCATGATATTCAATTGCAATTCTGGCAAGAGATGGCTGGAAAGGCGTGCTGAACTTTAGTAGACTGGGATATAGGCCATATAGCAAAACATTTCATGCCAGCAGAAACTAATTTAGAGTTAACAGCAACATGAGCCACAACAATTTTTACTTATCTCCGCCCCCGCCAAACATACTCATCATGTCTTTAGCAGAACCCATATTACCCATATTACCCATTTGTTTCATCAAGGTCTGCAAACCACCCATACCCCCTATCTGCTTCAACATCTGTGGAGGAAGAACCTTGCTCATATGTTGTGCATTCATGTTACGTGACAAGGCACTCATTTCTCCCTTCTTTGGAATCTTAAGTCCCTTCATCTTGCTCCAGATCTTTGCAAGGCGTTTGTACTCCTCCAACATATCCATAACTTCTCTAACATGGCGGCCAGCTCCACGAGCAATCCGCATTATTCGCGAGTCAGTCATAAGTTTTGGGTTTGAACTATCCAACTCTGCAGCAATATGGTCAAATCAAAACAAAATCAATGTTTAAGGACTACTCAGAGAAAAAAGTGACATAGTACAATGATATATCAACTACTTTCATATTATTATGACATATTTTTACAAAAATCCCAGATTCAGAAACAATTAATAGCTTTAAATTTGGTTCAACAGAGGGGAGAATATAGCAGACGTAGCCAATACATGAAATTAATGATACTGATAAAACAATGCTCCCCCCCCCCCCCCCCCCCCAAAAAAAAAAAAAAAAAAGAAAAAGAAAAAAAAGAAGCTGGCCAGCTATGTATAGGGCAGACATTACCCAAACAATGAACAAAACTTGAAAGGCGCATGGTACATGTGTCTTTTGACAACACCAGAATTCATCCTCCACATAATTATATTAGGTACACTGAAACAACATAATGACTATAAGTGTACATAGAATATACACCACTCTACTATAATTATATTAGGCACACTAAAACAGCATAATGACTATAAGTGCACATAGAATATACACCATTCTAGCTTTCACATAGTTAGGGATGTTCTTGAAAACTGTGCTGCTGTGCAACATGATTGAATGGCATACATTCCTCCTGTTAATATAGATTTACCAACATAGCCTAGTTATTACTTTATATTTTGAAAATAGCAGCTGAAACTCACTACTCACAATAATAAATGTTAATGCACCAATTAAGGATGCATACTTCAAAATCCACCAATACGCCTTATTCTCAATGGGTTTTTTCAAAACTTGTTTACAATGATTTGGTACTGCTGCACAGTGGCACACAACCATAGCGAGCATAAGGTTCACTAAAATAAATGTCTTTGTTTTTCAATCAGGATCTTATTAAAGAAATGCTCCAATCATATCAGTTAAAACATGTTATTGCTCTTTTATGGCTCTAGTTGCAAAAAAAAAAATATAATAATAATAATAATAATAAATAAATAATAATAAAAATAAAATAAAATCTTGCTCATTTAAGCCAAAAAGTAAATACTTTAAATGCATTGTCACTTGTTCTCCCAAACAGAATACATTCAAGGAATCAAAAGTTACCATCATCTGTCATTGAATCCATCATGGTCATATAACGCTTGATCTTTGCCTGGCTCTCCTTTTCTTGACCTTGGGGCATCAACTCAGCACTGAATCCAGGAAGCATTGAGAAAACCTAGGGTGAAAATAGATTTAGTAACACAAACGTTCCCTGGCAAATAAAAAGCAATGAGAGAACCCTGAATTTCAGAGTAACCATCTTCCCTGGCAAGAATTAACTAAACAGCACCTGTCCTGGTGGACAATTGAATAATTGATCATGAGTAGAGGGAATGAAAGAAAGAGGAAGTTAAGCCAGATACATGGCATTGATAGGGGTCTAATATGCTGTTGCTTTTAAGAGTAGAAAGTCCGAATCGTTAGGTATCTGGCATGCCACAGCGGACCAGAACATTGCAGAACTTGAATATGTAGCAACTAAATTGCAAAAGGCAAGAAGTCAGAGAATATGGGATGTTTAGACAATAGCAAGACATGTCATATGAGGTAAAAAGTGTGTGAGATAAAGGCTTACAGGAAAGAGAACGATTGTATTGATTAAGAGAAAGCAGCAAATAACTTAAGGTACTCATAAATTGCCAAGATTTATCAACATTTTCAAATTACAGGGGCAATGAAGCAAAATCTGGAGTTTCTGATGAAAGTGACACAGCTATAGCATACCTGACTAATAGGTCCCATCTTCATGATATTCTGGAACTGCTCGTACATGATTCTGAGGGTAAAATTCCCCTCAGATAGCTTCTGCAAAAGTTCAGGCTGCTGATCCATGGGAACCACTTCATGAATCTTATCCATGAACCCTGACCAATCACCCATACCTAAAGAAAGAAACAGTACAACAATTCAGAATATCAGAGATGTACAGCCCATCAGGCAGAATAATGAAAAAAAAAAAAGAGTGCCAAATACGAGAACAGGTATATACCCAAAAGTCGGCTAACAAATGGCTTGACATCAAATACCTCGAACTCATCCATGTGCTCTCCAGTTCCAATAAATATCACAGGGCTCTTGGTTGCAGCCACACTGCACAGTATTTTTACAAAGCACTTGGGAGTTACACATAAGAACTTCAAAAAACGAAAGGAAGTCTAAAGCACTTTGAGAAACACTAGTTTCAAACAAAGAGATTATTTACAGCGCATAGATATATTACGAAAAGTTATTCATAAAATAGTTTTAAAGCCCACACTTCTTAGATCCTTTATCATTCTTTTCCCTCTGTCAATGGTAATGAGCAAGTCTTTCATAGAAGACAAAACTTTCATCGCAGACCAATTCTTTTATCTCAGCCAACAATCTAATTAAGCCACTGGTATAAATAAGCTTCTGTTGATTATCAATCTTCCTATAAAATTTAAATCTTCACTATTTGACTTAATTGTGTGTGAACGAGCGTGCGTGTGTATTGAAAGGGGGGAGAATAGTTACTAGGAAAAATAATTAATCAATTTGTAAGCACCATAGTACTTACGCACTAAGAGCACCACCTCCTTTTGCATGACCATCCATTTTAGTAATAATCACGGCACCAACAGCAACACTTTGCTTGAAAGCTTGAGCTTGATCAAATGCAGCTTGACCAATACTACTATCCATAACAAATATGACAAGATCTGGTTTCTGCAAGGAAAGAAATTGAAAAGGCTCATTAACTGCATGTCCTCTACTCAAAAGAAGAATAGATAGAAAGTTGTTAACACAACAGAAGAAGATATAGTGTTAAACATATTACTGTTGCTTCAGCAACTTGACGCATCTCTTCAAATAGAGAAGCCTCTTGTTTGTGGCGTCCACTGGTATCAACAATAATGAGATCACAGGATTCCTTTTTAAATCTTTCTACACCTTCAACAGCAATCTTCACTGGATCTGACTCCATATAACTGTTTAAATAGTAGGCAATTATAAACATAAATATAATCAATAGTCTACACAGATAGATCTAAGTATCTAACTATCAACTCAAGAAATATACAGAACACAATCGCTTCTTCTCCAGAAATAAATCTCCATTTCAACCAGTTCGCAGTCATAATAGCCAGCCCAAGGTATCTAAAAAGCTGTTCTATTCAGTGACTATGCCCCAAGTACACTTCAGAGCCATCTAAAAATAGGGGTATTTAAAATACTCCAAATTTGCATTTAAAAAGAAACTACAATTGAATTTTAAAACCCAAGTACACGGAGAATTTCCTAGTCAAAAGATAGAATACCTTCCATAGAAGGGAATCTTAGCTTTGGTAGCATTTTGCTTCAACTGATCAAAAGCACCAGCTCTAAAAGTATCAGCACAAACCAGAGCTGGTTTCCAACCCTTTTTTTGATGATAATATGCATATTTTGTACAGGTGGTTGTCTTCCCCGATCCTGAATATTAGAGCATGCAGCAATATTATACATGAAAAGCAGGGACAACTTTGTGTAAAAGCATCCTTTTAGAAAGAAGAGTAAAAAAATAGTACTCCAACAACGAAGTGCAGAGCACATTACACCTCAACATTCAACTTACCCTGTAGACCAACAAACATGATGACACTAGGTTTTCCTTTCTTCGGAGCGTAAGCAGGCTTCCCAGGATCCAAAATTTTGCAGAGCTCATTAAAAACAGCCTAAATTGCAGATTATCTAATTAGCACAACACCAAATAATTTCACTTTACAACAAGATAAAAGTACAAAATAACACCTGCAAAACATCGTGTTGTCTAAGCAAGCTGACAGGTCACACTATTTCTAAGGTCTAAGCATATTAACCTCGTAACATTACAAATTCCTTTAGCTCATCATTCATTTTTTTTTTTTTTTTTTAACAATTCACCTCATATACAACAATGCAAATTGTGCCAAAACAACTAGTCCAATACAATCTCCAACCCTCTAGTTTTCTATCATTTCAAAGTGTAACCCCATCTAAGCATCATTCGATATCATTTATCACTACTAAAGCTAACCTTCAAATCCATTCACATTGCTTCACAAATTGCGAATAGGCAAGAAACCTACTCCATAACTTGCAACTCACATGAATTATTTCATCTCTCACTCCAATGACTTCAACTCAACCCTCTTATCTCTCACCGGTTTCAAAGCATTTCCCTATCTTAAAATATTTTGCTCCTACCTCTCTAGTTACCGAAAACCTCTAAATCCACATACATAGATTTGAATTCGCAAGTCGGCAAGTAACTATATCAAGTTTGATAATGTCAATACAACAACTTCATTTTCTATCTAATACCAAATCATCAACATTAAAGATCAAACAATCTGCCGAATTATAACAATTCCTTTTTCAATATTACAACAACCAATACCAGACATTACAGAAGCCAATTTCCAAAAAAAAACCTAATTCAATTCATGCAAACCTAGTAAAATCCGAACAATTCTAATTCACACTAGTATCTCAAACTCAGTAAAAGTCCTCAAAATAGCAATTATACAATCAAAATCGAAAATTTGTAAACACGATGAAAAAATACCTGTTGAATAATTTTACGCTTGTTATGACCAGCAGCAAGATCATCAAGATTAACAATCTTCTTAATATTAGTGGTCATATCTCTAACAAGCTTGAATTGAACATCGGATTGCAAAAGAGCACGAGTGATTTCATTGAGACATTCATTAAGAACTTTCTCATCGATGATTGTCGCATTGCTCATCTGCTGGAGAGCACGGGATATGCTCCCCCCTAATTGTGCTAACACCATGTTTGCAGAATTTGATTAGAAACCCTAGAAATTGAAATTGAAATTGGGCGTGATTGAATCGAACTAAAGAACCCTAGAAATCCTGAAGTTTGATGGAAAGATGATTGTGTGAATTTGCGAGGGGAGTGTTCGTAGGATTGAAGAGAGAGAAAAGGGAAGTGGCATTATAATTTACCCTATAATTAATTATAGGGATTGGGTTTTATTAGGGAAAAATAAAAAGAAAAAAAATTATAAAAAAAAAAAATATGAAGAAAATACAAGTTTATCATCTTGATAAATACGTAAAAGAAAAAATATCTATCATGAAGTTAGTGTTTCATCACGAATAGCTGAACAGTGCAAAATTTTAACCATTTATCTTTTAGTTTGCCATTTGATAAGAAAATTTTTTTTATTGAGTGAGAAAAGTTAGGTTAGCTCCATTGGGGAGACGTAAAGCATTCTTTTGCATGATAATGGATAAGAAAGGCGCAAAATTATCAAAGGACCAAAGTAAAGTTTCATGGTGGTACTCTTCTTTGCCATGTAGTCCGTCGTCGTATTTGTATCCCTACAACAATGGTGAACGGAGTGAAAATCAAGAATGTTCAAAGCTACTTCCGTGTCACATACTCACATATGATGTCGTTGATATCCGATGAGATTTGATACGTCCTCATAATGGCATTTATGACTGCAAGATTACCGTCTTCTATAATCAGATTACGAATGCCAAGAAGTTAGCTCCTTTTAAGCCTTCTCTTAGGCTCATTGCTTCCGCTTCGAGAATTAAAGTGTTCGGATGGAGAGCCTTTGCCCCTGCCCCTACCCCTGCAAGAACAAGGTTCCCATTATGATCTCTAATTACAAAATCAAAAGAAGAGCTACTTTCGCCTATTCTTGAACCTTCAAAGTTTAACTAGTGGAAATTTCTTAGAGGGGGGTCCAAGCTCTTTGAGTTGTATTTTGGCAACTATAATTTGTTCGAGACTTTGAAGATCTTGATCTATAGGGGATTATGGGTTGTCTTCATCACTTATTTTAATATTTTAACCGTTGAACCAATCATATTTGATAAAACATCTCTATGCTTGCTTGCACCCATTTGCAATAGAAAATCAATATATGGAGTAATTTTTTTATAACCCAAGTAAGAGATTCAAGAATGGCAATGTTATACTTGTCGACTTCTCGTTGTGTCTTAATCAACCTATTTAATTTGATATCCAATTATTTCAGAAATAATCAGATGTGATATAGTTTACATCAAAGTTTGGTCAAATCTAAAAATATCAAACACAACCAAGCATTGATAATGTTTTTTTGTTTTTCTTTTTTTTTTTTTTTTTGACAAAGGAAACACAAAACTAAAAACAACAACTAAAACGAAAAACAAAGTAAATCTCTACGACGAGCCGCCCTGGCGAGGGAATGAGCCTCCGCAATAGAAGTCCTAGAAACCTTCCGAATGAGACAAGTAGCAAAGGACGACAAAAAATCACGAATTTCCTGAAGAGTCCAAATGACCGATATATCTGCCTTTTCCTGACACAGAAGAAGAGTAGGAATAATGGAACAGTCATTGAGAAGAAGAATCTGAGTAAAACCCCGCGAACGAGCCTGCTGAAATCCAAACAGGCAGGCAAGAAGTTCAGAATGGAGAGCCGAGCCGGCGACGCAAGCTTTGGCTCCGCCACCCATCGGATGCGGCGAAGCGAGGCCATAAAAACACCAACCAGTACCCGCATTATTAGTCTCCTTATCCCAAGCCCCATCAAAAAGCATATAAGTGTCACAATTGACACTCAACTCACCACAAACCAGTCTGAAGCCAAATCCAAGATAGAGTCGGGGGAATAAACCGCCGAGCGAAACCTAGCATTATTCCTTGTCAACCAAATCGCCTAACAAACCCCAAAGAAATAATCCAAACTAAACCAGTTCTTAGCATAACTAAACCCAGATATAGCACCAGTAAACCAATCCAGAAAAGCCATATGGGGATCCAGCCTATGGAGTGGACCCCGGTCAATAGAATACCATAAAGAACCAGTGAAAGGGCAAGCACGAAACAGATGATCCACCGATTCAGCAGAAGTATGACAGAAAATACAAGCCAAATCCACAGGAATACCTTTCCGAGAAAGTACGTCCATTGTAGGAAGAGCATCATGAATGATCTTCCAAGCTAACATCTTCCACTTTGGAAGAACAGGTAAGCCCCACAAACGTTTCCACCAGGTAGGAGGAGGTGAGGAAGCAGGAGATACAAATTGCTGAGATAAAATATGTGAATAGGCTGATTTGGTAGAGAAAACACCATCACAGGTGTATTTCCAAAAAACAAAATCATCAACTTCCCTCATAGGACGTTCTAAACTAAGAATAGACATAGCCACAGACTGAGGGAAAAGTGACCTAACCAAAGAAGGATTTCAGGAAGTCGAGTTGGAGAGAAACAACTCCGACACATTGGTAGGCCTGGCTTCAACAGGAATTGAATCCTTAAACTCCACCTTAACATTGGGAAGCCAACAATCATTTAAGATACTAATTTTCTTCCCTGAGCCAATCTTCCAAGCAACACCTGTAGAAAGAGCTAAACTGCCATCTAGAAGACCTCGGCTACCCAAAGAAGGCCGATTACAAGAGATAGATATCCTATGCTGAAGAAGGGTTGGATACTTAGCACTAAGAACACGGGAAGACAAGAGTTGAGGATTGTGCCTCAACCGCCAAGCCTGCTTAGCAAGCAGGGCCACATTAAAAGACTGAAGATGGCGAATTCTTAAACCCCCTAACCCTTTTGGGAGGTAAACAGCAGCAGCAGGAGCCATGGCCAGACCCTTGGAAGTTTCCCCAGACTTCCACCAAAACCGTAGTAGAAGTGAGTTCACCCTATCACAAATTGTAGAAGGCATATTGAACACAGAAAGAACATGGTTAAAAGATGCTATCAAAACAGAGTTAATAACTACCAATTTTGTGGCAGCCGAAAGCCGAAGAGAAGAAAAGACTAAAAGCCGCCGAACCATCTTATCAATCATAAACTGAAATTCCTTGCATTTACTCCGTCCCATATCCACAGGAAGGCCCAAGTAATCTCCTATGGAAGAACGGGTTTTCAATTTGAGACTGTTCGAAAGATAAACTCGAAAATTATCAGCAGCGTTAGAACTAAATCGAACAAAGGATTTCTGGAGATTAATCATCTGACCAGAAATCGAACAGAACTCATTAACCACCGAAAGCACCTGGTCACAGGCAGCAGGAGAGACCCGAAAGAATAGCAGCGCATCGTCTGCAAAAAAGAGATACGAAATAGAAGGAGCTCGACGAGAAACACGAAGGCCTTGGAATAACCCCCGCTGTTCAGCACGGCGAAGCATCAAGGAGAACACTTCCATACACATCACAAAGAGGTAAGGAGATAGAGGATCCCCTTGACGCAGACTACATCTGGGAAGGAAAGGCTGAGATGGAGAACCATTAATCAGGATTTGATACGAAACTGTTGTAACACATTGCTGCAGAATATGGACCCAGTATGGAGGGAAACCAAACCTGCGGAGAACCTCCCAGAGAAAATCCCAATTAACCCTGTCATAAGCCTTATTCATATCAAGTTTTAAGGCAGCAGAGAAAAATTTTGAAGACGAAGTAGACATATATGATAGTAACTCATGGGCCAGTAATCCATTGTCAGCCATTAAACGACCCGGAACGAAGGCATTTTGAGTGTCGGATATTAAGGTAGGTAAAACTCGACGAGGCCGATGAGTAAGACACTTCGCAATGCACTTATACAAGACATTGCATAAGCCTATCGGACGGAACTGAGAAGGAGTCTCAGGGTGGTCTACCTTTGGGAGCAGTAGCAAGAAAGTATGGTTCCATTCCTTTAGGAGATAGCCATGAACAAAGAAGAACTGAATTGTTCAATAATCTGAGAGCCAACCACCGCCCAATGAAGTTTGAAAAAGGCCGATGTAAAACCATCCGGTCTCGGAGATTTACCACTACCAATGTGGAACATAGCTTCCTTAATTTCAGAGGCTGAAAAAGGCCTCATGAGATATTGATAATCTAGCTCCGAAAGAGTAGGTATTTCCAAATCATCCCACTGACAAGGTGTAGCAGGAGTAGAGGAGCCCTGGCAATTATAAAGCACAGCAAAGTGTTTCTCCAAGAGGGAGGAAATCCCCGATTGATCAGAAACCCAGTCACCATTTTCATCTTTTAAACTCATAATTTTATTTCTTCTGCGACGAGCTTGAACCGACCGAAATAAAAGACTGGAATGAGACTCACCTAAAGCATTCCAACGAACCTTACATCGTTGCTTCAGAAAAGGAAAGTCGTCTGAGCCCTAGAGAGCTTCTCATCACGCAAAATATGAAGATCAAAGCGTTCTTGAGCATCTGGAAGATGTAGGGACCCCGAGGTTACAGACCTCTGTAAGTCTTGTCAATCAGTACCCCATTTCCGCTTATTAGAAGCGCACCAACAAAGCATGTGAAGTTTCACCTCATCTAATTTCCTAGAGACAAAGAACATGAATGAACCAAGGTGAGCCTTGTGCCAGTCAGACCCTATGATTTCCGAAAAGCATTGATACTTGTGCATGATTCATATCACTATTATACTTGTGATTATATTATGTACTCCCTCGACTCTAATCTTTTTTAATTTCTACTCCATGAAATCTTTTTGTGATAAAAAAAGTCAAAATGTGAAGAACATAAAGGATTAGATGGAGTGATATGTTGATTAAATGGATTAGTCACAATGTATATTAGTTCTTAATATAGCAAGTGCAAAATTGTCCAATCGACACCTTTTTTCTGGTTGGAATTCCTTAAACAATTTGCAGACCTGCAGCCATTTTAGATTCAATCTTGTAGCCTTGTAGGTATTTTTAGACTTTGTGCATTTAACATGATCTTTTTTAATCTGATTTTTTCTAATACGGTTTAATTTTTAGATTTAACCTAATATGTACACTAATTTGTAAGATAAAAATTATCAATGAGATGTCATTAATTTGGTATTTATATGGAGAAAGCCCCAATTAATATCTGAGATAAACAAAATTTGTTTATCACATGACATTTTGGTAAATAAATCAACAACTTTTCTAGTCATCATCACTATGAGATCCACTTTAATTGAAAAAGTTGTTGATTTATTTACAAAATTGTCATGTGATAAACAAATTTTGTGTATCTCAGATATGATATTTTCATAATTTTTGTAACTATGAAAATAAATATATTCAACGATAATTAAACGCAAATAACAAAATATGATCTGGCTTGATTTGATTATTTCTTAATTAAATTGATATCAACTTAAATAAGTTGAACTGAACATAGCCCTAATGGCCTGCTCCTGGGTGTGTGTATTTTAACTTGTGGACTGCCATGTTTTGTTGATCATCGTACTTGAATTATACAATTGATTGACGCTCTTGGTAAACTCTTCAATGAGTTCAAGACTGTCATTTGATCTGGAATTGGAGAAACCTGGTTTCGAAATATGACCAATTCCTCCAATGCTACTGCTTTCCTAAGGAGAAAAGGGACCATTCCTACTCCCCGTTCGTTTCCATAGTATTGCTTTATCACTATTCTTTTGAGATGATACCTGCAACTTAGAGAAATTTCATGATCTTTACTAACAAATTCTCGTTCCAACTCCTGTGCCTCTCCGTTAAACGGACATAATCTGGCACAATAACCATCAACGAGTCCCTGCAAAGTAAACAACATTGTCTGTAAGTAATGGATTCAATGTACATCAGTACATATGTAAAATGACACTAAATCCAGACACTAACCTCTGCAAAAACAAGTGTTTCTAAGACAGGCGAACAGTTAAGAAGGGGGAACAAGCCAAACAACGGTGTACTCGAGTAGTAACTATTTATAGCACCACCCACGGCGCCCAGCTCTAGATGTTTAAGATTTGAAAACAAGGGTAAATGGTCCTTTAATACCTTTTCATCAATACATTTGAACACCTACAACCATAGGTTAAACCAATTGGAAAATTAAATCCAAAGTAGTTTATAAAGTAAAGAAAACATGGATTTCTTTTACTACAGAAGGGTAAAAAAGAGATAATTCAGCTTAAAACAAAATCAAAAATTTACACATACCTGTGTCAAACAGCCTAGCAATGATAGATGTTGAACATAAGACAAGGGTCTTAAGAGGTTAAATAACATTTGCTCAACATTGTCAGCATTTAGTCCATATATTTCATTCAAATTGTAAGAATTCTTTAAACGCCAAAACTGCTTTAGCAAGACACTGCATTATTGTGATTTTGTAACAATTTGGTAAAATAATATCATAATATTCCAAGTACTCTAAATTGGGAGTACTGATAAGCACACAGTCACTGTTATCGCCTATATCAAAAGGATAATTAGGCAGCAAACAGAGTCTTCAAAGGGAACTTGACGTGATAGCTATAATTTTGGCACCGTTCATAGAGGGTTTGAATGTAAGGTCTTCAAGTACAGGGCAACTTGAAACTAGCCTCGGAAGAAAGCCATCATCAGATATGACAGAGGCAGACAAGAGGAGCAATTTCAAGTTTGGAAGACGATAAGATGGCATGGTAAAAACATGATCAAGGCCAATATTGACCTCAAGCTTCAACACCTCCAATGTTTCACATGTGAAAATAGCTGGAGGCAACTGAGAATCACCAGGTTCGCTCACCAGAATACAGAGGTCAAGCTCCCTAAGGCCACAAAGGGTCAATGGATAAGAGGTCCACGTATAAAGTCGCGGGGATTTCAAGTCAGGGAGACAACCTGGCTGACACCCAATAAAAGTGTAACCATCAAAGTTCACTGCATTAAAGTCCTCCCTGCCAACTTTAAGCCTAAACTTGGTAACATACCGCGATTGGCGTACTTGGATTACAGTATCAACAAAGCTCACGAAAGTAGGGTAACGTTCAGTTGCATAGGGATGTTTCAAACAAAAAGATATAGGTGAAACATCAAAGTCAAGGCTCGTAATTAAAGGGAAAACACGCCTCATTCTCCTAGACAAGACGGAAATAGCAGCAGCATCCTTGGTAGGAACTAGGAAGCAGAGATATGATCTGAATTAACAGTTCATCAGGCAAATTGGAGAGCCTATCTACCAACATTTCATTTACATTGGGATTTTGCACAGCCCATGCAGTAGTACAAGTTGCAGTACATTGTTTAAAGCTACAATCCATATGCCTATTTTAATTCTTGCTCTGGAATCTGGATAAATAAATAAATAATTAGAAGACACTGTTAAATATCAATTAGTATTATATACTCCTAGATCATGGTACTCTATACCCTTGTGTTATTTTGCGTAAGTATTACGTTATTTTGTTTAAAACCTTGTGTTATTTTGGTAAAATAATATGTTATTCACTTATTTACTTCAACATCATGCATAAAAAAAAAACATGCATTTTATAAATCTAGAGTACTGCAAAAGGATCAATATTGAAAGAAAAAAAAACATGCAAATATAAAATAACATATACTTATTTTAAAATAACATGTATATAAATTAAAATAACAAGAAGTTCATATTAAAATAACATAAATTTTATAAACCTGGAGTACCATGCACACGGTACTCCAGGAGTAGCATAGAATTTACGATTAAATACTACATCTATACAAGTTCTTCCTAAACAGTATCAAAAGGTCGAACTTTTAGAGATGGAAGGAATATAAAAATAAATTGACTCTTCTTTTTATTTTAACACACAAACGGCAATTATATTACTTGATTAACCAAACCACCAAATACAAAATCATACTACCTCCGTTAATTTTTAGTTGCAACAAAAGGGTATTATTTGTAAGACATAAAAAGTTCCGCAACTAAAAATTAACGGACATAATTTGAAAAAAAAAAAAAAAAAAAAACTTGATGGAAATGGGGATTAAGTATTTGCTTCTAGAGCTATGATAGAACACATACATAGTCACATAGACGAACTACTAGTCTATTACTATGTCTAATAATAAAATTAACTCTAACTAATAATAAAGTGCACAAAATTTCATACAATATCAAGCTTAAGCAATATTATTACATTTTCCCGAATTTCTTGTCAAAAGAGCAAATTTCTATTCAACAAATTTCAATCAAACAAAATATAGAAAATTAGAGAATTATAAAATTTGAAACTACAAGAAGGGTAAAGGAATCAGAGAATTATCTAAAATTCGTTACTCAAATTTCAATCACCAACCTTAACTTTGGGATATAAATTCAAAAAGAATAAGGTTGAAAGAGTGGAGAGAGAATTACCGTGGTTGCTTGATTAGCTGTGTTGTTGAGAAGAAGAATCAGAGGGTTCCCGTAAAAAAAACAGAGGGTTACTTCTACAATTTGCTTTGCCTATATTCGGAGTGGGAACTAGAGGTGTCAAAACTCAAAAGCAAACCCGATCTGACTCTATTCGAAACCGATTCGAAAAATGTCCGATTTAGGTTTGAATTTGCGTGGACATAATAAATTAACATGACTCAACTTTAAAAATTGACTTGACTCGACCCGACCTTATTAAACCCGATTCGATCATCCGAATTGATACCTTTGGTGGGAACTTGAATTTTAGAGGTGATTATTAACTTATTAAGTGGGCTTGGGGGAGTTATTGTTTAGGATAATTTTTGTCTAGTGGCCCTAATATTAAAACACAAATTCTTATATGTGGTTACATGAGATTAATTCGTTAGTGTTACATGGATCATCATTCAGTATTACAGGGATTACTTCGTCATTATTTGTAGAATTGCAGGGGTTGCTCAGTCATATTACAGGATTTACTTTATTCTTTTACAAATTGTCACATGGTGTGGCCAGCCATATATAAGACGGATTGATATTAAAAACCCAAGCTGAATTTTGGTGTGAAAGGGCTAATGGCCTATGTTTTAGTAACTAAGACTGAAGTTGGAATCCGACTATTGACCTTGAATTTTCGGCATCAACCATCACGTGACCCAGAAGTACCCAGTACATTCTTGCAAGAGGTGACTTTAAAACCGTGTGTTTTTCTTTATTCAATTTAACACAATTGGTGAAGCTTATCAAACCATACCCAAATCTAATGGCAACTAAATTGTGCACTTTGGCACCAACTATTTGTTTCTCTCTCCCAACTTCCATCTACACCAAAACTTCACCTTCAACAAACACAGTCACAAAAACAACCATAAAATACTACCAATATCAAATTCGACCTCCATTAATTCCTGCTGTTCGAGCTTCTTCTGGCCCCAATTCTTCTGAACCAACTTCACCTTCAAACTCAGTTCCTCCTAATCTTCAGGTTAATACTCTATTTTTTTTCTCTTAATTTTGTTCATATTTTTTTTCCAAAATTCGCGCATTGTTAATCAAAATTAGGTACTAGATGAATGGTGAGTGTATTTAATCTTGATTTTGTTGTCGTATCTACCAACCATTTTAAGCAGATGAAGCTAATTTTTCAGTTTTTTGCTGGGATTTTTAAGAACCCATAATTAATTAATTAGGGATTTTGCAGAAATTTTAATTATTTTATAGGCATATGAAAAATATGAATGATTGGATTCTTGCCTATGAGTTTGAACCTGGGTTTAAAAGTTACTTGCATGCTTTACCTTTCATTTCTACATAAAAGTGTCTATTAAGATAACGATCATGTGTTTTTTTTTTTTTCTTTTTTTTTTGAAAGAATGTGTTTATTCTCTTTATAAACTGTTAGTTATTGACTTATTGTATTGGTAATTTGGTATTAAAAAAAAAATGGTATTCAAAATTGAAAAATATGTGGCATGTATCGATATTGTAAAGTGACAAATGTAATAATGATATTCTTCCTCCGTTTTACTTAAATTGCAACACTTGATATGACATTACACGTCTAAATATAATTATATAATGTTCAACTTTAGTGAAATATATGAACTATTGATTTTCTAGTGACATTCAAGGTACCCTAAACATTCTTGTATATCATATTGACAAAGGAATTTAGAAGCCACTCACAAACTTTGTGAATTAATTGTTCAAACAACTCTAGCAATGCCTTTGTCAAAAAAAAAAACTCTAGCAATGCCACCAATCTAAATTCTTGCTTCTTAGCATGATTACATGATGCATTTGTCATTAACAATGCAGGACGACTTTACATACTTGTTGAAGTTAGCTGCTGGTTCTATTTTCGGTGCAGCATTGATCAAATACGGCAGTGCTATTATCCCAGACATCACCAAACCCAACATAACACTGGCTTTGCTGATGATTTCTTCTCCTGTAGTCATATCTATTCTGCTTTTATCCAACAGTAGTCGTAAAGAATGACCTCTTATGTGATAGCAGGATATCGACACTATTGAATATCATGGTTATATGTTGAAGCAATGCAGACATTGGAGCCAAGAGGGAAACAAAGATTCAATTTTATATTATTATGAAGTTACAGCAAAATTATGTAAATCAATCAGCGTTTATAACAACGGTTTGAATGCAAGGTTTTGTAAACATCTTTCAAATAACATCTTTTGTATATGAAGTTTTTTTTTTATAAGCAATAACAATTGAACTAGTATTATTTATTGATACAAGATTGAATGAATTTCACAAGAGGGCAGTAAAAACTTTAAGCATGGAGAACGTAGTCATTTTTTTCAAAAATTGCAAAAGGTAGTTTAGTTGAAAGATATTGTTTATAATTGATTCAAGAAAAATTATTAGTGTCTGCAGGTAAAACAATTTTTTGCATTCCTTTAGCAAGAAAGGAGCGCGCTCAAACACCAAGCGGTTAATACTCTTCAATTTACCAATCATTGTAATTCCCTGAATCATGTCATCTGTTCAAAAAAGAGTCTATATTACTCTACATTTGCGCATTGCATTACAATAGGTAGAAAAAAGGCACCATCAGCTTGAGCCATTTACAAACTGCGCAAAAGAATCAAAAAATTGTCCTAACTGCAGCCAATCTATCTGGTCAAGCAACCGATTCTGTTTACTCTCACTTGCTTCCTTCAAGGCATTTTAACATGCATGCTCACAATAGAAGATATCAGTATCACAAGCTGAGATCACAACTACAAATTATCCCTCAGCCATTTTAGAGCACCGTTTGCCACCGATCTGCCACAACCATTTATTTAGTTAGATGTGTAAATGATGCATAAACAACATATGTAACCTCAAAAGACAATTAGGAATAGCTGATTGGTTACATACAATATATGATTCTATCAGAACAAAGTAGTATCCCAACTTATTGTATATTATGAGCATTTTTTTTAGAAAAGTTGTGAGGAGAACATATTAAGCAGAAGTGTTTATGAAAAAAGGTCCTACATACTTGTATTAAATTACATAAACCTTAAAATTAGAGCAGCACTGCAAGCCTGTAAGGATTTAGGGTGACCAGCAACGAGGAGTGGAGAAAGCAAGAAAAGGCAAGATACAGGAGGAAAATAACATAGAGGCATTACACTGTGGTTAGATTGGGAATTCGAAGGAAGGGAAACAGGGGATCCATTATCATCTGGATATGATCCAAACTAAAGTGACCTGAGTAAATGAGAAGATTCAATTCCCTTCCCCTTTTTAATAAACCAACTCCTTCCAATATTGGAAAGATTTGAAAAAAAAAAAAAATGCAAGCTCACTTCCCTCCCCTTCCTTACTCCCGCATTTTCCCTTTCCTTCCCCTATATAAAATCTATGCAAACACTCTTAGCGAAAAAATTGAAGGTTGAGAATTGGTGAAAATCAAAGGAAGAATAAACCATGTTTATTCAATTATAATTTGCTCGAGCATATGTAATACTTTTAGCTGGTCTTGCGTGACACACACACATCTACCCTGAATTATAATACAACAATACACCAGTTCATCCCTTAATGAATAAAAAGACACCCTAACATTATATAAAATGTTTTATGACACAAATCACCACTAGTAGACTAATAATGTCGTACAAAGAGGTGGCAAACATGTTTGGATTGAAATTTACTCAGGTCACTTTAGCTTGGATCATATCCAGATGATAGGTCATTCATGTCGGGTATCGAGTCAAAACGGGTCTATTATAAATTAACCTAATTCAGATTATTTTCAGAGGGAGTCCATTCCATTTCAAGTAAAAGTTAGGTCTTCCAGTTTCGGGTACTATTCAGCCATTCAGGTATTACCCGGAAAGTAGGAACGGGTTGCTTTTCCACCAATATGTTGAGAATTAGACAGTTACCATTTACGTTCTTGTGTAATTGTTTAAACCCATTTATCCTAGTTCAACTAGAAAACATTCCAGATAGCAATTAAATATCTTCTAAACAGAGGTACAACATATCAGTCTTCTTACAACAACAATATCCAAAAAAGTGAATAGTAGCTCTTCCTCTATATTGCAAAATCCAATCCATTTACAAGAAAAAACCTTTTTTTCCATCTTTCATCAATAATAAAGGAAACAGAAATTACCTATGAAGTGCAGCTAAATATGCAAAATGCATTATTTAAGTGAAATCAACAGAAATACATGTAAATTTATGAATCTTACCAATATTTGACACAAACCCACAGGACAAACATCTCAATGAAAAGAAATTGAAAGCTCACTGATAAAAGATGAAGTTTGAAGGCAGAAGTTAATTTACCCGGCAAAATCTTTTACTTTCTTCCACGGGTCATTCTGATCTCCTGATTCCTTGCTTTCCTCAGTATCAGTACTTGCCTGAGTCTCCGACACTTCAACTTAACAGAAGGAGCACATAATTATTTTCTCATGATAAAAAAGATGGGAAGCAAATGTAGCCTTTTTCCTTTAACTATGCAAAGTTATTATCACTTCTATGTGAAAAATCAAGATACGAGTATATCATTTTCAGTAGAGTTGAGTGAGTCTCTAATGTTCGAAATTTTAGCTTCAAATTACAGTGATAAACAAATGAATCATTAACCTGTTTTCTACTACTACTTTGTCATGAAGCAGAGAGTCAGTCAATTGCCTTTCATATCAAGGGTCTAACAAAGATCTTTTTTTATGATGAAAGGGTAAAGGCCATCTCAACCCTGGCAGAGACTTGACATTCTGCATCTCTTTTATAGGAGTAAAATCACTCACCGGCTTGTCGAGGCTGAGGACGAGGACGTGTACGGTTACTTTTCGTTGTACTAAGGACAGCAAGTTCTTCAAGTAATTCACGTTCTCGAACACTGAAAAAATGTAATACATATAAGGGCCCTTAAGGCAGATTTTAAATATATTTGGATCACATGACCAAGTACTCAAGGAGATAGAGGATTCAAACAATAGCGAGTGATATATCCCAACATCAGAAACTATTAAAATACTCTGCAACTAGGCCAACAACACAAGCTAAAAACCACAAATAAAGAGTTACGTTTTGTATAAAACATGAAGCCATATCAAAGAATAAAGAAAACAATATTCAATGATATTTTTCCTCTTTCAAGAGAAAATAATTGCTTTTGGTTTCCTTTTTATTTAATCAGCTAACGGTCCATATAGTTCATATAACATGCCAAATACCAAAACACGAAATTCCAACGACTGAATTAGAAATATTGCTGCTAGAAAGAGGACCAGGAATCTTTCTCAAAAGTGAAAGTATCATTGATACCTTGCTTGATAGAAATCATAGTTTGAGCTAAATTAAATACCCAAAACCATAGCTAACAAAGTGTAATTTGCAGCACCATGTATCACCATGCTAAAACATTCAACATCAACGAGACATTAAATAAAAAAGTGAACTATCAAGTATGACAATCACAAACTTCAATCTGCAACGTAAACTGATGCAGGAAGTTCTCAAGGAAAGGAAAACTTATAAAAAGGTAAGTAGCTTCTGACCTCCATCAAAAAAAAAAAAAAAAACTTTAACATACAAGATAATTAAAATGTGAAACAAACAACACAAATTTGCTCACCTGATGCGCTTTGGTATAGTAATTTTTACAGTAAACAAGTGATCGCCGCGTATGGAGGGCTTGTTGAGTTTCGGTACACCCTTCTTTGCAAGAACAAGGATGTCTCCTGGTTGAGCACCTGGTGGAACCTCCAAATCAATGGTCCCTTCAACAGTCTTAACCTGCAAAAGAAAAGGCAAAGTCACTATAAATGTAAATTTTCAATGAATGAGAACTGAAAAATGTTAATACCTCCATTACAGATCAATTAATGCAGGAAAGCCATACGTCTTATATCTTAGAGTCTGGATTCCTATTATTGTAATACATCAAATAATAAAGAAAACTGCTCAGAACGAATACATCATCTGTCAACCTCACCCAGAAGTCCAACACCATAAGTATATACATGAATCGTAACATTTCAGATAGAAATAATTCACTAAAATTTAGACACTGACTTGGTGGGCAACAGTGTTTTACATGCATCACATAAATAAATCCTATTACTAACACACATACCTAGAACCATGAATATTTATAAATTGGCAGTGTAAAATTACAAATGTACATTATGTTTGAATCTTATCTTGAAGATTCTAAATCCAGCCTTTGGTTTTTACAGTTATCAATAAATGGCTATGAATTATCCCAGAGGGAAGCAAAATGCTTCCAAGATCACAGCACCACCAACCAAATAAAAGAAAATTTTAAGAAAGAAAATCAAACATGATAGAAAACTTGCAAGGAATGGACAGGGTCTGTAGGACAGGTTATATTTCATTGTGAGGTTAACACCAGCTTATTTCTAGGCAATTGGAAGAAATTAGAGAGCTCAGGTCCATAGTAAAACAGTGCCATCATCCAGCAATTTCAAAAAATATGCCCCAGTTATGTACTATCAAAGGAAAAAAAATAATAATAATAACCATGTTTCAGTTTGAATTTGACCTTTATCTGAAAGCCATCACTCACACATAAACCAAGATTACAGGGTAATGGGTCAAAATAAAATAGTTAGCAGTCTTAGCACACACCCCTGGAAGATTACCAAGCAAATCCTTGTTCACAGCTTAAACACACAAAACCACTTATGAATCAAGTAATCTGATCTGTTCAGCATAGTTCCTCAATTGCTGCAAGAAAACAGAAAAATGACTTTACCTTAACAACAGTTCCCAGTATGGCATCAATGTAGCTGATAGAAATTGCTGAGCGGAGATTTATACCGTCTCTTTGAATATCTGGTATCTCTTCAATATCAAGGTAAACAAAAAGATCTCCTGGGGGACCCCTGACACTCAATAAAATCTGTTTCAATAAAATAAAATGTATAGAAAGCAGCCTGATTAGAAGTTACTATACATACCCTTTTGGCGCAGCATCACCCTCCCCAGCAACCCGGAGAACACTACCCCGGCTGACCCCAGGAGGAACTTTGATTTTGATATCCTTTTTAACACGAATTCTCCCCTCCCCAGCACATTTGCGACAATATTCTGCAATAACTTCACCATTGCCACCACAATTTGGACATACAGAAACCTAATAAGACCAAAAGACAAGGCATATACCCATCTCAATACATTGCAAAACCAAGAATTGAGAAGCATAAGTCAGATACTAATTGATAATTGCCAGCTCAAATATTGGAAATGCTACGTCAACAAGATAACATTTCAATATGAAGATTATCAAGTAAAGTTATACACAAATAGCATACTACATTGGAAGATTAATTTCCAGTGACTATACATTTCAGTGAGGAGAATGCTACAGTTAATTCGGTAAATAGACGCATATCATTTAACTAGCAGTTATCCAAATAGTTACAATTACCGACAAATAAGATATACAGCTTAATTTTCTAGCATACAACGTAAAATTGCTGTTAAGTAATGTTACAATTGCTGCATTAACAAATTTTTTTTTTTACCTTTTTCTTAATCATCTTATCTACTACTCTGTATTTGCTAAGTTATGACTTTAGTAATCAGCATTCACTGTTCTCAATTCCTCATATCAGAAGATAATATATTATCTGAAACATAGAGAGTTCATAAAGTTCTTTATATCAATTCAGGCATGAAACTTCCATGGTCCACCTTGTGCGGATCTATACTTCTCAAAAACTTATTTAACTTCCATCCTGACAGATGCCATGATCCATCTGTGTCACTCAGAATCGGGAAAAAGGATCTGCATGGGTCAACAACAGATAGTCTGATTTTTAAATATCAAACTTTTAAGACGTGAATTTTTTTACACATATGTAATATTTATAATGTCAAAGATAATGACAGAGAAGATTAGGGGGGGGGGGGGGGGAGGGGAGGAGCAGGGAGGACAGCAGAAGCCCAGTATATCAGTAACAAAAGTAGGTAACTCATAAAAACCTTAGGAGTCATTATTAAAATGACGAAGATGCTCCTGTTTATTAGAATATGAGTCCTCTAAAATATTAATAACAGCCCTAAGTAAGCCACCTGCTTCTGTACCTTCCTCTCGTTTCTCCCAATTCTATCTCCTCCCTTTCTCTATCTTGAGAGGCCAATTTTTTTCATTCAAGGTGGTGAAGTTAAATTTTTTTTCACATTTGGTCCTGGTTTCATGACCAGAGAAGAATGTCCAATTGTGCAGGTGTCATATCCCTCTACATAATACCCAATTTACAAGGCCGCATGACTCGTATCTTAGATAAGATATACACACAATACGTGCTGTTTTTGGTGTCATAGCGGAGCCTTATTCCCTCTATGGCTCTACCAAGAGGCAAAAAAGGGAAGAAAAATTTAGCAATACAGTAACAAACAACTCCCAATCTGTATTAGATTGGTGACAACGAACTGCTTTTCTTAAGTTATTATTTAATTGGAAGGACATCTTGAGAGGGGGTGTCACCCACTCACCCCTATACAAAAGGACAGCTGAAGACAAATATGCACACCTTCAAGCTAAATAAACATTCACGGTATTTTATACAAAGTGTTACGAAAATAAACTTCGAACCCATAAACAAAAAGCAAAGCCACCAAAAGTTGGTCTATTTCTTCCCATTGACGTGAAACTCCAAATTGCAATGGGAGCAAGTTAAACAATTCAACAATCCATTTGTCCCAGAAACATATCTTTTGAGCCACCAACACATCTTTGATATTTCCAAGGTGCACCCATCAAACCCCATACATAGATACTTTAACATGTAACAGATGAGCACCCCAGTACAAAGAAAAAATAAGAGTGTACTGATTGTACTCTTGGTAAATGACTTGAATATATTATGCACAAAAGATTAAGCTGTACTGACTGTACTCTCAGTGAGCTGACTTGAATATGTTATGCAACTAACAAATTATTACATTGGATTCTTCTTAATAAGAGCACATTTGACAAAGAAAATATTAGCACTTTAAGCATTTCTTTCAGTATATAATAAAATTAGAGCAGAAAAAACAACATTTTTAGCCAAAAACTAATGTTGAAAGTAGAGTTGCTATACTTGCCTCTGATGTTTGTAAAGTTGGTACAATTTTAATATAGAACCTTAACCAAGTATGACAGAATAACTTCTAACCTGTGAGAACAAACCAAAAGGCGTCTGCTCAGTTCGCATCACCTGACCCCTTCCTCCACAAGTTGAGCATATCCTCATCTTAGATCCAGCTTTTGCCCCACTCCCAGCACAAGCCTCACATGTTTCCAAATGCGAAAGCTCAAACTCTTTCTCCACCCCAAAAATAGCCTCAGAAAATCCTAAAGTCATGTCGTAGCTGAAACACTTTAAAATCATGAGTCAACTTCATCATCAATTTAGAAAAGTAGTGATGAAAGGAAGTTCTATGCACTATATGAAAACTTCAGCAAAAAATAAAAGCTTGGACCATCAAGAATAAAGTAAAGCAAGAGCAAGGACCCAGAAAATTAATAAACGGGAAATTCATAATGAGTTTTATAGTAGCTCTGAAAAATGGAACTTAGACTCACCGTATATCGTCACCTTTAGTAACAGTAGCCTGTCGACGTGTTCCAAAGGCAGAATCCATCCCTGGGAAGCCACCCATACTTGCTCCAAAGAAAGTCTCAAAAAGATCAAATGGATTGCTCTTTTTGGGAGAGGAGGGATAGAGGGTAGACACACATCAGATATTGTTGTATAGCAGAAAGGGAAATACAAAGATCAAATTCAAAAACTTCAATACCGTGTAGGCACCAGCTCCTCCTCCAACTGCACTTTTCAGTCCATCTTCACCATACTGATCATACAAAGCCCTCTTTTTGTCATCTGATAACACCTGACAGTATTGTACATTAAAGTTCAAAAGGTAATATGAAAGGTCTGGAAATTCCACAGATCATAAGAAGAGATTCCGCCCAAGTAAGTCCAGCATTAGGGATTTAGATCCCACAAGAAGGCTTCATCACAGAAGCTAAACGTGATCTTTTTGAACAACTCCATTATTTTTAATTTAAGACAATGGAGCACCAGAAGTCACAGGATAGCTAGATCTTGTTAAACAAAGTTAACACAAAATAAAGGTTTAGGAACCTTAGGATGACAGCGGTCACATTTTAAATGATCTTGCCTGTTTATTCCTATCTGGAGCACTGCAATATCCGCAACCAAGAATTTCCATCAAACCATAAAAAGGGTTAACAATAATTGAACTCAAGGTATTAATTTCTTTTAGTCTAATAATGGCTAATTATCTTATATTGTTGATCAGTTTGATCGTGCTTTCAGTCAAGAAAAAAATTAAAGCCCTAAAGGCGAGGGGAAGGTAGTTCTACATGTTTTACACACAAGATTCTTGATAATGATTTAGATACCATGCTTAAGAATAGAGGATTAATGAAGACCATGCAGCTGCTGCTACAGGTAAGTGTCACTGAAAGTCGACCATTGTACCTGTGATGGACCTTAGACTATAGAGATGCCTAAGGCAAACAAGCAACGCCATAATGGATTCATCACTGTACAACCTCAGCAAACTGAAAGAGTCTTCTTTGACACAAACACAAATTAATATGACAATTGCCATTCGCAATGACTTCATTTCACAATAAAAGCAACATTTGTTTTGGCACGACATTACAAGCAACTAAATAAAATATTTCTTAAATTCAAAGCAACGTCAAATGAGAACCCCCTCCCTTTAAATTACCAATATATTACCAAACTGAATTTTGTATCAATGGCAAATAGTGTTTCCATGATATTAGCAAAAGAAATAACATGCAGTACCAGCACGTATATGCAAGACTATCATAAAGCGGGATATAGAAGTAATAGATTAACATAATTGGAATCAAGATACCATTTGCTCACTCTTTCCATGCAAAATAATGATCCAACATTGTTTCTTTATAACATGAATTAAATTGACTTTATCAAAGTCAAACACCAAACATATTCCAGCATTGAGTTCTAAGCTAACCCAAATTCATGTTCCTTAACCATATGTCAAACTCATTCTCTTTTGCAGGCAACCTTGATTGATCATATTAGGTGACAACCGACAAGAGAACGAGCAATATAACAATATAACATGCTGACAATTCACAAGAAAATGAGCAATACAATTGTAACAGATCATACAACTTCAGTTTATATTTTAAGAACCGATAACATACAATAACAACTAGCCTTACTTTTGACATACCTCATAAGCTGCACTAATCTCCTTGAACTTATCTGTTGCTCCAGGTTCCTTGTTAACATCCGGATGAAACTTAAATAGAAAGATAAAATCCCCAAATCAGGAGCTAACATATGATAGGAATAAGTGACTACATATCTAGAGAGAGAGAACAGCTTCTTTCCATGGACTAAGAACTATAGAAAGAATGAAAACTTCAAAGTTCTAACGAATAAGCATAAGAAGACACGGAACTTCCTAGTCATGGATAGTGAATACGAGTATATTTTAGCCTTAATACGTTGCATTGATGTAAAAGTAAAATGCTTCATCATTATCTTCCAAAATTACTACTGCTAACAGCGTCATTGTCCAAAGCAAGTAGAATGCATAACGTCAATTTTTAAAGTTCAACTTCATCTCACAAATGCATGATCAGTCAAGTATATATTTATTACAGGAAATTGAGATGGCGCAAGTTACACAAATACACTTCACGGTCATTAATCTTTGCTTGAAGAATATATTGCCACGCACTATTCCAATTTCACCGGTGAACAAGGAGTTCAAGTACACAAAAATGAGTACAATATCTAGTTCACTCTACATTTCCCAAAATTCAAATTATATGCATTGATACAAATTACTCCTATCCACTCGAAACCAACCGATGATTCGAACATCTCCAAGATACGCTACGCAACTAATCCAACTATACCAATCCTTAACATAAAACCCTCCAAACATACTAGTATCCTACAATTCTACTTAGCAACAATTATAACCTTTTTCTTCTAACTACCTTATCTCAATAAACTTAATAAATAAATACTTCATCATAATCATAACAAACATTAAAACCTAAATTCAAATACTACAAAAACTCAACTAACACAAAATCATCAAAAAAAAAAATCAACAAAAATTAAAAGTAAAAACTACCTGCCGAGCTAACTTTCTGTAAGCAGCTTTGATCTCTTTAACAGAAGCAGACCTAGAAACACCTAAAGTTGCATAATAATCCGACGAAGCAGCGCGTACTATAAACCTCCGCTTCCTCTTACTAAATTGTGAGTTATTCCGATAAGCCGGCGACGACGAAAGAGCGATAAAATTGCAATTCGACCGGAAACTGAGGCTTCTACCGCCGATTCCGCCATTGATGAAGGAGCAGGAGTTTATCGACGGCGAATGTGAGCGGTCGGTGGATGCAGTGATAGTGAGAGAAGGTGAGAGAAGATAGAAAGGTGTGGTCGCCATTTTTTTCTTTTTATATGTTTTGATTTTAGTTATTGTTTTTGAATTTGTTGATTTATGTATTGAAGGAGAAGAAAATGTGTAGAATTGAAGTGTTCATGTGTGTGATTATTGAAGGGTGTAAGAAAAATGGAGGAGTTTGAGGAGGAAGTGCCCAGAAAAACAAAAAGATTGTGGTGTGGCCGTGTGAGAATGTGTGGGAAAAATTGAGCCTCTAGTTTTACACAAACTGATTTCATTGCCTTTTTGTTTACTCCGTATTGTTTACTCTACTTTTTTGGAAAATATAATACAGGAAAGGAAAATTTGTCAGAAACAACCTTTTAAAGTGTTCATTTTATTTAAAACAACCTTTTAAATATTTTTTTACAAATTCAGACCACATTATAATTTATTTTTATCAAAGACAACCTAATGCTAGTTTTCGGTGCTGACTCTATTTCTCCGATGTTGACCAAGAGTGTATGAGGCATGTGACCTCATATATTGCTAATTACACCCCTTTCCCTCCAATTCACTCGTACTAAATCCCCTCCTCTCTCAAAGTAATTTGTCACTTTGAAGGGTTTTAATAGGAGTTAATTGGAGGGGAAAGGGGTATAATTAGCAATATATGAGGTCACGTGCCTCACACACTCGTGGTCAACATCGGAAAAATAAAGTCAACGCCGAAAACTAGCATTAGGTTGTCTTTGGTAAAAAAAATTTATAATGTGGTCTGAAGTTGCAAAAAAAAATTTAAAAGGTTGTTTTTAATAAAATAGGCACTTTAAAAGGTTGTTTTTGACAAATTATCCTACAGGAAATCAGTTTGTTACGTTGATCGAACACTTAGGGTCTGTTTGGCAAAACTAGTTGTAGGTGTTGGCTATTAGCTTTTGAGTAGTTGTGATCTGTAGAGATAGTTGTGAGCTGTCAAGTAGTAACTGTTAGAGGTCAATTGTCAGGGTAGCGGTTCATACTATAAGTGTTCGGTAAAAGTAGCGATTGAAAATACAATTATTATTATTATTATTAGTAGTAGTAGTAGTAGTATGATGTGTTATGTATCATATATTTGATAATTTCAAATATTATATAGTATAACATATATTGCTAATAAATAATCAATTTAAAAAATAAGATAGAAAAAAAAATACTCCTTATAATGAAAGAAAAAAAAAAGAAAAAAAGATATGGAATAGAAAATTTTGATATTATGGTTGACCGAAATAAATAATACTGAGTCAAAAAAAAAAATCATTAGAAAATAAAAAAAAAATTTAAAAAAAAGGTTGAACACTACTTTACAATTTCAAAAGCTATCTTTTTTAGCTTTTAACAACAGCTACTTAAAAGCTACCTCTACGTCTAACAGCTACTTAAAACACTATTTCACCAAACACTAATATTATTTTAAGGTAGTGTTTTGATTAGCTCTAAAAGCTAACAACTACCTTAAAAGCTAATGCCGAACAAGCCCTTAGTGCATGGAATAAATGTTAATTATCGATTGGTATGTTATACGGAGTACTCCGTATTCTCCTAATAGTCCCTTTGTTTCCTTTTATTTGCTCCATAGGTAGAGTAAAGGTCTTTTCACTTTAGTTTAATTTCATTTCAGTTCAGATCCAATCAATTCAATTCAGTTCCTAATTTCCTTCTTTCCAAATATTCACTTCATCTCTATTCAGTTCAGTTGAGTTTAGTTCAGTTCAGTAAATGTGAACAGGGCCTAATTTTTGTGATTATTTGAAAGGAGTTGATGAGAGAGATAAGTGGAGGGTTAAATGTAGTGGTTGTGACTTGTGAAAGTAAAGTTGTGATCGTCACAACCAAAAATAGTATAGGACAAACTTAAAGGGACAAACTAAAAAGTAAAATGGGACAAATATTTAGTGACAGAGAGAATACAGAAACAGAATTTATTATTTTATTGTTTGTTGAATATATTGGCATGATTGTGTATGATTTGGATTGGGTTATGTTGGATACTTGATTAAAACCTACTAAATTGATAGCATTCTTCTACTATTTTAACAAGATAGAGTTCCTCAGGACAAAAACAAAAACTCAAGTCCTATATTGTCTTGAGAGTGGCTCATGAAACAAATTCCTAGAAAGGTTTGTCCTAAACTCTAATAAAGCATGTAGCTAATAAAACATGATCCGAGAAATTAAATTGCTCCATAGTTGCTTAAGTAACAAGATTTACAATCACTGTGTAACTCGTGTTAAGCTAATTAAATGTTGTGAATTTTGAAGATAAATAAAACTATAAAGCAATCACAGAAACTTTTGGAAAAGGAAATGACAGAAAGCTGGACTTGGTATCAAAGTCAAAAGGCAAAATTTACAAGAATCAAATTGTTTAGCTTATCCTATCAACTTGCTATTTATATCACAGAATCATTTTATTGCATGTTGTTGTTCTCCTTTTGCCCCATTTTGGCTTCCTTGAACCTTAATTAACTTCAGCAAGAAGGTTTCGTTCATAGGAACTTCCAAGTTCCAACCAAAACTTTTAACTTCACCAATATCACCATATTCATAAAGAATTAAATTGCTCGACTCTCCTTGCAGCCACGAAAAGATTGCACACATCTCATTCTATCAATTTTTGTTTCTTAAATTAAATCATCAGTTGTAAGATGCCAAATAAATTTATCATTGCATCTGATCAACTGGACCATAATATTAGAAGAATGAAATAAAGAGTAACATATAATTATATAAAGGCCCTCCAAATTTTAGCTTAGGGCTTCTAAAATTCTAAACAAGGCCTTACATAGGTAATTCTTAACCTATTCATACTACAGTTATTACATCTTTAACTTAAAAAGCATCTCGATGAAATTGTCCAGGAATAGAACTGCTTTGTTGAGCTTGCTTGAGATGCATACTCAGCGTATAATTAGTAATCTGCAAGCACATGGAAAAACACAATTAGTTGGCAAAAAGTCTTTGTAGCATGGCCTTTAATCACATCAAAAAATGAAAATAAGAATAGGGGTGATAACAGACCTCGAGTCTCCTCAACTGCTCCTGATATTGTGGAAGAAGCTGCTTCAGTTGCTGCACTTCTTGATTCTTATCATCATACTCCTTTTGTCGCTCATGCTGAATTTGAATACCACGTTTAAGGATACCATTATCATTCATAAGCGCCTGAATTTGCTGCTTCAGCATCATATTTTCCTACATAAAGATCACCCAATATATGTAAGACTAGGATAATTCATTCTGAAGAAGAGCAAAACAGAATATATTGATTTATCTAACACTATACTGAAGGAGTATTATATTATACCTTCTGATAATTCTCTGTAGCCTCAGCAGCTGCACTATCCCTTATCGATTTCTCTAGAACTTCCAACACCTTAACAATACGGGATCGTAAGTCATCTACAGTAGTTGCACCCACCGTCTCTCTAAGAAATAATTCCACCCATTGAGCACCATCTGTTGGGAGGTTGTTCTGGGCAGAAGAATCAGCAGTAGGAACAGCTTGTTGCTGAGCAGAAAAACCACCTGCAAAACAAAAGATGTGCTATAGATATTCTCTATTTGGACAGATAACAAACTTCAGCACCATACAAAAAGAATGGATAAAAACACACCTTGTTCCACATGTGCTTCCTCATGATTCACAGAACCCGGATTTTCCTCGGAGGATCCTAAACATAACTCATGCAGTCTTTTAATTGCAGCATCTATGTCATCACCACATTCATCCAGAGCTCTTTCTAGAGTCTGCTCACCAAAGGAAGGCAAAGATTAAACAATATAAGTGGATGAAAGCTAAGCAACAAAATGCACACTGCAAAAAACTAGCTCCCAAAAACTACTAAGGCCCCGTTCACTTCCCCTTATTTTTGTTGAACTGAAATCATTTTTACTAAAACAAAATTATATTTGCTGAAATTAAATTATTTTTACTGAACTGAAATTAATTTTACTGAACTGAAATTATTTTTACTGATTTTCTATTATAATTCTTCTTTAAGAAAACTGAATTTTACTGAACTGAACCTATTTTCACTGAACTGAAATTAAATTTACTAAACTGAACTTATTTTTCCTGAAGTGAAATTATTTTTACTTAATATTATTTTTTTTAAGGTGAAGTGAACAGGGCCTAATACCCAATAAATGACAAAAATATAGATGACGCAAATAAACAACAATACAGCATTACGCACAACAAACAATACAAGCGCAACATGTGGCCATCCTTATATAACCACAGCTCTCAAACCTAATCAGCCACCTTCTAATGTTAAGTAAGATGAAATTTAAACTTTCCCATATTACTCTAAATGATACCCTAATAAAAATTTTAAAGAGACATAAAACCCTTAGCATCAGGCAATTTCTACTGTTAACCAAGGCTGAATTTTTTGTTCGTTTGCTCATTCAAGGGGTCTTTAAATAAGCATCTGGGCAAAACATAGCATTGGCTATACCATGGATACTTTGGTGAGATAAAGACAGTTTCAAATAAAATGGAGAATGATTTAGCTAAACTCCTTTTCCAGGACCCAAATCAAATGTGGCCTGTAATTTAGTGAATCCAAAGGACAGGGTATAGGTATTAGCTAAAATCCGGCGAAATTTAATATTTTGACTCATAAATCTAATGAGACAAAGGAGGACCAAGCTGTAACAATAAATATTAAGCAATATAATTAAATCTTCTGTCTAAAAGAATGTCTTAATCAATTAATTCCAATACTTACATATTTATGTTACAAGGGATTTGAATCAATACTTTGGGTGAATAATCTGAGTATTCATTGATTTTAAATTCGGCACCGCTATTGTCTGTGAAATTGTAAATTGACCCAAAACTATAAATCTATACACCAACAATTAGAAACACCTCAAATACTATGAAGTAAGCATCAATGGCTAACAAGATTAAGCGATTGTGGTCATACCGTTGTCAACTAGCTTAATTAGTTAAAGTCTCGGCCTCTCAAGGCCTTGGATCGAATCCCGTCTATCAAAACAACACTACTAATTCCAACAACAAAGCAAACAAAGATCCTACAATAGCAATAAAAAAATATTCCAAAACACTACAATCTCAATCAATTGAAAGCGAGAAATTAAAAAATCATCTATATTACCTGATGGTCCATACGAGGGAAGGCTTCCCTGAGCTTATCAATAAGAGAGCTCCTCGGCGGCGGAGACGGAGGCGAAAATGGCGAGAATCGAACAGGGGAAGAAGACGAACAACGAAGCTTCTTAGATACAGGTGTGGTGGAAGTTTGTTCTTCAAAAAAAGATCTCTTTCCACACACAATTGCAGACATCTTAAGATGCTTCTCGATTATTTCCGATCTCAGAGAAATCCTCTGAGTCTCAAAACGACCCCAGAAGTTTAATCGAATCCCCAATTTCCCCAAATCAAACGTCGATTGAAATTTGAAGGATCGGATTTCAAATTAGGAGAAAGGGATAAAGGTTGTGTAAGTTAGGGTTTTGAATTGGGGATTTTTCTGAAATTGGGGGTTTTGAAACAGAAAGACAAGGAGGAATTTCTGGTTTCTTGTTGCTGGTTTGAGGGCTTTATATAATGCGGTCAAGGTGTTGGCTTGGTGGATCGGCCAATCCAAACGAGTAATTGTGCCGTAATTATTTGTTTCCTTTTTTAATTATTTCCTACAAGCTAAAGTGCACAATTACCACTTTTATATAATGCCTAAAATAATACTCCGTAAGTAAAAATTGAAGTTGTATATCATACCAATAAGCGGGGAATTAAAAATATACAAAAAAAAAAAATTAATGGAGGAAAAAAAAAGTATATATTATGGAGGAAGCATATATTATTGAAAATATGTACTCATAATCAAATCAAGCAAAACACTACCCAAAACACAAACACCAAATGTAGCAAAAATACCATTTGATTGAAAACACCAAATGTAGCAAAAACACCATTTGATTAAGTAAACCCCATATTAAAAAATGATTGAAAACACTACACACAATCAAATGTAGCAAACTCGTCAATAATATCATAAGTAAGAATGAGTATTACGGTTTTAAAATATGTAATTTCTTAGCTTTTAAGCCAATCAAATAATCAATATATAACTATTTAGTAACTTTAGATTTATCACTCTATATTACCGAAGTAGAAAATGCAATGACAGAATTTTGAGTTGAATTTAACATTTACTTTTCGATAAAGGGTTTACATTATAGGAAGGCTGGTTAAATCCAACTTCTATAAGCATAGAAGAAACATAGAAAGAAAAGGGCACACATTGGTTCTTGTACAAAAGATTGACATATCTTATATATTCATGTGTGACTATTATACATGGACTTGAGCAAGTGGTTAGCAACAAAAATCTATAATATACCCCCGTAAAACAAAAATAAAACAGTTATATCATACAGTGGCACTGGATATGGATAGGATCAAGCACTTTGCAATTTGTTATAGAATATAATTGTACTATGTAGTTTAAATTTCTCATCACCAATTTGTAACTGTTATAGGAAGTATATAAACAAAATAAATAAATAAACAAACCATTTTGTAAAAAATTAAAATGAAGATCGATAGGTTGAGGGTAAAGAATCTTTATCCTTCCATGACTTTCCTAAACACAATATCAAAACTTCCAAAGGAATAAAAAAATTGATAATAGAAGTTGAGGGTAAAGAATGGTTTCATGACTTTCCCAAAAACGATCAGAAATCAAAAGGAAAAAAAAATGTAAAAACTATAATCACAGTATTCTTCAAAAAAAAAAAAATAATCACAGAATAAAATATTCAAACAAAAAGATAAGCATAGTAAATCGGTCTAGTAATTTAATAAAATCTTTCATACCTGAGTTGAGAGATTACATACAATTAAATTCTAGCCAAAAAAAAAAAAAAAAAAAAAAAAAAAAAAAAAAACACATTAGTTAAGTAGATGGAGATTAAGATATACAATTATACATAAATATATAAATTAAAGTAAGACAAAAAAAAGAAACAAAAACAAAAATTTTGAGAAAATTTACACCCTTAGTAATTTATAATTATAGTTTTAAAACTTTTAGACAAAGAAATATGAAATTGCGTAATTAATCAAACATATAAAACTGATGATATGACTATAATTGAGTAATTAATCAATATAGAATTGCTAGGAGGAAAGCCATAAGCATTGGAGGTTGGACTGGAATTAACACAGATTATGAGTGGTTTTATTTTTTAGTGACGGAAAGCAGTTGTAGGAGGAGGGAAAATTTGAGTGATGAACAATGATATATATATATATATATATATTTTTAATTTGAAGGGTTTTTTTTTTCGTATGAGGAAGGATGATAGCTAGAACAATAGACAGTTTTTAAAAATTTTGGTAGTCATAGAGTATCAATTTTTTTTGTTTTTTTTTTTTAATTCTCGGTAATTATTATTTTTAAGAAATATTGTTCTTGAAAATAAGTATTTCAAAGGGCATTTTTGGAAAGGGAAAATTTCCAACCAAAAAAAGGAGTTTCCTTTAAAGATTAACATAGATTTTGGAGTATTTATTTCCTTTCTACTTTATACGGTGTATGAAGTACGAGTATTCCGTATCTCTTACCTACAATACCCTCTTCCTAGGTGCATCCACTAAGATACGCAGTAGGAGACTAGAGTTGTTGACTAGTTTTCTGACTTCTAGGCGTGAAACGAGGATAGGCTTTCTCCTTACCTTATATATATATATATATATATATATATATATATATATATATATATATATATATATATATATATATATATATATATATATATATATATATATATATATATATATATATATATATATATATATATATATATATATATATAAAAGGAGTAAAAAATATATTACTTTTGACTTTATACGTTATTCATATATTAATGTTGACTTAACTATGAAAATAAATATTAAATTGTGTTGTTGAATCGTAACATATAGTAATATTATATCAACAATATTTAGTTTTTGTTCTCTTTACGTGAAATTAAAATTTTATGTTAAACTAGTATTGAATTATTGATTACATTTAATTTTTGTTTCTAGCTGATATATTGGCTTTACAGAAAGTCAAGTTGAATGGATATAAATACCAAAAACATTCTTCTTTATGTAAGTTTCTCTATCACTAGTTCATTACCATGCCACAAGATATATTAATCCTTAATTTTATCATCAAGGAAATTTGCAAATATCTAATCTAACAAACAATATTTAAAGAGTGAAAAACCATTTTGGGACATTCTAAAATGAAGATAGGTTGTTGAATTTTGAAGTAATATAATACTTGCAGATGAGAGAGGGGGGAGAAACTTATAAAAACTTATTCAATCCATTGAAAAATGTATCACATAGCAACACACTCATATAGTGCAAAACTAAACTAAAACTACACAATATGATCCCATGACCATTAGATCATCCCTAACTTAAATTCACTATTCTTATGACTCCACCAACGGAAACTAATTATGTAGGATATCAATATATCATATTCCTATACATTAGGATGTAACCACTAACAATTTGAAGCAAATATTCCAAATTTCCAAGATAGTTTGATTTCCTACAATTCCTCTCCTCAAGGTTCAATTGACTATTTTATTTATGATTCGCTTATCCTATGATTTTATGATTTTTATCCCTTTAATTTCGAACTTATGGAGTATAGCATGATGTGATGGCATCATAAATAAGATTAATAGTTTCTTTAACTTTTCTATTTATCAGGTAGGATCCAAGAATAAGTCAAGTGAAAATTTAACAAATTAAAGGTATAAACATATACAAATGGAGACATGAAACAAATGCTATATTGCAACTAAATTTTTTCATTGGAATTACAAAGATGTAGCTGAAGTGTATGCACCAAACTACTTATCACTTGCAAATCAACATCCCAGGATTATCATTATTGTAGTTAATTTATACTTCGTATTTGACTTGAAATCATGTGACAAAATACCATACTTAATGTTAGACATCCAAGCTGAATTTTGCATGTTTGCGGTGTATTTCATTACTCAGTAGTTTTGCATTTTCTTACAACATTTTCCTCCATTTCATTTAGGTTGTTTAAAGTTTACAATGTTAACCGCGATTTTGATTCAAATTTGTTGACGAAACATGGGTGCAAGTTGTAGCATAACTTAAAGTCGTCAAGCTTTATACAACATTATTACACGGCAACATCAATATAGTAATAAATCATCATTCTTCACCATTTTTATACCACGTAACCATTACCATGATTTGATGTCATAATATTCATAAACTCTATCCTCATTATCCTTGAGCTCACATCACAAATATTTCAATTTTCAAATACTCGTAGATGCTCAACTAGTGCACACCCTAGCCTCAAAACCAAAATATGAGTTTTAACGAATCACGAAGTAGAGCTCTCAACTCGAGTCTACAATTAGTTAAAGTCAGGGCTAATTAGTTCAGGTCATATCATATAATATTTTGTATTAATACATCATCACTTGAATGAGTTGAATCACTTCAGTTAATCAACGCAGATTGAATCGTGTTAGTTTTCAACACGGAGTAACTCTCCATGACCATCCTCGGCCCAACCCATCCCTTTAGCCCATATCAACGCCATTTCTCGAACACACACAAAGGTCGGTTTCTTGCTCATTCTACCGCCTTTCACTCTTCCTACTTTACATTCTTCACTCTCCTCACTATCATTCTGTTACTTAATTTCTCTCCTCGAGAGAAAAAAAAAAAACGCGAAAAAATCTTCCCTCTAATTCCTCCGTTTTTTCAATAAACCCTAACTCAAATTATCCCCAATTCATCTCTCTAATTTCACCCCCAATTTCTCAATCTTCGTACTTTTCTCTCTCTTAGGGTTTTAAAATTTGCATCTACTGAGGGTTTAGGGTTTTTGCGTTTGCGATGTGGAACGGGAACAATCCCATGGCGCCACCGCCGGCGCCGGGAACTTCGATTCCACCGCCTCCGGCGATGCAACCGTCTTATACAGTGCTGCAGCCGCCGCCGCAGCAGCCGCAGCAGCAGGAATCGGCGGAGGAAGCTGAGGCGAGGTTGGAGGAGAAGGCGAGGAAGTGGATGCAGCTTAATTCGAAGCGGTATGGCGATAAGCGGAAGTTCGGGTTTGTTGAGACGCAGAAGGAGGATATGCCGCCTGAGCATGTTCGGAAGATTATTCGGTGAGTGGTTAATTGGTTTCGATTGTTTTGAATTTACAGTGAATTTGATTGCTTAGATGTTGGTTGTAGTTTGTGTTTGTATTTGTACGGAGATTATGATTATATGGTAGTTGTTGTGTTTGGGGAGTGCTGAGATCTTGTGGATTGGGTGTTGTGCTGCAATCGAGTCGAGTTTAGCTGAGTAGTGGAATGCTCGATTAATTGATTTTGATATGAGTAGAGTTTTAGCTGAGCTATGAAATTCATAGGCTCAGATTTGTTCATTTGCTATTGTCAAAACTTGATTGTTTTTAGGTTATATAAATTTTGGTTGAGTATGCGCTAAATTGAAGTTTTTGTTAATTATATTCTTGAAATTAAAATTGGTATATTGAGGAGGATTATTGTATTTGAAATGTTACAAATATATATGTGGACATCATGTTATTTTTTATGCTAAACACGAGTAATGTAGTTGAGTCTACTGGGAACTTAATTCAGTGGAGCACAGAAGCATTGGATGTGACCGTATCGGAGCTCTGCTTGTTTGCTTAAAGAGCTTAATTTTTTTTGTTCATAAACAATCCATATTATGTTTCCGAGTCTTTATAGCTTCTACAGTAAAACTTTGGCTCATTTGCAGTCTCAATGAGGTGGGAGTGGGTTATATTAGGTGTGGGTAAAGAATCTTATAATGGTCGTCAGTTGTTGTTGTTGTTGTTGTTGTTGTTGAATAATGTTCTGTTTCTCTAGGATTTTTGTTTTTTTAGTATTTGCTAATACGGAGGTTTTGCTCCCTTGTTTCAGAGATCATGGTGATATGTCTTCTAAGAAATTCCGCCATGATAAACGTGTGTATCTTGGGGCTTTGAAGTTTGTTCCCCATGCTGTCTACAAGCTTCTTGAGAACATGCCAATGCCTTGGGAACAGGTAATTATATAACATTTACAGCCATTTTGTAGCTTATTCATCTTTTCAATAAAGGGAATTTAGGACCATTAATGGGTTGAATGAATATTAAGAAATATATATGGGGTACTTTTTACACTAGCTATAATGTGTAAATTTTATGATGAGGGATCAATGATTTATAATGAATGTGATTTGAGCTTCTCTTGAAAAATGCACGTTTGTTCTTAGCATTCTTGTTTATATGCATTTTAATGGGATATCTGTTTGAAATTGACCCTTTATTTATTTGTTTTTAGGTCCGTGATGTCAAAGTTCTGTACCATATAACTGGAGCCATCACATTTGTTAATGAAATACCATGGGTGGTTGAACCAATCTATTTGGCTCAGTGGGGTACGATGTGGATTATGATGAGAAGAGAAAAGAGAGATCGTCGGCATTTTAAACGAATGAGGTTTCCCCCTTTTGATGATGAGGAGCCTCCATTGGATTATGCTGATAATGTTTTAGATGTGGATCCACTGGAACCAATCCAACTAGAGTTAGATGAAGAAGAAGATTCTGCTGTTTATACATGGTTCTATGATCATAAACCTCTTGTGAAGACAAAGCTTATCAATGGGCCAAGTTATAGAAGATGGCATCTTTCACTGCCAATTATGGCAACTCTTTATAGGTTTGCTGGACAATTGCTGTCTGACATGGTTGACAGGAATTACTTTTATTTGTTTGACATGGAATCATTTTTCACTGCAAAGGCACTGAACATGTGCATACCTGGTATGTCATAGCTATCACTTTTATTTTATTTTTATTCTTTGATTTCTGTAATTTCAAAAGTTTGTGTCAGTAATATAGCTATATTAGACTTTTTCTGATCCCATATGCTCCACATATATGGTAATTTGGTAAGATACTGATTCTGGTGGAATATATTTTACCATTTTTAGGCTTATAGTTATAACCTATGATAAGTTTTGAATAAACCAATGAGAAATGTTTTATATGGGACTAAGGCTTGGATTGATTGATTGAAGAAGAAATGTTTTGAGAATTTGTAAGGCCTGATGATTTTTTCGCTCGGGGGAGGGCTTGACGGGGTGGTGTGGTATTAATTGGCCATTAAGTTTAGCACTGAGCAATGTCCAACAGCTCAAGTCCATGTTTGCCTTAAAGTTCGTTAAGGTGATATAGGTGAAACCATTTTGACTTCATGGAGTGCTTTTTGAAGCACTTTTGAACTCTAGCTCCGAGTCATGTAGCAATGTTGGCATGTCCTGTAAACAACTTTATTCTTTTATTGCACCACTATTCTATTGGACTGATGTTTGTTGTTTTACTGCATGTGCTTTTGTTGTAGAAGTGTCAATAGTTATGTATTGTTTGTAATGAGTTTGCTTTTACACAATTGCAGGAGGCCCAAAGTTTGAGCCCCTGTATCGTGACATGGAGAAAGGAGATGAGGACTGGAATGAGTTCAATGATATCAACAAACTCATTATCCGGTCACCTCTTCGAACAGAATATCGGATTGCATTTCCACATCTGTACAATAATAGGCCTAGGAAAGTCAGGCTTTGTGTATACCACACTCCAATGGTGATGTATATAAAATCTGAGGATCCTGATCTTCCAGCATTTTATTATGATCCACTGATTCATCCTATTACCTCGTCTCATAAAGACCGACGTGATAAAAAAGTTTATGAAGAGGATGATGATGATTTTGAGCTGCCTGAAGGTGTTGAACCATTGCTTGGTGACACCCAATTGTACACTGACACAACGGCAGCTGGAATCTCATTGCTGTGTGCTCCACGACCGTTCAATATGAGGTCTGGTCGTACTCGACGTGCTGAAGATATACCACTGGTTTCAGAGTGGTACAAGGAGCATTGGTAAGCGAGCCTTAACTCCGTTTTTTGCTCCAGTTTCTTTAGCTTACTAATGTATGTCCTTTGTATTAAGTGCTCACTCCTGACAAATTTTGTCTTTTGCAGCCCTCCTTCATATCCTGTGAAGGTTCGAGTCAGCTATCAGAAGTTGTTGAAATGTTTTGTGCTGAACGAGTTGCATCACAGGCCACCCAAAGCTCAGAAGAAGAAACATCTTTTCAGATCTCTTGCAGCTACTAAGTTTTTTCAGAGTACTGAACTGGATTGGGTTGAAGTTGGCCTCCAGGTCTGCAGGCAAGGGTACAACATGCTAAACTTGCTTATTCACAGGAAAAATCTGAACTATCTGCATCTGGATTATAATTTCAATCTGAAGCCAGTTAAGACACTTACTACCAAGGAGCGTAAGAAGTCGCGATTTGGTAATGCGTTTCATTTGTGTCGTGAAATTCTCCGTTTGACGAAACTTGTGGTTGATGCCAATGTTCAGTTCCGTTTGGGTAATGTGGATGCTTTTCAACTTGCTGATGGCCTGCAATACATATTTTCACATGTTGGACAATTGACTGGAATGTATCGTTATAAATATAGGCTCATGAGGCAGATTAGAATGTGCAAGGATCTGAAGCATTTAATTTATTACCGTTTCAACACTGGACCGGTTGGGAAGGGACCTGGATGTGGCTTCTGGGCGCCAATGTGGAGGGTCTGGCTCTTCTTCCTTCGTGGTATAGTGCCGTTGCTGGAGAGGTGGTTGGGTAATCTACTTGCTAGACAATTTGAAGGTCGGCATTCTAAAGGAGTGGCGAAGACAGTTACCAAGCAACGTGTTGAAAGTCACTTTGACTTGGAGCTTCGAGCTGCTGTTATGCATGATGTCCTTGATGCTATGCCAGAGGGTATTAAGCAAAATAAGGCGAGAACCATCTTGCAGCATCTCAGTGAAGCTTGGCGTTGTTGGAAAGCAAATATTCCCTGGAAGGTTCCAGGATTGCCTGTTCCCATTGAAAATATGATCCTGCGTTATGTAAAAGCGAAAGCGGATTGGTGGACTAATGTTGCTCATTATAACCGTGAACGTATCAGAAGAGGAGCCACAGTTGATAAAACAGTTTGTCGTAAGAATCTTGGGAGGTTGACTCGTTTGTGGTTAAAAGCAGAGCAGGAACGCCAGCACAATTATCTGAAGGATGGGCCTTATGTTACACCTGAAGAAGCTGTGGCTATCTACACTACCACTGTGCATTGGCTAGAGTCAAGGAAGTTCTCCCCAATTCCGTTCCCACCTTTGTCATATAAGCATGACACCAAGCTTCTTATCCTTGCCTTGGAGAGGTTGAAGGAATCATACAGTGTTGCTGTCAGATTAAATCAACAGCAAAGAGAAGAATTAGGTCTGATTGAGCAGGCTTATGATAACCCTCATGAGGCATTATCTAGAATTAAACGTCACTTGCTCACACAGCGGGCTTTTAAAGAAGTTGGCATTGAATTTATGGATCTATATAGCTATCTCATTCCTGTGTATGAGATTGAGCCACTTGAAAAAATTACAGATGCTTATCTTGATCAATATCTGTGGTATGAGGGGGACAAGAGGCACTTGTTCCCAAATTGGGTGAAGCCTGCAGATACTGAGCCACCTCCTCTCTTGGTGTATAAGTGGTGCCAAGGAATTAATAACCTGCAAGGTATATGGGATACAAGTGATGGACAATGTGTGGTGATGTTGCAGACCAAATTTGAGAAGTTCTTTGAGAAGATTGATTTGACTATGCTCAACAGACTTCTGCGGTTGATTTTGGATCACAACATTGCTGATTATGTTACTGCAAAGAATAATGTGGTTTTGTCTTACAAGGATATGAGTCACACCAACTCTTATGGGCTGATACGGGGTCTTCAGTTTGCCTCATTTGTTGTACAATACTATGGCCTTGTGCTTGATCTTCTTCTTCTGGGTTTGACCAGAGGTAGTGAAATTGCTGGTCCACCCCAAATGCCTAATGAGTTCATGACCTTTTGGGATACAAAGGTTGAAACCAGGCATCCTATTCGGCTGTATTCTCGTTATATTGATAAGGTGCATATTTTATTCCGGTTTACTCATGAAGAGGCCCGAGATCTGATCCAGCGGTACCTTACTGAGCATCCTGACCCCAATAATGAGAATATGGTTGGATACAACAACAAAAAGTGTTGGCCCAGAGATGCTCGCATGAGGCTCATGAAACATGATGTTAACTTGGGTAGAAGTGTTTTCTGGGACATGAAAAATCGTCTACCACGGAGTATCACTACTTTAGAATGGGAGAATAGTTTTGTTTCGGTCTACAGCAAGGACAATCCCAATCTGCTATTCAGCATGTGTGGATTTGAGGTGCGGATAATGCCTAAGATTAGAATGACACAAGAAGCATTTAGTAACACCAAAGATGGGGTTTGGAACTTGCAAAATGAGCAGACCAAAGAGCGAACTGCTGTTGCTTTCTTAAGGGTTGATGATGAACATATGAAAGTCTTTGAGAATCGGGTGCGGCAGATTCTTATGTCTTCTGGCTCTACGACTTTCACGAAAATAGTCAACAAATGGAACACTGCCCTTATCGGTCTCATGACTTACTTCCGTGAGGCGACTGTACATACTCAAGAGCTCTTAGACTTGCTGGTTAAGTGTGAGAACAAAATCCAAACTCGTATTAAGATTGGATTGAACTCCAAAATGCCTAGCAGGTTTCCTCCTGTCATCTTCTACACTCCAAAGGAAATCGGAGGGCTTGGAATGCTGTCAATGGGTCACATTTTAATTCCACAGAGTGACCTACGTTACAGTAGACAAACCGATGTGGGTGTGACCCACTTCAGGAGTGGTATGAGCCATGAAGAGGACCAGCTGATTCCGAATCTCTACCGATACATACAGCCGTGGGAGAGCGAGTTCATTGATTCACAGCGTGTTTGGGCTGAGTATGCATTAAAGAGGCAAGAAGCACAGTCGCAGAATCGGCGTTTAACTCTGGAGGATCTGGAAGATTCTTGGGATCGTGGTATACCTCGAATAAATACCTTGTTTCAAAAGGATCGTCATACTTTAGCATATGATAAAGGTTGGAGAGTTCGTACTGATTTCAAGCAATATCAGGTTTTGAAGCAAAATCCTTTCTGGTGGACGCATCAGAGGCACGATGGAAAACTTTGGAACTTGAACAATTACAGAACTGATGTCATTCAGGCTCTAGGGGGAGTGGAAGGTATTCTGGAGCATACTCTGTTTAAGGGAACATACTTTCCAACATGGGAGGGTCTCTTCTGGGAGAAGGCATCTGGTTTTGAGGAGTCCATGAAATATAAGAAGCTGACTAATGCACAACGATCTGGTTTGAACCAAATTCCTAATCGTAGATTTACACTCTGGTGGTCTCCTACAATAAATCGTGCTAATGTCTATGTGGGTTTCCAAGTTCAGCTTGATCTGACTGGAATTTTCATGCATGGAAAGATTCCAACTTTGAAGATATCTTTAATTCAGATATTCCGTGCACATTTATGGCAGAAGATCCATGAAAGTGTTGTCATGGATCTTTGTCAAGTTCTGGATCAGGAGCTGGATGCTTTAGAAATTGAGACGGTTCAGAAGGAGACAATCCATCCCAGAAAAAGTTATAAAATGAACAGTAGTTGTGCAGACATACTTCTGTTTGCTGCTCATAGGTGGCCGATGTCGAAACCCAGTTTGGTGGCAGAGACAAAAGATGTGTTTGACCAGAAGGCAAGCAATAAATATTGGGTAGATGTGCAGCTTCGTTGGGGTGATTATGACTCTCATGATATTGAGCGATATACCAGAGCAAAGTTCTTGGACTACACAACTGATAACATGTCCATTTATCCATCGCCCATGGGAGTTATGATTGCTCTTGATTTGGCTTACAACTTGCATTCGGCTTTTGGCAACTGGTTCCCTGGCTCTAAACCTCTGATTGCACAAGCTATGAACAAGATCATGAAGGTTTGCACGTACTATAATTTTTATTTGTGTATGTTAGCATTTACTGATTGAATTGTGAACCTTTTAGAGTTGTCTGATGATATATTTTTTTGTGCAGTCAAATCCCGCACTATATGTCTTGAGAGAGCGTATAAGGAAGGGTCTTCAGCTGTACTCTTCTGAACCTACTGAGCCTTATCTGTCTTCCCAGAATTACGGGGAGATATTTAGTAATCAGATTATATGGTTTGTTGATGATACTAACGTCTATCGTGTGACGATTCATAAAACATTTGAAGGAAATCTTACCACAAAACCCATAAATGGTGCTATATTCATATTTAATCCCCGGACTGGACAGCTGTTTTTGAAGGTAAGACCCGGCCCAGTGATTATTAATTATATCTACATCACTTGGCTTTATTTTGCTTTGCCTTTTCTTGCATCCGAGATTTTGACACTCTGTTGATCTCTTGGCAGGTTATTCACACTAGTGTATGGGCTGGACAGAAGCGTCTAGGTCAGCTGGCCAAGTGGAAAACAGCTGAAGAAGTTGCGGCCCTTGTCCGGTCTTTACCTGTTGAAGAACAACCGAAGCAGATTATTGTGACTCGTAAAGGAATGTTAGATCCTTTGGAGGTCCATTTGCTTGATTTTCCCAATATAGTTATCAAAGGAAGTGAACTGCAACTTCCTTTCCAGGCTTGCTTAAAGATTGAGAAATTTGGTGATCTCATCTTAAAGGCTACAGAGCCACAAATGGTTCTGTTCAACATATATGATGATTGGTTGAAAAGCATTTCATCATATACTGCTTTCTCTCGGCTTATCCTCATACTCCGGGCACTTCATGTCAACAATGAGAAGGCAAAGATGTTGCTGAAACCTGACAGGACTGTGGTCACTGAACCTCATCATATTTGGCCTTCTCTCACTGATGATCAATGGATGAAGGTACTTTGCTAAAATGATCCCTTTGATTATTGCTTTTAGTGTCTAGGAAAGTGCTTGCAAATTGTCACAGTTTGTTCAATCTTCATATGAGTTGTATGCAATAGCTCAAGTTAACATGCAACTAAGTCCAATTTATCAATTTATGCAGGTTGAAGTTGCTTTGAGAGACCTCATACTTTCTGACTATGCCAAGAAGAACAATGTTAACACCTCGGCATTGACGCAGTCTGAAATACGTGATATCATCCTTGGGGCAGAGATTACCCCTCCGTCTCAGCAGAGACAGCAGATTGCTGAGATTGAGAAGCAGGTGTGTATACTGGTTTTGTTCCGTGTAGTTTCCATTAAAATCTGCCTTCCTCCCCCTTATCATTTCTACATTATAATATTTCTTAAATATTTTTTCTAATGTGCCCCTTCCCTGATTCATTCTCCAGGCAAAGGCCTCTAGTCAATTGACAGCAGTTACAACAAAGACTTCCAATGTGCATGGTGAGGAGTTAATTGTCACCACCACAAGTCCTTATGAGCAGGCAGCATTTAGCTCTAAGACTGATTGGCGTGTCAGAGCGATATCTGCAACAAATCTCTATCTGCGTGTGAATCATATTTATGTAAACTCGGAGGATATAAAGGTTAGTGTCCTTTTTCCTTATCCCATCTTCAGCCAAATAAATAGATGTATGCTTCTTTCTTTCAACCTGTGCTTGCACATCTGCATGTGGTTTGCTATTTTTGGATATGATTTGTGTTGACCAACCTGTTCTTTTTTCAAAAATAGGAAACGGGATATACATATATCATGCCAAAGAACATTCTGAAGAAGTTCATATGCATAGCAGATTTGAGGACTCAGATTGCAGGTTACTTGTACGGTGTAAGCCCCCCAGATAATCCTCAGGTTAAAGAGATTCGCTGTATCGCAATGCCACCACAATGGGGAACTCATCAACAGGTCAATCTTCCTTCTCAATTGCCTGAGCATGATTTCTTGAATGATTTGGAACCTTTGGGGTGGATGCATACACAGCCAAACGAACTTCCTCAGCTATCACCTCAGGTACTCTAATGTTCTTAGGGTTTCATCCCATGTGACATTATTTTTCTAAATTCCCAATTCTTCTTATAACCTGACCCATTATCAAATGCAGGATGTAACTAGTCATGCTCGTATTTTGGAGAGCAACAAGCAGTGGGATGGGGAGAAGTGTATCATTCTTACTTGCAGTTTTACTCCTGGTTCTTGTTCACTGACTGCCTACAAGCTCACCCCGTCAGGATATGAGTGGGGACGTGCAAATAAAGATAATGGCAGCAATCCCCATGGCTATCTACCTACTCATTATGAGAAGGTTCAGATGCTGCTAAGTGATCGGTTCCTCGGCTTCTATATGGTAAGCTCTTGATAAGTTTGAAAAATCTTTTTATAAGCAGATTGTTTTAATTGAATTCCTGTTAAGAGTATTTTTTATGGTGCTTATTCTTTGAATTATTCTTTTTTCAGACTCCTGATACTGGTCCTTGGAACTATAATTTCATGGGGGTTAAGCACACCCCTAGCATGAAATATGGAGTCAAGCTTGGGACTCCTAAAGAGTATTACCATGAAGAGCACCGCCCTACACACTACTTAGAGTTCAGCAACATGGAGGACGCTGATATTGCAGAAGGAGACAGAGAGGACACCTTTACTTAATTCTTCGCATTTACCCTCCAGAGTTAGTATGAGTTAGTTCACCATTTGTTTTGACAACTTTTTCTAGAATTAGCCCTTCAGGCTTGTACCGTTTTGTTGAATACATGTAAAATACAGCAAGTGTAGTACTTCTTGACTGGTTATAGTAGCTGTACATAAATGAATACGGAAAATTTTGAATTTGGTTTATTGCCTTATTTATGTTCGTATGGGAAATGAGGTGATATTTTCTCAAATTAAACGACTATAAAGTCCAAACAACAATCTTTTAGCAACAAGTGAAATTAGGCAATCAGGTACATTACATACAGTATTAAAAAACAGAGTACAAACAGAGTACTATTACGGTACTACTAGAGTTCAGCTGGAAAACCAATAAAATCTAAAAATAAACTCAGGCACCAAAATCTATCAAGTTGCATGTAAGAAATTAAAACTACGTAGAAAAAATATACAAAAGTATACAATATGAGATCTAGGATATATGCAATATCGGAAAATATATGTGATATATTTTCCATATCGATATTATCCTTAGAATATATATCTTTTAGAAGATTGTAACTTATCTTATGTTATGATGTTAAGTTTTGTATAAATACTTAATAATAACTCTTCCTTCAGAAAGGCAGAACCTTTTATACAAATTCTTGCTAGCTTCGACCTTTTGGTATCGACTCAGGTGGTAACAGTATTGCAATGCAATGCCTGTATCATCTGATTAATTATTTATTTATCCAGAGCAGGAATCGCTGCTCTTGAGGGTGAAGGTGCATGGATTGGAGCTTGAAACTATATACTGCAACTTATACTATTGTGTGGGATGTCCAAAACCACAGTGATAGAAAATCGTTGGTAGATAGGCTCACCTGTTTGCCTGATGAATTGTTATATCAGATCCTCTCTTTGCTTCCCACTAAGGATGCTGCTGCGACTTCCGTCTTGTCTAGGAGATTGAGGCGTGTTTTCTCTTTGATTACAAGCCTCGACTTCGATGTTTCACCTATATCACTTTGTTTGCAACATCCCTATGCAATTCAACGTTTCCCCACTTTCGTGAGCTTTGTTGATAATGTACTCCAAGCACACCAATCGCAGTATCTCCCCAAGTTTAGACTTAAAGTCAGCAGCGGGGACTTTGATAAAGTGTTCTTTGATGGTTGCTATTTTGGTAAGTGTAAGCAAGGTTGCCTCCCTGACTTGAAATCTCCGCGACTTAATGCGTGGATCTCTTTTCCGTTGCCCCTTTGTGGCCTTAGGGAGCTTGACCTCTGTATTCTGGTGAGCAAACCTGGTGATTCTCAGCTACCTCCAGCTATTTTCACATGTGAAACGTTGGAAGTGCTGAAGCTTGAGTTCAACATTGGCTTTGATCATGTTTATAACATGCCATCTTACCGTCTTCCAAACTTGAAATTACTTCTCTTGTTCGCGTCTTTTCTTTCTGTTGATGGATTCCTGCCGAGGCTAGTTTCAAGTTGCCCTGTGCTTGAACACCTTACATTCAAAGCCTTTACGAACCATGTCCACATCACAGATATTAGGTCGACTTCCCTTAGAAGAATGTGTTAAGCATGCCTAAATGTGATGCTTTTGATGAAGATAACACTAACTTGGTGATTATCGATACTCCCAACCTGGAGTACCTTGATTACCGCGATAATTTAGCAATGTGTTACTACATCCCAGTAATGCATCGTCTTGTTGAAGCAGTTCTGGTGGTAACACAGTGCTTAGAATTTGATAACTCTTTTCAGCAAATAATTAAACTCATCAGACCTTTGTCTTATGTTCAACGTTTGTCGTTGCAAGGCCTTATATTGCGAGTATGTCTCAATCTCTAATTTTGTTGAAGCTGAATTACCCCTTTTTTGCTTGGTTGTGTTGTAAAAGAAGTAATTTATTTCTTTACCTGTTGGCTAACCTGCGGCTGTGGCTGTAGGAGCTCGACTGGGTGGATGAAAAGGTCTTAAAGGATCAGCTGCCGGTGTTTCCTAATCTGAAACATCTAGAGCTGAATGTTGCTGCTCGAAACAACTACTGGAATAACCTGTTGTTACCCCTTCTCAACTGTTCACCTGTCTTAGAAATACTTGATTTTTCAGAGGTTTGTAGTTTTAGTATTATGGCTATTATCTTACTCTGAGGTTTATTTACAAGAAATTATTTTTGTTATTGCTGTTTATTTTGTAGGGTTTCACTGAGGATTATGATGCCAGATTCGTTTCGGCTAACAAAGAGGAACTGGAGTTGGAAAGAGAATTTTATAGTACTGATCATGAAATCCCTTTATGTTGCAGGTTTCATCTCAGAAAAATAGTGGTAAGGAAATATTATGGTTTAGAACGTGAAGTTGGAATGATCCAGTTTCAGTTAGACATGCATTAGTTTTGGAGGAACTGGTTATATGTTTAGCAGGAGATCCAATTCCAGATCAGATGTTGGTCGAGAACACATTGAAGAATTTACCCAAAGCTTCACTCACCTGTTTGATTCAAGTATTATGTTAACATCTACTTCCTCCGTTCTATTAAGGATGAAATTACGCATTCCAAAGCTCATTTTATATGCTAAATATCTATAATTGTGTAAGTAATAAAAAATTATAAAAAGTTGATATTGTAAAAGTACTTTATGAGACAAATCCAACAAAATTCCACATGACTATATTTTGCTTAACGTATAAAGCATATTATATCAAATAAGAGTGATGAATCCCTACTTACTTACTTTATAAAAGTGGGAGAATACTCTTATGAATAGTGTGAAGACTATTATACCCTTAAAAAAGTTAATTTACATATTTGCCCCCATGAATAGTGTGAAGACTATTATACCCTTAAAAAAGTTAATTTACATATTTGCCCCCAATTAAAATTAATTTTGATGCATTTAAGTATTTAACCTTTCGTATTTTTGTCTTCTATTTCTTTTGTTTATCTTTCTTCTTATCATACCACCGAAAAGGCCAAAACTCCTCATTTCTCAATTTCCTCTTTTCTCACGAACTCCTTTTCTGGTTGTTGGAAAATACTGCTAACATGTCAGTTTCCATTCCGGTACCCCCGGTCGCCACCCACCGCCACGATAATTCTATAAGGATGATGACCCTGCTGGTTGTTTTTTTATACTTAAGGAAATGTAAAGTTTGTGCAATCTATTTGTTTATGTTATACGAAGAGATGAATAAGCATGCTATTTGGAGATGCCCGTATCCGGCTAGACTTGGGGACAGCTCAAGATTGGTGGAGTTGACGGATGAATACAATAATGGTACCTTCGTAGTGGTGGAGTGTAATTGCTTGGATACCATTAAAACGATAAACAACAAAAAAAAAAAAAAAAAAAAAGTAATACTTTTGATATAATCTCTTTTAGTTGTGTTTATAGGGGAGTCAAACAAAGCAACTCTTTTGATAAGTCTTCTACGGAATGTAGCAGTTATGTCTCACATATGAGGTACTATAGTCTTATGCTTTTGATTAAGAGGTTGTTTGAAGATGAATTTTGCTTTAATTACTGTGTCATTGTCTCGATTTTAACCTAGGAAAAGCTTATAGTTTATGATTATAGGAAAGAGTTAGATGTACTCCTACATCATCAGTTAAATACTCGTAGCTCATAAATGCTATCTCCTCCATTATATGGTCCAAAGACTATCTAATTGCAGGTAAATATACTAATTCACATAGCTTTTGTGCCAGGGTGTTCAATGAGGGTTTTGTCCTCTCCATAACACTCCTATTGTAGCCATAGAATGATGCAATAGCTTTGATTGCCTTTTTATATAGTAATACGTGACATTAGCGATTTATAATATATATGATCATTTTCAAAATAAATAATCATAACACAAAACATGTTTCTACAATTAAATAAATTAAGATATAATCTCTTATTGATCGACCTAAGACAAGTTTAATTCAACAGCAACTCAAAGCACGTAAACTTTGAGGTTCGAATTTATAACTCCCCTATGATGACTAGCTGTATCGCACGCATCGCGTGCGTAGGCTTCCCTAGTGGTATAAAAAGTCCCTTGTTGCAATATTAATATTTTAAATTGGTTACATCACTTTTGTTATTAGTTAATAAACTCTTTTGATTTTAGTTAATAAACTCTCTCTATCTCTCTTCTATCACTTTATTTTTTATTTATTTTTTTATTTATTTATTTTTTTTAATTCTTTCAATCTCTATCATCTCCAAAAATTTGACTAGAAGACCGCTATTTGCAAAGTAATATAACTTTTTAAAAAAATGAAGAATGTGGAATAAAGAGAATGAGCAAAGTTGAGAAAAAGTGAGCAAAAACCATTTATACCAGAGTTGAGCAAAGTTAGCAAATGCAAATCACAAATTGGACATTCAAAGACACATTTAAACCACAGTTGAGAAAAAGTGAGCAAAAACCAAATTTACACTCGGAAAAAATATTGACAAAGCTCATATACAGTTAAAGACTCAAAGTTTCTATCTCACCCCAAAAGACAGACACGCAGGATTAGTGTTGAAAGCTCCAGCACACGAAAGAAAAGAAGAGAGGAAGGCCCGAGAAGGATGAAGGAAAATGCATCAGGCAAACCCGTACAATAAAAATATTAAACCAGAACAAAGATCTACGGCACAAACATACCTAGAGCATCAATATATCAACCCAGAGTAAACCCACTATACTAGCAACCAGAAGTTGTGCTACTACTTCCTGTCAAGAGAGCCATATTCAACACCGTAGACTGTTAAACACGAACTTTTGAGGACATGACACCATGTATACTCACTCTAAAAGTTACCTCAGCGCTCCTGTGCACTTTCAGATCCAGAATCAGATATTTTATATTCCGGTTTGGGAGTATCATCTTTCTCTTCTGATATAGACTCTGCAACTTTAAATTCTGATTTAGAAGCAACATTTTTCTCCTCTTGTAAAGTTTCTGCAACTTTAGATTCAGGTTTAGGAGTATCGTCTTTCTTCTCTGATATAGAGTCTGTGTTATCTTCTTTGATCTCATCCTTATCATCAGCAGATTGCCAACTCTTAAACAGCTTGTTTTCTAGATTGGCTAATTTATCTTTGGCTTCTCCCTTCAAAAGCTCCACCACCTCGAGCATTGTTGGTCTTCTCTCAGGCTTTTTCTGAGCACACAAGAGAGCAACCACGATTAATCTTTTCAGCTCATCTTTAACAAAATTTCCATTCAGTTTCGGGTCTGCTAGTTCTCTGAAATTCTCCTCACGGGCCAATGGAAGAGCCCAGTCAGTGATTGAGCGGTTTGATGTCAAGTTCAGCTTCTGAAGAGCTCTTCTGCCACTTGCAATTTCCAGCAGCAAAATTCCATAGCTGTATACATCACAACTCTCTGATGCCTTCCCTAACATAGCATATTCAGGGGCTAAGTATCCAAGTGTGCCCTTCACCCTTGTGGTTACATGAGTTGCACCATCCGGAATAAATTTGGCAAACCCAAAATCAGCAACTTTTGCCTGAAAATCAGAGTCTAGCAAAACATTGCTAGCTTTAATGTCTCTGTGGATTATATGTGGTGTTGCATGATTGTGCAAGTATCTGCAATAAGCCAAGTGTGAGGTTTCTTTAAAGAGAGGAAATCAGGGGAAAGGAGGACAGAATAGGACAACAGACATTAGTTTGAATAAACAATCTAGTGACATACACAATAGCCTCCGCAGATCCAATGGCAATGTTCATTCTTCTTTTCCAATCAATAAGACATTCTGCAGAATGCTGTCCGTGCAAATGGGATAATAAGCTTGAATTAGGCATAAAATCATACACAATGAGTCGCTCTTGTCCTTCAGCACAATAGCCGCGCAGAGTTAGCAAATTTTTATGGCGTATTCGTGCTAAAACTTCAATCTCAACAACAAACTCCAATTCTGCTTTATCACTCCAAACTTTCAACCTTTTAACCGCAATCTGCAAACAACAATCATCACTCAGTAATATTGTAGTTAAACATTACTGAGAAGTAAGGACAAAAGAACAGGCAGCAGAACCAACAACTAAATACAAGCCGCCAAGTAAATAAGAAGTCTCCCTTCATCCCAAGAATAGTCCATGTTAGCTGTTATAAAATGTTGAGTATAAATAATAAATTGAATCTAATCGATAGTATAGAAGAAGAATTTACGAAACATATGATTGGATAAAAAATGCACTCACTAAGCTAAGAGTACAATAGCTTTTTGATGGGCTTGAGAAAATTAAAAATTAGTCTGATTTGTGGAAAATATTCTATAGGAAGAAGTGAAAGACTTTCATGTTCTTCTGAATAACTCTGCAGCATCCTAGTGAAAAAGCACAGAGAAGCATACCATTCCATTTTTCCCAAAATATTCCACTAAAGACGACGTGGTGTTGCTTATGGTTCTTCCCTCCTCAAATTCCGAAACCATTGAACTAACCCACTGTCTACACATTTAACCCAGAAACTCATTTCAAAGACCTGATTTCATACTAGTAAAGAGTCTAAAGACTACGGAAGCAGAAAGAGGGAGATTTGAGTGACTATATTTACTCGAGGGAAGAAACATAGAGTTTGTGACACTTTACATGTATATAATCATGAATACGTTTTCCCGCAGCCCGGATTGAGCATCACAAGACCAGGCCCTTCTTGTTTTAATGGAAAATTCACAAGAAAATGCACTGTCCAACATGCCAATTGAAACTGTCAACTACTAATTCTCTAGTTAGAAAGCCACCATTCTTTTCAATTTTAGGACACTTCATAGCTGTATGCTTTTCAAATATAGAAGCAATATGACAGTTTTCATACACACAGGTTCTTCTTTTTTTTTTTTTTTTTTTTTTTTACCAACTTTCCTAATCATCCCCTTTCATCACCCCAATATACAAGAGACAATCAGGTCAATCACTAACAAAATGTTGAATGATGCTGCAGGCCTGCAGCAGTAACAGGGGTTGGGCAGTAAGGCCTTATATTACATATTAACATGACTTATACAAGTATAATTAAGGTTTATAAATAAACTCACAAGAAAGACTTTTAGATTGAAACACCAAAGCCAATATGGGTTCAGTACTAGTGCTAGCTAGCAATTTCAAAAACAAGACTGACAACTGAAAATATTTAAACTTATATGCCAATATAACAGAATGCTGTAGGCTAAGTAACACTAGTAGATAGACTACCACAAATTCAACTCAAAACACCCCATTTGTGTTCTCAGCAAAGGAGCATAAGAGCAAACTAGCAAAGTTCTTCAATACCTGTGAACCATCCCATAGCTGACCCCAGTACACACTTCCAAATCCACCCTCTCCAAGTTTATTGTCATAGTTAAAATTGTTTGTAGCTGCATGCAATTCCTTCAAAGAAAATATCCTCCATGCTGCCTTATTTTCTTCCTTCTTTTTCCTGCAAAAGTTTTTACACCAGCATTTAACATTCAATGCCGTTGCAAGCAGAAAACAAGAACAAGTATTTTTGGATAATACACTTTCAAGGGAGAGGGGAAGAAAGCAAGAAACCATATTGATCCTAAGCAGAAAAGTTAGAGAAAAAGAGCAGTTACTACCTACCAGACTTTAAATATATAATACACACAGAAAGGGAAGAAGCTTCTAAAGAACATCTTAAGCTAAAATATCATCCCACACTGGTATGAACTGACATAGTTGGATAGATGATGTTGATTCAATGCGAAAAGATGGTGATAATGATTGAAGAATTGGAAATGTGAACAAGTAACAGATAAGCACAATCCGCATTCAAGAGGCTTGCACTCTCTCAAATTAAAAAATAAACCTAAATGAGAACTCTCATCATAATGATCTCTCCCTAATCTTCTCTCATTATTAAAACAACTTCTAGCTGATCCGAACACACTTATTATACACTGCCTATAATACCCCTCGTCCCCTCTTAGGTCGATTCATTACACAAAGTCACACACACTTACGATCATATTGACATGTTCATGTTTCACTTCATATGCAAAAAGTTAATTTCAATAAAATGACCATTTATCTAAAGAAATGCTTGGTTCATCCACCCACTCACTACCACCCCACTATTTTCCCAAACATTCCATAAACTTCTCATTCTTTCGTTAAGAGCGAGTGGATTTTTTCTCTCTATCGGATATGGACTAAGCATCCTGTTTTATCTGTATCATCTTCATCACACCAAATTCAACATCTTTAACCAAAAATCACTCAAAAATCCCAAAAACCACTATACTATTCAACAAAATGGAGCACAGGAGCAACAAGCTGTCAGGTTTTATTGAATAGACCAACAACAGACTAACAAGCTTTGTCACTAACTAAAATTATAACCCATATAATTTTGTACAATTTTCTGCAAATAATAATTAACCTGTAAAGACAATTATTACAATAATTAGTCTTTGTAACAATAATTACTTGCAAATTGAGCTTAAAAACACATTGACTTAACAAGACCATCATGTAGAACAGTTAACTAATTGCTAAATCAATTTAGCTATATTTAATAGTACTTGATTAATGCCAGAGCACATACATGTAACATATTAATTCAGTTCATGTAATTCAAAGTCTTAACTATTGATACAATAATACAGTATATTATAACTTACAAATATAGCTCAGTTTATATGATTTTGCATATAACATCAATAATTTCGTATTAGTTTTAGACAATTTTCCAAAATTAAAACAGACAAACACATTTAAAAATAAAAAACATACCGATCGAAACCCTTGCCGCAACAAAAGATAGACCCCAACGCCATAGCCCTCTTTCTCTCCTCTCAAAACTTACTCTTTTTTAAAAAAAAAAAAATTCCCACAAAAAAGAATAAATTTTTAAAGAAACCTAGAAAAGAAATTGAAACCCATTTCACACTACACGAAAAAAACCCAGAAAAATAATTTTTGATTATATATAGTAGTGGAAATTTACTTTTTCTGGGTTTTCTTTTTTTATTCTGTAAAAAGACAAAATCTTCTCTTAGAAGCAATTCTATACCTCTTTCTCTCTCTAACGACTTGCAGGCAGCTATTAAGCTGGAAGTGGAGAGAAGAAAGAGGAATTTTTTTTTGTTTTTACAGAAAAATAAAGTAATTTGGATTCGAATTCAATTGAATTGTTTATTTTAATTATTTTGTTTAGTTGTTTAATTTTTGTCTCTCTTTCCTTTTGCGCTGTTGTTGGTGACTTGGTGCTATAGTTTATACTTTTATACTAATATATATGCTGCCAAGAATGACAGCTTTCACTTTGAATTTGTATTATGTCCATAATTTGGTTTTACGTTGTGTTATTTTCTAACTTATTTATGTGATTTTTATTTTCGAATCTATGACTTTATGCTTATTATACTTCACCTTCAATCACTACTTCAATGGTATATCTCATGTTTATAACTTTACAATTTTGTTAAAAATAGTATGAGTATTGAAATATTTGTAACTAATTTAATCTATATTTATATTTTAGCGCGTAATTGTTATTAAAATTTTTTAACTTTTACCACCAAAAAAAATCAACAAATTGTTTTTTAGCACCAAAACTTTTAAAAGTTTTATTTTACCACCAAAAAAAATTCTAAAAATTGTTTTTTATCACCTACCGTTCAGAAAATCGTTAAATCTAACGGATTAAAAAATGTGCAAAAAACATATTCTTCATAGGTTTAGGGAAGCATTTTGGCCCAAAGGGTCCAAATTGAGGTTAGAATTGACAAAAAATGATCGAAAATGTTTCGATCATTTTTTGTCAATTCTGACCTCCAATTGGATTCTCGGGGCCAAAATGCCCCCATAAACCTATGAAAAACATGTTTTGCGTACGAAAACAAAGAATTTAAAAAATTCTGTTAGGTTTTTGACGACAGGTGATAAAAAACAATTTTTAATTTTTTGTTTGGTGGTAAAATAAAACTTTCAAAAGTTTTGGTGGTAAAAAACAATTTTTGGATTTTTTTGGTGGTAAAAGTCAAAAAATCCTTGTTATTATATATAATGACCTCGGACATTGCTCGAGCCAAAAACTAATTTTAATCTAAATCTATTTTAAGTCAACATTATTACATTAATATAGTTCTAACAACATATGATGGTTATGTTATTGATTTTATAAGTAGTTTTGTGATGAAAACTTCATGTCAATGTCTATGGTGACACTAATGCTAAATTGCTAATCCCTCTCCAAATACCTCATTCTCTTCACAAATTTCTACAATCCATACATTATCAACAGAGAGGCATTGTGTGGTAATAACAATATGTGAATAACATCATGTGTTTGTTGGTAAAGTTCCATTAACACGATAACAAGCGTGAGACCTTGTAAAATTACATAAAAATTCATTATTATTTTGAAATTACATACAAGTCCATAAGGCTTACTATAGAATTTAGAAAATACTTAAAAAGAAAAAAAAAATGATAAACTACGCGTTCAATTAGTAATGTTTTAATTTATATTATCTCCTTATATATATCTTTGGGGATTGCATGTAAATCAAAGTTATATCCTCAAGTATACGAAGATATGTATGATGTTTGGGGTAATACTTTCCATTAATTAGTTGATTTAGTTGTGATTTTGGTTTGAATATTTGATTTGGAATTTTGGATAGATAAGAGCAAGATTTCTTGTTTTTTATTGGGTTTGGTGTTGAATTCGTGACCTAGAAACCGTGTACAAATGATACTATATAAAAGGTGTAGACCAATGTCAAATCAAAACTTGCCCGTTGAATTACTACAATAAAGTATCAATAATAGCAAAATTCCAAATCATCTTCGACAATGATGTTAATTTTGAAATTCATAGCCCTTTTAGTCCATAGACTTCCTAGCTTAGAGACGACATTGACTAATTGTTCTATCCCACGCATTGTCCTAATATTATGAGATCGTCTAACACGCCATCAAAAGTTGTAACTAACATACTCTGTTTAATATTAAGGAAAATTAATTTAATGTCAATAAAAATATTAGTAAAGTTAGATTAAGTTCGGTGAAAAATCAGTAACCGAAAAGAAAATTACAGTAGTGAATCGGCTAAAATTATACAAGTTCAGTTTAAAGGAATTAAGTGAGCAGTTAGACAAAAAGACCAAAGAATTACACAATCTATTTTAGAGCAAAGTAGAAATTTTGATTCAACTATACTATATATACAAAGCATATACACACCATAAGTGGCTAAAAACATTTCTAAACCACTTCTATAAGACTATGACCACACAACAAATAGAAGACATAACAAGTGCAGCACCCAATATTTATGGACTATTTTTGATGAATTATTGACTAATGTTGGCATATTATCCACAATATTGTTCCTACTTTTTAGTGTATGCTCTACTGATCTTGCCATGCCTGCTCTATGTACACTACAGCATCCAATGCCCCATTCCATCAACAAATCCGAATCACCCGCGAAATCGCCATTGTTTGCATATTTGAAGCAAAGCCCTGAATTATTGTACAACCTAAGTTTCCTTCCCATTTTCCACAACATATCCTTGTCTAGAGGAAGCGGTCCACTTAATTGGTTATCGTTTATTCTTAACTCACTAAGGGTTTTTAAGCCCCGGAAACTATCCGGTATCGACCCGTTTAGCCCATTTCCGTCTATATGGATGACCCGAATTTTCGGGAGTCGGGCCAAGGAGCTAGGGATAGGGCCTTGCAACTTCATGTTGGATAGTATCAAAGTGACCAAATTTTTCATGCCCTCTAAAGCATTATTAGGAATTATAGTGGATATCATAGGGTTGCCCTTTAAGATTAGAGCTTGTAAAGAATCAAGGTTTTTAAAGGAATTTGGAAATGGGCCTGTAAGCCTGTTAAAGCTAAGGTCCATAAGAATAAGGTCTTTTAGGCCCGATATTGAATCTGGTATTGGGCCAGAAAGCCTATTTCGACTGAGGTCCATTTTGGTTAGAGATTGACTAAGCCCAATATTATAAGGAATTGGGCCGGTTAGTAAATTTTGGTTAAGGTCTAAGACATTCAAAGAAGGGAGGGTAAAATTGGGTATTTGGCCCATTAACCTATTCCCACTCAAATCCAATGACCTTAGCCCAATAACCCGACCCAAAGACCACGGTATCGACCCATTGAGATTATTCCGGCTCAAGTCGAGTACCCTTAGCCGGGTCAAGTTACCCAACTCACTTGGAATAGGGCCAACAAGCCCATTTTCTCTTAACACTAATGTTTGTAAAGATGGGCCCAAACGGCCCAAAAAAGCTGGAATGGGCTGAGGGGTGTTGCTCAAGCAACGGTAAAAAAATAAGGTCCTAAGATTAGGCAACTTGGTAATGGACTTGGATATGTATGATCGGGTCGGGTCACACGTAGGGAAAGCGGTATCATCCGATAACGCCCCGAATGAGAGGGAAACCACATGGTAAACATTATTTTTGTCAGGCATACACTCAATACCATGCCACCGGCCACGACACACGTCGGGTATATCAGTTGCCCATGGGTTCCCGGTAGCTATCATGATATCATAGACCGCCTTTTGTTCATGAGTATCAGTACGTGCCCCGTTCTTGTTCATGGTAAAACCCAATTGAGGGGCATCGACTAAGGCCGATGGGGGAGTGGAATCGGACATTATAACGGTAAATGGTAAAGTGGATAAGGGAAAATTTAGGAGACATAGAATGAGTATTGTAGTGTGTAATGTAGGAAAAAAGGCCATATTTTTTTTTTAGAGAAGGAGTATTTTAGAATTTTTGGTGAATTTGAGGATGAGAAATTGGTAATTTAGTAGGGTGTAACGTTTATTTATATATGGATGAAAGTGGAGTAAATGTGCATGCAGAAATTTGAGGGGTAATAAAGGATTCTCACGAGAATGAAATGAAAATGAAATAAATTGGATACGTAAGAATATAATCTTGCATTTGGGGCATTTAATTTCTTCACGGGATTTGAGTCTGGGCTATTATCAATTATCATGGCTAAGGCCCAGGTGGGGCCCAGATAGTAGAAGTACGGAAGTGAGTTTATTTTGTGATGAAAAATGTGGGAGGTAATATACACCCGGGTGACTGTAAGTATTTGTTTTCATTTTAATGATTGTTTTTTAAATTAGTTTATGGTACACCCGAAGGTATATAACAAATTTTAGAAAAATGTTGGAATAGAAAAAAAAAGCGTTTAAATAAAGGTTCATTTGACATTAAAAAAATCATACTTCCTCCGATTCTTTTTAGTTGACACGTTTCTTTAGTCACATTTGTCAATGCACAAATTCATCATCAATATATTTAATTACGGATAAGCAAAAATTATAAAAAGTTGATATTTTGAAAATACACATTGTGACGAATCTAACAAGATCCCACATTCCCACTCGACTATATTTTTCTTCATATATGAATCACAAAACATGGTCAAAGGGAGATGTATGAATAGTGCTAAACTCAAAACGTGTCAACTAATAAAAAATGGAGGTAGTATTATTTATGTCATATAATAAATAAAAAAATAGTCAAATTTATTAAAATCATGGTAATTTTGAAAGCTGACTACAGAAAGTGGAAACAACTTTTTTTTGTTTCCTGTGTTTTGACTTTTTGCTTTTTTTTTAAAAAAAAAAAAAAAAAAAAAAAAAAAAGAGATGCTAAACAAACCCTAATTAAATGTTTAATATTTCCTCCGAAGTTTTATAAGAGTATCTTAATGTTAAGCTACAAGGGCCTCATAACTTGTATTTTCACAGCAATTTTTAAGGTACAACAATTATTTTGGCTACAAAGTGTCACAATGGGCCAATGGTGAGTAACAAGAGGCAATTGCATTAATGCTTTTGCCAATTCCGAACTTAAAAATAACCCCCTATAACCTTAACCGGGTTTTTTTTTTTTGGCTCGTGAATCGAGTTACAAATAGGATTGGATGACAATTAACAAGTTGGTATCACCTTTGGCCACTGCAATTTGCAATTTTTTAAAAGAAATAACTACAATTTACAAAATACATACTTTTAATGACTGTAATTGACAATTTTTCCTACTATAAATTGCAGGAGTACATTTTTTTTTAAAAAAAAAAAATCAAGTACATATCGTGTACATATAGTACTAGACTACAAGTAAAATACTAATGGAGGGAGTACTCGTACTTTTTAAGTTATTATTTACAGGTCTATAGTATCAATTAAAGACATGTTCGATTCAAGACCAAAATGATCAACTCCTCCACATAAAACTAGACCTAGGCTGGCAATGGATCGGAGGTGGATCGGGTAGAGCTCAATCCACCTCCATCTGTCATCCAGCCCATCTGTCACCATTCAACTCTTCATTCACATCCAATCCATCCATCATCTGCGGATGAATCAAGGGAATGATGGGTGAAATAAAAAACACCATTGTTTATTTATAATACTAATAAACATAAACTAAGAATTTGATATATAATTGACAAAATCTTTGAATTTCCCAATATAAAGTATATCCTTGTATTGTATTACAAATAGGTAAATAGACTTTTGTAAATTTTTTAAAAATATAAGCGGATAGATGAATGAGTCGGGCGACGGATGAATGATGCTCCACCTGAATCCGACTCCAATCCATCTACCATCCATATAGTCGTATCGGATGAAATTGTCGGCCCTAACCGGACCGATCTTTTGGTCCATTTCGGGTTTGGACCGAAATGCCCATATTAGCGAGAATTAACATTTTTCGGGTCGTTCACACAAAACTAGGGGTGGCAATCGAATCAGGTCGGGTCGGGTTCGTGTTCGGGTCAGCTGATTTTGGGTCAGCTACCCCCTGACCTGAACCTGATCCGTTTAACAATTCGGGTTGAAAACCTCAACTTGAACCTGAATATTTCAGGTTCGGGTCAACCTGAAAATGACCTTATTTGACCTGAATTTTTGTTTGGGTTTAAAGAAGGTTATTTCAACCTGAAATTAACCTGAAAATAACCTGAAACTGACCTGAAACTGACCTAAATAAATGAACATCCAAAAATTTCAAAGTTTCAAACCACCTAAAATTTTCAAACAAACAAGAGCAAAGGTTCAAACATCCATGTTGGACTTAATGATTTTGATGATGACACAACCTTACTTACTTACATACTAATAAAGGCTTGATTGTTTGAGTATGTGATCAGTGCAAAGACTAGGAGAATTAAGTGTCGAGCAAAGATACCATGAGGAACAGGAAAGCCAGAAACAAAGTTATCCAAAAAGAAGAGTTCCCTCACAGGAACTGGCGCTTCAGAAATGAAGACTGGAGAAGAGAAGGTTCCCTCAGGGAACAGAAGCTTCAGAGAAGAAGCCTCATCAGAGAAGAGAAGTTCCTTCCAAGGAACAGAAGCCTCAGAGTAGAAGCTTCATCAGAGAAACATGAAGACTAAATATATTTTTATATTTTAGGATTTATGTAAGTATAAGATATTAAATGGCACTCGAAAAATCTGTGTGGAATTGGTCTAAGAAGATAAAATTGTGCATGCTAGTTTTTAGGAAAACGGTTGCTTTCTAAAACGTTTATCTTTTGAAAGGGATTTTATTTCTTTCTGAATTTCGAAAATATCTTGTGCAAAAAGATTTTATTTTATTTTCTTATTTTCGAAAATATCTTCTGAAAAAAATAAAATCGCCATGTTTTCCAAAACTTGCGGCCTACTCTCCCACGTTCTTCTTCAAGTCGTGGTTCTGCAAAATTGAGGAGTTCATGGTTCCTTAAATTAAGGGACATGATCTTCTTAGTGGGCATGAGTAGTGGCGTAATGGGTTTGCTGCACAATGAAGTTTTCCAAAGCGTTTATTGCTCTATAAATATATAGCTCTTGATTTCTGTTGGAAAAACTTGTCCTTGCTCACATAAGTTTTCAAGCTTTTAATTGAGTCAAGCGTCCAATTCCACATAAGTTGATTAGAGTGTTCTTAATGTTCTTATACTAGAGTTTGTTTTTCTTTCGAGTTGTAATTGGGGAATGGGGAAGTTCGAGTGAACATTTGTGTATGAGAAAGAGAAGAGAGAGAGAGAGAGAAGAGAAAGAGAAGAGAAAGAGAAAGAGAAGAGAGAACAGAGAAGTGAGAAGAGAGAAAGAGAAGAGAAGAGTAACAAGTTGGGTGACTTGTTCCTCAGGGTCTCAAGTTCGTAGAGGAACTTGAGTTTGAGTCTTTAGCTTGTAATAGGATCATTTGCCCTATTCTAGTGAAGATTCTTTTCCCAAAATCCCAAGTGGTCGTGGTTTTTCTCCTTGTTAGGGCCAAGGAGTTTTCCACGTAAAATCTCTCTTGCATTCTTTAGTTCCTTCAGTTAATCTCTCAGTTCCTTTAGCTAGCTTAATTTTAATTCCGCAAAAAGTTTGGCTAAACTCTTATACTACAATTCAACCCCCCCTTCTTGTAGTATTCATTGAAACAACAATCCAGTACTTCAATGCTATGGCTGAATATGAGAAAGAGGATTTTGACAAAATGGAAATCAATGCTATGGCTGTGAAATTGCTCCATTGCGGGCTTGGACCTCATGAGCACAATCGTGTTATGGGGTGCAAGAACGCTAAGGAAATCTGGGATTTGCTGCAGATTACTCACGAAGGAACTAACGAGGTTAAACGCTCAAAAATCGATCTACTTATGTCTAAGTATGAAAGATTTGAGATGCAACCTAAGGAAACCATCCAGGAGATGCTAACTCGTTTTACTAACATCATAAATGAGCTGGTTTCCCTTGGTAGACAGATTCCTACAGATGAGCAGGTTAGGAAGGTTCTCAGAAGTCTTCCACAGGACGAGAGATGGAGAGCTAAGGTGACAGCCCTACAGGAAACTAAGGACTTCACCAAGTTCAACATAGAACAACTTGCTGGTTCTCTCATGACTCATGAGCTACACCTTGGAGTCAACACTGAAACCATGAGGAACAAGGGGTTGGCTCTGAAAGCAGAGGAGGAGGAAGACTCAGAAGTGGACGAGGATGAAGCTGCCATGATCGTTCGAAGGTTCAAAAGGATATTCAAGAAAGGCCACACCTCAAGGAACTTCGGGAAAAAGAACTCCAATGCCAAACCTGACTACAGCTGACACAAGTGTGGATCCCCAGATCACTTTATCAGGGATTGTTCCCTTTGGGAAAATGATAAAGGAAAAGGAAAGGGCAAGGAGCAAGGAAAGGAAAAATTCAGCAAAGCAAACTTTCAAAAGTCGGACATGAGAAAGGCCATGATAGCAGCTTGGGGTGATTCTGACAGTGAAGAAGATGAGGATGACCAACCAGAAGAGGAGACAACCAATTTGTGTCTGATGGCCAAATCAGATGATGAAAAGGCCTACCTTGAGGAACTCCACAAAGAGGTATTTCTTGATCCTAAACAGCTTAAAACTCTCTCTAAAGATGTCTTAATAGATTTGTGTCTAGAAGAAGAAGAATTCTTTAGAGAAACTTGTGTGAAACTGAATAAGTGTGAGAAGGCTCTTAAGGTTTGCAAGGAACATGGCACTTGGTTAGAAACAGCTTATGCCAAATCCCAAAGCAAATTGCAAGAGCTGAATATTAAGTATAAACACATAAAAGAGATAGCTGATAGAATCAAGAATGAAAGTATTCTTCTGAATGTTGAATTAACTCAGTATAAGCTCATGAATTCTGATATCAGTTCTAGCAGTTCCTCGAGTGATCAGTTGCTTAAATTCAATGTTGATTTTGAAAATCTGAAAAATGAACTTTCGACTTTAAGGAATAAAAAAGATCAACTTGAAAATGAACTGAATGCTAGAAAGGATAGGAGTATTGACCCAAAAGTTATACCCAAATGGATTGCTGAAGCTCAAGGAAAAAGAGCAGAAGGACTTGGTTACATGACTTAGAGAAAAGGTAAACAAAAGAAATATGTTGAGCTTCCTAGCATGAAGATGTGTACCTTTTGTGGTAAGACTGGACATCTCTATGGTCAATGTTGGAATAGAGAAGAAGCTAATAAAAGGAATATGAAACAAATGTGGGTCAAGAAAACTGATATTGCATCCACGTCAAAGGAACCCAAGGAAACCTGGGTTCCTGATTCTAATGCTTAGTTTTCTTGCAGGTTCTAATGAGGGGGAACAACTCGTGGTATCTCGACAGCGGGTGTTCAAAGCATATGACAGGTGATAAATCAAAATTCCTCTCACTAGAAGACTACCCTGGAGGAACAGTAACCTTTGGGGATAATAAGAAGGGCGAGATCATTGGAAAAGGAAAAATTGGAAGATCAAAATCTCATTCCATTGATAATGTGTTCCTGGTCGAGGGCTTAATGCACAATCTACTCAGTATATCACAATTTTGTGATAAGGGAAACTCTGTAAGTTTTACTTCTGATTCTTGCAACATCATCAACAACAAATCAGGAAAGGTTGTTCTAGAAGGAACAAGAAGAGGGAATACATATACTGTAGACCTCAACTTAATCCCAAGGAACAACCTTACATGTCTGAGTGTTGTTGAAGATGATCCCCTGCTATGGCATAAACGTTTTGGACATGCTAGCTTTTCATTACTGGACAAACTAAGGTCAAGGAACTTGGTTGTTGGACTTCCTATTATCAAGTTCCTACAGAATAAAGTTTGTGATGCATGTGTGAAAGGCAAGCATGTTCGTTCATCTTTTAAATTGAAGAAAATGGTGAGCACTACAAAGCCTTTGGAACTAATCCATATGGACTTATGTGGTCCCATGAGAATTCAAAGCAGGAGTGGCAAGAAATATGTTTTGGTTATTGTTGATGATTATTCCAGATTCACTTAGGTTATTTTTCTTGCAAGTAAAGATGAAACTTTTGACGAGTTTGTTGCTTTTGCTAAGAAAATACAGAAAATCAGTGGTCACTCACTAGTCCATCTCAGATCAGATCACGGAACTGAATTTGAGAACTCAAGATTCGATAAGTTTTGCAGGGAAAATGGCATGAACCATAACTTCTCAGCTCCAAGAACTCCCCAACAGAATGGGGTTGTGGAAAGGAAGAATCGAACCCTTGAGGAAATGGCTAGAACCATGCTGATTGCAAGTGGATTGCCAAGGAACTTCTGGGCTAAAGCTGTGAATACAGCATGTTACATTCTTAACAGAGTAACAATCAGAAGCATCAGCAACAAGACTCCCTATGAACTTTTCAGGGGAAGGAAACCAAACATATCTCATCTTAGGGCCTTTGGTTGTAAGTGCTTTGTGCATAATAATGGTAAGAAAAATCTAGGCAAATTTGATGAGAGAAGTGAAGAGGCTATATTTCTTGGATATGCCTCTGAAAGCAAAGCTTATAGAGTTTACAATAAGAACTCAATGTGTGTTGAGGAAAGCATTCACATAATATTTGATGAAGTTAACCAGTTTGTGAGTGTACAGGAACAAGAAGAAGATAATGATTTTGAAATAGGATTGATCAGAGATAAAGATGAAGAAGAGGATCAAAAGCAAGCCAAAGAAAAGCATCCTGCAGCAGAAGAAGAACCTCAAGAGAATGAAGACGTTCCTCACCAAGATGAACAGGTGAATGAGGAACAAGCTGAAGAGGAAGAAGCAGAAGGAACAGGACAAGAAGCTCCTCAAATTGGAGTTCCAGCAAGGGAATTTCATCCCAAGCCATTCAGGTATCAAGGTTCCCATCCTACTAATCTCATAATCAGTGACATTGGGAAAGGAACTCAAACCAGATCGCAAATGAGGAACTTATGTGCGTTCCAAGCATTTCTATCCATCCTAGAGCCTCGAAATCATCAAGAAGCCTTGGGAGATGCTGATTGGATAGTAGCCATGCAAGAGGAACTTAATGAGTTCTAAAGGAACAAAGTCTGGCACCTTGAGCCAAAGCCTAAGGAAAAGAAGATCATTGGGCTCAAGTGGGTGTTCAGGAACAAGTTGGATGAGCATGGTACCATTGTAAGGAACAAGGCAAGGTTGGTTGTGAAAGGCTATAACCAACAGGAAGGTATTGATTTCGATGAAACCTTTTCTCCAGTGGCTAGATTAGAAGCTATTAGAATCCTAGTAGCTTTTGCTTCTTTTATGGGTTTCAAACTCTATCAAATGGATGTGAAATGTGCTTTTCTAAATGGGTTCTTAAATGAGGAGGTGTTTGTAGAACAACCTCCAGGTTTCGAAAATCCTAAATTTCCAAATCATGTCTTCAAGCTTGATAAAGCTCTTTATGGGCTTAAGCAAGCACCAAGAGCCTGGTATGAAAGGCTCTCAAAGTTCCTCCTGAAAAATGATTTCAAAAGGGGAAAGGTTGATAAAACTCTTTTTCTTAAATCTAGAGGAACTGATTTGTTGGTAGTACAGATTTATGTTGATGATATTATATTTGGTGCTACTAACAATGGTTTGTGCAAGTACTTTGCTGAGCTAATGGGTGGTGAATTTGAGATGAGCATGATGGGTGAACTAAATTTCTTCCTTGGACTCCAAATAAAGCAAACAACAGAAGGAATAATGATTCACCAGCAGAAGTACATCAAGGAACTTCTGAAGAAGTACAACATGGAGAATGCCAAGACAAATCACACACCTATGGGACAGCAACGAGACTTGATGATGATCCACAAGGAACAAGTGTGGATCAAACGACTTATAGAGGTATGATTGGTTCATTGCTATATCTAACAGCCAGTAGGCCTGACATCTCTTTTAGTGTTGGATTGTGTGCTAGATTTCAGTCTAACCCTAAGGAATCTCATCTAACGGCTGTTAAGAGAATTTTGAGATACCTCAAAGGAACAGATAACCTGTGTCTGTTCTATCCTAGAAGTGATGACTTTATGCTTAGAGGATTTACTGATGCTGACTATGCTGGTGACTTAGTCAACAGGAAAAGCACCTCAGGTATGGTTCAGTTCCTTGGCTCTTGTCTAGTTTCTTGGGGTTCCAAGAAACAAAATACTGTTGCATTGTCTACTGCAGAGGCTGAGTATGTAGCAGCAGCTGCTTGTTGCTCTCAAGTCCTTTGGATCAAACAACAGTTGCGTGACTTTGGTATTAAATTTAATTGCATTACTATCTATTGTGATAACACTAGTGCAATTTGCATATCTAAAGATCCAGTCCATCATTCAAGAGTCAAGCATATTCATATAAGGCATCATTTCCTTAAGGATAATGTTGAAAAGGGTTTAATTAAGTTAGATTTCTGCCAAACTGACAATCAAATTGCAGATATATTAACTAAGCCCTTGAATAGAGAAAGGCATGAGAAGATGAGAATGGAACTTGGGATGATTAAGTTATACTAAGAGAAATGCATCAAGTTCCCTCAGGTATGAAACTCAAACTGACATGCTTAAACTATTGTATACTGTGCACAAGTGTTATATGTTTAATTACATAGTTAAGGCAAGTTGTGAGCAGGAGTAACATTTACTAATGGGCATGTAAATTTGAAAGTCATAGATATTAGAAGTCCAAAATTGATTGCATGAGCCTTATTGAATTGTTCCGTGTATCAAGTTGTATTTGCAAGCAATTTCATTGAATTCAAAAGATAAAATTGTTGTGTTTATCTGATCTTCAAAACTCCAATTTTTTTTATCTAAACACTAAATTCGGATGAATATATCAAAATTCATCATTATCTTTTGTTCAAAATTGCCCACATCCATTACTCTCTTGAAACACGGTTTACGTTTCCCTAAGCATTAAATAGGAGTGTCAAATCAACTAAATTCACCTCACCTCCCAAACGACACCTCACTTATTCACTCCCTCAAGTTACCTCCACCATAAAAACATGTCAGCCTCACCAAAATTTACACCACTCAAAAATTACCTTCTCTCTCATCACTCCGATCAAAATTTCTCACCAATGTCTGTCTCACCAAAAACCCAAACTGAAGCCGAAGAAATCACAAACCCTATTCCAGAAATCACCATGGAAATCATCCCCGAAACTCGAAATCCTGAGCCTCAAAAGAAGGAATCTCCTACTGAGTCCAATTCTTCCGGGAAAAGGAAAATCGAGGACATGCAAGAAGAGGAAGAAAGCGTTTCGGAGATGGGTGTCAACTATCGAGACAAGCCTGCTTCTATGAAGAAACAGGAGAAAATCAGCGAGCACTTTGTGACAGGTTTGGCACTTAATTTACCTTGGTGTAAATCTGTTAAGCTTTATGAATTGTTGGATTTGCTTGAAGCTCAAAATTGGGTGAATCTGTTGGGTGAGTGTTTTAATCGAAGTTTGTATGTTGATGCTATGAAAGATTTTTGCAAAAGCTTTAAGTACTCTAAGGGTACTATTCACTGCTGTGTGTATGGGAAGGCTATTGAGTTTGATGCTATGTATCTGGCTGAATTGTTTGATGTGCCTAATACTGGGTATGATATTTATTTCAAAAATAATGTGATAAGGAACCCGATTCCTGATGCTAATATTGATGAAATAGTGGAGTATTTAGGAGGTGACCCGGAGGAAACCTACATAAACCACAATGTCCTAACCCCTCTTGACAAAATCCTGCTAAAATTTGTGTTCAATGACATAATCCCTCGCTCTCAAAAGAGAGACAGTGCAAACAAGCTTGATTCTGTCCTAATCTACTGCCTAGCCAAAAAGATCCAAATTAACTTTCCCTCTATCATGATCCAACACCTATCTCATTGTGTTCCTAAAGGCTGGAAGGTTGGATATGGTAACCTACTCACTTATGTGTTTGAAAGCTTTGGCATTTCCTTTGCTGACAAAGAACCCCTGCCCCTCAAAAACACTGAATACATACAACCCATTTTCCTTGAAAACCATAAGATGAAAGTTGTAGATGGGTGTTTTGAAGTTGTGCAGGAAGAAAGGAGGCCAAAAGAAGTAGGTGGTCCAGTTGAGGGGGAAGTAGGAGAAGATCAGGCAAGAGAGGCCATAGGGAATGTTGTTCAGGAGTTGCAGGAACAAGAGGAGGAAGAGGAAAGGAAGGTGGAAGAGGTTATTGAGACAGGGGGAAAGAAGAAGAGGAAGAGTTTGAGGTTGATGAAGAAAAAGGAGGCCCCAGCACCTATCTGCATTGATATAACTGGGGTACAGGAGGAACTGCAGAAAGTTACCACCTCTCCTACTTCGGGCAAGTATGCATCTACTTCAGGTTTTGCAGCATTTAGTTCCCCACCTAAGGTTCCCAGCGAGGATGTGAAGGAGTTGAAGGAGATGCTCTAGAGGGTACTGAAGGAACAAGAGCAGTCAACGGTGAAGATGGAGGAACTGAAGAAGAGTGTGCTCACTCTTGATGCTGATCTGAAGAAACTGGTCAAGAGCTCAGAACAGGGGAGACAGTCCACAGTGAAGGACATCGTGTCTCAAATCAGCAAGAAGCTTGAGGATCTTGCTGTTGATGATGACCAGAGCACTGCTTCCTAACCTCTCTTTCCTTGCAGCCTTTTTATGTTGATGAAACTTCTGTTTATTTGTTTTTGGGAAACAATTTTTATTTGGTCTGTAATATTTGGGCACTCTGTTTTTTGTGAACTTGCAAATTTGGTACATTGGCCGATGTTTTTAAATCGGTTTTGGATGATGAATGTCTATACTGCTTTTGACTATATGCTTTGTGAATGTTTTCTCTATATATGCATGCTTCTTGTCTTAACACTAGACCACTTGATGGTGCTGTGTTATGGTATACTATGCTTGTATGTTGGTTTTTGATAATGCCAAAAGGGGGAAAAGATGCAAACTATCTAAGGAAACTTAATCATTCTATGGTCTCTGTTCGAAGTCTTCTCAGCAAGCCTACATCTCTACAGGCAGGTATATGTAAATACAAGTTTTTCCATTTTTGCAATTTTTCTTCTTTTTGTTTTCTGTCTTTATTTTTACTAAGTAGTTCCCTTTCTGCATTGCATTATATTTTTGCATTTTCTTTCCTTAGTTTAGGGTGGATTATCTTTGTTTCCTTGTAAGTAAGTTTAGATTGTTTGTCATCATAAAAAAGGGGGAATATTGTTGGACTTAATGATTTTGATGATGACACAACCTTACTTACTTACATACTAATAAAGGCTTGATTGTTTAAGTATGTGATCAGTGCAAAGACTAGGAGAATTAAGTGTCGAGCAAAGATACCATGAGGAACAGGAAAGCCAGAAACAAAGTTATCCAAAAAGAAGAGTTCCCTCACAGGAACTGGCGCTTCAGAAATGAAGACTGGAGAAGAGAAGGTTCCCTCAGGGAACAGAAGCTTCAGAGAAGAAGCCTCATCAGAGAAGAGAAGTTCCTTCCAAGGAACAGAAGCCTCAGAGTAGAAGCTTCATCAGAGAAACATGAAGACTAAATATATTTTTATATTTTAGGATTTATGTAAGTATAAGATATTAAATGGCACTCGAAAAATCTGTGTGGAATTGGTCTAAGAAGATAAAATTGTGCATGCTAGTTTTTAGGGAAACGGTTGCTTTCTAAAACGTTTATCTTTTGAAAGGGATTTTATTTCTTTCTGAATTTCGAAAATATCTTGTGCAAAAAGATTTTATTTTATTTTCTTATTTTCGAAAATATCTTCTGAAAAAAATAAAATCGCCATGTTTTCCAAAACTTGCGGCCTACTCTCCCACGTTCTTCTTCAAGTCGTGGTTCTGCAAAATTGAGGAGTTCATGGTTCCTTAAATTAAGGGACATGATCTTCTTAGTGGGCATGAGTAGTGGCGTAATGGGTTTGCTGCACAATGAAGTTTTCCAAAGCGTTTATTGCTCTATAAATATATAGCTCTTGATTTCTGTTGGAAAAACTTGTCCTTGCTCACATAAGTTTTCAAGCTTTTAATTGAGTCAAGCGTCCAATTCCACATAAGTTGATTAGAGTGTTCTTAATGTTCTTATACTAGAGTTTGTTTTTCTTTCGAGTTGTAATTGGGGAATGGGGAAGTTCGAGTGAACATTTGTGTATGAGAAAGAGAAGAGAGAGAGAGAGAGAAGAGAAAGAGAAGAGAAAGAGAAAGAGAAGAGAGAACAGAGAAGTGAGAAGAGAGAAAGAGAAGAGAAGAGTAACAAGTTGGGTGACTTGTTCCTCAGGGTCTCAAGTTCGTAGAGGAACTTGAGTTTGAGTCTTTAGCTTGTAATAGGATCATTTGCCCTATTCTAGTGAAGATTCTTTTCCCAAAATCCCAAGTGGTCGTGGTTTTTCTCCTTGTTAGGGCCAAGGAGTTTTCCACGTAAAATCTCTCTTGCATTCTTTAGTTCCTTCAGTTAATCTCTCAGTTCCTTTAGCTAGCTTAATTTTAATTCCGCAAAAAGTTTGGCTAAACTCTTATACTACAATTCAACCCCCCCTTCTTGTAGTATTCATTGAAACAACAATCCAGTACTTCAAACCTAACAATAGTCCAAAATAAAACAACATAGTCCAAGTATGGTACCTAATTATCAATTACAAACCAAGAGTACTAACAAATTACAAAGTTACAAACCAAACAAGTTCAAATATTTAAGTTCTCAAATAACATTAGAGGAAGCAATAGGGCTGTCAAGTTTTTCAAAGTCGGGTGATGTATTTGGCGTATCATTCTTGTTCACCTCGAGCTTCATAATTGTTGCATTAAGCATTTCCAATTGAGGATCCATAGAGTCTACAAAACACACAAAAAAACACAAGTTACCATCAATAATACATAACATAATACATAAAATCAGATTAAATTATATACAACATCATTTACTACCTTCCCCAAAGGCCCAATCCCTCAAGCAAATGATCGCCTCCACTGTTTCTGGCTTCAATGAACTTCTATAACAATCAAGTACCCGACTTCCGGTACTAAAAGCTGATTCGGAAGCCACAGTTGATACGGGGACAGCAAGAACATCCTTAGCCATTTGAGCTAAAACAAGGTAACGAACCGAACAAGTTCTCCAATAGGCCAAAATTTCAATGTTGCTGGATCGAGGTATAAGTGGCTCCTCATAATACATATCCATCTCTGATTTCATAGCCACACTTGATTGCTCAACAGAAAAATCATCAAAATCCTATAAAAAAAATCAGATTACAAACATCAGATTATAAAAATCTAATTATAATCTGATTTATATGAATCAGATTATATAAATCAGATTATACTTATCAGATTATAATCAGATTATATAAATCAGATTATAATCAGATTATACTTATCAGATTATATAAATCAGATTATACTTATCAGATTATATAAATCAGATTATAATCAGATTATATAAATCAGATTATAATCAGATAATATAAATCACATTATAATCAGATTATATAAATCAGCCACACTATGAAAATCAAATTATATATGAAAATCAAATCATATATAAAAATCAGATTATAACTAAAAAAAACTCAGAATATTAATCACATAATACACAAGTCAGATTATAATAAAATCAGATTATAGATAATAATCTCAGGATATACAAATCAGATTATAAGAAATTCAGAATATATCATCTCAGATTTCATAATACACCAAAACAGATAATGGAACAAGTGTTTACCTTCATAAAATCATCACAAGGTTCCTTCACAACCTCAGAATCAATAGGTTTGAGATTAGCATTGCTTGATGAAGAATGAGATGCAGCATAAAAATTGTACAATTCCCTTATAGAATCGCTAACTTTAGAGAACTCAAGCTCATATTCAACACCGTCCCTATAGATCATCTTGTAACCCCATTTGACACATTGAATCTATATCGTGGATCCAACACCACAGCAACAGCCATAAATGTACTGAAATTAGCCTAATACTTTCCAAATTTTTCAAGCATCTTGTTAGCCATTTTTTGCATAAAAAGATCTGAACTTCTCTTTTCATCTTTTAACAACAATCTAACCTTCAAGACATTAGAAAAGTAAAGATTGGAAGTAGGATATTTGGTTCCCGAAAAAGCTAATGTCACATCATAAAAAACTTTCAAAAACTTGCATATTTTCTCTACTCTACCCCATTCTTCTATGGAAGGACAATGGACATAGTTGGCATCAACTTTTTGAAAGTGAATTAAGGCTTTTTTGAAATACGAAGCACTATCAAGCATCATGTAAGTGGAGTTCCATCTAGTGGGAACATCTTGTTGTAAAAATCGAGTTGATTAAAGTTCAACATGTGCTACTTAAGAATCTTTGTTTTCTAGCTTGAGAACTCTTACAATATTTAACACTCTCTCTAATCTTACACACAGCCCCATCAATCTCTTTTAAACCATCTTGAACAACTAGATTAAGAATGTGAGCACAACACCTTACATGAAAAAATTCCCCACCACAAATCAAGTCAAGTTCCCCTTTAAGATTTTCAGCAAAAACATCATTTGAAGAAGCATTATCTAATGTAATTGAAAAAATGTTTTTTTTGAATACCCCATTCCTTTAACAACCCATACACATGATCACATAAATGAATATCGGTATGAGGAGGAGCAATGTAAGAGAAGTTCAGAATCTTTTTTTGCAAACACCAATACTTATCAACATAATGAGCTGTTAATGAAATGTATCCATCAGTGGTTAAGGAAGTCCAACAATCGGAAGTCAATGCAATTCTACCAAAAGAAGAGGCCAACACATTTTTCAATTGTTCTTTTTCTTTTTTATGCATCTTAAGCACATCAGATTTAATGGTGTTTCTTGTGACAGCTTTGAAATCAGGATGCAGATAAGTAAATAATCTCCTAACACCCTTATACTCCACAAATTGAAATGGCAAATCATGCTCAACAATAGCAAGACACAATAGTTCACGAAAATAATTAGCATCAAATTCAGGCATTCTATTTCCTAAACCAGAAGATGTTTTCTCTAAAATCATTTGACGAACATCCCTAAATGTCCTCTGTTTACAGTTTTTAAGATGACGATGAAGATTTCCTGTTCCATTCTTACTATCACCATTAAAGCATACACCACACTTTTTACATTTGCAAATCAAATTACCATTTTCATCAGGCTCTTCCAAAAACTCAAAATGCACCCAAACATCAGAAGAAAGGCGACGTTGGCGTTTCTTACCTGTAAGAAGCACACGAGGTTTTTGAGGGGAAGCTTTGTGGCTTATGCTCTTTCCCTTATCATCCATTGTTGAATCAATTTCTTCCTCCTCTCCGGAAGAAAGTTCTTGAATATTGTTGGACATAATTACTTCCTGCCAAATTACATAAACTAGAATTACTTCCTTTATCATACAAAAAATCGGATACTTGTAAATAAACAAAAAAATCAATTCGTATAATCCATAACAAAATCAATAAATCAATTCGTATAATTAGTATAATCCATAAATAAATTCGTATAATTACATAAAATCAATAACTAGCATGAAAATAACAAAATCAATTCGTATAATCCATAAATCAATTCGTATAATTACATAAACTAGCATAAATTCGCATAAATCAATTCGTATAATTACAAAAACTAGCATTAAATCACATAAATCCATAAATCACTTCGTATAATTACATAAACTAGCATAAATTCGCATAAATTTGCATAAATCACTTCGTATAATTACATAAACTAGCATAAATTCACATAAAGCCATAAATCAATTCGTATAAATACATAAACCAGCATAAATTGGCATAAACCCATAAATCAATTCGTATATACTTGTACAATAACAAAATCAATACGTATAAACTTATAAATTAAGAATAATAAGCTTGAAAAATACCGTATGAGAGTGAGAAGATAGCAAATGTAGTCGAATTCAACAATTGTGAAGACTTGAAGAACTCTGATTCAACAGTGGTGAAGTGATTTTAGGGTTTTTTAGGAGAGAGAAAATTAAAGAGAGAGAAGTGGGTAAAACGGCTGAAAGAAATTGAGGGTACAAAAAGAGAATTTAGGGTTTTCATTTTATATATGGAAGCCTCTTAGGAATTTGGGCTGGGCTAATTTAGACTTTTATAGCTTTTTACAATTTTTTTTTTTTTACTTAAAATAGTTCGGGTTATCAGGTCGGGTTCGGGTTGACCCGACCTGATTTTGACCTGAAATTTATTTCGGGTTAAGTGGGTTGTTTTCGGGTTGAGATTTTCAACCTTAACCTAACCCATTTAATTTCGGGTTCGGGTTCGTGTCAACCCATTTAAGTTTTCGGGTCGAAAATTCCAACCCTAACCCGCTTTTGTCGGGTCGGGTTCGGGGTCGGGTCAGTTTTTGCCAGCCCTACACAGCCCAATTTCCAAATTCTAACGTTCTCAAAATTTTGCTGCTTCCCGCCCATTTCATTACCCCCATTTTTACCTTCTCTCTCCTCCATTTTCTTCCACCCTTTCGCTGCTCTTCTCAAACCTTCACTTTCCACAATTCAATCTCACAAATTTAAACTGTATAATCCCTAATTTCTCCTCAAAATTCATATTTCTTACTTCAATTATACCCCCAAAAATCGACGAACAAACTGATTTCATTCAAAAATCACGAATTATTGCAAACGATTCTGTTTCAACTATACCAGCAGCTGCATCAGATAACTTAATTTTATTATATGAATTCGAGGCACTGCTAACAAGTAAGTATAATCATTTTATGTCCTCGATATTTAATTTATTGATTTTGCAATTAGGGTTTTGAAATTGACGATTTCCCCATTATTTTGAATGTATGTGTTTATTTAATTAGTAGCAGTTTATGGTGGATTTTTGGACGGGTATGCTAATTCATGACGAAATTGAAGCTTATAAATTATGAGGTATTGCTTCATCTTTGTGGCCTTGTGGGTACTGTGGATTTTATGAAAATTGGAGGAAAAATGGTGCTGAATTAGGTTTTCTGTTATGCAGTGGGAAGAATATTTTTGCTGGGAAAGAATGCAATAATAAGCTTCCTAAAGTTAATTGGGCTGAGCATGTGAAGTCACATAATAATTTTGCTACTCAAAATGAGTTCCTAGCCTCGAGTTTTCTTTTTTCGCTATCTTCACAAAAGCCGCCTCCTGAAGGAAGGTAAATTGATGTAAACGTTATTTTGTCGAATTGATTCGGTTTCTGTAGTGTAATGAGGGTTTATTTTGTTGAATGTATTGAGCTTTGGATGTATCGGTGCTTGATAGTTTGAAGAGAAGAACTTAAGAAGTTTATAGTAAATGTTTAGTTCTAACCTTCTAGGGTAAAATGATACTGACATGGGGCAGGTTTTATGAGTGACATGGGCGAGTTTTAAAGTGATATGAGGTGACACTTTATGACCTTTGCCGTCTTATGTATGCATTCATTTAATTCTCAAGTTTGGCTATAAATTTCAGAAAGTATGATGTTCGATTCATTTATAAAATAATCAAATGCCTGCTGCAGCATCAATAGTCTGCTAGATTTTGTTGCTTTGCTTTTATTGTGTGTTTGTGAGCTTGTGACAGTATAGTATGATGGACTTATGATATGATTTATGTTACCTAAGTTTTAGGATCACATGATAATGCCCTTAGATTGACTCGTATCTACTGTTATCTTGACTAGATATAGCTGCTGTTAGTCCAATATGTAATATATTGGGAATTATCCTTGTGTGCTATTACATTATATTGGTATTATACCTGTTAAAAATGATATATGCTCATCATATTCATGAGTTTTTTTTATGTTCCTTCTTAGGATGATGAGCTTCCAAGTTCAGAGTATTGGCAAATCTCAGGTCGAACAGGTAAATTTCTTCCTAACTAGAACTAGTGTCTGTACTAGGTGTCATTTTCCATTGATTATCAAGTCCTTATTATTTTTTTTTTTATCCCTCTTTGATTTGGTTACTATTGAATCATGTACTGGTGTCTGGATTAGATGTCATTTTCCATTGATTATCAAGTCTTTATATTAGAAATTTATCCCTCTTTGATTTGATCACTGATTATTCATGTAATATATAATATACTTGTGTAATTGATTTCCATTCTTTCTCGTTTTTGGGAGCAACTTTTGCTCTGTTCTCTTACTATCTTATAGAAGTTTGGTTGTTCACCTTTACTGATCTTCATGGGAGTCTGATGCTTGATAGGTAAGAGGAGGGAGTGTAGGCTATGTTCTCTGCTCCAGGATTTCAGTTAATATTTACGGATTATAAACTATAAAGGTATATTATTTACAATTTGGTCACCATCCAAACTTCTTGTTTGATTTTTTTGGCAGGCCTGGAAGGCCCTCTCAAGCCTTCAGCTTGGCTGCAGAAACTATGTCAAGCCTGGTAAAACTGTGCAGCCACTCAAAAATGTAAATGCCACTCAGTTTTCTGGAAGACGTGTGGTATCAGAGAAGTCCTATGATAGCAGCACAAAGCTCTCTGAAAATCAGCAATGGAATCACAAAGTTAGTGAAAGCAAAGACAAAGCTGGTAATCCCACAAGGTATTATGCTGCCTCAACTCCAATGCACCATACAGCTGAAGCTGAGAAAGCTATTTATGGCCAAAAACAGAAAGAGGCAACAATAATGTTGCATAGTTCTCATACACCAATTCCTGAAGGTTCACAACATCACAATTTCAATTCAACAAGTGATAGTAAGCAGCTAGATGGGGCAGTTACTGATGGTATAAATGATGATGATATTCTCGGGGTAATCTAACGCATAACTTGATCTTGTTATATGAGAGGTGCTTTTGGAAGACCTTTTGCTTCTGTCTTCTAAATTTTAAATAATGAGGCATATTTTTTATTTTTTTTCGTGGTCTGTAGCTTAATTAATGTTAAAACAACATATAATGGCCATTAACTGCTAGCTGCTACCATCACATTTATTGTTGCATTATAAACCAGTCTGTATTTGTAACACATGGTATTTGGACTACTGGTGAAAACACTGCTAAAGGTAAAAAGAAAATCGTGAATAATCAAGTTTTACGGTGCCTAGTCAAATGGCTAAGCAGAATAATAGCCACCATGCGAAATCATAAGCTTTTGTTCATCGTTTCTCATCTAAGTTTCCGAATGATACTGCCTACTGATTTTCATTACATTGAATATGCCTGGCCAGAACATTGATGTTGATCAAATTGTCATGGAGCACTATCAATCAAATTGCACTCCTCAGCCTACTGGTTCTAAGTGTCTACAGGCAATTCCAATGGTTGCTAAAAAAGATAGCACGAGGCATGACGAAGCCTCCTTGCCTCCAGAATTGTGCTGTAATTGCAGTCATGGATATAAGGTGTTTTCTTCTGTTCTTTTCTTGCTTTAATGATTTTTCAGTTTAGAAAATTAATGGTGAGAAGATAGGCTTTGGTCTGAGCTTCTCCATGTGGATTGAATATAGTGGGGGTTTATATATGAACTGATAACATTTCATCACTGTTAATGCCTAATTTCTGCATTCCGCAGTTAGGACTTTGTCCAGAAGGGATAAATCATCTGCAGGAGATGAAAGATATGTTAATTGTCATATCAAATGAATTGCTTGACAATTTGGATCTAACTCCTGAGAGGATGGAAAAGCTTCGCCAGGAAAGGTTTGCGGAAAACACTTTATTTCCCTCTGTTCCTCTGGCCTTCCTACCTAATGATTATAGTTGTTTTGGTTTATGCTTTTGGATAATTCTTGTCAACAACTTAACTTTAAAGAATTTCAGACAACTTGCTCGTACATTGAAAGATTCTCTTGTCTAGGTTGCAGCTAAATAAACAAATTCAGTTTCTGGAGGCTCATGTCCGCAGCTCAACTACTGATAGAGAGATGCAGAACTCACAGTTATCTGCAACAGCAGCAAATGTAAGGGTCTTTAGTCATGAGACACCTCAGGCAACCTTTAAGTCAAATGGATATGTAACACCTCAGGCAACTTTTAGGTCAAATGCATATGATACACCTCAGGCATCTGGCTTCATGGCAGTTCCAATGAGATTAGATAACCAATTTAATAATTTTGATGAGTCAAGTGGGTATAATCACTGTGACTTATCATCAGTTTCATTCTCTTCTACGGGGAGGTTTGAATTTTCATCAGCTCCTATGGATAGAGAGTCATATAAACCGAGGGTTGTTGATGTGAATTACATTGAAGGTTCCAATGATAGGAAATGGAGTAGCTGGGACTTTCCTTGGACCAAGAATTTGGAGGTGAATACTTGTGTTCATTTGAGAACTTTACTTGCATCATGGTTTATTTTCTTTATTGTTACGTATAAATTCTATTTCAGGCTAACAACAAAAAGGTGTTTGGTAACCATTCTTTTCGACCCAATCAAAGGGAAATTATAAATGCAACCATGAGTGGTCATGATGTTTTTGTTTTAATGCCTACGGGAGGAGGAAAAAGTTTGACATATCAGGTACATAACCTCTATCCAATTTCTTCATGAAAATATCTTTGTTACTAGTTGGTTTTGTAGTTCTTTTTTTTTTTTTAATTTTTTTTTTTTTACTGACATATCATTCACACTCAATGAAGATGTAATGCACTTAAATTTTCCTTTTGCCCCTTTTTGTTTAGGGTTGAGATTGCCGTATGCTTAAGTTTTTGACGTGACCTGTTTTTCTGCAGCTTCCTGCTCTCGTTTGTCCAGGAGTAACTTTAGTTGTCTCACCACTTGTTTCTCTGATCCAAGATCAGATTATGCATCTTGTACAGGTGATTTTCTTACCTTCCTTTGCCTAAAAAATTGGGCACTCAGATTGAGATGGATCACATCACAGAGTTATTGCTACTCTGTGGATGACCTGATAATTGACTAAAAATCACCATTGTCTACCAAGTTAACTATAATATCTGGAATTGATCGCAGTGTGCAAATAGGTGCTTTAATAATTATACCTTTTATCTTCAATTTTGTAACATGGTGGATGCTGTGGGCCTAACAGATGATCAAACTTGTCAGATAGATAAGTTTACTGACATTGTCAGATAGATAAGTTTAGGGTCCCCAAAATAATTGTTGTGTTCTAAAAAATCCTAGATCAGAGAACGCAACGCTAAACTCTTTTTCTTGGTTTGAGGAAGTATTTATGCTGGTTTCTCATGATTTGTTTTGTGCTCATCTTACAAATGTGTTCCAGTGAGCTTGTGTTATGAATTAACATAAGTGGACAGTGGTAGAATCAAAAGAAGAAGATGCTGAACGTGAATGATATTTCTGGAAGTTTTACAATTATAGGATCAGTTATCAAGCTTTTGAGTGGCCTGATTCACTCCCATGAGCTAAACAAAATTAAGTGTTCATAGTCTTCTGGATGCCCTTCTCTCTCCCTTTCTATTTTTTTCTTTTTTTTAATTTTTTTATCATTTCTGGTTCTTTTTTTCTCTCTTTCTCTTCTAACTAACCATCTTCCACAGACCACAGTAGGCCAGCTCTTTACAGCTTGGTATCTCACACATACATTATATTATTTGGAGCACTAATCTTCTAATATATTGAGCTATTAGTCTCCAGCCTCCTCTTTTCAAAGCACTATTGAATGATCTTGGACACCTGAGCCATCTGAAACTCTCTCTCTCTCTCTCTCTCTCTCTCTCTCTGCAGTTTTATTAGTTTAATCTTAGACATCTATTAATCTTGACATGATTTATTATTAGGCAAATATACCAGCTGCTTACTTGAGTGCCAACATGGAATGGAGTGAACAGCAAGAGATACTTAGAGAGCTTTGTACAGATAATTGCAGATATAAGCTCTTATATGTCACGCCAGAAAAAATTGCCAAGTGAGTATCAACAGTGTACAAGTGTGACATGTGTATTCACTGCTGCTGAAAAAAGCTTTCATATGATTTGATTTATCCTGGTTCTTAATTGTCATTGTTCATGATTACAGACTTGATTTTTAAATCATGCTGCAAGCATGAACAAGATTGGTTATGGCATTATGTGTTTTTTTTTTTGAGGTTTAATTATGGACCCTGTTGACATTGTCTACTCTTTCACCTATGTGCAGAAGTGATGTTTTCCTGAGGCATTTAGAGAAGCTATACTCTCTTGATTTACTTGCCAGGATTGTTATTGATGAAGCTCATTGTGTCAGTCAGTGGGGACATGATTTTAGGCCAGACTATCAGGTATGTGCTCTAAATTTGAATGGATGTTTCTGATCGTAGTTTTTCCTTCATTCCAGTGTGAATGTTTACAAATCTTGTTGGATTATGCCCAGAGTCTTGGTATCTTGAAACAGAAGTTCCCGGCCACGCCAGTGCTGGCTTTAACTGCTACTGCAACAGCTGTTGTTAAGGAAGATGTTGTCCAAGCTCTTGGTCTAGCTAATTGCATTGTTTTCCGGCAAAGTTTTAACCGTCCAAATTTGTCGTAAGTCTTGCCAAATGTTTGTCTTTTTTGAAAATATGCCAACATATAAAATTTCTACTTTGTATTTAAATTATTATTCTTTCTATGTTTAATGATGATATATTGTGTAATTGTTTTCAGGTATTCTGTTATCCCTAAGACGAAAAAGTGTGTGGAGGAAATTGACAAGTTCATTAGAGAAAACCACTATGATGAATGTGGTATAATTTATTGCCTTTCAAGAATGGATTGTGAAAGAGTTGCTGAACAGTTACAGGTCTGCCTCTTTGTGGTTTATGGTTGCACGAGGATAGTTGAATTTGTTACAATTTAAGTAAAAAGGTTTTCTACTGCATTCAATTGCTCACTCTGAACATCATTTTTCTAACTTTCTAAGGACCATGGCACATCAAGTAATTGGTGCTGCTTCGTTTTTTCTACAAGTCACTGCAAGAAATTTGCTTTATTGTTAGAAGCAAATAACTTTTGCTATTATAGTTGCTGCTTCAAACTTATTGTACAATTAAGCAGTTCATATCTTTGATTTTCAGGAGTGTGGACATAAAGCAGCTTTTTACCATGGCAGCATGGACGCTGCTCAGCGTGCTTTTGTTCAGAAACAATGGAGCAAAGATGAAATTAATATAATATGTGCAACTGTGGCTTTTGGAATGGGTAACTTGTTATTTTCTGTTGTTTGGTGGCAGTTAGCCTCACTCTTCCTGTCAACTTGTCATCTGACATGGATTTCAATTATTAGGTATCAATAAACCTGATGTTCGATTTGTGATTCATCATTCCATCCCAAAATCTGTTGAAGGCTACCATCAGGTGTCAATGTTCACTCTATTTTTTGCACTTCGTTCTCTTTCTCTCATGCTGTAGGATAATAGTGATTATATTAAAAGTTTAGTTCAGTGAGTTATTAGTTTATTCATCTAAAAGATTAGGACATCTAGTTTTGTTACTTTCAGACCGAAATTGATCATCTTATGTCATCCATAAACTACAGAGTTTGTTGCTATGGAAAGCATTTGTTATCACTTTACCAGTAGCTATGGCAAAGCTGGTTATTTGATTGTTTATAGTCTGTATTGTGGATGCAATTATAGTAGTATTAAAATTAGTGAATTTTGAAGCAATTGAACTCCAGTCAGATATTTATAATGTTTATACATAAGCTGTCCCTGTTTAGCTTCCAAACTAATGCAAAGGTGATAGGGCATTTGGGAAAAGGTGACAAAAAGAAAAGAAAAAAGGTGTCTGAATAGAAGCTTTGCTGTATTTGAGTTCGGCTATGATACAAAATCATTTAAATCGTGACTTATTAAGTTTTTCCATGATGAAGGAATGTGGTCGTGCTGGTAGAGACGGTCTACGCTCATCTTGTGTGTTGTTCTACAGTTACAGCGATTATGTAAGCCATAATTTATGCTATAGTTTTACATGTTTATATGCTCTTGTCACTGACAACTATAAATCCTTTGAATAACCATATTCTTTAATGTTTGTCCTTAATATAATACCAATAGATATATGTGTGTTTTCTCCACTTCCATATCTACCGATATTGGAATGTTTCACTTTTTCCAGATCCGTGTCAAGCACATGCTCAGTCAAGGGGTTATTGAGCAAAGTGCATTCACATCTGCACATAATCGTTTGAATATGCCAAATTCTGGGAGGATAATTGAAACGAACATGGAGAACCTCCAATGCATGGTATATGATTTGCTGATGCAACTTTTGGTTTACAGTTGTTTTGCTCATTTGTTTGTTTCTTTCCTTGTTGCTAAAATTTGATAAATTGATCTGATTTTACCAGGTTAGCTACTGTGAAAATGACGTTGACTGTCGACGACTTCTACAACTTGCTCACTTTGGAGAAAATTTTGATCCTGCACATTGTATAAAAACCTGTGATAATTGTTCCAAAACTAGATGTTCTATTGAGAAGGATATGACACTTGTAGCAACACAATTGGTTAGGGAAGCTAATTGGATTTGTTATATCTATGAATCATCAAGACAAATTTACCGAGTGATGTTGTTGTTCTGTGTAGGTGGAGCTGGTAAAGTCATCAGGGGAGCAACATTCATCAGCTCACATATTGGAAGTCTTCCGGGGTTCTTTAAGCCAATATGTAACAATTTTATACATCTAAACTACTTCCCCCCCCCCCCCCCCCCATGTGATGTCAGTCACATTTATTTTTTGTGGAAATTCCAGGTCAAGAAATACAAGCATAATACTCTGAAACTTCATGGAGCTGGGAAAGGTTTGGCGAAGGGTGAAGCATCTCGAGTGCTTCGTCACCTTGTTGTTGAGAACATTCTTGTTGAGGAGGTCAAAAAAAGTGATATCTACGGATCTGTCTCATCAGTTCTGAAGGCATGGCCAATCAATTAAGATATCTAATTACTTGCTTTACTGTTGGAGTGTTGGGTACCTGGGTAAAAAAAATTCCTCTGTTTAAAGCTGTGATTATTCTTGCCTAACTTGTTGTAGATGCATCCTTCACTTGTTTTCAGGTCAATGAAGGGAAATGTAGAAATCTTTTCTTTGGTGGTCAAAAGATAATTTTAAGGTCTGGCATCTAAATTCGTCTTTTAACTTCTTGATAACCACTGAAACACTATCAACTTAACCTTCAAGCATTTTTATGTTCACTTTTGTGGTGTGCTCTGAATTGTGAATTAATCCTGTGAATTACGCAATATTTAGTATTGTTTAAGACTAAGTTACGTGGCTTTTTAAAAACCTGTTTCTAGCCAAGGCAGTCAAATTCAGTTTGTTTAACAACTGAAATCAGAAAAATGCAACAAGTGTTCTGAAAGTCTGTAGCTTGTATATTTAGCTGGTTAATACCTGTTTATTGGATAGTAGGTAACATCTGACATGTATGTATACTTTGCAGATTTCCTTCAACCACCAAATCAGCATTGAAAGTAACCAAAGCTGAGGCAACACCAGGGAAGTCATCCTTGCTCTCCTTAGAGAAAACAAGTGCTCCTCAAAGCCGCACTTCTATGCCTGAATCAGAAGCTGACCAAGTATGGCTCAAATTCTCCCACTTTATTGTGAATATTTTGGCTCCATATTCTCAGCTTTAAATATGAGTTTCTTCTGGTGATTGATTCCTTTTATTCTCAACCAGGCTGTCGCTGCCAAATTGTATCCTGCTCTTAGGTTGCTAAGAACCGCCCTCATGAAAGAAGGTGGGGAAAGGCTCATGGCATATCACATATTCACGTAAGCATATCCATTTTAATATGCTCGTACTTTATTTTAACTTTTAATTTATGGTTCTTCATGTTCTATCAACTGCTAAATTTCATGATGCTTATATTCCTACTCAGAAACAAAGAATATTTTTACAGCATTAATTTCTTTAAAAAATAGAAGTGGATGTGTAAACACAGTTAATTTAATTGCTATTAATATAATGCAAGCCCCTCATCCCTAGGTACTGTAAATCCTGGGCAAAATCATCATTTTGAATTTATCTGTGGTTGAATCAGGAATGCGACATTGCATGCGATCAGCAAGAGGATACCTCGAACCAAAGATGAACTGCTAGAGATAAGTGGCATTGGCAAGTAAGGGTTTTAAGTTATGTTTTAAATATCCTATTTCTTTGGGAATATGTTGTGGTCCTTTAATTTGACACCTTAGCACCATAATTATATACTTATATAAGCCAGAAATGACCATCTTGACCACTTGCTACATTTTAATATAGTGGATGTCAACTAGCTTAGTCGGTCAAGTCTTAGGCGGTAGCCAAGATTTGTTATTAAATTTCATCCACAACAGTTTGTGGCTCTCTATGCACTATACTAAGAATTTTAACAAAACCTTGCACAGGCCTTACTAATTTCTCGGTTATAGTATGAATTTTTTAGTTCCTCTGAGTGCCAAAATGGTGTCACACTTGCACAGGCTTTATTAATTTCTCAATTATAGTGTGAAGGTAAAAAAGTATGGTGATTGTATCCTGGAAACCATTGAAGCAACCATCAAGCAGCACTATAAGAGTAGCAGCAGCAGTAATGACAGTGCAGATTCAATAAAAAGGAGAAGAGAGGCTGCCAAAGCTGCTAATGGAATCTCTAATGAAGACGAGGACATGATGGGAAGCACCGGGAGGTCAAAGAAAAGAGCTGTGAAAACAGGAAAGGCTTCTGAAGTTAAACCGATAGAAGCTGATGTGTTCAGTGACTGCCTAGATGTTGATCTTGATTTTGATGACAAAGTTTATGAGATGCAGGCTAATGGGTTGAATCCAAAGAGTGAAACAAATGTTAATGGAAGAAAGCTGCCTATGTGGTCTGGAAAAGAGAACATGTAAATCAGCTAGAAGTATAAATTTTCCTTTAAATCGCGCTCCTGAATGTGTCATGTAAATAGATTTTGATTTAGCTTAGGCAATGCCATTATAGGCAGAATGTGCAGTGGAAATGATGTTCTGCTCTTGTATTTAGCCAAAGTAGACAAAATTCATGTAATTTGATCCTGCATTTAGTTGAATTTTTGGTAAAGTGGACAATACATTTTATACAATACTACCCTACTACAAGGCATCTAAGAAATATGCTGATGATTTTTTTAAATGCAATTGGTCTCCACACACCAGTTAGGTGCATCACTCAACAATATTTTATTTGTTTATTTTTTTCGTTGCAGCACTTTAAATATATACAGATTTGTTTATTACTCCATGATACATAAGGTCATAAAAAGATTAATAAGTTTAGATAAATAAATTCTAAAAGTTAACATATACTTCGTATAAAGTTAGAGAAGGAAATCGAGCGATTTCCGTAGATAATGGTAAAATAAAAAATAATTCCGTGTATACGTTGCTGTAAAAAATATTTCCCACCATACCTACCGTCCACGTAGGCTTGGGTTTTTGGTTCGTTTTTTGCTAGTAATAAACCGCTAATAAAGATTGCGGTTGTACACAAATTAAAGAACCTCTAATACCATTAGTAATGGTTATTGGTTCTTTAAATAGAACCTCTAATGGTATTAGCGGTTCTTTATAGCCTCGGATATTACAAACCTTCACTAAGCTTATGTGTACAGTATCACGGGAAATAGTTTAAAACTGACATATATGCGGAATTATTTTTTATTTTAGCAATATATATGGAAATCGCTCGAAGGAAATCCATGTAAATCAAATGTTCCTTTAATATAAACCCATGTTACAAAAAAATGTGTAGACTGGTGTAAGAAAAAATTGGATAAATTATGATATTTATTACTCTCTCCTACTCTCTTTATTTTTTATTTATTTATTTATTTTTATATTTCATTTGGAATTGTTTTTTATGAGGCAAAAAATAGTCAAAGTAAAAAATAATACAGACTGAGAGTGAGAATTAGCTCAAGTGGTTAGAGCTTCCTTTCCGATTCCAGATATTTTGAAATCAATTCTCACCCTCCGCCTTTTTTGGTTTTGTAAACAAAAAAAAAAACAATATATATAAAAAAAAGACAAACAATACAGAGTATAAAGTATCAAAAGTGTTTTTTTTTTTTTAAAAAAATTTATTTATTTATTTTAATTATACAGAAATTACTCCGTAGAAGATTGGGATTGGCATTGGTATGTCACCAGTCACCATAATATTGCACATAAACCATCCACGTGCTAGATGATACATGCATTCACCCATGCACAGTATACTAAGGACACGTCTTTGATCTCACCACAAACTTTTATTATTTATCTTTCATATATTTTGTTTTGGTTGAATAAATAACCAATATAACAATTCTATTTATAAATTAGTAAGTGTACCCCTTATGTTAAATTTAGTGCCAAAAAAATCACAAATTAAAGAGATAGTGTAACAAACTTATTTTGAAAAAAAAAAAAAAAAAACCTAAGGAATAAGAAAAAATGCAAATAATTACACCACCACAACATGGGGAAAATATGAGAGAATCAAAAGCACAAATGATGAGAAGTATATGTGAAAAAAAAGTGAGTGATTTAGTGTTAGAAAAGAGGAGACTAGTGGAGGTGCCATACACAGCCACCCTAGCAGACACCATGAACACCCTAGTGGCCAACCGTGTGATGGCGGTGCCGGTAGCGGCACCGCCAGGACACTGGATAGGGGCAGGAGGATCAATGATTATGGAGACTGATAAACATACCGGGGCGGTAAGAAAACATTACATAGGTATGGTAACTATGTTGGATATATTGGCTCATCTTGCTGGTGATGATGCTGTTAATGGTGGAGATTCTAGTTCTAATGATGTTAATAACAAGTTAAATGTTACTGTTTCTACTATTATTGGTCATTGTCTTGAGGGTTTGAGCTTGTGGACTCTCAATCCTAATACTAGGTAAAAAAAATTACTTGTATATATATATTCATTTAATTTTGTGTTATTTATGCTTTCTCTGTATATTTTTACTTGTAACGTTTTGATCTGATATGACTTTCATGCTTGACAATACATAATGTTTAAATTAATTAGTCATAAAATTGTATATAGTGACGAATATGATAGGAGCTCAAATTAATTTAATGTTCTTTACTATTTGTATAAACCATCAAAGATAAAGTCCAGGTAGACTATGTAAATTGTACAAAAGTTATGTCACAGAAAAAAGAGAGCAGTATTAAAAAATACCCCGTAGGATATTTCTCCTCTAATACAAGAGCTAAGCTAGTTTTATTATGTGCACGTTTTTCGGCGAAAATTAATTGTCATGTTGATGATGTATTCCGTAGAATAAACAACATTGTTCCAAACCATATTTTCCCACAATAAAATTATACAATTATTATTGAAATCTAGCATCTTATTGTGAAATTTATTATTAAGTCTTCTTTAATAGTGCAATGATAATTAATGTGACACATTAAAGTGGGATGGATGATGTTGTAAACAAAAAAATTTGGACGGACACTTAATTTGTGTAATATTTATTCATGATAATACTTAGAGTCTACATGATAATGCTTGTGACTCTATGTTGGTTTGGTAAGGCCAATAGATAATAAGTTTTAATTAAGTAATTGGTTCTGAGAGGTCTAGAAAAATAGATAGTTAACTTATTATTAGCAAAAATAATCAGCTTAAGTGTGAGAGGTGCTGGTTTAATAGGGTCCTTCATCTTACCACAAAAAATAAAAGTAAAAAAACCAATAAGGCGAAGGGTAAGGATGTAAGCCTTCATATTCTAGAGCGCGAGTTGAGTCAAGAGAGGTGTCACAGTCATATGTTAAGTGCTACTTGTTGCTAACCCAAAATGATGGTGAATAAATAATCTTCAAAACTTATTTCGTGTTTCTTTTTAGAAGGAAGCACAAATGATGGATGAGATTTGGTCTTTTCTAGCTCTTAAGTAGTCATAATTATATTGTTCACGACAATGAATGCAGTCTCCTAGATTGCATGGAAGTCTTCAGCAAGGGAATCCACCGAGCAATGGTACCACTAGACAGCCATATGGACAACATCTCAGGTGTAGAGCTCGTAGAGTCGTCATCATCTTACCGGATGTTAACCCAAATGGATGTCATTAAATTCCTGAAAGCACACGCCCAACCAGAGTTGCGCGATGCATTGGCACGCACCGTGAGTAGCACGGGTGCCATCACTGATACTATACTTGCTGTGACTCGTCGAACAAGAGCTATGGATGCCATCAAGTGTTTGAGAAGTGCTGGTCTTCAAGCTGTGCCCATAGTTGAGGCCCCTGATATTCCATCAGAAGGTCACAAACAGCTGATTAATGTAAGTGAAGTCACAAAATTAAATTCTATGTTCTGTTCAATGATCTAATGCCTAATATATATATATATATATATATATATATATATATATATATATATATATATATATGCTAGTGATTCAGGTTCATCGTGTAAATATTTGTTAATCACGATATATCTTTGCACGTTGATTAGCTTCCGAAGAATTGACTATTTAATTGTGTGCTGCTCTTAGCTTGGACACTCAACATTATTAATGATTAGTAAGACAAGTACTTAATTTGAGATCGAACTTGTGCTTTGCAATTTGTAGGGATATGGCAGGAAACTCGTGGGGACTTTTTCAGCTACCGATATAAGAGGATGCCCGGTTGATTTGATGCAGTCTTGGCTACCATTGCACGTAAGGGAATTCATGTCGAGAGTGTATCAAAACCCGTCCCATGGGGTACCAGACTTGGTGAACTCTCCCAAGTTGCTTGTGAGTTGTTATGCTGATTCCTCTTTATTGGAAGTGATCGACTTAGTCACGAGTAGACATGTGCACAGGGTTTGGGTTGTCGATGAATTTGAGTATGGTACGATCCTTGGGGTCATCTCGCTTACAGACATAATCCGAGCTGTTAGAGCTGCCCTTATTTCGGTAACCTAGCTAGCATAATGGTTCTGAAGAGTTTCTAACCGTGTATCAAGTTTTTCAGACTTTGACAGGGTTTTTTTTGTCATTTGTATTCCAATGTAACGTCTAATGGTTAGTTTGTTGCTGAGAGTGTGCTTCTGTAATGGTTAGTTTGTTGCTGAGAGTGTGCTTCTGTAAGGTCTTCAGTCAGGCTTGCAACATTTTTCTTTATTATCGTGTTTGATGTAACGTTAAATGGGAGCTTGTTTTAAGGATACTAAGTTATCATAGTAGTATGTTCGTTTTTGCAAGAATATATTTAACAACGCTAATCAGGAAGAATATATATCTAAGTGAAATGTGATTTGGAATAACAAGATATTCTAAAACGACACAATTCATGAGTCAGAAACGTGAACCACTCAACATCTACACATATATGATATGATAACATCATTTTTTATGAGTGTCTCCAAGATCAAAACTTTGTATTGTTATTGATTTTTTCATATGTTTGGTTCACCTTCAGTGGCGGATTTAGGAAAAATATTTAACGGGATTAAAATACATCTAATAAATTTTAATGGGGTCAACAGGGTCAAAATACACCTAATAAATTTTAATGGGGTCAAGAAGGTAATTTTATGAGAAAAAAACTCAATTTTATAAGAAAAATACTTTATTTTATAAGAAAAAAAAATTACCAACAAGAGTTGGCTCAAGTGGTAAGCAACTTGATGTCGCTTAAGGGAGATCTCGGGTATTTTTTTATAATCAAGTGAGGTCACTTGACCCTACTTGCTTGTACATCAATCCACCACACACTGTTCACCTTATTTTAGCTTATCTAAACTAATCTGATTTGGTCTGATCTGAATGTCAAATTTGACTAAACTTTGACCTTAAATATATGACAATCTATATGGAAAAAATGTATCAAGTGGGGTCTTGTTAGATTCGTAATAATGTGTATTTTATTAATATAGGATTTTCATAATTTTTTTCATTACGAAATTAAAGATATTTAGTGATATGATAAAAAACTGCACATAAAACGATGATCTAATCTGAACTTATTTTTTCTGAAATAAGTAAAAATAAGGTGAACTAAACAAGACCTTATTAACACAAGAATCTATATCTAAATTCTAAATGTAAGGGCTTTGTAGACGCGTAATAAGTATAAGACTACAAGACCTTGCCAATGCTAAGGTGTCCGCCAAATGAAGTAGTGGCTCAGTGTCTCTTGAATTTCAGTTCGCTTATAGATTGCATCATAGCTGAAAGCTTATTACTCCATCTGTGTCTTAATAAGTGTTACAGTTTAAGCGTAAAAATAAACATTTTAACTTTTCAAATGTATATATACTTAATTTAAAATAATATGATTATACATCTAATAATATAGAATTATCTTACGTGTAACACCATAATTCAATGCTCCTTGTAAAGTATAATTTTGACACCATTATACATATTACCTTTTACTTCCTTATTTGATGATTTTGTAAAATAAGATATCAAAATGATGAAAAGATAGTGATAATCGCCATAATCATGCATGAACACACTATAAAATGAAAATAAACATTTAAGGATGTAGTAATAAACATTTATGCAAATAAAAATAAACATACTCATACAATAAAAAAAAATGAATATTTTATGCAAATTTAAATGTTTATATAAACATATGTAAGTTAAATGTATAACATGAATCAAATTCTAAGTGAATATCTAATAATATGTAAATGATCATAAATTAATAGTTTAATCAAAATTCATTAAAATGATGTTCAATGTAAATGATTATTAACAAAAAATGAAAGTAAAATAGATCATTTGACATAAATGTTGTTCATTTTAATACATCAAATGTTTATGTAATACCCCATATTTTTGAAACGTATTTTCTAATTAGTATTCTCTTAAAAAGGGTGTTTTAGTAATTTATTTTACTATTTGAATATTGGAGCCAAAATGATATTTGAATTTTGGCGCCAAAAGTATTTTAAAAACTCAATTATTATTTTTGGATTTTGGATAAGATTATCATCCATTTATTTTATTTTTAAAATCGGATTATTTATATATATTTCGGATATTTTAACTAATCAAAATTATATTTTAATTATTTAATTAGGAGGTCTGAATTTCCTAAATAATAAGCTATATTTTTGGATTTTCTAAGTGTAGAAAATCTGATTTTCTTAGTGAATTTATTTAGTGAATAATTGGTATTTTCTTAATTAATTATTTTATACAATATATTTTATTTACACAATTATTTTTAATTCCTTAAATCTAGCAAAATAATTTCCTAAATTCTACATAAGGGGTCCGAAATTTTGAGCTATGGAAGCTCAAAATATTCGGCCACCTTGGTTGATTTATGGGTGATTTATTTTGGTAATTTGTATTTTTAATTATTTCCCTTAAATCTATAAATTTCCTTAATTTTATTTCTCCATCTCCTAAATATTTTATCATCTTATTTTCCTACCTTATTTAATCTTTGATTATTCCCCAAGTAATCTCTTTTGCCATTTTATTTTCATGACAAACACAATTTCCTAAATTCTATTATTCTTAATCACCTTAATATCAAAAGTTTCCATATTTCTTCATTCACTTCTCCAAATAATTTCCTTAATTCTTTTTACCATAATTCTTCCCACATTCTCTTGTCATAATTCTTGTATGAGCTAGCCTATAAATACCCCTTCATACCTCTCATATTCTTCACACCAAAAACCCAATTCTCTTCTTCTCTCTTATTCTTCTTTTCCCTAAACCTTTTCATACTTTTCTTCTCCTCTTTTCATACAAATATCACCCTGTTTATTTTTGAAGCCAGTTTTCGGGCACTTCTGGTCAGTTTTTGGTCTATTGACGTTCATAGAAGATTGTTCCTCTCGAAAAATCCTTAATGTTAGGCTCAAGAATCACCCAATTCGGAGTTATATTGAAGGAGTTATGACCTCTGCAAGTTCTGCCTATTCTTTCCTACGAAAATTCAATTCTCTTTAATCCTATTCCTTTATCTTCTTCATGGTTAGTTTTCTAAAATACAAATACCTATTTCAAAGCTATAATTTTATATTAAAGTATTATTTTATAAGAGTTTTATAGTCCATGCACATTAGATTTGAGTTTATGTTGTGATAACCTTATAGTTATGTTATTTGCAAGGTGTATTCGTGATTGAACTTTGAAAGTGCGAAGTGTTGATTGATATTCGGAATCAAGGTTCTTGAGGTTCTTCTTGTGTGATTTTTCTAGCAAAGATCAAGGTACGTTTAGGTGGCTAGATACCTTTGAAAGTGATTGGTTTGAATAACATGTTTTACATGATTTGATTGGTGATTGAATTAAATTGATTTGAATTATGATTTTGAAATAAATTATGTTTGAAGGTATTGATTTTAATAAAAGTATTTTGAATGATTGATTTTTAAATCATGTTTTGAATGGTTTGAATTACTTATCGTGTTTAAATAAAGGAATTGATTTTAAAAGGTTTGTTGAATTAAATAAAAGGTTTTTCAAGGAAGAGTTATTGATTTTGAAAAGTTATTAATATGAGATTTTATTCTCAAGTATCTATTTAAAAGGTTTTGATTTTAAAAGTACGTGAAATTATTAAAAAGGAGTTTGAATTATATTGGAATTTATTGGATATTAAAAGGATTTATTGAACCATTGAATTATTATTATTATTAATGCTTTATAAGCATGTTGGTAATCCCACTATGCGGATTTGGTTTATTGATAAGGCCTTGGACTTTGTATGATCGGGTCTTTCCTCAAGAATAGCCTTGTAATATAAGGAGACTATCTTGGGGGGTGTGCACACTTGGGTGAGGAATTGGATTAAAAGAAATTGGTTCTTAATAAAGGAATTGGTTTTATTAACTATTATTTTGAATATTGAATCATTGGAATCGGTTTTGGAATAATGAGTTTGGAATTTATTGGATTAATTATTGGAATTGATTTTTAAAGCATGTTTGCAAATAAATTGAGTTTACATTATCTTGCACTTATCGTACTTAGCATAATTTGCTAATCCGTATTTCTTATTTTTTTTGGTTCGCCCTGTTTACCGTAATGGTAAGCAGTGTTGACTATTTTCAGGTGGAGTCATGAATGAGCATATGGGAGTCCCGGGATTTGTTCACCTAGTTTAAGAATGTTGGTCTTTATGTTTTATTTTAAGTACTCATGACAATGGTTATTATTGTAGTTTAATTAACAAAAGAGTATTGAAGTTTCCTTTGCAAAGTAATGGTTTTATTTAGTAAGTTTGGTGGCCTTGCGTAATCACGCGGCGGTAATACGCCCAAGTCTATCTCTACGGTATAATTATACGTATTATACTGGTATTTCCGTAGAGAGAGATTTGAGGGTGTTACAGTTTATTTTTAATGTTAAAATTAGTAAAATAAATCGTTTAAAATAAACATGTTTACTTGAGTGTTAATTCTAGATTATTAGGCGATTAAATTGATCAATAAATTCTATGAATAAAAAATAGAAAAAATAATAAAAAAAATTGAGGAGACGGAAAAATAAATTAGTATTTAAGGGTGAATATGATATGATCAACCAATTTCATTGTTGGTGACTTTTCCAAACACAAATTCTCCTACACGTTTTATTGGTCTGATTTCGGGTTTGTTGATATGAACTAAAATAAATTTATAAATGAATTCAAATTAACAAAATAAAACTTCAAACCTATTATGATTTTATCCCGTTACATGAGACAAATTACATTGAAATCATTTACCTATTAACAAATTACATTAAATTGTATGTATATATTATATTACACAAGATTTTTTAAGAAAAAAAAAAAAAATAGTGGGTCAAATTTTTTACAAAATAAATGAATAAATAGTGGGTCAATTGAGACATGTCTAACCACTATAGAGTGTAGAGTAAGTCATTTGTCTAATTGTCAACACTTTTTAGCTTTGGATTGGATTTGTATACCCACTCTTCATTTTGTAAAGAAAATGTGACCAAAAAATAAGCAACTTAAGATAGGATAACAATATCTATCAAATTTATCATCTATTTTCTCATATAATAAACAAGGTCGCATGTTTTTTTCCAATTGAACACTCCTTCTGCATTTGCAAACTCAAATGCAAAATTATATTTTCTATACATTTTATCAACTACATAAACAATTCATAAATGACATTTTTAAAAGCACCATTCAAAGTATATTTGAAATTTTTTTAAAAATCCAATTTTTATTTTTTATTTTTTTATTTTCAACATATTCGTATAAAATTGCTTTTAATATATACCTAGATAGATAATTATTGTACACCTATCATGTATTATTACGGACATGATGTTTACATATAGCTTTATGTGTTTGCTTATAAAAACAAGAAAATTTTAGTAGAGACATGAAATTTTTTGATTTGGATTTGTTGAGAATGAGATTATTTACACTTTGACAATGATGTACTATAAAAAAACAAGCCCTTAATGAAGACACAAGGACTATTAATGTCATTCTTAAAAGATCACATACTAAAACCTGGAAGGCATGTGATGCTTACTGTAATTAAAGATTCAAAAAGGAGAATACATATGAGGACACATAAATTAGATACCATGTTTAGCTAATTTTTTTTATAAAAAAAAGGAATATAAGATGACCCATATCTAATTGATTCCGGCTATTTTACACCTATTTAACTTGAAACGAAAAAAATCTTCATATGCCTCGTTCTATATATTTTTTTTCTACTGAAACTATGCACCGTGCCTAGATCTGTCAGTTTCTGTCCCGAATCGTTAAACCCGACTGTTTCAAACCGATCCAAAACAGAACTGAAGTGTTAAAAACATGTTTTTTGGAAACCAAACACCAACCCGACCCAATTTTTTCTAACCTGAAACTGAACTGAACCGAATTTGTGCGAATCGCTACTAACCCAACTCGTTATCAAGTCAAACCGTTACAACCCGAAACTGAAAACAACCCCAACCGATTACGTCTGAATGACTGAACCCGATAGTAACCCGACCCATTTTAAACTGAAAACTATTTAAACTCGACAAAAATCTGATAACCCTGAATTGGTCCAACCCGTAACCCGTTGTGACTGAATCATTTACAACCCGTAACCCATTATGGCTAAATCATTTCCGACCCAAAACTCGTTGAAACTGAAATTTTTACGATTCGTAACCCGTTGAGTCCAAATCGTTTACGACCGGTAACCCGTTATGATAAAGTAGTTAACAACGCGTAACCCAATATGTTTATGATTTGATCCATTTGAACCCACCACTCGATAAACCCAACTTATTAATGACTTAACTTGATTATAACATGACTCGTTCCTATCCAGTATCTGACTAACTCGACTCGATAATGATCCGACTCGATTTTAACCCAATATGATTTGGGCTGAACCCTACTTCAAATTAGGTAAACCCGTTTTCAAACCGACCAAGTTCAATCCAAACCAATTATGACCTGAAGCGATAATGAATAATGGACCCCAGATTTAACCCAATCTGTTTTGAACTGAAACCCATTTTCAAACCGACTCGGTTTAGCCCAAACTGATTATGACCCGAACTGATTACAAATTGACCCGATTAGAACCCGAACTGTTTTGAACTGAAACCCAATTTAAACTGGCTAAACTCGTTTTCAAACTGACGCGGTTAATCCCAAACTGATTCAAGTCGGGTCAATTTGGGTTTTGGGTCAACACTTTGAGTTAAGTTCGAGTCGGATCAATTTGATGAACCAATTTTCGGGTTGGGTCAAGTTCGGTTCGAGTCAAGTTCGAGTGGGGTCAGTTCAGGTCAGACCACCAAAAATAAATTTACTCAAAAATATTGTGGGAAAATTCTCTTTTATTTCAATAATAATTTATACTCCTTCTGTCCAATGATACTTGACACAATTTCCATTTTCGTTCGTCCCAGAATACTTAACACGTTACTAAACATGGAATAAGACCACTAAAAAAAAAATCCTACCTTTTCTCTCTCCTCACCTACACCATTCTTATCCCACTAGTGTTCTTGTAATATAAAAATACAAAAGAGAATCTTTTATACAATAAACAAATGTTTTTTTTAACAAATGTTTTAAATACTCACTACAGGTCCATTCCACATCCCAAGTATTATGGGACAAAGGGAGTAATATTTAGAAAATAAAGTAAATTCTTTAAAAAAAAAACGTGAGTACCTAAGGAAAAAGCCCTAGAATCAGTAATTCACCATCACACCCTATTCACTTCAAGTATCAGGTTTGTTAAATTGTGCAATTATATGAATACTATACTAGTTTCATTACTTTTCTCTCCGTTTTTAAATACTTGCTCAACTTTCCTTTTTCGACCATTTTAAAATATTTGCTTCATTGCTTATTTGAAAATCTTTTCTAATATTTAACTTATTTCTTTCACCTAGTGGATCCAACATAAATCATATTTTATTTATTTCATATTCTTTCTTCTCCAATTCTCTCAACTACTTTTGCTTTTTACAATATTTTATTCTTCCTCCTACCCCCACTACCTCCATATTTTATTACTTTCTCCAATTTCTCCTAAAACTCCGCTCATAGAGAAATGGAGCAAGCAGACCCGTATCTGAGCCGGGGCAACCGGGGCGGCTGCCAAGAGCCCATAAACAGAGAGACATATGTAGTTATAAACAAACTGCTGATAGAGATAATTATACTTGTTTGTGTAGCTTGGTGGTCAGAATTTTTGTGTAGGTTAAGATTCTCCTTGCTGTCAGGAGTTCGAATACCAGGCTTCACCAGATGAATTAAACTAGATTGTTTGTTCCAAGAACTCGCGATAAAAAGAATTCATATCTATATATTAAAAAAAAAAAAGTTATATTTTTAGGACCCAAATACATTAATTCACCCTGAGTCTCTGAAATCTCAAAAACGGCCCTCGAAGCAAGTATTTAAAAATGGAGAGGGAGTATATCATAATTAAAAAGAGAAAATATACAATGATCCTTAAATTTAATAATATCAACTATTGGGTGATCCCACTATTTTCTTGAAAGAAATCAAAACAGACCTCAAACCACTTCAGTTGAGTACCAAAAAATAAAGTCATTCCATTCGAAAAACAAAAAGGGTTTGAAGTCCAAATTTTATTCCAGCGCAAACGTCAAAGAAAGGAAGCAAACAACAAAGAATAAAGAACGCTTAACAGTAAGGAGATGGAGCTTTTGGTTGAGCAGTACGTTGGTTCGAGAAGCTGAGAAGGGGCTCATTGGGGAGAATCAGGAAGAGTATCTGACTAAAATTTAATTCCAAATAACAAGGTATTTTTAAAACACAATTCATGAGTCGAAGCATGAACAACTCTACATCTAAACACGTATGATAACATTGCTTCCGATTAGTAACTCCAAGATGAAAACATTTGCTGTCATTGATTTTTTCACATTGTTACTCATAAAATGTTGTTATGGTCGACACACAAGGGAAACAACTTCCCATACCATGGTACAAAAGGCATATCTAACCAACAAACATAACAGATTACCATGACTTGCAGTGAACGAAACTACAATCTAGTTGACACCAGAATCTATATCTAAATGTGGGCTTTGTAGACGCCAATGCTATAGGTGTCTGCCAAATGAAGTAGTGGCTCAGTGTCTCTTGGATTTCAGTTCGCTTCTAGATTGCATCATAGCTGAAAGTTTATTAACCTCGTATAACAATCCTGCGGAGAACAAGAAGCTGAAACGAAAATTTCACTGGTTAAGTTCATTCCAAAATTGAAGCGTTTCATACAGAAACAAAATCCTCAGGCAGAAAATAACTTATTATAAATTAAAAATCATTACAAGGCCCCTGGAGTAAACAAAAAAAAAAAAAATTGTAAACACATGCTAGATGTTATGTAGAAAGAACAGCAGAAATCCATGATAGAGAAAAGTTTTTATTCATGTGTTGATGGTATTACAAAACTAGAGTAATTGACCAATGAGAATACTTCGTAACACAGAATAGTATGTTGCTCACTTGCTCTTATTGGTAGATTCACAAAAATCATAAGAGCAATTTTTTTTTTTTTTTTTTTTTTTTTTTTTTTTTTTTTTTGCATAGGCTGTAATGCTGTATGCAGATAGGTTTGCTATTAATGAGAGTCTCTTTGGTATTGGCCAATTGTTTGGCTCTTCAAGTCTTCATAGACATTAGTCATTACCACACCATTGGCTCCACTGCCCTTTCGACACCCCCCCCCCCCCCCATCATTTCCCCTTCCCAGTGACAGCTCTACCTTCCCTCTCCTTGGTCCATTGCATTCCCCTGGTCACTTCACCTTTCCCCCATTCTACCCTCATCAAACCAATCACTAGTAAGTCTTTTCCTTCTAGTGGGTGCTCAAGCTCTCCCTTCTTGCCTCACTCTTTCCAAATAACCAAACTCAATCAAGAGTCAAGACCTCTTTCTTTACTTAAGTAAGCCTCTCAGTGTATTAGGGCCTATATTTATGTGTATATTGTATAGCTCACGGGCCTATCTCATGAGCCCTAATCTCTTGTTAGGATTGTATAAATACGCTTCCCATACTCTAATGAAACTACGAAAAACCATTTCGTGACATGGTATTGGAGCCAATCAAATTCTAATCCCTAAATTTCTAAATTCTAAATCCCTAATTTTCTATATTCTACATTCTTAATCCCTAAATCAATTTCTGCAATTTTTATTTTTTAATTTCTGGTTCGAATTCTACAACAGTACTACGGATTTTCTACTTCTCCTTATTGCTCGATCATGGTGAATGACACTAATATTACGTCTTCTTCTATTTCTTCCAATCGTAAGTTGAATCTCTATTGCACTCATTGTAATCGTACGGGACATGATTACGATGGTTGTTTTCTTGTTCATGGCCTACCCGAATGGTGGCTACAAAAATATGGTAACCGAGGACGCTCGACTGCTGCTTCATCGGAGACCAATGCTACTGCCTTGCCCGCTACAACTGCTCTGCCTACTACTGCACTAAACACTGCTACTGCACTACCCGCTGCTACTGTTCTGCCTACTACTAACACGTGACACAGTGACTCAGTGCTATCCTAACAAGTCAGTGAAAAATACAAAACCAAAACCCTTTCTTTCAAATAACATTGGCAGATTTTTGGACAAATGTGATGCAAAAAATACTCAAGCGGTGATCTTTTGCCTCAAAATCCTTAAAATTATTAGAACATGTTAGACCTGATTTTGATTTATCTAAACTATATTTTAAATGCAAATTGAAATTTTCAGGCCTTATTGGAACTTATCACCCTATTCAAAATTGGTTCAATCTAAATTTTCTCTGCTTAAGTGAAAGAAAAGACATCCTCAGTTGAACATGTTCGACCTAGAAAATCTTACTGCTTATAAGAAAGTTCTAGCAATCCACTAAAAAGAAATTGGAGAATGGGGTAATCTAGTTTCATGTTTTTTCGTATCATGCATAGGTTGCAAGAATGAATAAATGTACTAAAGAATCAACTCTAAATTTTGGACCAAGATCATGCGCCAAATTTAGTTGCTAAAAGGAACCTTTGAAAGGTCTATAAGTGTAAAAAGGTCAATCTAATATTACCTTATTGATGCCCAATCGATTCATTTAACTAGAAAGCCAAGCTGATAATCGAGATTCATTCTTTATAACTCTTTCAATTGAATCCGAAAGCTTACACGAGAATTTATTTAGATGATAAAGATAAGTCTTACAAGTGTGAAAGCAATTTAAAGTTAAAAAATACCGACAGAATGGAAAGTTTTAAACCAAGCAATTTTTGAACAATTCAATTTTTTTTAACTTTTTTTTGTTTGAACTTTAAAATAACACAAAGTAATTTACAAGATAAGATAAAAGGAGCATAAATTAATAAAATTGTTTACGAGCACAAGCAACTAAATGATTCGTGAACCTTAAGGAATGAACATTCCTTTCTTCATGGTCATTTACCAACAAAATTTGAAAATGTTTTCAAATTTAGTTTATATATTAAATTAACTAGCAAACACACACAAACACAAACACACAAAAAAAAAAAAAAAACATGTTCATGGAAATTTTCATTGTTTATCTTGTATTGTCAAAGAAGCTTGGCCCAGAGGTGTCATTATATACCGCACTCTCTTGATACTGCCATGTAGCATATATCCCAACAGGTAGATCACCCTTTAAAAGGTTAACAATAAATCACACATCCAACGTTTGAAAGCACACTTGGAATATATGCCCATATATAAAGCATATTCACTATTACAGCTCAGACACTCGGGTATCGTGTCCAATTTAGCCATTTCAAGAATAATTTCCATTAATTTGGCGCAAAAGAATGGTCAAAGTATCCTATCCATGTCTAAGGATCCAACATGGGTACTAAAAACAAATTGAAGACTTCGAGTAAAATAGATTACACATATTTGTAATAAAATCAATGTACAAATCAAACAATCAATTATTAAAAATTTAGGATTCATTTGCATACCATGTTGTGATACAAACTCGGTGGACAGTACCAGCAACAACAAGAGCGACTAATTCAGCAACTATAACTGCAAAAAAGAAAAAAAAATATATATTAAAGCCAAGCATTACAAAATAGTTCATATTATCAACTTTTTTTTCTTACACTAAGTTTGGATAGCAATTGTTAAAGGAAAGGGAGGGCAGGAAAGGAGAGGGGAATTGGGAAAGACAAGGAAGTGAGGTGAGGGAATGAAAGTGTGAAGAAAGGGAAGTGAGGAAATAAATGAGCTAAGAAACTCCTTCCAATTATTTACAACATTGGAAGAGCTTAGTTTATTTAAAGGGAAGGAAAATAGATCCTTCCAACTCCCTTCCCTTACAAACATGGGAAGTTGAATCCCCCACTTTCTATTTGGTCTTCAAATTACCCTAACCTGACACTCTTGACGTGTACCTTCTGTATGATTTTCTTTGTTCAACATTTCTATATGTTCGACAAAGCTTCATAGGGATAACTTACTCCCCACAAAGAAATATATTTTCTGTTCAAATAAGCAGAGCATAGCACAACAAAAGAAAGATTGAATTTACCAGCACCCCAGCCAGTTTTGGTGCCACTGGACTCTTGAAAATTCGCAATGAACTGCAGTAGAAAATAAACAAACAGAAACACATATTACTAATCAAGCTAAAATTAAGTCACATGCAAGACCAAATATCTCATAGTATTAGAACTAGAGCTCAAACAAACGAAAAATTAGATGGCAAACTCACAATGAAGAAGAAAAGAAACAATAGAGAGCTAATGAACCCTCCAAGAATGGTGAATAACTCTGATGATGCTAGCTTCCCTCTATAGATCACTTCAAGTGAAAGAACCACAGTGAACATAAAAAAGGAGAGCAGCATCGAATTTCCGGTGCTCGCCATTGCCCTTTATTCAAGAGGAGAAAATGGCAATCTTAATAATATGTAATTACAGAAATAACAACCACAGCAATATAGCAAAGACTCAAACCAATGCAATGTCACTAATCGGGACAAGACATCGTATTTAAGCAAGGAAGCAATCTAGTTTTATTCCGACTAATATATATATCGATCATAGTAATAGATGACTTAACACTCAATTGATTATAATGCCACTTTGAATATCCATACAACGTTTCGAGTCCGAAAATTACTGACCATCTTCATTGCTTAAGTGCTAAATATCTAGGTCTACTAAAATTCAGATCAATTCCATAATAATGATATCAATTCATCAGAATTTCAACAGATTTATCAACCAAAACCTAAACATAGGAACAATAATTAATCAATAATGTTTGATACTAATTCAGCTAACAAATTGGTAAAATATGCATCAATAATCACGGAATTAACAAGATAAGCAGCCATTATAGGGGAGAAATCTGGAAAATATGCGAGAAATTAAAGCAAGAAACTAAATAATTAGAAGCAATCAAACAAACATTCGAAAAATGAATCATATATAATTTGAACAGTAACACTAAATGGATCGAAGAATTTGAATATGAGAGCAGTGCGATTTTTGAAGAGAGAGATTGAAGAGCTTACCAATCAAATCGGCAGCACAAGACAAGAGAAAGAGTGTGGAGATGTTGGGAGATGGAAGGTATGGAAATTAAAACCTCTCGCGTTGTGGATTTCTGGAAAATAAGGAGTTCTTGAGGGTGATATAGTAATTTTAATCCGTACTTTTATTTTAACCGTGGAAAAAGGACTGAGCACCAGTCCAAATCCAGACCGGAATGAATCGGGACTGGAATCGGAATTTTAAAAATCTAAGGACTGAGGACTCCACCAGTTAAATACGGTCCGGGTTTGGTATAAATCATGATTCATGACACATGTCATGATATGATTAATTGACTAACGACCGTTTAACTCCGTTACTCATTAGGATTAAATTATGACACAGGTCATGATATGATTAATAACTAATGGTTATTTAACTCCGTTAGTCATCAGGATTAAATCATGACTCATATAATGATATGATTGGTTTATTTTAATAATTTATTTTAATTAATAAAATTAATATTTTTTCTCGGTTTTCGTGACGAAAACCGTTTGGCTAAAGTTTTGGAGGTTATTTTGAACTTTTATGGAATCAAATTAATCTTAAAATTGACAAAAAAATAACGTAAATGTCCCACTTTGTGTGTCATTAGATATCTCGATTAGCGAGTCATTATTTTTTAACCATGAAAATCGACCGGTTATGTTTTAGAGGTCATTTTAACCCTTTATGAATTCAAATTAATCTCAAAATTGGTATTTACATTAATTATTAAAGTGCATTTAATGAAATGAAATAACTAATTAAATATATACATAGTAAACATAAATAAGCTTTGATCGAACTCAAACCCAAATAGTCTATTGATTGACTTGGTACATTTACAACCCGTCAACCCCTACAGTGCTACACCTACCTACCCAAAGAATCAAACCTCTTCCTGTTTTTACAAACCCAAGACCAAAAATAGCAATTCTTTGTTGCAAATCATCAAGCCATAAATTTTCTCTCTCCTCTGACCAGTGCCCACAATTTCTGGGTTACAAAATTCCCAGATCTAATTACATCTTTGACATTTCCCCATAAATCCCATCACAATCACACCCCATTCCCTCTTTCTCTCTCCTCTTTCTCCTTCGATCTCTCCGTCATTCCCTTTCCCCCCTTCTCATTATATATACACCTCCCTTCTCCCCAAAATGTCTAACTTTTACCATTCCTCAAAACTCTTCCTTCCAATCCAAACATGAACTCCGATTCCCTCCGTAACAGAAAACCACCACTCAACGGTATTAGTAACGGTAACAGTAACAGTAACGGTAACGGTGTTTACTACAGTGACGGTGACAGAATGACGGTGATGAAAGGGAAGAAAGGAGGATTAAAAGGGTTTATGGAAACGGCGTCGTTTATGAAGTGGGGGATTGATGACGTGGCTGGGGTGTTGAAGTATCATCCATTGCCCTGCTTTTTTGCGGTGGCGTTGCTTTTCTTTATGGGTGTTGAGTATACTTTACGCATGATTCCGAGCGATTCTCCACCGTTGGATGTTGGCTTTGTTGCCACTCGTTGGCTTAATCATGTCCTGTCTACTAGTCCATCTCTTAATACCCTCCTCGCCGCTCTTAATACGGTATCTAATCTGTTTTCGTTTATGTTTAATGTTTCTATTTTACACTCGAGTGTACCAATGTTATATATTTTTTTATCGATCGGATTTAAATGAGCTGATGCCTATGTAGTCCTTTGAATATGCAATGGACGGTATCCGTGAACATAATAATAAGGTAAGTCTAATGGAACTAGAAAAATGTAACTACGTGAAAGTAGTAATTGTGGTGATTTTAAATTAATGACTGATATTGTTACGAGTGATAATAAATAATAATCCATTGATTAAGAGAAGTTAGCTAATTAAGTAATCAGATAATATTGAGTGGACTATTAGAAATAAAAAATAAAAAATAAAAAAATATTGAGTGGATGAAGTTTATACCCTCTCATTTCTTGATTAATATGGTATTTTATGATTTTATCATTGATGAGTTGATGGATGAAAGTTAAAAGATTTTTTGTTTTTAGAATTTGAAAATTGGAGAATATTTATCTCAATGACTTCAATATATGGATTATGGAAAAGAATTATTTTCTTGCCTAATCCATGGTTAAGATAAGGAAGTTAAGTGATCAGATAATACGAAACGAATTTAAGTTTTTGGGCTCTCATACCACAGAAAATATGGGGATTTTTATCTTTTTTGTAATTGATAGATGAAAAAATGTTGAGTATCAATATTATTTTTGCCTCATTAACCCAAATATAGGTATTTTGGAAAAGCTTTAATCTTCTTACCTAATCACACTCTTTTTCTTTGTCATGTACTCAATTTGGATAGAAAGAAGTATAGATAGGAAAATGGGGTTGAAGTTTTAAATTATTGGTTTAGGGGATTGGGGGGTTGGGATTAGTTGAATGTCATGTAGTAACTTAAATTTTGGGTTGTTCAGTTAATTATTTAGTTGATTAATTTGATAATGATAGGTGTTTGTGGGGATGCAAACTACATACATTGTGTGGGTTTTCCTTGTAGAGGGACGAGTGAGACCTGGACTTGCTGCCTTGTTTATGTTCACTTGTAGAGGAATTCTTGGTTATTCTACTCAACTACCGTTGCCTCAGGTATATTTCTTGTCTTGTCATCAAACACTTCGCTGCACCTATTTTTCTTTAATTTTCGACAAACACCCCCTTAACTATTTTTGCTTAATTACCCATTAACTAGTGCTAATTTTTATATTTATCTCCTGTTCAAAGTTTCTGATGGTAATTACTCATGTTGGTTGCTTAGTCTTGTGGGTGTGTAAATATATACTTTCTCCATTTCTTTACATTTGCAACATACACTTTATTACGGTATTTAAGAAAAGTGGACTTCACATGATATAATACATACACTTAAAATGGGGTTAATTGGTTGTAAGGAGCATAATCAAGTGGGCCATGTGCTTTAAGTAAAGGTAATAATACAATTTTCACCATAAAAACTTTCCTTTTATAATGTGTTGCAACTATTGTAACATTTCTATTTTAGGGAAGTGTTGCAAATATAAAGAAACGGAGGAAGTATATGTTAATTGAAGATTGAAACCTGTTTTCACTTTGTCCCTCAATAATCTGTGTGTTTGCTTTTACCACAAAGAGTAAAATTAGTGATTAAATATGAATCAAATAATTGAAGGTTGGTATATGGAGACTTGTTGGAGAAGAAGGATGGTTGATATGATGAAGATGAAGTACATCATTGTGGCCTTGTGGGACAACATTATAACACTGAAATTGTACAATTATTCTCTAGTCATAACTTTCAAGTTTTGCCATTCGACTTGTCTACGTATGACAGTATTTACTATTAACAGTAATAGTAGTTGCTAAATCCCTCTTTAAAGGCCGCCTTACTAGTTGTAGCATGAACTAACTACTCTATAAAGGCCGCCTTACTAGTTGTTGCATGAAAAACTCCCTCTTTATAAGCCAACCTTTTTGGTTACAGTAGCATTTATTTGCTACCTTCCTCTTTAAGTGCCCAACCGTTTGGTAGTTTCTGTTGTTTAGTATTTTTCTTTGTGTAATAGTAGTACTATTTATAGAAAGTGATAGTATATTTATGAAATAGCAGAGGATGTGGTTCATTGAATATATTTCACAGAATTGTACTTCTTGTTACCTGTATTTATTGTCATAATTGGAAGATGAATGAAATTGCAATAAAGTTCATGTGGTTGCAAACCTCTAATTATTTAGCTTCTCCCATGTTCCTTGGTGCTCGGTGAGAATTTTTACCTACCCTAGTTGGCCATATTGGGACCATAGTTTTAGTTTTTTCATTATGGTTGTTCTATCTTTTTTGGAGGGTTTAGCAGAATATTCAAATAGATCTATATGACCTACAATAGCAAGATGTTAAGCGTCCTGTTGCATTGCCAGCATTATTGGCTTTTGGCACTTGTGTTTGTTTTGTCATACAACTTTCATATCCCATACCATAGTCCGGATATTGCTTTCACATTCTTGACGACACGTAGCAAAGGAAACAAGCTAGGGGATAGATGATTATGTTTAAGATTAAGACTAAATATGACTATGTTATTGTTATCCATGCCATTAATGCATCTTCTTGGCATGAGCTGATCTGGTCAGATGTTCCCACCCTAAAAATTTTAGCTGTCATGATGTGGATTGAACCTTATATTGTTGGCCTTTGTTGTCAGGACTTTGTGGGTTCAGGAGCAGATTTTCCGGTAGGAAATGTGTCTTTCTTTTTGTTCTACTCAGGGCACGTTGCGAGTGCTGTGATTGGATCTTTAGACATGAGGCGCATGCAAAGAAGGGGATTGGCATGGACATTTGATTTTCTTAACATCTTGCAAATAGTTAGACTGCTTGGAACAAGAGGTCACTACACAATTGATCTAGCTGTTGGTGTAGGAGCTGGTATGTTATTCGACACTCTTGCTGGAAAGTACGAGGAGAGCAGGAAAATTTCAGCGGCACCTTCCCCTACTAATGGAGTCTACTCTTCAATAAGGTAGTTTTAAAAAGAATATGAGGTATGGCTGGGCAGGGTAGGTCCAGGCAATGTATGCATAAAAATGTAAACATGGTTGGTGCTTGAGTTCAGTCTTATTTAAAACTAAAGCTAGATGTACATTATTGAGTAATGGCTAATCTCAAAGGGTTCTTTCATAATTTTAACTGCATTTTGTTGAAATATTCTTGTTTTAGCTCACAATATACACATTTACTGTGACTTCAACCATTGTGATTTAAATTTACTAATTTCTTTAGTTCTCTATTCTGAAGTCTTCTGCTGTAAATCTAGCTGAAGAACCGAAAGAGGGCATTTTTTTTTTTTTTTTTTTCATATGTTAGATCTAACAGAGTTTCAATTCTTTGTTGACTAAGAGGTATACCTGATCACCTGTTTTTTGGTGACATTAAATGCTAAGTTTTTCTACTTTTTAACTACTCGTATTAGTCGTGTACGGAGTATTTTCCCGTTTCACTAAAATTGCAACAACTTCTTAGGCAAGAAGAGAGAGAGGAAACAAGTGGGTATTAAGAAAGGTTGTGTGATACATCCATGAGTATAGACTATAGACAGATATTTATCACACTGCTCAGTACAAAAAGGGTATAATTACGATTTTAATTCGAAGAGCAATCTTTTACAGTAAATTGGAGTTTCTATATCCCGTTGTAGTAATTCTTTGATATAACAAAAAGATAGGCGGGTTTATCTGCTTTGATATTTACAGTATATGAGACATTGTACTCAAAACTATTGATCCTCTGAATCTGATGAATACGGGGGACATGACCCATCGTCTACGTTGGCAAGTGGGTTAAACATATGCGAGCTTGGATCCAGGCAACCCGGTACAAGGTCCAAATTACAGCGATCACCCTTCATGTAATACAGTTATAGCTGAAGTTAGGATATGCCTTCTTAAACGGAGTTCAAACTTCACTATTATAAAAGGCTTGGACAAAGATATAAACTGCATCACTTACCCCTTCGGCGGTCAGATTGCCAGCAATGGCACATCTCGTGATGACAATGTTTGCGTCTGGAAAGATTGCCTTGTCACAAGCACCCTCTTTGCTCAACTCTTCTGCTAGGCCCTGTATTGTTTTCAAGAAACCAATCAGAAACCTGTTACAGTTTAATGACAACAATGAATGCAGGTATTGTCACACTTTGACGAACACAGCAGGTACATCAAGCCAAACACCGACCATAATCAAATCTTTTGTGTTTTTTTGTTATTGATGGCAGTACATTTTAGTTTTTCTAGCATTAAGGTCTCTACCATCACTTTGGCGCAAATGATGTTAAGTTATGTAACCTTTGTTTACTCTGAAACAGGCCGGGAAACTTGTCAGTTTTGACCAGATACGATAGCCAGGCCACTCCACTGACACATCTTAACCGACAGACACGGTTTCAGATTTTCAGAAGTCAGAACTGTCATTCATCCCACTCTGTACTGTTACCTGAACTCAGATCTATGTTTTTATTAATGTTACATATACTCATTTAGGGACGAAAGGAGTATGTATGCATACCTGACCAGTAGGCAGTAGCTATATCAGAATGACCTATGTGCTGGGGTTTATTCATGACCAGTAGGTAGCATGAAATCTGGTCTTAAGTGGTTATGTCGCTACAGCTAAAGCTTTACTTTTTTTTTCAGCAACTGTACATACATTACTGAATCTCTCTCAGTCGGCATCTCCATAAATCTTATACGAAATATATGATTTATAAGTTTGATGTTGCTAGTAAAATCTAGTCTACATTCTGAATCCTAGGCTGTGAGCAAAAAAAAGATCCTTAAGCATACCTCATTAAAGAAACTGACTGGTTTGTTTTGCAAACCTTTGGGAATTTGAAACTGCAGTCTGTAAGGACCATCCCACTCGGAACCGTTGGTGAAGGAGAAGATCAAGTTCATAGCTGACATTATACATCACATAATTGTATATTAGCAAAAAATATCCAAAGGTTACACAAAGACAGGTGAAGTGGTGAAATAAAATACATACCATGCTTAGGAATGCATATTTGAATGGTATAGATCGGAGCATCAGCTTTGCCTCTCGATTTTTTGAGCATCGCTCTTGGTTCACCACCACACATAATTGGCTGATTAAAACCACCTGTTTAATCAGATCAAGCATTAACATTGTATGCCGGAAAATTATGATTGGAGCTGCACTAAATATCCTAAAAGGGAAATACATTACCATTAAAGGCAATTCCAAATTCTTCATTAGGCTCAAGTTTGGCAGCAGCTGGATTGTAAAAAGTTCTGAGTCTTTCTCCCTATCAATTTAACAACTGAGTTTGTCAGGTGAATGATCTAATGTAGAATTAAGTAAAACGAGGCGATGAAGATATATATACCGCAGTTGGAGGAAGGCCGTTCATGGTTTTCCAAAACACAGGAGCCATTCCGAGCTCAAATTCAGCCCATTTAGGCAGCACAAACCTACAAGAAGCAAAAATTGAAACAGAGAATATACATCAGGTTGTTGCAGTGAGTAATTCATACATGTCACATATAAACATAATATGCCTTTAACTCAAACGAACTTTATTTATCAAAGGATTTTGTATTATATAATCTCCCTAAATTAATTTGTACAAATGTACAATAGCTAGATTTGGTATACATACTCCTTTGTCTCATCTTTAGGACTTGTTGCGACAGCTGCTTCTGTCGCAACAGCTCTAACTTGTCGATCCTTGATGCTAATAACTCTGTTCCGTGTTATAGAACTCTCGCGCAGTGGACTACCAATAAAATTATTACCTGCATTAAGAAATAAAATTTTCATTTTCAGCATTTGAGGTATGGATTTTGGTCTAATATTATATTTTGAGCTGCTAACGTTCAATTACTGATACAGATAAACAATCATGTTCTGAAATTTACAGAAATACTTTGGTTATAAATTTGAAAAATAGATAGTTACCTAGAAGTAGACTACCGGGGCTTCCATTACTAGCCGGAGTAAGCTGTTTTGACACAGCAAAAATCGCGGTAGCTGCTGTTGCTGCCATTGATCAGTCAGTTACTTGGAGTTTCAGCTCGAATTTACTGGCTTTCTTTTGTTTACAAAATTCTGTACAAATTTTAGTTCATCACTTTGATGGGAGATATAAGAGGGTGTTAATAGCAAATAACACATTGATGTGTTGAATTTGGATAAGAGAACAAGAAAGAACCACACAAAATCAGGCAAAAATATCTGTCCAATGACAAACATGCAGACAAAGAAGTCAATGTATGTCTGTAAGTGTAACTGTCAAATTTGAACAATGTAAAAAATCTACCTTAAAATATCTAAACAAGTGTAGAATATCTAGGAATATAATGGGTGGATTTAATTGATCTTATAATACTCTAATCTCCATACTAAAAAAAAAAAAAAAAACTTGTAATTCAAACCAAAAACACATGTTCATTTGTAAAAATAAAAAATAAAAAACTTGTCGACTTGTCGTATAAAGTAAAACATAAAGTAAATAAACATATGTTTCATAGTTCAAATATCAAAACCAAAGATCAAACACAGAATTCGATTGTTATTTAGACAAATGCACCATGACCATTGTGCACCAAATAATTTGCAGTGGCCACCAACTTGGCTTCCTATCGGTTCGTCAATACGGTCATACACAAACTTAATGGGCTCATATTTATTGGGCCTTATGCATGCATATTAATGGGCCTTAGGCCTGCATATTAATGGGCCTTACTATGATAGGGTACCAATATGATATCCTGCACAAGGATCCAAATACAACGGCAGTTTGGAACCATTTTATAACATCTTCATGACCTCATCAATTGCCAGTTTGCCACTAACTTAGACGGAAATAATTCTCATTTATAAAGTTTGCCACAAAATTAATTAACGTATAAGAAAGTTGGGAATTAGAGCAAATTTTCTCGAATGCAAAGAGTTTTTTCCTTGCAAGTTAGTGCAAATTGACGATATCTGAGTAATTGGCTTCCAAATTCGCAGCAAATTTTATTTAGAATTCTGTTTGTCCAACACTAATTAATACCCCGTTAGACATTTAAAATTTAAACATTAATTAATACATATAGCATTACCCTTTTTAAAAACGTAAACGGATAAATCTTTATAATAATTCGTCTTATTTGAAGTTTTATCGTTAAGTTGTTTACCAATCAAGTTTAAACCCTTATGTCATCGTAAAATGTTACGAGTATATTTAGATGAACGTCTAACATTTGGCAGGAAAGAGTTCACTTTATAGACCTAGCGTTTTCCAACCACAAATAACTTTTGTATATATACACGCTTGCTCTATTTTAAATATTCCATGTTTCATTCTAATTGTGTTAACTACTCTCACCGTGTTTAAATAATGAAATGTTTTGACTTTTACGGATTTAAGAAGGTTAAATTAGTTGAATTTATTAAAATATAGGTTGTGGCCTGTGGGATATAAGTTTGAGGAGAGTGAAAAAGAATAGGTTTTGTGGGGACCAAAAATAGAGAGAATTTTATTAAAAACTAGAGAGAAGTTATTAAAAAATGATACGTTTCATTTATTTAAACATGATTGCAAAAGTAAAACGTTTTATTTATTTAAACACGGAGGGAGTACGTAGTATTACAAAGTTTATTAAAGCTAATGTAGTAATGTGTGATTTGGATGAAGCAACTTACTACATTTTATATGAAAGAAAATGCGTGTTTAAAATTTTTTAATAAAAATTATGCAATAAGTTTTTTTTAAAAATGGTAAATAATTTGTAAGGACATTTTAATTATATTTTTGGTAGACAACAAACACTAGAGTGACTTATTTGTTAATAAAAAATAAAAAAATATTTGTCCTCTCAAACGTTCTTCATATCAAAATATATTACCTCCTGAGTTCATAATGGTTTTCATTTATTTTTTTATTATCGTTAATTTAAAAATATCTATTTTCCATCATTTATTTTTACTATGGACTATTACATAAACAAACAATACCATCTAAAACTAAGAGAAACAACGTGCATATAATTCATCACTTAGGCTAAAAAACTACTCCAAGTCTCCAAGTTTTAATTACAATATGTCAATATGAACGGAAAACATAAGGTTGAAAGAGACGACAAGTGGCATACACATTTTACGTAATGTAAGTTACGCATGTAATCGTGTATTTCTTACCCCTTAATCTAGCTATCAATCCACGTTAGACAACTTACATTTCTCTATCAAATCTTTTGGCTATTGAAACGAACCTTATGATTGAATTAAAAATAACCTCTTCAAACTCCTTAAAAACCTATATAAATATAAAATCCATTAATACTCTAAGTCACAATAACAATAACACCCATTTATTCATGGCTATAATGTCATCAACTTCAAACTCCAAACTAAACCCATCTCTCATTAGCCTTTCTTCCTCAAATGAGGCAACAAGTGTAAGGAAAAGATCATCAACGAGTTTAGAACCGGAATTGAGATCGTATTCTCATAGAATATGGCGGTCTAATGTTGTAGTGAAGAACCCAGGGAATGTGTTTTCGGAATGGAAATGGGAATCCTTATCAGTTGGGACATTAAGTGCAGTCGTGATTATTCATGTGTTGGCTCTTTTTGCACCATTTACATTTAATTGGGGTGCATTTTGGGTGGCTATAGTTCTATCTTTGGTAACCGCGTTATTTGGTATCTGTCTTTCATATCACCGGAATTTGACTCACAAAAGTTTCAAGTTACCCAAATGGCTTGAGTATTTCTTTGCTTATTGTGGGGCCTTAGCACTCCAGGTTGGTTACACTTGAAAATAATAGTCACATTGTCGTATTTTGAAGTATGATCAAATTGATAAGTAGAAGTACTTGATAATATAGCAAAAAGGGTTCATGAATAGTTAAATTAAATAGAGAAAAAAGGACCACAATATTATGGTGACATTTTTTTTGTCTTCTTATTATTAAAGTTGTTAATTAATATGGTTTGATTTAATTTGTCTATTATTTTTTTTCAGGGGAGTCCAATTGATTGGGTGAGCACACACAGATTCCACCATCAATTTTGTGATACGGAGCAAGACCCACATAGTCCTCTTGATGGATTTTGGTTCAGCCACATGAATTGGTTGTTTGATGCTAACGTTATTATTGAAAGGGTAATGTTTTAATATAGGAAAATTAGTTTGAAAAAGCATAATTATTTCACATTTTTATTAGTAAACAACTAAGAGTAAACTTAGCTAAAAAATATTTCAATTTATCAGCATTTTGTCAATTATTTAATATGAACAGATTATTGATAGTTATTACGTTCCAATATTGGACATTGTACGAAGAAATTTATAAATTTATATAATGATTATTAATTAAGGATCGTATTCACTTAAAAGGTACTTTCTCCGTCCCTTTATTACATGTCTATTTCTCATTTTGCACGGGAATTAAGAAAGTTAAAGATTTCTTAAAACTAATAATTGGGCATATGAATATGCATGCGGGGTTAGAGAGAGATAGAGAGAAAGAAAAAAGTGGTTGGGAATTAGGAGAGAGAAAGTATTGGGAATTGATGTTAAAGTACAAAAAAGAAAAAGAAAAAGGGTGACAAATCATCAAAAAGAAAAGTACAATCCATAAATAGAAATAGACACTTAATTTTGGTCACCCCAAAAAGAAATACAAACATGTAATAAAGGGACGGAGGGAGTAGAAAAACTTTTAATGAAATGTTATGTTTAAAAAAACATTTGCACGTTTTAGTTGTTCTTGATGTATGAAGGTTCATTTCGATGCATATAGTTGTATAAGTGACTATTTGTTTCGTGTTTTATACAGAGTAATTACCAAGCCAAAACCTCTCTTTGTTGTGAAACGAGTATATTTTAATTTTTAATATCAAGATAATTTGTTTATTTTGCAGTGTGGTGAGCCAAACAATGTAGGAGACCTAGAGAAGCAAGCATTCTACAGATTCATGAAAAGAACATACATTTTGCACCCAATAATTCTTGGAGGATTACTCTATGCTTTTGGAGGATTTCCCTACGTTGTTTGGGGAATGGTAATTAGGCATTCACACTTTATATAATATATTGTGCAAATTAAAGTTTCTCTTGTCGGATAATCTTAGCTTAAAAGTATATATATATGGAGTAGCCGCCATTGTCTTTACTTATTATGTGGCACATGATTGAAATGCGTAGCTTAATATGCATGGTTTAGGTCATTAGGTATGTGATAAGTAATTAATTGCATAATTTCAAATGATTGAAGACTTCAAGTTTAATTTTGACTCTGTCCATAAATATGTGTACGACGCATTTAATTAGGTTCTTCATTAGAAAATTAAGTAACGTTGATAAATACCTTGTGTTTCAATCATATCATTATATTATATCGCAATTATATGTATGTTCATCTTTAGAAAATTAAGTAAAGTTGATAACTACCTTGCGTTTTAATCATATCGCAATTATATAATTATGTTGATAAATTATTATACTGGCCTTGCGTTGCAATCATATCATTATATGTATGTTATATCATATAGCATTTAATTAGGGTTCATCTTTAGAAGATTGAGTAACGTTAGTTGATAAATACCTTGCGTTTCAATCATATCGTTTCTTGATCTAGGCTTGAGAAAATGTTTAATTAATACAGGGAGTAAGGACTACATGGGTATATCACATTACATGGTTTGTGAACTCTGCTAGTCATATATGGGGAGAACAAGCTTGGGATACCGGTGATCTTTCAAAAAATAATTGGTAATACATTCGACTTTTTGTAACGATTTCGTAATTATGCATTTCTATCATTCTATGTCTTTGCATGCATATCATTTGCTTTTACTAATTAGTATTGTGTGAATAAAAAAAAAATGATATTTCATTAGGTGGGTAGCATTGCTTACATTCGGAGAAGGTTGGCACAACAATCATCATGCATTTAAATACTCGGCAAGGCATGGCTTTGAATGGTGGCAAATTGATGTGACTTGGTATGTCATAAGGCTTCTTGAAGTTGTTGGTTTGGCCAATGATATTAAGCTTCCTAGTGAGGCTCATAAACAACGCTTGGCATTTAAAAGTGAGGAAATAGCATCTTGAATCTTAAAAGAACCATGCATAAACATGTCTAGCTTGCTTATGATGGGATGCAATTTCTTAAGGTTTACTATCTCGGTTCGGTTCAAATTTATTTGTCGCATTAATAGCCAGTTTAATATCACTATTGTAAAACACGACAAATAATTTCAGATAGAGGGTGGATAATGTAAATCTTATAGTTCATGCTACGATTCTTTCTAATTAATATATATACTACGCAGTACATACATCTTATGTGATTCATAAACTCAAGTACATAGCAAATTTCCATTATAATATTTGGATTATGTCATCGTATATGATTTCAAGCAAATAAAAGGGTCAAGAGATCAATACAACTCAATTTTATCGGGTCTATATCCAAAGAGACAAGCGTCTAGCTAGTATTGTTTTCATTACGTTACAATACGTATTTTCAAACAAATTAATAAAAGCATGTCACATATAATGCGGGGATAATAACTTAAATTTGTTCTTTATAACTTATACTATAGAAACTGCTTAAAATCGTTCGTTACTCTAGCAAGAGATTATAGATAGTATGAAAGTGTTTGTATGATTGTATGACTAGCAAACACTAAACTTGTAAAATTTTGGATAAGAGAACATGAAGAAAGAACCACACAAAATCAGCAAAAGATATCACTTTTCCAAAACTCCAATGACAAACATGTAGCCAAATTAAAGATGTTGTTAATGTGTGAACTGCTAACAACGTAAAAGCTACGCCTCAAAATATCTAAAAACAAGTGTGGATTTTAATTATAAGATATTAAGATTTACTGATTTAGTAAAGGTATAACTAAGAAAGTAGTGATATGCAAAGACACCCTCCCTATATCCAAGTGATTTCCACCTTAAATTTAAGCATAAATTATATTACTCGGACTCTTTATCTTATGTAAATACTCGTGTCGGATCCTCCACTACAAAAAAGAGCTTTTAACGACTGATTTTACCAATATTGGTATTTAGCGATCATTTCATAAGATGTTGCTAATTAGCATCTGGACTCTTTATTGGATCAAAATCATGAAGTTTTTCATATATGCATGGGATAGAGTCAAGTCAGACACTAGACATATACTCATATCGTATATGGATACCTGTGTTTGAAAAACGTAGTTTATTATATACCCACTGCAAGTCACCACACATGCATCATCCACGCAAGTACAAATCTAAAATTCATATTCATCCATACACAAACAAATCCAAGTGAATATCCACTATACGAATATAGCCACCCCACCAACCAATTAAATTAAAGATCCACTACCCATAAGTCCATAACCTATCCACCAAATTGATTTAATTTGGGACCTTATTAAATTGGGAATTTTTGAATTAAATCCTTAATTAATTCAAATTCATTGTCTATCCATTATTTATGTAAAAAAAATAAGCAAAAGTTATAGCAAGCATTGGATGTATAGTAAATTTAATGTACATTTCAGTTATTGTATACCAAAAGTTACTCATATTATCACAAAAGCTACTTTTATTGCCATAAAAGTTACCCTTTTATTCTCACAAAATTACTCTTAAACTATCATAAGTTACCCATAAACTATAGCATCACAAAAGTTACATGTATTGCTTTCATTCTTCTTCTCCTCACACAGTAATTTCATTTTTCTTCTCGTCACGCAGTAAATTATTGTATACCCAATTTTGTAAAACTTTATGAAAAATAAGATACCTAATAATTACATTGATTAATATGGGACATAGAAATTGGATTCTATACGCATGAGATGGTTATAAACTCTAGTCAAAAACAAAATCTAATCCTTATCAATCCACGCCACTTGAGCTTTCACTCTCAAAAACTCCAACCACGAAAACGTTACCACAACCTCAATTCCCAATCAATAAAAAAAATTAAAATAAAATAAAAATCGCACTATTCGGCCTAAACCCTCATAAAACCCAACATAACCACAAACTCACAGGAACACCCTTTTCATGGCTCTCATTGCATCAACCCCGAACTCCAAACTAATCAACCAATCTTCCATTAACCTCAACAAACCACAAACTAGTACAACTCTACGTTACAACTGCAACCTAACAATTTCGAAAAATAGCCTTTTTAAGTGCTTAACATTAACAACTCATACACCAATTTGCCAATATGGAGAGTCATCACCAAATAATGAGGCAACAAGAAGTAAAAGGACGACGAGGGTATCGGCCATTTCGACACCGGGGTTGGAGTCGTATTCCCATAGGATTTGGTGGTCGGACGTTGTCGTGAAGAGTCCGACGAATGTACTTGTTGATGGAAAATGGGATTCTATATCAATTGGGAATTTAGGTGCGGTTGTTATGATGCATGGGTTAGCTCTTTTTGCACCATTTACGTTTAATTGGGGTGCATTTTGGGTTGCTGTGGTTCTCTATTTGGCTACGGGGTTGTTGGGTATTTGTCTTTCGTTTCACCGGAATTTGGCTCATAAGAGCTTCAAGCTACCTAAATGGCTCGAGTACGTCTTTGCTTATTTCGGAGCATTAGCCCTTCAGGTTGGTTATGTTGTTACCGTAACAAAAATAGTTGTCACATTGTTACACGGTCCTTGGAAAATGACAAGTGTAGGATCAATCAATTTAGTATTATTTTTTTTAGACTTTTACAAGTCTCTCAACAACAAAATATCAATACATTATTACTTGTCAGTTTCAATATGTAACGTATGTGATAGGTGAAATTGAGGAAAGAGTAACTTGGGACGTTAAAACTAGCTTGCTGTTTTATTCTAGTACATAGTGATATTAGCATGTTTTGCTTTAATTTGATTATTGATATCTTTTTCAGGGAAATCCAATTGACTGGGTGAGCACACACCGGTACCACCATCAATTTTGCGATTCGGAGCAAGATCCACATAGCCCACTTGAAGGATTTTGGTTCAGCCATATGAATTGGATGTTTGATGCCAAAATTGTTACCGAAAGGGTAATATATATTCTACTATACAAATTCTTATCTGTGGTGTAGCCAGCTATAATGGGGTTTATTTCGCTAGTGTTATAATGGTTACTCGGTTAGTGAATTAGTTTGGAAATGCATGTGATACATATATTTATGACTTTATACTATTTTTATTTTAAATACTACCTCCATTAATGGTTATCTGCAACTTTGGAACTTTTTATATTTCACAAATAATAGCTTAAAGTTGCAAATAATTATTAACGGAGGTAGTAGATAATTCGATAATAAATAATTTTTATTTTTTTTGTAAAAAAAAGGCTAAAGATAACCTAATTTGATATTTTCATTATCACCTTCTCACCACATTATCATATAATGACAAACTTGTGAAAGATATTTAATATTTTTCTTATTAAACAATTCAAAGCCGTATAATTTCAATATATTGGTTAATTGTTTGACAAAATTTTCTTAACTATTCAAATGTACATTATAACTTGGTTAATTGTTTTTATTACTTAAAAAGTTATTTTCAATTTGTATACTTCGTATATGTTATTTATGAATTGTATTGTCGTATTAATTGGTTAATTAATTAGTTGTTAGTACTACTTACTTCATGTGTAACAATTAACAGAATTTCTCTTGGTTATATGTTATTAAGATGACTAAAACTACAATTTAATATCAAGATTATTTTTCATTTTGCAGTGTGGTGAGCCGAACAATGTAGGAGACCTAGAGAAGCAACCATTTTACAGATTTATGAGGAGTACATACATTTTTCACCCACTAATGTTGGCAGGATTACTTTATGCATTTGGAGGATTTCCCTACCTCGTTTGGGGAATGGTAAGCACATATTTTGCGCAACTTTTCTCCTTTTCAATCAATTTTCAATCACATATAATAATGGAAAGGAGGCCACTCTTAGACCTTAGCATATTAGTGGCAAGTACAAGTTGTTTTGGCACATGACTTTCATGGTTTAATCGCCTCAAGTGGTTGGTGAGATGGTGCACATAAAATCATAAATCACCGAGTGTACAAAAAAGGCTTTTGAGTCATGATTTATGGTTTAGATTCAATAACGATTTAATTAACTTTAATGAGTTATATGTTAATTTTACGAGACTATAAGGACACAAAAGTATACCTAATCATCATGATAGAGTATATAACATATTCCTGAGTCTCAACCATCAGCTTAACCTTTTGGTTGAATTGGTCCTTTAACATGGTATCAAAGCCAACATGACATAAAGGTCACGAGTTCAAATCTCATCCACCCCTCCTTTAAAGTGTAATTAATTCGTATCAGGTATGAGTGGACCTGTGTTCCCAAAGGGCCTTTCATGTGAGGTGGAATGATAAAGTATATAACATATTCCTGGTTTTCAACCATCGTGCAGGGAGTAAGGACCGCATGGGTTTATCACATAACATGGTTCGTGAATTCTGCTAGTCATGTGTGGGGAACTCAAGCTTGGAATACTGGTGATTTGTCAAGAAATAACTGGTAATCTATTTGATTTCGTTGCTACAATATTGCAAGATGTTTATTATATATCTATTCATCTATCACTAGCTTTCATTAATTGAAAAATTGACCTATAATGTGAATTTTCAGGTGGGTGGCATTACTTTCATTTGGGGAAGGTTGGCACAATAATCATCATGCTTTTGAATACTCGGCTAGGCATGGTTTAGAATGGTGGCAATTTGATATGACTTGGTATACCATCAAATTTCTTCAAGTTATTGGTTTAGCCAAGGATGTGAAGTTACCTACTGAGTCTCACAAACAACGTTTGGCATTTAAAAATGATGGAATATTACCTTGAAGGAAACAAAGAACACATTTTGCAAATTGATGCATTATTTCTTTTGTTATCCTAAAGAGGTATATATATTTGTGTAACTTGTTATAGAGGGATTAAAATTGGCCGCGGAATTTTGATCACAATCTCCTTGATTTGATGTTTAGCTACAATATGTAGTATGTACCATATTTATACGATTTTATAGTAAGAAATTTTTTTTATAAACTTATAGTTGCGTCGTATTTGTTCAATTAATTCTGGTCAATTATGTTCACGGACCCTAGTAGGCAAAATAATATCTTTTTTTTTTTATATTATTATTTTTTCTTTTTTTTTTGAAAAATTTGCGAGAAAGAACCTTATATAAAAAAAGTGGCAGATTGGGATCTTACTTCAAAATAAAGTTGTAAGATGGGACCCTATTTCAAAAAAAAAAAAAAAAAAAAAAAAAAAGACATTGCGATATGGGACCTTTTGATGCATTTTGGTGTGGTGGAGGTGGCGTTCGGTGTCTGTGTGGGATTTCGGCGAAATGGAGGTGATTTTTGAGGGTCGGGGTGAGATTTGGGTCAGGCCTTGTGGAGGTGTTTTTCGAGGGGTTTATTGTGGGATTTCAGCGAGGTGGAGGTGGCTTTCGAGGATCGTTGTGGGATTTGCGCAAGGTGGAGGTGATTTTCAAGGGTCAATGGGTGGATTTGGTTAAAGGTCCCATCTCATAATTTTATTTTATTTTTTTGAAATAAGGTCTTAATCTGCCACTATTTTTTATATAAGATCCTTTCTTACAAACAATTTACTATAAAAGATTCTTTCTCGCAAATTTTCCTATTTTTTTCATATTGGACTTTATCTATTGTCAGTTGTCTCGGTGATAGCCTAATTAACAGGAGTAATAGCTAGGTTGCCATCCAATTTAATAGGCAAATCAATAAGCATTTAAGTAAAGAAGAATGGTTAGGACTTTAAGAGTTTGGTTACTTAGGGGCCTATTCACATTTACTGAATTGAAGTGAACTGATTGGAGCTAAACTGAATTGAAGTGAATATTTTATGAAATTAGGAGCTGAACTAAACTGAACTAATTGGAGCTGAACTGAACTGAAATTAAGCTGAAGTGAACAGGCCCTTAGACTTATGATAACTTCATGTTAAAACAAATATTTATCCTTTATCAATCCACATTAGACCTCCCTAAGCTCACTTTTTCTCACAAATTTGTAGCCAAAGTTTTTTTTTTTTTCTTTTTTAATCAAAGATAAATCCAAGCAACTAAATTTCAAAAACCGCACACAATCACATATTGGGGGTGTTTGGCAATTGGCTTTTTGCCTAGCTTTTGGCTTTTGGCTTTTTAGTTTGATCAAACAGCGAAAAAATATGTTTGGTAGTTGGTTTTCCTGTTGGATTTTAAGCTAACTTTTTCGCCAAAAGCTAATAAGAGTAGCTTTTTCTATTGGCTTTTGGCTTGTTGGCCCACTTTATCACTAATAAACAGCTAATAACCATTAATAATTTTACCAAACACTTTTGTAAACAGTCAGCTTAAACAATAACTTAAAAAGTCAACCCATACATCTAATACTTCCAGCTAATCAAACAACCCAAGCCAATAAGCCAACAACCAACCGCCAACCGCCGATTACCAAACAACCCCATTAACTAGTTGTACCATCATCAAATTTGTAAATCTAAGCAAAATCCACATACGTAGTAGTTTGTTTCTGCATTTTAATGTTAGTTTGTGATGGAGAATATACACCCTATTATAATCTAACGGTTTGTTACCTCTATCAAATTTGAATGAAAGCAAAGAAACTTTGATATTTCCTCAACGTCAAAAATCTATTAAATCTTTAAATATCTATTACGAATTAGTAAAACAAGAATTATTTTGTGTGACATGTCACAACTAAATGTGGATGCGGCTGACTAATAAACAGGCCATAAGTTCAAAATCTAAGACACGGACCCTTGAATTTGAGACAAAAAGTCTTATAGTCTAAGAGTAATTAATATATACGAAGTATAACTCAAAACCAATACGAGGGTTGTTTGGTTGACAAAGTAAAATAGGGGAAGTGAAAATTTATGGAATTTTATAATTTGAGGTGTTGTTTGATTGACATAAAAAAGTAAAAATGGGGGAAGTTGGAATACATGGGAATTTCCACTTCCCACAAAATGTAGAAAGTGAATTACCTAACTCTTACTTGGTCATTCAAAGCTTATGGGAATTCCAACTTCCTATTGCATAACCAAACAATATAAAGAAATTTCTAGGAATTTCATTTGGGAAATAATTTCCTATAAAATACAACTTCCTACGAGAATTTATTTCCCGTGTCAACTAAATGAGGCCCGAGTATCCAAAATCTCAATAAGCTCTTCAAAAAAAAATCTCAATAAGACTTCAAATTGAAAAAATGAGACCCAAAGCCCAAAACATGAGATTCGAAGCCCGAAATTTGAAACTAGAAGCCCAAAATTTGAGACCCTAAGCTTAAAGTATGATTGATTGAAACTCAAAATTTGACACCAATAGCCCCTTCATTTCTTTTTAATTTATACCTCGTATACTTTACCTTATATTAGAAAATTTGTCAATTACTACCGCGTCTTAATGTCATTTTGAAAATTATTACCGCGATTTTAAAAAATTGTGAATTACTACCGCAAAAATTTTTTTAAAATTTGGTTTTATTACCAGACTCAACTTTAAACCATCTATGTCGTCACTTTTACCTCTTAAACCACGTTTAATCTTAAATTAACTATTTAAACGACAAAAAAAAAAATCCCCCTAAACCATGGTTACTCTACCTAATTAATCTTCCTCCTTCACCATTTCTAAACACCCTCCAAGCTTCTTGCTCCAAATTCACACTAATCCTTCCCATTTATCCTACAATTGCTCCAGGAGAACATGCGATTCACCTCTAATAAATTCGTCTTTATGGTTTTCGAATTCTAGGGTTTTCCAATTTCAAAGTTTTTGAATTTTAGGATTAGTGGTTTATGATTTTGGTTGAATAACATAGGGCTTTTGTATTTTTTTCTTTGAATTAAACTATCAATTATGCATAATATGTGATTTTTCTTTGAATTAAAGTATATATCAACAAATTATAGCGTGGAATTGTAAATTGTTTCTTTTCATTCCTCCTTCTATAATCCCTCCCTTTTCCTTCATTGCTCGAATTTTTTGTCAATTTTGCGAAGTAAAGGATTCATTGCAGATTAGAATATTTGTGACGCCAATTTATAGAGTGTTCTTCAATAATGGAGGTTGGAGATTAGTGGGTTAAAGTGAAATTGTGAGAGACAAAGAAATGAAAGGGGTTTTAGTTTAGATGGGGTAACCATGGGTTGAGGGGGGTTTTTTTTTTTGTCGCTTAAATGTTTAATTAATGGTTAAACGTGGTTTAAGGGAAAAAGTGACGTCATAAATGGCCAAAAGTGGAGTCTGGTAGTAAAATCAAAATTTTTATGGTAGTTATTCACAAGTTTTTTAATTCGTGATAATAATTTTCAAAATGACGTTAATATGCGGTAGTAATTGGCAAATTTTCCCCTTATATTTGCTGAACTGAAATTACTTTAGTTGAATTGATTTTTTTTTTTTTTTTTTTTTGAGGAATTGAATTAATTTTTTTTTTTTTTTTTGTTTATGAATTGAAATTATTTCTACTGAATTTTCTATTATATTTCATCATTAAAATTATTGAATTTTACTGATATGATTATTTTTATTGAACTGAAATTAGTTTTAATAAAATGAACTTATTTATACTAAACATTATTTTTATAAGGTGAAGAAAATAAGGTCTTACTATACATTTTTAACATTAAATTGACAAATTAAGGATCGAAAAATGATTTTTAGGCTATTTGATTAATAAATATGACATACCTTTCCACCTTAACTTTTTTTTTTTTGGTGTTCCCACTCGGTTCACTCTTTAGGATAATCCGAATTTGGCGTTCAGTTTTGGATGATTAAGTTTCAAACCCCTCCCATTTATTGTTGCAAGAGATCATACATTGTACACACGGTTCTCTCTACCAAGTGCAGTCCCAATGACCAGTTCACCACTACACCAACAATCAATTGGTACCTTAACATTATTAGTATATACATGGAATACTAATGTTTAAAAATTTATCATCAATAATAAACTTTTTTTTGGTACAAATTTTTTATAAGGCCACCTTACTCTTGGTGGCTATCCATACTCCATCCATTGTTTTAATGAGGCTACTAGCTTTCCTAAATGCATGTGAATGAACGGACTCAATCACTCACCGATTCAAATTGATGGAGCAAGTACTTCAAGCAATTGAATAAAATTTATCTACTTCATCTATAATATATTATGTTTAAGCTTAATTTTGCACACATTTGTAGTACATTGATTGATTGTTGGTTGTTACCGACTAAGATTGAGACTTGAATAAAGTAAAAGTTACAAACTATTTACTAAATAAAACTTCCAAATTTATGCCATGTTTTAAGGATTATAAAGATGGGCTAGTATTAGTAATACTCCTATTATTTACTACCCTACTAAGTGGAAGAGGTAATCATACTCTCTCGAGCAATGAGTCCTCACGATCACTAATCAACAATTAGTCTAATCTAATTGATCAATTAATTTCTCACAGGCAACAAACCTACCAAAAAAAAAAAAAAAAAAAAAAACCATCATAAACAATACTAATAATCGTGCATATTATTTAAAAAAAAAAATTAATAATAATAATAGTAATAATAAAATTAGAAACCTATATGGGTTTTACTGCAAGATTTAGAAAATCAAGGTCCAAATAATAAGTCATCAAAAGTTAGTGGAAACAATGCCTACAGTACATAAGCAAAGGAGTTGAAATAGAATGATTATGAAGTCTATGCTGTAATTAACTAAAATTAAGCTTGTTTATTCATGGATATTAACGCCTTAAAAGTGCTTTGCTTTACACTAAACATTCCCCATTTATTTTCCCAATAATTAGCTGACTTCATCTATTGCATGCTTGAATTCTTCTCTCTTTTTTCCCCTATCTAATCACTAATGGAGGAGAGAGATTTGAACCTGACCTATAATTAGAATTTATTATATACATTCGGGTGTTCGTACACTCAACTAGCCTAATATTAGTTTTTTCTCTTTATTTGATGATAAAATGAAAAACAATCATCAAAATGAGAACAAATACGTACTCATGGGTGTACGGTACACCCGAGTGTATATAACAACCTCTCGTCTATAATAGCTTTAGAAATGTTTCAATCTTTGTCATTAGGCCAAAACCTCACTATCAGTTTGGTACCAATTATAAACAATAGTAATGAGAGTTAAATTGTATGTACATTTGGAAAGAAAACACTCAAGATGACCCCTATATATTGTCTATTTTGTCTTCATAAATTTCATTCTCATCTAATACCACTTCGATCTCAAGTAGTAATAATGGATGGTAATGAAAAACATGAAGAAAACACAAGCTTGGGGATGAGATTGGTTTTGTTTGTGACACTATATCCATATATTGTAAGTATCTAATAAATGAAAGAGCAAATGTACAGTTGTGATATTTACGTCCTGAGTGAGATTATTTCACGGTAATTAATCTATAGTGACATTAAAAAAAAAAAAAAAAAAAAACTCAAATTAGTAGGCCAAAGAATCTTATCTGATTTTTAAAAACCATGTATTGAGACAAACATTACACTAAATGACTAAATCATACCAAATCAAGTTGAATGAAATTAATAAAATAACTAGAAATAGTAAGCACACAATTGTGGAGTAAAAATGAAGACTTTTTGTAACGTCAATACAAAGCATGCTTTTCAAATAAGGCACAATCTAGGAGTAAGTAAACAAATGAACATGCTTCCTTTTTAACTTGTGTACAAAATAAACCTACACCCATCATTTTTTACACTAGGGTTTTGTGCATGCTCTTCAACAATTTGCTCCGACAACCGGCCATATCATATGAAATTGCACTATAAAATAATCATATTATTATCATATAATAATTATCAGTCCATCTCTCTTTCATAAGCTTAATTATTTTATCATATGATTGCTTAATTAATTACATGCTGATGCTCCCTTTTTGCTTGCTGAAGATAACATAACTATTGTTTTTCATCATTGTTTCATTACTGGATGGTGTATCATATTGTTGTTTTACATTAGGATTATTATTAATCAACAAGTTGATGTTTTCTGAATATCCAACATCACTCAGTATATATAGTTATGGTGGTGGTGTTTAATTTTATTTTGAAATTTATTCTGCAATAAGTTGATTGAATTTTACTCTGCCACACGTCAACAAAATCACTGCTAAAATAATTAAATAATTGTAATTCGACTAGTGTGAACTTCAAACTGTTGATGAGCATGAGCTGGATATGACCCTTAATTGATAAAACTTTGCAGCACTCCAAGTTTTCAACCACGTTAGTAGCTATACTGAGGGCTGTTCTGATTTACTAAGCTGAGCTGAAATGAACTGAACTGAACTGATTGGAGTTGAATTGAACTGAAATAAATTGTTTATGAGAGAAGGAATTTAGGAACTGATGATCTAAGTTGAACTAAACTGAACTGATTAGAGCTGAACTGAACTGAAATTAACCTGAAGAGAACAGGCCCTGAGTAATATAAATTAACCTGAAGAGAACAGGCCCTGAGTAATATAAATAACAACGATCCTAACTTTAATATAAAGATGGTATTATATTGTATCCTAAAAATTGATATTTGAAGTGTTCAACGTACTTGTACTTATATCTGGAGTACATTACATCATTATCATTATTTTTGTTGCCGCTATTGTCATTCTGTTTTGTTATATGGGATTCTCAATGGTTGGTTCATACACCCGGCTGTACCGTGTGCATGGTACACCCGGATTAAAACAAAAAAAAAGCTTGTAAATGCAAAGAACATCATTAAATTATAAAAGAACACATCATTGAAATATAAAGAACATGGTAAGTTATGAGAAACTAATTTTAAAAAAAAGGTAATAGATAGTTACTAATTGATTTTTACCACGCATTTAAAGTCAAATTATTTCAAAATATTGGGTTTTCCAGAAATTCTTTATCTAAGATTTACCAAAAAAATTCAAGATTTCATTTTCAAATTTCAAAAATTCAAAATTTAAAATTTTATTTTCAATATACTTTATTTCAATTTTTTTTAAAAAAAAAAATATGTACAAAAATTAATAATATATTTTCACCGTTACCAAAAAAACATAAGGGATAAAAACAAGAGAGCGCAATGATTAAAAAATAATAATAATAATAATAATAATAATAATAATAATATAAGGTTTAAAGCAAACGCATATTAATGTAGAAGAACATTATTTGTATTAATGAAACCCAGCAAAGAATATTTTTAATCTACATATATTAAAGTACAATGTTTATAATGTAAAGAACATATAATTCATATACAAGGAACATATTGATCAGATTTAATGAACATATTACATTCCAATAAAAAAAGAATATGTATCAAGAAATGATAAAAGAACATTTATCATAATACGAAGAACATTATCTTCTGATCAACCTTAGAAAATAGCACGAAAACAAGGAAAAAAAATTTAAAAATACCTTTTCTCTCAACATTGAATTAATCAATTACATCATTAAGAGATTATATTGGAACGGTAAAATCAACTCTATTATAACATTGAATCACTTAGAAATACAAAATTTACCATGGTTTCTCTCTGTATATAAATTCAATTTATCTCTCTTAACAAAAAAAATGAACTTCTATTCACCAAAAGTATTCTATTAATATATAAAATGTAATAATAAATCAATTTCATGAATCAAGGAATATAAATAACAAATCAATACCTTAATCAAGGAGGGAATCGTTTTGGTTTTTGTTTTTTTTTTTTTTTTTTTTTGACTCATGTATTTTAATTTGTTTGCAATGTTCTTTTCGCAATTTTTAATAACCTTGTATTATGACCGAGTGTACCATGCTCATGATACACCCGGGTGTATGGTGAAATTTTCATGAGATTCTATATATATATATATATATATGTTTGTTCTCTATAGATTTGAAATAATTGTTATTAAGAAAATTCAAATTTTATCATCATTATATATTGTTAATTAAAAGTAAAAATATATTAAAAAAAAATTTATAGTATGCCTCATATCCAAAATGGTAGTCCTAATTATATATGGTTCTTGTCAAAAAGTCCAATGCCCATTTGCTGTGACCCGCATAAATATATTCTCCAATATTTCCTAATTTAAGCCTTTGAGGTAATGTCAATCACGGAATCACCCCAAAACATGCATATATAATGATTGACACCTGGAATTTTAGCTCCAACATCACTAACTTCGCTCAAATCCCCCACAACACACACCATCAAAGTTATAAAACCCAATTCTTTATGTTTAAACTATGCTGTAATTTTAGTGGAAAGGAATTTCAAATCTTAACATTATATTTAAGGAAGCATATAATTTGTGTGCGTTATAATTAGAGTTCACATTTCAGAGTTCAATTTAGTTCTTAATTTCCTTCTCTCGTAAAATATTCAATTCAGTTAAATTCAATTTAGTTCACTCAATCAGAACAGGCCCTTAATCATAAAAACATGTTTTCTTATTTGGTCTCATTCATTTTCATATTTCATGGTGTGTGTTAAAAAATTAATCCAAAACTTTGTATATATGTAGAATATAGGATCATTGCATAGTATGAAAGATTGATATAAAAAAAGGATTGTGTTCATCATGTTGGTTTTTGTTTTCATGTATAGACTTTTGTTGTGTTAGCTAGCTCGATCTTGATCTAGATGCAAGCTAAGTTTAATAAATAACAACAATTTAATGTATAAGGCATGAACACACGACCATTTACATGTCACATTCGAGCTTTCAATATATTTATGTTCTATTGGCTTTCAATAAATTTATGTTCTATTGAAAATTTAATTATCTGTTGTTATAGACAGTATTTTAGAAATTAGGTGTGAAATTAGTAATTTGTAAGAAATGCACAACCGCACAATTACTCCTACAAATTTTAAAAAACAGAATACCTTGTTCTTGTATAGTTTGATATATGGAAAAAAAAATTCCAATAAATCAAAAATAAATATGAAATTAGTACTCCACTAGTATGTACTGTAGTGTTTATTATTTACTTATTCTTACCTTGTTATAATTTCTTGAATTCGTTTTTACATATTCTAATATCTAATTGGTCATACGATATGATTACTCAACAAGAACCCTAACTAATTAGATTAGTGAGTTAATTGCCACCCTTTTTGGTTAGAAAAGGACAAGAAGAAAAAGACACACGTCAAGTCCGAAAATCCTGAAAGATAAGTACAGAATTGTCAAGTAAAAGTAGACAACTTATAAACCATGACAGTCTGACTATCGACGAATGAAGCCTACTATTTCGGGGGATCAATAAAACTAATGCTAGGAATCCATTAAAAAAAAACACTATATTATATTTTATCCGTTTTACTAATATTGCAACAACAATGAAATTACACATTTTAAATCACATTTTATATGCTAAATATCTATAATTGTATAAGAGTAAAAATTATAAAAAGTTGATATTGTGAAAGTATTTTATGAGACTAATCAAACAAGATCCCACATGACTATATTTTGCTTAACGTATAAATCATCATATTATATGGTCAAACAATAGTGATGAATAGTGCAAAAATGTCATTGTTTCAATATTAATAGAACGGTGGAAGTAGTATAGTAGTTGCATTGTACTTCCTTTGTTTTGCAATAATTTGACTTTTGCATGACTCAAATACTTACTTTGACTATAGTTTTTATCAATACTCGTATATAATAAATGTACATTTTGTATTATTATGTAAAATATTTTAAAATTAGTTTTTATGTATATTTTCTTTAGATTAATCTTTTATGCATCTTAATAATATATAATTACAATTACTAATGGTCAAAGTTACGTATTAGCGTATACCGATTAAAGTGTTGCGATTATTATAAGACAGAGGGAGTAATATTTTATCTATTATGTTAAAATTATTGTACTCTTAACAATTATATTTGACTCCTACAATGGTCAATGCATAATTTTCATTAAAATTTCATCTCAATTTAATTGCCACAAATTTCATTTTAAATTATTTCAAATTAATTGCAACAAATTCTTTTTGAGTTGTTTTGATTGGCTAATTACAATCATTTTGACAAATAGTTTCTTTCAAATTTTTATCTTGAAGTGAACTAACTCACCATCCACTCTTAATCTATTTTTCATAATTCAATATAACTACACCAAATTTTGTTCCAAAATGATTTATGATAGCTAAAATTATATCATAAAGAGTAAGGCCGCCCTATTCTTTAGAGCTTCTCTGCTCTACCCAGAAGCTCAAAAGAATGGGACCTCAATAATAAATTTGATACCTGGCCTATTCCTTGTAATAATATTATACAGAATGAAAAATACATTGATTAATCCAACAACATTTTACCTAAGGTATGTCGCATTTTATGATAACAATAAAATTATATGATCAAAGATTAATCAATAATATTTTGTGCCCCATCCAATTTGACTTGTACGTTTGTCAACACAAAACTTTAATCAATACTCCCTTCGTCCCTTTATTAGAAGCCTTTTTTAATATTTATTACTAGTATCTTTAATTAACAATAAATACAGTTATAAAAAATAAATATTCAATAACTATACATTCAAAAGATTCTAACAAGTACACTTACAACAATATTTTATTCTACATTCCCATAATTAGACATAAACATTACTCTTTCCATCCCAAAATATCTAGGACGTTGAACTTTTTTTTTACTATTTATTTATTAGCTTTGATCATAATTTTAACTAGCACAATAAAAAACATATTTTATCATAAAATATGTTGTAAGATAGTAGTATCATAGTATTATTAATGTAAAAGTTTATAATATTATTTTTAAAATATTTTTATAATTATAATATTTAATTATATAAAAATAAAGTTAAATTAGTACATTGACATATGTACAAAGTTGACTGTGTTAGATGTTATGAGACAGAAGAGTAATACAAAAATCAATGTGATACACTTACCAAAACACGAAGGAAGTAGTATAGGACTATAGGCTATAAGCAATTAAAAGAAGGAAATGAAAAGGAAGAATAGATTAGTGAAAAAAAAGAGAAAGATAGAAGGCGGTGAGAAGAGAGGGAGATAGGGCGCGCAGGTGCAGGGGTTGGTGCAGAAATGGGTGGCTACTTGTCATTACTTGGAAAACTCGCGTGCTGTCTAATTTATATGTTAAGCGCGGCGTTTTACTCGTAACATTTGGAGGCAATCAACAATTTCAACAATCTGGGTGGTTTATGCACAAACACAATACACTACTCTTACAACTTATTAAAAGTAGTTTTATGGTGTTTGGTTGATACCCCACATTTACCTCGATCTTTGCTCTTTTTGCCTCACGCTTCTTACTTCTCATTCTTTTTACCTTTCTTTCCTTTTTCTACCTTTCACATTTATGCTAAACCCTCTTCACCCCTAAGGTTATAGCCATTTCCTATGGTTTACACCCTTTTTTTAATTTTAGTACTTCTTGTTTTACTCATTTTGGAGTATTTGGATCATGTTTGATTGTTAGAGTTTTGTGTTGTGTATATTTGGGGTCTGTTCTAATCTACTGAATTGATTGAAGCTGAATTGAACTAAATTGTTTATAAGAGAAGGAAATTAAGAACTCATGAACTAAACTGAACTGAATTGAATTGTTTATAAGAGAAGAAAATTAGGAACTGAACTAAAAATAAGCTGAAGAGAACAGACCCTTGATATATAATGATATTTTTACGCATATTTATTTTGATTATTATATAATTTACTCAGTAACATTTTTTACAAGGATCATTAAGACATTTCAAAGGTTAAACATACAAGAATTACCTAGGCATGTTTTGCAATATATAATATGATGATTTGTAACACTACATATGCAGAGTAATTGAAGATTTACTCTTCACTCTTTCATAGACTTACCCGACGCATATATAGTCTAATTAAGGGTAGATTATAATGTTAATTACTTTGATTCTGAGTTGGAAATTTTTTTCATTTCCTTACTTGTCAATGGATAACTTCAAACACCATACATTAGCCTTAACTACACGAAGTAAAAGATTATCTTTATATATAAAAAAGGATATTATGAAAGCACACTTTGAGATGTTCAACAAGATTTCACATATATAATTTTTTTTTTTTTTTTTTTTTTGAATTTACGTTAGTTATGTATATTGAAAAAAAAAAAAAAAAAAAAAACTATCATAGATAGTCATCAAAGCATAATATACTAATAGTATAATCTCAAAACATTGAAATTAAAAATGGGTAATTCCAAGTTGCTCTTCTTGAGAAACAATTCTTGTTTCTCATGAAGGTAAATTTGGAATTTGTCCATGAATAGGTAAGGGTATGGGCGACTTTTTGCAAATTCTGTCTATTTGGCAGATAACAGGCGTTAACTCTACAATTTGGAAACACAGGTTTCATTTCATTAGAAAAAATAGTTATGGAAAGATAGGCTATTTATAAGTGTAAAAACTATTTAAAATTAATGTAAACCATCAATTTCAATCCAAAATCTTTTACCCTTGGGTGCACCTATACAAGGAGATGGTTAACTAAATAATCCACTCAAACAAACAATAATGAAAAAAAAAGGGAATAATGAAAAGTTAATTAATGTTAAATAATTAAGGACCATCCCTCATTCACAAATACATGGTCCACCCTATAAATAACACCCTCACTCTCCTCGCTCTTCCCGCTTCCATTCCATTCCATAATATCACACTTCCCTCAAAACCACACCCACTTACACTTACACACACACACACACACACAACCTTAAAAAGGCTCCAGAATTTAATCAAATCCATCCCCCAAAAATTCACACAATTAACTTTTGTATTATTATCATATATCCAAGCTAAGTTTAATTTAATTAGCTTGTAATTCATCTTTCAAAACGGGTCTTCCGTTGTGGATGCTTGGCTTGGCCGCTGAACAGCTGCGCGCCGATATGAATCGCTTACTTTCCCTTCTCTTTCACCAAGTACGTCCTACATACTTTCTCCGTTTCTTTTTAATCCATCCATCTACACACTTTCCTCTTAAGTCCGTTGTCAATTTTGCTTGTATGTTTATATATACGTACCACGTACAAAATTGATACTTATGTACATATATTACCGTTATAATATAATGTTTAACTTTACGTTTGTTTATATGTTTAGGGGGTGTTGGATGAACAATTCTTACAATTGCAACAACTTCAAGATGAAAGCTCTCCAAACTTTGTTTCTGAAGTTGTCAATATTTACTTCCATGAATCTGAGAAACTTCTCCGAAATCTCAGAACTTTTCTGTAATTTTCTCTCTTTATTTCTCTTTATATTATTAATTTAATTTGAAGAAATGTGTAATTACTAATTAGTAGTACATTTATTGTTATTAAATGCACATACACCGACTGAATAAAAACTAAGTTTAAGTCTACTACTATACTGTGAAAAATCTAATGATTTCACTAGCTAGTTTAAATAGTATCATAATATACTGTATTTTGACTGTATTTTGTAGGGTTATTGTACAGTATAAGAATCAGTGTGTATAATTTACTATGAGAATGAACGTTTATAGAATTAGTATTTAAGGTAATTTTATTTTATGTTTTGATATTTTTTTAATAATAGTGATATTTGAGGTATGTAATCCCTTCAATTCTATTAATAATAAGTATTTCTAAAAGAGATGAACGTATAAAGCTATAAACCACATTTCGTGATTAGGTTGATGATGAATTTGTGCACACAAGCTAAACATTTTAATTAGATAATATACTTAAGTAGTAACGTGTGTTTACATTAATTAATTAAATAGTTCAAGGATCGGACAACATGTTTACGTTGAACATTTAGTTAATTAGTTTCTCCCCTTTTTTTTTTTTTTTTTTTTTTTTTTTTTTTTTTTTTTTTAATCCTTCCTTGTAAAACACCGTAATGCATCAGGAATTCCTGTTGCGTGAAAGTCTCCTATATTCAATTTTTTTTTTTTTTTTTTTTTTGACATGAGCTTAATTAACAGAATAAAGGATTACAAATTACATATGTTTTGTCTAAGTGTAACATTAGTATGCGTTATTGCTTTATAATTTACTAATTTCTATTCTTTTTTATTCTCTTCCAATTTTAGTAATTTTTTTCATTGAGCTACCCCATATTGTTCATTATAAGCTAATGATATTTTATTTCTTTTTTGCATGAAATACATATAATTTTATTTTTTTTTATTTTTTACATTGGACCTTCTATTGTTCATTATTAGCTAATGATTTTTGTTATTCTTTTTTGCATGAAATATGAAATTAAAAAAAGAATGGATAGAGAATTTTCAGATTACAAAAAAATAGGAATGCATTTGAATCAGTTTATGGGAAGCAGTTCAAGCATAGGTGCTAAAAGAGTTAGAAATGTATGCGTTGCCTTTCGTGCCGCTTCCGAACAAAATAACCGTGCTGGGTAATTCCTAATTCTCTCTCTTCCTTTTATCGTCACTTTTTACGTCTCCCTTTAATTCATTTTAACCTTTTCATAATAGCATAGTAATAAAAAGATTAAAGTTATAAAATGTCATTATACTAGTAGCATTGTTTATTACAGTACTTTAATTATTTAATTAATGATTGATGCATACTCTAATTATATTAATTAATTTTATTGGTTTTGTGTTAATCTAGATGTTTAAGAGCATTGGAGGTATTGGAGCACGAGTACAGCTATCTCAAGAATAAACTGCATGAACTCTTTCAAGTATGTTGTACTCCGTACTACTACTACATTATTTCTCTTGCTTCTATAATTTTATTGTCGATAAAAAAAATACGAGGAAATTGGAGTTTTAACCTCATTATTGAAGGGTTTTTTTGCATCGAATAAAACCGATTATTGAAAGTAGTTTGTGTATGTTCTGTTTTTTTTGTTAAGGATGATTCATGCTTCTTTATTACATATTACTTCTCTAGAGAATATCTTTTAATTTGAATAAAGCGGTGAAATATTTGGATTTGAATTATAAAATTCACCCTCCTTCTCGATCTTTATATTTCAAAGAGTACCTTAACAGTTACACGCTATTTGACCGCTAAAAGCTATCCGTGCTATCACTAACTTTGTCAAACAGAACCTAAGTAGTAGACGCGTTGTATCTTTAAAAAAAAAATGTAAACGTGTAGTATAATCTTTTATAGAATTTTAAGGAGTACTATTTTAGGAATCGAGAACTTCAATTCTTATCCAAAATCTTATGCATGCAATGTGAAAAAGTTTTTTTTTTTTTTTCCTTCTTTCCTTTTGAACCTATGAAAAGATTAAGTATACCTAATTAATTTAGTGGTAGGTTAAAATTTATAAGGAGTTTAATGTTTGGATACTATAAAGTCGATTACGTTCTATTTCGTAATAGGTTGAAATAAATTACAACTAGTTCTATTCAGTTTAAATTAAACACGTCATTTGGATTATTGAAATAATATTAAAATATTCTTACTAGATCAATCGTAAATTTAACTTCTGCAAACTTGTGAAATTATATTGAAATGATGTAGAATACTCGATCCAATAGTCAAACTCTTATATGTATATAAATTAAGGAAGCATTTAATTTTATTTAATTGGATATTAATTGAGTTTATTACTTTTAACATGATGCAGATAGAACAGCAAAGAGTACTAGCAGCTGGGGTGAGGTACCCAATACAACACAACAACAACAACAACAACTAGCTAAAACAAAATTTGCATTAAAATCTCACTTGTAATTTTGCTTACTAATTTTGATCCCTATGTTTTCAGAATTAGGTAGGGTTTGGTAGCATACCATTATTAGTAATTTTGTATGCTTAATTAGCTTATAATGAAGATCTTTAATTGCTAATTATGTAATGGGATCAGATCAAATCAAATCAGCAGTAGTTTGTAAGTTTCAACGTTTGCTTTTTTTAGAGGCAATTAATGAATGTGCAGTTAATTAATTTTGGGCGGCTATAGTTTTGATTGTTCTTCTGATTTTTGTGATCTTCTGAATCTCATTTGAATTGTGTATTTGACTTCTTTTGGCAAAGCAATTAATGACTGGTACAATCAGTAGGTAAATGTGCTTTTTTGACAATTTTTCACAAATCAATTAAAATTTATAGAAATTTGAGATGATTTATTGAGGAAGCTTTTGTCAAATTTCTCAATTTGAAATTAAGTACTGTACATACTTTCTCTGTCTTTCAAAGTTCAATATGTTTTAATTTTTTTCTTTTTTGGCGAAAGAATCACTGTTCAAACAAAAGTAACATTAACAGATGATGGGACTAGCAATTGAATCACGAATTTGTTCAATGATTTGTGCAAAATTTTGATAGAAATTGATGTTTGAAATTTAAGAATGTTGAATTAAAGTGCATGATGTAACAATAGTACTCCGTAGTAATAATTGTATTAAACCCGCTGACCTTTAAGGACTTGATTCTTACCCTAACTTTAAGGGATATCCTTGAAGGCACAATGGTATGTATATTTTTTCTACCCTCACTTTGTGAATAACAATTTTACACAAGGGCAGTGATTCTTTAAAAAAAAAAAAAAAAAAAGGTGAGTAAAGTGAAATGTTAGGATGCCATTTTAGCCTTGTTATAATGGTTGTGAGAAAGAAACAAGTAATAAATGCAGATAAACAAGAAACACATAGATTTATGTGGTTCACCAACAACGTGTTGGCTACATCCCCAGGCAGACGAGAGACTTTATTAATCTTGAGGAATTTCATATCACATATAGATGATGAATATCATATATTAGCCATGAATGAACCCTAAATCGAGTATTCTAAATCTTCAATATAACTCAATAACACATTTATAATGTGGAAATATTATTAATATTATTAGGTGCATAATAAGACCAAATAGAATCTAGTTAGCAACGAAACTTACTTGACAAATGATGATTGAATGCTTATTTAAGGAGTGTAATAAATCAATATATATAGTAGTACACATGAGTTTTGCATTTTTAATTCTAGATTAACAAATAATAGTGATGAAAGTTTATTATTCAACAACCATTATTATGAAATTCCAACCTACACTAAATTCTGATTAAAATATTATTTTTATTGCAAACCTATGTTATTTTTGTTCCTCGTTATGTAGTTTCTTGCTCGCCATCATGATTTTAATTTTCTAAAATCTGGAAATACCAAGAATATGATACTTTCATCCTTTTGGGTGCACCTAAAATATTGTTGCTATGTGCCTATTTTGCTCACCATCCACTTCTCATTGACTTTCACGGTCATGGTGGCAGTCCGGTGTAGATGGTGGTGGTTGACACGGTGGTTGTGGGTTGTGGTGGTCAACGTGGTGGTGTGGGTTGTACTGGTGTTGTGATTTGTGGTTGTTGGCTTGGTTGTGGAGGATGGACTTATGTTAAAGAAAGAAAATGGAAAATATTTTTTAGCAAGGGCAAGGATGCCTCTTTACTTAAAATTATGGTGGTTTGATAATTCTTTATAGTGGTATTTAGCATTTCAAATTTTGATTGGCTAAATGCCTAAGCCCACAACTTGGATTTATATTTTTAATAGTCATGTTGGGCCAAACTTGTGGTACTGGAATTGGAAATTGTTTTGTAAAAGCAAGACCACATCTTCTATTGGGCTTAAAGCCATTGATCAAAATTGGCCTAAATCAGGCTTTGGTTTTTTTGGGCTATTCACTCGTACTGGCTAGCCCATGTAAGATTCTTAAATTCGGTGACATTTTTTTTCCACCAAAAGATGGAACATTTTTTAAGGTGATTGTTAATGAATAGTTGATGATTTGCAAATCTTTATTCACACCCCACGTTCTAGTGCAAGTATCTTCTTCAATTTTTTGAAATTCCATCAAAGAACCTTTTTTTTTTGGACAAAAGATAACATATATTGGGTTAATGCTATAAGTACTACTTCTATCATGGTATCACAACCTAGTTTGGGTTGGGTTGTAATCTGAGCCAATATTATAGACAACTCATATGTGAGAGCGAGTGATGAGTCCATGAGCAAACCCACATGTGAGTGAAAGTGTTGTCCCATATTGAAAGAGTATAAAAGTGAAGAGGAGTATTAGGTGTGTATTCCACATTGGAGAAAAGATAAAGGTGTGTCTACTTTATAAGGCTAAGGGGCTACGCCTCTCATTGCCATATGATTTTGAGGTAAAATCTCTTTGGTTGTATAAAGTGGACAATTATGACGGGTGTGACCTAGATACATTTATCAGTTATGCTTTAATGGGTAAGTATGACACGTGCCACTTTGTAATTGGTTAATTTTTTATTTATAATTTTCTTATTTAAAAAAAAAACTTGTAATATTTTATTTTATTTTACCAAAAAAAAAAACCAAAATCCCGCATTCCCATGACTCTGGTGGTTGGGTTTGGGCGGTGGCCTAGTGAGCGGGTCTGGGATGCGAAGGAGAGAAAGGTGACGGTTTTAATTGGGCTGCGAAGGAGAAGGAGAGGTAGTGGGTCTGGGTTATGAGCTGCTCCATTGGTTGTGTGCGATTGTTGTTGGTAAAGGTGGAAACGGTGAAGGTGGGCAAGAGCTGTTGTTGGTGATTGTGTGTGATCGACTGATTGTGTGCGATTGTTTTGGTTCTTCTTGTGTGGGAGCTGATTGGTGAAGGTGGAGGCTGCGAGCTACTGATTGTGTGCGATTGTTGTTGGTGATCGGTGGAACAGTGGCTGGTGGGTTGCAAAGTTGCTGCCGAATTTTGGAGGGGAAGGATTTTTTTAATTATTTTTTTTTTATAAATTATTATATTTTTTTAAAAAGAAATATGTTAAAATTGAAATAAAAAAATATACCCAATCATAATGTGACATGTGTCCGATCTTAACCTATTAAACAAGTTATCGGTTTTTTTCGTCCTATTTTTAAAAGATTATGTACAAAGGTCGTTTTATTGGGGGATTATCAAAAGGTGATTTTATTTATGGTGTAACGGACAAAGTCACAAAGGTCATATTATTCCAGTCAATTTTCCCAAAAAAAAAAACCTTCTACTACATAATAGTCAACCACTCTAGAAGATCTACAAATAATATCACCAAATGTTGAAAAATCAAATCTTCGGATAGTCAACTAGAAAGTAGAAATCACAACTTTAAACTATAAAGACAGAATTTCTTGTCGAAAAAAATAAAATAATAATAATAAAAAAAAAAAAAACCCTAAAAAGACAGTATTCAATCTTGCTCAAATATCCTTAAAATGAACCCTATTAGGCTATTAAAGAGGAAAATCAAACCAATTCATAATTAGCCTATTGTACTTTATATGAAGAGCATTAGAACATTTTTTTAAAAGGTATGGAGAAAGACCATAACCGTACTTTAATCCTTACAGTTTTTTTGGTCCGATATTTGTGGATCAGACACTTTAAAGTGAGGGTGGAGATCGTAAAGTGTCCGGTGAAGATCGTAAAGTGTCCGGTAGAGATTGAACCCCCTAACTCAAAATTAAAAGGTACAATCTTTTCCATTAGAACAAAGTACCAAGCTTAGCTTGGTACATTAGAACAAAATTGGGAAATAGATTTTTCATCACCATCCATATTCTAAAATAAATACTCCATATATTATTATTATTATTATTATTATTATTATTATTATTATTATTATTATTCCGTATCATCATATTAATTTTTCCAGTTTTTTTCCGTTAGCTCGTTTGTCCTCTGGTTGAGCTTCACTGCAGACATCGTGGACCTATGGGAAATTGAGAAGCTCTCTAAAGAAACAATCAATGGCCAAAATAATTGCAAAAAAAACTTTCCAAGTGTCCAATTCAAACCCACAGCATATGTGTACCGAGCTTGTCTGAATGGAGTTTTGAGATGCATTAACAAATGCATCTTCAGGGGTAAGCTTGTAAATTCGCCCGATTGAGTGGAAATCCACATAAGTTCCCGTTTTGCTTTTTGTCAGCCCGTTTCTACTGTATATCGTATTTAGTAAATGTATTTGCTTTTTGTCAGCCCGTATTTTGTACTCAACTTGTCTTCTTGGATACTTGGATACTTTTTCTCTCTCTTCCCATTTACACTCGTCCTTCCCTCTTCACCCGCTGAAAAATAAACCCTTTATTTTCTCCTTTTGAATTTGAATTTCGAACCCTTTTTGTCACTCGAGCTCTCTGTATTCCTCCATTTCCATCGTTCGTGGTTTGCGTGGTGGGTTTGTTGTTGAAGAATTCATTCTGGGATTGCTGTGGGGAGAACTCAAGAGGGTGTTACGCAAAATCGCTGAAGAAATTTGACCCAAGTAAGCGACGTATTTATAAAATTCATTAGTTTTTCTGAAATTTGTAATGCTTGATGATTTTATTTTAGTAATTTGTCTGAATTTCAATTAAATCGTATGACCTAAAAGTTAGGGTTTTTATACTTTGGATTTTCTGGGTTTTTTTAGGGGGTTTTGGTGTTGTTGTTATGCTTAAAAGTTAAACCCCCAAATTGATTGCTTAAATTTTCTTCTGCTCGAATCTTATGCTAGAATAATTTGCTCGTGCATTTGCTCGGATCGAATCTGTTCTAATCTCTTGCTCGAATCTCACCCAATTCGAAAGTTTCAGGTATTGTCTCATTGCATGTGACATTGCTTAATTGTATGAGCTAGAATTCTTGTTCTTTAATTGTATGAGCTGTTGCTTAATTGCTCGAAATTGTTACATTGATTAATTGCTTAATTGCTCGAAATTGCTTAATTGTATGAGCTATATTACCGTGAACTGTGATATAATTGCTGTGATGAGCTATCGATTCGTTGGTTGACTATTGATTACTGTGAATGTTGTCCCTGTTTTTTGCATGATTCGGAAAGCGGCTGTTTAAGTATTCTGTGAAACCCAATTTGTGTTATTTTTATTTTTCTGGTTGATTTCTGGGTGTTATTTGATTATCGGTTGATTTTTGATGAAGAATTTAGATTGATTTCTGGGTTTGATTTAAATTAATTTGTTTATGGGGTTTTGGTTGAATTTGCATTTAGAAGTTTTGAGTTCAATGACTACTGCAAAATCTACCTCAATTATCAAATTCTGCTTGCTTGGATGATGTTGGAATGTATTGGTTGTTGCACGGCTGTTTCTTCTGAATTTCATTAAAGTCAAATAAATGACTAAAATTTTGTTATCATATCAGAGAGCAAGGGGAAGTAAGCAGGGCGACAAAGGTTGTCACCAACCTCCATGACACTCTGTCGTATGAAAGTGGTGGTGCGGTAATCAAGCGACTCAATTAATTGGTCCCGGAGTTCTTTAACGGGTATAGGGTCACACATCATCATGTAGTCCATGGGATTAGAGTAGTAAGGGGTGTTATTGAAATCAAGCTCGGGATCTATAGTAGCATTAAAAGGAAGAAAATAAAAAACAGGTTCGGAAGGGTGGGGGAGCATGGGTAAACCGCCAATGCTACGGAGGCGGGTGGGTTGTTGGGTGGATGCTGGACTTTGATCTGCCATATTTTTTTGAAAGCAAAATAAGGTCTTTTTAAAATATTGCTTGGCTTAGGATAAATGATAAATGGAAAGAAAAGAAACTTTTGACATAACCTTTATATACTCCTATAATATTAAATTCCAAGTAAAAGAAAATAAAAATGGAATTTAATACATACTAAAACTCTTCAAATCAAAAAAAAAATCTTTGACTTAAAACAACCTACTGACATAGGACAACCTATGACTGACATAGGAGTACTTCGATGGGACAACACACAACTTAAAGAGAGGTAGAGGAAAAGACAAAATGAAAGATACACCAATTTCCAAAGCAAAAATCCCGTTTGTAATAAGAGTTGACAATTGTACGAACTTATTCGGTTGGTTCGACCAACATATCAAAGGGTTCAACTAAGACAGTTCAGGGTACCACTCTCTTTAAGTTTTAATACATTCGCAAGAAAAAAAACGTTTTGTTCCACTAATATGTTGGAAGATACGATTTACAATTACAATTCTAGCACTAAATGGAATGCACCACTAATAAAATTTGTAGATGCCAAACCCTTCGTTAAGGGTACCATTTACATACTCTAGGGTACCACTCATACAGTGTAGGGTACCACTCATATACTATAGGGTACCAGTGGATCTACTCATCTAACCAAAGCTTTTTGGATTACTCAACGTACCATGGAATGTATTGAAATACAATGAAGTGATTGTTATGTCAATTGAGAAACAATGCTGAATATGTGAATTCTAAACTTAGCAACTCATAAGTTGGAGTTTTACATAACAACATATTAGCACATTTGATTGAATTTGAGCTAGTGTATTTTATCACAACAAACAGATGAATGGAATCTCAAAGCATGTTTAATGTCATTTGTAATAGTAGTAAACACTTCAATCTTATTGTGACAAGAGAAACAACGAAAATAATTTGAAAAACAACAAGGAAAATAATTTGAAAACCATAGATGTTTAGTTGTGGTATAGAACTTCATCTTATAAAAAAATCAAATTCTCTTTTATGGTTATGACCTTAATGAACTGGTAGGGTACCACTGACTAAACTAGGGTACAACTGGACAGAAATGGTTATAACTGAAGTAGTGATTACTTCCACTGATAGGCTGAAAGGTACGATTGACAATAAGGAAGATCACACTGAAAGAAATGTACCACTTCAGTTTGGCAATCCCTTCATAGGGTACCATTCGCATACCCTAGGGTACCACTACACATGTGTATGCGTTTAGCGAAGAGCCTAAACCAAACCATTTGAGTTTGGCAATATAATAATGTATTCAAATTATAGCAATGACCTCAAAATGTATGAGGACTGAACGTTGAATCCAAATTTGAGTTTGACGTAAAAGAAAACAAAAGTGAATTCAAAAAGCCAAATACGAGTAATCAATAGCACTGATATTAATCAAGTTATGACTTTGAACCTATGATTAAAATAACTATTATGGCATCGAATCATATTGGAGGACCAAAAACCAAGTAAGATTGGGAAATTGATCTTCCATGAACTGGAACTTCCTAGGAAATTGTAACAAATTAACTTCCCCCCATCTTATACAAACTGGAAATATCATGGGATGTATGAGGAATGACCGGTAGTCGGTACACGGGTCGCGTGTCACCCAATACAAACGTAATTTGCAATACTTACTAAATAAGTAACCGTACACTTTAACCTAGTAACAGTACAGTGATTTAAAATAACGATTTACAAAGATTAGTATTATAATCCAATTTGATAATTGCACTAGCATTGTTAAAGCTAAAACCCTTTGTACTGTAGATCTTCAGTTGAGGTTATTTTATTAGTTTTAGGTAATAGAGGAAGATAATATAGGTTATGCCTATTTATAGTAACACAATCTTTGTAACACATAATTGCACCCAACTAACGTACAACTAGAACTACAATAACAGCCACTGGTCATACATAAAGTACCATTGACTTGATTATTTTGGAAACATTTGGTGTCAATGATACATAACCTTTTTACAGAGGATCAAAATGACACATTGTGGAATTGGAGCCGTCCAAAGTAAAGTAAAATAATGGGCCCAAGTCATGGCAATTCAAAGCGGGAAAATGAAAATTTTCACCCAACATTTTACCGCCATCGTTGTTCCTATAAATAGGCTGCAACCTTACAAAATAAGATATCCAAAACATCTTACTCTCAACAAGGTGAAAGTATGTCTATAAGTACAACTGGAAGGTCTTCCCAAGCAAGGGGAACCAACTTTAACAACTCCGAAACCGGAATATCATGGGTGGCGGCAAAGAACTGTAATTGTGGTGGTCAATCAATAGCGGAATTCCGGATATCACTTTCCGAAGCCAATCCACGTAGGCCTTACTACAAGTGTAGAGCTTGCAACTATTGGCAGTGGGCGAAGGAAGAGGACCTCGTCCGAACGACGAATGCGGCTGGCTTTCGTATGCTATGGCAAAGGATGGAAGAGTTAGAAAAAATCATTACCTTGTGTGTCAAGGTCGGCATAACAGCAGCCATTGTGCTGTTCTTGGTGTATCTTAAGAAGTGAATTAGTGGGGTTTATGGTTGTTAGTAGTATTCAAGTAGTGGGGTTTGATTATTTAACTAGTGTTTATGGTTGTTAGTAGTATTCAAGTAGTGGAAAATCAGAGTATGTCTGACGCAAAAATCTGTCATTGTTGTCATCCGCCCTTTTCTCACTAAGGCATCTAACCTCCAAAGCATCACAATACCTCTCAACAAACTCAGACAGTAACGTATGCATACTCAAATAACCATCAAAAAATCGGTGAATACTCTCAACCCGTTGAGTTGTTTTCATCCCAGCCCAAAACAAATGCTTCAAAAAAGCGGGAACCCACATATGACGTTCCTTATACAACCCTTTAGCAACAACAATATATCATTCATAAGTTGAAGTGAGTAACAAAGACTAATTCCACACAGCAAATTACTACCCTTACAACTAATATTTTATTTCACAAACAAACACAAAGAAACACAATATGGTCTTACATTTGGCAAATAAAAAATAAAAAAAAAAAAAAATTTAAGAGGCAAGTGCTCAGACCCTGTACATTAACAACATGAAACTGACCAGAAGTTAAGATGATATAACTAGGGAAATGAAAATGATATTGTCTATTTTTGTAACAAACTTTCAATTAGCACTCAATACTTCATACCACTCAATACTTCATTAAAAGTGATTATACTTTAACATACTAATGCATAAAGGACAGAAAGGACACACACTAATGCATAAAAGAAATAAAAGGACACACACCTTCAAGCCATTCATCTCCTTCAACATCATGTTTCTTCATAACTTCGGGCCAATTAGCCTCAAACTCTTCAACATCAAGGCTGTCATATATTACATTCTCAAGATCATCATGAAGTTGGGTGTAATCGGGATGCTTCCCGAGCTTCTTACCAAATTTTGAGGTTATGTGCCAAATGCACCATCGATGAGTGGTTCCTTTCATAGTCACCTTCAAAGCTTTCTTCATTGCCGGATCTTGATCCGTTAGAATACTAATTGGTCGCTTTTCACCCATACACCGCAACCAATTAGAAAACACCCACTCAAAAGTTTCCGCGGTCTCGCGGGAAACTAAAGCGCACCCAAACAAAATGGTTTGGCCGTGATGATTCACACCCACAAAATTACAAAAGGGAAGCTTATATTCGTTGGTCAAGTACGTCGAATCAAAACATACAACATCTCCAAACTCCTCATATGCGGCCCGGCTCCTAGCATCAACCCATAAAACATCTTGGAGCCTATTAGACTCATCGACTCGATGAGTGTAAAAAAAATTCTCATTGTCATCCGTCATCCTCTTCAAGTAGGCAAACATTGCCTTCGCATCTCCTTCTTCAAAAATAATTCTCCTTTGCTTCGCTACTTCATCATGCAAATCTTTTTGGGTGAATTGCATCTCTTCCCTCCCATTTCGTTGCCGGGCCATACAATTGTATATCTTTGCAACCGGAACACCCGCCTTCCGATCATTAAACACTTGTTGAAGTATATGCGGGTTGTCCATCAGGAATTTCTTCCTAAACTTGGTGATGTTCTTGGACTTGCCCGGTGTAGGTGCGTGACCTTTATGCTCTAGCTCCACTTTATCAATTACCCAATCACCACCCTCGTTCACCTTTGCATATAATTTGACCGGGCATTGAACTTTTTTACTCTTCCTTTTAACAAGAAGTTCCTCACTTATTTGTGAATCCGAGACAAAGGCGGGTCCGGTTTTCTTGCTCTTCCTACCGGGCATACCAAAACACTCACATGTCCATGTGACACTCTTCTTCTCCTTGGCATTAACACCTTTACCTACAAAGGTTCCACTTGATCGAACCACCCCAAAACCTTCTTGCTTCCCGTAATTCCGAAAGTATTCATCTATTTTTTTCCAACTATCAAATACCATTCCAACATTAGGAGGGGGAAGAGAAACCTCTACATTTGCAATCTCCTCAATCTCAAAACTAATGGCCACTGTACTCTTCCCTTTCGTAGGAGTCTTGTATGACTCCTCTCCAACATTTACCTATTCCACCAAATCAATAATCTATACATTAACACCAAACATCGATGGATAATGAGATTAATCCTTGCTGCACATATTACATACTTAAAACAGAAAACAGCTACATACTTAAAGCATTGAATCCAATAAAAATCAAATATATGGAACAAATACAAACTAATAAATAACTCAACTATATATCAGATATATTACAAAGTATATATCAGATATATTACAAAGTAATCAATCAAATATATTACATACTTACTGTCATTGTTTTTTCTAATATTAGAGAATGGAGTTTTTTCTAATAATATATGATTATGCAAACACTTCAAAGCACTCGTATAATTGGGTTTCAGAAAGCTAATTGATTGATCCAAGTCCTCATTTTAATTGATTCAAGCACAATTAATTGATCCATGTAAACAATTGTCATTTATTCGTGCTTAAATTAAATTATCTACTCCCTCGGTCCCCTGTTCCTCTTAATAATGGTCACTCCCCTGTTCCTCTTAATAATGTTAATGTTGATATAATTTAGGTTTTTCAAAAATTATCAATTAAATTATCAACAAACCCTAAAAATATGAATTTAATGGGATAACAATTACCTCCTTCAGCAATGCGTCTAAAGCTAACTCCAATTCATCCTCATCGGCTCTATCGTCCTCCACTTGGTCTTCAATGGTAGCGTTGTTGTCGACATCGTCACCAAAAATGCGTCCTCTACCACCACCGAAAAGCTCATCACCGTCCTCCGTACGGTCTATTGAAACGGGATCCTCCATCACTAGCATCTTCCTTGCCATTTTCGACCATGGAGTCTTGCGCGCCCTCTCTGAACTTACCTCCTCTCAAGCAAAAAAAAAATGGAGTAAAAATGGTAAAACCAAGAAAATGGGTAGTGAAAAGTAAAAAACAAAAAAAAGAACAGAAATTTAGTATAAAGTAAAAAGAAATTTAGTATTACATTGTTGTATTATACCATATACCCGTATACAAGCTTTTCCTTTTTTTTTGCCTTTTGTTCCACTTTACACTGACAGTGGGTCCTACTCCGTTTTCCATATACCCCCGTTCTGTTTGAGATGCATTTGCTAATGCATCTCCAAACTTCATTTCTACTTTCTCATGCAACCATGCAAGATAATCAGGCCCACCAATACCTTTGATTGGTTTATAAAAATCAAAAGATTTCAGTTTATTGAGTCTTTCGCAGCATCGCATGTATACTTTATAGTACGTATAATTAATCATTCATTTGGAATTAATTATTTATTTTATCATGATTTTCATGCATGTTTAAGTTTATGCCTAGATGATACGAGGTGCATGAATTATATACTATATAAGTACACATTTTTTTTTATGCTTTAGAGAATAATTTGTGTGAAAAGCTTAGCAAATTAAATAATAAGGAGGAATGCATAATTAAGTGGTCAAATTAAATCTTCTTGCTGAATATAATCTTGCTTAGCTTGGTCTTTTTCCTTTTAAAAATTATGATGCATGCATGTCCTTATTGCGCAAGATATATAATTGAGATATACAAAGTACTCTATTATTTAATGTAATTTTGAATTTTTTTTTTTTTTTTTTTTTTTGGTTTTGTTTTGGGAAACAATGTAATTTTGAAATTTACTATGTAATTTTGTAATTTTGAAATTGACTATGTTTTATCATATGCGAAATCAACAAACAAGAGCAATAGTGATATACTTCGTATATATTATGCGTGAGCGCGTGGCTCACTAATGAAATACTACCTCCGTTTTTTATTAGTTGATACGTTTTGACTTTAGCACTATTCATACACCTCTCTTTGACCATATTTTGTGATTTACAAATGAAGAAAATATAGTCAGGTGGGATCTTGTTAGATTAGTCATAATGTATATTTTCAATATCAACTTTTTATAATTTTTTTTATCGGTAATTAAAGATATTAATGATTGAATTTATGCATTGACAAATGTGACTAAAGAAACGTGTCAACTAAAAAGAAACGGAGGAAGTATAAGACATGAAGATATTAATTATCGATTTTCTTCCAAAGAAAACTAACTAAAGATTTTAAATTGAAATAGAGAGTTATGTATGCATATATAATTCAATAAAACAAAAGGAATATACCCATGGAAATACAAAATTGGCTGATATGATGATTAGGTTGAGTAATTGGGTCACTCGAAAAGACAATCTGATTGAAAACATATTCTAATTTTTTTTTTTTTTTTCTCTCTCTCTCTCTATAGTGAGGGGTGTACCTTAATGATTAGAATTTCTTGAGAATGTTTACATTCATATAACAATTCCATGAAATAGATAGATAGATGATACGGTGCAATTATTATATTTTTCTACTTGGCAAATTGAAACAAGTTTATGGTAATGAATTTTTTCAATAGTTATGAGCCGTTTGGTTGGGGGGTATCATCAAAGGGAAAGGGAATGGACAGGCCCCATTCCCTTTGTTGTTGTTTGTTTGTCATCATCTATCATTCCCTTTACCCTTTTTTATTTTTGGATTTACCCAAATATCTTTCACACTCATTCCCCCCCCCCCAAGACTTTTGCATTCCCATTCCCCTCCTCATTACCCATCACACTCTCTCTCCTCTCTTACCCTAAAATCCCTAGCAGCCATCACCCTCCACTGGAACTCCGGCCACCACGACGACCACTCGAGATTGTTCACCGGCGACCACATCCGAGCAATTCCGGCAAGGTATGATCTCCGGCGACCGTAATATTCATGTTTTCGTTCTAGATCTACCTTAATCATGTCTTTTTTTTTTATTTATTCATGAATTGTTGGGTAATGTATACTTTATTACTAATTATTGAGAGATGCTTCACCTTATCAACCACCTTCATAGTGAATTAGTGATTGTTGGGGATTTTGTTGTTGGTGCTGCGTGTAGAAGGTTTACTGACATTTTTTTTATTTTTTTTGGTTGGGAATTACAATACACTGCAATTTGTTGAATTTTTTATTTGTTTTTTCTCCTTGAATGTATGGTAATTTGATGTTGTTTGTTGGATGATAATGTTGGTGCCTGTGACACTATGAAGTCTTTGTAATTCCCAACTAGTAAAAAAAAATAATAAATAAAACAAGAATTTGATGTATATGTATATGTTTGTTTAGCTTGAGAATTGTATATATCTTGAGTATAAATGATATGTAAACTAGTCAATGACATGTTGTTGTTGATGTTCTTTTGTACAGAAAATGGCTCGAATTGTTACTTCTTTGAAAAGGAAGAGAAATTGGGACTTTATTCGGTTCATAATTACTATGATTAATTGTGTTGTATTGCTACATTTGATGTGTTACTCAATGAGAAAAACTATATACAATTCCCATTATCTTAAGCTAGATAAAAAAACTAGAAGGAGAAGGAGATTGCACAACTTGAATAGAATGATAAGAGAAAGTGACACTTTGTGTAGGAACTATCTTCGTATAAATCGATACACATTTGGTGTACTTTTAGAAATGGTTAGAGATATTGGTGGATTAAATGAAACAAGAAACACTTGTTTGGAAGAGATGGTTGCGGGCTTCTTATACACATTAGCTCACCATAAGAAAAATAGAATGATTGGTGCACATTTTTATAGAAGTGGTGAAACTATTAGTAGACAATTTCATGCTTGTTTGTTAGCAATCTTAAAGTTACATACTATTCTTCTTAAGAAACCAACTCCAATACAAGAGGATTGCGACGATGAAAGGTGGAAATATTTCAAGGTAAATTAAAAAACCAACACTTTAATTTGAGATAAAATAGAGAGACTATTACATAATTTAAAGATGTTATTTGGAGATATTTTATTTTATTTTATTTTATTACATATTACAGGAAAAGACGACGATACAGGTTGATGGTATTTAAAAAAAAAAAAAACAGGTTCAAGTTTCATGAAGAAACAGGTTTTATTTTTGAGCAAAATTTTTTAATAATTTAAAAACTCAAAATTTGATTCCCTCGCTTGAACCAAACAGTCACAAAGGGAATCAATGAGCAGCTCATTTCGTTTCCTGGACAAAACCAAACAACAAGGAAAAATCAGGGGAATCCATTCCTTTCTCCTTCATTCCCTTTCTTCATTCCTTTCCGATTCCCCTCTGCAAACCAAACAGCCCCTTAGTAGTACTAGTGGGTGTTGGATTTGCTGAATTTTGACATTTTAGAGTGAAAATAAACTACAAAATTTCTAATTCGTATTATATTTCTGACTTTTATATACGAACTTACGTAAGTTGCATGTAGTGATATACTTGCTTTTTCGCATGGAGTAGCCATAGCAACTTGCTTTTTCGTTGAATTTAGAGAGCTGTCATTTTGTCATAAATCTATATTTATTCAAATTTTATGTCAATTTATTTTATGTTCAAGCTAGTTTTCTTATTTGTTTGTTAATTAAAGTCGAATCTCCTTTATAGATGTCGTATGACTTTTTATTAATAAATTATTTTAGTATTTTTTTTTTAAAAAAAGTAATTCAAGCTAATAGTTAAGAGTTATTTAGATTGCTTATAAAAATTAATATATATAATGTTATGTTTTTTCCGTTCTTTTGTAGCTGTTATGTTTCCGTTAACACATTTGTCAATGTAATAATTCTACTAGTATCAATACACAAATTCTTATATGTGGCTGGTCACACGATGTGCCCAGCCACTGTAGGGGCTACTTCGTTAGTGTAATTGGGGCTATTTAGTTTGTGTTAAAGGGGTTATTTGGTCAGTATTATAGAGTCAGGACCTGTTCTCTTTAGCTTTTCAGATCAGTTTAGTTTCCAATTTCCTTATCTCATAAACAGTTCAGTTCAATTCAGTAAATTAGAACAGACCCTTACTCGATCAGTGTTATAGCAGGGGTTACATAGTCAGGACCTAGGGTTTACTTTGTTCTTTTATAATTGGTCACACGATATGACCAAGCACACACAAGACGAACTGTTTCAATAAGAAAAAATTTAGAAAAGTTGACAAGATTTATGCATAATGTTGTGATAAATCTAACAAGATTTCATGTGATTATGCTTTTATTAAACTAGAAAGCATATACTAATAACCATGTCAATTAAAGTTAATGAATTGATGATATTGTTTAAAAAAAAAAAAAAGCTTGTCAATTAAAAACAAATAAAGGTAAGCAGACTAGGGCTGAGCAAAACTACCCGAAAAACCGAAAACCCGAAAAACCGATCCGTAACCGTTCTGAAAATTAGGGTACCCGATCCGATAACCATAACGGTTTGGGTACCCGTTCCGATAATTTGTTATCGGGTATGGTTATGGGTATCATTTTAAAATTAACGGTTACCCGATCCGATCCGATAAGCATTTTTTTTTGCTTTTTTTCCCTACTTAATCTATTAATATAAATCTAAACTTTTACTTTACTTCATAATCACTTTTATAATATCAATGATTAGTAATATTATTAATAATTTGGTCAAGATCATATGGTATTGTTGTTAATTAGTTGTAAATTATATCATTATAACTACATAATTAAGTATAATTATCATTATTGGATATCTTATTGGGTACCCGATAACCGATCCGAAAATCCGGGTAACCGAAGTCCGGGTACCCGAACTTATCGGTTCAGGTTATGGGTATCACTTTTAGTGATTTTGATTATCGAGTACCCGAACCGTTAGTACTAACGGTATGGGTACCCGTCCCATGCTCACCCCTAAAGCAGACCTTAGCTTTAAAAATTTTAGTAATGTTTTTTTTATTAAAAAATAAAATAGAAGCTTAACTATTAATCTTTAAAAACACCAACTGAAAGATTTTATGAACAAAAATGTCCTATTTATTCCAATAAGTATAGTTCATTTCATGAACTACATGTGATTATCGACTTAAGGAATAAAATGAAAAAAATAAGGCCTGCTTGAAGGAATAAAGATCATTTTAAGGGACATGTATATGTGTTCTAATTTCTAAGGTAGGAATAACATTTTTTTTATTATTGTGAAATGATTTTAGCACCCCAAAGGTTGTTTATTGATTTTGACACACCCATTGTCGTGTGAGCATAGAGATTTGCTAAAACCAATTTTTAGTGTGTCATCAAAATCAGTTTCCTATCAAAATTAGAGAAAGCATATATGCATTGAGGGTCTGTTATGATTTACTGGATTGAGCTGAACTAAACTGATTGGAGCTGAACTGAACTGAATTGAACCGAATTGAATATTTTATGAGAGAAGGAAATTAGGAACTGAACTGAATATTTTATGAGAGAAGGAAATTAGGAACTGAAATAAACTGATCTTAAACGGAAGAGAACAGGCCTTGGGTATATATTCGTATATGTTTTGAAGATCCCGAGTTTTGAATTTAAATATAAGTTTTTTTACACTTCACATAAGTTTCTGAAATTTTCATAAAGTGCATGCTATTAAATTAGACAACTCTTGTACATCAATTTTTGCTAGTAGGTGAACTAACAGTAAAATCGTAAAATAGACTAATTTTTATTTTGTGAAATTTTTAAGTTTATAAAATAAGGTTTGCTAATTAAAGTATTGTGTTTATTAGATGAGGTGAAGAATAAGCATTAAAACATAAAGTAACAAATCAAACTATGATCCAGAAGATACACTGCACACATAATCCTAGTACAACGACGAACTCAAGACAAACATTTAAAAAAAATTGGATGTACAATAAAATATTATTATTCATTCGCTTTAAAGTTACCTTAAAATGATTAAAAGTTACTCTATAATGAATGAAAGTTATCCAGTATATATAAGTATTCTAATATAAATAAAAGTTATTTAAGCTTTATGGATAAAATTTACCCTAAATTCAACAAAAGTTACCTTGATATTATTATACATCGGATGTATACAAAAGTTTTTGCGAACTCAATCACCAAAAATAGTTTAGATTTATACAACAAAATTAAAGCTACTTAAAACTACATACTACCTCCATTCCTGAATGTTCAACTCACTTACTATTCATGTGGTCAAAATAAAATAACTTTGACAACTTGTTATGATTTATACAATAGAAATAAATCAGCATGAGGGATCTTATTAGATTTCCCTTATAATTATAAAATTTTGAAATATCAACTTTCTATAATTTTCACTTATACATAGTCGAATATATTCATAATCAAATATGTTAATTGGAGATCTCGCAATTACAAAGTGAGTCGAACTTTCAGGAATGGAGGGAGTACAATATTAATTAAGCTCCTTCTAGAACATCCACAAATTATATTGAATTTATATGTAATGATAAGTTGACATCAGTATATGTATCATTGACTGGTGTGTATATTAGAGTTTATACAAATTCTTAAATAGATCCGGTTAACATTAATTTATTGTTAACCACTATAATAGGGAAATTATGATCACTATATTATTTAAGGAAAAAAATCGCTATGTTAAAATAAAGGTTATTATGTTAAAATAAAAGTCATGTGTTAGTATGAAGATAATAAGAGGGTTTTTTTTTTCTTAGAAAAAAAAATGATTGTGTTTTATACGGATCAATATGAATAATAAAGGTGACTATGTTTAAATTAAGGTCACTATGTTAAACATAACATTGGTGGCTATATATATATACACTTCAGCTTTACAATAATATTAAAGGTCATAATACAAATTTATTATTATGACCACATAATCACTATGTTAGTGTTAGGGTCACTATATTCAATACAAATTTATTTGCACTAGTGTAGGTCCACAATAATATTATTGTGAACCAGGTTAGTTCACACAAGTTTTTAGCTAGTAATTTAAATGACGCGGAATTATATTCTTAATTATATATTTTTTTTGAGGCATCTTTAATGAATTATTATATATACATTTATTTATTTATTTTATTATTTTTTTTTTTATAATGATGATTCAAAGCTAAGCATGCATTGTTTGGTACCATTAATTAATAATTTAAATGTCACTTCGAGCTTGTTCACTTCAACTTAATTTCAGTTCAGTTCGGTTCAGATCCAATCAGTTCAATTTAGTACAGTTCAACTCAGCTTACTAAATGTGAACAAGCCCTTACTCTTTCATAGATATTGAGATATGCCACTTATTTTGTTCAATCTTCTTATTTTAAAGTAATCAATAAAAAAGGTTTTTTTTTCTTCGTATAATCTATTACATTTTACAGTATATGTACTTCCAACTCACATTATTCTTTAAAATTTCTTTTTCACAAGTCATAGACTCATAGCTAACTCACATTATTCTTTACACTAAAAAAAAAGTCATATTAATAAAATATACTTATAAATAAATTTTTTTAATATTAAAAGTTAGTATCACACTCCTTTTTCCTTTCAAAATAAAAGATACACTTCGTATAAAATATACATAATTTACTTGAAAATGTTGCTAAATTTTCATTTTAATTTCTTCTGGTCACAAATCTTTAGAAAATACTTCTTAACTCATAATATTGTTGAAAGGTGTGTAAAAAAGTGAGTATTCTCCTTGAATCTCTAGTTATATATATTCTACTCACACCGTATATTAAGTAGTACAAGTATATGATTAGAAAAAAAAAAAAAAGTTCTAGTTCAAAATTTTATATTTATAGTGGAGTATTGTTAATTAAAAAGAGTTGATAAAAAAATAAAGAAGGGTATTCTCTAGTCTAACATAAACATACACAAATGTTTTTGATTCCTCCACACACACTTTGTATCATATGATGTGAAAAATAAAATATTCTACACCTCACAAAATCCTCAATGATAAAATTGTTAATGTATGATATATCATATATTCCCTTTTTGATTAAAATAAATATACATTAGCCTTTTTTTTTATTTATTTTTATTATACCAATAAATTTATTAAATAAAACTATGTATCGTGATAAACGTTAATACAAGATACGGTCATTAGTGTGTATGATAAGGAATATTATCTTTTGATATTAGCAATTTTATTAAAATATATAACGACGAAATTCACCATTTATTTTAAAATTAAAATATTAAAAGAACAAATTTTATCACATAAATATGAAAAATATTTTGTTTTAAAAATACAAACATGTATCGCACGGACGTCATCTAATTTACTCGTATCATATAATAAAACTACGTGTCGTGATAAACGTTTATAGAAGATACGGTCATTAGTGTGTACTATTAGACATGCTCCCATAATCCCATGAACAATCCAATCCATCTTTAGTGAAAGTGTGAGGAATGAGCAAAGAAGAATGAACAAGTTTGAATGGGAAGATATTTGATGTTCGAATTAACGAGTTAAGTATAGTCGATTCAGCCAATAACGAAAAGAATCCTACTTTTGCATAGTTGTCTCCAATTCTCAAATAACTCTGCGTGTTACAATTATTTTTTCTTTTAATTCTTTTTTCTTTTATTTATTTACTCGCTTTTTATTTATTTTTCTTTATATTGACATAAAGCAAAAGTCCCTATTTTTGCGGGGTCCCCCAAATTTGTTGGTATTTATATGAGCAACTACCTTTCTTTGCACTTGTACATTTCTCATCACACATTCTCATTTACTAACGTATCAACCTTTGGCCCCCTCAGATATTACACCATTCATCCCGTGTCCTTGGTGTAGACTTTAATATCCCGTATTTTCATTCTCGAGTTAATTATTTTAAAACGGAGTTTATTCGAAGAAGAAATTTTAAAACAACAACAATGAAGGTGGGAGAAAGTGGTTTTATTTCTAAGGAAGAAACACATTTCACTGTTTGTAAAACATCTCTATTCTTTACGGGTGATGGTTTTACCGTTTATGATAACCACGGTGATCTCGTCTTTCGAGTCGACTCGTATGGTCCCGATTGGCGTGATCAAGATGAAATCGTTCTTATGGATGCCTCTGGTCATTGCCTTCTCACCGTCCGTCGTAAGGTTTATTTTTTTACTCTATCCATTCTCGTTCAAAACAAATATATTTAATCATATCGTAACTTTACTTATACAATATTTTATTTACTACGAGTACCAAATTTGTTTTAAACAACAAATTTTTATATCTAATAACTCAAAATAAAGTTCGGGGGCTGGTTACCTACCCGCCTTCAACAAAGATCCGCCCCTGAGTGTATTAAGACTATTAACCATAATTTTATTTTTATTTTTTTTAATTATTAATATTGAGTTGATTTAGTGGGTTAAGTACTTGTGATTATCTTTATTTTGACGGTTTTTATTCACTTTATAAAAATTAAAGAAAAGGGTAGTTCTAAATTGTGGTTTGGGTTAATGGGTATCAATTAGATTCTTGATTCTTTGAATAATTAAAGTTTAATTATGACTCGTTCAATTAGCTCAGAGTCAACTCGTGAGTTAGAATAGTACAAAGTATAAATTAAGATCTAGATGTTTCAGGAATATAATTTGTATCTCTACTTTTATTGTGGTACCAGTTTAAAAAAATGATGTATTAGAATTTAGAAATATGTCTGGCTTTAATAATTTTGATATAATTTAAATTCAGCCTATCCACACAAATAATGCATATTCCAAATGCTATTTTTTCCAGCCTCAGTTTTTAGTATAGTTAAGTCATGATCATGTTTTGGTTCGTCTTTTAGTATGATGTTCTATTTGGATCTTAAGGAAATTTTGAAATTAGGAACATTATTCATTATCAATTTGTCTGATTTAAATTTCCGGTTTTGATATATGCAGTTTAGAAGTTATGGAGTATTACTTCGAATAATACTCCGTACCTAAATTTATAAATGACGGGTTATATGATGTTAGTCCGTAATAGTTATGGAGTGCTACTAGTAGTAGTGTTTAATGTTTCATCAAAATTTATTGTATATCAATCTTTCACTCTCAAGTACATACTAATACTAGTATTATTGGACATAATAAAGCAATTATTGAAACTTTCATAAGTGTTAAAAGCATAAAAAGTTTCAAACTCAATATAACACTTTTAGAAAGCAAGTGCACATGATTAAGAAAAACTATGCATTTATGTAATACAAAACTAGGGATTTATTCCATAATAGGAATAATTTAATAAAGAGCATTTTGATCTAAGTTCGATTGTAGTATCAATCCCCATCCTAGGCCATTATCTAATCTTTTAATTCGCATTTTTACATACCAAACATGTCCTCAAGGACTAGTATAGTTAGGTTCCTTTGTATGGAGTATAATTTATGCTTGAAAATAGTATATTATATTAGTATATTATGAGTACATTTTGAAAAATTTCACGAATCACTAAGCTATGAAAATGAATTAACTAGTTGAATTGTACTAATTACTACTACTTGCATAGTTGCATTACAAGTTGTGAGGCATTGACCTACCCGATTTTCGTACGATACAAGTGTATTTTATGTAATGATGTCGGTTGAATTGATTACTTTGAGTACTTATGTAGTAGCTTAGCATGTTGATTTATTCTTTATTGTCTAGTTAATTAATTTCGGGGAAACCTTAATTAAAGCCTTATTAATTAATCACAGAGACCAAGCTTACACAATAGATGGGAAGGTTACACCGGAGAAAGAACCGAAGGATCAAAGCCAATATTTAGTGTGAAAAGATCATCGATAATCGGACGGTCAGGAGTGACCGTAGAAGGGTACCAAAATCCAGGGGAAGAGTATTTAATAGATGGTTCATTTATACAAAGATGTTGTACCATATATGATGCTACAACTAGGGAAGTTATGGCCGAAATACGAAGAAAAGTGGACACTTCATCTAACGTGGTGTTGGGTAAAGATGTCTTTTCGTTACTTGTAAAGCCCGGTTTTGATGCCGCCTTTGCTATGGGCCTTGTGTTGGTGTTGGACCAGATTAATTCCGAAGGGATAGTCGATGCCATTTCTAGTTCCGAATCGGATGGTTCCAATGGTAGCGGTAATGACTCCGTGTAATAGTATGTCTCTAGTTATTGGAGCGTCTAGTTTGTTTAAAATGCGATTAACGGATATTTAATCGTACGATTAAATCTCCGGTTACTAGACCATCTAATAACGTGAGAAGCTCATTTGCCGTCGACTCTGGCCCGAAACGGACCCATGGTGTTTTTTTTTCCCTCTTCTTCTTATCTTTTAGTTTTTTCAAATTTTGGGCTAAGGTAGTTTCCCCCGCCCTTAATGTGGGCCTTGTGGCAACGTGTAATCTGATTAGGTGGTCCATTTGTTGCTGTCTTTGTGTTTGAGATATTTTTGATGTAAATTATAAATTCTCAAATTACTCAAAAAAAAAAAAAAAAAAAAAAAAAAAGCTAAACTACCTTTTTAAAAAGTAGTTGGATTTATCCCCTCCAAAAAAAAAAAAAAAAAGTTGATCTGTCTATTTCAAGGTTGGTTGGATTTTTGTTGATCCTTCCTGTTGTTGATTTGATGATTTTGATCATCGTCGGTATTATTTATGTAATCTCAAGCGGTTTAAGAATGTTCACAATTCCTATTCCTTTAGTGACTCGGAGTATTTTATTTAAGACCAATTTAAATATTGTGATCGAATTTTAGTTACTACCTTCGTTTCGTATTTTGTACAACAATTTTTAAAAACAGAAATTACACATCATGTTCAACAAAGTAAAGATTTCTACTTCCTCAAAAAAAAAAGTAAAGATTTCTATTTATAGTATTTTTTGTGTAATTACTTTTCTGCCCTCACTTAAAATTTACCAAGTATACTTAAGACAATTAAATAGAATTCATTAGGCCTGAAAAAAAAAAAAGAATTCATTAAATTATCAGCACAACTTATTACATAATCAAATTGGTATAAAACTTATTACACCTTTTTACTACAATGTTATTACTAGGTACCTCTATTTTATATTATTTGTAACAATTTGACATAAGATGTGTGTAGAAAATATCTAATCGTTCTAAATAGTACTATGTAACAGAGGTAGTATAATTAAAGTTGTCAATCGTGACATAAATTACCATATTTTGGTTTGTCATAAGCGTAAAGAGAGGAAGTGTAAGCGTAAACATTTTAAGGACCTGTTCACTTCAGCTTAATTTCAGTTCAGTTCAATTCATTTCAACTCCTAATTTTCTTCTCTTATAAAATATTCATTTCAACTCTATTTAGTTTAGTTCAGCACTAATTAGTTCAGTTCAACTCAGTTCAGTAAATGTGAACAGGCCCTAAGTCAACGAAAAAAATCTCATATATATTTGAGTAGAGATAGTCTTTTCTTCGCACTTGCACTTTACTTTAAAGAGGGTTTTATTAGAGAAAACTATTAAAAGTGATAGAGTATAAAACATATTCTTGGGCCTCAACCATCAGCTTGTTTTATACTCTATCACTCCCCCTCACATAAAAGGCCCTTTGGGCTTGAAATGTGGATGCAACACAGGCCCACCCATACCTGGCGCGAATTAATTCCACTTTAAAGGAGGGGTGAATGAGATTCGAACCCGTGACCTCTATGTCATGTTGACTCTGATACCATGTTATAGGACCAACTCAACCAAAAGATTAAGCTTATGGTTGAGGTCCAGGAATATATTTTATACTCTATCACTCCCCCTCACATGAAAGCCCCTTTGGCCTTGAAATGTGGATACAACACAGGCCCACCCATACCTGGTGCGAATTAATTCCAATTTGAAGGAGGGGCGGATGAGATTCGAACCCGTGACCTCTATGTCACATTGACTCTGATACCATGTTATAGGACCAACTCAACCAAAAGCTTAAGCTTATGGTTGAGGTCCAGGAATATATTTTATACTCTATCAAAAAGGCCAAAGAAATAAAAATTTGGATGACGCAATTTTAGTGCTTACAACTGAATTATACTTATGGTGGCGGAAAAATTAAATTTTACGTAATGAGATTGTTCTATAATCTGCATATTGGAAATTAACTTAACTAGCTAGCTAACATCCACCCATAAGATAATTATTGAGTAATTAGGCATTTTGATCAAATGCATGAAGGTATTGTAAATGTTAATAATCATTAAGTACTTCTCAAAAATAAATAGATATGCACGTATCGATTTCCAAATCTGAATAGAAAAAGCAGCCATTTTTTTTATAATCATCTTTAGGTATGTGCATGTTAATTAACTAAGTATTAAGTACTGTACATGGAAAATATTTAGTTTGATACTAATTGATTACTGATTAACCTTTTTATTTAATAATGACCTTGTGGTAGGCCTCAAAGTTTTGGACATGCAAGTGAAAGTAGGGCATGCATCATGCATGCTCAAAGCAATAAAAAAAATTACACAAGCTTTTTTTAGTTATTAGTTAATGAAAAGTTGCTACTCCTTATAATTATAACGGTGCTTAATTTTTTTAGGGTGATTGAAGTGAAATTAAGTAATTTATACAAAGTACTAAATAAAGTAAACTATCTATAAGTTTTATGAACAACATGTACATAAAAGATAGGCTGGGGCCGGAGGTCAAGCCGGCCCCTATATGAGGCTGAATGCATGAAGGTCCTCTCTTTACTGAAAATTATGATCATCCACTTCATTCTCGATATGTGGGCTTCACATTTACAATGACATGAAAGTTCAGTGAATCTCACTAATATGACAATTGACAAAGATGTCACCTTTTAGTTTGCAGCTTCCATGCTCTCGAGCTTCTTTTATGTTCCATTGTTCATAACGCAGTCCACATCCCATCTATATGTAGCCAATTATGTTAACAACTGGTATCTTCTGGCAACGACGTAACAACAACAAATAGATAGACACCATTAGAAGATATAATAATTTAGCTAAATTTTTTAGCACCAGCAGACAATAACAGTGTTTTGAATGGTATTGTATAAATTTTAAAAATAAAACTCTACACTGATCCTACGTGAATGGTAATATGATATGATATAAAAAAAAAAAATAGATAGAAGAAATTAGTTTGGATTTAAACATTTTTCATATGTATAAATCGTCAATATCAACCGTTAGGATTGATTAGCAATGTTTGACATAAATCTCCATGTCCAAAAGTCCACAACTCCACAAGAAGCTAGAAATCTTTGTTCTCTTAAAGTTTTACTCCGTACACAACAAGAGGTTACAACTTTATAGATTGTTCTTTTAGGATTAACTTTAGTTTACTTTTATTATAACTTGTTTAGTTGTATTGTTAGTCACTATCTACAAAGAAACTTGGTGCTTTTGTAGATCATCGGATCACATTGATAAATTAATTAACTATATTAACCCAAACTTTATCATATACGGTTAACTAAATTAGTATGACTACTAATGGTCATTTGCGGCGTGTATATTAATGCTTTTGTAGTAATAGTTTAGTATGAGTACTACAAAGAAACTTTGTTCTTTAATAATTAAGCAAAATTAGCCGCAAAAATAATACACTTGTTAGACAATTTGGGTTAAGCAATCTTTCCACTTCAAACCTACTTTCGGCTAAGGAGGACGTGTGCATCTGGTCCCGGCAAAAATTCAAACCCTTGATCCATTTTGTACATTATGTTCGCACTTATACTTCGTTTTTTCGAGGACAAAGATCCTACTAAGTTAACGTTTTTCATATGTTAGTCGGTCTAGCTATAATAAGTCAGGTTAATACCTGAGAGTAGCTTAGCGAGAGGAGTGTATATATTACATACTTCCTCGCTCTTTAGTAAAAGATAATAATGATTGAATTGAACAAAGTCATAAAGTGAGTTCCCCACCATCTATATATACTAGCTATTATAACATGTAAAATTAACGGTAGAATGGTTACTTATACCAAAAATATAATATATATGCTAGTTAAAATACTAACAAAGTAACAAAGCAAGTGACTAACATATGTAATATTCCAACAAAGTCAATATAGGTGATTTTATTTCATTTTTTTTAAAAAATTACTGATAAAAATGAATAATTCAATTTAACTACGTCAAAGACTTACCTTCAAAACAGGAGATATATATTCTGTATCTACTATCTAATTAACTTAACTATCTAAAAACTTGGACTTTTCAAATTTCAATCACCTCTAATCCCTTCATTCATATTCTTTCACGTTTAATTTTCACCATTTATATGCATGTCTAATGTCTTGATCAATATTTGGGTAACCACCACCACTCATCGTATAGTCTTCCTCAATAACAACAACATCAAACATATCAACATCATATCATTAAAATTATTAAATCAAAGTGTGAGTCGTCTTCCCACCTCCTCTTTCTTTATGCATGTGTTTCGGTCCCATGCATGAACTAGCTAGGGCCTGATGGCATAGGGCTAAATTTGAATATATAAACATATCTTAATTATATTTTTAATTATACATAAATGAACTTTATTTTAATAAACTAGATGATTCCGAGCCTTTATTTGACGTGATGGATTTTGATTTTTCTTTTTAAATAATAATTAGTATGTGGCTCGGGCGATGCCCCGGGTTGCTAGTTTGTACTTATTTAATTTGCTAATCAAATTCGACTATTTAAATAGTAAGACTGATTGGTTTTGAGTTAAAGTCTTGCTATAAACATTTTTTTAGTTGTCGAACTCAATCATTACATAATGGAAACAAATAATATAATAAGACACAAATTAACTTATTTAAGTTAACTATAATTTTGTTGGATAAAAAAACACAATTAATAAATGGCTAATATGGAAAGACTCTTAACTTAAGACTTGTTGGTCTTGAGTTCAAGTCTTCTTATAAGAATATTTTAGATGCAAACCTAATACATGTGAAAGTGACATGTCATGTTTATAATCACATGTGGCGCATATTGCTGACATGTCGAACTTGAAAAAGGTGACATGTGGAACCTATTCTGTTTTAAGAACGTTTTTTAATATATAAGTATAGATATAGATTTTAGTTTAGCAAAATAATTTATTTCAATATATATATCAAGTGAAGAGAACACATCTTACTATAATGGTTATGTTAGCACTTGTACATCAGTACATGATCCATCAGAGTGTCGGTACGTTGATGGATCGTATTATGGAATTAATCTTGTCATTCATTATGTAAAAAATCATGATAACATTTCGAGAATTATTGTTATTATGTACATTATATTTAGCATCATGTCCTTGAATTTTTTTAATTTTTTTTTTGACGCCTCCTTGAGTTTGTTATAGGAGATCACCATAAATATCCTTGCATAGTTGCATGTCTCTTCTAAGAATATATCAGCTAATCAACAATCACACTGTAATCATCATGTATATAACTAATACACCGTATAAGCCAAATTATGCTAATGAGATCATAATTAAGAGAATATACGATCTTTCAGTTGTGAGCATATTTGACAAAAATATTATCAGATAATTTTAATATTTATAATAATAGAAAAGATTTGCTGCGCTTTAAACCAACCCAATATCCTATTATGTACGTGGCCATCTCTTGAGCTACATTGTTTAATGTTTCTAGAATGATTACAAATTGCAAATAGCTCATTATATAATCTAAAAACTTGTTATTATACTTGGTGTATCTCTGATATAACGTGGTTTATAATCGTATATAATAGGCTATTATATGATCTTTCACTAGTCTAATACGAAGTATATGCATGTGCACAATAGTACTGACCTTTGATACTTTTTGAGTGCACATAATAATTTACCTTCCACACTCAGAATATCGAATTCTTTTTCAAATCAGATTAGTTTTTAGTTCAAGGAATCACATGATTAAGAACAATGTTGATGTCAAATCTTCCCTCAAATTCCTTTCATTTTGTTACACACAAATACTTAAGACAATTGGTCGAGAATAAAGTGGTTCATTGGAATGTTAGGCCGGTGGAGAGTAACAAATCCTTAAGTCTTTTTTCTCAAAGTTCATCTTTCATTACATTCTCTTCTTTTTAGTTAGCACTCTTGGAATAGAAAAAGTCAATGATTCTTTAAGTCTAATCAATATTTAAAGCATTATGTAAGGTTGTTAATCAAGTGACAACCCAAAATATGAAAGAGGGGTAATATCGTTGTTCAAAAGTTTAATAACCACACGAGAAATTGAGATCATAGTACATATGTTGCTTTATGTGGCAGACCAAACATGGCCATGAATCCTATGATTAGTCTAAACCAATTTTGAAGTTGAACACAATTGGTTGTTGGAGAATTGAAGAGACCTCTAGACTTTAATTTGTGAAGAGCTCATTTAGCAATCAAATGTTATGATTATTAATTGTGGACTTTAGTGTCTAGAGTCCGTTTGTGAGGTGCAAAATTCAAAACGCGTGTGAAATACAAAATAAAGATGTATACACATTATGAGATAATGTCATATGTTTATTATGATAGAATTTGGTGATGACATTCTACATTACGAATTGATCTTATATGGTGTTTAACATGCTTTATTACCAAACTTGTTTGAAGCAATAATGGATATGGAGTATAAAGCTTGTACTCCGTACGAAAGTTTGTTTCCTTTTGTTGTAATTACCGAAATTATCTCACATATTACTGGGCCGATTCTAAAAAGCTGATGACTTTTCTTTGAGATTCTGGATTTGTAGAGGCCCAATAGGCCCAAATACAGAAAGAATGTTAGCAAAATAGGGCTGCCAACTAATAGGCCCGGTTTTCTTAATTTGGTTGGACTAGTAATGTTGATCACAACAGAAGTCACAGTTAAACACTAACAAAAGTTGACTATTTTGGGTAGTTTATTCATTGAGTTATTAGAAACAGAGAAGCCAGAATGATGATTGAACTTTGTAATAAGAGAATATCTTGATTAGATTTGAGCATGAGCAGCCGGCCAGGTTCGAGCAGCCATTTCCCAACTCGTAATGTGGTTGTGCTCGATTTTTTCGGGAAACATTTGGGGTTGCATTATGTGGTTATACATATAATTTCTTTGATTTAATTTTATGGCTAAATCCTATTTTTTTTAGGATATAATCTGATCTGGCTTTAACACCTCTTATATACCTCCAGGAACACATAGAGGTAGATACACTTAAGGGTAGTTTTTTTTACACCTTGTACCCCAGTGTATATAAATTTTTTTAGTCTAGCTCGGCCCATGATGAATGTTACTTTGCCAATCCAATACGTTCTTTAGAAGTTGGGGAGGGGTATACACAGAAATTTCTTCAATTAAAGTCAGCAGCAGTCAGGCCTTTCAGAATTTAATTAGAAATTTTGTATTTGTACAAAGAATTAATTTCATACACACTTTATAAAATTGCATTAGCTCTAAAGTTCTCCATGTACACATATATAACAGGCTAAACGAATTATAAAAAATTCCCCAAAAAATTAGGAGATTACATTCAAAAGTATTGATGCCGTGCATATTGTAATTAGAAACAAGTAGGAGCATCCAAACCACCCTTGCGCCCCAAGTGCCTGCAATTACAAGTTTTTCAAATATTAATTATATTCACAATAAATTAAAAGAATATATATATACACAAAGAAAACAATTTAATTCCATTTTACCAAAAAATTAAAATTTAAGAATTAGATCTTAGCAAATAATCAAGTACCACGTTGTTTGTGGTACCGAATTTTATCTTAATTCATAAGTTTAATTTGTAGTTTTATAAAGTTAGGTCAGATTTTGGTACAATTGTCAATTTTCAATTTTGGATTTCATACGTGAATCATTAGATGATAAATAGTATAATTTATATATAATTTAATTTATATAGATAAACTATGTAAAGATTCAATAGTTAATACTAGCAACAATAACGAACAAGCCTTTATCAATTGTAGCGAATAATTGATAAAAAAATAAAATAAAAAATAACGAATGGTACCTTTAATGAAGGAGCTGAATTGATGCCAGTAAAACCAATATGATAAGCAACGCTACCATCAGGCTTAAACAACCCAAAGTTTCTCTCAGAAGTTGGTCCAGGCTTCAAATTTTCATTAAACAAGGCAAAAATATATGCCTTAATAGGTGTATGAGGTTTGTAAGGTGTTCCTTTCTTCTTGTACAACAACTTCTTTAGATTATAATTGTAAGTCCTTGCATTTTTCAACGTAGCTCCGACCTCGTTCGGATCCCCCTTGGAAGCCCACCCGGTCTCGGACACGATCACCTCCATCTTAGTGTACCCTACCTTCTCTAGTGCTGCATAAGCTGCATCAATTTGTGCCATGAACATGTTATCATAGTGAAGTCTCGTCTTTGTGTCGAAAATCCCAGGGTTTTTCTTAAATAGGGCATAGTTTACATCAATATGTGTAGGATCACTAATGTAGGCTAAAAAAGGGTAGGCATTTATGTAAAAAGGGGAGCCAACTTGGGAGAAAAATTGTAAGAGTGGCCTCATGTAAGGCATTATTTCTTCCCTAAATGCCCCCGCTGAGGGAGGGAAGGACGTGGCGAACACGGCCTCCGAGTGTGGGCTAGAGAGTTGGATTGAGTTGGCTAGTTGAAGGCGTTCGAGGGCTAGGTACATGTTTTTAACCGCGGGTACTAAGGCTTCCCATAGGTCTTGTCCACCCGTGCTGCCTAAAATTTCGTTACCTACCGCGATTCCAACGATTCTAGTCTTGGGAACAAATGGTTCTATGTTCTCTTTGATCCAATCCACGGCGCGTTCTCCATTTGCTGCTATGACCTTCAAGAATTCGTTCCCTAGTCCTACTATTATTTCAATTCCACTATTTGCAAACGCGGTTAGGACACTATGATCAGCGTCGTAAATTCTTGTGTTCTTTATTTTCGCGGCTTTGAGGAGGGTTACTACACTTTCTGGAGGTGGGAGGTTATCGGCTATTCTTCCGTAGTTTACACCGTATGTTCCAGTGAATGCATTTGCCGTTAGAGCTGCAAGAAGTAAGGAAAAAAAAAAAAAAAAAAATTTGAGTTAGTATTTAAAAAATAATTAAGCAAGAACAAAAAACCTAACAAAACATGCATATGCATGTAATTCGTTGGTTCAATTCCAAGAACTAGTAGCCACAAATAAACTATAGAACATGCTTATTCCCATAACATGACATCTTAAAGAAACTCCAAATTTATTACATTGTGATATACAGATTATACCGCTCTAATTAAAAATAACCCAAAATGTACCCTAAATTTATGTAATTGGCTACCCGTGTTATCTACTTTGGTACATGAAACTAATGATCCAAAAATGCAAATGAAGAACGACATACATACCACGATGAGAAAAGAAAGCGAGGGAGAAGAGGAAGCAAGAAATGAACCCCATTTGATTGAAGGGCTTGTGATTAACACTATTGATAAACCATTCCATGTATAAATAGAAGAAGTGTTTATTTGCAACGTTTTAAAGGCATGTGGAAATAATTAAGGAAGTCTAAGTTATAATATTGAACATAGGAAGCTAAGAAGAGGTTTCTTTGATGAAATGCAATTAAGAAGTTGGAACTTATGGATATTGTGTACAAAGATTCCATAAGTATGAGAAAGAAATTAAGATTTTTTGGATCATTTGTTAAAGGAGACTTGGAATCTTGTATTAAGAGTATATAAGTTACCTTTCTAACAAAGGTATACCTTTTCAATAAGGCAAATTAAAGGTGAACTCAATTTTGGGTTTAAGCTTATGTCCTCTTCATGAATATTCAATTTTCATGATTTCGTCCAAACTTTCTAAGTTTGGAATTTTTATATTCTTATTCTTTTCGTGGGTATACTTTTAGAATTTTATGTCAGGTCAAACTTGCTGAATTCCGCCTAAGCTAATGATGTCGGTTAGTACGGAGTAGATGTATGCAAAGAGTCAAAATATTTATATTGATCTTTCCAAAAAAAAAATAAATAAAAATAAAAATAAATTATATTGAAATATTTGCAATGTTTATGTGGTGGCTTATACAAGTTCAAGAAAAAATAGTGAATACCCCCCTCCTCTTCACAATAAATATAATATTAATATTTTTTATTTATTAATATTAACAATACATTTGACATGTATTCTTCACCCGTTTCATCATATTAAGAAGGGATATTCTCCTCCGTGTGTGTTTGGTAATTTGGTGAGGGATATCCTTCTGCTCGCTCGTGGATGTCAGCTCTTTTTCGTTTGTTAGTCGGCCGGGCAATGAAGTTGCCCATAGCTTTGCAAAGTTAAGTTTTATTTATAGTGAGTATCGTGTTTGGCTTGAAGAGTATTTCATTGAAATTCAGGGGGCTTTATGTAACGATATTGAACTCTTGGTGAATTAAAAATACAAGCTATATGAGACACACGCTACGCGTGTATAATATAGGAAATTTATTATTTTACTCATAAAATTGTTATTATAGATTTATTTTGAAAATCAATACTTACGTAAACTTTACATTTAAGAACGAAAATTTTTTTTTGTCAATAGCACATCTACTCCACTTCGTGTACCTCAATTAACCTTAAAAAATATTGTTGGTTGTTGAGTTTTTTATATAAAAGATTGAAAACTATAGATTAAACATCTACGATAATAGTACGTATATAGATTAGATAGATGTATAATTTTTCCTTTTAATTTTTTTAATATTTGTTATGTTTTTTTTTTTTTTTTTTTTTTTTTTTTTTTTTTGTAACATAGATGAATGTGGTATATGTTGCCTATATTGGATTTTGTTTTTGAGGGAACTATATTGGTATTAATTTTCTTATTTTAATAAAATTATGATATAGTTATCTTTTAACAAAGTTTAACGTGGTTTTTTTTCAATAAAAAAAAAAGTAAACATGGTTTCTGTGTAGGAATTTTTTTTATTTTTTATTTTATTTTATTTTATAAAAAGTAGATAATTTTGGTTTGTTGTTAGTGATAGTAATTCTGGTTTGTGGGTAGTTAGTTTTTTTATTTTATTTAAAAGATTTTTTTTTTTTTTTTTTTTTTTTTTTTTTTTTTGTGAGTAGTTATGAATTTTTTTTTTAATTAATTAGTTAATAAGTAATTTTGTAAATTGAGAAGGGCATTTTGAGGAAAGATAAATTTATCACCCAAAAGACCCTTTCTCTTTATATAGTAGTATAGATTTATTTATTTTTTTTTTTTTTTTTTTTTTTTTTTTGTGAGTAGTTATGAATTTTTTTTAATTAATTAGTGAATAAGTAATTTTGTAAATTAAGAAGGGCATTTTGGAAAAAAAACAAATTTATCACCCAAAAGACCCTTTCTCTTTATATAGTAGTATAGATGAGCTAAGCTACGGTTTTTGTCAAAAAAAAAAAAAAGACATGTATTCTTCACCTTCAAAAAAAAAAAAAAAAAAAAAAGAATACTTGTATTCAATAAATATCAGTTTTAATCAATAAAAGTCACAATTAATAAATTCACATTACAATTGGTAAAAAAAAAAAAAAAAAAAAAAAAGAATACTTGTATTCAATAAATATCACTTTTTTTTTTCAATCAAAAGTTGCTACCCTTTATACTTATTAGTTTCCACTAATTAAAACTGATACCTATCACAAAAAAAATTATTTTTGTCTCCCTTGCTTAGTCCTTTTGTATCTTAGCTTGCTCACAAAGCCATTTAGAAGATAATATAAAGGGCCTTCATTTGAGTAATTTCTATTGATTAATGTAGAACTCCTTGATTAATCGAGCAATATTTTTCTCTTTTATCAAAACCCTTCTGTTTCTTAATATAACTGTTGCAATTTCTCTGTTATTATAATTTTATTATTAATACTCCTTATATTCTTGAAAATCTGACTCATTTTTCATTTTTAAAGTGTTCAAAGAGTTCGAGTTTTCACTTTTACCTATACTTTATTCCATTTTAGCCAAGCAAATATCTCGTACATCTATCGATCATTAATCCCCCTTACCTCACAATATTTACTCGTTTTCTCTTACTCTATTCACCTTTTATTACCAACATCACTCACCTTTTACTTCATCTCTTTATGTTACCTTCTCCACATTCTTCTTACACTTACATATTTCAAAAAATTTATAGATATAAAAGTATACATAATGAAATTATCAAATTTTCGTGACCGAAAGAAGAATATCTGATCTCTTTTATCAACAATCATTTTTTTTTTTCGGTTTTTAAATTATCTAGCTCCTTTGGCTCACCATCTAATAATTAATTATTCAATAGCACGCGTGGCAACTTTTCATAGGGAGTGAGATTGGAAACTATAAGGAGTATAATTTACTCCATAAGACAAAGTATTTATCTATTTTTCATGTGGCTAATATTGTGTTCTAGTACCTCCTGGAGCAGTGAGTGAATCGAAGCACATTATTGAACAAATCTATGGTTAAATTTAGAGACATGATCTACTAATTAGGAAGATAAATCATCATGAATCAAATTTTATACTTCTATTTTGAGGAAATTACACGATTTTTTATTGTACGGTATTGTGCAATATCCATAACTATTATTGTAAAAGTATGCCATGCCTTACTATTGATAGAAATTATACATTGATACTCATTTCAACCATGTGATTTCATTATCATTTACCATTTTGATGGTGAGTAATATTATTTATAGTCCCAATAAGTGTGCAGCCTTAGATCTCTCAATAACATGGAAAAATATTCTCCGTTAAATTATTAGTTCCTATACACTCGAGAGCATGATTTGAATAAATTTTTTATTTCATCTGATTTGTTCATATGAATTGTGTAAAATTAATATTTCTAATTATAGATACTTCTATTTTACTCCTATGTTACTTGGACTCGAATATCCATGCCTGACATGGAAGAATGTCTAAATGTCCGACTTGGCTATTTTGAGAAGGAAAAAAATTTATGATTTTGAACTAAAAATGAAGTGTCCAAGTGTCTTACCCATGTCTGACTATCGAAAGTCCAACACGAGTATAAAGATGAAATGAAGAGTCCGTGTAACATAGGCTTATTCTTTATGATAATCAGGACTGCGTTTAACATTTTTCTTATCTAAAATAGAGAGTTGATAAGCTTTCATATATACTCTTCCAATCCCTAGGACAAGTTGCTCCGATAAGCTAGCTTACTTCTTGTGTTACTTCATGCTAGCTAAACACCTACACTCCATAACATAATCATTTCACAAGTGCTTTTTAATTATTCTAATTTCTTATAATAAGCAATAACCCTTACTACTTGAGGAAATTTACCCTTTATTTGTTGTTACAAAATAAAACTATCACCTTTTGGCTCTATTCTACTTCCCATAATAGAAAAAGGGTGGAACATTACATAAGAAAATCCTCAAGATTTTCCAGAATTTATTTTCCAGGTGTTTTCTTCTCCTACTTTTCTTACTTTTTTAAAAATAAGCATATCACAATTATTTTACTAAAAAAAAAAAAATACTAATTCAACTAACTATTCTGTTTTTTGAAGTATGAAATTTCATGTTTTGTTCTCTTTGATTTTTACCATGTATTTTAGTCTTACATGTAACTGTACAATTAGTGCAAGCAATCAACAAGTTAATCAGATTAAGCCAGGTTTCCAAGCTACCCAAAAAGAGTGGGATAATTACAATGGAATGTTCTTAGTCTCAAAAAACTCCACATTTTCCTTTGGATTTTATACTAGTGTAGATGCACCATTTTTTGTCCTAGTAGTAATGCATATATTTAGCTCCACAAATATATGGACCGCGAATAGAGGTGTTTTAGTTGATAATTCAGCTAAATTTGTACTTGACAAAAATGGAAATGCTTATTTACATAACACAACTTCTGTTGTTTGGTCTTCTAATACAACTGGCCTAGGAGTCAAAGTAATGGAGTTGATGGATAATGGAAATTTAGTCTTGCTTAGCGAAAATCAAACCGTTCTTTGGCAAAGTTTCGATTACCCTACTGATACACTTGTATTAGGCCAATCTTTTTCAGAAAATATGAGACTTAAAAGTTTTCCTTATGAACTAAACCTGCATTATCATCTTATGTTTAAGTCTGGTGATTTGATTCTGTTTGCGGGTTATAGAACTCCACAAGTTTACTGGATCATGTCAAATGATACGCGAAAAGCTGTCATAAAACCTGGTGGGAAGGTCTCTTCTGCAACACTGATGGGAAACTCTTGGAATTTTTATGATCAGAGGGGTGGTTTAGTCTGGGAGTTCAATATCTCAGAGCAATCTGATCCGAATACATTATGGGCCGCGGTGTTAGGCTCAACTGGTACAATAGAGTTTTTCAATCTTCTGAAGGCAAAATCAGAAATAGCTGAGTCATTTAAGATTCCTTCAGGTTCATGTACTACACCATCTTCTTGTTCGCCTTTTAAGTCCTGTTTCATGGAGAATTTATGTCAGTGTTCTGTAATGCTCTCATCTTTTAACGATTGCAAACCTCGAATTCCAGCCCTTTGTGATAATGCTACAGATAGTCTATCAGTTCGGCTTTTGGATGTAGGAACACGGTTTGATTATGTTGCACTAGAGTTTACAAAACCACAGATGAAATCGAGTATTAGTGAATGCAAATCTGCTTGCCTTCAGAATTGTTCCTGTGTTACAATGTTTTATCAGAATGCTACTAGAAGTTGCTTCATGTTTGGCAATATAGGCAGTCTTCGACATCCTGGTGTAGGGAATGCCGGATATTATCTGTCCCTTAAGGTCTCCAATCAAGTCGATTATATCCATAAGGAATTCATTCCTGCAAGAGGGAATGGTTTTGATGTCAGGTCTACAATCATAATAGTTATCATAGTTATCGGAACTATATTGATTGTCTCAGGTCTCCTCGGATGTGGTTACTGGTACTGTCGCGAAAAGAGTAGGTCATTTGTATTAGAATCCTCAAGAGAAGCTCTGGAGGAGGACAACTTCTTCGATAACATCACAGGAGTGCCTGTTCGTTACAGCTATAATGATCTAGATGTTGCAACGAAAAACTTCAGTGTGAAGCTTGGTCAAGGAGGATTCGGGTCTGTTTACTTGGGACTGTTAGATGAGGGGGCTAAATTAGCTGTCAAAAAGCTCGAGGGTGTTGGGCAGGGGAAAAAGGAATTTAGGGCCGAGGTTAGCATCATAGGAAGTGTACATCATGTCCATTTAGTAAAGCTTAAGGGCTTTTGTGCTGAGGGAAGTCATCATAGACTCCTTGTATACGAGTACATGGAAAACGGATCATTAGACCGGTGGATCTTTAACAAGAATAATGATCGAGGAAAAAACTTGTTAGATTGGGAGAGTAGGTTCAACATTGCTCTAGGGACAGCCAAAGGTTTGGCCTATCTGCACGATATGTGTGATGTTAAGATTATACATTGCGACATTAAGCCTGAAAACGTTCTCCTTGATGAAAATTTTGTTGCAAAAGTTTCTGATTTTGGTTTAGCAAAACTCATGAACAAGGAGCAAAGTCATATAGTTACTACATTAAGAGGTACAAGGGGTTACTTAGCGCCTGAATGGATTACAAACTGCAGCATTTCTGAAAAAAGCGATGTTTATAGTTATGGTATGGTCTTGCTAGAGATAATTGGTGGAAGGAAGAACTATGATCCAAACCATGAAGTTAAAGAAAAAGCACACTTACCATCATACGCTTTCAAAATGATGGAACAAGGAAGTATGAATCTGATTTTGGACCCGAGATTGAAGGTAGAAGATCAGCAAGATGGAAGGGTGAACACTGCAATAAAAGTCGCTCTGTGGTGCATACAGGATGATAAGTCCCTTAGACCGTCTATGACTCGAGTTGTGCAAATGCTTGAGGGACTTTGCCCTGTACCTCAGCCTCCGATCCCTTCTCAATCAGCCTCGCGGATCTTTACAGGTTTGGTAAGGAGTATAAGAAATAATCCCCCCCTCGTTCTCATTGTTGCCAAAGGGTATAAATACAAGAGTATACACAATTAACTAGGATTAGGTACAGCTAATCTAGGTGAGCATCATAAATGCAATAATACACTATACATAATCTAATACACCCCCGTAGTCGAAGCGGGAGGTTCATGTACGCTTAGACTATTGCGAAAATCATCAAAAAGAAGTTGAGGCAGCCCCTTTGTGAAGATATCGGCAATTTGATAGCGAGAAGGGACGTGGAGAACACGGACTTGGCCAAGAGCGACCTTTTCCCGGACAAAGTGTATGTCCATTTCGATGTGCTTAGTCCGTTGGTGTTGAACAGGGTTGCCGGAGAGGTACACGGCACTAACGTTATCGCAATACACCACGGTAGCTTTCTTGATAGGACAATGAAGTTCCAGGAGTAAATTTCGCAACCAACAAGACTCGGCAACGACGTTAGCCACGCCACGATACTCTGCTTCAGCGCTGGATTTAGAGACTGTTGGTTGGCGTTTGGCGGACCACGATATCAAATTGTCACCAAGGAAGACGCAGTAGCCGGACGTCGAGCGGCGGGTGTCGGGGCAGCCACCCCAGTCGGCATCGGAGTAAGATGTGAGACCATTTGTGGGAGATGAATAAAGATGAAGGCCGAGTCTCAAAGTCCCCTGAAGGTACCGCAATATGCGACGAAGAGCAGCCATGTGCTCTTTGCGAGGGTCATGCATATATAGGCAAATCTGCTGAACGGCGTAGGAGATGTCGGGCCTAGTGAAGGTCAAATATTGGAGTGCCCCTGCTAGACTTCTGTACAGTGTTGCATCTTCGACTGGTGGGCCAGAATTCGAGCTTAATTTTGCTTTGGAGTCGACGGGTGTCGCGGATGGTTTACATGAAGACATGTTTGCACGAGCAATTATGTCGGCAGCATATGAGTGTTGAGATAAAAATAAGCCATCACGATGCCTTGTAACTGAAATGCCGAGAAAGGAGCTTAGTGGGCCGAGATCGGTCATGGCAAATTCGGAGCTCAATTTGGACATAATAGAAACCCGAAGATCATTAGAAGAAGTGGTGAGAACAATGTCGTCGACATAGAGAAGGATGTATGCCAAATCTTTCCCATGAGAATATATGAAAAGAGAGTTGTCGGAGGTGCTATGAGAAAAACCAATTGTGGCCACAAAAGAAGCAAACCGATGATACCAAGCCCTAGGTGCTTGCTTGAGACCGTAGAGGGCCTTTTTGAGAAGGCATACATGACCCGGGTTGTCCTTATCCCGCAAACCCGGAGGTTGGTGCATATAAACAGTTTCGGCTATGTCACCATTAAGGAAAGCATTTTTGACGTCCATTTGGTGAATGGGCCAAGACTTGGAAAGAGCAATGCTGAGGACGGTCCGAATGGTAGCCGGTTTCACGACCGGGCTAAAAGTTTCATCACAATCAATGCCAACCTGTTGATTCCTGCCATTAACAACAAGACGGGCTTTGTGCCGCTCAAAATCACCGTTAGCATTCTTTTTATGTTTAAAAAGCCACATACAAGGTATCACATTGACATTAGGAGGGCGGGGGACCAACTCCCACGTCCTAGTTTTAATAAGAGCATTGAACTCATCCATCATGGCACTTTTCCAATTCGGGTCCGAAAGAGCGGAAATGGGATTACGAGGCAAGGGTGAAGGGGTGGAGGTAGAGGTCAAACTGAAAATATTTTTGGGTTTGAAAATCCCATGTGAGCTTCGAGTTTGGATTGTTAAGGGTGGGGGAGGAGGCCTGGTGGGCCTTGGGGCCGGATTCAGAGGTGGGCCGGCAGTAGGAGATGCGGGAATGGACCCAAAAAGAGTGGGGGTGGGGTGGGCCGTGGGATTTCTAGGGGGAGAACATGTTGCTGGGCTGGGTGGTGAGCGGTGAGGAGAGCCGAAAGTGAGAGTGGGCTGAGGAGAGCCCATAACTGATTGTGGCGGAGGGGAGGTAGGCGAATGAATGGGCTGGGCCTGTTGGTGTGGTATGTGTACTTGGGCTGCAGGAGTTGGGTTTGCAGGAGAGTAGAGTTGATGAGTGAGAGTGGGGGAAAACCCATCATATAGGAAGTCGTAGTCAGTGGGTTTTGGTGAGTGAGTTTTTGCAAAAGGAAATTGAGTCTCATCAAAAACCACATGTCGGGAAATGATAATTTTTCGAGTGGAAATGTCGTAGCATTTGTAACCTCGATGGTTAGAGGGATACCCAAGAAAAACACATGGAGTAGAGCGAGATTGAAGCTTATTTATGGAGGTGGAGGGAAGGAGAGGATAGCAAAGGCACCCAAAAACCCGTAAGTGTGAAAAAGAAGGATCACGATGATATAGAATCTTTGTAGGTGAGTCATAAGAGAGGAGTTTGGTGGGTAAGATATTGTGGAGATAAGTCGCCATTTGAAGAGCATGGTGCCAAAACGAGGGTGGCATGGAAGAGTGGGCAAGAAGGGTGCGCATGATATTGTTGATGGTGCGTATTTTTCTCTCGGCTTTTCCGTTTTGGGGGGAAGTGTGAGGACAAGAGAAACGGAAAACCATCCCATTAGAAGCACAAAAATTTCGGAAAGGGTCATTATCGTACTCACCACCATTATCACATTGAAAACACTTAACATCACGTTCAAATTGAGTTTTGGCTAGAGCATGCAATTGGAGAAAAATAGAGTAGACTTGGGATTTTTTTGAGATAGGAAAGGTCCACAAAAAATTAGTAAAATCATCCACAAATAAAACATAATAATGATGACCAACACTACTTAGCTTTGGAGAAGTCCAAATATCACTGTGTAAAATATCAAACGGCATACTAGTGCAAGTAGTAGAAGGATAAAAAGGAAGTTTTACATGCTTGCCAAACACACAGGAAGAACACACACTATTGTCCAAAATTCTATTACAACTAATGAAATCCTGTTGCTTGAGAGTCTTTAAAATATTTGCCCCGGGGTGGCCCAATCTGTCATGCCACAAGTTAGAGGAAAAAGCAGCAAAAGAGGATGGAGTAGAGGCGTGATGCACAGTGTTGGTGAAAGGGTAAAGCTCTCCGGAGCTCTCACATCTCATAAGAATGGTCCCCGTCCGAAGGTCCTTCACAGAAAAACCACACGGATCAAATTCGATGGAAACGGAATTGTCATTAGTAAACTTTCGGACAGAAATCAGATTTTTGACAAGGTTGGGGGCATGGAGAACATTTTTTAAGGTGAAGGGAGGGAAGGATTTTTGACCATAACCACGAATTGGAATTCCATTGCCATTACCAACAATAATATTATGAGGAGTGCTCAAATTAAAATAGGACGAGAGAGTACCTTGCTGAGATGTCATATGTGAGGTAGCCCCGGTGTCCATGTACCAATTTTCATCCGGAGGAGTGAGGGAGAGAGTGTGCATGGCGGCCTCGATGTCGGTTGGAGCATAACCAACTGTTGAAGGAGCTTGAGTGCTGTAGGCTTGATGCTGAGGTCTAGGGCCGAGAATACCGCTTTGCTGCGGTTTGGGCCCAGCTGGAGGTCTGGTCCATGGAGTGGAGGGGTAAGGACATGGGGGAGCAGCCCATGATGGTGTGGGCCAAGTACCCCAAGGAGGGTATTGCCACGGTTGTGCCCCCCACTGCCAGTGCTGTTGGTGTTGGTTCTGCCCACGACCACCCTGACCACCTCGGCGGTTGTTGTTGCGGCCACCACCACCGCGGCCTCTGCCGTGACCACCACGGCCGCCGCCACGGCTGGTGGTCTTCTGGTGGTTGCGCTGACCATGAGAAACAGGGGAGGGGTGATCATTGGCTAGGGAATTAGGATTTCCCGTAGCCATTAGAGCAGAGGCAGCAGCATTAGCTTCGTTTGAGGCTTGATTTGCTTGACGAGATTCTTCGAGAAGGAGCATGGAGCGAGCTTTGTGGAAAGGAACAGGAGGGTCGGATTGTTGAAGGATAGCAGCAACATTGTCATAAGCCTTGGATAGACCTCGAACAAGGGTGATAACAAGACGGTGATCGGAGACTTTAGCCCCAACATTGGCTAATTGATCAGAAAGCATTTTGATATGCTGACAATAATCAGAAACATTTGCAAAATTGTTTAAATCCACCTGAGAAAATTCGGATTCGAGTTGCACCGCACGATTTGTTCTATTATCTTGAAAGATGTCTTTCAATCTCCCCCACGCGGCAGCGGCGGTGGAATCAGGTTCAATGATGGTGTTAAGGAGGTCGTTGGAGATTGTTGCGTATATCCATTGAAGTACGATTGCATCGAGACGAGCCCATAAGTCAGGGTCGGTGGTTTGAGAGGTGGAGGAAGAAGCAGAATCTGCAGCAGGAGGGAGGATGTGCTCGATGACTTGGTATGCTCTGGCCTGAACACGAAAAAGCTCTGCCCAAGTGGTATATTGAGAGCTTTTCATTTCCAAAGTGACAGGGATGAGGCTTTTGATTGGTGGTACAGCAAAGGCAGGGTGAAAAGGAGGATTTTTTGGAGGTTCACCCATGATTGGCGGCTTAGAAAAGACAAGAAGAGAAGAGGCGGCTAGAAGAAGACAAAGGAGAGGAAAGGTTAAACCTAGCTGATACCATATAAGAAATAATCCCCCCCTCGTTCTCATTGTTGCCAAAGGGTATAAATACAAGAGTATACACAATTAACTAGGATTAGGTACAGCTAATCTAGGTGAGCATCATAAATGCAATAATACACTATACATAATCTAATAAGGAGTTCAGGTGTTAAAAGTCAGATCATGTCATGGCGCCGTGCTAGTTACAGTTCCACAGGTCGTTCATCTGTTTCTGCAGTCCAATTGTCAGGGCCAAGATAGCCGAAAGACTGCTGTTATTGTTATAGATTTTGCTTGCTCATTCTTGTGTAATCTTTTCTGATATGTTGTCATGGCAAGTGATGATTGTTAACTACAATGTATGAAATAATTTTATTTATACCATAAACTTGCAACATTAATTTGTAAAATGTGTTGAAAACATTGTTGAAGCCCCAAAATTCTCCACTTCCTGAAATTTCAGGAAAAAAAAAAAATAAATCACTTCGTATTAGATCAACTACAATTTTACAGCAATGTGGTCATTAGACATCAATTCAAGTATCTGAGATGTGGTCTTAAATTAGTGACAAATTAAATCAACTGTCTAATGTCTTAAACTTCTCATTTGATTGTTACTCCCTCAGTTGTTCTTGATAATTTATTATCTATTAACGGGTGGTCTAATATTATCATGGACATTGACACGAGATATTCTTATAATACCTCATTTTTACTTTCATAATCAACCAAATATGCTTTGTATTTCCTGAGAAATTAAACTAAACAGAACAAAGTATACTACTGTACGTTTATATTCAACTTTAAGACCACTAAACTACTAAAGTCACTTTATCACTAGACCTTAACATACTGAACGACCAGCCAATATTTCGCCATAACTTAGCGGCATTACGCCAAAAAACTAGCCTATTTTGCATATTGTCCACATTCCAGCGGAAATTATTCGTCCAACATAAACATCTTATTTGTCAAAAAAAAAAAAAAAACATCCTATCTACAGATCATGAGCACTTAATCATCCTTGGCCTAGTAATATTGACTGGTTTAGATCCCAATTAAAGAGTGTGTGAAACTAGATAACTTGAGTTTGATGACTTGAATAAAATTAGTTAAATCCGACCTAAAATTTATAAATTCACTAGCTTAGACCCCGTGCCATGCACGTTAAGTCCAATTTTTTTTTTTTTTTCAAATGTAATTAAATTTAACAAATACAATTTGATAAAACATACACATTAAATATATAGAAATTATATTGTTATAATCTATAAAGGCAAAGTAAAAGATTAATATATAATATCATGAATTAGATTAAAAAAATTACAGGGTGATCAATGTTATAAAGGTTACACCGCACACAAAACACGTTTGAATATTTAAGTCATGTTAGTTTTAAAGTAATTTCACTAATATCAATTAAATGAATCAATTTTATTACGAAGTATATTACTTTTTTTGGCAAATAATAATCCGGTTAAAGTAAGTTCGTTAATATCAATTATATGAATCTATCAAAAAGAGTTGGACTAAGATTTTAGGTAATGTGTATGGAACATCAAATAAAAAGGAAAATATTTATTAGAAAGATAATATAAAAGATTTGAAAGAATATTATTATAATTGTATTATATAAATATTTTTTAAAAAAATTTGTTAAAAAGGAAGGGGAAATTTGGAGGGAAAAAACAGCACCAGGATGTGACACTTGTCACCTCCGGTGTCTGTTTTAGTATTAAGTTATTGATAAATTACAGTAACCCGACAAAATTTGAGTTGCATAGCCAAATCTTGATTAAACAAATAGTTATTCTTAACAAAACCACTTGATTTATCTAATTGGTGCCCCTAAAGTTTTGTCAAGAATCTTGAACGGTGACATTGTTTGTGTGGTTTTACCATGTTCGGTTGTTAGGTAATTTGATACTTTGTATGTTTCTTTGGGCACTGCACCTAATTTGCACGGAAAAAAAGCTATACAATTAAACTTGAATTTTTATCAAAACCACATCTATACTATATATATTCCGTATATACACAATAAAATTAAAAGTTACTCAAAAGGAAAAGAATATAGTTATCTCATTCACCTTATTCGACATACATAAGGTCCATGTGACCATATAAGATTGGAAAATGTAAATTACATTATCTCTATGTCTCCATCAAACAAACATTATCTCTAGTCTGGTAGTGATGTTAGTCCTAATTAAAGATGTGACCTTTTAGTGGTCCATTTGGTCATTTGTTAATTTTAATCGTCTTTCTTGAAGTATTATAAAAGAGCTAGAGAGTGACAATATTGAAAATTACAAGGACTTGTAGTTTCTAGTTCGAAATGTAAGACGAGTACGTTGTATCAGATGAATTTTAAAACTAAATAAGTAGTACTTCGTATGAATATATATATGATCGAGTAAAAGTTATGATGTTACTTTTCAATATTTTGGTTCAATTCACTTCAATACATTTTGTTCAATCCATTCATTTTCGTTCATCTTCAACTTTATAATTGACTCTATTATTCATTAATATTATTATTTGTTTGGGTCCAATTTATCTAATTGGGCCTAGTTCATAAATGACTCAATTCTAAACCTAAGGTCCAAGGTTCAACTCTCCAATTTTGGTCAAGTTAAAGTCAAGTCAAGGTCCAAGTCCATATGGTAAGCCCATTTGGCTCAGGCCCATTCTTCCATTTATGCAAAGGTATAAAAGCCATCAACGGTACCATTTATGATTCATTCACATATAGCCTCAAGCAATTAATACTCTTGCATAGCCATTTCTTTCGACGCACTGTACTGACTTTGGCATCGGAGGGGCCTTCCTCGGCACAACCCCCGAGGCTGGTTTACGTGTGCTTGCTGTGCAGGAAACCCTCGGCCCTACATCACTTGGACCGAGCCCAGTTTTCAGTCACCTCAGAAGGACCTTGCTGAAGGTCCCATTGTTTCACCCGAAAAAAATTTGGCGCCTTCTGTGGGGAAGACTTTCAAAAAATCTTTAAGCCAATCTTAATTGTTCTACCTGAATCTTAGTACCAATGGCTAAGAATCGCAAGAACAAGAAATCTGAAAGCGGCCCTTCTCCATCGCAGAAGAACCGAATGACGCCGGGAAAGAGGCCCTTGGACCCTCGTTCCCCGTCGCCACCACCCTCGAGTTTGGAGGAGGCATCCTAAGGGAGATCTCAATCTCCCTCCATTTGCTCTCAGCACCGGACGAGTTCTCCTCGGTCCAATGTTGAAAATCAGTCCAACAATAGGACTCAATCCAATGCTCGGAGCTAGCCTTTGAGCATCCATTCTCATTCTCGTTCTCAGCCGAGGACACCTTTGACGGTGCCCCACTCGGAAGAGGTAGCGAGAGCCCTGACGGTAATCATGGACGCCATGAGGGCCCAGAACGTGCCACCTCCGCGCAACCGACCACCTCCGCAAACTAGGAATCAGCAAAGGAGGCTCGGCCAAGAGGGGGGGAACCCTCCTCCTTTAGGGAGCTGGCAGATGAATAGGAGGAAGATACTTGGAGGACAGAGCGAGAAAGAAAAAGGAACTTGCACTACTTCAAGGAATCTGACACCCAGATCAACCAGAGCAAGACCAACAAAAGCAGCAGTTCCGCCTCTCGGCCAGACACCACTCGCCGAAGCGTCCTCGACCGCCTCGGTCACAGGGAGCCGAGTGTACACAGTCGTCTCTCCTTCCCTGGAGCCGAGGCCCAGCCTTCTGACCGAGGAACGAAAACCACTTCTACCTCTCTGAGAGGGCGGAGCGCGGTTCCTCCGGCCAGAAGTAAGGGCAAGGCCGTGATGCTTCCTACCAGTTTTCCATTTGAGCAATGGATTCTGGAAGAGCATGTGCCGACGGCTAAAATCCCGTCGCACATCACCTACGATGGGACTTCGGATCCGAAGTACCATATTGCCTCTTACGAGGGGCATATGCCCCTGTGCCCTAGGTCCGAAGCGACTTGGTGCAAACATTTTCCCACCACTCTCAAGGGGGTCGCGCAAGCGTGGATCTCCAAGGGGGTAAAGGAAGGCTCCATAACTGGGTGGGATGATCTATCCACCAAGTTTAAGAGCAAGTTTTGTACGGCAAACCGCCGAGAGAAGACAACGGCAGAGCTCATGAGCCTGCACCAAGGGGAGGCCGAAAGCCTCCGGGACTACCTGACTCGCTTCAGCAACGAGTCATCCATCATTTCTCGGCTGGATCAAGGGTTGGCCGTTTTTGCTCTTCAGCACGACCTTCAGACTGGACCGTTCTCCGATTTCATGGTCATGAATTCACCCCAAACCTTGGAGGATGCCCTGAGCGCTTCGGATAAGTTCATCCGATCCGAAGAGTGGAACAAGACAAAAACCCAACCTCAAATTGGGGGCGGGAAACAAAAACAACAATCGACCGAAGGCCAGGGCCAGAAGTCAAAAGGAAAGGCGAAAGTCTCTGAACAATCTTCGGCCAACGAGTTGAAGAAGGACAAATCTGCGCCTCGCTTGGGCAGGTATGAGTCCTACACTCCGCTCACCCTCCCGCACGCTAAAATCTACAGCGAAACGAAAGGGGAGCAGAGTTACCGAAAACCAAGACCACTTCCTTAGTGGTATCAACAGAAAAATAAGAATCACTGGTGTGAGTTCCATGAATCCCCGGGACATAACACTGAAGAGTGTATCTAACCGAAGGACCAGATCGAGGATATGGTCCAGAAAGGATACTTAAAAAAATATATCGCGGATCACCGCGAGAAGAAAGAAGCCGAGAAGTTCGAAAAAGACTCTCGGCAAGAATTTGACTTCCCCCTGAAGAACAACAGCAAAGGTTCGGAGGAAAAATTTGCTCCGATACATGTTATTTCGGGCGGAACATGTTCTCGGAGGGAGCACAAGCATCACCTTAGGGCTCTGACCCACCAGGTGAACAATGCTGATATCCAGCCACCCCATTCGCCGGTGCCGAACATGACATTCACATCCGTCGATTGCCGGGGGGTGACGTACCCTTATGAGGACCCGTTGGTGACATCGCCACGGTGGCCAACCACGACGTCAGTCGAGTCCTCGTCGATGGTGCTAACGGAGCAAACATTTTGTTCCGAAGGGCCTACAATTAGATCAAGTTGAAGCCCAAGCACCTCACGTCGGTACTCTACCCGGTATCCGGATTCAACGGCTCTTCAACTTATCCTGACAAGAAGGTTGCACTTCCTGTCACCATCGACCGCGACGAAGCAACCAGGAACGTCATGACCGAATTCTTGGTCATTGATGCTCCTTCAGTGTTCAACGTGATTGTGGGGAGACGTATGATTCACGAGATTCAGGGGTAGTCTCAACATATCATCAGATGATGATCTATGTTTCAGACCCTGGCTACCCCGAAAGAATCGAGGGCAACCAAAAGGAAGCCCGAAGGTGCAATTACCTCAAGCCATCCACTAGTCGTTCGGAGGACGATGACGAGGATGAGGAGAAGAAAGAAAAAGAGCCAAGTGCGAAGAAGCCGAAAGACCTAAGTGCTTCGGCCCAAGGTTCTCGGGCCAAAGAAAAACGGTCAAAGACAGAAAAGGCTGGTTCTTCATCTGAGCCGAATGACTCAGAGAGCCAGCCGAAGCAAAAGTCTGGGACGCCAGCTGATATTGACAACAGGCCAGATGATGAAGAATCCGGCCCCAACGCAATGGAGCTGGATCAGTAGACTGAAACGGTCGAGTTGACTCAAGGAGACACTGAAAAATGTGTCACAATCGAGCTAGATCTGGATCCACAAGTCCGCGTTGAACTCGTCCAACTCCTTCGGGACAACCGAGATGTGTTTGCTTTCTCGGCAGCTGACATGCCCGGGATAAGCCCATACTTCATCTTTCACAAGCTTAACGTCGACCCCACGTGTCGGCCAGTTAAGCAAAAGAAGCGGAATTACTCCGCAAGCAAGAACCGAGACATCGCAGCCGAAGTCAAAAGGCTGCTGGATGCAGGCTTCATCGAACCCTGACAGTATCCAGAATGGCTGGCTAATGTGGTGATGGTTCAGAAGGCAAATGGCACCTGGAGAATGTGCGTTGACTTCACGGACCTAAATAAGGCTTGTCCGAAAGATTTTTATCCCTTGCAGAGGATCGATCAGTTAGTCAACTCGACAAGTGGCCATGCCTTGCTTAGTTTCATGGACGCATTCTCAGGGTACCATCAGATCTTCATGCACCCCGACGACCGAGCAAAGACGGCCTTCGTCACGAATGCCGGGGTGTACAATTATAAAATGACGCCCTTCGGATTGAAAAATGCGGGAGCAACTTATCAAAGGCTGGTGGATCAGGTTTTTGCCGATTAGAAAGGCCGAAACGTGGAAGTCTATGTTGACGATTCCATCGTCAAAAGAAAAAAAGATCGAGACCAATCCCGGCTTCGTGGTCAGCAAAAGAGGGATTGATGCCAATCCCGCAAAGGTGCAAGCAGCGCTCGATCTTCCCGAGCCGAAAATAAAGAGGGACGTTCAGCGGCTCACCGGAAGAATGGCGGCCCCGATAAGGTTCATCTCTAGAGCCTCGGACAAGGGGTTACATTTCTTCAAAGCCCTGAAGCTCCCAAAAACAAAAGAGCTTGTCTTGGAAGACGAGCAAAAAGAAGCCTTCAAGCAGTTTCGAGAGCACCTAGCTCAGCTCCCGACGCTGGCTTGCTCAGTTGAAGGAGAACCCTTGTACTTGTACGTAGCTGTCAGCCCAGCCACTATCAGTGCGGTGCTGCTAAGGGAAGAAAATAAAGTTCAACAGCCGATCTACTTCGTCAGCCACACTTTGACGAATGCCGAGACTCGCTACCCTCTACTCGAAAAAGTTGCATTTGCAGTAGTGGTAGTTGCTCGGAAGCGGAGACCCTATTTTGATTGCCGTCAAATAGTGGTCCTAACTGATCAGCCATTAGAAAAATTCCTCGGCAAAGTCGAAAATTCCGGTAGGTTGGCCAAGTGGGCTTTCGAGCTCACTGAGTTCAGCATCAGCTACTGGCCGAGAGCAGCCATCAAGGCTCAAGCTCTAGCGGACTTCCTGGCCGAATGCTCCTACCAAGAGACGCTAGACGAAGAAAAGAGAGTCTGGACTGTTTTTACGGATGGGTCCTCCACCGTAAATGGTTCGGGGGCAGGGGTAGTGATAACCTCTCTCGAAGGAAAATCCTTTAAGTATGCACCCAAATTCTCTTTCAAAGTTTCGAACAACGAAGCCGAATATGAGGCGGCAGTTGCTGGCCTAGAGTTGTGCATCTCTTTGGAAGCCAAACATGTCTGTCTGAAGACATATTCTCAGCTAGTTGCATATCATATCAGAGGTGACTATGAGGCCAAAGAGCCCTCAATGGTAGCCTACCTTGCTAAGATCAGATCAGTCATCGCAAAGCTGAGAACTTTTGAGGTTCAGCTGACCCCAAGGGGTCAGAATGCTCAAGCCGACGCACTCTCCAAACTTGCTAGTTAAACACTCACTAAGCTAAACCGATCTGTTTACGTGGAAGTCCGCCGAGAAAGATGTGTCGACGAAGCACTTGAAGTGTGCTGCGTGGACCAGGAACCGAGCTGGATGGATCCCATCCTAGCCTTCAAGCTTCGGGGAGAAATTCCCGAAGATAAAACCTTAGCCTCCAAGCTGAAGCGAACTAGCTCAAGGTTCATTGTCTTCAAAGGGGAGCTCCTGAAAAAATCCTTCTCAACCCCATTACTAAAGTGCGTGGGCCCAACAGATGCTGATTACATCCTTCGGGAAATTCACCTCGGCATCTGCGGGAACCACATTGGGGGAAGGACCCTAGCCCAAAAGGCATTGAGGGCGGGGTACTACTGGCCCACCATGATCTCAGACGCTAAGGAGCTGGTCAGAAAGTATGAAAAGTGCCAAAAGTTCGCACCATTTATCCATCAGCCAGCTAGAGACCTTCAGCCGATCCTAAACCCGCTTCCGTTTGCCTAATGGGGGCTGGATATCTGGGGTCCCTTTCTAGATGCTCCCTACCAAAAAAGATGGTTGATAGTCTGCATAGACTATTTCAGCAAATGGATTGAGGCCGAAGCAGCTTCGAATATCACAGAGCAAACTGTCAGGAAATTCATCTGGCAGAATATCATCACTCGCTTTGGTGTTCCGAAGGTTTTTGTCTTTGATCATGGAAGGCAATTTGATAATTTGTCGCTGAGACGTTATACTGACCAGTTTGGCATTAAATTGGCGTATTCAGCAGTATGTCACCCGCAATGTAATGGCCAAGCCGAAGCCGCAAATAAGGAGATCCTCAATGCTCTGAAGAAGAGGGTTGAAAACCAAAAGTCCAAGTGGATAGAGGAACTCCCTGGAACCCTCTGGTCACTTCAGACAACCGAAAAAGAGGCAACGGGCCACTCACCTTTTGAGCTGGTGTATGGTGCCGAAGCCGTCCTTCCAGTGGAAATCGGTTCTGAAAGTCAGCGAGTGCACCACTTCTCGGCTGAGAATGAGCAGCTTATGAGGGAATCTCTCGATTTCCTTGACGAAGTAAGAGACTCAGCCCGGGATAGGATGGCTGCATACAAGCAAAGAATCAGCAACTTTTATAACCGAAGGGTTCATTCGAGACCTCTCAAAATTGGAGAGCTTGTCCTTCGGAATGCTGTTGCAGTTTAGAAAAGCCGGATCCATGGGAAACTCTCAGCCACTTAGGAGGGACCTTACGAGATCTATGATGAGATTCAGCCGGGAACATATCGACTTCGGCAGTTAGATGGGACTGAGCTGAAAAATCACTGGAATATTGATATAGTTAAGAAATATCATGTGTAAACCCTTCGGAGCAGAACAATTTTTGTAAGTACATTTTCCAGTTATTAATGAAAGGCCTCAGAGCCACAATTCTTGTAAACGTTTGCAATTTTTATTCTTTCATTTTTTCTTTATTCTATCCACTCTTTAAGGGTTTCCTTCAGCCATGTCTGGAACCTTCGCTTTTAAGGCATCAGGTTTCAGATTGCTGATAAACTCGTTTACAATAGAACTCTGATCTTTCAGCTGAAGCAAATGCTTCAGTAAGATTTGTTCTCCAAGGCAATGAGTCCATGGACGAATCTGAGATATTGCTTTAACTAAGCCCTGTATCCCAGAGGGCCATTGTCTGAGACATTGTCTTAAGTTGGCGTTGTGTCTTAGATATCCATTCTTTCAGATAGACAGAAAACTAAGAATGACAGCACAACTGTTGGAAATTTTTTAAAATATTAAAAGCTTCGTCTATAACCAAAAGGGATGGGTAATTATCTCAGAAATCCGAAGATCAACAGACACTACAAGTGCAAATTGTTATCAGCTGTGATTTTCAAAAAATCAGGTTAATGCACAAGTTTAAAGCAAAGCAATGGAAGAAAAAAACATCAGATTAATGAGAAATAAGTTCGGATGACGAACTAAAAAGTTGAAATGTTTTAGAGCATAATAAAAGCATCGGCAGCCGCCCACAAGCGGAAAATTACAGCTGTCGAAATGCGTACAAGACAAAAGTAAAAGTTTTTTGTACACTAAGGCAAGCTGAAGCAAAAAACAAAGGCAAAAAATTCAGAAGCGGCAAGTCAAAAGTTAAGCACAGGTTGATCTGCAAGATTCTGAGGACGACTTCCCGAATCCCTAGGCTTCAGCTGAAGGATCAGGCTGATCAGCGACGCTGGGCTCCTTGGTAGCATCAGTTCCGGCAGCTGAGGAAGCGGGCTGAGCTTGAGCTTGAGCTTCTTTCTCTCTATTTTCAGCTTCTTCAGCTTCAGCGTCCTCCATCTCCTCAGCTTTAAGACGGATCTCATGATCCATCTCAGCTTGACTAGCGAACTGCATATGAGGATCCTTGGGATCTTCAGCCCAAATCTCGCATTGGTACCAGTCTAGATCAAGAGCAGCGTGGAGGGCCAACCTTCGAGCCACCTTGTACCCGTTGCTGAAGGCTTCCGCAAACTCAGCATTGGAGTAAACCTTGGTAGCTAGCTGAGCCTCAACATCGGCCAGCTTCTTCCGGACCTCCTCCAAATTTTTCTGGGAGGTCTCCTGCTGTTCCTCCAGCTTCTCCTTGGCCTCGTCTAGCTGCAGCTGAACCCAATTGGCTTCTTCGTAGGTGTTGTTCAACTGGTTTCGGACCAAGCCAATAGCAGTCTCAGCCTGAGCCAGATCTTCTTCCTTAGCCTTCAGCTGGTCAGTCAGTTCTTGCAGCCTCTGACTTTGGGCTTCAGCAGCGGTCTGGGCGACGGAGATCAGAGCATCCTTGGCCTTCATTACCTCATCAGCAGTCTTTGCCTGGGCCTCTAGCACCTATATCCTCTGTCGTAGCTCTTCAGTTTGGCTGGACACCCTTGTACCGACCTCCTCATTTATTCGGCGCTCAATGCCGGCTCTAAAGCTGGGGATGTCAACGGCCCCATACTCGTTGATGAGCTTTTCACCTTTAAGAACAGTGGGGAGGACTTCATTCTGCATAGCATTGCAGAAGTTCTGAAGGGCCTCAGTAGCCTGCTTCTCATACTTTTCGGCCTCAACTTGCTTCTCTTCGGCTGCCTTGATCTCATTTCAGCCAGCTTTGCCTCGGCTTGGGCGATCTCCAGCTTGCTCTGGAGTAAGTCTATCAGCTCTACAATGAGAGTCTGATTGTGCACGACCTAGTAACCAGGGCACAAGTCAGTAAAAAAAAATAAAATAAAATAAAATAAAATAAAATGAAGAGATGAAATTGCAAAGGTAAAGGAGTACCTGCATCAGCAGCCGTTGGTTGTCTATTGTTGGTTCAGGGACCCTTCGGTTGGACTCTCCCATTCCAGTAGTGGCCTTAAGTGACCACTTTGTTGCCCGATCCACTTCGGACAAAGCAGAGAAGTCACTAAAGAAGGCCACGACCTCCTCCCGATGATTTCCCCGGATGGTCTCTCGGACGCTGTCGGGAGTGTTTATGAAGGGGGCATGGAACCCCATATCCTCAGACCTGAAAGTCTGGATAGAAGGCATTGAAGACGAAGGGACTTCATCATTTTGGTCCCCCATCTTTTCAGCAGAGTCCTCCAGGTTGATTGTCTCAACCTCTTCTTCAGGTTGATCTAGGAGAGCGTCAACCTCTTGCCGAATCTCAGCAGCGAAACCTTCATTGGTTGCTGTTTCAGCCGCTTTTTTAGCTCCAACCACCTCTCCAGCTGCCCCGCCAGCAATAGCGTTGCTTTCTCGGTTCGGGACCTCCTCTTGAACCCCCTCCTTCGGACCAGGAGTTCGTTGATCCACCTCCATCTCTTGAGTTTCGGGAGGTAGTGGAGGGGTCCTGGGAGGTGGTGGGATCAGTGATGGTGGCTGAACTAGGGGTGGAGGACCCCTAGGTACTCCGGGAACCCTGCCTCTACCTTCGACAGGCTCCCTTATAGCGAGACCAAGCATCGGCCTCAACACAAATTCATTCGGGCCCACTACCGCTAGACCCGTCCTCCTCCTCTTTCTGGTTAGAGGTTGCTTGTCCATATCTTCAGAATCTGAAGACTCAGACTCCGAAAGGTCTTCGGGACGGACATGAGCTTTACCCTCTCTTCTCCTGCTGCTCTCTTCTTCAGACTGCAGAAAGTAGGGGGGTAAAAAAAAAAAAGAGGAAGAAGAAATGCTAAGTTCTGAAGAACTTACCAAGGTCCTTGGCTGAGCCTCGTCTACTGTGCTTCCTTTTCGGCAGCTCGGGAGGTCCCTTCACCTTCTTCTAGGGCCCAAATTGCCCTAGCCACCTCTTCAGCAGTCCGGGCAGCTTCCTCCTCTTCAGGTAGCAGACGCCTCAGAGGATCCCGCTTCGCCCACCAAGGTTTCTACCTTAGGTAGTCTGCAGCAGCCTTAATCTGGAGACCTTTTGAATGAAGGTACAACGGGCGCTTCCTTGGGTCAGTGATTGCAGGGGCGCGATCTAGCACAACCCTTTTGGCATTTACTCCCAAACGCTCGTAGTCAATCTGGGAGTTGCTCTCGTTCAGCTCTGAAAAGCAAAGAGAATAAATCAATGCAATGAAACAGACGCTGAAAGCGCTGAAGTAAATGCAAAAATGAAAAGAAATAGGAAAAATGCAAGTTCTCGGCCCCAGCCGAAGGTGCTTACCATCTCGAAACTTTCGGCTGAGGCCGACAACCGCCAGCATGTTTTCTTGGAAGGCATAGTAGGAGTCCGGAAGCCAATTCTCTGGAATATGCTTCAGCCGGCCAGTCCCCTCGGGATTTTCCTTCTTCCCGAAGAGAAACACTTGTTGATAGCTGGGATGGCTAGCAGCATCAGGCTCTTCGGGACCTAAGTCCTACATGTCTGGGTCAGGTTCGGTGAGATAGCTAGGAGCGTCGAAGAAATAGGGGTGGTCAGGATCTGCAGGTGCCCTAACCTAGATCCATTGACCTCTCCAGTCTTTGTCTGAAGAGTCGTTTGGCCACATCGTTAAATATTGTGGATGACTCTCAATCCGATACCAGCTAGAGCCATGGTGACCATACCTACTCTGGGTTTTCGGCACAAGCTTGTGCAGCTTCTTAAAACAGTGCAAGTTCGGCTCGAGGCCGAAGAACCGGCACACCCAAAGATACGTCATCACCCTTCGGATGCTGACGGGCGTCAATTGGCACAGGGAGATCCTGTACTTTCTCAGCAGATCCCTGACGAAGGGATTCAGGGGGAATCGGAGCCCATACTGTAATTGCTTAGTGTACACCCCCACGTATCCAGGGGGTGGACGGTGAATCCTGTCTGTTGCAGTGGGCATTCGGCACCAATACCCATCCACCTCGAGAATGCCGTAGTACAACTCAATCTATTCGGCAAAATGGTAGGCTTCAGCATTCCTGACCCACCAAGAATAAGGGACATTCCCCATCATAGCCGAGATGGCCCCGGCATTCTGCCATTCATTAAACCCAGGGAGCAAGTCCCAAGGGGCGGCGGCTGAAGCCTCCTCCTGCCCAGAAACGCTCGCCTCTCCCGTTTTTCGGGGGGGGGGGGGGGCGCCGAAGATAAAGGGACTGCCCGGAGACCCTCTTCTGGGTCGGGTCCCACTCTTTCCCCATTCCAACTATCAACTCGGTCCCTCGGATGCCGAGTTTTCCTAAGTTGTCGGGGTTGACGCGCTCTTCCTCTAGCCATGTCGGAGTTTCAAAAGAGATCGAGAAAAATGGGAGTGCTTTCAAATTCGAGAAAAATTGAAAGAAAACCAAAGAAAATTACCGTAATTTGATGCGGAATTTGCCGATCTACAAGTTCGGAGCAACGAATTTCAATTTCAAAGCTTAAATTTTGAGAATTTGGCGAAGTTTTGAATCGGAATCAGTGGGTTTGCGTGAGTTGGAGCGTGAATTTGTGAAGAAGTGAGGAGAGGGAGTGCAGAATCCGGCCTTATATTTCCAGAAATGGGAATTCTAAAGGTCAGTGCACTTAATCTCTCTTAAATCCCTCACTAAGTAACCGTAAAACACGTTCCCTCCAAATTAACTGCCCATTATCTGTCCAACTTCCTCCATTATCCATCCAAACTGCCGTTACTTCATTAATTGCAGTTTAAATTCAAATTTTTTGGATTAATTAAATCATTTACTTCCCTCCATTTTTTGGTTAATTAAAACCCGACCTGTCATTCTTCCAAATCGGGTCTGGGGGGCAAGTTGTTTGGGTACAATTTATCTAATAGGGCCTAGTTCATAAATGACTCAATTCTAAGCCCAAGGTCCAAGGTTCAACTCTCCAATTTTGGTCAAGTCAAAGTCAAGTCAAGGTCCAAGTCCATGTGGTAAGCCCATTTGGCTCAGGCCCATTTTTCCATTTATGCAAAGGTATAAAAGCCATCAATGGTACCATTTATGATTCATTCACATATAGCCTCAAGCAATTAATACTCTTGCATAGCCATTTCTTTCGACGCACTGTACTGACTTTGGCATCGGAGGGGCCTTCCTCGGCACAACCCCCGAGGCTAGTTTACGTGTGTTTGCTGTGCAGGAAACCCTCGACCCTACATCACTTGGACCGAGCCCAGTCTTCAGTCACCTCAGAAGGACCTTGCCGAAGGTCCCATTGTTTCACCCGAAACATTATTATTGTTATTATTGTTTTGGTTCAGCTCCATTCACTTCGATTTAGTTTAGTCTAGCTCCATCCATTCAAGTTCACTTCATTAGTTCATCACAGTTAAGATTTCTTTAGTTCAAAACGAAGAGCGTATCATAAAAATTCCATCTTAAATAAGTACATTTAGTAGATCAATAGAAAAGGGGATTATTTTTATTTTATTTTTTATTTTAATAAAAACTTAACAATAGAAATTTTGAAAGCTTAATGACAGGTTATATTTTCTTTTATAAACTAAAGATCTGACGTCACATTAATATTCTACTTCTTTCCTCACTACTACATATATTACATCCAATTCAAGCATGTCAATAGGATGTTCCACGGCAGTAAATCCAATCCCTAATTGACAGGGGATCTCTAACATGCTTGTTTACTCTCAAAATTTCTCTCTATTTACATATTATACATACAATATACGTAGTAAATAATTTATATACAAAAAGCTAGTAAATGACGGTAGCAAACGATCCAAATTCCAAAATGATACACCTTCAATTCATGATCATATAACCACCCTTGATGTTCAATTCATACCCTTGTAGGAGACTGATAATTTAGTCCTTCCATATAAGATGGTGATGATGGAATTGGACTGCCAACATTATTGTCTTGCTTTTCTTCCTCTCCTACTTCTTCTTCCTCCACATCCCATAAGAATTTTGCATATGTAGCATGAATATAACTGAGGCATGCATCAAATATAACATACACACAAATTAACATCTTCATATGTATGTACGTGCATTACATACATCAATATATGTCCGAATTTAGTTATCATGTTACTAGCTCGTATTACACTATCAGTGTGACAGTTATTATTCACGTGTTTGTAAGTACTTAATTAGCTTACCAATTTTCCGGAGCAGCTTTAATTGCTTGATCAAAATAGCTCTCCGCCAGTTGACCATCCCTCCGGTATTCCCAAATGATATTAGCATACATGGATAGCATGTTTGCGTCACTAGGGTTAGCCAGAATGGCTCTTCCACAATATTCCTCTGCCTTGGCTAAATCTCCACGTACCTAGCCAATCATTTAGCTGAGTCTATTTAAAATTTGAAAGGCATTTATGTTATAAGTCAAAGAAGTTCGTTGTTACTTGAATTTTAAAGTTTTAATTCACTTGTCACGTTACACTCTAAATAATACTTGTATGATGATTCATGCTATTGTCTATTATACAAGCCACATCCATTGTTTAGTGTAACTCTTCCTTTTCACTAGCAATGGCATTGGGGTGTACGTGCAACCAATTGTGCCTCATGAAGCCATTAAGCATGGCACAATCCGATCCATAGTATTGATGTTTTGTTTAGACGGTGATCAATTTGCACATACACAAATAAAACGTACAATCTAAGTATAACCGGCAATCAATACAAATGAGGAACAATACGAGTTTGTAAAGAGACCAATCAAATGTATATATATAGCTAATCATCAATAGTTAATTCTACCAACAAAGATTAAAATTTATTGAACTAATTTTTAAACCTAAAAATAAAGAAGCAAATGAAGGGGAAAGGACATCATAGCTCATGCACACAGCACAATCATTTAATTAGTGAACATTAATAATATTGAAAATAAACAGGATAATTCATAAAATGATACGAGCAATACAATTTTGTTGGTTATAAATCAAATTTTTTTTAATTTCGTTCTTTTTCAATTATAAGTTTGGAGTATTATTTTGAATACTTCTAAATCATAGTATGCTTACTAAGTTGTCTTTATTAGGCGTTGAACTTGCATTATCATATCAAACAAAAAGTGTCTAGTTTCTACATGATTAATATTTTGTTCTCTTTATCATTATTATTTATTAAGATTCCTGAAACTAAAACCTGTTTTGCCACAATAAAAAAAATATATAGCATCTATTGTACATAGCCATTTTAGGGATGCTTAATTGCTTATAAGGGCAAACTACATTTTCTGTAGTAGTACGAGATTAATAAATAAATATATGATAAAACCACGTAATGATCCTAGTATAAATGTTTGTTTATGCTTAGGGCTTGTTCTCTTCAACTTATTTTCAGTTCAGCTCCAATTAATTCAGTTCAGTTCAGCTCAACTTCAATCAGTTCAATTCAATTCAATTCCTAATTTCATTCTCTAATAAAATATTCAATTCAGTTCAGCTCAACTCAGCTCATTTCAGTTCAGTTTAATAAATCAGAACAGACCCTTAGTACAGACTACAAAGTACTTTATCTTTAATCTCTTTATACTTATTGAGCCCCACAAGGCAACATGTAACATTTTGATGATATAATGTGATTAAAAAAATAATAAATAAATAAGTAAATAAAATAAAAAAGTTTGACTTATTTGGTTTTTGCAGTCAACAGCCAATTAGCCATATGAATTACCTTGATGATAATCTGATAAAGTAAATAATACGGAATAACACATTAACACTAGCTATATCATCAATGTACCCAAATAAATATTAATGATTTATGCTTGTATAATGTTATTTTATCAAAATGTAATTGCCTAAAAGAATATATATTAAAGTTAGAACAACTTACATCTTTCAAGAACTTGGCATAGTTACCAAGTAAGAGAGGATCTCCAGGATTGGCCTTAATCATCTTTTGATAATAAGCTTCAATACTTCCATACTCATTATTACTACTATTACTATTAAACCCGGACCCACCAACATACCCATCTCCACCATACATTCCATTTCCATCACCACCACCACAACCGTCGCTTCCACCACTATCCTCCGTTGAAACCTCCTCATCGAGACGTGAGCTCGAGAACATCCTTTGCAACGGTGTTGATTTAGGGTAGGGTGGGTCGTCGAGTTCATGCTCATAGGGGGTGCATGTTGCACCTCTTCTAAAATGGTTATTGTAAGTACCACTATTAGTGTTAGTGTTGGGGTTGAGGTTGGGAGAAGATGAGGGGGAAGACGGCGGCGTTCGGGTGGAGATAGAGTTGGTTCTTGAAAGACATGGTGGTGTGTGTGGTTCATTGATGTTGTTAGGAGAAGAGTTGGAGTTGTTGTAGTAAGATGGAATCCGTGATTTTAAGATAGGGGTTGATGAACTCCTTAATAACATTTTTATTATTGTTCCTTAGGTTATTTGCTTAAATTATTCTTTTGTCTTAGAGGTTTAATTTTAAGGGAGTTGAGTTGAGAATTGGGGGGGGGGGGGGGGGTGTGAGTGAAGTGAGTGAGAGTAGAAGTGAGAACTCACAATTATATATACTCTAATTAAGTGGCTAGTTCCAGAGGGGACCTTTCACCAGAATCATTCAAGGCCTGGTTCTCCGTAAATTATTGTAATTAATTAGTTAATGAACTAAAATAACCTATATTTACTTATAAAATATTAGAGTATAGAGATTAGTTTTGAACATGAGCTTAAATATTTAAATCTGAAACCATTTAATATTTTCGGCCAAGATTCGTCATTGGCTAGTTCTATAGTTCTATTAGTCTCTGTGTCAAAAATATCTAGTGTAATTGTTGTACGATTGGTATATATGATACAACAACAATTACATTATCAAGTGATGAAATAACATATAATAACATTCTTTTGTAACTACGTTAAAATTTATTTTTCTTATATTATGTACATTGTTAATATACATGTGTATTACTGTATATATCTTATGTGTGTTTTACTGCTTTATATAGATGCATAACAAGAGTATGACATTATTACGTGTCTTCGGTCTATCAAACTTGTTCAACTTTTCTCATTTTATTTGCGTTACTTTTCTTTCCTTTCCAAAAAAAATACACATTTTTTCACACTCTTAACTAAGGTGACTAATGGGTCGAGTTAGTACGGACCGAAGTCCAGCTCTGACATAGTAGATTAATTGTGGGACAAAAAACACAAAAAACACAGACTCTACAATATTATTGATCAACCTGGCCTCAAGCCCCTAACACAGTTATACGTACAATTTTATCATGACTTTGCATTATGTGGATGCTTATGGCATGTCCATGCATTATAATGAATGGAGAAATTCTCTTTTCCAATAATTTAAGTCATAAATAACTCTAATGACCGCCGTTGATATTAAATTGTATACTATATACTATATGTTTTGTTGGTATTAATATAATTCATATATATAAATGGTATAATCTGATTACCAACAAAGAATTATATTAATACCAACAAAACATTTTTGCATCCGTTAATACTGCTTAATAAGTATTTTGGTATCATGATAATACCATCTAAAGAATAATTAAATATCAATATGGGTTATTGGTGTCATTCATAACTCTAATTATTATAGGTAGAGAATTCCTCTTATGAATGAATGATGTAAACGTTGGATAAATCTCTTCTGTACACTAAGGTGTATTGCTCGGGGTTTTAGGCTTAACTAGGAGTCACAATAGTAGTTGAATAGCACTTCAAGTCTGCCAATAAAATTGAGAAACGTTTAGTAAAATATCTAGCAAACTCATCGCTCATTGGCCCTTACATTAAGATAAATTCATGCATGGTAGGTTTGAGATTATGTCTTTAATCATCTTCATCATAAAAAGTCTAACTCGGCTTGTAGCTTCCAAATTAAGAGTAAATATCATGTCATTATCTTAACACATATGCTAAAAAAACTATGAAAAACAATGAATGATACAAATTTTTAACAAACTTTAGATATAATCCTTATATACATTCGAACTGGTCTAAAACTAGGAAGACAAGGCAAGAAATTGCTCAATTAAGTTGTAACATAGGCAAAGGCATCACAACAGTTGTTCAATAGTACTCTAAAGCAATGTTCGATAAATCAAAGTTATGATAGTAGTTTTTAACTGTGGTATTAACTATACATTAGCCATAACGTAACTATAATTGTTAGTTGTAAAGATGTATAACCAGTTAAGTAACGTACTATTGACGAAATATAATATGTGAAAATAGATAACAACAACTACTTTTGATTTTCAAAAGTAATAGTTTTAGTTAGCTTTAGATGAAAGTTGCATCCACCTAGTCACTACATAACAAACACTAAGACTTTTACTAGGTTAAACCGCTAAAAGGTACTCAAATCCAATGTTAAACACATCCTAAAACATGCACAATAAAGTTCATAGACGTTACACATATTAACCTAGAGTCGGGTACGGTCTAAGGGCATGTTCTCTTCAGCTTATTTTCAGTTCAGTTCAGTTCAATTTTAACAAGTTCAGTTCAGTTCAATTCTTAATTTTCTTCTCTCATAAAATATTTAGTTCAGTTCAGTTCAGCTCCAATAAGTTCAGTTTAGTTCAGTTCAGTTCAGCTCAGCTCAGCTCAGCTCAGCTAATCAATCCCTAAAATATCTAGTAAACTCATCTCCCATTGGCCATTACTTGAGCAAATTAAATTGTAGATTGGTAAGTTTGAGATTATTTTTTAATCACCTTTATCCTAAAACTGTTTATGTAAGTTCCAAATTAACATGAATAGTCAAGTCAGTAAATATCATGTCATTATCTTAAACCATATGCTAAAACAGCAACTAGTCTGCTAATCAAACAAAAGATTGCGCCAAGTGCTAACGAGCTAACCGTGCAATTGAATCGAAGGTTTGTCACTAAGTGATGGGGTTACCTTTTGTTGATGGTTCAGTGTCCACTTCTACTACCTACTATTATGTTTAGGCTGAATTGGACCGTCAATTTTATAACATAGTAACAATGTTACAGGAATATAACTTATATAAGAACATAATTTCATTTATTGTACTTACTTAGATGTTGATTTGTGGGTCCATATTTCACGTGATTTAGGTAGATTGTAGACGTTTGTGCTTTCACGGGGTCATTAATTCATCTTGTCCACTTTTTTATGCTCTGATTGAAGTTGTTTGTGTCCACTTTTGTAGCATTCCTCGTATAGACCCGAGTGTATAATAGAGTTTTAAATGATAGATACAAAGTACTAATAGTAGTTGCTCTAGAAGTGTTTTACATTAGGAATTTAACATAGTACTAATAACAATTATCCAAACTTTTCACTTCATTAACATGTTAAAGTAAGAACACTGAACGACACTTGATAGGAAGGAATGCGTGTTCAATCCCCTATAACAATAATTAGGAGAGATTAGAACTTAACCACCCAAAACTGATATTTGAATTTAAATTAGCCTAAAAAATAAACTGGATGACACACCCAAAAAAAAAAAAAAAAAAGAAAAAAAAAAACAAATGCCTATGGCTCGGGCCAGCTCATGCCATGACACAACCTAGCCCGAAAAATGTATGAGCATGGGTAGATACCACTAGAAGTTATTGCGTATGCCAAGCCATGGGTCAAGCTTGGGCCACAATTAAAAAAAAAATAAAATTTGTCAAGAACTATTAATTAAAGCGTGTGTTTTGAAAACAACTACCTATTAAATTTTTTTTTAAAAAGACTACCATAAAAGTGTAAAAAGTTTAAGTAGCACTACCACTTTAATAATTCCAACAAGAATATTTGGCATGTAGATTCCACTTTTTACCTTTATCTCATAAACTCACCATCTAAATTGACTAAATTACCCTTCATAAAGTTAAAAAGTGATAAAAAGTGATACCCAAATGCCGGAGATTCTAGCAAAAATTGTTAGAGTGATAGTGCTACTTAAACTTTTTACAACTTTGTGGTAGTTCTTTTTTTAAAAAAATTTAATAGGTAATTGTTTTCAAAACACGTGCTTTAATTGGTAGTTGTTGATAAAATTTCAAAAAAAAATTAGCTTGGGACAAAACACTAAAAAAAAGTGAAATTTTCCCTTTTCTGGAAAAAATGGACGCACAAAAATAATTTTAGATAATCCTTTGTACTTTTTCAAGCTCATAAGTGACGTTGCTTCTTGTTTCTAAAATTCTAAGCAGCAATTCTAAGCAGCAGTGCAGCACATATAAATTGAGGAATTATCATTTACTGCGTCCTAGTATTGTACACAACTGGAGTGTTTTCTGTATTTTTCAGTATTGAACATATTTGTCTTGAGAGTTTTCCAATTTGACTGAATAACTAAACATGGAGATTGTGGTACCAATTAGTGGATGTACTGAGTTTTATGCATATAATCTAAAACATAGGCCCATTGGCCCCGTAAAATAAGAGCTCCTTACATGTTCAGAGAATCAGAGTTCTTATCGAGTCGAAACTGACAGAAAGTTCAATTTTTTTCATGTAGTCGTGTGAGGCATGGTGGGGTGTAAGATCATTATATATACAATGAAGGTGGAGGGATTTGGTACCAAGGACCTAATCTACTCGACTACTTAGGAGTTATGACCACAATTTAAACACTATGCATGACCTCATTGGTGGATTGTGACCTTGGCGAAGCGTTGAGGCTATGGTTCGTAACTTGGCAAGAATGAATCACATACACAATCACCTAAACCAGACAAGAACCTGACTTGAGGTAACTTGATTTTAACTCAAGGCAAACAGAACCATAGTACCATACATTGATTCAACGTAATATTAGTCTAACTTCTATAACCAGCAGAGCCTACAAGGTTTCGCCACTGCAGACCTGCAGTAGTAATTAATAAACCTTGGACTTTTGATTCACTCTTATCAGGCCTATTCTTGAAGAAATTACCAGAAACAGAGTCATTGGACTAATGAACTCGACTCAATCATAAGTGAGCTTTTGGAATGAAAAGGCTAATACATATCATATATAAAAATTTCTACTACCGCATTTAGCACAGCAATATTTGTTTCAAAATAAGTTCAAGCAGCACAAGGTGCAACTATGATATGAGTCAACTTTTTCGGTTATTTAAGCAGACAAAAGTGATGCAAGGGTATATATATACAGCTGAATAACTAAAGCAGTTCTACAGAAGACCCCGAAAATAAAAACCTTGCAAGACACATGCAACTCAGAACTTCAGAAGAGAAAGAAGGAACACAATGAATCATTGTCAAGCAGTGTTGAGATACCAGTATTTTGTCCTTGTCTCCTCGCAATTTTACCAGTGAATGCACCATTTCATATCCTTTACTAAAGTTGATAGAAAATGGTTTACATACATAAATTAGTACTATAAGATAAATAGGACATGGACTAATGTGAAATTTCACGAGAACAAATGAAAGCTCAGGCAGGGCTCCATCCAACTGTCAAATATCAAAATTCTATCACAGTTTCTCCTATAGGGTAATAGAGTTGCTATATCAAAATTGTTGCTTGATTAATTGATGACAGAAAAGAAATTTATAGTTTCATACCAACTTAAATATATCCCCTGGATGATGAATTATTCTATTTCTCTATCACAACCTTCTTCATGCACAGCAGCATGGGTGTAATTTTACATCTTCACTACACTAATAGAAACATGCAGGCAGAGTAGAATGGACAGAAGAACCACCATGAGTATATAAATTATATGTATCTTTAGTGCTATTCTAAGCTAAGACTATGTACACACAAAATTGCTTACACAGTCACTTTCTAAAACGATCTTTCTTGTTCCCTCGTCCTGAATTTGTCCTATCCATAGCAGAGGCCCAAAAGAACAGCGAAATCCAGAAAAAAACTGCAAAAAATATCTGCAATGTGTCCCAAAGCCTAGAAAAAGTAGCTGCAACACCTGAATCAAGAAAAACTTTAGATTATGCCAAAATCTTGTTTTTAGATGCATCATCAAAATTTCATGAACTTATTAAGTCATATGGCCTTTCTTATGGTTATTAGGAACAATAAAGCCATAAAGGTTACTCAAAAGGGTGTTTTAATCTCAAGTTATTTCCTGGTTAAATACTTAAATTAGCAACCTCAAGAGGTAAGATCGAAAAAGTTTTACACAAGTAGGTATATCATACCAAGCAGTTCCAACCTTGAATAAAGCCCACAACACATTTCAGCAACGAAGCAGGGGTGATTGGGTTGAAGAAGCTTGCTACTATGTGGATTGCGAGCAAATTCACAATTGGTTAGTGTTGATATGTTGAAGTTAAACAAGGGTATTTTAGCACTAAATCCACAACGAATGTTGTAGATGCCTTACAAGTCATTTCTATCCATAACATCCAAATTTGGAGATGGGATTATGAGAAGCTTCCATAATAGAACATGATTTTACAGAATCCAACAGATAGGTTGATACTAGGATTGGTGATCGCCTCTGGATTACCTGTTTTCTTTGTTCGGGTATTAGCTCATTTCAACATACTCTCACATAGTCCCATGCAGCGCTACACCCCAATATACTATCCTAATATCCAGAAGTCAACTTCATGAGCATGTGCATACTTTTGACGCAACAATCTCTATTTATTTCTGTACTAATTTCTAATATGTTCTCATAAATGACACTATCTTTGGATGGGGAAATTCGGAGGGAAGTGTGGGCTGGATTATCCTTTATTAAGTTAGCAAATCAAGGAGGTGACGGAAATGGTGGGGAGGGATTAGAAAAACTTATGACCCTTCGGAGGAAGTGTGGGATGGCTTTTCCTTAATTAAGTTAGCAAATGAAGGAGGTGACGGAAATGGTGGGGAGGAATTAGAGAAACTTATGACCCCTCATTCTTTAATAGGCTAGTCTTTCTGAAATTGAAGAGATTAGAAAGGAGGTTGGGATTATAATCCTCAATAAAAGTAAAAATGACTATAATTCCCTTACTAGGCACACCATCCCACCTATGACAGTCAACCTAATTCTCTCTTCTCTCTCCCTTCCCTCTTCTTTCTTGAGAAAGGAAAATCCCTAATTGAATTTAGGGTTTTCATCTTTATCTCAATCACTCTCACTCTTTTGCATTTAAGGGTCTTTTATTCAACCAATATGATAATGTGCTACAATTGCATGCATTTCTATCAATTTGTTTGTTAGATCTTGTGTCAATTCAATTAAGGGTCTGTTCTGATTTACTGAATTGAGCTGGCTAGCTGAGTTGAACTGAACTGCATATTTTACGAGAGAAGGAAATTAAGAACTGAACTAATTGGAGTTAAGCTGAACTGAACTGAAATTAAGAACTGAACTAATTGGAGTTAAGCTGAACTGAACTGAAATTAAGGTGAAAAGAACAGTCCCGAAGTTTCGAATTCAATATTGTTGACAGATGAGACTCCAAAATAGTTTTGCTTAATCATAATTGAATAAAGCCACAATCTGCCATCGAAAGTGGATTTGCTACCATGATTCTTTCGGTTTCCATTTTAATGATCACTTTGCCTTTCTCTCTCCTTTTTTCAGTTTCTTCTGATTAGTTCCTTCCCCCTACCTTCCCTCCTCTTCTTTCTTATACTTAGTTCCTTCACCTCCCATCTCCTTCCTTTTTCTAAAGCTATCTATAGTAAGTTCAATGATAATCAAGTGTCAAGAACGCACCCTCAATGCGCCTTTCAATAGGAAATATTAGTCACATACACCCTTATGGAATGTTTAGAATCATAGGATGATCTTATACTTCAATCAATCCATATCCTTAATAATGAATGGTCGAAACAATATGACACCATTAAATTATCTTAGAACATCATTTTCCCAAAAGATAGAACAAGAATAGGCAAAATATCATTTCCAGTACTTTTTCAGATATCTACAAATTCCTTGCCTAGTTTAATTCCAAGTAACTAAGAAACTAGCACCTTTTCAACAACCTAAGGATTAAATTTTTAATAGAAAAGCACAACATTTAGCACAATTCCAACCAATTGAAATAACCCAAAAATACACAAATATTTACGATTACCAAACAAAAGAAATAACAACCCATTTGGTAGGCGGTAATAAATAACAGTACTCGAACAAAAAAAAAAATGAACTTTCTGAAAATTGAAGTGAAGAAATTCATACCAGTGAAACGCTGGGGGTCTTTTCCGGGAGGCGAAGGAGGTGGGACCAAGCTAGACCGGAGAATCGGACGGTTGGGCTTTAACGGGGGCCCGGGAAATGAACGGTGGAGATGAATTGGGGAGGAAGGGCTACGATTAATTGAAGAAGGAAAATGGGATGGCAAAGATAATAGTGAGCTTCTGAAAATTGGGAAAAATACCCAGTTACTGTATGAACTTGTTGGAGAGAGAAAAGCCATGAATCTTCCTATGTTTGAGGAAGAATGACAAATTTGGGGAAGAAAGACCAATTTTTTAGGAAACTTTTTTTTTTTTTGTGGCCCTAGTTTATTTTTGGTGTTAGATTTTTTGTTAGGTGGCAATTGTACTAATATGGGTAGGCTTTGGATGGTGAATTGGGCTAAGGTTGTGGAAATTTCGGTTGGGTTGTTTCATGTTATACAGTTCTTAAGATGACACCGCTTTTCTGTAAGAAAGGAGAATTTGTTATATACACCCGAGTGTACGGTATATTCAAGGGTATTTATTTATCCATTTGATAATAAAGTGAGCAATAATTATCAAAATGAGCAAAAAATACTTTTAGATGCACTGTGCACTCATGTATATAAAACAATTTTTAGCAAGAAAGTACTTCAAATTGGGAATGTTGGACAAGTTTTGATCGGGCCTTAAGAGAAACAATTTTTTCTCATCCTTGTGTATCGCATCTTGGTTCATTTCGGGTTTATTCAAGTCAATTTGGAGGTTAGGGTTAGATTTTGACATATGATATGAATACTTATTGTAATGATTATGGCTAATGGGTTATTTTATCTATTGCCAAATTAAATTTATGATATACGATTAGGGAATAGGAAGTATTATCTTTGAAAGTAGGGTCGTAGGGGTTATAAATAATTCTTAGTACATATTATGAGTTTATTAAAATGTTACATGAAAAGTATTGAGTGGGCTAACCAAACCCAATTTAGAGATGAGGTTGACCACATGCTTCAGTTTCAGTAGGATTGCATCCTAAACCTAATTGGTATAAGAAGGAAGTCATTGTTCCTCTTTTTTTTTCAATGTGGCGATTCACATATGGTAATTATCTTCACAGACACATACAATAGTCCTATCTAATGTGTGTGTGTGTGTGTGGGGGGGGGGGGTGGTGGTTTATAGATTTCATTATATTATGAGTAATTGTGTAATCAATCTTACATTCTTATGCTCAAAGTGTTTGACCTCCATGCATGCTAATCTTTCCTAGAATCCTAGGTACATACACTTGTGAATTGTGATTAGTATAATAAGTTCGAGGTACCCTATTAAGGGGACACATTGCTAGCTTACAAAATTGTTTTGCATGCTACCTTGTTATATTTGAATCACTAGATCCGCCTCTGCATGTGAGCTAGGTTACGGATTAATGGGTTGCTTCTTAAAGCGGAAACACACACATAGTAGACCAATGTAAATCTTTTAAATTACTGTATCATTTTATTTTTGTCTTAAAAAAAAAAAAAAAAAAAAAAAAAAAAAAAAAAAAAAGTCAAATATAATCATGATTCCCACAAATAAGCCAGCCATTAAAATCAAAGTAACACATTCCCAAAATCACAAATAATAAGTCAAAAAAACTGAAAACTTAGATTATTGAGTCAATGGTCCATTAGTAAGTAAAATAGTGAAGAACTAAAACTTTCATATCGATCATAGCAATTGTCTCTCTTATAGGAAACAGCCTTAAACCCTTAAACTGAATTCTCCAACATTCATAATATATACTCTACTTTCATCATCTTCTGCTCCTCTAATCCCAAACTAACCAAAAATATAAAAAAAATCCCTATTTTCTCTTTCCTCTTTTTAACGTCTTTTTCTTCACTTCAATTCCTTAGACTCACTCAAATATAATGGCTCCATCAACAATAACCCTACTACATAGGATAAAATTAATAGTTACTGCTACAATTATTATTTCTCTGATTATTTTACCTTCCAAATCAGGTAAATGTATGTTAGTTCATATATTAATGTTCAAAAATAGAGTATATTTATGTTCATATCTATGTTATTGATTTATGTTTGTTATTTTTGTTTAATGGTGTAGATGAGAAAGAGATGAATTTGTCTAGCAAAGAGTTGATGAGCAAAAAAGCGGTGTTGGGTTCTAGACCTCCTAGCTGTGTTAACAAGTGCTTGAATTGCAGTCCTTGTGTCGCCACACTTGTTGTTCCTCCTCGCCATCAGATGAAAGATTTAATCTCGTTTACATCATATGATGATCATTATGGGGATAATAATCATGATAGTTATTATCTTCTAGCATGGAAATGCAAATGTGGAGATAAATTATTTCAACCATGAATACATTAGCAATGTAAGAGTCTTTTTTTTTTTTTCATTATGCAATGCAAGGTTGGTTATGAGTGAGTTAATCCATGCATGTTTTTTTTCTTCTTTTTAGTTGTATTGACTACATATATAGTCTAGTAATTGTTCGTTCTTATTCTGATATATTGTACATTATATATCAAAAATATATCTTGTGAGTCTTATGAGTTTAAATAATAATTATTATAGCCTAATTATGTGTATGTGTGTATATATATGTTCATCTTATAAGTATAAATCAATTTCTTATCTATGAGCATGTATATTATTTTATGCTCATCTTTAATTACATCACATTGAATGAATTAAATATCATCAATTTTTAATTATGATCCAATTCATATTGTTATTAAACCTTGAAATTAAACACCACTATAGTTATTTTTTTAATAGCTATATAATTAAATAAATTACTAAGATATGATATCTCCCATTATATTAATACATTTCTTTTCTTCTTGTTATTTTAAAGAATATGCAAATTTATTATTGAATACGTTATGTGCATACTATATCAATTAAAAGTGCATGATACTGATATATGCATGCATGAATCAAATACTAGAAAGGAAAATATATGTATATTATACAAAGGGTTGTGGTGTACGTAGGTTTTATCCTTAATTTCTAGACCAATTAATATGAACGTAAAACTGTAAAAGCAACAACATTTTATTGGTCAGTGGTTTGTCAATCGATCTACAGGAACTTAACAAGATCACAACAACATCTATGATCCATTGAAGAGTCCCATCTTAGTATTATATACATGGGCATGTGAAATGACTTGTACGTGATCATATTTGGCCCTTTTAATTTCTTCTTCATGTTTTGTAGTGTATATATATTCCATTTTACCCAACCTTATAAAATAGGGTAATTTAAGTACATAGTTCCCACATACCACTCTCCTTTTGCTAATTTTTTGTTTCCTTTAATAGATTTTTACAAAAAAATGTTGAATAGCTATAGTGTATTAGTGTATGTACTAAAAATCAAGATTTTATACAATTAAAACAAATACGGATTGAAGTACTCTCTTTGTCCTATATCCCTTTCTTAGTGTTTGTCCCACATTATTCTTTATAAGGTTATCCTTAGAGAGTTAAAGATTGCCAAATTTTTATATTTTATACGAAGTATATATAACATGTTGATCACAGCTTTACTGTCAAAAACTAATTAAAAAGGTAAAAAATGATAATGGAACAAACCGATAAACAATTGGGGACGAAAAAAGTATAGGTGAAGCATTAACTTTGTATCCACAAGTTAATACCAGTATGGCAGTATGGATTAACAAGTAGCAACGAGCTGCCTCACAATGAGACAAGGAGATTAGTGATGAATTTAAACAAATGTTAGTTGCTATATATTTGTCAATACAAAGTTACTCAAAAATCGTAAAAAGTTATGTGAACCAACATTAAAACATAACAATAGGTGATCTAAATAGAATTATGCAAAATAGGTAGAGACTTGCTCCTTTGAGAACCTTTCATATACACCTGGATGTACATAGAGCTAGGTGCACCCAAAGGTGTTTTTTCGCTCATTTGACATAAAATGAGCAAAAATAAATAAATACAAATTAAAATGAGCATAATACACTTTGGTGCACCTTACACCCGGATGCATATAATAATTTCTATGCTCCTTTTAAGGCATATATGTGATTCCCTAAAAACAAAAAGGAAAGGACTTATTAATTCTTTCTATAACATATGATTAAATATCAATTAAAGTCTTGAAATATGATACTCTGTAAATCTTGTACACAACAATTGCCCTACTCTTTCCAAATAACATAAAGAAAAGTGATATATTGAGTTAGTGATCCTTGGATTTTATTGATATTTTTTTTTCCTCATATGCACCTTTCAAGATTTCTACATTATTGATATTTTGACTGAATCTGACATGGTACATGGAAGACGGTCAGTACCTTGGCAACAAGAGAAGATCCACACCATTTTTTTTTTTTTTTTTTTATACAGAGTATGCATTATTGCATCAATGTATACATATCAATTAGGAGTAATTAACATTCAATTATGTAAACTCCGTACCAATTGGATGTTGGTGTATTTGTGATTGGGACTACACTCCCTACCAAGTGTTCGATCCTCCACAACAACAATCAGGAGGGGACTGGAACCTAACCAGCCAGAACTGATCTCCGAATGAATCCGGATTAGCCCTAAGGGTAAATCGGGTGGAACACCAAAAAAATTATGTAAACTCCGTACCATTCAAGTTACATACGAAGTATGAGTTAATGTATCATAGTGAGTAAGATATATATACGACGATCACACTAGATGTGTTTATACTGGTATCTTTGATAATTTAGGATATTAACATGACATTATAATTCTAGGTTACTCTTATCCATTTATCCAAATTCCAAACCTTTGGTAAGTTAATTATTTCTAACGAACTAACTCAAATTGGATCCGTACATGATAACATGAGTAGAAAAACTGTGAGGTTATAGTAAAAAAGTGAGTTCTGAAAACGGAATCTGGCATGTTGCTAAATCAGTGACTGTTCATCAAGTAAGCACACAGTACGTCAGGTTTCGCTAACAACAGAATAAGACTTCCCCTTTCTCGGGACCACCTCTTGCTTATAATACACTTTACTTGATTCATAATATAGGTAGACAAAATAATTCTTGATGATAAAAAAAGTCTTAAAAATCATCCACAATCCATATTATTGTGTACTCCGTACTAGGTAAGGGACACATAAAATTAGGTGTATTTTCGGGTTTTAATTACTAACATGCTCTTTTACACTTTTATAGTTAATTTCAGTTCAGGTTATTTCAGATGAATAAAGCCTTCTTAGGTATTTGATAAGCAATAGACCGTGTTTAATCAATTGAAAAATACAAGCCCCTCTGTATGCGAGTCAACATTTTTTCTTGCAAATTTTGGATTGGATTCGAAATCAAAATCTCACTTCGTTACATTCAGTTATTATGGTGTTTGAGCACAAATTAATGTAGTAAAACAAAAATGTAACATCCATAACCCAAAATAACACTTAAGAATACATAATGAACATTGAATTAGATTCTAACATCCACCTTAAGACAATTCAACATCACTAAACATTATTTCATCATATCATACACAATTAAACATCACTCATTCAAATGAAAACAAACTAAAAATAAAGTCCCAAATTAGTTAACCTCAATCTCCTTAACATCTTTTCCATGAGACTCAGTTTTAGGTATGGTAATAGTGAGCACACCATCCTTTAACTCAGCCTTGATATCATCTTGCTTAGCATCATCAGGCAAAACTAGGCTAGTGTTACAGTACCCATAACTCATGAAATACTCATCATCAGACTCATCTTCCTCCTCCAACTTTCGCTCTCCTCGAATCTTTAGCACGCCATCATCGACGGTCACCTTAAGATCATCCTTACTTAAACCCGGCATGTCGTAACGTAGCTTGTAGCTTTCATCTGTCTCTTTGAACTTGCCCATGAGTTGTGTGGGTGGTGTCATCATCATTTGTGTTGGTATCACATTTTCAAATAGCCTGTTCATGTTTTCTGCTGCTTCTAATAGCGCATTTCCTAGGCTAGGGTTTGTGAAATTTTCTGCAAAATGATCAGAGAAATAGTTAAGTTTGTGTTTCAATCAGTATTAATTGAAGATAATTCAGTCTACCAAGAAGTACGTACACAACAAGTTTAGTCACCCAAATATATTCTATTGTACACCTAAATGAAGATATGTACTTCCTTTATTTTTTTTATTATAGGAATAACAGTTTGACTTTTACACTATTTATGTATTTCACTTTAATTAACTTTAATGATTTATACTTGAGCAAAAATATAATCACGTGACATCATGTTAGATTCATCTCAATTCATACTATTTTAATATAAAATATTTATAATTTTTATATATTGATAATTAAAGATATTTACAATTAAAATCATGATAGACAAGCGTAAAAAAAAAGTCTTACAACAATAAAAACACAGAGAATTAGAGAAAGTATGTAGTAATTGCTTTGGGAGCCATATATATGTGTTAATATGTTATCACGGCATCTAACATCAACATGTAACGTGACACAAGTGTACAACACATGTCACTATAAAGCACACAGTTATATACGCTCAAGTATACAATAGAGACAACATGTGTAATTAACAACGTTGTATTAAAAAAAAAACAATTAATTTAAGACAGAGGGAGTACCTAAAGGGTGAGTGTCACGAGAACGATCCCTCCTCCTCCAAAGACTAGCCGGCTTTCGAAACGGTCTAGGCAACAAGGACCTCCACCGGCTACTAAGGTTACGGCTGCGACCGCCTTCATCACTTTGAACAGCCACTTCTTTACCCTCTGATCCAGCTGATGTTGATAGCCTCTGTAGAAGACCATACTTCCAACCATGGACTTGCACACCACCCAATCTCTCCCCAATTAAATAAGTATTATTATTAAGAATATTAGAAGCTGTTTTTGGCTGCAAATTCTTCAAAGCTAGTCTTGCCACTGCCATTTTTCCAAGAGACAGAGTAAAACGATGTCGTTTTAGTTGGTTTTTTTTTTTTTTCAGATTTGGTGATTGAGACTGTTAAATGAAGGTGAGAATATAAAGAGAAATCGAAGAAGTGTCGGAAAGTTTCTGGATATTATGACACGTCATTTAGAATCGCTTTAGCTAGAACTAAATACAACCTTCATGTTGTTTCTCGAACTACTTTTATTTAATTAAAGAGTTCTCGTGCTACCTTAAAAAACAGGAAAAAAGGGACAGTTGGAAGACTGTTGTAATCTACTACGTATTTCTTATCTTCTTATCAATGTTATCAGCTTATCATACATGCTTGTTTAATTTACTGGTCAACTTGTCATCACTCATAAATAGGTCAGGTTCAGATCACATTTTGAGTCGTTTGGTTTGAGTTGTTTGGATTGTTTGGGTCATTAAAAATTACGGAGCAGTACATCATTTTGTTTATTCCTTGTAGATTACTATATAATGTTTCCATCAAAGATTTTCACAGTATAATGCATTTGTCTACATGGCATGATTTTTGGGTTGTAAGAGAGTTGCATTGCCATGTATCGTTTGAGAAATCTTGTCTAATTTTTTACACCATAGTCACATTCCATATATCTCGATTTTGCTCTTTTTTTCGAGACAAAAAACTCTTCTATGCGACTATGCCACTATAATCTCAAATCAAATTGTATTTATAGGTAACCTTCCATGTTTGAAATGTTCCAAGCTTTCAACTTTCATTTCATAATTCAAACTGGTTATTATGAAAGAGATGGGAGTAATTAAATATCATAATGATTTTGGTCTCTCACAAAGCCAGAAGCTTCAGTTCGAAGAACAATTGAGCAGATTCAAGCAAAAGATGATTCATATGAATAAACAGCAGCAAGTTCCATTAGTTAAAAAACCCAGTTACAGCACATGAGGAAACCTAAATAAGCATTATGAAAAAGTCGCGACAATGGTACAAATGAAGTTTATCCCCCAAATGCATTTCTATCTTTTCATCTCAGGCAATTAGCTCACAATAAGTGGGTTTGTCACTTGATGCTACTACCTACCCAGATCTCGGCTTCACCAGACGTCAGTCATACATCCCTTCCTGCTCCCAGATATCTACAAGAAAATCTACCATTTCCTGGAAAAGTGTTGACAGAAATGAAGTTAGCCAAAAGGATTTGTTATCATTACACAGTTTCCAAGCCATTAAAAAGAAAATCATGAAGAATATGGCTTACTGCGAGAGGTACTGGCTGACCAAACGGCTTGTTACTTCCAAGTAAGCTCTCATAAGTTGCGTTCCAACTGCAAGAAGGCCAGAACGAATCAAGTACGTTGAAATCATGGTTGCTGACAAGATCAAAGAAATGGGGAAAAAAAAGGGGGAAATTAAAAACAATTCAAAGGATGCAAAAGAAAACAAATGATGACTATTGGTACGGATAAATATCCTTACAGACAGCATTACGCAGCAAGAAGGAAAGGATATGGCTGCTCTGCACATATGGACCAAGAGGCAGCAACCCCCCAAACAAACAGGCAAGGCAAGGCCATAAACAAAAGCAATCATTCTCCCTCCTAGCTTTACTAAACGAACACTACCATAAGCATTAACATTTTTATTATGCTTGTAGAAAACTAGTTATTAATATTGAACGTCAAACATCATGAAAATAGAAAACCCAGTGTCACACTCCACCCTAGATCTTACAAGATACTTCAAAAGATAGGTTCCACACACCAAGTAATTTTATCCAGTTAGAAAAGCTCTTTTTGCTCCACCAAAACCTGCTGATCCCTTTGCTTACTAACTTATGCCGAACCTCTCTTTGCAGACCTCCTTTCCCCATATATCTATAGAAAGTTTCATACCGACATGTTTGACAGGATCCACACCTTTCAAGCAATAATCCACATTTTCAAACACTAATAAAATCCCTCTTTTTATTATAACTGGCTCCCAAAGATTTTTTTTTTTTTTTTTCCCCCCAATATTTTGCACAAGCTATTGACCCTCTGCTTCAAAATTAAACCTTTCAAAAGATTAAATTATATAGTGAAACAACCCTTTAAAAGTCAATAAATGTAGAACAGGCACACCTTCACTAACTTAGGACAGGAAGCATACTCAGATACATCAAAGAAAACCAGAACAAATTACCATACAATTTGCAAAATGCAGAGCTAGTAATTTTACAGATTCAAAACAATATAGTCAGCCAACCTTATTTTTGGATCACGAACTTGCTGCCCTTTATTATTTTGATTTTTATTATCTACCCAGCGTTGCCTGGTCTGGTTCCAGAGATGGAGACCTGCCAACAACATATTAGAAAAAGTGAGAATGAATATACAAGGAATTCAAGTGAGGTCTTGTTAGATTTGGGACAATATTAACTTAATTAAATTTTTACCGTTACATATTACAGATATTTATAGGGTTTAAATTGGGAACCGTAAACCCCCCTAATGTTGCAATATTAAGGGAACAAAGGAAGTTCATCTAGATCAGACCAATCAATAGCGTAATTATATCATACATAAATCTCAGCTTAAAGATTAAATGTTTACTGCAGTTTGAACTTGCCATGATTTACAAATTCAGAAGGCGGATTGGAGCTGCTGACACCAGCAGGTGTATCAGGGGCTTGAAAGGATGCGTTGATTGAAGATAAGCTTCCTTGTGACTGCATTGCACTGTTGTCCATATCACCCACACTTGTGGTCCAATAATCCCTGGAAATACTGGGTGCCCTTCTCTCTTGACCTTGGTTTATAACGCCCTTTGGACACTCATCCAAAGATGCTATTGACTCAGGCTTAATAAAACATGCAAGGCAACCACTGCTCTGTTACAAAACATATATGCTGTTAGAAATCAATCACATTTGGCTAACATAATGGCACAGAAAACATTAAAGCCAAAAGCCAATTGTCATCAAGAGTATCAATGTATACATAAGCCTTTAAAAAATTATAAGAGGAGCTTTCAGATGGATAAAATATATATATATATCAAGCCAGTATTCAAAAAGGTTAATGGGATCGAAATCTGGCTTGATGCTATCAGCAATTAGAACATTCCAGCTATTAGACGAACCTAAGAACTCTAAAAAGAGAAACCCACCAACAAAAAAATTTCTAAAATTCAACTTTCTTGCCGACATGTTTGTAACCCCTCAGTTGTTTTCCATTGGCTTATCAAATCAGCATATGTCAGCAGCAAAGTGCTTGTCAGCATCTTAACTGGGATCATCCCCTGCAACAAAGAATGAATAGAGCACCTGTATAGCATACATTAGAATCTCATCCCAATATGTCAAACCCATATACTTTCTCATCAGGAATTCACTTGCTACCTAGAAAGTAGGTCAAGTTGAATAAGACTGATGTGCGTAAACGTAGTTATGCCAGTTGCCAAAGTTTACTAGAAAACCTGTAGTAACCCTGCCCCCCAATTGAACTATAGATTTCATCTCTAACAACATGATATACAGGCCTATAAAGATGAGCTACAAAGGGCTCTACCTTCCACCATTCTCTTACACTTCTTCACCCCCTTTTCTTCTCTCTCCTTGTTTTAGCTCTCTAAATTTTGCTTTTGAATCAGCCTGCAGCGAGTCTCTTTTAGATGGGATTAATCTATATCAAACAATTGAGAAAATTTATCATCTATGTAAATTTAAGTTATATGAGCTAGAAGTTAGTACATTAAACAATGGTATATTAGATGAATGATATAGTGTGTTTAAAACAATGGACCACAAAGTCCTCTGACCATTGTGTCCATCATTCTTTACATGGTTAAGAAGCATCCTTGGCTCCGCGAAAAAAGATCCACGAGGTATCATTAAAAGGCGATCAAGCACACTACTCTAATCCATTACCCCCCAACCTATATAATGATTCTCATAGTTTCTATTATGTCTCTCTAAGCACAAATCTCAGCAAAAGGCCGAAAAAGCTGAGTGATATGACTAATATCTGATGAACACTTCTCCAAGATTTCTCTCACATAGTGTTTGGATAGAATTTTTGGGAGGAAAGGGAGGGGATGGAAGGTAAAGGAAGGGAAGGTGAAGGAAGGGTAATGGTGAAGAAAACAAAATCCCTCATTTAGATAATAGAGAAAATAAAAGAAGAGAGAGTGAGGGAATTTGCTTGTTCTTGTGAATTTTTCCCATTCAATTTTTCAAATCAATAATTCACATATCAAAATTTCAAATATAAAATTCTGGAAAAATTTCTGAAAATTGATTTTTGAAAATCAAAACAAAATTTTTCTGAATGTTGATTTTAGAAAAATGACATATTTTCTAAAAATTAATTTTCGTATATTAAAAATCCTTTTATATTCCAGAAAATCGATTTTTAAGAACCATAACTCAATTTTCTGAAACTTGATTCATGAAAATAAAAACCAAATTTCATGAAAAATCAATTTTTGTAAATCAAAACCAAAAATTTAGTATCACAACATTTGAAATTTTTATACTTTGAAATCAATATCAGAAAACAATATTTCTTAAGATCGATTTTTTTATTAAGAGAAGAAAAGTTTGGATATGGTGGCAATTGATGCGGTGGACATGGCGGCGGAAGATGACATGGCCTGTGGACTGTGGTGGAGGCTACAAACAGTAGTGCTGGAGAGATTGGTACAGTTTTCCTTCCAAATCTTCTCTAATTTGGAAAGATTTGTTTCTTAATTGTGGAAGGAAATAATTTCCTTCCATTTTTCTTCCTCCCAAATCCCTCACCTCCCATTTTTGCTATCCAAATGGAGGAAAACTCATCCCTTCCTTTCCCTCCCCTTTCCTTCCCTCCATTTCTCTCCATCCAAACAAGCTGTTAATCCTAAGATAAGGGTCATGCAGATGTGCAAAGAGCGATGGCAAACAAACCATTGTATCTCAAAATTACTCGATAGCATGAGGAATTTAGTTCAAGATGGAATTCAATTTATTATTTCCTCACAAAGATGTCCTTAAGCATCAAGTTACCAAGAGCAAATTTTCCAATATAAACCAAAATATTCCACATCCTGCACATCAATATCAAACACTTTGATTTTGCTATTATAAAAATAAATGAATTTTATACATAGAACTTCTACATGTGGAAGCATACTTGGGTTTAACCATCTCTTTACCCAGTTCCATGTGTCTCAATCCTCTCAAACTCTATCACAGGTGTCTCTCCAACTGAAGAATGTTCCCCGTCATTAACATGCACATCATCAAAGAGATGAGATTTCAGTATTTCACCCAATAACAAAACAGCAATTCCCAGGGTCCTTTGTACCTCATTCAATATCCACCTCCTCCATCCAGAATCTTTTTAATCAGTTAATCCAACTACATCCCTTTTAGGTTAACCACTGAGTGTGACTGACATAGTTGCAGAATAATGCCGTAACATTGCCAATTCTATTCACTTAGCTACAATTGGGAAACTTTTAATACTTATTGAACTTTGCACTTCAAACCAAGATAAGATTATTCCAGTAATGTGCAAGAGGCCTAATTACAGTTTAAACTCCAGAATCAGGCAATGAATCATTGTGTTTCCTTTATTCTCATAGCTTTACAGTTTATACTAGGATAAGTCCAGCATAAGCAGCCAGCTCCATAAAGCATAGACCACATAATCCACCAAAATGCTACAGTTTGTTTGGTTGATAAACACAATCAAAAAGGAAGTAAAATGAACCAAAAGAATGAGAAAAGCAAATAAAAGGAAGAGTAGAGAGGTCACTAGGTAGCATTTCTATCAAGTGTCTCATTGGTTGGAGCCAAAAGGATTCCTTTGTCTGCTTAGCTAATAGTAACGAACGTGATAGGATATAAAGAGGACAAATGCTACCGATATTCTTTCAATCCAATTCCCAATCTACGAGTGCTTCTTAAGGATATCTACATATCTTCACTTCCCTCTTTTACCTTTTTCTAACAATTAATGTAACCAAAGTCTTCCTTTACTTCTGTTTCCATCCAAATTTTCCCAATCAAACAAAGATCTAAATTCAAACATCAAGGAAGCTGAAGATCAAGAAAAATCATTTATTCACAAATAACAATCCTCCTTCCCACATCCAAGAGCCTTGACAGTTGATATCTAACCTACATCCATGAGCATACGTAAAGTAACCTAAATTGTTATTTCCTCAGTCAAGACAATTACTTGATATCACTATTTCAATTCCGTAAATACTAAAAGTCAAAAAGTGGGAACAGTACCACCAGTCGCAAACAATTAATCATCATATGAGCTAAGTAAAGTAACCTAAATTGTTATTTCCTCGGTCAAGATAGGTACTTGATTAAAATGTCACAATTTTAAATCCCTCGAATAACTAAAAGTAGATAATTTGGAGATAACCATTTCCACCAATTGCAAACAATCCATCAACATATGATAATCTTACACATTTTTAGCTTTCCAACAGTATCTTATCCCATCAAAATCCTCATATAGTTCCAAAACTTCCTTTCTCACTACATAAATTGAGCCAATTTTTAATTTTTACTATCAAACAGTATTGTTACCTTATCAGAATACAGGATAAGAACCCTAAAGGTGACTTTTTTACACTCATAAATCACATCTATAATGTGGAACCCAAATATAATACAAACCAAAAACCCCTTAACTTTTCATTCAATAAAATCAAGTAAGTGCAGAACAAAAAGCTCTTCTTCTACATGAAAGTTGCACATTATATATTCATCAGTCCATTAAACTAGCATCCATAAAACCAAGTAATTGCAGAACAAAAAGAGGTATATTTGCATTATAAATTATCAATCAATCATGCACTACATTGGCAAACATTTATACAAAATTTAATCAGAAATACTATCAAAACCCATTAAATAGATTTATAGAAGAAGAACTTACCCCATTCAAACAAGAATAAATTCACAAAACCAAAGATTTTGCTAGATAATTCCAGATTTTTCTGACAACATTGGTTGATTCCAGGAAGGCCCAGATCACAAAGCCCTGAAAAATCCCAAAAACCCCATCTCAGAAAACCAATCAAAAATAAAATAAAATAAAATATATAAATAAATAAAAAACTAAAAAAAATTAGCAGAAAAAAGAGATCAAGGAGATAGAAATTGACCTGAGGTAAAGAAGGACTATGAAATCAGTGGAAAAGCGCTTCCTGGAATCAAGTATTGGTTTGTCTGAAAGAAGATGAATGGGGTGGTTCAATGAAGAAGCTTGATTTGCCCTTTTCTTAGCTCCCCTGCTCCTGTTCTTCTGTAGCAGATTGTATGAAGAGAGAGAGAAACCCAGAAAAAAAGGGAGAAAGAGGACGAAGAGAAATGTGATCACGGGCCCGCCTTTGATGAATGGATGGGGCCTTATGTTAGGTGCCCGACACTTTTCTTGATCGCGTAATTTCACGATCAAGGGTAGAGCGTAATTCTAGATGGTGTCTTATAGGCTAATAAGTTCAGATAAGATATTTAGGGCATGTTCTGATTATAATGAAGAGAACAGGCTCTAACTTTTTTTTTTTCCAAAAATTTGCAATATTTTTGCAGCTTGCATTTTAGAGAGAGTATATATGGTAAAGGAATAAGATAAACGCATACATGTTATCTTACAAACGGGTTTGTTTGGCAATTGGATGCTTGATGATTTTCTAATTGATTCAATCAATGGTTTGTATAATTTTATTGACTTATTATATCTGTTGTTTGACTGTTGGCTCTTAATAAATACGTTTGGTAAAGTTGGTTGTTAGTTTTTGGCTGTTTTATATAAAACTAGTGTGTGTCCCGACAAATGCCCCGAATTGGTAGTTTGTACTTTGTACTTTAATTTGATAATTATGTTTAACTTTTTGTATATCTAGTGTGTGATGTGGGCGTTGTCTCGGATGTTACAGTTTTTTTACCTTACATGTATTTATTTTCTAATATTGTGAAAAATAAATATATTAAATAACCTCTAAATTGAAAGAAATATATAATGTTAATTATGTGAAATTTAAAACACTAATAAAAGTTGGTTGAAATGGTATGTGTGTAACTTTTATTTGTTGGAGGTTGCGGGTTTAAATCTAGATCAAACCATAATTTATCTATTTTCTTAAATGAAGTTGCACGCTTACATAACGCATGTACTTTGAATAGTGACATGGTGTCATATACATTGAAGAGTGCCATGTGGCACCATTCCTTTAAAAGGAACGCCTTTTAATATATAGCATAGAATAGATATAGATTATCTTTTAAGGACATTGGGAAGAGGAAGGTGATGGGGTGTAAATCAGGATAAAATGTAATTAGTATTTAGTAACAATAACACTTTGTTTGGATTGAAAGAAAGGGAAAAGAAGGGAAGAGAAATTGAGGGATAGATAATCTCTTATTTGGATAGCAAATGAGGAAGAAAGAGAATTGGAGGGGAAAGAAATGGAGGGATAGAATAGCAAGAAATTGATTTCTTCAACAATGGAGAGATTTGGAAGAAAAACTCTTCATTCTTCCCTCCCCTTCCCTTCCCCTCCCTTCCCTTCCCACCCCTTCTCCTCCCTCCCCTTCTTTTCCTTCCCCCTAATCTATCCAAACACACTGTAAAAACCAATGCAAAAAAGCCACTCTTACGCTTTTGACGAAAAAATCGAGTTTTTAGCTAAAGAAAAAGTCACACCAAACATATAGAAATGGTTGTTTGATTTTAAAAAAAAATGTCATGAGACTAAAAAGCTAAGAACAAAACAAGTACAGAGTATAAGATAAAATTATTACTAATAAGATAAGATAAATAATCTTCGAATGAGCAGTCTTCGAATGAGAAGACTATACCTTAGTTTGTTAGTCACCTTAAAAGATAAAACTTTCTTTGTAATGGCTTTACAAAATTCACAATGTTTGGGTACAATTTATCTAATTGGGCCTAGTTCATAAATGATTCAATTCTAAGCCCAAGGTCCAAGGTTCAACTCTCCAATTCATGTCAAATCAAAATCAAGTCAAGGTCCAAGCCCATTTGACTCAGGCCCATTCTTCCATTTATGCAAAGGTATAAAAGCCATCAATTGTACCATTTATTATTCATTCCCATATAGCCTCAAGCAATTAATACTCTTGCATAGCTACTTCTCTCTACACACTGTACTGACTTTGACATCGGAGGGGCCTTTCTCGGCACAACCCCCGAGGCTAGTTTACGTGTGTTTGCTGTGCAGGAAACCCTCGGCCCAACACCAATTGGACCGAGCCCAGTCTCCAGCCACCTTAGAAGAACCTTGCCGAAGGTCCCATTGTTTTACCCGAAACAATTTGGCGCCGTTTGTGGGGAGGACTTTCAAAAAATCTTTAATCCAATCTCAATTGTTCTACCTGAATCCTAGTACCAATGGCTAAGAATCGCAAGAACAAGAAATCGGAAAGCGGCCCTTCTCCATCGCAGTTGAGCCGAATGACACCGGGGAAGAGGCCCTTGGACCCTCCTTCTCCGTCGCCACCACCCTCCAGTTCGGAGGGGGCATCCCAAGGGAGATCCCAATCTCCCTCCATTCACTCTCAGCACCAGACGAGTCCTCCTCGGTCCAATGCTAAAAATTAGTCCAACAACAGGACTTAATCCAATGCTCGGAGCCAGCCTTTGAGCATCCATTCTCACTCTCATTCCCAAACGAGGACACCTTTGACGGTGCTCAACTCGGAAGAGGTAGCGAGAGCCCTGGCGGTATTCATGGACGCCATGAGGGCCCAAAACTTGCCACCTCCACGCGACCGAACACCTCCGCAAACCAGGAATCAGCGGAGGAGGCTCGGCCAGGAGGGGGGAAACCCTCCTCCTTCAGGGAGCTGGCAGATGAATGGGAGGAAGACACTTGGAAGACAGAGCGAGAAATAAAAAGGAACTCGCACTACTTCAAGGAATCTGACACCCAGCTCACCCAGAGCAAGACTAACAAAAGCAACAGTTCTGCCTCTCGGCCAGACACTGTCGCCGAAGCGTCCTCAACCGCCTCGGTTACAGGGAGCCGAGTGTGCACAGTCGCCTCTCCTTCCTTGGAGCCGAGGCCAGCCTTCTACCGAGGAACGAAAACCACTTCTACCTCTCTTAGAGGGCAGAGCGCGGTTCCTCTGGCCAGAAATAAAGGCAAGGCCGTGATGCTTCCTACCATTTCTCCATTCAAGCAATGGATTCTAGAAGAGCATGGGCCGACGGTTAAAATCCCGTCGCACATCACTTATGATGGGACTTCGGATCCGAAGGACCATATTGCCTCTTATGAGGGGAATATGCACCTGTGCCCCAGATCCGAAGCGACCTGGTGCAAATATTTTCCCACCACTCTCAAGGGGGTCGCGCAAGCGTAGATCTCCAAGGGAGTAAAGGAAGGCTCCATAACTGGGTGGGATGATCTATCCACCAAGTTTAAGAGCAAGTTTTCTACGGCAAATCGCCGAGAGAAGACAACGGCAGAGCTCATGGCCTGCACCAAGGGGAGGTCGAAAGCCTCCGGGACTACCTGACTCGCTTTAGCAACGAGTCATCCATCATTTCTCGGCTGGATCAAGGGTTGGCCGTTTTTGCCCTTTAGCACGGCCTTCAGACTAGACCGTTCTCCGACTTCATGGTCATGAATTCACCTTAGACCTTGGAGGAGGCACTGAGCGCTTTGGATAAGTTCATCCGAGCCGAACAGTGAAACAAAACAAAAACCCAACCTCAAACTGGGGGCGGGAAACAAAAACAACAATCGACCGAATGCCAAGGCCAGAAGTCGAAAGGAAAGGCGAAAGCCTCTGAACAATCTTCGGCCAACGAGTTGAAGAAGGACAAATATGCGCCTCGCTTGGGCAGATATGAATCATACACTCCGTTCGCCCTCCCCCGCGCTAAAATCTACAGCGTAACGAAAGGGGAGCAGAGTTACCGAAATCCGAGACCACTTCCCCAGTGGTACCAACAAAAAAATAAGAATCAGTGGTGTGAGTTCCATGAATCCCCGGGACACAACACTGAAGAGTGTATCCAGCTGAAGGATCAGATCGAGGATATGATCAGGAAAGGGTACTTTAAAAAATATATCGCGGATCACCGCGAGAAAAAAGAAGCTGAGAAGTCCGAAAAAGACTCTCGGCAAGAAATTGACTTCCATCGGAAGAACAACAACAAAGCTTCGGAGGAAAACTTTGCCCCGATACATGTTATTTCGGGAGGAACATGTTCTCGGAGGGAACACAAGCGTCACCTTAAAGCTCTGACCCACCAGGTGAACAATGCTGATATCCAGCCACCCCATTCGCCGGTGCCGAACATGACGTTCACATCCGCCGACTGCCGGGGGGTGACGTACTCTCATGAGGACCCGTTGGTGATCATCGCCACGGTGGCCAACCACGACGTCAGTCGAGTCCTCGTCGACGGTGGTAGCGGAGCAAACATTTTGTTCCGAAAGGCCTACAATTAGATCAAACTGAAGCCCAAGCACCTCACGCCGGTACCCTACCCGGTATCCGGATTCAACGGGTCTTCAACTTATCCTGACGGGAAGGTTACACTTCTTGTCACCATCGACCGCGGCGAAGCAGCCAGGAACGTCATGACCGAATTCTTGGTCATTGATACTCCTTCAGTGTACAACGTGATTGACCTATGATTCACGAGATTCAAGGGGTAGTCTCAACGTATCATCAGATGATGATCTATATTTCAGAAGTTGGCTACCCCAAAAGAGTTGAGGGCAGCCAAAAGGAAACCCGAAGGTGCAATTACCTCAAGCCATCCAATAGTCGTTCGGAGGACGATGACGAGGATGAGGAGGAGAAAGAAAAAGAGCCAAGCGCGAAGAAGCCGAAAGGCCTAAGTGCTTCGGTCCAAGGTTCTCTGGCCAAAGAAAAGCGGTCAGAGAAAGAAAAGACTGGTTCTTCATCTGAGCCGAACGACTTAGAGAGCCAGCCGAAGAAAAAATCTGGGACGCCAGCTGATATTGACAGCAGGCAGATGAAGAAGAATCCGGCCCCAAAACAATGGAGCTGGATCAGCAGACTGAAACGGTCGAGTTGACCGAAAGAGAAGCTAAAAATGTGTCACAATCGGGCTGGATCTTGACCCACAAGTCCGCGTTGAGCTCATCCAACTCCTTCGGGACAAACGAGATGTGTTTGCTTTCTCGGCAGCTGACATGCCCGGGATAAGCCCAAACCTCATCTCTCACAAGCTTAACGTCGACCCCTTGTGTCGGCCAGATAAGCAAAAGAAGCGGAATTACTCCGCAAGCCAGAACCGAAACATCGCAACCGAAGTCAAAAAGCTGCTGGATGCGGGCTTCATCGAACCATGTTAGTATCTTGAGTGGCTGGCTAATGTGGTGATGGTTCAGAAGGCAAATGGCACCTGGAGAATGTGCGTTGACTTCACGAACCTAAATAAGGCTTGTCTGAAGGATTCTTATCCCTTGCCGAGGATCGATCAGCTAGTTGACTCGACACTTGGCCATGCCTTGCTTAGTTTCATGGACGCATTCTCGGGGTATCATCAGATCTTCATGCACCCCGACGACCGAGCAAAGACGGCATTTGTCACGAACGCCGGGGTGTACAATTATAAAATGATGCCCTTCGGATTGAAAAATGCGGGGGCAACTTATCAAAGGCTGGTGGATCAGGTCTTCGCTGATCAGAAAGGCCGAAACATGGAAGTTTATGTTGACGATTCCATCGTCAAAAGCAAAAAAGATCAAGACCATGTTAAGGACCTGGCTAAAACCTTTGCCACCTTAAGGAAGCACCAAATGAAGCTGAATCCGAAGAAGTGTGTCTTTGGCGTGAAATCTGGGAAATTTCTCGGCTTCATGGTCAGCAAAAAAGGGATTGATGCCAATCCCGCAAAGGTGCAAGCAGCGCTCGATCTTCTCGAGCCGAAAACAAAGAGGGACGTTCAGCGGCTTACCGGAAGAATGGCAGCCCTGACAAGGTTCATCTCTAGAGTTTCGGACAAGGGGTTACCTTTCTTCAAAGCCCTGAAGCTCCCAAAAACAAAAGATCTTGTCTGGGAAGACGAGCAAAAAGAAGCTTTCAAGCAGCTCCGAGAGCACCTGGCTCAACTCTCGACGCTGGCTTGCCCAGTTGAAGGAGAACCCCTGTACTTGTACGTAGCTGTCAGCCCAGCCACTATCAGTGCGGTGCTGCTGAGGGAAGAAAATAAAGTTCAACAGCCGATCTACTTCGTCAGCCATACTCTGCCAGAATCCGAGACTCGCTACCCTCTACTCGAAAAAGTTGCATTTGCAGTAGTGGTAGCTGCTCGGAAGCTGAGACCCTATTTTGATTGCCATCAAATAGTGGTCCTAACTGATCAGCCGCTGGAAAAAGTCCTCGGAAAAGTTGAAAAATCCGGTAGGTTGGCCAAGTGGGCTTTTGAGCTCACTAAGTTCAGCATCAGCTACCGACCGAGAGCAGCCATCAAGGCTCAAGCTCAAGTGGACTTCCTAGCCGAATGCTCGTACCAGGAGACGCTAGACTAAGAAAAGAAAGTTTGGACCGTTTTTACGGATGGATCCTCCACCGTAAATGGTTCGGGGGCATGGGTAGTGATAACCTCTCCCGAAGGCAAATCCTTTGAGTATGCACTCAAATTCTCTTTCAAAGCTTCGAACAACGAAGCCGAATATGAGGCGGCAGTTGCTGGCCTAGAGTTGTGCATCTCTTTGGAAGCCGAATATGTCTGTCTGAAGACAGATTCTCAACTAGTTGCGTATCAGATCAGAGGTGACTATGAGGCCAAAGAGTCCTCAATGATAGCCTATTTTGCCAAGATCAAATCAGTCATCGCAAAGTTGAGAACTTTTGAGGTTCAGCTGATCCCAAGGGGTCAGAATGCTCAAGCCGACGCACTCTCCAAACTTGCTAGTTCAACTCTCACTGAGCTGAACCAATCTGTTTATGTGAAAGTGCGCCGAGAAAGAAGTGTCAACGAAGCACCTGAAGTGTGCTGCGTTGACCAGGAACCAAGCTGGATGGATCCCATCCTAGCCTTCAAGCTTCGGGGAGAAATTCCCGAAGATAAAATATTAGCCTCCAAGATGAAGCGAACCAACTCAAGGTTCATTGTCTTCAGAGGGGAGTTTCTGAAAAAATCCTTCTCACCCCCATTACTAAAATGTGTGGGCCCAACAGATGCTGATTACATCCTTCGAGAAATTCACCTCGGCATCTGCGGGAACCACATTGGGGGAAGGACCTTAGCTCACAAAGCATTGAGGGTCAGATACTACTGTTCCACCATGATCTCAGACGCTATGGAGCTGTTTAGAAAGTGTGAAAAATTCCAAAAATTCGCACAAGTTATCCATCAGCCAACTAGAGACCTTCAGCCGATCCTGAATCCGCTTCCGTTTGCCCAATGGGGGCTGGATATCTTGGGTCCCTTTCCAGATGCTCCCTACCAAAAAAGATGGTTGATAGTCGGCATAGACTATTTCAGCAAATGGATTGAGGCCGAAGCAACTTCGAATATCACAGAGCAAACTGTCAGCAAATTTATCTGGCAGAATATCATCACTCGCTTTGGTGTTCCAAAGGTTTTTGTTTTTGATCATGGAAGGCAATTTGATAATTTGCCGCTGAGACGTTATACTGACCAGTTTGGCATCAAGTTGGCGTACTCAGCAGTATGTCACCCGCAAAGTAATTGTCAAGCCGAAGCTGCAAATAAGCAGATCCTCAATGCTCTGAAGAAGAGGGTTGAAGACCAAAAGTCCAAGTGGATAGAGGAACTCCCCGGAACCCTCTGGTCACTTCGGACAACTGAAAAAGAGGCAACGGGTAGTGTATGGTGCCGAAGTCGTCCTTCCAGTGGAAAGCGGTTCTGAAAGTTTGCGAGTGCACCACTTCTCGGCTGAGAATGAGCAACTTATGAAGGAATCTCTCGATTTTCTTGACGAAGTAAGAGACTAAGCCCGGGATAGGATGGCTGCATATAAGCAAAGAATCAGCAAATTTTATAATCGAAGGGTTCATTCGAGGCCTCTCAAAATTGGAGAACTCGTCCTTCGGAATGCTGCTGCAGTTCAGAAAAGCCGAATCCATGGGAAACTCTCAGCCACTTGGGAGGGACCCTACGAGATCTATGATGAGATTCATCCGGGAACATACTGACTTCGGCAGTTAGATGGGACTGAGCTGAAAAATCACTGGAATGCTGGTGTACTTAAGAAATATCATTTGTAAACCCTTCGGGGCAGAACAATCTTTGTTAATGCGCAAGTTTAAAGCAAAGCAATGGAAGGAAAAAACATCAGATTAATGAGAAACAAGTTCGGATGACAAACTACAAAGTTGAAATGTTCCAGAGATAATAAAGCATCGGCATCCGCCCACAAGCGGAAAATTACAGCTGTCGAAATGCGTACAAGACAAAAATAGAAGTTTTTTGTACACTAAGGCAAGCTGAAGCAAAAACAAAGGCAAAAAAATTCAGATGCGGCAAGTCAGAAGTTAAGAACGGGTTGATCTGCAAGATTCTGAAGACGACTGCCTGAGTCCCTAGGCTTCAGCTGAAGGATCCGGCTGATCAGCGACGCTGGGCTCCTTAGTAGCATCAGTTCCGTCAGCTGAAGAAGCGGGCTGAGCTTGAGCTTAGGCTTCTTTCTCTCTGTTTTCAGCTTCTTCAGCTTCAGCGTCCTCCATCTCCTCAGCTTTAAGACGGATCTCAAGATCTATCTCAGCTTGACTGGCGAACTGCATATGAGGATCCTTGGGATCTTTAGCCCAAATCTCGCATTGGTACTAGTCCAGTTCAGGAGCAGCGTGGAGGGTCAACCTTCGGGCCACCTTGTACCCGTTGCTGAAGGCTTCTGCAAACTCAGCCTTGGAATAAACCTTGGTAGCTAGCTGAGCCTCAGCATCGGCCAGCTTCTTCTAGACCTCCTCCAAATTTTTCTGGGAGGTCTCCTGCTATTCCTCCAGCTTCTCCTTGGCTTCGTCTAGCTGCAGCTGAACCTTATTGGCTGCTTCGTTGGTGTTGTTCAACTGGTTTCGGACCAAGCCAATAGCAGTCTCAGCCTGAGACAGATCCTCTTCCTTAGCCTTCAGCTGGTCAGTCAGTTCTTGCAGCCTCTGACTTTGGGCTTCAGCAGCGGTCTTGGCCACGGAGATCTGAGCATCCTTGGCCTTCATTGCCTCATCGGCAGTCTTTGCCTGAGCCTTCAGCACCTCTATCCTCTGTCGCATCTCTTCAGTTTGGCTGGACACCCTTCTGCCGACTTCCTCAGCTATTCGGCGCTCAATGCCGGCTCTGAAGCTGGGGATGTCAACAGCCCCATACTCGTTGATGAGCTTTTCACCTTCAAAAACAATGGGGAGGACTTCATTCTAGATAGCATTGCAGAAGTTCTTGAAGGCTTCAGCAGCCTGCTTCTCATATTTTTCGGCCTCAGCTTGCTTCTCTTCGGCTACCTTGATTTTCATCTCAGCCAGCTTTGCCTCAGCTTGGGCAATCTCCAGCTTGTTCTGGAGTGAGTCTATCAGCTTTACAGTGAGAGTCTGATTGTGCACGACCTGGAAACTAGGGCACAAGTCAGTAAAAAATAAAAATAAAAAAAAAACTGAACTGAAGAGCTGAAATTGCAAAAGTAAAGGAGTACCTGCATCAGCAGCCGTTGGTTGTCTATTACAGGGTCAAGAACCCTTCGGCTGGACTCTCCCATTCTAGCAGTGGCCTTAAGTGACCACTCTCTGGCCCGATCCACTTCGGACAAACCAGAGAAGTCACCGAAGAAGGCCACAGCCTCCTCCCGATGATTTCCCCAGATGGTCTGTCGGACACTATCGGGGATGTTGATGAAAGGGGCATGGAACCCCATATCCTCAGACCTGAAAATCTGGATAGAAGGAATTGAAGCCGAAGGGATTTCATCATTTCGGTCCCCCGTCTTTTCAGCAGAGTTCTCCAGGTTGATCGTCTCAACCTCTTCTTCAAGTTGATCCAGGAGAGCGTCAACCTCTTGCTGAATCTCAGCAGCAAAACCTTCATTGGTTGCAGCTTCAGCTGCAACCACCTTTTCAACTGCCCCGCTAGCAGTAGCTTCATCGTTAGAGAGCTTAGCAGCGCTCTCTTGGTTCGGCACCTCCTCCTGAACCCTCTCCTTCGGATCAGGAGTTCGTTGATCCACCTCTATCTCTTGAGTTTCGGGAGGTGGTGGAGGGGTCATAAGAGGTGGTGAGATCGGTGGTGGTGGCTGAACTGGGGGTGGAGGACCCCTAGGAACTCCGGGAACCCTGCCTCTACCTTCGACAGGCTCCCTTATAGTGAGGCCAGGCATCGACCTCAGCTCAAATTCATTCGGGCCCACTACTGCTGGACCCGTCCTCCTCCTCTTTCTGGTGAGGGGTTGCTCGTCCTTATCTTCAAATCCGAAAACTTAGATTCTGAAAGGTATTCGGGACGCACAGGAGCTTTACCCTCTCTTCTCCTGCTGCTCTCTTCTTCATACTGCTTCCTCTTCGGCAGCTCGGGAGGTCCCTTCACCTCCTTCTAGGGCCTCAACCGCCCTAACTACCTCTTCAGCAGTCCGGGCAGCTTCCTCCTCTTCAGGTAACAGACGCCTTAGAGGATCCCTCTTCACCCACCAAGGTTTCTGCCTTAGGTAGTCTGCAGCAGTCTCAATCTGGAGACCTGTTGAATGCATATGCAACGAGTGCTTCCTTGGGTCAGTGATTGCAGGGGCGCGATCTAGCACAACCCTTTCGGCATTTACTCCCAGACGCTCGTAGTCAATCTGGGAGTTGCTCTCGTTCAACTCTGAAAAGCAAAGAGAATGAATCAGTGCAATGAAACAGACACTGAAAAGCGCTAAAGTAAATGCAAAATAAAAAGAAAAAGAAAAAATGCAATTCCTCGGCCCCAGCTGAAGGTGCTTACCATCTCGAAACTTTCGGCTGAGACCGACAATCGCCAGCATGTTCTCTTGGAAGGCATAGTAGGAGTCCAGAAGCCAGTTCTCTAGAATATGCTTCAGCCGGCCAGTCCCTCCGGGATTTTCCTTCTTCCGGAAGAGAAACACTTGTTGATAGCTGGGATGGCTAGCAACATCAGGCTTTTCGGGACCTAAGTCCTGCATGTCTGGGTCAGGTTTGGAGAGATAGCGAAGAGCGCCGAAGAAATAGGGGTGGTCAGGATCTGCAGGTGCCCTAACCCAGATCCATTGGCCTCTCCAGTCTTTGTCTGAAGAGTCGTTCGGCAACATTGTTAAATATTGTGGATGACTCTCAATCCGATACCAGCCAGAGCCATGGTGACCATACCTACTCTGGGTGTTCGACACAAGCTTGTGTACCTTCTTCAAACAGTGCAAGTTCGGCTCGAGACCGAAGAACCGGCACACCCAAAGATACGTCATCACCCTTCGGATGATGACGGGCGTCAACTGGCACAGGGAGATCCTGTACTTTCTCAGCAAATCCCTGACGAAGGGATTCAGGGGGAATCGGAGCCCATACTGTAATTGCTTAGTGTACACCCCCACGTATCCAGGGGGTGGACGATGATTCCTGTCTGTTGTAGTGGGCATTCGGCACCAATACCCATCCACCTCGAGAATGCCGTAGTACAGCTCAATCTGTTCGGCAAAATGGTAGGCGTTCCTGACCCACCAAGAATAAGGGACATTCCCCATCATAGCCGAGATGGCTCGGGCATTCTACCATTCATTAAACCCAGGGAGCAAGTCCCAAGGTGCGGCGGCTGAAGCTTCCTCCTGCCCAGAAACGCTCGCCTCTCCCGTTTCTCGGGGGGGCGCCGAAGATAAAGGGACTGCCCGGAGACCCTCTTTCGGGTCGGGTCCTACTCTTTCCCCATTCCAACTATCAACTCGGTCCCTCGGATGCCGAGTTTTCCTGGGTTGTCGGGGTTGACGCGCTCTTCCTCTAGCCATGTCGGAGTTTCAAAAGAGAAATCGAGAAAAAGGGGAGTGCTTCCAAATTCGAGAAAAATCGAAAGAAAATCAAAGAAAATTACCTTAATCTGATGCGGAATTTGCCGATCTACAAGTTCAGAGCATCGAATTTCAATTTCAAAGCTTAAATTTTGAGAACTTGGTGAAGTTTTGAATCGGAATCAGTGGGTTTGCGTGAGTTGGAGTGCGAATTTGTGATGAAGTGAGGAGAGAGAGTGCGGAATCCGGCCTTATATTTCAAGAAATGGGAATTCTAAGGGTCAGTGCACTTAATCTCTCTTAAATCCCTCACTAAGTAACCGTTAAACACGTTCCCTCCAAATTAACTGCCCATTATCCGTCCAACTTCCTCCATTATCCATCCAAACTGTCGTTACTTCATTAATTGCAATTTAAATTCAAATTTTTTGGATTAATTAAATCATTTACTTCCCTCCATTTTTTGGTTAATTAAAACCCGACCTGTCATTTTTCCAAATCGGGTCTGGGGGGCAAGTTGTTTGGGTCCAATTTATCTAATTGGGCCTAGTTCATAAATTATTCAATTCTAAGCCCAAGGTCCAAGGTTCTACTCTCCAATTCATGTCAAGTCAAGGTCCAAGCCCATTTGGCTCAGGCCCATTGTTCCATTTATGCAAAGGTATAAAAGCCATCAAATGTACCATTTATTATTCATTCACATATAACCTCAAGCAATTAATACTCTTGCATAGCTACCTCTCTCTACACACTGTACTGACTTTGGCATCGGAGGGGCCTTCCTCGGCACAACCCCCGAGGCTAGTTTACGTGTGTTTGCTGTGCAGGAAACCCTCGGCCCAACACCACTTGGACCGAGCCCAGTTTTCAGCCACCTCAGAAGGACCTTGCCGAAGGTCCCATTGTTTTAACCGAAACACACAATATGTTGTCATCCCTTTCTTCATTATAGAATAGAAATGGCTAAGGAAATATGAACTAATTATTACTCCGTACTATATATGTAACAAATAAATATTATCATGTTCAATTTAACTATACTTGTCATAATATACATTGATCTTTTTCCCTACAATTTTTTTTTTGTGCAACAATTTAGTTAATTTAGAAATTAATGTTATTTATAGTAGATTGTACGGAGTGCAATTTTAAAAAGAGAGAAATTATTTAAAAGCACTGTTTGTTACAACTTTTTTTTTTTTTACAATGATAGTACAACATGTCAATAGTTAGAACGACAATTTTAAGTCTTAACAGAAGATGAATCTAATTCATTATTTCAAATAATGATAGTACGTTGTGAAAGTAATGTTTACTTTAAATGATACATTGAGTATATAAATCGAATACTCATTTCTTTGGAGCAATATGTAACATCATGAGATCAAGACTACATTGTTGCATTAAGAGGGATATTAGAATTTTCCACAGAATGAATGAACCATATACATAGTATCATAAAAGATTTACTAGGTATATCTAATTAAATTACAACATATACGCAACCCTAATAGACAATTGCTTCGTATTAGCATTAAATAAATTCTTAAATGTTAATAATACAAAAATGAATAGCAAAACTAGTTTATGGCTCGGGCGATGCCCCGAATTTTATTTAAATACAAAATGAAAAAATTACCTTAATTTTAGTTTAAAATAAAATTTTAAAAAAGAAAAAGAAAAAGAAAAAAAGTTGTTTAGAGAGCCACAAGGGCAGAGGTGAGAGTCGATCCCAAGATATGTTGAAATTAGGAGGAAATCTCTAACCACTTGAGCTATCTCTCACTCTCAGGAAAGAAAATGTATGGGAATAGAAACAAAGTTGTATACTTATAAATATTACTGTCTAATTGCTAAGCCGCTGGTATTGAATCTAGAATATTAGCATCCAAGCTAAGGAATCAACAACCAATAGTATGTGATTAATTTCTTACAAATTAAATAGTAATTTATTGTCCAATTACTTTGAGGTTACATATATTATTTTAGGGAAAAATTAAGTATGAAGGTTAGACATATGAAGAGTTTTAAAGAGAATACCCATAAGGTGACATGTAATTAGAGTGACATATAGCGATGATGGGGGCACCAAATTAAATCCTATTGAGGGAATTGTAATACATGGCATTAATATGTTGTCCCAATGTGTTTTAATAATATTATAGATTACATATTGAGAGGTATTATTATTATTATTGATGGTACTAATTTATTAGGAGGATATGTAATGCCATTTTCCACTTTCTAATACAAAGAAAACTAGCAATAACTATTATCCCCATTTTTGCAAGTTGTATGCTACAATGAACCCACTGTTATACCCTACATACAAGTTCAATGCTACAATGACCAACTACCTTAGTACTTTTTTTTAATCTTTTATTATTATTATTATTATTATTATTATTATTATTATTTATTTTTTTTTCTTTTTTTTTTTTTTTTTTTTTTTTGGGGTTTGATGGGTAGAACCATCTATCATAGGGTGCATTTATCATTATTTCAAAAAATGAATTCAATCACTAGCAACTTTGTATAAACCCCACGAAACTAGCACGGTTGTACATTTGTATGTGTACATATTTGCATGACCTAGCTAGAAGCATTTTGTGTGTGCGCGCATCGCTCGCATAACTAAGGCTTTGTTGTTGCTGTTGGGACTAAAGTTTTGTTGTTGTGTGAGTGCATAACTAAAGCCGCAAAGGGCAATGATATAGAAGAAATTTGATCACATATCTTGACTATCTATTACCCCTTAAGATTTTAGCCAACTAAGCTAGTTTGCTTTCACTAACATAAGAGCTTCTAAGATCGATTTGTGAATGATTGTTGTACTTTTGCTGCATGATGCTCGTGCAAACAAATCTCCTATGAAGTTTCCTAATATAGCTAGCTCCTAGCTTAGGCTATTGCAATTTTTTCAAGTTGAGATTATGACTCTATCAGTAGTTCTAATATTTGGTTTCGCGCTTCATGCATGATCATAATTACGAGTTGTTATAATGCTTCAATTCATTGCTTCTGGTGTGGATAATTTGGAGTTCAGCAGTTCACCATTAATCCATTATACATGTTGTGGTATTTTCTACCATCAAATTTTGCACCATTACTTTTTCTCACGTTCCCATTATTTACAAAAATGTCATCCTATTTGTTTCATTGGCACATAGACCCTATGTGCCAATACATTAACATTGCTAGGCTTTATTTAAAAAAAAAAAAAATTATTAATTTATAAATAATAAAGAGATTTATATTCAGACTCTATTTAATTTTTTGAAACTTTTTTGATTTTTTTTAATTCGAACATAATTTATTTTTATCTTTAAACTTGTTTTATTTTATCTGAATTTATATTATTTTGCATGAACTTGTATAAAATTATTATATTTCATCTGAACTTATTTTTTTTATATCTAGTTGAATTTTGTTTAAAATTTTAAACTTAATTATATTATTCTATGAATTTTTTTCTGAAATTATTTTATCTAAACTTATTATTTCTTAAAATGAGATAAATTCACGTAAGATGAATCAAACACACCCTTCTTTAAAACAACAACAATAACAACAAAGAAAAAAAAAATACATACATACCTTCATCTTTGACTTTACTTTTTATTTTCCATTTCAATTCAACCACCTGTTTAAAAAAAAAATTATTTACTTCAAATTCGATATGTGAACTTACGCCATGTTTGGTTAATGGTGTTTATAAACAATAATAATCAAGGATAGTTTTCAAATGGCTACAATAAAATTGTAGTCATTATACTAGATTAAATCTCAGCCATTTATTAGAATTTGACTAATCGTAACCTTTTATTGGGATGACTTTGTGATTTACAAAATAATTTAACAAAAAAAAAAAAAAAAAAAAAAAAAAATTCTATCTTCAATTACTGTACTTTAATTTGCTTTGCTCCATTATTTCATTCATTTTCGATTAATATATTATGAAAATAAATTTATAAATCACAAATCCTCGCACATGGGATGACCGGATGATGGAAGTTGGGTGATTTATTTTAAAGCATGATGAATTGATGATGATGAATGTTTAATTTGGGTGGGGGAAAATCCAATTACCCTTTGTTAATTCTTAATTACATAATCAAATCACCATGTTTACAACATGCTTATATGGCTCATGCCTGTATGCATATTTGATGGAGATGTAGAACCCATAAATGGCGACAAAACATTTTTTCAAATAAGAAATACAGTTTTTTTTTTTTTTTTTTAATGTCAAAATACTACACAAAGTCACGAACGGACTAGATTGATCCATAAAATTTAAAGGATCAAGATTGAAAACAGTTTCAATGGCTACAATTTTATTGTAGCCATTGAAAAGTCTTCCAATAATCAAAAGAGTTTATATGTAAACTTGAAAAGAAATTCCATGTTCATTCGTGATCTGATCACTCAAAATGACTCCTTAGTTGACTATTTTTCTTCAAATTTTCATTCCCACCTAATACAACCTCTCAACTTAAGTGGACCACATGCTTTGTAGAAGAGATTGGTGTTCATGGAGATTATAAGTTGTTTTCCATACTAAATTACACTTAAATCCATTTACTTTACTGCAGTTTATTATTGGCTACCAAATAGCCAACTTACCAATGACATTTAGGGGTCGTTTGGTTCGCACGGGGTAATCGGAATGGAATGAACAACGAGAATGGAATGAAAGTACCTTATTTTTGCTTTGTTGTTTGTTTTAAAAACAAAAGAAAACAATCCCACCACCACACCACCACCACCACACAACCACACATTTCATTAATTTTCCATCTTTTCCAGCCACCAAACCCCTCGCCGCCCTTCGTCGGCCCTCCCCCGCCCCTCGCAGCCCTTCGCCAGCCCTCCCCCCGCTGGCCCCAACGCAGCTCATCCCTTCCTCGAAAAACGAAAAACCTCCCTTAGGGTTTTTCAAGGTAGGGGAGATGTTTTTAGGCGGCGAGGGGAGGGGAGAGTTTATCGGCGGTCGGCGATAGTCGGGGAAGGGGCGGCAAAGGTCGTGGAAGCTCGGGGAAGGTCGTGGAAGCTCGTGGAAGGTCGGGGAAGGGGCGGTGAAGGTCGGTGGAGCCGTGGAGGTGCGACTGGGTGGTGGAGGCTAGTGTGGATGTGGTGGTGGAGGGGTGGCTAAGGAAAGGTAATGGAAAAGTCTAGGGGGTGGGGAATGAAGTTGGAAGGATTTAGGGTAATGGAGAGGGTAAAGGAAATGAAAAAAAGTGCTTAACAAACAACAACAACAAAGGGAATCGAGGCAGTAGATTCCCATTCCCTTTCCTGAATACCCCCAACCAAACGACCCCTTAGACCTTTTGTGGTCAAGAGTGAGTGTTTTTGACTTTTTATGCCGTAGCTTATAAGTTTATATCTATATTTTGTTGTAAAAAAATTTGACAATGTTAAGCATTAATTTAGCTTGTATTATCCGGCATAATTTTGAATTACTATTCATGCGAATATATAAGAGCAACCCAAGATTTTTTTTTTATTATTTTTTTTTTGTCGCAGCCCTAACAAGCTTTCATCCCTCTAGGTTTTCTCCTTGGGAGGGTTTTTTGGTTCCCTCTAGGGTTTTTCCCTTGGGAGGGTTTTTCTAACCTCCATTGCTAGGTTTTTTCAATTTCTTTGAAGGTTTTCCTTTTGTCTTCTCCCTTTTCTCTCCATCTCTTTTCCTCTTGGTCTCAGTTGTGAATCTTTGTAGGGGCTTCCACTGGTATTTTTACCGGTGGTAAGCCCTAAAAACTTTTCAATTGCTTTCAATAAATAGATCTCATCCTTGTGATGATGATTTTTCTCTTGAGTTTATTTTCTTTTTGTGTTTGTTTAGTGAAAATTGAAGATCTACGGTTTCATAATCTCTACAAGAATTTGGAGGACCACATGAGTATTTTCACTCAGACGACTACGCATCAGTGGATTTCAAGCCGAATCAGTGCGAACTCACAGATTGTATTGCTTCAGATGAAGTTTTTTATTATGGCGATTGTTAATCAAATTCACGATGTATTTTGTTTTAAGGTGTGTATTTATGTTGGAATTCTTGATTTTTTAGGAATTATATGTAAGTGCCGTTTGGTTATATTTTATTAATGAAATCCCTTTTCTTTATGTAAAAAAAAAAAAAAAAAAAAAAAAAAAAAGCGCAACTCCAAGATTAGATATTTTTATCTTCTATCTTGAATTGCCACATCATTTTCTCTAGCTATAATTTTCTGGCCTATGTTATGTTATAAAATTTGAGGATGGAATTATTCTAGAAAATGTAAAATAAATTGTATAGAAATTCTTGTAAGGACTAAAGCAGTCTAAGGAAACGTCCTAATTTGATGATTCATAGTATCAAGTGGTATAACTTGGTGATTCAAAGTATCAAGTGGTTTAATCTTGTGATTCATAGTATCAAGTGGTATATTTTTGTGATTCATAATATCAAGTGGTTCAATGGTCTTCATATAATCAATTAAAAAGACAAATTAGGAAAATTAATAATTTGTTGATTCCTAGAATCAAATGGTTCAACTATTAACTTGTTGGTAATATCTTATGAGATAAACAATACACTACAGATCAAATCTTGTCTACATCACGTCTCTTGTCAAAATAATACGAATTAATATTTTTTTTTTTTTAGGAAGTTTCTCCAAGAAAGTGGTGAGATATTATAAAGAAACTCATACTCAAATTGTCTTCTCCAGCTTCCTCAAATCCAAAATTAATGTCTAAACCTTGCATGCAGCAAATTCACATACACTTGTTAATCAATTCCTGCCAAAATTCAATTTCTAGAACACCTCTGTTTTTTTTTTTTCATTTAAACAATATAATAAAAACAAAAAAAGGAGAGAGAGAGAAAAAAAAAAAAAAAAAAAGATAAATAAACTAAAAAACTACTTGTAATATTCATCAATGCAAATTACAGTTCAACTATACAAAATTCCAACTTGAACTGTTTGCTTTTGCTGTGGCTATATATGTACCTCACAAACTTACTTTTCCCAGAAAAAAAAAAAAAAAAAAAGAAAATTAAAGGTTGTTAATTAAGATTAAATCTAAAAATTAAAATTGATAAAAACATTAAATTCGATGAACTCTATCCCTCAAAATTCCTTGGTATAAAGCAGCTCGATTTGCTGGCATTCGACGAAATTCTGGAATTTTATTATCATTAAAAATCTCAACTTTCTTCTCTTTTTTAATCATTTTGGTTAATTCACTCTTATGATCCTTAACATTATCAGCAAATTTCACCCTTTTCTTCTTCTTTTTCTTCTTTTTATCATCTGCAACAAAGAAACAGAGCAAAATCAGAATCACATAGAAATTGAAAAAAAAAAAAAAAAAAAACAGGGGAAAACAGAGCAAATTAAAACTTGAATTACCAGATGATAAACAAGATCGTAAACAAGAAGGAGGAAGATGGGTTTGTGAATTAGAGGATGAATTTTGATGGGTTGTTGGTAAATTTCTAATTCGATTAAGAGAAAGCAAGATTACAGCTCCTGAAACTGCCATGGCAGTTGTCAAGATTACACTTTGTGAGGTAATAACAGAGGAAGTCATGCTTATTGTTTTGAAGAGAGAGAAAGTAGACAGAGAAAGAGAAGTGTTAGTTGGTGGTTGCAAATTGTAGGAGAGAGAGAGAGAAAGATAGCGAGGGTTGAGCAAGAAGCAAAGATTTTAAGGAAGAAAGTATGAAGATTTATAGTGATTAGTGAGTGGATGTGGATGGGGTGGATTTTGGGGGGATACGAGTAATTTCATTTAGTTGTGAATGTGGGCCCCTTTTTTAGTACTAAATTGGTGGTCTAGGTGTTATTTGAATTTTAATTACGTTCCGAATGCTTACTAGCTTTTTGGCCCGAGTAGTACTCGTGTTGTACACTCCCCTCTATTTCTAAATGTAGAAACCCGAATCTTTGGATCGGGTCAAATCGATATAAGTGATTTCTAGTAAATCTTTGGTACCATTGTATCAAGTCTGGTATTTTAAATTGGGTAATTAAATATGAGTTAGTTTTACCGTATTTATTTAAATATGAATAAGTGAATCACTTTGATTTTTCCACTATATATATACTCTCGTAGTCTCATAGTTTCCTAGCCAAAGTTATCAGAATCGGGATTCTACTTTGAATCGATGAGTGGGGTAGAATCGAATCGGTAAAATCGAATTGTAGAATTGTACGATTCTACCAAAATTTAAAATTGGGCTTCAAAATGTAACAAATGACTACGTACACAATTTTATAGCAATGAGAATGATAATAATATATATTGTTAGTAACATGATATTGACATACAAATATAAAATAGTTTTTCAAGTAATTTCGCACGCGCATAACTCAAACAATACAATATAAACTATAAAGTCGGATTATTGGTACACATTCTTAACCATGAGAGTACACGACAGTTCTTGTTAAATTATGAAAAAAAATAACGTTGTTGACTCGTAAAGTTGTTTTCCCTAGACCCATGCATAATAAAAAAAAATCCAATAATGATAGAAAACTAAGTGTCAAGTTAGTTCATTTAACGAGATAGCTAAAGAATGACAACTACAACAAACTCATGTTATAAAAGTATTTTTTTTATGCCCAAAGTTGAGTGCATGAGACTCATGAATACATTCTTATGCCCATAAAATTTAAATGGTTGGATAGAATCTTAAAAGTTATTTAAATTGATGTTTCATAAGCTTTATTATGATTTAGATTGAATAATAAGTAAGTCATTGACTAAAGTTAGGTTCAACTATGACACCCTTACACTCTTTAGTCTATAACATAAAATATATAAGTGATATAGGTACGAAACCAATTCTATTAGAGAGTAGACTTCAAGAGCTTTCCAATGACATATTATAAGCCTAATTCCGACTTCGGAATCAAAAGTTATGGGTTTCGAAAAATCAGATTTTTTACAGGAGTAAAATCGGTATAGAACTGATACCGATTCCACCGATTCTAACCGATTCTACCGATTCTATGAGCGATTCTACAGCATAACGATTCTACCAGCGATTTATATCGTTTAGGTGGATTAGGATCGTAGAATCGTACGATTCTACGATCCGAATCGCGATTTTAATAACATTGTTCCTAGCTATTTTTGTTCCTCTTAAAACACGATACCAATTGTTACAAAAGACTTCAAACTTGAAACCATAAAGCCATCAAGATATTTATTTATTTTTATCTTAGGATCTAATGGAATGGTAGATATGCAAGACATACTATCAATATTAAGTCGTCACTTTATTTTTAATTTTTAAAAATGTTTAGTAAAATGGAACATCATGATTTTGTAAAATCCTTCATAAGGGGAGGGGGAAGGAAAGTAGATAAGTAATATATCTACGTTTTATTTTTTTGTTAGAAAGAAAAGATACACAAAGGGTATAAACTTATTACTTATGTATCACTAGAATCAATGGGGTGCTAAGGAAAGGATGGGAAGGGAAAAAGAGAGGAGGGAATAGAAGTTAGACTGATGAATTTTTCTTCCAAAACTCTTCATCATCGAAGTGATTAATTTCTTACAATTTATTCTCTTAATTTCTTTTCCCTCTAATTCACTTCCTTCCTAATTTTTTTTTTTATTTTTTTTTTGATGCAATTCCTTCTTAATTTGTTATCCAAAAAAAAGATACTTATCTTTTCATTTTCCTTCTCTTCCCTTCTTTTCCCTCTATTTATTTCAATTCAAACAAAATGTAAATAAATAAAACATAATAGAAGAATAATGAAAAGGAAAAATTAACAGGAATAATCTCAACTTTACCTCATTCTCCCAAAATAATCCCAACTTTGGATTATTTTTTAATAATCTGAACTTTAAAGTGAATTTTCTTCTAATGGTCCCAACCGGTTATTTGACTTGTTATAACAAGTTGGCTGATACATGTCAGTGTGTAATTGGCCAAAAAAAATTAAAAAAAAAAATAAAAGCTTGTAATTGGCCAAAAAAAAATAAATTAAAAAATAAATAGCCAAAAAAACCCACCAGCCCAACCACTTCCCTACCCCCACCCCCGCCAAACTCTCCCGCTTCGGTCCCACACCACTGCCGCAGCCAGTCCCATCCCCTTCCCCTCGCCGGCGCTTCACCACCTCTACCCCTAAACCACCAAAACCCCCGCTACGAAACCCCCCAATTCACCAGCAAAACTCATTCAATCTAATAAAAAAAACGAGCAAGTAATTCACCACAAACTCCGATTCAGTTGATGCAAGGCTGTTGGAGGCTTTATGCAGTGGAGGGAGGGGTTTAAGGGAGGTATAGGGGTTTCGTGGTGGGGTTATGGTGGTTTAATTTAGGGCGAGGGCGGAAGGCTAGGAGTTCTGGGGGGTTTTGGGCTGGGCGGGGAGGGGGAAATGAGCCAGTGGGATAGGTGCCTCCGGCCAGAGGGTCACTTAGGTGCCGGTCATCGGAGGTGGAGGTCAGACTGGGCTGGGGCAGCAGTTGTTGCATTTGTGTTTTTTTTTGTGTGTGTTAAAAAATATTTTTTAAGTTAATTAATTAAACAATTAAAACCAATAATATAAATTAAAATTAAAATTTATTTTTATTTTTGACCAATTATGTGATGACATGTATACATTAATTTTATTTTATTTTTAAAAAACATTTACCTATTCAACAGGTTACAGGTCACCTAGGATCATTGAAAGCAAATTCATATTAAAGTTCGGATTATTAAAGTATAATCAAAAATTGAAATTATTTTGAGCGAATCGAGCAAAATTGGAATTATTCTTATCAATTTTTCCTAATGAAAATTTATGCAATTAGTTCACAAGGAATCGACCAAATACATAAAAGGAGATTGGTAATTAAAGTGGGAAATTATGGAAAGACATTGAACAAATGGTGGGAAAAGACTGAGATAAGAAGGGGAGAGTTATATTTTATGTGTTTTCTAGAAGAAGAATAAGCAACATAAGAAAAAAAAAAAGTGAAAAGAAAACAGGGGACATGTGGCATGCCCCCCTCAATCCTCCTCCTCCCCACCACCCCCCCCCCCCCCCCAACACATATCTTACAAACTCCAAATTGGAAGAATTATCGAGAGGGTAGGATTGTGGATGGATGTATGAGAGGTGTAAACTAGAAGATTAATAATACAAAATCATATCTATTTTCTTCAATTCTACAATACATTGGATAGGCAGTAATAAATTATTATAATGGAGAAAATCAATATTCAGTCCCATGATAATTTAAGATGACCTTCCTAATTGTTTATTTTATTTATTACCTTTTTGTTTTATAAATCTTCGTTCCTACGTAATTGATAGAGTATAAAACATATTCCTGGGCCTCAACCATCAACTTAAGCTTTTGGTTGAGGCCCAGAAATATGTTTTATGCTCTAACACACTCCTTCACACGAGAGTCTGTTTGGGCTAGAAGTGTGGATGCAGCATGAGCTCTTTTCATACACAGCGCTTAATATTCCACTTGAAAGTGAGGGAGTGGATGAGATTCGAACCCGTAACCTTTATATCATGTTGCTTCCGATACCATGTTAAAGGACCAACTTAAGCTTTTGGTTGAGGCCCAGGAATATTCCACTAGAGTATAAAACATATTCCTGGGCCTCAACCATCAAAGGCCTCAATCAAAAGCTTAAGTTGATGGTTGAGGCCTAAGAAAGGCCTTAATCAAAAGTTTAAGTTAATGGTTGAGGCCCAAGAATATGTTTTATACTCTATCAGTAATATTACCTTTAAAGTGTTACTGGAAAAACATGAAAACGAATGCAAGCTTGGAGATGAGATTATGTTCCTCCCATGAAAATCTGAGGTTGCATTGTTTTCTATACTAAACTACACTTAGGCCTCGTTCATTTCACCTTATTTTTGCTAAAGTGAAATTATTTTTACTGAAACAAAATTATATATGCTGAACGAACTTAAATTAATTTTATTGAACTGAAATTATTTTTGCTGAACTGAAATTATTTTTACTGATTTTCTATTATAATTCTTATTTAAGAAAACTGAATTTTACTGAATTGAACTTATTTTTACTGAACTGAAATTATTTTTACTAAAGTGAAATTAATTTTACTGAACTGAACTTATTTTTACTGAACATTATTTTTCTAAGGTGAAGAGAACAGGGCCTTACAATTCATTCCTATAAGCGTAATTTATTTCCGGCAATTAAATGGACCGTTAAGTATCAAAGTGAATGATCTTCACATATAAAATAGGTAAACGGATTGGTTTTTCTTTTATTTTCCTCTTTTATTATTATTGTTTTTGGTGCTTACTGTAGACCTGTTTTTTTTTTTATTTTTTTTTTTTATTTTTTTTTTATTTTTAGAAGTCCATATTAAGAAATTAAAGAGGGCTATACATGAAATATGATCTTATATTTTTTTTCTTCCTATTTATCACATATTTGATTTATGATAATCCAAATAGGTCATATAATACATCATATAAAAATGGATATAGGTCATCTCATGTTATACCCCGTTATCTATTACGAGGGGTTTAAGACGACCAAAAAATTAACAAATTCTACAAACAATTAGACGTGCAAAGAACTCTAGCATGGAAGTTAAAAGAAAACTATATATTCCACTTTAAAGTCTAATAATGTGTTTGATTGAAATACTATATTATCCGTCCATCACTTTAATTTATGTGATTCTAGTCAATCTTATACACTAACAATAACTTTATGCAAAATCTATGTAGCTAAGCATTCCCCACACTAGAATAATCTACATAGAGTATATTCGTTAGCATGTAAAATTATATTAACTAAAGGAATAAGATTTCCTAAGTTTACAATAAAATATATGGCAAAGGACATGAATTACATGATAATATAATCTATTAATCTACAATTACATTGTAATCGTCATGTAATTAGGTACTCTGATATTTTAGTGAGAATTTTATGGATGAGAATTGTCTAATGTTGAATCAAGTGATAGGGGTGGCGAATCTTTTTTTTTTTTAGTCAAGAGTGGGTCAAACAGCTGCTCTTAATTGCACTCATTAGGGTTTTCATACTCATTTTATCTAGTTTTGACTATATATTATTCGCTAGATCACCAATTTCGAGTAATACAATTTAATCGGATAAATTTATCAACTTATAAATTTGACCGTAAATCATAACGAATAAAATGCATATGTATTGGTATATAATCAAAGCTACTATTTTAAGTATAAATAATGTAAAAAGTTAAACTATGTTGTAATTTATCTTGAAGAAAAGATCAGAGCCTGTTTTTTTGAGTTTCTGAGCAAAGCATCTTACTTATTCTCATCAGAGTAAAGTATGTGTCAGTAGACCAAGCAGTTTATTTTTACTCAATATAATAAGACTCAACAGATTAAAGTAGAGCAGACTACAACAGCTCAAAAGAACAAGGCTTTTCTTTCACCGACTTATAGGAGTAAATTTAAGGGAGAAAGATGTGTGGGGGGGGGGGGGGGGGGGAGGGACAAGTTGAGAATATGTGTGGACAGAAGTAGGAAAGGGTCAAATAAAGGTCATGGGTTTGGCTTTCAAGTAGGGTAAGGCGGCTACATCTAGCAACAATAAATATTAACCCAACTTGAAGTTGTAACCAATTGAAACCTAAATAAAAGCAGTAGGAAAACAAAACAAATTAAACTAAGATACAGTGATGCTTCAGTAGTACTTCGTAACATTTTTGAGCTGTTCAAGGTGGACTACACCATGTGAAAGTTGCATGTGTTTTTCCTTTGTTTTTTTCATGAATTTAACTGATTTTTTCTAGTCAAGATTTTGGGTTGTAGGCTATTAACTTCTTGTTATATGGTTTGGGGTATTCGCCTTTTCGGTATGATCTTTGAAGGTAGTACAGTGAAACAAATTATGTATTATTATTCCACATATTTTTGAGGCGAGATTCTTATTCTATTTTCATAATTTAAGATGTTTAAATTAAAATCACTCTAAAATGAGGAATTTATGATCTTAATCTAATTTTATCGATTAATTAATTGTTTTCCTGTTTAACAACTTTTTTTTTTCCTTACGAACTTATCAAAATTTAATGACCCGATCAATCAAATGCTAAACACGGGATATTTGTCCGTTCATTTGACCATCACTAGACGTATGAAATGAACCTTTATGCCCAAGTTGCAAAATTATCAACTAGTATCTCACATGTACGTCCCACACTTTTCTTGTACCTATTTTCTAAATTGTCCAACCTAAATTCTAATGGAGTAAACTTATCCAAGTGGTCAACCCTCGAATATTCCCACCTTGTAACGTAGTCATTAAATTAGTAGGAGTTTGATGTGACCATTTTTATTGGCTCTCCATTAAATTAGTAATACTACATTCATTTTATATTATTTGTAATATAAGGTATTATTTGTGATATATAAAATATTAGTTCGTTTTGTATGTGGATAATATTAGTCCGTTTTGTGTGTGGATAACCACATCGTGTGACCACTTATAAAAGAATAAAGTTACCACTATAAAACTGACAAAATAACCCCTTTAATACTTAATGATTAATAACCTCTATAACACTAACCAAGTAACCTTATAATATTGACGAAGTAACCTCTTTAACACTTACCAAGTAGCCCTTATTACGCTTGGCTCGCTTGTGAAGCGACCCTTATACGATGTGACCAGCCACATATAAAAATTTATAATAAAATATTCCTTTATTGTAAATAAAAAAGGGGAGGTAGTACAGAGTAATACAACTTTTCCATTTCAATATTGCAGCGTTTCCGTTCAAGGGATTCTAATTAGGGATGACAATGAGTCCGAGACCCTACCCAGACCCCATCGCACCCTACCCTAAAATACGGTTATGGGTCTTATTTTTTTTAAACCCTATGGGGAAGGGTAGGGTAATGAGGTGGCATTGGGTAGGGTAAGGGTCCATGTATGATGTTTTAAGACCCAGACCCTACTCACGGACCCATACCTTACCCAGGCCCATATATGGACCCGCATAATATATTAACTTAGGCAAAGTTTCAAAATCAAATAGAAAAAAAATCGTAAGAATGTTAATTTTGTAGGATGTTAATGATGAAATCGAATATAATACGAAAGATGACTATAAATAGTAGACTATTAACTTTCTAGTTGGACACTTAATTTTACAAGATTTAAATTGTAATAATGAATAATAATGATTTGTTTATTTATCAATTCTAATATTTTTTTTTATTTAATTGTTTTCAATATGTCAAATTAATCGGTCATGTTCTTATATATGTATTAGTTTAATTGCTTTTTGCGCTATACATGCAATCATACAATAAAACATACATTAAAAAAAAGACGATTAAAATTTGGGAAAAAAGTTTAGTAAAGGTCCTATATTGAACCCTAGACCCTACCTATAGCTTGCTAGACCATACCCAAAGGGTCCGAGTAAGGGTCTTGGAATTTCCAAATAAAGGTCCAGATAGGATATGGGTATGAATTGAAAATTTCGGGTACGGATCCAGGTATCACTAGACCCCTACCCATTGCCATCAGTAATTCTAATATCTCAATTTGATTTCAAGTTGTAAATATTCATATATATTTACCTAGGTTGTTATGTTGGCTACACTTTTTTGTTTATGAGCTAATTATTTTTAGGAGCGCTATAGAAATTCACTATGATTTTAATCTAGCCACTAGCTTATTATGTAATCGGCACTAAGTTACTAACTCAATATGAATATGTCTTTTCTCGCCTATCTTGCTATCCAAGGATGTATTTAACTCGTCTCAGTAAACCATGTATGTATAAGTGTATAACCTATTAACCTATATGTTCTTTTGCCTATTGATTTTCGCAGTAATTTTTTAATAACACTATGTTATGTTACAAACTTAGGCCCTGTTTTTTTGAGCTTCTGAGCAGAGTAGAGCAGGAGTCAGCAAAGCATAGCTGAGCAGAGCAGATTGAAACAGAACAGAGCAAATCAGATTAAGTATTATTTTTAAGCAGAGCAGAGCAGATTGAAGCAGAGCAGAGTAGAGCAAAGCAGCTCTAAAGAATCGGGGCTTAGAAATTTTTGCACCAAGAGGATAGAAATTGCAAAAGCTAATAGCAGAAACACCAACGCCAAACACGTCATGACATTTACATAGTAAGCTAATCACGTATCAATGTATCATCCTACACCACCAATTAGAAAGTTTAGAACAATATAAGGAGTTTAACAACTGTCAACTTCTTGTTCGGTTTTCGAGTGTGTAATGCCAAATGGAGAGATCTTAGAGTGCCACCTGTTGCTAAAATATCTAAGAATCCATTGGCTTAATTAGGTTTACAAGTTATCATAAATTTTGGCTTTGTATCAATTATTAAAAATTTTGTGGTCCAAAAAATAGACCGAAAGTGAAACATATTTTGAATGGTTGATCATTATTTGTTGATTCATTGCTTTCCTAACTATCTAACTCTCCAAAATTTGGAGGGTTTGTGTTTATTTCAAATTTTAGGCCTCATATAATGTGATGCATAAATTCAATCATAGATTGCACATCCTAGATCGATTATCATCGACCACTACGTAACTATCAAAAGCAACATTTCTTATAAGATTACGTTAGTAATAATTACGTTCTTATAACTTATGGACATGCCTCATTTATAGTCTTGTTGAGTACAAGAGCAAATGAGACATAACATGAGCATCTTCATTAATAAAGCATATTTTGTTAAACAAAGCTAACATAATTTTAAGTTAACCTCATTTGAATTATTATTTAAAAAAAGTACAAATATAATATAAACACCACAATGGAATGAAATACTTATCTTGTAAGGTTAATATTGACGCATAGCATAAATTCAAACTTCAATCAATATCTTAATTAAATTAATCCTAAGTTTGGATTAACCAAGTATAATTCCAATTTTAGGGGTCATGTTCTAATGATCTAAGTGATAAGAATACTTTCTACTTCGTATGACTTTAGAATAGTTCCACAAAATAAAACTTTTTTTTTTTGATTGATCTATATTGGAAGAACTGAAAAAAAACCTACTTGTCAATGCCATTGACGAACTTCAAAAGTTCTAAATATTCAACCTCATCTCCATTGAATAACCATAGAGGAACAATTAACATGGATAGGATTAAAGAATAACAAACAATTAATGGAAAACTGACAACTAATCTTCAAAAAAGGAATACGATATTATACATTGAATACAAAGTACGTGGATAATTGGATAAGATCAATTTTACTCTTGCACTAATTGATGGATTTCTTTTCAAGTGATTCCCACTTTATTTATTTATTTTTTTTATTTTTATAAAATTCTCCCAATAAATATCATGAATTAGGTATCTGATGCTCATTTTCGACAGCCATATTCAACGATAAATGCAAATTCATTGGAAATTTCTTCAATTGCAATATATTATATCTTCCTTTTGGTTAACCATGGTGTGTAATCTTTCAAGTTGATTGTGTTGGTTATCCACACTTAGCAGAAAATCATTGTTGGAGTAGTTTATAGTTTTTAGAGGAATAAGGAAAAATAGTTATTGAAAATTTTTTTTGCGTATGTTTTTTTGTCAACTTAGGTTCAGTTTTCTTCAACTCCAATCAATTCAGTTCAGCTCCAACCAGTTCAGTTCAAATTCTAATTTCCTTCTTTCATAAACAATTCATTTCAGCTCTACTCAGTTCACTAAATCAGAACAGACCCTTAATCAATGACCATTATTTACATAATAATAATCAACGGTGTAGATTTTGTTTTTATAATGACTACAATTTTATTGTAGCCATTGCAAAACCGTTCATTTATATTAGGAAAATTTTTAAATTACCACCCAAAAATAACATCTATTTCAAAATAACCACCTGTTTAATTTTTATTTTTATTTTACCACCTCTTAAATTAAAAAATTACTCAGATTTCCACCTTTTTCAAAATTCCGGTGGTTTTTCCTTCTGTGGCCCCACCTCCATTTCCATTTTCCGCTGCATCATCGCACAACCTCACTTCACTTTCTCTCTCCTCCTTCTTACTTAAAACCACCATGGAAGGCAGAGGAAGGAGCCGCACTCAACGAAAACACTTCAAGCAAAGGGGAAAGAGGAAGGAACCCTAATTTTATAACAACTCCCAATTTAATCGAAGTAGGAACCCTAATTTCATAAAACCCCCAATTCAATTAAAATAGGAACCCTAATTTAAGAAACCCCCCATTTCAATTGAAGCATGAAGCCCATGGACCCTAATTTCAAAAAAAAAAAAAAACTCAATTCTACCTATTTACCCTAATCATAGTGGAATTTGGTGAAGGAAATGCGAATTGAAGTTGGGAGAGCTATTTTAAAGAGAAAAATCAGGGGGAAAATCAGTCAAAAGGGTCAAAATAGCGGTTAGTATCCGTTAGGTGGGGCCCACAAACGGAAAACCCACTGAAATTTTGAAAAAGGTGAGAATCTAAGTAATTTTTTGATTTAAGGGATGGTAAAATAAAATTAAAAAATTAAACGGGTGGTTATTTGAAAATAGAGTTATTTTTTGGTGGTAATTTAAAAAATTTCCTATATATTATTCTAGTGATAATACAAAATTTACATCAGTTAGGAGTGTTCTTATTTCAAAATTATGATTAGAATAAGGTGACTATTATTAGTATCATCAGAAACTCTAAAAGAGTATGTGATTATTAATTCTGGACAATTAGAGAATATTTGCCATGTATGACCATGAATCATCGAGACATCAATCACCATAACTACAATAGCTTGATTTAATGTTAATAAGCCTCTAGATTTACCAAAAAAAATAACTCCAAAATGACACAGATACTTTTAAATGCAGAACATAATTGATGCAAACTGAAACAACTGTCTTAAACCATAATCAAAGCACGAACTAAAGCCTGTTGCCTCATCTTAGTAAAAGTAAGCCAAAATGGGGAAAAACTTCACAACAAAGTACATACGTCGATAGCCTATACAGATTCTATCATCAACAATCTTAGAGATCTGTTACGAAGGCAAGTCGACTCAAACAAAGATTTGGTAACTACCAAAATCACTGAAAAATGAAAATAAAAACTCCTTGTCAAAACCTGAATACACCTGTAGAAAGTCCGAATTACCATCCTACTAAAAAACACAGCTTTATTATTCTGCCTAATCCCGGTATGTTTCACAATAGCATGACTGCATGAGTAAAAGGGTTGTTACCTCTCAGAATGGATTAGCTTAAGTAGTCAAGATTGGTGGAAGATAGTCAGATTTAGTACCAAGCACTCGTGCCTTGGTATCAGGGAAGAATTCAGAGCCTGGGAACTCCGTGACATCTCCTTCACTAGATATACCAATAGGGTAGCGAAGCAGGTGACCAGGCAAATCACGCTCAAGAGATTCGCTTGAATAAAGATCCCAGTATTTATCTGCAGCTCGGTTTACCTTTTCAGCGCATTCGCTGCTTTCAGGCTGATTGAAAGTGTCATCAAGCATGCCAAGGTGCTCATACCACAGGGCCATTCGGAATCCATGAATTTGACCCTGTGCTCGTTTGTTCCTAGTTGCCAAGTGGTATGGTTGGTAGGCCCCCATGGCTATTTCGGAATCCCTTGCACCATCCATTGATCTTTGGTTGATATTGGCAGATCCAACAATTATGTATTCATCATCAACTACAGAATTTTACACAGCATATAAGTAGCAGTCATAAACTAGTTGCACAGACAGTTTGAAAGTTTTTAAGGTATGAGGTTTCTATAAGAAAATAACCATCTAATTAAACTATAAGATCCATAAATTAAAGTGCAACAGTTGTACAGATGTACAGGAGAGTGATAATCGACATTCTACCTTTTTTGGTGGAATAAGTGTCCAAGGTTTGAACTGTTGTAGTGTAATAAGAGGAGAGGGGAAGGGGAAGGGGAAGGTGAGAGGACGGGGGAGGGTAAACAAATACAAAGAGTGAAAAAGATGTGAAGAGCATACCAATCATCATTTTTGAATGGACATAAATCATAAATCGCCGGTTCTGCTGAGCTCTTTCATAGTCAGAGTCAGGCTCAGGCTGTTCTGAAGGTTCATATTCACCACTCCTCTTCATCTCCCGGTTGGCCAAGCAGAAGAACGTCAGATAATTCCTAGGATCCTCATCGCTACCCTGCTTCCGCAGAGCAGCAATAATATCTTTATACATCATTGTCATTGTCCTCCTTTGCCAGTCTAATATAGCCTGAACTGATCCACTTTCCGGCATTCCCTCTGGCCACATTGGAACAACTACGTAAACAGTGAACCTCTCACCTGCTTCAATCTTGTTAACTATCTTTAAGGAGAGTTCCTTGGGAATCAGATGTAAGGCACCGATTTCCTCATTCTTGATATCATCTGTTTGCTCCCATGCAAATGAGCTTCCAAGGAAATATTGATTTTCAATGTATATGAAATTCCTAGCTCGGCGAATTGCATGGATATAAGCATCCTGGATGCTTCGATCAATAATATTATCCTTACCACTGATAAGTCCTGCTTTGGCTGCCTCTTCAGGTGTGTCAGGGAAACCAAAAGCAGCACCACCGTCAATTGATCTAAACAGCTGAACATTCCAAGTCTCAGGGTCATCATGGAAAGTCACTGGTGAGGGAGGTATTATATCATCAAGTTCCCTCAGTGGGATTAGAACATCTTTCCCACCCTGCTTTCTCCATCTCTGTTCAAAATTGAACAAGACATCCCAAGCAATAGGTCCTTCAAGACGAGAGTGAATGTCGTGCCAAGGTTCCCTTGGCCCACCTTTTGTAATTGCACCATCAGCAAAGTTAGGTTGATGGAAATCATCATGATGTGCAGTGTCAAGTGTCCTGAATAGTGAATGGAAGGGAGTATCATACCTCCCATCACAAAGATCAATACCCCCAACAAAACTTACAATCCTCCTCTGCTCTGACCCTCCTCCAGGCATTGCACTGTCAACCGCAACAATCTTCTGGTGATGAGTAAACATAGTAGAAATCTGTAGATCCTGAACCATGCTTCCACCATTATCAGGATTGCGAGGGCACAAGACACAATGTACCTCAGAATCACGGAAATATTCCTCAGTTTCTTGATCATGTGTTGCCATCAAACCATCCTTCTTCAATAGACCAACAGATGTTCGGTCATCCCACACAAGCATACAGACCCTCACACCTTCATTTGCCTTCTTCTTAAGCAGCTCACCAATGGTTATGTCACCACCAGACTTTGGCCTCCTTGAATCCCTTACCAGTGCTATCTCAGTGTATACAGACCATCCAGTTATGTAAATCAGGTGTTTTGCATTAGTAATTGCATCAAAGATATCTTCCCAGCACCTGTGAGGCTCATAATACTTTCCACCCGCAAGAGGTATCTTTGGAATAAAATTATCTGGGATATGGGCATCCTGGTACAGAGAAACTTTACATCCTTTCCTTTGTGGGAAAAAGGTGTATGGAACTCCAGGATATTTTCCATTTCTAATACCGTGATTGAAACTCTTTTCTTGGGTAACCTTAAAGAATTGCAGCTTCACATGAATCTTAGCACCACTATCTAGAGGGTTCTTCTCTCTATCACAGATGTCAACCCATTTGTCAACTTCTTCCCCTTCAATGATTTCCTCGACAGGTACATATGCTCTTCCAATCAATGTCGCCCCAATGGGATTATCATCTTTCACAGTGAAAATAATATCTGAAGCCAAATGAGCACAATATATATGAAATGACTCATACCATCTGGGGTTAGAAGGTTCATTTTCTATCATTCTAGTTCTCCCAACTCTAGCCTTTTCAAGATCAATGGTTGCATACATTTTAGGGGTTCCTTTCCCAACACCAACAGACTCCTCAATATTTGCCATAAGCTGCAAACAAATTATTTGCCAATATATCAGAATATACAACATGACACACACAAGTTCACAGCAGAGAAAAACAACTAAAATAAAGAAAAAGGGACTGACCAGAACAACATCAAATACAGGAATCTAACACTATCAATGATTAATACAGAGGAGAAGATAACATAGTGATACTACACCTATTTTTTAAAAGATCAGTCACTGGACAAGCTTCTTGAACTGTTCAGATAGTTGCCAATGTAAGTAGTGCACAGCAGCAGGAACATTACCTGGAAAGCTGGAAGCTGAATTCTCTATTCAGAAAGCCTAAATGAGTTTTATAAGATTTTGGAAGACTGACAGCATTCTGAAGGAACACTACCTATGGCAACTTAATGTCTTAACACCGTAAAGAACAATGGAGCAAGGGGTTTCCTTCCAAAAAGATTGCCTATATGCCAAGTGTTGATATACATAAGATTTGATGGATAACCAATTAAACATATGTATGCTCTTTGGAACAAAATCTTACAGGCCCTGTTGTTTTGAAGATATGTGGTCGTCCAGAAAACTTATGTTTCAAGGGGATATAAGGCGAAAGCTATATAAGCTATTAAGAACAAACTCATATTTCAGAGTAACAAGTAATAATCTAAAGAGACAAGCAGACGAGAGTTTTAAACAAACAATCGATAGTTATTTGATGCATGTTTTAGTGTAACTTGGATACTCATACTCCATTCTAAATTAAGATCTCTTCAAAGTGGAAGTTTTCCAATCATTTGGAAGAAAGCAGCACATTGATGAACTTAAGTTCGAAATACATTAGAAAGTAAGATGTGAGTCATAGGCTTCACCGAAAAGTTGTATTAAGGACAGCTGAATATGTAATTTTCTCTGTTGGACTGATGGTGATGGGCGTAAAAACGTAAATAATGAAGTGAAAAAAAAATAAAGAAGAGTACCAGCATTTTAAGCATCGCTGGATTAGAAGAAGTGAAGAACTACAATATTTTCCCTAAAGTGCATTAATCCATCCTTTATAGCAATCTCTATGAGCTAAAATAAATCAGATGACAAACACAATTATTTGCATTTTACAGTTACAAAGCTTAAAAGAGTAAGAACATGCCACATTCAGTTTAAGATAGACATATGACATCTTTATTATCGAGTATAATTGACCCTCTTTAGAAAGCTGCATGTTTTCCAGTTTAATTACTCAGTCCCTATTATGTAACATCCAAATGAGGATACACAAAGACTAAGGTTGACAACAAATAGACGTCCTCGGAAATTGCTTGACACTATGTATCTCTCCATACTCCTCCCCATTTTATTGGCCTTGCACCCACCAAACAAGTCTTGATGGTTAAAAATTTTTACAACCATCAAAATTTCTTTGAAATAGCCGAACATTTTACATATTTCAATTGATCACCCAATTTTATTTGTTTGATTAACAGCTATCACTCAACTTTCAACCCCAAGATCCAGATGCCAAAAAATATTATATCCAAGTTTTTACATGATTTGCTGAAATTCAACTACATCTACAAATCCCATCAACAATTTTCCAAATATTTGCATGGATTTAATTTTTTTTTGTCAACACTTTTTTCTTAAATAAAAAAGCATGATTCTAATACAAGTACAACTAAATACCTCAAAGCACATTTAATGGGAGATTCTATTAAGGTTTCAGATACCCTCCTTTCAATGGATGATGATGGGGCCTAAAAGTTGACCCCTTTTTAATCTTACATCTATTCATCAACTATAACTTTAATAACTTCAGATTTAATCATAGTCACATAAATCACAAAAATAAAAATACTGTATATAAATAAAATCTGGGTGGCCAAATTAAAAATACACCACAAAGAGTGGATGCCAAATTAAAGTCGTGACGGGTGGTACCCAATACTTGGGATCAAATCCCGTCTATATTATTACTCTGATGTGCCAGAAAATAAAGAGACTATATGTATATATAGAGGAGAGAGAAAGACCTTGCGGAATACACCAGGTTCGCTGCCATGGTGAAGATCCTTAGCATCAAAAATCGTAACATGTAAAGTTCCATGCATCAAAATCTGCTCCATTTTCACCTTTTTTTTTCAATTTTAACTGAAATCAAAACCAAAATCAAATCAGTTTTTTATGATCTGCAAAAATTCATCAACCTCATCACTTAATTCATCACAAAAATCCAATCAAATCGGACAAAATCAAAAACCCAGCAGAAAATTCAAATGAAAATAAAATCAATGTTGATCAAAATAGCTAGATCAATGAAGCAATTCAATTATGATCATTGATGAAAATGGATGATAATTACAATAAATTTTAATAATAATTATAAAAAAAAAAAAAAAAAAAAAAAAACAGAGAAAATTAGAATTATTACATGGGAAAAATAGAAATAGGATGAAATAATGAAAGATCTGACAAAAACGAGGATTTATAGGGGGAGGTGAAGAGAATGTGTTCGATTAAATTAATGAATAGATCAAAGATGGGATCTTGACTCTTGAAAAGGTGGGGTTTAGTGAGTGGATTGCGCGTAAAATGGAGAGAGAAAATTTAGGAATGTCAAATTAAATTAAAAGAGATCCGTAAATGTTTGAGGATTGTCTAAATTTTTTATGGGACTACGTAAAGTTAATTTGTAATTGTACTAATTGTGTGAATTTATCTAATTTTGATATTTAATTTTCAATTATTAGCTTCTTTTGTATGGATGGTGAGTATCGCGATGGATAATCATTTTGATAGCTCGGTTTTAACATTATATATCATCGTAGTGAAATTAATGGTATGTGATATTATGTGACGAGTGCATGTGTCATGCGCGTAGATCAGAGTTCGTAAAGACAGTTACAATAATACACGCTCCACCTTGAGAATATGCCTACAAAGAAGTATTATTGATTATTGTGTGCAAAATGCTGAAATGTGAATTGAAGGAAACTTCACTTTGTTGTTTTTAGTGGAAATATATGTTCAATTTAAGATTGAAGATTGAGAACTTGAGGTAGAGGGAGAGAACTCAAGAGAAACATGAGGTGAAACTATGTCAAATTGAGGAGAGCTAAGTTGGATCAATTCCCCGTCAAAAAGAAAAAGAAAAAAAAAAGTTGGATCAATTTATTTCAATTGGGCTTGTGGACAAGTCTAGTTGCAATTATAAACTGTGATCTTGTCTTTATGAGTTGTTTGATGGTTGTGTTTTATTGTGCAAGTTAGATAACCTATGTTAAACCTTAGACCATACACAAGCACAATAAAATATCGCGGTTCAAAATTAGGAGATTATGTGTATTGTGAATAACTAATATCAAATACGAAATACTTTGTATAATATTAAAATTAAAAATTGATTAATAGTTCACTACAATGATATTAAAACATCCAAATTACTTAAAATAAGCAAATAATATGTGTAATACAAGCATCAAGAGATGATCTTGAAATTTATGGCAACATAAATACAAAAATAAGAAAGAAGAAACATACTTTGTATATGTTAGTGTTAAAGAATAGACCTCTCAAGTATCACCATATGTAAATGTCCCACATTGATTGAAAAAGAGAGAGTTAATCACTTTATAAGACTAAAGGCTACTTCTCCTATTGTCACATTGTTTTAGAATGGAACTTCCTTTGGACTTGTGAAGTGGAGTCTCCCTATTGGTATTTTTCTGAATATCTTTTATATATTTTATATTTTGTAATATTATTGTCAAAAACATTTAACAACTACGCATTGCACGGGATTTTAACCTAGTTTCTTATATAGCTTAATATTTTTCTGCTATTATTAATTAACCTAGCTTAGACTGTAGTAACTAGAGCCCATAATCTAGTTATTTGGGCTAGTAGAGTGGCCTAGCTCTATTCCTGTCGTTTCACCAATGCCCCCCTCCCCTCACACACAACAACAAAAAAAAGGTGTACGTAATAGAATCATACAAGTCAATAAGTCATTGATTTTCCTTTCAATCAAGAACACCTTGTTAAGTTTGTTAATGAACGACATAGATTTTGCAGCTATTTTGTTGAATATGGGCCGCAAAAGTGGGCCTGCATGGCCAACTTTATACCAGCCTAGGCAACCTATGAATCAAAGAAGCTTTGCTCAATCCAATATCTATAATTTGATCAAGTAAAGTTGTAAATTTTTTTTGACAAGTAAAGTTGAAAAATTAAGTACAAAGTATATACTAATGTTTGAAACTTGAAAGTATAGGGGAAAATATGAAATCTTCTATTTCAAGTATAAGTGGATGGTTCTTCCAAAAAAAAAAAAAAAAAAAAAAAAGAAAAAGGTATACGTAGATGGCGAAGTTTGAACATGTGATTCTTAAAGTCTAAAGATAAACTCTCCACAATCTTCAAGATGCATAATACTTGCAACACATTTGACACTGACAAAGTACTAATGTACGGTACTTCACGATTTCTTTTTCATGCTTGTATAAATGTATAATGCTCGTAACCCTTCAATAACTACATGAAGTAATTTCACTTAAAATTCTAGATAACATAAAATGCCTTGAAGTAACCTTATCCTAAGCTAATGGCAACAATACATCCATCATTGTTTAACCTTAACACCACCGTCCATGCATGGCGTCCGTGCCCATACTTTGGCCATATCCCTTTGGCTGGCTGGTTTAAGGCTGCAATTATATTTATTAAAATTAATTATTGAAGCAATAAAGAATTAAAGATAACAAAGATTATAAATTAACGCATCAACAGTATTATCGCACACTTCCTTACGACAACATAATACGGAGTAACATATCTCTTGTGTGTCACTGTGTCAGTCAGTCAGTGTGTGTATCTGTCAATCTGTGTATGCATGCACATGAAGGTGCAGTTTGAAATTCTGAATGATGTTGACGACAAATAAAGAGTGAGTTTAATTTATTTTATACTTCGTATACTTTATGAAGTATTATATTTTATTGTATGTGACATTGTAGATTGTTATACATTCCCATAAAAATGATCACCAACGCCAACATTTAGTGTGAATAGATAACTATACCCTTACTACTTCACCATCCCTTATCCTTCCCAACGACGACCATCACCACCACTTTGACCAGCGACTCACCATGTCCACATCCCCCTTAATGACGACCCACCACCTTCCCTCGCCGGCAAGAAGGTGGTGTTTTTTTTTTAAATTTCCAGCAACCGAAGCCCAAAACCGATAACCGAACTGGTAACCGGTTACCGAGTTTTGGGCTCTGATTGCCGAAAATTAAAAAAACCACCACCTTCCCGCTAGCGAGGGAAGGTGGTGGATCGTCATTGAGGGGGATGTGGTGGGTCACCAGTTTAGGTGATGGTGGTGGTCATCACCGATCAGGGTGGTGGTACCAAGGTGTTAGTGATTGGTGGCAAGAGGGAAGATAGTGGTGAAGTATTAAGGGTATAGTTGTCCATTCACACTAAATATTGACAGTTTTGATTATTTTTTATGGCGGCATTTAACACACCCTGCCATTTGGTAATTTAAAGTTCAATTTAGATAAATTATATATTGGTTACATTATTACAAAGTATATTTTAATTTATATATCAAAGTAACACACTCTAATACATTACCTTTTTAACAACTCTGAAAAAAAAAATTGAATTTGATATTATAAAGCTATATTTATTTTGAGACAAATATAACAAAACCCTACGAAAGAATAATATTTTTCTCTGTAAATATATATTGTACGAAATATATCACCATATAAATTTATACAAGACCTTTAATATTTTTTAGAAGAATTATATAAATTCAGCTAAAGAGATCCTATAAGGCTATAATAACGTAGTACTAAGTATATTACATGTGCTTGTTTTATCTCCACCCTACCGAAAAAAAAACGAACGAAAAAGAGGACGTAATCACTGAAACAAACTCCAAAGTGTAATTACTGCAATTGGTTGCTAAAAAGCAGCTTATATTTATCTCTCCTCCAATCACTTTACGTTCAAAGGAAAGGTATAATGACGCAAGCCAAATTGGCCTAATGTACTGACGTCTATTATTGGGAGAAGGCGACTGGTATGACAATCGTTATTTATTTTTTGTACAACCACACAATTTATTTTTAAATAAATGAAAAGTAAAAAAAAATAAAAAATTTAGGCTGATACTTTTAAAATTCTTTCCTCATTTTGCAATTTGTCGATTATTTGCTAGGTAAAGTCTTTTGTTTTTTTATGCATGTGGATATTAATTTTAATAATGTTGAAGGGCAAAATAACCCAAATTTGAAACTAGATATGAGATTTAATCTAAATTGTATTCGTATTTAAAATTACATGAACTGATGATTATACTTACAGATGGAAATTAATAGTCTAATATATACTATTATCTAATAATATTGATCATTTTAAAAATCTAATTTGAAAATATTGTAACTAGGTATGGATAGATGTGAACTAAATCGGATGACTCATCAATAATATGTGACCTACTTTGAAATTTTAATCAAACCATAATACTCCAATCCATCGTAAATGTTACTAATTTACTAATTGCAAAAATTGAAGTTATTTTTTTAAAACAACTTTTACAAAGTTACTAGCACTTGTGAGTGTTGTGACTAACATTATGACATAATAAATCCTACAAAGTATACATCATTTTTGTTAATGAAATTTTTTAAGATACATACATAAATTACTTTGAAATCTGAAATAAATTATTTGCCTACGTAACTTAATTTCAAGTTTTCCTATTTTTTTTTTTCTGTTTTTTTTTTTTTTGAAAAAATACTAAAAAAAAACTTAATTTTAAGTTAATCGAGCATGATAGGTAAACAAAAGCTACGCTTATATCATCTTTCAAAAAAAAAAAAAAAAGCTACACTTATATATATATATATATATATATATATATATATATATATATATATATATATATATATATATATATATATATATATTAACTTATAAAAATTAATTTGTCTAAAATAAATTTAATAATGTGAACCAAACATAGCGTAAAATTGATCCAATAAGACACATATGAAGACTTTGACTTAGCTTGTAAGTTTTTTACTACGTACTTACATGACATAAATGAAAATATCAAAATTTTAGCGATGGTAGAGACACGGCCTCATGGGGTGGGATTGGATTGTACGGACTAGTGGACTAGCAATAGTGAAGAAGCAAGTCTTAAAAGCTTTTAATTAGTCACTGATATTATTATTATTATTATTATTATTATTATTATTATTTAAAATTTTATATGCACTGATATAGACATAAATGAAAATGTAATAAACAAAAATTGATCTCAACTTTTAGACGCCGCACTCCTTAAAATTTATCAACTAAACTAGATCATGCAGCTGTCATCTATAAATCAAAAATTATAGTAATACGAGAAATCTATAGAATGAGACAAATTTAGCAAAGGAGCCGACAAATGAGCCTTGTTCTAGTTAAATGCATTGTGGGGCATCTTTGATCTACCTATAGACCTCAAATCACTTACGTATACCTTTAACTTGAATTCATCTCCATCTACCCACACTTATAATTAGCAACCATCCCAACTATCCCATTGTACTTTGCACACCCACTATCACTCCCAAATATTATGGGACTCTTACATTCTACTAAGAAGTTCAGAGGTGTCAGGCAGCGCCATTGGGGTGCTTGGGTTGCTGAGATTCGTCATCCTCTATTGTACGTACTTCATTCTCTAATCTCTACTATACTATTACTATAAAAACCCTAATTTTTACCTCTTTTATTTTAAAATCGCGTCACAAAATAAAATTTCCACAAAATCAAGAAATTTAACACTATTCCTCTTGGTATTGATCTAATCATGCGTATTGTGTGTAATTTGTACATAAAATCTTGTTGGAGTTATGGTGTATTTTTAGTTCGACTTTAATTTACTTACTGATTACTGTAAAATAATACATATTCAGTTTATGAATTTTATCAATTTTTTTCTTGATATAGGAGTATTATATTGTGCATAGACTCAATACTCAAGGCAACAATAATAATCTAATTATGAATTTTATGTGAATAGTCATGATGAATTATCTAAACTTGGAGTTTTATAATTTGTGAAGGAAAAGAAGAATATGGTTAGGGACCTTCAAGTCCGCCGAGGAGGCGGCTAGAACCTACGATGAAGCGGCCGTCCTAATGAGTGGCCGGAAAGCTAAGACAAATTTTCCTGTCACGACCAAAATTGGCTCAAGCAATGAGATAACTTCAAGACCATCAAAAGAACCATTATCAAAATCACATCCAAATTCTAGTGTTTCATCCCTCCTTAACTCGAAGCTTCGAAAGTCATATCAGAAGTTGTGTCCTTCCCTCACTTGTCTAAGGCTAGACACCGAGAACTCCAACATCGGAGTATGGCAAAAGCGGTCCATTGGAGGGCAATCGAACTCTAGTTGGGTAATGACCGTAAAGTTTGATGCAAAAAACAATGTTGAAGCACAAGAAATTAAGGGTGGAATTAGTGAAGAAGAGAAAATTGCGTTGCAAATGATAGAGGAACTTCTAAACAATTACTGATCATATAAGATAATTAATGCCATGCAATAGTATAGTACGAAGTATATATACTACGTATATTCTAGCTATGGTTAGACAATAGTACGGTACGGTATAGGTATAGTACATAAAATACTTATTGGGTAATTATTAGGAATAAATTATGTGATTAGGATTAAGGAAGGTGTGTTACTCTAGGAATCCTAAACTAATACACTTCCTAATTACATAATAGAAGTATATTCTTAATAATTATAAAGTATCAATTGGCTGTTATTAAATAGCAAGTTTTTTGAAAAACTAGCTAGTGTATTTTGATTGCAATTAACTTTGTCATTTTCTACTTGATGGAAAAGTTATGGCCTTATAGGATGATATATACTCCGTATATACTTACGTATGTGGGAATAACAAATTATACACATTACGAAGTAGAATTTTGTAAGCAAATACATTTATTAATATATTATTATAGTACTTCTTATGCTCTTATTGTGTAAACTTTGAATAAATTACAAGTGATATTAATGCAATGCAATTTTAATAAGATTGTGCTTAATTGATTTAATTTCTTAGAGGAATCATAGACATAGCTTTGTTATACATACCGAAGATCTTGATGAGCTTCAACAATATATAATAACTAACGTGTGTAAGATACATCAATGTAACGCGATTTTAATAAGATTGTGTTTAATTGATTTAATTTCTTAGAGGAATAATAGACGTAGGTTTGTTATACAAACTCTTTTGCTTTAGCAACCAGACGAAACATAGTTCCCTCCTTTTTACTTTGGTAATATATACACCATAATACCGTGTGTATTTGTGTAAGACACTACATTGTTGAAGAGTGCAGTGTGTCTTTGCCTCCAGAATGACCAACTCCACGATTTGTGTTTTATCTATCAATGTTACATCCTCGAACGAGGTGCCTACCATCATTGTTGTTTGAACAAAGCTCACATCAACTCGGATACCGATTTGTTATGACAAGCACAACAAATATTTACAATTGAATTGACAAATAAGAATACAATATGTATGTGGTTTACTAATGATGAGCTATGTCCAAAGATAAGCTAAATAAAATATGTATGTTGTATTATTATTATTATTATTATTATTATTATTATTATTATTATTATTATTATATTTCAAAAACAGAAAAAGTCATACACCCTACAAAAAAAATTAGTGGGAAACCGAGATACAATCTGAGCCCCCACTCCTCTAGCTATAGCAAATTCTACCCTAGTGAAGATATAAGCAGCAGCATGTGCCCCAATGTCTTGAGTCTCTGAAAACTTCCGGATCCGCTTTAACAACGCAACCGCTTCCTTCTCTAATTCCCCAAGTGAAGTGAAAGAGAAATGAAGGAAACCATATTCAATTGCCCGACAATTGGATTATTATTATTAATAATTTTGAGGATAATACAAATTACAAAATAGTAATTAGGTTAAACCGTGGAGAGTTCATATAATATTTCATAACATAAATTAAAATGGAATATTGTAACGTAATGTAAATAAACTGATTCAAGGTATATTCTGCCATGGCATAATTGAAAGAAACTTTTTGCCTAAAAATAAAAATTAAACTTTTGGCTGTTATTAGGACCACATTTATAACTTTTAAAAAAAGGACTTCTAAGAGTTCTAACAAATATAGAAAGAATTTTAGAGCAAGCAAGTCATCTTTAAAGCTTTTAAAACGTCCAAGCAATTGGTACCTCGATCATATTCATATATACCTAGTAACCAATTGTCTAAACGCACAAGTAATTAAAATTCAATATTGTTGGTGAATGGTAATAAGTTTCACTAAACCTTAATAATCCAATCTTAAATTGAAAATTAATAAAACTCACTAACTAATGAAGTGATTGGATTGGAGTAGGTTCTCTCAAAAAGCAAGAATTGATAGGAGTGGCCCTAGTGGGTGATTAGAAACGAATCCGAGATTTGGCGCACTTAATACACATCTTACGTACGTGACATAATCTAATAGGCCATGATTTTACAACTCTCTATCATATCCTTCTTATCTGTCTCAACTCTTTTGGAATTTTCACTTTGAGCTAGGAGAGATCAACTTTTATTATGAAGATCTACTCTATGATACATATGAGATAAGATATATTCGGAATCTTGTTGAATTTGTCTTGATGAACATTTTTGAAATATTATTTTTTTAATAATTTATTATAAGGCATAGTTGAACATATAACAATGCTCATATAGATTCATTAAAAAAAAAAGTATGTAAAAAAAAATACAAATGAGATTAAATTACTACAATCAGTGGTTCATGGAGGCGGATGTACCATACGCAAGGTACATCCGATCAAAAAAGAAAAAAAACGGAAAGTACATTGTATAGAAATGTAAAGAACATTTACTTAAAGTTAAAAGAACATATATCTAAAGTGAAAAGAACATAATGTTTAAATGTAATGAATGTAATAAAAGAACATAAGATACAAAAAAAAAAAAAAAAAAAGCGATTATAACAATGAACATGACACTATTTTATAAAGAACACACTGTTAAATAATATTCTTTATCTCCGTATTGTTTGATTATTGTCAGTATAATGTATTTTTTATTTGTAACATAATACTCATTTTTTTTGACATAATACTCATTGTTTACTGTAAAATGTTCTTAAAAATTTGTCTTTAGATTATGGTGGGTGAATATAAATAATATTCATCACATAATATTATCATGTTCTTTATTAATATTATGGATGTTCTTTAGATATACAAAAAGAACATAAAGTTGAATGTTTTTTGTAAAACAACTATATGTTCTTTACAAAACAACTATAAGTTCTTTACAAACAATTATATGTTAATTTCGCGTCTTTATCAAAAATCTGGATGTACCATGCTTGGTACATATGCCTCAACAAAGAAAATATCAATATTACTAAGTGAGTTTTCATCCTAGCATTTTCGACTTTTGCACCAAAGTTTACGTTATACCTCAGATTTTGGACAATAAGTAACAATTCAAGTTATCTTTTAAAGGTGGATATCAATTAGTTTAGATGCATGAATTGAATCGAGATCAAGTCTTGAGATTAAATTTGAGTTGCTTCTTTTGCCATTTGAAACTCTCTTCACTTTTGGGTAATTCTTTTTAAAAGATAATAAATTAAAATAAACTAGAAGAGGTAGCTATATTTCCTTGGCCATCTGTCTCAGATAATAAAGCGCCCCTAAATTCCAATTTCCATTTAACATGGAATAAGTCAATTATAGGCCTGCCCCCTTATTAGAATTGTAGTGGAGTTATAGTTGGAGTGAAAGTGAAAGAGACTTGTCTTAATTTTTATTTTATTTTAGTTTTTATTAGGTCACAAAATTAAAGTGATTGATCTTAATTAGGGAGATGCCAATAGTTTCATAGTATGGTTGGTAAAAACCTTCTAATCAATTAATCATAAATCATTCATTAATAACATGTTTAAATGCTCAAGTATTGGTTGGTCAAATTTTTGGGCAAGAAATAGAATTGTTAGCAAGAACCACATTTTATTCTTGGAATTTGATTTACAGGATTAAGGGTGTATAAGAGTTGCATGTCAATAATATTTGGACTCATTACTCATTCCAGTCTTTAGTCATTAGAAGGCAAACTTAATTGAGTTTTTGGTTTCTCATCAATTAATAATAAATAAATTAATCCTTTTTAAAAAGGTACTCCGTATTATGTAACGCGTGTTATAAACACTTAAAAGATTTTATTCCCTCCGTCCCTATTTGATAGTCATTTTTGGGCAATTTTCACGGGAATTAATAAACATAAATAAGAAGTAGCAAAAGTACATTGAAAAAGTAAATTTACATTGGGTATGCAAAAAAGTAGAGAGAGAAAGTAATTAAAGTACATGAAAAAGCAAAATTTGCATGGAAAAGTTAAATTTGCACAAATATTTTTGCAAATTGGAGAAAATTTTGGTAAAAAATTAATATTAATGGTACTTGAAAAAAGCAAATGTGACTAACATTTTGGGACACCAAAAATAGAATAAGTGACTATTAAATAGGGACGGAGGGAATATATAATACTACCTCCGGATCGTATTATATGCAATTTTGAAATTTTTTATATTTCACAAATAATATCCCAAACTTGCATATAATACGATCCAGAAGTAGTATAACATATCATCAAATAAGAATCTTATCATATACAGCTCCTTAATTTAAAAGTGTAATTATGGAGTATGGGACTATTTCGAGATTGAGTTGTATTACCATGAGCGTTATAATTGTTTAAATGGTTTGTTTTAATCTAGGTGTTTTGCTTCTTGGCCTGATGTGCATTAATTTGGGCATTAATGTTTGTGATTTATATAAGAAAAAATAGTCTAGATTGTGAGTACTTGTTGGCATCGTCTCAATGAATAGATTATCAAATTTCAATTGTTTGAATTTGTACTTATTAATAATTAAAGATATAATTGATTAAAGATTTGTATCCGCATATGTGTTCAAAAGAAATGAAGCAAGTATTTAAAAACAGAGGAACTAGAGCTGACAAAAATTGACACGACACGATAATACGACATGAACCGAACACGAAAAAAACTGGTTAGTGTCAAGGGTTTTCACGCGTTTAATTAAACGGGTCAACACGACACGACACGTTTAATTAAACAGGTTGGGTTAGTGTTGAGATTCAACCCACCCAATATAAAAACCCAGTAATTTATGGAATTATTGATAAATTTATTGAACGAGACCAATAATTTTCAATTCAACACGACAACACGACACGATATGAACCGAACACGAAACAAGCGGGTTAGTGTTGAGGATTTTCGACACGATTAATTAATTGGGTCAACACGACACGACACGTTTATTAAATGGGTTGGGTTAGTGTTGACCTTCCCCAACCCGTTTAATTTCCGACATGAACACGAACACGACACGACACGATACGATTGTCAGGTCTAAGAGGGACTATGTATGAAAAACCATTAATTGACCAATACTCTTTTGTTTTGTACTATGTTGGTGTTGAGTTTGATTTTATACTACCTCCGTTAAATGTTATGTGCAACTTTGAAATATTTTATATCTCACAAATAATACTTTAAAGCTGCACATAACATTTAACGGAGGTAGTACATTATTTACAACTTCCCATCTTTCTCATTTACTACCTCCGTTTTATAGGAGTATTTTTTTTAACAACTTTAGGGTATTATTATTTATGAGATATAAATTATTTCAAAGTTGCAAAATATATGAAACGGAGGTAGTACACTCTATTACATAAGTATATTTTTTGCAGACTGAATAATAAAACAATATTTTTTTTTGAACTTGTTGAAAAAGAAAAAAAAAAAGCAATGTAGCTTGTGCATTGAGATTGCTCTTGCATCAATGAAGAATCGTTAAGTTTTTTTTATGTGTTAATAAGTGATACCTTATTTTTCCTAATAGAGAAACTGTATTTTAGAGTTTACTTTGTAAAATATTACTCGTATTTTGAAGAATAGTATCAAAAAGTCATTGATTAATAGGAGGATCAATATAACGTACATAGTCCGTTGAAATTAGCATGTGCAAAGATCTTCTCTTTCGTAAATGATAACTATGCTGGAGTAGAAGCCACTAAACTAGCTTCTTCTTCTTAAAATTTTCGAGTGCACAATCTTCGTCGTAATCACAACAATTTAAATTATCCTCCGTTTCATAATATATTGTCATTTATTTTATTTTGCATGGCTTTTTAGAATTACTTTTAACCAATATTTTACATATTAACAAAAATTATAATAAATAACTTCATCTCGAGACGAATTTAATAAAATCTCACATAACTATATCTTTTTTATAAATTAATGAAATTTTTAGGTTAAATATTTTGAAAAATTGACAATAAACATGATAATGAGCACTATATTATGGAATAGAGGGAGTAAAGTGTTTGTGTATCTCTATATTATATGTACAAACAAAAAGAACATAATTCAATTTGAAAAAACCATAAAAATGTCTTAGCTACCTCCATTAATATACGGAGTATAAAACAAGAGTAATAAATCAATGTTAACGTGAATAATTATGAAAAGAGTGAGAATAGATAATAGAGTGAGATCGGATCTTTTAATAATAATTGTAGTGATTAATTGTAAGTAATTAATTAAGATACTCTCTCCGTCCCTAAATTATATTCCTACTTTTCTTTATTATGTGAGGAATAAATGATAGAAGTACGAATATAATTTAGGGACGGAAGGAGTACTAAACAATTAGTAGGTGAATTGTTGGAAGTGTAAGTTGACAAAGACTTGAAGGGCATGTTGCCTCATAACATACACTATAAATATGATGCTTTTTCGATGCATGGTGAAGGCCAGGCAAGAACAATAGCCATAAAAACTAGGGAAAAGAAAATTTTAGAATATGGTAGTCTTAGATTTTTTACTAGTGTTAGGTTTAACCATCATCTTTCTCATTCTTCTTCTTCTTCCAAAAATTCGAAAAACTAAAATTTATAATCCTGCTCCTGGTCCAAAAGGGTTTCCAATCATCGGAAACTTCCACCAATTTGGCCCCTCAAAAACAAATTTCGCCGAATTTTATACATTAGGCAAGACCTACGGACCAATTTTGAAGCTTCGATTGATGAAGCAATCGATGATTGTGATTCAATCAGCAAAGTTGGCCAAAGAGGCAATGCAAAAAAATGACAAAAACACATGTGATAGATTAATAACAACCGGTAGAAAAAAGGTTTCGTACAACTTATTAGATGTAGCGTTTGGACCGTATAATGAGTATGTTAGAGAAATGAAAAAGATACTTTCGGCTCATTTTTCAAGCTCCAAAAATATGCAACTTTTTGCTAACATACGAAGGGAAGAAGTCACAAGGTTGATGCAAAAGGTTTCTTCTCTGTCTTCTGCTTCTAAACTCATCAACTTGAACGAATTGATTATCAGTTATGCAAGTGCCGATGCAAGTAGATTTAGTTTCGGCAAGAGGTACATACTACTCCCTCCGTTTTTTTAAATCTTTTTCCGAGTATAATTTATACACTTCTCTTTTATAGAAATCAAAATTTATACTTAGACCTTGTATTTTACCACATATTTTTTTTGAAACATTGTATTTAACCACTTAAAAGGGATGGTTAGTTTTAAAAGTGGGTTATTTTTGAGTGATAAAATACAAAAAATTCAAAAATATACAAGCAATGTATTTGGAGTTGAGGTGATAGCATCGGTCTGGCCCGTTAAAATAGAATGGGTTTGGACAAGCCTATTAACGCATTTTTAGTTAAAACTCAAACTCGACCAAAAACCCCCACTACTAAAATTCGCGGATATTACGATTGTTTACTTGCGACTGGCCAAAAAACGGTTGCAATAAATATTATTTGCGACCGTTTATTAGCCCGTCGTAAATTTAATTAATTGCGACCGTTTTTTAATAAATTGCGGCCGTTGTAACGGTCGTTAAAATTATTAGAATTTATTTTTTTTTCAAAATAATTACGACCGTTCTAAACAGTCGTAAAGACGGTCGTAACATTTTAATTTTTTTTTTGTTTCGCTGAATCCTAAACTAAAAGAAAGTCGGGCTTTCTTATTTTCAAAGGGGAAGTTTGAAGCAGAGAAGAAGGGGGAAGAGGGAGAACACGGTCGCTGCTCCGCCGTTGTTCTCACTGACCACCTTACTCCGGCCACCGATGCTACACACAGGTATGCCGTTCTATTTTTTTTTTTGTTTTTGATTTTATTAGTTTAGTTAATTAGTTCGAAAACCCTAACTTTGGGTCTCAATTAGTTCGAAAACCGAACTGAAGCGGTCGCTGCTCCGAAGGTGTTCCCACCGGTGACTTGACTCCGGCCGTCGACGCTACACAGGTATGTCATTTTAATTTTGTTTTTTTTCTTTTAATTTTATTAGGGTCGTTATTTTGTGCGAAAACCCTAACTTAGGGTCGCAAATCAACACCACGCAGGCCCACCGTCGCCGGATTCCCCTCCTGCTCTTCCCTCCTTTGTTTTCCGACGGCGGTACTCAGGTAAGTCGATGTTTATTTTTTTTTTTGAATTTCAGTTTAATTGAGGGAAAACCCTAAAATTTGGGTAAAAAATTTCTCCCTCGCAGGCCTACCGTCGCCGGTGTCCTCTTCTGTCTTAGCCTCCTCCGTTAGCTGTCCACCGTACTCCAGGTAATTCATGCAATTTGGTTTTTTTTTAATTTAGTTAATTTGGGCAAAAACCCTAAATTTGGATCACAAATCAACTCCTTCGCAGGCCCATCGTCGCCGGTTTCCTCTTCTATCCTACCCTCCTCCGTTTTCCGTCCATTATACTCAGGTAAGTGGCTGATTTTTTTCTTTTTTTTTTTTTTTTTTTTTTGAAATTTAGTTAATTTATGCCAAACTCTGAATTTAGTGGATGGTTTTGTGCATTTTCACATGTAAAATTACATTGGCCATTTCAATTAGTTTTCAGCATTTAAATTAGTTTTCTCCATTTAAAATTGGTGGATGGTTTTGTACATTTTCACTTGTAAAACTCTAAAGTACCTTGGCCATTTAAATTAGTTTCCTGCATTTTCACATATAAATGTATGTAGTGGGTAAAAAATTTAAGTATATTTGGATGTATTTTGATTGGAATATATAGACATTTTGTTGGTATGAACTCATGTGTTAGTTAATTTCTGTTTCCGTTTAAAAAAAGGATTCTTATAGAATTGTTTTAGCTTATCGAAATTATTTACATGATGATAATCCTTGATTAAAATGGAGAAATGTGAAGTGGGGACAAATGTATTATGCGTTTCTATGGCTTTTTTTATTTTTTTTATTTATTATTAATTATTTTAAAAATATATGTGTTTATATGAGGGGTTTGTGATAATTTTGATGAGTAAAAAGTTGAAAGCTTGTGAAATCGACATATATATGGTTAAATCTCTTAATAAAGAATAATATTTATAACATCAACTTTCCCGTTCAAGTCATGATAAGGACCTTTGGATATCATTTCGATTCTAATTGTATCTTATGCCATTATTGTAATGAATACAAGTTCAGTGTGTATGATTAATGTGAGATGTTTTTCATAGTGTTGTAGATTTTGTAACCATGAAAAGGAAAGAGCGTTGGTGGATGTATGATAGATACGATGGCCGTAATACCCGTAAACTTAGGCAAGAGTTTGTGGATGGTGTTGAACAATTCATACGGTTCTGTGAAGCTCATCCTGAGAGCCCGGGCGTAGATGAAGTAAGATGCCCTTGTCTATTATGTAAGAATAGACGTCTTCATGATGCAAACACAGTAAAACTCCATTTGTTCAAAAAGGGGTTTATACCTGATTACTATGACTGGGTTTCTCATGGTGAAGGGTTTCCTACATCAAGTGTAGAGCAACCAAATACGTACCGTGAGATGGTTCTCGATGCTCTTGGGAGTAATCATGAACCATCGGGTGACGATAGTACTAGTGGTTCAGATGAAGAGCCAAATGCTCAAGCAAAAGCATTTCAAGAGTTTTTAATGGCTGCCGAGCAACCACTGTACGAAGGTAGCTCCATGTCTGTGCTAGAAATGGCATCTCGAATTGTATCTTTGAAATCGGAATACAATTTGCCCCATAGGTGTGTTGATGGGTTTGCATCATTACTAAATGAAGCGATTCCCGACAATAATAAGATGGGAAAAACATTCTACGATACAAAGAAGATTCTTAACGGACTTGAGCTTCCGCATGAGAAGATTCACGCATGCCCAAAGGGTTGTATGTTATTTTGGAAATCTTAGTTTATATCAAAAACAAAGAAAATGGGTAAGTTAGAAGGTCATTTAAGCCATTTTAGCTTAGTTACGACCCTATAGCCTTGTGTATGCATGGAAATGTCTATGATTAAGCAATTTGAACCTATAAACATGTTTAATATGCTGAATTTGAGATGTTTGATTGATAAAATCTTAGTTTATATCAAAAACAAAGAAAATGGGTAAGTTAGAAGGTCATTTAAGCCATTTTAGCCTAGTTATGACCCTATACCCTTGTATATGCATGGAAATGTCTATGATTAATCAATTTGAACCTATAAACATGTTTAATATGCTGAATTTGAGATGTTTGATTGATAAAATCTTAGTTTATATCAAAAAAAAAAAGAAAATGGGTAAGTTAGAAGGTCATTTAAGCCATTTTTGCCTAGTTATGACCCTATACCCATGTATATGCATGGAAATGTCTATGATTAAGCAATTTGAACCTATAAACATGTTTAATATGCTGAATTTGAGATGTTTGATTGATAAAATCTTAGTTTATATCAAAAACAAAGAAAATGGGTAAGTTAGAAGGTCATTTAAGCCATTTTAGCCTAGTTATGACCCTATAACCTTGTATATGCATGGAAATGTCTATGATTAAGCAATTTGAACCTATAAACATGTTTAATATGCTGAATATGATTTGTCTTGATTACAGGATGCCTACCAAAAGAAGCTTGACGAGTCTTCCACTCAAGGGTCACAACCGGACCCTAACCAGCTATACTGGGAGGTTGTTGGTGGTAGGAAAAAGGGTGTAGTGAAGGGCCTAGGTGCAAGCGCTAGTTTGTTTTACAGCCCCTCTTCTGAGAAAAGCTCGCAATCGTACAATCCTTCTATAGCTTCACAGTTGGAGGAACGTGTGCAAGCCGAGGTTGCCGAGCGAATAGAGGAGGCGAAAGTGCAGATGCAAACACAGATGGAGGCACAGTTTGCTACGCAGTTGCAGGAAGCATTGAAGAAGGAGCGGGAGGAGGCGACAATTGAGAGTAAGCGAATGATGGAGACGATGTTGCAGAACTTGTTCTCTAACTGTTCAGGTTGTCCTTCATTTCAGCTTCGTAGGGAAGATGACCCGGACATGAGTGGTGGTGGGGTTGGTCAACACACTCCAGTTTCGTAGTTTATTTGTTCATATAGCTCTTAGTTTAGTATTGTTCATATAGGCCTTAGCTTTTTTTTGGGGATATAGGCCTTAGCTTTTTTTTGGGATATAGGCCTTAGCTTTTTTTTGGGGATATAAGCCTTAGCTTTTTTTTGGGATATAGGCCTTAGCTTTTTTTTGGGGGGAACATAGTCCTTAACTTAGTATTATATTGTGCATATTGGCCTTATCTATTTTTGAAAGAACATAGGCCATTACTAATTCATATAGGCCTAACTTAGTTTTTAGTTTACCTTATAAAACTATTACTAACTAATTACTATTATTATTAACTTGAGCATTGTTATTGTAAATATTGTTCAAAGTTGGACTTATTAGTATGAATTATGCGTTTTAATTTAAGTATTTTTAAATTTATGAAATATAAAAACAGGTTATAGGTTCAGGTTAGGATGGCAACGTAAAATCAAATGGTATTAAAATTATAATTTTTGATGGTAATAATAACAGGTTAGAGCTTAAGCTTCCCTATAATTGCGACCGTCATACGCCTATCGCAAATACAAAAAATTGCGACCGTCAAAAGCCTGTCGCAAATACCAAAAATTGCGACCGTCAAAAGCCTGTCGCAAATACCAAAAATTGCGACCGTCATACGCCTGTCGCAAAATATCAGAAATTGCGACCGTCATAAGCCTGTCGCAAATACCAAAAATTGCGACCGTCACAGACCTGTCACAAAATATCAGAAATTGCGACCGTCATAAGCCTGTCGCCAATACCAAAAATTGCGACCGTCACAGACCTGTCGCCAAATATCAGAAATTGCGACCGTCACTGACCGGTCGCAAATATCAGAAATTGCGACAGCTAATTAACCAGTCGTTGAAAATACAGAAAACGGTCGCAAAAAAAATTGCGACCGCCATTCTGTCGCAAATTTGTTTTTTTGCGACCATCAAAATAACGACCGGCGTCTTGCGACAGTTGACGGTCGCAATTTCTATTTGCGACCGTTTCTCCACATATTTGCGACCGGATGTAGCGGTCGCAAAAACACGTTTTTTTAGTAGTGCCCCTACTTTTTTACGGGTTTGGCAAGAGATATAATGTTAAGGCCTGACCTTGTTAGATTTTTTTTATCACCTCTAATTTGGAGTATTTCATAACATTTACTTCTTTCATTTTTATTTAGTAGCAGCACTTTTATTTTCGCAATATCCGCATATCATATTGTGACTACCTTTGAATTGATGATTTATGTTTCACAAAGTTTCATATGTGATTTTTCCTCCAAAAAAAAAAAAAAAAAAAAAGAGTTTCATATGTGATTGTGACCGGCTTTACTTTCGTCGATGTTATTGGGGTTACTTGATTAGGGTTATAGAGATTATTCGTTTAGGGCTTACTTGGTAGTGTTATAGGGGTTACTTGATCAGTATCATAAGAGTTACCTAGTCAATGTTATAGGAGGTTTTTGTTCTTTTATAAGTAGTCACACGATGTGACTAGTCATACATAAAACGTGTTGTTTATGTGTTAGAAAAAATATAGCCATGCAAAATCTTATTATTTAATTTGTCTAGCTACTCATCAATAATTGACAATATAAACATACGATTGATATTATACATGGACAAGCCTGAAAATAGAAACGTTACTATTAGGAAACACAGAGGCTCTAGTAAAATTTAAAAGTATAATACGGAGTGCTAATTACCTATGTTTGGTGCGCAGGTACAACGGCGAAGAAGAGTTAGGAAACAAATATCATAGTCTTCTACATGATGCTGAAACTATGTTCACAACTTTCTTCTATAATGATTATTTCCCACTTGTTGGTAATTTGCTTGATAAGCTCTCTGGAAAATCTTCAAGGCTTGAAAAGATATTTAAGGAATTAGACGCTTTTTTTGAACAAATCATCAACGATCATCTTGGAGATAACAAGCTTAATTCGGAACACGAAGACGTAGTTGATCTTCTGCTTCGCCTCAAGAATGACACTTCCTTCCCGTTCAAGCTCACAATGGAGCACATCAAAGCAATTTTTTTGGTAATTTAATCTATCTCTTAGAATATACTTTTCGAATTTTTTTAGGGTCTTAAAATAAAATTTAACTAGATCCAACTCATTAAAGTACGAATTGAACTTTGACTTTCATGTGTCATTGCCAATGCATAACATTTATCATTATGCATGCATGACTTGTATAACTAAGGTTATTTATTATTTGCTAACATTGTACCAATAAGGCAAATCGGTCAAAAAAAACAACGTACTTCACAAGTTATAACAAGTTGTATGATGAAAATCCTCTTGAACGATCAACAAACATTGCACAAACTTTGTTAAGTAGATGTTCAATAAACTTATAAAAGAAGCATGTATATCCCTAATTATGTTAGCTAATAGCCCAAATACATGCAATGTTTGCAGAATCTTTTTGCCGCAGGAGCAAGTAGCACAACAGCTACAATAATATGGGTAATTTTAGAGCTAGTAAAGAGCCCAATTTCAATGAAAAAAGTGCAAGAAGAGCTAAGGAATGAAGCACAAAAAAAGGGTACTACTTGTATAGAAGAAATTGATCTCCCAAATCTCGAATACTTCAAGGCAGTAGTGAAGGAAACATTTAGATTGCCCCACCAGCGCCATTTTTGATTCCACGAGAAGCAGTCCAAAAATGTGTTATAGGAGGATATGACATATTACCCAAAACTAAAATATTTATTAATGCATGGGCTATTGAACGAGATCCTGAATGTTGGAAGGATCCAGAAATATTTATGCCGGAGAGGTTTGTGGGGAGTTCAGGAGATGTTTTCAAATCACTAGAAAACTTTGCTATGATTCCTTTTGGCCGTGGAAGAAGGATGTGCCCTGCTTACTCTCTTGGTGTTGCTAACCTTGAGCTCGCGCTTGCCAATTTATTGTACTCTTTTAATTGGGAGTTACCTACGGGTGTAAACAAGGAGGACGTCGATAACAAAGCAAACCCTGGTATTACAATGCATAAGAAAAATACCCTTTACCTTGTTGCAAACAAATTCTGATGCATATTTGTGCTACATCCTCATTCCCTTCTCCATATTGATTATATGTTTAGGGTATCCTTTAGAAATAATACTACGAGTATGTCGAAATTAAACTCTCTCTCTCTCTCTCTCTCTCTCTCTCTCTCTCTCTCTCTCTCTCTCAATTTTAGTGATTCAATTCTACACGTTACGTGCGTCTACTTTTTTTTTTCGTAAGTTCTAAGATGGAATATTAATTATGTTTAGTCGATTTACTTAAATATTATTAAACAGATCAACTCTATCAAAAGTTTAAGCTGATAGTTGAATCTCAAGATCGGTTTATATATTCTCTCGTACCCCCTCACACCAGAGCTTTTTAGGCTTGAAATGTGGATGCAACATGGGTCTCCTGATCATTCCCAACGAGAAATATTTTACTTGAAAGTGGGGAATTGATGAGATTTGAACATGTGACCTCTAAGTCACGCTGACTGTTGATACCATGTTAGTGGACTATCTAAACAAAAGTGATAGAGTATAACACATATTTTTAGGTCTCAACCATCAAGTTGAGATTTTGAATGAGTTGATCCTCTAACAGATATAATTATGTGTCTACTGTGTATATTAACCTAACCTCGTGATTCTCTTCCTTTGTCATCAAAATTTAATTCCTTTGTCGAAAGTATCTCATGTAACAAGTCATGTACACGAATAATTTTTGCACTTCCACTACTATACCATGTAGAAACGTGAACCAACCAAGCGTCTTTAAGAAAAAGCGAGTTTACAATTTTTAAGTGCATATTTAGTTATTTTAAAAATTCTAGCGTAGTTGTCGACTACGGACGACTATATTTGACTACAATAAGAGATTAAATCTAAATCGTTGATATTTATTTGTCTAATTCTAGCCATCCAATTCAACACCTATGGTTCACAGTCATCAAGAGTTTGTTTGGTTACTAGATAACTAGATTAGGCTCGTGCGATGCACGATTTAAATATTATTTTACGATTTTAACAATATTATTTAGCTTATTTGTGTGTAATATTTACGTAGTACAAATAATTTAATCAACATCTAATAAAGTGAGAAATTAATAAAGAGTGGAAGCCCCAATTCATATAATCTGTATAAAATATACGGAGTAGGAGAAAAAGATAATGTTTATAAGAAAATGAAATAGTCTGATCTGACCTTCCTTTAATTTTTCCAATCAAAATTGTATAATTAGTCAATTTAAATATAAAATCTATTAGGAAAGTGTATAATTAATTTATCATTTTCAAATTTTGAGTAAAATGCATTTTAGGAGATTCACCTTCCATACTTTTCATCCTTTGGGGACTCACCTTTCACTTTTCATCGTTTGGGGATTGCCGGTAGGTATTAAGCGTTTTCCGATGAAGTAATATATATATATATATTGTACAGCTAAATAAAAATAATTCATACGCCCTCCGTGTTTTAATAAGTGTTATAGTTTGACTTTTTTCACTATTCACATAATGGGTTTGACTTGATTAATTTACTAATATATAAAAAACAAATGTTATTGTATAATACATTGTTGGATTCGTTATAACGTATACTTTCATAATATCAATTTTCCTATAATTTTATTAACATATGATTAGATAAACTAATGGTCAAAGTCGTCTCTCGGTATGCGTTTTTGGTCAAAGTGTAACATTTATTAAAACACAAAGGGAGTAATAAAATAAAACACTCCTAATAACCTAGATTAGACTAAAGTCAAGCAACTTGTAGTCCTATATTTTCTCAAACGAGCAACGCTTTCATAGTAGACGAAAAAGCTTCTCCAACACTCTTCAAAAATATTCCATTACTCTTCATTACAGGTATACGAAGTATATTGTATCCAAGTAATATTGTATCTAAAAATATTGGACCTTACAACAATACAACAACAAGGCACAATCTCAATCAATGATATATGAGAAGTTACATAATAAATCAAATTATAGGTAAACCCACAACTCTGTACAATATATGCTATGGGGTTTTTTTTAAAACAAAATATTATTGTTATTAAAAATAATTCTCATTACTCATATACAATTATAATTTTTATTTATTTTTTATTTTTTTATTATGTTTTTTGCTGCAGAAATGGTTAACATTTTGGGGTTATCCAGTTACAATTTTACCATTTTGGGCACTGCAAAATCTTTTAATATTTTGGAGTTTTCTTCTGCAATGTATTTTTTTGTAGAGTCAAGGACTATTGATTAATTTTATATTAAGAATTTTATCTCTTTGACAGTTGTAATCAACAAATTAAATATAGGGAGAATTTTTTATAAAGTGACCTGATTTTTGAATTCCGATGACCGATAATCCCCAAACGATGAAAAATGAAAGATGAGTCCCCAAATGATAAAAAGTATGGAAGGTGAATACCCAAAAATGCATTTTATACTCTTCAAATTTTTATTTATGTTGAAAAAAAATAATAATGTCATTATTAGTTTTGGCGGGAAATTTTTTTATAAGAGGTTGACATGTGGAAAGTAATGACATCAGCAGTAATTACTTTAGTTATATTTATAGATTGTTTTTACACACATGAAATTTCGAAAAAAAAAATTAAATATATCTTTTTCAACCTACATTATCTTCAAGTTTAAATAATCTTCGTATCATATATATTTAACTTCATCTTCAACCTATGCCATTTTCATCCTAAAATCTTAATGTTCAACCTAAATCCTTCATTTGAAACTTGTCCATGATTACCAAAGTATATGTGAAATCAATAAAATCAATGTCTATTTATTATAATTGGGGTTCAATTTAAATCAAATATTTAAATTAATTTCAGAATTATAAATGATTTATTTATATGTATTATAAAAATCGTTTAAAGATTCACTAATTATACATTATGATTTCGTGTTAACTTTTGATCGATTTCAAGATTAATATATGCCATTGTTGAATGTTAAGAATTAATTTTCTAATTTTATTTTTAATCTTATAATTTTGAGATTAAATACTATGTCAAATGATTTTGTGTTAGCTCTAATGTCACATAATCATGAATTTGTGATTATCCGCCATTGTTGAATGTTAAAAGCTAGAAGCTATAGATATGATTTTAGGTTGAAGATAAATAAAAAATTTACATAAAAAATAAATTAATAAAAAAAAACAATTAAAAACTAAAAGAGGATATTCCATGATTTAAAATTTCCATTTTCTTGTTTTCCTTTTTATAGAGAGGGCGATTATTTGGGGAGCCCATTAATTAATTTAGTTAGTTTTTAAAACAAATAGAACGTTATTTAGGGGGTGAAATATACTGTACAATATTTTCTTACATTTTTTTTTGAAGAAAAAATATTTTCTTATATTTGGTTGCTTTAATTATATAAATTAATGGATATTAAATCAGAAAATAAATAGTTAATATATCGGATGAATTTTTTCATAAATAAAATATCACAAAAATGTTAAATAATGTTTTTCTATAAAAAAACATACAGTTGTTTTTTCTTGACAAGAAATATAAAGTTTAATTAAATCTTGATTTGATCCTTTTCTTTAGGAAATAATTAGAATTTCTTTTTTTTTTTATTAAAAAATTTAGCAGTTTTTTTTTTTTTTTTTTTTTTTTTTTGGTGAAACCGGAAATTTAGAACTATTTAAATACATATATTTTTTTTTGAGGAAATTAAATAAATATAATTTAAAAGGGTATGATACAAAAAATACCAAAAAAAAAACAAAATATACGTTCTTATTAAAAAAAAAAAAAAAGAAGAAGAAGAAGTAGTTAACGTGAATGCATGATAAACTTATCTTTTTTTCGTTTTATTTTTTTGAAAAAATCTTTTTTCATTTAGGAAAATTTAACCTCATCTTTTCATTAATTAGGTGCACCAAAAAAATAGTGCATGTGTACAATTTTATTTGCAATAAATGTTTATTTTGGTTATTCTTAAATTAAATTTAGGAACACCTAAATGTATAAGAATTTAATTACTCTACGAGTTGAGTTCTACGTAAGAGTGATAAAAATTTTTATGCTTTGTGAATGAAATTATCCTTCAAATTGTGTTGATTAAAGTCAAATTAATCTTAGCTTATTGTTTTGGGACTACGTAGTAATAAATTGGGGCCGCCTAATTAATATGTGTTTGTTATGTATTAAACACATGTTTTGTCTAAGCATTTAATTATGTGTACTAAAACTTCAAGATTTCTACATTAGAATCGGTAGTGATAAATTGAAATAACCTTAGTAATATATAATTTTATTCAAGGAAAAAAAAAACATGTTCATTTTGGGTATCCCTAAAATAAGGGATATGTAAATATGAATCTAATTTATGCAATGGGAGTTATGTAAGAGATGTATAACATATATTTGTCAAATAGTAGAGTAAAGGAAATAATTAGGTTACGCACGTAAATGAATCTTATATTATGATTTGTGCTGATATAAGGCAAATATTGTATCTTTTTAATTGTTTAAGATCGTCTAAGTATAATTTGTTACATATAATGTATGTATATGTTTTAGCCAAGCAATTAATCAGACCTTGCTTCCCACAAAAACCAACAAGTCAATATTCAAAGTGGATTATCTCAAAATAGTAAACCTTCGTTCCTTCCAAAAGCTTTGCCATATCCATGTAAGTCTTAAATATTTAGTAATATTAGTGTTTGGGTATTACTAAATACAAATTGAAGGTACCTAAAAGTGATCTAAAATATACTCTGATCTATGAGTTGTGATTTACATAAGGAATATTATTGTTATACATTAGAGTGACAAAATATTAGGTCACGCGTTTAATTTCACTAATCATTTTCTAAATTGTGTTGCTTAAAGGCAATTTAATCTTAACTTTTTATTTATTTATTTTGGGACTACATATGATTGTTTGGTACAATCTAATTATCTCATATAGATGAACGGAAATATGTTCAAAGATTTTAATGTTTGACTTAAATATTGGCAATAAGGTCAAAAAAATAGCAACGAAAGGTGCATGTAAGTCTAAAAAAAGAGACATGTTTATTTTGGGTATTCTTAAATTCAATTTAGAGATACCTAAATAAGAATCTAATTACTCTATGAGTTGAGTTCTACATAAGAGATATTTGCAAGATGAGTTCTACGTAAAAGATTTTTTTTTGTCAAACATTAATAGTGACATATAGATCGAAATTATCATATATGCTTCGTGAATGAAATTATCCTCCAATGTGTTGATTAAAGTCAAATGAATCTTAGTGGTTTTTTTTTTTTAATTTTATTATTTTGGAACTACGGAGTACCTAGTAATAAATTTGGGTCGCTTAATTATATGTGTTTGTTATGTAATAGATACATGTTTTGTCTAAGTACTCAATTATGTGTACTAGACTTCGAGTTTTCTACATTAAAATTGATACTGATTAATTGAAATAACCTTAGTTATATATAATTTTTTTTTAGAAAAAAGACATGTTCATTTTAGGTACTCCTAATAAGGGATCGAATATATAAATAAGAATCTAATTTATGCAATGCGAGTGACGTAAGGGATATTTTTGTTAAACAATAGAGTGAAGAAAATAATTAGATTATATAAATGAGTTTTATCCTTTGATTTGTGCTGATTCAAGGCGAATAGATTATATCTTTTTGAATGTTTAATAAAGATCTTCTTATTTTTTTTTATACATGTATATGTTTGGCCAAGCAATTATCTGATAAGACCTTGGTTCCCACAACAACTAATAAATAAATAAGTCAACGTTCAAATTGAACATATTTATCTTAATTAACTTGGTAATATATCCATATAAGTCTTAAATATTTAGAAATGTTTACTTTGGGTAATCCTAAATAAAATTGAAGGTATCTAAAAAATGATCTAAAATAAACTCTAGCTATGAGTTGTGATTTACGTAAGGAATAATCTTTTTAAACATTAGAGTGTCAAAAATTATTAGGTCTCGCGAATGCATTTAATTTCAATGATTATTCTCCAAATTGTGATAATTATAGGCAATATGAGTAGTATTTTAAGTAAGAGATATTTTGGTCAAACATAGAGTGACAAATGTCATTAGGTTATATGAATGAGAGCATCCTCCGATTTGTGTTGATTGTTGACAAAATAATCTCGCTCTCTTTATTTCTTTTTCTTTATATATATATATATATATATATATATATATATATATATATATATATATTTGCATCACGATATGCAAGTTTTAAAGAAGCATATTAGGTATTATTGTATTAGGCAAGTGTATCATTGTTGGTGATAAAATGATAAGAACATTAAAGATAAAATCCACCAGACCACCATTAATTGTACTTAACGATTAATTTAATTAACAAGGGTAGGTGTCATTGTTGGTAAAATGATAAAAATGCAATTAAAGATCAACCCCTGTTTCATCATGCCATAACAAGGTGGTGACACCCACTCATGATCTAGGACCACCCAATTGACAAGATTTTTTTTTAAAAAAAAAAAAATAAAAATTACTTTGTAATACTTTTGATAATCCAAAAACAAGTACGTAGATGAACAAATAATGAATTCCAATATATATACATGCACATAAATGGATTAATCATCCCAACTAATTTTTGAGCATTTTTAAAAGGAAAACATATATGTAAATGATCACTTGACATTACATTTTTACTTTAACTTTATGAAATTATTCTTTAACATGACTAAATAAAATATAGGTAGGGTATGTTCTATTCACTTGAATTTTACTTATTTAAACTTAACTAAACTAAATTCAGTATATTTGAATTTATTAAAACTTATTTTAGTTGTAATTTGAAATTGGGTAACCCTTATTAGAACTTATTTTTCCTGAACTAAAATTATCTGAACTTATTTTTCATGAACTAAACTTATCTGAACTTATTTTTCATGAACTAAACTTATTTGACCTTATTTTTCCTAAACATAACTTATTACAACTAATTTTTCCTAAACTGAACTTAATTGAACTTACACTTATTAGACCAAAAATAAGTGAAAATAAAGTAGATAGATCTTGCTATCTTTGCCTTACTTTTGCTGAACTAAAATAATTTTTATAGATATAAAATTATTTCAACTGAAATGAAATTAAGTTTACTAATTCTATATTATGAGAGCCTGTTCTGTACACCTGAGGTTATTTGTTCATTAAATAAATGAGCAAAATTTTTTGGTCATTTATTAAAAGAGCAAAAATTAATGAGCAAATAATCTCTGGTGTATGATACACCCGGATTTATATAACAAATTCTACTATTTTATCTTTTCAATAACCCATAACCATGTATTTATATACGTATTTTTATTCAGCAACGTTTTGGTGCAAGAGGTCACACCGTGTGGCAAGGGTTAACAGAGTGATTTTGTTAAGGGTTACTCGAGTTATTTAGTCAGGGGTCACTTGAGGGGTTTACTCGGTCAAGCGTTATTTGAGAGGTTACTCGGTTAAGGGTTACTCGAGTTACTCGGTCAAGGGTTACTTGAGTTACTCGGTTAGGGGTTACTCGGTGGTTACTCGAGTAACCCACCAAACTAGTTAGAGAAATAAAAATATTAAGGATAGATTTAGTAAAAAAAAATACCTTGATACAAGGAAAACTAACCCTTTTTTTAGGAAAACATGAGCTGGATTAGTTTTTGCTTTGCTTTGAGGAAATCAAGGAAACTAACCTTGCTACTTTTTCTTTTTTTTTTTGGGTAAATAATTGTATATTTTTTTTGTAACACCCCAATAATTCTCCCTTTTTCCAAACCACTTAATTTAAATAAAATAGTGGAGAACCATTGGCATGTTACCGCCACATGTTAAAACGTTAAGGCTTTATCAAAGTATTGCAGCGGAAATCCAACTTAAATCTTAAAATAATATAATTTAGAAAACCAATAAGTCAAAGCTTACAAATTGGAACCATAAAGGCCCTTATTAAACCAAACTAATATTTAAAATCCCAAAACATAATTGAAATAGTAAAACATAGATAAGTTCAACACAAAGAACGAATACTCTCAATCACACCAATCCCTTGACAACGAGTATGTCAAATCCCCGAACCTCACATCATCAAGCTAACCTGTGCAATACTGCTCCCCAATAATACAAGTGTAATAATTAGATCGTCACAGGGTCATTGAAAGGCGAAGGCCATGACCAAAAGAAAACACACACAAAAGCACGCAATTAGCAAAGCTGAGTACATACAAGCTACAACGTACAAAACCTAACATGCTCAATTAATTAAAGTAAATAAACATACAAAACGAATTCATTAATCAAGACTCCACACTTAAACAATTCAATTGACTCAACATACTTAGTAACCAATTCCAAACACTTGACTCTTTATATTTAGTTTGATTAATTTAATTTGGAGTAAGCAATAGACGAGGTTGTCCAACCCACCAAATCATTTTGGTCCCAAATGACCATTTAAAATAAAAGTTTAGTGCAATGCAAGAATGGGCGCGACTCCATTCTCACAAAGTTAGTCTAGGATCCCATCTAACTTTCATTATAAAATAAAAATGTAAATACCAAAAGAGAAGAGGACATGTTGATCAAACAAGCCTCGAAAAGCCACGGGCTACCACCGTGTACCCCAACCCATAATTGTCAATACTCTAGAAGTGCACACTTTCCAGAGTTTTATTGCTCATCCTTGTTTCACTTTACGTGATTACAATTTTAATAAATAGCCGACTCATTCAATTAGACCATACATAACAATCATACATCAATTCACTTTTAATCTTATTTAGGACAATGGTGATCACATCACAAATTGACCTTTAATTCCTTTAAACTTCCAAATTATCCAAAATTGTTGAACATAGTCAACCCACCTAGCCATTTCGGCTTAATCCACTTTTACTCAACATACTAACAAGTCATGCTTGAGTAATAAATAAAATAATAATAACCTTGTGGAATAATTAATAAATTCATTCCACTCAAACCATTCAACTCCAATCCTTCAATAATCCAAATGTAGTTAATAAACCAATCCAATAAAAATATGCTTGTATCAATATTCCATACAAACAATTAATCCAATATAATTCAACATGCTTGCATCCATAATTCCATACAAACATAATCAATTCACCAAAACATGTCTCATAAACATAAGCACATGAATTAATTAAATGTATAACCAAACAATTTCCATCCAAGTGTTCTCTAAACATGAAACTAAGTTCTTTCTTTTTGGTACCTAAACATGATACTACTTACAACGAAGTAGACATGTACGTACCTCGTATAAACAATCCTTTGTGCCACTTTTAATCACTTAAAAGTCTACTAGGGAATAATCACTTCCTAGAAAATAATCAATAACAATAAATTAATACTCAACCAAATTTCCAGCAACTTAAATTTACTTTAGACTACTTAAAAAAAATCTGAAAATTATTTAAAAACCCCTAATTAAACTCCTTTTTAATGGGTAATCACACCCTTTCATTAAAATCACAATTATACTACTTTAAATAAAATTCCAGCATTTTAAACTAATCAAAAACCCTTTAAAACTCAAGGATAAAATTTAAAGCATAAAAAAAAACTTCGTTAAAAATCAAAAACTGCCCGAAAATCATATTTAGAGGCTGAATTTGGCCACGAGAGGGTGGTGCTCACTACCAAAAGTAGTGAGTCTTTCTTAAAACATTGTTTCCACATGGAAAACACTACTTTTTTTTTTTTTTTTATCAAAATCGGATGAGTTCAGAACCTAATCGGGATTAAAACGGGATTAATATTAACGAATGGAAATCTAAGAATTAAAACACGAATTTACGTGTTCAAAATATTCTGGGATTAAGTTAAACTAATCAGTAGTTATAATCACCAAAATTTCAAACATTATTACTATAAAAGCCCTAAATCAATTGTTCGTAAAAACCCTAAAATCGTGATTTTCAATAATTAAAAACCCTAGGTTATAAAATTTACAAAATCTGAAAATTATGGCATTTATAAAATCTGAAATTATAAAGTTTAATCATCAAAATACAATTTGATACTAATTAAATTAATTTCAAACAATAAAATCAAAACCCATAAATCAATAATTATAATTACACAAATTAATAAAACAAAGGAGAAAATAAGACTAACCTTTTGTGTGGGGAAAATTTTGGGGATGTATGGGGTATTTATAGGGGAGAGAGTTGTAGGGTAAGTAGGAGTATTGAGCCTCATAAAATTAATGGGCCAATTAGGTAAATGCAATGGACTAGGCTTTGTTCGTATGGCATAGATTGTAGAATGAAAGCTCATAAAATAATTTGTACTAAAATAATTTTCGACCCAAATTAATAATTTGAAACTTTTTAAAATAAAATCCGGAAAAATACAAATAAATATTATAAATAAAATAAATTTTCATTTATAAAATATTTAAAAATACGGGGATTAAATTTTTTGGCCAATTACTTTTTTCTTATTTTAGATAAGGATATAGTCTGTTAATATCCCCAAAATAACGCCCACTTTATTTTACCTAAAATCTCACCTCTATAACGACCTCTTTCATTTGTATTTTTTTTTTCCCTTTTTTTAACAAAATATTTTAATTTTTATCCATCTTCAACCTTTTTATTTTTGTAGCCATTGTAAATTCATCCATCTTTTAATTGGTTACAAAATTGTTTTTTACATATATTATGCCTTAACAAAATATTACCATAATATATTCATAGGATGATTCATGCCTGCATAACATGAAGACTTTGTACAAAACATACTCAAAACACTTGGAACGTGATACGGGTCTGTTCACATTTACTTAATTTCAGTTCAGTTCAATTCAGTTCAGCTCCAATCAGTTCAGTTTAGTTCATTTCAGTTAGTTCAGCTCCTAATTTCCTTCTCTCATAAAATATTCATTTCAGCTCATTCTAGTTCAGTTCAGCTCCAATCAGTTCAGTTCAGTTCAGTTCAACTCAGTTCAGTAAATGTGAACAGGCCCTACTACTACAGTGTTTAATGATTAATGTATACAAAAATTTTCCATATTCTATAAGTATTTAACAAATCTGTATTAATATTTTAATTAGTTAACAAAATATATACTTAGTATATTTGAGACATTTTTTTATTGAAAAGATTAATCCCTTAAACCCCCTAGCACAAATCACGCACCCCCAAAAAAGAAAAACGGAAATTAGTTAGATTTTGGTTTTTTATTTTTTATTTTTATTTTTTTATTTTTATTTTTATTTTTTTATTTTTTTTATTTTTAATTTTATTTTTAATTTTTTTTATTTTAATTAATTTTCAACCTAAAATCATGCTCATCAAGCTTCAACATTCAACAATGACTTTTCCAAAGAAAAATTCAACAATGGCAGATGATTGATTATTCACGAATTCATATGACTATTCTAAATTAAACTAAAAATCATTTCAATTCTAAAAATTGATCCCGAAAGATCTAATAATCCATAATTTTTCAATCAAATTTTTTAACACATGTAAATTGATACAAACACTGAAATAAAAAATTAAAGCATAAAAGTGATGATTGAACATTAATCTTATTGATTCCATATGTAATTTGGTTATTGTTTATAAATAATGAAAATTGGAGGTTGAATATGGAGTGCCCCATTAAAAATAGATTAAAAATTAGGTGCACCATTGTTGAATGTTTGAAGCTATCAAAATGGGGATGGGTATACAAATGAATTTTGTTGTCAATCATTTATTTTGGATGATTTTCTTTAATTTTATAACTTTGAATAATTAGTTTTAAATTATAATATTATAACTTGAAAAAAAAATTACCCTCTAAAAGTAATGAACCAAACAACCCTTTGCTGACTGGGCGCTGACTGATCGCTGAGTTGTCATGACTTAAATGATGTGTAACTTAAAAAACTTTCAAAGGCTAAGATTAAGCAATAAAAACATCAACGGTTGAGATTTAGTCTCTTATTGTAGTCGACCATAGTCGTCCGCAGTCATCCGTAGTTGACGACTACGCAGACGTTAGTTATTTACTCTCATTTTCTAATGAATGAAGTTAGAGGTGCATATTAACATTATTTGCTGAAGTTATGATCTATTATAAAGCTAAATACATCCAATCACATCATGCGGTGTCACATTATAAGGCTTATGATTCAAACGACTACTGCAAAATCATCCAATCATATAAGTAAACTGTGGTTTTCCCTCCTTTTTAATTTTTCGATAAAAGTCAAGTGCCTTGGTCAGAAAACAATAGGCCCGGATGCCATCCATCCAGGTTGAACTTCAGTCAAGTACACGGATGGGTTCTTCTTCGATGCTTCGCTTTTCTATCACTTCCCAAAAGACTGATCGAGGTGTATCGCATGAGGTAGATGATGCCAGTTTTGATAGGGCATCCCACTGATTGTTTTTTGACCGAGGCACTTGACTTAGATGAAATTCGTCAAGGGTCCCGGCCTCTGTCCTGACCACTTGTAGATATTTGACCATAGCTGGATGGGTGGCCTCATAGTCACCACAGTATTGGCTAACGACCAACTTTGATTCAGAGCTGGCGTATATTTTCTTTGCCCCTGCCACCTTACACATGCGTATACTGGCTAGCAGGCTAGGGCTTCATACCCGGCCTCATTATTTGAGGCTTGAAACTTAATCCGAAGTTCAACCTGGATGGATGGATAGCTTATCATACATGAGGGAAAATGCAAAGTGGGAGAGGTTTAAATAGGAAAGAGAGGAATATCGAAAAAAAAGGAGGGAAAACTGAAAGGGAATTTTGGAGGGAGATTAAATGGTAGAGGCATTTGAGTATTTTAACCTTCCCAACCCATTAAACCAACCCAAATCACCTAACTTAACGTTTAATTAATTTATAATTTAACGTTATGCTTACTGTAGCAAATTAGTGAAACATTTGGGTGCACCGTTGATAATCAAAGTTTAATGATGTATACCGCTCATAAAAGTCAGAACTATGAGTGTACCAGTGATAAAATTCCATTTATTTATAATGTGCATTTTCAATTTAGAGTGTAAACTTTGAATATTTATAAGATCTAACGTAATATATGCCGAAATGATCGATTTTGAGATATATAAATATATATAATGAGTTGATGACTAACATATGTAGTATAGTATACTTAAAAGAAATCAATAGGTTTTTTATTTTTTTGAAACAAAAAGAAATCAATAGTTAGAAGGTGCACATGAGTGCACCAATCACCATGAAATTTTATTTACTTACGTACGCAATTCTACGAACATGGCAATATTTATAAGAATGAGCACATGACAATATTTATAACAATGTGCACTGAGAGCACAATGCGATATGTGAATGGTGAATGGTGAATGGTGAATGGTGAATGGTGAATGGTGATTGGTGCACATGAGTATATATTGCACTGTATATGTTAGTCATTAACTCATTATATATATTTTACATATCCCGAAATAGATCATTTCAGTATATATTACGTTAGATCTTATAAATTATTCAAAGTTCACATTTGAAATTGAAAATGCACATTATAAATAAAATTGATGAAAACTTCATTTGATGTACTTATATTATTGTATATTGCAAGTAGTAATTATTTTACCCTCTTTAATAAGGGATACACGCCAAAAAAACTTAAGTAAACCGTCAGGTAATAATAATAATCAATAACTTTTTGATGCAGCAAGTTACACCATGCGGCAGGGGGTACCCGAGTTTTTTTGTTAGAGGTTACTTGAGTTATTCAGTTAGGGATTACTTCTGTTTTTTAGTCAGGGGTTACTTGAATTACTCGGTCAGGGGTTACTTGAGCCTCGATGGGTTCGGGCAAGGGTTATTTGAGGGGTTCACGCACTCGGTTAAGGGTTATTCAGTCAAGGGTTACTCGAGTTTCTCGGTCAGGCCGCATACAAAAAATTATGACTCGAATAATCCCTGACTGAGAAAGTTGAGTAACCCCGGTAACTCAAGTAACCCCTGACCGAAAAACTCGGGTAACCCCTGACAGAGAAACTCAAGTAACCCCAGAAATTCGAGTAACCCTTGACCGAAATTTCTATAACGGATTTTTTAAATTAGTAGTATTACTTTCTTTTTAAATAAACAATTGCAATGTTGTGTGCATGCCTCCTGGCCAACGCTATAAATATAATGTTTCTTCTTGCATGGTGAAGGCGAGAAGAATAGCCATACGAATTACTTATGAGATAACCAAAAGATCAATAATTTCGTTTAAAAAAAAAAAAAGGAAAAATTCTAAGTATGGTAGTCTCCTTAGAAATCTTACTAGTGACAATTTTGTTTGTCATCTTTCTCATTCTTCTTCCTCCAAAAAATCGAAAAACTAAAGCTTATAATCCTCCTCCCGGTCCAAAAGGGCTTCCTATAATCGGAAACCCCCGCCACTTTGGCCCCTCAAATACAAATTTCACCCATTTTTATACGTTAGGCAAGACCTACGGCCCGATTTTGATGCTTCGATGGATGAATCAATCAATGATTGTGATTCAATCATCAAAGTTGGCTAAAGAGGCATTGCATACAAATGACAAATACATATGTGATAGACCAGTAACAACCGGTAGAAAAAAGGTTACCTATAACTTATTAGACTTAGGGTTTGGTCCATATAGTGATTATATTAAAGAAATGAAGAAATTAATTTCTGCTCATTTCATAAGCTCTAAAAACATGCAACCTTTTGCTATTATTCGAAAGGAAGAAGTCTCAAGGCTTATTCAAAAGGTTTCTTCTCTGTCTTGTGCTTCTAAACTTATCAACTTGAATGAATTGGTTATTAGTTATGCAAGCGCAGACCCTACGCAAGTAGGTTCAGTTTTGGCAAGAGGTACGTATGCTTGCTATTTATTCCATGCCAATTTTTTTGTTTATTACGGAGTACATACATGCATGCATATCCTAGCCTAACTTGCATTGCAAGCATGCAAGTACGTAGGATTGTTAACAAGCCGAGCCTTGAGCTCAACACTTTATGCTGAGCTCGGGCTTGGAAATCAAGCTCAAATCCCCTACACGTACATGAGCTCGGCTCAGGGCTTGGATCATCATATACTCGATCTAGCCTTAAATGTACACGTATTTATCAATACTTTCTCTGTTTTTTTATAGTTGCAACACTTCTCTTTTCACGCTTGCCGATGCATGTTTTGAATAGTTAATATCTTTAATTTGATTGCCAATATGTAAAAATTATAAATTTTAGATATTAAAATTATACAAATTGAGACGAATCTAATAAGATCCTACATGACAATATTTTTTTTATGTATAAATCGTCAAACCTAGTCAAAGTGAAACACATGAATAGTGTAAAAGTCAAACTGTTGCAACTATAAAAAAAACGGAAAAAGTATATTTTAATTGATGATTGGCTTCCCTCAAATATGGCCCAAGTATGACAATAACCCTCAATGCCTAGATTTTAATAGATTATTTTAGTTTACAAAGTGTTATATAAAAATATACATATATGAAAAAAAAAAAAATCGAGCTTGTTCATGAGTTTTCAACTCGAGTTAAGGATAGCTTAGACTGAGCTACTTAAGATCTTGAGTAAGAACTTAAGCCTGATTCAACACGCTAGGGCCAATATTTGACCGAGCCAAGCATGCTGTTGAACTACTCGATGGTCCGTTTAGTATTTTTCAAATTTTATGGTCCATATATTGATATTATGATTTATGAATGCGATTAATACCCCTTGATACTAGCTATATGCCATATATGGTCCGTTTTAATTTCGGTGTAGTTTAATTAATCAGAAAGTACATACTAGACCTTGAAAATTTATACTATAGTAAATGAAAAGACTCGAAGTTGACCATAGTGAACTATAACATGCGCATTTCACATCATAAATTCATGACGGTACAATTGTAATATAATATTTAATTAATACTTGTATAGTTTAAAAATCTCATATATTGACTTAAGCAAAGCAGTGATGATTAAAGCTTTAAATTGTTATTATTCTTACGCCATTATTGCCCTATTTTCACTTCAATTCAAGTCATTTAGTATTTCTTTTTTTGGAAGAAGTCATTTAGTATTTCGATTAAACACTATAGTTGTGTTACTTGTGTATTACGTAATCGGATTTAAGTAGATCCGATCCAGCGGGTTATTAGATTTTTAAAATTAAAATGACATTTTATTTTTACTATAATGATATTCATTAATTTTCTAATAACCTTAATATGTTGGAATGTTACCTATGTTTGATATGCAGGTACAATGCCGAAGAAATGTTAGGAAACAAATATCATAGGCTTCTACATGAAGTTGAAGATATGTTTACAGCTTTCTTCTATAACGATTATTTCCCAATTGTTGGTAATTTACTTGATAAGATCACTGGAAAATCTTCAAGGCTTGAAAGGATTTTTAAGGAATTAGATGCGTTTTTTGAACAAATCATCGACGATCATCTTGGTGATAACAAGCTTAATTCAGATAATGAAGATGTCGTTGATTTTCTTCTTGGCCTCATGAATTACAGTTCCTTTCCATTTAAGATCACAAAGGACCATATTAAAGCAACTTTTTTGGTAATTTAATCTGACTTCTTACAAAATTACTTTTGATTATTTGTAAAAGTTGGTTTTGGATATAAGCTAATTACATAACTTAGGAACAAAGTGAGGTAGGTAAATAGTGTTAAAGTTAAATGTGAACGTTAATTTGAAAAACGATGTAGAATTTAATGTTATTACATATTTTAATTTGGCTCCATGCATGTATTTTTCTTTAACTATCAAAGATTTTAAAGATTAACTAATATAGGGTACTTGATTATTAAAAACTAGAACGAAAACATGAAAGCTAATGTAAAATAACTAATAACAATAAGAGTGAACTACCATAGAAACATCCTTTAATAATAACTCAACCATAGCTTAAGCTGATAGTTGAGGCCCACAAATATGTTTAATACTCTATCAACTACCATAGAAACATCCTTTAATAATACACTATGTCGTGGCTATCTAAGAATTTTACTCAAATAACCAAAAACTTTGCATGCATGCTTGCAGAATCTTTTTGCCGGGGGAGCAAATAGCACAACAGCTACGATAATATGGGCAATTTTAGAGCTTGTAAAGAACCCAATTTCAATGAAAAAAGTGCAAGAAGAGCTAAGGGATGCAGCACAAAAAAGGGGTAGTATTTGTATAGAAGAAATCGATCTCCCAAAACTTGAATACTTCAAGGCAGTAGTGAGGGAAACATTTAGGCTGCATCCCCCAACACCATTATTAATTCCTCGAGAAGTAGTCCAAAAATGTGTTATAGGAGGATATGATATACTACCAAACACTAAGGTTTTTATTAATGCATGGGCTATTGGACGAGATCCTGAATGTTGGAAGGATCCTGAAAATTTCATGCCGGAGAGGTTTCTAGGGAATTCAGTGGATGTTGTCAAAACCGCGCTAGAAAACTTTGCAATGATTCCTTTTGGTCGTGGAAAAAGGATGTGCCCGGCCTATTCTCTTGGCGTTGCCAACCTTGAGCTCGCGCTTGCCAATTTGTTGTACTCTTTTAATTGGGAGTTGCCTCCGGGTGTAAGCAAGGAAGACATCGACAACAACGTGTTCCCTGGTATTGTGATGCATAAGAAGAACACTCTTTACCTTATTGCAAACAAATACTAATCGATATATGCACATGTCGCCTCCTCTTCCTCCTCGATCCAGTTTCAAGCAGTGGTCTTGTAAGGCTGAAAATAGTCAATTTCTGTAGAAATTTATACTATTTTTACCCTTCTCTTTGATTTTAGTCTCCAAGTACTACAATAAATCTACATGCATGCATGTTATAAGCGTAGTTTATTTGTTTTTGTTTAATTTGTTTGTCTAATTGTCTCCTTTTGTTGGAGTTATGTTTAGTTTGAGTTGTTTGAATTTAATATCTTGTAAAAATTTATTTGTTGACGTGAGAGGATGGGTGGATTATTATATTAAAATTTGAATTTTTTTTTTGTTATTTAATTTCTCATTTTACTATATTAAATGAATAAGATGGAATCATTTTCTCAGGTACAACGAATAGATATATTATCTCCGTTAACAGTTTTTTGTAACAAAGGGGGTATACGCGGACTCCTAGATAAAACTTCTTAAACATGATTATTGAAAGTTATGGACATGTAATTAACTACATTAATCAAATAAAAAAAAAGCAATTACAATTAAAAAAACACATCCTAGAACAACCACCACACGCCACCCAGAACCCACAAGGCCACAAACCACCACCCACGCTACCCAAAACTCACCGACAATCACCCACAACTCACCGACAACCACCCACGAACTGACGAAATCCACCCAAAACCGACAAATCACCACCCACAACTCAACGAAAGTCACCCACAAACCACCGAAATCCACCCAAGAATCACAGAAACCACACAATAACTATGAAAATCACCCTAGAACCACTAGATCTGAAACCCAAAAACCAAACCCATCCACAAAACTATCCCAACGAACAGCCCAAAACCACCACCACCAACATCCACCAACGAATTGAAACAACCATCCGCGAATAACACCCAACCACAAACCACAAATACAACCCACAAACCATAACTACCACCTAATCTACCGAACCCACACACAAACCACCAACATCCACCCACAATCTGAGATGAGAAATGACGATAAAGAACTAAAAGATGATGATCGAATTGAAGAAGATGAGAGATGATGATGAACATAGAGATGAAGATGGAGGATAAAGATGGTGGGTAGATGGGATTAATCTGATTTTTTGAGGGAAAAAGCTTAGATGATTAAGTTAGATTAGGGTTATAATAATTTGTAATTATGTGTAGTATTATGTGTTAATAATTTTTAAATGAGGGTATTTTGGTCATTTTACCATAAAAAAGTTACTATATTAGAAAAGAAATAGTTTTTGCAAATAATAGGTAGAACCCCTTTTTGGTAAATGTTGCAAATAACTGTTAACGAAGGTAGTAGTTTTTTTTGATTAAAAGTGGTATGAAACGATCAAGCGATGTTGTGTAAGATGAACATATGAATTACAATAAATATATGAGGAAATAGTACATACATAGCCAACACTACCCATCTAACAAGCAATAAAGGACGAACATACCAAGCAAAGCTTGATGGTGTTGGTGGGGAACTCACTTTGTGATTTTAAGATCACAAGTTCGAGCCCCACCAACTACAAAATGTTTGGGAGTAGGGGGATTCCCTTACCTCCCCCTTCTACTATCAAGCGTCGACCTGCGGAGCTGAGCTGGCTACATCTGTGAGAGGTGTAGGTTCAGTGAGGTCTTTCATCTTACTTTTAAAAAAATAAAATAAAATAAAATATATGTCCAACATTACAACAATAATATCAAATCATTTGCAACACTAATGATTGATTTGTAAGGAACAACATTCATTTCAAAGTTTCTTGTAGATTAAATTTCCGGTTGGAGTCTGATATCCAACTCGAATGTCAGCTACATGCTTAGTGATATGAGGAAACAAGCTAATACTATCCGCAAAGTCTTCCGGCATTTCAACGATCCGAAGAGAAGTAAGCTTAGTAAGGTATTGGAGACCATGGGGCACTTCCTTAAGCTTTGGAGATCGAGTAATCAAAAGGTCTTCAAGTATAGGCAAAGCACCACATTGTATTTTGACTAAAAGTTTAAATTGATTAAGGCGTTAAAATACAAGGCCTTGAGCTTCTTGAACCCTCCCTCTTGGAAGACTAACTGTTCACCATAGTATACATCTTTATTAATTCCGAGCATTGTCAAATTAGGCAAATCTTGAAGGATGTCAAATGGGATATCTTCTAGTCGCGATCCCTTGAATCGCAATTTATTCAAGTTCTCAAGTTTGCCTATCCAATCCGGAAACTTCTCTAGAGGCCCAGCCAAGTAGAGACGTTGAAGTTGTAAAGGCGGAGATGTTATATGTTGCAAGTCAAGAGGATCACAACTCTCATAGTCTACTGAAATATTGAGTGACTCAAGGCAATCGAGTTTTTCGATGGCCTTGCATAAGATCCAACTATTTTCTCTTTTGACATTTGAGATTGCCAAATACCTAAGCTTCTTGAAGGCACATAGTTGATCAATAAAGCCGTCGCTAGTGGCTATATTGACATCCGCGAGTTTTTGTAGGTTCTCCAAGCCACCTAATGCACCTTCCGGTACCCTCACCGCTCGTATCTCCCAAACCTTCAAGGTGTTATGCCATGTGTTTTGATACACAATAAGGTGTCTTAGCCTTCTTAAGTTACCAACCTCAACCGGAAGCTCACATACCGGACACTTTTTGAGATCCAAAGTTAAGAGATTGATAAGCTTACCTATTGTCTTAGGAATTCTCTTTACTTTGGTAGATCTCAAGCTTAGGTATTGCAAGAGAAAGAGCTCGCCTATCTCCGTAGGAAGTTCTTCGGCGGGTGCTCCTTGAAGATCAAGTACTTTCAAGAGGTAAAATCTATTCAAGAATGTGCTACGCAAAAGTGTAGTTGCTACTTCTTTAACTCCGAACGTGAACAAAGATCGAATACTACACTTAGTAGTAGTATTATTGATGTACCTCAAAGCTTCATTTTTAAGATTATCTTCTTGAATTGATAAGCGTCTACTTTGTATATTAATCTCACGATTCTCCTCTTCCGCCATCAAAATTTGACCAAAATTTAACTCTTCCAATTTTTGTCTTAGTATATCATGTAACAAGTCATGTACACGAATAGTCCTAGCCCTTCCACAATCGTACCACGTAGAAACTTGTACCTAGTTTCTTTGAATAAGCTCGAGCAAATATTCTTTTGCGACATCTTCAAAAGTTATCCCTCTTTTCTCCTTAATCAAGTCCTCGGCTATCCATAGCTTGATTAACCGGTTACACTCTATCGACGAACTCTCAGGAAAAATGCTAAAGTAAATCAAACACAGCTTCAAAAAATGAGGCAACCCATTATAGCTTAGTAACAAAATCCTCGAAATGTTAGATAATTGTGGATTTTGTTCAAGCTCACTACCAAGACTATCCCGGAACTTCTCCCACTCGGCGAAGGCCTTGGCTTTCGTCGATAATAGACCACCCAATGTGACAAGCGCCAGTGGTAACCCGCCACACTTGGCAATAATACTATGCGTTACCTCTTCTAACCATTGAGGGCATTGACCGCCTTCAAATGCCTTGTTACAAAAGAGTTCACATGCTTTGTTATGAGGTAGAAGTTGTAACTTGTAAATGTGATTTTTAGTCCATGATCCCTTCCAATTGAGAGCCACATTTTCTTGCCGTGTTGTTAGTACGATCCTGCTACCGTTGTCGTCGCCGGGTAAAGCGTTTTTCACGTAATTCCATAGCTCCGGCTCCCATACATCATCAAATACAACCATGTACCTAAATTGAAAATTCAATAAACCATAATTTCAATTATCTATAACTATATAAAGTATTCATTATAATTCTACTTTGTATTATGTTAGACTATACTTTGATATATTATTGTTTTCAACTAGAATTTTGACTATTACGGAGTAGTAAAGTGGATGATCACTACAGGATTATGATCTACTTGAAGGTATACATTGTTTACATTTTTTTTTTTTTTAAATTTGTAGAAGAAATTTTGTTTATAGTTTATGAAAAATATGCTTTCTTCGTATTTGAAAATTTGACTTACTAATATTTATGTGATCTAAATAAAAAAATGACTGTATTTAATGATTTATATAGAAGAAATATAGCTAGCATGCATATAAGGTCTTCTTAGATTTGTTTTAATGTAAATTTTTAAAATCTAATTATTCTTTTACATATTACTTCCACATATTCAGTTGAAGATATTAATACTTAAAGACAAACACAATATTAAAACCTTTTAAAAGAAAACTTTCAAGAACAAAAGGACTAAAGGAGTATATATAATGCATTTTTTTTTGTGTGTGTTTGTACATGTTTCATTTACCAAGTACCATTTAACAACTTGAAAAAACTAAATTTATCAGAAACAAAAAACATTAGACTTTTTTTTTGGCACAAAACTTATCTTTGGTCTAGTCAGCAAATTGGCAAAAAACTAAATACTTGAAAAGTTTTACTTCTACACTTGTTAAATAACTTTTTGGTCATCGATCAATATCTCTAATTATATAATCCGTATTTGGAAAAATGAATTAGCATTGGGAGTTTGAGACTAATTTAACAACATTTTTAACACTAGCTAACATGTAAAATATTTTTGATAACAAATTAGTTAATTTAAATTTGAAGTCAGAATTATGAAAATAGAGCAAAAGCAAAGTCAAACTATTACGAGTGTTAAGATACGAGGAAATTATATACTTTCGTACCTTTTCTCTTCTAAGAAGGTCCGTAGTTCAGCAACTAATGACATTTCATCCATTTGACGAACTTGAGCAGGAATAGGTTGCATAGCACTATTGTAAAACTCTTGAAGCATCCTTCTAAACACATCCTTCCTATTGTAAAATTGAGTTACATTAACCCACGCACGTACATAGAAGTGTCTCTTCATCTCTATGTTGTCGTACACCTTCCAAGCAAGAGTAGTTTTTCCGATCCCTTCCATACCAACAATCGATATTATCGAGCACCTTAGATCTATCATATCCAAATCTAAAAGCTTTAAAATCTCACTTTTAGGATCCTCGATCCCAACAAGATCGGACTCTCTAGGGTAGAGAAATCCAACCCTAGGATCTTGCCACATATGTGCACGTGCACGTGGTGATTTACTTGTACTTGTATCTATATCTGTATCCATATCCATATTTTGACCAATTTTCTCCGTGATCTCAAGATTGTACAATACTTTTCTTTGTTGGATTTCAAGGACTTCCGCTTTGATATCAGCAATGGACCTAGCAATCTTTCGACGTGGGAACCACTCTTTAATATATTGAGTAGGTTGACATGAGAGTATGCTCAAGCAATATAATTCGTCAGCTTGATTTTGCAGCCGTGTGTATACAAGCATAACGTGCTCATCGATAACGTCCTCCATTCGGTACGCAACGTCTCTCACTTGCCTTACCCAAGCCTTCACAGATTCACTTCTCTCGGCTCGATCCTCCGCATCTCTAAGGAAAGCTGTTATGATTTGTAGTTCATTCGTAATAGATTCAAGTTCTCTTGAAAGACCCCCCTCAAACTTAATTTCATCTGTTATTTTTTGTGTTATGAGACAAGTAATCTTAAGAATTACTGTGGACATAATTGCCTCTACCATTTTTACTTGGCTTCTCAAACTCACAAATCACAATACATGCTACTGGGTTTATATAGTTCTTTATCTGTTTATTTCATTTGACACATTTTGACTTATAACTCTGTCAATAAAATTTATTTTAAGTAATTTTTGTGTAATAAAAAAAAAAAAAATTAAACGAGTTGACTGACGAGTTGATAAAGAAGTCGTTGTGACAGTTTAATTAAATAAAAGGCCTCGAATCTTAGCCTTAAAATACATAATTAACAATAATTGGTAAAGGTTTCCTTCATTATTCATCTATTGAACTAGCTATTGCTTTCGTCCATTATTACTGAGTTAGAATCTAATAGCTTAGTTAAGTTGGAGGATAATATTTACAATAACTTTGGATTATTTAATGCTTCGCCTTACGAGTATTCTCTACCCTTTGCCGTAATTACAACCAATTAGGTTAATTTATAGTTTTTAATGAAACCACTGATGGTATGAGCAGTGGCGGATCCAGGATTATCATGTAGGGGTAGCACCATACTAGAAACTAAAATTTCTATTAATTAGAATTTAAGTAACCTTTCTTCAAGCAATAAGTTAGATGAAAAATATCGAAAATTGTCAATTTGAGTCAAGAAATTTTTTTTACAAGTGTGTGAGAATTAAACCAAAAAAATAATACAATAAATATTTTTGTTGAAAAAAAAAATTGTTCAATTCATCCCTATTTAATATTTAATTTAGGTTTAGCCTTGTTTAATCTATAAGGTAGAAGAAATTGGTTTCTAAGAAAATTGATAAAGTGGTAGAGATTAAAATAAATAAATAAATAAATAGAGTGAGACAAAAGTAAATATATGTAGGCTAAAGCAAAAGAATAAAAATTAATAAGTGACTAATGTGAGGTATCGAACTTGCAACAACTTGTCAGCCACCTCCCACCATCAACCCAATTCTACCGCTGCGACAATAGTAAAAATATAACTTACTTTTGCAAAATTTAATAATTATACTAAAACAACAATTTTTTTTAAAAAAAAAATCAGGGGTAGCACGTGACCCCCCTGGTTCCTTAGTAGATCCGCCAGTGGGTATGAGGTGCTATAAAAAAAAGATGTGATATTATCATTTATATGTGGAATCTACTCACACAAGTGACTTTTTGTAAGAGCTGCCATCAGTGACAATAGTTTTTAACAAACTTTTAAAACTTTCCCTAAAAAATATTTCCTCCTACATTTAAAAAAAGACATAGCTAGTCACGCCTGTAGCCACTAGACACTAGGTCAGGTTAATTTGAGTCAAGACACATTTTACATGTCAAAAGACTAAAAGAACGGTAGGTATGACGCAGTCAATTAAGAACATAAGTTTTTATGGTTGGCGTTAGGCGCAGGGTTATTTCACGGTCATATATTTGTGGAAAAATACGACAAGGCATGCATGCATGCATGGTGTGGTTCAACATAACAAAAAATGGCAAGATAGATTTTGGCATAAGCAAGTAAGCGTAACATAGAACAGACATAATATGCACGTGATTTCAAGCCTTACTTGGCCTGATGAAATTGTATACTTCGTATGTCACAAGTTCAGAACACAAAATTAGTGAACTGGGTTGCTTTAACGTGACTACATGAGACACTACATGACATGGCCCAAAACCATGTCTCCTATTGATCATAATTAACCCTTTTTTTTATATAGCGGAATAAACGATTTAATTTGTAGTTGGTCACTTTTAAATCAAATATATTGGTGAAATATGAAATTAGCAACTATGAGACTAGGACTCTATGAACATCCTTGGCTTTTCTAAATGATCTAATGGTACATTATAATATTGTATCTACCAAAAAGCTATAATAAACGTATTAGGGGTTATAATAAATAAATCATTAGTGTAACCAAAGAAAAAAAATAATTAACAAGTAGCAAAATACAAGGATTCGATAGTAATTAAAGACGATTATTATAAATCAATTTGCATGGTTCCACGAACTTGCTTCGTCACTAGTGCAACTACAACAAAGGTACGTAGTAGTAAAATAAAATCGACGAGCCAACGGGAAATATATAGCGGTTTTGGTTTTACTTATACTAAAATCATTTATTTTGAAAGTGAGCTAGCTATGATGTGATTTCAAACCTAAATCTTGTCGTATTAAAATAAAAATAATACGAAGTATAAAGTATATACGTATGAAGAAGATGAACATAATACTTAGTATTTTTCTAGGATGCCTTTCATTATACTTCGTATTTTTTATTACAGTGTTAATAAGATTTGTGTACATGTTCCTAGGTTATTTTGTACTTCGTATGTCACTACTGCACATTTGATTTAAGGCCTTTTTAAAAATTTTGGTCTAAATACCTTTATCCTTCTTTAGTCGAATATTTGATACTTCTTCCATTTTTTTTTAGTTGACACTGTTTGACTTTTACACTTTCCACACAACACGCTTTGACTCGCTTTTGTGGTTTATGGATACAATAAAACATATTCATGTGGGATCTTGTTTGAATCGCTTCAATGTATATTTTATTAATATCCACTTTTTATAGTTTTACAATTTTTATAGTTATTGTCTCAAAAAAAAAAAAATGTTCATAGTTAGAGAAATTAATCGTTAAAAACATACGTTGGCAAATATGATAATAGAAAGGTGTCAACTAAAAAAACAGAGAAAGTATAATACAACTAAACAAGTGATCGACTTTGAATTTTGATTCGTTATTAAAAACCAATCCCACATTCCCACTTCACTTTTAAATGGTCTATTATCGATATGGTGTAACTAAGTTCTTACGGGAGTATATGATAACGTTCCTTAAGGTTAAAGCTGAAAGTAGAAAGCGGATGATTATTTGGGGATAAATCAAAATAGAAATATGCGGCCTAATATTTAAGGATCGATGGAGATGGAGTGCTAATTTACTATCCATTCCAATCCTCATCTAGATATATTATACTAGTACTCAAGGAATCATGAAGATATTATTGGCTAGGGTGAGAATATTATCATATTGGGTATAAGTAATAAGTTGAAGTTAATTTCTTTATTTGTAGATTTCTTACTTCAGGAGTATCAACTATATCCATATATTTCTGATTCCTTTGATGATCTAAGAAGAAAAACTATAAGAATCACCTTTATTTGTGTATAAATTCACGCATGTGCTTAGTTGTTACTTGTGATTTCAAATTATTCAGAGTATATGGCTAGATAGCTACATACAATGGTGCTCCAATTATGAATAATAATTTATTTACACAAAATCATTCAATTATAATTGTTTCCTTTACAATTTAGATTTATAGAAAAATTAGCAACAATTTTGTGTATAAATACTGATAGGTTCTAAAACTTCATATTAATAGTATAGCTGGTTCAAAAGAGAATGGTAAGCTAAAGTTGCTCTTGTTCAATTATATGTAGTAATCAATTTGATTTATTGAATTCAAGGTTTTTAGGGGTAATTTCTTTTATAATAACATATAATTATAATTTTTTTTATCAAATTGTTTGATATATAAATATATTCGTATTCGTTTGTAATAGGATACATACTTTTTGATGTTGGTTTATTCACTCATCTTGATGACATTGTGGAATGAAGTACATGCTCAATCCGAACAATCATTCAATTTGTTAGATTTTGGAGCTGTAGGAGATGGAAATATAGATGATTCTCAGGTAAATTTCCACGAAAATCTATTTTAAAAAAATCTTTTTGTGTTTCTTGGAAAATATTATAGAAATAATAAATGTGAAATTTTACAGGCATTGACAAAAGCATGGGAAGCAGTTTGCGTAGCAAAATCTCCGAGTAACACTCTTCTTGTTCCAAATGGAAAAACCTTTTTAGTAAAACCATTGAAGCTTCAAGGTCCATGCAACTCTTCTAATATCAATATTGTGGTAATGAAAATTTCTCTGTACAACAAAAATGAATGTTGCATTTAAATTGCTACGTATTTGATGTCTTTTTTTTTTGGGTTTAAAAACTACTTATTAGCTTGGTATTTGATTTTTATGAAAAAGTGAAATTACTCATCCTAACAACGTCAAATCCAAATATTTTAGATAAAAATTCAAATAAATCTCATGTTGATACAATTATACAAACAGGGATTTAAAATAAATCTCAAATTAATACAAAAAGAGATTTTAATGAGAATCCAAAATAATTTTCAATATTTTTACTTTAGGCACATTTAATTTACAAACACGATAGTTTGATCATTAATATATTCAACTAAATAAGTATTTCCTGTACAAGTAATTTTTATTTTTTTTAACAATTCTAATATGAGAATACTAAATTTATACAGAGTAAATTAAATTTTCCTCTTTCATTTTGTTTATATATACTTGAGTTTTTCAAATTAAAAAAAAAAAATGTACTTGCTCAGCTCGTCTCATAAGGTCCACATAAAAATCCTAGTAACTATCATCGTGTTACATTTCAAGGCTATTGATCATTTTATAAAACAAGATTTAGCACGTAAATTTATTACATGCAAATTATGTGAAATTGTATCCTAAATTCCTAACAATTTTGAAGAAAAAATGATGTAGATTTTGGGAAAAATCATTGGACCAAAATCACTATCTGATTATCCAACACCAACACCAGATAGTTGGTTGGAAATTTCAAAGGTTGATGGACTGTATGTTAATGGAGATGGAATTATTGATGGTAGAGGACAAGTTTGGTGGAGCACTTGCCGAGTGAGTTCACCACCCACATAATCTTTTTTATTACTCCGTATCTTATCAAATACTATGTATTATGATATATACTCCGTACTTCATATATCTCAATTAATACGAGTAATATTATTTTTTTCTTATAATTTATTCATTTATTTATTTATTTTTCGCAATATTGGACAGGGAAATGTTTGTCCTCGAAGACCAGCGGTAAGCTTCATAACGCCTCTACGACTATAATTAAGGGTGTTTAATTTGTTTATAGGATAAGGAGGAACTAAAAACGAGGATAGGATCGAAGAAATATAGTGTTTTTAAGGAATGTGGATTAGAGAAGGAGGGATTAAGGATATGGATAAAACACCTCCTTAATCCAATTAAATTACGGAGTATATACCTAGGAATGAGTTGGACATGTGGTATAAAGGTAAAGGATTAAAATGGGAAAAAAAGACAAAGTTACCCTTTAATTAATAAAAAAAAAGTGAGAACGTTCAACATGATTCAATAAGTTTGGGAAATGATTTTGGCATACCAAAAAATAATTTGGCACATCATCAATTATGAGATATATATTTTTGTATGCTCTTATTGTTACACTAAGAGGTGCGCCCAATTAAATCAATTAAAGGCGAGCCAAAATCAGTTTTTAATAAGTTCCAAAATCAATTAAAGGTGAGCCAAAATCAGTTTTAAATAAGTTTTGGTAAGCTCACATAACTCAATTATGTTCTAATGGATGAAGGGAATAGGATCGTATGATAAACTTTTTTTTTTTTTTTTTTTTTTTTTTTTTTTTTTTGGCAACCCTAATACTAACTATAATTTACAATTAATTGGACAGACGGTAGCATTCATAAATTGCAACAACCTAACTCTTCGAGGCTTAACATTTCTAAATAGCTCAGGAAATCATATCTCCATTAGAAGTTGTAACAGTGTTATTATTTCACGTCTCACAATACAAGCCCCTGCGGATAGTGTCAATACAGACGGTATTGACATTACTTTTTCAAGTTTTGTCGCGATCAACCAATGTTACATTGCAACAGGTAAGTACCCATAAAATGTAAGGACATTTTAAATATTGTAAGTGAATACTCGTTGTCAATATTTGAAGAGTTTATTCCACTTATATAATGAAAGTTTTCTTATAAGCGAAGTGTATAATTATTGCTACAATTGCATAATCCAAAGTTGAGCATGCCCACGAGTAAATTAAATATGATGTACTTCATATCATATTATTATTATTATTATTATTATTATTATTATTATTATTATGTTATTGATGACTTTAAACAATTACCTATTTTTACAACATATGGAGTATTAATAATCTTTTTTACTTTTGAATTTCACAAATCCTATAATGTTTATTGATATATATATTTAGCATGTTGAGTGAACTAATTTTACCAAATTTTACAAGTTATTTATCTTTCTATTGTATAATTTTCTCACTCGTATTTAACAATATCCTAATTAGGTGATGATTGTGTTGCTATAACAAATGAATCACATGATATAAACATAACCAAAGTTCATTGCGGACCAGGGCATGGCATCAGGTGACATTTTTATAATTCTAATAATAAGTCATTTGTAAGAATATGAATGCTTTTTTTTTTTTTTTTCAAATTTAGACAATTTTGTTTGATAATGATTTTAGTAAATATTAATGGAATGACTTCAATTGATACCTAAATTCTGTTGAGATACCAGTATTGGAAGCTTAGGCAAAGGGGGAGGCAATGATACTATACAAAATGTACATGTGTGGAATTGTACCTTCAAAGATACACAAAATGGCGCCCGAATTAAAACGTGGCAGGTAATCATTATGCACAAATTACACTGACATACTTTTAAGATTCGGAAGGAGTATTGGTAATTTTTTTTACCACCTATTATAGATTTTAGACTAACAATGTGTGTTTGTTCTTTTCAATAAATCCTTGAATTAACTTTTTTTTTTTTTTTTTTTGTTTGCAGGGAGGGTTAGGATTTGCTCGAAACATCATCTACGAAGACATTTTGTTTGAAAATGCTTCTAACCCCATCATTATTGACCAATTCTATTGTCCTGGACAACACTGCAAAAATCAGGTAAACAAAACATAGTATATCTTCAACCCCACGCTTATTGATCTTATTAACACTCATTCATCTTTTGGCTTTTGGTAACAAGTAAGATAGTACTAAACATACGCAATAAGAATTAATAATACGAAGTATTAATTTGTGCAGACAAGTGCAGTTAAAATAAGTGATGTTGCATTTAGAAGAGTTTCAGGGACATCGCAATCAGAAAATGCAATTGTATTACATTGTAGCCAAAGTTTTGGATGCTCAGTTCAAATTGAAGGAGCTAATATTACATCTTCTAAGCCTGGGGAACAAACTTCGGCTGATTGCTTCAATGTTCAAATTCAAAATGGAGACTTGTCTAATAATGTACCAAGTTTAGAGAATTGCCATTAATAATTGTCATTGTTAGTGCAAAAAAGTATCAAAAGCAAGCAATTTGTTACGACGAAAGGATTAGAATGTCGTTGCAAATGTCTTGTTATAGCGTTGTACTTTACAAATTATACGGAGTAATGATTTAATAAAGGGCAAATTCTAGTAAAAGATTGTCTTATACGTTTCTTTTTTTATTTATTTTTTTTTTTTTTTTGGAATAACGTCTTATAAATAAAAATAAAATAAAAATAAATAAATAAACTGAATTGGATTGCCCTGCGAGAAGTGTCAATTCATTCTGACAATAAAATCTTTCGCCAAACCTTAACAAAATCATTCAAGATTACAACATCTGACAAAGTTAAATAATAGAGTAAAATAAATAAAATGACAAAAAGGTTGTTTTTCCTCTTTTGGTAAAGGTTACCTAAGTAATTTTTAAAACATAATTGATAACATAATTCATTAACTTGTAACATTTAGGTGTAAACACCCAAATTTCTCTCAATTTTCTTGTACATGCACAAAAAATCTAACCTTGTGTTACAACCTTCAAATAATCAAATCCTCTCTCCTCCTAATTTTCCTCCATTGTTAATCTCCTCCTCTCCTCCCTCCTACCAACAATGGGGAAGAGGGACCTTGAGACCGGCATAGGCGGTACATTCTACCACTACACGCCACCACCGCCACCTATCCACCCACCGCCTAGGGAACCATATCTTTCATGGCTAGTCCCCCTCATCTTCATAATCGACGTAGCTTTATTCGCGTTAACAATGTACGAAAACAATTGCCCTGAGACCCTTGTTGATGACCCTGATCACCAATGCATTTTTCAGGAAAAATTGAGCAGATTCTCCTTTGAGCCTCTTAACCGAAACCCTCTCCTTGGCCCTACTACCTCAACGTAAGTCTCTTCTTTTTCCTATTTATTATGATATCATGCATTTCATGAATTTTGCCATCATTATTTTAATTTCAACTCATGGATAGAGTAGATAAAAATTTAATGTTTGAATCTAAGATTGTTTATTTTTTTTATTTTTGATTGTTAATTGTTTTGTCATACGGGTTCAATAAATTGATTGCATCTCATTTGGAAAGAATTGGAGGGTGTTTTGAATGATTTTCAACAAAATATTATTTAGAATGAAAAAAAAATCCATGTTTTATTTAAAAAGCAATATAATTAACGATCAATATTGTTTATCAATTTTAAATGCCAATGCAACAAGTCAATCCCGTAATAAATGTGCAGTTTTTTTTTTTTTTTTGGTGTTTCACGCGGTTCACCCTTTGGGCTAATCCGAGTTCGAGGCTCAGTTTTGGGTGTTTAGGTTTCACTCCCCTACTAAGTGCAGCTCCAATCACCATTTGCACCAACAACCCATTGGTCATCAATGTGCAAAAGTTTAAAAGACAATAATTTACTAAACTCCTAATGTCGGTGATAATTTGATTCAGGCTGCAAAAAATGGGAGGACTTCGGTTAGAGCTAATATTACAAAATGGTGAATGGTGGAGATTATTTTCTTGCTTATGGCTTCATGCTGGAGCTGTACATTTGATAGCTAATATGATCAGCCTTCTTTTCATAGGCATTCGTGTCGAAGAAGAGTTTGGATTTTGTAAGTGATTTACAGTAAGATTTTGTTTTCTCTAAATCACTTGGAATTATAAGCATGCCAAGCTAATTCTCAACTGAGATATATAATCTCTTACAACCTGTTTGGTAAGCAATAATAAAAGACGACAATAACAAAAACGAGTTTGCTAGTAATTTTGTAAAGAAAGCTTCAAAACAATGTACAAGATACATGTAACTTAAGTACTCTGGATTTAAAGCTAGATTGAAGCCGAATGAAACAGGGGAAAAACTCCTTATTTCTTATCTTAGTATCTTATACAATAACAATGAACATGTATGTATACTTCTGTAAAATTTCAGGGAGAGTAGGACCACTGTTCGTGCTATCTGGATTAGGAGGAAGTTTGATGTCTTGCCTGCATGCCCTCCGCCACCAAAAAATCGGGGTGGTTTCAGTTGGTGCCTCAGGCGCACTTTTTGGACTTCTTGGTGCCATGCTTTCGGAGCTCATAACTAATTGGACTATTTACGCCAACAAGGTCACTTTGTCATTTCTTTTGTTTACTACTCCCTCTGTTTAATATTTATGTTTCAAAATTCTTCTTTGCTGCTAGATAGTTGATGATGTAGGTTTCGTTTTGTGAGAGGTAGGAAGTTTTTCGCTTTTTGGATGTGATTATAATTTGCATGGAATCAAAAAAGGAACATTTCTGAGATTGACATTATGATTTTTGTTGCAGTGTTCAGCAATTTCATCACTTACGGTAGTGATAGCCTTAAACTTGGCAGTAGGATTGATCCCAGGGGTGGACAGTTCAGCACATATAGGAGGTTTCGTTTCGGGGTTTTTGCTGGGTTTTGTCCTTCTAATGCGACCTCAATTCGGTTATGTTAACAGCAAATACCTTCCTCCTGGCTACAAACAGAAATCCAGGCACAAGTGCTACCAGTATTTCTTCCTCATACTCGCTCTCATCGCCTTGATCGTTCTGTAAGCCTTATGCAACAACCCTTTCTTCACTCTTTTCCATTTTTTTTTTCTTTCTTTTGTTAGGACATGTAGATTAGAGAACTTAAAAGAGTAATTTACTGTCTTAATCTTTGTAATCTACAGGTGTGTGTGTGGATTCACAGAGCTTTTTAAATCGATCGACAGAGAAAAATCAGAGTTAGCTTTAGGTTAATAGACTAATTATGTTTATGACAACATCCATGGGCAAAAAGATTTCATCATCAGTAATTGTATCAGTGCTCTACACAGAAAAATACTCTATGTGGATCACCAAAAATGAAAGAAATCCAGATTCGTGGAGCTTATATGAACCTTACTGCTAAGTTTCTTTGTTCTCCAGCCTTTTTTTATTGCCCAATTTTCTTCTTTTCCTTATCATTGTATTATGTTCATGTATTGGTTTCAACAGCTTAAGTAGTATTTTGCATTTGTTATTTGTGCTTTAGTAGTTTTTCATTGGTTGTTAGCAAGATGAACATAACTGTGTTCTGTACTTCTGTTCCTCTAAATATTCAGCTAATTAGTGTGTTAAGATAGTTGTAAAGACATCTATGTATGTATACAATTACTTCTATATCTCCTTTATCGAGTACAAAGGTTCAGTCGAAAGCTGAGCAAAGTGCCTCATCAACTTTCCATAACGTTACCAATCTACATGTATATTCAAGATGATATTGTAACCAATACTATAGCATAACTATCTACATATTTTAAATGATGACATTCACTGATCTGCATATATCTCGCATGAATCTGACTTACCAAAAATGTTGTACCGGTTGTTTGCTACATTGTCATATGCAAAATCACGAATGAACCTGAGGAAGTTACCAAGAAATAGAAGTTAAAGGTCATATTAGAGACTCGCCAAGCTGCAAATGAGAAGTATGTATCATTTAATTTCTTAAACAGCAACAAAAAAGAAAAGGTTACTCACAGAGGTACAAGATTTAGAAATAATGCCAACTGTGGGAATGGTAAATTAATGTATTCCATGATCTTCAATACAGCTTCAGACTTGATGTAAGATCTGCAGAAAATAAATGTTTGATTTTAAAGAATTTATTGGTTCTGAGACACATATACGGTTAATGTTGGTAAAGATTATCATATGCAGCAAGCTAGCAACAATCACATTATCCTGAGTGTATGGTGATGCAAAGAGTGAATGACATGAAGTTAGACACTGAAAAATTCAAGAAAATTTGGTGAATTCAGCATAATACATATCAGTGAATACTAAAGAAAAAGAAAAGTTCCTAATTTTCATTGATTGTGTCACATTACTCACATACATTTCCTACATGACTCGATACAGATTGGTTTCTTCTCAGTTCTCATACAGGTTTATGAATAGACAGAGCAGTGAATCTCGTTCTACATTCTACTCTAGAATAGTAGGCCAATAAACTAAAATGATCTCAAGAAAAACTTGTCCTTCAATTCAAACTAATGTACTTATGCATTTAGCTTCTAAGGCTATATATAGCATACCTCTCTTTCTCAACCAGGACAACACTGGATATATCATCAGGATCTCTTCCTGATCTCCTTAACAACATCTTTCCCGATTCACTTTGTAAAGCTTCGTATCTAATATTCCTGCAATTATGCCCAAGAAAAATTTTCTTTTACTTACAAGACATGCATGTAAATAGAATATCGTACTAATAGAATACTGCCTATAAAGCACAAGGCAAACATTTTTTTTTTCGTTTCTTACAGACAATCATGTAATACAATCATAGGACTTCCTTCTGATACTAAGTCACTGATATGATAGCTTCATAAACGGAGAAAAAAAGGTAGTGATCTTCGAGGAGAAAGGGAAGCAACCAACCTATTGCGATCATTGTCACGAACAAACTTCACACCACCATTACACAGGTTGCAAACACCTGATACATGACAGGATAGTTAAGACTGTGCTCTTACAAAACGCTCTCCCAATAAATCACCCTTAATTCTATACAAGGCACCTCTATATTACCATACAGTATGAACTGAAATTTTGACATTGTAATGAAAATTCAATGTTATTTCTTTTCGTGAACAGAAATTCAAAAGAATCCCAATCAATCAATTGTACAAAATTGCAAATCCACCAAACCCTCAGATTGAATCAAGCACAATCCAATAGCACTTTAAGCCATTAATATAGCTAAACACCGTTTAATGTGAATCCTCCACTTATAAAAATTATTCCTGTCATTTGGATTTAGTTGTCACATTACTCGCTCGCTCATGTTACGCTACCAACCTTATTAGAGGTGTCAAAAGCACACCCGACCCGACCCGACCCGACCCGATCCGAAAAATATCCAAAATAGATTTGAACTCGCGTGGACATAACAATTTAGTATAACTTAACTTTAAAAATTAACCCGACCCGACACAACCATATCAGACCCGATCCGATCATCCGAATTGACACCCCTACTTATTATTAATTCTCAACGGAGAGAGTAATCCCATCACCTAATTTCAAACCCACAAAATAATAATGAAGAAATTCATGAACAAAACCACCAAACTTTGATATCAACAAAATAAATTAGAAATTTATCTTCAAAAAATAAAAATAATTACCATCATACAACATAATTGGGCGGGGATCTTTGTCAAAGAAGTTAGAAGTGGCTTCCACCCAATCCGCTGTATCGCCGGAGACACGTGTCGCCGAAATAGTTATCATCGGAATTCGACGAGAAACCGTCGCTGCTAAGCTTAATCCGCCGGCAAACATCGCCGCCATTTGTAAAAAAAAAAAGAGAGCAGTTTTTCTTGTTACCGTTTTTGGTTGTTGTTTAAGAGTTTACTTCACTCTTTAAGAGTTTAAGATGAAAAAGGCGTGTGTGGGGGTGATCCACGTGGATATTTTGTCACCATTTACCGATTTTAAGGTGTATTTTGTTCATTAGAATTTTTACCCCTTAATTAAATTTGTTTATTTTTTTTAAAAAAAAAAAAACCAAAGCTTATAATGTTCAAAAAAAAAAAAAAGACAAAGCTTATAAATACAGGGATTATTCTTCAAAAAAAAATTGTTTTAAAGGCCGAAAATTTGACTATTTTCGACCCTTTTCCTTTAATTTCATTATGTTTTTGTTACTCGTATTAAATTCAATAAATCTACATTCTTTGATGGTAGTAAGTACCCCCTTATAATGGGTCTGAGTGTAGTAAGTGTTTCTATAGTGGGTTTTGTTTTTGTTTTTGTTTTTGTTTTTTTATTTTAGTGTAGTATGGTTAAAGTTGCTTCATGGGTAAAGATTTGTGCGGGATCGAGAAAGAGGTTAATCCTTCGATTACAATCAAATGAATCAGACGAAAATTTTCTTCAAGACTACAACAGATCGATAGAGCCCTCGTCGAAAAAGGCTATAAATCACAACGATATGAAAGAGGGAATGAAGAATATACAATTTGCAACAACGATCGTACCTCTGCTGAAAGGATATTTTTATTTGATTCAATTGTCATGCATTTATTATATTTGAATGTCTTTGTAGATGTCGTATAACTTATTATTTATGAATCAATCTTTATTAAAAAAAAGTTAAAAAAATTCTTCAAAAAAAAAAAGAAACAGAGGGATTATTCTTTCCGTCCTTATTACTTGCCCCATTGTCGATATTTAAGTCATGTCCTGCACAAATTCTTATATGTGGCTGACCACACCGTGTGACCAACTATTATAGGGTTACTTCGTTAGTGTTATAAGATGTACTCGGTCAATTTTACAGGGATCATTTTATCAATGTTATAGGGGCTACTCATTCAGTATTATAGGGGTTACTTCGTCAGTGTTATAGGATTTATTTTGTTAATTTACAAGTGGTCATATGGTGTGTCCAGCCGCACACAAGATCGCTGCATGTCCTGTTAAAAAAAAAAGTAATACAGTCATATGATATTTTTGAATTCATGTCATTGTATACTCCCTCTATGTTTTAATAAGTGTTACAGTTTGATTAAACACGCATGTCGAGCCACTATTTTGACTATTATTTTATCTAATTATATATGTTAGTAAAATCATATAAAATCTTATAATATGAAAGTATACATTACAACGGATCCAACCATATATTATACAATTACATTTGTTTTTTATATATTGGTAAATTAATCAAGTCAAAACTATTATGTGAATAGTGAAAAAAGTCAAACTGTAACACTTATCAAAACACGGAGGGAGTACTTTATTAATTTTCAATTTTTATAACTTTTAGCTGTAAGAAATGAAGATATATATTTTAAGACGCGTTTTAGAGATATGTATATAAATTTTTTTATGTTGATCATTTATGAGCAAACTCTAACCCGAGCTCTATTTCTAAGTCTCAACAAGCTTTGAGCTCGAGTTGAGCCTAAGCTCAATATTGTTCAATGAGTAGGCTCGGTCTCGCGACTCGGCTTATCAACATCGTTAAGGTGAAAGTTCGGTTTATCAATGGTACATAATTGTAGGCTTATAGCTACACAATAAAAATTACCTAAAGAGAAATGGCCCATAATCTTGAAGCCCAAAAAAAAAATCCTTGCTTAAACAGTTAAACTTGTAATTTCATTGAAGCTAAAGTCTTACTAACAGTTAGCATCGTTTATATTTTTCAACACCAGAAGGAGGAGGAGGTCGAGTCACCGGGCGTCAAATCTCGCCGGAATCTGGTCAAAGGAGAGAGAGAAAATGGCGTGGGTTAGCGATCAAATTGACGCGGTCAAATCCATTCAGATCAGACAACTTGTTCATCAAGCCGTCAGTCTTGGTTCGTCCTTTGTCCCCTTCGTGTTTTTCAATCCTCAATTTTAACCTAAAATTGTTCATATTTTGCTTAATTCATCGATTTTATTTTGGTGTTTAATTGCATACGACTGTTGCTCAATTGGGGTTTGCTCTTTTATTAGGGTTTTGGAATTATATGTTAATTATTTGAGATTTTGTTATGATTGGTGTTAATTTGTTTGATTTCATGGAAAAGTGATTTTTTTTTTTTTTAGGGGTAATTGAGTCATGCTTGATTTCAGCATTGTTATAGTTCTGGGATTTTAGGTATCAAATTGGTCAATTTGTTACAAGGGAAGTAAAATGATTTGTAATTCAAATAAATACTCGTTGTTGAATTCAAGGTGTTGGAGAAATTACATTAATTAACAGAGTTCATGGCGTAGAGCCCTGTAGAATCCGACATATAAACGTTTTACATTCACTAAGACGCTTTCCCAAACTCCTGCTATACTTGAATGAACATTAGAATGGAGGGTGCATCAATGTGGACATGGAGCCAGGAAAGCAAAGTAAGGGGGAATTTGGGAGATATATATTAGGATAGGAGTAGTAGTTGGTTACAAATACGATTAGGAGATATATTAGGATTAAGATTTTTAATATTCTATCTTATTTTGGGATATGATTTTTATTTATATATCTTATTTTTATGCGATTTTTCACCCATAATGATTTTTATGACGATAAAATTTTTATTTGATGAGCTTTTGCTATCATAGGTTTAGGGAGTTAAACCAAACACGAAACTGCCACTGACAAAGAACCCTTAATTTCTTCGAGAGTTGGAATCTATCCCTTTAATTTTCGTGTAATTCTTTAATTCTTGCTTAAATTTGAAGATCCAATATTATTACAGCTTGCAAGCCTTGTGTGTCTTGAGAGATCCACATCAGAACCTCCCTAAGGTTTGACTGACTTCCCTGGTGAAGATGGTGGTGAAAGCTCAAAAATTTGTAAATTTTGGTAGACTTTTTTTCTTAAAGCTGTTCAACTGAATAAATTTGCAGTATAAGAATTTTATGCACAATGTAGAATTGTGTGATGATGAATATGACAGAATTGAAAGTCTTTGACTGATATGAATTATGTTAAATACTTGAAAATTTGAAATTATATAGGGAGTATTTTTTTGAGACTTTGGCTAAGATATGTATAGTACGCTGTAAGCGATAGCTGACATGAAAGCATGTAAAGTTAATTCGCAGCGTGTGAACGAATACTCCATAGTATTTCGTAATATTATTTACTGATGTGTGCTTTCTTATGTGAATGTTGTAGGTTTAATTAACTGGTAATTAATATTTGCCTTACTCGCATGCAGGGATGATTGTTACCTCTGCACTCATAATATGGAAGGCGTTGATGTGCTTTACTGGTAGTGAATCTCCTGTCGTCGTTGTCCTTTCTGGAAGCATGGAACCTGGTTTCAAGAGGGTGAGTCATGCCTGATTATGAGTTTCCATGGCTATGCATTTCATAGGTATATACCGGTTAATAGATATTAAAGGTAGTCAGAGTTTGATTTACTTTGACTACCTTTAGAGGCATATACAATTATACAGAATAATAGATTTTCTATCGATCACAATGTATGTTTGGGATGGTTTTTTTTAGCAGTTGAATTGAATGGTTTGCTTATTTCCTCTTTGCTTTTCGTTGTTTTTTTTTTTTTTTTTTTTTTTTTTTTTCTGAGTAACAATTGTTTAAAATGGCTTAGGCTTACATGGTGATCATTTGTCTACATTTATGTCATTGCTCATCTGATTGATTTAGCAAGACAACTAAGAACTAAGACATAATTGTGCTCATTCATTTGGTCACCTTGGTCGAACGTGTTTTACACATTTTTTGCCACTTTATATATTTGTACTCCAATTAAATGACTGAAAAATTGCTTTAATTCGGATTAATGCCTAACTTGATGTTATTACAACAGGGAGATATATTGTTTTTACATATGAGCAAGGATCCTATTCGTGCTGGGGAAATAGTTGTGTTTAATGTTGATGTAAGTACTATTTTGCTTTTTATTTTTGGCTTTAAATGATATAGTTTTATATGAGTTAATAAAAATTAGAACTTGCTAATTGATTAGGAGTAAAGCTGTATTTATAGCTTTGTTTTGAATGAGATCTGCACCCAGATTGATTGAATTTAAAACACTTTTTTTTTTTTTTCTTTTTTTGTAATTGGCTTTAATTACTCTATAATATGTTTGTATGACTGATGAGGAGCACAAAAGTTTCTTTGTATGGCTGATTGCTATAACATAATTGTCTTACTGCTTGTTATTGGAGACACTTTATTGCAGCCTTTTGTTTATATTTGGTTTGTAAAGATCTGTGCATAATTTGTTGTAACCAGGCTTCTGCCGTTTCCCTTGCTTATCAACCAATATAAAGTTATTTGCTACTTCTTTGCAGGGCCGTGAAATTCCAATTGTCCATCGAGTTATCAAGGTATGTCGCACATACTAATTACTTTCTCATTTAGAAGGTTATAGATGAGTAGTTAAAAATTCCAGCTTGCAAAGTCTATGATTTGGTCGTTCTAAATTCAGCTAGCCGTATGAGCATTTTAGGAATGAAACTAATGAGTCAAATTTTGAGTCTTGTGTTTACTTTACACTTTAGAATTGAAATAGATTATTCTGATTACATGCACCAAATGCAGCTTTGTAAAGCTTAGTTAATGTTACTTGGAATATTTCTCTTTGTGTTTTGGGGTTTATATGTAAACAAAATACTGCATTTATGCATAAAATTGATGAATTTACCTCCCAAGATAAAGTGATAGAATTATCAGCCACATGTTTTTAACCATCTGGTGATAGATCTGAAGAACTGCATTAATGCTTTGGTAATATCGGATGCAATTCAATGCGTAGAATTCTATAAATTTTTTGTTCCAATATGGTTATTATTTACTGTTATCAATCTATTACAGGTTCACGAGCGAAAAGATACTGGCGAAGTTGACGTCCTTACAAAAGGTACTAACAAATTTTAAATCAAACTTTCTGCTTCAGTTGTTGGGTGGTAGCATTACCCATTTTAGTCATGTAGGCCTTGATTAGCTGGGTTTGTCACTCTATGGCTATTGGCACTCTTTTTCTCATGCTATGACATGCTGTGTGCTTCTTCTGGGCTCCCTCTAATATCATCTTTCCATGCCATTTTCAGGCGACAACAACTATGGCGATGACAGGCTTTTGTATGCTCATGGTCAACAGTGGCTGCAACGACATCATATAATGGGCAGAGCTGTAGGGTAAGCCTTTGCTACCTTTTCCCTTGTGTACTTGCCGTAAATGACCAGTCTTTTGGCCATACCAGTATTGTGAAGCATGACTATAGAATGTAACCAATTGCACTTTTGGGCTTTCTCATCACGTAGAATCGTAGATGTCTTGCTACACTTATGATGTTACAGTAATGTGTGTTTCTGCTTCTAACAGTGTTTATTTTACTTTTTTTTTTCCCCAATATCCATGTAGATTCCTACCATATGTTGGCTGGGTTACAATCATCATGACTGAACAGCCAATGATCAAGGTAAGAATTCCTGAATTCATGTAAAAGTTTCCACCAAATTTTCTCTTGTAAGAGTTTCATTGTTGTGTAATGTGGGTTAAGTTGTCATTTAACCCTTCTTATTTCTTAAATCTCAATTGGTGTACGTTGGGTTAGGACTCTTAGGATTGGTGCTGGACCGTTGTAATAGATGATGAGTGGTAAGAGTGAAATTGAAATCGTTGATTTACAAATAGTGGATGGGTGGGGATTGGGAGGTTCAAAATTGTTTTGTTTAATTGAGTTATCAAAAATTTTAATACAGATGTAGATTTCATTTCCTACTTAAACTAAGCACATTTTAACATTTTTTTCTTTTTTTTTTTTTTGAAAGAAACATTTTAACATTTTGTAACGAAGTTTCCTCTCATTTTTTGTACGTTTGATTCTCGTCCCTTTCTCATCATCTCATGTGACCAATGCCCCCTTTTCCCTTGCATTTAGTAGTTTAATAGGGCATGAAAAGGCAAATGGGGATAAATTCTTACTGCCATATTCTTGGGGTTAATTTAATTCTTGTGTACAAGTTATTTAGTTCCTTCTTTTCACAAGATTTCTTAATTTGTGTATAATTCAATTAAGTATTTAACAGTTTACCTTCATTTTCAGACTTTTAAGAGTAACAACCATTTTTTTTTTATCTTGTTGCAGTATATATTGATAGGTGCCCTGGGATTACTTGTCATTACTTCAAAGGACTAGCTGGTGCAAGAACGACATGTTTTGTGTCTTAGCAACATTTATTCAGTCTTTAATGGTTCATGTATAAGTTATTCGGAAACTAAAATTCAAAAGTTTACATGGTGATTTTGGCCAAAATGTATTGATGTTGTAGTACAATAACAGATACAATGATATAAATGGACACATGTTTAGCTACTCCGTGCGGAGTTTTAGGGAAAAGTGTAAAGTAATAGATAAATGGATATGATTAGGAATAAAAAAAATTTGGAAAACTAAGAGAGAAATGTGAATTGGGACTACTAGGTATTATGTGAATGTGATGTGAGTGGTCTTTAAATTTGGAAATGGGGAACTTAAATAAAACGGCATGTTTTGAGAGGTGGACGTTTAAAAAAACGGAGAGAGTATTTAATTAAAACTTAAAAAAAAAAAAAAAAAACAAAACAAAACAAAACAAAAAAAAACAAAAAAAAAAGCAAATTTTAAGAAAACTTGTTAGAGGTGATGATATTGGTCCAGTTTGAAAATAGGACGGGTTTGGACAATCTTAGAAACACATTTTTAGTTAAAAATTCGAGCTTGGCTTGAAAAAGCCTGAAAAGCTCAGTACTTTTTGCGGGTTTGGGCATAAGGATTTATGTTAAGGTCTGGTCTGGCTGATGTTTTTATAAGGGGGTTGTTATTCGACGCCCGCAAATTACTCAAATCGCCCGCAAATTATGAATGAATTTACGTTATTACCCCCAATCTCTAACTTAACCTCTTTCTCTCTCCTCACTTAAAATCACCACCACCACCACCCAACACCACCACCGCCACTGCCACCAACGTAAAACAACATCCACCACTTTAAATCACCACCACCATCGCTTTATTTTTTTTCGCCGGAAAAGTAGACGAACCGTCCTGTCTAGGCGGTTCAACCATGGTCAAACAGCCTAGGGAAAACGGTTTGACCGTGGTCAAACCGCCCAGGCTAGGCGGTTCGACCGTGGTCAAACCGCCCAGGCTAGGCGGTTCAACCATGGTCAAACCGTATTGCCTAGGCGGTTTGATCGTGGTCAAACCGCCAAAAAAAAAAAACGGTTTGACCATGGTCAAACCGCCTAGGCAATACGGTTTGACCATGGTTGAACCGCCTAGCCTGGGCGGTTTGACCACGGTCAAATCGTATTGCATGAGCGGTTTGACCATGGTCAAATCGCTTTTTTAGGGCGGTTGGAGCATTTTCCGGCAAAAAAAAATTATTTAGTCATCCGCAGTGGAGATGCGACATTTGGGGGGTGGTTATTGGGCGGCGGTGGACTGTGGTGGGGGTGGTTGTTGGGTGGTGGTGGACAGTGGTGAGGGTGGTTATTAGGCGGAGGTGGGCAGTAGTGGCGGTTGTTTGGCGGTTTGGCACTAGGGGTAACATTGTAATTTCATTCATTAAATGCGGGCGATGTGATAAATTTGTGGGCGTCGTTTAGCGATTCACTTTTATAACCTCTAAAAGTTTATTTGTATAATATTACAACTTTAAGACAAAAGAAAGTGCGTCGGGTAGAAGTGGCAATAATTGCGAATGAGCATGTTACGAGGGAAGAGAATGAAAACAGCTAGTTTAGTCTTGACTAGTACTCCAGGAGAAAGAGCTTTCAATTCAGGCACTGGACAAGGGTTAGCTCTGAAAATGTGTAGAGCAATGTGGTTATGATTTCGGTTCTTTGTACATTGAGGAAATTGGATACCAGTAGAAGCGTTTTGGCATATACTTAATATTGTTAATGCGAGCGACACAAAATTGACCTTGCTATCTACAAGATTATTTTTAAAAATTCAATACATCTATACTTAGTATTTAAAAACTATAACCAAGAAACTAAGAAAGACACATGTTCCTATCCATTCTATTACACTTCTCTAACCATAGTGCCACTTGTCATCTTACACTATTAAATTTTTATTACACCATTTTTTTTTAATTCTTTCATTAAAGTTGTACTTCATCTCTTCATCTTCTTCTCTCTTCTTTAATTCAACCTTTTCCTATTCTCTCTCTTTAATTTTAGCACTTCCACATTTCTATTTAAGCCTCTTTTTCGATTAATGTTCCAAAATTTAAATTTCTTTAATCATGTTCCCGATTACATATTTATACCCTATAATAACTTACTGATATTTCCTCACTTATCTCTTAATACAATTTTATATGAATAACCCGTGCATTGCACGGGCCAAAAGGCTAGTTTTATATTAATAAAGTAACAACCGTTGATGTCATCACTGCCTACGTGTCACTATCTTATTTTATTTTTATCCGCCAAAATGCATGGATAATGTCATTTTTATTTTTCAGTTTGGCAAATTAGTAACCTTCTTATTGGTTTTCTTTATTTTTTAATATTTTTTTTTAAAAAAAGGATAATTACAAAAATAATTAAAAACCCTTTCCCACATCCCCTTGCACCACCAAACAGTCAAACACACAACCCCTACTCCACCAGCCACCAATTAGCTGCAACAGCCACAACAACTCCGATCAGCTCACGCAAAGCTGCATCCCCACAATCACCTAACACCGCAGCCCGAAATCTTCAGCGACCTCCACATTGCCACCACTCTCCACCACAACACCGATCATCCCACGCCAACCACCTGCATCACAAACCACCATTGCCGCCCAACATTCCAACAATAGGCTAAAAAGAGAGCAAAGCAAGAAATTGATGAGATTTGGGCGAATTGATGATTTGTTCGATTGAACCAAGCAAATTCAATTTCACCCATTCTTCAAAAAAAAAAAAAAAAAATCACCCAAAGAAACTGTCTCAAAAATCGGCCGAACATACCCATGGTTCGACCGAATGGTGGTGATTTGACGATGCCGATATTTTATGATGATGAACGGTGGAGATTCAATTATGAAGATTGATGATGGTGTTTGAAGCAGCCAAGCAGAGGATCAAAGCCCAAGTTGGAGCAGCCAGCCAATTCGAATTGAAGAAGAAAAGGGGGGCTGGTTTAAGGGTGGTCGGGTTTTAGTTTAGCTGGGGTGGTCGGGGTTTTAGGGTGGTTGGCGTTAGGGCCGGGGTTTTTGTGGGTGGATGCGGATGGTCTGGTTTCAGGGTTGCTGGGGTTGTGGTTACTTGTGGTGGGGTGGTCGAGGTTAGGAGAGAGAATAAAGGTGGTGATGTGGTGGTGCTTATGGAAGGGTGGTGGTGGTTATGGTGGTGTGCTAAGGTGGAGACGAGAGATTGAAAAAATAAAAAATAAAAAAAAAATGAAAATGTAAAAAATTAAATAAAAAATAGGAAAATTTATCAAAAATAAGCAAATCTTTACTCGATCTTTCCAAAATAAGCAAACATTTTGATTAACCCAGAGTAAGTTGATCTTTATGGGATATTTTCTCAAAATAAGTCATGACCGGTTTCTTTTAAGTGTAGCCGGTTGTTTGGGTTGCTTATGTCACATGTCATTGTGTGGTTGACCAATTTTTAAAAATTTAATTAAAATGAATTATTTTAATTAATTTTTAAAATTTTGTAATTTTTTTTTTTTAAAAAAAAACACTTTTTCAAGATTAAAAAAAAAATATCCTTAATTTTTTAGATACCTCCGGGGATGTGGTTTGTGCGGTGGCTGGCGGGGATGGGGGTGGAGCGTTGGTAAGCGGTGGGTTTTTTTTTTTTAATACAATTTAATTAATCATCAAAATATAAAATAAGAAAAAAATTAATTAGAATTAGGAAAAAAGTGACCTATTTGGTAGGTTGTAGGTCATCTGACTTATATAAAGAAAATACCCAATAAAGGTCAACTTACTCTAGGTTAATCAAAAGGTTTGCTTATTTTGGGAAGACCGAGCAAAGGTTTATTTATTTTTGATAAATTTTCCTAAAAATTAAAATTATTTAACCTGTTAAACAGGCTGTAGGTTAAAAGGCTCATTTTGAGCAGATGGGGGTTTTCTATGCACATTATGCTATTCAGTTATTTACGAATAGTTGTTAAAAATAGTTAATAATATAATTTAATTGATTTTTCCTAATTAAATATGAAAATAATGGATTTTTAGGAATTATATTTTCATATTTAATTAGAAAGTAATTAGGAAACGGAAGAAGTCGTTGTCTTGTCTCAATATGTGCTAAAGAATCTATAATTTATTTCTTATATTGAAAACCGTGCATCGCACGGAACTAACCTAGTAAATTAACAGAGTAATATGTTTTTGTTTAGTTAATAAATTTAAAATACTTCAAAATAAAAATATTATTAAAAAAAACACTATGGTATAGACAAATTGTATAATATTATGTGAAAAAATTACATTAATTTGAAAATGGATCCGGGTTACCACTAAATTGCCGCTGCTTCACTCTCCAAACTGCCGATGCTGCTCACTAATTCCTTCCACCAAATCAACAATATCGGCCACCATATCCACCATTAAAACCTAAATCCCAAATTGCAACCGAATTCCAAAAATAAAATCATTTGAAACAATTACATCCTTTCATATATAAATATATACACAAATTCATAAATAAACTATAACCAAATTACACCGATCAACGGTCGATATTCTGAGTCGCTGCCGGTAAGAATACCTAGCTACTCTGTCCGCGTCTTTGGCGAGACTTGGATTTCAAAAAGGGCGCAAGTAGCGAAGAAATGGAAGGTTGGATTTCGAAATGGAAGGTTGACGGCCAGGGAAGGAAGGGCCGGGATTTCCAGTTAGATAAGGAGGATGATGTCGTCGCTGGGAGATGTCGCCGATGGGTTGTCATAGTCAGGGGGAGGGGGAGATGACTGTGCGGTAAGGGTGAAGGTGGTTTTGGTTTTATTTTTTATTTTTTTTATCCAATTACATGCTGACATGTGTATATTAAACTTTTATTAAAAAAAGTTACTTGCTTAACAAGTCGCAGGTCATCTAGGAGTATTGTGAGCGAAAGGAGTATAAAATTTGGATTAATAAAAAATAATCCAAAGTTGGGATTAAAATTAGCAGATGAGGCAAAGTTGGGGTCAATCATGATAATTTTTCCTATCTTTCAAGACCCAACGGATCGCATTGACATTGGATTTAGATCCACCTTCTGAAAAGCGGGTATGAGCGTGGGTACAATTAGTCTATTGTGCACCTTAGATAGGTGTAACAACGCAGCCCACAAGCCCAATTACACACAACCCAATTAAAAAAAGCCCTAAAACTAAAAAACACGGAAACTGCAATACACCCACCCATACCTAATACACCTACCCACACCCAATAAATGTAACGTCACTTCCAAACTCAAAACTCTTCTTCTTCTATATGATTTTCTCTCTCCTCTTTTTCACTTTCTCTCTCCTCTATTTCATTTTCTCTCACTAAAAAACTGCAAAAACATCAATGGATATTAGAGAAGAGATGCAAAATCAAAAGGATCATCCCTTTAAAAAGGCAATTTTATGTAAATTTCACTTAATTTTGTTTGAATTTATATGATTATCACTTAATTTTGTTTGAATATTGTTCGATACTCTATTGTTCGAAATTTTTTATTGAAATTGTAAAAAAAATTAGTGAAATCAAACGGATACCTTATATTCACATTCTGAAATGCATATGTTCATATTTTGAATTCTTATGTTCATATTTTGAATCCTTTTGTAAACTTTCTGAAATGCTCATATTCACTTTCTAAATCCATATGTTCATATTTTTTATGTATATGTTCACCTTTTGAAATGCTTAATTATGTTCATACGCATTCAAAAATGAACCAATGCATATGTTCATATTTTGAATGCATATATTCATATTTTTAATACTTATGATGCATATGTTTCATAATCATATTATTTTTTATTTCTTCAATTTTTTATGTTCATAATTAAATGCCTTATATTCATAATAATATTTTATATGTTCATAATGTAAATATTCATAGTAAATATTTGTTGTTTATAAAAATTCTCATTAAGCCTGTTTATGCATATGTTCTCTTTCTTAAATTCATATGTTCATATTTTTTACGCATATGTTCACCTTTTAAATGGTTATATTCACTTTAAGGAAACGAATTCTTACATTCATATTTTAAATTGTTATGTTTACTTTCTGAAATGCATATGTTCATATGTTTTATGCCTATGTTCACTTTCTGAAAAGCTAATGTTCACATTTAAGGGAACCTATGCATATGTTCATATTTTGCATGATTATGTTCATTAATAAAAAAAATGCAGGAAATTAGATGAAATTGATCGAAGCTAAAAAAATTCAATTCATATGAATTCAAAAAATCAGATAAACAACCAATTCCATATTGTAAGGAACAGATTCAATCGTTAAATCGAAAAAACAAGAAAAATAGAAAAAAAAAAACAGAGGAAAAAAGGAATTAAAGAAGGAAGGAGAAAAAACAAAGTATAATTTGTGAATTCAAAGATTCATATAAACCTTAATCAATCGAAATTAAAGCACAAAATCGAAATTCACACAAAAATTCATACTTAATAACTACTTTCATGTTGTAAGAAACAAATTCAATCAAAAAAGTGTAAAAAAGGGGGAAAATTAAAAAAACAGAGGAGAGAGAAAATAAAAAACGAAGGAGAAAAATAGAGGAGAAGAAAGCTAATGTTCATATTGTGCTGTTGTTATACCTATTTCTAGGTGCATGAGTGTGCACCTAAGAATATGCGGCGTGGGTATGAGTGTGGATCTTCTCGTATTCGGTCCAATTTTAAACTATTATTTTCCTTATTAAAAAAATTATTTTATAAGGTATATCAAACCAATTAATAATAAATAAGTGATATACTTGTATTGTTAGCAATAATTATTTTCATTAAGAGATTTCTTCCAATTTATATTTTTCAGCATGTAACGTGTCTTTGTACTCCGTTCTCTCTGATTTATCTAACTTGCTAACAAATCAATTACAAAAACGCATTTTACAAAACATCCTTCGTGAAAACTTTGATAGTTCCCATTATTACAAGGAGTTGACGGGTTCTTAATAGGCAACTTGTTTACAAATTATGTACTCGAGAATCAAAATTCAAAACCTAAAGCCAAAAATACCAGGAAAGCTGCACTTTTTCAATTGCAGCAAGATATGCAAGTGTGGATACCTTTAAGGGAGACAATAGGAAAGAATTAGGGAAAAGGTGTTAGGGTTGTAAGTACTAAGCTAAGGAACTCAAAGAGATTGGAATTGAAAATATTATTAATTCGGAAGAAAAAATAAAAAAATTTGAAAAGAGTGACACAATATAACACAAGAAATATTCTCATGCAGAGAGATAGTGGATAGGAAAATTGTGGTTAGGCGGATATTCAAAGAATGTATAGGAGAAATGGAATGATGGATAATCTCCATCACATGTCTTACATCAATATTTATAGGTGATGCAAGTCGAAAAGAGTAAATTAATGAAATTGTGTAGAAAATTCCATTATTAGATGTCTTCGATCAAAATTTGTCAAATTATGTTGCTGGAAGAGTCATGAATAATCTTTTCAATAAGCACATCATTAAGCCAAATATTTTTAGAAAATGCAATATGCTTAGAGGTGTCAAATATCGACCGACTTGAAACCAACTTTTATATATATATATATATATATATATATATATATATATATATATATATATATATATATATATATATATATATATATATATAATCATTTAGCATTACTCAAATTTAAAATAAACTTGATCCAACCTAACTTTACCCAAACCCTACCCAAGCACCCAGATTGACTCCATTAAATACACTCATAAATAATCACCAACATCTAAAGAGTGGCTTATAAAACTTGGGCCACACTAACCCTAAGAGAAATGTGTAGTAATATGAAAATGTGAACCATAATACTTTGTCTCTAAAAATTCTATGGTAGTCATCTTAAAAATGACTATGATTATTCTTAATTTTCATTAGTCGATTTTTGATTTATTTTTCTGTTGGCTAAACTAAACATTGCAGTTTTTTTGGTTTTGTTTGTTTGATTACGAATTTATGATATGGACATCACCAATTATTTATTGAAAATGAAAAAGTTTGGCCAACAAAAAATAAAGGGTTTTTCTAAGCTATGCCCCTCAACTTATTGAATTTCTAAGCCGTACCCATGCTTTTTCAAAGTTATCAGTTGTGCCCTCCACCTCACGTTATTTTATCAACAATAACCTTTGACAGCCGCAATAATTAATGGACGTTAGTGAATGTTAAGTGGTGTTACTAAAATCGTTTAATTAAAAAAAAATTAAAACATAAAAATTAAAACAAAAAAATTAAAACATTAAAAAATTTAAAAAAAAAAAAGCCAAAATTCTCTAGCCATCTTCCCCCCATTGCCAAACCCTAAATCCTCCCCTAAAGTCGCCGGAAAACCGGCCGACATTCCACCTTAACCACCTAAATCGACCGACCTGTACTCTACCTCCCCATCTAACCCACCCCCGACACCCTCCGTTTCCCCATAACCCCCGCCGCATCTACCTTTTTTCTTGAAACCCCAACCACCCGACAACGCTTCTCCTTCCTTCCCTCACCTGAAACAATCCCTAACTCGCTTTCCCACACCGCGAAACGGCAAGGGAGGGTCGTTTCGAGGTGGGGGAAAGGGATTGTTGGTTGTTTTGTGGTGGTTTAACGGAGGAATGAGGGTGGTCGATTTTCTGGCTGGGTTGCGTCACGTGGAGTGTTAAGGAAGGAAGGAGGGCGAGGGGGAAGTGTAATACCTCGTATTTTTGTACGTATTTTAATTAAAATAAGTATTTTGAGAAGTATTTAATTAAATTGAATTGTTTTATTTAAAGTATTTTAATTATTTATTTTAATAAGTTTTGAATTATTTATAAAAGGAAAGTTTATTTAATTAATTAATTTAATTAAGTTGGGGTTTAATTTAAGGAAAGTTTTATTTTAGTAAAGTTTTATTAGGGATGGGATTAGGAAAATTAAAAGAGGAAAGTTTAGGGAGAAGGGTTTTAGAGAAGGGGTATAAATATCCCACATATGAGGCAAATCAAACTTTGCCCAGAGTGGAGAAAACCCAAGGTAAACTTCTATCTCCTTTCTCTTTATTTTTCTTTATTTTTCTTTCTCTTTTTCCCCTTCCCCTTTTTCTTCCTTTCGACTTCCCCCTTCACCACTGGCCGACCACCAGCAGCAGTGGCCGCCAGCCGCCAGCAGCCGACAGAGCCAGCCGCCGACAGCAGGCAGCCACGACGCCGGCAGCAGCCTGGTGGCTGTCGGCTGTCATGGTTTTCGAAAAAAAAAAATTTAAACTTTGTTTTAAAAATCAATTTAATCCTAGATCTAATTATTAATTATGAGTTTTGGGATTTGATTTTTGATGTTTGATTATGAGTATTATGTTAATTAATTTTCAGATTATGTTTTTAATTAAAAAGCCCCAATTTTTAAAACCCTAGGTTCTTGATTTGTAAATTATTGAAGGGTTATGATGTATAATGGTTTAGACCTTTGATTAAAGTGTTTTAAGGCTTAATTACAGCAAGTTTTAATTAAAATATAGTGCTGGAAATTTTGGTAGAGCATTTAAAATCAAGTTTCTTTAAGGAATTTTAATTACCCATTAATTGGGATTAAAGTATGATGTTTTAAATATAATTTCAGCTTATTTTAATTAAATTATGAGGGGTTTTATAATAGTATATATTGCTGGAAATTTGTGTAGAGAGGATTTTAATACTCTTCTATGATTTTAAATTGTAGGAGACTTTGAAGTGAGCGATTTTTATTAGTCGTGGCGATTTTAAGATCGTATACAGGGTATGTTCGCGTACTTAGCATAATTATATTGATGTAGTAGCATGTTAAATGTGTTTGGTTGATTACAAGTAGTATCATGCTAGGTTTGGATTGGAAATTATAATTTGGATGTTATTGGTGATTGGATTATGAAGCATGATTTATTTGTGATGGACTATTGAATGGAAAATAATAGTTTGGAATATTATTTATGAACCACATGTTTATTTGTGGCATGTTAGAGAGCATGTTTAATTAAACTAAATGTTTAATTTGGTTTGGAATATTGAAAAGGAATTTTATTATGGTTCATATAATTTTTATTGATGCTTTAAGCATGAGGAAGAAGCTATATAAGTGTCTATGTACACGAGAAATAAATTGTATGTTGGTGCCTTAGTGCACTTAAGGTGTTTTTAACACCGAGGGATAGGATTTGTGGCGCTTTATGCGTTTAAGGTGTCATTGGCACCGAGGTAGAATTAAAAAGGGTTCAACATTAAATACTATGTGGTCACTAATTATTCAAGAATTAAATTGTTATATTTGATTGATTGAATAATAATTGTTGATTGAATGACTATGGTTTGAGAGTCATCACCAAGTTTAATAATCTGTAAATAATGTAAAGTGAAAGAGTTTATGCACCAAAACTCTTGGAACGTATATACCTTGAGTATGAACATATGGGGGGAGTTATATGACTTTATATTTGATCATAACTTCTAGTGGAGTACAAGACGTTGTACATTCTTTTTATTATTATTATGCGCAGGAATTCCGCCACCTATGTGTGGTTTTTGATGCTGGCACAGTTAGCTCCCGTGTCAGTAACCTCAATTTATTTGGGGGAAGTTAGTGGGAAACCCGTTCGATGCGTAGTCAACGCTAAATAAATTATGTAGTTGTCTAGTGAGAAGTTTTGTTGAATGTTGTATGCTTGAAGAACAGGTGCAACAAGGTAAATTGTGTGTTGATAGGTAATTGCATGTTAGTGTGCTAATTACACTTACGTACTCAGCTTTGCTGATTGTGTGTTTCGTGTGTTTGTTGGCCTTGTCTTTATCTTGGCCCTATGATGACCCATTTTTAATGGAGAGTAGTGGAAACAAGTAGAGATAAGCTTTTCAGGTGATGAAGTATATTCATGAATGGGCATGAGTTAAGAGCGAATCATGCTAGTTTCTATAAGTATATGATGTGTTTATTGCTTTAATTATTTATGATATTATTATTATGCATGACTAACGAAAAGGTTTTGAATTTGGTTTGGTTTTAATAAGGGCCTATAATGGTTCCAAGTTGTAGGTTGATTCTATTTTACTTCGTTTGACTTTGGTTTGACTTCATTTTCGTTAATTGACTTTTCAAGTTGATTTGTTTTGAATGGTTTTGAAATTAGTCTTCCGCTGTGTGTCTTTGATAGTTGTCTTAACCGTTTTCACGGTGGCGGTAATGTTTTAGATATTCTTATTTAAAGTTTTAAATAGGGCAAAACAGGTATTTTAAAAGAAAAGGAATTTCTAGGGTGTTACAGGAAGGGTGGGGGCTCGCCGGTGAGAGGAATTGTCTGGGCGTGGGTGGGCAGCCTGTTGCCGGCGGCGATGACGTGGGCTGATGGGCTGGGTTATGGTGGTAGGAGGGGTGGTTGGTTGTTTTTCTAATTAATTTTTAATTAAGTTTTAATTATTTTATATTCTGATTTTTTAATATTTTATATTCTTAAAAACCCATGTACGAGTACATTCTTTATTAATTAAAGATATCGATGGTCAAAAGTACATCCACAACTTTTGCTACTGTATTGGACGTGCAAAATCATAACGTTAATGAAATGTTGGTAGATAGGCTCACCAATTTGCCCGATGATTTGTTAATTCGGATTCTTTTTTTGCTTCCTACCACGGATGCTGCTGTTACTTCCGTCTTGTCTAGGAGATTGAGGCGTGTTTTCCCTTTGATTACGAGCCTAGACTTCGATGTTAAGCCTGTATCTCTTTGTGTGAAACGTTCCTATGCAATTGAACGTTTCCCCACTTTTGTCACCTTTGTTTATACTGTCCTCCAATCATATAAGTCTCAATATCTTACGAGTTTTAAACTTCGATTTAGCAGCAAACGCTCCACCTCCCCCTACACATATGGCGGTCATTGGTGTCCATGTAATAAAGGTTGTCTCCCTGACTTGAAACTTACACTACTTAAAGCGTGGATCACTTTTCCATTGACCTTTCATGGCCTTAGGGAGCTTGACCTCTGCATTCGAGTGAAGGAACCAGGCGATGCTCAGCTGCCCCCGGGTATTTTCATGTGTGTAACGTTGCAAGTGTTGAACCTTGACGCCAACCTTGGTCTTGATCAAGTAATCGCCATGCCATCCTATCGACTACCACATTTGAAAATACTCTGCTTGAAAGTGTCCTTTGTTTCTGATGATGACTTTCTGCCAAGGCTAGTATCAAGCTGCGCCTTACTCGAAGACCTCTCGTATTGTCAAAATAATCTCAAAGTCTGATCCTCTCATTCATCATCCATTTAATATTTATACACATTTCTTAGAAACCTAATCAACGTAGGAATCTAATTCATATCTATCTTAGGAAATATCTAGTAAATATTATCCTACCTAAAGATAACACAATACAAATATATCAAATATATTCCCTAAGATATTCTTCCTTATCTTAACATCCCCCCTCAAGTTGGAGCATGGAGATCACGAATGCCCAACTTGGAAAGTAATGTCTCAAACTGAGCCTTCCCCAAGGCTTTGGTAAAAATGTCTGCTAGCTGCTCCTTCGTAGGTACATACGAAGGGGAAATCAGTCCCTCCTGAATTGCATCCCTTACAAAATGCAAATCAATTTCAATATGCTTCATCCTTTCATGAAATACCGGATTTTTAGCAATGTACAAAGCTGACTGGCTGTCACAAAATAATTTCATACCCTGTGGATGTTGTACACCCAAAGCTCTTAGTAGTTGTTTCAACCACTTTAGTTCACATGTCGTAGCCGCCATTGACCTGTATTCCGCATCCGCGGATGATGTAGCAACTGTGGGTTGCTTCTTGGTCCGCCATGATATCGGGGAAAAACCAAGCAACACAAACCAACCCGTCAAAGACCTCCTAGACAAAGGAAAACTAGCCCAATCAGAATCACACCAACCTTCAAGTTGCAATGCACTATCCGAGCGAAGAAGTATTCCTTGCCCTGGATGTTTCTTCAAATAACGCACCACTCTAAGTGCGGCCTCCCAATGTGCTTCCTTCGGATTCTGCATAAACTGAGATAAAATATGAACAGAATATGCTAGATCCGGTCTAGTTACACATAAATAAATCAGACGACCAACAAGCCGTCTATATTTCTCCACATCCTCCAATACTCTGCCTTCCGCAAGAGCTAATTTATGATTTTGTCCATCGGGAAATCTGCAGGCTTAGCTCCCAACAAACCAGTTTCAGAAATAATGTCTAATGCATATTTCCGTTGACAAATATAGATGCCCTGCTTACTTCTTGCAACCTCAAGTCCTAAGAAGTATTTTAATACTCCCAAGTCCTTCATCTTAAAACAATCTCCCAAGTATGCCTTAAATTTTGATAAGGCTACTTTATTGGTCCCTGCAACAATCAAGTCATCAACATATATCAACACATTTAACTGCAATGTTCCTTTGGTAAATGTGAACAAAGAATAATCTGAGTAAGATTGTTTAAATCCATATTTCTTCAACGCCGCAGTTAATTTTGCAAACCAACATCTAGGAGCTTGTTTCAGACCATACAATGATTTTTTCATCCTGCACACACAATCAGAGTTATTTTTATTGAAACCTGGAGGAATTTTCATGTAAATTTCCTCCTCCAAGTCTCCATGTAAAAATGCATTGTGCACATCCATCTGATGTACTTCCCAATTCTTCACTGCTGCTACTGCCAGAAAAGTTCGTACTGTAGTCATCTTTGCAACAGGGGCAAATGTCTCATTGTAATCAAGCCCTTCAACTTGATGGTTTCCCAATATCACTACCCGTGCTTTCAATCTCAACAAGTTCCCGTGCTCATCACGTTTCTCCGTATACACCCACTTACTTCCCAAGGCTTTCTTCCCTGGTGGAAGTTTCTGAAGAACCCAAGTGCCTTGCTCTTCTAGTGCTTTTATCTCTGCAGCCATTGCATCTCGCCAACCTGCATGTTTCATTGCCTCTTTGAAAGATCTAGGCTCATTCCCTGCTGTTATAGCTGCAATATACTGTTTATATTTCTCAGAAAAACGTGAGCAATCAACAAAATATGTGAGAGGATAAGGAGTACCTGAGGAAGATGATATAGGAGTCGATGTACTTGATGATGGACTGTATTTTCGTATTGTGTGAGTGACAAAATCTCGATATTTTGGGTTTGGAATCTTCGGCCTTAGTCCTCTCCCCAACTCCTCACTCTCACTCGTCACACCCTCTTGCTCACCTCCCTCACCTAACGCCCCCCTATGCTGCTGCCCCGCAGCATCCTGCTGCCACTGCTCTCCCCGAGACTGCCCCGCAGCACCGTGCTGCTGGGGTGGCTGCTGTGCACCACTGCCAGCGCCAGATGGGAATCCAGCGGGCTGGTCAGGCTGTTGGGGTGGCTGCTGGTCAGTACCTCCAGCGCCTGCTGGGTTTCCATCGGCCTGAACAGTGGGTATCCCAAACTCCCACTCATCGTCACTATACCCATCTACCACATCAATCCCTCGCATAGCAACACTCGATGATGATGCTACCTTAACATCATTATAAGGAAATATGTTTTCAAAAAATCTCACATCACGGGACACAAATATTTCTTCAGTTTCGACATCACACACTCTCCATCCCTTTTTCCCGAATGGATACCCCAAAAAAATACACTTCCGACTCCTACTAGCAAATTTATCCCCTTTACTCTTTTGATTATGTGCATAGCATAAACATCCCAAAACTCTAATATGGTCATACGACGGAGGTTTATTAAATAATAATTCAAAGGGTGTTTTATTCTCAAGTAATGGGGTCGGGGTTAGATTAATTAAGTGACACGCCGCTAGAACACACTCTCCCCAAAACTTTAATGGTAGATTTCCTTGGAATCTTAAAGCCCGTGTGACATTTAATATATGTTGATGTTTTCTCTCAACTCTACCATTTTGTTGGGGTGTTCCCACACATGAAGTTTCAAAGACCATGCCATTTTCCGAAAAATAATTTTTCAAAGAATTAAATTCCGTGCCATTATCACTTCTAACAATTTTAATAACTTGATCAAATTGACGTTTCACCATTGCAACAAAATTCAAAAACATCAACTCAACATCCGATTTATTACGCAATAAATAAATCCAAACACCTCTAGAGAAATCATCAACTATTGTTAAGAAATAATAAGCTCCACACGAGGAAGGTATTTTATATGAACCCCACAAATCTATATGAACAAGTTCAAATATACGACTTGTTTTATTCACACTAATTGGAAAACTACACCTAGTTTGCTTAGCACGAGGACAAACATCACATGCTTTATTTTGTTTCCTAAAAGAACTACTCACATTAGGAATCATTCTCAACACCGTCTCTGAAGGATGCCCCATTCGTTGATGCCATAGGTCAAACGAAGACTCCCCATCCACTATAAGAACCTTCACTTGAGGGACACCACGGAAAAGATACAGTCCATCCTCGCGTTCACCCACACCAATCACCTTCCTCGTCTGTGGGTCCTGCATAACACATATTTTGTTAGTAAATTGCATAGTACATTTAGATTCATCACTCAATTGGGTGACAGAAATTAAATTGCAAGTCAATTGAGGCACAAAAAGGACATTCTCCAATATCAATCCTCCCTGTAATACCACCGTTCCCAATTGATCCGCATTAGCCGATTGACCATCCGGCAAGCCTACGGGGCAATTCTGTATTTTCTTCACATTTTTAAGCATTGAAAAATCACAAGTTACATGATTTGATGCACCCGTATCCACTATCCAAGGTACTGTATTTATCTTACCATGCAATTGCTTATTAGTTGGATTTAAAATATCCAAGATTTGCTGTACTTGAGTTGCGGAGACTCCCACCAAGGCTGATGCATCATCAGCATTGACAGACCCTTGCTGCTGCTTGCTAGAGTTGGTACCCACAACCTTATTTGCACGCACTTGTTGCTGGGAAGAAGAGGACGAGCTTGTTGCCTGGTTGTTGCTGCCACGGCCACCTGCTCCTCCACGCCCCCCTCCTTGGCCACCACCACGGCCTTGTCCTCGACCACCACGACCACGGTTCCCCCACCATTCTGGGTACCCTATCAACTGAAAACATCCACTTTCATCGTGACCTTCTCTATTACAGTGATTACAGAATTTATCACTGTTGTCCACAAAACGTGGTTTATGTTTTGAATCAACCTTAAAGGCCATTGCATTCTCCACCTTCGTACCCCCCTCACGTAAACTTTCCGCCATCACCACACTTTGATAAGCGACATCCACACTAGGCAGATATTCTTCCTTATCTTAACACGTATGAAGCCTCTACGACGAACCATGTCCATCACACTTCTATCTGTTCTACTTCCCTCGAAATTGTGTTTGCTTATTAGGAAAACTGCAGCTACTGAGCAGGGTAACAGTGACTTAGTTCTTATCCATGCTCCTAATTTGGAGTATCTTGAATACTCGGATAATTTAGCATACGATTACTCTATCCCATCAATGCCTTGTCTTGTGAAAGCAAGTTTAACCATTAATGATGTCTTAATACATGAACATATTCTGGTTTCTTTCGAGAAATTAATCAGCTTCATCAGACCCTTGTCTTTTGTTAAGCATTTGTCTTTGTTTGGCTGTATTCTGAGCTGTTTTAGGGAGGTATGTATGTCTAATCTCTAATTCTATCATTGGCTAAAATGCTTGATTATTTTGTTGTTATTTAATGAATCTTGAAATGTAACTAACTGTTTGTTTAATGTTTACCTTTGGCTGAAGGTATTTGACTATGTTGGCGAAAAGGTCCTAAAGGATCAACTGCCCATGCTTTCTAATCTGAAGCATCTGGACTTGGATTGTGCTTGTCTATTAATCTACTGGGATACATTGTTGTTGCCACTTCTTGCCTGTTCGCCGTTCTAAGAGACAATTACAAATTCAGGGGTTAGTGTGTGCTTCCAGTTTTTATTTTAGAATACGCGGAATGGATTATGTAATGGTGATATGATGTAACCTTAATCTGTCTTCTGATTTGCAGGGACTCATGGCGTATTATACTTTTTGTTGCATTGATGAAAGGGGACTCGTGTCACATGATCCTCCAGATGACTTTGGATATGAACAAGAGTTACTGGACTTGGAACTTAAGTATTTCAGAACATTTCAAGCAATTCCTTCATGTTTCAGAAATCATCTTAAAAGAATAGTGGTAAAAGAATACTATGGAGTATTAGAACGGGAAGTTGAAATAATCAAGTTTTTCCTGAGACATGCATTAGTGTTGGAGGAATTGGTCATATGCCAAACTGTGAGAACTGATGCTCCCATCCCAGATCAGTTGCTGCTTGAAAACACCATGAAGAATTTACCTAGGGCCTCAATAACCTGTTCAATTCAAGTATTGTGATCAACTGATCACAATGGCGTCAGACAATGTTTCATAAATTACCTGTCAACTTTATTTACTTGTATAAGTTTTATCTATCCTATCCTATCTTACTCTGGTACTTTCTCTATTTTTTACTTGCTATATATCTATTTTTCATGTTGATCAATGTACAACTTCAACCGTTTATATCCTTTTTTTATATGTTGTGATCACAATGACGCTAGACAATGTCTCATAAATTACTAATATATTCTCATACACACAATATTTTTTTTTAATGTACTTTACTAGAAATTTAATTGTTAAATTTAGTTAGTGATGAGTAAAAAAAAGTCAAACCATGTCAAGTATTTTGAATTGGAGTATTTTATAATCAAACATCTATTTTAGTGCTCTTATGAAATCTATTTTCATACTCCCTTCGTTTTTATTCACAATTAGTCTCATAGAAAAAAGTTTAAATATTTTATAACAAGCATCAATGATTCATAAATATTTGGGCTATAAATCAAGTTTTCACGATTAATTCACTGGTTGAAATACAATGGTGATTGAGCATGACTCATTGACAAAGTGAGCCTATAATCGAGCTTGTTCACAAGTGATTTACGAACATGTCAGCTCATTACAACTTTAAACCACTAGCCGATATTAACCGAAATCAAAATAACTTGACTCAAAATCAACTCGTGCACGATAAACCCAATTTGACAACTCTATGGGACCTCGACCAACACACCATTTTCTTTTGGCCCAATGTATAGGTTTCGGGTCAAGTCCCCTTAACTTTTCTTTGGTGTTTTTTTCACTCAACGACTTCGAACTCTCATACTTTCATCACTGAACCCAGAAAAACTGCGCACAAATACAAATTCAAACGTCAATGTTTCCAACACTCAAAATTCACTTCTTCAACTCTAACACACTTCTCCTCTTAATCTCTCTCTCATGTCCAAAAGACTACTTTCTCTCATCAAACCTCGCCAAAACCCCAACTCAAAACCAGCAAAAATACCCCTTTATGAACCCCATATCAAGAAATTGGCCAATGAAGCATGCAATTTACTCAGAACCCACCAAAATTGGGACAAATTTCTCGAGCCCCAACTCGCTGAAGAATCAATTGAAGCTTCAGAAATTGCCCATCTTGTTTTTGATAGAATTCATGATGTTGGTTTGGGGTTGAAGTTTTATGAATGGTTTTCTAATCGAAAATATTGCTCTCCTCTTGATGGGTATGCGTTTTCCTCCCTTCTTAAGCTTTTAGGAAGTAATAGGGTGTTTGATGAGGTTGAAAATGTGTTAATTTGCATGAAAAATGATGGTATTTTGCCTACTATTGATGCTTTGGATGTGTTAATTCGAGCTTATGCTGATTCTGGGTTAGTTGATAAAGCTAGGGAATTGTATAGATTAGTGAATGATAAGTTTGATTGTATGCCTAGTGTTTATGCTTGCAATTCATTGCTTAATGGTTTGGTGAAATGTCGTCGTATGGAGGTTGCATTAGAGGTGTATGATGAAATGCTTAAGAGAGATGGTGGTGGTGGTGGTGGGAGGTGTTGTTTGGATAACTATAGTACGAGTATCATGGTGAGGGGTTTGTGCGAGCAAGGGAAAGTTGAGGAGGGAAGGAAATTGATTGAGGATAGGTGGGGAAAGGATTGTGTGCCGAATGTTGTGTTTTATAATACTCTTATAGATGGGTACTGCAAGAAAGGTGAGATTGCGAGGGCGAATTGGCTTCTGCAAGAGATGAAGTTTAAAGGGTTTTTACCTACTGTAGAGACATATGGAGCTATGATAAATGGACTTTGCAGAGAAGGGAAATTTGAGGAGGTTGATATACTTATGGAGGAGATGAAGATGAGGGGTTTGAAAGTCAATGTTCAGATACATAATAATATAATAGATTTCCGGTATAAACGTGGCTGTTCAGTGGATCCTTATGATGTGATTAGAAGAATCAAGGAGAGCTATTGTAAGCCGGATATTATGACATATAACATTCTAATTTCTGGTTTATGTAGTAATGGGAACGTTAGGGAAGCTAATGCATTTCTAGAGCAGGCCATAAAAAGGGGTTTGACACCTGATCGATATAGTTATACTCCTTTCATTCATTTCTATTGCAAACAAGGTGACCCTGATAGGGCTTCCAGTTTGCTCATTGAAATGACAGAGAGAGGTCATAAACCTGATATGGTTACTTATGGAGCACTTGTGCATGGACTTGTTGTTCGTGGTGAGATTGAAGCTGCATCGAACATTCGAAAGCAAATGATTGAGAGAGGAGTTATCCCTGATGCTGGAATTTACAATGTTCTTATGAGTGGATTATTCAGAAAAGGGATGCTCTCAGCTGCAAAACAGTTGCTCTGTGAGATGCTTGACCATAAAGTACATCCTGATGCATTTGTTTACACTACATTGGTTGACGGATTTTCCAGAAATGGTAATCTAGATGAAGCGAAGAAGATTTTTGAACTTGCTGTTGAAAAAGATTTAGATCCTGGTGTTGTGGGATACAATGCCATGATTAAGTCATACAGCAGACTGGGGAGGATGAATGATGCAATGCTCTGTTTCCAGAAAATGACGCAGAGACACATCTCTCCTGATGAATTCACCTGTTCAACAATAATAGATGGTTATGTTAAGCAACATGACCTTAATAATGCATTAAGGATGTTAAATGAGATGGTAGAAAAGAAACTTAAACCAAATGTGGTCACTTATACGTCTCTTATTAATGGGTATTGTCGCCAAGGAGATACGTTTGGAGCTGAGAAAATTTTCAAGGAGATGCAGTGTCATGGTTTGATGCCTAATGTAATTACATATAGCATACTTATTGGTGGGTTTTGCAAAGAGGGCAATCTTGTCAAAGCAGCATCCACATTTGAAGGAATGCTGATGAGAAAATGCACCCCAAATGATGTTACATTTAACTATCTAGTTAATGGATTTACCAATATTGTGCCTGCTGCAATAGCCGAGAAGGAACATGATACTGAAAAGAATGAAAATTCAATCTTTCTGAACCTCTTCAAAAGAATGCTTTTTGATGATTTGTCGCCCAGAAAGTCGGTACATAATTGCATTCTCATCTGCCTTTGTCAGCACAGAATGCTCACAACTGCTTTGCAGCTGATACAAAGAATCATGAATAGGAATATCCTTGACGAATCATTTACTTTTGTTGCCTTGCTCCATGGTCTTTGCTTGGAAGGAAGATCAAGGGAATGGAGAAATTTGATCACATTTAGTTTGAATGAACAGGAGATCTATATTGCTTTAAGATACTTAAAGTTGTTGGATATGTACCTCCCCAAAGGAACATCATCTGATGTTTCATTCATTTTGCATCAGTTACATGAAAATTGTAAGTTAAATGGCCATAAAGCAGAACATCGTACAGCTTCTGTGAGATAATGGGAAGTTTTGCATCAGTTGGTTGATGATTGCAATTTTACCAGCCATGAAGCTGAACACCGTACAGCGTCTGTAAGATAATGGGGTGGAAACTTTAACTCTGTAAAGACCAAGAAATGACTATACTCTTGGGTTCAATTGATTGGTAGTGCCAAAAATTCCTTCGTTGGATTTTAAGTTTGATACAAGTCTTCATGAACCTGATGAATTGGTGATTTATTAATGGTTGAAGACTTAAAAGGAGAGACATACTGGAGGAATCGTGTATATAATTTGGTCCCAAGAGCACCGTGATCTGTCCTTGTCTTACTCTTGTGGCTTTTGGTATGTTTTGAAATCCTATTGCTAATTCAGTTTTGTCTGTTGCCAACTTTTCTTCAACCATTTGCCTTTTTTATAGATACATGGATTTTTGAGTTATTAAATTGATTTGTATGGTACCTTTATGTGCTTTCTCAGTGTGCCCAAGCAGGCTGCTAACTTCACTCTCCCACATCCCTTTTTTTAGGTGCTGATCAACTATGTAACTCACACCGCATCTTGATGAGTTGGTGTAACACACATTTACCATACAAGACTTGGTAAAACACTAAAACTCTTGATTCTGGTTGGAAAGACAAACTAAAATTTGCCTTGGTGCAATTGCCACATTGTAACCTCTGATCGATTGTCTTCTTTTCACTTACATTACTATTCTTTGGGTTGGGGGCCAGGTTGCTTTTTTGTAATTTCACTTGCAAGTTTTCACTTGATTTATTTTTAGATTTGGGAGTATTGTGAGAGTAAAAGAGAAGGATGTATTAGTGTAATAAACATATCGATTTATTAGTAGAAATTGACTACAATTTTCTGACATTGTTTAGGTCCATAATTCCACTTCAGAAAACAGCCTTAGCAATCTGGTAAACTGCATGGTCTATACGAGGTGAATCAGTGCTGAGACAATTATGCATTGTTTCAGTCACATAATATTCCTGTGAAGTGTTAACTTTTTCCTTTTGGTATGGTATGAATACAGCCATAAAGTTAACATGTGCATGAAAAATTGCTACTGAAGTACATTGCCTGTTCAAGCGTGCGGACTCATTGCTTTCACTGATTCAAGGAAGAGAGGTGTATTGCTTGACTGAAAACAGCTCTGTTTGGCTCAAATCACAGGTGAAGGGTAAGATACAGCATAGCTACATCCTGAAGTTGCTGGCTGCCCTTCTCCAAGGGTTCTGGACGACACTCCTCGTTACATATAAATCAAAAACATTTGAAAATCTCTTCATATGAAGCCTTGAGCTGGTCAGTCTGTTCTTTTTCCTCTCCTTTTCTTGAATATGCTAATTCTGTTCCTAGGATGGACAATTGTAAATTAGCCAGTCAAGTCAGATGCTTGACAGAAGTATATACTTAGTTTGAACAATATTTTGGGAATGCTCAAGTCTGTTATACTTCCTACAATGGACCTCAAATCTCTCCACCATTTGAGAGTTTTAATTTAAGTAAATTTTACATTCAACTTTTACCATTATTACTGACCATTATTCATACTTCTGAATCGTTTTTTGCCATAATATCTTTTGAGGAAAACATTAGGAAATATTGGTTGTGCAAAAATTAGTCAAATCCTCTCCTCTTGAAGAAGTGAGGGTTTGGATGGAGGAAACTCCTCCGGCTGCTGCTTCTGCTGTTAGTGCAGACAATGCGGCCTTTTCTGATTTATAATACTACTGTTAGCTGCTGCTGTCTTTGTAAAATAATAAAAATAAAAAAGAAATATTGATGGTTAAAAATGTGCATTAGCAAAAGGTGTTAAATAAAAGCATATTATGTATTCAATAAGCAATCTGAAAATGCAAGAAACCTGAAAGTTCGCATATTCAATAAAATATGGTTATAAAATCTACTTAGTGGCAAAAACTAGAAATAAAACAGTTTTCATATCTACTTAGTGGTGAAAACTGGATATAAAACAGTTACTATATCAATCAAGTTTGAATTTATCAAAACTTCAGTTAGATACTGCAGGGTCTGTAACAGAATCATTGCCATTGGTATCAGTCAAAGTGCCAAGCCAAGCAGGTGGCAGCATCCCAGTCTGTTCATGGACCGTCTTCACAAGTGGAGGCAGCATGCTATAGACCTCGGCCACACTTTTCATGGATCCACCAGACCCACTTCCACCCTCCAAGGTAGCCCCACCAGACCCGGATGACCATATGCTAATCTTCGGCTGCAAACCTTGGACAGCGTCAGCATTGATCCTTGCCATCTCTTGGAACACTCCAGCATTGATCATCATGTAATCCCTCAATGCAGCATAGTTTCCATTTAGGGCCTTAAGTAGGGTACTAAGGTGATATCCTTGGGCATTAGCAAGGGCTACAACTCCCTCAGCTTCTTTCTTCTTGCTGTAGAGATCTGCATCAGCTGCCTGCTGACGAGTGTAGAAGGCAGCGTCTGCTGATGCCTTATCTGCCTCAGCTTGCTTTTGTTTCCTGTAGAGATTGGCATCCGCTTCTCTTTGGTTGTTGTATAGGTTTTGGTTTGCTTGTTGGACCTGTTAACCAAAAATCTCTGCTGTAAACATCATTAGAAGATTAAACAGAGTGATGTATCTGCTGTTATGTGAAGTATTATCTTATAGACAAGCAAATTGAACAATTTAGCAGAAATTTGTCAGAAATTAGTACCCTTATGTCATATTCAACAGTTGCCTTACTGAGGAGGTCAGCCCTGAGTTGTTCAGTCCTAGTGAGAGCATTCTTCTTCTCCACCTCAACTTGCAGCTCGGCCTGTCGGATTGAAACAGCCTGCTTAGCCTCGACCTCTGCAAGTTGAGCCGCCTTGGACCACCCGGCCTTTTGTGCAGCCAGCTCAGCATTGGCTTTTGCAACATCAGCCTGTTTTTGGTTCTCAAAAATCATAACCTCACTCCTTATTTTGACCTCTTCCTTCTTGCCTTCTCCTTCCCTTTGTGTGGATATGATCTTGGTTTCTGCATCGATTTTCGCTGCATTTTGTTGAGTTTGTCCTCGCCTTAGCATAGCTCCTGTCTCTCCCTTCATCTGTGCCTCTGCTACATCCACCTTAAAGATACAAACACATCAAAAAACACAAAAAACACAAAAAACACAAAAAAAAAAACAGTTCAATCTTAAATTTTTTAATAATATATCAGTGAATTTGTCTCCTAAGTTTATGAATCTCTTCCCTAACATAATTGTTGCAAGCAAAAGTTAACCAATATATTCTCCAAAATACATCATCAATTAGAAATTTCCCTGCCTTGATGTTTTGGAAAATCTTAAGACTTCAAGTTGTCACATATACATGCATTATAATTACATCAAGAAAAATAAGATTACTAATTAATCCCTCAGATATGAAATATAAACAATTTTCCAAATTTTATTTTCAAGTTCATACAAGGATACTACAAAGATTCCAAGACATATACACCATGTAATTTAACAATGCTTTGCACAAAATTAATCAAATAGCTAATTGAAAACCACCCCAAAATTTCAGTATAATTTAAAATTAAAACCTTCAACATACTAATTAATCAATCTAAACCCATATAATGAAATAACCAATTCATAAAAAAATAATTAAAAAAAAATAAAGTATAATCAAGAAGTACCTTAGCTTGATTTGCAGCCTCCATCTGAGTCTTCTGACCCAAATAAGAAAAATACTCATGACCAGGAACATCAACAAGCTGTTTAATATTAGCATTATAAATAAACAGTCCAAATTGATTTAACTCCAACTGAACTTTGTCAAACACTTCTTTCTTAAACTCCTTAGTACCCTTAAAAATATCCTCCATAGTCATAGTAGCCGCAAGAACCCGAGTTTCGCCTTCAATGATCCCTTGTACAAGTTCATGTACATGGTTAGAGGACATGTCATGGGGTGCCATGAGCTTAGCATACAGAATAAGGCTTGCAGGCTCATCGACTCGAGGGCCGATGGTGAACACTGCAGGGAGCACAAAAGGGAGTTTCTCTGCGCTCATGGCTTGGACATTGAAGGTGTAATTTACGGGTGATACGTTCACTCGAACGTAACGTTGCCCTGGTAAAATCAATGCTTTCTTTGATAGTTTTATTTCGTCTATTTTCCATCCTGTTATTGCTAAGTATTCTGATGGACCTGCTACTTCGTATTTTGGGATTATCATGGTTCTTAGCTTCTTGGTTGTTGAGGAATTGAAGAAGAAAATTCAGAGAATTTTTTTGAGAGTTTTTTAGTGTGAGTTTTTGAGAATTTATGGGTTTATTTATAGACGAGATAATCAAGCAAGATTTCCTAGTAATTCCTATCACCTTAAACTTCCCAATAAGATAATATTCTAATTGTCAATGAGATCTTTATCGAAAATATATCATATTAATATGTTTTATAAAGGAAAATATATCATGATAATGTGTTTATATATGGAAAATATATCATAATAATATATCTTTTTACATTCTTAATAGGGTAGTTTAAAAAAGAAATCCTATTAGGAAATTAGGTGATCGATTTAGATTTGAGAGTCGTAGACCTTGTATAATTGTATTAGGTATTGTGCTAGGGAAAAAAGAGTTGTAGCTTGAATAGTATTCCTTGGTTAATTCAAATATGTATGTACTTAACTTCAAATGGGCTTGTCAAAATGTAAAAATAATAATAAAAAAAAAAAAAAAAAAAAAAAGCTTCAAATGGGGACTTTGATTGTATCTTATTATTCGATTCAATAAAGGTTCTTGGCAAAAAAAATATTATAATATTTACCTCCGCGACCCTATCTAGCTAGATAAATTTCTACAAAAAGACAATTATTAATGTATAATCTCTTTGGACTATAACCTTATTACAAATAGAGGTGTTAATGAATTGATACCAATTATACATTCATGAACTACTTAGCGAACAAATTCGGTTAAAACTCGTTAGTTAATTAACAAACAAGCTTGAACAGAAATTTTAAGCATGATAATTGAACAAAGCTCGAACATGTTAAAATCGATAATGTTCATATTCATTTATAAGTTTGTTGACGGTAAAAAATAAATAAATAAATAAATAAAAATAAAAAAATAAAAAAAAAAACTCAGTCAAAGCTCATTCAAGTCGATTAAATTTATATTAAAATTAAATTAAAAGTATTTATTAGCATAATTATATATTTCAAATCTTTTACTCATACATACATATTTGTTAAAAAGTACTTATTCCATCATAGGTAGGCTTGAAGACCTCCGTCATTACTTTTTTTTATATAGAAAGAATGAATACATCTTATGAGTATACAAATTTTAATTAGATGCATTAAAACTTAAAAGAAATTACTTTTTAATGATAAATAACTTAAACTCAAAATACAAATAAGTACATTCGTGAACAAAACTCGAATAAGCTAAATTCTTAACAAGCCAAGCTCATTCAAGTTCGAAATAGTTCGAACTTTAATAATTTAAGTTCGAAATAGTTCGAACATTAATAATTTGTATTATGCTTAGCTCGAACAGACTTAAACTCAACTCGGCTTTGCTTAGAATGTTTATCTATTTATGTCTACGAATGTGTTATCATGATGAGGAAAGGACGTAGAAAGTTTTCCAAAAGTCATATACCAATATACATACACACATTAAAGCAACTTTTCCAACAAAAGTTCTCTTCCCATAAATTAAAGGAAAAATACACTTTAATAATCCCAACTATTAGCGATTTATGTAGAATAATCCCAACTAAGAATTCTTTTCTAACAGTCCCAACTTTTCCTCTTATTTTCTGAGCTAATTCAAGTTTATCACTATGAGAAACATGTGATGTTTATCAAAGGGTATATTGGACTATTTGCTCATGAATAGTAGGGACAATTTTGCCATATTATACTTTTGGTTAGACAAACTCAACTAACGACGTTAACCTTGTCGTTAGTCATATTTTACAATTGCTGAGCATAGCTCATCTTCTTCTCTAGCATCTGCATCTTCATCTCCTTCCCCAAAAATTAAAAAAATTTTAACCCTTCCTGTTGTGCATCTTCATCTTCTTCCCCAAAACTAAAATAATTTCAAACACTCATGAGCAGCTTTAATGGAAGATAAAAGAGGACGGAAAATTATACCCTTAAGGGTTTACCACTCCCTTTAATCTCCCTTTTATCTTAGGCTGATCTTTTAATTTGCGGCAAAGCCGCCGTAAATATGGTGGTAGAAATGATAGCTCCTAATTAACTTTAATGGAGGGTTGGAGGGTATATGTGTGTGTGGAGGAAAATATGGTGATAAAATTGGTTGTCCATTCTCACTGATCATTGTCGGCAATTGAATTCACCACCGTCTTCCGACCTTCCTCCATTGTTGAAGGGAGCAGCTGAGTCTTTTTTCTCTCTCTTCTGTTTGGAGTGAGAAGATAGTAACGTTGCTCCGTTTTGTGTCAGCTAACCAGTGAAAAAAGAAATAATATAAAAACAAAATTTCGCGAAAAACGAGGCAACTTATTTACTAATTTGCCATTTGATAAAAGTTTGAAGTTTATCAATTTGATAAACCGGGGCTTCCTCTTATTTTCTTCCAACAATCTCAATGACCGCTGAAAGAAAATAAGAGGCAAAGTTGAGACTGTTAGAAAATAAACCTTAGTTGGGATTATTCTAAGTAAATCGCCAATAGTTGAAATTATTAAAATGTATTTTTTCCAAAATTAAAACCTAAAATCACCAAATAAAAATACAACCTAACTAACTTTCAAAAATTTACTTCCCACTAAAAATGGCTGTTACAACCCTTTGCTCTCGAAGCAGAGCAGCTTCCACCTTCTTCTTCCGCTTCTTTCATGGCGCCTCTTCCTGCCATTCTCTCTCGATTTCATCGGACTCACCACCCGCATTGTCCGATGATGTTAACGATATCTCTCGAGTTCTCAGCGACTTCCGGGGGCCTCAGCACGACATTGAGTCTGCTCTTACCCCATTTTCTTCAAAGCTTTCTACAAATTTGGTTGAACAAGTTTTGAAAAGAACCAAAAATCTGGGTTTTTCTGCTCACAGATTCTTTCTTTGGGCTAAAAAATTGCCAGGTTTTCAACCTGATGTTAATAGTTATAGGATTCTTATTGATGTTTTGGGTAGTAGTAAGCAATTTCCTCTGATTTGGGATTTGCTTTTTGAGGTGAAATCAGGGGAAAATTTTGAATTGTGCCCAGAAATTTTCTGGGTTATTTTTGGTGCTTATTGTAGAGCAAATTTACCAAATGATGCGATTCTAGCTTTTAATCGAATGAGTGAATTTGGACTCGAGCCGAGTTTGAATGATCTTGATCATCTATTGTATTTGTTGTGTAGGAAGAAATTTGTAAAAGATGGGCAGGAATTTTTTGATAAGATTAAGGGTAAATTTGATCCAAGTGTGAAAAGTTATACGATTTTGATCAGGGGTTGGGGTGATGTTGGTAATTCTGAGGAAGCACGCAAGGTGTTTGATGAAATGCTTGAGAGAGGTTGTGTAGTGGATGTTCCTGCTTATAATAGTTTGTTGGAGGCGTTGTGTAATGGAGGGGATTTGGATGAGGCGTATGCTATGTTTAGAGCGATGGAATCGAAGGGACTTGCTCCGGATGCTTGTACTTATTCGATATTTATTCGTTCTTATTGCAAAAGAGATAACATTCATTCGGTTTTTAGGGTGCTTGATAGAATGAAGAGATACGAGTTAGTGCCTAATTTATATACTTATAATTGTATCATTAAGAAGTTGTGTTTGATTGAGAAGGTTGAAGACGCGCACCAACTTTTAGATGAGATGATAGAAGGCGGGGTTAGTCCAGATACATGGAGTTACAATGCAATCATGGCTTTCCATTGTGATCGTAATGAGGTGAACAGAGCTGTCAGATTGCTTTCTAGAATGGAGAAGGAGAATTGTAAGCCAGATCGGCATTCATGGAATATGTTGCTTAAAATGTTAATTAGAGTGGGAAGATTTGACAAGGTTGAAGAGGTGTGGGGTAGCATGCCACGAAAGGGGTTTTATCCTTCAGTTTCGACTTATGCTGTGATGATCCATGGTTTTCTTAAAAAGAAAGGCAAGCTAGATGAGGCAATTAAATACTTTGAGATGATGATTGATGAAGGAATCCCACCTTATTCTTCAACTATTGAGCAGTTGAGGAACCGCTTTGTGGGATGGGGTATGATGGAGAAGGTGGAGATACTGGCTGATAAAATGGAGGCAAGTAGTTCTTCCTCTATAAAAGAACTGTCGAAAACAATGAGAGGACATAGATCTGATCGGAGAAGACGGAGGAGGGAAGATGAAAGCTCAGAATCCAGTGAAGAGGAATGGCCTTTTATGCCTGATGCTTCATGAGTGCATGATGCAATTCTGAATTTTTTTAGTTTGCAGCTGGTATTTCCTACCATCCGCTCTTGTTTGGTCATTGAACTAAAACTGATAATATCATCTTCCATCTTTTAAGTTTTGACAGAAAGTGAGGAAGAGGGCCGGGGCATTCTAGTTCGTCTATCACGCTGTTGGAGATTGATAGTGCTACATAGTTCTGTAAGCAACAATGAATGTCTTATTTCCTAGTGCTGCCTTTCCTGCAGAGGTGCTACATATTTTAGTGAGCACATCTCTTCTGATATGTGATTCTGTGTGTGAACGTATCTCTTCTGCAGAAGTGCTACATATTTTCCAAGTTCTGGAAGCAACAATCTGTCTAAATATCTAGGTTAATTGATGATGATGATGTGAGCCTGAAATACAATATGAAGTTACCAGCTAACATACAGAATAAACTACGCAATATTACCATTACGATACAGCATTTACATGGGTTTGAAGTAAAAATGTGGTTGAGTTTGATTTAATGGGCTATTTTACTTAGGAAGAAGCTTATGGATGATGTCTTTTGTAACTGATGCATTTTTGTAAGGGGAAAATTTTCATTGTGGTGCATCATTGCTCCTTTGTGAATTTTTGACATATGTAAGAAGTATCCTTCTGATATAATCTACTTCCTATTAAACGAAATTAATTTTGACTTTTGTATTCAATCGTTGAGTGGAACACTTCTGTGGTTCTTTTGGTTCAAAGTTCAAATAAATATAATGAATCTGAGCACATAAAAACCTATCTTTCTATCATAAACAATATGGTGACGGACGAGAAATGATCCCTAAGCTTTAAGAACCTGTCAATGTTGTTGAAGAAAATTTTTCTACGGAATCCCATTCGAAATCTTATGAAATTTCAATCATATCTTGTGAATAAACAGAAGCGGTTATATGTCATAACGATATCTAGTACAAAAGAATGATGACTTCTAGGCCTTATATAAAATATCATACATGTAAGATACACACTGGTAAAAAGGTGTATAACATCAATGGATCTGAAATAGGAAATGAAAAACTAATGTAAGACACTTCCTATTTTAGATTACAGTTTGAATTCACAAAAACAATCTGGTAAAGCCGATCCTCTACCCATGACAAATTCATCTCTATGTACCCTCCATAGTTCCCTCTTCAATTGCTTCCCTTTCAGCCCTTGAAAAGTCAGCTCAGAGAAAGCTTTCCGATTCAAGAAGAGAGTTTTATACATGCCTCTAAAAGCTCGCATAGCAGCAACCATTTTATCCATGTTACCAAAATAAGTGGCAATGTAGGAGTCGCTATTAATGGAAACATGGTAGTCAAGGGCAGCTTTAGTGTTCCCATGCATGGCCTTGAAATCTTCATCACGAAGTAGGGCAGATTTTGTATATACATTGGAGTAGATAGATGTCAACCCTTCAATTCCCATTAGACCATCCCCAGCAGCTAAATATATATTTGTGTTTTTTGGAATACCAAGAGAATGAAGGATGAAGGCCGTCTCCCGAGGAGTCAAAGGACATTTTCCACGCTTTCTCCAAATATCGGCTGCTTCCCCAGTCCATGGTTTTCTCTCTCCTCTAGCAGCGTCAATGGCTTTCATGGATTCAGCGGAGAGGCCTGAGTACTGACACTGGCTGTATGCAACCATGTCAGGCTCAAAACGCAGATGTAGGGCAAGGAATGGCTTAGGTATGGCTTGGAATAGTTCGTTGCTTTTCTTCTCCAAAGCTTCTGTGAGACGCAATGCTTTATAACAAGCTTGGCAGAGAGAAGCTTTGGCATAGTGAGGATACCTGCAAGATGAAAAGACATTAAATTTCAATCAGATCAATTTTGCTCATCCTTAATAACTAACAAATGTGCCTTGACTAATTAAACCTGTTAACTATCCTTGATTTTCCTTTCTCCTTTTCTTTTAAAGCATGAATATTTGTAACAAGGTCAGACAACCATATAATTTAGTCATATAACAAGGTAACACAGGCTTTCAAACAAAGCTACAACACTATATCCAATAGCCAAACAATTCAATATGATGATACCTATCTCTTCTTTGGCTCATCTGGGGAGTAAATGAAATATATCGATTTTGTAACAGGGGAGGAAGCACTGTTTCAATGTAATCAAAGTGGCCCTTCCGTTTTCTACAATCAACCTGGAATGGCTCCTTTGTTGTAAGCTCTGCTGGCAGTTCTTTAACTACTTGAATAAAACCATCCATCTCCTGAATGAAGTAATCAACATCAAAAACATCTGCAAAACCACTAAGGGCATACATATAAACTGTCAGCTAAAACATGCCTGATAGTTTATTAATTTTGCATGAACAATATGGTCAATATGGTCATTCTCTTCCTAGCTGCATTCAACAAAAGTTGAGCTTAAAGCTTTCAATACATCCTCATACCCAACTAGACATTGGAAGAGCGTTTATCTATCATGTGGCATCATATTCATAGCATGCATTGAAAATCAGCAGAAATGGTAAAGGTTTAGGTTCCAACACTAGCTAGGTCCTTAGGAGAAGTGGCGTGGAGGGAAGTGATGCATTATCGACATTCCTTGATTACAACTTTTGAGAAAAAATCCAGAGGCAACAATCTCAAATTATGCAGAACCCTAATTTTTGAGCAGTACACAATAAATCAGAGATGAATTAGATGAGATGAAAGATCCTCTTCGCTCTTCCTCACTATCTTTTTATTCACTAACATAACCTCCATCTTCATTACCAATTACCACAGTCCACCTTTCCACCTAAGAGGCTACAAGTAAACCCAAAAGGCATGCCAATATTCATGGAAAAAGTTAAAAACAAATACAAAGAAGAATGTGCATAACCATTTTAGCCACATTAGACATAGATAAAACTATAAAAGCACATTCTTCAGGGAAAAAGGAAAATATAGATCATCAATGATGGATAAAATATACCTAGATTCGTTCCAATAGGCAGCAACTTCAAATTTTGGCAAAACAAGGGTTGCATTCAGCAAACGTGCAATGCCAACACCGTCACAGAACTGTAGAAACAATGCATTCGACAGGATCAGTTCAACTAAAAACTACCCTCTTTCTGCTAACTAAATAGTAAATACAGATGCAGAGTACATGCAACAAACAAATGGAAGGAATACTCACATCTCTTCTCATCTGATTGAGGCCCCCATAACAATCCACACGAATATACCCATTAGTCTTTGCAGGTAGAGCTGCAGTATGTCAATAACAAATGTCTGCAAATCAAACACATTTCACATATTCACTTGGAGAGTAAAACAACACTTTCTCCCAAATTTCCTTTACTAGACCTAGATCGAACATATCCCATGTGGAAACAATTGCCAAGAACTAAACAAATGAGACGGGGGAATAATACTAACCAGCTGGTTTGTCCTCAAGCCACCAATTGCAAGGTCTCCACTCTACAATACGCCTGAGGCTCCATATATCCGTTTTCACACTAAAATTATAAATTTGAAATCCGATGAGCAACAATGTCAGTATGTCACTATTCATTAAGCTAGGCTACAACGAATACGGAGTATCAATCTTCTATAGCTAACTTTAGGATTCCCCAACTTCTTAAAATTCACTTTCTACAAACCACAATCTCTTTCTTCTCCTCAAAATCAATAGTTAAGTTATCCTTTAACTTGTAACTTTGGGGCAAAAGAAAAGAAGCCTGAAACTTAATTCTGAACTGTTGAAATTCAGAAATTCTAGCTTATTGGTGCTAATTTTATGTGACCAAAATCTATGTTACTCCAAAATCTATGTTCCAAAATCATGAAAATCATTCATAATGCCTTAACAAAGACCAAAACAGATGAAACCGACATTAAACCTAAAGTACAATGAATCACAACTTATATTGTCACATTCATCAACATTTTCAGTAATCAAGAACAATTGAGAAAACCCAGAACTTATTTTCGTGTTCAACGAATTGGGTTTTTTAAATAAATTGAGAAAAATCAAAGAAAACATCAAAAATAAAAAAAATAAAAAATAAAAAAAAAATAAAAAAAAAAAACCATAATATTAATGATTAAAAAAAATACTGTATTAAAAAATAAGACATGAAAATTGAAAGTTTACCCAGATGAAGAAGAAGGAACTGAGAGCTCGGAGAAGAGAGAAGATGGTGATAAGAAGACCAAAGCAAGGACGAGCGAGAAAGAAAGGATGAAAATGCTGCAAATTGGCTTCTTGAAGAGCATGATTGCTTGATTTAGTGGCTTCATTTCTATGATTTAATTTGAGGGTTTTTTTCAGTTTAATCTCTCTTTTGATCTTAATGAAGAACATATGAAAGAGGAATCTGGGGAAGATCTGCAATCTCAATTGCAGATTTGTGAAAAAAATTGGAGATTGGAGATGAGAAAGAGGGAAAAGTAGAAGAATTTGTGCATTGATTAGTGCTGTAAATAAGTTGTTTAGGGCTCAGAAAGGTTGAACATGGAAGTAGATCGAATCATCGAAATTGGGACTTCACTGCTTACTTGAGACTTCACTAGACGATTTTACTCCTTCCGCCCACAATACCGTCGATGCTTAACATAGCTCCCATTTTCATCTGTCTCATAATATTTGACACGTTACTAAATATGAAATGGAATTACTAATAAAAAAAGACATTTTTCTATACTTTTTTGGGACCTCAAAGGCTCAAACCCCAAAACCTTACGCAATTTTTTGTATGTGGCCTGCTGTACCGTGCGGCAGGGGTTACTTGAGTTACTTGGTCAGAAGTTACTTGAGTTGTCGGGGTTACTCGAGTTTCTCGGTTAGGAATTTCTCGAGTTGGCGGGATTACTCAAGTTACTCGGTCAGGGGTTACTTGAGTTACTTCTGATCGAGTAACCCCTGACCGAATAACCCTTCGAGTAATCCACGACCGAACTTCTCGAGTAACCCAGGAACGAGTAACCCCCTCAAGTAACCCCTGACTGAACCCTCGAGTAACCCCTGACCAAACTCCTTAAGTGACCCTTGACCGAATTACTCGAGTAACTCTTGCCAAACTCCTTAAATAACCCCTGACCGAGTGAACCCCTCAAACCCCTGCCTGAACCCCTCAAGTAACCACTAACCGAGTAAGGCGAATTCCCCTGACTGAATAACTCGTGTAACCCCTAACAAAATAACTCGGGTAACCCCGATTACACGGTGTGACTGACTTGTTGAACCAAAAGGTTGCTAAAAACCCTATTTAATACAGTACTACATTTTCTCTTTCCTCACTACCCCTACCTCCCCACTTTTTGTTTTTATACAATATAAAAGTACAAAAGAGAATTCTTTATATAATAAACAAATGTTTTAAATGGATTTATTTGCAGTTTTCTTTGTGTATCCACCCCAATGTCTACTTTGGATAGAGTGAGTAACGGACATCTTTGAATTTTTTTTTTTTTTTTATTTATTTTTTTTAATGTCATGTTTCTTTTTAGAAAAAAAAAATTTAAGGCAATTGTATTTTAGAACCTCGAAAAATTCTAATCGATCAATTTTCCCACATTTAAACCGAGAAATGCAAATTGAGTTTTTTTCTTTACGCAAAACGAGATAATTTCGATAATTTTTTTTAGTCTTTACACAAATTGAATCCTTAAGATATGACCCACTAAACCTAAATTGTGCAAATTTTTGGCACACAAATTGAATTTTTTTAGAAGCTGAAAAAGTGATTGCAAACGATTTCTAGACAGAAGTTATAAAATGGAGGTTAAGGGCATGTTCTCTTCAGATTATTTTCAGTTCAATTTAGTTCAGTTCTTAATTTTCCTCTCTCATAAAATATTCAGTTCAGTTCAACTAAGTTTAGTCAATCAGAACAGACCCTAAATTAAAAATTTTGTAAGTTTTTAGGTGTCATTTTAAAATAAAAACTAGAACAGTTACTAGACTTTTTGATGTGGTAAATACAATTTATCGTAAAAAAGTCTCCTATAATTGATGTCTAAAATTTAGGAAGAGCAAAATTACCCAAAAACCCAAAATTTGATTTGTAACTAATTTGAAACAAAGTGTACCTAATCCTAGGAGGTTTTTTTTTTTTTTTTTTTTTTTTTTTTTTTTTTTTTTTTTTTTTTTTCCCTTTATCGGGTAGCAATTTTGGTACTCGATCTGATAATTTAATATCGGATCAATTGTTGTTAACAATTTGTTGTATGTAATATTTATGGGTAGTCGATAACGATCTGATAAACACTTTTTTTACCTTTTTTTATTATTCATTTATATATATTTATCCTATACATGAACTATGCTTTAATCACTTTATAATTTAAACAAATAGTAATATTATTATTAGTAATTAAGCCAAGATTATGTGGTAAATTTTAGATTCGGATACATGAGCATATTGGTTCGGTTTATAGATATTACTTTATTTATTTTTAGTGTGAGCAACCCTAATCACCACTTGATCAACAAACAATTAGTTATATACGGAGTATCATTTTTAGTGTTACTCCCTCCGTCCCTAAATTACATTCCTCCTTTCTATTTTTGGTATTCCAAAATTACATTCCTTCTTTCTATCTTTGGTAAGTTTTTTAGTAAATCAACTCTCTTTTTTTGTTTTATATTTAATGCTTTTTCACTCATCCTTACCTAATCTCACTCATAATCCTTGTGCCAAACTACAATGAATATGATTGGTTAAAAAATTTCAATTAGGAGCATGTGATTGGTCCTTTTTTTTTGCAAAGGATTGATGACATGTCATGAGTAATAAATATTCTATCTTTGTACTTCCCATTGCATTATCTAATTATTGTTATTTGTCTTATTCTTCTCTCCTTAATTCCCGTGTAAATTTCCAAATAGGAATGTAATTTAGGGACGGAGGGAGTAATAATTATGGGATATTCGATTCCATAATAATAAGAATTTGGGAACCCGGCCCACGCTCATTCCCACTAGAATTGTATCACTAAGGGCACAATGAGCAAATTATTATATTTCTCTCGTTCTTAAAACTTTTTTTTTTTTAATTAATTTCGAATCTGAATATCATTCATATATTAATATATAGCTATTTGGGGTCTTATTATTTGATTACAAACAATGTCTCTTTCAAAAAAGTCAACCACCATGAACATTGAACAAAAAAACTTGATATTGACTCACTATTCATTGATATTGGCACACCTCTACGTGACAAAAGCATACAAAACTATGCTCTTATAATGTGTGTGTCAAAATCATCTTTTGTAGAACAAGTTTGCGATGCTGATGTTACACAAGGCATCGTGAACAACAACACCTGGTTCTTTTATATTTTTAATTATTTAGAATCTAAACATTATTTTAAATACAAAGTATAATTTGATTGTTTTTAATGGAAAAGTACAAGTTTATCATCTTAATAAACAAAAAAGCGTTTATTTAGTGACATTTTGCTAAATAAATCAACAACTTTTTAGTAAATATAAACTCAAAAAAGTTAATACGGAGTACATACTCTACGTATCAAAATATCATGCCGACTTTGATTTTTTGTTCATTTATTCACATAAATGCCACTAAATAAACAATTTAGAAAATGCAACTTTATCTTCTTGATAAAATAAATATGTTTATCAAATGACAAAAATGAAAATAAATCAACAACTTTTTGTGATACATGAACCCTACAATTGTTGATTTATTTACCAAAATGTCATAATTGGACAAATTTGTTGTTTTATTTACGATTTTTCCATTCAAGAAGATAAAATTAGAGTTAACAATCTCTGACACGACAACACGAACGGAATGTACGACACGAAGACGAAATTACTGCAACAAAACACGAAGTCGACACGAAATTTACTCAAACACGATCCGTTTAGATAAAGTTATCAAACTGTGTAATTTGTCTTATATTTTACATAGGTTTTGATAAATTTTATCTAGAATACGAAATTAACACGAGACCAAACACGATACGACTTTCCGGCTTTATAACGGACTTCCGATAAAATGGGGCTCCCCGTTTTTAATTATACTGTAGTTGGAAGTCTTGGAAGTAGGAAGTCAAAGCGTCAATAGTTGGAACTCTTAAACCAAATTGGCGCTTCCCTCTCCCCTCATTCACTCCCCTGCACACTCTTTCTCCTCGTTTTTAACTCCTCCGCCATTTCGACGCCGATCTCCGTCGCTTCTCCGACTCCACCGTCGCTTATCATTTCGACGACAAACGCCGCCGTCACCATTGTTGCTCCTTCTTCAACACCAAGGTAATCTTTTCTCATTTTTCTTTTTAAATTCCTCAATTTTCGTTGCTTTTGTCTCAATTTAGTATTCGCATTTACTTTATACTTTACTCGGATTATGCTCATGAGTTCGGATCTTGATGTATTTCGTCCTCTGGAAGACGGATTTTGTGTGCGAAACATGAACTAGGGTTTTGTAATTTTGGCAATTAGGGGTTTTCTTGTTCATCTTCATGGTTGCTGTTGTGGTGGGATGAAATGTGGTTGATATTGTTTTTTTTAATTAGAGAAAATGAAGGGAATTATGACATGATATTGAAGAAAAGTTAGATTTTAACTAGAATTGAAGATGTTATAGGAATTTGAGTAGTAGTATATATGCATGCAAATGGGATTTCAAACATCCGAAATCAGAATTGATTGTGAATTACTTTCGTTAAACTCGAATTTGCGAGTTACAAGACTTACAACTATAATTATCTGGCATGCTATCAAATGTAACCAAAGTATAAGCTATATAAGGCAATACCAGGCATGCTGGCAGCATCTGGTCAATTATCGGGAGAAAGTCTTTGCCAATAACTGTTCTTGACTTGTAGGACAATAACAAATCCTCGTTGGTACTTATAGATCTCTCGTTGTACAATGTTGTACCAAGATAAGAGTTAAAAAGTACCAACGAGAATTTGTTCTTTAACTGACAAAAACAGCTATTGATTTAGAAGCCCTCCTATTCCCGTAGCTGCATTAGCTGATTTTGATGCTTCTCTTTAGTTTTGAGCTGATTTTGAAGGAGGGGGGGGGGGGAACAGCAGGGTTTGTTTTAGTTGTTCCAATCTTTAGCTGGTTCGAGTAATCTGATTCTGAAATGTGGTTGCTTGTAGTCTTCTCATTTTATTGCATCTGATAGTTTTATTAGTTGCATTAAATAGGACAGAATGAAGTACGCTGTTTTAATTTGTGACTTTATGGCTATGGATATATCTCAGATTTTTGTACAGAGTTGGCTTGTTCTTTGGTCATGGCACAAGGAGAACCTGTTACTACTCACATAGAACCTGTACTGGCTAATGACACACCTAGGAGACCCAGGATCCTTCTAGCTGCAAGTGGAAGTGTTGCTGCGATCAAGTTTGGGAACCTCTGTCATTGCTTTTCTGAATGGGCTGATGTAAAAGCAGTGGCGACTAAATCTGCATTGCATTTTATTGACAGCGTGACAATTCCAGAGGATGTGATGCTGTACACAGATGAGGATGAATGGTCTAGTTGGAGTAAAATAGGTGACAATGTCCTTCACATTGAGCTTCGCAGGTGGGCTGACATCATGGTTATTGCCCCTCTTTCAGCAAATACTCTTGGCAAGGTAATTCAACTCTGTCCATTATGTATCGTCTGGCCACGTATCTAACTTTTCTCTTTCAAGATCTAAATATGCCATTTGTGGAATAGTCAATGCACTCTTTTAGTATTAAGCACTAATGCATTAACCTCACTTGATAAAAAGATGTGCATAACCTCAGTTAGCACTCAATAGGGATTGGAGAGAGTGTATATTCACTTTGAATTTTTTTCTTGCCTTTACATTGATATTTCCTGAAGGCTGTTAGGCTATGTCTATCATGACTTCAGACTTTCTGAGTTATAACAGTGTATAATTTGAACATAATCAGTCTAGCTATCTCCCTCTCTCATACACTATAAGTATTTTAGATTGAATCAACATGCAGGTTAAGAAAAGACTGTATATGATGATTTGCCGGGAAAGTCAATGTCTCAAACTTAACCTTGTGTAGTTGATTAAATATATGGATATATGAAGTCATTCTGTTTTATGGAAGGCAGTGTTGATAATTCGTGCATTAATCAATTTGGAAACTTGAGTTGGGGAATGTCAAGATAGCAAGTAGGAATGAATATTAGTATTAATCTATTTTACAATTTTGTTTACAGCTTTATAGTATAGCGTTGTGTTTAATCCAATAGAGATTGAAGATTATAACTATAAGATCCAATGCGGCCTTTCTAGCAAATTTGGGCCCTTGTGCCAAATCATGTTTTAAATAATGTGTGTGATCCTCTATAATTTTCTTAGTTAATAACTAAACTTATACATTCAATCTTCTGTGTACTGGCAGTCTGGCAGTCATGGAAACATGTTAATTATCTATAACAGTACACTTGAATTTCAAGTCTTTAATTAGCTGAATTTTTAATTCCATGTATATAGATTTTTATTTTTATTTTTAATCAAATGCAATCTTTTTAGACTGCCTTTTTTAAAAAAAAAATTAGAAAATTGGAAGTACAAACTATTCCATAACTTCATTTGTGTAAGTCATTATATTCTTTAATTAGCTCCAGCTAAACCCTCCTGATTGTTGATGACTGTGATTCATCTTTAGTCTTCCACTCTATCGGAGTAAGTAATGATGCCTGACTGTGTTGGTGTGTAAAATTTTGATAGGAGTATTTCTTTTGAGGTTTGGCCTAGGGGCTGTTGTAGTTGAAGACTTGAAGTTACAGTATAAAAGACAATCCCAGGCGGACTTACCATGTCGCTAGTGCCGCTTCCAAATGTTACACGTAAAAGCACTATAAGACAACAAAAAGCATACTTAACTTTATGTCATCTTTAACAGAAAAGAAAGAACACATGAAAGATCTAGTTGATGGCCAGATGCATTTTATTTGTCCTTTTAGGAAGCCTGAACAAGGCCTGAAGCCACATAATGAAGTTACTTCCTGAAGCAGCATAATTGGGCTGCAGTCTTTTCTTAATTAACTATTTGGCCTTTGTATTTTGTACTCTGCTTATAGAAACTTTCTAGTAGTAGAGTGAAGAAAAAAACCATGAAATCTCGCAATTGCTAAACCAACAATTTTGCTTGAGGCACAGTTTTTACCCACCTAATTCTTGATATAATACTCAATGTGAGTCCACTTGATGTATTATTCATCTTAATCTTGTACAAAAAGATATTTTCCATTGCATCCTTATTCCTACAGACCCCTAAGCTCTCAGCAAGTCAGCAGATCTTGCATCAGAAAGATGAGGCCAGCATAACAGTGACGCTTTACTGCTGGCAGCCTTACCAGTTACCAGCCCAAATAATAATTTAGATGTTTTGTGACATTAAAAATACCTAAGTTTTAGCATCAGTTGTATACACATTTAAAAATCATGATCTGAATTAGTTATTTAATGCTAGAATTATTTCAAAGTTTTATACCCATAAAAGTAGATATATCAAGCATCTTGTCAAAAACAAACTTGTAACGCAGTCTGTGTGAAGAGAAAGAGACAATTGAAGAGGACTTGTTGAAACAACTTTTTGATTTAACTAGATGTGGGATCACAATATAGTGTCTCTTTTGTAAAAGTCACACCAAACTTTTTATAGAGCTGTAAACCCTTTCATATTTCCTATCTATGTGCTTGCTTCTCAACTGTATTGACTTTTGTTTCTAATAATATTATATTGTGGCGATGGGATGACATCTCTATAAAGTAAAGCTAAATTTTATTTTGCCACTGTTGATAATTACTCATTTTCACCTAGGTTTGCGGTTCAGTTACCATTAAGTTACCTTTCCCCCTCACCCTGGGGCCCTTTTTTTTTTAGCTTGGCACTGGAGGAATGTGGGTAAACCAGCCACAAAAAGCCACTAAGATATGGGGTTTTTCATTGTACGTGTAGTAGGTGCCTAGCTTAAATAAGAGCCTGAAAACATTGGAACTAGAATGCTAGATAATTTAGACACGATCAAGTCTAAGATCTCTATTCACCAGCCCTGGGATCAGTTCTTGCTCTACAAAGCTTTGGTGGAATTATGCAAGCCAGTGTATGAGGCACAAGGATACAAATAAGGGTCATTTGCCTTTTTTGGTTTCATTGAAATGCACCTGAGGCACTAGGATGATTTATTGGGATTGGGAAATGGCCTTCATTCTGTATTTTATGTGAGCATCATTATACTTTGTGAATTTGTGATTACAAAATATTGTGATGTAATAAGTTGATAAAGGGATTTAGTGATGGCTGAGTTGGTAGCATTTCTTCACACTTTAGTCACAGGGGTAAAATATGCATAGTATGACACATTGAGAAGTCTTTTCCCCTGTTGGTGCCAGCTGTAAAGATTAAAGCATCTTAACTAACATTGAATTAGGTTCACTACCATATTTTGATCAAACTTTCTTGTCCCTTGATTGGAAAAACTGGAAAAGATGTTTAACAATTGAAGTGTAATTGGGCTGATGGAAATCCTGTTACTTAAAATCTTCAATCTATTACTAGTATCCACGTCGGATCTTTGACTTGGGTATGGACTATCCACACTTTAAATGCCCCTAAATCATGATATATTTCATGAAATAGGTAGTCGAGTCAGTGTGACACTTGGACTTGTACCCTTGTCTAACATGAGTACCTGATTTTGTGTATCATGGGAAGGAAATTATAGGTTTTAAACTTTAAATGGGTAAAAAGTTGAATGTGTATGAACCTTGCAGTTTTTCAAGCACCCAATCTGTTCTGTTAGTAGCAGTAGCACCAGATCAACGTATCATTCTTAGAAGAGATTGTTGGATATTGGTTCACATCTGCATTCCACTCAGCATCACTTATTCTTTCTAGTTACACTGTATGGCACATGTCAGTGATGTCTAAATGTAACTGATTTTATTTTTTTCGCAGATTGCTGGAGGATTATGTGACAATCTGCTGACATGCGTTGTACGGGCCTGGGACTACAGCAAGCCTTTATTTGTAGCTCCAGCTATGAACACCATGATGTGGAACAACCCATTTACAGAGAAGCATCTTCTGTCAATTGATGAGCTCGGCATTACTTTGATTCCTCCTGTTACAAAGAGGCTGGCTTGCGGAGATTACGGAAATGGAGCTATGGCTGAACCATCTCTCATCTATAAGACCATACGACTGTTCTTGGAGTCTCATCGGCTCCAAGCTGGCTCAAATGTGTAGAACTACTTAGGTGCCATTCCTAAACTGAGCTAATTTTGTGAAGTTTGTGGATGTTCTATGGCTTCATTGTATAGTAGTTGGATTGTGTGAATGTTTGGTACCATGATAGTGGGTGTTCTGATTAAGTGCGCATGTTGTAGAGCTTTTGTTTGCCTGATAAAAGGCTGACTTGAATTGTTGTCAATATTGCAGATCTAAACCGTTAAATAGTTATTATGTTTTAAGCAGTGCAGCGTAGTTTGCTGAACATCATTTTATGAAAGTAGACATTTGCAAATTACTCCGTACAAATGAGTCACAAGGAGATAGCAAATGCGGGAGGGGGCGAACTTGTAAATTGTAACCTATTGTACGCAGATTTTTAGGTGAACTGGACTTGAGCATGGATACCATAAAAAGTTAATTATGGATAAAACGGAGTAACTTATACGTATTAAATGTAGTAAGAAGTTACATACTTACATAGTACTCGTATCCTTTTTAAGAAATGAAATTAGCTACTTCCTAACTTTTTTTTTTTTTTTTTTTATTCTTTTTTTTGTAAAGAGAGTTATAAAGGCAGTAATGTAGAATGAATTTGATCCGAGGTTTTAGATACCATTCTACAGGTGTTGAACTAATAAAACTAGTTGGCATTTATGACCTCATTTTAAATTTTAATAGTTACTGGTAGCTGATACGGAGCATTGCAGAGATATGTTTGTATACTACATACTGATCAGAGTCATAGATGATGTTGACGTTGCATTTAAAATACCTAATAAAAATGTGATATGAGGAGATAAGAGTATTAGGTATTACGAACTTGCTAACTACAAAAATAGTGACCAAACAAACATGTGGATGCTTGAATATCAAACAACAATTTATATACGTCAGTTGGTCATCGTATCTTATAAAAATAATTCTCGTTTTATAAATGATTGATGTATTATATTACATTACGTTTAAATGAAAATAATTTAAAATTATAACAATCAATCACTTGGACTAAACTACTAAAGCTTTATGTTCTAATAAAAATATGGGAAACATTTTTTTGTTTTTTGTTTTTCCTTAATGTATAAATATATTATTCTTTCAATTGTAATTAATATGAAATGTTCCCAACTTTTCAAAGGGATAAATAATTACATCTTTTTGAACTTCTGTTGGTCCATTTTTCACTTTGTTTAGTTTGGAAATTTAAAGGGACAAATTAATCTAATTCTTTATAACTTGACCATAATACAATAGACGTCCACAAAAATTTTAAGTAGTCAAATACAATACAATGGCTTTTGGCCATTGTCTATAGTTATAAATTTTTATGACTATTTTTTTTTTTAACTTTATGTTATCGTCCATTTCCGACTATGTCAAGTTAACTTAAGAAATTCTAAACCAAATTAAAGGTTTAGAGTTCGTTTGGCATTGTTTTGGTTTTCTGTTTTTTGCTTTTTAAAATTATATGATATATGTCCCATAATGAATCAAAAATTATATAAACTTATTAAAAACATGATAATTTTGAAAACTGACAACAGAAAAGTGAAAACACATTTTTCTTGTTTCCTGTTTTTGGTTTTTGGTTTTTAAAAAAACAAAAAAACTGAAAACCAAAAATGATGCCAAACAAGCCCTTAATTAATTAATTTAACAATAAATTATTATATATCGTTATTCTATAATAATTGACAAATTAAAGTCATATTTAAAACACTTGGCAATACACTAATTTGACTCTAATTATAATAATTGCAAAGTTTCAAAAATTTTGATAAAATGATACTCTATACATATGTTAGTAAAAAATTATTACAGTCAAAGTTTACAAAAAAATAGTGCAAAAAGTCAACATGTGTCAATTTATCATAAAAAAAAAGGAGTTATATTTTTCAGCATTGTCTTCTATACTCTTTACTCGTATTATTTATTTATATCACTAGAATTAGACATTTTATATGTGCATGATGGCACATCTAAGTCAAATTATATAGATCTTCATAATTCATACTCTATTTTTAGTGGGTTAACATAACATTTATGGAAAGAAAACGAGAAATTAAAAGAAGCATGCATGCAGCATGCATGGGAATTGGAAGGGCCGTGCAATCACTGCAATGGGCATGCCAAAGTAACAAAATGACGTGCTTTTTGCAAACAGCAGCATGGTTATTCATGTCACTTAGAATTCATTAGCAACAAGGTAAATTTTGGTACACTTCTTAAGTGTTACTCTTTCTGTCTCTATTTATTTGTCCCATTACAATTATTTAGGTCAAAATTTATTTAAATTGATACCATAATCCCATTTCCCGGTTTCCTCTAGGTATGATTGCGAGAAACGATGGTAGGACAAACTCAAAGGCTTGCTTTTATAGATCAATTCACATTATAAATTTAATGGGTGAACCTTTTTATAAGGTGTAATGTGTTACACACTTACACTCATTATTAGTCATAAACTCAAACATGTAACATTGCCAACTTGCCATATCATATCACATGGTGTGTGTACACTTAAAGTCCTTATATTAGCTCCGTTCTCCAAGAACAGTTAATCTGTATTATGTTGTTGATCAACCCTACAAGAAGAATAATTTGAATAATTCTTATACAATATATGCATAATGTATTTTTTTTTTCTCTAACAATTAGAAAGCTAGAACAATAATTTAACAATAATATATGGTTGCTCAAATGGATTCTTGGATTCAATAGTAGCACTTTGTTTGCTTCTAGAATAAGTTCTAGCTATTAGAAATATTTAGTTTTTGTTTAGAATAAGATGAAAAACCTATACTTTTACTAGTTCATTTAAATATCTATTAAAAAAAATAATAAAAATATTATTCAATCAAGTAAAATCTTAACAGATTTAATTCTTTAATTAAATATACATAGATAATTAACCAATCATATGTACACAATTGAAAACTTTGTGCCATACTTGGACTAGATATCAATATATCATCATAATGTATAAATTAATAATCATTATGCTGGAAATCATGAGGAATACACCGATTAAAAAAGAAAGATCGGCCATCATTCCATCGATTTATGCAAGAAGCTAAGAGAGTTAACAATTTTTCAAAAAGTAAGTGATTATAATATATAAATTATAGACCTTTTGTTAGCAAATATAGACCCATCACACATCAATATCAATAGGTAAAACAACAAATTCCACCAAAATGATTGAAGTTGTCCTTTCCAACACATTTCTTTGTTGTTGAAGGTTCACATCAGTACAAATATTTCATAGTACGAACCACTAAAATTACATTTTCTTTTGTCATAAGATCCTCTTGTAATTTTAGAACTATAAATATGTGCTTCGAATAATAAGTTTTTGATTTTATTGAAACCAATTCTCCTACCACATGTCAACACCTAATTGGTTAAAAAAAAAATCATATAACCTTAATAATTTATTCCATAGATTTTTTTTTTGACAAAGTTATTCCATAGATTTTAATTTTAACCTTTTCCCTCCATCACCATTCGATTGACTATCTCTGCTTCCACCACGGACCAACTCCTCACCACCGATAAGCAACCCCTCCTGTCCCATATTAATTCCTGACCCCCTAAAAAAATAACCCTTGTCTCTTCTCCATTGCCGAAAACTTAAAACATTTTCAATTCTATTTACCCCAGTGCACATAGAGGTAGGTGCACTCAATGAAGGTTATTAAATGAGAAGAAAATACTCTTGTGTGCAACCTTGCACTCGGGTGTATATAAAAAATTTCACCGAATGAAAACCCTCCTCTCCTCCCCCACCTAATATAATTCATTAAATAGTTTTCCTATTCTAATACTGAAACGACACCTCTCACAGATTTAGCCAACTCAACGCTTGAGAGTAGAGGGCTACTCCCAAGCGTTTTGTAGTTAGTAGGCTGGAACTTGTGACCTTTAAATCACGGGGTGATTTGAGTTCTACACTAATTCCACCGAGTCTTGCTTGATCATTTCATCTACTTAATGATCATATCACAAAAGCCATTATACGGAGTATGTATTTCCTCAAAAAAAAAAAAAAAAAAAAAAAAACTACGGAGTATGTACCATACTCCCATTACCTTCATTCATCAAATGGTATTCTTTTTGTACATAAATATGCGAGGGCCCCACCTTGCAATTGTATTGATGATCTGATCTGTGATTGCTAATTTCATCTGCATTATACATAATTTTTTTGGAATTTTATGTCTTAAGATTTCTTCAACAGGTACATTAGTCACATGTCATTATATCACCGTCAATTTAATTACTTTATAGTAAACAATTTGTAGTAAGGTTTATTATTGATTACCATAGACTAATTAATTATTTTGGTTGTTTAATTTCTGTTGAATATATATAATATATATGCTGATATGCATAATGCATGGTCGTATATGATATATCATGTATAATTAATATTTAATTATCGCTAATTAATTGTTCCCACATGGATCTTATAATTAGTTAGAAGTTGAAAACTGCTAAATAATTTATTTCACCTATAACAATAATGCATGTATTATAATTTACGTATAAAATATGTACTCCTTGATAATAATCTTCTTTCAACTTGCTCATTAATCACGTATTCGTATTGTCAAATACTATGAATTATTGTATTACCACTTATTTACTCATAATTATTGATGAGATTATATACTTAAGTTGCACTTTATTTATCTGATTTTCACTTAATTAAAATCATCAATTTTTGGACCTTGTCAAATCGTACTCTAATTGTAAATTGAACTTGAGTATTTCTTAATTATAAATTCTTATTTGAACTCACATAATTTTCCTTAACTAATTATTCCGTTTTTTTTCGAAACAATAATTATTCCGTATATAATTAAAATATACTTATATACAGATATAATTATTCCATATGTAAGTGTATTTTAAATGTTAAGCGTGACATAAGTGAAAATAAGATAATCCGTACATAATGCATGGTATTAACGTACCGTATCATAACAAATCTACATTTTTTTTTTTTGGTTGGTAATTAAGGAGAAGGGCCCTACTGGATCGAAACCTCTCACAGGTCCTCCCGACCCGGGTTAGCGGGATACACACTTTAAAAGTGAGGGGGAAGGGTAAGGGAATCCCCACCCCAAAGGTGCCTCTAGTGGGGTTTGATCTCCCACAACCTTTTAGTTGTGACATATAAAGTTGATCACTAGACCAACTTATGCAACAAACCTACGTAGTATACTAAACTGGTTACTCTTCGAGTCTCCGCAATATACGAAGTATATGTACTGTATATAATAATATATTTATTTTTGTGCCAATTACCTATCTTGCTAGTCCGAGTGTTTGACAGCGTAAATACATGCATAGCTTGTCATAATTTCGGCTTTCATTGATTTTTTGACGCAAAACCTGAATTATTTTATACTTACTTGAATAATTCAATGTTTGAGGTTGCTTTCCTAAAAATCTATAATGAACCTCAATCAAAACAAAATAGTCCAAAGAGTATGTCATATTACTTAGGAGTGAGCAAAAATTCCGGGTACTCGGAATTAGAACTGAAACCGATTAGGAATCAGCGGGTCCGGATCTAGAATTGGACCCGGTGGTTCCAATTCCGGGTAATAAATTTAGGAACCGGTTGCAACCAGTTCCAATTTCAATTCCCAATTTTTTGGACCCGGAACCGGTTGGGTACCTGGTTACCCAATATATATTAAACTAAATATACTTTATTCTTACAAAAAATATGTTAAATGTATCTAGTTTGTAAAATAAAAAAAAATATATTATTAATATCTAACCTAAATAAAATAGTTTCATGCAATCATGCATATATAATATAAGTATTAAACACTAAAAATGAAAATGGATCAAAATAAGTTTTAAATTTGTATTAAAATTTAATAATTAGTATATAAGTGGGTATCCGGAACCGGACCTGGTACCCAGCGGTTCCAATTCCAATTCCTAAAGTTTAGGACCCGGTTGAAGTGGTTTCAATTCCAATTTCGAATTTTAGGACCGATACCAACCAATTTCAGGTCCGGTGCCTAAAAATTTGATCAGGTTCCCGATTTGCTCACCCCTAATATTACTCCTATAGTTCATGTGATGTGGCAAATATATACTTCATAGTAGACATGGCAAATTATAATTGATTATTAAAATTAAACTGATTGTGATACGTTTTTAACTTCATGGTATCCCTTTTTTTAAATTCACAAAAATAATTCTAAAAGCTATTAAACAAAGTACATATAAATCTATGAAAACATAACACGTACAATGCATGGTTCCTGCAGGCGGATGCACGATTCGTATGGTGCATCCCTTAAAAAAAAAAAAAGCGGAAAGAACATTGTATAGAAATGTAAAGAACATTTAGTGAAATTGAAAAGAACATGTTATATAATTGTAAAGAACATTGTATAGAAATGTAAAGAACATTCAGTTAAAGTGAAAAGAACATGTTATAAAATGTTAAATAATGTTCTTTAGCTTCATGTTCTTTGAAATGTTCATTGCATTGAATTATCATTATAGGTGATAAAAAATTCGGCTTGGGCCGGGCCTTAGCATAATATCTCGTGCCTAAACCAAGAAAATATAGCAGGTTTTCAGGCTTTTTTCGGGTCTGGTTTGGATTTTTAACTAAAAATGCATTTTAAGGCTTGCCCAAACCCGCCTTATTTTCGAGTCGGATCGTATCGGGCTGAAGTTGACCACCTCTAATTATCATGTTCTTTATTAATATCACGGATGTTGTTTAGATATATATAAAGAACATGAAGTTTGATTTTTTTTTTTTTTTTTTTTTACAAAATAGCTATATGTCTTTACAAAACAACTATATAAAAAAAATCAACGCACTTTTAGGGCCTGTTCTGATTTATCTGAATATTTTATGAGAGAAGGAAATTAAAAACTGAACTGAACTTATTGGAACTGAAAATAATCTAAAGAGAACAGACCCTTAGTACTTCTTTACTCGTATTAAGATATGAGATTGACTCTGGGCTAAACGTCTTTTCAACTCATATTGCTTGATAGAATACGGAAAACAATCTAATATATATATATATATATATAGGGGAGTTTTTTCCCTAGTTTTTAAAGAGCCACGTAGGATTTAATTTTTTCAGTGCGCCATGTAGGATAATACATTTTAGTGGTAGCCAGTTAAATACGAGATAATTAATTTCTTTTAAAATTAAATAATTTAAATGCCACGTAAGCAAAACTGGCGAATGAGATTTCCCATTTTAAATTAATTAAATATAAAATATTATCTTTTGATATCAGAAATTTTATTTAAATATATAACAAATTTTAGCACATAAATATATATATTAAAAAAATTATTTAAAAAATTCAAACAAACCGTGCATCGCACGGGCTGGTGTTGAGCTCTAATACCATGATAAACGGGCTTGGGCCACACCCGTTCACAACTGTCCACTTTATATAACCAAGGAGATTCCATCTCAAAACCATATAACAATGAGGGGAGTACCCCCTTAGCCTTATAAAGTGGACACAACTTTCTTATTTCTTCAATATAGAATACACATCCCAATACAGACTCTCACTTATACACTTATCTAATGTGGGACAACACACCACTCACATGTGGGTTTTCTCAAAGGCTCAACATAAACTTTAAATATCTGCTTAATTTATTTTTTATTCAGATGATCACGAGCTCAAATCTTTTTGTCACCCTTAATTATTCCGTTGACATGTACTCATATAAGCACAAAGCTTAATGTTAACTAAAGATATTTAGGGGATTGATTGCGGATTAGCAATCGAGGACCACTAGGGTTATAATCAAACTAACATGTCGGGCTCACTTGCTGAAAAGGCTAGCAACGGCGCGGCTCAAGGGTTGCAATTGACCACGTGCGCCAGAATCTTTAATGAAACCTTAATGAGAAAAAAAACCGCGTCTAGTTGCCACTGTTGAAGTTGAACCAAGCCAAAAAACACATGAGAATGATTTGGTCAATTATGGCAACCTCACAATTTTCTAACTTGTTTCCTGATTTTTTTTTTTTATTTTTATTTTTTTTATCTATGTAATCAAGTTTTCTATTTCTAGTAACTTTTGTGTTAGTAGAGTAAATTAAAATATTTTATTCGAATACAATCATAAACTCATAATAGAGGACCAACCGGCTTAATCATGCATGAAAGAATCTTCACAAATGACTAGGCTACCTATGAAAATATTCCCTCCATTATTATTTTATTCTTATTGATTTAGGCCAAAAATAATTTCAATTCAGTAAAAATAAGTTCAGTTCAACAAAAAATAATTTCAATTCAGTAAAATTAATTTCAGTTCAGCAAAAATAATTTCAAAGGTGAAGTGAACGGGACCTATTCTTTATGTATGTCTTATTTTGATTATGTTTTGTTAATATTAAGATCAAATAAATGTCAGGCTTAATCTGTCACCTTAAAATTATGAAACAATTTTTAGTTAAAATAAGTTCATCATTTTAGTACAAATAATTTAGGTTCATAAATATAATTTAAGTTTTGTAAAAATAATTTCAGTTTAGCACAATAAGTTAAAGCATTTTAAAAATATCAACTGCTTATAATTTTTTATATAAGATTTGATGACATATTAAAAATTTGTGTATCGACAAATAGAAAAGTCACCACTTCCACTTTTTACACATTTTTTATTCCAACATTTCAACATCTACACTATTCGAGTATTCACACTCAATGATTTTATTATATTTGACAATTTATACTTAAAGTAAAAATATAGTCATTACATCATTTAGGTTTTATTAATTAGATTTGTCATGTATGTGTCATACTTCCTCCGTTTTTTTATAGTTGCAACAATTTGACTTTTATACTATTCATGTGTTTCACTTTGACTAGGTTTAATGATTTATACATAAATAAAAATATAGTCACGTGGGATCTTGTTAGATTCGTTTCGATTTGTAAAATTTTAATATCTAAAGTTTATAATATTTACATATTGGTAATCAAAGATATTAACTATTTAAACATGCATCGGCAAGCGTGAAAAGTGAAGTGTTGCAACTATAAAAAAACAGAGGAAGTATATATCAGTCATGAACAAATTTTTTGTCTGATTCAGTGTGTGTATAAATATTTTTTTTTTTTTTTTTAATATAAACTCAAATTTTCTTTCACAAATTATTATTTCATTAGTCTCTTTTTATTGTTCTCATTTTCCTTTTTAAGAGCACCAATTAAAATGATGTTCCTATTTAGAGTATTTCCTTTTTACACCAAAGTTACCCTCACAATAATTCCATTGATTTTTTAAAAATAAGGAATAAGGAAAAGAGATAAAGGACGAAGTATCGTGTTTCATTGTAATAGAATTTATTTGTGGTTGCTCACATTACAAAAGGTGATATAATTCAACAGTTCAATGGAACAATGGAAGTTTGGAACTCTCATATCACAAAAATAAATCTTGTTTACATATGAAAAAGGGAATTGCAACTTTTCTGGTCTTTTAGTTGCTTGTAAAATTTGGCTAATAAAAAAAAAATACTCCTTTCGTTTCATATGTTTCTTCCTACTTTGGTCAATTTTATCTCACACAAAATACTTAACTGAAAAGAACAGTATACAATTGATTTTTTACTTGTATTCTTGAAGATAATTCTTTGAATATATAAAGCACTCATATATATTAGCCTGTTGTGAAGTATTCAACTTCAATAGGATATAATCTTGGCATTCTACATGCTATTCATAATAGCATATAAGGGTTCCTAGCTTAAGGTAAGTGTGAATGTCAATATTTTAAGAGCCTTATTAGATTGATACAAATAGTAACCTTGTCATGTTATGGTCCAACAACATAAAACATCAATGGACCAACTCAATAAAATAAATAATTATGATTTTCAAAATCTCAATACAAAAGTATCAAAGGAGTAATAACAATGAATGTCCCACAATATATACCCTACTTGAATCATCGAATTATAGTGATGTTTAATTAGATAATCTTCAGTGTCCACATATAAATGCAATTATGAAAAAAGATCCAATGTGATGACTAAAAGAGAGATAAGACAAAAATTATAAAAAATATTAAGTGGAAAATTGAAGTGACCAAAATGTGATAAGGAAATGAAGATAAAGAAAAGAAGAGTCTGGAAGATTGGAAGTATCTCAAAGTCTCGACATGTAGAAGATATAGACATATGTCATACTTTCCCACTGGTCGGTTACCCGTGAATCATCTTATACATGTAACATGTACACTACACTATTTATCACTTTCGAACCCTAAATTTCTTACTCATTTTTAGCTTTATCATTATCAATTTATCATCGAAAAGGCCACATGTCCCACAACCTACTTTGAATATCCGAATAGGATTATCCTCCTTTTTTCGGATGAATGATTCAAAGATACTTCCTCTATTCACTTTTAATCGTAACAATAATAACACTGTCAAACAAGATAAGTGTAATTGTGATAATAAGTTAAGATAAAACATTATAAAGTTTTAAAATGTTTAATAAGGTTGAATAAGATCTTATATATAGGGTCCAATTTATTCTAATAAGATCCAATGAGATCAATAATACAATAAAGAATAAAAATAAATTTAAGGGTTGTAATTTTAAATAAGATAAAATAAAGTTAATAATTTTAAATTAGTAGCAGAAGGACAAATAAGATAAGATCAGTGAAATTCAGTTAAAGAGAACACGTATACCTAGTTTATTTATTTAATTTATTTATTTATTTATTGTTATTTATTATTATTATTATTATTTTTTAATGAAGAGTACTATAAATGAAAAGCAAAATTGCAACCTAAACTAAATAGCAAGATTACACGATAGAACATTGGGGATCAGACCATACAACTTCTTATGATTAGGAAACCAAGTATATCCAATGGGACAAGATGCTATTCTTTTAGAGCCGCTTAACTTGCAAAACAAAGAGTTAGTAAAAAGCACGGGAGACCTACTTTGCAGAGTGACGTATTTCCTTCTAACCTGGGACGGGGAAAAGAGACAAAACCCAACAAAATTTCAGAGGAGGATGCTGTTAGGTGAACGAAAGTCTGCAGAGGGGAAGAAACGGGCAAAATTAGTAGGAGTGTCGACGTAGCTTTACATGATGACTCGTGACTTGTCGTACTTATGGCTAGATCTTCTTGCATCAAATATGGAGTTGTTTCACAGTAACTCCAGATTTGACATACTATTTAGTTAATTGAACTAAAATGGAGAACTCTATCTAAATTGAACTTAAATTAACTGACATTGTGATGAAAGATTGCCTAAACATGAATTGAAGAACTGAAAATAAGTTCAAAAGAACTCTACCTTAGTGACTATTGCCATAATAAGTTCAACTTATTTGATTAAGTAGTAGATTTTTGCTTATATCAGAATTAATTAGGCTACATCAAATCAAATGAGAACAAACTTTTATTTGTGTTTGATTATAGCTAAATAACTTGATATTTAGACTATACACATTATGCAAATTCAATGGCATTTAAATATTAATTTATTGTTTTTAAAGATTAAAATTAATAAGGTTAAAATTTAATCAAATCATAAAATAAAAGTAACGATTTACCTAATTAAATCCTCCACACCTTTACAAGTATGTCCAAGGTTTGTTAGGCATTCAAGTCCTTAAAAGTATACTTCACTAGTTCACTTCTTTAAAATCATGTGGTTTCATCGCTTTCACACCCATCTACATCATCTGTACTATCGATCATTTTACTAATTTATCAAAACTATCGTAAGCAAATATATTTTTAATTAATTTATATTATTATACTTGGACTGTATTTAGTGAATGTATACAATGAAATTACATCATCAACCATTCAACCGTGTTTAACAATTAACATAAAAAATTCACGGTATTCATCAACCGCGTTGTCAACCTCAGGTAGGGACTAGGATAAATTTTTATATTTAAAATTAAACATACGTAACATTTGGTAAGTTTTTGTAATATTTTTATATACAACTGCGCAAATCAGTCCAAGAATCACATGGCTTTCGGCAGTGCAACTAGGGTTACATGATTTTTATATTGATCATGATTATACGTAGATTATTGATTGACACTAATTAGCTGTAGATTATAATGCTAAGCACCTTATTTATAGTTGTTTTTTTCATCAACTATATACATAATGCATCATGCATGCATAGACCCTACGGTTATTGGTCTAATTGGGATTTAATGTCAACGTGTACGTTGATATAAGAATCAATCTTGTAACCATGAAAACTATGATTAAGGGCCTGTTCTGATTTATTGAATACAACTAAATTGAAGTGAGTTGAAATAAATTATTTATGAGAGAAGAAAATTAGAAATTGAACTGAACTAATTGAAACTGAATTGATTGGAGTCGAAGTGAATTGAATTGAAATTAAGATGAAGAGAACAAACTCTAAGATTTCGTATCACTTAAGTTCCTTAATTCTTTATAGTAACATTTAAATTATATTTTCACAAAACATAATAAATTATGGATAAATTATACGTAAATTTATCACTAATTACTAGTAAGTTTCCAAACGAAAGCTATAAGAAGCATAGCTACTTAGCTAGCTATCTTTATTCAACTTGACATAATTAATCGTTTACAAAGTCGGTCTGTACGACTCTTCGCACATTGCCAAACTATTTGATGCGTCTAGCACTTAGTGCGAAGTGCGAACGAGCCCATGTGCACGGCTGCCTGGTGCTACTTGCTTAGTCTACTACTGCCGATCTTTGTCTTCTCATATGATGCTATTGCTGGCTAGTGCGTGACTCTTATACTACTTGTCTATGTAAGATTTTATGGCATCCCGTGACTTATTTGTTACTCCCTTTATTTCTAAATATATGCTCAACTCGAAGTTTATGTTACGCCCTCACACGCTTTTTATTACTTCGCTTTTGATTGAGTATTGATATATGGAAATAAAGGTAAATAGTGAAAGTGTAAGACCACATACTACCATTAAGTAATAATGGGACAACATTTGTACAAGTATAAGGAAGTGAAGCATTTTTCCTTAGACGCACGTCGGTCCAAGTAAATTAGAGCTAACAATTTTTGACTTGTCCCAACAATTTTATTAAAATCTTATCTTAAATTAATAAAACTTGAATCTAACAATATGAATCCAATCTGATTGAACCCATTTATTATATGATTCATATCCTATCCTTCCATCTGTTTGTATCATACATTGCCATTTTTACAAGATTTTGTTACCTCTTTATTTTTATTCTAGTAATCTTTTTATTTATTTTATGATCTCCAATTTCCTAATGTCATATATTGTCTTTAATTATTTTTTTCTAATTTATTATCTGTCACATCATCATCCTTATCCAACATTTATGACAATAATTTATGTTAGCATTTTAGCAAAAAAAAAAAAAAAAAAAAAAAAACTAAAACTGGTTCATACCTGTCTTATATTACCAAACACAAGGAAAATTGTTACTCCACTTAATACGCGTAATACTAATTTCAATATGTAGTAACTAGTAAGTTGTATAGATGAGCTGGACTTAATTTGTTGAGTATAAACTCTACCCGAAAGGCTGACTCAGATCCGACTAAAATCAAGTTGTGAAGTAGTTAAAATTTATCAGCCTAATCAGAATAATTTTTTAATTACGTAATAATCAGAAATTGTCTTGTCTTCTTATCGACTTATCATAACCATCAACCTAATTAAACTACTACAATCATCAGAAAATTGCCTTAAAGGGAAAAATTATTGTACTCTTGGTTAAACTAAATACTACTCCCGTAGTCCCGTACCAAGTATATTTTTCTCAAATTAGTTACTACATTTGGCTTTTTTTATAATTTAAAAAATATACTTTATTTGCTTTTTCTAATATCTTCTTATATGTATTTTTAGCGGTTTGAGCATTACAATCTTTAGTTACGGAGTAAATTTGGTAAACAATAAACATTATAAAAATATACGGTTACATTATTGAAATTTAAGAGAATTTCAAATGATAATATGTACATTTTCTTAATCATATATAATGTATTTCGTATAAATCATGTAAGTGTCAACGTAATATATCCCAAATATTTAATGGGAATTGAAGCTAATTATAGAGCAATGCATGAGTGTACATGGTACAAGGAGAACATTATCAAATGAATTACATTGTGCACTATATTGTCATATGAAGTAATTTTTTTAACATATTAATCGAACTTGTCATATATATATATATATATATATATATATATATATATATATATAAAATAATAATAATAATATTATTATTATTATTATTATTATTTTATATATATATATAAAATAATAATAATAATAATAATAATAATAATAATGACGTATTATGTTAACGCATATGAAAATAAAACGTGTTGAGCTAATAAAGTTCTATAAAGTCAAATGTAACAACTATTTTAAATAAAGAGCATCATGAAATTTCATATAATGTCATGCGGGCAATTATTCTCATGACATTTAAAAATGTGCTGTACATCAACGTGGAACCTACGTGTCATAGAATCATTGATGGTACACGTGGCAATTATATCTTCGATACTCCCTCTATATAAACCCTTGCCAATTTCCACAAATGACACAACCAAAACTCCAAAACTAAAAAAAACTTGCTGATATTATTATTCCCCTGTTTTTTCATTCATTCCTCTGTTTTTCTTCCAGTATTTTCATTAAATTATTAATTCAATTCACTATTTCAAGTTTATTCGTGATCAATTTTTTTTTTTTTTTTTTTTTGAAGGAAAGAGTTTATTTGTGATCAATTTTATCAGTTAAATTTTAAAAAGTGCGGATTTTTTTGGATTTTCATTAAAAAAAAAAAAGGGCTAAAAATGAAGGATGTTCAAGGAAACCCACTTCACCTAAAATCTATAAATCATATTTCTCTTCTTTGTCGTTCAGTTGAAGAATCCATTAGCTTTTATCAAGATGTTCTTGGGTTTTTCCCAATTAGACGACCCGGTTCATTTGATTTTGATGGAGCTTGGTAATTTTCCTAAATTTTCAATTTTTTTCATTATTAAAGGGTATATAAAATTTTCATTTTCTTTTCGATATGAAATCTTCCGTTTTTAATCCGATATGGATATATCGGATTAAAAACGGGGAATGTATTGAGGAATGAGGGAGTACGTCGAAATGATTTTGGTTTATGGAGTTGATTTTGATTATATGTTTTTTTATTAATTTTGTTTTTTTTTGGGTAAATGTAGGCTGTTTGGGTACGGAATTGGAATTCACTTGTTACAGGCGCCGGAACCAGAGAAATTGCCGAAAAAAACAGAAATTAATCCAAAGGATAACCACATTTCTTTTCAGGTAATTGCTACTTTTATTAATAGTGCACCAAAATTAGGATAGATTTCTTGTTTATTTTGACATGGATTAATGTTAATTTAAGTATATAGAATGTTTTATTTTAAGGGTATGAGTGCTTCATTGTAGTTTTTATTTATTTTAGAAAAATAATGTCTTATTAAATAAGTTCAAGTAAAATAAAGCGAGTATAAAATAATTATTTTTAGCGAAAATAAAATAAGTTTAGATAAAAAAAAAGTTTGGATAAAATAATTTCAATCAAAAATTATTTGTGAAAAAAAAAAAAAAAAAAAAAAAACCAAACAAATCTTTAGTTGATCAAAGACTATTTCATGTTTGTAATTATGAGATTGAGTTTGGTTTAAGATGATTTTATGCCATGAGAGTTTTGTTTTTGAGTGGTAAACAAACAAAATGAACTAGTTGGACGTATACTCGTACATGAACAAATTAGTTTTACGTGTCATTTGTCAACCTTAACATTTACACATAAGAAGTGACATGTTTATGACTTGAGGCCATGATCCCATGATTCATGAACCACTTTTATTTGATACTTTGGGCAACATTATCAATTTGTCATCAATTGAAAAATTCCAAAATAAAAAGAGAAACGTGTTTTAGTTTGAAAGTGGTGATTTCATAATGCATGTACATTCAGCTACCTAAAATTCTACAAGTCACAAGTGTTTAGTCCTTATCGGGTTTGAAGCGTTGGACCATGATACTATTTAGTGTACATAAAATATTCTCCTTTTTTCATTACTTCAATTACAAATGAATTATGGAAAAAGAATTATTCTTGTTCGATAATAATTAGCAATGGTGAATTTGGAGGTCTCGAGTTCGAGTTTACATAACGATACATGAGAGCAAGCAATCCAGAGGGTGATCAAAATGTACAATCTGTAAAGTTAAGGAAGTTGATTATTGAAGATATCATTGTCTTGCTATAGTTATAGTCCTTATAAAAATTGATGGCTAATCACCTTTAAGATATCTTCATCATTTACAAAAATTATAATTGTCATTTTATACGACACAGGTTTTTTCAATGCACAATAAAGTCACTATGGTTACGTATTTGAAGTTGATATAAAGAAATTGACATAGAATGATGCATATAGGATTCGAAATTTCTAGACTATATCATGTACAAATAGTCAAGTACTACATAATACGCAATAGTGTTATCCATTAGAGGAGTCAGCAACAACTCATGCCGTGATTGAGATGTGTTTATGATGGTCCTTGTCACGGGGTACGCTACGATGGATATTTTCTTAATCCATGTCTACATATTTTTCGATCAAAGTAATTTTCATATATTAGTATATGTAACGATTATAAAAAATTGTTAGTCTTATAGTTTAAAGGTAACACTGATTGACAAGTATGGTAAATAAACTGTAGGGGTAATTTTTGTTATTAGCAATTTAGGTGACTTATAATTAACTCTTCCTAAAGAGATGTGATCTTTGTTTTTTTGAAGGGTTCGGATCGGATCCTCGTTGGCTTTGATATCATTTCAAAAATTTGAATGGTACATCAAGGCCCGCATTGAAGAAGAGGATGATCATATATAAGGCTGGTTGGGGATCCATCCATCCGAAATCAATCGACAATAGGTGGAATACCCGCTAGACTTATATGTTTCTCATCTTTAATCTTCTATAAATTCAAAACCAAAAAAAAAAAAAAAAAAAAAAAAAAAAAAAAAAAAAAATAGTCATATGAGCTAATGTATTTAACTTTGTTTTTAAGAATTTTACTCAAATGATCATACTATAAACATTGTGACATTATATATGTACATATATATAGCTTTAGTAGTTATCTCATGTTTATACTTTATACTATTGAATTCATGTAGTGTGAAAGCATGGGAGCAGTAGAGAAGAAGCTGAAAGAAATGGGGATTAAGCATATAAGAGCAAGAGTCGAAGAAGGCGGAATCTTCGTGGATCAGCTCTTCTTCCATGATCCAGACGGTTTCATGATTGAAATATGCAACTGTGACAACCTCCCAGTGATCCCTCTCTCGGGAGACATGGTAAGATCGTGCTCGCTCGTGAAATTCGACCTCTTACAGCAACAACAGAAAACCAGCCCTGTGGTCCAGCAGTAAAGATTTACACAATATTGGGACCAAATCAGGGGGAAGTGAAAATGTGGTGCATATCAATCTTGTAGGTTGAGAAGTTGAGGTCAGTCGATGTCGAAAAATTATGGACCATTTTAGTTAAGATTATAGGGAGATGTTGGTAATGTAAGAAGTACTATGTATCAAAGTAAGGAGGACTTGACATTGTTCTGTTTTTGTTTGGTTTATGGGTTTGTGGTGTTATATTCTTGTGGGGGAATTTCTTCCTTGGGCCGAAAGTCGAAAATGTCAATGTTTTTTGCAAGGTCAATAATAAACTATGATGTTCTACTGATTGGAAAATGAAAAACAATATTGTTGTTTTTTCATTATTTCATATGAAATGTTAAATTCTTATCAATTCAATCATTCATTCCTTTTCTGTTATACGAAGTTATAACTTATAAATTTATACATTAACACTAATGAGGATATTCTAGTACTTGAAAGGTGGATTCTGTTACACATACATGAATACATGATTGAAATGACTATTTTTCCTCTTTATTCCTTGATATATAAGTGAGAATAAATGATTTGATTGGGACAATGATTTAATAATTGGGTATATTAAGTGTATGGAATATTTATTTTATCACATTCAACTAGCAATGAGTAAAAGAATTTTAGAGAGAAAAATCTACTTATCACATTAGGTCCCGAAATCTCCAAAAATGTTCAACAATTGGGTTAGGCTTGTGTTGCGCTGCACTTATCACATTGATGTGGTATACATGTGAATAATAGCAGTATAACGACTAATACATATGGATGATGTTTGTATAATGTTTGTGTGACAATGGATGACTCATGTCTCATACATTGAGTGTTTGTTTGGTTGACGTCAAAAATTATAAAAAGTTAACATTATTTCTAAGAAGTAGGAGAAGGTACAATTACGATGTAATATTATAGGAAGTTACACTTACTATCAGTAGGTTTTGATTCTCACAAAATGAAATTACTTACCCTATAGCCGCCCCTATAATTTCAATTTCATATGCTTAACAAAACTACAAGTCTACAATCATTTAACCATTCCTATGAAATGGTAATACAAGGGATAAACATCTTCTTAGATAATATTACTCCTCATGTTCAACCTAATTAGCATCATACAATTTTCTTCCTACATAAAATAGCGATTTTTTTTTTACCCTTCACATATTAATTCCTCACCACAGTATTTTTCAACTAACTGTATGGTAAATCTTGGAACGTGCTCATAGAGTCATAGTAAGATCTAGGTTTGAGACTTTGAGGATGTGCATTATTCATAATAATCTTAATAAAAAAAAAAATTCAAGACCCATTTTGGCATTTTCTAGAAATATGATAGATCACTAGATCAGTGAGTTTGGTGGGCTGGTTAGTCCAAATTGTCTCCATATGAGTTGAGCTATACTGGGCTTCAAGTCTTATGAGTCCATAAGCATTTTTCTACAAGAGTTCTTCCTGGAGTAACAATAAGAATCCATTCTTGTTAAAAAAAGGAAAAAAAAAAAAAAAGAAATAAGAATCCAATTATTTGGATACACATGGCTAATTATGACAAATCATTTAGATAGCTGCTGAGTCATCAGATTAATCCAAATATGTAATGTTAGATAATCAAAATTAGAAAAAAAAAATGGTAATTTTAGAATCTTATGGAAAATGTTAAAAGACATAGCCTGTATAGGAAGCTAAAAAGAAAATATATACAGAGTATTAAGAATAGAGAAATATCTATCTATACTTATATATTAAAAAGCGTTTCTAAAATCGTTTATGTGCCACGTCATTCCCTTCTCATAGCATTGTGCCACATCATCACTTAATGACACGTCATTACCAATTAACAAGTCATTTCAACTATTATTAAAAAAAAAATTGATGGGTTTCGAACACTAAACCTTAAGGAAATAAGATCTACTTCTTTACCATCTTAGCAAATAACAATTGATGTCATCTATACATATAAATATAACTATAAATGACATGCATCAATTAAAAAGGAAATACGAGATAAGCAGTTTGAAAAAAAAAAAAAAAAAAGAATAAAATCAACATTTCACAAACAATGTAGTGTTAAAAATTATCTTTCTATACTCTTTATCAATTAGTAACATTATTTTTAACATTTATGCATAACATACATAATCGATGATAATATATTTCATTTTGTCAAAAAAAGATGATAATATATTTCATAAAAAAAAACAATTTAATGAAAGTGGTAACCTAGTGCAACGCCCGCACCGCACACTAGTTAATCATATTAATTTACATGTGATTTTAACATAATTTTCAACTTTATTTCAATTTAAGAAGCGTGTTTAATGCATACGTATAGCTCTGAGTATCAAAATTGAATTGTTTCATTAATGGTTAATTTCTTACTCGTAATTAAGAATTTGGATGGGGTTCATTTGGATTGCTAGCTGAAAAGTGCAAAACTTCCACAGTTCCAAGTTCGACTATTTGAGATAGCCCAATATGTGTATGAATGATTTCTCCTCTTGTTTCTAAAAGTTAGACTTTTTTTTTTCAAGTATTGTGGTTTAACAAAGGTAAAGTTTGTCGAAGAAAGGAAAAAACAAAGGTAAAGAAATACTATCTCCATTTTTTTAACTTGACATATTTTGACTTTAACACTATTCACACACTCATTTTTGACCATGTTTTGTGCTTCATACAATCATACATAATGAAAATATAGTCATGTATGATCTTGCTAGATTCATCACAATATATATTTTTCAAAATATCATCTTTTTATAATTTTTGCTTATCGATAAGGAAAATTTGATTTAAATAATCCAACCTTTCACCAATTTATTTTTAATAATCCAATCTTTTGATTATTCTATAATAATCTAAGCTTTACACCCCATCTTTTTCTATTAGGCCAAACCGGTCACCAACCTACAACAGTAGGTTACCTTGCTGCATGTCATATTTTGATTTGTCTAATTTTTATTTTTCAATTTTTTTTAAATTTTTTTTTTTTCATTTCCCCTTCCCCTTCCTTCATTTCCTCCATAACTTCCGGCGACCAACACTAGAGCAGTCTGCCACTCTCAACCCACCACCGGAAGATCCACCACCAGCAGCCCCTAAACCCACCAACAGAAGCCCCCTATTTCCTCACCCTTTCTTCCCTTTTTTCTCACCGTCAACCTCTAGTTGCCCACATTACCAGCCACCCTCCCTTGGTGTAAAATTAATGAAGGAGAAAGCTTGAATATTATTAATCACCGTTCAACCATATATAATACAAGCTAAAACAAACCTAATCAAGATAGAATTAGGAAAGTATCAAAAGATATTATAAACTACCAAAAATATGCTATCAAATATATCCTAATATTTTCTGAAAATATATCCTATTTTCCTCAATACCCCCCCTCAAGTTGGAGCATTAGGATCAAAATGCCTAACTTGAAAAGGAGAAAAACAAACTGCGACTTCCCGAGTCCCTTTGTGAAAATATCGGCTAGTTGGAAAGAAGTAGGAACATAGGATGGAGAAATTAGCCCGTCATTAATGGCATCCCGAACACAGTGACAATCAACCTCAATGTGCTTAGTGTGTTCATGAAACACTGGATTTTTAGTAATATGTAGAGCAGATTGACTATCACAAAATAACTTAATCTCCTTAGGATGTTGAATGCCCAAACTCAGTAACAAGGCCTTAAGCCATTTTAACTCACACATGATGGAAGACATGGACTTATATTCGGCTTCAGAAGAAGATGTCGATATACTGTAGGCTGTTTCTTGGTCTTCCAAGAAATAGGAGAATGGCCAAGAAAAACAAGCCATCCTGTTAGAGAACGACGAGTGAAAGGACACGCCGCCCAATCCAAATCACACCAACCGTAGGGTTAGATCACCAGTGGCACTCAACAGAATACCCTAACCCGGGGTACCCTTCAAATATCGAACCACACGCAAGGCCGCTTCCCAGTGCTCGGACCGCGGCTGTTGCATAAACTGTAAAAGAATGTGCACTGAGTATGCCAAATTAGGTTGTATAACCGAAAGATAAATCAAACGTCCCACTAATCTGCGATAGGACTCAGGGTCCGCAAGTAGCTCTCCAACTGCGAGGCCAAGCTTATGGGTTTGCAGAATAGGAAAACCACTCGGCTTTGCCCCTAACAAACCTGCTTCAGAAATAATATCCAACGTATACTTCCGTTGGCACAAAAACAAACCAGATGAACTACGAGCAACTTCTATGCCCAAAAAATATTTCAAAGAACCAAGGTCCTTCATTTTGAAACAGTCACTGAGATAAGCCTTAAACACAGTCAATGCAACAGAATCGTTCCCATAAATAATAAGATCGTCGACATACACTAAGACATTGATTTGAACCTTGCCTCTAGTATATGTAAAAAGGGAATAATCAGAGTAAGATTGAAGAAACCCATACCCTTTCAAAGTTGTAGTTAGTTTTGCAAACCAACACCGCAGGGCTTGTCTCAGTCCGTACAACGACTTTCTCAAGCGACACACCAAGGACGGATCAGAGCTCTCAAACCCGGGAGGCAATTTCATGTATACCTCCTCATCAAGATCACCATGTAAGAAGGTATTGTGAACGTCCATCTGATGGAGTTCCCAATTTTTTGCAGTTGCTATTGCAAGAACGGCCCGGACTGTAGTCATCTTAGCAACCGAAGCAATTGTTTCACCATACTCTATGCCTTCCTGCTGATGATTACCATAAACCACTAAACGAGACTTGAGGCGCTCAACATCATCATTAGACAAGAATTTTGTCTTGTAGACCCATTGACTACCTAGAGCTTTCTTGCCTAGAGGAAGATACTCTAAAGTCCATGTCCCATTTTCTTCTAAAGCTTTTATCTCTTCTCTCATGGATTGTTACCAACCCTCTTACTTCATAGCCTCTTTGAATGATTTCGATTCTTTTTCATGAACAATGGCTGCAAGAAACTTGCGATAATTTACAGAAAATTTGTCACAATTTATATAATGTGCTAAAGGATAGGGAGTACCTGAAGGAGTATTGGATGACGGAGTGGACTGAGACGGACTATTAGCAAAAACAGAATGAGTGACATAATCTCAAAGCTTCACCGATGGTATTTTTTCACGAAAACCTTTACCCAAAGGCTCTGGTTGTGGCTGCTCGGCACTGCTGGTCGGCTGGTGTGGCGCAACAGGCTGGTGGGCGCAAGAGACCCAACAACAGGCTGCTCGGCAGTGCTGGCCTGCTGCTGAGTATCTGCCGAACCTGCGCCCGCAGGTTTTCCCTCGGGTGAAGTAGAAATTGGGCTAGTTTCCTGCCCAGTCGCGGTACCTGTTGTGCCCGCAGGTAGCTTTGAGTGTGGGGATGGTTGCTCCATGCTCGTGGCTGCCTGCACATCTTCATTTTCAACTCTCAAATTCCTAAATTCATCATCATACAACCCGTGCTCTAAAAAATCCTCATCCACCTCACCATTTATGTCACCATAGGTCCCAATATTTACATCCTCCGGGGTACCAAAAGGAAACACATCCTCAACAAACCTCACGTCTCGTGAGACAAAAAAAACTTTCGACTCTAGATCATATAACTGCCATCCCTTTTTGCCGAAAGGGTAACCCACAAAGACACATTTCCTACTTCGACTCGTAAATTTGTCTCCATTAGTTTTTTGGTTATGGGCAAAATAAAGACAACCAAAAGTACGAATTGCATCAAATGAGGGTGGTTTATCAAACAATATTTCGAAGGGTGTTTTGTTTTGTAGCAAAGGAGTGGGAGTACGGTTAATTAAATGAGCTGCAGCAAGGACACACTCCCCCCAAAAATAGATGGGTAATTTGGCTTGAAACCTCAATGCTCTCCCAACTTCAAGAATGTGTTTGTGTTTACGCTCAACCCTCCTATTTTGTTGAGGAGTCCCCACACACGAGGTTTGAAAAACAATGCCAGTGGTTCTAAAATAATCCAACAAACAATTAAATTCAGTACCATTGTCACTCCGCACAATTTTAATGGTTTGGGAAAATTGTCGTTCAACCATTGCAACAAATGTCAAAAACATTCTAAAAACCTCAGTTTTGTCAACCAACAAATAAACCCAAACTGCTCTAGAATAATCATCCACAATAGTAAAAAAAATAACGAGCTCCACACGACGAAACATGTTGATATGGACCCCACAAATCACAATGTATTTTCTCAAAACTCCTAGAAGCTCTACTATCGCTTAGAGGAAATTTATTTCTAGGATGTTTAGCACGCATACATACTTCACACCCTTAACTAAACAATCTTTATTACTGCTAACATGAGGAAGCAACTTAACTAATTTCTCGGAAGGATGACCCATTCGACGATGCCACAATTCCAAGTTTGAGGATGCGTCAACAACGCCAACATGATGCATCGAATCCGAATTGCTAAAATAATATAGTCCATCTCTCCTAACTCCCGTTCCAATCAGCTCCTTCGCTTGGTCCTGTATAGCACACATATAAGGATTAAATTGGACAAAACAATGAAGCTCATCAGTAAGTTGAGACACTGAAAGCAAATTACAACTCAAATGCGGAACATAAAGAACACCGGTGAGGGTGATTTTGTCCGATAAATGAACCGAACCAACTAAGGAAGCCACCACTGTGTCCCCGTTAGGTAAACCAATGGGACACTCAAAATATAGAGTATCAAACAACCAAGAGTCATCTCTGGTAACATGGTGAGTGGCTCCGTTGTCAATAGTCCATGAAGTAACATCAAACTTACCATTCAAGCGATTCTCAGGAACATTGGCATTACCAAACAAACCCGTGATTGCCTTCCATTGCTCGGTTGTAAACGCTTGACCATGTGAAGGACCACCCGAACCCGTGACTGCGTTGGCACGTGCCGAGGCCTGACCACGACCAGCCGAGAGTGACCCCCCCGGCCGCCATCACTGGTGGTTGGTGGGTACCCATGAAGTTCAAAACACTTGTTTTCAATATGTCCCCTTTTTTTTGCAATGATTACAAATTTTGTCAGACCAACATCGAGAAGTCTCATGACCACCCTTCTTGCACTTAGCACACACCGAACCTCTAGTGCTAGATTCGGACCCCTCACGGCCTCGAGTGCTGCCCGTACGAACTGCAAAACCGACAGCTTGCACCGTTTCCTCACGGACTCTATCAAGTCCTCTCACAAGCTCATCTTGTGAAACCTGCTGATAGCCTTGTTTAACGTGGGTAGAGGGTCTTGTGCCAATATATTGGACCTAGTTTGAGCATAATACTCGGAACAAAGGCCTAATAAAAATTGTTGGAGTCTATCATCTTCACGCCTCTTCTTATGTTGCCTACCCACATTACATTCACACTTCCCACACTTGCAATTAATTAATGGTTCAAGTTTAGCAAGTTCATCCCATAAAACCTTTAATTTGCCAAAGTAAATAGCCACTGTCATGTTTTTAGATTGTTCACACCTATTTATTTGGGCCTTTAAATTTTGAATACGAGGACCATTAACAACACAAAATCTTTCATGCAAATCATCCCACAAACGTTTGGCATTATCATAATTAGAAAGCATTGATTTTACCTCCGGATCGATCGTGTACATGAGCCATGAAACTAGCATACAGTGCACCACAACCCAATCCTCCTTGGTTGCGGGTGGTACATAATCTGTGATAGTACCGTCTAAGAAGCCGAATTTCCTCCGAGATGAGAGGGCAACATAAATCGCATGAGACCACGCATCGAAATTGTCAAGCTTTAAACGAATCGGAGTGATAAAATCGCCAGGCCTATCATGCGCCCCTAGATAGAATGGTGAATTTGTTTTGATTTTTGCTGGTGGCGGTGGTGGTGTATCATCACCCGCCATGACAGAAAATTATGGAGAAAAAAAAAACTCTGGCTCTTATACCATGTAAAATTAATGAAGGAGAAAGCTTGAATATTATTAATCACCGTTCAACCATATATAATACAAGCTAAAACAAACCTAATCAAGATAGAATGAGGAAAGTATCAAAAGATATTATAAACTACCAAAAATATGCTATAAAAAATATCCTAATATTTTCTGAAAATATATCCTATTTTCCTCAATACTTGGCGAAACTCGAAACCAAAAATATCTAACCCACGAAACCCAAGAAACTCAGAAAACACTCACCTTCGTCGAAATCCATACACCTGCGTGAAACCCAGTCGAAACTCTGAGAACACTCACCTCCGTCGAAACGAAACCCAGAAAACCCATCCGCCCTCTCTCGAAATTTGAAATCGCTGAAAGCCACCGCCAATTAAGGGTGTTCATGGTGGGTTTTAGGAGTTCAGGATGCGGGGATAAGGATTTCGGTCAGTTACAGGGTGGCTGAATTCGATAAGGCCTTTAGTTGAAGGGGGTGGCCGCAGCGCGGGGGGGGGGGGGGGGGGGGGGGGGGGGGGGAGGGGAAAGGGTGGTTGGGAAAGGAGGAGAGAGAAATGTTTTTTTTTTAATTGATTTTTTCCTTTAGTTTTTTTTGTTACATTTGAAAAAAAAAATAATAAAAATTACTTGCTATACAAGTAAGTAGTCATTTTAGCCTAATAGAAAAGAATGGGATATAAAAGTGAGATTATTGTAAAATAATCAAAAGGTTAGATTAATAAAATTTAATGGGCCAAAGGTTGGATTATTTAAATCAAATTTTCCTATCGATAATTAGAGATATTATTGATTGAATTGTACATTGACAAACATGACTAAAGAAACGTATCAACTAAAAAGAAATGGAGGAAGTAGGCCCTTTTTTTTTTTTTGAAGTAGGCCATTTAGTATACAAAGAAGTCATAAACTGCACTATTTATATAGCAAAAGACAATATAGTAGGAAGATAGACTCCAAAAGACCACCAAATAATGGTACTTAATAGTAAAATCATAGTATATGATATCTTGAATTCTGAAAATTTAATACAAGTTTAGTAACCAGAAATCATTATACCCAGCAAAAGAATAATCTACTTTACATGCTTGATTAATACTATTACAATTATAACATTAACAAACATGCAGAAAAAAACAAATAATTACGTAAACTTAAATTTAAAATTAATCAATTATTAACAAAATCAATCAAATAATAATTCAAGCACCCAAAAACCACAAATCCTCTGTTTGCAGTGAATCTCAGAGCCCTCTTTCAAGCATCTTCTCGACATTTTCGATGGATTCGAGACGTTGAAGAAGCAATTGCTGCTTAAATTTCTGGATAAATTTCTCAGCACTTTCATTTATATCTTCAGATTTCTTACTCTCTAGCTTTTTCCCAGGCACTTGCGGTATAACTTTTTTTTCTACTTGATGAAAAAATTCATCATCATGAACAAAAATATTATCATTATTTTTACTATACAATCTAGACTTGGTATTAGTAACTGGCGTAACCTTTTGACGATATGCACGATCATTACTACTAGGCTCTGCTAATTTCCTTAAACATTCGAGCTCGTCTTCGTCTATACGTACCATTCTAGAATTAACGATTGGCTCCGCTAATTTCCTTAAGCATTCGAGCTCATCTTCGTCTATACGTACCATTCTAGTGTTGTTCTTCTCCATTGTTTTTGTTTGAATTTGATTTTGTTTAATGAAATATTGGAAGGTTTTAATGTGAATGTTATGGAATAATAAAAGTGTAACATAAGGTCTGTATATATATAGGGAGTTGGAAGTATGGTTTATATTTGAAGATTATAACATGTGAGCAGTGGGCTGGCTGGCTGAGTCAATTGCGTGTTATATAATTATATGTGTGATTCTTGGAAATTTGGCAACTTTAATTTGTGTATGATTATATATTTGAATAATTTGTATATTCGTGGTTTGGTCGGTTATATGGTGAATTTTTTCTTTAGTTGCGCCGTTTTTCTTGATCTAGTTTGGCTGGCAGTCTCAAGCTTAGTTGGTCTAGGTGCTTTTGATTACTTTTCTGTCCCTAAATATCGATATTGATCCATACATGGTATATTCCGATAACATAGTTCCTCGTTTCTTAGTAATTGTCTACGTTTCTTTTAAACAATGTGAAAAAATAAGATTATTATTTATCTGCACACTACAACTTTTAAAAAGGTAAAGAAAAATCAAATAAACAAAAAGAAATACATTTTTAGTAAATGAAAAAAGCTAACGAACGTCTCGGGGGTTAGATAAGCTAGCTAAAAGTAGAAAGATTAAATTAAAAATTAATATTAATTACACCGATCGACGCGTGATTTTATCATGCTTTTCCAAATTAATACTACTTTAGGTAATATTTTAAATGGTTATCCAATGCCCCGGTAGCGTTCGTTAGAAAGATCCTTAGTAAAAATACTCCATAATGTATATATTTAGAAAAATGAAATATGCATTTAAAATGCTAAAAATTGAAGTATTAAGAATAACTAAACATTAATTACATAAAATGACATGTATTTGTGTTTTAATATATGGTATTAAAGTCATTACATACTTTATCGAAATGGTGTAATCTGTTTTTTTTTAAAAAAAGATACATAGATCCCTCCACCCTATCACAGGAATGGCGGAATGAGGATCGAACCCAACACCATCTCTCCATCTCTTAAGTTCTCGGTGTATTAGTCTAATTTGATACAGAGTAATTGGTAGAAAAGGACGGATGAAGAACCCACGGTGTATACTTGCCTTGTATAATAAGCTGATTTTCTCAGATTTGTAATTATTATTATTATAGTATGATAAGCTCAAATATGTTGAAAACAAATTTTCTGGTCAACTAGAGGATGATGGGTACAAAACAAGAGAAATCAAAGCTAAATACTTGATTCTATAATATAACCGTGCGTACGTGCACCTTTTAATTCTTTTTGTTGTTTGTTTTATTTAATCCTTTGTTAGTTATTAATAATCTTGTGTTGGAGTTAAGGAAAGTGGTGTATGAATTCAAGCCCCCAATAAAGTAAATCTAGTTTATGCATAAGAATGTGTGGAGCAAGTCCCAAACAAACAAACACAAAGTGTTATTTAATTTGTTTTAGCTTGATTCATGTACTCAGGAGACACCATCCATGCATCTAGGATCGGTGATCCTCAATTTAAACGGCTCTAATTTTTTTGTGCATCCTTCTTTTGGGGGAAAAAAAAAAAAAACTAAGATTGATCTAATTAATCTATTACAAATCACCGAGAGTAAAATTTTGTAGTTTATACTCCGACACTCCGTATAAAAGATTAAAATTACCCTTTTTTTTATAAGATTGTATCTTTTTAATTATTTAGTACTTAAAATCGAATCCCATTTATATAATGCACAGCTAAAAAAAATAAAAAATTGAAACATAACATTATCTAAAATAAGGATTACAAAATGGATCTTACCTAAAGGGGTATTATTTGGGAAAGTATGATAAAATTACGCGTCGATCAGTGTAATTAATGTTAACTTTAATTTAATCTTTCTACTTTTAACTAGTTTATCCAACATTTCCGGAGCGTTCGTTAACATTTGCCTTACAAAATTCTCTAATTATAAAATTTCAAAGTTGCTTTGAATAATGAAATTACATTGAAAAAAAAAAAAAAAACTCAATATATATATAATACTTATAAGGTCAAGAAAGTATTTAGTATGGGGTTGCTCTGCCCTACAAGGCTACAACCATATTCGATTATTCAAGTATGGTCATCCTCTAGTATTTTAGAAGGTACACTACCTACAAATTGACTTCACTCTATAGTCTATAGTTATGATGAATAAGGCTGCCCATAAAATCTCATTTAATGTTCATAACCACCCACGTGTAATTGTGTTACATAATTATAAGTTTTATAACCAATAATAAATAAGTTATGTTACTATAAAAACAATAATATCAAAATTAAATTAGAACTCATTACAAGTGGAAGTTTGGCTAAATATAAAGCAATAGGATTGGTAATTAATTAAATGCGTCATGTATGGGGCCGAAAGATGCCCATCATACAAACGCGTCAAATTTTAAATTGGATTATAATTGAATTTAAGATTGAGTATCTTTTTTTCTTCAATTGAAAATACATTGTTCACCTTTTCGTATAGTAGTAGTTAGTTGAATGTTTTGGTAGGTTTTAATGTCTTATTATACGAAGCTATGAAGAAGCTAAGCTCCCGTAATTAAGTAGTTAAGCTATAAAAATATGCTTAATTAGCTTCTTATAGCTTGTTACGTATACGTCGTTTACATGCACATGTGCTTTGTTGTACGATTAAAGGCGTTGAATTTCAATTTTTTTGACTTATTTGAGATTAATACAAGTATATATGATTTACGTATGATAATAAACTTATAAGAAATCGTAATTTCAAATTAAATGAGTTAGTAATCATCTAACAATGAATCTGTCAGCCATTATATAAACGTTTGTGTTGTAGGAGAGGTTGATGACACGAAATACGATAATCTAGCTAGTTGTATTGCATCTGTTTCAAATTAATTGCATTTTTTGTAACTTTTTCACAATTCATCTACTAAATTTGACAACGTCTCGTATTTATTAGTTAGAAATATATAGCTTAATCTAATAAAAACTTCTTTCATTGGAAGCAAAGGTTGGTTCATTAGTAAAATTATAAAAACATTGTTATTAAGAAACTTTATATTTTTATTTATTTTTATTTTTTTATTTTATTTTTTTTTAATGAATGGAAGAAACTTTATATTACGTACTTTTTTTTTTGGAAACAAATCAATTCATTAATAAAAAGCCATCCGGCATCTACAAAAGAAATCTACATTAACAAATACATTAAATTGAATCAAATTAGGGTTTCCTTCATCAAAGCTACTATCGTTGAAAAAATCTTGCACTGTGGTACATCTCTCGCACACATCGCTGGAATATACAGCCTTTTCGGAGAGATGATCTAACGATTTGTTGTAGCCGTAAGGATGATTTTCATCTGCTTTGCTTGAACGCATTTGAAAACTTGACAACCGTTGCGATTCCGAACAAATCTTTACCAAAGAACTGACAATAGGGCAAAAGATGATTACCTTTTTGATAAACCCTAACTGTTGAAGCTTAAAGTTTTGATGATGATAGACTTAAACTCAAGCAAACTTAACTAAAGATTTCTTCTAGTGTTTGACTGAGGACAAGTGAAGTAGACCTTGGTGGTGGAAGAGTAACTTTGACTTTGAAGAACGTGAAGAAGAAGTTTTTAAGAAGGTCAATCAAGATAAAAGAAGAGTTCCCTAACAGGAACTTAGTTATCTAACAAGAACTATTTAAGTTCCTTAACAGGAATGTTCCCTAACAGGAACTTGAAGACAACAGGAATTTGGTCCTGGTCTGCGTGAAGCCCAAGCAATCCACGAGTGCAGAATAGATCGGCACATCAACTTATTTAGTTAAGATCTTATCTTCTAGATTGGTTGTTAAATATGTTAAGTAGGGTTTGCACGAAACTTATTAGAAGCATGACAAGATAATTGGCAAATAATCTAAAAACGGAAAAGATAAAAAGATAGATTTTAGGAAAAGATTTTCTATAAGTTTTATTTCTTAAAATCAGTTTGTTAAAAAGACATTATTCTTTTTAAAATATATCTTTCTTTATCTTTTTCGAAAAGATTTTCTTCTAAACTAATTTACTTAAAACCGTGGATTTGAGATTAAAAAAATTAACATCTTTATCTTTTTGAAAACTCTACTAGGTATACGAGTCATTCTTGTATAAATAGTAGACAATCTCATTTTACTGGTTTTTGTGAGTTTATGCGTGAAGAAATCTCAGAGCTTAATTTGTGTAAGTTTGCCAAGCTTATAATCTTGTCATATTAGTTTCGGGTTTCGTGCATTGCTTGCCTAACATATTCTAGGTGTTTTATATTTTGTATTGGTTGGGTTCTTGGGTGAGTGTGTAATTTATATTTTGCATACAAAGAGTTAACTTCTAGTGTGAGGCTGTAAGTGTACTTTGGGAGTACGAGGGAATCTAAGTTTGGGACTTAGATTGGGTAGGATAGGGTCCTATTGTGTAGCAAGTTCATTGTGGAACTTGTGAGTAAAGATCTGTTTGTAATAGGTTATAATTTGGTATTGCCCTATTATAGTGGAGTAACTTGGTTTTGGAAATCCCTTAGGAAGGGTTGAGGTTTTACTTCCAGTTGGGTCTTGAAGGTTTCCTCGTAAAATCTGTGTGCATTTGCAAGTTCCTTTACAGTTTAATTAATTTCCGCAAAAAGTAGTAATAGGAACTCACCTACAATTCACCCCCCTCTTGTAGTGTTCGTCTCAACTAACACTAACTCACAAACAAACCCTAAACATAAACAAACAACTAAACTAACAAAAACTAACGACTCCACCATAGGGAGACACTCCATCATAGAGAGACACTCCACCATAGGGAGATGGACGTATCTATACTTACTCGTGTAGATTTATTGAAACCTAAATTGCAAAACTAAAGAAAATTTAGGGAAAAGGTCGGAAATGGTAGACTATTTCCGGCCTAAACGGCCAAGATTTTAGAGAAACCCTAGAAGAGAGGAGGAGAGAAGAGTTTATACTACTTACTTTGTATTAACTAGTTTTTCAAAAGATGCAGCAAAAAAGTTCACCTATTAAAAAAAAATACTTAGATAATTATCAAAATTAAAAAATAAAAAATAAAAGTCAAATTTAACTTACTCATCAACTAAACAATAAGCTACCAACGCTGGCTATTCTTTTACATTTTAAACCAAAATTTGTCAAAATGGCAGAACTTCACTATTAAGCCCAAAGACCCAAGCCCAAAATACATAAGCCCAAAAGCAAGAAATCAACTTTATGAATATTTTGCATCGATGAATCTATGACTTAGAAAATCAGTAGTAGATGTTTTATTATTATTCATAATAATCAAAACTTGTGAATAGGCTGCCCGCCTCACCGCCTGCACTAAAAGTGTAAACCCAAAAGAATAGCACATCAATTCTTATACAAAGTACTCCGTAATTCGTATTAATAATAAGTGTCAAGTTTACCCTTATGATTTAAGTCTATGTTTCTGTTTCAATTATGTCAATCAACCTAATTAAATCAACTTGTGCGTTTTAATTATGTTTGGATATGATTATATTTTTATTCACCAAGTAAAATAATTTTGATTTTGTTCTTTGAATCTAATTGTGCATACAAGTTGTATGATATGACTTATCTCGAACCATAGTATCACAATGCATGGTATGGTTTGGTAAGAAGCAAAAACAACCTAGCAAGCAAGGATAAATTCAAATGTCATGCATGGTATAAAAGCCATTATTTAGAGGTATTGGAGGATCATGGAGTGGACGGACGGTTAGTCCCTCCATCTCCCCCCGGATTACCAGGAGTGACCTGGGTTCAATATAGTCACCCACCCCTTCTGTGTGATAGGAGGGGTACCCCAGTATTTTATAATGAAAAATAAATAAATAATTTTTTTTAGATTATATAGGGTATCACCTTGCCGTCCCTTAATCACTCGACACATTAACATTGTTATATATTATTCTTGTTAATAAAAGTGAATGAATAATGGGCTATTGTCGTTGACTTGTTGCCGATGGTACTAGGTTCCTTTTCATTTAATCATGAAACCTCCATAATTGAGAATGACATTGAAGTTTGAAGTGATATGAAGTTGACTTGAGCAAAGCCAGCTTGTTTTACTTGTTTAACTTTACTGTTCATGATAGAATACAAAACCAAAATAAGAGTTCAACCATCAACTTAATTTTTTGGTTGAGTCTGTCATTACTTTGATATTAATTGTCAATGTGACAAACATGTTATAATATCATTCTCATTCACCTCAATCTGCTTCCGCAAACACGTAGCCAAAGGATTGCTAATTTGCTAGTTTGCTACTTTTGAAAGTCGTTGACAATAAGGTGGTATTTGAGGTGAATATTTGACATACATTGACGAAGAAAAGGCTTGGTTTTCCTTTTGATTATTATTATTTGTGTTTGAATAGATTTCTTGCTACCAAGTATAAAAATACACCAGCCTAAGAAGATGCTCGCGTACCAAATTGAAAAAAAAAAAAAAAAAAAAAAAAAAACATGCAAATATAAAATACAAAGTAAATAACATGTACTTGAATTGAGAACATAATACTCTTCATATTTTCAATACAATAACTAAACCAAACAACACATACACAATAACACTAAATAAGTAATAACCTTAAAACAAATAAGTCGTCATTTTAATTCTGACACAATATATTATTACAATTTACACATCATGCTTTTTTTTAAAATTATATATTATACTTTGTAACATAAGACACCGTACATGTAACGCAAAGTTGACATAAACTTATTAGAATACATAATTTTTGCCATTCTTTTCCATCAATAACGCATGCATAATGGCTTGCTTCATTGTTTGTCGTAGACATTTAGACAATAATTCTAGATCTCTCGACAACTAATTGAAAACCTCAATAATTGAGAATGACATTGAGGTTTGAAGTGGTATGAAGTTAATATGAGTAAACCCTGCTTCATTCAACAATTTCTTCCATTCATCTTCAGTCCTCTCTTTAGCACCACTAAAGGTTACCATCATTAAAAGATCAAGGGCAATGGATGCATCGTCGAACATTGCGTGGCGATCGGGATGAAGAACCACGTCCACAATGATCACTTTTCCTTTCTTTTCAGCAACTGCTTCTTGACACTTCTTTAGGATGAGCAATGCTTCCTCGTCGCCCAATCATGTAAAACGGACTTCATTTAATGCAAGAAAATAAACAAAGGTATTAAGTCTAAGCTATTACAAGTGCTTGACAAAGGTTTTCATTGGATTTTTGCTTGGCTTTTTAAGGTGGTTAAAAAGTAAAAAATATAAATGACTTTTCATGAAAAGCCAGTTTACGTAAGATATGAAAGACTGACTTATTTTGCCTGTTGACATTTTATAATACAACTTATCTTCATCCCTTATTTTGTAAAATATTACAGTCATATTTTACCAAACATATACAATATAATTTTTTCTCATTTTAAATTCGCTGCATTATTTCAATTACTAGTTTTAATTATTAACAAGTAAACATTTACAAAAAAAAAAAAAAAAAAATAAAAAAATAAAAATAAATAAATAAAAAAATGATATTATGTAAGTATGAATTAAGGAGAATTGAATAAGATCCTATATTATTAATCATCAAAACTAGTTATAGTAGAATGTAAATATTGCATAAGTTAAAGTGTTACAAGTATAAAATAAAAAAAAAAAAAGTAGTTCAATCACCTAATAATATATAGGTTAAAAAATAGAAGTAAAATGAAGCAATAATCATCAATCAACTTCCATTCGAATTGATTTTAGGATTCGGGTTATTTTCAATTCTAATGCCAATATGCATAATTTTAATAAAACAAATCACATAATTAGACACATTCATTTTAATTTGATTGATCCGAGCCAAGTGAAGTCAAGTTAGTTCTGGTCTGGTCAAGTAATTTTAAATAGTGTTCAAATTGCCTATTGGTCAACTTTTCTAGGTTTAGCCATTTGATACACATATACAAAAACCTCTTAACTATAATGAAGCATTTAGAGTCCATAATAAAAGTCAAATTAGCGAACCAAAGAGCACAATAGGAACAACAAAGAGAATCGAAGAGAGTATTAACATTTATTAGGAGCGTACCTTGATGATAACATTATCAGCAGAAGGAATCTCCTTAAACATATCACCTCCAACATGAGTAACACCAGGGTATTGAGGAGCATTTGCAATAGTTGGAGGTAAATCAAAATTTATACCTTTAATATGAGGGTATGCCTTAACAATATAAGACACCAACTTTCCAACGTTACCCCCAACATCAACAATTGTACCTTCCATCTCATTAAAACCATCCTTATACTCACTTATAATGGCATCTAAGGATGAATTAGTAGCCGCGGTCATCCCCGCAATAAACAACTTATTAACACTAGCATCCTTAGATGTCATCTCCCACAAGGGTGCACCATGAGCCAACTCGAAAGGTGTCCCTCCCTCCTTAATCGAACGGCCTATTTCGAACCATCCATCCACCATCACAGGGTGGGTGAAGGTTAGAAATATAGGGGCAAAGCTTAACTCTTGATCATGCAAGAGGCACTTTGAGGTTAGGGTTAGTCCATACAAGGCTACGCCGGGTTCATCATCACCCGACGACAAAGTCAATTTATCATAATTAACCGTGAAGACTTTCTTTCGGACTAACACGCGCATGATGCGTGCAAGAGATGATCTGAGAGGTTTCGGGAGGGTGCCTCGAGTTTCGAGGCGAGTTCGGACAAGCTCATAGGTTGACCATTGGAGTGTATGATATCCGCAATGCGGAGCTCAATGGCAGCTCTTAGCACAAGGCTATCTGCGTAGGCAAAGAGGTGTTTGCACACCTCTTCTTGAGCTTGTAAGAGCTCAACTTTCTCATTATTTGTGCTCCCCATTTTTCTTAGGCTTGTTTTTTTCAGGGCTTTTATTTATTTATTTTTCTTCTCTAATTGCTTAATTAGTTTGAGTTGTTATGAGGTATAAGTACGATTAATTTATAGTTTATAATTAAAGTGTTGACTTTATTTTATATTTTTCATGCTTTACTAATCTAATATTTTTTTTTTTAATTTATCCATCGATTTCGTGGAACTCGTTCATCTTATTAAAATATATATTCTGTTTTCTAACTTAGTCAATTTATTTTTTTATAGCAAAATAGATTTTTTTTTTCCCTTCTTTTTACACTTCATTAATGAAAGATAGCCAAACGGCACTTACAAACAATTGCGAGGATATCTAAAATTCCAACACAAATACAATTCACCTTAGAACTAGTTAAATCACAGATTCGATCAACGATCGCCTTTACAAAAATCTTCATCCGAAGCAATACAATTTGTGAGTTAGCACTGATTCGACTTGAGATGCACGAAAAAAATAGTTGTTTGAGTGAAAAAACTCATATAAAATTAGTCGGAATTAGTCGTAATAAGATATTTTGGATATTGTGAAACCCTAAATCTTCAATCTTTGGCAGACGAACAAACAAATAAATTAAACCTAATAGAATAAACACCGCCATAAAGATGTAATCCTTTATTGAAAGCAATTAAAAAGTTTTTTGGGGCTTACCACCGGTAAAAATACCGGTGGAAGCCCCTGCAAAAATTTACAATTGAGACCAGAAGAAAAAATATGGAAGGGAAAGAGAGAAGAAGAAGAAGATTAAAGGAAAACATTTAAAAAGTAGAAAAAATCTAGCAATGGAGGTTAGAAAAACCCTCACAAGGGATAAACCTTAGAGGGAACCAAAAAACCCTCCCAAAGTGAAAACCTGGAGGAATAGCTGATATGTACGTAATTCTGAAATTTAATTTTTAATCAATTCTTTGATCCATAATTTGTACACCGTATGACCGTATCACTCCATAGACCATAAACCAATTTAATGTTGTTGGCTTATCAAATGTTTTATTTTCTACATGTTGACAAAATATGATGTGGATATGGGTAATGCTATATGTAGCCCTAAGGGCTATATATAAGCATAATATACTTTAGAAAATTGTATAAAATTAGGAATTAATGATAAAAACATGTGTAAATCAGTGTAATTAGTTTATATATTTTTATGATTTTCTAAATTTAAACGATTTTCAAGTGTATATTTAATGCTTATATTAGTGTACAATTTATATTAATAGAAAGCTAATAAGGACCGTAACTCCGGCTATTGGCTGACCGTAATAAGGACCTTAGTATTTATTTATACATGGTAGAATAATGTGACAATTTATTTCAATTTGATATAAAACAAACGGATCCTTTTTGGAGTGTGTCGTCTAGTGAAAAAGAGGTAAAGAGATCGCAAATCAGTTTAATTTCTTGCAAGAAATTTTGCCTTCAAGATAGTGATTGGTGAGAGAAATAAATTAAATATGCCTTGTAAAATATTAGGTGTATAATTTATATTAATAATAAGGATTGTAAGTTTGTAATTCGGGCTATTGGCTAAGGCCTTAGAAAGGTAGAGTGTTGAAAAAGAAGTAAGGAGATTAATAATGTGACTATTCAATTCAATTTGATAGAAATATACATAGATCCAGTTTGGATCGTTCGTCATCATCATGTGAAAGGTACAATTGGCAAATTAGTTTAGTGTTCTTGCAAGAAAATTTGCCTTCAAGATAGTGATTGGTGAGATAAATATAATATGCCGTATCAATTAAGATTTAAGTATAACAATGCCTAGTATGCATATAGGTCTTGGACCAATGGACCCAGGCCAACTCACAACGTGTTGGAACCGATGTTAAATGATTTAATTCTAACTACTTCGATCGACCCTTAGCTAGATGGCCTAGATTCAAAATATATAATTCCTCTGTTTTTTAATAGTTACAACATACACTTTTTTACGGTATTTAAAAAATGTGGGGTTCACATGATATAATACACTTTAAAATGAGGTGAGTGGATGTTAAGAGTGTAATTTAGTGGGTCATGTGCTTTAAATAAGGGAAAAATTACATATTTTCTCTAATATAACTTTTCATTTATATTGTGTTGCAAGTATTGTGATATTTCCATTTAGGAAAGTGTTGCAAGTATTAAAAAACGGAGGAAGCAAATACTACGTAATTACAGTATTTTAAAAAGTTATTTGAAACACGGGATAACAAAATACTAATATTGATTTCAACCAAAGAAATTTTAAAATAATAGTTTAAGCAAAATAATGAGATGAGGACATGAGGTTATTTGGATGAAAAAATAGGGTTAAATTACATTGTATTTAGTTATTTAAAATTATTACTTGTATATAATTAATTGGGTTCATAGGACAATTTTGCAATATACAAAATAAAGTTATGTTTATGAAAAATTAATGTTACTCCTGTCAAGGTTACTCATGGATAATAAGAGGTCAGGTCATGTTCACTTTCACCTTAAATAAATATTTAGTAAAAATAATTCTAGTTCATAAAAAATAAGTTTAGTCTAGTAAATTTTATTTCAGTTTAGGTTAAATTAGTAACCTCGGGAAGAAATATAGTAGAAGATCAATAAAAAATAATTCACCCAAAATAATCTTAGTACAGTAAAATATAATTTTAATTTAGTTAAAATAATTTCAAGACAATATAATTCATTTTATTTTAGAAAGAATAATTTTAATTCAGTAAAAATAATTTTATTTTAGAAAAAATAAGGTGAAGTAAATTGAACAGGGTCTACTTTTAATTTAAAAACTAAAATTTACATATGTGGTCACAAAAGAGTTAGTTGCTAATTATCTATTGTTATTGCGTTTTTTTTATCCTATGATAAACGTAAATGTGTGTAAGCTAAGAACAAAAATAATCATATTGTGATGCAGTTCTAATAATTATACTTTTTAATGCTTACTTTGAATTGTTCGATGGTTTTACTTGTTCAATTTATTGTCTTCACCATTTGTTATTATTTAATTAATTATTAAATGTCTTGAATGTTTCCAACTTTAAGCCGTATCTATCATGTTTCCACCATGTAGAATCACTTTTTTTTTTTTTTTTTTTTTTTTTTTTTTGAGGAACACCATGTATGATCACTTAAGTCATCCATGACCACCACTATTTTCCGAAGAAATTAAAAAATAAATAAATAAATAAATAAATAAATTGTACCATATGTGATAGGTTTTTTGTTCCTAAATGTGAAAATACATCAAGAAGCGTTAGATAATACGGAGTAAGAGTATTGGATACAGATCAATCTTTCAATATTAATGGATTTCACAAAAAGCTTTACTAAAATGTTTATGTTTGCCATTTTTGGTGTTCCCCTTTACTAGATTTAGTTACATTTCAAATATTTCCTTGACTTAAACAGAAATTACACGTACTATAATCCATAATGTAGTCTGTATACAAAGAACACGTGCAAAATTTTCACCATACAACTTGTACTACCTTTCTCAAATGAACGTAGGTTATAACAATTTAAGCGTCCATGTAATTTTTTCTCCAATTTTAATAATGCTGCCTAAAGTTTGAGAATTTTTAATTGGCAACATTTCTTATATAAATACACTATTACTGAAGAAAAGCCTCAATAACTGAAAATGACATAATAGTTTGAAGTGGTATGAAGTTAATGCGAGTAAAACCAGCTTCTTTCAACAGTTTCTTCCATTCATCTTCAGTCCTCTCTTTGCCACCATCAGTATTGGCCATTATCAAAAGATCAAGGGCAATCGTTGCATCGTCGAAAATCCCATGTCCATCAGGATGAAGAACTATATCAACTATGATCACCCTTCCATTCTTCTCAGATACCGCCTTTTGACAGTTCTTTAGGATCGTTAAGCATTCCCTATCTGCCCAGTCGTGTAAGACCGACTACACCACCAAAAAAAATAAACATGTTGTAATAAGAGTAGACGTTATTTAGCATAACACAACAGAGAATTCGTTTACTTAGTAAAATGATTAAGGTTTAAAGTTTAGATAACAAAAAAGTGTCAATGAGCAGCTTTCATGGAATTATAATAGTCACAAAAGGTTTTTAATGATGATATTATGTTAAACACTTAGCCCATGTATCGATCTGTGTATCTTATTTTTGTTAAATTGAAATTATTTAATTTTATTGAAATGAAATTATTCTTTTTTGCTTTTGAGTGGCCACAATTTTGTATTAAATCAAATCACAACCATTTATTTTTATTGACTAATGCTAATCGTTGATATAGTTTACTTTTAATTTTATTTATAAAAAAAAAATTTTAAAAAAAAAAAAAAAACTACCACGTTCTTTTTCAGTTTTTTCTTTGTTTACTTAGTATTTTTTTTTCCCTTTACTTCTCTTCAATCTTTCTTCATTGTTTTCTTTGTTTTGAAGTGGATACAAATAATTTAATCTTCATTGTTCTTTTGCAAACCAGTTGTCTACATTTGTAGTTAAAGTATTTTTGAAGACCAAAGTATATCTTTTCAATATTGCCGCATGCATCAAGTACCTGTAAATCTGTAATCAAGCAAAAAAAAAAATAAAGCAATCTTGAATTCAAGCAAAAAAAAAAATAAAGCAATCTTGAATTCAAGCAACTCTATATGAATGGTTGGACTTGGAGCCAATTGTTATATATAATCAGTATACATAGATCACTAACAAAGATCGAAGAGAAGTAATTAAAGAAGAAACTGCAAAGAAACTGATAAGAATGTGAATTTTTTTTTTTTATTTTTTTTTGTCAATTTTTTTTAAAGATAAAATAAAAATAAATCATATCAAAGATCCACATTAGTCAATAAAAATGAACGCTCGTGATTTGATTTAATATAATGGCCACAATTTTTATTAAAAGTGACACCGGAATGTTGAGGAGCACTTGCAACCGTAGGAGGCAGATCAAAGTTAATACCTTTAATCTTAGGGTACGCCTTAACGATTTCGGCCATCAAATTTCCGGTACCACCACCAACATCGACAAGTAATGTTCCTTCTAACTTACTAAACTCATCTTTGTACCCTTTAATAACAGCATCTAAGGTAGGTTTAGTAGCAGCAGTCATTCCAACATTAAACAAATTATTGAACTCTTTATTTTTAGATGCCATTTCCCAAACAGACATCCCATGAGCCTTAACAAAAGGCATCCCACCCTCCTTAATCGAACGACTAAACTCGTACCATGGTTTCGTGATCAAAGGGTCCGAAAGGGTTAGGAACATAGGGGCAAGGCTAAGGTCTTGATCGTACAAGAGCCACTTAGATGTTGTGGTTAGACCATATAAGGGTACGGCTTTTTCAGCTGATGATTGGTTATTATATTCTATGGTGAATATTTTTTTACGGACTAACATTCGCATGACACGTCCAAGGTACGTGACATCTAGGGAGGGAGCCTCAATTTTCGAGGCTATTTGAGATAAACTTATTGGGTGGCCATGAGAGTGTATTATGTCCGCAATGCGGAGCTCCACGGCTGTTCTTAGGGCAAGGGTATCGGCGTAGCCAAAGAGATGGTTGTAGACCTCGGCATGAGCTTTGAGGAGCTCAACATCTTCATTAGCATTGCTAATGTTTATTTCTGTGCTCCCCATTTTAGAGACTATATATATTATTGTGTATTTGAATTAGATTGTTACTAAGCTTAGCTTGAATAATGAAAGAATCTATTTATAGGAGGATAAATAGATTATGTCGTTGTTTGCTGGGGTGTCTTAAGATGTTTAACATGTGTTAAAAAGTCAAGAACATAATGTACGTGTGTTGAAATATTGCTCCTTTGACTTTAGAGGATATATTGGGATATTATTACAAGAAGTCAAGAACAAAATCATGTACGTTATTTATTAATTACGGATTAATCACGTGAAAGAGTGTTGAATAGTATAATGTAGCACACTCAAATGGAAATGTGCGACTGTGAGTCTGTGACCATACTGACCAATGTCGTCTTGCAATGACTTTTTAATAAAGATTAAGTGTCTGCATATAATAGGTCACAGTTTAAGTTCAAGTTTTTCATGCTAAATTATACTCCTTTTAATCTGTTTTTTTTTTTTTTTTTTTTTTTAAATAAATGCATTACTTGTATTTATGCGGAGTTTTAAGAAAGTTATTTGCTTTAATATTATATTGGCCAAGTGTTGCAAACTAATGATTAATTTATTTTGATGAAAGTATAATATGGGTTATGAAATACGGAGTAGATATTATGTGAGAGAGAATGGTTTATTTAATTATATAAGTAAGGACTATGAAAGAAAGAGAAATGATATAATACTTTAGGGGCCTACTTTGAATGGGGTATTAGAAAAGAGAACGAAACAATAAAAATATATAGTATAAATTTACCAAACATAGAAATAATGCATTTAAAAAAATATACCCCTATTGAAAAGTGATGCATTTAAAAAACGTAGGGAGTAATTTTAATGCCATTCTAATTCATTCGCCTATTCGAGCAAAAGAAATGGAAATGATATGAGATCAAGTATCTTTTATTGCCATTGTCTGCAATTGCTACATCTTAAAGTTGGTAGAAACATACCTTTCAACAACAACAATGCAATGAACAAAACCTTAATCCCAAAATAATTTAATTAAGGTCGACTGCAATATACCTTTCATATTACCAGAGAAAAAAATATTATTAACCCCCTTCGCTTGTTCACTGCACGTACCCATCAAGAGAACAAGAATTTTACAAAAATAAATGTAAAATTGTAGTCAAGAATTAAAAAGTAGTCTTTTATGACTGCGTTTTTGTTTTTATACATGTGAAAATTGGTAATAATATAATATTATATATAGTGCTAAACTAAGGTCTTGTTCACTTCACCTTAAAAAAAGAATATATTTAGTAGAAGTAATTTAGTTCAATAAATATAAATTATGCTCAATAAAAATAAGTTCAGTTCAGTAAAAATAATTTCGATTCAGTAAAAATAAGTAATCTTAAAGAAAAAATATAATGGTGAATCAGTTAAATTAATTTTAGTTCAATAAAAATTATTTAAGTTCAGTAAAAATAATTTCAATACAATAAACAAAAAGTGAAGTGAACAGGGACTTAGAATATGGATGAGTATAGTCAATATATGACTATATTAAACAAAACCAGAAGTTTATTATAATTTAGAGAAATGCATAATATACAACTTAGCTAATTAGAGAATGGATGAGTATAGTATAGTAAAGACATGAGTTTTTAATCTGAGGCTCTTGTGTTTTAAATCTACAATGCACAAAAGCAAACAAAACAATACGTACCTTTTTTTTATATCATTGCAAATATTCAATCAATATACCTACTTTAGGCCATTTTTTCTTACTTTTTCAAATGAATGAATAAAGATAAATAAAGTAACTTTAGCAGGTTTTTTTTTTCTCTTCTCTACTTTATTAATTATTAGGATAATTATATCTCTCCGTACAATATAATAATAAAAATAAAATATAAAAACGAAAAAAATGAAAGAAGAAGAAGAAATATCAAATCAGAGAGTCAGAGGTAAGGTTTAGGCCCTTTTATCAACATATTTTGACTTATTTTCGACAAAATATATTCAGATTTTATATGTTCAACACTCACAAGTTTAGCAAGTGCATAGTATTGAAAGATGGTTACTTCGTTATGAAAATATGTTTGTTTTGTTTTGTTTTTTGACAAAAATATGTTGTAGTTATACTACTTTATCAGTATTATCATTACTAGGTTAAATCCCGTGCCATGTACGGTAATTTTTAATACTTAATACTTATCATTAGTTTAACACTATTATTAAATTATAAAAAATTATGAAAAGTTGATAAAAATAATCCCAACTTTGAGGCATTTACTTTTAATAATCCCAACTTTGGATTATTATTGAATAATCCCAACTTTAGTGGGTATTCGCTTTTATTGGTCCCAAGTGACCGGTAACCTGTCAAACAGGTAATATATATATTTATTTGTTTTAAATAAATATGGCACCACTTAATTGGCTGAAAAAGGCTAAAAAAAAAGAAGAAAAAAAAAGATTTTTTTTTTTTGAAAAAGAAAAATCATCACGCCACCCCTCCCCAACCCCGCTCCAGCAGCCCCCTCCCCAACCCCCACACTCCGGCAACCTTTCTCCCCACACCCAGCCTGCCGAAAAACCCCCTCCCACCCCTCCCAACCACCGAAACAGCCCCCCTTTCCCTAAATTGCCCCGATTCCCACAACACACCCACGAAAACTATCCCAAAAAACCACCTATCCCCTTCCCTTCACCCCGAAAACCATCTTTCTCCCTTGCCTAGCCCCGAACAACGTTTATTAGCGTTGGGGAAAGGGTAATGGGTGGTTTTTGGGGTGGGGGAAAGGGGAGGGGATGGTTTATTGGGAGGGTTTTGGGGGGTAGGGGTGGGAATCAGGGCGGTGCAGGGGAAGAGGGGTTGTTTTGGTGGTTGGAAGGGGTGGGGAGGGGGGTTTCCGACGGGTGGGGCTTGGGGAAAGCGGCTGTCGGATTGTGGGCGGTGGGGAGGGGGCTGCCGGAGTGTAGGCGGTTGGAAGGGGGCAGGCGAATTGTGGGCGGTGTAGGCTGTTTGGTTTTTTATTTTTAATTTTTAATTTTTAATATATATCATATATTTTTTTACCAATTATGTTGCGACACGTGTCCCATAACCTGTTATAACAGGTTGGTTTACCGGTTGGGATCAATAAAAGCGAATATCCCCTAAAGTTGGGATTATTCAATAATAATCTAAAGTTGGGATTATTAAAAGTAAATGCCTTAAAGTTGGGATTATTTTCACCAATTTTTCCTAAAAAATTATACCTAATTGCAAAATAGGATGAAAGTTCTTTAGTTACAAAAAAAAATTTTAAAAATTTATCACACCAAAGAAAATAGAGAGAATAATATATGCACGACTAATAAAAATAACTATGAATTTCATTACAAAGTTATAGATAGCAAACTATTATTGCATAATATTGTATAAAAAAAAAAATATCTTTGTTTGAATGTGTACAAATGGAATATACTTATCAAATCGGAAATGTAATATTATTGTATTTTGTATTAAAAACTTCTCTGAGAAGCTTTGACCAAAAAAATAAAAATTAAAAAAAAAAACTTTTGGAAGGAAAATTTTTAACCAGGAGATGACATGTGTCATTCCTGGTTTCGCCTTTAGTATAAAGTTATAGATAACTATGAATTTCATTACAAAGTTATAGATAGCAAACTATTATTGCATAATATTGTATAAAAAAAATAATATCTTTGTTTGAATGTGTACAAATGGAATATACTTATCAAATCGGAAATGTAATATTATTGTATTTTGTATTAAAAACTTCTCTAAGAAGCTTTGACCAAAAAAATTAAAAAAATTAAAAATTAAAAAAAAAAACTTTTGGAGGGAAAATTTTTAACCAGGAAATGACATGTGTTATTCATAGTTTCGCCTTTAGTATAAAGTTATAGATAATATTGTATAAAAAAAAAAATATCTTTGTTTGAATGTGTACAAATGGAATATACTTATCAAATCGGAAATGTAATATTATTGTATTTTGTATTAAAAACTTCTCTGAGAAGCTTTGACCAAAAAAATAAAAATTAAAAAAAAAAACTTTTGGAAGGAAAATTTTTAACCAGGAGATGACATGTGTCATTCCTGGTTTCGCCTTTAGTATAAAGTTATAGATAACTATGAATTTCATTACAAAGTTATAGATAGCAAACTATTATTGCATAATATTGTATAAAAAAAATAATATCTTTGTTTGAATGTGTACAAATGGAATATACTTATCAAATCGGAAATGTAATATTATTGTATTTTGTATTAAAAACTTCTCTAAGAAGCTTTGACCAAAAAAATTAAAAAAATTAAAAATTAAAAAAAAAAACTTTTGGAGGGAAAATTTTTAACCAGGAAATGACATGTGTTATTCATAGTTTCGCCTTTAGTATAAAGTTATAGATTTGTTGATTTGTTAGCCACCCATGTCTCCTAATAAGTCATGGGGATTTGTAGTACGGAGTAATATAATATGACATGATTAGCTAATATGATAATTTTATAAGATACATACTTAGTATCATATATACTGTCATGTTAAGAACCTTCTATTCAAATTTGAGTCTATTATTGCTGCTTATTTTAATATGAAAATAAGGTCAACATCAATCATGTTTGAATCGGGGTCTGGGTAGTTGCCTCGGTTGCCCTGGGTCAAATACGAGCCTGAATATATGTTTATGGACGAACTCAACAAAAAGTGGGTTTACCATGGTAAGTGGGTGGTAACTGCACAGTAACTCATGGTTAGTGGTTAGTGGGTTTACCGTGGTTAGTGGGGTGTGGTTAGTGGGGGTAAGGGTTTTACGTTAATTTCAGGGGGGGAGTAGGTATTAATGGATAAAGGGGGGTGTAGTGAATAGGAATTACTATTTCGCCCACTCACACGAGAGCCCGTTGGGCTTGAAGTGTGGATGCAACACGGGCCCTCTTCATACCCCGTGCTTGATATTCCACTTTAAAGGAGGGGGTGGATGCAATGAGATTTTAACGCGTGACTTTTGTGTCACTCTGGCTCTAATATAATGTTAAAGGACCAAGTCAACCAAAAGTTTAAGCTTATGGTTAAGGCTCGGAAATATGCTTTTGTACACTCTATCAATATATACAGTTCTTAAGGGGATGCGTTCACTAGAGCATTTACTTTTTGCGTCCTCAAATAATATTTTCATTTACATTTTACATACACTTTTAGGAAGGTTGAATAAACAAATCTATAATCTATAATAACATAATATATACTAATTAAAACAGACGCTAAGAATGACACGTGTCATTTCTTGGTATTGTTTTTTCCCTTTAAACTTTTCTTTTATTCAATTCATACAAAACATATGCACTTCTTTATATAATTGTGATTCACATCCTTAAAAAAAATCACTAAATCTTATAATGGTGATTCACTTACTAAGAAAAATATTCACATATTTTCCATTTCTTTTATTGCATAAGACATTACTTTATATCTTTTACTTTGTATATGCGTACATATTATTTCAGTTTAGTAAAAATAAATTCAGTTCAGTGTAAATAATTTCAGTTCAGTATAAATAAGTTTAGTTCAGTAAAAATAATTTTAGTTCAGTAAAGATAATTTTAGTTTAGTAAAATTCGGTAATTTTAAAGAAGAAATATAATAAAAAATCAGTAAAAATAATTTCAGTTCAGCAAAAATAATTTCAGTTCAGTAAAATTAAATTCAGTTCAGTAAAAATAATTTAAGTTCAGCAAAAATAATTTCAGTTCATTAAAAATAATTTCAGTTCAGCAAAAATAAGGTGAAGTAAACGAGACCTTACTACATTACATAATACTAAAACAAACATCCGAAATGACATGTGTCACTTTATGGTGCTGTTTTTTCCTCCAATGCCATTTTTTATTTAGTCAAATTTTATTAGAATAATATTTAACATATTATTATAATATAACCTTTCTATTTGAGCACCATAATTTTATCATGTAATAATAATAAAAAAGATTTGTGTCATTTGTATTATAGAAAACATGTCAAAATTATCACCAAAATATTATATTATTCCATATTTTGCTAATATAATTCAATCTTTCATTACATTAAATTCTATGCATAAAAATGACAATTTTAATTTGTCAGTAAAATTTACTATCATCAACTTAAAGAAAGATTATATCAAATATGATTAATAATAAATATCATTTTTAACAAAGTATAGTATATGCTAAATCACATAATGAAATACATACACTAATTAAAAAGAACGTTGTAAAAGATGCATATGAAACTTTGCAATGCAAATATTTATTTGACCATATATTTTGTACTTTTTTCATATAAACAATATTAGTTAGGGCTCTTTTATAGTAGTTTCACTTACGCACTACAAGAAAATAACCTTTTCGTAGCGATTATTTTAACGTTTAGTATCGATTGTAATTGCAACAGAAAGCTTTCCCAACGAATGGTCATTCAATACAATATCCCCCGTTGCCTTAGCCTTTAGTAGTGGTTTTCAATATCGTTGGGGTTGGCCTCAATAATCGATACGAAAAACTACATCCAATCGTGGTGATTATTGTAGCGATTACAATCGCTATAAATGTTGAACTGATTTCCTTCAAAAAAAAAACATGTATATGATCTTTATAAGATTCGAACATGCAACCTCAAACTCTTATAGTAAATGTTTCACCAATAAGCTATGACATATTTTATGTATTCTTTGTCAAACAATATTTATATATTTAGTGTTGAAAAGACTTTTCGTATCGATTTTTGGGATTTAGTGGCGATTGTAAATGATATGATTTCTCAAAATTATATAAATGTGTAAAAATAGTGTGAATATGTATTATTATGTTTTCCGTATCGATTTTATATGGGAAAACCATGGCGATTGTAAAATGATACGACTTCCTTAATGATTTCACAAATATACTTGCATATTGTAGCGAATATACAATCGCTACGAAAAGACATTTTTCTTGTAGTGACGGCCCTGTGCGAACGACCACCGTGCACATGTTCAGAACCACCCCTGGTGATTGCATGTGATGTGTGAATTACATAAGTTAAAGGTAATCCCGTGTTGTATGGTACATGCCGTACACCTGAGGGTATAATGGACATACAAACCCCTGGTCGTTTAATTTACCCTCTAATTGCAGTTCTTTGGCCTATTATTTAGGGGTCATTTGTTTCATTAGGAAAGTGAAAATTCTCAAGAAATTTAAATTTGTAGGAATTGAATTCCTTTATCAAAATCATGGGAATTCATCAAATTTGTTTGGTTGAAAATGGAGGGTTGGGTAAGTTAATTCCCATGAATTGTCATTGCCCCAAATTTTACTTTTTTTTGTCAACCAAACAACAAGTCTAAAATGAAATTCATGAGAATTTTGAATGTCCATAAGAAAATTAGAGATGATCAATTATGGCCCGACCCGCAAGCACGACCCGATTCGACCGAAAAACAGGTGGGTTTGAGCAAGTCAAAAATTACAATTTTAGTTAAAAAAAACCCAATCTGGACCGAAAAAACCCATTTAGACCCGACACTTTATAACGGATTTGGGCATGAGTTTTTTTAGTAAAACCCGGCCCGACTCGAATTTTGATAACCTCTGAGGGTAATATATAATAATTTTTTTAAAAAAAAAGGGGTAATAATTATAGGTGTTTGATGAAATAAGCAAATCCAGTGCTATGTGAACAGTGAACACACCACTAGATTCTCTCTTATCCAACAAGCTAAATATATTAAATCATAATACAATTTGCAAATGAAGTACATACACCAAAGTTACCATGCACGTATGTACATCATACGTACTACGTAATTTTAAGATACAAGTACAATGGAAATTATAGAAGCTAGGGGTGCCAAGCTAAGCTTGGTGTAGTGGAAAATGTTGTACCTTCTAACCTAAAAATTGGAGGTTCAATTCCACTAGAGTGACTTTGAGAGTGAGGATTCCTTACTCTTTTCCTCTCACTCTTAAAGTGTCTGACCTACAAATGCCGAACTAAAAAAACTGTAAGGATTAAGATTCGACCAGGGTCCTTCTCCTTACTTTAAAAAAAACAACTTGGTAATTTTTAACACATCATTACGTTGCAACACAATACGTCTTATAGGAGCTAGAAATCCAAACCTAGCACATAATACGATACAAATACGAACCAACTCAACCCACTTATTATTTCTTGCAACCAATTCGAAAGTGCACTGGAACTAGCTAGTCATGCTTGCTGGTTTATTGAGGAACAGCCTCGATGATCGATAATGACATAATAGTAGGAAGGCGGATGATATTGAGGGTAGTAAAACCAGCTTCTTTCAACAATCTCCTCCATTCCTCCTCAGTTCTCTCTTTTCCACCAACACAATCTGCCATCAACCAAAGATCACAGCCTATGACCGCGTCGTCGAACAACCCTTTTCCATCAGGATTAAGAATTACGTCCACAATAATCACCTTCCCTTTGCTTTGGGATACCGCCTTTTTACAGTTCTTCAGGATTTTTAAACAGTGTTCATCCGTCCAGTCGTGTAAAATGGACTGCAAAACATAAAATAAGTTGAAGTGGTTAATTAGTTAATTATTATTTACAAGTACTTAATGTAAAAGGACCAACTCAACCAAAAAATTAAGCTGGTGGTTGAGGCTAAAAAATATCTTTTATATTCTATCACTGCACGCCCCCTCACATGAGAGCTCTTTTTGGATTTGAAATATGGATGCAACATGGGCCTTCCGCATACCATGCGCGAAATATTCCTTTTAAAAGAAGGGGTGGATAAGATTCGAACCTGTGTTTTTTATGTGACTCTGACTCTGATGCTATGTTAGAGGACAATCTCAAAGTTCTCTAACACTCAATATATTAATAAGAAGTCTTTTAGATTTAAAGTGATTAACCAAACAAATTGTATGAACATTCATTCATAATATTTTATTACCACTAATCAAATGTGTTGTACTTTTCTAAACAAAATAATAAATTATTCTAAAACGAAAGACTATTTTGTACATGGTAATAATAATGTAAAATACATACTCCCTCCGTTCCACAATGATGTTCTTGTTTGGAATCTTTGACTTTTTTAAAAATGAGAGAATCTTCTAAATTTCTCTTAATTTATAAGAACAAATATAGTCATGTGGGATTTAGTTTGATTCATCTTGGTGAGTAGATTATTAATATCTAACTTTTATAATTTTTGCTAGTGTGAGATTAAAGATATTTGCGGTCAAAGATGGGTAAAATTTTGCATCGATTTACGAAACAGGATCATCATTCTGAAACGGAGGGAGTAGTAATTTGGTTTACTTTTCTATTAATTCGGAAATAATCTTACAAATTTTATTGAATTGTATGACCATGGACGCATGCATGTTAGAAATTTGCTAATCAAATGTGTTGAACTGTTTTATTTGCCTAAATAAAAGCTATTTTACTAGCTGAAAAATAATACTGACCAAAACAACCAAAACATAAAGTATGACTTTTAAAAAAAGACTTAATTAGACCCAATTAGATATGATATGATCTATATGAAATATTTCGTACTCCGTATTTTTTTCATAGATAATTGATTGGAATATTATATCTACGTACCTTGAAAATGATAGCGTCTGCATTAGGAATCTCCTTAAACATGTCACCTCCAACATGGGTGACACCAGGATGTTGTGGGGCACTAGCCACAACATGAGGCAAATCAAGGTTAATACCTTAATATGAGGGTAAGCCTTAACAATTTTGGCTATCATCCTTCCAATTCCACCTCCAACATCAATAAGAGTACCTTTTAACTCACCAAAACCATCCTTATAACCTTTAACAACAGCATCTAAGGTTGGCTTTGTAGCAGCTGCCATCCCAGTGTTAAACATTGTGTTTAACTCAGGGTCCTCAGCTGCCCTCTCCCAAAACGATTGGCCATACGCCTTTTCGAATGGGGTCCCACCCTCCTTGATCGAACGGCTAATCTCAAACCATGCAGATATGATCCAAGGGTGTGTAAAGGTTAAAAACATTGGAGCAAGGCTTAGGTCTTGGTCATGCAAGAGCCACATAGAAGTTGTGGTTAGACCATATAAGGGTACGATTTCTTCACCTGATGAATTATTATAATCAACGGTGAAGATTTTCTTACGGACTAGCATCCGCATGACACGTGCAAGGCACGTGACATCAGGGGAGGGTGACTCGAGTTTCGAGGCTATTTGAGATAAGCTCATTGGGTGGCCATGAGAGTGTATGATATCCGCAATGCGGAGATCTATAGCAGCTCTTAAGGCAAGGGTATCGGCGTAGGCAAAGAGATGGTTGTACACCTCGGCGTGAGCCTTGAGGAGCTCAGCATCCTCATTAACATTTTCTAGTTGTAAATCTATGCTTCCCATAATTTTTTTTGTTACTATTACTAGCTAGAATCGTATATTTGTATTGTTTAAGTAGCTAGTGATTATGCATGTAGGTTCACCAAGGAGTGTTGTAGTTTTATAGGAAGGAAGCATAGACTTTTCAACGATGACTGTGGGATTATTAAACCTTAAACTTGTTACAACGGTCCATTTCATATCTAATTATTTAAAAGTAATTAATTTCATTCATCATTAGCTAATTTAATTTACATCTTAATGTTCATAGAAAAGCATTTATATCATCCTCAAGTGTTGTGTATTTATTCATAAATGTTCATTATCGCCTATCAATGTACTGTCACCTTATATCTAGTAATGAACGACAGTATTAATAAATTTGTGAATAACTAAAAATATAAGTTGTAGAGAACTAACATAGTAAAATATTACCGAGTACCAACTTAACCAAAAGTTTAACCTAATAGTTAAAGCACATGATCGGTTTATATACTCTATCAATTACTATGAGGATGGTCAAGAATTATAAAAACTATTTTACTTTTAGATTATACACAAAAGAATTTGCATTACTACAAATTCACAATTTTGTACCACTTAGATCAGATCATATCAATTTCCATTTGGTTCACGTTCATCACCACATTTTCGATCTATTCAATTCACGAAAAATAAATTTAGTTTAGATAAGTTTTAAGAAAAATAAAATCTAGTAAGGGTTAATAAAAACTATCTAAGTTTATATTAGTTGTAATAAGATTTTAGTTTAAACACTTCATAGATAAAAAGAATAATGAAAAGTAAAAGAACATTAATGTATGAAAAGTACACTAATGGTTAGTAAAAAGAATACTCATAATATACTACTCCATATAAAATGAAAAGTACACTAATGTATGAAAATTCAGCTCGATTACGAAAGCAGTAGTTTCTCATAATCTCATTCAAAAGGAAGAAAACCTAGAAAAAGTTGGATCTTTTTATTCGTTAAAGAGGAGTCGTTTTTATTGCTTTGTTTACGACTTCGTCAATCCCAAAATACTTCAATTTTAGTGCTCCATTCCGCCTACTTCGTTCGGAGTGTTCCTTTTTGCCTCATTGCAATTTGTTGATCAAATTTAAAAAATTTTAAGGACATAGTTATGTGGGAGGTTTTGTTTAATTTAATTTAAGGGTAATGATATATGTAGCCCTTAGGGCTATATATAAGCATTAAATATACTTCCTAAAACGGAACTGAGTTGGAAATTCATGACAAAATCACACACAGATCGGTGTAATTAATGTTAATTTATCCTCAATATTTCTTTATTTAGCTTCTTATACATAGCTCTTAGCGTTATGTTTATCATTTTCCTTAATTTAGGTCTTATTTGGCATCATTTTTTATTTTCAGTTTTCTGTTTTTCTGAAAACTAAAAACCAAAAACAAGAAAAAGGTATTTTTCACTTTTTTGTTGTCAGTTTTTAAAATTATCATGATTTTAATAAGTTTAAATCATTTTTGATTCATTATGTGACATGTATATAATATATTTTTAAAAAACAAAAAACCAAAAAATAGAAAATCACAGCAATGCCAAACGAACCCTTAATGTTTACTTTTAGAATAAAAAAAATCTTTTTTTTTTTTTTGCATTAACAGGTTGATAATATTTACTACCTCCGTTTCATATTATTTGCAACGATTTGACATAAATTAGAGAGGAAAAATGTCTAATCGTTGCAAATAATATGAAACAGATGTAGTATATACTTAAAATGTGTCTTAAAAACATGAAAAGACGGTAGGACAAACAAATAGGAATAAATTAGGAAAATTTGCAAATTGCAGCCATTTAAAGTTCGTATTTTGCAAATTGCAACCATTTAAAAAAAATTACAAATTGCAGCCCCAAAGTTCTAATAAATTGTAAATTGCAGCCCGATTCAACTTTTTCATCGGTTTACATGTCAAAAAATCTTCGGTTAAGGTTTTAGGGGTCATTTTAGCCCTTAGGATTCCGAATTGAGCTCAAAATTAGCACAAAAATAACGTAAGTGTCTCATTTTTACAGTTTTCCACAAATTGATACATTTTTGTTGGGCAAAACGAGGCACTTGCATTATTTTTTTTTACTAATTCCAAGCTCAATTCGGTCCCTTAAAAATTAAAATGGCCCCCTAAAACCTTAATCGAATATTTTTCGACTTGTAAACCGATGAAAAAGTTGAATCGGGTTGCAATTTACAATTTATACGAACTTTTAATCTGGAATTTGCAATTTTGTTTTTAAATGACTGCAATTTGCAAAATAAAAACTTTAAATGGCTGCAATTTGCAAATTTTCCAACAAATTAAATAAGCTATTTTTATCGTTAGAGGTAAACCTAAGCGTGTAAGGTGGCAATTGCACAAAACCCCTAAGTAAAATGGGCCCTAAAATTTGAAACAGAGTATTTACACAATTTTTTTAACAATTTGTAAATTACCGAGTAAGAGAAAACTTTTATGATTGGTTATATCATGTGGAGTATTTGATAATTATTATTTTTAATTCTTTTGAGGTCAATTACATGGGTATAGAGTATAGACCAATTGAAAGGGGGAGAGTAAAAAAAAAATCTTTAGCTTAGTTTTTGTTTAATATGACACGAGTAGTTAGTTACTTGTCCAATAACAGCAATTAAATAGGTATTTAAGGATAAGGGCTACATTATTATATTATAAAACTCATCAACATTATATTACTATTCTTTGGATCAATTTTTATGTGAAATTTACACCCATGACGACCAGATCGATCCACTATTGGCTATATCGGATTTAAGTTCCCAAGTAAATAAATTTTCTTCTATTACCCAATTTTCTTAAATTTATAAAGTTAATTCATGAGCATAAGCATAACCACTAAATTAAGTTTTATTTATTTATTTATTTATTTATTTAAACCAGCATTATATTAAAGAAGCCAAGTCCATCAGTACATATGGAGTTAAATTATATCCTGTGGAGTACAATTTTCCCACACTTGCTCAACTTCTAAGGGAAATTAGCTTTGCTAAGTGATGAGCTAAAAAATTAAGATGAAAGAACAATTAGGGTACAACAAAAACTAAATAAAATATCTATCTATACGTATACCACAAAATGTCACAACTCACAAAAATTCCTCCACCAAGTTTAAAATTATTTAGAACTACTCTATAATACGAAGTACATATTTAATTTGGGTCTATGCGTCGAATTTGGGAGCAACATCATTTAACTTAACTCAAAGATATATAACCTAGACCAAATTCTTTACAATCCCCTACAATCTTAATATCTTTGACCCATGCCCTTACTTAGGGATGTTGATCGGTCCAAGATCGGATCGAAAACCGAAAAATTGAATTTAAAGAAACGAAGACCAGACAATTAAGTTAGGACCGAACTGAAAATATTGGTCCAAAACCTGGACCGGACTGGTTTGGATCGATTTTAGAATCTTAATAAAAAAATTTCCTAAATTTTATATAATTTATGGAAAATTAAAAAAAAAAAAACAATATTTTAACGTCTTTTTTTGTATGTTTAGTATAAAAAGACTCATATGACTAAAGTTTTTCAAGCTTGGTAGGATAATCTTAATCATTATTAAAGCTTTTATGTATAATTTTAAGCAAAAACCTGATCCGTTCAAAGATCGATTTTTATAGGGTTTTAGACCGGACCGAACAAGACCGAAGACAAAAAAAAATCAATTTCTCTACCAGGAGACTGGGCCAATTAATTTGGTCCGGACCGATCCGGTCCATTTTTCCGGTCCGGACCAAACTATGAACACCCCTACCCTTATGATATTTTATTAGATCATTTCAAGAACTTCTCACTCCAACTCTTGTCTTGTACTCTTGACTTCTTGAGTCTTGTGTCCTTTTTTTTTTTTTTTTTTTTTTTTTTTGGTAGAAAATCAAACGGCCGGATTCTACATTACTTCGTATAGTGTAATTTCTACAAGATGACGCTTCAAAATGATCGGACGAGGTGTTGTAGATGGACTTGTAGACGTTGTAGTGTCACATTGTAGCATGAATTTCCAATGCATAGCATATATTCTTGACGTTAACAAAAGTGTCATTGACATTAACAAATAAGACCAAAATCTAATATTTTGATTAGAACGTATTAAATTAGAAAATTAAGATAAATTAAACACTACGTAAGTGATAAATGTGAGATAAGAGTAGCAATATGACAAGTATGGACTATGAAATGATAGTATAAAACATAATCTTAGGTCTCAACCATCGGCTCTAATATCATGTTAAAAGACCAACTCAATCAAATATTTAACCTGGAGGCCCAGGGTTATGTTCTATACTGTAGCATGAAATCTCCTTTAATTGCATATTTTTTATTCACTAAAAAGATATTTTCTTATGTGATATCCAGCAAAATCGAGCTTGCAATTTTGAATACATATCAAGTGGTCAAGTGGAGGCATAATTAGTCTAGGCAGTGATGATGTTAATGGATGAGGATTTAATTGGAAGTTCTTAATTGTTGAAAGAACAAGGCACAATTACGCTCTAACCACTCCCTACAAGAAAAGTAGGGTTTAATTTGGAATAAAAATAACCTAATTAGACAAATTGAAATTGTTTCATTTGAAAAATCCAGCCATTGTTTGCTCTTTAATTTTCACGCCCACCAAATAAGAAAATGTCAATTTAGTTAATCAATCGTTTTTGTAGCATTAGTTAATGATATATAACGTCCTTAAGCTAAGGGTGCGTGCACGCACTTGATCATTTAGAGCATTAATCTTATTTTTGCTTTGAACTTATTTTTTATGATCTAGTTTAATTGACTTATTTAACTTTGCTTTGATCTTATGTACGCTAATCAATATGGAAAAAATATATCAAATATGATCTTATTAGATATATAATGATACTAGTACGTATCCCGGGCGATGCCTCGGGTTCTCTCCGCATTATATATCTTTATATTTTAAAAAATCCTTACATTAATTGACTACTTATATAAAACAAATTCTCCTAAAGGCGGGTGTATGTTAACTTATTGTGAGACAAGTTAAAATTATGTTAAAAGTATTTAATATTTATCTTATTATATTTATACATATCAAAGATTTTCGTTGACTTAGTATCCTGCATGTCACACTAATTCTTATTTGATGTCTTCATGACGTGTCACTTGTCAAAAAACCGATATGTCAACTTTTGATATCTCATTTTAATTGATTAAAGTATATCATAAATAAACCTTGTTTTGGGTTTCAAAAAAAAATAAACCTTGTTTTGTACAACTTTTTAAAATAAATTTTATAATATAAATTTAACATATTTGTAAGATAATTTTTTTAAATTTACGATCTACTTATTCATACGGAAAACTAGAAGTACTATCAAAAATAAAATTCTAAGGGTCTATTCACTTCAGCTTAATTTCAGTTCAGTTCAGCTCCAATCAATTCAATTCAGTTCACTTCAGTTCTTTTAATTTCCTTTTCTCATAAAATATTCATTTCAACTCTATTCGGTTTAGTTCAATTCAGCTCCAATCAGTTCAGTTCAGTTCAGTTCAGCTCCAATCAGTTCAGTAAATGTGAACAGGCCCTAAATAACTTTTTTATCTTAAAAAATCCATCTTAAATTCATTTATCTAGTGTTATAGGTGTCGTACTAAATCTTATATGCCGCTTTCATGGCACGACACTTGGCGAAAAGTTGAAACGTTAAGTGTCGATATCTCGTGAACTGGCTAAACTTATGAAATGAATCATGATCCGACCCTAATTGAAAGGTCTACATAGTAATAAAATTCTATTAGATTGTGAAGTATATTATTTTAACCGATTAATATATATTTATGGATATTTTACGCTTTAAACTAATTCCTTCGCTCCAAAAATTATTATGATATAAAAAATAAATTTATATGATAATTTTTTAGAATTATAATCTAATAATTTTTTGAATAAAATTAGAATTCAATTTGTACATCTGAAATATTGGTATTTAATCGAAAATCAAATTCTAAACTAACAATTTTATCCTAAAATTCTATCCAAATAGAATTCTAAACTAACTTTTTTAATCTTATGAAGTCTATTTAAATTTATCCAACGTGGCGCGACACTTGGCGAAAAGTTGGAACGCCAAGTGTCGCTGCCTCGTGACCCGGCTAAAAGTTTAGCTTTATATATTAGCTATATGATACATATTATTAATATGTAATTATTATTAATTATTATTATTATTATTATTAATAATAAAAACCTACAAAGTCAATCAATTTACAAGAAATTGGTGGGGAGCCAAGATACATTTTGGGCCCCACCCCTCTAGCTATAGTGAACTCAATTCTGTTGAAGATGTGAGCAGATGTACGAGCACCAATATCCTGAGTCTTAGCGAACACCTGAACCCGCTTCAGCAATGCAATAGCATCCTTCTCTAACTCACCCTATGAAGTAAATGAGAAAGGTAGAAAACCATAGCCAATAGCCTTGCAACGCGCCCTATACTTGTCCCACTTTCGCTGAGCTGCAACCGACACAACCCGACCAGGAATGAAGTCAGACAGCCCAGATTGTGTTAAAGGAGAAGACCCCGTCAAATCAACACATACATTAAGGCCTCTGTCCCAGGTCAGGAATAAAGCACCACATCTGATGGTCGAAGAGCCCCGTCGTCCCTTCCAGACAACCCAATGTTAACCTCCTTTCTCGCAGAAATCCCAGACCAAAAATAAATATCAATAAGGGTATCACGAACAACGTTGTGCCGATATTTAATACCCACCATCCTAGCACAAGGCACTGCATTATCCCTATAAATATCCCCATCAAAAACCCTTGAGCAAGCAGAACATGGTGTCGAAATGGAGAACAAAGGAACTCCCAACCGTTAACAAAGAACACAATGGTAAGTCTTACAATTCATAGTCTGATCCAAACCTGATATTGGAACCGCTTGCAACCAGGCTGAAGTGTGATCCCCTAGTTAGGACTTCCATAAGGCATGACGTGGAGATAAGGAGAAAGTGGATTCTGCAGATGCAGTGACCTTCGTGAATTATATATCTGCCAATTTCTTCATGTGTTTGGGGGCAGCGATCTCACTAGGGTTACTCAAAGGTCAGTCTCCAAAATCTTATTAAAAAGACTAAGAGCACCATCAAAGGCCGGTCTAGGACCAAAAATACCAGAATTGCGAAGAAGCGTAGCCTGAAGACCAGAAGACTACAAACGCAACGCTAGGAAAGCATAGTGCCAAACATCACCCGCTGAATAGACACCCAATCCACCATAAGCAAAAGGTAATGTGGCAAGACGCCATTGCCAATCACCAAAACCAGGCTCCAAAGCAGTTACAATACGCTCCAAAGAAGCCCGAAGAGCTACATCAAAAGAAATCTATGCCGCTTCAAAAAGACAAGGAGGACAAGTACGCATAGCAAAGTAGAGTTTTGAAACCCCAATACACGCACGAAGAAGTAACAACTTACATTGGGGATCATCGAGCTTAGCAACAGCATCCATTAGTACAATGATCTTCGACATCCTCTGCTAAACAAGCTCACAACAGAAAGAGGAATTCGCACTGACAGGACCACCCAACAATTTAACACCACGCACCGGACAACCAATATCTAAAGGAAAGACACCCACATGACGACTACGAGGGTCCTCCGAGGGCCAGAAATTATTATTATTATTATTATTATTATTATTATTATGTTACGAAATTAAAGGTATTTGGTGATGAAAAACTACACATAAAACATTAAAACATGTTAGATTGTTAGAACTTATTTTTTCTGATGTGGTCTGAAATAAGTAAAAATAAGGTAAGTTAAACATGACCTTACTTTTTCCATTCTCAAATAATATTTTTTCATTTACTTTTATACATTGTTTTAGGAAGGTGAATAAATAAATAAATAAAATAGTGGAGTTTGGTTGATTAAAGGTAAATATGCAAAATAAAATAGTAAGGGTATAGCCATATAGATCTTTGGGTTAATAAGACTTTTATTTGAAGACAGGTCTGATAAAAGAAGTAATACATGTGCCAAACAGTTGAATTAATATGAAGTATATGATTAAACTTAATTAGGTCTTGTTTAGTTGACAACATATAATGGGGGAAATAGAAATTCATGGGAATTAATAAGTTGGATATTTGTTTGGCTGACACATAATAGCAAAAATTAATATGGAGAAATTAAGGATTCACGAGAATTTCAACTTCCTACGAAACATGAAAAGTAAATTACCAAGCTAGCTCTCCCATGGGCCATGGTCAATCAAATTCCATGGGAATTTTAAATTCTTATATTGCTAACCAATAACAAATTGAGGAAATTCTTAGAATTTCATTTTAGTGAAATAACATCCTTTTATCCGTTTTTCTAAATTACACTCTTTTTTACTTTATTCCTTTTATGACAACTTTTTATTCATTTTTTTTAATCATCATCCACGATGCTACTTTGTGGACCTAATTTTATTTGATAAATCTCTCTATCTTTGTCGTCTTTAATATAAAAGTACCCACATATATAGTCCTTAATTTTATTTTTCATTGGTTTACGTAGCTAGGACTTAGCAAAACAAAGATGATATAAAATGCAACTTTGTATGTGAATTTAATTCTCATGTCAACTTTCAATACTAATTTGGTTTTCTTATGCTCCTCTGTTTTTTTTTTTAAATGTATCACTTTGACTTTTGCACTATTTACATACCATGGTTGACTTAATTTTTTCACCTCTATAAAATAAATACATGTTATTTTATAATATATCATTAGATTTGTCCTAATGTCTAGTTTCATAATATAATTTTGTTACAATTTAAACTAATAGTCAATTAAAAATATTAATGATCAAAATTATATCTCGATAAATGTGCCGATCAAAGTGATGTATTAAAAAAAACAGATGGAGTATGTCACATCAGTACACTCCGTACAATCATCAATTGGGTTACTCGTACTAAAATTCTCGATCTACTCCAATTTTATTTTGGTCACTCTAATCAAATTGTAAGCAAACCTTTTCTTGTGAGTAAAGTAGTTCATATTTTTTTGAAAAGATTTTTAGACGTTTACTTGCTACAACCAAAGATAGCGATGTGTAGTTCGATTTTGATTTCAAGTTTCTACATAGTATTATTTTTTTCAAGTTTCTATATAGTATTATTTTTTTTTCAAGTTTCTATATGCTAGTCCAAATTTTAAAAAGGCAAACTAGATGTAGGGATGTCACTAAGGTCAAGGCTAGTCATATCTAGTTATCCACCTCGCCCCAATTGGTAGAAGTTATACACAGTGATTGTTTGTAACTACTCCGTAATAAAATAACCAGCCTGGATAAAACGATAACATATTGTAATTTTTTTTGTACGGAAAAAGTAATTTTATTAATAAATAGTCATACGACATATACAATAATAATAAAGATTTGTAAACCACAATTTTAGAGAAATTAACATAACTTTTTCGATCAAAATCATAATTAATTTGCATATTTGGCATATCTCACACTCCACTGCTTCACTGCTTCAATCTTGACGCAAGCAGTGATTTTTGATGTATTTGTCTCTTTCCAAGTAGAGACCTTCGCAATTTGTGTTATGTTTTGACCGTAGAGTTGATGACAAACCCTAAACCCATATGAATCCAAATCACCTTTCCAATTATTATCATAGCCCTAAAAATAAAATTCTCATCCATAGATGAGAATCAAAAAAAATTGGGACAGACTTTCACAAATAGGAGAACAAAACAAAAGCAAACCAAGCAAAAACTTAATAAAATTAAACAAAAAAGGTCGGAAATAGTCTAATATCCGAAGAAATTAGACCATTTCCGGCCTAACGGCAAAGAAAACAAAAACCCTAGAGGAGAAAGGAGGGAGGAGGGAGGAGAGAGAAGAGAGAAAAGGCGGCGGCTCGGATTTCTTTATACCTATTTTAACATATTGTGCTTTTAATATGTTATACATAGCCCATAATTAATGAGCTACTTCCTCCGTTAAATTTTTATTCCAACATTTACCATATGTGGGAGCTAAGTATTATTAATTGCAACAATTTTTTTCCTTTTGTAGTAACTTTTCCCTAAAATGACCAAACTACCCTTATTATAAACTGATTAACAACACTGTTAACATATAACCAAAATTAATTAAAACCCTAATCTTCTATCATCGTTTAATATTTCTCACCAATAAAATCAGATCTCCCTTCCTCTTTATCTTTCCCCTAGGCTTCATCAAACATAAACTCTAACTCCTTTATCTTCTCAACTGCCTCATTCATTGTAACCTTCAAGTATTTGCATTTGCTCCATATGGTGTCCCTTATTTCACCCCCAATACTAGATTTATCACTACCCATTTTCTCATTCGTTTTCCACAATGTTCTCTCTCTCTCTCTCGCTTTCTTCTTTAATTTCCCCTTCCACTCTACTCAAAACTACGCCCTTCATTCTTCTCAGATTTTTGCACTTTTCTTAACAAAAATGAGTTCCTCTAACTATAATGAAACAAATCTCATCTGCTGTGAGAATATTCCTTCAGAAAAGAAAGAAGGTGATGTTCCTTCTGGTTACAAATGCTACATATGGGTTCGTGGAACTGGACAAATGAAACCAATTCGTCGAGCTTCTTTAATGAGTTTGCATCGTAAGCATGGTGGTGATGCACAGCTTGTTGAGTACATCTCTTTCGATGAGGACACTGAACTAAATCCAGATCTAGTGAAGAAAATTGAGTGAGCAAAGGGCAAAAGAGGTAGACCTGGAAGGAATGGAACTGGGAGCAAAGATGGATATGGGGTTGTTGCAGAATAGAAAAAGGAGTACCATGTCGCCGTTGAGACCCCTAATGTTGTTGAGAAGCCTTATGTTGAGGCTGCTAAGTCCTTCACTGCAAAGGGCCCCTTTTTTGGAATCAAGAGGGTTAGCTCTAGATACCTAATTGATGTGGATAAGTCCGATGAAGGGTACCTTGCAATTCTGAGGGAGTTTCATCCAGAATGGTTCACTGACAACATACCTAGCTTAGTTTAGTATAAATCTTCTAACCCTAATTTCTTTTTTATTTAATTTTCTTTAATTGTTAAATAGCAAATCTATTATGTTAAGATCGTTGAGTCTCTTAAATGGCATCCTTAAATCTTCTAACCCTAATTTCTTTTTCATTTAATTTTCTTTAATTGTTAAATAGCACTTCTATTATGTTAAGATCGTTGAGTCTCTTAAATGGCATCCTTGGTGTTGGTTTATATGAGTTTTGTTGTGAAATGTTGGTGATATATGGTTGTCAAATGTTGCCTGATTGTTGGTTGTTAATTGTTGGTTTATGGATCCCTGAATGTGAAATGTTGGTGATATATGTTTAGCTTGTTTGCTGGATATGTTGGTATGAGATGGTGAATTCTGTGTAGCCATCTTAGACTTGATATTAATTAATTACATTCCCATGGGCTAAGATTATTGAAGTGCTTGAACAATGTGTTTTTGCTTTGGTGAACAAATGTTGTAATTTGAACTATTTATACCCTCCTTTGCAAGTGAAATGTAAAAGGGTGGAAAATTTTGATTGAAAAAGATGAAAATATAAATTTTGGTGAAAATTCGAGAGGGAAAAAGCACACCCCCCTAAAATAAGATATGCTCCAACTAAAAGAAAAAGGGTCCCACAACATTTTCTTTCTTTTTAAAGTTGATCACATGCTCTTATCCCATACTTATTAACCCTTAAAACTTTGACTTGGAACCGTGCTATCCCCCTTTATTGCAAAAAACAATTGACGGAAGAAGTATATGTAGCCTAAGTTCACAATGTGTATTTTATTACGTGTGATATGTAGTTTTTAAACAAAGTGAACTAAACGTAATGTGTATCTTATTCATAATGTGTAACAAAAACCTATTAACGTAGAAAAAATAACCTCATTTTTTAATGTGTAATAAGGAATAATTGAAATGAATAATCCCACCTTTGTCACTTTTGCTTAAAATAATCCTACCTTTGCGTATTCTAGAAATAATCCCACCTTTTACCCTCATATGCTTAAAATAGTCCCTTGACCTGTTTGCAAAATTGCTAACCGGTTTTAGAAGGTGACTTGCCACGTGTCACCTTTTAATTGTTCTTATTATTTTTAAATAATTAATATAGAAAAAAATCAAAAATTTAAAACAAAAAAAATTAAAAACCCTTTCATCACCTTCTCCCCTCCAAAACCCCCACCTGAACCAGCCCTCCCTGCCCTTCCCGATCCCTCCCTGCCGAAGTAACTCCACCCCTTCCCCGCCGGCTTAAAACTAATCCCATTATTCTTGTGTAATGTTTCCGTAACTAATCAGCGACACTATAATTCTATTCTTCTTCTTAATGAAAATAATCATGAGTTCATGACTTTAGAATCTAAATATTCTGATATGATTTTTCATTTTGCCAAAGTAACTTTCTGTTATTTTCATTTAATTAAAAAAAATTAAAAATTTCATGTTTTGGTTGAATCAATATCACGGATTCACGGGTTCCATTTCACTATCTTGTGGGTATTCGATTGATTTTCTGATTTTCGAATTGTTTGATATTCGCTTGATTTTCTGGGTTTAATTAATTATCCCCAAATTTTGTAATCTTCTCTTGATTATATTCATGGGTGAGAAAATAGTATGTTTGTGTAGAAGATGACCACAATATTTGTTGCTGCTACTCATGGGCTTGAACAAAGTATATCATGAAACATACGAGTCGGTTTTAGGGGGTTTCGGGATGGCTGGGCGGTTGGGTTTTGGGGTGGTCGATTTTAGGGGTTTTGGGATGGCTGGGTGGCCGGTTTTAAAGGTACGGTGGTCAGGTGAGAGGGGTAGGGTTGGGACGTGGAGGTTTCAGGTGGGGCTCCAGTGATGGTGTTGGTAATGGAGGTCTGCCATTGAAGGTGGGAGGTAGGAGGTAGATAGATATTTAAGAAATTTAAAAAAAAAAAAAAGTTAACCTGTTTAATAGGTTATAAGTTAAAAGGATCGTTTTAAGTAGATGATAGGTAAAGGTGGGATTATTTCTAGATTATTTAAAGGTGGAATCGTTTTGAGCAGAAGTGACAAAGGTGGGATTATTAGTTTCAATTTTTCCGTGTAATAAAAACCTATTAACATAGAAAAAATGACCTCATTTTTTGATATATTCAACAAACAAATTTAATATGGTTTTTTTAATTAATTAAACTAAACATGATTATTTTTTACTTATGTATATAACACAAAACATGACAATGTATCATTCTCAATTTTTAAGTTAAACCGTTAAACTACCCATTATTGACTTGAAACAACCAGAATTGAACATGTTAAAAACCCATTATCTGAGACCAAAAACTGATCGAAACCATTTTATTCAATGCGAAATCGAACCAATTCGTGGATTCGATTAATGTAAATTATATAAGCATATATCTTGAATAAGGAACATAATTGTTTGAATTTGACCCCAAACTAAAACCGAACTGAATACGGTTTAAGCCGTTGTTGACCGAACTGTTTCTAATCAGAAACAGTGTGAACCTGGTAAAAACTGTTTAAATTAAACCATACTGCATCACAAAGCAACTTGTGCAAACCAAACTGTTTTCAACCACAAACCATTTAAATCGGACCGTTTACAACAGTCAAACCGTTTAAATCAAAATGTTTGGAACATGTTACTTTTTTATTAAAGATAAGATACATTGGATGATTGGAAGCGTCCACTCACAAGATCGTTACTTGTTTACAATTATTGTGACACGATTTCTGAAAAAACAAAGCAAGTGATTGATAGTAATGTAATAATATAATTATAATGAAACAATACTGTGGAGTACCTTATAATTTTTTTTTATAGTACTCGTATAATAGACTAAGAACATAACAAAACTTAAAACATAGCATGACATAGAATTGATATTTATTTGTATAATTCCGATACCTGAAATGAAGTGATATGTTTAATCTTGACTAGATATAAAACCAAATTTGCATAAACGGACAAACCGGTTTCAAACCAATTCGCCAACCATATAAACCTTCATCCCAAACCAAAACCGAGCCTCAAACCAAATTTACAATGCTATTCGCATGTAAACAGTGTAAGTGATGTAACGTAAAAATTTACCACAGAGCAATCTTTTAAGGACGTAGGGAGTATTAACGCGGTTAAAAAAATGGTTTGGATAGTATAACCCGGGTAATGGTATGCCGCTTTAACAGATAAGACGACACACACGACTACTCAATTCCCTTCACTTCCTGCTCCTTCCTTCACTCCCATTTCCACCGTCTCCTACGCCGGCGACGGTCCCACTTTCACCGCCGAACTTCACTACTTTCTCAGTCACGCTGGCCAGTTACGCCCCTCTCTTCTTTCTTTGTATTGCTTAGCTTTTGATTGTTATGTTTAAATTGTTATTTTACTTTGTAATGTTCCCTTCTCCCCTGTTTCTTTTCCCAGTTAGAATAATGCAGCAGAAAAAGAAATTGAAAAAAATGTACCCTTGATTCTTGAATTGAGTAAAATTGGGAAAGTGTGATTTTTGGAAGGCGGGGTTTTGATTTTTTTTGGAAAAATGTTGGAAATTTGAATATAGGTTACTTATGCTGCATAATAACTGACTCAATTGCATGATTTAATGGATAGAAATTTGTTTATGTCTTTAATTAGCAACCCCATTTTGCTAGTTTTATTCTCTTGTGTTCATGGTGATTGCTTGTGAATTAAATATGCTGATATAACCCTGTTCTGTATGGTACACCCGAGTGTATAATGGACACCTTGCTCCTTTACCCTTCAAATTGTTGTTCTTTGGCCTAAACATTTAGTTGTGGAGGAGGGGTTTTATGAATGAATGAAAATTTAACACAAAAAAGGGGCAACACAAATTGAAGTTAATGGTGTATGCTGAAATAAGCAAACCCTCCACAATTTTAAATAATGTTTATACAATGTGTAAAGATAAACTATGTTTTTTGATAGGTTGAACATCGAACGGAACAAAGGACCGCTGTAATTAGAAGTGGAGGATGGAGGGAGGACCCTTGGTATTGAGTCAATGCAGTAGCATAAGTAGCTCAAAATTTCAGTCTAGTCTTAATCACCATCCTTCAATATCTTTGTGGCCTCACCGACAAACTTCTCTTTCTCGCTTTAGTTTTAGTTCTAGTTCTAGCTCTAGTTCAATTAGCAGCAGTGCAGGCAGTAACATTTGCCATCCTAAGAACCTGAAACCCTGGTTGAGAAGAGAAGTTAAAAGCCAGCACTTGGTGTCTGGGGCTGGTGCTGGACCGGTTACCATAAAGGAAATTGATACTTCATCATCATCTTTGGCAAGTGGTAAAAATGATGACACATATACATTGCCCAGAATGGATAAGAATGGAAGGTTTTGCAGTCCAAGAGCTGCTCGGGAGCTTGCCTTGTACAGTAATTTTAAGCATTTCTTACTTTTTTTTTTTGCAACAATCTACATCATTTTACTAGGTGTTTGGAATGAATTTGATTTGTTTTGAATATGAAAATGGGCAGGTTGATTGTATATGCTTCATGTTTAGATGGGCATAATCCAGTTCGTTTGTTTGAGAAGAGAATGAATGCCCCTAGAGGTAGTTTTTGTTTGTTTCTTGAAATTCTTGCTCTATTTTTCTAATCCCAACCTCTTCTCCTTTGGACGGTTGGAGGAAAGCTGTGTATTTTCATTAATTGCTATGTCACTGCAAATTAGAATCTGGGTACGTCTTCAACAAGAACTCTTTACTTCAATATGATCACACAAGGTTTGGAGGTCCCCCTGTTATCACTTCCTCAGTTGAGGAAGCTGAGCAACATCTCAGTGAACTTGAAGCTGAATCAGCTATTGGTAAATTTTGTGACTTTGCTTTTATTTTGTATCTTTAGTATTGTTGAAAGCTCTCGGGAGATGCCATTATCTGATTCTGAGATTACTGACTATGTCATTAGTTCATCCGTCTGCTACATAGCATGTTGTCTACTTGCTAAATTTTTGGATCATAATCTCTCATTCTCTATATCATTGCAGTGTATATGCATAGTTCAGAAAAAAATGTTAAAGAAATCATCTCTTCTGTGTTAACTTTTGTTTCCTTGTTTAGTAAGTTGCACATCTACATTGGAAATTGGCTAGAAAATTCGAACATCTCATATGTACACTTTATGAGTTACACTGCTAATCCACCATACATGCCTTCTTGTGGTACTTCGTACTTGTCTAGTATTGGACTTGGCCAGCTACTTGCTTTGTAGATTGTAAGAGTAAAAATGGCGGGCAATCCTTGTGGTCCTAGTTTTCAGCTCCCTTACCCATTTTCCTTATTTGAATTCATTAAAATTATTACTTCCAGATCACATAGAAAACCATTCCGAGTCCTAGAACTATGTACTGATTTTTGCATACATACCTTTGAATGATTATGTTTCTTGCTTTCCATGGAAGACCTACAGCTTCTGCAATAAATCTGGTCTTAATCACAGTAAAGGACTCCATCAGTCCATCCAACAAGTCAATAATTAATTTAAAATTAATGTTATACAAGTACCTCTTGAAAGGCTCCTTCCCAGGTTGTGTGGGGGACGGGGTGGGGGTAGGATACTAGGATGTATGCAGTCTTGTGCACCATACTCTTGAAATAACACAAAGGATATATCCATGGGAGCTTAAATGAATACATCTAAACACGAGACAGCTATCTACTTTATTGTAAGAAGCAAAGACGCTTGAATGAACCGTTTGGGTCTAGTTTATTGCAATAATCATAAACAGGTGAATGTCTCGTTTCAATTTCATGTGATTTAGCTGATTTTCCTGTCTCTTAGTAGTTTTAATTTTTGAGTCAGTAAATCCTTGCCAAAAAGGCAAATAAGCAATTTAGCATTTTCTTCAGCAAATTGCCGAGATAGGACCCTTTTGTTTTGAGCTCATCTTTGTCTAATCTTGTATAGTCAGTCTTAGCTTAAAGCTGTGCCTATGAAAGGCTTCTTGGTTTTGTACCACATAGCCCAAGTCATTATGGGCGTCATAGTGTCATACCTTGTAGAAGTTAGTACTTAGTAGCACTAGAAAGTAGTGAAGACAATATTCTTACGGAGTAGTTGAATCCTATTAGAGTGAATCTGCTTAACGGCTGCTAAATTTTAGTATTTTACTAATTCCAGCTCTTCAGGATATGTCTTAGTACTCTTAGACCATGGACTTGCAGTTTAACACTACTATATGATCCCATCTGCGATTATGCATTTATGCGTGATTATTGGAAAAAGGGATGTCAGTATGTCACCATTTAACTATCCCAGTAGTCTGTATATGACATTACAAGAAATGCCTGCAAATTGCCAATATTTACCCTATGTTGATTTTAAACTCTTTTCAGTTAAGCGAAGGACCCTCTCTTCAGCTTACCAAGATTTTCCATCGATTTACAAATTTAGCTTCAAGCTCATGGCTTATGGCCCATACCAAGATTAAGTGGTTTTGAATGTCATTGACACTTAAACTATTGGGCACAGTGAATGATCATTGTGGCCCCTAGACTTCTTATAATCTTTCAAAATGGACTTTTTGTGGTGTTTATAGTTTGAGGTCATGTATGGATGACCAATGTGGATCCTGACTGCTTGGATACTGAGGATATTTTAATCTAGTTCTAAGTGGGAGATTTGCATTTCTCTTATATGCATCATTGATCAATTGTGCTGTTCTGGTTCCTTGTGAACACAATTTGTTTTGGTTGGAGAGATATGCTGAAACATAGTGCTGATTTTGGGATCATATTCATCCTTTAAGGCCTTTAACATGAGGTTCTGTTTCGATGGAAATGGAGCAATATAATTCCGACTAAAATTGTTATTTTGCGTGAAATGGCTGATTACCCATTTCAAGTTTTAACTTGATTTGCTTCACATGTTTCTGAATTCTGATTAGTTCATACATCTGTAAATTTGTGGTCATTCAAGTTTGAGCTTGTAGATTGCTGAATTTCCAGTTTTCTTTGTGTCCTAATACGCATCATCCTTCTCATTTTCTTGTTACAGCAGTTCTCTTAGATATTTGAGTTATATCTGATCATAACTTTTATTACAGAAGCAGAAGTTCTATCAGCTCCTCTGAAGTTGGTATACAGCAAATTGCTTCTGAGGCAAAAATTCTATCTCTATAGTGTCACTTTGATATTTTACTCTCACTGTATGCTAATACAATTTAATGCCTTTTATCCACTGTAGGTTCACAAAGAAACTATTAGGTGCAGTGGTGGATAATTGGGATAATCATGTCCTTGTGATTGATAAAGTAGCACCATCAAATTGGAAGGTCTGTTTTACACTCATTATTTATTCGTATGATTCTTAGAGTTGGGGCTGTGAAAATATTTCTATGATTACAGTTGTGTTTTTATTATTCGTACTTAATTTTTTTTTGGATTCTTAACTTATTAGCCACTCATTATTGGGTATACAGGACCATTATGCATTACATTTCACACCATTACCATGACTAATATTGCAAATACATGATTGTTTATGTGAACCTGTAGATAACTAGATAATGTAAATGTTTATTTATTAGAAACTGTGTGTATTTTTTTTCTTACAACCTCATACTGTCATTTTGAATGCTCAATCACTAGAATGAGCCAGCTGGAAGAATTTTGGAGTTCTCAATTCTTCATTTAGCAATGTCCGAAATATCTGCAGTCGGAACACGACATCAAATTGTTATCAATGAGGTATTTTATTCTTTATTGATGAGAACGTGCCAGTTTCAAATAGACAATACTAATCATAAATTTTTTCCTGCACTTGAAGGCTGTGGATCTTGCAAAACGGTTTTGTGATGGTTCAGCGCCTCGCATAATAAATGGCTGTTTGAGAACCTTTGTCCAAGAACAATCATGAAGAAATGCAATGCAGGAGGAAGATGCATATAGTAATCATGAGAAGAGGGCATAACTCTCCCACTGTCTGATGGAAGATAGAAACTGCTCGTGGAAGGAATTTGTATAGCTGATTGTTGCGGGTTTTCTCCATGACTCCATATAGCATTTTGTGCTCTTCAAGGCTTTATTTATTGTTGTTCTTTCCTTTGCAGAATGTAACTGAACTTCCCGCAATGACTTGAGGAAAAAAAAATGAAAATTATACAGTAGTGCTGTAGTAATGTAGAGCAGAGTGTAGAGAGTTTTCAACCAGCCCAATCTATGGGTTTATGGAAAGGGAGATGACAATTCGATGTTGTCCATAAACACTTTAATGTATCGAGTGAATGAGATTAATATGTTTCCTTTTTCACCGAAATGAGATAGCTTGGCACCATTAGTCTGTTAATGTCAATGTGTATAGGGCATGCATTAGCGTAGTTTGCAGCAAAAATGGGTTATGAGGTTTGGGCTTGGCTTGGCAGTCTATGACGATGACGGGGACGTTGTTGGGGCAGCTTGTAGTATGATGCTAGCTTGGTAGGTGATCATGACGTGAATGAAGCTGAGCCACTGATGGTTTGCCTATGGATTGTTATTGTAAACTATACAAGGCGTCAGAGGATAAGCAAATAGCATAAGCTGGTTGCTGGTAAAACTTCTAGAAGTCCGGAAATTGATGCTCTGTACTTTTATCTTTTTCATTATCACGAAGATAAACTTGTATTTTCTCCCTGACCTTAGATCCTTGTTAATGTTTATTTTATGAGTATATTGCCAAGCATCACCCTCATTCCACAGATTGATAACAGACTGATAAAACATTTTATTTGAATGCTGCTATATTTTTAACATCCCTTTTAACATTTTGTTCATTTATTCTTAGACTAGAATATATATAGCTAAAAGTGATAAATTATTGTTACTTTCTTAATAGAAATGTTGTTAGACAGTACAATTTCTTACAAAACTTTTTCTATATTTCAATATAATTTTTGCACAAAAAATCATTGGTTCTTTGACGATTTCAGGGAGAAACTTCCTCTCAGAAGGAGAAAGAGTTAACATGATTACAAAATAAAAACAAACATAAGCAAGATCACCAAAGAAACATAAATAAGGGTTTTTTACCTGTAGGTTGTAGCAACCGATAAAAGTTCCTCCAAAATTCAGTAATAGAAGCTTGGGTTTAAGAGTGGAGAGCGGTTATCATAAAGTTCCAATTTACGAAAAAGAAAATAAAACTAGATCACAAATTTAACGCACATTATTTTGAATTTAAAAAGGCTTTTTGGAGTCCGATACATATTTATCTAATAAGGTTTATTAAATTAAAAGTCTCAAACATACCAAAACATCAAATAAGTTCAGAAAAGATTAGTTTAAGGTCCGGTCCGATCAAAACATCAAATAAGCTCGAAAAGTTTAGTTCAAATAACTGCAGCTTAAAGTTTTTCCGATAGGCTTATTGGTACATTCTCGCAATAGAAAAATATCTTCATTTTCACTTCTTCTAAGCTCAAGTAAGAAAGCAACCATAGGCCCATAGCTTAGCCACCCACAACAATGGAGGTTTTTCCCCGCTTTTCTAACCGCCTTCTTTCTCTCTCCTCCATAAACCCTAACCCCAAATCTCTCATTACCCCATTTTTCCATCTCCAATTTTGCCAATTACCCACTTTAAATCCCTTACCCATTTGCCCAAACCCGCTTAAAACGACCCGTTTTTTCAGTACAAAACCCCTCAATTCTTCTTCTTCACCTTCCCCATTAACAACTCGAGCAGGTTGGTTACTGGGTCTTGGAGAAAAAAACAAGCAGAAGTTGCCCGACTTGGTTAAGGCGGGTGACCCGGTTCTTCATGAACCGGCCCGAGAAGTTGACCCGAATGAAATTGGGTCTGAGAAGATTCAGAAGATAATTGATGATATGATTAAAGTTATGAGGGTTGCTCCTGGTGTTGGGCTTGCTGCTCCACAAATTGGTATACCTTTAAAGGTTGATTCTTGACTTCTTGTTATTTAAATTTATTTTCATTTCGATTGTTTGCTTTTGATTTTATATTTTATTTGGTGTATTGAGAGCCGCAAAGGATATAATGTAGAGGTAGACACGTAGTTTGACTAATCACAAGGGTTGAGTACCATCCCGAGACTTTAGCCAATTAAGTTTTGTTTGATAATTGTGTGTTAATTTAGTCTTTTTTTTTTTTTTTTTTTTTTTTTTTTTTTTTTTTTTTTTTTTTTGGGGAAACAGTGTTTCCACTTCCACTAGTAGACTTGTTATGAGTTAGATTGCGTACATTTGGACCTCAGGAAAGCCTTGTTTAGTACTATGTATTAGTGTTTCACTAGTTTTGCTTGTAAGTGGTAAAGTTGCGTACATTTGGACCTCATGGAACTTTGTCTAATGTTTTATTTTTATTATGTTAAATGATGTTAAAGGCTTTGGAGGTACCAAATTAGGGTCTGTTCATTTCAGCTTAATTTCACTTCATTTCAGTTCAGCTCCAATCAGTTCAGTTCAGTTTAACTCCTAAATTCCTTCTCTCATAAAATATTCATTTTAGTTCAGTTCTATTCAACTCAGCTCCAATTAGTTCAGTTCAGCTTAGCTCAACTCAGTTCATTAAATGTGAACAGGCCCTTAGAATAATGTGTTAGGATATGTAATTGTTAATTTGTTACACTTTGTTGAATGTTTGAGAGTTTTGATGATTACTTGTTGAATTTTGAAATTATACAGTTCTGACCATTTGTGAACTTCACTTGGAAAACAAAATTTTGTTTTCCTAACAGTGTGAATAGTATGAATGTTGATATTTCAGAGTAGTCAATTATAAACAAAGACCTTCAATTTTCCTTTTGGTGTAAAAGCAATTAGAGTAAGATCATTTATTTGACATGAGAAAGTATAGTGCTTGTGATATGGAATGGTTGTTTGGCAAATAACAATAAGCTATTTTTCTTTTGTAATAGCTCGACCTAACTAGTCAATAACTAGGTGTAAGCCAAATATGAACTTAGTTTTTCATCTTTGTGTAGATTATTGTTTTGGAAGATACAAAAGAGTTCATCAGTTATGCGCCAAAAGAGGAGATCAAAGCACAAGATAGACGGCCATTTGATCTTCTGGTATGATAGACGATAAGAACATTTTAAAAAGATGAAATGGTTTTTCCTTTTGGTTTATGTTCCTTCTAATTTCTAGGAAGTGCAAAGTGCTCTCTATAAATTGACGAACTCTTAGATTTGAGGCAGGTTATTGTGAATCCAGTACTGAAAAAGAAGAGCAACAGAACGGCACTTTTCTTTGAAGGCTGCCTGAGGTATGAGGCATTACCTCTATTAATATCTTCAGCCTGAGTATCTGTCATGATAGAATAGGATCGTTTCCACCAAATGGTCTCTTGCAACTCATGTATTACACTATATGTGCTATTAGGCCTATTACTGCTATATTTAGTGGCATAGTAACTGTTTTTGTTGTGGTGGTATCCATTTTGTGTATACACAGTACTAAGGTGATATTCTTTGTTATATGAGGGCAGTATACCCCTTTTGTTTCAGCATACGCTCTGTGATATTACTACCTTTGTAATTCCCCTTTAAAAATATTGAGGGAAAATATGGAAAGAATGGAGGGCTCAAATATCTTTCTTATTTCTGAAGTTTAAATACAATCCAGGATAGTGCTGAAGCGTAAGGCCATTTGTTCAAATACATTCCAGGCAAAGTGAGACCTGACTTTCCTGCCTCAAGCATAGGCCATTTGTCAAATGAAATTACCTGTGACATAACATGTATGTTTTAGCTGTAGCATAGGTTGGAATGGTGTTGGCATGCTGCTTTGAATTATGATATAACACTTATGTATTCAAATTTGACATCGTTCTTCCTGTTTAACGGTGTGCCAAAACTCATGATACTTATCTGAATCTAAAAGTTTTGATGATTTACAGTGTCAACGGGTATAGAGCAGTGGTGGAGCGATATCTTGATGTTGAAGTCAAGGGACTGGATCAATATGGGCAGCCTATAAAAGTGGACGCTTCAGGATGGCAGGCACGTATTCTTCAGCATGAGTGTGACCATTTGGAGGGTACTCTATATGTTGACAAGATGATGCCAAGGACATTCAGAACTGTTGAAAACTTAGATTTACCTCTTGCAGTTGGCTCTCCGAAGCTTGGAGCACGCAAGATTTCATCTTGATAGACTAGCCGATGGAGGATCTTGTCACCCATTACATTGGTATAATTAGCTCGAGAATTTTCAAGGGGAACCATCATTCATTTTGATTATTTTCATATTGATTACATGTTATATTTTAGTGGGAAAGATCTCTGTAGGTGGCTCTACTTTTTATAAGCTATTTGTTCCAAAGGTACTTGGATATTTCATCTCTCTCCCTCTTAGCGAGGTTACATCAGTTTGAATTTTAATTCTGGTTGGTGTTGAAATCTTTGAATACTTAGGTTAATTGGTTGGATTATATTTGACCTTTCTTTCATCGCTTTAAATTAACTTCAAATGAATTATGATATGATAATAAAATTCTTAGCAAAATTATTGTTTACAGGCTTAAAATTTCCTTTCTGAATACAATTATTGATTTATAGTTCACTTCTGTTGCGTGCTTAGTCAATGTCAAAACATTCCTAGTAGAAGAAATCAAATGGAAAATTGCAGGGAATTTGATCTTGGACCTAACATGTTTAATCAACTACATTAGGAGACAATTACTTGCAAGTTGCAGCCATATATAGCCTTCAAAAATGCATCTCAATGTTCTGTTTCATGCAGTACATATATTCAGAGTAGACTGCTACTATGTTCAGGTTACATATATTTTACACAATTACAAACCAATCCACAAACTTTTTAAAGCGACGATGATAAGCAGTCTGCACTAGAGCTCACGAGTCATGACATTGCAAAAGTAGCCACCCTGTGTCATATCATCAAATCTCATTATTTGACATAAGATGATTTTCCATGGTCAACTTGAATAATGAAGGGCGTTGGAAGTTGGCTTTTGCTTGATCATGCTTTTGCTGGTTGGAAAGCAAGGGGAAGGATACACAAACCCAGAACTCGAACCTTGGGCTTGCCAACAAAATGCTGTTGTGACTCCTGTGTAACTTATGAGCTGGATGTCCTTCAAATATAACCCTTGGCAAGGACTGCTATCACTGCAAGCAAATCTTATCGCTTCCTCTGACACTGAAGTCCCTTTGATGCCCACAAATGATATTTTACCAACATGTACTGCTGATGTCTGCAGGTAAATGGAATAATACTCCAATTATTCAAATCAAGCCAGGGGGAAACTATCACTGTTTTGTGTTAGCAAACATATAAGGTTGAGAGTTTTGGACATGGAGGAAAAACAAGAGAAGATTGTTTTGCAGTTTCCATGCTTATGCATGTTAACATCTGAGAGGACTAGGGAGGAAAGCCAGTGAAGAAAAGGATAGGACGATCAAGAAGCAGGCTGGCCCTCATAATCTCATACTGTTAGTATTCCCCAATAAACTAATTATGTTCAGTATATTTCTGGCATTCTAGCTAAAACATATTAATGATATAATATGCTATATGCACTATATGGAAATGAAAACATATGAAGAGCATGTGTTAGAATAGAGTACAACTTGAAACAAACTTGCACCTGAAAAATACACCATATAATAATGTTAAAGGAACAAATTTTGCAAAATTACAAGCAGTATGTAATACCTGATTTTTACATGGCTTTGGAGAATCACAATAATATTGATCAATTATAATCGGATTAGAGACATTTTCCATCCACACGTTTCGGAAAGTAACCCTTGTCACATACCCAGCACCTCCCTGTCACAAATGACATCTTTCATTACAGTGGGAGGATCTTAACTGGGTTGTTTTTGTTAAATGCGAAGTACATAGATTATTTGGTTACCTGCTCCATGGCAGTAATTTTTTTTTTTTTTTTTTTTAAAAAAAATTGAACATTATTGTTGTTGTCGTGAGTGAAGAAGCTAAAAACCATATCACATAAACCATTACCTGCCAGGTTTTAATTCTTACACCATTCTGAGTATTCGATAGGTATGCCCCATCAACCATAACATCATCCACCTCTGCCCATTCATGCTGTTTTCCTAAACTTCCAATACTATTGGAAATTTCAAAGAATGAGCCAAGATCTCGGGGTGGACAAGAGACCAATCAGAATAAATGTAACACAGAATGGTATTGTCAATACCTTATGCCATGGCCTGGGCCACAAAAAAGACCTGTGATTACAACTTTTGAGGAATTGCTCACAATAGAGATACAATCATCACCTGCAAAAGTATGTAAACCATTCAGAAAAAAACTTAGACACAGAAATGGAGTTTGGTGAATGAGAAAACAACACAAATCATGTAAGCCACAGTTAATGTTTTGCAATGCTCTTCTTATCTCAAAGGACAACTTATTTGCATAAATTATTCATCCAAAAGTTCCTATTTATACGACAAAAAGCTAAAAATTAATTATTAAATGCAACAAGTCATCCCTTGACTCGCCACATTTATGGATCAAACCAGCAAATGATGCAGGCAGACCAAATACAAAATCCAGCATTACAGCATTTAGCCAATTGGTTGCCCCATCATAATGATCGAAAAAACTAAGAATCCATGTATTCGCTAACTGCAGCTAGCCAAGTATTCATGTAGGCATACCAATATGGAGCTATCACTTTATCACAGCAAATTTAAAAAACAGTAGTAGAAAAGTAACTAACCCGTTCTAATATTACTATCAATGACTTGCACATCAGAAGAGGCACTAATGTGGATTCCATCAGTATTGGGGCTTTCAGCAGGTGCTGTTAGTGTGACGTTGGAAACCACAACGCTACGACAATTGGTAAAGGTCAGATGCGTTTGTTGACTGTCAACAATACTGATATTTCGAATTTTTAATTTCTTGCACCTGTGAAAAATAACAGCCTGCAGCATGATTGTTCAGCCAATCTAAAGATTGCAAAAACTACATCAATCTCTAAGAAGTACGAATAACCTATAATAGCCACAAGTATGATTCAAGGACTGTCAAAAGAACATAAACTTATGGCTTGAGCAAGTAGCAGAACTTACAGTGGGAGCATGATGGCAAGGCTGCGAAAATCAACAGGCAAAAAGATATAAAGAAGATTAGATGAATCATTAAACAACATTTCGAAAGACCGAAAAGAAGATCATGGACATAAGAACAGCATACCATTGTCTTATTGGTCTTGCAGGATCTAGCCCACCATATCTCACCCATACCATTTATTGTCCCTCCACCCTCTAGAGTTAGTTTCTTTACACCGTGAAAATAAAGCCATTTTCGAGGGTTCAAACCAAGCCATACTTCAGGATCTTTAGGAGCAATAATTGCTCCAAGTATCTGTTAAAAGACACAAGTGAAAATGTCAAAAAGAAAAGAAAAAAAAAAAGGCTTTGTTTCCCACTATTATAATGGTAATCTATCCTTGAGTTGGAAAAAAGATGGAAGTCCATTAAGACAGAAAAGAAAACAGCATCACAACATACCCTTAGAGTCACCTCAGCTCGACACTTAGCAAAATTTATTGGCTGCACCAAATAAGTAAAACCCTCTGGAATTATTACTGTTGATCGCTGAGATGAATAACATGCCACTTTCCATGCTTTTCTGAAGGCCTGCAACGAGGTAAGGCATTTGATGTAACTGACAATCAATTTAGCAGGCCAAGTATTTACTGGCAAAGAAAAGTTTCAACTGCTTAATCTTATTTCCACCACTGAAAATTTGATTGTCGAAGGAGATGGAAAGAATACCAAAACAAGAATCTCAATTCACAAAAAATGCTGACAAGTAGCTAGTGACACATAACTTCAGTTGCTCTATCTTTTTCTTATTTTGGTACGACATCATTAGGTAACAATAACAATCAACAAGTTAGAATGAAATCTTTGCATAGAATACCAAAAGTGTGTGTCATAATGAGTTGGTATTAGATCACCCCAAATATGCTATTTTCTTCATCAATTTTCTTACTACTCTCTCCAACAAGCCGTTAATAAACCTTTTATCATATATTAAGGCTCCCCATCTGGGCCATTATCCCATTCAATCCTAGTAAACAAAAATTTACCCTCTGCCCACGGCACCAAGGATTATCAGATTACTTGTTTCCAACCTAAAGATGATATCATATAGCACATAAAGTACTACAGTAGACACTTCATAGTTGACAAAAAAACAAAGGGAAATCCTCCCATATCCAAGCCTTAGAATCCTTCTTAGATCAAGCTATTCTAAACACAGTAGACTCCCATTCCTCGAATACGAGCATATGAGTAACTTAGCCACAGTCATATTCCATATTGCAATATGACATTCAGACATTCAATTTGAAGAACAATCCTAAGTTCCTAACATGACTTATTCTGGAATCCCCCAAAATGCACACAGACATACTAACAATATCATCATCATCACACATTCACACCCCACCAAAAAAATAAAATAAAAAAAGCAGCAACACCAATAACCATAGATACATTGGTGATTAAATCAAATAAATAAAGCAAACAAATTGTAAAATCCATAAATTTCACATTTTTATTAAAAAGGAGGTAAATGGGTATGAATAATTATACCTCAGTATCATCATGAAGGCCATCACCAACAGCACCATATGCAGTAACATGAAGAACAGACCCTTCTTTTCTGGGTGTCCTGTTTCTTATAAACCCGGATTGTGGGAGCTCAATTAAAGAATCAATTTCCACTGAACTTGTAAAATGACTCAAATCCAACAACACAATTATAATAACTAACAATGTATAAGTATTTCTAAAATTATTGGGAAATTTCATTTGCCAAATTGGGAATTAATTAAATAAATTGTAGCAGGAAATCATACTAAACAATTAACGAAGCTACTTAATGATATCCGTCACTTTTTTTTTTTTTTTTTTTTTTTTTTGGGGGGAGGGGTTTGTTTCCGAATTCGTGTTTTTTTGGGGTTGATTTTTTTTTTTTAAGGAAGGAAGAAGATTGGAAGATTTAAGTGAACTTCACAGAAAGAAGCCGACAACAAATCAAATGACGTGGAAACTTTTTTTTTTCCTAAAAACAAATCAAATGATTTAAGATTACTTTATTACTCCGTATTTTTTAGATTGTCGCTCTCCTCAGGGTGTCCCTAATGAAGTTTAGGTGTCACACGACGCTCTCCTCATTTAATTCGATTTTTACTCCATATTTAAAAATATGGTTTTCAATCAACATGTTAGTCACTAAGCTATTACCATATTACATGACATTCAATAAAAATTAAATATTAATAAAGATTTTTGTCATGGAAATAATACAGTAACTCGGGGCATCGCCCGAGCCTAACACTAGTTTTATGAATGATAAAGCGATTGGAAAAATATTTAATTTTAGGAGATTGGTAAGTTTACAACTGCTAATCCCAATCTTAAACAATGTTTAAAAGTTAGTTATCAAACAAGTTTTATATGGAGTATAATTCTAATATGCCTCAAACTTGATTTTGAACTACTATAAATATAAGACTACATGTACATCTTGTATTAATTTTTTTAGTATTAATTTCTTTTCTTGCTTGGTAGAGTAGTTTGTTGATGTATGTTTTATATGATGGAGGCGAATAAAAAGAATTCGAATATTGATAATCAAAATTATACCGAACTTGAATGGAGTGTTGCAAAAATTTTATGCAACATGAAAAGGCGGGTGGGAGAAGAAGAAAAGCAAAAATATACCGAATGTGAATTAAGTGTTGCAAAAACTTTATGCGACATGAAAAGGCTAGTGGAAGAAGAAGAGAACAAGTCCATAATATCCAATTCATCATCTCATCCATCGTCTTCTCGTCCTTCATCAGCTACAAAAACATCATAAAGTCACCATAAAGGATTTCTCTTTTAAGTCGCAATTGCGTTCACTTTTAGACGTTTTTATTACTATATAATAGGAAATAAATTTTTTGTTTTTTTTTTTTTGATGCAAACGCGGGGCTAAGCCCCAAAGAAAAACATAAAAAAGAAACTAAGGTGGAACCAAACGTGGCATAACCACGCCAACAACATCATCATATAAAATACGATCCAACGGTAGTGGGGGGGACTTGAATCAACTCGATCTTGTTGTTCTGCGTAACACCTTGATTTGCTAGCCAATCCGCGGCTTTATTAGCTTCCCTGTAAATGTGATGAATTTCCACCTCCCATTTTGCATCTTGTATCATCTCTTTGCATTTATTAATAATGTGGATACTTTCCCCTGCATAACTGCTTGTATTCTTTAAGGCACTCACTAAAGATTGACTGTCAATCTGAATCTGCACCTTTAGAGGCTTGAGTCTTGCTGCCAGCTCCAGTCCAAATTGCACAGCACGGGCTTCTGCCATAAACGCATTGCAGGCTCCAAGTTTAAGAGAAAAGGCATACAACATCTTCCCTGTGCAGTCCCTGATCACCCCACCCACCCACCCCCCCCAGCTGGGCCAGGAGCACCCTTGGCAGCATCTTCCCTGTGCAGGCTCCAAATTTTTTGTTTTTCTTGTTCTTATTTTTGTTTAGGTTTAAGAAGTTTATGTTTTGCAAGTCATTGAAAAGTCTCATGCGGATTAAGTAGTCAGTTTTAGAATATCTAGTGGAATACTATCTCTATTTCATAATAGACGTAACGTTTGACTTTATATATCAATTTATATGTTGTTGTTGAATTAGTCTCAATATATATTTTCAAAAATTAATTTTTAAACTTTTTTTTAAAAAAATAATTAGTGCAGTAAAAGTTTTGATGTTAAAAGTACTATGTTGATAGGTAAAAATATTGCATTTATTGTGGAATGAAAGTAACAAAATATAAATATATTCACGCTAAATTTTTTTTTTTAGAAGTCAATCTTTTTTTTTTTTTTTTTTCCTAAAAGATTTTAGAAGTCAATCTTTACACTAAATTAGTACTCGTATAAGTCAATCTTCACCTAAAAAATCTAAAACTTGCGTTATTTTATTTACATCTATTTTCTTTTGTTTATTACTTCGTAAGTGTTTATTTATTATCATACCTTTTTTTAATGGTTTACTATCACTTGCTATACGGAGTATGATTCAAGTTAAAAAGTTAATGTTCACAAGAATCACAACTAGGTATTACTAATTTTTTATTTTTTTTATTTTTTTATTTTTTACAGTCTATCTTTGCTAATATTGGTTTTTTTTTTTTTTTTTCTAGCTTATAATTACGTTACAGGAAAACCAAAAAATATGGAGTACCATATCTCAACCCTCACAGTTTTTTGATTCAGTATCTTCGGTTTAGACACAGAGTGAGGGAAAAGAGTTGTGCTGCTTTTTTTTCAGGTTGATGTAATAGAGTGTACAACTTTGTATTTGTTAATTAGCTAGAAGCCTAGAATTGGTTTTGGTTAAAATAATAAGGAAAAATTGATATAAATAATCCCAACTTTTACCCATTCGCTCAAAATAATTCCAACTATGCATTATTTATTTGTTTTTAATAATCCAAACTTTGAGGAATATTTGCTCAGAAAGGTCTCAACCGATCACTCAACCTGTTATAACAGGTAATTAGGACACGTGTAATCATTCGTTAAAAAATAAAAAAAATTAAAACTATAAAAATACAAATAAAATAAAATAAACCAAGCACCACCCACGACCCCCCTCCCCAACCCCAGCCACGACCCCCTTCGGAAGCCCCGTCCCCGCCGCCGACCTGACACCCTCCTCACGCTGGCACCGATCTGGACTTCAGGGAACGGTGGTTGCCGGGATGGTGGTGGTGGGGTTGCGCGGGTGTTGGGTACTTGGGTGTGGGATTAATTTTTTAGTTTTTATTAAATAAATTTTGTTTTTCAGCCTATCACGTGTTGATACGTGTCACTTAAATCTAAAAAAGAAAAAAAAAAAACCCCTTTGATAGGTTACCGGTCATTTGAGACCGATAAAAACGAATGTCCCTTAAAATTCGGATTATTTAAAAATAATTCATAGTTGAGATTATTTTGAGCGATGGGCAAAAGTTGGGATTATTTTTATCAATAATCCAATTTGTCAAACAAAGTGAATTTTTTTTTTTTATCTTCCATTCTTTTTATTTTTTTGGATTCATTTTTACCTTCTCTCTGTAACACACAATTTTTTTTGATCGTTGTACTAATTTTTTTTTTTTTTTTTTTTTTTTTTTTTGACACAAACTACTATTTTTTCCAACTCTTTGCATTTGTTCATAGAACAATGAAAGACCAACTATTTATATCCTTAATTTATTTTGTCTATATATGGTCGATAAATTGAACCCCGTCAAATGTATCATATGAAAATTAGATTTGAGAACTACGGCTTAAAAAAAATGTACAAAATTTCATTTATCATTAATTCATTATGACACTATCAAGCAAGTAAGAAGGAATAAAATAGTAAGATTGCTTAAAACCATAGAAATTCCAATATAAATCACAAATAGGTAAATAAACTAAAAATAAGAAATGGTTCGAGGAGCTAACAAGTTAAATACGAGGTGTTTAATACAAAGTACTCTGTATATATACTCGCCTTTACTAAATGTGGATTCAAAACACTGATTAAGGTAAGAAATGTGGTGTATGCTAACTAGTATATATGCTTTGAAATCCCATAGCAAGTGGCTGTAAGGGATGCACAGTTGTATCTGAGTACAATGGTTTTTTACAAGATATATTGATCACAGTACCTATTTGTGGAGGAAGGGGAAGTTTAGAAAATCCAAATTAAATTTAAACAACTTAAAGTGGAAAGGAGGAAAAATTAACATGTATATTTCTGTTTACTGAAACAATGGTAGTATACCCCATTGATGCAGAAAGCCTTGCCCTGTAGTAACCTCGAGCACCAAAAGAACCAGCACGGCTAACATAGCAGCTCTTCCATTCCAAGTTTCAGCACTCTTAGTCCAACCCCATTCCCAAACTGTCACTGGAGGAGGTAGCTCTCTGCGTTGTGAGTCGTAAGCTGCCAAAAGCTCTTCTACACTGCCGAGTGGAACGAGAGACTGCATAATACCAATCCTTTGTTTTAGATAATCTATAGAAGTAATAGAACTAACTCATGCTTGAAGCTAACAGTCTACTACCACTTATATACTTACAGTCTCCTGACATCAAAAGACAAGAGAAAACCAGAGCAGGAAAGTGTGCAGATCCTTTAATTGGAGTGAGCATTAAGGGAGAATATCAAAACCAAGATATCCATTTACCTCAACTTCAACATGCCACTTTGCCAGTTTAAGCATGATGGATAGAGATGGCAAATGACTATTTAATTTAGGTCATATATGGGTGTGGTGAGTCAATCTGTTCAAATTCGGGTTAGATCAGGTATGGTCAAAATTTAGGTAGGGTCTATTGGCAATTTGCTTATCATAAACAATCAATCGATTTGTAATCATTTACATTTCCAGTCTGGGTCAATTTAAGATGGATTAGTTTCGGTTTGGATGTGATTGCAAGAACAGTAACTTTTTTGAAATTTCTTGTTTTACTGGTAACATATCTTGCAGCATGCAAACTAGATCCTTGTACTGTATTATGTTCTTGTCTACTAAAAATGAAAATTATTTTTCTCTTTCCCAATTGTATGTCTAGTATGTTACTTGGTTCTGAGTCTGACCAGGTCTTGTTTGATCAGTTTTGCAAGCTGTTTTGAAACCAGCACAAAGTTTAAAGTCTTCTATACTGGATGTAATATCTATTGATAGCACAGACCCCAAAATAAGAACATAATAAATGCAATTTTACAAGATATCCTTTAAGAAAAAGCTAAACAGATAAACAGGTGACAGGTCTACATATTAAAAAACTTATATTCATACCTGTCGTGCTTCAAGATTTGACACTGCCATTGCCCCAACATAGGGAAGGCTTTCGATCACAGCATCAGCCAGATCTGAAATAAATGTTGGTTCACATCCTAGGGCAGGAACACGTCCCCAGTTTTCTATACCTGATTCTAGAGCTAATTCCTTGTACTCCACATCAATTTCTTCCAAAGTTTCAATATGCTCACTAACAAAACTGATGAAAATCTTTACGCAATTAGTATTTATAAAATCTGTTGATTGTCCCCAAACAAAAACATTCATGGATGAATTGATTTTTATAGAAATGGAAGTACCTGATTGGGACGGCAAGAAGACTTTTCACACCTTTCTTTCCAAGGTCAATAATAGTATCATCTGTATAGGGCTTCAACCATTCTACAGGTCCAACCCTACTCTGTACAAAGATTCCAAAGTAATCCACACCATCAACAACTATAATGGGCATTTGAAATTTTAAGTGAAAAAAATTGGTAAGCACAATGTGCAATAACAATTTTCCCTATACTTGCCATGCCACAAGCATCATTAATATATTGTACAAAGCATACAAACATAGAAAGGAAATTTACAAATGTAAAGAACCACAGATCATTTAAATTCAATACCTGGTAAGCAAGAGTGAAGGAATTGTAAATCTTTCTCTTTTCTAATTCTTCCATTATCAGGTCAACACATTCTTCCATCTCAGCCTTGTATGGGTCACCAGCTTCTTCAACATAAGCTAATGGCACACCATGAGCACTAAAGAATATCACGACCTGTCACATACAATCAGTTATATACAATAGCAAGAAAGTAATTTGAAGCTTGGATTGAACACAAATTTGATCACAGAATCCTGGGATCCCTGTTTCAGATACTTGCAACACTCTCCTAAAATAGAAATGTCTCAATAATCAATACTTGCAACACAGCCCAAAATGGATATTTTTTATACATACAATTACAATTCTACCCATACTTACCAACCTAAAATTATAAGACTACCCCGCTCCCCACTCCTTTTTATTCAATTAATTAATTAGCTCATCCCCATTCAGGAACTTTCCCTCTCATTCTCCTCAGTTTCTTCCCTTGCCCCTTTCCAACACCAGGTCCATAAACCAGTAAACCACCCACCACCATTCCCAACCCAATCCACCACCAACCTCACCGATGCTGTAACAGATGCAAGAAAGAGTGAAGAACAACAAGAACATGTAGATTAATGCGGTTCACTAACAGAGTGTTAGCTACATCCATGAACATGCCACAAAGTTTTATTGAGGATATTACATACATACGTATTACAGAATACACTAAATTAAAATATAGAGTATATATAGTACTCCCGAAACAAAAACCACCACCCACCTTCACAAACTAACCAACACCGTAGCTATTAATTACCATCATCAAAACAATCACCGCCTTCACATAAACCACCACCAGTCCACCACCATCACAACTATCATCAAAACCACCACTATCATCAAACCACCACCACCATCAGATCTGCAAACTATAATACCCTACCAATCAGGCTATCACCATCAACAGTCCTCCATATTTACAACCCCTATTACCGAAACCACCCTCTCCACAAAATATCACTATTCTCATTGTCATCACTCATCACCACCCCACCCTCAGCACAATTACCAATCTACCTGACAGTATCACCAACCATTTCCTTCCAATATTTCCTTTTTAGAGAGGCGTATCTTCTTTCCATTGACAAAAAGATTGGCGGTGGTGATAATAACAAGGGGTAGGGTGATGGAAGCTGTGGCGATCGTGAGGGGGGTTGGGAATTAAGGGAGGAGGGTGGATTGGTGGTTTTGTAGTGGCCAAACCATGTGCCCCTCTTATACAAATTGGTTTATATACTCTATCACGCCCCCTCACATGAGATGTATGGACCTTGCCATGAGGGGTGGATGAGATTTGAACGTGTGATTTTTATCTCACAGCTCTAATACCATGTTAGAGGACCAACTCAACCGAATATTAAGCTTATGTTTGAAACTTGGAATTAGTTTACATACTCTAGGTCACCAACTAGAATTTCTCTTTTAGTTACAAAACAAATGTTTTCTATTGGCCGAGCTTGTCCTATTCAGAAGAGTAATCAATTGAAAATTCAATACCAAGTTTAGGTCAGCACATAAAGGCCTAAGGCATTAAATAACTAAAAATAACTCACCTCTTTTGGATTGTTAAACTTCTTTAGTTCTTTTTCAATCAAATTACCCATGGCCTTAATATATCCATCTCGCTGATACCAGGAAGGAATGACTGTGTGCTGCATGTTGACAAGGTAATCATCCTCCCTGCAATAAAGAGTTTATGAATCAAAACTTATTCTAACTTAAAGTATTAAACTAAGCCCACAAACAGAAATTTGTTATGCAAAAATAAATAAAAAAAAAAGGAGTACATACCGGAATATACTTTCCAGAAGTCTCAAGCTTGAACCACTGGTTGATATTGAGAATTGTGGGTAAAGAGGAAGCACAACAAGCTTTGTAATGCCATCTCGTTTTATCTATGCAAACAAAGAAAGAAAGCATAAGAGCAGGATTCATTTACTTGCCCTGAATTAAACACAATGATTTGAAAGAATCAATCATAACATTCAAGAATCCTCTCAGTCAGGTATGCTCATTGTGTCCTTTAATACGCAATGTCATTGCAACTAAGCCAAAAATTTGACAGTCAAATGAACTGACAACATCAAGATATGGGGCTTTTGAAAACATCATCTGTAGAAGATCCATAGCTTTCAAAAACATCATCTATGAAAATTCCATGGCTTTGGAAAACATCATCTACATATCATGGCTTTTGAAAACATCATCTACATATCATGGCTTTTGAAAACATCATCTACAGAAGATCCATGCTTTTGAAAACATCACTTCAGAAGATCCATGTCAGTCCTCCTATGAATTTTTCCTTGGATTTCCTAGAGGTAGACATAGGATCACAATACTGTTGAATTTACTATCTTCCCAAAGATTCAAACTCCTAAACAACGTTACCAACTAGCCCCCCTTTCCTCAAAACACCCAAAAAAATACCGCGAACCAAAACAGGTGTATTACACTGGCGAATTGATAGTTTTGGCACAATGTAACAAATTCAGTACCGAATCTCATATTAGAGGATTAGAAAACATTGCTCCTAAACACCATCTTTTATTAATTTGAGAGACAAACTGTACAAAACATTACTAAAGCTCAAAGTGACTACTTTCATATGCTCAAATAGGCAACCTCATTATTTCTTCAAAACAACGGACTTTCTAATTTATATGTAAGGTTGCTAGCCTAGAAAGAGAGCTTATTAGCATTTGTGTATTTATTATCTACAGGGATAAGGAAACTACAGAATGCACCTGCCTTAAAATTTATTAGAATCTTACCAATGATAATAACAAAGCTGTGATTGTTTTCTACTGTATTACAGACTTACAGTACTACTTTATGTCCTTAGCTATTACACTTGTATCTATACCTTGGCAAGAATAATGTCTAGCAACATGTCATATAGTAACTATGCACCAACAAGGGAAAACAAAAATAAAGGTACTTAATCAGTCAATTATTCTAATTGCAAAATTTGCAACTCAAGCCATACCTCCTCAATTGCCTCTTCAGTAAATGGATGCCAATAACGCATACCAACATACACAGTTGCAGGAACATTTTTTGCATAAAGAGCCTTCTGTAACTCTTCAGCCTGGAAGAAGGTAAACAACATATTATAGTTCCATGTAATCCCAACTTGTTTGCGTCAGACACAAAAGGACTGGAAAAAACAAAATATTGCTGCCACTAAAATTCGATTATATGAAGCAAAAGGGAAATATCATTTATAACAATGAGACAGTAACTCGCCTGTGCATCTGTGATCTTCCGAAGTGGAGAACCACCACCAATTGCAGCATAACCTTCTTTGCTCTTGGGAGCCCTTGAAACAGAAATAAATTGCGCAAGGGGCTTCTGAAGAAATCGGAACAGTCTAGGCAGTCTAATGATGTCCTGTTCATTGTCTTTGGTCAGGAAACTAACAGAACTAGAAATATTTGAAATAAATTGTCATAATAAAATGACAGAAAAAATTTATCAAAAAAATTAAATTAAAGCCAGTACGCATACAAAAAGGGAACGAAAAATTTGTGAAATTACGTCATGCAAGCCATATGCAGCAATTTTCCAGTACAGCCTTGCATATGCTGACTTGCTGACCTTCCTGTAACTAACACACTTACCCCTTGATTTTTCAATTTAGCCCAATTCCAAAATTCATCCTATATGTATGACCAGCAACTAGAAATATATATGCATTAGCTTAGTGATGGTGAGCAATAAACAGCTAGCCATAAACCTAGCATTTAAAAATGAATCTACCAAGAAGGGTTTGGGAATGTTGGCCCATTGAACCAAATAGATAATTGCTTGAAATAAGGTTTTTTAGATCCAGGCTGGGAACCAATAAAATACTGAATTATAAGATTTTCAAAAGTTTTAGCTGATACCTTAATGAAGTTTATAGCTAAAATGAAATAACATTTACAAAAGCACACAAGTACATAACCAATACAAGGAATAAGCAAAGCTTTTCTTAGTGTCCTATTCCCATTACAGCTTTTCACATTTAATAAAATGAGAAGACTAATTTGGATGCCTTCAACCTCTTCAACTAGTTGATCTTTCATGTTTGAAAACTCTGCAAGATATGTTACTGGAAAAGTTTACACAATTTTGAATAATACTATAGCCAATCTTCCACTTGTTTCCTTCTCTTTAACATCATTATGTTTGTTATTTCCTTTGCATACATATTCCAGCACAACTCCTTGCCCTTCATAAGGCAGAACAGACGACACGCGATATAAGTCTACTTAAGTAGTCATCTTCTTTGGTCTTACGTTCTCCAATATAGTTAATTTACATTCATAAATTGGTCTTCTAGAATTATAGCAACTGATGTATCATTATAGCGTAGGACAGACAGACAAGTGGCTCAATTCGTGCCCAACAAATCAACAGTTGTACAACAAATGTGACATACAAAATGCTACTGACAAAGAATCAATCAGAGCCTCAAAGCCCCAGAGATATGAAATCATTTCAGCAAATGACATCATTAGAGTGGAATGCATCACAAAAGTTATCCATGTAATCGCAAATCATACTGAAAAAGAGAGTTACATACCGGATCTGCAAAAAGGTTATACAAGAAAGGTTGCACATCGTCCAAAGTCTCTGGGCCTCCAAGATTTAGCAACAATACTCCTATTTTCTCCTCACCCACAGAAGGTGTTGTAGACACACTGGGAGTTTCAGAGGTCAGTAATGCTCCAACTGGAAGTGAATGTATTTTGAATGATTGACATATTGTAGATTCTTCTTTGGACCAACCAAAGAAACATTTTCCTATTACCAAGTGCTTTGATGTATTGGCATGAGCATTGTTCTCCATTGACACTCCTGCACAACGATATATCTTTTGAGGAGTACCCATCTCCTGTGGCAATAACCTAGCAGAGAAAACATAAATCAGCTATAGTTATGTAATAATGTCATCCTTGTTAATCAAAGTAGTGCTGCATGACAGATGATGACTACTAATAAATGCGACATAAATGGCATTATTTCATGATACAAGAGGAACTAAAAACCTACATTACATACTTAAAGAATCAAGACAAAAACAGTGCTGAACAATGACATATTCTAATGCAGGGAACTAATCCCCTTGCAGAAAACCAAATTTAGGCTGTTTTCACTCGTATCAAAACCTAGGAAAAATTGTGTTTACAACACTACACTGTGACTCAAGGTAACCAAATCTACTAGATTTAACAAGTGGGCATTATTTACTCTCAACTACAAGTGAATAGATGTGTGTCTAAGACCTAGGTTAGGAATATACTAAGAAATATTTTCACGCTTATGGCCTAATTTGAGAATCAAATATGATAGAGTTTGGAGTAATTGGAACATACTTCATATACTTTAGCAATAATGAAGAATCTGGTAACATATTTTGCAGCATGCACACAAGATCCGAGATTTTTGCCTTCATCATACGAACTAAATCATTCTTACATAGATGAAAATTCACCGTAAGTTATAAACTATTTTGTTTAACTGACATTAAATCTTATAGAATTAAATCCATTTGATCAGTACAACATTTATATATCATCTATATATCTCCAACACACACTTGAATCACTTTGTAATATTTAAAAGCCCTTTCCTTTCTAATGAACTCCACTAAAACAGTATCTTTCACTAGGGACAGTGAAGTAAGTTACATATATGATCGAATCTCGTCTACGTCATTGTCCTATTATTCCCTATAGGATTCTCTTTCCTCCTAACACATGAATGCTAATCCTACATGAGGTGCAAAATTTTGCAACAAGCTAATCACACCAAATTCAAGCATATTAATACAGCTAAATTCCATTAGACCATTACCAATTATTTTAAAAAATTCCACAAAATTAAGCAACCAAAATTCAAAGTTTATTCAATACAGATAATAATTTAGTAACACATGCAAAATAAAACCATAAATGATGATGAATCAAATTTCAAAAATGAAAATACCGGCAACAACATGAAAGAACGGATGTACGGTTCTTAGACAAATGCATCACATCATCACCATTAGAAACCCTCAACCCTACAAAATCAGCACAAAAAACCCACAAAAATTACAGAAAAATCAACCCAAAAAACAACAAAATTAAGCAAAATTATGACAAAAAAACAAGAAATTACCGGTAAATCGAGCAGATTGTAGAGTAGAAATAGCACTACCAATTGCCATTTTCAGAGCTCAAAAAAATGGGGAAAAGGGGTCAAAATTCAGCGCCGCATTTAGAGAGAGAAAGAGAGGAGAGAGAAAACAAAAGTGAGAGAGTGAGAGTTACAGAACAGAGAAGAGGAGAGCAGCAGATTACAGGTCTGCTCAAATGAGTATAGCCCACACTTCAATAGTGGCATTATCCGTCATACCTGAATATTTATTTATTAATAATTTTAAAATATGGTGGAAATTTCTGCAAGAATATGGTTCATACGTGTGACATGGATGATGTCCACGTCATCATCTTTGAAAAGACTTGGGATTTTTTTAATGGGTATTATTTTATAATTTTGTTTAATCCAATCAAGAGTCAAAGATACTCTTATTTTTAAAAAATAGAAAGTCAAAAGATATTCTCAAATGACATGGGTGACAATCAGGTTGTATGGTTTGGGTTTTTCATTCAAGTCGGTGACTTGTGAATTTATTGTCTATTATTAGTGTAGGCACGGAAATTTTAAACAACAATGCGCATGGTGTATCTGTTTTCAGAAGAAAAAAAAATGAAAAGAGCATATTTCTCTGGAATTTATTATGTGTCGCTACTTATTGTTTGTGTCAAAATAAACATATTTTTGTTTAGTTTACCTAAGAATGAGTAATGAGAATCAATCCCATGAAATAGGATGAAAGCTTTAACCACTAGAGTTATACCTAACTCTCGTAGTCAAATATTGACTCTTTTGTATTGACTTTCATATTTTGATTGAATAATTAATTTGGGTTATTTTGGCCCATAATAATAATAATAATAATAATAATAATAATAAAACCCAACAAAATGGGTTTGAGTAGAGTAATAGTACTCATTTAAGTAATAATATAACCCAACAAAATGGGTTTGATTATTCATTCAAATGGATTATCGGTAAAATGAGATTAAAAGCACATTTGGGTTAATGAAAAGAGAGTTGTCATTAGGCCCATTTAGGTGGTCATCTTAGAACCTTAGCCTTGGAGAATTCTATAAATAGAATTCATCTCTCATTTGAGGCATATAGAAAATCTAAAGAAAAACCTTTATAAGGAAAAAAACTCTCTAAACCTAAAATCATTCTAATTTCTCTAAAAACCTCAAGACAAATCTATATTTTGCAGACTTAAATTTTGTGTTACAATTTTTTCGACAAACTCAATGGGACAATTATTATATTACTTTTTATTTCGTTCTCTAAGTTTCAAAATCCGTAGAATTAATGGGCGATTGTGTCAAATTTGCTTCCAAATTCTACAAGATTTAATTGCGTCAAATCTACACAACCTAGCTTGATGTGGCATTTGTTGCGATTAGTTTTTAGGTGTCAAATAAGGACATAATGTGAAAATAAAATTAAAAAAAAACTTCCTATAAAATTAATAATTCTTTACTAGACTAATCACAAAGACTTCATTTCCTCCTTATATGGACTAAGCCTTGTAAGTACATAATATGGATAAACCATCAAAATTGAAGTCTTGTTAGAGTGGAAATAATTATTATTTCCTTATATTTTTAATTTCCACCTAATCTACAAGAGTGATAATATAACAAATTATCCATAAAAACATTGCTCTCACAATTTTAAATGATTTAGTTTGATGTGAGTCGCAATCAAATGTATTTAGAGGCATGTTTTAACGTTTTGAAAATGAGGTATGTCTTAATATGTTGAAGATAATGAAATTTTTTATGATTGATGTAGTAATAGTTTCAAAAAAATTATCTTTAGTGGTTAATCTTTGTAAATTTTGGCATGTTTTATGTCGATGAGGCATGTTTTAATGTTAAACATAATGAAAAAGATAGAGAGTGTTTCAATTAACTCAAATAATTTTGATTGATGATTATTGATTAATACAGGTAATTTCGAAAATTTTGATTGAGTGGTCATTCTTAGCTTGCATGTTTTAATGTCTCAAAGATGAGTCATGTCTTAATGTCTTGAAGATAATGAAAAGGAGAGTGGTTCAATTATTTCTAAAGGTCTAATAATTATAATTGAATATTGATAATGATACAAAACATTAATACTTTTATATTATATATGTAGGAAGACTATTCAATGGCTATATAATAGTTGGCGTGTCAAAAAAAAAAAATGGCTATATAATAGTTGTGGCCACTATAAACTTTTGATCTAAACCCTTTATTTTTTTAGAGGAGATCTTATCCATTCATTCATTTATCAAATCAAATCATTATTTTTAAAATTTTTTTTTTTAAAAAAAAACTGCTTTTACCAATATTTTTTTTTTAACTATTGACGACATATTTTATAACTGCTTCTCCATTGATGGGAGGTTGGAAATTAATTTTAATTCATATACACTAATACACTACATAGGCATTAGAAATTAAGATTGTACGATCAAGCAGCGTTAGATTGATTCATAGTAGCATTATTATAAGATTACAAAAATTGGAAGAATGGTATATATAGAAGAGAATCAGATATGATCAATGGTGGAATTTGACATATTTAAACATTTTAATTTCTTCTATGTATGGTATGACCTTTGAAGATAATGAATTCATCAATTCATGGTAAACAATGGAGTAGTATGAAAATCGTGAGTCTAGGGTGGAAGAGGATGATAAGTTGGTAATGCAGTATTTAATTTAAATCAATCAATCAATCAAAGCCTTAATCCCAAAAGTGGGGTCGGCTAACATGAACCAAATTTGATTATTCCGTGTAGTCATCAACATAAATCTTTCTCCTCCATCCCTTACGATCCAAAACTTCATCCTCACGTAAATCCATGCACTTCATATCCTTCCTCACTCCTTCCAACCAAGTCATCTTTGGTCTCCCTCTTCCTCGTTTAATCCCTCCATGGTCCCACTCTTCCACTCTTCGCACCGGTGCACCCTCGGGTCTCCGTCTTACATGTCCAAACCAACGCAGACGATTTTCCCTTAATTTATCTACAATGCCCGCCACACCTACTTTCTTGCGAATAACCTCATTTCTGATTCTATCTCTTAAAGTGTTTCCACACATCCACCTTAACATGCGCATTTCCGTAACCTCCATCTTTTTAATATGCTCTTTCTTAGAAGCCCAACATTCTGTATCATAGAGCAACACTGGTCTTATGGCAGTCCTGTAGAATTTTCCCTTCAACTTTAAGGGAATGCTGCGGTCGCATAACACTCCCGTGGCCGCTCTCCATTTAAGCCACCCTGACTTAATCCTGTGGGTCACGTCTTGATCAATGTCACCATTCTTCTGGATGATCGACCCTAGGTACTTAAAACATTCACTCATGGTCAAATCCTTTCCATCCAAACTCACCACTTCATTGCTTGTCCCCCTCTGAGTGCCAAAACGACATACCAAATATTCAGTCTTACTCCGACTTAGCTTAAACCCTCTAGATTCCAACCTTTGCCTCCATTGCTCCAACTTGACATTAACCCCATCCTTAGTCTCATCCACCAAAACGATATCATCTGCGAACAACATACACCATGGAACCTCATCTTGAATTGGTCTAGTTAATTCATCTAGAACCGTTGCAAAAAGAAAAGGGCTTAATGCAGACCCTTGATGCAATCCGATTGTAATAGGGAAATCTTTTGTCAACCCTCCGCATGTCCTCACATTTGTTGACACATCCCGATACATATCCTTAACTAGGTCTACATACCTTCGTGGGATACCTTTCTTCAACATTGCCCACCAAAGTATCTCTCTTGGCACCTTGTCATATGCCTTCTCTAAATCAATAAAGACCATATGAAGATCTTTCTTCTTTACCCTATAAAACTCCATCATTTGTCTTATCAAATGGATTGCCTCCATAGTAGATCTCCCAGGCATAAAACCAAATTGGTTATCTGAAATGCTTGTGCATGCCCTCAACCTTTGTTCAATCACCCTTTCCCACAACTTCATAGTATGGCTCATAAGCTTAATTCCTCGATAGTTAGAACAATCTTGAGCGTCTCCTTTGTTTTTATAAACCGGGACCAAGGTGCTCTTCCTCCAATCTTGTGGGATCCTTGTAGCCGTCCATATCTTGTTGAAAAGGTTTGTTAACCAATCAATACCAATCTTACCCAAACACCTCCACACCTCTATCGGTACCCCATCAGGGCCAACCGCCTTCTTAGGTTTCATCTTCCTCAGTGCAATCTCCACCTCTACTCTCCTAATCCTTCGCACATACTCCATGTTGATTTCTTCATCACTCATAGAGGTATCTCCTATCACAACTCCATTACTTCCATTAAATAATTCATCGAAGTACCCCTTCCACCTGTCCTTGATGCCCTCCTCTTGCACTAGGACCATTTGGTTCTTATCTTTGACACACTTCACCATGCCAATATCCTTCCTTGCCTCTTGTCTTCTCTTTGCCATCTTATAAATGATCCTTTCTCCCTCCTTGGAATCAAGCTTTTCATAAACCTCCTGATATGCCTTTTCTTTTGCTTGGCGAACAGCTGCCTTTGCCTTACTCTTAGCCTCCTTATACGCTGCAAAGGTTTCATCACTCCTACATTTTCCTAAGGCTTGATAGCATTCCCTTTTTTGCTTAATTACTGCTTTCACCTCTTCATTCCACCACGAAGTATCTCTCTGTACCGAAGTTCTTCCCCTTACTTCCCCTAAGACCTCTTTGGCCACTCTTAGGAAACAGTTCTTCATTCGTAACCAAGTCATGTCCGGATCCACCTCTCCATCCCAATCCGCTTCTTCAATTACCTTTTCTGTAAAAACCTTAGCTTTTGCATCCCTTAGGGTCCACCATCTTATCCTTGGTTCTTCTTGTCTAACTTTTTTCTTCGCCTTCTCTTTCAGACGAATAGTCATTACCAATAGCCGGTGTTGGGTGACCACACTCTCCCCTGGGATAACCTTACAGTTTATGCAACTTTGTCTATCTATGCTCCTTGTGAGCAGGAAGTCTATTTGAGTTGCATTTGCTCCATTCCGAAAAGTTATCAAGTGTGAATCCCTCTTCTTAAACCAAGTATTAGCCAAAATTAAATCATATGATTGGGCAAAATCCATAATAGCTTCACCACCGGCGTCCCTCTGCCCATACCCAAAGCCTCCATGGACACTCTCATAGCCATCTCGGCTCGCCCCAACGTGCCCATTTAGATCCCCTCCAATATATAACTTCTCTGAGTGGTGGACACCCTGCACCACCTCGTCTAGGTCCTCCCAAAATTGTCGTTTCTCTTCTGCATCTAAACCCACTTGGGGAGCATAAGCACTGATAACATTCACAATCTCCTTGCCACATAGCAACTTCAGCCTTATCAACCTATCGTTCTTCCGATAGACCTCGATCACCTCTTTTGCCAACCTCTCATCGAGAACCACACCAACTCCGTTCCTAGCTCCACCATTCCTTGTTCTGTGGCTCGTTTCTTGCCCAACATACCATACCTTATACCCCAAAACCAAGCCTCGAGCTCCTTCTCCTGTCCATCTTGTCTCTTGGAGGCACATGATGTTCACGCGTCGTCTTTTCATTACTTCTACCAATTCTGCTGATTTTCCCGTAAGAGACCCCACATTCCAAGAACCAATCCGCAAACTAAATTCTTTTCTCCCACGCTCCCTCCTGATCCCAACTCCAAGCCCTTGATTATTTGACACCACAATTGGGCAATATGGCGCGTCGCTTCTGGGCGACGACCTAGCAACCCTTACATACTTATCACTGCACCCGGGTCTGGGAAGTGCAGCGCGTCGCTCAGTAGGGAACGCCCCAATGGCACGCCCTTGCTCATTTGACACCACACTCGGGCAATGTGGCGCGTCGCTTCTGGGCGACGACCTAGCAACCCTTGCATACTTATCACTACACCCGGGTCTAGGAAGTGCAGCGCGTCGCTGAGTAGGGAACGCCCCCACGAAAATATCTGTTTGGCTCATGTCATGGGATGTGACGAAGTTTTATACTGGCTGTCACTGGCCTACCGTAACCCTCCTCCTTTATCCAGGCTTGGGACTGGCAGCGGGAAACCCACTGGCGGAGTTGCAGTATTTAATTTAAAGGTAAAATAAAATTATTTTTCAAGTCAACCCAATAGTCAATATGAAGGATGTGGAACTATTATTGACAGATGTACAATCATGAATTAATAGTTATGGTGGCCACAAAATTATTGTAGCCATTGCAAAATTGTCTAAGTTCTTTACCCATATAAAAATAAAATCATCTCCCTAATACCAAAATTAGCGAAATTGATCTTAAAATTTACTTGGAATTTAAAGTAAGATGGGATATTAAACTATCAACAAGATCATCATACTAAAAACCATAGATCAATGGGAGGAATTGAAAAGAGCATTGTTGAATGAATAACAAAGTAACCAATTAGTTAGGTTTTTTTAAAAAAAAAATTTAAATTTTTTATTTATTTATTAATTTATCAACTAAATGAATGGTTAAGATTTAATATTGTGTATCAATGGCTTAGATTAAAAGATTACAATGGCTACAAAATTGTGGTAGCCATTGCAAAATTGTCCCTTATAATAATATTCATATTTTATCAAAATTTTATGCCAGAGCGATAATTAAACAAAATTAATACATTGGTTATAACTTATAATGATGTTATAAAACGCCAATATCGTTATTTCTAGCAAGCTATTAAAAACATCCAAACTTTAGGATTTGTAAACATAACAAAGCAAACAAAACAAAGCCTTTTAACCAATGTGACCATCAGTCTTACAACGATCCCATACTTCATTATTTTTTTTCCATATTAAGGATTTCAATTTCTCATCAACTTCCTTTGATTTGACGGTTGCATCCGTCAACAGGTCATGGCATTGTCTTCCCATATTTATTAGTGTTGTGCAACATTCTTCTGTAACGATTGTTGCATCAGCAAATACATATAAAAATATTGCATTTCCACAAATAGCGCCTGCCTTATTTGCACATTCGACAAAAGAAACGTTGTTAAAACATGTGCATGGACTTGGACTAGGCTCATTAACGGCTTCAATGATAGCATTTGGTCTAGAGACTACAAAGGAGGTTAGTAGCATCATAGACATGACAAGTAAGTTTATTTGTAGGGTAATTTTAGTATCCATTGTAATGAAATAATCGAGAGAATGAATGTTATGATGATAAAATATTCTCATCACCTCTTTCTATAGGAAGAAAAATAAAACAGAAGTTGAGATTATAATGGGAGTTTCTCTATCTTTAAGTTATTTAATGAATGAAATTTTGTAACTTTTTTTTTTTACAACAGTAAAATTCTGTAATTTGCAACTCATTTTCGTTTCTCCAATCACTTTGTAACTCTTTTTGTTAGGTTACATAAAAGTTATATAATGAATGAAAAATAATACTTTCCCAACTCATGTAGAAAATTTGGAACTCTTTTCCAACTCATATAGAAGGTATTATTTTATATGCAGGAAATACCAAATAAAGTTTCTACTTAAGAATTTTTTACATGGCTAATAAAAATAATTCCATTCAACTTCTTTTAATCAACAATTGTTTTAGGTAGTGTTTATTAATGACTAATACTATAATACTTGTAAAATATATTGACAAATAGGAAGTGTATATATATTGAATTCGCATTTTAAAATACTTTCACAACACTTATTAGTTTTAATTATGTCAATATATATTCACAAAAATTATTTTTCAACCTTCCACATTGTCAAACTCAAAACCTCTATAAGCTTACTTATGTAAACTTTTATTTTTTGAGTTTAGGGAACATAAATTTCAAACAAGAATTAAAGTTTCACCCTCTCAAAACTCTAATTATAATTGCAAGACAACTAAAATCTTTGGAGAATTTTTAAAGTCCTTATTAGCCAAACCTATTACTCTTGTTATCCAAACAAAAACCTCAATTGACATTGACATGTCAAATTTATATTATAGAACGAAAAAATAAAAAAAAAATTCAAAAATTGAAAAGTCATACAACATTTTTAGGTTATTAGGCATAAAATTTGCGCATCTCACAACCATGGGGTTGTGGAGTAAATCCCACCAGAGACACTTTAGGATGGGGATTCCCTTACCCTTCCCCCCACTCCCAAAGTGCCTAACCCGCTAACTCGAGACGGGAGGACCTGTGACTCTGCGGCCTGATAAGACCTTTCTCCTTACCCAAAAAAAAAAAAAAAAAAAAAAAAAAAATCAGGTTGTAATAAGATCCAAGATTCAAAGGGATAAAATCATTGTTCCAAGAAAACTCAAGAGATGTTAATGGAAGATGACCCTTGATCCACTCTTTTTGGGAGGTTACACCACTTGTATTTTACAACATTAACAAATAACTTCATATCAAACCCTCGAGCTAAATCACAACCAGCTTAACGGAAAATTGTTGCATCGTTTTGAATCAATGCTCTCTACATATAAGGTGACTCACATACAAATAATCTATCAGATGTTAAGGCTCAATTCCTCTATAAATTTCTTGCACTAAACTCTTTCTCATATTTTTCAATGATCCTACAAACTGTGTATTAGTAAATGTAAAAGATACAAAATGCAATACTTGTTGCAAGAGATAGAAACTACTAAATTCCTCGCTATCTTTTTATTTCCAAAAAGGAACATTTTGCCCGTTGAAAAGAATTATTGTAAACTCATCAAGAATAATAAGAAGTTATAATGCCATCAGTATTATGCTCCCTTCTTACAGAACTTTTCAAGCCATTCCATAGTCACACTCTTTGGCCTCTCTAGTGGCAAGCCAAGAGCTCGGTCCCATATTAGCTGCATGAGGAGATCAGATATAACGAAAATTTATAACGAATTAAACTCATTTACGGTGTAAAACTAATTAGCAAATTTAGATAATAAAAATGAACAAACCTGTGAGCAAATGCCAAGACTCCTTGATACTCCAAACAAAACTGTATAGTACCTGTCAAAGAAGATATTTGTTATATGACTAGGAAAGTAGTTTGAAACATTGGAATACAAAAGAGGAAATGGAGGATACCTTGCTTCCGTCAAACCATAGTGGTTCAGCAAAACTCCACTATGAGCGTCAACATTCGGCCATGGGTTCTTAACCTATATAATCCCAAAACATCATACATTAAGAGAAAGAGAGGAACTCGTGCAAATTCTTGAAAGAACTAGCATATCCAAAGCATTATACCTTTCCAAGTTCTGTTAGAATAGGAGGCACCACTTCATACAACTTTGACACCTGCAAAAACATTTTATTGAGGTTATAATCTCAAAAGTTAAGAAAGAAAATGATCATAATCTTTCAGAAAATATATACCAGTTGGAAAAGTGGGTCGTGAGGCATGTGCTTCAACGCAAATTCTCTCTGGCATGTGTATCTTGGATCTGTCTTCCGCAGAACTCCATGACCATATCCAGGTACCACCTATAGATTTAAAAGTGTACATAATAACAGCCATGTATGTGTTAGACCCTTAATGGGAGTATGGGGGCATATGGATGACCTTACATGAGTAAGGACAACATCAAACAAGATTTAGCAAGAACATATCATCAAGATTTAACGAATTGAGAAAAAACAGGTGGACAGTTTAAGACTACTCTCAATGTTTACAGATATTTTGACAAATGGGAAAATCTATCATAAACACAAGCAGAATGCTCAGAGATTGCTTTCCTATTGTTCCCTATGGCCCTTGCCGACAAGATGTATAAGATTTTACTATAGGCACTAGGCCCACCCATTCCCTTTCTCTCCTTATCCCACAATTTTGATCAATTACAGAATTTACAGTCACACCAAACCACACCTTGCCACAGAATAGAGCAGTCTATCAATATCTGTAACTATGTTGCACCATATTTGTCCATGTCTTAATTTACACTTGAATACTTGATGCATACATTAATTCCCCCATCAGTCAGACAAACACCCATTCCAGCTTAAATTCATAGTTGTTATAATTACAATGCGGCGCGCGTGCGCGCGCACACCCACACACAGACTGTAGCTATCCCCCCCCCCCCCCCCCACACACACACACCACCACCACATACACACACACTCACACTCAAAATATATATTGAGTGTTAGCTAATGTTAGTTGGCAATTTACTGTACAATGACAGCGTGATCATTGATCATACATGTGATTTATCGACTTACCTTGCCACTGTTTAGTGTCTTCCAAACATAATCTTTCAACTGCTCAGTCGAGATGTTCTCTCCACATTCATCAACAACCGACTTAATCCACAGCAGCACTTCCTGAGATAAAATAGGTCAAGCACTTAATCCACAACTGTTTAGTGTTTTTGAGATTTAGCTTGTTCCAATGCATGGTAAAAAATGTAACAGAAAAAACATGTAACAATTCCAAACTGTAGCCTTGTAGGAACTCAAATTCAGAAGAAGGAAAAAAAAAAAAAAAAAAAAAAAAAAAAAAAAAAAAAAAAAAAAAAAAAAAAAAAAGATGTACAACTAACAATGTTTTATTTTGCAGGATTAACTGGTTAGTGATTATCAAAAGAAATAAAAATAGTTATGGAAAAATATTATACCTGGTTGGCTAATCCGTGGAGTGGGCCAGCTAACCCATTCAATGCAGCTGCAAATGATAGATAAGGATCTGAAAGTGCACTACCCACCTACATTGTGGTAAGAGCAGGTCAGAGTCCTAAAGTTCAAGTGTAATATTTGATGCATAAAGATGCTTCTTATTGATTTTTTTTACTACGTATTATCATGAACTCCAAAGAAGCCCACCAATGCAGTAGCAAACTAACTGAAAACTGAGGAGTTGAGGACAAAGAAAGTAAATTTTTCAGATATTTACCAAATGGCCAGTGTGAGCGCTAACATTACCACCTTCGTGATCACTGCAAAATAGGAGAAAAATATTTTATCTTAATATAAGTAAATTCTATGATTCTAATGAGACAAGTCTTATCTGAACATTCTGGCAAATGTTTACCTGTGAAGTGTGACATAAAGCCGCATCAGCTCAAGCATCTGAGAGCTATCAAATCCCAACATATGCGCGAAATTTGCACCATAATCTAGGGAGTCATCCTTTGGTATAATCTCTCCATTCTTATACATCCTTCAACACAGATTAATAAAACATAAATCGATATTTATCCAATTATAACTCACAACAAAAAAAAAAAAAAAAAAAAAAAAAAAAAAAAAAAAAAAAAAAAAAAAAAAAAAAAAAAAAAAAAAAAAAAAACATGAGCAGCAACCTTCACACTATATCCAGCTGCCTGTATGGATCAATTGACATCAAATTGGCAGCAAGAATGCAGAAAGCAAGGCCAACCCATCTAATACTCTTTAAGCCCTCACCATCCTTTTGAGGAGCCATTATAGATTTATAGTATACTTTGTATAGAAAAGCATGCACTACGCAATTACTATAAAGTAGTAAATCACCTACTCGCTTTTAGCAATGCTTTATAAGTTTTGAGTAAAGGATGAGTGTCATCAAATTTTCAAGGTTATTTCCTTATAAAGGGAGTAAATATATTTCCAAAAGATATAGAAGTTTGTCACTAAAACCCAAGTACAGTTCATCTCACTAAACAATACTAGCTACATCAAAAGTCATGAAACCCTCGTGATACATATGCCCCTTTTTAAGTGTACATAAGATGATAGACCTGGGCTCCAACAGATTGTGACTTTAACCACATAAAATTCCTGGATGCTAAAACTTTAATACCTGAGAGCTCATTTCATTTACTTTCTTCTTATTACACAAAAAAAACCTGAAGCTGGTAAAACACCATCCTTGAAATCTTAATGACTGATAGAAGTAATACTGACCTGCGATAAATATAAGCTGCAACAACAGGAACTTGAGCAATCAAAGTGAGGCAATCCTCATATGTTGGCTCCCAAAACCTGGAATCAAAATCACCTTTAGTACTTGGCTAGATGAAGAAAGTCAAGACAGGTAAAATAAAACCGCAGTAAAATATCGTAGTGACTCACTTTGATTTGTGGATCCCTTTTTCATAAGCCTTCTGAAATTCGCTTTGGACCTTAAAGAAAGAAAGAAAAGTTATACACCTTACCAGCAATCAATTTTTTCCTTTTATTTGTTGTTTCATAAATTAAAAGGACATGAGCCAGAGGTCATTAGTTAGAAGCTTTCATCAATAATGCAATAGCATGATCAGAGGAGTACAACAGTCACATCAAGAATGACAAAAAGGAAAAGAACAAGAAATAGCTTACAGAACTAACATCCAGAAGTAATTTTACATCATTGAATAATTAACATACATGCCAAAAAAAACAACAAGAGAAACCAATAAGGAAGACACCAAAATAAAGGTATAATCAATACCTGAAGGGCCATAACACCAGTAGTAAACTGAGTCATTGGGTGAGCAGTTATTGGAAGGGCATCAATTGTTTTGTAGACATGGTCTGCAATTACAATAATTCAATAAATTCTCACACTTAATGAAAGATTTATCTCCAACTAGACAGAGATGGCTAAGATAAAGCACATAGTAGAACAAGAAAACTTTTCTTAATAGTTCCTCCATTTCTTTCAGTTGCAACAAATGAAATGGAACGATTTTTCAAGAAAGAAGAGAGATAAGGAAAGGGTATCCAAGTGTAAATGTGAAGTAAGGGAAAGGTAATAATTTTCCAGGTCCAAAGTTACTTACTACAGATTGGTTGCAAGTTTTGCAACAAATATGAAATTTCCAAAAATAAAAAAAATAAAAAACAAAATAAAGGAGAAGCGATGCAACTAAAAAGAAATGGATGAAGTATTGATAACACATCTTATGGATAAGAAAGGCAAAGGATGGGAAAAAGATACAAGTAACTGACCACCAGTCCACTGCAAGTTTTGAAAATGTAAAAAACAACTCTTATATTAGTTGATGAAAATCAAGAAGAAAAAGTTAAACACAGATGCAGTTTAGGAGGAAAAAAAAACTGCTTAAGCAGCAAAGAAGAGTGTACATGCATAGAGGTATAGCATAGTATACCTACAAATTAGACACCAATACTGCAAAAGGATAGATTGACTTAAAAAAATGTATCATTAGTGAAAAAGTGAACCTGGGATCGAAGCACGTTCCCGCAATTCTGCTGATAATGCATCTACTTGCTCTTTGCTTGGGACCTAAATTAATGAAAGAAAAGCAAGATACAGAATATAAAATTTCAAAGATTAAGTAAAATTAGAATTTTTATGTGACCAGAAATTTTTGCTTGGTAGACTGACACTATGACCACTGCTGACATAACATGTGACAAGCAATTTTCATAAATCATAACATAAATTCTAAGGTAATAACATATGAAATTCTGTCTACAATATAGTTCTCACATCAACCCTGAAGAACAATTTAGCGAGATCTCTTCATCCATATCTGCATATTTCAGGGCACCAATTGATTTCATAGTGGAATAATGATAATATAAAAATACTCAGACAAGGGCATAATAACTCAAAATCAGCCTTCTCTCACATTCAAACAGGAATCTTATGATCAAATGACATTCTTAAAATCTCATTCTAGTACATTCAGACAAATGGCAAAAGAACAACTTTCTTTAAACAGAGTGAGACAAAATATAAGGCAAAGCAGAAGACCATAGCGTATACAGTATATTTGGAGATCTTCAGGTTCAATTATGCAGAACTTTAGAGATAGAAAGGTATAATCTTTAGACCCAGACAAAAGCACAATATTTCGAAAAATGGATTATTAAAGAAAAAAAGGCTAAGGACATTGAGAAGCCTGCAGCCTGTATTTGTAAGATGAATTTATATACCTTTCCAGTTAAAAGAAGCCAAAGAAGACTTTCAGGCAATGGCTCTCCACCAGGACTTGCAGCAGGTAATAGTTTCTGACACTCAGGTATAGAATAACCCCTGAACCGAATTCCCTAAAAAAGTATCATAATCAATGAAACAAATTAACATTAATGTCAAAATTAACTGAAGGGAAACATTTGGAAAGTAGTGAAAATTACTATACCTCTTCTGGGTCAAGTAAAGAAGTTTCCCAAAGTAAACCGGTCATTCCTCTCATTCCTCCCAATACCTAGTACATTAATGTAATATACTTATATGAGAAAGAGACAAAGTAAAAATCCATAGGCCAAAAAAGAGATATAACAAGTATTGTAGCTATGAATTATACGACAACGTGATTATTTTTAATACTACGACAATCCAATGTAGCTAGCCACAAGTATCCTAACACCTCAAATGGATACAAATACATGGCATGGTCCTAAGTTCACATTGTTGTCCTAATCCGAAATTTCTCAAAGTCTGAGTAATGTACGATAACAAAATAGGAGTATAGAGCTATTGATTATAGATAAGCTAATACCATGTCAACAGTAATGTTCCCAAGCTGGACGCTTCCATTTTCTTTCTTTATCTTCTTCAACCGTTCCTACAGAAATAGAAAATGGGATCAAGAACAAAACCACAGTAAGAACTTCATGAATGTAAACTTCATTATAGCAAAAGTTTATAATCATCAAATTTGAAGTCAAACAAACCTGTTGTTCAGGAATCAATTCTTGTAACTCGGAACGAAGGTCCTGCTCATGACATGAAAAAAATTGCAATAAGACACAATAAGCTTAACATTTAACACAAACAATTAAAAAAAAAATGCAACATTTTAAACTTGATGATTAAACAATCATGTCGATCTTATCGACCTTTTATAAACTTAAATTTAAAACAAACACCTGCATTCTTCTCTAGTTTACACCACAATATGGTCACTTCTCACTTTACACTTACACTTGACATTGGCAACTTTCAGCTACAATAATACCTCTATACAATGCATAACCAAAATAAATTTACGGAGGTTAATTTATGTACAGATGCATTTTCACTCAATTTTACAAATTACAAATTAATAAATCAATGGCATAAACAAGGAGATAGAATTTACAAGGCTAGATGAACTTTGCATCTGAATCCATCTCACAGAACCACTTAGACTTGATTGTTGGCCCTGCAAGTAAAAATTCATTCATAACATCATCAAGGCTACAACAATTTTAAAAAAAACATGACTCAAACCATACATTTGTAAATTTAAATTACAGAACATTCATTTTAATAGGAGTAAAAGCAAATTACAACAACATCTACTTATAATTACCAAATAAATAGTAAAAGGATAATGATATATGCAAGTATTCAAATGCAACCTCAAAAGCTAACAAAAAACATTAATTACACCAATTGACGCCGTAATTTTGTCATACATTCCTAAATTGATATCGAATTATGAACTATATTTAATGTTTATAGTTAGCTCGGATTGCAAATATACATCAAAACTGATAAATCAATCAAAGTGTAATGTTAGAAGTAAACATAATAAAATTCAACAAAATTTAACAAAGATCCAGAAGCTTACAACTCGAGAACGAAGCTTCGAGAGAGTTGAAATGCCTCGGAAAAACGACATGATCAGCCTAAAATTGCAAAATTAAGAGCAAAACAATCCAAAAATTAGGAAAAATTAATGCAATTACAGGAAGATTAAATCTGTAACAGTTGAAGAAATTGAAATCTGGAAAAGTTAGTATGAATGAAATTCAAAAGTAAGAGAAAATGGAAGAGAGAGAAAATCACCTTCGTTAGAACAACGCAGAGAAAATGAGGAGATTCGAACGAGTCTTGAATGAATGAATGAATGAATCGGTGAGGAACGAGTTAGACGGGTAAAACGTGTTGGAGTTGGCGGCTTAATTGAATAGTGTTGGGCTAAACAGCTTATTGTTGCTTGGAACAGTCAAGTCAATTTTGCATTGCCGGGCCTTTTGCAAAGTTTTGAGTTAGTTCATTATTTTAGGTGCAAAGAGAGTCGAAAGGGCAATGATATATTGAAATAAATAATATTCAATTTTAAGTCTTGAATATCGTCATAAAGTTTTTATTTGTCTATTACTTATAAATTGTTAGTTAAACTGCTTATATAGAGATGTTTGGCATGTGAGAATGAGAGTTTGAGAATTAGAGGATTGATTTAAATTGAGAATTTTCCATTATAACTTTATTTGTTAACTTTTCTCACTTGCGATTCTTTCTAACTCTTCTCATCACCTGTGTTGACTCATTTGTGCAAATTTTTATTTAAAAAAAATGAAGTTCAAGTTTGGAGTAATATTAGGAATGAGGAAGTACTTACAGATCTAGTTAGCATCACAATGCTATATACATTTAATTTGAATACTAGAGCTTACAATTGAACTGAAATTGGAAAAAGGTACATTTAATCATGCATTGAGCTATTTACTGTGAGATGATGACATCATTGACCTATATATATATATATATATATATATTTGAATAGTCATCATTGAGCTACATAGGTATAGGAAAAACAGCATTATTACAATTTATACTTGTATATATAATTTAGTAATTGACATTGTATTAATTAATTAAAAAATATACTATTCAAAGATTGACAAAGTCAAAGAACATGCATGTTGAAATATTAACAACAAGAGTTATTTGGTGCTTTTAGATACCAACTTGTCATAAACAAGTAATCTAAATGTCAATCAACATAAACATACACTACCCTCGTATTCTGTTCCCATGACGAGTGGCAAAACCATAAATTTTCATCAAAAGGGCCAATAAGAACAAATATGTTATTCTTTCTCATGTAATTATTTATACTCGGTATTTCCTATATTCATATAGCTAATAATCAACAAAAAAACAAGGACAAAAATTGAACACACAACTAATGTGAAACTTTAGTAAATGAACAAGAATACTAAGTAAGTTACACATTGTGTTCAAAAAAAAAAAAAAAAAAAAGTAAGTTACACATTGTTTACGTGCATAGCCACCCTAATTCTGCCCTATTCCCGCCCTTGAGCACATATGGGAGAATATGAGATAGTATAAAATTAAGTACAATAATGAAAATCGTAGATTTATCAACTAATATATTTGTTCCATTTCATTAATTAAAATAATGAATGTGTTATGTGTATGCATTCAAACTCATTTTTTCTAATTTATACAAATAATCTATCTATAAAACACATAAGACAATACAATAATAACACTCCCACAGCTCACAATCCGATCTATTCACAAATCACATTGCCTTAATGAGAAAACAAAATTTTATACAATGCATCCAATTGATGATAAACTTTCATATTCAAGTAAAAATTTCACATACAATTAAAAAAAACGCCTTTAAAAATCAGACTATTCAATTCTTTAAATTTTAAAACATACAATTAACCAAAAACTTTAAGAATGTTAACAACTCCTCAAACATCGTATATTTACATTCCTGCTACTCAAAAAAATTGGGGCACAATGTAAAACCCAAAAAATGAACAAAAACTATTGTTCATAATAAATTTCTTAAAGCCTTAACATTATCCAAAATTACACATAATTGTTTTTCCTAATAAAAAAAAATTAATACCCGTTGACTTTTGAAACCTCATCCTCGCCTAGCCACATTACGTAAATTAACATTAACCAAAATACTACCTGGGCCGGGATATAATATTCCGTACGGTTCGACCGGACCGTGGAGTTCTCCTTAATGCAGCACAACACCCACAACCTTTAACCCGAGGCGAACCCGGTTCATCAATCGCATCCTGGTTCGACCGTGTAGTCTTTATCGGCTTAATATTAATCGTAGGATTATTAACGTTTAAGTCATCACAAAAACGTGATTGTTGTCGTCGTTGTTGTTGTTGACCGTGCAGCGGTCTATTTGGTAGAGTGAATTCTTGAGAATAAAAACGTGGTTTGGTCGAATTAGACCTGTTTTTAGGCCGAGTTATTTCACCTGATAAAAATAAGTCGTCCCAAACAAGGCCTGAAGAGCCTTGACGCCTGAATGAAATGTCTGATCTTTGTAATCCTCCTGCACTTACTTGCGCCATTGAGTTTGATTTTCTCTCTCTTTTGTTTTTTTTTTCTTATCGTGTATGGATAATGAAATGTTGTTTCGATTTTTTTGGTTGGCGGGTTATTTTAAGGTGGTGGTGAACTTTTGACACTATTTATAGACTATAGAGGGTTTGAAGGAATAAAATAAGGGGTTGTTTAATAGAAGTACTAAGTAGTATATAAGATTTGGAGATTTAATTTTCTTGAGTGTATCTAAATATAGGTGTCGTGGATAAAGTTTAAGATTTAAAAAAATAAATTTTGTGGAGTAAATTTTTTTTTTTTTTTTTTTGACAGGAGATTACTTGTTATGGATAAAATTAAGTCTTTGCTTTGGGATATAATTAAGGTTTAAAATTATCCAGTGGTTAAAAATTTAAAAAATAATAATATAATATAGGTTGAACAAGTCATAATCTGTTATAACTTATATGTAATGTAGGATCACAAACTTTTTCTTCAAAAATAAAAATAAATATGTAGGATCAAAAACTTTAATTTGATTATTGTCTTAAACTAACAGATTTATTCAGGCATAGTCTTGCATAATTCAGCATGTTATATAATTTGCTAAGCTATAGTATGACCTATGTCATTATTTGATATGTTAATGACTACCTACTGACTATTTACAATTATTACGCTCAACATAATACAGTAGTGGATCTTGGCCGAAAATATAATAGGGGTCAGGATTTAAATATTTTACCTCTTACTCAAAACTAATCACTATATCCTAATATTTTATAAGTAAATATCGGTTATTTAAATTCATTAACTAATTAATAACAATAATTTACGGGAGCCTGGCCTCGAATGTCTCTGGTGGGAAATCCCCCTTTGTATACATGCATGGATTGAATGGAAAGGCTTTTTAAAAAGAAATTACTTGATTGACTACAACTTTTTGGGCTATTTTTATTTTACTTTTAAAACCAACCATTGTTGATTATTTATTTAATTAATTACTCTTTGTTTGAATGTTCATGGAAATTAAAATTTGGTAGATAGCACAAAAATTAAACGACCATAATATAGCATATACTTCATTTTCGTTTCACACTATCATAGCATCATTGCCATATATTGTCATAATCATAAATTCATAATGCAAAGTAATTAAGAAAAGAAAGGTCAACTTTGACTTTCACAATGATCCATTAATTATTTACAACCAATGTCCGTCACATCTATGAGAGAAATTATAGTCAATGAATTGCTCAAATTTCAAGGTTTGTGATTTGCATGAAGTCCATGAACTATCAAAAATGATTTACTAGGAGTACATTCTTTAACTAGAGAACTCTTATTTTATTTTTTTTATTTTTTTTTGACAATCCAAACCCCAACAAAAGAGAACTCTTATTTTATAAGTTATAGGAAGTATGTTTATTTTATTTATTTTTTAAATTGAAGGGCACAAATTGGTCCATTGAAGATTTAGAGTGCTATCATTAAAAGTACTTTCGGTGTACAAATTTGCTCCTTTGAAGATTTGGATTGTTGCCATTAAAAGTGAAATACCTTAGTGCGTGCATCCATTACGAAATATAGTATGAATCATTGTTGTATAGACCTAACAAAACCAACCAATACTTGATTTACATAATGGACTGCATTTTAAAACTTATTGTAGATGTGGCCTGGTTCATTAAATTGAAGTAGTCCAAGTAATTTGACCATCCTCATTATTAGAGGTTCATACTTTAAGCCTAATCCTAACAAAATTACTAGTATTATTGTAATCGATACATGGCTAACTTTTAATGTCACAATAGTAACTATTGGAGTATGTTTGATATCACTGTAGTTTTTTATAAAGTCATTGCAATATAGCCTATAGGCCTAGTTGAAGTAAGACAAGTCATATGACCATCCTCATAAGATTACACGAGGTTTATCTTCCTAGTGCTAAATGTTTGCAAGTTATGAAATCACATTGTAATATACCTCATATATTAGTGAATTTGTTACACAACCTCTTAAGAAAACAAAATTTGCAACATTCGTTTATTTTTTTTTTAAATTATAATTGCAATATTCCTTTTTTAGGGAAATAATTGTAACAATCCTTAAATAGAGCAAGGTAAGATTTTGGTTAAAAGAAAATCGATGATTAATAAGATGACACGTGTTAGGCTAATATTGGTGGAAAAGCCCCATAGATCGTGAAAGTGCAGAACCACTAACCATCCATGAAGAGGTTGACTTACCAAACATGGGTTGAAAAAAGGGCTGGTCCACTAAAAGTCAGTTACTAAGAAAAGAACCTCAAAAATAACAGAAGAATGCAAAAAACAAACATGAAATCATCTCGAAAATGGGCAAAATCCATTTCTTCTATTTCTTCTTGCCTTTATTTTCTTCTCATCATCTTTCAAGTCCCTCTTTTCAGGTACACATACACTATTTTTTTACATCTATTCGTAGTTATAATCAATTTGACACGATAACGGTTGCTACAATAGTCACAATGTTCAAATTTGTTTATAAACTCGTGGTTTATAGACTTATTATAGTTAAGAAATTGATCAATGTCCATTTTATGTGTTAAGATTGTGAGTTATTTAGCATCAACTAAGGTGGATTATTGTTGTAACACGTTTCCATCTATAAGCTAATGAGTAAAGTTGTTGTTCATATATTAATGTGGTGCGGAAATAGAATGAAAATGGTGAAATCATATACTTCTGTATTAATAAATTCTCCGCCTCCAAAAATGAGGCTAATGAGAAAGTAATTGGAATTCAATTCATAGTGTTACCTATCTTAGTTGATGGAAAAAAATCTAACAAGTGCTATGCCAATTTGAAGACATTTAGGATTTCGAAAAATACATATTTGGCTATTAGCAAATCTTGTGTATATTTTACTTGATGAATGTTTTTCTTGACATTGAGTTTATAGCTAGAAAAATGTTGAGTACAACATTTAAAATGGCCAAATCCTAGAATCATGAGAAGTTATTATTCTTGCTTATGAATCACAGGGTTCCATGTCGAAGTGGAATATGCATAACTCCGGTTCAAGTAACATCTTCTCAGCTAATAGCAAGCGAAGTCTTGCCTGTTTCATTTGTGAAGATCCTTCTTTACCCGGGTGCGATTGTTAATGCTCTTATCAATGGCATAACCATCCCTAACTATGATGATTTGCTAGAAATTTATAACTTTACTCATGTGAAAGAGGCTTCTGCAATCATTGATCTTAGGCATCTTGAGGTTTGTTACTACTAATTACTATTTAAACTTGTACTATTGCATCTTCTGATATCATCATATGACTTAGATTTTGTTCTTTTCACCTTCGATAAGTAAACTCAAGTGAAAAGAATGACACCTTAATCTTAATCTTCGCGTAAGTTCTGCTGGTGTTTTCAGTATAACAGATAATAACTCTGACATTTTTTCTGAGGACTGTCATTCAGATTCTAGCAGGAAGCTACTTCTGTGTGGTTGGGGCAATACTCGGTCTGCTAAAGAATGGCAGGTTAAGCTTATTTGGAAGTTTGCTGCTTATATGGGGCTTGTTTAAGGAAATAATGAGGCAAAAATCTACTTGTTTAGACTATTGTCAGTCAGTTGAAATTTCTCCGATCATGTTAGTAGCTCTCTTTAACGCGTTATCATCTATCAGAAGCGATGTAAGAGCTGTCGTAAAAAGCTTTCAAGCTCACCAATCAGCAACAGCAGCAGTTGATTTGGATGAACATATAAAGAAAAGGAAGAAGGATAGGGAGATGAAGAGACTTGAATGGAATGTCAATTATGTTGGCAGTGCTACAACTCCTAGGTCTACAAAAGTTGCACAACAAGGAATTAAAAATACTTTTTACTGAATTTTCCTCTGCTTTTTTGGTACAAGTATGATTTTATTGTTAGTATTTTCTAGTTTTTGGAGTTTTTCCTGGTTAATTTCTAGGTTTCTTTTTTATTTGGAAGGCGAAGATTGTTGCAAATCCAAATCCTCTTATCACATTTCCGTGTGATGGCATATACTTTAGCAGTGAAACACAACATCAGTTTGCAATTTTTTTCACTGAAAATTTTGCGTTTGGGTTGGCGTTCATATCAGCTATTACCATTGGGGTGCAGGCTTCATTTCTTTACACTAGCGATTTGCGAGTTAAGATTGATAATGATGGTTCATTTGATAGACGATTCTAAGGGATAAATTGATAATGATGATAACAATTTTATTCTCCGTAGTGATAGTTTAGCAAGTGACTAATCTGTAACAAACTAACAAGTTAACATGTTGCATGAAGACATTCCCTTGCTTAAGTGGTTAAGTGACTAGAGAAAACTAGAGAGGATCCATCTCCATGATGACCATGAATTAAATGAACTTTCTCTACTCGGTGGATAAATTACCCACTAGCAAAAGATATATACACAGTAATGTATCTATTCAAATACGTAGTGGTAGCGAGTGACTGTGGCATTGAGTTTAGTTAGCTGGCAAAGGCATTGTTGAGATGTATTATCCAATCGTGTTGGGTCACTAGTCATACCTAAGCTAATTTTTTTTATAGCATAAATATGATAATGACCTAGGCATAAGCACAAACCAACATACAACTACGATGCGTCATTTCACGTCTAGGTTGTCCATTTAGAAATTGCAATATGATCCGTAATTAGCAAGTCGGACCTACAAATTGTAACAAAATGTAGGCACGCAAGCCGAGACATGACCTAAACTGTATATCTTCATCTCTCTCATTCTTGCTATTTTTTTTGGGTGTTTAGAGAGCCACAAGAGCGGGGGTTAGAATAGATCCCAAGATCTCCTGAAATCGGAAAGGAAGCACTAAACACTTGAGTTATTCTTCACACTCTCTCTCATTCTTGTTATTTTGATGCTACATTGCCTTAGCAAATCACAATGACATTAGTCTTATTACCATCAAAGGCATCAATCATTCATTGTCCAACTGGCCATATCAAAATTTGCTCAAGTTGGAACAAATATGATATGATCATCAATTATTTTGCAACTCATGTTACCATATATAGCCAAAAATCACATTGATTAATTATTAATTACACATTTAAAACTCAAATCTGATTTTGGCTCTCTGTATTGGACCATCCCCATGACTAGAATGTTTGGTGTGAATTTAATGGCATTTTCACAGGTTTTCTCTCTCCTAATTTCTCATCAATCTGCCCATCACGATCCCACCTTTTGTTGTCCTATGTTTCCAATTTCCCTTTAATTTATGTTGAAAATGAAAGGTGAGAATTTTAGCTTCATGTTCTCAAAAATCATGACAAAAACATCATAGAGAGCCACAAATTTTTTCTGGTTTTGAAATTTCTATCAATTTACTGTCATTTTTTCTGGGCACTTTTTCATAACTTGGGAAAGGCCTCAAATTCTTAAAAAATTAATTGGGTTTTCTCAAATTTTTTATTTGCTGAGTGTTTGTACTAGTTTTGGGATCAATATTACAGGATTAGAATTTGGGTAGGGTTCAAATTCAAATATTTGAATTGGATTTTCCCAATTTGCAGATTGCTTGCACTAGTTTTGTAATCAAATTACAGTGCTGTCAACAAGATAGGAACTTTGGAGCAAATTTCAGATTTCTGAAGTGGGGTTTGTTCAGTGTAGCAGATTTCTGAGTGATTTACAGGTAAAATCAAATAGTTTCTGAAGTGGGTTTTGCTTGGATGACGTAGAAATGTCTTTTTTCATATACACATTCATGAAACTTTGATTGTGAAGGAATGATTTTTTATAGTAATTTGAGGCACACCTAGGAGTAGGTGTTTGATGCCTTTGTGTTAGAATTCGAGCAATCGAACCGCGACACTTGGGTATTGATTAAGGTTATTGGTTTATAGATGCAAGCAATTGATTGATGAATGGTATATAAGAGATGTTTGATGGAATTATGACAATGTCTTTTCATACATTGAACTATCCAATACACTTTTTAGGGAGGACATATAAACATGGCACTTTAAAAAGCTCAAGAGTAATTCCTGCTTCGGCTACTCCCCCTTCTTCAATACTTGTGCACACTGGTGAAAGTGACAACTCTTTGAAATGTGGGGGAATTTATGTTCCAAACATGTCTTTATCAAAGAAAGATTTTAGTACTAGTTCCATACTTAACCAAGGAAATGCAATTGGTGTGATAGGAGGAGTATCTCTTGATTCTACATTAAATTTCGTGAATAAGTTTGTGCGTTGGGGATCAATGGAGGGGAAAGATTGTCCTCCCTTCATTCTTTGTTCTGATCCGCAGCTGATGGAGGAGCTGTTGATCTATGAGAGAAGTTCTTTTCCTTCGTTGTATGCTCAAGTGAGGCCTTCTAATTTGGATCATACTCTGATTGTAGAGAACTTGAAGCGCAAAAGGGCGTTTCTGGAGCAAGGGGGTGCCCAGTGCCTTGTGATGCCTTGTCATTTGTTGCATTCATGGCATGCTGATGTTTCTAATGGATGCAGTGTGCCCATTCTTCATATGGCTGAGTGTGTGGCTAAGGAACTTAAGGAAGCCAAGTTAAGGCCTCTTGAAACTGGATGTCCTTTGAGGATTGGTGTGGTTGGTAGTGATGCTGTACTGAAATCAGGGTTCTATCAGGAAAAGCTACAGAATGAGGTATTGGTTTCGATGGTTTGCTCCTTTTACTGTGCACTTCTTACAGTCTGGATTGAGAATATTGATTAGGAAAGCTTGTTTATTTTTGGAATGTGACATTATCAATTAGGTGGAACTTGCATATTGTTTTGAGTTAAAGACTTAGAATTTGCATTGCTTTAGAATTTTAGGTATTGATCATGCAAGCTGACGTATCATGATATTTCTGTGAATGAAACATGAACTTAAAGTGCTGACGTATTTTGATCTTGTGAAGTAACTAAAGTACTAAACTCTTGGATGAAACTTGGAGCTATTTAAGTATGAATCGGGACTTGTCTTTTTAGTTCAAAAGTTTCATTAATGTTGCTGGAGCTTTTACATACATAATTGTTGAACCTTGTAGAATGTTGAGCACAAGTCTTTCAAGGTTCTTATTCACATTAAGGTGTAGACAATATGTAATGTCCAAAAGTAGAAGTATACAAGAAAAGCCTGTTTTCGACTCCTTGAATCGTGGAATCTCACCCCACCCTACCTCCCCTAATATAAAATAAGAAGGAAAAAGGTCTTTGTCCTTCCTCTGCTTTCTTCTTGGAGTCTATAACTCTGTAATGATGAAATGTGCTGGCAGTATGATTGGGATATAACTCATATAAGTTTTGGGTTTTGCTGAAATGTACTTAAACTGTTAAAAGAAATGATACATGTATCTCATGAGTCTTTAAGACTCAAATAAAATAACACATCTCTTCTTGTTCCAGTGCCTTTGCGTTACCACTCCTTATCCCTTCCTGTTGAACTTCCCATAACATTTGGCATGTTTAAAAGGTTTGTTCTATGCTGATCAATTCAGATAGAGAAGTTTTTGCTTTAGTTATAAGCAGCACTTTGAATTTGAGCAATCTTGTTGTGATTTTCTTTATATTCATTAGGGCTATGAGTAGAGTTTCCTGTTCTATATTGAGTATTGAATTTTCTCTCCTACAACAGTTGAATTAAGCTTAGGCTTTTCTGTTATTAGATGTCTGATGAGTTGCTGCAATTTTCTTGGGCATCAAGTTCTAAGATGCACAACGGAACCCTTTTTTTTTTAACCCTGGTTTGCCTGCATTCTGGGGCATCTGTTGAAGTACAATTTGTGTTTATGGTTTACATACGATTTGGTTTTGTAGCTTTGCATTATGAATGTGTGACACTTGATCTCTCTTTTTTAACCCCTGCTCTTATGAGTGATCAGGGTTAATATAACACCACCATAATATACCAATAATTTGTTTCCTTCTGAATTCCTTGGTAGGGATTTGAGGTCGTGCTTCCAGATAAAGCAACCATGGAACACACTGTGCGTCCTGCCATTGAAGCTTTGGACAGGAAAGACATTGAAGGGGCTCGGAACTTGTTAAGAATTGCGCTTCAAGTTTTGTTAGTGAGGGCCGTAAACATGGTCATCATTGCATCTCATGACATGCATGAGCTTTTACCCCCTGATGACCCTCTACTTAAGAAATGTATTGATCCAATTGATGCTTTGGTGAGGTCAACTATCAAATGGTCTCAATCTGTGGACAGAAGTTCTTAGTGAGCAGATCTTATAATTTCATTAAGCAGTATGAATGTGAATTATCATTATGTAAATGCCTCCTCTTTTTGCCATTTATTGATGCAGGACTTTTTGTCAGTTTACAGATTTTATTAAAATTGTGTTGATTTCAGGCATAAGTAGCGAAGGACAATTGTAAGGGCAGACTTAATGGCAAAGTTCTGCAATTGTTTGATATTCCACCCTCTGCAAGTGAAATTCAGTCCATTCCTCAGTTTTTTTTTTTTTTGGTTCATATTCTCTTATACAGCCAGTCCGTTGAATGAATGAATTCATCAAAATCTGATCGTAGGTAAAGTCCATTTGAGTACCTAGGCACAGGGGGTAAAGAAAACTGTATTGCGACCTAACTGTTGGGAAATTAGCACAACTTAGCAATGACAACAGATAGAAACAGGAATACTATCAGAATTTCCCTCTCAATGAAAAAGATCAATCTATGGTATATACAGTTTATGTATTTTTATGTCTAATACAGTTGCAGAACAAATATCTACACCATCCAAGTGGTATCTTGCTAACAAAAACTTGAATGGATTCTAATACGTACACTTCAAGACCTTAATTCTGCACTTCTATAACGGTATTTCTGAACTCTCCTTATGTATTGTTTCCAAGCTCCACCCGAAGTACCAAACCCAAATCTAGAGTTACCCCGACATGAAACCAAATCTAATACTACTACTCATTGTTGACGCCCACTAGCCAAACCAGGCACCGAGGATTCCTCATCAATCCAATCAGCGTAGATACCAACAATTTTCTTGGGCCTTGTCCATTTAAATGAGCTCACTCGTGGTGGTGGCAGTCTGTGCTTGGAAGCAGTTGGTTTGAGCGGTTTCTGAACCTCACTAGGAAAGGCATTCTTGACCAAGGTCTTAGGAGCAGTCTGTGAATTTTCAGATTGTGATGCAAGTACAGGTGCGGATCTTCTTGAATCTGAAACGAAGCACGGGAGATATGGTAAGAAGAAAGCCTATTTTTCTTTTATGTGAATAAGTCAAGCATAAACACATCACACATGTATATACACATAAATACATTAAAACAAAGCTTAAGATTAAAAATAGGTTACAATTAATACAAAAGGCTTAAGACAATGCCTGTGTCAACAAATTTTTAAAGCTGGTGATAAATGCACTGAAAGCAGCCTAATATAATACAGTATACACATTTGAAACTGAGTCAAACTTTCTGTTTCAAATTTCATGCTTGAAATACTGAAACAAGATTTGTTTTTGAACTTGAAGCAGCAATTTTTTTTTATAGATACATGGTGTTACAGCTACCATCCGAATCATGATGCAATTCACAGCAACAAAGTGAACAAACTGACGATGAATGCTAGCACATAGCTGTGACTAGAAAGCATAGATTGGTCCATAGTCGCCAAAATTTTCAAGGATTGTAGTTGCAACGAATGTGACACACATATTTCAGTTCTCATACATGTCAAAATTTTAGTAACAATAATGCAGTAAGCTACTGTATTGAAGTTTCACATATCTTAGCAAAGTAATTTAACAAAGAACTCCAGTCGCAAACTACAGAACACAAATACTAAATAATTTGCTGAAGGTAAACAGCCAACACAGCCTATTACCTTCTTGTCCAAGAGCATAATTGCATACTGAACCATTAGTATTGATGTCATTGTCAACAATCATTAATTTTGTACATTCCCTTCTGTTGCACCATGAATCAACATCCACTGGCTGAATGTTATTAGCAGAGTTCTCTGTATACAAGTCCTCCCTCCTCTCTGCATAATAATCTGATTCTCTATGCGGAAACATACATCGTTCACCATAAGGGCATGTACTCCTAGAGTTGTACCTGCAACTTCTCTGACTTTCCTCAGGTAAATGAAAAAATTTGCATCTGTCCCCAAAATGGCATCTTCTAGTAAACCAAAAGTTCCTGCATGGAAGAGTCTTGTACTTGGAATTAACAGTAAAAGAGCCTCTATTAGCAGAAAACCGAGCTTCCGAGGGTCTTTCGACTATACTGTAGTTCGTCATAGGAGATTGATAATCAGTTCCTGATTGAGAAAAAAAAAAACCCAGCAACAGATGAACAGAAGGCGGTCTTGTAACTCGCCTGCAGACTAAGTCAGGATCTATCACATATGCACCTGCAAGGCTGCAACAACATTTTATTTCTTTCAATTAATCAAACAGAAAAACAAATTCAATCGGAGTTTAAATTAGCATTTCACAAAATCAAGAACACCCATTGGATTTCTTTTAAAAACCCTACGCCTTGACAGAATGACAGGAGAAATTTAGAACAACTTGCATTGTCGTTTCTTTTTTTTTTTCCTAACAATTTAACAATAACACAGTAACATTTTCAAACAACAAAACATTCCCAGAAACATAAACCCATAATTCAAGCATTCAATTCCCATAATAAGCAGAAATTGGTGAAAAATACATGATCCAAGAAAATTCAGACCCGCCCTTCTTTCTTGGGGTTACTTAGCTCCTAATCTCTGCCAAAATTATCAAATAATTAACACAGACATTAACATCTAAGCCCTTTTTCATGATTATAATTTCGACCCACAATCACATATTAACTTAGATTAAACAAAAATCAACACCCCTAAAACCCCTTCATCAAGCTTCTTCCATTTTATCAATTTTCAATCCTTAACACATTATAACAAGTTAAAAATCATTTGGGTTTTTCAATTATAAAATGGCTAATATTATAAGACACAAATTACAAATAAACATCAAAAATTTCTTGCCTGAGATTGATGATTAAGAGTATATACACCAATTTTTGATCTTAATCTTGAAGCCTTCTTGTTTTTGAACACAGCAATTTTTGATGACTAAGAGTATATACACCAAGCTTCAAAACAACAGAAAACACAGCAAATACTCTAGTACATCCTCTCTTCTGTAAACACTACACACTATTATCCCTTACGAGCAAGTATTATAAATTCCAGTCAGGTTTGTGAATATATCAAACTTTCCCTCTCAATGAAAAGATCAATCTATGGCATGTGCGGTTTATGTACTTCTATGTCTAATACAGCTGCAGAACAATATCTACACCATCCAAGTGGTATCTTGCTAACAAAAACTTGAATAAATTCTAATACGTACACTTCAAGACCTTGTTTCTGCACTTGTATAATGGTATATCTGAACTCCCCTTATATACATACTGTTGCCAAGTTCCACCACAAGTACCAAACCCAAATCTAATACTTATTGTTGAAGCCCACTAGCCGAACCAGGCACCGAGGATTCCTCATCAATCCAATCAGCATAGATGCCAACAAATTTCTTGGGCCTTTTCCATTTGAATGAGCTCACTTGTCGTGGTGACAGTTCGTGCTTGGAAGCAGTTGGTTTGAGCGGATTCTGAACCTCAGCATTGACCAAGGTCTTAGGAGCAGTTTGTGCATTTCCTGATTCTGATGCAAGTACAGGTGCAGAACTACTTGAACCTGAAACAAAACTCGAGAAATATGGACAATGGTAAGAAGAAAGCCTATTATTCTTACATAAGTCTAATAAGCATTACCACAAGTATATCCACATATATAAATTAAAACAAAGCTTAAAATTAAAGTTTGGTTACAATTAGTACAAAAGGCTAAACACAATGCCTGTGTCAAAAAAATTTTAAAGCTGGTGATGAATGCACTGAAACCAGCCTAACATAAATATAGACAATTTTTATAGATACATGGTGTTACAGAGACCATCCATACCATGATGCAATTCTTAGCAACAAAGTGAACAAACCGACGATGAATGCTAACACATAGCTGCTGTGACTAGAAAGCATACATTAGTCTATAGTCATCTAAATTTTCAAGGATTGTAGTTGCAACATTTAGTTATATGTCTGCACCACCAACAATGATCATTCCCTAATTCAGATTCATATCCCGTTACATGATTTTACATCTTCAAGAATTCAAATCATTCAGCTCATTTGCCACGAATGTGTCTCACATATTTCAGTTCTCATACACTCATACATTGATACATTATGTCAAATTTTAAGAAACAATAATGCAGTAACCTACTGTATTGAAGTTTCACATGTTATCTTAGACAGCATAGTAATTTTACAAAGAATTCTAGTCTCAATCTACAGAACACAAATACTTACTAATTTGCTGAAGGAAAACAGCCGAATTTCAAAGTGCACATAAAACACAGCCTATTACCTTCTTGTCCAAGAGCATTATTGCTTACAGATCCATGACTATGGATGTCAACAGTCATTGAGTTTGTACATCGCCTTCTGTTTCTTCTTCTGTTGCCCTCTCTCCTCTCTGCGTTATAATCTGATTCTGTATGCCAAAAAACACATTTTTCACCATATGGGCATGTCCTCTTAAAGTTGAACTTGCAGGTATTATGAGAAAATTTGCATGTGTCCCCATAATGGCATTTTCCAGTAGACTGAAAATTCCTGCATAATGCTTTTCTGTACTTGTAATTACCAGCAACCGAGCCTCTATTAGCAGAAATCGGTGCTTCTGAGGGTCTCTCGGCCATACTGAAGTTTCTCACAGGAGATCAGTAATCAGTTCCTGACTGAGAAAAATAACCAGCAACAGAAGGCGGTCTTATAACTTGCCTGCAGACTGCAACAACATTTTTATTTCCTTTCGATTAATCAAACAAATAAACAAATTCAATCAGAGTTTAAATTAGCATTTCACAAAATCAAGAACACCCATTGAATTTCTTTTAACTCTACACCTTGATAGAATGACAGGAGAAATGTAGAACAACTTGCATTGTCTTTTTTTTTAAAAAACAATGTAACAATAATACTGTAACATTTTCAGATAACTAAAAATTCCCAGAAATATAAACCCATAATTCAAGAATTCAATTCCCATAATTAGCAAAAATTGGTGAAGAATACATGATCCAAGAAAATTCAAACCCACCTTTCTTTAAATTATCAAATAATTAACATATACATTAACATCTAAGCCCCTTTTTATGAAATATAATTTCGACCCACAATCACATATTGACTTAGATAAAACAATAAAACATAATCAAGCTTCTTCTATTTCAATCAACAATACTCATTTCTTAACACATTATAGCAAGTTAAAAATCATTTGGGTATCTCAATTATAAAATGGCTGAGATTATAAGACTCAAATTACAAATAAAGATAAAAAATTTCTTGCCTGAGATTGACGAACTCCTTAAGTCTTTGAACAAGAAGGCTTCAAGATTAAGATGCTACAAGTATAAGATCATATAAGAATGGCTAAGAAAACTATTCTCTGCTTTCTTTGAGAATTTTATAAAAGTGATAAAAATGGGGAGTAATGCAATTGGACAGAAATGGGAGTGTTATTGTTGTAACATTAGAAATTGTTCCGTTTAAATGTCCTCTTTTTTTTCCCGGGAAGAAGAAAGTTAATTTTATTGTATCGGATTATTTTTGTATTTTCCCTCAAATTGATTGTATCTTTCCCATAACGGGTTATTGTATATGGAGTACTTTTTTTATATGTACGCGATACATGTGTTAATTCAAAATACTTTCAAATCTCGTTCATTAAGTCATTTACGAGACTTTCTATATTAGATTTTTCCAAAAAATGATTAAATTAACTTGTTTATAATAAAATCGAATTAAGTTGAATGTACTTGTTACGCACCCCAGTGGTATATCTAGGAATTTTGAAGTGTGGGTTCAGAATCGTAAAAAAATAAAAATATATATCGTAAAGAATCAATTTATAAGTTCAAATTTCGGATTACAAAAGGATTACATTTTTAGGAAAATAAAAAATAGAACTACAAAAGCATTCTTTGAGTTTGATGCTTTGGAATTGTGTAAGTACATTATTATCACTAACTCTAGTAAATAAGTCTCTTTCAAGAAAAGTAAGTAAACTATCATTGAAGAGTTGATTGCCTATTCTTAAAAATCAATAACATACTGTAGAGGTGATCATTTATGGGTTTGGGCGGGAAAGGGACAGGCTAACAGCTAAGGCCTTGTTTATTTCACCTTATTTTTGCTTATCTGATCTGATATGCTCTTATTGTCTAATTTGACCAGACTTTGACCTTAAGTGTACAATAATCTGTAAGGACAAAATATATCAAGTGAGATCTTGTTAGATTTGTAATAATATATATTTTATTAATATATAATTTTCATTATTTTTTTCATTATGAAAGTAAAGATATTTAGCGATAAAAAATTGCACATAAAACGATAATATGATCTGAACTTATTTTTTCTAATCTGAATTTATTTTTTCTGAAATAAGTCAAAATAAGGTGAACTAAACAAAGCCTTTTATGCGAGCTCGGCAATTTGTCCATACCCGTCCTATTAAACGGGTCGAGCTTGTCCACAGGGTAACGAGCTTAAATCTTTATTTTTTTAATATTATTTTAAGTACTTTGTTGTTATTATTATAATCTTTTTATTGATCAAGTTGTCTTAAAAATTTCTTGATCACAAATGATAAAGAAATTAAAAAAATATTGAAATCATGACATATGTTAGTAAAAAATATGAAAGAACTTATATAATAAGTCTCGAATGATAAAATATTAAAAAGAAAAATAGTTATTGTAGCTATTAAAAACTTAAGAGTCTTTTTTTTTTTTTTTTTTGGACCCAGAATAAAAACTTAGAGTCAAATATACTTTCTTTGTATTCTTTTCTATAATATATGTATATAATCTAACTAACAAAAAAAATTTATTTAATTACTATGTATTTTTTATTAAACGGACCAAATGGGCTAGCCCATGGTACAAATTGTTTGGTACATGTCCGCCCAATTATGTTAAAAAAAAAGTGGTAAATTCCACCTATCAAGAAATAATTGAAACGTTATTTCGATGCACCTCCGATCGAAATAAAAAACCTTCTTTGGGAGGGTATGGTAGGGGTGGCTTTGCCACGGTTGGTGGTGTAACTGTGTAAGTGTTTTTGTTTGGGTTTTTCCCTCCTTTGCATCAAAAAAAAAAAAAAAAAAAAAAAATAATTGAAACGAATGTGTAAAAAAATAAAAAATTGAAACATAAAAACGTTAAAAAGGACAAACGTAACTCTCTTTTAAAAATGGATGAATAAATAAAAATTAACAAACGTACTCACTAACAACTGGAATTCGGATTGTTTTAGGCACCCTTGTTCTCTTGAATCAGAAACCAACGAAGAGAGATCGAATTGGAAGAGGTGATCCGAGCAACTGACGAATCAGATTCAAAGTAGAAGATTATAAAGGATTCATGTCTCAACAGCTTTTTGAGCTTCTTTCTTCTCTCCTCAATGAGGTATACACCATTAATCTTTTCCATCTGTCAATTTTACACTTGTTGAACTCTTACAATCTACCTTGTTTTTGTTGGAAATCTCTTAATTTTGAATTGGGTAATTACAATCTGTAGATTTAATGGAATTCAATTAATTTTGAATTGGGTATTTTAAATTTTGTAGAATGTTTAGGGTAATTAAGTTGATAGAACATGTTGGATTTAGGTACTGTTGAAGATGTAATGCACCCTTTTGGATTTTGATGTTTTGTACTCAAATTTCACATCTTTTATTAGAGGAAGTTAGTCAATGTAATTGTGGTAACGAGAGAACTAATGACTGGGTTTTGCTTGATCTATTGGCTGAGAGAGCAATTTGGGTTACTAAGATTTGAACAGAAATAGTCATAGTATAAACTCAAATTATTATAGGAAACTACTTAGGATTGAAATTGTGTCGTTACTGGCTCGTGGGGATTGTTCAATTTGTTCAATCTCGTCGGTGATGCTCGGTTTGAGGATTGGTTTGTGCTTATTCTTGTCATTTTAATCTTCAGTTTTGGTATCGAAATTTGTGGTTTATGATGTACAAAGTTATTTTCTTATCATATCTCGGTTTCTTATCTACTTAAATTTGGCATGAGTGATACGGTGATACCTATATCCCCTAGATTACATATTCATTCCAAATGGACAATATAACATTGGGGTTGTTTGCATGTATGGGGAGCTGGAATTAAGGGATTAATGTCTATTTTGTCTTGGCTAATTAGGCTAACGATCCCACTAGGTTCTCACTTTAAAAGTATTATGAGCAGTGTCTAAATTAGCTTGGAGTTAAGCAGTTAACATAATTTTGATCGTTCCCTGTTGCCGTAGAAGAGCTTTTTTTAATAATTTCCCCATGACCCAGTCTCTATGTTGAAGCTTGGCCCTTGTAAACAGTGTTCCAATTCACTTGGAATCAGGACATACTTTTTTCTCCTTGCTGCAGCTGTAGAGCACTATCTAATGATTGTTTCTGAACAAAATACTACAAAGGACCATGGGGCTGTAGCATCTAATTTGATCATGTTCAAGCTTCTGCACCTGAATTACGTAATTAGTCTAGTTGCATGATGTTGCAGAATGCATCTTTCCAGCATACTATGTCCCTAGACCAGCCTACTTTTGTCCAGTTTATTTTCACAAAATTCATTAGATTAGAAGCTATGGTGAGTATATATATATTACAATAGAACGATTCGATAAAAATTTTGGCCCATATTTGTAGCTTCCATTGCCAAATCATGGAAACTTCAGTAAGTCAGTTGAGTTTATTTAAGGAATTCCTGAAAGGGAATTATTTGGTCCATTGTGACTTTATATGATTGTAACATTCTATCTGTTCTTCCCCTGATTGTAGCTGCTAGCCTGCTAGCTCCTGTTAATCTTTGACTGTAACTTAAGTTTCTATCCATTTCTTGAAACCTACACATGAAGCCAGCTGTCCTTGGCAATCTAGTGCTCTTTTCAGTTTCCTTTTTCCACATCTCTTTGAATCATACATGAGGATGTGTAGTCGTGTAGATTCAGAGTCCATTGTTTGTCCAACAATCAACCCATGCAGTTAATTAGCTGGAAATTGCAGTAATTCTTATGGTTGAGGTAGAAAAAGAAATAAGTGAGTAATAAAAAACCTATAAGCTGAGGATAAAGGAAGTGGGTCGAATCTTTTGTACACTTCTTATTTGTTGGGGATCAGATTCACTCTGACGAAACAAACACTGATCTGCTGCTCCTTGCTGGCATGGAAGAAAGTACCAACAAGCTGTATTGTGCCTTACTAGCTCATTGCTTATGAGTGATGAACTTATTTCAGTGAAATTTCTCTCCTGGCTACTGGAAGACTGTTCCATACTGGAGTTTCTTCATCTGCTTGCTTGACATCACACTCTCCTTTAGCCAGAAAAAGAATCCTTGATTGTTTGCATTTTTTGTACACTTTATTTGTTTAAGCCTTAGATAATGTTAGTTGTAATATTTTGATGCTGATATCTCATATAGGCCTTACAGAAAATAGAGAGGCCAGCACCCTGCGCTTTAGCACTGTGCTCTAATACCTCTTACTGATACCAGTTGGGACTTTCTTTATTTCCTTATAAGGAAAGAGTTTTGTCTCTTTGGTATGATAATTGAGAATCACTCCTTTGTTGCGTACTCTGTGTAACACATATGCATTCAAATTGAAGACACTAGTTATAGTATGGGACAACTTTAGTTGGTAACTTGGTACTAATATTTCTATTTTGTTAATCTGCGGCTTTCTGAAGCCATTCTCCAGCTGGCTTTTAAGGTTTAATTTGTTAACATGTTCCTTTTCTTTTATTATATTATCTTTTTCTGGGAGGAAATAGTTGTCTTCTACGGTGTATCCATCCCCTAATATTTGTATTGCTGGATTTTTGTTCCCCTTCGAAATCACTCATTGCTGCCTGCTGTGTAGGTGGAGTCATTATCAAATGAAGAAGAAGTTGATTTACGTGCTAAAATAGAAGCTCTTAAATCAGAAGTTACAAAAGTACCTTCTCAATCTCAACAACATACTGATGATGAGGTATCTTCCTTCTCTTGGGACATTTTCCTTGCAAAATTGGGTTTGAGGTACTTGGTTCTCACCATCTGTTGCTCGTGTCACTCAGTTGGAGCTGGCCAGTAAAATGGATAATTTGTCATCGAAGCTTGATGAAGTGGATAAGATGATTTCATCAACAGATCCTCAAGTAAAATCTCTATTGAGTAGTACTGCTGATGTATGGATGCCTGTTATAACTGCTACTTCAGAGGAACGTCGTAAATTTTCGTCATCGGTTGAAGGTGAAGAGCCTGAAGTAAAAGCAAACGCATCCAAAAAGACACCCTAGGGCAATGATGCCTTATAAGTAACAATTTTATGCAAATGCAATGATTCACTCCATTTGGTACTATTTTGTATGTTTCGGAGAAAAAGTACTTATTTGCTGTTTGTAAAATAAGCACATAGCATGCTGGACAGTTTCTTCATTCCTTTGTAAATTCAATATATGAGCCTCGTATCCTTTCTGATATATGTAACAATGTACGTATATACTATGTATATGCCTTAAGTAACAAGTCCATGATCTATGTGACTGTTTTGTGTCAATTTATTCTGCCTTTCTGGTGTTCTAAAATTATCCATTTGAAGTCGTTCAAAATTCATTGGCTATTTTGCAAACTCTTTCAAGTCTCTGAGATTGTTTCGCACAAGCTTACTATGAAACATCAGAAGTTACCCCTGAAAAAAGTTTTTTAGTATTCTGGAAATAGGATATATATACAACTTTATGTTGTCAGTAAGCTTGCTAGTATAAATAACAGAATGGGAGCTTGCAACTTTCATGTTTTCTGTATGTTCTTAAGTGTCAAATAACAAAATGAGAGCTCGCAACTTTCGTGTTCTCTGTGCTCGCAAGTGTAAATAACATGATGAGAGCTTGCAACTTTCGTGTTGTCTGTATTAAGTTGTTGACTAGCGGAATCCAGTTAGACTTAGAGGCGTTAGAGCTGAGTCCAGCAGAGTCTGTTGTCCTCGGGAAATAGTTCCAAAAAAATCTAGTTTGGAGAAAAACGGGGAGTATAATTACAGAAGGTGAAAAGGATAAACAGCTTTATGCAATCCCAACCAAAAGGGCTGGAAATACTACTGAAAAATCCAATAACCCTGTAAAATAATTATATTAAAAATAAAGTTAAACATTGGTTTCCTGGAGGCAAAGCAAACAGATTTTGAGGCATCAATGCTCTGTGCTCCTGTTTCAACCAACGGATAGAAATAAGGCGTGTTATCCTTCCAGTTGTAGCTTCTTTATCCCAGGAAAAGATGGGAGGATTGCGATTATAGCATCACCATATCCCACAGGTTCTGTTGAAAAACTAAGATTAGCAGGAACAAAAGGAAATAATACTGAGAATAAAAAAACACTTTAATTCTTATCAATCATAGCAGAAAATTATAATGAGCGTACCGCCATCCTTGCATAGGATCTTTGTGACTTCACCAGATATATCTGACTGCAATTGGAATGATGAAATTGGAGAAATTAGATGTTGCTTTCCTAAGTGCACAAAATTTGCTAATAGCCAGAATATATGAACACCACCGAGCATTCACAATTTGCTAAGAGAAATCAATCATCTTCGATGAATTATACGAAGTACCTAAAAAACAGAAGTAAATAAATAACAGCATATTCTGAAGAGTAAATCAATTACCTCAACTGGTATCTCGCCACCTAGCTGCTCAATGTAACAAATCACTTGCCCCTCCTTAACAACCTGCTTCTGTTTATGTCAAAAATAAATGTTAGAAACTCATATAGCAGATTAGAGAGTGTTAAGCTGATAACAACATGGTCCATAAAACCATAACAAAGATATGTCTTGAACATTTATGTGAACTTTCATAAACTTTCAAGTTCTGAAAAACCATTCCTTCTCCAAAAATCAAATCAAGTAGCCTCAGTGAAACAGCAAATTATAGAGTATATATATAGAACCAACACATGACATGAGTACATGATGAATAACTTGGCAACTGATGTCAGCATAAGACATTAAGACCATCCATGACATACAGTAAACATCAAATACCTCTACCCTTCGACAAACATTAAAAAGATGAAAACTTGGCCTCATAGCAGGATTGTAGGAGTAACAGCATAAGATAGCACCTAAATGGGTACCTCCATGTCTCCTCTCCCTTTCTAACAAACCCAAAGAGGCTCCACAAAAAAGGGACAATCACAAGAATTAAGAGTGGATTAGGCAAGGGATGAAATAATCTACCTCTTTGCAAGCTGGAGGTGCACGCTTTCCTTTTATGGTTCGAGATCTCCGGAAAAACCCTACCTGCATCATCAATGGCTTTAAAATTTCTGCTTTAAATATCTTTAAACTAGAGACAATATATAAGAGGATTCTTACCTTTGGAGATTGGATTATTACCAATCCTTCATTTGCCGCTCTCTCAAGCAAGGTATCAGCAACAATGTCTAGAGGCTCAGCCTTGGTGATGGCTAGTGACGATGGCGAGACTGGACCATTCAAAGAAGGTGCCTCTACTGCTGTGCTTGAACTCATAGAAGCTGAACCAGATGGAGGGAGAGGTGGAGGGTCAACAGCCTTAGACAACTCCCTCGTTACATGGAGGTGAAAACCATTAAGCTAATCTTGCAAGAACGTCAAAGCTATTAGAAATGTGAAGATGATTTGCATTTACACAAAAAGTTGACCCAAAATACAAAAATATTTGTAAATATCCTAGTGTAAACTAATACTTAATTTTTTATAGATACTAACATCATTTACAAATATTCCACGTACTGCCAAACGAGGCCTAGAACAGCTTAAAGATAATTGCAAAAAAAGTAATCAAGTATGTTGTAAATTGAACATGCAACTCCAAGTACTATTTAGCTTAAACTGTATCCCATCCCTAGAAAATATTTAAGCATCAACAGGTATCTCATCACTGTGATAAAGAATCCTGGATCTATTCCAAAAAGTGTTGCAATCTAAAATGAGACTCCACAACTAAAGTCCAGCAACACTTGATGTTGTCACTGGAGTTGTGGTTGCAGCATGCCAATGACCAAATTAATGGAGCTATTGTGTGGGATTGAAAGTCTTTATTAATCCAGATGGCTTAAGGTAGCATAATTATGGCCTCTAAAACTTTCAAATCTTCATTTAATTCTGAGATAACCACAATTGAATCAAGCAATATTTTTTTCAAGAATTTGTCGTTTGAAAATGCCAGGTTTGCCAGCTAAATGGAAATTGGTATGAAGTTGCTACAGCTCGAAAGTGAGATTTTCAACATTCATGATGAGCTGAGTTTTCAAGATATTCTACACACAAGAGTAACCGCAAAAACAATTGTACACTACCAGCGCCCAAACAACTGTACACTACCAGCACCCAACATGTATTCAAGTTTAAACCAAAGATAGGCTTAACCTACAGGATACACTTTAAAGAAAATGTATTAACTCTACTGATAAGCACAAATTAATTTTAGGAATTAGAATCAAATTCATCTTTCAATACTTTTTTTGATAGAATAGAAGATATCTAAGAGTATCATGCTTTGCCATCAAAAAAAATGTTTCAAATCCAGCATTATTGGAATCACAACTAACGAATAAAATTGTATTTCCATGTACCAACTATCCATGGTCCAAAGAGCAATGTGATTCCATATCATCCTATTTCTTATCAATACGAGAAAGGTAAAGTAAAATATAAAGGAACAAAGGAAACTTACTTTCAGTTCAAATTCTGCGATTGATGTTGTATCGCATATTTCTGTCAGCAGTAATTTCACCTAGATAGAGGGGGGAAAAGCATCAAATTTAACTGAACTTTTAATCAACGGATAAATAAGGCTCAGATAGAAAAGGAGGGTAAGAAATAAGAGCACAGGTCAGAAAGGGGATTTAGAAGGTAAAAACAGAAAAGGCAGAGATGGAAATTATCAAATTAATCAAGGAAAATCAATTTCTCAATAACCATAATACAAAAAAAAATATGATTATTTTGCTAGCTTGTCTACACCAAAATCCCATAATACTCAGAATACAATATATAGAATTCCCAACAAATTTTAATATAGGGTATCAGGTAAAAGAATATCAAACTGAAATTCACAAACATTATTATTAACAGTCTAACTTTGTTCAGCCTCTGAAACATCATATAAAATAATTCACATTCAATCGCAGACTTGAAAGGTGTGGCAAGTACTCTGACAGAATGCATTTATTTTAAACAGATAAGAATCATGTGAAAGACTCACAGAATCAAGAAACCGATGCAATGTCCATGTGGGACTTCCCTCTCTGGATGCACATATACCAAGTTCCAAAATATTACAAAATGGACCAAAAGTCATACATCAAGGCATGAAAGTTCTACCAGCAAAAATTAGTAAGAAGGCATTGAGCTGAATCCACCTTTTCTGAACAATAAATGATAAAGCATTTAGTTAAACTTAATAAGACTTAGAAATGAATAACCTCGTCTGAATCTGGAATAAGCTGGCTAACCGGACCAGAAAGGTTACTTTGCTCTTCTCCCTCCTCTAACGTTGAAGTAGCTGGCTCACCTGTATGAACATTCATATGACAGTGTGAACAACATGCAGGTACGGTGAAAAGGATACCTATAAGGAGACTACATAGAATTTCCTTTTCTCTTTCATAGTTTTATTCCTTCCCAGAAAATGCAAGTTAGACATCTAGACAGACAGACAAAGTTTTCTAATAATTACTTTCCTTTTCTGAAGAAATCAAACTTAACTGGTTCATATAACATGAGAATTTGAGAATATCAGCATCAAACAAATTAGCACCCTTCAATTGATATATCTTGTCAAATTAAGTTGCTAATCAACAAACTCCTCATGGAAAAAAATAGTTTACAATTAATACTAATGTAACATAGCCCACAAATTTACACTAGGTCTTGTTATTTGAGAACACTCCAAATGCTGCAACTAAAGTTTTCGATTTTCTTATGTTTTGGGTTTCGTTCATGGTGAACATGTTTTCAAGCTTAACATAGTACCATTGAGGTTATGGTACCTGTCCACACCATTACCACCCTTGAAATTTCTGTAATAATACATTAATACTGTAAGAAACACAGGTTACCCTTTTCATATACAAAGAAAATCTGCAGTAAATCATACAGCCAAACATTTGACTTTACCGTTCCTTTCCTCTCATAAAATCATAAGACAGTAAGACACTATTCTATATCTTCTTTTGCATGAAATTTATGTATTTCCCAGAAATTTTGTGCAAAAAATTTTACTCATAGACTTGTTTGAGGCATCAAGCATCAAGAAGTTGACATATGTGGAATTGGAGAAGGGCCTACTAGCCTAGAGACCCTAGAGCACCTACACACGATGCTATTACTACATCTTTATCTCAGTTCCGGAATTATTAGACCAAGAATAAATAAACAATACCAGAAGACAAATGAAAATAAGTCCGGGGAGAGAAGTTGTTTCGGACTACACATGCATTGCAACATGCAACAGCAATGATAATATGATTTCAAGTTACAACTATAGCATTAGCTGCAAGCCTGTAATAGTAGCAAAAGTAAAGAACGAGTAACAAAGGATAAAAAAGGATTCTGTTATCACTTACTTTCAGTGGTCAATGATGCTTGAGCACGGCATATAATGAATTCTTTATGTGAAGTTTGTGACATTTTTAAACCTGATTGCTTCCATGACTTTGGCCTACTTCCAGCTTGAATAACACGCGGGAAGGATGTCAAAGATAAGCTACTCCTATAGTTAAGCTTCGAGCCCAAAATTTGTGTGTTTGAAATACCTAAGCTACCTGAAATCAGGCAAAAGATAAATTTGTGATTTGATGAGCTTATAATAGGATTGATATCCTACGATTCCAAACACATACTGACTTCCATAGGACAATGGAAAGACAAGGTTTCATCTTCGGTGGGAATAAGAGGTGATGGAATAGTAGCAAGCCAAAATTGCAAATAAACTATTTATCGAGTTTTCAATTCTACCTGATCACAAACATGTTCAAAAGGTTACAAATTATGCTTTGTTGCATAGGGGTGGCAATTCGGGTCAACAGGTAGGTTCAGGTCAGATTTATTGTATGGTTCAGTCGCCACTTGCCAAGTAAGTAGCAGGGCACTTGTTAAATACTAAAGTACATCATCCCCTTCGGTATATAAAAGCCATGTTGATCCAACATTTGCCAAAACATACTACGACATACAACACTAAACAATGTGAATAACCTTCATGTCATTCTACTTTTTCACACAACCAAGCAGCTAAAAACTAACATCTATTGGTTAATTTTTCTCAAAGATTTCCATACTAACAACTAATGCAAACATCTAACGAACTCGGCTCATTGAATCAACTAACAATATATGAAATTAGACTTAATTAGTTACAATGCCAATCTACTAATCGAATTTACAATCCCTACATGAAGAAAAATAATAGAAGATCAACATTTAAGTAACTAAACTACAGAAACATTTACTATGTTCAGGCCTTTCGATTCCGGCTCCGGTTCCATTTCCAACAGCATGATAGAACTTATCAAATTCAATTGAATAATTTTCAAGAAACAAATTTTTTTTTTTTTTTTTTTCACTCGATGCAAACAATACAACAATAAATATCATGCAATATAGATACGAATACAATAAATCAAATTTATAGGGTGTGATAAAATTAAATCTATTTCACCCACTAATTTATAAGCATTATTCAACAGAACCCAAAAACCAAATTCCGAAAAAATTAAGAGCAAAATCAACAACCATAACAAGACAATGGATATATAAACACAAGGGAAAGTGATGATCACAGCAGAAAGATGCAAACTTTGATTGAAAGAGGAGAGAGAGAGAGAGGGACTTACTGGCAGCCATGGCAGTGGTTCGAAGTAGTTAGAGAGAGAAAGTAGGAGAGAGAAACTGGTGGAGAGAGTGAAAGCGCATGAAACCCAAAAGCTGCAGAGCTCAGGTTTAGCCGTTTTTTTATGGAATTAATTTTCTGTGACTGAAATACCAGTATTTTATTCCCCGTTTTTTTTTTTTTTTTTTTTTTTTTAATACTCACCTATAATGATGTCTTTTGGCCAAATTTTAGTCATAAAATATTTACCAATTTGTGTTTTCCAATAACCATTAATATTACCCGTTCAAAAATAACCATTAATATTATTTTTTTTTTTTTTTGACAAGAATATTAATTTTATACTCGTACCAATTTACAACAATATTTACAAACTTAGCTTTTTTTTTATGTAAATTTTGCTTTTTAATGTTTTTTTATTACATTTTCTCTCTACTTTTTAACATATCCCTAAATTTACATTTCCAATATACTTTTTACAACTTCTTAATTATGTTTATTAATTTCTGTAAAAATTGCTCATAAAAGGAATCATTAAGGGACGGAAGGAGTACTTCGTAGTTAAGATGAAAGGCCGTATCGAACAATCAATATGGAAACAAATCAAAATTATGGTCAATATTAGACCAAAATTACTGCACTACTAGCTTTGAGGAAATCTGTTGGAATTAGTTCACCTAATTTTGTTTTAATTATTCATTTACTAACAAGTACGTAACATATACTACCTTCGTTTCTTTTTAGTTGACACGTTTTCTTAATCACGTTTGGCTGTTTGCCAATACTCATATTCAACCGCTAATATCTTTAATTATTGAAAAGGAAAATTATAAAAAGTTAATTTTGAAAATACTCCGTATATATCATGACGAATCTAACAAGATCCATATGACTATATTTTTCATACATATAAATTACAAAATACGGTCAAAGGTGTGTAAATTGTGCTAAAGTCAAAACGTGTAAACTAAAAAAACGAAAGTAGTATTAAAAAGGCAAATTTTATTATACGAGTATGTTGGTAGGCAACTATGCAAGATGGATAGATTTTTTTTTTTTTTTTTTTTTTTTTACGGTAAGAAGAAGGACCCTGACCAAACCTCAACCCTCACGGTTTTTTTGGTACGGTATATGCGAGTTAGGCACTTTGAGAGTGAGGGGGGAAAGGTAAGGAATCCCCACCCTCAAAGTTTAAAATGTTAATCCTAATAGTTGAGCACATGTTCATCCAAACAATCTCATGCGATATATACTACTTCTATTAATTAAACATATAAAAATATGTAGTACATATTAAACTCTAATTTAGTAATTTGACATTGAAATCCAATTGTGGCAATATGTTTCAGTACAACGTTATGATAGTAAGGGATATTGATCCCTTATAGACTAGACTAGCATGTTTTTCTCCTAGAACAAATATCCTAAATCCTCCAAGATTGGTACTACACACCCTCAAATTCTCAAGACTAAGAGTAGAAATGAGATTTTATAAAATTATGCACAAAGGGCAAAACGGTAAAGACTCATTATATTTGATTCTTCTCGCTTAATAATTTTCAGTAATCTACTAATGTAATTTAATCATATGTTTGGAGTTTTGGATTTGGCACTATAGAGTTGAACTAAACTGAAATTATGAAAAATAAGTCCAAAAGAACAGAGCTCTACTCCATTGAACAAGTCCTAAAAAAAAGCAATTGCATTCATTGCTTGATTCATCAACATTTACAAGACACTATCTATATAACACAACCTTGCTACAGAGCATTGCTTCAATAAGCTGCACGTCATCGAAATGGGGAAGTATGATAGCAAAATTACACATTTATCTTCCAACCCAAAACCTTTCTTGAGCAAGCATTATCTCTAAAAACTAAACAAAACCTTTTCTACAGTTGGATTTTCAAAAACCCTTTCTACTCCTGCTACTAGGACTAGCAGGAGCAGGACTTCTTGCATTCATAGATTCACCAAAACTATGAGCACGAGCAGGACTGCCTCGATATCCATCAACCCGAAGAGGAGATCCTACTGTGCCCTCAGTCCCTCTGGAGGCTTCGGCCTCCAGAACTTTTGCTTCTTCAGTCAACATCCCTAACTTCATAGGCAAAGCTTCATTATTAGTTCAAGAAAAGAGCAATGGATGAAGAGATGGGGAGAGAAATAATATTACCCGAAGTTCATTTTCTCGGAGATGATCTTCAAGAGCCTCAATAGCAGGAGTAAGACTGCAATATATAGTATCAAGTGAATATAAAAAATGCACCACCAGAATAAAGGTACTCCTGAAAATCAGCGTACTCACCAGTATTCCATTAACTTGCACATTGAAGCTTGATATGTTGATGTATGATGAATGAAAGTAAGTGGATGCAACTTGCCATCCCTTTATAGAAGTTTTAATACAAAATAACAACCTATTAGAGGAAATTTAAAAATGCTCTGTAAGAAGGAAAGAAAAAAGAAGCCATCAGCAGTTTACCTGATATTCTGGGATATCGCTTGGTTATAAGCAGCCTTCTCCTCTTCATACAACACACGCTGCAAATCCGTAAAGGAGGCCAAAGGTGAATCTAGCTTGAGAAGGGAAGATGCAGGAAGAACGTCAAGAGGGATTTCTTTCCGGATATACTCTGCTCCACTACCAACGCAGGCAAGGAAAATAACTTTAGAAACATTAAGTAATATAGCCTACTAGCTTGTACAACCTATAACCTGACACAATTGTGCACATGAAAATACCAACTCCCTAAGAAATACGTAATTATAAATTTTGAAGAGAGCTTCTCAAAACCATTTTGCAATTTCCACCTTTTTTCTCATTAATCCAAAACAATCAATACAACAAAACTTGCTAGAATACATTTCAATCCCCAACCTTATTATCCCCAATATGTACGATATCTACTAGCTGCAGAAACTTCAAAACCACATGCACTCTCCATCCTAAATTTGCCATTATATAAAACTTCAGAGACCCCCAAAAAGTTAAATTGTTTGAATAAACATGAAATAAAGTTATATCTTTCAAAATATAAACAAGAAATGAGGTCTCTATTGAAGTTTCTCTACACAAAGGTTGGCAAATTTTACAAGTTGCTAGGCGCGCTTAATCTCATCATACTCTTAAAAAAATAATAAATAAAAGATGTATGGTAAAGCTCAACAAGTCATGACAACAGAAATTGCTGTCAAAAGAATGACATGATATATTGATTTGAAAAACACACAATCTGAATCTGGAAAATTGACTCTAAACACCAAATCCTCATTCACCCACCAGAGCTGCTAACACACCAGCACACTAGCATCACAACAACGACCTTGCTTTATCCTCCTCCCCCAACCCCCCCCCCCCCCCCTCTCTCTCTCTCTTCTCTCTGTCCCCCCTGCATCTCCTACCACTGCCAATCCTATACTTTTCTTTGTATGGATAGCGCAAACACCTCCCATTTCCCTAGCTATAACAATACTAGAAAAGGTCTTTCAGAAACAGCATCAATTGATAGGCAACTGAAAACCAAATACTGCATGTCTGCAGAGCATAATAGCGTAATAGAAAAAGATGCATACCACACTACTGCTCTGGGAAAATAATTCCTTTAATAATGGTGCCAGCGCTATATAGAGAATTGGTATTGTAGAAGATATGAGATAAAACACTAGAGAAAGGATGAACACGTACTCATATATACCTCATTTCCAAATGAGAGCGATGCATAGCTTCTTGCATGCCATCAGACATATCCATGGGATCAATGTCACCAAAAGCATTACCAGCGCTGTCAGGGTGAAATTTCCCTCCTATTCTATCAGAGCCCTGAAATTTTCATATAAATGGATAAAGAAGCTGCCTACATTTCAATTTTGTTTAACATTAATCATTCAAAGGTAGACAAACAGGGAGTTTAGAATGCAGCAAAAGAAGCATCATAAAAAATTAAGAAAAATTACCCTTATACCTACCCCCAACAAAAAGTTATAGATCGATGTTCCTTAAGAGACCCATTTATCCTTATTCTGGTTCCAACTCATCTAGATTTTAAGATAATTGATAAAGATCACAACACAGATTTGCACAAAGGAGGTCATGCTATTAAGTTGAATCAAGACCAAAAAAAAAGAAAAAAAAAAAAAAAAACTCAAAAAAGGTTCTCTAACATGTCACACACTAGATGAGGGAATATATTCTTACACGTTCAATCCTTAAAGAGAAAGAAAAACACTCATCTCATGGAGATGGAAGCACAAACACCACAATTGACCGATTGAGTGTCGATTACTTTAATGTCTGTAATTCAAGGTTAAACTATTCCTCACAAATCATTGTTAAGAAGTACCATGAGCTACAAATTATAGCCTTTATAGGAGCCCTCATTAATCCTTCTTTAGAATAAGTTTCAACTGTCAATTTTGTCAAATCAATATCCCACTTATATTCAAGACAATGCTCCTTTTTCCAGTGTACTTTTTTCCATCCTTTGCTAGGTCCACCAGAATTACGTACACATGGATTTTCAACACAACATTTCATATAAGCCCATGCTAGTCATCATATATTCACTGTCACACACATGGCAAACTGAAACCTCTTCTCTTCCAAAAGGTGCTACTTCCACATGTAATAAGTGCAGAATTTCTAAATGCATGTCATATAGAAACTTAAAATATCAATGTTCCAAAGAGGTGGAGGGGGATTAAAATTTCAGCTAGTTGATAAACTTTAAAATAACACCCATTGAAAGAGGAGCTTAAAAAATTTTCCTAATTACAGAAGAAGCATCTAGTTGACTTCCTGATACGCAAATTGAGTCAAGTGACAGGAGTCACAGGACATATACATGAGGAAAATACATAATCAAAATAGATTTGAGAGTAAACTTATATGTTTTATTGACACAAGCACCAGCAGCAACTACTATTGGCATTCATATAAAACCAATTTCTTTGCACTTTCATATATCCTTCATTTAAGAATAAGCTCACAAGATAATCCTTCCAAAATCAAAGGTCATTCACATCAAAAAGGAGTACCATAGATATATATCAGAAGAAGAAGAAAATAAACTTTTGTTACTAACAAGGGTTATAAAAAGCAACAGGTAAGAACAACTCAAAGGAATGGACTATGAACAAATAAAAGATTATGCGATAAATTATATACAAGGGATATATAAAATCCACTTGTGATCAAGATCTCATAACAACCAAAATGATGAAGCCCTGGAGACTAATCTTTCAGTGATTGAGCATGTGGAAAAAGAAAACTACAGCACACTTGTAATTGTAGTGCATAATAAAAAAAGAGCTTGCCCCGAGCATCCATTAAAGAATAGTGCAAAGCCTAGCATAGATTATGCCTTAACATCACTTATGACAGCATCTATGTAACATTTTCATTGCAAATCATTCACTAAGGCATCACGTTTGAATGAAAATACCCAACTCTGTGTCTAACCTTAGTTGCAGCAGTTCTTGAATCACCTGTGTCCTGTTCAGGTTTTTCACCCTTCCCAGAGCCTAACCTTGATGCATCATCAGAACTCAAAGATGATTCAACATCTATAATGTGATTTTTCTGTACAGGAGATACAGTCATAGGCCTTGAATTGTAACTCTGCTTCCCATCCAAAGACTGGAATGCAATGGCTTGAATTCTTCCAACCTGAATATTGGCCAACAAAATTCACAAATTGCTCCAACAAAAGTGCAAGGATAAGGGTTTAAAGTTTTTTTTTATTATTATTATTGACACAAACCTTATAAGCATCTTCATTAAAACATGAAAATATAAGGCCGATGAATCCTGAATCTAAAAGCTGATACATTGCCTGAGTACGCACATCTGCAGAGGGTAGTCAATCTCAATTAACGGGGCAAAGTAAGACAAACACAGAGTTTATCCAATCTTAGAGCCCCCAATATATACTTCGGTTTGGAATTTGAATTACTAGAAATCGGCCATAAAATGCAGCAGAGATTAGTCAAACAACTGCGCCTTTCTGAAAAACAAATAACTTACATGCATATACGTACGTACATTGCAGATGTGTGTGTGCATTTGAATGTAAATAATTATTTAATCTACCAAATATTATCATCTCAGATATAAAAATGCATGCAGAGAATAAGAATTACATTACTCAACAAGATTGAGAGCGACAAGAAAAATACACTTAATTAGATTATAGCCTAAAATGGTAAGTATATTGAAGACTTAACTACTTAGCTTTAATCTCACAGACCCATAGTAGGCAGGATTTACACAGAGAGTAGTTTTTGGTGGTATTTTAAACTGAAGAGGTAGGGAGGAGAACGAAAATATATTGAATTTCAGGTTGGGCTTTAAAATCTCAGGACAGTACCGAAGAAAATAAGAGAATAAGAATTGAAAATCTTTATTCATAATTAAGTCTAGACTGTCTCTCTCTCTTACATCAACCCTGCTCATATTATACTCCTGTGCTCTATCAATCTCTCATCAACCCGGCTCATATTATACTCCTGTGCTATCTGGCAACTGCTCCCACTATCTACTCTGAATTTTGAAGATGTATACCTATAAAATTATAGTCCAGCCAAGTAATTCATGTGTTGAGGAACTTATAACTGTAATTTGGCTTGCATTCTTGTAAGGAACATCGGATGAGATGACATGTCACGAAATTTTAAGTTTTTATTAATATATATTTTATTGGATATGCAGAATATATGTAGTATAACCAATACCTAATAAATGTTATGTGCACCTAAAAACCACTGATTTGTATAGAGCTATAGACAAGGAGTCGAATTGGTTGGCTCCTGCCCCTTGTGGCCACAGCAACAATGAAAGTAACAATTGTCACAATTCCATACTTACCAACATGCGATGGAAGTACAGTTATATGAGGATGAGAATGATACCACCCAATCACTCTTGTTCGTCTTCCAGTTGAAGTGCTCATTCTGTGCTATTTAGTTAATTACACAAATCGTCCAAAATTCCATGCACATTTTTCAAAAATCTGAAACTTCAAAGTTCACTCATGTGCAGTTGTTTAAAAGATTACACAGTTGGCTGTAATTTATATCCTTTGAATGCACTCATTTCCCATTCGTTAATTTTGCAATCTTTAAAAATCCAATTAACTTTGCCTAACCTACCAAATTTATAACAAGAAATTTCCTTCATCACTCACAGCCCCACACAAAGTAAAGGGATTTAAAGAAGTTAGCTGAACATACACAAACAAAAACAAAGGATATTTCTGCCATAGCTGATGCGGCAGCCAACTGTTCAGGGTTAGTTTCCACTCTGTCCTTCCTTCTATCAGACCGAGTCTGCGGTGCTGCGCCCCATATCAAAGCTGTTGTTTTTCCACCTCTCGAGCACTGAAATTGTTAAGTTACCATCATGGCATCAGTATACAGAAAATCTGACAACAAAGGATGTGGCGAGTACTAAACCAAAAGGGAAATTTTGCCACCTTTTTAATTTTGTTTTCAAATTTCAAAGTACTCTCTCACTTATTTCATTTTCTGCCCAAATTAAACAACCAATTCTGCCTTATTGATAAGAAATGGAAAACCCCAAATAGTGAATAAGTCTAAGAACCCACTCTAACCTAACTTACACCCAAAATTCAACAAATTTCAAACCCTAAACCAAATTATTACTTACACATTTAAAAAAGCAACAAAAAATTCAACCTTTTAATTCTTTAATTCAGAACAAAATTACATCTTTCATCATGCTAAAAGATTAACATCAAATAAACAAATTGAAATGAAAATGACAAAATTAAGGAAACCCATGAACAAAAAAACACCCAAAGATTGCAAGCACATAACTTTCATCAAAAACAAAGAAAATAAACCTTAAAATAACCAAAATTCAAATACCAATTAACCAAATCTGGACAAAAATTACAGAAAGAGTCAAGAGAGAGAGACTAAACCTCAATGTCTCCAAGAAGAAGACCCATGATCTCTTCTGTTTCGGTTGAAAAAGCGTGGGTGACGCAAGTTAACCACACTTCTTCCGACATTTTTACATTTGTCAGTGACATCTCCTCCTTCTCCTTCTCCTTCTCCTTCTCCCTCTCCCTCAAATCACAAAAGCAGATTGAAATTGTTGTGGTTTGTGGAATAGAAATAGAGAGGGAGTGCAGGCGCAACGTTACTGCACTTCTCCAGGTCAAGGGGGTAATTAATAGTTATCGCGTTAGAGTCGAGGAGAAATTTGTATTAATCCCCTTGTGATTTATTACATACAAAAGGTTGCAAATCAAGTGACATGCATTTTCATACCTACTGGGTAGGGTTAGATCAAGATACGATCAGGGCTGTTTCCCTCTCGACTTTGGGTCTTAGGGGGATATACTACTGTTTTTAAGTAACACGTCCTTTAGTATAAACTAATGTGTGTCCCGGGTGATGCCCCGGAGTGCTATTTTGTACTTTAAACTTTTTTAATTTGATAATTATGTTCAACTGAGTGTGATTCTGGCGTTACCTCGGATGTTACAGTTTTTTTTACCTCATATGTATTTATTTTCTAATCTTGTGAAAAATAAATAAATTAAATAACCACTAATTTGAAAGGAATATATAATGTTAATTATGTGAAATTTAAAACACTAATAAAAGTTGGTTGAGATGGTAAGTGTACAACCTTTATTTGTTGGAGGTTGCGGGTTCGAATCTTGATCAAACCATAATTTATTTATTTTGTTAAATGAACTTGCAAGCTTATGTGTCGCATGCACTTTGAATATATATAGTATAGATATATATAGTATAGATTTTAATATATAGTATAGATTTTACTCGCATGAGAATTAGAGCAACTCTAGTGACAAGCTAAGTAATTGTCATTGTCAACCCTAAATGTTATGTAATGATGTACAATAGTTATAGTAGTCAACTTGCTCAATACAAAAAAGGTTTAATTAGAGATTACAACATATTTTATTGATTATATGCATCGCATTTTATTTTTCTAAAAAAAAGACAAAAAAATCCATATTGTAGGTTATATTTTATCGGATTTTAGTTAAGATTTCTGGTTGATTACAAAGTATATCACTTTTGTAACCCTTTATAAAATTTCCGTACCTCTTTACTTTTAAATTCACTTCAAATTGTTGAGACATTATTGAGTTTGAAGTCTTTTACTACCCCCCTCACCCCCCAAAAAAATAAAGAGTCATTAGTTTAGATCACTCCTAAGCTTCTAAACATAAGTCCCAAATCCTCTGATCTTCAGCACCGCCACATCAATGGTGATTGTGATGGCGACAATGTGAAGCTAATTTGTTTGGTTTAGCTAATTGCATTTTTCTTACTCCAGTGGTAAAAAATGTAATCCATCCTATTAAGCAAATGTAATATTTGTTGGAGAATTAAGTATAACATGCGCTGTATACGATTAGAATGTGCATTACAATATTACATATAAAAAATTGGGAATTTAGTGGCAAGTTAATAGAAAAGACATGAGTATATAATTTAAAATACTAATCAAAAATTATTTTCTAAAAGTAAAAGTGTGTCATTATTAAATAAAATAACTTTTAAAGAAATTATCATGAATCATAGTTGCAAATATATCATCATAGTTGCATATAATATTTTTATTTTTTATTTATATCTTCAGGTAGATCTAAGTAGATTAATGTTATGTTGATAACACATTTTCTGTCACCTTTAAATGATTAAGTGCAAAATTTTTAAGATGTTTTTTTTTTTTTTAATGAAAATATTTAAAATGACTTAAATGATTAGATTGTTTGGCAAAACGCCTTAAACAAAATTTAAGGTGACAAAAAATATGACATAAATTGAAATATTAATTTGAATAACATCCTAATTTTTTTTATTTGCCTAACTTAAATTATCAGATAAACTAGTTCTAAAATGATTTGTACTTGTGTTGAAATTTTAGATTTTCTAGGAATTGTTTGTAAGTGCCATTTGACTATCTTTCACTAATGGAATCGTTTTTCTTCTCATAAAAAAAATTCAGCACCTCATGTTACGCTAAATAATCTTCACCAATTTTTTTGCTATTTTTATTTTTTCAACTTATAATGTGCCGACACGTGTCACTCAAAACTGAAAAAAAACCACTTAAACAGGTACAGACCACTTGGGATCATTTTAAGCGAATGACCCCCAAAGTTGGGATTATTTAAAAATAATCCAAAGTTGAGATTATTTTGAGCGAATAGACAAAAATTGAGATTATTTTTGTCAATTTTTTCTAATTTTTATTGAACTTAATTTAATTTACTGATTGGGTCATGTCATTCTCTCTCTAGAAATAGAGAGTTTTTCACTCTAGAAATAGAGTTTACCCCTCAAGGGTTTTTTACGGTGGTCCTTTAAAGCAATCTCCCTTGGAATCACCCACACAACCATCATTAAGTTACCCAGGTAAGTTGTGCCTAAGAAGTAATTACCGCCCTACGCTGCTCCCTGTCAAGCCACTTGGCAGATCTTGTTGGTGCCTTTAGAAAAGGCCAATATCTTTATTCTTCTGTAATCATTCCTTTTGCTAACGGAATTTCCATTTTTCCTCCTGCTGTGAGTGTCTTTTCACCTCCGTTTTGTTTTTTACTCTCATCCTTCTCCATTTTGGATTAACGGTGAGCCCTTTTATTAACTTCGTTAGTTTAAATTGCTGTTTGGGCGGCTAATCCTACCAATTAACCACAGCAGTAATTCTCATTATCCAAAGCTAATCTGCATGCCCCTGTCACCCGTAACGAGACAGAATTTTAATCGCCTCCTTGGCATGGTGGCTAATTTAAATCTCATCCTATTTCTCACAACCAAAACACAGCTTCTATTACCTCTTCCAAACACCTCTCTGCTTGTTTCCGTTTGTTTTTTCTGTTCTTACCACCCATCACACCATGACTGACAGAAACAGCTCTAGAAACATAAATAGGGCAGCAGCCTTAGCAGAGTTAGAACCTTACAGAGTCACTGGTAGCAGGGCATTTTGGCAAAAATGTGTGTATGGATATCTTATGGATTACCGTACTTTAAGTCCTAGTGCCATTCGTGATTTCATCAATCAAAGATGGAGAACGAGGGGTTACATCGATGTTTTCAAAATGAATGATCTGTATGTCTTTAAATGTACAAATGATGAGGACAAACAAGACCTCTTGTACAAGACAAAAGCATGTTTTGATGGTGCATTAATGGTTTTCGCGCCATGGTGGCCCAATCAAGTGCCACACACTGTTCGTTTTAGAAAGGCCAAGTTCTGGGTAAGAATATGTGGCCTTCCATGTGAGTACCTCAACTCACATATGGCAGAAACTGTTGGCGAGCTGCTGGGAATGCTGGGAATGCCATTCCAGATTGATTTTGAACCTCAATTTGTGCCAAGAAACGACTATCTCAGAATCGAAGTGCTGCTCAACCTTGGAGAACCTTTAATTCCTGGTTTTTTTCTCAAGTTGGATGATGACTCTGTCATCTGGATTCAGCTAAGGTATGAGAATCTCTTTAAATATTGTGTTAGATGCGGTAGAATTGGTCACAAATACTCTAGGTGTAGAAGACACGAGGATCTCATCCAACAGGATGTTAATCACAAACTGATGCACTATCAATCTAGGGGTATTCCCACCCTTGAAGTAGAAGATGGTTTTTCTATGTTTAATCTAGACATGCGAGCTACTCCAGCTTCAGAACGCACTATAACCCCAAGAGAGCAATTTGGGAATGATCCGGACCACCCCCCATCCCCAAACTTTCGGGCTTCGGATATAATGGTTGACTTTGATCTTGGAATTCAAAGTGGCGGTCGGACTGTCAGACCTGGAGAAAGGTTTAGCGGTGGTGCGGCACCTTTCAGGGGTCCAATTGTTAACCTTAATGCTGCTCAGACTCACGTCAGCCAGCAACAAACGGGAGTTGATATGGATATTGAAGGTCAGGAGGCTGCACAAGAACAGGGTGCTGCTCAAGAACTAGGAGAGGCGCCACCGCAGGTAGTAGCTGAAGGAGAAATTGGAGCAACCGAGCAGAACACTGCACCTGGTAGTGATCCTTACAGAAGAGCTGCTGCTACAGGGCCAATTCAAGGCGAAAATTCGGATCCAAGTCAGAACAGGGGAATGCAAGGCGCATATCCGAGGTATGGATCTGACATTGAAAGTATTAGATTTGATGTCCTCATGAGCTCTGCAATCCAGTCTAGGGTTGAATTAAATGATGATATTGCCGGAAGAAGAATAGATGATGCTGGCTACAACCAGCGTTTCTTCATCGATTTCGACGCACAAAATCAACCAAGGGCATTTGAGATAAGAGAACCAGATTCTCCAATTCATGACCCAATGGATTACCAAGGCGAGGAAAGTCCAGAAGGATTCCTAATTGGACAGGTACCTGAAGATCCGATGAGCCCTTGGTTGGGTGAGCAACAGATTGATGTTGAGGAGGAAGACTTACCAGAAGAAAATAGCGCGGAAGCACTTGCTAACACTCAGGTTCGTTCGCAGCCAAGAATCGAACAAATTGCAGTTGAAATTGAAGGCAATAGGGGAGTGGAGGTATCTCAAACATCGGAAACAATGTCGGACAGTGCTCTTATCTCCACCAAATGGGGAGAACGAGATCGAAGGGGGAGAAAGGAAAAGAACAGGAGATTCAAGAAAGGAAAGAACAGGAGAAGGTTTAAGCAAGAGAATTGCCCCCTGAAACGCAAGGCAATTTCGGATCTTGATTTAGTCTCCATCCAATTTATAGAAGAGGAAGAAGATGACGCGGACTCGCACATGGCAAGAAAGAAGAAAAAAGGGAAGCGTCACTGTGTTGGTGGGGATCTTGCTGGAGAAGGGCCTTCTACCTCAACACAATTTGGGCCTGGGCCTAAGCTTTCTTTTTCTTTTGAAGCTAACCTTGTTTTATCTTACTCAGGAGATGGGCTTGCGGTGGTTGACCCAATTCAACCACCTCTAGCGCAGTGATCGGTCTAATCTGGAATTGTCGGGGGATTAAATGCCCAACTACCCCGATTATTCCCATTTTGAAAAGACTTGTTGGGTCTTTTGATCCGGATTTCATTTTTCTTTCGGAAACCAAAAGTAATTCGGATGTAGTCTTTAATCGTCTTAGAAGTCTAGGTTTTAATTTTTATAAAGGTGTCAACCCTAGGGGACTTAGTGGTGGCTTATGGCTAGGTTGGAAGGACAACAACTTGTTCAAGGTTATTTTTGTTTGTGTCAACTTCATGGTTGTAGACGTCAATGATTTACTCAATGGAAAATGGAGGTTGATTTTGGTTTACGGGGAACCAAACACTTCACAACGATGTGGTGTTTGGGATTGTCTCAACGATTGGGTTAACCCAAACATTAATTTACCGATCACTTTAGTTGGCGACTTTAACCAAGTAGATTCACTTTTAGATAAATCCGGGGAGAAAACATCTCCCATAAGAGGTGCAAATTCATTTAACGATTGGAAATCTCTTAACAACTTGCATGATATTATTTATGAGGGACCTAAATTTACTTGGTCTAATGGGAGAGAAGGAAGTGAATTGGTTTTAGAACGCTTAGACAAAGGCTACGCAAATTCTTGTTGGCTAAATAAGTTCCCTCACGCTCATATTATTCACAAGCCCATTCAAATCTCAGATCATGCCCCAATCATTTTTAACAACCAACACACTAAGCAGAAAAGGAAAACGAGCAGCTACAAATTAGAACAGTGGAGCCTGAATTATGGTGAATGCATAGAAGCAGCACAAAGGGGATGGCATACAAATCAGAACGGTTCCCCTATGTATAAGTTAATACGACGGTCTCAACAAGCAAGAAAGGAAATCAAGAAGTGGACGCTTGATAAAAGAGAAGAGTGGAACGGGACCTGGGATAAATTCGAAAAAGACTTGCTGGAAGCCCAATTAATTATGGAAGAAGAAGGGAAAGACGAGGAGTTTAGAGATGTAAGTAAGAAGCTGGAAGAATACTCTTCAAACCTTGCTGTTTACTGGCGACAAAGAGCAAAAATAAACTGGAATTATGCAGGGGATACATGTTCTAGATTTTTCTTCAATTTTGTCAAAGGACGGAAAGCCAGAAATAAGATTGATGCGATCAAGGGAGAGGATGGAGAATGGATTACAGAAGAACATGAGATCGCAGAATTAGCAGCAAATTTTTTTAAGGGTATATACAGGGGAAGGGGTGCATCCATAAATAGCAGCTCTGCGAATTGTAATAGGAGAGATGAAATTGAACGAGGCACCAGAGGCATCACAAGACATCTCACAGAGGACCAGAAGGATATGCTCTCCAAACCGTACTCAAGGAAGGAAATCAGGAATGCCCTTTTTGCCATGAAACCCTGGAAAGCACCAGGCCCAGATGGGATCCCAGCTGGGTTTTACCAAAAAAATTGGAATTGGGTTCAACATGATGTAATTGATGCGGTACAATCGGCCCTCAAGTCAGTAACATTTTGAGAGAATTGAATTGCACTAATTTAGCCTTGATTCCGAAGTGTGATAATCCCGAAACTATGGATAAACTTAGACCAATTGGTTTGTGTAATGTCATTTACAAAATCATCTCAAAGTGCATTACTAATAGACTAAGAAGGGTGATTAATGACTTAGTAAGCCAGTTCCAAAATGCTTTCATTCCTGGTAGAGCAATTGCTGACAATATCTTAATTGCTCACGAGTTGCTAGAAAATATTAGGAAAACAAAGAAAGGGGTTAGAGGAAAACTTGCCATTAAAACGGATATGAGTAAAGCTTATGACCGAATTCAATGGGATTTTTTAGAGAGGGTACTCTATAAATTTGGCCTGCCAAATCTGATGATCAAGACCATTATGCACTGTGTAACTTCAACTTCCTTTTCTGTAATCATAAATGGTTCTGTAGGAGAAAGGTTTGCTCCCAGTTGTGGCCTAAGGCAAGGGGACCCTCTCTCCCCTTATTTATTTATTCTATGTATGGAAGGTCTTTCGGGTTTAATTGGTATAGAGGAAGAGGCTGGGAACATAGTGGGGATCAGTGTAGCCCAAAAAGCCCCAAAAATCAGTCATCTTTTCTTTGCAGATGACTCAGTGTTTTTTGTGCAAGGCAAGGATAAGAGTGTGCAGAACTTAAGTAAGGTCCTTGATATCTATTGCAAAGCCTCTGGCCAAATTATAAATCAAGAAAAATATGTGCTTCTCTCGAGTCCAAACTTGGATGATAGCAAAACCAGCAAATTTAGTGACCTCCTGGGTATAAAAAGAAGCAACAATTTTGGGGTTTACCTCGGCATCCCAGCTGATTTTGGAAGCTCCAAGCAACAGATTTTTGGTACTCTTATTGATAGAGTCAAAAGCAGGCTAACTGCGTGGAATGCCCTATTCCTTTCTTATGCTGGGAGGTTAACTTTGATCAAGTCTGTGCTTTCCAGTTTGGGAACCTACGTTCTCTCTGCTTTCAAGTGTCTTGTTACTATTTTGAGAAAAATTAACAGCATTGTGGCTAAGTTCTGGTGGTTGGGAAGCAAAGCTGGAAAAGGTGTTTACTGGAGAAAATGGTCTATCCTCACTCAGCATAAGGAGAAGGGAGGGTTAGGCATCTTGGATGCTCGTTTCTTCAACCAAGCTCTATTGGCTAAGCAAGGTTGGCGCATTATAAATGATCCCGAGGCTTTAATTAGCAGAATCTTTGGGACTAAGTATGGGATTAACAAGGAGTCTTTGTTTGAAGATGCTTGGGATAAGAGGAAAGTTGGTTCATGGGGCTGGAATGGTATAAAGTGGGGTCTTCAGGTTCTAAAAAAGGGGTGTGTGTGGTCTCTAGGTGATGGGTGCGGTGCAAAAATTCACCATCCCTGGGTAAATGATTCCACACCTGAATGGAAGAATCAAGGATCACACATAAATGAGGTGGTTGCCAGCTTACTGAAGGAGGATGGGAGATGGGATCTCATCAAGTGTCATGCTTGGTTCACTGACAACACGGTAAGGAATATTGAAAAAATAAAACTCATGGACGCAGGCATGGATGATCATGTTGTCTGGAATATTAGCAAGAATGGACTGTATACAGTGAAGAGTGGTTACAGATTCCTCCATGATGAGTATTACAGCAAGGACATAGTCTCGGATAATAGGAGTTCTAATTCTCACAAATGGGAAAGATTTTGGAAGCTTGCTGGGACTTTGAAACAGAAGACTTTTGTTTGGAAAATTCTCAACAAAGCTCTTCCAGTTGGCAGTGAAAGGAAGAAGAGAGGTTTAGGTGACAATCACCATTGTGTTCTCTGCTGGAATGGGTTAGAACAGCAGACCTCTCACCTTGAAACCCTTGAACATTTGTTTAGGGACTGTTCTTTTGCTAGCCATGTGTGGAAAGGCTGCAATCTAGGCCTCAATGTGGACTCCCAGAGCAATATCCCCATCTCGGAATGGATTGAAAACTGGCAAAGAGCACTTACTGGTGTTCATAAAGGTTTGGAAGAGAGTTATTTGCTTTTTATTGCAGGTTTGGAGTGCATATGGGAAGCCAGGAATGCTGTGATATTCAGGAGCTCTAGTCCAAATCCGTGGGGAGCTATCAAGAAAATGGAGTATCAAGTCTACCTAGCCCTGAAAAAATCACGCTTGCAGGAGGTAAAAAATGACAGAAATTCCTTGCAGGACCAGCAGCAAGAGCACAACTTTGATCAACCTCCAGGTTTTGGTTCGAAACACAACTCGGAGGAGCATGATAATTGCAATCACTCCTGGATCATTGGAACTGGTAGCTGCAATACTCGAAGACTGGTGGTGCAACAATTAAATAAGAGACGGGGTGCTTCAAGCTGGACATGGTGCATCGAGGATGCTACTAAGATCATTGTGCAGAATCCTTGTCCTGCTGAATATGAGGGCGACACTATAAGCTTATTACACGCTATCTATGAGGGAATGCAAGCTGCTCTTAACAGCCAATTTTGGCACCTCCAGATTTGCTGCCAAGACAAACGAGTTGCACGCTGGCTACAAGGAAGTCTTACTGATTTGCAGTAAGGAAGGAAGTGGATTCACAGGATTCACAACTTGTTACCTCTATTTCATTGCTTATCTAGTGTTACTGTTATTGGGGATTAACTCCCTTTGTACTGGCTGTCAAAAAAAAAAAAAAAAAAAAAAAAAAAATTTTAATTTACTGAACTAATTTAAAATAATTAATTCGCTCATTATACTTAGTATTAATTAAATTAAATAATAATATTTGTATTATAAAATTAAATAATAATATTTGTTAAGTATCAATCCTTTTTTTTTTTTTTTTTTTTTTTTTTTACTTTTTTTGATTTGAAAATTGTAAATATCATCCTAATCCTGATGTACAAATCCAAATTTTTTTGGAATACATTTTTATATGAGGATGAATAATGACCGTCGAAATGATTAGATCTAACGATTGAGATTATATGCGTGTAATTAATCCTTGTTTTCAATGTTTTCCAATTTCAAGCATTTCACTTTCACGCTTCCACCTTTCTCTCTCTCTCTCCTCCCTCCATTGAAGCGTACTTCGAGTTTTCCATTGAAGCGGCTTCTAAGCTTTCTATCCTCCATTGAAGCTGCTTCTGTGGTAAGATTATTATTATTCTTCAATTCATCGATTATTAATCGCTCAATCTAGGGTTTAATTTCACACTATCGTTTTTTTTTTTTTAATTTTTTTTATTTTAGTATAGTTTATTAATTTAGGGTTCTTATTAGGTTGATTATTGAACTATTGATTATAATAACTGAAGTTGTGGAAGCTTAAAACGAGCGATTTTGTTGCAAGAATTTTGTTTTATGCAATTTATGTTGATTTTCTTTAGCGAGATGAATTTTGTGTGATGTTTCTGAGCCTAATCAAGCCGATCTGAAATAATTTGGGGCTATTTAAGCATGAGTCGAGCTTGAGTTGGAGTAGTAGTAGTATGATTAATAAACTAATTAAGTGATCTAGTATTTTATTTGATTTGTTTTTGCCAAGTAAGTAGCACTATGTGTTTAGATTCCGAAGAACGGTCGTTGATTTGATCAGCATTATTGTTTGATTGTTATTTGGTGGCTGTTAAGTGGGTTTCGCGCTGTTTAGGTGATTCTTGAAATGGAGCATTATATAGGTTAAATTGAAGATACAAGTGTAAATTTAAGCCATACAAATGTTATTCGTATTGTGTACCATTACTTATGTTTGATTTGTTGAAGTTTGAATATGTCTTTCTGCCTCTGTTGATCAGATCATAGCTTAAGAATTTTGTAAAGAATGTGTGAATTGTGCTGATTTATTGTTATAATAATAAAAATTTTATCATTTTGAAGTTCAATATAATTAATAGTGTAAGGTTAATTTCATGTTAGTTTGATTGTCATAAAAGTGAATAAATAGATATATATTGCCAAATCTAGAAATTACAGAATCACACCTCTGTTATTCTATGCATAAAATTCCAGTCTTAGCTTGATATTCGTCTTGATTTTTTAGATAATTCTGAACATTTCAATTAACCATGCATCATGAAATTGGTAAAAAATGGCATGATAACAAATCGACAATGTCCTTATACTATAAAGCTTAGAACTTGATTTAGTAGAAGTCTTGGACTGACATTTGGTTGAAAGGTTTAGTAAGGAGCAAAAAATAGAAAAGAAAGAAGGTGAAACCATGTAATGATTTGGGAATACATTAGAAAGGCTTTATTTTTTTCCCCTTCCTTCTTTGTTATTTGGTATCATACATCTGACTTCAGGTGATTGGATTTTCCCCCCCTTGATAAGATTTATCTATATTTAGTCGATGATTGTTTTTGTCCAATCATCATTTCAGGCATTCTGGGTGAGATTTTAATTTTTTAATTTTTATTATTTTTACAATTAACTTTATGACTTGTTTTTATAAAAGCTCAGATAATATAATTTATAGACCAGTTCCCCCAAAAACTCTAACCTAAGGCCTTTAATGTTATTAACGTGCTCTTGCTGGTTATCCAGCAGCAGGATTCTCTTTGAGTAGTGGTTCTGTTTTATATTATGTATTTGTGTTTGTGATCATCTTGATTTACTACAAATAAGTGGATGATACATTTGTGTATTTGATGCTTTTCTGCTGTATATATTAGTTTGAGTGTCATAATTGAAGTCTGCAGACAAAGTGGAAGGGAGGCAATCTATTATGCATTGCCTTTGTGTCCTTAGATGAACTTAACTTTCAGGGTGCATGTAGCTGGTCTTGTGTGATGTGATGATTCATACTTTCACAGTGTATTTGCTGCTTCTAACCCTAATAATTTTGCCATCAGGGAGGTTGTGTCAGTCTGCTCAGCATGAACCTGCAGCAAGCTGCACAGCCAAGAACTTCTGCCAATGGTTTTAATCGTCGCAGAGTTGAAAAAGAGAACAGCAATAGGATGGATATTAAATCACAGCCTGGCAAGTCAAATCCCGATAGAGTGACAAGTGCAGGTGAAGATCTCTAATATAAGTGCTCTACTAATTTTTCATTTGCAACTTAATAATTTTATTTTTGATGCAGGTATAACAAGTGGCAGCAGAATTGTAGGGTCTGAGAGTCCTTCGCAGGATCGGCTTGTGTATTTGACAACCTGTCTAATTGGACATCATGTAGAAGTCCAGGTTAAAAATGGATCGGTATACTCTGGAATTTTCCATGCGACAAGCGCCGATAAAGATTTTGGTAAGTCTCGTAGATGTGAAGCATTAGTATTTCATGCTTTTCTGCTGTCATACAGCACTGTAAAATTGACTGTTGTGGGAACATTGCCTCGTGACATTTCCTTTTGGTTCACTCTCAGGGGCTGTCTTGAAAATGGCTCGATTGATTAAGGATGTCTCTCTTAGGCCACAAAAGGTTACTTCTGATTCAGTTGTCAAGGCTCCATCAAAAACTCTTATAATTCCAGCTAATGAACTTGTGCAAATTGTGGCTAAGGTCTTCATCTGCACTCTTCGTTTTATAGATTATATATATACAGGGAACGCATGATTGAATTCTAGTTCTGTTTTTGTTACATTGTTTTTTGTCTCTACTTAGTCTTACTTTCCTGATTTTTAATGATTCAATTCCTGTCAAATATGCTGCCGTTTGGAACAAAAATTTATGGTTCTCTCAACTGACATGATTTTTGGCAGGATGTGCCTGTTACAAGGGATGGATTGTCTAATGAGCTCCGAGGTGAAAGTAGGCAGGATATAATGTTGGACTCTTACATATCTCATTCTCGTCATGTTGAGGGGGGACGAGAGCTCGAGCCCTGGATGCCTGATAAGGATGATCCACTGTGCCCTGAATTGGACAACGTTTTTGATTCCTCTTGGACTGGGTTGTTATAGTAACTATATCTATTAATTAATTTTCCAAATTTTTTGGCTTACTTCCTATTACATTGAACTTTCTAATTTTTTATAACTTATTAAAAGTTTTTTTTTTTTTAAAAAAAAAAAAAATTGCTCACTTATTTATTATTTTATTTTTTAAAATTCCTGACATAAGATTTTTTTAATCTTCACTCAATAGGAGCTGGGACCAGTTCAAGGTTAACGAGAAACTGTTTGGTGTAAAAAGCACATTCAACGAGGAACTGTATACCACAAAACTTGAGAAGGGCCCTCGAACAAGGGAATTAGAGGAGGAAGCTAGGAGAATAGCTAGGGAAATTGAGGGTGAGGAAACTCATGATCTTCATTTAGCAGAGGTGAGGTTGCACTGAATAAACTATTCAAGTCTTGATTTTTGGGACATTCAATCTTACTTGGTGGACATGTATTCTATTTCAGGAGCGTGGTGTAAATCCTTATGGTGGCTTTGATATTGATGAAGAGACAAAGTATTCCGCAGTTTATAGGGGTGCTGATGACAGTGGGTGTGCAGATGAGGATATATTGTTAAATTCACGTGATGCAGAGACCTTTGGAGATTCTACTGGGCCTGCTTTTGGCAGATCCTTTGCTGATGTCGCTAGTGGGAAAAGTGGAAAAGGCTTTGAAGGAGGTAGAGTGCCTTCGCGATCTACAGTGAAGGTAAATATATATATATATATATATATATATATATATATATATATATATATATATATATATATATATATATATATATATATATATATATATATATATATATATAATTAGTTTATCTACTACTGTTGATTGATTATGATGTAATAAAGAATTCTTCCAAATGTCTACCTAGCAAATAACCTGTGTATATAATTAATCTATTGAAATAGGGAATCTGACTTGAGAAAGAAAGGAGTACTGTGGAACATAGCTTTTAGGATCTTGAAAAGCACATACCCCTTTATTTTTCTAAATGCAACACTTTAGAGTTTTAGGTGGTTGAGTTGAATGTGTTAAGATATTGTTTTATTAAAAAAAAAGAGGTAGTAAGGCAATAGTTTATTGAAAAGTAGGAGATGAGGGAAGAGAGAAAGTATTATTGGGGCTGGAGTGGCAACTATGAGAGGAGAGAGATGTAATAAAATACTTAAATTTATTTCCATTATAGGAATTGTTGCATAAAAAATAGAGGGAGTAGGTGTTCTTCATCAATGGTTATTCACTTTAAGGCTTTGTTCTTTCGTCTATTGATTCATTTAGAAATATGTAGATAGGAAAAAAAGTGTGATATTATGTAGTCCTTTGCCTTGTGTATTTTGGTGCAATTTTAAGTTGCCTCATTATGCTGATATCATGATATTTTTTATTACTTCCCCTGTTTTTTTTAGTTGACACGGCTTGACTTTTGAGTTTTGACACTACTCACAAATCCTATTTGACTAGTTTTTGTTAGTTATAGCTACGATAAAACATAATCACGTGTTGTCTTGTTAGAACCATCTCAAAATATATTTTCATGATACCAACTTTTTATACTACGTAAGTTTTACTTATTAATCATTGAAATAGTGTGTTGGCAAATGTTAAAAAAGAAATGTGTCCACTAAAAAAATGGAGTAAGTACATGCTAGAGATCTATGTAGCTGAGTTATTGTGACAGTAGTCTAATTATTGTTAATCAGAAAATTTAAATATTTACCTACAAACTGCTACCTTACCTCTTGACATGTATTGTTTGAGATTATGAGATTTGATTGTGTAGGTTTCAAATTATAACTGATTGGCCAAAAGAAAGAAAAAAAAAAGGTAGGTGTATGGCGTTAATGTGAAGCCATTTATTCTGTAGTGCACCATTAAAATTGTGTTGAAACTTGCAAGTCGCAAGTTCTCAACTTCCTAAGATTCTTGCATTATGCTACTCGTAGACACCAGAAAGCAGTGAAGATTCTTCATAAGAGTTTTCCATTACTGTAAATTCTTTCAACTGCAGTTTGTAGAATAAGTGCTGATTTTGTGGACCTATCTAGATGATTGAAACCTACCAAGCAATGATGATAAAGAAGACGTATAATGTTTTGAACAAACGAGCTACTCACTCAAACTATGCAGATCTGCTATATATGAGAAATCTTTTGGTCCACTTTATAGTTTATCCATGTAGGCATAAAAGTGTAATAGAGTAACTATGAAAAGGATCGTTATGCTACATTGCTACCCATTTTGTCTCCGAGGCATTTTTATTTTTTGGAAATATTGTGTCTCAGAGGCTTGTATACTGTGATGATCTTGTGCAGCTAGAGCTTGAATGGTTATTGCAATTGTCATTTATTGTTTATTTTCCAAGCCTCTTTTTAATACAGTGTATCTGGGTGCTAAGGCTGAGATTTCTTTTCTTGAGGCTGATTTCAACTTTTTTGTCTAGGATTTGTGTCCTATACTTGATATAATTTGGTTAAAGATGGTTTGCCTTAATTTTTCTGTTCATTTCACTTGTTACAGCTTGCATCATTCTGTGTATTTTGAGTTGGTCTTCTCTAACCTAATTTCCCAAGTTCCAACTTTTAATGTAGAATGCATAGTTCAATTTGTGTTATGTGCATGAAGTCCTGTAGTGAGGGGCATAGGCTGCAAATTCATGGCGGATTATTTCAATTGTGGTTGTGGATGGGTGAGGTATAGCTAAACGGAATAATTTTTTTACATGTCATGGGCATACTTATGACAAGCTATTGGGGACTTTTCTCTGTCAGAGTTTTGCCCAATGACCTTTGGTTGGTTAACCTCCTGAACTGTTTTGAAACCTTTTTTATTTTTTTATTTTTTTTTTTAAGTTTTTGAGATAGGTTGCTCAAAGTTAGGTTTACATTTGGTCCTATACCTTGGGGAAATATCTGTGTGCGCGTGTGTGTGTGAGAGTATCATCTCTTCTTTCAGCATTAATATGTTTTTCTTGGGAACTGATGTTTTTGAGGGGTCAATATTGCTGTGGTGTATGCAGGATGAAATACACCCAACCCAGTTTAATGCCAACCAAGATTTCCAATGCTCTGGCTCTTTGGCGTCTGATCATAGTTCAAATGCTATTGATGCATTTGAAGATGACAACAGGTCTTCTTTCTCCTGTTAAGTTCTATTATTGAGTTGAGATTTTGCTTAAGTTGGCGCTATGATTGTATGGCATAATTTAGTATGTAGTAATGCTGATATTTCATTTTCTCCTTTCTGAAACCTTTTGTGCATTAGGGTGCAAGGAAATTATGTCGATGACCAAGGCGGAAAAATATTATTTAAGGAGACTGTAAGAGCACATATGATGAGTTTTCTTGACTGTTGTATTCTTTAGTTGTTGCATTTAAATCAACTTGTATTATAACATTTTTCTTGTTTATGTTCTTATATGTTTTTGGTTTCCATCACGCAGTTAAGTGAGGATGTTCACACTGGAAAAGCTGATGGTGAATCAGGTACATGTCTGATTTTGGCTGATGCCTGTGCTTTGTCTTGCTCAAGAAGTTACAGGCCTTGCCTATTAAACATCATTTTTCTTATGATGGATGAGGCTGGAAAACCTTTTGGGGAGGGAGTGGTAAAGGGAAGAAAAAACAAAAGCTGTGATGTATTAGTGCTGTGATCTGGGGATCTCAAACTAAACTATTCATGCACCTTATTGCATTGTTATTAACTTATGCTATTATGTATATTAATTGAAAATTCTTGTGGGAACCTCTGCGTGTTGACTTTATCTTCTCTTGATTAATATTTATGATAAATAGGTATGGTGCTCGCAACTTAGTTCTGAGTATATTATGTGTGATTGCCAGGCGTAATGGTTTTCCTTATTTTAATTAAGGATATGCATATGCTGTAGGAATCTGGCTTAGCCTTTGGATTGGGGGTTTTGGATAAAAAAGATTGGCCATAATTTGATGGGAAGATCTTCAATTTGGAAGGCTTCTTGGGCTTAGGTGGTGTTTATTGCTTCTTTGTTGTGTAGTTGTATGGAAATGTTCCAGACTTAGGTTTTTGAAACTACTGTATATCTTTTTAAAATGAACTTAGTGAAAAGCATGAATGATTGATTGGAAAATGGACAATTTGTTTTTTGAACTAATCACCTTGTCATTTGTAAGCATTTGAAATGAACAACTAAAGGATCGTATGGTAATTTGGTTTATGATTGTTAAAGACCCTTGAGTCATATGCTAGGTAACAATGATTCTTACATCAATTCTGCTTTCCGCATCACTCCCCTTGTGAAGATCAGCTAACAATAGTATTGATCCATTTATCATTTACTCGCTCTTGTTTAATCCTTTCATCATTTTTTGTGGATAAAGGCTGGTTATGTTCTCTTTATATGCTGCTATAGTTAATGGAACTATGGATTAGTCACTTAGTCTAATTATCAACTGGATCTCCCTCAATATGAATATACTGGGAGTGACAGCAAAACTAGGGAAACCCTGCCTCTTTGAAGCTATTAAACCCAACATTCTTTTCGTATGCTTGGTTGTAGTGTAAGGTAGGATAATAAGAGGTATATTTTTAATCGGTAACTGATGATGGTTGCATACAAATGCTTCAAGCATTTCGAGAGGCTCTTTTTTTTCTCCCAAGAATCAAAAAGTTGAAATATGTCATGCATTCAACATGAGTCTCACCTTCCATTTTCTCTTCTTATATTAGATCGATCTTCTCTACTCACTTCTACCTGCTTTCTGTGAACACAATTTGTTTCTAACTGAATTAAAGTGATTTGCTCATGTTACCCTTGCAGCCTTAAATTATACTAATTTGCTAGGGGATCTAGAAGGAGTCAGTACAAAAGGTCAGAGTTATGGATTAGGGTCTTTGAGGACATGAAGTTAGAACTTGATGTAAAGAGTAGTCTGTAATATTGACGGGAGAGTGAAATGCTGCTTTTAGTGATCATCTGAAGGAAAAGAACTGGATCAAGTAGTTTTTTGGAGCATCTTTGCCGTATGAATTTTTACATAATCAAGTATAACAAAAAATTTACACTTGAAAGTTGGGGGTATTTTAAAATTTTCCAAGCATAGAGTTAGGGTATTCCAGTTAAAATGACATTTTTTCTACAAATTTTTTTGGTGATGTGATAAATTAAGGGGGAGTTTTGTACTTGCAATCCTAGAGTGTGTTTATTCTTGTTTTCAAAAGTAAATTCGAGTGCCTATGCTGAGTATGGATTGACCCTTGTCCTGTTATGCAAGTATTCAAGTGGTGAAATATTAAAAGAAAATGAACGGATGCGAATGCTTATGGTGGTTTTTGAGGAATTTTAATTTAATGTTGGCTGTTATGATGGTATTATGAAATGCAAGGGTTTTGTTTCTTCACAAAGAATGTCACCGAAGGGAGGTATTCAATTCTATGGTGTCCTGTGTTGGTGATTGGGAGTGTTAGGAGCTTGTTGTGGTGCAAGCAATAGAATAAAAGCCAAAGGTTAACTAAAGCATTGGGGAGCCTGCTGCACCTAGGCATGCCTTTGGTGCACTTCATTAAAGTGAGGCACACTTAATAATTATTAGAAATGGTGGATAAAGTAGTAAGAGAGATTAAGTTAAAAGTTGGGAGGGTGTAAAAAGTAGCTGAAATAAGTAAGAGATTGAAAAGATGTAAATATTGTGGGGAGGGAGGGTAAGATTGTAAAATGTGTTTGCCAAACTTAGAATAAAAGAGAAGTAAGCCTTTTTTTTTTTTTTTTTTTTTTTTTTTTTTTTAAATAAAAAAAATTAATGGAAAGTGGGTATATAATATATACTTCTACCTGTATATATGTTGCAGAGTATTTTTTTTCATTTATGATTTTTCTTCAAATCTGATGGTCCTTCAGCTACATTTGCCTGGAAGATTATTAGTTTGTTTATATATGTTAGATCTGACTCATTATTGACATGCATATTTGTAGATTTACAACCATTGTGGAATGTGAAGCGAAGTGGCTCTGAGAAGACTAATGTGTCTTCATTAACAGCAACAACTTCAGATGTCAACACGAAACCTGTAGAGAAAACCAGTTCTAGTGAGCTCATAGAAGATAGCTCTGGCAAAGCACATGTGCCTACTGAACCCACAAATTCTCGAGGACGACCAGGCAGTTCTGCATCGTCTACTTCGGAGACAGGAGCTGCTACCACAGCTCCAAGTGGTCCTGCCCTATCACCTAGCTCATCTATGGGTTCATTATCTTCTGAAAAGTCAACATTGAATCCCAATGCAAAGGTTTCTGTACATTCTTCATTTTTTAAAAATGATTTTTGGGTGCATGCTCTGTATCTTGTTTTTTATGTTTGCCTAAATATGCTTTCATGCTTTGTGTGGATCACATTTTCTGTCTACAAATTACCTACGCTTTACATTGGTCAAATTCATGCAATGATGCATTTTTTTGTTTTTTTTTACTTGTTTTACTTGCAGGAATTCAAATTTAACCCCAATGCAAAATGTTTTGTTCCAACACAAAGTCCTTTAAGGCCACCTTCCCCAGTTAATGATGCTTCATTCTATTTTCCATCCAGCATGCCTACAGTGCCTCATATGCATGGCATGCCAGTTGGTATGGGGGTGAGTAACTGATTAAATGCTTAATGGAACCCATGCTTTTTTTTTTTCATCTTCTACTTGTTTATACCTCCTATCCGCTCTCGTAATTTTTCACTATATTAGATGTGATGGGCTGTTTAGTGGGAAAGGAGTTAAAAATTGTACAGTTGTCAAATAATATACCTTTAGGAGAGAGGTTTGGGTGGAAGGTTTTAATCTTTTTTTTATTTTATTTTATTTTATTTTATTTTATTTTATTTTTTTTATTTAGGAACTTAAGCCTAAAAAGAAAATGAGGTGGGTACTTTGAATAAACCCAAAATGCAAAATGGGTCAGTATTTTGAAAAAAAGGGAGTAGTAGTGTTTGGCGAGAGTATATTTAGGTGGTATCTTCCTCTCCTAACTGGTTACGAAATGAAATACATGGTTAAATTTAATCCTCCCCCCCCCCCCCCCCCCCCCCCCCCTCTCTCTTTTCCGGTCTGCATAATAATGAGGTGGAATGAATGCTAAGATAGCTGGTGGTCCAACTGTTTGTTGTTTGGATAGTCTGCAAGTATGAAAGTCTATCAAATTTGGGAATGGTGATTATGGAATGAGCACTTGAAGCCAAACTTGATCCTCTTTGTCCAAACAACATACCTCAAGTTTGGCCAATAATTTATGTAAAAGTAAGGGATGTGAGAAGAAAATCTTAATAGTGAGGTAGGAGTGGGGACCGTGTGAGTATTTCCATATAAGGATTTAAGGAAGTGTTGCTTTAAAAAAATCGGCTGATTATAAGAAGTGTTGCATTTACAAAAACACAGAGGGAGTTAAAAAATGATCTTGTACTCCTTGCCTCTGCCTAGTCCCTACTGCACCTGTGGAATAGCCTACCATAATTGACCATAGCTGAAAGAAGAAGCTACAAAAGTGTCTTCTCTGATTTTTTGATTGTTAGATAAGGTTAGGGATTTCTTCAGTAATACTTTATGTATTGCACTCTTGCAGATGCAACAAGATTTACAGCTGCCTTGATCAGAGCCCTAATCACTTTTAATTTTTTAATATTCTGACAGGTTGGGCCATCCTTTGTTGGGCCTCAGCCAATGCTTTTTAATCCTCAGGCTGCAGGGATGCAATCACCACAAGCATATTTTCCTGCAAATGGCCCTCAGGTGAGATTTTTACTACATTCCTGCTAAATAGAAATCATGCGTAAATTCCTTGTGTAGGAGACTTGATGAATTTTTGATTTCTCCTAACCATGTGCAGTATGGACAACAGATGATTCTTGGCCATCCCAGGCAAGTCATGTACATGCCAGGCTACCCTGCGGTAAGTTAATGGCTTTTTTTAGATGATTGTGTATTCAGTAGAAGATTAAAAATATGTCCCCATTTGTCAGTCAGTCCCATTCACTGTCTTGGCTTGTGGATGGTGAGATTTTCTTCTTTTTGTAGTTGGCATCAAATAAGCTCAATTCTACTTATTTAATGATGTCATTTTTCTCCATAGGAAATGCCATACAAAGGACGGGAATATTAGACACTTTGAGTCCAACTGCATCTTCAGTGGGGCATTGCATTGTTTAGAACAAAATAACAGATTCAAGAAGAAAATTTCCGCAAATGCTTCTCACGTACCAATTCTCCAGTGGAGACCAGGTTATTGGTGGAAGATACCGAGTTTCTGGTAGTAGCACTGGTCATGCCTTGTATTACCATGTTCCATTAAACATATACCCCTCTTAGACAGCTTGTGCTCAGATCACTGTCATAGTTTTCTTTTAGGACGAATTCAGTATAATCAAATTGTTCATTTCCCCCATAATGTTCATCTTTAATCTGCATATTTAATGCTAATTTAGAAATAGATAGGTACTTCATGTTGTGTGGACTTAATAACCTTTTTACTCGAGCTATCTGATCGATTGTGATAAATTTATAGGACTTGTCACTCGTGTTTGTCTTCTAATAGTGACAAGTTGTACACGATTGGCTACAATTTTGTTCTCATTTTGTTGTTGATGCAGTAGTGATATAGAATAGCACTTGATAGCTCAGTGGTCATAAAATTATGGGATTTTCAATAATTATCCTCTATGTTCCAAACCTCTTTTATTCATTCTGTTTCGAGTTTTTTCCTTTTTTATTTCCTTTGATCTTTGTAAAGTCCATTTTTAAACATGTTTTCCCTTGCCGAAAGAATACTTTTTATAGCTTATCTTGAACTTGTGGATCAGTGACCATGAGGTTACTTGGCAGCTGTGTTGAACATCGGGTCAGTGATGTTTGTTTGTGCTATGGTCATAGTGGCTGTTTTGATGGGGTGTAGCTGAGAGGAGTATTATGTTTGTCGAAGGTTTTGGAAGTCGATTTTGGAATGAAGCTGAGAGAGGGAATACCGGAATATGGTGGTTGAAGGTGCTTGGAATAGAATAGAATACAGGGTCACTCGTTATACACCATTGCACATCTTATAACTTTCAATAGCTAAAATATAAATAGTGGTCATACAAGCTATATTAAAATACAGATCTCCTCTTCTACTTATTTCCTGCTGGATTTTCACACCGCAGAAGAATTATTTTCAGAGTTTAACCTGTTAGATGAAGATGGTATCTGTAAACTGTTTTCATCCTCACATTCTGAGACAGAGAAAGGGATCATATCCCTGTTGTGATTAATCTCTTCTGCTTCCTGTAAACAAACTAGGCTCTCCTTGTATGGAAGAACTTGCAATATATTAATAAACCCGCGAGCTTGAAGATCTTTCATGTCTTGTGCAACGGGATTGTAGGAAACTAGATTTCTTTCAGCATGTTCCAAAAGAAGCTCGCCATTCTTCCAAAACCCCAAGGGCGCTGCTACCCCCAATACGGGTCCTATAGTTAGTTGCTTCATCCAAGACTCTCTAACACCATACTCGCCCAAAACCCACACATCGAAACTTTTACTTACTCCTCCAAGAGGGTAATCATGAATGAAAGCTAGGTTGTTCTTTATGGATGCTAGACACCCATGTACTCTCTTTGAAGGGATGCCATTATAATAAGGGAGTTGGGTCTTTGTGAAAACCTCGTTCTTCATGTTGAACGAGAAAATCACTTTCTGTACATGGTTATCAATCTCAAACCAGCTAAAAATACCGTCTATTGAGGGGCTTGAAGACGAGCAAGGTAGATTCCCAGTTGGCTGAAATTCCTCCCCAACATCAATCTCCTTCCACTTGTTGGTGCTCAGTGTGTATAGCTCCGCGTGAGCTATAGTTGAAGACGAGGGCAAACACATGTGCTTGAATGCCAAAACCTTGTACTCATTCCTTTCATCATCAAGCCCAAAACCAACACACAAGTCGAAAGTGTATGCATCAAGAGGAGACTTAACATGAGACTTCGGAAGGTTTTTCAGCAGTCGGTTTGCAGGATTCCATAGTGATATTGCACCATCTTTAGCATCAAAGACACAAAAGATCCCATTACAAGGTCCTAAAATATGTGCAAAACTACGGTTTTCTTCATTTGAACTAGGAAAAGATAGTTGAAAATGCTTATTTTTGATGTGAAGTGTCTCAGAAGAGATCAATGAAAGTACTTGCCTCTTTGGTGGTTTAACATGGCTAATTAGAAGAAGCTCATGATTGTTTGAGCTTACAAAGTGCTTGAGCATGAAGCGCGAATCAATAATATGAGCATACCATGATTTCGATACACATTTGAATCGTTGCAGGGACTTAACAGGCAGCCTTAGTAGGATCTCTGAAATCAAGTCTTCTGGTAGTGTAACAAGGATTGACATCTTCAATTTTCTCTAGCTTGTCTTTGCTGTTGGTGATTTTGTTTGCTTGATTGTTGTGTCTTTTAAGTGTAAATTTATGGAAGTTGTCAATGAGAAAAAAAAAAGTAGGATTTGAAAGGTTCTAAATCAATAAGCAACCTTTTAATTTGTTGACAAAGGAAAAGTTAATTAGAAATGTCATTTTCAAATATTTGTTCAACCACCTTATCCTAATAAGAAGAAAAAAAAATATTAGTGCATTTTCGTCCGCAATCAAGAGCACAACTTAAACCATAAAAATAAAAATCATATATACATAGTGTTTTAGACTTTAGAGGCATTTTTTTTTTTTAGGTTATTTGTCAGGACGTTTTTACCATTTTAGAGATATTTTTACAAGTTTTATAATTGTGTCTTGAGAAAAAGGAAGATAAAAAACCTGTTAAAATAAAGTACTCGTAACAAGTATAGAGATGAGAATATTTTGCAATTTTAATTTATTTTTTTTAAATTTTACATTTTAGGCAATCAAGCAATGCATGTTGTTGTCCATTATCTTGGTATATTAATGCCTTTTAAAACAAAACAAACGGGGAAGATAATTACGCAAACATAACTTGTACAATTATTTCAAAATTCATAATGCTTTTCATCATGCATGACTTCATTCGGTTCTTTTTAACTTGAAGATGACACATGACATACGTGCAATGAATTACTTATGGCTTAAATAATAAAAACAGGACAATTTGAAAATTAATTATAATATTATACAAACTGAATTGAATACAATAGTCAGTAGGAAGTAATTGATAAACAGGGAGAAGGTAGGAGGAACTGGGAGTTAAGACAACTTTAAAAGGTTTGGGTTGCAAGAATTCCAATTCTGTAAGGAAAGTAATATTGAGGAGATCTTCTTGTAATATTCTTATTCTTTCGTCCGTTTTAAATACTCCGTAATAATTAGTTTTTGGTTCCGGACAATGCTCAAGTCATTACATAAAAGTAGCAATTGTATGTGTACTTCATGATTACTTAATCTTTTGTTGATTAATTAAATTCTATTTTTTCTTATTTTATTCACTAAATTTTGGACCTTTCTTTGCAAAATAGACATAAAATAATACGACATAGCTTACTATAAGTATATAAAACATTTGTAATATAAATAAACAAGAAAAAAAAAATGAAAGAAAAGAAAAGAGGAGATTGATCAATGCATATATGTAGCTTAAGATTCAAGAAAGATTAATCTTAACTAAATTATCTTCATTTGATTTAAATAAATCAAATCAAATAATTAAATGAGTACAACCTTATAATTCCTTTAGGGAGCCTATTTTCAGATTCAGGAAACAAAAACTACATATATAGGAAAATATTCTCATGCAATAAAGAAAGATAAAAAAATACCTAGTCCATATTTTTTTTATTTGCCATTTTTGGGCTTAATTAACTACTATATAACAAAAGAGTGTATATGGACTAATTTTAGAACCAAAATCCAAAACCCATATTAGAAATTTAATTCTTTGGATTGGCAGGCGACGCGTTGCTGATGGGTGCATTGTCTGGGGTGGTGCTGGGTGTATTGCTTGGGGTGGTGGTGGTTTCGGTCGTGGTGCCAGCAGTAGGGTTGCTGCCTGCTGCATCACTGGTGTTGTTTAATCCCAAAGTGCTCTTTACTGTTTCAGCTGCTCCTGTTGCAAGGCTCTTCACTTGCTCCCCTGTCTGTGTAATATAGATATTTTAGTTTTAATTAGCTCAAAAATTATTTCCAACAAAGTTATATTAAAAATACAATAAGGCACTTATATATATATATATATATATATATATATATATATATATATATATATATATATATATATATATATATATATATATATATTGCCTAGTTATTTAGATCACTTAAACACTTAAAGTTTAAAATGTAATAGAATATTTATTTATAGATAGAGGGATCGCAGTATGATATAAGAACATTTATTAATAAACGGAGGGAGTATGTTATAATTTTTTTTTGAAAACTCGGAATGAGATTATAACAGACTTGCCTGTTGAAGAATCTGAGTGGCTTGTTGAGCAGATCCTGATGCTGCACTGCTGACTTGGGCCATAACTCCTTCACTCTTCTCCTGAAATATATATCAGATTAAAATTAATAATTAAGGCCTCATGAAATAATAATAATAAAATTAATAATAATCCTAATATACATGAAATCGACGAAAAAACGAGGCTAGATCAATTAATTAGAACAAATTTTATACCTGAGCTTGGGTAGCAGCCTCATTGGCTTTTTGGCTGATTTCTTGAGTTTGTTGGTTGCTTGCCATTTTGTTTGCAAAGTCTGAGCTTAGAAGAGATGTAGATTTTGATTGTGAAACTTAAAAGTTCAAAAGATATTTGATGTTTCTTACAATAATGCAAATTAGAGCTGTATTTATAGTGATGATTATATATCTCAAAGCACCAATGAAACTATTTTTGGGGTGTTTACTGCATAATTTTCTCTAACAATTTGATGGTAATTAATGGTGTTTGTTGCGGGAAATGGGGTTTATTGTTAATTGTTAAGCCATCTTTTGACCATTTCACACAAAAGTGCAAGTATTCACCATTGTGCATGCTTCTTGGTCAAATTATTATCTAATTTTTTTTGATCAATATTAATATCATTATTACTATTTTTTTTTTTCTAGAAAACAATTATGTGTATACTATCAAGTATCAACCACCTTTACCTGTCTCCATTAAAAAACAGAAAAAACAAAAATATAACCTTTAATTATCCCTTTAATGCATTATTCTCAATTCTTAATCTATAATAACCTAACTTCAGTGTACAAGCATAGTATTCTGGCTAGAGCTTCCCTCCCGATTCTAGGAGGTCCTAAGATCGATTCTCACCCCCGCCCTCGTGGCTCTCTAAACAAAAAAAAAAAAAAAAAAAAAGGTATTCTGGATTAATGTTAAGAAACCATGCTTCAAGAAACAAAATTAAAAGATTCAGCCATTTCTCAAGTTAGATTATACCTTCTTCTGTTCAAGGAGTCAATAGATGAATTATCAAACTTATTTCCATTTATCATTCAAAGAGATTACATTAAAGTTCTGAAAATTATTACATTCTCCAGTACAAAATACCATAAGAGAAATGTCTTAATTACAAGGATCATGTTGGTATTTGTTGAGGAATATTGGTTTAAACTGTTGATGAAGAATAAGTAAGTGTTCTTAGATACGAGAAGATGACAGGAAACAAACTTCGTAGGTATTTTACGTACACAAACGAGAGCACAGCTAAAGGCCTCCACAAGCACAAATTGTGCCTCATGGTCACCCATAGAGTGCTTCAATGAGAGCAAGTATCAACTGGATAAAGGTCGTGAGACTTAGAAGTTAGAAGACAATCAGTCCTTGGTGCATCAGATGAATGTATCAAGCTTTGTGTTTCAGATCCAGACATTTGTTTTAGCGGCTGCTTCTTAGATGTCTGATAAAACCACTCATGACTATATACCTTATTGGGCTCCAGAATTAGTTCTTGTACCGCAGTGTTTCCTTCAAGCATGTTCAGTGCCTCAGACATCGTAGGCCTAAGTGCTGGAGACGGATTTGTGCATAATAGTGCTATCTGAATCATAATTGACGCTTCTTCTTTGTTGTAATCAGTTCCTAATGTTGGATCCATCAACTCCATTAAGTCTCCTTTTTGTTTCAGAACATAGGCCTGGAAATTATGAAGATTGATATAAATGATATCTTTTCCATTTAGAATGCAGAACATTATCCTGCATAACAAAGAAGTATATGGCTAAAGAAATTAAATTTACCCAATCAAGGAGACAAAAGTGATCTTCACTAGGCTCAAATTTCATGTTGCTTCTTCCGGCCACGACTTCTAATACAACAACCCCAAAGCTGTACACATCAGCTTTAGGTGTCAAATAACCCCACAATGCATATTCTGGAGCCATGTATCCTCTGCAAACAAACAAAAATTCCTAGTTCAAAGAATGAATTCAAAGATTGCCTTTGCCCCTTAATCAGAGTTAACCTCTCATCTTCATTAATTCATTGACCGATATATTACTATCATTTCCATATAATGATATCATCATTTAAAAAAATTACATAGTTTGCCATCCCAAGAAACAAGTGCAGGAGACTAGATAATGGTTATACTATGAATTACAGAAAATAGATCAGCCATCTTATAATGTACATAAGATTTGAGTAATAGAAATTAATAATAAGAAAAAGTAGAAATACTTTGGACAAGGTCTTATGAACTCTATGATAAAGACAATAGAAATTTAAAGAGTTAGCTTACATTGTTCCAGCAATTCTAGTGCTAATGTGTGTAACCTCCTCTTCATTAAGCCTTGCCAACCCAAAGTCTGAGATTTTTGGGTTAAGGTTGCGATCAAGCAATACGTTTGTAGCTTTGATGTCCCTATGAACAATTTTTATCCTTGATTCTTCATGTAAGAAAGCTAAACCTTTAGCTATCCCAATGCAAATCCTTTTCCTTATAGGCCAATCAAATTTTAATCGGCCATCATCTGGACCTTCATTTAGAAAACAACTAGTAAGTTAAAATCTTTGCGGACTACTTTACAACTATGACTCCACTCGGAAGGAGTGCCTGCATTGCAAAGTCTGTACTCTTGTACTCTTTGCAATGCAAACAGGATAAAGAGAGAAACACAATATAACTCCTTACCAAACAAAGCATGTCCAAGGTCTTTGTTCACCAAGTATTCATACACCAGGAAAAGTTGGCTTGTATCGACACAACATCCATACAATCTCACAAGATTTGGATGGCACATACTAGAAATCATGCCAATTTCATTCACAAATTCTCGATTTCCTTGGGAAGATTTGGCTGAAAGTTGTTTCACAGCAATATGGGTACCATCTAACAGGGTTCCCTACATAAGAGTTGGTATAAATTTTTGTGCTTTTCACTCCCCAAGTTGTCCATGACTTATAAGTTGAATAATTACACACCAACACTGTAATTCATTAAGCAAAAACAAAGTACTTAGTAACATACCTTGTACACAGATCCAAACCCACCTTCTCCTAGCTTATTAGCAGTATTAAAGTTGTTACAGGCAGCCTTGATTTGCTTATAAGTGAAAAGACCAATTTGTGGATTCAGTACACGGAGCTCTGAGCACAAATCAATAGTATTCAGAAAGGTACAATTCTACAAGTAATTAAATTAAATAGGAAGTAAACTAAGTGGTACATTGATAACATAAAAATTTGAACAATCACTATTGTTTTTTTGCTCATGTTGTGGATTATCTGCAACTTGCAGTGCTCTTATTTTCTTATATGCTCAAGATCATTTTTCGTGCCCCTGTCTACGTGATTAAAGACAGGTGATTTGAAAGTATAAAAGATGTGGATGGTCATTTAAGGCATATTAAACAGTAAAATTAATTTGTTCATCAGTTGAATTCTAATAAACATGTTAATGTAGCGATAAGTTAGAAACACTTTCAACTACAAGTCTGTAACATCTCACATAAGTAAAATGTTCCTACATCACAGGTAGCACAGCACACACTGACCTTGTTCCCTTGATTTTATAATTTCCTTATGGCGTTTCCACCAAAAAGCAACTAGTGCAATTCCAATGAGGAACGATGTAGCTGCTACTAGAGCCCACATGACTATTTTCCAGTCAAAAGGAGGGTTGAACTCTGCCCAAAGAAAAAAATTAACACTTACTAATTGAACCTTAAAAAAAAAACCTTATTTCTAGACAATTAGGTTGATACACAAACAAATTTAACCACTCTATCAATGTCATGCCCCAATTTTGAAAAATTAGGAAACTTATGGCAGAAGATGTACTTGCTAATTTTACAGTTCATTTGATCAATGGTAATGATGCAATAATTAATTTATTTCATGAGTACAAAACAATAGGATTAAACGTTTCCTTAAAAAATGACTTAAAATGAGCACAAAATTTCTATATGATGCTTGACTTACGCGACTCTACTGAAATAGCTGAAATAAGAGGTCCATAATTTCCTTTTAGTGGAATATTTGTGCTCCCTTTTCCAGCATAGTAGAAGCGAATTTCTATTGTTGAATTTGTTACTGATATGTTACTGAAAACTTTCTTGAAAGCCTTATGTGTTCCATTAGCTTCCTTTACAATATCAAAATCCTTGAAATATAGCTTTTCCTGCACAATGTAGTCCAACTCTTTAGATGCAAATTTCTAAAAATTCCAGCAATTTTATGATCATTAATAGGACTGAGATAAGTAGACAGTATTAAACAACCTGGATAAAAATATCAAACACCCGCCTTCCTATACTTGTGTATGTATCATCATCTGTAAAGACGATTTCAGAAAAGTAAAGGGTCACACTGTAGTTCCCTTTTGCCAGGCAACGGCCATAGTAAGTTAGAGACGTAGCAGAGAGTCGTGCATCTTTATACAGCCCTTCATCACTCTTTCCTATTACCTTAGAAGTATTTTGCGCTATATAATTATTTGTATAACTTTCAGGTTTCCAGAATTCTCCACTACTACTGAATCCCCAGTCAGGCTGGTTATGAAAAAATGTAGCAGCACCATTTTTCTCATCATCTTGCTGATAGGTGATCTTTCCTATTCTGGTTTCTGGTCCCCCGCAGTTAATATGCAATGAATACCGAGCTTCACAAGTACAATAATACATGTAAATGAAACCTTGACCATAATCTTTGACTAATATATAAGATTTTTACAAAAAAAAAGTTTTGTAGAATTTAGCATCATTGATGTTAAACACAATTTTTCATATGTGGCTGGCCACACCGTGTGGTCGGGGTTACTAATTCAAGAGTTACTTATTCAGAGGTTACTTATTTTGGGATTACTCAGATGGTCAAGGGTTACTTATTCAAGAGTTATTTGGACGGTCAGGGGTTACATTCACACAGAAAACGCACTAACCGACTCACTAACCCCAGAATAAATAACCTTCGACCGACTGAGTAACTTCTGAATAAGTAACCCTTGAATAAGTAACTGCGTCCACACAGTTTGGAACACTGAATCTTAAAATATAAATTTGAGTATCATTATCATACTAAAATAGTATCTCTATGACTAAGGATATTACAAATTTAGAATTTATAAGCGGTGAACTAATAGTCCGTATAGATTACGTTTGGATAACAATAATGAAGAGAAAGGAAGGGAAAGGAAAAAGAGGAAAGGGAAAGGGAGGGAGAAGGTGACCTTTTATGTTCCTTCTAAATCTCTCCAACAATGGAGGGATTTGGTGTATAAATGGAGAAGGAAAATGCATCCCTTCTTTTCTCTTCTCTTCCTTTCTCTCCATCCAAACATAGTGTAAGACTAAAGACTAGAAACATTGTTTGGATTGAGAGAATTGGAGGGAAAGGAAGAGAAGGGATTCATCCCCCTTTCTTTGAATACCTTTTGGTAGGAGGGAAAGGAAAGGAAATGGAAAGATCCATTTTCCCTCCATCTTTAATAAAACAAATCCTTCCAATGTTGGAAAGATTTGGAGGGAAAATGTGACCTTACCTTCTCCCTCCCTCCCTTTCCATTCCTTCCCCTTCCTTCTTTTTCCCTCCCCTCCCTTTCTCGTCTACTTTGTTATCCAAACATACCGTAATGAAGAAGCCAGCACAGTGCACTTACACTTTGTTTGGATAGAAAAGTGGAAGAGAAAGGGAAGGAGTGAAGAAGAAGAAAAGGGGGGGAATGGAAGGGGAGGAGAAGGTAAGGTTACATTTTCCCTCCAAAACTTTCCAACATTGGAAGGATTTAGTTTATTAAAGAGGGAGGGAAAATGAATCCTTCCATTTCCCTTCCCTTCCCTCCTACCAAAAGGTATCCAAAGAAGGGAAGATGAATCCCTTCTTTTCTCTTCTCTTCCTTTCCCTCCAATTCTCTCAATCCAAATAATGTGTAAAAAATAGCCTTTGCTATCAATCAAATAGAGCATATACCTTTTGGACATCTTAAGCTCTTCAAGCATGCACTTGAATCTCTATGTCAATTGTCATTAAGGATATCAATAGTCAAGAACGGGACAAAGAATGTATACCAAATCTATTTAAACAATATCTTAAACTTACAAGGTTGTACGCCTTGCATTGCTCCTGTACGAGTTTCTGAAGAAAAGAAAAGACGAGAGTGTATCTTATTAAGCTAAGAATTAAGTGCGAGATGAAGATAAGAAATTGCAGCAGAATAGACTGCATAAAACTTACATAGTATTTTTGCCACAAAGAGGTTCTTTAGGGTCATCAGTAAAATTGTTGTACGAAATGTCTATGTGGCTGAAAGCACAATTGTCATGTCATCAGGAGAATATTTATTTGCTCAAAATAGCAACAAAATTAGCATGAACAAATGAGCATCATACAATGTTGGCCAGCATTTCCACTCCTAGCAGAAACTCATGAAAATTTGTAACTTGAGTGACAAAACCATGTTACAGACGCAATTCTCTTTTGATTCATCACTTAATCTAGAAAGCTATTCCTCTGTCTTCAAAAAGCACTTTCCTTTTCGGTCTGCTTTGATATTAATTTAACGCTCTGTTTAAGGATACAACTAACCCAGTCTCAAGTGGGGGGGGGGGGGGGGGGGATTAATGTTCTTCTTTCTCGTCAACCTCAACCATGGAAAAGACACAATCAATCCTGATCTGAACGAAGAAGGGCTAGTGGTGGAGTAATCACTCAAGATATTTTATCAAAATATCAACTATAAATTCAATAAAATAGTGGAATTACTCACCAAATTGCTCTGTTTTAATCCTCTAAGGAATTAGGTATCAATATAAGATCAAACAGAAATCACGTCTAAAATTAAAAGGTTTTGGTTATACTCCCTCCGTCCACAAATATTAAAGAATTTAGTAGGGTGTGGTGAAATAGTGAGAAAAGAAAAGGTTAATGGAGGGATCTAGAACACATTGGTTGAGTGTAAAATTTAAATAGGATCACAGGAAGATTATTTGTGGACAGAGGGCGTACTAATTAAGGGTAAAGATCATACATAGTATCATCTGCATCTGCAATCCAGTTGGGAATAGGTCCATTTAGCATATTTCCAGTTAAATGCCTGAAAGAAGAAAAAAAAAAAAAAAAGGAATCATCATTACTCGCCAAAAGAAAATCTTACAACCGATTCATTTCTGGTTCACTTGACAGAAGCCAGACTTATGCTGCAAATAAGTGTAGGCTCCAGAAGAAGTTACCGCCAAACAAAGTCCAAAACACACTGTAGAAGCTCTTGTAAAACATGAACGATTGACAAGATTCCAAGCACACGAAGCTCACAACGTATACAGCTAAGTCAAAGAGAGAAATCACAGATTCACAGTTCCCATCCTTTGGCTTTCAGGTCAAACAACCCTTTTGGTAGTGTAGGAATCAATGGCATAATGATCACAATTTTGAATTTTTTCAACATTAGTCTATGACAGTGTCCAATTGTTCATGGTAACACACCTCCATCCTTGAGTTTTATGTGTTTAAATCATTACCACTCAGTATCACTTTAGAGATGGTATCTAGGGGTTGAATATAATAACCATGGACATTGAAAAACGGCTTTTCTTATTAATTGACATAAAAAACTCGTTACCATTACCACAAGTTGTTACCGCAAAAGGGACTGGATAGGTACATCTGTTGCTGAACTAGTTCTATGCTCTATTTACTTGCACCTACCCCTTACTTTTTAAGGGTTCCAATGCTAAAGTGGGTTTTCAAGGCCAGTTGAGACAAACGCGGTTATGATCATATAATGCCAACTGAACAGCCACAATAATTAGGTGCTGCAATTTGTTGGTATTACATCTTCTAAGCTCTGAATACACCTATTTCAGACTGTTAGAATTATATTAGTTTCATAAAAAATCTTATTATCTTTCCTTTATAAAATTTAATGATATTGGGATGATCGAGATCATAAGTTGTGTAAGATTGATTGGGACTTTGGGAGTGCTTACAAGTGTTCTATATAAAAGAGAGTTGGAACAGAGCCTGTCAACCTGTTGAAGCTAAGATCGCTGCAAAATAACACAATAAATGAAAAAAAATAACTTCAGAAACAGGGATACGTTTATACGTACGATCATAATAGCCATATAAGAAGTGTGGGATGGAAAAGTATACATGAATATTAATTTCTTCAAGGATCTAATATCTGGGGGTATTTCACCAGTAATATTACAGCTCCTCAAAATCCTATCACAAAACAAATTACTTGCTTAGGTTGATGTTTAAGTTGTGCAAAAACTACTTTTGCTCCTTGAGTTTTTATTTCAATAAAAATAACAAAACATGACTCACAGTGTAGTTAAGTCTCCCATATTTTGTAGTGATGGAAAATTAGAACCTTCTCCGCCCAAATCACTGATTCTCCTGCAGAAAAAGTACAAGAAATCAATACTGCCATTCTATCTGTCCATTGAAGCATAGATAATAAGCTAGATTTTATCTTGACAAGATCATTAGAAAGAAATTATTCACATCACAATAAACATTGTCATCATGTTCAAAGAAAGGTAATTTTATTAAAAAGTATGGGCTTCATCTTACACTAATAGAAAGGTTTGTTTTACACTATCTTCTAAAAGAAAATTCTTTATTTGAGAAAAGAAGTATACATATAAAAGGAGGCCAAAGAGTCCTCTGAAAATAAGTAAATAAGAAGTGTGACAATCATGCAGCACATCAAGGAACACATCCAGTAGAGGAGAAATTGGAGAATGTTGAACTCCTTTAAGAAAAGAATTCATCATAAAAAAAAATATGAGAAACATACATAATAAAGTAGAATTACTTACAAGTCTTTTAATTTGTGCAGAGTAAATATGTCAGATGGTATCGGCCCCTCAAAGCCACTGCCTATCATATATCTGCCGAGTGTCCACGGTGACGCTAAGACGGATCAAAACCATGATTGGAACAATTTTGCATCATTCGGATTTTCAAGGAAGACAACTTACAAGTATTGAAGTTCTGAATAATGCTTTATAAAATCAGGTAAGCTTCCGTTGAAGTTGTTGCTACTTAATAGACTAGCAATTACACCACAAAAAGAAATGATTGAGAAAGAGGAGACGGATAAATATGTACAAAAGCTTTATGCATATAGTTAAACTCTCCAATGTAAAAACTACTTACAGTATTGTTAAATTTCTCAGATTCTTCAACTCCAAAGGCAAATGTCCTGTAAGTTTGTTGTCACTTAATATTCTTTCATCAACAAGGGAAGAGACACAAGTTCCGGTGTTAATGATCATGTAACAGATGAAAATTTAGAATGAATAAATGTGGCCTATCACTAAAAAAAGAAAAACGAAAAAGGTACCTACAAGTTGGTTAAGCTGACCAAGTTCCCAAGTTCAGCAGGAACAGTTCCATTAAAGTGATTGCTCTCAATGCTTCTGATGTTCATACACAATTTGAGAATCAGGTAAGATATATATGCTACATGTTTGTGCTTTCACTTAAAGAGGGCAATAGGGAGAACAAGGAGGATACAGCTGTGTAAGAGTGGTGATTTTTCCCAAATACTTTGGAATTGGTCCTGATAGTCGATTGGCAAACAGAGACCTGTAAATAGAATAGATTGCAAAAACAAGACATTAAGAAAATATGAATACATGTGAAAAGGAAATACATGTTTTCTTACACAAAATTCAGCTTTGTATCAATCCATTCAACTGGCACTGTTCCAGTAAGGACATTACTCGAGAGATCACTGATTAAAACAAAATAAGGGGGACAAGTTAATGGCTTCCTGAAGTATCAATGACCATATATGCACAAAAAAAAAAAAAAAAAAAAAAAAAAAAAAAAAATCACAGGGGGCTGTTCTTACATGGTCTTAATGTAACGCAGCTTGGAGAGGGATTTCGGAAGGACACCAGCAAGGTTTTGCCCCTTCCAGTGACTTTATGCAAGAAATAAGCTTTAAGTTAGACTATGTCATCTACGAAAATCATAGAATAATTACCAAAAATGCTGGCACATGAAGAACAGAAATGACTGCAGGGTTGGTATTTACAGAGTATTTCTATTTCTCTATCTTAAACAATTTTTTCTTCAGATGAAGAGATTCTTTAAGTCAGACAGCTTGTTCATTCAGATAACATACTCATGGGTCGATTGGATATAATCTTCTTTAGAAAGGATTAAAAGCGTTTTTGGAGCACTTAAAGCCATGGCTTTAGATGCTTGGGGTAGGTTTGGAATCCTTAGGATAGTGTATTGTGACAAATGGGAAAAGATCAATGCACAAAGGTCAACTTTATTGATTTTAAGAGATGAGACCATGATATGGATTAGTCATTATGGCTGATCCCTTTTGATCTTTTTAATCCAATCAAGGTTTATGATTCCTCCTCCAAAGAGATCCATTGGAGGATCCTACCCTTTTACCTTTATAGTTTCTTGGATTTAAAACCTCGTAACACCTTAGTGAGATCCCACTCTGGTTCTTGGTGATCCACACCAATTCTAGCCAAGTTTCCGCTTTTATTTTCTGTCTAAGCTTCAATAATTTTACATCACATCATAAGCTCTTTAATATAAAAGAATATGAGCCAAGTTTATCCAAAAACACGACTTAGTTGCTCCGTAATAATAGAACTTATTTAAACTAAATATGTACTTATTAATCAAGTTGAATAGAACACATACACTCTTAATAACCTTTCTTTTTTTTTTTTTTTTTTTTTTCCTTTTTAATGTCAAGTACCACCGGAGGGATATGGCATGGCTAATGTTAAGGTATACCTCGAACAAAGCTACTCTGTGAGTTAAGAAACAAAGGATAATATAATCACTAGACTGAGAACTAATTCAAAAAATCAAAATGAATAAATAAATCTATGTATCAAGTGCCAAAGCCTAAGCAAGCAACTTGTATGTTTGAGCAACTTACATATCTGTGATATGCCATGTGCCATTTAGGCATGTGCAATTGACCAAATTGATATACCTCTTCCTAGTTGGGTCATCTTTTGATTTCCAGCAAGTGTTACTTGCGCTCTGGCTACAAGGATCTGTTGAGCAATCTGAGTCATTTTTTCGCACTTCTCTGGCAATTTGATGAAGACTTTCCACTGCACACACCAAACAAGATATAAATACATCACTTTGTGATCGTGAGAGAAGTTAGTAAATGGTGATCCATTTGACTTCTTCCATTTATCTTGTCAGTTGTGCTAATAAAAGTTAAGTTAGAATGAACCAGCTCATAGGAGATCAAGAATTCAGACATTTGACAAGAAAAGAAATGTGATGCTAGTTGGAAATAGAACAAAGACAGCCAAGTTGGGATGATTTCTGTAAACAATAGAACAGATGGCACTCGATACAAACACCAAATTAGTATCCTGTGTGCTGATCATGGATTCATTTTGGTATCGTATAAAGTTATCATTTGCAAATTACAATGTCTACTACCATAACCAACATACCTCCATTCTCTTCACCTTTAAACTTTAATAAAACAAAAGTGTAAGATAAGATCTAGCAAGGGATCAACCACTATGGACCAACTTTTTTCTATAAAGTTTAACTCGTTATATAAAAAGGGAACTTGAAACATCAATTCGAAGGTTAGCAACTTAGCCTTACAGGAACCATCATGGTATAACCAACAAACTCTCCACGTTCTAGGAAGGGTTGAAAAAATATAACAAAAGCATATGCTAAGGCCTAATAGAGACGCATTATAATATACAAGAAGGACTAACATTACATGTTTACAACCAATGCTTGTCCTTGTTTTGGGAAAGCATTGATGGTTGAATTGGATTCTCCTTCTCGACCCTTATGCACCATGCTTAAATCATGCATGCTACATACTTCCTAAGTTCCTATGTTCCATAGAGTATTCCCCACTTTTCTTTTTGGGTGTCCATTTGAGTTTGCTTTATACCATAAGTTTTTGAGTGCATCTCAGCACATAGCTCCTATGTATTTACAAAAGATATAGTAGGATAAAAATGTAAATTTGGCAAGCTGACTTTACAGTGGTACATTATAATGTACCATTATGTATGTATAATGTACTATTAAATTATAATTTGTCTGAATAATACTTTTTGTGTACTATTATGCATGTAGTGGTACTTTATACCATCTTATACGTTGAATATTTTTCCCCAAAAGACTTACCACCTGTCATCTATTTACATGTAATGGCACATTTTTCATCCTATACGTTTGTTAAACTAATAGGAGCTATGCGCTAAGGGTTAACCTAAGGCCCCGTTTTGTTTGATGTAAAATGTTTTCATGGAAAATGATTTTTCCATTTTTTTCCCATTTTCCTTTGTTTGGTTTGTTAAGGGGTGGAAAACAATTTTTCCAAGGGTGAAAAATTTCGTCCTTAATGATGGAAAACATTTTCCATCTTAAACCAAGAAAAGCTACATTTTCCTCTCTCCTCCTTACCTCCTTTTTTACTTCCCTCTCATTCATCCTTACATTTTCACTCCTATTTTTTATTTTTCTTGAACTTTTCTTGTATGCAACCAAACAAAGGAAAACAAATTTGCAATTGTGCTTTTTCTTAAAAATATGTTTGCCATAAAAACTGATTTTTCATTGAAAATGTTTTATATTAAACCAAATAGGGCCTAAGCTTTTAACACTTTACTCTCATACAGACATACAGTGTCTTTGGTCCCACCAATTTTCTTATGAACTCCACAAGCCAAAAACTAAAAAAAGTAGCTAGTACATTTTTTTATATGGGCAAACAAAAGGAAACCAAAGGAGTACCTAAGCTCAATTCACAACTACAGTACAAATTTTTACATGTATTAGCCTCAAAACAAAAGGGGCCAAAGAGAAGCAATTTTATTGACCTTATCTTACAATTAACTCAAAAAAAAAAAAAAAAAAAAAACCTGATATGAATCTATCAGCCATGATTTAACTTATCTTGATGTATTAGCCTCAAAATAATCTATCCAGTTTTAATTCAATTATATTGTAGTTGTTAATTGAAAACCACAAGATCAGAAAATTTTAGATCACATCACATTAGGGTGAACTGGACATAGCCTAGAGATATCAAAATTCTACAAGTTTACTAATGTGTAATTAAAGATAGCAATGATAATTTTTTTTTGCACTGTTAAACATATAAAAAAGAAATGGGAAGAACAAAAAGGAAAGGAGAAGTACAGAGAAAAAGAAAGAAGTGAAAATAAATCAAGAAAGAAGATCGATAAAAGTCATAGGACTCATAAAGAGGATAGAATAACAAAGGCCTAGTGAATAGTGAAGAGTAGAAAGGACAAGATTTTCTATTCCATTAAAAGAAAATGGTTTCCTTTTGCAAAATAGCAATTTTACTAATTTTCACTCCTTTAAACCACCCCTCAAAAGAAAAAAGAAAAAAAATCGAGAAATATGTTATATCCAACCAAACACTCTCGTAGGCTCGTAGCAGCTTGTATATGTTAAATTCAAGTATAAAGCATACACTATGGGCGGAGTTTGTCCCTTTTTATTTGTCCCATACTCTTTCTTGGAGTATCTCGCATAGTCATATTATAACCCCGTGTACACAAATTTGGCTCATTTGTAATTAAGTGAACTTTGTTCTATGAAGTAATAAAAAAGAACGGAGGGAGTACATAAGTAGCATTTAATCAAGCATTTGATGGGCATAATGTTTAACAACACTCCCATAGTCCCAACTAATACAAAGTACTATAATAATACAGATTATTTCGACTATAAAAGTTGTTTTTATAGTATCTTTATTTGCAAATGATACAGTATATATTAGTACGGGTATATTCTAATTTACACAACAAATCAGGTACATAGAATGGAAAAAACAGAAAGAGTACCATAAATAAAAAAAATAAAAAAAAAGAATTAAACAGCTAACCTTCTTGAGTAGGAGTGGGAGAGCAATCACTGCAAACGCCAAAACCCATAAAAAAAGCTAGTAAAATTACAGCGGCTGTGAAACTGCTGAAACTCAAACTAGCTGCCATTTGCACAGTAGCTTATACTACGAAGAATAAGTTTTTTATTTTTTTTGGGATTGCGCTAATTTGATCATTTTGATGCTTCTAAAAGGCTTTAATTTATAGTAGTAATTGCAGACTTTGAAGTGCCAAGCCAAAGTCAAGTTTTTTCTTTCCCTCTTTTTCTCTTCCGTTTTACTGTGAGATGTGACTTTTGAAAAGGAAATAAAATTCATTTGATTTAAATTTCTGGATGAATAAAACTGACAATCGACTCAATTGAATTGAGGATGACTTTTGAATGGCCACAATAAAATTGTGGTCATTATATTAAATCAAATCATAATCGTTAATTTTAATTGATTAATGTGAACCGTTGATATGATTACTTTTTATTTTTTTAAAAAAAAAGAAATTTGAGCAAGATTTTTTTAAAAATACCACATTCTTATCAGTTTTCGATCTTATCAATTTCTTCTTACTCAGTAATTTTTTTCCTTTACTTCTTTGTTTTAAATTGGATACATATTGCAAAAAATTCAAGCAACCTTAATTGGATGCCAGATTCAGAGGCAACAATTGACTTGATCTAATGCCATATCAGTATATCACTATGCGCAAAAAGCACATACAAAACAGACATGCGGCTTTTGTTATCCCATCTATTGCGAGAAGACAACAATGGTTGAACTTGGAGCCAATAGCAAATAATTATAACCAGTATACGTGGATCACAGGCAAAGATTGAATCATTGAATGAAGAGAAGTAAATGGGAAAAAAATACAGACTAATCAATAAAGAAAAAACTGATCGTGATAGTTTTTACAACTTTTTTTTTTGTCAATTTTTTTAAAAATAAAATAAAAATAAACCATATCAACGGTTTAGGTTAGTCAATATAAATGAATGGTTGTGATTTGTTTTAATAAAATAACCACAATTTTATTGTAGCCATTTGAAAACTATCCTTGAATTGAATTCTAAGAAGTATTGAATTGAGCTGCGTTAGATTATTACGGAAAATGGATCAATTTCAAGCACAACTGATTTCAAGAGGGTTATTATTACGGGTTTTTCGACATATATTCCTGATTTTTTTTTTTTTTTTATTCAACGTTTACTCGTGAACTTTTTAAAATTCATCATATACCCTTATGTTTTAAAAAAATGCACCATATACTTTGATGACTAATGATTGTAAACTTTGTTAATCATTAGGGTTAATTATGATTAGAAACTACCCTAAATACTTTATACCTCCGAAGTCCCCTATATTTTTTTCCCACCCGCAAAACCACCCAAATTTCTTTTTCTTATCCTCAAAATCAATCATTCAGATATGATTATGGAGATTTGGAGTGGTTTCATGATTAGACAAAGGAGAAAAGTGATTTCAAGGATGGAGGGATAGACCTAATGTGGTTTCGATGCATAATTAATTAAATTCCACCCATCTTTTTGTCATTAGGGGTATATGGTGAATTTTTGTAACAATTCAGGGGTATATAGTGAATTTGAAAATTTTCATAAGTATACGGTGATAAACAAAAAAACTCAAGGATATATGGTGAAAAACCCGTTATTATTAACCCACTTTTAAAAGTGGGTTATTATTACGAGTAGTTTTTTTGTTTTATTTTCATTATTTTACAAGAATAGGGCATTTGATATGTGGGAGTGAGAGTTTGGAGAATAGATGATGGAATAAGATTATTATAAGTATAAGGCGGGCTTAAATTAAAAGTGCTTTTTAAGACTACAATTTCTGTTGACTAAAAAGTAAGACTAAAATTTATGTTAGGAAAATGACAACTTTTACATTATATAAGGATTACTTTAGTTACTACCTTGCTTGGATCGGAGGTAATATATTAAGAGGGTAATAAAATTCAAACTTGAAAAAATATAAGTAATTAGATATGTTGTAGGAGACAACTAGACAAAAAAGGAGAGAGATGGAACCCTGGTAATGAGGATATAATTACCCACTCTCCCCTTTAATATAACTATTAACCCCAAAATAAGGGTAAACGTTCTTCTTTCTTTTCATCATACCACACCATAACTACATAATTTTCTTTACAATCACACCATCACTATCTCCTCCTTACTTATATTCACTTTCATTTTGCTTAGTTTGACTTTTATTACCTAGTAATACACCTCTCCCGATCCAAGCATGTCCTTAGGGTAATTTTAACCCATCATACAATAAGTTAATGAAAGTTTGTCTTAATCAAGAATTTGTGTTTGGGAATATATTTTTTGGAATTTATAAAAATGAAACCAATTCTTTGTTTGATAGTAAATGATACTAATATGTAAGGAATATATTTCGGAGTATAAATTTACAAAATTATTCTTACTAAATTTTTTTTTCTTACTTATTTATTAATGACATTTTTGTAATTTTTCTCCATTTCCAATTCCAATCTCCTAATACTTGCCCCCTTGGTATTATTTTGTTGGAAATAGAGGGCATATATTCCCCTTCCCCTTCCCCTTCCCCTTCCCCAACCTCTATTCCCAATCCCATGAAACAAACATAGGAGTTTCTTCTACTTCAGACTACAACTGCCATTCCCACCCCAAATTCCCACATACTAACACCCCTTAAGAGCTCAAAACAACATAACATCCACAAATTATAAAAGCATGCATCCAGGGTGACGGTGAGCCCGAGTAGCCAATCATTGAGCCGGAATAATCCAAGCCCGAAGGACTTTGTCCTTATTACGAGTAGTTTGACTAGTACTAGTTTTAATTTCGGAAAATTGTTACAATAGTTCTTTTATATACCAATTTTATCCAAAAGAACCTTAAAAAATATCTAAACATTGCCAACAAAATTGATCATAATGTCAACATTTCATAGGAAGAAACTATTATGCCCTTACTCATTGGTCTCATTCAAATTAAATGCACATTAATAATAATTAGATCTAAATTTAAAATAATATAATTACATCTAAATTTATAATAAATTAAAGGCAGGTAGCCAGGTGCCAACGCCCAAAATTGGCAGGCACCCCGCACATCCGCGCTAGAACCAGTTGGCCCCAATAGGGTCTGGTTTCGGGCTCTAATTGTGCGTGACGTACAACAGTTTTGGGCATCGGTTGTTCGTTCATACACTTAAATTTTTTGTTAATCTTTAGCTAAAACGGAGTAATAGAGAATTTATTTTGTCTCTGTAATAATTACTAATTTAGACATTAAAGAAAATTTATAGACAAATTAACTAAAATAACTTAAATAACAATGAGTAAAAGATTTAAAGGATTTGAATTGATCACTTGTAAGAGTCATTATAACCAAGCTTAGTTTTAAAAGTTTGTAGAATAGAAAGGTGGTACAAACCAAACGAGGTGTAAAATTTAATTAAATATAAATATCCCGCAGTTAAGTATTTTGATCAGAGAATAAGAGAAACCCCTAGTGAGAGAGAGTCCCCTTCTCCTTCTAAACAACAGCCCCTACTCAACCTCCGATAACGTCTCCTCCACTAACAGCCTCCCCTGTTTCCACCTCCATAATTCCACCTCCTACATCCAAATCTTTCCTTGATGTCCTTCAGAATAAACAAACCCATCCCCTGGCTTCTCAGCGAGCAGCTACTTCCCCCCCTGCTGCTTTTAATGCAGATAAGGAACTTTTGTCCCAATTAATGCTCAAGAGTATGAATCACTCTGCTCGAACTGGATAACGTCTATCATCTCTAAACCCTATGGTAAGTTGTTTTCTTCAGACTTTTATGCAGAAAACCTTACTAAAATTTGGAAACCTAAGTCCCCCATCTCCACCTTCCCTATTGGTAAGGGTTTCTTTATCTCCAAATTCAATCATCAAGAAGAGGCTGACCGCATTCTGAAGTCAGGCCCTTGGTTCATCAATGGAACTTTTATTTCCATAGAAAGATGGAAGCCGGGATTTAAGCCGTCCATGGCTCCTCAAAATAGGTCGGCAGTGTGGGTTGATTTACCTGAACTCCCTGCTGAGATGAATAACATGACAATGTTATCAAAAATAGGAAATGCGATTGGAACCTTTGTCAAAAGGGACAATTCGAGAGGTATTAATTACCTTCGAACAGCGAGAATTTTGGTCTTAATTAATGATGATCTTCCAAAGAAAAACCATATTTGGCTAGGCTCAATCAAGCAGGAAATTTGCTACATCCAATTCCAACAAAAACCATCAGCGACAAAGAGTCAGAAACCGGTCAACCTTTCTAAACCACCAGAAAAATCCACCTCATCAATTCCCTCCACCTCTCAAGTCCGCCCCACAACTTCCACCTCTATTGACACCCGAATTGCCACCCAGAGTGACACCTGGCAAATTGTTGCTACCAAAAGGGACTCCATGTCGTTATCTGATGGACAAAAGAGATTACAAAAGTGGGTCCAGCAAGATAAAGGTGCAAAGTTTAGCTCGTTAGATACGACAAACAAGTTCCAATTGTTGCAATTGGAAACTCAAGTTAGTGGGACCACCAAGCTTGGTAATTCTACTGAAATCCCCCTTATTCTTCTGAACCAAAAATCTTTCCAAAATCCTATTTTCATCCTTCCCAATCCCTTTTCTGACCAGAGCCGCCTGACATTGCCTTGTCACTTCACCCCTTCTCATTTCTCCTTCCCGATATCCGACAGTTTTCAAATTCAACCCACCCTCACTACAACTATGCTTTACCCCGAACATTTTCAGCATAATTCCATCTCACCATCTCTCCTCCTCAGAAAAAATGGAAAACAGACAAAACAAAAGAGAAAAAACCCAAGCCCTCATCCGTGCGATCCAGAGTCGCCGGAATCAGCCCCGCCCGGTGACGGTCACCCTATCGTCAGCGAGGAACCTAATTACCTCCACAAAACCACAATTCACCCCAGCAGAATCCCTGTTCAATCTGCAATCGTTCTATGTTCAAGGAGTTCTGGGATCCTGGCACGCACTCACCCCGGGGGTGGTGCGGGAAATCCTTCTAGCTCCGGCGGAAACAGCTCCGATGTTCTGCAATCTGAAAACAGGGGACGAAACGGATCCCCGTGTGCTGGTTCCGGCTCATATCCCGTCTTTGGCGGATGTAACTCTGATGTGCCCCCCTCTCGGAATTCTCCTAAAATGGTGGATATCGGAGCTCCAGAAATAGTACTCCGGGATGTTCATGCCGTGGGAACTACAAACTCTGGCAGATCCGCAGCCCGTGCTTCCCAAAGAAAGAAAGGCGCTGTCGATTACAAGCGACTGGCTAGTGGTTCAATCCGTCGCCGGAACAAACAATGTGAAGTGGCTCCACCTAACTCGCGAAGCCACTCAGATTCAGCTGCACTGTGGTTGGGGGACGAACAAGGAGACAAACCAGGAAATGTCGGGTATAAAAATCAAGACCAACACGTTGGAAAAGTTCAGTCATTACTCGGGCCAATATGTCACAATCGACAACAATGCGGCCTACGAAACGAAGGAGGAGATGTGCAAATTTCCCGCGATGAAGCCGGGGATGTCAATTCTTCTGTGGCATGCTAGGGGAATAGCTCGCCGGGGATTTAAAAAGAATTTCCGGCAGCTATTGAAGGACCACGATCCGGAAATAGTGATTCTTACGGAAACCAAGGTTCGCAAGTCGGGAGTGAAGGAAATCATCGAGAACTTGCCTTTCAACTCTTTTGAGGTTGTGGATCCGGTTGGTTTATCTGGAGGCATCCTTATAATGTGGAACAGTGGAGTTAATTCTATCACCACGATCTCCAAAGATCGTCATTTTATCCATGCCATAGTGCAGGTAGCCAATCAAGCCTCCTTTTTTATTTCCATAATATATGCTAGTACGTGTTTTAAGGGTAGATTAGAATTGTGGGGGGAATTATTAAATTTGGCGCCTACTATAAATCTCCCTTGGCTTGTATGTGGTGACTTTAATGATATTTGCTTTGCTCACGAGAAGTGGGGTGGGAACCCCCATCCCATAACTCAAATGAGAGCATACAAGGACACAATGGACATGTGTAACCTCTTGGATTTGGGCTATACTGGCCACAAATACACTTGGTTTAATAAAAGGAGGAATACTCCAATTTTTGAAAGACTCGACAGATTTTGGGCCTCCCCTTCTTGGATCCAGCTTTTTCAAGAAGCGGTAGTCCAAAATCTACCGAGAATGTCGTCGGATCACAATCCTTTGTTACTTTCTCTTGACAAAAGGGTTCAAGTACCGGGAGAAAAACCTTTCCGGTTCGAACCGATGTGGTTTTCGGTCCCAGAATTCGAACCTTTTGTTTCCAAGCAATGGATTGATATCTCTTCCAATTTGCCTTCTAAGCTTAATGATCTTTCTAAGTCTATGTTAAGTTGGGCCTCCACAAACTTTGCTCCTATTCAAAAACAGATAAAAAGAGTCAAAGCAAGGATTGAAGGGGCCCAACTAGCTTTTCAAAATAACCCTCAAAATGCTTTTCTATTTGACTTAGAAAGATCATTATCGGAAGAGTTAAATACTCTTCTTGATCAAGAAGAAATGTATTGGGCGACTAGAGCAAGAACGGATTGGCTCATTAATGGAGATAAAAATACAAAGTTTTTTCATCTCACCTAGACCATCCGGAAAAAAAGGAACAAAATTTCAGCTCTTAAAAATGATGTAGGGGAGTGGATATCTGATCCTTCTCAAATTCATGATCTTATTGTTCAACATTTCTCCTCGCTCTTCAAAACTGATAATATCCATCTTCCAACCCTCCCAAATTCTTTGGAACACATCAATTGCTCCCTGCCCCCTAGCCTGATGGAATTCAAGGAAGCAGTTTTCTCTATTGGGCCCTTAAAAGCTCCTGGGGAGGACGACTTCCATGCCATTTTCTTCCATAAATTCTGGGATTTTGTTCACCAAGATTGCTTCAATCTAATTTAATCCATCTTTCAGTCTAAGCACTTACCTCCATCCCTAAATAAAACTGTCATATGCCTTATCCCAAAAATCCAAAGCCCAACCCACATTTCAAGCTTTAGGCCCATAAGCCTTGTCAATTGTTGTTACAAATTCGTGTCAAAAATTTTGGTAAATAGAATTAGACCTCATCTAAATTCTATTATCTCCCCGAACCAAAATAGCTTCCTCCCGGGTCGTGGTACCGAAGTTAATTACATAATTGCAACCGAGATTATCCATTCCATGGGAAAAAAAGGGGGAAGAAAGGGGGTTTTTGCTCTAAAAATTGATCTCGAAAAGGCATATGATAGGCTTGAGTGGCCGTTTGTAAGGCATTGTCTTCTCTATTTTAATTTCTCCCTCGACACGATTGATTTAATTATGAGTTGTGTCACCTCCGTCTCCTCTTCTATCCTTATAAATGGTCATCTTTCTAAATGCTTCTCTCCTTCTAGAGGCCTCCGTCAAGGAGACCCCCTTTCCCCTTATCTTTTCATCATTTGTTTGGAGTACCTCTCAAGAATGATCCATAAAGAGTGTGACATCAAAAATTGGAGCCCTTTCCGTTTTAGGGGAGGGAAAACATGCATCTCCCACCTTCTATTCGCGGATGATGTTCTTTTATTTGGACAAACCGACAAAAAAACTCTCAAGTCTCTCATCAACACCCTTTCCTCCTTTTTCAAGCTTTCCGGCCAAAAGATGAATGCTCAAAAAAGTTCAATTTTGTTTTCCCCAAACACCCCTCAGTCCATGATAGATGAGTTTGAACAAGAGTTAGATGTCACGGCCACCAAGGATCTAGGTAAGTACCTAGGCTTCCCTCTATCCTCAAAAAAACCAACCAAAAGAAATCTCCATGACTTGGTGGACAAAATTGGTAGTAAGTTGGCTTCTGGGAAGAGTAGAACCCTATCAAAAGCTGGGAGACAAATTCTTATCCAATCTACCCTCCAAGCAATCCCTCGATACCTTATGCAATCTATTTGGATGCCTCAATATGTTCACAAGAAGTTGGATTCAATTTGCTCCAACTTCCTTTGGGGAAGTTCAAGTGACAAAAAGAATATCACATGGGTTTCTTGGGATAAGGTTTGTAGGCCTAAAGACATGGGTGGGCTGGGCTTTATTAGGCATCATCATCTGAATTATGTTGCCCTTGCAAAGCTTTGTTGGTTGGTATATAATAATAAGGGTTGGGCTGCTCATATCTTAAGGGAGATATATATTGATGGCAAGCCTAACCCCACCCCCTTCACGAAAGGATCTTTTATTTGGAAAGGCTTGGGAAAGGTGTGGCCTTTTTTTCAGAGCAGCATTGTTTGGGATGTGGGAGATGGATTTGAGATTAGCCTGTGGGAGGATAGATGGTTGCTCAAGTCTAATTTCAGATAGCGCTTTGTTGGGCCTATAAACTGTAATTCTCTCCATCTTTCTCTTTATGCTATCAACCAGTGCTCTAAACATCAGTTGGAATGCCTTATCTCCTTCCAAATTTCTGATGATCTCTTCCACCTCATTCGCTCAGTGTTCCATAATTCAACCCATGACCTCCACTTCTCTTCTTGGTCCTTTAAAGGAAAATTCGACTCATCCAAAGCTAAATTAGCCATTCAAAATCTGCAACTCTCCTCTGCCCCAGTGCTTAACTGGAATCAAATTTGGCAGTCACAGTCTTTTACCAAAATAAAATCCTTTCTATGGCTTCTAGCTTGGGAAAGAATTCCTCACAGAAAAAATCTCCACCAGAGAATCAACCATATTTCTCCAAATTGTCTCTTCTGTCCTGCATATGAAGAATCCTGCTGTCATATCTTTTTGCATTGCTCTCGTGCAAGGGAATTCTGGCACCTTTTACCTTGCCCTGTAACTTTCTGTACCAATATAACTTGGCAAGATTGGTTGTTTCAAAATCTCAAATGCAAGGATATGACATGTTGGTCAATTCCTTGGAATGTGATCTTCTGTTTTGCTATTTGGCATATCTGGTTAAGGCGTAATGCTTGGTATTTTTCTCAATCAAACACCCCCATCTCAAAAGTAATCCACCAGTGTATTTGGGCTGCTTCGGAGTTCTACTTTTCTTCTGAGTGCAACAATGAAAGTCTAAAGCCCATTCCTACTCACTGGTCTCCTCCCCCTCCAAATTTCTTCAAAATCAATTGTGATGCTTCGTTTCTGAGCTCCACTAAAGAATCGTGTTGTGCTGTAGTTTGCAGGGACAGTCTGGGTGCCTGGGTTGTTGGTTTAGTATGGAGAGGCTATCATGCATCTAGTCATGATGCAGAATTAAAAGCCATTGAACTAGCGCTTAATTTGATCAAATCAAGAAACTGGCAGAATATAGCTGTTTATTCAGATGCTAAAAGGGTAGTAGATGAGATCATGGCCCCTCACTGTGAATCTAATGTTCCTTCAATGTTATCGAAATGCAGGGACCTACGAATGGAACTCCATGTGGATATGCACTTTGAGAAAAGGCAGAGTAATGCAGTAGCAGACGTGTTAGCCAGGGATGCAAGAAGTAATCTGGAGAGCCTATATGAAACTTGTATTTTGTCTAATCCTCCAGAAATTTGTATTAGTGCTTTTGAGAGAGACCAAACTCTTTGTAGGGAAAACTCTAATTCTGATTTGGCCGGTGATGTCCCAGCAACTTCTGTTTGTAATATTGCTAACCTTTAAGTAATGCATCCCTAATTTCAAAAAAAAAAAGTATTTTGATCACAATTGTTTAGTATATACTATGGAGTATCATTATTATGAAAGCAAACCTAGCGAGAATGAACTAAATATGAGAGCATTTTAATCAAATTGTTGCAACTAAAAATAAACGGAAGAAATATTATACATAAACACAAATAAAGTTTGAAATAACAAGACTTTTATTTGTAGTTGTAAATAGAATTGTAAAAAACTGACGGATTCAAAAATAAAGGAAACCAAATATAAATTGACTTGATAGTTGTTCCCTATCCAATATGTATGGATACACTGCATGTCATGAGCCATATCACATCCATTCAATGCCAGACTCAGGAATCAGGACCCTTCCTCGAAGAAAAACTTTCTAATTGAGAAATTAAACGTAAATGATAACATTACACACTAGATAATCCCGTAGAATAGAAATTCTTATTATTCAAGCTATGTAGGGTACGTAGTAGTTGTGTATCCTCCACTACTTTTTCTGATATTTTAATGCTATTGACTCCCAAGTCCACGATTTCCTGTTTAGGATAACTTGTATTTTTCCAACTTTATTAGATGGTGTGATTGAATGAGACAATACGCTTTATTGTATGGAGAAAGAATGACATACGGAGTAATAATTTAAGAAAAGGAGGGGCACAAAGCAAGCTAAGATCAATAGTAACAAAGACGTACGGAGTAATAATTTAAGAAAAGGAGGGGCACAAAGCAAGCTAAGATCAATAGTAACAAAGACGGGATTTGATTTCAGATTTAATGATCCGAGAACCTTAGCATATATACTGACCATACATTATATCTCTATAGATGAGTATACAATATATTTTCGATCACAATCTATATAAGTATGTCCGATTGTCCTTTAAACTACGTATGTCTAGCAAAAATGTTCTTCATGGTTGTCCATGTATGCTTTAATAGGAATAATTATCAACTGGATAAAGATCACGTAGAGACGAGGAAGTCGATAACTCGACCATAGGTACACTAGGAGAGTGTAATAGGCTTTGAGTATCGGTTTCGATTGTTTGGCTTTGCCTACTCTTAGATGATCCATACACCCACTCATGAACATATGAGTTATTTGGCTCTAGAATTAGTTCTTCTACCTCTATGTTTCCTTCAAGCATGCTCAACGCCTTGGACATTGTTGGCCTAAGCGCCGGAGACGGGTTAATGCATAATAATGCAACCTTAATTATTGTTAACACTTCGTCTTCATTGTAATCTGTCCCCAATCTTGGATCCACCAGTTCTATCAATTTCCCATTTTGTTGAAGAACAAAAGCCTGGGAAGTAAAATTTAAGACGTGTTTATCTCTTCATGTACCAAAACTTAAAGACCTTACCATTGCTTTTACCTAATAGCATCATGCATGCTATCTCATCTAGATTTAGTTATCACGTTAATAGTTTAAATGACTATAATTCCAAATGGAGCATTTAATAAGCTAAGATTTCTATGTTACTGAACAAAAGAAAAAAAGAATTACCAAATCCAGGAGACAAAAAAGATCTCCACTTGGTTCAAACTTCATGTTGCTTCTTCCGGCTACAATTTCTAACGCGACAACCCCAAAGCTGTAAACATCCGCCTTCTCTGTTAAGTAACCCCGCATTGCATATTCTGGAGCCATGTATCCTCTATAAATCGAAATTATAACAAAAGATTTCAGATAAACATGTTGGCCTTGTTTAATGAAAAAATCACGAAGACCAAATACAAACATCCGCCTTCTTTGTCACATAATAGTGAAATATAATGAGATGGTCCGGTCTAGACAACTTACATTGTTCCTGCAATCCTAGTGCTGATATGAGTATTATCTTCTTCATTGAGCTTTGCCAATCCAAAGTCGGAGATTTTTGGGTTAAGGTCACGATCAAGCAAAACATTTGTAGCTTTGATATCTCTATGAACAATTTTTATTGTTGATTCGTCGTGCAGGAAGGCCAGACCCCTTGCTATGCCTACACAAATCCTTTTCCTAGTAGGCCAATCGAATCTCAAGTGACCACCTTCCTCTGTAACATAATTCAGTTAAAATGTTACGCGACTTGTGTTGATACAGACAGTATATAGCTAGCTAGGATCAAATATACATAGTACATACCGAACAAAGCATGTCCAAGGTCATTGTTCTCCAAGTATTCATAAACCAAGAAAAGTTGGCTAGTATCAACGCTACAACCATACAGTCTTACAAGATTTGGATGGCATAAGGTAGAAATAATACCAATTTCATTTACAAATTCTCGGTTCCCTTGGGATGATCTTGAAGAAAGTTGTTTCACAGCAATATCAGTACCATCCAACAATTTCCCCTGCACATAAATACAAGGTTTAATTTTCGAGTCTTGATAGAGTTGTCCAAGAATAAAAATGCAGGACACTTAATGATTTTCTAGCAGTAAAATTATCGCGAGAAAGAAAGAATAATAATAGGCAGATAGACCTTGTACACACAACCAAAGCCACCTTCTCCAATCTTGTTAGATGCACTGAAGTTGTTACAAGCAGTCTTGATTTGTTTGTAAGTGAATAAACTTATTTGTGGATTTTGTCCTAGGAGATCTGATCAAGAAAAAATGTCAATTTAACCATGTTTAACAGAAATTAAACACACACAATAAAATGGCAAGTCTTCTTCGGACAAACACATGTACTTACCTTGTTCCCTTGATGCTATTAATTCCATACGGCGTTTCCACCAGAGTATACCAAGAACAATATTGATTACACACAGTGTAGCCCCAATAAAGATCCATAAGAGTATTTTCCAATTAAAAGGAGGGTTGAACTCTACAAGAAATGACACGACGAACAGCTTAAATATCTAAATTAAGACAGACAGAATGAAGAAAATGATATTAGGCATTAGCATTATGTCAATCAAAAGAAATCCCGATGTGTGCATGCATATATATTCACCTGACTCCACTGAAATAGCTGAGATAAGAGGACCATAATTGCCTCTTACCGGGATCTGCCAGCTCCCTTTCCCTGCGTAGTAGAAGCGAATTTCTACATAATTGGTTACGGCTACATGTGGAAAAGATTTAATGAGCGCCTTACTCGTTCCATTCGCTTCCTTCTCTATATTAAAGTCCTTGGCAACCAACTTCTCCTGCACCAAAATTCATGTCTATGAAATGCTCTCAAACAGGAATACTTTTAAGTAATTAATAATACTCCTTAATTTGTAAATGCTTTTGTTAGAAACCTGGATATAAATATCAAAAAATCGTCTCCCAAGACTCACAAACGAACTGTTGTCAGCAAAGACGATCTCAGAAAAGTATAGTGTCACAGTGTAGTTCCCTTTTGCCAGGCAACGACCATAATAAGTGAGAGATGTAGCAGCAAGTCTTGCATCTTTATAAAGCTCTGTATCATTCATCTGTAGTGTAGATTTGTTTTCTGCTATATAAAGATCAGTAGGAAGTCTACGATTCCAGAACTCTCCGCTACTGCTGTATCCCCACTCTGCTTTTTTCGGAACAAATTTAGCTGCACCATCAGACTCATTATCTTGTTCAAAGGTAGTTTTTCCAATCCTAGCTTCTTCTCCTCCACAGTTGATATGCAATGAATACCGAGCTTCACAATGAGAAAACTATCATTAGAATCTCAAGCTAAGCCAGCTTCTTTCATCCTTGCTCCAACCACACGAAATCAGATGATTATATTATTGACAGATCAGGATAGGTGCATAGACATTAAGGTGTCACATGCTTTTATTCCTATATAGCTCAAGATAACAAGGACGCGACTAAAAGATCATTTACCTTTAGAACATTTCAAGTTTGTTAGGCATGCGCTTGTATCTCTTTTGTGGATTTCAGCAACCAAAAAGACATCATAATTCATGCATCAGCTTCAACAAACTTGTATTATACATGTAAAACAAATGGAAAAAAATAAAATTTACTTACAAGTTCGTTTTGAAGTCCCTTGCATTGCTTCTGTACAAGTTTCTGAATAGAAAGGAAGGAAAGAATGAATCAGTTTTCAACTAATGAAGTATACCAAAAAGTTATAAAATACCCTCAAGACGATGTATTCATGTAGATATTAATGTACACTTACAGAGTTGATCTATCACAATGAGAAGTAGCATTAAAATTGTTGTAAGAAAGGTCTATATGGCTGAAAGGAAAAAATAAAATATAATAAAATTAGATTCCAAAGTACAAAAGCATCTATCACAACTAAATCTAAGAATAATTTGTGACATTAAGGTTGTAAGCCCAAACCTACTGTCATCTGTGTCAGTGATCGAGCTGGGAATGGTTCCAGTTAACATATTGCTTGTCAGAAACCTAAACATAAGCAGTCAGATAAATGCTTAATACATAAAAATACACTAGAGGAAAAATTTATACAGGATCATATAAAATATGGTGGACTAAACTTTACTGAAATTAAGCTTGTTCTAGCTAGGCTGAAAATATTGTGGAACAACTTGGGCATTTTCTAGGCTGTAGAAGAGGTTTCTAGATATTTTTAGTTGTACAGTCATGTGAGAGTAGTTGCTTACAGTTTTCGCAATGAGTACAAATATAGGAAACTATCTGGAACGGCGCCTGTTAACTTGTTGAAGCTAAGATCCCTGCAATATAGCAACAAAGAATGTAAAAAAAATTATATTTAAAATGCAGAGAAGTAGATCAGTAGATGCATAGGAGTATATACAAAGAAAAAGAAAGGAAGATGAACTACAGTTGGACCAATTGTGGCATATTGCGTCCGATGTATGAAGGGATAACCCCAGTAATGTTACAGCTCCTTAAAACCCTGTGAAATTAAATATAAAGTACTTGCTCAAGATACTGTGTTCCAATTTTATTTTATTTTCAATTTTCTGAATTAGTTCTGTATATATATGAAGAAAAATGACTCACAGTGTATTCAGTCCATTCAAATTTTCAAATGGTGGAAATTCAGAACCATCTCCATTCAAATCAGTGATTCTCCTGCAGACAAATATGTGAGTAATACAGTAACATGTATGCTTTAATTTGGAAGTATAAGAAAGCTATATAAATAGGGATGTGTAGATAACTTACAGTTCCTGTAAATTATTCAGAAGAGAAATACTAGGTGGGATGGGCCCTTCAAAGCCACTACCTTGAATTTCTCTGAAAACAGAATAATTTAGATGGATCAGAATCATTTTCTGGAACATATGCAGAGTTAGTGTTCTCAACAAACAAACTTACAGGGCTTGGAGTTTTGTCCAACTCTGAAAAAAATCAGGCAAGCGCCCGCTGAAGTTGTTACTGCTTAATCGACTACAACACATGGGAGATTAGACTTATAAGACGGAAAATGAGTTAGTCTATGATAAGTTATATGGTAAAGGAGCTCAAGTATCAAATTAAGGAAATAAGTGTTTTATCTAAGACATCTAATCTCAATTGACAGTGTATACTTACAGTTCTGTTAAATTATTTAGGTTCTTTAACTCGACAGGCAAGGACCCTGTAAGTGCATTGTCAGTTAGAGTTCTTCCATCCAAGAGTACATGCAAGTTCAAAGAACACAAAAGAAGTTTAGTAGCTAGTATTAGTATAGAGTAAATGCTACAAAAAATACCTTAACTATATCTTAATAAGTAGAAATTTGACCTACAGGTTGCTCAAGTTGATCAGTTTTCCAAGTTCAGGAGGAATAGTTCCGTTGAATTGATTACTCTCAAGGCTTCTGAATAATTTGGTGTCGCGTGTTCAAAAAAGAAATGAAACATTGTAAGAAACATGCACAACCTTGTTTAATGTGTGGTGAAAAGGGAACTAAAAGTGAGGATAGCATACAAATATGTAAGGGTGCTAAAATTTCCCAAGTAATCAGGAATAGGTCCTGACAAGCGATTTGCAAAAAGAGACCTGCAATAACAGACAACATCCCTTTTGCATATCAGAATTCAAGCACACAGAAACATTATTGGATCATGAAAATTAATATGGCCAGTTTCTTACAAGAATTTCAACTTTGTAGCTGTCCATTCTCGTGGGATAGTTCCAGTAAGGAGACTCCGTGAAAGGTCTCTAACAATATACAAGGAATAGATTATTGTCATATATAAATACCATCATTCATTATGCAAAAAAACTTACAAAAGTGTAACTGAGAGAGTCTTCCTACAAGGTTGTTAGGTAAGACAAATTTGCAAGATATCTTGGAAGTACGCCACTAAGACTTTGGCCCTTCCATGAACTGTTTTACAGCAAAGAAAAACTTTGTGTAAGAGTAAATGAATCAATCTAACAAGATAAAGAAGAAGATCAGAAAGACACTATTTAAGCATCTTATAATTGCTCTTACATGTTTGTCACATGTGTTACACCATCAATGCATGAACAAGATACTTGGTTGACATAACTATGCCTGCTCGGATCAACTTCTGTAAACCAGCAGGTGTTGTTTTTGTCACAAGGATCCTTTTTACAGTTATTCATGTCAGGCTTCTTCAATTCTTTAGCAACTTCCAGAAGGGCAATCACTGCATATAATACGGAGTAACATATTATTCAACGTTCTGAGCTTAAGATAGAGTATAGAAAGTTGGACATACCTCCCTGTCCATTAAGGCCTGTGTTAGTCCTCGTATGTATCAACTTACAACCACTTAACCACACGAGGCCTTATCAAAGCATAATTCATCTTTCAATCTTTGTATATAGGTATCTTTGTTCTGTCCATAATTATGTATGAAATTCCAAACAAAAAAAAGAAACTTTTTTTTCTAGCATCATGCACTAATTAATATACATTGCATATGTAAGAATCCTACCACTAACTACAACCTCTTAAATCGTAAAAAGTTGTAATAAATACTTATAGACCTGTATGTTTTACATGCTGCATTATCAAGATTAAATTTCACTGTTGCATTGATAGATATGTTTTTATTGCACAAGTTCTAGACATCTGCTGTTACAGCATTCAGAAATCGCAGCAGGGTCAAAACACTGGTTCATTCACACGTACCGATTTACTAATAGTAATTGATGACTGCTATCTTTTTTCACCAGACACTATTCTTAAATGACTTATAGCTTACAGTAAGTTTATAGGGGATATGACAGGCCAAAGAGGAGAAAAATAAGAATTTTGTGACGTCTTAAGCTCATTAACTATCTTCATACGTTCATACGAGGGAACATTGAAACAGGATTCAAACTAACATATAGTCCTCTTTTGATCTAGAATTAGTTACCACATTGTCTCAACCTTTACAGTTAGGTTGTAACGCCTTATTCTTACATGACCAAAAAGAGGTTTACAAGGATAATGACAGTCAAATACAACGTAGCAGACAAAACAGAATTTTGGTACACATTAAATTCATTAATTTCATACCAGGGACTATACTCCCTTTAATCAGAAACCAAATAAAATGCATATATATAGGAATTTCGTTATAAAATTAGAATAGTCTTATATGATCTGAAATGTCCTTTAGAATACTAGCTATACATTGGTACATCTCTTGATTCATACACAATTCAACAAAGTTGAAAAAGTCTCAAGGACAATAACGTTTCAAATTTGGATTATAATTTATTAATGATTAATCAAAACATTTCATTCAAATGTCCCCAATAATCTTTTTATGAAGCATGTTATAATTGCACTACCTTTTTGAACTATTAAAGATAAGATAAGAGCAACTTGCCAATGTGTTATTAGTATATACATCACAATAGACAAATACTAGATGATACATATAACCTGTGTATGAGTTGAGAATAAAGTCAATACGTACACCCGAGTTAAGACTAATTGTCCCACATGTATGAAAGAGAAGAAGGAAATGACTAAAAATCTAACATACAAGTTTAATGGGCACGAATCAACAATTGGTTATAGGATAGAACTTTGCTGAGCTTACATGGAGTCAGACTCTCCTTCGTTCGATCTGGGTTGTTCTTGCCTAGTGAAGATAGATTTATTCATCTAGTATGAAATCATATTGGACTTGTATATGCTTCGATTCTCTTTGGATGAATATTAATGAAAAGTTTATTTGAACTTGGATTGATGCATGTCATGATGTCAACATGTCAATAGCTTAGTTAGACTACATGCATCATGCATGCAGAGACATACCCCCATGCATGATATGATCAAAACTCACTTCGCCCATGGAATATAAACTACAAGTCAACATTTGAGAGTAGAGAGGAGCTGAGTTTAACACTTGTTGAGACTAGGGAGGAGTTAAGGAAATCCCCTACTCTCAAGTACGTGGTAGGGCTTGAATTGAACTCGTGATCCCAAAGTCACAAATTGAGTTTTCCACCATACTTGTTTGTTACTTATATAATTAGTTAATTACATACAAGCTAAGTTAGGGTCCTGTTGTTGTAAATATACATACAAGACCTAACCTATAAGAAGATGAGAAGAAATGAAGCAATAAACTCAAAAAAAGGGAGTAATACAAAAAAGAAGAAATGAGTGAAAATGCTAGCTAACCTTCTTGAGGAGGTGTGTTTGGTGCGCAAACATCTGTAGCTGCGCTGAAATGCGCAAGCAGAAGCAACATGAAAAAGAACATACTACTATTTGAAGTGGAATTTCTGCCTGATAATAATGCCATTTAATTTCCAGGTGAGTACTTCTCTGTCTTTTTTGTGTTAAAAGTTGTGCGCTGCCAAAGAAATTTTATTTATAGACTAGAATATTGTTTGAAAATTACACCCAAAATATCATTATTTAGTCATAATTATGAATAAGAGGTACGACCATATGATATGACAAACTCACAAAGGTCCCAATTGTCATTTTTTTTTTTTTTTGTTTTTCCAAATAATTGCCAAACAAGTTCTACTATTTTTTGCGTCGAAAATAATTAATAATAATACGGATCTGTTCACATTTACTAAACTGAGCTGACAAAAATGAATATTTTATTAGAGAAGGAAATTAGAAGCTAAAATGAACTGATTGAAGCTAAAGTGAACATAAATTAAGCTGAACCGAACAAACCCTAAAGTAGATTGGTATATGCAAACCAAAGATCGAATAATACGTTGACCGGTGAAATGAAATTAGATATATACTTTATTTTATAAATATGTAGCTGCTGACTTTTGCTTTATACACGTACTAATTTAAACGATTTTTTGAGCAAAATCTTATATGGGGTACAGTGTTTAAGTGTTGCTACAATACAGTACCTTGGAATAAATTGAGGCTTCATTACAATTCCAATAAGGCAAGGAAAGTCACATATAATCTAATTCGATTAATAATCACGTAGATTGTAGTATTTGCTCATATTCTACCTGTCAAATTAGTCATTATGACTTACATTAAATAACTTACAATTTTCCATACGTAACACATAATAAAATACTAATCATAATCCAACGGTGTTAATTAAGATTTGATGGATAAAATGTACGTGTTCGATTATTTCTGCAGGTCTAATATGGATTGCTCTATAAATATTTTTTTTTTATTAAATTAAAGAATAAAGAATATTATTACGTACTAATCTAAATCAAAACAGGCTTCTAAAGTTCTAACGCTAAGTATCAAAGTCAAAGGCAAATAATTGACAATTGTGTACTTGATTTTGAAAAATAGTATTAATATTATAAAAATTTACGTGCATGCCCCAAATTGGTAGGGCTTTGATCTAACTATCAATTAGTGTGTATTTCAAACAATGTTCCCAAGTTATAAATTCATCATATTACTAGTTTACTACGTACATGAGTTTCAAATCATAAAAAACGAAATATAAGAATTGGAGTAGCAAAGAAATAAAAGAACGAGAAAAAAACATCAAGGATGATGAGATCCATGGAAAAGAAGAGTACGTAAAAGTATCATCATATGATCCATATACTTTAAACCCAGAATTTATAGTTTGTATACGGAGTATACGTGTGAGGCCTATCGATAAATATAGTTTAAAACTCCAAATATCGAAATTATTAAAAAAAAAAAAGAAAAAAGAAAAAAGAATGGAGAAAATATATCATTATAACTTTATATGCCAAAGGTCATCAATATCAATACTATATACTAATAGAGAGACCGGAAGTGACACATGTCATCTCCTGGTTAAATTTTTTTGCTATGGTATATTATTATATAAAATATCTTTCCTATTTTAAAGTAACATATTTCTTTCATATAAATAATTATGTACCTTTATAATAGGATTTATAAATCACAATAAACTTATATAAGGTAATATCTTTTTAAAAAAAAACTAATATACTGTAATATATATTAAAATGATATGATTAACTAAGATTTTTATAATATATTTTTGTTGTAATAAAATTCAAGTTGTATTATTGATTGTATGTATAAACATATATATCTATTTTGGCAAAGACCGTGCGTTGCACGGGATCTAAGTTAGTTCTACTATAAAATAGAATATTAATGCTCCTCTATAATATGTGTGCAAATTCCTAAATTGTATTTATATTCTAGCTACTTAAGCAAGATGCTACCAACCTTAACTTCTACCCCCTTCTTAATTATGAAGTCAAAATAGTGTAACCTGTAAATTGTGTACGTGAAAACTAAGATTCAACTTAGTGACATCTTCATAACGCAAGCATGACATAATCATTTCTCCTAATTTAAAAGCAGTAGACCAGCCACAGAGGTTTTCCCATTGATCTACTCTCTAGTACTCTGTAATTAAGATCACTGTACTGCACCTAAAACTCGACAGTAGACTACTGAATTTCGCGTTTGGTTTTCCCATTACATGTAATTGTCCTAAACAGATTACTTGCTACTTGATCACAATCCTCGAACCGTTCACAAAATACACATGTACACTATCACGGATTCATGGTGATCACAATACTTGAATTGAGCAAGTGGTTGAGGCTCTTGGATAATTCTTTAATGTAGTCTCAATCGACGTCTGATCTGGAATTGGAATCCTAGATTCTTGGGCTCGAAATATGACCAATTCCTCCAAAACTAATGCTTGTCTTAGGAAAAACTTGGTTATTTCTACTTCCCGGTTAAATAATCCATAGTACTCTTTTATCACTATTCTTTTAAGATGATACCTGCAACATGAAGGAATTGCGCGAGCAGCTCTGAAACACTCTAGTTCCAACTCCAGTAACTCGCTTTTATATCCAGAGTATACGAAGTATTCACGAGGATCAGAACTCATAAGCCCCTGCAAATTATTAGTAGACAACAATCAAAAACATAATTTGCTTACAGTTGATTAAGAGCTAATGCAACATTAACTATACATGATGCATTGCACTTGTGTAAATAATACCGAAACCATACACTTACAGTGCACTTACCCATGGTAAAATAAGTGTTTCTAAGACGGGCGAACTGAAAAGAAGTGGCAGCAACAACTTATCCCAGTAGTGATTTTCACCAGAAAAAGACAGCTCCAGATGCTTCAGATTATGAAACACAGGCAGTTGATCCGTTAGGACATTTTCGTTATCACAGTCAAATCCCTTCAGCCAAAGGTGAACATTTGACAACCAGCTGGTCAATTGCATGATTCACAAAATAACAAAAAAAATAATTTAGCTATAAACAGAGTTTAGATCAGAGTGACTTACCAGAAAGAACCAGCCAAGCAAAGACAAATGTTGAACATAAGACAAGGGTTTGATGAGGGTACTTATCTGCTTAAAAGAAAACTGAATTTCCTCATGTAATAAGATATCAGGGATGGTTAGTGCTTCTTTAACAAAACAAGGAATCTTGGGGATTGAGTACATGCATCTTGAATTATCCATGAATTCAAGGAACTCCGAATCAGGATAGCTGAAATGCACCAACTCATTGTAATCACGCGCAATACTCTCAAGTCTATTCATATACATACACAATCTCCGAAGGGAAGTTGGATAGATAGATGTGTTGTGGATATGGTTTGGTAAGGCTTGAAATGTGAGGTCTTCAAGTGAGGGGCAGCTTGAAACTAGCCTGGGCAGAAGGTCATCATCAGGAATGAATGAAGTGAGCAAGAGTAGTTGTTTCAAGTTTGGAAGTCGATAAACTGGCATAGTGATTACTTGATCAAGACCAATGTTAACCTGAAGCTTCAACACCTCCAATGTTTCACATGTGAATATAGCCGGGGGCAACTGAGCTTTATCTGGTTTCTTCACCAGAATGCAGAGGTCCAGCTCCCTAAGGCCAGAAAAAGTCAATGGAAAAGAGATCCATTTTTTAAGATGTGTGAACTTCAAGTCAAGGAGATGGCGACAACCATTAGAGTACGGGTTCACACGGCCTGCTCTGCTGATATGAAGTCTAAACCTTTTGAGATGCTGAGAACGATATTGTTGGAGGACAGTATTGACAAAGGTGACAAAAGTGGGCAAACGCTGAATTGCAGATGGGTGTTTCAATGCTTTCAAACAATGTGATGTAGGTAAACCGTCGAAATCGAGGCTTGTAATTAAAGGGAAAACCCTCCTTATTCGCTTAGAGATGACAGACAGAGAAGCTGCATCCTTGGTAGGAAGCAGAGATAGAATCTTAATCAACAAATCATCAGGTAAACTGGTGAGCCTATCTACCCTTGTTCTAACGTTGCGATTTTGCACTTCCTGTGAGAAAATTATAGTGGTACAGTAATCAGACAGGGTTTTGTACTCAAACACATACATAAACTTGATCTCTGAATAGAGATCAACAATAAAAATTAGAGGATATTGTGTCAATTATTAATTTGTGGGCCTAGATTCACAATATAAGCGTTTAAACCAAAGAACATAAACCTAAAAGATATAAAGAACATGTAATACACTCAAAAATAATGGTGGGCAATGGACATGGTCTAATCTCAATGCATGCATAAAAAAACATACAAGTATATCCAAAAGAAAAAGAAATGAACATATATAAAGTTCAACTACACCCAAAGAACAAGTTCCATTTATATTCATTTTTTAAAATAAAAAAGTCCAATTGAGAAGATCATAGTTAAAAGAACAAGAACATAATCTTCAACCTTAAGACACAAATCCGAACATATAGTTCATAATCAAAAGAACATGATCGGTGATTCTTTTCATCTTGGCAAAATATAATTCAACGCCGAAAACATAGTTTGTCATTCTTGGTCAGGTGAACGATTTAATTTGCGCTATAACGTAACATAATCTCAGACTTCCCTAAATTATGGAATTATTATAAATTGCTTTGACTGATATATACTAATTTGGAAAGTGCATTTAATCACAAATTCACAATAACAATCAGAAGATTATTTGATTTAATCACACATTCACAATAACAATCAGAGAATAATTTGGAAACTGATATCGAATCCGAATTAGCCTAAAAGAAAAAAAAAAAAAAAAAAAAAAAAGATAAATTATCACACTTTTCCTCTAGCAAATTATATAGTAAATGCAAATTTAAACATCCCATGAACAAGAACATTAATTTTTAAACCCAAATTCACGTATATATATCATTCTGAATTCGTAATGTATAGATTGTTGTATCAAAGAAAATTAAAATTACTGAAATGAAATCAATGATCACGAAATTTATAACGAATCCTAAAGTTACTACTCAAAATGTCAGATTTAATTAGGGTTTTATAATAATCAACAAAATCATTATGATTGAATAAATTAATGGAAGAAAGATTCATATTAATAAGTACAAACCCAAATTTGCAACTCAGAATTAATAACAAACCCTAATTTTTTTAGTTGATCGAAAATACAGTACAAGAAAATTGAGTTGGGAGTGAGGAGAGAAAATTACCATGGCTGCTGATAGCGGGAGAAAACCAGAGTGTATTTGCAAACCCTTTTACGTACTACTACTTTTTTTTGCTTCTCGACGTATTTAAATTTTTAAAGGCAATGTTTATTTCACTTCTTATTTATTTTTTTTAAAATATTTAAAAATAAATTTCACCTCTAAGTCAAAAAATAAATAAATATTATCTCCATTTCATATTATTTGCCATAATTAGACGTTTTTCCTCTCTACTTTATGTCAAATCGTTACAAATAATATGAAATAAATGTAGTAAATAAAACAAAGGGTTTTTATACGTGGTACCCCTGCGTTATTGGGTTTTCTACATTGTACCCTTCAAAATCCAAAGTTCTACAAGGTGCCCTTGAGTTTTTGGGTTTTTCTACATAGTACACACTTGTGTTGTAAAATAAATAACTCTAACTTAATTTGACTCAAATCGACACCATCTAAATGATCTATTTACCACTTCTATATTTATATTCGATGGAGAAATCACCAATCTTCATTATTCGTTATTTAATGGAAGTTTTGTATGATTGTTTGAGATGGAAGATAAGAATTTTTTTTGCTCCTACTTAACTAAAAGAGCTTGTTTTAGAGGGGACTCAAGTTGTTAGTCCTTTTTTTTTGCAATAAACATGGTAGTTGTGTCTTTGAAGATACTAAATAAGTCGTTTAGATGGTGTTGGCTTGAATCAAATTAATTTAGAGTCATTTATTTTACAACTCAAGGGTACCATATAGAAAAATCCAAAAACTTAAGGGTATAATGTAAAACAAACTAATAACTCAAGGTTACCTTGTAGAAATTTGAATTTGGGAGGGTACAAGATAGAAAACTCAAAAACTCAAGGGTGCTATGTAGAAAAACCCATAAACAAATAAATGTCACCTCGTTTAGATACTCCATTTTATTTTTATGAGTGTTCTGCTTTGACTTTTGCATTGTTTAAAGGATTACTTTCACCGATATCTATGTTTCATTACCTTATTACTGTCTATTACTATGGAGTATTACGAGCCGTACTTATTTCAAATTAAATCTAATAAAATAAGTTCATCTCATAAGTAGTACTTGATTATTATTTTTTGTGTAATTTATATGGTTAAGACCCCGTTCACTTCACCTTATTTTTGCTGAACTGAAATTATTTTTACTGAAACAAAATTATATTTGCTGAACTTAAATTATTTTTACTGAACTTAAATTATTGTTGCTGAACTGAAATTATTTTTACTGATTTTCTATTATAATTCTTCTTTAAGATAACTGAATTTTACTGAACTGAAATTATTTTTACTGAACTGAAATTAATTTTACTGAACTGAACTTATTTTTACTTAATATTATTTTTTTAAGGTGAAGTGAACAGGGCCTAAATATCTTTAATTTAATTCTGTAATGAAAAAATTATGAAAATTACATACGAAGTATATGTTAGGTAATAATCGTAATACACGTTAATATAAATCTTACTCCGTATAAGATTCCATTGATATATTTTTCCTTATAAGACTGAATTTGTAATTTGTACACAATACTCCCTCTATTTCTATATTTTTTTTCCCCATTGGCCATTGCCAAAAGTCTAGCAAACTTTTAAAAGTTTGACCATGAATTCTTGTTATTCTACAAGAGTTAATATAGTCATATGGAATCTTTAATATATATATATATATATATATATATATCTTTAATATCAACTTTTTATAATTTTTACATGTATGAAAATGGAGATCATATAAATGTTTTAACACATATCTTGAAAATCGTGAAAATTCGGGTAAAAAAATAGGGATAGATGGAGTATTATAGAACCACAAATCTACCTCCTTTGGACTTCCTTCAATTCTTCAACTAGTCAAACTAATGTAGCATAACTTTATATAAAATAGAAGGTATAGGCCCTGTTCACCTCACCTTAAAAAAAATAATATTCAGTAAAAATAATTTCAATTTAGTAAAATTAATTTCAGTTCAGTAAAAATAATTTCAGTTCAGCAAAAATAATTCCAGTTTAGCAAAAATCAGTAAACTTAAAGAAGAAATATAATAAAATATCGGTTAATATAATTTCAATTCAATAAAAATAATTTCAGTTCAATAAAATTAATTTCAATTAAGTAAAAATAATTAAGTTCAATAAAAATAATTTCAATTCAGTAAAAATAATATTAGTTTAGCAAAAATAAGGTGAAATGAATGGGGCCTTAATGCCCAAACAAACCAAAAAAGAATTAAAAAAGTATTTTTTTTTTTTATTTGTACAAGGAAAAATAAAATCAATTGAAAGCGAAAATATTCCAAACCTTAAATTAAGACACCCCTCAATCCCTCATTCATAAAACTCAAAAATGAGCAAAACCCAATTAATTTCCCGTAATAATAAAATATGTTTATATTACCTTTTCTCTCTCTTCGCGTCATATGGACATTATTTCCTTCTCTCTCCTCCACTCTAATGGCCATTATTTCCTTCTCTCTCCTCCCCTCCCATGGCCATACCCATGATGGACCACCTTCGCGGCTCTACATCGCCCGATCGGCCAGCCAGACAAAAAACACCGTAGTAGCAAATTATGTAAAGTAAGCCCATCCTAACCCCTTGGAGAAAGGGATTTGCTCATGCGAGTGGTGCTCACGGTGGTGCGGCGGTCCAATGGTGGTGCTAATGGTGATGTGGTGGTCGGCTGGTGGTGCTCGTGGTTGTACGGTGGTCGATTAGTGAAGCTAATGGTCGTCCAGTGGTGCGGCAGGTGCTACTAGTGGTTGTAAAGTGGTGATCAGATAGAGGGGAGAGAAAGGGGGTGTGACTCCTAAACTTACAAAATTCCTCTTGATGTGGCTGCTAAATTTACAAAATTACCCTTAATATAAAACAAGTTTTATAAATATACGAAATTAACTTGTATTTTCTCCTCATAAACATATGTCCTCTATCGCATTACAACCAACTGCCATTTAATCATCTTTGGCTCTTTGCCATTATAAAGATAATATTCAAGATTTGATAGGAAGGAAAAAATAAAAATGAAGGAGTAGTTCATTGGGAATATGTATTTTTTAGGAACATGTGTAATCCAATTAAATTTGCTTTAGTAAAAAAAAAATGTTAAATCATTGAACTTAGGCGGGGATGGAATTTTTCCAAAGTTAAATCAGTTAAAGAATTAAGGAGTAAAAACAATGGTAAAACACAAAAAAAAAAAAAAAAAAAAAAAAAAAAAAACAAAAACAAAAACAAAAAAAAAAGGATGATGACATTATTGACTTATTGAGTGTAAGTGGGAAATTTTTAAATAGCATGACATGAATTAAAATCTGATATCATTAATTTTGGATTATTGTTGATTAAAAAGACTTTTCAAAAAGAAGTCCCTCGCGTAGGGTTGAAAATTCTCTCTAGGGTTCCGTGCTTTCGTTTCCAAAAATTTCTGTGCCATTAATCTCTGAATAACCTTTACAATTCAACCAATTTCTTTTATTGTCGGGAATCTTGTGATATGGAGGACCAATTGATTAAGGAGTGGGATAATCTGAAACTGACTGAGGAAGAAAATTTTGTCCTTGGTGAGTCGAGTGCAATGGAGGACGAGGAAAGCTCACAGCAGAAGCTTGCTTTGTCTTTGGTAGGTAAATTGCTCACCAAGAAATCCTTTAACATTGATGCAATGAAGCGTGTGCTGAAAAATCTCTGGAGAATTGATGGTAATGTGGCGATAAGGTCTGTCGAAACAAACCTTTTTATCTTTCAATTTTTCAATGCTGATGATAGGAGGAAGGTATTAGATGGGAGACCTTGGGCTTTTGACAATCAGACCCTGCTTCTGAAGGAGATTTGCGCTGATGAACAACCTTCAGAAATCAGCTTCGACACATGCCCCTTCTGGATTCGAATTCTTGATGTTCCGTTTGGTCGACGTTCTTCTTGGTTTGCTAGGGAAGTTGGTGACTGCATTGGAGAGTGTCTAGAGGTGGATGAATCCGACCCTCTTGGGTGGGATGAGTATATGCGAGTCAAGTCTTGGTGAATATCAAAAAACCCTTGCGAAGGGGGATAAAGATTGCTATTGACTCCGGGAAAACCAAATGGATTGGCTTCAAATATGAACGCCTAGGAGATTTTTGCTATTATTGTGGCCGAATTGGGCACAATGATAAAGATTGTGAGGAGAAGGACAACTGCAGTAATGAGTCGCCAATCGTGTTCCAATATGGCCCGTTCTTGACGGCTTCCCCTCATCGTTCGAAGGTGCCTGCTAAGGAGAGGGAGTTGGAGAAAAAATGGATGGAGTGCTTAGCAAAGAAGAACAGATTGCCTAGGTCTGATTATAATGACCCTTCTGCCATTCGATTGGGGCCACCTAGTGCAGCAAGGAAATTGTTGTTTTCGTCGCCAAACACGACCTCTGCAATTATACCAAAGCCACGGACTGTGTCGCTCATGGCTGTGGCTGATGAAGGCAATGGGAAAATGGTGCTACGACCAACTGCGGTACAAGCAAGGGGGGCAGAACATGTTGAGGATGTCACTTCTATTGTTGTCGAGAGTCAGAATGTGGTGAGGGATGGGGTGGTGGTGCATGTTGGGGAGCCTGGGGTGATGGCGGGTACAACTACAAGAGTTCGAAAGTGGATCCGCAAAGATGGTGTCTCGGATATGGATGTGACAGAGAGTAGTGATGACAAGCTTATATCAAAAAAGAGGAGTGCTGATTCTATTGTGGAGGTACCTAAAGATGCTACTGCCAAATTTTCTGAAAAGAAATTGAAGCTTGACATTAGTGGTATTTCTTCTGTTAATTCTGTACCTAAAGTAGAGGGTCTTGGTATTGACCAAGCCCTCGAAAAACAATGAAAATTTTAAGCTGGAACTGCCACGGGCTTGGCAACCCGCGTGCAGTTAGGACCCTCCAAGATTTATGTTGGAGGGAAAGGCCGAATATTGTCTTTGTAATGGAGACTATGTTAGATGAAAAAATTCTTAATAAAATAAAAAATCGTTGTGGTTACACGAATGGTTTCTGTCTAAGGAGTACTGGGAGGTCTGGCGGGATTGGGCTATGGTGGAAGGATGTAAATCTTGCAATTGTCTCTTATTCAATCCATCATGTTTGTGCCCATATTTCCGATGCAAATAATGTTCCTTTATGGAGAGCTATAGGTATTTATGGGTGGCCAGAACAAGCAAATAAACATCAGACGTGGTCTCTTATGTCCCAAATTAAAGCTGCTAATCAACTTCCTTGTGTTATGTTCGGGGATTTTAATGAGATTGTGAGTATGTCGGAGAAGGAGGGAGGTGTTCCGCGGAGTGAGAGGTTGATGGATGCCTTTCGAGAAGCAATTGATAGATGTGAATTACGGGATTTGGGGTATAAGGGGAGTATTTTCACTTGGGAGAGGGGTAATTCGATGGCAACTTTTATCCGGGAGTGCCTTGATCGATTTCTTGCGGATAGTGGATGGTGTGATTTGTTCCCTGAAATTGAGGTGCGGCATCTACCAATCTTAAAGCCCGATCACGCTCCAATTGTGTTAACAACAGAGGTGCAAGGTCCGAATGAACATTTTAACATGGCGTATAAATTCGAGCATTTTTGGCTCTCTGATGATGGGTGTGGGGAAGTGGTCAAAGGTGCGTGGGACGAGGCAGGGGGTCTTGGTATGCGTGAGAAAATTGCTGTTTGTGGAGAAAGGTTGGCTAGTTGGGCCACACTGACTTTTGGCTCTATTAAGAAGAAAATTAAAAAAGCTGAAAAATCTTTGAAGGAGTTGAAAGAAAGTCCCATGGATGGTGAAAAACTGCTGCTATGCAACAAATTGTCCGAAGAACTTGATTCCTTGTACTTGATGGAGGAGTCTTATTGGTTTGCACGTGCTCGGGCAAATGAGTTGCGAGATGGGGATAAGAATACAAAGTACTTTCATCATAAAGCTAGTCAACGTAAGGCTCGGAACAGAATTAATGGCCTATTTGATGAGCATGGGGATTGGAAGAAAAGCAGGGTCGATTTAGAGAAATTAATTGCTGCCTATTTCTCTAAACTTTTTGCTACTAGTTCGCCCACGGGGTTTCAAGATGCCATGGAAGGACTCGATACTTTGGTTACTCCGGAGATGAATGATGTTCTTGACTGTGAGCCGACAGGTGATGAGGTGAAACAGGCTTTGTTCCAGATGCATCCACATAAGGCCCCGGGTCCTGACGGTATGCATGCTTTATTTTTTCAAAAATTTTGGCATGTTATTGGGGTGGATATTATTGCTTATGTTCAGAGTTGGTGGAGGGGTAATATTGATCTTTCGGGGATTAATAATACTTGCATTGTTCTAATTCCGAAAATTGAAAAACCTACTCTGATTTCGGAATTTAGACCGATAAGTTGCTGCAATGTTATTTATAAAATCATCTCGAAAGTGCTTGCAAATAAATTGAAAATTTTTTTGGGTGAAATTATTTCCCCAAACCAGAGTGCTTTTGTCCCGCAGAGGCTTATCACTGATAATGCCATTGTAGCATTCGAAATTTTTCATCATATGAAGCGAGGGGGTGAAGGTAAAGATGGCAACATTGCACTAAAACTGGATATGAGCAAGGCGTACGATCGTGTAGAGTGGGTTTTTTTGGAGCAAGTCATGTTTAAATTGGGTTTTTCGGCTCATTGGATCCACAGGGTGATGAATTGTCTTAAAAGTGTTTCTTTTGCTTTTAAGATTAATGGTCAAGTGTCTGGTTCTGTGATTCCTTCGAGAGGTTTAAGGCAGGGTGATCCAATCTCTCCGTACTTATTTTTATTATGTGCTGATGCTTTCTCAACTCTGATATCCAAGGCCGCCAATGGTAATCTTATTCATGGTGCGAGGATATGCAGGGCTGCTCCTAGAGTGTCTCACTTGTTTTTTGCAGATGACAGTATACTTTTGGCTAGAGCAAATGTGCAAGAATGCTCGGTTATAGCTAATATTATTAGCAAATATGAAAGAGCTTCGGGTCAGAATGTCAATTTATGCAAGACTGAGGTCGTTTTTAGCAAAAAAGTGTGTCCGACGCGGAGACAAGAGATTATAGATATTTTGGGTGTTAGGGAAGTGGCACGTCATGAGAAGTATCTTGGATTACCGACCATAATTGGGAGATCGAAGAAGGCGATTTTTGCAGGATTAAAGGAGCGGATATGGAAAAAACTACAAGGGTGGAAGGAAAAGTTGCTTTCTAGACCAGGGAAGGAAGTGATGATTAAAGCCGTGGCCCAAGCAATCCCGACCTATATGATGAGTATTTTCAAGCTACCTGAGGGTCTCATTGACGAAATCCATTCTATGTTTGCGCGCTTTTGGTGGGGCTCTACGGATACTGCGAGCAAAATGCATTGGCAAAGGTGGGAACTCTTATGTCGTTCCAAAGCAAGTGGTGGTTTGGGTTTCCGGGACCTAAAATGCTTTAATAAGGCATTACTTGCGAAACAGGTATGGAGGTTGCATCACAATCCTGGTACTCTTATTCACACAATTTTAAAGGCAAGATACTTTAAAAATTGTGATGTCCTTGAAGCTAGTAGTGGTTACGACCCGAGCTATACATGGAGGAGTATGTGTGGCACTAGAGAGCTGCTCCTTGATGGCCTCAAATGGAGGGTGGGAACGGGTTGTGCTATAAGTGTATGGAGTGATGCATGGCTGCCTGGTTGCTCGTCAGCTATTGTGCCCACTCCGACACCTACCAGTGACTTGTCTCTAAGAGTATGTGATTTGATTGATCATGCTAGTGGAATGTGGGATATGAGTGTGATTAATTGCAATTTTAATGCTGTTGATGCTGCCAAAATACTATCCATTCCCCTATCTCCGAATAGCCCCCTTGATCGAATGTATTGGTGGCCGTCGAAGAATGGGATGTATAGTGTGAAATCTGGATACTGGTTGAGCAAAAGAGAGTCTAGTGTGGAGCAAGATAGCAATGTGAATGATGTATGGCGACTGATCTGGTCCTTGAAGTGCCCCCCAAAATTGAAGCATTTTTTATGGAGAGCCTGTAAAGGCTTCCTAGCAGTAAAGGAACGTCTATTTTTTCGCCATGTCACCTCAGATAAAACATGCTCGATATGCAATGCCAATGAGGAATCTATTATTCACGCCACATTTGAGTGTGTTGCGGCAAAAGAGATATGGGCTGCCAGCCCCTATTTTGACAGTATAAGGGATGCCCCATCTGGTAGTTTTTGTGAAAGACTATTGTGGCTGTCCTCTAAGGTGTCGAAGGAGGAGTTTATTACTATGGCAGCTCTAGCTTGGGCCTCGTGGCACTGCAGAAATATGTCAATTTTCGAGCAAGCAACATTCAATGCTGTGGATGTGGCGAAAGGATGGATAAACTTGGTAAGGGAAAGTAATGCATATGGTACGAAGGTTAGCAATTCTGTCCCACAGGTCTGTAGCTCCTCTAGCAATTGGTGCTGTCCAAGTGAAGGCGTGGTAAAAATTAACTGTGATGCTCATGTGGGAGCTGCTACGGGATTGGGTGCTGTAATGAGAGATGATCAAGGCAACCTGCTTGCTGCTGCAGTACGTGCTGAAAGTGCAGGGTGGGGGGTGGATTTGGCAGAAGCAGCTGCTTGTCGCTATGGTTTGTTGCTAGCTAGAAGGCTGGGGTTTACAAGAGTGCACCTTGAGTGTGACGCTGAATCAGTTGTGAAGGCAATTTTGTCTAAGTCCGTAGGCTTTTCTCCTATTTTCCTGCTTTTTGATGATATTTGTAAATTAGCGTCTAGTTTTATTTCGTTTTCGTTATCTCATATTAAGCGTGCGGGTAATACTCTAGCCCATAATGTTGCAAGATGGGATGCTAGAGGTTGTAACGAAATTGTTTCTCTTGGTCCGTTTCCCCAAAGCTTGATTACTTTGGCGGAAATTGATCTGCTTTAATGATATTCTCGCAGCTTGTTTTCAAAAAAAAAAAAAAAAAGACTTTTCAAAAATAATAGAAAGGGAATGATTTCAAAATAAAATTGAAAGGACTATTTCACAGTTCTACATCTCCTCATCAAATTATATTCTCATCCACAAATATCATACTACCTCTGTCTTTTTTAGTTGACACGTTTTGATTTTAGCACTATTCACACACTTGCCTTTGACTGTATTTTGTAATTTATCCGTAATGAAAAATATAGTTATGTGAGATCTTGTTAGATTCGTGACGATATATAGTTTCACAATATCAAATATTTATAATTTTTTCTTATCGATAATTAAAAATGTTAATGGTTAAATATGTGCATTGACAAACGTAATTAAAGAAACGTGTCAATTTTAAAACGAAGGAAGTAATTCTTATGTACGTGATGTTCATACATAACAAAATCACGTCACGAAGAAAAGTACGTACAGCATCTTTTTATAGGAAGGGTCATCATCTTTCTTTCTTTTTATATGTGATGAATACTATTTATTAAAATTTTATTATAAATCTCGTGAAAGTATGAAATTTCATCGAACACTTGAATAGTGCTTTACTAGCCCACTGTATCTTGGCACTTGGCAAATTCCATAAATGGAGATATCCTTTTGAATAGTCCAACTTCATGCATATGGTCTATATATATCCTTGATCCCCAAGTATAGATAAAGGGTCATAGTCCAACCTCCCTTTCAAATAAATTCGTTTTTCCTAGAAGATATTTTTGTAATTTTGTTTTTGTTCAAATTTGTCTTAGGTGTCCATATTTTCTTGGAACATAACGATAATTAACAAGTATGTACTCATTTTCTGTAACCCGTTTTCTCTTTAACTGATTTTCCCATAGCCCGCTCTTTTTCCAAAACACTATAAATTCCATCTTTTAAGCTTCCTCCCCACTTAACAAAACCCCAACTGAACATGGGTATTTTACCAATTTCATATTTTCTCTCTTCTTTCAAAAACCCATCTCTTAATTTTCTTCAAAGTCCATTCTTTTTGCGAGATTCCTCTGTTTTCTTACATCTAATCCTATTATTTGGTCTAATTCTTACATGGGTTTACAAATTATTCCGAAGAAATGGCAATGATCACACCAAAGATAGAAACTTTTGGTATTATAAACCTGTTTTCTTCCCTTCTTTAGCTCTTTCATTATTTAATCTAGCATTATTTTGCTTAAATTGCTTTTATTGGTATAAAAATGGCTGGTCAGATGAAAAACTAGCTACCCTTTTGGATTTAGCATTGAAGGTGTTTGTTTGGTTGTTAGTTTCTATTTACTTGCATAAACAATTTATTTACCACTTTAATGGTGTAAAACTTCCTGTTCAATAGAGAGTTTGGTGGGGTTTTTACCTTGTTGTGTCTTGTTATTGTCTTATTGTAGACACTATCCAACTTAGTAGAAATCAAAGTTTGCCAATTCAAGTTTTGGTATGTGATGTAGTATATGTTATATCAGGAATTTTTCTTTGTTGTGTTGGGGTTTTTGGGAGGTTTACTAGTGAGGATAGTGATCTTCAAGAGCCATTTTTGAATGGTATTGGTAGGGTGGATTCGAGTCTGAGCGAAGGGAGTGAAACAATTAGTCCTTATTTGAATGCTGGGTTGTTTAGTAACATAACTTTTACTTGGGTAGGCTCATTAATCTCCAAAGGTTATAATAAAACTTTGGACTTTGAGGATGTTCCGTCTCTTTCAGGTAAAGATGATGTTAGTGAATCCCATATGATTTTTAGAAATTGTATGGAGTCTCTTAGAGAAGGTACTGATAAGAAGGTGACAAGTATGAGGCTTGTGAAATCTTTGATCTTAACATCATGGGTTGATATCGTATTGACGGCTTTCCTTTGCCTCATCAAAACAATAGCGTCTTTTGTTGGTCCTTACCTCATTGATACCTTTGTCCAGTACCTTAATGGGAGAAGGGAATACAAAAACCAAGGCTATGTACTAGTTTCTGCATTCTTCTTTGCGAAGCTTGTGGAATGCCTATGTCAAAGGCATTGGTTCTTTAGGCTTCAAGTAGTTGGGATTAGGATGAAAGCTGTGCTTATAGAGAGTATCTATAATAAGGCATTGACCCTCTCTAGTCGATTGAAGCAAGGTCATACAAGTGGGGAGATGATCAATTTCATGACTGTGGATGCAGAGAGAATTGATGATTTTAGTTGGTATATGCATGATCCATGGATGGTCATATTGAAAGTTGCATTGGCCTTGTTGCTGTTGTATAAAAGTCTAGGGTTGGCATCACTTGCTGCATTTTCTGGAACCATTTTCACTATGTTGGCCAATTATCCTTTGTCAACTTTGCTTGAGAAGTATCAGGCAAAGCTAATGGAAGCCAAGGATAAGAGAATGAAGGCGACATCTGAGATATTGAAGAACATGAGAATTCTGAAGCTTCAAGCATGGGAAATGAAATTCTTGTCTAAGATTGTTGACCTAAGAAATAGTGAAAATGTTTGGTTGAAGAAATTTTTTAGTATTTCAGCTGCAACAGTTTTTGTTTTCTGGGGTGCTCCAACATTTGTGATGGTTATTACTTTTGGGACATGTATGATCATGGGTATACCTCTTGAATCAGGGAAGGTTTTAACTGCTCTTGCAACATTTCGGATTCTTCAGGAACCCATTTACAATCTGCCAGACACAATCTCTATGGTCATACAGACAAAAGTTTCCCTTGATAGAATTGCCTCTTTCCTTTGTCTTGATGACTTAGAACCTGATACTGTAGAGAAAATTCCTAGAGCAACTTCTGAAGTTGCTGTTGAGATTAATGAAGGAAATTTTAGCTGGGATTCATCGGCCTCAATCCCTACATTAAAAAACATCAATCTTAGAGTTAAACATGGTATGAGGGTGGCAGTATGTGGTACAGTTGGTTCTGGAAAGTCTACTCTACTTTCTTGCATTTTAGGAGAAGTTTCAAAGATATCTGGAAGTTTACGATTGAGTGGATCCAAGGCTTATGTCCCACAATCCCCTTGGATTCAGAGTGGCAAGATAGTCGATAATATATTGTTTGGCCAGAATATGGATCATGAAAAGTATGACAGGGTATTAGAGGCATGTTCCTTGAGTAAGGATCTTGAAATCTTGTCTTTTGGAGATCAGACAATAATTGGTGAGAGGGGTATCAATTTGAGTGGTGGTCAGAAGCAGAGGATACAACTCGCTCGTGCTTTATACAAAGATGCTGACATATATCTGTTTGATGATCCATTTAGTGCTGTTGATGCTCACACTGGTAGTCATCTCTTCAAGGTATTAATCTTTTCCTTTTGCATAAAATGCATTCTATTTTGTTCTCATTTATCTGTACAAATACTGCTAAATATTCACATTATCCCTAATATGTATTATGAATTATATAATGTTCACTATAAAAGCTATAGTTATATTTGGAGTATAAGTTGGTTGGACAATTATAGCTTCATTCTAGACCATCATTTGTAGTGCAAGTTTTTTTCTCCTGCTTGATCTTGTTACATGCTTAGTAATTGGAAGTGCTGAACCCATTGTTTTAAATGTAATTTTTACGGTCCGAGATCAAAGTCCGCATTGAGTATAAAGCTGAGATCCAGGCTTGTGCTATGAAATTACATGTGCTTACGTTGTCTTGTTTAGAATCTTTTGGTCTTTAGATTCATTGTTCTGTTGCAAATTTTCTGTTTGATTGCAATATCTAGCTATTTATTTCTCTTGGGATCATAACTTATTGGGTAGTGTCTGATTAACTTGCAGGAATGTCTGCTAGGTCTTTTAGAATCCAAGACTGTGATATATGTAACACACCAAGTGGAGTTCTTGCCTGCTGCAGATTTAATATTGGTGAGAGAACATAAAAACAAAATTTCTTCCTCCAATTGCTGGCATTATTTTTATTTATATCACCTTCTGATACCCTCTAACTCATGTATCGTTTAAAGGTCATGAAAGAAGGGAGTATATTGCAAGCAGGAAAGTACAATGATATTCTTGCTTCCGGAACAGACTTCATGGAACTTGTAGGAGCACACAAAGAAGCCTTATCTGCACTTGATTTGGCAGAGCCTGGAGTTTCAAAGCCGAAAGTTGATGAGGAATGTAGTGATAAGAAAGCCTTAGAGGAGAGCAATGTTGGTAAGGTTGAAAAAAATGATGATATGGCAGGGCTTAAGCGACAACTTGTTCAAGACGAAGAAAGAGAGAAAGGTAGAGTGGGACTTTCAGTCTATTGGAAATATCTCACCACAGCATATGGAGGAGCTTTGGTACCCTTAATATTGTTAGCTCAAATACTTTTCCAGACTCTTCAAATTTTAAGCAATTATTGGATGGCTTGGGCAACTCCTGTCTCTTCGGATGCTAAACCTATTGTCAACGCGAAAACTGTAATACTTGTCTATGTTGCTTTGGCCATTGGAAGTTCCTTCTGTATCCTAGCAAGGGCTAGTCTCCTCGTGACTGTTGCATACAGGACAGCTACTTCCCTATTCAGTAAGATGCACTCGTGCATATTCCGTGCCCCCATGTCATTTTTCGATGCTACCCCAAGTGGGCGGATTTTAAATCGGGTACATAAACTTCCCCTGCTCCTTTATTTTGCATTCAATTTTGAAATATTTCTGAAAATTAATGGTATATACATATAAGAACTGGAAAATTTGTTTGTAACATCTCTAAACAGGATAAGTTTCTTAAATCATCCACTGCAACTTATTGAACCATATTCACGTCATGATTCAGGCATCTACAGATCAAAGTGCTGTAGATTTGAACATTCCATCTCAAATTGGTGCATTTGCATTCTCGTTCATACAACTTCTGGGAATTATTGTGGTGATGTCACAAATTACATGGCAAGTTTTCGTGATTTTCATCCCTGTTACTGCAGTCTCTTTATGGTATCAGGTAACTTTGATGAGCTTTGTACTCTTGTCATTATACATATTGCAAATTGCTTTACGAGCTGTTCAAAAGCTTGTATCGAAACTATGACTTGAATCTAGTGTAGCTCAATATCAACTAATATGCATGGAAATGGGAAGCAAAATTATCAAATGAGGGAAGAAAAATATAAATTCAAAATTATTTTTGTTTATGTTGCAGCAATATTACATACCCTCAGCAAGAGAACTTTGTCGATTGGTTGGAGTAACTAAAGCTCCAGTGATACAACATTTTGCTGAGACTATATCTGGAGCAACAACTATTAGGAGCTTTGATCAAGAATCTAGGTTCTGTGCTACAAGCATACAGCTAGTAAATGGATACTCAAGACCAAAGTTTTACAGCGCTGTTGCAATGGAATGGCTTACCTTTCGCTTGGACATGTTATCTTTAATTACATTTGCCGCCTCATTGATCATTTTGATCTCCATTCCTGTAGGACTAATTGATCCTGGTACATAATTAAACCCCATTTATTTCTGACTCGCTATCTTATTCCATCCTGTACAACATAAACATTCTAACATTTAATACTCTTTATGTTTAAAGGAATTGCTGGTTTATCTGTTACGTATGGGCTCAATCTGAACAGGCTACAAAGCTCGATGATATGGAATTTATGTAATATGGAGAATAAAATCATCTCAGTTGAGAGGATCCTTCAGTATACTTGTATTACTAGCGAACCTCCACTTGTTATAGAAGAAAATAGGCCAGATTCATCTTGGCCGTCTTTTGGAGAAGTCAGTGTTCAAAACCTTCAGGTGATTTTAGTTTCATTTCACTCTTATTATTTCATAAAATTTTGACAACAAACAATAATAATAAAAAAAAAAGAAACTAAGTGCATGCTAGTTATAATGTTGTGGAAATGTATAGATTCGTTATGCTCCACACATGCCACTTGTGTTACGAGGAATTACTTGTACATTTCATGGAGGGAAGAAGACTGGCATTGTAGGGAGAACAGGAAGTGGTAAATCAACCCTCATACAGGCACTTTTCCGCATCGTTGAACCTGCAGCTGGGCAGATCATGTTAGATGGTATCAACATATCTTCCATTGGACTGCATGATCTACGGACTAGATTAAGTATAATCCCACAAGATCCCACCATGTTTGAAGGAACTGTCCGAAGCAACCTGGATTATCCTCTTGAAGAATACTCTGATGAACAGATTTGGGATGTAAGTCTTACATTTTGGTACATAACTTTGCGCTCTACAAATACCCTTTTCCATTCCTCCCTAAAAAAACACTTTGTAATGTTTTCAGGCTCTTGATAAATGCCAACTTGGAGACGAAGTTAGAAAGAAAGAAGGAAAACTCGATTCAATAGGTTTGTTTGTTACTTCATTTACTCTGATTTTTTGTTGATTTTGGTCCTATTTTTTGGCTTTCAACTTATTTGGATTCTTTATCAAACTTTCAGTTACCGAGAATGGTGAGAATTGGAGTATGGGGCAGAGGCAGCTTGTTTGTTTAGGCCGCGTGCTACTTAAGAGAAGCAAAGTATTGATTCTAGACGAAGCAACTGCATCAATCGACACAGCTACAGACAACTTGATTCAGCAAACACTAAGAGAACATTTCTCAGATTCGACGGTAATAATCATAGCTCACCGGATTACATCAGTTATCGATAGTGATATGGTGGTGCTTCTAAGCCATGGACTTGTAGAGGAATGCAATTCACCAATGAAGTTGCTAGAAAACAAGTCATCGTCGTTTGCTAAACTCGTTGCAGAGTATACAACAAGATGTATATCAAATGCAGAGGATGTAAAAATGTAAAATAACAGTACATTACGGTGAAGTCCAAAGAACTCAACTATGTCTTCTTGGATGATGGCGAAAATCATTACAATAAAATTTTGGATAAAAGACTAAAATTGTTAGCAATACAATGTACAAATAGAGTGTACGTAAGCAATAGAAAGTACAAACAGAGTGTTAAGTGTAAGTGGTGGTGCTAATATTGGTCCTCCAGTTAATTAATGATGCTAATTGTCATGGTAATAGCAAAGATATTTGATTATAATGTTTTTTTTTTTTTTGTTTTTTTCTCTCATTTCAAAAAGACTACTTCCTTGAGTCCTTCGTTTTTAATATTACATACATTAATTTGATTTATGATTCACATGCTCTCTTTGATTTAATTATTCTCTATTTTAACGTGAATAAATGTTCGCTGTTATGTAATATGGATTATATAATTGATTAATTGTCATGTCTATTTATATAATATTTTTTCTATTATTACTATTCCTCTATCCCTATTTGTTTTGGACAGTCTTTTTCAACTCGAAATTGGGTTGGGCCTGGCTCGTTTTTTAAAAATGGGGGGCTTGGGAAAGCATTTTTATGCAAATTTAGTTGCTTTTTTTCTTGGCCCGGCCCGAAAAGCCTGCACGGCCCAGCTACAAATTTTTGCCTAGACTCAAGTGTAGGCAAAAATGCATGCACCACCTTCCAAACGACCATATGATTTGCATTTCAACTTCGCATTGCTGCACTTCACACACACCCACACTCTAATACTCTAACCGCCATGCTGTCTCTGTAGGTACACCCCTGCTTCTACAGTAATCACAACAGCAGCAATTCAGAGAAGATGTCGAGTATATACGCATCTTAATCGAGTTTGCCCATATTGATAATCCTAACTTATATTCAATCAATTCAACAAGCAAACTACAAGCCTAATCGAAGCAAAAACAAGCAAATAGCACATGAATAGTATAGAGAATTTAAGCCATAACTCCCTAATTTTGGTTGTGATGAAGATTTACACAAAGGTTGTAACGATGATGATTTTTAATTGGTATTAATGTACTGTGGTGGCGGCGACAACGGCAGCGATGACGACAATTACAATTATTGTGGCCAAAGTTGAAGTTGTGTTAGACAAAATAGCTACTTGTATATATCAGAGGATTGATGAGGAGGAGAGGAGGAGATGAGTAAATTTATTTCAAACCACCATATATTAATGTTCAGCTTGTGGAATTGATAATGAACATATTATTTAATTGTTTCTTATTCCAGTTTTGTGCGTCTTATATGAACATCTATAACTGTTATTTTGCTAATCAATTATTTTTACCAATTTCGTGTGTCGCATAAAAATAATCTTAGGTTAAAAAATGCTCACTTTTGTAATAGTAAATGTTCATTTATGTTTAACTTATGTTTTCAGAAGTAAACTATATGTTTATTATAGTACTTGAATATATATGTCGTACATGTGAATTTCAATGATTTTCATTCTTTTATATACGCTCATATATATATACTAACTAGTGAACATATTTTAATATTTGTTCATGTGACTTTTAATGATTATCATTTGTTACATGTTTGATTATTGCAGTGGGAAAAGAGGATGCTCTTATTTTTGAAGAAGCAAGTCAGTCTGAGTATTGGGGAAACAATTTCTTTCTAAAGATGATGCTTATAAAATGTATAATGAATATGCTTCTATGAAAGGTTTTGGAATTAGAGTTGAGAGGAGTATATGTAAGAGGCGAAGGGATACTCATTTTCTATGAAAAGATTTGTTTGTTCTAATGAGGTTTATAAAGATGATAAGTGTAGAAATATTAGGTCCTATGAGAGACTTGATACAAGAATGAATTAAATGTTTAGCTTTTGTACAATTTAATTTTCTACTGATCGTTCAGGTATGTTTATGAACATGTAGTGTCAAATATTCTAATATAGTTATTGAATTAAGGGTCAAAGTTGACAATTGTAAATGCTCAACCACAAATTCAAGTTGTTGAATATTTAGTTTTTTATTTATGAATATGTTGTTTTCCTAATATGAACATTATATAAGTCTTCAAAAAATATGAACATTATATATATACTATCTAATAAAAATTTGCTTTTGAAAGATTTGATTTATTATAATACTTAGGGATCGGAAAAAAAAAAAAAAAGGTTTATCATTCTTATTAAAATCAAACAGAAATCGTATATCACCAAAAATTGAAATATTGGAAATTAAAATATACAACACAATTCACACATATTATTATACACGATAAACTTCTCATCCAAAATCGAAAAATTCAAGCTTGTGTTATTGGTTCATGTTGCGCAAATCCATACCTGTTTGATCTCCTCAATTGTTTTCGTCTTTTTTTTTCTTTGCTATTGTGTGGTCTAACTCACTATATCCACGATTCTTTGTTTAATTAATAGAAAAAAAAACAAATGAATTATTAGTTAGATTTGAGCAACAGTAAGTGTTAAAATGAATCAAGTTGCATATGAATAAATGAATAGTATACCAATTAAAATGATCGATATGGAAATGAAGATTTATCAATATATATATAAATGAACATATATTAGTGTGAAAATGACCATCATCCAAAAAAAATGCAAATAATAATAATAAGAATAATAATAATGTACTCATACTCAAAAATCAAAATGTACTTGTTTAAATTATTAAGTTTTAAATGAAAATTAGTAAAAATTACTAAAATGCAATAATTCATACTCTATTTCCATGTTTCAAGCTTCGATGATGTTGTAACACAATTGCAACAAAAAATTATTAAAGGGTTTATACTCTTTTTTCGAACAAAATCTGAACAAAATCACTTACTCCTTCAAATTTCGACCTTGATTTGCTGAATTCTGTAGTAATTGAACAATTTTTTTTTTGATAATTTGTGACAAATACGTAGAAATTTTCTGATTTGAAAATGCAAAAATGCTGTAAAGAGAGAAAATGTAGAAAATGGGTGAGGAGAGAGAAAGTGAAATGAGAATAGTGGTTTATTTTTTTTTATTTTTTTTTTTATTTATATAGTACGATTACTATATGAGCAGATTCTGGGAAAGTGGGTATTTGGGGGAAGGGGTGCTATACGATGCATTTAGAGAGGGGTGTAGGGGAAGATGCCTAGACTAGAGTCTAGCCATAAATAATTTAGCCTACAAAATGGGCTGAAATTTTAAGCCTTGGCCCGACCCGAACCCTGCTCGGCCCACCCAATGATTACCTCTATTAAAAGGGTATTCTTTAACGACTGCTGCATATCATATATGGTCATGGGACAACAACTTTACTCTCATACAATTACTTTAGACCTTACCACTTTTCTCACTTATCAATGCCTTTAACCAAAACTTAAAAAAAAAAAACAAACTATGAGTATTGGGAAAACAATTAGAAACAGAAGGATCAAAGTAATAGACAATTAAAGCACAAGTATCAATGTTTAAAATTATCTCTAAAAAAAATGCAAATATTAAGTAACGGAAGGAGTATTTTGTCCATATTCTTTTGTCCCATTTGACTGTGCATAGTCTCTAAGGCGCGTCTTAAAAAGTCTATATCCTTATTTCCATACATGTAAAAGTTATAAAAACAAGATATTAACAATATTTATGATGAGACAAATTTAACAAGACCACTTATGACTATATTATCATTAATAGATTACCAATAATTTATAGTCAAAATTTACAAATTTGACATTAAAACTGATAATGGGACAAAAATAAAGGAAGAGAGAGTATAATTAATACAATCTAAAACTTTCTATGTCGACACCTTTGTAAAAAGAAATCCATGGTTCTGCATGCCACTCCCTTTAAAGTGACTTTATATTTTAGGAATAGTATACCTGGCCTCATTTGTACAAGAAGAAAACTAATAGACATGCACAATTATTGTGAAATCATTATTTTATGATCAAAGCTTAATATAAAATAAGAAAATTCATGGATCGAGCAATAATTTTCTGATCAAATCTAATACAATTTTATCACATAAAAAACGTTATCTAGAAGAGTACGCGAGAAGTGGAGCTAAGTCAGCTAAATACGATAACACGTAGTCGTACAATAGTAGAAGCTAATAGTTGCATGGCACGTGACAAGTTACGTGTCTCATAACAAGACACGTGTTCTAGGTTGGGAGAATCATGCAACGTCTATAAATATCGGGTTCATGCAATCTACAGTATTAGTTCAACACATATTAAAATATAAAAACTCATAATCATTATTTTCAGGTTTTATTGTTAATCAAAGATTTTTAATTAATTTTCGATAAATTGGTAATTAGTTTGAGGTGGTAAAAGGTATATATATATGGCGTCTCATGGTCAGAGTTACAGAGCTGGTGAAGCTACTGGTAAAGCTGAGGTAATTTAGTTAAACACTTAATTAAATATCTTTAATTTGATATATTTTCATATGTATGTTGCACTATGGTAGTATGGTTGGATTTATGAATTCGATTTATGGCATTTCATGATGTTCCCAAGCAAAACATTATGTTTTATTGGCGCTCAGAGAGAGCCACAAGGACAGGGTGATGAGAATCGATCTCAGGATCTCCTGGATTGGAAGGGAAGCTCTAAGCCTCTAACCACTTGAACTATCCCTCACTTTCACGCAAAAACATTATGTAGTTGTACTATTTTATAATATTGTTCATATTTATACTTAGCTCTTTATGTTTAGAACTTTATTAGGATAGTGATGATTTATAATCGGATTATTTTATGAATTTTACTAAATGTAGTATGTATTTCGTGTACTTATATTAATATAAGGGGTTGAGCTAAGATAATATTAGGATTGTATGAGAGATATTATTCTAACAAAATGACCATGATGTACAAAATATGGTAGGATTTACACTATGTTATGTGTGGACATGGTAATCTCTCTTCTTTTGTAAAAATGGCAACTAGCTTGGTTTATGTGGATTTATATTCTCGGTTTTACAATCCGTAATTATTAGTTACACTTGAGAGTATGTAATATTGTAAAACCTATGTTAAACACGTTCATTTGTTTGGTATTAATCACAATTGAGTTGATTCATAGGAGAAAGCTAATCAAGTGATGGGCAAGACAAGGGGAGCAACAGAAGCAATGAAGGACAAGGCCCAACAAGCCAAGGACAAAACAATGGAAACAGCCCAAACAACAAAAGACAAGACTTCTGAAAAGGCCCAAAACACAAAGGGCCGAGCCCAGGAATCCAAGGACCAAACCAGTGGGTACGTAGCTGATAAGGCCCAATCCACCAAGGATGGGGCCGCTGGAATGGCCCAAACCGCCAAGGACAAGGCCTATAATGCAGCCCAAGTCACCAAGGATAAGGCCTATAACGCGGCCCAAGCAACCAAGGAAAAGGCCTCGGAAATGGCGGAAGCCGCGAAGGAGACGGCGGAAGCCGGGAGCGAGAAGACTGGAGGAATACTCCAGAGAACCGGAGAACAAGTGAAGAGTATGGCTCAAGGTGCAGCTGATGCTGTTAAGAGTACTTTTGGGATGGGTGAGCCTGAGGAGGATGAATTGGATGAGCCCATTAGGACTAATAGGCCCAATAGGCCTTAGATGAGTGTATCAGTTTGTTGGGCCTTTTGTAGAATTGGTCTTTTTAGTTTGGTTGTTTATTATTGTGGTTTTGTTTTGTTGCAATATTTCTATTTTGGACCAATTTTATTTTAGGCTTTATGACATGAGAGTATTTATAACAAAAAAAAAAAACATGAGAGTATTATTTTTTTAAAAAAAAAGACATGAGAGTATTAAAGAGTGACTCCTCTTTGTTTATCACTAGATTAGGTACGGTAATTTTTAAAAAATAACATCAACTTGGTTATTTTACCACAATTAAAACAAAAAAATCTAAAAACACTGTGGACAATCTTTGATCAAAATATAAAAGATTAAGTGGATATATTTAATAAGTATTTCCAATTTCTTCACTCCTACATGACTCAAGATAAATTGCCAAATTGGTACACATAACAACACTTGACAAAGGAATTCGGGATTTCGGATACGTCGTTTAGAATTTTTTTGACTTGAAAATTTACATTGGTAAATTAGATTTTTTATCTTTATAAAATTCCAGAAATGAGCATTTAAGAATGGTTTAAATATTTTTAAATGCAATTACTAAATATATCAAGGATCACTATTATGGAGATAATAAATTCGTTCTTTTAGGTCATCATTATCTGATGGAAGATATATTTAATAAGTATAAATTGAATAATCTAATATTCTTAAATAATTGTCTACTAAGTAATTAAAAATATTGATGTGTAGATATTGTATTCAAATATATAATTATATATAGTATCAACATGTTTAGAATGAAGCAATAAATAATACTGTAATATTGATCTTCTTGAGATTTTTTTTGTGTGTTTATATTAATATTATGACGTGTATTCTAACTAATTTTTATATATTAAGGTAGTAAATAGTAATGTTTCTATAATATAAAATAAAATAATTTAGCAGAACGTTTTGCGTGAGACCGGACTCACGTGAGTCCGGGCTCATTAATTAAAAAGGCGCGGGCCTGACCAACCCGACCAAAGCCCGTGCGCCATTTTATAAATTGTCTTAATTTTGTCGTTTTCATCATTTTAATCATTTTCATAAAATTTCGAGCGCCGTCATTCACTGAAATTCAACCACTTCATTTTCCCAAAATTTCATAAAATTCAAATCTGCAAAATTCATATAATTCAAATCTGCAAATTCCAGAAAAACATGGAGAAATCAAACAATAGGATGATGATTGAAGGAGATTCTGATTCACCTATAGAATCAATTTGCAGCTCAATTACTGCTGAAAAAGGTACAATCTAATTCATAATTTTCTTTGCATGTAATTTCAAATTTCATATAATATTGATTTCGATTTATAATTCGCATGATTTCAGATTGTATTATACCGATTTTGAAATATGAATTTCGACTTATAATTCGCATGCAAGCCAAATTGAATTTCATATCGTATTAAATTTCAATTTAATATCAGATCGTATTTAAATTGGAGTTAATTTCTGCTTATTATTAGCAATTAATGCCAATCGAATTTCAGATCGTAGTTAATTTCAACTTATAATTTGAAATCAGGCCTAATTTATTTTCAGATACTCAGTTTACTATAGTATTCGATCGAATTCAATTTCAACTTATGATTTGCATGCAAAACTATTTTTGATAATTTCAAATTGAAATTCAAATATATAACACTAATGATGAATGCAGCAGATAATGTTATTCTAGAAGAAAATATAAATGAAGAAAGAGATGATGCAGAAAGAGATGAAGATACTGCAAGTATAATAGGTATACAGATAATTAAATGTTCTGTAAAAGTATACTCTGTAATTTAGCAATCTCCTTGTTTGAGGGATCTAAACTTGAGGCTAGCTTCAAATCCCAAAATGCCAAATCTCTTCTATGAAGCTCAATTTCTGCCATTGTTCTTCTAAACAAGGCTTTAACATTAGATGGGTTAAAGTCTAATATAATTATCTATTTTCCTGACTAATATAACTTTATTCCTGAATATTATAATCTAATTTCTGATTCGAACATTATTTTGATATTTTGACTATTTTTTGTTACTGAAATTAAATTAATATTATTCCTGATTGAAACAAGTTTATTCCTGAAGCATACAATTTAATTTCTGATATATTCAAATTAATTCCTGAATAAAATTTAAAATACCTGACGTACATATTTTATTTCCTGACCAAAGAAATCTTAAAGCTGACAAACGTAATCTTATTTCTGATTGAAACAATTTTATTCCTGAAATATATAATCTAATTCCTGATATCATAATATTTTAATACCTGACATACAAAATTTAATTCCTGACAAAACAAAACTAATAAGTGACATAAATAATCTAATTCCTGAAAAAATAATCAACAACATATTATAATCAGATACAAATATTATTATTTCTGACTTATATTATCTATTTCCTGATTAAATGTAAACATAATCCTCACTGAGATCTTTTATTTCCTGACTAGTATTTAGTAATTCCTGATTTAAATAATGTAATTCCTGACGACATGATAATACTTAAGTATCATAAATTTAAAGAACATTTATTTACTGTGTATAATATTTTATTTCCTGACAAAAATAAATTATGATATGTTTCATATATACTTTTCTTGCAGATTATTACAAATATGAGAAGGATGAAAACATAAGTAAATGTCTAGCAGGTTATACTGTATCAGACTACAATGAGGGATTTGTTTTATACAAAGCTCATTCAAGGACTATTGGTTTCAGTGTCAGAAAATCAACAAAGAGAAGAGATAATAATGATAAATTGTATGAGTTTTATTTTAGGTGTTCTAAAGAAGGGCATACAAAGGGTAAAATGAAGATGGCAGCTGAACAAAATTCAGCGGAAATACCCATATTGGGTAAAACTGATGAAAAAAAGAGAAAAGATAGGGAGGTAAATGAGACAAGAACTGGTTGCAAAGCTCATATTCGTTTCAAGAAAACCAAAGAAGGAAATTTCGAAGCTGTTACACATGAGTTGGAACATAATCATGAATTGGTTATAGCAGTTCAACGTAATCATCTAAGATCAGAAAGGCAAATATCAGCACCAATGGGTGAACTAATTGAAAGCATGGTTGAAAGTGGTATCAAACCAATGGATGCTTACAATTATATCACCAATGAATCTGGAGGAGAAGAATGTGTAGGTCATACTAAGAGAGATCACCTAAACTATGTATCAAGGGTGAAAATGAGTATGGTTGAAGGTGGAGACATGCAGAATGTATTGGATACCCTTCAAGAGAGAGCAGATAATGATCCTTCATTCTTTTATAGACTGAAATTTGGAGAAGAAAACAATGTGGTGAGCTATTTTTGGCGTGATTCTCAAATGCTTGAAGATTTCAAAGCCTATGGTGATGTTTTAATCTTTGATACAACATACAAAACAAACAAATATGGGTTGATATGTGCACCATTTGTTGGTATAAACTGTCACCGGAGAACAACAATGTTTGGATGTGCATTCATAAGTGACGAAAAGACTGACACATTTGTTTGGCTTCTTAAAATTTTCAAAAAGTCGATGTGTGGAATCGAACCAAAATCAATCTTCACTGATCAGGATCTTGCAATGAGTAACACCATACCAGAGGTAAGAATTTTATTCTTCATAATATATTGTTCCTGGATTAGAATAACTTAATAACTGATAAAAACAGATCAATACCTGACAGAAATTATATAATTCCTAATAAATATCTGTTTAATTCTTGACTAATAATATATATTTCATGTTCATAATTTAATGTAAATAATTTCTGATTAAAAATATATTAATTCTTGACTAAAATAATATAATTCCTGACGAAAAATTATTAATACTAAAAAAAATAATCAATATATGAATAAAAACCAACAAAACCACATCATTTTAAACCATTACTAAATAAATCTTTTGATAATAAAAACAGGAAATACAGAAACATAAACAAAATAGCATATCATATTTTCCATATATTTTAATGATATTGATTGTGACTAGAAATTAACAGAAAAAAAATAAAGAAAAAAACCCTAAAATCATAATCTTCTTTATGTTCTTCCTCAGATATTAACCTTGTTTTTTATTTTGATCTTCTTTTTGTTCTTTCTCTTCCTTCTTGTGTTGATCTTCTTCTTTCTGCTTTTTGTTCTGGGTTTCCTGTCATATTTCTTGTGCTCTCTTTCTCTTGCTTAGTTCTTCGATTTCATTCTTTTCAACCTTTTCATAGAGCTTCATCAATCCATTCTTCATTCTATCTCTTCTATCCAACAGTTCATTTAACTTTTTTTCAAAGTTATCAATTGCATTTTCTTCTGGATCGTTTGTTGAGGTAGAAGACTGAGAATTGTTTTGCATATTTGACAAATATTGAGGATCGTTTGATGAAGTAGAAGACTGAGAATTGTTTTCCATTTTTGAAGAATATTGCAAAAAAAGTTTGTTGTAGGAGAGAGAATATACCAAAGTACAAAAACATGCAAAATGTATGAGTAAATAATACTTTTATAGACAAATAAAAAATATTTAAAAAAAAAGATAATTTTTAAATATATTCCTTTTTATTATTATTACATTGTTTTACCTATGTTATCTAATTCCTGAGGAAAAGTATGTAATTCCTGACAAAATAGTTTTAATTCCTGATTATACAAATAATCAAATTGCTAATTTCTAACTCTTATATTGTTATGCCTGAGAAAAATATACTAATATCTTACATAATTTATGTAATTTCTGACTAAATGTTTCTAATTTCTGATTATAATAGTCATATTACTGACTACAGTAATTTTAATTTTGTTGCAGGTTTATCCAAACTCAAGACATAGGCTATGTCTATGGCATTTGCAAAAGAATTTTGTCTCACACTTTGGTACTCTAAAAACAAATCCTGAATTCAAAAAAATGTTTCACAAATGCTTAAGTGGATGTGATTCTGAATCTGACTTTGAAGATTGTTGGCACAAGATGGTTCAAAAACATGGGCTAGAGAAAAAAGAATGGTTTGATAGGTTATATGGTCTACGAGATAAATGGTGCACAGCATTGAGCAAGGATATTTTCTCAGCTGGAATTCTTTCATCTCAAAGGGTAGAAGTAACAAACAGAGCAATTTCATTTAAGGCCAACAAAACCACAAAGCTTTTGGAGTTCTTTCATATTTTTGAGGCTACTGTGAAAAGATGGAGAAGCACTGAAAAGAGTGACAACTTCAGATGTACTACTGAGAGACCAAGAACAACAACAAAGATATTAAAACATGCAGCTGAAGTTTATACTCTAAACTTATACAAGGATTTTAGGCTGGAATTTGAAACAAGTCTTGGAGCATATGCAAGAGAAAAAGCCACTTCAATGCAATATGTCAAATTCTTTGATGTTTCTCTTGATGAAGATTATATGCACACCTATCAAGTCATATATTACACTCAAAACAATGAGTTTATGTGTTCTTGTATGTGCTTCACAGAGACTGGATTGCTGTGCTTTCACATTATCAAGATAATGCAAATGTACAGCATACATGCTATACCAGAGAGATACATTCTGAAACGTTGGACCAAGCTTGCTAAATCAAACATTTGGGATGGCAGTGAATTAGGTACGTACATACTTTGTTATTTTAAAATTTATTTCATGTTTATTTAGTATAAAAAAAATATCTTTATTCCTGAGATAAACATTTTAACTACTGTCATAAATAATTTGCTGACATAAATTTTCTTAATGTATAATACATGAAAAAGATAATAATATTCTGATTGAAACAAGTTTATTCCTGAAACATACAATTTAATTCCTGATATATTCAGATTAATTCCTGAATAAAATTTAAAATACCTGACATACATATTTTAATTCCTGACCAAAGAAATCTTAAAACTGACAAACTATACCTTATTCCTGATCCTTTCTAATTTATAATAACTAATTTCTGATTGAAAATTTTTTATTCCTGAAACAATCTAATTCCCATGTAATCAAAAAATTTTAATACCTGACAAACATAATTTAATTCCTGACAAAACAACTCTAATAAATGAAAAAAATAATCTAATTCCTGAACATAATGAACACTGAACAACATATTATAATATTATTATTCATGAACAAAATATTATAATAACTGATACATTTATTATTATTTCTGATATAAAATCAGATTTATTTTACACATAAAATGATATAAATATTTAAAAACTTATACATTGGTACCACTTCCTCCTTCATTAGGAAGCCTTTCAGTACCATCAGCATTAAAAATTCTAATATAAATGTTATAATGATCATGATAAACATCAAGTCTGTCTCCAACAACTATGTTGTTTGCAGCTACAAAGTTTTCCCATTCACGATTAATCAACATACCACCACAACCTGTATTTTCTGGTATGCTTAAGACTCTTACTTCCCAATGTCTATCTTCTCTGCCATTCTTCCCAGCAAAGACTCTAACAAAGTTCTTGAATTTCAGAAGAAAAAATTTCCAATCATCAGGAAGACCCTGAAAGAAAAAAAAAAATCAATTTTGATATCATTTAATCTTTACTAAAACACAAAACAAATTTATAAATTTAAAAGTTAATGTAATATATTTACCATACTAATGCGATCAATTGGTTTAACAATAATTGTACACTTCTCCTTATTTGCGTAGAAATCAGCCATTATTTTGATGATAGATTAGATGAATAAAAATATAAGTTATTTTTACAAGAATGCACCTTTTATAGAACACAATAGAGGTTGTTATAATATAACTCTTTTAATAGAAAAAACTTAATTTAGAACAGCCTTTAAATAGAAAAGAGTTATGTATGAACAGTAATAATTAATCTGTAATTTAACAGAAAAATTTATTAACTTAGTCAAATTAGAATGACTTTTTAATGATGCAATAAATGACTTTTTCTACATTATAATGAATTTTCAATGAGGCAATAAATTACTTTATTCTGTTTTGTAAGACTTTTTGCAATAATTTGACATTTCTACTGACAATTAAAATTTATCAGGAATAATATCAATTTTGTCAGAAAATTTATGGCTGAAACAGAAAATAAAAATATTATCACATAGCTCGTTGCTGACTTTTATTTTCATAATATAAATAATTATATTTCTGATATTATAATATTATTATTCTTATTACTAACAAAAATGTAGTAATCTTTTTTTTTTTTTATTAGGAAATTCAACCACAGATTATTCATTAATAAACACTCCTTGGAGGCAATCAATAACAAATAATTTTTACAACCTTGTGACAGTATGCCAAGGGAATGAAGAAGCATCAAAAATATGTGATGATGCTTTGGAACAAATGTACAAATCTGTAAGGAAAGTGTTCCAAACAAATGAAGAAAAAATTCGTGAACTTGATGAAGAAGAAGAAAGAAGAAATACAGTTAAAGATCCAAAACGACCAAAAACAAAGGGAAGGCCAAAGAAGAACAAAAGAATTAGAGGACATTTTGAAAGAAGAAGAACAGCAACAAGAGATCCAAATGAGTTTGGAACAATAACTCCTAATCCACAACTCATTTAATTCATCCCTATTGCTGCCTTCTCCTATCATAAAGTCAATCTTCAAATTTTTTATTTTATTATTCAAGATAATTGTAAACAATACTATATTTTGCCATTTTGGGGTTTGATTACTCCTGATTAAACTAATTTTAATCTCGATTTACACAATTTCATGCCTGATTTAATTTTTGATAACTCAATTTTATTACTGACTATTACATTTTAATTTCTGATAACCGAGTTTTAATTCCTGAGTTAATTCTTGACTTCTAGAATCTTATTCTTAAATAAACTAATTGTATCACTGACTAACACATTTTAATTCCTGATTATAAAAATCTTATTCCTGACTAACTCAAGTTTATTCCTGACTGACTCAACTCTATTCCTGACTGACTCAACTCTATTCCTGATTAAAAAAATCTTAATCCTGATTAACTCAAGTTTATTCCTGACTAATTCAAGTTTATTCTTGTCTAAACAATACTATATTTTGCCATTTTGAGGTTTGATTACTTCTGAAAAAAATTATTTTATTTTCTGATTAGATAAATGTTATGCCTGACTAACCTTACTTTATTACTGACTTTAAAAATCTTATTGCTGAGTAACTGAAGTTTATCCCTGACTTTAAAATAATTTTATTCCTGACTAAACTAATTTTAATCCTGATTTACACAATTTCATGCCTGATTTAATTTGTGATAACTCAATTTTATTACTGACTATTACATTTTAATTTCTGATAATCGAATTTTAATTCCTGACTTAATTCTTGACTTCTAGAATATTATTCTTAAGTAAACTAATTGTATTACTGGCTAACACAATATCATTCCTGACTTTAAAAATCTTATGCCTGACTAACCCAAGTTTGTTTCTGACAGACTCAACTCTATTCCTGATTTAAAAAATCTATTTCCTGATTAACTCAAAATTATTCCTGACAGACTCAACTCTATTCCTGATTTAAAAAAAAACTAAATTCTGATTAACTCAAGTTTATTCCTGAGTAACTCAACTTAATTCCTGTCTAAATGAAGTTTATTGCTGACTGACTCAAATTTATTCCTGACCAACAAAATTTTATTCTTAACCAAAATAAATTTATTGCTAAAATAAATAAAGTAATTTCTGAGAAGTGTAATTTAATTTATGACAAACATTTTATTCATTTTAAGTTTGATATTTAAAATTTTTAAAATTAAAATTTGATATTAATTTCTGACACAAGTATTTTAATATATGACTAATATATAGATGTATGATTAACAGAAAACGGATTTAATAGAAAATATATACATATATAAAACAAATTTATAAGTATCTATACAAAAGAAAAATAATGCCTAACTACAAAAAAAAAAAATATGTACATGTATGATTAATTGTTTAAAAAAAAAAAAATCTAATCTTCCTCTTCCTCTTCCTCTTCATTTTTCTGAAGTTTTTGATCAATTTCCAATTGCTGCTTCTCTTTTTCATCTTTTTCTTTTTGTTTTTGCATCAACTTCCACTGCCTCTCTTTTTCCCTTTCAATGGCTTCCTTTTCTTTCTGATATTTGGCCTCTAGCTTCTTTCTTGCAGGTTGAGCTTTCCAAATTTTAAGCTTGTTAATTGAAAACTCAATGCAATCATTCCACAATTTCTTCCGCAAAATATTCTCTTCTCTAGTAGCCATCTGATAAGCAAGTTGGCATCTATATATCTTCCGATTTTGCTTCTATAAATTTATATAAAAAACAATATAAGAACACTAAAAAACAATAGTTATAAATCCAAAAACAAAGGAGAAAAAATACTTACATATTTCAAGTCAACAAGACCTCCAGATATACCATTGTACTTTTTCATACACATTAATGTAAAAAGGCCACAATCCTCATTTTCATGGCTTGTTTGCCATGTAAATTTAGGTTCATGCCATTCCAATTCTTCCAAGTTTGTGTCACCATGTCGATGTTCATGCTTTTTCAGAAAGATACCAACAGCTCTAATCTGTAATTATAAATATATAAATTATAAAATTTAAAAGCATCTAAAAATATAATTTTCACAAATTTAATTTAAAATTAGCTTACCAGCACTCTGTCTATTCCATTTAATCTATCTCGATCAATATCAGTCCTGTTATTTATCCAATCTATTCTTGGACCAATACCATCAATGAAATTGAAAACCAGCAGAGTATGATGATTATCGAACGCAATGGGAAAGAATAGCTGCAAAATAAATAAAACATAATTTTCACAATAAGTAATACATTTATTAACTGAATAAAAGAACCAAATAACAGATTAAAAGATCATATTATCTGAGTAAAACATTTATATTCCTGACTTACAAAATTTTATAACTGACTAACACAATTTTTTTCCTGACTAAAACAATTTTATTCCTGGCTAAAACAATATTATTCCTGACTAAAACAATTTAATTCCTAACTATATAATATTTTTTCCTTACTAACACAGTTTACTTACTAACATAAATAAATTATTTCCTGATTATAGTAATATAATTCATGACTTAAAATAATATAAAATCTGACTAATAAAAGCTTGAATCATACTAGGTTTAGCTTATTCCTGAATATACAATATATAAAGAAGAAATAAAGTTAAAAATTTACCAAATCGGCTTCGGCTATGTTGAATGAAGGAAAACGCCTAACCCACTTGCTAATGCAGTCATAAATGTCCTCACCTCTATGCATATTCAATTTACAATCCATCTCCATTTTTAACAATTCCTCTTTAAACTTATTATACTCCATTGGGTTTTTCAAAGTTTTCAAAATTGTCTCCTTTTCCTTTATGTTAGCAACTTCTTTTCTGTAAACTGCCCTTTTTTCTAAGTACCTCCAGGTAACATTCTACAAAACAAAAAAATATATTAAATACAGAATATTATAAATAAAATTGGTTTCTGAATGAAGTAAAGAAAGGAAAAAAAAACTTACAGCAACTTCAGTTTGAAAAACAAATCTTTTATACTGAAAAACTCCTCTGTCAGTTATTTTACACTCTTCAATGTTGAGCACAGTAGCCCAAGTATCATGAATAGCAGAATTAACCCACTCAGACGGACGAAGGGAACAGAACTTCTCCTTTACCAAAATAAGATCACTCTGTTCAGGATCTTCAGTGGGAAACTGACAGATAACAGTACCTATATCCTTTACGTAAAGACTGTTGTTACGCCTCTTAATTCCCTCATCCTCACCAGTAGGATCTAACTCAAGCTGCTCAAAATAGTGCATAAAAAACAAGTAATCACACATGTATAATTCATGTTCAGTCAATCTTTTTAGATACAATGGCTTGTTTTCTTGCAAATTCCTACACACAATCTTGTCTTTCATCTGAATTGGAATCTTGTGAATAGGTGGTAGAACCCAATCTAAACCACCAGCTGCTGCTACCAATCTCTCCTCCTGCCTTTGCTTTAATTCATGAATTCTATCAACATCAATTAAGTCAATGTGTGTATCATCAATACTAGGAGGAGCAGGAGTTTTATCTATCTGAATAATGTCACCAGTAGCAACATTAGGAGAGTCCAAAGGAATAGAAACAATGGGAATAGGAATAGATTCAACAGCAACAGTTTTATTCCTCAGCAATTCTAAAACAGCACATGCATCCCTAGGCTGAGGTTGTTCTTCCTACAAGAAAAAAAAATATATATATCAAACAAAAGTCTTCTAAACCATGACAATAATAATCTATACTACATAATATAAATCATAATAAAAGTAATTTAATTTCCTGACTATGACAAGTTTATTCCTGACTAACAAAAACTATTTCCTGACAATGACAAGTTAATTCCTGACCAAGGTTAGTTTATTCCTGAATAATACAATCTAATTCCTGACTTCCACAAGTTTATTCCTGACTAACACAATTTAATTCCTGACTACCACAATAATAGTGACTAGTTTATTCCTGATGAACTCAATTTAATTTCTGATTAACTCAACATAATTCCTGATTACAACAAGTTTATTCCTGACTAACTCAATCAAATTCCTAACATAAACAATGTAATTCCTGATATAAGTAATTTAATTCCTGAAAAAGACAATTTTATTCCTGACTTACTCAATCTTATTCTAATTCAATCAGTATTCCTGACTAACACAATTTAATTCCTGACTACCACAATAATAGTGACTAGTTTATTCCTGATGAACTCAATTTAATTTCTGATTAACTCAAAATAATTTCTGAATACAACAAGTTTATTCCTGACTAACTCAATCAAATTCCTAACATAAACAGTGTAATTCCTGATATAAGTAATTTAATTCCTGAAAAAGACAATTTTATTCCTGACTTACTCAATCTTATTCTAATTCAATCAGTATTCGTTAAAAAAATATATAATTTTTGACATAAACCATTACCTGATGACCTTGATAAATAGGTAAAGCAAGTTCCTCTATAGCTTTAGACTGAATAACATCATCAGATTTAGAAAAAACCTGAAAGCATATGAATAATACAAATAAAAATAAATACAATAATATAGAATAATAAACACATTTATTTATATAAAATATGTTAGTTAAATACAATAACTATTAAAATAAATTATTGAGTTAAAATACAAATATTACACCTTAGATGTGCTGTCATCTTCTTTGTTTTTATCATTTTCTTTTTCAGAAGTTTCTTGAACTTCTTCTTTTTCAGTAACTTGTGCATTTTCTTCTTGGGATACTGGTGTATCTTGAGAAGTAGGAGGAGTAGGAGTAATTAAATTAAATCTAGGCAAAGAAGTATCTCCCTTGATAAAACTCCTCCCTTCTTGAACAAGCCTAGCCTGATTCTCATTCATAGCAGATGTATAAAATTCATTGAGTCCTTTGGCTTTCTTTGGTGTTCTTGGAGGTGATGTGGAACTAAATAAACCTTCATTACTAACTGAATGCACCTCTTTTTCTGATGGTGTTGTGCCTTCAGCTAATTCGGGTTCTGCGGTTGTGATTTCAACATCACTTCCTTGAACATTATTCAAACCAAGATCTTCTGCTTCTTTTTCTGGTTCCATAATTCCTTGGTTTGCATCCTCTAAATTCTGCTCTGCATCTTCAATTAGATCTTCTTGCAAACCAAGATCAGAAATAACATCATTCACCTATACAAAATAAAGAATAATATCAGATATATATCTAATATGATTTTAATAAGTATAAAAAAATGATAATAAATATAATCAAACTTACAATTGCATCAGATTTAAGTTTTGTTTTATCAAACTGATCCAAATCAGTAGCTAAAGTTTTAGTCTGCATTGCAGCTTCAACTATTGCATCAATTTTTGCTAAAAATTCAGGATTTGAATAGTAATCATCCTCTCCTTGAGATTGAGATTCTTGTGAATATGATTTTGCTTCATCCTTCAAATCAATAGCAAAGTCTATTTGATTCTCTGATACAATCTTCAAATCTCGACCGAATTTCATCATTTTCTTCTTCACAGGCTAATCAACAAATAAAATAAAAAATAAATAAGTAAAATGTATAAAAGGAACATAATTGTTATTCCTGACTAATAGTTTCTTATTAGTAAAATGTAAAAAAATAACATAATTCTTATTGCTAATAATAGTAATCTAATTTCTGAGAGGGTTTATGTTATTCCTGACTATAGTTTTTTATTTTTGACAAACAACTTAATTTCTGATGAAAGGAATTTAAATCCTGACAAACAGATACTAATCAAAATAAATCAATAAATTTAAGTATAATATTAGATAATGCTAATTTCTGATAGAAAGTATATAATTCCTGATAGTATGGTAGAAAATCCTGGCAATAATAATGTATTGCCAAATTACAACAAAGTAAATAAATCAACAATAAACTTAATATATTAATTTTATTTCCTGACCAAATTTACAATATTCCTGACTGATAGTTTCTTATTACTGACTAATAGTTTCTTATTGCTGACAAATACAACTTAATTTCTGATGAAAAGAATTTAAATCCTAACAAACATATACTATAATCAAAATAAAATATCAGAAAATGCTAATTTCTGATACAAAGTACATAATTCCTGATAATATAATGTTAAATCCTGACAATAATTATACATCATCAAATCAACAACTTTAATATATTAATTTAATTTCCTGACAAAAGTTACCATATTCTTGACTAACAATTTATTATTCCTGATAAAAGTATTCTACTTTCTAACTGAAATTATTAATGTTGAATAGTCTGATAACAGTTTATTATTCATGATAAAAGTATTCTAATTTCTAATAAAAGAGAGCAAATAATAAAAAATCTAAAAATGTAATAAAAGATGGCAGTTTAAACTTACATCGATATCCATATTATCAATTTCAGCATCAGTAGGAAACTCTTTGGGAATCTTGTACATTACATATCTAGCTTTGTCATCTATATCCTTCAATTCAAAGCTAGTTGATTGTACAACCTGATCTTCCTTCTTTTTTTCCTTATTTTGATCCAAATATTCATCTTCATCACTGTCTTCAATCTTAAACTCAATACTGTCAAGCCTTAAAGTTTTAAGAAGAGCCTGTTCAGATTTGCCAGCATATTGTTTTGGTGAAGCAGCAGGGTACAGTCTCACAGTACCATAATCCATATTTTCAACAACAGACTTAATCCTCTGGTTCAAACTTTCACAGGTCCAGTTCGAAATAAACGGCTTGCGATGTAAAGTTGTCCCAAACTCAAACTTTTGTAAAAATGCAATTACAAAAGCAACTAGACAGCCATTTACTTGTTTAGATTTTGTCTTCAACTCCTTCCCTTCCTTTTTTTTTCAAAACAAAGGCTTGAAAATCTGTTATTGACGCACATAAGAAGTCCATAACATAACCAGCCCAGTTGAAAGCCTTAATGAAACGCACATCTTCTAAAGACTTGATGATATTAAAATTAGGAGACTTATCAGCAATTGGAGCCAAAAATGTAGACACAGCAAACATAACAAATAGCTTTTTAAAATCAGCACCACCATCTCTATATCTCTCAAACATCATCTTATAAGTAATAATATTGACATATGTCTTCTTCTTCTTCCTACCCTGAACAACTTTTTCTTCTGTTTTCCTCTTCTTTTGATTCTGTGCTTCAGATTCATTTCCCTGTTCAGAGTCATCCTCTAAATCCAAACCCAAGAACCTCCTCCACTCTATCTTCAAATATTCATCAGGATTGATTGATTTCTTCATTTTAGAAATCTCTTTCACAGGTATATCAGTAAAAGGAATACCCAACACATCAGCAATATCAGAACTATCAATGTGAATTGCATGTTCCTTTTTACCAACAATAAGATTTCTAGCATGAGGATTAAAATGAGTTACTATATAGTTGTACAACTGATGACTGATATTGTCCTGCAAATTCATTTGAAGCAATCCACCAAAACCAATGTCTATAACATCCTTCTTTTGCTCATCACTAAAATCTTCCATAATTGTACAAAGATAACCAGGACCAGATTTAGCACCAATTTCAAGGTCTGAAATATCATCTTCAGTAAGAGCACTGAAAAATAAAAAACATGAATAAGACACACATATTCCTGAAAAAAATTATGTTATTTTCTTAGCATAATTATCTTTTAAAACATTTAATTCCTGACTATTATAAAATTTAAAATATATAATTACTGTATGTAATACTGATATTAAAATTCCCGACTCTAATTATCTATTTCCTGACTAATATTATCTTAAACCTGACTGAGTATTATTATGTGAATATTATTATCCTAAAACTGACTATCCATATCTATTTTCTGACAATAACTATCTAATTCCTGACTAATATATGTTAATTCCTGAGTGTTATAAATTTTAAAACATTTAATTACTCTATATAAATACTGATATTACAATTCCTGAGCATAATTATCTATTTTCTGACTAATATTATCTTTAAACCTGACTGAGTTATAATAGATGTGAATATTATTATTTGTAAACTGACTATCCATATCTATTTGCTGACAAGAACTATCTAATTCCTGACTAATGTTATAAATATTAAAACATTTAATTACTCTATTTAAATATTGATATTATTATTCCTGACTATTATTATCTATATTCTAACTAGTATTATCTTAAAACTGATTAAGTTATATTACATATGAATATTTTTATCCTAAAACTGACAATCCATATCTATTTTCTGTTAATAATTATCTAATTCCTGACTAATATATGCTAATTACTGAATAATGTTATAAATCGTAAAAATTTAATTACTCTATTTAAATATTGAAATTATTATTCCTGAATATTATTATCTATTTTCTGACAAATATTATCTAAAACCCGACGAGTTATAATGTATCTAAATATTATTATTTTTAAACTGACTATCCATATCTATTTTCTGACAAAAACTATCTAATTCCTGACTAACATAATGTAATTCATGGGTATAATAAATTGTCAAATATTTAATTACTGCAAATTTTATTGGTATAACAACTCCTGACTATTATAATCTATTTCCTGACTAATTTTATCTTAAACCTGGCTGTGTTAATTTTATTTCTGAATAATATATCATAATACCTGATCTATAAAATCTAATTCCTGATATGCTAATTCCTGAGTAAGATAAATTTGAATACAGACAACAACAACTTAATTTCTGATGAAAAACATCTAAATACTGAAAAACATATACTATTAGCAAAATAAAATAATACAATTAAAGATAATATAATAAAATGCTTATTTCTGATATAAATAATATAATTCCTGACTATATAATAGTCAATCCTCAAAATAATCAAAATTATAACTAATGTAATTACATCAAAAATAACAAAATCCTACACAAGAATATTCAAAGTAAAAACAACAATTTACATTTCATCGAACACCTGGCGTGCATCTGAATATACAAAACAATATTTTTCCGAATTTAAAAGAATTTATTTCGAATATCACACCTCACAGATCGACTTCTTTTAGAACCTTGTTTAGGACCACGCTTCTTAGAATGCTGTGAATCATCCCTACAAAACAAGAACAAGAATAAAAAAAAAATTACTGACAATTGTTTTCATAAAAAAACGAATAAGCAAATAATAACTAAAAAATTTATTAACCTTTCTGGCATTTCAACTATCTTCGGAGGCTGTTTTGATGATCGTTTAGTTCGTTTCATATAAACTTTTAAAGGAGAATCATCAGTAGGAGGAAGGCCAGCCATTAATGTAGGTGAGGAAGACGGAAATTAGGGTTTATGTAAAAAAAATGAAAATTAAGTACATGCAAATATAAGCTAGAAAATGAAGAAGTGATGCGAAATTTTAGGGAAAATGTAGTTAAGTTGAGAGTAATGGAGTGTAACTGCAGAAAACGTGGGGAAGAAGAAGGAGGAGAAAGGCGGAACGTTGGAAGACGTTTTTTTTTTTAAAAAAAAAAATCAAAAAATGATTGATAATTAATAGTCGGGCCGCGCGCGGGCCGGACTATTAAAAGACGGGCCGCGCGTACGTGGGCCTGTAAGTAGAACGGACTCACATGAGTCCGTTCTACACAATATTTTTCGATAATTTAATAACTCATTTTCACTAAGAGATGGGAAAGAGTGGGGTTATTATCATTCAATGGTAGTAAAAGTATATACACTAAATTGTGAATTTTAATCAATAAATAAACAACTTTAGAGGAAAAAATATAAATACTCTCTTGTAGTAAATCATTATATGTCGTAAATCATATTAGTATTTTCTATTATAGTCATAAATGTTTGTGTGAAAAGTTAAATCAAATCTTTTACATTTAAAGTAATTATTCTTGTTATTAACATATATATAAGAAATTATTTTCGTATAAGATTTTATTCTATCATTGATTTTTTTCTTTCAAAAAAAAAAAAATATTAAGGACACACCAGGAGATAACACGTGATATTACGGGTGTATCTTTTAGTATATAATATATATATATAGTTATATTGATGATTCTATAAAATCTTGGGATTAAGGGGTGTGATGAACATGTTTTAGATCTTCATTGTTCGAGAATAAGTTTTTTGCTTGATGTTTGGGCTATGTTGTCTCACTTTTTTTTTTTTTCAAATCATATGTTTAATCTCTTCACTTCTATTTGTAATTTGTCGTGTCCTTGTGTTTCATTTCAACTGTTTAATCTCTTCAGTTCTATTTGTAATTTGTCGTGTCTTTGTGTTTCATTTCAACTAAATGGAATTACATGAAGCCACAATATAGTATGTAAGGTTTTTTTAAAATTTTTTATTTTTTTTTTATTTTTTTTTTGGGTATGGAAAGAGATGATATTCTGTTAGATAACAAAAATGAGGTTTCCTTCAACAACCTAAACGACTTGCAACATATTCCACTCAATTTGGAAATCCAGCCAAGAATTGACTATTAAAAGGCATAACTTAAGAAATCTGCCGAGACCAAAAAAATAAAAATTTTAAAAAAACAAAAAATAAATAAATAAAAAAGGCAAGGATTAAAGTCACTTTTATGGCAATGGTTGAAGTGTGGAACCATATTTTGTACGAGGGGTACCGAGACAAAATGTTTTAGATCATAATGTAACAGTCTTTGAAATGCATACAAACAAAAAGAAAAAAAAAAAAAAATTGCAGAAAACCATTATAATTAAAAAATATTTGCTATTACCATGAAAAGCTTTGCTCTTACGCATGTCTGATAATATTAGCACCTACACCAGCACTTAAACTCTATTTGTACTTTGTATTGCTTCCATTTTATCCAAAATTTTATTGTAATGATTTTCGCCATCATCCAAGAAGATGTAATAAAGTTCTTTGGACTTCACTGTAATAGTGTCATGTACTGCTATGTTGCATTCTCTGAATTTGATATAGATCTTGTTGTGTACTCTGCAACGAGTTTAGCAAACGACGATGACTTGTTTTCTAGCAACTTCATTGGTGAATTGCATTCCTCTACAAGTCCATGGCTTAGAAGCACCACCATATCACTATCGATAACTGATGTAATCCGGTGAGCTATGATTATTACCGTCGAATCTGAGAAATGTTCTCTTAGTGTTTGCTGAATCAAGTTGTCTGTTGCTGTGTCGACTGATGCAGTTGCTTCGTCTAGAATCAATACTTTGCTTCTCTTAAGTAGCACGCGGCCTAAACAAACAAGCTGCCTCTGCCCCATACTCCAATTCTCACCATTCTCGGTAACTGAAAGTTTGATAAAGAATCCAAATAAGTTGAAAGCCTAAAAATAGGACCAAAATCAACAAAAAATCAGAGTAAATGAAGTAACAAACAAACCTATTGAATCGAGTTTTCCTTCTTTCTTTCTAACTTCGTCTCCAAGTTGGCATTTATCAAGAGCCTGAAAACATTAGAAAGTGTTTTTTTTAGGGAGGAATGGAAAAGGGTATTTGTAGAGCGCAAAGTTATGTACCAAAATGTAAGACTTACATCCCAAATCTGTTCATCAGAGTATTCTTCAAGAGGATCCAGGTTGCTTCGGACAGTTCCTTCAAACATGGTGGGATCTTGTGGGATTATACTTAATCTAGTCCGTAGATCATGCAGTCCAATGGAAGATATGTTGATACCATCTAACATGATCTGCCCAGCTGCAGGTTCAACGATGCGGAAAAGTGCCTGTATGAGGGTTGATTTACCACTTCCTGTCCTCCCTACAATGCCAGTCTTCTTCCCTCCATAAAACGTACAAGTAATTCCTCGTAACACAAGTGGCATGTGTGGAGCATAACGAATCTGTAGATTTCCACAACATTATAACTAGCATGCACTTAATTCCTTTTATATTGTTGCCTAATTTATGAAGTAATAAGAGTGAAATGAAACTAAAATCACCTGAAGGTCTTGAACATTGACCTCTCCAAAAGACGGCCAAGATGAGTCTGGCCTATTTTCTTCTATAACAAGTGGAGGTTCGCTTGGGATACAAGTATACTGAAAGATCCTCTCAACTGAGATGATTTTGTTCTCCATATTACACAAATTCCATATCAGCCAGCCTTGTAGCATGTTCAGATTAAGCCCATATGTCACAGATAAACCAGCGATTCCTTCATACATGAAGTATTAAATGTTAGAATGTTTATGTTGTAGGCAGGTTGGAAATAAGATATAAAGTACGGATATAAATGGGGCTTACATACCAGGATCAATTAATCCTACAGGAATGGAGATCAAAAAAATCAAAGAGGCGGCAAATGTGATTGAAGATAACATGTCCAAGCGAAAGCAAAGCCATTCCATTGCAGCAGCACTGTAAAATTTTGGTCTTGAGTATCCATTTACTAGCGGTATGCTTGTAGCACAGAACCTAGATTCTTGATCAAAGCTCCGAATAGTTGTTGCTCCAGATATAGTCTCGGCAAAATGTTGTATCACTGGAGCTTTAGTTACCCCAACCAATCGACAAAGTTCTCGTGCTGAGGGTATGTAATATTGCTGCAAAATAATAAAAATTTAGATTTAAAGTAATGGGAGTAACAGAAGATCTCGTGTATATTTTTTGATTGGCACACTAATAAGCCTTTTCTTGATTCGATGATGGTTCCTTAAGTGCAGCAAGAAACAACTACAGATTTCAGGAAGGAGATCTAAGCAGTTATAAAATGGCTTTGGCAAGCAATAAGCCATCTAATTGAGTAATGGTAGACTACAGAAAGCTACTGCAGGTTCAACAACACAAAATTTGTTCATTAACAGTCTAAACTTGTGATGAGTGTCATATTTTGCAATGCATACATACAATTCTTACTAAGAGATATGATCACTTAATAACAGGGTAATGGAAAGACAGAATTTGGGTGTAGCAACTGGCTAAGAGATTTAAATGCATGGATTGTTATGAAATACATGTCTCCGTTTCGAAATGTCAGAAACTTAGAATACTCAGGCAAAGCCTCTTCTTGACCAGCAAACTGTTCCTTCCAGTCCCAAAATTATCTCTTTTAAACAAAAATTTCTTTATAATTGGTAAGAACACAAAAAACATATATTTTTTCACACATTTACCATTTTTTTTTCTGAATTTTTGTATATTTCTTTCCTAATTGATAATTTACTTCCCATTTCCAAGCAATCACACCTGCTGCGTGGCATAAATGTGCCATCTGATGACTTCTCAATTTCCTTAATAATAATCTGATACCAATAAACAGCATGATGTTTCAAAGATGACCTCATTTAACTAAATAACAACCAAACGAAATATTGTCCATTTGGAGTCATTATGTTGAGGTAATGGAATAAAAATATCAACAACACTGAAGCTAATTTATAGAAGAACACATAGATAAATAAAGAGAATAGCTAGTCGACATTGGGCTACACTAGATGGCAAGCCACAATTTTGAATTTTGATACAAGCTCCTGAAAAGCTTGTACAGAAATTTTCAATGAAGTATAATGACAAGAGTCTGAAGCTCATCAAATTTACCTGATACCATAAAGAGACTGCAATAACAGGGATGAAAATCACGAAAACTTGCCATGCAACTTGTGACATCACCACAATAATTCCCAGAAGTTGTATGAATGAGAATGCAAAAGAACCAATTTGAGATGGAATGTTCAGATCTACAGCACTTTGATCTGTAGATGCCTGAAACAAGAAATGAAAATATGTTCAATGAATTACGTCAAATCAACTCTAATTACAGCAGACAATTTAAGATACTTATCATGTTCATTATTCAGAGATGTCACAAAATAATTTACCACCTTCCTATTCTTCTTATACCATCAATTATCAGAAAAATCTCAAAATTGAATGCAAAACAAAGAAGCAAGGGATGTGTATGTACCCGATTCAAAATCCGCCCACTTGGGGTAGCATCAAAAAATGACATGGGGGCACGGAATATGCACGAGTGCATCTTACTGAATAGAGAAGTAGCTGTCTTGTACGCAACAGTATAAAGGAGACTTGCCCTTGCTAGGATACAAAAGGAGCTTCCAATGGCCAAAGCAACATAGACAAGTATTAAAGTTTTCGCATTGACTGTAGGTTCAGCATCAGAGGAGACAGGAGTTGCCCAAGCCATCCAATAATTGCTTAAAATTTGAAGAGTCTGGAAAAGTATTTGAGCTAACAATATCAAGGGTACCAAAGCTCCTGCATATGCTGTGGTGAGATAGTTCCAATAGACTGAGAGTCCCACTCTACCTTTCTCTCTTTCTTCATCTTGAACAAGTTGTGCCTTGAGCCCTGACATATCTTCATTTTTTTCAATCTTATTGCTCTCCTCTAAGGCTTTCTGATCACTACATTCTTCATCAACTTTCGGCTTTGTAACTCCAGGCTCAACCGAATCAAGTGTAGATAAGGCTTGTTCGTGTGCTCCTACAAGTTCCATGAAGTCTGTTCCTGAAGCAAGAATATCATTGTACTTTCCTGCTTGCAATATACTCCCTTCTTTCATGACCTTTCAATGATATGTGAGTTAGAGAGTAATCAGAAGTTGATTTAAAATACATTGACTGCAATTGGAGGAAGAAGAAAATTTCTGAAGTTCTCTCACCAAAATTAAATCTGCAGCAGGCAAGAACTCAACTTGGTGTGTTACATATATCACAGTCTTGGATTTTAAAAGGCCAAGCAGACATTCCTGCAAGTACATCCATGCAAACACACACAAATTGTGTAAAACAAATATTTAAGAATAATGTGAATATCACCGCTATTTGTACAACAAAATGGAAACAAAATTGAATGCAATCTATGTAAAAGGAAAAGGTTAATACCTTGAAGAGATGACTACCAGTGTGAGCATCAACAGCACTAAAAGGATCATCAAATAGATATATGTCAGCATCTTGGTATAAAGCACGAGCAAGTTGTATTCTCTGCTTCTGACCACCACTCAAATTGATACCCCTCTCACCAATTATTGTCTGATCCCCAAAAGACAAGATTTCAAGATCCTTCTTCAAGGAACATGCCTCTAATACCCTGTCATACTTTTCATGATCCATTTTCTGGCCAAATAATATATTATCGACTATCTTGCCACTCTGAATCCAAGGGGATTGTGGGACATAAGCCTTGGATCCACTCAATCTTAAACCTCCAGAGATCTTTGAAACTTCTCCTAAAATGCAAGAAAGTAGAGTAGACTTTCCAGAACCAACTGTACCGCAAACTGCAACCCTCATACCATGTTTAACTCTAAGATTGATGTTTTTTAATGTAGGGCTTGGGGCCAATGGATCCCAGCTAAAATTTCCTTCATTTATCTCAACAGAAACTTCAGAAGTAGCTCTAGGAATTTTCTCAATAGTATCGGGTTCTAAGTCATCAAGACAAAGGAAAGAGGCAATTCTATCAAGGGAAACTTTTGTTTGTATGATCATAGAGATTGTGTCTGGCAGATTGTAAATGGGTTCCTGAAGAATCCTAAACGTTGCAAGTGCAGTTAAAACCTTACCAGATTCAAGAGGGATACCCATGATCATACATGTCCCAAAAGTAATAACAGACACAAATGTTGGAGCACCCCAGAAAACAAAAACTGTTGCAGCTGAAATACTAAAAAATTTCCTCAACCAAACATTTTCATTATTTCTTAGGTCAACAATCTTAGACAAGAATTTCATTTCCCATGCTTGAAGCTTCAGAATTCTCATGTTCTTCAATATCTCAGATGTTGCCTTCATTCTCTTATCCTTGGCTTCCATTAGCTTTTCCTGATACTTCTCAAGCAAAGTTGACAAAGGATAATTGGCCAACATGATGAAAACGGTTGCAGCAAGTGCAGCAAGTGATGCCAACCCTAGACTTTTATACAAGATCAACAAGGCCAATGCAACTTGCAATATGACCATCCATGGATCATGCATGTACCAACTAAAATTACCAATTCTCTCTGCATCTACAGACATGAAATTGATCATTTCCCCACTTGTATGACCTTGCTTCGATCGACAAGAGAGGGTCAATGCCTTATTATAGATACTCTCTATAAGCACAGCTTTTGCCCTAATCCCAACTACTTGAAGTCTAAAGAACCAATGCCTTTGAGAAAGGCATTCCACAACCTTCGCGAAGAAGAATGCAGAAACTAGTACATAGCCTTGGTTTTTGTATTCCCTTCTCCCATTGAGGTATTGGACGAAGGTATCAATAAGGTACGGACCAACATAAGACGCTAATGTATTAATGAGGCAAAGGAAAGCCGTCAAAACAATATCAACCCATGATGTTAAGATCAAAGATTTCACAAGCATCATAGTTGTCACCTTCTTATCACTACCATCTCTAAGAGACTCCATACAATTTCTAAAAATCATATGGGATTCACTAACATCATCTTTACCCGAAAGGGAAGGAACATCCTCAAGGTCCAAAGTTTTATTATAACCTTTGGAGATTAAAGAGCCTACCCAAGTAAAAGTTAGGTTACTAAACAACCCAGCATTCAAATAAGGACTAATTGTTTCACTCCCTTCGCTCTTACTTGAATCAACCCTACCATTACCATTCAAAAAAGGCTCTTGAAGATTACTCTCCTCACTAGTAAACCTCCCAAAAACCCCAACACAACAAAGAAAAAATCCTGATATAACATATACTACATTACATACCAAAACTTGAATTGGCAAACTTTGATTTCCCTTAAACTGGATTATGTCTACAATAAGGCAATAACAAGAAATAAGAAGGTAAAAACCCCACCAAACCCTCAATAGAACAGGAAGTTTTACACCATTAAAGCGGTAGCTAAATTGCTTATGCAAGTAAATAGAAACTAACAACCAAACAAACACCTTCAATGCTAAATCCAAAAGGGTAGCTAGTTTTTCATCTGACCAGTCATTTCTATACCAATAAAAGCAATTTAAGCAAAATAATGCTACATTAAATAAAGAAAGAGCCAAAGAAGGGAAGAAAACAGGTTTATAATACCAAAAGTTTCTATCTTTGGAGTGTTCATCGCCACTTCTTCGGAATGATTTGTAAACCCATGAAAGAATTAGACCAAATAATAGGATTAAATGTAAAAAAACAGAGGAATCTCGCAAAAAGATTGGACTTTGAAGAAAATTAAGAGATGGGTCTTCGAAAGAAGAGAGAAAATATGAGATTGGTGAAATACCCATGTTCAATTCAACGGTTAATTCTTCTTCAAAGAATAAATTATAGAAATAGAGAGGTTAAATAAATGGGGTTTTGTAAGTTTGTTATAGAGAGTGGAGGAGAGAGAGCTTGAAAGATGGAATTTATAGTGTTTTGGAAAGAGGAGGAAAGAGCGGGCTATTGGAAAAACAGTCAACGAGAAAACGGGTCACACTGTCACAGAGTCCTTGTTAATTATTGCTAGGGTACCAGAAAATATGGACACCTAAAACAAATTTGAACAAAAAAAATTATGTACAAAAATAACTTCTACGAAAAATGATTCAATTTGAGAGTGAGGAATATCTCAAGTGGTTAGAACTTTTCCCCTTTCCTCCCGATTTCAAAAAATTCTGGAATTGAATCTCACACCCCGCCCTTGTGACTCTCTAAACACCAAAAAAATAAAAAATAAAAAAAATAAAAAAAAATCAATTTGATAGGGCAAACTCCTTTTACCTCAATTTTTTTACATTTTTACTCAATATATCTTTATAGGTTTTTTGTATACTCACCCACTTTTTTTACATTGTCTCTCTTTTACTTTAACCACATACATTTTTTGTAAACCCACATACATTGTCCCCTAAAAAAAACCACATACATTTTTGTAAATATTCTAAACCCTAAACTTTGATAATATTTCAATATCAATACTTAACCTACTTCTATATCAAAATATCACAAAGATATATTATTTTTGTTTTCTAAATAATATCATAAGGTATATAGAAAATATATCATAATAGTATGTTTTCCTATATTCCTAACAATTTTCAATCATATTTTCACTTATTGTAAATATTAAGATTAAATGAAAACAGAGCTAATTCATTCGTTGATATCATATGTTAAGTTTGGCTAGGTAGTCACAATCACAATCATATCACAAATAAAGTCATTGTATATATGATTTACACTACCACTTGATTAAGAAGTCATATTATAGAAAAGTATTTGCCTCAAATGAGTCCAACTTTCCTCATTCACAAATTAAAAAAACTTAAAACGCTTTAACTTTACTTGGGGATCAAGGATATAGTGTACGTAGCAAAGTCATGCATGAAGTTGGACCATTCAAAAAGATATCTTTATTTATGGAATCTGCCAAGATACAGCGGCCTAGTAGAGCAATACTCGACGAAAATTCCTACTTTCACGAGATTTAAAATAAAATTCTAACAAGTGTTCATCAATTTAATTAAAGCTTTAAGTAGTGACAAAAAAACAAAGTAAAAAAAAAAAAAATGATGATGACCCCTCCTATAAAATGACAATGTACTTGACTTTAGTATTTTTCGTGACATGATAAAGGAAAAAAAAAAAAAAAAAAAAAAAAAAAAAAGTATGCAATTTATCAAGATCAGGTAAAAAAGAATTTTGATATTTGTGGATGAGAAAAAAAATGTAATTTCAAATGCAATAACTATTCACACAATTTGATATAAATGATGACCTAGGAGATATATAATTTTTGTCCATTTTGTTAAGATACCATCAAATCACACTCTCAATTTGTAGATCTATTTTAAGTATGTCTGAAATTACTTATATAGTACGAGTACTGAATTTCAATAAGCTTTGTTAAATGCACTTTGACTTTGATTTGATATAGCATGACACATCAATTATAATTCACAAGACCATTTGTAAATTGCACAACATACCACTGATACTAGTCTATGGCATATGATAGATTGATAACACAATTTCTACCCATGATAGATTGATAGTATGCGCACAATTTCTGGAAAGTGATTTTGGCACACCACTAAGGATCTGTTCTGATTTACTGAGCTGAGCTGAACTAATTGGAGCTGAGCTGAATTGAATTGTGTATGAGAGAAGGAAATTAGGAACTAAACTGAACTCATTGGAGCTTAGCTGAACTGAAATTAAGCTGAATAGAACAAGCCGTAATTGATTTTGACACACCCTTATATGAGAATAACATAGATAATTGTACTCTCACATAAGGGTGTGCCAAAATCAATTTTGGTGTGCCAAAATCATTTCCCACAATTTCTACAGAAGATAACTGAATTTAATAGATAAAGATATATGATTAAAAAAAAGATAAATGATTATGAAAGGTAATTAATTTCCAGCAAAAAGTTTTAAGATATACCCTATTTCACCACAATTACTACAAAATTTTCCTCCACCCTGAGGGCTCAAAAAGAGATTATAAATAGCAACATAAGGTCATGTAATTTAGTCACTAAAGCCTTCACTTAGATCAGCATCGCTTATACCACTAAAATCTTCCGGTTCTTTACTCTCTTCATCTGTGTCCATTGCATCTTCTTCAGATTCTTCTTCTTCGCTTTCATCCTTGTCCTCGTAAATGACAGGAGGACCAGAGTCATACTCGTCAACTCCTTCATCGGCAACCTAATACGATAAGGAAAAAATAATGAGCTTGCATACCTATATATACATTCTATTAACAACTCATTGGCCGAGAAAAAACTTACCCCAGCATATAGGAGGTCCAAACTGCTAGCCAATTGGAGTGAGTGATTAAAATTTGCAACTCTAGATTCTATGAGCTGTCAAGAACCAAGAACAAGGTCAGCAACCCAAAACCAAGACAGCTTTTCACTTCCAACTATAAAAATGGACAAGAAGCATACACTGACACCCCTAACTGCCCTGAGCAGATACAAATGACTTCAATTATTTTCTATTAAATCGCTTCTTATTCTGGATACTATAGTATGCTTTAACTTTACATGAGAATACATTGTACTTCCTTATGTTACATAACAAAGTAAATTACACATAATATAATTTTAATGTAACATACATGAAGTAGGTATAGATAGCCATTAAATTCGACTTCAATTTATGTGAAATGTAAGATAGGAACCTTTACCTGGTATAACGAATTAAGAGCAGCTAATGAAGACTCTTGGGACATTATCCTGCTAGAATGCTGGAGAAGTAAACTCCTTAGCCAAGGAAGAGCGCATACCAAAACAGCACCCCTGTCATCACAGATAAATAACATTTTAGACTTGATCTACTCTAGCCAACACCATGATAAAAATTTCCAGGCTTCCAGCCATGTTGAATTGCAATGCATTCAAAAAATTTCAGCAATGAACTGATAGGTCACCATCTTATACAGTGACCATAGCTTGAAGCTACTTGCAACAAGAAAATATCCACCATAGCTCTTTACAAAGCATATTTGCATCATGACATCACCATCTATAAATCTATAATACTGTTCTGCTAGCTAAACAGTCAGATTACAGAATGTACTTTTCCACTAGAATTCACTGAAGTGAATTGGAGTCATTGAACTGAGCTGCTGGAACAAACATAAGCTGAATTTGGTCTCTCTCTCTCTCTCTCTCTCTCTCTCTCACTCACTCTCTCTCAGGTATAAAAGCCACATAATGTCCCTAATATAAAATCAATTCAGTTTCCTACCAAATTATTCCTAAAAATAGGGATAATTAAGTTTGGACTATGGATACATAATAAAATATTTCACTTTGGCTTTCATTAGAATGGAGAAAACATTTCTGACTTTAGTATTGAAAGCCTTGACAAACAATTTCAATCAGGTTTTCATAATAATGGAGAAAACATTCATGGCTTTAGTATTTAAAGTCTTTGGATGAGCATGTATATTGGTGAATAGTAACTTCCTAACTAAGGCTCTATTCACTTCAACTTGTTAAAATAGTTTCAGCAAAAATAAGTTAGCAAATTCAGAGTATAATTAAACTTCAGCAAGATAAGTTAATTTCAGCTTAAATAAGTTAGATTAAGCAAAGAAAAGTTTTTTATAAAAACTTGATAAAAATTTATAATAAAATTGAACAAAAATAAGCTGAGGAAAACTAAGCCTAATTGTGGCATTTTGCTACTCTTTCTAAAATGCTAATTCATACATGGATTAATGTATGCCTAATCATTTATCTAATATGTTGATTTTGGCATACACTTTATGGACTTCAATGACCATTGCAGCAAATTAATTAAAAAATTACAAAAAGCTTAGTGTAATGTTGAAGCCAACAACTATTCAGCTGAAGTAAAATCAAGGACAGACTGAACCAATATAATTCAGGTGTGCAAGAATTTAGGCGATAATAATAAAATAATAAGAATAAAATTGGAGTAAACAAGTAAATGGGGATAACATGTTTGGAGGAAAAAGTAACCACCCAGGTGAACTCACATGAGGTCCAATGTGAATGGAACAGGAACATCGTGCAGTTAAAGGGAGGATTTTAAAAGATCACAATCTTTGTCATAGTTAACGCACAAGCATATACTTCTCGGAATACCAATCCAATCAAAAGTTTCATATCCCACTCTAAGAAGCCAGCTTATGTAGGTACACTTCAACACTTCAAAACAAGTCCCATATCTCAGAACTTAAGAAATACTTTGTAATAAGCATCAGTAGATATATCTGTCTGCATTGCAAGTCCAGGATACATAAATGTTTTCCAAACAGGGTTTCTAGCATGTCTCGCAGTGGAACAGAGTTGTAATCCAAGCTTCAACATACTCTATGCTAATGGGACTTCCTCACCATTTTCTTTAATTTACAGCATATTAGGCACACATTTTTATTTTATTAACCTCCAGATGAAATGAATAAAGATATTGCACATAGAAAGTTGATTTACCTTGACTGGATAATAGCTAGTAGAGAGTTCAAAAGCTTGAAAATGTCAACTGCATTTAGATGTGAAACAGAGTTCGCAATAACCTGTCAATGAAAACCATTCTGGTTAGAAATCAATTAACGAGTCCAACTTTCTAGCAGAAGTTTAAAGAAAATGAAGAAAGAGAAAATGGGGAAAATTAACCTTATCATCTTGATTGTACAAACAATCTAACAGAAGTGCGCTATCATCAGCATGTAATGCTTGCCTTAACAAAACATGTATGGAGTCTGCACTGGGAGGCTGTGTCTGAGAAGGTTCTGGACTTTCCTGAATTTCAGTGTTATCGTTCTTTTCAATGCCTAAACTAGCAAGTTTGTCAGCCATTGTAGGCTCATTCTCATCGATCTGAATCCCATCTGTGTCTTCTCCTTTATCTGTATCAAGGACAGGTATGATCACTAATTGCAATTTGCAAGCATAGAGCAAAATTATAAACATGAGAATCATAATACAGATTAAGAGTAAACTTGCTCAGACATTTTACCAGAGCTCTAACCCCACTCCTGAATCCTTCAGAGTTCGGACTAATCAAATTCAGTGAAAATTCAGTGAACTTCCAATCACAATTATCATAGGCGTGTTCTACCACTTAGCTAATAGCCCGTCTCCGGCCTCTAATTCAAAATTACACCTAAACAGCCATCCCCAAATCACTCCATAACTAATTAACTATCATCCAATACTTCATCATCCAACTCACCACAAATCAGTTACAATCCTCAACAGCCAATTCCACAAGTGCCAACCCTAAATACCCTTCAACCAAACAAGCATTTCTTTCAAACCCCCAAAACTAAGCTATTATCAAATGACATACACTAAAAATCAAATAACAATAACTAAATATCTCAAATTTAATACATGTAACTACATCAAAAGCTCAAATCAATCAATTAACAAGAAAAAACAAACACCCAAAAAATTAAATATAGTCAAAAAATCATTACCATAAGCTATAATATTTTCAGTAAGTTGAGCATCATCAATTTCAGGTGCCCTTCTCTTTTTACTTGATTTTTTCATAGAACTCTTCTTAGCAGAAGCTTCCATGGCAGAGGACCGTCCTACCTTAAAGGGTTCTGCAACACATTCACAACCAAATTTGACTCAACTATCAAATTAATTTCTCCTCGCTTAAAAACATGAATAGCAAAAAAAATTCTCTTCAATAATTTATCGTAGAAGAACCCTAAATTGAGAATACTGACTATTGAATTTATGATAAACCCTAAATTGTGAAATTGATATTCTGATTATTGAAAACAATATCTTACCTTGGAAGCTGTTTTCAATGGAGGAGGGAAAGCTTAGAAGGCAGTTTAATGGAGAATACAGAGTACGCTCTGCAATGGAGGAGAGAGACTGAGGGAGCAGCGGCGCAGCGTAGACTTAAAAATGAAAACGACGAGCGTGTCTCAGACCTGCACTAGCACAGGGGCACCATTGTAATTTCGCCATGTAGCTATTTTTATTTAGATTGATAAGGACTAAGGACTTAAGGAGACCGGAACTTCTCACAGGTCCTCTCGGCCTAAGCACTTTGAGTGTGGGGGGATGTGATTTCACCATGTAGCTAATACTAAAAGAAAAATTTTTGATTTAACCAGAGAAATACTGTGTGAATCGTGTCTAACTTGATCGACCTAAAAATAGGTATACACCATATTTATAACTGTATTTTTTTAAAGTACAATTTTATTTATTTTTATTTATTTTTTTTTGTAAAAGGAAGTACGAAATATTTTTCAAAAGTTGTATCTATGTTTAAGTATGATATGCTATTTTGGGAACATATTGGCCGTGTTTAGAGAAAAGCTAAAAGTTGAAACTGATTGTGTTGGCTGATTTTAACTAGTTGATTGTATTACTTGATTTGACTAACTTATTTTATTAACTTATTGTAGAAAAGTGTTTGGTAAATAGTTGATTGTTTAAAGTTGATTGATTATTGAAAACCAATAAGCTAATTGTGGGATAGGTAATTCATATAAGATTTTAATTTAATGAGGGTACAAGTGTCATTACACCATAATAATTGAAAAAGCTTCTAAAAAAAACTTTTTAAAAAAGAGCTTATTTAGTGGAATAAACTCTTTAAATAAGCTTCCCACTAAACACCTTGAATTAGCTTATTTAATAGTTAATAAGCTAACGTTGATCAAATAAGCTAATTTTGCCCAAATAATCTAGTTACAAACACAGCCATTGATTGAAATGTGGTAAGATTAATCGAACTCAAAAATGAAAAACATCAATAGTCCATTTTGGCTCAACTAAAACTCAATAAATCTAAGTCATAAACATGCATTGTTCACCCAAAATCCAAAATGCACTGACCTGAAAATGACTAGTGAGAAAGCTAATTGATGTAGGTTAGAGAACCAAGGTACCGGTTCTATTAGTCTATCTTAATTGATTTACAATAATAATACAACCGCTTGAGTTTTCTTTAAAAATTTAAATAAGTAAAATAACAAAAACATTTGAGAAAGAATTAAATTTGTATCGATCTCTAAAACAATTTGATCAAGTCGCGACTCAGAAATTTTGTATTGATACCATCACTATATGAAAATCATTGTTCTGTTATCAAAATCGTGATCTTGTGGGAAAACTTGGATTTTTTTTTACGTTGAACTAAACTAGAAAATATTAGTACAGAAGTAATACAATTGCAACAAAAAAAATTATCATGAATAGTGAGCTGTGTACAAGGCCTACATTTGGATGGTGTTACCATTGGTCCCGTTCACATCATTTCTTCACGGTTGTTGAACACAAATATCTTAGTGAATATTCATTTGAGGAGCACATCTCTGCCAAATCTTGATGGGAACTAGTAATGGCTTTCTGTAGCGATTTCAGGGCTGGAAGCAAGTTTCTGGAATTTTGTTGGATAGAATGACCGTGAACTTTGCAGATTTCCTGCAAGACAGAATATAGAAAATTAGAAATTAGGGCCAGCAGGACTGCAGAAAAGATCGTATCACAGACAACAGTTTCCACCTCAATTAGTTAAGACTTAGATACAAACCTGACACCATCTAAGAATGAACTCCAAATAAGGGCAGCCCTCCAAAAGTTCTGTCAACGCCTCTATTAATCTTTGCAAGTATCTGAAAGGGATTGATGAAGCAACAGCTGGTATGTCAGCAGGATTGACAGAAAGAATACATTTTTTCATGAGTGAGTCTTCATTTAATCTAAGACTGAGGATCAGAGCTCTGCTATGTTGATCTTCATTGAGTGCTGCATCAACTGCCTGAAAAGAGTAGAAAGGCATTTGTCTTAAAATAGATAATACAGCACCAATGGAATTTTTCCTCTCATCAGAGATAAAACTAAGAAAAAATATATAACAAAAATATCAAGATACTAAACAAAAGTAAAACAAATGGAGTGAAATACACATTAATCAACCATAGCAAAGTCCACTCCACACATTTTCTGTCCTCCAAAACAATGCAATATAGCTACCGGGAATGGGGAAGGGAACGTGAAAGATTATCATTCCTCAGTGAAAGTAAAAGACATAAGATGCAGAAAAGGCGCAATGTTGGAAAATGAAAGAAATACAAGTGTGTACCTCAGGAGTAACATCAATGTCAAGGTCAGTAGGATCAAAAATAAAGGATTCATCCACTGAATAAACCAGAACTCCCTCTGTTGTTGCCGCCACAAAGCTGCGTCCAGTAGGTGCAATTCTGAGGCACTTTGTTCGAATAACAGGCCTCCCACGGTTAGGCATAGATCCTGGCAAATCCAAACCAAGTTTTCCTCGTGTTTGTTTGTCAATGCCTTCCTCTGTATCACTATTGTCATCATCAATCAATTCCAGAGGACCAGCTTCTGTCATCTTTTTAGAGTTTAAGACGTCCAGGACCCCATCAAGTGAAAGATTGTGAGTTATTTGAAACCTACGTAACAATACCTGGGCCACAGAAGAAATCCAAGAATAAGTATAACCAGTTATACTAGATATAGGAAGTGCATAACATAACCCGTAGACAATAATAATTTTTTTAATCCAAGGAATACAATTGGGAAGAAAGTAGAACATTCATGACTAAAATACCAAAAGAAAAAAACACAAAACTTCAGACTCCGCATCCAGGAATACGACACAACTAAATTATTGCCATTATAGGAAAGATTTCACCCCTAAAGTTGAGTAAATTGTAGTTATATATAGCTCCTTATGTCAAGCATTTGAACTTTGAAAGCAAAAAATTGAAACACCAATAAACACAAATATTGATCCAATTTTTTCTTGATCGTAGAAACCTATGAATCTAGGGTTGCATTTCAACCACCACCATGCAACAAAGGCAAGTTGAGATATGCCTCCTTATTCCACATAATGACCAATAATCCTAAAAAGAACTTAAGACCACAGATCTATAAGCTAAAACCACAGCCAGAGAGAAATTTGGCCTTAGCACTAGTGTTTGCCATTTGCTAAATAGTCAAATCAAGTTAGAGTCTAAGAGAAATCTCCATACAGCAGAACACTCCCACCCCTCATTTGCCTTAGTCTCGTCTTTCCTCTATTACTTATAAAATTTCATTACTTTGCTCTCTGCTGCATTTTTCCATGGTTGCAGGAGAGCTAATGTAGGTCTACAAGCAATGCAGTTGGGGTACAAGACACACATGATACAAGGAGCAAATTATTTTGCTGAGAAAAGGTTGCATATATACTTTACACGTTTTTTTTTTTATAAAGAAAATGGCAGCACAAAAAAGTAGAATATACAAGCACCAGATAAAGAAAACAAAAGCAGGGGAAGTTGAAGTGGGGAGAAGCAGAAGAAGACAAACCTGCTCAGCGATATCATACATACAAATAAATTTGCTACTGCCACCAGCCAGTATGTAACTTCCATCAGCAGAATAGCTCAAGGTTGTAAAGTACTTTCCTGAGGTGGAGTTAGCTGCGGATCTGCGATCAGTCATCAACCGACCTCCAGCAATATCTCTACGACCCTCAATAGTATACATTAATGCACCGTCAAGAGGATCCCAGAAATTAATTAGGCCATCTAATGTACTGCAAGCTAGTTGTTTCCCATCTGGACGGTAAACAACAGTAAGAACATCATGGACGTGTTGAAATGTCTCAACGGAACCCTTCCCTTCAAAAACATCCCACAGCCGCACAGTTTTGTCCCATGAAGACGAAGCCAATATTGCCTGCAAGTAAAAGGTCAAGCAAAAAAACATTAACATTTTGTCTTTGAAGATTTAACTTCCATTAAAATGTTTAGTAGCTTACAGACATTAAACAAGCAAGAAATGCCAATAACTAAATAAAGGCATCAAGTGCAGCCAACAGGCTTTACCCTGCTTAATGAAAGAAAAAGACTCACACAGCCTCAAATATTATCTCACAAGAACTCCAGACACCAACTCCTCCCCCGCCCCAAAATACTTTATCACATAGAACAGCTACTATGAGTTACTCATCCTCCTCATTCCATGGCTAACCATTTTATAGCTAAATCCTCCAATCAACAAATCTCTAAACTTCCAACCCACACTATCCTCAACCAAATTCAAACTTGAATTAAGAAAAACACAAGCTTAAGGAATTTTTACCCTCCCTGAGAGTATGGATTTATTCCCACCTTTTCAAAATGATCTTCTCAATTGTACTTTATGTCCAACTTGTAGTTGTGTGTAAATTAAGGTAAGGGAAAAATCTTGAAATAAAGTACAATTGGACATCTCAAATACAATGGGACCATCGTTTTTTGGAATAAAATACATTAGGATCACTTATTATTTTGGATTAAAGTACATTGGGACAATTTATTTGGATTGGGACCATTAAAATAGAAAATGGGAAGATCATTAAAATAGTGAGGATAAGTGAGGCATTAAAATAGAAAATGGGAAGATCATTTTGAAACACACAAAATGGAAAGTGAGAATATCATTTTGAAACGGAGAGAGTACTATTTAACTCTTTTTTGGGACACAAAAAGAACATCCTTAGACTTAGCTGCCAAAGGTTAGATCGTTTTGGGAGGAGTGTTGTCATGCTTGGATCTTCTATGTATTGACCATAGCCCTGTGCTAGTGATGCGGGAGAAAAATGGTTGACAGACAATGTTTCAGACTTAGATACTAATATTGACATTAGTAAGTGTCAAAGTGTCCAACTCAACTATCTTTTGAAAATTTGAATGATTTTGGCCCAAAATGAAGTATTGATGAGTCCGTACTCATGTAGAAATGTTAAGAATCAAGCACGGATGTGAAATGAAGAGTCCAAATAACATAGTTGAGCAGAAGCTTCTACCTATAAGGCTATAACCTTTTTCTCTTCAAAACCTAATTTTCCAAATACCACAATCCACTTCAAATTAGTTTGAGTAATGTTCTGATTGGGTTTGAGCAAACACAATAGGTTTCAAGAACCCCCAAATGGTGGTAGAGAATTTGGGTTCTTCAATTTGTTCGTGTTGGTGAGATATTTGAGATTTCATAAGCAAGTAGGTGTTTAGGGAGAGATGAGAGAAAGAGAGTGGCTAATGGAGGCAATAAGGAAGAGAAAGAGTATGGGTGATTCCAAACTTCCAATCAGGGTCGTCTTAAACATTTTAGGGGCCCTGTTTTAAAATTAAAAATTGGGCCCTAGTAAAATATACTCTATACAATTTTATTTATTTGAAAATATTCTAAAATACCATCATATCATATTACAATACTCAAATGTCTCAAACAGGGCCCCTAAAATGTTTAGAACAGCCCTAGATTCATTAAAATAAAAGTGTAAGATTTACTAAAAATGAATTGTAAAAAAATAATTTCGGACAAATGAAAAAGGAAAGTGTAAAAACCAATCTAAAACAATGTGCACATTTATATGAATCTAATGACATCTTATTTGATATTTTTTCTTCTTAAGGATATTTTACAAACAAGATCAAATTATAGTCATATATGTTCAACATAGCCTTACTAATTGACTTTGTAGCCTTATAGGTGAGGACATAGAAGAAAATTGGTGTGATATATGGGGTCACCACAACAGTGTAAAGTCCTTCATTCCATTAAAAATAAACTTTGGCAAGTTGAGTGACAAATGCAACTACAAAAAGTCAGAGGAAAGATGAAAAGAATTCATACATTTGACGGAGAAAACATTAATCCATGAACAGGCCCTTCATGACCACTTAGAACATCTAGCAAACGTCCTGTTTTCATTGACCAAACAAATATCTGAGCAGAAACAATACAATACATTGTGTTAGACGTGTTTCGAACAAATACCAGTATACCACCATGAGGACAAAACCTATTAATTACAAAGTATATGCTTACCTCGAATGAATCTAATGTTCCAGCACATATCACTTCACCACTCTGATCAGCAGTCAAAGAAACAAACTGCTTCGAAGAAGGGGTAGTAAATGTCCTAAAGTTTCTATACCGGAAAAGATCCCATGCACGAACTGTTCCATCCAAAGATGCACTTAAGAGGCTATGATTATTAGCCATAAAGTGGAGGGCAGTGACTGCATTAGTATGCTCAGGAAATGTCACAAAACAAAAGCCAGAGGAAACATTCCAAACCTACAAAAAAGATGTAAACTTAAGCATCTAGTCATAGGAACCTGTCAAATGAGCAAAGGCTGCCATCATAGAGCACAAATGCAAATATGCAATATACGATGCAAGACATATACATTTAAATTCAAAACCTTTCAGAACAACATGCCAATTTAGAGATTTGATGCTCAAAAAATTGGATAACAAAAGGAGGGAATAAGCAGCACTGCAGCAACACTTAAAAACAGACTGTGCTAAATATTCAATGTTGCCTCTCACCTTGATTTTGTTATCATCGGCTCCAGTAGCCAAGAGCTGTGAATCGGGTGAATAAGCAAGACAATTTACGTCAAAATAATGGCCTTGCTGCTTCAAAATATAACTCTCTGACTTCCATTCCCAAACAAGCAGCTGCCCAAGCCTTGCACATCCAAACGTTAACCAGTTACCCAAGTCGTTAAAAACAGCAGTTGTGATCTTCTCTCGTGATATTGACAACTGATGTATGCAAAGAAAATCAGGCATTTGGTACAACCCGAAAACTCCACTCGAGTATCCCACAACTACCACATCAATTCCCTGGTGATAATCACACGCAGTCACTTTAGCCGGCGCTTGCATAAAATAATCCTTCTTAAGCAACTCCCACTTTAGCTTATGCAGAAGAAACTCACTCCCTTCATCCCCAAAGTCCCCTTCTTTCTCATCAAACTCTTTCCTTTTCTTCACATCAACAACAGCAATGACACCATCACTGCCAATGCCACCTTCCTCGTCCATCTTTTCAGGAGTCCCGGGAGAAGGCGGGTCATTCATTTCCTCACCCTTCTCTCCTTTTCCACCCAAACTACCATCAAAATCAGGACAACCCCAACTAAACAACCCCCCATCACGGGAAACACTATAAACCCGCGAAACCTTACCCGTCTTCTTATCAACCCCAAAAAACACACCCACAATCACATCTCTATGACCCAGAAACAAAAATGGCTTATTATTCTTGAATTCCTTCAATTTCCTCAAACAAAACAACCTAACAGTCAAATCCCTCGAACCCGCAATCAAATACCCCGAATCAGGGCTCCAATTCAAGCAACTAACCGTATCATCGAAATCAGCAAAAGTTCTAACTAATTCAAATGCAAAAAATTGCTTCCTAAAACCAGGTGAACGCCAAATTTGAATCAATTTACCAACAGCAACAGCAATAAACTGCCCATTTGGGCTAAATTGAAGAGCAGAAACTTTACCCTTGAAAGTGATTCTATGAAGAACAATCCGACGGTGGATATTGATGAATTGAGCCCTGCTATTCTCATCAACGGCCAAGATGAAGTTCCCATCTGGCGATACCGCGATACGAATGATGTTTGCAGAAAATTGACATGGTAATGTTATTGTATTCGATTTGACGAGGTCGGTGATGGAAATCCGATTACCCACCGATGAAATTAGCTGATTATTGCCGGAAACGACGACGTTTCCTCCCCTGTAAGGAGCTCCTAGAAGATTCTGGAACCTGTAATTCATGGTGAATTAGGGTTTTAGGGGTGAAAGAGTGAGAGAGAGAATGAGTGTTGTGTTAAACCCTACAAAATTTGGGGGTGAGAGAAATACAACAATGGAGGTTGTTAAACCCTAAAAATTTTGAGAGGGTTTTAGTCGGGGGTTGTTATTTGTCGCTCCCATTTTACCGGGTAACGCTCCCCTTTTTTCTTGAAATTCCAATTTTACCCCTAATATATAAATACGGTTTTTCCTTCCCGACCAACATTTCTCACTTCTTTACTTCTCTCTCTAACTCTCTTACTCTCAAACTCTCTTACTCTCTAACTCTCTAAAACAATTTTTTTTTAAAAAAAAAAGTTCCAAAATTGTTCTTCATTTTTTGAAAAAAAACAACAATCATCATAAACACAAAAGAAAATGGGTGATTCGAGGCGGATTAGGCTGAGATTCGGAGGGAGGGAGGACCTTCGGCGGCGCTGGTGGCAGGGGCGTAGGCGGCGCTGGCAGCGATGGTGGAGACGAGGTATTTGTTTTTTTTTTTTTTTCGGATCCAGGAACTTCCGCCCAAAATTTCCGGAAGTTCCATGGAGGATCCGCCTGGAATTTCCGGATTTTACTCCAGGATCCGGAAATTCCAGGCGGATCCTCCATGGAACTTCCGGAAATTTTGGGCGGAAGTTCCAATTTTTTTTTTTTTTTTTTTTTTGGCCCGTTAATAAAATTGTTATTTTTTTTTTTCCGGATTTTGGTTTTATTTTTTGTTATTTTGAAGTGTTATGGTGATTATTGTTGATATTATTATTATTGTTGTTGTTATTATTGTGCTTATTATATTTTAAAAAATATGATAATTTTTATTATTTTGTTGATATTAGGTTTTTATTATTAATGTTAAGGTTATTGTTGTTGTTGTTAATTTGTTTTTTTTTTTTTTTTTGGATTTTGTTATTTTTGTTGTTATTTTGAAGTGTTATGGTTAGTATTATTATTATTGTTGTTATTTTTATTGTTGATATTATTATTATTATTATTGTTATTATTATTATTATCATTATTATTATTATTATTATAATTATTATTAGTGTTATTATTTTTAAAAATATGATTAGTATTATTATTAAACTAATTTGATATTAGGGTTTTCATGGTTATTGTTGTTGTTTAATTTTTTTTTTTTTTGTTGTTGTTGTTGTTATAATAATATTATTATTAGTGTTATTAGTAGTACTATTATTAATATTTTTAATTATGATTAGTATTATAGTTGTTGATATTAGTGTTATTATTATTGTTATTATGGTTATTGTTGTTGTTAATTTGTATTTGTTGTTGTTGTTGTTGTTGTTGTTAGTTATTGTTGTTGTTAAGATTATATTTGTTGTTGTTAATTTGTATTTGTTGTTGTTTTTGTTGTTGTTATTATTATTGTTGTTATTGTTATTATGGTTATTATGGTTATTGTTATTACTAAAATCGGATTATTTTTTAATTTTATGTAGATCGAGGGTTCTGGTGCTCGACATGCAATATCACGACGTCTGAATGCGTCTGTTAGGAGACAGACATCTCGATCTTCACCGGTTCAGCCCGAGCAGCAGCAATACGGGTCTACTAGTGGTTGGTCGAGAGACCAACAGTCTGGTAGTAGTCGGCCCTTGTACTCTGCAAGTGGAGCACCCATATCTGACGAGGAAGACGAATGTTCGGGTAGTCATGCTGGTGACCGGGATGAAGAACAGGACCCTCAGGATTTCCATATGGTATATAGGGGTCAGTTTGGGAGATTTGTTGGTAGTGGGTCGAGTCAGCCTACTTCCAGCTCTGCAGAGGCATGGTTAGTGCAGGAACCGATGCCGGGTGGGCCTGAGGATGGGTCAGTTATCCCTAGTTTTGGCGGTCACGTGGCACGGTATATCTGGATGGAGCAGGAGCGTAGTGTTTTGCGCTGTTTGAGTATGACAAAGTTATGTTCTGACTTGTGTACTTGGCGAGGCCGTCAATCTGTGGAGGACATTGCGGAGATTGATGCTAGTTGGTTGTCTCACTTGCCCGGCCTGATGTTTAAGAGACTTGATTGGCCGTTGATTTCTGCTTTTGTTGAGAGGTGGCAGCCAGATTCGAACACCTTTCACATGCCATTTGGGGAGATTACGATCTTGCTGCACGACGTGTACAACATACTTGGGTTACGGGTTGCAGGCAATATGGTGTCCACTACTCCTAGCACGGACGTGTTACGGGACGAGTGCTCGGTCACCATGGATATGACTCCAGATGATCTGTCTGAGGTTTGCGGCACAAAGACCATTTGGCAGGGTAGTGGGGTGTTGACTGATAAGATTTTTGAGTCGACATTGGCGGTCGACCGGGATTTTAGTGAGCAGCTTGATGCATACTTGTGGTTAGTGCTTGGAGGTACACTGTTTGTAGACAAGAGTGGTAACCGTACGCATCCTTCCTTCCTCCACGAGCTATGTCACACGGATGTCCCTATTAACGAGTATGCTTGGGGAACAGCTGCACTGGCCTACTTGTATCGGCAACTGGGCACGGCATCACGGAAAGGTGCTGATTCGATTGCTGGTTGTCTCACGCTTCTGCAAGCGTGGATTTACGAGTACTTTCCGTGCTTTCGGCCACAGCAGGGTACCTTGACCCGGGACCTTCAAATGCCTCGTGCGTCTGCTTGGGATGTAGGAGCGGGATGTCCTAGCAAGAACCTGGAGCTCCTGTTAGCTTTTCGTACTAGGATTGATGCGCTTACCGACCGTGAGGTGAACTGGCTACCGTACGGAGCTGATCCTGCATTACGAGTGCCCCCCACTTTATTCATTGGCTGCATCCAGTACCGTAACATCATTGAGCCGTACATGCCTGATAGAGTGGTCCGCCAGCTTGGTTTCGTGCAAGGCATTCCCCGCGAGATTATCAGGCCAGAGAAGGCCAAGAGGCCGACTAACTTGAAGATGTATCGGGTAGACTTCCCAACTGAGATGACAGCTGTGATGTGGAACAGGTTTGTTCCTGGGGTATCTCAGAGTGTTGTTTTAGGTGCCCTACCCAGGCTTAGTGCTGCAGCTCCTTCGGTTGCGCCCGGTTACATGCAGTGGCTGTACAGGTTTTCTCACCCGCGGGTATCTCCAGGTCCAGGAGTTACAAGCAACCTGCCTGAGCGGACTAACACTGATTACGTAAGTATTAATGCTTAATATTATATTAACAATGACTTCTATTAATTTTTGTGTTATAATATGTTATTGTTTTATTTGCAGTGGATGGGTCGGTCCATGGAGATTCACCAAAGAGCACTAGCTGAGTATCCTGAAATGTCGAGTGAGACTCGAACAATGACTGAGCAACTTGTATTTGATTGGAAGTCAAAAATGGGACTTTAGATTATTTTGATTAGATGTTCTGTTAGTGATGGTTTTAATTATGTTATGAACTTATTTGTATTTTATTTTTAAAAATGTAATGTATAAACTGGACACTTATTTTATTTTATATTTGATGTTTTGTTGCATATCATGTTAGATTAAAAGCAAATACATATAAAATTAATTTCATAAATCTAATTTTCTTACAAATGTTCAAAGTTAGTGAATGTACATTACAAACTACCTAACTAATGCATCCCACATGTCCCTTCTCAATTGATATGCTTGATCCCATCCATTGACACTATCCTCGTGGTGTTCCGTCCACCAACCGGCGATCGGCGGGAGTGGTGAATCAGGTACAAGGTCAAGACGGATAAAATGTGATCCACCAACTGTAGCAATCACAAACTCTCGAGTCGGTGACCGAACCCCGTTGCGTGCCCTAAGCGGTAAGACTGTGATGCATGGGTAGTAGCAAGTTGGTACTAGGCCTACTCCGAGACAAATCACCCTTGCGTTGAACCACGTAGCAATAGGAAATAAATCTTGAATTGTAACCATCCAATGCCGCTCCCCGACAGCCCCACTATCCCATCGAATACGCTCCACGTTCATCCAAAGTCGCCCAAGCCCGTAAATCCGTTCGTACAAATCAGGATGACCAGCGACCTCGTTCGCTATTGTTTCCCGAGCGTCATACCACTTATTTTGATCGCCAAAGAAGAAGTCGGCGACACAACGAAAGCCACAGTTCCCATCACCAATGACATCCTTCCAAGACGAAATGTACGGCAACATTGGGGCTGGAAGCAAGTTCAAATACCTGCATTGACTAATGTCACTTGGATCTACAACACAAAATTAAAAGATAAATTATTAGTAAAGCTACAAGTATTAATTTTACATAATTTTATATTATATATAGAATTTTAGTATTACCTGGTTCTTGGTCACCACCACGTTGAGTGTGTTGACGGTTCACATGCTCGAAATAGCTACGATCACGCCTGGTGTTATTTCTTTTCGGTCGACCACGAGTGTTAAGGTTGATATGTGGTTCTTCAAGGTGTGAATGATCTGGATGTAGCTCCTCTTCAATGATTCGCGTTACATTTCGACGTACGGCCGGGTCACTTTAATTTCCATGACTTCGTCGATCAGGGACCGAAAATGTGCAGCCTCCTCGGTCGAATCATTTACCACTTCAGGAATGTTAACACCATCACAACCAATAACCAGTGTCTTCCAGAAAGAATGAATTTGGCTGCTATACAATCCCGTCTGTGCAACTATCGATTCATGTATCTGGCAAGCACATGGAAGACCATGGGTCAGACGCATAGCACATCCACACCATTCATGGACCTGGTAACTCAAATCCCGCATCCTTTTCGTCTCGTTATCCAGAACTTTCAAGCAATGTTGAGACACTTTGCCATTTATACGTGACAGTGGCAACTGTTTGTACATCTGACCAATTTTAGACCTTGATGCCTCCAAGTCATTACGAATTTGTATGATGCGATTACCGATGTGACAATGGACTCGGGCCCATATGGTATCCAAATCACCTGCCAATGATTCTAATTAGTAAATTCAAATACAATTACAATTAATACAATTACAATTACGTAACAACGAGAACAACTAATAAAATAATACAACTAACCTGTGGATGATTCTAACCAAGTTTTCACTGCTGAATGTTGGCTCTCAACTCTGCAGTTGGTGGTGTTACCAAAATGAAGAACCTGGTTCGTCCAAAATTTCACAAATTTCTCCTTATGACAAAGCCAAGTTCTCTGAACATACTGAATCACTTCCGGATATTTTCCCCACCTCACTTGCATGGCAGTTAGAGCACGATCATACTCCGCCTGTGTTGTTGCATTCACGATTTTGAACCATCTCCCAGCTCTAAAACTGACACCAACCGTCTTGTTTCCAAACATCTTCGTCACCTTAGCCTCCACATCTCTGTTGATGTGCCATAAACAGAGTAAATGTGACGTCCCTGGAAAGACTTCTCTCAAAGCCGCACATAGCCCAAGATCACGGTCTGAAATAAATACAGATGGCTCTTTATCAAACCCAATCAACTCCCTTAATCTCTGCAACACCCACCGATAGCTAGCCGTGCACTCGTCGCGCATGAAAACATATCCAACTAGAAAATTCTGGTTTGTCGGTGTCACGCCTACTATCTCAAAGAAAGGCATGTTATATCGATTGGTCTTGTAAGTAGAATCCATACCTATGACATGTGGGTATGTGCGGAGTATGTTGACCATGATCGGGTGCACCATAAATGCATGTTGCAAAACGTTTTGATCATCATTCGTGAACCAGTAAATGTATTTACTCTCTCTCGCCAGATGAAGAAATTGCTGAACAACTCCTCTTCCTTCGGACATCTCCATCCTGAAGTCATTTCGGCAATTGTAAATGTGTCGGATGTTTGGATGATCATCAGGAAATTGCTCGGCAATAGTGGACATGATGTTACGGGGAGCAACCTTAGACTTTGTCATGTCCCGCACAACCTGTTTTGCACCCGGACTCAATCCGCTCACTTTACGGTGACCCTCTGGGTACACAATCATTGGGTGGTTATGTGTCCCGGTGTGATCATTTTTCGCAATGATCTTCCAACTTTCGGTGCTGACATCATAATATATCTTGATGTAGAATGGACAACCATTAGCTTTGGTTTTGGTGTCCTTCCGTATCGCGTTCTCCAAATCTCTCGGCTTGCTCCTTCGTGACCGATCACATCGCAAATACCGATACGGCCGACCATATCTGGTTTTGTTATAAGACGATTTCACCAATATAAATCCCAATTTTATGGAAACACCTTCAGCCCATGTAACAGCATCGTCAAATGTAGGAAAAAACGTATCGGTGACAAAATTCCCACTATAATTCACACCGTCACCGCCTTCCTCAGATTCCATATCCTATACAAATTAAACAAAACATGCTTTATGTCAAAATAATAATAATAAAAACAATAATAATAATAATAATTATAATTAAAATAATAAAAATAATAAAAACAATACTAATACTAATAATAATAATAATAATAATAACAATACTAATAACAATACTAATAATAATAACAACAAATACAAAACAATAACAATATTAATGATAATAAAAAATTATAACAACAACTACAAAACAATTTATAAGACCATAACGTTAATTAATAAATAAATAATAATAATAATAACAATAACAACAATAATAATAATAATAATAATAATAATAATAATAATATTAATAATATTAATATTAATATTAAAATTATATTTCTACTAATTAATAATAACAATATTAATAATATTAATATTAATATTAAAATTATATTTCTACTAATTAATAATAACAATATCAACAACAACAACAACAATAAAAATAACAGCAACAACAACAATAATAATATCAACTACAACAACAACAATAATATCAACATATTACTAATAATAATAATAATAATAATGAAACAAAAAATAAACATATTACTAATAATCATATTAATACAACAAAATTACATTAATTATCAAATACTAAATCACAACAATAATCACAAGACCACGAAAAAAAAAAAAAAAAAAACTTAATAAACGTACTTAAAAAAAAAAAAAAAAAAAAAAAAAAAAAAAAATAAATAAAATTATAGGGACATCCGCCTAAAATTTCCGGATGTCCCTAGGTACATCCGCTTGAAATTTCCGGATGTTCCTTGGTACATCCGGAAATTTTAGGCGGATGTACCTAGGATATCCGGAAATTTTAGGCGGATGTCCTAATTACCGAAAATAAAAATAAAAAAAAAAAAACTTACAGAATGATCCGACACATTCTCCGGCGTACGTATGTTCCACTCGCCGTCCATGACCCAAAACCCGTCGGCAAATTTAACGATTTTTGAAAATAGAAAATTTAGGTGGTCGTGGGGACCGATTTGGTTGCAAGGTCGTGGGGACCGATTTTGGGAAGCTCGGGACAACAATGTCGTGAAGTAAGGGGACCGTTTCATGTATTGTGTCCAAATGGGGAACAAGGTCCTTTTTATAACCCAAATTGCATAAAGGGCATAGTGGTCCATTCAAGTCAAAAAGGGAGCGTTACCTGGTAAAATGGGAGCGACAAATAGCAGTTGAGGTTTTAGTTGGTTTGTTTGTTTGTTTGAATGAAGGGGATTGGCATTTCTTGCATAATTGCAGATAGGGATAATTTGGACTATTTGAATTAGGGCAATTTTGGAAAGATATAACTAGTTGGATATTGGATTGGATGGAGTGGATCGGTTAGGTATTCTTTTGAGTGATGATTACACTATTCTAACGGAGATTGATTTTTATGGTATAGCAAAGATGTTTTAAAAGAGTATTCGAAATTTTTTCTGACAAAACTAAGAATGATGATTTTAGCATAAAAACGCTTTGAGCTTTTATTTTTTGGTAAAGAGTTTCACTTAGTAAGTTAGTAGCTAGTAAAAGAAGAGAAAAGTAGTTTGAGGAAATGATACCTATTCAATATTGTGACTCTCTATTAAGTTCTCCCTTCAATTCTTTCTTACTCAACCATGTTTTCAATTCCACCTAAGTGATCTAACTTATCATATTAACATCATTGTTAGATAATTGCAAAAGAAATTCTTTAACATGTTTCTACCTAAATTTAATCTCCTGTTGTTTAAGGTTTGACACGTCAATATTAAAAAGAGGCGAGACACAAGATGAGACATATGATTCTCAAAATTAAAAGGAAAAATTGACAAGAATAATCCCAACTTTGCCTCATCCGCCCAAAATAGTCCCAACTTTGGATTATTTTGTAATAATCCAAACTTTGATATGAATTTACTTTCAATAGTCCAAAGTGACTAGTAACTTGTTGAGAAGGTAATTTTTTTTTTTTTAAAAAAAAATGTAATTTACACATGTGACAATATGATTGGTCAAAATATGTTATTAGTAAAGCTAAATGTCGCCTTCGAATATCTAACTAACGCCCGCAAAATAAACTAAAATTACAAATTTACCCTTTTTTAATCAAAAAAAATTACCCCCTTAATTTACCCCCCTCTTCATACTACCCACCACTACCACCTCTTCATACTAACCACCACCACCACCACCTCCTCCTCCTCTTTTAACCACCAACTCCTTACCTCCGGTTTCACGATCTACACAGCCGCGGTAATGACGAGTAAGGACAAAGGGAAGTCGGTCGCTGGCGGAGAAAATGTTTGTTTTTATTTATTTATTTTCTGAATTCGCGGCAAACGCCTAGATTTTTCGCACGTTCTAGGCTCAAACGCCTAGTTCGTGCGAACAACCGTGTGGTTGTATGAAAAATCTGGGCGTTTGAGGTGAAACGTCTAGTTTTTTAAAATACCCTAGGCTAAAACGCCTAGTTTTTTCGAATAGCCTAGGATGTTTCGAAAAAAACTAGGCGTTTCAGCCTAGGTTATTCGAAAATTCTAGGCGTTTCATGGGTTTCGAATTTTTTTAAAAAAATTATCGCGACGTACCGATTCCGTACGATTCGACGAGCCTTTGGCGAGCGTCTAAGGTTGTGTTTCTGGTATTTCGTCGTTGTCCATAAGATCTAACGACTTTGATTTTGCAAAATTTTAAAAAAATTTGTTTGATTTTGAAACTCACGGTGGTTGGGGTGCTTGTTCGATGAGCGTTAGTGGTCGTTGACCACTAGAGAGAACGGTGAAAAGTTTTGTGTACAGTAAAAGTGTGAAATTGAGGTAAAATTAATTATTTTTATAATCATTATTATAAGGATAAATACGTTTTTTTATTTTGCGGGCGTTAGTTAGATATTCGAGGGCGATATTTAACAACCCCTTTTTCTTTAGGCTGATCATTAATATAAAAGATAGCAGATCATCAGTATTTATTAACAATTAACTAATTATTTTAAAACTAACTATTTAAAAAATAATTTTAAGAAAAATCACCACCAGCCACTCTCCCTACCCTTCACCACCGCCGGCATCCGCCCAAGCCCAGCCTGCCCCTAGATTCTTCCCCGCTGCAACCCTAACCCTCCCTTTCTCCGCAACTGCATTTTGCAACCAATTAATCCCCACTCGTAAGTTGCAAACCCCTTCTGCAACCACGCACGAAATCGGAAAAGGGTGGAGGTTTCGGTGGCTCAGGGTCGCGGCTCGCGGGCAAGGTGAGGGTTCGCACTCCTCGCAGTTAGGGCCGTTGTAGTTGGCAAGGGTAAGGGTTTCGAATAGGTTCTTTAATTTGGTTGGCGAAATGGATTCGAGGTAGAGAAGGGGGTATCGAGAGAGGTGGTGGTGTTGCCGGCGCGGAAGGGGATCGGCGAGGGTGGAGGCGGACTGGCTGGACGGTGGCATGGGCTGGGTGGGTAAGACCGTAAGGTGGTTGAGACTCTAGCAAGATGATTTTTAAGCTAATTAATTTACTAGATTAGCTCCCGCGCGATACACGGATATCATGAAAGGAAAAAATAAAAAAAAAGTTTTTTAAATAATATTCCATAAAAAAATCATAAGATATTAAGGTAAACAGTTGTCAAAAGGCTTATTAAAAAAATTGTGAAGAGTTTAACGTACAATATTAAGTATTAAAATATTTTATAGTCAATATTTAATTTATTTTTTTTTTTAAAAAAATGTAAAAGATAAAAAAAAAAATTTAGGCGGGAAAATTTTGAAAGAGAAGTTGACACGTGTACAATTTGGATAAATGAATGATGTCAGCGGTTGTTCTTTCAGTATTAGTTATATATATTTTTTTAAAAAAAATTCTGAATTTTTTTTATTATTTTTAATTTTTTTTAACCAATCATATGCTAACACATGTCAGATAACTTACTATAACAAGTTAAATAACTGGTTGGGACCACTAGAAGCAAATCAATATTAGAGTTCGGATTATTAAAAAATAATTCAAAGTTGGGATTATTTTGGGTGAATGAGCAAAGTTGGGATTATTCTTGTAAATTTTTCCAAAGTAAAAATTTTGAATAGCAGTCATAGGTTTATATTTACTTTTCCAATATACTTTGTATTCCCTAAGAAACAATTTTACAACTTACAATTGTTGGCTCGTTGCATGACAAAAGCTCCAAAACTTTAAGTAGAAGAATACTAACATGTGTTTTATAATTCATGTAAAGTCAAATGTTACAATTAATTTGAGACAGATGAAGTATCTTAAATTACTTTATATCTTTGTAGCTATGGTACAAGACAATACTCTGTAACATGCATACATGAAGTGAAGCCGCAATACACTAAAATTCGATTTAAATAAAGTAAATATTCTAATAATCATATAGTAGAAGTGTAGAACAACCAATCTCATTAGCTACAAGCCTAGAAACCAATCCCCAAAAAAAAACTTATGTAAAAAACCAAATGAAATTTCAAAAAAAAAATTACATAATCTTATTGGATAACAGGCTTATAGCCGAAAACTTATCATAGAATATCTGCAAACCAAACTATACTGTATGCCGTCAAACTATATTCTTCAATCAACCATCCACTGTTTTTTGTTTACAGGTCAGAACAGAACTCAGAAGTCCATCCTCATGAATTTTATGAAGCATGTACTGAACAAAGTTTCGAAGTTATGGTAGAGTCCTTCAGCGGAAGCATTCGATCCCCAACCTCGATACCAAGAAGCTGCATACTTCATCCATCTCCATAGGAATAGTGTAATGACCAAGCCTGCATTATGACCAAACATTAGTCCTCTACAATTGAAAAGATAAACAAGGCAAAAGCCGGTATAACAGATGGACTGCAGGTGATTAATAGTTGTTGTTGCAGAAGAAATTGAGGCTTGTACATACCCATCAAAGTTTTTGAATGTGAGATTTCGAAATCCAGCTGAAGTCAAGGCTTGAGCAGACTTCTCACCAAATCTGTATGCAACTACTTCATCAGCTGCAAGAGCAAAATGGTGATGTTAGCAATGGTATGTAACTGTCAGCAATGTTAATAGTGCTTTATGCATCATTTGCTATGACTGATCAAAATACGATTAAAGGATGAGGCAAATCGATGTTCATTAAACACTTATCACCTCAAAGAAAATGCAACATCATACAAGAATTATCATACTTATCATGTGAAGTTTAGAATGATAATGGTTAAGTGTATAGCCGAGTTATTAACACATTGTTTATATTATCAAACAGAGTAAAATGGCGCGATTGCTTGTCTCTGAACTGAAGTATGAAGGAGAAGAGGTACAGAAGGACTTACATTTTCCATGACAGAGGAAAATTGGCAAGGACGCGGCCCTCCTTGCAGCATCATTTGAACCTCCCATCTTGTTTCTCAAACTCCTGAAACAATGAACATCAAGTGAGAAACAAAAATTTGTTTTTAATAAGAACAATGAAAACACATTAGTTGCATGCTCAGGAAATCTTTAGTATACCTTGCACCTGGAAGCCAACCACTAAGTCCAACTATTGCCCTCAAATTGATTGGATAAAAGTTTCCATTCGCGTATTTCCCTACAGCGAAGCAGGATGCTGAGTAGAGACCAACAGCAGCACCCATACTGAATCCTCCAATTCCAAGTTTAACTGTTTAGAAAAGCAAGAAATCATCAGACTGTCAATTTAACAGCAGGTGTAAAATGAAACTCTCAAACATTTGTATTCTATTCTTGTTGGGTTTCACTAGTATATGAAAAAACTCAGCTGTTAAAAACTTAATGTATGTAATAAGGTTTTATCATATTATTGCTACATTTATTTTTGCAGTGCAAAAGTTCAGACTGATACCATCAGCAGGCTCTGTTGACAATAGATTTGCAATATGTGACGCCGAGGCATCCAATCCCTCAAGATCGTCTTGACTATCCTCTGAAATCTCCGTTACATCAAACCCTATTATACATACAGAGAAGGAACTTAGATCAGCTTTCCTCACAAAAGTAAAATACTAGAAAAAAACAAAAGTAATTAAGTAATATAGGCGAATCATAACATGAAAATTTTTCAGGAAATAAAGATAGCTGGCTTACATGCTGTGCATGTAAATCCACCAAGTAATGCCACAGGGCGAGTTGGAGCCGTTGGACATATAAATTTAACCTGCATCACAATGCATATTTGTATCAGCAAAGAGTTGTACAACGCCTCAGCAACATTCGACCCTCAAAAATAATAGCAGAAGATATGAAACCGCGTTTTGGTATAAAGCAAGGATGCTTACATTTGGAAGAGGAAGAGATTCCAAGAGCTGACAAGCACTGCGAGAAAACCAATTGCACAAGAATAAGAAGGTATTGCAGAAGAATGTTCAAAGTTTTTAATTCCATAATTTGACTTGGCACTTCAATAGATTATAAAAGATGCTACTAACATGATGTATTGTAAAATGTATAAATTAACAATATCATCAAAAGATAATTAAAGACATGGAAAAAGACTCAAACCTCCAAAGGCGAAAAAAGGGAAAAGAAAAAAGGAATACAGCTATAGCTCTAGATGAAGGTGGACTAATTTGGAATGATCTACTAGGAACTGCTATTAGCAAGTGTGTTATAGGCATGAGTTATGAATATAAGTTCGATACCAAAAACGTTTTTCATTACCTCTCTCACTCAATGATGTAAGAGAATCAGTGTAAAGCAGTCCACTATGCAAGCGATATGTATTAAAAGGATTCGAAAGTTGTCAAGGACTCAAAAGAGACATGAAAAGGAACGAATAAAGCTCGAACAACAATCATGGAAAACAGATTGCAAGAAAAGCAAAACTTAGCAAGAATTAAGGCTAACTCATGATGCCAGTAACAGCAATGAGGAAAACAGGACTTAGGCTCAAATTACAATGTTTCGAACTCTAAGATTAATATTGTGTAATTGAACAATGTCATGATTCATGAGTTATAGCGTAATAAATCTTTTTCCAAACAACGCGCCACAATTAGTGATTTCCAACATCATTTCTAGTCATTAGACTCATTACAACAAATGAACATGCACACAAGAGATAAACAAGAGAGAATGAGGACCTTGATCCATTATCACCAAGTCCATGTAGCCAAACAATTGTAGCAAGGTGCCTCCCTCGAGGCCTAACTACATGTGTCCTCCCAAACTCGAACGTTCTCCTTGCGCCTCTTGCACCTAACAATAATACAATCCATAGCAAATGAGCTCAAAAATTCAATGTCAAAACACACAACAATTAACAACACCACAACTCCAATGCCTCCCTCTTAGAAGACTCCCATATATAGTGGAGTTAACAGGTCCAGATGTACGCAATCTTATCACTACACGTCTACACATATGCATCAAACACACTTTGAACACGAAAAACGAACTCACCAGACCCAGTTGAGTAATTTGAATAGCTCATATTGAAGTTGCAACAAAGTTTACTAGCAAAACACCCTATTAGCAAATATATGTAATAAAAGTGAAAGGAAAATACAATGAAAAAAAAACCCAAGTATGATGGCCTATTTATATCAAAAAATAAAGTGGGAGAATATATGAATATACAATAAATCAATGAAAAATAGTATAGGTGTGTGTAAACTTGTAAACAAGCTGAACTTTGTGCCTAAATAAAAAGGAGAGGTATACATGAAAAGATATTGACAAAAGCTGGAAATCTTTTTTGGAAAGAGAATCAAAAACCATTACCATTCCAAGAGCACATTAATTTAATGTCTCTGCTAATTCAGAGGACTCTGCTGTTTTTTTTTTTTTTTTTTTTTTTGGACTGCAGTTTCTTGCAGTTGGGTGAGAATCTAATACTTCTGGGGACTGTTCATTAAAAAAAAAAAAAAAAAAAGAGCCAACAGTGTAATCAAACTTCGTTCGGCTAATACTTGTGTACAACGGATTACGTGTTTACAGGTGTCATTTAATTTGATGTATACAATATGTTTGCAGGTGACATATATGTTTAGTCACCTAAATCACATAAAAGTCATCGTTACATAGGGTTTACCGGCTACCCGGCTTTTCATACTTGATTACTTGTTTAGTAGAAGGTGTTGCTTTCAATTTTTTTGGTTTCAAGATTACTGAATTATTGGTTTATTAAACATCCGGAACTCAAAATTAGTCATACTTTATGGTAAAGGGGCTCATAAATTGAACAAGAGAGCTTAGCTTTTAGATTCACCTTTTGACTCTAAGTAAATTGTTCATCATCCAAGAGGTTAATACAGTTGGACACGAGTACACGACAGAGCCATGCAAGTCCACCTGTCATGACAGCAAGCTTCGCTCAAATAAGCTGTATGTAGAACAAGCTAAGAAATTATTGTGTCATATCAGGCTCACGCAGATTGTTTAAATAGAGCTTATGCACAACTCAACCCACTTGTTATATTATATCGTGTTGTGCCAGTAAACATTTTTTTTTTCCATTTTATAACAGTTAAACATAATAATCAAAAACAATTAGAGATATGATTATTTTAAAATTTCTAATGAAAAGGCATGCAGGACGCAAAAAATCAAGAAGGTCCTTTACATAATTTGAAAATGGGTTCAATTTATTTCTTTAACAACACGGTTGATTGATGCCCATTAAAGAGGTTCGATTTTTGAGTTCACAATGAAAGAATATCAATTTTAAATTTGCAAAAGCAGAAAAAGAAAAAAAGTAGTGGAAATTAGTAAAGACAAGAATAGTTTTGAGATATTGGCGCTTTAAATATCTTTGTGTAGCAATTTATTAAAGTACAAATTTACACTTTCTTCAAACATGCACATGAGAACACACGTGCGTTATGTTACAGAGTATTTTGATATCTGAGTTAATCGAAGTTTTAGGCATTTGAGGTTAAAACATGATTTTATTTTTGTATTATTCCTCATATATGCTTAATATTTTGCAACGATATCATATTATTTACGTATTGAGGATGCCTACGTTGATCTTCTATTACTTTCATAGATGTACTTGTTTCAGTTGAGAAAAATACAAAGATTATTCAATTTGCTCCATTCCATAATGAAACCTCACATGTACTACTCAGGCTCAAAAAAAATAAAAATAAAATTACCATGATATAATTAAAGTTTAGATAATAGATTAAACATGCATAATTATATATAATCTTGTTGAATTTATAACAATTTTAATGTTCTTTTTTTTTTTTTTTAATCAATTTTTCATAATTTTTACTAATATATTATTGAAAATAATTAAGGATCATATGTGTGCATTGAAATTTGAAGACCAAGCAAACTGCAAATATAATAGCTTTTTTTTTTTTTTTTGGCATTAAATATAATAGCATTTTAGGAACAAAGTGAGTACTAACTTTTTTTTTTTTTTTAATAAGAAACTATACGTAAACAATATTCCTTTTTCATCTATTTTATTGACTCAAACCTCTTTATAATAGTTGTTAAGCAATAATATTTTTTTTCAATTCTTTTTAAAATTTAAATAACCTTTCAATTTTCCATAGGTTTCCAAGTACCTTCGTCTATTGATGCCTATAAGAAACAACTCAATGCACCGTCCATTGTACAAATTATTCTTTTTGTCATCCACACAAAACTTGTTTATATAAATTAATTAGTTATTGCATACTCAATCTCCACTTATAAATTTATAATTGCAAATATGATTAATTATGTAACAAATTATCTACTACATCAACATTAATTTAACAACTATAACAATATAATATACTCTCCACGTATAATTACTATATGTTTTTTTTGGAGTCTAGCTAGTAAAGCTTAAAGCTAACTTTAATTTTTATGTGAATTCGTTGACTTTTGAATGTAATTAATTTTGTACTTAATAATATTGAATTATGTACCCCGTTGAAATTTTAGCATCACATATTAGCATCTAAGAACCTTTATTAATAAGTCAACATTACGACATTTTTTCCTTTCTTTAGGAGAAAAAGAGTAGAAATTTAGGTTAGGCTTTTTTAAATTGTCAACTTTGCACCCTACCTTATTATGAAAGAATATCTTTACTACAAAATATATGCATGTAACCTAAGTTAATAGTGTTTTTTATGATAATATCATATTATATATTGTTGTCATAAAGTTGTGGGCAAGTGGTATATATATATATATATATATATATATATATATATATATATATATATATATATATATATATATATATATATATATATATATATATATATATATATATATATATATTAATCATATACATCTAGGTAACGTTTATTCCTAGCTTGTGTCTATTCTCACTTTATTAGTTGATTCGAAAATTAATTTTCACTAGTTAGTTAATAGAGGAATAAGCTACATACATGAGAGTGAGAACAAATTCCTTAACTATCATACGATAGTCATATACCAATAAATACTCTTTAAACTTTACTTTAAAAGTATCATACTTTGTATTAGCTTTTGTGATGTATCAGACTAGTGATATACTATACGTGCATCCGAGAGGGCGAGAGTATGCACATTACGTGTGTGATTATGTGAATGGCTTGGAAAGAAACATGGCATGCGCCTTTCACACTCATTGTGTGTCTTGTACATTTGAATAATATAAGAGCCTAAACAATTGTCAATACCATAACATGTACTTGTATGGTTTATAAGATATGTGCATATATAGCAAGATTAGCATGACTAACAAGTCATAAAAGAAAAAAATATAGTATGACTCTAAAAATTAACTATATTTTACTTGAAAAGACATTTCCTTAAGATATAAAATGTTTTATATATATATATGTATGTATGTATGTGTGTGTGTGTGTGTGTGTTTGTCTACATATGAAGATGAAATTATCGAAATCAATTATATTGATTGGTCATCGAATTTTTAATAAGACAGCTTACATAAGAGCTTGTTGTAGTTTATCAAATGATAAACAAATTTTATTTATCGAATGACATTTTCATAAATAAATTAATAGATTTATCCAAATATCAACTGTGTCGCTGTAAAAGTTGTTGATCTATTTACAAAATTTATTTGATAAACTTGTGTTTTCTGCTTATATTATGCTAAGCACAAATGCACAATTGCAAAAGTATACTGTAATTCCTTCTGATTAAAGTTCCAAAAAAGTGATTGCATATTTGCATGGAAGTACAACTTTCCAATAATTTAAGTGAAAAGAATGGAGTTTAGCAAAAGAATTTAGCAATAGTGAAATGAAAAAAAAAAAAAAAAAAAAGATCCCGACTTTTATTGTTCTACCATTGTATTTGTACCATAAGTAGCATAATTAGTTAATGAAAAGAAAAGGGATTATAATTAACTAATTTGTAACCATTAACCATCGACCTTTTGGATCTATTGAGACATGTTTTTGAATAATAAATCACACGAATCTTACTTGGTTTTTGTGAAAAGAGAATTTGATTCATGCTATGGACGGCTGATTTTTTTATACATAATATTTATACAAGGAGTATTTTTTAAGCATATAATAATATATAAATAGAGTTTATCGCTCGGATATTTTATCCATTTGCCCTCCAGTCTAAAAAAATTAAAAAGTTTTAATTATGGGGATCAAATTTAGAGTTTGAACTCATACAAGTTTCTTTACTTAATGCTCTCTTACTTAAGTAAAGTGTAATTTTTTAAAAAAAAATAATGAGGAAAGGTACTTAGAATAAAGTAGAAAACTCTCCAAAAATAGAGTAATTTTATCTGATGTTACTATTTAATTATTGACAATAAAGCCTTAGCCCTCCTATTAATAGATAAAAATTATATTCATTGATAATTTAATTAACACCAATGCCTTAGGCTATTTAAAAGGTTATTCTAATTTGAGCTTTATAAGGTTTGGCATGATCAAGTATGATATGAGTTTTTTAATTTAAAAGACTGTTTTAGTTTAAGTTATTGTTGTTGTATCTTTATAAGTGTGTATCCGGTGTATTTTTTGATCTGGTCTAGTTTGATTTTTATAAAAATAATAATACAAATAAAGTTGAAACCATGATACCATAGTTAACTTTAAAAGAAGAAATTACTTCAATTCTCCCGTTTTTTTTAAAGTGTTATACTTACCAAATGCGACCATTTTTTTAAAGTGTTACACTTTCGTTCATTTTCAGCAACAACTATATTTCAATTTTATACAGTACTTCATAACAAGGATATGCTCTCTTGATCTTGAATGATGTGTTTTCATGTTTTGGCCGGTATGTATTTTTGCAAGGTCTAGCCTAGCCTCATATGACCAGATTTAAATCTTTCTGATTTGATCTTTTAAATCATCTAGTGTATTTTGAATCACTAATTTTATATGGTGGTGTGGTCTAGTCTCTTTCTAATCTTGTCTAATATGGTTTGAATTTTTCTTATTTAGTTTTATATTGTCTAATTTTCACAAATAATAATCCGAAGTTAATAATAGGAACTCGTGGAGAGGATAGACAAAACCTAGGACACCCAGAAAAATTACTATTCCGTACGAAGTATTTTACTCCATTAGTGCTCTCTCAAGTCAGATTAACTGTTTAACTTAACCCATTATACATTCCTCAAAATAAAAATAAAGCATATAAGACAAGTAAAATGAGACGTGAGAGGTAATCATACAGTTCGTGTTTCATAAACAGTTCAATAATTTGAGAAGTCATTTCAATTGTCATAGTCACAAACTCACAACTGTGAACCAAACTAAAAAAAAGAGAGTACTTGACATGTATAGAATAAATAGGTGTGGGCGTGTGGCTGTCCATCAAACGAAGATAGAAAAAAGGACCGAAACCCTTTTTTCTAATTTTTGTACGGAGTATTTTTTTGCGTTACAATTGTCCATACTCCATAAGACAATAATATAATAAGTCTTCTTCAATTCATTCGTAAACCAAACTTTTTGAATGCTAGCTAATTCACACATAGAATTTCAAGAAAAAGAAAGGTAAATAAAAGAATATGCTAGCTAATAATTTGATATATATTTCTGTCCATCAATTTTTGGATTTGTATGTTTTTTTTCAAGCTTCTTTTTCCATTTTAGTGTACAACGGTTCATTTAGAATCAATACACAGATATTATTCCCCACTTTTTTTACTGTAATATACAACGACTAATTAATATTCATATGATAGAAAGTTCATATGAAGGTGAACCCTATACGAGTTTTCATGATAGAAAGTTCTTCGAAAAGTTTTGTAAATAAGAAAATAAGTGAATAAATAATAACGGTAATGGAAATTTATTATATGTGAAGTATTGCTATATGTCTATTTTTTGTTTGTATAAAAAACAAAACCCGCCAAAAAAAATTACTCGTAAAACAAAACACATATGTCTTCAATTGCAAATTATATGATTACAAATTATTGTTTGTTGATCTACTATGGAATTAGGGACTGTTCTGATTATTGAATTGAGCTGAACTGAACTGAACTGAACTGAATTAAATAGAGCTGAATTAAAATTAAAACTGAACTGAACTGATTGGAGCTGAACTGAACTAAACTGAATTGAAATTAAGCTGAAGAGAACATGCCCTTAGTAATTAGAAAATATATTTTTGATTCATAATATATATAAGAAATCCAAACATTAATCATTTGGCTTATACACTAGGTATAGATTTTGGTTACATCTTATGTTGAAATGTTCAATTTATTGGATGATACACAATAATAGTACCCCTCAAAATTTTTGGAGCATAATTTATTGTCATTGAATGTTATGTAAAACCTGTATGGCTATACCTAATGAATATATAAATAAATCACTATTAAAAGTTACAATATTTTTCCTATCAGACGGCTTAACAGATCTAGAAATGACCATATAAAATCCCATTCATAATAAGACCATCTTAGCTAAAAAATAGTTAACAATATTTTAGGTCATATTTTAAAAAATAAAAAATTTACTTTTCAAAAAAAATTCTTACAAAAAGTCAATCATAAGCGTTTTTTTTTTTTTTTTTTGACAACTTTTCTAAATTTAACTACGTTTTTTCTTATATGTATATAGTTTTAACCATGTTGGTTGTAGATCTTTCACCAAAAATTGACACGAAGAGAGAAGTAGAAGGGCGAAAGAGCAAAAATTATGGAAAAAAACAAAATGTTGGATCCTTTCTAATAATTAATCTAATGGAGATGGATGCTCAAATAATCTTATGAGAATAAAATGTATGTGTAGATTCTGAACAATAATATGGTTGCCTCCTTGATAAATATCATGCATGGGAACAACTTGAAGACTACATAGAAAGAGACAAGAAATAGTGACATTTTCCAAGTAGTTGAGACTTTTTTTTTCTTAGCAACAAATTCAAACCCACAACATTGTATTATTCCACCCCAACATGTTAACAATACTGGCTACTTGTCATTTTACTATAAGTTTATTAATATACGAAATACTAGTCTTTGAGATTTTGACCTAAGTCATTCAAGCTCGATAGATTGTTTACATGAAATAGATTGATTAGAATTTTAGAATTTTAGAATTTTATATCTAGTATATTTGAAATTTAAAAAATTTTAACCAGTATTTTCAGCTCTGAAATAAAATTAATAAGTTTATGCAGTAAAAAAATAATTTATGAAAATTAGTTAAACTAGTATAGGACTTTCAACGAAAAAAAAAAAGTGTTCAGAAACAAACATAGTTTGGTGGAAAAAAATTTATAGAACTATGTAAAGTTTGATAGTGAGTTCTAAACTCACTTATTAGGCTCCTTTATTAGAGTTGAAAATCATACGTAGTATAATTTTTGTATTTCAGCAGAATTACATAAGTATTTAATATTTTTCTCTTATGTTCTTGGTTTCCTTTTTGTGTGTGCTATGGTTGGAATTTTCTCCCCCATTATTTTTTAGAATTTGTTATATACACCCGGGTCATTTGCTCATTTAATCAACAAATGATTAAATAATATTTTTACTCATTTGTTGATTGAATGAGCAAAATGACCCCGAGTGTATATAATAGACTCTCCCATTCTTAGGTTTGAAAGGAAGCAAACTTTGCATTGGAGAATATTGAAAGAGTTCAAAAAGCCGTAGCCAGATGTGGAGGAAGGAGGAGATCAAAGCTGTAAGCATATGGTTGCCTAAAATTTTTTCTGCTCATTTAATGGTTGCCTATTAGTTTGATAGTGAGTTCTAAACTCACTTACAATGTTGTGCCTATTAGTTATTAGTTATAATGAGAACACTTATTAATCTAAATGGGGCTTTATTATTGCTCTAACCATTATTAGAGCAATACTAAAGCCCCAGGAAACAAGTGCTTTGAGCCTTTGATTGCCTCTTCCTTCCGTCACAAATTGCAATGGATTCCCAATCTCTTCCACTTTCTCCATTGCAAAGCTTCCTTCTTTTCAAACCTAAGAACGGAGGAAAAATCTCCTCCATAGAGCAAACACAAGGGGTACCCAGGGAAGTAGAAAATACATTGCAATCAATCACGATCTGCAGACTGAATAAGAAGCTCAACACAGATAGCGGCTAAAGAGTACCCTGGTCTCTAGGATAGCGGGGTTTTTCACTTACGGAGTATTTGTGAATTGTGATGCAGATGCTTTTCGGCCTGTTGGTATTCCACGAAGTTTCATTATCTGTGTTGCAATAGTTGATCATAATATTAGAGAAGGCCTGCCAGTTCCTAGAAAAACTAAGCATAACCATTACAATTATTTCAGCATGAAAATTTCAAACTGGATTTTCTTTGAGTGATGCAGCAAAAGGATCAATGGATTATTCGCCCAAGCAGCAAAGATCATGAATGAAATTTATACTTCCAATTACCAGTTCAATGGTAAAGAAACAACTTTTTCGTATTTATCTCAAAAATAGAGCAGCGGGCTAAATTGTTACCAACAAGCATCCGTCTAAGGTACCATCAAAAAAACAAACAAGCTTTTTCGCTTTTCAATTGGAAAGCAGCAGCAGAAGTTTCACAGAACTTGTCTCATTGTCTCACCAGATCTTATTACGTCACTAAAATCGTAAACTACAATCAATGGTGGTGGTGGTGTTCGCCTTCATCTTCATCATGCCCTTCGGGGTCACCGCCATCGCCAACAACTTCCAACTGCAATAGATTAACCAATTAATAAGCATTTCTAATAAAACCAACATTATAGACAAAAATATTGAAGTAAGAATGTAAAGGATGAGAATAAATAGCCAAACAACTGCATGAATAATCCTTGAATCAGGAAAAAAAAAAAAAAAGTTTTTGTCATCCATAGCCCTAAATTGCTAAAAGCAAGAATGTAAAGTATGAGAATATGTCCAATCTCATCAAAGACTAGTTGTTGGAAGGACATTATCTAGCTTTATTTATATAATTCTACCCCTTAAAAAACATGTAAATGGATTTGGCACTTAAAAACAGGTTACAGTATGCAATAAATCGTGAATTTGAAAGTGCAATATGGTGGCACACTGGTACTAGTTCTTCAAAAAACCAGATAACTACTATCAGCTTTCAGACCAAATCAAGAAAATATGCAGAAAATTCAAAGTAGCTGATTCAATCTAAAATGTGGCTAATATTACTCACTTGTCAAAAATAATAATCATTTTAACAAATATTTTAGATTGAGCATAATTTAATTTTCTGTACAAAAGTAGAGAAAGTACGTGTCAAGTTCAGTTTGAGATGCGTATGATTCACAGACAAAGCACCGAATTTCCAGTATAGATTCTCGACATCATAGTTGACAAAGTTGTTATGACAAGGATCTAAATGATATACCGGTCATTAAAAATTCCACATAGTATGTCACTAACCTGGAAGAATTGTGTGCAGACTGGACACTCATATGGCTTGTCTTTCTCGAGCCAAAACCAGACAACATCATGTTCATCCTCTGGGAAAAGAAGGGTTACAAAGATTTAAAGGGTTTTAGTACATGTCAGAAACAGCAAAATAATATTCAGGTACTAATATAATGGAGATGACATTGTATCTAGAAGAGGGCATAAAAAGACTTAATACTGACCTCCTTCGCCACCAGGACATCCAACAATTCTTTTGTCAAAGACAGACTTAACAATAGCTGGGTTTTCCTGCATTCATATATAGCAATTCAAAGTTAGCACAAAATTTTAAAATCAACGTGTAGATCATCTCCATATAATGATGGGACGTGAAGAAAATTTCAAGCTATATAAATTTAACAACATAGATGACAGACCAACATATTAACTATATAAATTTTTAGTCAGTTCAAAATTTTAAAGAAGTACATCATAATACTTCGTAAATGATAGCAAGCTTGACATTTTAAAAAGCGTTTACAAAAGAAGCCATCTAAATCACATCATGCTCTTTAGAATTTTTAATATCAAGATACCATTAATTTGAAAATGCATAGATCATATAATAACCTTCTTATTGAAATGAGCATATAATTTTTTTTCTGGTTTTTTCCTACAACAGGTTTATAACTTCATTTGCATTATCAAGCCCAACAGGAGGATAAAAAGATATTTAAAATAAATAAATAAAGCAATATTGAAATAAAGGAAGAATACTGAAGACAAAGAGGAGCATATTATAGTAAACAGGACTAAAAAGACCAAAAAATATCTAACCTCCTAGGATGTTCTACTCATTACAGTATAATCAACGCAAATAGAGAACAAATTCTAAAGTTCATCAATGTAGACTTTGAAACTAAGCTGCCATTTTGGGGTTCCCTGACTAAAGACAGTTTAGAAGCACTAATATTAGATTAGGGACTTTGGGGTAAGATATTAACAGGAAAAAAAGGGGGGGGGGGGGGGGGGGGGGGGGGAAAGGCAAAGCTTTTGGGTTTATAAAAAATTTAAAGCAGACAAGCTGAAGGCTTTAAGGAAATTAAAGTTTTGATAAAAATCATAAATATTAATGCCGGCCTAAGAGAATAAACTAAAGCACCGAAATTTAGCATCACATTAAAATGAAAGATGAAGAGTCTCAAGGCTAGAAAATACAAGAAAACCATAATCGTAATGTTCCAGAGTAATACGTTCTGATTTCATTATGTTACACAACTACATGATAAAATCATTGCACCTGATTTCAGGAGATTAAAACAAGAAAGAAATATCAAGGTATGAAAAGACAGCATACCAATCAGGTCCTCTGCAGTCTACACTCTACACATTACGTATTTTCATCGCACTGAGATATACATAACATCATGATGGCTACATGTAACTATGTAAGAGATGCCATACATGATAAAATTTCATTCTATTATTCCTACCAAGGGTCACAGTTCGGCAAACACATAAATTAGAAAGGCAACCACCTTACAAAAAGAACGATCAAAGTATCAAACAATCCTCAGTGTAGGCATCCCTTGCATTTGCCCATATACAATCAGTATTACAGCAAAAACCAACTTACCAGGGTTGATTAAAGTAATTGGATTGGGTACAGCCAAGGGCCTTGGCTACTTTGTATTGAATACAGGTATTTTAAGCGTCTAACAGCTCAGGAAAGTAAAATTTTCATGTTCCCGTTCCAAATAATGTGTCATAACTCATAAGGCAAAGGTCCATACCCATATCTACATGACAAATGCCCATTTCAAATAGTTGAGGTGAAATGAAGAGTCCCCGAGTAACATAGGGCGTTACAGTAGCAGCCTAGAAAATGGCTAACTAACAAATACTTCCTCTCAAACCCCTTTCTCAGATTGAAACAACCCAAACAAAATGAATGACTGCCCATTTCACTCCCTCCCTCCCTTCCTATATTCCTAGATAGTGTCAAATTATAGCATATATCAATGTATACAACCTTAAAACAATTTCACATTTGACAATCACATTTAATTATCGGCAATACCCATCACAATTAACAAATAAAATATCGCCAATATCCATCATAATAAATAAGCATTAAATCATCAAATGCAAGCAAAAGCAAAATCCAAAAAAATCCGCAAAATTTATGAAAAAAACTAACCTTGGTGCCGAAAGGACCTGAAGGGTGGTTAATCTCCAGAATATCCTTCCCCTAAGAAAAATCATCACAAATAATTCAATAAAAATTGAGAAATTTCATAATCTCCCAAAATTAATGCAACAATCATTCATTCAAATAATGATAAAAAAAAAAAGTAAAAACCTGCAGCTCAGCTTCAAGCTCTTCACGCTCATGACCAGTAGCAATGGGCATTACATCTTCAACCTTAGTCTTTGAAACTTCTACACCACCCAAAAACAATCCAATCAATTAAAATAAAATCAGCAGATCAACAAAAATAGATCTAAATCAAACCCTAGAAAAAGGGTGAAAACAATTACCGGCTTCAGCGGAGAAATGGCGGCGAGAGAGAAGAAATGAAGAGGATCGAACAGTGGAGGTAGCAGCAGGAAGACGATGAGAAAGAGAAGAAAATGAAGGTTTAACAATGGCGGAAGAAGAAGAAGAAGAAGAAGAAAGGGATTTGAGGTGAGAGAAAACAAGTCTTCGCCACATGATTGATTGATTGAATTGTGTTCTGGATCTTAGGTCACACCCTGATTGTTGAAGATGATGAATCGATGAATTGATCTGGAAATTGAATTGGGGGAGATTGGTGAATTTTCTCTCTCTTAGTCTGGGTGGAAATGAGGAGAAAATGGGTGTGGAGGAAGGGAGGGCGGCTGTTTCCTTGGGGTTGGGCTGGGTGGGGCTTCAAATGGGTTGCAATGGTTTGAGTAGAGTTTCCAATTTTTTCGGAATTTGTACGCTCGGTTTGGTAGGTGGTAATAAATATGATGTACCATGTATGTTTGGACTATGGACTTTATAGAGTAATACTTCACTGTAATGAAATTTAAGTTTATGAGTTATTATTGACTTATTGTTATGGCTTATTATTATGAATTATAGAGTATTGTACTTATGCGGCCATGTTAATACATGAGATTTAAATTATTGGATTAACTTTCAAAAATACGATATTTGTTTATTAATTGTGCTCCCTCCGTTCCTATATAATACAATATTAATATTTACTGATAATTTGAGAAGAACTAGTGGATATTATAGCAAAAGTGAGATTTGATGTGCAAGTGGGGTTTATTGGGGTAGTTTTACTACAAAATAGTTTGTAAGAAAGAGTAACTATTAAAAAAAAAATCCACTAGGGTTAGAGAAACAATGAAATAATAGTCATCTCATACTAAGGTAGGAAATAATTTTATGTATTTAGAATAAATTGAAAAGACAAGTGTTGCAAGTATTTAGGAATAGAGGGAATACTATATATCACTTCTAGTTTTCCATCTCCATCAACAGGCTCGTAATTTTAATTTGTAGCACATACAATAATACAATGTGAGTTATCAAGTTGATATTTTGAAAATATTTTTATGAATGTTGTGAATTTGTAACCAAAAGACGTAGAGTGATTAAATGAACTATCCATGTTGATTATGGAAGTTATAAGACCAGTTGTGATTGAAGTGGTTATAGATGTTTTAAGAAGGATAATTGCACCATGTGAGTGATGGGGAATCTTTCTACAAATGACCAAGAACGAAATTCCTCTAAAAGAAAGAATTTTTGGTACACATACTAGCTCCATTTGCCAACAAGAATTATTGAGGTTACAGGATTCATTAGGGACCAAAGCAAACAAAAGTTGGTGCCAACCAAAGAACATGAAAAAACTTTGAAGTATCACTAGGAAGTAAAAAACTCGAGTTGTAAGTTAACCTTATGTAGCATTCCGTAGTAAATGTTACATGTCTATGGCTCAAACTTTCTAAGAGTCAGGCAATCGAGTTGTAAATTAACCCCGTAGTAAACGTTACATTGTCTTTGACCTTCTAAAAGTCCTACAGAGGAATTGGGAACTGCTTTAATACTTACATTTTTATATCAGAAGAAAAGACTACAGAAGTACAGATCACAACTTCCTACAAACTTCCACTTGATGTTAGAATAAATATGCACTACTATGCAAATCAATATCAGCCTAGCTACAGATCAAGATATTAACTTCTGCTTTTGCTTTTTAGCAGCAGGTTTCTGTGTCTCCTGATCTTCCTCTAATTTCCGTCTCAACTTAGCTAAATCATCTTCACTGACAGAACCATTTGACTGACGATTCAATGCATATGCTTCAGCCAACTTCCGTTTGCATTCTTTGCTTGCAGTATCATGGGAAACCACTGGTAGGGAAAAGCAGAAATTATAAGCCACGAGAATTGTATTCAAGGAAGATAATCTCATAAATAAAGGGGTCATTTATAATTGTGAACAGTCCATGAAAGCTAAAACAGTAACAGGCAAACAAAGCATATAGAGGCATAAGAAAACAAGGTCATAAACAAGATTTTTTCATGCTCCCAAGATCAAGAACAAAAAATAAGGGAAGAAACTGAGCACATCTCGATTCAGCCATGTACGCCTCATCATTACAGGAGGGCGGAGGGGGCTCTATACTATTAAAAACTCACTAAAACTGTCCATAAATATACATATATTCCAATTACCAGGAATATGCAAATGAACATCTTAATGCCACTCTATCATAACCTCCTCAATAGTCATCCATACACATTTATCATTGCCCACATTATTTTTCATCATAATGCCAACCACATTTGCTAAACATTACCTATTTCCATAATCCAAAACTGTTTATAATCAAAAGTAATGTGAATCTGACATACTTGACACAACTTAAGATTCAATCTGTATACTATATTCCAAAAGACAGGACAGCTGAACTAGAAAATGATACAAACATCCAAACTCAAGTCCAAAAGATTGTTGTCCTTTCAAAAGAATCATAAAGCAAAAAAATTTCGCATTGAAGAAAAACAAAGGTCCATATTTCATGTTGGTATTTACTTCTTTTACTTTGCTTTCAAGTCAAAATTTAGGGCAATAATCTCCACTAATACTGATGCAGAAGGAACTAAGTTTTCTATTGTCAATATACATACATACATACATACATACATACATACATACATACATACATACATACATACATACATATATATATATATATATATATATATATACTGATGCAAATAAAGTGAGCATATCATGTGCTCCTACGCCATAAGCCAAAATAAACTTCTAAAGATCCCTGGCAACTAGGTATGAACAGCAAAAATTGCATACCAAAAAAATGCTTGCTCAAATGAAAAGCTAACTTGACTTCTGGGTAAACTGACTCTTAAATTGAACAATTGAACCAACTAAAACCACTCAGAAGAAAAAAGAGCAAATCAATTTGCATGTCAGCTTAATGAATGTCTTGAGAACAACAACAGTTCACTTACCAGGACTTGGATAGTCTTTCCCAATTATGCATTTAGCCTTCACTTGGATGCTCTTGGGAGCTGTCCATGGTTCATAAATGTACTGTTTTGGCATATCTGATCATTGAAATGACTCACCATTAATTAACTTCAGAAAATAGAAGATCTCAGGCGATGTTAATGAACTCAACATACCTTTCAGTACAGGGAGAAAATGCCTGATGAAATCGCCATTTGGGTCATGTTTCTTCCCGAATGAGATTGGTGAGTAAATTCTGTGATACTGTTCAGAGAAAACAAGACTTAATGATGTGTCTCAAAGTCACATAGGAACTTCTCTGTTATAGTCTTAAAAAATGGTGAAAGTTTTCTCTTATCAATTAGATATTTTGGATTAAGTATCTTATGCTGCAGACACCATCACACATTCTTGTTCAATTATAATTTTAGGATTCCTTATCAGCTTGTTGATGTATGTGAAATTAAAATCTAGGTGCTATCAGATATCATAATTTTGCTGCTTACAGTCGTTCAGAAATCAGAAACATTAAGCAATTAAACAAGCTCAAATGCAATTGGCAGGAACAAAAAAAAATATCCAACAAACTTTTATCCATAGCCACTCATCTATATATATATTCCCAAGTGAAGCTGGCAAATTCTTTTGATATTCAATGCAAAACATTGATAAAATCTGTAAATACAATATTCAACATGAAAATATTGAGCATACCTCGTAGAAAAATGAGGAACAAGAAAGCCAGAGCCAATTTCCATTGTTAATTGACCAATCTGAATCAATCAATAACCTCTCAAATACATCACGACCTTTCTCCCAGTGGATAAACTGTTAGTAAAAAGAAATAATTAGAAAGTCCAAATAGAATGTTTAATATACAGGAACCAAAAAGGAAAAAGAAGTTAAAACTTTCAGGTCCCACCAAATCACCACGGGTAAGAAAGCATGCAACACAATGCCGTGCAAGATGGTGCATCCAACCCCATTTATGAAGCTGCAGGACAGTGACAAAAAAAATAATGTTATGGAAGCAAGGTACATAAACTCTTTAAAGCGTACGTACATCAACATCAAAAAAGCAGCCTGTATTAAGTTACAAAAGAAGATAAAAGTAAGATAACTGCCTGTATCATGATGGCATCAATCCAAGGATACCCAGTCCTTCCATCTCTCCAAGCAGCAAGCAGCTCACTATCTTCATTCCAAGGGATCTATGTCATGAAGCAGAATAAGTTCTTTCATAACTAAGCAAAGATGCAAAATTGATTGCATGTGAGTATAACAGATAAATCCTGAAGAAATTCAATTTGAGCAAAGTAAATACGAAAACATCACTGACACCACTTACCATTGAAACTCATGTTGGCAACAAAATTTCATAGTAACAAGACAAAAAACAATTAAATTTAAGTTTCTCATGGCAGGTTTAAGAAAGAATAATAGTTACAGATAAAATCTTCATGTCTGATAGCTAAGCAAGTCTGAGTATGCTACAAATCTTCAAATCAAACCTATGCAGCCAATGACTATTACTAGACAAGATAAACAAGATATATGCCAAGAAGGCTGCGATAGATAGAAGGGGAGGGTAGACAACATATTCTGTGGAAAAACGCTAAAGCAACCCCCTGACCCCCAAATGGAAATGGTTACATGGTAAGGGAAAGTAACAGAATGTCATAGGGCAAGAAACTGATACACACTGAGGAAAAAGTATGACCATGCTTTATATTCAAGTTCGTGTTTCCAAAAAAAATAATGCCAGTAAAATGTTGAAGTCTTTCGTGAGAAAGCATGGCATAATTACTCATAAGAAGAAAAGCTATTACTTTATATTACTCAGTCTAAGATGTGGGCATTGAAAATAGAAAGGCAACCAGTCAAAGTAAGTAATTAATATAAGATGCACCATGTAACATACCTGCTTACATATTTGGTTACCCTTCATCCGATCAATATTGGGAGTTCCAAAAGATGCTGTATAGAAAAAGTCCCGCCACAACAGCTGCAGATTTTGAACTACGTTTTACAAGAGTAATAAAAATGAAAGCAATTTTAGCCACAAATTCAGAAACTGACCTGCCCAAGAAGAGAAACAGGTGGGGATGTATGTTGCTTGACACTCTTATATACCTCTTGAATACATTGGTAAAAATACCTGGAAGATATACAGCCAAACTGCACAAAATAAATTTAGAGAAATATTAGAAGTGCTTTTAGCGTTTAAATTCTTAGCCAGTCTTTCAGACTTGCCCACCACAACCAACAAGCACACATGATAAAAGGTTGATGCAAATCCTAGTTCACCACTTACTTTCAAATATGGTGACAGAACAGTAGTTGCAGGCTTAAGAAAAGAAGAGGGATTCCCTTTTGGCTTCTCAAACTTTGCCACCCATGCCTGCAGCAATGGAAAGACAGTAAATTTGGAAAGCATGATAGCTACATATAATCCAAAAAACTATTCACTAACGTGGGAAAGACACCTAAACACGGTACAAGCGTTCCACGTCAATCATGACAGGGGGAAAAAACACAAACAAATCTAGGAAACACTAAAACAGCAATTAACTGACTCTACTTGAAATCAAGTACGTCAAAGCTGCAATTTTAGAGTTGCTCAAGGGAGATATACTATTTACATTCGAAGAAATTGTTGAGACAAAAGCACAATGATGTCAGGAAAAATCACAGCGCAGTGGGTTGAGATTTCAGATAATTATAATAAGAAACTAGATGTTTCTACTTTCCAGATCTGGGGAGAGGTAGCATATAACAGCAGTTGAGCGAAAAATACTAATTCCAGATTAATTTCTTATTCACAAACTATTATTTCAAGTCAATTAACTAAACCTCACATTTTTACATCAAAACAATATCTCATGGTATTATATAAAAAAATGTACCAATATTTAGAAGATTAAAGTACAAGCCGGCGTCAACCACTATGTTGCCCCATTGGTCATTACCATCGGTTGTACAGCTGCTATACAATTGACTTAATTAAAACTCACATATAACAAAACTTAAAAGTGCAGACTTATATTACAGTATTACTAAAACAAGCAGACACCCTAATTTCAAGTAAAAATTAACAAGATAAGATGCTACAAGTATTGTTTAAAGCATAATCCAGAAAACATGTTCTCTAACCCTTGAATTACTGTGAGGAAGTGATATCTTCCTGTTTTGTCCAGTCAATAGTGAAGGCTGTGAGGCAGGACATAATATAAATATATATATATGCAAAATGTAAATCCTGCAACCCCAATTCTTTTTCTTTTTTTTTTTTTTTTTTTTTTTTTTTTTTGCTTAGTCAATAGTTATGCTAGTTTTAGTACATTCTGATACGATCCCAAAAGCAATGCTGAGAAAACCATCGACATTAGTTCGAATTCATACTCTCAGATATAACTCCAAGACTGCCAAAATAAGGATAAATCAGAAACATCCACCCAAGGGAGGCACACATCAAAAGAAAGCAACTGAACTCCACTCCACAAAATTACTACAAAAGGTAGAATCATACATTCATACCTTATCATCAAGTGATTGCTTCAGCCTCTTCAGTGCTTCAGATTCACCACCTTTAAATGGAGAAAATTCATGCTGCAAAACTATTTTAATTTATCAGCAAATATGTGAAACAACATATTATAAACAAAAAGCCCCTAAACAGTTGGCAGTGTCGGATTTCATACCTGTTCAACGTTTAGATAGCCAAGTTCTTCCATTGTCGGAACATTTAAAACTTGCAAATCACCTATGTCCCCAGGAGGAGGAATCGATGATGGTCCAGTTGAAACTGGAAAAGAGGCCCAAGACGGTTGACCAGCAATCTTCAGAAATGACTGGTATGTAAGAGGTGGCTTGCCCCCATTCTGTTAAAATGCAACGTAAACAGAAAGCCAATTCAAGGTATTAGCCAAAATTAATGTTCGACTAAATTGAGGGAGCTTAAATTTTGTTCAACTTTTGAAAAACAGAATTATAATCTCAGAGAGCATCTTTCTTGCAGCAACATTTACAGCACATGTTCCAATATTAAGCAATTTGTCGGAGTCCAAATTACCTTAGCTATAACCGCTCTAGGATCAAACAGTGTATGACTCACAGGAGAGAAAATTTCGATTCCTTGTTGAGATGCATATTTCTGTGAACATCAACTTCTAGTAGTTAGAAGACAAATAGCTGAACACAACAAAATGCAAAACATGGAAACAGGTCTATTGTCAAATGCAGACGAAGGGGAGATTAAGCGAATTCCTAGCAATATAAAGACTATGGAATGGAGAACGAAACAAGCTGAACACAACATTACCTCAACTCTAGCACTCAAATCTTGATAATATGGATCAGTATCATACTCAAAGCAAAGCTTCTTTATGTTCCACTGCATAAAATCCACAAATGAAAAAAAGAACACACATGATCATAATCCTGTGAGATCAATGTAAACATCGATTATGCTTCTCTATATAAGACCAATGTACAACTTGTTCCATGTTCCCTACACTTTTCACTTTATACAAGCAGACACTCATACAAAACAAACTCAAATAAGCTTCAATGCAAAGCAAAAATTACCATTAAAAACAATATGACATAGCTACTTATGTAAGAAGTATTAAATATCTTGCACATGAATCAGATATACCAATCAAATTACGATAAACGGGCCTGGATTGCACCTCAAAACCATATGGCAATAACAAGAGTAGCCCCTTAGCCTTATAAATGGACACAACTTTCTCATTTCTTCAATGTGGGATACACATCCCACATTCCCAATACTCACTCTTACTTTTGCACTCGATTAATGTAGGACAACACTTTCACTCACATATGGGTTTGCTCATGGCTCAACAAATTACCATATTTACTTATTTTCGAAACTTGATCATCCATATATACATTCACAGTTTCCTTATAAGAAATGTTCAACATTCAATTTTTAGTGCAAAAGTCTAAACTTAAACCAAAGAAAGTGCAAATAATTTAAAATTAGTTAGTAACCAACTAATTAAACTAATGTTCATGTTTTCCCTCCAAATAAACCCCTTTTAATATATTTAGTACATACTTGTCAATACTACACTACTAAAAGTACAAACCAACATTAACTTGTATCAGACGTATTAGGAATTTAGAAGTTCTTGGTCTTTAAATGTTCTTTTTTTTTTCCTTACTTTTTACAGAGTACTAAAAAAAATACCCTTGAGCAGATCACAAAGTCTTATATGTGGCTGGCCACACGGTATGGGCAGCCAGCCACTATAAAGATTAGAGCATCTCCAATGGTTAGTTTTAGGGGCTTGCTTGCAATATTTAAGAATTACATATTTGTAGCTCTACCATTGGGGAAGAAAGAAAATTGGCTGCTTTCAAGCAGACCCTGCTCAAACAAGCAGTGTAGCTTGAAAATTTTTTTCTATGAAAAAATAATTTAATTATGGGATATTTGCTTAAAATAAAAAATAAAAAAAAAAACTTCAGTGATATATGTAGTAGATCGATGACATCGATCTATACTCCATTCCCAACACTATATTTTATCCTATTCCTATCTTTTTTTTTTGGCAAAATTGGCCTCAACATCACGAAATTTTAACGAGGGCAAGTAACAGCATGAACTTTGACTAGTAGCTATAACAACACAAACTTCTTCATTAAGTGCACAAAATATCATAAATGAATCTCGATACCAAAAGTTTTGCCGAAGACATGGTATCTAATATTTTATTATCATCAAAAATCGTCTGGTATTGCGTGCCTCGATTTGTATGCGGAAAAAAATTATCAAACAAGGTTTTGGAGGTCAATTTAGTCAATTTTGAGATCAAATTTAGCAAATTAATCCAAAAAAATTGATTTGCATGCTCTAAAAATGTCTCGGTTAAGGTTTTGGGTCAATTTGGACCTTGAAGACTAAATATGATATCAAAATTTGCACAAAAGTTAATAAAATCATCGTATTGGATAAAATTTTCGGTCCTAGGTTCCATTTATGATATTTTGTGCACCTGATAAAGAAGTTGGTGCTATTACGACTATTAGTCAAAGTTCCTGTTGCTATTTGCATCTTGTTAAAAGTTCGTGTTGTTGTAGCTAATTTTGCCTTTTTTTTTTTCATAGCAAGATTCATATATATCATACATTGATTTGAATATTAATATTATACATATATACTTACTATATTCTATATATATTTAGTTCAACTACCATATGTTTTTATAAAATAAATAAATTATATTAAAATAAAAGGAAGTTAAATACGTAGTAGTTAAACGTATTTGTTAAAAAAAATATACTACGTATACATAAGGTTTTTTTTTTTTTTTTTTTTTTTTTTTGTTAATTACAGGATTTATATACATTAGGTTAAAACCTTGTATTAAACTAATATTGTATTGTTTTCCTATCTAATTTGTGAAAAATATATATAAAGATTTCTTCAAAACAAATTATATAATAATTTACAATTATAAATTAAATTATGTTTAGAACAAAAAAAAAATTAAATTATGTTAGAAACAAAAATAAAAGGCTTATACAAGCTACAAAGCAGTGCTTACTGTTGGTGCAACTTATGTAGCCTAAATTCATTGTTGCTTGAAATTATGATGTGGCGAGGTAAGCTACAAGTTGTTGTAGCTTACTATTGGAGATGCTCTTACTTTGCTAGTGTAATCTGGGTTACTTGGTTAGTATTAAAAGAGTAACTTCGTCATTGTTATAGAGTTACAATCAATAAATATACCTGTTTGAAGCAATGAGTCAAGACATCACCAGGCTCACCCTTAAAAACCAACAACCTAGACCCAATCTTCTTAAGACTACAATCCAAGTCCAACAAACTCTCAAGCAAAAACCTAATCCGGTTCACCCCAGCCCTAGACGAACCGGGCGAGAAAGCATCCGGGTCAGGCTCCATATAATGCGGGTCAATCACAAAAACCGGGTACACAAAATCCGACCCATTAGCAGCATGTTCTAAAGCCGGGTTGTCGTGAATTCGGAGCCCCTTTCTGAACCAGATTAAAGAAGAATTACCCGAATCCGCCATTTTTGGAAGAATTGAGGAAGTTATTGAAAATGGGGGTTTGAAATTGGGAGAGAGGAAGAAGAGGTGGTTTGAGGAGAGAGAAAGGGGAAGGCGCATTTGAGAAGTTATTAAATTTCGCGTCTTTGAAAAGGAGATAGATTATGGTTACATTTGGTTTGGGGTTAGGTCTAATGTGCATTTGTGAGGAGGTTGTAATGTTGTATGGTTGGTTTGGGGATGCACCACGTCGTGCCACTCTATATCATAGCCTTGAGCCCTAGACATAGAGCTGGCAATTTCACCCGAACCCACAGATAATCGATTTAGTCGATCCGAAAATATGGATAAAAATCCAACCAAAGGCGGATTATAAATGGATGACAGGTGGATCGGGTGAGGGATCAGGTCGGATTCGGGTGGACCTCCATCCAACCCGTCACCCGATCCACCCATCCATCCACATATATGTACTATTAGCCATTTAATAAATATAAACAAATATTAAAATAAATAAAAATATATATAGTATTTACTACATCTAGAAGCTATTGATACAATAGAAAATCAAATGCAGACTATTGTTTAATTCATGGGTATTGATATTAGTGGACTACTTTTCCAAATCTAAACTTTTTTTTTAATTAAAAATTAGGATGCAAATAGAACTTGAATTTCACCCATTTATCACCCGATCCACCTGATACATCCGTGGATGATGGATGGATCAAATATGGATGGAGTTGGACTAGGTGACGGATGGTTCAGGTAATGGATGGGCATAGGCGAATGGAGCATAATCCGACCCGTATCCAATCCATTGCCAGCCCTACCTGGCCATGAACTTTTTTTTTTTTTTTTTGGAAAGATACACAAATGTTAAGAAAGCTTTCATTTAAGAATACAACATAATTTGTCGAAATTAAAAAATAATGATAGAATGCTTTTAAGGGTGCGTTTTATTCACCTGATTTTTACTTATCTGATCTTATTTTAGTTATGAATTAAACTTCGGTAGCTTTGATTAACCCTTATCACAACTTATCTGAACTTATTAACCCTGAAATAAGTGAAAATAAGGTGAACAAAACAGGGTCTAAGTGAAGTGATTGAGAGGTCTAAGGCCTTTTTTAATACACCTTATTTTTACTTATTTCATAAAAAATAAGTTCAGATCAGAAAAAATAAGTTCACATTAGATCATTGTTTTATGTGCAGTTTTTTATCGCTAAATATCTTTAATTTCGTAATTAAAAAAAATGAAAATCACATATTAATAACTAAAATACACATTATTACGAATCTAATAAGACCGCACTTGATATATTTTTTCCGTACAGATTATCTTATATTTTAGGTCAAAGTTTGGTCCAATATGACATTCAGACCAGATCAAATCAAAACAGATCAGATAAGTTCAGATAAACAAAAATAAGGTGAACCAAACAAGCCTAAATCTAACACAACCTGTTGATTGATTTGATTTTTGATAAAGATTGGAGTAACATAAGGTGATTAAGCACTTGTTAAATGTCATCCATTAACAATTGAATCTTTCATATACTTTATGATATTGGCCCTGTGAAATCGTATGAAGTAGTATCAAAATTGAGCTTAAGAATTCCAAGAGGTGGAGACATCCAAACTACTCTAATAGCATAGTTAGCTTTCGAAAAAGGAACGGTAGGGGGTTAAAGATTACAAATAATTGATATAAATATGAAGTTGCCCATTATGGAAATTTAGAGACACTTTAGTACCTTTAGAAAGCCTATATTTAATCACAATGATCTCTTTTGGCAAAATAAAATTGACTCCTCTTATGATCGACAAAATAAAATTGACTCCTCTTATGATCGACCCTACAATTGCTACAAGTTCAAGCAAATGTCATACTTGTATATGTGATCTAATGAAAGTATGATCTAGAATGGGTCCCTCATTTGAATTATTAGGGCAATCGTAATATAAGACCCTCATTTAATTTCGTTTCCCCTCTTAATCCTTCATTTCATTAAGGCAAAAAGGGTCATTTTATGTCCTATTTATATCCCTCCCCTTTATAACACCCCGACCAGTATTAAATTAAATTAGAGGGATTAGAGGGATAATACCAAGAGATGGAGACATCCAAACAACTCTAATAGCATAGTTAGTTGGCTTTCGGAGAAGGGATGGTAGGGGGTTAGAGATTACAATTAATTGATTTAAATATGAAGTTGCCCATTATACCTTTAGAAAGCCTATATTTAATCACAGTGATCTATTTTGGCAAAAAAAAAATAAAAAATAAAAAATTGGCGAAGAAGTTTCATTAAAAAAAAACTTCATTGTGGCTGCTGGGATTCGAGCCCAGGTCTCCACGGCCACAACGTGGAATTCTAACCACTAAACTACAGCCACTTTTTTATTTAATATTTAACATAAAACATTATTATAGCTTTAAAAATACGTATTTTACCGCCTATTAAAGATTTAAGTCGACCGATGAAGCATTCCAGGAAATTTCGAAGAATAAAAAAAAAAAAAAAAAAAAACTGACAAACAATCGGTGATCAAAATGCTTAGGTACGATTCTTCTTGTTTATCTTAATTATATCTTTTCGATTGACTTAATTTTCTGCATTTCAATTTTATAGTGTTCAAGTCATAATTTGCCCTAATTTGATTCGATATTTGTAAAAATTTGTAATCCGTAATTGTAATTTAGTTGCTTAAAATTAATTTGATTTTACTGCTATTAGTCTATTACTAGTATGTAGCTGCATTGTAAAATGAAATTGAGGATTAGTTATTTGAGCTGTTGATGAATTTTTTTATTTAAATTTGATTGATTTGATTCTGAGTTTTAGTTTTGATTTAGTGTAAGGGAGAGTATTGAGGATATGAATTTTGTCAAGAATTATGATTCGTTTGGTCTAGGAAATTGTTTAAAAATTACAAGTCTTTGTGAATTTGTAAACCTAAACACAGTTTAGAGTTCAAAGATTTTCTGTCATTTGTGTGAATTTTGTAAGGAAAAGAAGCTTATACTTCCTGAGTTCCTTCCATCCTGAACTGCTATTCGCACTCGAAATAGGCACGTTGATTGATGTTTAGATGTAGAGTGAAATATTGAAATTGATGGTAAATTTAGAGTGATAAATTAGAAGTGTGTAAACTGGGAAAATGGAAGTTTCGAGTTTTTTTTTTTTTTTTTTTTTTTTTTTTTTTTTTTTTTTTGTTTTTTTTTTGTGACTGGTAAAGTGGAATGGGTGTGGATTACATTTTGGGATTGGGGGACGGGTGGGGGGGTGTGGTGGGGTAGTTAAATCGGAATGAACGTTCGAGTCTTGAGAGCTTTATGTGATGAAGTTATGTATTTTTGTGGCAAAATGTATATGGTGCAATAACAGGAGCATTCCTCTTTATAAACCGTCACTCCCCTTTGATGTGTAGTGATTACACCAATTCGCTGATTATCCTTTAGAACAATGGCTAATCGCTTCCTAGTTCCTACCATAGAACATAGGAAAGCTTAGGAAGTGGTACCCGGATGTTAGAGGAAATTTTGTTTAGGGTGTCACTTCGTCATAGGCTGCACCTTGCAACCGTAGTTGATGTGTTGGTTCTTAATTATGACCAGTTAAGATCTGTGGGATTTTCTAAGGCTTGAATTTATAACTCTTACACCACAAATTGAAAAACTACATTATATGTTTTGTGCAAAAGAGGTTGCATGGGCGCATGGTTATCTCACATGGAGAAAGTGGATTGGCTGTTGTTGGGCAAGGATGGTACTTAACTAAGACAAAGGAGAAAGTTACACTGGCAAATTCAGTAGAGTTTTAAAATCAATTTTTTAGACAGTTGTGAGGCACTAATCAAATCATTGACTATAATGTTGAGTTGGTTTGTATGCTGCTTTATTAGAAAGGCAATTATTGTCACATGAATATAAAGCTATGTACTTCACATCGTCTGGATATTACAAATTATGAATGCTATGTCTATGATTAATGATTATATGCATCTAGTGTACCCTTTTTTTTGGTTTGCTTTTGATACATGGTACTTGCATAGTTGCTTTACTCTGGAATGAGCAGCAACTAAATTACAATTCTGGAGAATGGGTTAGATTAAGCTTTTATTCAATTTCACTCTGGAAGAATGAGCATTCCTAGTAAGTTAGACTGTTAGAGAGTACATCCTCTCATTATAGTTAAGGCACTTGTGAAGTTGTGAGCTTGTTATGATTTTGTCATAGTAGGAATTGTTTTGTGAAATTGTGATGTTTGATGATCAACATGCTTCAGGACATTCATCTTGGTTGTTGCATCAGGATCATTCTATGTGTTAAGTGTAACAACCTAAGCCTTACTACTCAGTTGTTAATCTTTAATTGCACATGTGGAGCTATAGCCAATAAGAAGATGTTAGAATTTAGTTTAGAACTCAGAGTTTGCTGGAGATTTAAGACCTAACATTTACTGTGATAGTTCTAACAAAATCAACATTCTTTCACTGACGAATTCACATGTCATTCCATTGTTTATATTTAATTCTCTCTTTTTCTCTCTATATTTTGAATGGTGAGGAATGCTGATATCAGAGATGTCCCACTACAATACCAATGTAACTTATGATTTTGCATGAGGGGGAGGGGGTGTCCGGTTCAAATCTGAATTTACACTCATCTTAAATAATAGTTCACATTATCAGGCTGTGAAAAGGGCTTAAAAAGGTATGGGAATCAGGTGTATGAAATGGTGGCTTTCTTTCCATAACTATGAATTGATTTTCTAAGTTTCTTTGTGCTACATAATTGGAGGTATGGAACTGAATGGTTATTGATTGGGGTTGTTATTATGCTTGAAAAGAAAGAGATTATTGAATCTTTAGTGAATATAAAGCTAAGTAACAGTTCCAGTGCTTCTTCAGTGAATATGAAGCTAAGTAACAGTTCCAATGCTTCTTTTTGAAGGCATTATTAAAAGACTCAGCGGACTTTCCCTCATGTAGTTGCAGTTTTTGTCTCATGTATTTGCTTAGGCTTAAAGGCCTATTTCTGCCTGGCTGATCCTAGCTCTTTGCATTGACTTTATGCCAAAAAGAGGGTTTATTTTTCAGAGTGGGTTGAATATTGATTGATGGTGTGACTGTAGTCTGTAGGTTCTTTAGGTATAGGGCATGAGGTCATGCTAACCTGTAACTGAGAGTTTGTGGGTGTAGTAGTGTACTGGATTCTCTATCTTTGGAAGGAAGGAGTCTTTAGGTGCATGTCATTTTGATAACTACACTTTTAGGACTGTAGATGGTGGGATCTAGAGTTTATGTATCATGATTCAGGAGTGTCCGCCATAGCCTGACTATCATGCTGTTGATTTATGGATATTCTGACTGCCAAGGGTGGCTAATTTTGCTGACTTGTTTATGTAAATGCATTATGGATCTAAGTATTTTTGTCATCGCATTGAAGAAGTTTTTTGTTTGACAACCTGTTATAGATTGGATATGCAGAAAAAATAGAGATGAAAAAGAAGAGATTTGAAGGATTGTCTTTGATGAAATTAAATAAAAAAATAGAGCATACAATCCCAGCTTAATTGGCTTCCATGCTTACACTAAGAATAGGAAGAAAAAAAAAAAACCTTCTCATCATTATACTCCCCCCCCCCCCCCCCCCCACAAAAAAAAAGAAAAAGAAAAAAAGAAACTCATCTATTGATGGACTAACTCCCCTCTTCTTGTTGCTCAAGCTACCTCTAACTGAATCATAATAAATATTCCTATTGTGCCTTTCTTCTATGCCCAAAGCCTTACAGAATCCCACAAAAACATTGTCTTCTATTGATTGCAATGAAGAAGTCTAATTTTAGACAGAGCCGCTTCTTGTACCTGACAATCTGACTTGTCAATGATTTCAGTTAGATCAAGGGACTTGTTTTTTTGAATTGGGACAACTAAAGATGTTACTCTCTGAGCAGTTAGAGGATATCTGATAACAAATGTTATTTAGGTTAGAATGTGGCTGATGACATAGCTTCTGATGGTGATTTACTGTTGTCTATACTCTACACTTATTTTCTCATGGGGTTCAGACTTTTTTGATGATGGTTCAGGAACTATGGAGATCATGCTAGAGATCACTAATCTTTATTGCTTTTGTATTTTCATAATCTGAGAAACATGAAGCAGGACTTGTCAAATTATTTTGGTTACAATATTTGAAGAGAGAGTATGATGGTGCTAACTGGATTCCTACTTTTCTTAGTGATTTTTGTTTATTAGGCTCGAAGCAGATATTCCCATATATCTAGCTTACATTTTTGAAGGGATATGTATGATGTTTATTTTACTTTATAAGCTTATCATGGGCTGACAACTACAACATTATCAGAGGCTCAGAGCCATAAGCTCAATGATAGAGTCGGCTACATGAACCAAAATTTTATAGCTGTCAACCAAGATAGTCTCCCTCCATGCCTTTCTATCTAGTGCTATGTGTTCCTGTAAAGCCAATTCTTTCATATTGCTCCTAACTCGCTCTATCCAAATCATATATTGCTGATTATTGGAGATGAAGTTTTTAGGATATGTTTTTTTAAACATTTGTTGATCAAGGAACTTATTTTATCTCAGAAATGTATGACGTTATTAACTGCTATAAGCTGTAACTGCACCATGAATTGTTTGAAAGAGCCAAGAGGTTTATTATTTTAAGGTAGACTATCATAAACATCCCTCAATGGAGAGCCTGTCATGCTCAATTGTTAACGAGAACTTTTCTGTTCATTTTAATTTTCTAACGGTGAGACAGCTTAGATCAGTTAATAAGACAATTTCAATAGTGATGTTTTCTTCAAATGAAAAAAGATATGGGCCACGCTTAGAGCAATAGTTACCTCAGAAGAGGGTTTTGCTACTATATTTTATGAATGATTGACTTTCAGCATCCTGTTTTTTATTGAATTGGTGATTAGGATTTATAAAGTGCATGCATATAGTTACATTTTTGCTTTCATTATGAAGTCAGGATCTTTTAGTCTTTATCTGTATGTTTTGAAACTTTTATGGGCTATTTTATGGTGGCCAAAAAGGAAATGCTTAATATGTAGATAAGTTTTGGTAAGTTGCCGTTTTAGGCATCCCAATAGGCTTATTCATCTTGATAGATGCTGAGGGGCCAAAAGAGTTTTCTCATTTGTTTGCTGAGCTAGTGAACAGTAACTTGTCTTATATTCAGCGTGCTTTCTTAAAAGTATTTGGAATAAGTTCCAATAACAATGACATTTATTTATTTTTAAAAGCAAGGGCAATAGTAGGGATGCAGTTCTTGCATCTAAAAGTTTGTGTATGACTCACAGGATGTAGAAGTGAACATAGCCTATGTATGTTGAGTTAGCCGGCCTGTTTAGAAGTAAAGGAAAGCTGTTGGTCCTTGACTCTGTAGCATAGATAGGATAATTAATGTGAAGGTGTAAAACTACGAATGTGATTTTCAGAGTTGAGTGAATGCCCTGATTTTATCTGCCAATGCATGTTGCCTCTGGGTTTTCAGTGGGCATAAAAATGTTTGGTGAAGTAAGTTAATTATGCCATTTAGCTGTATAATAAGGCTGTTTGAGCTTAATCTCTGGGTGTTAGCCGAGCTTTAAGCCTTTATCTACTGAACCAAATTCTTACTTTCATGTATAATGTTGGTACCAGTGGTATGCTCCAGTATTCAATTTCTCATAATTTTATGTATGTTCCAATGTACTCAATTGATTTTTGGTCCTTTTTATAGAAAGAGTCTTTCTTATAAGGTGAATTCTTGTCTTTTCCTATCATTCTAATGATAGCTGTTACATTACAGAAGTTCCTAGTTCCTATTGATTTTTTAATGAGAAAATTTAGGCTTACTTGGACGTCTGGACTTGAAGTCTTGGGTAAATGCAATCCCACTAAATGGTATCATATGGAGTTTTATATTCTCCTACTGTGTATGGCTTTAGTAACACTGCTTATATATTAGTTATCCCAGTTTTTTTCCTAGTCTTTACCCTTGTTTTATGCTTGCTGGCTGTGTTCGTATTGATGAAGGTTGAGAAATTTTGCTCAAGAGTGCCAATGAACCCAAAGGTTTAAACCAGCCTTAGTGCTCACAGAAGTGTGTTTTTACACATTCTCTGGCATGAGGTGCCTAAACCTTAAAGCCTTATCCCTTTTTATTGTTCCTCTTGAGTCAGGAAATGGATTACAAGTACAAAGAAAATTAAGGAATTGGGGATACCTTGGGAGAAAGAAATAGAAATAACTTAAGAAAGCATGTATTCAGAATAAATGGATGAGGGTTGGAAATTTATTTGCATTGCTACACGGTTTCTTTTTTTGCAACTCTGGTTAATGTTCTTTCATGTTAATGATCTGTGCTATCATTTACCAGTCTTTCATTGGCCTTCTATCTTTTCTCTATGTAGTTGCTGCACCTTTTACCCAAAGGTGTAACTGATTCTGATGCAATTTTTGAACCCCATGCTATTAAAGTCTACCGAAGTTTAGATGTATGTTGCCTGACATAAATGAGTAAAGAGAAATCATTTGGAGCTTTCTAACCCAAATAATGAGGAACATATCTAGTTATGACATGTATATGTTTAGGCAGTAAATTCTTCAGCAAATTCTTTTAACTGACACTAGGAACTGGAAGATTTTCTAGCTTTGATTTAGGCACGGCATAGATCCTTTAAACTTCGTATGTCTTTGTGAACCAAACTAAACTTTTTTATATTGGGCTGCACCTATTTTGTTTTACACAACTTTTTGGGCTTTGTGGGCAAACTAGTTCATCACTTTTTAACAGCTTCAATTGCCTGTTATACTTTTCAACAGCTTTAACTCTAGGGATGAGATGAAGAATTTTATGCTTATGCTTCTGGTTGCAGAATCATGAGTCATTGCCTATGATGTTTGATGTCTGGAATTGTTTGGTTTGGTGTTAAATTGTACATATGAATTTGACTAACATTCTCCCAATCCTCTTCTTATTAATTGGAGTGTTTTCTTGTATGAAGCATCTCACCTTCATCAAATAACTCCGAAATAGATGAGTATCAAATATTATGTCGCACACTGAGTAATTTATGTGACGGGGGTTATGGCATTGGAGAACCATGTGATAACACCCATTTATCAGATAGAAATATGGCATTGGTCACATGAGAGAGAGATTCCCTTTAAATTGCTAGCAACTGGCAAGCAAAGAAGAAGACAAATGAAATGTGCATCTGATTTAGAGACCAGGAAGCCATATAGGAATTATTTTCTTGTTGTTTAGTTGAGTTTTGACACTCTCTTAGAAAACTTTTGGGCAAATTATTGTATAATATTATCAGATAATATGACAATCCTTGGTGAAGCAAAAAAGTATTGGCACATTTGTTTATAAAAGAAGACTTGGGGACCTATTAAGGTATTACTATATTAATTCTAAGGTTTAAACAATTATATTTGTTCTGGTTGGTAGTTGAAATGTCTGTTAGAACTGTTGCTGCTGTTCCAATATCTGCTGCTCTGCACTGGAGTTCATAATTCTTTGCTTGTTCATGTTTGGTATTATACTGTAATGATTGGGTCTAAAGGAGATACCCCTATATATAATTTTTTAACCAATATGAGTAATATCATATGCTTGGCCACGCGTACGTGCAGAGATCATGCATTTTTTTATTGTATATTTGTACCTAGTTAATTATGCTTTTTTTTAATAGTCTAATGTTTTTTTTTTTCAATTGTTTACAGCTAATCATGGTGATATTGACATGGAAACATCTTGTACAATGCTGTGATCTTAATGGAAGTAAGTTTCAAGCACTAAGGTTTCTTATACATAAGTTCACTGATAAAAGTCCAAAGTCTTATTTTTTATTTCTTAGAAAAGATACATTTTCATTTTGGAATAAATTAGCAGCTACTACCAGCCCCTCTGAGATTGGTGCTGCTATACAGATTAAAAAACAGGTGACAGCCAATCATAGGAAGAGAATTAGAAAAGCCCGACAAAGTGGCTTAAATTAAGGTTAGACAAAGCCAGTTAAATTGCTTTGGCCATAGGTTACCAAAGGAGACAATGTTTCTTAAAGTATTAAGATTTAAGCGGAAAGGTCATCTACAGCCATGGATTTAAGGGATTTACTAGGGATTTGTGGATGTGTCTAATTGGTAAATGAGCTGGTGAGCTGGATAGCTCCGAGAAGAATGTACGATATTTTACATTTTTTTTTTCATTTTTAAAATCAAGGGCTGTTTTGTCTTTTATTTGTTTTCTAACAATATGATCTCTTTTGTTTTTGCAGGAGCTACAAGAAGTGTTCGTTTTCTTTTGGACTTTCAAGTAACATAAGAGGTTACATTCCTGTTCCTAACATTTAATGTATGCGTGTTTTTGGTGGACTCGGTTAAACATGTTAATTCCTGCACAAATACGCAAAGGAAAACTCAAAAGCAAGTTTTAGGCTTTTGTCTTTTTAGGAATATCAGTTGTATTGAGATGTTTGATTTGGGATTCGGCAGAGGGACTGGTGGAACAAGTTTAAAAACAGATTATATATTAGAAGCCATCTACTGACCCAGTACAATTAACTAAAGTACATCATATTAAAGGATCCTGATGAGTTGATGCCTTCTATGTCAACTGTTGGTGATGGATTTGGTGGGCTAGTTAAATAGAGTGAATTTAAAATGCACATTTTCATACATGATGCTAAACACGAATGTGAGGCAATAATAGATTGAGCAGTTATCAATGTAAGAAGATAAAGGAAACAGATAACTTCTAAATGCTATTAGTTGGGTTTCGTAGAAGTGATTTGTGGTTGAAAGGAAATTATTTAAATTGAATGATGTTAATGTTTGCTTTGCCAAGTTCATTGCATGAGTATACCTACTGTCATGTCAGAAGAATAAGAAGGTGCTTTGGTTAGAAGATTAGGATAGTGCTTTGGAGTTTGGAATCCAGCTGAAAGCTGGCATATGCTAAGATCTTGGTTGATGTTTTAGCTTAGGTTACATGACATTTAATGTTAAATCATCTGAAAAGATATTGGCAAACAAAGGGATAAGAACTTAAGAAGGCACTGCTGAATTTATTTTTTTGACACACTTTAACGTTGATGGCAAGTAGATTTGTCATAGGTTGATGTCTTTGATAGTGCCTCTTTGGTACAGCAGCAACTGTTTTTAATACCTAATCAGTAACTTTTTCCTCCCAAATATGTAGTTTACTTGATTCTTTATTAGCTATGCAGATCAAAGCTACAGACATGTTTGCCTTTTTTTTTTTATAAAGACATGAAACTAAACAGCAGAACCAAACAGGCATATACTATTACCACTTACCAGTAATTGTTAATGATAACTTAATGGTCACTCATACAGTGTCTCAGTGATACGGAAAGTTCAGAAGATGCACGTTTCTTGCTTAATCGACGTTCATTATTACATCCTTAAAAATGGTAGACCATTGTAGGCTAGGTGTTAAGATAAAGATGTATGAAGCTAGGATTTGGGTTAAGAAATTAAATAAGTAGGTATTAGGAGCTAATTAGGCATGATGCTTCTATTTCATTAAATGTATAAAAATTTCACAATCTCTTTACAAGTAGGACAGAGAGTAGATCTCCTAGCCACATGCCTTTTGGGGACCATCAATTAGTAATCAGTTCTAACAGCTTCGAAGGACAATAGAATAATCAATGAAGAAGAAACCTCGTGGTCCCATGAGGGCATATAGTTGGTAGATTTGGCTATCTTGCCAGGTAATGTTAAGTTCACTGTGGAAACAGAAAGATGGAAGCACTGGATGATTGAAGTCATTTATATTGAGCTTCCTCCATTTGGTCTCAATGGGTAATGTTTGTTGATTGCAGATTCACTGGGTAGTACCTCCTTTGATGGGTCTGTATGGATATTGAGTCAGCTCTAGGCTGTAGTTTGTAGTACAAGGGCCATGTAAACTGGTATACTGCAGTTAGAGTTGCTGGGTGGTCCTTAGCAACGCATTATTAAGAGCAACGGAAATGGGATACAATATAGAGAGAGAGTGCAAACTCATTGCTTAAGTCGGATGTGGGGTAAATGTATGGGTTCTGGTAATTTGTAGGTCGGGTTAATGAGGTTGAAAAATCATGTTCAATTGTTCATAACCCAAATTTTTTTATTTCTAGGCTTCTAGCTAGCGCAATCTGTTGGTGCTGCTTTTTAAATATCTGTTTAGAAGACCTATCAAAGTTTGCAGCTATGATAATATATGCAAATTTCCAAATATAAACTTGTGACTGTGAATGCATTATGAAAATGCACTTTAAGATAAGCTAATAAATGAGTCATTAATTATAAAATGAAACATTGATAGACTTAATGTCATTCTATTGATTGTTAACACCTCAAGACAAATATGAGAAAGAAAACTGTCTAAAAGTCACGTTAACTACATGTCAAATGATTATAACATACATATGTGACACTCTCTGTCTTTTACAAACAGGTTAGTCCTAAAGTCCTGACCAAAAAGGCCTTCATCTAATTCTGGTTGTTAATTTGTCATATTTCGCTTCAGCTCAATTGGCATTTAAATGATTTGATATTAGCTCACTGAAGAAATTGCAGGTTGTTTAGGTTTTGATAGTTTTGGATTACAAGTTAAAAATGCTGTCCCTTTCACAAAATTCAGCTCGATATTCAATTGGATCAATTTTAGACATGTAAAATACGTGCGTTCACATCAGTATGCTCCAGATTGCTCCTTGCTAGAAGGTAATCATCTACATGCTTGATGTAATATATGATTAAAATGCTTTAAAAGTAGGGAAAGGTGTTCCAGCTTTCGAAAGAAACTTCACAGTTTTTATAGTGTAACTGTTTCTCTGCTTTATCTTCATCGGATTAAGCGAATTGAGAATGGCGTGGTTGTATCAAAAGCTCCACTCTCCGGCATACACCACGGGTATTTCCACTGTTAAAATCGGTATATGTGCTTATCTAGTGCATTATTATACTTAACATACTAGATTAGTCCCGTGCGATGCACGGAAATATAGAGTATATATATTTTATGTATTATTATGTATCAGAAAAATTATTGAGATATAACCATTGGTTGTAAATGCTAATTTTATAAAATTATTTTTTTTTTTGAAGAGATTTATAAAATTAATTTTGAAGAAGAACAAACCAAATATGAAAATTTAAGCACATACATAAAAGTTAGATTTTTAATATACGAATTTAATTAAACAAATAAATAATGATTTTAAACTAGTAATATATACAGGAAAATAGAAAAAATGTATACATCAAAGTATTTTGTTCGATGAAGCATAAGGGAAAGATGTATTAGATACCAATAGTTGGTGATAGAAGAAAAATAAATAAATTAAATAGTATAGATAAATTGAGAGGAGGAGAAATTAAATTTGAAATTTGAAACCAAAGAAAATATAATGACGTCATATTTTTATTTAGGCGGGAAAATTTTTCTTATAAAAGTGCCACGTGGACAATATGATGTCAGCGGTTGTTCCTTTAGTTTATTTATAGATTGTAGTTCCAACTAATAATAAGCAAGGGGGACAAATAATACTTTGCTATTTTGAAGCTCTAGATCATTGTCTTGAATTGTACAATATGGAAACCCTGGCATTTTTGCTCCAAATTTTGGGGTCTCGTTTAACTAGCTGAACCTACCCCTTTGTATTGTGCTCTGTGTCATTTTGTTAATTTACTGCTCATTTATCAATATATGCATTTTGATTACTGTAATTCCTTTTGTTTATATATGCTTTATGTCGAAATTGTTATTTTATCTTTCAAGAAATTCTTTCCTGTTTGTTATTGATGTTGATTCTATACCTGGCAATTACTGTACGTTACTGCTAATTGTCATGCCTTGGAATCATAGTACCTATATTTTCTACTTTCTGTGTTACAACTTTCTGATTAACTTACATGTCGCTTGTCTTCGAATCACTTATATTGTCATGTATCCCAACTTATTATATGACTCTGATCTTTAGTCCGATTCTTATTAATCCCAATTCAGGATCTTTACTGGAATTCTTTAGGTATACGATGATCAGTTAAAATGTTTTGCAGCCAGAAAACTAATATTCAATACTGTAGTTGCATCACGTCTACTGGCATTGCTTGAAAGGTAATTGATGCGCCACATATATGACATCCTTATGTATACATACGCGTGGTTGATAGAACGTTTTGCTGATGATACCCTCTATTTCTGGATTATCTTTCTTAATAACTTGCCAAAATTTGTCTGTGGTTCACATTGATAATTCCCTGAGTAGCACTTAAATTATCAGTTTAAATATGAATAATGTGACATCATGTGCTCTTTTGACTAACTGAATTCCTTAATATTACTATATTTTCAGACATTATCAGATAACAATAGCTGTGCCTCCTCTTTTGTCATCCATCCTAACAATAAAAATGTGAAACCTACTTTCTTTCTCATGAAATTAATATTTATATACCAATGTTTCATCCTTTTACTAAGATTCATGCCCCTTGCATACATTTTGAAGACACCAATTTGCAACCCCTTTGCTCATTGTAAAGTCAATACCTATTTTTTTCCCTGTACATTTTGAAGCATCCGAGTTGTTTTCGACTTCGCGTTCCGAAAACAGTATTTGATGATGATTAGTTGCTACCCACACACCCCCCCTTGATCCTCCTCTAATAATTTTCCTGTGCTTATATTTATTTAATTGCATCTTGTTAATAATTTTAATGACAAGCTTAAATTAGTTTATCTGATCATCTGGCATGATAAGCTGTCCTCATTACTGATGTTCCCCTTTGTGTGCAGTTAGGCTTTCCGCGTTGTTGATATCAGCTTCTTCCTAGTTCCTACTACTGTACTACTGTCTACATTATTATTATTTGTCAATTCTATTATTCCTTTGCCTTGACAGCGATGTATTATTGTGACATTCTAATGTATGTCACCATGATAAGCGTTGACATTTTTACTATTTTTTTTGGGGGAAATATCATATCCTTTAATAAATGGATTTTGAGAGTTGTGTTCAAATTTGTTTATCTTCTTTGCCCTTCATACACCCCATTGAAGTGCGCTGATGGAGACGAAATTTGATTTTGATACCTGTATCTGTCCTCCTTTTGAACTCTTTTTTACCTCAAGGCTTATTTCCATCGTTGCTTGGATTAAGGTGGTGCATTATCCTATCCTCTCACACCATATTTACTTATGAAATATGAACACTTTTTTAAATATTCTAAATTTATATGCATAAAGTGCTCATCTAACGGAACAAAAATGTGCATAACATAAACATTTTGTTATATATTACAAGGTGTCAGTCAGGAGCAAATGTATACAAATATATACTTAATTACATTGAGTGACACAAGAAGCATATCAAAAAAGGAAAAAAAAAAAAAAAGTTAGTCCTACTACTAATATTTTCACATAGGGTTACTGTTTTGGCAAAAAAGTTAGCAAACCATCAAGACAAACCTAAAAAGGAATTAAGAAAATCAAAGAAAGGGAGTAAAAGGAGTAAAAATTATTTTGTTGGGTTTTCTCTGTATGTAGGACATAATTTATGTAGGTTAGGGTCGGATCTAGGATCCTACAAGCTCCGAAATATAATCGGAGCTCCGAATTGAGGGTAAAGGAGCATCAAAACGGTGGGTGCATGCTTATAATTGGGTGATATCTCAAATGTAAACTTTTGCAAGATCATGGCTATAGCTAATTTGGCTTGTAACAATGCTAGGTTTTGCCCGATGCACTGGCGCCCCCCAAGGCCGAATGGCATGAAGGCGGTCGGGTGGGTGGCAGCCCGGGACACGCCTTGAGAGAAACGGGACGGGTTGAACTCCGATGCATCCGGGCCCCATATTGTGGTATCATGATGGACGGCTAATATTGGGACTAAGAGCTCGGTTTCTTCATTAATGTTAATATCTCCAAGGTCTACTTGTGTTTTTGCTCGTCGAATTGTTGCTACTACTGGTGGATATAGCCTTAAGACTTCAGATATGATCATTGACAGCTGCATGAATAAGAAAACATGTTATTCAATTGTACTTTGAGAGACAATAATTAAAGAAATACCATAAAATGCACATGAATTTTAAATTTCCTTGCCAAATTTGACATTTTACCGTAATAGCTTTTTTTTTTTTTTTTTTTTTTTTATTTTTTTTTTTTATCAAATTAATTATTCATCAACTAATTAAATTACTTAAAATGTAAGCCATACTAAAAATAATTTAAGACAATGGCCATTGAAGAATAATCGTGAGAGGCAGAAACCCATACGATAAGCCAAGTGTGTCATTTTTATTTATATTTTATTTTTTTTAAAAAAGGCACACCCTAACTATTGACTTCTTATAATAACATTATCATACAATATAACATACGAAGTACTTTATAAAATCAAAATTGTAACATCAGTTTCGCAAAGCTAAGTAATATACTCGGAATATCCAACCTATCCACAAAATCAATCTCTTAATAAACTAATTATATTAGAGGTGTATAAAATATAAAAATTAGAGTTTAAATACAATCAAATTAAATTGATTTACTATTCTTTTAAAAATTTTGATAATCAAATACCAAATGACAAAGCACTAATAAGATCGTACTCTTATCTAATTAAGGACTGTCCTTTTAATTTTGTTTTAAGTACTTTTATTTAATTAAAGGGTTTTTTTTTAAAAAAAAAAAATTAAAATTGAAAAATGGTTATATTAATTTCTTCCCGGAATTAGACAAGAATATGCATGCGGACAAAAAAAAAAAAGAGGAAATAAAATTAGTCGAAAGAAGAGCACTTTAAATTAGCACTACTTACCGTCTTTAGATTTAAAACATCATCTTTAGTTGGGATATCACGTGCTCCACACACCCTCATAACTTCCTCACGTGCCAATTGCTGCCATTGAGGGTGCATTGCTAAGAGTATACTTGTCCATATTAACAAATTTGAAGTTGTGTGTTTCCCAGCAAAAAAGAAACTCTTACACTCTTCTACTATATCATTATCTGTTATACTTTTTTCACTTGTGTTTTTATTATTACTCATGCTTGCTTCTATTAGTATCTCCAATAAATCCCTATGACTTTCCTCTCCTTCTCCTCCGTCTCCGACTTTGACTCCGACTCCTTCTTCCTCCTCCCGTCGTCTTAATAGACTCTCTTTCCTCTGACTAATCAACTTCATTAATGATGCCTCGATCTCCCTGTCTAGTTTCCACGTCGTCCTGTTCCTCTTCGTTGGCAGGAATCTACGACGAAATAAAAAGGACAACAACAAAACGCGTCAATTCTCTTCCTATATTATATTATTAATAATAACAATAGTAGTGCTATTATTATTAAGCGTGTTCGGTTGGGAGTATATCAGTCTTGTACAATACAGTACTACTGCTACTGTATGTATGTACGTTTGTACACTAGCAGTGCAGTAGTAGCAGTACTGTCGAGTACCAACAACATTTTTAATCTACATACCTTTGGCCAGGGAAGAAGACCTTTTGGAAGGACTCGGCGGCGAAGACGATTTGCTTAGCTTGTAATTGGTAGATCTTCTTGCCATCATCATAGCTAGCTCCAAAAATAGTCCTTGTAATAACCTCTTCTGTCAAATTTTGAAACCATTCTGAGACTTCCAGTTCAACCTTGCCCGAATTCGAAATCAAGGACCACTTGTCCAACATATGGGCCACACTCTTTCCCATTATGGGTATCATCATCTGCTCAACATTTACCATTTTTAACCATAAGTTTATTACTCCCTCCGTCCCTAAATTACATTCCTCCTTTCTATTTTTGGTATTCCAAAATTACATTCCTCCTTTCTATCTTTGGTAAGTTTTTTTAGTAAATCAACTCTCTTTTTTTGTTTTATATTTAATGCTTTCTCACTCATCCTTACCTAATCTCACTCATCCTTACCTAATCTCACTCATAATCCTTGTGCCAAACTACAATGAATATGATTGGTTAAAAATTTTCAATTAGGAGCATGTGATTGGTCCTTTTTTTTTGCAAAGGATTGATGACATGTCATGAGTAATAAATATTCTATCTTTGTACTTCCCATTGCATTATCTAATTATTGTTATTTGTCTTATTCTTCTCTCCTTAATTCCCATGTAAATTTCCAAACAGGAATGTAATTTAGGGACGGAGGGAGTACATTTTTATGGGTAGTAATAAATGTATATATACATAGATATATCATGTTTACATGATAGTATCTTTCTTGTTACAACAACTAAAATAAATAAATAATGTCGTCTTTTTAAATTAAAAAAATATTCCGTGCATTAGCACTGGTACAATCCAGAGAGTGTAACTTACTTTAAGGTTTTCGAGATGGAAGATGGGTGAAATGGTCTTGCGACGATGAGCCCATACGTCGCCTTTAAGAGATATGAGACCATGACCTTCAAGTTTTTTTACTAGAGGATGAGACTCGTATTTTTCGTAGAATTCTGCTTTGGTAGATAAAATCTCTCTTATTTGACCCGGATCCGCTATGGTTAGTCTTGGGGTCGGTCCAAACCATATAAGGTAAGTTGCACCTGTTTAAAAAATTTCAATAAAATGGTTAATTTTCATAACTTATAACGAAATTATGGTGCAATTATCATTAATCATGTGAACTGTAATAATAATAATACTTTCTAATTAAGTTGTTATTAAAACATAGGAGAAAATTTATTACATGATCATGAATATGTGATGATAAAAAACTAGTTAGGAAATTAGGAAACATGAATTGAGGAGAGAGAAAGAGAATAATGTTATTATGAATTTATGATGAAAGTGAGATGGTGGAAAGAAGACAGCTCAAAAACAGTTCCTATGTAGTACTTCCAAAACATGATCCATGAAAATTTTAATTTGTAATCAAATTAATTAAAACACCCTTAAAATTTAACCCAATATACATTGCTTAGAATTAATTAAAATAAAAAAAATTGTATGAAAAATGGACAATTTTTTTGTATGCAAAGATGGGAACAAGGTGAAAAAGAAAGGAAATTGTAAAAAAAGTTGGATGCAATAAGGAAATTGTAAAAAAAAGTTGGATGCAATAATAATTAGAATTTCATCATATTTTTCAGATCCTCCCAACCTTTCAAATCAAAAGTAAAATCAATTTTTTGGCATCTTTCGAATCAAAAGAAAAGAAAGGTTTGTTTTCTTCCCTAGCCACCACTTGACAAAAACCATGACAAGCAAAACATGATCATACACACAAACACAAAATTCTTGCTTTAGGGCGACCAAGACATACACTCTATGCTCGCCAAACAGCAGGAGGTTCAGATGTACGCAACCTTGGTATGAAACGTAAATTTATGAAATAAAAAGCGGGAATTACTTACCATAAAGTTTCTTCCAATGATGGTAGAAAGGAAGGACTCTAGGAAGAATATTATGAGAAAGAGTCATAGGTTGTGAAGAAGCTTTGAGCATCATTTCTACCAATTCTTTCATATTACCAATGAAGATATTATAAGGAGGCCCTTTAATTCCTTGATTTGAATAATGCTTTGCAACTTTTCTTGGTCTCCACCATAATTGTAACACTAATTTTGTTGCTATTGCTATTGTTACCAATACTACCACATTTACCCAAATACCCTTCATCATCATATTCTTACCATCTTCTTGATCAAAATCCATTTTTTTCTTCTTCTTTAAATTCTAGAGAGAGAAAGTAGAGAGAGAAAGTGGAGGAGAGAAAGAATGAAGGTAGGAAGAAGAAATGTTTTTCTGTTTGTTTTATATAGAGAAGGCTAAAAGGGCCGCCATTAGAGTCAACTTGTGAGGGCAATTTTTGTAATTTATTTTATTTGTTAAAGATTTTGGGTGAAAAGACTAAAATACCCCCATTGTGTTTGTGTGGGGGGGGGGGGGGGGTTATTGATAGTTGCAAATTTTTTTCCATAAATTCAGCACATCTCTTTTGCTGCGTGTTAGTAATTTAATTTACACTTGGTTGCCATATGGCGAATTTTAAATTAATTATTATTCACATCGTATGAGATTTCTCCACCTTAATGACTAAAGAAAGTTGTACATAACATAATTAATGACTTTGATACCAACAATATTCTATATATAAATACCAGTAATTCATCTTTAGAAATTTATGACAAAATCACGCGTGATTTCGTTTTATATAATATGTCCTCTTATTAATTAACGGTTTTATTTTGTTACATTTATGTAGCTTCTTATCCTTTTTTTTTTTTGTTTTTTTTTTTGTTTGAGAAGTAGCTTCTTATTCATATCCTTCACTAATTGATATGACATTGTTTTGTAATCTAATTTTCTTTCTTGTTGGTATCCTAATTTTTATGAGTTTTAAATGTACTTCCTCCATCTAATTTCATAATCAAATAATATAACCTCCAATAATATGATATTAATTCACAAAGATATTTTATTTTACAATAATTGTTATTTAATTACTACCATGTATTACCATTACCAACTCTGTATTTGATCTTGTCAAAAAAAAAAAAAAAAAAAAAAAAAACTCTGAAATTGATTAAGTAAATACAATGTATTTGGCAATGAGTTCATTCGTTATTAGATGGTATGAAGAGAATTAGGAATATATAATCAAATCATTAATTTTTAATTACTCTTCATCCATCTAAAATTGTTTCATAATCAAATATAATAACATCCAATAATTAAATACAAGTATTTGATATTAATTCACAAAGATCTGATATGAAGAGTATTTACTACTATGTTACCATTTATTTTTTATGCAACTATATTATGGAGTACCATTTATCAACATGAATTTGATTAAGTATATACCATGTATTTTGTAATGAGATCATTAATCTATCATTATTAAGTAAATAGTACTACACATTAGGTAATGAATTTTTTTTTTTTCACAAACACATTATATTAGGTAATGAGATTATAAATCATAATGGAGTTATTATAGGAAATAAAAAATACCGTTTTTATAGATAATTTTAAGATAACTTAAATGAAATGTGACTATTTATATTGAACAAAAAAAGTACTCCGATTCGGCCGTTCTTAATAAAATAACCCACAAGTGATGACATATAGCAACATATATACCAAGGGAAAGAATTTTGAAGTGAGAATAGCACACCACGTTTGTGCCTACATTCTCATGTCAAAGGTGTGGTATTAAGGAAAGGATGCTGACCAACTACCACGCAAGCACACATCAAAGGCATAATTGGAGGACACATAACAAGTAAATAATAAATGCAAATTTTGAAAAATTATACAAGTAAAAGTATGGTCGTCATAAAATTTGTTGTAATGAACTAAAAGTTTAAAATAAGAGTCAGCCGTTTTATTCCATACATTTAAATATTATTATATATTTTTTTCGTTTTTAATAATTGCATAAACGGTTTATTAACGATAATCTAATGTACTCATTCGATCATGCATATCTTTACTTGTGCATTGTTAAACTTTTAAAAGTTGATGCTTTGAAATTAAATATATTGAGACACTTTCAATCAAGAATCAACAACACATCACTTGACTATATTTTCTTTTATATACCGATAATAATTTATGGTAAAAATTCTTAAAATTTAATCCTAAAAAGACTAATGATGCAATTTTTTTTTAACAGAAAAGTACCATAATTATGTAAATTAGTATATGTGGAAACTACAGATATGACGTGAAGAAAGTCATGAGCACATGTTTTACCACCATTTGACCATATATGCATGAAAGGTATGTGTAAACCGTTTTTGTTGGTGAAGTAGTATTTTTATAGAGGAAAGCAAATCCTGAAAGCGTTGGATAAAATAAAAATTTAAAGTTTAAATATTAATTTAAAATAAATATTAATTACACTAATCGATGTGTGATTTTAATATGCATTCTCAAATTAATATATTTTAAAGGATTATCCAATATTTCGGGGATGTTCGATAGGAAGATTCATTTTTTTATTCTAATTTTGTTTGAGAGTTAGTAGATTATGAGAAGAAACCAAGAAAGATAGAAGTAAAAAGTGTTTGTAAGTCTTAAATGCAAGCTAATTAAGTTGCATTATCCTATGGGATGCGGTATCCAACTTTGATTTTGCATTTATGGCTTGCATTGTTTACTTCATTATGAAGATTTTCTTTATGATATTTTGCATTATTGATATTGATCAATATTTAATTTGTAAAAATAGCAAATTAAGAAAAAGTTACGAGTAGTTGGTTTTTGGTATAGTGACATCTGTAAAAACAAAAGGCTAAATTTTAGAAAGATTTTGGTTGGTCCAAAGTTGAAAGACTTAAACTAGCTGGAATTAAAATTATCCTACAACCGTAATAATCTCAAGGGTTAAATACGGGTTTTGGACTGCACCCACAACTAAGTGAGAGACTTCACTTCAAGTCCAAAGAGGTTCTATTAAAAAATCATATGCGAATAGGAGAAGTAGCTCCGATTCTTAGTCTTATAAAGCATTTAATTAACTCTCTCATCTTTTATCATTAATTCATGGAAATTTTGACAATTACCACCTTCTGTTATGTCCATTTTAGCAATTACCACCTTCTATTTTTCTTTTTGAAAATTACCACCTTCTATTTTCAAAAACATCAAAAGTTACCACTTTCTTGCCTCTCAACTACCACGTGACATCATTTTGGGCTCATTCTTTCCCTTTCCTCCCTATTTCTCTCCCATTTCTCTTCCATAACTCGATTCTTACCTTCTCATTCACTTATTTTCCCCCAAAAATTCAGAAACTCTTCAATTCACTCCTCCAAATCAAAATTGACGGAAAATTATTGGTGGTTTGGGGGGAAAAAAGTGAAAGGGGAGATGAGAATCCAAATAGGAATGAGAAATGTGAGGGAAATAGGGAGGGAAGGGAAAGAATTGACCCAAAATGACGTCACGTGCTAGTTGGGGGGCAAGAAGGTGGTAACTTTTGATTTTTTGAAAATAGAAGGTGGTAATTTTCAAAAAAAAAAAATAGAAGGTGGTAATTGCTAAAATGGACATAACAGAAGGTGATAATTGTCAAAATTTCCTTAATTCATTATGAATACTTACGTGTAGTGGTAATGAAAAATCCCACATTGGAAGAATTCAAGAGTTACCATCACTATATAAGGCTAAGGGGCTACTCTCCTCATTGTCATATGGTTTTGAGGTGGAACCTCCTTGGTCTTGTAAAGTAGTGGACTTGCACTCTCCCGTGAAGGGTACGGCCCAGACCCGTATTTAACATTACCTATGTTGTTTATTTGGAAGTTTACACTTCAACAACATTAATTTGACACAAAATTGTCACGACACTCACAAACTATCAAAAATTTAAAGATCAGCCAAATTTAACTTGATAAAATGTTTTTGCATAAGTATATAACCTTATGTAACATAAAGATCAAACACACAGAATTATTAAATAAATACGTAGTTTTTAGAAAAATGTTTTTAATATTATAGTATATATAGAAATAATATTTCTTTATTTGTTCAATGGATTTTTACTCATCTCACATATTCAGTGGCAGATGCCCATAGTTTCTGCATGGCAGATGATGGCCATCAGCATTATACTCCTTGAAACGTCACAAACTCACTATACTATCATTTTTCATACCAAGTATTATAGTTATAATTATGACTGTTGTAAGTAAATTACGGAGTATTATTTTTCTTTTTAAGAAATTTTTTAGTGTGTACACAATTTGCTAGAATTGATCAATGTAAACTTGTAGTCTAATATGTATATGGCATCTACGAGACATAACGATAGCCATAGTCCATTATCTCATGAATTTATATATTAACAAATAAGACAACTCTTATCAATTCTTATTAGAATGTATCTTTATTCAATTCACCTGATTTTCAATTATTCACTTAATTAAGAAAATATACGGTCAGCTAAGTTTTAATAAGACAAGTTCAGGAAATATAAATGCCAAAAAGGCTGTTATTAGGCATCTAGCTGCATTAAACTTATAAAGCATAAAGCTTTCAAAAAATAAAATATATATAACATCTCTTGAAAGAGATTAATTTCGTTTTAAATTGTACTGCTTACATTTGTATATACATCACACTTAGTAATTTCAAGTCGTTTAGAAGTCACCCTTTTGTAAAATTGACATTGTACTACTTATAAGTTTAGTCACTATCAATATGGTGGAATTTGTTTAATACAACTTCCATTATTAATCATCAACATGACAATACACAATAACTTCACAAGTTGTGTTGCATATATAGAGATATTATCATGAGTTTCACGCATTAGAAAATTCGTAATTTTCCTTAATTAAATTAATTAGTAAAATTTCTCAAATCCATGCCACGAGGATCCTCTTAAATTGTGGAATGGAGATGCAAAATGAGGAATGACCAATCTTTCATTAGTGAGTAGAAACACACCAATATCACTTATCATGACACATAATTAATAACCCTCTATACCTTTTTTTTACATATAAATTGACAACCAACCTTATTCTACTAGAACTAGGAAACATTATACACATGTCTTTTAATAATCTAAATATCAAACGAAGTATTTTTTAAGAAATGATATGTTCTAGCTAATCTAAGGTGTGTAGTCTAGATCAAGATCCTACTTTGAATCAATTTGGGGGGGGGGGGGTGTTGAGGGTGGATGATTAAATCAATACATTCAATTGTTCTAGGGTTGTAAAATCTTACTAAATTGCACAAATCATAATTAATTGACATAGTATGTCGTAAACCAATCTTGAGCTTTAACCATTAACTTAAGTTTTTAGTTAACTTAGTTTTCAAACATATTAGAATGTATTCGAATCTCATCCACTCCTCTTTTCCAAGTTGAATATTAAACACTAGGTATATGATGGGTCTATGCTATATCCATACTTTAAGTCTAACATTTATGTGGTTTGGAATAAGTTGTGCAAGATACTCAAAATTGAGATTTTTATTTATGATCCTTTTTAATATTTAATTGACAAATTTATATGAATTTCTTGGATCTTGTAACGCTATTTATAAAACGGTACATTAAACTTATGTATATATGTATAAGTCAAGTTTATAATCCTCCTAAGTAAAATTTACTTTTTATCACAAATGGTCATCACATATATATTGTATTAAGATTCTAATATTTTTTTTTATCTTACATACAAACATTAAGGTCTTACTAAGAATCAAGGTATATATATTACATTTACATATTTTAGGTCAAGAATTGTAAGACATGTGTTGAAAATATATGGGTGGGTAACTCACCTTAAGTTTGAATCTTACCACTTGGGAGTAGGGAGTTTCCTTTATTTCCCCTCTCTACTCTCAAGCACTGACTAGCGAGACTGGACTGACTTAACATGTGATAGGTGTCGATTCAGTAGGATCTTTCATCGTACCTTAATTTTAAAAAATTGTATTGAAAGTATTTTACCAATTATGTTTATTACTACTACTGATAAACGGGTCTGGGCCACACCTGTCACATGCAACTGTCCACTTTATACGACTAAGGAGGTTCCACCTCAAAACCATATGGCAATGAGGGGAGTAGCCCCTTAGCCTTATAAAGTGTACACGGCTTTCTCTTTTCTTCAATGTGGGATACACATCCTAATATTTCTTTTCACTTTTATATTCTTTCAATGTGGGACAACACTTTCACTCACATGTGGGTTTTTCTCATGGGCTCAACACTCCCCCTCAATGTGAGTTGTCCATAATACTAGCCCAGATCACAACGCAACCCAACTTGGCTCTGATACCATAATAAACGGGTCTGGGCCACACCTGTCACATGCAATTGTCCACTTTATACGACTAAGAAAATAGGGAGAAGAGAGAATGGAATGACTTGATTACTATTCATCCATAGGTAGAGTATTTATACAAAACCTAAGAATATAAGATAGGAAACAATCTTCCTAAAAGATATACTTTAATAATATCATAACATATAATAAACCTAAATATATTATTCTCGATCAATACGGATTTTCCGATATTATCTCTTAACAACTACCCTACCTACCTCTAGTTCCTTTGTATGTACAAGAGCCCAAAATCAACAAAGCTATGACTTTAAAATATTTGACTTATGTAAAGCTCTTTGAATTGCCTTAACACGGTTGTGCTTGTGCATGTACTCCAGCACAATAACTTGTGTACTCCATCATCGATCTAAAACCACTACTCTTTTTTGCCAACTAACATACATGATTGTGTCACTTCTTGTATACCTTTTCTTCCAAAAAATTACACGTCTCACCCATTAGCTTCTTCTAGCAAGTCTTGCTTCATAACTAGGTTTCCAAGGTTATTCATGACTTATTTACCATTTTAGTCTTCTTGAATTGGGCTTGTACCCTAACGCAATAATCTTAGACACAGTGTCCGTACTGTTCATTGTGTGAGAAATATGTTGAATTTAATTTTAATTACAAACGTCAATTTCAACATCAGATGTAAAAACTTTTTCTTGGAATTACTTGGGTAAGAAAAGAAGAAATTTATAACTAATTTACGTTCACAATTAAACATGTGTTAAATTTATTAACATTTATCTATCCATCTATTCATCTATCTATTTAATTTTTTTTTGTGTCATTATGATACACAAACATTTTATGAGACACCAAAATCTTAAAAAAAAAAAGGAGACAAAAAATAGTAGGACCAATGAAATATAAATACAAAGGTATGTAAAAGATGGGAATAGCATAGAAATAGGATGGGATGAAATATGATCGAGCATCCATTATGTCTATGCTTGTAAGATATACGAGTAGAGGGGGCACAATGGGAGTTGGGAGCCTTTTAATTTGGAAGGTTGCTCTTAAAATTTAGCACATGGGAACTACAAGTGGGTCTATACTTGTATATTTTTTTATGCCATCTTTTCACGTTTCTTTCCTTTCCTTTTTTATCTTTTCCTTTTGCCCTACATGATTTTTTATTGTCACTATTCTTACAATATTTTGCAATCAAAGGTTAACTTTTTTATAAGCAAAGTGATAAGCCTCTTGTAGAGTGCTAGCTAGAGTAGGCCTATCACAAATCTTCATGCATGTGAGATCTTATTTTTTGTCACTAAGTGCAAATGATTTAAATTTGCATAAAACTAATTATATTTTCACGAATTCAGGAATTTGAATTTTAGGGATTCTTAATGTATCACGCTGAATTGAATTGAATACTCGAATTTGTATATCAGATATATTAACTTTCTACTAACACTGTAATAGACGACTCATCAGAACGTTAACACTTATCCTTGGCTTTGTTATAGATTTATTTAGGATTTAATAGGTTAATTTAGGATTTTGGCCAGGTTAATAGTCTAATAAGGATAAAAGGAAGAGTTTAATTAAAGTGAATTTTATGAGCATGACTAGAAATGACTTGAAAGCCCCAAAGCAACAAGGTGTCCCACGCTAGGACACCGCCCCCAAATCTTTGTCCTAATAGTCCCAAGACATGTTGGGTCCATATTTGTTGAAGGGACCTTTTTATTATATTTGGATCCAAATTTATAATTTTCGTATTGAAATCCCCCAACTCCTGGATTTTGGTTTTGGGATGTGGGGCTTTCTCTTCTTTTTGTGGCTTCACATGCCATGTAGATTTAGATAAGCCAATTAATCTACCTTGTTTAATGATGTTTTGACATACGCTAAAACAAAAGGAGAGGGAATCAAAATCCAATTAGATCATCAAATCCCTTGTTTTCTCATACTTTCAAATTTATGTGCAAAACTATTAGTTGTACTTTAGGATGCTCTCACAATCATATGACATTATCCTAGATTTCTTTTAAGGATTAAGATTTGGAAATACTATTGATTATACACAATTTTTATTGATATAATTGATTGATAAGAAATGTAATTATAAAATTAAACGCTTATGAATAAGTAGCTATTAACTTAGTACATGATCTTATCAAGAAATAAATTTTGAATTCAGAAGTTCTAAGCAAAGAAAATATAAGATCGAGATGAGTATGATGAGTTATTTTTGATAAAATTTCAAGTTTGGTGTAGATAGTCTATATAAATCAGTCTTGGTGATTTATATGATTTGTTTAAGAGGCATAAAAACTCTCTTTAATCCAATGATTATAAGTAAAAATTAGTATTGGAATAAAAGTCTGACTATATACAAATCAAACTAAGTTTCATCCTATATCCATTTGGTATAAAATAGAATAGGCAACTAATATCATGCAAGTCATACACTACTCATATGTGACGAGTTAATTAGTTTCTTCTTACCTCCCAATCTAGGCCATCTTTGTCTTACAGGCTCAAAAGTTATAACATTCTCGACGAGTTCACTTTTGTACTTGTATTTATAACTTAAGGTCAAATGTCCCGTTTTGGAGTAATTATCTAGTTTTGCTGGACTGGATTTTTGTGGTTTAAACAGTATTTCAAATTATTTCCATATGTTATTCAAATTCTTCAAATCTATCTATGAATTTTTTTCCTAATTAATGATAGGGTCAAATGAGCCATGATCTTTATTTCTAATACCAAGATTAAGTCTACTATGAACTTAAACATAAACATCATAGGATTATAGTATATGATCACCTACAATTCTACAAACCTAATAGGGTTCCATCATCTATTAAATTGAATGTTTCTTTTCATTATTTCATGCACATTTTTAGAGTATAGTTTATATGTACATATATTCTGTAAGAATGATGTATATATTCGTACAATAGTTTATATGAGAGTCATTCTCCCCCTTTTGAAGAATTTTTAGACTATAGCTTATTACTACATATATTTGCAATCCAAGCAATCACGTCGTTACAAAATATAAAGGCAACCTCTTTGAAGATAGATGTAATGTCATTGAACAATATTCACAACAAGATAAAAACTAGGGTTTAATCTAAAGTCTTATAAGTGTCACATCCAACGAAGTTGAAAACATGTTTAGTAACGGAAACATAGACTTCAATGCATAACAACGCTAGCTAAGATATTACTACAAACATTCTTAGGATGCTAGCTAAATTAGTGTTCTTTAAAAGATATGGACAGTAATTTAGATTAATTAAGGGATTAGGGATATTGTGAGAGTTTTTCACAATTGTAAATTGGTTAATTGAATGTCGATGGTAAATTGTTTTTCCCCCTTTCATTCTATTAGTGGAGGAGCTAGAATTTTTCACATTACATCTCATTCACCATTTTTTTAAAAAAAAATTTGCACCTTATATTTGTGTATATAAATCTTGTACGTGTATTTTACTATCCCAATTCGTGATTCATTCTCCTCCTTTTGTGGAATTTTTGAAAAAAAAAATATTAAATCCAAAGTGTCTAGGCTATCAAAAAAAAAAAAAAAAAAAAAAATAATAACAATCACGTTATAGTTTATTTAGAAACGTATGTATTGATTTTAAAGACAGATGTAAAATAACTTAACAATATTCTCGTCACATATTATAAAGTTATATATCTCTTTTCGAGAAATATATATAAAATCATCGAACATTATTCACGACAAGATTAAAATCAAGAATTGAAGCTAAGGGATTTAAGCTTGGGACAAAATATGATCTTGAAAAATTATGACAAGCTATATATATTCCATAAATTCAGGTGCCAGGGAGTCAAATTAAATACATGTCACAACCAACGCGGTGGAAAAACATGTATAGTAATGGAATTGAAATAGGATAGGGGCCATTGTTACTTACAGAAGCATATACGTACATATACATCTGTATTACAAGATTTTGTCCATCATTCATTTTTTTAGCTGTCTAGTTGGTTGTTTTTGTCCATTGATATGACTCTCAACTACCAACAAACACAATTTAATTATGAACTTTCTCAGGTATATCTAATTAGTGATAGATTTACGTTCTTATTAATCAAGGTTTAATGATTTAGATGTATGGCCGGTGAAGCTCTTTTAGTCGTCTCTTTTTGTTTGCTTCATGGATCGGGTAATGATAAAGAATATAATACATGGTATACTTTGTATATTTGTTTATTTTCTCATTTTATTTATGAAAGAGAAAATTCGTGAGGGCAGATATGAGTAATTCATTGGCAGAGACAACAAAAGGGGATGAAGAAAGTATATGGTAGCTTCCGCAACATTGACAAGGAGAATTAATTAAATAGTTATTAGACATTCATGTATGTACCTAGGTTTAGTTTGTTTGTGATTATAGTTTTCTAAGTACATTGGAGTTAATTAAAAGAGAGCAAAAACGGTTGAAAGACTGATTTGGTAATGTAGACGTGTAGTTCATTTTCATGGTAGGTCATAGAGACTTGGTGGTCGTATTCGACACATAATACTGTTGAGTTTGTTTGTGTCGAGTAAAATTTCAATGTGTCCTCCAATAGTTTTCAATAGGACCTTCTTAGCTAGGTCCTTCATCTTGTCGAATGAAGGCCTTATGAATACTGAAATTGCATCAAGATCTTAGCTAGCTAGGTCATTGGTTTTGAAATAATTTACAAATTTTTAATAGACTTTAATAGGCGGAGAGTGACTGTGTACAAGTTGTACATAGCAGGATACATCTTATAACCAATTGATAATAATAATAACGTAACGTAATGTTACAAGCATGTATGAGTTGAATGTATGTGTTTCACTATACAACAATAATGGTATTTACTTCTTCATATACATATGTTAAAAGATACCAATTAGGTGTTTTTAGTGTACAAAAAGGCGATTCTCTTCTAATATTTGGCTTTAATACTAAATTACAAATTGTGCTTGAATATATCATTGATAAAATAACCATTTATCTAATTAATTTGCTTGATGTTCTAAATAGTGGTTGGATATTACTAACCCACACATAATTGTTGTAGGAAAAAAGAAAGTATAATACTTGTATATTGACAACCTAGTTGATTGCTTATTTATACTCCATCAATTTGTACCTTTTTTTTTGTCCCATTGCTAAAATTTGGGTCAAAATTTTAAACTTGACCATAACTTCTCGTTTTACAGAAGGTAATATAGCCATCGAAGATCTCGTTTGGTTCATCTTAGTGTATATTTAATTATTATAAACTTTTTATAACTTTTACGTATATGGAAATGGAGATACTACAAACGTTTTAACACGTGTATTAGTGATTCTGAAAAATAAAATTGTGCGAAAATATAGTGATAGAGGGAGTATAGGATAATTATCAAACATCATACACTAACATGTGTCCATTGTCCCATTGTATTAGGCAATGACAATAACGATGCACCTATATCTAAAGAGGATCTTATTGAAATGTCACAAGTTGAGTATTCAATAATCATTCCAAAAGACATTCATTGGTAGGAAAAAGGACAAAGAAGTCTAAAACTCAATGATCTCATAAGATTCATAGAATATATGATCTGAGTTCGGTTTCATATTCAGGATAATAAAACATGATGATATTCAAATTTATAATATTGATAAAATTATAGCATTCGAACTCTACGACAAGTCATCATATATTAAACTAAATTAATCTTATACTCTCTATTATTTACTACGTATATGATTAGATATTAACTATAAACTATTACTATTGCAAATAATTTGAAAGCTCAATAAGATTTAAGCAACCATTTTCATTACAGTAGCAAATTAATACTATGTAGTAAATTTGCAATTCTAACGAGCATATGTACTATAATTTTGACTAAAGTTATTTATTTATTTTTTTAAAAAAAAAAAGGTATTTGAATACCTAAAAAGTAGTTGAAGTTGAGCAGTAATTTTAAAAGTTGTCACTGTTATGAAGGATGCAAGAAATTGACAAAGAAGAACATTGATATTATGTAGTTCACTAACGATGATTTGTAGCTAATTGCATAGACAGGTGAGAGGAGTGTTTAATGATGATGAAGAAAAAAGTACATACATATACAGAAAAGCTACTAGCTTGGTTAAACCCTAAGGAGTTTATATACTGCTCACAAAATATAAAACAAAATAGATCAAAGTTGGGCCAAAAATAATTTTATAACTCACCTAATTACAAACACCATAAGTTTTAAGGATGTTGCCCGACCCTGAATACCCATTGGCAGCCAGATGATAGTCTATTGAAAGGAGCTAAGTAATATGAGACTTATTGTACTACGTAATTAACAGTCACATTATCTAAGATTGCCTTTTTTTTTGTCTAACACGAGAAATACGTACATGCATACCTTTGATCGGTTTGAGCTATATACAAACCCCTCTATCCAAGTTAAGACAGTCACTCCATCATGTAAATGAACAACTACTCGTATTATTATGAGCTTTCAAATAGCATTTCAAAATTAAAATCTAGATATATCTCACAGTATTTTAGTCTAGTTTTTACAAGTTCAATACTTGAAATCGAATGAAAAGGATAAGAGATCATCAACCAACCTCACCAAGAGTCCAAGAGGTACTTAGCTTGCTTGGTTCGAGTGAGGTAAAATTATAGTAATGTTGCCTTTTATTTTGTTGTTTGTTTTGTCATATGATTGGTCACTTGTTGAGTTTTCCAATGAATATTTGTATCTCATTACTTTCAGGGACAACATAAGATTGCGATCTCGGGTTTTGCTCTAGATTGTAACAACTTCAACCTAGTACTTTTAATTATTACTATAAATTAATATGAGAATATGAGGTCAACATATATATGAAAACTAAGAAAATGGGGATAAAAAAAGGTGACAGAATTAGTTATAAACTTGTACTTTGTATGAATAAAGATCATGCACTATGACGGAGGGAATGACGAAAAGGTCAATGGAATAATAATAAATCACAAAAATAAGCTACGATCTACTATTGTCCTAAACTTTTCTGCCTCATATTATAATACTATATATGGAAAAAAAAAAAAAAAACCGAACTTAAAGGGGGCAATTGTATTAACTTTTAATACGAGTAATTATACTATCAATTTTAGATTAATCACAATAGTAGTCTAGAAATTTAAATTAAGAAATGTGTATAATGGAGAATAAAAAGATTTTATAATATAAATTGAAGTAGTTGAGTTATGTTTAGTAGTTAGTTGGAGATAAGCGATTAGTGTGAAAAAGGAGACAATAATAAATTTTAATGGATCCTGGCCTTATCATGTAAGAAATTGTTGCGATTATTACAAACAAGTGAAAAATACAAGTATAATTGTGGTTATTATGAATAGGGCAATTAATAATAATTAAAAAAATCATTCAATAATTTCTTCTAAAAGGTATTTGAAAATTGACCACCTAATAAGGGTTGAAAACCTTTATGCCATTTCTTGGTTGATTCAATGTGAAAAGAAGAAAGACTCAAAAATATATTGAAGTCAAAAGGAAGATATAAGGACTTTTATGGCTGCTACAACCAAAAGTATAAAAGCATTACACTGTCAAATTAAAAAAAAAAATCATAAAATTAAATCAATATGAATCTAGTAGTACTGAATTTTCGTTGTTAAAGAATGCTTTATTGAGACGTATTTATTCCTTAAATGCATTATGCATGTAAGGGGAAAAAGGGAAAGAATTATAGGGTTCACTCCTCTCAACCCTAACGCAAGAGTTCATCATTAGGAATTGAAGTATATACAAGATTGTGCCATACACAAGGTATATGATAATTTCGTACATCAATTATTGTTTTGACTTCATCAGGAATTCTTCGGGAAGGCCTTTTAATGTTTATTAATCTTACCTTTTAAGAAAATATAGTGTTTTGACTTTCTAAATGGTCTTTGATGAGAATTTTTTTTTTTATTATGGATTAGACTCATAGCAAATTACTCTTAATTTCTGATTGTTAATTAAGACTGTACGACATACGCCATCAAACATGACCAAATGTGTTATGGTTTGCCAATAAAAGAATATTTAATCAAGTAATAATTAATGTATCAAAACCAAAGGTAAAATTGTGTAAAATGTAATGTCTTTTAGAGATTTTATAGTTCATACGTACACATTTTTGTTTTTTACACGTTAAAACTTGTTATCTTCTCACTTTCACGTACATTGGACGGCAAAAAGCTACTAAAAGTTAAGGGACCAAAAATGGTACATACCAGTATCCATACAATAAAAAGACTTGGAATCGAATCCTTTCTATTCTATGCAAGAGGTTGACAATAAACTTGTGATAATGGTATTCCACCAACCCCCTAACCCAAAAATAAAAAAAGGAAACACTATATATTTAGTCATCCCAATTGCATTGGAATAATTGGTAAATTTTTTTTTTTTTTTTTTTTTTTTTTTTTTTTTTTTTTTTTTTTTTTTTTGTAAATGATAACAAGAAAATTGTTGGCATGCATTGCTCAAGAAAACGACCTGTTAATTTAACAACATAGCTGTATTAAATATTTGAATTTAAAATTGGTGCATGATTAATATGTTTCAAGTACCCTTTCTTAATGGTTAAGAGCTATGTCAAAGTTGTGTTGCAAGGACTCTCATCAAGTCATCATCATGAAAATATTTCTTAAGAGTTAGAAGAGGTCAATATATGTATTCTTCACATTTTTATAATAACATCATTATTTTTTTCTTCTGACTTTATGTTGTTTATCGATCTTCAATACTTATTAGCTTGTGTGAAATATGATTTTTTTTAATATTTAATTAATTGATTTTAATGGAGAAAAAAGATAGTATAAAACACATGAAGGACCAATTATAGTTTCACTTTTGGACCTAACAATCAATAACTTTAAACCAACAAATAAAGAATTCGAAAATTTAATGCACAATAAACTTACCGTTAATCAAATGCACACACGAAAGAAATATAAGCCTTTAGGGTTCCATCTTATAATCAACTAGATGAAGCCCGTATATATTAGGATTGATTGTGAAAGACGAAATAAAAGTCGAGATACAATAAACAAAATAATGGGGGTTTATATATATTTATGACTCGAGATTAATTCATTTAATATGGAAAAAAATGATGAAAATGATTTTTTTTTCTTTTTTTTTTTAACTCTAAAATCAAGAACAACACTTATGAGTGAAATGTAACTTTTATTTGAAGATGAACATAACAATTACAGAGTACTTGTATAAATTACGGAGTAACATACTTTTATTGTTCTTTATTTTTTACACCATAAAACTCATAATTAAGGCCTAAGATACAATAATAAAAAAAAAAAAAAAAGATTGAGAATATCAACTTAAAAAATAGATTTTCTCTGTTTTATTTTAAATGCATCACTTTGACCGGTGTATTTATTGAGACACAACTTTGAAGGAGGGCTGGGAGTATTTCATAGATAGTACAACATGGATGCTTGACCTTAAATTAAAAAAATAGCGACCAATCATGCGCATCATGATTAAAAAATCACGTCATGTATCAGCATTTTTTATAGTAAGAGTTTTAATTTTTAAAGATGCAAACCCTATTACAGTATTACCCTATATATACTTGCGAAAAGTTTTATAATATTACTACGTAACTGGTTATCTGTAATGGAAAGAGTACACGTCTTCCATGTTTTTGATACTTATCCTTGGGTATAGCCTAGTTTCAATTTTATTTTTTCCAGAAAAAATAATGAATTATACAAATTGACAACTTTAAAACTTAAAGTCAGTGGTTTGTTTAAAGATTAAAATATTAAACCGTCCTTTGTTTTTAAACTCAAGTAGTAATCCCAGCTATTAGACTTCTAACTAGTGTATGTTGTTTATCGGTCCAAAATTAGAATAGATTGAAATTCAAATTTGAATTAATTTGAGATTTTAATATGAGACCCATTATATCTAGATCAAAACTAACCAAAACAGTAAATCATATGTCTATCATAAAACTTGCAACCTAATAAACCTCCTTGTCAATTTCGAATTCGATTAGCCCGAGGTCTGAGGAAAGCTCTAGCCACTTGAGCTATCCCTCACTACTCTCAACCCATATTTCTGGTTTATTAGGATCATCCTCTTTTGAAGTGAAACAAGTATTTGAAAACGGAGGGAGTATTGTTGAGCCCATGAGAAAACCCACATTGCATGTGAGTGAAAGTGTTGTCCCACATTGAAAGATTATAAAAGTGAAGAGAAATATTGGGATGTGTATCCCACATTGATCTGAAGAGAAGAGAAAGTCGTGTCCACTTTATAAGACTAAGTGGATGTATCTTTGGTCGTTTAAAGTGGATACTTGTGACGGGTGTGGGCGTGCGGCCCAGGCCCGTTTATCAAGTACATAGGATATTTTTAACAAAATCACAAAAGTTCAATTATGAGAGTATTAAGATAACGTGACCACTAATTCTGAATCGAGGAGGTGTACAAGTTAAGAACGACCACCATTGCATAGATTGATGATGGTAATCTTTCTTATTATATAAAACCTAGTCTATGTAGTCATTGATGCCGACCATGCCGTAATTCATAGTTTCAGGATTATGTAATGAAAGCAACCCTGCACACATGATTATCGAGTATCAATTAACTAATATTACATTCGTAAATTTTGATCCATTAATCACGTACTTCTCTGATAAATTATGTTTGGAATTGGTACGTTCCTTTTTTTTTTTTTAATTTTAAACGTAAATTAATTAGTTACGTAAAAGAACGGTCCTTTGTGTTTAGTATATATATGCTCTAATTAAATTAACAACAATAAAGTTAGTTTTTGAGCAATAATGGCTATTAGTCACGAATTAGCACTGCAATGGCCGAAACATATACAATACTTTCTCCATTTCTTTTTACTTACAACGCACCTTTTAGGCATGTAATTTTAGCCTTTTAGGAGATGATTAGTGAAAGCAAATGAGTGATTTTATCAATATAATTTTAACAAGAGGATTAGAGTAAGATTTAGAATCACGTGTAAAAATTATTTGTCTGTTTACATTATATAAACTCGACCTAAAAACGCGTGCCAATAGAGTGTATTGCAAGTAAATAAAAACGGAGGAAGTATTACTTATAGTTATAAGGATGTACTCCCTCCGTTTTTAAATACTTCATATGTTGTTACTAATAGTCAGATCAGGTGTACGTACACCCAAATTTTAGACCCAATAAACGTATACAGGACCACTTGACTATACCATAAACAATCACGACGTACGTACGTACTACTTGACTTAATTTTTGTTCTCCAATTTAATGGGTTCCTGCTCCGACAATCAAGAACAGCTAAATATTGGGGGTAACAAAAAAAAAATGAGAACTTCAATAGAAGATATTAGTAGATCAAAAATGGCGGTGGCATGTAAATTAGGCTAAGTACGTACAAAATTAAATGAAGTGAGTATGATTTACTAAACTAATTAAAATTAAAAAGTACGTACAAACTTAGTTGTTGTATTTATTAGACATAGAGAATGAGTTGAAGTTTGGACAACTAACGTAAAAAACACAAAACAAAGAAGTGCAGCTTTTCAGAATTAAAGAGTGGAACACCATGTTATCTGTTCGTGCATTTCATTTAATTTATAAAATCTACTAATTTATTTAAGATAATTAAATCCTCATTTTGTTCCGTACTCTTTTGTGTTTCTGATTTTCTCAAAGATTTTCTTTTTATTTCCCGATGTGCATTGTATTTGTTATGCTTTCATTAGCTAGCTAGATGAAGGAGATTTTATCTCATGTAAGGAGGGATGGGAATACTGTATCTCATCTCGTTATTAGGTGGGAACACAAAAGTAATTCCAAATTAGTTTGTGTAAATTCTCTTTTCCAATTGTGTTTGGAACATGATTTACAATAACATTTTCAATTTTTTTGCTCAAAAAAACTTGTAGGAAGTTGCTTTTTTAAAAAAAAATATATATATATATATAATAAATAAATAAATAAATTTGTTTTTGGAATAATATTTAATTTTTTTCTAATATCTTATTCTCCGAATAGACTAATTAAGAGGCTTCAAATATCTTCGACCTTGTGCCATTTTAATTAATTTTTAAATTATTAATAAGCTTCATTTTGTTAGAAGAAAAAAAAAACAAATATACGTAAGAATTAAGAAAATTTGAGAAAATAATACAAAGAAACCATGTTATTCGTCAATAACATGTAGAAAAAGCACACAAAAATAATAGAGAGACGGATCTAATATAATTCTTTAATGTGTACTCTGTATTACATATGATACGAAAATAAACATGCAATACTTCATTAGGTAACACATTACACTTAATCAAGAAAGAGTATACTTAGTTATTTACACAAGTATAATAAGGGAAGTAATAAGACAGATTTTACCATAAAGAGTATAATAAATTAAAATTTGGCCATAATGTCTTGTTCCTTGGCAACAATATTTGTCCGGGTGCCCTTGTTTGCTGCCTGACATTCATGCCCTAAAAAAGTGTAGTAATTTGCATCGATTGCTTAATAATGTTACGGAGTATATTAATAATTTCTTAATTATATTCATTCTTGTAATCATATAGCTAGCTTTGTGTACGCACATACACCAATTTATCATAATGTAGCTTGGTTATCGAGTTTTTCATGCATTGATATCATATTGTCTCACCTAACGAAAATGAATGAGTGCATAGTATTGGATATTATATGATTGTCTTAAATATCTCATGCACTATGAATTATAAACTTTTAATCTTGCTATGAGTATACGACATAAATTATTAGATTGGATTAAATTTCGAGTTCATATTATCGGGATCAAATCAATAATTTTGAATTTAAACATTCTGATATATAATGTGATTTATCATTTAGAAATCGATAAAGTTATAATTATACAAAGTTTAATTGCCATTGGGATTACATTTATAAATTATTGAATCATTTCATCATTTCATTTGTAATATATTGCAAGTAGTCTGTCTTAATAAACTAAATCACTTGTAGAAAATTATAAATGCAACCAACTAACCAATTAAAATCTAGAATGCATGTGAAAAAATATACTTCCTGAAACTTTGGTTAATAATAATAATAAATTAACCAATGAAAATATTAATGAAAACTCACGTAACAATATAACATTTGTCGAACGATAATTAGAGTATAATTAGGATAAAATATCTATGTGAAAGTTGTCATAATTCTATTGAATTTCTAATAATATATATTATGAATTGACAAGTGTCTGGCTTAACTGCATGTTGGGAGACATACCTTGTCAGTTATACGTTGTGATGATGAGAAAGAGACGTTTACTAACACTAGAAGCTCTTCTCCTACCAGAAATGGAAGTCTCTATTATCAAACAAATTAAAAGAATTTTAAATGATTAAAATAAAATAAATCTACAAGAATAAAATATTGGCCATTAAACAAACAAACGTTTTACAAGAATTTTATTAGAGAGTAAAGACTTATCTTGATTTTGCATGTGTTAATGTGACTTGTTTGCTTTTCAATTGGTAGTAGAAGAAACATTGAAATTTGTTAGAATATAATATATGTCAATATATTATGTTTATTGTATATTTGCAATGTATGTTCGTTGTATATTTATCTCCTGAATTGTACGTGAGGTAAGGCTATAAAGTAAAGGAGATAAATGTACAATGAACATAAATAGCAAACTATACATTAAACATAATATATTGACAAATATTCTAACAAAATTGTTTCTTACAAGAGTGGAACTTGAATTGTCTCCAGAAATAGTACAAGATTACCAGTTAATAAGGTTTAGAAAAATGAGTTTAGCCTTTACAGATTTTATTTGTTTCCTTGTGTAAAAAACAATACGAAGTATAAACATTAAACAAACATTAAGGATTAGAAATAACATCTTCTTCAGAATAAAAAATCTGATTTACGATCTTAGTTACTCCTTATTCGATTGTTAATCAGTTTAGTTTTTACGGAAATTTCACCAAATGCCACTGAACAATTTAAAAATTCACCAAATGCCATCAGACTTTTCAGAATTCACCAAATGCCACCCAGTTTTTAAAAAATTCACCCAGTGCCATTAATGACCAACGACCGTTAACTCCGTAAGTAATTAGGGGTTAATCATGACACGTGTCACGACATAATTGGACCATTTATCTTAATTTATAAAAATTAAAAAAAAAACAAAAAAAGTTAAAAATAATTAAAAATTAAAATAAAAAATAAAAAAAAATCCCCAAAATTTTCCCAGCCACCCTGACCACCGCCAAACACTAACCCCTCCCTCATCTCGCCGGAAAACGGCCGGTCACCACCGGGACCACCAACAATCGGCCGGCCGACCATGTAGCTCCCCACCAACAATCGTTTTGGGGGTCGACGGTGGGTCGGGTGGGGGACTACATGGTCGGCCGGCCGATTGTTGGTGGTTTTGGTGGTGACCGGCCGTCTTCCGGCGAGATGAGGGGAGGGGTTAGGGTTTGGCGGTGGTCGGGGTGGCTGGGAAAATTTTGAGGTTTTTATTATTATTATTATTATTATTATTATTATTATTATTATTATTATTATTATTATTATTATTATTTGTATTTTTTTTTTGTTTTTTTTAATTTTTATGAATTAAGATAAATGGTCCAATTATGTCATGACACGTGTCATGATTAACCCCTAATTACTAACGGAGTTAACGGCCGTTGGTCATTAATGGCACTGGGTGAATTTTTTAAAAAGTGGGTGGCATTTGGTGAATTCTGAAAAGTCCGATGGCATTTGGTGAATTTTTAAATTTCTCAGTTGCATTTGGTGAAATAGCCGTAGTTTTTATTATTATTTTTTTTAATTAATTATATATATATATATATATATATATATATATATATATATATATATATATATATATATATATATATATAATATAATATAAATAATGCTATATTTTTGAAAGCTTCACTGCAAAAAACACCTATTTGATTAATAATGAAGTCATTGGGACAACTCCTATATATTGTACAACTAAGCCTCTCTTTTGTGTTCTTATTTTACCTTCAAAGTAGATCCAACTAAAGATGGTACTGAGTCGGGCCGGCCAGAAGCTCAGCATGAAAAAAGCACGGCAGACGCCATGACACGAGCACGAAAAAAGCATGACATGACATGATATTATGCGTATGGGTCATGTGCCGGGCCTGAGCCGACTTTATTTGAGAGAAGCATGATAAGGCATGGCATGATCGAGCCCGGCATGACAAAGCATGCTAAAATCAATGCAATTTTTCTTAGGCACGCAAGTCCAGCACGATGGTACGTGGGCCTGGGTTGTGCACGGGTCAACCTTTTAAAAAATTTAGTCCAGGATGAAACTCATAGACCAGGCCTAACTACCGCAAAGCATGTGGGCCTAGCACGAGGCACGACCTGACACGGCCTAGAGCCATCTTTAGATCCAAGTGAACAATTGAGCCTAAAAAAAAAAAAAAACAAAGCTCATAAATATAGTTTTCTCATCAAAAATAATAGGAAGCCCATAAGAATAAATGATTAATTAATTATGTGAGCTTAAGTGAGATGATATAGTATGGGCCTCCACTTCTAAGATCCTTTTTGGACTGCTATTAAGCCCATATACTGAACCAATGATGCTGTTTGCTCAATGAGGGATTGGATTGTTTCTTCTGTATTTGAAATGGAGTCGTCATCCAAATTAAAGCCCAATACGTAATGAATTAATGATCCGCCCAGATGTTATCACTGTGCCCAAAGCTCATTCAACAAGTACAAAGTACTTACAACTTGGCAACACACCGAACAAAGCGGTCTATGTATGATAAGTCATAGGCGATTAATCGCCCACTAGTAATTTGTATTGCGTTTTGGTTCATTTGCACATAGGTATGAAAAAACAAAAAGAAAAGAAAAAGCGGTTTTGACAAAAATTAAAAATTATTATTATTTTGAAAAGTAATAATAGTAATTCAACTTTCTAAACTCTTCTAGAGAGCACATTTAACTCCCATGCACAGGGAAGTGCTTCGTAACATTGAAGGTGGCCACTTTATTCAATGGCAATCTAATACTACACGTCTATTTCTTTCTCTTTTTGCAACGGCATTAGGGATATTATCTCTTTCAAAAAAAAAAAAAAAAAAAAAATCCTTTCTTTACAAAATAATTTCTTCAATATAATCCTAGTAAATCAGATCACAATGAATCGAATAATTTCTCGCCTAGCTAGTTCGAGAGTATTAGGCAAACCCCTGCAGCTTCTTAGAGCAGATGATGGTGTTATCGCTATCAATTCCAAGGTAATTGCAAACTTGTTGTGTAGTTTGTCTATCACAAAGAATACTCCCTTTGTCTCATATTACATATGCGGTTTGACTTTTGGTTGTCTAATTTTTTTATTTTTTTTTGAAGGGATGGTCGTCTAATCCCATCATTTTAAATTTTTCACAATTTTGATACAATATTAGAGATTAAAAACTTATAACGAAAACATATGTTAAAGATACGGAGTAATATAATTGCATCACATCTCTTGTAGATAATTTTAGGCGAAAATACCTAGACATTTAATTAAATAAGTATGTTCGGTTATTAAAGTCAAATGTGACCTTTCTGTTTAGGGTACGAATGAAGGTAAATCACTGGTACCATAGATCAAATAGTGTATGGCAAAATCAAGCTAGTAAGAAAATTAACCAAGAATCCGTTAAATTCTATCATCTTTCTTTGCACTATAAATTCGTTAATAATAAGTTCAAATAAAGGGGAATAACTTCATTTTATTAGGAAAAGCATGTGATCCGTCTAACCTTCTAATAAGCGACTACATACCTAATTAGCTTTATCAGAAAGTACATTGATGAACTTCCACTGTAAATTTATCTGATTTTTTCGTATTTTAAGGAAATTTTCCACTGAAATAATCTGAATTTCAATACAAGGCCTACTCATCGTTTGTGCATTATTTTCAGGCTCGGCATAATGGTCAAAACTATGTTTTCTCACTTCTAACTGGCTACCGCGATCCTCCTGCTGGTGTTTCGGTAACATTCAACAGTCTGAACTGTTTTTTATGCTGTTCTGTCATATAAGTACAATTGAGTCTATGTATTTGGGCTTATAAAATTTTTATCATAGGTTCGCGAGGGGCTGCACTACAATCCTTACTTCCCAGGAGGAGCAATAGCCATGCCTAAGATGCTGAGTGATGGTTCTGTAGAGTATGAAGACGGAACTCCTGCAACAGAATCTCAGGTAAAAGGGAAATCCCCTGTTTCTCATATTGAGAAACGAAATTTGTTTCTCATGAGGGCATTTTTGTGAATAAATCAACAACTATTACATTATAATGGGCTCTACAATTGAATAAAGTTGAATAAAGTTGTTGGTTTATTTACAAAAATGTCATGTGAGAAACTGGGGCATCCCCCAGATAAAACATTTGTATACCTGTACTAGTCTGGTTGAATATTTAGGCACTGGAAACTTATTTGTTGTCGAATATTGTCACAGATGGCGAAAGATGTTGTAACGTATTTGACATGGGCTGCTGAGCCAGAGATGGAAGAGCGAAAACTAGTAAGTCAGGGCTACATTTTTCTTCTTCTTTGAAGCTAAGTACAAATGTACAATGATGAATGATGCTGATGAAATGGTTTCTAAAATGGTTGCATAATTGGTTGTTTCAGATGGGATTTAAGTGGATTTTCGTGCTTTCGCTTGCTCTACTTCAAGCTGCTTACTATAGACGACTAAAATGGTCTGTGTACAAGTCTCGAAAGCTAGTCCTGGATGTTGTCAATTGATCTCCTCTGTTCTATACCCTGCTTGATGCTCATAATTCATACTGTTAGAATAAAATGACACAAAATATATGTTAAAAAAAGAAAAACTATATTGTGAGTTGGTATTTGAGCCTTATTAAGAACAAATGAATAATTTTATTATAACAATAAATTTTAAAAAAATTGTAAAAATAGATACATTGATCCTGAAACATACACTTCATGAACTCTTAAACCAAATTAACATCTAGAAACCTTGAAAAACCTCCTAGATGGGGTTGATGATAGGCATATAAAAAGTACTACTAAGTACTAGTATCGCGTAATAAGTTATAAACCAATTATTTAACCATTCTATTACACATGATTGGGAGAGTTACGGTATGAATGAGCATGAAGAACCTTAACATCGTCGAGAACAGGACCACACATAGAACCATCAATGGTCATAGTGTAGAATGTGCTCAAGAACCTAATGACCGTTTTATCCTTGTTGGCCTTAAACACAAGTTTACCTCTTGTAAATCCACCAGTACCCTTAGAGTTATATGTGACCCTAGTGGTTGCCCTTTCAGCGAATGCCTCAATAGCCAAAGGACCAACACACCCATTTTTGCCATCACCAACCATGAAAGTAAGGGCGTATGACCTGCCCGGTTGGGTCCTAATGGTTTGAGCAATGGCACTTTCTTTTCCTCCAACGAGCTCAACGGCTCTTTGGCCTTCTGGCACAAAAAAATGAAGGGAATCAATGTACTTGACGGCCTTAGAGGACTCGATCCTCCAGGCTGGTAGCGGAGAGTGACTGTCCTCGATGTTAGGAGGGATTAGGACACCCCATGATGAGCTATGGAACACATATGGCCCTTGTCCAAAGTCTCCATTCTTCACCAAGTTTCCTACAATAGATCAATGATTATTAGTCATTTTGTCATAGTAAGGCAAAAATGTGGAAGTTTCCCTTCCACATGGAAAATTTAGGATGCTTGGTCACTTTTTTGTTTAAGCATGTGCTTACACAATAACAATCAAATCTTCTCACATGACATCAAATCACATGTATTTTTAGCTAGCCAACTTTTACATCATTAAACAGTAGTGGAATTGCGGCAGCTATAAAAAAAAATTAATTTTAGTTCAGTAAAAATCAGGTGATAAAAATAGTACCTCCGGTAGACTTGACTGAATCCAAAATAGTAAGAGCAATGATATCAAGAAGAGGTCCACAAGCAGGGTCTTCACCAGGCTGGCCAGGGTTGTGGAGGGTGACCTCGACGGCATTGGCCTCAGCACGGAACCCCCAAGCATAGGAGTCAAACCCAACACTAGAGTACACGGTTTGTAGGGGCAAGATCCCGGAATGTCCCTTAGAGCTAGGGGTGATCGTAACGTTGAGTACTTCCTCTTGTGAGCAAGTCCTTCCAAAGCTGAAGGTAAGGGCATAAAATTTGCCTGCTTGAGTAGCCACCTTTTGCTTAATAGAAGCATTGGACCCTAGCCTTACGGCGTGTTTGCCCTCTGGTACGATTAAGACCATGTCTTGTTGCTTGGTTCCTGATGTTATGTACTCAACAAACCCTGTTACCTCCCATTTTGGGATTGCATACTTGCCCTCTATTTTTGTTCCGCTAATTTGAGTTGGGTTCGGCCTTGTCTCAAAGTCGCCATTTGGGAGCAACGCTGATCAAAATAATATGAGTAACGTTTATTATTTTTACACTAATAAGTTTATAAAGTATATGAACGATGGACTAGTTGTTAACACTTTAAAAAAAAAGTCACAAATAACAAATAATGTAGACATTTAGACGGGTTATCTAAATCTCAACACATCAAGGATAGTTGAAATCCAATTCAATAGGCATTTATTAAGCGTACGTAAATATCATCTACTTAATGAAATGAAATTGAATCACATAAGTTATAAGTTAACGGACCACTGACAACCATGACCCAGTTAATTATGAGTTTATGACCCATAATTTAGTATCTATCTATATTTTTTGATTCAATTAAAGTGTATTACAGTCATTGGACAAAGTATATTAGTAGTAAATCTAAAAATCGTAGCAAAAGTAGTATTAAACGTAAGTGAGCATGTGATTAAAGAGATTATTCGTCCACTCAAATCTAAATTGTCTGACATCCCACATAATAATAACATGGCTTGCATATATAAAACATCCTAACTAATAAGAAGGTACCATGCTCCAACTGTAAGCTAATCAATCATATTTGTTGGGTTGGATCCTAAATAATTTGGTCGTTAGCTTAGGGTGCTTGGTTGTGGTGCTACTCGAAACTTGAGATCGAATCATATCCACTCTAATGCTTTATTATATTATTATATTATTTTTTTATTTTTTGACTACTCGTGTAATGGCTTACTTGTGTTTTCGTGTTATGATTTGTGTATCTATATAATGAGAAAATGAAAATAGTTTTAACATTCGAAAACTACTATAAGATGTTAAAATTAGTCTATGCTTCATACTACTTATAAACCAAAATTTCGGCTGAATGGTTGTTTAGATTCCCCTCCTAAAAATAAAATTACTCCGTACTATATTAGTTATCTATCCTCCATGTGCTTGGTTTCCTTCTCTCAACCAACCCTCAATTACTCATTAGAGCATATATTAAATATCAATAAAACGAGTCTCTTTCACACTAATTTACTGTAAAGCGATGTGTATAAAACTATTCCAAGATAATAAAATATCTCTTGCACACATAAGGCTAATTAAAATTCACTTAAGAGTATGCAAGAAAACGTGTAGTACAGTGTTACTATCTACTATATTACTGAACAGTAATATTAAACTCTCTAGTTAGATCTATTCACTCTTAAAGCTTGATAAACGAGATCTACTTAGTAATTAGATTAATATTACTCCCCATTTAGTTGTGTAACTAATTAAAAAATATTTTAAAATAGAGTGTAGTATTTCAACAACATTTACCAACCTAATCTTTCTCGAAAGTAGAGAGAAAATGATGACTAATCTTTTTTGCAAATAAAAATGATGATTAATCTTAACTTCATCGGGAACTTCCTATGATGAACATGTAGTAGTAGTTGCATATTTCTCGGCCTAAATTTCTAAACTAATGTTATTTCATTGTAGTAGTTACCTAGAGTCCAAGCTTCTAGATAATATGGACAAAGGTTTTGCCACAATGATCGATTTCTTAGAATATATATATATATATAAAAACTAGCAACGGCTATCATAACAACAATCGATATTTTATTCTTAAATATGAAATCGACTAGCTACATGAATCAAGATTTTATCTCCTAATTTTAACTTAAAACTACAATTAAATGCGACATACCAAGTTCTACACTCTGTACGGTGTAATACAAATTTATACTTGTACATTGAAAAGAAAACGTTATAATAATGTTGTTTTGTAACATAATACAAGGGGTAAGATCATCAACTAACTAATTATTAACTATGATAGATTATTATATCATCCCTATCAATTTAGCATTGATGATGAATTGAAATGAAATAAAAACTTAGGAATATGAATATATAAACATACCTCCAAATGTAACACAAAAGCTAGAGGCTAAAAGTAGCACCACTGCAAGCCCATTGAGCTTCGACATTGTATGTTAGAGAGAGAAAGAGATGACGTGAAGGAAGAGAGAGAAAATTGATTTGAGTGTGTGAAAAATTAAGAGGGGGTGGCATGGAGTTTATATGTGTTTTGAGTTATAAAAAAGGACTTAATATTATTGGAATATTACATAAATGCCATTGGTTTGGACTGACAATAATCAACTGAGACCAGTAATAATTAAGTGGTAGTTTTTCATTAAAAAAATGGCTAATTAATAATTAAGTGTTAGTAGTACTAGTTAACTGTTAAGTTAATCAGAATTGATGATGACAGTTACTGGTGTTAGTTGAAAGTTAGGCAAAAACACCTCACCATTTTTCCTTAATTACATGAAACCGGGTAATTTATAGAACATGCTCAGTTCATGGTCTAAAACAATCTAGTAAACATTTATCTTTATGAATATATTGTACAGTTTTATGTTTGGGAGTTCAAGTTTATTTATTTCTATTATTGATGAAATTTGAAGTGATTATAGTCCGGAGTTTTGGAGAGACTTTTAACGGTTATGATATATGTAGTCCTAATTAAGATCAAATAATCAATATAGAGTTCTTGACTTTTGCTAAATGATTTCATATATAATGTAATTTTCCTTTAAATAAGAATGTTTTAGTTTTAAAATACAACACTTTAATTTGCATGCTCTTTGTATCAGTGTGAAATAGCTTAAGTTTGTATGATATATTAAGTCATTTTTAATGTACATGAACAATTCAAGATGTGTTATACTTTTCAAATAATTTTTTTTGTAAACAAGGGAGACTATACAAAAACAGTGCAATTGTTGTATATCTTCTATTGCACCATGAACTAAGGGCCTGTTCACATTTACTGAACTGGGCTGAATTGAACTGAACTGAACTGAACTGATTGGAGCTGAACTGAACTGAACTGAACTGATTGGAGCTTAACTGAACTGAACTGAACTGAATTGAGCTGAAATGAATATTTTATGAGAGAGGCAAATTAGAAGCTGAACTGAACTGAACTGATTGAAGCTGAACTGAACTAAACTGAACTGAACTGATTGGAGCTGAACTGAACTGAAATTAAGTAAATATGAACATGCCTAAATGTAAATTCAATGAGTAAATTACATATTCTATTTAGTTTAAATATTTACCTTTTCAAATTCTCCACATATTACATCCTGTAGAAAAGATTACTTTGTTGACGTGGTGTAACCATAAAATAACTTTTGCGGTTGTAAAAACTGTGGTGATATACTCTAGATGTCATAACATTATGAGGTCGGTAGTGAATATAATTGGATATAGCCTATGTAGGAAACCAACCTCCTCAGTTGTATATATACATCATATACGGAGTATATCATAGCTTAGATAGCAAACAAAGATATTATATACAATGTTGAATTAAATGTTTAGACAGAAGATAAGTCTAATTTGAGCTCAATTTCTTTATAAAAAACGTTGCTTAAATTGTATTACTTCTTAAGTGGAATGACTAGAAGAAGAAGGGGGAATTTCAAGGTAAATAATTCATGGAATCCTGCATAATAGAGGCGTAAAACCAGGGTTTTCTCCGGTGAAAATTTAATTAATGGACAACGCCATTAAAACTCAATCACATGCATTATGGCTAGGTTATTATCCTTATCTTCTGCTCTTCTAAGCATATCTGTCTTCTATAAGTTTGACCATTGTCATTAATTTTCTAATTACATATTGACAATCTTTTAACATTAACTATTTGTGGTCCAAAATGCCACATGTTTATTGACTTTGGTACAATTTGGCGATTGTATGTGTAAGTGTGTAGCTAATGTAAGAATAGGACTAGGGTCTGTTCTCATAGACTGAACTGAAATGAACTAAATATTTACTTCTTCTGTTCTTTTTTACTTGACCTGTTTCTTTTATCACGTTTGCCAACGCAAAACTTCAACGATTAATAACTTTAATTCTCCATAAGTAAAAATTATAAAAGTTATATATTATGATAGTACTTCTTGAGACGAATTCAAATATCCAACATGAACATATTTTTCCTTATAAATTATTCACAAAAGACGGTCAAAGAAGGAGTGGTGAATAGTGTAAAAGTCAAAGCAGGTCAAGTAAAAAAGAACGGAGGAAGTATAAGAAAAGGAAATTAGGAGTTGAACTGAACTGAACTGAGCTGAGTTGAGCTGAAGTGAAAATAAACGTATGAGAACAGGCCCTAAGTTAGTTATACGGCAATCACATCATGTCAAAGTGATGAAACTAAATATTTTGTATGTATATAGCATTATAATAAAAGATTTTGTAATTAACCATATATCAATAACTAATATAGCGTTATAGGAAGGATTACTTGGAGTAAATTCTAAGCAAAGTATGACTGCATCATTAACTTTCTTTATTACCTTTTTTGGATTTGTCATTGCTAATCAAATTAAAATAATTGAAGGAGAAAATAAAAGCCAATGAGATGTCGAAATAGCCACAAAATATGCAATATAATTGATGAATCACCGAAAAAGATATAATCCATAAGTCACTATTTCACGTGCATGAGGCACATGGAAGTTTAGATTTGCAGAAGTATTTGGATTTTTTTGTGAACCCTCTAAGAAATTGCAATAGATTCAACCTAAAAATTATTAAATTAAATATTACTTAGGAATCAATCAATCTCACAAATAATTTTATTAATTAATTCAGAAAAAATCAAATTGGGGTCAACATATATCAGATACGAACGAAACATAAACAAGGTATTATCTAATATTCAACTTTGTGACATTATATTATAAATTATAATTAATATTAATACAAAGATCAATTAATCAATTAGAGACCTTAATCTCTTAAGCATTCCATGTGCATTGGAGTGTTAGATCATGGTTTTTATGTATATATGTATACATGAAGTTATTATTGAGTTTTAATTAATTTTTTTGGTGTAAAAATGGTTGAGATTTCTTTTTAATTGTATTTTTTTTTTTATATGTCTTTAAATTTATTCTCCATATTGTTTTTCTGCCTTCTGGTCGGCAATAATGTATTAATGGGTGGTTTATTTATAATTTGTGCCATACGTAGGTACATGCATTGTTATGTTCTAGCTAGAGGTGATTGAGTTGTGAAGAAAGTATTATCTCGGCTTGAAGTTTGGACTACGATTATGCATTTGACACCTACTAGTTAAGTACATTTTCCCTGATTTTGATAAAAATTGTGACATTTAATTTGTTATTAAAATCAATATACCACGTATATTTTCTAGTGGCAAATTTAGAGTGACAGTATGAGTTTAGTGGGTTTAAGTGAACATGTGCTTGTACTATATTTTGTATAGTAAATAAATAAATATATAAAATAGACAACCAAGGATTTCTGAATGGATATCAAAAAAAAAAAAAAAACAAAGGATTTCTGAATCCGTCATAGTTTTTCAAAGTATTCTCTTCACTAAACTACTTAAAACTTAGGAGTAGTGATGGCTGATGAGTAATATGCAACAAAAGAAATTATACTATTATAGCATATCGTTATATATAAGAACACAGTTGTGACAATTAATTTCAAATATGGGACTGTTATAATATAAATATACAAAGAAAAAACCATTTTCTTTAGCAACTCTTATACAAAGTATTAAAGAATAGATCGAGGGAGCCCCATTGATCTTGTTGATTAACAATTTATGTTTATTAAATGATAAAACCCGATTTCATTAATGAGCAGTAAAAAATTTGAGCACTTATTTACAATATTACCAGTACTAGATGAATTGTTGTTTATTTTGAATATCAACTTGTATTTTCCGATCCCTAATATATATATAGAATAGAATCACAGCTATATTCTTTTAATTAATTTTTTCCCTCCAAATGCAAGGATGATGTCATATATTTTTTTTTATCCCTTTTAAGCTACCCTATTTATCATAGCTTTGAAAATATATTCTATTTGAATTTTTAAATTTTAAAATTTGGGTTAACGATTGTTAATAATATAATTTAACCCAACTAGCTATTGACCAATAATGAAAATTATTATTCATATAATAATGTACTTTATAAATGGAAATATTAAGAAGCAATTTGTATTATTAAGTGGCAATAATAGTGAAACTATATGTCTATATATATGATTTTCTAACCGTGATCATCAAAATAAAGAAAACAATATGGTCGAGAGAATAATAGTAGTTTTGTTATGACTACAACAATTTTTTAGTCACGGTTAAATTTTAATCAATCATTGATTTTTAAGCATTAATACAAACATTCAATACTACTATGATTAGTCTCCAACATCAAAGGGGAAAATAAATTAATAATAACCATATTTATTTTGTACTCCATAATCAATTTTTTTTTAAAATCAATATATTTTGTAATGATTGGAAATCCTTCCATAGTTTTATTTGCAATTGAGCAAGCAAAAATTGTGGCCTTAGAGAACACATAATTCTCATACTGTGACAAATAATAACGTACAAGCTTCTGAGATGGCCTAAAAGCTTGTAACATAAATGAGGCATCAAAAGACACACAATTAGCTAATATACAATTGTTTAACATAAATGATGAATGATGTGACAAAACGTGTTAAATCTTAAATGTAGTTCAAGATAGTACGAGTACAACTAATATTGATATGACCATATGTAACTATCTACATCCATACTGTCTACAACAAGTACGTCAACAATGCAAATCATTCATTGAACATTAGATTTATGACAATTATTGTTTAGAGCTCTAGAGATTTAATAATGTTTGGTTAAGTATGCTCAACTAGTTTGGTGTTAAATTAAGGACGATAATACTCAAAAGTGGGCTTTAATAGATGCAATGTTTTTATAGATACGAAAGTTTGGGTTGCAGTTGATGACTATTGGCCCAAGTCTATGACGCCTAAGCCCAACTTCCATCCCAAATCCAGGCCTAAGTAAAAAACTGACACTATCGATGTTTCATTTTACGTCTCACTTTTTTTTTTTTTTTTTTTTTTTTTTTTTTTTTTTTTTTTTTTGGGGGAGAACATACATCAACTTAACACAATCACAAGAGTCATAACTAGAGTACTAGATTATGTCAAACGAAATCAAAGACTAATCATAGTTACACAATCAAAACTAGACTTGACAAAATAAATCCGATTCCAAATTCTCTTAGTCGACTTAACAAAATCAAAACTAGACTATGTCAAACAAAATCAAAGACTATTCATAATTACGCAATCAAAACTAGAGTTGAAAACAAATCTAATCCTAAATACTCAAATCAATATCTCATTTTCATGGATTTATTGAAATTTCACTTTAAAGCGTGGAGTATTATTGAAATTATAATTTAATTTTTTTATATTCTATCTCTTATTTAACAAATTAATAATAAGAAATCTATTTACCGATATACTGATTTTAAATAATATTGTACAGTAACACATTTTGTGTTATTTCAAACCAAAAGAATTGATACAATTTATTTACATGTACTACAAATAACAAATTTCATTAGTTTCCCGGAACATCAACTTAGGTTATGAAATTTTTTCAACTTTTCATTGTCGTCATGATCATCAATATTATTTACCCTTGTCGAGATTGTACTTCTAGAAATTCTTCTTCTTTCAATCATACAATGTCTTCTGGATGGACCTGTACGCAAATATTATATATACAATTAGCCATTTAAAGTTCATACAGAGTGTTACTCGTATTATTATTTAGAGACAAAGAGAGTAATTAACTCCTTCTTACATACCTTAAAAGGTAGGTCATATCGGAAGCTCATAGCTCGGGGCTTCATTTCTTTTCTACCACTCGAAGCACATCTTTCGCCACGAAAGCTCATAGTTCTAATCTTTAACTCTCCTCTATGAGTTGTTAACTCATCCAAAATTTCGGAATCAGAAAATTCTTCTTCCATTTCTTCTTCATTGTCAAAAATGCTGTGGGTCCCATTTTCCTGTTCATAATATTAAGCAACATTATTATTACGTGCTTAATTATAAAAATTATATATATTCGTACGTCTACACGTGTGTATGATAACACGGACTATAAAGTTGTACATTTAACATTTGATAGCAATATGAACGTACGTACCTTAAAAGAGAATGACATACGACGGAAAGAACGCCTAGAATTTCCTAGGACTTCCTCATATTCGTGAGCATCGAGTTCATGCAAGTAATGTGGCTCAAAATACCTTGGTAATATAAGAAATCTTATAATTATAAGAAAAAAGAATGGCAAAGGGAAGATAATTCCTACTAAGGGTATCCATGTCATGCCACAACAAATGATCAAGTATGCTAATTGGAATAATGTAAATGCCGTGATACATTTGAACGGTACGGTTTCCACATACGAAGCGTGATTCCTTTGTAAAACCCTGCCAATTAACACATACAACACACTAATCAGTACTCGTCGTTTCAAAATCAAATCAATAACAAATAATATAACACGATAACAGAGAAATAAATAAACTTTAACCCGTCCTACTTGTTACATTTCTCTAGCACAAGTGCTAGATCTTAGAATTAAGCATGTTCACTAGTCAAAATTGACGTTAATTAGGCAATAATTTTGTGGATGACTATACGGAATAATCACTTTTGATTCATGTAACCGACCTCATTTATGATGGGATTATGACTTTGATTAATTGACTGATTGGTTTTATAATCTATGTAGGACTTACTTGTGTAATCTACTTTTATTGACAAGTAGTAGTATGATTCTTTCCCAGAACTGGTTGCCAGGGAGACTATCAAAGGCCATATAGGCTAAGTACCCCCAAAGAAGTGAAGATGGAATTCGCTTTAGGGCAGGCATCGCGAAAACAGAAATCGCAAGAAGAAGGGATTGTATTAGATTGCTCAATCTTTGCTCGTTAACACGCACCGGTAAGTAGTTCTCGATGTGCTTCTCGGGGTCAAATGTTGCACTCCCATTTTTCTCATCAATTTCTCCTTTCATTACTACTTGTTTTAAGTCTTCAAGCTCCTTAACCACTCCATTTGTCTACAAATAAAACCAAATGATAAATTGATGACATTAAATATTTTTCATTTGCTACATGCACTTGGAAATACCTAAAAGATATAGTGTCGTGCTAGCGAGTTTCTCAAATGCACGTGTATACTACACTAGCAAAACCCATTATTTTTAATGCACTACCTTCATTTATTATTATTTACAACAAAGGATTATTTTATTTTTCGCAAATAATACCTTTTGTTGCAAATAATAAGAAACAGAATAATTATTTTTGTATTGCTCTAAATCATTTAATCTTTTCTTATACGTACTAACGGTACTAGTATATGTGAGAAAATACAAGTTTATCAATATGATAAACAAAATTTGTTTATCAAATGGCAAAATTGTAAATAAATCAACAACTTTTTAGTAAACATGGGTTCCACTGTTGTTGTATTTACGAAAATGTCATGATGATTGGGCATTTTTGTTGTTTTATTTACCATTTTGCCATTTGATAAATAAATTTTGTTTATTAAATTGAATAATTGGGGCTTCCTCAGTATATCTTAGACCTACTCTTTGGTATGAATTATGATACACTATGCTAGCTAGCTAGCAGCGAAAATTGCTATTAATGAAAATTTAGTAGTGCAAAACTTACCAACTTGTTCATGTCCATTTGAAGGAAAATTGCTTGCATATTGTCATAAATTTCATTGCCGCTAGCTCGTTCATGTATGCTCGCTTTGGCACTTTCAACCATCTTTCTTCGAAGAAACTGTCTTTTGAGGACGGCGAGTGCCTTAGTGTGCATAGGAGAATGTGGAATAAGAGCATAGGAAGGAGGAAGTCCAAGTAACCCACAAACCAAAGTCTGTTTTACACATTACACTAATATTAGTGATTAATAATTAATCAAGAAGACTATAAAAATGTTGTTACACTTCTAGGAAATTTTTTAGGAAAAATTGTATGGGTTAGTGATGACAAACCATTAAGCCAAGAAGAAAGATGTCATAATGGTAAGTAGAAGGGTTTTTAAGATTGAAATCTCTTTGTTGTGTCATCTTTGAAGCTACATTTTGCTCGAAAAAGAATAGTCCTGCTACCATTAATCCCGGTATGAAGGCCCCTGCTATATATCTTCCAGGCACATCCCCCATTTTCTGCAAAATATATGCACTCTCTATAAATTAGGCCTACTTAAAAAGGTTTATCTTGAAATAAATCTCCAAGCTAAATATTCGTGGTTCGAATTGGTGTAAGACACAAGTTTACCTTAGCAATAGTCCAAGGGTGCAACGAGTCTGTGTCCCAAGGATGAGGACTAAATAACCTTCTAGGAACTTCTGAAGGAACTTTGCTAGGTACACCATATGACGATGCTGTCCATCCCAATACTATCAAAGGAACCCCAAAATTCGCGATAAAATTTCTAATACAACCTACACAAAAACCAGCCAATATTAATTTGAACAGGGTTTATGATATTGATGATGTACCAAAATTCAATTCAGCCATAATATATATATGTGAGACAATTTCATTCAAGACTTGCACCTCGCCTACCTATATATATATAGTGTTAAAGATACTAGCTGCTCTATTTCTGAAGCGTGTTCATCAAGTCACAAGTCTGCAGCTCGAATTAGTTATAACAAACCTGCCAAGTCAGCACAGGTTGTTATAACAGAATTGCCAGCACAACAAACTAAGATTCTCTTCTAGACTCTTCTGTTGTAATAAGATGATAGTATATATAGCTGTAATGAGATCATTTTTCTGTAAGATTTCATTTTCCTCATAAAACACAATTTCTTCACAATAAAATTCTCTCCCAAATTCTGCATTCATCTTATTCATTGAAACTAAATTTACTTCTCAAATTCTCTGAAATCTGCCTTTGTAACATGGTATCAGAGCTACAAACGATCGATCTACGCTACTGTAGCTATTTTGCTTGAAGATTTCTGATGTTTTCTACTGTTTTTCTTCTGATTCTGCTTGAATACTGTAAGGTTTTCTGATTCTGCAAATTTCTTGATCATCAGCATTATCTGTGATTGTTCTGGTTGAATTTACTCTGGATTTCTTAGTTTGCTGCAAATTTTGTTGAATTTCTCTGGTTATTTTGTCATTTTAAGCTTCTTGATATGGTTTCGCTGGAAAATTCTGCTACTGATCCTTCTTTGGATCCAATTTCTCCATATTATCTGCATCCGAGTGATTCTCAATACAGACTAGTTTCTGAGAAGTTTAATGGTAGTAGTTATAATGATTGGAAGAGATCTGTGATGATTGCATTATCTGCTAAAAATAAGTTAGGGTTTGTTGATGGCTCAATCTTCAAACCAGCATCTGATTCTGAGGAATTTAAGGCTTGGCATAGATGTAATAGTACCTTGATTTCCTGGTTTATACAAGCTCTTGATGTGACTATTGCTCGTAGTGTACTCTACTTTGACACTGCCAGGGAAATTTGGTTAGATCTTGAAGAACGTTTTGGTCAGACTTCTGGTACACAATTGTATGCTATACAGCAACAGTTAGCTGATATTCAGCAAGGAAGTGATGAGAGTATCTCTACCTTTTACACTAAAATCAAGATGCTGTGGGATGATTATGATGCGAATGATCCTATTCCTTTTTGTAATTGTTCAAATTGTACTTGTAACATTACAAGGAAAATTCTGAAATCTCAGGAAGATCAGAGGTTAACTCAGTTTCTCATGAAGCTCAGAGATGATTTCAGCCAAGTCAGAGCCAATATCTTGATGATATTTCCTTTGCCTACAATTTCTCATGCTTACAGACTGCTAATGCAAGAAGAAAGGCATAGGCAGCTGTACAATACTCATTCCTCTACTGGTGATGCTATGGCCTTTGCAGCAGCAAACAAAAGGAGATTCTATGATCAGAATACTCAGCAGAAGAGTAGATCTGACAGATTTTATCAGCATAATTCTAGTGGCTCCACTTTTGCTAGAGGTGGTAGCACATCTCAATACAACAGAAGAACATCTCAATTCTATTGTGACCATTGCAAGATTCCAGGTCATTCCATTGACAGATGTTGGAAAATTAATGGATATCCAGCTCATTTCAAGGATAACTGGAAGAATAAGAGTGTTGCTGCAGCTGTTCAAGGCGATTTTGATGATGATTTTCAGCCAGAATTGACACACACAGATCATGCTAATCCTGCTACTATTACAATTGAGCAATACAACCACTTAATTTCTCTCCTGGACAAAAGGAATGATGATGAGAAGTCTAAGGTTGCTGCTATGGTGGCAGGTACATTCTGTCTTTTATCATTCAGCAATTCACATTGGATTATTGATTCTGGTGCTACTGATCATATGAGTCATGATCTTTGTCTGTTTCAAGATTATCAACCTGTTAATAATTGCTCTAGTAACATCACAATTCCTGATGGCAGAAAATTAACTGTTCAAAACAAAGGCACAGTTAGATTTGGTGATAAGCTGATTTTAAATGATGTGATGCATGTTCCTGGTTTTCAGTTCAACCTTATTTCAATTCCTAAGTTGTGTAAGGATATGAACTGTGTGGCTTATTTTTCATGTGATGAATGTTATATCCAGGGCCCTTCTCTGATCAAGCCAATTCTGCTTGGTAGACTAAAAAATGGTCTATATTGCTTGGACAATTCTTTCTTTGAGAAGTTACAAGAGTCAAGATGTGCTGCTGTTCATAATAATGTCTCTCAGCCTAGTTTAGATTCTGTTTCCATTGAGAATGTAAAACTTTGGCATTTGAGATTAGGACATATGCCTATAGTTCATTTGAATAAGGTTAGGCCTGAGTTAAGTGTCAAGGATTATTTACAATCCTGTACTTGTCAAGTCTGTCATTTTGCTAGACAGCATAGATTTCCTTTTGGTCATAGTGAGATCAAATCTTCTAAGCCATTTGATCTTCTCCATTTGGATATTTGGGGTCCTAATAAAGTAGCAACTCATAATGGTTGTAATGTTTTTCTCACTATAGTGGATGATTTTTCACGATTCACTTGGACTTTTCTCTTGAAACATAAATCTGATGTTACTAAGGTGTTTACTGAGTTCATTATTTTTGTTAAAACTCAGTTTGACTCTGTTATAAAGTGTGTTAGAACTGATAATGCACTTGAATTATGTGAGGGGGATATGAAAGTTCTCTATGCTGTTAATGGTATCTTCCACCAGTCAAGTTGTACAGAAACTCCTCAACAAAATGGGGTTGTTGAGAGGAAACATAAGCATCTCTTGGAAACTGCTAGGGCTCTTTATTTTCAGTCTAAGGTGCCTATGAGATACTGGGGTGAATGTGTCATGACAGCAGCTCATATTATTAACAGGATGCCTCTTCAATGTATACAGTTTGTTTCCCCTTATCAGAAACTCTTTGGTGAAGCTCCTTCTACTGATCATATGAGAATATTTGGTTGTCTTTGTTACATGGCAACTGTCAAGCAAGGTAGAACTAAATTTGATCCTAGATCAAATCCTTGTGTTTTTCTTGGATATACAGCTGCTCAGAAAGGTTATAGGGTGCTTGATCTTACTACCAACAAAATTCACATTTCTAGAAATGTGATATTCTATGAAAAACATTTTCCCTATACCTTGCCTTCTCATGGTCTTGATTCTTCCACAAATCTGCCCTTTAAAATTTTCCTACCCATTTCTACACCTATTTCTGATTTTTCTTTTGATGATTTACCCGATATTTTTCTTTCACATCCACAGTCTTCTATATCAACCACACCACCTATTTCATCTCCTATTCTTGCTAACTCACCACCCATTCACTTAAATACACAAACAACTACTCAAACACATAACCCACCCATTTGTCCTGTTCCCTTTTCTGATATTTCTACAGATTCTGCAACTCTTGCAGATTCTGATTCTACTGCACTCAGGAGATCCACAAGACCGAGAAACCCACCCAAACATCATAAAGACTTTGTTCCCACTGTTTCATCAAGGTCTAAATCTCATATCACTCAGAACTTGCAGCAGCAACACTGGTGTAATATGGTTTTCTTTGAAGATTTATCACCAGAACATAAAGCTTTTGTTGGTTCTCTGGATCACATAGTTGAACCTAGCTTCTATACAGAGGCTTCTAAGGATCCTAATTGGGTTCAAGCTATGGAGAAAGAAATTTCTTCTTTACAGTCTAACAAGACTTGGGTTCTAGTTGACTTGCCTAAAGGCAAGAAAGCCATTGGATCAAAGTGGGTTTTTAAGGTCAAGCTAAAAGCTGATGGCACTATTGAACGATATAAGGCTAGATTAGTTGGGAAAGGTTATAATCAAAAGCATGGGATTGATTATCATGAGACCTTTTCACCTGTTGTGAAAATGGCTACTGTCAGAGCCATCATTTCTATTGCAGCTGCTAAGTCATGGGATTTATTTCAGCTTGATGTCAATAATGCTTTTCTTCATGGAGATTTAGAAGAGGTGGTCTACATGAAAGTTCCTGATGGCATGCCTAATCCAGATAATAAGGTTTGCCTGCTTCAGAAGTCCTTGTATGGCCTTAAACAGGCTTCCAGGCAATGGTTTGCCAAATTACAAACTGAACTCAGACTTCTTGGTTTTGTTCAGTCTCACTATGACAGCAGTTTGTTCATTATGAAGAAAAATGGTCTGATTACCTTGGCTGTTGTGTATGTAGATGATATAATCATCACTGGTGATGATTTGGTTTCTATGACTTCTCTTAAAGCTCACCTGCATCATACTTTTACCATCAAAGATTTGGGGAAGCTCTCTTACTTCCTAGGTATTGAAGTTGGTTATATTTCTACTGGGATTACTCTTACTTAGAAGAAGTATACTAGTGAGTTGCTCAGGGATTCTGGTTTTACAGATTTAAGATCTGTAGTCACACCTTTACCTATTAATATGAAGCTCAATGCTGATGCTGGTGCTTTACTTAGTGATCCTGAGTTTTATAGAAAAATGGTGGGAAAGTTGAATTTTTTGTGCAACACTAGGCCTGACTTGTCATACACTGTTCAGATACTTAGTCAGTTTTTACAAGCTCCAAGAGATCCTCATTTACAGGCTTTGAGACATGTTCTACGATACATTTCTGGCAGTTCTGGAAAGGGTATTCTTCTGAATAGCTCTGTCTCTCCAGTTTTACAAGCATATTCGGATTCGGACTGGGGTGCTTGCCCTGACAGTAGGAGATCTGTTACTGGTTGGGTTCTTATGCTGGGTTCTTCTCCTATCAGTTGGAAATCAAAGAAACAGAATACAGTTTCTAAGTCTTCCAGTGAATCAGAATACAGGGCTTTAGCTTCTGCAGCAAGTGAGGTGACTTGGATGGTTCATTTGCTTGAAGAACTTGATTTGAATAATCAGAGGCCTGTTACACTTCATTGTGATAATCAGAGTTCTATTTACATTGCTAAGAACCCTGTGTTCCATGAGAGGACTAAGCATATCGAAATCGATTGTCATTTTACTAGAGAAAAGGTCCTAGAGGGTCTGCTTGAGCTAACCTATGTTCCTACAACTGAGCAATTGGCTGATGTCTTCACCAAGATCCTGCCTTCTGCTCAACATGAGAAGCTTCTTGCCAAACTTGGCATGATTGACACCCTGCCAAGTTTGAGGGGGGATGTTAAAGATACTAGCTGCTCTATTTCTGAAGCGTGTTCATCAAGTCACAAGTCTGCAGCTCGAATTAGTTATAACAAACCTGCCAAGTCAGCACAGGTTGTTATAACAGAATTGCCAGCACAACAAACTAAGATTCTCTTCTAGACTCTTCTGTTGTAATAAGATGATAGTATATATAGCTGTAATGAGATCATTTTTCTGTAAGATTTCATTTTCCTCATAAAACACAATTTCTTCACAATAAAATTCTCTCCCAAATTCTGCATTCATCTTATTCATTGAAACTAAATTTACTTCTCAAATTCTCTGAAATCTGCCTTTGTAACATATAGTATCAACATAACAATTATCACTTGTTTATTAAATTTTGTTGAGTAGACAATTTATTAATGTTAGAGTAATTTATTTTAGTGAACTAACCTGTTCCATACCACCATGATCTTGCATTTCTACTTTTGAAGGCGGTATAGATAAACCCTAAAGAGAATATGACCGCGAGCAATCCATTGGAGTAAAGCCACTCGAATTCATATGCTTTAATATCATCTAAATCCTTCCTTTTGGGTACATGAAACTCGCTTATAATCCCCTGTAATAATTAGATCAATATATGAGTATACTCTAAATTAATTTTCAATTTTTATATTACGTAGTTTGTTGATTTGTATAATACCTTGATAGCCTCTTGGATGAAAAGAACAGCTATTAACATTTCAATAAACTCTTCAGCTATTCTTGTGAATCGGTCAATGATAACACACGCGTTAAAAATTGCCATTAACACCAGTAAAACCGATGCCCATACACAAACCCTGCAACGTATAATCAAAGGTCGATATGTTAACACAAATTTACTCCCCGTTCAATTCATTTTGACACTAGATCAATATACTCTATCTTATATAGCCGTATAATCAAAGATATATACATAGTCAAAGTTCTACATTAATAAACGTGAAAGTCAAATTGTGTAACTAAAAACAATACATAGTTGATGTTATTTTATGCATGCATATTATAAATTCCACGTGACATTAACAAAAATGTAGCAGTGTAATATTAAAAGTAAAATTAGTAAATTACCATGCTGTCCAAGCCAAGAATAGTGGTCTTAATTCATCCTTTTGTGTAGCAAAATTGTACAAGAAAGTATACATAAGAACAGTTGGTTCTGCAACTCCTTGTATTAAAAGTGGTTGTCCACCAATTAATGATTGTAACACACCACAAATTGCTGCCGATGATATAGTTTGCACTGTGCCTAGGCTTCCGCCTATCAAATTATTTACATTCGTATTATTATGACAATATAGAAACGAACAATAAACATTTAATAACATCAAACGACACGTGAAATTGCATTATTATAGAAAAGCTAAGCCTTATTCCATTTATATTATTACGTACAATAATACTAAGAATTTAGACCTAATTTGTTACACAAATTTATTGTAAGATGTGAGTAAACAAACCTGTTTTCTTTTTCAAAAGCTCTCCAAAGGCTATAGCAGGAAGAGCCGAAGCAAAAAAGATGGAGGCAGCGGGTGTAAGTATCCTATAATCACATTTAGAATTAAGAAAGATTAACTAGGTTAATTTATATTAAACAAGATTAATAATAAGTTAGATTTGTGACAAATTAAGACCATACCCAACTCCATATTTGAAACCATTGGTCCAATCTTGTTTATAACACGAAAGTCTTCCTCGTATATCGCTTGTAATTCCCCTAAATGGAGCCTTTATATCATCCATATATATTCCGCCTGTAATACTATTATTACTAACTCCGTTAATTATCATGTGCAACAAAAAAATACTTAATGTCTCACAAATAATACCCCTTTGTTGCACATAATAGTCAACGGAGGTAGTATAATTATTCATGAAATATGATGAGGAAATAGTGTTTGACTGTTTGTTATTATATATGATGAGCATTGAGCAAGAAGTACAAGTGCAAGAACATATATAGTTAGTGTTAATTTTGATTAATTAATAACTCATTTCATTTTAAACACGTTTCTGATTACATTGCTAAGAGATGATTGCATTCATCAATCAAGTAATTATATTAAAGAAGTTAGCGTACCTTTGGGAGCGAAGTTGAAGGCTATAATCTATGGATTGAATGAAAAAATTTAACAAAAGTTTTTGAGGACTTTGGGAAGATTAACTAAGGTTTAAGGGACTAATTGTGAGTTACTATGAAGAACGCAAAAGATTGCTTTATATAGTGAAGACGAACGACCTAGTGGACACCAGAACGATTTTCTAGCTGTTTGTCAATGATAACTACTTGCAATTTATTAATTACTCATAATTAATAAGTTCTATAGTTAAATTAATTAAGGAAGTATTTCCTCGGTTCTTTTGTACTTGACTTGTTTCTTTTATCACGATTGTCAATGTAAAACTTTAACGATCAATAACTTTAATTCTCCATAAGTAAAAATCATAAAATTTATATATTATGATAACACTTATTAAGACGACTTCAAAATGATCCAATATGAATTTGCTTTTCCTTACATATCATTCACAAAAGACGGTTAAAAAAAGAGGTTATAAATAGTGTAAAAGTCAAAGCGGGTCAAATAAAAAAACGGAGGAAGTATTATTTTGCAAGGTTAAGCCACTAATTGTCTAATTCATTTTATGTTCCAATTTATTTTTGTTTTTTGGTGCCTGGTTCTTTTCCTAATTAATTGTATGAAACGTGGGCGGCATATTTATACTGCGTAATGGATAAATATATAGTAAGATAAAAGCGTTGATTTTTTTTTTTTTTTTTGAGATCAGATAAAAGCGTTGATGAGATGAAGAAATGTATGATAATCGACAAGAATAGTAATTTATGTTTTTAAATAAAATTGCTATCACCATATGTTTATTGTCCATATATACATTGGGAGTATACTAGGAGGCTAGGAGTAATCTTTAAGGTTACTAGAGAAATATATTAGAAAGTTCTTGTCATTTGCCTTAATGTATATAAGTTGATTTGATCCCTTCATTGGGTTACCACAATACCATGTCCAATAACTATAATATAATTTATCTTAATTTTGTGAAAAGTTTGACGTTATAATATGAATAAAGATCATACCTCGAGTTACCTTATAATAGGTATGTATTACATTTATCAAGTACATATTCTAATGTTGCACCTCATCACAACATATGTACACATAATAAAAAAAATACACGGATAGGAGAATCTAGCTATTATAAAATAATTCTTAGGGATTGGAATTCTTATAGTAAATAATTCATTCACAATAGACAAAAATTTATAGAGGTTTTACTAAGCTTTAGTTTACAAGACACTATTGTTCAATCTAACCATTTTTGAATAACCTATAATTTCTTGTAAATCATCAATTCATTTATATAATGATTTTAATTACTATAATGATTGTGATGTGACATATACAATCCTAATTATTAAATAATGTCTACATTTATCAATTTAGTAATGCATGGCATTATCATGTACTGATCAGAGTTATGAATGTTTATTTATTTGATAAAAATTTATTCATATAATTTCAAATTTATTATGGGATGGAGGTAATAGGGAGATAGTAACCAATTACTTACTCTAGCAGAGAGTAAGAGATTGTGTGCGAGAAGGAGCGAGCTAATTCTTAAATTCTAACTTCATATATAGGATTCAAAGTCTTTGATCATCAAAGAGAAATTAAGATAATATCAAAGTATATTTTAATACAAAGTATATATGATAATATCATCACCTCTTTTAAGTAAAAGTCAACGTTTATAATTAGAAATTGCAGACCATCCGACATCAAATAACTAAATTAGCTCCAATGTTTCTTCCTCTTAATCTTAATAATAAAAGTCACCTAAAATTGAACCACGATTAAAGTGAGTTTAATCAACCAAATTTGTCTTATATTGTATCGTCATGCTAAGATGGAGACTCGTGGAGTAATGTACAATTTCATGTTTCAAGTTTTTTTTTTTTTTTTTTTTTTCCGAAGAATACAATTTCAATTATCTAATTCATCAAACTTTTGCAAGATGTATTAAAATCATGATTATTTTGTCTATTTAGCTATATTTTGGTCTCGACCATCTCTTTTCAATTACCTTGTTCTCATTCATACTTTACTTGTAGAAGTAGTAATAATAAAACTATCAATGAACTAAGGGCCTATTCTCTTGCGTTGAAATTCAGTTCAGTTCAGTTCAGTTAAGCTCAGTTGAGTTCAGTTCAGTTCAGTTTAGCTCCTAATTTCCTTCTCTTATAAAATATTCATTTCAGTAAAGTTCAATTCAGTTCAATTCAGTTTAGCTGAGTTCAGTCAATGAGAACAGGCCCTAAGAGCCTATTCTGATTTACTGAGCTGAACTAAACTGAACGTAATATTTTATGAGAGAAAAAATTAGGAACTGAATGAATTGAACTGAACTGAACTTAATTTAACTAAATTGAATTGAACTGAAATTAAGTTGAATAGAACAACCAAAACGTTATTAAACACTTAGAATTGATTTTATATTCTATATATTAATAAGTCCCTCACATACAAACCTTTAAACTTAAAGAGTGGATGCAACATATTGATGAATTTCAGAGAAGCCATTAAAATCAGCTCAAGGTTGAAGATGAACTCAGAGCTAAATAAAACTTTCAGAGAAACTTTTTATTGATTTTTGTAAGAATGAATCAATAATATAATATAGGGTATATACCCATATATATATGGAGAAAACAGAATAAATGAGTTTGTTATTACGCTAACAAACTCTGTAACAAACTTCTTGCCACATCAGCAGCTTACATGCCAAGATCAATAACAAACTAATTAATTCTAGAACTTTCTAGAAGTTTGTTCTGCAGACTGACTTCCCTGAGAGCTATGCAACTGAGGCTTGCTTGAGCTCCTCTCATGCTGACTGCTACTATCTCCAATACCCCCCCCCCCCTCAAGGTGGGAGGTGAGGAATTAAACATACCCACCTTGGACAATAAATCCTGAAACTGAGCTGAGGGTAATACCTTTGTAAACACATCAGCTAACTGATGTTGAGTAGGAAGATAGGTAAGCTGCAGTAAACTTTCCAACACCTTCTCTCTAGTGAAATGACAGTCAATGTCTATATGCTTGGTTCTCTCATGAAACATTGGATTTTTAGCAATGTGTAAAGCAGACATGTTGTCACAATGTAAGACAACAGGTTTCAGATTATTAACACCAAGTTCAGCCAAAAGCCTGACCAACCAAGTGACCTCAGCTGCTGCTGTTGCCATTGCCCTGTATTCTGCTTCACATGAAGAAGTAGAAATTGTAGACTGTTTCTTAGACTTTCATGAAATAGGAGAACCACCCAATAACATGATATAACCAGTGATGGATTTTCTAGAATCAGAACAAGATGCCCAGTCAGAATCAGAATAAGCTTGTAAACACAAAGTGTCAGAAGCTTTAAGTAAAATCCCTTGCTTGACTGATGAGTTAAGGTATCTGAGAGTATGATGCAAGGCATCCCTGTGTGAACTTCTAGGACAGTGCATAAATTGGCTGAGAGACTGAACAGCAAAAGCCAAATCTGGCCTGGTATGGGTTAGAAAGTTCAGCTTTCCCACCAAATACCTATACCACTCAACATCAGACAAAAGATCACCATCAGAATCTGTAAGTTTGACATTTGCAGGAAAAGGAGATACAACCCTTTTTGTCAAATCCAAACCACAATTTGCCAATAAATCCTTGGTGAATTTCTTCTGGCTTAGAATAATCCCCTGATCAGAATAGCCAACTTCAATACCAAGGAAATAGTTCAATCTGCCAAGATCTTTGATACTGAATTCCCTGTGCAAGTGAGTTTTGAGAGACTCAATACCAGCAGAATCAGTACCAGTAAGATTTATGTCATCAACATAAACAGTAGCAACACAAAACAAATCCCCTTGTCTTCTCAAAAACAAGTTGTAATCATTCTGAGCTCTCTGAAATCCCAATTTGACCAAAGAATCAACTAACTTTTCATGCCACTGTCTAGAGGCTTGCTTAAGCCCATATAAAGACTTCTCAAGTCTGCAGACTTTATTGTGAGGATTAGGAATCCCCTCAGGTACCTTCATATAAACCTCCTCCTTCAAATCACCATGAAGAAAGACATTGTTTATGTCCAACTGAAAAACTGGCCAAGAATAACTAGATGCCAGAGCAAGAATGCATCTAATTGTACTCATCTTAGTCAATACCATACTTTTGATTGTAGCCCTTAGCCACAAGTCTTGCCTTACACCTCTCTAAATCACCATTGGCTTTCAATTTGACCTTGAAAACCCATTTGCATCCAATTGGCTTCTTACCCTTAGGTAAATCAACCAATTTCCAAGTTTTATTATCAATGAGAGCTTGAATTTCCTTTTCCATAGATTCCTCCCAAATAGCATGTCTAGAAGCTTCTTGATAACAAGTAGGTTCTGTAATATCAGCAGATTGAGCAAGAAAAGCTTTGAATTCACCAGGAATTGTAGCATCAGTCACCATATTAACCCAAGAACTATCAGAGGAAGCATGATAACATTCATATGCTGAAAGATAGGAAGGTGCTTTGTGAGTTCTAGATGATTGCCTCAACTCAGGTGGTGGAAAGAAAGTAGAAAGATCAATAAGATTGGAAGGAGCTGTAGAAGAATCAGAAGAAGAAGCAGGGGAAGCAGAAGAACTGGAAATATCAGAAGTAGAATATGTATGAAAAGGATAAGGAGAAGAAGTGTTTGAGGTGTTAGAAGAAGAACTTGAATCTGAGAAATGATCATTAGTAGGAAAAATATCATCAGAAGAAAAATCATCTGTAAATGAATCAGCAGAAGAAATAGAGGCTGGAAGAAAAATGGCAGTAGAATAGATGGAATTTGAGGACTGAGATTTATGTAGAAGATGATAAGGAAAATGTCTCTCATGAAAAGAAACATCCCTAGAAACAAAAATTTTATGAGTGGCCATATCAAGAACTTTGTATCCTTTCTGACTAGAAGAATATCCAACAAAAACACAAGGTTTAGCCCTATCATTCATCTTTGATCTTTTCACCTTAGATGAGGAAACATAACACAAACAGCCAAAGGTTCTGAGATGATCAAGGTTAGGAACAACCTTTATGAAGTCTGAAATAGGTTGTATCATTTCCTATCACCTTCAAGGGCATCCTATTAATTAAATAGGAAGCACAAAGAACACATTCTCCCCAAAATCTGTCTGGAACTTTGGATTGAATGAATAAAGCCCTAGCTGTCTCAAGTAAGTGTTTGTGTTTTCTTTCTACCACACCATTCTGTTGTGGGGTATCACTGCAACTAGTTTGACTCAAAATACCCAAATTCTAATACAACACTTTCATATCACCCTCACATAGCTCATTAGCATTATCAGACCTAACACTTTTCACCACAGTGTTAAACTGAGTTTGAACCATCTGAAAAAAACTTTTCATAACAGCAACATCATCATTCTTGTGTTTAAACAAATGAACCCAAGTGTATCTTGAAAAATCATCCACTATTGTCAAAAATTGATTACAACCTGAAGGAGTCTTAACTGAATGAGGACCCCAGACATCTATATGCAACAACTCAAAAGGAGAAGTTATTTTTATTAAACTGACAGGAAATGCAGATCTAGTTTGTTTAGCCTTAGGACAGACTTGACAAACAACATTATCTATACAGGGCTTAATATCACACTTAGGATAAGCTATTTTTAGCTGCTTGAAAGGTAAATGACCAAGCCTAAGATGCCACAATTTAGCATCATCTATAGCTGCTAAACAAACAGTATTGCAAGAATGCTTAAGAACTTGAACCTTATTCTGAGTCTCACTACTTTGATCATCAACATTGTATAAACCAGCCTTCAAACTACCAAGAAGAATCGACCTCCCTTTCTGAGAGTGAACAAAACACTTATCGTGAGTAAAGTGTAACTCACAATCCATATTTTTGCACAACTTATGAACAGAAATCAAGTTGTACTTAAAATCTGGAACAAATAGCACATTGTGTAAAGTTATTTGATCAGTCAGTTTAATCTCCCCAATAAACTTGACTGTAACCTTACTACCATCTGGTAAAGTGATAAAAATACCAGATTGAGAAACAGGTTTATATTCAGAGAAAAGAGAAATATCAGAGCAAAAATGATCAGATGCACCACTGTCTAAAAGACATTTAGTTTTAGAACAGGAAAGAAAACAGAAAGTACCTGAACCTGCCATCATGGCATGACCAGGTGCTGCAGAGTTCTCACTGCCAGCATTCTGCTTCTGAGAATTCAGCAAATCCATGAACTGTTTATACTGGTCTGCTGAAATTGTTCTAGCCTGATTATCATCAGTATCCATGTCACTGACATCAGCTGAAGAAAATGCAGCAAACTTCTTGTCCTTGAAGCCTTTGAAACCAGGTGGAAATCCATTCAACTCAAAGCATCTGTCTATGCTGTGTCCTGGTACCTTGCAATGTGTACAATAGTACTTAGAACCGGGTTTATCAAACCTCATTGTGTTGCTTACATTTCTGAAAGTGTTAGTACTTTGTGGCTTTAAGAACTTATTATTCTGCCTCTGAAAAGTTCCACCACCACCACCTTGTGGTCTGTAACTCTTAGGTCTAGCTGAATCATTGTGAAACCTTCTGTCAGCAATAAAAGCCATAGACTCATGCTTAGAAGACAAACCAAAAATCTCCTTATGTTTTTCCTCCTGAGCAAACATCCTATAAGCCTCTGCAACCTTAGGCAAAGTTTGCATCATCAACAGATTTCCTCTGACTGCTGCAAACTGATCTGTCAGCTTCATCATAAACTGAATTACCATTTTCTGTTGATGCTGTTCAAAACCTCTCTTGGTCAGATTACATGTACAGTTGTTACATGTACAATAAGGCAGTGGTTGAGCTTCATCTATTGCATCCCAAATAGACTTAATACCAGTGAAAAACTCAAAAACAGACTGAGAACCTTGAGAAATATCTGCTAACTTCTGTTCAAGTGCATAAATCTGAGCAAGGGAAGTGTAACCAAAACGTTCTTCAAGATCTAACCAAATAGCTCTAGAAGACTTCATGAACATCACACTACTAGCTATACTCTCCTCCAGATTAAACAAAATCCAAGAACACACCAAATCATTGCACCTTTCCCAAGCCTTACACTCCTAACTGGAAGTATCAGTAGGTTTGGTGTGTGCTCCATTAACAAAACCTAATTTGTTCTTAGCTGAAAGAGTGAGTAACATAGCTCGTTTCCAGCTACACTACTACAAAAAACCCCTATCGAGTCGCCTGTAAATGACCTAACGAGTCGCTTTAAAGGCGACTCCACAGCCACTGACACAATAGCTTCCAACTTTAGGAGTCGCCTCTAAGGCGACTTGATAGCTTTTATATAAGTCGCCTATTAGTTGTTAGGCGACTCTATTTGTTAAGCTATTGTGTCGCTTGTGTTGGAAGAGGCGACTCCATAGGTTAATCTATTGTGTCGCTTGTGTTGAAAGAGGCGACACGTAAAAAATCAACATTTTTCCCAACTATTTTTATTAGCTCATATAATGTCAGTGTTTATGACACTCAGCATGCTTGATCTCTGGTTCTTTGCATAGAAGGTTGAAGTTCTTGCCATTATGCCAAAGTTACTTTTCATATATATATGATATTGTAACTATTTTATATACATTTTTAGAATTAACCTATCGGGTCGCGTATTACGTATTAGGCAACTTATTAGGTAGTGGTCATATAATAAAGCACCTAACAAGTCAGACTTTTAGAGTCTCCTATGTATAAAGTGCGACTTGTAAACATACCTAGTCGCCTCATACTTATTAGGCGACTTGTTATGTTGGGGTTAAAATCAACAAAGCACCTAATGAGTCGCCTAATATACATGAGGTGACTTGATAGCTTTACAAGTCGCACCATATATGCATGTGACTCTATAACCCGACTTATTAGGTGGCTTAAATTATATTTTTAAAGTCACCTGTATATAAGGTGCGACTTTTTAACCTATCGAGTCGCCTTATAAATATCAGGCGACTCATTAGGTGAGAGTCGTAGATAAGAAAACTTACATATTGAGTCGCCTAATATTTTTAAGGCGACTCGACAGGGTTTTGAGTCGCACCTTATGTACAGGTGACTTTGAAAATCTAATTTAAAACACCAAATAAGTCGGATTATAGAGTCGCATGCATATATGAGGCGACTTGTTAACTTATCAAGTCACCTCATATATATTAGGCGACTCGTTAGGTGCTTTGTTGATTTTAACTTCGACTTAACAAGTCGCCTAATAAATATGAGGCGACTCGATAGGTTTATAAGTCGCACCTTATGTACAGGTGACTCTAAAAGTCCGACTTATTAGGGGTTTTTTGTACTAGTGCTAGTGAATCCATCTCCACCAAACTTAAAGGAAACTAACTGTATCGAATTAGCATCTGAAGGATGAATATAGTAAATGCTAGCAGGATTCTGGTTCAAAGGAAGAACAGCATTGTTCGAGTTTCCATCCATTTCAAGGAAATAAAGCAGAAATTTCAAGAAATTTCAGATGAAATTGAAGAATCTAGGTCAAACAAACAACTCGACAACAACTTGAACACAAATTCAGCAGAATATTGATCAAAAACTTCAAGAATATGATGAAATTCTCAATAGAAACAAAATCGAAATCAATAGAATAGATGATCACACAGTGTCGGCAAAAGCAGAGCAAAATCAGGAAGAAAACCTCGAATCGAAAAACTGAATGAAAACTTACTTCAGCTCAGTCTGAATCAAACAAAACGATCAAAGAAAATTGCGGAAGATCAGAAACTACCAAGAAGAACTTGCTCTGATACCATGATGAATTTCAGAGAAGCCATTAAAATCAGCTCAAGGTTGAAGATGAACTCAGAGCTAAATAAAACTTTCAGAGAAACTTTTTATTGATTTTTGCAAGAATGAGTCAATAATACAATATAGGGTATATACCCATATATATATGGAGAAAACAGAATAAATGAGTTTGTTATTACGCTAACAAACTCTGTAACAAACTTCTTGCCACATCAGCAGCTTACATGCCAAGATCAATAACAAACTAATTCTAGAACTTTCTAGAAGTTTGTTCTGCAGTCTGACTTCCCTGAGAGCTATGCAACTGAGGCTTGCTTGAGCTCCTCTCATGTTGACTGCTACTATCTCCAATACATATATTGGCCTCACTATATATACCCAACGAATATCTGATCTTACTTTACAAGTGAAGGATGAACGTGATTTGAAACCTGTAATTTATTTTCGTCACATTGACTTTAATAGTTAAGTTTGAGCGAAAGTAGTTTAAAGAGAATAAGCAGATACTACCTCTGTTTTTATTTAGTTGACACATTTTGACTTTAGCATTATTCATACACCTCCCTTTGACCGTGTTTTGCGCTTTATACGCAATGAAAATTATAGTCATGTGGGATCTTGTTAGATTCGTCACATTATATACTTTCAAAATATCAACTTTTCATAATTTTTGTTTATCGATAATTAAAGATATTAATGATTGAATAAGTGCATTGACAAACATGACTAAAGAAATGTGTCAACTAAAAAGAAATGGAGGAAGTAATACATAAAAAGTGATATTTTGATATGCAAATAACATCCAGCTGAGTCAATCAGCTCAATTTTATATCAAACGAAAATAGATAAAAACAATACTGGGCTTATTTTAATTTTTTTTTCCCCTGATAGATTTGTTCATGTGTGTTAATGAAGCATTGCTTGGTAAGATGTCTTATCTACGAATCTGTATGATGTATGGTTATTTGACATTTAAATCAAACAAATCTAGAGGTCAACAATACCAACATCATATCCAATTATCCACTAATCATGGGTATAATATAAGTCATCGTACCACAATGCATATCCAGACAATTAGCTGTTGTATAATTACAGAATAATAAAGGTGTACGGTCAAAAACATGTACCTCTACTTGCATACATCTCAATATGATACGTTTTATTGCAAGATGCAACCTTACAAAAATAATAATAATAATAATCCGCCACTCAATCAAATAAACCAAATAAGGCCCATTTTACTCCACCTTATTTTTGCATATGCTAAACTACGGTTATTTTAACTAAATTGAACTTAATTATAAGAATTAAAATTGTTCTTTTTTTTTTTGAAAGAAATCGAAATCATTTTTACTGAAATAAAATTATTTTTAATAAATATAATTTTTATAAGATGAATAGAAGATGACTTAAATTAATTATGTAAATGAATATTTTTTTTTTTTAATAAATTGACAGCCTACTTTGTATACCGTTAATTTGTTTCTTGTAGAAGCCAGGTTCCTACAAAAGTTCAATATTTCAATGAATACTTCATCTTGATATAGACAGCAAGCTAAGGATTCTTTTTGTTCTTTCTCATATGTATGATATGATAATCTTATTGAAATTTTTATACCATGTCATCATAAAGCTAAGTAGATTGTAGGTTTCGATATTAAATTATATTGCATATTCCAACCTGACTTTGTACTCATAAGAAGCAAGCTAATCAATATTGACTCAATCTCCGCTCCAAATTATTCGCAACTTTGAAATATTTTATATCTTATAAATAATACCCCAAAGTTACGAGTAATTTGGACGGAGGTAGTATTTTGAACGGTTTTGAATATATAGCCATGTAGGGCTAATAGCCAAATGCTGAGATCCCGTGAACAACCCAAATTAGCCAAATGAGTGTAAATGTACGTTGTCTAGCATGAAAAAGTTAAAGAGAAATATGACTAGAGTTCGTGCTCCATCTTTTAATATCATTAACGGGTGCAACTCAAGTCTATTTTACTATTAACGAAATTTGGTACTCCCTCCCTCCCTTAATACAATGCCTCTTTCTTTTTATTATGTGAGGAATAAATGCTCAAAAGAGGCATTGTATTAAGGGACGGAGTGAGTACTAGTTATAAAGTAATGGCAACCCAATAATTTCTTATGCTTTGATGAGCTAAACATTTTGGCTCGGGGAGTTCAAACATTATTGTAGCATTCAATAATTAATTTATTCCAATTTATGTGATAAGCAAAGTGTATGTGCACATATAAAATCCAACTGCATGCTCACATATGTGATAGGATGCTTATCAATGGTCATCTCGAAACGGTAAACCTCTTATCAATTATTCAAAGATATTAAATTCATAAGCTATTTATATATGTGATGTCATTTACGTACTTACGTACTATATATATATATATGTATATATATATATATGTATATATATATATGTATATATATATGTATGTATATATATATATGTATATATATATGTATATATATATAAGTTGTATAAGTACATCAGAAAATATTGACATTGTCAAAGAAAATCAAGCTAAAGCTGCGCTAGATTCAAATTATCGACTTCAAATTATTAAACACTTTAATATTTGCAAGAATTACTCGTAATAAAATAAAGTAAATCCTTTGGGCTTTGACTTTATTTATTTGTACTATTATTCTTTAAGACAGTCCAAAATGGATGCAATGCGTGCGGATGTTTAACGGTAAACATTAATTGATGATTAATAATTTCGGAGATAACTTAAAATTTTGTCACCTTCATCACTAAGTCTCTAACAATGAGCTTGTTGATTAATTTGATAATTTTTTATATTTTTTTTATTTGCGCAACATGTAGGAAACTAGGAACTAGCTAGCTAATTGGCATGCACCAACTTTCATATGTGGCTGGCCACACGGTGTGGCCAACTACAATAATTTTTTTTTATTCAACGAACATCACGTTCTCTCTCCTCTCTCTATCCTCTTTTCTCCTGTTCTTCGATTAATTTTCCAGATCCTTTCAACAAAATTAATTCTCCAGATTTTCTTTTTTTTTTTTAGTTTTAGTTTTCCATCTTCTACTGTTCTTCAATGAATTCCCCAATTTCCAGATTCTCTTCTCCTCTTCTCTTCTATTCTTCAAAATTCCCCAATTTCCAGATTTTGTTTTTTAGGGTTCGTAGCTTGGAGGTACAGAAGAATAGGAGGAAGAAGATGAAGTGATAATGGCAATCTTGTTAACGCTGTAGATCCTTCAACTCCAAATTCGTCATCTTGCTCGAGTTTTTGTAATTATGAAGTTATAATGGTATCATTTTCTTTGTTGTATTTACAAGCATCATATCACTGTAATGTTGAGGATGACGTAGGTGCTAGTGTTTGTTTGTGTAAATTATGCTCATAATTTGTCGATTATTGCTCGAGTTTTCAGGTTTTGAATTGAAATTGAAATATATATTGAGTTGATTAGGGGTTACTTCGGGGGTTACTAGACAGAGGTTACTTCAAGGGTTACTAGAGGGGTTACTTTAGGGGTTACTTCGGGGTTTACTTTAAGGATTACTTCGGGGGTCACTAGAGGGGTTACTTCAAGGGTTACTTAGGGGTTACTTTGAGGGTTACTAGACAGAGATTACTTTGAGGGTTACTAGAAGGGTTACTTCGGGGGTTACTAGACAGGGGTACTTTAAGGGTTACTAGAGGGCTGGGGTTACTTCGAGGGGTTACTTCAGGGGTTACTAATGTGGCACCTTGCCACACCGTGCGGCTGGCCACACCAGAAACGCACTGATTAGCATGATATATAAGGTGGAGGAGTTATCTTCTTTGACTTATAAACAGATAATTAGAAATAACTGTATCATACAAAGTATGTATAGCTGTATAAGTAAAGAGAGGGCCAGTGAGCAAAGGATAGGAAAATGGCAAATTTTAACCAGTGTTAGTTTTCTCTCTCTAGAAAAAGAGGTGTTAGTTTTCTTTCCTGTAATTTGCTATGGTGGATTCAAAGCAACCACCTGATCCACCTCATCAAGAAGATCAGGAGATGGTTGATTTAAATCAGAAGTCTTCATCGGTGGTTAGTTTTAGAGAAGTTGTTGCTAATTCTTCTCAATGGTTTGAAAAGGCAAGGAAAATTGTAGCTACTTCAACTGAATGGTCTCAGGAGGAGGAGTTGGGTCCGGATTCGAGCTTATCTGTTAAATTTGATAAATTAACTCTAGATCGTTTGCGAAAGCCATGGGGTTTGACTCTGATGGGTAAGTGCTTGGGGGCTACTATTCGCCCTGCTTTTATGCTCAATCGAGCTCGTCTAATGTGGAAAGTGAAAGGAGGATTGGAAACAATTGATCTTGGTCATAATGTTTTCCTATTTAGGTTTACAATGGAGGATGATTATGAAAGGGCCTTGTTTGGTGGTCCTTGGTTTGTGTTTGATCATTATTTAATGATGACAAAGTGGCGGCCGAATTTCAGAGCTTCAGAAAATCCATTTGATAAGATGACAGTCTGGATTAGATTTATAGAGTTGCCTGTGGAATATTCTGATAAAACGGCTTTGTTTCAGATAGCTAAATTGGCTGGAACACCGATTCGGGTGGATTATGCGACTGATAGACTCACCAGAGGGAGCTACGCAAGAATATGTATTGAGATAGATCTGAACAAACCTTTGGTGTCTAAAGTCTGGATAGGTGGCGCGTGGCAGACAATTTCCTATGAGAATATTACCAACTTGTGTTTTACATGTGGCAAGGTGGGACATGTGCAGTCTCGCTGCATGTTGAACAAATCAGCTGAGGTGGAGATTAAGTCAGTTTCTGTTGGACAGCAAGCTATGGAGAAAGGAAATTCCAATTTGATTTCTTCTTCTGATGGTGGATCTGATATTGGTAAAGCAATTGTATCAAAGCCCAACACTCTTGTTGGATCTCAAATTGACAGATCAGTGGCATCAAAGCCCATAAATTTAGTTGGATCTCATTCTAAGTCCAACCAGTATCAAGTGTTAGATGAAAATGAGCCATATGGGGAGTTTGGCCCATGGACTTTAGTTACTAATAAAAGGAGGCCCACCCCTAAATCTGTGGATAGTAATGGCAAAAAAAATAATGCTAAGCCTAATTCTAAGATTAGAGTTGACGGTATCAACCAAAAGAATAATAATTCGATTATTGTTGATAATAACAACAATAAAAGAGATTTAGTTAATTCTAAGAATAATTTTGTTTATAAAAAAAAAGAAGTTGTTAATAATGATGTTTCAAATCCTGCTTTGGTAAAGGATAATAGCAATTTAATTTCAAGTAAGAATGTTAATTTTACCTCTTCTACTGAGGTAAATAGGGAGGAAGTTAAAAATAGTGAAATTGATCCAATTTTGAATTTGGATGCAATTAATAAAAATAATAATGATTTAGAAGTAATGATGGTTGATGAATTTCCAAGTAAGCCATTGGAATCAACAGGTGGCATTAATACTAATGTGTCACCTTGGAATGAACACTTGGAGGAAATGCAGCTTGATGAAGGCTCTGAGCCGTTGATTTTAGTTCCTCATAATACTTTTGGTGAGACAGCCACAGAGAATAAAATCAATTCTTCTACTATATTAGACTTCAATTCAGATTCTCAATTAAATAAAATAGCCTCTCTAAATTCTAGCCATGCAAGACCAGAGCCAATCTCCATCCCCTCAATTACTACCCATGATAACACTAGAGACGAAAGGTCTCGGATCAGGAATTCAATGCTCAAGCTCGAGGGAAGGAGCCAGTTCTCCAAGGTATTCCAATTCACGAGTTGCAACAGGGGTCGGGGTCGAAGGCGAAAACTCTCCAATTGTTTCCAACTTCACCGATGATAAAAACTCTTCTGATCAAGAAACGGTCAGGTTCTCCGACAGAGCTCACCGGAGCGGTGAGATTGTTGGATGCCTTGAAAAGGAGGCAGGAAGCTCTGTCAATCTTAAGGGCGGAGGAAAGGGATCGTACATTCCCCTTTCAAATTCCAAGAAGAATCCCTGTTTTTCACTTGCGATTAGAAACCAGAGGACAAAACATGGCAGATCGCCTTATCGCAACCTTCATCTCTCAGGAAGCTGTGGTGGGGATGCAATTGCAGATCAGATATCATCGATTTCTACAGGGGCCGAGGGAAATTGTGGCTCAGATGACCCCGTTATCTCTAGAGGATGTATTGCCGATAGGGATGGGAGAGTTTTGGAGGGACTGGGAAGTGTATTATCTACCTTCGAACCCTCAGCCGACTGATCGTCCTTCAGTCACTCTTCAGCGGCCTTTGCCAAATTTGAAGATGAAGTTCATCCTTTGGAATGTAAGGGGGGCTTGTAGAGATGAGTTCATTCCGCATGCTCGACATTTGGTGAATATCCATCGTCCAACGGTTTTCGTGTTTCTTGAGACTAAATCTGATGATTTGAGAGCTAGGCAAATAATGTTGCAGTTAGGTTTTCATGATTTTAAAGCTATTGAAGCCAATGATAAAAGAGGTGGAATATGGCTTTTTTGGAGGAATGTTGTCGACGTTGCTGATTTTAAAGAGGATTTCTCCTTTTTTTCATGCCTTATTTCACTTTAAAAATATGAATAAGGAAGCTTTGATCACTAGGATGCATGCTCCGTCCACTCGTAAAGAAAGACATGAGATGTGGAGGGACATGCAAGTTGATTTACCTCCTCCAAATACTCCCTGGCTCCTATTTGGGGATTTAAATGAAGTCACTTCTCAGTCTGAGAAGTTTGGAGGGCGTGGTTTTAGACATGCTCAGTGTAGAGATATGAACAATTTCACTAATGCCGCTGGTCTTTTTGATATGGGGTATAATGGTAATCCCTTCACTTGGAGTAATGCTAGAGAAGGAGCTACTCTAATTAGGCAGAGGCTAGATCGTGCTCTAGATAATGCTGCTTGGGTGGAGCAATTCCCGCATACTAATTAAGGTATTCCATTTACCATTTACATATTCAGATCATTCCCCTATTTTAATTAATTGTACTAACCCTAGGTTGAATGGTTCTTTCCCCTTGCGTTGTAAGGAAGTGTGGTTAGCTTATCCTGATTTTAAAGATTTTTTTGTTAGCAATTGGAATGAACCGTTTGATGATTATATGATAGGTATGCAAAATTTTCAAAATAAAATAAAGGATTGGAACCATAATATTTTTGGTAATCTAAAATATAAAAAATATAGGCTTTTAGCTAGAATTGGAGGAATTCAGAAATATCTGGCTAAAAATCATTCGAGTTTCCTAATTAATTTAGAAAAAGATCTCTTAAAGGAGTTAAAGGATATTTATGATAAAGAGAGAATTATTTGGGCACAAAAGGCTGGAATTAATTGGCGCAAAAATGGTGATCTAAATACAAAATATTTTCACATTGTTGCCAATATTAAAAAAGTAGAGGAAAAATTTTATGCCTTAAAGATTCTAATGGAAATTGGATTAGTGATGATTCAATTTTGAAAAATATGGCAACTGATTTTTATAAAAATATTTTCCAGTCTAAAATTAATAATAGGGGGGTTCTGGTAGTTTTAGCTCTATTAATAAGCTTTCGATAAGTGATAATATTTGTTTAGCTACCTTCGTTCCTAATTTGGAGGAGGTTAGAGCTTGCTTATTTAATATGGAGCCAATGAAGTGTCCTGGTCCAGATGGTGTGCAGCCTAGATTTTTTCAAGCAAATTGGGACTTTTTGGGAAAGATTCTTCATAAGGTTTGTGCTGATAGTTTTGTTAATAGTTTCTTTAACCCAGATATTAATAAATCTTATATTTCTTTGATTCCTAAGGTGAAAAATCCAGAAAATTTAACCCAGTTTAGGCCTATAGGGCTTTGTAACACTGTGTATAAATTGAATACTAAAATTATTTTCACTAAGCTTCGTTCCTTTTTGAATAAATTGGTTAGTCCCTTACAATCTAGTTTTATTCAAGGGAGAGGGATTGAAGATAATGTGATAATCATCAAAGAAATGTCACATATGTTCCATAAGGCTAGAGTTGGGAAAAATATTATGGCTCTTAAACTTGATTTAACAAAGGCTTATGATAGCCTTGAATGGAATTTCATTGAGGAAACTCTAATTGGTTTCAATTTTCCAAGAAAGTTAGGCTAATTATGTTTTGCATTTCTTCTCCTCAAATCTCGGTTTTATGGAATGGAGAAATAACTACGGAATTTAAGCCAACAAGAGGAATCCGACAAGGTGATCCAATGTCTTCTTATATTTTTGTTTTGTGCTTAGAAAGGTTATCTCTAATGATAGAAGACAAGGTTAATCAGAATTTTTGGAAGCCAATTAAGGTAACAAATTCAATCTCTCTGTCTCATATTTTTTATGCAGATGATGTGTTCCTTTTTGGACATGCATCTAAGAGTAACATTCAAATAATCATGCAAGTGTTACAGGAATTTGGGGATATTTCGGGCTTAAGAGTTAATCAAAGCAAATCAACTGTTATTTTCCCTAGAAAAATGAATCACAATATAAGAAAAGATTTAATCACATAATTTGATTTCACTTCTACTACCTCTTTTGGTAAATATTTAGGAGTTGAAATTCATCCTAATAAATTGAAAAGATGTGATTATTTTGGTTTGCTTGATAAAACTTTCAATCAGATTAAAGGATGGCAATCCAAATTATTAAACATGGCAGGTAGGTGTACATTGGTTAAATCTGTGTTATCCTCTTTCCCTGTTTATTTGATGCAAACTAGCTTACTTCCTATTTCTGTTTGTGAGGATATTGAGAGGAATTGTCGAAAATTCTTGTGGAATAAAGTTGATGAAACCAAGTATTCTACTAGATTAGGTTGGAATCATGTTACTAAGCCTATGCAAATTGGGGGCTTAGGGATAAGAAGATTATAATTGTGGAACATTGCTTTCATGGCTAAGTTAGGATGGATCATCCTAACTAAACCTCATAAGTTATGGGTTAGGATCTTTAATGAAAAATATTTAAGGAAAAAAGGTTTATTTGAATGTCATGCTAGCCCTAATCACTCTCAAATTTGGAAAGACATTTTGAAAGGGAGAGAATTACTAGCTTCGGGCTTAAGGGTTGGTATAGGTAATGGGGTTTCTACCTCTTTGTGGCATCATCATTGGATAGGAAACTCACCCTTGAAGGATGTTATCACAAGTCCTATCCCTCCTCATATGAATCTATGGAAGGTTTCTAATATAATAAAGGATAAGTCTTGGTATCTTAAGGATATTGAACATCTTCTCCCTTTTCATGTAATTAATTTGATTAAAGCTACTCCTTTACCTAAGTATACGGTTATGGAAGATTTTATTACTTGGGATTTGAGTAAGGATGGAATATTTAATGTTCGATCAGCTTATAATTTTCTATTGAAAGGAAGGTGTACTGCTTCTTTTAATGTTAATTCTTGGAAGAGTATTTGGAAGATTCATGCCCCCTTTAAATATAGGATGTTTTTGTGGAATTGTGCTCATTCTATATTGCCAGTGGCTGAAACTTTAGCCACCTTCATGCCCTTGATTTCTCCTATATGCTCTAGATGCAATATTTATTCTGAATCACACATTCATATCTTTAGAGATTGTTTTTCTTCTTTGATATTATGGAATGATATATTTGCCAAAGTTTATCTTCCAAATAATTTTGATTTCATTATTTTTAAAAACTCATCTTGGAAGATATGGATAAATTATAATCTTGGTATTGATAAAAAATGGAAATTGATTTTTGTTACAGCTTTGTGGCATCTATGGTTGCATAGAAATTCCACAATCTTTGAAGAAAAAATAATAGGACCAATTTCACTCTTCACAAAATTCTTCTTTGATTTTAAACTTTGAAATGGTCCATTACAGGATTCAAACAAAAGGAAGGGCAAGGACAAGGTATCCTCAAGTTCAGTGTGGGAGGCTCCAAGGGAGGGGTACTTCAAAATTAACACTGATGGGGCATGGATGAATTCAGCGGTTTCCTCAGGAGGGGGGGTGATTAGAAGATCTGATGGCTCTTGGTATGTGGGGTTTTCATGCAAATATGACTCCATCTCTCCTTTCTTAACTGAATTGTATGCTTTGAATGACGGTTTATCCATTGCTGAAGATTTGAACATCAAGAAGGTCATAGTAGAAACTGATGCGAAAGCTCTTCGTGATATGCTCCTGACTACTGGTCCCAATCCTCATCACGAGCTTGCAGCAGCTATCTGTGACGTTGCTGCTGTCTTGGCCACTTTTGAAGTTGCTGTTGTCACTCATATCCCTCGTGAAAACAATGAATTAGCTCACTGTCTCGCAATTCATGGAAGGGAGATGGCTGTTGGATATAAGACACATTATTTAGTTTCGGATTGTGTCTCAGATTTGTATGAAATGGAGAAAGCACGAGTTGCATCAGCTTCAAACCAGCAGATCTGATGCTCAAGTTGTCTTTGCTATGGATGTCTTTAGTTTTTGATGGTCTTAGTATAAATGTGGATAGTTTTTGGGACTTTCTGTGATGTACATATTCATCTCCTTAGGAGATTAATTTCGAATGTATGGTTAGCTTATTATATAAGCAGCTTTTGTAGTTACATCAATTTTCATTGTAAAAATTATGAGATGTACTTTGTAAATATTAAGGCTTTAGTCTTTTAATCTAATATATCTCCTATTTCTGTAAAAAAAAAAAAAAAGTAAAGAGAGGGTCGGAGGGGTGGAAGTGATGCCCACTTAAACTCAAAATATGCTATACCAATGGAGTCTTGATCGACTTGACTTAATAAAGAGTAAGAACAAGGGTCTATATACGATAGGTTACAAGTTTAAACTTTTTATACCTTAATTTGTAATTTTCTCTCTCTATATAATTCATTTATTATACAAGAATGAATTATAAAACAACAAATCAAGCCGTTTTTATATTGGAATTATTATGAATTATAAAACAACAATCAATTATACACATAAAGATAAGATCATCAACACCAATTGTATAATGTATATATATACTTTGTTCAATTATATATATACAACTCTTTCTGTCTTAATTTACTTGTTACATGGTCATTTGTACTCCATATAAAATTTTATGAAAGTACTAAAAGAAAAATGAGTGGGCTAAGGTGGACCCCAACTCAAGAGAAAGAAGTACTACACATGATGAAGATAATACTACCTCCGATTTTTTTTTTTAATTGCGCATAAAAAAAATCGGAGGTAGTATACAAGTAACTAGGACTATATAATGAAATTATTTGAAAATAGAGTGAGTAAAATGAGACGGTGAGTGTATTGTTACTTAAAAACACCGTTACATTTCCTCTTGACAACTTCAACTGAGTTTAACATTTATTGTAACTTTGGTTATAATCCATTGCCAAGGCCCAAGGTATCTCCTGTCTTGCATGCACTCCTTGGCTTTATACAATATTTTCTGGAAATATCTGCTCATGTACAAAAATGTTATGTTATGTAATTAACTAAACATATTATGTGACATTTATATTATAATAAATATATCTTAGCTAGGTTATAATGTTAATTATAAATTAATATGAGGAGATATAACAAATATGTAGATGATCATTACCTTGAAATCATGTCTCAAGCTTGCAGCTCTAGGGTGGTTCATCTCTGTACTTGTACTTGGAGCCCTTCTTTCGCTACGAAAACGCCGAAGGCTTACACTTCTAATCTTTATCTCCCCTCTATGAGTTGTTAATTCATCTAACAATTCAGAATCTGAAATTTCATCTTCTGCTTCTTCTTCTTCTTCATTATTGCCATTGTTGGCTTCATTATTGGTATTAACATCTTCCTGTTTATTGTATTTAGCATGCATTATAGTGAGCAAAACGTATATGGAGTGTTGAATGTTGATAACTTTTAATAATGTAACAAAATCAATTCAATTTTTTGATTTGTAAATCCATTTTCAAGAGATTAATTCGGAACATAAGAGATAATTCTTATGTTAGAAAACATAAGAGATAATTCGGAACATAAAAATAATTCATTCAATAAATATATACTTCGTATATATGTAAGCTTTAAAAACTAAATAAATATTCAAATAATTATAAAAATTGGGTGCAAAGAACAAGACTTCATTTAACATTATTAGTGAAAAAATAGTTTCATTTAAAGATGGCCGCACCAGTCAGGCTTGGGCCTAGGCCGTGCATGAGCCGTCCAATCTAACCTTTTGAAAACATCAACATAACATGGCATATAGCAAACTAAAGTCATGAGCCAAGCCAAACAGATACTAGATTAAACACAACTCACAACCATCATTAGTTTTAATGTTATTTTTAAGCGCGAACAAATTAAATTAAAGTGAGTATTATTTAAAACTGTGTTTTAAATTAATTTATTATATTTAACAATATTACGAACATACCTTGAAAGAGAGGGGTATACGCCTTGAAGTGCCTAGGATTTCTTCATACTCATGAGAATCAAGTTCGTGCAAGTAGTGTGACCCAAAAAATTTGGGTAACAAAACCTGCCTTATTATGATAAGAAAAACGAAAGGCAAGGGAAAGATTATTCCAACTAAAGGTATCCAAGTCATGCCGTAACAAATGAGCAAGTACGTCAATTGGAACAATGTAAAAGCCAAAATCCATCTAAATGGCACTGTTTCCACGTACGAAGCATGATTCCTAGCCAAAATCCTGCCAAAATTTACAAATCAAACATTATTGGTCATACACGCGGACCAGCTTAATTGACACATATAATTTTTAACCACATTATTTTGAGACAAGGTTAGTCAGACAAATTTATCATGTTCAAACGCCAAAAGAAAGAAAAAAAATGTAGGACAACTCACCTGTGTAATCTGCTTTTATTAACAAAGATAAGTCGGATTCTATCCCAAAACTGGTTTCCGGGGAGACTATCAATAGCCACATACGCGATGTACCCCCAAAGAAGCGAAGATGGCAATCGCTTGAGAGCAGGCATCGCGAAAACTGCAGCTCCAAGGAGAAGAGATTGCAATAGATTGCTCAATCTTTGTTCATTTACTCGAACCGGTATATGGTTCTCAATGTGCTTATCAGGGTCAAATGTTGTTTTACCATCACTTTCTCCCTTCATCACTACTTCCTTTAAATTTTCTAGCTCTTTAACCACTCTATCCATCTACAAAATATTGATGACAAATAAAACATTTTATTAATCATAAAATTTAATCCAAATTAGTCTTTTTTTTTTTATAAGTACTAATACAAATGAAATCTTACCGATTTGTTCCTCTCCATTTCTAGGAAAACAGCTTGCATATTGCCATAAATTTCAGAAGTACTAGCATTTTTATGTATGCTTTCTTTGGCACTTTCGACCATCTTTTTTCGAATAAACTGTCTTTTGAGGACGGCGAGGCTCTTGATGTGCATAGGAGAATGAGGAAGGAGAGCATAGGAAGGAGGAAGTCCAAGCAACCCACAAATCAAAGTCTGTTGATCATAACCATGTATTAAGCATTATGATTTCGTTATTAGTACTAATAAGCGCGATTTTGTTTTTTTTTAAAAAAAACACTTATCCTAGCTTGTGTTAGATTACTTAAGAAGAGTGACTAACCGTTAAGCCAAGTAGAAAGAGGTCATAATGGTAGGCAGAAGGGTGCTTAAGATTGAATTCCTTTTGTTGTGCCATTTTCGAAGCGACATTGTGCTCGAAAAAGAAAAGAATTGCTACCATTGATCCTGGTATGAATGCCCCAAAGATGTATTTTGTAGGCACATCCCCCATTTTCTGCAAAATTTCAAGTAGCTTGATTTATGAGATTATTAGTCATCAAAACACATAATATAAGCACTAATTATTAATTTTGGTCATTTAGTTAGTTATATGACTAGCTAAATTACTTACTGGAAAATTTAATTAACGGCTTATTTGATAGGTGATAATAAATGAATGATGTGACTCATATAAATATTAGAATATCTAGTGATAATGTTTACAGTGATGAAGTTACATATACGAATTGAAAGAGGAAGAGATTACGTACACTGGCAATAGTCCAAGTATCCCAAGAATCCCAAGGATGGGGACTAAATAATCTTCTAGGAATTCCAGAGGGAACTTTGCTTGGTACAGCATATGATAACCCAGCCCATATTATTATCATCAATGGAACCCCAAAATTTTTTATGAAACTTCTCATCAAACCTGCATGCAAACACATCAAATACAATTAATTAAATTAATCCTTATAATTGTGTTTAACTCATTTCATAAATTTTACAATAAAGGGTATTATTTGAGAAACATATATTAAATTCATTTGTTGCAAATAACAAAAAACAGAGGTAGTATGTAAACTGTATATAAATTTACTTAGTGAACTAACCTGTTCCATACAACCATGACCTTGCTTTTCTAGTTTTAAATGCAGTGTAAATAAAACCTAGAGAGAATAAAATTGCTAGCAATCCATTTGCGTACAGCCACTCAAAATTATATGCCGGGTTTGACTCGTCGTCCTTTCCCTTGGGAACTTGAAACTCGCTTACAATCCCCTGTGAAGAGAGTATCAATTATTAAATCACCTCTCAACAATATAACAAGCACGTGCAATTGTCATGCTAATAAGACATCAGACCATCTAGTCACGACGAAAAATTTAAGAGTACATATATACCCTGATAGCCTCTTGGATGAAGAGAACAGAAATCAACATCTCGATAAGTTCTTCGGCTATCCTAGTGATTCGATCAATGATAGCACACAAATTAAATATTGACATGAGCAGCAACAAAAGAGAGGTCCATACACAAACCCTGCAACACATAATCATTCATAGGATTTAATTTGAGTTGAATTATTCAAATGTGTATAAATTAATTTGGAAATATAAATGTAGAAGTGTATAAATATGTATATATGATAAGTCATGTAAATTACCATGCTGTCCAAGCCAAGAATAGAGGGTTAAGATCATCTTTTTTTTTAGCATAATTATACAAGAAAGTATACATAAGAACAGTTGGTTCTGCAACTCCTTGTATTAGAAGTGGTTGTCCCCCAAATATTGTGTGTATCAACCCACAAATTGCTGCTGAAGTTAATGTTTGCACTGAACTTAGGTTTTTTCTTCCTGTCAAGTTATTAAACAAAAATAAATATATTATTGTTGTTAGAAAATATGATTGATATGACTTTAATTTGAAATGATGCTCAGCTCAGTGCGATTTAAATCTGTGACCTATTGTACACAAGACTTTAGTTTTAATATATATAACTGATAAATATATTAGGTCCTTATAATATAACCTTATGGCTTATGGTAGCTAGGTGTAAAAATATATATATATATATATATATATATATATATATATATATATATATATATATATATATATATATATATATATATATATATATATATTAGAGATTATATTTAAAGAAACCAAACTAACCTGTTTTCTTGTTCAACAGCTCCCCAAAGGCTATAGCAGGAAGAGCCGAAGCAAAAAAGATAGAAGCAGCAGGGCCAAGTATCCTACGCCATTTGAAAACATATATATATAATTAGAATAACCGAACAAGTTTGTAGAAGTTACATTAATTTTTAAAATGATTTATCCAGCGTTAAAACAAGAATATAGAACAAAGGTAAAATATTTTAGTTGTCATCAGTTTTCAAAATGATATTAAATTTAAGTTCATAATACAACATAGTAACTTTTAAGCTCATAATACAACATATATTGAACATACATACCCTTATTAAAAAAAAAAAACGTAACAAAAAAAAAAAAAAAAGAACATACCCAATTCCATGTTTGAAGCCATTCACCCAATCCTGCTTGTAACATGCAAGTCTTCCTCTTACATCGCTTCGTATACCTTTGAAAGGAGCTTTTATATAATCCATCTTTCACCTGTAATATTTGGAGAAATTAAATAGAGAGAAAATAGTTTTTGAGTTTAAGTCGTGTTGAATTAATAGTTGAGCTCGATCAAGCTACTCAGTTTCATTAGCACCCCTATGGCCTTATATATAGCCTTATTTATGGCATCATAACGCGTTGCACTTTATAAGTCTCAAGTTTGGGGTAGCAATCATAGTTGCGTACTATTTTTGGTGGTAGTGTTAGATATGTCAACACACAAGAGTTGTGTGCGCCCAATGCTACCAGCCTACCACGACAAATACATATAGATCGACACTCCAATCATGAAACATTGTGTCAAAACATATATATGTGTAGACAGACATATAACTTGAAATTCTATGTTATATATGGGAAAAGTCAATATATTTGAATATATAAACCCTTTAAATTATGATAATTGTGCAAAAAGAGAAAAGTAAATGAATATATACTCGGTTTATATGCAAAACATTATATGAAGAATATAGTCTTTCGACTTTGACTTATGGACAAGGACAGATCTAGGTGCGGGCTTACCCTAGTCATGACTTACCTCATCATCGATCGTAATTTTTTAGTTAATCTTTAGTTTATATGTTAAACTTTTGTATATATTACACAAAAAATAGATAGTAGAGTTGGTTATATCTTCATAAATACCAATTTTATTTTATATTTAATCTGTTCTCTTACTTTATTTGTTACTTGTACTTTTATTTGTTGTTGGAAAAAGAAATTAAAGAAATTGCATGCATGCATGCAATGATGCAATCCTAGCTAGATCGATCCGTCATTGCTGATGTAAAAAGAAATAAACGAAATTACATGCATGAAATGATGCAATATGATAAAACATTAACATTTCTAAAAAGGACAAAATTTAATTTGTAAATGTCAATAAAAACGTTAAAATTATGTTAATATATACTTCGTATTGAATTCACAAAAAATGATAAATTTTCTATATATGTTGAATTATGTTAATTAAAAAAGCAACCTTCAATCACTGTCTAGCTTAGAAAACTATGTCAAATCATACAGAACCTACACCCATTTTCTTATAACTTGCCATCAATCTATCTACAATAACATACATGCATATATACAATGTGAAGCATATAGCCTTTACAAGTTTGGTTCGAACAAATACCCTTATTATTAACCAATAAGTGTACAAAACACGTGTGACGTATCATGTATGCACCTCTAACTTGCTCAATAGTCAATATGCAAGAAGATAACAAATACTTCATAGCATACGATTTCAATATGTATGCTCCATATACTCATATACATATATAGAGTCAATAGAGACAACCAACGTCATATCATACGATTGTATATCTTATATGCTAGAGATAACCAACTATCATATCATTGTATAGCTTATGTTAGAGAGAACCAACGTCATAATATAGCATACAATTTCATAGCTTATGTCATACTTGTAAATAAAAGTGGCAAGAAAAAAAATTAAAAGCTTACGTATAATGCATACCTTATTCACAGTTAGGTTGAAGACTACGAAAATAGATAAGATGGGAGTTAATTTTGAGGAGAAGATAAACGAATTGAAGGTGTGAAAGTGTGAAGAATGCAAAGGATCTTACATTGGTTTATATAGACTGCTGATAACAGGTTGATAGCGGACTATTATTAGCAAAATCTTTTAATGGACTAATTCTACTACGATTTTTTTTTTTTTTTACAAAAACAGATTTATATCCTCATACGGCATTATTAATAATTACTTGGTATTATTTACTCCTACTTCTAAGGAGTCCTGCCCACTAACCCGATCCGTGTGTAATTTTTATCTAACTTTAAAAGTACGTGGCTGTTCACACCGTATGGCCAGGTATAATGGGGTTGCTCAGTTAGTCCTATAACTCTATAATGCCGGTATGTACTCTCTTACAGTTATAGGGGTAACTCGGTAATATAGGGGTGACTCTATCACGTATTGTTGTAGGTCTTACTTTGTTATTTAAGGGTTGCTCAATATATATAATAAGGGATTACTCTATCATCAGTGTTAATATATAGGGGCTACATACTCTATTAATGTTATAAGGATTATTAATTTGTGTTTTTATAAGTGGCTACATATTATGATCAGTTATATAGCGCAAAAAATACTCGATTTCTTTATACTATTATTTCGACTGCATAAAATAAAATAAGAGACAATATTACATATATGAATCGAAAATTCGTATTCTATCTACTCTGTAATTCTTTATAATGTTTTTGTTTGGAACTATTTACAACTTGAATTATCTTTTAATTTATTTCCAATAGTTTAGAAATTACATAATTATGTGGGGTTTTCCTAAATTATCTCAACGAGTGTATTAATATTATCAATTTTTTTTCTAATTTTTTTCTAATATGTAATGACTTTAGATACTAAATGATAACATGTGCAATGACCAAATATAAATATTCACATTATTTAGGAAATTAAAATTCATTATAGTATGACATTCACAAAGCATTACAAAACGAGTACTTTGAATTAACGATATGACAAGTTTGAAATGGCAATTGAATAAAAAATAACATCAAATAATTTCGTTTATTGAAAAGTATATATGCCCTCGAAAGCATAGAAAGTTAAACAGTTGACTACTTCGTATAATTTTACTTTGCAAAAATATAATTTCCAAACATATTGAATAGTAAATATGTTCTCGAAAAGCATAGAAGTTTTACAAAGTTAAAAAGCTGACTAAATCCATCTTCTTGGGAAAAATCATTATTGTACAAAATTCAATAATTAGTTTCATTAACCGTCACTTTATGTAGTTAAACTTACATTAAGTTGATAGTTATCAAACTCTTTTATACTATAATTAGCAATAATTCCAACTATATAGCTCTATTCCAAATCGGGAATAGCCGTTAGTATATATATACAGGGTATAATTGTAATTTAGGAGAAAAAATAAGTGGTAGAGCCGTGTAGAAGAGATACAAGTAAATATTTGCCGTTAAGAAGATTATTGGCCTAGATTACTATACTTATGGACTTGTGGTTGCAATGAAAACTAATCATATGTCAACCATCCGTTTAGATTTTTTTTTTTTTTTTTTTTTGATGGAATGCTTAGAATCGGTTTTTATACAAAGAACTTTATTAGTTGTCTTATTGAATTTGGATGTTCGAATCGGGTATGATGAGGTCGGGTCCGGTTCATTTTTAAAAGTTGAGTCATGTTAAATTATTATGTTCAAGCGAGTTGAAATCTGAATCGGATATTTTTCGAATTGGATGTGATTTTAACTAACACCTCTACATATTCGTACCATATTTACACTTTATGGGGTATATAAAACCTTCTAATCGTAACATCATCTACTTGATTTTTGGTATTTGCTCATATGCCTCGGAAAATAACTAAATTCTTGTTCTCCTTACCTTATTTTTGTTTAAATGAAAACGTTTTTGTTGAACTTAAATAATTTAAACTGATTAAAAATTATTTTTACAAATTCTATTATATTTGTTCTTTAAAATTACTATATTTTACTAATTAGCTAGAACTTATTCTTATTGAATTAGAACATATTTTACTAAATCGAAATTATTAAGTAGGATGATTAAAGTTTGTATTATTTATAAGAATGTCAGTGTAAAAAGTACAAACATATATCAAGTATGTGCTCTCCAAACAAATTTGCTTATTCCACATGATTATTTATATTTTGAACTAAAAAATAAACATTAAGATGATTCCAACAAGATCTTGGCAACACAAATATGAAATATTGTATTTTAATTTGTATATATAGTATCTACATTTTAGAATTACTAATACGGTTTGATTGACTTTCTGCATTGTTCATATACCGACTCTAATTATAGGGTTTTTTTTTCCTAATGGAGTATCCAAAGTCAAGGTTATCGTGTAAAATAATTGACATAAAGTTTCACAATCAATTTTAATTTTTTTTTGTACTAATATTCAATCATGATAATAATTATTTCGTATCAAAGTAGTGCATTAGCAAATGTGTCATGTTTGATTGTGTTAGTAATTCAGGAATTAACAAAGTATATTGACTTCTATTCATGCTCAATATTTCTCTGTTATCCAATTGAATATTTCAACCAACAACTTGAAAAAATAAGAAGAAAAAGAAACACAATGAAGTCTTACATTTTCTAAACTAATTAACATCTAGTGGTTGATTATAGGGACATGCTTGAAATATACAAATCAAATTAAATTTCTAACTACGACTCTACAATTTTATCATTCAATCAGTCAAAGCCGTAATCTCATAAATTTTACCATTAAAAAGCCAAAAAAATAAGCATCGTAGTTTTACCAAATAGTTACACATTTACACTAGTGGAAAAAGACCTTATATATACGGTAAAAAATGAGCTTAATGTTGTATTTTTTGTGCCATGTATACAGTTAGCCACTTAGCCAATAGTCAAAGCAGGACAAGCACAACACTCACACCCTTCACAAAATGTTTTGGTTCAAACCCAAAATCATAGCAGTTGGTAGTTCATATATTGCGGTTCAAACCAAAAATCATTGCATAAGATGCCTCATATAAGTTTTTACGATTCATGCCAAAATTCGGAGCATTTAAGGCCTTATATGAATAAATGATATTGCACCTTTTAGCATGAAACACAACATTTGCATGATAAGTAGCAAATAAAAAACATAGTGGATATTCTATGAAGTACTCGTATATGCTTAACACTTCTTTTTGTTTACTCTATTTTCTTGATTTGTCCTTTAAAAAAAAAAAAAAAAAAAAAAATTCGTGCTATATATAACTAGTTATATCGCTTTGCTCTCACATATATACATTATACGTGTGGAGTAGTTCCATAAATTTACTCTGATCTCATCTATCAAATTCACCTAATTAGAAGTTAATTAATTAACAAAACCTAATACCTATAGACCGAGTACTAGTACATCTGAAAGTGCACCCTATTCCTCAAGTTAGAAAAAACTAAAGGGAAATTGACTATTGAGGCATCTAGCAGACTAGCACCATTATCTTAAGTAGCAAACACGCTACGCTAATTAAGCAAGATCTTGAGTCAAATGCATGCACTTGGCTATATATTAGGATTATGCTACAAGACCCCCGGCATATGGCCCATTTATTTAAAGGGTCCCCGGTAATCGAATACACAAATAGTCCAATATCCATTCTCGAACTAAAGCCCATCTTCCCTCTCCTTTCGCATTAAGTAAGGCTCTGTTTTCTTCAATTAACTATATAATCTCGGAATAAATTAAACGCTTAGAATTTAAATTTATTTAATTAATGAAATATTTTAGATATAAATTATTATAAATTGGTCTAATTTAATCTGAGGGCATGTTCTCATATGATTATTTTAAGTTCAGTTTAGTTTAGCTCTAATAAGTTCAGTTTAGTTCATGTGCACTTGTTACTTGTGAAGGAAATGTGTCCTCGACTCTCGTGCAATTACTAATATGATATGGATCGTATTATGGAGATAATAAGTTCGTTGAGTTGGGTCGTCTTTACGCCTTGCTAGAGACCAATATTGATCATTGGGTTAAACTAATGCCAACTAAATGGATCCTATGAGATCACACATTACAGTGTTAGGTCGAACAAGAATACCGAGTCCAAAAGTTGGGCTTAGTGAATGACTGGCCATAAGGAGTAAGATAGGAATAAGTCTTGCCCTAATTAGATAATATGATTATATATAACAAAGGGATTGGGGAAAAATATAACGACGTTCATCTCTCATAAAGAAACAACGTAATATTTTTCCCTTCCTCTCTCTCTACAATCGGTTAGAAACTCTCCATAGAAGAGGAGATTAATCTCTCCCGTCCAACTAGCATTGGTGCAGGTTCGATCTACACTTGTGGACCAATATTAGAGGAGCAACAATTGGGGCTCTAATCTCCGCCAGAAGGTAGAAGAAAGCTTGGGAATTCATGCATCAAAGGGTAATTCTAAACTATTATGTGATCCTTTATTTATATATGCATGAGATCCTGTTTAGGTGCATATGAATGAGATTCATGAAATTCCGCTCAGAATACCTAAAACCCAACAACTTGTTAGTCATGTATTAGAGTAAGATGAAGAGAACGAAGTGAAGAGAGCGCCTTAAATGTAATTGCCCTAATTCTTAGGGTTTAAGAGTGCAAAAGGTGATTTTGAGTTGGGGACTTTCATGGTGCTTTGAAAGCTTGCATATAAACTACATTGTTCTTCATAAAAAAATTACTCTATAGTGGATAGATAGGCGGGTTTTTTTCTCTCAGTTCTTGGGTGCCCATAGTAAATTCTCCTTGTCTTGTTTATTGCTTTTTTTCCCCCTATTTTCATTGTTGTTAATTATCGTTAATCACAAAGTAGTACATTCATTAATCTAACAATGAAAAGCGTGTATACAATCATCATTATTATAAAAAGTAACTTTAAAAGCTCCCTATCAACTTATGTACGTAGTATGTGGTTGGCCACACTATGCGAACAATCATATAGGTTACCTTAATTTGTTAGTGTTATAAGAGTCACTTGATCAGTATTACAGAGGTTAGTTCATCAATACTATATAGGTTACTTAGTGAGTGTTATAGGATTTATTTTACTCTCTATTTTTTTACAAGTAGCCACATGGTGTGATATACTGATATGTCACGTAAAAACGCGTTGTTTGTAAAATATTCAAACTAAATTACTAGTATCCAAAGATTAATCTTATTCTTTAAAGTTTATTTAAATTCTCAATTATCATTGGTTAGATTTGCTGTCACATATTGCAAACAAAAATCAATCAAATTCTCAAATTGAAGAAAAATTTCCTTCAATTCAAAGTTAACAAATCAATTAAGGAGTAATTAATACAATAAAAGTATTACTCGTAATAAAATAGAAATGAAAATGAAAATATTTAAAAGGCGCAGCTCCAAATCTCACAATCACTTCTGAACAAACTCTCTCTCTTTCTTCCACACTCGCTCTTTTGCTCGGAGATCTACCATTTCTCCACCTTCCGATTCGATTCATCCCAAGTAAGCCATTTTCTCTCTCCTCTTTTCTTTTTCTCGCCGAATTAATTTCAGTTTGAGATCTATCATTGTTGATTTGATTGATTATATTTATGATTGTTTCATTGGATCTGATTTTTCGTGATTTATATTGTTTGAATTTTGTGATTTTCGAATGAATTTGTTTGATTTAGTGTTAATTTGATCAGAGTTGTTTGATTAGGGTTTTTTGGATTAGAAATTTCGAGAATATATCGTAAATCAGTTAATTTTATACCGCATTCGTGATTTCTAATCGGATAATAGTGTTTTTTTTGTCAATTGTTTTGGTGATCTAGATATTACAGCCATAGATCTTCTGCATTGCTAACTGTTAGGGTTTTGAATTATGCTTATTAATTTATGACATTGTATGTATTGCAGGAGGTTTGCGTGAATTTGTCTTTCGTTTTCAATTGATTTTGAGCTGTTGGATTTTGTGAGGCGTAATCATGGTAAGTCAATTCCTTCGCAGTTCCATTTTAATTGGATGAAATTGCCAATGTTGTGTGGCTTTGCGTTTATCTATAATTTGCTTGATTTCGAAGTGATTTTGGATGAAGCTTATGAAATGGTATTAAGCCGAATTATCTTGATTGTTTCTGTTTGACTCAACCGAACAGCATATAAAGTCTACTTTGACATTAAATCTGTCAAACGTCCGATACTGCTCTGTTGCTGATAAGGTTTTAGTGTGCAAGGAATACTGCTTTTATACGTATTTTAGACAAGAATGACCGTTGTTTGGGATCTCTAGCTAAATTGTTTACCTTTTGCCTTCTTGTACGAGGTGCACTAGAATTGGAGTTAATTTTCTCTTTGTTTTGTCACATTCGATTTTCAATTTGTTGAAAGTTGAAGCATTATATATTAAGCACATGACCTTCACTTTGCCCAGCTTCTAAAGATGTTTTGGTATCTTGGGGGGGGGGGGGTAAATGAAATGGAAGCGACTAAGCGAGTACCTTTACATCATTTATTTAGTGAAGAAAAGTTGAGAATTTCTTTTTTTTTGGGGGCCATCAGAGTGCCTGATTGTGTGATTAACAAACAGGATTTTGCTAGCTTGTTAGATGATGTGACAAATTATAAGTTTCTTTCTGCATATTTTATCTGGCATTATTGTTGATTGTATGATTCTTGATGATGCAGGTTGTTCTTGCCGCCTCCATCATCAGTAAATCTGGCAAAGGTAAGATACATGTCTGTTCAATTAATATGCGCTCATTGAATCTCATGCGCCTTTTTTTGTTTGCATTTTTTGGTGTTTTTTTTTTTTTTTACAAGGAGTATAAGCTATTGTCTTCAGACTTCTCATACCCTAGTTCTTTATTAGTTTTTCAATTATATATCTTTGAGCTTTCCTCAATTCTCATGTTTCTAATGGTGCCTGACTGGTTTGCAGGTCATTGGTCAGTAGTCATATTAGCTATTCTTATATGATTCATATCTAAGCTTATTCCTCTAATTTTATTGCTTCTTTTCATCATTCTTAATTTGTTATATTAACCCAGCCTGCCATCGAACTGTCAAATTTCTCTCTAAGAATAACACAACAGCCAAATTTTTTTGCTGTTATTTTTGTGCATTTATTCTGGATTTCCAACGTTCTAATTTGATTGTCTACTCTTCAACTCTTGGTTCAGTTGACTTTGCTTGTTGCTTCTAACCATAGTCCATACAGTTCAATATTGTGATTCTTTAATTCTTGTCAGGATAAACATTTACGTGTCTTCAAATATATCTGATGTACCGTGTTAAAAAAAATGTGCCTTAGGTGATAGGTGTTTAGGGTAGAGCGCTTTTTTTGCTCTAGGAAAGGTGCATTCAAAGAGGCGTGCTTAAAGCACATGAGGCACACTTCAGTAAATTTTTATAGTTTATATTATATAAAGGAACACGCTTATGCGCAGAAGGACCTTTATTGCTCTAGTGCACCTTGAGCTTTTTTATATGTTGATGATGTATGCAGTTCCATAGATCCTTTGTAGTTTTGAAGTTTTTGCATTGTGTTTTGTTTCAGTTTAATTATAAATAAATGCAGATTTGGAGGAATCTCACTATTGATGCTTAGTCTAGATTAGAATTAGTGCCTGCATATAGCTGAAAATATGCTTGTGGCTCTTTAGTTTCCGTTCTTTGCTCATTGAAGGTATCGTAGGACATGGTTCGTGGATAGCATGGAAATAGGTGTTGCAAGCATAATTTTTTGCAGTTAGAATATTTGATGAAACTTTGTTTCTGTGTTTATGTCTGACTTTTGTTGTAGTGGGATTAATTCTTTTTCCAACTTCCTTGCAGCTCTTGTCTCCAGGCAATTTGTGGACATGAGTCGCATAAGAATTGAAGGCCTCCTTGCTGCCTTTCCTAAGCTGGTTGGGACTGGAAAGCAGCATACTTATGTTGAGACTGAAAATGTCCGATACGTTTACCAACCTATTGAAGCTCTTTTCTTGCTTGTGGTTACTAACAAGCAAAGTAATATTTTGGAGGACTTGGAGACTTTACGAATGCTTTCTAAACTTGTATCCTTCATATGTGCTTCCTCAGACTATGAGCTCACAATTTACTTCAATTTTTGTTGACTAAATTGCTGGAAACTAGGTTGATTTCCTTTCTTACTTATGTGCATGTCCGTGCTGCTGTTATTCTTGTTTTTGTATGTTCTATTGCTCCTTCAGTACTATAAAGCTCCTCCTCTTTCATGTTGCTGGATGTGATTTTAGTCAAATCTTACTGTCTTATGAGTGTTATTCCTTAAGCATGCAAAGGTACCAGAATATGCTTACTCTTTAGATGAAGAAGGAATATGTAGAGCAGCATTTGAGCTCATATTCGCCTTTGATGAAATTATTGCCCTTGGGCACAAAGAAACTGTCACCGTTGCACAGGTGAAACAGTACTGTGAGATGGAAAGTCATGAAGAGAAGTTGCACAAGCTGGTGATTGCAAGTAAGATTAATGAAACCAAGGATATAATGAAGCGCAAAGCTAATGAAATTGAGAAAAACAAGGTATCATTTTATTTTGCCTCTCTCCCTGCCTCTGCTATTTCTATCAGTGATATACGGGCAACTGGGTGGTTGTATACATGGAGGTTTATCAATAAAATGATGTTTGACCTTGGCAGATGGAAAAGAGCAGGGGTGACAAAGGTAATTACATGTCGTCCATGGGTTCTTCAAGACTGGAAAGTACTTTCAGTGACATGAGTATATCTAGCAGCACTAGTGGATTTGGCAGTAATTCTGGGTTTGGACCGTCAACTGATCTGGATTCATTCTCCACCAAGCCAAAAGGTATGATTCAGATGCTTTATTTGATGGCTCAAGTATTTATCTTTTGACAATATCACGGTAAGGGTAAGGTTGTGATTCCTTGTGAATATTTGACTCCTTCTAGTAATTAAGGTAGGAGGTTCTTTAGAAGCTTTGGGGTGATTTTCATGTTGATTGATAGCTAGCTAGCCAGAGTGAACAAAAATAATAACGCATGAGTATTTCGTACTTCCTCTATTTCATAATTATTTGACATATTTCATTAGGCATGTAACATGTTTGCCAATGCATACTTTCAAATATTAATATCTTTGATTATGTATAACAAAAAATATAAAATTTTGATATTTGGATAGACGTTGAGACAAATCAAACAAGAATCCACACGACTATGTTTGTTTCTTGTGAATAAACCACGCAATGACGTCAAATTAACATATGTGAATAGTAGTGCTGAAAGTCAAAAGGTGTTGACTAAAAAGAAATGGAGGAAGTATATATAATGTGAAGGGGCGATTACACAATATTCTCATATTTTTAAAGCTGACTTTATAAATTCTGACTCTGTTGGTTTGTTGTCAATACTTGCATCATTTGAAGTATATGGCTATCCAATTGTTACACATCTAGAAAGTACTGCCAACTGTATAAATTAAGGTTTAGTTGTTTGGGGTCTGATATCGTGTCTCTGTCATATCAAAGGTTGACATAAATGAATCACAGTCTTAACTGTTGATCTTGCTTGTATGATGTTTTTTCTGTACATGATACATTCTTTGGCTTGTTCTGTTATTCTTAGTAAAGTGGTGACCTGATTTTCACTCTACCACTGCTGATTCTCTTTGTTTGGTTGGTGGTATCAGGTCGTCCAGCAGCTCCTGTTTCTGCTCCACAGAATTCTGGTATGAAGCTTGGTAAGTCACAAGGAACAAACAAATTCTTGGAATCCCTGAAAGCAGAAGGTGAAATGATTGTTGAGGATGTCCCACCAACATTAAGCAAATCTAAGGCTGCTGCTCCACCTCCTACTGATCCTCTAACATTGACTGTGGAGGAGAAGCTCAATGTGACGCTCAAACAAGATGGAAGTCTCAGTAACTTTGATGTACAAGGCACTCTGTCTCTTCAGATTCTTGAGGAGAAAGATGCTTTTATCCAAGTTCAGGTACTTCTTTCTGCTCCTACTTTTCTACTTGGTGGCCTTCCCAAGTCTTAACCTCCCTCTCAAGGCCATATCTCATAAATAAATTCCCAGTCTATAATTTGGCAGGTGATGAAGTTAGGAAATAAGTAATAAAATTTACTATAATACCTTAAGATTTCTTCCATGGTTAATTTGTTTCCAATCCCTTATCCCACTCATAATACATGCTCCCTGTCCCCCTCCCTAGATATTAATCTGTTGGGATAGTGGGGTTTAATCCCCATCCCATTCCCAACAAAAAAAGACTCATGCCAGCGGTTGGGAATAAAATAATAAACCAAGCCTATAGGCCTCCAAGCGAACACCCCATAATAGGATTTGTTCTGGTTTATTGTATTTAGTAGTAGTTCAGGTTGCATATGCTTCGTTTATTCTAAACTATTTATGCTAGATATCATGCTCTCTGTTATAAATGGTTTGTCTGCTATGCAATATGCAGGTTGAGTCTGGTGGCAATCCTAGTGTCTTGTTCAAAACGCACCCTAACATCAACAAAGAGCTGTATTCAAATGAGGGTATTTTGGGTCTTAAAGATCCTAACAGACCTTTTCCCACTGGCCAAGGAGATGGTGTTGGTCTTCTAAGGTGGAGAATGCAGAGTACAGATGAAACAGCTGTTCCTTTGACAAGTGAGTTTATTGCTTTGCATACTTATCTCTATAATATCTACACTTGGGCTTTTTGATTTTGTTGGTTTTCATCTTCTCATGATTTCTCTTTTATGGCAGTCAATTGCTGGCCTTCCATTTCTGGAAGTGATACTTACGTCAGCATTGAGTATGAAGCTTCAACAATGTTTGATCTACAAAATGTTGTTATCTCAGTACCCCTTCCTGCTCTTAGAGAGGCACCAAATGTAACGCAAATTGAGGGGGACTGGAGGTGAGTAAAAGTGATTAATATCATACAAAGTAATTTTTATAATCTTGGTTAAAGATGTCAAGCATGAGATCAATAGTCAGTATTCCTACTCATGGATGATTTGGCTTTCTGCTGGCATTGCTGTAGTTTTTTTTCATGCTGTCGGGGTCCAATATATGTTTAAAGTGCTGGAAACTTACGCTTTTGCATATATCTCTTTGACAGATATGATCCCAGAAATTCTGTTTTGGAGTGGTCCCTTGTTCTGATTGATGATTCTAATCGCAGGTGAGTATTTTACTATGGAGTAGTATCTCCTTTATGAAAGATAATGTAGCAACTATAAATTATGTTTTTTGGTAGAAAAAAGAGTTGAAACATTGAATACTGATCTTTTATGATGTTGCAGTGGTGCTCTGGAGTTTGTTGTGCCTGCAGCAGACTCATCTGCTTTCTTTCCCATCTCTGTGCGATTTACTGCTACAAAGACGTTCAGTGACTTAAAGGTATGGTTTTTTGATAAATACCGAACACCATTGTATATAGTCAATGTTGTACCTGATAACTTGTTCTTCCCTTTTTTTTTTAATGTTGATGCTGGGCTTGAAATATATGATTTGTGTCAATACTTGAGAATTTGTGTTATTTTTTGGAAGAGTAAACATTGATTTGGGTTTCTTTTCTTATCAGTTACTTATATGTTATGGGCTGCTTATTCTTGTTTTGTTTATGTTCTGATTTAGTTCTTGTTTTTAATATTCTTGTGATTGTGCAGGTTACCAACATTTTGCCACTAAAAGGTGGACCTCCTCCCAAATTTTCACAAAGAACCCAGCTTTGCACAGAAAACTACCAAGTCGTCTGATGTAATCACAATCTTGGCATCATTTGTCATATGGTTTTGCTTGTGCACCGTAGCATTTTAATGGATTTTTTTTCATTACATGCTTTGATTGTTCTTGCATGTAGTTAAATTGTTTACATGTGATTTATTTTTGTATTTTGTGTAGTCGCCACTGTTGAGGATTGGTTTTTATACAACTTTGTGAGGACTGGTTGAAACTAGCACATCGGAAATTTGAATAGCATCTTGTAATAGGTTAAGACTTTAAATGTTGGAAGGAAATTTTCAAGCTTTGTAAAATCTTCTCTTCCTGAAATAAACATGTGAATGAAATATAGAGTTAGGCTCTTTGTGATGGATTAAATGTATGCAATGAATAGTGAAACAGGAAGTTTAATTTGGTGGCATTCACTTAATTTCTAGTGCACCATTGTTCCTCAAAGAACGGCAACAATAGGGTGGACTTTTGTTTTGAGTGTTATCTATTAGGGTGCTGTAGCTGGTACCAATGCTGGTGATAATATGATAATTGATAATTACCATCAACGGTGACTGCCCAGCACTGGCATCGCTGAACTGCTGCCCACACGAGCTGCTGGACGAGCTAGCACGCTGCTGAATAGGGGAGTCCACAGCGAGCTGGGCTGCGGTTTGGGGCAATCTGCCGCAGCCTGGCTGCGGTACTCTCTGCTTGAGACTGTTGCTGACGGAGCTGGGCGCTGCTAACGGGAGGGGCTGGGCTTGGTGGCTGTTTTTATTTTTATTTTATTTTATTTTTTTGGTGGCTGAAGGGGAGGCATTTAGGGTGGCTAAGGAGGGAGTGGTGGCAGGAAGGTGGTAATGAGGGTAGCTGGATCTCACTAATGGAATTATTAACGGATTCCGTTATCTGGTAGCGAAATTTAAAATACAGGATTTGATAGGTAGTAAAATAAAATAAAAGTTTTGATAATAGCGAAATTCCGTTATCCCTACAATTAATCTTGGGGACCAATCACAAGATTCTTTGGTTATTGTGCCTAATCGGCTAATCCTACCCCCTTTAATTTTGGGAAGAGCAGCCAGGAAAACCGATTTGGAGGGAAACAAAATAATAAGAAAAAAAGACACTCCAAAAGCAAATAAAATTCCTACAAAAAATACTCAGCCACTTGTACCTAGTACGAGCTTGAACATGCAAAAAGAAGAAACTCAAAAGTCCTTTACAAAAGATAACCCTGGGAAAGAGAACGTACAATTTGATAAGCCATAAACTGTAATTCAGAAGAAATCAGAGGAGATTCCAGAAGAACCTTTCACCAATATCACTACCAGCATAATGAATAGATAGATGCATGCTAACATGTAATATGGTGATCATAATACTTGAATCGAACACGTGACTGAGGCTTTTGGTAAATTCTTCAATGTGTTCTCGACTGACATCTGATTTTGATATGGTATTACATATTCATCTCGAGTTAAGTATATGACTAGCTTCTCCAAAACTAATGCATGTCTTAGGAAAAACTTGGTTATCACCACTTCGCGTTCTATTCCAAAGTATTTCTTTATCACTATTCTTCTGAGATGAAATCTGCAACATATAGGAATTTCATGATCTGTACTAAAAAATTCTCGCTCCAACTGCAGTTCATTTTTTCTGGTAGGCGAATTAGCATTATCATCCTCGTTGTGTAGTCCCTATAAAAATAAGCAACAATAATAATTAAAAATTTTGTAAAACAAGTTTCGCTTAGAGTTTCAACATATGTACATAAGATAATACTAAAATAACACACACACCAACCTCTTCAAAAACAAGTGTTTCTAAGACAGGTGAACTGTTGAGAAAGGGCAACAACAGTTTATTCCAGCAATACATTTCAATTCCATCCAGCTCTAGATGTTTAAGGTTATGAAACACGGGCAGTTGATCCTTTAAGACCTTTTCATCAACCGTGTCGAATCGCTACAACCACAAGTTAGCCAACTGGTAAATTCGACAGTTGATAGAGTAGAAAAATAGTACTATAATAGCATCAAACAAATTTAGAGATAGAGACATACCGACACTAAGAAGCCCTTCAACGATAAATGTTGAACATAAGACAAGGGTTTAACAAGGCTAATTATTTGCTGAAAAGCTACTTGATACCCATCATATTCCAACATCTCAAATAAACACAGAACTGCTTTAACAAGACGATGCATTATTGATATCGAGTAACATTTTGCTAAATTATCATCGTACACAAGGTACTCAAGGTTGGGAGTATTGATAAGCACCAAGTCACTGTAATCTTGTTGAAAATTACCACACATACGCATATTTAAGCACATTCTTCGAAGGGATGTTGACGTAATAGCTGTGATTTTGGCACGGTTTGCACTGGCTGTGAATGTAAGGTCTTCGAGTACAGGGCAACTCGAGACTAGCCTTGACAGAAAGCCATCATCAGCAATAGAAGACACACACAAGAAGAGCAATTTCAAGTTTGGAAGACGATAAGATGGCATGGTAAAAACATTATCAAGGCCAATATTGAGCTCAAGCTTCAACACCTCCAATGTTTCACATGAGAAAATTGCCGGGGGCAGCTGCGTATCACCAGGATATCTCACCAGAATACAGAGGTCAAGCTCCCTAAGGCCACAAAGGGTGAATGGATAAGAGATCCACGCATTAAGTCGCGAAGAATTCAAGTCAGGGAGGCAACCTTGCCTACACTCATAGGCATAGCAACCATTATAATACAGTGTGTCAAAGTCAACACTGCTAACTTGAAGTCTAAACTTGGTAAGATACCGCGATTGGTGTGGTTGGAGTACATTATCAACAAAGCTCACGAAAGTGGGGAAACGTTGAATTGCATAGGGATGTTTCAAACAAAGAGATATAGGTGAAACATCAAAGTCGAGGCTAGTGAGCAAAGGGAATATACGCCTCAATCTCTTAGACAAGGAACAAGTAGCAGCGGCATCCTTGGTGGGTAGCAACGAAATCACCCGAATTAACAATTCATCAGGCAAATTGGTAAGCCTATCCATATACCAAGCAATACCTGCTCTGGATATAAAAAAATTAATAATTAATCGGTTAATTTAAAACCCAGACATACAAACACTGCTAGGTCTGCTACCAAATACCAAATACCATAACCCTAAGTCCCTAACCCTTGTTTCAAAAAAAAAATAAATAAAAATTTGATCAACGATAAAAGCTAGATTATGAAATTGATATTTGATGATTAGAAAGGGAAAACAAAGCTTACCACAAAAGCAGGTTCAATGGAGGATGGAGATAGGCGTATCAAAGGGGAAACTGATAGATGTTGAATGGGTTAGAGTTTCAGAGATCGTATAATAAACGTATCAGATATCCTTAAACTTATAAAGAGCTGGGCCTGTAATCCTGTATTGTTAAGGAAAAAATATTTATATAATAGAAAATTATTTGGAAAATTCTCTTTGATATCACTGTATCTTTGGAAACTTATTATTCTTAGTAAACTCTAATTTGCTATAATTATTTAATGGTGACATTAATGATTATATGTAATTATAATCTAATCATGGTTAAATTTAAAATAATTAAAAAATAAAAAACTATCCACTCCCCACCATAGCAACCCACCTCCCTCATCAGCAACCCACCCGGCCAGCCCTATCCCCTCTTTCAATTCCCGGCGCCACCCCTTCCCTTTTGTAGCAAAAGCATTGCACAAAATTTTTACAGACAATGTCCTTTCAAAATTCTACAGTGATTCCTAAAGCTTGCTAACTTGGTTAATTTTCGAGTTTATACTTTATATATGCATCCAGTATACAATCATCTACACTCCTTCTGTGTTTTTTTTAATATGTATCTCTTTAACAATTGCACTATTCACATACTATGGTTGACTTAGTTTTTTCACCTCTAAAAACTAAATAAATATTATTATATAATATATCATTAGATTTGTCATAATGTCAAGTTTCATAAAATAATAATTTTGTTACAATTTTTACTAATACACAATTAAAGATAATAACTAGCATAGTGCCCGTGCGATGCAAGGTTTATAAATCAAATTATTAAACCTGTAGGAAAAATAAAAATAAAAACAAAGGTAATTCATTTACTATTAAAGGACTAGGTTACTAATGGTCAATAAAAAAAATTAAAGGAACAGTATTTTATGTTATTTGAATTTCTTTTAATTTTTATAATGTTATTTTATTAATTGAAAATAATTGAATAATACTCCACATAGCTATATAAGAAGTGGACTAATTTATTTATATCTCCCGTTGAGAACAAACTAAAATTTTCTTATCATACCATCCGCATCAGTATCTACAATCAATCTAATATATACATGTTTTATTTACCCGAACAGATCCTCATTAAATCTAATATATACATGTTTTATTTTATTTTATTTTATTTTATTTTTTTTTTTTTTTTTTATGCAAGAAAAACAAAAGGTCATTGTAAAAGACATTGTATAGAAAATGAAAGGTCGATTAAAATTAAATTTATGTTCAAGATTATGTATTTTTTTCCAAGACAACATTTCGGCTCAGCATTCAGTATTTGTCAAGGAATACAACAAATGATAAAAGTAATTTTTACACTATTTTGTATCTTTATCAAAAACTTTTGTATTCATTCGATTACTTGAATTGAATTTAGGATAACTTGTAGACTATTTTGGGTAACTTTTATCAGTAAAGCATAAATAACTTTCATTCATTACAGGGTAGCTTTTATAATAGGTGCACAATATTTTATTGTACATCTGATTTTTTTTTAAATGTTTGTATTGATTTCATAATTGACGTCAAACTAAATTATATCGATTTTATTTAATTTTCTTAAAAAAAAAACAAACAATATTAGCCTTTCAAAATACGAAACAATTGTTTTCTTAATTATGCCACTTTAATCATATTGCTTTAAATTAGTTATTATTCTTTAACTTGACTATAAATTAAGATTGGAAAGACTTTATGTATTATTTGTAGTATTGGAAAGTATATATTTATTATAAAAAAAATTAAATCAATATTTATGTTAGGAAATCATGAAAATCTTATGCACGTATAGAAACTTGCTTTTATTGTTTGAAGTTTAACAAAAATAATTATGCTTGAATATGTAAACAATAATTATATAGATATATTTTATACTTAAGATAAGCCAATGCGAGAGTGACATTTGTCATCCTCACATTGAGGCGCTTGTCTTTTAGTATAATATATAGATAGATAGATAGATGGTCAAAGTAGTGTCTTGGCAAATGTGCCGGTCAAACTGATGCATATAAAAAAACAGAGGGAGTACTAGTGCGATGCTCGGGTTATTTATTGAATTTTAAGATAAATTTTAAAACTATCTATGTGTCAAATTTTAAATATATCATTGACACGATATATATATATATATATATATATATATATATATATATATATATATATATATATATATATATATATATATATATATATATATACATATATATATATATATATATATATACATATATATATATATATACATATATATATATATATATATACATATATATATATATACGGGGTGGTTCCGCTGAAAACAAGCTTTATGTTGAAAACAACAAATCTCAACCATTCATTATTAGCACAAAAGATCAGACGGTTCAAAATCCCCAACCTTACATATAATCATTTTAAAGGTCACTGAATACTAAATAAAGGTAATTTTTTCTAAATTGACGACATTTAGATAGAGTCACTATATATAAAAATAATGTAACTATATCAATTTTGAGTTTTTGACGATAATTACATAGAGGTCACTATATATAAAAATAAGGTAATTATTTCAAGTTATATTAATTTTGGCAATATTTACTCATACATAGGTCACTATATATAAAAATAAGGTAACAATTTCAATTTTGACGACGCTTGCATTGCACAGAGGTCACTATATATAAAAATAAGGTTACTTTATCTATTTTGTCACTTTTACACAAAGGTCACTATATATAAAAATAAGGTAACTGTATACATGAAGGTCACTATATACAAAAATAAGGTAATTATATCAATTTTAACGACATTTGCATGAAGGTCACTATGTACAAAAATAGAGTAATTATATCAATTTTGACCATATTCTCATAGAAGTCACTATTATACAAAAGTAGGGTAACTATAAAGGTCACTATATACAAAAACAAGATAACTATACCAATTTTGATGGTAACCTCCAACCAAAGTCAAGCAATACCCAATCTACGAGCCACTTGAACTCCATACCTTGCTGCCGCGGCTTCTGCATCCTCCAAGATAACTATTCTGCTTCCTCTGTCTTCTCATCACAAGCAACAACACCAAGGCCCACATATTTGTTGCCCAAAATGCGCATCCACATTCACCTTTGTGACACCCATAGTAGGTCGAATCCATGCTACAACCATAGAGAAATCTGCTGGGTGCAGCCTAAAGACTCCATCTTGGAGCTTTTTTTTTTTTTTTAGCACAAAAAGTTCTAAGGAAGTTTTTAAAGCAACTGATATTTGCTTCAGGAATTTCTTTGGAAGCACAAACACCTTTCACCAATATTACTACTAGCACAATGGATAGATAGATGTTAACATGGATATGGTGATCATAATATTTGAATCAAACACGTGACTGAGGCTTTTGGTAAATTCTTCAATGTGTTCTCGACCGACATCTGATTTTGATATGGTATTGCATTTTCATCTTGGGCTAAGTATATGACTAGCTTCTTCAAAACTAATGCATGTCTTAAGAAAAACTTGGTTATCACCACTTCGTGTTCTATTCTAAAGTATTTCTTTATCACTATTCTTCTGAGATGAAATCTGCAACATACAGGAATTTCATGATCTGTACTAAAAAATCCTCGTTCCAACACCAGTTATTCTCTAATAGACGGACGGAATACAAAACTTTCATTCTCAGTGAGTCCCTACAAAATAAACTGCTATGTTAATTACATTGCACATATGTAATTGATATCATGTACGTAATAAGATAATACTAAAACCACACACCAACCTCTTCAAAAACAAGTGTTTCTAAGACAGGTGAACAATTAAGAAAGGGCAACAACAATTTATTCCAGCATTTCACAGCAATTCTACCCAACTCTAGATGTTTAAGATTAGGAAACACCGGCAGTTGATCCTTTAAGACCTTTTCATCAACATAGTCGAACACCTACAACAAACACAGGTTTAACCAAACATTATTCCTCTTACTACCAAAGGAAGAAAACCAAAAAGATAAATTAGCTTTAGCAAACTCAGAGATTGAGACATACCTGCATTAAGTTACCGCCCAATGATAAATGTTGAACATAAGACATGGGTCTAGTGAGGTTAATAATTTTCTGAAAAGATACTTGAACCCACGACTCATCATATTCTAACATCTCAATTACCATCAGATGTGCTTTAACAAGACGCTGCATAATTGGGATCGAGTAATATTTTGCTAAATCATCACAGTAGTCAAGGTACTCCAGATTGGGAGTTTTGATATGCACCAGGACCTTGTGAATATCTGTAGATGTAGGATAATCGTACTTAGGCACAAATAAACACAATCTTCGTAGGGAAGTGGACTTGATAGCAACGATGTTGATATCATTCGAAAAGGGTTTGAATGTAAGGTCTTCAAGTACAGGGCAGCTTGAAACTAGCCTTGGCAGAAAGGCATCATCAGAAATGAAAAACACGGCCAAGAAGAGCAATTTCAAGTTAGGAAGACGATAAGATGGCATGGCCAAAACATGATCAAGACCAATGTTAAGCTCAAGCTTCAACACCTCCAATGTTTCACAAGTGAAAATAGCTGGGGGCAGCTGCGCGTCACCAGGTTTCCTCACCAGTATACAGAGGTCAAGCTCCCTAAGGCCGCCACAAAGGGTCAATGGATAAGAGATCCACGCATTTAGTTGCGGATATTTTAAAACAGGGAGGCAACCTTTGTTACACCCATCACCAATGCACTCATTAGAGTAGACTGTATCAAAGTCCCCGCTGCTAACTTGAAGTCTAAACTTGGTGAGATACCGCGATTTGTGTGCTTGGATTACATTATCAACAAAGGTGACGAAAGTGGGGAAACGTTGAATTGCATAGGGATGGTCCAAACAAAGAGATATAGGTGAAACATCAAAGTCAAGGCTCGTGATCAAAGGGAAAATACGCCTCAATCTCTTAGACAAAGCACAAGTAGCAGCAGCATACTTGGTGGGAAGCAAAGAAATGACCCGAATTAACAAATCATCAGGCAAATTGGTGAGCCTATCAACAAACATTTCATTTGTGTTGTGATTTATACGTGCTTTCAACCTCCAATCCATACGCCTTGGCTTTTATAACCAAAATTAAATTCTTCTCGCTAAAGAATATATATACAATTTTACATTGTAACAAACTTATTTAGATTTGTCTCAATGACCGTCAAATTAAAAATAAATGACTACCAAAATTTAACCTTAAAATAATTTAATTATAACCAGTATATAGTTCGGTATTCAATCCAAGTTAGAACCCTATTTGAATATTTGAATAACAAACCAAGTATAAAAACTTGAATACTCTCAGTAACCAGAAAACACCTTGAACCAGACCACATACGGGCCAATTCCCACTGTAGGGGACCGTAGAAAAATAAATAATAAAGATTGTACCTCATTCTTAACTCATGATTATCATCTCCTTACCAACATGCCAAGGACTAAGGTTTATAACGCCGAGCCTCAAACCAAGAATAAAATAATAATTTCTCAACCTTTTGATCTCATACATTGATCAAATAATCATTCACAAACTAATATATTATATCTCAACAATGGCACAGATTCCCAAATAACATTACAATTCGATCCATAAACATCTCAACTCTTAGGAAAATAATACGAATAACCCAAATATAATCAAATCTCAACCCAACATAATAATTTATATGAGTACCCCTAAAACCTCAATAATAATACTCTCTAGAGTAACAACATTAAAAAAACCTAAAATTAACACAATTAATAAAATAAATAATACAACAATTAAATCATATATCACGACATATTAACAATATATACAATGATTGATCATATAAATAACAAATCATAAAATTTATACACAATAATATGAAATACAATCAATAATCAATAATCAAACAACTCCAAGATGGCGAGTGTGATTACCTTTCGGAAACAATTAAGCAAATATTAGAACAAGCTACTCCACTGATTCACGAACATGTCGAGTAATATATACTCCACCCTCACGATTAACAAGTCAGGCACATGACTTTGTAATTTTGGAAAAAGTAATAGGTTTGCACAAATTTATCATGGAGATAATTATTTGATGCTTATAATAAAGATTAATGGCAAACAATATAGTCTCTAGCTGCCATAAACCCACGAAAACAAAATATGGAGATAAGAGAGAGATTTGATATCCAAACGGCTGCACAATATTATATATCAAAATCTTATTAGGGTTAAAATAGTTTATATACGCTTAAAAATAAAGAGTTATATTAGGGTTTTAAACCTTTCCGAACACAAAAATAAAAATATGAGATTAGGAAAGTTATTTAATAAATAAAAATAACCATTTTTTCTATGAAATATATAATATAAAATCATAAAATATTCGGGTATTACAGTTTGCAGCGCCATTGTTGACGATTAATCAACTCACTCAACAAGCAAATCTAAATCAGAAAATATCGAAGTAGAAATCACAAATTCCAAAACCAGAAATCAAATTCAAAATTAGATTTAGGGGTTTTTACAGGGATAGGTGAGTATTTCGGGGGAGGGAGGAGGGGAGGGGCGGCGAGAGGTAGGGGAGCTCCGGCAAGGGGCGACGAGGGGTGGGGGAGCTCCAGCACGGGCGGCGAGTGGTGTGGTGGATGGAAAGTGAAGGAAATATGTGGTGGTGTGGTGGTGGTGAGAATGGTGGCTTGTTTCCCTTTCTTATTCAAAACAAAACAAATATTTGGGGGGTTTTCATTCCATTTATCTTCTTTTCTTTTGTTCATTCCATTTCGATTACCTTATGCAAACCAAACAACCCCTAAGATACATTGGGGAAATTCATCTATGACATTTAAGCGCTTTTTAGTGATCAACTAGTAGGTGATTAATATAGTTGGTTTGACTCGCTAATTGTATTAACTAAATTAACTAGGTGGTTGTTGTAAATAGATGATTGTATACAAGTGTTTGAAAAATTGTTGTTTATTAGTAGTTTTTTAGTATATCAGTATATGTAAGTATGTAACAACTTCAAAAAGAGTTTTTTGAGTCCAAAAAGTTCTTTTGGTAAGCTTTTTACCAAACACTAAAATTAGCTTTTTGATAATGGTCAAACAGCTCTAATAAATTCAAGAAGCTAAAAGTTCTTCAAAAAAACTCTTTACTAAACAAGATCGACCTTAAAGTTAAACTCACTCCTATTAAGCTATTGGCCTAGGAAATAGCTTGAAACATAGTTGTAAGAAAAATTGGGGTGATGGAAATAAGCTCCTATCTTGATCAATCACAAAATATGAGCATAAAAAACAAGTTCAGCTATTTTGCAACATTTAAAATATAAAAAATCCACCGATCATATATACATTAGTCACCTTCTATGACTTCAATCATAATAGATCTGGTTTAATTTATGCCAATTAAAGATATCAAATTTTATAAACTCAGCTAATGTCAAACATGTGAAATTAGAAAGAAAGAAAAAGAGCTTAGTCGGTAGTAGTAATATTAGTTACTATACAGTAGCTAACAATTAGAAAACAGTAACATATTACAAAATTAACTAATCAAGTCTTGACCAAATATTGACAATTCAAAACATTAGTTTTCACGTTCTCAACAAGAACTTTAACAGTGTAAAACTTGAGACTGAACCAAACTTCAGTGTTTTCAAAAGTGCACCTTACATTAAAACTCCTAGGCACATTTTCCACCCACATAACTCGAACTTCATAGCTCCAAAAAATTAACTGAACTGCAAAAACTAGTAACAGGTTGAGGATGCTGCAATTCCTCCTAGCAATAGAACATCACATTCCTCACATTTTCCTTGATCTCTGGAAGGGGCTGAACCTCTGCTATTTTGTCCTTGGTCAGGTCTTTGGCACTTGTTGATTCACTATCAGACATGGTCATACCTTCAACATAATACCGAGCACGAAAAGCCAAAAGGTGTGCATAATAAGCTGGAGGAACTGCCAATCAAAGTTTATGGTTAGTGTCTCCAAACAAAGAGAGGTAATGAAAGAAAGAAACAACTTTTCCTTAATACTTACCAACAGATACTGAGCGTGTGCACCTAGCAAACCTGAAAACAGGATTCAAACACGCGAGTTCATAATCAGAAAGGAAAAACTTGTAAGTTGTAATTACATTCATTGAGAAACTAATAGTAAAAATGGGTATTTACGTGTAACACAAGCTAGGTCAGCAGCTGGAGTAAATCTGCAGTAAAATAGTTCTCGTCGTAGAGCACATGATAGTGTGTGGGTCGGCTTGTTCATGTCATTCACAATGTCAATAAAACCACAAGATTGGGTTGCAGGAAGTGAAATCAACTAGGCAGCAAAGGCACATATGATTATAGTAATATTAACTGACTTTTAAGTGGTGAATTATCATTGACTGTTAAACCTAAATTGGCAAACTAACAGACTGAAGCCAACCAAAATAACTTGCCTGTATCCCTGCATGACTCCAATGGATGGCAAATTTTGCTGTCGACCACAGTTCCTGGGATAGATAATTAATTAGGGGGGGAAGTCATCACGAGGATAACAAATAAATAGAGAGAGTATTTCACAAGAATAGCATAAATTTAGAAATATAATAACCTGGCAGAATATTGCCACTTGTATCAGTCATTTTGTTATCAACGGAGAAAAGACGGGTGTGGTGCCTTTTTTGCACAATTACAAATGTCACATGTGGTTGATAGTTCTCTTCAATGGATTCACAGGCCTTGAGAACAAAATTAATATACAATAAGTATTGAACAGAAGTAAATACTCAATAAAACCGCAGAATGCACTTTAACTGCAATTAACATATCAGACTCGCTTACTTGTTGCTACTTGCTACCAACTATATGTCACAGCATAATAATAATCAACACATTTAGAAAATTAAGCTCAGTTTTTCTATATGTCAAAAGACTGATACCTGCCGTATCACATCAACCTCATACAGAAAAACCTGGGCAAACTGGCCTTCACTTACTCCATCTCTGCCCAATAAAAAAGGAGTGACCGAGTGAGTATGAGAGAGACAACAAAGTTTTTGAGCAGCAAACGATTGAGCAACAAATTGTACCTAAAGAAGATAATTCTCTCAGGTTTCTGCTTATTATTTGCCTCCATGAAAGCTATCAGAAGTTCTCTACAAGCACAAGAGATAGATAAGAAACTCACAAGTCAGAATAATGATTTTAGCAACTTCCTGAGCAACATTTACAATTATTTTACCTAACACATGCATACAGATCCTTAATAATTTCCACCCGATGACCCTGGGCACGAACAAGCCCTCTGTACTTGGTCACCCCAGGCCAGTCCATTGAGGCAACAACCTGCAATGGCGAGTAACAATTAACAGCTGAACACCATGAATCCATAGCACTAACAAGAAAGCTAGACGACAGAGCTTGAAAAACCATACAGCTGCAATTGAGGCACTAGAATCCTCCCCTGGTTGAGCATGTGTGACATCAGCACCAAAAATTATCGTTGGACGATCAGTCAACAGGGGAATATTTCTCTGTATCGCATCACACAAGACTGTGTTGCTTCCTCCAGCCTACGGCAAACATTGGCTTAGCAGTAGGTAAGAAAAGGCTAAATTAAGTGGTTAGGTACTCACATTAGACTCGTAATTTTCAGCACTCACCTTCACATTGATTTTCAAAGCCACATTTGCAAGATACGTCACGCTACATTTTTTTGCATGCTTAGGCTGACAACATTGAGAAACTATACCGAGCTCAGTTTCACATATTCTTTTAATTTTCCCTGCATGGATACAGAAATCTCTGTTACTTTCAACCAACAAGCACAACATATACACCTAGAGAATAAACAAAGTCACAAATTCACATACCATAGGACCCAGCAACTTCTGGCAAAATAATAATTAGCAACTGCACGGTCTGCTCCTTAGCTGAATAATCTCCCACTTCTGAAAGAGCTTTCTCAATCTGAGCAGGAGGAGCAGAGCATATACGAAGAACAGGGTTCGGGGTGAAGTTCTGACAATGACAGAACAAAATCAACAAAAGGAAACATTCACACAAAGAAATTAATAATTTTCATCTATTGAATCCATACCATTCCCATGCTAGAGCACATGGCAACCAGCTTCTTGCAAAACTGCTGCACTGAAGCTCTATCTAGTCTTGAAAAACTCAGGCAAGTCCAGTGAGACACAGTAGCACCAATATACATTTTCTACAAATACAAATTGACCAGTTAGATATAAAGAATGCTGCAACCACAAGAAGGTTTTAATAGCGAAATCTTACTTTGTTAATCATGTTCCACTGGCCCACCCCTGGAGCAACTTCTCGTTCAGCTCCGCTGTCATGATACTTGAGCTACAAAATGGAAGAATTAACTTGTCAAGTCAGCAGGTGCAGGGGGTGCTTTACTAAAACAAAAGGCAAGATATAAAGTTAAACAGAAATTGTAACAACAAAACCAACATACCTTTGGTGGAGGCAATACTCGGGCATCGACAGTTACAGGCACTTCAGTTATATTCATTCCAAACTGCTCGACCATCTGATTTTCAGAGTAGCGATTGCGTTTCACCATCTTCAGAGATTAAAAAGAATGGTGATTAATAAAACCAACTGCATGTACAACAAAACCTGCAAACATTCTAGAATACAGCAGAATGACAAACTCTCTTATAAAGTTTACCTCGATGATTTCACTCTCTCTTTCAGGAGGTCTTTGGCAGGTTGCCCTAAGAAGACTAGTCACCTGGCTCTCGTTCAACTTTTTAAGGTATTTTTGACCATGAACAATATTGCAGACCTACAAGGAAGAGAAGAATTTTTATTTTAATATCATTTATGCATGATACAAAGAAAGTCAAGTAACAAGTGAATTAAAAAGGAGACCTCCATGGGCAGATAGATATGCCTCTTAGCCGACCCAATTTGGATGCATGGTAAAGCTGGATGTCTAAGCTGTATATTGTACTTGTCTTTGAAGTACTCTGCGACAGACTTGGTCTTATTACTGCTTAGAGGGGCAACATCATTATGCTTAGTATTGGATATTGCAAGTTCAAAATCCCAACTAGAAATAGTTTACATCAGATACAATAGCTGCAAACATAAGAAACCATGTACAGATGAGACAACTTGCTCGACATTATCAACTTATTTATATGCTTATAAGGCATTGTATCTACAAGCTAACAACATTGAAAATCCTGTAAGACAATTTGTTTCTATATAATGTACTTCATGTAAGGTTAGATTAAGCATCAACCCAACAAGAGGTGAGAAAAAAAAAATGTGAGAGGTAGAAGGATAACACTACACATTCCACAACAAACAATAGCAAAAATTGAGACATCAAAACACAAATGAACTTTAGTACACTCAATGTCAAACAAAACATGCTTAAAATTATAGTCCAAAATCATACTCCAGCTGGTCTGCGGGTTCACTTGACACGCCTACCACTTTGTAGCATTTCTTAAATCCTAAATGATTTGTTTCCACTATGATACCTTTGAGTGCCCTCTTGACCTGATATAAGCACAAACATAAAAGTTACAGAGAATGAAAATGATGAAATAATGGATGCAACACATGACCACTGCAACACAAGTACCACAGTACCTTGATATGATTTGCATCAGAAAAGGGCCTAGAGAAATCTCCCTCTCCCAGATTCAAATACTTAGTCACAAATTCATCAACCATTATCGGTTCATATAAGGGTGGTGCAGATGCATCTATAATATCAAAGAGTCAATCTGGTTAGCACAGGTGGAACTACAATCAGAGCCCAATACAATATTGCAACAATTTAGCCAAGAGTGTACCAATGTTTAGAGACAGGCCCATCTGGGTTGGCCTAATGCTTTGATAATACCCCCTCCAATACTCTAAACCTTCCCCAAGAGAATCCTTACCCAGTGATTCTGAAAAGAATGATCTCCCAATCAACACATAGCTACAAAAAAAAAGAAAAATTTGTTAGCATCTTAACGAGAGACAAAAAGCAACAGGAATTTATGAGAGTTAAACACTTAAAAAAAGATTGATGTATAAGAAATATTACTCTGTAGGCTTTGCTGCACGAAGAACAACATCAAGCACTTGGATGGCATCTTGGGGAGGAACTGAGGATCGACCAGCAAGGTACTCTTGCAGAAAATGTATATCAACCTCATTAGCCAGTTTGATGGTAACCTGGAATTTCTGAACCTCACTGACAATCAAACATAACAATTCAAACAAGGTTAGCGAAAACTTGTTGTATTCATAAATAGTCAACCTTTTATTTCGAAGAGATAGAAGCATAAAATACCTCTCAGAACTGCCTCTTCTTTGTTTTTCCATTTCAACAACAAAGTCCTTTGATGTGAATGGTAAAGGACCTGCAGTATAGAGGCTCTTCTTACCATCATACGCCGGAATCTTGCCCTCGAAAAATGACTTGTAATTGCGATCACGTTGAAGCTTATTCAGTATCTCTCTACTATAATTCTTGGAGGCTACCTCTGGACTGATTGACACCTGCTCCATAAACAAAACAGCATCAGTATGCCATCAAGTTTTAATAGATATCAAAGGACATAAAGTTGGTCATACTAATATTCATAGCTACAAACCATTACAAACAATCCCATTATCAAGATATGAGCGTCCTTTTGAAAAACAAATACTTAGTACAGTACTTACGAAGAATTCCAAAAGTAAACTTGCATGTTTGCATCAAGAAATAGTAGCAATTTAAATTACTGAAAAATTTGCCTCCTCATTTCACTCTTTATACTGTTATCTACAATATCTAACATAAGTGAAAGCTAGAATTAAGAATACTCCACATTATACTAAACTATAAGAGCACAGAACCAAGATGTTACTTGCCACTTTCTTACAGCATTTTACTTGTGAAAGGATAAGTGAAAGCTGCATATAAGGGGGTTAATTTTCCAGCAATGTAATGTTACAGTACCCCTTCCCTTTGCTTTGATATGATCTTGGTCTCTGCATCGATTTTTGCTGCATTTTGCGCTGTTTCCCCTTCCCTTTTCTTTGCTTCTACTTCCCCCTTCATTGCAACATCCACCTTAACATAGAAAAACATACAAAAACAGATCAATCATAATAACATAATGTTACACTAACATAAAATACACTAACAAACAAAACACCTCTTCCATCGCCATAGTAGCAGCAAGAACCCAAGTTTCGCCGCCTTCGCTGTGATTATCATCGAAGTCGACTTGAGGATCCATAGACTCAACACAATGCGGTTGATTACTCTTTTGACCCGAGAGAGGAGGTTTAACACCTTGTTGTCCTTCACCATTGTTACGGTCTTTTCCTGCACCCTGTTCCATATTTTCACTGTTTTTGGGTGTTGTTGTATTCACTTCCACCGTAACTGGCTTGTGTTCATCCGGCGGAGCGTCCGGCAGTCCAATCAGCAGTAGATAACGATCCACAGCCCAAGTGAGTTCAATCTTGTCACCCACATGTAGTTGTGGGTGATCTTTCACAAATTTGTCCCAACCCCCTTGGAAGTATCCGTAGGTACGCCGATTTTTACGCTCGATGTTGTACTCGAAGATATATACTTCACCAAACTTGTCATCTCTATTACGAGCGGGAATTTTCACCGGAGTATGGTAGGTGAAATGTTGCACTCGCCTGATGTCGTTCCTCAGGAAGGGATAGTAATTAGAGTAACGCAGCATGTTCCAGGTGATGAATGTATGTACATGCTTATGTATGACCAACTCGGTTTTATCTATCGCCGTTGCAGCTAATTCTATTAGTTTTCTGTCATCCATCCGGAAAGGATATGAAATTCCTACACATAAGGTATTAGAGATAAAAGGAGGTTCAACACCTTGTTGTCCTTCGCCATTGTCCTGTTCCATATCGTCTTCATCCGGCGGAGCGTCCGGCAGTCCAATCAGCAGTAGATAACGACCCTCAGCCCAACTGAGTTCAATCTTGTCACCCACATGTAGTTGTGGGTGATCTTTCACAAATTTATCCCAACCCCCTTGGAAGTATCCGTAGGTACGCTGATTTCTACGCTTGACGTAGTACTCGAAGGTATATACTTCACCAAACTCGTCATCTCTATTACGTCAGCGAGGGATAGTAATCAGAGTAATTCAGAAACCCAAGCAGCAAGTTGCAGATGATGAATGTATGTACATGCTTATGTATGACCAACTTGGTTTTATCTATCGCCGTTGCAGCTAATTCTATTAGTTTTCTGTCATTTATCCGGAAAGAAAGTGAAATTCCTAGACATGAGATAATCACACATAATCAATTCCATTAGACAATTCTATTAGGTCTACATTTCATACATCACACATAAGGCTCAGTAAATCAATTCCAGCAACAAATCGTTGAAATAATCAACAACAATAATTCGAAAAAATACGACAGTAATTTTCACAAAAATCAAGGAGAAAAAACCTCGAGCAGAGTACAATTTCACTATAAGACGAGCAGCGGCTTCTTTTTCTTCCCATTTCTTCAGCAACTTTTCCCAATCTACATCCTGAAATCAAATTATCACACATTTTCCGCCATGATTAGGGTTCGAAGAAAACTCCTCCAATCAAAAAAATCAAAAAAAAAAATTGAGAAAGAGGAGAGAGAAAGTGGAAACCGCAGAAGTCATGTCGACGTCTTGTTCTTCCGGCTGCTCCATTGTCGTCGTCGCTGATTTTCTCTCTCCTCTCTCTCTATCAGCAGCGGAGGAGCAGTTTGGTGTGTGTCAATGTGGAATTATTTTTATTTTTATTTTTATTTTTTACTATTATGAGAGGGGTTGAGAGATGAGTCTATTACTACTTTTTACTATCTTGTCTATCAACATATGTTTGAGATGGCCTTCCAGTTCAGCCCATTATACTACTCTTTTGATATACAGTCAGTTCAGCCCATTATACTACTCTTTTGATATACAGTCAGTTTAGTTCAGCCCATATACAGTCAGTAGTATAACCATTTTTTTTACTCTTTGATTGGTGGTGAATGAGGGAGGTGATCCTGGTTCAGTTAAGTCGAGTCTTTTGATCTTAGCTAGGATCAATGTTTAGTCATCGTTTTGAATTAGACAAGCACGATTAGTGATTAAATTAACATGTGCCTCATTTGACTGATTTGTCTAGCACAAGACTAGTGGGATGTTTTATGTATCTCGTGATATCTAACATCATTATAATATGACCTAAGTAAGTAGTATGTAACATGTATTTAGACTTAGATGGTGCATTTCACTACCCTTTCAAAACCCAGAAGTCGCGTTACTGTTTCAATTTTACAGTGTAGTGACTCTTTTATCCTTGCTTTTTTTTTTTTCTTTTTTTTTTTTTATCTTGTTGCCTTGTTGACTACTGTAAAACAAAGGAGAAAACTACTTAATTTCCTCTTCCTCTCCCGAATCTCCTCACCTCCACTCATTTGTTTGACTACATTTCCCTTTCATTTTGATTTTCCAACATAACGCTGCACCCCTTTCTTTCTCCTCCATTTAGAGGTGTACTCTGGATTCTCCATTGAAGCGACTTCCGAGCTTTCTTCTTCATTGAAGCGACTTCTGAGCTTTCTTCTCCATTGAAGCAGGTTAGACTTTTGTTTCTTCATTATATCATCGAATTTGAACTTCTCAATCTAGGGATTATCGTAAAGGGTCGGGATTAAGAGTCACCTTTGTGTAATTTTTGCTATTAAAAAAATTCTGATTAATTTTCAGAGAGGTTAAATTAATTATGTTTTCGCTGAATAAGATCAAAGAGAAAGCTGAAAAAGGATGTTAGTAGGAGGAGAAGAAGATCTGGCTTATGATGTTATTTCACGGTGCACCCCTTTTTCCTCCATTAAAGCTTAATTGTGAGCTTTCTTTTGAAGCTTCCGAGGTAAGATCTGTTTTTCTTATTAATCGGATATTATTTTAAATGTCATTATAGTCAATTTAGAGCTATTCTTAGGTGGATTATTGAGCTATTAGTTCTTATCACTGAATTATTTTTAGCGAGAAATTTCCATGTTAGAAATTTGCTCTTCATATTCCTATAGGAGAAGAATTTATTTTGATAATTGAGTCAAATTTTGTTGTTAATGTATTGCAGAATCCTTTAATGTTAGGATGAAACTATGAAAATGAATTTTTTTTTTTCGTAAAATGTGAAAATGAAATTTTGATTATTGAGTATAATTTGGTAGCTATTGTGTTGTAAAACACTTAGTGTTAGGATGAAACTATGAAAATGGAATTTTGATAATTGAGTCAATTTTGTTGCTAATGTGTTGAAGAACGCTTTTATGTTAAAATGGAACGGTGATAGTGGAATTTTTTATCAAATACTTTAATGTTAGTATGAAACTATGAAAATGGAATTTAATTTAATAATTGAGACAATTTGGGTTGATAATGTGTTGGCTGAAAAAGGATTGTATAGGCTGATGATTTGGTGGTCATTTTAGTGATTGAATCTTAGCTCCAAGCTGCAAAGGTTTAATCTCTAGATGCTCAATTATTGATGCAAGAAAATTCCATTCAATGGGTATAGAAAATGGATGATAAGAGTAGCACATAGTAGTAATGGTGGGATGCTGGGATGATTTAAAATGATATGGAAACACAAAAGAAAATATCATCCATATATGCTACCAGAATACGCGAAGGTTGTTGAGTTGCAAGCATGCTATTGCTGCAAGGCTATTTTGGAGGGCGAGTCTGTGATGAGAAGTCTCTTTAGGTATGGTAATTGGGTTGTTTGTGGTCTAATGTATCTTTTTAAGGTGCTTTGGTGACAACCCCTGTGAAAGTAATAGTTATTTACCCTGAAATTCACCTATCTGATATACCGCATTTGTTTTAGTTAATTAGTGCATTTATTTGTGGAACTAAATGCTCTCTGGGAAATGTATTTATTAAAATGGTATTTCGCAAAAAAGCTTCAACCGCCCTAAAAATTGCAGCAATCATTGAAACAGATCTGATTCTCTTTTCTCAATTCAATACTTAACCGAGAGTGTGTCAAAGTTCAAATATGACGCCAATCTTCGAGTATTTCTTATTTTGTAGAATTGGACCTGAGATGAGAAAAAAGGATTCTATGGCACCAATTACGGATATTTGCCTTCGCTTCTTCATCAGTATCCTCCTTTCAATCATACTTTCCATCCTCCTACTCCCCAGTATACCTTTACTAAACTAATGGCAATAACATTTGGGGTTGATGAAGAATTGGTAGCATAATCATCCTTTTTTTAATCACGTTTTGAAGCAGGAACTAATTGCTAAAGGCTGAATTTTTTCAAAGCATAGGGTGTTGTTGCTTGGGTATATGTGTCAAAGTATTTTAACATCAATCTTATGTTGGTTTGTATGTATCTGGGAGGTAAGTCTATGTCCAGACTACAATGCATCGTATTATTGGTGATTGTGGGATTATGTGAATGATTGATGTGATTTATGATAGTCTAGATTGATTTTGATGGTAATTTGGACTCTGATTGTGTTTTATCGAGAATTTATGAAAAAAAAAACTCTTAGTGATTGTGGGATTATGTGAATGATAAATGTGATTTAAGATAGTGGATTGAATTTTGGGCTGATGTGTTTAGACGATAATTTGGACTCTGATTGTGTGTTATTGACAATTTCAGCCAAAAAAAAACACTTTAGTTCAGTCATCAATTCAATAAGCAATTGCGGTATTATGTGGATAATCAATGTGATTAAAAATAGTGGATAGAATTTTTGGCTGATCTGTTTATTTGGTGATTTGGACTCTAATTGTGTTATTGAGCATCTCAGCCCCCCCCCCCAAAAAAAAAAGAAACACCAACACACTCACACTTTAATTTAAATATCAATCCATTTACGGATTGTGGGATTATGTGAATAATTATTGTGATTTAAGATGGTGGATTGTATTTTGTGGTTGATCTTAATGATCTAATAAGATGGTAATTTGTTATTAGCCTTGGTTTATCTATTTGTGTTTTGGTTATTGTATAGTACATTCTTTCAACGGAGTTAATCAATGCTATGTCAAGCATTTCATAAGAAAAATTGGAAAGTATCATATAATTAAGTTCGATAATTCGATAACTTTTAAAAATGTTGATTGTTATTTCACTATGTCTTGAAAACCATAGTATAAAAGTTCTAGCAAAGCGAGTAGTTAATTTATTCAATGTTCTTGTCAAAGAAAAAAAATATATCATTCAATGTTGTACTTCTAACAATTGCTTGAAATGTCTATAGGAGAGGATTCGAATTGGAAAGAAACTTCTTGAGGCAAAGCGTTTTGAAGAAGATAATGAGAGAAAACAATTTTCCGCCTTGTTGTATACCTTTACGATTAGTTTAGTTAGAAAAGAAGGTCCTGATTGCAAGATTTCAAGCTTAAAGATCTCTGCCACACTTTTTTTTTACTGGACTGTCTGTTTACCCCTCTAAGTGCCATCTTGAAGTTTCTGGCCTTAAAATTATTGGATCTATTTAGTTGAATATTGAGGACCAGTGGTAACTTGACATTTTTCTTTAACTTGGTTTCACAGGATGAAAGAAGACGCAATCTTGGGTTGCCTCCAGAAGATCCCATTGCTGCAAAACCTTCTGAACCCATTGGTAAGGAGAAGAAGGTGGATTCTTGTTAAGATGGGCATAGCTGTGAAGTTAATCTATATATTTAGAATTTGCCATTATTTTGATGTATTTATATACGACTTGCAGAGTATTTTGCCAGTTAAGCCTATTACAAAAGCAGAGCAAATGAGAGAGTGCCTTCGATCTTTAAAAAAGAATCATAAGGTGAATGATGTGTTCAATGATTTTGCTTGGTTGCACTGTAATTCTTGAATGTACATGTTTCATGAATATCAAATTCACAATATAGCCTTCATTCTTATTATTTTTTGTTGACGATTGTTGAACCAAGATGAGGATGCCAGCATAAAGAAAGCATTCCAGCACTTTTTACCTATGCAGGCATGTGGTGAAGAATCTAGCTGAGGAGAAGTTCAGAAAAATCAGATTTACTAACCAGGCTTTTCATGTATGGGTTTGACATGCTATACTCATGGTCTATTGGTATGTTACAAAATGTCTCGTAATTTCTCTTTCCATAAATTTATCACATCATAGTGTCACCGTTCTGTAATATAGGTAATCCATGTGTAAATGTGTGTTAACTATGAACAAAAATTGCAATCCAGATTCTAATACCAAATTGATAGAATTTAGAAGAATTAAAAAAAATCTCGGATCTCAGCATATGGGGTTTTTCGTCCCTTGTAACCCATCACTTAACATAGAAGCTAAGTAAACAGCTGGATTGTAAAAGTAGAAACACAAATGATGGCCTACATGCTTTTTGCCACTGATAATTTTGATAAATCTGATTAAATTTATGCTGTAATGAAAGCTATCATTTGCACTTGTTCTGGTTGTTTCGTAGGCTGTGCCATATATGCTGAGTATTTTATCGGAATAATTAGAGATGTGTTATGTTATTTTGCTTAGGTTCATAAATTGTCCTACACTGTTGATTGCTTTTTCTACTCGTGGTTTGGACTGTTGTTTTAATATGCTTGGTTCCTGCTTTTGTAAATCATCAATAACTTAGAGGACAAAATAATTGATGGCATAGTCTCTTAATGCAGAGAGTTAGGGCAGTGGGTTACTCTCGGCCTATCAATATCGCTGAAATGTTTTCCGAAGGGTTACTCTGATGTTGGTTATTCATATGTTTGTTTTTTTTATGTCGGGTATATCGCTTTGTGTTATCTTTATTGTTAGGTCAGATTAATTGTGTTGAAATCAGAGGGGTGGATCGGAAAAACTATGGAGAATCGTAGCCTTCTGCTCACTCAATTAAGGTACATTTTTTTTTTTTGCTTTTTTTTTTCCCCCTGTAATTTGGGTTATAATGTGAGAATAATTGGATTATATGTGTGGGATGAACTGGGTTATTTTTCTTGGCTTAAAAAAGAGATACTTGGGATCGAAAAAATACTACTATTGAAATCAATTATAAAATCAGAAAGGCATGTTAAACCGCATGGATTAGATTACCCATAATAAATTGAGGAAATTTACTGCTATAGATATATACATCGTCGGCGATGAGTATGCGATTGAACCTATTGATGAGCTTGAGATTTTTGATATCCTTTTTTTTGGGGGGAAATTTAAAGCTTGAAACTTGGAATTAAATGCCCATTATGCTAGATTATGCTAAGATTGAACTTCGAATTAAAGCTTGAACCTATTTTAAGTTTTGAGTGTACTTAAGAAACATAAGTTGTAAACAAAAGTTAAAAATAAACACGAATTGAGTGTAGTTAATGCTATTGCTGAATCAAACTACTAAATTTAATATTGCCAATATTTTTTTGTTGTTAATTTTTATCATAATTTTCTTTATTTGTGTCCTTGATAATTACTTATCTCAAAATTACACTAGAAATGATTGGGTGTAGCAGAAACCTCCTGTTTCCCTTACCCCTTAACAAACATGGGAATTTGAGAATTTGGTACTAAACTTTTCAATCCCACCTACGCTCCTTATCAAACATATACCCCGTGATAGATGTTGGTTGCATGGCTAAATATTTCCACTTCGTCCATCAGTACATCTCTTAATAGTATCACTGATTGTCTTTTTGGGCCTTGGGCTTTGTTCATCAATAAGAAATTTACTGCTTATTTTAGGAGAGAGAGAGAGAGAGATGAGGAGGTAGTGTGTTAAAGAGAGAGAAACATTATTGAGAAGGTAGTGTGTTGGATAGATAGAGAGAGAGAGAGAGAGAGAGAGAGACATTGAGGAGGTGGTGAGAAACTAGATTAGATGAGTAAGAGATAGAGAAAAACATGAGGATGTAGTGTGTTACATGAGCATGAGAAAGACAAACATGATGAGGTTGTGTGAAACTAGATTAGATGTGTGTGTGTGTGTGTGTGAGAGAGAGAGAGAGAGATGTGAAGGTAGTGTGAAACTAGATTAGTTGAGGGAGAGAGAGAGAGAGAAAGAGAGATGGGAATGTAATGTGAAACTAGGTTAGATGAGTAAGAGAGATGGGAATGTAGTGCGAAACTAGGTTAGATGAGCAAGAGAGATGGGAATGTAGTGTGAAACTAGGTTAGATGAGCAAGAGAGAGAGGGAGGGGGGAGAGAGAGAGATAGATGGGAAGGTAGTGTGAAACTAGATTAGTTGAGGGAGAGAGAGAGAGAAAGAGAGAGCAAGAGAGATGGGAATGTAGTGTGAAACTAGATTAGATGAGCAAGGGAGAGAGAGAGAGAGAGAGAGAGAGAGAGAGAGAGAGAGAGAGTGGAAGGAAATGGAGTGAAAAATTTTAAACAGAAGGTTGGAGTTAGAATTAGAAGTAAAAGAAGGAAATGTAAATGAGTAGAATCTAAATGATGCCTGTCGCACCTTGATGATAATTATGTTATATCGCCTTCCATAAGCCGAGTCCTCTTCTTGCTCTTTGGTCTTTTTTGCTGTACATAAAAGGATAGATTTGATATGTGTTTATCATAGGTGTTTTACTGTGGAAGATGGATATCATGTATATTCTTGTTGGCTTTCTTGTTATGCTCAAATCATCAATTAGATATTTGATAATTCTCCGGTGATCCTAGGAAAGCATAGGTGTAAATAGCTGTTATACAATCATATGTAACTGTATTTTGTTTAGGGGTATTATGTATATTAGACTTAGACATTCATTAGTCAATGTTGTTAAGGAGTGTACTGTGGGAAGTTAATTGTGTTGTATGCTTGCTTGGCTTATACTTGGAATTCATATGAATGTTTTATCATGTGTCCTTGTAAGTCTTGTTAATATGTCGTGTAGTAGAGGGGTGTGTAGAATAATGAATAAGCTTTGTATCAATTTTAAAAGTTGAACCATGGTTGCTTGCTTGTCTATATCCTTAAATGTGGCTCTAATTAGATAATTTAATGTACACTGCGTAGGAATTGTTTAATGAACATCTGAATATTGTATAATTTTCGTATTTGGTAATTAATTTATTTTATGAATAGTGTAGATTATTGCAGGTGTTGAAAATGTCTCATTTTGGGTAAAATTTTGCTTACCTATTCTACATTTTTTTCCCCCAGGAATAATTGGATATTTTCTTACCCGATATTATAGTATGAGTAGTTGAGTACTCTTCTATCTTGTGATTTTGAGACGCGACTCAAAATTTCCATCTTAATTGGATGACTATTTTGTATGAGGATTTTTGGCAATGTCTATTTGGTTTATCAATGCTATATATAGAACAGTTGAGAAAAATGTGTATCCTATTGCTTTCAGTTATTCATACTACTATTTATTTGCTACTTAGGAAAGGTACTTAACCTGTTTAATTGTCATTCACGAATGTATTGAACATTTGAACCATCCCATAATACCAGTTATCATTTTGTCATGTATATGCATTGTAGTATTGCACTGTGTATGGCTGAATACAATCAATGTCACTCTTGATAAATGAATTTTGTTCTTACCTTTCACTATTACATGCAGATCTGACATCTTGTTTGAGTCTTAATGCTTGATACTCTTAAAAAATCTTGAAAAAATTAAGAGGAAAATGGTCTATAATTATTCTATTGAAAACTGGACACGTTTTTTTTTTTTTATTATTATTTATTTTTTTATTATTTTTTTATTTTATTGTTATTTATTATGGTGATTTATTTCAAAATTCCCTTTGCAATATATATGAATACCAATCTATCAAACTTTAATACTTATAGTTTCATTTAGCTAGATATATTCATATTATGCTTTGAAAGTTCCTTTTGTATTTTCTCCACGCTTTTGCTAATTACAAAACACCTTTTTTTTCTTCACAATACCAAAATTTTCGAACAATAACTATAGCAATTACTATTACTCATTTGCTTACACTACAAATTATCAATACTTGGTTTTACTTTATTGGGCTACCATGCGCATTAAGAATTTAACATCAATTTTCAAAACTAAACCCATAACCCAACCTACAAATAAATCGAATTAGTAATACATCAATTATAAATTAAAATTAATAACAACAGTCCATTCGTGTTTATAAGGGTCGATGCGCGCGATGGCTCAACTAGTTTAATTCAAGTAACAAATTTGATGTATCATGTGTTTGAAAGAGGTGTTTGAGACTTATAGTATGTAAAATGTGTTTAAAACTTAAATGGTGCATATTTTAGTCAAAAGGCTGAATTAACAAATTTGATTAGTGTGTCATTTATTTTACTCGGTCAAACACATTTACATACTTTATCATGCATTACTCTCCCATGATAAAATCATATATTACTTAACATTGAACGGAATTCCTTGACCTTGATCACATTATCCGGTCCCCAAGGACAATTGCTCACTCTCCTCACAAGCCACCAACACATCGATTCATCTCGTCCAACCTTCCTGGTTTTGTATGGTCGATGATGTGCTCTCAAAAACCTTCTAATCAGGTTTTGTCTCAAAACCAATTTCTAACAAAAGAAGTTATTTTTTAACATTATAAATTCATTATTTTATTTCATTATCAGTAATTTAATGTGGAACTGACTCACACGTGAAAAACGGCAAAATAATTTCAAGACTCTGGTAAAGGGAAATAATCGGTCGTTGGACGATCACCCTAAAACCAAACAATATTTCTACCTAAACCAACCTAAGACAAGTCTAGGGTAAGTAGAGGATCGTATCCACAGGGAATGGGTAAGTACACCGAGAGTATGAAACGGTTGTAATCTAGTTCGGTCACAAATGGGAGGTTTGATTAAATAACTACTATATGGAGACAAACACTAGGGGGAAATGGGAATCGACACCAACCAAACCAATGAATCAAAACAATAGGCAAGCATGTACACAAATTGGGTGATAGAAAGGGCACTCAACATTGTCTTCTTTCGAAGCCACCACACTAAGCATTCTTAAACCAAACTCAACTAGCAAGATAGGCCAACCAAGTCTTAACAATAGGAAGTAGACTACTAACTCGGGTTCGTCTTTCGATCGATTCGAGATAGTACTAAGGCACAAATAATTGGGATTTCTCACCTAATTATCGCAACTAAGACTACTACATCATCCAAACAAGGAACCGTAATCAAGATAGAAATTCGGTTTAATCATACAAGAAAAGGTTCACTTCTCTCGAAACTACAACACTAAGCATTCCTAAACTAAACTCGACTAACAAGATAGGCCAACCAAGTTTTAACGATGGGAAGTAGACTACTAACTCGGGTTTGTCTTTCGATCGGTTCGAGATAGTACTAAGGCACAAATAATTGGGATTTCTCTCCTAATTACCGCAACTAAGACTACTACATCATCCAAACGAGGTACCGTAATCAAGAGGAATTTAGCATAATCATACAAGAAATGGCTCACATCTAGACCTCATCTTTCAATGCAAGCATAGAAGTGAATACATGAGCAATAAGTGGCCATCCAATTACACATGCAATTAACCAATTCTTTAACAATCAATCATCAACCCAAAATGAACATGCAAACACAAACATCAATTAACCCATGGCTTGGTTGGGTCTCCACCCAACCCCTAGTTAAGAAACTACTCACTAAACATGGTGAAGAACATTCTAACAACAATATCTAAATTCAAAATTAATCTAACAAATTGAAGAGAGTAGTAAGAACAAAGTAGATTGAACATGCAACAACAATTAACCAAGATTAAGAGAGAAATCTACAATTCAAGGAATTAAAAACAGAAAATAAAGAGTAAGGGATAGAGGAAAGAGATTACTAATGAAGCTTCAAGGTTGAGAAAATGTTGAAAGGAAGAATACAAACTTCAATTAATCTACTTCAATGATAGAGTTTGAGAGAAACTAAGCTAATTAATAAGAGTTTAGAGAGTTAAGGGCCTAAGAAGACTAAAGGGAAGAAGGTGATCTTCTCCAAGGAAGAAGATGCAGAAAACTGAAGCCAAGGGTCGTATTTATACACCCCGAAATAACATTGTAAAATCCGCCCAAAAAGTCGGGTCTGCATGTAGGAGCGCCCGCTCCTACATAGAGGAGCGCCCGCTCCTCAGGCTGGAGCGCCCTCTCCTGTCTCTTGCGCGCCCTCTCCTCCTGCAGCGATTTGAGGCAGTTTGTAGGAAAACAGGGAGGAGCGCCCGCTCCTAAATAGGTGCACGCCCGCTCCTAAAAGTGCAGGGGAGGCAGAATGTGGCAGTTCAGGCAGGAGCGCCCGCTCCTAAAAGGCTGCACGCCCGCTCCTGCTTTCCTTTGCTTCCAAAGAGTATTTCTTCATGCTTATGCTATTAGCCCATTTTTCATCGTACCTACAAGCACGAGCACACACATAAAAAGAAACGGGGAAGCCAAAAGATGCAAATTAGCACAAGAGGAGTTAGAAAAAGGGATTAAAGTAGGGGAAAGAGTACAAAATTGTGTTTTAAAAAGCCATGATAAGTGGACAAATAAAACACTTATCAAATTCCCCCAAGCTAGCCAATTGCTTGTCCCTAAGCAATTCACTTGGCGCAAAAGAAACCAATAGATTAGTCCGCTCAAAGAAAAGCACATGTAAAGATAAAAGAATCCTTAAGCAATAAAAACTCGAGTATGAGGTATATGCCTAAGATCAACCACGGTCATGACTAGCCAAGGCCTAGCTAACCTTCCCGAATGTACTCAACTTTGGTCCATTCAACCAATCTTACCGCGTCCCCAACACAAAGTTCAAATTCCCCCTAATGGTAGTGTCTCATGACTCCTCGAAGGAGCCGGAAGAAAATAAATAAACAAAAGAAGGTTTAGAACACTCGACATCTCAATGATAAGTACCCTCTCCATATGCTTGTGAACCAACTCCCTCCACCGACTATGGCTTCAACTACTCTACTAACATTACAAGACTCAAAGATTACGGCACAAAGTTAAGGCATAGAGAAAACTAGAAGTGCTTTGCAATTAAAGTCAAGCTAAGATATATAAAACTAAGAGCAAACCTAAAGAGGTTTCTAACTTTGACCCAAATTACAAACTATGAATAAACTTGAAACAAAAATGCACCCCCAAGCTTGTTTAATTGCTGGGGTGGTGGCTATTCATCACTTCTTTTTCTTTCTTTCTTTCTCTATTTTTTCTTTTCTTTTTTTTTTTTTTTTTTTTTTTTTTTTCAAACTTGGCATTTTCATCACAAACTATTATTTATAACAACTTAAAGATTGAACTAATGAAACAAGAATGACATGCCTTAACTTTGTGCGAATGAACAATACATAACAACCTTCATAATCACTAAGAGTAGTTTAGGCCGCGATCTTGGGAGTTAAGACTCAAGTTCTCGATCTAGGTACTAAATCAAAGAGGATCCTTGCCACTCATTCAAAATGTAGTAGGCTTGAAAAATATTACAACCTCACTTTTGGGAACAATGTGGGATCAACTACTACCTTTCGGGGTTCAAATTCCTTCGATATGGGCGACACCTTCTTACCACAATCCTAGACTTTTGGTTTCGTACATTCGGTAAGGTTATTCTCACACTAGCCTAAACTAGCCAATTCTATGTTCAACCAAGGGCATCTAAACCATGCTCGAAATTTTATTACCAAAAGAAAGCAAATATCCATCACATGCAATCCAATATCCTCATTGAGGACTATTCTAAAAGCATTTTTTTTTTTTATTAATTTTTTTTTTTTAGAGGAAAAGCAAAAGTACTCGGGTTGCCTCCCGAAAGCGCTTCTTTAACGTCACTAGCTTGACGAAAATTCGAAGATTAGTTTCTTCACTAACACCTACAACAAAAAGTTAGTCAAAGAAATCAAAGAAAAACAAATCTATACAAATGAACTAGTCTCACATGTTTCACAAGTAACTCAATGCTCAATGCCATTCCCCGGCAACGGCGCCATTTTGGTAAAGGGAAATAATCGGTCGTTGGACGATCACCCTAAAACCAAACAATATTTCTACCTAAACCAACCTAAGACAAGTCTAGGGTAAGTAGAGGATCGTATCCACAGGGAATGGGTAAGTACACCGAGAGTATGAAACGGTTGTAATCTAGTTCGGTCACAAATGGGAGGTTTGATTAAATAACTACTATATGGAGACAAACACTAGGGGGAAATGGGAATCGACACCAACCAAACCAATGAATCAAAACAATAGGCAAGCATGTACACAAATTGGGTGATAGAAAGGGCACTCAACATTGTCTTCTTTCGAAGCCACCACACTAAGCATTCTTAAACCAAACTCAACTAGCAAGATAGGCCAACCAAGTCTTAACAATAGGAAGTAGACTACTAACTCGGGTTCGTCTTTCGATCGATTCGAGATAGTACTAAGGCACAAATAATTGGGATTTCTCACCTAATTATCGCAACTAAGACTACTACATCATCCAAACAAGGAACCGTAATCAAGATAGAAATTCGGTTTAATCATACAAGAAAAGGTTCACTTCTCTCGAAACTACAACACTAAGCATTCCTAAACTAAACTCGACTAACAAGATAGGCCAACCAAGTTTTAACGATGGGAAGTAGACTACTAACTCGGGTTTGTCTTTCGATCGGTTCGAGATAGTACTAAGGCACAAATAATTGGGATTTCTCTCCTAATTACCGCAACTAAGACTACTACATCATCCAAACGAGGTACCGTAATCAAGAGGAATTTAGCATAATCATACAAGAAATGGCTCACATCTAGACCTCATCTTTCAATGCAAGCATAGAAGTGAATACATGAGCAATAAGTGGCCATCCAATTACACATGCAATTAACCAATTCTTTAACAATCAATCATCAACCCAAAATGAACATGCAAACACAAACATCAATTAACCCATGGCTTGGTTGGGTCTCCACCCAACCCCTAGTTAAGAAACTACTCACTAAACATGGTGAAGAACATTCTAACAACAATATCTAAATTCAAAATTAATCTAACAAATTGAAGAGAGTAGTAAGAACAAAGTAGATTGAACATGCAACAACAATTAACCAAGATTAAGAGAGAAATCTACAATTCAAGGAATTAAAAACAGAAAATAAAGAGTAAGGGATAGAGGAAAGAGATTACTAATGAAGCTTCAAGGTTGAGAAAATGTTGAAAGGAAGAATACAAACTTCAATTAATCTACTTCAATGATAGAGTTTGAGAGAAACTAAGCTAATTAATAAGAGTTTAGAGAGTTAAGGGCCTAAGAAGACTAAAGGGAAGAAGGTGATCTTCTCCAAGGAAGAAGATGCAGAAAACTGAAGCCAAGGGTCGTATTTATACACCCCGAAATAACATTGTAAAATCCGCCCAAAAAGTCGGGTCTGCATGTAGGAGCGCCCGCTCCTACATAGAGGAGCGCCCGCTCCTCAGGCTGGAGCGCCCTCTCCTGTCTCTTGCGCGCCCTCTCCTCCTGCAGCGATTTGAGGCAGTTTGTAGGAAAACAGGGAGGAGCGCCCGCTCCTAAATAGGTGCACGCCCGCTCCTAAAAGTGCAGGGGAGGCAGAATGTGGCAGTTCAGGCAGGAGCGCCCGCTCCTAAAAGGCTGCACGCCCGCTCCTGCTTTCCTTTGCTTCCAAAGAGTATTTCTTCATGCTTATGCTATTAGCCCATTTTTCATCGTACCTACAAGCACGAGCACACACATAAAAAGAAACGGGGAAGCCAAAAGATGCAAATTAGCACAAGAGGAGTTAGAAAAAGGGATTAAAGTAGGGGAAAGAGTACAAAATTGTGTTTTAAAAAGCCATGATAAGTGGACAAATAAAACACTTATCAAATTCCCCCAAGCTAGCCAATTGCTTGTCCCTAAGCAATTCACTTGGCGCAAAAGAAACCAATAGATTAGTCCGCTCAAAGAAAAGCACATGTAAAGATAAAAGAATCCTTAAGCAATAAAAACTCGAGTATGAGGTATATGCCTAAGATCAACCACGGTCATGACTAGCCAAGGCCTAGCTAACCTTCCCGAATGTACTCAACTTTGGTCCATTCAACCAATCTTACCGCGTCCCCAACACAAAGTTCAAATTCCCCCTAATGGTAGTGTCTCATGACTCCTCGAAGGAGCCGGAAGAAAATAAATAAACAAAAGAAGGTTTAGAACACTCGACATCTCAATGATAAGTACCCTCTCCATATGCTTGTGAACCAACTCCCTCCACCGACTATGGCTTCAACTACTCTACTAACATTACAAGACTCAAAGATTACGGCACAAAGTTAAGGCATAGAGAAAACTAGAAGTGCTTTGCAATTAAAGTCAAGCTAAGATATATAAAACTAAGAGCAAACCTAAAGAGGTTTCTAACTTTGACCCAAATTACAAACTATGAATAAACTTGAAACAAAAATGCACCCCCAAGCTTGTTTAATTGCTGGGGTGGTGGCTATTCATCACTTCTTTTTCTTTCTTTCTTTCTCTATTTTTTCTTTTCTTTTTTTTTTTTTTTTTTTTTTTTTTTTCAAACTTGGCATTTTCATCACAAACTATTATTTATAACAACTTAAAGATTGAACTAATGAAACAAGAATGACATGCCTTAACTTTGTGCGAATGAACAATACATAACAACCTTCATAATCACTAAGAGTAGTTTAGGCCGCGATCTTGGGAGTTAAGACTCAAGTTCTCGATCTAGGTACTAAATCAAAGAGGATCCTTGCCACTCATTCAAAATGTAGTAGGCTTGAAAAATATTACAACCTCACTTTTGGGAACAATGTGGGATCAACTACTACCTTTCGGGGTTCAAATTCCTTCGATATGGGCGACACCTTCTTACCACAATCCTAGACTTTTGGTTTCGTACATTCGGTAAGGTTATTCTCACACTAGCCTAAACTAGCCAATTCTATGTTCAACCAAGGGCATCTAAACCATGCTCGAAATTTTATTACCAAAAGAAAGCAAATATCCATCAGACCATCACATGCAATCCAATATCCTCATTGAGGACTATTCTAAAAGCATTTTTTTTTTTATTAATTTTTTTTTTTTAGAGGAAAAGCAAAAGTACTCGGGTTGCCTCCCGAAAGCGCTTCTTTAACGTCACTAGCTTGACGAAAATTCGAAGATTAGTTTCTTCACTAACACCTACAACAAAAAGTTAGTCAAAGAAATCAAAGAAAAACAAATCTATACAAATGAACTAGTCTCACATGTTTCACAAGTAACTCAATGCTCAATGCCATTCCCCGGCAACGGCGCCATTTTGGTAAAGGGAAATAATCGGTCGTTGGACGATCACCCTAAAACCAAACAATATTTCTACCTAAACCAACCTAAGACAAGTCTAGGGTAAGTAGAGGATCGTATCCACAGGGAATGGGTAAGTACACCGAGAGTATGAAACGGTTGTAATCTAGTTCGGTCACAAATGGGAGGTTTGATTAAATAACTACTATATGGAGACAAACACTAGGGGGAAATGGGAATCGACACCAACCAAACCAATGAATCAAAACAATAGGCAAGCATGTACACAAATTGGGTGATAGAAAGGGCACTCAACATTGTCTTCTTTCGAAGCCACCACACTAAGCATTCTTAAACCAAACTCAACTAGCAAGATAGGCCAACCAAGTCTTAACAATAGGAAGTAGACTACTAACTCGGGTTCGTCTTTCGATCGATTCGAGATAGTACTAAGGCACAAATAATTGGGATTTCTCACCTAATTATCGCAACTAAGACTACTACATCATCCAAACAAGGAACCGTAATCAAGATAGAAATTCGGTTTAATCATACAAGAAAAGGTTCACTTCTCTCGAAACTACAACACTAAGCATTCCTAAACTAAACTCGACTAACAAGATAGGCCAACCAAGTTTTAACGATGGGAAGTAGACTACTAACTCGGGTTTGTCTTTCGATCGGTTCGAGATAGTACTAAGGCACAAATAATTGGGATTTCTCTCCTAATTACCGCAACTAAGACTACTACATCATCCAAACGAGGTACCGTAATCAAGAGGAATTTAGCATAATCATACAAGAAATGGCTCACATCTAGACCTCATCTTTCAATGCAAGCATAGAAGTGAATACATGAGCAATAAGTGGCCATCCAATTACACATGCAATTAACCAATTCTTTAACAATCAATCATCAACCCAAAATGAACATGCAAACACAAACATCAATTAACCCATGGCTTGGTTGGGTCTCCACCCAACCCCTAGTTAAGAAACTACTCACTAAACATGGTGAAGAACATTCTAACAACAATATCTAAATTCAAAATTAATCTAACAAATTGAAGAGAGTAGTAAGAACAAAGTAGATTGAACATGCAACAACAATTAACCAAGATTAAGAGAGAAATCTACAATTCAAGGAATTAAAAACAGAAAATAAAGAGTAAGGGATAGAGGAAAGAGATTACTAATGAAGCTTCAAGGTTGAGAAAATGTTGAAAGGAAGAATACAAACTTCAATTAATCTACTTCAATGATAGAGTTTGAGAGAAACTAAGCTAATTAATAAGAGTTTAGAGAGTTAAGGGCCTAAGAAGACTAAAGGGAAGAAGGTGATCTTCTCCAAGGAAGAAGATGCAGAAAACTGAAGCCAAGGGTCGTATTTATACACCCCGAAATAACATTGTAAAATCCGCCCAAAAAGTCGGGTCTGCATGTAGGAGCGCCCGCTCCTACATAGAGGAGCGCCCGCTCCTCAGGCTGGAGCGCCCTCTCCTGTCTCTTGCGCGCCCTCTCCTCCTGCAGCGATTTGAGGCAGTTTGTAGGAAAACAGGGAGGAGCGCCCGCTCCTAAATAGGTGCACGCCCGCTCCTAAAAGTGCAGGGGAGGCAGAATGTGGCAGTTCAGGCAGGAGCGCCCGCTCCTAAAAGGCTGCACGCCCGCTCCTGCTTTCCTTTGCTTCCAAAGAGTATTTCTTCATGCTTATGCTATTAGCCCATTTTTCATCGTACCTACAAGCACGAGCACACACATAAAAAGAAACGGGGAAGCCAAAAGATGCAAATTAGCACAAGAGGAGTTAGAAAAAGGGATTAAAGTAGGGGAAAGAGTACAAAATTGTGTTTTAAAAAGCCATGATAAGTGGACAAATAAAACACTTATCAAATTCCCCCAAGCTAGCCAATTGCTTGTCCCTAAGCAATTCACTTGGCGCAAAAGAAACCAATAGATTAGTCCGCTCAAAGAAAAGCACATGTAAAGATAAAAGAATCCTTAAGCAATAAAAACTCGAGTATGAGGTATATGCCTAAGATCAACCACGGTCATGACTAGCCAAGGCCTAGCTAACCTTCCCGAATGTACTCAACTTTGGTCCATTCAACCAATCTTACCGCGTCCCCAACACAAAGTTCAAATTCCCCCTAATGGTAGTGTCTCATGACTCCTCGAAGGAGCCGGAAGAAAATAAATAAACAAAAGAAGGTTTAGAACACTCGACATCTCAATGATAAGTACCCTCTCCATATGCTTGTGAACCAACTCCCTCCACCGACTATGGCTTCAACTACTCTACTAACATTACAAGACTCAAAGATTACGGCACAAAGTTAAGGCATAGAGAAAACTAGAAGTGCTTTGCAATTAAAGTCAAGCTAAGATATATAAAACTAAGAGCAAACCTAAAGAGGTTTCTAACTTTGACCCAAATTACAAACTATGAATAAACTTGAAACAAAAATGCACCCCCAAGCTTGTTTAATTGCTGGGGTGGTGGCTATTCATCACTTCTTTTTCTTTCTTTCTTTCTCTATTTTTTCTTTTCTTTTTTTTTTTTTTTTTTTTTTTTTTTCAAACTTGGCATTTTCATCACAAACTATTATTTATAACAACTTAAAGATTGAACTAATGAAACAAGAATGACATGCCTTAACTTTGTGCGAATGAACAATACATAACAACCTTCATAATCACTAAGAGTAGTTTAGGCCGCGATCTTGGGAGTTAAGACTCAAGTTCTCGATCTAGGTACTAAATCAAAGAGGATCCTTGCCACTCATTCAAAATGTAGTAGGCTTGAAAAATATTACAACCTCACTTTTGGGAACAATGTGGGATCAACTACTACCTTTCGGGGTTCAAATTCCTTCGATATGGGCGACACCTTCTTACCACAATCCTAGACTTTTGGTTTCGTACATTCGGTAAGGTTATTCTCACACTAGCCTAAACTAGCCAATTCTATGTTCAACCAAGGGCATCTAAACCATGCTCGAAATTTTATTACCAAAAGAAAGCAAATATCCATCACATGCAATCCAATATCCTCATTGAGGACTATTCTAAAAGCATTTTTTTTTTTATTAATTTTTTTTTTTTAGAGGAAAAGCAAAAGTACTCGGGTTGCCTCCCGAAAGCGCTTCTTTAACGTCACTAGCTTGACGAAAATTCGAAGATTAGTTTCTTCACTAACACCTACAACAAAAAGTTAGTCAAAGAAATCAAAGAAAAACAAATCTATACAAATGAACTAGTCTCACATGTTTCACAAGTAACTCAATGCTCAATGCCATTCCCCGGCAACGGCGCCATTTTGGTAAAGGGAAATAATCGGTCGTTGGACGATCACCCTAAAACCAAACAATATTTCTACCTAAACCAACCTAAGACAAGTCTAGGGTAAGTAGAGGATCGTATCCACAGGGAATGGGTAAGTACACCGAGAGTATGAAACGGTTGTAATCTAGTTCGGTCACAAATGGGAGGTTTGATTAAATAACTACTATATGGAGACAAACACTAGGGGGAAATGGGAATCGACACCAACCAAACCAATGAATCAAAACAATAGGCAAGCATGTACACAAATTGGGTGATAGAAAGGGCACTCAACATTGTCTTCTTTCGAAGCCACCACACTAAGCATTCTTAAACCAAACTCAACTAGCAAGATAGGCCAACCAAGTCTTAACAATAGGAAGTAGACTACTAACTCGGGTTCGTCTTTCGATCGATTCGAGATAGTACTAAGGCACAAATAATTGGGATTTCTCACCTAATTATCGCAACTAAGACTACTACATCATCCAAACAAGGAACCGTAATCAAGATAGAAATTCGGTTTAATCATACAAGAAAAGGTTCACTTCTCTCGAAACTACAACACTAAGCATTCCTAAACTAAACTCGACTAACAAGATAGGCCAACCAAGTTTTAACGATGGGAAGTAGACTACTAACTCGGGTTTGTCTTTCGATCGGTTCGAGATAGTACTAAGGCACAAATAATTGGGATTTCTCTCCTAATTACCGCAACTAAGACTACTACATCATCCAAACGAGGTACCGTAATCAAGAGGAATTTAGCATAATCATACAAGAAATGGCTCACATCTAGACCTCATCTTTCAATGCAAGCATAGAAGTGAATACATGAGCAATAAGTGGCCATCCAATTACACATGCAATTAACCAATTCTTTAACAATCAATCATCAACCCAAAATGAACATGCAAACACAAACATCAATTAACCCATGGCTTGGTTGGGTCTCCACCCAACCCCTAGTTAAGAAACTACTCACTAAACATGGTGAAGAACATTCTAACAACAATATCTAAATTCAAAATTAATCTAACAAATTGAAGAGAGTAGTAAGAACAAAGTAGATTGAACATGCAACAACAATTAACCAAGATTAAGAGAGAAATCTACAATTCAAGGAATTAAAAACAGAAAATAAAGAGTAAGGGATAGAGGAAAGAGATTACTAATGAAGCTTCAAGGTTGAGAAAATGTTGAAAGGAAGAATACAAACTTCAATTAATCTACTTCAATGATAGAGTTTGAGAGAAACTAAGCTAATTAATAAGAGTTTAGAGAGTTAAGGGCCTAAGAAGACTAAAGGGAAGAAGGTGATCTTCTCCAAGGAAGAAGATGCAGAAAACTGAAGCCAAGGGTCGTATTTATACACCCCGAAATAACATTGTAAAATCCGCCCAAAAAGTCGGGTCTGCATGTAGGAGCGCCCGCTCCTACATAGAGGAGCGCCCGCTCCTCAGGCTGGAGCGCCCTCTCCTGTCTCTTGCGCGCCCTCTCCTCCTGTAGCGATTTGAGGCAGTTTGTAGGAAAACAGGGAGGAGCGCCCGCTCCTAAATAGGTGCACGCCCGCTCCTAAAAGTGCAGGGGAGGCAGAATGTGGCAGTTCAGGCAGGAGCGCCCGCTCCTAAAAGGCTGCACGCCCGCTCCTGCTTTCCTTTGCTTCCAAAGAGTATTTCTTCATGCTTATGCTATTAGCCCATTTTTCATCGTACCTACAAGCACGAGCACACACATAAAAAGAAACGGGGAAGCCAAAAGATGCAAATTAGCACAAGAGGAGTTAGAAAAAGGGATTAAAGTAGGGGAAAGAGTACAAAATTGTGTTTTAAAAAGCCATGATAAGTGGACAAATAAAACACTTATCAGACTCTTCCCTCTAAATGTTCCCTCACATAAAATAACAATGATTGTGATTGATGCCTAGTGATATCCTGTCGAAAACAAAGTTTGGAAGATGTTGGATACAGTAAGTGATGAAGATTAAAGAAAAAAAAAACTTTATTTATTCAACAACAAAAGCATAAAAAATTAAAGGGTTTTTCTATACAGTGCCTCTGAGGTATTGACTTTTCCAAGCTGTGTCCACCCATTTTCAAAATTCCACGCTGTACCCCCAAGGTACCTTTAGTGTCTATGATGTAACCCTACCCTAACCCCTCCGTTAACTTAAGTTAACTTTCCGTTAACTTAAATATAAATAAATTAAAAAAAAATACCCCAAACACCTCTCTCTCCTCCCTCACAACTACCCACCAGCCACCAGCCGCACCACCGCCGCACCCCCAGCCGCTCCACCTAGCCGCGCTCTTCTCTCCTTGATGGAATTTTTAATGGTTTCCGTTAGTTGGTCTAATCAAATAAAGTTTTAAAGGATGGTAGTTGGTTTTTTTTTTTTTTAAAAAAAAAAAAAAAAAAAAAACTTAAATGGTACTAGTACTAGTTGTTTACAAAAAGTGCAAAGTAAATGGTAGTGGATTACAAAAAAAATCCTAATATTTAATATAGTAAGTGCAAAAGTGTCAAAAATATTTAATCCATTGTTCTTTCTAAAAAAAATTAAAAAAATTAATTAAATAAAATCCATTGAGCACGAACAGTTCAAGGGATTCCTTTGGAAGCACAAGAACCTTTCACCAATATCACTACCAGCATAATGAATAGATAGATGCATGCTAACATGTAATATGGTGATCATAATACTTGAATCGAACACGTGACTGAGGCTTTTGGTAAATTCTTCAATGTGTTCTCGACTGACATCTGATTTTGATATGGTATTACATATTCATCTCGAGTTAAGTATATGACTAGCTTCTCCAAAACTAATGCATGTCTTAGGAAAAACTCGGTTATCACCACTTCGCGTTCTATTCCAAAGTATTTCTTAATCACTATTCTTCTTAGATGAAATCTGCAACATATAGGAATTTCATGATCTGTACTAAAAAATTCTCGCTCCAACTGCAGTTCATTTTTTCTGGTAGGCGAATTAGCATCATCATCCTCGTCGTGTAGTCCCTATAAAAATAAGCAACAATAATAATTAAAAATTTTGTAAAACAAGTTTCGCTTAGAGTTTCAACATATGTACATAAGATAATACTAAAATAACACACACACCAACCTCTTTAAAAACAAGTGTTTCTAAGACAGGTGAACAGTTGAGAAAGGGCAACAACAGTTTATTCCAGCAATACATTTCAATTCCATCCAGCTCTAGATGTTTAAGGTTATGAAACACGGGCAGTTGATCCTTTAAGACCTTTTCATCAACCGTGTCGAATCGCTACAACCACAAGTTAGCCAACTGGTAAATTCGACAGTTGATAGAGTAGAAAAATAGTACTATAATAGCATCAAACAAATTTAGAGATAGAGACATACCGACACTAAGAAGCCCTTCAACGATAAATGTTGAACATAAGACAAGGGTTTAACAAGGCTAATTATTTGCTGAAAAGCTACTTGATACCCATCATATTCCAACATCTCAAATAAACACATAACTGCTTTAACAAGACGATGCATTATTGATATCGAGTAACATTTTGCTAAATTATCATCGTACACAAGGTACTCAAGGTTGGGAGTATTGATAAGCACCAAGTCACTGTAATCTTGTTGAAAATTACCACACATACGCATATTTAAGCACATTCTTCGAAGGGATGTTGACGTAATAGCTGTGATTTTGGCACGGTTTGCACTGGTTGTGAATGTAAGGTCTTCGAGTACAGGGCAACTCGAGACTAGCCTTGACAGAAAGCCATCATCAGCAATAGAAGACACACACAAGAAGAGCAATTTCAAGTTTGGAAGACGATAAGATGGCATGGTAAAAACATTATCAAGGCCAATATTGAGCTCAAGCTTCAACACCTCCAATGTTTCACATGAGAAAATTGCCGGGGGCAGCTGCGTATCACCAGGATATCTCACTAGAATACAGAGGTCAAGCTCCCTAAGGCCACAAAGGGTGAATGGATAAGAGATCCACGCATTAAGTCGCGAAGAATTCAAGTCAGGGAGGCAACCTTGCCTACACTCATAGGCATAGCAACCATTATAATACAGTGTGTCAAAGTCAACACTGCTAACTTGAAGTCTAAACTTGGTAAGATACCGCGATTGGTGTGGTTGGAGTACATTATCAACAAAGCTCACGAAAGTGGGGAAACGTTGAATTGCATAGGGATGTTTCAAACAAAGAGATATAGGTGAAACATCAAAGTCGAGGCTAGTGAGCAAAGGGAATATACGCCTCAATCTCTTAGACAAGGAACAAGTAGCAGCGGCATCCTTGGTGGGTAGCAACGAAATCACCCGAATTAACAATTCATCAGGCAAATTGGTATATTTACAATCAATCTAATATATACCATCCGCATCAGTATCTACAATCAATCTAATATATACATGTTTTATTTACCTGAACAGATCCTCATTAAATCTATAGATACAATAATAACCTTATATTTGACCTACCAGAACATATATTTTCCTAAGTTAAGCATTGTGCCAAAAACTATATATTATATAATAGTCATATATATAACCAACAGCTGATTAAACATAGTATACAACACAAATACTTCGTATATAGGTATGGATACTGATAATTTTATATAAATTAATTATACGGAGTATATATTACTAAGATTTATCCCTACCTTAATTATAAATGGTTAACAAAACTCTTATAATAGTGCATGGACATTTATATATCTAAAAATGTTCTTTTTACATATATTTTCCACCATTTAATTTTAAAAGCCTTAAAATTGTCTCATGAATTCGCTAAATTGATTTAAAAGGTTATGTTTATTTCAATATTTAAAGTCATTTACTATTTTCATTTCCTTTTGTTTTAATTTTTCTATTTAGAATTTATTAGACTATTAGGTTTCAAGATCGAAGTCAATATCTTTTTACCGTACAATCACCTAAATCAAAGTCACTCAACTAAAGTTTTGGACATTGCATAGCTACACAACATCCAACACATTTAATGATTACATGCAAATAATTTTAATAAAACTACGCATTCGATATAAGTTATTAAACAATTTAACTATATATACATTTTGACAGGTTTATATCTTTCATATTAACAAAAATTTATAAATGTTATTATTATATTTTGAAAAAAAATTTAGACTTTGGAGTTTTGTAAAAGATAGATAAAAGATAAGTTAAAATGGACCGGGTCAAGCTAGAGAGGCTCAAATTTTGAACAGGGGAGCTAGTCAACAATTACCAAAAAATCCGACTGCTTCTATGGGTATGAATGGAAAAAAATCGAATTTTGAAGTCCTTGCTAACCAAGGTGACCTAGAAGATAATATTTTGGAGGATTCTCTTGTTAATAATAGTTATCCTAAGGCTATTAATTTGGGTACAGGGGATACAAAGAAAGATTTGGATGTATCTTCAGGCTTGAATGGGGAAACAAAAATCCCTACAATTAATCTTGGGGACCAATCACAAGATTCTTTGGTTATTGTGCCTAATCCTACCCCCTTTAATTTTGGGAAAGAGCAGCCAGGAAAACCGATCTGGAGGGAAACAAAATCATAAGAAAAAAAGACACTCCAAAAGCAAATAAAATTCCTACTAAAAATACTCAGCCACTTGTACCTAGTACGAGCTTGAACGTGCAAAAAGAAGTAACTCAAAAGTCCTTTACAAAAGATAACCCTGGGAAAGAGAACGTACAATTTGATAAGCCATAAACTGTAATTCAGAAGAAATCAGAGGAGATTCTTGAAGTCCTAGCAAATATTTCGAACAATGAGTCACAGAAGGAACTTACCCATGTTTCCCCCACCATCGGATGTAGTCCAACTTATGATCCCAACGGAAAAAAATTCTTTGCGTGGGACAACCAATGGAGATACCATATTTGGGCATAGCCGACCCCCTGAGGAATGTATTGGAAGTGAGGATTGAATCATGGATGGAACCGATGGAATTGATGGTCACTTTGAGGATCCCCGGCCCAATGAAGTTAATCGCCTAATGCAAATTCTTTCCGAAGCTTATGTAAGTTCTTTACCTTCTGTTCCTGTTTTAATGGAAGATACTATACCAAACTTAGCTCCGAATTTTTTGCCAATTTCTTGCATGGTATGGAACGTGCAAAGGGCTAGAAGTAATGCTTTTATTAGCTCTCTTCAAGAAGTTGCTAAAAACCATAAACCTAATGTGTTAGCTCTAGTTGAAACTCATATGGGGGGACACCAAGCTGAGCGTATCTCGAACATTCTAGGGTATGTACATGGGTCACACTAGGGTGGATGCTCAAGGTTTTAGTGGAGGGATTTAGGTATACTAGAAACCCGAACTTGTCACTGTTGAACCAATTATGCAGCATAATCAATTAATTACTATGAATATTAGGCGGGTAGGAGGCGATCCTTGGTATTTTACGGCCATGTATGCAAGCCCTGATTCTGTGAAAAGGAGTGATTTGTGGCGTGAGTTGGGTGATTTTTCTAAAACTCATAATAAGCCTTGATTAATTGCCAGTGATTTTAATGATACACGCTTTTCCCATGAGTGTAGCACTTCCTGTCCCGAAACATCTAGGCGAGCAGTACGTTTCAATGAGTGGGTTGAAGACATGGATTTGCTTGAAGTTGAGTTTAGTCCGTCGGGATCATATGTTGGTAAGGAGGGAAGGGACTCATGGCTATTAAAATAGACTTTGAGAAGGCTTATGATCGATTACGATGGGACTTCATTTGTGACACTCTATATGAGATTCGATTCCCCCCCCCCCTTATTATCGATCTTATTATGGAATGTGTTACTACTTCCTCTATGCGAGTTCTATGGAATGGTGAGCCCACTCAAACGTTCAAACCGGGTCGTGGTATTAGGCAAGGTGATCCGCTCTCTCCATATATTTTTGTCTTATATATGTATGGAAAGGTTGAATCAATTAATTGAAGAGTCTATCATTGCCAATCTTTGGAAGCCGATTTATGCTAGTAGGAATGGTCTTAAACTCTCACTAGTAGAAAAAATGCTATTTGTAACTGGCGAAATTGACTTTTTGTAACTGGCATTGTTGGTTGCGAATGCCACCGTTACAATTAGTGAAAATTATTCGTAACCGGCTAATGTTAGTTACAAATAATGTACTATTCGTAACTGGCTTAACCTAGCGCCAGTTACAAATAGTATATTTTCCAACTTAGAAAACATACTATTTGTAACAGGCATTAAGTTATGCCGGTTACAAATAGAGTATTACTTGTAACTGGCATAGCCTAACGCCGGTTACGAATAGTGTTTTATTTATATAAAAAAAAAATTATATATATATATATATATATATATATATATATATATATATATATATATATATATATATATATATATATATATATATATATATATATATATATATATATATAATGGAAGCAGTAGCGAATTCCTCTACAATAATTATCAATCGTTATATGGCCAAATTTAAGTGACATCGACATATACATTATCAACTCTACAATAATACTGAATTGATTTACAAACATGTCTCTCACAATTCACAATTCCTTTTCATCCTAAGCCATTATCCTTGCATAATATACCTGCAAAATACAATCAATTTATAGAATTTCAAATACATTCAATGGGTTACTGTCAATTTCAAATAAACAATCAAACACTTACCTCCTCAATTACTATTTTCATTTCCTTTTGTTTTAATTTTTCTATTTAGAATTTATTAGACTATTAGGTTTCAAGATCGAAGTCAATATCTTTTTACCGTACAATCACTAAATCAAAGTCGCTCAACTAAAGTTTTGGACATTGCATAGCTACACAACATCCAACACATTTAATGATTACATGCAAATAATTTTAATAAAACTACGCATTCGATATAAGTTATTAAACAATTTAACTATATATACATTTTGATAGGTTTATATCTTTCATATTAACAAAAATTTACAAATGTTATTATTATATTTTGAAAAAAAAATTAGACTTTGGAGTTTTGTATAAGATAGATTAAGGATAAGTTAATTCCCGTCATATATGCATTGAGTTTTGGGTGTTCTATCCGGTTCACCCTTTGGGCTAATCCAGATTTGAGGATCTGTTCTAGGCTATTAGGTTCCACTCCCCTTCCGATTGTTGTTGCAGGGGAGCGAACACAGGTCCTCCCTACCAAGTGTAGTCTCAATCACCACTACACCAACAACCAAACACTTGATATGGAAGACACGTGTTATAAAATATTATATTATATACATATACTTTTTTATATTATATAAAATATTATAGGGAAATTCTCACCGGTGAACTCCAATTAATTAATTTTACAAGTGGTAAATATTCTTAAAATTTATCATCAATGGTAAACCTAAATTATTGGTTACCATTGATAAGTGTTATTTTACTAAAAATTCTAACTATAGTTAGTTTTTATTTATAAAAAAAAAAAAAAAAAAAAAACCAAACCCCTCCCCCACCCAACCTAGCCACCACTTTACCAGCAACCCTTCCCCCTGCCGGCGACAAGGCCACTGACGGCAACTCACGACCTCCCCCAGCCCACCACTGGCCACGACGTCAAGCCTCCCCCACCCCCATCTTCTCTCTTTACCCCATCTCAACACCTCCCATTTCCCCACCTAACGCCTCACCGCCATTCGTTCCCCTTTTCCGACCACTCCTATTTCCCCCATCTTGACGTTCTTCCCCGACGACTCCCCTCCCCTCCCCTTTTTGCGCGGCCCTTAAACCCCACCCAAAATCAGTAAACCCAAACCCGTTTTCTGGGTTTGGTTTCAAAACCTGCAACTGGTTTGGGTGTTTTTGGTGTTTCGATTCAGCGGGAGATTCGACATGGGTAGGGCGTCGGCGGCTGGGGTGGAGTGTTGGGCGTCGGTCGGTCAGGGGGAAGGGGTCAGGTGGCTAGGTGGGTGAAGAAAGGGGGTTGATTTTTTTTTTTAAAAAACAATTAATTCTAGCCGCTGGTCGTCAGTGCCGGCGTGGGGTCATGTGGCTAGGCAGGTGGTTCTAGTGGCTAGGTGGGTGGTGGGTGGCCAAGTGGCTAGGCGAGTGGGCCAGATGGGTGGGTCAAGTGGCTAGGCGGGTTGGTCAGGTGGCTAGGCGGTTGGATGAGGTGGCTAGGTGGGTGGGTCAGGTGGCTAGCTAGTTGGGTGGGTCAGGTGGCTAGGGCTTGGGTCAGGTGGCTAGGTGGGTGGGAAATAAAATTAGGGCAAAATAGGAATTTCAGGTTTTTTTTTTAAAACATTTTTAAATGTTAACCATAGTTAAATAATTAAATTAAATCATTATTAAGGTTACCAATTGATTAGTCATTCTATTTGGGGTTTACCATTGATAATAAATTTTAAGAATGTTTACCACTTGTAAAATTAAGTAATTGGAGTTCACCAGTGAGAATTTCCCAATATTATATTATATACATATACTTTTTTATATTATAAAAAATATTATATTATATACACATACTATTATAGTTAAAAGAATTCTATTATGTATAAAAAAACATAAATTATTGCACATGATTGTTGTATATCTAGTATAGTACATGAGCAATGCACGGTTTTTAAATCAAAATGTTAGTTTTTCTAACAAAAATTCAAGTGATAGCATTGTTAATATGAATATTACAATTTGAAACACGAGTAATAGTTATAATACATTTTATATTTATCCCTTTTCCGTCAAATGTCTAATTCAATTTAACTTTTATTCTTCTTGTTTAGATTGGTTATTGGTTCAATTTTTTTTTTTTTTTTTAAAATGTAAGAAAAACAAAAGGTCATTGTAAAAGACATTGTACAGAAAATGAAAGGCCGATTAAAATTAAATTTATGTTCAAGATAATGTATTTTTTTCCAAGACAACATTTCGGCTCAGCATTCAGTATTTGTCAAGGAATACAACAAACGATAAAAGTAATTTTTACACTATTTTGTATCTTTATCAAAAACTTTTGTATTCATCCGATTACTTGAATTGAATTTAGGATAACTTGTAGGTTATTTTGAGTAACTTTTATCAATAAAGTATAAATAACTTTCTTTCATGATGTGTTGTATAGTACTATGTTGAACAGAGTATAAGGGAATCAACGCGTGCGGGAGACAAGTTCATATTCGCCCCATGTTATAGAGAGTAAGTCTAACCATGTCAAATTCAATCGATTTGGCCTCATTATATGTTGACTCCTAAATATTAATTACCTTGTCTATTGTGAACTTATGTAGGGAGCATTGGAGCCTCATGGTGATTTGTAATTCCACTAACACAATTTATCACCTTGATTCAGCTCGATCATCGGAGAAGTGGCTCGTGAAGTCTATATTGCAAAAGTAAATATATATAGCAACCTATAGTGATGATTATTGCTAATAATAACTAATTTAGTAATCATACGACTAATCAAATTTGATTGTATTTTTTTATACTACAATATTATGAAGAAGCTACATTGTCGTGCTCCAAAGGATCCAACATGGAAGACACCGTTGGTAATTTACATGATATTATTGTGATTATCTTGAAAATCTATGGTAGTAAATATTTGCTCATTTCCTTTGCATGTTTCACTGATGTGATTGGTTTGTCATATGCTAGTGCGCACAACAAGAGAATGGACTTGATTGTGCTTTGTATGTGATGAGATTCATGCTTGACATTGTGACTCATTGTACGGACACTCAACACCTTGATGAGGTAAGTCCTAAAACTTCTTGAAATGCTATATTTGATGTGATTTCTAGCCTTAGACACCTAATATTATCCAACAATGACATGTTATGAGAAACAAAAAGGCTATTTCACAAGAAAGGTAGAAAATGGGTTGAATAGAAGTCATATGGGCCATATTAGGGCCATTTTGTGTTAATATGCTCTTTTGATGTGATTTCTTTCCTTATACACCTATAACTAGATAATATTGACATGTTATGAGATAAATAAAGTTCATTTAATAAGAAATGTAGGAAATGGGCAAAGTAAGGTCATATAGGCCATATTCGGGCCATTTTGGGTAAAAACCGTCATAAACCTTAACAAAATGCTCTCCTATACAATTTTAGGGCTTACACACATACAACTATCCAATATTGACATGTTATGAGAAAGAAATAGTTCATTTGATAAGTAATGTAGTAAATGGGCTATATAGAAGTCGTATAGGTAATATTTGATAAAATACATATTTTTTGCCTAATTAATTATTTTTAAAATAATGTTTTTGTATTTCAAGTTTTGCAAGGTCCAAAAAGATGTTCCGTTGACAATCAAGGAGCTTAATGAAGTTCGTGACATGTTGGCGTCTTTCATCACCTTCAACATGTAAATGGCATGCATTGTAATTGTAAATTATTTATGTTAACTTTTGAACTATATATAACTTATTATTCATTATATATGTGTACTTACTATTATTTGTATATGTAAGCAACTTTTTTTTTTTTTTTGTATTGGGTTTGGGAATATTTATATCTATATATATATAATTGAATTCTTGTATCTAATATTATTTTTGTATATAATAATTAATAATATTATTATTAGTTATTATAATAATAAAATTATTAATTATTATATTTAATATAATTGCTGGAATTACAGGTTATTATTATTGCAGGTTTTTTTTTAAAAAATATTATTGCACGATGGAAAAAAAAAACGAAAAAAAAAATCATACAAAAGGCACCGGTTCGGCAGAAACCGGTGCCTAAACTATCCACCACCCAAAAAAAAATGGCGGGAGAGCAGTATTAGGCACCGGTTAACCGGTGCCTATTCTACCCTATGGCACCGGTTAACCGGTGCCTATTAAACCCTATGGCACCGGTTTTGAACCGGTGCCAAAAAGTAGGTTTTTGGCACCCCTCAAATAGGCAGCGGTTCAAACCGGTGCCTTAGACCGGGTTTGAACCGCTGCCTAATGCGTTTTTCTACTAGTGAAAATACGGTTTGGTTTCGATTTTTTGGGAAATACGGTTTGCGGTTTGGTTTGGTTTTTCAAAAATTATAAACCAAACCAAACCGTAAACTAGTAAACCGCATTTAATATTTATATAATATTTATAAAATTAAAATAGTTATTATATATTTTAAAAATGAAAAAAAAATAATAAAAAACATGAAAAATCATTAGAAGACGGTCAGTAATTCTGTATACTACTATACTCCAAGATCAGTTTAGCTCCGGCAATCATTGATATTGCATAATGTAGCCCCTAATGTTGTCAAGTTGCTGCCAATTATTAAAAACTATAATGCAGTATGATTTTTTTTTTTTTTTTTTTGAAAAATGTATTATGTTTTTTTCCACTGTTAATTTGTTATGTATTATTTTTATTATGTGTAATTGTGTTAGCACTTGATTAGTTGGTTGTTATTTTTATTAAAACTTTGTAGTATAATACAATCCGATTATAAATTTATTAATATTTGACAATTTTTAGGAAAAAATGTCGTCTCATCATAAACCGCAAACCAAACCGCACCAAACCGTATTATTACGGTTTGGTTTGGTTTGGTTTGGTTTCAATATTAATATGGTTTGGTTTGGTTTGGAAAATTGACCAAACCGTATTTTGCGATTTGGTTTGGTTTATATTCAAACCGCAGCAAACCAGACCATGTTCACCCCTAATTCTAGACATGGCCTCCTAAAACTATAAAGTTCCATTATAGTGGTTATTAATTTTTTTTTTTTTTTTTTTTTTTTTTTTTTTTTTTTTTATTGTTCTTCTTCATTTGTTTTAACGCTGATTCCGAACTAGTCATCTTAGATCTAACTAATTTCAATCATTTCATTGTATAAATATTTCAAATAGCTCGAAAATTTGAAAGTTAGTAGAACAATATTTGAATTTTAACTCAAATTTCGATTTCAATTGAGTTTTTTGAGCTCCATTAATGGCGGTTAGCGATTGCGCTGTATGCGAGTCCATTGAGTAGTCTACATCGGATCCATGTTCAATCTACTCTCTTATATCCGGATCTATTCGACGTCAGGGAATGGGGGTGAAGAGGAGGGGGTGTTAGGGTGTTCGTGGGGGTTGGGGGCTATTGGGGTGGGCTGTTTTTTTTTTTTTAAATTTATTTTTTGACTAATTACTTAATGACATGTGTCACTTACAAAAATAGAAAAAAAAATTACCCAATGTCATAAGATATTAATAGAAGAAGATGCCTTATAAAGGTAGGATTATTAAATAATAGGTCAAAGGTAAGATTATTAATAACTGAGCAAATATTGGATTATTAGAATTAAATTTTGAAGGAAAAAGTATTCCCCAAGCTATAGATTCCTACGTGAATTAGGTTGCTTAGCCTTGTATATATATTCTGATAACCCCCTCAAAAAAAAAAAAAAAAAAAAAAAAAATTCTGATAAAGAGATCAGTGAGAAGTTGAGACCTTGAGGTTTATTTTACAATATCTGATCCGTTTATTATACGATCTCTGAAACTCTAATCCATTGAACAGCAGTGTTTTGATATTCCTATCTCTATCCTCCATTGAAGCTGCTTTTTGTGGTAAGCTCTGTTTTCCTTTTGTAATCATCAAATATCAATTTTTTTTGATGGGTAATTCCCATTCAAAGTGTTATTTTTAAACAAGGGTTAGGGTTATTTATTGATTGATTGTTCAATGTTCATCTTCTCTATATACTAACTCTGGAGTTGTTTTGCATTATAAATCAATCAATTTGATGATAAAGGCATTGGTTGGTTGGGTATGGATCGGAGCTTGAAGAAACCATGTACTACTGTATTGAATGTTAATAATGACAAAGTGTTGGTTGATAGGCTTACCAATTTGCCTGATGAATTGTTAATTCGGGTGATTTCGTTGCTACCCACCAAGGATGCCGCTGCTACTTGTTCCTTGTCTAAGAGATTGAGGCGTATATTCCCTTTGCTCACTAGCCTCGACTTTGATGTTTCACCTATATCTCTTTGTTTGAAACATCCCTATGCAATTCAACGTTTCCCCACTTTCGTGAGCTTTGTTGATAATGTACTCCAACCACACCAATCGCGGTATCTTACCAAGTTTAGACTTCAAGTTAGCAGCGGGGACTTTCTTACAGTCTACTTCAATGGTTGCATTGGTAGTGGGTGTGGTCAAGGTTCCCTCCCTGACTTGAAATCCCCGCAACTAAACGCGTGGATCTCTTATCCATTCACCCTTTGTGGCGGCCTTAGGGAGCTTGACCTCTGTATTCTGGTGAGGGAACCAGGTGACGCGCAGCTGCCCCCAGCTATTTTCACTTGTGAAACATTGGAGGTGTTGAAGCTTGAGCTTAACATTGGTCTTGATCATGTTTTTGCCATGCCATCTTATCGTCTTCCTAACTTGAAATTGCTCCTCTTGACCGTGGATTTCATTTCTGATGATGCCTTTCTGTCGAGGCTAGTTTCAAGCTGCCCTGTACTTGAAGACCTTAGATTTACAACCTATTCGAACGATCTCAACATTGTAGAGATCACATCCACTTCCCTACGAAGATTGTCTTTAGCCGTGCCTAAGTATGATCATCCTACATCTACAGAAGTTCACAGGGACCTGGTGCTTATCAATGCTCCCAATCTGGAGTACCTTGACTACACTGATGATTTAGCAAAATATTACTCGCTCCCAATTATGCATCGTCTTGTTAAAGCACTTCTGGTGGTAATTCAGATGTTAGATTATGATGAGTTGTCGATGCAAGAATCTTTTCAAGAATCTTTTCAGCAAATGATTAACCTCATTAGACCCATGTCTTATGTTCAACATTTATCATTGCGCGGTTACTTAATGCCGGTATGTCTCAATCTCTATATTTGCCTGAAGCAAAATTATCTATTTGGCTTTCTTCCTTTTGTAGTAAAAGGAATAATGTTTGATTTAACCTATGGTTCGTTGTAGGTGTTCGACTATGTTGATGATAAGGTCTTAAAGGATCAACTACCGGTGTTTCCTAATCTTAAACATCTAGAGTTGGGTAGAATTGATTTAAATTGCTGGAACAAAGTGTTGTTGCCCTTTCTTAATTGTTCACCTGCGTTAGAAACACTTGTTTTTGAAGAGGTTGGTGTGTGGTTTTAGTATTATCTTATTACGTACATGGTATCAATTACATATGAGCAATCTAATTATTATAGCTGTTTATTTTGTAGGGACTCAATATGAATGAAGTTCCATCTGTATTCAGTCCTAATATTAGAGAGGAACTGGTGTTGGAACGAGAACGAGAATTTTTCAGTACAAATCATGAAATTCCTGTATGTTACAGATTTCATCTCAGAAGAATAGTGATAAAAAAATACTTTGGAGTAGAACGCGATTTGGTAATAACCAAGTTTTTTCTGAGACATGCATTAGTTTTGGAGGAACTAGTCATATACTTATCCCGAGATAGAAATGCAGTTCCATATCAGAATCACATGTCAGTTGAGAACACATTGAAGAATTTACCAAAAGCCTCAGTCACGTGTTCGATTCAAGTATTATGATCACCATAGTCCATGTTAGCATCGATTTATTCATTAGTGCAAGGTTTTTGTGCTTCCAAAGATACTTCCTTTCCTTTGAACTGTTCGTGCTCAATAAAAGTAGCTGCAAGATGGAGTCTAACAAGCTAGGCTACACTCTGCAGATTATTGAACAATGGATTTCAGTTTGACGGTTTTGCACTTACTATATTAATCTTAACAATGTAGTCTGATTAGAAATAATTAGCATTTTTTTCCTATAATTTTTTTTTATAGTGATATATAGTGATGAAAAACACATGTAATAGCTAGGTTTGGTTTGTTACATGTCTATTACAGGTTTGATGTTAACTTGAGGATCTTCTTAGGAGGGCTGGCTATGCTTTGCTCTGCTTGTGCTTGCTTGTGGTTTTTTGGGTTGCGTTACCATTGTTACTTAACTGCATGACTTTTGTAGACTTTACACAAAAATTATAATCTTAGAAAACTTATAAGAGAACTTAGCTTTAGCTTATTTTGAGGCATACAATTAATAGAAACTTAATGATATTAGTTATTAATCATTTATCAAATTAAATACTTATTATATAACTCCCCCGGAGGCATTCGTTAGCAAGATACATGATTTAATTTTGTACCAACACTATATTTACTGGTAATACATCGATAAAGAAATTCAATCAATCAAAAATAATTCTAATACAAAGTAGATTTTTTAATCATTTAAATGATTTGTATCTATCTGTATCATTTTCACATTCGTTAGTCAATTTAATTTATACTCCATACATCATACGTTTGTTTCTCACACACACACACACAAAAAAAAAAAAAAAAAAAAAAAAAAAAAAAAAAAAAAAAAGCCTATCATAAGTTCTACTCCAATGTATGGGTAATTGGACACTTTTTTTTTTTTTTTTTTCCAGATAACGAAACGGATGAAGCTTTCAAAATTCTTGCCTTTCGCAGCAAAAAAGTTGAACATAATTTTTACAGACAATTTCCTATCAATATTCTACAATGAATTTATGATTCCTAAAGCTTGCTAACTTGGTTAATTTTCGAGTTTATAATGTATGTGCATCTCATCTTTCTGAATTTCGACCAAAAAATATTGTGACATCCCCCTCCTTACCAATCTGCATGCTTACTTGCATAGGCATGCGATTAACTTTGTTAATTTTCAAGGTTTGACGTTTCTTATGCAAAATCTTTCTGAATGTCTTTTGTATAGAAGCTATCTTTCATCATCATTAGCCTTTTCCATCTGCCTTGTACTATGCTTGTGTTTTTTTATTCTGAACTAGTACTATTCCCTTGAGGATGAATCTGGAATAAGCACAAGAAAAAAGGATTAATGAATAAGAGTTTAAGAACAAGAAATCTTATTAAAAGTACAGGATAGAGTAAAAAACAAAGCAGCACTCTTAGTTCTCACCTGAGGATTATCAAAGCTCATAGCTCTGATCTTGAACTCCCCTCGACTAGTCGTCAACTCATCTAGTATCTCAGAATCATCTCCCTCATCATCATCACGAGTTTCTCCTTCCTGATTACAGACGTCAAAATAAGCCAAAGGTCACCAAGATATGCTTAAAGTATGCAAGAATTATGTAAGTATGTATGACAAAGTTGACAGCATTTACTTACCCTGAAAGACTTGCTATGAGAGCGTCTAGGTGCACCAGCAATCTCCTCATAGCCAGCCGCATCCAGTTCTTGAAGATGAAAGGGGTGAAAAAACTTCGGGAGGATATGTTGGCGTATGCTTATGAGAATGAAAAAAGGCAAGGGGAAGAGTATCCCTGCTATCGGTATCCAAGTAACTCCAAAGCATATCAACAAGTACACGATTTGGAATACTGTGAAAGCAGCAATGGATTTGAAAGGTACTGATTCCACATATGATGCATGAGCTTCTTCCAGAACCCTGCATTCAATGGGATGGATAACAATAGGCTTAATCAGATTGGCAAGCATACCAGGTATTAAGGTTGTAAGCATCATAATCAGCATGATAAAAATTTATTTGGCATCAGTTTAAGTTTTTATATTGTGGTTTTCAAGAGCCAAAATGTTCATATGTAGGTTTCTGAAAACAAGGCCTTAAACTGGAAAACCACAAGTGGTTTCTGAAACCCTGTTCTATTTTTAAGTAACCTCAAAACTGATGAATTGTGAAGATACAAAACAAGCAATTACTCTAGTTTTTAGGTAGTTGGAAAACTTACTTGTATCGTCTTGCTGGTCTAATGAAGAGGAGGAGGATTCTCTCCCAGAACTGGCTTCCCGGGAGACTGTCAATGGCCATATATGCAAAGTATCCCCATAGGACAGAGGTGGGTATTAGCTTGATCACCGGCATAGCAAACATAGCACATGCTACAAGGACTGATTGTAAGATGTTGCTCACTCTTTGCTCGTTGACTCTTACAGGTAAATAGTAGTCAATGTGTTCAAGTTTAAAAGCTTTGTGTTCCTTTCCGTCTTTGCTATCTCCATTCATAACTGCCTGCTTCAAATCTTCCAACTCCTTCACAACTTCATGTGGCTGAAAAATAAGAATTAACATGGTCCTATTCATGTACTACACTCAACAGAGCTTATTTTCAATTAATGAGTTTCTATAATGTATGAGCAAGTATGTTCACAACAAGAAAAGGGCCGTTTTGCGACGGAAATAATTCGTCGCAAACTGGCAAAATTCCGTCGCAAAGTGACTTTGCGACGGATTTCCGTCACAGGCATGGCGTCGCTCAAACTTTCGTAGCAAACAGTCCTTTTGTGACGGAATATCCGTCGCAAAACGAATTGCGACGGATTTTGCGACGGAAAGGTAGTTGTAGCTGAAAACAACATTTGCGACGAAAATTCCGTAGCAAGAGGAATCATTTTGCGACGGAATATTCCGTCACAAATTTTGCGACGGAATGTATTTCCGTCGCAAAATGGATTCTTTTGCGACGGAATAGTCCGTCACAAATTTTGCGACGGAATGTAATTCCGTCGCAAAATGAAGTTTTTCCGTCGCAAAATACTCCATTTTGCGACGGAATTACATTCCGTCGCAAAGTTATTGTAATTTTAATTTTTTTTTTTTTTGTATTTTGTTTTTTTTTCCTGGAACCTGTATTCCTGCAATCCTGTTTAATTTTTTTGTATTTTGTTTTGTTTTCCTAGAACCTGTATTCATGCAATCCTGTTTAATAAAATACGTGCATTTAAAATAATTTCAGTCAAAAAGTCCACGCCCTAACATAATTCAAATATATACAACACGTAGCCGTAACTACCAAGTACGGTACATGATATAATTTTTTAAACTACAATGTCATCCATATACAAAAATCGAAAAATGACACCTAACTAAACACAAGCTGGCTGTCCTTGGCCTGCACCACCACCACCACCACCACCCGGGTCGTTCCTGGGGTCTCGAATCTGAGGCTGAATCGTAGAACAAGTGAAAGGAGTGGTCAATCCTGTAAATCTACTGGCTAACTCCTCTAAGAACTCCTTGTTCTTCCTCTCGATTTCAGCCATCCGTTCTGCCACTCGAGCCTCCACTCGAGCATCGAGCTGTTCCGCCACACGGCTATCGATCTGGCTCTCAATTGCTTCCACCCTCTCATTCAACTCCTTGTGGAAGTTTTCCTGCATTTGAGTTATGACCGACGGTACGTATTGGCTGGAAGAACCCGATCCTCGTCCCCTAGATGTGCCGTAGTACAAGTCAGCACCAACACCAAGACCTCTAACACGACCCTTCTTATTACGACCACCAGCCGCCTCAAAGAAAATTTCATTTTCAGACAGTTGGGAACCCTGGGTTCTTGATTCCTCCTGTCTGTGTTGGTACGCCTCCTGTAACAAACAAAGGATATACAATGCAGAAATAAAAATAAAGAATGAGAACCAATAGTTTGAGGCTTGATATAGTTCATAAGTGGCAATATAGGTTCACTAGGTCCTAAAACTAGGAAAATTGGGTGAAAATGGGGCGTTTTTGGTTCTAACTTGTCTATTTCTCACATTTGTTATCTAATGAACCTATTTTTGACCTTAATACACCTAACTAACATAGTTACTTGAGTTTGAGGCTTGAAATTGTTTATAAGTGGCAATATAGGTTCACTAGGTCCTAAAACTAGAAAAAATGGGCGAAAATGGGGCGTTTTTGGTTCTAACTTGCCTATTTCTCACATTTGTTATCAAATGAGCTTATTTTTGACCATAATACACCTAAATAACATAGTTACTTGAGTTCGAGGCTTGAAATAGTTCATAAGTGGCAATATAGGTTCACTAGGTCCTAAAACTAGGAAAATTGGGTGAAAATGGGGCGTTTTTGGTTCTAACTTGCCTATTTCTCACATTTCTAACGTCAAAGGACAGTCCCAACCGGGGACTATTCAAGACATACTCCTAATGTGTATGTCTTGAACGGGTATCTAGGAATAAGAAGATGCAAATGCTTTCAAATCTTAGTGAACATATATAATTAACATACATACCATAATTGTTTAATTTAAACAAGTTTAAAGCAAGTGATGAAACACATATAATTAACACACAATTACCCACATTCAAATAAACATACATACACTAACATGTATTTTTAAATTAACATATATTTTAAACTAATCTAACATATATTTTAAACTAATCTAACATATATTTTAAACTAAACTAACATACATTATAAACTAACTAACATATATTTTAAATTAAAATAACATACATTATAAACTAATCTAACATATATTTTAAACTAAACTAACATACATTAAACTAATTCTAACATTGCAATATATCTTAAAAATTAAACTAATTCTAACATTGCAATATAAATTAAACTACACTACACTAAACACAAGTAATTAAATAATAAAATTTAGTTACAAATTAAATTAAAAAACATAATTAGAAAAAGTTAGGGTTTACATTAAAATTAAATTGAAAACAAAAACAAAGGGGGATAGTGGAATACTCACCGGGATTTGAGGGTGTTGTGGCGGAAATCCGGCTGCCGGAAGGAGGGTGGTGTGGTGGCTGCACACCGCCGGCGAACGGAGGGGCGTGAGTGGGCTTGAACGGAGGGGGTGGCGTGGGTGGGCGTGAGTGCGCGTGAGTGGGAGTGAACGGAGGGGGTGGGCGTTAGTAGGTGTGAGTGGCCGGATTCCGGTCGTTCCGGTGGCGACAGCGGCGGTGAAGTGGCCGGATTTTCTTTCTCTCTCTACGCTTTCCTCTATCTCTCTCTACGCTTTCCTCTTTCTGTTCTTCGTTTTCTTTTTCTCTCTCCTTCAGCGAAACTTCAGTTTTTTTTAAAAAAATTTAAAAACTTTTTGCGACGGAATTTCCGTCGCAGAATCCGTCGCAAAATGTTTTTTTTATTTTTTTTTAAATATTGTTTTGCGACGATTATTTCCGTCGCAAACAAACTTTTGCGAGGGAATAAATTCCGTCGCAAACTTTGCGACGGAATTTCCGTCGCAAAAGTTTGTTTCCGTCGCAAAGTTGCGACGGAATTTATTCCCTCGCAAATTAACCCTTTTTGCGACGGAATTGTAGTCCGTTGCAAGGTTTCCGTCGCAAAATGACCTATTTCTTGTAGTGGTTGAGAACTTCATACATTGGGATTCTGATCCATTTCGATGAAAACATCCTGCATCTGACCATATACTTCAGTGCTGCTAGCATTTTTCTGTATGCTTTCCTTTGCAGATTTTACCATTTTTCTACCCATCAACTGTCATCAGACACAATCACATGATAAATACAAGTTGCTGAATCATGTAATTGCTAACAATATGATAAATCACTGTAAAATTCCACACTCTCACTGTCTCACAAGTCTCACCTGCCTTTTGAGGACAGCAAGGCTCTTTGTATGCATAGGAGATTGAGGAAGAACTCCATTTGATGGAGGTAATCCGAGTAGTCCACAAAGCAAAGTCTGGAATAACAAAAATATAGTTTAGACACGAATATTGGTCACCTCAATATTTCAATGTAATGGAAAGGTTGTATGTAATTAGAGATTACATTTCTTGGTTAACATACCGTAAATCCAAGCACCAAAATGTCATAGTGGTAGGCAGAAGGTTTTTTCAGATTAAATTCCTTTTGCTGAGCTAGTTGTGAAGCGACACTATGGTCGAAAAAGTACAGTCCTGCAACCATCAGAGCAGGAATGATGGCAGCAAAGATGTAAGCTATTGGCACCCTAACCATATCCTGCATTTAAGTTTATTAAAATCCATTTAGATAAGTGGTAGAAGGAAACAATTCCAAGTAAATTGAAACCAAGATGTTCAATATAAGTAGCCAGTTAGGATTATTTGATACATATAAACATATAATGCTGTGTATATATATTTGTCACGTATTGTGATACAAATACAAAACACTTCTGTCAGAAATCCAACAATTCCAACTCCCATGGTACACAGACTTAGAAATCCAACAAATAACAGCAAAAGTTTAGTGATTGCATATTGAATGATTACCTTTACTACACTCCAATGGTACACAGACTTGGACTGCCAAGGCAGAGGACTATAGAGCCTTCTAGGTACACCCTTTGGAACTCCAGAAGGAACGCTGAACGACAAGGCAGTCCAAAGCACAACCATCAATGGAACTCCATAATCTGCAATGAAGCTCCTCATACGACCTGTACCATAGCGCCATGACCTTGCTCTACGGCTCTTTAAGGCCATTACAAAAACACCAACAGTAAATATTATTCCAAGCAATCCATTGGCATATCGCCACTGAAATAGATACTTCTCTTGGTGTGGATCCTCATCTTTGGGAATATGAAATTCACTTACAACTCCCTACAATAATTATAAGAAATTTTAAGCAGAATTCACATATTTCAGGGTACTAATGCAGAATTTTTCAGCAACAAACAAGATTAGCAAGTTGTTAAGAGTACTTTGATAGCTTCTTGGAAGAAAAGAACTGTAATCAACATCCCAAAGAGCTCCCCAGCAACCCTTGTAAACCGTTTAATGATCGTGGCAACATTGAATATCGAAAGAAAGATCAACATGAGGGCAGTCCACACACAAACCCTGACATACAGCAACATAAAAATTTCAGCAACTACATATCAAATTCATCATGCTTTTCTAGGCAGAATTGATATATGTCAATCATATACATACCATCCAGCCCAAGCAAGGTAAAGTTCCTTTCCCAAACCTGACCGCCCTTTCGCAAAGTTATAAAGATAAGAGTACATGATCACAGTTGGTTCTGCAACCCCAACTATCAAAAGAGGCTGCCCACCAATTATTGAGTGAATTATCCCACATATTGCTGTTGATGCTAATGTTTCAACTGTGCTCAAACTTCCATCTACAAATAGTAGGAAAAACACGAGGTACATTTGACCAGTATTGTTAATACATTTTCTGTATTTTAAAGTGTCGAGTATCAGACACGGGTACTTGGGTAAGATCGCTCACCTGTATCTCTGCTGAGTTGCTCCCCAAAAGCTATTACAGGAAGAGCAGAAGCAAAGAAAATATAGGTAGTTGGTGCCAATATCCTATACCCTCACCCAAAAAAAAAACAGAACAAAAACTCTTAAAACAATTTACTAAAAATCTGAAGTGAAACTGCAATTTTTCATGTATATAGATTGAATCTGAATGAAAATAAACATGAAACAACCCAAAATTACCCGAAACCGGATCGAATTCCACCACTCCAATCTTGCTTGTAACATGCCCATCTTCCACTGAAATCATTTACAATCCCATAAAATGGCTGCTTCATTATACCAATTCCAATATCAAATATTCCCTAAAAAACAAAATTCACACCGTTAATATTCAACATTTATTTTCCTTATTTTAACAAAATTACTACAATTAAGCTACTAAGTATGTGTATTTCATCTCATATATTTATTATTCCCAGTAATATTATTCAAATTTAAGTGAAATAAAAAAAATAAAAATAAAAATTTGTAACTACCCAAAATTCAACAATGTAACTGGAATTGCTTAGTTAATCGTCTAACCTATCAACATTGAAGGTAAAAATCAAGGGTTGCAGAAATTAAACCCCAAAAACGGTAATAATTTTATTTTTTTTTTCTTTAACAAAAAAGTAACATTTTCCAAGAAAAAAAAAATTCAGTGAAAATCAAATACGCGTTTTTTCTATATTCTTCAAGATACTAAAAACAAATTTACTACTAAAAACAAAAATCAATAAGAAAATTTGACACAAACAGAAGGAAAAAAAAAAATTAAAGAAAAAACAGAATTAAAGAAAAAAGAGGATACCCATAAATTTTCCGAAGAAAAAGCTACAAAAAATTGACCTAAAAAAACAGGTTACAAAATATTAAACTACTAACAATAATGTAAATAAAAGAAATAAAATGACATTTAATAAAATCATGATGAAATCTTTATTATTCTAGTCATGCTAGCTGTAAAATATTTACTCCTAAAAGTAATAAAAATGACTAAAAAGAAAATAATAATAATAATAATAATAAATGAATGCGAACAATGTGATGAGGAGAGAGATAGAGAAATTTACGACCGTAGTGTTTCGCCGGGAAAAAGCGTCGGACGACGGTTAATGTGGTGGAAAAGAGGTTAGAGTTGAAGAGTAGGAGGAAGTGAGAAGGGAGGTTTAAAAAGACCCGCGCTGCTAGTGTTATGTATCAAAGTGGGGCCCATTTCTCATTTCATAGGAGATTTTTATTTTTATTGTTATTGTACTTGGAAATGGAATTTATGTTTTTTCATTAAAATTTGATTTGAAGATTCTTACTGTGATTTTGTTATGACTTGTGAGTAATAGCTGTCATTTGGAGTATTTTTTTGACTAATTATGGATTTATTGTATGGTTTTTGTGTAAAAGTAGATGGAAAGATGAATGGGATTTTTAAATGTGCAATAAGAAATGATACTGTATCTGTTTCAAAAAAAAAAAAATGATACCTTACGAATTACAGTATAGTTTTTTAAAAAAAAAATTGTTGATATAATTACAAAAATATTATTGATATAATTACAAAAATATTTATTCAAGTGAGTATTTTTTTTTCATTTATCGCTTTACCACTCGATAAACCAATTATGTTTATCAAGGTGATAGGGGGGGGGGGGGGTTTTCGCCAATTTGTATCCCAATAGATAGGAATGGAGATAGTTGTTGGTTTATATTTAGGCTATTCTATTGGTTAAACTTTTTATACATATTCAATTATTTCATTTTGACGATGGCTCGGTCTTGTTAGATCGATCGTTCACTTAGTTTTATAGTTATCACAATGTTTCTTGTTATCGAGTCCATTATTTACAAGTACATGAAAGTGGTAGTTATACTACATTTTGACGATGGCTCGGTCTTGTTAGATCGATCGTTCACTTAGTTTTACAGTTATCAGTTTATCACAATGTTTCTTGTTATCAAGTCCATTATTTACAAGTACATAAAAGTGATAGTCCTATACCTTGTTAAATGTTAGGGTACTAAGGGTGTCTTTGGTAAAATATAGTTGTGTAGGTAGTTGTTAGTTGTGTATATAGTTGTTAGCTATCAACAAGCCGTTAGCTGTGAAAATAGATAATTTAGGTATGAGAAAATTTGCGAATTGCAGCCATTTAAAGTTCGTATTTTGCAAATTGCAGTCATTTAAAAATTTTTTTGCAAATTGCAGCCCAAAAGTCCGTATAAATTGTAAATTGCAGCCCGATTCAATTTTTTCATCGGTTTACATGTTGAAAAATCTTCGGTTAAGGTTTTAGGGGTCTTTTAAGTCCTTAGGGACCCGAATTGAGCTTGGAATTAGCAAAAAAATAACATAAGTGTCTCATATTTACAGTTTTCCACAAATCGATACATTTTTGTTACGCAAAACGAGATACTTGCGTTATTTTTTTGCTAATTCCAAGCTCAATTCGGTCCCTTAAGAATTAAAATGGCCCATAAAACCTTAATCGAAGATTTTTCAACTTGTAAACCGATGAAAAAGTTGAATCGAGCTGTAATAATTTACAATTTATATGAACTTTTGGGCTGCAATTTGCAAAAAAAAAAAATTAAATGGCTGCAATTTGCAAAAAACAAATTTTTTTTTTTTTTGAAAAGTTGCAAAAAACAAACTTTAAATGGCTGTAATTTGCAAATTTTCCTTTAGTTATGAATGTTCAATAAAGTAATGGATGACTAGCTGTTACATATAAGAATCAATATTTTATTTTTATTTTTAAAACTATATATTAAATTTTCAACAGCTACCTCAAAATCTACCTTTAACTTCAAAAGCTAATAATTCTAACTTTTCATAAAAGCTACCTCCACCACTAAAAACTACTTAACCACTACTTTATCAAACACTCACATTTTTTGTTAAGTAGTGGTTTGACGACTTGACTTGGTCAACCCACTAAAAGTTACCTAAAATTTACTCAAAAGCTAGCGCCAAACACGCCCAAAAAATCTCATAATAAACCTTTAAAAACTCTACAATGTTATCTATTTTATTGGAAAATTGTAACCAAACCGCAAACTTCATACCTTCATTTTGCTCTCCAGTGGAATGTCATGGAAAGTATCCCTTCAATCACCCTACTTATACTAAAATCCGTACAAATTAATTATTTCTAGGGTCTTTTAAAAAAGTAATTAGACTACCCTTTACTTTTGTTGGCCATTTGTATGCATTATCCCTTTTGTATAATTTTTTCTTACTACTTTTTCTACTCCTATAAAATTAGACCTCGCAAGTCGCAATTATTATTTTCTACACTTCTAAGGGTTTTTTCTCTTCAGATTATTTTCAGTTTAGTTCAGTTCTAATCAGTTTAGTTTAGTTCGGTTCAACTCCAATAAATTCAGTTCTATTCAGCTCACTGAACAGGACTGAACAGGCCCTAATTCCCCAAAATTCAAGTTAAAAGCATTTGTAACAATAAAGATGGGCAGAGTGACGAATTATGAAAATTGCAAGATCAAAACTAATTTCTTTTAGAGCCTATACTAATTTGTACTACATCATTTGATTTTTCTTTAGTCAATTAAAATTATATACTCCCTCCGTTTCTTATTTCTTGCAACAAAGGAGGGTAGCGCGGTTCCCAAGTCAAAACTTTTTAAGCATACTTAATAAAATATAAGGGCATGTAAATGATGTAATTAAGGAGGAGAGAGGGTGAATAATTTATCCAACTAAAAAAGCAATTAAGCAACCAAAGTCAAGCACCACCACCGATGAACGCACGCCACCCACAACCATCACCCAAACCACCGGTCTACCACCCAGACCCGTGCCACCAAACCCACGAAACCACAAAAACCACCCCTCCACCCCTGCAAAACTAACGACACCACCAAATCTAGACCCACCGACACCACCAACACCAACTAAACCACTAGATCTAGTACCACCTAAACCACCCAAATGCACGCCCCAAACCTACGAAACCACCAAAACCCTTCATCTATCCTTGCGAAACCACCGAAACCACCGATACCACCACAACTACGACCAACAAACCCACCCAACGAAACCACCGACACCAACAAAACCAGCAAACCCACCAACGAACCCACCGAACCCACCTAGCACAAACCACCGACGACCCACCAAAAAGAAAAAAACCACCAAATCCCGACAAACCACCAAATCCATAAGAATGGTGAACCACCAAACCCGATGAACCACCAATCCCGACACCACTGATGACCCACCAAAGCCACTAACAATCAGAGTTGAAGAAAATCCACCAAACTAGTGATTTGATTATTATGAGAGATGAGAGATGCATGAAGAAGATGAAATGAGAGATGGAGGAGGAGAGAGAAAGATTATGGGTTTGATTTTTGGGTCTGATTTTTGGGTGTGATTTCATTGATAAGTAATCTAGATTAGGATTATAATGGGTTGTAATTATGTGTAGCATTATGTGTTAACAATTTTTTAGTAAGGGTATATTGGTAATTTTGACAGCAAAAAGTTTCCAAATAAGGAAAAATATGAGTTTGTTGCAAGAAATGTAAACCACCCCAAAATGACAAATGTTGCAAGAAATAAGAAACGGAGGAAGTACTACGAATTTGTTTAGGAGGGTAATCGTTTTGAATTATTCTACTTAATTTCACGTCTACCTCATGATTGTGAATGTAATGCTACAACTCTAGCATCTACCAAACGTTTAAATGTGTTGAAATCAGCAGCCTATACTACACTATATGGTGCAGAAATGAAAATGGTCATTTTCATATTCATGAAATTGGTAGTAAATACTTCTTGAGTGGAATTTTCCATATTCATGCATTTTGTTAAAAGAGAAGAGAATTATAGTAGTTGGAGAAATGAAAATCATATGCATAACCAACCTAAAAGTTGTTGACGGTAAAATAAAATTCTCAACGTTTATAAATGTGTGAGCACACTTTTTTTTTCTTTTTTTTTTTTTTTTTTTTTTTTTTTTTATGGAATTATCATTGGTTATGAAGAAGATTATTAGCACTCGTGCAGTGTATCTTTCCTTTTTTTTTTTTATAAAAAAAATATAAATAAATAAAAGGGTCGCTTTAGCTAATTTTAATAATTTCATGGAATTTTCTATGTAAAAATTCTATCTCAATCGAAGAATTGTCAGAAGATTCATTATTCCATGTATATGCATGCATTGTTATTCATCTTAGCAACTTCTCTTTTCTTTCATCCTTTTCACTAGTTTTTGTGATGTTTGGATAGACAAACAAATAGTGATGACGTGATTTCTTATTAGACACCTTTTGTGTTTTCAAAATATATCAACTTTTAAAATTTTCGATAAATGATAATTAGAGATATTTATAATTAAACTTATGCGGCATTTACAAATATATGTGATAGAAAAAAAAATATAAAATATTTTAACTAATCTAAAAAGAGGAAGTGCATACAATGTAAGGGGTACCATTATTTGAAGTTGATGGTGTCCTAATGTAAAAATATCCTGAATAAAGGAATGATATCATTTAGGGTCTGTTTATATTTATTGAACTGAGCTGAACTGAACTAAATTTATTGGAGCTGAAATGAACTAAATATTTATGAGAAAAGGAAATTAGAAGCTGAACTGAACTGAACTTATTGAAGCTGAACTGAACTGAAATTAAGGGTCTGCTCACATTTATTGAACTAAACTGATTGAAGCTGAACTGAATTGAACAAAGCTAAAATGAATATTTTATGAGAGAAGGAAATTAGGAGCTGAACTAAACTGATTGGAGCTGAACTGAACTGAAACTGAAATTAAGCTGAAGGAATAGTCCATAAACTGAAGTGAACGGTCCCTTAAAGTTTGAAAATGTTATGATACAACACATACAAGAATCAACATAAGGTCATGTGCATACGAACATAAAGCATTACTAAAATGGGGGCTAGGCACCCTAAGCACTTTCATATACTAATAGAGTTTGCTTGTTTGTTTAAGTATACAGCTATTACTGGTCACAGTCATCATAATATTGCTTGTATGAGTGAATAATTCCGAATATGATTATAACAATTATACCATTTAATTGACGATCACATTTTTTGGGACATTCAGTTAGCTAGCTGGTAAAAATGGTTGCTCACTTGCTCTTATCTGATTTCCCAACATGATTGCTATAGTTTATGCGAATAATTTGTGTTAAAGAACACGAACTTAAATAAAACACCATGTTTACCATTTATAACAAGCGTATGTAATACGCCTATTTATTGTATTATTGCTTGCTTCTTTACGTTATAGACTAGTTGATTTCATTAATCGGTATCACTAATTAATTTAATACATACAATATACAACATACATATGAAATGTTTGTTCATCTTCTAAAAAAAAATTGAATGTTTGTTCATAATGCTCTCATACTCGAATAACAAATTTTTGTTTTCACAAAATAAACAATAACGCTATATCCTTACGATATTATTGATATCGTAATAGAAATACTGTGGAGTACTAGGGGTATGTTCTCTTCAGCTTAAGCTCAGCTTAATTCAGTTCAATTCAATTCAGCTCCAATCAGTTCATTTCCTAATTTCCTTCTCTCATAAACAATTCATTTCAACTCTGTTTAGTTCTGCTCTAATCAGTTCAGTCTAGTCCAGTCCAATTCAGCTCAGTACTTGTATGCTAAAAATATTTAATATTAGATAATCTATCAATATTCCTTAAAAAAAAACAAAAAAAACCTATCAATATGCATTAATTTCCACTTGTTTATTTTTTTTTTCATATATTTTAGTTTTACTTTTCCTCTCTTTTTTTTTTTTTTTTTTTTTTTTTTTTGGAGAAAGAGTTTTACTTTTCTTTTGGTTGCGGTGATGGTGAATCATAAATGTTTAAGTCTGAATTTATTGTAAGAAAACATGTAACGTACCAGTTTAATTCAATGCTGGTGAGCAATAAAATTGGAATTCGACTGACGTATGGAGACTACCAACTGACCAAAAAAAAGGAAAAGTAATTATATCCAACTTCGATTAAGGTCAGGGTTTGTTTTTTTCAGCTTAATTTCAGCTCAATTCAGTTTATTTTAGCTCCAACCATTTCAGTTCAGTTCCTAACTTCATTCTCTCGTAAACAATTCATTTCTGCTCTATTCAATTTAGCTTCAATCAGTTCAGTTATTTTCAGTAAATCATAACAGGCCCTCAAGATAGACCAATTGACCTCAACTTGTCCACTTTCCAAAGTATAGTATCTCATTTGAACTAATTGATACTTAGAATTTTATTTTTTATTTTAATTTTTCAATCTTTATGTTTCTTTACATGGGAAGGACTGTGAGATTATATCATAATTACTTGACTAGTAATTTTAAAATAACCAATTAAGTCAATTGAAAAGCAAAAGAATTTCTTGCATATCTACTTCGTATAATTCATGTGATGACATTGTAACGAGTTGTATTGAATAAACTAAGGGACTGTCTAATAGACTGAAATCAACTGAATTGAACTGAAATGAATATTTTATAAGAGAAGGAAATTAGGAGCTGAATTGAATTGAACTGAGCTGAGCTGAACTGAACTGAAAATAAACGTATGAGAACAGGCCCTTAATCTAAACTCTTAACTAGCATAAATAAGTTGTAAAATAGCAACATAAGTTGTTATTCGAGGTAAATAAGGGTATGTTCTCATACGTTGAAATTCAGTTCAGTTCAGTTCAACTCCTAATTTCCTTCTCTTATAAAATATTCATTTCAGTTCAGTTCAATTCAGCTGAGTTCAGTCAATGAGAACATGCCCTAATACTAGTACAGTCGTACATAAGAATGATTATTGGTGGATTTTTCAAGGAAGATGTGATAATAAAAGATAACATTATTGTATGATGTTAATTGGTAAAATAAAACTTATGCACGTTGAACCTATGTGACTATTTACCTAAGATGATCGTTCTTCTACCATAATTGTTGTTATACATTGGGATCATACTTTGTTCCTGATAATTGATGTTATATATTGAGGAATATACTAGTAGTAGTACACAATTGAATCAAACTTTTGTGACTTGAATTGTGACATAAATAATGATCATGCATACTATTGAAATATATATAGTGGATTGCAACTCAAAAAGTAGGATGTGTTGTATGCATATATGATTTCCAAATTCACCCTAGTTTTCATATGTGAAAGGAAAAAGAGACTTAGCAAATTGTCTACTACTCCGTAATATTTGTTTGAGTTATTTCCTTGAAAGTGTTTCTTTTCGAATTGTAACTTGTCAGCATTAAGATTTGCATTGTTAATTGTTCCCTTGTTTCAGACATTCATACATATTCATGTTTTATACGAAGTACAGTAATTAATAAGATCATAAAAGGTGGGAAAGTAAGGACTATTTTCAATTCATATGTTGTTCTTGTTGGTATGACTCATACGACGTTAGATTGAATTTGGACAAAAAATAAACGTATAATGTATCTGTAATTACTTACAGCTTACAATTAGAGTAATTGATATTTCAAAGTAAATTCGTATTCAATTAGAAAATGGTGTGTTGATTGAGCTATGTATGTGCAGGCAATGTATAAGAGTAATTATTGCATGGTCTTGAACCAAGGTTTCCTCACAATAGGATGATATGTACTGTTGTAAGTAAATCTCACTTTACTATCCCACATTAGCTTCATGTAGACCTGTCGATTCGGGTCAATAGGTCGAGTTTGGGTCAAATTTTGGGTTGTTTGGGTTGTTGGGTTCGAGTGGTTTGGATAGCTTAGATCATTACAAATAATGATAAAGGGATCAAATCACGTCTATTTCTAGTCATTTGGGTTGATTCGGGTTCTCTCTCAGTAAAATGGGTTTGGAATTAGGTCAGGTCGAATCGGGTTATTGGGTTGGGTCAGAAATTGACAGGTCTAGCCATATGTCATATTTGCAGGCCAATGATACGGCCCACTATGTGGTGTTGGGTCAGAGAATTTAGACATCAGGTCCAAGTATCAGATCTTAGCAAAATTGAGGCCCATGAAACAAGCGTTGCCAGTTATTGCAATATTTGCAAGCCCAGCCCATTACAAGCTTTCATGTGGATAGGGAACAATGGCCCAAAATCATACAAAGTATTAGTTACTGAATCTCATCTTGCTTGCCTCATTAAAATATATTTTGTGACAAAACTTTTGGATCTAATAAAGCAAGTAAATGAGACGGAAGAGAGTACTATTATCAATTACTCCGTATCTAGAAGCCTTAACAGCTTAGCCTGGGCAATCCATACCCACTTCAGAAAAAGAAAATCACATTGGACATTCAGCCAGTTCTTCATTGCAAAACACATTCAAAAAAATTTTGGGAGGGGTTTTACTACTAGAAACACATTCAGAACATGCAAGTTTACCGGGAAAAATAGAGAAAGCTTAAGATTTTTGTAAGGAAATTGATCATATAATACAGTAATACATGAAAAATGAACTAATGAAGGGAGATCCAAAATTAGGATCTAATGTACCTACAACCTCAATATTAACGAATTCGCTAAGATGTCATTGGCTACTCCTATAGAATTTGGAAAGCATGTTAATCACAAAATACATGATATCGCCATCCTAAGCCTAGCACAGATTTTTACTAATTCCTACAAAGAATGAAATGTTTTGTATACTTTTCAGTTTCTTCTAAGTTTTCAGCTTCCTGATGCAAAGTCAGTCCCCCCTTTTCTTCCAAAAAGGTATATCTTCGGATCATCACTGTCAACCTTCCCTGCTTGCTGCCTTGCTCTTACTATACTATTAGTACTTCATTGTGGGCGAGCTGAGCTCTCTCCTAAGGATGCACCTAAAAAAAGCACGTAAGACACGTGTATAAGAAATAGTTCTCACTAATCAATCCAAGCTAAGAAAAGAGGCAATCATACCCCAAATAGAATGTGTCATCAACTAGAGTAGAATACATGTCTCAAGCTAAGTAGCTTAGCAAACCAATGAAATGCACAATACCAAGGGCATTGGGGAATTTTTTTCAGCTAAGATAGGCCGGGGTAATGCATTTGTGCAGTGGTGGGACTATGGCGAGGATTTCATGTTCCTGATGCTTATTTATTTTTCCCCTCTGTCTACATTTGTTCTATTCTTCCGAAAGGAAGGTTATGGTTGGAGTTTATATAGTAAAATCAACCTGGTCTTCTTTCAAAAATATATTAATGTTTTCAGGAAGTAGACAGCAGAAGGAAGCAAACTTAATTCTCACCTGCGGATTTTTAAAGCTCACAGTTCTGATCTTGAACTCCCCTCTGCTGGTTGTCAGTTCGTCAAGTATCTCACCATCATCTCCCACGGGTTCATCTTCAGGAGTTTCTCTCTGTAAATCAGTCATTATTGATGTCACGTTGTTTCTCTCATACATGTAATTAATAAGACTGAGAAAGAGGAGATGGGTAGAGAACTTAAAATACCTTGAAAGACAAGCTAAGATTACGCCTTGGTGTAGCAACAATCTCTTCGTACTCAGCAGCATCCAATTCTTGCAGATGAATTGGATGAAACATCTTTGGGAGAATATGTTGTCGTATGCTTATAAGAAAGAAGAATGGTAAGGGGAAAAGAATCCCAGCAATCGGTATCCAAGTAATCCCAAAGCAGATCATCAAGTACACAATCTGAAATAGTGTGAATGCAGCAATGCTTTTGAAGGGCACTGATTCCACATATGAAGCATGAGCTTCATCCAAAATCCTGCATAACAAGATCAGATTTTGATATCAGGGTTCAAGTTGTCATAAATACTTATTCAGTATTGTTTCCAGTTTTCGGATTTCACTTTCCAAGTGCCGCTTTTTATCTAGGAAGTTTAAAACCATCAATTGTATTAGACCACTTGAATGTATTTCAGGTTTAGAATATCAATTAAGACTTACTTGTATCGTCTGGATGGTGTGATGAAAAGGAGGAGGATTCTTTCCCAGAATTGGCTTCCTGGAAGACTGTCAATGGCCATATATGCAAAGTATCCCCAAAGAACCGAGGTAGGTATCAACTTGATCACGGGCATAGCAAATACAGCTCCTGCTACAAGGACCGACTGTAAGAGGTTACTAACTCTCTGCTCATTGACTCTAACTGGCAAATAAGCATCGATGTGATCGAGTCTAAAAGTACTGGCTGTACTGTTGTCCTTTCCTTCTTTTTTGTCTCCCTTCATGACTGCCTGTTTCAGCTCACTAAGCTCTTTGGCAACTTGACGAGGCTGAAAAAATAAAAAAAAAAACTATCATCCAACATTATCCAATACTTTGAAGATAAATTATCTCAAGTATCTATCTTGAAAACTTACATCAGCACTTTGATCCATTTCAATGAAAATATCTTGCATCTGGCCATATATTTCAGTACTGCTAGCATTATTCTTTATATTTTGTTTTGCAGACTCTACCATCTTCTTCCCAATCAACTGTAAACAGTGTATATTATTTAAGGTCAGCGAATGAACTAATCAACAAATTCATTTCCACAGGAACACACTTACATGCTTCTTGAGAGTAGCAAGGCTCTTGGTATGCATTGGAGATTGTGGAAGGACACCGTTTGATGGAGGGAGTCCAATCAGTCCACAAAGCAATGTCTACAATGGAGCAACCAAATTATAAGGGATGAGTATCAGTCACTCTAATCGACTTTATTGAGATATAAGGTTGAAAAAAACAGGCTATTACAGATTTATCTTACCATAAAACCAAGCACCAAGATGTCATAGTGGTAAGCAGAAGGCTTTCTTAGATTGAATTCCTTTTGTTGTGCCAGTTGAGAAGCAACACTATGGTCAAAGAAATAGAGCCCCGCCACCATCACAGCAGGAATTATTGCAGCAAAGACGTATACAACAGGCACCTTAGCCATATCCTGTATTATGAACACAATTTCACTAGTTAAAATCCAACTAAAATGAACTATTTCAATGGTACAAGAGCAGCAAAACGTAAATTGTGATATTGAATCAAGATTAATTACCTTGACAACAGTCCAATGGTACAAGGATTCAGATTGCCAAGGAAGAGGACTATAGAGCCTACGAGGGACTCCCTCTGGAACACCTTTAGGGACGCTAAAAGATATGGCAGTCCAAACCACAACCATGAAAGGAACCCCGTAATCTGCAATGAGGTTCCTCATACGGCCTGTACCATACCACCATGATCTTGCCCTGCGGCTCTTTAAGGCCGTTGAAATAAGACCAAAGGTAAACAAGACGCCTAGCAACCCATTTACATAACGCCACTGGAACTGGAATTTCACTTCACTAGGATCCTCAGCTTTAGGGATTCCAAACTCACTCACAGCTCCCTACATAAACAGCATCATAAGAACACTAAATCAAACTCATGTGAACAATGTAGCACATTTATATAAGCTCCTAAGTTTGCCTGATCAAATAATAGGATATGTAATTAAACTAAGCACCTTGATTGCCTCTTGGATAAAAAGAACAGTAATCAACATCCCAAAGAGCTCCCCAGCAACCCTGGTGAACCGATTGATGATCGCAGCAACATTGAATATCGAAAGAAGAATCAATATGAGGGCAGTCCATACACAAACCCTATGAAATCAAAAATGAAAACAAATTCTAGGATTACTCAACCTTATATCAAAATCATCATCCTATAAAGGTTCATTCAGAACTAAAATTATACCATCCTGCCCAAGCCAGATAAAGTTGTTTGCCCAAATCGGGCCGCCCTTGGGCGAATTTGTATAGATAAGAGTACATAATCACGGTCGGTTCTGCAACCCCAACTATCAATAGAGGCTGCCCACCAATTATAGATTGAATGATCCCACATATTGCTGTTGATGCTAAAGTCTCAACTGTGCTCAAGCTTCCATCTACATATAGTCAAAAAAATAAATAAACATCCAAATTAACCTATGAATTCTTCTTCTTTTTTTTCATTCTTTTTAAGTGTCGAGTATCAAACACAGGTACTTAGGTGAAATGCTTTTTTTTCATTCTTTTTAAGTGTCGAGTATCAAACACAAGTACTTAGGTAAAATGAAGAGTCAGAGTAACATCGAGTAATCGAGTAAACACCTGTGTCTCTGCTGAGTTGCTCCCCAAAAGCTATAACAGGAAGAGCAGAAGCAAAGAAGATGAATGTAGTTGGGGCTAGTATCCTATACTCCAAAATTAAGACAAGAAATACATAATTAAAATGAAATGATCAAAATTTGAGTTACAATTAAATTGAATTCAAATATGGATATGGAAAATTGGAATAATACCCGAATCCGGATCGAATACCAGCAATCCAATCTTGCTTATAACATGCCAATCTTCCATTAAGATCATTTGCAATCCCCTGTAATGGTGGCCTCATTTTCCCAAGTCCTAATCTTGCTTCTAACATTGTAATCTACCTTCATCAAAATAATTAAAAAAAGACGATTTAAATTACTAAAAATATTCAACAAAATTATTAACAGCAAAATGAGGCACTTTAGCTTAGGCAGTTCATTGTAATTAACAAATTGTGTAAAGGGTAAAATTATGAATTAAGCTAAATATTATGCATCATTGCTGTTAATTTCAGCAAGAATTGCAAATTTCATCAAGATATTTGTTGATAAATTACAAGATCTAAAGGTTGTACTTTGCTGACTAATCTATACTTTCTTACAAGAAAGACAATGCACCAATTGACACCTAATTTAGTCACGCAATCGTAAATAAATACATTAAATATATGTTTTTAAACAAAAAAAAATTGGAAGAGTGAATATTACAAAATAAAAATCATATTTTTATGCTATGAAAAATAATTTAAATAATAATCATATTTTTATGTTGGTGAAATGAACAGAAAGAAAAAGGCAAAAGTGACTTTAAATAATTAAAGCTTTTTAAGAAAAAGGATCCAATGAACTTTGAGATACACCGTTTCTTCCTAAAAAAAAATGTCATATTTAAATAAATCACATTCACATATTAGTGAAATAAAGTACATTGGAAAGCAAGTGAAAGTGAACATACAACGTAAGACGAATTCGCCGGAAAATGTTGCCGGAGTCGGAAAGTTTCTCTGACTAGAAAGTGAGGAATGTAGAGAGAGAAAGATAAGAGAGAGAAATGAAGGGAGTGATAATGTTACATGGGAGGTTTAAAAAGACCCGCGCTTAGAGTTGTACTGCAAATGTTTTTATGACATGAACTGGAAGTGGGGCCCATTTTCTGATCAAATTCTTGGAGTGTGGTGTTGGGTTTGTTGGTGTGGTTTCATGTTTGTGTACAAAAACTTGTGCGCGTTTTACGACCTAATTAGCTGTCACTACCACTCTCTTTGTACTCGCTAATCACTCTATTTTTTGATGTAAACTCACTAATCACTCTATTAATCTACTATTCTTAGTCAATTTTGGCTGTTTATTTTCTTTTTCATAATTAATTCTTTTGTTGACTGCTTATTTTGTTTTTAATGTTTGCCTCACTTCCTTTTTGTACATGTACAGACTACTTCATAGTTGTTTTTTTATGTTTGCCTTATTTTCTTTTTGTAGATGTACAAACTACTCTTATTATAGGGTATGAGCTAGACGGATGAGCAGATGGATCAAATACGATACAATAATGGCTTGATTCGTTATGATATCGATAAAAGACAAGAGACACATCAGTTGGTCAATAGCTATATATAATATCATTTTTAAAATTTGGCATGAGAATCGAATTGGAGCATGGCAGGTTAACTTGTTTCATTTTTGACAAATTAGCAAACATATACAAACTATTACGAGCCCTAAACGTAGAACGAAAACAACATATGAGCCAATTTTACATGAGCTCTACTATTTATTTAAGATTAGCACAAGCCAACAAAACATGTCTTTTACTTAACTCAAGCGGCACAAGACGCATTGGCATGACATGTGAGCTTGTATAATTAAATTATATTAAGAAATATTAATGTTCAACATCATGCACATCGAGATAGATCTATCAAAAACACATATTAGTACATTTAGGCCTTGTTCTTTAGAGTTATTCTGCTCCGCTGTGCTCTATTCTGCTTTGCTTTGCTAAAATCTGCTCTGCTCTGCAGTGTGTGAAAGTCCTGCTCTGCTCTACTGAAATTTGTTCAACTCTACTTTGCTCTGCCAAGAAGCTCAAAAAAACATGATCAATAATATATTTGGAGTACAGTTTTATACAAATACATAAAAGCTCTCAAACTCAACAAGAGTAGATAATAGAGCCTGATAACATACCTCGTATATTGAAATTATTTAAGTACTAGTTTAGTGCCCCGTGCGATGCCCGGGTTGTTTATTGAAAATTTTAGAATAAATTCTTAATCTTTATAAGATTTGCTAGATTGTGAAGTATATTATTTTAACCGATTAGTATGTATTATCAGGGCCGTAGAAGAGGGTGTGCAAGGTGCCCTCTTGCACACGGCCTCTAATTTTAAAAGGGCCCATTTTTTTAATCCTTTTATTTTTATTTTTATTTTTAACTATTGATTGTATACGGAGTATTTGTTAGTCTTCTTGTTTATAACGCCGTCAAGTTTTAATGTAGCAAAACACGCAATTATTTTCATCAAAAACATTTTCCTCCCTTTATTCATACAAATTCTTAAATGGACCTGGTTCACACTAATTTATTGTGGACCACTAACATTAGAGAAAGTATGGTTGTTTTATTAATAAAAAAAAAGGGTCACTATAATTAAAAAAAAGTTCATTATGTTGAAATAAAAATCATTTTGGTAATGTATAGGCCTAAGTGGTTATTTTTGTAATGAAATATTTTATATATTGATCAATATGAATAATAAAGGTCACTATGTTAAAATTAGGGTAATAGCGTCGTATTTCAAGTTCACAATATTATTAAACGTTGTAGTAGTTTTAATAAAGATTACTATGTTATAAATAAGGTTACTATGTTAAAAATAATGGTCACTATGTTCAATATAATGTCAGTTGCGTGTGTATAGACCTCGGGTCCACAATAATATTATTGTGGACCAGGTCCACGCAAGTCTTTTTGCTTTATTCAAGCTTCATATTAATTTCTACAACTTTCCAAATTCCTTCATCAATTTAAATTAGTATCGTAGTATCTTAATTAAATCAATTCAATTCCATGGAAAATAATTTCTCCATTCAAGGATTTTTAATGGAAAATTACATATACTCAGTCAAATTCAAACGTTTTTTCTTCTATCACATTGGCAATGAACAATTAATTATATTTGATTTTCCATGATTATTTCATCTAATTCTCAATTGATAGAGAATCAAACAAAAACAAAAACCAATTGAAACTTCACTTGGGGGTATTGTTTTGATAGTTTTTTGAATGACTGATTTCATTGATTCCTACTTTGTCTATTGGTTAAAGGTAAAATTTTGATGTTTATTTTATTTCAATTTTTTTTAATGTTTTTGGTTTGATAATATCAATTGAAGCAATTTTAATTGATTTTTTTTTTATACGGTCCTAGACTCCTGGCTTCTAATTTTTCTATAGGCATGTATAAATTATATGAACGCAATTATGCAGTATCTTAATCATTACTATTATTTATAGTTGGATGAATTTTTTATTTTTAATTTTTAATTTTGCAATTTGTATGTTAAAGATTAGAATCGTAATTGGTTGTTTCTAGTTTTCTACGGACCTATAATTGTATATGTGACATTATTATTATAATTATGATGTTATATTTAGTTGATATATTAACATGAATAAAATATTTGAATTAATTTTGCATAATTGAATATATCATTGTTATACAAAAGCATTTTCATTTTGTAATGTATATATAGGAAAATTGTGCATTATCTAAATTATAGATAAAAAGTACTTCGTTTCATAATATAATTTTTACATCATTAAGGGCCCCTTTTTCGATTTAGAACAGGGCCCCCAAAATCAATGCTACGGCCCTGTATATTATTAATCTATGTTTTATGCTTTTAACTCTTTCTTTGTTCAAAAAAATATTATGATATAAAAAATAATTTATTTGATAATTTTTGAGAATTATAATCTAATAATTTTGTTAATAGAATTATAATTGAATTTGTACATTTAAAATATTGGTATTTTATCGAAAATAAAACTAATATTATCCTAAAATTCTATCCAAATAGAATTCTAAATTAACTTTTTTTTTATTTTATGAGGTCTATTTAAATCTATCCAATGTGGCGCGACACTTGGCGAAAAGTTAGAACGTCAAGTGTCGCTGTCTCGTGACCTGGCTAAAAGTTTAGCTTTATATATTAGTTATATGATATGTTTATTATTTATCTTAAATGTATACCTAAGATTAGGTGTGAGGAGAGCTCAAGCCATAATGATACTATACGTCTATACCTAAGAGGCTAAGATTAGGCAAGGATGCCGAACTTCTCATTTACTGTATCTGTATGTACATCAATTATCTTTTTGCAACTATGCATTTATGCATGATATGGAGTGCTTCCCAAAGGTCAGATAATTGTTTAAAAATTCTGTCCAAAATTTTCGGTAATACTTTTATGGACAATGAGTCAATGTCTCAATGATATGGGTAGTGCTTAAGGATACAATTAAATAATTAAAAAATTTCTATATTAGAATTTGTACTGCGTATTAATTTAGCAATGTAAAACAAAAACAAGCGTTGTTAATAGGTACAGTATAATTTATGTTTTTATTTCATTTATTATTTTTGCTTTGATTTAAATTGGCTTTATGTATCAATTTGATTTTTTTTTTTTTTTTGGAAATCTTTTTTTTTTTATTAATTACAATCAATTTTAGTAAACTATATATATGCTCTGTTGATGTATCAACTAACATTTATATGAATGAAATCAGTCATAGTTAGCAATTTAACATATTATTCACAAAGCTAGCCAAGTTATGCACAACTCACAATTGTTGTGTCATTGTCAAACTCAATATCAAGTAGAAGTTTGAATGGATTGAGCAATTTTGAGCCCATGTAATTGACAAGCAAGTAGACTCAACAGCTAAGGAAAAGGGATGGAATGCACATGGTCTTCTTTTGTTTGTTTTATGTATCACTACCGAAATTTTAATTTTGTCAATACTTGATTGACGGGGCTAGGGTTGACAATTGACAAGTATGGTCATGTAAATGATACATGAACCGTTTCTCATGGCTCAATCCACGTATTTCCTTTCTTTCATATTATTTGCACAATTTGATATAAATTAAAGAGAAAAAATGTCTAATTGTTATAAATAAATAAATAATATAAAACGGAGATAGTAACTAATTTAAAACTTAAACTCATATTATAGATTGATTGCTAAACATTTTCTCACTTTTATCTTTGGAGACTCAAACATAAACATAATCTACATAAGTGCGCAAAAACACACGAGAAAAATGATTATTTAAAATTTTGAGCCGTCATCCTAATGCAACCATTCTTTGAAAAAAAAAAAGCCTCTTGAGTGCCTCATAGGCCCACAACTTAGAATGCCATAAGCCCATAAGAAAATGAGCATGCTAGATACAAAATAAAACATGTCTTGAAATTTCATTTTATTTGGTCATACAAAGCACCAAATCCAATAAAAAAATACACATAGAATGGAAAGAATTCAATCTTAAAACCTTAAACATGTACTTGTATTATATATAACCTCAATCTTAACCATTTGGCCATGATGTCATTGATAAGTTTAATACAACGACGAACAATTTATGAAAGCAATACAATAAGTTTATGCATGATGAACTAGTATATGATAAGCCCCTCCTAACAAAGTGTACATAAATACTCGTGTAGTGAAGGGAAATCAACTTTGTACCTTAACCTATTCTTAAAGGTTATAACCTCAATCTTAATTTTTCGACTAAGAAATCATTGGTAGGTAATATCATACAAACTTAAAGAGTTCAAATTATACCGAAACTTTTATGATCAAATGATATTTTTTTCGATCTACTGAGTGTAAACATTCTTATTTGCTTCACTCTGGATGAACAACTTCGTGTGGGCGAACCTGAAAATGCACAAGTATAGCTAAGTTAAGGTAGTGAACAAGTTTTAATTTGATGTTAATTTAATCTATGTGCTACTATCAACTATAGAAAAACTAATGATCTTTTTTATAAAAAAAAATTAACCTGAGGATTTTCAAAGCTCAAGGTTCTGAGTTTAAACTCCCCTCTGCTGGTTGTCAGTTCATCAAATATCTCACCATCATCTCCTACCAGTTCATCGTCCAGAGCATCCCTCTGTAAACCAGTAAATACGATCACAGTCTTATACTCTTATTACCCTTATACGAAGTATGATTTTAAGATAGAAGAAATATAAGGAGTGTTGCAATATTAAGCTGTCAAATTACTTACTCTGAAAGACAAACTATGAGCGCGCCTTGGTGCACCAGCAATCTCCTCGTACTCAGCAGCATCTAGTTCTTGCAGATAAGCTGGGTGAAACAGCTTAGGGAGCATGTATTGGCGTATGCTTATGAGAAGGAAGAAAGGTAAAGGAAATAGAATCCCAGCGATTGGAATCCAGGTGATTCCGAAGCAAATTGCCAAGTATATAAACTGGAATATTGTGAAAGCAGCAATGTATTTGAAGGGCACTGATTCTACATAAGAGGCATGAGCATCTTCCAGAACCCTGCATCAAAAGGACTTATATCAACATAATTCGATGACAAAGGTTTAGTGACATTAAGCATCTAAGTAAGTGCATATTAGTAACTCGAAATGTAGCAGCCAACATTTTAGAGTAAGATTTTAGTTTATGTGAGCCTTACTTGTAACGCCTTGATGGGGTTACGAAAAGGAGGAGGATTCTTTCCCAAAATTGGCTTCCAGGGAGACTATCAATGGCCATGTACGCGAAGTATCCCCAAAGAACAGAGGTGGGTATCAACTTGATCACGGGCATAGCAAACAAAGCGCCTGCTACAAGGACTGACTGTAACAAGTTGCTCACTCTTTGTTCATTGACTCTAACAGGCAAATATGCATCAATGTGATCGAGTCTAAAAGGCTTGTTGTCCTTTGATTCAGGGCTGCTGTCACCTTTTATTACCGCCTGTTTTAGTTCTTCAAGCTCCTTGGCAACTACATAGGGCTAAAATAACAAACTTTTATGGTCATATTCATTGTTAATACTACTCGAGAATTACTGTTATTTAAAAGCATCTTATTGAGAGCTTACATCAGGACTTTGATCCATTTCGATGAAAACATTTTGCATTTGGCCATAAATCTCATTGCTGCTAGCATTCTTCCTAATGCTTTCCTTGGCAGATTCAACCATCTTCTTCCCTATTAACTGTAATTTGATTACAAAATACGCGAGTTAAGCTAAAATTATGACAGCAGTACTAGCAAGTAACAAGACTACGATCTTAATTAAATTTTGAACACATACCTGCTTTTTAAGACTAGCAAGGCTCTTAGTATGCATCGGAGATTGTGGAAGAACACCATTTGCAGGTGGAAGTCCAAGAAGTCCACAAATCAATGTCTACAATTCGCATTATTGTAGTTTCAGATAATCAACCACTTTAACAAGTTTTGATGAAATAGTAGTATATGATAAAATGAAAAGGAAAATAATTGATCATACCATAACTCCAAGAACCAAGATATCATAGTGGTAAGCTGAAGGTTTTCTAAGATTGAACTCCTTCTGTTGGGCCAATTGTGAAGCAACAGTATGATCGAAAAAATACAGTCCTGCTACCATCAAAGCCGGGACTATAGCAGCAAAAATGTATGTTACAGGCACCTTTGTCATATCCTGCATTTTAAACACCATTTCATACATCACAAAATGTTCAAAATTTTACAGCAAAGTTAATTTTTACAGTTTCTCAACTTTACTGTCATATAAACTTGATGTTGCAGAATGAATGCTTACCTTGATCACAGTCCAATGGTACAAGGATTCAGATTGCCAAGGCAGAGGACTATAGAGCCTTCGCGGTACACCCTCTGGAACTCCTTTGGGAATGCTATATGATAAGAAAGTCCAAACCACAACCATCAAAGGAACTCCATAATCTGCAGTGAAGCTTCTGATTCGCCCTGTAGAATACCGCCATGATCTTGCTCTACGACTCTTTAAGGCCGTAGAAAGAACACCAAAGGTAAAAATGAGGCCCAATAATCCATTTACATACCGCCATTGGAACTGGAATTTTTCTTCACTTGGATCCTCGGCCTTGGGGACTCCAAACTCACTTACAGCACCCTACATAATATAAAATCATAAGATCAATACTGAGTTTATGAAATAAAACAAAGTTTATCTAGTAAAGTACTTGATATTAAAACTACCTTGATTGCTTCTTGGATGAAGAGGACTGTAATCAACATGCCAAATAGCTCCCCAGCAATCCTTGTAAACCGGTTGATGATTGAGGCAACATTGAATATCGAAAGAAGAATTAACATGAGGGCGGTCCATACACAAACCCTGAGTAATAAGGTAACAAATTTTTGTAAGAATATTGTACATGTAGATAACCTTATATCAAAATCATCATGTTTTAAAGAAATGTTATATATTTATGAAATTTGAAAATTATACCATCCTGCCCAAGCTAGGTAGAGTTCTTGTCCCAAATCGGACCGCCCTTTGGCAAAGTTGTAGAGGTAAGAGTACATAATCACAGTTGGTTCTGCAACCCCAACAATCAATAGAGGTTGTCCACCAAAAAATGATTGTATGATCCCACATATTGCTGTTGAAGCTAGAGTCTCAACAGTGCTCAAACTTCCATCTACATATAGAGGAAAACATATACATCACTTTTGGCATACTACATAAATTTAGTAATGAAATAGTGGATTTTTACATTCATTTTAAAAAGTAACATATGTACATTGGAAGGTCCAGACTCTAGAGCTAAGCAATACTATATAGGAAATTTGAAACTCAGTATTTAATGTTCATTGAAATTTTGGAGTCTATCTTTTTCAAAGTTGGGCTTGTACATGGGCTAACCTAATACATGAAATAAGGGGGTCCAGCCTAGGCCCATGTGTACAATGATGTACAATGTATCTACCCAAATTAATACTAAAATTTCCTTTTTGTTCTCAAATCTCAGAACACGTACATGTAAATATGTACTCCATTTTGTCTTTTTACACTACACTACTTCTAGGTAGGGGTGTCAGTTCGGATAATCGGATCGGGTCTGATATAGCCGAGTCGGGTAAATTTTTAAAGTTGAGTTATACTAAATTATTATGTCTACAAGAGTCCAAATCTGAATCGGATATTTTTCGGGTCGGTTTCGGATCAGGTCGGGTGTGCTTTTGACACCTCTACTTCTATGCTATTATTTCTAATTAGGCAAAAGCTAACGAACGCCCCGTGGGCGTTGGATAAACTAAGCTAAAAGTAAAAATATTAAATTAATTAAAATTAACATTAATTACACCTATCAATGCGTGATTTTGTAATGCTTTCCCAAATTAATATCATTTGAAGTAATATTTTAAATGCTTATTCAACGTCCCGAGCGCATTCGTTAACAAGATCTTTCTAATTAAAAAAAAATGAATACATAATACTTCCTCCGTTCTTTTTTTATTGCACCATGAGGAATTTCACGCTTACCAATGCATTACTTTAACTATTAATATCTTCAATTATACTTTTGTAAAAATTATAAAAATTTGATATTTGAAAAGTTAATTTTGAGACGAATCTAACTAGATCCCACATGACTTTATTTTTCCTAATGGATAATTCACAAATGATGGTCAAAGAAGATTAAGTGAATAGCGTAAAAGTCCTAATGGTGCAATAAAATAAAAACGGAGGAAGTATTACTATAGTAAAAAAAAAATTAAAAAAAAAAATCACTAATTTATTTGTTAATTAATTGTAGGGTTAATCCTTGATTTTATTTATATTAATAATTACCTGTATTAAAGTTGTGCGTTGAGACTTGAGAGTATAAAAGTCAATATATTGTACACCTTACGATTAATTATTAAAAAATGTACTCCGTATTTTTTTTTTCTTTTCTTTTTTGATAATCCTAGGAAAACAAAAGTCAAATAACGGTGTAAGAGGAAGAGCACCTGTATCTCTGCTGAGTTGTTCCCCAAAGGCTATGACAGGAAGAGCAGAAGCAAAGAAGATGTACGTACTTGGGGCCAATATCCTATACTCCCAACATCATAAATAAATTTATCAATTTTTTTAAAAACAGACTTCACTTTCATTAATTAAAATCAAAATATAAAAATCAATATTCTTTTAAATATTGACTTAGAGGGATAAAAGTTTACCCAAATCCAGATTTGATACCACCAACCCAACCTTGCTTGTAACATGCCAATCTTCCTTTGACATCATCTACAACTCCTTGTAATGGTCTTCTCATTTTACCAATTTCCTGGATTTAATATTTACCTAATTATTCCAAATAAATTAGATATGATAAATTATCCTCGATTATATATAAATACATATATACTTCGTATTAGATTATATATACTACATGTTTCTTTTGTTTTGCATCCGTTGCTATCAATTCAGATAATGCTAGTTTATGCATCGATATTATTTTTATTTGAAAGATTATTTCTCATATCATCATAGTGATATGTGAAATGAGTAAAGTAGTCAAATACGATGTATCATATATATATTCATATTATCTAAAATACTTCATATAATATTTGGTCATACTAATACATACAAAAATTATTAGTATATGGTTTTAAAATGCTTTTCTATTTAATAGAGACACTGATGAATTGTAACAATTTGAAATAGATAAAGTATTATTATTGCTAAGACGTTGAATTGCTAACAAAATTTGTTGTGTACTGTTTCATTGCAAAAAAAAAGTCTCCCATGAACATATATACATAAATTATTTAGGTTATAAAAACAAAAACTTTTATTTTTCTTAGCTTTAACAAGAACTAGTAAATTGGTAACTCAAACAAAATCAAAAAAATATTAGATAAGTGCCTAAACTTAAAGAAATTGCACTAATCGTTCATTTGAAGAAGAATTTATATTTCATAATGTTTCTTTAATATGTAAATATACATGTAAATATTACCAGTTTTTATATACATACATCGATATGACATGATTTAAATAATACACACTTCTATATACGCAGTACAGAAGATAAGGGTTAAAACTTACAATATCAAAGGAAAGACGCCGGAAAATACCACCGGCGTGGGAAGTTTCTCTCTGTATGTAGAGTTAAAGGAGTAGAAAAAAACTTTGAAAAAAATTAGAGATAAGAGAAATGAGAAGGGTTCAAGTGAATATGGGAGGTTTAAAAAGACCCGCCATAGGACTGGTATTGGTAACGTAAGACTTCTTAGTGGGGCCCAATTCGTTAAGGTTTTTTTTTTTTTTTTTTAAAAAAAGTTCATTTTTCCGGCAGGTTGGTGGGGCCCAGTTGATGGAGTAGATTGTGTGAGGATGAATACGAGTATTCCTTATTTTTCTGTTTGAGATTTCTTGGAAAAAGGAACTAGCTGTCACAAGTACTGTATGGTTTGTGTCAACTGTCCGTGATCGTTTTTTACTCGGATCTTTCTAGAATCTAGAGTAGCTTGATATGAGTAGGGATGGCAATCCATCCGCGTGGTTCCACCCTACTCCGCCCCGATTCGAGGTAAAAAAATCCGCTCCGAGTCCGAGAAACAAATAATCCGAGTTCGACTCCGATAAAATAATTCAATTCCGAGTCGGAAGAGGGTCGGAGTCGGATCCTACAAAAAATCCGAGAAAAAAATGTGACTCCGACAAATGTCCGACTCTGAAGGATTATCCAACTCCGACTCCAATAGATAGTGGATTTTTGTGGGGGTCATAGTGGCATTGGGTGTAGGTAGTAAAGACCCAAATAACCCAATTTCTCAAAGTATATTGAATAACGAAAAAAAAAATTCGAAGTCGGGTCAGATCAGAATCGAAGGTCGGATATTGAAATCAGAGTCGGATTCGGATTTAGCCTCCGACTTCCTGTCGAGTCGGAGTCGGATTTAGCATAATCCGCTCCGAGTTCGACCCGTTGCCATCCCTAGATATGAGTATGCTTTTTGTCCTAATTAATTGTCACGTAATTAAAATTTAAGGTACTCAAATCATATCACAACATTATTGATTGTATTGTTGGTAAGATGAGAAGATTATTCAGAACAAGAGATAAGTTGGAGCAGGAAATGATTTTGGCACACTCTTAATTGATTTTGGCACACCCCTATGTTTCTTATATAGGGGCCGGGTGTGCCAAAATCAATTTCCGTTGGAGCATATTTAAGTAAGGGTGGTGGAGTATTTTAGTTAATCTCCTGCCACTTGCTAGAGTACGTCCTAGGTAAAAATGTCTGATCTTAATTTAAGAGAATACGAAATAGTTTTTTTTTTTAAAATAAAAATAAAATTCGATCGGGCAGTCAGCATTCAATCGGGTGCGAGTGCTTGCAATTTCTGGGTCATCACTCGGGCCTGAAAATGCCCGATCGGGCGGTGAATCAGCGAAATTCATCTCCACTCTCGCGCTCGATCGGGCTGCCATAGCTCGATCGAGAGAGCTTCAATGTTGCTTCGTAGCTAATTGTTCATGCTCTAGTTCATGCTCTAATCCTTGTTTAATTAATTACAACACCATAACCTAAGTAATTAATCAAACAACATGGAATTTGTCTTAAATACTCTAAATTATTCAACAATCCTCCCCCATTTAGAGTATTAAATAAGACTCGTTGCAAATAACATCATCATCACAAAACAATCTTATGCATAAATGAAAGTGTACAAAGACTTGAACTCCCACTTAGTGAAACATACAATTTAAGAATTTGTTTCCATTTGATATCGTAAAACGTTTGAACCAAAAGCAACACATATTGGAAACTTGAAGACATTACACACACATCATTTAACAAATCACGGCATCAATTTTTTTTCTTAATTACAATAAATTATGTAACTTAACAACTTAGGGCGTCATTGGTGATATATACTTACTAGCTATTCATTAATAGACAAAAATATATACGAGTATGAATGTGTCATATATATTGATGTTGAATTGGAATTGGAATTGGAATTTCTATTTGTGTGGGTATTAAGAGAATTTCATTAATTAGTATATTCTGTCAATATGTCGGATTATGGAGATAGTGCACTTACAAACAATCAAGTGAATTAATGACGATTGTTTGGGAGGGTAGGGTTCCAAAGACGTCAAGATCAACCTAAATTAACAAAATCCAAAGATGATTTATGTATGGCTAAAATGCTCAAATCCACATGATGATGCCACATAAAAAGAAATTAATTCTGGCTATAAATTCATCTAATTAAAATATATATGTGCATATACGAGCACCTAGTATCATACTTCGTATTATATAGTGTTATTATGGATGTTAATTAGTTTAATTGGTTAAATTATTCAAAGTGATACGTCAAAGATCAAATCTAGTACTTTATATACATTATTTGCTCTTTGTAGCTCTCTCTATACTAATAATTAAAACAATCTTTGATTATTGTTACATATAGAAAAATAATACAGGAAGCTAGATTGTTAACATAACTGAATGTTTAGTAAAAAAAAATTGTTATAATGTGATTGCTTTAATATGTACCACATCATAGGCGAAGCTACGTCATAAGTTTTGATGAGATCAATTGACTCCATTAAAATTTAAAACGTACTTTTGAATTTTCATTGTAATTTTGGATTGTATATAGCCATTATTAATCCCTAATAAAAAATAAAAAAAAATTATATTTTAACATCACTCCGGAGGGCACAGAGCCACTCAGCCACAGACATATGTACCCTTGTAATAATGTTTTCTTACCTTGCAAAATTTTGAAAATTTTATTTTTCCGTAATTTAGGATTTGCATTATTGTATGCTTGTTTCTCTTAATCATGCACCCTAGCTAAGTAAGTAGAATAACAAATCTAAGATTTGACAATTATCAAATTCTTTTACAGAAAATGAACTTTGAATGGTGATTAATTTCGGGTCAAGTATATTTCCTTTGCCCTTTATTATATGTATCAATGAGATATCACACTTACTAATACATAACTTCAACTATTAATATATTATGTTAATCCACATAATAGTAACTATTGGAAGAACAATCCAGAAACATTTTCCTAATAATCCTAATCAATTAATTATTAATTCATGATTAGCCCATCACCATGCCAAATTTCCACCGACTAATATAATGTTTAATTAGGGACGGCACTAAATAGTTGTTTAGTTAAGGCAACAACAAAATACCTGATATTATGCCCTAAAGCTTTCCTCAAACTATATGAACGTTTTGAAGAAGCTTATCTCAAAATAATAATATATATATAATATGGTTAATAATTGCAATTGGCTAGTTATATGAAAGGGTATGTTCACATTTACTTAATTTTAGTTCAGTTCAGTTCAATTCAGTTCAGCTCCAATCAGTTCAGTTCAGTTCAGCTCTTAATATCCCTCTCTTATAAAATATTCATTTCAGTTCAGCTCCAATCAGTTCAGCTCACTTCAGTTCAGTTCAGTTCCAATCAGTTCAATTCAGCTCAATTCAATAAATGTGAACATGCCAAAAGTTAAGTAGATTAATAGAGTGTATTGAATTCATGTAAATCATTGCTATAAGAATAACATAGAGAGCTATTTACGATTTGTGAAGAAAGTAGATTAATAGAGTATATTGAATTCATGTAAATCATGCAGTTAAGTGTTTGCCAATTTTGCTGATATCAACACTTACGATTGTGAAGAAAGGACAATTACTTAAAAACATAATTTACATAACCAAAGTCAATCAGCCAAAAGTTAACTGAACTACTCCTGCCTTGGCATTTTAATTATATTATCGCTGATTTTAATTATACTCTATATATTAATTCCATATGTACTTGAATATATGTTCGACTCATTTACTGATTTTTGCACGATTTTAAAATTAATCACATGCAAAACTTGAAATCGGATCTCATTTACATCATAACCACCCTTTGACCCTTTCTATAGCTAGTTATACCAAAGTTAAATATCAATAAGAGAATATTTGTGTAGAATTATTTTCCTCATCATAAAACCGTATTAGCTACTTTTATGAGTCACTGTAAACATATGAACTTATTTTAATTTCTCTCTTCTCTTGACCTAGTTCATGTACAAAGTGGTCTTATAATAATAAGACGGTCCTAATTCATGTTGTAACCCCCTATTTGTATTCTGATCTCTAATGCGTGAACTTAGGCAAAAGAAATTTATTGAAATTCTTGGTCTAAAATACTTGGTACGTGATATAGTGATTTGTGGTCTATTTGCCTTTTCGTAAGACATTTCTTCCATTTAGAAGGAGCATATGATGTTGACTGCATTTCTTTTTCACTTAAGTCCAAATCTTGTTTGATTCCCTAGTATTTTGCTGGGATTCAGAGTACTTTTATACAGTACCATATTTAAATACTCCGTATTCACTTAATTTATACAGAGTATTTCGTGTTTTTACTAAGTACGGAGTACATTGCAATTACCAAGCTTGGAGTTGGTGTGTGAGTTTGAGGTCACAAGTTCAAGCCCCATTAACTGCAAAATGTTTAGGAGTAGGGGGATTCTCTTACCTCTCCCATCTACTCTCAAGCACTGACCTGCGGAGTTGGACTGGCTAAACCTATAAGAGGTATCGGTTTTGTAGGGTTGCCAAGTGAAAGTACTTGGGGGTAAGTTACCCTCCCCTCTAGTCCCAAGTGCTTGACCCACATATATTGAACCAAAAAAACAGTGAGCTTGAAAAGCAATACAGTACTATTTAACAAATGGTGAAAAAGTTCAATCTTGACTTGCAAGATGTATAAACCATAAACAATGCAAAAGGATGCGTAAAGTTGCAATCTTCTAATTAATTAATTACATGTTTAATTATAACAAAACGAATGTATGAATATATTCTATTTGGTTTTATGTACTATTTTTCTTAGTTCTCCGCAAGCATCAAATGGACAGATATGTCGAGGACCTTAATCATAGTACTAAACGTTTTTCTTGTTCATTATAAAATTAACTTTATGATACGTTTTCAAATATTTGATACGTTTTTATTATAGTTCTAAGGTTTATCATTTTGGTTTTAAAACGGAGACTGTAATGCTGGTTGGTTCAATAGGTTTGATGTGAAGCTATGTTAAATAGATTCTTCGTTTCACCACAATTATTCATGTTGGACCATCGATACTTGGACATAAGTTTTTATTATAGTACTTTGTGTATCATTTTGGTTTTAAAACGAAGACTATAATGCTGGTTGGTTCAATTGGTTTGACGTGAAGCTATGTTAAATATATTCTTCGTATCACCTCAACTATTCATATCGGGCCGTCGACACTTGGACATAATATGACACTCGAATACTTCACTAATTCACTTTTAGTTGAAAATCATGAAATCTTTTTTACAAAATAGCTGAGTCGGACATAGGTACCCAAGTTCATATAACTAGCGTGAAGCTGAGCATCATGACCTAGTTTTTGTAAGGGTGGCTCAGGCACGGAGTCGGGGTGAGATGGGTATGAAGTCAGCCGAGAAGGAATCACATATCCTGGCACGGCGTAGAAGAGGATTGTTTGCAAGTTGCGACCGTGACTCTGGTTGGCTCTTGGCTGGGTTGGTTTCCTCGACTTGGGATTGGGTAATATGGGTTGTTACCGTTAGTTACATGGTAAGGGAATGGTCAATTGGTCACTAGCACCACGCTCAATGTGTCAAGCTTGCAACGGACAGTCGATGCCTCAGTGGGTGAATTACTGAAGTTTCCTTCAGAAAATGTTGCAGCAGAAATCTTGAAGTTCAGGGTTGCATCTTTTATTTGATGAAATTATTGGCATTTTTTAGTGCAAAGCAAACAAGAGCAAATGGGGAAATGTACACCACAAAACAATCATAATTGTTAATGGAATGCAAGGAACCACAGCACCAACAATGGTCAATGAATGGTATTGCAAGAATATATCTTTAAGAAAAACCCTAAAAACAATGAAAACTATTTTAGACAAAATACCAGGAAAATGAATCCCAGATAAAGATTATATGATACACTCTAGTGTACAATGACTAACAAAAAACTCCTAGTTCTTCCACATGTACAATGCAACTGCTACCAATATCACATTCCAAAGAAGATCCAAGCCAAGCCCTAATGAAGTGTCCTAACTCGACAAATACCAGCCCTCTAATATAATCATGAGTTGAGATAGCAGTTCACTGATTACCAACAGCTTCTCCCGCTAATCTTCAAATGAAGAAGAAGTCAATCAAGTATAAGGACAAAGGCAACATAATCCAGCAAAGCTATCAAAGTGATTCACTGGACTAGTACCAAATGCTCACAAGGAAAGCACAGTACGATTGTTCTTCTGAGTTGTCAGTTATATTGGAATGGTGAGTCACAAGTAAGACAGACCACATCTTGCCGTTTAAAAGCATATAGGAAGGGAAGAAAAACAAACCTCAAAGCAATAGCGTGAATTTTAATGTTGTCCAAATCTTTTCTGCTGCAAGATTTCTCCAAGCTTCCGGTATAGATCAAGCTGCTCCTCAAATGTAAGGTTCATCAAAATCTACCAAAGAAATGATGTCAGTATAAAGACTTCATGCAATAACTTTAACAACAGACAAAAAAAACCTTTCTATTATGTATCTGAACAAAGGGAAAACTACCTGGTCCAAGATAGACTCAACTGAGAGGCTTTGTGACTTAACAAAGGATTGATGGTAGATATATGCGAAGACGGCCATTACCATCTGAAAAAATTATAAAAACACTCATGTTTAAATACCGAATTATTATAAAATTTTATTGGGAAATTCTCTTTGGTAACACCATACTTTTTACTTTTCTCAGTGGTGAATTACAAAAAATTTTATGATCTTTGGTAAACCTAAGTTTTGATTACCAAAGATAATACTTATTTTAATTTAAACACATTAATCATAGTTAGTTTTTATATTTTTGTAAATAATTAAATTATTTTTATTTTAAAAAAAAAAAAAACCCAACCCCACCCACTGGTGCCCCAGCCAACCTCAGCCCCCTCCCCTCCGCCAGCGCCACCGCACTTCATTGCCGACTCCACCCACCGTTGGCGGCACCCAAACCCCTTAACGCCGGCGACCATCCCTCATCTCTGAAAACCGCCAGCCGCTCATCCCCCCACCCCCGAAAACCACTAGCCGCTCACCCTCCACCCTCGAAAACCACCAACCTTTCATCCCTCACCTCTGAAAACCGCCAGCCGCTCATCCCCCACTCCCGAAATTCGCCAGCCTTTCATTCCTTATCCCTGAAATCCGCAACCACACTTGGAACCCCTCTCCTATCGGACTCCCCTTCCCTGATTTCCCAATTCCCTCTCCTTCGCCAAATCGGACCCAAACCCACGACCCAAACCACCATCGAAAATCACCGGCGAAAATCAGGACAAAATCATCGGCTTTTGTGGCGAAATTCAACGACGCTGCTTCGAGACGAAGGCCGTGGTTTTTGAAACCAATCGGTTTCGAAGGTGGGAAAAGCCCGATTAACGTTTTTGATGGTGGGGTATTAGTCAGATGGGGGATTTCGAGGGTGGTTTCTAGGGTTTTCGGGGAAAAGGGAGGTGGGTTTCAGGGATAGGGGATAGGCGCGGCGGGCTGGGGAGGCCGAGGCGCCAGTCAGGGAGGTGGTTGGGCATCGGAATGGGTTGGGGCATGAGGTGGGTTGCCGGCGCCGGCGTGGTGAATGTTGTTCGGGGAAGGGGTGGGTTTTTTTTTTTTTTTTTAATTTTTAAATTTAAGTTAATTATTAAAAAAATAATAAAACTAACCATGGTTTATGATTTTAACTAAAAAGATGTTAACCATGGTTTAATATTAACTAAATTGCTCCATTAAGTTCACCATTGAAAATTATAATAAATTAAAGTTTATCAATGATAATAAGAATTTTTGCAGTTTACCACTAAGAAAATTAAAAAGTTTAGTGTTACCATTGAGAATTATAATAAATTAAAATTATAATGGATGCACAATTGACTGCTAAACTTAACATATACTTTGCATATGATACTGTGCAGACTTCGGATTTTCAATTAATTGACTATGCAATCCCCAGAATGCATACCATAATTTTATAAATTAAACAGATTCAATTAGTAACAAATATATTTTGCAGCATACCTGACAATCCATTCTGTCAGTAATTCCACCATGTCCAGGGATGCTATCACCAAAGTCCTGTCACAAGAAAAAGGGTTGTAATCAGATATTGTGGAGGCTTTACATCTGTGTGTAAAGTCAAAGTAATGCGAGTGAACCTTGATCTTGAATGCTCTTTTAAAGCCACTGGCAAAAAATCCTCCAAAAGGTGCTATGATTGATGCGAAGAGGCCTAGACACAAAGCATGCCATTGAACCGGCATGATGGGAATTTCTTTCCAAGGGATCTGCAAAAGATACAATGACAATAAATTCGGAATTCATAATATCTCCTGCAATATTTCATAGCAACATCTAATTTTAGTAGCCATGACTCCAGGAGTAAGGCTTTATCAATCCCAAAATAAAAGTGTCTTCATAGGCAAGAGCATTATTAGTGTCAATGAAGCAAGTGTTGAGATCCACGATACTTTGATGCCAACATATTCTATAAAACATATGGAAACCAAGGATGTTAAAACAGAAAATAAAAAAGCACAGGATATCATCCTTACAAAACAGACAGCAACATCGTTATGCTCTCTAAGTCCCTGTCATCTATTCAACATACAATTTGTCAAATGAGTACCAATTCTTTGTTTAACTACATAGTCAACCCAATTTATATTATAGCTTGACAAGGTAACTAGGTGTTTGCTTCAATACAACTTGCTGATCTTTCTCCGACTTTGGCACAAAGAAATTTTAATTTAATAGCTTAACAAGAAGATTCAAACATTAAGGCTTTTAACTCCATCACAAATAAAATTACTCAAAGAATAAGAGGTATTAGTTCAACATGGAGCCCTTATGATAACAGGTTTTATCACAGCTTGCCTGGCAGTTTCTTACAAAGTGTTCGATAATCTTATTGAATGAAACTTCCTGCTGTAGCAATAAGTCATGTAAAACTAACTTTTTACAGAACATACCAATCTCCAGAAATTCACTCCTTATCTAGAAGAGGAAACTTAACATGTAGTTCGAGGTGATATAATTGTCATGTAATCATGATGGAGCTTATTAAAAAGGCCGCATTAAAAAAAAAAATCAGACAGCCTGAAATCTATGCTCTTGCCAGTAGATAAAATTCTTAAAATGTTTAGGACAAATATATGATTAATTTAATGTCTGATATCATCAGTATTATATTAAAATGGAAGTGATGAGAAACATCCTAACATATATGGTGTTGGATCAAGAACCTTAATGCCCAAGTTCAATGCCCACTTGACTGAGACAAAAGTATGATTATTTGAATGCGAACAATGACCAAAATTCTGAACAGGTGCTATGAAATATAACAGTTATTGTCACCTCACACACCTTCTGCAAATCTCACATTCTCACCTCCTTCCATCAGTTCTTTTTTAAAAATCAACTAACCAAGTTAACCACCGTTAGCTGAAGGGTTTTTTCATCAAAACGAAGAATAGCTATCCACATACACCAACAGCACACTGGGTTAAAGCTGGTCACTCGCAGTCTAGCTCTCATCATGATTTTTTAAGAGATTGCTGACAAAAGTGTCAATTTCTCTGGGCTTGAAGTCAAACATAAATTCTGGAACGTAGAAATTTTTTGGTAATGAAGAGTTACTTCAGATGGCACAAAAAGACCAATCTCAAACAGAATTCCTAAGCAGTCAGCTCTCATTGTCAAAATAGCACTCTTCAGTGAATTGTTAAAGTGAAATGTAACTCCAAACATACTGCTGCCCAAGACATGCATGAAAATGGATGAAACCAGAACAAGTTATCCGAAACTTTTGATGTTATATAAGTGGTCACTGATCAGTATGAAGCTATAAGACCACATTAGAATGAGAAGCTCAGTGGCGGAACCAAGGGGGGGGGCTGGGGTGGGCCATGGCCTCCCCCTTGGTTGATATTATGTATTAAATGTTGCATAAGTATTACTACGATTTTACTTAGCTCAATTGGTTTTAGTTGGTAGTGAGATCTATTCTCCAATCTCCACCCCAAGTTCGAAACCTACCCCCCTACACTTTCATTTTTTATTTTACTTTGCAATACTTACTTGTACCAATTATACTATTTCATAAAGGTTTAACTACTACTCCGGCATTAAATTTTCATTTTCAAATATTTGCATTATGTAGATTTTTTTTTAATTCAAGTACAATACTATATATATTAAATTTGGCCCCCTTAATAAACATTTTCGGGTTCCGCCCCTGGAGAAGCTGACATGGTTACTCCAGCACCACCTTTAGCAATTAGGACAAACAAAAAACAGCAGCCAATAACATACAACTAAGTACAATATAATTTGAAGCATAACACTGAAAACAATGTACGTATCTTACCCAGTTTGCAATATATCCTGGTAAGTGGTAATACTCTGGCTTAAACAGCGGCCCAGGATCACAGTGAAGCCAACCAGTAGACAAGTCCTTCATATATACCAAAGAAAAATACAACAATTAGTCAAGAGATATATTTTGATTTCTTAGAAAATCCTTTAACATTAAGCAACAAAAATATATACCGTTCGTGGACATGTTAGCCACTCAAACCGACCCATGACATTTGCAAGCTGCAATAGAATAAAAAGTTTAACAGATCCATACGTGAAATAGAAGTAAAGAACATTATAGTCTCCTCAAGGGAGATTCAACTTTATGCCAGGGTTAACTTATGCTTTTAAATGGGTCCTATGTTTGCAGCACAAGGACAAGTAAAATAAATCCAAACAGGTCAAAAAGCTGAAATGCATGCCAAAATTTGAAGAGTAGTACGGACCAAAAATGCTGAAATGATGGTTGTAACCGAAGCCCCAATAAATCCTTCCCAAGTTTTCTTAGGAGAAAGCTTAATCAGAGGAGTTTTTCCAAAGAAAAACCCAAATAAATAAGCCGCAATGTCATTTATGACGATAAGTGATGCAGGAAGAAGAAACCTGCAATCATATCAGACTGAGTTATTGTCCTCAACAGCAGAAAGAAAGAAGATAATATGTAGCAGTCTATAAGAATGAAGGATGACAATTCATCGTAGAAGCCATGATACATCAGCAGGGAGAACAAGGCTATAACACAAAATCTCTTGTCAAAGTCACAATCACATTTATCCTAGTAAGTCAACATTATGTATGAAAGGCTTTGCCAGATCCTCTAATTTTGATATCTTAGCCTTACGAATAAAAAAGGCTTTTAATTAATCATAGAATATCATAGTTTATCACACCCAGGAACAAACTATAGTCTGAAAATATATTAAAATCATTTGAAGAATGTGTTGTTAATATTCAAAAGACAGAGAAGTTTCAATAATCTTCACACAGCATTCTCAACTTTTGGTGCTAATAGTTTATTCATGAGAAACACAGAATCCAAAAGTGTATACAGAATTCACAAACTAAAGCTCACCACAGTGTCACGCTTCTACTTCCTTCTAACAGGAAAGGTTCAATGGCACAATTGAACAAATATAAGCAAGAGAAAGAAAGAGGATTTTAAGAAAATACAGACACAGTATACTTTGTACTTTAAAGTAACAAGAACAAAGGTAACAAAAATCTTTAATCTAAATAAATTATTTCTGAGTGAAACTCTTATGCAAACAACAACAATTAGATGTAGAAGCAAAGAAAAATGGTTGTTCACAGTGTATGAAAAGGCATGCTTGAGGCTAAAAAGATGGTAACCTCTAGGGCCAGTGAGGTGGTCTAGAGTAAAACCCACGCCATATCCTTTAAAGTTTAAAGTGTTCCGTGTAATTAAATATCATGACCGCTTTAATATGTGATCCTATTGAATATGTTCTTATTAAAAAATAATGCCTTTACCCCTGTACTTGTTCCAAGGCTCTAGGATACCTATCACCTCAGTGCATGCCTTTTAAAAGGCACCAATTGGTTAAATAAAATAGGAGAGCTCGGCTTAGATTTAGATTTCATTTTGAGCTTCTGACCAAGTAAACCCGCTTACATGAAAGTGTTGCTCCCAACATATATAGTCCTTCACTCCTTCCTCTGCAGGAACCCAGAACCATCTGGAGAACTACACATTTGGATCCAGATAGATGAAAAATACTTGAAGCACCAGATTTACATTGCTCCGATACTGCTCACTGATAGCCTTTAAGGACAAGAAAGCTAGGGACTATGATAATGATACTAAAAATAAGGCGCCGACACTGAGACAGATTATCTTGCAAGGTCATAGCTCATCCATTTACATTCTACTGAGCTTTTATGAGAATCCAAACAAAGAACTAAAAATAGAATTATGCATACACCAGCGTCATTCAGTTTCAGACTAAAGGATGAAACAATACATCTTCGCTTCTTTTTCCTTTCTTTTTTCTTTTGAAAAAGGTAATGTAGCTTTCTTTCAATGCATCTTTAGTAATAAGATATAACAAAGGCTATGTTCTCTTCACCTTATTCAGAAGCTTATTATTTATTCCTGTAATATGACCAGATTAGACCAAACCAGAATATATTCAAACTCGACCATGTCAAAATGTCTTATTATCATTTTCTTATTGTCAAAAGAGCTTTTTAATTCCATGGGTTAGATAGACCTGACATTTAGACAAATCTAACAAGATTTCTCACTTGGTAATTTCTTATAGACTTGCATGCACATATGGTTGAAGTTGAGTCACACAAGGAGACCAGGCCATGCTTTAGAAAATTATGATAAAGATACAAAACGACAGAACAATTCATCTCCACACTTTTTTGCCAAAGAGAAAAAAGAAAAGATTGCCATAAACTGTAGGCAATTTATCTTAGATTGGGAAAATAAAATAGTTAATTTACATCTTTCACTGTGTACTGAAAGTTCTCTTACCAAAACATTCCTTCAAAGATGTTGGCCACCGTGAATGATGACTGTGTGAACACAACAGTAAGTATCATGTGCGTCCATGCATACTGGCCAAACTGATACTTGTACATCTTCTTCTTCAGAGAGAGAATAAACCACACAAAACCTGAAGTCAATTGCAAAGTAACTTCAGCAACTTTTTTTACCAGATAAAAAATGCATATCAAATAGAAAAAGATAAGACAATTAGTGGTAAATTTTCACGGAGCATAATACTTCAATATCATAATTTACAATTATCAAATCTTATGGCCAAAACACTTATATATTGATTCCCCTTTGAAATCGCTCCTCATGATAAAACATTCAGATGCCACTTAAACATAATTAAATAGGCTAACAAGGATAAAGACATCCATTCTGACAAAGTTCATACTTCGTAGATAAGTACTTTCATAAAAAATAAAAATAAAATACTCATACAAAGTATTTAAGTATATCCACTTGTCAGTTGTGACTAAAGTTAAATATTATTCCTCATAAAATAAGTTTTGGTAGCACTTCTATTGACAAAGGATTATTAAAAAAAACACTTCTACTATTTTTTTCGGAGATTTGAGTACAACCTCCCCCCATCATAATTCACAAACAGTCCAACAAGATATAAATCTTATGGGTTATTTTCTAGTTTTGCTTTATGCATATCCCAACATCTGCATATTGAATATGAAGCATAAAAAATTATACTTTGAAGGCTGAATGCAATCAGGTTCATACAAGCAGAATTGGTTAGAAAAGATTGAAAACTATAATAAGGGAATAGACAATTAGACATCTATATTACTCACTCTTGTACCCATGTCAGATACTCAACACTCAACTTGGGTATGGAGACACTTCATTTCAAACTAAAATCATGGGAAATTTTCACAAAATAGTCAAGTCCAACACTTGGAAAATAAAGGTGTCTGACAAGAACAACCAAGTTCGAGTAACATAAGGAATAGTATTTATTGATTAGAAACATCAACATAGATGGGATGCATGTCTCTTACAATATCACAATCTCAAGCAACAATACTTCCTGTCTTCCACTTTTGGAGGATATACTCAGCAAACAGTGTAAAGGGACAGATTCCAGACAACTAGAACACTTGGGGCTAGGAAGAAAAAAAAAAAAAAAAAAAACCTTACACGCTTGCAATTATACTGTAGCCCAATTAATTAATCAATCATGTCTTCATTTGCAAAACAAGAAAACAAAAAGGAAAGCTGACCAACCTGCGATATACAAGAAATAACAGATAACCATATGGTATTTTATAAGAATGCTAACAAGCCTATACAATACTTTGTCTGAAGTGACAGTATTGACAAGCCGCTGACTGAGGAATCGACCATAGACAAACAACATTGCAGTGAAGAAAAAGTGCCTGAAAAGGTAAAATAGCACATACAGAATTAGAACGCCATGCTTTCATTTGCTATTAAAGATATTCTAGGCAATTCAATCTAGATCTTATGAACTTGAAACTCTCACCAATTTAATAGCCGAAAACCAGGAAGATCTCGATCCTCTCGGACCTTCCTTAGCAGATTAAACAGCTCTTTTGCCATCAGGATTTGGATCAGCATCACCATGGCACAAATATAAAGATGGCCCATGTAGATGATGAGGACAAAGGCCCCAATCATCCAAAGGGTAGAATGTGTACGGATCCACATTGACTTGTACTTGTTACGATCATTGACAAGTAAATTCCCCCCATTTGGTTTAGTGTCATCAGCAGGATTCTAATGGGGAATATTTCATCAATTTTGAAATGAGAGATGAGTTAGAATGGCTTATAGCCTTATAGAGGCAATTCAACAGATAATTTCAATGAAAAATGAGTTTAGCAATCAAGAGGTGAACGAAAGTAATGGAAATAAAGTAATCCCAGTACAAAGGAATGAAAATTTGGAACAGGACAATTTTCATGTACATCTAAATGAATTCAGAAAACACATTAAGAAACAAACCAACCTCATTAGACTGCTTACGGCGCCTGAGCTTATTCATGACTCCAACTTTCATCCCTTCTCACACCGATACCAACAGTACACATACACACTAACTATCTGAAAAGGGGACCAAGTAAGTCATTCAAATTGGGCGCATATGTTATCTGATATAGAGCTCAATATTTCCAGACAAACCAAAATAACAGGGCTTGAGAAGACTATGGCACAACAAAAGATACTGAGCAGTGAGCACAACACAGACATCAACTGATAAAGAGATAATATTAAAAGAAAGGATGGAAAACACCAGACTAATGTTGAGTAGGCATGAACTTAGTCACATGACCTGTATGTATCGTCTTATGGTGCTCAAATAAATGATGTATCAAGTAAGCAAACAAAATATTGCTAATTATAATTCAAACACATTTAAGGAAATAAGAAAACAGCTATAAACTTTGTACTTATTCACATGAGCACAAATTCAAACAACATAACATTTGTGCCCATGAAGAGGAGTATTGCATTTTTCTCACCCTACAGCATAAGTCCATTCTAATCAAACATCATTTACAAAATTTCAATAAACCTATTTTAGTCAGACACCTCATTCTAGTGTACAATATCCAGGTTTTCATGACATCGCCAATAACATGTGCTGCATATACCCCTCATTGCACCTCAAATACTGTTAAATTTAGAAACAATATGAAATGGGCTTGGGCAACCCGAACAAAGGAGGAGAAGAGTTTGGTCCACAAACAAGGCTTTGGAGCTTTCATACTAAAACCAATTGGCAATAGTAGGAGTAACTCCTCTACCTTATAAAGTGGAACCAACTCTCCTATTTCTCCAATGTGGGACACTCACAAGTGGGCTACAATGGGTTTCAACACTCCCCCTCACTTGTGAGTGTCTTTAGAACTTAGAGCACACCAGAAGGTACAATATAAATCCTCTTTGGGAATGAACATCCAATAGAGGCCCCTTAACCAGTGGCTTGACAAATGCCCAGTTATAAACGGCCCAACAAACCTGGGCTCTGATACCATGTTAAATTTAGAAACAATATGAAATGGGCCTGGGTAACCCGAACAAAGGAGGAGAAGAGTTTGGTCCACAAACAAGGCTTTGGAGCTTCCATACTAAAACCATTGGCAATAGTAGGAGTAACTTCTCTACCTTATAAAGTGGAACCAACTCTCCTATTTCTCCAATGTGGGACACTCACAAGTAGGCTACAATGGGTTTCAACAAATACTCGTGTAACATCCTCAACCCTCCAATTTTGGTATGAACACTTGACACTTCATGTTAGACAACACTCATAGAAATTATTCATAAATAGTCGAGTTTAATACTTGGAGACTGCTTTTGTCTGACCCAAGTACTCGAGTCCAAGTAACATAACCAACAATACCATGATTCAAATCAAACCTAAAACAAGTCAATCCTTCAACAAAACCAACCCATGACATTTTCCACCTTCCAAATGCAAGGTACCATTGCTATCAATCAAGGTAAAGAACAATACTTTCCAATTTCTTCAGTGTATGAATCATACAGAAAGCTCAATATAACAAAAAGGTCAAAACCCAGAAGAAGAAAAAAAACAAGCATTCTTAAATATGCTCATCATTTCGTTCATTAATCAATGTCTCCAATTATAAAGGAATTAAACTAGAGCTTTCTACAAACATCATATCAACCCAAAAGCACAAGAAAGAACTATCATTTAATCGAACTGTCCAATCAATTAACCGATAAAATTCATCCAAATCTCCCAAACTTCAGATTCAACAAAATACCCATCAAGAAATTAAGCAAACGAACCAAAATTAAGAAAAGGAGTTAACTCTAATTCTCAATAATTGCACAAATGCATAATATTCAGTTGAAAACTACAAAAATCAGAAATTAAAATAAAATTTCGAATAAAAATTAGAAGAAACAGGCGAACTTACCAGAGAAATACAAGTGTAAAGATTGTAGAGATTTCCGAAGAAAATAAATAAATAAATAAAATAACAAAAAAAAAAAAACCCACGAAAATCAAATGAAATATTTCGTATTTTGAGTTTACGAAACCATTTGAAAGTGATTTGGGTAATGAGAGTGACAAAGAAAGGTTGATAAATGAAAAGGTCTTTCGGTTTTGCTGTTAGCTTAACACTCTGGAGGGAAATATTGTAGGAAATTTTTTTTATTACTAGTTACTAGTAATAATTAAAATTATATTTGGAATTTAATTTATGAGCTATTAAAAAAAAAAAAAGCATCAAAAAGCATTTTTCATGTCGATGCCTTTCTCTTTCAAAAAGTAAATTCTTTGAATTTTTGCACTATAAAAGATTCTTAGTGATCTGTAAGGGGGAAAAGGAGAGATGATAAGATGAATAAATTTCAAATGGGAAAAATTGCCCTGTTTAATCTCAAATTTCGTTTATTTTTTATCACTCTCAACTTTATACCCTATTAATTTTGATCGATCATTCAACTTAATATTGTAAGTTACCAGACACGTGTCCACACATGATAGGTCTAAAAAAAAATTTTAAATAATAATAATAAAAAAATAACCTTTACCCAGTTGCAAGGTGGTCGAGACACCTTTGTCAGGCGGCGCCCTGTCGTTTTCGGTAGGAGGCGGCTTCTGCTATCGCCGGCAAGGAGAAAGCCCTTGTCGTTTCGGCTAGGCGGCAACCGCGATGCTAACTCCGATCGCCGACATTCTCCCTTCCCCAATTCTTCCACCGTTTTCGCCCTGTTCCCTGCCGTTTCGCACCTCCATCTTCTTCCCCGTCCGTTTCTACCCCTTCCCCACTGGATTTCGCCATCCTTTCCTTTCCCTGTAGAATTCCGACTAGCCACCTTCCATCCCTATTGAATTTTGACCCCTTTCCCCATTATTTATGCCCCCTTTCCTTTCCCCAGCTTTTTGGTGCGCGAGAGAAAAGAGATCGATGGGGGCATGGGGCTATTGCTTTGGTGGCCGGTGCTCCGGGGGAAAGGGAATAATGGCTGGCAATGGGTGGTTGCAGGCTGTCGTTGGGTCTTGAGTGTTTTTTTTTTTTTACTTATTAACCAATCAGGTTGCAACATGCGTACAAGTAATCCCAAGTTAGCATGGTTTACCTCTTTAACCGGTTTCAAGTCACTTAAGGGTGATAAAAATTAACATGATTTAAAGTTAGGAGTGATAGTGAATAAATTGAAGTTGGGATTAATATTGTCGGATGGAGTAAAGTTAGGATTAATGGTGGCAATTTTTCCTTTCAAATGTTCGATTGGTAGGTTTTTTTTTTTTTTTTTTTTTTTTTTTTTTGAGAAACATTCGATTGGTAGTTTTATCTATGTAAAATGATGTTATTTAAAACCGAATATGTCATTTTAGGTAAATAAAGGAATTTGAAAAAAAAAATATAGGAATGAAAATTGAATAACTAGAGTTCAGAATTCTATGGGTTTGTTTTGGTGCTTCCCCTACTAATACCAAATCATTGGATTTTTATCGACTTGTTTATTATAAAAATAACTATAGGGTCAAATCTACTTGGAATATGTGGACAGAGTCGGGTTGGGCTTTTCGGACATATGCTAGCTAAATTTTCAAGCCAATATCATGTTGAAACCGGTAACATTGGTTATTTTACTAGTGTTTATTCATGAAATGAAAATAAGAAAATAAAATTAATGAGAAAATTCACATTAACTCTTTTTGATACTTTTGTGAAAGAGGTAGAGAATGTGATAATAGTAGATGTTTATAAGTTATTGTTATTATTGGATTCGACACCACCACTTTGATTAAAATGTCTTTAGCATAAATTCTTTTTTTTCCCTCTCAAAGCCATTAGCTTTTTTATTTATTTACTTTACCTAAGGATAGTCTATTTAAGCATGTGATGAGAGTAGGGAAAATCATGAGTACTTGGTATATAAGATATTTAGTTTTGGCTTTATTCTCTAATCTTGAGTTTAGTCTACGTACTATGCATGCAATGTCAGTTGTTTGTTATTTTAAAGCATATATAGAGCGAGGATTTAGGGCCTGTCCCGATTTATTGAATTGAATTGAACTGAAATGAATTGTTTATGAGAGAAATAAATCAGGAACTGAATTAAACTAAACTGAACTGAAATTAAGCTGAACAGAACATACCCTTATTGACACTAATAGTCTTGAGGCAAGTGCAATAAAAGAGTGTGAGAAATATAGGTTTACCTTAACTGATGAACGTCAACCTCAATATGTGTAGAATGGTTAGAATGAAGCATATGATGACATATATTGAATGGTGCATGGAATTATTTTATGGTAATGTTGGTTTAGAATGCAAATTTTGTGATAGGCTCATAGCTAGAGTTTGAGAGTGATACATTAACTTTGAATGCCATTAACTTAGAGTACCTAAAGCCACATGTCTCTATAAGCATTCATGTTAAGATACTTGATACTTAGAGTATACATGTCTCCAAATAAGCGTTTCAAGGGTTTCTTTGGATGGCATTCACGATTATTTACTTTGCAATTTTAATAAACTCAAGAGACATTTGAGAGTTGGCCCACCCTCGTTATAAATGATGCACTCAGAATTAGCATAGTCTCATTAATTCTGTTATTATAAGGGGATAGAATAAAGTAGTAGATAAGCTTGTCAATTAGGTTTCATCCAAGAGGAGAGGATGATTATTTCAATGTTCCTCCGATCAAAATAATTGATCTTCTTTGGGAGAATGTGATAGGTGTGGCTACGTCGCATTTATTTGTTTTATTTTTCACGCTTGGCCTTTTTTAATTTGCACCAAATAAATAGTTTAATCATTTGTCTAAACTTTGAACTCTTTCAATTCCACTCTAGCTCACACATGCCTAAACATGTACAAATATGTCATTATGACAAAGTAATCACATATATAAGCTACCTAAGTTTATTTGATTAACATTCTAATTTTCTAGTGATTTCCATGAAAATTGCTTAAACAAACCAAAATTCCATCATAACTCTATTTTTTTTTTGATAAAAATTCCCTACACAATGTCCACATCAGTAAATAAGCCGAGCTTTATTTTATCGCTAATTCAATAGCATTTTAGAGTTTTGCCATATTCATAATTTTCCGAATCTAGCCATTTGATCAGTATTCCATGAAAAAAGAAAATAAAATGCTCTATTCTCTAGTATTATTCCTCACTTGCCGTGGTGCACAACCTCCCTCATCAATGCTACCATGGTAAGGCCTTATGCACCGCCGCCTCCCGCAACCAAGGGCAGCAAGTCAGCAACAATCACTCTACGCAAATAAAAAGATTGCCCTAATTTGATACATTTTTATTAATTGATAATTGATGTAATTGATAATTGATGTAATTGCTAATTAAATTCAAAATTGATATTAGTTTAGGTGTGTGTAACATTATTATACTTCATGATTAGTATGGCTTCGCTCTTTTTTTTTTTTTTAAAAAAAAAAAAACTAATTTATGTCTATCCGCTAATTGAATTAGTGGTTTCATGGATGGTAAATTCGCTATTAATATTAGCGGTTTTATACTGAACCAGATTTTTTAATAAGTTGGCGTGGACGGTATATAGGTAATTTTAAACAAAAATAGAGTAATTGTGGAATTTTGTTGTGTAAAAACCAATTTCAGGGAGATCACTCTATTTTTTTTTTCTCATACTAAATTTTTCTTACTCTCAAATAAATGTAAAATAACTAAAAAAAAAAAGTAAAGTTGTAAATCCTCTTGCCACATTGCAACATTTCACAAGACTTACAACATGACTAAAAACGTGAATTGAATTTGGTCATGATCAATTTATCATGACTTTAATTTGCTTGGTCATCAAACTCTCTATCTTTCTCCTTATTCACATTTAATTTCTCATACTCTCTCTTTCTCTCTAACCCATGACCATTGGGCATTGGGGCATTGACTAATGGTTACTGGTTAGTTGGTCATATTGTTACACTCTACTTGCATGCCATTCCCTTAAATAAAATTTAGCCAAGAAGTTTTTTCCAAATTTTATTTTTAATTAAAATTAATCTTAAGTTGTAAAAATAAAAATCGAAAAAAAATTATAAAAGCTCTAATCAATTTTTTAAAAAGTAGTAAAAAGTATAAAAAGAATATATCATAACTTTTATGTATGAAAAAATTCTTATTAAAAAAAACCAATAATTATTATTACAAATTTAGAACTGCTAGGCAATAATCACGTGTCAATAAAATAATGTTGGGAAATTATCTAATTCCCAAATTACAGCTACTCTTTTTCTAATTCCCACCCTACCATCCACGTCACCGGTTCAGTGGGAATTTTTTTTAAAAAACGGGTTTATTAGAAAACCGCTACTTCAAGTAGCGGTGTGCTACTGAAAACCGCTACTTCAAGTAGCGGTTTACATATTAGAAACCGCTACTTGAAGTAGCGGTTTGTATTTACTAATTACTGATTTACAGATATTTTGTTTTTAAAGAAAAACTTACAAAACAAACCCATAAACCGCTACTTGAAGTAGCGGTTTTAATTTCATAAACCGCTACTTCAAGTAGCGGTGTTTTGAGGAAAACCGCTACTTGAAGTAGCGGTTTGTTGCTGGACCGAGAAAAAAAAAATTGGTTTGTTTTCCTTAGCTGACGTGGACGGTATAATGGGAATTAAAAAAAGAGTAGCTGTAATTTGGGAATTAGATAATTTCCCAACATTATTTAGGAAAAGGGCTCGATTTAATTAAAGTATAACTATAATAGTTTTAATCAATTATAATTTTTTTTAGTAATCGTATGTACGGGACCGCACCTAAGCTAGTTCTAGACTATAGCACATGTAGCTATGCAAGTTGGGATATGGATTATGAACACCAAAGCAAAATATATGAATTTTACCAAATGCTATATACTTCCTCGTAGATAACATGTTTCTTTTCTCACGTTTGTTAAAAATTCGATAGAAAATATATCTTTAATTATATCATTAAAAAAAACTACTAAAAATCACAAATATTAGTCAAAGCATAGTTAACAAATAGTGTCAAATGTCAAAACATGTCATCTAATTTAGAAGGGATCAGAGGAAATACTTATTTAGCGACCATGAACAATGACACTAAGACACATTTCTTGATGAATTTCGAATGTGTATGTAACTAACTAATAAGCACATTGCATGAAACATGACACATCCACCACAACTATATAGCTCATCACAATCAATCCATGATACGAATCCGCGTTTGAACCTAACAATCATTTATCAATTACCACTCAGTTACCACTTCGAACAATTGACTTTATTTTATGTGAAGTTTTAAAAAATTATTATTGACTTTAATTAACATGGATGCAAGGGTGGAAAATCCGTCAATGCGTCGGGCTTGGCATTTATTTATTTATTTATTTTGACAATAGGGCTTGAGGTTGATTTCAGGTCAATTTGAAGTGTGCTGAAAAAAAATAATTAAAAAATAGTGTAAATTTAAGTATCAATATCCAAATTCTCATTTAAACATCAATGAGGAAAAAAAAACATCATTTACACGCCTATACAAAAAACTAAAATACTGCATTTATTATTCGGATAAATTAATGAAAGACTACTTCTCTAGTCATGTGTGATATGAAGTATAATTGTATGTTAAGTTGCGGAGAATCGGAGATATATAACATAGAATACGTCAACAAATATACTCTAAAAATAATGGTAGTTATATACATATATAGACTTAAATCTTAATTACTAAAAAGTTTTTTTTGATGAATAATTACTAAGAAGTTAGAAGTTTAATTTTATGTGTACAAGCACATGATCAACTATAACACATCAACAAGGTCGCCGTCTAAAATTGTCCATGTTGCATAATGCATAACGTCCGACTTACAATTTAATTTTAATTTGGGTGCATGCCAAATAAGAGTATTATATATCATGAACTTTTTTCCATTAAAATATGGTAAACAAGCCTTCACTCCAAAATTCCCCTTTAATACAACTAACCAACAATCAAACTTTTGGTGTTGAAGAATGTCAATGGAGAGAGAAATTGAGAAAAATAAATGATTATGGAAGTTCCCCCTACATGTAATGTGATTTGACCAAGCATGTTTTGGTGCATAATAAGAAGTATTAATAATTATTAAACCCACCTTCCAAAACTTCCCTTTAATCCAACAAAAAATCAATTTTTTGGTCATAAACGAGTTATTTATCAAGTTTCAATGGAGAAAGCAAAATGGGAGTGGAAGCTCCTCCTAGCCCTTTCTCTATCAATTGCTTTTGTTGCTTTTTCAGAGGACTTCCCCTCCCAAGGTAATCCCCTCCTAAATTTTCCCGTTCATATTGTATACTCCTTCTGTCTGGAATTAATTGGTGTTGTGTTAAAGTGTTGATAGCATAAGTTGAAATAGTAATGTACGAATAATGTGACAAATGAATTTATCCTGGGTATAAATAAGTTACATATGAAATTTGCAACTTTTTTGAAACATAGTTGATAAATTTCTAATAATTGGTTGTTTTGTTATGGGAAATTTAGGATGCTATTGGACTAAAACATGCCTACATAAGTTGAAGGGAGAATGTGGAGGTCTTGTGTATAATCAGTCAAACACCTGCTATGGCCAATGCCAGGGGAAAAAATATTCATCCTGTCCTCCTGACCATACACATTTTTACTGCTGCATAGCCGGTAATTTAATTTCTTTAACGGTTTCATGCTAGGAAATTCAATCATAAACCATACCATTACTGTATTTTAGTAAACGTGACATTTGTATTTTTGGCCATGTTAAAATAATATGTGCGGCTATTAATTAGTACTGATTCTGTTAGTGAAGAATATGCGATAATATAATAATTCCCTAAGAAGCTTGTTATTCACATATTCGATCAACAGGAAGTCCCACAAAGGTGAAAGATGGGTGCAAAAAGTGTGAGAATAAGGTGGAAGATGGCGACGAATTCGTCTGTTGTGCAGACTGCTCTTATCCGGATATGGTGTATGGTGATACTTCATCAGGGTACTGTAAAAGTGGTGCTGAATTGATTTCACAACCAAAGCCTAAAGGTATAAATTTGTTATGTAATACTGCTAGTACAATTGTTGTAAAGCTAGTATACTACAGCTTATTTTAAGTCTGTTTTACATTGTAGAGGTGTTTGAATGGGTTGTTGGACCGTGGTTACCGTGTTCTGCCCCTTGTGGTGGTGGGATTCGGAGTCGAAGAGTCGATTGTTATGCTGTAATTGAGGAGACTTCGTCCCCTGATTATCCAGTGTATGATGAGCAATGTTCAGATCAAGAAAAGGTGAGTCTAAAGTTTATAGAATTATTACTCATCACAATATTATGAGTTTGGATGTGCTATATTGGCCTAAGTATGTTCATTATCTTGCATGATTTTCAGGATGGTCAACATTATCTCTTGTTAAATTGTTATTATAATTGGTCTTACTTCCGCAACTTGACCTATAATATTGAACAAATTATCTGTATTAAGTACTCGTCTTGAAGACTGTGCAAAGTCAAATGGGGCAAAAAAATAGAAATACAGGAGTATGATAATATGACGGAAAATAAAAATGTCAGAAGTGGGATTTGAACCCACGCCCTCGTTAGAGGACCAGAACTTGAGTCTGGCGCCTTAGACCTCTCGGCCATCCTGACTCGGTTGAGGATGTAACATTAATTGCTAAGAATATAATTAAGACTTTATAAAAAGTATACATTGTATAATAAGGTAAGAAATTAATTAGGAGCAAAAATTGTCAGAAGTGGGATTTGAACCCACGCCCTCTTTCGAAGACCAGAACTTGAGTCTGGCGCCTTAGACCACTCGGCCATCCTGACTTCTGTGTTGTTTAAAGAGAGTTTATAAAAATAGTTAAACTAAGTTTTAGGCTTATATTTTCAACAATAAAACTTGATGGGCTAGGAAAAAAGGTCATGGATGAGTTGGATCGTTGATGTGTTAATGTGTGGATATTTAGTGATGCATGTTTAGTTGTTTACTCATCGTATTGGGTCAGATTTAGATTGGTATAAAGCATTAAATATCACGAACAATTTTGTTTAATTTTTTGGACTCCAATGAAAAAAGCAATTTTTGTGTAAAAATTAATGATAAAAGCATTTTAATTCGTCTAAAAAATAATTAGATCAATTTATTTGTCCGATTATTTTTAATAATAATAATAATAATAATAATAATAATAATAATAATAATAATAATAATAATAATAATAATAATAAGATCTTGCTAACGAACGTCCCCGGGGCGTTGGATAAACATTTAAAATACTACCAAAAGTGATACATATTTGGGAAACCATGATAAAATCACGCGTTGATCGGTTTAATTAATATTTATTTTAATTTAATCTTTCTACTTTTTGCTATTTTATCCAACGCCCCCAGGGCGTTCGTTAGCATTTGCCTAATATTTCATATGTACAAATTAAATTTAGAATTTTATTTTCATAAAGTATCAATATTTCATATGTACAAATTAAATTATAATTTTATTAAAAAAAAATTATTACAATCATAAATTATCATATAAATTTATTTTTTGTATCATAGTATTTTTTTGAAGCGAAGGAATTAGCTCAAAATGCACCACATCCATTATTTATAATGTATTCTAATCAATTAAAGCAATATACTTTACAATCTAGAGTCATTTCGGACAGGGTCAATATTTTAGGTTACGGGTCAATAAATGTTTTTCACCAATGTTATTATTAGTCATTACATGCCTACTATATAGTTTAAATCACCACAAAAACACATCAATTCCTAAGTAATTTTGTATCAATGATATATTTTAAAATTTGACATATAGATTAAAAATTTATCTTAAAATTCAATAAACAACCCGGGCATCGCACGGGTACAAAACTAGTAATAATAATAAATGTATTTTCTGTAAACGTTCTCATTAAGTGACTGTACTCAAAAAACAAAATTCAAAACAAAACGAACTTTTTAAAATGGAAAGAGTATTAGATTAGAGTTATTGATTATCCTCTCATTAAATATGGTTCTCTTTATTATTATGATAATAAAAGCATTTTATTTTATTTTTTTTGAATTGACAGCCCATAGTAAGAGAGACATGCAATTTACAAAGTTGCGTAGTGAGCAAAGGCAAAGAAAAGGAAAGAAGGCATAGTAGAACATCCAATTTGATGATCGCATTTCTCATCTTTGTTGGGCTTGTTGCTCTTGGGTCTGCAGCTTTTGTTTTCTATACAAGGTACCTTATTTTTTCCCCCTTTTGACCTAAGAAAATCCAATTCAACAAACAAAATTAAGATTAAAAGAAGAAGTTAAAATAATGCTTGGTTTGGCCATGAGCCCATAAGTTGAGCTGAAACGACTAAACTTCCTAAATGATTTTATCAAGATTAATATTGAACTTAAAATAATATATGAGCTTCTCTTGATAATAATTAATAAACCAAGTTTGATCTGAACTTGAACTTGAGCTTGATAAAGGATTGCATGATTCGACAATAAGTCAATACGTATAATATACATGTTGTTAATTAATTAGAAATATAAGGTAGTATTAGGCTTAAGTCTTGTTATAAAAAATCTCTTAACTATGTCATTCTACTAATAATTTAGGCTTTAGGGTAGAGGATATATAACAATCTAATAAAATATGTTAGGTGTACAAGACGAATGTCTTAGACATTGAGTTTAGCTCGATTAAATGGCTAATCAAAAAATGAAACCATTTGTTCAAACTGATTATAAATTGTTCATGAGTATGTGGGTTTTGTTCGTGTTTATTATCCCTATTAAGAGTTTCATGCGTTTTCTTTACTTGATTTATATCCATCACGATTTTACCTTAATTTGCTATGTAATTTCCCTCTTAAATTCGACATTTTCAAGCCTATTTATGTGACAATTAAAATAATGCACTTTCTATATGGTTATTTGCAGGAGAACATCTGGCGACGAACAAGGTTACGTTTACATCATGATGGAAGGATTTTCATAAAAATTCATACGTAGAAGTGTAGCATGGGAGATTAGTCTTTTAAATATTTTTTTTTAATATAAAAAATACATATATATGCAAGTAATGCAAGTATTATTCTTTTGTCAATAGTTTCATCTTACTTGTATATTTTACAACATTATATTTTTCTTTTCAAGGGCTAATTGAACATACAGAAAGGCTTTTTTTTTTTTTTTTTTTTTTTTTTGGGTGCTCTTAAGTTGAATTATTCGGAGTAGAATATAGTTTCGTTTATAAAATGTAAACAAATATGTATCAAAGTAGTCTATATACTCACACCCCAAAATAATGCTCTTGTTTTGACTTTAGGACAAAATATAACCAAACATATATTCTTATTACATTTCTTCTATTTTAATTTATTAATACAGTATTGCATTACTTCGGGCTTGTTCACATTTATTGAGCTAAACTGAATTGGACTAAAATGAGCTGAAATGTGAGAATGGTGAGATGTTATATTCGTATCAGTCTATTTGATTTAATATTCACATTTAACTATACTTTAACCTAATGTTTATAAAACAATTGTATTAATATACTGTAACACCCCGGCCCTTTCCAGAAGGTCACCCATCCCAATACTACTCCCAGGTCCCAGCCAAGCACGCTTAACTACGGAGTATCTCAGCATATGAACTCTCTAAAAGGAAGATGCATCTTGTTGATATTGAGTAGTATATCAAATCCATTTAAAGCAATCATAAGGGATATTACATATACTATCAAATGAATTGTTAGTAATAATAAAGCGAGTGAAAAATGTGCGAATACTATAAAATTAATTGCCAAGACACTATAAGTGTATAACTCATCAAATTTGGCCCAAGATGACCCATGGCGTGTTCTAGCCTGGACGAACTTTTTCATAGGTGATCACAATTCACGGATTAGATCTTGCCCAAAAAAGAGTGGTGCGTTTCACGCCAAGGTTATGGATCGAGAAAATCATGCTCAAACTTGCTACTTGGGGGGGGGGTCAAAATTAGCGGGTTTTCGGGTCAAAATAAATTCGGCTCAAAATTTAACTAAAAATTGAATTTGTAGGTTGCCCAAACCCCCAAAAATTTAAAAATCAAATCGGATTGAACCGGGCCAATTTGAAAAGATCTACCTTAATAAAAAAAATACAACTTAAAAGTCCAAATAGAATATCGAATATCGGATATAAATATGGGTAAAAAAACAATACATTAAAAGTCCAAACATAAATATCGAGCATCGGGTATGAATATGGGTACATCTTTCGAATACGGGAGTATTGAAACTTTGGAAGGGATAGTATCGTCAACTCCTAGTCATATCAATAAAATCTCAAGAAGTTGTTTCCTTTTCGGCCACCTCCCTCTTTCTCTCTCCTTGATTCCAAGTATAAATAAAAAAATCCACACTTCCTCTCAATCTCCCCCATCTCTCTATCTCTTTCTCTCTCCTCCCCGAAAATCCACTTTGGCAATCCGGGTGTTTTCCGCAAATTCCCAAACCCAACTCAAAGTTTTTCTTCTTCTTCTTTTGGGAGGGAAACCAAAAACCCTTTCATTTTTTGAATTAACCCCAAAAATGTCAGGCAAAGGAGCAAAGGGTTTGATTACTGGCAAATCTTCCGGATTGAACAAAGACAAAGATAAGAAAGCCCCCATTTCTCGTTCTTCTCGTGCTGGTCTTCAGGTCTTTTCTTTTCCCTTTTTTCTGATTTCTTTCTGGGTTTTTTGATGTAATTTTTGTAGATCTACGCTTGTTTGTTCAAAATTTGAGAAATTTTGCTTGTTGGGTTTTGTTCAAATCACTTTAATTGTCTTGTGATTGTGTTATTTGATATGATTTTCATGAGATTAGTTGATGGGATTTCTGGGTTTTGAATTTGGTTGCGAAATTCTTTATTTGGGATATTTTTGGGGTGGGGGCTGTGTTAATTGTCATTCGTTGTTCCGAATTGATGTTGTAATTTTGGGTATGAATTGTTGTAATGCTTGTTGGATGTGCTGGTTTTGGAGGCCAGGATTGAAGTAGAATTAACCTTTGAACATTGAGTGATGTGAAGTTCAAAACTCATCTTTTCTGATTAATTCAAGATTGTCCCTGGAATTGCTATTGAAATGGATTCTTGTAGGTTGCAATGAAGTTTTTGCGATGAGATTTGACTTGGGTTTTGGCTATTTTGTGGTGCAATTTTTTTGAAGTATAAGATTAATTTAATCATTAATAAAGTGAATTTGGTTAGGATTAGTTGACTGATTTATGATGTCAGTTGTATTAGTCCTTGGGAATTTTGTATTTCGTGTTTTTGTTAAAGCATCAATTTTGGTCAATCTTGAGTCATTAAAGTCACAAATATCAGGTTCAAGGTTCTTGACTACGACCACCAATCTCATGAGGTCTTGTTTTTGTTGAGTGTTATTTGATAGTCATATTCATAATTAATCAATTATGAGGAGTATTGCCCTCTCCATCTGCTTCCTTTCAGTCCACAGTACTGTTTTGCATAGTTCATCTGCATTTGTAAAAGAAGACTGTTTTGTTTAAGCTGTTGTATCTGTGGTTTCTGTTCTTTCTCCAACTATTAATTCAAAGACATGATATGGCTGGATAGTGGATAGGGTTAGGTTGTGTGCTTTTTAGTCCCTGAAAATATTGTCAACAGCAGGACATCACATTGTAAAGCGATGAATTTAACCTTTGTGTTCAGAGAAACTTGAGGTTGAAACTTGGGGTTCTTTGTTGCATTTATCTTGGTGGGACAATGAAGTTGATCATTTGATTGCGTTATTTTTATGTTGAGCTTGAAACTTGAGGTTGAAACTTGGGGTTCTTTGGTGAGCAATTCAAAGGTTAAAAGAAAAAAGGTCTGGACCCTGGAGAATGACTTTCTTTTCCATAGTATGGTGATAGGTGTGTGTGAATTTGTAATAGACCAATCTTTAGAAAGGGCACTTTAGGAAGTTTAGTGTTATTAGTAGCCTTGCTTGAGTATAAATAGAGAGAGAGTAGAAAGAAGAAAGTAGGCATGAATTGGGTTATAGGAATAGAGAGTTGCAACCTCAAGTTGCTAACTTGCTAACAGGAGAGTTGTAGGCTAAACCTACTACGTACTACCTTTGTAAGCTTTCAGCCATTATCTATCAAATTATCAAGCTTTTATCTTAACTAATTCTTGGAATTCATACAATATTAACATCAGAAAATCAGTCTATAACAGAGTTCTCACAGGAACTAAACTGCAGTAGGTCCCTTTGAGTGAGGTTTTACAAGTTTTAAATATGAGAGATTTGTAAGATTGTAGTGGATAGTGTCATATTTTTCCAGAGAGATCTTGCTTGAATGATTTATTATACATATGCTGTAAGGAGGTGAGAGGAGAATGTCTACAATTGGATTCATTGCCAAAACTAAAAACAGAAATTGATAATGAATTTGGGTCGAAACATTCTGGATCTGGTTTTAGTATCTTTCTACAAAATAGCAAGTCATTCTGTAGCTACTTAGCATTGACAATTTTGTGAATTACATTTTTGGCTAGTGTTTTAAGAAGAATTTCTTTATTTTTTGTTCTTGTTGTGAAATGTATCATTCTATGCAGAAAAAAGTATACTTGTGTTCCAAGTAAGTTCAGCTTGTTTGTTGCATCTTTATAATTGGTGCTGGCAATAAAATAATAAAGCTTGAATCGGAAGGAATCTAGTTTAAGGGAATCCTGGTGAAGCTGCAATAGTGTTGGTAGCTCTTTGTGGAGTAAATAGTAAATTTACCTTCCTTTACTTGATCTGTCATTAAGTGTTGATTCGTTGACATGCCCCTGTTTTGAAAATATTTATGGACATCGTGCCAAAATAGATGGGTGCATTATATGTTCACATTATGTCAATTTTAATGATGAAACAAATTTTGTTGCAAAAAGTTGAGAATATATAAGAAATTTGTCATCATAATTTCCAGCTGATGTTGCAATATCTCTCTTTTTTTTTTTTTTTTTTTTTTTTTCAAATAAAAAGAAGTCCTTCATGGGAACTCAATTTTTTTTTTTTAAATTTATAAACACTACAAATTGGCACTTTAAATGCTTCATTTTTTGGGCTATTTGCCTCGTATCATTGCTCTTTGCTAGCCTGTAAAGCTCATGACATTCATCCTGAAGGCTGAAGCCCTCTTTGACTGCTGATACTGAAAGCTCTTTGCATTAACTATTGCTGCACAGTTATGTTTAAGTTGATTTCTGATGTTTTATTATTGGTGAGCTATTTATTTTGCTGAGATATCTTTTTGATTAATGTGCAGTTTCCTGTGGGTCGTGTTCACCGTCTGCTCAAGACTAGGGTAACTGCAAATGGGAGGGTCGGTGCAACGGCTGCTGTTTACACTGCAGCCATCCTCGAGTACCTGACTGCTGAAGTATTGGAGCTTGCAGGAAATGCAAGTAAGGATCTGAAGGTGAAGCGTATCACTCCTAGGCATCTGCAGCTGGCTATCCGTGGAGATGAGGAACTTGATACGCTGATTAAAGGAACTATTGCTGGTGGTGGAGTTATTCCTCACATCCACAAATCTCTCATTAACAAGTCATCTAAGGATTAGACCTTATTTATATGATTATCTGGTGTTAGATATCTGCAGTTTCATGCAGAACCCTCAGAATGTATGTGATTCTGACAGAGACCCTTTAAGTAGGTGCCCTTTTTTTTTCTTTCTAAATTTTAAATGTTTAAATCAGCCACAGGATGGTGATTGTGTTACTGATGTGTTCTGTAGGTGTACTTGAGTAGTTTATAATTTCATTCTGTGGATTATCCGTTTAGTTGCCTAGCTTGCTATCATAATGACCTTATGTTGTTCGATTTATGCTTTGCCATTCATCAATTCTATCATCAATTGTTAGTTGTTACATGATTTACCTTGTTAGCAACTAGCATTCTCAGTATAATCACAAGCTCTAGTCAAACAAGTTCAGTTATATACTTGTCTGTTGTACCTATTGATTATTAATTTGGTAATGCAACTTTTCTGGACTTGTTCTCCCTTGTGCTTGTACACTGCCAACATTGGAACTATATCAAGAGACCGTTGTTGGATCGACTGTTATTGCTGCTCTCTTGCCGTTGTGTTAGCAGTCTCCAACTTGTGCAACCTTCACAAGCTTGGTTATCCAACAGTTGGTCTCAGACTCTCATCCATCTCTATGTAATATACAAACAGCCACTGACTAATTCTGCCATTATTCCTCAGTCCTCATAAAAGACTTGATTCGAAATATAAGTTTTTATTCAATATACTAGTAATATAATAAACAATGTAAACTTAGAAGATTAAAAAATTACATACAATAACTACGTAGCTAAAACTACAACAATGAAGCCACCAAGATAACATTACATATATGCAGCGAAAAGGCATATTCTACATAAGTTGATTATACGACCATCGTTACATTAAATGATGAAGTATTGCTGATCGCATCTTGTGTCTTTCGCCTTTTTGTCATTGGGGTACAATCATGTTGTAGCAAGACTCAATTTAGTCTAATTCTTAATCTCTTTGGCTTGCTCGTTGCTACAACTTCATCAACACCAAGCTTTTCATCTTTGTCATGTTGTTCTTGATTCGAACAACCTAATTCCGGCCGGCTTATCATAACCTTTTCAAGCTCTTTTCTTGCATCCTTGGCAGATTCATCCTTTTCATTACCAACATCATAAAATCCATTATAAACACCCCTTAATATATCAAGAACCCTAGCAAGCTCCCCATCCAATAACTCCTTTTTCTCTTCCTCTAAAGGAACAAAATCATAATCATACGGATTTATTTTTATTAGGTTTGCCTTACAAGATTCCTCCCAAACACTTTCGGTATCATCCACAATCAATGTTGCTTCTCGACATGATAACACCACATCCAACGCCTTTTGATTCGCCTTCACGCAATCTTCCCTAGCGATCACCCACAAAAACCTATCCAATCCACCGAGTTTTTCAACCACCTTGTGAGCATACTCACGGGTTCCCATGGTGCATATCGACAAATCGAACATAGTGCTAACTTTCTCAAGGAACTCATGTACACCGGGCCTTAACTTCACAACAAACTCCTCACCACTCGAAAGCTTAAACTCGGAAATATCATCGTACGACATCATGGCTCTTATGTTTTGTCGTCTATGCTTAGACTTGAACTTCTTGATCTTTCTTGCATGAATTAAGGTATGGTCCAAATCAAGAACTAAGTGAAGCTTCTTGCGGTTAAACAAGACTTGAGTATAATCATATTGAATATGTGTAACTTCATCAAGATTGAGGGTTAAGTTGGGATGGATGAATCGAAAGGGTAACTTGATAGGATCGCCACAATCGAATGTCCATGAACACTTGTTATCCATTAATGACGGATGAGAGCATTCCAAGCTTTTCATGCACAACTCTAGTATTTCTTTCATTACTCTTAACTTTTTTTTTACCCTCTTCAATATCTTTGTTCTAATAGTTCAAGAGTTAATTTATACGAAGTAGTAAAGAGTGTCCCTTAAATTATTGTTTAGGTTTGTTGTGACATTGCAAATTTGTTTGAGTAAAAATATAAATGTTTTGCATGTATGTATAATATGTTATATATTCTATTAATTATTAACCTTCACTTTTATGATTTTTAATTTTTTTGACAGAATCAATTCTTAACTTTAATTAAAAAAAAAAAAAAAAGGGTAAGGATATATATATATATATATGTAACAAAATAACCTAAAAATATGGAAGTCAATCCTAACAACATTGACTAGATAAATAAAAGATATTTACATAATAACATAATGAATAACAATCAGATATTCTTATTATTTCTTAATAGCTAAATCTCTAATTATATCATGTCTTGTGTGATGGTGAAGCTATCGCCAATGTGAAGCTACTGCGATGAGACATGCCTTGTGCACATTCATGGAAGCAAGCGGGTTTTCGAAGATTTGTGCTGGAGAAGGACAACATGTGATGAAGGGTCTTGCTCCTCCTTTAGAGTTTGGTAGCATTCTTAAAGACATAGAATGCTTTGTAATGTGGCTGGGAGGTTTTAACCCCTACTGTAAATAAGATGTGTGTGTGTTTTTTTTTTTTTTTAAAAAAAAAAAAAAAAAAAAAAATCTAATTATGTTTGTGTAAAACTTTTAAAAAAAGTTTATACTTTACATTGAAATCAAACCCAATAATTTTTAAAGTATATATATACGAAGTCTTTGAAGTATATGATAACTTCTATTTTTGTATATTTTTTCAAAAAAAAAAAAAAAAAAAATATCCAAAAAAAAAAAAAGACCCTTCTATTTTAGTATAGGTAAAAAAATGTTGTTTAATGTAAGTTAATTTAATTTATACATGTGGTTTATATGATGCAAAATAAAAGTCAATTGAAATTTTAAATAAAAATCAATGTGTGTACGGGACAATTAAAAGAGTAAAAGGAACTAAGGAAGTGTATTGTATTTTAATTTAAAAGTGAGCTTATACTTAAGTGAACCTTTGACATGTCGTTCACTATCAAATATTATCTATTATCTACTCCCTCCAACCTGTTAAAAAATAGTTCAAACCCTTGCTTGGGTACAAATTTTTAGGTTATAGCTGCTAAAATTTAGGTTATAGCTGCTAAATAGTTCAAACCCTTGCTTGGGTACAAATTTTTAGGTTATAGATTTTTTTTTTTTTTTTTTTGAAGGGGAAAATGTACTTCAATTCTTACTTTGATCAATTTTGTCTTAAAAAAGATTATTGCAAATAAGATTAACAATATAAAATCAATAATCAATAACTATATACTAAAAGACACAACAGTAATAACACGTGTCATCTTCTAGTATATCCTTACTGTTTTTTTTTTTTTTTTTTTGGAAAATAATTCAATTTCAAAAATAAATCTTTTTACATATATTTTATAAGGTAATAATTACATACAAAGTATAATTGAAGATTTGATGTATCTTTCCAAAATAAATATATGGACAACTATAAACTTAAGCAAAAAATATGGAAAATAATATTCTTAACATCATTTGTTATGGACTATTTTTTTTTTAAAAAAGATATAAATTATGTACAACATACGTTTATTGTAACAAGATTATTTAATTTTTTTCTTGTTTTTTTTTTTTTTAATTATGTAATAGAAGTTACAAGCTTAAACAATGAAATGCGAATATCAAATCAAGAAATGATACTTTTGTTATTTCCTTGAATAATTTATGATTAGAATTTCAATCAATTAGCACTCCATGAAAACTTCAATAATACTTGCTAAAGTTGACATATGTCGCTGATTAGTAGTGTGATTTTTTCTTGCCATTTTTGGTTGTTTTTTAGGATTCAATTGATATGAATGTATGTAACATATGAAAGTATATAATGTTAATTTTAAATATAGTTAAATTATTGAAAATTACTGTGCATGGCACAGGACCTAACCTAGTAGAGTAACAATTTTCCTCTTGATATTTGATCTTTTTGTTTTTTTCATTTAAAGAGAATTTTTTTTTTTAAAATGTTAAATTTTTTACCTTTGTCATTATCAGGTTCTTTGTAACAAAAAAATTTACCCCTCATTAATTTTCAAAATGATATACTTTCTATAAAAATAAATAATAGGATTTTTTGACTTTTATCAAAAAAAAAAAAAAAAACAAAAAAACAAAAAAAAAACAAAAATTTGTTTTTTACCACCTAAACTTTTAAAATTTTTATTTACCACCAAATAAAAAATAAAAAATTATTTTTTACTACTTGTCGTCAAACCTAACGTAATTTTTTACTTTTTTCGATTTTCGTGTCACACACATGGTTTTGGGGGTTATTTTGGCAGAAAGACTTGCGTGGACCTGTCCCACAATAACATTATTGTGGACCCGAGGTCTATACACACGCAACTGACATTATATTGAACATAGTGACCCTTATTTTTAACATAGTAACCTTATTTTTAATATAGTAACCTTTATTTAAAACTAGTACAACGTTTAATAATATTGTGAACTTGAAATACGATGCTATTAGCATAATTTTACCATAGTGGCCTTTATTATTCATATTGATTAGTGTATAAAATATTTCATTAAAAAAACTAACCACTTAGGCCTATATATTACCAAAATGATTTTTATTTCAACATAGTGACCCTTTTTTTTAATTAATAAAACAACCATAATTTCTCTAATGTTAGTGGTCCACAATAAATTAGTGTGAACCAGATCCATATAAGAATTTGTACAAAACTCTAATCTAATCAAATTTCAGAATTACATTATTTTCTAAAATAAAAAAACCCAAATCTTGAAAAAAAAAAACAAATCGATCAACAAAAAATTAATAACATATAGTTGGCTGTGGGGTTTTTTTTTTTTTTTTTTTAATTCTTTGTTATCGGTCCTTCGCCGCTTTTGTTGGGTTAGTGTGACCCAAATTCCATAGTCCAACTCATTATATGTCAAGTTTCTTAAGATTTCTAAAAAATTCTAAAATAATCAAGAAATTGATGAAGAATGGTAGAAGAATCTAAAAATAGTGAATGCTCATGAAAGTTCTAGATTTATGTGAACAATTTGAAGAGTTTGTGTGTAGAAAATTCCACACATTTCCTCCACCTCCTTACATCACCTATAAATATAAGGTATTTGGCATCATTTGGAGTATGTATCCACCTACATATCCTTTAATACTCCGATACTCCCAATGTACCTACAAATATAGCTCTCTAAGATATATATCATGATCAGAGTTTCTACATACACACAATCTCCCTAATACACTATTCTTAATTTGTATTACTCCTTTGTGAGTTCTTATAATAATGAAAGTTCTCTTGTAATACTCACCGTTCCAAGGGTTGGTGAGTGCACAGCGGAGGCAAATTAAAGATGTAGAGATTGATAAGATAAGTAGGAAAAAAATAAAGGCAAGATAACTAGTGAAAATGGACACACAATATTTAACGTGGGAAAAATTATCAAAAAAAAACATTGGCTAGTCGTATCAACATTAGATACTCAGTTCATCATTGTGCCAAGAAATGTAAATTTTATAAAATAGTCGCAATTGTTGGCGGTGGTTGTCGAAAAAGTCATCCCACCCGTGATATAAATAACGGTATAGATGGTTTCTGTCGGGAGATACATAGTACTCGAATCAATACTGCCTGCAATCGGGTGCAACAATGTTTATTGTTGGAACTATAAGGGTTCAGAGATTACTCTATCTGCTCTATTTTCATACATCTCATGACAATATCTAAGTATGTCTTGTTTGATAAATCTAATGTAAATTCAATTGGGAATATGAATTTTACCGGCAATAGATGTGTATGTTAGTTCAAGCTCTTCTTCCATGTTAAAAAAGAGATTTAAAGATTGGATGGAAATTCAAAGAGTTTAAAGAAGTTATTTATTGAACTAAGTAAATGACGATTGAGTGTAAAGGAAAAGAGGAGGGAAACCAGAAAATATAACGTTCTAAATACTTAGTTAGTATATTTATAACCGGAAAATCCAATTACCAATGTGTATCTATAACAAAAAAAAAAATGAAAAATAAAAAAGAAAAATAATAAAAAATTATGAAACTCATCTTGCATATTTTCTCTATTTTTGGGTGTTGTTGTATTCACTTCCACCATAACCGGCTCGATTCTTTCGGTGGAGTGGCCGGTAATCCTATTAGAAGTAGAATTTTATTTGCATCCCAATAAAGCTCGATGTTGGAACCCGCTTGTAGCTGTGGGTAATCTTTGACAAACTTCCTCCACCCCTCGTAAAAGTATCGGTAAAAATGGCATTCTTCCGCTTGATATTGTACTCGAGTATTCTTTACCACCATCTTCATCTCTATTACGTGCTAGTATTTTCACAGGATTATTGTGGGTCAAACGTTCCGCTCGCTTGACGTAGTTCTTCTGACACATAACTAGCATGCTCGGGATGATGAATAAAGGGCTATTAAATATATATCCAAAAGATATATATCCCAAAATCAAAGTTACTATGTCAATTATAAAAGATACTATATTATAAAAAAAGTTACTATTCCAAAAAAATATATATCCCAAAATCAAAGTTATTATGTCAATTATAAAAGACACTATATCATAATAATCAGTATTCAATAAATGATTTAAGCATTTTATTTCTTGATTTTTTATCTGTTGAACACTAGAAACCTTGACACAAGGGAACGTGAACAAGAAAGCTTTACAACAAATTAAAAGTAGCCTTTGGTGTAGTAGAGCGAGCTACCAATTATATTTCATTGAAGCTGACAGCTATATAGAGCAGAAACTAAATCACCTAACTATATACATTGAACCTTAAATAATATAACAACCTTTCTTCTACACTAATGTAGTAATAGACATAGTGACCTTTATTTAAGCATGTTGTTAGCCTCCTCCCAAAGTCTCTATACTTCCATTTCACAGGCCTTCAACTGGACGAAAACCATAAAAACCCCAATTTTTGTTAATTGTTATGAAATATTTGTGGATATCCATTATCCTCCTTTGTATCATTCCGGAATAATCTAAATCTAGGGTTTATATTCTTATCTAATCAAACAACACGTTATTAGCACCAAACTCTAATCAATATGCAAATTTTATACTCATTATTATTTTGTTGTGTCGCATCTTGAGAAGAAATTAGAAGGAGATTAATCTTGATCATCACACGTTTCAAGAATGTCATATCATTCCCAATCCTCATTAATTAATTTGGGACTAGTACAAGGAGTCTCACGGTATTAATAATTTGGTTACAAAGAACTACTCATATTATTTTTCGATTGCATTGGTTTGTTTATCTTGAATCATCTTTATCATCTATCCATAATATTATAGATTAGCCTTAATTAAGGGCTATACTTTATTACTTTATTTTCTTTTCTTTCATGAGTTACAGGCTAACAGATGTCGTTGACAACATGAAGTTGACGATAAGGCTGGTTTTTATAGTGGGAAAGGTTTTGATATCAGGAAAGTTCATTCTCAACTATCCTGTTATTGTTAATTTTAAACCTTTACATAATATGTTTATATTGTTTCTCAAATTTTCGTATTTTTATTATTCTTGGAGTTCAATGAGCAATTTGGGAATAGTTGGATTTGGTGCAGAAAAACTAATTAGTAGTTTTGTTTTGACTATGAGTTTTGTTTAGTTTGAATCTAAAAGGGTATTTAGAATTATTATTGGGGTTAATTCTATGAACGTATGGTTTTTATGAACTTGTAGTACATATATTTGCTAGATTTTGGTATTACTTTTCCTATCCGTAAATGAGTTTGGTTATTTCTCCATGCTTGATAGCAAATATGAATGGTTTGATTTAGCAATTATTTACTCATATAATTTGTTTGTGAAATCCTATGTTTAATGCCTTAAATGTTTGTAAATTGTACGAAGTAAGCCTAAGGCAAATGTGAAACTATTTATAATTTATGTATTGAATTATGTTTTTATATTTCAAGTATGATATGAACCATGTGGTTTTCCACTAACGTGAACGTGTTAATGTTGGTTGTTTATGTGCTTGTTTCTATTTTCTAATTAAGCTTTATCAGACAATATATTGATATAATTGATCCGACAATATAGTTGATTCAATCAATTCAGGTATGTTTTTATTAAAGCGTGAAGTAGTAGGTTCTCATATTGTTTTTACCTTCTCATTTAGTTATATTATTATGTACCTATTATTATTATCCTTATAAGTTGATAAAATTATGAAGCATACTATATACATTATATTGATTGATGTGTGATTAAATTCAATTATAGTATTATGTACCTACTTAAAGTTAGATTATTGGAATGAATGTAAGTTGAATATGATGTGCGGACCTGAAGTTCCTTATATTTATAAAGAGTATTCACACACATAGACTTAAAGTTCCTAGCTTGAACATATAAAGGGCTCAAAACCCTTAAGGATAATAAAAAGAGATGTGCATGATTTACAAAGCTAAAGCATGTTGCTTAGATATCCACTACATACTAACGTGATTCTATAAACACAACGTCATGAAATAATATTATACAAAAGATATTGAATAGTATTCAAGTTATTGAACTTTGGGTGAGAATTTGAATGATTAAAAAGGTAACAAGCATGTTTGCATGAAATTATTCTTGATTATAAAGTTCATAAGTATTTGAGCAAAGAATAGTGTTATGAGTTCAAGAAATTCATTAAACATGCTATTTTGAGCAAATTACTTGAAGAATGTATTATGTCCATAGTTTACAGAATTTTCAACACAAAGATTAATATGATTGGGCAAGAGGAACAAGTAAGAGTTTTATGAGAATATTTTTCTTTGCTTGATACTTGACATTACCAAAATAATTTATGGTTTAAGTGTAAAGGATTTCAAAGTTGTTGGATAACTTAATTTATTTCATATCCCCACATGCAAGGATTAGGGGGAGATATTATTCATTTCGTTATTATATGTAATCCTTGCACATGAATTGTATGATATATTGATGGTATGTAGTGAATACATAGCATTAATATCAATGTCAATAATTTATTTAATAAAAGCGACCATATAATATTACATATTTACAAATGACACCATCCTGAAGATGGATGTAAATAAATGAATGTCATTGATCATTACTAGTTGTAAATGCTCCAATTAAATTTATTGTCCCAAAAGGACAACATCGGTTACTAATGAAACCTAAAGCACGGCTGAAGCATTGTAGTCCAATAGATTAAAAATAAATAAATAAATAAATAAATAAATAAGAAGAACCTTCGGAAAAAGGAATGGAGCAAATATTGACAATGGCAAATTTGAGGAAATGATAAATCCCATTACATTTCTAGAATAAAATCATTTTTTAGTAAAATCAATATGTCTCATGATTATACAAAAGACTCCAAAACAGTATGAAATATCCAACAAGATTAATTAACATATATCAAGATTATAGTCAAAACTCCAGCAGAGTATATATAAGTAATTATTGGATAAAATATTAGTTGATTGTCTTTCCAATTGTATAAAGAAACACATTTTGGTGTTCTAATATCACAATACATTCATGGTCATGCATGAATTAAGTTTAATAAAGTGATCACTAGTGTTGGAAAACTAACCAGAGTTCAAATCTATAGAAGTGATTGGATGTGATAATTAAATTAGGTCATCCGGGTTTAATAATTACCCGTTATGGAAACCTGAAGTTTCATTTGATAATGTGTTAACGCTCTCTTAATGTTAAATATATGAAATGAATTGAATGGCAAGACATAACATTGAGATTGAGCTATATTTGGATTGTAATTCATAATAATTTGTATATATGAAAAATTTCAAGGGTTAATAAGTTTTGATTTTTTATATAAAAGAGTAATGGGTGACCAGAAGTTCACCAAAATAACTTATATATTATTGTCAACTATCAAGTGACTAGAAGCTCACCAAATACACTATTTAAGTCTTTACAGATCTAGAAGATCACCAACTAGTAAAATTACAAGCAAGTGATTTATGCTTGTATAACAATTCTTTTGATTGGGGCTATAATATGTCAGCACATAAGAAAAAAGGAAAATAAGGAAAGTCATCAACTGTACATTATATGTCTCCCATTGATATTGAATTATTGATCTCCTAAAGAGAACAAATTATGAAAGAGTTAATAATAAATACATATGCGTTATGAAGAAATAATTTAAAATTGCTCTCTAGAAGAGATTAAAGCTTGTTTTAATATAATTATTCCGAGAGATAAATTTTGTTGATTATGATCCTCCTATGAAATGAATTTTATTGGAAATTTGTATACTAAGTTGGTGAAGAACTGTGATGCCACTATATATGAGATATTTTACCAACTTAGGGGGAGAATTGGAGTAAGTTGGAAAAAGTAAAAAAAAAAAAAAAAAAAAAAAAAACTGATGATTCCTATATAAATAATGGTAATTTGAAATGTTTTCTAGCAAACTTTTATCCATATGCTATCAAGATATGTTGCACATTGAGATAAAGCTTGCCAATTGTATATACTTGAAACACTACACCTGAAGTGTAGATTGTATAATCAGTTTCAAAATAAAGATGTGGTATATGGCAAGATAGTGCAGTTGACACTTTTAATAGTGTAATAGTATATTAATACCAGGTGTATGAAATACCTTTGAAGTTGTGTAGATATCTGAATTGTTACAATAGATGGCCTGTGATGTAAGAAAAATTATGTTGGTACCAATGAAAAATGTATTCAGATATCTTTGTCAAAATAGCATGCAAATTAAAATTGTAACTTTATATAATGATACCGGTATATGATGGAACCGATAAATAATGCATATGCATGATATAATGGACTAGTGAATAAGGGATCTGGAATATATGTCCATTTTAATGTCGACATAATGATAATAATCATAAGTTTATCATGGACCAGAAGTCTAATGAAATATGGATTTTTAAATCCACACTGTACAGTGTCTTGCAGAGTCTTATGTATGTTCATATACATGTGTGAGTCATAGGTTAATGAATTATTCTTTGCGTATATTGAAATTTGTTAGATGCATTACTCATTGTATATTTTATTTTTTATGTCTCATATTGATGCATTAGTTATATACATTAATTGTGGTATATGTGAATATTTGTTCAAAATATATATAGTATGGCGTATTTGTAACTTTCAAGGAAATTACAAAAAAATATTTATATTCCAATGGGCTTATAGTTGTGATGAAATTATTGAAAACACCGATTTAATAATACAACGTATTTAAATAACTAGTCCTACAAAATTTTTTTAATATTACAATTATCAAACTCTTGAAAATTTTATGTGACTACATCATTGACATCTCAACCTGAAATTTAAGTATATAAGAGTTAGTGAGATTTACTATTTGTATTCGTAGAAAATTATTGTGTAGTTAATTATGAAACTTCTAAAGAAACGGGATACTTATGTGTGAGACTGTTTCTTATGGTCCAGAAGAACCATGATTAATGTATATAATTGCATATGTTATATAATAATTCATATGAAATTGAAGAACGACATTAATAATGTCAAGTTTTGTCATCAAATGATCATTAAGGAATGTTTGATCAAATAATAATTATCAATTTCTATTATTAACGACTTCTAGAAAAAGTCATAACCGCATAAGTTTAATTTTTAAATCAACTAGCATAAGTTTAATTTTTAAATCAACTATTAAACAGAGACTTGAAATAATGATATTAGAGATAAACACATGTATGGTGAAATGAAAGACACTTCACATGTTCACGTGAATACTTGAAGAATTGAAGATGCAACTTCAGCTTAGGAGAGTCGAAGATCAACGAATGATACTTTACTTACTACATATGAGAAGATATCCAAACATATTGGATTCATCGTTGCGGCACTAGAAGATCTCAAGTTATGTATTCATTAGGGGGAGAAAATACGCGCTGCACTCTTTTTCCCTTGACCATGGTTTTGTCCCAAATTGGGTTTTCCTGGTAAGGTTTTTAATGAGGCAGCATCTCGAGCGTATTACGAAGAATGATGTACTCTTTTTCCTTCACTATGTTTTTATCCCACAGGGTTTTTCGTAGAAAGGTTTTAATGAGGCACAGTCTTCGATAATGGACATCCAAAGGGGAGTGTTATGAAATATTTGTGGATATCCATTATCCTCCTTTGTATCATTCCGGAACAATCTAGATCTAGGGTTTATATTCTTATCCAATCAAACCCTAATATATTGTATGTATATATACACCTTATCATATGGAATATTATATATAGATTTATTCTCTTTCAATCTCTCATCTTTCCCCTTATTTCACAACATTAATATTATTTTTTTTAATTATCTTTTCCACACCAAAATTCACTATTAACACTGCATAATTAATAAATCAGAAAAATTAATAAATTTAAAAAATAACACAAATCAAAATTCTACTCACAATACAATTAATTTTATTTAAGAATTTGTAAGTAAAAACATGGTGCAACAAAACCGTGTAAGATCTAAATTACAAGCTAATTTGTCATCGCTGTGGTTCGTTTGGCATCGCTGTGGTTTTCTGTTTTTTGGTTTTTTGTTATTTAAAAGTATATTATATATGTCACAGAATCAAAAAAAATTTAGACTTATTAAAATCATGATAATTTTGAAAACTGACAACAGAAAAGTGGAAACACCTTTTTCTTGTTTCCAGTTTTTGGTTTTTAGTTTTCAAAAAATCAGAAAACTGAAAACAAAAAATGATGCCAAACAAGCCCCCATTAGCTGATTTGTTTTTTTTTTTTTTTTTTAATAATAAAATTATAAAATTTAAGGCGGCATGGATTAGGGATGGAAATATGGAAAGTATATTATAGGGAAATTCCGCTTCTACCCTTATTAATTGCCCAACCACCGATGCCCCTCTGTCGCAATCTCAGCCATCGGATTCAATTCCAACCGTTGATTCAATCTCTCAGCTGCTCCCACCTAACAACATTATCCCATCTACGAACCCTAACCCTAACCCACATTTCCTCTTCGCAGCCACAACTTCTTCATCTCCCTCCTCAACTCTGAACCAGAGACCAGTCAACGCACCACAAAAAACCAAAAATCTCCCTCTTGCAAAACGCACCCACTCCAAAGATGTCTTCCAACGAGTCGGGCCAGTTTTCGGATTGCCCTATCAAGCACGAGATAGATTCAGAGGAGGAGGAATCAACTCCCTACCCACCATCTCTCATCAAACACATGTGCCAATACCTCATCAAAAACCCTCGCTTCTACCTACCCTTCCAGAAGCAACCCCTCCACCCCCCTTTCCCGATCCTGGTGGATCAGTCCAAGGGGAACCCAATAGCAGTTCAATGCCTAGATCCTCCGATCCCAACCTATCCAGAAACGGATGTCAACAGAATGGAATTCCTCCTCAAAACTCCATCAAAATGGGTGCGGATATCCAAGCACCAGATCCGGTCATTCATCCTTCGCCCATACCTAGTGGATGCACCGTTCCAAGAGTTGATGATGGTCAAGAAGCCGGAGGGGTCGATTCTGCCAGGCCATCTTCCCTCCCTCTGCGACTTGAAGGCAATGTGCCCTGTTTTGGAAGCCTTCCTTGTTTGGTGGATGAAACAAGCTCAAGTTCAAAACCTCCCTTGGATTGTACATCCTCAATTGGCTTTTCTGGTGGACCCATCTCCGATGCTCCCTCAATTCAGGAAGATCTACACATTGACCTCAAAATCTCAGAAGCTGACCTTCTCCGAAGCAAGCAATGGCCTTTTTGTAACGAAAACAGAGATGGAATTCAAGCAGCTGGAGGTTACTGCAAAGTTCTTCCAGGATGTGGATCTGCAATTATGGCTGATGGAAGCAGTATTCCAACTGCAGAACATCAGACTCCACTCGTCCAAGACGTATGAGTTCTTCAATCTGGGACCCCAAACCCCACTCCATTTGAGGGAGGAAATCTTCCTTCGGGAACCTCTGCCTGAACCTATGATAATTGTTGCCTGGAATGCGAGAGGAATCGCCAGAAAGGGATTCCTAGCAAATCTGCATCACCTTATTCAGGAACATACCCCTGATATCATCTTTCTGTCTGAAATCAAAACTAGCCGTGCTCATACCAAGCACATAATCCAAGACCTTCCCTATGACCGCTTTGAGCTGGCTGAACCAAGAGGATTAACTGGAGGGGTGCTCCTTCTCTGGAAATCTGAGGTGCTGGATTTCTGTTCTGTCAGCAGGGACATCCATGCCATTCATGGTGTGTTTAAGGTAGTCTCCTCAAATTTTTCTTTTTTCATTTCTGCTATTTATGCTAGTACTAAATTTAAGGGTAGGATTGATTCTTGGAATGATTTGGAAAATTTATCTTCTTCTGTTAATGTGCCTTGGATTGTTATTGGGGATTTTAATGAAATTGTTTCTGCTAATGAAAAATTGGGGGTAGGCCCATTGTTCAAATAAGGGCTGCTAGATTTAATGAGTGCATTCATGTCTGTGGTCTGATTGATGTGGGGTTCATTGGGAATAGGTTTACTTGGTCTAACAAAAGAAAGAGAAGACCTATTTTCCAGAGGTTGGATAGAGCTCTGATTAACTCTCTATGGATTCAGAAATTCCCTCAAACAAGCCTTACCCACCTCACTAGAGGTACCTCTGATCATTGTCCTATTAAACTCCAGTGTGTCCAGCCCCAACCTTCTGTCCCTGGTTCAAGATCTTTTAAAATGGAACCTCTTTGGTACCTTTACCCTGGGTTTAGGAATTTGGTTGAAAATGCTTGGCCCTTTCAGGATATGCCTATCCATCAAAAACTCAAATCCATGTCCTCTTCCATTCAGTGTTGGGTTAAGGCTACTGTTCCTAATCCCCTGCTTGTTACCAAAAAACTTCATAGGAGAATTGCTGGTGTCCAGAATGCCCTTGAAAGGGAACCAAACAACCAATTCCTGCTGAATCTTGATTCCCATCTGTCCTGCTCCCAGTCCTCTGCTTATGCCCAGGAAGAAGCTTTCTGGGCAGTTAGGGCCAAGTCTAACTGGCTCACTGAAGGGGATAGGAATACTAATTTCTTTCACAACTTTGTCCTCATTAGGAGATCTCATAATAGAATCCAGAATCTGTCTAATGAAGTGGGTGAACCTGTGCCTACCTCTGGTCTGCATGACCATATTGCTAACTACTTCTCCATTCTCTTCTCTTCTGAAGCTACTCTCTCCCTTGGTCAACCTATTTATGGGTCTTCCCTGTGTATCTCCCATCCCCCTGCTCTGTTTGAAGTGCACCAGGCTGTCTTTAGCATGAAAAAATTCAAAGCCCCTGGTATGGATGGGTTCCATCCTTTTTTCTATCAAGAGCATTGGTCCACCATCTGGAAGGACCTATTACAGTTCTCTCAGGACTGTTTCTCCTCTCTCTCTATCCCTGCTGAGATCAATAGAACCTCCATCTGTCTTATTCCAAAGGTTCAGAATCCTGAGTCAATCAAGCAATATAGACCTATCAGCCTGTGTAATACTGTATATAAGATTATCTCTAAAATTATTGTTCTGAGGATCAGACCTAGGATCAATTCTATTATTTCTCCCAATCAGAGTAGTTTCCTCCCTGGTAGAGGGTGTCAGAACAACTACATTGCTGCTTCTGAGATTCTGCACTCCATGAGAACTAGGAATAGCTTTGTTGGCTGGTTTGCCCTTAAAATTGATCTTGAGAAAGCCTATGATAGACTGGAATGGCCTTTCATTAGGTTTTGCCTTGCTAGGAATGGCTTTGATGAGGCCTCTACTAATCTAATCATGAATTGTGTTGCTTCATCCTCCTTCCAAGTTATGGTGAATGGCAAGCCCACTAGATCCTTCCAAGCTTCTAGAGGATTAAGGCAGGGAGATCCTATATCTCCCTATCTCTTTATTATATGCATGGAATACCTGTCCTTTCTTATTCAGAAAGCCTGTGAAGAGGGGGGTTGGAAACCTTTTATGTTCAAAAATGGGGGCACTCCTATATCTCATCTAATGTTTGCTGATGACCTTTTACTGTTTGGTGGGGCTAACCAATCCACTCTCCATGCTATGATCCAAACCCTTGATAATATTTGGGATGTGTCTGGCCAGAAAATGAACCCTGCCAAGAGCAAAATTTACTTTTCCAAACATTGTTCTCTCCAGACCATCCAGGACTTCTCTGTTGCCCTCCATGTCCCTGTTAGTGATGACTTAGGTACATATCTTGGTTTTCCCCTGACTGACAAGAGACCCTCCATCTCTCAACTTGCTTACATCACTAATAATCTTGCTAAGAAACTCTTTGCTTGGAAGACTGTTAATCTGTCTAAGGCTGGTAGGTCTATCTTAATCAAAGCTTCTCTTGCTGCTATTCCTGAATACTCTATGCAGGTGATTGCCCTTCCTAAGAAAATCTGTTCTAGCATTGATAGAATTTGCTCTAGGTTCTTCTGGGGTTCAACCCCAAACAAAAGAAAATCCCCTCTCATTGCCTGGAAAAAGATTTGTGGTCCTGTCCATAGAGGGGGTCTGGGATTTAGAGAAAGCCACCTTAACAACTTGGCCCTTTTATCTAAGCTCTGCTGGAAGATCCATAGCTCTAACAACCTAGCCACCACCATTATTAGGGAGAAGTACTGCAACAGAAGCATTCCTAGACCCTTTAAGTATGGCTCCCACATCTGGCAGGACATGGGGAAGGGTTGGGAAACCTATGCTCATTTTACCCAATGGTGTACTGGGAAGGGAGATCAATGCTCTCTTTGGTTTGATGACTGGACTGGCATGGGCCCCCTTAGGCAGCTTATTGCTGGTCCTCTCAAACCTGACCAACTCAACCAAAAGGTTGATTCAATCATGGGGAATAATGGCTGGTTGCCTGCTAATTTCCATGATAATATTCCTCCTCACATTCTCTCTGTCATCTCTGCTATCCCTATTCTTAGCCACTCTGAGGATTTTCCCTTCAGTTCTCTAGGCAAGGGCAATCACTTTGACACTTTTTCTGCCTATTTGTATCTCTGGAATCAAGCCTATCCCAGGAGTAGAGACTACTTCTTGACTGAGGATATATGGAAGTTGGATGTAAAACCCTCTGTCAAGTTCTTTTTGTGGGCCTGTGCATGGCAGAGCATACCTACTTCTGCTGTTCTGCACTCTAGGAACATCTCTCCCTCTAGTAAGTGTTCCTTCTGTCCTCATTCTGATGAATCCATCATTCATGTTCTTAGGGATTGTCCTAGAGCTACTGAAATCTGGTCTTCCATTTCTTGCCCCCAAAACTTCTTCACTGACCCCTTCTATGTTTGGTTCCCTAACAACATTAAAGACACCAGCAAATCCTCTCTTCTTGACCAAAAATGGAACTGTCTCTTTGCTCTAATATGTTGGAAGTTATGGTTGAGGAGGAACAAATGGATTTTTGCTAAGACCAATATCACAGTTGATCAGTGGTGGCATTCTTTAAGGTGGATGATCCATGAGGCTACCTTTCTAACCCCTGTTAGGTCTCATAAGGCTATGGTGTATGTTCCCCCCTCTATTGATTCTACCTTTTGTTTTGCTGTGGATGCTTCTTTTTGTCCAGTAAGAAAGTCTGCAGGGATAGCTTGTATTTGTAGAACAACAGAAGGTGTCTGGATCCAGGGGATTGCTACTCATGTGAGAACTACCAGCCCTGCCATGGCTGAATGCCTAGCAATCTTGCTTGCTTTGAGGTGGTGCCAATCAAAGAACTGGGAGGATAGCACAATTCTATCAGACTGCCAGAGATGTACTGTTAGCATCAATGACTGCTACGCCCCCCCTGATAATTTGTCTCCTTTTATTAATATATGCAGGGACTTAAGACAGACTTTGGGCCAATGCAAGGTGATGCATGTGGGCAGGAGGAGCATCCAGGAGGTGGACCAGTTGGCCAGGGCAGCCAGATTGGGTCTTGCAGCTCAGTGCATGGGGATTTTTAATCCAGATTTGTTCCTCTGTAATGCTACTATTCTAACCCCACACCCTAATTTGCATCAGAACTACTCCTCATCTAATGTAGCTTCTATCAACCTAGCTGGAAATACTTTGGGTGCTGTGACACCATCTTTTGACCCTCCTTAGTGAGGTGTATTTGTATTTATACTATTGCTGTGTGTAACAGCCTAAATTTATAATATATTGCTCTTTCCAACCAAAAAAAAAAATATTATAGATATATTTTTATTAATCAAAACATCAGCTTTAATTTCCTATTAGCTTTAAGTATTTTATATGTCGTGTATAATCTATATATATCTTGGACCAAAACCTAAAAATTTGTTTCTTTAGTCTTTCCTAAAGCAATTCTAATGATTTCATCTATCCAAAAAATTACAATGAATTCATCAGTAACAAAAAGTGAGATTAATCGTATTCGAGACAATAATCTCCAATACTTGTTAAACTCAAAGAAACTCCACTTAATCCTTGACTTAGACCACACTCTAGTCCACTCTAGAAAGTTGCACAAACTCGCGTCTACGGAGAAGACAACTATTGACTCGAACAAGAACACGAAATCGATTGAGGATAATGTTTATAAGACTTGCGGTGGTGATTATATGGTGAAGTTAAGGCCGGGTGTACGTGAATTTATTAAGTTGGTTAGTTCGATGTTCGAGTTGTCGATATACACCATGGGAAGTCGGTATTACGCACGACAAGTGCACGAGTTGCTCGTGTCTAAGGCCGGGTTTCCGAGTAATTGTTCGATTATTGCGAGGGAGGATTGTGTAAAGGAGAAGCGAAAGGGGTTTGATAATGTTGTGTTATCACATGAAAGAGTTGTTGTAATTGTTGATGATACGGTGACAATTTGGGAGGAATGTTGTAAGAGAAATCTTTTGCAAATTGGCGGGTATAAATACTTTCCAATTAAGAAAGGGTTTATTGATCAAGAAAAGGATACGGAACTTGTTAGGGTTGTTCGAGTTTTGATGTTGGTTCATACTTTGTTTTATGATGATAGTTTTGTGATCAACAATGCTTGGCCCCGGGAGTATGGTTCAAGGGACGTGAGGGACGCGCTCGAGGCGGTTTTGATTACATCGCGTTCAGGTTTCGGGTTGCGAGGATAAATGGGGTGATCAAGTGTGTGGCAAAAAGAGTTCGAGAGATAATAGTATGGCTTGTGTTGATTCTGTTCAATTAGCAAGTGTAGTACATTAAATGTGGGGTAATTTAGGGTTAATGTGTTCGTTAATGTTTTAAGTTTTGTGGATTGTTAAAATGGGTTGTTCTAATTGTTGTGTTAAAGCCCTAGGAATTGGGAAGACCCTTCGATGATCATTTATTGTTGTGTTGGTTAATTTTTTAAGTTGTGTGGATTGTTAAATTGGGTTGTTCTAATTAATCTGATTCCTAGGGTTTTTGTATTTGCGTGTTCATTAATTCAATGAGTATCTTAGAAAAATTGTTCTAGGATTAATTTGCGCCCATCATATTGATTAGGGCTATTATGATAATATAATACAAGCATGACTTCTCAATCTTCATTTACCATTTAGTATATGATTTTAATTTTTTAATACTGTTATTTGAGCGCAGGAGGTCTCTCTACTTCTGTTCTATTAGGTGCATCTCACGGATTCCCATGGAGCATATTAACAAATCGAACATAGTGCTAACTTGCTTAAGAAACTCATGTACACCGGGCCTTAACTTCACAACAAACTCCTCACCACTCGAAAGCTTAAACTCGGAAATATCATCGCACATCATGGCTCGCTCTTAAGTTGACTTGAACTTCTTTATCTTTCTTGCATGAATTAGGGTATGGTCCAAATCAAGAACTAAGTGAAGCTAGCTTCTTGCGGTTTAACAAGACTTGCGTATTATCAATTTGAATATGTGTAACTTCATCAACATTGAGAGATAAGTTGGGATGGATGTATTGAAAGGGTAACATAATGTTTGAAATATAATTAATATAATGTTTTAATGATTATATAGCTCATAATTGATATATTTTATCCAAAAATTTAATTATATTACTTTATTTATGATATTAAATAGTATTATCAAAAAAGTTCTTGCAATGCAAGTAAATTAACTAATAACTATGGCCTTGTATTACATTGTTTAATTTTATTGTTTTCAATTATGTGTTTTTTTTAAAAATAAAAAATAGGAAACAAGAAAAAGGTATTTTAGTTTTTTGGTTGACAATTTTATAATTATCATGATTTTTATAAGTTTGACTAATTTTTAATCATTAAATGACATATATTATATGATTTTTTTTTAAAAAAAATACAAAATACAAAAAACCACAACCATACCAAACAAAACCTATTGTTTTCTTGTTCTATTTTTTAATATAATTTACTACCATCAAAAAATAAGGAGTACATTGTTTCAAAAAAAAAAAAAAAAAAAAAAAGGAGTATATATGATCCATTATCTAGCCCTAAAACCCTAACTAACTACTGAGCTATACCCAATTAATTCCCTAGATAAATAAAATTTGTTTATCTGGGGGGTACAATCGTCTTTTAAAGTACCAGTTGAGGGGTACATATGTCTTTTCATGTACTTGTTGAGGGGTACATATGTAATTTCCTCACCAAACAGTAAAAGCAAGTTGCAAACAGTAATTGGACAGCTCACCAAAAGTACTGAAATAATAACCACACTTTTCCAATATATTTACAAAAATGCCATCAGATTAACAAAAATTCGTTTATCAGGCAGATAAACTTGTATTTGCCCCTAACTACTCCAAAAAAAAAAAAAAACAGTATAAACTACAAGAAACTAGATAAGATCAAAAGAATAAATGCTTAATAATAAGGAATTATAAAATTTCTTTTTTAAAAAACTTTGAGTTTTTCAAGATTTGTCACATTCTTTTTAATACAAATATATATTGCATTTAAATAATATTGTCTTTTGGGGCTATATTTTATATAAGTAAAAATTTTGTAGGTTTTGTTAATCGTTATACTGTTTAGTTACTTTTTTTTTCTATCTATTTTAACCTTTCTAATTTTTCAAAATTTTGTTTATATAAAATAGAAAGAGGTGTATTCATTTAATTTAATAACTAATAATAGTCATTCAGAACTTACAATCATCCTATAAGAGATTTAAATTTTCAATTAAATACACCTAATCTAAATCTCACCGTGATGGAACCGACTAAACCCTACATGGAGGGATGGACTATAAACTGTTTGTGACTATTATTATTTTTTTGACAAACCGATTTGATTGTAAAATGATCAGCAAGAGTAGCCCTATGATCTTAAGATTTTAATCCATCTTCACATCAGATTTAATATCAAATTTAATTATTTTTGTAAATTTTCAATTATGTTAAGACTCCATTAGATTTATCTTTTCAATCCAATTCAACCTATTAAAAAATAGTTCAAACCCTTTCTTGAGTACAAATTTTTAGGTGATAGTTGCTAAAAATCTTCCTCGCTTTATACTGTTCTTCAATTCCTATTTCGATCAATTTTGTCTGACAAAAAGATAATTGCAAATAAGATTAACAATATGAAATCGAGAGAGTATCAATTATCAAGTTCAAAAAAAAAAAAAGTACAAATTTTGTCTTACAAAAAGTTTATTTTTTAAAAAAAAAATGTTAAATTTTTACCTTTGTCATTATATCAAGTTCTTTGTAAAGATAAAATTTACTCGACATTAATTTTCAAAATGATATACTTTCTATTTTAGATATACATTTTTACAATTTGAATATCAAGAAATTGTTTATTTATTTTAAATTTATTTATCCATTTATACCTAGTAAAAACACGGTGCAACAAAATCGTGTAAGATCTTTTTTTGAAGGGAAAACCGTGTAAGATCTAAATTACAAGCTTAAGGACAGATTGGTTTTAATAAAATTATAAAAAATTTAAGGCGGCATAGATGGATTAGGGATGAAAATATGGAAAGTATTTTATAGATAGATTTTTGTTAATCAAAACATTAGCTTTAATTTCCTATTATACGTCATATATAATCTATATATGTATTGGACTTTAGCTTTAAGTACCCAAAACCTTTCCCGTCAAAAAAAAAAAAGTACCCAGAACCTAAAAATTTCTTTCTTTCATCTTCCCTAAAACAATTCTAAAGATTTCATCTTTCCAAAAAAATTACAATGAATTCATCAGTAACAAATAGTGAGATTACTAGTATTCGAGACAATAATCTCCAATACTTGTTAAATTCGAAGAAACTCCATTTAATCCTTGACTTGGACCACACCCTAATCCACTCTAGAATGATGAACAAACTCACGTCTATGGAGAAGGGATGTATTGACACGAGCACGAACTCGACTGAGGATGTTTATGAGATTTGTAATGGTAATTGTGTGGTGAAGTTAAGGCCGGGTGTACGTGAATTTATTAAGTTGGTTAGTTCGATGTTCGAGTTGTCGATATACACCATGGGAAGTCGATATTACGCACGACAAGTGCACGAGTTGCTCGTGTCTAAAGCCGGGTTTCCGAGTAATTGTTCGATTGTTGCGAGGGAGGATTGTGTAAAGGAGAGGCGAAAGGGGTTCGATAAAGTTGTGTTATCACATGAACAAGTTGTTGTAATAGTGGATGATACGGAGGAAATTTGGGAGGAATCTTGTAAGAGAAATCTTTTGAAAATTGGTAGGTATGATTACTTTCCAATTAAGAAAGTGTTTGATGATCAAGAAGTAGTGGACACGGAACTTGCGAGGGTTTTTCGGGTTTTGATGTTGGTTCATACTTTGTTTTATGATGATAGTTTTGTGATCAACAATGGTTGGTCTCGAGAGTATGGTTCGAGGGATGTAAGGGACGTGCTCGAGGCGGTTTTGATTAGCTCGGTTTCGGGTTGTGGAGATGATAAAAGGGGTGATGCAGTGTGTGAAAAGAAGAGATCGAGAGATAGTAGTATGGCTTGTGTTCAGACAGAAGTGAAAAGAAGCAGGACAGTTGATATTGTGGTTGATTCTGTTCAATTGGCAAGTGTAGTACATTAAATGTGGGTGATTAAGGGTTAATGTGTTGGTTAATGTGTTAAGTATTGTGGATTGTTAAAATTGGTTGTTCTAATTGTTGTGTTAAGTCCTAGGTATTGGGAAGACCTTCGATGATCCAATTCCTAGGGTTTTTGTATTCAAGTGTTCATTAAATCAATGAGGATTTCTTATTTTTGATCTTAGAAAAATTGTACTCGGATTTATTTGCGCCCATATTGATTAGGGCTATTATGATAATATAATACAAGTATGAATTCTTCAATGTTCATTTACCTATTAGTATATGATTTTAATTTTTTAGTACTGTTATTTTATGCTGGAAGTTTTAGATCTTTTTTGTTAAACCAAGTTTGTGACAGAACAAGAAAATAATCCGATTCCTGCATACATGCTTAATTTATAACAGATTAACAGGTCCATAAAGGCTTTATTCCCCTACATTTTCATAAATATATTTCTGTATATATGACAGTAATCTTGTCAAAGATTTAGATGTAATGAATGATACAAACTTTTGAAGATCAAGAGTTGTTCATTGGACAATTCAAGTGCAAAATGGTCATTTAATAATTAAAGTATGACACTTAGATCATTACAGAAATTTTAAGGGAGAAGATCTATAATTACGATGTCAACCGAAAATTTTATAATTGTGAACTCAAGGAGGAAGTTAATTATCTACATTGCCTCAGAAATAGTAATAGACTAATAGTTCAAGTTTGTAGCCAAAAAAGATTTATACAGCTTTCTATGTTCTATTTGAGAAAGTATGCTTGGATCTAAGGGGGGCAACCCGCAAATTTTTCAAGTGGCGACTTCTTAAATATATCACGCTCAACATCCAAAAACATATCAAGCACACAGTTGCAGTTAGCATCCTTCTGTACACAAACTCTTCAATTGCCAAACCTACATAATTATTCAAAGGTAGAACAAAGCACTTCAGTACATGTGACAGTAAATGTTTAACAAGAGAGAATTGTTTATTCATAGAAAGCTTACCATAAATATCACAACAAAGTCGGATGTGATGCACTTTGAGGCCTCTCAACAGGAGATTCAGGTACAGATGTAACTTCTACTGCTGTTATGTTAGGTTCATCTGATTTGATTGCAGGAGGTCTCTCTACTTCTCTTCTATTAGGTGCATCAGACGATTCATGTGCAAAAGTTACCTCTACTGCCGTTCTATTAAGTTCATCTGTTCGATCCTTCATCATCTGGCTCTGACAGTCTGAAAACTCTTTTGCTTGTCCCTGTCTCAATGACAAAATCACAACTTTGCCTTTTGAAAATAAATGAATGGAAAACTTTGGACTCCTACACTCCTATGTCCTATCACACTTCAGAACACATCCATGCAAGATTGCAATGTCACATATTACCAGGGAAACGGCAGGAGAGACAGCAGACCACTAAGGGCAAGAGTTTATTGGTTAGTGACATAAATAAAGGAGATGAAATTTATACCCAACCATTGGCCATGAACCAGGCATAAATTAAGAGCTATTCACCCTATACCCGCCCACCCTTCCCCATATACCCACCTTCTCAAACCTGTCACCCACCCAGTATAATCAAATTATAATCCTTCTGTTTACAAATCAAAATCATATATACTGTATTTTGAATGTCCACAAATAAGTCAAGTTACTATACATGGCATATTCACCCCAATTTTATCAAGTGATGCGAGTCTTAACAGAAAAAAAAAAAAAAAGGTTTATCTTTCTTTTACACACACCATCAATTTAATAATTTTCTTTTACACTATCTATATAAAACCTTACCCCCTCCATGTTTAAATTTTAAATCTTTGTGTCAAAAAACCTTAGGAGACTTTTATTTGTGGATAGAGTGAGTAGTCAGTGGAACTACTCAATATATTCAATTACCCCAAAAGAAAATACTGCACAAACTTTATATTCTCTTTTCTATCTCTCTTTTTTTTTCTTTTTTTTTTTTTTTTAAATAATCATAATTATCTTACAGCCTGATTTTGCTTTTAACGTTGGTATTGTTAGCTCCCAAGTGGGAACACTTAACTCATGAAGACGTTGTGCTCGGGCTCTCTTGGGGGAGTCCCTTCTCTCCTCCACCCCCACACTTTGAATCACACTATAATAATGTTTAAGAGTGTGTGAAGTAGGTGACTGAAGTTGATATGATTGGTACTGACTATATTACACAGACTCAACAAGTATAGGACACGACTTGTCAGAAACAGCAATAATATGAGAAATATGCAAAAAACCAGTCCAAAATGAAAGTCTTACTGCCATACCAAATCACCCATTTCTGAGTGCCAAGTACCCGACACTGCTCTACTGAGACTTGTAATGAAATGAAGAGTTGGAATAACAAGGTATTTGTGACAGATAGTGCAAAGGGGTACAGCTAGCTAAATAATTGTCCTATGGCCAAATGGATGGTGGGAGTGGTATGGTTTATGTTAAGGACCAATTCAACCAAAAGCTTAAGCCGGTGGTTGAGGCCCAAGAATATGTTTTATACTCTATCAGTTTAAACATGCATTAGCCAACATGGGTATACGGAAACCTTCCAACACACGTCCACACCAGCTACACCACACTGACATTTAAAAGATAGTGGAAAAAGTGGCACCTTGAATAAAGCTTCCCACCAGAGATCTGATCTTTTTTGAAGCATGCGCCATTGCATTGCCATCTCGTGTTCAATTGTATTTGCCTGTGCACAGTGGGAAGCAAACACGGCCTTTCTCTACAAGGACCAAAAAAAATATAAAGAGCCATTCACATACTAAGAGCAAATAAAAGGTATGATGTATGTAGAATTAGAATGGTAGATAAGAATACCTTGTTATTGTTAAATTTGTGCTTCAGTTTATCCATGATGTGATGGCCAGGAAAATTCCGAGTCATATATGGTTCATTAAGAGTGGCTTTGCAAGCAACGAGAGGCCTGGAATAAGAAAAGTTAGAAATTTAAAATAAATAAATAAATAAAAAGAAGCAAGATATAACATTATAACTAGTTAACTACAAAGTGAGTCCTATACAGTAGGCCCAATCTGCTATGTGGCATGGTAAATCCTAGACCAGAGTTGTTTGTCTGAAGTGTCTTGATATCCATAATGGGAGTACCACTTCACAGTCAGCATGTGGGAGGTCGAATTCAGATTACTTAACGCCTATTCCAGTTGGCCTCAGCATTGAGTTACCTCTACTGAAGAGGTTATCCAAAAGGGGGCACCTAATGAAGCTAGTGAAGAGTAAGAAATTGTAAGGAATACATAAACTCAAATGAAGTCGATCCTTGATAAAATCTAAGGTGTGGTTAGGGCTCAGATTTTCATCTATCCAAGAACAAGGGATTTCTTCGAGAATAACCTCTCTTGCGAAGAGATCTTAGGAGTTCATGTGCTAAAGGAAAATTTTGATCTAGCAGAACCCAAGTGTTGGTTTCAGAACCAAAGAAGGCAGGGTTCGTTTATGATTATTCCAAAGAAAGTTTACCTAGTTTCTCAAGGAAAACATTTTACCTATCACCACTCAAAGCTGGGGTCATTTGTGATAATTCAAGTAGTAGACACTATAAGGAAGTTGCCAAGGAAGATCGTATGAGGCGGGAAGAGAGTATGTCACATTCAAATACTTCAAATATCAGCGTGTTAGGCAATCAGGATCATGGAAGTCAGAATCATTTGAAAGGTTGCAGGCTCATGGAAGAACAAACTCTAACGGAGGAGCATTTGCCTATGGGTTCTTCAGAGAAATGCATGGACTCAGATGCAGGTTCAGCTTCTGGTTTGGATTGTATCAAGTGTGAATCAGTTAGTGTCTTGGAGATAGGTTCGAGGACAGCCATGAGAAAAGTGGTTATCATCCAATCATTTCAAATCCAAAGTTTGAACCTTGAAGTTCATCCACCTCTACTAAGATGACCAACCTGTAGTTCCCTGTGCAAGAGTGGGAACTATTGCTCATAATCAGATTATAAGACCCAGAAGGAGATGGTCTGCATGGAGATAGGATGCAGATTTTACCCGTTTTGAACTTTGCTTTTGGTTGTAGGTTTTATTCTGGCATGAAGAGGAAAATGTTAGCTCCCCCATCTTTGTTGTTGGATTGCACCAAATACCCTAGGTAAAGGATTTGTTCTAGTAATAACTATTTTAGTCAGTAGTGTCAAGTCAATTGCTAGTCATGTCTCAAATTTTTGTTCTGCAGATCGAAGTGTCAATTCAAATGTTTGTGTAACCTATAAATGGCCAGGGGTGTCAATGGGGCAGGTCAAATAGGAGACCCGCCTCATCCTGGGCGGGGATGGGTCACGGTTTGGCATGTGGTGAGGCGGGGATGGGATTATTATACCCACTATGATGACTTATGTGTTTTTCTTTTCTTTTTTTTTTCCCGTTGTCAAAAAGGAGAGGAGGGAGGGGGGGGGGGGGGGGGGGGGGGGGAGGGACATGTAAAGATACCTTCCTTCCCCAACTACAAGACACCTATCTTTTAACAAACACATGATGAGATCTGCATCGTCTTTCGATTCAAATATAACCAATGCATGCCCTGCAAGTACAAACCATAGCTTCAGATATTGTTTACAAATTTCATGCTAAAAAACAAGGATTTCAAATCAGGAACGTACCATATATATCGAAAGAATGTCTGCGTGGCATGATCTTTGCATGAGCCTTAACCTTAAAAGCCTTTGAAATCATTTCCTAAGCAATCAAAGAAGTGAGTGACATCAAGATCATAATTATTGAGCAACAACTATGGCTACTAAACAAGCATTAGGATAACAACTAATATATACACTCTTTGTAGCATTTTAACTGAATATGTGCCCTTTTTAACGTCTGATTCCTTGCTAGGGGTAAGGCCCCGTGGGGTTTAGTCCAAAGAACCTCTTTCCTAATGTTAGAGGTGATATAATCATACACCTATATATCATGAAACAAGGAAGCAGATAACGGACCAACAAACTACCCTATGTTCTCTCTAATTAGGTTTACTACTTAAATAGTATGAAAATGTGTGGCACACTTTGAAAGGAAAGGGGATGAGAGCTGAAAAGACAAAGAACCATCATACCACATAAGTACAAGAGAAAATGAAGATCTTAGTCCCACCATTCAACAAAAGATAAAAGCCTTGAGAAATTTAAACAGACCAAAAGAACTTTAGGGGCGTTTGGCTTAACAAAGGGGAAAGGGAATGAGCTTAAGAAAGGGAAAGGAGGAGAATAGAAACAAAAACACTTAGATAAGTTAGATTTAGATAGTTAAGATTGGGAATCATCCAACATCCATTTCCCTTCCCTTCAAAAACTACCACTGCCACCTTAAATCAGAAAACAACCACCATTGCCCCATTACTTCCTCCACTACCCCCGAAGTCACTGCCCCTGCCCCTCCTTACTTTTCTCTCTCTCTCTCTTTTGAATTAAGCTTCTAGATCTAGTTTCTTAGTGGTATTTTTTCAGATGGTTGGGTAATTTTCCTATTGTATAGGGTGGTTTCATGGTGGATGAAGTAATTTTTTCACAATGGTGGAGCTAATTTCAGGTTGGGTAAGCGCTAGTTTCAGGGTTGGTGTTGTGGGTTTCAGGAGAGGAGGTTAAGGTGGCTTTCCAGTGCTGTGTGCCCTCACAGGCATGTAGATTACCATATCAAAGAGACATACATAATCCCATTACCAATTTCTCTCTTTTTTCAAAAGCATCTACTCACACAATGAAGGAGAGAGAGAGGGGATTTGGATGCCTTAAGTGATACCAATACAGATGCAAGAACATAGATACTACATTACCCCTTTGAATCTCAACAAGTTTCTATTATTACTGACATTCTTTGTTAATGACAGTTTCATAACCTCTAGCCAACTATATAGAATTACATGCATACTAAATAAGACTCCATCACTTTGACTATTGATGATTTGAATATTATTCAAGCTATTAGTTTATGACATTGATATTAAGTAAATATGAAGACTAGGAGATAGACACTAACAGGTTGACAAAATCTAATCATCCACACAACCCACCCACCCACCCACCCCCCCCCCCCCCCCCAAAAAAAAAAAAAAAAAAAAAAAAAAAAAAAAAAAATCTAGACTTGGTGAGCAGAAAATCATAATTTAAGCTCCAATTATTAAGAATCAAAAGGAAGTATGAAAGGAAAAACAAGACAAATAGAGGACATGGCCTTCCTATGGTATGAGTAGTAAAAACCCAAACACCAAAGAAGAGACACAGACAGCAGTCACATACTACCATTTTACTTACTATCTTTACGCAAGGGGAAAAAAGGTGCTCTAGCATGAGAAATTTTTGATTGATTACAATAGTAGTTGAGTGGAATAAATAAGCAGATATAATAAGCAATCGTGCATATGAAAAGAACAAGAATCAACATTGCAAGGAAAAAACACAGGTAATAATTAAATTATACTGTATTCAGTACCTGTACGTCTAATGCAGTATGAGACAGATCCAAGTTATACAAGTGGATGACAGTTCCTTGCTCATGAGCCTCCTTTAGTTTATCTTCCCACGACTGGAATCATATAGCAAAAGAAATACTCATAAATGCATCATTTTTGTGAGTCAGATGTTTTATAATAGTTGACCAGATAACTTTTCCAGTCCCTCAGACCCACAAGCTATCAAGAGAACTAAAGCAAAAGGATTACTACAAAATGATGGCCAATTCAATTAGAAACAACTGAAAGTGGGTAACACAATAACGGCACAAAAATTATCACAACCAACATCAACAGAGACATTGACAAAAAAATATAAAAGGAACATAACAGCCTATTCTCAATCTCACAAATCTATAAGATTTACTGCATTATCGCATAATTCTACAGAACCCTTAGCATCCAGATTTTAGAAAGTAAGCATGATCAATAACGTTATGTAGCAGAACTTACCAACGCGAAGAACCATCTTCGGGTATCCTGAGATGGTGAGGGAAAATCTGTCTCTGAAATATAAACAAACATGTAAATGCAGATGTTATGTTGAGTACCAAGCATATATGAAGAGAATAGAGTAGACTGCAAGTAGTACCTGGTAGAATTTTCCTCTTCTTCAAAGGTGGGGCTTCTAAAGTGTGATGCTCCAAATTCGCATGTACACTCAGAACTTCTGCCTTTATATGCTTTTCTGCAGTGTATGTAGGTTTTTCTTTAACTAATGCATAGCAAAAAGAAAAAAAAATGGATAAATAAAAATTAATACAAACAACTACTGAATATGCACCCGTATGCAAAGTGCACCCAAAGTTATGTTTTACTCATTTGATGATTAAATGAGCAAAGAATACCCTTGGGTGCTTACTCAACTACTACCTCCGTTCCCGTATGTCCTAGGCACTTACTACTTGACAGTAATTAAGGAAATAAGGAAGAGTGTACAGGTGGGGAAAGGAGTGATTTTATAATTTCTCAACAATGTAAGTAGGTCAAATCTTATATTAAATTTTGTATGTGGGTATTGTGGCGGGCCAAAGAAGGCAAACAATTTAAGTGTCCTTGCCATAAATGGAATAAAGTACAAGTGTAAAGTACTTTAAGAAATGAACTTATGAGGAAGATGTAAAAAATCATTTAGGAACGGAGGTAGTATATACCAAATTTTCTATAAACAAAAAAAAAAAATAGAAAATACATTAGTCATTTCAACCACCTTTCAATAGTGCATTAGCACTAGGATCGTTCCTGCATTCTACATTTGCTTTGGGCTTATCTCGAATCTCAAAATTCTCAGATGCATGCAAAAATTCGATCTTTGTAGGCTTTTCAGCAGTGTTTGTAGGATTTTCTGCAACTAAGCATAACACAAGCAAACATAGGAGGCATAGATAAATTAATACAAATAACTTTTTACCAAAATTATAAAAAGGGGAAAATGTATGTCTTTTCAACAAGTACCTTTCAACTGTGAACCAGCAGAGAGACCAGTCCTGCATTCTAAATTTCCTTTGGGATTATTTTGACTCCAATTGAACAAACGTTCCACTGCAGACGTATAAAGATAATAGTTGCTGATTTAGATATAAATACAAATAAGAGAATACTTAACATGAAACATTATCACAAAATATTGTGTTCAAAGTTCTGAGTACTAAGATGACATCTTGGCCAAAAGAAATTATAATTAAGAGAGCGGGGATTATATAGTTTCAATGATTTGCTTCAGCATGATTTACGATTTACTGTGTCACTTAAGTCAGATGCAGCAGATTTCTCTTGCTCACAACAACAATAGATCCCAACAGTAGCAAGAGGTCTATATCAGACTTCCAATATAATGTATTCACATTTCATTTTATATAGTACTCCTATAAAAACAGAAATAAATAACAATTTCAAATTTCAAATCACAGAAAAGTGAGCTCTATGATAAGCAAATTATAAGGTGACAATGTGCCTAGGAGCATATGCTGTAAATTAATTTGCAATATTCCACTTAGAAAAAGGTCAATTTATTCTAAGCCCATCATCCTGTGTTCGTTACATTGGGTTCAGTCACAGACTTTTTTTTTGTTAATAGTTACAGACTTGAGTCACTCAATTTCACAATAAGAGTAGGTCAAATTTACAAATTTCTTCTAGGCCATCATAGGGCATAAGAATAGAGTTGGATTAAAAAGTTTTGGAAGTGCAAAGAAAAACTTTGTTGCTGGAAATTGGAATACAACTGTGAGAAGTTATGAGCAAATGAGCCTCGTCCTACAACTCCTAGTTGTAGTGCTTCTAGCCTCTTTAAGCTTGACGAACCATTAAGTTACTAGGTTACTTAACCTTTTATTTAAACGTGAATGAACGAATCTTCTACCAAAATATCTTGTATGGCTGGTTAAAGAAACTCCTTATGGTCATAGAAAGATAAATCCATACTAAAAATTAGGAAGAAGCGCTCTTCTAGTAATAGTCACGCATTACCAAGATTTGTGTAGCATGTAATCCAACTAAGACGTTATAAAAAAACCATACAGCTTACACTAACCTTTTATCTTGTCAATGATATCAGGAAACTTATCTGATATCCTTAGATCTCCGACATCAAAAATATGGGAAACGTAGTAGTTAGCCTTTGCCAAATCTGATTTAGATAGAAGAGTGTTCCTTCTATCCTTTGCAGTACATACAACATTGCATTTCCCAACAATAGCTTCCTGAAACATAAAGGAGATAAAACTAAGATAATATTCATAATTTCTTTTGAACATTTCAACCATGTAACTCTATCCATATTCACATAATGTTCTATCAAGGAGAAGTTATTCTTAGGAAAGTGAAAAAGAGCTCAAGAAGGTAGAGAAGTTACCAGAGGGATTATGTTTGAAACTCCTCTGCCCTCACCAGAAGCCAAAAACAGCTCATTCCAAGAAGGTTCATACTCTCGTATGAAGTTGCACACGTCTGCTGGTCGGAAAAACCAGATAACTCTCCCTCTCTTAGCTCCTGCTTTTGACTCCCACATCTTTACCAGTTTACCTATATCGGTGTCTTTTGCACCTTCCCGATATAGGTAAACACAGTCGTGAAGAGAATATTGAACACCTTGATATCTAAACGACTTGTAAGATTTGATTTCTGAATCATCTGTTACCATCTTGATTCCCCATTTGAAAGTTTCCTGGTTTTCCTCCATCAGTTGTGACATAGCTTGGTCACCTAGAAGAAAGTCAGAAACTACTGATCAACACACTACCTAATAAAGAAATCATTTCAGCAGCCTCCAAACACAGAAACCAATATCCCAATTGAATAAATAAAATTTGAGCAAACAACAGTATCGGAACCAATACAACAACTCCTTGCTGAAAGGAGTAACAATTCTTAAAAAAGAATAGAACAACATGCAAATTTATACATAAGCTTCAATCAGTTTTATACATTTAAGAGTAATAAGACAGATATACTATCAGTCATTCATACTGTCGATACACTACACTATCAAAATGTGATTTTACCTCAAATTAGCATGAGTAGTACCTATTAACTCATAAATTTAGCCATTACGCTAGATGAGTAATTGAGTATGACACAACAATTCCATACTAGTACAAAATAACAAATTAAACGAATTTAAGCTTTTCACAACTTTGAAAATGGCAAACATCTGAACCAACAAACTATGGGAAAACAACAACATTGTTTAATACTAGCTTCTTCCAACATTCAAAATTCATGTCTAAATCAGGAATAAAAAACAAAAAAATCATCTTGACAACAAACTTTTTTTTTTTGAAGGCAACAAGCGGGAACCATTTATTAATTCAAATCAAGCAAAGCCAAAGTCATGAGACTTTGGGGAAAAACATTCATTCAAATTCGTTCCGTATCAGTCGGAGTTTTCTACCTAGCAATACTAAGAGCAACTACATTACGTCATTACCATCCCGCTTCACATGCCTACACATAAAGGAAGTAAAATTTGAGCTTAGAAAACACACTTCATCATAGAATAAGAAAACTGGAGCCACCCCTTCTTGCTTGTTCTGGATTTCCTTGACTGCATTAGCTGCATCACACTCCAACTCTACCCAATCATACATTCATACCCCATCCTGAGAGCCAACCTAACTCCAAAAACTGCTGCCCCCACTTCTGCCAGATCATGCATCAATTTTCTTTACTACAGCACCTAGTAAAGATCCCTGGACATCCCTAATCATAGCCCCAAAGCTCACCCCACTCCCTGCTAACACATGAGCGTCAACATTAATTTTGACAGCATTAGCTTCAGGTGGTTTCCATCTAGTAGGTGAACTCACAGCAGGGTTTTGGCGAGGCATACAAACCTTCGAATTATAGCTTGCATAATCCACACACAGCTTAACAAAACCCATAGCAACCCCCACCACATCCACCTTACTCCCACTGTCAAAAATCTCCTTATTTCTACAGCGCCACGCAGCCCACGCCAAAGCAGCAAACAGACGGAGTTTACACTTATTCACTTTCCCAGTCACCCACATAACAATTCGGCAAAAGAAGAAAATGGAGCATCCCTCAACAGATCAGTGAACTCACTGCAACCCCAAATGCTAGCTGCATGCTTGCAGTAAAATAAAGAGTGGATGATAGTCTCATCCCCACCTGAGCAAACATTGCAGATCATCGATATGCGCATATGACAACAAACTTGAGTAGAGTAAAGCTAGGCTATAGAATGGTGGATGAACGTACTCAATTTCTCTCTCTATAATTTGATGAGTTTCTCTCACTAAAACGGAAAACAATGTTGAAGAAATGGCCATTTTTACAGATAAAATAAAAAATCTTCCAAAGTTCCATAATTTCTAGCTCTAAACACAAAATCCCAACAAAATTTCTTCACATATTATACAGAACTGTCATCTAAATCAAACACAGTGAACATACACCCAAAAAAACAGAGGGAAAACCCCTGATTCTAACAATATAAAGCAAATAAAGTCACCCAGTAAGAAATTCCCAACATAAACAAAGAAAAAACAGGATAAAAAATATCCCAAAAAACAGCAAAAATAGAAGCATTAAAACAAACCCAACTAAGAAATTTACACGAAAAACCAAAAAAAAAAAACCAGCATAATAGTTCATAAACAAAGAATGAAAGTAGAATATTACCTCAAAAATGAAAGTGGGAACCCAGATGAAGAGAGAGAAAGCAGATAAAAGAGGGGTTTAAAATTCTGGAAATGGGGTGATTAAACCTTGATTACTAAAAATGGCAAAAAGAAGATGACAGAGTTTTGGAGAATTTTGAGCTTAAAATGGTAAAAATGTTGAATTTTGTAGTGAAATGAAGAAGAAAGAAGTTGGAGGAAATTTGGTGGAATGAAGAAGATGAAGTGACAGGAAAAGAGATTGTTGCAGCAGAAATTGTGCGCAACGCCACCACTACACCATGGTCATTGCCTACGAACATGTAGTAGACTCTTCACATGCTCTTACAACTGTAAATAAAAATTAAAATTAATTTTTAAATATTAAAAAAAAAAAGGTCTTTAGTGGAATTAATTTCTCACTTGTTGTAAATTTTTTCTAAAATTAAACTAAATTTTTCTCTATTTTCTTGCTTATTTTCTTTTTTTTTTTTTTTTTTTTTTTTTTTGCTTTTATGGAGTACTTATGTAATTAAGTATGACTATTCAACCCGTTCAAAAAAAAAAAAAGTATGACTATTCAAAAAAAAAAAAACGGAGTATATAATTAAGTATGAGCTAACACATTGAGTGAATGATAATTATTGTCTTTTACAAAAACAAAAATGTCATAAATATAAGAAGAATTACTATATTACGGAGTTAGTTTCAATTGGTGGGTTTCTAAAAAAAAAAGTTTCATTTTGTGGAGTTTACTGGGAAGGAAGTGAATTAGGAAAGGTTATATTGCTTTATGCATAGAAAAATTGTGTTATGGTTTTACTCCTTATTCTTGTATGTATATGTATCACATTTGTTCACACAAATTTAGACTTTATATTCCCTCCGTTTTTAAATATTTGCTCCATTTCTCTTGGACACACATGCCGATGCTAATCTTTGATTACTAATATATTTAATTATCAATAATTATAAATTTTAACACTTGAAAATTAATAATCATTGAGATGATTCTAACAAGTACCCACAAGACTATATTTTTTCTTATGTATAAATCACAAACATTAGTCAAAGTAGGACAAATGAATAATGCAAAAAATAGAAATGGAGCAAGTATTTAAAAACGGAGAGAGTATGGAGCAAGTATTTAAAAACGGAGAGAGTATTAAATACTTCTTGACTAAAACGGTTAAAGGGCACGTCCAAGGAATTTTTTTTTGAGAAATATAACTAAATGAGTTAAGTTTTTTTTGAGAAATATAACTAAATGAGTTAAGTTTTATTCAGTGGTGTTTGCTGGGACTTGGGAGGATATTTATGCCTAAAATGTTTGTATATTATAGCTTCATTTGGTTACCATTTTCATCCTATTGAAATGGTTTTAGGTGAGCCTATAAACATACAAGTATCATTTACAATCCGATTAAAACTTATTTCACTTTATTAATTAAGCCTAACTAAATCTTATGACAAACTGTTTAGCCATTAATAATGAGTAAGTCATTACTAGATAATACTCCCTCCGACCCACCGTCCCTAAGTTACATTTCTATTTCTTTCTATTATGTGAGGAATAAATGTTATGAATATGAATGCAATTTAGGGACGGAGGGAGTAAGAACAATAAGAGCAATAATTGCATCAACTTTGATATGTCCTATTGAACTATTAAATCTGTTGGTACTTGGGGTCTGTTCTCATTGACTGAACTCAGCTGAACTGAACTGAAATGAATATTTTATAAGAGAAGGAAATTAAGAGCTGAGCTGAACTGAACTGAACTAAACTGAACTGAATTCAACTGAACTGAACTGAGATAAACTGAACTGAACTAAACTGAATTTCAACGTAGGAGAACAGACCCTTGGTAGTACATAGCACAAAATTAATATTCCGTATGAACGTAGTCATATTTTTTAATGTATAGACAGAACACTCATAACATGACAAATTAATAGTCATATAATAAAATCATACGGAGTAGTACTACTTAAATGTTTTACGAGTAACAATCAATTCGAAAGAGCTGAGCAAAACTGCAAACTGCAAACTCTTTTCCCTCTCTATTTTCCCAACTTTACGCAAAACTGGAAAGTTAGTGCACCGTACAAGCCTAGATTTGACGTATCAAAATGATCATTTTTTTTATTGTATGGTTTTGTTCTTAGTTCTTACACATTTATTTACTACTCCCTCCGTTCCCTTTTGTTCTTTACGTTTGGAATTATGCGTAGTTGTTAAGAAATTGTGTAAAATTGAGGTGAATTGACATAAATTAATCATTCAAAGTACAATTATAGTTAAAAAAAAAGGAATATTGTACATGTGGGGTAAAGAATGTTGGAAGGGTGTAGAAGAGAGATGAGAGAGAAAGTAATTACTCCGTATGAGTATTGAAAATCCATTAAAATATTATAAACGGTACATATGCACATGAAAAGTGAAGGACAATTAAGTATTTAATTTGTAAAGCAAGGGTAATTTTGTCTAAAATCAATGACTTAAAAAGGAAATATCTTAAATATAAAGAATAAAAAGGAACACCCTAAATGGAAACGTAAAAAACAAATGGGAACGGAGGGAGTACATTTATTTCAAGCTTGGTTCATAACAAATGTTGCTGCAACCAATATAGTACTTTCTCCGTTCTATTAATATTGCAACAATGAACTTTTTGCACTATTTATCACTTTTGTTTGACCATATAATATAAGTTTATACGTTAAGCAAAATATAGTCATGTGGTATCTTATTGGATTTGTCTCATAAAATACTTTCACAATATCAACTTTTTATAATTTTTACTCTTTCACAAATGTATATATTTAGGCAATTTAGCATATAAAATATGTTTTGGTATGCGTAATTTCCTCCTTATTGCAATATTAATAGAACGGAGGAAGTATTATAGTGTATGTAAGCGTAAAATGGTACTCCGTAAATCTCTACGATTGTTAATACAGAGTATCATATTAAGGGGCGAAGCCAGGATTTGGAACTTATCGGGGCCGAATTCTGTATAGTTTATTCTAGATTTGACCCTAGTTAAACACTTGATTTGTAGTCTCCCAATGAAGACTTTTTGCATTTGGTTAGGCTCAGACTCAAAACTATTTATATTAATTACCACTCAAATCAATCCTTATTGATCGATGTATGGGATGGTGTGATAATATTTTGACAATTTTAGTAGAAAACTACAATGCATTTTATTTTTTTCAACACAAGTACTGTTAAGGGGAGTCGAACCTCAAAGGCTCAGTCCAAACATACTTGACACAAGGATAGATGTTTTAACTACTAAGCCAAGGAAATATCATTAACAAATGAGTTAGTTAATTTGAGTATATTGTAAAAGTTTACAGGGGCCAAATAGAAATTTTAAAGGCCGTGGGAATGGGCTACGAGGGCCGGGCACCCAGCCCCCCATGTAGCTCCGCCCATGATCATATTCCATAGGACAAATTTAAAAAAACACTTCATAATTATTATTCTATATAAAGGAATGAGACAAACTTTAAGAGATGGAGGAAGTAAATGTAAATTAATACGTAGTAAATCAATAGTCTTGGTGTCGTGGGGTGCGGGGACACAAAAATAGTCTCGGCTATTACTCCATAAGACCTATATATGGCGGAAAAATTCAAGTGACTCTAAAAATGTCATAATTAGCAAAATAAAAGGCTTAGGTAGAGTGCTAGCATATGATCATATACAAGCCACATAATATTTCAATCAGTGGCTGATCTTGGCCGAAAATATTAGAGGGGCTGGAATTTGAATCTACCTCTCGCTCAAAAGTAATCACTATACTCCATTAATTTATAAGTTAAAATAGGTTATTGAATAACATTAACTAATTAATTACATGGCCCCGGTGAAGGTCCCCTGACCCCCTCTTATTTCAATAACTTAAGTAGAAATTGCTCTCACATTGTAAGTTTGTTACCTTCAGGCCACTAGTTTGACTCTTACTAATTGTAGATCTTGGGGGAGTAGGAATTCTCGTGTCGTTTTATATCCAATAGTAAGTGCATAATTTGTATAGCTTTAGCACAGGTTTGACATGTCAAAGATTATGTTCCAATACTGTATGATCCTTCTTCAAACTAGATTGAAATCATGCTGATTGCTCGCGAGTAACAATAATCATCTACTACGTACGTATGTCCTTACTCCCTAGCAGCACCCAATGCCTATTGCGGCTATGAACGAATTTTTGACATTTGTTAAAAATTGCTTAAAAACAGAATGGTTGCCAAAACGTCGTATATCCATATGGCTCAAGGTGGCTTTTAGGCCACGAGAGTTTCTCTTCGGACTTCTACATATACTGCACGTCTGCACAATCAAAGAGACGAATGAACCAAAAATATTCCTTCAACTCTTCAATTTAAAAGCAGTCAGTCACTACTCACTACAGCAGTAACTAACTCGACAAGGCATAGATCAAATAATGACTCATGAGAATCTCTTTAGACTTTGTTAACTGCAAGATACTCAGAGACGAGTGAACAAAAAATTTCTTCAACTCTTCAAATTTTTAAAAGGTACACAACAGTCACTACAGCAGTAACTAACGCGCCAACGTGTAGATTGTAAAATGATGTATACAAGTTATGTCATTGTTTACCCTTTGGTAGCCAGTGACAAGAATATCTACAAGCTGACAGTAACCATCTCACTTAAAGTAAATTAATTAAGGAAAAAAAAAAAAGACAACAATTTACAAGGGATTCACACCAAAACCCTGCAACTTCTGAGAGCTTGAAGTGAAGTTCCAACCTGGCAACACTACAACCTGAGGAGAGAGGAACACTATACTGTCTTCTCTGACGTTTCAGCGAGGAAAGGCGTTTGAGGAACCCTGCAGCTTCAGAGTTTGAAGTGAAGATCCAACCTCGAAAAACTAGTATCCGAGGGGAGAGGAACACCATACTGTCTTCTTTGACGTTTCAGCAAGGAAAGCCGTTTGAGGTAGCCCAAAGACAGGGGAAGACCCTCCTAAAGCTGGCTAAGTAATAAAAGTTTCACTCTGTATGGACCTGCACTTGAAAATCGCATAGAACTCTAGAAATGAAAGGAGACATAGCTGCAAGCAAAGCCTTGGGGCACTCCTCGTGAGGAAGATGTCCGCATCCTGATATAGCAACTAATCTCTGCATAATCATACAATTAATAATGAGCTTCATGTCAAAAGGGAAAATACAATGAAGTATGAATCTTCCAAAGGTTTAAAACATTAAACAGGCGAACATGCTTTTACATATGAAAACTACTGGAATAAGGCATTAATACTTCTAAATCCATACTATCACCCTACAATAACTAAGGCAGTTTCTTCTCATACAACATATGCTATATTATGCTTAGAACAAGAATCCAGAACCATGCCAGACTGATCTGCCTGACTGAACTAATTAGCTGGACCACCCACCCAAGATTGTAACTCTAAGCCTAATAACCTTCATACAATATCATCCACTGTCCAATCACACAGCTTGAACATTGATCAGGTAGATCAAATGTATCAAATGATTCAGTCTCCCTAGTCCCTAACCCACAAAAGTCCAGGACTTGGGAGATCATGTTGTTACCGGCAAGAACCGAACATGAAACAAGTGTCAATTTTTATTTATTTATTTTTTTTTTAGAAAAAGAGAGAGAATGAGGGTTGTAAAAGATCATAATGGTAACAAATCAGACAACAACAAACACACACACACACAACACACCCAACCATATCAATACAGACACAATACTTACAGAATCTACAAATTTGGAAGCCATAGTTTGAGCAGGTCTTAAAGCAACAAGTGCATCTTCAGCTCCAGTGACAACCAATATAGGCAAATCTTGAACTGCTTTTACCAGCGATGTTGCTTTTTCAGGTGATAAAACTGTTTCACCAGAAAGCTTACCAATCTCATGAAGAGCCTCATCCCAACCTTCTACACAGAGAGGGGCCTGATAAGATGCATTTGTAACATCAAGTTAAAAACTGACTTGACTTAAAGATCTCTTTTAGAATCCTACTCCTAAAACAGAATATACATGAGCAAACCTTATACCTTATATAGGTTTAAAACTTCAGTTGTCAGCTTCGTAGCGTCATACCATGCACGCCTATTTACCACTTGCGTAATTTCTGTCCGCAGCAGTGGCTGAACCAAATGTTTCTTTCCTAATGAAGTGCGCAGAAGTATCCTTGCAAAAGATGGAACTACGTCTCGAGAAAGGTCTGCACTCAGCAACACCACTGCTTTGATTGCAACCTGAAAACAGAAAGAATAATTCAAATTCTAAGGCACTCTTAACATAATAGCTACCTGATAGTGGAGTCTAAAGGTACAGTTGTACAGATGTCTAATTAATGCAAAAAATAGTCACTGTACCATAAATGCAAGTAAGATGCATGATTAGCTAACTTACATCCCAATCAGCCAACAATCAGTACAGTAGTCCCTTCTAGTCCGGCTTGAGGAAAGATTTATCGTCACATGTGATGAAAGGTTAAATGTAAATATAAACATCTACTAAACATAGAAAATAACATCAGCCAACTCCTAGATTGTATGTGTTTACAGATGAGGATATAAGGAAAGCCTTCATTTTTAAAGGGGGTGTAATTCTGACAATAGACATATCAAAACCCACATTAATAAACTCATCTCTCTGTTGAATAATGATTTTAATAGAACCAAAAAATAGATAAAGAAACATTTTGGCTTCATTTGCCAAGACAAAGCCTCTTCAGCAAGTAAGCAGAATTTTCAGAAGCTGTTGACAACAGTTCACCATACATCAGAACATATGTCATGTTACTCAAGTTTGATGACAGTATTCCAGACTTCTGAAACACATCCAATTTAGCATTTCCTACTTTGGGTTCAATAACCACTCTGTTAATCGCTCTACAATACACCTACATTTTGAATTTTGTCTAGCGGTCTAGCCTCAACTTGGTCATAGAATCATAGTACAAAAAGTAAAAAATATCACCCCCTCCTCCATCCTCAAACACCTACTATTCACATGATTAGTTACACATTATCTGCCTAATTACTACTTCCAGCTGTTATCTGCCCCATAAAAACTTTTCATTCCTCTTTGATTCACAGCCCAACCAGTTCATGAAAACTCTTCGCGTATAACACAGCATTTACTTCAGCAAAGCAATGAACTGATAATTTTCAATCCCAAAAGAAAGCCAATCAAGAACGCAATTAATTTGCACTCCATCAAAAAGTACAGTAACCACAGCATCAAAAATACCGCAAATAACCAAATGGTGTAAAAAACAATTATTTTCTTTACTATCGAAAAACAGGAAACATAAAAACTTTAAGTATGCATAGTTTTTTGCTTTGTCACAAAATCCATTTACACATTTTGGCTGATACTGTACGTTGCATATCTTTGACACACAACTAGCATAAAATGCATGCAATTTGCAACCCACAAAACACAACACATATGAAGGGCTACAAATAGCTACAGAGAGATTGGTTTCCATCCAACTAATCTGTAATTGGACTGATAATAAGCAATAAGCAAAACAAAAATTCATGAAAGGTGTAAAAATAAATCATACACAACATTTACTGTACACAAAAACCATTCAGCTAAGTCTAAGATATATAGCCCATCCAAAAAACTTCGCATGAACCAAGCAATTATTACTCACATTTGCAGAACTCCCCGATGCTTTCACCCTTTCAGCTGCCCTTAATGCAAGCAAGCCACCATCATCATGGCCAACAAGTATCACTGAAGAAAACCCCATTTCAGAGCAAAAGGACAAAAGCAGGCCCACCTGAAATAGGAACCAACACAGCATCAGCCAAAAAATGAAATTAAATGTCCCAAATGACAATGATTGAAAATATGCAAGACAGGACATTTAAAACATATAGCCGACTTTGTATAATAAAGAAATAGATAATAAAACAAAATAAAGTAACAGATAATAAAACAATTGTGCCTCGTCAGTAAGCAAGCAGATCATAAGCAGCAGATTTATAATTCTCAACAAATCAAACTTCTACAAAAGCAATGGTAACCGAAGATAGTGGCATCAATCAAGGCAATTCAACTGGGTTAGTAAATTATCTCCAGTTAAAAGGAAGAGCTGAGTTCAAGAGTTTGATAGTTATATTTTAAAGAATATTAATGATGAAGCTTAATTGTAAAATGGTCATCAGTGTTATGAACAAGGGATCTGCACACCATATAAAGAGCAACAAGCTAAAGTATTTTAAAAGTCTCAATAACTTCAAGCTGATAGATGATACATATATCTCATCTAGAAAGAAAGTTATAGAATTTAAAAATTGAGAGCTTCTTGACACAACTACATAGCACGAATCTGGCAGGCTTCTAAACAGTATGCAAAAAATTACATAAAGATAGTGGAAGCATAGTACCAGGAGCCCTAATAATGTAACCACATATGAAGACTGTCAAGGCCCATTCATATACTGGATTAAAACAGGCAAACAAATAGTGAAAAGATCCTCTAATGCCAAGAGAGCATATCAGCATCCTATAGAAGTTTAGATTAAGAGACAACAAAATTGACCTTGTAACATCAAGATTAAAATGTGAAAGCAGAAAATGCAAAATGACAATGGTATCATGTGACATGCTTTCAATAAAAGGTATGGCCGTAGGCAACGTAGCCACACATGCAGCAAGACTGGAAAATTAACAAGTAATATGGTTTCTGTTCTAAAAAAATTACCAATACCAAACACCAGGGTGAAAGGGTCTTGCATCAAATATTAACATTGACATGCAACATGAAACTCAAAATCGATATGTTGTATGTTTAAATAACTCTTTATTAGAAGTTATATTCATAATAAAAGTTCCATATCCATAAAGTTATATTCATTATACTCCGTAATAAAAAGATGGTATCTAGAAGCTATACCTGAGTATCAAGGCTGTAAGGATTTGGCAACTGTTTCTCTTCCCAATCCTTCCTTAGTAGCCTAGGAGTCAAACCCCACCCAGGACGATCAAATGCAGCAACAGTTCGACCAACTTGACGTGCCAGTGTCCCCATCACATGTCTCCATGAGAAAACTCCACCTCCAAATCCATGCACTAGGACAATACCACACTCTCCATTTGCTTCCAAATTTGAATCCAATTTCAAAGGGCTTAAATCATTTATTACATCCTTGTCCTCCACAACATCAAGGCTCATAGGAGGAAATTCATCAGATGAAACAGCAGAACGTGCCATATTTTCAAGCAATGGGTCAAACAAAGAAGAAGAATAGAAATTGTTGCTATAGCTTCTACACAGGTTATGTTGGGTTTTTGACAGAGCATTTAATGGCCGATCAACATTTACCCTACCAATGCCCAGCTGAGGGCTACAGCTTCTACTGGGTTCAACAAAAGTTGTGGATGACAAAGAACGCGCAGGAGAGCTAGGCATACTAATCTTGTAATGGAGCGTGAAGCCTTGACAAGTTGTGAATAAACTATCAATATCAGCAAGTAATCTGACAGGCAAGACACCGTCATAACGGGTTAGACCATAAGGTTTCCTTCTTGTCTCACTGTCACTTTTAGGAGTAGCCTTTGCTGAGGAGGGAATGGGAGATCGTGGAAGCTTTTGATAGGCAGATAGCAAACTCTTGCAAGACAGAACCTGCCAAGAGGTTGATCACACTTCAGCATGACACTGGAAACGGTTAAATATTTCAAGCATAGCACTTTAACAACATATGATTGGCTTTATAGAACAGCAAGGATAGCTAATAAATGACAAATGTGCAAATTTTAAGTTAATGGAAACAAATTCACAACAATTAGAAGGCAAGCAACACTAAAAAGGATGGAACCACAAGGGGAACTACCGTCTCTGGATCAACCCGATGAAATAGAAGTTTTCTCCTCGCCTTGCAGCTAATTCGATAGGCAATAACCATATGGCCAAGAGCAAAAACTACAGATGACAGAAACAAAACAGGCATTCCCCAAGACTTTTTCAAATGAAGAATACGCCTTGAAATAGAATGTGAAGCTTCAGCTACCATTTGAGAATTCGCAGAGAAAACACAGGCCTTTACTGACAGAAGAAGAATTGAAGAAATGGAACATATCGTCACACTTCCAAGATATGGTCCATGAGAAAGAGCAGGAGCATCAGAGAGAGAATATACACCTGCAACGATGCATAAATCCATAAGCAATGGAAGAGTAGACAATTCACAAATTACATACACAGCTACACTCATCTTCAAAACTACTTTCTCACCAATGTACATTCATCCAAAACCCAGAGTTCGCACGTATGTATTTCATATATAACATAAGAACAACATTATCCAAATTTCGCCAAAAACTACATATAGAATATACAATTCTAGGACTGCCCCATCACCACCCACAAAATGAACATACCATAAAGCCATACCAAACCCTTTACACCGAGCATAACATCACCACTAGTTACATTAACCGGTACACCGAATATCAATAGCTACTACAGAATGCAATTAAGCAATATCCCAGATGTTTACACATTAGCAGAGCAACAAATGAATCATTTAACCAAAAACATGCATAACTAACCAATATTCATATCAAATTCAATGATAAAAAATTCTAATTCACCTCAATCTTAGCTCAGTATTGCTAAAAATACAATCAAAATTCACACTTACATGAATAAATTGGATTGAAATAAAAACGAAGAAAAATCAAAATGATAAAAGAGTGACATACAGGTAATAAGGAGAGATCTGAGGACAGAAACAAGAGGAATATCAATCAAAGAGCTCTTAAAAGCGTATCTTCTAAGGTGTTGTTTAAAGCTATAACACCTAACACAGGTGAAGCTCGAAACCAAAACACAAGGTACCAAAACATCTCCAATGGCTACCAACAATGGCAGACATTGCACCAATAATGACGCCACCATTGCCAACATGAAAAACACCGTTCTCAAACACCTCCTCAACCTCTCCCACCCCGCCATTATCGACTTTCTCTCTCCTCCGCCACCACAACCACCACCGAAAAACCTCTAACACCTGAATAAAATCAAATAAATTAACGAAAAGACGAATTTGAATGACTTTTTTTTTTAGGTAGGATCGCGAGAGATCTGCGATCGTAACGAAGTCGAAACCCTAACAGAGAAGAAGAAAACCGTCGAAAATACAGCCTCCGCCATAGCCAGTTTAAATTAACCAACCAACCGTTGAAAAAACGGTGTAAAACGAATCAAATTTGCGTCGTTTTGATGGTTTTCTAGATGATCAGAGAATTTGTGATGAGGAAGAAGATGAATGTAGTTCCGCCATTGTTAGGGTTTCGAAGGTTTTTTTTTTTTTTTCTCTCTCTTCGAGAATTGAACGAACCAGTAGAACGAAGAAAGAGGAGAGAGAAAGAGAAGGAAACCGGCGATTGTTAATAAACGGCGAGAATGGGTAAACTTGAAAAATATTTGATTTCGGCGATTTTTTATTTTTTTAAAAAAAATGGTTTTGGATTAAAAAAAAAGGGAAAAGAAAAAGGGTAAATGGTGGCGGGCATGTGTGGCCCAATTAGTGTTATGGGTTATTGTGTCGAGTTGATGTTTGCTTTATTGGAGCATGTTTGCTAGGGTACTAATTTTGAATTTTGTGTTACTTTATTTTTTGTTGAGTTACACAATTTCTTTATGTTTTTTAAGGTATGGTGTTCTAGTGCATTGAGATCTGCGTTTGAATTTGTGGCTATAGCCTATAGGTATAAATGTATAACCGTATAGAGGTATGTAATTTCGATTTGTATTTGTATTAAAGTTGGATTGGAATCGGATATTTGGATATAATATTGGTCAAATTAATGATTATTTGGATAATTAAAGTTGCACAAGTATTTTATAAATTCTTAAACTCGCAAAATAGGTCTAAAATAAAATGAATTGAAATAAGTTCGGATTAAAACATGTCTAATAGATTTGTGTATCAGTGTATGCTTCTGTAATAATAAAAGGGAGGTTGTTTGATTGACAATCAAGACTTATTAATATATAGTATAGACTACGGAGTAGTAGCATATTGAGATTGGCTTAAGCCAAAAACATGAACAAGGTACACTTTTGTGTTATAGAGTTATACAGTACTTCGTACAAAGTAGAATGCAAAATTTGAATTCCGAAAATTGACTGCTTGTACCTTTTGTAAGCTGCATCTACTTGGTGTATGATATTTTTTAATTGTTACTCAAAACAAACATATTTAAGTTATCTATTCAAAAGTTGTAATGAATATTTAGAATTTATTTTTTAAGTTGTTCACTATTTCTTAAAATCAAGTTGGGACATTAACACGATCCTTCCACGAACTCAACATCAATTTTGGATGAGATCAATCCTTCAGAACCCTCATCCAAGAACTTAATTTAAGTTGATAGTTAATGAATTTACTAGAAGAAAGTCATCATATAGTGGCCAAAACCCCGCATTATAGAAGCAAAAAGATAACCATTTTATAAGCTAAGGAATTGTAATAGAATTTGTTTTTTTTTTTTTTTTTTTTTTTTTTTTTTTTTTTTTGCTAATGCCATTTACAAATTCAAATAAAGATACCTAATATGACATTGAAAGTCTAAACAATCCAAAATAATCCATGATTGCTCAATTTAATTTCTCTATACTTACTAACAAGTTGTTAAGCCTAATATTGTATAGCTAATGGGGGTAATGTTATCGGCCTTAATCTCTCCTTATGTTGTATATATACTTGTTCATACAGTAATACAACTAAAGAAAATCAATTCCTGATATGGTATCGGAGCCTCTAAAATTATAATCCCTAAAATTCTAAGTTCTAAACCCTAATATTCTGAAGAAAAAAAAATAAAAAAATTCTGCTATTCTACTACTCCTACTACTTGATCAATAATGGTTAATGACAACAACATTACGTCTTCTATTAATTCCGATCACACTGATAACTCGTCCACCGGTAATTTTCTACATAAACAACGACGAAATTCGAATTTGTATTGTACTCATTGTAATCGTATGGGTCACGATTATGACGATTGTTTTCTTATTCATGGGCTATCCAAATGGTGGCTGGAAAAATATGGACACCGAGGACGCTCTTCTTCTCCGGCTACTACTCCACCTGTGTCTGGCGCGGCCACTTTGTCTGCCATCTCTACTAATCAGTTTCACGCCAATACTCCTACTTTGGGTGGTGTGTAATTCTTCTACCCTTTATGTCGACCGTATTGATGGTGGTTATTTTTCTTTGTCATGGATTATTGACACGGGTGCATTTCATCACGTTATTGGCGGTGAGTACTCTCTACAAGATGTTAGCGTAATTATACTCTGTCCTGTTGGTCTTCCCGATGGTGCTAAGGCTATGACTACAAAGGAGGGTCGTGTTATCTTGACGGATGACATTATTCTTGAACATGTTTTATTTGTTTCGCATTTAAATTGCAATTTAATATCGGTGTCTAAATTGATTGATGATTCTCACTGTTTTGTACTATTCACTAATTCACAATTCCTGACACAAGTACTCCGAAGTTACATTAGATGAACAACTCACATGTATTGTTACAGGTGAAATGGAAATGACGATTCACTAACCCCTATCTACAACTCTACGTAGTAAATTAAAACGTAACAATTCTAACAAAATTACAAGGACAATGAAATGATTTTCGATTACTTTATTATATGTAGAGTATTATTTCTTCCTCAAGCGTGTCCATTAAATAATCAAAGCAAGCATTACAAAAGTAGATACTCCGTATAAATAATTTATCTCCACCTAACAAATAAAAGGTGAGAATATTTTAATGCATTTACATTAATTATAATAAGAAATCTGTCTGGTATGCTTCTTTAAAAACCATACAAACTGTCAAATGGATAAAAGTGACAATAAAATCATATGATTGGGTTAGTAGAGAAATTCATAATGGTCATCCTCGTAGTATACTCTGTCACTTATTTTTCTGATAAGATATTTCGTTGTATAGAATCTTTTGCATTGTTGTCACTTGATTCTACTTTGTAATTTTCTGTACACTAAACAGAATATTTGTGCATGTAAATTTAAAAATAAATGGAGAGCCATACTTTATAAATAACTTGAATGATTAGGTAATGACAAAAAAAAAAAAAAAGTAATTCGGTCAACTATAACTTGAATTTATATAACAATTCCTAGGAAATCTAAATTCCAACACAATTACAAATAATCTAAGGACTAGTTACATCGCAGATTCAATCAAATATCGCCTTAATAAAAAACTTCATTCGAAGCAATACAATATGTGAGTTAGCACTGATTCGGCTTGAGATTCACGGATGAGTAGTTGTTTGGGTGAAAAAACTCATATAGTCTTCTAGATACTTTCGGAGACGATGAAACCCTAAGTCTTCAAACTTAAGCACACGAACAAATAAAGAAAATAACCCTAATTGAATAAACACCATCATAGAGATGAGATCCATTTATTAAAAGCAATGAAAAAGTTTTTTTGGGCTTACCATCGGTAAAAATACCGGTAGAAGCCCCTATAAAAATTTACAATTGAGATCAGAAGAAAAGAGATGAAACAGAAAGAGAGAAAAGGAAAAGAGTGGGAAAAAAAACCCTTAGCTTTAAAAATTTAGCAATGGAGTTTAGAAAAACCCTCCCAAGGAGAAAACCTAGAGGGAACTTTGATCATTTTTTTATTAATATATTAATAACAAAAAAAAATATCATAAAATTTATTGCTAAATAATTTTTGATATAAAGTTTCATAGTATAACTATTTTATAATATACATTAATATTTACTTATGTAAAAATAAGATCAACTAGTACATCAACATGTGCGTAGTGTTTGATTGTGTGATTAGTTTTTATGAGACAAAGTGAGTAATAAGTTAATCACATTAAAAAGTTATTTTCATCAAAACAATAACTAATACATAGTCACACACTCACGTAACCTCACATTACTACATTAGTCTCTAAAAGAACAACTTGTATTATAACTCAAATAACTCATTAGGTATTGGTATGTTCTAGTTACCTTACTTCTCAGATATTTTGGTATAAATGGCGTTTTCAAGCTTAATTATTTTCATTTGTAAAAGGTGATTATTCACAAAATATTTATTTACTCCGTATATATCTTGATGATTCTACGGAAGAAAAGCCTTTAAAAAGAATTTTTAAAGACAGGAAAAAATTTGTGACACAATTTATCGAGTACAACCTATAAGCCAAATTTTCCTAAAAAAAATAAATAAATAAATTTACAACCCAAATACACAAATGCACAATAGTCAATAGCACATTAGTTAGCGACCAGACTCCATAATCCATATCCATTTATCCTTGAATATGAGTTTAAACATGACCCACCTTGTTCCAACTCTGCCAAGACATGTCGTTATATAGCTAACGGTCAGAAATTTCAAAAAAGCAAAAAGAAAGAATCTGAAGTGGGGCATTTAAAATCTGAAACGGTTTTTTCGGACACTGTACTCTGCCAACTGCATTCGGGGTCACACGATTAAATACTCACATACAATCTATGACCCAATAGTTATAGTGGGTCGGATCCATCAAGGTTATGGGTTGAAAGTTGCTTCAAATATTTTGGGTTCAGGTTAACACAACGACCAAATGGTTTTATGACTATTAAGAGTTTAAGGGCATGTTCACATTTACTGCTCATTTACTGAACTGAACTGAACTGATTGGAGCTGAACTGAACTGAGCTGAGCTGAAATGAATATTTTATAAGAGAGTGAAATTAGGAGCTGATTAAAGCTGAACTGATTAAAGCTGAACTGAATTGAACTGAATTGATTGGAGTTGAACTGAACTAAAATTAAGTAAATATGAACATACCCTAAGATTAGTTGTTCTAAGATAACGGACTTGTTGGGTGATTGACTTTTTCTATAACTTTTGGCTTTTAAAATAGTGAAACACCCAAAATATATGTTTTGTTATTTGGCTTTTTAGTTGACTAAAAAGTTAATACTATATACGGAATATAATTTAATATTTAACGCGTGTTATTAGAGTCATTATTATAGGCTGAGAACTCCTTTAATAACATGTGTTGGTATTAAATATCATAATACCTAAATACTAATTTAGTACTCCGTAGTACTAAAACTTTTTTTGTTAGTATTAATATCATTCCTTGTTGATATTTTGATGATATCATCTAAATACAATTTTAATACCAACGCTGTGTTGTTAGGGCATTCATGATTTGAGGCAGAGAATTCCTCCGAAAACAAAACCAATTCCATGATTTCACAAATAAAACTTCTAAAACCTGAAAACCATCAAATGGGGTAACTGCAAATAAAAATATACGGAGTATATCAGGCCAATGTATAGGTTTCGGTTTCATCTGGTCAGTCTTATACACAATTGAAAGCATAGAAGATCACTCAAATTCATTACATTTCTGTGTCAAAAAAAAATAATAATAAAAATAAAAATAAAAAAATTCATTACATTCCTAATTCCTAATTCCTAATTAAAAGAGAAGAAATTTATAATCAAAATTTCTGAAAACACAAGGTAAGATTAACTTGTCGAGCCTTCTGTGAGCAGCGCATTTATATTTAAGAGAAGCCACCAGTTCTTAACATTTGATTCCAAGGCTCTCCCTTTTTTCCCAGTATATAACATGCTACATAGTACAAAATATTCAAAACCAAAAGAAAAATAATGCGTATAAGATGTACGGGATATACCGGTAGCATCTATCATAAGCCGGTAAAAGAGTGCTGTGCAGTTTAAGCCCTCGTTAATCATTGAATAAATCATGTCCTTATCGGCATCAGTCTCTGCCACGTGGACAGCTGCTTCTCGGAACGTGGCATGTCCCTCTGGCACGTGGAGAGTTGCTTGGTGCCGCATAGGCACCTGCTATTTACAAGGTCGGTGTGCCACCTATCTGTATAGGTGGCACCTGCTTGGTTGTGTTTCTATAAATACCCAAGCAAATCCCCATTTCAAAGGTAGAATCTCTCTATCTCTCTAAAACATTTTCTCTCTCTTCTTTCACTTTCTTCTCACAAAGGTACTGACTTTAGCATCGGAGTGGTTGTTCCCGGATAACCCCCGGGCTAGCTAATCTGTATTGGCTGTGTAGGTGAGCAATTGGACGGTAAACCATTACCAGCCCTCGGACACTAACGGAAACAGAATTCAGCAGGAACAATTGGCGCTAGAAGGAGGGGATAGTAATAACTTCTATCGTCCAACAAGACCTCTCACAGTCATGGAAGGAAGTAAGGAAACTATAGTACCGATACCGGAAGTTGATAACCGGCAATATGATAACAATATCTTTAATGCTAACGCGAATAAAACTGTAAACAGCCTACCAGAAATCGTGGTCGAGGATGAAACTCATCTCCTTCACGGCAACACAACGAACATGCCCATAACGCCTGACCGCAATAGAGCAGTAACCCCAGATCCCATGGAAGGGTTTACCTCGGAGGAGCTAGAGATAACGGCTAAGGTCATGCGGGCTATGTCTAAGAAAAGAAAGGAAGCCGAGTTAACGGCAGGGGAGATATTGGGTGATGTACCGACAAAGCCGCTAATAGTGAACCTGGAGAGTCAGTTCAATCAGGCGGGACAGCAACAACCGTCAAGGAGCCGGGGCCGAGAAACCATACCGGCTGAGCGCCAAAACACACGAGGCGCCCAAGTGGGGGATTCAGGTTCTTATCGGCATGAGGTTTCTAGTGGATTGGAAAGGCGGACAGCCAGGGCGATCATCAGGCCCAGGATATCTCCGTTCAAGCAAGAGGTACTTGACCAACAAATGGAGAAAATAAAGATGTCGTCCTGTACTTATGACGGTAAGGGGGACCCTAAGCGGTATGTAGCTGCTTTTGAGAGTCACATGTTGCTATATTCCGACACCGATGCTGTGTGGTGTAAAGTTTTCCCTACGACTCTTACCGGGGCAGCTTTGGATTGGTTCTCCAATTTAGAGTCGGGGTCAATTGACTGCTTTGAGACCCTGGTGGAGTTGTTCACGGGTCAGTACATAAGTAATAGTGCAAGACAAAGGACATCTGGCGTGCTCATGGCTATTCAACAACGAAAAGAGGAATCGCTCAGAGATTTCATTAGGCGCTTCAATAACGAGGCTAATACCATACCGAAATTGCAGCAAGAAATTGCCGTGATGGCATTGATGAATGGGCTGGGTGACAACGATTTCAAAAAATATATGTCGCGGAAGTCTTTCCCAAACTTAGGGGTAGCATTTGCCAAGGCTCATGAATACATAAAAAGTGAGGAACTGCTGAAAACGAGCCGTCAGATATCGTCAGCAGAACCCTCCAGAAGGCAAAATGATAATAGCCCAAACGCCCAGATGGGTGGGGTAAGCAGGTTACAACCACAAGGCCAACAGAGATCTGGAAGGCCGACAAGGGGATTGGGCCGTTATAGCAGCTATACGCAGTTAAATACCCCGAGAGCGACAATTTATTCAATAAACCAGAATAAAGAAGATTGGAGCCGGCCGGCGCCGATGATATTGAAGGGCCGGGACGTGAAGAAATATTGCATGTTTCATAGAGATGTCGGTCATTACACCGAAGAATGTGTTTAATTAAAAGAGAACATTGAAGATCTCATAAGGAAAGGGCGATTGTCTCAGTATCGTACTCAACCAGGTCCCAGCCGGCAGCAAAATGCACAGCCCAGGCAAACCGAGTACCGAAAGCAGAGAGATTCTACCTTTGAAATGGGGATTTGCTTGGGTATTTATAGAAACACAACCAAGCAGGTGCCACCTATACAAATAGGTGGCACACCGACCTTGTAAATAGCAGGTGCCTATGCGGCACCAAGCAACTCTCCACGTGCCAGAGGGACATGCCACGTTCCGAGAAGCAGTTGTCCACGTGGCAGAGACTGATGCCGGTAAGGACATGATTTATTCAATGATTAACGAGGGCTTAAACTGCACAACACTCTTTTACCGGCTTATGATAGATGCTACCGGTATATCCCGTACAACTATTTCGGCGGAAGAAGGCTAAGGCGATACTGGTGATTTAGTTTTTTTTTTTTCTTCAATCTCTGTCAGCACTCTTCAGGAACAGTTGGGTCCCTCAAGGTGACCGTCAACTTTTTCGGCGGATTGGGATCGGTCTCGTCCTCCAAATTAACGACCCCTTCCGGCCAGGTCTCTTGTGCCTCCTTATGGAGGGGTGCCGCATCGCTATCTTGCTTTTTCTGTTGCTCTCGGTCGGAGGACTCAGATGTCCTCTTAGACGCATTCCCTCCACCCCTTTTCACAGCTAGGGTGCAGGGTTTGTGTAGGGAATAGTTTCAAGCCTTTAAAATCCCACTAGCTTGAACCCCACTGTGATCATACACTAAAGTACGGTGGCGTCCAAAAGGGAAGAAGATAGAGCAAAAGAGTCGCCAACAAGTTTTTAAGGAACTTGTAAACCGTTCACGAGGTGAAGGTTACACCCCTTAACGATCCAAGAGATCGCCAACTCCATAAGGTCATGAACCAAATAAGGGTTCGGGGATGATGGTACAAATCCAACCTAAAATAGATTGAACCTGCCCTAATATAATAGGCCTCTACTTTATTCTGCTCGTATTCATGTGCGCTTTCTGACTAACATACAATCAATAGATTAACCCTAAACCTGTTTAATCTATGTTGGTTGAATTTAATGCACAAATAAACTATTATTGGTGATCACTTGAATTATAATCACAATTAACCCTAACAAGATTATTAATTATTTTATCAAGCGTGATTGCAAATACCAATTCCCTTTAACCTGCAATAAAAGGTGATCAAGCAATAACAATATAAAATAATATCCATCAAGCAACATAATAAATAATCATAATAAATCATAATCATAAATATTAGAAATATTAGAAAGAACATAAGAAGCATCATACTTTTAAATCATACTTGATATTAAAGATACCCTAGACATGATATTAGGAACCATAAATAACAATCTAAGCGTGATATCTACATCATAAAATCAATTAAATAAGATACTTACTTGGATGCCTCGTACCTCTTTCTAATTACAAAATACACACGTTAGTAACTTCAAGGAAAATAATAATCAAAACAATTAAATTAAATAATTGAAATAGAGATTTGGGACCAAACCCTCAGAAATTAAAACCTTTCACGTCTAGGGCGAAGGCAACTTCGAATATGGCTAGGTGTATCAAGATCTAATGAATGCGGAATTATTTATTTGAGAAAAGGCTAGTTTAGAAAAAGGGAGAGAGAGAGAATAATCAAGAAAATCTTGATGAGAGTTGGTGAATGATTAAGAGGAGATATGACCTCTATTTATAGGAAAAAATAAAGTCGAAGAATTAAGAAAAGAATCCAAATTCGAATCGAAATAAAACTCGTAGACAACAGTTTTTGCGGATTTTGTTTTTATCATATCTTTTGATCCAGAAATCGGAATAAGATGAATAAGATGTCGTTGGAAAGATATTGACGTCTACTTTCTAACCCAATTAGAATCGGATTAAAATATGTTGTAGAATAAAAGATATGAACGAAATAGTGAGACGGTGTCAGTTTTGGATAGAGTTTGATATCTTATTCATATCTTTTTCGTTATAGATCGGAATTATTATTATAATATATCATTGGAAAGATAATTTCAAGATCTATCCAACCATATAAAATTTGGATAAAAAATATGAGGCACGAAAATAATATCTGACTGTCTTTGAACATGTTTAAATCCGAATAGAATTAGGACTTTAAAAAAGGAAAGTTTTATAAAAAAAGGAAAGTTTATATTTAAATCAAATTCCTTAATCTTATCTTTTCAAAAAAGGATAATTAAGATATTTTAGAAACTTATAGAAGATTCTAATCAATCCTAATTAGTTTAGGAATAGGATTAAACCTTTGAACCCTTCTCATGATCATTGGGTCGTAGGTAAAATCCGGTTTGGGCCCAGTTTAGTATTTTGGCCATAACTTCCTCAATATTCATCGGAATTGGGCTTATAATATATCGTTGAAAAGTTCTTTTCAAGCCCCATCCAACTACACCATTATTGGACCCTTATCATGGACCAAACTAAACTGGAATGGACGTTTTCATAAAATAGAGTGGGTTTTCGAAAACAGAAAGAAAGAATTTTAAAATAAAAGCTTTCCGCAACACTAGACTTTTCCACACTTTCGTTTCATTCGATTATGATTTGACGTGAAAGGTACTCATCACCGGGTTTGGTTTTGGGGAGACACAAATGGGTGTCTACAGTTTGGTAACGCGTTCGGTAGGAGCCATATCTTGTTGTCTTGTTCTTTTTCTTTTAGAGGCTCTGGTGGCGAAAACGGGAAGGGTGTCGTATGACTTCTTTGGCCGATCTGGGCACTGTTGCTTCACTCGCCCGTCAGAATGCAACCCTAGTCGGCTGAAGTCAAGTTTGTCAATACTTGACGGTAGAAACACCCGATAATAAACATCAAAAACGGACATCATAAAGGTAAACATAAGCGTTAAATAAAAAAGGAAAAAGAAAACAAGTGTAAGTAAAATATACGCAGGCAGGTAAGACAATAAGCAGGCAAAGCACTTATCGAAATTATTTCCAAATGCAAAGTGCAAGTACAGTAAAGATAAATATAAACAAATGTATATAATTTATAAACATTTCCATACCAAATGCATCGATATGGCAAAGACCGACATGAGATAGAGGGGCGTTGCCTAGTATATAATTACAATGGGGCAGCCACACCCCCGGAACAACTTTATTCTTCTTACCGGCACTAACATATGTATAGTTAAACCACTCAAAAGCTTTTTTCTCCATCTTTCCTAGTGCTCTCGACCGTATGGTCTCGAACATACTGTGAGGGTGGTGAAATGTCCTACGGACGGTAAAATCTTCGGGAACACCATAAAATAAAATTTTGTCTTCCAGTTCTTGCAACTGGTCAACTTTGGCCACACAATGCATTTCCCGGGAGCAGTAAACAGAGACCACCATCCAGGTGACTGGCTATCTTTCTTTATCCAGTGCAACCTCCGAAATAGGTTCAAGGTAAGGGGAAAGTCCATAAATATCATAACCCAGACAAGAGAGACTATATTTCGGATGGTTGGAGGCGTTAACTGTGCAATTGATACATTCCAAGCCCTGAATATTTTTTCAATATAGTGATGAAGTGGAAACCGTAAACCAAATTCAAAATGTTTGGCATCGACAACAATGTGGCCGGGAGAACAGTCCAAGGCCGTTTGACCTTCACCTGGTAATCTGAGTTCACACCCTAGCTGTGAAAAAGGGTGGAGGGAATGCGTCTAAGAGGAGGTCTGAGTCCTCCGACCGAGAGCAACAGAAAAAGCAAGATAGCGATGCGGCACCCCTCCATAAGGAGGCACAAGAGACCTGGCCGGAAGGGGTCGTTAATTTGGAGGACGAGACCGATCCCAATCCGCCGAAAAAGTTGACGGTCACCTTGAGGGACCCAACTGTTCCTAGGGCCGGCAGTAGCGGGGCCAGAAAAGACCAGCTGGCCAACATCGACAAGCCTCCGGTCAACGGAGGCTCCAACGGTCCTCTCGACGCGCTCAAGCAGTCCCAACAAGAATTCTTTCGTCCCTGCTCTTGTCGGTGATTTCATCGAGATTCCGCATGTTAGAATCCCGGAAGAAGTCGCTGAGGAGTTGACTGTACCTTTTGGTGCTGCTGGTGACCCATGGCATCCCCGGATCAACATTAATCGTGGGGAGTCTGTTCTTTGTGACGACCCTAGCACTGGCGGGAGCATGGGGTGGAGGATGCTTAAGGACTTGGCGACGCCAGCCGACAGGCCTGCCAATCGTGTTGCTGCTCCTTTCGGTCAGCTGATGAACAACATGCTCCGGGTAAGACAGCATTCTTACCATTTTTTTTTATTTATTTTTTTTTACTAACGGCAAAATTAATATCATCACTAGACCGTCAACTCTGCTGTTGAGGTGGTACATATGTACCAGCATTATCAGCGCGCCGCTGATAAAGCCGAGACAAAGCTGAAGAAGGCTGATGACGCTTGTAAGCTCGTCATCAAGGAGCGCGATAAGGTCAAGTCCGACATGAGGACCTTGCAAAAGCAAGTGTCGGATCTGAACAAGAAGCTGACGGACCAGGAGCAGTTGCAAAAGAAGGTAGCCAGCCTCGAGCAGAGTCTAAAGGTCGAGAGGGAGGCTAAGGCGAAGCTGGACGGCAGAGTTGAGGAAATGGAGCGTGATAAGCCGGGAATCAGGTGCCGAGCCGTTAATCGGTTCCTGTAGACCGACCTTTATGCCAACTTGCTGGTTGACCGGTACACTGCCGGTTGGGTCTCCGCGCATCGCTGTGTGTGCAAAGCTGAGGGGTGGGATTCGGTGAAATGGCAGGCCGTCGAGAAGGCCTTTAATGAAGAAATGAACCACTCTCCTACCACCTACGAGAGTGAATATTTTGACGAGCTCCCACCGCATTCCGTGATAAAAAATTTAGACCCACGTGAACTGCCAGAAATGGAGTTTGATGACGCCCTTATTAGTAGCCCTGTTACCACTCATGCTGGTAAAGATGGGTCTGTCGGTCCCTCCAACAATGAAACTGTGAAAGAGCCCGTTAAGGCGGCTGAAACAACAACGGAGGCCAACAAGAATTGACAAGGAGGGCAGTCATCATTGGGTTTTTATTTGGCCATCTACTCTGTAACCGGTTTATGTACTTAAAACAATTATATTTGTCTGTGTCGTACAATATTTTCCTTTTAATGTTGGATACACTATCTTTGTATGTCTGTACTCAAAACCATTATCTCGGAGCAATTTGTTTATTTGTTTCTTTACCATAATTCTTGCTATCGTGCGTTTCTTGTTTATACTATGGTCGTTATTTACTTTTTATCTAACACTTGACGCTTGTATATCTTGAATCGTTTTTTAGTTATTCTCTCGGTTTTTAATACGATTTCTCGGCTTTTATCACAAATTTACGTTTTCGGCATTTTAAAGTTACGTTTTTCGGTATTTTATTTGTAAATAAAATTTGGAAAAACTAAATAATGCCTGCATTCAACTCTGTTTTCGGTATTTTTTTCAAGTTACACCTTACCAATAATAGTCCCCGAGTTTTCGGCAAAATTTATTCGTAAATAAAATTTGGGGAAACTCTATAATGCCTGCAATTAATTATCGGATGTGAAACATGCCGAGATTACATATCCAACCTTTGTCAGGCCGAGCAAAGGCAGTGGATCAGACCGCACTTTCAACTCCCCTTGAGGTCCATTATTATTCCATTTCATTCTTTTTCCCTCACTTGAACGACCGAGTCAGCTAGCTAGGCTGTGATCAGATTGTATCGAAAGTAGGTAGAGTTATTGTATTTCATGGGTACTAAAATAGTTTACAACGCTAGTAAATACCATAAACATACGTATGACAACATGTCATCTAAATTTATACTATACAAAATAGAACACATTAAACTTTACATGAAATATTTCTTTAACACACTAGCGTTCCAAACATTCTTCAGGGGTACTCCTTCTAGGGTCATTAGCCGATAAGACCCTTGGCGAAGTGTTTCATATATTTGGTAAGGCCCTTCCCAGATTGTAGTGAATTACCCTCTGCATTCCCCTTGCCGGTTGCGGTCGTTCTACGCAAAACTAAATCACCATCTTCCATGGGCCGATAATTGACGCGCCGATTATAAGCATGGCTCATCCGGTTTTTGTATGCCGCAGATTTTATGGCGGCCGTCAGCCTCACTTCCGGTAGAAAATTCAATTGTTGTCGAAGCAACAAATCATTTTGACTTTCGCAGAAGTGTTGTACCCGGAAAGTAGGTAGTCCCACTTCCGCCGGAACCACTGCTTCCGAGCCGAAAGCAAGGTTGAAAGGTGATTCCCCCATAATTTCTCTTGTTGTCGTACGGTTCGCCCACAAAATCTCAGGTATCAGATCCGCCCACAAGCCTTTGGCGTCTTCTACTTTTTTCCTAACTGCCCCTAGTATCTGCTTGTTAGCGGCCTCAGCTTGGCCGTTTGACTACGGGTGACATACCGCCGCATACGCAAACTTCACTTTGTATATGCTGAGAAAGTTCTTTACCGGGCTGCAGTCAAATTGTGAGCCGTGATCAAACACCATTGTAGTCGGCAATCCGAACCGTGTAAAGATGCTCTTCCAGATGAATTTTTTTACTTCATTCGCTGTAATCTTTGCTACCGGTTCCGCTTCTATCCACTTGGTGAAGTAGTCTATCCCTACGATAAAAAACTTACGGCCACCCGTTGCCGACGTGAACGGCCCGATAATGTCCATTCCCCACTGAGAAAACGGAATTGGGTTAAGAATAGGTGTTAAATCATTTGGAGGTTGATTAATCACCGGCCCATATTTCTGGCACTTATCACATTTTTAACATACTCCATGGTGTCTGCATTCATTGTCGGCCAATAGTAGCCCCGCTTCATTGCCTCCAAGGACATTGACCGACCCCCGCATGATTACCGCAATCACCCTCGTGTATTTCTTCTATCAGCCTTGCCGATTCATACGCTGTTATACACCTTCGCAACGGTAGCGAAAACCCCCGTTTATACAACGTGCCCCGAAACATAATAAACCATACGCTGTCTTTCTGGATCTTTCTTGCCTCCGTCTTATCGGCAGGAAGGACGTTATGTACTTTGTAAGCCAAGATTTCGTCATACTATTCTCGACCTTCACCTGTACAATATACATCCTTAGGAGGATGTTCATCAATACTCCTTTCTTTCAAAATTTCTACCATAACCGTCCTCTCTAAGTCGTTAAAGCTTGAACTTGCAAGTTTAGCCAGTGCATCTGCCTGTGTGTTCATTGCTCGAGGAACCAACTTAATTTCGAAATATTCCAAACCCGATGTGACACTCTTGAGTTTTGCCACATATGCCGTCATGCTCGGCTCTCGAGTTTCGTAAGTGCCATTGAACTGATTTGCTACCAGTTGCGAGTCAGTTGTCATCTCAATACGCTTTTCTTCCGCAGATATGCATAGCTGTATCCCTGCCAACGCTGCTTCATATTCTGCCTCATTATTCGAGGCTTTGAACTTGAACTTGACAACATATTCAAACACATCTCCCTGGGGAGAGATCATAATTACTCCAGCCCCTGAGCCGGTTGAAGCAGACGAGCCGTCAACTGAAACCTTCCATGTGCCGATACCATCCTCCTCTTCATAATAAGACGTTTCTACAATGAAGTCAAACAAGGCTTAGGCTTTGATTGATACCCTTGGTTTATACGTAATAACGTATTCAGACAGTTCAATCCCCCATTTAAGCAGGCGGCCAGACGTTTCCATCTTCTGCAAAGACTTCTCTAACGGCTGATTCGTTAAAATATCAATTGCATGTGCATCAACGTAAGGACGCAACTTTCGTGCGGCCACAACTACTGCGTACGCGATCTTCTCTACTAACGGGTACCGTCTCTCGACAGCATTTAAAACGTGGCTCACAAAGTAAATTGGCAGTTGGGTTTTTCGTCGTTCTACTAGGAGCACCGCTACTACCGTCTTTGCGGACGAGGAGATATACAGCTGTAATATTTCTCCCTGTTCCGGTCTTGCGATCGTGGGTAAGGACCTCAAGTGATTTTTCACAGCCTGGAACGCCTTGGATTGGTCCTTCCCCCATACGAACAGCTTGTTCTGGCGCAAGATCACGAAGAACAGTAAGGCCTTGTCAGCTGACTTGCTGATGAATCTCGTCAACGCAGCCATTCGACCAGTGAGCTTTTGTACATCTTTTATGCACTTTGGTTCTGGTAAACTAAGAATTGCCTCGATCTTATCGGGGTTAGCGTCTATCCCTCTTTCGCTCACCATGAACCCGAGAAACTTTCCTGACCGAACACCGAACACACACTTCTCCGGGTTCAACTTCACCCGGTAACGCCGAAGAGTTTCAAACTTTTCTCTCAAATCGGCGACGTAATCTGTAGCCAAACGGCTTTTCACAATTGAATCATCCACATACACTTCTTGCATTGATGAATCTCCCTGCTTTCGGTACTCGGTTTGCCTAGGCTGTGCATTTTGCTGCCGGCTGGGACCTGGTTGAGTACGATACTAAGACAATCGCCCTTTCCTTATGAGATCTTCAATGTTCTCTTTTAATTGAACACATTCTTCGGTGTAATGACCGACATCTCTATGAAACATGCAATATTTCTTCACGTCCTGGCCCTTCGTTATCATCGGCGCCGGCCGGCTCCAATCTTCTTTATTCTGGTTTATTGAATAAATTGCCGCTCTCGGGGTATTTAACTGCGTATAGCTGCTATAACGACCCAATCCCCTTGTCGGCCTTCCAGATCTCTGTTGGCCTTGTGGTTGTAACCTGCTTACCCCACCCATCTGGGCGTTTGGGCTATTATCATTTTGCCTTCTGGAGGGTTCTGCTGACGATATCTAACGGCTCTTTTTCAGCAGTTCCTCACTTTTTATGTATTCATGAGCCTTGGCAAATGCTACCCCTAAGTTTGGGAAAGACTTCCGCGACATATATTTTTTGAAATCGTTGTCACCCAGCCCATTCATCAATGCCATCACGGCAATTTCTTGCTGCAATTCGGTATGGTATTAGCCTCGTTATTGAAGCGCCTAATGAAATCTCTGAGCGATTCCTCTTTTCGTTGCTGAATAGCCATGAGCTCGCCAGATGTCCTTTGTCTTGCACTATTACTTATGTACTGACCCGTGAACAACTCCACCAGGGTCTCAAAGCAGTCAATTGACCCCGGCTCTAAATTGGAGAACCAATCCGAAGCTGCCCCGGTAAGAGTCGTAGGGAAAACTTTACACCACACAGCATCGGTGTCGGTATATAGCAACATGTGACTCTCAAAAGCAGCTACATACCGCTTAGGGTCCCCCTTACCGTCATAAGTACAAGATGGCATCTTTATTTTCTCCATTTGTTGGTCAAGTACCTCTTGCGTGAACGGAGATATCCTGGCCTCATGATTGCCCTGGCTGTCCGCCTTTCTAATCCACTAGAAACCTCATGCCGATAAGAACCTGAATCCCCCACTTGGGCGCCTCGTGTGTTTTGGCGCTCAGCCGGTATGGTTTCTCGGCCCCGGCTCCTTGACGGTTGTTGCTGTCCCGCCTGATTGAACTGACTCTCCAAGTTCACTATTAGCGGCTTTGTCGGTACATCACCCAATATCTCCCCTGCCGTTAACTCGGCTTCCTTTCTTTTCTTAGACATAGCCCGCATGACCTTAGCCGTTATCTCTAGCTCCTCCGGGGTAAACCCTTCCATGGGATCTGGGGTTACTGCTCTATTGCGGTCAGGCGTTATGGGCATGTTCGTTGTGTTGCCGTGAAGGAGATGAGTTTCATCCTCGACCACGATTTCTGGTAGGCTGTTTACAGTTTTATTCGGGTTAGCATTAAAGATACTGTTATCATATTGCCGGTTATCAACTTCCGGTATCGGTACTACAGTTTCCTTACTTCCTTCCATGACTGTGAGAGGTCCTGTTGGACGATAGAAGTTATTACTATCCCCTCCTTCTAGCGCCAATTGTTCCTGCTGAATTATGTTTCCGTTAGTGTCCGAGGGCTAGTAATGGTTTACCGTCCAATTGCTCACCTACACAGCCAATACAGATTAGCTAGCCCGGGGGTTATCCGGGAACAACCACTCCGATGCTAAAGTCAGTACCTTTGTGAGAAGAAAGTGAAAGAAGAGAGAGAAAATGTTTTAGAGAGAGAGAGATTCTACCTTTGAAATGGGGATTTGCTTGGGTATTTATAGAAACACAACCAAGCAGGTGCCACCTATACAGATAGGTGGCACACCGACCTTGTAAATAGCAGGTGCCTATGCGGCACCAAGCAACTTTCCACGTGCCAGATGGACATGCCACGTTCCGAGAAGCAGCTGTCCACGTGGCAGAGACTGATGCCGGTAAGGACATGATTTATTCAATGATTAACGAGGGCTTAAACTGCACAACACTCTTTTACCGGCTTATGATAGATGCTACCGGTATATCCCGTACACTCCGTTTACAAACGCTGGTCACAACGCAGCTGAACAAACCTTCGACAATTCGACTCCTGAATCGCAGAAATATGTGCGAAATACGAGCACAGTGAAGTGGAAATTTTTTTGAAATTTTTTCGCAAAGAAGATGAAGGGTTAAAAGTACGAAATTTGCTATTTATACTGTCCAAATGAAGCAGTTGATGTGACATTTACTGCATGAAATCCAACTGCTGTAATAAAACGCCTTTTCAAAAACACCCTACTTTGATGACTAACACGTGCCCCATTACTTTATTACATTTTCCCGCCAAATCCTGGGGAAAAAATTTCAAATAAGCGTGAAATCGTTTTCACTCCTATTTTCGGTTTTTGTCTTCAATTGAGCAAACTCCTATCGGCAATTTGCTCACTTGGGGGGCAAATCGTAGATTTTTCCGTCTTTAATTGAACCAAGTCCTATTGGCAATTTGCTCACTTGGGGGGCAAATCGTAGATTTTTCCGTCTTTAATTGAGCCAAGTCCTATCGGCAATTTGCTCACTTGGGGGGCAAATCGTAGATTTTTCCGTCTTTAATTGAGCCAAGTCCTATCGGCAATTTGCTCACTTGGGGGGCAAATCGTAGATTTTTCCGTCTTTAATTGAGCCAAGTCCTATCGGCAATTTGCTCACTTTGGGGACAAATCGTAGATTTTTCAGTCTTTAATTGAGCAAAGTACTATCGTCAATTTGCTCACTTGGGGGGCAAATCGTAGATTTTTTTGTCTTAAATTGAGCAAAGTACTATCGTCAATTTGCTTACTTGGGGGGCAAATCGTAGATTTTTTCATTTTCTCATCATTCTTGTATGGTGTATTATGCATACCAGCACCGTTTTCCATCACAAGTGAGCAAGTTAGTTTTACTAACGTCCTCACTTGGGGGGCTAGTTGTACGGGATATACCGGTAGCATCTATCATAAGCCGGTAAAAGAGTGTTGTGCAGTTTAAGCCCTCGTTAATCATTGAATAAATCATGTCCTTACCGGCATCAGTCTCTGCCACGTGGACAGCTGCTTCTCGGAACGTGGCATGTCCATCTGGCACGTGGAAAGTTGCTTGGTGCCGCATAGGCACCTGCTATTTACAAGGTCGGTGTGCCACCTATCTGTATAGGTGGCACCTGCTTGGTTGTGTTTCTATAAATACCCAAGCAAATCCCCATTTCAAAGGTAGAATCTCTCTCTCTCTAAAACATTTTCTCTCTCTTCTTTCACTTTCTTCTCACAAAGGTACTGACTTTAGCATCGGAGTGGTTGTTCCCGGATAACCCCCGGGCTAGCTAATCTGTATTGGCTGTGTAGGTGAGCAATTGGACGGTAAACCATTACCAGCCCTCGAACACTAACGGAAACAGAATTCAGCAGGAACATAAGAGAACCATGAAAAGGGAGAGACCGAGAGAGTATACATAAAGGAAAGAAATTCATACACCGATATTCAAAGTAAGACAACTCACATCGAGAAATTAAAACAAGCAGATAAATTAAAATCAGTATGCCTAATACTAATGAACAATTTTAGACAAATCGTGATAACTTTAAGGCAATAAAATGAAAATTTTCCATTTTTAAGTTTGCAGTTTCTAATTGGAAATTTTGAGACATCATGTAGAGGAAAACAATCAGAACTAAAAACAGTTGCCCTTTTTACCTCTTAGTTGAGATGGACAAATCACTCCATCTCAAAAATCAGTTTATCATTACCTGAGTACCTACTACCTAGTGTAAAATGACATGAAAATTATGATTTGTAAAATCAACAAAAACCACTGTAAAATTGCATGAATTTGATTATGAGAGAGCTTAAATCAACTTTATGACTGAGTTAACTTATTACTAGAGGTGTCAATCGGTTTTTCGGTTTGGTTTTCGGTTTGGTTTATCAGATTTTGGATTGTAACGGATCGGTTTATAACGGGTTTAAATAATTAACGGGTCGGTTCAGTTCGGTTTTAAATAAAATCGGGTCAGTTCGGTTTGGATTTTTTTAACTATGGCTTCTATTCGGGTTCGGTTCTAATCAGATCGGCCTGTAATCGGTTCGGGTCATAATTGGTTCGGGTTGAATTCAATAGTTTGAAAATGGATTTTTTCGGTTTTAAGCAAGTTTCGGGTCAAAACAGATCGGGTCCTAATCGGGTCGGGTTGTAATCGGTTCAGGTCATAATCGGTTCGGGTTAACTTTTTCAGTTTGAAAACGGGGTTTTCCAATTTAGAACGGTTTTCGAGTCAAAACAGATCGGGTCCTAATCGGGTCGGGTTATAATCGGGTCGGGTTATAATCGGTTCCGGTTGAACTCAGCCGATTTAAAACGAGTTTTGGTTCAAAACAAATTGGGTTAAATCCTAACTCACAAAGTCACAATTAATTAATAAGGATCATAAAACAAGTTGGGTTGATTGAATAGTGAGTTAAACAAATCAAGTGAGTTAGGATATAATTGAGCAGGTTATGAAGAATTGGGTAAAATCCTAACTCACAAAGTCACAATTAATTAATAAGGGTCATAGAACAAGTTGGGTTGATTGAATAGTGAGTTAAACAAATCAAGTGAGTTAGGATATAATTGAGCAGGTTATGAAGAATTGGGTAAAATCCTAACTCACAAAGTCACAATTAATTAATAAGGGTCACAAAACAAGCTGGGTTGATTGAATAGTGAGTTAAACAAATCAAGTGAGTGAGGATATGATTGAGTAGGTTATAAAGAATTGGGTTTATTAGGTCATATAGTACATATAACAAGTTATGACTCATACATTTATACTCATACACGAATTCAAATCAAATGACTTAGGTTACGACTCATACACGAATTCAAATCAGATCAAATTAAAATCGAGTTATGAGTTAAACAAGTTAGGTTGAATAGGTAACGAAAATTAGAACAAGTTGAAATTTGGTTTCAGTCATAAATATGCTCGGTTAATTAATATGAGTTAAAAATAAGTTGGGTTAATTGAATAATGAGTTGAAATGAGTCAATTGACTCAAGTCATAATCAAGTCTGGTCATATAGATAATGGATTTATCGAGTCATAAAATATTGAAATGTACGGGTACTAAACATGTCAAAATTGAATAAAGGTTTAAAGACAACATTGATCGAGTAATGAATTAGAACGAATTGAGTTGTAAACTTGTAATTGGTCAGGTTATAAACACGTTATATATTTATAGTAATAATTATAATTTATACTTTAATTTTATTAGTTATAGACTTGAATTTATATTTTGTTTTAACTAGCAAGTTAGTAAGTTACTAATAACAGTAAGCTAGTAATAGTTAGTTAGTTAGTTTGTTATAATCTCTTTAATAGTATTAAATTGAGTTATAATTCATTAATTCTCATTGGCCACTCGATAAAAACACGGATTAGAATCCATACCCCCTCATCAAAACACCCTCACAACCGCTGATTAAACTCATCTTTAATCCAATGGCCTTATTCATCTTCCCAATAATGAAACCTAATACGTAGTAAAAAAAAATCCCCTCAAAAAAAAAAAAAAAAATAACCTAATAAAAAAAAAACCCTAATCAAAATCGGTAAACTTCAACTCTGCTTCAATTTTTTTTCATTCAAACCCTATAATCACGGTTATCCTCTTCAACTCTCCTTCAATTATAACTTTAATAGCACGGTTCATCACCAATTCACCACCCAATCAGGCGATCAGCAAGAACTCACAAGGAACGCGCCTCCGCTACCCACCAATACGCAGGTAATAATTGAACTTTGAAAACCCTTTTTCTTGTCTCTTCTTTGTGTTGCTAAATTTTGCTTGAATCTATAAAAACCCAGAAGTAAATTCTTGAATATAATGCAATTTTATGTAATTCCCACAAAATTTGGTAGTGAAAGTAAATTTTGGGTCTTTGAGACATAATGTCGAACAGGTGGTGTGCATATTGTATTAGATGTATACATGAATTCTTAGGTTTTAATTTGTGACAGCTTTAAGTGATAAATTAATTACATGTTTATAGCTTTAAGTGATAAATTTGGGTTGCTCAAAACAGGTTAGTCATTGTGAATAAGGAGCCCATTGCCGGAGAAGTGGTGCGGTATGCTCTCAAAACAGAGGGGTGGCAGCGTGTGTAGTTGTGTACAAGAGAGTGGTAGGTTGAGAGGGGGAGGGTGTTCGCTGGGATGTTGGGTGATGTGAAACAGAGAGCATTTGATTTTTATAGCTAGAAAGAGAATAGGTAGAAAAATAATATGTTGCATCATCTAGAAGTAATACAAAGGTGGGTTGTGGGTATGTAAAGTAAGTCCAAGGAGAAATTAAAAATGATGTGATAAACTGATAAAAGTGATGATACAAAGTTTTCAATGAATTGAAATAATTAAGATATAATGAGTGGCTGGAAACATGAAGCCATTTTGTGGAACCTCTTCATCTTTGTTGTATCCTATGTACTATTTATTTATTTTTATTTTTTATTATTTATTTTTTTATTTATTTTTTTTGTAGAAATTTAATCTTCAATGTAAATTTTATAACACCTGAAATACTTTGGAGAAATGAAATTTTGACGATTAAATAACTAATTTTATGTCCTTTTTCTGGTTTTAAAGTGATGGATGGTCAAAATGAATTTGATGATGAAAGAGACTCATATTTTGAAACAATGGAGTCTCAAAATCAAACAGTAGAGAACCAATGCGCTACTGTCACTCCCCCAAGTTTACAAGTTGCTAAAGGTAGAGGCCAAGTGTCTAAAGGTGGACGAAGATCAGATATTTGGAAACATTTTGTTATGAGTGAAATTCTTGATGGTAAAATACCTAAACCAGGTCAAAAACCAACTACCACTTATGCTACGTGTAACTATTGTGGAGCACTTATCAAAGCAGAATCTGGCATGGGTTCTTCAACATGTAGACATCATTTTAAGATATGTCCTCATGCACCTAAAGAGGAAATAGATTCTGCTGATCAATTTTCTTTTGATCAAAAAATTTGGTTGAGTAAGTGGGCTAAAGCTGTTATTTGTCATTCATATCCTTTGCGAATGGTTGAGCATAAATATTTCAGGGAAGCAATTTCTTACTTGAATAAGAATGTAAAACATGTTTGTAGGAACACTGTTCTTAAGTATTGTATTGTTGAGCATGACCAATTCAAAGCTTTGTTGTATGATACTTTGGGTAAAATTAGTAGCAAGGTTAGTTTTACTTGTGATTTGTGGACTGCCTGTACTAATCGCGGCTACCTTACTTTGACGGCTCATTATGTGGATAATGATTGGGGTCTCAAGTCTCAAATACTGAATTTCAGATATTGTCAACCTCCCCATCTGGTTTAGAGGTGGAAAGATTTGTCTTTAATTTGATCAAAGAATGGAACCTTCAAAATAAAGTTTTCAGTATGACCGTTGATAATGCCCGTTCTATGGATGTGATGGTTGGCTTTCTTAGGAAAGATGTCACGAATTGTTCTCCTCTTCCTTGTGGAGGCAAATTTTTCCATGTTCGCTGTTGTGCTCATGTCTTGAATCTAATTGTCAGAAAAGGTTTAGAGTTTGTTGATGAAATTGTTGATAAGTTGCGTGAAGTGGTGAAATATATTGATGGCTCTGATTCTAGGCTCACTCAATTTGAGCTAGCTGTTTCTGAGGTTGAGTGTGTGTCTAATGGTAAATTGCGCCTTGATGTTGTCACTCGTTGGAATGCCACATACTTGATGCTTCAAAAAGCTTTACAAGCTAAGCTTGCAATCAAAAGATATATCAGTAGGTTTTTGGGGGTTGATTATAAACTCACAGATGATGAGTGGGAGACTATTCAAAATGTTTGCGACTTTCTCTTGCCATTTTATAACATTACCACTTTGTTTTCTGGTTCTCAATGTCCTACTTCTAATTTGTATTTTGAGAATGTGCTTCTTATTGAGTATTATATCACCGAAGCTCATAAAGACCTTAAGCTTGCGCCTATGGCATCAATGATGTTGGAGAAGTTTGAGAATTATTGGGAGGATTATTCTTTAATTCTTTCAATTGCTGCTGTTCTTGACCCTCGTTATAAGATTCAACGTGTGAGGCAATTATACAACTTGTTATACGTTGGAGAGGCTGTTGACGCAAAGGTAAAAAGGGTAATGGATTCTCTTATTGAAATGTATTCTTTCTATTCTGCTCAACAACCTACTTCTAGTTCAAGGGAAAAATCCAATACACCATTTAATGAATTTAATAATGGTGATGATGATGGCGGTAGGTTTCTTGCATTGTCGGCCGCATATAAGGTGAATATTTGTTTTAATTAGTTTATTAATGATTTTGCATGTCTTATCTTGTATTAATTGATTAAAATATTTTTTGTCATTATTTTAGAAGTGTGGTGCTACCGATGATGATGATGATTCAATGGGGAGCCTAACTGTTGATCTTGATGCTTATTTGGCCCTACCTCGAAAAAAAGTAGCAAAGGGAGAAAAATTTGATATTCTCCAGTTTTGGAAAGGACAAGTTGAGTTGTATCCTACATTATCTCGTGTTGCTAGAGATGTTTTGGCCATTCCTATAACATCTGTTGCTTCTGAATCTTCATTTAGCATGGGAGGTCGTGTTTTGACGAAGTATAGGAGTGCTCTTCTTCCCAAAAATGTAGAGATGTTGGTAACCATTCAAAATTGGTTTCTTGATTATGATACCGATATTGATGAAGATGTTCTTGAAATTGGTAAAGAAGTGTCAAATGAAACTGATAGTGCAGCATCAAATTAGTATTTTGTTGTCTCTTCCACTTGGTGCCACTAACTTGCTGGTTATGCTCTTGTTTCCTTTTTTCTTTTTTTTTTTTTTTTTTTTGGCTTTTGCTCTACTTTTTTTGCCATGGAATATTTATGATTTCTTATGTTAGTTATAGTTATGATTTCTTATTCACATTTTATTTTAGTTACTCCGTCTTTAATTTTAGGGGAAGAGATGTTTGCTTTGTTTTACACCGTGTTTTTTACTCTTTAAATTACTTCTTCCTAGGGAAGAGTTAGAGTTGCAATTGAGCAAGGCACGTACTTATACATCTGTTGATCTTGATGTGCAGCTGATTTTTTGGTTGAGGTTCCTGATGCATCTGTTTCTGCTGCTATTTTTGGTTGCTGCTACTCCACTGCCTTGTGGATGTTCCTCTAGTGATTGAGTGTGGTTGCTGCTGCTGCTCGACTGCATTGTGGATAATTTTTGCTTTATATAATTTCTGCTTAGTTTTCTAAAGTAAATTTGCTAAGTGGTTGGTGTTTTTGTTTACTGATTTGTGGATCTTACTACTACCTAATAAACAGGTTACTATTGTCACAGGACTTCGTATAAATTCTATGGTTGATACACTCTTGTTTTGAGAGAATCTGATACTTGGGGACCTTGTGTTTTTGATCTGTCACCAAAAATGACAAAGAATTGCTTTATTTATCTACAATGAAAGTCTTAGAACTCTTTAAACTGAAGCTAATGAGAGCCATTCATTTGTGATTTAGCCTTCATCAGCCATTAGGCATTAGATTATTCAGTTACCAACTTACCATACATTGACAAAATTAATTTTTCATAGGTGATTTTATTAATATGTTACTAGTTTTGTTTCACCTCAAGATACTTTAGTTACACTTTACTTAGTTTCTCAATTTACTTTAGTTAGTCTCTCAATTAACTTTTTACTCTTACCAAGTTAATAAATTATGAGATAGTCATGTTGTCGTCTGTTTATCAAAGTATCATGATTTGAGTGTTTTTTTTTTATTTTTTATTATAATAAATATAATCTAAAGTTAGCTATAATTTTCAGATTTTTTTAATACAATATATATTATCCAATAAGCCATTACTCATAAAAGGAATTTATATAGGGTTAACGATTTGGTCATAATAGGTTATGGACTTATGGGTTATAACTTGATCAGTCATAATCGGTCACAGGTTGTAAACAGTTCGGTCATAACCGGTTACAGGTTGTAAACGGTTCGGTCGCAATCGGTTACAGGTTGTAAACGGTTCGGTCATAACTGGTTATGGGTTATAAACGGTTCGGGTTAATCAGGTTTTTGTCGGGTTTTAACAGTTTCGGTTTACACTAGGTTGGGTTACTATCGGGTTCGGCAGTACTCGGTTTGGGCTGTTCTCGATTTCGGGTTGCATCGGTTCGCTTTAAAAACGGGTACGGTTTCTTAAAAGTTTTCAAACATTTGGATCGGTTCAGTTTCAGGTTTTATAAAATCGGGTCGGGTCAGTTTACGGTTATAACATAACGGGTTGTTAACGGTTCGGTTCCTTTTCGGAACAGTTCGGAGTCACCAGTTCGGGTCGGTTTTTGACAGCTCTACTTATTACTCTTATTACTTAAATCATATTTTATTTTCATCCAACACAATAAATTTCTCCGTATTACATTTCATGAAGACGTACCATTAAAAAACCTTAGGTGAACAAAGGCCTCTTTATCCTAAGTCTTATCAGGAAATGAAATCGTACTTGTTAATTAAGTATGATTATTGTTCTCTTCCATGTGTATGAAAATAAGATTTCTTCGAAATGATGCTTGCTTTACGCCTTTACCAATATGATCATGTGGAAATGCATGCATGAAGGACAAATAAACCAAATACAGGTTTACTACAATTATGAAAGAACAGCCGATAAAAGAGAAATAGAAAAACAAAGGAAAGATGGCCATACTATTTTAATAGGTAATTTGGAGCCTCAGTGATTACGAAAGCTGTTGTCGACATAGCAAGGTGCAGCAATTAATAGGTAAGAAAAAACAAGAGATCAACAGTTGTCCTAAGAACACAAAAATCATACAGGAGAATGTCACTCACCCGGATATAAGATTATGCTTAAGGATTTTTGAATTCAGCGTCATCCAGTTTCCGGATCTAATCAAAGCAATTAACAGCGTCAATGCTACTTATGGCCTGGGAAAGCAGTATATGAAAGAATTCAAGACCCAGGATCCAATCAAAACCACTATAAAACTTGCAGCATATTTCATGTATTCAGAATTGGTATAGTCAACCAAGCCAAAGGAAGGTTCTTGTAAAAAAACCAACATTTGAGGAGACAAGAAGAAGCATAGCTTAAAAGCTTTAAACAAGTAAAAATGTAAAATCCAATAGTAGCACACACATAATCTAGACAGATTCGGAAAGCCAGATTCATTACAGTGTCCTATGACATCAGAAATTTCCCTAATTCAATGACTAACAAAGCATTTCAACTCAATTAGGTTTCTACTTCAGTAAATTAAAAGACCTCAGAGGGTTCGAATGGATATCTAAATACAGTCTCGTGTGCATTCAGCTCTATGCACAGAAATACTCCAATATTATAGCACCAATTGAATTTACAGTCCTCGCTATAGAAAGGGTATCATATCATCACATTAAGAAACAAAGTATACATCAGTTGTTATCTGCTATTAGGATTCATGTGTGACAAGGGATCTGCAGAACGAAGCATGCAAAGTAGCATTTCCTCTTAAACCTCGCTGCCTAAGACCCACAACCAAGGATATCATAAATAATGTATCACTTTGTGCTTTTATTAGCGTATCCAGTTGATAACAGCAGCAAATAATTCAGGCAATAACTTCATTGTCATGTGAAACTTCAGCAAAGAAAACGTCACCAGATTTTCCCATGTGATCATATGAATGAATCAAATGTTAAGATGAAAAATTTAGCTCGTGATCATCCAAAATAGTCAGCAGATATCTACTCTACAAACTTCTAAAGCTTGAACCAATCAACAACAAAAGACTATAAAAAGGCCAAAAATACAAAAAACTTCATACATGTATGAATAAGCAAGGCTGGTTATAGGTTATAAACAGATAAATTGTACATGACCTTGCAATGATTAAATATCTGTTCTAACTAATTTAATCATATGGTAACTGATTACATATCTGTTCTTACTAATATACTTCAAACCTGATTAAGCATATGGTGACGAACATAATTCTGATGTACTAATTTAATATATATTACATGAAAACTCATGGCATGCTGAATAATTGTCTCCCGATTCTTGGACTCTTAGGTTGGGCTTAAGGTGCAAAAATCTAACACAAATAATACCATCTTACTTTATTGTGTACTGCATCACAATATAATGAGTACCCATAATCCATAATAAGAGATTCCTTCACTACACAAACCAAGGTCACTTAAGCAAATAAGAAATACTCCGTACAATATATCAGTAGCAAATAAAATTAATACAGACATTAAAAAAACACCATAGTTTCACCACCAGAACAAACATTAAGTGGTCACAAGTCCAAGATTAGTTAGAACAGATATATGAGCAGAATAATCATACAAAAATCACAAATGTAACCAAGTCTTTTGTATCACCAATATAAGAAGGAATTCAAAAGAAATAAATGACTTACACTAAGATTTATTAGATTCAAGGTCCTCCGTCAAACAATCCATCATGTCTGCAAAACATTAAAATAACAATTATTAGATTCAAGGTCCTCCGTCAAACAATCCATCATGTCCGCAAAACATTAAAATAACAAAACAAATACTCCGTTAATCCCAAAAGTTATAGTATTGCCAGTCCAAGAGCTCAAAATTTTCTACACCACAGCAGATATCTTACGAAATTAAGCAAGATAGATCAACAAAAGGTACTACTCCAAAATCGACAGAGCCATACGTGAAACTTGTGAATCCTAATAAAAAGTCTATCAGTCATCCTTTTGAACCCGGCTTGTCAATGATGTCATCGTGCTCTTCAATGTACACATTCTATCCAAATTCCAGCTGTTAATCTGGCATAATTCTTACCAAAGTCACAATTCTAAAGTCAGGCAAAAACATCGAATGCATCATAATCGATCCTACAAGGGTTAAGACACCGCCTATGATACCCTTTAGAATTAACAACTGAACTTATCATTGCTTTCAATTCAACTCCAAGCAGTAAAAAAAATGCATAAAGCAGCAGAGTACAAATTTTAACTAGGTAATACTTCTTTTCATACACTTCCACATCTATTAAAGGAACTTGTCAAATTTAGTTCAACACCACAAAAAAATTGCAAAAGGTTGCTAATTCAAATAGAAAGAAAAGCCAAAAACAGAATGATTTCCTGGCCAAAAATGGGGTATTCTAGGTCCCCAACCACATGTTAAATTCTTATGGCCTAAAATATATCAGCAAAATCACTCCGGTCGTACAATATTTCATCAATATACATAGCAGTAATTTTAAATAACTGTTCAGTAATCCATCTTAGAAGAACCACAAACATGAAGTGAAAAGCTAAACGATGCCTTCATGTTACAAGGTAACGCCCGCATTTAAACATGAATGGACAAACATATCCTCACTTGTATTCCACGTTTTTCTTCCCTCTAACTCATTGTGACATTCTCTCCTCCTAACAAACCACCACCGGCCGAGGGCGAGGTTATCAATATTATCAATTGTATAATCTTTAAGATGTTCACCAACTGTAACTATTAATTCAATAATCCAACTTAGAAGAATCATATGTACTGACAAATAAATTAATGATGAGCATTATCAAAACTTGAAATCAACTAAACAGAAACCTCAGAAATTCAGCTTTAAAAAAAAACCGATAATTGAAGTGGAAAATCAAACAATTGTTAGCAAAAAACATAAACCTAAACAATCTATCATCGCCTTGAAAAATCAAAATCACACACAACTAAGCAATTATCAATTAATCACAAATCTAAAATCAAATTTATAGACTTTAATTAAATCTGAAGCTTAAACTGAACCCTAAACTTTACAAGCAAAACGGCCACTTTGATTTTTGAAACGCCCAGACGGAAGCTCCAGAACCAGCAACAATAGATTTTTGCAAGATGATAGTCTTATTTTCTGTAGAGCGACTTCTAGGAATGCAATAGATTAAAACCCTTACTAGATAATTTCTGCAAGATTTCTTATCAACTAATTAATTTTCATAAATCGTAAATAATTTTTTCAAAAGAAAATCCAAATTTAAGGTGTATCAATTTAGCTACTCATTTTAAGTTTATAACATGACGCCTAAATGGCTAAATAATGTTTGGGTCGCTATCGGGAGTACATTTTAGCTCTTACATTCCCAAGAAAGAAGATTATGATTTTTATATTCTTATTTTCCATAAAATTGAACATAGAATCCGGGAATTGGGCTTTTTTTTTTTTTTTTTTTTTTTTTTTTTTTTTTTTTTTTTTTCCTTTTCCTAACACCATAGTTTAAGGGTCTGTTCTCATTGACTGAACTGAATATTTAATAATAAAAGGAAATTAGGAACTGAAATGAGCTGAAAATAAACGTATAAGAACAGGCTCTAATTCAGAGCAATTTTGAGGCTCTCCCCTCCTAATTGTGCTCATCTCTTCTCTCTTGCCAATTGATCTTGCTTCTAAGATTGCAAACAAAAAAAATTAAACAATACGCCACTAGTATCTTGGGAGAGTTCAGTTCTGATTGACTGAACTGAACTGAACTAAATATTTTATAAGAGAAGGAAATTAGGAACTGAACTGAAAATAAACGTATAAGAACATACCCTAATTGAGAGCAATTTTGAGGCTCTCCCCTCCTAATTGTGCTCCTCTTTTCTCTCTTGCCAATTGATGTTGCTTCTAAGATTGCAAACAAAAAAAATTAAACAATACGCCACTGGTATCTTGGGAGAGTTTGTAGACTAAAGATTGCAAAAGAGTTGGGTCTTCACCGTACCTTACCCACTAAATAAAGCTTTTATAACTAAATTAAGTTGGAAAATCATGACACATCCTACTAACCTTTGGGTAAAAGTCATTAAACATGAATATTTGCATAGGACTTCCTTTTTGAGTATGAACACAATTCAAACGAATCTCACATATGAAGAAAGATCCTTTCACAACGAGAGATTCTGCAAAAGGGTCTCTATTGGAAAATAGGTGATGGCAATGACACACTAGTAGAAAAAGTGCTATTTGTAACGCCCTACTAGTAACTGACATAAATTATATTAGTTACAAAAAGAGTATTAGTAACTGACATAGATAATGCGGGTGACAAATAAACTAGTATTAGTAACTAGCATAACCAAGGTCAGTTACAAATAGTAGGTCAATGATAGGCTGACCAACTTTTAGTAAGGGGCATAAAAAATGTCAGTTACAAATAATATGTCAAACTTTATAGACCTTATTAATTGTAAGGGGCTTTATTAAGGCCGGTTACTAATATTAGCGCCCACTACTCACGCTTCACTTGTATTTTTTTTTTTTAAATTTTAAACAAAAAATTAGTTGTTTTTTTTGTTTTATTTTTTAGGAAAATGAAATAAAAAAAATAATTGGTACTTGCCTACTAGTCTGCGCTTCTTTTGCCTACACACCTTTATTTACTTTTTTTTTTTTTTTTTTTTTTTTGGTTTTTACTTATCCAGAATACCCCCAATTCCCAATTTTACAAAACGAAAACATTGAAGAACCCTAACTTCTTACTGACTTCCTCTCCCCTCACTCTCATTCAAGGACCGGCGCTGCTCTCAGATCGACGTTGGCCGCGTCCCGCCGACGGCCGATCGGTGTTCGCCTGCTTGCCTTTAGCCTTCTCTGAGTTCTCTCTCTTCGACAAAGCAAAACTCTAGTCTCCAAGTTTAGTTTTTAATTAATCTATTTTTTTTCAATTGTTAATTGAAATTGTGAGTTCATTCATTTGTGAATATGTGATTTTGTGAATGTAATGTATTTTGAATATTATAGGTGTGCGCCTTGATTCGAATTATGAACCTTAACTTTTTCTACTAGTGACATTTACTTTTGGCTCGATAATTAGGTAGCTAATCAAAGTCTTTTAGAAATCCTCCACTTAGATGGAACCCAAGTCAATCTTAGACAATACTGTATCACACTTTATCTTATCCAATAAATAGTGGCCTAGACAAAAATTATAACCCTTGCTTTCTGAAAACGAAATAGCACAAAGCATGGGCATTCAACTATCATTTAATGATATGAAAGACACTCCCGTGTAGGGCCTCACTACGCATGGTAACTTCTTAGTTAAGTCAGCCACATGATTAGCTCATAATCTAAATCTAAATAATGAAGATAATAATTGGCCCCATCAGTGAATTTGGAAAATTGATATTCCCCTCCCCCGAAAACAAAAATCCAGATTTTCTTATGGCAAATATTCCATAATAGTTTATGTGTTCGAGACACACTTTATAAAAGGAAGATTATCCCACTGATAATATGCCCGGTTTCCAATCATCAAAATGAAACAATTAATCATTTTTTTCTCAATTGTCAAAGAATTAAAGAAATTTGGGATCTTTCTCTAATAAAAAAAGTGGTTAGAACACTATACGATCTCTTCCGTAAGTTTAACTGATACTTTACAATTTCTAAGAAAACATCCCAACACTATAAGAAATCTATCTTTCTCATCATCTGGAGTACGTATTTGGAAAGAACATAATGCTATATCTTTCGCAATGAGTACTTTGAATGTTTAAGGATTTACCATAAAGCGCAGTTTGTGTTCAATGAGTAGTGCCAAAGATCTCTCTTAGATTCCTTTTTCTCTATGAGATCTCCCATTTCGAGAGGCCACATCCAATTTTCCCACACTCTCTCCTCATCAGTCAATCTTGTATCTACACCTCCGATCAACTTCTTCAAGCTCAAGTTCGATGGGTCAGTTCGCAACAACTCAGCAGCAGCATGAATATCATTAGAGACAATAGCGATGCAATTCTTAAGACTTATACTTTCAACTCAACAACACCAAAGCATTCATTGCAGAAGCTACAACTCTTCATAAAGGAGTCCAACTAGCTCTTCATTGCTACATTCAAAATATTCAAACTAAAGGTGATAATCTTTTAGTCATCAACTTAATAAAAGATATTTGGACAGTCCATTGGCAGATTGAGCATGTTATCAAAGCCACACATTCTCTCTTTTCTCAGTTTCATTATTGGAGCATCCAACATATCTATTAGGAGGAAAATCGCGGAGCAGATTGGATAGCTATTGTGAGACATTTAGCTCATGATACCATGAATATTAATGTTTGTAATAATTCTAGTTTGTTCTCTATTATTTTTGTTGATACGTTAAAAGTACCCTTCGTGAGGAGGGCATCCTAATGTCTTTTTTTTTTGTTCTTTTTTAAATCTTACAATATATATAAAAATTAGCCGGAGTATTATTCAACCTGTAATGACTTACTCGCACTAATGGGGCTATTGTTCAACCTCCAGAGCTAGAGCATGAATAGACATACTTTGGTTGTTTCATGAGTTAGTTCCATTTTCCCAAATTGTATCTCAATTACCCTTTAATCGGTACAATGGAAGCTTACCAAAATATAGAAAATGGAGCAATTGATTTTAGACATTTTAATTAAAAAATGTGAACGCAACACAATCGGTTGGTCTGCATGCCAACATGTAAAATTTTTAATCAATTAAAGGTTTAAAGAATCTCAAGCGTATCCACGTATAGCTACATAACGAAATTTCTTTTTTTAAAGCTCGTTTTAACGACAAGTAACTACACTTGTGTCTATCTGTTATAGATCATTACCTTAAGCAGCAAGGGTATCCATATATAGCTACATAACAACATGCTTTTTATAAAACTCGTTTTAGTGACATATTGACATGTGTCTATCAATTACATACTCCGTATCATTACCGTAAGCACTAACAAAAAAAAATTTAAAATCAAAAGCATTCACATTGAATTAAAAAAAGTTGGATAAATTGGATAGAGTAGAAAAAAAAAGAAAAAATTGGATAGGATCGGGGATCAAAGAGGTTTTAGGTCTAAATGAGTCAACGCCCAACACCTTAAAAGCAAAACACATACCGTAAAATACTCCATTTCATAATTCATCCTACTATAAAACTCACATTCATATCAATCCAAAACCTTCAATCACAAATTCAGATGTCAATTCAATTTTAAAAATGCCTGCTTTTTTTTTTCTTCCTGGAATTGAATTTATGTATGATGTTGTAAACCTGATTAAACTGATTTTTGCACTTTTGCTAATTCAAACATTTTTTTTTTGCACATTAATCTAAATTTGGCTGATGATATTGCTCGTGAATAGTTTATTCAAAGATTAAAAAGAATACATGTGAAATTTTGTTAATCATTTGTTTTTTTCAAATACTTTTTACTTGAAGAAATTAATATTAAATATATGCATTGCAATCCGTACAATAATCTCATGAATAAAATAACAAAGAAATGGTATTTAATAGTTAGTGTCTAATGCGGTAGTGTCACCTAATGTGGTATATTTTTTCCGTCTCTAAAAGTTCTTCAATTTTTGATATTCAAAGCACGATTAGGGTTTTGTTATATGATTTGGTGAAGCTTTGTTAATTGATGAGTTAGCCTATCTATGTAATCAGAATATCAAAATCACAATTTGTCTTCATATCTCTCAGTGTGATTTCAACAATATTTTGCATATTAGCATGCAATTGCACCCAAAAGTAAAGCATGATCTAAAAGAATATCAATTTGATTAATGAGTATGGATCTTATTCTTCCAGGATGCGCGAGCATGGATCATTTGAATTCAGGATTCAGGAGAACGGATTTCAACTTGAATGAGGAACCGCCGTATTTTACTAGATGGGGTAGAAAAGCTAGTGGTAATTTTCTAGCTGATAGACTCGGCGTTTTACCTGATGAATTGTTAATTCATATACTTTCTTTGCTTCCCACCACAGATGCTGTTGTTATGTCCATTTTGTCTAGGAAATTGAGAAGTGTTTTCCCTTTGATTACAAGCCTCGACTTTGATGATTCACCTATATCCCATTGTTTGAAACATCCCAATCGTATTGATCGTTTCCCTGCATTTGTGTCCTTTGTTATCAAAGCCATCCAGGCATACCAGTCTGAACATCTCAGCAGGTTTAGACTTCGAATTGGAAGGGACTTTGTTACCAGGTCCTTTTCGGGGTGCACAATTGAAGGTAAGGGTCCATGTGATAAATGTTGTTTCCCTGACTTGAAATTCCCCCTGCTTAATGCATTGATCGGTTTTCCATTAAGCCATCAAGGCCTTAGGGAGCTTGATCTCCGCATTCAGGTGAGGTCACCGGGCGAAGATCAGCTGCCCTCAGCGATTTTCACTTGTGATACACTGGAGGTATTGAAGCTTGATGTCAATCTTGGTCTTCATCAAGTTTTCACCATGCCATTCTTCCATCTTCCAAAGTTGAAAGTATTTCACTTCACCACTTCCCTTGTTTCTGAGAAAGACTTTCTGAATAAGTTAGTTTCAAGCTGCCCTTTACTTGAAGACCTCACGGTGCAAGCCTGGTGGAAGGATTTTCCTTTTACAACTGTATCTTCGCCTTCTCTTCGAAGACTTTGTTTAAAATTGCATCAACGTCATGCAGAGGAGAACAGTAACTCCTTGCATTTAAATACTCCTAACTTGAAAAGTCTTGCCTACCATGGTAACTTAGCAGTACACTACGAAATCCAAAACATGCAGTGTCTTGTGAAAGGAGAAATCAGCATAGACAACTTTGGATATGCTTCCGTAGGTCAGGAAGTTGATGATCCTGTGCAGAGAACACTTAGCCTTATCAGACCTTTGTCTAATGTTCAACATTTATCTATGGCAGGCTTGTGTATGCAGGTTTGTCTCAATCTCTCTTCTAGCTTAATTACCTTTTCTGGTCCTATTTTTTAAAAAATTATTATTGCATGTATTGTATGAACTGTTAAAATTGACTGATTGCTTGTGAATCTTTGGGTGAAGATTCTAGATTTTTATAGAGTAAAGGATTATTTGCCCGTGTTTCAAAATTTGAAACATCTAGAGCTGGGTTGTCGACAATTTTGCTACTGGGATAAAGTGTTGATGGCATTTCTTAATTGCTCCCCTGTCTTAGAAACTCTTGTTTTTCCAGAGTTCAGTGTGCAATATCTTCTTTATTTGGTATTATACTGACATACATGAAATGAAATTTTGGCAATGGTGTAACAAAATTAATTGATTGTCTATTTGTCTTCTGCCTCACAGGGAATGATTTACGAAAACAAGAATATGGATGATTTTGAGCGATTGAAGTTGGAACAAGAGTTTTGCAGTACAACTAAAGAGATCCCTTCGTGTTGCAGGTCTCATCTCAAAAAAATTGTGATAAAGAAATACATGGTGACAGAACGGAAGAAAAATTTGATCCAGTTTCTGCTGAGACATGCTTTAGTATTGGTGGAATTGCACATATATGTATACCAATCCCCCTGGAGGACTTGGCCTCCAATTGAAGATCGGAAATGTTCGCTTATAAGAACAACGCGAAAGTTACCAAGGGCATCATCCACCTGTTTTATTAGAATTTTTTAAGAGCCAGCCCCAGTTAATCTTACTGATTGACGTCAATCTAATGGCATTATTGTAATATTGGTGAACAGTACTCGATGCTCCAAGTCTTACGGCTAGGACTATAAAGCAAGATTACATATATTTAACTCCGTATTATTATAGATGAAGTACATGCTCAAAAAATAAACAATATGTATGGTGAGGAGCATAATTAGCCTCATAGCATAAACATGGTAAGATATTCTAATTCTATGCAGTGCAATTAAATTGTTGAGGCCAGTCTTATTCAATTTTGTGTTTTTGTTGTTGCTGTTGTAGCAATGTTATTCTTTTTGAGTACTTCTATTTCAACTTTATTTTGGTTAGCTTTCTTGGGTTATCAATTGCAAATGGTTGTTTATTGACTCAACAAGCAAAGGTTAGTGCTTGTTTGGTCGCAAGCAAATAGTGGGGGAAGCGAGACTTCTTAGGAATTTCACGATTTTATTAACTTTGCAGCTGTTCCAGTCTCTGTAGGGATGCCAGTAACGAGTATGAACATCTGAAGGAATGCCTAGTATTTACGTTATGAAGATGGCAATGGTCAAGCCAAACAGTGAGAATGGATACCAGAAAAGTGATGGTGATTATGCAACCAAATACATACTCATCATCATGTATTTGATGCTGAAATTAAGCTATTAAGCCTGCTACTGTTGCAACAACTGCATCTACTGAGACTGCTTTGAGCCTTTGAGGTATGTGGTCAAAGTGCGAGTATTTAGACTTGTAAGAAGTACACCAAATTGGGTAAAACCGTAAAAGAGTATAGAATAGACTTCGATTAAACTGAACTTAACTGAAAACTTTAACACGAATTTGTGTAAGTAAATATGTCCTTTTATTTAGAGTAGTTCTATAAAGTTTCATATGATTGAGAGACATAGTATGTGTTTACCAACCATAACTTAGGGTAAATGTTTAAATACAAAGAGCTCGTTGGTAAATTTGACAGTAATGAGGTGGGCAGCAAGGAGTTCTGAAGCAATCTTCCAACACAGCGGCACATTTGAGTGCTCCGTTTTCATTTGGCCTTTCAATCACCAAAATTTCTTCCTTAATTATGGTTGGTAACTTAGCATCTACCATCATCTCTTGCTTTCCTTAACTATGTCCATCGGAAGTCTGCATCAAAAAAAAACTATGTCCATCGGAAGTCACCAATTCAAGGGTATTGCTTCCTGCTTGCGAACTTGCCAACGCCGGAGCTAAAACAAATATGTTTATAGTCAATTCAGATCATGTCATCATGTCATATTATATCATATCACGTGTTATATTTCTTTAGATCTAATAAATATCATTTTCGGTTTGATAAAAAAGTGTTAGATACTGTAAACTCCTTCGATCGGAGTGTATTCCATTAATCAATATATATAGGGTTACAAACATGAGTCCTAATCACATTAGGAAACTCAAAAGATATTTACAAATATTCACAAAATATATCTCCCACTATAACAGAATAACTAGAATATCTATCGTATATTCTATCACACCCCCGCAGTCATAGCGGGAGGAGGTCGTACGCTGAGACTGGATTTGAACTCCAGAAATAGTTGTCGAGGGAGGCCTTTCGTGAAAATGTCAGCAAACTGATAACGAGAGGGAACATGCAGCACCCGTACTTGCCCCAACGCCACCTTTTCTCGAACGAAATGAATGTCCATTTCGACGTGCTTGGTGCGTTGGTGCTGTACGGGATTATGAGATAAATATATTGCACTGACATTATCACAATAAACAACAGTAGCCTGTCGGAGTGGGCAATGTAACTCCAAAAGAAGATTACGAAGCCAGCAAGCCTCGGCAACAACATTTGCGACGCCCCTGTATTCTGCCTCTGCACTTGATTTAGAAAGAGTAGGCTGACGCTTCGAAGACCAGGAAATAAGATTGTCCCCAAGAAAACAACAATAACCCGAGGTCGAACGACGAGTGTCCGGGCACCCGCCCCAATCAGCATCAGTATAAGTAATCAAGTTTGTAGGAGATGAAGGATATAAGTGTAACCCGTGATCAATGGTACCCTGAATATATCTTATGATGCGTTTCAAAGCATCAAAATGAGCTTGTCTAGGATCATGCATGAATAGACAAACTTGCTGAACTGCATATGTAATATCAGGGCGAGTAAAAGTAAGGTACTGTAAAGCACCTGCAAGACTGCGATAGAGTGTTGGATCATGAAACTGAGGGCCAGAATCTGCACTGAGTTTGGATTGAGTATCCACTGGGGTTGCCGCGGGTTTACAACTAGCCATACCTGCGCGCTCTACAATTTCCTGTGCATATTTTTGCTGAGAAAGAAATAAATATGAAGGAGTACGAGTAACAGCTATACCCAGGAAATAATTCAAAGGACCTAAGTCAGTCATCGGAAACTCATTCCGTAGGTGAGAAATAATTTTCTCACGAAGCCGATCAGAGGAAGTAACCAACACAATATCATCAACATATAGTAGCAAATATGCCACATCACTTCCGTGCCGGAAAGTGAATAAAGAATTATCACTTTTAGCAATGACAAACCCCATCTGCAAAAGATAGTTAGCAAATCGCTGATACCAAGCTCGTGGAGCTTGTTTTAGACCATAAAGAGCCTTGCGAAGTCTGCAAACATAATCTGGAAAACGCTTGTCAACAAACCCGGGGGGTTGATGCATGTAAACACACTCATTCAAATCACCATGTAGAAAGGCATTTTTCACATCAAGTTGGTGAATAGACCACTTACGAGCCATAGCTAAACTCAACACTGTACGAATAGTGGCCGGTTTAACAACCGGGCTAAAAGTTTCATCACAGTCAACTCCTTCAACCTGTGACCTGCCATCACAAACTAGACGAGCTTTGTGTCTTTCAAGATCACCATTAGCATTCAATTTATGTCGAAATAACCACATACAATTGACAACATTCACCCCCGTTGGCCTAGGAACCAATTCCCATGTCCCCGTTTCAATTAAAGCACCATATTCATCACGCATCGCTGCATTCCAATTAGGGTCAGAAAGAGCCTGTTTGTGATTTTTAGGTAAAGGAGAACGGTGTAAGGTGGTGCTAGGTGGGGAAATGGTTAAGCCATATTTTGGATTGGGTTTGAAAATCCCATGTTTGGATCTAGTTTGCATTTGTGGGGAATTTGGAGGTGGTCTAGTTGGTGTAATTGGCGTGAGACCTCTAAGGGGAGGAGGAGTGTAAGTATTTGGGCTTGTAGATGAAGGAGGAGAAGGTTGAAGGGGTGAGTTGGGCCGAGAATCCGGCTGGGCCGAAGGAGAACCAGCATGCGCTGGTGGGGAATGGGCTCGCTGCCCTTGCTGGGCCGTGGGTAAGCCAGCAGAAGCTGGGTTGTGGGAAGGCAGTGTAGGCCGCAGCCCGGGTGTGGCAAAAGAGGTTGGGCCGCAGGTCCCTTGTGGACTAGGCTGCCTATTGGGTTGCCGTAACACATTATGAAGGTGAAATAAGGGGGATGGCTCACAATCAACTAAAAAATCATAATCTGAAGTTCGAAATTGTGTGATGTTCCGAAATGGAAAAATATGCTCATCAAAAGTGACATGACGCGAGATTATAATTTTATTGGTTGAGATATCTAAGCACTTGTAACCCCTATGTTCGGAAGGATACCCAAGAAAGACACAAGGTTTGGATCGAGGTGCTAACTTGTGTTTGGCCGTGGCGGAGAGGTTAGGAAAACAGAGACACCCGAAAACTCGAAGGTGAGTGTAGGATGGGACAATGCCAAATAAAGCTTGAGCAGGAGTAATTTTATTGAGTGTTTTGGTAGGCATGAGGTTCAACAAATAAGTAGCCGTGTCAAGGGCATGACTCCAAAAGGAAGGTGGGAGAGAGGCATGAAAGAGAAGTGTACGTTTAATATTATTAATCGTACGAATCATGCGTTCAGCTTTGCCATTTTGTGATGATGTGTGTGGACAAGAAAAGCGAAAAACCAATCCATTTTTGACACAGAAAAGTTTGAACGAATCATTATCAAATTCGCGACCATGGTCGCTTTGGAATGACTTTATGGGACGCTCAAATTGGGTAAGCACATATTGTCGAAAATTAAGGAAGGTTTGAAAAGCTTGAGATTTATAGACAAGAGGAATAGTCCACACATAATGAGTGAAATCATCTAATAGAACTAAATAATATTTATGTCCTTTTTCACTACGAATAGGAGAAGTCCACAAATCAGCATGAATAATCTCAAAAGCAGAATAAGTAGTACTATTAGAATCATAAAAAGGCAAACGAGTATGTTTTCCCAACTGACAACCTACACAAGTAGTGGAGTCTTGCTCCTTATTACAATCAATAAAATTATTATTCCTAAGAAAGCTCAAGGTTGGCGCTCCAGGATGTCCTAAGCGGTTATGCCATGTGGAATGGGATAAAGCTGTGAGTGAAGTAGCTAGACAAGTTGATGGTGTTTTTGTGACTGGATAAAGGTCCCCCGCGCTATTACATCTGGTTATTAGTCTCCCCGTTCGTAGATCCTTCACAGAAAAACCACTAGGGTCAAATTCTATAGACACAGAATTATCAGAAGTAAATTTTCGAACGGAAATTAAGTTTTTAATAATTTGGGGAGCTAAATAAACATCACGAAGGGATAGGGATTTATTTGCAATGCTAGAGTGACCATAACCCGTAATTGGAATGCGTTGACCGTTTCCCACTTGAATAAAATTATTAGTGCTTAAATTAAAAAGGGGTAAGAGAATACCGGCATTGTTAGTCATGTGGGAAGTGGCCCCGGAGTCCATGTACCAAGACGGATCATAGTTTTGAAGGCTCATTGTTGCAAAAGAATTTCCAAGCTCGGTGGGAGTCATTGCGGACCCGTACTCCGACCCTTGTGGCTGAAATTGATGCTGCTGTTGCGGATATGGCCCAGAGAAATAGGCCTGTGGGGGTCTGCTTTGCTGCTGGGCCGTAAACCCAGGCCTTGGAGGAGCCCACTGCTGCGGGTAAGGGCAGGGAGCAAAGCCCCATTGTGGAGCTTGAGGCTGGGCCTGGTTAGTACCAGCCCACGCAGGAGCACCCCACGACGGAGTCTGTTGCTGCTGCTGTGGCTGGGGTTGCTGCTGCTGTTGTGCCGTTCCCCGGCCACGGCCTTTGCCCCGGCCACGGCCGCGGCCCTTGCTCCGGCCACCGGCGCCGCTACCCCTGCCGGCTGTAGAGTTCTGCTGGGCCGGGGGTGCGGTGGTTGATCCAGACGTGTTCGAATTGGTGGTCTGAGCCACGAAGGAAGAGGCTTGAGCAGTGGTGTCATTAGCACGCCTTGATTCTTCAAGTAACAACCGAGAACGTGCAATTTCGAAAGAGGGAAGAGGGTCCGTTTGTTGTATCATTGCAGCAACCGTATCAAAATCAGTGTTAACGAGCCCCGAAACCAATCGAATAACCATCTTTTGCTCCGACACCGGTTGATCAACATTGGCTAATTGATCTTTTATGTTCTTCAATTCACGGCAATATGAAGAAATATCTGAAAAATTTGAGAGATGTAAGGCATTGAACTGATTTTCAAGATAGACGGCTCTAGTAGTTTTATTGTCTTGAAAAATTGCCTTGAGTTTGTCCCAAATCTGTTGAGCCGTAGCTCCTTTTTCTATAACTGTTTCAAGCAAATCCTTGGAGATTGTGCTATAAATCCAGTTCTTGACAATGGAGTCAAGTCGCTTCCACATCTCAACTGATACATCCGTCGGTTTAGAAGTTTTAGGGTCAATATGATCAAGAACATTATATGCGTGTGTATGACACTCAAATAATTCAACCCAATTGGAATACTGAACTTTCTCTCGATCAAGTATAAGAGGAAATACATTCTTGATGTTATGAACACCTAAAGCAGGGTGATAATCAGAAGAAGAAGAGGAAGAGGGTGTTTCGTCGTCTTTGGTCATGGTATTAGTGGCAGTGAGGGATCAGGCGCACCAAACGTAAACAAGATAAAAGGAATTAATTGATTAGGTAATCAATTAATGATGGTGGGAAAAACCTGCAGAAGCACTAATTTGAGGAAAAATCCGTGGAAAGATGACAAGATGGCGACGTAAACAAAAACAAAAATAAAAAAAAGAATTAAATTTGCGGAAGCTAGATCGTAACCTAAAGCTGTGATACCATGTTAGATACTGTAAACTCCTTCGATCGGAGTGTATTCCATTAATCAATATATATAGGGTTACAAACATGAGTCCTAATCACATTAGGAAACTCAAAAGATATTTACAAATATTCACAAAATATATCTCCCACTATAACAGAATAACTAGAATATCTATCGTATATTCTATCAAAAAGAACAAAAGTTTGCATTTATCGATATTTTCCAATAATAGATACTCCTACGGTGTAAAATTTAAAATTTAAACACAAACAAGTTATGGGCCTTTATTATTATGAAGTTGTGTCCAATTAGACTTTTCTTGAGCATAGTGAAAATTGTTTTGATTTTATGTTTTATGAGAGGAGGGAATCCTCAAACAAAAAAACTAATATTCAATGAAAGAAACTCAACACTTTCATGCTTATTCATGGACAATTTGTCCTACTAGAGGTTAGTTAGATTATAATAAGAGTTACTTAAAGTCAATTTACAACTAATTGTAAGCTCAACTCTATCCATTTTAAGGACTTTTACAGCTCCTTGAAATGTTTATCCCATGCTCTGATGGTTTCCATCAGTAGCATTATCTTCTAATATATATTTTCTCCCCTTTTGTGTTAAAGTCAATTTACAACTAAAATAAGCAAGCTCATATGACATAAGATAAGTTCGAAGAAGTATATATTAGGTGAATAGAACGCACTTTAACATACATGTTAGATGTCTATGGTATTTTTTATGGGAATAATTGAAATGAACAGAATAATAGTGTGCAAGTATACCTGAAGCAAAGAGGACAAGAATAGCAATTACAATCAACTTCGCCATTTTTTTTGTAGGTTATTATTTTGTAAAGGAGAGAACTTTTTCTTATTTGGTGCATTTTATTTATACCAAAGCTTGCCTATTTATAACCTGCTCATCAAGAGACTAACTAACCTCATCTTATTATAGAGTCTCGTTAATAAATATGAAGAAACGTGATTCATAAAATGTCGTATTATTGAGGAAACTAAAGATTTGAATACCAGATCATTGATTCTTCATGAACTACTAAATATTCTAGATTTCTAGAGTGTTGCGCCTATTGACACCTTGCCAAATGTTCCATTCAAAAATTTATAGTTAATGTTGTCCACTTGTCCATCTTTATATACTACCTATTACTTGGTACAACAGATCACACATGTATCGCGTGCATATATGATTAGTAAGTACTAATATGAGAAGTTGTAATGGGATCCGTTTCTAGCTCTATACACATATTTTGTTCACCTAACAAAATGTTGTAAAATGGCGGTATACGACTATGTGCTAGTAGTGGTGATCAATTTTATTTCTTAAGTTGTTGCAGTTTGTCATGTTCAATGTAAATTACTACCTCCGTTACAGGTTATGTGCAACGATTTGACATAAAGTAGAGAGGAAAAATGTCTAATCGTTGCAAATAACCTGTAACGGAGGTAGTATAATGAAATTGAAATCGTCTTTGTGATCGCACAAAGCATCTCCAAGATTTATGATTAATGTATACATGCCATTGTTGAATTGGGCCATTGATAATTGGGCATATGTTTTTCCAAAGCCCGCACAATATACGGGTTTTAGTTGGGCTAGAACTTAAAATTGCAACTCTTTATTTGGATTGAAGGAAATGAAAGGAATGGAAGGGAAGAGAAGGAAAATGGAGAGAAGGATTATCTTTATACATTGATTTGTGCATGTATTGTACAGGTTTAAAGAATATGAATATGTCTAACACTATTTATCTCTTGTTTATAAATTATAATATTATTAAGAATTATAAAGAGTTACTATATGAAATAATACCTAAAGACTGATCAAAAATATTTTACATGAAAACATTGCTTATACGTAGTATATTTTATTTATATATTGATAAAATGTATTATCAAAATAAGCATATAAATAGTGCAAAAGTCAAACTTCCACTTTTATTTGTAGTACTTAAAAATTTCACATGGTTGAGACTTGAGAGACATACACAAGACATGCTCTGTGTTTACCAATCATAAGTCCATAACTTAATTAGGTAAATTATTAAATACAAATAGCTCGGTTGTAAACTTGACAGTAAAAAGGTGAGCAGCAAGGAGTTCTGAAGCAATCTTCCAACTCATCGGCACAATTGAGTGCTCCATTTTGTGCTGCTACATTTTCCTTTGGCCTTTCAATCACCAAAATTTCTTCCTTAATTATGGTTGGTAACTTAGTATCTACCATCATCTCTTGCATTCCTTCACCTTGTCCCTCAGAGGTCACCATTTCAAGGGTCTTGCTTCCCACTTGCGAACTTGCTAACGCCGGAGCTAAAACAAATTAAATGTACTTATAGTCATAGATCATATCGTATTATATTATATCACGTGTTATTAGAGGTGTCAATCGGTTTTTCGATTCGGTTTATCAGATTTCGGTTTGTAACGGGTCGGTTTATAACGGGTTTAAATAATTAACTGGTCGGTTCAGTTCGGTTTTAAATAAAATCGGGTCAGTTCGGTTTGGGTTTTTTTAACTTTGGTTTCTATTCGGGTTCGGTTCTAATCAGATCGGTCTGTAATCGATTCGGGTCATAATTGGTTCGGGTTGAATTCAACAGTTTGAAAATGGATTTTTTCGGTTTTAAGCGGGTTTCGGGTCAAAACAGATCGGGTCCTAATCGGGTCGGGTTGTAATCGGTTCAGGTCATAATCGGTTCAGGTTAACTTGGTCAGTTTGAAAACGGGGTTTTCCAATTTAGAACGGTTTTCGAGTCAAAACAGATCGGGTCCTAATCGGGTCGGGTTATAATCGGGTCGGGTTATAATCGGTTCCGGTTGAACTCAGTCGATTTAAAACGAGTTTTGGTTCAAAACAAATTGGGTTAAATCCTAACTCACAAAGTCACAATTAATTAATAAGGATCATAAAACAAGTTGGGTTGATTGAATAGTGAGTTAAACAAATCAAGTGAGTTAGGATATAATTGAGCAGGTTATGAAGAATTGGGTAAAATCCTAACTCACAAAGTCACAATTAATTAATAAGGGTCATAGAACAAGTTGGGTTGATTGAATAGTGAGTTAAACAAATCAAGTGAGTTAGGATATAATTGAGCAGGTTATGAAGAATTGGGTAAAATCCTAACTCACAAAGTCACAATTAATTAATAAGGGTCACAAAACAAGCTGGGTTGATTGAATAGTGAGTTAAACAAATCAAGTGAGTTAGGATATGATTGAGCAGGTTATAAAGAATTGGGTTTATTAGGTCATATAGTACATATAACAAGTTATGACTCATACATTTATACTCATACACGAATTCAAATCAAATGACTTAGGTTACGACTCATACACGAATTCAAATCAGATCAAATTAAAATCGAGTTATAAGTTAAACAAGTTAGGTTGAATAGGTAACGAAAATTAGAACAAGTTGAAATTTGGTTTCAGTCATAAATATGCTCGGTTAATTAATATGAGTTAAAAATAAGTTGGGTTAATTGAATAATGAGTTGAAATGAGTCAATTGACTCAAGTCATAATCAAGTCTGGTCATATAGATAATGGATTTATCGGGTCATAAAATATTGAAATGTACGGGTACTAAACATGTCAAAATTGAATAAAGGTTTAAAGACAACATTGATCGAGTAATGAATTAGAACGAATTGAGTTGTAAACTTGTAATTGGTCAGGTTATAAACACGTTATATATTTATAGTAATAATTATAATTTATACTTTAATTTTATTAGTTATAGACTTGAATTTATATTTTGTTTTAACTAGCAAGTTAGTAAGTTACTAATAACAGTAAGCTAGTAATAGTTAGTTAGTTAGTTTGTTATAATCTCTTTAATAGTATTAAATTGAGTTATAATTCATTAATTCTCATTGGCCACTCGATAAAAACACGGATTAGAATTCATACCCCCTCATCAAAACACCCTCACAACCGCTGATTAAACTCATCTTTAATCCAATGGCCTTATTAATCTTCCCAATAATGAAACCTAATACGTAGTAAAAAAAAAATCCCCTCAAAAAAAAAAAAAAAAACCCTAATCAAAATCTGCAAACTTCAACTCTGCTTCAATTTTTTTCATTCAAACCCTATAATCACGGTTATCCTCTTCAACTCTCCTTCAATTATAACTTTAATAGCACGGTTCATCACCAATTCACCACCCAATCAGGCGATCAGCAAGAACTCACAAGGAACGCGCCTCCGCTACCCACCAATACGCAGGTAATAATTGAACTTTGAAAACCCTTTTTCTTGTCTCTTCTTTGTGTTGCTAAATTTTGCTTGAATCTATAAAAACCCAGAAGTAAATTCTTGAATATAATGCAATTTTATGTAATTCCCACAAAATTTGGTAGTGAAAGTAAATTTTGGGTCTTTGAGACATAATGTCGAACAGGTGGTGTGCATATTGTATTAGATGTATACATGAATTCTTAGGTTTTAATTTGTGACAGCTTTAAGTGATAAATTAATTACATGTTTATAGCTTTAAGTGATAAATTTGGGTTGCTCAAAACAGGTTAGTCATTGTGAATAAGGAGCCCATTGCCGGAGAAGTGGTGCGGTATGCTCTCAAAACAGAGGGGTGGCAGCGTGTGTAGTTGTGTACAAGAGAGTGGTAGGTTGAGAGGGGGAGGGTGTTCGCTGGGATGTTGGGTGATGTGAAACAGAGAGCATTTGATTTTTATAGCTAGAAAGAGAATAGGTAGAAAAATAATATGTTGCATCATCTAGAAGTAATACAAAGGTGGGTTGTGGGTATGTAAAGTAAGTCCAAGGAGAAATTAAAAATGATGTGATAAACTGATAAAAGTGATGATACAAAGTTTTCAATGAATTGAAATAATTAAGATATAATGAGTGGCTGGAAACATGAAGCCATTTTGTGGAACCTCTTCATCTTTGTTGTATCCTATGTACTATTTATTTATTTTTATTTTTTATTATTTATTTTTTTATTTATTTTTTTTGTAGAAATGAAATTTTATAACACCTGAAATACTTTGGAGAAATGAAATTTTGACGATTAAATAACTAATTTTATGTCCTTTTTCTGGTTTTAAAGTGATGGATGGTCAAAATGAATTTGATGATGAAAGAGACTCATATTTTGAAACAATGGAGTCTCAAAATCAAACAGTAGAGAACCAATGCGCTACTGTCACTCCCCCAAGTTTACAAGTTGCTAAAGGTAGAGGCCAAGTGTCTAAAGGTGGACGAAGATCAGATATTTGGAAACATTTTGTTATGAGTGAAATTCTTGATGGTAAAATACCTAAACCAGGTCAAAAACCAACTACCACTTATGCTACGTGTAACTATTGTGGAGCACTTATCAAAGCAGAATCTGGCATGGGTTCTTCAACATGTAGACATCATTTTAAGATATGTCCTCATGCACCTAAAGAGGAAATAGATTCTGCTGATCAATTTTCTTTTGATCAAAAAATTTGGTTGAGTAAGTGGGCTAAAGCTGTTATTTGTCATTCATATCCTTTGCGAATAATTGAGCATAAATATTTCAGGGAAGCAATTTCTTACTTGAATAAGAATGTAAAACATGTTTGTAGGAACACTGTTCTTAAGTATTGTATTGTTGAGCATGACCAATTCAAAGCTTTGTTGTATGATACTTTGGGTAAAATTAGTAGCAAGGTTAGTTTTACTTGTGATTTGTGGACTGCCTGTACTAATCGCGGCTACCTTACTTTGACGGCTCATTATGTGGATAATGATTGGGGTCTCAAGTCTCAAATACTGAATTTCAGATATTGTCAACCTCCCCATCTGGTTTAGAGGTGGAAAGATTTGTCTTTAATTTGATCAAAGAATGGAACCTTCAAAATAAAGTTTTCAGTATGACCGTTGATAATGCCCGTTCTATGGATGTGATGGTTGGCTTTCTTAGGAAAGATGTCACGAATTGTTCTCCTCTTCCTTGTGGAGGCAAATTTTTCCATGTTCGCTGTTGTGCTCATGTCTTGAATCTAATTGTCAGAAAAGGTTTAGAGTTTGTTGATGAAATTGTTGATAAGTTGCGTGAAGTGGTGAAATATATTGATGGCTCTGATTCTAGGCTCACTCAATTTGAGCTAGCTGTTTCTGAGGTTGAGTGTGTGTTTAATGGTAAATTGCGCCTTGATGTTGTCACTCGTTGGAATGCCACATACTTGATGCTTCAAAAAGCTTTACAAGCTAAGCTTGCAATCAAAAGATATATCAGTAGGTTTTTGGGGGTTGATTATAAACTCACAGATGATGAGTGGGAGACTATTCAAAATGTTTGCGACTTTCTCTTGCCATTTTATAACATTACCACTTTGTTTTTTGGTTCTCAATATCCTACTTCTAATTTGTATTTTGAGAATGTGCTTCTTATTGAGTATTATATCACCGAAGCTCATAAAGACCCTAAGCTTGCGCCTATGGCATCAATGATGTTGGAGAAGTTTGAGAATTATTGGGAGGATTATTCTTTAATTCTTTCAATTGCTGCTGTTCTTGACCCTCGTTATAAGATTCAACGTGTGAGGCAATTATACAACTTGTTATACGTTGGAGAGGCTGTTGACGCAAAGGTAAAAAGGGTAATGGATTCTCTTATTGAAATGTATTCTTTCTATTCTGCTCAACAACCTACTTCTAGTTCAAGGGAAAAATCCAGTACACCATTTAATGAATTTAATAATGGTGATGATGATGGCGGTAGGTTTCTTGCATTGTCGGCCGCATATAAGGTGAATATTTGTTTTAATTAGTTTATTAATGATTTTGCATGTCTTATCTTGTATTAATTGATTAAAATATTTTTTGTCATTATTTTAGAAGTGTGGTGCTACCGATGATGATGATGATTCAATGGGGAGCCTAACTGTTGATCTTGATGCTTATTTGGCCCTACCTCGAAAAAAAGTAGCAAAGGGAGAAAAATTTGATATTCTCCAGTTTTGGAAAGGACAAGTTGAGTTGTATCCTACATTATCTCGTGTTGCTAGAGATGTTTTGGCCATTCCTATAACATCTGTTGCTTCTGAATCTTCATTTAGCATGGGAGGTCGTGTTTTGACGAAGTATAGGAGTGCTCTTCTTCCCAAAAATGTAGAGATGTTGGTAACCATTCAAAATTGGTTTCTTGATTATGATACCGATATTGATGAAGATGTTCTTGAAATTGGTAAAGAAGTGTCAAATGAAACTGATAGTGCAGCATCAAATTAGTATTTTGTTGTCTCTTCCACTTGGTGCCACTAACTTGCTGGTTATGCTCTTGTTTCCTTTTTTCTTTTTTTTTTTTTTTTTTTTTTTTGGCTTTTGCTCTACTTTTTTTGCCATGGAATATTTATGATTTCTTATGTTAGTTATAGTTATGATTTCTTATTCACATTTTATTTTAGTTACTCCGTCTTTAATTTTAGGGGAAGAGATGTTTGCTTTGTTTTACACCGTGTTTTTTACTCTTTAAATTACTTCTTCCTAGGGAAGAGTTAGAGTTGCAATTGAGCAAGGCACGTACTTATACATCTGTTGATCTTGATGTGCAGCTGATTTTTTGGTTGAGGTTCCTGATGCATCTGTTTCTGCTGCTATTTTTGGTTGCTGCTACTCCACTGCCTTGTGGATGTTCCTCTAGTGATTGAGTGTGGTTGCTGCTGCTGCTCGACTGCATTGTGGATAATTTTTGCTTTATATAATTTCTGCTTAGTTTTCTAAAGTAAATTTGCTAAGTGGTTGGTGTTTTTGTTTACTGATTTGTGGATCTTACTACTACCTAATAAACAGGTTACTATTGTCACAGGACTTCGTATAAATTCTATGGTTGATACACTCTTGTTTTGAGAGAATATGATACTTGGGGACCTTGTGTTTTTGATCTGTCACCAAAAATGACAAAGAATTGCTTTATTTATCTACAATGAAAGTCTTAGAACTCTTTAAACTGAAGCTAATGAGAGCCATTCATTTGTGATTTAGCCTTCATCAGCCATTAGGCATTAGATTATTCAGTTACCAACTTACCATACATTGACAAAATTAATTTTTCATAGGTGATTTTATTAATATGTTACTAGTTTTGTTTCACCTCAAGATACTTTAGTTACACTTTACTTAGTTTCTCAATTTACTTTAGTTAGTCTCTCAATTAACTTTTTACTCTTACCAAGTTAATAAATTATGAAATAGTCATGTTGTCGTCTGTTTACCAAAGTATCATGATTTGAGTGTTTTTTATTTTTTTTTTATTTTTTTTTTATTATAATAAATATAATCTAAAGTTAGCTATAATTTTCAGATTTTTTTTAATACAATATATATTATCCAATAAGCCATTACTCATAAAAGGAATTTATATAGGGTTAACGATTTGGTCATAATAGGTTATGGACTTATGGGTTATAACTTGATCAGTTATAATCGGTCACAGGTTGTAAACAGTTCGGTCATAACCGGTTACAGGTTGTAAACGGTTCGGTCGCAATCGGTTACAGGTTGTAAACGGTTCGGTCATAACTGGTTATGGGTTATAAACGGTTCGGGTTAATCAGGTTTTTGTCGGGTTTTAACAGTTTCGGTTTACACTAGGTCGGGTTACTATCGGGTTCGGCAGTACTCGGTTCGGGCTGTTCTCGGTTTCGGGTTGCATCGGTTCGCTTGAAAAACGGGTACGGTTTCTTAACAGTTTTCAAACATTTGGATCGGTTCAGTTTCAGGTTTTATAAAATCGGGTCGGGTCAGTTTACGGTTATAACATAACGGGTTGTTAACGGTTCGGTTCCTTTTCGGAACAGTTCGGAGTCACCAGTTCGGGTCGGTTTTTGATAGCTCTACGACGTGTTATATTTATGTGGGAATAATAAATATCATACCCGATTTGACCAGAAAGAAAAAGAGGTTTTTGAAAATATATATCACATCCGATTTGTTAAGAAAGATATAAAGTTATATTTAGAGATATTTTCCTACAGATACTCCCCTGATATAAAATTTATACACAAACAATGCAAGTTATGGGACCTTTATTATTACTGTATGTTATTGCTTCCGATTAGACTTTTCACGAGGATAGTAAAAAACTAAAAATTATTTTGATTTTATGTTTTATGAGAGGAGGGAATTTTCAAACAAAAATGAAAGAAATTTGTCACTTTCTTGCTTATTGCTGGATGATTTTTCATACTAGACATTAGTTAGTTATTACAGCTAAATAAGTTCTAATAAGTTTTGGCAAGTTTATACGAAGATAAGTTCAAAGAAGTAAATATTAGATGAATAGAATGCACTTATCCTAACATGTTAGATGTCTAAAGTATTTTTGTACGAGTAATTTAAATAGATAGGAAAATAGTGTGCAATTTATACCTGAAGCACAGAGGACGAGAATAGCAATAACAATAAATTTCGCCATTTTTTTTTGTAGGTATGTTATTTTGTAGAGGAGAGAACTTTTCCTTATTTGGTGCATTTTATACATAACCAAAGCTTGCCTATTTATAACCTGCTCATCAAGTGTCTAACTAACCTCATCTTATTATTAATAAGCTTGTCAAAAATGAAGAAACGTGATTCATGAAATGTCGACATTATTGAGGATACTAATTACTAAAGATTTGAATACCAAATAATCATTGATCCTTCTCGTGCTACTAAATAATCTAGATCTCTAGAGACTAGAGTGTTGCTTGCCTATTGACACCTTGCCAACTATCCTGTTCAAAATTATTGTTAATTACTGTATAAATTAGTTAGTTACAATTATGTATTATGTAATTTTGACATTTTGTGCATCTAGTATCTATAAGTCTATAACAAGTCACACACGCATTGCGTGCATATATTATTACTCCCTCTGTTGAAGAATAAACCTCTCAAGTGTCCCACATTGGTTGAAAAAGAGTAATTAAACACTTTATAAGGTTAAGGGGCTACTCCTTCTATTGCTATATGGTTTTGGGATGGAATCTCCTTGGACTTATGAAGTGGACTCTCTCTCTTGGTTTGCGGGTGCGGCACAGACTCGTGTTTAATACCCTCTGTTGCACATATCACTCATAAATATGTAATGAGCCGAATCTAACAAAATCACTCATAATTATGTAATGAGCCGAATCTAACAAAAACACTCATAATTATATTAATAAAGTATATATTAACGGGAGATATTTTGCTCACTAGGAAAGTATGGTCTTCATCGCACAAAGCATCTCCAAGAGACCAAGATTGATTAATGTCACGTGGGCTATTGCTGTATTGGACCAATGATATTTGGGCTATGTTTTACTAAAGCCCAATTAGTCTAAGGTGCACCCTTGTGCACCTTAAATAGGTGTAACAACGTAGCCCAAAAGTCTAATTATACACAATCCTATTAAAAAAAAACCCTAAAACTAAAAAACACAGAAACTGCAATACAACCCACACCCAATACACCCACCCACACCCAATAAATGTAACGTCATTTCCAAACTCAAAAATCTTCTTCTATATGATTTTCTCTCTCTTCTTTTTCACTTTCTCTCTCCTCTATTTCATTCTTTCACTTAAAAACAGCAAAAACTTCAATGGACATTAGGAAAGAGATGCAAAATCAAAAGGATCCTCCCCAAAAAGACTATTTTATGTAAATTTCACTTAATTTTGTTTGAATTTATATGATTATTACTTAATTTTGTTTGAATATTGTTCGAAATTTATTATTGGAATTGTAAAAAAAAAAATAGTGAAATCAAACGGATATTTTATGTTCACATTTCAAAATGCATATGTTTATAATTTGAATTCTTATGTTCATATTTTGAATCCGTTTGTAAACTTTCTGAAATGCTTATATTCACTTTCTAAATTCATATGTTCACATTTTTTTATGTATATGTTCACCTTTTGAAATGCTTAATTATGTTCATACGCATTCAAAAATGAACCAATGCATATGTTCATATTTTGAATTCATATGTTCATATTTTTAATACTTATGAATTATGATGCATATGTTTCATAATCATATTATTTTTATTTCTTGTTCAAAAAAAAAAAAATTATTTTTATTTCTTCAATTTTTAATGTTCATAATATAATGCCTTGTATTCATAATAATATTTTATATGTTCATAATGTAAATATTCATAGTAAATATTTGTTGTTCTCATTAAGTCTGTTTATGCATATCTTCTCTCTCTTAAATGCATATGATCATATTTTTTACGCATATGTTCACCTTTTAATTGGTTATATTCACTTTAAGGAAACCAATGCTTACGTTCATATTTTGAATTGTTATGTTTACTTTTTGAAATGCATATGTTCATATACTTTATGCTTATGTTCACTTTCTGAAAAGCTAATGTTCACATTTAAGGGAACCTATGCATATGTTCATATTTTGCACGATTATGTTCATTGATAAAAAAAAAATGCAGAAAATCAAATGAAATTCATACACAAATGAAATTGATTGAAGCTTAAAAAAAAATCAATTCATATGAATTCAAAAAATCAAATAAACAACCAATTCAATATTGTAAGTAACATATTCAATCGTTAAATCGAAAAAACGAGAAAAATAGAAAAAAAAAAAAAAAAAACTGAGGAAAAAGGAATTAAAGAAGGAAGGAGAAAAATAGAGTATAATTTGTGAATTCAAAGATTCATATATACCTTAATCAATCGAAATTAAAGCACAAAATCGAAATTCACTCAAAAATTCATACTTAATAACTACTTTCATGTTGTAAGAAACAAATTCAATCAAAAAAGTGTAAAAAAGGGGAAAAATTAAAAAACAGAGGAGAGAGAAAATAAAAAATGAAGGAGAAAAATAAAGGAGAAGAAACCTAATGTTCACTTTCTGAAAAGCTAATGTTCATATTGTACTGTTGTTACACCTATTTCTAGGTGCATGATTGTGCACCTAAGAATATGTGACTAAAGCCCGCGCAATATATGAGTTGGGCTGGGTTGGGTTGAAACTTAGAAAGGTCTTAAATTTTTTTTTTTTTTTTTGACAAGTAGAAAGGTCTTAAAATTGCCCTGGCACATTTTGCGCTTTTATTTTGGACTATTATTGTTGTATATAGCTTAAGATAAGTGATTAGAGGCTTATCCTCATTTCAGGTGATTGTGGATTGATTTTCATCACCTGTCCTTGTTGCTCTCTACACACCAAAAAAAAAAGTGTTGTGTATTTATACACAATAAACATTACTACGTATTATTGTTAATAGAGATTCTTATTCGCTAATTTTTTTTAAAGATGTAGGTCTATCTATTGAACCAAACTAGACTAAGCTCATTACTTATATAGTTGACTATTTGTCTTACATTTAGGGCTTGTTCTCATACAATTATTTTCACTTCATTTCAGCTTTAATAAGTTCAGTTTAGTTCAACTCTTAATTTTCTTCTCTTATAAAATATTCATTTCAGTTCAGTTCAGCTCTAATAAGTTCAGTTCAGTTTAGCACATTTCAGTCAATGAGAACGGACCCTTATATTCCATAAGGAAAAAAAATACATATAATTAATGTTGTAATATATTACTCCAATCACTTTGTCTTTAATTGTTTCTCTTCCTACTTTAACCTTGTTTTATCTTTTCAACAAATGAACAAGGACATATAAAGACATGAGGAGTTCCTTTCACAAAATTTGTAAGAAAATGGAATTAAACTCGAGATCATCATTATCTACTAATCCGTATTGAATAAGGTCTTATTCCTGCTAACTTATTTTCGAGTTAGTTTAGCTCATATTATTAATTAATTTTAGTTCAGTTTAGTTAAGCTCATTTCAGTTCAAAAGAACAAGATCTTTGGCTTTGTAAGAAAAACTAGACAATTGATTCATTTTGATTGGAATGTTACAATAATTATTTAAGTAGTAGTGGTGTTAAGTAATCAGAAACTTTACCAACTAAATTGGATTTGCAATTATAATTAGCGTGATATTAGTCAAATTACATAGTTTCATATGTGGTTAAATGCTCGCTCTATCTTCTCTAAAAAAAACACATAGTTTCATATGTGGCTGACTACACCGTACGATCAGAATTGCTTATTCAGGAGTTACTCGGTCGGTCAGGGGTTACCTAGTCAGTCAGGGGTTACTTGGTCGGTGGTTACTCGGTTGTCAGGGGTTAATCAACAGGTTAGGAGTTACCCAATTAGTATTTTGATGTGAATCAGCCGACCACATGATATGTCCAGCCACACTGAAAACGCGTTGTGGTAAATTAAATTTTGGAACTAAAGAAGAATTCCATAATATGAGTAAGACCTTCTTCTTTTGAGTTGTTCAACTCTGTTCTGCTCCCCGGCCTTACCCTGTTCTGCTATGCTCTACCTTGATCTGTCTGTCTTGTTCCGTTCTATTCTGCTCTACAATGTATTGAAAGTCCGGCTCTACATTGCTGAAATATGTCCTGCTCTGCTCCGCTAACTTCTATTTTACTTTGCCAAGAAACTCAAAGGAACAAAGCCAGATTATTATGAGTAGGATTAAATTTTGGCATGGAATGATGGTGAATATTTGGAGACTTGGAGTAGTGGAGGTAAGAGATTACGTTCACGTGTAGTGAAGTCTTGGGACTTACTTTGCCCCCAAAAATTTAATGCCTCGAGGTTTATGTGATTGATTAATCCTAGATGACTATTTTGTATTTGCCACGTGGATTATTATCTGTCGTACACGTGTAAAATATCTTCCTCACAAAATTATTGAGTGAAGAAAGAATATGCGCATTTCAAAAATGCTTCTTTGCCAATTGGCCCAATTGCCCTTTCTAGGTTTCCCTATCAATGTATTCCGAACGCCCATGTCCATGTATTGGGCACCTTATGATTATTTTTATTTTTTTATAATAAAAGAAAGAACAAAGAATATTCATATCAAACCCAATAGAAAAGGTATATTCATATTCTTTGTTTAGTTTCACCATAAAATTTTAAAAATAAACAAAGTATGTTCATAATTTTTCCTCCACAATACAACATTGAATACGCTCATGTTAAAAAGAAACAACTTATTCCTTATACAGAGTAGTTGATAGGATGAGCGATGATATATTTATACAATATTTAGAATTGTGCATGTAAATGTAAAATATAATTAAAGATTATTAAATTATAACATCAATTGTCAATTAGTGATTTTACCACATACTCCTGAATTGATATGATATTGATATTTATAAAATGTCGATTTACAACTCTAAAAATTCCATGCCTTATTTGTTATATAAAGTAACAGCAAAGTTATTATTATCATTACTCAACAAATGTATTTTCTCCACTATGGTGTGGTCACTTTTACAGAGAATCAACCTGTGCATAGACTATGCATGTTTCCTTCTTGTTAATTAGGTCATTTCTTACAAGCTCATCAAGGTATAAATCATCCTGTAAAGTATAAAGTTTCTTTTTTTTTTTTAATTATTCTGATAAGTTAAGTTTATATGAAGTATATAGTCTTAACATAAAACTTGTCTAGCTTTGTGTATCTTTCTATACATTAAAAGAAAAAAAAAATTCATACATATATAGCGTACAGCCGTACATGAAAAAAACAACGAACATTTATACCTCAAGTCATCACAATTCACAGTAACCAAGCAGGACAAGCACCACCTTTCTTTCTGGGAAATGATACACATACATTGAATGTATGTGGTCCTAACATACATTACCAATTAAAAATTGACAGCTCATCATTAGCTAAAAAAATGAGAGGGAAAAATGAGAGGGAAAAGTTTTTTGTTTTTGGCGCCATTTACCATAACAAGGCGGGACAAATTTCATTGGCGCCAAAAAATCTTTCTTGTTACTAAATAAATATTTTAGGTTACTAAAATATACAATTTTGTTACTGAGAAAATAGCATCCTAGTCAACGTAATTAATGAAGAGAGATGTTTATTATAAGAATCGAATAATACTTCATTTAACGATATTTTACAAACTACAAATCGAAAAATTATTATAAAAAAACAAATGGAATTATTTTTTAAAGCTCTTTTTATAGACATCCATATCGATATATTTTCAAAAAAATTATTAAGTTAGACAATTTTAACCTTACTATGATTGTTAACTTTTTTAAAGAAGGGTTAGTAATTTGTCATTATTGTTACTACAAAAATTTCAAACATACCAAAAAAAGTACATATCATATATTTATTACGTATAAGGAACTATATAAAATTAAATAGGTGTTAGCTACAATTATACAATGATCAAGTACGTGTTGTACGGATTAATTCATATATTATATTGGAGGGTTTTATTCATTTCTTGAAGGTTTTTAATCAAATAATTGAAAGTTAACATGAAATCAAAAAAGTTAAGGTTACACACAAATTTTTATTGCTTATTGTTAAATACTCTCGTGTGTTTATAATTTATCTTTTTTATTTGCAAAGTTTTATAGTACTATTATTTTAGTAACAACGATATTTTTTTTTAGTAACAAACCACATGTTTTAATACCTATTGGTTAGTATAATCAATAAAGGAAGAAGCGAAGAACCCATTATTCATGCTATTTATTAAATTTATTAAAAACATACAAACATATCACATTGTACAAATTATAGTATTTAATTAAACGACATTTAAGGATTATTTTATGTACTGTTTAAAATTATTTGATTTTTCATAGTGTTGTTACAAAAAAAAATGGTTTATATCTTTTTTAAAACCTATAACACATGCACGACTACAAATTAAGATACTAAATAAAAGGGAAAAATCTATTTAATAATGTGGGAATATATGTCCCTACCTTTTAATTATGATAAAACACTTATGAATAGTGTGAGGACATTTATATTCTAATAATGTTAGTTTACCTATAATTAAGCTCCTCTTGATACGATGTTAATTGCATCTAAACTTTTCCCTTGTGTGATTTAATGATTAAACTCTTATTAATAGATGAGAGTATATCCTCTAATATGTTTATTTACGTATTTACCATTAATTGCACTTTATAAGGATAATTTAGATAATTTATCTACCAAAAGCATACCAAATATAGTATGGGTCAAGTAATGTGACATTTTCATTTTAGAAATGTTAGTCAAGTAAATAGTAACATAGAAAGTATAAGATATGTCATATATCAATAAGGACTATATACAAATGAAGACTTTTCAGTTAAATCTTTTATATAGAATGAAATAGAAGCCACCGATTATCTTTTTAAATGAACTTATCATATTGTGATGCTAGTAAGGATTTGAAAAGAAATATTACATTTATTACATTTTTATACTCTGTAATATAGAAAGGTCCTTCGACAAGTAAACAGTTTTAAGTGTTTAAGGTGATCGTCTAACAAAATTTATAGTGTTTATTTAATTTCATTATTTTGATCATGTATGACATCTTACATTAAATAATTATTTCAATTGACAAAAACTTATCATTGCCAAATTAATAATCCATATTGTTTACAACTAATTTCATGAATTAGCATCCCCTATTACTAGAAAAACAAGTTATATATATTACATTTTTCCTCTAACATATATACGGTTACTAATTAATGTACTAACCTATTGAACAAATTAAGAAAAATAATATTTACTTGATTACCTTTACTTTTTCACCATGGTTTCTTATTACTTTTCATTGATGGTGTCACATTATCTAATTCTCAAAAGACTTGATAGGTGGACCTTTTTCCTCAAAACATGAATTTATTTTAAGCAAATACAATTATATAAGGTCGACGCCACTCTAATATTATAAATTCCTTTTTTGTAACCTTTGGAAGTTATGATTACCAAAAAAAAAAAAATAATTACACAATATCGCTATAAAAGTAACAATAAAAAAAAATCCCAAAGGGAAAAATTATGCGCTTTTAAGGAATTATGTAATTCGGAAACAATATGTGCTTACCAAATGTAGTTTCCTATGTTACTAAAAATTACAGAATGGTTGTGTCCTTTTCAGATATGTGCATGTGCTTACCAGATATAGTTCCTGTGTTACTAAAGATATTATAAACAACATTGTTTGAATATTTTGGGGGTTTTCGCCATTGTCGACGACCTTGTCGACCTAAGACCATTTTCAACTATTACTGTTGTCAACCTTCAAATCTTCAATTTATTTATTTATCAATATGACTTTCAGTTACTTGTGTGCCTTTAACAATTATTGTATTCCAAACAAAAATCCAAATCCATTGTTATAATATGAATTGTTCTTACCAAATATACTTTCCTATGTTACTAAAAATCATAGTATGAATTGTTATAATGTTTTCAGATTTTTTTCATACCAAATATAGTTTCCTGAGTTACTAAAAAAATATCTAATAAAATTGTTCGAATATTTTGGGGGGTTTTCCGCCATCGTCGTCGACGACCTAAGCCCTGTTTCAACCATTGCTGTTGTCGGACTTCAAATCTCTTAATTATCTAATATTCAATATGCAATCGGTTACTTACGTGCCTTTAACAATTATAGTATTCCAACAAAAAATCCAAATCCATTTGAAATCGATAGGAAGAGAAGACTCATTTCACTAATCAATTGAAAATGGGTATATTCTGCAAACATACCCATTTATGAATTGGATATGATTAATGGAGGAAGAACAAGTCAATTACACAATAACTCTGCAAATAATTTAATACATTTACATAATTAACTAGAATCAATCCAGTTCGTAAACCCCCAAATCGAAAATTGCGAAACCTAATTAACTCAAAATTTCTCAATATTCTCATGTAAACAACAATTATTTTGTTCAATTAAACCGAATAATATTTGCAGTTGATGTAAATTTAAGCGTCTGCAAGTATAATGAAGCAGCTTCAAGGTTCTTTTTGTTCATCTTCCTTCGTCGCCCATTTCGTTCCTTCTCTCTGCGATGTTCATCAATGTTGCAGAAATATTTTTTTTATTTTTTTATTTTTTTGTAAAAAAAAATAATAAACTAATTGCATTGGAAATGACAATTAATTTGAAATTCAAACTTTTGAATTTTCATTCAAATTTGAATGAAATTTAAAAATAAGTGGATCTTGGGCCCCAAACAAAGAACCTATGACATGCTGCCATGTCATAATGTATGTGGCTCCCACATACAATGAATGTATGTGTAGCTTTTTCCCTTTCTTTCTTATTCATCACCTCTCCTTCATTTCCGTACAAAAAACTATTTAATTAGTATACATGTCTTTTAGCAATAAATAAATAAATAAATGTTTCCAATATGGTTACGACATTGTCACATTTATCATCTTTCTTGTGCTCTAATATTTTCATCTTAAACTTAGAACACGAACATCCATTAGAAAGGCCAGGTCTTACATAATACGAGTACTATGTAATTATGTAAAATAAATAACCATGAATGACATAATACTCCATTAAAAAGCCTACAATTTTTTTTATATATATTTTTTCTTATGTGAATACGCAAAATGAATAATTAATCGTAACTAATCTAACCTCTCACAAGTCCTCCAATCCATTTTTTACCGAGTCAAGCTTGACCTTTCCTCAAGTGGTTATTGGTTAACCTCTGAATGAGGACACAAAAATCTTACCATTATTACTAGCTAATTAGTTGACCAAGTACTTAATGAGTTTGGTAAACTATCCTAATAACGTAGATTATTGAAATAGTTCTCATCATGAGGTGGGGCTTATGTGCCTTAGCTTGCTTGTATGATTAAAAATAAGGCTTTGTAAATATCATATCCCATGTATATAAGAGTACCATTAAATCATATATGGACCCAAATCTTGGTGTCATACTGTCATTAGTCACGTTGATCATGATATATATTATATTCATACATTCCTAAGTTGCAATCTTCAACTTTTTAAACAATTTGACCAGGAGTCGGCGGAACCTAATCAACTTTGGTAGAACATGTAACATAAAGTCATATAATATAGGTACATTTGTTCATGAATGTTACACATCTTGATTAGTTAAAATTTAGAATGATTTCATACTTTTAAAAGATTAAATATCGTCCACATTATTTTTGTGTTTGTGCGTGACTCGATCTCTATATACCAAAAATAATCTCAACAAATTTCTATAGTACATATAAATATATTACAAACTTTTAAAAAAATATGGTGTACAATAATTATTGTACATCCATTATAAAGATAGCCTAAAGTGATTAAAAGTTACCCCTGAAATGAATAAAAGTTACCCCAATATGCGTTAAAGTAACCCAATTCAAATAAAAATTATCTACGCTTTATTAGTAAAGAATCACATTTTAAATGACTAAAAATCAATTATTAGTGATTGAATGTAATTAAATTACCTTTATAAAACTTTTCTTGTTGTTGATTTATATAAAAATTGTATTATGTTTAAAGTTACCCAAAAAAAGACAAAAGGTTACCCTAAAATTAGCTAAAAGTTACCCTTATACTGCTCGATGTACACTAATATTAGTGTAAACCGGATGTATACAAAAGTTTTTGTAAATATATAATACAAGTAATTAATAAGTAATCTGGTAATTAATTTTAATATTGCATTGATTTTTTTTTTTAAAATAAATATATTGATATTATTTCATTGTAATTGTCAACAATTTCTAAATTTAGAAAGTGATTTACTAATAGGGCAATCATAGTCCAATAGCATTACGGAAAATAAGGCGTAGCTAGTAAAGTATTAAGAGAATAAATAGAAATTTCATTTGCATTAGAATATACAAAATATAAAGATTCCAAACATGATTAACAAAAAGAAATAAAAGGAGTACATATTCTTATTGGACCCTATTTAGTATTTACCTCACGTTATAAAAATACTACCTCAATTTCTTATTATATGTACAATAAAAGGGTATTTGGTATTTTATATCTCACAAATACGAGTAATACTTTTTTTTTTTTTTTTTTTTTAAATGAGGTAGTAATACTATTCAATAAATAATTATAGTCATATAAAATTAGTTTATAAAAAATAATTTCAGTTTGGTAAAAATAAGATGAAATAAACTGGGCATTAGTGCATGTTTTCCCACTATTGTCAAGGGATGGAGAAATCACATTGAGAATCGGAAATTTAAAGATTGGATTCGATTTTTTTGGTTAAAAACTTGTGCATGAAAGATGAACACATCATACAAATAAGGTTTGACAACTTGCTATCATAATCAACACAAGTAATTTTCGCAGCAGCAATGCACCAAAAGTAACAACTTGGGTTGCAAAAAGGAAAAAGGTTTTGCGCAAGACCACAAAATAAGCAAGAAGTTGAAGAACAAATATCTCATGCTAGTAGCCCACAAGGCATCTCAAGGGCATTTTAGTACACGGCCAAATGTCAAAATTAAATGTCTTTCTAGAAATAACTTAGAAGAAATTTATTTATTACTAGCCACCAAATTAGTATGGTATTCCTAAATACATGCAAGGTGGAAGTATTTTTCAAATTGAAATTTCAATATATAATGGTTTAATGGTTTTCTAGAAATCACTAAACAAGAAAATTAGTAGCAAGCTTTAAAAATAGTATTTTTAGATGCGTTTAAGCTGGAAGTGTATATTAAATTGAGAAAAATTTGTTGCCTAGTTTTAAGCAATTTATATTGATTAATTTTATAAGAGAAATTTACAGAATTAGTGGTTAATGTCTTAGTGGGATGAGATATTGATAATATCACACCATTATACGAACATGTGATATGCTATATAAAACACAATTTTTATAAGTAATGATAGAATTAAACTAACAAGTAGTTGATTATTTATATAATATAAATAGTTAGAGAGTCAAATCTCATTTGACTAATAAAAAATGAAAAATTAAAAAATTAAAAAACTCCATAATCTATACTAATTCTTAGGTTATATGGTCAGATTAGGGACGAAAACCATATTAAAGTAAATTGCCAACACATTAACCACAATAACATAAGAGAGTCATGGTAGTTATTAAGGTAACACATTAATCACATTATTAGTAAAAAATTATCATAATCATCTAATCTTTTTCATTAATCCCTCTGACAAATCTGCAAGATTTTTCTTCTGCTGCCCTCTCACAGTCCTGTCATTATTTTGTCCTATGTTTTTTAAATTTCAATTTTCTCCTCCAAATTTCCTATTTTTGTAAAACCCCTTTATTTTTCATCTAAGGGTTTTTGGCTTGTCCATTTCTTTCCCATTATAAAGTTTGCTAATTTAATTCACCAAACCCCATATTCCTTCTGAGAAGCCTAAAAATCTTCTCAGCCACCTTATCACCACATCTCTTCCCATTTTCTCTCTCCTCTAAAACAAATAAATTTCATATCTTGAAATCCCAATTTGGGTTTTCATCACTTTTTTCAATTTGTCTGTAATTTTTTGTATCTGGGTATTTTTATACCAATTTTTTTCCTGCAATTTTCATTTGATTTTGTTGTAGAAAACAAGGGGGAGGGAGAGATGGAGGCTGTTCTACAAACCAAGGGCCTTCTTTCTCTACCTTCAAACCCCAAATTAAGGGTATTCAAATCACCTCAAAGTAGTTTAATTAGGCAAAGAATTAGCACCCCAATTGCCCTGAAACCTAATCCTCTTCAAGGGTTTTCAATTTCTTCAAATGGGTTTAAAAAATTTCATGGGGTTGTGTCAAATTCAAAAGGGTTTGCCCAGAATTTGAGAAATTCTCCAATTTGTCGAGCCGAGGCGGCTGCAGCTGCTGCTGCGCCTGATGGTGGTAGTGGTGATGAAATTCAACAACCAAAGTTTTTGGGGATTGAATTAATCACATATAAGAAGATTATTCCACTTGGATTAATGTTCTTTTGTATCCTATTTAATTACACAATTTTGAGGGATACAAAGGATGTGTTAGTTGTAACAGCAAAAGGGTCTAGTGCTGAAATTATTCCATTTCTAAAAACTTGGGTTAATTTGCCAATGGCTGTTGGTTTTATGGTGTTATACACTAAATTGGCTGATGTTTTGCCTAGGAAGACATTGTTTTATACTGTGATTCTTCCCTTCATTGCCTTCTTTGGTGCTTTTGGGTTTGTCTTGTATCCTATGAGCAATTATTTCCACCCCACTGCTCTTGCTGATAAGCTTCTGACCGTGCTCGGACCGAGGTTTCTCGGTCCCCTTGCTATTCTGAGGATCTGGAGTTTCTGTTTGTTTTATGTCATGGCTGAGCTATGGGGGAGTGTGGTCATTTCTGTGCTCTTTTGGGGTTTTGCTAATCAGGTGATTATTCCATTGAATTATTACTATTGTAGTTTGATTAGTTACTGTATGCCTATTATGTATATTCTACTTCTAATGTTTATGTTCTGCATCTTTGATTCTGGGTGATACTAGAATGACTGTGGTACTTATTTTATTTTACTCTGTATTTTACTCTATTCTATTTTTGTGCATAAATGAATTTTGAATGGAATTTTGTAGATTTTGAGAATGAGATCTATTTGCTTGGTTGATATTATAATTTGGTGTTCCATCATTTGATAATAAACAATGAGTTGTTTGGGATATGTATTCTTGATTTATTGTGAAAATCAACAATTTAAAAATTTTCCTCATCTTATGTGTTTGAGTTTTACAATTTAATTACATGCCTTGTTCCACTGTGTGACAATATGGCAGATTCTTGCTGAGTTATTGGTTGACTAATGTAGCTTAGAGGTGTACTTATCATGCCTGTTCTAGGATTTTTTTTTTAAATATTTTTTTTTTCAGTATTATTTGGTAGTAGATGCTTTAGTGATTGTGACTCACATTGTTGCTTCTGGGTGAAGTCTATTTGTGGATTTTTATGGTGTAAAGTATTGAGAAAGTCTTTTGTGTGAGGCATCAAAAGTTACCCCTTATAGAAGTTTAATGTCACGAGGTCACCCTACGAATAGAAAGTTATCCAGGTTACTTAGTTAATTCACCGTAAATAGTTTCATGCAAGATTTTGCAGTTAACTTTAACTACTCATGTGTCATGTCATGTAGAGGAATATTGTGCTGTAATTTTTTAGACTGTTAGTCTGTTACTGATAGGATTTGTTGCTGCACTTTTGTACTTGTGCTTGTCTTCATGATGCTAATTTCTTTGTTAAAAGGTAGTAATATTTTCTTATGATGTTGTATGTGATTTTGATTATCCACCTTTTTTAAGATAAAGATTGTAGTATTTGAGATTTATATGTTGCCGCGCGCGGGGGGGGGGGGGGGGGGGGTGGGGGGAGGGGGTAGATCTTCTGAATGAGGGGAATTGACTTCTTTTCACCATCGTGAGGAAGGCATCTAAACCTTCATTGAGTGTAGATTATCTGCTCAAGGCTATGATTAATTGGATGGTAATTTTTTTGTAAGATGTGGGGTTGGACACTTGGACCTGACTATCTATCTTGGGTATAATCCCAATTAGCTTACTGTCTTTTCTCTTTCCACCTTTCTTATTTGTTAGTGCTTTAATTTAAGAGAATTGGGGTATACTGTCTCTTTTAATGGGGGACAGTGCTTTTAATTTTGAAAGTAGGGCAATTTAGTATCCAGTCATTCTTCATGTTGGTCTAAATCTCAAATTAAGTGACTTAATACTTACACTCCTTTCAGAATGGGTAGATTTTTTGAGAATATCTGTCTGCAATCCCATCCTTTTACTTAGTTGTTCAAATAACACTGCCTACATCCTCTTAGTTAGTTGTTCATGGTAGTGATGACATATATTTTGAACAATGACTTCCTTACAATATGGAGCTTTGAGTTTGCTGTTTCTTTTGCTCAAACGTGTGGAGATTTACAGTCATGTCGTCACTTTTATTTTTTCTCTGTGATTAGATCCTTTGAGAATCCACTAGGGAAATCTTTGTTGCTTTGCTATCAATCAAGTATGGATATGGCTTCCTTTCTTGATTTTGTTCAAATATATATCTGCAAATTCTTACATTCTTTACTGTCACTTGCAGATCACTACGGTTGATGAAGCTAAGAGATTTTATCCTCTGTTTGGGCTAGGAGCTAATATTGCCCTCATTTTCTCTGGACGAACAGTGAAATATTTCTCCCAACTCAGGCAAAACTTGGGGCCTGGTGTAGATGGTTGGGCTGTCTCTCTTAAGGGTATGATGAGCATTGTGGTACTAATGGGCCTTGCTATCTGTGGTATTTACTGGTGGGTGAATACATTTGTACCGCTTCCTACCCGCAGCCAGAAGAAAAAGGTAAGAAAATTCAATGAGTAAGCAGTAATAAATCCAAATTTGTCCTGAACATTTTATATTTAGTGCTTGCCTTTTGTTATCTATGTACACAATGTTGGTAGTTTCACAATTTACAAAATCAGGACGATCACCATATATGAGTTATTTGGCCTCTCTTTCTTAGCTGATGCACCTTATTTCTGTTCTTGAACTCTCAAGATTAGTTTTCTCCGACAAATCTATTTTTAACTTGTTTTTTCAGATTTTCATGCTAATTATTATACCTGTTAAAGGCTGTAGGATTGCTTAAAGCTCTTTCATAATTGTTGTATCTATTTCACTATACTTGGGTGTCCCCAAAAAACAATCATCTACAAAACAAGTGCCTTTTGATATTTTATTGGCTTAGGAGGATGAAAAGAAATAACTAATTCTAATATGACTCTTTTTGTGACGTAACTTTACAGGAGAAGGTCAAAATGGGAACAATGGAGAGCTTGAAATTTTTGGTGTCGCAAAAGTACATTAGGGATCTTGCTACCGTTGTTGTTGCTTATGGTATCAGTATTAACCTTGTTGAGGTTACATGGAAGTCAAAGCTTAAAGCTCAGGTATGGATTCATTTACAGTTGACATCTTTTATGCACTTTTACTTTGTTGTCTGTAGCTGACCTCTCATATCTATATTTGATGCAGTTCCCTAGTCCAAACGAATATTCTGCTTTCATGGGTGATTTTTCAACGGCAACCGGGATAATGACCTTCACAATGATGCTTGCCAGTCAGTTCATATTTGACAAGTTTGGTTGGGGAGTTGCAGCTGCCATTACACCTACAGTTCTGCTCATTACAGGAGTTGGTTTCTTCTCATTGATTTTATTTGGTGCTCCACTTGCACCAATGATCGGATCCATTGGATTGACTCCTCTTCTAGCAGCAGTTTATGTGGGTGCCTTGCAAAATATTTTCAGCAAGAGTGCAAAGTACAGTTTGTTTGATCCTTGCAAGGAAATGGCTTACATTCCATTGGACGAGGACACTAAGGTTTGTTCTGCTGAATTCTCTAATTTAATATCGTCTTTGTCTTTTGGTTCTTCAAATTTCTTTTATTTTGGTTAAACGAGAGTCCAGAGAGAGAGTTTCTGGTTCTGTACTCAGTCCTGAAACAAAGGAACAATATTTCATGCTTCTTTTGGAAGAGGTGTTACTTGAAGGGGAATGTATAATGGGGTGGGTAAGCAAACAAATTTCCATATCTGGGTAATCAAGCAGAAAGGTAACCTCCACTTAAATTACTTGGAAATACTAGAGGGTTGTAAGTGTGTGTTGCTCTTCACCCTTATCTCATCTCGTCCGTTTTTTCTCTTCATTTTCCCCACCTTTCCATTAAGTACTTATTTATTTAAAAATAATATTGAAGAATTATTACCTGGACTTGCTTATGCATGTTAAACTCGGGTATCAGTGATTCAGTGGTTTCGACTTGGCCATTTTATGACTATATCTCCCATATTCGGTGGACCCATGTTGACGCCTTAAGGATCTGACACACGTTATTGAGGTGAAATAAAGTGTCCTAGTAACAAACCCCCAATCTCCTAAAAGTAGAACAGAGCTCAATTACTCTACATGTGAAAGCTGTATTCTTTTAATTTCTCATCATCAAGGACTATACTAGTCAGACAAAATTGATACAAGTTTGATTTAAGGGTAGAGAGGAGAGCGAGGGTGAAATGTAAATCATATTATCTTAATAACACAAAGATTTTCTTTTTATTTCAATATTCTACTTTGGAAAGATACCTTAAAATTCTCTTCCTCTTCCTTAATAACCCAACCTCACAGCGGGTAATATTCAATGATATTTGAAAGTAACGCCCTTGTAACTTTCCAGCTAACCCTTTAAGATCTAGTATATGGGATATTATTTACTCTACATTGTTTTTTTCCTGGTGGTTCTGCATTATTAATGTCTTATACAATGCATCTGCAGGTTAAGGGGAAGGCAGCTATTGATGTTGTTTGCAACCCACTTGGAAAGTCAGGAGGTGCTCTAATTCAGCAGTTCATGATCTTGACCTTTGGTTCACTAGCCAACTCAACCCCATACCTTGGAGGAATTCTGTTGCTAATTGTAACCGCATGGTTAGCAGCAGCCAGGTCATTGGACAAACAGTTCACTGAGTTGCGTAAGGAGGAGGACCTCGAAAAAGAGATGGAGAGAGCTGCTGTTAAGATCCCAGTTGTGGCTGAGAACAGCAGTGAAAATGGTTCCCTCAGCAGTGGGTCCGATTTGAATCCAACCGTTGGTGACTTGCCAGGCAGTTCTTCTGAGAGGCTCAAGTCCCAGTAAGATTATAATTATTTGTTAGCTCTATAATATATCAATGCAAAAAACACAAGAAAGAAGAAAGAGTTTGTTTGGTTGTAGAATTTGTAATAGAAAGTGAGGATCTGAAAATAATCCTACCAGCTGGAAATGCTGAGATTGCCTCAAGGAGGCGCTCCTGTTCGTTGAATTATAGGTAGTTAGATAGATTGGCTGGATTAAGGTGGTTAAAATTGAAGCTCCTAAAAAATTGCTGGCCTTTGCCGCAGTGTAGAAGATTTTGGTGTATTTCATAATTTGATGACTATATCCTATTTTGCCCTTTAAGGATGAATATCTGCTCATGCTTTTATAAATCTGGTCAGTTTTTGTGCACATCATTAGTTCATGATTCATTATTTTTTGACATTCATCTTTACATTGAAAGCAGAGCTCAACTAGGTCAGTGTCTTGTGACATTTGTACATGAACATGTTTGCTTCATTAGATCAAGGTCAAAAGTGTGAAACTAAGTAGTCTTAGCATTCATAGCAACGGCAACAGAAACAGTCTGATTATCTTATTTTTCTGAACAACATAATCCACCCCTCTTAGTTGAGACTAGTTTTGTTGCTTTCAATCTTTCATTAGGGAACAAGTTTTTTCAAACGGATCTTCTAGGGGGGTATAGAAATATTGAAGAACGATTACTGACAAAAAAGTGCGTCTTAACATACATGAAGGAAAACATGTTCATGTCATGTACAATTATCACAAGACGCCGGTCCAGTTGAGCTGTTCTAGTCATTTTCGCAGGATACTACAAACAATCAACTCAGAATAAATAGACATGACGTTATTATAACAGCTACACTACATTGAAGTGGGATCCTTATTTTCATCACAACAACAAACTGGGTTTGCATTGAGCATAGAGGAAGGATCTCGATGGCAGTAACTCTGTAACTTGCTAGCTAGCCTGAGAGTTGACACGCGGTTGGGATGGCTGAGGCAGATTGGTATTGTGGCTGGATTCTCGCTTTCTCAGGTCGAATGGGGTGTTTATTAGCTGCAGAAGATGGTGTAGGAAGACAGGTATAAGAAAAAAGATTTTAATAACCAAACAAACAATGGAGAATAGGATTTTTTTTTTCCTAGAAAATATATATTTTTATTAAAACAAATGGAGCCTTTTTTTTTTTTTTTTTTTTTTTTCTTTCTTTTTTTTTTTCAATTCTATAATACGGAGTAGAATTTTTTTTTTTTTTTTTTTTTTTTTTTTTTTTTTTTTTAAATTTAAAATGTACATTGAATAGTATTTTGATTAGCTAATTCTGAATTCTAATAGCTTAGCTAGTAAAACTTTTGACAGTATCAACAATTAATAGCTTGCGGTCGTAAATTTGATCGAGGTTTTGACATTAATTTTTATTTATTTATTTGTCAAATTTCTTGCCTCTGTAATGCAACTTTTTGTGCCTTGTAATTTATTTTTCCTGTCTTCAATTTTTGATATATTTTAGTTCATCTTGTGGTTTTAACTTTTTTTTTTTTTCCCCCTTATTTTTTCTCCAAATGTTTCAATTATTCCTATTTTGTTTGATAGACAATGTTTTGTTAATTTATCTTAAAATTTGGACTACTCCCTTGTTTTCTGACTTAAAATTTGGACAACTTTATCTTGCTATCTTGGCTTCTTGCCCTCTTGATTATGTTTGTTTTAATCTACATTAAGGTCAACTAAGCTTATTTGTAGTTGAAGAGGGGTATATATTAACTTAATTTTTAATCAGCATTTACTAACATTTTGTCGAAGATGAGAGTCCACAGAGTGTGAATTTATGCCGTTCATAGTGCTCCGACTTGCTCCACCTTCCTCACCGTTTCAAAGTCCCTTGCCTACGTCTCCGCGTCTCATCGTCCTTGGTGATTTTCATCTTTCAACAACATTTTTCAACTACGCCTGTGAATTTCCGCTGTGAGTCCCAAGCTTGAATAAAGAAGGAGGGTCATAATAGGCCAGTTTTAGTTAGTATAAAACTTTAGCACATCCCATGACATGAGCCAAAATGATATACGAATTACGGAATAATCATTTTTGGTTCATGTAGCCAATCCTACTTTTGGAATTAAAGCTTTGATTGATTGTCCTTAGGGGTGTACCCTATGCCGACTTCATTTCCTTTTTATTTATGTGTTCATATATATATTATTATTTTTTTTTTTCTTAAACTTATAACTCTTGGTTCTTTCTTGAAACCGCTTCTAAATTTTGGTTATTTTCTTGTAATAACGAGTCCACTATCAATTGTGTACCTATCATTCTTTAAAAAAAAAACAAATAAAATTATAACACTAATTTTTGCTAAGCTTGCTTAAGACCTTAATTAGGGTGTTAACCACAACTCTCCACGAGAGAATCTAGAACATAAGCATGAATGCATGAACTACTATGATCTTTATGCCTCTTTCCAAATCCCAAAGAAAAAACTAGCTTAATGAATAGTATAATAGAATGTCAAAAAAAAGATATCTAGTCCTTTCGATTGAATTATTAGTATACTAGTTAATTACAATAATACAAAAAATACAAAATTTCTTATGTCATACTTTATGTTTCCCCTGCAAAACAAAATAATACAACAGAAAATGATAAAAAAATGATTCTATCATGAGCTTTGTGTAGGCATGATTATTATCCATGCAATAATTTTTTTTTTGACAAAAATTATCCATGCAATAATATCCTAGAGCATCGTTAAATACTAATGTTAGTTCAGTATATTATATATATATTTTTTTAAATATTTGCAACGTATTTCTATTTAATTAGTAGCAAATTTGTTACAATATTAATTCATTTGGCTAATGATTTCTTCTATCTCTCTTTTCATTATACGAGTTATCCTTTTATCTTTTAATTTTTAAAATAGTATTGTCAAAAAGGAAAAATAAATAAATAAATGTGTGAACGGAGAAAGCATTCCATTATCATATGGGTTTAATGAGCGCTTGGATTATGTTTGTCCAAAATGAAACCATATCTAAAGTACCTCATTATACACCCAATAACTCAACAAGTCAACTACAATAATAGAATACTTTCACGAGACTTATTATTATTTCTTCACGGGGGATCCAAACATAAACTTGCCAGATCATTAAAGATAGATAACTAGTCCTATATATCTATTTCCAAATTGATTAAACATAAGTTACCTTGTGAAATTGTGAATCATCAAAGATAGAGTACTGATTATTTGATCATCTGAAATTATGTTGAATTGACTAGTTACTAGTTAAATTACTAGTTAGTCCCACTGGCCTACATATAGTATTATGTTGAATTGACTAGTTACTAGTTAATCCTGATCTATAAATAGGTCGTTTTAGTTTGTGTCATTTTTATCAAAATATTCTTCTTAGATGATTACGACGAAATAGATAGTCTAATGACTAACAAAGACATGAGGTAGTGAACGCCTAACAAATAAAGATGAAGATAGTATATATACTTCCTTTGTCTTTATTTACTTACAACACAGTTTTATGGCACACACGCTTTAAGGTTGAATTATATAGTATAAACGAGCATATTATTTAAATAATTTGATCACACAATACCTAACCCTACTCTATTTCTCATGTTAAGATTATTTTGATAAAATCGCTTGTTTACCTTCACTAATCATCTTTAAAAACTGAGTGCTTAAAAGATGTGTTGTATGTAAGTTAAATGAAACGGAGGAAGTATGTCATTGGTGTAGTCGATTAAGGTTTTCTCACTTTTGAGTGTTGCGACCTTGAAATTAATAGTCTAAATAGTGTAATTTTGTAAGTACTTGGTGGTGGGAAATCGGTCTTACCTTGCCTTCTACTCCCAAAGTCCCAAATGCCTAGGCTCTAATAATTGGGTTGGCATCACTTATCATCTAACGAAGTTTTTAGTTATTTTGTCAAACATTTAACACAATCATAGTTTAATGAATATTTATGTCAATCATTTGTCTATTGATTCATGGGATAATTATTTGTAGACACCTTATTATACCAACAATAGCCATAGACTAGTGAGTAAGTTGTCCATAGACTGTCAATTGATTGAATGAATGACCCCATTTTATTTAGACCCACATATGCTCGAATAATTAGGCCCCATAGTACCTAAGATTCGACATCGGTAATTGCACAACATATACGAAGTATTTGGTCCTTATAAATTGGTCCAAGACACAGCCGTAACAAAGACTGCAAATAACTTACAAGATCTAGGATCAAATCCCGTCTATATATCACAGCATTAGATAATTATACATAACAAAAATAACTTCCACCGTTAAAAAATTGGAATATTGATTTACATGGGAGTTCACGTGAATCCATAATTAGACAGCATAGAAATATTGGCGTTATGGCAATCATCCCTAGTCCCCACTAAACGTTTCATTTTCAAAGGGTTTGGAATTTTAGAGAAAATACATCACTCACATTATCTTTTTGTGCAACAACTTTCTAATTTTCCCACACAAAGTGATGGGAAGGAAGAAAGATAAGAATACAATGAGGTAATTTCTTAAAATAGAGCTCAAAAATATGACAAATAACAATTAATGCAATATTCTCCATGTCTATTTCTTACTTAGTATTACAAAGAACAAAACCCCTAAACTCTATACACAAATTAAAACCCTTGTTTGGATAATGACTTGAAGGCAGGGTAGGCATCTTACATTGTCTTTTCCTTTCTTATCTTCGTTGAGCTCTTCTTTATCACCCATCCTCCTCACCTAATTCATTCCATAAATACCCATGTGGATTTTGTATAATATGTGTACTTTTCGAGGGGTATAATCGTCTTTTCACTCCTTCGAAACTTGTAACCATTATGTGCTATATAGTAGTCTAGGTATTTCTTTCTTTTATGTTATGTTACATATTAGTAACACACACCATATAATAGAGGCCAAACAATGAATAATAGGGTCACCTTGTCGAATACCTCTGCAGGCAACCCACCGCAGTTGGCGGGTGAGCATTGGCTAGATGATGCTTGCATTCTTGACATGGACTACTTTGTCAAGACACTTTCCGGTATAAAGTCTAAGGGGGTACGCCCTGACCTTGTTGGCTCGATCATTGCTCACTACGCGTCTAAGTGGGTTCCTGAACTATCCGAGAGTAGGGATGTCACAATACTTGAGGGGGATGACCCATCAGCCTCCCCTGAGTCCGTGACATCCGCTTGGAGGAAGAAACGCTTCTTTGTCGAAACACTTGTAGGAATCCTCCCCCCGGAGAATGACACCGTCCCATGTAACTTCCTTCTAAGGCTACTAAGGGTAGCCAACATGGTTGGTGTTGAGCTCACCTATAAAGAAGAGCTAGAAAAAAGGGTGTCATGGCAATTAGACCAAGCCACATTGAAGGAAATTATGATACCTTCTTTTAGTCACACTTGTAGTACATTGCTTGATGTGGAGCTAGTCATGAGGTTAGTAAAGAGGTTTGTGGGATTAGATGAAGGTGTTAGGAGTAGCGCGGCCTTAATTAAGGTGGCTAAGTTAATGGACTCGTACTTAGCTGAAGTCGCGATGGACTCAAATTTGAAGTTGGAGGAGTTCATTCAGCTTGCTGGTGCCCTCCCTGCCCATGCTAGAGCCATAGATGATGGACTCTACCGCGCTGTTGATACTTACCTCAAGGTAATCTTTCATAGCTCCTTTTTTGTGTTTTTGTGTATTTGTACGGAATACTAGCCTTTGTTTTTGTCCTCTCATTTATGTTTTAATCATCTCATTTCTCCCCTTTTCAGCAAAATTTCCTGTCTTATTTACGAGTACATGATTTTAGTATAATGCACAGCATTTTTCCATCAACAGATGTTAGCAATTTCAGGTTGTACATAGTTTCTAATAAGAGTTTATACTAGTATAATCAATATAATGCCTCACATATTGACAACCAGACGCGTACTTAGGCAAGTAATAAGCATGATTTAGTATATGATTGTAGGTTGATGTATAGATATAGTGGTATGAAAGACAGCAAAATTAATCAGTAATTTATATGGTGTGTCCTACAATTGAAAACGCTATGACATAATTTTGTGGGGAGGGAATAGTAGAAGAGCCAAAAATATATTGCCTGTTATTACTGAAACAGAATCTTTTCTGATTAAAAAGAGTCCAATTTTCTAATACTGCATTACAACTTTGCAAGTAGTGCTGGTTTTTGGTCTCTTCTGAATGATATACATATTGTTTAAAAGTTCTTAGACATTTTTTGTGGGTGTACAGGCACATACTAAGGTAACAAAGCAAGAAAGAAAGCTTCTATGCAGATTAATTGATTGTCGAAAACTCTCTCCAGAAGCATGCCTACATGCTTCACAGAACGAAAGATTGCCTGTTCGAGCAGTAGTGCAAGTCCTGTTTACAGAACAGAACAAGATTTCCCGGCAGCTGGACTGGAGTGGCCCTATGTCTATGGCTAGAAGCCCGAACTCTAATAGGCACGATGCACCAGGCCGATGTCAGTCTAAACGGGAGGTTTCAGTCCAGCATATGGAGATCAAGAGGTTAAAGGAGGATGTTGTCAGACTTCAGAACCAGATAACTACCCTGCAGAATCAGCTGGAAAAAGTGGTTGAGAAAAAGAAAGGATTCTTTAGATGGAAGAAGTTCATTTTAATTTCTGGCTCAACTAGTGTTACTGATGTAGGAAAGAGGGATTTTGAGGAAGTCGGGTTTGGAAGGCATACCCCTCTTACCAAGGGCAAGAACTCACACAGATGGAGGAAGTCTCTATCGTGATCAATTCAAGTTTCTTTACTCCATAATACGAAGTCTGTTGTTTTAATTACCATCAGCATAATAACACTGATTTATATATTTGTTTTTCTTGTTAATTTGTACGAAATACATACGTCTTCTTGTAGGCCTACAAGGCTACAAGTCTTCCTGTAGAGTCAAAAGTTTGGATATGTCAAGTAATGTATGCCATTCAGAAAAAAAGTAAAGTAATATTACCTTACATAAGACTATGTTTATTAACAACAAGCTGTTATTCTATATATCAGTATGAAAAACAAACTGACAAAGAAATAAGTTCACACACAAATGAATATCAACCTCAACAAACAAAAAGAATATGGAAATAATTTACATTCCAAAATTTACAACTTAAATTTTGACAGCCTTCTTGATGGATTTGATGGATGACTTGAGGAAGTTGTCACCAGCTGAATGATTCTCATCAATATGATTATAGTCTTCATCATCGTCTATCACGAGTGGCTTCTTTCTTATGCAATCCACCCCCTTTCTCATATTTAATATCTTTGAAGGAGAAGATGGGAGTTGCCTGAAGAACCTCGCGCTCTCAGTCCTAGCAATCCCTTTATCTTTCCCTCCTCCAAAACTCTTCTTTGCTTCACTCTCGGTCTCAGAAGAAATGGATCTCCTTGCTCCTAAACTCTTCCTTGCTTCGCTTCCTTTGCTAGTAATATCGGCCTGATATGATATTGTTCTTCTTGGAGTGCTCATTGCCCTTGGTTTTTTAACTTCAGCTGAAACAATTTCTTCCTTCTTTTTTTCATTTTTTGTTTCATGGCTTCTTGGCTCAACCGAAATGGATCTCCTAGGAGTGCTCATTGACCTCGGTTTACTGGTTTCAACCTCTACACTCTTCTTCTTTTCATCAGAAACAGGAGGTTTCAGGACTTTTATCTCCTTCTGTGGGAATTTTTCATTGAGCTTTTTGATGATTTCATCAGTATTGCTGCTAGTCTCGGGTTCTTGAGCTACTTTAGGAGGGCTAAAATTCAAATGATCTTCGCCTTCTGTGTTTTCCAGCAGCAAATGCAACCATTTCTCTACATTGCCTTTCCCTTTCTCCTTCCTCGATTCCTCATCATCATCATCATCTACTTCTGCTTCTCGAGCAAATGGGAATTTGACACTTAACTCCTCCACATTATGACTTGTTTCTTCCTCTTCTATCTCCTGGCCTAATGTAAGTTTTGGTGTCTCTTCTGTTTCTTCTTCTATTCTGTTTTCTTCAATCATCCAAAGGGCTTCTTCTGACAAGTTGTGTTCTTCTTCTAGGAACTTCCTTAGCTCCTTGTGTGAAGGTGTCTTAGATTTGATCCTCGGCAAGTAGATTAGTGTTCGGTCTTCTTTCTCCTCAGCAAAAGCATCATCAATATCAGTCCTTGATCTCTTCCTTGCTTGTTCCCACTCTGGCTTTATTTGTTTCTCAAGTTCATCTCTTTGCTTAAACTTTTTAGCAAGCTGTTTCTCAGCCGAGTTACAAATTGCCATTTGCGCTTCAAGTCTTGCCATGAGTGTGTTGGTTGCAGCCTGGTTTAGCCTCACCTGTTCTTTGTAAACCACACTCCTACAAAAATTCACAAACAAGATGAATTAGAATTTAGGATTACAACCAAAGAAGTTCCGAAATTTCCCAACAAATGTGCAACAAAAGAGGAAAAAGGCCTTACTGATGCATTGCATTTCTGATCATTTTCTCCAGCATTGTTCTGTAAGAAGATTGAGCCTCAGCCACTCTACGACATTTTTCAGCCCGTCTTCTACGTTTAATCAATGCTAACTCAAGCTCTTGAATTGTCATCTTTTCTTCCTCATTCTTTAACATCAATTCAGTCACTTCATCATCCAACCTTTGAATTTCTGCCTTCATCTTATTAGTCTCTTCTCTCCGCTTCAACGAATCTCTTGCCATAACCAAGGCTTGGTATGGGTTCGTAGCCATGTCAGGCATCTCATTCTCCTTCGACATAGCATTTTTCAATTTCCTCGAAGGAGCTATCATTCATTAGACATAAACGAGTTACACAACAGAAACAGGACTAAAAAAAAAATTCGAAAAAGCTAGTTTTTTACCTATCATAGGAGTAGTAGGCCTATGCTGTCTATTGACATCTAAAGTTCTCAAAGTTGAATCAACAAATTCTTTTCGAGCACGAACAACAACAGCAGCAGGCGCTAGGCCAAGGTGCTCTTTCGACTCCATAAATGGTTGAGGAAAATTATGAGAGTCTACAGTTTGCATATCATTCAGCTCTTCGTTCTCACCTGCTGCAAACATCCACCTAAATGCCCTATGCCTACCAAAACAAATTACCAACATATGATGTTATAAACAACATTTTATATCCTAGTCCAAAAATCTGAAATCTAAATCACAGAAAAAAGGGATAATTCATCAATCCATTCACCTAAAATCCGAATTCGATGCAGCAAAGACAGATAAAAACTGGTCAATAGATATGCCCAATTGCAAATCCCACCAAGGTACTAAAAATTCCAACTGATTGTGCTTCCTCTTGCGAACTTGCCATTGAAGTATCCTTAAATTGCTTGGTACAGTCAGTCCTCCTCCTAAATTTTGTACCACAATATGTCATATAATATATAGTATTTTTTGTTAAGAAAATTGTAATGTACACATAAGTAGAAGATGTGTTCTGTACTTGAACAAGGGAACCAGTGATCGATATCCCAAGCGAGTGGGGAGGTGGCATCAGCATGAAGGTAGATGACATTGCCATAAGGATCAACCCGAAACATGGCCGGATCAAAGCCGGCATTTCTAAGAGCAATTACCACAAAAAACAACATAAGCATTAGTTAAATATCTTGGAATCGTGGTTAATTTAGTTGAAGAAAGAGTAAAACTTCTTTGGTAGAAGGGTTATTACCCTAAGTGGTTGAGTTGCTTCCATATTATACTAACAAAGATTCTGTAATTGGCTGTTGGTTTCGCTTGTGGGTCGATTATAGGAAACAAATCATCTAATTCCTCTGCCCTTGATGCCTAAATCAACAGATTATATAGCCTTAATTAATTAAGCATCCAAAAATCACCAATGTTCAGGAAGAAAAGAATTCATATATTCATGTAACTCAGTAACTCACATATATTGCGAGTTCAAGTTACACTATTAGCGTGACTATTAAAGACGGAAGAGAGTAACTTCTAAAATAACCCAATAAAATTTTAGATGGTAAAATCACTAAAATGTACTATTTAGCTAATGCTACACATTATTCGGTCAAATTTTCTAGAAATGCATGACAAAATCACAGCGTCAATGTTAACTAATATTTCCACCTATAGAATATGCAGCCCATATCAAATTCCTATTTTCAACCCATATTATCAATTAGTCGGATCAATTTTGATAAACAGAGAAGAAAGGACAATTCAATTCACCAAAATCATAAAATTCATAAACATACCAAAATTAGAAGCAAAATTAAATAATAACATGAAAAAGCAAAGAAACCCCATGTTACAAATTCTATCAATTCAATTATACAATCACAACAAAATACTCTAAAGTCAAGAAAGAACAAGAAAATAAAAAAATATCTTAATAAAATTGGGGGTTTTTTATTTACCTCTTGGGAATGTAAAGAATAGGGAGTGAAAGTAAAAGGAGGACCATGACAATAAGGACTAATACTTGTATCTTTACAAAGCTTAGCGTACGCTCTTGGGTACCCAAGGCTTTGATCCACTGCCAAATCTTCCTTACCAAACGCGTACGCCACCGACATTTTATCGAATCGACTCGAATCGAGAGAGGTGTATGAGGAGAAGGATGATGAGGGAGTTAGCTAAGTACAGAAAGTAAGACAGGAAGAGTTAGAAGTGAAGTAAAAAAAATGCAGAGGAAGTCAAGTGTTTTGAGGAGAGAGAATAAAAGAGTAACGGTCAGATTGATGTTTCAAAAAGTGGTTGTGGGGTGTAACGTGAACGTAGCGGTGGGATAGTGTAACGGCTAGATTTTGTGACCCGGCTCAGGGAATTTAATATTGGAATTATTACTCGTTTATTTTTGTTTTTTTATTTATTTTCTTTTTAGTTTTATTGGAATCTTTTATGTATTTATTTATTTAATGGTGGGGTGGGGGTTAAATCAGAAGATTAGTGTGGCCTAGCTGTTTGGTACCATTAATTAGGCAGTTGAGTTTTTTGAAAATAATTGAATTACCGTAAAATTAAAGAGTTTTTGAGATCTTATTCTCTACAAGTTTTGAAATTTTTCATCTTCTCCTACGTTTAAGATACATGGATTAATAAGACCATATTCAACGGTGAGATTTGTTGAAAACTTTTTAAAAGAGAGTATGTATGTAAATTGAACTTATTTATTTATTGAACTTATAATGCTTTTATAAAAACTTAAAATTGTTTATATGGACTCTGTTCTGATTTACTAGACTAAATTGAACTGATTGGAACTGAACTGATTAGAGATGAAATGAATTGTTTATGAGAGAAGGAAATTAGGAACTGAACTGATCGAACTAAATTGAGTTGAACTGAACTGAAATTAAGCTGAAGAGAACAGATCCTTAATTGGATGTAGTGGGTCATGTTGGAAAATGATATTAGCATACTTAAGATAGTCTCACCATTGAGAAATTATACATCACATGAGTTGTTAAATTGAGAAATGAGTTGAATATCACCATTTGGTGTGAAAAATAACTCAATTTGTATTTTATTACTCAAAGTCAAATCTCACCATTGGAGATGGAAGAACAACCTATGGACTATTTGGCCCTATTATTTGAATCTTAAATAATAATATCTCGTTAAATAAGTTTAGTCCTTTATTTAAAACCCTAAGCTTCATTGTTGAATTTTGGAGGGGCTTTTATCGGTTTTACGGATGGAAATCTTCAATCTTTGTTTCTATTTCGCTTATCTCTTGTTTTTTGGTTTATAATAAATCTGTTTTGAAAATAGGGTTTATATAATAAATCTTCCAAGATGATATTTTCTCCCTCAAAAGACAAAGGTTTTCTTCTTCTTTAAGGAGGATATTTTCTCTTTCGAACCAAGTTCACACAAAAATTAATAAGCAATACGTTAAAAATAGGATATCTATGTTAAACATAACGTCGGTTGACATGTGTGGACTTTTAAGTACCCACTACTAACTTTTTTTTTTACTTATTTTTGAATAAAATATTAACCTTGTTATCTTTTTCGTGTGTATACAATCTACACATTATCGATCGATTTACCCTTATTTTATGCTAAAAATAGTCTTATCATCATTCATCAAATAAAATTAACAAAAAATAAATAATCATCAATGAAATCATATCATAAACTTGCTGTAATATGCTTTATAGTACGTAGAGTAGTAAATTATAACATGCATAATGTTGAATGATCCCTTATAAAAATAAGAAACAATATTAAGAAACACGTAAACAATATTACACAAAAATAAAATGAAAGTCTAAAACATTTTTTTTAGGTAAGAAGAAGTAACCTGATCCTACGTATCTCAACCTACACGGTTTTTTTAGTCCGGTATTTATGGATCAAATACATTGAGAGGGAGAGACTGAGAGGAGGGGGGGGGGGGGTTTAAGGGATTGGAAAAAAAAAAAGGCAGCAATACAATCATGGTTGTCCAACAACCACATGACCACCTGCTGGATAAAATCCGCCTGGATAAACAACTTCACCATAAACTGTAGGACCATATGGATCATATACTACTGGTACTACTGGGACTGGTGGTTGCTGTATAATAACTTGTTGTTGTGGTGGTGGATGCCTGCAGTTTCGACCACCAAATATACCGCTAAACGTACAGCTAATACCATCAGCTAAGTCGCCGAGAAAGGCCGTGACAAGCATTGGCTGCATTATTACCACGGCTATCAATAACACCACCATACACTTTGTGACTTGACTCATTTTCTTTTTGTTCTTGTTATATGAAAGATTGATTGGATGAAGTTAATTAGTGCATAGAATTGGATCAACCATTTATAATAAGGCCAGATAGTTAATGTAGAATATATAATCAAACAGACGTGGTTTCCACATCCATTTCATCATAATCAAATTAAACATCCAGCTAGACGTGCAGTGGCTATTCCTCATCCATCATAATAATGCATGCTTTGAAATTTAATTTATAAGTATATTTGTATGCCACTGAATAATTAACATGCTCTACATGATGGCTTTTAACTTTTAATAACTAATTATTTCAAGTTTAATTTAACACGTTTACTCTTGAAGCTAAGCAAAGGTAGGCCTTGGTCAAGCCTTGGATGAACTTAAGCAGTTACAAGATTAGAGTTGAAACTTGCGAATTGAATACCACATATACAGGCACGTAAGAGATTGGTTAAGTTATACTCCGTACTAGATTAATTTATCCACGTTATTCAATACTCGTATAATTTACTCCTCGTACTTGAGGCTTTTTCTAGTATTTTTATAATTTGGCCTGATCTGATTAAAGTTAAAGCATGAGAATTGTATATCAAATTTAGCTAACAATTTATCACTACTTAAAGTTATACTTGATTAAGTTATTCAAATTACCCAGTTAATTATCTTGTTGACTTGGATTCCACCATCAGTACGTACGTACTCCGTAGAATTTATCACTACTCTTTATTACTCTGTAGTAGCAAGTTGTTTACTCGGGTAAACATTTTTTTTTTATTTTTTATTTTTATTTATTTATTTTTTGTCTTTTTTTAGGAACAAAGTTTTTATTTCCTACAAGACTTGGTGTGAGGAACAAAGTCAACTATCAACGTTTACTGAATGATGTGTCATTGTGTCCAAACTCCAAAATCAGACCAAAAAAGTACTGTAGTTGTTACGCCATCATCTTCTTTCAGCTTTCTTCAACTTCACTCACTCCATGCGCTTCTCCAACATTCTTTCCTCCAACCTATTCACTAAATCTCCATACTTTACACTTTATACTTGATTCACCTCCAATTACAAAATCATAGTTGAATCCAACTGTTCGACCCCTTTGATTTTCGGATTCAGATACCTTGTTTAAGGTCAGTTTTAGTCTAATTTATGCTCAAATTTATGTATTTAGTATGATTTGTGATATTTGATCATTGCTTAGTTAGTTGAATTAGATACTTTGGTAGCTAGAAATCAAGATCTTACTTTCTGGGTGTTTGACCAAACCCTTGAAATTAGTACTTTTGCTGCAAGTGGTAATTAGGGAAACTTAGAAATCATGTGAATTTGTGGATTTGAGCAACTGGGTTTTGCAAGATTTGTGGTTAATTGCATTTTCTGAAGTGGGTTTCTTTCTATTTTGGTTAATTTGTATGAATTGAATAATTGATCATGAGGGTTTTGCCAATTTGGACTCTACATGTATTGTTGTTAGTGTTTTTGTTGATTGGATTTACGAGTTGCGAATTCGATTTGGATTTCGTGGATGCCGAATCTGAGGTGGAAGATGATGCTGTTAGAAGAGCCCCCCAATATGATCGGTTAGATGAAGTGAAAAAAGCATGTTCTAAAGTCATATCTTCTGCTACTGAGCTCAAAATTGATGACAATGTAATTGATAGGATTAAGAATGAGATTTTCTTTAATAATGGAGATTGGGAACAACAAGGAACTAGTGCACCATTGTTACCATTTGATGATAGACCACCTAGAATGTCATCTAGTTATGATTATGAGCTATACAACTCTTCTCGTTTGATGCTGCCGTATAAGCTTGTATCTTTCAAATTGACTGATGTTAGCAGTGCTCATCGGTCTAAAAGGACCATAGCTGTCAATGGCTATCTTTATTTGGTGATTACCTCTAGTCTCCCTTTGGCGACTATGAGTGAACGAGTGCTTAAAGGCCCAGAATTTTCCATGTGGAGCCAACATTCTCAGCTTCTTATTAGTCTCCAAGGGGTATATGCTGAATCGAGAAAAAATGGTGGGGAGAAAATGCTGTGTTTGTTGGGTAGCACCATGCTGCCTTCCCGTCAGCCTGATTCTAGTGATTCAGGCTCAAGCGATAATCAGCGAACTCTACTGCAGGATGAGCAAATCCTAATCGTTCTTAACATTCCAAAGAAAGCTAGTCTAAAGAACAGGGCCATTCAAGGTGAGGTGCGGAGTTTGAACTCGAAAACAAGTCCAAAGTACTTTGATAAAGTTAAAATCACATCTCAGATGCAGGCTAATACTCGTGACTATGAATTTAGCTCTGATGAGATTATAGCAAAGGCATGTAATCCATATCCATACTCGGATACTTCCATAAGTAGCGGCATAGAGCCCTACAAGGGTGCTGATTTTTGTTCAACACTTAAAAAAAATTCCATTGATGGGGCTTTTGTAGTTGTTCCTCATTGGCAATGCAATGGCACTGATGAATTTTGTAGCAAGTTTGGTCCTTTTGCTTCAGATAAACAAATAAACAGTACAGATGGAAGCTTCAAGGATGTGAGAATTCTTGTGCACAACATTATCTGTGTAACTAAAAAAACACAGGATAATGGTGTAATGGCAAGGGTTTCTGCAGTATTTAGAGCCTTTGATGTTCCCAACATTCTGTTCATCGAAAATCAAAGAAGTGGATTGGGAAATATGACGCTTGTTGCTGAGGGGATCTGGAATTCTTCCACTGGACAACTTTGCATGATTGGTTGCCTTGGAGTTGTGGGTGTAGAAGGTGATTACTGCAATTCTCGAATTTGTTTGTACATACCTCGGTCATTCTCCATTAAACAAAGAAGCATTCTTCTCGGTAGCATATCAAGTATCGAGAAGAGTAATCCCCCTTACTTCCCTTTGTCACTTGAAATGCTTTATCAGAGCTTGGATTACATTTCTGACAGTTACAAATATGCACAGCCGTTCTATCACTATTCAAAAATTGTTGCAGCAGGTGCTATACTGGAAAAATACGAGCCTTTCAATTTTGGAACTGTCGTCAAGAAATCATTGCTGACATTTCCTACACTTCAGGACTCGGAGGATTATTCTGAAAATCTCAGACTTCTTGCAGAAGACCTTACACTTCATGTATCAGCTGTACCTGATCCTATACCTGTTTCTCAGCCTTCAAGAACTGACATTGAGATGGAGGTGCTTTCTCTTGGTCCCATGTTTGGGCGTAACTGGTTCTCTAATGACTCCACGGCTAGTCTTGAAACTCCTTACCACACAAAAGCTGCTTACACTGAGAGACAGTTGCTTTTGAATGTTTCCACTCAGTTTAAGCTCAGGGGAGGACCTTATAAGAACTTTTCTATGCTGTTTCTGGAGGGTATTTATGACCAACACGTTGGAAGGATGTATTTGATTGGTTGCAGAGATGTCAGGGCCTCATGGAAGATGTTATATGAGAGCATGGACCTTGAAGGCGGCCTCGATTGTTTGATTGAAGTCGTTATTTCATATCCGCCCACTACAGCTCAATGGCTAGTTACTCCAACAGCTAGTGTTTCCATATCCAGTAAAAGGACAGAAGACAACCCTTTCTACTTTCAGCCAGTCAAGCTTCTCTCTCTTCCCATTATGTACAGAAAGCAGAGAGTAGATATCCTTTCTAGGAGTGACTTTGAGGGGATTCTCAAGATTTTGACCCTCTCTATTGCCATTGGTTGCATACTGAGCCAACTTATTTATACAAGAGATTCTGCAGATTCTCTTCCTTACATGTCTCTTGTCATGCTAGGAAGTCAAGTCATTGGATACGCTCTTCCTCTTGTTATTGGTGTACAAGCTCTTTCACGGAACAACAATTTGGAGGCTTCTGAAGATCTTGAGAGGAGCGAGTGGATCAAGGTAATTGACTATGTTGTGAAGCTTCTTGTTCTGGTGTGTCTTCTACTTACTGTTAGGCTCTGCCAAAAAGTGTGGATTTCTCGTGTCAAGTTACTTTCACAGAATTCTACTGAGACACACCGAATTCCCACTGAAAAACGAGTGCTTGTTATTACTTTGGTCATACACATTGTTGGGTATATAATTGCTTTGATTTCCCATTCCTTGAAGACTGGCCAAACGCCTACTTGGAATGAGCAATATGTGGACACAACAGGAATCCCTCACACATTGAAACCTTGGGAAACTCTTTTTCAGGAGTACATAGGTTTGCTTCAAGATCTTTTCCTTCTTCCGCAGTTGATTGGAAATATATTATGGCAGATAGACTGTAAGCCTCTTCGAAAACTATATTACATGGGGATCACTATTGTCAGACTTCTTCCTCATGTGTATGATTTTATTAGAGGGCCAGTATCTAATCCGTTTTACTCAGAGGAATATGAGTTTGTGAACCGAAATTTTGATTTTTACTCCGAGTTTGGGGACATCGCTATACCTGTTTTGGCGATAGGCCTTGCAGTGGTAGTGTATATACAGCAACGGTGGCATTACGAAAAGCTTAGAAACACTCTGGCTCTAGGGAAGCATATACTTCCTTCTGGATCAAGAAAGTACGAAAGGCTGCCTACTCAGTCAGTTGAAGCTGAGCTCGTTTCCGGTACCAATAAAAGAAACGCTCAAGAGAGTGAAGAGTAATGTATGTATGATATCAGACAACTCTTAGCTCCCTCACTTGTTAACTGAGTTAATTTTGTACTTTCTCCCTTATCTGATACCATGACTGACTGGTTTTCAATACAAATAATATACATGGATTGGTCTCATTTAGTCTTGTCGTTTTCGAGTTTAGCATAGATTAGATCATGAGAATGCTCTGTTTGGGAAATCTTGCTTGTTCAAACTCTTAATTAGGCTTCAATTCTGTAGTATTTCGTCACAAATTTAATTGGCCATTTTCTAAAATTCAACTAGTAAAACTTTGAATTTTATTCAAGCAATAATCAACAGGCAGAGAAACACCCATAAATTGCTGCTAGTATTACATGATCAAAATTTTAATATATGATCGTGAAATCATGAATCAAACACTAGCCGATTGATTCGGAACAACATAATGAACAATGACAAGAGAATCAATAGAATCCCTAACCTTATCTTTCTTATTAGCAATCTCAGAATTCGTCTCCAAAGAATCCAATTCATGAATCCCACCAAAAACCCCAATTGAGCAAATCTGAAACCCTTTAGCTCTCTCCGTCGAAAAATTCTCCCCAACAATTAATTGTTCAATTCCGCTAAAACTCCCTTTCAATCCGCTAATCAACTTGTTGTTTAAGCTTAATCAGCTGAACTCTAATGGCGGATCCAGGTTTAACCCCAATCGGACCATCGAGAATCTCCGCGACCCAATCGACGGCAATGAGGTCGTCGCAAATGGGTAAAACGCTGGTTCGAACAGCGGATAGATGATCGGGGTGGGAGGAGTAGTCGGCGAGGTGTTGTTTGGTGCGGTAACGAGAGTGGAGGATGTGGGTGAAGGAGAGGGAGGAAGAGCGGTTTCGGTGGAGGACCATTGGGAGAGTGGTGAGGGAGTTGAGAGAGGTGAGCATGGTGGAGAGTTGGGTGGTGGTTGCGGTGGGTTTGATGTTGAAGAGGACGATGTGTTCGATGATGTTGGTGGTGGTGGACATTGTGGTGTGGGTGTAGGAGAGAGAATGGCGGCGGAGGTGAGGGCGGCGCGTGGTGAAGTGTGGGCGAGTGGTTGCGCACAGCATTTCGGGTGAAGTGTTGAATTACTATACAATTATTTTCACTAATTGCGGTTTGCGGTGCGGTTTGAAAATTTTTTACAACTGCAAAACCACAGATTGGTCAATTTTAAAAACCACCCCAAACCGCAAAATTGCAGTTTGGTGCGGTCTAGACCGCACTCTGCACAACCTTATGTAGAGGTGTCAATTCGGATATTCGGATTGGTTCGGTGAGGTCGGATCTATTTTTAAACTTATATAAAGTATTATGCTAAATTCTTGTATCCGTGTGAGTTGAAATCTGAATTGGATATTTTTTAGGTTGGTTTCGAATCGAGTCAAGTTGATTATAGTTTTGACACTTATATGCACGAGTAGAGGTTTCGACTTGTATCTTATATATTTATATAGAGTATAACTATAGAATCACACACCTGAATTTAACACCTATAATTACGATATGGTCAAATTGCTTGTGCAGTGACATGTTGATCTACAACTCTACAAGTTACTCAATGAGTCAATACGAGGTACTCATTGGTTTAAGAACTTAATATTAAGACTTAAGATAAAGGATTTGTGTTGTATAGGTTAGGTTGAAGGTTGAAATTCTCCACACAATTCACAAATCATCTTAAAAACAATAAGCCACATTTAATAGACGGTCACTATTGAAGTAAGCAGCACTAGACCACTAGCAGTAGTCAGCCAATATTGGTGGCAGTGTTGGGTAATTTTTTTCATGAATTGAACCTTGTTTTGGACTTGGCCGGTGGCCGGTGGCTATCATAGCGTCATAGGCTCTTAGCTGTTTTGAGTATTACCGTGTTGTTAGCTTGTTTTAGAAATGTTCTTGATGAGGTAATATCTGAATTCACATTGTAATTTTTTCTTCTTCTGGAAGACTAGAATTTTGACTTGCAAAGCGGCAACCTACCATATCTTTCATAACTTGAGTAGCTGACCATTTGTAAATTGTGTTGACAAAATGACAAACATTAAAAGATTAAACCCAATGAGGATAAAATAAGTATTGTAATTTGTATATGATTCTGTTAAATATATATTTAAACCAAGCATATTTCTCCTATAAGAAAATGAATATGATAAGAAGTTTGAAAAAGAAAGACTATGAATAATTGAGTATACATTGATCGATGTGTAATTTTGTTATAAATTTTTAAACTTAATTCAATTTAGAAATTAAGTATAATACATATAGGCTCGTGGATGCGATTATTGTATTATAGATGAAAAAAGAAATTTATTTGAAGTAAGTAGCTCGTCACTCTAAAAATGTAGCTCATCGCACAAATTCAACCCAAATCAAATTGACCGGACATAACCCGAACCGATTATAATCCGAAAGTACATTTTCCATTTTGGGACCCTATTTCTCCAATTTCTCATCTTTAGAGATATGAACTAAAGGGCCCAAACAAGTAAGACCCTTAAATTCATAGCCCAAACAAACAACTTTAGCAACTTTACTTCAACATCCCAAATCAATCATCTAACAATCCCATATCCAAAACCAACAAACTTAAAGATAACAAAATCCATCCATTCATTCATCCACTTAAAAAAAAAAAAAAAAAAAAAAAAAAAAAAAAAAAAACAATGAACACCACTAAATTCCTCCATACCCAAGTCTTAAAATCACCATTAACACCCCTTATTCAATTCTCACAACCAAGATCACTCCCAAGAGTTCATCTCCCTCGTATTCGCAGCACGAGCAATGGCCAAAGCAACAACGAACAACCAACAATTCCTCCATTAACACCGCCGGAAACGGTGGAGATAAAGTTTCGTAGAGGATCAAGAAAGCGGCGACGACAACAAGAATCCGGTGAAACACCAATGATGAAGGCAGTGGCAGATAAGAAAAAATGGGAAGAAATGAGTTTGTCTGAAAAGGCAATAGAGTTGTATATGGGTGAAAAAGGGTTTCTTTTTTGGGTTAATAAATTTGCTTATGCTTCTATTTTTATTATTATTGGAGGTTGGATTTTGTTTAGGTTTGTTGGTCCTTCTTTGAATCTTTATCAGTTGGATACTCCTCCTCTTTCTCCTCAAGATGTGCTCAAGGGTTAATTAGAGGTTAATACAAGATTAATTATGGGTTATAATCATAATTATGTCTTTTTTTATTGTATGTTTTGTACCTCGATTTTGTAATGTCATCAGCAAACAGAAGATGATAATCATTAGTCAAGAGGCAATAAAATTGAGAGATTATACTTTTACTTTCGACATTTTAAGTTTGTAATGGTGAAAAAAAATGCTAACAATACGTAATTTATATGGACTCGAGAGTCTATTTTATGATTCATCTTTAAGGTCTCACTTTAATTAATTCAAAATTTAGCTCTTAATATTGAATTTACACGAAATATAAGTAGAATGATCATTTTTTTTTGGATATTTTAATGTACTAAGTTACTCTCGTGTTAGTTTGACCCAATTTGAATTTAAATGAGAACAAATAATTTTCAACAAAATTATTTGATCGTTTGATCATTACTTTCTAGCTAGTGTATTAATTAATATACGCTCTATTCTTTAGCTTTGTTCAGTACATTTTTTGATTTAACTATGACTTTTTTTTTTCTTTTTTTATTTATTTATTTATTTTTTTTTTTATTTTTTTTTTTGACAGAACTATGAGTCTATGACTCTCTTAAAAGGAAGGAAATATGAGCATTTCTAGATCCTAATTAGCATCTTTTGGGTGGGGGATTTGCGTACACACAACAAAAAAAAAAAAAAAAAAAAACTTTGAATAATTACTACTCCTTCCGTCTCTTTATTAGATGCCTATTTCTAGCATTTATTCCTCACAATAATAGAGAGAAATAGGCATTTAATTAAGGGACGAAGGGAGTAAAATTAGTTAAGAATTTACTTTGAATATTTATTTTTTTAAAAAAAATATGGGCCAACATCAGCTTAAATCTCTTTCATGTAGGGTTTCAGCATAGCAAAACCATAAGCACAGTACCACTGACCACCTAAATTTACATTTGTTGGTTTCTTGGACGAATTCCTAAACTTGTTACACGGCGCTAGGAAAATAATGTCTTTTGTCAAATTCTATGGAACCTTAGCTAAAAAGGCTTGTTTATTATCGTTTTTTTGTTTTCAATTTTTAATTTCAAATAACAGAAAACAAAAATAAAAGAATTGACTTGTGCATGACTAATTTTAGTTCATTATATTAACAAGTTTTATTATATCTAAAAATTAAAAACTAAAGTTCGTTGATAGTGATACTAAACAAGCCTCAAGTTTCGGTCTTCATTTCTAGTTGCCTAAATGTATGTCAATTTCTTCATTGATTTATCAATTGTTGGTCAAGTAACACCCTTTGTATCGATGTGCACCATGATGAGAACTATTCAAGTGAATAAACAGTCTATTTGCATTGTAAAGTGTTTTCTAGTCAACAAAAATAAATAAAATTAGGAAGCTGGTTTCTGGAACGTTACAAAGTAATTACAATGGACTTAGAAAAGTAAAGAGATAGTTGTTTTCTTCATGAATGATTATGGGAGCCGAGGTATCAAATCACAAGAAAGAACATCATTCACTTTGTACATTATAACACTTGAAAAATAACATCTAGCACCAAAATCACTCAAAGATAACATAAGAAAGTTCACAATTCATCATCACTCCACAAAAACACACATCACAAATATGGGTGTGACAATTTTTTCTACGCATGCATGCAATTGAAAATAACAACCACCTATATAGTAAATCCACTATGTAGAGTAACGGTCCATCAACGTTCTTATTAGTCTTAGAGATACTTCCAACTACCTTAATTAATTTTTCACAAGATTAAAATTAAATTAATGCTTGGTAAAATTGGGCAACTAGGAAATGGTCGTCGACCTAAAAACATTCTTGTGTACCATTATAATATACTTTAAAATATATGAAATTTATGATGATTTGGAATCTAGGATGATATATTAGGTGCCAAACACGGTATAAAATGAAGAAAATTCTCTTAGGTAAACTAATCAAATGTTTAAAGAATGTTAGGTTGTGAGATTGGAAGATGTGAACTCTTTTGTCATCTTATGAATGCTTAGTTCAACAGTTCAATCCACTAGGCTATTATGCTAAGTGGATATAGGCCCATTTACAAAATAATATTCTCCTCACCGGCTCACCTAGGGTGCTAATTGAGCTAGTCGATCACAAGGTGAGGGGTGCTAAACTTTTTACATGAACTCAACTCGTGCTCGCTAAAGTTTCTAATCAATAAAAATTGCTCGACTCGTGCTCATTAAAGTTTCGAATCGAGTCGAGTAGCTCACGATCTGCTCGTTAAGGTCTTAATCATGTTAAAATTATAGGCCTTTATTTCTTTTTGTTCACTTTGTATAATTTTCTTTTTTTATTTATTCATTATTAAAGATTTACTCTTTTTTTTTATAATATAAATTAACTTGTATTAAATGTCAAATTATTTTAAACATGGTAACTTCTACTACATATATGTTAATAAAATATATAATCGAGTTGCTCACAAGCTTATCGTGTCGAGTTAGAGCTTGCTCAACTCGTCCTCGTTAACATCTTGAATCAAGCTGAACTTGAGTTGAGCCAACTAACTAAACCAAACTCCCCTTAATTACTCCCTAGGGTGAGTCGAGCTTTGACCGAGTCGAGTTCGAGTTGCTCACAAGATGCTCAACTCGATTTGCACCCCTAGGCTCACCCTATTTTAAGTTTTTAAGTACTGTATTTCAAATGTCATTTTCCGAATTTGGTTCGTCACATTTTCATAAGAATTTTTTTTTTAAAAAAATCCATTTATAAAAAGTACATATCAATACTATTATTTTTAAAAGGGGAAGTTGGAAGGACACTTGTCCCACATCCTGTTTTCCTGTTTTAATTTTTTTTTTAATTACAGAAAAAAAAAAAAAAAAATCATACATCTCTTTCATCCCAATCCCCTAATCATACCTATTCAAAAAATTATTTTTGTAAAAAAAAAATCATTCATCTTCTCCATTTCAATCCCCTAATCATGCCTATTCAGATTGTAATTTTTTTTCATCAACAAAATAATTATTAAAACAAGTTTAGTATTTTATGTCAAAGGAAGTTAATTGTTCATAAACCCATCACTAAGAATAATAAATTCCTTTCTAATTCCAATTCACTATGCATTCATATTCAAAGTTTCGCTTATGTATGATCAAAATTTATTTTCCACATTTAAAAGAATTGCTATGTTTGATTTGCAGAAAGGTTATTGTGGACCAAATGACTAATAGTGATTGAAGTTCAACTTGGGCTACAAATTCTCTTTTGGTAAGCATGTTTCTTCTATTTTATGTATATTGCAGAACAATGAATTAGAAAAATAAATTTGTAGCCTTTATATGTATATATATTGTATTGTGGAGTACAGGATTTCTTTATAAATTGTTGAACAACATTTATAAATTGTAACTATATAAGATGAAAAATTGTAAATTGTTTAAATTTGACAGACTTTTAAGTGTATTGTACATTAAAAATGCTAACATAACAGTATTGTTATAATATTTCCTATTATTACTGGTATATATATATATATATATATATATATATATATATATATATATATATATATATATATATATATATATATATATATATATACACACACAATTCAATAAACAACCGTGCATCACACAGGTTTAAGACTTATTCTATATATATATATATATAGATTTAGGTCAAATGAGAAGAATCTTATAATGAAAAGAATGAGAAGGAATCTCATACATTCAAATAAACAGATCTAATGGCTCTCATTACCTCCTTCATTAATGGCAAAAATGTAAATATCCTTTTTTCTACTTTTCTTTCTATTTTCCCAATTCTCTAGTTCTCCCTCTTCCTTGTTCATATATCTTCCCCATTTTTTTCTCTTTGAGTTTAGAAGATGCTCTAAAATGATAATCAAGTGGAATCAAGTAAAAGTAAACATTGTACATGCTTAATTTTTAAACTAAATCGACATTATTCTTGTAAAATTTGTGCACGTTTTAAAACTAATTTGTGCATATTTATTAAGCTGAATATGCAATTTTTTTGTACTAAACGTGCAAATTTTTCCAATTATATGTGTATATTGCTAGCCGAACATTCTCTAGATAACGTCGTCGATCGATTAATCCTTATTATTATTAGGTTTCCAAGTTATTCATGACCACTATTACTTTCTCATTTCTAAAAGTACAACTAGAACTATGAATAAGCATTGCTGTAGGAGAGAACGAATCCAACACAACGAAGAGGAAAAACAATGATATAATGAATGTGCATAAATTTTGAGTCAAACGTGCATAAATTTTAAGTCAAATGTGCATAATTTTAGGAGAGAGAAAGAGAGACAAAAGAATTTGTATGAATCTATAGAAGAGAGATGTCGAGGAGGAGAAGGAAAGGTTAAAAAAAATCATATAAAAACTAAAAATGAAATGTGCATAATTTTCGAACTAATTGTGCAGATTTTTTAGACTAAATGTGCATAATTTTACAAAAATGAAATTTGATTGTTGGATTAAATAGATGGTCAAGATTTCTTCTCATTCTTTTCATTTTAAGATCCTTCTCATTGGATCTCAACCCTAAATATATATATATATATATATATATATATATATATATATATATATATATATATATATACTTTCTCTGTTTTTTTTATACATGCAACACACCTTTTAGCACGCTTATCAATGAGGTGATTAAACTAGGTAAACGAATGAATTAAGCTATGAAATTTAAACCTTAGCAACTTATCCCTTTCTTCTTATAGGTGTTAAAATTTTGTAAATTAATTTATCCGTTTACCCAGTTTAATATCTTTCTTAACATGCGTGCCAAAGGGGTGTGTTGCAACTAAATAAAAACGGAGGAAGTATATATATATATATATATATATAGATATATATATATAACAATTGCGCATTTGCGCATGTCCATCAATCTAACTAACTAAACCAAACTCCCCTTAATTAATCCCTTTTGTACTCTTTCTGTGAGCCTAAAGATTTGTAACATGCTTAACATTGACACTTAGATTAAGATAGAAGATATATATATATATATATTGGTGTTTAGAGAGCCACAAGGACAAGGTGAAATCGATCCCAAGATTTCCTGAAATCGGGAGAGAAGCTCTAACCACTCGAGCTATCCCTCGCTCTCAAAATAGAAGGTATATATAAGAATGGTGATTTCTCTTTTCTAATCAGATGGAACATATTATCACCTTAGACCTTAGTACGTTAGACACTAAGACAGTAAGACCAAAGTCACACCTTTGACTACTTGACTGCTTCGCCAATTCAATTCTTTAGTGTATCAATGAGAAAAATTCCTTAAATAAAGGACATAGCAATAACATTCACAAATATACTACGTGCGTGAAAAATTATACAATAGACTGATGTAAAAACCTTAAAATATTTTAAATGAGAATTACAATTACAACTCTCAACATTTAGTAATAAACTCACACAGGAGGTGGTATTAATAAACTTTTGGTGTAATATAATGCATGATAAAGAATGATGACAGAGTCACGAAATTTAGGGCTAATATACTAGGAGTCCTCTAGGATCACCTTAATTGGCGAATCAATTTCAAAATTGTTGCTTAATATAACTTGGTTTTTATATCCGCACAGAAGTTAATTACACATAAAACATCTACGCTTATTAATAAGAAGACCGCATAGCGCAGTGGATTAGCGCGTTTGACTTCGGATCAAAAGGTCGTTGGTTCGACTCCCGCTGTGGTCGATTCCTTTCTCTTTTTTTTTTTTTTTTTTCTTTTTTTGTATGTCGGCAACATTATTTGCTACTAAGATACTACTAAGAAATAAAGATTTAAGCTACCCTACGTAGTACGTACCTTCTTGATTATATAAAAAACACTTAGCATTTTAACAATTAAATAGTACTAGTGTTTGGTAGACTTTAAACAAAGATAATGCAACATATAAATTAGATTATATTAATAGATGATGCTATTTAACAAAGTTGATCCATGATGCACTAAACTTTCTATTTAGTATTTACAATTTTACATACATTACATTACTCTATCATACTATAACAAGAAATTAAAACTAGTACGGAGTAAGACTACTGACTACTGAGTAGAAACTAATCAATAAGATAAGATATACAATCAAATAATTTACTCAATTAACCTTGTTTGTATGATCATCAGAAGGTCCAGTAACAGCAACAAGAATGTCACTGAAACGACGTTGATCGGTGTGCTTGTTTGATGATGACGACGAAGATGACGATGATGATGCATCTAATAAAGGCTTGACGAGAAGAGGAAGTGAAACACCAATAGTAGCAATGAGGCAAGATGCTGCTATAACCGGCTCTTGTGCCACCAATCCTCTCAACTTCTCCATCATTTTCCCCCCATTTGCTTATGTAGCATAATAATATGTTATGTATGTTCATTTTTGAAGAATTTTGTTATTAAATTGGTATCTTTAAGTTATTTGGAATATATATAGCTAATAAGCTAAATAAAGTGGTTTTAGTTTGATTCACTAAATATATAATTGGTTGAGTTTGATATAGACATATGAAGATGGTAGTAGAACCCTCTAGCTTTAAATATAGTCCTATAATATTGTAGAAGCTTCATGCAACTCCACCTTTTAATATATATACATATATTATTACTTGTATTATTTTTTTAGAGCATATATGTTGAAAACATAATTGACGAGAACACAAGAATTTTCACTGTTTGATCTTTCAAAAAAAAAAAAAAAAAAAAAAAAAAAAGAATTTTCACTATTTGACAAGCAAGGAGAACGTTATCCGTATTTCGCAATAATAATGAGTAACACTAAATTGGGGAAAGGAAAAAATAAAAACTTTAACATAATTGTTTATGTTTTTTTCTAATATGAAAACAAAAATAATTAAGTCAACATTTAAAAAAAATTAAAAAATCGATGATTAAATTCTTGTACTTGCAAAGTGCAAATTAGTTGATGCAACTGCTATAGAAAATTAAAATTCAGCCTTCATATTAATGTAGGAATAAATTTTTAGCCATGTAACCTAAAACTCATACATGAGGAGACACTAATATTATATTGTAACCAAACTAATATAACTAAACAATCAAAAGCAAGGAGATCGATGAGACTACAACTAAGAGTTCATTTGGTATGATTAGAGGAAACATAGTGAAATGGCATTGAATTGAATGAGGTTAAGGAAAGGGTAATGGTAAGTGATAATAGCCATTAAAAATATAAATTTATCATCGAAACCGTACCATCAATGAGCAATTCAATCATCTTGTTCACAATTATCATCGAACACCATCACTTAGAAATAAGAATGACATTGAATGTTTGAATTTTAATTTTTTGAAATTTCCATGCATGACAACCTGAGGAAAAAAAAATTTAGGAAAACTTTTTGAAATCTCAATGATGTATGGGATGACATCATTGAAGGAGAAAAAAATTAATAGGGAGTGATTTTTATTTTTTTTTTTTTTATTTTTTTTATTTTTTTTTGACAAAGTAATAGGGGGTGATTGATATCATAATTCGAATTGTTTATTTTCAATTTTCATAGAGAACTACCACTCAACTTTGTGACTATATAGGTAGTGTGAGAAGAAAGGGATTTTGAATTCAAGCCATAGAGAGGTCATTCAATTTGTTAGTCAAAGATAGATTTCCAAAGCTAGCAAGATAGAGAAGTTGTTTGTTGAAGGTGATCTTGTCGTTTATCAAAGTTGTAGTGACAATTGACAAGTGATCAACATTAGATACACATGATGTTATATTTAATTTGAATGAGCTATTTTACAATTTTGTAATTAGCCTGAATGTTGAATCACATAGAAAGCAATATATTACACATATAATAATATGAGTACAGAGTACATAGCGTATTACTCCGTATTATATTATATTGAGAAATTTAAGATGTAATAAACATATTTGAATATAACTTGGCTTCAAACGTGGTAAAGTTGACCAAATACATGCATGCAAAAGGGCTAGACTTGGAATGATTCACTCAATTAACTACGTATCAATTTTGGTCAAAAGTCAATAAAATCTTCTCCTCTTAAAAAAAATAAAAATAATAAGTCAATAAAATGCTGTATGTCTCCCATCTAGAAGGAAATGTGTGCTAACGAAACGTGCCCAATTAATAAGCGGATTGACGGTGGACTATTTTTCTTTTGTGGGGAATATTTCTAAAATTAGTAAAACGTCAAAGCTGAAAATTTATATTTATTATACAAAAAAAGCTACAACTCACGTTATTAAATTAGTTTTCAAAAAAAAAAAAAAAAAAAATTAGTTTTGGTCCAATCTACAATTCTGCATTTAATTTCATGTTGTACCAACGGTACTGTGGCTTTTTGTGTAATACCGACTGTTTTTCCTTTTTGGTGTGTGTATTTAGATAATTTAAAGTGAAGGAAGTGTTTTATTATACTATAAATATAAATATAAATATAAATAATGATATATATAAGTATTAAATATACCTTCTAAAATAGAATTAAGTTGGGAATTCATGACAAAATTAAGTTGGAAATTCATGACAAAATCACGCGCAAATCGGTGTGATTAATGTAAATTTATTCTTAATATTTCCTTTTTTTAGTTCCTTATACATAGCCCTTAGGGCTATGTTTATCATTTTCCTAAATATAAATATTACTCGTACAGAGTATTTTCAAATTATTAGTCAAGATGAAACTGCAAGCAAAACATTACAATTATCAAAGAACTACAACCTCTGTTAATTGTTATTTGCAACTTTGAAATATTTTCTTCTCTCAAATAATACTTCAAAATTGCAGATAACGATTGACGAAGGTAGTATTATATCCATCTAAAAAAAGTACTACGAACTAGTGGCTATGCTATGTCACTATGTGTGGCAGTGTGGGGCGTATGGCCGTTGGAAATATATTACAAATATATTAATCATTTAATTATTGTTTCTTGTGTTAAAAAATTATTCTTCACTAGATTAGTAAATGTGTTAATTCAATCATAATATCATATAGGCTATATAAGGTTGAGTATGATATTTAAGTTAACAAGTAACAATGATAGCTTCCTAACTCATTTCTTTTAACTTCCCATAGTTTCTCCAATTTTTAGAATTTAGAATTCTTTTAAAGTACGACCTATCATAATCTATGCACTCATAACATAATGTACATTATCCTCTTGCTTAATGTTCTTTTACATAACGTGTATGTAATTATGTATGCATATTTCTGCTGAAAGAGAAGTGGATAAGGAGGAGTAAATTTCAAATTAAGATATGAATGAAATGTGCACGTAGTGCATCAGAAGGTATGACCTAAATAATTACAAGAATATGATATGTATGTTAACCTAAATCAACATATATAAGTACAAGAATACATATGTTATGTCATTACCTTACTGACCTGATAAGTGAAAAGTGATGCATCGATCACTCTATATTATGACAAAACTCATCAATTGCAAAGATAATTTGCATCTCTTTGATACCCGACTTATTTGAGACCATACAGTGCTTTAAGCCAGCAAAAATGTGTAGGAGGCTAGGAGCCCTTCTATCAACAAAACCGAAAGGCTGATGCATGTACGATATCTATTTCAAAACACCTTGTAAGTTAAAAATAAAAATAAAAAAATAAAAAATTCACATCAAGTTGTTGTATTGATCAATTTCAAACCTAGGCCAAACTCAAAACAATTGGAATGTATGTTGACATCTTTCATATGAATGCTAATTCTGCCAAATTAAAGCAACACATTACCCACTACTTGTCTAAATTCCCTTGCCGGCGTTTAATGAAGCATAGAGTTGGTTAAAGACAAATACTTATAGAGGAAGGATAGTAGACGACTTTCTCAATTGATGTTCTAAAAATGAACGGTCTATATTAAATTTTGTACTACTATAGTTTCTAATTGGACTTTCTGTCAAAAACTACCTAATAAAGCCCAAATTTTGTGAGAGACTACCTAATAAAAAAAATGTTGTAAAAAACTACCTATTATAAGTAAAATGTTGTGAGAAATGACCTAACAAAATGTTAATTGTTGTAAAATACTACCTCCGTCGGAAATCCACCATTGACCCACCTCAAAACACCCCCAAAACCATCGCTTTCACCCTAAAACCAACACAATCTACTTGAAATTGCTTTCACCAAGCCGAAACCACCCTCTAATCCCAAAACCACCACCTCTACCCCCTAAAATCAAAATCCCAAATCACGAAATTAAACCACCTTCACCAACTCGGAATATCTTCTAACCACCCCAAAAATAACCTTACCATCTTGAAAAGCAACTTATGTGGTGGTTTCGGGGGTGTTTTGAATTAGGTTAACGCTTTAAAATTAGATCAACGGTGGAAATTCGACCAAAGGTAGTACCTTACAACATTTAACTTTTTATAAGGTAGTTTCTTACAACATTTTTTTTATTAGGTAGTTTCTCACAAATTTTATGTTGTATTAGGTAGTTTCTGACAAAAAACCCTTTCTAATTTCTGTGTTTTTGAGAGCAATTTGTAGATGAGTTGTTTTTCAAAATAGCTATGTTAATAGTGGGACGAATTATGGCAAATTTATGTAGTACACTGTACACTTACTCCCTCCGTCCCTTATTGATAGTCTCTTATGGGCAATTTTCACGGGAATTAATAAACATTAATAAAAGTAGTAAAAGTATATTGAAAAGGTATATTTACATTGGGTATGCAAAAAAGTAGAGAGAGAAAGTAATAAAAATACATGGAAAAACAAAATTTACATGAAAAAGTTAAATTTGCATAAATATTATTGCAAATTGGAGGGAATTTTGGTAAAAATTTGATATTAATGGTACTTGAAAAAAGCAAATGGGACTATCAATTTGGGACTAAAAATTGGCCATACGGGACAATCAATAAGGGACGGAGGGAGTAGAATATTTGTTATTAAAAGTTTGCTCCACTATAATTTTGTAGGCAAGATTATTTTAAAATTTTTGACTTTAAATTCTCATTAATTGTTAAAATATACAAAAACTTATGTGAAAGTTAATTAAATCCATTTCGATGTATATATACTTTAAAGGGCTAGAAGAACATCCACCCTAGAGACCGTAAAAAGTCAAATGAAAAAGTTATTTTTGGGCCGGACTGACTAATTAACTAAAAGCATTAAGATGATGACTTGCTATTTGTCAATCCGTAGTACTTTGTCTGCAATAGGGTTGACTATCATTAAATTACACCCACAAGGCCACACAATATATTTGAAGGTGGAGAATGAGTAAACTCACTAAAAAAAAAAGGAAAAATTAAAATAAAATTCCAAAATTGGTTCCTCTAGAAGATTAGGCAATATAATTGGACATAAATCATGATATCACTATTCATACTAGTCACAAGAAACCCCAAAGAGGTGGCATCTCAACATAAAAGTTTAATATAATTTTAAAAAATAATAGAAGCTACTTCAACTAATTGGCTAATTAATTACTTAACAATATTAATGTAGAAAATCTAGATGAACTATAAGATTGGACCAGTTGTGACAGTACAAGAATGAATAAATCTTTTGGGTCCTCGTTTCACATGTATATAGTGACTTTGGATATGGGATAAAACTATAAAAGTAGGTTGGGGTGACGGAATAAGTACATTTTTTACCTACCTACATATAAATATATAAATAAAGTACTTCACATATAATATCTCCGTTTCATATTACTCGTATATGCAATTTTGGTATATTATTTGTGAGATATAAAAAATTCCAAATTTACATACTTCCTTCGTTTCTTTTTAGTTAACACGTTTCTTTAATCACGTTTGCCAACGTACAACTTTAAATTCTTAAATGGACGTGGTTCACACTAATTTATTGTGAACCACCAACATTAGACATAACATGATTGTTTTATTAATAAAAAAAAAGTCACTATATTAAAATAAAGGTTATTATGTAAAATAAAAATTAGTGTGACATTATAAAAGCTATAAGAGTTTAATTTTTTTAATGAAATTTTTAATATAATGATCAATATGAATAATAAAAATCACTATTCAACATAATGTCGTTCTTTAAATTCATAATAATAACATTAAAGGTCACACAAGTTCTAAAAAAAAAGGTTATTATGTTAAAAATAAGGTTACTATATTAAAATTAGGGGTCACTATGTTGAATATAATGTCAGTTACGTATGTATACACCTTAGATCCACAATAATATTATTGTGGACCAGGTCCACGCAAGATACTATTCATATCTTTAATTACCGATAAGCAAAAAATATTAATTTGAAAATATATATCATGACGAATCTAACAAGATCCCACATGACTATATTTTTCATTATGTATAAACCACAAAACACGGTCAAAGGAGAGTGTGTGAATAGTGTTAAAGTTAAAACATGTCAACTAAAAAAAGGAGGTAGTATAATACAAACCGGAGGTAGTACAAGTATATAATTATCTTGTAAAAAAAAAAAAAAGTAATTTTAATGAATGAATATAATTAAAGTATTTAAATTTTTTTTTTTTTTGAAAGTTAATGTATTTAATTTAATAAAAGACAGTTGGTTGTTTGTGGACTATTTCAATTGCTGTCTCTTTTGAATTTTTTGACCTTATGAAGAAACAAATTCAAAGGTCATCCCTTTTGTTGCCTTTGTCAAAAAGTGTCCTACAACGTACTCCGATCCTTTTCTAATCATTAATTATTACTTTGAAGGTTATTAAGTGTGCTAATCCATATTTTTGGGGTGTGATTAGCATATTTTATAGCGATAAATACTTTCTCCAAAAATGATTCAGAATATGTTTTCATACTTAATTAAGCTTTTGCATGTTTAGCACTGATGCGGGATTTTGATAGTAAGGGGGATTGAGATACTACATCAATGGCTCTAATTAATAGTGAGTGTGGAAATGCTTAATTATTAGATGAATTTGACTCAATTTATTTTAAATTATGTTACAAACACTGATTTATTTAAATGATTTGTGACTCGACTACACTTGAAATTAAATTATTACTTTTCATTTGAATTCAAATTAGTTTAACTCAAACAAATCCAATCCAAAGATTAATGTAGTTAAGTATGCTTGACATTTTATAATGTTCAAATTTAAAATAACCTAAGTATGACTATATTGGATTTTACTTAAAATAAACCAATCAAATGATTTATCACTTGCATATGACTTAACAAATCATCACGATATGAGTCTCTTTGTTGCTTTTTTTTCCACAATGGTTTCAATAGTTCAACGTGGTCACAAAACCCTGGCCTAAGCTGTCATAACACCGTACCCCTTAAATCTTGGCAATTGTTATAGATTTATACAAGTAAGCAAGATTAGTATACTTGATAAAGGAATAAGGACCATGACAATCATTGAACTATTCTATACGCCTCTAAATAAAGTTTTATTTATACTTTTTTTTTTTTTGCTTATTTTTGTGTTTAGGGATATGTATAAGAATTAAATATACTTCCTAAAATGAAATTAAGCTGGAAATTCATGATAAAATCACACGTAGATCGGTGTGATTAATGTAAATTTATCCTTAATATTTCCTTTTTTAGCTCCTTATACATAGCCCTAGGGCTATGTTTATCATTTTTCTTATTTAAATAATATATAGAAATGTTTTTATAAAGATATTTTCTCAAACTGAATCCTACATAAGCAATACAATTTCAGCAAAATAAGCTTAAATTATGCTTTCAAATGATTTAAAATGAAATGAATTTTGAACAAAAAAAAGTTGAATCACATAGAGCCAAAGCCAATGTCTAGATTTCAAATCAAATAATATTAAACGTTGTTTTCAATTTTCATCTTTTAAGTAATCATTCAAGCACGATATTTATTGTTAAAATGTGAATAGTAACAATTTTCTCCTTTTTAAATTAAAAAGAAAAGATACGAGCAGATCTAAAAGATGAAAAAATGTCGAGTGCCGACCGCTTAAGTGCTCCTCGAAATATGTGTGATAATGCGCGTACTTTAATAGCTCTCCAATTAGGAAAAAAATACATAATTAAAAAAGAAAAAAAAAAAAAAAAAAAAAAAGGTAAAAAGTCCTCTTTGTCTCTAGAAGGTCCAGCTTAGAAGGTCAGTTGGTGCTTCATAATTTGTTTGCTAATGACAATTAGTAGATTCATTTAGCAAACAATTAGCTTTACTATTGCATAATTAGCCAATTTGGAAAATTTTCAGCCGTATTATTACGCTCAACCTATAAGTCAAAATTAGATATTTTTATATTTTACAATGGCTCATAAAAGTCATCTTTCTTTTTTTAGTAAATTTCTTTTATGAATTCATCCATAAAAGATTTTAATGATTTTTGGAACTTTGTTTAATATGTTTATATGATGTATAAGGGCTAATTTTACTCAAATATTACTTAGGGTCTGTTCACATTTACTAAACTGAGCTGAACTGAATTGAACTAAATTGATTGGAGTTGATCTGGACTGAACTGAACTAAACTGGACTGAACTGAGCTGAAATGAATATTTTATAAGAGAGGGAAATTAGAAGCTGAACTGAACTGAACTGATTGGAGCTGAACTGAACTGAAATTAAGTAAATGTGAACAAACCCTTGTTTTCATGAAATAAATATATAACAATAAAGTCACTCTGATTCATTCATACATAAATTACAGATTTTAATTGTGTTACGTACCGATAAATTTATTTTCTTGTGATAAATATTTCTAAGTTTTAAAATTACTTAAATAAGTAAAGCAAGAGATTCACAATCATTAATAACATTTATTGTAGAATCACAATCCATTTTTATTCATCGTACTATAAAAGGTTGATAATCTTTTTTATTAAGATTGTATCCTCTTTAATTTAACTGAACTTTTTATTTGATGAAGAACGGGGGAATGATAAAGATTATAGTTTAATTTTTTTGGTGTTTAAAGAAGCCATAAGGACGGATGATGAGATTCAATCCCAAGATCTCTTGAAACCGGAAAGGGAGCTTTAACCACTTAAGCTATCCCTCATTCTCAAAGAATATATAGTTTAATGAAACACACTTGCTTTTTAAGAGAAAGACATTTAAAAACAGCGTGATTGTCATTATATTTTAATTATTTAGTTTCGTATTACATTATATATTGTACTCCGTAGATAGTTTTATTTTATTTCATTCATTAATTAAAAAGATTCCTTTGTATTATTATTAATACAAATAATTTGTCCGCACTCCTTGAATAATTAAATCTTAAAAGACAAAAAAACATGAGCGCAAATGTGCAATGAAAGGATTAAAAAATAGCAACCCATTAAGTATTTTATTCATACAAACAAAACACACTTCATTAAATTATTATTTAAAAAATTATTTCATTATTACTACAATCCATTCTATAAAATAATCACAAAAGGCTGTCCAGACCAAAAAAAAAATAAAAAATTTAAGACGGAGCACTCAAGTTAAATTTATAGTTGTTTTTGAAAAAAAAACAAATTGATTAATTTGCACACATTTTGTTTTTCAAAATTTTTAAATGAGCGGAAAAAATTAATCAAACAAGGAATAAAAGAAGTCCTTTGATAAAATCTACATCTAGAAAATACATCGGAATATATTGTAAAGTGAGCTTAAGAATAATCTAACGAAATCAAAATAAACAAAATCAAATAATTAGACATATTATTACCCTAAAACAAGAAAACGTTGCCAAATGAGAATACTTTAGACAAAAATCACTAAAATCTAAAAAAAAAAAAAAAAAAAAAAAAAAAATTAGAACCTCCCTGGAAAATGGGAAAACTCTTAAAATAAGAATAACGACTTTCAACCCTTGAAAAATCTCAAGGCCGCCCTTTCTCAACTACTTCATTGATTCCAATAGTAAGAAACTTCCTTTATTAATGGATCTTCATTCCTATATAAAGTCATCACCTCTTTCGTCATCCTCTCAATTCATTTCATTCATTTTACATATCTTTTCATACACTTTAGCTTTTTATATATTTCTTACTTTAACATAAACGGTCCACATTATACTTCATATATATATATACATAACCTAAGCTTTTTATTATTTAGCAACCCAAACAGTCTTACTACAAGTTTCATAAATTTTTTTTTTGTTTTTTTTGACAATCATAACAATTTTTTGATTCATTCGTACTAATCATCGAAAGCAATTTGGGTTGTTTTTGGATTTGATAACGACGAAGAAAAAGAGGTGTAACAAGTATTATTTTTGGCTATAATTTGTTGTTATTAAGGAAGTATGGATGGGGCGGATATGGCTAAGTTTGGTGGGAGTTTACGACGAAATGGTTCGGTATGGAGGAGCCAAAGGTCGGACGCAGTGTTTTCGCAATCGACGAGGGAGGAGGATGATGAAGAGGCTCTAAAATGGGCTGCTCTTGAGAAACTTCCTACGTATGATCGTCTAAGGAAAGGTATATTGACGGCCTCTCATGGTGTTGGTAATGAGATTGATATTCAAGCCCTTGGGTTTAATGACAAAAAGAATCTTGTTCAAAGGTTGATTAATGTTACTGAAGAAGATAATGAAAAATTCTTGTTAAAACTCAAGAACAGAATTGAAAGGTATTTTTTTTTTTATTTTTTTTTTGTTTTTTTACATGATACTAGTTATGTTTTATTTGTACAATTATTGGTTATTCATATCGACTAATTACAATAGCTTTAGGTATACTTGAGAACAGCTAAACATGATACGTTTTTTAATTAATTTCAGGGTTGGGATTGATATTCCGACAATTGAAGTGAGGTACCAAAATTTAAATATTGAAGCAGAAGTATATGTTGGAAGTAGAGCTTTACCATCATTTGTTAATTTTTTGACAAATATTGTTGAGGGTGCTTTGAACTACTTGCATCTACTTCCCAACCGAAAGAAGCATTTAACTATTCTTCATGATATCAGTGGTATTGTCAAGCCAAACAGGTAAATTATTTCACTGAATAAAGAAACAAAAAATATGATTACAAATTTTTATGAGCAAAGTTTAATTATTTATTTTTTCATGTTTAATAATTAATTAGTGTTTATATTCAATAATTGTAGGATGACATTACTTTTGGGTCCACCAAGTTCTGGTAAAACATCTCTGCTTCTAGCTTTGGCAGGGAAGCTCGACAAAGATCTTAAGGTACATAATCTTTTTTCATGTACAATGGGTTAATCTACTTGTTTAAGTCTTTAAAAGGAACATTAATACATTTACACGCGTAAATAACTATATTATAGCCTTTGAAATTTGATCACGATTCTTAGAGTTTAATTATTTTTACCACTCTTATATATTTATGAGGAGACGGGATGGTTTAGTTAGATAAATTCCTAATTTTTCCGAGCCCATCATTATCAAAGAAAAGTCAAAATACAAGTTCTGTGTTTTTCACAATTCTTTTTCACCAATTGGACCTTTATACTCTTTAAGGAAAACTTAGTCAAATATATTGATTGATATAGTTTATAGCTTAGTATAAGTTTGAATATATGTATAATTTTTTATAAAGATTAGAAATCTTATTATGAACTTTAATATAAACAGGTTTCTGGGAGAGTAACATACAATGGACATGACATGAATGAATTTGTACCACAAAGAACAGCTGCTTACATTAGCCAACATGATGTACATATTGGTGAAATGACTGTGAGAGAAACCTTTGCTTATGCTGCTAGATTCCAGGGTGTTGGATATCGATATGGTTCGTTCTTTTCCATTAATCTGTACAAATGTTTCCTACGCAATACTCAATTGATAACTAATTGTTCCATTTATCGAATATATTGCAGAAATGTTGGCTGAGTTGTCTAGAAGGGAGAAGGAAGCTAACATTAAGCCTGATCGCGACATTGATCTTTTCATGAAGGTATAATTAAAACATCGAAAGCAGGGGACTCTGTTTGGACTCTGTTTTTTTATAATGACAATTTTGACTATTTAATCAAAGATATAGAATAACTAAATGTTTAATGTTACACAAGTTATTGACTTGTAAGATTAGTTGAATTAGAAAAACAGAGGAAAAAACAGGGGACTCTGTTTTTCATGAAACCTATTCTTTTTAAAAATTGTGATGTACTAATCTTTAACTAATTTGTGATGTTGTAGGCCTCAGCAGTTGAAGGTGAAGAGGAAAATGTCGTTACCGATTATATCCTAAAGATTTTAGGATTAGAAAATTGTGCTGATACCATGGTAGGAGATGAGATGATTAGAGGTATTTCTGGTGGACAAAGGAAGAGAGTTACAACTGGTAAGAACATAATCTTAATTTTAGGAAGTTAATACTAAAATTATCACTCATATTTTTATACTAAGTTCTAATTTTGTTCTACTAAATTAGGTGAAATGTTAGTTGGTCCAGCTAAGGCATTGTTTATGGATGAAATATCAACTGGTTTAGACAGTTCTACTACATACCAAATTGTGAACTCAATCCGTCAATCAGTCCACATTATGAATGGAACCGCGGTCATATCTCTTCTACAACCAGCACCCGAAACATACAACCTTTTCGATGATATCATCCTTCTTTCGGATGGTCTTATTGTGTACCAAGGTCTTCGAGAGCATGTCCTCGAGTTCTTTGAGTCTATGGGGTTCAAGTGTCCGGACAGAAAAGGTGCTGCTGATTTCTTGCAGGAAGTAAGTAGCCAACATAAAACCTTTCCTAGAAACATTTTAATGTATACACTTCTTGTTTCTAATGAGATGATTTTGTGCATAATGATATAACAGGTTACTTCTAAGAAAGATCAGCAACAATACTGGATAAGAAGGAATGAGCCTTACCGTTTCATTACATCCAAGGAATTCGCCGAGGCATTCCAGTCTTTCCATGTTGGAAGGAAGATTGCTCAAGAGCTCAGTGTCCCCTTTGACAAGACTAAAAACCACCCGGCTGCTCTAACAACGCACAAGTACGGTGTTGGACGAAAGGAATACATCAAAGCAAACATGTCTAGAGAGTACTTATTGATGAAGAGGAACTCCTTTGTCTACATCTTTAAGATTTGTCAGGTTTGATTTGCCTTCATTTTTACACTACTTTTAATGACATCAGTAAGGAATTATATATATGAAGATTAAATTACTAATAATGTTTCATTGTAAATTGTTGTGCAACAGCTTACTATAATGGCTTTCATGGCAATGACCGTCTTCTTCCGTACCAAGATGCATAGGGAAAACGTCACAGATGGTAACATCTACACCGGTGCACTATTTTTCTCGGTCGTGATGATTATGTTTAATGGTATGGCAGAGATGTCTATGACAATAGCAAAACTTCCGGTGTTCTACAAGCAACGAGACCTCCTCTTCTTCCCTGGGTGGGCTTATGCCCTTCCCGGTTGGATCCTTAAGATCCCTATAACCATCTTTGAATGCGCTGTTTGGACCTTCATCACATACTATGTCATTGGGTTTGAACCTAGTGTTGCAAGGTACTAACTCCTAAGTTCTTCACATTTTTTTTTTTAATTCCTGCCTTTTATAACTTATCATGTTTACTTGATGAAAAATAATAAATTTCGATCTCTTGCAGGTTGTTTAAGCATTACCTCATATTGATCCTAGTAAATCAGATGGCTTCTGCTCTATTTAGAGCCATTGGATCATTAGGGAGAAATATGATTGTCGCGAATACATTTGGAGCGTTTTCTTTGCTAGCACTTTTTGCCTTAGGAGGATTCGTTCTCTCACGAAGTATGATTCATAACAAAATCCTAGTCTTATAATCAAGCTCAATGAACTAGTTAATACATTCCCTTGATGCTTATGTTTGTTTTTCGATTTCAACAGACGATGTCAAGCCATGGTGGATATGGGGTTACTGGTCTTCACCTATGATGTATGCTCAGAATGCTATACTTGTCAACGAGTTCCTTGGAGATAAATGGAAAAAAGTACGATCTCTTTACATTTATGCTTCATGTTGTGACATTCATATATGCATACAACATGTTTATAACATTTTTTTTATCCTGTAATTCACAGATCACTCCAGGGAAAACTGTATCACTTGGTGTGGAAGTTCTCACAGGGCGAGGCTTCTTTCCATACGCGTACTGGTATTGGATTGGTGCAGCAGCATTAGTTGGATTTGTCCTCGTTTTCAATGTCCTCACCATTTTTGCTCTCACTTTTCTCAACCGTAAGATCCTCTGAAACTCGCTTTTTATTACTTTCTTTGCTGAATTTTATAGTCATTTTTCCTTTGATTACCAAGGAATTATACTAAATTGTTGTTATGTATTCAGCATTTGGAAAAGCTCAAGCAGTTCCTGATGATGAAGATGAAAAGAAGAACAATAGAAGTGGTGGTGCTTTGGAGATGACTGCTGGAAGATCTTCTCAAGGTGATGATCAAGCCGATTTTACTTAACTTAAGCATAGTTATAGTATATATAAACTAAATGCTTAATCAATTTTTAATCAATATGTAGAAAATGGAAATGAAATCGTTGTTGAAGCACCAGTGAAAAGGGGAATGGTCCTTCCCTTCGAGCAACATTCCATTACATTTGATGAAATTCGATACTCAGTTGACATGCCTCAGGTAAAAACACGTCTCATCAACAAGTCCCATTCTGTTATCTAGTGATTTAGTATGACCGACTTTATTAACCAATACAACGCATCAAAATATGCAGGAAATGAAAGAACAAGGTGTGGTTGAAGATAAATTGGAACTTCTAAAAGGAGTTAGTGGAGCTTTTAGGCCTGGTGTTCTGACAGCTCTTATGGGAGTTAGTGGTGCTGGAAAAACCACCCTCATGGATGTTCTTGCCGGTAGGAAGACTGGAGGTTACATCGATGGAGATATTAAGATTTCCGGTTACCCAAAGAAGCAAGAAACTTTTGCTAGAATTTCAGGATACTGTGAGCAAAATGATATCCACTCGCCCCATGTCACTATCCATGAATCTTTGCTGTACTCAGCCTGGCTTCGATTGTCTCCTGATGTCGATGTTAAAAAGAGAGAGGTAGGTGTAATTATTGATTGTTACTTGAATATCTTAAGGTTTATGCAGTGGCGAATCTAGGCTGAAGGATGTTTACTTTTTATGCTAAAACTAATTTTTGTTCCTTTATGTAGATGTTTGTGGAAGAGGTGATGGAGTTGGTTGAGTTAACCACATTAAGGGGAGCACTTATTGGGCTACCGGGTGTGAGTGGTCTCTCAACAGAACAACGAAAGAGACTTACAATCGCAGTTGAGCTAGTCGCAAACCCCTCAATCATCTTTATGGATGAGCCAACTTCAGGGCTTGATGCTAGAGCTGCTGCTATTGTGATGAGGACTGTCAGAAACACAGTCGATACAGGAAGAACTGTGGTTTGTACCATTCATCAACCTAGCATCGATATCTTTGAGGCTTTTGATGAGGTAAATAATTTTTCAATTGAGGCCACTTTGTACTGTTATCTTTCTAAGAATTTCTAGGCAGAATACTAATGATAGAGGATCCATAAATGCAGCTATTCTTGATGAGAAGAGGAGGTGAAGAAATATATGTTGGACCATTGGGACACCATTCTTCTGAACTAATCAAGTACTTTGAGGTAAATTAATATTCTATAAAACAATCTTAAGACTTCATTTCATAATCCTGTATAATTGTATTCATGTAATTAACATGCATTTGAATTCTTCAGAGTATCCAAGGAGTACCGAAAATCACAGATGGTTACAATCCCGCGACATGGATGCTGGAGGTCTCAACTCCTGCACAAGAGGTAGCACTTGGAGTAGACTTTACAGAACATTACAGGAATTCAGACTTATACAGGAGAAACAAAGCAGTGATTCAAGAGTTGGGAGTGCCTCGACCTGGTTCACAGGACCTCTATTTCCCTACTATCTACTCCCAATCATTCTTCTCACAAGTCCTGGCTTGTTTGTGGAAACAGCGCCTGTCTTACTGGCGTAATACTCCTTACACTGCTGTCAGATTTATCTTTACCGTGGCTATTGCTCTCACTTTCGGAACTATCTTCTGGCAACTTGGAGGCAAAAAGTAAGTTTTATGTGTTCAACCTATAATATTACTTAGCAATCCTTCGAGTTCATGAAATTCATCGTACTAATTGATTGTTATTTTTCGTATTTTTCCAGGAGTAAACAACAATATCTAATCAATGCCATGGGTTCAATGTATGCTTCTACCCTGTTTCTTGGAGTGCAAAATGCATCATCTGTCCAACCTGTAGTGTCTATCGAAAGAAGTGTCTTTTATAGAGAAAAGGCAGCAGGAATGTACTCAGCTTTGCCTTATGCTTTCGCGCAGGTACTTACAGTCTCACCTTCGCCTCCCCTGCTTGTTACTAAAATTTGTCATCCCATGTTATTAGTTAGTATTCTAATGCAACTATTGAATTTCAGGCGTTGGTTGAGATACCATACGTTTTTATGCAAGCAGCAACTTATGGTATCATAGTGTATGCTATGATCGGGTTTGAATGGACTGCTGCCAAGTTTTTCTGGTACTTGTTCTTCATGTTCTTCACTCTCCTATACTTCACATTCTACGGCATGATGGCTGTGGCAATCACACCCAACCATCACGTTGCTGCCATCGTTGCTGCTGCCTTCTACGGAATTTGGAACCTGTTCTCTGGATTCATTGTCCCCAAAACTGTAAGTTCCTCCAAACAACTTCTCATACATCAATCATAAATTCAAAATCGACTTGTCGTGCATAGCTGCACTACAATTTTTTTTTACAATAGATCAGCTAGCAGTGTTACTATAAATATAACACAAAAAAAAAATCTTAATATACGCGTCTTACTGTTAAAAAAATTGTTATATGAATATTAATGTACAGAATGCTCAATTATTGGCTCCTAAACCTTGTTTTTTTTGTTGTGTAACAGAGAATTCCTGTATGGTGGAGATGGTACTACTACCTATGCCCATTGTCTTGGACATTATATGGATTAGTAGCATCACAATTTGGAGACGTACAGGATAGAATCTCAGATAGCACCTTTTCTCCGCCTACAGTTCAAAAATATATCGAAGGCTACTTTGATTTCAAGCATGACTTCCTAGGGGGTGTCGCCGGGATAGTCATTGCCTTCACCATCCTCTTTGCAACCATCTTTGCTTTCGCCGTCAAGACCTTCAACTTCCAAAAGAGATGATATAGCCATTTTGTAACATACTTGAATTGCCATTTAAGGCATAACTCTACAAGTATACATAAATTTTTGTTAATTTTGTTATTTTACTTAATTTTGTACTATAACAGATTCTTTTCTTTTAGATTTTATGAGAATAAACGATCGTATATATGTAACATGTATAATATGGAGTATATAGCCAAGCATTACAATTATGAATAAAGATCTTAGTTCAAATTTAAGTATTAATGTTATTGCAATTTTAGCTAAACTTGATATTTTGTCCTTGTAATGAAATACTTATACAAAATTTTCATTCTAATCTACCTGGAATCACCTTATAATTTGCAAGTGTTTTCATAATCACCCTTGCAAATAATAATTGGCCATTATTGCACATTGGTTTACATCGAATTACCCTTAGAATATTTTCGTTACACAATTTATTAAGAAACGAAGAAATGCTAATCAAATTAACTTTTTTCCTAAACACATTACTTGATATAGTTTTAATACATTCTCTAGCACACATTGTATTTTTAGTCCACATCCTCTCAAAAAAAATGTTTTCTATCCGGATTAAGTTTTCGCATTGTTAGTTCAAATTACATTGTCAAACTTGAGTATTAAATCCAACATAAAACTCTTCTAAACTTCCTATATTTTTATCATTGAATCTCACTGAAGTACCAGACACCTCCTTGACAGGCATGAGCCGCATGATTTCGAGTTTATCAACTAAGGATAAACACAATGCAATTTTCTTCATCCAACAGTATGTATCCCATCTCTATAAGAAGTGATTGAATATGAATTGATTGAAAATCAAATAATTTATGATATCAACCTAAAATTACATAAGTTATGATAAACAATACGAGTATATGCAAAATGTTCTTTAGAATTCCGTCTTAATAGTAGATTTATTAATACTTCCTCCATTTTTAAATGTTTGCTCCAATTAATGTAAATTAAGATAAACTATGATGGACAGTATACCCAAAATACTTAAAAAAAAAAAAATCGCCGTTGCCGGGGATCGAACCCGGGTCACCCGCGTGACAGGCGGGAATACTTACCACTATACTACAACGACCTTATTGTTGTTAACTAAATTGATATTTATTTTTTATTTTAATTATGGCTAAACAGAGAAATAATGTCCAAACAAACTATGTGACGTATAGCATGACGTAAAAGATTTTTTATATACTGTGACAAAATATAGCCAATTAAATATGTAATTCGTAGCAGATTTGCTATTACTCTCCTAATTATGGACAAAAGGTCCCATTTTATATTTGTTATGAAGTATTATTGGCAAAATAAATATATTGCCTTGAACTAGTGCACTGCACGAGGCATTATTTCGTATAAATTGCATAATGATTGATAATAAAAATATGAAATCATGTTAAGATTTTTTTTTTTTTTTTTTTTTTTGTACATAATTTGCAAAAAGAGAAAAATAGAAAAAAAAAAAAAGGAATAGTAATTTGAATTTGAAAAATAAAATGAATAAAAACAATGATCTTCTATAATATACGTATAATAAGTAAAATTTAAAGTTAGTGTTTCTTTAAGAAGATAAAATTAAAGAAAATACAAGATGAAATTCATGGACCGACATAAGATGAATGATGGAAAGAAATTTATGAAATGGAGGAATACATGATGGAGATTTAATTATAAGGTCAATGAGACAATGTGCTAATGAGTTGAGACCTTAACAAATTACTCACAAACAAGCTTAGTCAAAACTCAGTTTTTAAGTGATTATACAAACTTAAACAAAGTGATTATACAAACTTAAGCAAAATAGTTGAGCTCAGTAAGTAAGTGAGTCAGGTTCAAATAAAGTCGATATCAATATCTCTCGCCTCTCCTCTCCTCTCCTCTTCTAGGGTTTCTCCAAAATCTTGACCGTTTAGGTCGGAAATAGTCTTTAATTTTGCAATTTAGGTTTAAAAAAATCTACACGAGTCATTGTAGATACGTCCATCTCCCTATGGTGGAGTCGTTAGTTTTTGTTGGTTTAGTTGTTTGTTTATGTTTAGGGCTTGTTTGTGTTTTAGGGTTTATCAAAGAGGTAATCATTTTTTGCCCTATTGTCAGTTCTTTGGTAAAGATTTGTTCGCGCTCGTAACGGTAGTCAAGTTTTCAAATGCGTTCAAGCGAATCAGATGAAAATCATCCTTACGGCTACAACAAATCGTTAGACCGTCTCTCCGAAAAGGCTGTATATTTCAGCGATGTGTGCGAGAGATGTATCACACTGCAAGATTTTTTCAACGATCGTAGCTTTGATTCAGGAAACCCTAATTTGATTCAATTTTATGTATTTGTTAATGTATATTTCATTTGTAGATGACGGATGGCTTTTTATTAATGAATTGATTTGTTTAAAAAAAAAAATATAATAAAGTCGATATCATTTATTTTTATTGATTGATGGCGGCATTTAGTTGTTTCAAAACCACTTTAATAACAAAGTATTCATACCTTGATATTTCCAAACCTTCAAAAAAAAAAAAAAATCACTAGTAGTAAATTTATACATCTATAATCTAATTAATCATCAATACTATATACTAAAGTAATCACCAGCATTATTCTAGAAATACACGTGTCGCGACTATATTAAAAATTTTCCCGTCAAAAATATTTTTTTTCCGTTAAAAATAATAAGATAATTTATAAAAAAAAATTTATAAATCCTACATAATAGAACAATAACAACTTTAAATAAATAAAATATTAAATACATACAAAATCTATAATAAATACAAGCTTATATAATTATGTAATTGTATAAATATAATTTTTTTTTCCTCTTAACATCCGAGCGTTGCTCGGGCAAATAACTAGTACTAAAACAAATCGTTGCTGACATCATCTCTTCTCCAACAAATTTTACACATGTCACTCTGACATAATTTTTTTTTTTTTTTTAATTTCTACTTTTTTTTTTTTTTTTTTTATTTTATCTAATAAACCTTCAATATGCTTTATCCTTAGTCCCTACCGAGACCAAGTAGTTTTTTTTATAGGTATGTTAATATGTCAATGTTCAAAAGTGTTCATTGTGTGTGTGTGTGTGTGTTTTTTTTTTTTCAATTTTTTTTTAATATTTTACAAGTAATATGCTACAATATAAATTACTTAGCATGTATACAAAAAATTTACGGAGTAGAAAACTTTCTTTCTCCGTACTATAAATAAATCTCACAATGTGTTTGTTTAAAACCGTGGAACTAAACTAGTATTTCAAAAATAAAAAAAATAAAAAAAAATAAAAAATAAAAAAGCAAGAATGGGCCTTTCATTACTTCAATAAATTGGGCCCTTTCATCTAGGCTGGACCAAAATGCACTTTAAATGGAATACCGTTTCAAAATAATCAAATTTGCATTTCTGACACGAGAAGTAAAAATAAAAGGAAAAACGCCGTTGCCGGGGATCGAACCCGGGTCACCCGCGTGACAGGCGGGAATACTTACCACTATACTACAACGACTTTGTTAATGATGTTATCAATTCTACTATATAATTATATAATCTTATAAGGAATTAGCAACATTTGAAGGGTCTCTTCACAACTTGCAACAGCACTTCTTATCTCCTCGATCTACTTTTATCTAATTTTTGTTAAAGGATTATCAATTTAGGTAGTTTATTAATAAAATAGTAATTTTTGAGTTTTTTTTATTTTGTGTTATGTTTGAATTGTGTATGTACCTTTGGTCTTATTTGACAATTATTTGTTGACTGTATATAATTTTGAAGGGTTTTAGGAATTTCCCTTAAATTGGGGTAAATTGTTTATTTTCAGTTTCCTCTGATTAACTTTGGCTTGGGTTATCAGATGCGGTCAAGCTCATATATTCATACTAGGTTACGAATAATTATAGGCACATAGCACCTACTTGAAATTAAGTACTTCCTCCATTTTTATTTAGTTGCAACACACCCCTTTGGCACGCATGTTAAGGAAGATTTTAGACTAGGTAAACGGATAAATTAATTTACAAAATTTTAACACCTATAAGAAGAAAGGGATAAGTTGCTACGGTTTAAATTTCATAGCTTAATTCATTCGTTTACCTAGTTTAATCACCTCATCGATAAACGTGATAAAAAGTGTGTTGCAAGTATAAAAAAACAGAGGAAGTACTCCCTCCGTTTTTTTTTATTTGCATCACTTGTGTTTGCACGGAGTTTTAGTAGAGTGAATTTGGTATAATATAATAATGTGAGTGGATGAATAATTTTATGGTAAAAGTAATGTGGGGACCATGAAAGTGAAAGTATGTGAGAGAGAGTAGTGGAGACCATGAGAGAGAGAAATGATAAATTATTTGAGTGGGGGTTAAAGTAAGAGAGAGAATTAATAAAAAATGGTATAAAGTTACTATATATAGAAGTGATGCAAATAAAAAAAACATCCATAAAAGGAAAGTGATGCAAATAAAAAAAAAAAAAAAAAACGAAGGGAGTATATGTTAGCAAACATATAGGATGTTATTCTTGAAATTAAGTTAAAATTTGTCATATGAAAGTGGACCAAGGTGGAAAATATGATGGCAAAAAGTACCACTACGTACATAATAATAATAATAATATACAAAAAGTACTATTACGATAACTTATACTTAATTGTACATTATACATGCAAAATAGTACATATGAATTTACCACTGTAGCATAATAGTACATATGAATGTACCATGGTAGGAAAACATCAAACGGAAAAAAAATGAAAACCCCAAAACGCCCTCCTATATACATGCTTAATAAATAGGTGTTATGCGCCTATATGCACTCCTAGGTTACTTACACCATATGCGCAACAAGCATAGAACATTGCTAAGTACGAGAAATTCAACACGCAATGACACTGATTTGCACAACTTATGCATAATTATAGGGCATGCAGGACACTGAGTCGCCTCAACATGTGATAACAGACCTTTGACGCTATAGTAAAGATGTAATCATTCATTTCCATCTCTAAAGTTTCAATATGAACAGTTAATTGGATGTATAGTTGTGTTTAGTAACTTTGTTTCGAGCATAATTCATGCAGATTATACAACAAGGGCATAGTTAATGATGATTAAGTAGAAAAGATGTTTCAGTAACGACTTTAAGCCTTAATTGGAGATATATACAAGCGAAAATAATCAGCTGTCAATAGGACTTAATGTATTCTGTTTTTTTGTGTTTATATTGTCAGTACTAATATCCTCTGATTTCTGAGAATATCATGTACTCTTATGATATACGTACTATGATACATAGAATTATTTGTCATCTTTGTTTCTCGACTGCAATCTTTTTCTTCTGTACGATTGGATAGTATTGAATATTGACACCCACCTTAGGAAAATTTGTGTGAACCAGGTTTTATTTCGAGTTAAATTAAACCATACTGTCAGTAATATTCTTGTACCTTATGATAGTGTAGTGTATTATACATTGTATTACCATTTCTTTCTGTCTTGTAGAATTGTCGTGTTTTGTTCACAATTCAGACAAGCTTGAATTATTGTCTCGTGTCAATAATTTTGCAATGGAAAATGTAGCATTCCTTCCTTTCCTAATGAAATTATTATGATTCACATCAACTTAATCTTTTGCTTTTTGTACTGAAAGTCCTAATAGTAAAATGATAGTTACATGAAGTTGATCATGGTTGTTTTCTGTTGTAAGTGCGAAAATATAAGTTGATTGTCGGTTACAGTAATGAGTACCAATAATGTAGGAAAGTTGTTGTGTTTAGTGTATCTTTGATCTTCTTTTTGTTGGTTGTTGGTATCAAGGCAACAGCAGAAATATACAAAAAGAGATTAAAACTACTGTGTATAAAATCATTAGGTAAGACCAACTCTGGCAACAACATCCTCATCCTTTTACATACCAACTATGAATTGTTATCATATAAAAAGATTGTTATCGTCATTGCTAGTTTTAAGACTGAACGCCTGTAAACTAGGAACCATACATACTACCCTGAATTGGCTGAATTAGCATAATTTCTTGATTTTTGAAGTGATCTGTTTATTTTAATTACTCTGTTACATGACTGAAGTTGTACTGAACATACCCTTACGCTTGTTTCTGAATTCAAGAAGGACTTGATAGCATCATAGACTAACTAACATTGTCGTCGTGTCATGGGATTCTATGGACCACAGTGAATCTTATTATGATTCTTATTACAGTAGAAGCTGTGCAAACATGCACAAAATCAAGTGCAATGAAATTATTGCTTAGGGAATTTTTAAATTTACTGCTGTCTTTGATGCTTTCTTTTCGATCTTTTACCTTTCGAAAGTGCTTAGATGCCTTGTTGATTGTGAAAGTAGTGGCCGAAAGGATGTTCGTTCTATGATTGTTTAGTTATAACTGAAGCAACAAGAAGTACAATAAAATTCAGTCAGTTCAACTTGGTTCTTGTTACAATAACAACAATTAGTCTGCTGCATGATTTTATAAGCTGCTGCTGCTATCTGACTGTGTGTCAATTGAGTTAGGGCATAATTTACACGAGGCGTATTGAACTGCAGGCCGGAAGGTGTTCTGACCGTATAAAGTATGATACACTGGGGGATCGTGGTGGGACTAGTGGCGTACTAGCAGTACACCAGCCTTTTGTACCACCAGGAAAAGGGTGCGATCATACTAGCACTAATGTACCAGATCCCATCGGTGTTTAACATTAATATTTCATAGTTACATACTTGCACCACCTTGTACAACTGTAAACAAAGACTTGTAACAATAATTAATCTGTATAAGTTGGTGTTAAAATAACCTACTGCTTATTTGTCGATTCAACGACACAATGATCAAGATTGAAGGTTATGAAGAAGATAAGGGTGTGTATATTATGATTACATGTGGTACAATTATTGTTAAGGTGGTCTTGAGAGAAAATTTTCATGTAGTTCATGCAATGCATGCGTTTTATTAGTAATCTGAGTAGAATTTTAACAAAACATTATCCATTTTTCCTCCATTTTTTTTTTCTTTGTGCATACCTAGTATTATTGATTTAATGATAAGAATTGTATAAATTATATCTAATGACATGGTGATCATATGATTAAATCCCACTGGAGGCTTTGGGGATGAGGATACCTTGCTCTTTCACCGAAGAATCTTATATCTCGCTAAAATTTGGATAGGGAAATTAAGGAGGAGTCAAGTTCAATTGAGTCATTCATCTTACCTATCTTAAAACACTGTTGTCATGTCAAATCACACGTTATTACCACTTCTCAACTTTGACGTAGGTATGCCATTTGGGCCATCATTCTCCAACACACTATTTTTTTTTTTTTTTTACTCAAAGCTAAGGTTGACATGCACCTTTCTAATTATTGTGATAACATATTGTTATGCTTTCTATTTTATCCTAGATATTTAAAGTTTTAAACTCGGTGATTCTAATCTAGGATAATTAAAATACAAGTCAGACATGAGTACACGACTATCATAAAAGGTCATTAAAACTAATTCCATGTTATACCTCGATTTAACATGCATAGCTTGATATCTAGGATAGCTTGATGCAAGCCCTAATGTTCGGAATGACAGTTGCAAGATGAACCTTGGACAATTCGGCCATGGCTAAGGAAGAAGAAAAGAGAAGAGGAAAAACAGAAAAGAGAAGAAAAGAGCGGAAGAGAGTTAGTCGGATCGTAACCTAAGCTCGTGATACCATGAGAGAATGTGAGAATTTTTCCGTGCCTTTCTCATTGATTAAACATCAATATATAATACAAGCGTACACTAGGGTTAGGGTTAAGGCTACATTAGTAATTTACAAACTAATTATATAACTAACACGAACAGCTAATTTTGGACAAAGAGATAATCGAGTAATTTAAACTACGTATCTCCTCTTCACTATGGATATCTTCTAGATTAGTCATAAATACATATACAAAATCTGAGGAACTTTTAATGATAGGATTGTTTTGGATTATTGTGTCTATGTGTATTATTCTCCAGGATATTCTGAATAATATGAAAAGTATCCATACAAATATGCAATAAAAACCTTGAATAATACACCAACCACTAACAAAAATTGTCTATAAAACAATGATGTCTAGAATCAATTCATAACAATTCAGTAAAACCAAAGTTTTCATGTCCCACGAATAAATTAGATGTTGAGTTTATTTGATTCCAGGAACAAATGACATACTATACTATGCACTTACGTATGGGCCATGACATAAAAAATTGCCTGACAATAATATATAAAACCTTGATTATCAATAACACATTAAAATGTCTGTACTGTATCATGTATCAACCTATACCAAGACGTCTCAATTGTTTGTTTTTCTCATAACCAAGCATGAGTTAAGTGTCGGGTGACTATCCATATTATCCGTATACGAACATATATATGTGTTGTGTCTAAGTGTCAAACTCGACTATTATATCACATACATGGAAGCTTTGATTTTGTCATAGTCAAGCAGACTAGCGGCATTTGTGATTGCACGGAAGGGCCAATCGCGTGCACAATTATGTTTATAAACTAGATTAGCTCCCGTGCGATGCACGGATATAATAAAAAGAATTTATAATTGTATACATGCATTTTCAAGTCATATTATCACTCAAAATATGTAAAACCTTTGTATTAATCAACACCAAACTACAAAAATTAAAATAGTACTCTGTACAATGAAAAAAAAAATTCGTGTTTACAAAAAAATTCAGTGGAATTTGTAATTCGACGGAGTAATCACATGTATACAGGGTTAATATTTGTTTTCCTTAAGATTAGCTATATGTAACTTAAGATAAAAGTATTTTGTAGTCAATATTTAGCTTTTCCAAAATAAATAAAAATTAAATAAAAAATAAAATAAATAAAGAAAATTGGAAGAGAAAAAAAAAAGTTTAAGCGGGAAAAAATTTAAGGAGAAGCTGACATGTGTAAAATTAAAAAAAAAAAATGACGTCAACGGTTGTTATTTTAGTATTAATTATAGATTATAGATAGATTATAGATTATAAATTGTGGATACACGTGAATTGAGGTCCTAGGATAATATAGATAATTTCACGAGTAAAGGAAGATTGGACTTGTATTGGACTGATGTAACTTGTTTTATACATAAATTTTCACCAAAAATTATAATTTCATAGTATTTTCTGCAATTTTTAGTGTTATAAGTTTATAATTGACATTGAGAAATGACAGGATGTCTCCCTTATAAAATGGTTTGTTATACTAAACAAAGCCAGCTATGAATTGACAAGAAAACTTGAAACAAACAATTTAACGTGATAAACTGCCGCTTATTCATGGGAAATTTGGCTATTGGAAGATGCATTATATTGATGATCTCTGTATTTTTAAGAACTGCATATGGTTTCAGTCCTTTCAGACACAATTATTTGCCTTTTATAAGACCAATAATGTTTTTCAATGGTAGAATTTTCTTATGGAAGTGACGATAATGTTGGTGTTTATTTTGAAATTTGATGTTGCAAGGAAACGAACACGGATTATATACATTGTAATTTGTATGTGTAGTGAAGGCATCAAGATTGTGATTATTGTATGCTAAATGTGTTAATGTATGAGCATTGGATATTGTATTGTATTAGACGTGTCATTTATTATAAATGATTGTTGTACTGTCTAGATGATTAACTTATCTTCATGTTGTGAGATAGTTGTTGACTTTAAGGTCACAAATTCGAGCCTTGTCATCTCAACAAAACATGCTCGGTTAATGTATGAGTATGGGTATAATACATTCACAAAAGAAGCAAGGCCCAAATGTTAAAAATGAAAGCCCAATAACTTTTCTCTCTTTTTTTTTTAAGGGGATGCACTCAATTAGGTGAAATTTTGTTATGAGATAGGGAGATGATTAGATGAGTGTGTGTGTTTGCGTAATTGCATTTTAGATTAATCTTAATTGTGCCAAGTCATTGTAAATACAAAGCATATGAATATGCACTTTGAAAAAAGTTAGATAAGGAATATTTGGAATATTAGGAGACTTTTCTCACAAAAAAAAAAAAAAAAAAAAAAAAAAAAAAAAAAGGTATATTAGTACATGAATATAGCTTTAAATTAAAATAAAAGTCGTCATACTTGATGTATTACATTTGTCTATTTTTTTGTAATTAGTTTGAAACACATAATTGCATGACCTTTTAGAATATAATGACTTCAATAAAGTGACTTAAATTAGGCAAAGTCTCATCTGTTTTTGTAATTAAGTAGCCAAAATTGACATTATATTTTCTTGTCTTAGATTTTTTTTTTTTCACTGTTACTTATGATCCTTTTCCATTCAAATCAATGTCAAAGCAAATTCAAGACAAATTGTTTTTCTATGTCTTGAAAGTGCCATTTATTCCTGACCAAATCAATATCATTTTGATTTTTGTTTATTTAAAATTATGTTTTTCTGTTTGATTTACACTAAAGATCCCTATTTCTTTGGATAGTAGTGGTCTTTTAGGTGACATCATAATCCAAAAAATCCTATGTTCTTAACAGTTGTACTTAAGTCAGTAGATCACTACAGAAAACATGTGATAAGAGCACTAAACTAGGAGATTTTTTTTTTTTTTTTTTTTTTTTTTTTTTTTTTTTTTGCTACAAGTAGTAATTAATTATTTTTTTTGTTTGGATGGTTGAAAGAGTTTGAGAGTCATATAAAGCAAATGATATAAACAAGATTTGATATTAGATATGGGGTTTTTATTTAGGTATACTACCACGTCTTTTTAATACTTTAATCAACTACTACTATTTAATTGCCAATCATAAAAGGATCAAATCGATAAAAGATTATACTTACCGTCGTTAAACTAATTGACACTTGTTTTTATATGGCCTAAAGTTATAAGATGGTTAAGATCTCAATTTTACTTCAAGGTGAAAACCAAGTACCAACTAACTTTCTAAGGAGTCAAAATATTGGAATATACCTAAACTTGAAATTTTTCATCTATTTTCTCTCCTCTTTGTAGCTCTTTTTACAAGAATAATATATATATATATATATATATATATATATATATATATATATATATATATATATATATTATATATATATATATATATAATAAAAGAAAAATATAAATATTTTGAGTCACAAGGACTCTCAACTAGGGGTGCTTATCGAGCGAGTCGATCACGAGCTGAGGGGTGCTCGACTCAACTCGAAAACTTTTTACATGTGCTCGACTCGTGCTCGCTAAAGTTTCGAGCAAATAAAACCTGCTCGACTCGTGCTCGTTAAAGTTTCGAGTCGAGTCGAGCAGCTCACATTCTGCTCGTTAAAATTTTGGTCCTTCTATTATTATATGCCTTTATTTATTTTTTGTTCAATTAATATTGTTTTCCTTATTATATATAGATTTTATTAAAAATTTACTCTTTCTTTTTTTATGATATAAATTAAGGCTTAATAAGTGTCAAATTTGTTTAAAGATAGTAACTTGTTGTTTGCAAATTCTATATTAATATTATATTATCGAGTTGCTCACGAGCTTATCGAGTCGAGTTAGAGCTTGCTCAACTCGTGCTCGTTAACATCTCGAGTCGAGTCGAATTCGAGTCGAGCCAACTCGAGTCGAGTTTTGACCGAGCGTTGACCGAGTCGAGTACGAGTTGCTCGCGAGCTGCTCAACTCAATTAGCACCCCTACTCTCAACCAATATTATTCCAAAAAAAAGAGAGAGAAAAGAAAAGAAAAAAAAAAAAAAACTCTTAACCAATAATAAAGTGACATACAAAATTTGTTTAGGGAATCCTTGAATCTAATGAATATATTCTTTCACAAATGTAGACCATACACACCAAGGTAGTTTTGAAAAGTTGCAATTTCAATTCTTACATGGCTAATGTCATGTATATCCACTGGCGGATCCACATTGATGCCGGGGGGGCACGTGCTACCCCCACAAAAAAAGAAAAAAAAAATTGCTGAAAAAAGAGTCTTTATATCTATATAAATATTATAATCTGTAATAATAGTAAATACCTTCAGCATTGCTTCAGTTGGTAAGGGAGTTGGATGGGTGAAGTGGGTTTAATTTGTTCCTGAAGTTCAAGGTTCGAGACCCCTCAGCATCATTTTTTTTTTTTTTTTCTTTTAACTCAAATGATTTTCCACTTTCCTCCTATTTAATTAAAACAAGGATAAACTATTACTATCTTTTCATGATAAATTTCTTTTTTCCGTTTTCACATTTTTTATAAACTGTCCTTATTAATATGAAATACTCTCTCCGTTATATTTTATGACATTCTTCTTATTTTCATTACATAATATTTATTTCATTTATTTGGCCATTATTAAATCTTGTTTATAAAAGTATGAAAATTTACACTGAAATGAATATAAAATATCATATTCCATCTGTGTTTAAATAAATGAAACGTTTTGACTTTTTGCACAATTCGTCTAATTCACTTTAGCTAATATTTGTGATTTATACATAACAATAAATATAGTCATGTGGGTACTTGTTGGAACCGTCAAATTTATTAATATTCAATTGTTATAAGTTTAATTATTAAAGTTATTTTCAGTCAAAGTTTTACGTTAGCATATGTGCACAAGGAAAAATTTATACCAAAGATTTCAGTATAACTTCATATGCAACTTTGACAAAAATAAAAAATACACAGGTGGAAAGTTTATAATAGTATAATCGATATCTACAATATAATTAAATAATTAGTTATAAAAAAAAAACACTGTCAATATAAATGTTTAAATTTGATTGTTAATTATTATATGACTACACAATGCATTATATCCATATTTGGCTGATTATATTATGTTACGTTACAACAATGTTATGCCTTTTCTTTTTCTTATTGTCTAGTGCTACCCCTAGTTCGGATTCCTGGATCCGCCACTGTGTATATCAAAGCCTACTCTTTCAAAAGGATCTTTTGTCCATTTTCTGAATTTGGATCCGTTTGAGTTGTTTCATTTCAAATCTATCCTAAAAATTCTATTCTACATTTTAGTGTAATTTTGTATCCTCACCCACCTTTCCTAACATGCTCATGTACCTAGAAAATGAGGAGGAGAATATAAGATGCTACTTTTATTTTACTTCTTTTATTTCAAGTTGAATGTAATAGTTTGACTTTTGAACTATTTGCATATTTAATTTTGTTATAAATAATTGCTTGTATACGATGTAACTAGCACATAAAACAACAAATATTATATTTATCTATTGTATATTTGTATAATTCAAATAGTGTAAAATATCAATATGTTGATACCAGTGTACCACTAGTAAAATATATTCAGAGTAAAAATTGTCCAATTAAGAGTGATTTATCACCTTTATTTCTAATCCTAGTTTCCTACCTGCCATATACATAGACTTTCCCTCTTTAACGATTGAATCTTTCACACATTACTATTTATTAATTATTGGTAAAGTATTGTATAGAACGGATTCACGTGAGTCCGGTCATACAAACAGAAAAGAAAAAAAATCTTAATTGTCAGAAATTAGATAATAATGGTCAGATATTAAGTTATAAATATCATATCCCTACCTTATAAAAAGTAGAAGATAACTCTTAGAAATAGTGTGCTACCAAATATACCCTCAAAAATATGTACAAAAATGTGTATTTACTTTTTTACCCTCATTAATATGTTTGCTCTCATTAATATATTTATGTAGATACCTAAAAATGCCTCCCCAAAACCAAACCCGATGATGAATAACCTTTCACCGCCATTATTGGTCAAGTTGAGTATTTAGCCTTTAGAGTGTTTAAATCCATATTCATTCCCAATACATTTCATAAACCAATCCAATTCCTAGCTCATTTCTCTAAACCATAACTTGTTTTCCTCTTTTTGTGTCCACATCACAAAACTGAGCTAATTTGATTTCGTGGCTATATAATTTTGATCCAATGATTATTTGGTTGGATACACCGTGAAATAAGATTTCCAACGACATATCATAAACCCAATTCCGATTTAAAACGAAGAAGATATGAGCAAAATACTAAACTCGGTCCAAAACCGACACCTTTTCACTAAAACGACCATATCTTAAATGATTTTGACCTGATTCTAATTGGGTTGGAAAGTAAACTTGATAAGCTTTCCAATGATATATTATATGCCTTATTTCGAGTTACGGATCAAAAGTTATCATAGTTTTAAAAACACATAAAAAACTGAAATTACCGCGCAGCAGCTAAGCTGGCGTGGCACGGCAAAAGCTGACGTGGCACGGTGCATATTGCCGTGACACGGTATTTTTCACGGTGTCACGGTGCTTTTTCCATGTATTTTCCGAAAACCAGTACACCGTGACGCGGTGCCACGTGCCGCGCCACGGTGGACATTGTCGAGTCGTGGCATTCTTTGCCGTGTCATGGTACACATACCGTGACACGGTGCTTTCTCGTGTCTTTTTAGTGTTTCTTTTGGAAAAATTGTACACCGTGACACAGCGCCACGTGCCGTGCTACGGTGGACTTTGCCGCGTCACGGCATTTTTTGCCGTGTCACGGTACACATACTGTGACACGGGGAATTTCCGTGTTTTCTTCGCGTACACAACTGCACGTGCTTTATCATTTTAGGGCAAAATAGTGCACCGCGACACGGCAATCTGTACCGTGTCACGGCACCCTCTAACCGTGTCACGACACCCCAAATTAGGGTTTTTATCTTTTCTAGGGTTCCGTGTGATCCCCTATTCATTTCCTCTATAAATACGAGCCTCCTTTCTGCAGTTCGGGGCACCAAAAATCATTCTCTCTCTCTCTCCTTACACTAAAAATCATTCTCTTCTCCCTCTTTAGCCTAAACACTAGTCTCCTTATTCTTCTATAATACATACCTTAAGCACTTCAAGGAGTCCATACTTGATCCGAGGTTCCGTCCTTAAACCAAGGCGTGAAAGGTACAAATAACTGAGGGTTTGGACCATATCTACTCTACATTTATTTAATTTAATTTCCATTTGATTAATATTTTTATTGAAGTTACTAACAATTTATTCATGATGTAGCAATTTTAAGGAACGCGCGTAATGTGAGTAATTAATTAATTTAATTACTTATTTTATTTTTTATATTGCTAGTATCATGATTAGGTTAATTTATATTTGATTTTACTAACAATTTATTTTTGAATTGCTTCCAATATTAATGTTTATTCTATTATATTATTGATCACCATATTGCATGTTTAAAGGGAATATGTAATTGAAAATCACGAGTAATAAGATAATTTGGACGACCGGTTTAGGTTCCTTTTTAATCTTGTTGTTTAATCAAGTGATCACGATATTTTAGAATTATGTGTTGCATTAATATTCAACCAATTTAGTCTAATGTTAGTTTGGAGCAAATTGAATCTTTGTTTGCATGCCTTTGAGATCGCAGGAAATATTTTTCACAATAAGAATCGAGTAGAGGCCAATACGGGCGAATGTGACTTCATGACTCACTTCGTACCATCATCCCCGATCCTCCTTTCGTGGTTCTGAACCGTATGGAGTTAGTAATCTCATGGATTATGAATGGGGTGTAACGTTCACGGGTCAATCGTTGTTGCCTATCGTTATCCCTTTATTCGTGGTTGCCTTTTATATATGATCCGTGAACGGTTTACAAGTTCCTTAAAAACTTGTTGGCGGCTCCCTACTTTATTTGTCCCTAATCGTATACGTCAATTCCCACTTCCTATGAGTGCCAAGAATATTCACACATACTTAACGTAGGCGCACTTCAAACGACGCCTACAATTTAATTTATTTTTTTTCATTAAACATATCATCAATTAATACAAAGTTTTTTTTTTAACAAAAAACTTGTAATTCCTTTTGTTTAATTTAAAAATTATACTTCATATGTTATTATTATTATTAGTTAAAAAAAATGTATTTACGATGCCTTTTTTTAATATAAAAATTATCTCCATATGTTATTATTATTATTTAAAAAGAAAAAAAAAATGTATTTACGAAGAGACTTTTATTACCATGAGACTGTTAGTAGAAGATAACTCTTAGGAATAGTGTGCTACCAAATATATACCCTCAAAAATATGTACAAAAATGTGTATTTACTTTTTTACCCTCATTAATATGTTTGCTCTCATTAATATATTTAATGTTTTTTTTTTTCATTAAACATATCATCAATTAATTCAAAGTTTTTTTTTTAAACAAAAAGGTTGTAATGCCTTTTTCTTAATATAAAAATTATACTTCATATGTTATCATTATTAATAAAAAGAAAAAAAAATGTATTTACGATGCCTTTTTTTTAATATAAAATTATCTTCATATGTTATTATTATTATTTAAAAAAAAATGCATTTACGAAGAGACTGTTTATTACCAAGAGACTGTTTATTTTTACTCCTTCGTGGTTTCTATTCTTATTTACAATCTTGTCGTCCTTTAACTGTAACACTATTGTTTAGGTTTACTAGCTTCTGAATTGTACATTGTTTGATGACACATAAAAAACATTATGGAATTTGAATGGGATTCATATTAACTAGTGATATTTAAGCAGATGTTATCAAAAGGTGTAAAGAACTTAAAAATTCTAAAATCAAGGGAAATCGATGGAAAAAAAAAAGAAAAAAAATGGTACGGAGTATTAATTATGGAGAGAATTTACGAGGAAAAATATAACTAAGTAGGTATTGATTTAGTATTAGATATAGATATTAGATGGTCGTAGAACAATAGAGAACTTAGGGTATGTTCTCTTCAGCTTATTTTCAATGCAGTTCAGTTTAGCTCAGCTCCTATAAGTTTAGTTCAGTTATTAATTTCCTTTTCTCATAAAATATTCAGTTCAGCTCCAATAAGTTCAATTTAGTTCAGTTCAGTTCGGTTCAGTTCAGTAAATCAGAATAGGCCCTTAGATTATTAAGTTTTTAGCTAAAACGAACATTTCACATATTATTACTCCGTATGATCAGAGCTCAAAAAAAAATCATTTGAAGAAAAACACACTAGATATTATCGAATCATGCAAATCAATTAAGAGTTCTAAACTAACAATAGTTTAAGGTATGAAGGGATGCAAATCAATTAAATATTATTTAATAATAATTTTGAAATAACAGTGTCAAACTTTTGAGGGTTTCAAAAAATAATTGTCATAAAAGATTTTGGTGGCTTTTTATACTTTTACAAAGTCACCATATAGGCACATAAACCAAATAGTATGTATTAAAACTAGTAGGTCTACCACCAAAACCAAAGGTGTAAATACACGCTAATACAATTTATCCACAAGAACTAACTCCTTCGCGCGCATCGCGCGCGTAGGCCACCCTAGTATTAGATTAAAAGTGTCAGAAATTAGATTATAATGGTCAAATATTAGATTATAATTATCAAATATTAGGTATTAATTGTAAGAAATTAGATAATAATAGTCAGATATTAGATTATGAGTGTCAGAAATTAGATAATAATGATCAGATATTAAATTATATTTATCATGTATTAGATTATAATTGTCAACGGTTCTGAAGCTCTCGCAAGTCCTCTTAATTTTTGCTATCAATTCGACTAAATTATAATTTGTTTCATTGTTTTTCTCTGACAGTGGCGGATGTTAGAGATGCTAATGATCGAGCCGCCCTTCATTTCGCGGCCAGAGAAAGGCAGACTGAAGTTTGCAAGTATTTATTGGAGGAATTGAAACTTGATGTTAATGTGAAAGATGCATATGGTATGGTTGATTTATATTCTCAATTCTAACAATTGCAATTAAGTGAATTATAAGTGTTTGGGCTTGAAAGTTGTCGAATTGTTCGTTGTAGTTATCGTCGCCGGCACCGAGGGTTGGGAGGGAGAAGGTCGCCGGTCACCGGCTGCCGGCCGCCGACAGAGGCTGGGCAGTGACAGTGAGTGGGGAATAGGAGTATGCATTATAAACCGAACTCACTTCTAATATGAAGAGAACTTTGATTTTGGTCTTAAGAGTGAGATTATCCTAGTTTTAATGTATTTGGCTTTTACATAATTAAATTTAATTATTTAATCAAATCTATTGGATCCTATGGATTATGAAAAATGATCCAAATACCATGCCTTTAGAGTTTTGACAAATTATACTCGTCCTGTCATATGCTTGCTATTTGTACTTCTTGACGTTCTTGTTCCTAGTTATTCACATGTACTTGTTGTTTACACTCTACAAACCAATTAGATTACATATTGACAAAAATGATTAAGGGCTTGTTCTCTTCAGCTTAATTAGTTTAGTTAAGTTCAGTTTCTAATTCCTTCTCTCATAAAATATTCAAGTCAGTTCAACTCTTATAAGTTCAATTCAGCTCAGTTCAATAAATCAGAACAGACCTTAATACGGAGTATTAAAATAATTACGGAAAAAGGGGATGGGGGAACAAAATTAATTGGTGAATGAACGAGCCGCAGCCGCATGAGACAAAGGAACTTGGCAATTCTACGTTAAATGGTCCTACCATTGTTTTCATTGTTTTGTACTCGTAATAGATTTTCAAGATTTGTGAAGCTAGTAATTAAAACGATTTATCGGTGATAAATTTATGTAGTTTAAGACACACACTATAGTGATTATTGTGAAACGGAGGAGTAGTTTAAAAAAATACATGTAGAATCATGGATCGATGTATATACACTATGATTGGATCAGACTATATACGTGATTGGAGCAACCACAAGGTTTTCAAGCATTCACAGCATACCCCATTTTCAGCTCTACAATGCAATTATATAATCTATGACAACATATGAGATGGCAAAGTTTCTGAGCCAACTTTTAAAATAATGTTGTGATGCATATATCCTTGTGATCTTATCTTAAGAATAATTATATATGCACCTCAAATGTTTATTATTCTAATTTTTCATCTCTATTTGTTCTTTCTACTTGAAAAGATATAAATCAAAATCAAAATGGTAACTGGAAGAATATATAGATTGAGATGAATAAATTATATGGCTGGAAGAACGACATTATTAATAGTCAAATTAAATAACCAACTCAATTTAAAGCTGAAGATAAGATTTCAAGATTGGTTTTATAATCTATCACATCCCTCACATAAAAATCCTTTGACTTTAAAATGTGGATGCATTGCATTCATATATCGTAGTACACACACAATTTCATCGCCATTATTGTTTCACGATAATATGTGGATAATATATGTGGCTTGAAGATGGCATAATGACCAATAATCACCTGGGGTGGTGATAGAAAGATAGATAGATGTGATTTGTGAAACATAGTTTTCCCAAAATTGCTCGGCTTGAGGAGTTGAGGATCAAAAGTGTGTAATACTAAGCCACTTATATAGGGGTGACACTCCTATCACATTTCGTTTTCATATCGCCTGGATTCTTGGCGATAATATCTCAACAAATCAAAAAGCTTATCCAATATTTAATTTCATGTAGTATTACCATATTGCATACGACAACTCAACCATCCGATAAAAAAGCATATATTACAAGTTTATGACTTTATATTTTAGATGAGCCAAATAAATTGAAAGTTCAAAATTCCAAGAATTAATCTTAAATTCAATTCAAATCTCATGAGCTCTAAGTTTTTTTTTGGTGTTTAGAGAGCCACATAGATAGGAGCGAGAATCGATCCCAAGATTTCCTGAAAGTGGGAGAGAAGCTCTAACTACTTGAAATATCCCTCACTCTCTCATGAGCTCTAAGTAAATATTACTTTCCATTATCTTATTCTTGTTTACTTACCATTTATTTTGACATTATTGAGAATATTGACATGCCCCCTTTACTACTGTATATATTTTTAATATGATGTACGCGTTAGAAAATTTTAACTGGATAGATTCAAATGGTTTATATAATGTACACCTTTGGAGATACCATTATTATAGTATTTTCTAATCTATTAAATATTACTAAAACAAAACATGATGACATCATTAAGAGGGACACTTGTCAACTTCTTATGAAAAAAATTTCCCGCCAAAATTATTTTTGACATCATCATTTTTTTTCTATTTTTTTCCTCCTAAGTTCTAAAACTAAACACATACTATATTTCTTTCAAAATTAATTAACGAGATTATGATTACACTTTTTCGAATAAAGAATATTGACAACTATTTTAAACAAATAATATCTATTTAAGCCGTGCAACACAGGGATTAAACTAGTAAATAATAAGATAAGTGAGATATTAATTATTCAACATCTCACATTGGCAAATATGAATATTAGACTGATTAAAGTTAATTAATCGAAGAAGGAAATATGTATGATGTGCTCTTTAACTTCAACCTAAACAACATATCGATATCACAATTACACATAATTAATAAACTAATTTAAAAAAGTACAGTCAAACTGTCTAAATCTAAATACGGAGTATTGATTAAAATATTGCATGCAAGTAAATTGAGACAATATGGTAGCCAATAGAGATAGAGAAGGTATTGTATCAGTCCGAACTGATAAAATGTGGATTTTTGATATTTTTTATTAAGTATATGATATCTTTTATTGGTTGGATGATATCCTCTATTGGTTGGATGATATCCTTTATTGGTTGGATGATATTTCTATTGGCTAAATAATATCCTCTATTAACTGGATGATATCCTTTATTAGTTATATGATATTCTTTATAGGCTGAATGATATTTTTACTAACTAGATGATATCCTCTATTGGCTGGATGATATCCTCTATTGGCTATATGATATCATGACTGGATGATATAATATAGCCAATTGATGAGTCATGATATCATATAACCAATAGAGGATATCATCCAGCCAATAAAGAATATCATAGACACAATGATAAATGATATCATAGACACAATAATAAATGATATCATATAGTCAATATAGGATATCATCCAACCATGATATCATATAGTCAATAGAGGATATCATCAAGCCAATAGAGGATATGTATAACTTGTTTGAAAATATGTATAACTTTTGATAATATGTATAACGTGTTTGATGATATGTATAACAATAGCAGAACCTCCATTGAAGAGCTCGTACTCAAGGTCATGGGTATGACTTAATTTGCTCATTTCTCAACCAAAATGCATACATATGTTATCAAAATGCTCACAATTCAACATACAATCATATGGGACAATCAATTTCAACAATTATACATCATATAAGAAAGCCCCAATTCGAATTTTTGGGCATTTTTCGAAAAATCCGATAATCTCAAGCAATAAAACTTTCTCTCTCTTCCGCCATGGATGACCTCAGTCACCTCACTCCTTTCCTTCGCTGTAACCACCACTAACTTCTCATCGGGTGGAAACTTGTTCTTCATCGTCACAAGAAGATGACGATGATACTTCTCGACGAAACATTGAGCCGCACCCAATACTTTGTGATAGAGATATTGTTATTGATTATTATTATTCAAACATGTATTAATCGTCTCTAATATTTGGTTAAATATGATTAAGTATTTAATTACATTAATCATGTGCTCTCAAGTATTCACAAAAATAAACTAGTCGATGTTGAAGAAAAGTCATGGACAATGCCCATGTGGATGTAGTTTGAAGACATCCCTCGTTAGGGCACATAAAAGATTAGTCCGTACTCTTATTTTATTGTTCTATGCATGCATAACAACAAAATACTCTATGTAATTACAACTACCCTTATTGATACAATGACTTAAAATACTCCATTACATATTTTGGTATTATTCTATAATCTATAATACAACGTACTTCATATTCTTTGATAGTATTCTTTACCTTCCCTTCGTACGTATATCCATTCAACTATGAAAATACTCTGATTTTCATTAGTTCTTTAGGTTATACCAATGGTTATAGTCAAAAGCATCATTTTCGAGATCAGGTTATGAAAGGTAGAGTCGCAAATTCTTTACCACTTGAATCAACTAAGGTTTCTCAATTTCACATACAATTAGAGATACAACTACGTACACTGGCGGATCCATGTAGTAACAAGAGATAGCATGTGCTACCCCCAGAATTTCAGTATAAAATTTTTAAAACTAAAAACAATCATTGTTTCAGTGGTAAAAGGAAAACATGTTAAGGCTTTGGTATTGTGGCAGGGTCACGGGTTCAAACCCTACTTCCCTATATTTTTTTATTATCTTTTTTCTTTTCTAAACACTTTAACCTATCCTCCTTACTCTTTGTTCCAAATCAATTCCCCCTTAACTTTATTTCTAATACTATGTATAGGTATAAACAAAGCATTAATAAGATTAAAAGTAATTTAAAATTCTCCAAAACTCTTATTAATAAAGATTTTATTTCATTTTCAAAAATTATTTATGATGTACGGAGTAATTTATGAACTATAATGATAATTTAGATATGAAATGTCTATAAACAAAAAAGAACGTGTACAAAATTACTAGTATTATTTTTTTTATAATAAAGTAATTAATTTGATACTTCATACCGTTATGCAATTTTTTTTTATCGTTGTTAACTTTTATAAGTATAATATATCTTAGTAATTGTTTTTTTAAAAATAAATTCTCACTCAAATTTGCATGTCCAAAATCACATTGTCAATTAATAAGGAGCACAACAATGTACTAAAACATTGCATTAATTGCATCAACAAAATCACTCGTTTTATTGATTTGCTAATCGTTTTTATGGGAATTTTTCAATATGAATCCCTAAAATAAAGTCCGGTTTTAATTTCAATTTTAATTTTCTTAAATAACTACACGCTAGTGCACTACCCCTGATTGAAAATCCTGGATCCGCCACTACCTACATATATATATATATATATATATATTAAGAAATAAATAAATAAAATTTTCGTTTTTTTCCTTCTCCATGCAACAAAGTTTCCACTATCTAATTGTACTTCCAAACCTAAAACATACAATCAAATATTGAGAAAGCTAAAACATGAATGGTTGCAATTGGATGGGGATTGCCATTATTTTTTAAAGAAAGTGATATAAATTTAGTTTTAGCCACTAAAAAAATATCCATCTTTTTCAAGATAATATATAATTTTTTTGGGATTATCACCAAATTAAAACTTTTTATGGGGTGCCATAATCCGTAAACATTGTTTCATAATCTTGATTATTGTCTTATTCCTTGGCTTGGGGATCTTCCTTGACAATTTGGGCCTGGAATATTGTCGGATTTTTGTTGTCATTGAGCTAAATATTCAAATGTGTATTTTCCTTTTCTTATCTTTTTCTATTCTGAAATTATATTTCACAAGAAAATTAAGCCGTTTCTAGCGATTTGAAAACTAAATATGGACAAAGATAGTAATATTTTATAAATTTAATTAAAAAGTAGAGGAATACAAGATACTTGTACATAGAAAATTACTCTCCATTGCATCGATTAATTTTAATTATTTTAACTAAATTATACAAATTTGCAAATCCATGAGATCACGACTTAATACCTTAATTTCAAGATCAAACGGTCTTAAAACAAGAAAAAAGACCTCGTGATGAAAAACTAATAAATAGTTGTAATGATAACAACTCAGTATGAATCTCGACACTGTTCATCATCGGATCAATAACCAAGTGGAAAAAACCAATAAATTTATTTTAAAAACAAAATGACTAGTCTAAATAATAATCAACATCATTTGATTAACCAAATGCAGTGAGAATTGTCTTATCCGTATCAACATTAATGCCTTTAGGCTCATCACTTGCAATTAGTCCCATAATTGAAGGATTATTGTTATTATTAATTCGGATTAATGAGAGAGCCTTGTTGAAATGTTCACCCTTGATGCCCAAATATTCACTCCAAGTAACCGGCCTATATAGAGGGGGGTGGGTGGCATCAATGAGCTTTGGGAGGGGTTGGATCCGGACCCCGGAAGCGGGCCCATAGAGATAAGCAACGGATAAACGATGATGGACCCGGTTAACCATGGCCCGATGGTACACACTCGGGTACTGCCCATTTGATAAAATGTGCAAAAGGTCACCTATATTTATAACAAGCCCACCTGAAATGGGTGGGACCGTGACCCACCCGGTCCGTTCTCTGAACACTTGGAGCCCCGACGTTCTATTTTGGTGTAGGATTGTGAGGAGGGTTGAATCCGTATGAGCCGCCAAACCCATGGCCCGATTTGGGTCCGGACAAATCGGGTATGAATTTAGTTGCATGGCTCCATTAGCTCCTTCAAGTAGATCGGCCCAATTCATAATATCTTGGTTGGATATGCCCAATGAACCAAGAATTAGATGCATAAGCTTCTTAGCTAATTGATTCATTTCTTTTTGGTACTCCTCAATAATGTCACTGAAATAAAATTAGGATAAGATATAAAGTTAGAAAACCATTAGACGTATATCTTGTCCTAAATATGGCATCAAATCTAGCATAAAAAGATGAATTATTTCTTTTTAGTGGACCATACTAAAAACTTTTGTCTCACGACATGCCATTACATACCACAAAAAAGAATTTGATCTTTCAAGTGATTGATTATTATAGCTCTTTTAATTATAATAACTTTTAAATTAGATGTAGATGAATAATTAAGATGTAGAAATTACAACAAATTCTAATTGAAAATTTCACCTTTTTTTTTTTTTTTTTTTTTTTATTTGCATGTATTTGCATGGAAAATGAGTACCTACCAGAATTTCTTGTAATCATTGGGCCAAAGTTGACGAGCATGGTCAAGAGGGGATCCCAAAACGGTGAACCCCTCGGACCACATCCTCTTGGGAAAAAACGACGAAATGCGGGCCGGGCCATAACCCGTAACACCACCGGATGCACGAGCCGCTTTGAGCTTTTGGTGGACCGGTAATGAAAAAAGGCTTTTACCGGTGGCCTCAATGTCATCCAACAAACTCTTTTGTATTCCATGGTTAGTAACTTGAAATGCTCCCAATGATTTGCATGCAAGCCCAATATGTTGTTGGGCTTTTGGATCATCAAGACTGATAACAGGTACAGTGTCTGACCCAAAAATACCTGACTCAATTGAGCACGGATCTCCAAATGATGACCATGCAAATGAATCAGGCAATTCTTTTAAAGACTGAAAGTCTAAGTCATGGTTTTTCCTCGGGTGATGGATTAGACGAGGTTGCTCTTTAACAACGAGGGATGGCCTAGAGGGCATTGTGATCAATACACGAACGAGGAGGAGGAAAAAGAGAGTGGAGAATGGTAGGAATCTAGGAAGATTAAGAGGTAGTTGATGGAATATTGGAAGGTAGAGTAATTGTAGGAGTAGAAAAAGTGGCAGAAAAGAGGTACTAAATAGTTGTACTTTGTTAAGAAGAACAGAAATCATAGGAATATAACTATGAAGAGAGTATGGAATAAAAATTGGAGTATATATAGAGAGAAAAATAAGGAGAAGAAGAAGAGGGGGTGAAACCAAAGTTGTAGTGGGTGTTTTTTGGCGGTAATGTGTTAGTAAAATAGGACAAGTGAAAGGGAGAGGGGCATCAACAAAGAGACAATGCAAAAAACAAAATGAGGACCATCTTGTCATTTTCACACAAATATATATTAGTCTCATCAACATATTATGAATGCAAGTGTAAAAGAGAAAGGAAGAGAAAAGGTTTGCCTCCAATAATTTAGAAAACATTAGAAAACTAAATATTAAAAGGTATTTTTTGAACTGTTGTATAGAGATTTTAGATTTTTTTTTTCTTTATTTTTTTTTTTTTGTGGAAAAAAATAAACTAAAAAAAGATTGTAGCCTTGAACCTTGTTTATACTATGTACATCCTAACCAATCTTTTTCTTTTTGTTAAAAACATAAATTTTACCCCTTAATTAATTAACATTTTATAGTAGTCAACTTGTTTGGCTGGCTGATATGAAATTGTTATTTGTGTTAATTATTCAAGTTGTTAGGGACTTGAAGTTAGTTGGATCAATCTTTGTTTGGGTTAAATTGAGTTAGTTTTTTTTAGTTAGGTCTAGTAAAAAGTTGGCCTTACTATCAAAGGATTGCAAGATATTTTAAATTGAGCTAATAGAACATTAATTGTTCCAGGCGTTTAAATAAAAAGACTTAACCCAAACTCAATTGTTAGTTAAAAGAGACTTGAATTAAAATGATTTTATCTTACTCAAAATTGACCAAACTAGACTTGAACCCAACTAAACCTGGGACCAATCTAAATAGTTTAACAAGTAGAATTAACTTAATGAAGATCAATTCAATCAATTAATATTCTACCTCAAACATGAATACATTATACAATCACAATGCAAATGACAAAATTTAATTAGGAATTTAAAAACAAATATATTTTACATTAGGTGTAAAATTACCTCTAAAATGATTAAAAATCAACTCATTTCAAATAAAAGTTGCCTATTTTTTTTACCGTTAATATTGGTATCTTAAATTATCCCCTTAATTTGTTTAAAAAAAAAATCCCCTTAATAAATATCTATGCAAGTTTGCTATCTTAAATTTATCCCCTTAATAAACATCTACGTATGTTACAACAGCTTGTCCTAAAATCTGATTTAAAATTACCTAAAAACTAGACAATGTACACGTCACACAAATCTCTTAAATTATTTATATATATTGTCCCTCCCCTGCCTTCCTCGGCTCTCATCGATCGATAGCTCATCTCTTCATGTGCCTTGTCTTGTCCGCAAGTAGATATAACATCAATATATCACCCACAATTGGTCCTAATTGCCCTTGGAATTTGCTCTAAGACGAAACACAAAAACAAAACTACAAAAATATACTCGTTACGAAAAGGAGAAAATAGGCCAGGTTCAAATCAGCTACAATTACCAAATTGCCCTTTTACCTCTTTGACATAGTTTAGGGTCAATTGATTTGTTTATACTTACTTAGTACTCCCTCCATTTTTATTTGTTTATACTTACTTAGTACTCCCTCCATTTTTAAATACTTACTCCATTTTCGTTTTGGAGAGATTTTACAATATTTAATTTATTTCTCTCACCTAGTGGACCCAACATAAATCATATTTTATTAATTTCATATTCTCTCACCTTTAATTCTCTCCACTAATTTTGTTTTTTGCAATTTTTTATTTTTCCACCTACCCCACTACCTCCATATTTTATTACTTTTTCTAATTTCTCCTAAAATTCCGCGTATGGAGAAATGAAGCAAGTATTTAAAAATGGAGAGAGTACAACATACATACCAAGTATAATCCTATGAATCCTATCCAATGGACGTACTAAATGTGGATGACGGTTTGCACTTTCTACATCCAGAAGTATTTTCCTTATAATTTGGTGAATTTGTGTTCAAATAAACTTTTTTTTTTTCGTGTGAGGAAAACTAGCGGAAAATATTATTGTAAGTCAAGCTACGCCAAAGTTAGGATAGTATTCATTCAATTGTATATTTGTATTATATGTTGTATGAGTACTACCTTATTTAGCCCTCCGTTTTTTGTTTTACCAGTTGTTTACTTTCTATGTTAAATGTTTCTTTATTCTATCCATCTACTTATATTTAAAATTTATTTTACACTTTTACCATCTTATTATTCCTTGACCATGTTGATACAAAGTTACAAACAAGCAACTCTACAGATTATTGTAGGGTTTAGAGTATTCTAAAGGTATCTACCTGATTAGACCTTTAATTATAAATATCCTTAATACCTAATAAATTATAAATGAGCCTTGCAATTGCCTCTTGAATTGTGAAATTGATAAAAATCAATCCTTAGTAAAGACATTAATTTTCAAGGACATGGTCAAGAGAACGGATTGGAATCCTTTGATTTGGTTTCAATTATTTTTCTATCTAACCTATGAGACAACAATCAATTTGAAAAATTCTGACTTCAAATCAAATTTGTTTGTACCTTTAATTCACCAATTCTTAGAAATGGCTTATGTAAGGCTTTTTTTTTTTTTTTTTTTTTTGACATGTAGTTCTTAGGGTTGTAAACAATGAGTTACAAAGTTATAATATTAAGCATAAATAAATAAAAAAATTATAAAATTGATCCTTTTTTTTTTACATTCCAAAATTAAATATTGAATTAGGAAACATATTTGATGCTCACATATGCAACTATTAATGGTTCATAATTGTTTATTATCGAGTCTATTTTTATAGAAAATGTTTTGCATGAGTCCAATATATCTGACATTAATAATCTAATATCTAACATGAGAATTCTAATATCTGCCATTAATAATCTAATACTCCGTATTTTAATTACATTAATAATCTAATATTAGATTATTAATGTCAGATATATAGGACTTGTTGTGAGTCTGACTCGCCCTATTTTTTCGATTTTCATACGCTCTTTGTTTCTAATAATTTATTTAGATCCAATGAATTAAAATAGGATTTAATAATCCTTTAAATAGATATGCATAAGGAAAAAAAACTCAAGGAAGATTTTATTCGATTCACTCGTTTGGAATATTTATGCGTAATTGTTGTGTCGAAAATAGTGCAAAAATTGAAACAAGACTATCATTTAAAAATGAAATAAAGAAGTGTTTTTCTTTGTAATAAAAATATATTGTTAAATAATTCATGAATCAAGACTGACAAATATAAATTGTACGTGCTAAAATTTGTATTGGCTTTTAAATGAATAATCAAGTCCCCATGAGAAGGAACCTCAAGCCATATAAAGAATGATAATGAGTCGAGCAACGATTTATTATATATAGATGGTCCAATTAAGTGTTAGATCTTATAAGATGAACAAGAAATCACGGCAACTAATTTCACCTAGTGCTCTTGTCAAAAAAAAAAAATTTCACCTAGTGCAAAGAGGAAAGGACAAGGCACAAGTTGAATTAATTTGATTTGACGCTCCAAGAAACTATAATTTGTTATTTGAATTGAAATGTCATGTTGTCATTTTGAATTGATTTACTATGTTTTCCTAGTTTTTCATGAACACATACATGCATGTTCTTTGAATATAACTTATTACGGAGTATCTATTACATGAACTACATTTTTCTAATATGAGGTTATAAGGGCCTGTTCTCATTGACTGAACTCAGCTGAACTGAACTGAACTGAACTGAACTGAACTGAACTCAGCTGAACTGAACTGAACTGAACTGAACTGAACTGAACTGAACTCAGCTGAACTGAACTGAACTGAACTGAACTGAATATTTTATAAGAGAAGGAAATTAGGAACTGAACTGAACTGAACTGAATTGAGCTGAACTGAACTGAACTGAACTGAACTGAACTGAACTGAACTCAGCTGAACTGAACTGAATTTCAACGTAAGAGAACAGGCCCTAAGCAGAGACTAAATTTTGGCCTATATATACTACTTATTGTTTTCAAAGTGCTTTATAATTAATACTTCTTCGGTTTCTTTTTAGTTGACACGTTTCTTTAATCACGTTTGTCAGTGCACAATTTCAACCGTTAATATCTTTAATTATCGATAAGTAAAAATTATAAAAACTTGATATTTTGAAAATATATACCATGACGAATCTAACAAGACCCCACATGATTATATTTTTCATTACATATAAATTACAAAATATGGTCAAAGGGAAGTGTGTGAATAGTGCTAAAGTCAAAACGTGTCAATTAATAAAAAAAAACGGAGGTAGTATAAACGCACTAAGTTAGGGCTTGTTTGGCATCATTTTTTGTTTTCAGTTTCCTATTTTTTTGAAAACCAAAAACCAAAAGCAGAAAACAAGAAAAAGATATTTTCACTTCTCTATTGTCAGTTTTCAAAATTATCATGATTTTAATAAGTTTAAATAATTTTTGATTCATTATACGACATATATCATATACTTTTAAAAAACAAAAAACTAAAAAACAGAAAAACACAGCAATGCGAAATGAACCCTTAGATTTTAGTATGGTCAGTGTTTTATTAATCTATTATCCTTGAGATTAATAAAAACTCTTTTCTCTCAATCTGTGAGTCTGTGACGTGACTAACGCCATCGTCTGTGACCGCATAAAATTTGTTATATGTTTGATTTCGTTAACATTTTAAAGTAACTTACTAGTCTAATTGTCATGATGGCTTAGCATCATAGCCTCATGCCTTCACCCACCCTTATCTGATTTTATCGTAACTTACTAAATTTATTTTAGTTGTAAATTTAACTTGGTGTCCCTTATTATTATTTATGTAACTACTTGTTGCATGGCCCTCCATGGGCTAATCACTCATATTGTTTCGTACCGTTTTTGCATTAGTTAAATGGTTCTAATAGCATAAATAAATACTTGTAACTTTTATAATTGTATGCCACCTTCTAATTAAGAAAATGCAATTGCAAACACTTTTACGTATGAGAAATTTTCTGTTTTCTAACTTGAAAATCAAATACAATTGAAACAACAAAAGTATACTTGTAAAATGGTGTCACTCAAAGTGTACAACATAATGTTTGTGAAATTTTCTTACCATTAAGCATCACATAATTCGTATATGGATGGATATTGTGTAGCAAAGTTAAATAATTACAGAAATTAATTAAACATGGAGCTGTTTGTTAATTAATCCAAATCAAAATTTACTTTTACGATTTCTAGAAGGTGAGTAAAGGTTTTATTATTATTATTATTATTATTATTATTATTATTATTATTATTATTATTATTATTATTATTATTATTATTATTATTATTATTATTATATCTCAAAAACAAAAGTCATACAACCTACAATATATTAGTGGGAAGCCAATATATAATCTGGGCCCCCACTCCTAAAAATATGGTTCTTACAACTTATAGAAAATTAGTGGGAAGCCGAGATACAATCTGGGCCCCTACTCCTCTAGCTATAGAAAAACCTATCCTGGTAAAAATATGAGCAGCAGCACGAGCCCCAATGTCCTGAGTCATCGAGAACTTCTGAACCCACTTCAGTTGTGCAACAGTCTCCTTGTCTAATTCCCCAAGTAAAGAAAAGGAGAAGGGAAGAAATCCATATCCAATTGATCGACAACTAGATTCATATTTGACCTACTTCCGATTAGCCGCATCAACCACAACCCGTCCAAGAACAAAGTCATATAGCCTAGATTGTGTCAAAGGAGAAGACCCTGTCTAATCAACACAGACATCACAACCACGATCCTAGGAATAAAGTAACACATCTCCAGGTCTAAGCGCCCCGTCGCCGTTCCCTCCAGACAACCCAATGTCAACCTCCTTTCTCGCTGAAATCCCAAACCAATAGCAAACATCAACAAGGGTATCCCAAACAACATTATGCTGATGTTTAAAATATAATATTAATTGTTATAATAACTAATGATTAATATATAATATTAATTGATAATAATAACTAATATTTAATGATAATAATAAATATTTTATAATAATAATAATAATAATAAATATTTTATAATAATAATTAATATATAATATTAATATATATTAGAAACTATAATAATAAAAAAAAAAAAAAAAAAGTGATAGTGCTAGTTAAATTTTTTACAATTTTGTGGTAATTTTTTGAATAAAAATTAAATTAATAGGTAATTCTTTTCAAAACACGTGCTTTAATTGGTAATTCTTGACAAAATTTCCATACTTTTAAAATGACTTTCTTAGATGTTTTGAAATTTAAAACACGTTCGCCAACATCTAATTTTAATTTAATCCTATGGTTAACCTAGTTGTATTATGTGTATGAATTTTTCAATTGAGGGCTGATTATGCTTAAATTTAGGCCCCTTATTGATGGACATGATGGTCAAACTAGTTGCATGGATTTTGCAATTGAAGGCTAGGTTTGCTTAAATTTGGGTCCCTTACTAGTTTGTCATATTGTAGACAACCAATTAATGTAACTATTTTCGTACCCACATTGACGATAATGTTAATACAACTTTTAATCTTCATTTGGTTTATATTACTATAAAATGAGAACATAATGTAGTGGTCTTGTATTCTTCTTTCTCTTCAAAAATAGACAACTTATATTTGAGAGCTACATGAGTTTGCCCACTTGTAGCATGTTGTCAATCATACTTTACCGTATGAAAACAATGTTTTGTATCATTTAGACAAGATTATGTAATCCTAGCTATATTTGGTGTATTTCATAGAGTAGGCTTAAAACTTAATATAGTAGAATGAAAAGGAGATTTAGGGCCTGTTCTCTTCAAATTATTTTCAGTTCAGTTCAGTTCAGGTTCAATAAATTCAGTTTAGTTCTTAATTTCCTTCTCTCATAAAATATTCAATTCAGTTCAGTTCAGCTCCAATAAGTTCAGTTCAGTTCAACTCAACTCAGTTCAGTCAATCAGAATAGGCCTTTAGATGTCATTGATTGATATTTAGACAAGGATTAAGGAAGTGTTTACATTATCTTCCATTTACTATATATGTAGAGACAATTTTAAGCATGGTCTTACAAGCAGTTTTAGGGTGTTTTTTTATTTTATTTTATTTTATTTTTAATTTTTATTTTTGAAGATAGTAGTAAGTTAATTATGTATAATTTAAATTGTTGCACAAAGGCTACTAAAGCTACAAATTTCTAAACCTACTACAATTTAAGTATACCACCCTCTGTTTCAATCTTTTTATACAGTTACTTTATTACTCCATATTTTTTATTTTTAACGCATAAGTTTGACCATTTTTATCTGATCCTTTTTTTTTTTTTCCTAAGGTTTTCTTTCAACATAAAAAAAAATAAAATTGATTTATAGTAGGGTAAAGACAATTGTAATCAAAATTTATAGAGAAGGTATTGCGTCAGTTTTGGCTATATGATATTATGGCTGGATGATATCCTTTATTGGCTATATGATATCATCCAGCGGATTTTTGATATCCTATATTGGTTGGATGATATCCTCTATTGGTTATATGATATCATGGCTGGATAATATCATATTGTCAATAGAAGATATCATCTAGCCAATAAAAGATATCATATACACAATCATATATATATTACTTCCGTTTCTTATTATGTGCAACAAAGGGGTATTATTTGTGAGACATAAAATATTCCTTTGTTGCACATATTAAGAAACGTAGGTAGTAGATGATATCATATAGCCAATAGAAGATATCATCAAGCCATGATATATAATTACGAGAAGGAGATCCACCATTGTTGTCATCATCGTCATCGTCGTCTTTATCGTCATCTCCTCCGTCGCACGAACTATTTGGTTGACTGACCCAATAGTTTGTGAAATTTATATACACTTGATTCCATCGTACCACCCTTATAGATTAAAACTTGATCTATATTTATCAGCTCAAAACAAGCAACTTATTATTTTAGTAGCAATAGATTTAGATAAGCTCGGTTGAATGTAACTTTGCAATTGTTCATACTCCATATAATATAACTATTTAAGTGCAAATATAATAAGTCTCCTTAAAAATAATTAGTAATCTTTTTGACTTTCCTCAAACATATAAATTGGTTTTTCGATCTCAAATAAAATTCGCAACTAATTCAAGTGAAAAGAAGTAGATAACATAAATTATTTCATAGATGAATGAATATTATGGAATTTTGGCAAACACCTTGAAAAAAATCATGTATATTAGATTAAAAGCAATTAATATAGGACACAACTCATTAATAAATTAATTCTTCCAAACATATGATTTAGGTCCTATTCTTTTGAGTTTTTAGAAAGAGTAGAACAGAGCAGATTTTAGTATAATAGAGCAGAGGCAACAAAGCAGAACAGGCTCAGCAAAACAGATTGAACCAATAGAACAGAGTACATTTCAGCAGAACAGAGCAGCTCTAACGAACATGACGGCCTTAATCAATTACTGTACCCTTTAAATTCAGTACCCGTTGCGTTTCAACTATATACTACTTTATCAATTCATGTTATCCCTTTGAGCTCATTTTCAAGTATTATTGTCAAACATAAACTAAGTTTATTGAGACATAAGTGCATGCTGCTGGCTGCTGACTGCTGAGCCAAGCCCTATTAACTTTAATTTGGGCTACAAGTCGACCCCACATTTAATCTAAATGACATGTTTTATTTACAAACTATTTCTATATGCAGTCCTTGTAAACATACACTTAAGTATGTCCCAATAGGTATTGTATGTCATACAATATTTAAATTTTAATATATATTAAAATAATTGATTCCAGCCTCATATTAAAAAAAAAAAACACTAACTTTTATATGTGGCTAATCACACCTTATAACCAGCCATTTTAGGGGTTACTTGTTCAGTGTTAAATGAGTTGCTTTGTAAGTATTAGATTATAAAGGTTACTCGGTCAGTATTATAAGAGTTGGTCGATCACTATTACATGAGATACTCAGTTAGTATTACAAGGATTACTTTGTTTTTTCACAAGCGGTCACATAATGCGGCCAATTCCACACAAAACGCGCTTATTAAAAATACGAAGTACTCGTTATATAAAAGTTTTTTGCTTATCCTTTTTTTTATCCCAATTCGACTTGAGGTTAAATCATTTCGTTACCGCAAACTTTGCATCAACGATCCGTAATGTTTCACATGCACACGACTAAATGGAAGTTGAATCCAAGCAAGAACACCACTTTCTATATCATATGATTCATGAAGACGTAAACCTAGCTACAAGTCTACCTATAACAATAAATTAACCAATAAAAAAAAAAATGAAGAATATATGTGATTGTCAAAACGACAGCAATTTAGATGGTACTTTTATAAACTTGCAAAAAGAATTTTGGAATTTTAGGGTCTATAGTCTAAACTCTAAAGAGAGTATATAAATGTACTAGTAATATAGGTAGCTTAGCCATATTTGGATGGTATCCTTTTCGATATTACTTTCCACTTAGGCACTAAATGCCAATCATACTCTACGAAAAATATAACCTAACCCTAGAAGATGCTTTCATATATGTCCTCTCAATAAGACAACATCAAGATCAATGTTTATTTTTGGGGAACATCAAGATTACTTCCTCTCATCCTTTCATTTTGAAACTATTTTTGTTTTCACGAAAGATTATGCTTTTAAATGTTGAATTAAGTTATTTATTGATGAAGTGTTAGTTGAGGAATAAATTCATTAGAAGAGAGAAGGAAAAAGGGTAAGAATTATCATTGAAAATAATCTGCTCACAGTTAGCCTATAATCATGATAATATTGATGAATTTAATATCGAAGAATAAAAAATTAAAGGTGATAAACATAATACAAAGGTCACAAACTATGTTTATCAGTCTTTATTAGAGGTAGATCTTTAGTCCTTTTTGTGTATGAAGAAGCAGGGTAAATTATGTTGATGAGCTACGATCTCCATTCAATTCATTTTCATCGTTTAAATTAAGCTAGTTGCATTAACTATTTAAATTGTATGAAGCTATTTGCATGTTTTAACTTTTCAAGTGTTTACACACTTGAACAAGATTATATATCACAAAAATGTATCACACTTTCTATAGAGATACATGCATGCATTGAAAAACTTTTCAAAGTGTTTACGTACATACCATTTGATCTATCATCACGACCGATTCTTACTATCAACTTTTGAGTATTAAGATCTCATCGGGTTCAATTATGTATATTATTCTTGAAAAAACAAATTCAATTCATCTGTGTTTATATTGAACAACTAAAAATAAATTAGTTGCTATAATTTTGACTTAAGAAACCTGGTGGGTCCTTAACTTTATCCTATTAAAGCAACAAAGTTATTAATCAATTGAACTATTTTGTCTTCTAGCATGACTAAGTTTTGCTTAAATTAGTTAAAAATTTAAAATGCACTCCCACCATTCTTTTCAAATGCATTATTTGGACTTTTATGCTATTGTTATCAAGATGTACACTTCTCTTTGATCTTCTTTTAATTTGATATTTATATATGTGTAGATAATAAAAATAAATATAATCTAATATTTAATTTTATTAATCTAGATTAATTTTAAAATATCAACTTTCTAATAATAATAAGGGTATTTTTTGATTTACTGAACTAAGCTAAACTGAACTGATTGGAGCTGAACTGAACTGAAATGAATTGTTTATAAAAGAAGGAAATTAGAAACTGAACTGAAGTAATTGAAGCTGAACTGAATTAAACTGAAATTAAGCTGAAGAGAACAGACCCTAAGTATGGAGTATAAACTTTGGAAGAGATATGGAGTATAATGTGGATCTCCCTTCCTAAGGTGGCATTTCATTTTGTATAGTACTCCCTATCTATTTACAGATTTACTGTAATATTTATTTCTATAAAGTTTAAATTGTAGTGTGATTGTGTGATATATTATTTTCTATCTCTCTTATAATATGTACCGTATAATCTAATACGGATCGAGTATCTCTAGCTAATAGTCTAGTAGCATATGATAGAGTATAAAACATATTTTTGGGGCTCAACCATTAGCTTAACCTTTTGGTTTAGATAATCCATCAACATGGTATCAAAACTAGTGTGACATGGTCACGTGTTCGAATCTCATCCACCTCTTCTTTTAAAGTGGAATATTAAGCGCAGGGTATGAGGATGACTCATACTGCATCCACACTTCAGTCGGTCCATCAACAGTATATACTTCGTATTTCCTATTCGTTGAAGCAACATATATACAACAAGATGATTATTTGCTACTATTGAAAAACAACTCCAAATCATTTATTTTGCTGAATCACATGATGAGAACAAATAAATACATTCTTAGATCAGATTCATCACATTAGTAGACAAATATCAAGACAAACATGATGAGAGCAAACAAATACATTCTTGGATCAGATCCATTACATTAGTAGACAATGCAAATATCAAGACAAAAGTAATACGGGACGGCTTATCATTTTTGTTTCTATGTATAATAGCATGACAACATTTTTTTTTTATGGGAAATGTAAGCACCATTTAAATCATCTTTCTTACTCCTGTCCACCACTAAGAATACAGAAATCAGGCAGACCAAATTAAATAGTACTATATGTAAAACTTTTCCTTTTTAGATTGGATTCCTTCATTTTCAAGTTCTGGAAAATCGACTTAGCTATAGGCGGGTTTTGCTTGGATTATACTCCCTATGTTCTTATATGTCAATGATTATTTGTGGATATATTAAAGAAAAAACATATTTAAGTGTCAGATACCTCTCAATTTATGATTTCAAGATAGGTTATATTTTCATATCATTATTCATAGATTTACATTTAAAATTATAATTATAAAAATGGTTGAATAAGACATAAATTAAGCCAATTAAGGGTGGAGAGAGTAACAATTAATTGAGACTAACATATGAAACCGGTGGAATTTTCTATTTTTATTTTTTTTTCTCTTGAATAGTAAAAATGAAAAACTCTTATGGCTAACACCGTCTCAACTCTCACATAAGAGAGACAAGTTAAATGTTACAAGTAAATGACTAACACTTAACTTATTTAGCCTCACTATATGAAAATTTAATAGTAGCCCAAGATAAGTACAATATAAGTTGGATCCTCGGCCCAGAAATCTTAGCTGGGAAGATTTGATCTTCTGACCTCAAAGACGTCAAAGTTATACTAAAAAATCAAAATGAATATCCAACCAGCTACACCAAGCAAGCTCGATAAGATTGTTATTAATACATGTTCAAATGATGGCATTGGTATGACGTCGGATTTAAATAAAGCACATCTGACAATACTAGAGATCAACTAAAGCGATTTTTAAAGGTGAAAGACTATATTGAACTAAAAGTTTGATACCCTTACGAGTAAATAAATCCGATCCAGCTAATGCAAGCCACGGATGCAATGAAAACATTGCTAGGAGAGTTGGCACTATCGTATGTATTGAGCAGCTTGATAAAGGAGCCTAATCAATGACAAATGTTTTACTACAAAAACACCAACCAAGAGTACTTGACGATAAAACTCAACACAAATACTAGCAAGTATCCTGAGATGTCATCGCCTTCTCGTAATTCTAAGCCACCTCGCTTATTGCATGAATGACACCAAACTAATTTTGGTAGATCTACACATTTGTACTTGGAATACTGTATGAATTATGAAAAGATGAAACAATTGACGTGTTTAGTTTCTTGGGTGACATAGTTATAGCATAAACACAACACAAGTGTTAACTATGAAGTTTCGTGTTCAGTTTTGAAGTCGCGAGAAGCGAGTAACATTTTGATCAGGTCAAAACACTAGTTAGAAATGGAGATCTAACAAGAATTTTGACGAGTAATACCAGTAATTCAACTTCACCTCAAGTTTTGGTAGCTTCTTCAATTAATTCAAAGTGTTATCTTACATGTCTTTGTTGCTCTGTTGAATGTAGTAACGATGCATTTCAGACTATTGAAAACGAATAATATCTTAAAATTATTCATGAATAATTATCAAAAGATGGGATTAACTTAACGAATAATGAAACTTAAAATATATTTTTTTGAAGATCGATATCATTGTTCACTTACCACTACAAACCATAGCAATTTAGATGAGATCTTAGCTTTTGCGCCTCTGATCCCACTGCCCATATTTATACAGATATACCAGGATCCAAGATCACCCCAGCAGCAGAAAAATTAAAACAGGGCACGAAATACCCACAAAGGGTTAAACTGATTGATAAAATTTGAACTCTCACTAATCTTTGTCACCCACAACGGATCAAGGAAACATAACAACAGAAGAAGCAAGCAGGCAAAAATGCTTGCAGGTCACACAATGGCTGGCATCCCCTCACCAACTAATCACAATTTTGGATTTACAGACATTTTGGTCGGCAGAAAATACATGACTTATGGTACATGAGATACAGATACAAGGAACAGACCAGTTTTCACACTAGCAGCAGAGGAGTGCAACGATGAACCTACACAACAGATGGACGAAAGAATTGTGAATAAAAGACCAGTAATTGCTTAACTTTGTGAGCAATTCTTCTAAGCTGATCCAAATTCATGTAACCATTTTTCATGGCGCTCAATATCAGTAGCAGAGACACTAGGTTGAACTTTCCTCAATGCTTCTTCAAAATCACACATTGCAACAGGGTCATTCGAGATGTCATCTTTAGCCATATTTTTTATCTCATCTCTAGTCTTGCCTGCTATTTTACGCCTCATGCCATTTAAGGATGCATCCCGACAAACATTTGTCAAATCGTCTCCACTGTATCCCTCTGTTCGCCGAGCCACTTCATCAACATCCACATCAGCAGCCATCTATAAAAACATCGTCAAGCCTAGTCAGTAAAGTTACCCAGCACTTAGAAAGACGTACATTTGAGAAAAAAATCACTAAGCACCACAATGTTGAAAGCAAAGTGACAAACAAATTTATCCCATAAACAGATGGTTTCACTTGTCCTGCAATCTCCCTTCCTTTTCTCCAGAAATTAGTCTTATAGACAAGATTAATACGGAGTAACCAGTAACTAATTTAAACTTTCCAGATTCCTTACTTTGTATATACCCATAGTATTTATAGCTAGATGTTTCCGAAATTTCACATAACAAATTGAAACTGCATTATATTCCGAACCTTACAGTTTCCATGATTACAGGTGCCATATTATTATTTTCCATATTACTAATAATACTCAACATGCAAGCAAAAAATCGATTCCTGTCGTGCATGAGCCATGTTAAAAGTTAAGACAGCCAGGCGATTTAGGGTGTACACCAGAGGCCCAGAGTAGTAGAGCCTTAAAGAAAGAAAGCAATCATTTGAGAAAGGACCTGCTTCTCACCTCAACAGTTCTCAAATTAATCTTTATAAGCTCTTTTCGGCTTTCAAAATTTGGAAGAGGAATGTATATACGCTTTTCCAATCTCCTCCTGTGTTGCAACAACCGCCAATAGTCAGGTAAAAGTTGTAAAACTAAAAGTTCACAAACCTGGACTCAAGCAATATACAAGGGATGAAGTTTAGTAAGACCTTAGTGCCTCATCGATATCCCACGGAAAATTTGTGGCTGCCAGAACCATGACTATCTTTCGGTCTTCACCAGAAGAGCTAACATTTACACCATCAACTTGAACAAGCAACTCAGACTTAACTCTTCTAGATGATTCATGCTCTCCTGAAGCCCTGACAAAGGAAGAAAAACATTATACTTCGTATAATGCCATATCAGTTTAGACAACTAGACATAAACCTTTTCTATGCATCATGTACCACTACCACACTTTAGGAATTAAGAATTAAGATAAAAAGATGGGTGAATTGCATACTCAAGCACACATAAAACATCAAGGGGATGAGAAGAAATTAGTTTAATAACTGCACATATATAAAGCACAAGTACAGAGGAACATTGGGAGGACCCGAGGGATGTGGCAGAGAAGCAGGTCAGCAGAGGTTCTAGACTATCTAGAGTATGGGTACATTCCTGTGGAGCCTAACATTTATAGAGAGACCTACTGAAGAAAGTTAAATTAGCATGATGCTTTAAAATGCTGATAAACTTCATAAAGCTTCTTCCATTTTCTTCTCTTTTTTTTAAACCTCACAGACAGTTCAGCATACACGTAGAGCATATGCAAGAAGACATAAACTAACCCTCGAGCATTGCAGAGGGAATCAATCTCGTCAATAAAGATTGTGCTTGGAGCATAAGCTCTAGCAAGGTCAAACAAGCAGCGAACCATACGCTCACTTTCTCCACGCCATTTTGAAGCCAAGGTTGCAGAAGAGACATTGAAAAACGTTGTCCCACACTCAGTGGCAACAGCTTTAGCCAAAAGTGTCTTTCCCGTACCAGGAGGTCCAAACATCAGTACCCCTTTCCAGGGTCTTCTGATTCCCTGTAGAATAAAAGAGAAGTTCATGTTTTAGCAAAGATTTTTCTTATAGAGTTCACAAATTGTACTATTCTATGTAAACATTAGCCTTAATTTATGCAGTAAGAAATTAAGAAATTAGGGGGGGTGATATTTGTTGAAGTTACTCAAAAGGGCTACAAGAACATGTACTTAAGACACTCACAACTTCTCAAGTGATGGATAAAGTGGAAAAAAAAAAAAAAAAAAAAAAAAAAAAAAGGATAATATACCTGGAAATACTCGGGCATCCATAGAGGAAGAACAACAGCTTCCTCAAGTAGTCTCTTTGCCTCAGTTAATCCTGCTACATCTTCCCATCTTACTCCAGGGGTAGAGTCCAAGACATCCCTTTCAAGCATAGCAGCCAAATCTTCATCAGGGCCCTCATATAGCCCTCTTTTTGATTTTCCGTCTTCAGAATCAGCACCCTGCAGTTCTTCAAATCAGTAAGGAATAAAAGGTAAAACAAAACATAAATCCAATAAACACAAGTTTAGGTTGAATCAAATGGGGAGCTAGAACTGTCAAAATCTAGTACAAACAGAAAATGACTTCATGTGAGAATATATTTGAATTTTGGTCTATTGAGAAATATATGCAGTAAAAGCTGCTTAACCAAGATGGACTATATAGTCCAACCTCCAACTCCAACTACCATAATTAAGCAAACACAACAATAAATTGGTTTCCATCTTTCAGGACAAAGGAGCCCTGTGGCCTTCTGTGCCTTTAGTTTAGGGGCTTCTAAGCCACTCAAGGGAAATAAAATTCCTTTGTCGAGGTTTGTTTCAAAGAACTCTCAATTTCTTTCACCAGTAAAACTCTTATCAGCAGTCCAGTACCATCAGATTATTCTAGGTCCATGATTCCATGGTTGTTGTATGTCTCCCCACACCAGAGAGATGGAACTCCCTTTGTGGCTAATCAGAAATTTTCCTACACTCAACCAAACAGCATTCAACAATACCTAGGAAATGAAACATTGAAGGACATCTTCCTTCATAATACTACTTTCCTTGTTCAACCAAACAAGCACTACATTCAATGACGACCACCCTTCTATTAGCTACCCATTGCCACTTTTTCGATCATTTGCCCATCACAATATTCTTCACCATTGCTTCGAGCAAAGGCCTCAGACTGCTCCCACCAAGAAGAGTCAAGGGGCAGGGGGAAAGAAGAGATTGGTGGGTGCAACAGGCATTGCATAATCCATACCAGATCATGGGTCAATTAGAAACATTGGAGGGAGATCAAGATAAGAGTGATAATAGAAAAGATTTAAACATAATTGTGGGCTAAGATGATTAAGGAAAAGTGGTGGTCAGTCAGAAATAGCATTGAAAGAAGAATAGCGACTGGGGATTTAAGGGAAATCATTAGAGTACGTTGGGTCAGATGAAGTGCAGGTGGCATAAAAGCTAGGGGGCTGTCTCTAGTACTCCCTAACAAAACATCCAAAATTTGTTATTGTATAACCCACTTCCCTTATCAAACACATAATTTTAAATCGTTCCTCCTTAATCCCTCTCCCTCTTGTTTGATCTCACTTGAGTAACACAAACACCAATATGGGCCATTGAAAGCAAAATAGACATATCACTATATCAGACCACTCCTCCAACCAAGACTTGCAAATCCCCCCATCAATCAGAAAGAAGAAAATTTAACTGCCTGTTGTAAGCATGTGCTTTTCAGGAAAAGGATATATGAGGCATCCAACCCCTTGGGACATTGTGAAAACCCCAAAACAGAAGGCCAAGATATTAACTTAACTTGCAGTCATAGTAGCTCTTGCAGATCACTTGAATCTCTAGAATGAGGGAAGTAGAAGCGATTAAGACATGGCTTTGGAAAATGTATAATTGACAATCACAAAAATCAAAGGACTAACAATACAAACGAAATGAAGATAAAAGCGAAGAAAGCAATCCACACAGCATGTTCCAAAAAGATCAGAGAATGAACCAGCTACAGCATGGTTTCGAACGTGATGTAATCGAAAAAAGTATTTTAGACTTGGGAACCATTACAGGTAAAAAAAAAAAAAATACTTACCTTCTCGCATACCAATTTAAAGCTGTAACTGTTACTAAAATGAGTATGCCAATGCCCAAGGCCAAGCAATACATTGATAATCAGAGATTCTCAAAATTAAGCAACATGAAAAGCTCTAAAAGCAGCACATTAATAGGAAATTTGATATTGAATGATATCAACAAAACTTACTGCTGCATCCCCCTTGCTGGATTTCCCTGATCCAGCTTTTTTCCCATTAGCAGATGAACGAGCTCCAGGACCAGAGGCCCCAGACTTCGCAGAACCAGTTGCTTTTGTTCCCCGGCCAGTTGTACCAGGTTTTGTTGGACCACGAGCCCAAGCACCATCTTGAGCCGACTTTCTCGTGCCTGCTGGACCTGACCTTGTAGGCCTTCGATTTGTATCACGGCTTGGTGGCCTCCAAACATCAGGATCATCCATTGGACCAGAAGAAGAAGTAGGGTACTCATCCAATGGTTGAAAGACAAAAGATGACTTGGTAGAAATTGGTGGTGAAGGAGGTCGTCGACCCACAGGAGTATCCTTGAAAGACCTTCTTTCAGCATCCAACTGTTTTACAACTTCAGTTTCCTCCATGACAGCTTTCTTTACATTCATCCACTTGGAACGAGTCATAGGATCGTCAAGAGTGTTTAAGTGCCTATAGCCATTTAAGAATTGTCAAAATTATGAAAAAATGATCCAGATTCCAGAGGAAAATCCATTATAATACAAATTAATGGTATAAACCTTGGATCAAATGGAAGCCTCAACTTATATATAAGATTCATAAGTATAGTTCTATTCACAGTGGATCAAATGGTGGCCTCAAATTATATATAAGATTAATAAGTGTAGTTCTATTCACAAGTCCACACACACACTTCTTTTTACATGATACCAGGCACTACACTTCTCCAAAAAAAAAAAAAAAAAAAAAAAAAAAAAAAAAAAAAAAAAAAAGATAAAAAATCATCTTTTGTGAAGAATTGAACTTGAAAATGACTTGGCTCTACTTCATCATGGCCTCCACATTTATCTAGATAAAGGCAATTATCTTTCATCTTAAAACGATACTCGCTCTCAAAATTTCAAACTGGTCTTCCTTGGTATTATACAATCTAAATAGGGGCTCATAGGAAGAACAAATATTATACATAGGCTTACCTCTGTATGTCTGTATAGTCTAACTAAGAAGACAAGTTTCAACTTTCAGGAGAACCCACAAAACAAATCCTAGAAAAGAAGGTGAAGAAAAAGAAACTACGATCTAGTTTGTTTTAGATAAGGTGGTTTTAGGAAACTTTACTAGTAGCAACCAACATCTTAACATCCTATCAAGATCCCTTAATAAGATCTAAATGAACCATGTAACCTCTCATGACCAAAACCCTATATGATGACTACGAACTAGTTCTTTTTAGGATTATCTCTCTTTCTCATACAGCATATGTGATCTCAAATCTCCTAGTTGGTGTATCTAGTTGGCTAGTTGCCTCCTTTGATATGATCAAAGCATCTTAGACTTGCATCACACATCTTATTGTAGGTTGCATAATTGTGTATAAAACAAAACATATTTGTTTCAACCTCCAAAACTCATCGCTTTTTTTTTTTTAAAATTCACATCCAAGTCAGCTTGTGTCCACACAAGTACTAGCATCATAAAATAATCAATAATTCATCAAAATCACCCTTACATTGGATAAATTAACCCAAGATACTTGAATAGATCCTTCTTCATTTGACATAAGTACCCCTGATATCTTAAACGTATGTCACTAAACATACATAATATTACACCACTACTAGGTGCCTCACAAAAGACTCCTTGATGAAGCCTTGCACTCTTCAAAAGACTCTTGATGATTAATCCTTTAATGAAAACATCATGCAAGTTTAACTTTGTGCACAATGAAGCTCTCCTAAAAGTAAAGTTGGCATCGAATCATCATCAACTAGTCTTAGGAAAATCACAAAGGGTCCTGTCTATTTGTCACATTAAATTTAATCACCCACATGATAAATCTCTTCTCGTAGAAAGGCCTATAAATTTTACTTCTCCCATTTCACGATACTTAACAGCTCTTTGTATGAACTATGATCTTATGATATTCTGCAACACTTTCACTTGAACACAAAGAATGCCATACACTCTTTTTGAGAAAGGATAACCAACAAAGAGATCAATCATAAAACCCATTGCTAACAGTAGAAATGTATATCTACAATTCCCAATATTTCTCAGCTCCAAAATCTCCCAATACAAGAACCAAGCAAGTGTCAACAAACTCAAGCTGTAAAGTCCGCCAAAAAGCACATCGAAACTCTCCCCCCCCCCCCCCCCCCCAACTTCCCCCTCCGAAACCCCCAGTCCCCAAATAAATCCATACACACAATGCTTCAGTCGATAACAAGATCAAGACCCACAATCACTCATCACATGAAGAAAACCCAATTTTTTTTTCCAGCATATAATGACTGAAATTCCACAAAAGATCCTCAAAACCCAGAAAAAAAAAAATGTCACTTGATCTCCAAACTCAGCAGCGGAAACTTACCTAACTCAAATTCCACATTTCTAACACTTAAACATTTATAATTAACACACCTTCATTTCGTCATTTCCCTAAAAAATAGTTCCAAAAAATGGAAAATAGCTAAAAATAGTACTATCCAAAAAATGTATAAAAGCAATGCAATTCTAAATTAACTCACAAAGTACCTAAAATTATCTATCTAGTTTCAACATTATCTTCACCAACCATCAAATTGAAAAATCAAAACGAAATAAAAAATAAAGAATTGAAGCTCAAGTTATATCCAACAAAAATTAGGGCACAGAAAAGGGGAAATTACTTGTTGATTTGAGCAATGGCGCCATCGAAGAAGATAACAGCAGTATCATAAAGACCTTCAACTGCATATTCTCTGGCCAATTTCAGATGATCTTGTAATCCCGACAATGTGGTTTCCACCATTTTCTCTCTCCTCTGAAGAAATTTGATTAATTTTTGGATGTCTGAAACTTCGATTTGCCGAAGAATTAGGGTTTCGATTTGAAAAGAATTAGGGGTAAAATAATGGGGGAAGAGAGAGAAACGACGGCGACGTTTAAACGGTTTAGCAACGGCAATCGGAGGGGAGTGAAATTACTAGAATGCCCTTTGAGTGGGGTTTGACCTTTCGTGACTTTGTTTATTCGGTGTTTAGAGAGCCACAAGGGCGAGGTGAGAATCGATCCAATGATCTCCTGGAATCGGGAGGAAAGCTCTAACCACTTGAGCTATCCCTCACTCTCACCTTTCGTGACTTTGTGAGTGGATATCAAACATTCAAACCGTTGTAAGATGTAGTAGGAGCAATGTTTCAAATTTTGTATTGTGTTTTGACTCTTTTGGGAGGGAATGGGGGAAATCTCTCGCAATATTAAGAAACACAGGTAGATTCTTTCAAAAAAAAAAAAAAAAAAAACACAGGTAGAAACTTCAGTAAAGGAAAAAATCGACGTGTAAGAAGAAAGTGGCGTAGACAAGGAATCGGCTTAACTACAGGTCGCCCCATCCTTGCTTGGTCTGACCCTGTCCTTATTGAAACTCGAACTCATAAGGAAGAGTAAAGACCAAATACGGTCCCTAAACTTTGGTATAAGTTTGATTTAGGTCCCTCAACTTTCAAAAGTCCTGATTTTGGTCCATCCACCACCACTAAAGACTTATTCCGGCGCAAAAAATTGATGACTAGGCAAAGTTTAGGGACTAAATTGCTGAGTTGTCAAATGAATGGGAAAGTTTAGGGACTTTGCCCATATGACAGGTCATTTTATATTAAGAATGATGAAAGTTTAGGGATATTGGCATTAGATATTTTCTAAGGGGAAAGTTTAGGGACTCAACAAGACATATGGCGTAATGAAACACCACAAAAATAAAACGACGCATTTTGGTCTTCGCTTTGCCCCAAAAATAAAACCACAATAGTAACCTCCACCACCACATCCACCGCCACTACATAAACCACCACCATCACCATTATAACACCACAACTGTCTTAAAACTAATATAAATAAATAAATAAATAATAAATAAAAATAAATAAATAAATAAATAAACCAAAATTTCCAAAAAATCTAGAAAAGCCAGTCAAATTAAAACACACCAAAAAAAAAAATCAAATTGAAAACAATTAGTTTTGAATTTAAGAAGAAATAAAATAAAGGATTAACTCATGTCAAGTTCACGAGATGACCACCACCATAAAGTTTGGATAATATAATATACTTATAATTTTATGGGTTATAGATCTGGACGCATTTGTAAGTTAGAGGCTAGAAGATCTAGAGGTGGTGCGTGGTTTTTGGTGAGAGTGGTGGCGGTGTAGGTGGTTTTCGCTAAGATTGGTGGAGTTATTGGTCAATCTCAATGCGAGTGGTGATGGTTTTGATGAGAGTGATAGAGGTTTTGGTGGTTTTCGGTTGGGGTGTTGATGGTTTTGGTGTTTCGTTTTTTATGGCAGCAATGTTGGTGGTTCGTTGATGGTGTTGGTGGGGGTTTTGGTGGTTTTCATAGGGAGTGGCTGGGTTTTGGGTCATTTTAGTGGGAGTAGTATAGTGGGAAATTTGGTGGTTTTGGTGAGGGTTTAGGTTCTTTTCGGTGGGAGAAGGGTGGTGCTGGTGGAAGTGGGTTGGATATGTAGGGTGGTAGAGCTTTAAAAATGGGGAAGGTAAGAAGTTGAGGAGAGAGAAACACAAAGTTATTAAAATTAATGTGGGTAATTAAATAAATTCAATATTAGATACAGAAATAAAATAATAGTATTAGATTTTTTTTTGAAGGGAAATAATAGTATTAGATTAATTAAGGGTATATATGGTTAATTAACATATTTAGTAGCAATTGAAAAAAAAAAAAAAAAAAAAAGGCAAAGTCCCCAAACTTTAGTCCAGTCAACATTAGAAGTCCCTAAACTATGGTCCAGTCAGCAATAAAATAAAGGCAAGGTCCCTAAACTTTGTTGATTCATTGTCCTAGCCACCACAATTGATGAGTCATTGGTGGTTGAGGGACCAAAATCAGACTTTTGAAAGTATATGGACCAAAATCAAACTTTTGGCAAAGTTTAGGGACCGTATTTTATGTTTACTCGAAGAAAATCGGCCAAGTTATCAACTGACCAATTTCTTGTTTCAACACACAATACTGAAAGGATATACTGGATTTGTTGGAAGCTTCTTTAAATCAACAAAACACACTCACAAATAAAGAGAAGGTAAAGACTAGAGTAAAGGTTCTTCGTTTTCTTTTGAGATGCTAGTTTTATTTGCTCGATTGAAGGTCAAATGTCGTCTGATCGACTCAAAATTTTCACACAACATATCTGTTGGTTGAATTGTTGTTTTGTGATCTCTAAATCACTATTATGTTTTCAGCCCCACACTCCATTTATTTGTATTTTACTACTTATTAGTGATGTTCAAAGTTTTGTTGTGCCAAGCTTATTTTTTGATGATTGTATGTGCCCTTGGTGTCAAGTAGGGGAGACAATTGTGTGTTTTACCTATTTCAGGGTTTTTTGGAATCCCTTGGGATACAGGTCGTGAATACAGTCGGACGGTCTTGGACACCTGCAAAATAACGAATATTCCGGTTGACTGAATATTCGCCTCCGACGATCAAGTTAGAGACCGAAAAACGAAGTAATGTAGAGAGAGAAAGTAAAGAGAAGTTAGAGCAATTTAATACTCTGGAATGATATGTCTTAATTCCGAGAAAGGTGCAAAAAACGGCGCCCCCAAGGACACTTGTCCTTATCTGATTGCGCCGCCAATCAGAGCACAACATTCTAGGTCATCAAACCCTAGATGACACACACTCCCACCCCTATAAATACTCCAATCATTTATAACGGGAGGGGTGAATTTCTCCCTTCCCCTTGATCTCGATTTCCCCCTTTCCATGGCTATTTTCAACCCCCAACCCTTCCCTAACCCCTAACTCTATATATATGTATATAGTTCTTGCTTCATAATATTTGTTAGGTATATTGGCAATGTGTTAGCTTTGCCTTACTATAGCAGTGTAATTATCTATTATAGTACTTCACTTATCTTATAAAATTCAAAGGTTTAAAACTTTCTTTATGGTTTTTTTAGGGGATATTTTCTTATGCTAATTTCAGTATAGTTCGAACAACATTTATTATTTTATGGTTTATGGTTGACTTAAAATATATTTTCAATATAATAAGAGAGCATGCACATACATAATGTTCTCATTTTTTTCACCATAAAAATAATGTTCTCATATTAGTAATTAATTATATATATATATATATATATATATATATATATATATATATATATATATATATATATATATATATATATATATATATATATATATATACACACACACACACACTTTCTAATATAAGCTTGCATTAGCACATTTGGTCGAAATTAATAAGAAAGAAATTTTTTTTGAAATATTCGAATTTACATATACTTTGAATAATTTTCTAGTGAAACATAAGACATGCAAGAAATTCAATATAACGTATCATATACAACTCCCAACTAAAATTCTTTTACTCATTTGTCATTAAAAATATTGTTGTGAGAAAATGGTAGATCACCTTATTATATCGTAATATTTTTAAAGTTTTCTAATCTTATGGTAGTTTGCAAATAATTTTCCCAATTTCTTTGTTCTCTGTAGAGGGAACTTTTGGTCATTCTATACAAGTCATTACATTTATAGCAACAACTTGCCTTTTTTTTCAATCAATGTTCTAAATGACAAATAAAAAGAAGCTTCAATCATTCCTCCACCATTCCATCTTTCAACAGCTCCTCCAAGCCTTTTCTGAGCCTCTCTGCAGCAATAGCAGTTTCAGCTTCAGGCATACCACCAAAGGATATCCTAAAGTGTCCGGGACATCCACACGCGCTTCCTGGGATCAACACCACCTTATGCCTGCGAGCAAGCCAACGAACAATTGCAAAGTCATCTTGGAACTGGTCAGGAAGCTTCACCCATAGATAGATAGCGCCTTCTCCACCTTTAACAGCACCCTCACCCAAGAGAGAGAGTGCCTCCTTTATAAGGTCTCTATTCTTGACTAGGTCCTTGACTTGGTCCTTTACCCAATCTGTTCCTACCTCCATCGAGTAAAGTGCCAGGTGTTGAGAAATTATGGATGCACAGATTGGGATGTTATCTTGCACCTTCAGCAACTGATCTAGGAACCCGTCTACTCCAGCTGGGTATGCTATCTGCACGTAAAGATATCTCCTTTCATCTATTGTTTGTTTGTTTGAGAATTAAACAGATAAAAAAACACTCTTTTAACTAAAAAAACATAGTACTAGATATGGACATCCAGGAGTAAATTCACAGGAATTTGACAATATCACAAGCTTCAAAAGGCAAATTGTTGCTTACATATCCAACACGCCATCCCATCATTCCAAAGGCTTTTGAGAAAGAAAAAAGGTTGACTATATGATCTCCTTCTACACATGAGTGCTTTCGGCCATCATACATAAAATACCTGCAAGTAGAGTTCATTCTAAGATTAACATACTGTATGGTTGTGGAAGCTGAAACATGTATTTTGCAAATAAATGACAGATATCAAAAAAGGTACTAATTGGACATTGGAGGCAGCTGTATTAATTAGGCGTCATCCCAGTATACAGAAGTCAGAAATAGCATTCTCAAAAAACAGCTACAAGTATATGAATAAGTTCAAGAACAAAAGCAAACTAAGAATTTGGAGCTGGTAGGTGAGGAGAGGTCAAGAGGAAGTGGAATAAGTGAAGGGAAGAAGCTAGCGGGACAAAAATTCTCCCTCCTAAAATCTCCAATAGCAATCTAAAATGAAAAACAAAAGTAACATGTGAAACAAATCTGTTCTCTCACCCCCATTGAATAAAGTGAAATAAAAAAATAATGAATCTACAGCCATCTGCTTTATGCCTTTCTTATTTTTTTGAAGAAGAAGCTTTATGCCTTGCTTTTGATAGTTAAAAGTTAAAAGTAATTTTTCATTTTTTAATCAGAGAACCCCGATTCGTTAATTCCATCAACTTTTTACTCAGATATGAAATTATGGTGAGAATCCCCTAATGAAAAGTTAGTCTTGATCACACAAGTATGCGGACACACTTACACTTATCATGTCAAAGATCCTGTTCAATGAGCACAAAAGGGGATTCGGCATAGTAGTACGCAAGGAAGGACTTGCCTCATATCTCTCATGTAAATTTCTTAGATATGGAAATAGAAAGAACTAATCAAGTGAATCTTGAACATGAATAAAGATTAAAGAAGCAACGAGCAAATAGACTCAGAAGACAGCTAGTTGCTTTTTTTATGATGGCTACTATTGATCAACCATTGAACATTTACACAATTGTTTAGCACAAAGAAAGTAGTATAATAACTATGATTAGAAATGTAATCAGAGGCAACTTACTCATAGGTATTATCTACAATGAGCCAAGAACCAGCTTCTCTACAAAGATCGGAAATTCTCTACTCGAGGAAAAAGGAGTGGAAACATAATCAGAAGGTTTCAAATAATTGCACAAACAAATCAAAATATTCTGGTCGAATCTTTAAAGTATAGCATTGCTGAAGGGGAAGCATTTAAGGGATATAAAGAAAAAGAAGAGGACCTTGAGGAGAGGTTCCGGTACATAGGTCCCTGATGGGTTTCCAGGATTCACAACTGTGACCACCTTTGGTGGAGGGTTTGTCTTGAGAGTCTGCTCTAACCAGTCTGACAAGAAACATATACATTCGTAAAGGGTCTCCAACAAAACATTGTAGAAATAATGCAACTGTCAAGGACAAAACCAGGTTATTATAGGATTTTAATTTGCTTCAGTTATGATCTTGTTAGTATCATGTGAACCAATCATCTTCAAATGAAAGATGACAATAAATGTGAAGAAAACAGACTTCAACAGGTGGCTGGCCAATCAATAAACTACTAAGATAGTGTTTTCTGTGAGAAATTAAAAAAAAAATGACCATTTAACTCATTGACCCAAAACATAACATTCTTCCTACTTTCGATCAGTTGTCCACACACACAAACAAGTTATTACTAATGTCATACTTGGAATGAGGGGAATGAAATCAATGAATTAAAGGGTAATATTATCACAGGGGGTAACAGCGGAATTATTTATGGGCTAAAAAAGGGAGTGGTGGGTAGGCGGTGATGAAGGTGATTGTTAGGACTTTGGATTGAGAAAGAACGAGGCGAGGGAAGAAGGAAGGATACAAGAGCAGAGGACCTATTATTGCCTATATGGGATCTGATCAATTATCCCCCCCCCCCCCAAGGTTTTATAATATACGAAGTACTCCGTATCAATTATAAAAGTACCAATTTATTCTCATCGTTGTTATAACGGCTTAAAAAGTAACTTCTTTCACTTTCAATCCTCCCTGACATCCTCATTTGAGGGAGCTACCCAAGAAATTGCTTCATAGATAATTATATACATAACAATGAAACAATGATTTTCAGGAAAATCTTGTAAATTGTACATGTATATTGATATTGTCAAAAATCTTTGACAATGTTATACCACAAAGAAAGATCCCTGCATCTAATTGAACAGCTTAGGTAGAAATTATATGATATGATCTTTATCTTGCAAACTGATAACCAGAAATATGGACATGTTATGATGATACCAGACCAGAATAACTCCACTTTTCATCAACAGAGCTTAGCAGATCAGTGCAACTTCAAAAAGCTCATTTTACAAAAAAAGGATACTGCATGTACCAACAATATATAAAGCTTCTAACCTGCATCTGGATATAGAGTTTTTGGATCACCAGGACCAACTAGTATGTTGCTAACGCCAGTCATTTGAAAGGACATGTATGCATTGAAGTAATATGGTGCAAACATGACCACGGAATCCCCAGCATCACATAGTGCAAGGACAAGATTCACGAATGCCTGAAATTAAAGGAATCTATCAAGGTGCAACTTATGTTTAGACCTTTCACTTTGACCAGGAAAGGATCACAATTCGGTGATCTTACTTTCCTAACTTTCACAATTTCTCAATGAAAAAAAATCAATGACAGTACTTAAGTACTATACATATAAAAGCTGAAAGTGAAGCTGAAACCAATCAATAACAGTACTTAACTACTTATACACTTAAAAGCTGGAAGTGAAGGTGAAACCAATACCATACAATACTTAAATTTACAGATGATAACTAGCTGATTGAGCTATAAACTAGATCTGCTCAACTCAGATAATTACCAAGATAGATCAAGTTGAGCTCTAGTTGAATTTCAATCAAGTTGCTCTCAAGTAGATCCTGGTATTTATAACTTAATTCGTCTTGTATTTGCAACCAAATACCGAAAAGACAACAAACTTCAGAATCAATCAAAAATAATCTGTTGATTAAAATAAACACAGTGTTCTTGAACATTATCACAGTGATTATTAACATACTTTTGGGCATTATTATACTTTAAGTGCTAAATATTTTGTACATACTACATAGCTCCACTTCCTGGCATTTGTGCATAAATTAAACTTTTTGGAATTGCCTAGAAGAGCTCAAATTGACTCATTAACAGCTCAAGAAGATTTTGGGCCAAGCAGAGCTCAAAAGTCAAATTAAACTATCATAACTCAAAGAAATAGAACATAACAACATAAAATCTGCAAAAAATTTCAAGAGATTGCCTTAATGTGAATATGGAGAATTGAAGATAAGATGATAATCAGGTGGCACATGACACTCATAAAATTTCAAAATATCAGCCTGCTTTATAAATCACGATGTCACCTCAAGAGAAAGGCAACCAGTTCTACTAACCTGGTTTGCACCAGCTGTAACCATAATCTTTGATTTGTTCAGCTGATTCTCTGTCTGCAACTGCAAAAGTAAGGATCCCAGAACAATGTTAAATTCTAAAGAAGAAATGTGCATTTAACAGGTGCTCCTAGGTCAAGACCTAAATTATCTAAGCACCTTCTAAGTAACAGTGACATGTATGGAGGATTTTAATTTAGATAACGCTATGATGATTTCCATACAGGATGAGCCCCAAAAAAACTAAAGGATGACATATACTGATACACAATTTATAATGGGTGGAAAGGAGATAAAAAGAAACCTCTGTCCACAACCAGATCACATAAAATCAATACAATGATACTGAGCTACAGCCAACATGCTTAGATATTGAAGCATGATGAGTTGAAGATAGACAACTACTAGCAGCATAGGCCTTATATTTTTTATTCTATGCCTAACTATTTATTTTTTATCTTTTGGAGGTAAGGAGGGCATATGTAGACAAAAATAGACGAGCAAACTACAAAGCCAAGGGAGAGGGAGACAAACACCATCATTCCCAAACCCTCAACAACTGAGAGATATCACGCATATTGCTATCAAAGTTTAAGGTTGTGATGGTTGAAAGCATACATATCAGCAATGTAAACAAGTTGGCTAGTATCATTTAAAAATCGCAATTATAAATTCATACTTTTCAGCAACAAAACACTTATTCAAAATCTTCATCGGCTTCAGTGAATTTTATATCACAAAGCATGAGAACAGTGAAACAACACAAGCAGTTAAGTAGAGTGTAAGAAGAAAACTAGTCAGCAAGCATCAATTCTTTGAATGTAAGATGAATAAATCAGCAAACACTAAGGCAAGCACCGTACAATTCATAACAACTGTGCGTTAATGCAGGGGTTGAAATTAATTTTGTTCTTAAGATTATAAATTTTCACCTTTTTCATCAGGGCATCTCTAAGCTCAGGGATGCCTTCATCAGCACCATACCGACTAATGCTAGGCTCACATACAAGCTCCTTAACCTTGTTCAATGCTTGTTTCGGTGGCTGCCAATATACGACGCCCTACACAAAAAATTTAGAAAGTAAGGGCTGTCAAAACAAAGGACCAATTGTAACTCTCAAAAGATACATAAGGAATTCCAATCTGCTAAACAAAATATCAACGTTAAACAAACAAGCAACATTGAACTTAATCCAGAAAGATGGCTGATAGTCTGATAGATATGGAGTCTCCCTCCGCTAGACCACTACCCACTCCCACCAAATTAAGAGGGAAAAAAAAAAGAGAGAGATCTTGACAAACTGATTCTCCCAAATACTTCATAGCTGACTGCATACTTGTTGGGCAAAACATACATGCAAATCTTAAATTTATATTCAGGAGTCCAAACCTTTATTTGCAGCTGACAAAGATCAGAAATCATACTCATACAATAAATGTCGAGCACTTAAATTTAGATTTTTTTTTTTTTTTAAATGACACATAATGTACGAAGTACATGATTCAAGAGCATATAAACTAAGCTCATTTAGCAACAATTTCTTGATATCAGAAAGTCCAGGCACTTGCTTATGACTAGATGCTCAGTACTATTTTTTCAAACTCTAGTTGATTTTTAGATAAACAATTAAACATACACTACTAAAGGGTTAATGGAGGTTTTTTCTTTTACTAGTTATCTTTCCCATCCACATTCTTTTAGTCAGCTCATAATTTTGACAGTGCCCTTTCAACTTTGCAAAGATTCTAAAGATTACTTTGTTCCAACTGTTGTTGTTTAACCCTAATTAAAGGTCCGTCCTCTTACTCAGAGACCTAAAAGCATCCACTAGTTTGGAACTTTATTTAACAGCTATTCCATACAATGCTTAATTTCCATTATACTAAATATAGAGCTGCTTATTTATTTGGCAGCTTGCAAAGTTTTTATGGATATTCTATCAAAATACAAAGCACATACTATGATTAATCCATATTCCCAAAACAACATAAACCGACGAATTCTTAACCACTCAGGCTTTGTTTTCACCTTACAAAACCAAGTTTTGGAGACCAAAGGTTCAAGTCTTCTAGATTAGAAAATAAAGTTCCCATATACGAGCTTATAAAGAAACGCAAATTAATAAGTTCCATTAAGGGCCAATAAAGCTATGTAAAGCCTAAAAGGGGACAGACGGCCAGCAACATGTCTTAATAAAATTTTCCGCAAACAAACCTGGAAAACAGAAAAGTCCTTCCAAGTTTTATACCAGCTACCATCCATCAAAATCAGCCCTTTACTTCACTTAGTGGCTCAAAAACACATCACCATCATAGCTATTCAAAGACTTCAAAGACTAACAGATAGTCCACAGCCTTACACAATACAATTCCTAAGACTTGAAGCAAGCATCACCAAGTCCAAGTCAAAGTCAACGTAAACATTTAGGCAAAATTCACATAAGAAATAGCTTAATCTAGAATTATCAATCCCCATGACAACAACCTTGGCCTAATCAGCCATCAGACCGTCTAATACAAGAATTCGCGATAATTCTATAGCCCCGAACACCCAAAATCATCGAAAAATTAGCAATCAACATGAATGATCATACTGGAAAAAGTTAATCAGTTTGAATCAATAACACTCCCAACACAAAATTTCAGGAAATGAAAGAAAAACTCACAAACCTGAGCCAAGGACACTGCATCTTTGGTAGCCCTGTATAATTCTTGTATCTGCACAAACATTCAGACCCAGTAAAACTAAATTAAATTTTAAAAAGAAAAAAAAAAAAAAAACCCTCAAATTACAGAAAATCAAAGATTATACTGTACTTTACACATTAACAAGACAACCCCATTTCGAATTTCGCATTTCCTTGGAATGCTAAAAACAAAATTACTTGTAAAACCAAACAAAATCAAAACTTATAAAAAAAAAAAAAATCCCTCAAATTACAGAAAATCAAAGATTATACTGTACTTTACACATTAACAAGACAACCCCATTTCGAATTTCGCATTTCCTTGGAATGCTAAAAACAAAATTACTTGTAAAACCAAACAAAATCAAAACTTATAAAAAAAAAAAATGAAAATTAATAACTGTTACCTGAACCATAACTGGTGATTCAGTCTCCAAAGCCCTCCTTGCCAGTTTTCCATAAGAACCCATTTTCTCTCTCACCAAAACTTTATCTTTCTCTCTCTAAAAAACTCCCTTTCTCTCTCTAAAACTGTAAAACTCTATGTCAACGAGTCTACCCAATATCAAGTTTTCTAATCTTCTATAAATCCCTAAACTTTGGAAAAAAAAACTTACCAAACCCACAAAAAAGTTTCCATTTTTCAATGAATCAAACAGCCAATATAGACCAATAATGCCTAATATCTAGTAAACCAATCTGTCTTCTTACCTCAATTCTGTTTATATTTATTTTTTATCTTACTTTTTTTGCTTTTTGTATTTTTCTGCTAACAAAAGGAATGTGAATAAGCTACAGAGTCATCAACATTCAACAACTCATTATATCGTAATTTTTAAGTAAATTACAGAATAATCCTAGTATTTTAAGATAAATACAAAAAGCTTATTCACTTTTTCTAGAAAAAGATTAGCTCTTTTTTTTCGAACAAGATACAAATCAGAAATCTCTAAATCAGCTTTTTAGAAAGAAATAAAATGACACCTTTCATAAAATAAAATAATCTGAAAAAAAAAACAATTAAATACTTGTAATACTAGTACAACTAATTAATTAAGTATGGAATATTATTAATTTAGATTACTAAAAAAGATAGAGAGGAAAAAAAAAAAAAGGAAATTGGAAAAAGGTGGAAATCCAAATGAAGGGCTTAGATTCGTGTTTATAGGGGTAAGTGTGAGCAGAGAAAGACAATTAAGATTTAATCATATCCTTTATCTTACAATTAACTCAGAGCCTTGAGAAAAACAAGGCATTTTGTCTAGTGAAAAAAAAATAAAAAATGCTATAGTACTCTTTTGTCCAATTGCACAAAGTATAGTACCAAACATAGCTTAGTTTAGTGGTCAAGTTTGTATCTCACAATTAAGAGGTTGTAGGATCAAACTCCACTACAGGTACCTTTGAGGTGGGGACTCCTTTACCCTTTCCCCCCACTTTCAAAGTGTCTAGCCCATTAACGCGAGTTGAGAGGACCTGTGAGAGGTTCCGACCCGATAGGGCCCTTCTTTTTACCAACAAAAAAAAAAAAAAAAACAAAACAAAATAATTGCACAAAATATAGTATGTGCATTGAGTGTATAATAATTTTATTTTGAGAAGCAATTTTAGAGTGTATTTTAATTAGTAAGTAGTACTCCGTAAAAATTGTATCTGTTTAGAAGTGTGTTCTAAGGACCGGTTCCAATTTACTGAAAACGACTAAACTGAACTGGATTGAAATAAATTGTTTATGAGAGAAGGAAATTAGGAACTGAACTGATTGAGTTGAACTGAATTGAACTAAACTGAAATTAAAGAGAATAGAGTAGGCCCTAAGAACTTTTTTTAATGAGTGATGTAACTTACCTTTAAATATTACACTGAAAATGCGTAGAATAAAAAAAATCAAAAAAAAAATAGAAATAACTTTAACTACATATTTTACACATATGACTTTATATTTAGGATAAATTTATGGAAAAAGATATATGCAACCCTAAAGAAGCTAACACTGGAAAGAATAGATAATAAGTAAACATTTATTATATCGATTTACTTGTGAATTGTCGATAAATTCCCAACTTAATACTAAAAAAGGAAATATATTGGCCTAGAAACTATATATAGCATTACCCTAAATTTATATTCCCCTTATCTAAAAGTTATTGCTCACAATTTATGAACTTTATACCATGGAAAGGAATTTATGTAGTACATAGTACATCATTGTTTGTGTTTGGTGTCTATTCTTTACAAGTTATAGATTTGTCACTGATGATTGAACATATTGATGAATATATTTAGGTTTGTGTTTTGAGTTGGATATAATTTATTGGAAAATTTGACAATTATTACCTACAATTATTGATGTTTTAGCAATTATCAACTACAATTTTTTTTTTTTTTTTTTTTTGAATTTTACCACCAACTATTTTTTAAAACATCAAAACTTCTCACATACTTGGCTGTCAACTCAAATATGATGTCATGTGGGGCCCATTAACTACCTTTTCCCTCCCTTTCTTTCTTTCTCACTCGATTTCACATTTTCATGTATACCTTTCAAAATTGGGGAAAAACATCAATTCGTGAAATAATTAACATGAAGGTCATGTTCACTTCACCTTAAAAGAAATAATATTAAGTAAAAATAATTTCAGTTCAGTAAAAATAATTCAATTCAGTAAAATTCAGTTATCTTAAAGAAGAATTATAATAGAAAATCAGTAAAAATAATTTCAGTTCAGCAAAAATAATTTCAGTTCGGTAAAATTAATTTAAGTTCAGTAAAAATAATTTAAGTTCAGCAAATATAATTTTGTTTCAGTAAAAATAATTTCAATTCAGCAAAAATAAGGTGAAGTGAACGGGGCCGAATATGTAAATTAATTTGAAGTTTTTCCTCGATTTTGAGAGAAGTACAATGTAGAGGAATGAGAAATTGAGAGAGAAAGAAAGAAAAGGAAGGAAGTAAGGTGAAAAGGTAGTTCGTGGGCCCTACATGACATCACACTTTAGTTCAGAGCCAATTAGGCGGGAAGTTTTGATATTTTAAAAAATAGTTGGTAGTAAAATTTATAAATTAAATAAAAAATAAAAAAACTGTATGTGGTAATTGCTTAAACAACAAAAATTGTAGGTGGTAATTGTCAAAAATTCCTAATTTATTTAATATTTGGTTATACTTCTACAACTGTTAACTCAGTCTATAATTGTTTTAATGACAAGAATTTAAGTTTAACAAACATCATGTGATTTTGAGTATAAGTAAACATAGAGGCGAGCAATGTGTCGTGTTGTGCCGGGCCGCCGCGAGCCGTGCCTCGTCGTGGCTCGTGCCGTGTCGTGCCTGCATCTTGGCGTGCCGTGCTGTGTCGGCCACCATTTAGCACACCCCAGCCCACGGCACGACACAACCCACATGCCTAGCGTGCCGTGTCATACCTGGCACCGAGCCACCCATAATATTTTTTAATTTTTTTGTACAACTTTTAAAATGGATATACTATTTAAATAATTTTATTAATTTATATTTATGTTTTTTTATTATTATATTATTATTGTTCTTTTTATTATTCTTATTTTTATTATTATAGTTCTTTATTATTATTCATGTTATTTTATGGCCATGCCTAGCGGGCCAAACTAATGTGCCACCAGCGGGTTTGTGTCGTGCTCGTACCGGATTCTTGAAATCGTGTTTACGGCATGGCCCACTCCTCGATCAGCATGCCGTGCCGCTGGTGGACTCGTGTCGGGCCTGTGCCGCTCGCATGCCCACCTCTAGACCCATACATTTATGCATGATATAAGCATGGATTTTGTGTAGCATTTTCATGGAAGTTAATTCAGCAATTGGCCTGGCGGACACACAGACAAATTAAGGGTACGGTGATATATATCATAATTATAATTAAGATCATGATTTGTTCAATTACCCTTGAAAATTCATCTTCGCATCAATGATTATAATAGTTAGTTCAAATAAAATAAACTTATTGATAAAGTATTAAAGCATGTGTAACAAGAATACTGAGTGGTAGCAGTGAAAGATTTTTTGGCAAGATTAAAATGTAGAATATTTAGCATATCCTCTTAGATATTTAGAAGAATGACAAATGTGAAATGATCGAATTGTATCAATACACCGGTGTATATAAATATCTATATGCGTTCTACGTTTTACCACAAAGAAAAATTTATACATCACCAAAAAAAAAAAAAAAAAAAAAAAAAAAAAAAAAAAAAAAAAATGTTGTCAACTACAATATAATGTTAACTGTTTTTTTACATTTTCAAGTCAAAGCACGCAATAATATCTCGCGAAAAAATTACAAAATATATATTTATGTTTTAATTCATAGTAAAAAAAAATTTGTATCCTTAAGATTTATCAATATCTATATCTATCTATATTTATATTTAAGTATATAAAAACTCAAATCACTAAGCTAGTGCGGTAACACCAAGTGTCAACCCTTTTTTTAATCAAATTGTTAACAAACAAATACTTCATCCGTTACATATTACTTGTAACAAACTTGCGGATTGCGGACTCTTAGGCAAAAGATTGAAAGCGTGATTAATGAAAAGAAAAAATTGAAATGAATAATCCCACCTTTGTCTATTCTACTAAAAACAATCTCACCTTTAAGTAATTTGGAAATAATCCCACCTTTGATACCCACTACGAAACACCGACCAACACCACAACCAAGCACCATGAAACCACCACCACCCACAACCCCATTTACCTACCACCCATGAACCCATAAACCACAACAGATGAATCCAAAACCCACAATCCAAATTTCGAACCCAGAACCCCACAACCCACAATCCAACACGAACTGACGAACCCAAAAATCCACCCCTGAGAAAAACGCAACCCTACAAATATGAACGAAAAGGATGTAAATGACAAACTAAGTCATCAATTAAAGCTTTAATTGGTCAAATTTAACCGTCAAAACTCTAGATCTAGAGGTTTTATGGTTAAATTTGACCATAAAACCTTCAAATTTGAGCTTCAACGACAATGACGAAACAACAAGAAAAGGAAGATAGAGAAAATGGAGGCGGCCACAAGAGAGGACATGCAGCTGCAGTGACTTCCGGTGACGGTGGCGGTTTCTATAGATTGTTGCGGTCGAAGTGAGGGGAGTGAACAAAGAGAGAAATTTCTGGGTTGATGAACAGAGATTGGAGATCAGTGGTAGTGGTGGTGGTTGCCAATGAAGGTGATGATGAATTTAGATGGAAGGGGAATTATTTTGGTGAAAATGGTTAAGTTAATTAATGTTAAAGGTTTAAGTTGATAAGATAAAATCAATAGTTTAATTAGGGTGTTTTATAAAAAGTAAGGATAATTTTGTAAAATCACACAAAAAAAACTTACTACAAAAAGAAATTTTTTTTTATGTCAACCGGCCATTTATAGTAATTGTTGCGAGTAATATGTAACGGAGGGAGTATATGTATGTAGTAATTTTATTGCTAATTTAATCAATGTGTTTAATGATGTTTCTTTCACATTCTCTATAATTTAATAATGGTAATGTATACATATCTTATTCAACTTTTCTCTCCCTGTCTCTTCACTTTTACTCATACGAAAATTGTATAATCATTGAAAAGAATATAAATTAATTTAACCGAGTTTACTTTATACTAAACCGAGCATTGCAAGGTCCAATAAAAAGTCTAGTTAATCAGTATAAGTTAAGATGATGAAGTAATAATTTTCTTTCTTGCATTATTGATTCATATTTTATAAAAATATATCCTTTTTCACCTTTTTTGAAAAAAAAACAAAATATCAATCCTAATTTGAATATATCCGACTTGAACCTAAACCCATTCTTTAAACCAAAATTGACTATCACAAGTTTAACTATGTTTAACTTGCTTAGGTTGTAACTAATTTTGACTTGATCAAACCAAAGTCGAATATATTTGAAATTGATTTGTTTCCCAGGCCACAATAAGCTAACTACCAATAGACTTGAATTTGTCATACTTAAAAAGTCTCTTTACTCAAATATAAATCGAGTGACCCATTTGCCATCTCTAAGCTTTATTTACATGTACGTAACAATGGTTTTATGTTATTTATTTATCTATCTAAAAAATTAAACTTAAATCGATTACATAACACAAAAAAAATGAACTTAAAGTTAATCTAACTCATGCTTTAGACAATTAACTTATGTTTAAGACAATAATAAAATAAATCCAAACAAGATTTATAACTGTGAATTTCTCAAATTAACACTTGGACAACTAATAAATCTGGGACATATGTTAATATGTACTCTAGGGCCTCTAGGCATGTTGTATGTAGCCCAAATATTAATGCACATCTTAGTATTAATTTCATCCTTTTGAAAAATCCACACAATTTTGACTCATGACAGCAAAAAATTAGTTGAATAATAAATAAATAAATAAATTTTTTTTCTTTGTAAAAAAGAAGAAAAATATAATCCATATATATCCAAAAAAAAATTAATCAAATCCATATCTAAACTAACAACGTACCATTGGAAACTTCCCTCCTCAGAGTCCTCTCCATTTTGTACAAGCTCAGCCTCAAAACACACACACACAAACTCACAGAAAAACAGAGTAGAGAGAGAAAGAGGAGAGAGAAAGCAAGAAAATTCATTAAAAATGGCGAATTTTTTGAACATTTCATCTCAAGCTGTGACGCCATGGTCAAATGCCACTTCAGTGTTCTCATCCAATACCAAATTTTCTCTCTCCAATAAATATTCTCACAATTTTTCTTTTCCTCATATTTCTACTTCTGCTTCTGGTAATTTTTTTCTTCCATTTTATTTTTTTCAATGAATTATATGTATTGATTTTGATGATTTGTTTGATTTCGGTAGTTTGCGTTTTCTGATGGGATTATATTTTTTTTGTTGATCAATTGTGTATGATTTATGTGTAATTTTGGTGTTAGACTTTTTTTTTTTTTTTTTTTTTTTTTCCAAATATTCGAGTAGGTCTTTTATATAACGGGTGTACCTTAGATAGTGTAGGCCCGAATCGCATAAAAGTTCCCTTTTTGCGAAATTGACTTTATTTCATATATGATTTTAGGTGATAAAGCACTTTGCATACGATACTCCCATGTCCATTATATTACATGTTTTGCCTTTACCTGTTACATTCAATACATTGTATTTTGTAATTTTTTTTTTAAAATTTTTTTAGAAATCAGTATTAGAATTACACAGTTGAATGAAATCATTTTGATAAAAAACGTATAATACTAAAACCTTGGAATTTGGAAGCATATGGTTTTTTTTTTTTTTTTTTTTTTTTTTTCTTTTTTTTTCTAAAATGTGAATTTGACTTCTGTTTATGCTTACAAAACCAATTTATGCTAGAACACCAATTGTGAAATCGTGTTTTTGGGGGATGAGATAGCGTATACTCGTGTTGTAACAATGAGGGGTAGATTGAGTCTTATTTTGATAGTTGGAGTAGATGAAATGATAGTTGGAATATGTCAATGTGGTTGATATTGAGGTGTTTGTGGTAGTTTTGATGTTGTTGTGGTATGATGGAAGCATTTTTGTGGAATATGTTATGTTGGATGCAATTGGAATGTTGAAGAATGCTGATGCATCAACGACAAAGAGTAGGAGGTCACGATTTTATAATCGTGCTTCAGCCATTCAAGGGTCTTATAGTCAGGAGACCTGAATTTCATTATGAATGGCATAAAATGATTGAGGGTTTTATTACAACTTGTTATATAGTCGAATATAAGGTGCTCCTAAGGTTTAAAATTAGATATGTTGCAATAGAAATCCAAAGTAGCTATACAAATTTAGAGTTAGGTTTAAGTGATTCCTGTTAAACCAAACAAATGAAAATGTTAGAGTTAAATGATTCCTTACTCCCTTCTTATTTGTTTCCTTTCCATTCTGTTTCCAATATTCATACCAAACACCCCTTAGCCTCTTTTCCCCTGCCCCCTCCTCTGGGACACTTAACACTGAGAGAAAGCTGGGACGGGTTGGGGCATTGTTGCTGCAAGTGTGACTGTGTGAGGGAAAACAAAGGGCAGCCTAATTGAGTTTTTCAAATTGTCAACTTTATGAGCATTCCTTCTATTGGAATGAAGAAAATACTGGTTTGGGGGTGAGGATGCTTGCTTCTAAGTATGGACAGCTATTCATGGTGCGAGACTAGTAGCATAATGGCTTCCTTGGAACTGAAAACAGGTGCATGATGATAGGGCCAACTAGTTTTAGTTGTGTGGTGCTAAATAGAACAATCTCAATGTTACAATTCGAATAGCTTATGTGCTTATACAAATAAAATAGGAGCTGCTTTTCTTTTTCATTTTTTTTACTCTATTTGGCTTGTAACCTTTACTTCATTGATAAATATATCACTGTAACTTTAACAAATTCCAAGCTCTGGATTCATTAATAAAATTCAACTTATTTAACTGTTGTTTCGGCAGGGTGTAGATTTTCATGGATGGAAGAGAACTTTACCAGCCATAGAAACATGTATAGCAATGGAAGAAGACCAAGCCATGTTCAATTAGCCCTTCCAAGAACATCAACTGTGTCAGTTTCTTCTGTAGAAGACCTTTTTGCCTTTATATGTTCCGGTCCCCTTATAAATAAAACAGGTCTTACTGAGCAAAAGATAGCCGAGTCAATCGATAAATGGTTATTGTGTGCATCTCAACTTTGTAGAGTATTCCAACTCAATGAACTTAAACTAGATGATGCTCAGAAAATCAGGCTTTACCATTACTATATACCAGTCTTCTTATGGTGTGAAGATCAAATCTCCCAACATGCATCCAAGTTCAAAGATGGAGAAGAAGTCCCTCCTCTAGTGGTACAAATTTATAACTATCCCTCACCACCCCCCCCCCCCCCCCACCAAAACAAACCTCCCTTTCTTTTAAATTTTTTTCCCTGCATTTTACTGAATTGGATTACGTAAGCATTTCATTCACCATACTTTGTTGGTTAATTTACGCAAATAATAAAGAAGTTTATTCTAGATCATGGAAGATCCACCGTTGCATAGTGGTATGCAAGTGCACAACCCAAAAGATGGGAACAAAAAAGTTAATAATCAGTAAAGTGTAAGGGGTAAAAGGGTCATATTGGCCACTAAAATTTTCCATGCCTAAACTTTCCAAAATCAGACCTTCTAACCACAAAAGCTAATTAAAGTGTCCAAAATGTAGTTGAAATTGAATCAACTAACAGTTTGTTTGAATAGGAGAATTTGTTGGAAAGGGAGAGGGAGAATGAGGAGAGGAAGAGGAATGGGTTACTTTTCCATTGTTTGTTTAACAATCGAGTTGGGCTAAGTAATGGATGAGAATGTAATAAAAGGGATATGTTATAAGAATTGGAACAGCCTGCCACGTGATTACAGTTTGTAGTTGTATATCCTGATTTTATTTCAATCAACTACAAACACAAGTTGCTAGTTCAACTTATATTGGTCTCTTGGAAATACCGAAGTAGTCAAATGAGTGTTTCTTATCACCAATGGACATACCTGACCATGCAAGCAAAGGCATTGCATATGAATCAAATATTGTCGGCCATTTGGATCAAATTGGATGATGGTATGAACTGATGCGCAAGTATAGCAGTTAGAGACAGGATATAACAGATCATTTCCTAACTACCTGACAAAGCACTTGAGACTGTGTGCCTTTTATGTTCCTTCCAGTTCTTCTCAATTTTGGATAGATTTTTTTTAAGTAGATAATAAAGGAAATTAGATCCATTCATTTTTTTGACAAGCATAATGGAAATTAGATCCATTCTAATCTCTGCCCTTCCTTTCCTTAGCCCAACCCAATTGTCATCAAAACCATAAAAAAAAATTGGCCATCCCCTCCCCTTCCCTTGAAGCCCTTTATCTCACTAATTGCCTCACATTTTTTTCTTCTCCTCCTCTTCCCTTCCTTCTTGTATTCCTATCTAAGCTAGTTGTGACAGTCAGCTTATAGACACTTGGGCTCTTATCTGTTAGACTTAAAACTTGTGGGAGGGTGTTGGGGGGGGGGGGGGGGGATTGTCTAACTGCAAATTTGAAAATTTATTATTTAACACCTGTATTTAGTAAAATGTCATGCACTCATGCCATCTTATGCAATATTTTGAGCTTTACTATAATTGTATTATGTTGGTATTTTATTATGCTGCATTCAATTTGCCATTGATCAGCTGTATATATTCATTATGTGATACTTTTTACCTATAAATTCTATGATGTGTTGGAAGTATATTACGAATACCTTTGAAAGGCTTCCTGTTTCGATTGTCTCAAATAAGCCTTCTTTTTTTGCAGATAGGATTTAGTGCACCACAAGGTTGTGGAAAGACAACACTCGTATTCGCACTATACTATCTTTTCCAAATTACTGGCAGGTACATATTGGAAATTTAAGGAACATGACATGTACTTGTGAGAAATTGATGAGAAAGTATGACATTTTTGTTGGACTGATAACATGAAATTCTGCTAGGAAAACTGCTACAATATCCATTGATGATTTCTATTTGACAGCTGAAGAGCAGGTATTTATTCCAGTGGTTTCAGAGAGAGCTTCTGATAACAGAATTTGAGGTCTGTATCATTATTGTCTTTTTCTGACAGAATTTCATGGTAACTGTAGGGTAAACTAAGAGAAGCGAACTCAGGAAATAGTCTTCTAGAGGTTAGACCAGCCTGCTTAGCTCAATTATTTTAATTCAATAGAAAATATCAAATTTCTTGTGCACTGATGATGTCAAATGACTATTTTCAGTACCGGGGAAATGCTGGAAGCCATGATCTATCGCTTTCTGTTGAAACACTTACAGCCTTGAGCAAATTAACTGAAGAAGGTATTGCTTTACGTTTAATCACTGTCCAATTGCTAGAACATGTGCAACCTCTTGGTGGTACATTGCACACGTCTATTTTTTCACCTCCACAGTTGTCCATAATCTTGATTAAAGCCTTTTCATCTTTATATTATCTTCTCATATAATGTTTTCAAAAAAAAAAAAAAATCTTCTCATATAATAGTTGCTAATCCACTTGCTGAAATTTCTTCTTTCCGGATTTTTCTTCTTTTCCATTTGAATATTTCAGAATCATTCCATTTATAGAAACTATATATATTTCAGGTATGATGATGAAAGTTCCAAGATACAATAAAGTAAGCATAAAAAGCTTTCAATTGTCTACCTGAGATCATGTTTGAACTCTGAAGTTTGTTCAATCTGCATGCAGTCTGCTTATAATGGGAGGGGAGACAGAGCAGATCCTGAAACATGGCCAGAGGTTGAAGGGCCACTAACGGTGAGAAGTTCTTTATATGGTTCTTTGATGAGTTTTTGTTCCCCAAACATATTGCTTCAAATTCCACTATCGTGTTCTTTTATTCAATTAGATTCATTATGTATCATCTAGTTTATCTTATCCTTGTCTCTATACAGGCTATGACCATGTTAGCATAATTTGATATTTCTTTTTATCACCTCAATTTAAGGCACACTGGTAAACCTATTTTTTGGTCACTGACTGAAGCACATCTTTTTGTGCTTCAATTGTGTTGACTTGTATTTAGTTTGTTATTTCCTTTATTTACAGGATAAGGCAATCTTTCTCAGTAACAATCAAAATGGGTGCCTTTTACTATTAGTACTGTGGAGAAGTCATTGTTTTCTGCTTCCTTGGATTTTTTTTAAGCAGAAAGTGTGAGAGATACAATTCTAACTCATAACCAAATTAAAGGCTACTTATTATTACCTTTATTCACATGAACCGTGATCATTCTCTTCCATAAAGCCAGACTTCTTATGAATGATGAACTAACATCATATTTTATCTGCAATTCTGCATAGGTAGTTCAGTGCTTCAGTCTATTTTCCTTTGAGGCTTTATTATTCTATTTACTGGATGTACAATTTCAAACCCCAAATTCTTGTCTACATTCTGCGAAATGCCATCTGCATTAATTTTCGCTATTTTGAGATTGATATCAGATCACATCATGAACCTAAGATTCAATACATTTCCCTTACCTTCAAAACCTGTATCTTCTGGCATGATCTTCTCCATGAGAGCGCTTTGGGAAGCTACAGATTTCTGGATTACAATGGCAGTTCTTTGCATTGTTTATAGTGTTATTATGGGTCTTACTAGAGATACTTTAACAGCCCCTGCCAAGTTCCAATATCATTTGTTATTCTGTCTTATGAGGTTTCTTACCTTCTTCCCCCTTTACTTCCTTGGGCTGTTTAGAAGCTTCTACCCAATTGCTATGTGCATTGATAGAGGGTGGTGTTTAATAAAAAGTAGATTGCGGCAGAAATTGTAAGATTTAACTAGTCCAATATGCTAAAAGGAGCGGTATGTCAAAGAGTAAATTTGCTTTTGAAATTCTAACCACTTGATTATCCTTTATACTACTAATTATTATCTTATGCAATTATGTTATGTGTAATAATACAGAGTATGTATTCAATTCCTTAAATCTCATGTTACATTCAAATGTGAAATCACTTTTTTGGAACTATTGATTTACTGAACACTTCTACACAATCTGCTCTCTTATTTGCTTGTGAAACCTGCTAATTTAATCTGGTATCTGCTAAGTTGGAGTGCTATCTCCTACAGAGTAATTGGGAGCTAGGTCAATCAGTTTCAGAAAATATGTTGGCAATCTGTGATTTCGTAATCTATCTGCTGTATTGAAATGGATGATAGATTACACTGTTGATTTTTAATTGCCAGTTTCAGAATATTTGTCTTATATATGACTTCTTTGCTTTAGAGTACATTTTTAGATCTGACTGATGAGAGACTTCTACATAATCCTCTTTGTAATTGTCTGTGTTTTTGCTTTACTTATGTGTGTTACTGTGCCATTTGTAGGCTATTCTCTTTGAAGGCTGGATGCTGGGTTTCAAACCCCTTCCAGATGAAGTGGTGAAAGATATTGATCCACAGGTACACACTCTTGCAACTCAACAATATGACCACCCCCCAGCCTGCATATGCGCTCATTTTAATTTATACTTTGTGTTAATTCCTGTCTATACAGCTTGAAATAGTAAATAAAAATCTGCGAGCTTATTATGATGCATGGGACAAGTATATAAAGGCATGGGTAGTAATCAAGATCAAAGACCCAAGCTGTGTCTATCAGTGGAGACTTCAGGTTTTTGTTTCCTCATTTTTTACGCACTGTCACATTCTTTTTTATAAGTACAATTCAAAAAAAAGGTTGTGTCTTTACAGGCAGAGCATGCCATGAGGGCAGATGGAAAATCAGGGATGTCAGACGAGGAGGTGAACATTTTATATCTCAGTGAAATTTTTAGGAGGATGATATTTCTACCTAGGCAATTTTAGTTGAGGCAATATTGTCCTATTGACTAAATTTGCCATGGCAGCTGCAAATAATCACTGATATTTTTCTTCCTGCTTCCTGGGGTGGGGGTCTCCTGCAAGCTGTCCGTTCTTAAGCTGATATTCCTTCATGTGGGTGAATTCTGCAGGTTTTGGACTTCGTTTCTCGTTACTTGCCTGCGTACAAAGCTTATCTACCTACTCTTTACGCAGAAGGGCCAAATGGATCAGATCCAAATCATACCCTTGTTGTTGAGATAGATGAAGGGAGGAACCCTATTCTCATCGGTTGATCGTAAGGAGTTTATTATTAGAGGTTGGTTTGTTCATATTTCATGTAGTTCTATTACTTTCTACTATCTTGTAACATTACTGTACATTAAATCTTCAATTGAAATGCACATTCTTTCATTACTCTTGAAAAACCCCTTGGGAGATGATTGATTGGTCAAGTTTAAAGAAAATACGATTAAACTTCAAGTTCTGCTACGAGACATGGACGTCTATGGCTTTGTTTGGCTTGGCCCTATTTAATTTGCATTGAAATTGATCTTTTACAGAAGATTATATTTCCTTATTTGGAAAATGAAAGCGAGGTGATGGAAGAGGAGGACAGTAAACCACATAGGTGATTAGGAAAATGCTGTATTCCTTTCTTAAACTAGGAACATAATTTCGCGTTTTTATAAACTATTGTCAACCTAAAAAAAATACAGCATAAAGGAACTTGATAATCACATTAAAGCCAAAGTTCATTATTTATAATATGTATACTTGAACTAGAAGACATCAGAGCTAGTAACTCTGTCATACAGCAGATTTTTTTTTTTTTACACCCTGCACACTGTAAGAACATGGAATGAAATAAAGGGTAAGCAAATAAGCAGAGATATAATCAGTATTTTAGGATTCTTTTTTACACAAATCATACTTTCATTAAAAAGAAATTAGGAGTAATTAATCCCTTTTATCCTCATTTTTATCATCAGAGTCGCAGCAGCAGCAGAAAACCTTCAGACAGCACTCACATGCCTCGTAACAGCAGAAGCAGCAGCACAGAGTAAATAAGCTGCAATCCCAACATAAATTTCAGGCATTAGTGAATAATAACGAACCTTCCATATAAAAAAAATTCTAAACAACGCGACTTAATTAGTAACATAGAGGACAGTACTCATGTAATTGAATATTGTTAAGACCAAAATCTGATCAAAATACATAACAAATAACACCATATTGTATAACACATAGTCATACATCATTCATTATACTTCATGAAAGGAGATTAGAAGGAAAGAAGTGACAAACCAAGCGTAGATCCATCCTTTATCATGGTGGCGCTGCTTGATGTGTTCAGAATAAGTCTGTGCCGGTCTGCTGTCCATTACTGTTTCTTGGTAAATATCGACCTAGTGAATCTACACCCACAAAAATGGCTTAGCAAATCTGATGAAAAACTGATTAATATTTGTTTGGCCTCAAATTTCAACGAGTAGGCAAGGAGAACATACGTTATCTATGTCCTTTTATACTGATTTCATGTCAATATTTAATCAATATAGTCTTTTGGTATATCCCATGTTAATTCTTATACCTTTTGTTGATTTCTTCTGTTAATTAAAGATGATGATTAAATATAGATCCATCCTTTTCTCATTATCTGTCACAGATTCCTCTTAGCTGGGAGATTCCTTGGACTAAGTCTAACAACATTTGAATACTTAGTACTTAACTGTATGTTAGCTACATTGTAATTGACTGATTGCACACTTGATGATGCACAATTACTTAGCTTTGCAAGATACGTGCTTACGTGTTACATGCAAGGTCTAGGTATACCCGATACAAGATGGAGGTTCCGTTACATGCATAATACTCGTAGCCTCGTAGGGAATTTCAATTGCGCATATATACATCGTCGTAGGAATAGGGTTCAAAATTTCCCAACCCTTTCTCGTACTGATATAGCTCTCTATCTTTTTACCAACAAGAGTTGGTTCAAGTGGTAAGCAACTTGATGTCGCTTAAGGGAAGTTTCGGGTTCGAGCCTCGCCATATGCAGAAACTCTTGTTGGGAGACTCACCTAGCATAAGCCAGGTGTGCTACCCGAATCGGATCCGGATGTAGTCGGAGCTAAGCTCCGGTGAACCGGGTGGACATCCTAAAAAAAAAAGAAAAAATCATGCAAACAATAATGGTTGTCGAGGTCAAGAGTCTAAAGAAATCAAACTCCATTATTTCTGACATTAACAAACATTAGTAACAAATAAAAATAATAGAGAAGTTGATTACATTACACCCTTGACCAAAGCAGCAGTTATTGTTTCTGACATGATAAACACTAGGAAAAAAAATCCAATTAGTACTAAGGTGTATTTAGTAGAGATTTACCTTAATATGGCTTAAATCATGCATTTAATAAGTTATTAGATATATTCAACTAAATGAAAATTGGGTGAATATAATTTTAAAAATTAGATATATTCAAATAAATGAAAATTGGGTGAATATAATATACTGTAATTTAATAGGCTAAGGGCCTGAACGGAACTGAATTGAGCTGAGCTGAGTTGAACTGAACTAAGTTGAAATGAATATTTTATGAGAGAAGGAAATTAGGAGTTGAAGTGAAGTGAACTGAACTGATTGGAGCTGAACTGAAATTAAGCTGATGGGAACAGACCCTAACTCCATTAATTTTGGTGAACAAGGGACAAGTGTCGGCTGTTTAGAATATCACATTTTTCATGTCAAATCCATGACCAATAATTAATTACGGAGTAAGAAAGAACAATAGGTGCTCCATCAGACGCCTTCCCTTTCACCTTTGTCATCATTCATCAGTCCTCATCACCATAATTAACAAATTCAAACGTGAAATATTGACATTTCTTCATGAATTGCCAAATGATCGAAGACAATAATTCATACTGTAACTATTGATTGAATTATTGTAAAGATTAGGGCCAGTAGGATATATCAACCTCAATTAGCGGTATGATATGGTGTATTTAATATGAGTAATAACGAACATATAAAAAAAAATAAATAAATAAATTTACCCGTAGTATGTGAGAATTTGACAGAAAACAATAACAATGCACTTTGTAAAGTGGAAGATAGCTTAGGTGGTTAGAGTTCTAATTTTCTTCCCGATTTTAAGAGATTTTTAAATCGATTTTCGTTATCCGTCACTATAACTTTCTGAACCCCAACAAAAAAAAAACTTTATCAAACTTTGTAACGATATTTAGATATATAATGATTAGAAAGTAACTCCGATTAATCTATACTACAAGAGGTCAAGAGTAACTAATAACTAGAAGGTAACTCCGATTAATCTATATTCTATACTACTACGAGTAACTAATTAATACTCTCTCTGTCTTTTTATTTTTGTCTCATTACTTTGAAACTTTGACCATAATTTACTATTAATTTATAAAATATAATATAGTCATGAGTGGTCTTATTAGATTCGTTTCATTGTATATTTTATTAATATCATGTTTTTATAATTTTTATGTACATAAAAATAGAGATATAGACGTTTTAAGATGAGTTAAAGAGACCAAGCACAGTCAAATGGGGCAAAAAAAATAGGGATAGAGGGAGTAACAATAATGTACTCCTTGTTTTTTGTTTGTCACATGTAGAATGCAAGTCGTGACACCGTCTTACATAGAGCTTAAATTAAGGTCGTGTTCTTGTCCATCCAGCTTTTCAAGTGCAGATATACTCTCAAGTTCCTCTTTTGCGTGCATCCAGTATGTTAGAAAATTAAGTTTAGTTTTAAATGTGAAATAACTAAAATATATAATAGTATAATACTAACAGTCTTTCATTTATAATTAAGCACATAAAAGACATGCAGCTTACATTATTTGTAAATATTTTTATGTGTTTTTTTTCTCATCCATTTAATTTAATTTGCATCCTTTATCATTTTTGCTTGATAGTACTTCCTCCGTTTTTAATAGTTGCAACACACACTTTATCACGGTATTTAAGATATGTGGGGTTTACATGATATAATACACTTTAAAATAGGATGAGTGGTTTTTAGGAGTGTAATTTAGTGGGCTATGTGCTTTAAATAAGAGAAATAGTATAGTTTTTCCCTAACATAATTTTCCATTTATGGTGTGTTGCAAGTATTGTGACATTTTCATTTTAGGGAAGTGTTGCAAGTATTAAAAAACGGAGGAAGTATTTGCTACCTTACTACTCCATTTTTTTTATAAATACTTAAGAGCTTTGCACTTTAATTTACTTAATCTCTTTTTACAAGAATTTAGCACTTAAATCTCAATATTCCTATTTGTAAAGACAACACTATTACACTTTATAAAACTTACCCCTTACAAAAGTTTTTTAAGATCATGTGCTCAAACAATAATATGAAGATCATCGATTATTTTATGTGGCATGTTTCAATTTAATGCGATAGGTGCATAAACTCTCTTAGTTCAGTTTAAAAAATATATTATACGTAGATTATAGATCGGGAAACTTACATATATACACATAAACGAATCAAAAGATAGCATAGTCCACATGGACAACGGTCCAACCAATAATTATTGTCGTGTCACCAAGTAAAGTTTGGTCTGGTTAGAAAGTTTACATCTCACAACCAAGAGTTTATGGTATCAAATCCACTAAGACACTTTGAAGTGAGAATTCCGGAATTCCCTTACCCTTCCCCCTCCCCACTCCCAAAACACTAGCCCGCTACCCTGGAGGACATGTGAAAGGTTCCGGCTTGATAGAGCGCGCCTTTCTCCTTACCAACCCATAAAAAGGAAAAATTGATATTAATAATCTCAACTTTGCTCCATTTTCTTTTAATAATCCTCAACTTAGGATTATTCTGAAATAATCCCAACTTTAAGGGTGCTTACTTTTTTCAATTCCAATGACCGGTTACCTGTTGAAAATGTTAAATTTTTTTTATTATTAAATGCCACATGCCAAGAGCTAATTAGTCAAAAATATTAAAAAAATCAGGAAACCTAGCAGAGTAGCAGTCCAGCGTATCTCCCCCTTCCCTGACCACCCCAACCCCACCGCCAACCGGAACCCCACCCATCCCAATCGCCTTCCCACACTAGAAAACCCTCCCCCTCCTCTCGTCGGCCAGCCGCTGATCAACTACCTTTAAAATATTTATTTATATACAAGTTTAATTAAGGAAAATTTGCTTTTAATAATCCCAACTTTAACCCATTTCTTTTTAATAATCCCAACTTTGGATTATTATTGAATAATCCCAACTTTATGGGGTATTTGCTTTCATTGGTCCCAAACGGTCATCAACCTAATATAACAGGTTACATAAGACACGTGACAACACATGATTGGTTGAAATAAATAAAATGTAAATTAAAAAAATAATATAAAATAAAAAAAAAATCCCCAGCCATAGCCACCTCCTGCCAAACCCCATCACTACCTTCGACAGCCCTATTTCATGCCTTAACTCGAAATAACCGCCCTCCCCAACCCAGCCACCACCAGAAATGGCTCCCCTCCCAAGTTGTGCCCCCAAATTGCCCTATTCCGTAACCTTAACCCTCCCTGAAGGCTGAAACAACCTCCTCTATGCTCCCAGTGCGAATCACCCTACACCCCCGAAAACACTATACTTCACCTGAAAAACCATTTCCTCCATCCTGAAAAACCACTTATTCGACCCCCAAAACCACCCCATTGTACATATTGAAGGATTTATGTCTTCGTCACGTGCAATTACTAGATATATAAATGGATCAAATTATGGAGATAATTAAGTTCGTTCATTTGGGTCATCGTTATATCATAGCTAGAAGTATTAACGATCTTTGGGCTAGTAAAATAGGCCAAAGCCTAATTGGACGGATCTTATAAGGTCACACAAAGGGCCTAGATCGAGCACGAGAGAACGAGGCCCATGATGGGCCTCATCCCCTAGTATGACTGGCCATATGGAGGAATAAGGAGGGTTTTGGGCTTCGTGACTTAGTCTAGTTATAATAGGATTATAAATATACTAAGTGTCTAGGGTTTTCAGTAGAACAATTCAGTGATCAGTTTGATCAAACCCTAATTAGTAAACACGAAACCAAACCCCTCTCATACTCCTCTCTCTCACGGCTCTCTCCCCTCCTCGGCGCCGATTGTGGTGGTTCGTGGTGGTCGGTTCAGTCCATTAAAGGTGGTGATCGCGGTTTTCCTCTTTCACTTGACCAATCTAGTATTGGTGGACGGCTCATTCGAAGCTCGTGGACTAAGTAGAGGAGCAACGCTTGGGGATCTATTCTCTCCCTGATTTGCCTGTCGAATAGCTACGTGGAATTCACGCTTCAAAGGTATGATTATGTGTCTTGTGTGTTATGCATGCGATCTTGAGATTAGGTGATTTATAAATATGATTCATGTTTTCCGCTTTATAGTACCTATAAACTCCTACACATACAACAACTTCCAGGGAAGGGAAAAGAGTTATCGACGATTAGGGGAGGAGGGAGATAGGTTGGATGATGTTGTAGTGGGTCACCAAAGGTGGTTGCGTGATGGAGGGAGTTGCTGGTTAGGTTCAAAGGAGGAGAGAGAAAAGGTTAGAGGAAGGGAGGAGAGAGAGAAAAATTAAACAAATTAGATGGTGTCATGTGGCAATTTTAACTTAAAAAAATAAGTTAACCTGTTTATCAGGTCACCGGTCATTTGGGTCCAAGAAAGCAAACACCCCTTAAAGTTGAATTTTATTAAAAATAATTTTTCCTTTAATTAATTCAGTTCAAATATTGTCTAGTAAAAAACACACTTTAAATATCATAACATCGCATTCTACAAACTACAATAAACTAAATGCATGTTACTCACACGCTAACACATAACTCACATACGCCTTAAAACTTGTAACACACCGTGCTCGAGATCGACACGCGCCGATCAAACCACCCATCCGGAAGCAAACCGCGTATGATATCCCCAATAAAACGTCGGTAGTCCACTGATTATTAATCTTAAGCAATCCCAAATCAAATTTAAGTAATCTTCACACTCTGTTTTCCTCCTTTCACAGCTCACACTCTCCCCTGCTTTCCTTCTTCTTCACTCACTCTATTTATACCCCATAAATATCTCTCCTCTCTTCATCCCTTCAAGATCTGTCGGTGCTCCATTCTCCTGGTAATCCTCTCTTTCTCTCTCTTCCCCCATAAATCTAGCCCTTTTCTTGATTTTCCCATTTAAATTGATCCTACATTTCTCCCGCAAATTTCATTGATTTCCGGGTTTATTCTTGTTTCAGATCAAAATCCCAGAAAAATTTACAAATGGGTTCCGCGGAAATGGATTCAATTTCAAACCCAATTGAGGTAATTTCTGATAAATCGAGCAATGGTACGAATAATGGAACCCTAATTCCGTTCAAGATCTTTGTTGGGTATGATCCAAAAGAAGATATTGCATATGAAGTTTGTAAGCATTCAGTTCTTAAGCGTTCTTCAATTCCTGTTGAAGTTCATCCGATTAAACAATCTGAGTTAAGGGAAATGGGGATTTATTGGAGAGAAAGGGGGAAATTAGAAAGTACTGAATTTTCATTTAGCAGATTTTTAACCCCTCATTTGGCTAATTTTGAAGGTTGGGCTATGTTTGTTGATTGTGATTTTCTATATCTTGCTGATATTAAGGAATTAGTTGATTTGATTGATGAAAAGTATGCAATTATGTGTGTTCAACATGATTATGCACCTAAAGAAACTACTAAAATGGATGGTGCTGTTCAAACTGTTTATCCTAGGAAGAATTGGTCATCTATGGTGTTGTATAATTGTGCACACCCAAAAAATAAGGTGTTAACCCCGGAAATTGTTAATACTCAAACCGGGGCATTCCTTCATAGGTTTCAATGGTTAGAGGATCATGAGATTGGGGATGTTCCATTTGTGTGGAATTTCCTTGTTGGTCATAACCAAGTCGTCGAGGGTAAACCCGAGACTAACCCTAAGGCGATACATTACACTCTCGGTGGCCCTTGGTTCGAGGCGTGGAAGGATTGTGAGTTTGGTGATTTGTGGTTGAAGGAATTGGAGGAGTATGAGAAGGAAAAGGTAGCAGAGAAGGTTGCTGCTTGAGTAGTAGGCTCAGATTTTTAGATTCTTTTGTTCAGCATTGTTTTGTAAGGTACTTACTATTACCTGTTTCGTTGAGTATTCTTATTTGTTGATTGTAATTTTTCGACTATTGGTGGTTATGCAGAGCTACAGATGTTAATTCTTGGTAGTTATTTAGAGATTTAGAGCATGTTTTTAATGATGTAATGTTCTTCACTATTCTTATTGTGAAGATGGCAATGTAATACCATGTATTCAGAATTTCTGATATTAGTTTAGCAATAAAGCTTCTATAAATTTTGTTTGTTTGATTTGCTATTAGTAGTATGATTCTAACTCCCTTTATTTTATGTTGATGGATCTTTGGTGTTAATGTCTTGGATGCAAGTATGTCTATGCTTTCGTTCTATTTCTCGGTGTTGGTTATGATTCCCTTGTGATATGGTAATTACACTTCATTGATGGTTACTGAAGTTATGGACTACATCCTTCTATCTTGTTAATTTGCATAATCATTCATTGGCCCAATTTGGTTGGTAACTCATTAGTTATAGAAATAGTTGTACGGAGTATATTTTAATGAAAGTGTACAAGGACTCTTGGTCTCTCTTCTTCCTGATGACTTTTCTTGGTATACACTTTAGATATCTCTAAAGTACACATGGGTGTGGCTCCGCTTCTGTGTACAGTGCGATCCGGTGCTCAGAGTTATGAGTAGAGGGATGCAGGAGTTTCGAGGTCGGGTGCCTGTGGGAGGAGGTTATCCTATCTCGCTCCTCACACCTTCATATCTTGTGCACACTGCACAGGTGACAGGACACCTCCGTGCACAGGAGAGGATCCTCTCCCATTAAACTAAATGAAGAGACAGCTGCATACTTAATCCGTTTTTAAGTCTGATTGTGATGCTTCCAATATGTTCGGAGTTGAAGCAGGAAATTGATTATGATGCTTTAACTGATTAAAGTTACAAGAATGATGACTATATGAGTTCTCCAGTAACTATTCTCATCAATGTGCCTTTTGGGTACATTTTCTAAATCCTATTCTGAAGTGTTCTGTCTCCTATTTCACCAAAGTATAAAGGTGAAGTATTTGCTGTGTAGAGTAATTTTCTGCAAAAGACATGCAGCTCTGTCAGAGTACAAGACTTAAAATTATCTACATGGAAGTAGCAATCAACTTGTGTCCTTCACACAGTGTTGACGTTGTTGAGAATGTGGGATAGTTCAAGTGGTTAGAGCTTTCCTCCCAATTCTCGTCACTCATCTTGTGAGTTGGGGATTTCCATACACCAAAAAAATAAAAAATAAATACTGTAAAAATAAAAAGCAGTGTTGACGTAATTTTATTTTATTCATTGCAGACTTCTAAAACTTGCATTTCACACACATGACCAGTATCAGGTTCTTTTAACACACAGCAAACGACATTAGTATTTATGTTACCTCTGTTTGAATTTTAATTTTTATGTTGATAATGTAATTTGAATTAGTTAAGTGATCACCGGATTGATTGTAGTGGTAGATCTCACTCTTTTTTGACGCAAAAGAGGAATACTTGTATTACAAGTGAACTAACTCCTTGGGCAAAAGATAGTTATAGCAGTTCAGAAAGGGCAAACAGACTACACAAAACATACATAGAACATAAAAAGAAATACACCAGCCGATAGAAAACATAAAGAAATACATCAGTGAGCAAAAGGATGCAAGGGACATAAGCCTGAGAACAAGAGCTATGAAGTAGAGGCCATCGGGATCTCGGCTGCATAAGTGTCAAATATGCCATTTGGACGGGAAAAAAAACGGAAACCCTCTCGGTCTCCTCAGGTTGATTCTTTCCAATGGCAGCCAGCTTGTGGGCTACATAATTGACAGTTCTCGCAGCATGAAGAATAATAACAGTCCAATCTCGCTGCAGAAGGTGAGCAACATCTCTAATGATGTTACCCAAGTCATGGTCCATATAAGCTTGCAGACTTTCTAGCATTTTCTTGAGAGCTGGTGCATCTGTTTCCAACTCAAGCAACTGAATCTTCCTCTCCCATGCAGCGAAGTGGCCTTCTCTAATCGCGATAAGCTCACCAGAGGTCAAATGATTGGATTGGATACAGTTAATCAGAATGAGCTTTGACTTAACGGTAATGTGGAAACTGGATTGCTATGCTATGCCTATTGCAGTTGTTTGTACTGTTACAATTCTTCAATTGTTAACAATTTTGAAATTTTGTGTTTGAAACTGGCATAATCCCCTCAATGTCACACTCGACTACTTGAGGCTCTTGCTATTACATTACTGGCGTCTTGCTTTCGAAGGCATTTTGTAATGCTATAATTTTGTGAATTTGTATTTGGAGATCGCGTTATTTAAACTCATTGCCTGCACTTTGTATTTAATTTGCTTCAATGTATGCACGCCACGACGGAAGATGAACGAACATGGACTGAGTATTCAGAAAGCAGAATGGAGATTGGATCGGACAATAATATTCATGTTATCTTGTAACTTCAACTGACTACTGTGATTCTATGAAGATCTACACAACACTTTCATGAATACAAGTGTAAAATTTTCTGTCATTCAAAACAGTTCTTCCATTACTCTAGCCAGAAATTTTAAATATAGTAATAAGTTTAGTACGGTAGAGAAGTACTCTCTTCGCTCCCTTATCTAGGTAAAGTGACAAGTTTTAGTTTTTGTGGGAAAGAGTTGTTAGGAGAGTAAAGTGGTGGAACTAAATAGTGTGAGAGTATAGCCGTGACCCCTACGAATCATTTGTAGCATGCGGAAAATCCAAAGGTATAAATTAGAAGAAAAATGAGTCAAGTATCAAAGGACGGATTGAGTATTAATTATCAAATATCAATGTTTACATCAAATTCCACTTTTGCCGATAAATAGACATGAATAGAGTTTATTCAAATCTTTGTGTTGTGTAATGCACATGTTCATCTATCTTGATTGGACTAGCCCAACGAATATAGTTTGCAATCATCTTCGAATCCACTTCGGTACTTGGGCCAAGTCTTTTGCCTTTGAGCTCAAGTTACTAGAAAATTTGTATCATCATGAAATTCATGACATGCAAAACCAAGGAAACAACTAACTAGAAAGTTGGATTGACTATACAATCTCTCTTCATAAACACCACTATATGTTGAAAATCCATTTATTTCATCTTATTTTAACTACGGTATTGTGATTCTAACTAAAAACATTGTTATGAGAGATATTGTCATGTTTCATCTCAATGTGTTGTTTATAATACAAGTATTTTTAATAATGTCTTTTTAATATGTACTCGTAATTAAAGATATTGATGGTAAAAGGCTCAAAGGCTTAAGGGTACACTTTAAAGGCTATGCAAAGTGAAATACTACACCATATTTTGGGGCAGGGGAAGTAGTAACATTTAGGCTTAGCTTTGTTTGACAACACAATTTAGGCACCCAAGGTATTGAAATTAAAGACACTTTAACTAAACTTTTAGCCGTTTTAGGTGATAAAAATAACTTAAATTATGTTAATTAGAGTACCATCTCAGATTAAGGTGCTGAATTTTGATGGGAATATGCATTCCAAGTCACATGGAAGAAATAAGGAGTAGGAGAGCTCCTTATTAATGAGATGTTCACTACACTAGCATGAGGCCTTTTGGATTATGTCCAAAAACAAATTCGTGCGGGCTTGGTTGGCCCAAAGTGGACAATGTCATACTAGTGGGTGTGTGAACGTGTGCGGCAGACGTAACAATTTTTTTATTTTATTTACATATATATGTAAATCTGAATAATCTAATTTTTAATTCAATAAAGATTTTTTTATTAAAGAAATTTCAATTATATGTGAATATAGTAGTACTAAACATTTGCAATCAACTAGCCCAACTAGCAAAATTAAGGTATTAAGCAACTCATTATATGAAACAAAGTAAAAGCGATTAGATCCAAGCGCAAAGGAATAAAGGATATATAGTATTTGATGTAATTAATTTGTACATAATATCGACAACAATTATATTATAAGTCATAATAATCATCTAATACAATAAAAAAAATTCTTTTAAAGTTAAGATAATAAACCAACAAAAGTAACAAAAAAACAAGGAACATTAAACCCGTTGTGGGTGTACTGATCTCAACTACTTGTAACTACTTGTATAGTTCACTTCAACTTCCTTTTTTTGAGGTAAGAAAGTGAGCTCCTAATAAATATATTTTATACTAAGCTACTAAACTTTAATTAATCACCAAGTTTCACATGCCCAATCCCAAAATTAGAAGCATAGTGAGATAATCCATAGCACATGGACAACCTTCCTCTTATTCCAAGTATGTGTACCAAATTTTAAAATCGAAAAACACGATAACCCTTTCGTTCCAAAATGATCTTCACACTTGGGATTGACGCTGCACGTTCGATATGAGCAAAGCACTTGTTGTGTAGATCGATTGTGTTTTTTGTTCAATTCCCGTCCGACAAAATTTCACCCAATGAGATTTCTTTCGATTGAAATTAGCTTAGCTTTTTGTTGAGTTAGTCAGTCTTGGAGGGTGTCCCCGGCCCTAATCCAACAGCTTCCGAACTATTCATTAGACGAATTCTTTTGCATGATTCAACAAACATACTGTCAAACCACAACAACAAAAAAAATAATTAATATCAATTATTAAATGTATAATAAAGCTAAAAATACGTTTTAAATTAAGGAATAATTATATTTAATTTTAATGTATACTTACTTCCAAGGAACATCTCCAACCATCATCCAATCACCATCCTTGTCCTCATAAGTTGGTACATAATCAGATCCATTCACAGGGTCCATTAATTTTCCTTCATTGAAGAAATTTCCTGCAAAAATAAATATTTATACAAAACATTAATTAACAACCACACTTTATTAAAAACTTAATTAATTAAATTTAAAGGAAATACTCCGTAATAATTATGATAAAGAGGACTTACGAATGGTGAAGGAAGAAAACATGTCTTCCAAAGCTTTTAAAAGTTCTTGGTAAGAATTGTATAATTCAAGATCAACTTTTCTTAGATAAGGAGCTCCATCAACGGCTACTTTTACATATTTGTAACTTTTCATTACATTCTTCCTACTTGCTCTCACTGGTGGCCATCCTACCAATTGTGTCCTGCCACGTCATAAATTGTCGAAATTAGTCGGAAAAACTAATACAAGTACATAAAATACATGGAAATATTGTTTTAAGCCATAACTTCATTAGCTTGTTACATAAAATTTTAAGTATGACATAATCCTTGTAAGATGACCTAGTCAAGTTATCGAGGATTTAGAATGATCAAGGGTTTATATATATATATATATATATATATATATATATATATATATATATATATATATATATATATATATATATATATATATATATATATATATATATATATATATATATATTCTCATTTATTGATTAGATGGTTTAGTAAAGGAAGAGAAATATTATATCAATGTGATGATATCTTTGTAAAAATTTACTATGATAAAAACATTCTCCTGGTAAAACTAATAACACTAAAACAAAAAACGAGTTCTTACTTGGAAGGAGGAGGTTTAGGGGCACTAGATTGCTCCATCTGATCATAATCACCGTTTTTAGCGGTTTTATTTCCATTTGATTCATCACGGCCAAGGTTCAAATCTAAAGTATCCGAAAATTGCCTTTTCAACACTGATTTTTCATCCATATTTGATACCTTTTCGCCTGGTAATCTAAGAGATAACTCAGTTTCCTTGAAATTCATTGTTGAAATATCTTGATGTACCATCTCAAAGAAAAATTAGAGTTTCTTGCTTGAAAGTTTAGTTTCTTTCTATATTATTGATTGGTTTTTTTGAGGAGGAAAGTTTGGCAAAGTGAATGAAAGTTATGAAAGCACTTGTACATATGATGGTGTATATATACACAAGAGCTAAAGGGTTGGTTATACTTATACTAGTTGGATTAATTAATTAGCAAGAATATTGAGTGATTTGACCATTATATGTCTGCCACGTGTCTAAAGACGAGCGGTTGTGATCTGTCCAAGTAGTAGACAATGTATGATTGCACAAAGCGTGTGTTTCTTATTTTTTGTAGGTTGGACGTGTACCCCACCGCCTCTTCCTACCTCATTCTTTCCCATAATTTTCGGTGCTACCTCTAAATTTATACTGCAAAAGATAAATGTATTTAACTTTTTAAGGATTATTCAAAAGATAAATGAGAATTTATTCAAAAGATTATCACCATTATTTCAAGGTAAAAGCTAACCACCGTTTGGGCGTTAAATAAGATAATTAAAAATAGAAATATTAAATTAAAATGAACATTAATTATTATGCATGATTTTGTCATACATTTTCAAATTAATACGGAGTACCACTTTAGATAACTTTAAAATGTTTATCTAACTAACGTTCCGGGGACATTGGTTAGTAACATCCTCATTTCAAATACAAATGAGCGTTTATGATCATTTTGGTGAGTGATAGCAAGTACCTTTTGCTTATAATTTTATTTATTTATTTATTTGTTTTTATCAATGCTTATAATTAGTTATTAAAATGGAGTTAATAGGATACAAAATTAGTAATTTTTTTACAAAAAAAAAATCGAGTAGTAATTGAGTATTCTTTGCAACTTATAATAAAACAAATCTTACGAGACTATATATAATTTTTTTTTCCTCAATATATATATATATATATATATATATATATACCCAATAGTAATAATTGCGGTTAAAGAAGAGTTTGTTAATAAAGTCAAAATGGTAAGAACTTTCTAATAACGGAATCATTGTTATTAAAATCCCGATTTAAATCTTAGAATCCGATGATTTTACGATTCATGTATGTCATACGATTCTACCCGATTTACATATTTTTCTTAACTAGTGAAATCCTTACAAGTAAAAAACATGTTTATATAGGTTTTTATAAATATATATTGTCAAGTATTAATTGCTTAATGGGTAAATAACTATTATCTATCAATAATTAGGTTTCAAACTCATAATTTCGATATATTTAATTAATTTAAGATATGACGTCTTGATATGCATGTTGGTAGGATCTTACAATTCTACTATTCGATTTTACGATTCGATTATAATAGCCCCTTCAATTCAAAGTAGAATACCAATTTTAATAACTTCGAAGGGAATAATACAACACAAATAAAAGTTACTCATTCAATTTATTTATTTTTTAAAGAAAAGGTAAATTTAATTTTTCTTTTTTTATTTAATCAAAAGAAATACGAAAAAAAAAATGAGAGAGATAAAAAGGGAATGATGGCGTAGGAGCAGCTCGTGTGCGGAAGGACAGCGGAGGAGGCAAGAAATGGGGCCCACATTTGTCGGTCTTTAAGGGTAATCAAGTCAACTCCTTCTTTTAAATGGGCTCCACACTTCCTTTTTTACACCATGTGACGCTGTCTTTTTGTCGGACTTCTGTCCCCTCTTTCGGATCCTGAATTATTCTTGATTTCAGCGTTCGGGTCGTCCAGCTCAGCTGCATCTTCAATCGACACGTGTCGTATTTTATTTGTATCCCTCTTTTTATGCTTGTTAATAATCTTGATCAAAGTATTATGGATAAGCCGATATTTATCTCACCGTTTCATTATGATTTTCTTACTTTGAAAATTGAAATCTTGTGAGTTACTCCCTCTGTTTTTAAACACTTATTCTAACTTCTCTTTTTCGACCGTTTTTAAATATTTGTTCTATTTTCTTATTTGGAAAGATTTTATAATGTTTAATTAATTTCTCTCACCTAGTGGACTCAACAATATTAATTTCATATTCTCTTTCCTTCGGTTCCCTCTACTACTTTTGGTTTTTTTACAATTTTTTATTCTTCCACCAACCTCACTACCTCCATATTTTATTTTTTTTCTCCAATTTCTTCTAAAACTCCTCGCAGGGAGAAATGGAGCAAATATTTAAAAATGGAGGGAGTATAAAAGCTTTTCAAATAAGGAAATGGAACAAGTATTTAAAAACGGCTAAAAAAGAAAAGTGGAACAAGTATTTAAAACAGAGGGAGTATTAAAAAATGTAGATAAATATTTAATATATTTCATTTTTTTAGTACTCCATATTAAGTTGAGAATTTATCAGCAATTTACAAGTAAAGCGGTGTAATAAATGTTTATTTAATGTCTATTCTTTTCACTTTTAGTTTCTCATATGCAGCCTTTAGGGTTGCACATCTCCCTCCGTTTTTTTTTTTAAAATGCATCACTTTGATTTGTGCACTATTCACATCATGGTTGACTGAATTTTTTCACCTCAATAAAATAAATAAATTTTATTATATAATATATCATTATATTAGTCATAATATAATTTTGTTTATACAATTTTTACTAATAGACAATTAAAGATATTAATGGTCAAAATTGTGTCTCGCTAAATGTGGCGGTCAAACTGATACAAATAAAAGAAAACAGAGGGAGTAAATAGAATCATATGAGTTTAAATTAATTCGTCTTGGTGAATGTATTATTATTATTATTATTATTATTATTATTTTTTTATTTTATTTTATTTTTTTTTTGAAAACAACTTGGTGAATGTATTATTAATATCTAATGATTGAATTTTTCCTTAAAAAAAAAAAAAGCCTTGCGATATATAAATTAAACATAGGTGGAAAAATCAATCTGGAACGAAAGAGATATTGTAATAAGCAAAGCTTTTAACTCTTTTAAGCAATAATTTCTCTGTATCTTTCTCCTTATAATTAGTGATAGAGAATATTATAGGGTTATATTGAGAAACCTAATCATATTAGATAACTTTAAGATATGTAAAGATATTATAAAGATAATACTGTATTATACAAAATATATCCTAAACCTAGAAGAGAATATTCTATAATATTCTCTATCAATTAGTATAAGTGACTGTATATTTACATCTCTTTATATGTTACACTTGTTAAGCAATTGAGGAATTATGACTTATGAATAGCCTCAATCATACGAGTGACTAAATAAGTGTTTGAAAATAATGAAAACTATGTGTGGGTTATTAACGGGATTATATAAATTAATTAATTATTACCAAATAGCTTACTCCCACCATTTTACAAGTGCTTATATAATTTTATTACTGAATTCATTGTAGTTGTGCATTGAAATTGAAACACAAATATTCATTAAAGGCGGATTTACACTAATTTAGTGAAAATCGGAAGAAAGAGGTCCAGTTTGGGTGGCCCAATTTTGGCTCACACGTGTCTGTAAAATCAATCAATCAATCAAAGCCTTAATCCCAAAAGTGGGGTCGGCTAACATGAACCAAATTTGATTATTCCGTGTAGTCATCAACATAAATCTTTCTCCTCCATCCCTTACGATCCAAAACTTCATCCTCACGTAAATCCATGCACTTCATATCCTTCCTCACTCCTTCCAACCAAGTCATCTTTGGTCTCCCTCTTCCTCGTTTAATCCCTCCATGGTCCCACTCTTCCACTCTTCGCACCGGTGCACCCTCGGGTCTCCGTCTTACATGTCCAAACCAACGCAGACGATTTTCCCTTAATTTATCTACAATGCCCGCCACACCTACTTTCTTGCGAATAACCTCATTTCTGATTCTATCTCTTAAAGTGTTTCCACACATCCACCTTAACATGCGCATTTCCGTAACCTCCATCTTTTTAATATGCTCTTTCTTAGAAGCCCAACATTCTGTACCATAGAGCAACACTGGTCTTATGGCAGTCCTGTAGAATTTTCCCTTCAACTTTAAGGGAATGCTGCGGTCGCATAACACTCCCGTGGCCGCTCTCCATTTAAGCCACCCTGACTTAATCCTGTGGGTCACGTCTTGATCAATGTCACCATTCTTCTGGATGATCGACCCTAGGTACTTAAAACATTCACTCATGGTCAAATCCTTTCCATCCAAACTCACCACTTCATTGCTTGTCCCCCTCTGAGTGCCAAAACGACATACCACATATTCAGTCTTACTCCGACTTAGCTTAAACCCTCTAGATTCCAACCTTTGCCTCCATTGCTCCAACTTGACATTAACCCCATCCTTAGTCTCATCCACCAAAACGATATCATCTGCGAACAGCATACACCATGGAACCTCATCTTGAATTGGTCTAGTTAATTCATCTAGAACCGTTGCAAAAAGAAAAGGGCTTAATGCAGACCCTTGATGCAATCCGATTGTAATAGGGAAATCTTTTGTCAACCCTCCGCATGTCCTCACATTTGTTGACACATCCCGATACATATCCTTAACTAGGTCTACATACCTTCGTGGGATACCTTTCTTCAACATTGCCCACCAAAGTATCTCTCTTGGCACCTTGTCATATGCCTTCTCTAAATCAATAAAGACCATATGAAGATCTTTCTTCTTTACCCTATAAAACTCCATCATTTGTCTTATCAAATGGATTGCCTCCATAGTAGATCTCCCAGGCATAAAACCAAATTGGTTATCTGAAATGCTTGTGCATGCCCTCAACCTTTGTTCAATCACCCTTTCCCACAACTTCATAGTATGGCTCATAAGCTTAATTCCTCGATAGTTAGAACAATCTTGAGCGTCTCCTTTGTTTTTATAAACCGGGACCAAGGTGCTCTTCCTCCAATCTTGTGGGATCCTTGTAGCCGTCCATATCTTGTTGAAAAGGTTTGTTAACCAATCAATACCAATCTTACCCAAACACCTCCACACCTCTATCGGTACCCCATCAGGGCCAACCGCCTTCTTAGGTTTCATCTTCCTCAGTGCAATCTCCACCTCTACTCTCCTAATCCTTCGCACATACTCCATGTTGATTTCTTCATCACTCATAGAGGTATCTCCTATCACAACTCCATTACTTCCATTAAATAATTCATCGAAGTACCCCTTCCACCTGTCCTTGATGCCCTCCTCTTGCACTAGGACCATTTGGTTCTTATCTTTGACACACTTCACCATGCCAATATCCTTCCTTGCCTCTTGTCTTCTCTTTGCCATCTTATAAATGATCCTTTCTCCCTCCTTGGAATCAAGCTTTTCATAAACCTCCTGATATGCCTTTTCTTTTGCTTGGCGAACAGCTGCCTTTGCCTTACTCTTAGCCTCCTTATACGCTGCAAAGGTTTCATCACTCCTACATTTTCCTAAGGCTTGATAGCATTCCCTTTTTTGCTTAATTACTGCTTTCACCTCTTCATTCCACCACGAAGTATCTCTCTGTACCGAAGTTCTTCCCCTTACTTCCCCTAAGACCTCTTTGGCCACTCTTAGGAAACAGTTCTTCATTCGTAACCAAGTCATGTCCGGATCCACCTCTCCATCCCAATCCGCTTCTTCAATTACCTTTTCTGTAAAAACCTTAGCTTTTTCATCCCTTAGGGTCCACCATCTTATCCTTGGTTCTTCTTGTCTAACTTTTTTCTTCGCCTTCTCTTTCAGACGAATAGTCATTACCAATAGCCGGTGTTGGGTGACCACACTCTCCCCTGGGATAACCTTACAGTTTATGCAACTTTGTCTATCTATGCTCCTTGTGAGCAGGAAGTCTATTTGAGTTGCATTTGCTCCATTCCGAAAAGTTATCAAGTGTGAATCCCTCTTCTTAAACCAAGTATTAGCCAAAATTAAATCATATGATTGGGCAAAATCCATAATAGCTTCACCACCGGCGTCCCTCTGCCCATACCCAAAGCCTCCATGGACACTCTCATAGCCATCTCGGCTCGCCCCAACGTGCCCATTTAGATCCCCTCCAATATATAACTTCTCTGAGTGGTGGACACCCTGCACCACCTCGTCTAGGTCCTCCCAAAATTGTCGTTTCTCTTCTGCATCTAAACCCACTTGGGGAGCATAAGCACTGATAACATTCACAATCTCCTTGCCACATAGCAACTTCAGCCTTATCAATTGCTTCTCTTTCTTCTTCGATCTTCTTATTTTACTCTCTCCTCTCTATTCAATTGCTTCTCTTTCTTCTTCGATCTTCTTTTTCTCTCTCCTCTACTTCTCATCTTCTTTTGTTTTTCCTCTTTTGGAGATTTTCATTTTCTCAATTCGCTAGTTGAATTTTTCTCTCTGCGATCTTTAATTCTTGACTTTGAAGTTGATTGTTTACTCAATTTTATTTTTTCCAATTTTGTTAATTTTTAGTGTTTTGATTTTTAGGATTTTCGTCGTTTCGGATTTTTTGTAGTTTCTGCAATGGTGAAGAAGAATAGTTTGGTTTCTGGTGATGATGATGTTGATGTTTCTGCTCTAGGTTAGTGTTTGTACTCTTTTTTGTAAATTTTTCGTCGCTTTGCTCGGTGAGATGGTCAGAAATGGTGGAATCGGCAATGGTTTCAGTGCTATCAGCGTCGCTAGCGATGGTTCCGACGGCGAATTTTGATTTGTTTGAGTGATTGTACTGTTTTTTCATGACTATTGTCAATTTTGTATTTATTTTTGTTGATTTTGATACTCTGTTTTGCATATGTAGCTTAATCACTTTTGTGAAAAAAGGGTCACTTTTATGAAAAAAGGGGTCATTTTTGTGAAAAAAAGGGTCACTTTTGTAGAAGAAAAAGGTTCACTTTTGTACAAAAAAGGATCACTTTTCGCAAAATGTTCGATGTACAATAAAATTATTGTAAACCGGAGCCATTCAAAAGTATTTGAAATTGAAAAGGCCTCAGAGAGGCATTTTGACTATTTTTTTTAGTAAGAAGGGTTCTATATAGTAATATTCCATGAGTTAATCTGATCTCGGTTAACTGACTAGGGCCCCGTTCTTTAGAGCTGTTCTTCTCTGCTGAAATCTGCTCTACTCTGCTGATGCTCTGCTGTGCTTCAATCTGATCTGATCTGCTCTGCTCTGCCTTGCTCTGCTTAAAAATAATACTTAATATTGAATTATTATAACAATAATTAATATTTAATAATAATAATAATAAATAATTAATATTTAATAATATTATTATTAAAAATTAATATTTAATAATATAAACAATAAATAATTAATATTTAATAATATTATTATTATTAAAAATTAATATTTAATAATAAATAATAAATAATAAATAATTAATATTTAACATTTAATAATTAAAATAATAATTAATATTGAATAATAATAATAAAAATATTATTATTATTATTATTATTAATATTTAATAATAATAAATAATAATAATAAATAATAATAATAATTAATATTTATTAATAATAATAATAAATAATAATAATAATAATAGTAAAAATAATAATGATAATAATATTTTCTCAAAAAAAAATGACAATAATAGTAATAATAATATTAATAATTTATTTTTTATAATATAAATTAATATTTAAAGATAATAACTTATATTTAAAGATAATAACTAATATTTAAATATAATAATAATTATTAATTTTTAATAATAATAATAATAATAATAAAATAATAATTAATAATAATTAATATTTAATAATAATATTTAATAATTATAATAATAATGCGATAATAATAATAATAATAGTAATAATAATAAGGAAAAATTAGAAAATAACACCCCAAAATTATCACGATTTTGATTATAACACCACAAAAAAAAGAAACTTTTATTATAACACCACAAAAAAAACCAAAAAATTGGTTTCACCACCACTTAATTTTGCCATCCAATAAAACCGTTAAGTGGGCCCCACACAGTACACGTGTCAATCAACTATTGGATTATAAAAAAAAATTATTTTTTTTTAAAAAGAAAACCCTATAATTCTAACCTAGCCGCCGCCGCCACCACCGGCGCCGGTTCCCACCGCCGTCAACCGTACCGTGCCACGGCCATCACCCCAACCCAGCCTCCATCGCTGTCTCTCCAACTCGAAATTGTCGCCGAACCACCAGACTCCAACCCAAACCAGCCCAGCCCCCAACTTCGTTTCCCTGACCTGAATCCACGCCGAACCACCCAAACCCAACCCTAACCAGCCAATCACCGACGCCGAACTCCTCTACCTTACCCAAAGTCGTCGTCCAACCGCCGAAACCCCGACCCACACCAGCACACCCATACCCAAACCCACAAAACGCCCTACTCCTCTTACCCTCACCTGAAACCAATTCAGGGCTGGTTATTTCGTGGGTACGGTTGGGCTGATTTTAACGGTCGAGGGTGGTCGGTTGGCTGGTTTTTGTGGGTCGAGGGTGGTCGGTTGGGATTGGGTGACAGTTGTGGGCTGGTTGGAGAACGGCGGTAGGAACTAGCGGCGTTGATGGTGGTTGGGTAATTATAAGGGTTTTCATTTTTTTAAAAAAAAATCTTTTTTTTTAATCCAATACATAATTGACATGTGTATTATGTGGGACCCACTAACGGTTTTTTGGATGAAAATGTTAAGTGGTGGTGAAATCAAAATTTTTGGTTTTTTGGTAGTGTTATAATAAAAGTTTTAAAATTAGTGGTGTTATAATCAAAATCGTGACAATTTTGTGGTGTTATTTTCTAATTTAACCTAATAATAATAATAATAATGATGAAATCTGATCTATTCTGCTCGACTCGGCTCTACTCTGCTTCAATCTGCTCTGCTATGTCCAAAAGCTCAAAAAAACAGGACTTAGGTAATTTGGAGTAATGGAGGGAAAGCAACGAGATCCCTTTCAATCTTCCCCCAAATTGTCCTAATGGAACTGAACCCCTTACGTTATGGTTGGATGGTTTTTTTTTTTTTTTTTAGACCAAACTTATAATTTGATACATTTTGATTTTCTTTAAGGTAGGTGAATAAATTGAGTGGGTGAAGTCAACACCTTTTTTTTTTTTTCCTTGTCTGAAAATTTTAACTACTAATCTGTATCCATGAATTTTCAGCCCTTTCTATATTATTTTACAAAATGACCAAAATTTCTCTAATTTAAGCAACAACATTATTGTGAGGGGATCTCCATTGTTAGTTACGTTTGTTTTTTTAAGAAAAAACAAGCAACTTTTTCTTTTGTTGGAAAAATAAAGTACCATTAACTAACTTATCAAAAATTAAATATAAAAATAAAACCAAAAACATCTTCTCTTCTTTTTGTCTTTTTTTCTTTTCAACTTTGGTGGATGGAAGATTTGCTTTTATAATTTATACTTTCCCTTTCTCTCGGACCAGGACACAAGGATAATTATTTAGTACTATGGACAGCAAAATCGTGTTAGACAAGAGTTGTTCCATAATATAATTTTGATTTAACAACTATTTAAGAGGCGATAAAATAAGTTTTATGTATTAGTACAACGTTCAATTAATTTGATTTTTGATAATAAATTAAAATGTTATTTTAACTTACTGTATAAATCTTTTTATAAACTTATTTTATAAAAAAAAATGTATATATATATATATGTATATATATATATATATATATATATATATATATATATATATATATATATATATATATATATATATATATTTTGAACAAATGGGATCTAATTTAATGCTATTGCTAGTTTACTACCACTAAAATTGAGAACAACTAATGTTTTTTTTTTTATTGACATCAAAATTCATTAAATTAAAAGTAATTTAAATAAAATCAATTACTGGACCTCTCATAGTAAAGTGAAACTCTATACACATGCTCGACCAAAAACAATTTGCAAATTTCAAGAATTATTCATGGTAAAAACATTGATCTTCCTAAGTAATACTCTGTATTATTATTTATTTTAAGTTTGTATTATATTAAATTTGTTATATTAAGTTTCATTTTAAGTTTGTTATGATAATAATAAAATAAATTTTATTAAATATTCTATGAAAAATTATGCTTAATTAGAATGAATGATATGATTGTGTGTTCTTCTAGAGATACACAATGATTTATATCCCTTAAAGTTAAAGTGATTGCCAAAAGTAATAAGGATACATATTTAGTGATCTTGGAAAAACTTAAACAATTAAAGTGATGTGCTTTTTGATTAAATACGCATAATGACCTTTAACAATTTTGGGATAACATCCATTTAGTCTTTTATATAAAAACCTTAATTGTATGACATAATTGTAAAACTTTTTAATGATTATATTTGCATCACTTCTAAACAAGACCTCTTTTATTTTATCAAATTTCTTCGACATAATGTTTTTAGACAGCTTGAACATGAACTCATATCATTTTACTTTTTTTTGAAACAAAAAGGTACACAAGAAATTAGAAAAATCTTTTTCTCAAGACTACTATAAAGCATACAACTATACATGAAATACATTGACAACATTGTTGCATATATTGCATATATAATTAGCTATGTTGAAGTGTATATATATATTTTTAATTCACTTAATTTCTTTTGTGTTATTTGTCTAATTAAATTCAATTCTAGCTAAAGCATACTCCGCACTATGCAATTTTGTATGCATGAAATGCATTGACAACACTGTATATAACTATGCAATTTTTTATTTTATTTTTATTTTTTTAATTTTTTTTTTATTTATGAATTAGTGGGCATACCAAATCATACTATTTAGTGAAAAAAGTTGTGCACTTATAGACATGGAGGAAATCATTATTCATTATAGATTTATTGGGGATGTGTTCATTTTAACTTTTTATAATAGTAACTTTTAAATGTCAAAAGATTAATCTTCAATTATGTTCCTTTTCATGCTCAATTGGATCAATTGATTGATAATTTAAATTTTTTTTCATGCATGCACTTGATGAGACGGAAGTGATTGAAAAGCTAAATTGATTATTTGTGCGAATTATCTTGAAAACTAGGTGGTTTCAATTTATTGGGCAAGTTAGTTCGTTACAAAACGAGGAGTACGTGTTATGAAATCAAGTAATTCAAATTATATCTATAAGTATTATTGTAAGTTTCATGAGGAGTAACGTGTATGTATGGAATTAATTTGTCATCTAGTAATTATTTGTAATTCTATTCATTTTGGAATAGGTGTATGATGACTATGATCCTTATGTTACATGCTTAAGTTTCATTGTTATTGATTATTGACTTTGAAAGAATCATCATATGTGATTATTATGTGAATATTTGATCGAGTTGTTGCTCCGATCTTGTATTAGAGCATGTAGACGGGCAAATGATGTATATTTCAATCTACCATCATTTAGTCTTAAGAAATTAAGAGTAAGAACCACCACTATCTAACCAATTAAATATATTTTTTTAGATGTGTGCATAGATAACGTCTTATAGGTTTTTTTTGCAGAGTATAGCAGCTCAAAAGAACAAGGTCTTACATGTGAAATGAAGTGTTTGATTAACCAAAAACAATTATCTATTCAAATTGTATTACAACCCTCTTACAATCATTCAGTAAAAAACAGATAGCGATTATCTGTCGAGTAGATAGTCAAATAATTATATTTTGATTTTCTGATTTTGATATCCAACAATCAGAGACAGTTACAGGCATGCTAACTGCTATGGCATCATACCAACATGATAAAAACAAAAAAATCGAACCCTAGATACTCTTGATTATTTCAAGTAAAACTTTGGATACACAAACATTATTTATATAATTATATTGCCAAAAAACCGCTTTGAAGGCTAAATTTTACTATGGATTATATTAGCACAAATAATAATGCAAATGAAATTATGGAACATGGTACATTATTACAACTTTAGTTGTAGACAGAAGATATAATATATAGTTAAATTGTCAGAAGCACAATGATTAAAACAAATCAATGAAAGTGCTCAAATTATGGATCTTGTCTTGCTAAAATTGATAAACTTTTTTTTCCCTTTTTGGCAAGTGTAAATGAACAATTCACCTAATCCGTATATTTGTAATTTACTTTTTGAAAAAATGTGACACACGAGGTATTGCTAATTAGTGTTGTGTAAGCTTTATAATTAGATTTATCTTAATTGCTTAAAGGTTAAGTTTCTCAACAATGCAAGGGCAATGTTATTTGGTGTCTTGTCTGTTGTTTCATTCAAAAGGTGTATGTATAATTTGATTGAATTTGGACGATTTTACTGTCGACCTCTGAAAGTAATATATTAGTCACGTATATAGTTTTGAAATGCATGAAAAAAATTCATTTCTTTCTAATTAATGAACGGAAGTAAATTATAGTTTAAATTTAAAACAAATTTACTTGATACATTTACTCGAAAATTATGCACTCCTTTTTTTTATTTTATTTGAGAAATAAATGAGTTTTTATAAGTTTAGAGTTTACAGAAGAATAGTATCTTATACATATATACAACCTAATTTTACCAATGAGAATCCACCATATACATTTTATTCCTTGTATAATTGATCGTTAATATTTGTATAATTGTATGTGGGTTACTAGGGAAGAGCGAAGAGCTAGGGAACAATCTCGTGATCTCTATATAATACGTATTATAAAGAGGTAATTTAGCAAGGCTTGGTCTAGTGCAAAAGTTTGTATCTTACAATTATGAGGTTGTGGGATCAAATCCCATTATCCCACTAGAGGTACTTTGGGTGGGGATTCCCTTACCCTCCCCCCTTCCAAAGTACTTAGCCAACTAACCTAGGCCGGGTGGACCTGTGAAAGATTTCGGATTGATAGGGCCCTTTCTTTATATTTTTTAGTACTTTATGTGTAACTTTTTTTCCGAAAGAACTTTATGTGTAATTTGATATATTCTACTTATAATATTACATTAATTTGTGCAAAAAACAATGTTTTATATTGAATCAATTATTATATAATCCAAACCCAAATAATAAATAAGATGATAGTAATAGGAGTGTCTTGGAAAAAATACCTGTTTATTCTATGAATAATATTAGCAAAATCAAGAACTTTCCGGAACAAATTCGATCACCATACTCGAATCATAGATCTGTCCTCCATCTGTTGTGCTGTGGTTTGGAACACACTGACTTAGAAGCGAAATATACCACCAGCGGTAGAGGTTTTCCAGTGGCGCACGCCCCCCAAGTTTTACACAACGACCTTTGCAATTCGTGTACCCGAATCAAAGGTTGGAATTGCTCAAGAACTGTTCAGATCTCAAAAGGGCAACTTTGTGTTTAATGTGTTTAGGGTTTTTGAAAGTTATCTCATTGAAGAGGCTCTAGTTTGTATTTATAAAGTTCCAATACAAGGAAAATAATAAATCCAAATAAACTATCAGTTTCTGTTGTGCCCGTCTAGGCCCAACTGATAGCCACTCCAAACAGAATCTGACACACACGGTCATGTAGAAGAGAGTACGCGACTGTGTAGACATGTTCGTCTACAAAACCACACGGCCGTGTAGAGTAAGGTACACGACCAAGTATATTACACGGTCATGTAGTACAAGGTACATGATCATGTAGCGGATAGTTGAGTTTTCAACCAAGGAGTTACTCTCACCTGTTCGGTCGGACAAACCAACCCGACTCAGTCTGAGATAAAACCTTTCCGGTTGCATTACTAACTCCAACAAGGAGTAGTTCCTAAAACATCACCTCACAATTTATTTTTACAATTTTCATCTATAGACCGGAAGAATTTGTATATATTTTGAATAATTTCAACATTTTATAAAATATAAGACATAATTCAATTCATACATTGTTTGATGACAATTGATTTTATTAATATAAGTGGTTGGTTATGTAAAGCTAAAAATATTAGCTGGTACGTACTTTGGCACAATAGCTCATGCAATTTCTTTTGTGTGGGAGTTTGATGACAATATGATATAAGTCATAGTATCTCCAATTGAACTGTCAACCCATGCAATATTATCTAGCAGACATGAGTACTTATATATATACTTGTTTTTATGTCTTAATATTATTAAGAATTCTAGAAATATATATTTTTTTTTCTATTTTTTTCTTAACCCCACAAAAAAAAAAAAAAAGGAGCCAAAAAAGAAATAGGAATTCAATTTTAATTTGTGAAGTTCTCAATATTTCATTCCATTAACAATCATTCATACGCGCAATTTGATTTGTATCAAACTAATAATAATCTCACGTAAGGTTTATTAATATATAGCTAGTACATGTGGTATATATATGAATTATTGTATGCATTCCAATTAATAACCTATTATCTCAATAATAATGTTTATTTTTATTTATATATGGTGCTAATATACTACAAGTAAATGACATTAATATATATTAGCTTAGTACTCTTTACAAAAACTTATGTAGCAATGCATGTATGCCTATGGTTTATAACTTTATATGCATACGCCGCCAAAATAGTGACGTATGCACTGAGGTATATTTATATGGTATAAAATTGTACAAAAAGATAATTAAGAATATAAAGGAGTACAATATATATTAGACGTAGACAATATTAAATTTTGTTAAAAAGTAGAAAGTACAATATTAATAATAATATTAATGTTGCAAATCTCTACAAATAGTTTATAATAACAAATTAAATAAAATAATTTATCATCAATATTGCTTCCATCCATAAATAACTTGTGTTTTAAGACATGTATAAAATTGGAATATACAAGTATAGATCATTATTCAAAATTAATTAATGAGCACGTACTCTAATATGTTATGACATTTAATGTCACGTGGCGGGAATATTATGTTTTGACAGTTAATATCGTTAATTTAATCGAAATGGAGTTACATATAAGTATGTCAGATGAATATGTCAGGTTATTTTAGATTAGGTACTTGGAACCTATAGTAGTTGTTTAATTAGTTTAAAACACATGTCACTCTTTCATCAGTATTTAGCATTAAGCTCAAACGAACATGAATTGAATTTATTATAGATGCAAAAATAATCCTCTTGTCTTGTTTACTTATTAATTGTAATCGAATTTTTCCATATGCTTGGTACCATTGCATGCATATGTCTCAGATTTCTGATGTAAAAGAGCCAGATTATCAGAATGATATAAAAAAGGCGTTTTATCGGTTTCTAGAGATACGACCCTTTCTAAAAAGGGTGTTTTATCGGTTTGCTTAGAGAAATGATACTCTATGTATACAATAAACACTACACATGGCTTATGTATAAGAAATTAATTAGTAACTGAAAATTTTAAGTTAATTCAAACATTTATTACTCTGACCATAGTATGATTTTGTCACGCAGTTTATTTTTGAGAAAATTGTCATGTCAAGCTAAACATTTTAAAACTAATATCCAATAAATAAGTAACAATTTAATCAAATAATGCTTATATCTAGCTCTTAAGAGTAGAGGTGTGCAGAATTGGACCTGGATCGGAAAACCGATCGGAATCGAATGGTGCACAGCCCTACCTACTTAAGAGTGCTTTTATCATTCATATCAAAACATAAGATGATTGTATGCATTTTTTTTTCTTCAAATTCCCATCACTCTAATTGTTTGGTGCTTATAGAAAATTTGTTTTGACTTATAGAAATGTATTTAGTGCTTAAATAAATTTCTAAAAAAAATAAAAAATAAAAAAAAATAATGCTTAAACAAAACTAGCCACTCTGTGGTGAAGAATACTACAGTATCAAAAATAATTTTATTGTTATGGATTGACTTAAATTTGAGAAACTATATGACAAATAAGAAAATTGATATTAAAAGAAGAAAATTATATCCCAGTGACATTCAGTGCATGGTACATACAATGACACGATATTGCACATGCATGCTTAATTGCTTAATTATATTGCTTGTGTTTTTCTTTAACTTCAAGCACACGTGACTTAGCTTACTGTACATGTGTGGTGGATTAATAAATAATTAAGGATATTACTTTTGATTAGGTTGTTGATTATCGTTAAAGCATTACGTTAATACAGATTAGTCTCTAATTGTTGACAAATTAGCCGTAATGAATATTATACTCTGATCCGTTGCACAAAATCATTGTTTCTAAACATGCAAGGTTAACAGTATTACAGATTGCTAATTAATGCTTCTTAAGTAAGTATTATAATATCTAGATCCATTGATTCCAGTCTATTCTTTACAAAAAAAAAAAAAAAAAAAAAAAAAAAAAAAAAAAAAAAAAAAAAAAAAACTCTTGTACATTAAAATCTGGTTTATCAATTAGTGGAAGACATTATTCTTGAGGCATATAATGTTTATTTGATACTAGTATTAGTTTTAGCATGGTTCTAAATGTCTAGTTACAATCAAGTTGAAGAGGATAAATTAATTGATGACTTGAATATTTCATACAATAAAATGGATTAATTGGTGGATTTGTTTTAGGTTCTTTACAAAAAATATCGTGTTTTCAAGGCTACTCAAAGAACAGAACTATGTGAACAAAAGTTGTTCAAGAATGGAAGAATTTGAGGGTAGGGATCCCTTACGGGCCTTACCCTTCCCCCCCTCACTTTCAAAGTGTCTGAATACTATTCCGTTAAAATAGAGAGAAAGTAGTTGACCAATGATCCGGATAGGCATGGGAGTCCTTGGGCATTGCTTGGGCCTCCTGATAGGGTTGAGAAAAAGATTCTGTTACGGCACAGTCAGACAGGTTTTTACCATTTCGCTCACGAGCAGAATCTTTTACAATTTTTTTCATTTCTTCACCGGGCTTGGACCGCCAGTAGGCTCTTCCACAGTCACAGAATCAGGCTTAGGTTTTGTCACATCAATTTCTGTTAGACTCAACCCAGAAACAAGATTGGACGTTATTCTGGTTCGTCTCCATTTTTGTGAAACTATTCCTCAAGCAAGGCAGCCGATAAGTCATCGAAAAGTGTGTGTGAATAATGGAATAGTTAACATTAGTCATTTTCAAGTTTCCCACGGTGATATAATATCTTTTCAAGAAATTACACGAGAACCCCGCGGTGAAGAAATAAGGAGATTCTTCTATATCAAAATATCAGTTGAAAAAATCATAGGCAAATTTTGGGGTCGCTGGGTAAGAATGCAGAGAAGAAAAAATAAAAAAAGAAGAAGCAAAAAAAAATGGCTCCGCCGAGTAAGATGCATTTCACCTCACTAACACCATCCGCCTATGCGCTTTAGTTTTAGAGTGTGTCGTTCATCCTTACTTGTTCCAAGTAAGCAAATAGGAATTACCTTACTTTAACGAGTAAGTGAATTGGCATTACCTTACTCATTCAAGTAAGCAAGTAGTCGAGTTCCTTCGCCTTACGAGTCTACAAGCCTTTCTCATTTCAGTGCTCGAGCTTGAGCTGATGTCAGCTCAAGGGGCCTTTAGTCTTTTGAAAAAAAAAAAACGTGAGGGTTGAGATACGGTCAGATTTCATCTCATCTCCCCCAAGAATGGAAGAATTCGGTGTGTTGTGAATCCTATGGTAATAAGGAATAACCACTGTCTTGACAACGATAATTTATTAATCTAACACAATTGAGATTACACATTATATTCGCCAATTCGATTTCAAAGTTTTACTCACAAAAAATAGAATTTGTGTATGTCGTCGTAATAGATTAGAACCATGTAACCTTATATTTACGCAATTGGCTTGCATTGGGGTACACACTAAAGACAAGGTGGGAGGTTGAAACCACATAAGTTTATACCCCAAAAATAAGAATTCAATCATAGTTTAAGGGTGGCAAAGCCAGGGAAGATTAGATATATAATAATTAGTAGAAAATAACGTAACCTACTTGAGAAATGCAAGTGTCAAGAATAATTAAAAAGAAAAGATTGTAAGAAGTTTATGTAACCCTATAACAAGATTATAAAATCAGATTGATGAGGTCATATAACCATAAGTCCATAACCCATTAATTATCAACCAATATATGCTACAAGAGCCAAGGATAGAAATTAAAGCTAATTGACTTTGTTGTTGGATGTATATAAATTATCAAGTAACTTTTTTTTTGAAAGATAATTATCAAGTAACTAAGATGAAGAAAAATCTACTCCACAACCCAAACGCAACAATGATAATATATGTCACATGACCCACACCCTACATGTGGAAAACTACTATACAATGATCAAATTCTAGAAAATCAATGTAAAACTAAAAAAATAAAATAAAATGTAATCGTGCCAACAAGGGTTTCACGGGGAAAGATAATCAACTACCTTGATTCTCTTTTATACAACAACTGAAAATCCACCACAAAACCACCCACTCACAACCCCTAAAAACTACCATAACCCACAAAATCATCCCAAACTAACACCCTAAGAACAAGCCCTAAACCTCCCTAAACACAACACCACATCAACTAAACGCCATCAACTAAACGCCAAAATGTCCAAGTTGTAGGTTAGTTTGACTCTAATACTAGGACAAACTTTATGTTAATGGAATATGTAAATATTGTTTAATATATTGAACAAATCATTAAGTATATATGTACTAAAAATATCTGAGTCGATTATACTGGTGCTTTAACATAACATACCCAATCTTATTATAACAAATAATACTCTACAAAACATAACAAGAACTATAGATATAATATTTTTCTAAGTAATGGGTTGTAAATTAACATTTTCATCATAATGAATAAAGAAACATATAGATATATAGCTAGTACTTCGTAAATGAATTGCTAGCTAAAAAAATAAATAAACACAAAGTAATTAAGTTATAACAAAAACAGCCACGTTCCACGTATCAAGAATTTTTTTCTATATAAGGCATCTACTATGTATATATTTCTTAGTAATGATTCATAATAATAATAATAAAGTCTACAATTTGCCGCGTAGGTTTTTCTTAATTTCTTTGATTTTCGTCGTTCAATAGTAGCATTTTTCATCCATGGCAATGCTTCTTAGATTGCAAACCAAAGCCCTTTGCGTCTGCTCTTTTCATTATCCTCAGCCTCTTGCATGATTCTACAAACATACTGTGCAAATCAAAGTAAAAATTCTCTTTAGTACATTAATTAATTTGTTTTAAAAACCTAACGATGCAACTTTGCATGCTTCAGACATAATCACATTATTTTCGAATAATAGAGAGAGTACTCACGATTATTAGTGAGATGATTTTTCAATACTCAAAGCATTATAATCCACAATTTATTACTCCATAGTATAAACAATCACAATCAAAAATATGCATGGCCTTTTAAAGTATGATACGGGTGTTAAATATTACTCGTAACAATTTATATATGTTATAATGGTACAAAATTGTACGCGATTGCTGTATATGAAATAATAATACTTCGTATGTACTAAGTATATAATAAGGTTGTTGAATTGACAAATTATGGACAGTTATTATGCAGAGTTTTAAGTATGTCGGCAAAATGTGGTCCATAAAACTTTACTACAAATGCTTTATTTGGTTAACTTTTGTTAAGTAAGCCTTTTATACAGCAAGTTATAAGCACAAGACACTGCTTTGAAAGAGAAGACAGCCTAAAAAGAGGAAAAGTTATGGGAATTAAAGTTGATTAAAGTTTGGATTTAAAGTAATTCCATTGTTTTACATATGCTTTGCTACTAGGTTAGTCCGTTTTTATTTAATTTCTTCTTTTTAATGTACTTGTAACATTTTATTAAAAATGAAGTGTCACGCGTTACTCAAACCGTCCTTACTAAGTCTGCCTATGATTGATATTAGTACCATAGAAATGCAAGAATTAGTGAAAAATGAGTCTCTTTTATAATTTTTTAGGCAAGAAATTAAAAATTGCATCGAGAATGGTAACAGAGAAAAACAAAGGGAGTATTATCATTCGTCACTACAACTAGATGTATAGAAAGATAAAAAATTTACTATACAAAAATAGCCATGCTCCTTTAACATGATGAAAATAAATTTACATGTGACTTTTTTAGTAATGGGATTATGACATCCATGATATTGAAATTCTATCTCCAACATTTGTTAATGTTATTGCTAATCCCTTTGAAAAAATTAATGAAGATAATTGTACATCAATTTGTTATTATTACTTATTACTCGTACCACAATTTAGCAAAAGCTTCTTATCAAACAAGCCAAAAACAATAAGTAGTACTAGTACAAAGAAAAGATATGGTTTTTGTCAAATAAAATTTCCTAGACCGACACTTTCATTTTTGGAGTCGAGGCAGTAGGCCAGTACATAATAGAAATTTTGTATTATTATATGGACATTCATTTTCACATGTGAAATTGCATGCATATTCATTACCATTCATTATTCTCCTCTCCTTGCGAGAGACCTTTCTTTATCACGAAGTATTTATATTAGAATTATAGATTTGTTTTTAGGTTGTTACTCATAGAGTCATGGAGAAGATATGATATGAATTCAAAAAGATTTAGGGTTTTCATCAATTTTTTTATTTGATTTTTTTTTTCCTTTATTTTTTTTTTATCTAAATCACTATAACACGAAAAATTACAGTGAAAAGTCTCTATTTGAAAAGATATATGTAAAGGCGTCGAAGAACACTGCTCGCGTCATGAAGTGGTAGAATTGGAGTTGTGCTCGATTTAGCTTAAAGATTATTAATATTATTATGGGGAAGTGGTAGATCTTGATTGAAAAGTAATGTAATTTTTTTTAATTCGTACGTGTTTTACAGATCTTGATAATTATTGTAAATGCCTTATAAATTACGAGTATTAAAATTGATGATACTATTTTTTTTCCATGAAAAAGTAGTTATTACTCCGTACCAATTACCAAACATACTAAGTATCAAATAGCCATCAATGTTAAAACATTGATCATTTAAATCATTTCTCGTAGGTCAACAATAAGAACAAAGAAATGAAATATCTCTAATGTATTACATACTTCAATTCCTCTGCTTTTTACTAGTTGACACACTTTGACTTTAAACTATTCACATAAGTTACTTTTTTTAAAAAAAAAAAAAAACATTCACGTGAGTTACTAAGACTTTCCTTTGTAATTTAGGCTTAAGAAAAAGTGTAGTAATGTGAGATCTTGTTAGATCGATTCTTCCCAATACATCTACCAAATAAATAACAACCTATATTATAATCAAGACATGAAAAAGAAAACGATATGGGATGCACCCAGGTTTTTAAATGAACCCGTGAACGACCCAGACTATGAACGGGCTCACCTTAAGTCCGTTCTATACAATATTTTTCGTATTATGATTTATATTGCTAAGTGAAAATATTGATGATTGAAATCATGCAATGAAAAACATCACTAGAGGAGAAATGTGTCAATCAAAATGAAACGGAGAAAGTAATATTTACTCAAAAAAATACTAAAAAGAAATTCATCTAAGGGAGCAAATTATATATAGAACAATATAAACTAGAGTAAATAAATAAGTTTATGATTGGAAAAAACTTACTTCCATGGGACATCCCCAACAAGCAGCCAATCTCCATCTTTGTCTTCATAAATAGGAATGTACTCAGAATTGTCTGCATCTTCCAATGCCTCTTCTGTTAATTAATATACAAAATTAATTAGCATCTTTATAATTTCCTTGTAATTTGGAGGATCAAATATCGAATTTATTTAATTAGACATTAATGATTAATGGTGCTTGAGATCATGGCTCAGCTCCTATATGCTTGAATGATAATTTTACTTGTAAACTAAGGTGTAGAGCAAAATGATTGCATGTTTTTGCTCATTATATGGATTACAATTTCATTACTGATTGAAATAGATTTATCTTAAAATCTCGACTCGTGTAAATGTTTATATTCACTTTGGTAACTAAACTGTTTCATCTTTTATACTTCATTCATTCAATTTTAATTGCAACGTATCTACTTTAACACTTGTTACTGTATGTATAACTTTGAATATTAACAAGTAAAAATTATAAAAAAAATAAATAAATGAATAACTGAAGTTTTAAAAGTATACACAAGACTATTGTTAGGTAAGTATCAAAAAAATCATCAAAGATAATCACAACATAGTGCGTGAACAATATAATAGTTAAAACGTTGCAACTAAAAATAAACCGATGAAATAGTTCATGTAAGAAGTAATATACGGATTTGGTGGTTTGGTCTTGAAACAATGCCTCGAATTCAAAACATCCAGTGTGAGCAGGATGTTCGTAATTTAAGCATAGGAAATTAATCAAAATATATAATTCTATTGTTTTTGCATGGACTTGCATACGGCTCTATGCACATGTGAAAGTAAATTAATTAGCTAATTGAAAAGGCAAACATCTTAATTAGCTAGCTAATCTAATCATTGAGACATTGACCTTCACCTAACCAAAATTTAAGGAGGGGTATAAATTATGGAATAATATACCTAGCAGTATATTTTAATGTATATTGAATTGAACTTTTCTTCTGAAAATCTTTATGTTCATCAATTGTTTATTAAAACACATTAATATATGTTATGAAGTATACAATATTATCACAAAAATGAAAACAACATACAAACAAACTTATTAGAGATGAAAAAAAAAAGTTCTAATATTTATTCGACAATAAAATGAGCCATATTTTCGAATATATGAGTATATCTTATCTTTATATAATAAATTAAGAGTCGGTTTTAAAGACAATAATGCTATTTTTCAATGAATTGCAATAATATTGTGCATTTTAATAAAGAGAAAATAACTTTTTATGCGTATAAATTTCACTTTTGTTGACATGTCATGATTATCTTTCTTTGCAGATTGGATAAATCCCGTGCATTTACTCTAGCTAGTACGAGAAATAATAAAGGATCGGAGTAGAAAATGGAGAAGTTACTTACTAATGCCAGAGCAGCTAAAGAGATTTTCAACAGCAGCAACAAGATCAGAATACTCTTGATAACAATTAACATCAATTTTCCTAAGAAAAGGTACACCATCCATGCTAATCTTGATCAACCTCTTAGAAGCCTCTTGGCATTCCTTTTCACTACCAATGCTCCTCCTCCTATACGAGCACACGGGCGGCCACCCGACTGCCGGGCTTTTACTACTCGCCACCGCCACTTTCTCGGTTCGACCACCACTTAGCTCAGAATACACCCTCTTCTTCTCATTACTTTTAACCTCCCCTTGGTCACATGAAACCCTAGTTCCACCAGGAAGCCCTAGCCTTAGCTCAGTGATCTCATGTTCGAATCCCGCTTTTGACATTTTCTTAGCTTAGCTTGCTCTTATTATGTTAAAGGAAAGTTATGAATTATGTTTTATGAGATGAAGTTGAATAATAATGAGTTCGTTCATAAAAATGGAAAACAAATTGGTTTTTATACAAAATGAGAAGAAAGGCGTGGAATGATCAAAGGACAGGTCAAAGAGTGGGAAGTGGTCGGTCACATGAGAGGCAAAAGTGAGCCATCCTTTGTGTTAAGGAAAATTAAAATAATAATTTATTTATTTTTTTATAATTAAACATATGTAACAAAACATATAAAATGCTAATATATTAACTTATTATAATATAAAGTTTTAATTAGAATGCGTGGGGTACAAATAATCAAGATCAAACGGCTAATATTCTCCTGATTAACTGGTGGAAGTTTGATTAGGACGAGTTTGATATGGTGGATGGAAACATAGCATGTGGGTTTTTGCCTTATTGTGGGAAGAAGTAGGGTATATCATAGCACAAATCGTGGACATCCATCATGTATTCGTGTCAATTGAATGATACATAGTTATATCATGCATCTTTTTTGTTGACACTTACTACTCCTAGACTCCGATCTGTTCCTAAATACTTATAACATTTGTGTCTGCATATAGTTTTATAATGATTTGTCGATAGTACATAAAAATGAATTGAAAAAATATGCAAGTCGAGTTAATATGAAGGTGTTTTAAATTGTTTGTGGGAGAAAAAGAGAGAGAGACGGATAACAAATAATTAGTACAAGTGAAATTTGTGAGAGAGTGGTACTTTGGCCTTATTTGGTAAAAAGCTAGCTTTCAAGAGAGCTTTTAACTTTGTTGAGCCTATTAGAGATTTGACCATAATGAAAAAGGCTAATTTGTGTGTTTCGTAAGCTAGCTCTCGGGCTCAAAACATGAGCTTTTTTGAATTAGGTTATTAAATATTTTACATTTATTCAATGCAGTTAGTCAAACCTGCTAATACAACTAGTTATTCAAAGAAAGTTACATCAATCAGGTACTAGCTAATTACCAAGCAAGACCTTTTTACATAATGAATTAGTGTAAGTGAGATTGGTGAAAGACATAAAAATTAAAAAAATAGTAATCCCAAATCATATAAAAAGTGTAAAAGTATTAAAAAAATGTACAAATGTGATATATATTGCGAATATTTAGAAACAGATGACAGTGATTAGGTTTGAATAAAAAAGTAATTATAAAAATGATAATAGTGAATTTCTAGTCTAAGTTGAGTAACTTATGATTTGAACTTATTGTTATAGCCAAAGTTTATTGGCTAATTGGCAGTACCTTATCTAGTAGACGTTTTTTAAACCGATAAAAACCCTAATCACCAAGGGTAGCTAGTAAAACTAATAACTTCACTTAACTATGAGTCTATAAAATATATTATATTTAATGAACTCTCTAAAAAAAAAGGTGCACCTTATTAATATGAGCAGTACATCAAATCATAGCAAAGAAAGTGTTTTAATTATTATAAGTTGTTCCATAATCTTCTTTTCACACACGATTTACTATCATTATATTAAAAATAAAAATAAAAAATAAAAAAAAAAAACTCCAGTTGGAATTTGACATAGTGTATGATAGGTCTAAATAGGCCAATAGACAAAATGGTCCGAAGTAATAGACTAAACGTTTATAAATAGCAAAAAGTCTTAATCCATATTCTCTGGATTAGACAATCTGGTCCTTCGAACAGTCTCACGCACCCATAACGTGTGATTAGAATAGCCTCGTTTTAATTAATCTAAGCATTTTGATTTGACTTGTTTTAGTATTAGTTGTTTTGATTTGACAGTGAGTCCAGCTCTTCACATTGCAAAGAATTCAGTTTTCCATGAACGAACGAAGCACATAGAGGTCGATTGTCACTTCGTTCGGGATGCAATTAATGATGGCTTGATTTCTCCTAATCATGTTTCGACTAAGGCACAATTAGCTGATATTTTAACCAAAGCTCATGGCAAATCACACTTCGATCATCTACTTTTCAAGTTGGGCATTTCAAATCTGCATGCTCCAACTTGAGGGGGGGTAATGTGATATATCGTAATATATTCTAGGAAGATATTTTCTCCTAATATTATCTTTTGTATTTTAGTTAATTCCCTAATATTCTAGGATATCTTTTGATTCTAGGTTAAGGGAGATTGTAACTTCTATATATATGGGTGCCAAGATTAATGAAAGCCAAGCCAAACAATTATATTTTCTCTATAATTTGTCAATTATGAAATAAAAATGCATCAATTCTCTAGATGTGTGTTTTATTGATAATCATAGTAGACATCATATGACTTATATTAATGAATGATGATTACGCTTCTTATTCTTATTGTAATAACATACAACTATACAAGTAATAATAATGCCAGTATAACTTGATTTCTTTAATGGAAAAATATATATACAACCCTAAGGGTTGCATATAAGAAGCTAAAAATGGAAAGAATTGAGAATAAACAAACATTTATTACACCGATTTACTCATGAATTGTTGATAAATTTCCAACTTAATACTAAAAAAAGAAGTATATTAAATGCTTATGGGTTGCATATAGCATTACCCTTCTTTAATCTATACTTATATATTAAAAACCGTTCCTAAAATAGAATATGTTCCACGTGTCACCTTTTTTAAGTTCAACATATCAACAATATGCGCCATATGTCATTATAAACATGACATGTCATTATCACATGTATTAGGTTTGCATCTAAAAAATACTTATAACAAAACTTGAACTCAAGACCAACAAGTCTTAAGTTAAGAGTCTTACCATCATAGCCATTTGTTAATTGTGTTTTTTTTATCCAACAAAATTATAGTTAACTTTGATAAGTTAATTTGCGTCTTATTATACTATTTGTTTCCATTATGTAATGATTGAGTTTGATAACTAAAAAATGTTTATAACAAAACTTAAACTCGAAACCAACAAGTCTTACTATCTAAACAGCCGAATTTGATTGACAAATTAAACAAGTACAAACTAACGACCCGGTGCATCGCGCGGGCCACACACTAGTTTCCATATTATAACATATGTAAATTAAGGTACGTAAATTACACGGGGTTCAAACTAATATGTCTACACATAACACATTTATAGTGAACTAATGAATGTGAATACAAACCTACAAAGATTACATTAATTATGTGTATTCTGAATTAGACTATTTTATGTAGGTAGATTGTTGTCTTGGTTAAAAAGTTTGACCTTGAAAAAAAAAAAAAAAAACTCTTTAACAACTATAGGTGCTTTGCGTGCTTCTTGTTAAAAATATCATCACAAATGTTTCTTCAAAATCTAATTACTAGTTTTTCTGTGTGTATTCCTACAGTTTGACAAAGCTTGGTGCTGCGTTGGATTCTAAATCGTGTTTTAATTTGTGGGTTAATTCAAGCACGGTCGTCTACAATATTATCGTACGTAAAATAATTAATCATCCCACAACCTGCAAATTAATGTGGCTAATGGTTCAGACCAGAAACCTACAAATCATATTAAACTGTAATAAATGTTAGTAGTGTATTTTATTAAAAAATAGACATAAACGTTAAAAAATACTCTAGGGTTACCGCTTATTTACAAATTTATTACTCGTATAAATTTATAAATATCAGTGAATTTAAAGAAACTTTTAAATTAATTATTTTATGTATAATTTTAATTTTAGTGTAGTTAACCATTGCATAACACCGTCCCGCACCAAAATGTATTCATGAACTTTCGTATGTGGCTTGTCACACGGTGCATCCAACCATAATTTATTTATTTGTTTTTTAAAGTTTTTTCTATCTCCTCTCCTCTCATTTTCTCTTTCTAACTTTCTCTCTCTAACCGTCAATCGCCGGAGCACCGACTTCCGCCGTCGTCATCTTCGTCTCTGCGTCGTCGTCTTCATCTCCGCCATCGTCGTCTTCGACGTCGAAGCTCCTCGATGCTCCAAACCCTAACATTTCCCCCAAATTTCAATAGATTCAGGTACAAATTCATCAATTTCATTCTAATTTCCTATCGATTTCAGTCACCTCCGCCTTTGCCGTCTTCGTCTTCGCACGCAAGAAGATCAGTTCTACCTGTGCAGATTCAAGGCATATAATCCCTTGGTTTCTTTATTACAAGAAGGAGATATAATAAGGGGAAGGTGGAGGGCCGGTATTGAGATCAAAAGGTGGGGAATTCATCTAATTTTTGAAAATGATGATGATTTTGATGGCTCCTCGAATGATTAAAGCCCAAACTATATTGCAAGGAAATTTGTGAAATGTGATTTCTATACTTTATATTAATTTTTTTAATCAGATTTTTTTGTGTGAAAATTATTCCATAACTCTGTATTGAAAGTTACGAGTATTACTAGACTACTTCGTATTCTTGTTATAATTTGGATAAAAAAATTATTATGCAAATTTTATGATAAAGGTCGGGTTACTAGATTCAGTCAGGGGTTACTATCTAGGTGGGTCAAGGGTTACTAGGTCAGTTAAGGGTTACTACATCCGGGGTTACTAGGTTCGGTCAGGGGTTATTAGGTCCGGTCAGGGGTTACTTGGACGGAGGATTTACTTGGTCAAGGGTTACTAAATCCGTTCAAGGGTTACTTGGTCAGGTCAGGGGTTACTAGGGGTCGGTTAGGGGTTACTAGGTCGAAGGGGGTACTTGGATGGAGAGGTTACTTAGGGCGTGTTCGGCAAAATATAGCTGTGAAGGTAGCTGTAGCTGTGGAGGTAACTGTTAGCTGTGAAGATAAATAATTTAGATATGAGTGTTCGGTAAAATAATGGTTGACTAGCTATTACATATAAAAATCAATATTTTATTTTTAAAACTATAGATTAAAACAGCTACCTCAAAAGCTACCTCAAAAGCTATCTCTAATTTCAAAATCTAATCTTTCTAACTTTTCATAAAAACTACCTCTACCACTAAAAACTACCATAACCACTACTTTGCAAAACACTCACATTTTTTGTTAAGTAGTAGTTTGACTTAGTCAAACCACTAAAAGCTACACAAAAACTAACACTGAACACGCCCTTAGTCAGGGGTTACTTGATCGGAGGGGTTACTTAATCAGGGGTTACTAGGTTGGTGGGATTACTTTTGTCATGTGTTAGCTGGCCACACCGTGTGGCCAGCCACACACAAAACCTCCTGAAATGTATTCTGCAGTGTGCTGGTACGGTGTATTTTGTTGATTTATTTATAACTAATTATTATTCTTTTGTATTGTGATTTGATTTGAGGATCTTCACTGTTTAGTTTGATTTGGGTCTTAAACCCTATCAAACCAAACCACGAACATACTAGTAATCTCACGAATAATGTAAACTTATATTTAGCTTATTGAATCGGATCAATTAACAAATTTATGTTCACAAGGAAGATATAGTTAATGTAGGTTTAATAAAAATTTAAAGCAGGAAATTCTCCATTATTGAAGGGTTGTTGGATTTTAATTAACACTATGGTCATTTAATGTTTAGCTATTGTTTTCTTGTAGTCATACTTTGTAAATGTTAACATAAATTTCTTATGTATAATTTATTACGTATAATCTAATCTAGTATATATAAATAAGGAAATATTGCGGAAAATAATACAACCTTTGGCCGGTTTTTTTATAATAATACAACCTTTGGATTAATTTTTAATAATACAACCTTTGAGGGGTGTTAATTTTAAACAAGACATAACCTGTTGGTAACTTGTTTTTGTAGGTCACCATAACACGTGTCATTGTTTTATTGGTTTTGTCAATTTAATTAATTAATTATTATTTTATTATTAATTTATTATTATTATTATTAACAAAATTATAAAAAAAAACCCACCCACCCCTCCCCCACTTCGCAGCCACCTTCTCCACAGTCCCACATGCAGTCCTCCCAGCGCCGGTCGGTCGACGCCACTACCACAAAAACTAGAATAAGAAACGCAAGATAAAGAACGGTTAACTTAGATAGGCGATCTCCAAGATCATATAGAACGCCTATCAAATTAAACCGTTCTATTTGATTTATTTATTATTTTTATTAAATTATAATTTTATTTTATAGAACGCATTTCATAGTTAATCGTTCTATTTGGTAGATCCAAAATTTACACTTACAATATAGATCGCCCCTTTTCGTCAACCGTTCTATATGTTTAACATTATTTTTTTAAAAAAAATTAAGAAAAATTCAACATATTAAAAGGCCCAAAATTCTAACCCTAACTCCTCTTAACTCCTAAAATAGCCGTCAATCCCATTATTCTCCATTTCTCCTTCATAACTTCATTCCCATCTTCATTTCCGATCCTCTGCTTTCACTTCTCCCCTCCTTTGAAATCCTAACTCCTTTCTCTTCTACCTTCATCCCTCAATGCCCTAAAAACTCCGAGTTGCATTAACTCCTTTGCGTCGTCTTCTTCATCTATTTACAATTGTCCTATCTTTGCATCGCCGTTGATGTTACGAAGAATCTAGAGATACAACGAGCCTTGTTTTCCAACCCCAACTCCAATGCAGTGCGGTGAGCGAAAGATCGAACCATTTAATCTATGTTTTGCTCTGTTAATGGTCGCAAGCTGTTGCGAGTTGATTGGTATTTAACTTTATCAAGGTAGCTTGTTTAATTCTCAATTATTAAATATAGATCTAGAACTTTTATCAATTGATTTTTATGTTATGATTTGGATTAAATTCTGATTTTTCATCTTTGATTTGTGGGTGTTTGGTGCAGCTTCACTATTTGCATGCACTATTGGTGGCGACGCTTTGGTGGTTGAGGTTGGTGGAAGCGCAGGATGCGGTGGTTGAGCTTGGTGGAAGCGCTGGCTGCGGTGGTTGAAATTGGTAGAAGCGCTGGCTGCAATGGTTGAGGTTGGTGGAAGCACGCGCGATAGGCTACGGTTGAATTGGTCAATTGGGTTTTTTTTTTTTTTAATTGGATTACAATTATTTCCACATTGATAATTTTTAAGTTATTAGTTAGAGAATTATTGTATCAAAATGTACTTCAGATGTAATTTTTTAAATTTTTTTTTTGGAAGCATGAGATGTAATTAATTAAATATGAAGGATAATAAAGTTTGTTTGAATTTGACATTTGATTTTGACTTCTACAATTTCAATTTCAATTTTATTTATTAATTGACGATATAGATTAGTATATAGGAACATCCATAATGCAAAATGATTTTTTTTTTTTTTAAAAAAAAATTGACAAAGAGAACGGTTATCTTTGGTAACCGTTCTCTTTTATTCATTTTTTATTAGCATATGAAATAGGAAAGAGAACGGTTATCTCTAGCATATAGAACGCCTCTTGCAATCGTTCTCTTTTCCCTTTCATATAGAACGCCTCCTATACCCGTTCTGTAAACTTTACACATCGCTTAGAAGAAGAACGCCTCTGAGGCGTTTTATAAGGCCTATTTCAACAGTTCTCTATTCCATTTTTTGTACTAGTGCGCCCAACTTTCCCACCGCCGCCGGCCGACCTACCCTCTCCCCTTTAACCCCATCACGCCACCCCTGCCAGCGAAACCCCCATCACCCCATCGCACAACCAACTCCGCCACGACCAGCACCACACCTTCAGCAGCACACGCAACAACACCACCAATTCGCACCTCTGCATCCCGCAATCACCGATTCTCAACCAACAACCAAAAGTTCGACCACCAACAGCAATTGTAAACACCATTACCCTGCCCACTTCATCTACTGCAGCCATTGCACCAACAAACTCCCTTGCTCTTCAAACACTCCTCGAATTCGAACATCCACACACATCAAACGCTCCAATTTGAAAAACCAAACACATCAAACGCTCCAAATCGAACAGCAGCGGCCGCGAGACGCTCCAATTCGATTGATTCAATTAATCCAAGGGCCGTGATTTCTTGATGCTTGTTGATGTTGGTGTTGATTGATGGCGATGAACGTCGATGGTGCGGTGGGGGGCGAGTTGGGCGCTGGCCGTACTATTGCCGGGGAGGGTTGCGTGTGGGGAAAGGGGAGAAGAGGTGGCTGCGTGGTGGGGGAAGTGGTGGCTGTGTGGTAGGAAATGGTGGCTAGGTGGTTTTTTTTTTTTTTTTAATTTATTAAAAATTTTAATCTAATGACATAAAAAAAAAAATTTATCACAAATTCAAATTCTGAAATTAATTACATATTAATTTTTTTAAAAAAAATAATATTTAGACCAATTACATTATGACACGTGTCCTAGGTAACCGATTTTAAAGGTTACAAGTTTTTTGTCTTGTTTAAAATTGACACCCCTCAAAAGTTGTATTATTAAAAATTAATCCAAAGGTTGTATTATTTTCCGCAATTTTTCCTATAAATAAAGTAAGCATTTTTCGAGAGCATTCAGCGCGCCACATCAGCAAAGGTATTATTTCGACCAATTAAAAATTAGATTTTTATTTTATTTTAGATTTAAAAAATTCACTCTCCACATAAAAAAAAGTTACTAATGAGATTTAAGAATTTTTCCACGTAGGTAAAAATAACGAATATTGATTTATTAGGATTTAAATTATTTATAAAACTAAAATTATCTTTTTTTTTAAAGAGCTAAAAATTATCAACGGATATTAAAATTTATATTATTTTAAAAAACAAACAAAATGATTTATAACAAAAAATAAAGATAATAGCATGAAAACTAGTTATGATAATGTACACATCATATATTTAATAAAACTAATAATAATGAATAAAAAAAACTATTAAACTTAAAATAATGAGCCTTCACAAAAAAAAAATGAAATTAACGTTCAATTGATAGAATCTTCAAGACCAAAAAAAAAAAATAAAAAAAAACATTTTCTCTTTATCTTGAAATAAAAAATAAAAATAAAAATAAAAAAGAACATTTTCTCTTTATCTTGAAATAAAAAATAAAAAAAATAAAAAAATACTAATCATCATTTATCATTTATTTGTCTAAAACATTAAGTATTGCATTAGCAAAGTTTATCATATCTAATGATAAAATTCCATCACCACTTTAAATTCAACATCATTTTAATCCTATATAAACCCATATAATGTCAATCTCACATAAATAACTAATTTTGTAGGCAAAGAAGCTTTTTATTTTTTTTTTTATTTTTAATAAGTTAAACATCTTGAAATTCTTGAATGCGTTGATAGATCATAGCTAAGAAGTCAAGGGGTGAGCTTAACTGTGCAACTTATTAACTAGCATAATTAGCTATTAAGGTCATTCATTTTCATCGTGTACATAATTTGTAAAAAGTCTGGGTAATTAAACAAATACATATAGCTTCTCATATTGCATTTTCTTTCGATTATTTCTTCAAGAATTAGTTTATTTTGTTGTTTATTTTAAACGAAACTTTTACAAAATATATAATGTTAATATAGGTGTGAAACTTTATAATAAAAAAAATAGTGGTACTTTGTATTAATAATTATTATTACGATTGAATATTAAATGTTAAATTTAACTATTAATAAAAATTCGTACATCGCACGCACTTACATCTAGTATTTTTAAAAGGCAAAGAAATATTACTATCAATAATAAGTCGCATATCACCTCCTCTATACAAAGTGCAAAGACATTCATTCAAATGAAGCTCTTCATATACAATATGTGTCCGAGCTATTAATTTAATTAATACATAAAATTTAGTTGTTCATTATTATTTAAGATATTAACAAGTATTTGAGTCATGACAATGCTTGACATAGGGTTAACAATTAGTAAACACTTAATTTATGGCTCAATTTATAATTCTTGTAATTAAATTTGTTATTTATATTGTCATTCATTACTTATTAATATTTTTTTTTTCAAACTAGAATATAAAGTATAACATAATTTGATGGTAAACCATTTATTGTTTGAATGGAAGGTACCTACTCAAATCTTGTATGAATAACTTTTATAAATAGGGTGCGTTCTATTCACCTGATTTTTACTTATCTGAACTTATTAACCCTTATTAGAACTTATTCTAGTTATAAATTAAATTTGGATAGCCCTAGTTAACTCTTATCATAACTTATCTGAACTTATTTTTCCTGAACTTATCTTATCTTAACTTATTAACACTTATCTGAACTTATCAACCCTGAAATAAGTGGAAATAAGGTGAACAGAACAGGGCCTTAAGTTGATGACATTCAAGAAATGACAAATAAAATGAGAAGTAGTGTGCCTTGTGGGTTGTGGCAACATAGACTTCATTTTGAACGCTTTTTAATATAGAAAATGTTGCATAAATCACCTTTTAAATCTTGTGTTTTTTTTGCATATAACCACCTTTTAAAAAAAATGTTGCAAAAGACCGCCAATTTAAAAATTCTTCACTACAAGAAAATAACCTTTTCGTAGCGATTATTTTAACCTTTAGTGTCGATTGTAATTGCGACAAAAAGCTTTCCCAACGAATGGTCATTCGATACAATATCCGCCGTTGCCTTAGCCTTTAGTAATGGTTTTCAATATGGCTGGGGTTGGCCTCAATAATCAATACAAAAAACTACATCCAATCGTGGTGATTATTGTAGCGATTATAATTGTTATAAATGTTGAACTCCTTTTCTTAAAAAAAAAAAAATGATGTATATGATCTTTACAATATTCGAACATGCAACCTCAACTCTTATATTAAATGTTTCACCAATAAGCTATGACATATTTTATATATTCTTTGTCAAACAATATTTATATATCTAGTGTAGAAAAGGCTTTTCGTATCGATTTTTGGGATTTAATGGCGACTGTAAATGATACGATTTCTCATAATTTTATAAATGTGCAAAAATAGTGTGGATATGTATTATTATGTTTTATGTATCGATTTTATATGGGAAAACCATGGCGATTGTAAAATTATACGATTTCCTTAATTATTTCACAAACATACTTGCATATTGTAGCGAATGTACAATCGCTACGAAAAGACAATTTTCTTGTAGTGCTTGTTGCAACTTACCACTTTTTTAACCAAATTCATCAACTTTTCTACATTGAATTGGTGGTAAGTTGCAACAAAATTTTTAAAATTGGTAGTCTTTTGTAATATTTTTTTTAACAGGTGATTATATGCAAAAAAAAACAAGATTTAAAAGGTGATTTTATGCAAAATTTCCTTTAATATATAGTATAGAAGATTTATAATGGTAACTTTGTGTATTGCACATTTGCACTCCATACAAATTCATTATATTTACTACCATCATTGTGAGAAAATTACTCATTATTGTATTAAACTAGCTTAGGCCCCGTGTCATGCACGGTAAATCTAATTTTTTTTTTTTTTAAAAAAAAGTAACTAAATTTAACAAATAAAATTTGATAAAACAAACACATCAAATATGTAGAAATTATATAGTCATAATCTATATTAAAAGTCAAAGCAAAAGATTAATATATAATATCATGAATTATATTAAAAAAATTACAGGGTGGTCAGTGTTACAAAGGTTACGCCGCACACAAAACACGCTTAAAGATTTAAGTCATGTTAATTTTAAAGTAATTTCATTAATATCAATTAAATGAATCAATTTTATTATGAAGTATATTGCTTTTTTGGCAAAATCTAATAAAATCCGGTTAAAGTAATTTCGTTAATATCAATTATATGAATCAATTAAAAGGAGTTGTACTAAGATTTTAGTTAAATGTGTATGGAAGAATTAAAAACATCAAATAAAAAGAAAAATATTTATTACAAAGATAATATAAAAGATTTTAAAGAATATTATTATAATTGTATTATACAAATATTCTAAAAATATTTTTTGCTAAAAAAGAAGGGGAATTTTGGAGGGAAAAAATAACACCAGGATATAACACGTATCACCTCTGATGTCTGTTTTAGTATTAAGTTATTATTGATAAATAAACATGTGCATACATAGATTTCTTAATATATATGATTTGATATATTATATACTCTTAATTATACTGTATACTAGGTTAAGTCCCGTGCCATGCATGGTCATAACTAAATTTTACAACAGATAAATAATAAATAATGGTGTTAATTCAACGATAATTTATCCAAAAAAATTATTTGTAACAAAATAACTTGAATTTTATTTATTTTATACCAACACTAAATATGTAAAGGTTATTGAATTGGATTGTATAAATAAATATAGGAATAGTAACTTAGAAGCTATAAGGTTTTATATGAGAAAATTAAAATATTAGCTTAGGTTAGTACCCATACACGAACTCATATACATTTGTCCTTAAATTGTTGACACACTTTGATCGACATAATATGAAAATTTAATTGAGTTTATTTTACTTTAGGATAATTAGTAATCAATAATCAACTTTTTAAATATATCTTTAGTGAGTAGTAGGGGTTTTTATTTTTTAAATAATCACATAAATGTTTAGAATAACTAAATAATTTTCCAATATATGTCGTGTACGAAGTATACTATAACAAACTTATTTTGTTCTTGTAAATGTTACGTATAATTTTAAAATTAATACAAAGTATGCTACCAAAATGATTTTTCTCTTTTAATTAAAATAAATTTTATTATCAAATGATAAAAGTTGGAGAAAAAAATTGATATTGATAATATTTTAATAATTTTGGAAAAGAATATATTGGGTAAATACAAATTAATCTCTGAGATACACAAAATTTATTTATCACATGACATTTTTGTAAATAAATCAACAATTTTTTCAATAAAAGCGGGTCCCACAATGGTGATAATTGGATAAAGTTGTTGATTTATTTACCAAAATGTCATGTGATCAACAAATTTTGTTTATCCCAGAGATTAATTGGAGCTTCCTCGAATATATTCCAATACATTATTTTTAATTAATGTTAGTATTTTTGTAACTAAAAGTTTCCCAGTATATTTAATTGAATATAATTGGATAAAATATGTTGTCAAAATACTAAAAAGGAAAGGAAAAAAAAAAAACGGGGAAATTTTTAACCAGAAAATGACAAGTGTCATTCCTAGTTTTGCCTTTAGTATAGGTTTATTGATTGATGATAGTTTTATAAATTAAATAATGATGATAGTTATAAATTAAATAATTTGTTGTTCCATATTTAGTAGGAAGACATATATGAAATTTCTAGGATTTTTTCATTTAACAAACAATATTGACATGGTATACTATCAATGAAATTAATCAAAACGGCAACAATTCCATAAAACAATATTGACATGAAACATATCTTAGCTAATAATTGAAATCACTGCATTTAATAGTATATCATTTTATAACATAACACACAAAATGCACATGGGTTCAATAAAAATTTTAATTAAAAACTACAATAAAAAAAATGAAAAAAAAAAAAAAAATTGTTTCAACTTCCAAAGCACAAATATTATTCCTACATGTAAATCTTAGAACCGAAAAATATATACGATCACAAAATTAAATATATGTGTATATAATTATATATACAAAAAAATTGAACTACTACTTTTTTTTTTTTTTTGAAGGGGAATTGAACTACTACTAGTATACATTAGCTTATTGTTTCTCGTTGAACGAACTACTTATTAAAGGTTATGGAATATAAATTAAATGGACCGACATGGGAACATTTATAATTAAGCTTAAAATTTTTTGGTTCATGTTTATACTACAAATCGTATTAATTAGGTATATGAATTATAACTTTAGTGTATGATTTTCCTGGTTTTGCATGTGCAATCATAAGAAAATATCAGCCATTTGTATGATTTGAGTAGGTACGGAGTATATCATCTATTCATTTTGATCATTGACTTAAAACCGTTAAAGCTGATTAGTTTGTTAATTAATTACTAATTAGTGAATCATTAATTAGTTACGACATTAAAAAATATACATGTAACAACTTATCTAAAGTTGTTGATTATTCATCTAGATAGTCATTGTGCCCTCGTAATACAATGGAACTGCATGTTGTGCTTTAACAAATTTTATTTATTTTTTTATAGATAAATTAATTTATTAGTCTTTGTATATTTATGTATTTCCCTAATTCTAATCTATATGTATTTCAAAAGCTTCTAGCCAAGAGTGTCCAATAGACTTACATGCATCTTAATGTACCATGCTCAAGGCATAATCGAGCTATGCCCTTTTTTTTGCTATTACATAAGGTTTTTTTTTTTTTTTTTTTTTTTTTAATTTTTTTTTTTACAACACACATATGCTTAAAGAGAATAAAAAGCAAAATTAGTGAATAGCTTAAACTTCTTTCGCCAGTTCATGGCCTACTCTAAAGAATAAGAGGAAGGATGATTAACATATACTTCATAGTTTAATTTGGTAGACTTGGTACTTTAGTAGACTACTCCACTATTTGTTACTAATTAGTTTTAGAAGGGAACCATGCTTTAGTAGATTTGTATGCAATGTAGGTTTAAAAACTCTATAGTACAAGATATACATTAACTAGTACTATCACTTAATTAGTTCATTATTGTCTTGTTTAGGGATATACATCACTTAATTTGGTATCATTTCAAAGTAACTATCAATCTACAATCATATCTAATTGTATATTATAGCTACTTATACTATTGAGTTAACTAGGCTCCTAATCATGAAAAGGAATATATTGTCATATCAAACATTACATAAGCAAAAATTAATCATATCCAAATGAGAATCTATAAGCCGATAACATCTAACCGATTGAATGTGTATGTTCATCGGAAATAATTAATTTGATTAAGCATCTATTATATCTAATTACTAATTACTAATGAAATTGACTACAAATAATGAAATTCCCATTTTAATTATGAAACGGAGTAATATTCTTGTAAAATGCCTCTTTCCTACCGAACATATGTTCCCGTTGAGTAGACATGGCATAGAAATTAGAAATACAAATAATTTGACCCTACAATATGGTTGCACGTGATATAACCCATAATTCTCCCCCCTTGGTATATATCGAATTATTTTTTCTAATACAAAAAAATATAAATAACATAATTATAAATAAGTAAATGAAAAAAAGACAACAATATGATGTATTGATGCCCCATAAGATTAAGAAGCATCCATATAGACCATATTAAGAACAATATGACAATAAAATCCCATGCATAAGATCTTGCTAGCCCTCTAAAATTTGTTTTGTTCCTTTATCTTCCTCTTTGTAATCCCTAGGTCATTTTAAGTTTGTTAGTTTGGGGTTAAGTTAGAAGACCCTACAATATATTTGGTCTGACCCAATATTAGTAATTGTGGCCGACTGGCCGGTACTCATTGCTTGGCTAAGATATTAAAATTGTGGTTATGGTAGGTCGTATTTAGGTCTTGTTCTATTTAATTATATGATTTTCGCTTATATGTTTATTTGTTAAAGTTCAAATACAGGATAATAACTAAAAATGTTAATATGGGTCTAGGCTGCATGCACCAGCGAACCAAGAGAAAGTCCACTTCACAAGTCCAAAAAAGGTTCTAGTCTAAAATCATATGGCAATATGAGGAGTAAGCCCTTTAGCCTTATAAAGTGATAAAATCTCTTTTCTTCAATCAATGTGGGCTGGGACACTTACATGTGGTGATACTTGAGCCTTTGAGAGGTCTATTCTTCAACACTTCCCTTCACATGTAAGATTTCTTTTTAACTTTGTCTCATGTGATTTTTCGAGCTAGAGTGCTTCTTCACTCCCCCTCACATGGACCTACTCTTGGCCCAGTGAAATCTAGCCATTTAGGGTCCCATATTGTGGGTCTAGCTTTGATACCAGGTTAAATACGGGTTTGAGCTGCACCCGCGAACCAAAGGAAAGAGTCCACTTCACAAGTCCAAAGGAGGTTGTATCACAAAACCATATTAGCAAATAGCCCCATAGCCTTATAAAGTGATTAACTCTATCTTTTTCAACCAATGTGGAACACTTACATGTGGTGATACTTGAGAGCTCTATTTTTCAACAAAAAATAAATTCAAAAAGATATGTACATGAAAAATAAGTTCAGATAATATATAAAGGTTACTCGTGATCAATTTAAAACTAAACTAAGTTCAGATAATATATAAGTGGTAAATCTGAAGTAGAATTGAAGTGCACCCCTTAGTGAAACAGAAGTGTTGGAAGTAGTACATTAGATCCTCTTTGCTTTGCTTTATTTTTACTTATTTTGGGAAAATGTGTTCAAATAAGAACTAATTAATAAGTTCAAATAATTAAGATAAGATCTACTATAGGTTGATAAGATTTGTTAATTCAATTATAAGCTAAGTAGGCCAGATTCTAATAAGTTCATCACGTAAGTCCAGTCAAATTCAGAATAGTACAGAGTATAATTAATTTTGTGCAAATTAATGATAATCAGTTGAATTAAACAAATCCAGACCTATTAAAATTAGCGATCGGAAGTTTTGATGCATCTACTACAACTTTCCAAATCCTCAACTTTTAATGTCTATTACTCATTCTTTATGATTTGGGATATATTTTGTTTATTAGCACGATTACTCTAACATTTCACAATTCAATTGTACATTTGTATTCCCTCCATAAACAATTGTGAATATTGCACGGAATTGAAAAACGATTTTTTTTTTCCCACAATATAAATCACAAAAGGCAATTAATGTTATGTAATATTGTCAAAGTTAAAACCTATCAACTAATATAAAATGGAATTATACCACAAAGTAAAAGAGAAAATAGTGAAAAACAAGAGTCTAGAAATGGGGATATAGTAATTTGAACGTGTCATATATGATGACCATTGATTGAGATATGAAATGGGTGGTTCGGGTTGAGAAATTTACGGTCAATTTTTGGTCCCCGGTGCATGTGAAACCCTCGTGGTCCTATATACTAATTTTGCATGAGAATACTTCATAATTTATATGACCATTTGCCTACCTATTCAATGTTTCAATCGTGCCTACTTAGCTAACTAGCTTAACTACAAATCTTCAATAGTCACAAATTTTGTTTCCATTTTCAGAAAAAATTGCTAATTAGTTTGATGATTGATACATGATGTGATGTCATTATAAATTAATACATAAACATATACTTTGTATAATGTAAGGTCAAATCTAAAAATCTATAATGCACTATATTCTTCTAGAAGTGCCCCCGTCATATTCTTCCTAATTTCATGCTTATCTAGATTATAGCTTTTTAATGGCAATTAACTAATGATATGTTACTAGATCCAACCATTATAAGCTAGCTAGCAACATTACAATGTTTTGTAAGGTTTTTAACTTAATCTCGATAATAATAGATCTAGAAAATAATTATATTGATATATCCTTTTGCATTAACCGTTAAAGAATATTTTACATAAATATAGAAGTAGAACATGAACATCCTTTCCTAAGAATGCATATTTTTAATTGCATTTTTTTTTTTTTAATATTTCTTCATCTTTAATTTATAAAATGGAGTGATTTACATCTTGCTTCTACCCAAAAACATCCTATTATGAAATTACTTAACATTTACGTTTACAAACAAATTATAAGTTAATTAAAGAGATAATTTTAATGCGGTTAATTATATGGTACAATACAGGATACAAAAATAATTGCACGTTTAAAGTAAAAAGAGATGAGTGAAAAGATGCACCACTTACATATTATGGGATAAGAGGGTTAAGGAGTTAAGGTAATTGCTAGAAATCTATAATCCTATAGATAAAGTGAAAGGGGGTTTTGGGTGATAAATTTCACTTTCCCACGATACCCCTCTCAATTTTATTTTTTTTGAAAAAAAAAGCTACAATTCTTTAAATAAAAAAAAAGCTTCCCTCTGAAAAGAAAAAACAGAGAATCGAGCCTGATATATCCACACACACGAATTTTCGTGTGTCACTTAGCTTGTAATATATAAAGTGAAAGGGGGTTTTGGGTGATAAATTTTTCTTTTCCAAAATATCCCTTTCACCTTTTTTTTTCTTTTTTTTTAAAAAAACTACCTTCACTTTTTTTTTTTTTTTTTTAAAAAAAAAAAACTACCATCAATTAAAAAAACTACCATCCTTTATTAAAAAAAATTAGTAAAAGCTACCTTTAAAAAATAAAGAAGTCATATCCTTCTATTGCCTCCATGATTTCATCAATTTTTAAACTCATTAATATTTTTTAAATTAGAATTTTTTTTTAAAGATTTATAAAATTAGAATAAATATATAATATTTCATGAAAAAAAAGGGAGAATCGAGTTATGTAGATTTCTTATAATGCACACACGCAATGTGCGTGTGCCTCACAGCTTGTATACATAAAGTGAAAGTGTGAAAAAAAAATTAAGAGGTGGAGGAAAACCAAAAATGTAAAGAATTTTTAGAAATAGTGTTGGTAAATATTATTGTTTGTATTACTTTTCATTTATTAATTTGTTTATGAATCATATATAATCACTCAACAAAGGAAATAAAAGTTGATAGATAGGTAAAAATGAGCCATAAAAACAAAGCAATGTAGCAACACAAAAAGTTTGTGGTTGAAGGAAGTTAAAAGATAAAACCAAAAAAGAGTAGACAAAATTAGAAAGCATCTTCACGTTACTTTGCATGGCAAACTTATCGTCAATTTTGCCATTGTTGTACGTACGGATATTTTTGTGGCTTTTATTTTGGTGTAGAATCTTCCATAAGCAGCAAAAATTTTCATCACAAAAAAATGTAAAGAAAAAGAAAAAAAAAAAAAAAGCAAATAATAACCATAATTTAATCCATCATGTCACCATTTTTTATGGTTCGTTGTTTATTTACGTGGGCTTTGCAATGCGGAATTTGTGGCAAATTTTACCACCTTCCATTTTTTATAGAAAAATAATTAAAAATAAAATCTTTTTTGGCATTTATATTTTGGTGCAAATCTTATTTTGTCATTTGTAATGATGATAGGTTGAATCGCCATGAACGGAGGAGAGTGAGAGAGTAGGGAGTATGTCTCCAATTTAGCCTTTTGTAACCCAAAAGAGAAATGATAAAAATCATATAAGAAACAATAAGGCTAAGAAAAGGGCATTATTTGATGTCTGTTTTGATTGGTAACTATATACTTTTTTTTTTGAAAACCATTGGTAACTATATACTTGATTTGAAGATTTTATTTTTTAGCTTTTAAGATATAAAATGTTCATGTCAATTAGTAAGCATAGTTATTTCGTATAATTACATGTACCACAATTGATTTTTATATTATGTGACTTTATATTGTGTGATTATTAAATAGATCGATGTAATCCGATTTCTTGTACGAGAGTACATTATTTAGCTTGAGAGATATTTAGATATTTGGTATTATCTGATTACCAAAAAAGGGAGTTTCAATTCAATTCGTAATTAAAACAAATTAAATAAAGCATAAAAAATTAAGGGATAATTTTATGGTAGTCAACCTACCATTGTACTAATTTTTTATTGGTTGATCTTGATTTTTTTTAGATTCCAAAATTAATTATAAATCATTTATCTATTTTTTAAAATTCATTTATTAATGTTGAAATAATTATGAAAATATATATAATCTCTTTTTTTTTTTTTTTTTTTTTTTGGTGATTAGAGAGCCACAAGGGCGGGGGTGAGAATCGATCCCATGATCTCTCTTAGAACCGGGAGGAGAGCTCTAACCACTTGAGTTATCCCTCACTCTCACTTTAAGAAATTTGAACATTATAGTATTTTTCTTTGGAGAAAAAAAAAATTGCATGTGTGAACACCAAATGATTAATTAAAATTTTTATCATAATTAAATTATGTTGATGTCTTTAAAGTAAAAAAAAAATTAAAAAAATAAAATAAAAACCTTACCTCTTGAGGTTAAAAAATTATTTCATGTGAATTATAAATCATTTTCTTTTGCTTTCTTCTGGACTCAAAATATAACGATATTTTGTTCATGATTGTTAGACCGATACTTTCAAAAATTTATTGTATAATTTGGTACATGTTACTTTATTCTTTTTGTTGAGAGGATAGTTATTATTCAAATTGGCCTACTAATCCTATTAAACACTTTCAATAAATATATATATTTCGGAGTATCTATAGTTCATTCATTACTATTTTAATAGTTTAGAAGTGATATACTTTATATTTTGAGTGATTTCCATAGATAATGCTAAAATAAAAAATAATTCCGTATATATGTCAGTTTTAAAACTATTTCCCGTGATACCGTACACATACGCTTAGTGAAGGTTTGTAAAATCCGAGGCTATAAAGAACCGCTAATACCATTAGCGGTTCTAATTTAAAGAACCTTTAACCATTACAAGTTGTTCAAATATAACCGCTAATGGTATTAGAGGTTCTTCAAATAGAACTGCTAATACCATTAGAGGTTCTATTTAAAGAACCAATGACCATTACAGGTTCTTCAAATAGAACCGCTAATGGTATTAGAGGTTCTTTAAATAGAACCTCTAATACTATTAGCGGTTCTAATTTGTGTATAACCGCAATCTTTATTAGCGGTTTATTACTAGCAAAAAACGAACTAAAAACCCGAGCCTACGTGGACGGTATGGTGGGAAATATTTTTTACAGCAACGTATACACGGAATTATTTTTTATTTTAGCATTATCTATAGAAACCGCTCTTATATTTTACAAAATATAAAATATATATAATATAAAAACTATATAATAAATAGAAAACATATTAAATATTTTTCCAATTTTTTCTAATCTTTCCACTTACAATACAGGTATCAAACATATGCAATAAAATAATAAATATATTTTGCAATTTGTAAAGGATTAAAACGTGTTATGATGTTATAGATTAACATTAGAATGTTATTTGCAAATTGGATAAATCTCGTGTGTAAGCAAATATTTACCCTATTTCTTAAATATAAAAGTATGACCTTAAAATCAAACTAGGTTCAAATTTGACTTCGATTTACCGTCTAACCTTAATTAATACCATCCAGCGCTAGTTGATCCAACCTTAGTTTTAGATACATATTTTAAATGTCAAGTTGTAAGGTTGGATAGAGTATGTCGATAGAATATTATCCTTCAATTTACGATAAATTTTGTAAAAAAAATGCAAACATAAAAATTATGTTTGTTATTATTTTACTATAGGTGTGTAAATTAATCCACAATTTTCAAAAGTAGCATATTATTCAATTTGTCCAATGTGCTATTAATCCTCAATATTAAATTCAATCCAAATTTCACACAAACAATTTTACTTGTTGATTTAAGATGCATAACGTATATAATTGTTTCATATTAAAAAAATTCAACAAATATATTGTTTTTCTTATAAAATTTGATCTAAAATTGATAACTGATGGTTAATTGCACATTATTTGACGTTATATTTCATAATAGAAATATCATTTATATTGTAAATATATAAGTATTAATCAATGAAAATCAATTTGATCCAAATTAATATTTTGAATAAACGTGCGAGTATGGATGATGAATAGGACAGAGCAATATAATCTAGGAGCTAAAAACTATGAAGTAACATGAAATGGAAACCCTAAAACATTCCAAATAATTTGTTCATATGTTGGGAGTGATTCCATTTAATGGTAGGGTGTTCGAAGGAGACAACGGAACAAAAGCTCAAGTCTTTTTCCCACGCAATTTAGGGCCACTTATCAGGTGGTCTTATAGCTTTTATTTGTCTTTATTGATATGCCAATGTGTTCTAATATGGTTTGTTCCAATGTAGATTTTTTATTAGTGGGCAATTTTTATGACAAATGGCTGAATAGCAACCCATGATGCTATATCAATGGCAAGTATACTAATTGGTATTAATAATGAAATAAAAAAGGATAACAAGCAAAGTATGTGTGTTACGTGTGACCTTACCCTAAAACAGTAGTAACATATCACATTATTTGGGCCAATTACATATACAGTAAACGCACAACAAAAATTGTATAACCATTTAGGAATAAAAATTGCATCTAACCATAAATCACGAGAATGGTAATATATTTGTGGGTATTGGGTAAATGTGAGAGCTTGTTATATACATTCGGGTGTGCCGTACACTCATGAGTATTTGTTCTCATTTTGATAATTGTTTTTCATTTTATCATCAAATGAAGAACAAAAACTAAGCTTAAGCTAGTTGGGTGTACGGTACCCGGGTGTACATAACAAATTCTAGGTAAATGTGTTACTCATACTCAATAACATGGTAATGAAATCCATTCACATAGAAGTGAATTTTCTTCATGAATTTCTTTGCCACTCAATACCACATTACATATGGTAATGGATAGTAATGAAATTTTACGAGGAACATGAGAGCTTAGAGATGACCTCACACACCACTGATATACTGTACAATTTTCTCTACAAATTTGCAAATTGATACATTACCATTTTCACTATTTATAACTGCTCACCAAAGGTGTCGTTAGGTCTTCACTTATTTGCTGATTTCCTTGATGACAACATAAGTTTTGACTAGTTTTGAGACAAAATACTGTGACACTATAATTTCAAATAATTGTGCATTTACTTTAGATTTATCTTACTTCCTCCGTTTTTTTATTAGATTTATTATTTTTCAAATTGCGAATTCCTAAACAATTTTTGTAGTAGAGAGAGATAGAGAAAAACAAAGAGGGCCCATATGATATGAGAAAAATAGATAGAGAGAATTTATTGACAAAAAGGAAAAGTGATGTATTTAAATTGAAACTTTCATGTATATATAGCAATGCATCTATAAAAAAAACGGAGAAAGTAGAATAATGTTTTTTTCAATAACATTGTTCGAATCAAAACATACAAGATACTTCCTCCGTTTTTAAATACTTGCTCCACTTTCCTTTTTCGGTTTTTTTTTTAAATATTTGCTCGATTTCCTTTTATTTGGAAAGCTTTTACAATATTTAATTTATTTCTCACCTAGTGAACCCAACATAAATTATATTTTATTAATTTCATATTCTCTATCCACTAATTCTCTCAACTACTTTTGTTTTTTGCAATTTTTAATTCTTTCAAGTATGGAGAAATGGAGCAAGTATTTAAAAACGAAGGGAGTAGTTATCAACAATTTAACAGCTAACTCAGCCATCAATCATACACTCCTTCCGTCCCCATTTTTTTGTTCCATTGCTAAAATGTTGGTCAAACTTTAAAAACTTTGACCACAAATTTCCGTTGTTCAACAAATAGTTATGTGAGATTTTGATTGGTTCATCTCATTGTAAAGTTAATTAATATCAATTTCTTATAATTTTTACGAGAATGAAAAAAAGATATAAACGTTTTAACACGTACCTTGGAGAGCGCGCAAAGTCAAATAGGACAAAAATAAAGGGAAAGAGGGAGTATAAACAATATAATGAGAAGCATCACTTGAACTACACACAAGTTTTAGATAATAAAGAATATTTAGGGCTATGGAAGGTATGTCGTTGGGGTGGGTCAATATTTTTTTGTCTCTTAAATTTGTATTTGGGCAATAAATTTCGTTTTCATGGCACAATCACAATTCACAAGTATGGGCTAAACGTTACAGCTATGTTGCACTAAGTTTTAATTGGGCCACAAAGCTTGTATATACCGTATTCCTTTATATATGTGGACAACGAAGTATATTACTATCACTAAGCTTGATTCACTTGATAAGTTTTCGGATTCTAAAGGTTCCAGGTTTGAATTTTTCTGATCGAGGGCTCTTGATTCTTTGCCCTGGATCGAAGGCGACAAGTTTGTTTGACGCTCATATTGTGGGTTGAGCAAAGAAACATTTGCTCAATGCACAACATAGAAAGGTTCTCTACCATTGTGTTGTGGCCGTCTATTGTAGAAGGGTTGTTGAAAATTACAATTTTTTCGCGCTCTTTTATCTTAAAGAAGTAAAGTGAATGAAATAACAGGGAAGGAAGAGTTGGCTTCTATAAAGGATAAAAACAAAGACACCATGTTTATTAATACGAAGTATATATGAAGAAATTTTTTAAATTAGAGGTTATTGGATTTAAATACAAAAATTGCAAAAAGATATCTCGTGAATTCAAGGTAAGCCTAAACCAGTTTATGATCATCGGAAGGCAAAAACATATACAGAAAATTTGATGTCACTGCTCATTATAAACGAGACAAGTTTGACAGAGCAGAATTATACTGATGTTAGTCAGTTAGTGCTCATTGTGCCAAGGCTACACCAAGTCTGAGATAGAGAAGATACAATTACAGCTCGCCCCCCTGAAACATGGACTGGGGGCAAGAGAAAACGAAGGGGGGTGGGAGGAAGAGATGGGAGAGTGAAGCAGCACTTGCTGTACCATCACAGCTTTCCCTGCATACATACAACTATACAAAATGACACCAAGAATTTTCATGAACTGCAGCTTCACCTACAAAATGCCTGATATGATCCTCTACTGGACAAATGGACGAATGACCAGCCAAAAGTTCTGACAAGGACAGTGCTTCCTGTTAGCCAAAAAATCTGGGTATGAGTAAGGTGACCATCTCATTTTCTTTGACGACAAATAGGGAGATTGGGACTTGAGCAGCTAAATTTTGGTTGATTATAAAATGCAGCTAAAAAATTATTAAATTCCCCGAGAAAAAGATTGCAGTCTTAGCAATGATATATTTTGCTCATGGATCTGTCAAGAAAAGTCCTAAAAACAATAGTGACATATGAAAGAAAAAAGGATGCAGATGACATGAATGCTTACAATGGAGCCATACTCCCTTATCACTCCAATTACTCAGGCTTTTTAATCAAACTCAGAAGCACACCGGTGGAAAGGCTCGTAGCCACAAAACCAAGAGATACTTCTGTTCCGACATGGAACCCTGAAAGAAAAGAAAAGGAAGAGAGAGAAATTAAACCATTCCTGATTAAACAGTAAACATAGACAAATAAGAGAAACCAGGAGATAGTAGTGTTAAACACCCACCAAAGTAATCAAGGATCATCTTCAGCCCAATGAAGCCTAGTACAACAGCTATGGAGGGCTGAACAAAATAAATTATAGCTGTAATTAGTACTTTAGACAGTCATAGACTCATAGGGGATGACTCTCTCCCAAATAAAAAATAAAAGAAAAGAAGATGATGCTCCGCAGAGCTTGGAGCCACGGAGGGGAAAGCAACAAACAATGAAAAAATCCAGAAATACATATGAAGTAGAAACCAAGCCAATAGTATCCTTTAATTACTAATGATATATCCATTGACCACATTTCTATTGGCACACATTATTCAAACTGCACAAAAGGTGAAAGAATACTTTGAATTCCTTTTGAGTTGACATATTTTGTTCCAAGCCTTCATCGGTTTTTTAGTATTTTATTTTCCTAATGAAGAAGCATTATGGTTATCAACATGCAGCAGATTACTAAAACAGCAAAACATAAGTCTGTATAATTCACAAAAAAAACAGGTCTACTGATGACTGGAAAGTTAATTCACCTGCAGGTACTCCAAATTGGCCATGCTTTCAGAAATAAGAGTATATAGCGATCTTAAACCTGAATTAAAATTAGAAGCATCAGTCATACTACTACTTTATAATTATAAAATAAACTAAAAATGTTAGCCACTCGATAAACTTGGAAGCTTTGCATTGCATTTATCTTTTCCAGCCTATAAGTCAATTGATACAAGTATATTATTTTATGGTCAAAATAAAGTTTCAGGGAAATTATCTACTTCGTATTATCTTTTAAACCTAGTTTATGCTCCTCCTCTCTCAGCCAAAATTTCCTATCCCTGTATATTGTTCTTAATTTTAGTTCAATCAAAATATCAAGAAATGTCTCTTTCTTTGTCCACCCTGAGCCCAAATTTTTAATTAGCATCTTTTTTTCCATTCCCTTGACTGCGCTTGAAGAAGCTTTTGACTCATTCATTTATAAGTTCAAAAATTATCTCAGATTATGTAGTCCAATCACTACCTATTTTTTTGTCCAATTAGGTTCGTAGTCTTCGGACTTAAAAGCTATAGATAATTTTCTCACTTTGGAAATGATTATTCTGTCACTTAAGAGTCTAATAGAAAGGTTTGATTTATTCAGACATAGCTTCCAGCAGGACCAGCACCATAGTTGCAACTCTAGTTACCATGCTAACAGACAGACACACACATACCTCAAAACCTTAGACTAATGTTGTTAAAATAGGTGGTAACCAAGGAAACATAATCTAAGCCAAGGCTATATCTATATATCATCAGGTGTTCAGCGCTAAATGTGCTTCTTAAGCATTCCAAGTTAAAAGTTTAGCAGAAATTTTTTATTTTTTTTGGTTTCAAGTTAATATTACTTCTTCCATTATGCTATCACAATGTTTATGTTCCAACAAAATGTTCTTCCACCTAGATACTATAATACTACACGGATAAGATTCTCATGTTTCATATGGTAATGAAGAAGAACCAGTAAGTGATACATAAACAGTACATTCAAATTTTCACCAGCATAGTGGTCACAGTGAATATTCAATGTTTTGTCTAGAAAACTAACACCAATAGATTGTTGGTTTAGCTTAATTACTGAACTAATAAAGGACAGAAAACAAAATATCACCTAAGATAGCAAAGAGATTGGATGAAAATACTATGAAAGGATCTCGTGTTACACCAAACACAGCTGGTATTGAGTCGACCTGCATGTAACAGATATAGGCAAACAAAATACTGATTAATCTGTTCATGATCTAAGCATAGCTAACCATAAAGTTGATATGAAATTAAAAGCCAAGAGATGAAAGAAAACTTACAGCAAATGCAATATCACTCAATTCAATAACTGCTACAGTGAGGAGTAAAGGTGTGGCCTGCCCAAAATGTTTTATGCCTGTTAGAAGCCAAGTACAAATGTACAATTACTGTAACAATACAAGATAGAGACACCAAAGGAAACATATGTGCACACATTGATAAGGAAAATTTTCACTAATTGTCAAGTCATCAGAACAAAACATAAGGTGAAGTGATGGGCAGAAATTTGTTCAAACAGCTAGATAAATAAAAGAAAATAACTAATTTAAAAATGAATTGGTCATCTTATCAAAATAAAAAGCAAAATGGAAAGAACAATTTGTTACATAGCTTGGCGAGTCTTGAAATAAAGCTCTACTCTGTGTTACTCATATACACACTTTAGGGAAGCTCTTTTAAAAACAGTCTAGGATTTTGACAGTGTTGAATTTTCAGTTATAAATTAATTTACGGTATATATCATTTTTGATAGTCTCTCTTTTTTGTCTCTTCCCACTATCTACCACCAATCCACCACCATACTCTCCTTACTCTCTCCTCTATTACTCTCCATCGTCACTAACAACACCCTCCTCTCTTCACTCTCCCATGTTATTCTACAAACACCACCTTCACCATCCTCTCTCCTCTTGACACCACCACCACCATGAACACACGATCATATGTCAATTAAATCTAGGCACATAAGCAAGGGGATGGTCTGTGAACTATATTAAATTCACAAACTGTCGGAATTATTTTCAGAAGAGTTCCCTCAAAGTTGGGATTATTAAGAGATAAGAAAACAGATTAATCCTATAGTTTTTTTCCAAACACAAACCCCTTAAATAGCTAATTACATGTTTAATGAAGATATGACATGGATAAAGAGACATGGAAGGTGCAATGACTCAATATTTGATATGACAAACTTGACTGGCTGGTCCAATGAATGATCCGTTTTACCTGACTAATGATGGGGGTACTGTTTTCCTTTTCAATGTTTCTCTATGGACGTGAAGAGGTTTAAGAGCAATAGCATTACATGATGAATCCCATAACAACGACATACCAAAAAATCAAGTATGTAACTGTTGGCACACTTCAATTTGATTGATGTGCTCAGTATAAGCTTCCATGGATAAAGAAATTAATTAACAATGTTCATTGGTGACTGACCTTCCACACACCATTGTCGATTGTGAAAAACCGATTGCCATCATACCTAGCTGCAAAGTTCAAATGATGAGAAATGAGAATTTTGGACAACAAATCATGACAACAAAGTATAAACTATTATCATCAACCTTACAGGCTTACAATTATGATTCTCTTAACAAGATTTTAAGTCTGTTTGGTAACTCATTTCACGAGACTTAACTATGTTATCTGAATTTTCCTAACAATTTCAATCAAACAAGAGAAATTTCTTTAATTTAAGCGACTTAAACAACCACTTCTATTTTCTAATTAGCAGCTCGTGCAACTATCTAATGATCAACATCCTTATCTGTTTCAGTTTCTATGACTTTTGTTTAAGATAACTTGTCAATTTTAGGCCCATATCTGTTAGTATTGCCAACAAACATAGTTTCTATAAATAATAGAGCCTGACATGAATTGTAACCCTACTAAGACTAGGAATCCAAACAACTTGGGATCCTTTTAACGCTTTGTTTGGATAGCAAATAAGAAAGGAAAGGAAGGGGAGGGAAATAAAAGGAAGGGAAGGGGAAAGAAAGGGAGGAATAGGTGAACTCCATTTTCCCTCCAAATCTCTCCAATTTTGGAGGGATTATGCTTATTAAAGAGAGAGGGAAAATGGATCCCTCCCTCTCCTTTTTCTTCCTTACCTCAATCCTTTATCCAAACAAGAGAGTTTGTCCCCCTCTCTTTCTCTTCCCTTCTTTTCCTTCCACTTCCTTCTATCCAAAGAAAGTGTAAAAGATTATAGAATTTGTAGAACATGCGTCATTATTTATGATTCATTTAGAGCAGTTATAATCCATTCAAAACAACAAAATATAAGGCCATTTCAGTAGTCTGCTACATGTCATTAAGTGAAAGCTAGCAACAACTCAATCAATTCCATTTATCTATTTCATATACAAGAGAAACTAACAATAATGGCTTTGTGTTGGTAAAACAATTTCTCATCAACAAACTCATGAACAGAACTCTTGTTGCCACTGCTCATACAATAAAATCTTTGAAGCCAGGCCTACTTTTAATCAACTTGACAATAATTTTTATTTGTCCTATCAGATATTTCAAGGAAAAGAGCTTCTCAATCTGACAAATCAGTAACACTCCCCACCCCCGAATTTTTTCTTACAGATTTATATGTATGATGCTATCATCTAAAATAGTAGTAGACAAGATTGTCTATTCCTCTGATCTTCAAAACTTAAGTATACTTATTTTGATACATGGTTCGTACACTTAGAAGACAAGATTAAGCTTGAAAGTTCAGGGCACTTTCTTTTTTAAGTAGAACAGTATAGTATCACAAAAGGGAGCCATAACCAGACAATATTATTGGACACGTCCTCGTAAACTCAGCTGAATGATTGAAAAGCTACAAAATGTCAAATATACATAGAACAATCGTTACCTGTGACAGGAATTACTTTCTGGCAAGTCTTCACGATAAAATTGTCCGACAAGTCTTCATCTTCTTCTTCAGCGGTAAATAACTATTTTCGATATGCGGAAAAGGGTACACCCAAAAAATCAAAAAAAGGGGGGTATCAGAATGAAAATTTTGTGCAAAGTAAGATCAAATATAAAGCAGAAAGAACTTAAGCCAGCTGGGGAAAAGTTAGAAGACAAATAAAAGCAGAAACTAAGTAAGAGGAGCAATTTAAGCCATAGTATGAAGCACGGACCAGGTAACAGTGCCACAGCCTACTCAAAGTACTAAAAGTTTGCCTTAATTTGGGATCCAGGACAGGCTTTAAGCAAGGATTCTTTAATGTTTTAGTTGTCTTAAACAATTAATATCAGCTAACTGCGAGTTTCCCCTGTTATTTCAATTATTATTGGGTAACGAGCAGTGAAAATAATTAAATTTGATTTGCATTAAGTACTTTGTGTACAGGACTATGAAAAGACCAAGAGATGACAGTTCTTTGAAAGATTGCAACCATATAAACCCAATCACATGGGCAACAGTAACAAAGGAAATTATAGAATAAAAAGCTATATGTTGAATTTCTTAATGATGAGTTAAAAAACCACAACATATGCAAGGCATCTATACATGCTCATCTAAGAAAGGGAGAACTGCCAATAGAATATGATATGCAGGTACTTATATACTATTCTAACAACAGAGTATAATACGGCCAGTGCCTCTTAGTTTTTGCTAAACTATCAATTATAAATTTAAAAGTTTGCACCTTATACAGGAAAAAGTGGACCTATGGTTTTGAGTAATATTACCTTAAATGAGGAATACAGGAGTATTGCTGCTAGTAGAAGGTTCACGACGTCAAACCTCTATCAGAGCAAAACAAAATGTACAAGTTAAAACACTGTCAACAGCAAGTGAAGTTTCAAAGGATTGTAGAAAAAACCATAAAACGATGAAGAGTCAACCTGAAGCGTGGCTGTCCCAAGAAGTATCAGTGTAAATCGGAATACAATGGCCCCAACGATACCATAAGAAAGAACACGATTCTAGATAACACCACAAAAAAAGATAAGACATTGAAGCAAGTAAAGAAATTTTCCCCTAAAAGTCTATCTTTCAGTTAAAGAGGTAATACAAGTTCTACAGCAGAATTGTCATACTGATTTTTAACTGACATAACCTACAGATCACAATTAGCAGATAAGCCATACCTGGTACATGATTGGGACTTTGAAGTACTTGAAAACTAAAACAAAGACAAATAGATTGTCCACAGAAAGACTTTGCTCCAACAGGTACCTGAAAATGACTCTCGTCATACTGATGCCATACAATACAAATATGTATCCTCCCTAAAAAAAAAAAAAAAAAAACATATGTAGCTGTCCTAGGACACAGGCAGTAGTTATTTTCTACATTAAAGTTTAGTCAATTATGAAGCTCAGACTATCATTGAGTATATTATATCTTTCCTTTTCTGCCATCACAACCAAAATTGAATTAGAATTCCCTTTTTTCTCCAATCCACCACTACTCAAACTGCAGACAAATACGATAAGTCAAGCTACCACAACCTCGTGTCAATTGATTTAGGTAAGAATTGTAGAACAAAGAGGATGCATGAGAACACTACTGAATGAGAATTGTTTTATTAGCTCATCTAGCACAACGTATTTAATGATTCAGATGCACAACAAGAAAAATATCTGAAAATAGATGAAGTTTGACTTGTCGGTCTTTTAGTAGTGATGACAATAACCCACTAATGTTAAAAACATCTTACAAAAACATGTCTTTGTAGTTCCTTATAGTTAGAAGCGTATCCTCTACAACACGTAGAAGTATAAGCTGCCACTACTCCATGTTGAAAGTTAGGAGAATAAGTAACATAATTTAATAAGACCAATCGAGTTTCACTTATATCTGGGAATTAGGAAATTCTTATTTAGCTATGGCATGATTAGTTGTTGTTAACTTGTCCCTCCTAAATCCAATGAGAACTACGAAATCCTGCTTAGAACCCAATCGTAATTCATGCACAAGCCAAGTAATCAACTCCACACAAACCCAACCATAGTTCCATGTGTTTTTGCCAGGCACCACCCCTGTTTCCACATGTTTCACCATACATCCACCCCCCAAATCCACCAATAACAATAAGCATAAATTTGCTGCAAGGAGCACAAAGATTAGCTCAGAAAAACGAGTTAAATTAGTGAGCGCAATCTGATGCAAACCCCACAAATTAACCTACAATGAACAAACCAAGATAATGAAGATCTAAATTGAATCAGTAAGTTTCCTCAACTCCATTTGTGAAAGCTATCCTTGCATTTTAGCATGTAACAACCAAATACTCCATGCTGTCTATAGTTAGTATTTAATACTATTCATGGATCCATGTAACCTAAATGAATTTACAAAATTCTAATAAATACAATTCCTCTATTCAACTGTTAAATGGGAGACATAATAATTTTCAACATCAAAAAGGCACTTAATATTAAATTTTAAATAGCTATGTCAAAGTTTTATACTCATTAGTCACAAGTGACAACTTTTATACCAATAGTGGCCCTTGAAAGTTGGTAATGATGATTTGTAAGTATATCTTTACTTAATTTTGATTTTCAAACGTATATATCCTCACTTTGGGTTTCAGCTCACTTTCCTAATTCCTTCACGACTTCTTTAGAAGTTGCAGCCCAACTATTTCCAAAGACTGTAAAGGGCATAAACCTTATACGAAGTATACAATAACTTTGAACTTCCAAAAAAAATCACATAGTATTAGATTTGTTGCCTAAATACATGCATGGCTTTGAGATTATCGAGCTTGAGTGTACATTTTAAGTGTAACTTGCTCTCATAACTTTGGATCAATTCTTTTCTTTTCTTTTTTTTTTTTTTTTTTTTTTTTTTGGAACCATTGTAACTGAAAGGTCTATGTTGATCCAAATAGGAAGCTACGCAACCACATGGCCAAGAAAAAAAGTTTTTTACAAATTATATAAAACAGTAGGCCAAGAAAGGATGCTTTCTAAACAGCTAATGGACCACACTGAAATATCATATTTTAAAGGGGAGAGAAAATAATTTTTGAGCAGCCAACTGTACCTGACTCTCAGTAACCATGTTGAAGCTAGGATCTAGAAAGGGGTAGAACACATAAGCAATTCTCAAAATCTCTTAGAAATAAAGGAACAAAAAATTGTTCATCTGTAGCCATACCCTACAGATGTACAATTTTCTGGGACGGTAACATAAATAATTCTGAAATTTCATTTTGAAAGAATTCCACAGACTAAATGTGAATGAAGGAAACAAGAACAGCAAGTGGAAAGATATAAAGGAGGCTAAGGATTTAAGTAACAGTGTCTTTGAAACAAAAATTAAATATGAAGCAACAACTAATAAACACTCTCTTATCCTATTTACCATCCAAACAGTAAAATGTGAAATCATCAAGATCAAAATCATCAGATATGATTCTCCAATTTGGCAAGCCGTCGAGTTCTGTAAGCAGCACCAGCACTAAATTCAGCATACTTATTTTTTATGGCAGTGTGGATCACTCATTCCATTTGTATTCATATGAGACATGTAGTACAAGACAAAAAGCAAAGCCATGCAGTTACCGGGTATTGGCACATATTTATGTATTTAATTTGTACACGATTTGACAAAAAAAAATTACAGTATCATACCCTGCAAAAAATTCTGTAGCTTTGCCAACTCCTTCTGTGAATCCCACACCGATACCAAATGCCACTGCTGTGCTTACCTGATAAGATGATTGACTACATTGTTTAACATAAGTGAAAGTAAACAAGGGGGGAAAAGTAAAAAATACTTTCAAAGATACTCACACACAAGGCAACATTTCGAACAGATGACATATAGCTTCCTTTATCATCCTTTTCTTTTATTGCACTGCCTCCAGAAGTTGACAGATGAGACTTCCTATCATTACTACTGGGATATGACTGAGTACTATCTCCATCCTGTTCTGCATGCCATTCAAGCAACAAGCTACTTCAAAAGAAGCTGAAAAAAAGGACGCCATAATAGTCCAAAAACTTTTCCACTTTTGTACAGAATACTCAAAATGTCAAACTACCAATACCATTGAAGACTCAAAAGACTTTTGAACTCATCAAAATAAAATGAACTGATAAGCTAAACTATAGCATCAAGATGGAGGGGAGGGAGGAGAAGAGGGGACTGCAAATTAATACTACCATTCCCATCATCATGCAACTCTCCCTCTCGCCTTTCTCTTCCACTCTGCAAATTTTACAAGTAGACCATCATCTTTCTACATATATTTCCATATTATTTTCTGTCAGATAATCTATTCTTGGTAACTGAAAGTATCACAGCAAGGATTTTAAAATAACAAGGAAAAAAAAAAACCAGAAGTAGAGACTTTGAAAGAATTTGAGATATGATTGTCTTGTGTTGGCAAAGGGAAGAAGTTGATGGATAAAGAAACAAGGTGCAGTCCTATTAACAGCAAAACTGTATTTAGAGCAGCGACATGATCAGCAATTAATCTTGGTTAGTGTTTTGTGAGACCACTAACATGTACATTAAGGGGGAGTATTTGACCTTTTGAAACCTTTCTAAGTGAAAAGCCTCAAATTATATTTAATTGCTTTGAGTGACTCGAGATACAAAAACATCTCTCAAAAATGATTTTCAGGCAAGCATGTGGCTACTGTTTGTCCGCTGAATATGGAAGAAGAGAAAGTGAATGAAGCTCAAGCTGACCTGTGGCTTGAATGGAAGCTTTTAGGGTAGGTTTTGTTACTTAGAAATACAACTATACAAGATGATATTATGTTGAATCGTAAATAGGAATACAATATGATTATTTGTAGATAGAGGGAGTAGATCATAAGTATACATAGTTGCTCTATGGATGAATTATGGTGACAGCAAACAACTACAAATAGTCAATGACAATCCCACATTGCCGGAAAGGCAATAATTATGTCACATGCAATAACAAGCAAGTCGAAAAGAATGCATTGGATGGATACCCGGGAACTCAATGACAATACCACATCCCTTCTTGTGTTCCGTTAACAAAGATCAAATTCTAATTTGTCTTAAACTACAATGTACATCAAAATTGAATCATTTACAGCCAGCTGAGTAGGTGATAACAAATAACAATAATGCCATTATATTGGTAATCAATTTATACTTTATTCCGAAGGACAGTCCATGCGTCCATGCTAATGTCTAGGGTAATGCTTGACCCCTTCAAGTATCTTTTTCGGCCTCCTAAAATTTAGGCTAGTATTCCCTCATTCTTTAATGTTGACCCCATTTGACTTTTTTTCACAATTTCAAATGGATATCATTGAACAACAATATCTTTAATCACGTATGATTAAAATTACAAAAATTTAAAATATTGAAGCTATATCAAAAATGAATTTAACAAAATCAAATCATGGATAAATAATCATGGTCACAGTTCCCCTCTTCAAATGAAATTATTCAAGACAACGTAATCATTTACAGTAATCATACTTGCATACTTTTAATTATACAGTAATTATACTTGTATAAGAGCAATCAATTACAGTAATTAATAGAAATTATACTTGTATAAGGTACCTGAGGTAGTGGAAGTAGTATCTTCCTTCTTAGTACTCTTGGCATAAACAACTGATAAACTATGCGTTTGCTGGGAATTCACTACATCAAAATCAATCAAATTAAACAAAATCATCAAATTAAATTCGAAACATCAAAAACGAAGCTTAAGAGAGAGTTACCTGAGCGAAGAAGAAGAGATGGAGGATGCAAAAAGTGAGTAGAAGACAAAGAAATGGAGGATGAAATTCTGGTAGAGAAACCCTTATTGAATTTAAGAGGGATTGTTTGGACACCATTGTTGATCACTGAAGTAACTCCCATTTTTGCTGAGATTTCTGGGTTGGGAGGTTGAAATTTTGTAACACTGTGGTTTTAATTCAACAGTCACTCATCTAAGAAAGAAGAAGTGTGGAATTCGATTTTGGTTTTTGTGAATTTGGAGGGAGGAGGAAGATCGTCCATTTTAGATGGGGATAATAAACACAGAATCTGCAAGGCTTTGATGATTATTCTGATGCTGGGTACGGGCTGGGTCGGGCGAGTCAACGTGTCGTGTTAGCGGCCCTCGTGCTTTGACTAAATATAAATTAATTTTTTTTTTAATTGACACGTTTTGACTTTATCACTATTCACATACTTTTCTTTGATCATGTTTTTGTGATTTATACGTAATGAAAAATATAGGATGTGGGGTTTTGTTAAATTTATCACGATATATATTTTCAAACGGCCCGTCTTGTGTGTGGCTAGCCACACCATATGACCAACCGCTTATAAAATAATAAAATAACCCCTATAACACTGACTAAGTAGCCCCTGTAATACTGATTAAGTAACTCGTATAACACTGACGAAGTAACCCCTTTAACACTGACCAAATAACCCCTATTACACTAACGAAGTAACTCATATATTAGATGGCCACACCGTGTGACCAGCCACATATAAGACTTTGTGATTTTCAAAATATCAACTTTTTTATAATTTTTTATTTTCAATAATTACAAATATTAACAGATAAATATGTGCATTAGTAAACGTGACTAAAGAAACGCGTCAACTAAAAAGAAACGGAAGAAGTAGAGTAATAGGAAAAAAAACTTTAAATTTATGTTGGAAAAGAGCAAAATTTGTTAATCACGTTATATTTTTAAAATAAATTAAAATATTTTTTCATAAAATGCATAATTTTTTCATAAAATGCATGATTTTTTCATAAAATGTTGACCCGGATTTGATGATGAGTGAATAAAGTTGTTGATTGGGTAGTTTATTTACAAAATGACATGTGATTAAAAAAATTTTGTTTCTCTAACATAATCTAGGGTAGTTTCAAATCGTCAGGTATAGTGTAGCGCATGTTTGCGTGTTATGTCAATTTAAGATATTAATTGGTAAAAAAAAAAATGAGCGGATTAGATTATTTTGCTCGATCTAAGCTTTTATAATAAAACTAGTGTGTGGCCCGGGCAATGTCCCGGGTTGTTACTTTGAACATTGTGTCTATTCTAGGAGTATTCATTCTTTATTATTTGTTTATTCTTAATAGTTTTTCGTTAAACCTTTGAATAAATTATTTATGGAACAACTATTGACTATTTATACAAACATGTTCTTTGTATAAAATTTATGATGTAATGAAAATAAAAACATAATTATTATCAAAATAATAGAATCGATTTTTTTTTTGTAAGAATTGCAGTTATTAAATGTTCATATCTCCAATCCATATATATATTTATGAGTCGAATATAAAACATGATTATTCTACTGATGAGATGGTAAGACATTTAACGTGTATTTTTGTGGTTGTGAGTTCGAATCTCATGATAGACATTTTTCAAATATGAATATAATGACATGGCGAGGGTGTCACGTGACACATAAACATTTTTAGGAACATTTTTTAATATATAAAAGTATAGATATAGATATAGATATAGATTATCAACAAATTACAAGTAGCTATGCCAAATAATTTACATTTGTATTTGAAAAATGAAAGTTTAGGGGATTCTAATAAGATACACTAAGTCACTAACACAACTACATGAAAAGATAATCACAAAAAGTAAGGCCAATTGACAAGATTAGTAAAAAAAATTACTCCGGCGGCAATTTGGTATTTTAAATAAAAAAAAATAAAAAAAAACTAACCTTGTGCAACAGTTTGGTACAAAAATAAACTCATGCGATGTTAGGACAAAGAAGTCTAATTTTTCGGACAAACTCTTCAAAAATCCTATTCGTTTTTGTGTTTTTAATTTATTTTTTTCCATATAAAATTTTGAATTAATATGTCATAATTTTTTATTTTGTTAAATCTTGATAAAATTTGGTTAATAAAGGGCAGGAAATTAAGCAAAAATTAATATTCAAACAATTTTTTCCTTAAAAAGATTGGAAAATACACTAAGGGTTTCTTTTTACTTACCAATATGGTCAATTGGCCCAAAATGTAACTTGTGTGATTGAAGATACCTAAGAATAATGTTTAAAGTTAATTATTCTTCATACGTTCTTTTAATATTGCACCATAGAGGTTAGTCACACTTTTTTTTGGTAGTAGGAAAAAAGAAGAGAGATGGACAAAAATACAAAATTATCTAGGTGATTATATTGGATATACGAAGTATAAACATAAATATTTTATTTCCTAAAATTAATATAGTGATTGGTGTAATAATATTTGTGAAACTTAGGGCCTATTCTGATTTACTGAACTGATTGGAGTTAAACTGAACTGAACTGGGTTTAAATGAATTGTTCATGAGAGAAGGAAATTAGGAACTGAACTGATTGGAGCTGAACTGAATTGAAATTAAGCTGAAGAGAACATGCCCTTATCTAAAACGCAAGTGGTGCAATAATTAAAAAATTGAGGAAGTAGTAGAAATGAAACTTAAATGTATTACAAAAAGTAAAATGTAACACTTGTCTCCTCCCTCTCCAAAACTCTAACCTCCATTGTTAATTTTGAAGGGGTTTTCATCGGATATCACCGGTGGAAAACCCTAATCTTAATAATGTTTCCCTCGAAAGAAAGAGTTTATCTCCTTCGAAAGATAGGATTTTTTCGATCTCCTTCAAAAGACAAGGTTTTATTTGCGCTTAATAGGGTCTTTAGTTGTGCGGGCTTCGATTGATTATGACTCGGATGGGTTACAAAATCAACACAAGAATTTTCTTTCTCACAAAATTATAAAGCAGTGACAGATCCACTCAAAAAATTATATGAGACAACGAATCGAGAATGTACCGAAGTGTTATATTTATGCATTTGAATTCTTATGGCTTGTTCACTTCAGCTTAATTTCAGTTCAGTTCAGCTTCAATCAACTATGTTCAGTTCATTCAGTTTAGCTCCTAATTTTCTTCTCTCATAAAATATTCATTTCAACGCAGTTCAGTTTAGCTCCAATCAATTCAGTTCAGTTTAGTAAATGTGAACATGCCTTTAGTCCTTCTTCGATTAGTTCTTATTTGATTTTGTTAATTTTGTTTTCATTATCGTTAATTGTCAATTGTATATGTCGTATAACTTTATTTAACGAAACTAGTTTTGTGCGCTATGCGATGCCCAGGGTTTTTTTTTATTGAATTTTAAAATAAAACAATTTATCTAAAATATATATGTGATATGAATTTTCTACTCATGGATTAATAATCACTTGACAATCATACTTGTCCGTTTATGGGTATTAATAATGTACTCAACCAAAAAGAACGGCCAACTAAAGTTGTGATCTCTTTTAATTTTATCTGAATATCTAGTGAAAGGTTGGTTGTACGTTAAGACTTAAGAAAACGGTTATATATAATTACATGTATCTTTGATATTTTATTTTTTCCTTCTATACATCTATGGATCTGTCATTTGTATAGAAATATTGGTATTTTATTGAAAATAAAATTTTAAACTAAAAGTTTTATTGAAAACAAAACTCTAAAATAACTTTTTTATCCTACTAAATCTATCTAAATTTCATTGAAAATAAAACTCTAAAATAACTTTAATTTTTTATCCTACTTTTTTTATCATAATTTTACAAAAATTATATTCAAATAAATCTTACGTGGCATAATTATAATTAATTGTCGCCTACGTGGCACGATACTTGACGAAAAGTTGGAATGCCAAGTGTCATTATCTTGTGGTGTGGCTAAAAGTTTAGCTTTATATATGAGGATGATGATTGTAAAGTATACTATTTTAACCGATTAATATATATATTAAAAATGGATATTTTACGTTTTGAACTACTTCCTCCGCTCCAAAAAATATTATGATATAAAAATAATAAATTTATATGATAATCTTTGAGAATTATAATCTAAAAATTTATTTTGAATAAAATTAAAATTCAATATGTACATCTGAAATATTGGAATTTGTAGACACCAAATTTTGATCCTACTATTGTAATTATCACTATTATTATCTTTTATTATTATAGTTATCGATTTTTGCAAATAATTATTATTATTTTGCTAAATATTTTTATAAACTTAATGACGTTTGTTTTATTATTTAAAACGACAAAAACGAGTAATAATAATGATTTTTATTCATAATTTCCAAAATACATGTTACAATTTGTACTTCTAAACTACTAAATTACAAAATATTGAAGTACAGCTAACACCACATGCGTTTTTAGCCTGCTCCACCGAAGTAATTTTTGGGCTTTACTTGTGGATTAACAAGTAAATTAATGCAACCATTAGGAGGACCACTAGCCCCATAATGTACATGAAGTACACCCGTATCATTCTCATGTCTTCCTCAAAGGTAAAGACAGGTTGATCTTCTTGGTTATCTTGAAACATGGTGGGCGAAATTAATGGTGGTTTTTGTTTGGTTTTTTCGGGTAAGGAGGGAGATGGAAGAAGATAAGAATTAAGTGGTGAGTGGAGATTTTGGATAAGGGTAATTTTCTTTTTATAGCAAAAAGTAGGTATTTTATACTATATTTTTATACGTATATGTATAATAATCGTATAGTATAAAGTACAATATTTTTGTCTCGTCAGGGGAATATGTCATTTTCTTTATAAACAAGCATTGTTTACTTCTTTAAAGTATAGTAAGTATATTAGTATGTTCACTTAGAGTATTAGAATACTTTTATCTAGTAATTTTGCGATTTGTGTAATATTCTATTATTTGGCTAGTTTACCAATAAAGTCCACTAGTCTAAAGACTCATGCCCAACCAATGTAGGGAAATGACAAACAACCCCACACCTAAAGAGGTACTACATGTCATAGTACTAAAGGGACCTCCTTTTATATACACTTGTTTTACCATAGACCAAAATATCATTGTCCTTTTGTTCCGCAGTTAATACTTGATCCGATAAATACAAGTTTGGACCATACCCGTCGATATTTATCTAGGTGTTGTATGGACGAGAGTAAAAGAGGGATATGTATGGATAGAAATGTATACTTGTGTATAATTGCGTATGGTTGTTACATTGAGCTTTAGATGAATAGTCCTAGAAGCGGCAATTTAGGATCATGCTCTTTTGTCACAATTATTCATTCTTTTTGCTAGTGAATTCATGGCATTCTGACATTTTTCTTTTGGCTATTTCGTTTTGTTTTTTTCTTTTTCTTTTTTATCTTTTATCTTATTTATTTTTTATGACTTGTTTATTTCAGTCTAATTTTTGTATCCTTTCGTCAATTTTGATGAACCATTGTCAATAGTGAAATAATGCTACCTTTTTTTTTAATCCCCCACGTTTAATATTGTATCCAATAAATTTCAATTTGGATCAATTGTATCAATATTTATCTGACGCTAATTGGGACAGCTGGATTTCATACGCATCACATATTGCATATCACTATTCAAAACACTATTTGACACTATTCAAACAGTATTTTCCGTTACTCTTTTTTTGCCGACGTGAGTTTGGTCTTCTGTTTTATTCGTTTTCCTGTTGTTTTGATCTAGTTTTGTATCTTTTTTTCTTACGACTATGATAAATATAAATTTGTGTTTTAGTAGAGTAAGACAGGATAAAAGTTCTTTTTTTAAAAGAAAAAAGAAGTCGTTTGGTTAAGGGATACATGTTACTCTTGACCACGTTAACTTTATGTCATATGACTTAATAACTTAATAATTATTACTCTTAACCATGTCAACTTTTTGTTATATGGTTTTACATAGTATGTTTTTACTCTGACCACATCAATTTTTATATGACTTTATATAATCTACATTACCTTTACTTTTTTTTTAGTAAGGGTCATTGTTTGTAATACTCGTACGTATAAGATTTTGTCTTATGGTTAAAAGTTCTTGGTGAATTTATATGTACTGTCTAATAAGGGCAAGGGTTATTTTTTTAAGCTCTGAAAATATTTTGTCCACCCCTACTAGTATTGTAACCTAATGTCTTTGTGTAACTTTCAGAGCTGACATCTTAGGGAGATTTTTATTTTATAAGTGTTGTTTTAGTACCTTGGTGAGTATAATAGTCACTAAATAAATTTAGGCACTCTGTTATACGTATACCATGTGAGTATTTTTTGAGTTGTGACATGACTTGGTTATATATTTTCTTTTTTGTAATACCATGGCATTTTAGAACCTTTTTATTATATGAATATTAGAGTCTGATTTAATTACGATTTTATTTATTTTATCAGTTTAAGTGTTGCAAAACAGATTAAGTAGTTTGTTACATATAAAATGAAAGAATTTAATATCCAGATTCTCATTATTACCAAAATCTTGATATTTACCAAAATAATCCTTGAATTATGATTTATTTACTTTTTTTTATTTACAAATTAATCCCTTTATTTTCCTATAAATACCCCCTAATTTTCTCATTTTAGGGGACCAAAAAATTTCCTACAAGTTCTCTCTCTAAAAATTCTCCTCTAATCTTTTGCTTTAGTTAAAATCTCTCTAATTTAGCTTTATTTTTAAGTTATTAGCTTATAAAAAACATTATATAATTAAGTTGTCATTTTTATTTAAGTATTGTTATTATCTTTAATTCCTAAAAAAACACAAAAATATTTCAAGTTCAAGCATTATTTTTCTTTATTATCCTTGTTAAAAAATATTAGTTTAATTGTTTAAGTATTCCTAGTCTACATTAAAACCAAAAAAAAGTTTATTTCTCAAGATTTAGTTTTATTTTTCAAGTTTCTTTTCTATAATCAAAAATCAAAAAAAAAGTTCATTAGCTTTATTTTACACTAATTTCTTTTAATATCTCAAAATTCCAAAAAATATCACTTAGTCTTTTTTAATTTATTTTAATTAAGGAGTTACCATCTTTTAATCCTTGATAAGCAAGAAGGGTTATCCAAAAAATTGCTACATCTAGCTTAAGGTATTATCTTTATTCCTTTCTTAATTTCCTTAATTATTATTATTATGCTAACTAATGTGTTTGTTTCCATGTGATGATACCGATAGGGGTAATGACGATATTAGGTGCTAAATTAGCCCTAAATATTTCATTACTCCACATTAGAAAGCCAAGCCTTGGTGAGGTGATAGGTTACAAAGAGGGGGGTTAATTGCATTTTGCATTGCATCTCTTTATAATGCATTTAAAATATAAAAGGTTAATACATTCATGTGTCTGCCTAAAGTTTTTTTTTTAAGAATAATTTACTTTTTAAAGTGAGCTTAAAGACCTAAGGAATTAAAAGTTTATGTAAAGGATATTCAAGAGTGAAGAGTTACTTACCACGTCCCAAAGATGGCCTATGAAACAACCCTTACGTCCAATAGCAGTTCCATTTCTCTAGCTCAAGTGATAGAACTTTTCAAGAGCTTTTCAACTGTATCTCACAATATTTTTTGTGAAAAGCTAAACGCCGCCCTCAAATATTTAACTAATGCCCGCAAAATAAACTAAAATTACAAATTTACCCTTTTTTAATAAAAAAATTACCCCCTCTTCATATCACCCACCACTACCACCTCTTCATACTAACCTCCACTACCACCACCACAACCTCCTCCTCCTCCTCCTCCTCCTCTTTTAATCACCAACTCCTTACCTCCAGTTTCACGATCTACACAACCACGGTAATGACGAGTAATTAAGGACAAAGGGAAGTCGATCGCCGGCGGAGAAAATGCTTTTTTTTTTATTTTCTGAATTCGCGGCAAGCGCTTAGATTTTTCGCACGTCCTAGGCTCAAACGCCTAGTTCATGCGAACAACCGTGTGGTTGTATGAAAAATCTGGGCGTTTGAGGTGAAACGCCTAGTTTTTTAGAATACCCTAGGCTGAAACGCCTAGTTTTTTAGAATAACCTAGGCTGAAACGCCTAGTTTTTTCGAATAGCCTAGGATGTTCCAAAAAAACTAGGCGTTTCAGCCTAGGGTATTCGAAAATTCTAGGCGTTTCTTGGGTTTCGAATTTTTTTAAAAAAATTATCGCGACGTATTGATTCTGTACGGTTTGACGAGCCTTTAGCGAGCGTCTAAGGTTGTGTTTCTGGTATTTCGTCATTGTCCATAAGATCTAACGAATTTGATTTTGCAAAATTTAAAAAATTTGTTTGATTTTGAAACTCACGGTGGTTGGGGTGGTTGTTCGATGAGCGTTAGTGGCCGTTGACCAGTAGAGAGAACGGTAAAAAGTTTTGTGTACAGTAAAAGTGTGAAATTGAGTTGTTTTTATAATCGTTATTATAAGGATAAATACGTAATTTTATTTTATTTTGCGGGCGTTAGTTAGATATTCGAGGGCGATATTTAACAACCCCTTATTTTTTTCGATTTTTCTATGATTCTTAATGATTTTTTTAGTTTAAGCTATCAAAGAGATAAAAAAAGGCACGTTTTTTCTCTTAATTATTTTTTAAAAATTGTATTAATTTATTTTTAAGAAACTAATGGTGTCATGGAACCTATATTACACTATATTATGTATTTTTCATTTATGGAACTTTAATTATTAAGAGTTTTAAATGCTTTAATTTTATTTAGAGATGACTTTAGAAATAAGAGTTTTAACAAACTTTAATTTTAAGTGTTGTTTTAAGAAACTTTAATCTTATTTTAAAGATGATTTTAGAAATAAGAGCTTTTAACAAACTTTAATTCTAAATGTTGTTGTTTTAAAAATCTTTAATCTCATTTTAAAGATGACTTTCGAAATAAATGATGTCTTAAGGGCTTTAATTTTATTTTAAGACGATTTCAGAAATAAAAGTTTTAACAAACTTTATTTTCTTTTATAATTTTGTGAATGTTCTTATTTCAAACCCTTTTGTAACACAAGAATAAATCATAACTTTGCTTGTTTGTTTTTAACAATTAATAATAGTTAATATAAGGTTATGGCCTCATTTCCAAGCATGAGGTTAAGATTAATTAATTAGTTGTATAAGGTTGTAACAGTTATCCATCTCCATAAAAATAAGCTTATATCCCATTGTAACTACCCGATGGATTAATTGACAATCGAATATGATTAAATAGTTTATTGTTCCCTTTTATTTGGAAGTAAGGCCTTCACAGGTGTCGTGTTTTATTTGGTCAATTCCATTAAGCCTAAACACAAAACCCTTAAAATCTTACAAAAATTACCCTTGAGTGTTTTTAAACCCAAAGTGAGATTATACAGTGAACCATTACAGTTTCACTCTAAAAAATACCTTGATCCACTAAAAAAGTCGTCAATTGGGATGCATTTGTTGAATCGTCTTGTTCAAAAGACATTTTTGGTGATCACTAATCGGGGTGATTTTCCTCAACCAAGGTAGTTCATTTTACTTTTATGGGTGAATCCGTCAAAGATCACAAAAATCCCACTTACAAAAATGACGTTTATGTCAACTATTGAAATTAAAAACCCAATGGAATTGGTTACTTAAAACATGGCATCGGTCCGAACTACAAAGGTTTTGATCCGTGAGTGAATTCAAAATCTCACTATGATCGGTACTGTAGGGAATATTTCAAGCATCCCACACTTGAGCCCCACTGTGATCATACACTTAAGCATGGTGGCGTTCAAAGGGAAGGAGGCTAGAGTAAAAGAGTCGCCAACAAGTTTTAGAAACTTGCAAACCGTTCACAGGGTGAAGGTTACACCCCTTTACGATCCATGAGATCGCTAATTCCATAGTGGTCTGGAACCATGACTGGATATTCGGGGATGAAGGTACAAATCCAACCTAAAAGAGATTGAACGTGCCCTAAAAATAGGCCTCTACTTTATTCTTCTCATATTCATGTGCGCTTTCTGACTAACATACAATCAATAGGTTAATCCTAACCTGTTTAATCTATGTTGGTTGAATATTAATGCACAAGAAAATCTATTATTGGCGATCACTTGAATTATAATCAAATTAGCCTAAACAAGATTATTAATTATCTTATTAAGCGTGATTACAAGTACAAATTCCCTTTAATCCTGCAAGAGAGGGCGTGATCAAGCAATAACAATAATATATATCAAGCAACATAATAATCACAATCATCATTATCATAACAATCTCAATAAAGCATAATAATATTATTAGTAAGATCCTAGGCATGATACTAACAAGATTAATAACAAACCCTAGCATGTCACTAAACAATAAAGATCAAATCTTTAGCCCTAACATGATACTAACATGATATAAAGAAAGAATAAGAAACATCATAGAAACATGTACGATATTAGAAATCTTAGTTATTACCCTAAACATGATACTAAGAAACAATAAAACATCCTAACATGATACTAGGAATAAAAAATAATCAGAGCACGATTTCTATATCAAAATAACAATTAAATTACTTACTTGGATGCCTCATATCTCTTTCTAATAACAAAATACACGCGTTAGTAACTTCAAGGAAAATATTAAATCAAACAATTAAATTAAATAATTGAAATAGGATTTGGGACCAAACCCTCAGAAATTATCAACCTTTCACGTCTAGGGCGAAGGCAAGTTCGAACTTGGGTAGGTGTGTCTAGAACTCGTGAATGTGGAATTTTGTGAGAAGGAAGGTTTAGAAAAAGAAGAGAGAGACAAAGCTTCTAGCTTTTAAGAGAGAGAGAATAGATGATTGGTGATTGTTGATGATTGTTAATAAAAAAACGGAGGTCTAGGACCCTATTTATAGAAAAATAGTCTGGAAACAAATCAAGTCCTATTCGGAATAAAATACCTCTTGTCGCCAACGACGGGAGTTAGCGCCAGACAACAGGATCAGCGCCAGGCGACAGCTATTAGCGCCAGGCGACAACCTTGTCGTCTTGCGCTAAGTCAGAATTAAAACGCGCTTTCCACGCGGAATCCTCTTCTTAATACGATTAAGCAGCTAATTCTGCGTTGATCAGATTAAAATCATGTTTGTGACAAATCACATATTTTATTCAAAATTAAACTCTTTAAAATATAATTATTAATCCTAATCTCATTAGAATTTAAAAGAACCTTCTAGATATTCTAGAAGATTAGAATCAATCCTAATAACTTTAGGAATAATAAATAATAGGCCCTCCTCTACATCATTGGGCCGCATATAAAATTCATTTCGAACCCAATTTAATATTTTGACCATAACTTCTTTATTATTCATCGGAATTCGGCTTATAATATATCGTTGGAAAGCACTTTTCAAGCCCAATCCAACTACACTATTATTGGACCCTTATCATGGACCAAACTAAATTAGACTGGCTATTTTCATAAATAGAGTATAAGAAGAAATATTTTCAAAAACAGAATGAGAGATATTATAATAAAAACAACCACATCACTAGACTTTTCACACTTTCAATTCGTTCGATAATCAAATGACATAAAAAGTATTCATCACTGGGTTTGGTTTTGGGGAGACACATTTGGGTGTCTACAGGTACGTAGTGCAACTTTGGTGTTTAAACCTACCTTGTATTAATTATTATGTCGTTTTATGTGATTAACATGTCTTAAAACTTGATTTTTGTTCCTTAGAACGGAAGGGAAGACGAGTTCCAGACGTTCGATTCTCTTAAACTAAACCCCCAACCTTGTGCCTTATTTATTCTTATGGAGTTAGCAGTTAATTTTTTTTTTTTAGTTTTATTTCTTAAAATTGACTGTTTTAAAATAAGGTAGCGACTCTAAAGTTTGCAATTATAAGTCTTATCAGACACTTAAGTGGAACCTTTATAGACTAATTTTTGTCCACTAAAAACCAGGTACCATAGTATTTCATCAAAAATAAAACTCTAAGGGTTCGTTTGGCATCACTGTGGTTTTCTGTTTTTTAAAAGTATATTATATATGTCCAATAATGAATCAAAAATTATTTAAGCTTATTAAACTCATAATAATTTTGAAAACTGACAACAGAAAAGTGGAAACACCTTTTTCTTGTTTCCTGTTTTTGGTTTTTAGTTTTCAAAAAAAAAAGAAAACTCAAAACAAAAAATGGTGCCAAACAAGTCCTAAATTATCTTAAAATTATATCCAAATTTGATTGAAAATAGAATTCTAAACTTATTATTAATTTTTTTTATCTTAAAATCCGTTAATGTTTTGTAGGACTTCTTTTGTGTAAAAACTTTTAACTTAAATGTGTGTCTTCGACCTTCCTCTAATAAAATTTTCCACTTTTACTCCAACACCCTTCTGTCGTCCCTTAATTCAAGCCTACTCAGAATTCTCCATTGAAGCGGCTTCTGAGCTTTCTCTCCTCCATTGAAAACAGCTTCCAGGGTTAGATTTTTTTCTTTCTTTTATCATTATTATTATTATTATTATTTTTTTTTTTTTTTTTGTTACTAATCATCGTATATCAATTTCACAATCTAGGGTTTATCGTTAATTCAATTGTGAGTATAGTCAATTTAGGGTTCTTTCAAGGTTGATTTTTGAACTATTAATTATGCTTACAAAGTTATGAAAGATTATAACAAACGATTTTGATGCTACAATTTGTTATGTGCAATTTATGTTGATATTCTTAACCAGAAGAAATTTATGTGTATTTTCTTGCCTAATTTGATGATTGGATCAACTTTGGTTTCCATCTTGCCAATATATTGCAGGGTTTTGTTTATAACCCTTTAATGTTTGGACGGAACTATAATAATTGGATCTTTTCTGCCACGCCGAGGCGGTAGCCCCCTTTCCCCTAGCTAAGGGACGGCTTGGATAAACTTTTTCTATGATAAATATATTTAGACATTTAGTTGAGGAAGACTAGCTGAATGCGATTTATTGTACGAGTATTTATTTACGAATCTTAAGATTTAGAACATTTGGAGGAGGTTTGGTGGTGTGGCAGTGTAGGTGTATTGTGCCATCGAAAGGAGCTGAAATTCTGAGTATCCCTTTAAATTTATCTGTTGGGAGTCTTGGGACTTAAGTCGTTAAATAAGGGCTGGTGTCATTTCATGGAGTTCAATCGCGGGTAAATTTTAATTACATGATGTCTTGAGGATTGTACTATTGTAGCAATGATAAGAGTTGAAATACAGGAGAGTAGATGTAATTTTGTTGTTTCACTGTATGATTTAGAGGATATCATTCTGATCACGGTCATTTATCATCAATTCAGACATGGGAATTTCTATTACTTGTATTGTATTAAAAGAATTATCCCCTCTTATTAGAACCGTAGAAGCAAGACAAGTGACAATGGGCAGATCAAACACATTGTTCACAGTTTTATCATGGTAGGGCTGTAGGAGATGTTTAGTTTTGTAAGATGAGCTTCGTCAATGAAACAAGCCTGTTATTATAAAGATTTTTTTTTCATTAAGGAGGTTGTAGTGTGAAGTATGACTGCTTTTGCCAGTACCAACACTACCCCCCCCCCCCCCCCAACCAAAAAAAGCATTTTCGAGGTGCTGCCATATTTATCTGATGATGGAGAATTACAATCTAGGGTTTTATCCCCCCCAACCAACAAAAAAAAAAAAAAAAAAAGCATTTATGAAGTGCTGCCATATTTATCTGATGATGGAGAATTACAATCTAGGGTTTTATTCCAACTCAAGATGAGGAAACTTATTCAATGGTCATGGATAACTGCTTTTGCCTTTTGGTCCTAGATCTTTGGGATAACATTTTCAGTGAATGTAAGCATATTAGTTCTAATAGTATTCAGTTTGTGGATGAGTGCTCTTGGGAATTGTCTTTATACCTATGCATGTTTGACTTCATTATCCTGCTGAATACAGAGCGAGGGTCAGAGTCTTAAATAATTTGTGCTTGGATGGCGGCTTAAGATTATCCTCATGTAAACTTGTATTCCTTGGGATTGGGACATACTCTTAAGTCTTAATGGCATGTTCTGTTACTGAATCTGGCACATCTTAATGTAGGTTAACTTAATTTATTGGAGTCTATTGTAGCTGCTTGAATTTATTGGTACGAATGGTACCTATTGGAACTTATGTATTTGAAGTAAGTTAAGTAAGTCATATATAACACAATTCTATGGAACTTTTGACTTTATTCGGCCGTGATGAAGAAAAGATATTTGAAATGGTTGCAAAGACCTGCCATGTGCTTTAGTCTCTTAATGTGACCCGAACCATAAGATGATTTTGTGTGTTTATACAGCCTTTTTTGTTGGCAAAGAACAAGAAGTTATTTGTATAAATTATTAATGACTAGCCTTTTTTTTTGCTGCAGCTATTGTTTCTAATGGGAAAGAAAAAATCTGATGATGCTGGAGGCATTTCAAAAGGTCAATCAGCTAGTTCTAAAGACGGGAAGAAAGAAAAGTTTTCTGTTTCAGCCATGCTTGCTAGCATGGATCAAAAGCCAGAGAAAACAAAAAAGGCATCTGTGTCGAGTAAACCCAAGCCAAAGGCACAAGCTTCATCTTATACTGCTGATATAGATCTTCCTCCATCAGATGATGATGATGATTACTATGGCTTAGAAGAAGAGCAACAGCTGGATGAGAAACAAAGCTCTTTACTGCAGCAGACAGAATCCAAGATGATTGGTGCTTCTATAACTGATAAAGAGTTGAAGAAACGAGAGAAAAAAGACATGCTGGCTGCTCAAGCTGCTGAACTTGCAAAAAGAGAGGCCTTGAAGGATGATCGTGATGCATTCACTGTTGTCATTGGAAGTCGGGCTTCTGTCCTCGAGGGCGGAGATGATGCTGATGCTAACGTCAAAGATATTACAATTGAGAACTTTTCAGTTTCCGCTCGGGGAAAAGAACTTTTAAAGAATGCATCATTAAAAATCTCTCATGGAAAGAGGTATGGTTTGGTTGGGCCCAATGGGATGGGGAAGTCTACCCTTTTGAAGCTTTTAGCCTGGAGAAAGATTCCAGTGCCTAAAAATATTGATGTTTTACTGGTTGAACAAGAAATAGTTGGTGATGACCGATCAGCGCTTGAAGCAGTTGTTTCCGCCAATGAAGAATTGGTGAGACTGAGGAAAGAGGCTGCATCTTTGCAGAATGTTTCTTCTGTGGAGGATGGTGCCAATGGTGATAATGGTGAGGATGATGCGGGAGAGAGACTTGCTGAATTATATGAGCAGCTGAATTTGTTGGATGCAGATGCCGCTGAGGCTCAGGCATCTAAAATTCTGGCTGGTTTAGGGTTCACCAAGGATATGCAGGAACGCCCTACCAAGTCATTCAGCGGAGGATGGAGAATGAGAATCTCCTTAGCCAGGGCACTATTTATGCAACCTACTCTTCTGTTGCTTGATGAACCAACCAACCATCTTGACCTTAGAGCAGTTCTTTGGTTAGAAGAGTATTTATGCCGGTGGAAGAAAACTCTCATTGTTGTCTCCCATGACCGTGACTTCCTCAACACTGTCTGTAATGAGGTTATACATCTTCATGATATGAAGCTTCATTTATACAGGGGTAATTTTGATGACTTCGAGAGTGGATATGAACAGTGTCGAAAAGAGATGAATAAAAAGTATGAGGTATATGAAAAGCAATTGAAAGCCGCGAAAAGGGCTGGAAACCAGGCTCAGCAGCAGAAGGTGAAAGAGAGAGCAAAGTTTGCAGCAGCAAAAGAAGTGTCTAAGAAAAAATCAAAAGGAAAAGTGGATGAAGATGAAGCAGTACAAGAAGCCCCGAGCAAATGGAGAGATTACACAGTGGAGTTTCACTTCCCAGAACCCACTGAGCTCACTCCTCCACTACTTCAGCTCATTGAAGTCAGTTTTAGCTACCCTAACCGACCTGATTTCAGGCTTTCAAATGTTGATGTGGGTATCGATATGGGTACCCGTGTTGCTATAGTGGGGCCCAATGGTGCTGGCAAATCAACCCTGCTCAATCTTTTGGCAGGTGATTTGAGCCCAAGTGAAGGGGAGTCGAGGCAGAGTCAGAAACTGAGGATAGGAAGGTATTCACAGCACTTTGTTGATCTTTTAACAATGGATGAAAACCCTGTCCAATATCTCCTTCGTTTACACCCTGACCAAGAAGGGATGAGCAAGCAAGAAGCTGTCCGAGCTAAGCTTGGGAAATTTGGGCTTTCTAGTCATAACCACCTTAGCCCAATAGCAAAATTGTCAGGAGGTCAAAAAGCTCGGGTGGTTTTTACTTCCATATCAATGTCAAAGCCCCATATACTAATGTTAGATGAACCCACAAATCACTTGGATATGCAGAGTATCGATGCTCTTGCTGACGCGCTAGATGAATTCACCGGGGGTGTTGTGTTAGTTAGTCATGATTCTCGGCTGATTTCACGGGTTTGTGATGATGAAGAGAGGAGCCAGATCTGGATTGTCGATAATGGGACAGTGAGAACGTTTCCTGGATCGTTTGAAGAGTATAAGGAGGACCTTCAGAAGGAGATCAAGGCTGAAGTTGATGACTGATAGACCTTTCCTGTATACTGTACTATATCTTGTTATAGCTCCTTGTTACATCCAATTCAGAGGCTATAATATTATAATGCTGCAATCTGGATTATCTGATTAATCCCCCATTTTTGCTTCTGTTTTGACAAGGAATGAAGCAGATGAATTTTGCAATTTTCGCTTTTCTGGTTTCCATGCATTTTTTTATTTATTTATTTTATTATTATTTTTTTTTTATACTTATTCTTTACTGGATTTTCTACTGGAGTTAATTTTTTTTGAAAGAGTGTTATTGTACTAGACGCACAAAGCTAGTTTTGTATCATCAATTCAATTGCTGAGAGTTTTTCTTTTAAATTACTGTCTTCTGAATTGAATTACATGTTACATCTGTATTGTTCTGCAAAGCAAGCACAGAATGTGCAGATATAAGAATTTTGCTAAAAGTTCTGAATTCTTGAGCTTTGAACTGTTACTTTAAACTTCAGCTAATACAGTAATGATCTTTTTTTTTTTTTTTTTTTGACAGTGATTATTGTTTATGATACCTCCATTGATTATTATGTGCAACAAAGGAGACATAAAATATTCCTTTGTTGCACATAATAATTAACGGAGGTAGTAGTTAGTTAAGACGAATTTCATCATTTAAAAGCTGCTTTTGTTTAGATCTTCTTAAACTCAATCTATACTTGATCTCTGGATTGGAGTAATGAGATCAACAATTCCAAATCCTAGTGTCTTTATTGCACAACTTCCATCAAAGTCACTCCCTTAGGCTTGGAGAAGATAAGCCCAATTTCTTGTAGATGCGAGTTTTTAGGCGATCCACGATCAAGTTATGCTTATATGTAAAAATATACCAGGATTATTTGAAAATGGAAAATAAATCCAATTCCTAATAATGAGACATAAATTTGATCAAACTTTGGACCATATCCAATTATATACTTCGTATGACATAAGATGATAAAAATCGTTGCTCATAAGACTCACAATGAATATGCCCAGTATGGTATTTAATCCATATTAGTCCATAATGAAAATTTTAATAAAAAATAAAGGCCAAAATATTCAACGGGGATCTGTGGCGCAATGGTAGCGCGTCTGACTCCAGATCAGAAGGTTGCGTGTTCGATTCACGTCAGGTTCAATATCCTGATCCCAACAGATCATCTTTTTTTTTTTGTTAATATTTGTAACTATAATAATATCATTTCAAATCTTTTATATTATCTTTATGACAACTATATATTCTTTTTTATTTGGTGTTCATAATTATTCTATATATATATATATATTATTTTTCAACTTCTTCTTCTTTTTCTTAAAAAAAAAAAAAAATCAACTCCTTTTTAACTATATTTTAAATGGAGTATTATTATATTTTGCCAAAAAAGTTATAATAAATTGATTCATGTAATAGATGTTAAAGAAATTACTTTAAAACATCACTTATTTATTTTATTTTTTTTTCAAATACCTCTAGCTAATATTTTATTTCAATTTCAATTCAATATAACTATATATTCAAGTTAATTACAATTTTATTTATGAAATTTTACTACTATACGTACATATTATCACAAATTGATATACTGCTATAAAATAAATGTTGTGTTTAAAAATAATTTTTTAGATATAAAGGTGATATATTATTTGTTATTTTGTGTATGTTTGCACTTTTGCTAATAATTTTAGTGGAGATTTTAGTTTGTTGTTGAATTGATTTTTGATGTTTATTAAAAAAAGCATTTATAAATAAGTATTCACTAATATGGCCACTAGACCTGATCAAGTCCTGCCTGAAAAATTCTTGAGTTCAGGCAGACTAAAAAAATCCATTTTTTAGATAATTTGTTGCTTTGCCTATTTATATATATTATGACATTATAATTTCTATATATTTGATTTGTATGTTTTTATCAAATTTTATTTCTTGGATATAATTAATTTTCTTAAAAAAAATTAGATTTACCGTGCATGGCACGAGCCTTAAGCTAGTCTTATATAAAAAAAAGTGGTTTACCTTTTAATAACTTGAACGCAGCTCGTTTGCATTTTTTGGTCAAAGGAAATAATTAATCAAGCAAACTAAACTTTAATACATTTACTCATTCGACATTTACATACATGGTCTAAAGTACAAGCCGTCTGAAGAAATGTATTCCTTTTATTATTTGATGTGGGTCAACATTCGGTACCTACATGGTTTAAAGTACAAGACGTCTAAAAGAGCTTATGCACACAGCACACTTGATATAATGCATGGCAAAATAATATTTGTAAAAACGATTATAGATTTTGACTTTCTACAAATGGCACTCGGGCTGAGGGCAAAGAAGTAAGAATAATTTGACCATGTTTTCTTACTAGTAATACATAAAAATCAGTTGTTGTGACAAGTGTGTTAAACAAAATGTTATTAGTATTCAGAAATGCAAGAAGTAATAATGAAAAACAATTCTGATCCACTCTTGAAAAATTCTAAAATTAATCAATGCAACATTATCTATCCATTGTACTAGTTCGTACTATTATGCATTTTAAACCTCGATATTCAAATAATTGGTTACTAAATTCTTAATATATGTGTATCCGACCATATTTAATAACAATCGCGAATTGATATTAAATGAAAGCCAAAAAAAAAATATCAATTAACCTATACTAAAAGCAAACCTAAAGTGACACTTGTCACGATGTCATTACAAAATTTCCCGCCTTTTTTACTTTTTTTTTTTTTTTTTTTTTTGTGTGTTTGTTGTTGAAATTTAATGACTTCCATTTTATAACATACAAATAATTCTTATTTCTATTTTGATAGCACATTTAATCCAATCATACTCAATTAATTTTTTTAACATATATTCTTTCTATATACGAGATATCTATTAATTACAAATATTGAAATATACTATAGATTAAAAATAAGGTATTGAAATACATCATTATCTAAGATTATTATAATATTATCAATTTTTTTTTCCAACTTTATCATTTGACAGTCTAATTTATTTAAATTAAAAATAGAAAAATAATTTTGGTAGCATACTTTGAATAAATCTTAAAATTATATCTAATGTTTACAAGAACAACTGAACAAAATCATAAAATCATTCTATTATATTATACTCCCTCCATTTTTTATAAGCTAGAATTATCAAGACACAACTTTGACCATCTATATTTTTAATTAGATATTATTAAAATTATGGAAATAAAAAATTATAAAAGCAAACATTATGACAATAATCCAACAACATAGGATGTGTTTGGTAACTAGCTTATTTGACCTACATTAGCTTATTGACTATTAAATAGGTCAATTCAAGGTGTTTGGTAAGTAGCTTATTTAAAAAGCTTATTCCACTAAATAAGCTCTTTTTCAAAAAGCTCATTTTGGGAGCTTTTTCAATTAGCCTATTCAATTCTTATATTGAAATGACACTTATACCCCCATTTAATTAAAATTTCTAATATGAACTACCTACCCTACAATTAGTTTATTGGTCATTTCACATAATCAATTAGCTTTAAATAATAAGCTATTTACCAAACAGTTTTCTACAATCTAATTACTCTGATCTATGCATTTATGCAATGTAAAACCCCTACTACTCACTAAAAATATACATTTTAAAAAAGTTAATTACATAATACTAATTATCATAAAGTAATATAAAATCAACTAAATTTTTATATTATGCCGGTCAAAGTGTGTCAACAAATTATAAGGACAAATGTACATGAGTTCATATATGGGTCAAAGTGTGTGAACAAATATAAGCTAATATTTTCATTTTCTTATGTAAAACCTTATAGCTTCTAAATTTCTATTACTATATTATTTATTTTTTTAATAAAATTCAATTCAATAACCTTTATGAATTTGGTATTAATTGGTATAAATTAAAATTCAAGTTACTTTGTTACAATTTTTTTTTTTGGATAAATTATTGTTGAATAATTAACACCATCATTTATAATTTTTGTTGTAAAGTTTAATTATGACCGTGCATGGCACGGGACTTAACCTAGTTATTAACAAAAGGCCAGTAACCCGGACTCTAATGCCATAGGCAAATCAAAGGTCAAAAGAAGATTCCATATTAAATTTCAATCTAATTAATTGGTGATATTAGGAGTTTTGTCGCTTCAGCTTAATAAAACGGTAATTATCTATCCTCTTTTACTATGTGAATCATTCGCAACTAATGAAACTAAAATGATTTTCAAGTTGAGATGACCCTTGTAGTTTTATTTATAATGGATTAATAACAAAAGGCATGAAACTTGGGTTTTCATGTTTCTCTTTGTATATAGTTAGTGTGGGGGTCACCTTTACCTCTTTGTAGTCTTCAAATTAGTGGTAATCAAATTTTTTTAAGATGTGGACCATCTTTCTCGTCTTTTTTATATTTGAAATTGCAAAAGCATTTATTTAATTTATCCATCAAAGGCTATCAACTATCCGACCTTAGCTCAGTTGGCAGAGCGGAAGACTGTAGTGGTAAACACAGCTAATCTTTAGGTCGCTGGTTCGATTCCGGCAGGTCGGATTTTTTTTTTTTTTTTTGGGGGGAAAAGAATTAACCATTACTCCATCCGTTCTTTTAATAAGTGCTCCATTTTAACCGACCCAATTAGTAATAAGTATAAGCTATAGAAATTTGATATGTGAAAACTACGCATTTAGACAAATTTAACAATTACACACATGACTATATTTAATTTTAGGTATAAAGTATAAACACTGATCAAAACACTGTAGTATATGATTAACTTGAACAAAAAGTTAACATGGAGCACTTATTAAAAAAAAAGGATAGAGTAGAAAGTTTCAACACAAAGAGATAAAAAAAGTATGATTTCTTGTTTTTTGCCTTTTTTTTTCCGTGTGTTTTTTTCTAACCTACGTCCCCATGGCTATTGAGTTTCTAAGGTACGCTCATACTTTTTCAAAATTACAAGATGTGCCCTTCAACTTAAGTTGATTATCTAATCGTACCCTTTGACATTAACCCGACGTTAGTAGTTGTGTTAAATGTGAATTACCCCACGCACTTTGGAGAGAAATTTCACGCCCAAATTGGGTTAGAGTTATATAAAGGAATTAACATTAAGCATTTTTTCGCCATTTTCTCATCTACGTTTTCTTCTTTCTACTTAAAACAATCATTGATATGTCAAGCTCTCGGTGTATTTCTTCTTCTTTTTTCTCATCCGCTTCTTATTAATTCTTATTAAAATTATTAACGTCAAATAACGTTAAAGGGTACGGTTGATTAAACAAATGAAGTTGGAGGCCACAACTTGTAATTTAGAAAAAGCATGGGCACACCTTAAAAACTCAACAACCTCAAGGGCATAACTTAGAAAACCCTTTTTTTTTCGAACTCCAATTGGTCTTTGTTTGAATAATACAAAATATTACGGAGTACTTCATAGGTTATAGGTAAGACTTTATAATTACTAGTGTTTATGCTTAAAATTTTATGTAAACAACTATTACCTTAAAGGTCAGGCTTTGTATTATTTTCTCTGTTTAAATTAGTTGGTACGTTTCTTTTATCACATTTGTCAATGCATAAGTTTAATCGTAAAAATCTCTAATATTTTTATCTAAAAATATAAGATTTGAAATTATTCGTTGAGAAATTTAAGTTGCCATCAAATAACAATGTATCACATCTACAATCATCCAATAGACTCTTTACACGGGTGCAATTGTGTTACTTATGCCAAGGAATCTCTTCTTCAAGTTGACACTAAGGGTGAGAAGAGTCCTCTAATAAATGACATTGTATCAAAACAGCTTGAGCAGAGATCGTGTTGGTGCATAATTTCCACAAGGGATGACATGCTTTATCTAGGTGAAACGTTAAATCTCCGAATTTCTATATGATCATGTTGGAATAGCTTAAATTACTCCCACCGTCTCTAAATTACATTTCTACTTCTAGCATTTATTTTTCACATAATAGAGTGAACTAGGAATATAATTTAGGAATGGAGGGAGTACCGCTTTAAGCAAAACTTCCTTCCTTGTTTTGGAGAACAATCTCTCCTTCCATCCTTAAAATTTTTTCCAAACTATGTTAGAAGCTAGGGCCCCAAACATTGACTTCTTTATTCTTCTATTGATCAATGGGATCCCTAAATACTTCTTGTGCTTATCTACTTGTCTCATTTTCAAAATACTAATCAACTCTTTGAGACCAATACTTACCCTTTTAGTAAAAGAAACCTCCAATTTTTCCTTAATAATAAATAATAATCAAATACCAAACGAATGACTTATATGAAGATGAATTTGTCATTGGGGAATTAACAAAAAAAAAACATGAATTATCGTTATTTTGGATATTATGTGAATAAAAAAATTTACTTGGAATTGCAACAAAATTTTCCTTCACTATTTTAACCATAAATAATGAAATTGGAATTAATTAAATTAGACTTTCGTATCTCTAATCTCAAAAAGGAACAATTTTAGAATAAGAAAAAGGAAAAATTGTCAAGATCTACATGCTTAATAGGGGTATTTGGAAACAACTACCCACTAAAAAAATTTATCAAAAAAACTACCCCCTAAATTTAAAAACTTAGAGTAGCACTACCCATTTGCATTTTCCGGCGAGAAAGTCCGGTGTGTAAGGCCCACTTTTTTCAATTTTTCTTCTGAAAATCCCTAATTGAAGAAGTGAAAACAAGTAAGGTATGCAATTCATAGTTAATTCTTCTCTTTTAATCCATTAATTATGAATTTTGATGTTAGGGTGTCACAATTAGAAAAATTAGGGTTCTTAGAAATTGGGGATAATTTGAAATTAATTGAATTTGTTGCTTTTAATTCAAATTGGTTATCCTAGGGTTACGAATTAAGGTCCAATTTGTCATTGCATCGTGTTTTTTCAGAGAAAAATTGAAAAAGTGGGCCCACACGCCGGACATTCTCGCCGGAAAATGCAAATGGGTAGTGCTGCTCTAACTTTTTAAATTAAGGGGTAGTTTTTTTGATAAAATTTTTTAGTGGGTAGTTGTTTCCAAATACCCCTATTAAGCGTGTAGTTCCTGACAATTTTTCCTAAAAAAAATCCAAATCATCCAAGTGAAGTTGACAATTTCTCCTGCAAGCCCCCAATTTATGTTACTCATACTCTTCAATCTTCATTTTATCTCCAATATTTAAGTAGAAATTTCGACATTAAGACATTGGTAGAACATCTGGACACTTAGGCCAAAAAGACAAAAACACTTTCTTTTCACAAAATATCTGATTTGAACACTCGTACAGTCATACGCATACACAATCGGACATGAGCACTCGAGTTCAAGTAACATACTAACATAGGGCACACTAAGGGCCTGTTGTCTTACGTTGAAATTCAGTTCAGTTCAGTTCAGCTGAGTTCAGTTCAGTTCAGTTCAGTTCAGTTCAGCTCAATTCAGTTCAGTTCAGTTCAGTTCAGTTCAGCTCCTAATTTCCTTCTCTTATAAAATATTCATTTCAGTTTAGTTCAATTCAGCTGAATTCAGTCAATGATAACAGACCCTAAATTCTATGGTTGAGGCAATTGGGTAAGATAACATTAACAAACATATTACTACCGTTATTAAGCTTGTATTCAGCCCCTTTTTCTATGTTTTGCGTCATAGTGTGAAGTAGGAATACTCAAACCAAAAGCTGCTACGTATTTTGCAAAAGCTTAATTACCCAGAATGAGTATCAGCTCAGAAATCTGAAACTTGTCAGACCAAATTTGTAAGATTCCCATCATTTTCTCTGATTTTATCTACTTTTTTTAGCGCGTATATTACTTTTCTTTCTGTGTTGCTTGCTTGATTTAATTCTGTATCTTCTGCTTAATTTAGCACAATTTGCTTGGATTATGTCTTTTTTTAGTGTTTCAGCTCAACTTTTTTACTTTTGAAGTTCATCAAATTTGTAATTTCTCAGGAATTGTGTGCTTTCCCACTGATGGGTTTGTGCATAGCTCGAATTTATGTAATGGGGTTTTATAAGACAATGATTTATTGAATTATTTTTGTGTTTTTTTGTTGGGTTTAATTGGAAACTTTTCAGTGAATTTTTTTCTTATTAAATTGGGGTTTATGTTAATTTATGGAATGAGATTTAGTTGTTGCTTAATATATGGATCTGCAATAACCCCATTTGGATTTCTGGAAAACAAGGTTAAAAAAAGTGAGGATTCTTGTAAATTTGCAGAAAATAGAAAATGGGTACCTCTTATTTAAGCAAATATTGTTTGAGAACATGTGAAATTGTTTGTTTTTTTTAGAGTAATTTTTGTTTGGTGTGTGAAATTCTGGTTGAGTAATAGATTTGCAATTTCTTCAATTTGCCACAACACTTGTGAAGTTGTGATCTTGTATTTGCTGTCCTTTTAGACTTTGTTTGGCTATTCAAGCAAAATGAAGGTTCTATATTTTGCTGGTGCTAGGTGTTCAGTGATGTCTGGTGACTGATGCAGAACGTAAGCCGACTCTACTTGTAAAAGGAGAGAAATTGAAAGGCATAGAGCAAGTATAAATATACCGGGCTCTCTATGCTACGCCCATCCTACTCGCTTTTGTTTTCAGATTTAGATGGGCATTCCCCTGCTGGCATTACATAGTGAGACATCCAGAGACCGGTTCCCTTTACTTATGGAGCGTTTGGAAGATCAAGAAGGTCATCAGCATGTAATTGATATTGCTGTTGTTAATGATGCTTCTTCTAGTATATCGAATCAAGCAGAATCTCATGATTCTGTAGATAGACCCTCGAGTAGTACACAACAAACCAACTCACCACAGTCTTCTTCTGGAAGAAATAGCTCTGGAAACCCCTCTTATGTGGGGAGAAGTGATTCTTATGGTTACACCAGCCCATTGAATTCTGGTCTATGGATCTCAGTTGAGCTGATTGTCACTCTAGCTCAAATTGTTGCTTCTGTAGTTATTCTGTCCTTGTCAAGATATAAGAGTTCAGATGCCCCGCTATTTGCTTGGGTTGTGGGCTACGCATGTGGTTGTCTTGCAACACTTCCTATTCTTTATTGGCGTCTTCGCAATTGCAGCCGTGGTCGTGATCGTGATCGATTTTCAGTTCAAGCACATCATAGCTCCTCAGAGAGTGTCACTGCTGAAGCTACTGTTTCCACATCACCTTTAAGTCAAGAAGTAAATAGCCATGACAATTCACGTATAGTTTCTAGAAACAGTCAAATGAGACGAAGAATTAGTGTACGGTAAGCTATTTCTTTCATTTCAAAAGGCTGTCCTGGCCGATTGGGCAAGTGCTATAACATATGGTATGTCTAGTTTTGAGTAGTTTCTTTATGAATATTAGCTGCTTTCATGCCATAAGATGCTTATCAGGAGGAGAGAAAAGAGTAAACATCTATTTGATTGAGTTAGTAGCTCAGTTATGATGAAATCTTTTTGTTGATGTCTTGTCATAAATGATATGGTCTGCAACATTCTGATTTGGTTAATAGAGCATATGTGTTCTTAGATGCAATCTTTCTTCTAACTGAAAGTTCCTTTTTCTCTTACATGCATTCCAGTCAAAATTGTTTATAATTATTGACGACTAAAATCTCTGAGGAAAATCTACAGCAAGTGCAATAGGGCTAGTTTGAAGAAAACATTTCATTAATTTTTCTGTTATTTAGGGAATTTTCAGTTTTCTAGAAAGTATAACTTTGCTGTTGTTGAGTGTTTCAGTCTTTTACTGCATGTAGGTTTCACTGTTTCAGTATGTCTTTTTGTTTGTTTTAAAATGACTAATTCTCTATCATTGAATAATCCAAACAGTGACTGTCCTTAATGAGATCCAACAAGAATGTGTGCATTTTATTTCATTATTTGTTAGAGAAATTTTCCCTTATAAAACAAGGGGAGGGCAAGAATAAATTGGACTGCACTAGTCACTTGGAATTAACTGGATGTTGATTCCAATGATGAGAGAATTACAGAGGGGGTTCACTCACAATATGAGATGATGTAGTTAATCTATACCAATTTCTTAAAGATCTAATTGGTAGATTGGAGTTTAGTGCTTAAGATAGGTGCCTATGATCGTGTGCTGACTGCTGAATAAGTCGAACCATTTACAGTGTGCAACATTTGAAGTCTATGCCATTCTGATGTTTTGTGTAACATCCATGTTCTCCATGTTTTAAACTCAAATTTGAAATTTATAGAAAACTAGGATTACTGATGCTGAGTTATTGAGTTCATGAAACCTGTTCATGATAAATTTTTAGCATGTACTTCGGACCCTCCAAGCTTTGAAACATCAAGGCTAAATTGCTCAACACTTTTGTGGTTGAAGGAGTAGTGTATGTGGTGGGTCCGGGTCGGAGGGATTCACTGATAGATCATGGATGTAAGGAAGGAAGTTCAAAAGGATATCTGTGACCGCCAATTCTTTTTATTTCCTTATTATAACTCCGCTGCTGAAAGACAATAATTAACAGAGGCAACAATTTAATTATTTTAGTACTCAAGGAGACCTCTTTCCTCTGGTGGATTGACTTTTATAGTAGTCAAGCAGACTCAGAGAACTTGGAACTAAAAAAAGATTGTTTTCATGTGTGAATCTAAATCTTTTTTCCAGATTACTGTCTCTTGCAAAAGCTTGAAAACTTCAGGTTGATTATTACCCTTATGGTCTTCCAATAGGGTGGAGTTGTAAGGACTTAAATCTAGCCTATGTTGCGCATACATGGAGTGAAATTTGTTTCTAATCATTGCCAAATACTATTTTATGGCATATGCATCACGAAGTGAAGGGAATGTTAATGGTAAAATGGATACAGTAAAAAGGAATGAAGAAATAGTAAAACTCAGAGTGGGGAATAAGGATATCCAGTCAATAAAATAGCTGGCCAATATCTAAACTAGGATGAATATGTAGCCTATTAATTTCCATGTCTTGGGTAAGATGTTTGGTCAAATTCTTTGTTAGTTGACATAAAATGATTTCGTCATTACTAAATAAGAAAACTTTTCTTTTGCAGACTCAATGGAGTAGTGGATCACTTCAAGATGGCCTTGGACTGCTTCTTTGCAGTGTGGTTTGTTGTGGGTAATGTGTGGATTTTTGGGGCACATTCCTCTCCTTCAGTAGCTCCAAAGCTGTATAGGTACATAACCTCGATTAGTTTCCATTAATCTTCTACATTATACCTCATGTGAACTAAGTCTTTGTTCCCTATGCAGGTTATGTATAGTTTTCCTTACCTTCAGCTGCATTGGGTATGCGCTGCCATTCCTATTATGTGCTACCATATTCTGCTGCTTTCCCTGTATTATTTCAGTAATGGGTATTCGAGAAGATCTCTCAAAACCCAGAGGAGCAAGTATAGAAACTATTGATGCTCTACCAACCTACAAATTCAAGTCAAGAAAAAATGGGAGCATTGATGATGAACAGATATGCTTGAAGGCTAGCAAAGATGACATTTTGGCTGATGGAGCTCAGAATGAGTGTGTCATATCTGGAGAAGATGCAGTAAGTGTCGTGTAATTTGTTTCAATCAATTCTTCATTTATGATTTTATAATCATGGCTGGGGTTAAAGAAATTGAATTAGAAAGCTTAAAGTAATCTGCTAATCATCTGTGATGGAGGGACAATAGAAGACTAAATGACAGGATGTGTTAAATGTTCTTTTTCTTATCTTTTGAACGAATACATATGGGAATACTAGGATCGATATAAAAGTACATTTTTACATACCCATGCCACAAGGTCACAGATCAGTGATCGTTCACAGTGAACATTCTAGATCCCATAAACTTACAAACCACTTGTAGCTTGATCGTGTGTACTTGTGTAGCACCCAAAAGGAAATTTTTACTAAAGCTGATTAATGTCATGTTCCTCTTCTTTTGCATCCTTGAGCTCATGCTTCCTATTCTTCTTTCTGTCTAATAATTGTGCAACTTGTCTGTTTTGTGAATTTTCAACTTAAAATTAGCTACTCATGGTTTGTCTCTCTCGTAAATAAATTTCGATGCAGCTTTGTTGTATTTGCTTAGCAGCCTATGTGGATAATGACGAGTTAAGGGAACTGCCTTGCACCCATCTCTTTCACACCGAGTGTGTGGACAAATGGTTGAAAATCAATGCTTCATGTCCTCTATGCAAGCTTGAGATCAGTGAAGATAGAACTAGGGCCTTGTCATCTGGCCGAAACAACAGCATGCGACAAAATGTGGATGATGAAGGCGATCCCAGTTTAACCTCCTCCAATAATCCGTAGTGTCACATGTTATATACTACATTATGTAATACCAACCTTCCTTCTCTTGAAAAGTTCACTATGACCAGTTTTCAGCTTTATAAACATTTGTGATTAATAGTACAGAGAGAGACTGGTCTGGAATATATTGAATGAGCTTGGATTACATTATGAAAATGCGACTTAATTGTCTCAATCCGTACATTCAAAAGTTTATGGTCATTTCTTGTTGATTGAAGAAAGTTTGCAGACAGCTAACGAGAGCCTAGGCAGAGTCTGGAATTCCATCTATCGCCATTATTGCTATGAACTAATTTCTTAACCATTGCTGTTACCTCATTGCATCTAAGGTTAAGGCGCTCGGGTACGTTCATACCTGAAGAAGACCCAGGCTGTGCGACCTTCTTTGTACAATCATACCTCAGGTAAAGTTCAGGCACTACTAATGTCACTGAACTACAACATCATGCTTTACCAATAATATAAAGGACAGAAAAATATAATGGAACATAAAATATACTCCATCCGTCTTAGAATAATTGACATGTTGAACTTGTTTTTCACTATTCATACGTTAACTTTGATTATAGTTTTTTAACTAACGTAATAAAAACATATTTTATCATGAAATATATTGTTAGATGGGTATTAATATAAAGTTTTATAATATAATTTTTTTAATAATTTTAATTAATATTTAATTATATAAAAATAAGATTAAACTGATATATCAGCATTTGTGCACAGATTTAATTGTGTCATATTTAGGGACACATGGAGTAAAGAACACAATTGAAAATACATAGATCAATTAAATGAACATATAGAGGAAAACAATTATACCCATATAAATAGTAAAAGATCATAAACAACAATCAACTTATCAACCCAACATAAAGAACAATCAATAAAAAAGAACAATCTAATTGAAAGAACTTTCAACTATAAACAGCCTTATACTTGTGTTTTTTTAGTCTTCATGCTTTTTAGTTGACAAGTTTCTTTTATTACATAATCCAATGAACAAATTTAATTGTTAATATCTCTAATTATCGTTAAAATTATAACAAGTTGATATTAGGTAATTATATGTTGAGACAATTCTAACATGATCACAGTAGGTCAGTAGCAGAGGAAGAAGAGAAAGAAGAAGCTCAAAAGAACAGTAACAATAAAATAGCAGCTTTAACACAAGTAGCTGGAGGATTAAGATGCCCACCACTTTCAAATTCCAACCTTTCAAAGTCCTTTTCACCCAAACACACTCTTAAGCCTCGATTCTCCCCTATTATCAATTGTTTGATTGTTATTGACAAATTAGGGGAAAAAGTGAATAGAATGGCTTTGTATTACTTGTACTTGATTATTATTCATCAATAGGTTGAGTATTTATATAAAACCTACGTTTATAAGATTGGAAACAATCTTCCTAAAAGATATACTATATATCCTAATGATATATTCACTAAATATTATCTTAACATAAATAAATCTAAATACATTATTCTCATAATAAGATACACATGAAAAATATATCACATATATTTTCCGATATCTCATATCTCTAACACCCTCCCGCAATCGTAACGGCAGTAACACGAACGTTGCGATTGGAAATTCCTCACTTTGTTGAAGTCGATCGAGTTGCAATACTCTGTTGATGTCGCCTTCATCAATTTTTCACTTTGTTGAAGTCGATCGAGTTGCAATACTCTGTTGATGTCGCCTTCATCAATTTTTCACTTTGTTGAAGTCGATCGAGATGCATTACTCTGTTGATGTCGCCTTCATTTTTTTTTCTTCTTTTAGAATGATGAGAACGTCATCTTTTCGAACCCATCAATCATCAAACAAACAGGAACGTCGTTCTTTTCGAACCTGCAAATATAACAAGTTTGGTTTTTCTAGAGCAAAATCGAGCTCCAATCAAATATTGGTTTTTCAGAGTAAACCACACTCAAATCTCTTATTGGTCTTTTAGAGTAAACCACACTCAAATCTCTTATCGGTCATTCAGAGTAAACCACACTCAAATATCTTATTGGTCTTTCAGAGTAAATCACACTCAAATCCAAAGGAGCAAAAATCATGCTCGAATCAAGTCACAAACCTTGTCTCACGGCACAAGGAGAACCAAATATATCTTGTCTCACCACACAAGAGAGCCGAAAACTTTTTTTTTTCTTTTTTTAATCTATCTTCATCTTTGGGAGTCAAAGAGTAAAAATACTATTATTTTGGTTAATGGTTTATCCCACCGGTGGGTTTAGTTTTCTAACCCACCGGCAGGGGGGGATTTTTGTGAACACTCCCAAAATCTAACCTGCTCTTGATATCATGACAAATTAGGGGAAAGAGTGAATAGAATGGCTTTGTATTACTTGTACTTGATTATTATTCATCAATAGGTTGAGTATTTATACAAAACCTACGCTTATAAGATTGGAAACAATCTTCCTAAAAGATATATTATATATCCTAATGATATATTCACTAAATATTATCTTAACATAAATAAATTAAATATATTATTCTCATAATAAGATACACACGGAAAATATATCACACATATATTTTCCGATATCTCATATCTCTAACAGTTATTGTGGAAATTATTTTGTGGGTTTAGATGATTAATTGTTTTGCTATAATGGATTAAGTTTGTTGCAATTTTAGATTGTGATAAATTTGATTTTTGTTTGCTTGGAACTGTTCCATGTAATTAGAGTTTTTTTTTTTTTTTTGATTTTTTTTTTTTTAAATTCTGTTCATATAAATCTATAGATTTAGTAGTGATTTACCAACTTTTGGGTGATGAATATCTGTGTTTGACAGTTTAAGTGATGTGATTACGTGAACATGCCATATACTTTCTTTATATGGGATTAATATTTAATAGTCATGTATATGTTAGAAAATGTCCATAAGAGTTATGTTACCTTTCCGAAGGCAATGTAAATTAAGTGATATGGTGGGGATGAATGAATTCAACAATAACGATGGTTGTAAATTCATGTCATATCAATAATTATGCAAGTTTAAATAGGATTTCCATAAAAGTAATGTCACCCTTCTATAATAAGTATTATCTATCTTAATTTAGTGACAGTAGAGAAAAGTGCCATATTATCCATTATGCAAGTTCATATTATTAGTTATTTAACCTTTTTGAAATTAGTAATGGCTATGTAAATTAAGTGATAGAGAGGGCTGGAAGAATTTAATTATATGTGTATTTTTAATATCATATCATTAATTATATGAGTCTATAATAGTGTGATGATGAAATAGTTTGATGAAGGACTACATGACCATGCATAAATATTGTTATGCCATTAATGCTAATTTCGTTACTAATCATTTTAGTGATGATAATTACACACAATAGTTCACTAAATCGAAATACTTCGTATTGTAAACGTGTTAAAGAGTTAAAATATCTTAATTTTTGCAATTTATGGTGAAGGATATTACTTGAGTGCAACTGCGCACATAGCCAGATCTGAGGTCAAAGTTAGATTTTTTTTTTTTAAAAAAAATTTGTTAAAATTTAAAAAATAATTTATTTATCATCTATTTTGTATCGATACACATAATTTTAGTTGTTAAAAAAATACACATAATTATATATGTGTCAATGATATGCAATATAATACATGTAGTTTCACGCAATTTGTTAATTTATGAATAATGCATGAATAATTTTTTTTATGCTTTTGAAACCGCTTATAAAAAATGCTGGATTCGCCATTGATTATGCATTGATTTTTTCTATAGAATCCCTATATTTTAGGAGATGAAAATTTTCAAATCTTTTCACACTTTAAAAAACAAGCATATTATATGTCAGATTGAAGCATGTGATTTTGACTTTTCCTCCTCTTGTCGTTTTTGATAATATTGTTGATATACCTCCGATCTCCATTTCATAGAGGAATAGTTTAAACTAGGACTTTTTGTCAAAAAATACCTAATTTAATTGTTGTAAAATACTACCTCCGTCAGAAATTCACCATTGACCCACCTCAAAACACCCCAAAACCACCGCTTTCACCTCAAAGCCAATGCAACCTACTTGAAATTGCCTTCACCAAGCCGATACGACTTTAAAGTACCCTCACCAACTCGGAATACCTTCTAACCACCCTAAAAAATAACCTTACCACCTTGAAAAGCAACCTCTGTGGTGGTTTCGGGGGTGTTTTGAGGTAGGTCAACGCCTTAAAATTAGATTAACGGTGGAAATTTGGCCAAAGGTAATACCTTACAACATTTTAGCTTTTATAAGGTAGTTTCTTACAATATTTTTTTTTTATTAGGTAGTTTCTCACAAATTTTAGGTTGTATTACGTAGTTTCTGACAAAAAACCCTTTAAACTATTCGGAACTCGTGATAAGGTATGTATTTGATTTAATTTTGATTTTCTATTCTAACAAAAATAGTTTTGTGAAAATAAGATGTGTTTATATCCCTTCTACAACCATCCCTTAAAAATAAGAAAATAGAGGATAATTATTCCTGAGATTGGCTTTCAATCTCATATAGGAAATTTGATAAACCATTTGCTTTTTTTTTTTTTTTCCTTAAGGCTAATCTCACCAATGCGGAAAATTGATAATTCAAATGAATAAATTCGAAAGGGAGTGAATTTTATTAGTTCCTAAGTTACTAATTTTTAAAAATAAAGCGGAAGTATAAAGGAACTCAAAATCAAACACACAAATTTTACAAGAAAATCATCCACAAGTTTCAGGCACCATACTACACTATCCACAAGGTACGGATTGCGTGTTAGTCTAAAGTCAATAGATGATATATTACACTAATGATATAGTAGTTGTTAGGTGTGTGTATTAGTGGTAATTGTAAATATTTCATGAGGTTGACTTTCAATCTCATACAGAAATTTGATAAACCATATGTGTTTTTTTTCAATCCCTCCAATGTGGAAAATTGATAATTCAAATGAATAACTTTAAGAGGGAGTGAATTGTATTAGTTCCTAAATACTAATTTTTAAAAATAAAGCGGAAGTATAAAGCGGAAGTATAAAGGAACTCATAATCAAACATACAGATTCTACGAGAAAATCATCCACAAGGTTCATGTACCATACTACACTATCCACAAGGTATAGATTGTGTGTTAGTTTAAAGTCAATAGATGATATACATACTTTTCTTTATTTCCCTCAATGATGTACAACTGTTTGTATCATTAACAAATTATGACAGGCTTCTTAGATTAGTATAACTTTGCCAATAACACTCAAGCCCTACAGATGGTCACATCATTGGCTAATTACTTTTACGTTCGTGTTCAGAATGCAGTAAATTAGTTGTATACTATTGAACGACATTATGCAACACAAAATAAAGAGATCGGTGGCATGAATAATGTCCTTTACCACCTGTACATTGTCACAGTTAGTAATTTATGTGCTTCCTTTTCTACATAAGTTATTTTGCATGTCAAAAGTTAATGCGAAATTGTTTTATTTGTATCAAAAGTATAAAATTTATGTGATTTGAGGCAATATGCAATATGCTAGATGTATATTTAGGTAATATGTAACTTTGTTAGGCTTTTAAGCCAAAAGCTGTTGAGTTATTATCACAAAAATCTTGTGAATTTATCAGTTATTTGGTTTCCATGTTAATTTTTTTCAAAGTTGTAATATAACATAGAAAAAACTTTTATAGTGCAGTATAAGATATTGGATTCTTAGGGTGATATTGGAGGATGTTGGTGGATTGTTCCTACAATGATGTCCAAACACCAATATTTTTTATATTTGAACGAAGATGGTGGAGGAAAGAAATGGCTAGATAATTCTAGAACTTCATTCACAATTTTTGTGACTATAATGTTCTAGAAATTTCAGGAGCCATTACGTACTTTTAGTCGCTTCCAATTTCCTTTCAAGTATGTTCTAGAATGTTCTTGCATTATGACCAAGAATTAACCTTACTTGATTAATCCACTTACAGTCCATTCATGTACATACATACATTCCACCAACAGGCAATGAATGGCCTAGAAATGTTGGATAACACCCAACAATCTCCACCTTGGACCAAATTTTGTATGCACTCAATTCAAATATTAACTTCTCTTCAATGTTACTCGTATTATATCTTGACAACCTTGTAAATGTCTCTTAGTTGATGTTATTTGTGATCATTTTTGTGCCGTTGTAACGTTGTTGTGTTGCCAACTTTCAATTGTTTAAAATAGAATTGACCATTTTGTTGAAATCATTTTGCTTTAGTTCTCTAGATAATCAAGTCAATTATTGTAAATATTTGACTCACAGTAATGTGGAATGATGCATTTCTTATTTTCTTTTGTTATGGTTTTTTGCAGCTGTGGGAAAATATGAAATCTACATAGTACACCAGGGTGTATCCTGCTGAAAATAACAGTATTTTTTGACTTTTAATAAAAAAAAAATCAAAATAATTCTCTCCATAATTTTAGGGATTTGTTAGTTATTTTCCACATTAATAGTTTTCAGAATTATATTTTATATTTTTGGTGAGATAAAATTACAATTTTGAAATACAGAGATGATTACAGAGACAAATTTGTAGAGAGAGAAATTACAATGGCTTGGTAGCTTAGTTTGAATTTCTACATGACTCAAATTGTGAATCTGTTGATAATACATATGACAATGAAGATTTTGATAATATTGATGATGAATTTGAGGATTTTGTAATCAAATGACGAGAAGGTAACGTACATTTTACTTTTTTTTTCTTATTTAAATTTCATAATTATAATTATGATGTTGATGATAATGATAATGCACTTTTAAATTATTTAATTTCATAAGATGTGGGTTTTAATAATCAAAAGAGATATTTTTTTTTATTATTAAAATTCATAATTTATGGATATTTTAATAAAAGGATTTTTTTTTTTAAAAATACTGTATTTGTATTATTTTCTGAGGTTGAAGATGAAGTTCTTCTAATTATGATGAATGTTCTTTTTATCATTTGTTTGATCTGTATTCATTTTGTTAATTATAATGGAATATGCTCTTTAAATTTGATTAATATGTTCTTTGAATCCAAATTATATGTTCTTTACAATGCAAACTATGTTCTTTAAGGTATAATGTTCTTTAGGTTTCAATAATACGAAAAATATTCTTTTTATTTGAATGATATGTTCTTCTATGTTCATGTTTTTTGTTTAAACTCTTATGTTCTTTTGGGTTTTAATTTCTAAGATGTTTTACTCCTTATATATATGTTCTGGTGTTACATCACTTATGTTCTTTATTTTATTCCTAATGTTCTTTGATTTTGGTTCATATGTTATTTGAGGTATTGAGTGATGTACATTTTTTTGGTATAGCATATGTCATTTTAAAATTAGTTTGTATAGTCATTTTTAGTTATTAGTATATTCAGCTTCAATATTATTTATTAATTCTATGTTTTTCAATATTAATTAACATTTAATAATTGTGTATGTTTTTGATTCATGATCATGAAGATTGACGACGGTATTCTTTTTGGACATCATCTATTGATGATTGATTTTTAGATCCAAAGAACATCCATAATATTAATAAAGAACATGAAGAAATTATAATTATTTGAATTAACCCGTTTAAATTTAAGTATGGTCTAAGGACTATATTTGAAGAACATTTTCATTATAAGCAATAAGCATTTTATGACAATGAAAGTACACTACAATTACAATAAAAAAAACATGGACATTTAAAATATTTTATTAAAAGATCAAATAAAAATCATTATATGCCATAAAGGTAGACGTATGGAATAAAAATAGTAGTAATAAAATATTCATGTTACAAACAAATATAAAGTATATCATGTATTTTAATAAAGAACATAATAAAAATATATATAGAACACAAAATTACACATGACCATAATTACACAAAAATATAAGTATATCATGTATTCATGGTTACTCAAGTGGTTACACATGTTCTTTCAAACACAAATATTTTAAAAAATTGGTTAAAAAATATGAACGATGCTTTTATAAAATTTTTAAAAGAAAGGGAATGAAATATGCTGTAGTAATTTACAAAAATTTATTAAAATCCGGTTTACAATATCATTATTGTAAATCAGCTTCTTTGGACTCGCACGTGAGCACCTTCTTCCTATCTTTTTCATTTTCTGGATTCTCATCTTCTTTGAATGCTTTCTTCTTTCACTTTCTCTCTCCACTCTTACTTCCTCTTCTCTTCTTTTTTGCTGCAGTTCATTTCCTTCCATGATTTATCTCTATTGATTTTGAGATTCAAAGGTTTTTGCCTTTTTTATTTATTGATTTTTGTTATTTAATAGAATTTCGCAGTTAATAAGCTTGAAGTGCACAGTCGTCGTCATCGTCATCGTCGTCGCTTTGCTCGGTGAGATGGTCGGAAATGGTGGAATCGGCGATGGTTTCAGCTATCGGTGTTGCTAGCGGAGAGAGAATTTGAAGGTTTGTTAATGGTGGAAATGTTTAGTTTTGAGGAGAGATACAAATACGGGATGAAAGTAGAGCCATTGGGTTAACTTTTGCATTTTGTGTTTATTTTGTTTATTTTGATACTCTGTTTTTGTGAAGAAAAAAAAGGGCCACTTTTGTGAAAAAAAAGGTCGCTTTTGTGAAGAAAAAAAAAGGGTCACTTTTGTAAAAAAAAGATCACTTTTGTGAAAATATGGGTCACTTTTGTGGAGAAAAATGGTCACTTTTCGCAAAAATATTCGATGTATAATAAAATTATTGTAAATCGGGGGCATGCAAAAGTAATTGGTAGTAATTTGGATGTTAAAATTTTGGAAATCAAATTTGAATTTGAAATTATCAAAAAAATATATCTTGAATTATTTTGGGTAACTAAATTTTTATAAAAACATAAGACAATTAAAGCGGGATAAAGATCATTTAACAACTAATATTCTTAGTTTAAAAGAAAATACTCCTACATTCTCGTGTTCTTTCAGTTATAAGGCCATGTTCTTTGTCTTATAAACCGATGTTCTTTTTGCCTTTTTTACTTGCTTTGAGACCTGCGCTTCATGTTCTTTTGACTGCGTTTTAAAACAGGTGTACCATGCGCATGGTACACCTGGGTGTAGGAACCACGCATTGGGGAAAATAGAGTTCTCGTCCAGAAAAAATGATTTTATTGTCAGTTTTCAAAATCATGATGATTATAATATATTTGACTAATTATTACACTAAAACCAAGAAATTGGTAACTACAATATAATAATAACGAACGAGTCTATCTTTTTTAAGATCTGATGTAGTGTTTTTTCCCCCTAAGAGCCAATTCTGGTCTCAGAAAACTTGAAAAGACAATCTTAAATCAAATTTAGCCTTATAAAACTAGAAAATATCACAAAAACATCCTTAAATTGTTTAGTAACAAAGTTCATAATTGAGAACAAGAACACTTTGAGCTTTGTTATTTTTTTATGTAAGAGCCTCATATCTTTCAGCTACCTAGCAAATGTTCCTGCAGACTGTAAGAGCGTGAAGTTTCAATAAGTGCAGCATAGAAACCTTAAAAATGCATTGCTTCAACGACGCTTAGCTCTTTAAGGAACATCTCCTGTGTTACTTGTAGCTCTCTAAAGGCATCCTCGATTCTGATTCGATCTTGAGGTGACTCTACTGAACACTTCACGCCGATGTCAATGAGAGACCATACACATTTAACATAACAGTCTTTTCTTGCCAAAGCTACATATTGACTTCCATTGCTTGCAACAACATTATCATCAAAAAGCTTTGGGTCGATAATCTCTGTTAATTGGTCAGACAATGCTGATTTTGCATACTTATGAAGGTCTAAATCTCCCTCGAACATCCTATTTGTGGGAAATATACTGCTCATCATCTCTATCAACACGATTCCATAGCTGTACATGTCACCTTCTTTTGATACCACGCTTCCTAGGCCGTACTCTATCCAAAACAGAATGTTTCAAAAGTCAGATCAGTAAAACTACTAATAATAACTTATGAAAAATGCTTTAAGTTTTTCTTTACTGATTTTTACTCAACTGAAGTAATTTGCATATCAGAACTCAATTTTCGTGTAAATTGAACAGAATGGCCTTAAAAAAAATAAAAATAGTGTAGTTACCTGGAGCAGCATATCCAGTTGTCCCTTTAACTGCAACTGAACTGCTGTTATATGTGCTTGCATTCGAATGAAATGTAGCTAACCCAAAGTCTCCGACATGGGCAACCATGTCACTGTCAAGCAGAATGTTGCTTGGTTCAGGTCACAATGGATTATAGGAGCATCACAACTGTTGTGCAGATAATCAAGTGCACAAGCAACATCGATGGCAATGTTCAATCTTTGGAGGAGGCTCAGGGGTTTCGTATGCTGTTCAATGTGAATCCATTGTTTAAGGTTTCCATTTGGCATGAACTCGTAAACTAATGCCTTAAAATCATTGCCTTGGAAGTCTGTACTCGAGCAAGCAGTGACAATCTTAAGTAGGTTCCTATGACGGATATTTTTCAATGCTTCACACTCTGCCATGAAACTCTTTCTTGCGCCTTCCTGTTCAAGGCTGATAACCTTAATGGCTACAACCATGCTGTTTTCTGGATCAAGGACTCCTTTATAAACAGAACCAAAACCGCCTGCACCTATTAAGTTTGCTTCCGAAAATCTGTCAGTTGCCTTCAGAAGCATATTATAAGATACTTTTGAGAAAGGCTCCTTCACATTCAACAATGATCCCTGAGATAGCTTGCTCTTTTTATTCCTAATACACATCAGGAAATATATTGCTGAGATTATCGACACACCAACAACTAAAGAAGCTACCGCGATAATCAGGGTCACAGCAACAGACAGTCTACCTCTCCTTTTAGACCCTCTTGCCAAGGTAGTATTGGTTGAACATCTTGGCAAACGAATCTCAGGAATCCCTCCACAAAGCTTTTTATTTCCCAAAGTTGTCACAGTACTTGTATTTGTGAAAACCCCTCTTCTCGGAACCTCTCCCTCTAAATCATTAAAAGATACATCTAATCCTTCTAACGAAAAATTAGACAGGAAATCCGGAATTTGGCCTGACAGTCTATTATGAGATAAATTTAAGTACTTGATACTAGTTAAAGACTTGAAAGATTGAGGAATTGAACCAGTAAAGAAGTTTTCTCCCATTTGAAGTTCAAGAAGGCCAAAGCAACTAGCAAGGCTAGATGGAACCTTTCCTGAGAACGCGTTTCTTGTTATATCTAACACCACTAAATTCCTCAACTGACCAATCTCCACAGGGAAGACTCCTTGCAGAAGATTTTGATCCAAATGAAGTTCGAGTAACATTGAAGCATGGAACAGATGAGGAGATACAGACCCACTGAGGTTATTTCCTGAAAGTGTCAGGTATAATAAATTTGTGCACTCTCCTAGACTCGAGGGAATAGTTCCTTCAAAGCTATTGTTATCCGTATATAACTCACTCAACCGCGATAAATTTCCTAATGAATATGGAATATCTCCAATGAGGTGATTGTTACTGCAGGAAAAGTGTTCTAATTTTCTAAGATTTTCAATCTCAAGTGGAAGATGTCCTGTTAGTTCATTGTCTGACAATTGTAGTCTCTGTAAGTTAATGAGGTTGAACAGTTCAGTTGGAATGCTTCCAGTTAGATTGTTTTGTTGAAAATCTATCGCAGAAATTTCTGTTGAAAGATTACCTAGAAAGCGCGGCAGAATGCCACCAAATCTGTTAGAACCACATTCTAACAGACTTAACTGACTACAGTTAACAAGAGTTTGTACAAAACTCAGATCATCAGGTTCTCCCATCCCCAAATAGTTCAAAGAGATATCTAGCCTTCTAAGATCGGGCATGTCTCGAGCACTAAACATGAATTTTCCTGTGAAATTGTTAGAATAAACTGCTAGAACCTGAAGCTGAGTAAGGTCAGAAAGAGACAGAGGAAGAGTACCATGGAAAAAGTTGCCACTTATTTTGAAGTATGTAAGTTGAGGAAGTCGAAACCCAATATCAAAGGGAAGAGTGCCTTCTAGTCTATTAAGGTCCAAATCAACAACAAAGAGAGATGAAAGGTTGTAAAACGACGAAGGAATGGTACCTGAAATCTTATTTTGTGCAAGACTAATGTAAACTAAATTTGTTAAAACACTTCCAATGTTGTCAGGGATGCTTCCTTCAAAAGAATTGGCAGCTGCAGACAAACAGCTTAAGGAAGTCATGTTCGTGACAACCGTGTTAAGGAGGTCACCTGTGAATCGATTTTCCTGCAGTATTAAGTAATTCAAGTTTGACAGACGGCCTAGTTCACGAGGAATGCTTCCTGTTAAATGGTTTCCTGCAAGACTAAGTCTCTCTAGTTTCGAGCATTGAGATATATTGGCTGGAACTTCTCCTTCAAAGGAGTTCCTCTGTAAAATTAGAGACCTTAGACTAAGAAGATTACCAATTTGAGGTGGTATATGACCTTGGAAACTGTTATTAGACAGACTCAGATTTTGAAGGAAACTCAGGTTTCCAACAGAAGGTGATAAGGTTCCTACTAAACCATAGGAGACAAGTCGTAAGCCAACGACTCGTTGTGAAGGTGTTGCATCACAAGTTACACCATTCCATTGACACATAGAAATGGTGGTGTTCCAAGAATTCAGAACACCTTGAGAGTCATTAGTAATTTGAGACTTGATTGCTAAGAGGGCGAGACGGTCTACTGAAGAATTGGCAGAAGTAAGGCATGAGTTTGGTAAACAGAAATAGAACATGAAAACAACAATGAAGAAGATGAGATTCATGACTGATATATGGTTTCAGACTTTCAGGTCAGTATATGATTACATGAATATATATATACACGGATACGGTTAGCTTGGTAAGGTGGTAACTGTATAATACGGAGAAAAGATGAGTAATTGTATAGTATTGATACAATAATATGTCGAGTGTTGACTCTTGAGTCTTGACTAGGGTAATGCAATAATGTGTAGGCGTGTGTTGACTAATTGGATTATTAGTCATTATTTATGCCAAGAGAGAAACTTTCTGTGAGAATTCGAGGGAAGGAGAACCTTTTGAATGTTAGTGCCTAGTTAAGTTGAAATAGTTTATTTACTTAGTGTGAAAATTGATTGAAACTTTTGCAAGCTATGAAAGCACCGACTAAAAGTTATAAAATGTACATTAAAATACAAATAAAGTTTGTTTATTTTCTCTACCTTGACCAGTATTGAAATTGTCGATCATTTTCAATTTATCTAATATAGTGATATCAGTTAGTTCAAACGGACAATATAATTTTGTTCTGCAAATTGTCATTAGTTAACTAATTAAGTATTTATTGGCATATGCTTATATACATATACGTACACACTTCCAATTGGCATTAATTAAGTAATTTCCCATGTTTTTATTATATAAATAAATATGTACTTTGTACAAACTAACCTCAAAAGAAGACTTTAAGGAGCTCATCAAGAAATTATCTTCTTTAATTTTTCACTGCAAATTGATACGAAGTATTAGTTATAAAAAAAAATTAAGAAATATGATTGGGCTTTTGACAAATATGAAGCAAAAAAAAAAAGAAAAAAAAACACAAATTTTGTATATGAAAAGTAAAGATAAGGTTCACACATCACACTTAAAACAAGAAAGAAATTACAGAATACCAATAAAAGAGAGTGAATTAGAAACACCACAGATACGAATTTTTTATTTTTTATTTTTTATTTTATTATTTATTTATTTTAATTTTTTTAAAGGTAAGGAGAAAGAACCTGACCGTATCTTAACCCTCAAGATTTTTTTAGTCCGGTATTTATGGGTCAGGCACTTTGACAGTGAGGGGGAAGGGTAAGGGATCCTCAGACCCAACCCTCAAAATGTCCCCAGAGGAAATTGAACCCCCAACCTCATGGTTGGAAGGTAGCAATCTTACCACTAGACCAAGCTTAGCTTTGTAGAGTATAGGACTATTGGTCTATTGCAATTAAAGTAAAACAGAGCAAGTAGGCCAGCAACAACCGCCATAGAAAAAGGCAAGAAACAAGCACATACCTAAATAAGAATTCTACTAAGATTATAGAATTGAGCAAAAAATTTCACATGGACTGGCGTTTAAGCCGTTTATACAAAAAGATAATTTAGAATATCTGAAAAACAATACAACAATTCGGAGCGGTTCATCTCCATCTATTTTTTGATGATCACAAAAAGGAACCCTGTAATCCAAAAACTTCTGTAACCCTCCAGAGTTCCTTGAAAAGAAGAATCATCAAACTCCAAATGTGGAGTATGCAATCATCATCATAACCCAAAAGCAAGGATCTCATTGAAAGCACATCTTGAGGGGCAAAAAATCAAAAAATCCTAGTCAAAATGGACCTAATTATACACATTTGCAAGGCACATTGATAATCGTGTGGTGCATGACTTGACATGAGAGCCCAGACCTTCTTCTGATGATTCAATAACTTGAGTATGACATGCATATCAGCCAGGAATAGATTGTCTTTGACCCCACGGGAACACGACCCCCTTTTTCTCTCCCGGCATTCTGATCCAAGTCATGTTTAAACAGGCATCTCATATACTCGTAGATCAGTCTGCAAACGGGTGTTATCATGCTCGTTAAATCTTCAGGTCTTCCAATTTCCCATTTATTGTGACGGAGCCAGTATCCGGATGATTTGCAGCCCCATTTTCAGAATTTTCGCAAGAGGTGTTTAGATAGGCATTCGAGACAGCAGAGCTCTTATAGCCTTCAAAATACACAGAATGAGGAAAAAATTCGGCACATCGTGTCTTCCATCCTGCAACATTTAGATAGCATGTTGAAGATTAATAAATTTGACCAAGGAAACAAAAACAATCAGTCACATTCAAATTGTAACCCGTAAAAGGCAAAAAATCACAGCTCAAGATTTCACAAGATGATAAATTAGGTTACATAGGTACAGATATGTATGCCTGGAAAAACTGACTGATAATCCAAATATCCCTACACAAACCAGAACTGTACACATGTGCCAAACCACAACATTCCAACCCTGCCCAGCACAAAAATTAATGTGACTATTGACAATACATATCCAACCACACCCGAACCAGAATCAACAGCACAAAAATTAATGTGACTATTGACAATACATATCCAATCACACCCGAACCAGAATCAACTGGAGTTACCAGTACAATATAGTGCACAACACATGATGGAAGAGGAGCTATTCCAAAAGAAGATAAACTAAAAGTTGTCTTGTGTCTGAGACACAAATATCAGGCACAAGACCATGGATAAACAACTCGAAACAATAAAGATAAAAAAACCTACTTTGTATATCACTGCATTCAAGTAAAGTGTATATTCAAGACATGAGACACGACTCCAAGGTTATCTAAGTATCACCAGACGACAACTAATGAGAACAATAATTAACCTTCGCTGTTTTTTAAGCAAAACCAAGTTTTGACAGAACCATTATGAAGGGAAAAAAAAAAAAAAAACTTAGCCAACAGCTCATTATTGCAGATAATGTCAAAGTTTCATCTTTTGAATTTCAAGTAAGATAATTTTTCTAAGGTCCCAAACCCAAGTACATCAGAAGGATATACCAAACTTGTAGCTTGCAGACTTAAAGCCAATGTAAATTATCTTTATTTTTCCCCCTTTATTTCCGGGAAAGAGGACTCCCAACTTGAATCATTTAAGTTAAAGTTTTGCCCAAATCAGACGTTACAGAGCTTACAGCTATTTCCAGTAGACAAAATTCATCAAGAATCTTTACAAAACTGCTATTGAAAAATTTGCCAACACAGTCAATATTCTAGGACTAAATATGATGCACAACTTTGACAAGAAAGGCAATAATACTAGAAAGGCCACAAAAGACTTACTGGATGCAGCATCATTATCAACCAAAACACTTTCCAAGAGTTTGTGAACGGCAATACAGTCCTTAAGCTTCCACTGCCCAACACGGCCGAAAGCTCCATTTCTGTAAAAATATTAAGTTTCAACATCAGCCTACAAAGTTCAAAAACAGTACTCCCTTCATTTCAAATTATGTTATCTGCTTCACGGTCTCTTAACACACATGAAAAAATAAAACTAGTAATTAAAAATTTAAATTGAAACAAATCTAACAAGATCACATATGATAATGCTTTTCCCTATCTGGCAGTCAAAGAAAACATATAATGAAAAATTTATGAATTCAACTTTAAAAATTCAAATGGAGCGAGTTAATTGAGATTGAGAGAATGATATTGGCACTTGAAACAACATTTACAATATCAGATGAGATCACATTACATCGAAAGCACGTCATCTGATGACTCTTCAATCAACTTAACAGCCTCAGACTTTTTACTTGGTTCCAAAAGATTAAGCATTTCTGCGACTGCTGCTCTGTGCATCAAGGAATCTGCAGTAATAATAAATGTCAGCACATATTGCCAAAAGGTCCAAAACACGGGAAACGAGAGCAAGAGCCAAATATCTCCAGAAGCACCTTTATGCTTCGTCAAGAACGACATGTTTGCATCCATCAGAGATTTCTCATGCACTTGACTGCATTAGAAAGCAATGAAGCAATTAGAACGAATAAGGATAAATTGAAAGAATTTATCCATGGCAATACAAACAACTTAAAAACCTTATAGATTGACGCTCTGCTTCTAAGACATTCCAGACAAGCCGCTCGGCATCAGAGGCAGGAGCAGGCATAGAGCTCACCTTGTTGAAAAATCTAATCTGTAATAAGCAAAAAACTTCAGCACTCAACCAATACGGTGATAATCAGAAGGACGAAGACAACCATCGACGCAAACCAGGTTATGGAAAATGAAAGGAACAGCCAAACAGAAAGAGAAAAGAGCATACCAAACAGCGATGTGAATCTGGGTTTTCAGCATCCAACCTTAACAAATTCTTTACAGCCTTTAAAAAAAACAAAATTAAATAAAAAATCAATCAAAGAACAAAAAAAAATAACATTTTTTATATTATAATGCCAAATTGCCAACCAACAAACGAAGGTAATGTTATGACATTTGAACAAAATGGCAATATAATAGTGTCAAACTAAAGTGATTATTCCAGTTAAGAGTTGTAAAACTTAAGTGTTCAAATCCAAAATGCAGACAAATTACCTGCAAAGCAAGTAAAACCTTCTGCTTCCTCATATTTACTTCAAAAGAAAGCAAGTGCGTTTCTAAAGAATCAGCTGAATTTTTCTGCAACAGCTTCAGATACTTTGTAGCTTCCATCATTGTGTCCTCGACCTACAAGAATAAATTGTTTCAATGCAACTATACAGTAATTATGCAATTATACTTTAACTAAAAGGATTTACAAATTTTAAAACTACAATTCCTCGGTTACTTAAAAAACAACAGCCATGTGGGGTTTTGTTCACTCTCATTAATATTTGAAGGTATTAATGTTTGAAGTCATGTATTGGCAAATATTCCTAAAGGCTAAAGCAATGTGTCAACTATGTTAACACGGAGGAAACATATTTTATAGAAAAAGTCTCAAAAACAATTTTTAAAAATTATCAAAACCTGCAAAAGTTTCTCTCCATGAGGATCAGGATCCACTGCTTTAACATGTTTTTTTCCAGATTTCGAGACATTGCTTGCAGTTGCTTCCTCATTTTTACTTTCTGCCTCCTGAAATTAGACAGAAATTAGATTGGCATTCAATGGACAAGAAGGATCCACGATCATCATTAAGTAAAAGACACATACTTTCTTAGCTCGGGCTTCTGCCTTTCTCTGCTTTTGCCTCAATTTCTTTTTCTGAGCAGGAAGCAATTTTGACATCTCCTCATCTTCTTCAGTTGCTGACTTGGAGGGGGCATCAAACAGCTTAATGTAGCATCTGCAGCCACCAAAAAACAGTCAACACCAAACAAACAGGAAAAGAAAAAAAAGGGAAATAAAAAAACTTGAAAAGGTCAACCGTCATAAATATAGACATCAACTTGCAGAGCCAAAACATATAGAGAAGCTAATATACATTTTGATATACTAACATAGAGCATTATGCTGAAGAAAAGTAATGAACTGCAGAAACAGAGTATAATTCATGCACCAAAAAAATTAATATCAAATGAACATCTGAAGATCTAATCTTTCCAGCCTTCTCAGAAATCAACTTTTGTATGCAGTAACAACGACAAATTCACAAGACAACATACAAGATGATTTTCCACCACCAAACCTCTCATTTTTTTCATGAATTTCAGTAACACTTTATAGGTGTATTTGATTTGTAATGGAAAAATCATGTTAGGGATCAAATTTTGTTGTATTGGGCATAGGCATGAAATCTTTTACTAATTAATATACATTCCAATACCATCATTTATAAATTTACCGCCTAAAAATGAGCTGTGAAGAGTATCTAGCCCTCTAGCAAAAAGATTGACAGTACGCAAAAAACAAACATTTGGAAACGGAACAACACGAACACACATTACATTTGATACTTAGCAGGAGCACCTGAGCTGAAAGTCTTTTGGCCATAGATTGTGGGCAAAGGGAAAAAAAAACACAGAAACCCCCAATGTTAATGATAGACAAAAACATATCAAAATACATATGAGATATAGCAGGGTATCCACCTTCCCAGTAAAATAAATTGACCCAGGTAGCTGCCACATAGAACACAATTTAGTACATAGCTAAATCACCTCGAAATGCTTTTCAGCAAAGGCTCCAAAAGGTGTTTGTGTGTGTGTGTGCGCGCACGTGGGGGGGGGGGGGGGGATACTGGTTTTCAACTTTTTGTGTTCCATAAAATATGTGTACATCCATATAAAATTTGTTCCACGTGTTCAGGAAATGTAAACTGACAGTGACCGAAAAAAAAAAGACTTGACAGTCGACCACTGAACAGCAATCTCAGTACAAACTTAACCATGGCATTTCGAGGGGGGGTGGAGGGGGGTAGAGAGAATCACCTGATTGCCCCAGCTGCAGCCTTTTGAAAATACGAGTGTGAATGCAATCGGTCCTGAAACTTCAGCATTTCCACATACGTTCTCAAAGTCATTTTTCTTAGACAGTATGAGTGGAAATCAAATTGGTCCTCAGTTATATCAGCATAATGCTTCTCCACGGCTAAAAAATTTTTTAAAGAACGTCCAAGATCACCTTGTCTGAAATAGCTCTCACCAGATGCAAGCTCGTACCTTCCATACACGATCAAAAGCCCAATCAATATCTTTCTCATATATATAAATTGCATTGAGAATTATTCATTGAATACCAAATACGTACCACATGCACTGCATGTCATACAAATTATTATGCTGATCACCATCTTTTGTGAACAAGACAGCTGTTTTCTCAGCTAAAGTCACCTATATATATGTCCAACAGATGGAAAATATAAGAAATGGAACCAACACAAAAAGTCCAAAAAAATTGTTTGGCAAAAGAAGAAAACGAAGAAGAAAAGCGCAGACCTGATCAGCTTGCAGCATACGCTTGACACATTCACTGTTTACATAGCGATCAGCAAGATCCATGCATCGGGCTTCATCTGCTAAAGCAGCAGCTGCCTTCAAGTCACCAGCATGCTTCAAGATTCGGCTCTGTGGAAAAATAGCATACAGTATAAGCATGGTAGCATATAATTGTACAAAAGAGTTCAGAGAATAAAGATGAAGGCAGTACACTTCTCAGTTTAACAAACACGAGTCATTGATCACATAACGAGAATGTGATACATACGAGAACAGGACTACAAAAGGAAAGCTCGAGAAATCCTAAAAAGGCTGAGGGAGATATGAACGAACCTTAACAGAGTAAAGATCAATCACTGTAGGGGTGTGATTTATAGCTTCATCAATTTTTTCAAGAGCGGTGCTGTATTGACTACGTCTATCGTAATGCTGTAAAAGCAACAGGTATAAAAGAGCAAATGGACTTTAAGAAAGTGTAATAGGGATAACTCATTGTAAACTGTAGTAACTACATATTCATAAATGTCAGAAAAGCATACCTGTGCCACCAAGAACAAAGTCCACATGAAGGTAGAAGGAGGCTCTTTTTCGGTTCTGTAAATTACAGAAGCTTAGCAGTCAAATTTTCAGAAACACAGATACAATAATCAAGTTTCTCAGAAAGATAAGCAGAAAAATCAACACACACAAGACACAACCATTAATGTTATGAAATACAATGCTGTCCAGGGGTAGACCAAAAAAAAAAAAATACATTTTGGCTAGAGCAAACAATAACATGCCAAAATAAAATGAAATAAATTAAATAACATGCCTCTTTATCCAACCCAAGGTACAACTACAGAGCAGATTATTACAATACAAACTCTTGTTTGCTACTTATAAAAAAAGCACCTACCATGAGAGCATATCAGAAGTGCTCTATAACAAGAGGCATATAGAAGTCAACATACCTTCCAGGATAACCTCCTGTTTTCCTGAGTGAACACTCCAAGTCCAATATCAATTTTTCAAGAATGTCTGCCTGTTAAGTAGAGAAAAAAGGCAGGATGATATATAAGAACATTAAACAATCCCCTGTCCCTGACTCTCCTCCATATAACAAAAGAAAAGAGTGGAAGGAGAAATAGATCACAAAAAAATAATGCATTTCATTACGTCAACATTTTGAAACTATTCTTAAGTTAGTTTCAACCATATTTTTTTAACAACATATTATACTTAAATAAATGAAAAATAAATGAAAAATTTTAAAAAAAAATTAAAAAATTAAAAAATCATTATTTTTATGTAAAAGGTTATTGGGTTGATCTATATGTATATATTCAAGTAGTATATAACAACACGTGTTGTACTGATAGGCAATTAATAACATTAATAGTCAAAATTTTGTCTGACGACATGACAAGTGTGAAAGCCAAAATGTACAAAGCTAAAAATTAAAATACAGAGGAGAACTGCAACAATGTCAGACACATTCACATCTTTCCTATTTCACATCACTTTAAAATGTATACTGACCTTTCCAGGTTGATCATACAGAGGAGACAGATCTGAAAACAACGAAGGAACACCCTGCAAGCATCAAATAACAAGCATGGATTAATATGTTGAAATTACAACCAGATAAATAGAGGTAGCAGGATTCAGAATACCTTGGTAAGCAAAGGCTGGATATAGTTGTCTGCAGCTTCTTGAAACTTTTCCCCTTGCAGGAAATCAAGTGGAATCCGCTGGTAGAAAATAAAACCAGTAAAACAAGAAAATAAGCTTAGCAAAAACAAATTGGGGAGGCCCGAGGGAGGGGCATGCTAAACTCCTAAAACCAGTAAAACAAGAAAATAAGCTTAGCAAAAACAAATTGGGGAGGCCCGAGGGAGGGGCATGCTAAACTCCGAGTAATAAAAATAAATAAATAAATAAATAAATAAATAAATAAATAAATGAGAATCCATCCTATTAAATCAAAATAAAAGGCTTATGAAATGAGAATGTAACTCAAGAACGATATATTTTTCTGAATAGAGAAAGAGGTAATCAAATATTTGAAGAAATTAATAATTATAAATTCCTAACCTTAGCGGCAGATGACCATTTATATTCTTGCTGCAGTGATTTATACAAAGCATCGAGTTTCTCTATCTCTTCAGAAGTGTACTGTCCTTTTTCTGAATATAGTCCAAGGCATCTTTGCAAACCTTCATAGTATCTAGACCAAAAGAGAGAAAGAGAGATGAATTAGCCTCAACTCACCTTCCTAGCAAACCCCATTTGGCAGCATAATAGAGATACAATCACAAGATATTATAAGGTTCTGGATATTGGCAGAAAATGTTTCACATCTCACTTTGAACAATTGAGCGAGCATTTTTCCACAACTACAAACAATTAAATATGACTATTCATTCAGAAAACCAGCATGCAGATTCCTATACAAGTCTGCATGTGTTTTAAAAACAAGGTATGTTTCGTAATAAACAAAAGACATGAAATAGCAAAAACCTATAATTGTCAGGATTCATGGAGAGCAGCATCCTATATAGTTTCGCAGCTTCTTCCAGACGATTAAGTTTCAGCAGAAGAGAAGTTTCCTGCTCTTTGTAAGATAATCTATCAACCTATATCCAAACCAACAAAGAAAAAATCAAGATTATAGATCAACACATAGAAACTATACCAGGACAAAAGTCATATTATTCAATCATCTCACGATTTTGATGTCCTTCCGCTGTAGTTCTTCATGAGCTCTTTCCAAGGATCCACAATCTTCCAACAGAGACACCTAAAGAAATGAAATTACAAATTTGATTAATGTCATTGCTTAACAAAAACAAGAACATAAAACTGAAGGCAGATAGCACAAGAGCAAGCCAGCAAATGAACCCTGTTAATGGAAATTGAACTACAGGTGAATCATGGAGTGTAGAAATAGTTTATGTGTTCCATATGTTACTTATACTCCATCTACTCCCTCAATTTCTAAATAATCTTGCTGATGGTGATTCTCTCAAAAAAAAATCAAAACAAGAAGAAAATTAGAAACGAGAGAGTAGTACTTAATTCAGCTACTATTTTAAATTGAAGTCCAAACATTGGATAGATTAAAGAGAGATTGTTTTATAAAACACATAGGAATTCTTCTACTAGAATTTAGAGAAAGCATAGATAAAAAAGAATCAAGTGAACCTAAAGTTTGGGACTATATTAATAGCTCAGTTCACCATAAATAAATGGACAATAAGCTTCTAATCTAACATTCTAACAAGACCAAAATCTTCAAACTGTCATAACAACAAATAAGAACATCAACACCACAAAACGTTATACTTGCACCATTCCACATAAATCGCTACATTTAGATACACTATTCACACAACCCTTTTGACCATCTAGTATGATTTATACAAAATTAAAACATAGTCACGCAGGATATTGTGAGATTCGTCTCAAATTATACTTTTAATATATCACTTTTTAATATTTTTACTCATACATATATTAAAGATATTAATAGTTAAAGTGTGCGTTGGGAAGCGTAATCTCTACAGGTTGCAATAAAGATGAAACAGGGGAAGAATATTTTAAGGATACATAAGAGCTCAAAGAAAACACAAGTATCTAAATGGCATATAAAATTAGAACAGAAGAAAAATCAATAATTGAGACTGCATTCATGTTAACATTTGCACAGACTATCAGAGTTCATAGCAACAGTTGGACACGCCTAGTTTTTAGGTTGTATTCACACTCCTCAAAAGTGGACTCCACAACAGTGCCTAACAAGCACACGTCCATGGTTTCTACTCTTTGTTTTTTTATAAAGATAACACTCATGTCCAACAAGGGTATGACACAAGTACTGGAACGTAGGTAAATCAAAAGTTCGCTTAAAGAGCTGCCAAGTACTTTTTCAGCAAGTAAGAAAAGCATTTATCATTGGTTATTAAAAAAAAAAAAAAAATTAAATAACACATTGCAAGGGATGCCTCACTTGGAAACACCCACATCCCCCCCCACCCACCCAACCCAAACAAAAAAATATACTGTTAACATTTAGGTGCCAAGCATGTCTTTTGTATGACATAGTCAGGTACCTTATACAGCAGCATTTCACTATGCTCACATCGTTCATTATCTGGTGGATAATCATCCTCCAGTGTTCCTTCATATGCCTCTAGAATTTCAATTGCTTTTGATGCACTACAATCCAAAATTGAAGAGTAAGATTTAGATAAATGCAGATATTCAAGTTTCAAGAACTTCCAATAAATCACATTATCGGATTATACAAGTACATTAGAATATTTTCTAACAGATGCACAAACAGAATGAAAGGTGCAAGACAAGGAGACGTTTAAATGATAATCATTAATATGAACCAAGTCAATCAGTGAACAATTCACCGAAACAAAGAAACTTCCATCTGATACAAAAGTACAAAACACACCAACAATTGGTCCTATTTTGCAGTCCTACATCCTAGTAAATTCATCTAATATTTGACCCTGTCAAACAGGTAACTATTATAACGGCCCATTAGTCCCGCATGTTATTTTACTTGGAACCTTCATGCCCTTCATTGACAATTGAATTGCTGCTGAATGCCTAAGCCACCAGATGAAGGTTTAACATCAGTAGACAATTTAAGCATCTTGCATATGAACAATCAGTATGCCCTAACACAATAAATGCACCCTCAACTACATTGAGCTTTGTTTGGACCTTCCAAAGAAACCATGTCACTAGGTATCACCTAAATGTCTTGCCAGAAGCGCATCGCAAGTATGTGGACCATATACAAAACATTGTCAACTTCAATCAGTGCACCAACTCAAAACAATAAGCAACATCACTCATCAGAAAAGGTATTCCAAGCAAACATTTCACGCTAGCACTCAATCCAGGGGAAGTGAAGAAATATCTTTGACTTACAGGGCCAATTTTAAACCACCTAGGGCATATGAGCTTTTAATAGCAATAATCTAAATCAGAGAGTACAGAATCATCTTGGATTAATAGAGTCCAGCGCTTGTACAAATCAGTTTCCTCCAACTACAAAGACCCTAAATTTGCAAACCTCAGACTTAATCAAGCTAAAACTACCTGGCTTTCTCAACATGGGAAATCTAAAGAATGAAAAAACTTCTTGGTCACCTTTAAGTAATACCTTATAATTAATTTATCTCCACCAGAACCTCTTGCAGACGAGATAAGTAATTGGCAAGGAGTTCAACTATGCAAAACGCGTAAAATTACTAGGTATACCTCTCACGCACTGATGCACCGACACACCTCATAAAATTAAAATAAAATAAGTAAAGTAAAATAAAAAAAGTACCAACCAAAGGAAACTAGCAAGTGGGTACACACAAAAGATCATACTTGCACAAATGTCCACAAAGAATTTTAAATATTGAGAAATTCAAGATAAAATTTATCTCAACTACAAAGTGCAGGGCTAAAATGCCAGGTTAAGAACCAGTTTCTAACTGGACTCCAGAGTCCAGACAATCAACAACCCAAATATTGAGAAAATCAAGAAAGTGAAAGTTATGGAACAAATCAAAAAATCGCCTAAGGCACAACAGACAAAAAAATTAGCTCCTCATGGTCTAATTACACTTGCAAAAAAAATTTAAAATAATCCAGCAGCATTCTCCTTAATAGAAGATGTTAAGAAAATATTCAAACAATGGAATAGTCCTATAATCCCTCAGTTACAAATACCATCCCAAACTACATCAAAAGGGCACAATTTTTTCACAGATATTAACCAGATGGAAAACCAACTTAAGAAGAGAAAACATATATACTTTGAGTTTAAGTGGTGTGCAACTGCAAAGCCAATCCAATTCATGCGATGATTGGGTTTCAAGCTCAAAAGCCGCTGCCTTGTTTCCACAAAACCTGTCAAGTCACGCATTTGAGCCTGCAGGGAAATCAGCAAGGAATGCCTTACAATTTTACAGAAGAAAAAGAGAAAAAGAGATACATATATACTCAATGCGACTAAAGAGTAAAGACTTTTTTATTCTTATCGTTTTTAACAATTTGGCTATACTCATAAGTATTAAGAAGAGGTTACTGAAGGATTCTTTAGTTCTATGTCTTACACATACATACCACTGAAGTGTAATCTATTGGAAGACTAATACACAAAACCTAAATAACAGATCATTGCTCTTAGGATACATTAAACTGACCCATAATACTTCCAAGAGAGTGGCCAAGTCGTAAGAATTCTAAAAATAAGGAAAACAGTAAACAGTATATCACCTGCAAGAGAGATAAATCCCGCAAAATCTCAATGTTATCAGGATCAATCCTCAGGGCATTTCTATAACATTTAATAGCCTCCCTGTATTCCCTGTCTGAGCGATACAGAAGGCCATACACATGCCAACAAACATGACTTTTGAGATCATTCTGCACCAAGAAATGCATTAAATTACAATCTTACCCAATGAAAACAAGATCAAACCATAAAATCCACCAAAGGAAAACTAAGAGCACACATGCTAACCTTTAATCCAAGTCTAACAAGTTCATAAGCTTCTGCTTTACGGTCCATGCAATTCAGAGTTAGCCCTTTCATGGACAGAGTCTCTGTTAACCATTCAAAGATAGACTATAAGTTTGCCATTAGGACCTACAGTCTTGAAACTAAATTACAGAACACAATTATTTAGAATTTATCATACCAATAAAAAAGAAAAAGAAAAAAAAGCAACTCCCCACACATAAATATAGCCCATTCACATACAAACACCCACATTTCAGTGTATTGGCAGCGAACTGCTTGAACTGCTTGATCTACCAGGAAAGAGTTGTGAATAGTATCTTTTAGAAAAAAAAAAGACATTTGAGTGATTAGGAAGGCTATTACTCAAGTAAAAAAGGTAAGAGCAACAGGTGAAAGTATCATATGCATACACAAAGATTATCACCAAAAAGGGAAAAAAAAAAATCAAGTTTTCTCACAAGCTTGGAAGAAGTAACTTGCATTAAAAGCTAAAGAATTTTTTTGGGGAGGAAGACGTGATCGATGATCCCCATGAATAATTAATACCACGGCGGCACAGCCTCATGTTCATTGATCACACTGCAGCAACATGAGATGCAAGCCTGCCTTGGATGGCATGCAAGAAAGGAGATAAGTGGATAACTACCTATGAACCTGATGTTATAAAACCCCACACAAGCTGCCATCTAAAATTTGATGCAAAAGATGGAAGCTTTATAGTTTTTCAAAACAAAGATGCCAACTTTGGATCAAGGAGTGTACTCTGAAGGAAAGAAAAATCATTAGTGGAACAATTCCCAAGAGTCCTGGCAATCTTTAAAGTAAGAGTATAACAACTTCACAAATGATTTGGGTTTTCTTAGTTTCCTTGAAACATAATAAGTTGATGTCTCAGGTTGAACAGAATCATGAACTTTCAAGTTTCAATAGTCTAACCCAATTTTGAAGGGAAAAAATGTGGTAGAAGAGCCCCTCGACAATAGAACTTCAAACAAGCGATCACAACAATATATCAAAATCAAAGCACCTAACTAATGACTCACTGTCAGCTGAATTTGCTAATTTAATAATATTATATATAAATGGAAAATTCACTTTACCAGAGTCAGAAACTCATATGACATGAGATTTTCACATACCTCCATGGTCCGGAAACTTTTTCAGAATGGCATCCGCTGCCTTCAATCCCTTCTTATACTGCTTTGTTTCATAGGATTTCTGGGGAAAAAATTGAGCAGAAAATAAATAATGATTATAAATCCATATGCAATCACAATACTGTATTTAAGACCTTCCAAAATTTATTAACAAACAGAAACTTAGAGCTAAAAAGGTTGAGCCTCAAATGTTAATACTGACTACATATATATAATAAACCCAATGCCCCCTAGTCTGCCAACCTACATCACAAGGGAAGGAATACATGACAAGTCTTGCTCTTTATCTCCTACTATACAGTAAACACGACAATTCTTGTAATTCTTAACTGTGAATATTAAAGGACTAATGACAGAACATTCGGAGGAAAAACAAATTCTACTTTATAAAGCTCAAAAATAACAAACAGCATAAGGATGGTTAATTCCAATTGATCAATTCACCAACTCCAGCAGTGTGTCATTAAACACCACTATGATGAAACAAAATTCTACATTATCATCTTTTTCCCATTGTTAAAAAACAACCGGCATTCTCATTGCTTACATTAATAAATAGCTAGAACAACAAATGTGATTATAGTAATTAAACCAGTAGTCAACAAAAAACAACATCAAGCTAAAACCCCAATAGTTAAATTTAACAAAAATCAGGCACAAAGCGTCAAAATCAATAAGAAAAAAAACAACAAAAAATCCTGAATTTAAGCAACAAATATTCCAAACAATTGAATACTAATCTAGGGTTTAAGGGGTGGCGCAGAATATTCAATGACGCAAATAAATCAACAACCAAATAATTGAACCTCGATTAATGAAAAGAGTTGAGCAAAAAGAAGAAAGAAATAGCGAAGACATACAACGATGAGCTTGAAGAGATTGGCTTCCTTAGGAGGAAGTGAAGCGCCCATTTTCGGCTGCGATTTTCCGAGGTGAGAGAGACGATGAAGGTGATGAGAAACAGTGGAGGGTTTGGAGAAAAGCTTGAAGGAGTTTTAATGGCTGCGGAAGAGAGAGAAATGGAGGAGAGAGAAAGAGAGAGGTGGCGTTTATCTGCTGCAACCCTACTGAGGGTGAGAAAAGGGGAGAAGAGGAGAGTGAGAGAGAGAGGAGGAGGATGGAGAAAAGTAGGGAATAGGGACAAGCAAAGCAATAGAAATTTTCTTGGTTTCAAGGGTAAAGTTGTCAATTGAATTGGAGAATTTGATTCTAGTAAGGGTCTGTAAAATTAAGTTCAATTATGTGTAAAAAAAAATTAAGTTCAATTAATAAAAATCAGTAACTTTAAACAAAAATTATACGGAGTAATTCACACACTTGACACTCCTCCCCTATTACTTAGTATAAGTTGGTGGAGTAATAAAGTATATAAATTGATCTCGAGCTACAACTATTAGATTAAACTTTTGATTGAGTTAGTCATTTAACATGGTTTATGGTACAAGAGTTCGCTTGATAAAGTAGTCATACGTTCAAATCTCATCGATCAGTCTTTTAAGTGGGGTTCATGATGAGTATTGAGGATTCGAGGTAGGGCTTGTTCTTATTTACTGAAGTAAGCTAAACTGAACTGAATATTTTATGAGAGAAGGAAATAGGAATTGAACTGATTGGAGCTGAACTGAACTGAAAATGAAAATAAGTTGAAGAGAACAAGCCCGTAGGTGTTTTGATAGACTATACATGAAAGGTAATTAACAATGGCCTACTCAAAAAAAAAAATATATACATACACACACACACATGTATATATATATATATATATATATATATATATTAGTTAAAATCTCGAAACCAGCTCAAAAAAGCCCAATTAATCCATTTTAGCCTAACAAGCCCTACACTTTGTGCGAGTCTGGGCATTAGATTTTTGCATTAAGGCCACGCCCGGCTTGAATGTTGATCACATCTAATTGAATTAGATTTTTTCATCCAGTGGATCTTCGCCTAGATAGGATTCTTAATCTCAAACATTTGTTACTTATTGTTGTTTGGTTCAATAATATATCTGTTACCTTACTAATTTATAGAAAAACCACAAGTTAGGCTTTGAATAGGTGTTTGTTATTATATTCATTCAATTCAACAATGCTAGTTTTTGGAACGTAGACCCATTATATTCATATTGAACTCATTTGTCCAACGAGTCTTGAATCAGCTTACATCTTAGGGGGGCTTACTAAATTTAGACCGGGGGTATCATAGTACTTACATATAGGATGATCTTAAGAAGCACCTAATTATTAGACATTTGTATGATACAAGTAAACCATGCCCTAGAAAGAGGTAGAGAGTTCACTCTAAGAATTCGTCTCTCCCAAACTAGGATTCATTCGACGACGTAATGAAAACTACCAAATCTATTCTATCATCAACAGGTGTATCTAGTATAATGTGCACCATCAGTGATAATGTCCATGTAATTGAAAACTGGAACTTGTGTGGTTAAACTTGGTAAAAGCTTTGGTTTTAGAGATTGATATGAGGAATGTAAAAGCTTTGTTTAGTAAGGGATTAGTTATAGTGTAGGCATAGATTATTTTAATATGAACATCAATAGACTATGTTACCTCTTCCTTTTTGCCCTTCCCTATAAAGGAGGGGAGGGCAAAGTTGAAGAGTAAATAGGACATCCCAAGACTCTCATTAGTTTTACTCTTACTACTTGAATACATAGGACATCCCAAGACTCTCATTAGTTTTATTATTACTACTTGAATACACACGACATCCATCAGTAGCAAATTCATAATTGATAAGGATATTAAAATCTCAGTCAACAAGAAACATCTTAAAATGTAGATATCTTCATTTTCGTACGCGTAAAAGTTAAGGTTGAATATTGTATGTCCATCACAGATTCATAGGTAAATTTGGAAATGAATTTTCAAATGTGGGATAGAGAGATTACCTTTTTAGCCAGTTTCTTATTTATTTATTTATTTTTATTTTATAATTTATTTTTATTTTTTTATTTATTTTTATATATAGATTGTTTTTAATCACTAACAAGTAACAACGACCATATACACCGATTAGAACAAGTTTCATTGCACAGATCCATGCTGGCATGCTACACAGTGTATATGACACCACAAGTCCACATGTAGAAAACAACAATATCTTCTAGTGTCATAACATTTTAAGGTCCTTTATAAACTAGGTATCTTGGAAGCTATACTATTGTAAGCATCATTTATCTCATCTTCTGTCATCTCAATTGTTTCATCACTGTCATAACTCATTGAGTTACTAGCTATGTCATCAGCTGAGACAACCTGTTTGCCTTTTCCTGTATTACAGCTGGTAGACTTCTGCTCTCTGTTCTTCTCACTCGAACCATCAGGCATCTCCTTCAGTTCACCCTCGTAGATCTTCTTACACGCAAGAGCCTGCTTGTGAAGATTAGCTTTGGAAATTGAGAAAAAACTTTCAGCACCCTGCACTTCTATCAATTCTTCAACTGCCCGAGGGACAATGTTCCACTGCTCAGTCAAGTGCCGTAAATCCTGGAATCCAAAATTAAACAGAAAACCACAATGGTAAGACCGATAAGAGGAAATAATATAGCAATAAATGTCGCGCTTTCTCGTTTGCAATGCAGCAAGAACTATTGAATTTGCTGAATCTTTCACACAACAAGCTATGCATACCTGCTCTTTGTCAAGCAAGTCTATGGCATCCTCTAAACAGGTCAAGATTCCTTCAGCAGCTACGTTCCTTATCTCACTCGGCTCAGGCTGAAAGGTAAACAGTATAATAAAACCAGTTACTGAAAAAAGATGATATCTGCCCAATCACAGTAAAGAGTAAAGACGCAATTCAAACACAACACGTATATTCGTATATTTGTCTGGGCAGTTGTGGCTAGAAAAACAAAGGATTCTCGCTTGGGGTTATTAGCATGTAAAAGGGAAATTTTCCTCAACATTTTTGCTATTTTTGATATTTCTGTCTGACTATCTCGCTTACATTTGACTTTTACAGATCTAAAACTGCCAAACTTAATAGCTTTAACCTCATGACGACACATTATGAACACTCAAAACGATACAAAGAACCTCTGCTACCTTATTGCACCCTCAGAAAGAGATTTTTGTAGTTTATCAGCCCAATGTGATATGTATGACCAATTGATCCTCATATTGGATTTCAAATTATGCGGTTCGTATTCCCTAATGTTGAGCACCTCCAGAAAAAATCACTTCCAGTGTAACTTTTTACTTTAAATTAAAAGGATTGCTGGACACTACCACTACATCGATTCCCAAACCAGGTTCATGCCAGCACATGGCACTGATAAAAATCTATATGTTTGGTTATTAATGGGACATGCATGCTTAATCTAAGGTGGAAAATAATTATATCAGGTTCCTTTTTCACCTTAAGCAGACAAAGAGGATTATAGCGTTAAAACTATACAGTTAAGTGGAAGAAAAGGGGGGCATAACTCACAAGTTTAGGGGTATATATTGCACAAAGCTAGACATGAAGATTATCTTGAAATTTTTTCAAAAGTTTACCCCCCCCCCCCCCAAAAAAAAAAAAGGAAGAAGAAGAAGATGGGTGAGCATTATAAAACTAAATAAATAACACTGTTGTAGTTGTACAAAAGGTCTCAACGCAAAAGTGCAAGTATAGGGGATATCATACATAATGTACTTTAAAGCTTTGAAAGGTGGAGAATATATCTGAACAATATTACCCAGATACATTTACAAGTGTTAAGTATGTCTACCTATCGCAGTCACCAACAAGTTAATGTTCAAGAGTTGCAATACAATAGATAAACAGAAAAACATAAACAAAGAACAAGTGATTTAAGGGTAAATTGATAGTTGATACACTTGATTGTAATGCTACAATCCTACACATTTTAGATGGACAATTCCACTACAAAACCAAGCGAAGTAATATAAGTTCTCAACAATTTTCTGCATATTTTCTTCCTATCTGATCCACTCTATATGTAGCCTGCTGATTTCCTTTCCCTCTAACAAACTCACTGAGCCTTCCCCAACCTACTATAACTGACTTAAATTACATTTCCCAAAGCGTCCTTTCCTTTATACCCGATGCACTAGTGAGCACTACAGCAATCTGGACATGGAGAAACAACCCTAAACTTTGGATACAAGTACAGGGACATGTCAGAGTCATACAGCATTCATGAAACAATTCCTGATCTACAGCACGTTGGCATGTGCTTTCCACCATTACATCTACACAAGCACAAATAGGTTGACTTATTTGCTAACTTTGCTAAAAATCTAAAGGCTGACCCATTCACGAGCATATAATTTTCCTCCTCTTTCCCTCTATGATATTTTATATTCACTCCAATAATAAAGTAATACATGGTCCAAAATAGTTGAGGTGTCCAAGTGAAGACTGAAGTGTCTTGAAGAAATTAGTCCCAATCTTATCTCCCCACGGACCCAAATTAAAAATAAACAAATAATTGCTTTGATAATTTGATTTCTAAACTGCATTAAAAGCAAATTAATGTACCTTCTCCTCCTGACTTTCAAGCCATGTGAGAGTTCTGTTCCAATCATCAACTGCCCATTTCTTCACCTTGGAAGCAGCAAATTTTTCTCTAAGACCTTTTGATGCATTTTCTTTCAATCCCTGCAGCAATGGAAATACATTTGACCAATGTAACTGAAAGCATATGTTCACATGCTGCCTGAACCCTAGCAAGCAGGCATTACATGCAAAATCATACATGCCAGCATTGTCAAGAAACTGTGAACAGAGTAGCAGCTAGAACTTGTATGACTAACCTTTGGTGAGCTGGGAATACTAGACTCAACTTCAGGTTGTTTCACTTCATAATTACGAGATTTATTATGTCGGGATTTTTCAGAAACTGCAAGCAAACAGAATATTAGCCCCCAGAAGTGCACACACTATCAAGGAGCATCAAGCTGCAGTTCAATCAGGAAAAAGGCATTATAAGCTTCTAAAAGATTGTTGGAACTGCCTACTGATTATAGGAAGCAACAAATGAAACAATTCATTTATTGGATGATCCATAACATCAAATGCTCTGATGAATTAGAAAATTATTCCATAATGGTTATGCAAACTCATCATAGGAAGGACTAGGGAAAGAAAAATAGCACAAGCAAAAAAAAGCAACAAACAGAAAATGATAGCAATGAGGATTCTGTTCCTAGCAAGGTTTAGAAAATTTCATAAGCAGGATGCTGTAATTTTCTATCCCAATTCCCTAGCAAGCATATTAGTACATGAGAGATACAGGACCAAAGGAGAATCATCCTCAAAAGCTAGCTCTAGGGGAGGAAAGCCCATAGCCCTATATAAATCCCACATCAGCCCCCCCCCCCCCCCCCCAACCAATATGACTGATGTGTAACTCAAGTCCCATACTTTGCAATGGACCACAATGGGCACCTATGTCTCCAGAGCAGCTTTAAGTTCAGCCTCAACGGAAGAGCCCAAGAAAAGGCTAGCCCGCAAATCTCAAGCAGCTGGAGTGCAGCAAAAGGCCCTTCCAACTCCACAACCTAGATTGGACTCTTATTTCACATTATTAGCTGACACTTACACGTATAGTCAGTGTACTCATTTATGTGATCACTTAATTATAGTAGTCTATAGCTACAGATAAGAGGGAGCTAGATAAGAAGATCACTAGCATAAATTATGGAAACACAATCTTCATGTAGTCCTCAATGCCGGAATTCCCAGCTTCACACCCTCTTTCCAAATTCTGTACACGGCTTTGTGAAGTCTAAAGTTTAAGGAACATTCACCATTAAATGACTGGGAAAAATTAAGACCAGTCTGAGGGAAGGTGCATAAACAAAATGGAAAACTTAACTGTGGCAGCATTTCATATAAGTTGAGTAGAACACCTTTAAATAGAAACAACTACTTAATCACTCCACAAGAAAAAACCGTTGCTCTCAAACAGGACAGGTTTACACTTTACAGGCATGTTGTCAAAGCCTACAGTTTATATGTTTTCATACCCTGAAGTAAACAATCAATTGTACATTATAACGTCAACTTTCCATCACCACTCAACTGTACATAATAGCTTCATCATAAACAAACAATTTCAAGTTGCAACCTCGATCCCCCATTTAAAAATAAAAAACAACTCCACACAAATACAAAAGCTTATCCAAGCTGAATCATGCACATAAAAAGCAAAATCCTCCCCTTAATAAAGCAAGCATAGACAAGAGCAAAGTAAACAATAGGACGACAGTCAAAAGTCTTACATTCTGAATATGCAGAGTATTTTTGAGCTATTGTAATAGAATTTTTCAGCACCCAATCTTTCTTATCATCTCAAGTTCTAGTTCTTTGCCTAATATCCTTAGAAGAAGAGGAGGAATTCATAGTACCTTGGTTTCCTGTATGAGTTATATCGCTTTTCCTCCAAGGATTACCAACATGCATAAGATAAGTTTCAATGTCAACCAGCTTCTTCTGGGTGTAACACTCTGTTAACCAGTCCTAAAAATAAACACACTGGAGCATATAAGATTAACAACTTGTTTAGAATTAACATTATTAATTAAACAAAAGTAAAAGTGAGAACATCACATAATCTACCTGTGTCCTCATTCAAAATCCCAAGTCTTATGGGCATGGGTTTTAAGAAGAGCAATTATAAAAGAGTGGGTAGAGTTTATTGTTTTAAGGGAAGGTGATAAAAAATAGGGACCCAAAGTGGGAAGATAAGAAGACTGAAAACAACACTTTAATCTTTTGAACCTACCCAAAATGAACTTTTGAGAAATGGGAAGTTTAGTACACATAGTTTGTGAAAAATGGGAAGTTTATTTTGTGGGGGGGGGCAGAGAGAGTAGAACGTTAATATTGAACACCGCAAGAGCCATCTAGAAACAAAGATCTGCATCACCCTGATTAGATGTAATACAATCATCTCACAATTAAGTATTTTAGTTCATCTGTTTTCCATTTCTATTCTGTTCCCTATGAAACTTAAATGCTTAGAATCTTTGATTATTGACTCTTGCGAGTTGTGAGGTCCTGTCCTCTAAGTCAAATTAATTTGAAAAGTATTCCACAAATTCATTATTAATCACCTTGTACAATCATTTAAGTTGGGTGTGATTCTATGATTGATGGCTGTGATTCTATGATTGACAGAGAAAACAGATCAACTTCAAGTGAAGATACAAGTTTCCGTCCCCAACCTTCCTGATTACCTTCTCCTGATCAAGATGTGACGTGTCAACAAGTTTTTTTTTTTTAGATTGTTATAGGACTAGAAGTGAGAAGATAGTACAGGCAACCATCCAAATGACAGGATTAGCTCCTTCCAAGGCAGTAATTCAAAGGAAAAAGCATACCGTCTTTCACTTATTGACATTTATCCCTTAACAAGACCACTGACATTACCAGGCAACAGAAAAAACCCCTACTGTCACATATAATAAAACATGTTAAAAGGCAATACAAGCAAGATGAACCAACACAATAGAAATGAGTAAACCTTTGAAACAATTGTTCCACCATCTGCCTCAACTTGTCGAAACTTCGGCGTATTCCGAAATGCACAAACCAAAAGAGTGCATTTAGAATTCCAGTCCTGCTGATATTCTGCCCCCATTTCTAAGGCTTGTGACCGCAATATACCTCGCTCGGGATTAACAAAGCCTGACAGAGCAAAAACCACCCCTTCCTGTCCAAATTAAAATTAAATAATCATTTACTCTCACACCTAAAATTGCATCATGTGGGAATATACACAAATCTAAGCTCCAAACATAACTGTAAGCTTACCAAAAGCTTAGAGAACTCCAATTTATTTGGACCAACTGAAGATAATTTCTCCTCACCATCACCATTCACTCCTTTGCCTTCCTCTCTTGCTCTTTTCTGCAAAATTTTCACTTGACTATCATCATCCACCCTATCATTAACTTGTTTATCACCATTTCCATCGTCTATTGCACTCATCCAAGAAGGCAAGGCTCGCTTCGGATTCGTAGCAGTCTCACTACTGGAACTTGCCTTCGAAGACGACATTATCAAAATCACTCCCTTAATATTCAAACCACTTCTAGTAGCAGTCAATTTCTTACTGATGAATCAACTCAAAGTCTTGAACACAACCCACATACAAAACCAAAACAAGCACCTCAATGTCAACATACTCCTGCATTATTGAAATCAATATTTCAAATTAATAATAATTAACCAGTTCAAATCAATATCAATTTCGGGTCTAACTCATGCCCACGCAATTTCTATTATACACCCGAATGTACCATACCTTATGCCCCACCCAACAAAATCATCTATACTCCAATTTCTGAACCAAATATAAACAAATTACCCAATTCCTAAAAAGGGTTTTAAGATAAACACTTTAATCAATCAAAACAGACAGTCAAAATCAAGAAATTCATCAATAACTACCCAAAAAGTAATGAAAAAAAGCTGGTACATGCAAATATGCAATCAAAGAATTTAAATTAAATGACTAACATGAGCAATTTAGGATTAATCTATACTACAGTGAACTGAAAATACATCATCAGAAATACTACAATATCAGAAATGTGGGAGGGAAGAGTTGTACCTTGTTGATTATTATGGAGAGAAGGAGAAAGAGAATGTCGTTGAAACTTGTGAGATGGTTTTGTTTGCCTTTGCTTAATTGCTTTTGCAGGAGGAAGGTGTGCGCAATGACGGGTTTGGGTTGGACCGTTAGAGCCATCGAAATGGGCTTTGGGTTATTTGGGTGTGTTTTTCCGGATGTTGAAGGCCGGTCTCCAAACTAGGCATATATTCATGGTCTCTCGTTTAAAAACGAACATATTTTACAATAATTTTATATTTTTTAATAATTAAATGTTTATTTTCATGCAGTATGATATTATAAAATAAATGTTTATTTTCATGTTGTATGATTTTCATTCTAAAATTATTTTGTGGAGACCTTGTTACTTGCCCAATTGAATAGCCATTGTCATTGCCTTACCTTCTGCAATTTCAATAGACCATCATGCCTTGATTCTTCTCGTGTCAGCAAACAAAACATTCCCCTCATGATCACGAGCAACAACTCCCAATACCACCCAAACATCATCAAACAAAGTAGCATTTGTGTTCAATTTGATGACCCCATCAGGCGGTGGTAGGCCTGTTCACGGATCGAATATCCGATCCGAAATTCCAAAGCTTCGGATATCTAAAATTGATATCCGAATCCTATCAGAAAATTTCGGATAACCGATATCCAAAATCATTCGGATCGGATATTTCGGATATCCGTTATCCAATATTATTGGAAATTGATTATGCCTATCTTATAAATTTCATTAACTTTATCGATATTGTATCATTAAGGCTGTAGTCTTGTACAATACTACGTATTTGAGCATTATGCCTATCTTATAAATCTCATTAACTTTATCTTTTTTTGCAAATTAAATTACCAAAAGACCATTTAATATCAATTGACAATTTGACATACAACTCTTCAAATTCTAAACAAGTAAACACTAAACAGTAGCATTTTAGTGTCTTGGAGTAGCTTCTTCGTAATTCGTATGGTCTTTTATTTGGATGAGGAACTTCTGTTTCTGATTGTAGACTTAAATTTTCTAGAATTTGTGCACCTTCCTCATTTGGAGGAGGACACTCTCACTCGTCATATCAACGGTTTCATCCATGGACCTGGAATTAAACACATACATTTACAAAATAAGAATCTGAATTCCCTAAACAGAAAACTAAATCTCACATAATTATTATAACTTAACCAGAAAATCAGATAAAAAAACTAAAACAATCCCAAGTAGAAAACCAGAAAATTAACACAAATAGATTAAAAAAAAAAAAAAAATCAGATCGAAATACCCAACAAATACTAATAGATCGACAATCCAACAAAAACATCCAAATTAACAAGCAAACCAACAAAAATATCAAAACAATGAAATGCAAATACATACTGGAGAATAAGGTTGAGCATGGCGATTTTCTGAGCAAATGCGAGAAGAAGAAGATCCAAATGAATAATAAAATTAAGGGTGGTTGGGCATAGAAGGAGATCTATGTCGTGAGAGTGTGAGGGCCTAAATTCATTCCAGATCGAATTCGAACCCAGAAAAATTTGAAGTCAGAGGGAGGGGTGGCGCTTGAACATAGAGAGAGAGGGAGGGAGGAATTTAGGGTTTTTACTTTTTAGTGAGAGATTGAAGTAAGGGGTTTTGTTTTAGGCATATTCAGTTTTTTTTTAAAAAATGTTTTCTAAATTCCTTATTTACCCTTTTAATTTCGGATATCAGTTCGGATATCCGATATTTGATATCCGACAATTTTCGGATATCGGATATCCGAAAATTTGAAAATCATTATCCGAATCCGTATTCGATATCCAATTTTTCGGATCGGATATTCGATCAGAAATTCTAACTCAGATCGGATATCCTAAAATTCGGATCGGTTGCGGATCGGATTCTCAGATAGTTTTGTACAGGCCTAGGCGGTGGAGACCATCTTCTCGAACTTGACTGCTGGGATTTATGAGAGAGCCCATAGACGAGCTTGCTATACTTTCCATGCTCTTCAACAAGCCTATAAACTCGTTGGACTATGATGCAATATGGAGTACTCTTGTTCTGAAAAAGCTGGTTGTTCCTTTCCCCACGCACTCCAAGCTAGGAAATGTCATTTTTTAATAGTATATGTTCAATTACTAAAATGTTTATTTTTTTCTAGCACATGTTCAAATGTTTTCTAGTAAATGTTCATTTTTATAGCGCATGACCAGCCAGCTATGTCTGGTCACGAGACCAACTAAAAATTTGCGGTATTCTTCACGATCTGATCTAACGAATGTTTGGAAGTTGATCATGTAGTATGATTGTATGAGACTATGAACCATAGGAACACATCAACACTTGTTTGAAATAACTTTCTATGATATCTTGGTTCAAATATAGATTTGTCCGTGATGAAAAATATAATCATGATACGTTTTGTTATATTTCTCTTGAACTTTTGATATACAATTTTAAAATCTACGGGGTTACCCCCCTCCCCCAAAATCTATGCGTATTGGTGAATGTGACTAAAAAATATGTCAACTAAAAGAAAGCAATAGAAGTATCAAGCATGTATCAAAACTTCCTAATATCAAATTATTGATGATGGATTGAATGAATTAAATTTTATAAAAGCTCCATAAGTGTGTATAAAAAAACATACTAAATTGGTGTCACAATATATCATACTTTTATTCTGTCAAAAAAAAAGTATCATAATTTTGTAAGGTATGTCCTCTTTGTCTTGTCTAAACTTTTACAAATACTAGAGGTGATCAACATTGACCCAATTCACTAGTCCGACCCGAAAATAGAACGGGTTTGGGTAAGTCTAGAAACGCATTTTTAGTTTAAAGCTCGAACCAACCCGAAAACAGCCTGCTACTTTTTGCAAATTTGGGCACGACATATTATATAAAGGTTTAGCCTACCCGTTTTTTTTATCACCTCTAAAAAGTACTAACTTATTGTAGTATACCGGCAAAATTTTGCAACATGAGTAGAAATATAAATGGGTATTTTCTCTCCTCTTTACTAAAATAATAAATAAATAATTACAAGTTGTACATGTTATATACTTATAATCTTATATCCCTCCCTTTCTTTTCAACTCAACTAGTGAATTCATAACAATATGCCATAAGTGTGTTCAATATTTATAATTGGTTTTTGGTGTTGTCTTGCCACAATTTAATGTACTAAAACTAGAGTTGTTGTCACATATGTATTATCTTAAGCTGGGGATATCTCATTAGTTTTAATCCTTGGCATGAAGGTAATAGGCTTGAGATAGGATAAAATAGGTCATGTGTGTATCGAGCTTGTGGGGTTCTTCCATAAACGAGACTCATGCATAACCCAATGTCCCAACCCCATGTGTCGTGTTGTAGTAGCAAACCACCATAATAATTTTAAAGTGATATGGGTCGTACTCGTGTTGTATTTGTGCTAAATTTTTAAAATGATGTCCATACACGACCATGACCCATTACCTTATCTCCCATCATACAATAAACTAGTAGATTTACAAAAAACTTATTATGATAGATTCGACGAATTTCATACCAAATTAACATGACCCCCGTTTTTAGACCCATGACCAACTTTTACCACCAATAGTGTTGTACTAACTCTTGAAGTGTTAGATTAGAAGTATTACTTAAAAGTGATTGTGTTTTTATCATTGACTTATTGTAAGGTGGTATATTAGTTGGTTTAATCTTAATTAAAAATCCTAACCCACCAACCATCATTAGGCCTTTAGTACGGGCGTGTGGTTCCTACAGGCATGGATACCTCGCATCATACCACCGTTTCGCAAAAAGAACATATTATACAAATCAACAAATGTAAAGAACATACAATTCTAGGGAACATAACATATTATTATAATGTAAAGAACATATATCTAAAGTAAAAAGAACATATTTGCACAAAAAAAAGAGTGAAAAGAACATATGTCTATGTTCTCTGATTGTCAGTGTAATGAACTTTTATTTGTGATATAATGTTCATTGTTATTTGTAAAATGTTTATTGAATTTTGTCTTAAAATTATGGTAGATATATATCAATAATTTTCATTACATAATATTTTCATGTTCTTTATTAAAATTACGGATGTTCTTTAGATATACAAAAAAACATAAAATTAAATGTTCTTTACAAAACTGTTATATGTTCTTTAAAAAACAGAGGTATATTCTTTACAAACAGCTACATGTTCTTTGCTCGCTTTTTGTCTATACCAAACAAGATACTGGATTTAGTATCTTACAAAATATAACTGAAGGAAATACTGTATGTACATCATCAATAGAATGGCACTAATGACCTATCGACATCAATTAAATTGTTCCTGCTAAAAAGTACTATTAAATAATAAACGCAAAGATTTTGTCATTAGTTTTCCCTTTTTTTCTCCTTTATATGCATGACTAAAATCCATCACAATTGGTATGAATTCACTAACGTCATAAACACACTCACCAAACTCACCTCCCATTTATAATAAGCAAGACAAGCAGTTATGTAAAGTTGTAAACATCAAAACAATTCTCCTACCCTACCATACATAATTACATATACATATATTGTTATTTGTCCATACCATCCTTACCATGTTGCAGTTACATGTAACAACAAGACCTGTACAGTCAATGCTTTACCCTAGTCAAAGGGCACTTTAAGCCTTTAAGGGTGGGGATTTACTAATATCTTAACACTAATCGACTCCTTGCCTCCAACTTTTAATGGCCTAATTGAATTAATTTATACTACCTCTGTTAACATTTACTTGTAACTTTGGGGTATTATTTGAGAGACATAAAATATTCCAAAGTTGCAAGTAAATGTTAACAGAGGTAGTAGATGTGTTTAATTCACTTGATTTTTACTTATCTGAACCTCCTTGAACTTATAAGCCTTTATTTAAACTTATTTTAATTCTAATTTGAACTTGAGCAACCTTTGCCAGAACTTATTTTTTTTGAACTGAACTATTTGAACTTAGTTGAATTTATTAGTTTTGAAAAAAGTAAAAATAAGGTGAACAGAACGGACCAAATACTGAAATGCTTGATAAGCGTTAAGACAAACGGTATTATAAATTGTAACTACATATGCGAGGTTTTGGTTTGATAAGATTCGTTTTCTTACGATACTTGGTAGTTAAAAAAAAAACCGTTTCATCAAAAAAAAAAAAAAAACCGTAAAAGAAATAGGTTATAGTACGTGGCAACACTATACTGGTCCTTACCCTCCACTGCATGCACCCACAAAAGCTCAATTTCCAAAAAGTACCCTTCCTTCCTCCCTCCATAAACTGCATTTAACAAAATCATTTGGCGTCCACTAAGCTGTTCTTCTGTCTTCACTTTTTGGCGGGGAGAAAAGTGAAAAATCCATTAAAATTTCTTGAAAAAAATTTCCCGCTGACAAATTAATTAAATTAACAAAAAATACAAAGTAGTACCATCAAAACGAATGACAAAAGAAATTGTTAGGGTTTCTCATTTCTTGTTTGTTATGTTGGCTTCTCTTTCTTACCTCATTATAACTTTTATTAGTTTTTTGATACTTTAGGAGAGAGAAAGTGACATTTTGGAAAAAGGGTTTTGAAATTTTTTTGTGGGGTTTTCTGGGTTTTCCTTTGATTACTCAACTTTGCAGAAAGATTAAAGCTTTATTAGTGTTAAGTGCTGGAAATGTGGTAATTAAGGCTAATATTTTTTTCTTCATGGGTCCCTTGTATTTAATTCAATGCTGGTGTTGATTGCTACCCACATTAGTGTCTACTTTTTTCTGGGTTAGTGACATTTTTTAGTTGAGATTTCTGGGTTTTTTTTCATTTTTTATTTTTCAATGTTTATTTATTTTTATTTTCTAAATACTCTTCTTTTGACAGTACAGATATTTCTGGGTTATTTTCACCTAATGTGGGAAGTTTGAAGAAGTTGCAAGTTTGTTGATCTTTTTGATTGTTTTTTGGCTCAAAAGCTCCTGTTCTTCTGGTAAGAAAGAATTACCCCTTTGCTGTTCTTTTTATTTTATTTTTATTTTTTGGTGGATTTGGATTTTGTTATAGATCTTTGATAGTTGTATTTTACTTATTTCAATTTGTAGCTTGCTTTTTTGATGAATAGGGTTTGAAGTAATGCCATGTTTGGTGTTTACTATAATGTTAAAAAATGTGAGGAATTTGAGTATGCCTTCTGTTTTTTTACAATTTCAGGTGAAAAATTAGCTTAGGGGTGTGGAGGTAGAATGATGAGGCTTTTTAGGTTAGTTTTGATGTGTCTATATATGGTTTCTACAATGGGGCAGCTTCCGTCGCCGGATATTATAGCATTGCTTCAATTTAAGAAGGGTATTAAGCATGACCCTACTGGTTATGTGTTGAATTCATGGAATGAGGAGTCCATTGACTTCAATGGGTGTCCGTCTTCTTGGAATGGGATTGTTTGTAATGGTGGGCACGTTGCCGGGGTTGTTCTTGATAACTTGGGTCTGTCTGCAGCGGTGGACTTGAGTGTTTTTGCTAACCTTACCATGTTGGTTAAACTTTCAATGGCAAATAATTCCATAAGTGGTAATATTCCTAGTAATATAGGCTCATTTGATAAGCTTCAGTATTTGGATATCTCAAACAATCTGTTTGCCGGCTCTTTACCATCAGGAATTGGTAGTTTGGCTAGCTTGCAGAACCTTACATGTTCTGGAAACAACATCTCCGGACCTATTCCTGATTCTATTTCGGGACTCACTTCACTTGAGTCTCTGGACTTGAGCCGGAACTCCTTGTCTGGTCCGTTGCCTGCTTCATTGACTAAGCTAGGAAGTTTGGTTTATCTAAATTTATCTGACAATGAGTTTCAAAAGAAGATTCCAAAAGGATTTGAATTGCTTTCGAGTCTTGAGGTGCTTGACTTGCATGGAAATATGCTTGATGGAGATCTTGATTATGAGTTCTTGCTATTCTCTAGTGCTATGCATGTGGATTTGAGTAACAACCAACTTGAGAATTCTGGTTCGAAGAAGGAGAAATTCCTGGCTGGTGTGTCTGAGTCAGTCAAGTATCTGAATCTCAGCCACAACAGGCTTACTGGATCGCTAATTGGTCAAACTCAGCTCTTTGAAAACCTGAAGGTTTTGGATTTGAGTTACAATATGTTTTCGGGAGATTTGCCTGAATTCAACTTTGTTTATGATCTTGAGGTCCTCAGATTGAGCAACAACAGGTTTTCCGGGTTTGTTCCTAATGATTTGCTGAAAGGAGATCCTGTACTTCTTACGGAGTTGGATTTGAGTGGCAACAATCTCACTGGTACTATTCTATATATCTAACTTTTGCTTTAGTAATCCTTAGGTTCATAATTCTTTACTTTATGATTTTACTCATAATTGTCCTTTAATCCATGTAATAATAATGCTAATCAATTTCTGCTAAAGAAAATATATATTGGTATAATTTATGTTCTCTCACTGTCATTATTGTCTTTCAGGTTCAATTGGCATCATCATGTCTACTACGCTGCGGACACTTAATCTGTCTTCAAATGGTCTGTCTGGTGAACTGCCACTGTTGACTGGAGACTGTGCTATCCTTGATTTATCAAAGAATCAACTTCAAGGGAACTTGTCAAAAATGGCAAAATGGGGAAACATTGAATTCCTTGATCTCAGCCAAAATCGTTTAACAGGTCCTGTTCCTGAGACGACATCACAGTTTTTGCATCTAAACTATCTCAATCTTTCCCGTAATTCCCTCAGTAGCCATCTCCCAAAGGTTGTGACTCAATTCCCAAAGCTTAGTGTCCTGGACCTAAGTTTCAATAAGTTAGATGGACCTCTTCAGAGTGATTTGTTAACTATGCCGACCTTGCAAGAATTACATCTTGCTGGGAACTCTTTTGTTGGAAGTATTGAGTTCTCTCCTCCTCCAGGCCAGTCCGATCTTCGAGTGCTTGATCTTACTGATAATAATTTGGGTGGCTACTTTCCAGACAGATTTGGGTCGCTGACTGGTCTGGAGGTGCTTAATCTTGCTAAAAATAATATTTCAGGTTCACTACCGACTTCTATGAATGATATGAGTTCGCTGACTTCTTTAGATCTATCTGAGAACCACTTTACTGGCTCTTTGCCTACTAACTTGTCTAGCAACCTTCAAAACTTTAATGCATCATATAATGACCTCTCTGGGGTTGTTCCAGAGAATTTGAGGGTGTTTCCCCGTTCATCTTTCTTCCCTGGAAATTCTAAGCTACAACTTCCCAATGCACCTCCTGGACCAGAAAGCTCTGGTGGAAACTCCAAGAGGAAATCTATGAAGACCCTGATTAAAGTGATAATTATTGTTGCATGTGTGGTTGTCTTTTTCATTTTGATTTTGCTCGCTATCTTCATACATTACATTCGCATCTCTAAGAGACCTCTATCAGAAGATGTTACTAAGAGAGATGTCCATAGGAAGATGCCACCAAATCCTGCAGGCATTGGTGGGAGGGAAAATCCCCAGAATTTGGTTGTTTCAGCTGAGGACGTTATCACCACTACCAGAAAAGGATCCTCATCTGAGATAATGAGTCCTGATGAGAAAGCAGCTGCTGTAACAGGTTTCTCTCCATCCAAAACTAGCCAATTATCTTGGTCACCAGAATCTGGAGATTCTTTTGCTGCGGAGAATCTATCCAAACTTGATGTTAGATCACCTGATCGGCTAGCAGGTGAGTTGTATTTTCTTGATGATACAGTATCTTTGACACCTGAGGAGCTGTCAAAAGCTCCGGCAGAGGTTTTGGGTCGTAGCAGTCATGGAACTTCTTATAGAGCTACATTAGAAAATGGTATGTTCTTAACTGTGAAGTGGCTAAGAGAAGGTGTTGCAAGACCAAAGAAAGACTTTTCGAAGGAGGCTAAGAAATTTGCGAATATCAGGCATCCGAATGTTGTTGCATTACGAGGGTACTATTGGGGACCTACACAGCATGAGAAGCTCATTCTTTCAGACTATGTCTCACCTGGAAGTCTTGCAAGCTTTCTTTATGGTAATAACTTGTGCTCTCATCTGTATCTGTTTGAAATGAGTTCAAATTCCTAGCGGTGAAGGGGGAATGACAGAAATGAATATCTGGAACCCTAGATTTTAAAAAAAAAAATCAATCATGTGATTTTTACCTGTGTATTTTAGCTCCCTTTTCTTTACTGTAGCATGCATTTTCTTTCTTCTTACAATGGAACATAACTGCATTTGTTGCCAGGTCTTACTTAGTATATTGCATATGATCGCCTGACCTCGAGTTCTATAAGTTTATTATGATTGACTACCTTAAACTTATATGTAAAGTAGGCTCTGGTTTTGAAAGAGGTAAATTTTTGGGAGTAGTATATGGCATCTTTTTCCTCATTTGGCCCTTCTCTTTCTGCAATGTGTATGGTGTCTATATGAGATGAAAAAAAGTTCATGTAATTGAGTCCGATGGAGATACATAAGGTCTTGCTGTATGAAGATCTACTACCTTTGAAGTTTTTATTATTCTGCATGGATCATGTATTCGGGTTGATCTCAATTATGCTCGTATTCATTGCTGCTTACATTTTTCTCTCGAATAAGTATGCAATACTTCTATATGCTTAGATGTCTTCTACAAGCTTATGCATAGTTGTACATGGTAACTCATAATTGCTGTCCATAGAATATCTGTTATCTTCTGAATTATTAATGACTACTTTATTTTTTAGATCGACCAGGGAGAAAAGGTCCACCATTAACTTGGCCACAGAGACTAAAGATTGCAGTAGATGTTGCTCGTGGTCTGAACTATCTCCATTTTGATCGAGCTCTTCCTCATGGTAATCTAAAAGCAAACAACATACTATTAGATGGTCCTGAGCTCAATGCACGAGTCGCAGATTACTGTCTTCATCGCCTCATGACTCAAGCTGGAACAATTGAACAAATCCTCGATGCTGGTGTATTAGGATATCGGGCTCCAGAATTGGCTGCTTCTAAGAAACCACTACCGTCTTTCAAATCTGATGTTTTTGCCTTTGGAGTTATATTGTTGGAATTGTTGACTGGAAGATGTGCTGGCGAAGTTGTCTCTGGTGAAGGGGGAGGTGTTGATTTGACAGACTGGGTTCGGTTGAGAGTTGCTGAAGGACGGGGCTCTGATTGCTTTGACTCTGCTTTGACTACAGAAATGGGAAATCCTACAGTAGACAAGGGGTCAAAGGAGGTCCTTGGAATTGCTTTACGATGTATACGCTCAGTTTCAGAGAGGCCAGGTATCAAGACTATTTACGAGGATCTTTCATCCATTTAGTTTGTTTGAGGTTTTAGTTTTTTCTTTTCTTGGGAATTTTGATTTTTAGATCTTCCTGGAATTGGGATATGTTAGTAGCCTCAGTTTTTGAGTGTTAGTTTTGCTGTAGGCGGTGGGAATTGTTTTCTTGAATGATGGTCGTACAAATGAGCCATCATTCAATGTTTGCATATTAAGATTATATGCCCATATGTAAAAAGAATTGCAGATATCACATTGCAAATATCTTATTGGCAATGTGAAAGCCTTTAACCTGTTAATCAAATCTCTTGCTTGATTCCGAAAGCTGCAAGTTTAACTTTTCTAACTATGGCATTACAAGAGCCGAAACTTTTTGTTACAAACCAGCTCCCTTGTTTCGTTATGCACTTGTTTTCTTATTGATAGCCGAAACTTTTTGTTACAATCCAGCTCCCTTGTATCGTTATGCACTTGTTTTCTTTTTGATACTGTAATGCAATTCTGAATTGAATCCCTGAGGGCCTGAAGGTTTTTACGGCATTGGTCAAGGACCTCTTCCATCTTGAATGTTAAAGGAGTGGAACAGAATGGATTTGCACTTAACAGAGGGGGAAGTCAATTTAAATTTCAGCTAAGCTATGATTCTGAATAGGAGAATAGTTATGTTATTATTTAGTGCATGGTGTAATTCATGTATGGATAATTCATCAGTGAAATCTATGAAAGTTCACAGGCAGAGAACTAGGTTGGACTTGTTCAAGTCACATGAAACTATGAAAGTTAACATTCTTCATACTGTCGACGAAATTGCCTGTACTCTGGTAACTTTATGAGCTCAATTGTATCAGATGTAGTATGAAGTCCTTTAACAGCTGCCTGTACTCTTGGTAACTTTATGTAATCTGTAAAATCTTAGTACTTGTAAGTCGTAAGACTCGTAACAAGTTTACCTAATACGCTAATACCTATAAGGCTATAGCCACCAACTCGAGACCACTAGTTTGATAATAATTTATTTGTTCATGTATGTTAGATTGATCAACATTATATAATGTCACAAACATTTTAGTTAAATGTGAAATAATACTAAAACAAATTTGTATTGAATAAGTATTTATGAAGTTATTTCAAATAAATTCTTTTCTCAATAATAATTTTAAAAACACATCTTGTTAACGAGCGATTGAGACAATAGATTATACGTGTATATTAAAGTACATTAATACTAAAGTGGCCAAAATGTATATTAAAGTGTCCAAAGATAATTTTCATTTTATTTGGGTGCAAGAGGGGTTAGGTCCCAAAAGAAAATTAACCATTAAGAAAAACTAAGGGAATTATACGTGTCATTGTCATACCTATTACGGAGTATATCTTCATGCATAATACTACCTAAAGATAAATGAGTATTGAATCAACTTTTAGATATGCTGTTTTGGGATAATATTTAGTTTGCTAGCCAAAATAATTATTTTCATAGAAGTTGTATTTTCTTTATAAAAAAAGTCAAATGTTGGGTAACTATTGCGAAAAAAACTCTTTATATAAAATGAGTGTATACTGTATAATCCCTTTGACAACATATTATAAACAATGCTCATATAAGGCCATGCTTAGTTCACCTTATTTATTTATGAGATTAGAAAAAAATAAGTTTTGACACTCTTTGTCATTTTACACGTAGCTGTTTATCGTTAAATATTTTTAATTTTATAATTAAAAAAATTATGAAAATTACATATTACTCCACTTGATATCATACCCATAATGCCACAATTACATACTCGTGCTGTCGTACTTCATAGTACTCCACTTATGTACTCCGTATTATATACATAATGTTAAATTTTAGTCAAATCAAATTACAATACATCAAATTAGATAAGTAAAAATAACGCTGTATCTCTTAAATCTTAAAATAAAAAAAGGAATAAAAAATCAGGAAAAACTTACGCATAATCACCTGGTGATTAAATCTAACCCTCCCGCGTTCCGCCTTCTCAAAATTTCGAAACTTCCCCAAAAATATGGTGTCACTCTGCTAGGGTTCACCTGAAGAGAGAGAAAGAGACAGTTCGTCGATTTCATCCCCAAATTCTTCAGAATTCAACTTCAATCACCCTAAATTCGAACCCTAACTGAAGAATTCAACGCAGATTAAGCGCGCAAATTATGGGAGTAAGTAGTGAAACTGAGGGTTTCGAATTAGTCGACCCACTCGTCGACAAATCCAGTTTATCTCTCTTCCCTCGCAGCTTCAATTCTTCTTCATTATCATCTTCTGCCACAATTTCAAACCCTAATTTCTCCATTTTCGACGCTTTGGACGCTCATCTTAAAGCTAGAGTAAGCTACTCAACTCAATGTCTTCAATTTGATAATTTATTGTTATTGGGTTTGGATCTGAATGCCAAGTTGCCAATTGTAATTCTAATTTGGTGATTATCAATAGTTTTGTATGGTTGATGATTGTGATTTTTTTTTGTTTGGGAGATTTAGTTTTTAGGGTTTGATTTGGCTGCATTTTTGGTTTCAAAGAATTAGAGGGAATTATAATTAATAGAAGCTTGAAATGCCGGAAATTTGTTGGATTGTTTGAATTTTCTTGTAATAGTGAGGTTTTTTATGCTAAGAGATGAACGTTAACGGGTTGTCTGAGAACAATTTTAGTTATTACAGATCTTCTCTTTTGGAAGTTTAACAAGGTGGATGAAGATTATTATGACTTGAATATAGATTAATGTATATAAATTGGGAGGTTTTGTGGACTTGAGTAGTATTGGATTCTGATTTTGAGTTTTCAAGCACTACTTATGGACTGGTATCGCACGATGAGCTGGTGGCGCTTTAGTCAGGGAATTGGGTGCGTGAAGAGGAATGTTTCCGACAATAAAATCAATTGAACAGTTAGGATTTTGAGTTGGCATGGCACTTTTGTTAGGTTTTTGACTGGATATGTTATGGCGTTGTTTGGATTAGATTAGACCTATTATCTGTCGACTTCAAAATGACCTATTTGTTTCATTGTAAGGCCATCATATTGAAAGATTTGAAACTAGTTACTGCTTATCGCAGTGACCTTGCATGGGTTGAAATTTTGTGCAGTTGTTCAAAAATTTCAGTATCAATGGTCTGGATGGTGAAAGTCATGAAAATTTAAAAATGACTGCAAGTTTTTAGAAAAACAAGGAACTAGAGTAGTTGACAATGTCATCAAATAGTTTTTCCCTCGTTTCCTGCTCTGCTCTGTCTCTCTCTTTTACTTATCTTATTATTTTAAATTATATAGATTTCATAATATCTCGCTTTTATGGTATGAAATTGTAAGATGAAGAGGTATAGTGCTCTTTATCTTCTGCTATTTCCAACTATTGACTTGGACAAATAAGATTATCTGCTGCCATAGAAGGGAATGGTATGCTTCAGCACATCTATATTGTAGATGTATGGACGTATTATGTTTAGAAGGGAAGGCTCTGGATTAACTATTATGAACCCTCCAGATTGGATGGAGGGCTGACTTAAGAATCTGTATTCCTTATAATTTTATTATCACTGATGAGTAGTTTGGTACAAGCTGAAAAAGTTATTATATCGATGTTGCTTTGCTTTCAGGTATTAAGTAGTCCTGACAAGCTGTTAAAGCAAACAAAGACCATACTAGAAGAAAATGTTCTCACGGAAAAACAAAAAGTTCCTCGAGAGAGAAGACCTGCTCTAGGACTTAAGCGGGGCAAGTTTTCTGCAAAACCTATTCCAAGGTGATGAAGTAAATGCATTTAACTTCCTTTTAGGCAGCTGTGATCCCCTCCCTCCCCCCTCTATTGCCTCAAGATAATTCAAGTCTGTAACAGTGGCGGACCCAGCCTTGGTCCTGCTGGGTCACGTGACCTAGAGAAAAAAAAAAAAAAAAAAACTTCTTAATTTTGTAAGAAAAGGGCACCCATAAGAAAATAAGATATTAAAATAATTTTTGGATATAACCTAACAATGCAAACTTATAGCATAGTGTTTGGAGTGGTTAAGACAAAGCCCAATAAGCAAGTGCACATGTCTTGAGTTCGAGCATTGCTGCTTGCATTTTTTTGTATTCCTTATATCTTTTTGTTTCCTTTTTTGTTTCTTTTTTTCCCCCCCTTCCTATGGTTACGTGATTTATTGATTTTCATGTGATTATTGAATTTTTTTTTTCTTTTTTCATTTAATTCATTGTAGCAGCATTAGCTAGTATTTTTTTTTTGGTTTTTCCTTTTTAAATGATTATGAACTTATGATTATTTGATTATCATGTGATTAATTTGATTATTATGTGATTAATTTGATTATCCTTCAATGTTGTTTTGTTTTGTGTTGTTAAGACATTACATTAAGTGGTTTTTCTTTTAATTTGTGTTGTATATATTATGTTTGTATAATTAAATTGGATATTTTTATTTTTGTAAAATAAAATATTAACTTGGGTGTAGAATGGGCAAGTTGCAAAAAGATTGAATTAATCTATTTTTGACAATATTGGATTGTTTAATTAAATTGAAATTGTGACTTAATTTTCATAAAAAACGTGTGATATAACAAGTTTCTTTAGTCCCAATATGCATCCTCCTCCACAAAATCATCCTCTATCACCAAATCCATCCACCTCCTGAACCGATAGGTATGCGGTCGATGGGTGATGATCGATAGGTGACAGTGACCCAGCACCCTAAAAATCCCGGATCTGCCACTGGTCTGTAATGCAATTAGTGATTTGTAATAAGTTGTACTGTGGGATGTACTCTGGTTAATATTGTCTTTTGTACTGCAGTCAGCCTGCTGCGACTTTGGATTTTAGCATAGACGTTGATAAACTGAGTGATCCAGGGGAATATTTCGCAGCGTTTGAAAGGATGGAAAGTAAGCTGCTGTTTTCAATTGACATTAATTTAAGTTCTCAATTGCATAAAATTTTCAGTTCATAGTGCATTCTATTGCTGAATGAATTATAGATGCCAAAAAGGAAGTGCAAAGACTAAATGGCGAGCCACTCTTGGACTTGGATCAAAATCGTATATCCTCGGCTCCTAGTCGTCGCCGGCCTGGCCTTTTGGGGTTAGAACTTCTGTTCTTTTCTTGTATGTGCTTACGTGAACTTATGTATCAATGCAATATGGGATGTGTGAATGCAACTATATTTGTCTGTTACAGGAGGTCAGCCACCTATGCAAATCGTTTTCGCTCTTCAATTTCAGTTGCTGAGGTTGATGAGACCCTTTTGCCTGCTCAAGAAACATTTGATAATGATATACGAAGCCCTGCTCACAATGATGTCGTTCCAGATGCTAAAGTTATCAATAATTCACCAAGTGTGAGAGAGCCTGGTGGGTGTTGTTGTTAAGTTGTTATGAAACTGTTCAATGCTGCTTTGAGATTTATGATTATTTCATTGTTATTTCTAACTAGGATGATGAATAATCTCTTGTCATTTCTACAGAATCCAAGTCTACGACAATTAGCAAAGTCAGTAAGCTTGATGAGCTATTGTCTTCTAATTATGAAGGATTATATAAGGATGAAGTAGAGAATGTTCTCCGAGACAAATTACAGATAAAAAATGTAGATATTGGTAAAGCTTTCTTTCCCGACTGGCGTGTTCAGCTGCGTGAATCTTTGGCATCAAGCTCAGCTTTGCAAAAGAAGAATGATATAGTAGCTCATCTATCTGGTAAGAGTAAAGCTGCCAGAATTGGTGACCAAGTATCTCCTGCAAAATCCAGAAGTCCATTGGCGTCTATCTCATTGTTGAACAGACACATTGCTAGACGTAGTCCATCAATGGACCAATTTTCACCCCTTCATATTGATTTATCACCAGCCGAGGCTACAGATCGTACTAGTGAACCAGATATCAGGGTCGATCAGGCTGGCCAATCTGATGAGGTTGATGCTAGGGAGAACTCGCATGAATTTAGGAGGTCTACAGCTCATGAAGAAGAAAGCAATGCAGTTTCTGGTGATGATACTTTTGTCTCTGTAGCAAAGGATGTAGATCCCATTAGCGAACCTAAAGAAAAAGAGGATGTTGTTGGGAAATGTGATCCAATTAGTAATAGGACTGATTCATGTGAATTTGGAAGGTCTCCAGTGCATGTAGAAAAAAACATAGCGGGTTCTGATGAGGATAGACCTGCATCGACGTCTAATGATGTAGGTCCAACTAGTGAGCCCGAAAGACACGAGGATGAGGTTAGTCTCACTTGGGAGCCTGATGATTTGTTTGATAAGTCTTTTAAGCTCATATAAGTTAGAAATTTGATTTGGAACACTTTATTAACAAGCAGGTGGATGCAACCCTGTTACCTGTACAACAACTCAACTTCGAGGACCTTGATAAGGAGAAATCTAGCTCTTATGGAGGTAACTAAATATTGGAATCATGTAATGCATGATGCATATATTCATTAGCTTTTGTTTGTATAGCATAAGTTTTTATTTGTGTCTTTGTGTGCACTGGATGACATTGGGAGTGCAATGTGGAGTATGTATTTCATCCTTTCATGTGATTGGTTGTCTAATTGTGCACTGGATGACTTTGGGAGGGCAAATCGGGAAGGTGGAGGATGTGTTTCATACTTTTCTGGGATGGAGGGAGTAAATTGCATGGATTGATTCCTCTTTATATATGTTTATGAAAAGATGCTATTTGCAAAATGCTGACAAGTATCTAGCCAGCTTGAGACTTGTAGGCTTGTAGCTTCATTGTCTTACTCTGAAGTCTGAACTGATGTACTTTCCACTAATGAGGCTTGTGACCTGATATCAGTGTATAGCAGTAGTGATCTGATGTGTGTATAGCTAAAGTTGCTTTGGTGCCAATAGTTACTGATCTTGACTGAGATCTGATTCCCAACAGTCAGAATGTATGCTTGAATCTTGCAAAAATGCTAGCTCTTTTCTGTTCAAGGTGGTTTTGTATTCATATTGGAACAAGTCTAGCTGCCTTTTTTTATTTTTATATGATGTCTCTTCCCTTTATTGGGAATAATTTGAGGAAGCTGGTGATTATTGGTTTAGAAATTGCTTGAATCTTGAAAGACCTTTAAATGCATAGGACTTGAATGAATCTTTGAAAGAGTTAAAACTATATAATGCCTACAAAGACAACTTGTGTAGTACTTCTTGTGCGGATCAGTCAGACTTTCATCCTTAGTGACATTTCTGAACAACTTGTTTTTGTGATGCCCTTGATAAATGATGTCCATAGCAAAGGTTTATTCATTTATTACGAAGTACTATTTTGTCATTGAAAAATGTCATTGTTACATTAGAAGAGTGATGTACTAATGAAGCTTCCATCCATTATCTTTACATGCTTTCTGGGTTTATAGTGTAAAATTGCTTACATTTTTGTCAATTTTTTTTTATTTTTATTTATTTATTTATTTATAATTTTTTTTTGGCCTTCTTCCTCCATGTATTGTGCTGCTCTATGGTGAACATGCTAAGAAAAGTTTGTTTCAGATTCTGGGTCATAACTTTAGGCTTTCACATTTTCTTTCTTATTTTCTGATGAGCAAACTAAATTGTGGCAGTTGAAAAAGGTGGGACTGGTGAACCATTAAATACAGAGAACATTGCTGTGGAAGAGCCTACTGAGGTAGCTGTTACTTTTACTTTTTATTTATTTATTTATTTTAATTGTGAGCTACTTCGTACAAAGTACGAACTAGAAGGGCTATTTAGAATTCTGAATTTCAGCTCCATGTACATGAATCATGATATAGTGGAGGGTGCAAGCCACTCATGACTGATAATTAAACCCTTGCAGCTCAACGATTCGTTATAATAGGATCTCTAACACTGATCACTGCCAACTTGCACTGGCAGTATTAGCAGCTTTTACCTATGAAAATGGCAGTGCATATGGCCTCTTGCCAAATCTTTACCGAATATACTGAATCATTGAACACAGATCAGTACTGGACTACTGGCCTGATAGATGCTTTGAACAATGACCCCTCATCCCTCTTTAGTTTTCCATTCCTTTTTTTCTTACAAATAAAAATGCAGACAACCAGTTCATCAAACTGTTAAATAGCTATTTGCTTTCTACTGTGAAATACTGAAATATTTGTTAGTGTTGCTGAGGAGTCTTCATTAGCTCTTCCACATGTATGATAGGTAATATTTTGTGTTTCTGTTGTTTGCTGCATTTCTTTGTTTGTTGGTGGCGGTCTATAAAATAATTAAACACCCAAAGTACCTAAATCAGTTGGATCACCTCTTATCCATTGCTGTTCTGTTGTAAGGAAATGTACTTTACCTCTTGAAATGCAGGCTTCTGCCAGATCCTGGAGGTCATTTTTTGCTTCTAATTATTTTTTTTCTTCATTTGACTCTCTACTGGGGGTCTTCAATGTGTGATTATGTGCCTACTGGCCTGTCCCATTAATGGCAGTTATATAATACTTCTGCTCATTGAGGATTTTTTCAGCTTTTGCTTGTGAGTTTGTATTTCATCCTTTCATGTGACCATATTGCTCTAGTGGTTTCCTAATTTATCTTCTTTGTATAACAGGAAACTGTGAGATCCTCCAAGAGGAGATTAAAGGAGAAGGAGATATCAGAGGTACCATCTGAAGCAGTTGTTGCTGAGGGAACAGTGAAGAAAGGACAGCAAGCAAAAACAAAATCAACTCAATCGGAGGCGTCTATTTCTGGAGAAGCTAGGAATAAAAGAAGAAAAGTGGAAGGTGCTCGCCCAGGACTCAGAAAAGGGACCAAGGAGCTTCGTAGAACAAGCTTATACTGTATGTACTTGTGCCTCATCAATAATTGTTTGTTGCTATTGAATTTGTTGAATTGCCATTCGCACTGGTTTTTATGTCTCATTTGTGTTTATTCTCTTTGCAGATGCTGGTACGATTTTGGAGGCTGGAGTTAGGCGTAGTACAAGGATAAGAATGAGACCATTAGAGTACTGGAGAGGTGAACGGTTTTTGTATGGACGTGTTCATGAAAGTAAGTTTCCGTTTTCACCAAATGATAAATCAAGTTCATCAAAATGGCATATTTTCTTGCTTCGCAAATAGTTCTACCGTAAGTTGGGTTGAAACTCATTGACATAGAAATGTTAAAAGGAGTTTTTTGAAATTTTACAGTTTTTTTTTCTCTCACCAAGTGAAGATCCAGAATCCTATGCTGACTGCTGAGCTTTGTTTCTCATTTATGATGTCAACTTTATAAGTATTGTTATATAGCCTGATTGTTCACGTTTGATCAGAGTTCCTGTCTGGTCTCAGTCCTATTTTTGCAGATACATTCTAATTATATCCGCACATTATAGACATTCGTCTATAAAAATCTTGTCTAATTCCCGAACTGGTTTTCAGGTCTAGTAACTGTGATCGGAGTGAAGTATGCCTCTCCATCAAAGAATGCAGAAGGACCTGAAGTCAAGGTGAAGTCTTTTGTTTCCGATGAATACAAAGATCTGGTTGAGCTGGCCTCCTTACACTGAAGTAGCCAGAAAATGCTGGAGTTGTATTATTTGTAATGTAATTTACGAACTTCAGTTTATTTTATCTCCAATGAAGATGACAGTTGGCTTTCATTCGACTCTCTTTAATCTTCGCAACTCTTAATAAAGATGGCTGATACTCCTGTGGACTTAACTGTAACCTAGAGAAAATCGCAGGAAGAAAGTATGAAATTTGGCGTGGGAAGTGATTGTCGTGAGGAAATGGGTGTAATTTACTTAAATGAAACAATTGGTAAGTTAATAATACAGATAAAAATGAATCAAACAAGGTGAAAATATAAAAAAGATTCTCGCATCCTCCAGAGGCATTAACTATTTTTCCACGCTTGTCTATAGTCATTGTGAAGTTTTCTTTTATATTTTCAATCTTTTCATGAATAAGTTATCTATTGATCAAAATATGCTTTCTTTGCTTGTCTAATCTATCAAGGTAAACCTAAATTATGTTATAGCGCATGTTTATATATGATTTTATCTTTTATTATCGATTGTTAAGGGCCTATTCAATTCAGCTTATTCACTCATTTCAGTTCAAATAAGTTAAGATAAGTTCAGTTAAAGGAAAAATAAGTTTAGATAAGTTATGTTAAGAAAAAAATAAGTTCTGATAAGGGTTATTGGGTTACTCAAGTTCAACTTTTTATGCTTGTCGTGTATAATTTTAATTGTTAATATCTCTAATTACCAATATAAACATTTGATATTAAAATAGTATTAATTGAGACAAATCTAATAAGATCTCACATGACTATTTTAACATAGCTTTAAATCATCAAAGCTAGTCAAAGCGAAACACATGAATAATGTAAACGTCAAACTGTTGCAACTATAAAAAAAAAACCGGAGGAAGTATACCTATATTTTTTCTTCGCAAGTCCATTTCATTAAGGTAAAGCCTAAATTGTGTTATAATGCATACTTTTCATATGATTTCAACTTTCATTATTTTATTGTTAAGTCTGCAATTGTATTAAACATTGATGTTGGGTTTGAATATGAGATTATGATTAATTAATAGAATTGTGGATTTGATAGTATAAAAGTTATGAGAATGGGGAAGAAGTCCCAACACATACACGTATTTGGTTTTATGGTTGGTTTTATGGAGTATAAAACTACGGTATTCAATATTTATGAATTATGGAGTATTTGGTTCGAATCCAACCAAGTGAGGATATTTGTGGAATTGAGGTCTCCTCCTAACCAAAAAAGAAAAAAAAAAGTGTATAAAACCAATACGTTTTATCAATTGATAGTTTGGCATCAATTATATAATATCAGGGTTACTTCAAAAAAAAAAAAAAAAAAAAAAAAAGAGTTGTTTTTTTTTCCTTTTTTTCTTTTTTTTTTTTTTTTTTTGAATCATGCAATCTCAGAGTTTTTTAAACATACAAATAACTGAATAAGTGAGAAAAGTCGATGATCTTACATAGTCATATATGTCTCTAGTAATATAAGCCAATAATTGAAGAGTTTGATATTCATCCATAATACTTAACGGCACTTACTTTGGTACTATAATGTTCTTTTACTTATCAAACAAAACAATAGACTTTAACATTGAAATATAGGATTGGAACAACTCATTGCAAACAAAGGGAAAATGTCTTTTACCATCTTTGTTCACGAAAGTTTAACTGAATTATTTCATGTGATCAAAATAACATAACTTTAAACGTATTATATAACGTATACGAGAGTATACAAGGGGAAAAAAAAACAGTAGCAGCATGTAAATCTAGTTATATGGAATGCTTAATTAGGAATCCAACCCAAACGAGCTGGCAAAAATAAATCGACAAAAGAAAAAAAAAATGTTTTAATAAAATGATGTCCTAATAGTATCGTAGTTTCGTACATCAACTTCCTGCTAATACTCTGTACACGTATTCTGTACACATATTTCAGAAGATTTGTTCTAGAATCTATTACTCTCTCGTTTCGTAATGTTAGTTTCATATGGAATCAGTCACATAAAATAAAATAAGAAAAGAACAATATTTAGAATATAACATTAAAGTACAAAATAATTCATAATTAGTTCACATTTTTTTTTTTTTGTTTTTTTTTTGGGGGGGGGGGGGGGGGGAGCACAAGTCATAATGCATAATTCAAAGTAGAGATTTCTTACTTAGGCCCTGTTCACTTCACCTTTAAAAAATAATATTAAGTAAAAATAATTCCAGTTTAGTAAAAATAAGTTTAGTTCAGTAAAATTATTTTCAGATCAATAAAAATAATTTTAGTTTTGTAGAAATAAGTTCAGTTCAGTAAAATTCAGTTTTCTTAAAGAAGAAGGCCCTGTACACTTCACTTTAAAAAAATAATATTAAGTAAAAATAATTTCAGTTCAGTAAAAATAAGTTCAGTTCAGTAAAATTAATTTCATTTCAGTAAAAATAATTTCAGTTCAGTAAAATTCAGTTTTCTTAAAGAAAAATTATAATAGAAAATCAGTAAAAATATTTTCATTTCAGCAATAATAATTTCAGTTCAATAAAATTAATTTAAGTTCAACAAATATAATTTTGTTTCAGTAAAAATAATTTCAGTTCAGCAAAAATAAGGTGAAGTGAACGGGGCCGAATTATAATAAAAAATTAGTAAAAATAATTTCAGTTCAACAAAAATAATTTCAATTCAGTAAAATTTATTTAAGTTCAGCAAAAATAATTTAAATTCAGCAAATATAATTTTGTTTCAGTAAAAATAATTTCAATTCAGCAAAAATAAGGTGAAGTGAACGGGGCCTTAGAGTCATGTCATCAATCCACAAACAATTAATTCTAAAAAAATTAAGTTAAAAATGGAACATATTCAATATGGGTAGATCTTTTTAAAACGCCCAAAATAGTATATGGGACTAAGGCCTTGTTTAGTTTGCCTTATATTTGCTTATCTGATCTAATCTGGTATGGTCTGATCTGATCTAGTCTGATCTGATCTGATCTGAATGTCAGATTTGACCAAACTTTGACCTTAAATATACGATAATCTATACAGAATGGATATATCAAGTGGGGTCTTGTTAGATTCGTAATAATATGTACTTTATTAATATGTGATTTTTAGAATTTTTTCATTACGAAATTAAAGACATTTAGCGATAAAAAATTGCACATAAAACGATAATCTGATCTGAACTTATTATTTCTGATCTGATCTGAACTTATTGTTTCTGATCTGATTTGATCTGAACTTATTTTTTCTGAAATAAGTAAAAATAAGGTGAACTAAACAAGGCCTAACATTATGAAACGAAGGGTGTATAATTTTCTTTCACTTGTTCCCTAAAAGTTTGATCTTCGATAAATATATTGATAGAAAATCTTCTATTAGTAACTATTGTTAAATTATCTTAATGTCATTGAAAGTTTGAAACGTTATCATAAATAATTAAACCTTTAAAAAACCCCTTGAAAAATCAATTTCGATATAATACTTTTCCTCTTCAATGGTTGAAGTTTTTTAAAATAGAGTAACAAGTGTATACTAGTATAGTAGTATAAGGTAAGTTAGATTTTGATGGTGAGGGCCAAAGACCTCGTTAAATTAGCTTTTACGGCAAAAAAATAATCTAAATTCGGTGGATATTAACTACAGTATAATGTTAAGGTTTAGTGGTGATCAAATAGATTTTATCATTTGTTATTCGATGTTATGTTAAATTAGCTAATATGTTTAGGGATTCTAACAAAGTGATACTTGATTTTTAGTTTAGTGAGTGGGAGATTTCTTTTCATTATTAAGGATGTAAAACACCGTCGATTATGTTTAGCTATTAATAAAAGCTAAGACCTTGAGGTATCCTGTAATCCTGTAATTTGTTTGGCACAAAAAAATTGACAAGGTTTTTCATTTTGCCCACCAAGCCATGGGTCAATTATTGGCCCTTGAGCCTTTATAATTAAGATTATTGACTAATTACCGTGCCAACAACGCAATAATAGAAACACTAAAAATAGAAATAGAATATGAATATTTGATTTATTTTATTATGGAGTATTTATTTAGGAGGAAAAGAAGAATATTTGAATTTAAATACAAGCAGTTATTTTACAAATAATTAAGAAAAAATGAAAGATTATAGAAATTGAAAGAAAAGGAAAAGGAGAAGAATTCAATGACATTCTTCGTTCTATATATATCACTTTCACTAGAGAGCAATTGTCACAAAACTCTTAAGCTAACAAGGACTTGAAAAGGATTGCGATTATATATTTATTTAACAGGGAAAGTTAGGCCATGATAATATTATCACATCAACTTCCAATTCAGAACTACCTACAGAATTATATTTGTTAAAGATTTAGGGGGCGTTTGGTATCAAATTGGTAAAGGTGCGTGACGGATTGGAAATAAATTAGAGGAGGAAAGGGTAATATATAGCGTTCGTTATCCTTACTAATTGTTTGGTATCTTTAAGAAATTAACACCATAGACTGAAAATAGCAATCAACAAATAGTTCAAAAACTCAAATAGGAAAATTTAACAACTTGAGCAAAATTTTTAGCTTCGATCGATCAAAATTGAGATTTTTTTTGGAGATATGTCGTATGAGAGCCTGAGAGGAGAGAGGAGGTAGAATTGTCTTTTTGGGTTAGAGGAAAGAAACAGGATTTGTTTCCCCAAATTTTACACTGGAAACAAAGTGGTGGCCTGAAATAGGTTAGAAGAAAAAAAGGATTTTGTTACTAAACTCATTAACTAAACATGTTCTAATGAAAGCGGTAACACAATTCCATTTCCAGCCCTATTAAAAACCCATACCAAAAACCCCCTTGAAGTAATGTAATTAGTATTCCCTGCTCTCTTAACATTAGAAAAAACAAAATTAATAAAATGTATTAGCAAATAATTGCCTAGCTAGTGTGTTGTGTGCTGTTATATTTAAAAGGATTTCTACGTTTACAAATCATAAAGTAACTTCTTGTTGTAAGGATTTTTATTGCTTTAGTTGTAACTTGTAAAGCGGCATATGTGTACCGGATTACCGAATTAATATATAAAGAGTACTACCTTCGTTTTATATTATTTGCAACGATTAGACATTTTTTTTCTCTACTTTATGTCAAATTGTTGCAAATAATATAAAATGGAGGTAGTATTGTTTTAAGAATTTGATCAGGATCTCTTTCCTTGTTCTTCTTATCCATTTATATTATTGGCCTAATATTAAAATGTGTGATGCCTAATATACCATAAAGAAAAGGTTTTGTGTAGAACGGACTCACGTGAGTCCACTTTATAATGCACAAATTCATCCCCCACCCACTGCCACTGCCTAGTCCCTTGTCGACGGTCAGCGACCCTCCCCCTCACATTCCTCCACAAACCCACTTCAATCCACTCTATCTCCTCCAATCTTCTCCCCAATTCTCAACCATGGCCGCTCTTCACCATCGTGGAAGAAGGACCTATCGAGAAATATAAACCCCGAAAATCAGTTCATTAAAACTTCCACCTGCAGCTTTCACGGCCAGCACAATATAAACACATAGATCATTGTTAACAAACAGCCCCAGCAACAACACAAGATTTTCATGGCTTAACAACTTAGATATTTCCAATCAGATACCATGACATGCTTGTCACAAATGTATTTACGTTAACATCTTTCGAATTTGTGATATTCTAGCTAATACCTAACCTATATTGTCTATTATCAAACAAAAAAAAGCTAATACCTGATCAATATAATTTATTATCAAAACAATATAAATCTAATACCTGACCATACTAACATATTGTCAAACAAAAGACATCTAATACCTGACCAATATAACCTATTATCAAACAAAAGAAATCTAATACCTGATCAATGTAACCTGTTATCAAACAAAAGAAATCTAATATCTAACCACTATTATCTAATTTCTGACACTTATAATCTAATATCTGACCATTATTATCTAATTTCTGACAATTAATTTTTTTTTTTCGGTTTATATAATTGGACTCACGTGAGTCTGTTCTACATAATACTTTTCCTACTATGGAGAAAATTAAGCTCATGTCTTCATCCTCTCTTTTCGTTTTATTGTCTTTTTGCATGCCTCTTAAGAATTACGAAATAATTCATTCTTTATTAGGAGATCATACGCCACCTTTTAATCTAGGTGAGTTTTTTTTTTTTTTTTTTTTGGTGTGTGGGGTGGGGGTACTTTATTGCTCAACTACGTGTATACTTTGAAAAATTGAAAGAGAAACAAAGCATGTTGCTTCGACTAAATTATCCATGTAGTATCCAAGTGTATAGAGTTGTTATTCATGTCATTGTCGATCTTAAAATGATGATAACATACATTTTCTTGTATGTGACTCTTCACGACTTAACATAGGCGTCTTAGGCCATGCCTAAACTCAAAAATAATGTTTATCAACAAATTATTATTGGGAAAAAATAACTAATTTAATCCCATCATTTTCTTTTAACTTTGTCTCTTCACTCTCGTGAATTTTTATTACAGCGAAGATAAATAACAATTCCCCTCATCCCCTTTTAACTCCGTCTCTTCATTTTCGTGAAAAATACATATTATCACAGTTTTACCTTTATTCATTCTCTGCACATGAACCGCTTTTTTCATCACTCCTTTTCACCCTATCAAACATCCAAAATTTTAAATTCTAACAATAAAAAGAATCATTATAAATTACTATATCATGACTAGTGGCGGATGGACAGTTTGGACACTATTTAAGTGGGTCCCTCAACCCCATTTGAGCATGAAAAAAGATTTTTTTTTTTATAAAATTAATTTTTTTCAAAAAAAAATTACTTATATTTTTAAAAAATGACACCGTAACAATATATCAAATGCATTTTGACTTTGTTAAATATATTTTTGGATCCGTCGCTGATCATAACTGCATGAGTATGTACAAACATTATGAGACAAAGAAAATATATTAATCACTTACGAATAATATTTAATTAATCCTTAATACTATATACACGACAATATTTTATCCATATTAAGTATACGGATTACGTATAATTGTAATACTCTAATACCTAAATATTATAAGAACAATATATATATATGGAGCAGCAAGAGCCAAAATGTTTTGTGGCTATCTTAACATTGTGACGTAATACTGTTTGCCGCAGTTAATCTTCTAGAAGAATGGTGCTAATCATCTAGCAATCCTTGATTAAATATTAATTAGTTATTGACTTAACGAATTAATGCTACTAAGTTGACAAATATCGGCATTTTAATAAATACTGTATTATAATATACGCTTAATCAATAACACGAAAGTATTATTGTATGTATTTCAACTTTACAAATGTACAACCATTTCATAAATTATTGGTTCATTTGGTAGTTAATAAAATGCTTTCTTCTTTTGGAAAATTTGTAATTATTAAGTCAACCTTTTGGCCGTCCGCCTTTATTACGTCAACCTTTTGGCCGTCCGCCTTTATTACGTCAACCTTTTGATTATTTTTAAACACGTCAACCTTGTACTACTATTAACTTATATTACGTAAAATAGAAAATGACCTGCAAAAACGGGTTAATTGCTTACGTGGAGTATTAGGTGGAGGTAAAAATGCTGATGTAATTTTCCAAAAATGAAAATTATGTAAATAATAAGTCAATCTTTTGATTCTTTGCTTTTATTACGCCATCCTTCTGATTATTTTTTTTAATACGTTAACCTTGTAACATCAATTTTTTTTTTTTACATCTGAATTTTTTTTTTTTTAAAAAAAAAAGACGAAAGACGTTTTTTTTTGTTTTTTTTTTCTTTAATACAATGAACGCATCTATGTACCTGAACCTAACAAAGAATAATTTTGAGCCTTAATGTGGCACGTATGTGCCTTCTTCAATCCTACCTTGGACCTTTTTTTTTTTTCTTTTTTTCATTCAATCTCTCGCTAAGCTTCATTGTATATAATATATTAATAATAATCTAAAACTATGATTTCTCACAAAGCAAGGGTCAGAAGCATACTCTTAAATACATCTCTTAAGTGTATTACATACTATGTTTCAAAAAAAAAAGTGTATTACATACTCAAGTCCATCAAATAACTTAAATTAGTCTAGTACATAGATAAATTCAATAACAGAAGCATCTTGATCAAACTTGACTTGATTGACTAGTCAGAACCCTTCCGGAGCCTCTTCTACCACTTGCCTGCAAATAAAAACCAAAAAAAAGAGAAAAAAAAAACAGATATGTCAAATGAAGTTAGAACAAACTAGAGCATAGTGTGTATAGCATTAATGAGAAGAAGCTTACATTGGTCATGGGAGTTCCATCTTCTGTAATAAACACACCAACTCCACTTGGAATGACCTGAAAATGAACAAATTACGTTGTTATTAGATGGTGATCTGAACTATAAAAATAACTTACATATGATGAAGATATCATACCTGAGTGGAGCCTCGACCTCGACCCCTTCCCTTTCGTTTACCCCTTCCTTTGCTTTGAAAAGCTTGAGTCTGACCTTCACCTTGTTTAGTTGTAGCTCTTCCCCTTCCAGTTCCTCTCCCCTTTGATCCTTGGCCACCTAAAATCATTCTCCCACCTCTACCAATCTGAGCGGGGTGTGCGGTAGTGGTGAAGTGCTCTGGTTGTGCCTGAGGTGTACATGTGGATGCAACTTGACTCAAAGATGTTGTAGTGCTCTTCTTAGGCCTTCCCTTAGCTTTCTTAGTGCTGGTTCCCATCCTTCCACCCTTCTTAAGACCCTCGAAACATGTGAAAAATCTCTGGAACACAGGGGGATCAGTTTGTTTATTTCCACCACACACAATCTCTAACACAGATCCAGGACTAGCCAACTGCAATGCCTCTCTATACCTCCCAATCTTACTATAATGATCTCTCATGGATCCATGCAACAACTTGTGAGCCGCATATTTAACCTTGTATGCAAAATCTCTGGTCACCAACACTGCATAAGCTCTCTTTATTGTCTCCACTATCTCCTTTGCAGGCCAGTGTGGCCTAGCCTTAAACACCTCTAACAATTGCTTGGCCACCCATGTAGACTTAAGTTGTCTATTCTTTTTCATATCTCTGTTACAGGTATGTTTATCCCTCACAACCCTCACTTTGAAACTAGCTTTATGAGAATGCCAAGAACCATAAAGATAAAATGGACAGTTAGGCACACACTTATAACCTAATTCTTGTCTCCTTTTCGTAGAGCTGATCCTTATAAATAAATTCCTGCTATTCACTATAGCAAACTTAGCCACAGCCTCTTTAAATGCTTCCCTATTAGGAAACCTTAACCCCACCTTCCACTTAAACCCCTTGAAGTCAGTTTCGGAATTTACTAACATCCCCCTTCTTGATCTTCTTTCAGATCTGTCCTCATTATCACTCTCTGGTGGAGTATGTATGTCATCCTCACTATCAAAGTACTCGGAGTCATTACCTTCACCATCAACTTCACTTGCAACCTCATTCCCTTGATCTTCTTGTTCATTATTTTGTGAACTAAGCTTACATTCAGCTGCCTCCTTCTGGAGTTGCAAAGCAACATCAACTAGTTTAGAGTTCACCACCTTCACTTTATTTACAACATCCCTGTACTCATCATCACTATTATCACTCTCATTATCAAGTATGCCATCAACAAACTGCTCTTCTACTTCCTCTAAACCCCCATAAATCCCTTCATTCTCTTCATCTACATCATAATCATAGAAATCCTCTTCATCACTTCCAACAAAATCTTCATCTGGTTCATAAGGCACATCTGAGTTAGTGCTCTCACTTATATCACTAACCAGAGCATCCCAACCTAATGGACTGTCTGGCCTATGATCTGTCCAATCATAATCATCAATTGAAGTATCTACTTGATGAAGGGTTGATTTGGAAAAAGTTGAATATGTAGGATTTTGAGCTTCTGATGTGAGACTAGGTTTAGTAGAAGTAGATAAGGGTGGATGTTGTATTTTTTTAGAGCATGTGGAGGGTAGCTTTTGGCATTTATCAACAGATGTTTCCACACTATTTTTGTGTTGGTCTGGAATATTTTTTTTGGGGGGGGGGGGGAAGTCCTCTTTACAGCATCAAGTGGGCCCTTTTTTGGTGTTAATTTTTTTAATTTTGAGGTAGAATAAGATGCTTTAGATGGTTGTGTTTTGGGGGGACCGTTTTCTGTATGATTGGAGGCCATATTCAAGTCCACAAATAAATGCACAACATACACATTTACAACCTTGAATTTTACAGCTAACTTTGCCATTTCCACAACTTCGGTGTCACTAAAAATTTTCCTTAACCCATCTTCCAATTTCAACCCAGGCATTAAGTATAAAATTTCATCAACATTGTTGTAACCACCACACTTCTTAGCCAAGTCAACCACATCAAAATAATTCATCTCATCAGGATCGAGGTCAAATGTTTTACTATCTCCTCCAAAATACACCAACTGCCCATTATCTATCACTTTAAACTGACCACCATGCCAAAATCTTAATGTCACAGTATTAAAAAATTGGTCCACCATTTTCACCTAAATTGATATTTATATGATTCAATATTAGATTGATTAAATAAAAATGAACACACAATTAAAATTACTTAGTTGAATTCCCTTTAATTTCACATCACTAATTACAATCGCATAGTCATAATCCCTAATTCCCAATTTTCCCCCAATTTTAAAAATCCCTAGATAATTCCCAATTTTTGCAATTTAATCAAGAAATCACCATAAATTCCATCAACTACACCAATTACACATTAAACGCACAAATTAGGAGATTTAATTTTGCAAACTAACCTTAAATTTTGCCAATTATGCTCGAAACGTCTTCTACGGCATGCACCACCTGGAATATGGAGTGCGTTTTAATGGAGTTTAAAGATAAAAGATGAATATAAGGTGATTAAAGGAATGAAGGAAAATTAAAGGAAGAATTGAATAGTATTGTGTTTAATGGAGTAGTAGTATGATGATGAAAGGAACATGGTGAAAAGGAGGATCGTGAATTTGGAAATTTGGAGTATAATAGTACTAGGTCTTTTTTTCATTAAAATTGGAGTATAGTCTTGATGAGTTGGCATTATTAAATGATAATTTTTAATTTTTTTAGGGGTTACAATGCCAAGTCAGATTTTCTATCTCATAAGTTCAAAAAATGTGAAGGGTTTAATAAGTAATCAGTAAATAAACGTAATATAAGTTAATAGTAGTACAAGGTTGACGTGTTTAAAAATAATCAAAAGGTTGACGTAATAAAAGCGGACGGCCAAAAGATTGACGTGTTTAAAAATAATCATCCTTTTCTTTTCGTGTAAGGTTGCTCGAATATAATTTGAAATAGTCTTGGATATATCTAATTCTATATAACTAACTATTGTGTAAAATAACATGATTGACTAATAATATGTTCTCATTTGAATTATTAAGAAGACAAATATTTCCTATGTTTTCTTGAGTTCCACTCATATATTGTACTCCATTGATTTATAATAGCATGAATTTTGAATTGGTGAAATTAATAGGTGAATTTTCTAAGTGAGAATACTCACAAAGTAAGTTGTTTACTTCTTATTGTTATTGTTATTTCAAAATCATATAAGTAATACATTTAACTTTCCACCGAGAGCATTTTGTGCTTGAGGAGTGGAAGTGTCGCACTCTCTGAGATACCTTTTTTAGCTCGAGATCTCCTATACAACGATCCCAAACCAATTCTCACAACTTACCCACAAACCCTGTTCCTCGCCAGGTCGGCTGGGAGGCCCCTCCTTCAAACTCTTTTAAACTTAATTTCAACATGTCACTCAAAAACAATTCAGCAGCAGCAGGTGTTATCATAAGAGATAGTGCCAGTGCTCTGATTCCAGCCCGCACCTTCAACCTTGGCAACACCAACGTCTTAGTCGCAGAGGCCACAACTCTCCACAAAGGCATTCTTCTCGCTATCCAGCACGGGATTCAATGTTTACACATTGAAGGCGATAATCTCCTAGTTGTTAATGCTCTAAGAAGATCCTGGTCTGCTCCATGGCAAATTGGCTACATCATCACCGACATTCAGACTCTCCTCCAGCAGTTTCACCATTGAAAAATCCATCATGTTTACAGGGAAGCAAATAGAGCAGCAGATTGGATTGCAAATGTAAGACATCTTGTTAGTGATAACATGGATATTACTCTTTGTACTAACTCATCGTTGTACCCCATTATCTCCTCAGATGTGTTAGGTATCCCCTCGTGAGGGGGGGTGCCTAACGCTTTCCTTTTTTTCTTACCTTAAAAAATATATATATAAGCAATACATTTCATAAATACACATCGAGACGATTTTAATAAGATTTATATGTTCCTTATGAATAAATTATAAACAATTTTCCAATTAAATTTGTAAATAATTTTATAATTTAAAGTGCCTATTACAAGATTTAATTAGAAACAAAAAGGTTGTATTATACACTTACAAATTTAACACACGTTAAGTAAATACTACGTAGTACAATACTCGTATAAATTAAAAATCAATTAACTACTCCCTCCGTCCCCAAAACTTCGACCCTTTTGGGTTGATTTCGCGGTTATTAAAAAACTTAAATAAAAAGAAATAAAAACATATTGAAAAGATAAATTTACATGGAGTTTGTAAAAAAGTAAAGAGATAAAGTATTAAATATACATGAAAAAACAAAATTTTATATGGGAAAGCTAATTTTGCATAAATATTGTTGTAAATTGATGGGTATTTTAATGCAAATAGGTCGATCATTTTGAAACTAAAATTAAGTCAAAAGGGCCGAAGTTTTGGGAACGGAGGGAGTAGCTAGATACTCCGTAAATGGTAAGAGTACCATGTATGAAACGTATCTAGAAACATTCGTCCAAAAAAATTATGCATGAAAAAATTATAAAAGTACATAAAACCAAATGTATGTTTAAGGCCTTTAAGCTATCAACATCCGCTATAATCATCATGTAATATTATAAACATATTATACTTGTATAATCTTGAGTAATCTATACTCTACAGTACTAATTGAAGTCAACTGTTTTTTTTTTTTTTTTTTTTTTTTTTTTTTTTGTGTGTGTGTGTAAATAATCAGAGGGAATGCATCACAAATCTAATTATGAGGTTAAACTATAAGCAGCTTATCTTCTACAGTAGTTAGAGCATGTTCTGACGTACTGAAATGAACGAAATATTTTATGAGAGAAGAAAATTAGGAATTGAAGTGAACTAAACTGAAGTGAACAGAACTAAACTGATTGAAAATTAGCTGAAGAGAACATGCCCTAATACAATTTTAAAATGCAACTCTTTAGTTATAATTTTACAGAATTGTTGGGGTGCAAGCTCAAGAATTGGTATGTGTTCAATTCTGCAAAAATAGATATTGTAAGTTGTGAGATTAATTATTAGTTGTAGTAGCAATTGTTAGATATCGATTATAAGCAATTGGCTAGACGTATTTGTCAAATTAGTTGTTAAATGTACTGTATATGTTTTGCACAAAAATATTACTCCCTCTGGTTTTTTTTTTTTTTTTTTTTTTTTTTTTTTTTTTTTTTTTATGCATTAGTTTGATCAGTATATTTACCGAGACGTAACTTTGACTATTAATATCTTTAATTGTGTATTAGTAAAAATTGTAACAAAATTATATTATGAAACTAGACATTATGACAAACCTAATGATATATTATATAATAACATTTATTTATTTTTTATAAGTGAAAAAATAAAGTCAACCATAGTATGTGAATAGTGCGATTGTCAAAGTGCATTTAAAAAAAAATAAAAAAAATGGAAAGGAGTAATTGAAATTGTAAATATTGAAAAACAACATCTGCGGATTTCAAATTCTTGGATATTGTTTGTTCAAGCCTAAAAACTAGCTGTACAAGCTAAATATAATAGATTTTGTTAAACATAATAATAAAAGCCACAACAAAGCTATTATAGACTTTATAGCATGAAATTTCTTATACTTCCGTAGTACGAAGTATATTTCATGATATAATCTACCATGTTAGTACATACGTTGTCGAACACTTTTATTCAGATTCGATAATTTAGTCTTAACTACTAAATATATATATATATTAGTTTTGTACCCCATGCGATATCTGGATTATTTATTTAATTTTAAGATAAATTCTTAATCTATATATCAATTTTTAAAATATACCATTAATACAAAATTAGTTAGGAATTGATGTGCTTTTGTGATGATTTGCTATATAGTAGGCATGTAATGACATAATGTTGGTGGAAATGTTCAATTTAATTCATTAAAAAAAATAAAAAATTAGCAAAAAAAAAATAAATAAAATAAATGTTCAAAGTCTATTGGATTGACCCGAAACCAAAAACTTTGGGCAAGGGTTGAACATTTCTTGACCCGTAATATGAAGTGACCCAATCCGAGATGACTCATGACCCGACCCTAATTGACAGGTCTACGTAGTAATAAATTTCTATTAGATTGTGAAGTATATTATTTTAACCGATTAGTAAATATTATAAATGGATGTTTTATGCTTTGAACTACTTACTTCGCTACAAAAAATATTATGATATAAAAAATAAATTTATATGATAGTTTTTGAGAATTATAATCTAATAATTTTTTTGAATAAAATTATAATTCAATTTGTACATCTGAAATATTGGTATTTTATCGAAAATAAAACTCTAAACTAACAATTTTATCCTAAAATTTTATCCAGATAGAATTCTAAACTAACTTTTTTATCTTATGAAATCTATTTAAATCTATCCAACGTGGTGGAACACTTGGCGAAAAGTTAAAATGCCAAGTATCGCAATGTAGTGACCTGGCTAAAAGTTTAGCTTTATATATATATATATATATATATATATATCCTACATATTATCATTCTTCATGTCTAGTAGTTTGATTATGATGAAACTAAGAATCAAATACAAAAGGAGCCAAGGATTGTGCCAATTTGGACCGCACAATCGTGCACATGAGATTTATATGAAGAATTATGGCATTACCATATATACTGGTCAAGCTACTATATATTAGTTGTTTATGATAGAGTATAAAAATATATTTTTAGGCCTCTACCATTAACTTAACCTTTTGATTGAGTTGGTCTATTAACATGGTAACAGAGCCAACGTGCTACAAAAGTCATTTTAAAGTGGAATATTAAGAGTTGAGTAATGAGGATGGCTCATATTGCATCCACACTTCAAGCCCTAAAGGTTCTCATGTGAGGGGGCATGATAAATTATAAAAATATATTCCTAGGTTTCAATCATCAGCTTAAGTTTTTTATTGAGTTGATCTATTAATAGTTTCGAGTTATTTCTACATCCAATCCCTTGACAGTTTTAGAATTTTTAGGTCCCAGGTAATTTATGACCTAATTATTTCATAATTTGTATTAAATTTTGTCTATTCATATATAGAACAACAAGTATTATGTATAGTGGGAAACATTATTAAATATGTCTCAAGTTATATTTTCAAATACTCCTTATCAAAAGTTAATGAATTAGTTTCCTCAATTAATTTAACTTGTTAGTACTTAACTAAAAAAAGAAGTCATGTTCTTCCCTCGTAATTCATGCATGCATTGTACATTTGCATGCCACGAATTAGGTAAGATATGTGTATGTAATTTCCCACATTTTCGTTTATTTTGTCCCTTAGCTTGCGTCCTAAAGTTCGACAAATTAGTTGATGTTACCTTTAGAAAGTTACAGGCCTTACAAGTGCATAAATATAGGCCATAAACAATTAAGATCAAGTAGGAAATAGGATTATAGGCCAGAAAACAGGGGAAGAAAATTCTAGAATTAAAATCATGTTTATCATTAATTATGTTATGTTAATTAAATGTCTTAATGAAAATGAAGTAACGTAGTATAATTTGGCCAAATTTTAGTAAGTGTAGCAATATGTCCCCTCTTCATAGTACAATTATTTTGCAATGTTTGATTCCAATGTTTTATGGTCACGATGTAAATATAACTCATATATTACAACACTATAAACAGAAAGTTTAAACCGATATGACAAGAACTAGAGTTTTTCTCTATATCTAAAGAGATAAAGACCAATAATCTTTCAATTTAATTAAGGTGATGATTTTCTCTAGAGGACTCGCTAAGATTTTAGAAAGACTATGAAATTATTCTTTTTCAGCCTACCTTACACCCCCGCCTACAACCCTTTATACAGAGGAACTAAAGTTACAACTCAGCACACAAATTTCATCCATTCTTTTTAAATTACAAAGTTAATAGTGAAATTTCTTTCAAACGTGGCTACAATAAAAGGTGTATGCACTAATTGTTGTCGTCTCATCCATCGTCATCTCTTGTAGGCCACCTTCACTATCCTTGCTTTCTATATCAAAGTTATATTACATGGGGTTAGTAGTGATTCCCTTTTCTATGCTGAATTCTTGGACACATATGACTCATCTCATGTTACAAAGATTTCAAATAGATGTTGTTTTTCTTCTAAGGATCAGATAAGAATTTTTCTACTTCAACCTCTTCAATATAACCATGATTCACCATGTAATATTCATTTTTCTAAATGATTCTTCAACCATTTTGGTGCTAAAACAGTTGTATTTTCATTTAGTATTAGGATCTTTTACCTTTTTGGCTTGATACAGATGGGGTATTTGGTTATCTGATACATATACTTATACTTGAACAAAATTTGAATATGTGAAGGACTCACATTTCCCTGTAAGTGTAATATTATTTTGCCCTTATTACTTGAGTCTTTGATGCCTCAAGTTATTTAAGGTAGAGAATTACTCCTATTTTATATTGCTCCTATCTACATATTTTTGTATAATTCAATTCACATTTCTAACTACTTCATAACAATATATTTTGTTTCGGGTGAAAACAATGGGATCTTTGGATAGGTCCTTTCTGATGGGTTGAAGACTGGACTCGGTCCAAGTGATGGCTGGGTCGAGGATTTCCTGCACAGCAAACACACGTAAACTGGTCTCGGGGGTTGTGCCGAGGAAGGCCCCTCCGATGCCGAAGTCAGTATGATGTGTAGAGAGAGAAAGCTATGCAAGAGTATTAATTGCTTGAGACTCTAAGTGAATGAATGTAGAGAGAAGATTGATTGTTTTTATACCTTGACATAAGGGAGAATATGGGCCTTGAGACAAGTTGGCTGGCCACGTTGACTGGACCTTTGACTGACTTGGCATGGATTGGAGAGTTGAACCTTGACCTTAGGCTTTGTTATTGAACCATTTATAGACTGGCCCAATTGGAGTAAATTGGACCCAAACAACTTGTCCCCCAGACCCGATTTGGAAGCATGATGGGTCGGGTTTTGACTTGCAAAAAATAGAGGGAAGTAAATGGTTTAATTAAAAATTTAATTTTACAGTTATTGATGAATAACTATTGTTTGGAGAGTAATTAGGGAAGTTGGAAGGATTAATGGGCAGTTAATTTGGAGGGAGTGTGTTTAACGGTTACTTAATGGGGAGTTAATGGGATTTTAGTGGCGCGAACTCCCAGAATTCCATTTCTGGAAATATTAAGGCCACTCACCCACTCTCTCTCCTCATTTCTTCACCAATTCATGCTCAAACTCGCGCAAACCCTTACTTCCGATTTCCAATTCTTCGCTTTTTCTTTGAGATTTAGACTCCGAAACCAAAATTCGCTACTACGAACTTGTAAATCGGCAAATTTCGCTTCAAATAAAGGTAATTTCTCCCGAATTTTCTTTGGTTTTGGTTGATTTCTGGGTTACCCTTGCTTTTTCGATTTTTCCCCTTTTTCGCTTTCTTCGATATTTCGGTGACCGGAATGGCTAAAGGTTAGAGACGGCGACCAAGAGAAGCGGAGGGTGTAGAGGAAGAGGTTCCTCGGCCTCAGATTCAGCGTACTGGGCCGCTGAACATGATGCCCCTTTTGAGCGGGCAGAACCCTCATCTTAGGGAGAGGAGAGGGGTTCCTGCCGAAGGAATTAGGGCAGTGCCGCTGTCTTCGGTGCCTCTCCAAGGAACAGGGGAGGCTAGTATATCTGGCCGAGGAGAACCGTTAGCTCCAGGACCTTGGGATTTTCCCCCTAGAGTCGAAGAATGGGACGACGTGTCTCAGAATTACGAGCTGATGACATCCGAGCCCTATGACTGGTGGGTTAAGAATGGTTCGGCTTACCGCTTTGCCGAGAAAATTGAACTCTTCTATGGTATCATGGAAGAAGATGGGTACTGGTGCCGAATGCCCACCACCGAAGATAAAATTCATCGCCCTCCCCTAGGTTATGTGGGGGAATACACTCGGCAATTGTATTATGGGTTTCGGTTTCCTAGCCTCTACACCCTTTCGTGGTAAAGGTGTTGAACAAGTACCGAATCTCTCTGTGTCAATTGACCCCAGTCAGTATCCGAAGGGTCATGACGTACCTCTGGGTGTGCCTTTTTTACGCCCTCGATCCGAACCTGCACTGCTTCAAAAAGCTGCACGAGCTTGTGCCGAACCTTCAAAGCGATCATGGCGATCATGGTGCTGGGTGTTGGCGTATTGAAAGTGTAACAGGCCATCACACTATGTGGCCGAATGATACTTCGGACAAGGATTGGCGAGGCCAATGGATATGGATTAGGGCGCCCTCCGATGTTGATCACCTAAATTTCTTCGGCGTCTCTCGATACTTGAGAAAGCCTGATCCGAAAATGGACGATTTAGGCCTTGAAGAGGATGGGGCTTCCAGGGACCCTAATTGTATTCAATTGAAGCTCTTCGATAAGAAGAGGAATCATGGGGGAACGGGCCGATTGTTTTATATGCCTGAGACTTGGCTGCCCTGCTTCCACTATGTTTTCCAAAAGCACATGCTTGCCGTCGTCGGCCTCAGCCGAAAGTATCAAGGCGGTAAGAAGCTTCGGCTAGGGTTGAGGACTTTATTATTGTTACTATTATTTTTTATTGCCTGTGTTCTCAGCGTTTTCAGCACTTATTTATTTTTTGCTGATTCATCCAATTTTTGCCTTTTAGAGCTGCACGAGGGCAACGCTGGTGTGAACTACGAGCATTTGGGGATTGATGTCACTCGGATCGTGACGAACAATAAGCCCGATATCACCCCGATGAAGGATCGTCCCCTTTCCTTGCACTCAAAAAGGTTTACAATAGTCAGTGCTGTTGATAATCATAAGCAGAAGCGCTGGTGGGAGAAGAGGGACCCTTTCTTCCGCCTGACTCCCGAAGAGGAAGAAGCTGCTGCTATTGCTGTTCAAGTATTCGTCGTAGCCGAGGCTTTTGAGAGCGAGGCTGGGACTTCAGCTATTGCAGAGAAGGCAGCAGAGGCCGCTGAAGAAGAAAGTTTGCTGAAAACTTCGGTAAGATTTTCAGACTTAGGAATTTTTTTTTGAACTCGTCTCATGCTGCCTCTTGCCCCCCTGTCCTCTTCTGATGCAGAACGAGGAAGAAGAGGAGAGAACAAACACTGACGAGGAGATATCTTCATATGGTGAGGGGATAATGCTGCGCCGAAAGAGATCTGTGATCAACCCTGGGCAGTTCGTAGATGCCTCTCTACTGAAGAGGACTCGGACCGAGGAAGACGCTCCTTCAGATGCGCAGCAGGTGGAAATTTCTCCCACTCCTAAGGCTCCTGCCGAAGGAGGTGAATCTGAGAAGACTCCTCCCCGAATTGAGAAACATGGGGAGGAGGAAGGAATGCAGCCGACTCCTGAGCAAATTGCTGAAGCTCAAAAGGGAGCAGAAGTGGTGCCATCCCCTGGCACGCCGCCGATTCTTTCTCAGCTGAGATCCAGCATGAAGCTGAGAAGCTAAGTTCTTTGGCCGAGGGAGGTGGCCAGGATGAGGACGTGGAGGTCTTGCATCAGACTCCACAAATTTTTGCGGATAAGGAACTTCAGGAAGCTGAAGAGGAGAAGAAGGCTGCAGAACAACCAAAGAGTAATATTCCTTCCTCTTCGGCAGCTGGTTCCTTCAGGACTTTCCACTCTTCTAAGATGGGATTTGGATCTGTCCCGTCTGTCCCTTTACCTCAACGTGCCTGAATCGCTCTTGACGAGTGGCGTCCACACGCCTATGCTTACTTTAGTGATGTTGCCAATGTTTCTGAGTTGGACAGGCTGAGGTACTGGACTAATGGATCTGCTGCTGGAGCTCCTCAAGTTTCTGATAGGGTACCTGACCCTTTCCTCGACAACCAAAGGCTGCTGATGCAGGTAACCTTCCCAATTTTCAGCTTTCTAACTTGATTTGATTGATTGATGATTTTTTTTTTATTTTTTTTATTTTTGCTGAAAGCTTTTCTCCTGCCTTGCAGATGTCGCATAACCATTTCATGGTTGTGGCTATGCGTGACGAGCTGGAGGCTAAGCTGGAGGAAGCTGAAAGAAATAAAGCTGAGGTTGAGAAGGCGGCTGCTGATGCCGAAAAACAGCAAAAAAAGATGTCTGATGCTTTCAGCACCTTCTGCCAGGAAATGGAGGAGCACATTCTTCCTACACTCGATCAGGGCGAAGCTCTGATAAACGATTATGGGACTGTTGACATTCCTAGCTTCCGAGCCCGAATAGAGCACAAGATCGATGAAAAGGCCAAGGCTCGGATTGCTGCTCGTGAAGAAGAGTTCAGGCAGAAGGAAAAGGAGCTGGTTAATGAGGTTCAGCGTCTCGGCAATGTTGTTCAGGACTGAGATACCAAACTTGCCAATGCTGAGGCTGCAGCTGAGACCAAAGATCAGAAGCTGTAAGAGTTGGACACTCAGATGCAAGAAAAGGAGACTAAAATGTCTCAACTCAGAACTGAAGTGTCACTCGTCCGGAATCAGCTTCAGAATCAGGGTTAGGAGGCTGTAAAAGTTCAAGCTGACCTCAACGATGCTAGAAAGATTTTTCATGTCTGGATCTATACTCATGAGAAGTATGATGAGGGTTATGACATTGGGTACAACGCAGCTCGGCGCCTTGCCTTTCATGTTTATCCCGAGATTGATTGGGACAAGGCTGAAGAGTGGTCGATAGCTGAGGATGACTACTATTTGAGAACACCCCATCCTGCTGAGGGTGAGTTTCTGGCTCGCTAGAACGCTAAGGTGGCCAAGGCCATTGCCGAGGCTGAAGAAGAGGAAAGGCATTCTGCTGAGGCCAAGAAAAGAGATGTCGACAGGGCTCCAACTCACCCTGCCTCATCCTCGGCTGGCACTGGAGGTCTTGTTGGTCCTAGCTCAGCTCAGCCAGATCTTCCTGAAGCATAGGAACTCGGTCAGTCGTCCTCAGAATCCTGCGGGTCAAAATGCGCTTAATTTCTGACTTTGCCACACTCTGATTTTTTGCCTTGAATGTTTTTGCTTCAGCTTGCCTCAATGTACAAATTCTTTAACTTTGTTTTTGCTTTAATTAGTTGTACATAGCTCGACAACTGTTATTTTCCGCTTGTGGGCGGCTGTCGATTTTATTTGTGTTTGAAAACTTGGTTTGATGTAGCTCGGTCTCCGAGCATGCTTTTTATGATATGCACTGCTTTTCTTCCTTTCATTGCCTTATTTCAATAGTTCAGCCATTTGCTTTTTCTGACTTTTTGAAAAATTTGCAAAGTTTTTCTAAGTATGAAATTTCGGCTTGAAAATCTTTGTTGAAGATAATTAGAGTGCTCCTTTCCCCCTAGAAAGCTGAAGTCACTATTTTCGGATTTCTAAGGTAATTGCTTTTGTCTCTTTGGCATAGACAAAGCCTTTAACTTAACAGAATTTTTGTGACCTTTTGCTATTTTTCTCTTTCTTTTCTGTCTATCCGAGAGAATGGATATCTGAGACACAAGATCAGCTTAAGGCAATGTCTCAGACAATAACCATCTGGGGTACAGGGCCAAGTTAAGGCAATACCCCAGACTCGTCTATGGGCTCATTGCCTTCAAGAGCGGATCTGTCCGAAGTATAATGCCTCTGGGGGGCGATACTTCGGTGGTGAGACTAGTGTTCCGTTTTAGGCGGGTTCAGCGGCAATCCGAAACACAATGCCTCTAGGAGGCGATGTTTCGGACAGTGCCGGGGGAAAACCCTTGGTTGAGAAATGGAAGAGACAGAAATAGTAAAGAATAAAACTTGCAAAAGTTTGTAGAAATGGTGGCTCTAAGGCCTTTTCATTAATAATTGTGGATGCAATTACATAGATTGTTCAACCCCGAAGGGTTTACACATGATATTTCTTAAGTACATCAGCATTCCAGTGGTTTTTGAGCTCAGTCCCATCCAACTGACGAAGTCGGTATGTTCCAGGCTGAAACTCATCGTAAATCTCATAAGGTCCCTCCCAAGTGGCTGAGAGTTTCCCAAATTTTCGACTTTTCTGCACAGCTGCAGCATTTCGAAGGACGAGGTCTCCTATTTTGAGAGGCCTCTCATGAACTCTTCGGTTGTAGAACTTGCTGATTCTTTGCTTGTATGCAGCCATTCTATCTCGGGCTGAGTCTCTGACCTCATCTAGAAAATCGAGGGATTCTTTCATGAGTTGTTCATTTTCAGCCGAGAAGTGGTGCACTTGTAGACTTTCAACACCAATTTCTAATGGAAGGACGGCTTCGGCTCCATACACTAGCTTAAAAGGTGAATGGCCTGTAGCCTCTTTTTCGGTTGTCCGAAGTGACCAGAGGGTTGCGGGGAGTTACTCCAGCCATTTGGACTTTTGATCTTCAACCCTCTTCTTGAGAGCATTGAGGATCTGTTTATTCGCAGCTTCGGCTTGACCATTACTTTGCGGATGACACACTGCCGAGTATGCCAATTTAATGCCGAATTGATTAGTGTACCGCCTCAACGGCAAGTTATTAAATTGCCTTCCTTGATCAAAGACAAATACCTTCGGTATTCCGAAACGGGTAATAATGTTCTGCCAGATGAACTTCCTGACAAATTGCTCTGCAATGTTGAAGGCTGCTTCGGCCTCGATCCATTTGCCGAAATAGTCAATGCCGACTATCAGCCATTTTTTCTGATATGGAGCGTCTGGGACGGTACCCAAGATATCCAACCCCATTGAGCGAAAGGAAGCGGACTCAAGATAGGCTAAAGGTCTCAGGATGGCTGATGGATGATTGGTGCGAATTTTTGACATTTTTTGCATTTTCTGACCAGTTCTTTGGCGTCCGAGATCATGGTGGGCCAATAATACCCTGACCTCAATGCCTTATGGGCTAAACTCCTTCCCCCGACGTGGTTCCCGCAAATACCAAGGTGAATCTCCCGAATGATGTAATCAGCATATGTTGGTCCCACGCATTTCAGCAATGGGGCTGAGAAGGATTTTTTCAGAAGCTCTTCTTTGAAGACGATGAACCTTGAGCTGGTTCGCTTTCAGTTTGGAGGCCAAAATTCTGTTTTCGGGAATTTCTCCTCGAAGTTTGTAATCTAGGATGGGGTCCATCCAGCTCGGCTCATGGTCGACGCAGCACAATTCGAGTGCTTCGTCAACACTTCTTTCTTGGCGCACCTCCACATATACCGATCGGTTCAGCTCAGTCATAGTTGAACTAGTAAGTTTGGAGAGTGCGTCGACTTGAGCATTTTGACCCCTTGGGATCAGCTCAACTTCAAAAGTTCTCAGCTTCGCAATGATGGTTTTGATCTTTGCGAGATAAGTTATCATAGAGGACTCTTTGGCCTCATATTCGCCTCGGATATGATTTGCGACGAGCTGAGAGTCTGTTGTCAGGCAGACATGTTCGGCTTCCAATGAGATGCACAGTTCTAGGCCAGCGATTGTTGTCTCGTACCCGGGTTCGTTGTTCGAAACTTTGAAAGAAAATTTGAGTGCGTACTCAAAGGATTTGCCTTCGGGAGAGGTTATCACTACCCCTGCCCCCGAACCATTCACGGTGGAGGATCCATCCGTAAAAACGGTCCAAATTTTCTTTCTTCATCCAGAGTCTTCTAGTACGAGCATTCGGCCAGGAAGTCTGCTAGAGCTTGAGCCTTGATGGCTATTCTCGGCTGGTAGTTGATGCTGAATTTTGTGAGCTCGAAGGCCCATTTAGCTAGCTTACCAGATTTTTCAACTTTGCCGAATACTTTTTCCAGCGGCTGATCAGTTAAGACCACTATTTGATGGCAATCAAAGTATGGCCTTAGGTTCTGAGCGGCCACCACCACTGCATATGCAACTTTTTCGAGTAAGGGGTAGCAAGTCTCGGCATCCGTCAGAGTGTGGCTGACAAAGTAAATCGGCTGCTGGATTTTTTCTTCTTCCCTCAGCAGCACTGTAGTTATAGTGGTTAGGCTGACTGCCACGTATAAGTACAAAGTTTCTCCTTTGGCTGGACGAGCCAGCGTCGGAAGTTGAGCCAGGTGCTCTCGAAGCTGCTTGAAGGCTTCTTTTTTCTCATCTTCCCAGATGAGTTCTTTTGTTTTTGGGAGTTTCAGAGCTTTGAAGAAGGGCAACCCTTTATCCGAAGCTCTAGAGATGAACCTCGACAAGGCGTCCATTCTTTCGGTGAGCCGCTGAACATCCCGTTTTGTTTTTGGCTCGGGAAGATCGAGCGCTGCTTGCACCTTTGCGAGATTGGCGTCAATCTCTCTTTTTCTAACCATGAAGCCAAGGAATTTCCCTGACTTAACGTCGAAAACACACTTTTTCGGATTCAGCTTCATTTGGTGCTTTCTTAAGGTGGCGAATGTTTCAGTTAGGCCTGTGACATGGTCTTTATCTTCCTTGCTTTTAACGATAGAATCGTCAACGTAGACTTCCATGTTACAGCCTTTTTGCTCGGCGAAGACCTGATCCACCAGTCTTTGATATGTTGCCCCATCATTTTTCAATCCGAAGGGCATCATTTTGTAATTGTACACCCCGGCGTTTGTAACGAATGTCGTTTTTAATCGGTCGTCGGGGTGCATGAAGATCTGATGATACCCCGAGAATGCGTTCATGAAAATAAGCAGAGCATGCCCACTTGTCACGTCGACTAGCTGATCAATCCTCGGCAAGGGGTAGAAGTCCTTCGGACAAGCCCTATTTAGGTCCGTGAAGTCAACGCACATTTTCCAGGTGTCATTTGCCTTTTGAACCATGATACTGGCAGGGTTCGATGAAGCTTGCATCCAACAACTTTTTGACCTCGGTTGCGATGTCACGGTTCTTGCATGCGGAGTAATTCCGCTTCTTTTGCTTAACGGGTCGACATGTGGGGTTGAGTTAAGCTTATGAGAGATGAGGTTCGGATCAATCCCGGGCATGTCTGTTGCCGAGAAGGCGAACACATCTTTGTTGTCGCGAAGGATTTGGATGAGATCCACTCGAACATTCGGATCGAGATCCAGCCTGATGGTGACGCATTTTCCAGGGTCTCTTTCGGCCAACTCTATTGATTCAGTCTGTTGATCCAGCTTCATTGCTTTGAGGCAGGATTCTTCGCAATCAAGCCTGCTGTCAATATGGTTGAGTCTGGCCTTTTGAGTCTTTCGGCTCAGATGGTTGGCCAGTTTTTTCTTTCCCCGAACATTTGTCTTTTGACAGGGTGCCTTGGGCTGAAGCACTTAGGCCTTTCGGCTTCTTCGCACTTCGCTCCATTTCTTTTTCTTTTTCCTCCTCATCCTCGTCGTCTTCAGAACGACTTGTGGATAGCTTAAGGTAGTTGCATCGGGCAGCTTCCTTTTGGCTGTCTTGAATTCTTTTGGGGTAGCCGGCTTCCGAAACGTAAATCATCAGCTGATGATACGTCGAGACTACCCCTTGAATGTCGTGAATCATAGGTCTCCCCATGATCACATTGTACAGGAAGATGGTTACAGGAATCTATTGATTCAGTCTGTTGATCCAGCTGCTTTGTCGCGGCCGATGGTTACAGGAAGATTTATCTTCCCGTCGGGATAGGATGAACACCCGTTGAATCCAGATACTGAGTAGGGTACCGGAGTTAGATGCTTGGTCTTCAGTTTTAGTTGGTTATAGGCCGTACGAAACAGGATTTTCGCGCCGCTACCACCGTCGACGAGGGTTCGCCAAACATTGTGGTTAGCTACCGTTGTAATTATAACCAGCGAATCCTCATGGGGAAATATTACCCCCCGACAGTGGTCGAATGTGAACGTCATGTTTGGCACCGGAGAATGGGGTGCTCGGATGTCAGCATTATTGACTTGATGGGTCAGCGCCTTCAAGTGGCGTTTCCACTCTCTCCGAGAGTTAATTCCTCCCGAAATGGCAAGGATGTCAGGAGTCTCCTTGTCTTGGTTCTTGTTCTTCCGGGGAAAGTCAATTTCTTGCCGAGAGTATTTTTCGGTTTTTTCAGCTTTCTTTTCATCGCGGTGATTTGTGAGATACTTTTTCAAGTAACCTTTTCGGACCATATTCTCAATCTGATCTTTCAACTGGATACAGTCCTCAGCGTGATGTCCTGATGACTCACGGAACTCACACCATTGGTCCTTGTATTTCTGTTGATGCCACTATGGGAGTGGCCTCGGCTTTTTGTATTTCTGTTCGTCCTTCGTCACGCTGTATATCTTGGCGTGAGGAAGGGCGAGAGGAGTGTAGGACTCGTATCTGCCCGTATGCAGGGCAGATTTGTCTTTCTTCGGCTTTGAGGCAGAATATGGTTTGGAGGCTTTCGCCTTCCCTTTCTTGTGGCCTTGGCCTTCAGACTGATGTTGCTTTGCTTTCCCAACCCCTGTTTGGGGGTGGGTTTTTGTTTTGTTCCATTCCTCGGTTCGAATGAATTTGTCCGAGGCGTCCAAGGCTTCCTCAAGGTCCACGGGGGATGCATGACCATGAAATCGAGGAACTTGCCAGCTTGTAACCCGTTTTGGAAAGCAAAGACGGCTATCTCTTGGTCCAGACTTGTAATTTCGGACTACTCGTTGCTGAAGCGAGTCAGATAGTCTCAGAGACTCTCGGCCTCCCCTTGCTGCAGGCCCATGAGCTCTGCAGTTGTCTAATCCCGGCGGTTTGCCGTAGAAAACTTGCTCTTGAACTTGTTGGAGAGGTTGTTCCAACTGGTTATCGAGCTTTCCTTTACCCCCTTGGTGATCCACACTTGCGCGAGGCTATGTGGTCCTCTCGTAAGAGGCTATGTGCCTCTCGTAAGAGGCTATGTGGTCCTTCGAATCCGAAGTACCGTCATATGTAATGTGTGCCGGGATTTTCACCGTCGGCACATGCTCCTCTAGAATCCATTTCTGGAAGGGTGAATTGGTAGGAACCATTATGGCCTTTCCCTTTCGCTCAGCCGTTGGAACCTCGCTTCTCCCTCTTAGAGAGGTGGAAGTGGTTTTCGTCCTCGGCTGAGACGAAGTAGGGTGAGGCTCGGTTCCCTCTGAAAAGGAGAGGCGGCTATGTACGCTCAACTCCCTGGAGCCTAAGCGTTCATCAACGTTTCGGCGAGCAGGATTAACTCGCGCCGAGGCGGAATTGCTGCTTTTGTAGCTGCGAGAATTGGGATGAGAGGATTCTCTGAAGTAGTAGGGGTTTCTTTTTCTCTCCCTTTTAGTCCTCCAGGTGTCCTCCTCTCATTTGTCCCCCAACTCTCTAAAAGAAGGAGGTTTTCCTCCCTCCCCTTGATCGGTTCTCCACCGCAGTTGTCTCGGTTGAAAGGGTGAACGATCTCGGGGTGGTGGCATGTTGCCAGCCTGGGCCTTCATGACCGCCATGAGGGTTGCCACGGCCTTTGCCACCTCTTCTATCAAGGGTCCCGTTTGAGGAGTCCTCGGCTGGGAGTGAGAATGGATGCTTTGAGGGTGACTCTTAGCATCCGACCGACTCTGGTGATAAGAGGTAGTCCACTGTCGAGAATGGCAAGGCGGAGATGAAGATGGAGATTTCTCCTACGGCACCCTTTCCGAGCTGACTCTCCCGGAGGAATGTCCGCTCGGTGGGGGCGATAGAGATGGGGATGGCGCGGAAAGTGGACCTTTCCCCGCACTCATTTGGATTAGGTTCTTCCTAGAAGGGGAAGCATCGGATTTGTTAACATTTTTACCGTTCTTGCAGTTCTTAGCCATTGCTACTAAGATTATGTAGAACGATTGAGATTGGCTTGTTTTTGAAAGTCTTCCCCACAGACGGCGCCAAATTGTTTCGAGTGAAAACAATGGGACCTTCGGATAGGTCCTTTTTGGTGGGCTGAAGACTGGACTCGGTCCAAGTGATTGTTGGGCCGAGGATTTCCTGCACAGCAAACACACGTAAACCGACCTCGGGGATTGTGCCGAGGAAGGCCCCTCCGATGCCGAAGTCAGTACGGTGTGTAGAGAGAGAAAGCTATGCAAGAGTATTAATTGCTTGAGACTCTAAGTGAATGAATGTAGAGAGAAGATTGATTGTTTTTATACCTTGACATAAGGGAGAATATGGGCCTTGAGACAAGTGGGCTGGCCACGTTGACTGGATCTTTGACTGACTTGGCATGAATTGAAGAGTTGAACCTTGATATTGAGCTTTGTTATTGAACCATTTATGGACTGGCTCAATTGGAGTAAATTGGACCCAATAATTTATAATAGTCCGAAGTACTAGCTAGATGTGGGTCCAATAATTTATTTGAACAAAATGAGTAATACTCGTGGTCAATATCTATGTAATATCATACGAATAACCATGAAATCAAAACATAATTATATATTTATTCACCACCATATCCTAAAAGAATTTTATTTCAGTGTTATTTTTATCAAAACAATTCAATCAATCAATATCAATTTCATCCTCACTTTCTTACCTTCAATCCATTTCTGTCCCACCGATAGCAATATGGTAGAAAAGGATCACAATCGATCAAAATAGCACTATCAATTTTTACATCTTATCCAACAAATTATGGAACTTTTTTCCACCCCGTTTGACTAATTTGATTAATAGTCAATTATTGCATTATATCCAAATTTATTATCTTGCATAGGAAGTACTATTTTCAATTAATTCTAATTTTTCTTTTACATTTTAAATAATATAATTAAAAAATCATTGAGTATACGGTCCTATACATATAAAAGGTAAAAATTAATTATATTACAATTAAACAATATATTTTTATTTTTTTTATATATTGATTTAATCCGCCCTTGAAATGTCCTTGATCTTTTTCAAAATTCACTCCCAAGGTTATCACTTTCCATCTCCCTACATACTCTTGTGAGCAAGCATGATCAAACCTAGCTAAGATAAGCTTGTGAATGAGATAAGGGATATATAGAGTGAACATAAGCATGGTCTATTCTAAACTCTTTTTAACTCTACTTCACTACACTCAAATTTAATGTCGACCTTAAGATGTGTATAGCTTGATCAACTAGCTTGGCTATGTTAAACTAGATAGATTGAGTTTGGTTCAATAATATATGATTCGAGTTGACGTAGAAGTATTCTTAAGTTTGCGAGTTTAGGTGGCAAATTCAGTAAACTATTATTGCGAGATCAAACGAATCAAATAGAGCCAGACTTTTTTCCTAGCCCCTAGCATGAAATATATAAATTGTTCGTAAATAAACCACTCTATTTGTGGCCATGTATGTCTAAATGGAAGGAGTAACAATTAACCATAGGTCTAAATTTTTTTTGTTACATAATAAGGGCCTGTTCTGTTCATCTAAATTTCAGTTTAGCTCATTTTAATTCCAATCACTTCACTTCAGTTCAGTTCACTTCAGCTCCAATCAGTTCAGTTCAGTTCAATTCAGTTCAGTTTAGTTTCGATCCTAATTTCTTTCTCTCATAAACAATTTTTTTTAAGCTCTATTCAGTTCAGCTCAGCTCATCTTCAATCAGTTCAGTTTAGCCCCAATCAGTTCAATTCAATTTCAACCAGTTCAGTTATTTTTAGTATATCGGAACAGTCCCTAAGTGTATTAGTTTAACTATTTGCCTTTAACAATTTATATCTTTATCTTTAACTCTATACTTATTATTTATTTATTTAATTTTCTATTATGATTTGAACCTCTAACATATCAACTGATTCTAAATCGGACTAGATGGATAATTAAGAAAATTCCCACCTACTATAATGGAATTAATCCGATACGAGTATACGAGTAACATTTATTGTTATGTATTAGACTATTAGTACAAAAGATCACATTAAAGATAGTACTTAGAGAGTCAAAGCCATTAACAGATAAAGATAGTGGGAAAAAAAAAAAAATAGAACAAAAAATCTGAAACAGTTAGTTGAAAACGACACGGCTAAGTAAGAAGAAAGATCCAAGAATCTTAGCCATGTGATGAAGCCTTATCTCTAGGACCATATCCACGTACACAAATTTTATGTGCTAATCATAAATAAATACACTGAATTATTGATCTTTTATAATTCATGAGTTCATATGTGTCCAATATAATGCATATCCCTTAATTAATTTCAACCTATTAACTGCATTCTACAAACATCACTCGAAATGTTGACTAGTACCACGTGTCCAAAAGATAAAGGTGTTGTTCTATTATTTATATAGCCTCTAAACTAAATGACTAGCTCATCACTCGGATGTCGGGTCCTTTAACACTAGCAAGTGTATAAACAAACAGTGTAAAACTCAAAATGATACATTAATTAAGAAATGGAAAAATACTACTACATACAACCGTAGTTTTAAAAGTATTGTATAAGAGATCTGGTAGGCTTCTTATTATTTTTATTTTATATATATATATTTTTTTATATCTATTCACTTTATATCCACTTATTTTAAGTTTGATGAGTTCAGATAAAACAAATATGGACAAATAAGTTTTAATAAGATCGGAAGGTTTTGTGTGAGACCGTTTTACGTGAGTCTAATTAGTAAACACCCATCACCCAACCACTGCTCGGGCTGTTCATTGGTCCAAGACCGGACCAGACCAGACTGACGCGGACCGGACCGAAAATGAGAATTTTAAGAACCGAAAACCGGACCAATTAAGTTAGGACCAAACCGAAAGAATCAATCCAAAACCCGGACCGGACCGCTTTGGACCGATTTAAGAATTTTTTTAAAAAGAATTCTAATTTTTTAATAATTTTATGAAAAAATCGAAAAAAGTAAAGGAAAATCTACACTTTAATGTCTTTTTTTTTTGTATATTTAGTACAAAAAAGCTAATAAATTTAAAGTTTTCTAAGCTTATTAAGAATAATCTTAACCATTATTTAAGGTTTCACGCATATTTTTAATAAAAAAAATTAGTGCCGTCCAAGACCGATTTTTATAGGGTTTTGGACCGGATCGAAGACCGAAAAAATAAATTTCTAGACCCGAAAACAATCCGGTTCGAGGTCGGTCCGAGATGGTCCGGTCCATTTTTCGGTCTGGATTGATTTATGAACACCCCTAACCACTGCCTCTACCTAGCCACTTGTCGGTGACTGACGACCACCCTCCCCCTCCCATCCCCCAGCACCAGCGACCCTCCCCCACCCATTCCCCGACGCCAATGACCCCACCCCCTCCCTCTCCTGTTTGAAAACTTACTAGCAGTACTCAATATCCGACTATTTATCATATATTGAGATAAATCTACATAATCGTCATCATCATCACAACATTCAACATTAACCTCTACAAGCTGCTCTTCCTCCACCATTGGAGCTTTTTGTTGGAAATATTGAGATAATCTTTATCATATATTTAGTAGAGTTAGTTCCCTTGTTTATAGGATATGATATTATTTTTTTTTTTTTGAAAGCTGGATATGATATTATTTAGCATATCTTTAGATTTTATCTCTAGCAATTTACACTTTTTCTTTAGCGATCATCTTCCTCCTTGCAATTTTAGTGGCTTCTTCGGAAGAGATTGCCATCTCCTCTGCTTCTTGAGAAGAATCATATGTTTTCTAATCAACCTCCATTTCGGCGGTTTCTTTAGAGGTTGTCCCTGTTTCAAATATTTTGATTAATATTGTCTAATATATGATACTTATAAACCAATATCTGACTATTATAATCTAATTTCTGATACTTTTAATTTGATATCTGATAATTATAATCTAATTTCTGACATTTACAATCTATATCTGATAATTATAATCTAATATCGGACTATTATAATCTTAACTCTGACAATTAAAACCTAATATCTGACACTTATAATCTAATAATTTAATATATATATATATATATATATATATATATATATATAAAGGAGTTTTTCCCCGAGTTTTTAGAGAGCCGCGTAGGATTTAATTTTCTTAGTGCACCATGTAGGATTATAAATTTAAGTTGTAGCCAATTAAATAAGAGATTATTAATTTCTTTTACAATTAAATAATTCAAATGACACGTAAGCAAAATTGACGAATGAGAATTTAAAATTTAAATTAATTAAATACAAAATATTATTTTTTGAGATTAGGAATTTTATCTGATATTTTAAAACTAATATAATAACAATTTTAATCGCATAAATATGAAAAATATTTTTAAAAAAAATACTAACAAACCGTGCATCGCACGGGTTTCATCTAGTTATAATCTAATATTTGACCATTATTATCTAATTTCTGACACTTTTAATCTAATATCTGATATTTATAACTTAATATCTGATCATTATTATTTAATTTCTGACAATTAAGATTTTTTTTTTTCTATTTGTATGTCCGGACTCACGTGAATCCATTTTACACAATACTTTTCCTAATAAGATATGTTTAGAATTAATAAGTCCAAATCATATGGACTGGGAACTTATTCAAATCATATGAACCAAGAACTTATTTGTTGTGTTCAAAGCTTTATTTTTCTCGCCCTATTTTCAGTTATAGCAATTATTAGATAAAATCAACTCAGGTCTAATATAAGGTTCAGTTCTAATGTAAATTCGTGTACAATAATTACATATAAGGTTTATTTAAATATAATAAGGCCAAACATAAATGAGTATGTGACTAATAAGTTTAGATATGGTCAAGTAATGTAATTTCAAGATTAAGAGATTCAGATCAAAACACTACATTAGCTAAGAAGTATGTATCTTACATTTATTTTACTCCTATCACTTTGTACTTGGTACGGTTAGAAGGGATTTTAGCTTATAAACTTGATATCAATTGTAGTTGTTGATATCAACAGTGAACAAAATTTGTGTATCTATTTCGTGCATATTGTACTAAATAGTGCTCCGTATATAGATGAGATTTATTTCCCAAGTTATCCAAAATATTTCAATTCTTTGTAACCAAATATCATCCCAATTCAATTTTATCAATTTAACGAAAATTAATCCCAAAAGAGATTAAACACTTTTGATTTCTCAACCCTCAATAAATTTTTCCATGCTTCACTATCTTATAAGAAAAATGCAGCCTTCAATATTCAACCAAAAGATTGAAAATTTTGGAAAAACAAAACGAAAATACACAAATTTAAAATTTATGCATGGTGTACTACATAATTGTACATCTTCAACTATTGTTCATTCAAAAGAAATAAATAGTTAACCAAATTTAGAGGAATTAACCTTTGTTGTTTGACTGGTTGACTTTAAGAGTGAAAATCCAAAATGAAATAGAGAATGAAATGATTTAAAATAGATGCAAATTAAATTGAATTGGGATATATATTGGATGATTCTTAAATGAAGCAATGACGATTAAAGATTTTGGGGTTTTAGGATGAAAGAGAGAGTAGCAACAACAGAATGAGGGAGGGAGGTATTTTTGTTTCTTCAAGAAGGTGTGTTAAGTACGTCAAGTTTGTATTTAGCAATCGTGTTTTTGGATAAAACCACAAGAATACCTTGTGAAAAATCATTTATATATAAATAGATTGATTTCCCTCCCACATAGGTATTACGAGTAATAAAAACCAATGCTCAACTTTATTTGAATTTATAAGTTGAATTACTTCGATTGTACATATTGTTGCGTTCATTGACAAGTATTTTAATTTAACCAATTCAAATAAGATTTTGCTCTCTTGATTACACAAGAATTTCAAATAATTTCTGTCTTTTTATAATTTATATAATTGTACCTTTATTTTATTTACAAGTTCATAAAAAACCTATACTCATTTGCTAACAAAGTCTTGTACAAGTTCATAATATCATTGCTGAATGGAAGGCCATTGCTATGGCTATTCGGCTTGCGAGATGATATGGGTATACTGATGTTGTGGTGGAATCGGACAGCCAAGTGCTTATTAGAAGACTATGCAAGGGAGCGATCTTCCTCACCGACCTCGATAGCTTGCTAGATGATATTCTCAAGTCTTGTAATTCTTTCAATTCTTTGTCTTGGTGCCATGTAAACGGGAGGGCAATAGTGTAGCACATCATTTAGCCCGTTTAGTGCCTTTTGGTTGTGAACAAATTTGGAAAAAACACGCTTTTAGAGAGGTTTTCCTGTATGTTTTGATGGATAGTTTAATAATATAAGGCACGCCGTCAGTTTACCTAAAAAAAAAAAAACTCTCTTGCTTGGGAATTCCTCGATCTTTATCATAATTAGGGTTGTACACAGTTTGGTTTGGACTGTAACCAAACCAGACCAAACCGCATTTTAGTGGTTTGATTTGGTTTACGGTTTGGAAAAATATGGTTTGGTTTCGATTTTTGGGGAAATATGGTTTGCGGTTTGGTTTGATTTTTCGAAAATTATAAACCAAACCAAACCATAAACCAATAAACCGCATTTTAATATTTATATAATTTTTAATTAAATTAAAATAGTTATTATATATTATAAAAAAAATTAAAAAAAACAAAAAAAAAAATGAAAAAATCATTAGAAGACTATACAATCAGTATACTACTATACTCTATACTCATTCTCAAATATCAATACTTAAAATTCAATAGGTCATATAACTCATATTGCTCTTATTGTGTTAGCACTTAGCACTTGATTAGTTGGTTGTTATTTTTATTAAAACTTTGTAGTAAAATTTAATGCCTTTGGGCTAATTATTTAAACTTTATTATAAATTTATTAATATTTGACAATTTTTTAGGAAAAAATGTTGTCTCATCATAAACCGCATACCAAACCGCACCAAACCGCATTATTACGGTTTGGTTTGGTTTGGTTTCAGTACTAATAGGGTTTGGTTTGGTTTTGAAAATTGACCAAACCGTATTTTGCGGTTTGGTTTGGTTTAGACTCAAACCGCACCAAACCAGACCATGTTCACCCCTAATCATAATATAACTGCCAAACCAATTGTTTCCTCCACACAATTGAAATTTTGAAAACTAGGATTCCTATTTTATTCCCAAATGAAGCAAGTAAGCAAGTTACGTCTTTGTTGTTTCTACGTGGATGGATCATCTTCACTTAAATCCACTAGAAAACTTAAATTACATAACGCAATGCAAACGGTCAAACACTAATTTTGCAATCTTCCCAATTAAGCTCATCAATACCCGAAGGGGACTTTTCACTAGGCTAATCGGGGCCGACCCTCTTGTAAATTGTTTAAATTAATTAGTGTTAAACTAAAATAATCATAATTACTTATGCTGCAGGTAGTGGTTAATTTTGATGTTTGAGTGAGAGATTAGAAATTCAAATCCTGATCCCTTTAATATTTTTGACCAAAATCCGTCATTATCAATATATCCTTATCTCAACATATCAACTAGTGTCCTACTAGGAAAAAAAAAAGAAGAGAAAAGCATGGATATGTGTGTTCTAATTGAAGTTATTTATACGAAGTATGAAACTATTTTTTCAAAAATTGTACTCCCTCGGTCCCTCTGTCTCTTAATTAGATTCCTATTTCTCTCTATTATGTGAGGAATAAATGCTACAAATAAGAATCTAATAAAGGGATGGAGGGAGTACTCCGTATATAGCCTATCTAAACTTAATTACTTGAAAAAAAAAAACTAATTTGTCTAATTATTTGAAACATAATATTGCGTGACATTAATGAAAACAAAAGGGTGTCTTAATTAGTCACTTGATAATGAAGTTGAGCTTATTTTGTAATTAAAATGAGATGACTTTTAACTAGTATTTATTTTATGTAATAGAAACATTTTTTTTAAAAAAAAACAAAAAAACAACCTTTTGAATTGTATATATTTTTCCAAGGTAAGAGTTAAATAAAGTCTAGCTTCTGTAAATAGTTTATAGTAGTATGAAGTATTTGTATAACATTTAGTGAACTTTAAATTTATTTATTTTTAATAAAAAAAATCTCATGATAAAAAATTTAGTTTCCACTCTTAGCTTTTACTCCCTCCGTCCTTTTATTAGATTCCTGTTTCTCTTTATTATGTGAGTAATAAATATTAGAACTAGAACTCTATTAAAAAGATGGAGGGAGTATTAATTTTTTTTATGTCTTGTGTAACCTTAATTTTATTTCAAAACTTATATTTATCTAAATTAAGTTAAAAGAAAAAGAAATACTCCTAGAAACTTATTCAAATAGAACAGAAATTTGTTAGTGTGACAGTGACATATATGGGCCTAAAAGGGAAATGAAATTTATCAACCAAAAATCATTTATTTATTCACATTGATGGCTGAAAATTTTTTATCTTTAACAAACTTCAATTATTGGCCCATTTATTTATTTATTGTAGTATAAAAATATCACAGTAAGCCGTAATGTTAAACCCATCAAAATCTGACAAAACTACCCATAATTTAATTATTTTTATCCTATGGTCGCACTACATAATTCTTAGATAGAGTATAAATTAATTTGTTTACACCGCCTTTTTTCATCATCTTTTTTTTTGCTTCTAGAAACCTTAGCCTCTTCCCCTGTTCTTATCATCTTTTCTCTAGAATCTTTTTTTTTCTTCTATAAATACAAATTCCCACAAAAAAAAAAAATCATAGTATATATTTCTGATCTCCATTCTAAAACATTATCTTAAAGTCTTATAAATAGCCACTTTTTCAGAGAGAACAATAGCAATTTCAATTACAGTAAATTTAAACCTCAATTTCTTTGAGTTTTGAAAAATATGGATTCGATTATTCCGGGTTTGATTGATGATTTGGGTAGAGAGTGTTTGATTCGAGTACCCTTTTATGAACTTCCAACAGCAACATCTGTTTGTAGAAACTGGAAGTATGAAATTAGTGTGCCGGAGTTTATCCGGCATCGTAAAGCGGCCGGAGTAGTCCGGCCGATTATTGTGTTAGCTCAAGCTCAGTATGAGGGTCCGATTCAGAATTCTGAATCGGACCCTGCTGTGAAGGAGCATCCATCTAGGCCCACGTACCGGCTTACGGTTGCAGAACTGAAAGCCGGGGTGTGGGCCCATTTACCCCTAATTCCTGGGCATCCCGAGGGATTACCCATGTTTTGCGGGTTAATTGGGTCCGGTTCGGATCTTGTTGTCGTGGGAGGGTGGGACCCGGTGACGTGGAAGGCCTCGAATGATGTGTTTATGTACAGTTTTTTGTATGGCGAGTGGCGGAAGGGTGCTGATATGCCAGGTGTACGGCGGTCCTTTTTTGGATGCACCGCATCAGATGATGGTCAGACGGTTTTGGTTGCTGGGGGACATGACGAGGACAAAAATGCCTTGAGTTCCGCGATGTTGTATTACGTGGAAGAGGATAAGTGGGTCTCACTACCCGACATGTGCCGACCACGTGATGAGTGTAAAGTTGTTTTCCACCGTGGCAGGTTCCATGTCATCAGTGGTTACCCAACGGATATGCAAGGGTGTTTTGAGAGGTCGGCCGAGGTGTTTGATTGGTCCACTTGGCAGTGGGGCCCGGTAATCGAGGAGTTTCTAGAAGAAGGTTCGAGCCCCGGGTTGTGCGTGGCCGGTCCTGACGGGCGCTTGTACTCGTGCATAGGAAGGCGAAGTAGTGATGTGGCAGTCTACCAAGGCGAAAAGTGGCAGGTAGTAGCGGAGGTTCCTGCTGACGTGCGAAGCTCCCAATGGTTGGGTTCTTGTGGCGATAAGTTGGTAGTGACTGGGTCTCCAAAATTTGGTGAAGCACATAGTGGTTATATGTTGGATTTGAAGAACTATAAATGGACTAAGCTTGAAATGCCTACAAAGTTTTCAGGGCATGTTCAGTGTGGTTTTGTTTTAGAACTTTAAGGTTGTGGTATTTGCTGCTTTTATTTGTTACAAGTTTAAGTAGGGTTAGTGTATGTAAATATGTAGCTAAATGGGCCTAAATCACCGGAGAAACTTGTGTATATATCGAGTAATAATATATCATACTGATCTATAACATATAATTATGAAGTTTTGGTTATGTAATGAAAAAAAAATTTCCACTAGTTTTTTGTTAATTTTGTCATGTTTCTTCGGTTAATGATTTTTTTTTGTTTGATAAAGATTTTTAAAATTGACGCGTTGTATTGTTTCAAGGGTATTTTCGTCACAAGAATTTTTTCTAGCAGAGTGTCTAATCTGGTACTCCCTTCGTGTTTTTTTAAGTGTTACACTTTTCATTTCCGGCCATGTTTTTTTAAGTGTTACACTTCTTTTTTTTGGTAAAAAGCTACATTAAAATATTATATCTCTCTTCTCATGGTCCCCACCCAAACTCACTTTTATTATATCTTTCCTCCCACATTCATAACTTTTCAATAAACTATTAACTCCACTATCTTTCTTTTACAATTTTTTAATACTCCAACTACCCCATTTACCTCTTATTTTATTTTAGTCAATTAAGGGTTTGTTCTCATACGTTTATTTTCACTTCAATTCTAGTAAGTTCAGTTCACTTCAGTTCAGTTCAGCTCCTAATTTCCTTTTCTTATAAAATATTCATTTCAGTTCAGTTCAGCTGAGTTCAATCAATGAGAACAGATCCTAAATTGCCTAAAAATATGTGCCAGTCAAAATGTAACATTTAAAAAAACACGAAAGGTACTAGTTTGATATAACTCATTGTTTAATGAATTTAGGTTTGTATAGTACAGTATATAAAACTTGTGGAGAATCTTACATAGATTGCATTTGTTAGTGGTAAATCGTCCGTAAAACACTACTCATGAACTACTTCAGTACTCAGTACTTTATATTCCGTAACACAATTGTACTCTTACTTTTTAAAAACATGTGAGGCTTATTATACACCTGTTTCACATATTTGTTACACCCTTTACAAAATAAAGTAGTACACATGTAATTTCAACTAATTAACTACAATAAACATTTCGTTAATTAAAAGTTAGTAATAGGTTAATGATGACTTGCAATTTTGATCAATTTTAACTCTTTTTTTTTTTCCTTCCTTAATTCCCCTCCTATATTTAAAGTAACCCACCCATCTCTGTCATCATATAAACGAATCCCGCTCATTTGCTCTAATTTATGCAGCTTCTTTTTCTTCATTTGTTTTTTTTAGTTTCTTCTAACCTATGTAATTTATGACATAGGTGGGTGGGTTACTTTAAAAATAGAAGGGAAATTAAGAAGGGAAAAAAAGGAGGGAGTTAAAATTGGTCAAAATTACAAGTCATTAACCTATTACTATTATGACTAACGTTCAATTAACATAATTGCTTACACTAGTTAATTAGTTGAAAGTACATGTGTACTGATAATAAATAAAACTTAAGCAGGTGTATTATTGATAAAAGCCCAAATATGTGGTGTAACAATGATAATTTCCCATAAATAAAAAATATATTTAAACCAAAATTAATCCACATCTTCCATCATTTAATAATTTTAGAATATTATTATGACTAATCAAATAGAGTATAACCCGAAGTGAGTATATGATCACAATTGAAAGGGAGAAAATTTGCAAAAAGGACAATTTATTGAGCTAAAAGTCGACCAGAAGAATAGTCACACACTCACACTTGATTAGTTCTAACCCAAAAAAAGTGGCATGTGCCTTGTTGAACTAGTCAAGTAAAGGATTGTTAGGTTAAAATTTCTACAAATTGGCCTTATTTGGCCTGTTTGATGCTAGACTAGTAGTGCATTATCAGAATTGTCTTCTGTTTGACAATCTTTGTACTACGGAGTCTGTATTAGACATTTACTAGATGAAACCCGTGTGATGTACGGTTTATTTTTTAAAAAAATATTTTTCATATTTATGCGATTAAAATTGTTATGATGTTAGTTTTAAAATATTAGATAAAATTCTTAATCTCAAAAGATAATATTTTGTATATAATTAATTTAAACTTTAAAATCTCATTCGTCAATTTTGCTTACGTGTCATTTGAATTATTTAATTGTAAAAGAAATTAATAATCTCTTATTTAATTGGCTACAACTTAAATTTATAATCCTACATGGCGCACTAAGAAAATTAAATCCTACGTGGCTCTCTAAAAACTCGGGGAAAAACTCCCCTTTATATATATATTAGATTAGATTTTCCTATTGAGTTAGCTAGCGTCTCCATCTTATAGACGGGTGCAAATTATACTTTACATACTATTCCTTACTCCTTACTTCCTTAGTGCGGACATGGGAAAGATAAACATTAAAGGATCCGTATAATAGAATTGATTCAAACAAAGAAAAAAAATGTTATAGTAATAAAATAACTTACATGTAAGTTAAGACTAGTTCCTAATGTGAGCTGTGGGAGAACCTTAATAAGCCTCTCCAAGACGTGGATTTATGTTGGACTTGTTAAAAAATTATGAAAAAGAAAATTAAATTTGGACAAAATAGCCTTGTTTTATTCACTTTATTTTTTATTTGCTTTAGGAAAAATAGGTTGAGATTAAGGTAAGTTAAGGTAAATTAATTTTTGTAAGTTTTGATAAGAGTTAATAAAGATTACTCAATTCAATTTTAAAATAAAATAAAATAAGCTCAGAAGCTCTAACAATTAATACAAAGTCAAAGAGTGAGGGATAGCTCAAGTGGTTAGTGCTTCTTCTCGTTTCCAGGTGATTTTGGGATCGATTCTCATTACCCGCCCTTGTGGCTCTCTAAACACCAAAAAACTAATACAAAGTCAATTTAGATAAATTCAATTAAATTCAAATAAGTAAAAATCGAAGGTACAGAACCCTCTCAAAAAGTAATAAAACCCAAAATCTAAAAAAAGGGTGACCAAAGACCATAAGTTTTTTTGTCAGTGTTAGCTATGGAGTCATGGACCAAACCATTTGACCCAAATTGCATGTAGTTTAACTTGTTAAAACTGTGTGCGGTGCGCCATGCATAGTTAATAATGTACGAAGTAGGATACAGTGAAAATTGACAATACTAAAGTTGGATAATTGCCTTTAAATTTGGTCCAACAGTTATCATGACATGAAAAAACACAATTATAATTCACATGAATACATGATTCACATCCAACAAGTTGCCCCCTACATCACACATGCATTTTTGGGGAAATACTACGTTGATCTTATCCAGAGCAAACCCATAAAGATAAACAAGTTGCTCGTAATATAAGTAAGCTACTAATACCCTTTTTTTTTTTTTTTTTTTTTTTTTTTTGTTTTTTTTTGCAAGCAGTGTTGGAATAAAGAAAGGGAATTCAAGATGTTACTTCCCATTCTTAATTTCAATTGAATAATTCTCACATAACACCTCTTTTAAGTAGAAGTTTAAGGTGATAAATCACCAACGTTATACTCTTGTATAACTCTTATAACCTTCCCCTTTTATGAGGATGTTAATGGTGATTAATTACCACCATCAATTTGGTTATTCATCTCCTTTTACGTTTGATGGGATTCTTCTTCTATGTTTTTCTATAAATAGAAGACGCCTTAGTTATGATACATACGCTTGAGAAATACGTATCAAATACAAGCTAAACACATACTCTATATTGGGCATAAGTTACTTGGCTCCAACCATTCCACCCAAAAGTGCCTTTGAGTGGAAGTGGTGTGTTAACCTTAGGGAACGTGCCGACGAATACAATTGAGCACCCCGGTTGCGTTAGAATTTCGTTTTCAAGGCAGTGAATTTGCTTCACGACACACCATACTCACTCCTTTTTTGTGAGATCACCTTTTCGATCTTGCTTAATATTTTTATACTATTTGTAATAGACTACTCCTTTATTTACAACAATTTGAAAACGAAATTATGTCTATTGCTAATAGTATTGTGAAGTCTCTTCCCGACCTCTCTAAGTTGGAACCTCTTGATGGTAACAACTATAAGAGGTGGTCACAAAAGTTACTAATCTTTTTTGAACAAGTGGAAATAGATTATGTCTTGAATGAAGATGTCATTGAAATATTGGAGAAGGCGGAAGAAGCTGCCAAAACCGCTACGGATCCCATTCCGGCGGCCATCACGGAAGCTTTAAAGAAAAAGGAAAAGGACAACAAACTTGTTCGTGGTCATCTCCTCAACCATATGAACAATACTTTGTTTGATTTGTTTGTCAATTTCAGGTCAAGCAAGGCCATTTGGGACTCTTTGGAGAAAAAGTATGGAGCGGATGATGCCAGGAAAAAGAAGTACATGGTGGGCAAATGGCTCAATTTCAAGATGGATGATGAGAAGCCTATCATATCTCAAGTCCATGAATATGAGAACATGGTGACTGAAATTCTTGGTGAAGGCATGAAGATGTGTGAGACTCTTCAAGCCAATGTCCTCTTGGAGAAATTCCCTCCCTCTTGGAATGATTATCGGAATTCTCTAAAGCACAAGAAGAAGGATATGACTCTTCAAGAGCTCATTAGTCACATGAGAACCGAAGAGGCTAATCGCCTTAAGGATAAGTTTGAAAATTTATCTCTTAATTCTTCTAAAGCTAATCTTGTTGAGTCTTCTTTGAATGTGTCTAAAAACAGGAAAAATTCTAAGAAGAAGGGAAACAACAAGTCTAAAAACAACTTCACTTCAAACAATAAAATCCAAAAGCCTAAAGGTGCTTGCTATGTATGTGGAATCATTGGACACAAAGCATACTAATGCAACCGAAGGCATGGAGCAAAGAAAGATGACCACACCTCCCAGGTTAATGTTGTTTAAAAGGAAGAAATCATTGCGGCGGCGGTGGTGGAAGCCAACTTGGTTGAGAACAAAGTGGAGTGGATTTTGGACACCGGAGCATCTAGGCACTTTTGTGCTAATAAGGCCTTGATGACCGAGTTTGAAGATGTTACTGACGGTGATCATGTCTACATGGGCAATAGTAGTACCGCCGGAGTTCTTGGCAAAGGAAAGATCCATCTCAAACTTACTTCCGGAAAAACTTTATTTTTAAATAATGTGTTGTATGTCCCTTCTCTTAGGAGAAATCTTGTTTCGGGAGCCCTTCTCAACAAAGCCGGCCTAAAACTTGTCTTTGAGGCCGACAAGATCGTAATGACTAAAAATGGAGACTTTGTTGGGAAAGGTTACCTCAATAATGGCTTGTTTGTTTTGAATGTTATGAATGAGAATGAAAGTACTTCTTTTGCTTATATTGTTGAGTCTTTGGATGTTTGGCACAATCGTTTGGGTCACCTAAATTCTTCTTATTTGAAAAAATTAAAGGACATGAATTTGATTAATTTTTCAATGGATGACAAACTTGACAAATGCCAAATTTGTGTTGAGGCCAAGCATACTAAGAAACCATTTAAGCAAGTGGTCTCAAGAAGTACAACATTACTTGAATTGATTCATTCGGATTTAGCGAACTTTAAAAAATGCACTAGTAGGGGTGGTAAAAATTATTATATTACTTTTGTTGATGATTTTTCTCGTTATACCAAAGTTTATTTGCTTAAAACAAAAGATGAAGCCGAAAGTGCATTTTTAAAATATAAAGCCGAAGTTGAAAATCAATTGGACCTTAAAATCAAAAGAGTTAGAACCGATAGAGGCGGTGAATATGGAAAAGATTCTTTAAAAGATTTTTGTGAGTCCAATGACATCATACATGAAACTAGTCCACCTTACACACCCCAATCAAATGGTATTGCCGAAAGGAAAAACAAATCTTTGAAAGAGACTATGAATGCCATGCTCTTAGTTACGGTTTACCCGATAACTTGTGGGGAGAGGCGGTTCTTTCCGCTTGTTATGTACTCAATAGAATGCCACATAAGAAGTTGGATAAAACCCCATATGAACTTTGGAAGGGATATAGTCCAAATTTTAAAATTTTGAAAGTGTGGGGGTGTTTGGCTAAGGTGGCTTTTCCGGATTTTAAAAAAACCACTATCGGGTCTAAAACTTTTGATTGTGTGTTCATTGGATACGCTCATAATAGTGCAGCCTATAGGTTCATGTTATTAAGTGATAGAACAATTTGTGAAGCAAGAGATGCGGTATTTTTTGAGCATATTTTTCCTATGAACAAGTCTTTGTCTTCTAATGTTGATATGCATGCTAGTAAGTTAAGTATGAATGTGCCCCTTGTTGATTCTATGTCTAGTTCTAGTCTCCCCTCTTCCTCTACCAAAGTGGTAGAAGTCGAACCTAGGAGAAGTAAGAGACCTAGAGTAGAGTCTTCCTTTGGACCAGATTTCTTGACTTCTTTTGTTGTAGAAGACTTTGATGTGGATTCTTTAAGTGAACATGTTGTGTCTTTGTTTCTTTTAGAAGAAGACCCTAAGACTTATAATGAGGCAATGAGGTCCATAGATGCTAGTTTTTGGAAAGAGGCCATTAAGAGTGAACTTGATTCAATCATGACCAATCATACTTGGGATCTTTGTGACTTGCCTAAGGGTTCTAAACCTATAAGTTGTAAGTGGATTTTCAAGAAGAAACTTAGACCAGATGGGACCATAGAAAAATTCAAGGCTAGACTTGTCATTAGAGGTTTCACCCAAAAGGAAGGTATAGATTTCTTCGACACCTATTCTCCCGTGACTAAGATTGCCACCATTAGAACCTTGGTAGCCCTTGCTGCAATTCATGATTTAGTGGTTCACCAAATGGATGTCAAAACAGCTTTTCTTAATGGAGACCTTGATGAAGAAATTTATATGACTCAGCCGGAGGGTTTTGTGGTGAAGGGACAAGAACACAAAGTGTGTAAGCTTAGAAAGTCTCATTATGGTCTTAAGCAAGCTCCTAAGCAATGGTTTGAAAAGTTTGATAGTACTCTTAGGAGTTGTGGCTATGTGGCTAATTCTTCGGATTCTTGTTTGTATTCTAAGGACTTTGGATCATCATGTGTTATAATTTGTTTATATGTTGATGATATGCTTATTGTTGGTACTAATCTTGGTGTTGTGAATGATGCTAAGGCTTTGCTTTCTACTAAGTTTGAAATGAAGGACGTGGGAGAAGCCGATGTAATCCTTGGAATTCGTCTAAGGAAAACAAGAAATGGTTTTGCCATGAGCCAATCTCACTATGTGGAAAAAATTCTAAAGAAATTTGATTCTTTTGATTTGGTGCCTTGCAATACCCCATATGATCCCAACATGAAGCTTGAGAAAAACAAGGGTCCTAATGTATCTCAAGAGCTCTATGCAAAGGTAATTGGTAGTGTGATGTTTCTAATGAATTGTACACGACCCGACATTGCTTATGCGGTAAGTAGACTTAGTAGATATACTCACAATCCAAGTCAAAGTCATTGGGTTGCATTTCGTCGGTTACTAAGGTACCTTAAAGGTACTATGAATGAATGTTTGCATTTTTATCGCTTACCTAATGTTTTAGAAGGATATTGTGATGCAAATTGGGTAACCGATAATGATGAAATATCCTCAACTAGTGGTTATGTTTTTATTTTGGGTGGAGGTGCTATTTCATGGAAGTCCTCAAAACAACCATGTTTAGCTCGCTCCACCATGGAATCTGAACTTATTGCTCTTGAGTTGGCAGGTCATGAAGCGGAATGGCTTAGGAATCTCCTAGCCGACATACCATTGTGGGGGAAAAGTTCATCACCGGTGTCTATACATTGTGACTCTCAAGCGGCAATTGGAGTGGCCAATAATAGCAACTACAATGGCAAAAAGAGACATATTCGTATGAGACACAAAGTGTTGAGGCAATTTCTCAAGAATGGAGTGATTGCATTGGACAATGTGAGGTCCGAAAAGAACTTGGCGATCCTTTGACGAAAGGATTGGCAAGAAAACAAGTTGGTGAATCATCGAGGGGAATAGGACTTAAGCCACATGATACATTACATTTGTGCTAATTCCTATGGTGATAATGTTTGTAATGTTTGACTTTGTTTGTGAGGTTGAGTTGTTTAACTCTTAATGGGTTCTTGTGCTATTGAGACGCACACTAAAGAACTCACCTATGTGGTTGTGAAGATTAGCCATCTTCCATGAAAACTTTGGCCGGTTTTCTAGAGCCTCCACTAGTCCTAAGGTGAATGTGCTTGGCTATAAATAAGCACATCTCTTCGCGGAGTTCAAGTAAATTTTGGAGTGATGTATGTGATGTGAGGGTCTTGGATTAAATCTTAGAGTTTCAAGGCTAGTTCACTCTTTGATTAAGAGTGTAAGGGTTTCAAGGTTTGTCCACCTTTATACTTGTAATTCATTGCCTCATTTCACTAAGCACTAGATTTCAAATTACTTATGTAATATCTAAGTGTTAAGTATTGATCTCCTCTTATGCCCAATATGTTGCCTATCTTCTTCTTTGGTTTTTTCTTCCCTTCCTTTAGTGGGGGATTGTTGGAATAAAGAAAGGGAATTCAAGATGTTACTTCCCATTCTTATTTTCAATTGAATAATTCTCACATAACACCTCTTTTAAGTAGAAGTTTAAGGTGATAAATCACCAACGTTATACTCTTGTATAACTCTTATAACCTTCCCCTTTTATGAGGATGTTAATGGTGATTAATTACCACCATCAATTTGGTTATTCATCTCCTTTTACGTTTGATGGGATTCTTCTTCTATGTTTTTCTATAAATAGAAGAAGCCTTAGTTATGATACATACACTTGAGAAATACATATCAAACACAAGCTAAACACATACTCTATATTGGGCATAAGTTACTTGGCTCCAACCTTCCACCCAAAAGTGCCTTTGAGTGGAAGTGGTGTGTTAACCTTAGGGAACGTGCCGACGAATACAATTGAGCACCCCGGTTGCGTTAGAATTTCGTTTTCAAGGCAGTGAATTTGCTTCACGACACACCATACTCACTCCTTTTTTGTGAGATCACCTTTTCGATCTTGCTTAATATTTTTATACAATTTGTAATAGACTGCTCCTTTATTTACAACAAGCAGGAATGATATATCTTCTGTTTTTTTTAGTTGATATATTTTTTTAGTCACATTTGCCAATGCATAAATTATATCATTAATATCTTTAATTATTGATAATAAAAAATTATAAAAAGTTGATATTATAAAAATATATATTGTGACGAATCTAACAAGATCTCACTTGACTATATTTTTTCTTATATATATATCACAAAACATGGTCAAATGGAGGTGTATAAATAGTGTTAAAGTCAAAACATATCAACTAATAAAAAATAAAGGTAATAGGTCATAAGCCCCTAGTGATGGTGTCCAAGATTTCCGAGCTGGTGACAGTGTCCAGGAACTCCATGTCATGTGACTCGTAAACTATCTTTCTAGCTAGGAACATGACAAAAACAAAAGTATTAGAGCATTACATAAAACATTAATATCTAGCGCTACATTCCTAACATATACCGGCGGGGTAGTATACGGATGTTAGATTAGAAGCGTAGTTAATACGGAGAAATAATTTAAGACCCCATTGGTTATAAATTCCACGTGTTGTCGAGTAATTGGTCTTGATTGATACAAATAGTTTTATGCTATGATGGTCCTAAAATGGCTTCTCCACATTTATTTCGATTCACCAACAAAAACAGAATATAGATTATCCATTGATTTAGTTAGTTAGATTTGAATACAACCCTTCAAAATAACAAAATTTGGAATTATTTCACTGACAGACATATGTGAAGTTAGAAATAAAGGTAGCTTTAATCATTGGAGCGTGCATGTATATTAGATGATGGTAAATTATAACAGGAATAAGTTCTTGGAGAAGCTAGCAGAGGTCATTGGCATGCCTACATTGCCTAGCCTCTTAGGGATATACATATACAGTACTACATAATAAAAACAATTTCCTTTACGTAAGATGGATTCAAATGACGGTTTATGTTAGTCGACCCCAAATTTCTCCAAATCCTTCAAGAATAAAGGCTTTGAAACACAGAAATACCATTCCAATGCAGTTAAGATTTAGATGTATATCAGATATATGTTGATAAGATTTTATCTTGCTTAGATTTCTAAATCCGCAGTATATCCTGCAAGAATTCTCTGCTTCTTATGTATCTTGGCCGCTGGCTGCCCTTTAAATTTCTACATTTCTGTTGACTGCTAGACGCATCTGCTGTTATACGTGACCATCATGTAGCAGGAACAATTTAGTGGAAGAGTACTAAATGCCTAGACATGGCGAAGAAACAAGCAAACAATTAAGTTGTGGTGGATGGCAAGAAGATTCAAATCATCTAATGCATTATATCAGGAAGATCTTTTGAAGAATACAAGAATAGTTTTCTTCCCTGAATAAGAAATGTTACGATACTCTTCAATTTAGTGGCATTATGCTTTCTCATACTAGCAGTCTAGCAGTAAAAACTCTGTTACCAGATCAAAAAATAAATGGGTAAAATCATCCAATATCAAAATTCTACTTGATTCGCATGCACTTGAACAAGACCTCGAAGAATAACTTGTACATATGCCGCTTCAAGTACATTCTCTCTACCTTTTCCCTACCTCTTAACCCCATTTGCTGCCTAATTGATGGGTTTTTCAACAAATGCCTGAGATTTTCAGCCAGTACTTTAGTCCCTGGACGTCCCACGGGATGTAGGAGTCCTGTAATATTTTGCTCAACTATTTCTTTCGTACCACCGGCATCTGTTCCCAGTACCTGTCCCATAAATTAAAGCTTATCATACTCCATTCCATTGACATCAATTAAGAACAAGGGCCAGACCATACGGTTCATTTGATAGGTGGTAACATATGTATAATGGTAGTAGAAAACTAATGGTAATAGATTTATCCCTAATTTAAAATGATATGTCCAAACTAAATGTTAACACAATGCAAACTCCATTCTCAAACACATAATTCTTCAAATATGTACAGTACCACTCAATAGCGCGAACACACACATACAAACAAAAATAATTGGACTAGCATTAACATGAATATTGGCATGATACCTTAGAAATTTATAAATTTAATCACTATCATGAATGTAATTTATCAGACTACTGAAAGAGCCGTTATAACTTTCATAAGACCGAGTCTCATCATATAAGCTCATGACAGTACACTTCTTAAAACATTTTTTCCAGTATGGCAATATTAGCCTCAATGCAACAAGTAAAAAATCACTAAGAATTTGGGGGTAAGGGAGAATCCAGCAGACTAGAGAATATCACTGGAAAACAGGATGACAATGCGTTAAAGAAGGATACAAAAGGAGGATAAGAGAAATAAGGGATATGCAGCTCATAAACAAGATGCAAGCTAAATCAAGACTTACCGGCAGACCAAATGCCATTGCCTCAATTGTCACTCTTCCAAATGTCTCGCCAAGCCCCTAGTGCAATATACATTCAGTAACATAAAAATACTCCAAGAACAGTTGATCTCAGAAAGACAATTTTCCATTTTCAGATCTATTAACTCATGTTGTCATCGAAAAAAAATGATTTTCTTTCAAGCATGATTGCATGTAGGTCGACGACTACGCATTAATAACCTATGAATCTATGAGTTTCCCCTCAGCATCGCAAATTCGCAACACATTAAAATTAGTGGATTCACGCCACTTAAACAGATACAACATGTCTCGTTCACATATAATAATTAATAGATTGAGGTCACTTAAACTGATGCAACATTTCTCAGTTATACTTTTAACTCTGCCAAACCAAACCCTATTCATTAACTACAGCTCACTGCTCAGTATATTACTTGTACATATCAGACAGTTGATAAAATCTGTTGAAGCAAGTAATAATTTTTTTTTTTTTTTTTAAATCATCAGAATAAGATGGATATTTAGAGTAGAAACCATAGTAGATGTATCAGAATAGCTTCAGAGATTCTTGATATAAGGTGTCACATTGATGATAGATAATATGAATTCATATACATCAAATTAGACATGTCATCCAAATTATGGTGTAGGTTCAGTGAAGATGCAAAGTACCTGAATTTTAACATAAATCTTTACCTGGGAATTGGTGACATAAACATCTGCTGCAGAATACAGTGAAGCAACACGTGTTGTTGTTGGAGTCCACAGGATGGATTTTGACAAATTTGAATGTTTTGATAAGAATTCAAGAATTTCTTTCACATACATCACCTTGTTGCTCTTGGATCCAACTGAACCAATTAGAAGCTTAAGTTTCTGTTCAGGAACTTCATGGATTCTTGGAATTATCTGAGTAATTTCAGATCTTGTGGGATCTGTGCCAGGCAAGCCGTCAGATATGCTGCTTTGGGAAGACCCACCAGTGCTATTCGGCTTCAATGCGATACCTCTTAAATGAAACTTCTTAGCCAATTTGGATGCTTTTTTCTCCGTCTCTGGTGAAGTCATGGATCTGACTTTACTTTGAGAAGGTTGTTCTTCAACTGCCAAATATGCTGATTCAACAAGAAGGAGTTGACCCTTGGGGTAATTTATGCTGCCTAGAGAAACGATTAGCATATCATGATCTTCCAATCCCATCTCCTGCCTTACAGCTTGTCGTAGCATCTGACGCTTCTGTGACATTCTCTCTGGGTTTGTCAAAGGAGTATTAAGTGAGCAGGGGATGCCAGCTACAAAGGCCAATTCATCATTGACAGAAAGGGGAATCAATGCTGTTTGGGTAGTCAATGTAATGTTGTCCTCTTTACACCAGTCAAGCCACTGCTTAGACTGTAATTCGGAGAGGAATACAAGCATTTTAACTCGATTGAGCAAGACTTATGACCGGTCAAAGTACTCAAGACGATTCTCCATGATCCACCAAGCAATTTGATTTGAGCCGGCATTGAAATAAGCAAGATATTGCTCTGCAGAGGAAATAACAGAGCATCATACAGATTGTTTCATGTATTCTAAAAACAATAATCTGAAATAATTACAAATTAAAAATAAAAAAAAATAAAAAAGACCGAATAGAAAATTTCATAGGAGTTGACATAACACCCACGTAAAGTTAAGTTCATCTTCCTCATTAAGTAGATGTCAAAATTAAAATGCCCAACAGACCCTTATACAACAGAAATAGAAAATTTAATGGGATTGACAAAACACCCACATAAAGACATTTTCTTTTCCTCTTTAAGTAAATGTCAAAATTTTTATGCCCAACAGACATTAATACATCATTCAAATGGTGAACAATGCTTGAGGTATGAAGTATCAACAAAAAATGGGAGGATGTGGCTCATAGAACTTATAAAACTAATGCTGCAAGTGAGACACCCTTGTAGCAGTATAAGAAGTTAAGAACTATCCAAAGTAAAAGACTTAAACACATGAACGGCAACAATGTGTCCATGAACTAATAAGAAACCTTTAAACCTTCCATGTTCCTAATATTATTGCCACATGATCTGAAAAGTGCAAGAAATTACGGAGTACAAACTATCAATTGCGAATATCTCATATAAAGAATTAAAGACATTTTATTACATAGTAATCAGAACAAATAAGAAAGCACCTCATTATAAGTCCAATGCAGTATTAATTTGCTTCCATAGTCGTATGTAGTATCCAGGTAAATATTGATCCATAATTATCTACCAAGATTTCTAGATGGACATAATACTTGTGGTGAAATTATATTTTAATACTTCCTCCGTTTGTTTTTAGTTGAGATGTTTCTTTATTCACACTTGTCAATGCACAAATTCAATGATTAATATCATTAGTTATCATTAAGAAAAAACTGTTGTATAAAAAGTAGATATTTTGAAATTATAAATAGAGACGAATCTATGTAGAGCCCACATGACTATATTTATAATTATGTATAAATCACAAAACACGGTAAAGGGGAATGTGTGTATACTGTATGGTGACAAAGTCAAAATGTATCAACTAAATATAGACGGAGAAAGTAACTCATAGCACCATCAAGCCTCCAAGGATCCAGGATGATATGGATAAGTTGATACCCTTTTCCTACTGAAGAGCACTGACACACTATATGCATTTCAATAATATAGTAGCCGATCCTATAAAAATTACTCCTTTCAACTGTTGCAAACCAAGAAGCTCTTTTATATATAGGCTAGATTTTCTCTTTTTGAATACATGATGCTATTTCTTCACTTAAACCAGCAAAAGAAAACCTTTAGTCATTGTTGAAGCATCTAGGGGCAAGCTGAGAAAATAACATCTGAAGTGTAAATTGTTAGTATCATTTCAAAGAGTGATGTCATACCTATCCACTGTGCACAGACTGCTGATCCAGCAATGACAAGATCGGCTTTCATGGCAGCTTTGAAGCTGTGTTCTGCCTTGTCATCAATGATCTTGATCCTTCTCTTTGTGAGCTCTGACATTAAACCACCTCGTCTGCTTAGGACTACAGCATGAACTGTTGCCCCACAACTTAGGAGCTCCGTTGCTAGCTCCAGCATGGAAAGGGGAGCTCCAGTCATTGACAGTTCATGAAATATCAAGACAAAGTTTTTAGACCAGACTAGACGTGCAAAGAGTTCATTCCTATCACATGTTCCTGTTCGTTTCTCAGGACTCCATTCCAGAATTCTATCCTCGGTAGAGGCAAACGGACCAACTAGCAACCGATAGGTAGAATTACTCATTGGAATCTGCTCTTCAAGCACATCCTCCGCATATCTTGTTCTATATTCTTCCCCAATTTTTCGTCTACCACGTGTTTTACTTAGTGAGCCACGCCTTCCTTTCTTACTCCTCTTTTTAGAAGGTACAGTCCGGGGAGGTCGGATTCTAGGAGGTAAAATAACATCTGCTTCTTCAGTCAAAGATAAATCTATGCTACTATTTAATCTGATCCCATTTCCTACAAGACGACGACTAGGCTGATTCTTCACATTAAAAATATCATCATCTGATTTCAATTCACGATGCTGATTCTGCCCTGAATTAACATAATCATTCCTGGAATTACTCCCAAACCCAACTTGAGTACCTTCATTATCCCCATGAGCCCACCTAGACTGGATGTAAAATCCACCATAAGTCCATAGAGTAATCAAAAGTAACCAGTACACCACCCGACTATTCTTAAACCACTGAAACCTACCCCCACCAGATCTACCATCTCGCCTAGGTGTTCGAGTTGAAGGAAGCCTCCGAAACGTGGGAGAAGACCTAGGGGTCGATCTTCCTGACAATGTAGGCTTTAAGGTCCTCAATGCTGATGGCCTAATCACATTTCCCAGCAAATCCTCGTCGTTATGATTGTCCTCCATTTACAACTCCCTACTCAAACTATCCTAATAATACACCATTATCTCACAAAAAGAGGAAATTGTATCAAGTAGCACAACCCATAGAATCAAAAACAAAAAAGCCCCTCAAAATGGGTCAAGATCCAAAATGGTTTACAAACACATCCTAATACAGCTTCTTAATCTCAGATTCTGCAAATTACAATTTCAAGGTTACAGAAATTAATCTACTGAATTCGAGAATTTAGTTCAAACACAATCTCTAATACAATTGATCACCACATCTTCCAACTCAAAACATCAAAATCTGCAGTTTATATAGATAATTAACACCCCAAAACATATCAATCCAAAAAAGCTGCTTAAATAACATTGCAAAAAGCGATTCATAGCAATCCAAATTCAAGAAACAAGACAATTACACAATAAAATACAATCTAGCAAAACCGACAAAATCCAACATTGATTCCACTCATTCAAAAAAAAATTATGGGTATTTTACACAAACAAAATATAATGCGAATAATATCATAAATAACAGTAAACTCTATGATTAAAAAAAATAAAAAAATAGAATAAGCAGAATATAAAAAGAAAGAAAACCCACAAAAGCAGAACAACGAATAATTTCCTTCAACAGAAAAAAACCCAGAAATAGTATAATTTCCTCCATTTTTATTTTCTTTTTTTTTTAAAAAAAAAAAAAAAAAAAACACAAACAAAAAAGAAAGCGACGAAAACAATACCATTGAATGTGCCAATAGCTTTCCTTTCTGGGAATTTTTTACGAATGTACAAAGATTCAAAGAAGCTGAGTAAGATGTAATTGCAGCAGCAAAACCAGCTCAATTTTCAGCTGGTTTTTTTTTTTTTTTTTTTTACAGTGAATAAGAAATTGAGGAGAGAAGAAGGAAGAATTGAGTCAAATGACGATTGACGAGTCACGAGTGGGAGATCCCACTGTCGGAAGAGAGAGAAAGTTTCTGAATTTTTTTTTTTTTTTTTTTTTTTTTTTGGAGTTTGACATCACACGTTTTTCATTGTTTTTTTTAAAGACCAGAAATTCAAAACTATGCTTTTAATTTATCAACTTTTAATTGGTTTGTGTTTAAAAGTGGAGATTAAGATGAATATGCAGCGAAAGAGGATTGAAGGTTATAATACGAAGTAGTTTCTTAGATTACATTGGTCAATCACACAATGTGAGGGTCACTAACTTTTGATTTCTTATATCACAATGTTAAGATCGCTAACTCTTTAATTTTTTTCACGGATGTCAATCACAATTTGAGGATTGCTAACTCTTAAAATTATTGTATCGATTGTTCTTTATTATATTTACACGCAAATTGAACATCACATAAAAACATTGTATAGTGAATTATACATTGTGCAAACCTATCATACTAAAGATATACCATAACAAATTATACTTGTATCATTATTCATTGTAATTGTTTTATGGAATAAAAATGTGATTTCTAAAATAATCCAACTTGATCATCAAAACTGACAATTTGCAATATATAAATTGAATTGAACATTAAAAAAAAAAAATTAATTATTCAGCATCACGCATTCAAATAGACCTTCAAGATGAAGTTTGCCACACAAATTACAAGTTCCTTGTATTTTCAAGTACAAGTTGGTGAACCTTAACCTTGAAAAAAAATACTTTTACAATTTTTGTCCTTGACCGCACTTCAACCTTAGATAGAGTATAACTTCTTTTTTTCTTTTTTTTTTTTTTGAAAAATTGTTAAAAATAATACCTCCGATTTTTTTAGTTGTAACTTTGGGATATTATTTGTGAGATATAAAATATTCTAAAATTGCAACTAAAAAAAATCAGAGGTAGTAATACAATTTTTAAGTCGTCCGCCAAAAACAAGTCAATCTTTTAATTATTTTTGAATAATACAAACTTTAAGGGTATCCGTTTTAAACAAGTTAAAACCGATTAGTTACCCCATGAACAGGGTATATAGAATACAAGACATTGTATTATTTTTTTAAAACTATTAAACAACTCTATAAGATAAATAAAAAAATTAACCGGCCAAATAAGTTGTAGGTAAAATAACTTATTTAAAGCGGATATCCCACAAAGTTTGTATTATTTAGAAATAATTAAAAAAACTGACTTGTTTTTAACGAACCGCTCAAAGTTTGTATTATTTTTGACAATTTTTCCTTTTTTTCAAAATGGTAAGAAGACCTTTGACCAAATCTTTAACCATCAAGGTTTTTTTAGTCCAGTATTTGCATGCTTGGAAGTAGAGGAGAGGATAAGAGTATCCCTACCCCCAAATATCCTCACTTGGTAGGTTTCAAACCCCTAACCTCTAGAATTTGAGGTAAAAGTCTTACTAAGTGAGCTGCTAACACTTTGTTGATGAGTTGAACTTCATGGTTAATTCAATCCATATGACTAAAATATTTTTGGTGTACTTGGTATTTTCCCAATCTGCATAGTTAAGGCCATGAAGCATAATGATAGCAAGCATACTAACAATGAAGCATAAATGAGCGATAATGGTTACTCAACCGGAAACAAAAAATGGAATCTCTTGTTACAAACAGGGAATTGAGGAGGGTAACAATGTTTTTACGATAGGGATGGGAAGGATAATAATACTCCGTACTTCGTAAGCAATAATGGTTAACCCGGAAAACATGAAGTATGTCATAAGGGGATTATGCAAAATACAAACCTTTGCTTGGTGAGAAACCAAACTAGCCATTAAAAAAAGAGAATAAGTAGAGTTCATTCCCAGTGCATCAATTATCATCACCCAACAGGCCAACAAACAAGTCGTTACTCCCTTACAAAACAAAAGCTTAATCTAATTTACTACGTAGCAAATGTTCGTTCATCCAAGCAAAAAACTAGTGATGAAAACATTCAATTATCAAAGCAGTCCTAGAAAAGAAAAAAAAAATATATTGATAATAAGCAGGTTTAACCCCCAAACGGAAAATAACATAGAAATAATAGACAATGCGGCCAACATTAACTCATAAACAGGAATAGAATAGAATAGAAAAGTAAACAGCACAAGCTAAAAAGCCAATTCACGACATCAACGAGAAAAAGAAAAAAAAAATAGCTAGATATGTATATAGCACATTAAGTCTGGCTTTTCAAACATCTTCTGCAAACACTTCCTCAAAAAAGCCATGTGTACTGAACGAGCTTCACGAAAACCAAGCCACCAGAAAACCTAAAACCATAGAAGCATGGAACACCAACACACTTAATTTGCTATCAGCAAAGGCAACAAACCCAATCAATCAATCAATGAAAAGATTAATTTGGTCCATGATCCATACCGCATATCAAACAGAAAGCTACAAACCAACCCATTTGACGGCAACAATCTTCCTAAACTGAGAACAGCTTGAGCAGACGCATACCATATTAACTGCAAGCCATTCAAAGACAAAGATAACGTCATAAAAACCCATAACCACAGCTGAAAGTTATAAAATATAACTGTTAATCCTAGACAATTGTTACAATCAATTACATTTCCAATGCCGTCACTTGAAAGTAAAATTAATGTGCATAAATGGAACTTCCAAGAATTTCACGAAAATCATTGGGAAAATTCCTTACCTATCTCTGAGACACAGAAATCCCAATGTGGTCCAGCACAAGGGCGCAAGAACACAAATGGAAGTCAGAAAGAGTCTTATGATGAGAACAAACCGGAGTTCTTAAGCCAACCACGACGACCTATTTTCAATTTCAAGGGAGAACAACTTCCAAAATCTTATTTGAACAGGCAGAAACGTCAATATGTACTTCACTGGCTAAAATTCATCTCTGAGTATCTGTAAAATAAAAAAGGGAACAACTAATCAGTAAAAAAAAGAGGACAAAAGCAACGTTTACATAAGGACATCTCTAAGTTCTATCCACCTGCGAGGCTTATTTTGTCTCTGACTAAACTCATCATTAGCCACATCTGCAAACAAACAGAATCAGATCAATAAAAAGATCAACAATGACAGAAAGTACCATTTAAAAGCTATAATATTTGTATATTTACCAGATTTTTGTGGAAGTTTTAATTCACTGCTAGGTTTGCTGAGATTGTTATTCTCTTTGCTGCAAAAGAAAGAAGATTGTAAAGCTCTGAGACAAAGGCCAAAGGGCAACATATTGCCAACACATCATTTGAGCTTTAGATTTGAGGTGGCCAACAAATGCAAATATAACAGGCAATGAACTGAAAGAAGCATAGGCTTAACACGATCGCTACACGTATATAGTTTAAGGGGGCTGAGTTGGAAACACAGAACATTATGTGAGTTTGCATTTCTAATGATCAAAGGATTCAGAAGAGATACAAATGGCAAAATACACTCCTCTGACCTAACATCCTTTGACACAAATTTCACAAATCATGACTAAACACACATTTTAGTACAAACCATAATCTGTTTCTTTAGCTCAGTTGGCACAACATAGAAAAATAATAATAACACCACACAAGGCAGCGATAAAGCATCAATGTTATCAGAAAGGAGCACAAATAAAAAAGATTGCAAGCCTTATCTACCTACGGTCTTAGAAGCACATTAAGAATTTGTTCGCAACGATATACAACAAAGTGGTGTAAAAAATTGAACATCTTCTTCTGACTGCTTCTTTGAATAGGTTCAACTATATCAAAGTGCAGACATCTTGAATGATATCTATACATGCTATATTCAAGAGCTAAAGAAAATACACTAACAGTTTTATTAATACGCAACAAAGTTTAGAGAACAGTACGGACCTAGGAGCAGGCAAGGCAGATGGTTGCCCTGTTGGTCGAGGATTGTAAGAACCATCAACAGCCATATAAGGGTTACAATATGAGGCTCCCAGAGCACCTGCTGCACTTGCTAGAACAGGTAACCTGAACACATCCAAAACGCAACACTATTAAGTATAAAGTCATATAATGAATTACAAGGTGAATCAGACTTCACGCAACAAGGATATTGAAAACAACTGATACTCCAAACAAATAGAGCTCAACATGCAGAGAATCAATGGTGGAGCAACAAGAGCACAGAGACATTCAGATTTTGAAGGTAATTCTAATCATATAGCTCTATCAAGTAAACACATTATTAATCTTCCAGGGAAATAAAGTTTTCTCAACTTCTCATGGACCTGTAATACTTCAAATCAAAAAAAGGGCTCATGTATCTGTTATTATGTATTTCTCTTTACACATGAAAGTGGATTGGGCCACAAGTAAACCAAATGAAATAAAGGAATACAATCAAAACAATGAGTCAATGACGCAACTCCACAAATCTTCGATTCTGCACATGATAACAGGTAGACAGTTAGACACAACTGAAATCCAACAGATTGAAGAGACCCATCAAAACTGAGTAGCCATGAATCAAAGACAGAACTTTAACAACAAATTAAACACAACAAAGTGAAAAACCAAAGATGAATTCCAAAGATTTTTAACTGCAACATATAGAACAAAAGGTTAAAGAATTGGATCACTACATACAAAGACACATTGCTCAATCAGATGACTTGACTGGAGTAACTAAAATAAAATTGTGGTTCAGAATTACACACATTAGCACACAGTGAGTATGGTTGATCATAAAACATATACTCCGTAAAACATGATAATTAAAACATTCTACAGCCAAAATTGTGGTTCAGAAATATACACATTAGCACACACTGAATATGGTTGATCAAAAAACATATACTCCGTAAAACATGTTAATTAAAGCATTCTACAGCCAAAATGCACCAGTTCAATCCTAAAATCTTTATGGCTTACTCTCCATTGTTTAATCACTTTAACGGCAGTCTTTTATATAAGCTAATGCACAAATTCTAAAATAGCATTGTTATTTTAAAAATGTCAAGTAATACAGAATAGCGCATTGGCATTGCCTATTTCTGGAAAGAAACAACAACAAACAAGAGTACATACCATGTCATTTCAGAATTTCCAAGACCATTTGGCTGAGCAACATATCCAGGAAATGCCATTCCAACAGCAGGAACTCCAATACCACCAGGATGCTGGCCCCCAAATTGCATAACTGCATAAAGCCCAACAAGTAATGTTATAATATATATCTCACAAACAAGGAGGTAAAAAGGAAAACAAATATATTCTGCAGTAAGCCTTGTAATATAAGAGGGAAAGAATATTTTTTTTAAAATAATCAATGGAACAAACATGATGGTATCTGATGATTCTCATTTCTCATACTTCCTCCGTTTATTTTAGTTACATCAATTTCCTAAAACGGAAGTTTCAAATTAGTTGCATCACTTTTCAGTTAATAAACACTATCTCTCTCATATCACATGGGTCCATTTTGTTATTCTCTCTCTCTCACATCTCCAAAAATTGCCCCAGGAGTTGGCAATTCGCAAAGTGATGCAACGAAAAAAGGAGAAAGTATACTAAATACCAGATATAATTTTTGAAAAGGTTAGAAATGAACATTCAATGATACGCACTTCCTTACTATCTAAATAATTAAACTTTCGACCAAAACTGACTTGTAAATAAAACAGTTGTTTAATTGACAATTCAACATTTATATGGATTCCGAGATAAATCCATTAGTTATTTTACATAAATTAGCCAAAGTACTATTGATTAACCAGATCATAGAAGAATTTTCAGGATTAAACTGAGTCGAGCAGCCCATAAAACCAACAGGCTTAATCTGGAACAAAAACATTTTAGTTTAACAATATGTGATGAATCAATTAGAATAACGTTTAAAAATAAAAAAAATTAAAAATTAAAAAAAACTAAAACCACCAGGTGACTTCTACTTTGGTGCACTAACTCCGGTTCACCAAAGCAGAAGCCTAAATTCAGTTAACCAAAGTTAGTCCACTGAATTCAAAGTAATCCATTTTCAGGTCAAACACGCAAACAAAAAATATATATCCAGCAAGAAAAGAAAACTTACAGTTAGCTGGGAAGAAAGCTGGAAGGTTTGGATCACCAGAACCCATGTTACCACCTGGTCCACCACCACCATACACAAGCGCACCCCTACCAGTTCCCTGGGCATTTCCTTTTCCTTTTCCAGCCACAACAATCTTAGATTTACCAGATTCTAATGCAGAATCAAAGTTTCCAGGCTCAAACGTATTTTTCGACAAACCTGCTTTTGGAGGAGAGCTTTGAGAGCCACCAGGAGGGCGTTGGACATATTGCTGATCTAAAGTCTGCTGAGAAGTCTGACCTCGGCTTTGCACAGGAGTCCGCTGGGAAACTTGAGGTGCTGGTTGTGAAACTTTCTTAAATTGGTTATTGGTTTGAGGTTGAAATGATCCAGATGTCACTAATCCCCTTCCCTGTGCTCTAGACGGAGTCATCTGAGCAGCACCAACTGATGGAGAAGCAGAAGATTGCATATGCACATTATTCAATGACTTGACTGGAGGAACTGGATCATCAATGTGCAACTTGTCCACACCCATTGAATCAATTACATTCTTCCCTCGCCACATTGAAGTTGAATGTGGTACAGAAAAATTATTGTCTACAGCAGAAGGGCGAATATTCCTGCTATGATTTCCAGCTTGAGCTTCTTTTTTTTGAGGCAATGCAACATCTTTATTGGATGTGGCTGACGGATAAAAAGGAGGGGAAGCAGAGTTTAAATTGGATGAGACTTTCTTAGCTGGAACTGATTCATGCTCCATATCAAGGCTAGCTGTTGAAGCAGCTGCTCTGCCAGAACCAGCATGTGATTTTTTGTCCAGCGACTTGGCCAATCTGAGAAGTAATCAATATTTTTTAAAAAAATAGAAAGAAAGAAAAAAAATGCACAACCATGGAGTAGAAATTTCAGAGTCCTCACTGTTTATTATGTGGTTGGAATGTTTCACTCCTATTCTTCATTGAGGGTTGATATCTTCTAGGTCCTCTTCCTCTCACATCCCTCAGGGGAGCACTTTGATGGTTGTTACCATCATATCCTCTCATTCTGCTCCCACGAGCAAACCCACGATCTGGACCTCTAGTTTTCCCACGGCCACGAGAAGATCCTCTTGAAGACCTTCTTCCCTGATAATAATCAAATATAATCAATAACAAATAAAATGATAGAAGCAAATTCATCAAAATCCATAGACTTCCATTGAGCTACATAAATAACGATGTTGTGCATGAGCCAGTACGATTTTGCAAATGATGTGAAAAGAAAGCACAAGAAAATAGCAACAAAGAACATTTACCTCATCAAAATGCCTGTCTGACGTGTTCATTTCCTCGAATTTATCATGCCCCCACTTCCTCTCATCTTTGGATTCCCACAACTTTCTACCACCAAAGGTTCGCCTAATAAGAGCAAAGAAGTTGAATAAATTTATTTAAAAACAGAGATAAGAGCACTAATCAGCAATGCAAAGCCATCGAAAATAAAGAATTAAGGGAAAGACAACTGTAAGACCTCTAAATTTGTTCTTGTTATAAGTAAAAATCTGAGTATGGGCTACAAGGCCTCACAGAACTGGTATGAAAGTCAGCACAGAAAACTGGACGGAACTAAGAGAAATCCTAAGCAAATATAAACAAGGCATGGTAATCTTCTCCTCCCTAAGAAAACTGAGCAAAATTTTAACAAATTACATTGTATAAAACTTTTTGTCCATAATTCAAAAAGCATGGTATCCTTTCCACCTCTCTCAAGAAAGTACAAGGACATCACCACGAGGGAAAATCAGGCCTTCTTTCCTAGTTATATATCAAGCTTTCATTACAATTGCACTAATAAGCAATTATAATTACATAGCAAATAGCCAAACACTTACTAAGAGAAATATATATACATGATACTAGCACTAGAAACAAAAGAGCTAAGGGATTGTTCGTAATGGTTTCTTTTTTTTTTTTTAAGTATTCTGTTATTTTTAAAACAGAAAACCAGGAAAAGTGGTTTCCAATTTCTAGTAGTTGGTTTTCTAAATAATCATGATTTCAATAGATATAGGTAATGTTTTATTCTTTATATGACACGTATCGTATAACTTTCAAAAAAGAAAACAAAAAACAAAAACAAAGACCTGAAACTACAGTGATGTCGAATGGGTCCCCTAAGTTAAAACTTCCATTCCACTAGTTTATGATGTGATTCAACTCAAGCAAAGTGACCAAAGAAGTGTCACAAAAGGGTATGGCACCGTTCTGGCAGCAAAACATTTTACACAAGGCAAATATAATGTGCCAAAAGGGATATTTAGACACCTTAAAAGTAAATGAAGTGAAGAAAAGAGGAAACAATAATTAATACAATTACATCTCCAAAATGGCGAAAACCATAGATGGCATTGTCTGATAAAAAAAAAAAAAATCTAATTAAACAATTTCTTGCAACATGCAACCAACCCAAATTTTTGAAGAAAACGGTTTAAGGGTAATGTTGGTCTTAGTCTTGCCTAATAACATACTCAGAAAGTTAATTGTCACAGAAAATTAAAAGTCTTGCTTTGGGAACAAGTATCCTACTGGATGCTTAAAAGTAATCCTGCAAACATGTTCTTCATACCACACCAATTATGTTCTTAAGTTATACTGTACAAAAACTCCATCTCCTTAACTGTATATATTTCCCAAAAGAAACAGTGCTCAGTAACAATACCCAGTTCATGAGAAGTAAAAAAAATAAAAAATAAATAAAAAATAAAAAAATAAAAAAATAAAAAAAGAAAAAGTAAACAATAAGCTGATGCAGACACTGAAAACATGTTCCATATTTGATTCTTTCTATTTCTTTTATACACGGGCAAAGGAAGAGTAACATATGTGACACCTTTTTCCAGTTGAAATGATGAACTAAGACGAATGGAGCTTTTCCTTGAGATAGTTACAAACATAGTAAAAATTCTAATCTAGGTGTACCCAAGGTTAATTTGTAACTCCTTTGTTTGATTTGATGAGCGAAACAAAGCCCCAAATTGCCAGTGAGCAGTAAATATAGCTTTGGGTACACTACAAGGAGGAGGTTCTCCAAGCTTAACAAATGAGCTTCGTTCATGTATTATTTGCCAGAATAAAGGCAAAAGGAAGTATCCAATTCACAGCCATACATGCCAAATAAAAGGCTACAATCCTCTTCACTCAACATCCAAATGCTATACAATTCCCTCAAATTCTATACATCACTATTACAAGCTTTATTTATTTCTTAGTGATCCCGCCTTATCCATCTCAGTATCTCTTTAATCCGAAGTATCAACATCAATCATTTAGATTCCACACTAAATACCCTCAACTTTACTATCCATAAATTTTTTACACTACCATTCAGAAACACAAGATTATTCCAATTGTCCTCTCTCTATTTCCCACATAAGATTATTGATATAACAGCAATAAACACAATTGTATTCAATAAACGAAATAGATACAAACAATACACAATACAAAATTCGAAAATACCGAAGCAATACCTGTGTCGACCACCAGCATTATCCTTAAACCGATCATCATGCATATAAAACGCCCCAGTAGTAGGTACAGCAAATGGCTCATTCTCCTTCTTCTCCCCTTCACCTTGCCCACCCTCACCCTCACCCTCACCCTCACCTTCCCCATCCCCCTCACCGCCCTCGCCCGTCTTCCCACTCTCACCGGCCTCCCTCACCGCCTTCCCCGCCTCCGAAACCTCACCTCCCACACCCACACCCTGCCCACCAACTTCTCCCCCATCATACCCATCAAACACAACAACTCCCTCCACTTCATACTCCTGCTCATCATAATACTCCTCTCCATCCTCCTCCTCATCATCATCATCGTAGTCCGCCGCAGCACCTTGCCCATCAGATTCACCCTCGGAATCAACGATCCCCGACCTCGGCAACGCCGCCTCTCTCCTCCGCCTCTCAACCTCCCTCTCTCTCTCCTCCTCCTCCTCTTCCTCATCGTCTTCCTCCTCATCATCGCTCGCTTCTCTCCTTCGCATTTTCAACGACATCTTCGCCTCTTCTGGATCACTCTCGTACTCAATCTCCTCATCTCCTTCTCCCGCCATCTTCTCCATTCTAAAACCCTAAATCGATGATGAATTTCTCCCGAAATCGAAACCCTAGATTTTCATTCGTAGGAGAGAGAAAATTAGTGATGAATTAGGAAAGATTAATTAGGAAAATTTCGTCAGCAAATAATTGAGAAGACTTTATAAATCGGGTAAAAGAAATTTGGGTTTTCTTCCTGCGTGACAACAGGAGAGAGAATGGTGGAAGTTTTGAGAAGGTTTTTGATTGGTTTTAAAAGCCTTTTTTTTAAAGGAGAGGGAGATGAAGAGCACCGGTTTATCTTATTTCTTCTACAAGGGCTGTTTCGGCAAGTCCGATCCTCGGTATATGCATGTCGCTCTCGTAAACTTTTTCTTTTGAACTTTTTAGTGAGTACAGTACACAAAATTGTTAAATCATCGGGTATTTGGATGGTTTTAGGTATGATATATGGGTTCGGAATGGGTATAAACCTAACCTAATATTTGTTTAAGAAAATTCAACTTCTAAACTTATATCTTAAACCCACAAAAAATGCGGAAGGGAGAGGTGGGTGTGGTTTATATCATAGGTGTACGTCTATACCTTTAGGCATAAAATAAAGGAAAATAAAAGGGAAAAACAAAAAATCATTCCTAAACAACAACCAAATACAAGGTAAGATTCAAATTCTAACTCCATAACACTCTCGTTTCATTCCTAATTCCAAACACATCCCATAATGAGTTAATGTGAAGTTTGAATTTGTCATATTTGGTAGGTTTAGAAGAGATGTCATGGACTCCTCTTAAAGATAATAGTGTCTCAAAGTAGAGGGAAACATTTTAGAGGTTAGCCTAATTCAAGATTTTAGACTTTTTTTGGCACCAAAGTAACTTATGTTTAAATCAATTGCTTCTATGAGAGTACAATACATACTACTCCGTAACTTTTATATGGTGTCCCCAACTATACAGCCACGATGGAGTTACTCGATTAATGTTATAGAACTTACTTTGTTATGGTTATAGAGGTTATAAGGGTTACTCATCAATAAGTATAATAAGGGTTATACTATCAGTACTGTCAATGCTATTAGGGAACTATGTTTTTCTACGAGTAGTCATACAATGTGGCCAATCGCATACAAAACACCTAGTGATTTAATATGAGTAAATATTTTATTATATTATAAAATCAAAATATTTATACTCGCACCATTGTATTTAGACTACGTTATAATGAGCTGAAATAAACTGAACTAAAGTTAATAAAAAGGCTTCTATCAACCAAAAAAAAAAAAACTATGCCAATGAATAATGTTGTTACTAATTCAGGATGATTAATAAAGTTTTATTAAGAGTTGAAATTGATATGAATTAAAATAAAATGAACTAAATTAAGCGAATAGAAATTAATAAAGCTTAGTTAGACTACTCGAATGGGCTACAGAACTACTTCCTTAGTCCCACAAATTCATTTATCGTTATAAGATTGCATTTGGTAGTTTTGAACTTCTGATTTCTCTTGTAATGTACTTTTTCATCAATAATTTAATGGAAAAATTAGAAATAATAATCCCAACTTTGTTGAATTTTGCCAGAATAATCCCAACTTTGTATTATTGTGGAATAATCCGAACTTTGAGGGTTCTTCTTTTTCATTAATCCCAATTACCGGTTACCTGTTGAAAAGGTTAATTTCTTTTTTTTTACATAAATGCCACATGTCAATAGCTAATTAGCCAAAAAAAAATTAAAAAAAAAAAATCTGAAACCCAAGGCCATTGCCCACCGAAACCCCAGCCACCACAACCCCCTCCTGCATCGGAAACCCACAACCCTTCTCCCGTCGTCCAGGCGCCGTTACTCATCCCATTGCCTACCGAAACCCCAACCGTCCTTCCCCCCGAACCACCACCTCAAATTTCCCCTGCTTCGTCTCCACCGCATTAAAATAGAGCAGCAGCCGCACCAACCACCAAACACCACCACCAGTTGTTCCTCTCACCTTCAATTATCTACCATCAACTCCCACTCTTCCACCAAACTGCATACAGCAGCGCAACCACTCCCGAAAACCCCAAAAACTCTTCCCTACTGCCGAAAAATCCTAGCCGCTTAGGATTTCGGGGTGGTGGGAGGAACGATTTGGGGTTTTTGGCAGTGGGGAGGGGTTTCATCGGTGATTTCGTGGGGAATGGGGGGTGATTCGGGGAGGGAGGAAGACGGCGACGTGGCGGAGGGGTTTCGCGTGGCTCGCCTGCGAGAAAGGGGCGGTGAGGGGTTTCTGTTTCTGTCTGATCCTAACTTCTCCAAGAACTCGGACTTGAGATTCTGATACTCCTATCGGCAAGCTGAGAACCTACACAATGAGAAGAAGTTAGCTAACCCCGGGGTGATCCGGGGATAACCACTCCGATGATAAAGTCAGAAAGTGTTTGGGAGAAGAAGATAAGTAAGAGAGAGAAAGTAGAGAAAGAGAGAGTGAGAGAGTAATTAATGCCCTCATTAATGAGGTCTTACCTACTATTTATAATAGTTTACCTTGACAGGTGGCTCTCATCCATGCAGAGCCTTTTGTGCCAAGTGTTGAGCTTCTGTTGCCACGTGTTGAATTTCGGCAGGCCGACATGTCTTCTTTCTGCAACATATCAACATCTTCTTATAATTATTAAAACCTGGTCGTGTGTTTTCACAAGATATCGGTCATGCCCAGATATCATCCCATACAATTAGCCCCCCAAGTGAGGACGTATGATCATTCATCATCGTGCTCAGTTTATATGAGTAACAAGCTGATCCTAACGAAACAAACTTTGGGTTCCACATCTCATTCTCCAGACTTTTCCTTATGCTGTAAATTTTATTGTAGCAACGTTTCTTGTACTCTGTCAAGTACTGCTTACTAACAAAGTTTTATTACTGATCTTGCGATCTTGGCGTTGTCACAATTCATTTTACTTGCTTGACTTGTATCCAGACAAATTAGCTTGTATATATATATATATATTTTTAAGCCCTATATTCTTTTGCTGAGAAGTTTTATATTTGCCTGCTATATTTAGTACTATTTATTATTACCTATGTAAGAGGACAATTTTTGTGCCGTAACGCCGTGTATTGCATTATTTGTATAAACTCCGTCTTCCTCCCCAAGTGACCTTGTGTACCGATAGCAGACAAGGTCTACTTGCTATAAAATACTTGGGAGCGAAAAACTCCGTTTTCCTCCCCAAGTGACCTTGTGTGCCGATAGCAGACAAGGTCTACTTGCTATAAAATACTTGGGAGCGAAAAACTCCGTTTTCCTCCCCAAGTGACCTTGTGTGCCGATAGCAGACAAGGTCTACTTGCTATAAAATACTTGGGAGCGAAAAACTCCGTTTTCCTTCCCAAGCGACCTTGTGTGCCGATAGCAGACAAGGTCTACTTGCTATAAAATACTTGGGAGCGAAAAACTCCGTTTTCCTCCCCAAGTGACCTTGTGTGCCGATAGCAGACAAGGTCTACTTGCTATAAAATACTCGGGAGCGAAAAACTCCGTTTTCCTCCCCAAGTGACCTTGTGTGCCGATAGCAGACAAGGTCTACTTGCTATAAAATACTCGGGAGCGAAAAACTCCGTTTTCCTCCCCAAGTGACCTTGTGTGCCGATAGCAGACAAGGTCTACTTGCTATAAAATACTCGGGAGCGAAAAACTCCGTTTTCCTCCCCAAGTGACCTTGTGTGCCGATAGCAGACAAGGTCTACTTGCTATAAAATACTCGGGAGCGAAAAACTCCGTTTTCCTCCCCAAGTGACCTTGTGTGCCGATAGCATACAAGGTCTACTTGCTGTAAAATACTCGGGAGCGAAAAACTCCGTTTTCCTCCCCAAGTAACCTTGTGTGCCGATAGCAGACAAGGTCTACTTGCTGTAAAATACTCGGGAGCGAAAAACTCCGTTTTCCTCCCCAACTGACCTTGTGTGCCGATAGCAGACAAGGTCTACTTGCTATAAAATACTTGGGAGCGAAAAACTCCGTTTTCCTCCCCAAGTAACCTTGTGTGCCGATAGCAGACAAGGTCCACTTGCTATAAAATACTTGGGAGCGAAAAACTCCGTTTTCCTCCCCAAGTGACCTTGTGTGCCGATAGCAGACAAGGTCTACTTGCTATAAAATACTTGGGAGCGAAAAACTCCGTTTTCCTCCCCAAGTGACCTTGTGTGCCGATAGCAGACAAGGTCTACTTGCTATAAAATACTTGGGAGCGAAAAACTCCGTTTTCCTCCCCAAGTGACCTTGTGTGCCGATAGCAGACAAGGTCTACTTGCTATAAAATACTTGGGAGCGAAAAACTCCGTTTTCCTCCCCAAGTGACCTTGTGTGCCGATAGCAGACAAGGTCTACTTGTTATAAAATTGAAGTGTAACCGTTTTTTTTTTTTTTTGAAGCGGGAAAATTAACACACGTGTCACAAATCCTGCCGTTGCTTTTTGAAATTGATTGTTGATTCAGGGCCGTTGGATTTCTGAACCGCCTTTCATTTCAATTGACTCTTCAGTTTTTCTTTTTAGATCAAAAATTCCGTCGTTTTTTTTTATCTCACTTTCATCCTCTTCCAAATTTTTCTCAATCGCAATTGCTCTCCAACAAAAAGTGCATTTAACGGATTCTTCCTAATTTCGGTGTACGCTTCTCAGTGTATTCAGCGCACTTTCCTTCTTCGTCACTTCTCACTTTAAGTCCACCGTATTAGCGACTTTTGTCGAAGGTATTGTCGTTCCTTAACCCCTTGATTTTGCATGTTTTGTTTTATTTTCTCATTTTTAAATTAAATGTCGGAAGATAGTGTTGAAGAGAATTTCCCTAACCTTAGTACTGCTAGGCGTCGTTTAATTAGGCAATCCTTAGGCAAAGAAACCGGTAGTAACCAGGGTAATTCATCTTCCCTTTCTGATAATATTGATTATCCATTTGAGACGTTATCTTCTGAAGAAGAGAAACGCGCCTTTATGATACATAGGACTATTGCTCATCGTGAAAGTGCCTTTCACCCTACTAACCCTGATATCCCTGCCGATATTGAAATTCTTGACGTTGAACCTGTTAGTGTCCGTTATCACTTACGCACCTTTACTGGGAGACGCTATTTTAATCAATACGGCACTAACGTTGGCAATATAGGTATAAACACCATGCCAAGGGTAAAGAGTACCAGTTATCAGCCTCGAGCTGCTGCCCGTGAAGCCGCTGAGGCCACCAAAGCAGCTAAGGCAGCTGAGGCCGCTAGGGCAGCTGAATCCAGCAAAAGACCTGGGCAAGGTCAGGTTGTAAGTTCTTCCGAAGAAGAACCTACGGACGATATCCCTGCAAACCCTATGGAAGGTCCGTCATCTCCAGTGCGCGATTCAGCCGTCAACTCAGTTTTAAGAGATGACGAGACTCAAGAAGACAGTGTCAACAATGAGAGTAGGGACGACATTGTCGACTTGACGGCTGAAGTTATTCAGGAAGAGAGTCTGGATGAGGGCTATAATTTCGAGACCAACGGAGCTGAATTCCGTCAACCTATTACCCTTGCCAAAGATGGAAAAGTGGCCAAGGCAAAGATAAGCGATGACTTTAGGAAAACGGCAATTGAGAAGGATTACTTCCACCGTGCTAAGAAATTCTTCAACTTACCTGACGGGTATGAGCTGTCGGTTCCCCCATCTGGAGCCTCGGTGTTAGATTTCCCAGCAGGTTTTGTGGCTGTTTACATGAAGCATTTAGACTTCGGCCTCCGTTTTCCTCTACACCCCTTTGTGGCAAAAATCTTAAAAGCCTGGAACGTCTGTTTAGTTCAGGTTACTCCTCCTACTATCTGGGCCGTTATTGCTACCATCTGGGTCATGTTATATCGAAACTATCCCCTAACCCTTAACGCTTTTAGGCGACTGATTACTTTGAAAAGAGACGGTCAGTCGGATGGGTGGTGGTCTTTGTATACTCAACCTCGCAAATACACCGTCCACCCAAAACTGACAAGTTGTAAGGGATGGCAAGTGAGGTTCTTCTTCATGTCGGTTCCTGAGGATTATCCTCTAAGAAGAACCTTTTTCCGACCTCATCCCCGTTTTGACTCAATCCCTGAGAGGGATCTTGGGAAACATGAAGAGAGAGCCGTTAATCATTTTGACGTCTCTGAGTTTGATGAAGGTGACGGCAAGGTCCGTATTGTTCCTACGGTGTGGGTGCCGAATGTAAGTTACATTCTGGGCAACGCGCCGTTATCTCGTGTCGGTCTGTGTTGGACTGACGATTATGGTACTGCTTATCGAATTTCTCTTCCTTCTTTTTCTTTCCTCTTTGTTGTGTTTTTTTTTTAAGATTATCTACATCTAACTGATTGAACTTACATTCCTTGTTCCCAGGTATTGACAAGTTGGACAACAAACAACTCGGCCTATCTTCTGACGGGAAAAGGGTTATCAGGCGCTGCCCCAAAGCTTCTAGCCCCTACGATACCCTTGCTTCCATTTGCGGCCGTGCTCCGGCTATCAGTGCTAAAAGAAGAGCTGAGATCATGGCTGATGATAACGCCAAGAAAAGAAAGTTAACACCTCTAGCCAATCGGCGAGGTGGAATTGTGATCTCCAGCCCTAGGCAACCTGAAGGGCGCGCCGAGAAGAAAAAAGATCAATCGGCGTCCGAGAAGACCCCGACTGCCAACAAAGCTAAAAGCCCTGAGGCTGTTGTGAAAAAGATTATTCAGAGTGTTGAGATCGAAGATCTCACTTCTGCTGAATCCCCTCGTCAACCTCAGGCAACCACCATAATTGCTCCTACAATGGTTGGGTCAGATTCCAGCATCCCAGCCCTGACTTATCGGTCCAATCAATGGATTGAACGTGTCTCTGGAAGGTTTCCAGATGAAGTTTTGAAGGGGTTCGCCGTCCCTCCTGGCCATTCCAGTGACCGTTGGCAACCTGCTATGGATGTCGGCCGGAATGAATCTATGATAACCGATGACCCAATGCAAGGTGGGAATCTCGGTTATCGGCTCTTGAGCAACCTGACGCTGCCGATGGACAGACCTGCTGGTCCAATCGGCCCCGTTGCTGCTGCTCATATGCATAACATGATGAAGGTATATATATATATATATATTTTTTTTATATTTTTATGTTGCGTTCTCGGTTTCCCTATTTTTACGATATATCTATTTTTGTAGGTCGTCATGTCTGGCACAGAGCTGGTTGAGATGTATCGTTACTATCAGGAGAAACATCATCAAGCCTCCGCCAGCGAGAGTGCCATGCAGGAAGTCATCAAAAATGCTGAAAAAGCTTTGGATGACTTGAAGAAAATAAAAGAGAAGGACGACAAAGAGATGTCGGAGCTGAAGATCAAGGCGGGGAGGGTCGCCAATCTCGAGCTAGAGGTGCAGAGTTTAAAGACTCAGATCACTGAGAAAAATAAGGCCATTGAGCGGCTTCCCTCAATTGAAAAAGATCTTCAGGATGCCAGAGTTAAAATTAAGAGCCTTGAAGAAAAGGTTCAAAAAATGGTAGCCGACAAACCTGGTATCCGCCGGAGAGCGGTTGGCCGTTATCTAGCCTCCAACGAGTTCTGCTCCAAACTCCAAGATCGTTTTGATGGAGGTTGGACTGCTGCTTAGAGATGTATTGCCCACGCCGCCGGTTGGAAAAAGGACGATTGGGCAAAAGTTGAAAAGGCTTTCGGCGAGGAAGCCTACAAGATCCCTTCCGGCTTTGAGGCGCAGCAATTTTCTGACGAGGACTTGTATAACCTGGCGCCAACTGCTGATGACGGCCCTAGCAACCCCAGCATTTTGGATTCCCCAGTGCCTGAGAATGCACAATCCTGAAGGGGCGGGCAGTCATCACCGACATCCTCTTGTGGGTCTTGTATCATTGGGCCTTACCAGCTGTAACTCTTTTATTGTCTTTTGTATGTATGAACATGTTTTTTGACAATGCTGTCTTATCGGCATATACCCCTTTTTTGTGGTGATGCCTGTCGATTGTCAATTTTATCTGCTGTGTAAACTTATTTTTGTTTTCGTTGTCTGCCAACTATCTACAAATTTCTACACTTTTTATCATAACTGTGTTGTTCTCTGCTTATCATTTTATAATCTGCTCGTACTTACAATGTTATGATAACTATATTGCCTTGCTATTTCAGCATATATAAAAGAACTCGCAAGAAATAAAAGTTTACCTGATAGTTTATCTGAAGTCCGACAACTTCCCATTAGAAACTTCTTAAAAAACATCAGCTTTTGAAGATATCTGATTTCAAGACCTCGGCTTTGGAAGACATAAGATCTTTATCAAACTTGCATTAAAATTTACCAAAGTATGACAGATATCATTACGTATTAAAAATTACCAACGTACTATGGATATCTATAAATACCATACCACTCCCTGCTCCCCTCAGTGTACATAGCTCGTTATGACTGCTCCCCTCAGTCATAACCGGTTGTTGGTGGTTCAGATTATAACATCGGTCACCTACTGCTTTGTTGTTTCAGCCAGTTAGGTACCCTCTCGGCGATCACATTCTGAGCTACGCCTCATATCGGCGTGTACCCGAATTGATTTGGCCGGTATTATACTTTGAACCAGCAACCTCATGAGTTAATGTATACAACTGATCAGGTTGTATAGCCGTTAACTTCATGGAAGCGGTTTTGAGCTGTCCGTCCCATTTAACGATGTTCTGTTAAATGGAGGATGCCTATTTCAATGCACATTGTCTGAATATTTCTTCATTCATCACCGATATCGTTCTTGATATCAGCTTCAAATAAAAATTGCTTATTACACGTAGTATTTCTTCAATACAGCTGAGTTCCATACATTTTTTAGAGGTGTCCCATCCGGAGTTTCTAGGTAAAACGACCCTTGGATGACGATATCTCTTATTCGATAAGGACCCTCCCAACTTGCAGTCAGCTTCCCATCTTCGTTGCCCTTACCAGTTGCTGCTGTTCTTCGTAGTACCAGATCTCCCACCTTTAACGGCCGATGAGATACCCTTCTGTTGTATGCTCTGGACATTCTTTCTTTAAACGCAGCTGACTTAACTGCCGCTTTCTCTCTTAGCTCTGGCAGGAAATCTAATTGTTGTCGTAAGAGTAGATCATTTTGGTCTTCACAGTAATGCTGAACCCTAAATGTCGGCAATCCGACTTCTGCTGGTATGACTGCTTCTGTCCCAAAAACCAAGTTATAAGGTGATTCACCTGTGGCTTCCCTTATTGTTGTCCTGTTTGCCCACAATATCTCTGGTATCAAATCTGCCCATAAACCTTTTGCATCTTCGATCTTCTTCTTTATTGCTGTTATGATTTGCTTATTTGCTGCTTCTGCCTGGCCGTTAGACTGTGGATGGCATACTGCTGCATAAGAAAACTTCACTTTATACATCATTAAGAGATCTTTGACTGGCTTACAGTCAAATTGGGTTCCATGATCAAAAACCATTGCCATCGGCAACCCAAACCTCGTGAAGATATTTTTCCATATAAACTTTTTCACCTCCGATGCCGTTATCTTCGTTACTGGTTCTGCCTCTATCCACTTGGTAAAGTAATCAATTCCCACTATCAGATATTTTCTTCCACCTGTGGCCGATGAGAACGGGCCTACTATATCCATCCCCCATTGGGCAAAAGGGATTGGGTTCAATATCGGAGTTAGACCATTTGGGGGTAAGTTGATAACTGGGGCAAACTTTTGACACTTCTCACATTTTTTAACATAAGCCACTGCATCTGCGTTCATTGTCGGCCAGTAGTATCCCCTTCTCATTGCCTCCCTGGACAAGGCTCTTGCTCCTAGGTGGTTACCACAGCTTCCCTCGTGTAATTCTTCTATCAACCTTGCTGATTCAAAATCCGTTATGCACCTTTGCAACGGCAGTGAAAACCCCCTTTTGTATAATTGGCCCTGGTACATAACGAACCACGCACTATCCTTCCGTAACCTTTTCAGCTCCCCTTTATCTGTTGGCCCTACACCATGAACGATGTATGCCAGTATTTTATCATACCATTGATCCCCCACTTCAACACAACAGACATCCGCCGACATCTCATCTATGCTTCTCTGCTTTAAAATCTCAACCATAACTGTTCTTTCCAAGTCATTGAAACTTGAACTTGCCAATCTTGCCAGTGCATCTGCTTGAGCATTTTTCAATCTCGGAACCAATTTGATCTCAAAGTACTGCAATTGAGCCGCTAACTGCTTCACCTTCTCCAAATACTTCACCATTGCCGGCTCTCGAGTCTCATACTCCCCACTAAATTGACTTGATACCAGTTGGGAATCAGTTGTCAAAACTAGCCGTTTTGCTTCTGCTGCTATTGACAACTGCATTCCGGCTATCGCAGCTTCATATTCGGCCTCATTATTTGTTGCCTTAAACTTAAATTTCATGGCGTATTCAAACATTTTTCCATCTGGAGCCGTTAACACAATTCCAGCCCCTGCCCCTGTTGCTGTGGCTGATCCATCAACTGATACCTGCCATGTTCCCAACTCCTCTTCTTCATCTGTGTATGTGGTTTCAACAATAAAATCTGATAATGCTTGAGCCTTAATTGACGTTCTAGGCTTGTAACTTATTTCATACTCCGACAACTCAACTGCCCATGCCAGTAATCTACCTGATGTATCCATTTTGCGCAATGATTTCTCTAAGGGATGATTGGTGAGAACTTCTATCGAATGCGCATCAAAATAAGGCCTTAACTTCCGGGCTGCCACTATTACTGCTAACGCCATTTTTTCTATCACTGGATATCTGCGCTCTGCCGCATTCAAAACATGACTGACAAAGTAAATCGGCTGTTGTTGTTTCCTCCTTTCCACTAACAAAACGGCTGCCACTGTTTTTGGCGACGCCGAGATGTATAACTGCAACACTTCTCCCTTCTCAGGCCTGGCAATTGTGGGAAGAGATCTAAGATGATTCCTCACTACTTCTAAGGAATCACTTTGTTCTTTTCCCCACTCAAATGCCTTATTCTTTCTTAGTACCATAAAAAACGGAAGTGCCTTATCAGCCGATTTGCTGATAAATCTGGTTAACCCTGCCATCCTGCCTGTTAACCTCTGTATATCACGAATGGTTTTTGGTTGTTTCATTTGAAGAACCGCATTCACCTTATCTGGATTCGCATCTATTCCCCGTTCACTGACCATGAAGCCTAGAAACTTCCCTGATCTCACCCCAAAAACGCACTTTTCCGGATTCAGCTTCATTTGATATCTTCTCAAAGTCTCGAATGTTTCCCTCAGATCTGCTATATGGTCTTCTTTGTTCTTACTCTTTACTATTGTATCATCCACATACACCTCAACATTCCGTCCCTTCTGCTTCTCAAAAATCTTGTCTACCAACTTCTGGTAGGTTGCCCCTGCATTTTTCAACCCAAACGGCATTGCCTTATAACAATATACACCACCATCTGTTATAAAAGCCGTTTTATTCCTGTCAGCCTTATGCATGCTGACTTGATGATATCCTGAAAATGCATCCAGAAAACTAAGCATGGCATGACCAGAGGTTGAGTCTACTAATCTGTCTATCCGGAGTAGTGGGTAGCAATCCTTAGGGCAAGCCTTATTCAGATCTGTGAAATCCACACACATTCGCCACTTCCCTGTCGGCTTTCTCACCATTACCACATTTGCCAACCACTCTGGGTATGTACAAGGCTCAATGAACCCTGCCGCTAAGAGCTTATTCACCTCAGCCTGGATTGCTTATATCTTCTCAGTTGAGAAATTGCGCTTCTTCTGCCTTATCGGCCTGAACTTTCTATCAACGTTCAACTTATGCTCCATTACTTCTGGATGTATTCCCGGCATCTCACTGGCCGAGAACGCAAAGACGTCGGCATTTTCACGCAGCAAGCTTATCAGGTTACACCTAGTGTCCACATCCATATCAGCCCCAACCTTCACTGTCCTACTCGGGTCACCTGGTTGCAGTTCAACTTGGGCGGTTTCTCCCCCCGGTAAAGGCCTTGGTGTTTCCTCAAGTCTTGCATCAAAGTTTTTCATGGTTAAATCCTGAGCTGTTGGCTCACTTTCTCTTTTTGGGTTGCTCGGCACCGTGGCATTACCAACCGGATTTTTCAGAGCTGTCACATAACAAGCTTTTGACATAACTTGCCCTCCATACACCTTCTCCACAGCACCCAGGTTTGACACATAGGCTATTGCCAAGTGGTAAGTTGACACAACAGCCTGCATGTCATGAATTATCGGTCTGCCGATAATTGCGTTGTAGGCCGATTTGACATCCACCACCAGAAACTCTGCCATCACATCTCTTGCCTGTGGTCCATCACCCATCCTTAACGGCAACACAATACTCCCTTCTGGCCTCACTGTTGACCCATTAAACCCAATCACAGGGTACGATACCGGCTTCAGGTATTGCCTTCCTATATTTATTTCACTAAATGCCTGCATAAACAACACATTCGCTGAACTGCCTCCATCCACCAGCACTCTTTTGATGTCTGCCCCATTGATCTTGGTTATCAGAACTAATGGATCATCGTGCGGGAACACCACACCTCGTGCATCCTCTTCTGTGAACACAACTTGGGGTATTGATGCCGGCCGAGGACGGTTATCCACATCCAAAGCACAAACCAAATGACGGTGCTCCGCCAAATGCTTCCTTGCCCCACTAATCGTTCCTCCATGAATCGGTCCCCCCGTTATCACATCTACCCTTCCTGTAGATAACGGCGGTATTCCTGCATCCCCTTGTCGGACTATCCTTCCTTATGTTCTTTCGGGCCTTGCTTCTATCTGTTGCCTCTCAACTGCTTGTGCCGGTTGCTGGTTTCTGCCAGCATTCAACCGGTATTGTGTTAGGTGCCCTTTCCTGATCAACTCTTCAATGTTGTCCTTCAACTGTGTACACTCCTCCGTATAATGTCCCACATCCCTATGGAACATACAATATTTCTTTACATCCCTTGGCCTTGCCTTCATGGGAATCGGTCTTGACCAATCTTCTCTGTTCTGGTTTACTGAGTAGATTGCTGCCCTTGGTGTATTCAAGGGGGTGTAAGTGTTGTATCTCATCGGCAGCCTTGCCGGTCTGGTATCTTGCCGACTTCCTCCTCCCCTTCCTGGGGCAGGAGCTCTCGGCCTGCTTCCTCCAGATGAGGTCCCCCCATACTGACTTTGCCCCTTTCCGGCAACCACATGCCTGCTACTCGTCTTCATCAGCTCTTCGCTCTTTATGTAATCATGAGCTTTACTGAACGCCGCTGCCAATGTCGGCAGGCTCTTCCTTGTAAGATATCTTTTAAAATCCGAATCAACCAACCCATTCATCAAAGCCATCACAGCTATTTCCTGTTGCAATTTCGGAATGGTGTTTGCTTCATTGTTAAATCTCCTGATGTAATCCCTCAATGATTCATCCGGTTTCTGCTCCACAGCCATCAATTCTCCAGAGGTTCTCTGCCTTACGCTGTTACTGACATACTGACCTACAAACATCTCAGTCAGTCTTTCAAAGCTATCTACTGATCCAACTTCAAGGTTGTTAAACCAATCGGCTGCAGCCCCAATCAGAGTTGTCGGAAAGACTTTACACCAAACTGCGTCCGAGTTAGTGTACAGCATCATGTGTCCCTCATAAGACGTTATGAATCTTGCCGGATCCCCCCTTCCATCATACCTACAAGTCGGCATTTTCACCTTCTCCATTGGCTGATCTAAGATGTGCTGGGCAAATGGGGATGCCCTTAACTGCACTACCGTGCGTACTGCTTGACCCTCTACTTGCGAGCTTCTTTGCTGCCGAGTTCTGGTACTCGCAACATGACTCGAGGATTGCTCATCCTGCCGTGATGTTGTATGCGTCCTTACTGACGACTCATGTCGGGGTCTTCTCGACGAGTTCTCAAACTGATTATACTGTTCTTCCTGGTTACGGTGCAATGTTCCTCTATCTGCCTCAGCAGCTTCTTTTTCAGCCCGTGCTGCCTCGGCCTCCTTCCTCTTCCTACTCATTGCACTCATCACTCTTGCGGCTGTTTCCAACTCGTCTGGAGTGAATGCCGCCATAGGATCCTCTGCCTCTCCTCCTCCTGCAGGGGGGTTATCGGCATATGGAACTGATTACCCTCTAGGGTATGGGTTTCATCTACTATCTCCACCTGGGGTTGTCCTACTGGTATTCCATTGTTTCCGGCCATGATTATTGTTGTTGTATATATATTTTGTGTGAGGTTCTTAGGCGATAGAAGTGATCAACTGCCCCCTCCTTCTAGCGCCAAATTGTTTCTGTCTGATCCTAACTTCTCCAAGAACTCGGACTTGAGATTCTGATACTCCTATCGGCAAGCTGAGAACCTACACAATGAGAAGAAGTTAGCTAACCCCGGGGTGATCCGGGGATAACCACTCCGATGATAAAGTCAGAAAGTGTTTGGGAAAAGAAGATAAGTAAGAGAGAGAAAGTAGAGAAAGAGAGAGTGAGAGAGTAATTAATGCCCTCATTAATGAGGTCTTACCTACTATTTATAATAGTTTACCTTGACAGGTGGCTCTCATCCATGCAGAGCCTTTTGTGCCAAGTGTTGAGCTTCTGTTGCCACGTGTTGAATTTCGGCAGGCCGACATGTCTTCTTTCTGCAACATATCAACATCTTCTTATAATTATTAAAACCTGGTCGTGTGTTTTCACAAGATATCGGTCATGTCCAGATATCATCCCATACAGTTTCATTGGTGGATTCAGGGTGTCGGGGTGGTGGTTTCATGGGGAATGGGGGGTGTTTTGGTGAGGGAGGAAGACAGCTACGCGACGGATATTGTTTCTCACGGCTGACCGGCGATAAAGGAGTGGCAGGCTGGGCAGTGGGTGGTGGTTAGGGTGGGCTGGTGGGGGAAGAGGAGGCTGACTAGTGGTTGGTGATTTTTGAATTTTTATTTTTTTTTAATTTTTTTTAAAGATTTGGACCCATCAGGGCTTGACACGTGTCAAGTGACCTGATATAATAGGTAATTGACTTTTGTTGACCGGTTAGGGATTGAAGAAAAGAAAGACCCCAAAGTTCGGATCATTCTACTATAATCCAAAGTTGGGATTATTCTACCAAAATGTATGAAAGTTGGGATTATTATTTCTAATTTTTCCTAATTTAATTTAACCCTAGAAAAAAAAATGAGATGGAAATGAAATTGAGGATTGTATGATGGATTTCCAAATTCAAGTTATGGGCTACGAGTATTTTGCATAAGTGTATAGTATTGAGTAAATTCACTTCCAAATGTTTTCCATCCCAAAACAACCAAATTGAGTCAAATCCATTTATTTGAAATGAAACACATTACTTAATAGGTATTAGTTTTTTTTTTTTTTTTTTTTTTTTTGAACTATTAATAAGTCAATATTGAACTACTAATTATCGGTTTCAATGATTAAATTTAACCTGTTTAAATAGCACATTTTTTTATTTGAGAGATTTGTTTCTATAGACTTATAATACATCAATTAATACCTATCATATTTAATCAAGTTTATTTTGAGAAAACACACAAAGAAACAGAAGGATATAGGGAATCTCAAATTTAAGATAATTTGTGAAAAATTCAAAACCACTATGCTCACAAGAGAAGAATAATCTAGGTCAAGTCCCACGGTATTCCAGACACAAAGCAACAACCATTGATGATCAATGGAATAGAGCATCAAACTAAAACCTAATCAAAGAATGCAAATAACTGATGTAATTCGCAATAACATAGCTCCATATATCCCAGATACAAATTCAGTAACAAACATTCTAACATATTATTCAACATCCCGGATTACAAGTAGTTACTAAGTTGACAAATACCTCATTGATGACATGTTACAGTGCAGGCGCACAACAAAATGGGGAGGTAAATGTCTTCTTATCACTTTTCGCCCAAGAAAAGGGCTTTGACATACAAAAATCATGAACAACCTCCTCACTTCCCTGTCTCTGGTGACAACAGCATCAGTTTTACAGGGTTACAGCTTCTCATGCAATAACACCAGCAGATATTTGCAAATATACTTTTTAATCATCTGAGGCCTTTGGAGAGTTTTCTGGAGTCTTCAGTTCAGTAGTAGCAGGCTTATCCTTGTGAGCTGAAACTGCTGAGGAAAATTCTTCCATAATCGAGCCATCTTTGAACTTCAGTGCAAATGTTGAGAGCCCATCCTTGCCTTCTGTAGCGATATTCACACAAGCAAAGGTAATGCCTTTTTTGTCCATCTTTGTGAGCTTCATATCAGGAAAAAGACTTGCATTCAGAATCAATCTCAAATTCCCTTTAGCTCGCATCACCAACCGAGCTTTCTGAGTTTCCCCTTTTAGGACGTTCAATTTTACCTCTCCTTTACCGCGTTCTTTCCATCCACCATCAATAAACTCGAAAAGAGCAGAATCAGCATTAAAAACGGTTTCTTCGTTCTCTTCCCCTGTTTCTGTTGGTACCTCTGGCATAGAACGAAATGTGGAACTTTCAGTCTTGGTCCCAATGGATGTCCCTGTCATCACTGAACCAAAAAGGGGGGTACTACCATTAGTTGGGGCGCCAAAACTGAAGGTAGGAAGAGATGCCTGTGAAGGAGACCCATCTTTTTGAAGCGAGCCGAAAGAGAAAGTAGAGGTTGAAAATCCAGTGCCCATAAGGCCAGTAAACGCATTTTGGCTGTTTGAAAGTTGTTGAAATGAACTCAAAGCAGCACCACCATTCCCACTTGCATCAGGTTTTTCATTGTCATTTGTGCCATCATTCTCACCCTTGGTACAATCAGCTTGTATTTCACCAGCTTCACTTGTTTTTATAGCACTGTCATTAGCTTCTCTCTCATCACTTGGCTTGGGCTCAGCAGCAGCAACATCAGCAGCTTGCTCAGGTTGACTAACAACATTTGTTTGCTTAGTGAGTGCTTCTTTCTCCTTATCTGCATTAGATTCTGTTGTGGCCTCATTAGGTGTCTCTTTTGGTTCTACTTGTTTCACTTGAGTTTCTGATTCTGAGTTAGCATCATCTTTGGTATCTGCATCTTCACTACCTGTTTTGTCTTCAGCAGTCTGCGCTTCTGCAGTAGCAGGAGCAGGAGCAGGAGCAGGAGCCGGAGCAGGAGCCGGAGCTGGAGCTGGAGCTGGGGGGACCAATCGAATTCCGGCAAAAGGATTTGATGAGGGAGCAGAGGGTGTTGTAGAAGTTTGCTGACGACGAACTTTCACTATTCTTCTCGTGGCCAATACATCCTCAGCTGCTTTCTTGAAAGTTCCTGATGGTTCTTCGGATTCTTCCTCATCATCAAGACCAGGATTGTCTCGAGATAATTCTCTACCAGCAGCTCTTTTCTTAGAAGGCTGATTATCATCACCCATTGGAGATAAAAGAAATACCAATAAGAGAGAAAGACTGCTGAAAAGAAATTCGAGAAAGGAGTCAAATATAGCACTGCACATGAACAAGACAAAGACTGCTGCAGAAACTCGAGACTACAAAAGGCATGACATTAGAAAATAGTCAAACCTTTAAAACTAGTCGTATAATACCCATCAATTGATCCATCCACAAGCATTAAAAAACCAAGAAAAAGTTACCTTCAACTTTAAATAGCATAAGAAATTTATAAAGTAAACTACTCTTACTCTCAACACTTCCTAACAAAAAATTACTTGTCCAGTGATAATAACCTCACTGGACAAGTAAGCATCAATATCTATAGAAACAGAGGTTCTTTACTATAATAACCTCACTCAATCCAAATCTAGTCCCCCCCCCCCCCCCCCCCTCCTCCCCTCAAACTTTCATCCAGCAAACACGATAAACAAAACACCTGTTCAATGTTAACCACTGAAACCTCCACCAACAATCATATAACAGATTCCTGCCAGTTTCTAAGAATCTCCTACTTGGTTTTTTTTTTTTTACTTAAAGCGTAAAGAAAAATTGGATGAGCCAGCTATTCCATTTTTGGTAACAAAAAAATTGTATACCTCGCTATCTCAAGTCATGAGCAGCTGTTAGTTAAGGCACAAAAGTGGGCAATGATGGTCAATAGAAATTTGAATCACACATTCTCGGACCCAGGTCAGCGGAGATGAGAAGGCAATTCCAAAACTATGAACAAAATTGCTCAATTAACAGACAACTATTCAGATGCTAGTTGAAGACTAAGTTCAAATAAGATAAGTCCAGGAAAAATAAGGTCATATGAGTGATTAAATAGTAAAAATTAACAAGGGCTACCTAAGTTCAATTTATGACTAAAATAAGTTCTTATAAGATAAAGTCAAATAAGTTCAAACAGGTTAAGTATAAATCAAATGAATATATGCACCCTAAAGAAAATTCAGCCAAACACCCCCTCCCCCCACCCCCACAATATATATATATATATGTAATTAAAAAAAAAAAAAAGAAAAAAAAAAAAAAACCTTCCAGAACATGTCTATTAACTGGATAACTCAACTATGTTGCATATTTTAGGGTTTAAATAGGCCCACTGCCCACATATGATGCACTAATGAAGAGAACCCATTGAAGAGAGGTATGCTAAAAAAGACGAAACTTTTAAGCACCATGTGAACCCATAGGGTGCTGAACACACAAGAGTCGATGTAGCTTTTGAGCACCACAATAAAAACAAGGGTGTATGACAGTACGTTACAAGCAATCAAAAGATAGTGAATAGGATTAGAAGTATAGGATTCATAATTGACGTGATAGATTTAATTACTAGGGAGGAGTGTGGTAAATTGGTAATAGGGAGAAGGTGGTAAAATGAAATTTTGGTAAGCTAGCTATAAATTTTCAGCTTATTTCCATCCCAAACTAAACACAGGGGAGGAAATTTTGTAAATGATAACAAATTCCCAATTTCAATCTTTAAACCCCAAACTAACATCACCATAAAATTTCAGTGATAAACTTTAAAAACCGGAGAATGTCAATGTTTCCTTCATCAAACATAAGCCATAAGGACCATAACCAATATACCAATACCTTGAGATGTAATCAACTATTTAATCATATAATCAACAAATCAAGAAAACCACGCTAGAGAAATTAAATCTAGTCCAGCACCAAACTTTAAGCTAAAACTATTAGCAACCACAGAATGCTTAGACCCAAGATATATATACCAGCACAAACACTTCAAAGTCCATACTTCACATATTTCTTGATATTGTTTAAGCATGCAGAATAAGGCCATGACACAACCACACATACTCGAGTACAACCTAAGCACTTCCTTTGTTAACCCAATGCAATACTCTGTAACTAGCTAACCTTAGGAAAATTAATTTGCTCTATGTTTAAACAACCTTGAATTTGACAGTTAAGTTTTGATCAGGTGGGAATTGAAGTGGGTGAATTATTTTTATCTTTCCTCAGCCCACTTTTATTCATACGTTTGTTTGCATTTTGACCATTTATTTTTGTTCAAATAAGTTATTAATTGAAGTAAAAAAAAACCATAATCTTACAAGCAAACCTAATAAAATAAATTAATGACATCCACGGATTATAGTCAATACATATTAGAAAAGAAAATTAATAAATTTCAACCACTAAATCCAATCGTAACCTATTCATCTCAAATTAATGTAAAACAATTTCACATTATTAGATTCTAAGACGGCCTTCTATGTTGAACAGTTGAAGGGATTCAGAATCTCAATAGCAAACATTTAACAACTCCGTATTCAATTCAAGGGAGGATGAAAATCTTTCAGACATCTTTCTTGCCATACGTAACAACTTAAAATTAGACTTTCCCTATTACAAAGACCCAATTCACTACTTCATTATTGCGTGCGATGCAAAATAGGGAAGCGTGTGCATGCTCTATTTCCAACCACCACACAAAGTCAATAGAACAAAAGGGTGAGGCAATGGGTGATAAATAATACGAGTAGTCTTTTAACTCAAATACGAATTCGAAAAACGATCCCTCAAAAGCTCATTTAAACAATGGATAGATGGTACCATATATATCATAATTACAGAACCAACAAGAACAAGATGACATCGAAACTAGATGAGCTACAAGCCTACATATTTCATTTTCAATTTATTTTTCATCTGTTGATAATAAACAATCGAATCGCATAAAGAACAAACTAGGTTAATTTTTAAAATAATAATTTAAAAAAAAAAAAAAAAAAAAAAAAAACACCCAATTCTCAGCAACACCAATAATGAAATGGTAATAACAAACACCCCCAAAATTCACCAATAATTTCAATTTTCTGTCACTTTAATCAAATTTCAATAAAAATTCCTATCAACCATCAAACCCCACAAAATATTTAACAAACAACAAGCAAAATCAAGCATAGAAATACAAACAATTTTAAAAAGCAAGTTTAAACATTGAATCTCCTAACTATACTAAGCAATTCAATAAATGGGCAAATTTCATCAATAAATTCCGAATCAATAAATTGATCTCAATATATAAACATGGCTAAAACAACAAGCGATTAAAAATCACATAAAAATGAGAACTGGAATAAACGATAATAGTTAAAATACAAAGAACCTTAGGAATAGAGGAATCTACGCCGGTGCCGGTGTTCAAGGAATCCGGCGACGTGAGCGGCGGTGACGGTGACGACGGCGGCGGCGGCAGAGTGATGGAGAGTGAGCAGAGGAGAGAGAAATGAGGCTTTTAGTTGTGAGTAGTGACGCTAGGGTTAGAATCTGGAACTCGATGCTTGAAGAAGCATTGATGGGGTGTAATAAGGTGCACCGTATTATCCTGTTATACCCACTAAAATTAAAGGCTTAAGGGGTTAATCAATAATCAATAATCAATCAATTAATAACTCTACTATATACTAAAAGACACGTCAGTAATGACACATGTCAATTTCTAAGAAAACTTTTAAAATAAAATGATATAGAATACATAATATATACTAAAAGACACACCACCAATGTCACATGTCATTTTCTGACGTGTCCTAAAAAAAAAAAAAAAAAAACTTTTGAAATAAAATGATATAGATACACCCAGAATATTTTCTTCTAAAATTTAGGAAAAAAAATCGTAGAATAATATATTTGCCAACTTAATTAGGTATCTAACCGTATCTTTCTATAAATTCTTATACAAATAATTATTTTAATGTATATAATTATTATCTATAGTAAGAAAATCATGAATATATATATATCTTTCAACATAACATAATTAGTGAATGAAAAATTTTGAAATGTGAAATAAAAAAAAGATTATATGCCATCAGGGTTTAAAATAAAAGAAAGTTTAAATTAAAAATATAATATGTAGTCATAAAAAATTAAAAATAGTAGTAGTATTTTAAGTTGCTTAGTTTGGGATTGAATAAAAAATAGATTATGGACTAAATTATTTTTTATATTTAAATATAGTTTTAAATTGATACTCCATAATAAAAAGTGAAAAACCGTGCATGGCACAGAGTCTAACCTAGTTTAGCAATATTTAGGGCCTTTTTTACTTCAGCTTATTTTTGTTGATATGATCAGATTGTCTGATTTGACCAAGTTTTGATTTCATGAGAGAAATATTGGTGCATAAGGCCTATGTATATGGCATGCAAATAGGATGTCATTGCTGTAAGATTTTATTTGTTAGAAATGCTTTATGCATAGGATTTTATTTGTTAGAAATGCTTTATGCTTTATGCATAAAATTTTATTTGTTAGAAATGCCCAATGTAATGTTTTTTTTTTTTTTTTTTTTTTTTTTGCCTTTTTTTCAACCGGGAAAAGCATAACATTGATGATAAAACCATCTAGGCGCATAGGGTCTATGTGTTTCACATACACATAGGAGGACAATCTAGGGTTTTTATTATTTTTTTCTCTCTTAATGGTTCAGTGTTATATTTTTGTATACTATTATGCATGTATTGGTTCTTTCTGCCATTAAATTTTCCACCAATGCTTTTTCTCATGTTTCCATTATTCACAAAAATGCTATCCTAATTGTTTCATTGGAACATAGACCGTGTACGTCAATACTTCTCCCTTAATATAAGCCATCTCATGTGTAATTTGAATATCAACATGGTGTGATGAAGTATTAAAGTATATAAATTGATACCAAGCCCATGGTTGAGACTTTTAATGGTTGTAATGTACTCTAGGCCATTTTGAATGCCATGTAAAGGGGAATGCGAAAATGCACTAGACCACATGAATATCATATATGACGAGATTGAAAAGGATCTTACATGTGAGGGGAAGTCTATATACTTTGTTTCAAATGAATTAACGAAGAATATTGAAAGATTGAATGATGATGATGATGATGAATGTCTAGCTGATGAAGACCGCTTTAGATCAATAAGAAGACTATTCTAAATTTCTAATACTGCTATACTAGGCTTACAACATACTCTAGACAAAGGGCCTGTTTCGATTTACTTAAAGTAACTGAACTGAACTTAACTAATTGGGGTTGAACTGAAGTGAACTGAACTTAATAGAGCTGAATGAAGTGAATTGTTTATGAGAATAGGAAATTAGGAATTGAATTAAATTGAACTGAATTAAAATTAAGCTGAATAGAACATGCCCTAAATCTGTTGGGCACAAACAAAGTACGAAATCAGATCAATTATCTTATTTCGTTAGCTTAATTAGAGTCTACAAGTTGCTAACATGAATAATTAGATTAAGAGAGATGGTCATTGGGCCTTAGATGTACTTAAGACCGTGCTGTGCATAAACTAATGATTCCTAGCTAGAGTATCTAACACATGTAGTTTCATATATTTTCATATTTTGCTCACTTAATGTAGATGCACGGTCCAAGAAAATACGGATAATATAATGCAAAAGTGTGTGTGTGTGTTTTTTTTCCCCTCTCAATAGGAAAGAAAATGTGATTGTGAAAGAAAATTGGCTGGTCAGTCTAAAAAGTACTAGGGGCAAGAGAGGATATGTAAAAATTAAAGTGAAAATAACAAATACTCCGTAATAGACTAATAGGTACTAAAAGAAATATGAAGTATATCAACAAATCAACAATCGATACTCGTATTAATTATGAGGAATGAGTGAACGACTCAAAACTTAATGTAAAAAAGCCTTCAAGAAACATACGAAGTATGAAATATACAATATAATTGTCCATTTATAACTTTACCTATGATGTAAGGGAATTGAAGGTATTGACTATTGAGAGTTATGTTGATTAAGAAGGTGAACCCTAATTTCTTATTTTATTTTTTAAATCATTTTCTTTATAACAAAAGTAACTTATTATATTAATAATGAAAAAACAGTTGTGCAAATTTAAAGTAACTAGGGCAGCTAACGCGCGCGTCAAAGCTAGTCATATCTAGAATTTTTTTTTTTTTTTTTTTTTTTGGTTTGGCTTTTAAATCACAAATTTAGTTAAATTAACCATAAGAGAAGTTTTTTTTTTTTTTTTTTTTTGGCTTTTAAATCACAAATTTAGTTAAATTAACCATAAGAGAAAATATATAAACACCTATATTTAGGAGGTATAAATGTTCAAGATAACTAACATTAAAAACAAAAAAAGTAAATAAATATTTTAGAAGGTATAGTTGTCTAAACATTATTCATTAAAATTAACTTGTATATATTAATGAGGGTATGTATGTAAATACACATTTTGAAGGGTATAATTGGCATTACACTAGCTAGTCATATCTAGATTTTTTTTTTTTTTTTTTTTGGTTTGGCTTTTAAATCACAAATTTAGTTAAATTAACCATAAGAGAAGTTTTTTTTTTTTTTTTGGTTTGGCTTTTAAATCACAAATTTAGTTAAATTAACCATAAGAGAAAATATATAAACACCTTTATTTAGGAGGTATAAATGTTCAAGATAACTAACATTAAAAACAAAAAAAGTAAATAAATATTTTAGAAGGTATAGTTGTCTAAACATTATTCATTAAAATTAACTTGTACATATTAATGAGGGTATGTATGTAAATACACATTTTGAAGGGTATAATTGGCATTACACTATTCATAAGAGTAGCTTTTCACTTTTTATAAGGTAGGGATATAAGGTAGGGATAATGATAAATATTTATATAGTGGTAAGTTTGCTTTGCCTTTAATTTCAGTTTCTATTTTATTTTAGAGATTGATATCAATTGATACAAAAGAAATAATGATTCTTGATTTTGTCTAGTTATATGATTTTATTTATATCAATCTATACTCCGTAATTCGTTACTCTGTATCAATCAACATCTTTAGTAATACAATCATATCAAAACCATCATTTTTTTTTAGTAACAATAGATATTTAGTACCTATGCAATTATAATTAAGATATGAAATTTGTTGCATTTTGTTAGTCATATAATGTCATCAAATTCATGTATGCTTGTAAAAATTGTTGTACTGTCCATAACACAGTAGTAATCGGACTTACACAAATAGTTTAATCTAGAAGTTATTGTAGGTTTTTAATAATAATTTTCAATTTCAATTAATGTGTTTGAAATACCTAGGAAAACATAAGGAACATTTATTTGTTATCTTAATGACAAAGATGGAACATATATCACCATATTAACTTCTTTCATTAATAAATTAATGTTGTAAAACAAAGCTAGAAAATCAACAAGTTATATAGCTCTCTAAAATAAAAAATAAAGAAAAAAGGAAGCTATAAATTAAGGGGAAGCACAAACAACATTTTTGTTCAATTAACTCATACTTGTTTATGCAAAGAAGTTCTAATTATTGTCCATTAGTCGTACAACCATTAAATAAAAAACCATGAGCTCTTCAACAACAACAGATAGACGTTCAGCAGGATATAAACCTAACATTTGGAATCTTGAGTTTCTCAAGTCTTTGAAGAGAGATCATTATGCATATCAACAGGTAATTTTTGTGATTTTGTGGTAAAAATAGTGAAGATTGCTTGATGTGGTATGCCTAGAGGTAAAGTATAGATTATCATAACTGGTGTGTCATCGATTAAGGGGTTAGTACGTCAATAAATCCAGTATGTGGGAAAATTCGTCATATTAGTACAAAATTATATGTCAATAGGCCATACGTATATGTGGTGCGAATTGGTTATAAGTTTATAACTTGACTATACTTCATCTTCAACCTTATATAACAATTTAGGCTAATTCTTTATTATCTGCTTAATTAATATAGGATGATTATGAAAACATAATAAAGAGGCTAAAATGTGAGGTGAAGAATTTGATGGTTAATGAAGATTTGAAACCCTTAATGGTTTTCAAGATAATCGATGAAATTCAACGACTAGGTCTTGAAAATCATTTTGGCGAAGATATAGAGAGTGCACTACGTAGATTGGCATGCAAATTTGGTGATTTGGAACTTGATCTTCATGCTACTGCTCTTGGGTTCAGACTTTTCAGGCAAAATGGAATTTTTACGTCTCAAGGTATGTTTCCTTTTAAATAACTGCAAATTTAAGTTTTATTCAGTAATAACTTCGAAAAAGCGTCCGATAATAAAAAAAAAAAAAATGTGTACAAGTGTTGATAATGCTTTCTTTGTTAATATTTAATTTAAAACATCGGTCATCATAAAGTGTCCAATTGTGCTGACAACATAATCAATTATTTGTATACTTACAAGTTTCAACATGTTGTTTATTGAGCTAAGACCAAAATACATTAGATCGGATTGGGAATCAAGACTTGGAGACTGCACCATTTTATAATAGGACAACCAAACTAATATAATTGGTCCAACCAAAACCCGGACCACACTAGTTTTTTTTTTTTTTTTTTTTTTTTTTTTTTAATAATATATATATATATATATATATATATATATATATATATATATATATATATATATATATATATATATATATATATATATATATATATTATATATTATATTTTTTTTTTCAAAACATAGAAGTAGGTCAGTAACTACCTTATACTAATTTATAAAGAGTTTTGGAATAGACTAAACCGAATTTTAGAAATTTAAATCTTCAATTTCCTAGTATTAGAACTACAATGAATTTTTTTTTTTCTTTTTTGACGAATACATACGCTATAATTTACAACGTTTATGTACTCGTATTAGTTATTTTCTCTTCTCAGCATATTATTGTTGTTGAATAATGTGCCTTTTTTTCCTTGTAATTAAAATGATTTCCTTGGATTTATTTGGTATGAGAAACAGACATTTTAAGCAATTCATGGATGAAAACGGCAACTTTAATCCCTCATTATGCAATGACAACGAAGGAATGAAAAGTTTGTACGAAGCCTCACACCTTGGATTTGAAGGGGAACATCTATTAGATGAGGCCAAAGCTTTCACCAAAGAGCACTTAATTAATAGTTACAAACTTGAGGATAAAAAGATTGTTGTTGATGATGATGTGAACTACACATTAGAGCTTCCATTACGATATAGAATGCCAAAGCTCGAAGCTAGAAACTTCGTCGTAACTCATCCTAAGGATGATGAAACGGCCTTGCTCGAACTTGCCATGCTCGACTACAATAGGGCACTATTTATGCATCAACAAGACCTCCAAGAGTTGGCTAGGTAAGCTCTTCACAGTTTTATAATTAGGATGATACATACCATAAATCTCTACACAACTACATAATTACAAGAAAATACAAGTTTATCACCTTGATAAATACGGTAGATTTTGAGTGGCAAAACTGTAAATACATAAATCATTTTTTTTAATATATAAATGGGCCTACAAATAATATAAATTCGAAATTATTAGGTTGATTGAACATATTTGTTGATTTATTTATGATTTTATCATTTGATAAACAAATTTGTTTATCAATGTGATAAACTGGGACTTCCTCCTTAATTACTGTGTGAATTATTTTTTGTAGGTGGTGCGTGGAACGATCTTGAGCTATCAGAGAAGTTGAGCTTTGCGAGGGATAGACTGATGGAGTGCTTTTTTTGGGGCATAGGCACATTATCTAAGCCTGAACTTAGCTCCGGTCGAAAGGCTTTAACTAAAACCTTTAAATTCATCACCATTATTGATGACATCTATGATATTTATGGGACCATTGATGAACTTGAGCTCTTTACCAATGCCATTGAGAGGTTTGTGAGATCTCTTTTACAGTGTCCTTCATTTTTTTTTTTAGGAAACTACATGCCTAATCCCTGTATTAGTGTTAGTCTACACATATGCACACGACACTACAATTGAGTACAATTTAAAATACGGTTTTTTCACCATATACTCATGAGTTTTTTTGTTTATTCACCATATACTCTTGAAAATTTTCAAATTCACCATATACCCTTAAAATTTTTCAAATTCACCATATACCCCTAATGACAACAAGATGAGTGGAATTTGGTTCATTATTCATTGAAATCATCTTAAATCTCTCTCCCTCATCCCTGAAACCACTCCTATGCTTTCTCCAACCCCCGAAACCACTCCAAATCTCCATAGTTATATCCGTATAATTGATTTTGAAGATGAGAAAAAGAAATTTGGGGTAGTGTTTAGGGGTGGAAAAAGGAATATGAGTGGTTTTAATTTGGGGACAGGGAAATATATTTAGGGTGCGGTTTCGGATCATAATGAACCTTAATGAATCATTAGTTATCAAGGGTATGTGGTGTATTTTTGTGAAAACTCGAGAGTATATGGTGAATAAACAAAAAAATCAGGGGTATATGGTGAAAAAATCATTTAAAATATATATGTCAACAGAAAAGTAAGGTCCGGTTATTCTATTAATTTTATATACGGAGTAAATAAAAAATTTAACAGAAAAGTAAGGTCCGGTTATTTTTTTTTTGAAAAACGACAGGGATTGAATTAAATTAGATCAAGGTCCGTCAAAATCATAAGGCTTAGGGGAAAGGACCACAACAAACAAGTTCATCACAACCCCTAAAATCCCACCTTGCCACCAAATGGGCTAAGGTATTCGCCGCCACTTTTTACATGAGAAAAAGAACATAAATACTTGTACAAATGCTTTTATTTGGGTCTTGTATATATTCATTATAAATTTATAATTATATAAACTGTTATATCTCCCTAATCATGGTTGAAGTATATAGATATAAATTTTATAATAACTAGGGGAGCCAACGCGTGCGATGCGCGCGGAGCGGTTTGCCTTTTTTGTTTAGATTGTGTTTTGTTTATGAGGTTATGGTAGTTGTTTTTTGGGTTAATTAATTTTCATTTGAGTTGTTTGTGGGCTGTTGTTTTGTAAAGGGAATTGTGATTTACGTGGCTATCATATTGGAGTGGTGCTATTAGGTTGAAATGTACAATAATTGTAATTTGTAATTGCAATGAGTTGGTGCTGTGACTATCAATTGGAGTGGTTCAATGGTCTTTAAACTTGCCATTTATTATTTGATTTCAATAAAAGTGTTCTTACATGGCACATAATTTAAGATTAATCCTAGTAGTACGGAGTACTTAGATAGATATATTGATATGCAGAAAGTGTTCTTATATGGTAGTACTAAATTATTGTAAATATGTAGCTAAGTATAAGGTGTCGTTTTAGGACAAACGACTACTTCTTTTTTTTGTTGCAGCACTTTCATATCTCGTCAAATCTCAACGTCTTTGATAGCCCATTTGAGCACCCTGATTCTAGTTAGAGAAGTTGTTGGTGCTATTTGGAATTTGATGGTCCTGACCTTTAGGTTGTTAGCTATATCTTCAAATTCTGGCCAATTACCCTGCCCAATAATGCAAATAAAAAATCAGAAAGCTGGATTTGAAGGACTGTTTTTGTTGAGTTTTTATGTGAATTATATGGCCTTTCCCCCTTTTTTTCCGTTCTTACCGCCATTTTCTTCTCATATATCTCTGAAGTAGGGAGACCAAGGAGCTTTTCACAGTCTTCAGCAAAAGCAGTGAGTCTTAGTGTCCCAGTGGCGTCACTCACATCGATTGTGAAATTTACCCTGCGTGTAAAGGGACATTAGTATTTTGGTTATTGTAGTTGTTGCATTTGTTGATTTGAATTGATTCTTACCTGACTGCGGCAGTACTGTTTTTTTTGGAGCAGTTTAGGCATTTGAAAGTTGCGTCCTTTGCTTCCTGGCAGCGCTTTCCACAGTTGTTACATCCTAGGTAAGCAATCAGATTTTGCAACTGAGCATCAGGGATAGTGGCTTGTATCCAATGGCGTTCTTCTTGCATTGTGTTTGCAGCCTGCGATTTATGAAAATGCATCAGTCCTCTGTTAATAGGTAGGTATTTGTTATGTAGTGGGGTGTGGGTTGTTGTCCTTACATTTTTTTGCTCAATTTCATTGATAGTTTTCGCTGCTGTAGTTCTTGATGGTGTTCTGATGTGTAGTATTTTTGTTGCCTGGTCAAGAAGCATTTCTTGTTTTTCTTTCATCCTAGGATGTTTTGAACGAATTTAGTAGAGTTGATTAGCATTAGATATTGTAAGTATATCGTGTTTTTCATTGCTTACCATGTTCGAAGAGCATGTGCTTCCTCCCCCGTAGGATCTGAGATGATAGTAGTTGACATTGAGCTTGCAAGGGAGAACCCTACATGTTTTAAGGTTTTGAATTAGTCGGTGTGTTAAGGTATTTTAACAATTTGAGAAGAAATGATAGGCTACCTTTATATGTGGTTGGCCGTAAGTGAGTGAAGGCTGCAACTATTGGGCTTAGCACCCAACCTGCAAGCTTCTCAGTGTCAATAACAGCAAGGCCTCCCCACATTGAGATGGTCAGCGGCTGTTCAGTGCTGTTTATCATGGAATATAGAGTCATGGATACTTTTGTAGTTTTTTATAAATGGTGGATTACATTGTTATAATAGGGTATTATCGTCATTGTTTACGTACCTTTGGTCAATGACTATGATTTCACGTACATCCATCATGTTTCCTCCTGATGTTGGTACTTTCCTGACCTCTTCTATGTAAAGGACAACAGCAAGCAAATCTGTGTGACATGTTACATACGGTTAGTGACTGCTACATAAAGTGCTGTTACCAATATAGTTGTTGTTGGTTAGCACCGTACTTACCAAAGCGTTCATTTTTTAAGCTTGTTTTTGGAATTGAGTTGATGGAGACATAATTTGGCAGAACTGGACCTGCAGTTGGGTCTAGTGGTTCGATGATCGTTTGTCCGCCGAATGTCATCTGGCATTCATCTTCTCTTTTTTGGTACTTTGGATCTATTGGTTTCAGTGGAGCATTTGCGATCTCATATTCTTTCCCTAGTTGCAGGACGTCCTTGAAAGTGTCTATTTCATCACCAAAAAGAGTACCTCCAAGATGGTTACCCTGCATAGAACAGTTCAAGTGAATATATGTGCCATAAAAATCCAATACACCTGATCATATCTAAAGTGACCCTGCTTCTTTAAGTCTTTTTACTGCATGGCAATGTAAATTATAGTGTTGAACTCATAGATTTGTTTGCTCGGCAATCATGACATTTCGTATAAACTAATTTAATAAATGTCATGTTGAATATGTAAGTGATTTTTAGGTGTTGAAGTTGTGAGTTTCCTTTTTTTTTTTTTGGTAATTTGGTTGTTGATTAAATCTGTGAACGAGATCTGTATTCTCCTCATGTTTTTTGGTTTTATGGCCGATAGCAGAATTACAAGCAGTTGTAAATTTTATATTACTGTTTTTAGTGCCTAGTAAAAAAGTGAACATACCTCAGTATCCTCAAATACAAGGCGTTAGTAGCGCTTCTTGTTTGGTGATTGTTGTGGCTGAGATTTTTCTATCACTTTGGCTCTGACTTTGTAAGCTTTTGTGCTTGGAGTTAGTTTCCCGAGTGAAGTTTGTTCTGGCTTCATGGTTAAACTCTGCAGCAATATACATGTACAATGCAAAACAGAAAAGGTAAGTTAAGAAACGATATGGATATGACCAATGTGATGTAATACTTGTTTACTGAACAATACTAACCTTTTTTAAAAGTGAAGGATACTTTGGATGGCGTTGGTGGAAATGACAGAGAATAAATGACATATATATATATATATATATATATATATATATTGTTGTTTAAGACCAATATTTCAGTTTCAAACTTTTGCATTTCCTGTGCTTAGTTTTAATTAGAGTTTAATTGTATTGATAATGAGATCTAAATGCAAAGAATTTGAAAAGAATTATACTGTAGTTATTTGTAATTAGGAGTAATTATTGCTAATTATTTCTAAGTAGTATTTGAAGCTGCCTGTGACTTTTTGTTAACAGAAGATGCTGCGCAATAAATGTACTATAACCTCTCAATTTAACAGCCTAATGAATATTATGTGGAATGCCAACCAAATAATCATATGGATGTGAAGTTTGTTCTGGCTGAAGAAATGGTAGTCTATAGAGTAGAACTGTCAAAATGAATGAACCAAATTATTTTAGACCCAGTATATTTTCTGTCATAATCTGCTATTACTAAGTTAAGAAGAATGTATCACCAACTGAAAAAATGAAAATTGCAGAAAATAATAGAGTTAATCAAAGCAAAACAGCAAGATTGTAATAACAGTAGGAAATGTCAAATTCTTTCAGCAGAGTTTGTGGGTTTATAAATCACAATAAATTATTATTATAAAAGATTTTAAAAAGTGCTTGTAATAGTCATATATTCATATACCTTCTGAAGCATCACAAGATTCACAACTACTACACATATGTTGTCCATAGAAGAATTAAGTATTACGCCAAAAGTCATTAAAAAATGTAAGGATTTGGAATATGAAGTTACCAAATTCATGGAATGTTGAAGTTTGAGCTGCTGAAGTTGGTCTAGTGCCTGTGCACATGCAATATTCACCCCATGATTTGTGAGCAGAACGTAAGGATCACTGCAAAAACAAATATTTTTCTAAGAAACAGATCATGAGAATAAATTCTTTCTGAATAGAACTTCTATTCAATTTGATTATAGCTGTTTAGTCTATAATAAGAGCATGGTAAGAAGCTATATTTGCTAAGATCTGCTGAGAACACTTATTCACAAGTAAATCTTTCTTTCACTTTTTTTTAATGGTCCGGCGTTTGATTCAGGGTGCCTATCCTCAGTTAACTTTAAAATTCACTCCCATTTACACTATATACTACCAATGAGCCAAGCACCCAAGAGAAGCTAATTATTTTATCTATTTTTTGGTCAATGTAGAGCAGTAACGATTCACATCACTGCAAAGTGAAAACAATCAGTGCATCTCTAATCCATATGGAAGGAAACAGCGAAACACAGCATGTATAAAACCTATTAATTTTGCATTCATATACTCTGTCCCTCCAAATATGACAGTGACATGTATATAGTATTTCGGGATGTGTCTGAAATTAACTGTCACATATTCGTACCTAGTTAACAATATGATTTAACTTTCCAAGATACTTATAAAAGAGAGTAGTAATGAGTTATTAAAGAAGATTTTCTACTAAAATTACATCACATTCTCAATTATGAAAGGTTAGAACAATGTGAATCAATTTTCTGAGTTGAGGGAAAATGGCATAATATTGACAGCAAGGAAGCAATCTATTTGAGTAAAATGAATTGATTCTAGTTTGTCTCCGAAAATCTGACCTTTGTCAATAGTCGCATTTGGTGAACATGGTCCTTGCCAGGAAACAATGGCCTTCTGTTCATGAGCTCCATGAATATGCAGCCCACAGACCACAAATCAATTGAAGCAGTGTAATCAGAAGAATTGAGCAATAGCTCGGGTGCTCTGTACCATCTAGTGGCAACATATTCAGTCATGTGTTCGTTTTCTGAGGTTGGTCGTGCAAGACCAAAATCACAAATCTTGAGATCACAGTTAGCGTTTATCAGTAGATTGCTTGGCTTCAGATCTCTATGTATGACATTAGCGGAATGTATGTATTTAAGCCCTCGAAGAATCTAGTACAAGAAGTACTGCAAGCATATATGGAATATTGTAAGCGAAGTTACAAAACATACATTGATATAATAACGTTCTAAAGTACTTCTAAGGTACTCAATTGTTCGTCATAAACTTTGAGTAAAGAGAATGTTGTTACAGCAGGAGAAGAAACAGAGTTAGGAGTAGTAGCAGAATTCTCTGAATCCATCTGGGTATTCAAAGAACTATAGTTTCATCAGCGCAGCCATATATGGTGGGTACCGTTTGTCCTGCACCAAAATCTTATACTCTTGTTATGTTTTAATGATTTAAAAAGAAATAAAGGGGTAATTTTGAAGCAAGACAACATTCATATAATGTTGATATCATTCCAAGTAGAAATCTTAACAAAAGACACAGTAATTAGGAAGTAGTTGCTTGTCATTTTCAGAAGAAGAAGTAATAGATTGTTTGTTTCATATAAGGATCTTATCTGTTATTAACAAAAGACACAGTAATTACGGGACATCGTGAAGATAAGCAGACCGAAGTTCCTGTTTCAACTGTTCCTGTCATAAAAGAGTGGTTTTGACTTTAGCAGCTACACATTAGGTGAGCGCCATACATTATTAAAAATAAATCAAGAGGTTGTAATTATACTGACCTTGAAGGAGATTGCTGTGTAACACCTGATCGTAGTAAGATCTCAAAGGAAATAACATTTTTTGCACTGTATACATGCTGATCTTCAGTTGTAGGCTTGGTCAGTACCCTTACATGTTTAGAATTCCTGGCCCGAGAAAGGGCAACATATAGTTGTCCATGAGAGAAGCAAGGTCGTCTAAGGTATATCCCTACTTGAGTGAGTGTTTGTCCCTGGGCTTTGTTGATTGTCATAGCAAAACAAAGCTTGATTGGGAATTGTTTTCGCTGGAACTGGAACGGGTAATTAGTTGAGGCAGAGGGCCGCAAGTCAATGCGTGGCAGAAATACATATTCACCAGCATGATGGCCAGTTGCAATTACACACTCAATCATGTTGGGGTAGAATCTTTTGCATATGAGTCGTGTCCCATTGCATAAGCCAGAGGCTGGAGCAAGGTTCCTCAGCAGAATAACGGGGCAATTTTCCTTTAGAACCAACTCATGTGGACTCATTCCTCCGGGGCATAAAGTGTTTAGGAATTCGGTTGTGTAAATTTTGCAATTTTCATCAATTAACACATCAAAACTCTTGTAGGTTACAGCATGACCTGGGTGTTTTGCAATTAGCAGAGTATTTATCTCATCAACATCATCGTTGAGGGGAGTCAAGATTGCACGTTCAGCGAAGATGCTGGAACTGAAACTACCTGCGGTCAGTTCCGGGAATATTTGCCTGAGAAGCTGGTCCAGAGAGTAGTTTTCATCCTCAAATGGCACAAACAGTTGTGTTGGTAGATGAATGTCAGCTATCTCTTCTGTTTGCATACGGCCGTCCCCTAAAGCAAGCAAGAAATCAGAGAATGCAGGATCTGTCCGTGCTCGCATGTTTTGACTAAGGCGTATTCGTTTGAAACCATGCCATAGATAAGAAGAGACTAAGCTCGCTTGTACGGCTTCTTTTTGTGATTTTTTGGGTACCACAGGCAATACTTGCCGAAAGTCCCCACCGAAGACAACAACCTTGCCACCAAAAGCCTTACTGCTATCACATAAATCCCTAAGCAGCAAGTCTAATGACTCTACGTTTTCCTTGATTGCCATTGATGCTTCATCCCAAATAATCAAGGAGCATTCTCGTCGAAGACCAGCTAAGTTGCTTTGTTTAGATACATTGCAAGACATGGAAGCTGTATGATCAAGGGGGATTTTAAAACGTGAATGGGCTATCCTCCCAGTCACTATGTTTGAGGCAGCAATTCCGGACGTAACTGTTGGAAGAACTATTTTGCCCATTTTTCTAACAGCAGCATACAATGCACAGTAAAGGTATGTCTTGCCAGTGCCTCCCGGACCATCAACGAAAAATGAACCAGGTTTGTTAAGCTGCACATGTTTAATGATGCAATCAAAGGCATCGCGTTGGGCAAGGTTGAGCTTGTCAATGGCTTCAATGTATTCAACTGGTATTGTGGCATTGAGTGCATCAGCAATATCCTTTGTTTGTCGTAGTCCGGAGTCTGCATTGCTTATCAACACCCCTAGGCCAAATTCTTCCAAAGTTTTCCCCATTTCTTCTAAGAAACGCTCAACCCCTTGCACAGTAAGGGCCTTCACTTTGTCTTCCATTCCTGGATTTTGGTGTCTGATATCTTCAGACAAATGAATGTAGTACTTCTGCCAAAGGGCTAGGGGATCTCTTGGCATTCCGAAAATCAATATTGTAGCAAATAATTTACGCAAAGCTGTTGGCATATGTGCAGTAACAGCCTCTGCCATACATTTATCAACGGCGTCATCTTCTGCCAGGAGGCCAAGTTTCAAGGCTGCTTCCTGAAATGTTGCACAAAGGTGGCCGTTGACTGTTCGTAAATCTTCAAATGATTTTGGTCCCCTTACATTGATTAGTAGCAGCCTGAGAAAATATCTTTCCCCTTCGGATGGAGCCACAAAAGTCAGACGACCTATTGCAGTTCGCACATTAGCCCGCTTAGACCATGTTTTTGTACCATGATTCCACACATAATGCTCACAAAATTCTGCATATGTGTATTTTGGTATGTTTGGGACAGTGTTGTTCATTATGAAGAACTCAGTTAATGAAGTACGGGCTCGGCGCCTATCTGAAACAACAGAGGCTAGTTGTTCATTGGGAGAGAACCTCACACTGTGCTGATTAGGCAGGTGAATTTGCAATGTTACTACTGGTGGGCTCATCTCAAACAGGTCAAACCCAAAGATTCTCCATGCGGCTTCACAAGGGGATACCCAACGGCCTGCTTGGAATTGCTCAATCTCATTTACAGGGCCTGATGAAGCTTGTATGTTATATGATACCCGATCATGTCCTTTATAAACGTATTTGTATAGGTACTTAACTGCTTGAATTGTTGAACATACCTCCACATTCAAGTGACAGTCGAATAAGGCAGATAGATAAGGGTTATATGGAACGACCCAACGGTTGTCCAACCTTTTCCTTCGAATCACAATAGACTCCCCTGTGTCCCGACGTCTGTATTCAGGATACCCACTTTCATGGCTTGTTGTAATATCAGAAAAAGACTTAGGGTAGTCGTATTTGCACTTCCTTTCCATTCCTGTATGCTTCATGCATGGGCATTGAGGGTTATCCTTCCCACATGGGCCATGTATCATATGGTTTAAGACCACTTTTCGTAAGTGTGGGTTTTCATGGGAAGGAATTTCAGCAGACACGTACTTGTCAAATGAGTCCGGATGCTTTATCTTAAATTCTGGCTTTAAAATAATGAGCATATGAACATGTGGCAAGCCACGTTTTTGGAACTCAACTACATAAATGAACGCAGCCACCTCTCCAAACACTTGTTCTTCTTTTATTTTTTTTTTCAGTGCTATAAGCTTTGCTCTGAAAACACGAGCTACAAGATCGGGTCGATTTTGTGCTTTTTCCCCGTGTGCCAGCTCTGATTTGATTTCTGGCCAATTTGGGTTGCAGGTCATTGTTATGAATAAGTCTGGTTTCCCAAAACGCTGTACAAGAGTGATAGCATTGAGATAACGTCGTTGCATATCACGAGGCCCCCCTAAAAAGGAAGGAGGGAGGATAACACACTGACCTACATTCGATGCATTTGCTTCACCGCCTTCAAGTGTATCTACTAAACCCTGATATAGCTCAGCTCTAATTTGTGCCTGATTTTGTCTAAAGAAATCCAGCCGAGTATTCTCTATCTTGACATACATGTCTACAATATATTGCAAGAACAGCCGCCCAGCCCGTAGGATGAAATTTCCAGCACGCATTTGAAACTTGTATGCATAGTACTCCCTGCAAGAAATAAGCTTGCCCTTCTTCCCCCGAGCAGCAGCTGCAATTCCATTTTTTTTTTATAAAAGTAGTTACATTTACATGATTAATACGGGAATGACATAAATGAATTAACATGTTTTTGGTGTAAGTAGTCACAATTAGTTGTCTTACCAGAACCTTCTTCAGTTACCAAATCAGCTGCCTCTTGAACATTGTCTGAAATGACAATATTTGAAAGGTCTTCCACCTGGGACCGTCCTCCGTGAGACATTTTTAGTAAACCGTGATGCCACCCACAGTCACCTCGAGGAAATAGAAGCGGGTATTGTAGAGGATCGTAACAACCATAATAATGATATATCCTATGGCTCTTGTTTGATTTCCCATGAACAATGATATGTGGGCTGTTGCTTTGGCTAGATGAAGTACCTTCACTCCATATCACAGCTACTTCTTCGGATGTCGGAGCATTGTAAACACGTTGATCAAGAACGGGGTGTTTATTGAGCCTGATTTCAGTCTCTTCAGTGACTTCAGTCTCCCGAAGAGACTTGAAAAACCTGGCATATGGATTCAAAAGCATAATAGCCATGATCAAGGAAATTATACTCGGACGTAAGTTTGGAAAAAGACGATGTCTATTTTCTGCCTCAAACATAGCATCGTAGAAGTAAAGCTGTAAATATTGTGGTGGTTCATTATCAGGCAAGAGGTCAGGAATATTATGATAAATTTGGCCATGAACCTTCAAAGCATATATTCCTTTATGAATATCCCCATCCATTGATCCACCAATTGAGCTAAAAGCAAAGAGGTTATTGTAAAGGCGAGAATATGTCTGAAAATGATCCGAATCATCGTCATTAGAAGTATAAAGTTTATCTAATTCAGGGGGTAAAGCATTAGAAGCAATTTCAACTTCACCATCACAGCAACAAAAATGCAATGACTCAAAGGCTATTTTTTTTGCACGACACTTATCGCAAAAATGAGGGGCAGGCAACTCCATGGGCTTAGTAGGCAGCGATTGGCCGATATTTATTGCAGCACCAGCTATAAGCAGTTTAAAATAGACATTTAGTTGAGACAACTCTTTACAAACTCAGAGAAATGCATAGCTTATTATTTAGAGATATTCACCTGTCTTTGATTGCTTTTGCCGTTTAGGTTTTGGAATCCCTAAAATCGTTCGTTGTCTAGCACTCATTCTTGTGTTTGATGTTGTAGGATATTGTGGGAAATCTGCTACAATATGAAACAATAATTTAATTAAATAATGTGAAGTTTCTCGGTTTTTTAAAAAAATAAAATTCATGGGGTAAAAGAAACATTGTGCTTACCCATCACATATAGAAGTGAAATTTTCAGTTGTTGGACAAGTAAATTCGAGAACCTGCTGCTTTTAAATAGCTCTGATTTGTACAGCTGCTTTCTTGCTTTCTTTTAACCTTTGATTATTCCCTTGAATCCCTACTTGCTTTCTTCCACCTTTCACCGTAGTTATTTTGTACCATAATCCTGCATCAACAACCTTTTGGTTCTTCAGTAGGCAGTAAATAATGTTGTCATGGACTTATTCTATTTCTCATTTAATTACTTATTAATTGAGTAGACCTTTCAAATTCATCCATTTAACTGAGTTACCAATTAGAGATAGAAGTTAAAATTAATAGTAACTGAGAAATTGTATGCAAGAATCAATGAAAAGAACCAAACCTGGTAAACGGCAAGGCAAGAGTTGATTCCAGCACCATTGAAGTCTCTACCCTGGACATACAACCTCCTTTCAGAAGGCACCATTCCCTTTGGGCATACAGCAATCACACTGAAATTCTTGGGAAACTCCTTTCCCAAAGACTGCAGGTGCCCCAAAACAAATCCATAAGACAACCCAAGAATGCTAAAGACTTCCACGCTAATTCAAATATGTAATTGAGAACTAATTCAAATATGCAATTGAGAAATGTGAGAAAATAAAACTTCCACGCTAGAGGAGCAAGATTGCAAAGAGACATAAACCTGAGCAGAGTCAGAAATCAGCAGCATCACAAAATCACTTTTGGGAATGGTCTCCCACATCTCACCTAAAGTTTTATTCTCATCACTGAACCCAGCAGCGCGTGCCTCAGCTAAAGAGTTACATCCTTAGCGGAGTCCAATCTACATCACAGAGGCAATAAAGCCATGACAATATATGACTTGGAATCACACATGTTCGTCACATAATGACAGAAGCTTGATGAAGGGATGATAGAAATTTAGTATTCAATAAACCATCACTTGAATTTTTCTGATGTGGTCTACTATGATCATATTCGAACCAGAATAAGCAATAACTGATAGATAGGTTATGAAGCCTATCGATGCAGACATTGTGCTTGAAGCTCTAATACTCTCAGAGTGGTTTTAAAAATTAATCAAAGGCTTCTGGATACAAGTACTCAACTCCTCCCTCACCGAACTGAAATTGTAGAGTGCACCAACTAAAAGGAAGCCTTGCTCTAAAGATTGACATAAGCTGATAAGATACCCTACCCGAATATCAATAAAGCTTAAAGTTTGATCCTTACCAAATCAACATCCCCACATTCTTTCCTTCAGACCCTGTTGCGGACTAAACTTCAAAACATATATATATATGCCCATAAATGTAAACTATCAAGACTAAACGATGTTGGCTAAAAGCGTATAACTAATTCAATAATAAAGTAGAATTTCATGACAAATCAAAAACAATAGAGCAGGGCAATTGGCTGTAGAATTGTTTGCTTCATAAACTAAAGCAATAAGTACCAACAAGTAGCATAAACAAGCTAATAATATCCAAGATAAGTTTTATAATTGTAATATTAAAGAGATTTCACTCTCTAAAAATAAAGTGAAATCTCCTTATGTGAAAAAAAGAGCAAAATACAGTAGATGTATTGAAACTTTGAAATCATATACCAAATGGTGTACTTTTACACATAAAAATTGAACAAAAGACTCACGTTCACACTAATTCACAAACATGCCATTGATTTACAAGAATATGAACTACATATTAATTTCACTTTATGAATTTCCCAGCTAGAAAAATCAATAATTTAATCAATGTATTTATACTACTACTATTACAAATATAGCCATCAAATAAACAACAATCAAAAACCTTGTATTTTGCACAAATTGTCATTTTTAAAATCAAAAACCCTTGATACAGTATGTGTTTCTTGTTATAAGAATTCAAAAGTGGAGCTCATCCTCAGGTGATAAGATGTATTTAATTGTGTACAAAATACTCGATTTAAGGCGCTGCTGGGATTATTGTTTTGCCTCATGATGATGGCTCTGACATGGCTAAGTGCAATTCTTAGAGTACCTAAAATTGTGAGTATAAATCAATACTAAACCAATTGTTGGCCACAATTCAGAAATAATATTTTGTACAAACCTTGTATTTTTGCACTGTATAGAGAGGAGAGAGAAAAAGGCACCGGTGACCCACCTCCCATAAAGTCCGGCCGTCATCTTCCGCCGCCGCCCCCTTCCTCACCGTGGTCGTCACCTGCCGATGGACGACGAAATGCTCCTTTGATGTCATGTCGTGTATCATTTTTGCTCAATTGGAACTGTAAATTCAGAATTTTAAAATTCAGCACTTCAATGGAGAATTGTAAATTTAGAATTTTCTTGTAAATTTAGAACTTTCTCCATTGAAGTGATGAATTTTGCAATTCTGAGTTCACTTCTCTTCGGCAATTCGGACAGAGATGAAATTGAGCAGTTAATACTTCACTTTCGCAGACACATGGAGAGGAGAGAGAAAGCTGAAGGCAGAAGGTGTACACTATTGTGGGGGTAATAATGTAAATAAACAATTTTGAGGGTATAAAGGTCCGACCACTGTTCATAAGAACAACTTCCCACTTTTTATAAGGTAGGGATAAAAATGTGTCAATGTGTTAATGTTTAATTGTGATTGTTAATTATGATATTATGCAGGTGGGACGTTAACACTATCGACCAGCTGCCAGACTACATGAAACTAACCTACCTTGCTTTATACAACACTGTTAATGAGATAGGATATGAAATTCTCAAGCAAAAGGGTTTTAATTGCATCCCTTACCTTAAGAAGACAGTAAGTTTTTTGCATCATTTATCTCTTAAATTCAATTACCTAAATTAATTAGTAAACAATTTTTCATCAATAATTTGCAAATACATTATTAATTGAAAAAATTGGTAAAAATAATCCCAACTTTCACGTATTCGCTTTAAATAATCTCAACTTTCGATTATTATTAAATAATCCCAACTTTAGAGTGTATTTGCTCAAAACAGGCCCTAACCGGTTACTAACCTATTATAACAGGTTTTTGGGACACGTGGCATCACATGATTAGTTATTTTTTTTACAAAAATGTTTAAAATAAAAATATTTTAAAAAATTGAAAATAAAAGAAAAACTTAAAAAATTAATAAAACAAAACTGCTCAGCATCGTCCACCCGGAACCACCTTTACCAACACCATTGCAACGCCCAGAACACTCTTCCCCACCCACACGCCGACCAGAACTTCCTCTCCTGCGCCGGTAAGCTCCCCGGCCCTTCAATTACCGACGCTCCTTCCCCCAAAACCACCAAACCAGCCACCTATAACCCCCCGAATTCTCTAAAAACGACATCCCCGCTGGCAAAACCACCTTGCAGCAACCCCGTAAAAAACTACAGCCGCCCAACCTCTTAGTAGCAATTGCACCCAAATCGCCACCACAAGAAGCCTGCCGCACCGCCTCCAGCACAACCCTCGCATCCCCACAACCTAGCTAGCGACGACAGTGACGCACATGAAGGAAAACGACCACAAAGCCAACCAAATCCTTAAATTACTCTGGATTCTTTGCATTATTCAAGTCGCAATGCTCTGTTAAAGCTTCCATTGATGATTCTACGAAGATTAATCTAGAAATTGCTGTAAGATCTGGGGGAAATTGTTAGGGTTAATTGCAAAGGAGATTTTGTGGTGGCGGTTTGGTGGTTTAGGGTTATGGGGAGGGGATAGCGTCGGCTCCGGCGTCGGCGTGGGGGAGGGGTGGTCTGGGCAGGCCGTTGGGAGAAGTCTGCCGGAAATTTGGCTGGTGGTGGTGGTTGTCGTGGGTTGGGGTTGGGGATGATGTTTTTTGTTTTTGTTTTTTTAATTTTCAGCTAATCTCACGATGACACGTGTTACCAAAAAGCCAATTTTTTTTACCTCTTTAACCGGTTACCAGTCAATTAGACCTATTTTGAACGGATGACCCTCAAAGTTGAGATTATTTAATAATAATCGAAAGTTGGGATTATTTTTACTAATTTTTCCCTATTAATTTACAAGTATTTCTTTACTTTGATCATTTATATTTTTTGGTATTTAGCGAGCCACTAGGCAGGGTGATGCGAATCGATCCTAAAATCTCCTAAAATCGAAAAAGAAAGCTCTAACCATTTGAGCTATCTCTCACTCTCTTGTGTTCATTTATATAAATCTAACGACATTTCTTTTGAGAGTTTTTCTTAGCGATTAGTGAACAAATAATGTCAAAATTTAGTCAGATCAGCTTAATTATTGACTAAACATATATGTGGTTGGTGTGGACTAAAGTAAATTACGTACTCTTGATATGCAGTGGGAAGATATGATAAAGGCATTTATGGTGGAAGCAAAATGGCTACAAAATAAGCCAAACTCCAACATTTGAAGAATGTCTCAACAATGGATGGGTTTCAGTTTCAGGAGTCGTAGCACTAACACACGTATTTTTCTTCGTGAGTCCAGAAATTACTCCTGAGGCGCTTCATTGCTTAAGAAACAACCATGACATTTTACGTTTACCTTCCATGGTTTTTCGACTTTCCAATGACCTTGCCACTTCTGAGGTACGCACATAATATTTTAAGTCCGTCTCACCTAAGACTTAACGTATATAGACAATATAGTAACGTTTCAACATTTTTGGTGTACGTAGGCTGAAATAGAAAGAGGAGAAACAGCAAATGCAATATCATGTTATGCTAAGGAAAAAGGCGTAACAATGAAAGATGCACGTAAACACTTGAGCAATTTAATCGACGAAAGCTGGAAAAAGCTAAATGAAATTCAAGTTGTGAATGATACTCCATTTTCGGCTGATTTCATAGAAGCAGCCATGAATCTTGCTCGTACAGCTCAACGCGCATACCAACATGGAGACGGTCATGGATCGCCCGAGCTAATAAAGAAGAAAATTGTTTCTCTTATAGTTGATCCTATCCAATTATAATGTGTTTTAAAACAAGTGATTGATAGAAATACATATGATTTTTTTTTTTTTTTTTTTTTTTGACACCCAATAAAAATAGATATGATGGTAATAAGGATTTGCATAATAATACAACACAATACAGTACATTTAACGTCATAATCAAGGATATACGCGATACGACGTGTCATCCATCTTTTCTATTAAAATAGACACTAGAAATGACACATGTCACTTTCTGGTTCTGTTTTTTCAATTCTCTCCAAAAGTCACCCTTTTTTTTCCTTTTTTTTTTTTTAGTCAATGTCATTTACTATAATTTATACACAAATTAAAAAATAACACAAATCATTTATTATAAAAAAATTTAAACACTTATATGGTCTAATATGTAGTTATACTATACTTATAGTCTAATCAACTATTTTGTTACATTAATGTTTAATTTAAAAATATACACAAAATAAGAAGAAAATAAGTACGGAGTGTGTTATAGTTGTTTTTTCATTTGTCCATGTTATTACCGTGTATGGTACATCCGCATAGAACCTAACCTAGTAATTAAGATACCAAAAGTCGCCGAAATACTCGCTTTTTTTTTAGGAAGAAATCCTTACATTTAACAATGACATAAATTAATCTGTTATTTCCAAGAAATTAAGTAGTGGAACAAAACTCATCGCTTCTCTCTCTAGAAACTTGATACTCTTATTCTTGTTGAATCCATGAGAAAACCCACATGTGAGTGGTGTGTTGTCCCACATTGGTTGAGTGTGTGCTGTCCCACATTGGTTGAGTGTGTGCTGTCCCACATTGGTTGAGTGTATAAGTGAGAGTTAGTATTGAGATATGTATCCCACATTAAAGAAATAAGATATTTGTGTCCACTTTATAAGGCTAAGAAGCTACTCCCCTTATTGCCATATGGTTTTGAGGTGGAACCTCCTTGGTCGAGCAAAGTGGACACTTGTGGCGAGTGTGGACCAGGCCCGTTTGACAGTTCTTAACCCCCCACTGTTTCCCCCTTTCTTCTTCCCTGCTCCCCGGTGATCGGCGCTATTCTCTTAGTCATCGCCGGTGAGCCTAGCTCTTATCCTTTTCGGTATATTTTGGTTCCTAGGTGGAGAAAGCACGGAAGATTGCAGTTTGGTTTTGTTCTTTTAAGTTCATCGTAGGTTTAATCTAGATTGGTGGTGTCGTCAAGTGTTTTGATTCTAATTTTCCAACGGTTCAAGGAGCCAAGGCCACTCTTAACGCCGCCGTTGAAAGGAATTTCGTTAATTGTTCCCGACGGTAAAGGTAAAGTTAAGACTAGGGTTTTCTCCCTTAATCAAAGGATAGATTTAGGCGAGGCGGTCTTCTCGAGTTGGCCTTGACGACGGGTTGTAATGGTTGGTTTTGGTTCTAACGGTGACGCTTTTTCTGGGTACTCTGCTTCTTCTTAAGTTTCACTGAGTTTTCTTAGTGAGTTTGTGAGTATTTGTTTTCTCTGCTTTGTTTTGTTATTTAGTTGTTGTTTTATCTTAGTTTAAGTATGTTTTTACTGCTTTCTTTGCTTGTGGTCTTGTTTGGGTTACTAGTTTTTAATAATTCCCTTGCTCTATGTGTTTATGAGTTGGGGTTGCTTAGGTTAGTTCGTTTGGAGGCTAACGAAATGTGGATCTTGTTTTCGGAGTCTGGTTTGTCGGTCAGGCCCTTGGATTTAAGGGTAGTACGGTTTAACAATACTTGGGTTGTTGGCTTGTTGGTCCTTTTGGTTGCTCTTTCGGGGTGGGTTTGTGTTATGAGGAGTTGTCACAGTGAATTTGTGGCTCCTCTCATTGGCAGTATGGGCATTGTCCTCTGTGTGTGTGCTAGTTTCCAGAGACCGAAGTTATCTGTGCGAGTAGAAAGTGTTCCATACTTTTGGTGTTTGTAGGGAAAAGGTAGTTTTGAGGGGGGAGGTTTGTTTGCTTTTCCAGTTGCTACTTGGTTGTGGGATGATTTGGGTATTCATTCATTTCCTATCATCCCAGTGTCGGTGTTGGTGATAACAGAGTTAGGCCCTGTTCTTTTGAGCTTCTGGCAGAGTAGAGCAGATTTCAGCAGAGCAGAGCAGATTTCAGCAGAGCAGAGCAGATTGAAGCAGAGCAGAGCAGAGCAGAGCATATTTCCTAATTATTATTATTAAAAACCTACAAAGTCAATCAATTTACAAGAAATTGGTGGGGAGCCGAGATACAATCTGGCCCCCCACCCCTCTAGTTATAGCGAACCCGATCCTGCTGAAGATGTAAGCAGCTGCACGAGCACCAATATCCTGAGTCTTAGCGAACGCCTGAACCCGCTTCAGTAACGCAACAACATCCTTCTCTAATTCCCCCAACGAAGAAAAGGAGAAAGGAAGAAAACCATAGCCAATAGCCCTACAACGCGCCCCATACTTGTCCCGCTTTATTATTATTAATATTATTATTATTATTAATTATTAATTATTATTATTATTATTACTACTACTATTACTATTACTATTACTACTACTACTACTACTACTACTACTACTACTACTATAACTATTATTAATATTATCGCATTATTATTATAATTATTAAATATTATTATTATAATTATTATTTTTATTAAAAAATAATAATTAGTATTATATTTAATATTAGTTATTATCTTTAAATATTAATTTATGTTATAAAAAATCAATTATTATTATTATTAATAAGTATTATTATTACTATTATTGTCATTTTTTTTTTTTGAGAAAATATTATTATCATTATTATTTTTACTATTATTATTATTATCAATAAATATTAATTATTATTATTATAATTATTAATTATTAATTATTATTATTATTTATTATTATTATTATCAATAAATATTAATTATTATTATTATTATTATAGTTCAATATTAATTATTATTTTAATTATTAAATATTAATTATTTATTATTTATTATTAAATATTATTTATTAATTATTATTATTATTATTAAATATTAATTTTAATAATAATATTATTATTATTAAATATTAATTATTTATTATTGTTATGAAATAATTATTATTCTTAAAAAAATGATTCAATATTAATTATTATTATTATTATTAAATATTAATTATTTATTTTTGTTATTATTAAATATTAATTTTTAATAATATTATTATTATTAAATATTAATTAATTATTATTATTATTAAATATTAATTATTTATTATTATTAAATATTTATTATTATTATTATTAAATATTAATTATTTTCTTGCATTTTATATACGTAGAATTGCAGGAAAGGAACCTGCATATTAGTGCAAGGCTCCTCATAGCAGAGTCGTGAAAAAATACGGCTCTCTTGGTTTGGCTCCTGGACTCTTAAGAGGTGGCTAGGTTTTTCGATCCCTAGGAGTGGAGCCGTGTTATGGGTCTTTTTTCTGGCAACAGGGTGCTTTTGACTTTCGGGTGTTTTGTCTCTGCATTACGTCCTTCGTGAATTTGCATTGGTGTCATTGCAAGTTTCGGTTCCCTTCTTTAGTGATGGTTTGCACTACTCTATGTCCATCTTAATGGTTTTGGTTCATTTGGCGACGATTGGTCCAAGAAATGGTTTTGTTAAGAACCTTTACGTTATCCAGGCTCCGTGGTAATCGGTATGATGCGCGACTTCTTAGGTCTACTCTTTCACTTTGGTTTCCCTCTTCGGGTAAGTGGCAAACCCTGTACATGGGTTTGGTTGGGTGTGTGGCTCTGCTTTCGTTTTTAAGGTTTTTCTTTTTGTAGTTGTGTGTTTAGCTAGATGTGTTTGGTTGTCTTTAGTTTCTTGTTTTAGCTCTATTAGGTTGTAATTGCTCTTTATTTATAAAGTTTTCACTGTCAAAAAAAAAAAAAAAAAATAACGGAAACAAAAATAAATAAAATGACATAAATTAGTTTACAGTCTAAAAAATAACCCGAATAGTTTTTTTACCATTCAAACATAAAGAATTTGTATTTTACCACATTCTTAACAAACTACGTCCATAAAAACTTTTAATTAGGTGAATTGAAGGTGAAGATTGAAGGAAGGATGATGGAGAATTGTGGGGGGAAAAAAAGGAAATATTGGTCGTCAGATGGGCCCAATATAAAAAAAAATTAGGTGGTAAAATGTAGAATCAAAATTTAAGTGAATGGTAAAAAAAAATGTAGAAATTATTCAGGTTCTTTTTTTTTTTTTTTTTTTTTTTTTTTAAAGTAAATAAACACTATTTTTTATACAAAATCTTTGTTGCAGCTTATTTCTATGAAAATATTTGTGTTTTTTTTTCTTGAAGGGGTAGCACTAGCATGTGCTACCCCGGGCCCTAACGTGGGTCATTCGATCTCTGGTAGAGACACTAAGACTAATAAATAATATGATTAAATTTATGAGATTTGAATTAAATTGCATATTTCTAGACCAGGCAATTCTGACTCAGATTCGATGATCTGACTCGAATGACCCGACCTATTACCCGAAATCGACACGGAAACAGTGACCCGAAATTGACCCAAAACCCGAATCAACCCGACCCGACCCATAACTGACCGAAGTGGAATTGACCCGACCTTGACCCGAAACCCGAAATGACCCGACCCGAAACGACCCGAATTGAGATGACCCGACCCGAAGTTAACCCGAGATCCAAAACGACCCGACCCGAATTTGACCCAAGACCCGAAGTGACCCGAGACCTGAAGTTGACCCGATACCCAAAGTGACCCGACCTTTAACTTGAATTAATTAACCCAAATAGACTTGAAACCCAAAGTGACCCGAACCACAAATTATCTTATACCTTAAATGATCAGAATCTATATTAGCTAAAGACTTGACCTGAGCAAACCGAAATAGAAAAAAACCGTAATCAAACTAAATTTTTTTTTAATTAATTTGTAATGTGTAACAGTGTAAGTAATTTACATATTTTGAGCATTACTTTTCTCGATTTTTTCGGCCTTTTATATCTATAAGTTATTAAAAATTCGTAAAAAGATTGAAATTTAACGACTATTCTACGGAGTTTGTCCATAAGATTAAAAAAAGGAAAATGATAAACATAGCCCTTAGGGCTATGTATAAGGAGCTAAAAAAGGAAATATTAAGGTTAAATTTACATTAATCACACCGATTTGCGCGTGATTTTGTCATGAATTCCCAACTTAATTCCATTTTAGGAAGTATATTTTATACTTATATATAATCATTACCCTTAAAAAAAATTAACTAAAGCTTGAAATAAAAGTCACAATTCTCACAATTACTATATTCCATGAAAAAAGTAGCCTTAATAAATATGGTGAGTTTCTCATCAAAAAATAAATAAATATATATATAGAGTTGAATTTAACTCAATGCATCGACCCGAATATGACCCGACCCGAAGTTGACCCGAAAATTGGACCCGAAAATTGACCCGACCCGAACTGACCCGGCCCAAAATATTGACCCGACCCGAACTAACCCGGCCCAAAATATTGACCCGATACCGACCCGGCCCGATTATCAATCGACCCGAAATCAACCCGAAACCCGAATGTCTCGACCCTACCCGAACTTGACCCGATAACTTTTTGACCCGAACTTGACCCGACCCGAAATGAGCCGACCCAAATATATTTCTAACGCACACTTTGAAAACTACATATTGAATAAATTGTTAGTGAAATTCAGAAAAAATATAAATAGAAAGAATAAAATTAAACTAAACTAATTGAATTCAATTCACCCTCGGAAATGTATCTTTCACCTCTTGGTCAAAAGGTAAAATTTCTGATAATTTTATTAGAGACTTTCGCACACATTACTTCTGAAAAGTTGATAGTTGATGCCTTGAATAAATCCTAAATTAAGATATATATAGTTTAAAAGGCCGAAAAACATTGAAAAGTCGGAAAGGGTACATATAGACATAGTCTATGTATACCCCCACATAGATAGTCATTTTAGTGATATTCTATTGGGAGCTGATACACATAGACTTAGTTTATGTATATCCCCACATAAACACCCAATAGATAGAAGACACCTCATCATTTTATTATAATGAATGGGAGAGAGTTGAGCGAGAGAGTTAAGCGGGAGAAAACTAAGTAATTCCCGCCTAAGAAGAGAAGAGCGGTAAAAAAACTTAATGTTGAATTTAATGAAAAAAGGCAATGGAAGTTCAAGATGTTCCCATAATTAAAGTTAGAGATATTAAGTTAGATGGTTAATCTTCTTGTTCGTAGAGTATTTCGGGTATCATTGAAGGTAATGTTGTAAAAAACAAGTGAACAAGTTGAATTCCTATAATTGAACGGAAATGACTTATTGAATTTGATCTATTTGATGAACTAGGTTTTTACAATGAATTGCTCCACGTATATATAATTGACCTTAAGTATTACAGGTCGAAGAAGATACTGTTTTCAGTTTTGTAATGAATTTGTAAATGTTGTTACATTAATGGATTTGATATATGTTGTTGCATCTGTGTGGGAAGATAAGGGTATATAGTTTGTTGATTATCAACGGCGGCTTGTAACTAGATTAAAAAATTAATAATGTATGATTTAGCTTATTAGTGTATTTAGAAATTATATTTAAGTTATTTTAGTGAGGCGTGAATTTTTTTACTATCAATTTCATTATAATGGTTTTAAAATATGTATAATTTGTAAAACTAAAAGTTTTTTATATGTTGTGTTAAAGTGGGCAGGGTTGTAAGAAGCATGAATTATCGAGGTATCTGATAGTTTTTTATATGTTGTGTTAAAATTGTGTTGTAATTTAATGGAAAACATAGAGGGCGATTTAGAAATGAACATTGATCTTAATGAAGTTTTTGAAAAGGAATATCCTCAAATAGCAAACGGCCCGAAAGTTAGAATGTCCTTCATCTCAAATAACCAAATCTAGCTAAGATCACCTAAACTTGATGTAACCCAACCTAACTTAATACTCGACATTCAATTAATGCGCTACAATACTCGGTTGTACCATAACTTTCCTTAATTTAAATGATTGTACAATTGATTTTATTGTCAATCAACTGTGATGGAGTTTGATACAGTCGATGTACTAAGTTTTACAATGAATTGTAATTGATTTTACTTAAAATTTGATGGTGATTATTGTAAAGTGATTAATTATACTAAGTTGAAGATAATAATGAGTAATATAAAGGGTGTCGATTTATAATAATGGTTAATTAAATCTAGATTAATACTTCGTATATTTTAGCTTAGCAAATTGTATATTTATAAAACAAGTTGTAGTTATGTTAGTGTCACATGAATTTTTTTTAGTATCAATTTTATTAATGTGGGTATAATTGTACAAACTATGGTATCATTAAAAGTTATATTTATATGAGCAGAATAAGCTTTCAAGTGTTTTGTGATAATTGATGAGAATTTTTACCTTAATGGAAAAATCTTAAAGGTAATTGTATTGATGAGAATTTTTATCTCAATGGACCGTGCATTATTATTATATTGATCTTAATGAAGTTGTATGGAGAATGAGGAGGAAGAGGAAGATTTTCAAATAGCATATGCCCCACAAGTTGTAATGGAGTGTGAGAAGGAGGGGGAGGGGGAGGGGGTCGACAGTGGTGGAGATGGGTCGTTGGGGGTAGGAGTATTGAGTGGCGGCTTAAGTGGAGGAGAAGGGATGCTGGCAAGGAGGGGATGGTTGGTTGGTGGAGGTGGTAGTGATTTTTTTATATATATAAAAATTAATTTATTTGTTAAATAATTAATTAAGTTAGAGGGTAATAAGAAGAAATGGGGGAAATTAGAGGGTAATTAAGTGAATTAGATGTTCTTGGTTGTCTTCAACAAAAAAATATACAATCAGATTTTAACTTGCCAAAAAAAAACTTATAAGGTTTATTCAGACAAATTACTATAAAAGGTTTGTTGTGAGAAATTTTCCTTATAAATAAAACAATATTGTAAGTATAAAATAAACTAAGAGTTTTTCTACATTATAACCCTCTACTACATGCCCCCCTTCCCCTTTTTGAGAAATCCACATTGTAACCCCAAAATACATTTAGTTTCTATACGGTAACCTTGCCGTTAACAAATTCCGTTAATGGGGCCCACTCACCCGTTTTTGTTTTGTTTCCGTTAATAAAAAAAAATTTCAACTCCATTAAGACGGTAACCTTGCCGTTAACAAGAATGTGGGGGTTATTTTGTTTCCGTTAATAAAAAAATTTTCAACTCCAAACAATTAACCCAAGGTTCTTCTGCTGAAGTGATCGTTTGACCCACTACATTCAACCACTTGAACTCCGCCGTCTCTTCCGCTCAACCCCGTCATAGTTTGACCCACTATATACAGTAATAGAATATCACTAAAGTGACTGTCTATGTGGGGGTATACATAGACTATGTCTATGTGTACCCTTTCCGTATTCTATTGGTTGAAAATATAACTCCACCTTGACCCACTTCTAAAACTCTGAAAATTTCACTTTCAACTATTTGGCAATTGAAAATTTAAATTTCAAATTTCAAATTTGGAAATTGAATGTCAATATATATATAGCGTTGAGGAATCAGAGTAATGAGAAATTTAAGGAGAAGAAGGTGGTCTAAGAAGGGTAAGCGATGATGGAGGACGAAATCAAGGAAAGTGATGAGGTGGTTCGGAGAAGAGTAAGCAATGACGATGGGTGGTATCAGAGCCAAACTATGGCGGGGTTGAGCGGAAGAGACGGCGGAGTTTAAGTGGTTGAATATAGTGGGTCAAACGATCATTTCAGCAGAAGAACCCTGGGTTAATTGTTCAATTGTATTGCTTTAGTACGAAAAATGGAGTTGAAAATTTTTTTAGTATTCATTTGTATTATTTTAATTTGGTATCAAAAATGAATTTTAAATGATGTTTCAATAATAAAATCAATATCAAATTATTAGGAGTTGTATTAAATTAATGTATAGTATAAGTTATATGGAGTTATGGACATTATCTTCTTAAAAAAAACTTAATATAAATTTTGGTAAAAATAAATAAAATTTAGAAGGTCGGTGGCGTTTAAGAAGGGTTTTTCAGTTCTGTGGTTGGAAGTATGGGGCCTGCACTGGCAAGGTTTTGAGATTTGGGTTTGGACATCGGTGGTTCAAGTGGGTTTCGGGATTTGGGTTTTGAGGTGGGTGATTCAGCTAGGTTTAAGGATTTGGGTTTTGAGGCGAGTAGTGAAGGTGAGTTTAGCCGTTTAGGGGTTTAGGTTTCGAGGTGGTGGTTGAAGTGGGTTTGGGTGGGTCTCAAGTGGCGTTTATGGAGGAGTTGGTAACGGTGTTGGGTAAGCAAAAGGTGGTCATTCGCCAGCAAAGAGGAATATAAAAGGGTCAAGGGTGAGGGAGGTGGTTTGTTTGGTGGTCGACGGTGGACGGGGGTGAGGGCTTCCATGTACATGTAGTGGAGGTGGGTGGTTATTTTCAGTTTATAATAATATTTAAATACAATCACTTTATATTAAGTACGATTAAGTATTGTAAGTCATCTTATTTGTTAATGAAAAGTATCCCTAAAAGTCAAAATATTTTTAGCTGATCAAAAGATTCAGTTATTTGGAGCTAGCCACACAAAAATTAGCTATAAAAATATTTCACACATTAATGACTAAGAAGATTGCGCTTGCACATTATTATTATTATTATTATGAAGTACTCCGTATCTCAATTTTGTGTGACTTTATTATCTAGTAGTGAAAATTGATTAGTTAAGTTTTTTAGGGTTGTCTTAATTTTAAATGGAGAAATCTAAGTTAAACATTATTTGCAAAAATTAAAAAATACCATGATTAATGTCTAATTTGCGTGTCGATAATGTTGTTCGATTAGAATGTTAGTGAATATTTTTGCCCTTAATACTCCAATTTGAGATGAAATTTGTAAAGTTATATCTTAACACCTTATTCTGTGTGAAAAAATATGTCTCGGTACAAGCATGTTTCTTTACTATCTTGCAAATCAAAGTGTTTTTGAAATTAATTTTTTCCAATTTATTTGTGCTCAAACTTAACTAAATATGACCTTATTTTTTTTTTCTTTATTTGATCTGATTTTGCCTTAATTTTTCTAATCTGATTTGAAATAAGTAAAAATAAGGTGAACTAAACATGACCTTATTAATACGAAATATTCCCTCCATTTTGTAGTAATAATCGCAACACTTTTCTTGTACATCTGTTTCATAATAATCGCTACACTTCTTATTGTAGTAAAGACTCAAATCACTATTAATTTATTATTTCTCTCTCCTACTAACCCCATTTACATAAATAATTTATAGTTTTTGTCCCTTACTATCTTCACTTATACTATAAATTATTAAAAGCATCTGGTTCACATTAATTTATTATGGACCACTAATATTCGAGACAATATGACCATTTGTATAATTTAAAAAAAAAGAGGTCATTATCTTATAATAAAAGTTATTTTATTAAAATAAATCAAATTTCACTGTGTTATTATAAAGGTCATAAGAGGTTAAGCTTTTTTAATGAATGTTTTAATATATTAGTCATTCTGAATAAAGAAGATCACCTTGTTAAAATAGGAACACTATGTCTAACATAATATCGGCTAACACGTGCGTGTTTCAGGTTCACAATAATATAAAGTCACATACGAAGTTTTAATAAAGGTTACTATGTTAAAATTTGGGTCATTATGTTCAATAATACGTCAATTGCGCACGTATGGACTTTGGTCCAACCAGTTCCACACAAGTTTTTTCTCATGTATAGTACTCTTTTTTAATTATTATTTCTCTTCCTCCCAACAATTAAATATATCTCCACTTAAACTATTACTTCCTCCGTTTTTATATGTGTTATTCTTTTCTTACCCCCTCCGTGTTTTGATAAGTGTTACTCTTTGACAGACACATAGTTTTAGACAATTTAACGTACTTAAATAAAATAAGAGATAAGTAGGGTGTAGTTGATATTTTAAAAAGTTGTAAAAGAAAGATAGTGGGGTTAATTGTTTATAAAAGTAATGAACATGAGAGGAAAAATAATAATAATAATAAAAAAGAATACTAGTGGCTTTGGGTGGAGATCATGAGAGATTGAGAGGAAAAAGATATAATATTAATTAGTTTAGGTCTCGTGCCACGTACGATAATTTTTAAAAATAATACTCCGTATCAACTTTTAAATATAATTGGTTATTTTACAAAAAAAAAATTAAAAATCTAAAAAAATAAATAAATATACACACTACTTTGATGTGAATTCTAATCAATAAATGAACAATTATTTTTATTAGGGAAAAAATATGAATAATTCCGTGAAGTAGATTAAAACATGTCGCAAATTATGTTAATATTTTCGACTATAGTCATAAATATTTGTGTGGAAAGATAAATCAAATCTTTTTTATTAAAAGTAATTGTGTTTGTTAAGTTATAAAAGAAATTATTTTTGTTAAGATTTTATACTAGCTATAATTAAATTTTGTTCAAAAAAAAAAAAAAAAAAAAAAAACTAACTAACTAAATATACACCAGGAGATGACACGTGTCATTGCTGGTGTGTCTTTTAGTATATAGTTGATTGATTGATTATTGATATGTAACTTTTTGCCAAAAAAAGAAAGTGTATCACTTATTAAAACACAAAAAGAGTATGTAAATTTTTTTTTTTAAATTTAAAGTGTTACACCTCTTTTTTTTGGTATCCTACTCCATTTAATTATTAATCTTCCCTCCGTTTATGGTCCCCACTCAAACTCATTATTACTTTTTTTTTTATCAATATTTTCCCTTTCAATTCCTCTATTTTTCAATAAAATATTAACCAAACTATATCTTCTTATAATTACTAAATACTCCCAGCCTATTACTTACATATTTTATATTTAATTCAATTAATTCGCCTAAATGTATGTGCCGGTCAAATTGCTTGGGATTTAAGCTAGTTATTTCTTTAACTTCGAATATTAAGACCTAAAATGAACCCCTAAAATCTAAGCAATTTTCTTGGCACACAAAGTGAGAAGATTACGAGCATGAAAATTGAGGCAATGCTTACAAAGTATAGTAGATATCATTGGACAACTATGAGTTATTAAAGTAATTTACCCATTTACGGCTTGTTTTGTTCACCTTGATTAAATAAGTTTTAGGTCTAATTAATTCAAATAGGATTTTATCAAATCTAGTGAGTTTAATAAGTTGTAATAAATTTTAGTCGAGTCAATAAAGGTATAATAAAGTTCCATTAAAGTTTCGGTCATGTCTAAAAAGTTCCATTCAAGTCTAATATGATTATACGAGTATTAAATATGATATTGAAATCACTAAATTATGGGTTTTTCTACATTATAACCCTCTAACTTTCCGTTTTCTACGATATGCCCCCCTTTTTGAGAAATCCACATTGTAACCCTAAAATACATTTAGTTTCTATACGGTAAACTTGCCGTTATCCCGCCGTTAACAAATTTCCTTAGTAGGGCCCACTCTCCACTTAATAATTATTTTTTATCGATTTGCGTGTTAAAAATTATTCCATTAAAGGTTTTGGGGTTTATTTTGTTTCTTATGGGTCCAAATTGAGCTTAGATTTGGCAAAAAAATGACGCAAATGTATCGTTTTGCGTATTAAATACGTAAACACGCAAATTGAGACATTTTTTAATACGCAAAACGAGGCATTTATGTAACTTTTTTGCTAAATGTGAGCTCAATTTGGATCTTTAAAGTCCAAAATAGCCCCCAAAACCTTTAACAGAACCATTTTCAACACGTAAATCGATTAAATAAATATTATTAAGTGGTGAATGGGCCCCATTAACGGAATTTGTTAACGGCAAGGTTACCGTATAGAAACTAAATGTATTTTGGGGTTACAATGTGGATTCTCAAAAAGGGGGGGGGGGGAGGGGGGCACATCGTAGAAAACGGAAAGTTAGAGGGTTATAATGTAAAAAAACTCTTAGTTTATTTTATACTTACAATATTGTTTTATTTATAAGGAAAATTTCTCACAACAAACCTTTTATAGTAATTTGTCTGAATAAACCTTATAAGTTTTTTTTTTTGGCAAGTTAAAATCTGATTGTAAATTTATTTTGTTGAAAACAACCAAGAACATCTAATTCACTTAATTACCCTCTAATTTCCCCCATTTCTTCTTATTACCCTCTAACTTAATTAATTATTTAACAAATAAATTAATTTATATATATATATATATATATATATATATATATATATATATAAATCACAACCACCTCCACCAACCAACCATCCCCTCCTTGCCAGCATCCCTTCTCCTCCACTTGAGCCGCCACTCAATACCCCTACCCTCAACGATCCATCTCCACCACTGTCGACCCCCTCCCACTCCTTCTCACACTCCATTACAACTTGTTGGGCATATGCTATTTGAAAATCTTCCTCTTCCTCCTCATTCTCCATACAACTTCATTAAGATCAATACAATAATAATGCACGGTCCATTGAGATAAACATTCTCATCAATACAATTACCTTTAAGATTTTTCCATTAAGGTAAAAATTCTCATCAATTATCACAAAACACTTAAAAGCTTATTCCGCTCATATAAATATAACTTTTAATGATACCATAGTTTGTACAATTATACCCACATTAATAAAATTGATACTAAAAAAAAATTCATGTGACACTAACATAACTACAACTTGTTTTATAAATATACAATTTGCTAAGCTAAAATATACGAAATATTAATCTAGATTTAACTAACCATTATTATAAATCGACACCCTTTATATTACTCCTTATTATCTTCAACTTAGTGCAATTAATCACTTTACAATAATCACCATCAAATTTTAAGTAAAATTAATTACAATTCATTGTAAAACTTAGTACATCGACTGTATCAAACTCCATCACAATTGATTGACAATAAAATCAATTATACAACCATTTACATTAAGGAAAGTTATGGTACAACCGAGTATTGTAGCGCATTAGTTAAATGTTGAGTATTAAGTTAGGTTGGGTTACATCAAGTTTAGGTGATCTTAACTAGATTTGGTTATTCGAGATGAAGGACATTCTAACTTCTGGGCCGTTTGCTATTTGATGATATTCCTTTTCAAAAACTTCATTAAGATCAATGTTCATTTCTAAATCGCCCTCTATGTTTTCCATTAAATTACAACACAACAACTTTAACACAACATATAAAAAAACTATCAGATACCTCGATAATTCATGCTTCTTACAACCCTGTTTAACACAACATATAAAAAACTTTTAGTTTTACAAATTATACATATTTTAAAACCATTATAATGAAATTGATACTAAAAAAATTCACGCCTCCCTAAAATAACTTAAATATAATTTCTAAATACACTAATAAGCTAAATAATACATTATTAATTTTTTAATCTAGTTACAAGCCGCCATTGATAATCAACAAACTATATACCCTTATCTTCCCACACAGATGCAACAACATATATCAAATCCATTAATGTAACAACATTTACAAATTCATTACAAAACTGAAAACAATATCTTCTTCGACCCAAAATACTTAAGATCAATTATATATACGCGGAGCAATTCATTGTAAAAACCTAGTTCATCAAATAGATCAAATTCAATAAGTCATTTCCGTTCAATTATAGGAATTCAACTTGTTCACTTGTTTTTTACAACATTACCTTCAATGATACCCGAAATACGCTACGAACAAGAAGATTAACCATCTAATTTAATATCTCAAACTTTAATTATGGGAACATCTTGAACTTCCATTGCCTTTATCATGGTTGCCGAAATTACACGAAATAACTTGCTCATGACGATGTAATATTTTCATGAAGATGGCGCCATAATCTTTTCATTAAATTCAACATTAAGTTTTTTTTTACTGCTTTTCTCTCTTAGGCGGGAATTACTTAGTTTTCTCCCGCTCAACTCTCTCCCATTCATTATAATAAGATGATGAGGTGTCTTCTATCTATTGGGTGTTTATGTGGGGAAATCTATGTGTATCAGCTCCCTTGAAAAGTTTGGAAAGTCCCGTGACACTTGAGGGATTCATCGGGTGTCACGTGAGCTGACTCTAGGTAATAAGATTTTTTTTTTTTTTTTTTTTGATAGTGTATAAGAAGTTTATGGTAAAGCATAAAACAAAACTTTTATCTAGGATTTGAATATTTTATTTTTGCAAATAATTAAAACATGTATGTCCCTACATTTGTACCTTAATACTCCATAATACATAAAATATAAAAAAGTGTGACCACATAATTAATAATGGAATTGAAACGTTGTATATCTTTAAATTCATTGGGTATTTATCTAGGATTTGAATATTTTACTTTTGCAAATAATTAAAACATGTATGTCCCTACATTTGTAACTTAAAAATACATAAAATATGAAAAACGTGTGACCACATAATAATGGAATTGAAACCTTGTATTTATCTTTAAATTCATTCGGTGTTTCCGTACGAATGGTTGATGTGACTACACGTCTACACAGTGCCAAGAAACTAAATGCAATAAGTCAATAATAATTCATACGGAGTATATTGATACGAGTAGGGATGTCAATTTGAATAATCGAATCGGGTCTGTTATGGTCGGGTCGGGTCGGGTCAGGTAAATTTTTAAAGTTAAGTCATACTAAATTGTTATGTTTTCGCGAGTCTAAATTAAATCGGATATTTTTCGGATTGGGTCAGGTCGGGTGTGCTTTTGACACCTCTAGATATGAGTATGTTTGTTAAGAATCTAATCCATTAAGATGAGACACCCAAGTAATCCAACTAAGGCCCTGTTCTCATTAAATTATTTTCAATTCAGTTCAGCTTCTAACACTCCACACTTAAAAATCCACTTTGGAAAGAAAGGTTAATAAGATTTGAACCTATGAATTTTTGTCACGCATGCTTTGATACCATGTCAAAAGATCAATTCAATCAAAAGGTTGAGCTAATGGTTAAATTAGAGTCATAAGATTGGTTTTTCACTCTACTACTACGCTCTCTCACACAAGGGCTCTTAAGGGTTTGAGATCGATATAGATGCAACATGAGCCTTCACATACCAAGTGTTATACATTCTAATTTTAATTTTTTAAAAGAAAAGGTATATGGAGTATGAATTTATTTGAGACAGTGATCTTCTAGTGTCCTTTCTGACTACTTGATTTCATATCAAAATTGGATGTACAATTATAATGTTTTGTCTTTATTTTTTTAAAACAATCTTAATCTTTCGTTAATTTGTTTTTTTTTTTTTAAATGATAAAGATATTTTTGCATATATACAGACCAAAGTTTCCATGAAATTCTGCCATCTGGTATACCATAAACAAGTCCCTACCAAATTAATTCGGAGTATGGATCTATTACATTGTACGAAGTATATTTATTCATAACCAAATAAAGGTAGAAGAAAAATATATACTAAATATTTTTTTTATATATATTGAAAATAAGAAAGAAGTAAGCGAACAATTAAATTAATGGGAGGCACACATAAAATTTTTGCTCCCAAGTTAATCCACTTCTTTGAACAAAGAAGTCATGGCTACTATTATGGTCCCAATATCTTGCCTACAATTAGGTACACAACCACCAACTCAAAAATTATGAGCACTTCAACAACAAAATATAGACGTTCTGCTGGATATGAACCCAGCATTTGGAATCTTGAGTTCCTTATTGAGTCTTCGAGAAGAGATCGTTATGCCCATCAACAGGTAAGTTATTATTATTATAATTTTTTTCTACCGAGTTGGAACCTTTCACAGGTCCTCCCGATCTGGATTAACGGGCTAGACACTTTAGAAATGTGTTGGTGTTGGGGGCCGGGGGAGGGGGGAGGGTGAGCGAATCCCCACCCTCAAAGTGTTTCTAATGAGGTTTGATCCCACAACCAAGAGGTTGTGAGATGTAAATTTGACCACTAGATCAAGCTATGCTTGATAGCTAAGGTTATTATTTGGTTACATAATTTTATATTATATTTGAAGTATGTTTAATTCTATGTATAACACAAGTAATATTTTGACGGTTTATGTTGGTCGCACTTATATATTGTACTTGGCATCATATATTTGAAACACATTTTCTTATACTTGTAGATAATAACGTTTTCTTATATAATCGTAGAAAATAATGTTGATTTTTTTTTAATCTACTTTTTTTTTTTTTTTTTTTTTTTTTTTGTTGGTTTTCTCTTCTCTTTACATGGCCTGAATATATAACCAATATAATTGTTATCTTAAATGGCATCATATATGTTACTCTGTAAACTAGTTATGCTTGCTTATGTGATACGGTGTTAATAATTTACGCTAATTATTTATTTGTCATGTGTGCTTGACTAATCGATCTAGGATGATAAGTACGCAAACATAGTAAAGAGACTAAAACGTGAGGTGAAGAATTTGATGGTTGATGAAGAATTGGAACCCTTGGTGATTTTCAAGATAGTCGGTGAAATTCAAAGATTAGGTCTTGGAGATTATTTTGGCGAAGATATAGAGAGTGCACTACGTAGATTGGTATGCAAATTTGGTGATTTGGAACTTGATCTTCATGCTACTGCTCTTGGGTTCAGACTTCTTAGACAAAATGGAATTTTTATTTCTCAAGGTATGTGTCCGATTCGATAAGACTATATATGTAATGATGTTCATATAGTTCAACTTAATTGAGTTTTTTTTTGTTAAATGAATAGATCAGATCATACCATATATTTTATATGCTTTTGCTTATACCTTAAATTTTAATCTTGATGGAGTTGGTGGCAGAACTCACCTTAAGTTCGAGCCCGACTAGCAACTAGCCTACTAGCTAGCACCTCTCACAATTTCCCAATTTTTCTATACCGGCCAGCTTTGACAATTAACTTCATTCGATGATTTAACAATTTTGTGTATCTCATTAATTTCGTCATTAGGTTGGTTTGTCTCTCGGTACCTAGTGGAGTTTAAAATTAATATCGATTTTCATCATGTACACCGTCATTATTAATATATATTAACTAGCCTTGTAGCCCATTTGATGCACAGGTTATTTCTTATCTTATAGAATAATTTTCTTGAGATGTGTTAGTTTAAGAAAATTATGAAACACCTCATTTTATTACTTAAATTATGCAAGCTACATAATGCCTGGAGTCTTTAACCGTAATCTATGTTTAATTTAGTGGGAATGTGAAAGAGATAATGTTGATTACATGTAATAAATTAACTTTATTGGTGATCTTATTATATATATTTTATTAAAAAAAAGGAAAAAAGAGTTAAATGGTAAGTATGACATGTGGTGCTATCTTGTTGTTTCAATGAATACTACAAGAAGGGGGGGTTGAATTGTAGTATGAGAGTTTAGCCAAACTTTTTGCGGAATTAAAACTAAGTAAGCTAAAGGAACAGAAAGATAAATTGAAGGAACTAAAAGATGCAAGAGAGATTTTTACGTGAAAAACTCCTTGACCCTAACAAGGAGAAAAACCACGACCACTTGAGATTTTGGGAAAAGAATCTTCACTAGAATAGGGCAAATGGTCCTATTACAAACTAAAGACTCAAACTTCAAGTTCCTCAACGAACTTGAAACCCCGAGGAACAAGTCACCCAACTTGTTACTCTTCTCTTCTCTTTCTCACTTCTCTTTCTCACATACAGAAATTCGCTCAAACTTCCCCATTCCCCAAATTACAACTCGAAAAATAAATAACTCTAGTATAAGAACATAAGAACACTCTATATCACTTATGTGGAATTGACACTTAACTCGAATTAAAGCTTGAAAACTTATGTGAGTAAAGGTGAGTTTTCCAACTGATTTCAAAGACTATTTACAGATCAAATTCGTTTAGGAAAAACTCCTTTATGCAGCAAATCCATTACACCATTACTCCAGCCCACTAAGAAGATCATGTTCCTAAAATTGAGGAAACATGAACTCCTAAATGTGCAAGACCATGACTTGAAGAAGATCATGGAGGAGTAGGCCGCAAGTTTTTAGAAAACGTGTAAGATTTTATTTGCAAAAGATATTTTCGAAAATCAGAATAAATAAAATCTTTTTAATTGAGAAAAAGATAATCGTTAGAAAATAACAGGTTTCCTAAAAACTAGCATGCACAATTTTATCAACTTAGACCAATTCCACACAGTTTTTTCGAGTGTAACTAATTTCTTATACTTATATAAATCCTAAAATATAAAAATATATTTAGTCTTCATGTCTTATGTTGAAACTTCTGCTCGAGGCTTCTGTTTCTCTAGGGGAACTTCTCTTCTCTGGTGAAGCTTCTGCTCTGAAGCTTCTGTTCCCTGAGGGGAACCTTCTCTTCTTAAGTCTTCATTTCTGAAGCACCAGTTCCTGCAAAGGAACTCTTCTTTTTGGATAGCTTTGCTTCTGGCCTTCTTATTCCTCATGGTATCTTTGCACGACACTTAATTCTCCTAGTCATTGCATCTGATCACACACTTAAACAATCAAGCTCTTATTAGTTTGTAAGTAAGTGAGGTTGTGTCATCATCAAAATCATTAAGTCCAACATATCTATTGTTTGTGTGATGGCGGTTTGTGTTATTATATACTAAAGTATAGAAGTATAGATATTCCGTACAAGTTTTGATAATCACAGTAGTACATACCTCTCTACCAATTTTAACTTAAAAAACATAATTAAGGTTATGTACTTCTGACTTCTCAAACTCTATAACACCATAGTTGATTCAACCATGTAATATTAGCAAATCATCATTTGAATAACATTGGTCATAAATATGTATTCGAAATAAATGTTGTAAAGAAAATTTCCTTCCTCATTTTAATCAATCGAATATCAATTACAAGTATTCATGTTCATGTACCTATGCGCTATAATTTACAACGATTTCATAAGGTATTTTCTCTTTGCTACTTAATTTTTGCTCATTTGTTTGATATACTAGCCATTAGCCAATGGGTTTTTCCCCTTAAATTGTGGTTAATATATCTTAGCTTGGATGTATTTGGTGTGAGAAGCAGATATCTTCAAGCAATTCATGGATGAAAACGACAACTTTAAGCCCTCTTCATGCAATGACAAAGAAGGGATGATAAGCTTATATGAAGCCTCATATTTTGGATTTGAAGGGGAGCATCTATTGGTTGAGGCCAAAGCATTCACCAAGGAGTATCTTCTATCTAATAATAATCATTCCAAACAAGAGGATAAACTCATTGTTGATGATGATGTGAATCACACATTAGGGCTTGCATTACGATATAGAATGCCAAATCTTGAAGCTAGACACTACATCGAGACTCATCCTAAGGATGTTGAAACGGCCTTGCTTCAACTTGCCATGCTCGACTTCAATAGGGCACAATTGATGCATCAACAAGACCTCCACGAGTTGGCTAGGTAAGCTAAGATACTAATCACGTGATTCTCTCATAAAAAGTCAAAATAATAAGAAGAACATTTAGAAACGGAGGGAGTATATACCTTTTTATGCAACTACTGTCTTAATCCATAGGTGGTGGAAGGATCTTGAGCTATCAGAGAAATTGAGCTTTGCAAGGGATAGACTAATGGAGTGCTTTTTTTGGGGCATAGGCACATTATCTAAGCCTGAACTTAGCTCCGGTCGAAAGGCTTTAACTAAAACCTTTAAATTCATCACCATTATTGATGACATCTATGATGTTTATGGGGCCATTGATGAACTTGAGCTCTTTACCAATGCCATTGAGAGGTTTGCGATTAAACTGTACTAGATCTATATCCACGCACATAAGTAAAATTTTAAAGCTTCCTAAACTATATACTAAATTTTAAAGTTATTTATTGTTATTGCTTGTTAATATGTGATTTGTATGATGATGTAGGTGGAACATTAACGCTATTGACGAGTTACCAGACTACATGAAAGTAACCTTCCTAGCTTTGTACAACACTGTTAATGAGATTGGATATGAAATTCTCAAGCAAAAGGGTTTTAATTGCATCCCTTACCTTAAAAAATCAGTAAGTAAATTACATAAGTTTGACAAGTAACCTTAATTAAGTGGACATTGGTGACTCCATCTCCAATTAATTAGTTTGAGGGTGTTTGTTTGTTGTAGAATTTATTCGGGCCAAAATTAGTTGATTTGACCAATATTTGTTGATTGACCAATATAATTAGCTAATTAGGATGTTTGGTGGTGAGTTGATTCCTCCAAACAAGCTCATTTTCAATAAGCTGCTTGGAGGACTTTTTATTTTATTTTATTTATTTATTTATTTTTTTTTAATCAGCTTCTTAGAGTATTATTTTAAGGTGAAATGACAACTATATACAATCATTTAACTTAAAACCCTACAAGAATAAAAATGACAATATCCTATTGGTAATTTTGCATACTCAAACAGCTTTAACAAAGCAGTTATTAGCCTAACACATTATACAACTAGCAAATACAACTAGTTAGTCAAATTAGATAATACAATCAGCTAGTAAACTTTGGCTAACACGATAAGGTTGAGCTTTTAACTTTTCACCAAACACGAACATATATATTTGTAGGAGTTAAGCATAAGAGAAGGATTTCACTTTTTGATTTTTTCATCTTTAAGGACCTTCTATTTTTTTTTTCACCTTTGAGCACTTGTGGTTAACTTTCCGACAATTTAACTCAACTTTAACTCACCGGAGCAAATAAAATAAATAAAAAATAAAAACTTAGGTCCTTACTTAATTTATGTGAACATTATTTTATCAATTCTTTTTTTTGAATGGATTTTATCAATTCTTTATACATCATGAAGTGCAAACATATATCATAATTAATTCATTATTATGCATAATGTTAATTCCTCAATCAGAAGTATTTCTTTCTCATTCTCTTAGGCAGTTGCTCCACCGACGGATAATTGAATTTTTTTTATTTTTACTAATTTTTTAGTTGATCAGTTTTTTATGGTGTATTATTATTTGGTAAGGTTGATGATAGTTTTGCTTTTTATGGGTTGGATTTATGTGGTTTCATATTTAATGAAAGTTTTATTTTACTACTTCCGTTTCTTATTATTTGTAATAAAGGGTTATTATGTTTGAGATATGTATAAATAATTCATTTTTTTGTAAATAATAAGAAATTGAAGTAATATTTTTTTCATTTTTTTCTCATTTTATTTTTGGACAAAGAGACTTGATGAAAGTTGGTAATTTGTGACATATGTTTCGGGTTAGTACTGGATTTTGATTTGATGAATCTAGTTCAAAGTTGATTAAATTAAATGATATGTTGTTTATTATTAAATTGGTAAATTAATAGAAATGGTTGCAATGGAGGAAGAGGAATTGTTCACACTTAAACTACTTAATTAAAAGTGGAAAAAAAATATAAAAAAAAAGAGGTCCTTAAAGGTGAAAAAAAAGAAATGTTAGGTCCTAGAGTTTTGTTAACTTACGTATTAGTGATGTCAGAACTATATGCTTAACTCACCTTGAGTTAACTTAACTCCATTTTGGCCGGAAATCAAAATTTAGGTCCTTAAATGTGAAAAAAAAGTAGGAGGTCCTTAAAGGTGAAAAAAATCAAAAAGTAAAGTCCTTCCATTATACTTAACTCATATTTGTAGTATCCGTCAAAAAAAAAAAAAAAAAAAAAAAATTGTAGTAGACTAATTAAGTAGATTATTCTTGTCTATCTATGCAGTGGGAAGATATGATAAAGGCATTTATGGTGGAAGCAAAATGGCTACAAAATAGCCAAACTCCAACATTTGAAGAATATCTCAACAATGGATGGGTTTCAGTTTCAGGAGTCGTAGCACTAACACACGTATTTTTCTTCGTGAGTCCAGAAATTACTCCTGAGGCGCTTCATTGCTTAAGAAACAACCATGACATTTTACGTTTACCTTCCATGGTTTTTCGACTTTCCAATGACCTTGCCACTTCTGAGGTACGCACATAATATTTTAAGTCCGCCTCACCTAAGACTTAACGTATATAGACAATATAGTAACGTTTCAACATTTTTGGTGTACGTAGGCTGAAATAGAAAGAGGAGAAACAGCAAATGCAATATCATGTTATGCTAAGGAAAAAGGCGTAACAATGAAAGATGCACGTAAACACTTGAGCAATTTAATCGACGAAAGCTGGAAAAAGCTAAATGAAATTCAAGTTGTGAATGATACTCCATTTTCGGCTGATTTCATAGAAGCAGCCATGAATCTTGCTCGTACAGCTCAATGCGCATACCAACATGGAGACGGTCATGGATCGCCTGAGCTAATAAAGAAGAAAATTCTATCTCTCATAGTTGATCCTATCCATTTATAAGATGTATGTTTAGCACAATTGATAAGATGTACGTTAAATAAGGATTTGCATACTCAATGCATATATTGTTTTGAATTTAATTTGTTATTAGAAAATAGTGTAATATAGAAGAAAGTTGTCTATAAAAGTGCTACACTTATTCAAATATATGTCAAATAATACAAGTGATGCACTTATTCAGATACGGCGAATAATACTCCGAACAAGCTAAGTGATGCACTTATTCAAATATGGAGGAAACTACATATGAGTGTGAGAGTATATCACAAAAGTTAAGCTATGCACACCACACCTTAAGTTGAATCTAACGTGTTTTCCGCGTAATATTTGATTTTTGAATATAATATGTTTTTTTTGGTGTTTAGAGAGCCATAATGGCGGATGATGAGAATTGATCCCAAGATCCCTGGAATCGGGAGGGAAACTCTAACCACTTGAGCTATCCTTCACTCTCCGATAAGTGATGCACTTATTCAAATATGGAGGGAACTACATATGAGTGTGCATGAGAGTAATCACGAAAGTTAAGCTACATACACCACAACTTAAGTTGAATCTAACGTGTTTCCCGCGTAATATTTGATTTTTGAATATAATATATTTTTTTGGCGTTTAGAGAGCTATAATGGCAGATGATGAGAATTGATCCCCCAATATCCCTGGAACTGGGAAGGAAGCTCTAACCACTTGAGCTATCCTTCACTCTCTAGTAAAACATAGATAGCCTAGATATAGGGCAAGATTATATCGAATGATGGATCATATTGGACGTAACTAACAGTGTTAATGTTCCCATAAAAACCTAAAATTATTGCTAAGAGCCAAGACATAAAGACAATGTAAAGAGAGTGAAAAACTATAAAATAAAATTAAAAAAAATCCGACCTGCCGGAATCGAACCAGCGACCTAAAGATTAGCTGTGTTTACCACTACAGTCTTCCGCTCTGCCAACTGAGCTAAGGTCGGATTGTTAACTATTATCTCATCATATTATATATATTCAATATGCAAAAATCTAAAACAACCAAATTGAAAATTAATTAAACTGATCATTTAATTTGAATTAAACAAGTGATTGAGATATTAGTTCAGACAATACTCCCTACATCTCTAATTTTTTGCACTATTTGACAATAGCATGTATGTTTCCGTTTCCATACCCACAAAATTATTATTATTATTATTATTATTATTATTATTATTATTATTATTATTATTATTATTATTATTATTATTATTATTATATGATAATCTTAATGTAATTAAACAGTTGTGTGACTCATTTGTTCATTCGAGTAACCCTTCATCTTTTATTTTGACTATTAAATAAAATAACTCCAAGTGTTTATATAAGTTGAGTAACCTCATTATTCCATTGCAAAGAAACCCCTAATCCTTCAAAATAACTCCATTTGACCATCGTCGCAACTCCAGTTACTCAGTAAATCTCTATTATGTAAATGAAAGGGGATGAGTGAAAAGTTGGTGTTCATATGGTAGATCGCTTAAAATACCTCTCATCCATTTTGTAGTTCATTTTATAGTTTATTTTTAAACTAAGATACCCAAAATAATTTACGCCATAATAGAAAATCAATGGCTGATAGACCTTGATATAATTGCAATTTATTGGTCGAGTTGGGGAAGATAAAAAAAAAATTGTACTTGTGCTTGGTTTTGGTTGTTCTATGTGTTTGTAATTTTGTACAATTGTATTAGATTTTGGATAATTTGGCGATTGGAAAGTAGAACGGGGTTAGCAAAATGTCAAGGAACACGTTCTTAAACTTGATTGAGCATTTATTTTGTGTGGAATTTTTTATACTACCTATAGTTTAAATTTTAATCAAATTATGTAGTAGATTATTAGCCTCATACTCATTAAGGCCATTTGTGGAAAAAAAATATAAAACTTAATTAGTCATTTTGTCAACTAAATTAGTCATTTCACCATTTTAATGTAGCAACAAGCAAACGTTAGGATCTTCTATCAAGAACTTCCCTTCAATTTTCCGTTGCGGTAGAAGCCTAATTTAATCAACTAATTTCGTCATTGCTAACACATCATTTCACTGGAACAGGATAATTATGGATATAAATTAGAAGGCTTCATTGCGACAAGATACCATAATTAAATCTCTCAAGATTAACTAGTACGTAGACATCAAAACAAAGCGGTCAAATACACAATGCTTATTACTTTACTCTCACAGGACATGGCTCTATTACACTCTATTAGAGACATGCCTCTGCATAATTTCCTACTAAATAATTGCCTTAACGTGCAAACCAAATAGATAAAAACAAATCTTACGGGCGGATCACCCTGATCTAACAACCAAGACATACTATATAGGAGAAAAAAAACTTTCTACATTCACATTAACAATTTGTATTATACTATAAAGGGAAGGTGAGAAGGCCACAAAGAATATCCTATGAAAATTAACTATAAAACATTAGGAGCATGAATTAACTGTATCTAAAATGTGGCCCTCCAATGGAACTCTCAAGCGGTACAAAACAACCATATAGCAACAGTGAACAATCCATTCCCCTAAATCTGCCATCCCGTTCAAAAACCTGCGCAAATGTTATGATAGCAATCAAAAATTTAGAAACTACAATAAGATCAACACTGAATACAAGTAAAGACTTCCTATATTCAAAACTGAATATTTACGGGATTAGCAGGCTCACGAACATGCAAAAAAAAATTTCACCAATGGAGGGAAAGTCTGATCTTTCAGAAAAGCTCTGATTTCACAGAACTACTCATTATCTAACTCGATTTCGGATCCAAAAGTAGGTACATTTGCTTATATATTACTGATAAATTGTTTCGCTAATACATTAAGTCATGTTGTTTCACTGACATTAAACTATACCACAAAAAATAAATAGGATTCTCATAATAAACTTGTGAAGATCAATAATTTGATTAGATTCTCATAATAAACTTGTGAAGATCAATAATTTGATCAACTATGAATCGTAACACTATACTACAAGAGACTTCAGAAAAAATTTACTCAAGCACATTTTCATACCTTATGCAAGGATGTCTACAAGCCAAAATCAACAGTTATACAAGGGACCTTATGGATGTTGAGTAAGCACTGCAAGATCAAGACAACAAGAATAAGTTACACCACCACAAACATACAGAAAAACGAATATTTTTATATGTTGCACAAGTAGCACGAGTCAGTAACAATAGTGAGAAGAAGTGACCAAAACGTTACAGTCAGAATGGAAGAGACAACCCAGGCGCAATAGCCAACTATTTCTTATTGTCATCACCATGGCTTGCAGACAAGTAAATTTACAGAGTTGACAACATTTCCTAAACAAATCATAACAATACCAGTGCACCTAGTTTCACAAGAGAGCGGTCATTTTTTAACCAACAGTTGAAAACCAACAAGGTTCAATACCAAAATCGAAAGAAGTCATCATTCAAGAATGAGAAAGTTATGATAAGGGTATGGAAAGAAAGAGTTCAGCAATTGGACTTCAGAAGAGGAAAAAAATCAATTAATCACCAGAGACAAAATTTGGATTTTCAACACTGGCCCAACCAATTGCCTTTAAGCTGATGGGGTTCCGTCATTATTCGTACCCCATTCTTCGGTTTCGTTACCGTTGACGAGCACAGCGCCATCATTAGAATCAGCATCTACAACAACACCCTCTTCTTGACTTTCATCTGCTCCATTCTGCTTAAAGGAAACACAAAAGATAAGAACATTAGTTTTTTCACAACATTTTCATCAAGAATTCAAAAAAACAAAGGGTATTTAGAAAGCTAGCAGTTCGTCAATCTAGAAAATACATGTTACATTCTCTAGAGGAAAAAAAAAAATCACTTCATTCCAAACAGCATGATTTACGGCAAATAACACACACACAAACAAAAAAAAAAGATAATGTACATACTTCATCTTCAAGAACCTCATCTTCATGCACCTCGTCTTCATGAACCTCGTCTTCATGTACTGCGTCACCATTTTCAAGAGGTTGGTCTTCCTCTATCTGCATACTCTTAAAGGCTTCAACAAGATCAATTTTTGATTTCTCGGCATATTGCAAGTATTGCTCAGCAGGAGGATAACTGCCTCTGCATATATTAATAAAAGGTCAATTCGGATTACTAAGTATGACCAAAAAAAAAAAAAAGAAGAATAATATCATATGAATAAAAGTTCACCACATTCACATAGTATCAACCTACAAAAAATCACCCATTATGCTAAAAAAAAACACACACACACACACACACACAAATTATGTTTAGGATGAGGGGACTATTTAATTATTCTACCTTGTCTCGGCAACTTTAGACTCAACAGCAAGAGAAATTTGCCAATCGTCAAACAGATTAGGATACTCCTGAGGATCTGCCAATGATTCTGCAGCCTTTGAATTTACCTGTAGTAAAGGACAGAACATTCTATGAGGTTAAAATGAAACAATTTCAACTTCTACTTACACCATAAATAAATAGTTAATTTGATTTTTAGAAAGGCAATAAAGCAATCACCATGCTATACATGCAAAAAGATATAAATACAGGAAAAAAAATTTGATTTAAGAAACTCTTGTATATTCTACCTTATGTAGGTGTCTATATATTAAACCTTGCTGGAAACAGACCATTAATTACACTTGAAACTTATCCATGTGTAAAACATACTTATATAACTCTATTCAGAAGCTCACCACTTACATAAAAAGAAATGCACTGATTGTATGAAACATACTTCGGATGCCCAGGCTGCCACACATCTTCAGATGATAAAGATGGGAAGCATGAACATAAAGCACATCGCCAGCTCTTGTTTAGTCCATTTCAATTTCGAAATATAGAATATTTTTGTTTTTAAAAACCAAAAGATCTAAAGTCCACCAAAAACGATTAAAAGCCAGGTCATTCACAAATGCGATTGACAAGCAACTGACCTTGCTGAGATCCTTTCTCCATAAGGCAACAATTTCGGAAACTTTGCTGGGAAGATAAGAACGTGCCATCAAAGCAGCCTCAGGAATTCGGTTACTGCAAAATTAATCAAATTCGGTACGTCAGTTAAGAGATAAAAAGACAGACACCTTAAACAAAAGCATTTCTCTGAAGCGATATTTAACCTGTCTATCAACAGCTGAAGACATTCTTCCAATTTACCCAACGTAAATAAGCAAAGGAAAGCAACATTGTTTTTCCCTTGTTCTTTAGCTAGGGTAGCAAGCTCTGAAATTCCCTCAGCATCTCCAATTGAAGAATAAAGAAGCAACATGCCACTGAAATCCTTTGCATGCTTCAAGCATTCTTCTGCCATTTCAAACTGCAATATAGTAGAAACAATAAGAATCCTAAAAAGAAATCCTCAAATTATAAATTAATTATCAATCAGTCATATAAACCATAGGGCCCGATCAGTTTAAGTTCGGGCCAATTTTGTACACAGCTAAAGCCTAGGTCAGTTTATTACAAGTAGGTTGCTTTTGCCTAGTCAGCCAAACATTACCACTCCGATATTCAAATTCCCACAAGCCATACACACCCGGCGGAAAAATGAAATACACAGCACGATAACAACCTAATTACATCCCTAGTTTCCTACTAGTGATGAATTGAGCAACAATCAAGGATTAATCCCACAAAGGCCAAAATGTAGACACAGCCTCAAAATATGACAAGGTGGAACAATCTCTTTGCTACTCATGACAGAATTTCTCCGATAGTAGCAAAACTTTAACAAGAAACTCCATAATAAATACAAATTAGTAAAAGAAAATAAGAATAATGAGATACATATACAGGCATACAGCAATCCATCACCTTTCCAGTAGACATGGCTAATTCTCCCAACTGTTTCCACTTAGATTCACTCTGAACTTCTGTAGCAATCTCCTGCAGAGTGAATAAAAAAAAAATAAAAAAAAAAAAAATTCAGCAATCTCATATCGGTAGCTTCAACATTTTTGTACAACTACCACCACTTACCTTTGCAATTTCAAGTCTGCCGAGCTGTATGGCAAGATCAAACTTATAATCAGGGTCAGTAGCCACTTCAAGAGCCTCAGCAACCATTCCACGTGATTCAAGGAAGCGAGCCACACTGGAAATGTGATTTTACCAATGAATATCCAAAATTAGTTTATAAATTAAAAAAAAAATGTGCGCCACGAACAATATGTCAATATTACTCATGACAACAATGTTCATCAATTGTAAAAAGGCATTCACATCATACAAAAAAGTGGCAAAAAGAAATATATATAGCTCCCTGCCTCCCTCCGTCACTTTTTAATTTTACATTTGGAATCTTTTAGTGAGAGAAAAACGGTCAAAGTGTACAGATTAAAAAGTGATGGTCGGGGTATAAAACAGAGTAACCCCAGCTATGTGATGTAGCAGTCTAGTCCATCAAAATTTCGAAACAAAATGCTCATTTGCCTAAAATATACGCTAGTTAGGTCAATACATTAATTTTAAGCATATACGTCAATATCTCTACTCATAAATAGCCACAACTTAGACCACTAAAATCCACAACTCCACTAGTATGTACTGGTATAATTAAGCAACACATGAAGTTGATATTTTCAAAATAAATACCAAGGCCAATCCGGATTTTTTTTTTTTTTTAATATTACAGTTGTTTTTATTCTGTCAATATATACTGGTATGTACCTCTATGTTTAAAGCAAAAAAAAAAAAAAAAAAAAAAAATCCTAGTATCTAATCCAAAGTCTAAACTTTTAACAGAATGAAGGATAAAGTATCTCTAAAACAAGCTTTTTTTTTATAGAATATTAAAGTTAAACTGACCTATTATGGTGCTCCTTTGGAATTGTAGGTAAAAGTTCCTCGGCACGTCCAAAATCTCCACGCATCACAAGTGTCTTGTATTCAATCAAGCTAAGCAGTAAAGTGTAACCTATCACACTGCAAAACAAAAAGAGGAACAACAAAATAAGAGCTTAGTAATATAGATCACAGCAACAACCACTTTTTATATTGAAGGCTGCACAATTGAAGCTCACTTGAATTCTTTATCAATAAGATACACCCGACTCTGACTAGCAAGATAGCCCATCAGATACATTGGACGGTCCAAGTGAAACATTGTGGTTACCTGAAGCCAAAACATAGTTTCTCAGGAAAATCTAGACCATTCTACTCAAAGAAAGAATATCCACATAAAGTTTAAATGAATATACCTCACCACCAACACAATAATTCAGCCTCCAGGAGGAATTATTGTATATGAAACAATCTCCAACCCAAATTCCTGTTCTCACACGTTCATTTGTTTCATGGAGAAGCTCAAATGCATCCTCCACACCCTGGTCATCAATCGGCTTTCCACTATCCACATAGGATGACACAGCATCGCGCTGTAATTATCATAAGCCACAACAGTCATCACCCAGAAGCTCATGAGAATTTGAATAATAGTGGCAAGGAAGAAGAGAAGAACTGGTTGAGAAGGGTGCAGAAAGGGAAAGCAATTCTCACATTGTATTTAAGGATGTAGAAAGATGTGTCACTAGCAATAGCCACCAAGTCACCACTATCAGCCCAGTATAGATTCTGCAATGATCAATTGAAGAATGCATACATTGTAAATGCAGCCACATGTGACAGCTTAATACTACAAGGTAAAGTATAGATATAACACTTACTTTAACATTGACATCAATCCTACGGATAAATCTGCATTCAACCCAGTCATAGAAACAAATGAAATCATTAGAGCACATGGCCAACAAAGTTCCACCATATATTCTCTCTGCGGAAAAACTTGGTCTGTGACTCTTCTTTTCCTGTAAAAATACATAAACAACTCAGCAACGAAAAACACCTCATTGTTATAACACCAACAAACTAGATTCTTACATTAGAAAAGAAAACAATAAGCAAACAATTCTCATATAAATCATCTTAACTCTATAATATTATAAAAATAAAAAGAAGCATTCAAACAGCAATTCAAACCCCCCAAGCTCATTGCACAAATAAACAGATACCATGCAGAATAACTCACACTTGCCCCAAAGATACACACAAAATGAACAACAGAAATGGAACACGGAAAAATTTATAGGAAATATAAAGTAAGAACCTGGAAATTTTTGCTGAAAATCTTGATCTTAGAAGTGCTTTCTCTGACAGCATATTCTCCTTCAGATGACCAAACAAACTCCAAAGCTGAACCAAATGACCTATTCCTCCAAGCAACAGCAGTGTAAATGATGTACTCTCCATCCCCACAAACCACGACAAACCTCCCATTTGGGTTGTGCTTTAAAAACTGGAGATACAAAAAAAAGAATACATAAGAATAATGTCCATTTATTCAGAATGGCAAACCACCAGGTGCTTAAAACAAGTAATATGTTGATAAACCCACTAGAAAACACAGAAATTCAGTTTAAAGTTAACTAAAAATATTTCCTTAAAATGCTGGTGTTGATTTCATTTTCTGAAAAAATACACCATAGCAACTACATCTGACCAGGAATGAAATTAATCCAGACATAATATAGACCGATTGGAAACTTCTGAGAGGTTTAGGAACTCACTTTAAAGCTTTCAGGATTCAATTAACTACTAAAATAAACTGTACTAAACAGAAAGGAGCAGAAACAGCCTGAAACTCCTCGCACAAATAAAGAAAAAGCCAAAAGGTAGCATCACCGTCTTTATAACACAAGAAATATTCATTTAGCTTTGATGTAATCTTTCGTTCAAGTCATGCTACTTGGCAACATGAATACCTCACCTGTGGGTAAAGATCACAAGATCCCAACTCCTTCACAGCCAATGGCAACCTTTCACCATCAGTCACCTAACACAAGGAGACATCAGAGATCAAAAACCTTGAAAGTAACCGAATTAAAATTTCACCTTCGTTGACAATAGAGTGCAAAAACATGCTATCAGATTCAAACCTCATAGCCAGCACCAACACGCCTGATATCAACAGTTTGAATCTCGTTATGCTTAGCCCATATAATTTTTCCACTATTATCCATGCTAGCAACAGGGATTTCACGACCCATTTTCACCATGATGGTTCCTTCATCATATCCAATCACAACACTGAATGAAATTTAAAATAAATAAAGTCAGGCCATATCTACAACAAACTCTGCCAAAAATAAACTAATTAACATAGCTCAGAACAATGACTCTATGATATCAAGCCTTTACCACACTTTCTTCCAACCAGAGATAAATAAAGACAAACCAAATAACCAAGTACATTAAAGTAATAACAGAGAAACAAAAAGAAGTTTAATTACAAGTGATGCAAACAAACGAAGCACACGACCTTAGATTGATTGAGCTTTGATGCCCAAAAAACACGTTCATTAAACCTAAAACTAAGGTTGTTTTCGAATTGCTAGGTGATTCCCAAAGAAGCACTATAGAATTAAAACGTACCGACGGGAGCTCTTCATGTATCCAATAGCCCAAACTCTTTCAAGACCATAGTTGAGAGTATTCTCAAGCCTGCAAATCAAACTCAAGGAATCAGGGACTGAAGTTCAATTTTCAAAAAGTGCATTCTTCAAATAAGAAATTGACATATAAACTTTGATAAAAAATAAAAAAAAAAAAAAAAAAAAAACTAAATATCTGAAAATATAACTTATGTTAAAAAGCAAAAATCCATATAATTCTAAAAAAATAAAAAGATAAAAAGGTTTTTCAACAAATAAGTGGTCGAAAACATTGTCTCTCAGGTCCTTGCAATATAATGTTCTTATTCTTCTACCAATTAAACAAATGAAAGGACCTATGCATCATCTTAATCTCATATACCAACTCCAAATGAAACACAAAACCGTAGTAAATTACTTTTGCTCCACTTATGGGACTCAGAGACTGGAAAAAGGAGGTCAGAATGAAATTTTAAAAAATGCATTTGATTGATGCGGAAACAAACTACTCCCTTCCCCACCCCCTTCCCCCTCCAGATTAACTTTTGCACTATTCACATGTATTACTTTGAAATGTAATGACATAAATATCATTTTATTTGTCTCGTTGTATTGTTAAAATATATCACCGTTTTAAATTTTTCTGAAACATATATAACAAAAAATGGGCAAACTTGAGAACTGGGAGAACGATTAAAAAAGAGGGAGTAATTTAAAATCAAAAGGCAACACACCTGTATGTAGTTGAATGCCATATGCGAACTGTTCCATCCTCAGAACCAGTGATGATTATGGGAAGTTCGGGATGGAAACAGACAGCAGAAACATTGTGCGTGTGCCCTTCCAAAGTCTGGACACAGCTCTTTGTCTGATAGTCCCAGACCTGTATGCAAATGCCACGCATATGGGTTAAATTGCAATAATCAAGCACTAGCAATTAACAAAACATGATGAGGCCTCAGTAATATGTCAAACCTTCGCCGTGTGATCATCAGAACCAGTAATCAGGTATGGTTTGTCACCACCGGTAAAGTAGTCAACACAATTCACCCCTTTAACATGGGCATCCAAGGTAAAATTTGGATCAGGTGAGCCAAGATTCCAGATCTGAAAAATACATCAACATGACTCCAACTTTAAAAAACATTCGAAGAGATAGTCCATAAATTATTGAAATGTACTCAAAACACATACCTTTATCGTGCGATCAAGGGATGCACTAGCAAAGGTGTTAGTATCTTTGGGGTTAAAAGTGACTTGCATCACATAGTGGGAATGCCCTTCAAATATCTGAGTGCAAACCCAACCCTTGTCCCAATCCCAAAGCTTAATGAGCATATCATCAGATGATGATAGCACATAAGGGAGAGAGGGATGCACAGCTACACACCTAATATAATCTGTATGAGCCTCAAATACTTTAACTTTATCCATTGTATTGTAGTTGTAGACACGTATAAACATGTCGTCTGCTCCGGCAACAACCCATTGCTTCCGTGAAATAAACTTTGCTGACCGAACTGCAAACAGTGAAAGAAACAAAATTAATCAATCAGCGAAAAATGGCACAGAGCATGTAAGATCCAACATTGTGTGCAAAAGATATACCTGGTAGCTCAGATACTTCGAAAGACTTTGCCATGGTCTATTAGACAAAGAAATTGTGACAATGTCAGTAATATTAAAACGATAAGAATTTTCAATAGTCTCCAGAAACTTTCTAAATATTAACATCTGGGTGACAACCCACTTAGGCACACAATAAATTTCTAGGTACAAATGACAGGACAAAGTAGTATCACAACTCCAAATGCATTTAAATAGTCCTAACTCACAACAGAGGCAAAACAAGTGTATATAATAATCCACAAATAAACAAAATGATAGAACTGTTATGCAGATAATCCCCTAGCACTTAAAGATTTATATACAAGAGTCCAATAATATGTTTCTAACTTTGTTTCCATTTAACTTTTATGTGTTACAAAAGAGAGACAATAAGCATAGATACTCACCTAGGAAGGATAAATACATGGAAAGGCTGCAGAATAAAAAGGAAAGCTGGAGTGCAAGCCCTAAAAAATTTGGAAAAAGCACTTTCTGTGTTTTCTAGCTTAAAAAGAAGTTTACGGTCATCTGACTTCTCCTCCTGGCAACAACTCCTTGTTTTGAGCTTATCTAACCCTTCGCATACATATTATAATAATTTCTATAGGCGCAATGGAGATGAAGACACAGCATTAAACTCCAAACACCGGATAGTAGCCAGCTTAGACGGAAAAAAAAATCAGAAAAAGACCTTCAAGAAATCAACTTTTCCATTGGTTTACAGTGCTTCACATAAGGACTGGTTATGTATGAAGAAGCATCAAACTTTCAAACTACACAGACAAACATGTCCTACCTATAATTCAGAAATCAATCTCTTGTCTCGATTAAATCTATGACAGCTGAGCTCAACCTATTCCCATGTAAGGCTAAATGGCACATCAGTAAGTTAAATCAACATCAACGGTAGTCATTCCAGCCTTCACCAAATATCCCCTTAGAGTTCTATTCAAACTAATACAAGACCAAAACAACTATGTTCGACATGTTCAGTTATTGGATTCCGGAGGATAAGTAGCATTAAAGCTTTGAAACCACTATACAACCACTACACTCATCATGGCAAAAAGGTCCAAGACCCACAAATCGCCTCCCACACTCAGACATTGTGTACAACGATCTCTTGAGTGTTCAGGTTTCTAGTCACATATTAACCATCTCAAAATTAAACATTGTAATAAAACGATTGATCATTAATTAATCACTTATCGTGCATAGTACATTACTGCCGCATGATCAAACATTACAAAAAGTCAATTAAGTTAATATCATATACAGGAAAATCAATCAAAGAGCTTCCATTACTATAATGATCATACCTGTGACTGGTAGTTCCAGATAACAACAGTTCCAGAATAAAGACTCGCTAAAATCCTGCAACACAATAACAAATCATACGACATTGTAATTATCTCAACTCGAGACGTAATCGTGATCATAATGTAGCGTAAAAATGAAGGATAGAGAAGAAAATCACCATGGTTCGGTTGGATGTAGATCCACAGACTTTACTCGCTCTGATCTTTGCGCGAGTTTCCTCTGATCCAATCAAATCAAACATCAACAAATTGAACAGCAATGCACGAATTCAAATCAAATCAAACAAACAAAATATCTCAGAAATTTAGAAACAAATACAAAAACCTAATCGATCGAATTACCTTGATATTGAGTCGGAGAGGCTGTCGATTGAACAAAACACAAAAACAACAAAAATTCCATCAGATCTCAACCAAATTCAACAAAAAATGAGAAACAAAAACACAGAATTATGACGAAAATTGAAGGAAATGAGATCAAATCAAATCAGATCTGAAAATCGTGAGAAATGAAGTGAAATTGAGAGAAAACGCACCATTTTTAGGGTAAATTAAATCTGCCGACAATCGAGTGTAGATTAGCGATGAGATTGAAATTGAGAGAGGGGATAATTGCAGAAGAAGAGAGAGAGTGAGTGAGGTGAAGAGAGAGAGAGAGATCAGATGGAAGGAGCTTCAATGGCGCCGAAGTGAAGTGAGGGAAGAGAGATAAAAGAGAGAGAAGGGGTGTTAGCGTTTTGGAGAATGTAGTTTTTCGGGGAGACTCAAATGTGGATTCATATATTATTGTTTATTCGTAACTAGCCTTTTGGCCCGTTCAATACACGGGTTATTACTTGGGGTTAATTATATGAAATAATTGCTTTATTTCTAAAACTTAAAGGAAAAAAAGACTGAGGATGGTAAAACTGTGAAAGAAGATGAAGAAATTTATTTAGATATATATACATGAAGATTGTGAAATATGAAAAGATATATTAGTTTAAATTATATTTAAAGTCTAGGAGATGAAAAGATTATTTTTATTATAATTCATATGTTTATGTAATAAGTACTAATTAATTGAACTTTATTATATCATGGTGGAAATGGAGCATTTCATTTTCCTACTTGAATATAAATATTAAGGGAGGTGACATGTGTTATATGGGATATTGAGTGACTTATGATGCCATGTGTCATATAAAAAAATTGTGGTTTATGTTTTTAAATACTAAGTATAGATATAGATTTGTATTTTGTATGCTTCCTAATTAAGATTTGTAATAATGAATTTGTAGTAATTAAATAAAATTCGTTATATACACCGTACACTCGGGTAATTTGCTCATTTTTAATCAACAAAAGAACAGATAATATTTTTATTCATTTGTTGGTTGAATAGACAAATGACTCCGAGTGCACGGTACACCTAGATGTACATAGTAGGCTCTCGTAATTAAGATTCAAGTATGTATACATAAACCTGTCAAAAAAATTTGAAAAAAGTATGTACACATAAACAATTACATCAATTCAACCAATAAAAGAAATTTACATTATTAGAAATTTTGGAATGCATGTTAAATTATGTGTTGATTGTAGCGCTACATAAACAATGACATCATTTAAACCAATAAAAGAAAAGATTCACATTTTATTTTATTTTAGCCAATAAATGAACATTTCCTCTTAATTAATATATGCTTTATATTTCTTCAAAAAAAATTGCTTATGTGACAACATTAGCAATTTTTTTTTGAAGAAATATAAAGCATATATTAATTAAGAGAAAATGTTCATTTCTGCCAATGTTACAATACTTTGAGGGAGGAAACTATACAACTTCAACATTCCCACTAGCATCTCCCATTGTGACAAGCCGACAAGATGAGCTACCGTACTACAACTTCTTTTGGCATGAGAAAAAGACAAACATTAAACCAAGCTCTATCTAATCTAATATCATCATATACGACATGAGTTGGGGCTCGAGCACCTAACTCAAAGGAGATAGCTTTTATAACACTCACAATATCTAACTTGGTCCACAGATTTGTGTAGCCAAACCTCTTAGCGAGAGAAAGCGCTTATCGCACAGTCTGGGCTTCAACGCACTTCGGTGTAGAAAGCTCGATTAGCTTAGTTGTTGTTAAAAGTATGTAGCCATTAGCGTTTCTAAACACCACACTAAGCCCTGCTATGCCAATTGTAGGGATGTCTGCATCTACATTTGCCTTAATACATCCTTGCGGGGGGGGGGGGGGTGGGCATTTCCACACCAAGCCACTACCAATTGTTTGCTTGAACAACGGGGCAAATCACCTTATTCGCATACTCCATATAATCCTCCACTAGCCTACAACACCCCGTAGCAAGCAAAATTGCATTTAGCCTGGGCATTTGTTCTAAAAATTATCAAGTTTTTGCATCACCAAGTGGCCCACATCAAAGCTGCCATACACCTAAGGATTCCTCCCTCCACTTTTCCATAGAGCTAATTCCACCTAGCAACAAACTACTCAGTTGGAGCATTGGTCAAGTACTCCAATAGCTGATCCCATATTTCCTATGCTGCAAAGCAATCAAACAAAGAGTGTATGATTGTTTCCCTCGCAACCCCACAAATTTGGCAAGACGCATCATTGGTAACATGTCGCTGCACAAGCTAGTCGTTGACAGCAAGATTAACGAATAAAATTTGAAAGTTTATTTTATGAGTTACATCAAAATTAACGAATAAGATTTGAAAATTTATTTTTATGAGTCACGGTAAATAATACCTACGAATAGTTGTTTGATAATCTTTTCACATTAAAAAATTTATTATCCTACTATATGGCAAATGAGATAACATATACAAAAGCATTATTGAGTGTAATATCAATCATAAAAAAAATTACAAATAATGATTTAGGATTTATAAATTTTTTTTTTTGAAAAAAATAAATTTAACATTATATATTTTTTTTTCTAATATCTGACAAATGAAATATCATATTTATAATATATTTATTAACTATAAATTCAATTTGCACATAATTAGAATCAATGAATAAGTCCTCAAACAAGAAACAAAAAAAAAAAAAAATCAATGAATAAGGTCGCATTATAAATTACATAATAATAATAATTAAAAAAATTCTAACAAGCAGTAGAAAATTAATTAAAAATTTATATGGTCTAATTAAGAAAATTATCCTTTCATGTATTATAATGTATAAAAAATCATGCATCGATAAATTCAAATAAAGTTAAGTCCATCTTAATAAAACTCAATTGTACGATCCATTAAGGTCTGAAAAAGCAAAAGACAAAAAGACATTAAGTTTATCTACACTCTTTAAAAAGAGAGAAATTCATGGAACTGTTCCTTATGAACAGTAGGACAGTGTCCTTCCGGAATTACCCTCGGCTTGGGATGCTATTTACGGTCTTGCCACTGAATCTTTTTTTCTTTGTTTTTTCCTTAATTTCCTTCCTTTAATCCTCTTATTCTGTCGTTGCTGCTTTCGCCCTTTTCCTTTGAAGCATACTCTCAGTGAGCCTCCTCCATTGAAGCGTACCTCGGTTCTCCATTGAAGGGTTTTTTCCCATCAGGCGCAAATTAATCCTACTAGAGTGACGCTTCTTTGCTAAGTTACGCTGGTGGTGCAGCGTTAGTTTTGTTTCTTCATTTTATGCCTCATTTTGCTGCTACCTACCGTTACTCTTACCATCATTTTCATCCTCTATTATTTGATTTTTTTTATGTTTTGTGAAAAAGATTGGACTTTTATCTCTGGATTACTTGGTTGATTGTTTTTTTTTTTTTCATATGAGTATTTGATTATTTGGTAGGAAATTAAATTGGTTTTGTTGGGTTTTATTTTTTTTTGGGATATTTCCGGTTTAGGTTTATGTGTGATAGTGAGGTTTAACTGATCTTTTGGGGTTTTGTGGGTTGAATTTTAAAGCTGATAAATTGATTGATGTTTTTGGGGTTTCAATTTGTGTTATAAGGGTTTTGTAATCCAAAATGGGTGATACAGAAAGGAGTAATATTGATATGATGGGTAATGTATGATTTAATTTTTGCAGGTGTCCAAATTGTGTACAATTTGAAGCGTCCAAAGGAAGGTGCTGCTTTCTGGTAATTATCATTTTTTTTTTGAAGTAGTTAAAATTCTCATGGGCCTTTGCTTGTGATTTTGTAATTATATTTATACTTGGAGGCTTTAATTATGTCATTGCAGTCTATAGTTTGCTAAGCCTTATCTATTACGGAGTATAATTCTTCAAGACTTTGAAAATGAGAGGGTGGTGTAGCTTGAGGGGCGGGGGTATTATTTTAAGAAGGGTGTTCATGCGACTACTGACTTTCTGGCATCCGTGCTTTCAAGGGTGCATAGATAAAATGTTGATACATAATCACGTTTTTCTATTTATTTTTAGCCTGTTGATTGACAAACTTTTACCTATTGTAGTTCCTGAGAGTGTTTCAAGGAATCTTCGAGCTCTCATAAATCAGTGCATTCAAAGGCGAATACATCTTCTTTACACACTAATGTTGTTGGTGTCTTGGTGTTAAAAAAAAAGTGAAGAAGGTTGGCTTTATTGCTTACAAAAAAGACAATCTCAGACTTCAAAACTTCCATATTTCGATTGGACAGGGTATCATGTCAACATTACTCTTTTGTGGATACATTTCTGATTACAGCCCTTCATTTTATGTACTTATTATTTTGTAAATGTTTAAACTATGATTTACTATTACTGGGGTTATGAATGAAAACACGCATCTTGGTGTTGACATCTCATATTTTTGACCTTTACTGAACTGCAACCTTTTCCCATGTAGATCATTAAGGCCATACCCCATATCAAGTTACCGAACTATACCTAAGCACATTGAGCTACTTGATTGGGCTATGGATGTAAGTTTTTTCTTTCTATTGTCAACAAGTGTATATCTCCTGAATGTTGGGTTTTAGACAGTTACAGGCGATGAGACAATGATGACCCCTTGGAGATACATGTTTTCCTTTATGCACCAATATATGAGCTATGATATTTATGAATCTGCAACTCATGAAATCTTTATGAGATTATTTTAATACATATAGGGTATCCCCAAGATTGAGCCTCAGAGCAACCTGCAGCACATTGTCGGGGTATGCTTTATTACTTTGCTCCTCATACTTGGGTAGACTCATAGAGATTAATTGTCCAATGAACCTTTTTTTTTTTTTAATATCCTTTTATGTTTTCTTATTAGCTTCTTATTTTGAAGATTAAGACTCCAGAGCTGATATAGAGAATGAGGGAGACTTGCAAGGTAAGTCTTCCATATCCGTGAGTGTTTTGTAGTGCTTATAAAATATAAACGAAAATCCCATGAGGTTGTCTTTGTGATGATGCTAAGCATTTTATCTCTTTTTTTCCATACAAAGTATCTTCTTAGATGGAAGATATGTTTGATACAAGTCTAATTACTAATTTTAAGTGCTATCTTATGATATCTTATGAAAGCTATAGACTATAGTGGATTTGGTTCTAAGAAGCTGTATAAACACATGTGTGGGTAACCTTACTAGAGAATGGTAAGTTTACATCTAACGTTGATCTTAGTGAAACTACATAAGATTCACTATTCTAGATCAATTGTGTTGTTAGTGGTTTTGCAAGCCTATTTCATGTGACATTTGTATGTATAAGATTACCCTTGAATAATGGTATTCATCCTGGATGCCTTGTGTATTGTTTACTACTACGACCTTTCAATGGGGGTGGGGTTGGGATTTTGGATAGTTGATTGTCTTTGGAATAGTGTAAGACGTTACTACCCTCTCGATTAGCTAGCATTTGTGGACTGAATGTTCACCTTTGGTAGGAAGTCTTGGCTAGGTCTTGATATTATCTACAATCAGCTTACCGATACTCTCTTGCCCTTTTCCATTTAATTTGCTAAATTGAACTCTGACCATCGATGTCTCCAGATTGTTAGGTAGGTTTTGGATGCAGCTGCGCGTGTTATTCGGTCATGCATTACAATAGATGAGATTGATCGAGTAGTCCATGAAGGTATTGTAGCTAGCTGCAGGTTTGTGTTGATTTATGACAGGATTAAATAAGCTGTACTATCCTTTGTATACTCCCCCCCACCCCCCTCTCATGGCACTAGAAAGAGCAAGTTTTCTCGTATGTATTTCTCACATATTCCTTTTAAATCACATGCATTTTTTTTTGTTTGCTAATTTTCTATACATCGGGAGATCCAAGGCAGACATCAAAATTAGTTAACTGGATGATGTAAGAGAATTTTGACCTGTGAGTAATTTCACACAATTGAGGAAATGAAGCTATCACTCTTTCCAGTCCAGATTAGGGGCCATTGATAAGTCTATTTTATATATATATTTATTCCCCGTCCCATGGTCATATTTGTGCTAATTTGAGCTCTACGGAGCTATTTTTATTACTAATATACGTTTTCTAGTGTTTTTGTAGCGTTGGTATTATTTTGTAGGAATTTGCAGATTTATGACAATTCCCGAGCTTATTAAACCACTACGAAGATATTGGAGTTTGAACGTTATTTATGACCGTATTTTTGAAGCGCAAGACCGAGTTAAAGGAATTAGGTTGGGTGATTAAGGACTCAATTAAGTGAGTAAGCTATGAGAGTCCAATCAACTAGCATGGATCAAGTAGTGAGTAGAAGTATTGTGGACCTAAACCTTAAGAAGACCAATTCAAGGGAAAGACCCAATCTCCTAAAGCTGCTAGTCGTGAAAACTGAAGACTGACCGGGCCCGATCTCGTATCAGCGTTAGTATGCCGCAAGTCAAATTGGGCCGGTTGTTTGGGTTTTGTTTGCCGACTTACTCGGTTTACATTATTTAGAGGAGTGGTAATTTGAGTTTTAGTGGGATTAGGGGTTAGAAGTTGACTCCTTATAAAAGGAGGCAATAGTAGTACGTAGAAGTTAGGCAAGTTTTATTAGTTTAGATTTAAGTTTGTTAATTTCTTTTCTTAGTTTAACTTTTATGTAGTTTAGTTTTAGTTTTGTTATGTTTTCTTTCCGACTTTTCTTTGTTCACTTCAAGATTTATTATTTTGTTTTCTTACTACTTTAATACTATTATTCTCTTCTCTTAATTCTTGCTTTTAATCATGCTTTCTTTAATTGCTTTGATTAGTTTAGTTATAATTATGCACGAGTAGTTTATTTCTAGGGTTCTTGGGGATCCATAAATAATATGAAGGGATGATTTATTATTATTGATTGTTAATGTTATTTAATTTCCTATTGTTTGATTTAATGTTATGCAATTAATTAGCGCTGGTTTAATTGTATAAGTTTAGCAATATTGATTCGAGATTCGAGAGATGAGAATTAATATTTAGGCTTAGTTTCAATAGGCGGACTAATTTATAAATGGTTAGGTCGAGATTCGAGAGATGAGATTTAATACCGGTAAATTAACTCTGTGATCGTAATACGTAGCGAAAGCCCTTTATGATCTGATTAATTGATACATTGATGATTGATTATTATGTTTTACCCTGGAATATTATTTATTGGTGAACCTATGCCCTAGGTCTTTTATTCATTGTTTTTCCTCCTACTTTTATTTCTCCCTACTCATATTCTTTGTAGTATAGTCCCTTAAACAACAACTCTTGGTTACTTTAATAATTTAGATTACAATAATTAATTAGGAATAGAAAGACTTGTTTCCCTGTGGATTCGACCCTACTTCCCTATCTACATTAGTTAGAGGACTTAGGTAATTACTTTTGATTAGATGATACGACTTTAGCCTGTCAGCCATCATGTTCCTAACATTTTCAAATTTTGCGCTCAACTCTCCACCTAAATCTATTTATTAGCTTTATGAGTTTTCTCAAGAATCTTCAGTCATTCTCTTCCATCTAACCTTTTCCTATTCTTGGTTTTTCATTTTTCTTCAATTTTGCACGATTTTCAGTTAGAGATTAGAGAAACTGATAAAGAATTTTATCTCTTCTTCTCTAAGGTATGATCATCTTTAATTTTAATTTTGAATATATTAATATTAATGTTTTTGGCTTATTTAGTGGTTTTTGAAGGTAAACGACGACGATTTGGGTTTATTGGCAAGTTGTTACTAGTTTAGTTACACCTGATATGTGAGTAGATAATGTAGTATATAATATGGCATTTGTATAGGCAAACTCTAAAAAAATACGCTATAGTGAGGTCAATGAATTTATGACAAATATCTAAATTTAGAATAGGGATAAACAATTGTAATAGAAATAAGCAAATATATACAGATTTCTACCAATTAGGGTTTGCTTTAGCTTTTTCTTGTTCGAGTAATACACTGTATGCTGGCTATAATGAGATCAATTGGGAAATTGGGTGTTTTTCTTTGTTGTTTTTTTTAATGTAACAGCTTTGTCGGTGCTAAATTATGGTTTAAAATGTGATTTCTGGGATGGTTTTTTTTTTTTTGTTTTGTTTTTTTTTTGGGGTATGGAAATTAGGATTTTGATACTTTTTTTTTTCAAATGAGAAATGGGGATTTCCTGAGTATGGTCTGATGAAGCCTGTGTTACGTATCCTATGGAGAAAATCCATGATCTTATTGAGAATTTGGCTAGAGTAAGTGCATAATGTTTGATTTCTCTTAACTTTATACCAACATACACAGTACATGGTCTTACGCTTTTTTTTTGTCTTTACTGCAAGTGTTTGATGTTGTGGTTGGTGGTATTGTAATTACCACAAAAGACTAAAAAGAGCAAGAATAGTAGATTTACACAACCTCCTTTTGTTGAGTCAGGTCTTGTTGTTTGGCCCTTGTATACACCAAGGACTCCAATGCCTGGGCTTTCTTGTGGCCACTAACTCCAAGGGTGTGGTGTGTTACTGGTTTATATACCATCGTGTTGGGAGTTGTCATCTGGATTCTGGAGCATAGGTTCGTTCCACGATGAGTTCCGTGGCTCTCAAAATCAAATAAATACAAGTATCTTTATTTTTTTTGGTGATTGAAGTCAATTTGAGTTGTCTCTCAATGCTACTGTTAAACAATATGATTTAAGCTAAGGGGGATAAGGTAGGTTTCGTTTCCATACAAGGGAAATGAAAAATGCAGGAAAGAAACGAAAATAAAGGTCTTTTTATGTCTTGCATGTTTCTTTTATATGACCAGAACTTGGTAATCAAATTGGATTATGTTTTTGAATGCAGGTTCAGCTGTTCAACATGTTTCTTTGATAGTTTAGTAATTACCTAAAATAAGAGCCCAACTAACATATGCTTATATTGTACGTTGTGTCTTCTCTAATTGTGTTGGTTCATACATATGGATTTTTGTAGTTCTAATTGTCAAGTCAAGTTATATTGCAAGTCTAAGCTTCCGTATACATGAAGGTTTTGATCACTTGAATATAATTAATTTGTTAGATTTTGATTGTAATATCTCAAATTTAATTGATTTAGGTGTTCTAATAAGTTTTGTATTTGGTATGCAGCTTATCAAGAGCAATTCAGCTCTTCGTCTCCCTATGCAGCTACTTGAGTACATAGACGGCAATGGTGGTGGCTTCGAAAAAGGGAGAAATAAATTGGTAGTAATTGGGGTAAAGGATTCTGTAGTACTAATCAGAATTGAACAAGTGTGACTGAGAAGAATCAAGAGCAAGAGCAGCTAATTGTTTGATGTGAAATTATTTATTTTAGGATTATAATTAAGATTTTGGCAATCAAAATCTATACTACTCTATTACATATCTATTTAGAGGGTTTAGATTTTGAAGGTCCGTTTTTAATACGGAAAAGTATAATAGTTTATATAAATCTTTATTTTCTTCATATTGTTTTTGCTCAATTTCTAGAGCTAATTTCTTATTATTAAACAACTATTATTATTACACCATCCTATTAATGTCACCTCAACGAAATATGTGGGAATATTTTTATTGGTTAGTACTTACGATGTAGTTATTGTGTTGATAAACATGTCACGCATTTGCAATATTTTAAGGAACTAGAAATGGGGAAAGAGATATTGTTTAAGAAAACCAAGGCAATTATCTTAGGGGAGAGAGAGACGACTTAAGAAAAATAACTTGAGAAAATTAGGACAATTAGTTTAAAAAAAGACTAATTAAAATGCTAGAGGGGGAGAGAACACTTATAAATAATGACTTAAGAATAATGTTTTGGAGGTCATTAATGGCCCTTTATGAATTACTAAGAATTATAATCGTTAGTCATTAATGACGTTTGGTGAATTTTTAAAAAAACTGAGTGGCATTTGATGAGTTTTGAAAACATTAATGGCATTTGATGAATTATTAAAGTGCTCAGTGTCTTTTGGTGAAATAACCGAAAAAATGTATACAAAATTTAGACACTTCACAAACATATTACCACCGTATACATAATTAATGGACAATTATCACCGCCATTGGGGGACCGTGCGCGAAGCGCACGGGGCCACAACTAGTAATTAATAAAAGTGCGATTAAGTTTAAATTACAAAATATATGTATATCAGTATATGTTCAAGGTCAATAAGTTTAGATGAAAAGAACACTACTTGCATTTACAACTGTTTGGGTCCAATTTAGTCCAATTGGGCCTAGTCATTAAATGATCCAATTAAAAGCCCAAGGTCAAGGTTCAACCCTCCAATTGTGCTAAGGTCAAGATCAGTCCACAAGGCAAGTCAATTGGGCCAAGGCCCACTTCTCCCATATATGCAAAGGTATAAAAGCCATCAATATCACATTTGTACATGGATACACAAAAAAGCCTCAAGCAATTAATTCTCTTGCATAGCTTTCTCTCTCTACACATTGTACTGACTTTAGCATCGGAGGGGCCTTCCTCGGCAACACCCCCGAGGCTAGTTTACGTGTGTTTGCTGTGCAGGAAACCCTCGGCCCAACATCACTTGGACCGAGCCCAGTCTTCACCACTTCTCTGGACCTTCGGCAAGGTCCCATTGTTTTCACTCGAAACAATTTGGCGCCGTCTGTGGGGAAGACTTTCAAAAAATCTTTAAGCCAATTTCATTAGTTCTACCCTAATCTTAGTTCCAATGGCTAAGAATCACAAGAACAAGAGCAACGGTGCTTCTCCTTTGAGGAAACGCCGAAAATTACTGGGAGGGGGTCCCTTAGAACGCCCTAATCCTAGTTTATCTCCTCCTCGGGATCGGAGCCCCTCCGCGGGACCCGACTCTCAAGGAGAGCTTAGGAAGAGATCCGAATCTCCTCTAATTCAGTCCAATCATCCGCCGAGTCCACCTCGGTCAAATGGGGACAACCAGTCCACTCAAAGGACCCAATCCCATGCTCGGGGTCAATCTCGGAGCATTCACACCCACTCTCGCTCTCAGCCGAGGACACCCTTGACGGGGCCCAACTCGGAGGAGGTAGTGAGTGCCTTAGCGGTCCTCATGGAAGCCATGAAGGCCCAAAATATGCCGCCTCCACGCAACCGAACCCCTCCGCAAACCAGGAATCAGCGGAGGAACCTCGGCCAGGATGGGGGGAAACCCTCATCTTTTAAGGAGCTCGGCGAATGGGAGGAGGATACTTGGATAACCGAGAGGGAGAGAAACAGGAACTCTCACTTCTTCAGGGAACCTTCCACTCAGCTCACCGCGAGCAGGGCCCATAAGAGTAGCAGTTCTGCCTCTCGGCCAGAAACTGTTCGCCGAAGCATTCACGACCGTCTCGACGACAGGGAACGGAGCGTGCACAGCCGCCTCTCCTACCCTGCAGCCGAGGCCCAGACCTCCCAGCCAGGGACGAAAACCACTTCTACCTCTCTGAGAGGGCGGAGCGCGGTCCCTTCGACTGGGAATAAGGGTAAGGCTGTGATGCTTCCCTCCAGTTCTCCATTCGAGCAGTGGATACTGGAAGCCCATGTGCCGACGGTTAAAATCCCGTCGCACATTACTTATGATGGAACTTCGGATCCGAAGGACCATATTGCCTCTTACGAGGCACACATGCATCTTTGCCCCAGGTCCGAAGCGACTTGGTGCAAATATTTCCCAACCGCTCTCAAGGGGGTCGCGCAAGCGTGGATCTCCAAGGGAGTGAAAGAAGGCTCAATAACCGGGTGGGACGATCTGTCCTCCAAATTCAAGAGCAAGTTTTCTACGGCAAACCGCCGAGAAAAGACCACTGCAGAACTCATGGGTCTGCAGCAAGGGGAAGCTGAAAGCCTCCGAGACTATTTGACTCGCTTCAACAACGAGTCGTCCAGCATTTCTCAGCTGGACCAAGGGCTGGCCGTTTTCGCCCTTCAGCACGGTCTCAGAACTGGACCGTTCTCCGACTTCATGGTCATGAATCCACCCAGGACCTTGGAGGAGGCACTGAATGCTTCGGATAAGTTCATCCGAGCAGAAGAGTGGAACAAAACAAAAACCCAACCTCAATCTGGGGGAGGGAAACAAAAACAAGCACCCTCGTCTGAAGGCCAAGGCCAGAAGGCAAAGGGAAAGGCGAAAGCCTCGGAACAATCTTCGGCCAACGAGTCTAAGAAGGAAAAATCTGCTCCTTTTGCGGGCAGATACGAATCCTACACTCTACTCTCTCTTCCACGCGCTAAGATTTACAGCGTAACGAAGGAGAAGCATAGTTACAGAAAGCCGAGACCACTCCCAGAGTGGTATCACCGGAAAAATAAAAATCAGTGGTGTGAGTTCCATGAATCACCGGGACACAACACTGAGGAGTGTATCCAGCTGAAGGACCAAATCGAGGATATGGTCCGGAAGGGGTACTTGAAAAAATATATCGCGGATCATCGCGAGAAAAAAGAGGCTGAGAAGTCCGAAAAGGACTCTCGGCAAGAAATTGACTTCCCCCGAAAGAACAACAAAACTGTGGAAGGAAAATTCCCTCCAATCCATGTTATTTCGGGAGGAGCGTGCTCTCGGAGGGAACACAAGCGTCACCTCAGGGCTCTGACCCATCAGGTGAACCATGCTGACATTCAGCCGCCCCAGTCACCGGTGCCGAACATGATGTTCACATCCGCTGACTGCCGGGGGGTGACGTACCCTCATGAGGACCCGTTGGTGATCATCGCCACGGTGGCCAACCACGACGTCAGCAAAGTTCTAATTGACGGTGGTAGTGGAGCAAATATTTTGTTCCGAAAGGCCTACAATAAAATCAAGCTGAAGCCCAAGCACCTCACGCCGGTATCCTATCCAGTATCCGGATTCAATGGGGCTTCAACTTATCCTGATGGGAAGGTTCTACTTCCTGTCACCATCGGCTGCGATGAAGCAGCTAGGAACGTCATGACTGAATTTTTGGTCATCGACGCTCCTTCAGTGTACAACGTGATTTTGGGGAGACCCATAATTTACGAAATCCAAGGGGTCGTCTCAACTTATCATCAGCTGATGATCTACGTTTCAGACGCCGGCTTCCCTGAAAGGATCCAGGGCAGCCAAAAGGAGGCCCGAAGATGCAATTACCTCAAGCCATCCACTAGTCGCCCAGATGACGACGATGAGGATGAGGAGGAGAAAGAAAAAGAAAGAGAGCCGAGCACAAAAAAGCCGAAAGGTCTAAGTGCTTCGGCCCAAGGTTCTGTGCCCAAAGAAAAAGGGCCAGAAAAAGAAAAGGCTATCTCTTCATCTGAGCTGAAAGACTCAGAGAGCCAGCCGAAGAAGAAAAAGTCTGGGACGCCTGCTAATATAGACAACAGGCCAGATTATGAAGAGTCCAGCCCATCAACAATGGACCTGGACCAGAAGACTGAAATGGTTGAGTTGACCGAAGGAGATGCTGAGAAATGTGTAACAATCGGGATGAACCTTGATCCGAGCACCCGTTGTGAACTTATTCAACTCCTTCGGGACAATAGAGATGTGTTTGCTTTCTCGGCAGCTGATATGCCTGGGCTAAGTCCAGACCTCATCTCCCATAAGCTTAACGTCGACCCAACGTGTCGGCCAGTTAAGTAGAAGAAGCGGAATTACTCCGCAAATAAGAACCGAGACATCGCAGCCGAGGTCAAAAAGTTGCTGGATGCAGGCTTCATCGAACCCTGTCAATATCCAGAATGGCTGGCAAATGTGGTGATGGTTCAGAAGGCCAATGGTACCTGGAGAATGTGCGTTGACTTCACGGACCTAAATAAGGCTTGTCCGAAGGATTTCTATCCCTTGCCGAGGATCGATCAGCTAGTTGACTCGACAAGCGGCCATGCCTTGCTTAGTTTTATGGACGCATTCTCGGGGTATCATTAGATCTTCATGCACCCCGACGACCGAGCAAAGACGACATTCGTCACGAACGTCGGGGTGTACAATTATAAAATGATGCCCTTTGGATTGAAAAATGCGGGGGCAACTTATCAAAGGCTGGTGGATCAAGTTTTTGCCGATCAAAAAGGCCGAAACATGGAAGTCTATGTTGACGATTCAATCGTCAAAAGCAAAAAATCAGAAGACCATGTTAAGGACCTGGCTGAAACCTTCGCCACCTTAAGAAAACACCAAATGAAGCTGAATCCGAAGAAATGTGTCTTCGGCGTGAAGTCAGGGAAATTCCTGGGGTTCATGGTCAGCAAGAGGGGGATTGATGCCAATCCCTCCAAAGTCAAAGCAGCGCTCGATCTTCCTGAGCCGAAAACAAAGAGGGACGTTCAGCGGCTCACCGGAAGAATGGCGGCCCTCTCGAGGTTCATTTCCAGAGCTTCGGACAAGGGGTTACCTTTCTTCAAAGCCCTGAAACTTCCAAAAACAAAAGAGCTCGTTTGGGAAGAAGAGCAAAAAGAAGCCTTCAAGCAGCTTCGGGAGCATCTAGCTCAAATCCCAACACTGGCTAGCCTAGTAGAGGGAGAAACTTTGTATCTGTACGTGGCTGTCAGCCCAGCCACCATCAGTGCAGTGCTGTTGAGGGAAGAAAATAAAATTCAGCAACCGATCTACTTCGTCAGTCACACTCTGACGGATGCCGAGACCCGCTACCCTCTACTCGAAAAAGTCGCCTTTACAATAGTGGTAGCTGCTCGGAAGCTGAGGCCCTATTTTGATTGCCATCAGATAGTGGTCTTAACTGATCAGCCGCTGGAATAAGTTCTCGGCAAAGTTGAAAAATTCGGTAGGCTGGCCAAGTGGGCTTTTGAGCTCACCGAATTCAGCATCAGCTACCAGCCGAGAGCAGCCATCAAGGCTCGGGCTCTAGCGGACTTCCTGGCCGAGTGCTCGTACCAGGAGACGCTAGACGATGAAAAGAAAATTTGGACTGTATTTACGGATGGATCCTCCACCGTAAATGGTTCGGGGGCAGGGGTAGTGATAACCTCTCCCGAAGGCAAATCCCTTGAGTATGCACTCAAATTTTCTTTCAAGGCTTCGAACAACGAAGCTGAATATTAAGCAGTAATCGCTGGCCTAGAATTGTGCATCTCTCTGGAAGCCGAGCATGTCTGCCTGAAAACAGATTCTCAGCTAGTTGCATATCAGATCGGTGGCAGCTACGGGGCCAAAGAGCCCTCCATGATAGCCTATCCTGCCAAGATCAAATCAGTTATTGCAAAGCTGAGAACTTTTGAAGTTCAGCTGATCCCAAGGGGTCAGAATGCTCAAGCCGACGCACTCTCCAAACTTGCCAGTTCAACTCTCACTGAGCTGAACAGATCTGTATATGTGGAAGTGCGCCGAGAAAGAAGTGTCGACGAAGCACCTGAAGTGTGCTGCGCTGACCCAAAGCCCGGCTGGATGGATCCCATCCTAGCTTTCAAGCTTCGGGGAGAAATTCCCGAAGATAGAATTTTGGCCTCCAAACTGAAGAGAACCAGCTCAAGGTTCATCGTCTTCAGAGGGGAGCTTCTGAAAAAGTCCTTCTCTGCCCCACTGCTGAAATGCGTGGGACCAACAAATGCAGATTACATCCTTCGGGAAATTCACCTCGGCATCTGTGGGAACCACATCGGGGGAAGGACCCTAGCCCATAAGGCATTGAGGGCCGGATATTACTGGCCCACCATGATCTCAGATGCTAAGGAGCTGGTCCGAAAATGTGAAAAATGTCAAAAATTTGCACCAGTCATCCATCAGCCAGCTAGAGACCTTCAGCCGATCCTTAATCCACTTCCATTTGCCCAATGGAGGCTGGATATTTTGGGACCCTTTCCAGATGCACCTTACCAAAAAAGATGGTTAATAGTCGGCATCGACTATTTCAGCAAATGGATTGAGGCTGAAGCAGCTTCGAATATCACAGAGCAAACTGTCAGGAAATTTATCTGGCAGAACATTATTACCCGCTTCGGTATTCCGAAGGTCTTTGTCTTCGATCATGGGAAGCAATTTGATAATCTGCCGCTGAGGCGGTACACAGATCAGTTCGGCATCAAATTGGCATATTCAGCAGTGTGTCATCCACAAAGTAATGGCCAAGCCGAAGCTGCAAATAAACAAATCCTCAATGCTTTAAAGAAAAGGGTTGAAGATCAAAAGTCCAAGTGGATAGAGGAACTTCCAGGAACCCTCTGGTCACTTCGGACAACTGAAAAAGAGGCAACGAGCTATTCACCTTTTGAGCTGGTGTATGGTTCCGAAGCCGTTCTTCCAGTGAAAATCGGCTCTGAAAGTTTACGAGTGCATCACTTCTCGGCTGAGAATGAGCAACTTATGAAGGAATCCCTCGATTTCCTCGATGAAGTAAGAGACTCAGCCCGAGACAGAATGGCTGCTTATAAGCAGAGAATCAGCAAATTTTACAACCGAAGGGTCCATGCAAGGCCTCTCAAAATTGGAGACCTTGTCCTTCGGAATGCTGCTACAGTTCAGAAAGGCCGAATCCATGGGAAACTCTTAGCTGCATGGGAAGGACCCTATGAAATCTATAATGAGCTTCAGCCAGGGACATACCGACTCCGTCAGCTAGATGGAACTGAGCTGAAAAATCATTGGAATGCTGATGTACTTAAGAAATATCATGTGTAAACCCTTCGGGGCAGAACAATCTTTGTAAGTACATTTTGAATTATTAATGAAAGGCCCCAGAGCCACTATTTCTGTAATTATTTGCAACTTTTTATTCTTTCAAGTTTTCTTTATTCTATCTACTCTTTAAGGGTTTTTATTCAGCCTCGTCTGAAACCTTCGCCTTCGGGTAACTGGGTTTCAGATCGCTAACAAACTCGTCTTTTTAAAGAACTCTGGTCTTTCAGCTGAAGTCAAACTTCAGTAAGACTTGTTTTCCAAAGACATGAGTCCATGGACAAGTCTGGGATATTGCCTTAACTGAGCCTTGTATCCCAGAAAGCCATTATCTGAAACATTGCCTTCAGTTGGCCTTGTGTTTCAGGTATCCATTTTTAAAGATAGACAGAAAATCAAGGATAACAGCTACTGTTAGAAATTTTTCATTCAGCTTCGTCTGAAAGTTAAAGGATCAAAACCCAACTCAGCAATCCAAAGACTTGAGTCTTCAGATTACTGGGGGGGCAAGAGGCACTATCAGTGCAAGTTTATCTTCAGCAGAATTCTTCAAACTGAGAGCTTCGTACTTAGCAAATTTTTGCAAAAATTTATCAAGTTCAAAAACATTAAAGCATTCAAAATAAGGCAAAGCAATGGAAGAAAATGCATCAGATAAATGAGATTAATGCTCGGAAAACGAGCTACAAGTTCAAATGTTCAAAGGACATAATAAAGTATCGGCAGCCGCCCATAAGTGGAAAATTACAACTACCGAGGTACATACAAAAACAAGAAAGCAGTTTGTACATCAAGGCAAGCTGAAGAAAAAAACAAGGCAAAAATTCAGAAAGCGGCAAATCTTAAGTTAAGCGCACGATGACCCGCAAGATTCTGAAGACGACTGCCCGAGTTCCTATGCTTCAGCCCGAGGATCAGACTGATCAGCAGTACTGGGTCCCTCATTGACTTCAGCCCCAACAGCAGAAGAGGCAGGCTTTGCACTCTGCTGAGCCTCCCTTTCCCTTCGTTCAGCCTCCATCTCCTTTCTCTCAGCTTCTTCTTCGGCTTCTTCAGCCTCAAGGATCTCAGCTTCGATTGGAGTTGGATACTTCATGTGAGGGTCTTCGGGATCCTGGATCCATTCAGCACATTTGGATCAGTCCAGCTTCGGCTCAGCATGTAGGCAGACTCTTCGGCACACTCTGAACCCGTTTCTAAAACCCATGTCGTACTCTTCTTGGGTGTAGATACGGACCTTGAGTAGAGCCTCAACATCAACAAATTTCTTCTTTGTCTCCTCCAAGTCTTCCTTGGATTTCTTCAGCTCATCAGCGAGCTTGGAGGAGGAATATTTCTGCTCGTTCAGCTCCTGCTAAACTTGGGAAGCTTCGGTCTGAGTCTGGGTCAGTTCATCTTTTTTGGCCCTCAACTGATCCTCAACCTCTTGGAGCTTAACTCTCTGAGCTTCAGCAGCAGTAGCAACCTCTGAGAGTTGGACATTTCGAGCTTGGAGCACCTCTTCAGCAGCCATTCTACTGGCCTCAAGAGCTTCCAACTTTTGTTGCACTTCAGCTTGTGCAGCAGCTCCTTCTCGGATTCGGCTCTCAATGGCAGCCTTGAATTTGGAGATGTCCACTCCCATGTGCTCCTGAAGGAATTTATCCCCTTCTATCAGTGGGGGAAAAACTTCCTTTTCCATAGCAGCGCAGAAGGTCTGAAGGGCCTCAGCAGCTTTTTTCTCATATTCTTCACCCTTCTGCTGCTTCTCTTCAGCTGCTGCTTGCTTCAGCTTAGCAAGCTTCAGCTCCTCCTCTGCCACTTTCTTGTCGTACTCAGCGGCATCAACCCTATCTTGTAGGGAATCTATCAGCTCTACAGTGAGAGTCTGATTGTGCACAAACTGGAAACAGAGGCACAAGTCAGTAAAAAAAAAACTGAACTGAAGAGCTGAACTAAAAAAAAAAAAGATAAAGGCAAGGAAGGAGATTTACCTGCATCATTAGGAGTTGATTAGACCTTGCTGGGTCTGGAACTGATCTGCTGGATTCGCCCATCCCAGCAGTGGCCTTCAGCGACCAGATCCTCGCCCTATCTACTTCGGAAAGGCCAGCAAAATTGCCGAAGTAGGCTGCAGCACCTTCTCGATTCTGGCCCTAGATGAGATCCCAGATGTGATCTGGAATTGGAATGCGGGGGGCCGAGAAGCCCATTTCTCCAGAATGCAGCGTCTGGAAAGAAGGAAAGGATGACGATGGAGCTTCCTGAGCCTTAGATGGCTCAGCTTCTTCCTCCTTCTCAGCAGAGTCAATTATTATGACATCTGCTTCCTCTTCAGGGGTGAGGACGAAAGCCTCAACCTCTCTTGCAATATCAGCTGTGAAACCCTCAGTATCGGGCTTCACAGCATCTTCAGCATCGTGCTCCATAGCACTCTCCTGAACCTCTTCCTGGACCCCTCCCTTCGGATCGGGATTTTTCTGATCCACCTCCATCTCAGGAGGTGGTGAAGGGGTCTTCGGTGGTGATTGGGGTGGTGGCTGAGGAACCCTTGGCGATCCACCGCCTTCCTCAGGTTCCCTTATTTCGATGCCGACGGGCCTCGGCCTCGTCTGGAAGTCGTGAGGGCCGATGTTGGCCATCCTTCGTCTTCTTTTGAGAAGAGGCTACTCGTCCATGTCTGACTCTTCAGATTCTTCTTGTATTTGATCTTCGGGACGAGCAGGGGCTTTCCCTTCTCTTTGTCTTTTGCTCTCTTCAGACTGCAAAAGACAGGGGGTCAGGAAGAATATGAGTACAAAAAAAAAAAGCTGAAAAGCTAAGTCTAAAAACTCACCGAGGTCTTCAGCAAAGCCTCGTCTTCTTCCTCAGCGGCCCTAGCTGCTGATGCTGCTTCTTCAGCTGCTCTAGAAGATTCTTCTCCTCCTTCACAAGCTTCGATAGCTCGTGCAACCTCTTCGGTTGTACGAGCAGCTTCAAGCTCCTCGTCCAACAGCTGGCACCAGGGATCTCGCTTTTTCCACCAAGGTTTTTGCCGCTGGTAGAGGGCAGAAGCTTCAATTTGAAAGTGAGCTGAGTCTAGATGAACGTCTCGATCCTTCGGCTCAGTGATGGAGGGGCCCGGGTTAGAATGGTCCTCCCTTGGTCAACGCCGAGACGCTCGTAGTCTATTCTGGCAGTGACCTCGTTCAGCTCTGAACACAGAAAATGAGCAAAAGTTAGTTCAGCAACATCAAAATGCTGGATAGATTATAAGTGCGAAAGCAAAAAAAATAAAAAGAAAAGGCTTCGGCCCCAGCCGAAGGAGCTTACCATCTTTAAACTTTCGGCTGAGGCCGACAGCAGCAAGCATATGCTCCTTGAAGACATAATGGTTGTCTGGGAGCCAGGTTGCTGGAATTGTTTTCAGTCGGCCGATCCCCCCTGGGTTATCCATCTTCCCAAAGATACTGGCCTGATGGAGGTTGAAGTCTCCTTGGTCATCGTTTTCCAAGGGGCCCAGGCTGAGCATCTCTGGGTCAGGCTCTGAGAGATATCGGGGGGCGCTGAAGACGTAAGGGTGGTCAGGATCTGTGGGTGCCCTAACCAAGATCCATTGGCCTCTCCAGTCTTTATCTGAAGAATCATTCGGCCACGTTGTCAGGTACTGGGGTCGGGACTCAATCCGATACCACCCAGGACCATGATGTCCATGCCCACTTTGAATATTCGGCACCAGCCGATGAATTTTCTTGAAGCAGTGCATGTTCGGGGTATATTTGAAAAATTTGCAAACCCACATGTAAGTCATCACCCTTCGGATGCTGACTGGCGTTAGCTGGCAGAGGGAGATTTTGTAGTGGATAAGCATGTCTCGGATGAACTCATCCAAGGGGAACCTCAGCCCATACTAAAGCTGTCTCGTGTACACCCCCACATACCCCGGGGGTGGACGATGGATTCTATCAGATGCTAGGGGCATTCGGCACCAATACCCATCGACTTCCATTATGCCGTAGTGCAGCTCAATCTGCTTGGCAAACCGATATTCTTCTGCATGCTCTACCCACCAGGGGTAGGGACAGTTCTTTATCATAGCTGAGGCTACCTCAGCATCCTCCCACTCAGTGAAACCAGGGAGGACATCCCAAAGCACAGCAGGGACACCTTCGTCCTGCCCAGAGGTGCTCGGCCCCTCCGTTCCCTCAGGAGGCGCCGAAGAAATTGGAGTCGCCCTAATCCCTTCAGCAGGGTCAGGCCCCACTCTTTGTCCATTCCATGTCCCAGTCCTGTTCCTAGGATTGGGGATTTGCCTTGCTCTTCTTGGAGCACGGGCTCTGCCTCTTACTCCTCTCACCATTGTTGAGTTTCGAGAAAAAGTCGAAAAAAGGGGAAGGAGTTCGAATTCGAAGAAAAATAAACTAAAATCAAAGGAAATTACCTTAATCTGAAGCGGAATTTGCCGATCTACAAGTTAGTAATGACAAATTTCAGTTTCTAAGCTTAATGCTCGGGGAATTTGCGAAGTTTCGATGCGGGTTCTTGGGTTTTCTCGAGAATTCTGGGTTCGTGTTTGTGAAGAAGTGAGGAGAGATAGTGCGCCTCTTTGATTATATTTCCTGAAATGGGAATTCTGGGAGTCCGCGCTTTAATTTCTCTTAAATACTCCACTAAGTAACCGTTAAACACACGTTCCCTTGGTTAACCGCCCATTATCCGTCCAACTTCCACAATTATCCATCCAGCCGCCGTTATTTCATTAATTGCGGTTTTAAATTCAAATTTTTTGGATTAATTAAATCATTTACTTCCCTCCTTTTTTCTGATTAATTAAACCCGACCCGTCATACTTCCAAATCGGGTCTGGGGGGTAAGTTTTTTGGGTCCAATTTAGTCCAATTGGGCCTAGTCATTAAATGATCCAATTAAAAGCCCAAGGTCAAGGATCAACCCTCCAATTGTGCTAAGGTCAAGATCAGTCCACAAGGCAAGTCAATTGGGCCAAGGCCCACTTCTCCCATATATGCAAAGGTATAAAAGCCATCAATATCACATTTGTACATGGATACACAAAAAAGCCTCAAGCAATTAATTCTCTTGCATAGCTTTCTCTCTCTACACATTATACTGACTTTAGCATCGGAGGGGCCTTCCTCGGCAACACCCCCGAGGCTAGTTTACGTGTGTTTGCTGTGCAGGAAACCCTCGGCCCAACATCACTTGGACCGAGCCCAGTCTTCACCACTTCTCTGGACCTTCGGCAAGGTCCCATTGTTTTCACACGAAACAACAACAATGATTGGGAAAACAACTCTAAACATTTTTTTAGAAAGACTCACTACCATCCAGCTCTACAAGTGTAAGGGTCTGTTCTGATTTACTGAACTGAATTGAACTAAACTGAACTGAAATGAATATTTTATGATCGAAGGAAATTAGGAAGTGAACTGAAATTAAGCTGAAGAGAACATGTCGACTAACATTTGTGATATGTTTTCGTGATATTATCAAGCTGCTTTCTACTCTATTGCTGAAATGATTTGTTTCTTTAATGGTAATATGAAATTAAGAATTGTTTTGCTTATGGATGGAATTAAGAGCTATGAGGTTTTGCTAAACAAGTTTTTCATTTCAAAATCAAACATTATTGTTATGCAAGGCTTGTGGTGTCATTTTTTTAGTTCTTTTTCAAATGAATTGTTCATGTGTGGAAAGGAAGCTTGTGCGTTCCAATGGTGCGCCACATGAAAATTGTATATATATATATATATATATATATATATATATATATATATATATATATATATATATATATATATATATATATATATATATATATATAGATAAAGATGTGCCCTATAAAAAAAAGGTAAACATATGCCGTTGATTTGAAAATATTATACTTCGTATTAAGTAATAGTTTTAGAAAATAAAATCTCACATATACTTCCCTATAAACATGGGCACGGGCCGTGCCGGCACGCGGGCGGCACGGGCCCGGCACGACTCCGGCACGGCGGCCCACCTGTGGGCCGTGGGCCGTGCCGTGAACAAAAATCCGGATTCTGGCACGGGCACGGCACGTGGCACGGCGGGTGGCACGGTGGCCGGCACGACCCGCCGGCACGGCACGTGGCACGGCCAGGCACGGCACGTGGCACGGCGGGTGGCACGGTGGCCGGCACGACCCGCCGGCACGGCACGTGGCACGGCCAGGCACGGCCCGGCACGGCACGGCCCGTGCCTTACCGTTGTTCTAGCCGTTTATGGCCGTTTTCCAACAGCTCTAAAACGGCTAGTTTCCCCCCCTTTTCCCACCCAAATTCCCTATAAATACCTCATATTTTCCTCCAAAAATATCACAATTCATCAAATCATCTATTCTCTCTTATTCTCTAATATTCTTACTCTTAAATTCTCAATTCTCAAATTCCTACAAATCATACAATCTTGCTCTCTTTTGTGAAAAGAAAAAAAAAATTCCTACTCTCTTATAAATTTTACATTTTTACTATTATTACTTTTATTAGTCTACTACCAAAAAAAAAAAAAAATTGTTATATTTACATTCGGGAAATTAAAAATTCGGAAAATTATAAGTTCGAGAAATTATAAATTTGGGAAAGCATTGAAGCGTCATTGTAAGATCTAACTCAACTTTATTTTAATTTGTTATTGTTATTGTTATTATTATTGTTATTATTATTATTATTATTATTATTATTATTATTATTGTATTCTTGGAACTACTTAATTATATAAAAACTACTTTCTATTTTAATTGTGGGTTATTTGGATTGTTGAAATCTGTCTAAGGCGGGATTTGGGCTCTGGACAACGTCGCTCCTAACCTCTCCTACCTGGGATCTCATTGATCCAAGTAATCTACTATTATTATAATTATTTTTAAAAATTTAATTTATATAAAAAGTACTTACTAATTAATTCTTATTGTTATTGTTATTATTATTGTTGTTAATTGTTACTTTGTTATTGTTAGTTGTGTTATTATTATTAATTAATCATGGCATCAAACCCGAACGTTTCCTCCTCCTCTAGAAAAGCCAAGTCAAAACGTAGGGAATCACCAAACCCAAACACTTCAATGTATATGCCCCCCCCCCCCTAACATGCCCTTTCCCTCTCCTAACATGCCCTTTCCAAACACTTCCACCCCTTTCTTTCATCCCCAAAACACGGGAGGGCAAGAACAAATGGATGATATGGCTCCTTGGACCCAATTTCAACAAACCCAATTTCAACAATATGAATTTCCTTTTCCTCCTCCTTCTCAAGGTAGCCAAACACAAGCCTCCGGGTCGAGTGAACCATCCACCCAAAATCCTAACATATTAGAGTGGTGCACCGAAGAGGATTTTGCTCAAACCAAAAGAAAGAGTGAATGTTGGGCACATTATCAATTAAGTAAAGATGGAAAAAAATGCAAGTGTCGGACTTGTGGTAAAATTTTCTCGGCCGATACCAAGGGAGGGACGGGACACCTTACTAGACATACAAAAAAATGTGGTGGACCATCTAGTGATCCAACCCAACCTAAAATTTCTCAATTCCATCCACAAGGTTTCATTTACAATTACGAGAGAGATAGGGATGAACTTGGGAGAATGATTGTACATGCAGAACAACCTTTTCTTTTCGCCGAAAATGATGCCTTCAACAACTATATTAACCGAGCACTACAACCAAAACACAAAAAAATCTCCCGAAAAACCGTTCGATCTGCTGCCATGAAGACTTATCTAGAGTACAAATTGAAATTAGTAAATGAATTAGCTAATCTTCCTAGTAGAGTTTCTTTAACCGCCGATGCATGGGATGGTGGGTACGGACTTCACTATTTATGTGTTACTTGTCATTGGTTAGATAATGAGTGGATGTTACAAAAACGCATCATTCATTTCAAAATGCTTGAATACCCTCATACCGGTCTTAACATTTCACATCATTTAATGGAAGCCATTGATGCATATAGTCTTAGGGATAAAATCATGTCTATGACTTTCGATAATGCAACTTCTATGACATATAGTGCGAATTTGGTCAAATCCCAATTGAACGATGTTATATTATATGGAGATGCACTTCATGTTAGATGCATTTGTCATGTTCTTAACTTGTGTGTGAAGGATGGAACAGAAGCAATTGGTCCATTTTATCACAAAATAAGGAATGCTATTATGTCTATTAATAGCTCTAACATGAGATATCAAGAATGGAAAGGTTTTTGCAGGCAACAACGGATAAAAACCATAAAAATAGCACCGGATTGTCCAACTAGGTGGAACTCCACCTATGAAATGTTGAGTCGGGCAATCGAGTACAAGGTTCATTTAACACTTTTTTATAATATGAAATTTCCACAAAATGCTTTACTAGAAGATGATTGGGCTAATTGTGAAAAATATATGCAGTTTTTACAATTACTATATGGTATGACACATTGTTTTTCTTCTATATATAATCCTTGTGCTCATTCTTTTCTTAGCAATGCATGTTTACTTGCACAACTTTTTGCGGAACACCGATCACAACATGTTTATCGTGGATATCTTCCATCCATGGAGGATAAATGGCGTAAATATTACACCGATATTCCTGTGATTTATATTTTTGCTTCTATTTTAGATCCTAGACAAAAATATGATGGCACCTTTTTATTAATTGATATTTATTATAGTAACATGAATTTTGAAGATGATGTTGAAACTTTTAAGAATAAGGTGACGGATGAGTTTTTTAATTTATATAGAGTTTATGAAAGTAAATATGGAACCGTGTCTCGATTTGCCCCTTCTCAAACATCCAAAAATGTAAGTAAACGGGCCAAAGGTTTATTTGCACAAGCTGCTAACTTGATGTCTAAGTATTCAGGTACAGAATCATCATCATCTAGGAGAACACAAAGCGTTGTTTCGGAGTTGCAAATGTACTTAAGTTACGACTTCATGAAAGGCATGGACGATGAAGAGAAGTTTGGCCTCGACATCCTCGATTGGTGGAAATCACAAGCCGTGAAACATCCAATTTTGTCGGCAATGGCTCGTGATATTTTTGCTATCCAAGTCTCCTCCGTTGCTTCCGAAAGAGCTTTTAGTGCGTCGGGAAGAGTTCTAGACGATAGAAGAACAAGACTAATACCCGAAACACTTGAAATGTGTGTTTGCTTCAAGGATTGGTTGGATGCTGAAACTCGTTCTCAAGATCGTACTTATGCACAAAACGACGACGATGAAGGAACGCCGACTTCTTTTAGTTCTCATACTTCTCAATCCACACAATTGGCGGATGAACTTGAACCTCTAGGAAACGAAGACGAAGATGAAGACGAAGGCGAAGACGAAGACGACCAATAATAATTACATGATTACATATTTACATTATACACTATTGTATTCTTTTTGTATTATCGAACTTCGTATTCCGTATAATAAATGAAGTTATTCAATATTCATACACTATTGTACGATTTTTAATTATCATTACTTATTTTGTAATTTTGTATTATTGAATTATCGTACATTCGTACCGGCTACCGTCATATAATAAAATAAGTTATTCTTCAATTTTTTGTGTTTTCGGATTATCGCACTCGTATTTTTTTTTATTATATGCATTGTTGTTTTTAATTCGTTTTTTTTATCATTTATTTTTTTTTAAAAAAAAAAAAAAAAAGAAGGGTGGCACGGTTCGGCCCGCGGCCCGGCACAGCACAGCCCGCTAGGCACGTGGGCCGTGCCGTGCCGTGGGCTGGGGTGTGCCAATTTCAGGCACGGCACGGCACGGCACGGCATGGCCCCCACCCCGGCACGGCCAGGCACGGCCCGCGGCGGCACGGGCACGGCCCGTGCCCATGTTTACTTCCCTACAATGTTTTGCACAAATTATTTCTCATTCAAAACTAAGTTATTTGATACGAGTAAGGGCCTGTTTCGATATACTAAAAACAATTGAACTGATTGGGGCTTAACTGAATAGAGCTGAAATGAATTGTTTACGAGAGAAGGAAATTAGGAACTAAACTAAACTGGCGTCTGTCTCGAGGCGCTGCAAGCGTTTTTCGTTTTTCTAAGCAGAACAGAACAGCCCCTAACATTTGATTACTTTTTTTTTTCCCTGAATTACAACCGGTAAAAGTACCTATTTTTGTGAATTACAACCATCCAAGTTTATTTTAGCAAATTACAACAAAAAAAGTCACCAAACATTTTAAATTATAGTAACCAAAATCCGATTTTCAGCCTTTTATTTTAAACCAAGGGTCTGTTCTATTTAGTTCAGCTCTATTTAGTTTAGTTCAGTTAAGCTCCAATCAGTTCAGTTAAGCTTCAATCAATTTAGTTCGGTTATTCCTAATTTCCTTCACTCATAAACAATTCATTTCAGCTCTATTTAGTTCAGCTCAGTTCAGCTCCAATCAGTTCAGTTCAGTTCTTCCTAATTTCCTTCATTCATAAACAATTCATTTCAGCTCTATTTAGTTTAGTTTAGTTCAGTTCACTTCTTCCTAATCTCCTTCACTCATAAACAATTCATTTTAGTTCTATTTAGTTAAGTTCAGTTGAGCTCCATTCAGTTCAGTTCAGTCCAATTCAACTCCAATCAGTTCAGTTCCAATCAATTTAGCCCCAATCAGTTTAGTTCAGTTCCAATGAGTTCAGTTTAATTCAATCCAGTTCAGTAAATCGAAATAGGTTTTAAGGCAACCACTTATTTTTGGGTACTCCCTCTGTTTTTATTTTTTATTTTTTTATTTGTTGTAGTTTGACTATTGATATCTTTAATTGTCTATTAGTAAAATTTATAACAAAATTATATTATGAAACTAGACATTATGACTAATATAATGATATATTATATAATACTATTTATTTATTTTATGGAGGTGAAAAAATTAAGTCTACCATGGTATATGAATTGTGCAAAAATCAAAGTGACGCATTTAAAAAAAACGGAGGGAGTATTTAACAAATTCAAATTATTAAAAAAAGAAAAAGAATGCAGCTTAAAAAATTGAAAAATAACAACAACTTTAAATAAATAAAATATTTCTAATTTATAAAATGTATATTCTCTACAATCTTTAATCGTTAATCTTTAAAATGCATTGTTCATTTCCTACTAAAATAGGATTTTAAATTTCAAAATAAAGATACTCTATATTAAAGTATCCCATCTATAATAATTTGATAACATAATTAGATATTAAAATGTATATACAATCTTATACATAGTAGTAATTTATAAAAATATTTTTTTCCTGTAAATATCTGAGCATTGCTCGGGTAAAGAACTAGTTTTAAACTAAGGCGACCTCTTATTTTTGGGTGTTTAACAAATTCAAATTATTTTTGCTAATTTAAATTAATCTTCGTACAAATTGAGTTCTATTGGACCTTTATGGCTTTATTTTCATCTCAGAATAATTTTATTGGGCCTTTAGGTTGGGCCTGAGTAGGGTGGCCTAAAGGAGTTTGGGTACCTTACGGCTTACGCGTTTTAGTGAAATTTAGGCACACAAGTTTATATCATCTTATCATCATCCAACACGCTTTGGGCCGTTGGATTTGGTCCTTGTACAAATCAATGGTAGATTTTTTTAGTGTATGATGCCTTCTTGTTGAATGCTGGCAATCTAGCTCTTTGATTAAATTAAGTAGACATTTGAATCTACAATTATGTGTGATATAAGATGTTGTAACTTGTAAGTCACGATATCGATCGGATTAGAATCTCGTATGAAACCCTGAGTATTATGAACTAGTAACGTATGTAACAACCAAATTCGAATAGAGATAGTAACTCTAGTAAGTACGATTTTAATCTTAATCATTTTTTGTACTCCTTATGTGTGAAGACATACCGCTTTGATTGTGAATAATATACTACGTATATACTTCCTATGATTAGTAAGCGACTTATGCAGCCAACAAGGTAGAATGTGAAAACTTTTGTTTCAGAAATGAATCAATGAAGTAATGAAATATGAATGAATAAGTCAGTGTAAGCAATACAACAATGCTTTGATTTGCAACAGTATGTTGTATGTTGTCTCAAAAGAAGTTAAACTAGTCATCAATCATCATAAAAAATATGTCAACAATACCATTCACTAACGATATGAGTTTCAAATTATGCACTCTGATGCCTGCAGCTGATAAATGTCATTCAAGAAACAACACAGATTAACTACTAGAAAGGCACAATATTTGTGTGCAAGAAAGAGCAAAACACAACCCTGAAGCTAGTACATTAATCAACAAAGTAGCTAGGCTCAAATCTGATAATTATATACTCTCAAGTCCTTAAGCTATATCCGAATTCAGTTATCACATTAGTAGTTCAATAAAAATAATGTGACTAAGGGCCTGTTCTCTTCAGCTTAATTTCAGTTCAGTTCAGCTTCAATCAGTTCAGTTCAATAATTTCATTCCAGCTCTATTCAGTTCAGTTCAGTTCATCTCCAATCAGTTCAGTAAATCAAAACAGGCCCTAATTGTTCGAAATGTTGAAGTAATGTAAACACATACTTTCTTTGTTTGAATTCAGTTCATCAATTTTGAAATTTATAAACAGTAAAAAAAATTCAAGTTGAAGTCAAAGCCTCAAAGGTATGTAAAATGTAATTTAGTTTGTGTTAGCTTTGAATAAGAGCTAAGCTACCAAGGCATTAACTCAGCATTCAATATAGCAGCAAGTATGGATATGCAAGCATTATCTCGTCTAAAAAGTTCTTTCGTTATGGGACAAATAAAAAGGAACGGAGAAAGTAACATACATACTTCGTTCCAGTATGTTACTGTTTGAATAAGTTGAACCTAATATAATCTCAAAATCAAATCAATACTTAAGATCGGTCAATAAATAGCATAGGTACGGTACATGTATCTTGCATTCTTGCCACATGTTACGTTCCATTATATTGCTTGTTCGTTCATTCTCCTAAGAGAAGCATAAACTTAATAGAGAGATCATGATTATGTTCGTTGCCTTAATTAGATCATCGCACTATGTACGGTACATCTTTTGCCTCAATCTTTGTAAGCAATTTATAGGCCAAAGAAAATCAAATCAAGGAACTTCCTTAGGATTGAAGTAGTTTACTAGCTTTGACTATTGTTGTACTACAATAGAATATCCTTTGAAGATCCCAACACCACTACTAATTCAAAATCATTGCGTCTCAATGTCCCATATATAACTTATGGTTATATAGATTAGTTATTTATATTTTATTAAATGTAAATTAATTATTTATGTATTTCTTCAACCGAAAGCAAAAATATGTATGTCAAAAAGGCTAAATAGAGAATTAGTGAAGGCCCTATTTTTTTGAGTTTCTAGGGAAAGCAGAGTAAGTGTAAGCAGAGCCGATTGAGTCAGCTGAGTCGGGCAGAGCATATTTTAGTAAAGCATAACATATTTCAACAGAGCAAAGCAGTACTAAAGAATAGCGCCAAAATCAATTAATGAATATTTTCTAAGGCAAGAAAACGACTTTGATCAGACCTCAACATGTATGATTTTATGGTTTATGTATGAATTGGTTCTTTATCCGGCTTGATTTTATGCACATATATGTAGATGATGAAAGCATGCAATTAGTAATAATACATAAAATTAAATTAACAAATGAGATGTTAAAATCAACAAATACAAGGATTGAAGTCAAAGGTTCACTTTTCAATTTTAAAATAGTACTTTTCATCATTATTAGCATGTAACATACTAACATTACATGTTAAATAGCATGCTCTTTTACCCTTGATTTCTTAAAATGTAGGGTCAATTGGTCAAGGAAACTCATTCCTTGGAATACAATAATTTTTACAACGTATTTTTTAGCAATGGACGTGAATGGCATAACTCATAAATGCCCAATGTGGAATCACTTTACTTATCCACGCAAAAAAAATTTATTTATTCTAGAATAACTTTTACTGTAACCCCCAGGCCCCCACCATTTAAAATAAGGTAATGCTATATACAGCCCATAGCATTTAATATACTTCTTTTTTTAGTATTAAGTTGGAAATTTATCAACAATTCACAAGTAAATCCATGAAATAAATGCTTATTTATTGTCTTTTCTTTTCATTTTTAGCTTTTTATTTGTAGCCCTTATCCTTTTCCTTTAAAATATACTTGAAATTAAGAACAAGAAAATTATGGAGCATTAGTTGTGGTACATTAACTTTTACTTGTATTCACCAAATACTTGATTTTTACTTATTAGGACTAATTTTAATTGTAAATTGTACTTTAATAGTCCTCAAATTAACCTTTATTTGAACTATTTTCCGTAATATTTTCCGTAAAATAAGCGAAAGAATTGAATATGAACATAACCCGGGCCTAAGACAAACCCACAAAATGCTTAGATCAACTGATAAGGAATTTGCTCTACCTTCCAAGATCTCGGAATTGAGAGCTTGAGACTTGAGAACACAACAATACAATGCTTATTAGGAGAGCTTTCTCCTCAATTAGAGCCTGACTAGCTCATCTCAAATTTAGATTAGTCGGAGTCTAGCAAGTAGGCTTTGGATTAGCTAGTGAGTATGCTAGCATAACAGGGCCTTAGATTGATGACGAATAGCACAATTCTGGATAATGAAAAGAGGATTTTTTTTCGATGTTAAATCAATGTTACGTTCAATGAGTACTGAACGATTCAAATAAAGTTACTGTATATTTTTTTTGAGTTTAGATAGTCACAAGACATATAATGAGAATCAATCTTAATATCGCTCCTACACTAAAAGGTCGGAAAGCACTAACCACTTAAGTTATTTGTCACTTGCATAAACTGTACTCCGTATTATTATTGTACTATGTATTAAAGTGAAGAATCATAACCTGGCGACCTGTACGGTTGTACTCAAGCGGCAGGGCTGTCCAACTGTAGAAACCTGAAGTAAAATTAAGTTGCATGGCTGTTGTTAACGGTTTACCAGCAGCTGCTATTCTGCTGCCCATGTTGCACCCTACGCTCTACTCGTGTGTTCATTTTCTGACTTTCTTCTTCTTTCAACTTCAACTTTGTCCAATGGACCCATCATATCTCTAACATTGATTTCCTTTCAACAAGTCAAAAGAGTTTTTTTAAAAGTACCGGACAAATTTAAATAGATTGATACTCCCTCCGTCTTAAACAGAAGTACATACTCTGTATGTTTTAACCGATTCAAATTATTTTGACACATTTATGATGCATTAAAAAGACTTAAGGTGGTATATATATGGTATGCATATTAGACCTGAAATTGAAATTTCGTCTATATTACTACTTTTTTGTGACTCTTTCTACAAAATGAAGAAAAAAGTAGAGGAAGTGAGAATGAGTGAATGTTTCACATCCTACATTGAGAAAAAATTCGAGTGAAAATTTTGTCATATAAGATAATGCGACAATTAAACTAGAATGAAAACGGATGTCAAATTTTAAACAAATTCGGTTTATAAAATAAGTTTATGATGGTGTGTTAATTAACCATATTGATGAATTCACATGCCTAAAATGAGATGAATCGAGCTTGAAGCCTAAACACCCTAAACCAACACGATAGTTACAATTACAACTTCTTTTTTTTTTTTTTTTTTTTTAACCTTTGTATGCCCGTAAAATATTTATATGTGCACAACGTTGATGATTTGAGATTTGAGACTTGATTTATACTCCGTATATGTTATTAGTGCATACTTAGTCGAAGTAATGCTTAAAGTGAGGCCTAATTGACCCTATTTAAATGTCTACTGATCCACTAAAATCTTATTTGTGTTAAATTTCAATTTGACTGAATATAATTGACAAATAAAAAAAGTTCTAGCTTAAATTACGGCCCTCACCTTTGTGCACAATGTGTGTTGATCATACGAACGTGAGAAGGTCAAATCAAAGAAGTTAATGTAAACTCTAGAGATCTACTTCCAGTGGGTGTGGATGTCTGTGGTAAAAATCACTTTACATCGTGTATTGCACATTTGCACTCCTATATATATATATATATATAGAATATCTCATGTTTGTATTGCAGTATAACCTATAAAAATATATTAATATTAAAACAAATAAAAAATAGAATAAAAGCATCATATATAGATTAATAATAGTACAAGTATAATGTATATAGAGACACTACAACGAGAAACATTTGTGTAAAATCAGCTTATTATCAATTTATCATGACTAGTTTTGTGAGTTATTGTAGGTATGTGACCCTATCCTACTAATCTTAGGATCTTTTTCCTCTCAACTCAACTTACATATAAAGTAGTTTGTAATGATAATACGATCTCATCTAACAAAGATACAGAAAATCAGATATAAGATACAATATATTTGGAAAAAAAAAAATGTTTTTTTCACAAACTTTCATATGTGGCTAGCCATATAGTGTGGCCAACCATCATGGGAGTTACTTTTTAGTGCCATAGGGGTTACTCACTCGGTCAAGGTTACTAAGTCGGTTAGGGGTTACTTGGTCGGTTATGGGTTACTCGCTTAGTCAGGGGTTACTCGGTCAGGGGTTAAGTCGGTCAAGGGCTACTCACTCAGTCAGGGGTTATTACTAAGGGTCTATTCTCTTCAGCTTAATTATAGTTCAGTTCAATTCAGTTCAGTTCAAGTCCAATCAATTCAGTTCAGTTTAGTTCAGTTTAGCTCAATTCAGTAAATCAGAACATGCCCTAACTCGGTCAGGGATTACTTGGTCGGTTTAGATTACTTGGCCAATTAGAGGTTACTCGGTCAGAGATTACTTGTCGATCGAGGATTACTTAGTCCGTGTCAGCAAGCCACACACAAAAGTTGTTGATTTATTTTTATTTTTTTGTTATCATTTCACCCCATTATTCCTACCATTTGAGAAGTAAAAGAAAAGATAAACAAAGATCAGTGGTTCTCTCGAGGCTATTCCCAATATTTGATTTACTTTCGTAATTCAAATCATGTTAAGCTTTGCTAATCCACTAGTTTGGACACTGGTCTAGTGGTCTTCCAATTCCATTGATGTCACTTAATTTAAGGCAGTTGACTTAATGACTTTTGACATCAGATAGAAGTATAGAGCTACCAAATGCCATGCATGTAACATAATCATGAATTCATGGTCCACGTCACCGGTTTGCTGTTAATGAGTATATCTATATGCACTTTTCCTACCCTAATACTATATTTGTACTTTTCCAACAATATGTAACTACACTGCCTACATTGCCTTTTTTACATTCAAATATATTTTCTCTTTCTCTATCCTTAAAATAAAATATATTACTGGTCTGTTCACATTTACAGAACTGAATTGAAGTGAACTGATTGGAGCTGAACTGAACTGAATTGAACTGAACTGATTGGAGCTGAACTGAATTGAATAGAGTTGAAATAAATATTTTATGTGAAAAGGAAATTAGGAGTTGAACTGAACTGATTGAAACTGAACTGAACTGAATTGAAATTAAGGTGAAGTGAATAGGTCCTACTTATATAGTAATATAATAAAATTAAGTATTACATAGTACTCCCTTTGAAGTAAAATATTGTTGGATAAGTATTAATTTTATTTTATTTATCAACTTATGCCGAGTGATTTTTACTAATAGAAAGCTATACAAAGTTATCATGAGCTGGTAAACGTAAATACATACGTGATAGTCATGACTCATGAGAAACACAAATTTTTATAGTATTTGACCAATCATATTATTAGTTGATGGTTTGCCCACTTATATGATAATAAATTGAGTTTGGGGTTTACAGCGATGATCAACTCAGATTAACTTAACAAAGAGGGGTTACTCCAATACAGAAATAGGGTAACTAACCTTTATAAACAAATTGAGTTATTCTTTTAATAGTCAAAGCAAAAGGGCATGAATTACTCGAATTGAATTACCAAATTGAGTTACTTTTTCTTTAATTAATTGATGTTACTCATATAATATAATGAATTGAGGTTAAAATAATATGTACAGATTAAGTTGACGTACTTTATGAATAGTTGAGGTTACTAAATTACTAATATGAATATAGTTACTTTTATACACAAATGTGATCACATTATATGACTAGTCACTCTTTCACTTACAACACCTCTTAAGAATTGTAACATATTTTCTTTCTTTAATACCACGAACCCCATGTTATTTTTTAAGAAAAATTAACGATGTATCATAAGTCAAGCATTTTCATAATTATATATATATATATATATATATATATATATATATATATATATATATATATATATATATATATATATATATATATATATATATATATATATATATATATATATATATATATATATATATATATAGTAGTCTAATGAAAAGCATATTATAAAGAATTTTCATATTCATATGCAAAAAAAAAAAAAAAAAAAAACAGAAGTCATTATTAGAAAGGTAATGCCTTTTTTCATTAGAAAGAGTAGCTTATTAAGTGATATAAATATTGTGAGGAGAATAGGAGTAGTAAATTGAAAAAGTGGATGTGAAAGTTGGATGATATAGGGTTGCACAATTGCACATGATAACATGAATAGGTATAGGGCTAAGCCGGCTAACCGCATAAATGTTGTGTGTTGGTATATTCCTTAGCATATCCATCTTCTCTAACAACCCTTTACCACTATTTCATGCCCGGTGCAAACAAATTAAAGATACTTTCATTCATAAATAAATTACTAAAGTTGGGAGTTCTTTGAAATCCTTGCAAATCACTACACATGTAAATACCCTAGGAGTTGTCCCATATCGAAAATTAATTAATCAGCGATGTTCGTCTATAATTTCGATCAATTAAGAAGTTACTAAACAATTTTATTACGTATGGGTTTTTAAAACAAAATCTAGTGAGTTTGAAGAGTTCAGTTCGATCATCTTCCCATATAAAAATGTACATTGTGATCCTACGTATGCTGAAAAAATAATTAAAAAACATAAAAAACAATAAAACATACACATAATATTTAAGTTTAATAATTTTTTAAAAAAATACATAAAGTGTAAACCTAAATTAAATGACTCTCTCAACTTAAACTTCCTTCCACCACCACTCAACAGACAAGAATAGTCTCATTCTTCACCTAACCACCTCAAATGTACATACACACATGTAAGTACAAGCGTATGGCTTACTCCTCCACCATTTGAGATACAGTTCATCATACGTATTTGTAACTCAAAAATTACATTAAAATCAAATTTCCAAATAAAATTGGTAATATATATTATGCATGTAACATCATAACACATTAAAACTAGAGCTGTCAATTCGGGTAAACGGGTCGGGTTTGAGTCGGGTTAGTGTGGGTCGGGTCAATACGGGTTAATGTCATAACATATGTGGGTCGGGTTCGGGTTGGGTCATGCTTGAGTCGGGTCACGTCGGGTCATACATCTTATCGGGTTTGGGTCTGGTTTAGGTCGGGTTAGTAAAAGGTCGGGTTACATTCGGGTCGGGTGAAAAATATGTCGGGTTTAATTCGGGTCTTTACGGGTTTAAACGAGTTAAGGTCGTTCTCGGGTTCGAGTCGGGTTCGGTTCGAGTTAATTATTTACAGGTTATAATCAGGTCGGGTCATTCTCGGGTTCAATTCGGGTTCGGTTCAAGTCAATAATTTGCGGGTTATAATCAAGTCGGGTCATTCTCGGGTTCGAGTCGGGTTCGATTCAAGTCAATAATTTGCGGAAAACGTGTTTCGTCCCTGATATTCGTCCCTAAAAACATTTTGTGAAACTAACCTCTTAAAATTCAAAGTGAAATATTGAAGGAATAGATTTAGGATTCAATTTTCGTTCCAATACCAACAAGAGATAACGAGCTATACATATTGATTCAATAACAAGTCGGGTTGAATTTGGGTCGGATCAATAACAACCCGGGTTGATTCGGGTCGGGTTTGTAATAGGTCGGGTTGAAATTCGAGTTGGGTTTGTAGTAGGTCGGGTTAAATTCGGGTCGGGTTAGGAACAGGTCGGGTTGAATTCGGGTTTTGACGGGTTAAAACGGGTTTGGGTCAATTTCGGTTCAGGTCGGGTTCGATTCAGGTCAATAATTTACGGGTTACATTCGGGTCGGGTTGTCTCTAGGTCGGTTAATGTTCGGGTTCGGGTCTCAAATACTCAGGTCAACTCGGGTCTAGGTTTGGTTTCAGGTCGGGTTAGATCGGATTCGGGTCACCATTTTTTTTCGGGTTCAGACGGGTCGGTTAATAAGTCAGGTTAGGGTCGGTATTTCGAATCGGGTCAGCTTTTGACAGCTCTAATTAAAACTATAAATTAGGTGATCATATATGAATTAAATGGTGTATCGTGTATGATCCTAAAATAGGTGAAGATATGGTCGGCACACCAAAAATCCTACAAAATTGATAAATCCATGTTCAAAGGGCAGTATTGCCTTGGGCCCCAAACTCACCTCAAAATAGAATATTCACCATGGGATTTGGAGGTCCACCTTTAACATTAGATTTTATTTTCCCTATTTTCTTTCATAATTCTTAACTTTAATTTCGTTATCAATTCTTCAAAAATTCATTATCTAATAATCAAATTCTAAAATAAAATTATACTCCGTAGTTATTACTAATTCGTAAGTCAAGTAAATTTGAGGTTAGATTTTAAAATATAACGGTTGAATAATATACTTGCATGTTGCCGTCTTTAATTGCATTTATAAAAATTATACACAACTAAGCATGGTAAAAATTATACACAAAGTCCCTCGTATAGGGTCCCGTAGTCCTTGTCTAGGGTTTGTTTTTGTATTGCGAAGTCAAATTTATACCCAATTTAATCTGCTCTTTATGCAATTAAGAACTCAAATCAGCCATAGTAATCATGGAGGATGAAATAATTAAGCAATTGGAGAAATTTCAACTGACTAACGAGGAAGATACCGTGATTGGAGGTGAGTCTTCGATTTGCGATGATGAGGATACGAAGGTTCAATTGGAATTAATATTGGTGGGGAAACTATGGACAATTAAGCCTTTCAATGTGGAGGCGATGAAGAGAACACTGATGAATGTCTGGCGATTACAAAATAATGTAGCTATTAGGATGATTGAAACAAACCTCTTTGTGTTTCAATTTTTTAACCTGGATGATAAACATAGAGTTTTGGAAGGAAGACCCTGGTTCTTTGATGATAAAATCCTGATTCTGAAGGAGATTAGCGGGGATGAACAACCGTCCGAGGTACGCTTCACGCATTCACCTATGTGGATTCGATTGAAGGATGTTCCATTTAATAAACGATCTGTAGGTGTGATGAAGGAGATAGGGGAGTTTCTTAGAGGATTTATTGAGTTTGATGATTCTGATCCGATTGGATGGGGAGAGTGTATGAGAATTAAAATCATGGTGGACATTAATAAACCTTTGCGGAGGGGGATGAGACTTGCTAATGGACCTAATTCTTCAAGATGGATTGATATCCAATATGAGAGATTAGCAGACTTCTGCTTTTTCTGTGGGATGTTGGATCATACAGATAGAGAATGTCAGAAGAAGGAGGATGCAAAGGAGTTGGAGGAAGTAGTATATCAGTATGGACCATGGCTTCGTGCGTCACCATGGAAACAAGCTCGGGTGCCGAATATGCTCCGTGAGAATGAGGCTAAGTGGATGTCCGATTTGAAGATGAATAAAGGGGGTCGAACACCACTATATAATGATCCTAGGGTGATTAAACTTGGTCCCCCTGGGGTAGCTCGTAAATTACTCTTTGCTGCTCAATCCCCATCAAGTCCGACTGAAGCTCCTAAGGTGCGTGAATCGAAGCTGATGGCTGTGATGAACGAATCGAATACAGGGCTTGTGTTAAGAGCTAAAGGGGTTATTGAGGATGTATTGGAGAAGGAGAAAAGGGCGTGTGAGAAGGATGGGGTGGGGGGAATAAAAAGGATGAGGGATCGATGTCCCAACCTTTATTAGAGGGGACTATGTCTATTCATGATTTGGGCAGAGAGGTGCAGGGGAGTGACAATACTCTTTTAGTGGAGAAACAAGGTTTTGTATTGGGGAGTGGAACGACGGGGACTGTGGGATAGTGAGGTTCCAATGGAGACAGATATACTGTGTGAAAAAGGAGGTAAAAGAAAATATGGGGATGAAACTGATTGTGAGGAGGGTGAAGGTGATATAAGTAAGGTGGGAAAGAAAGCTAAGGTGACATCATTTGTAAATTCTGGAGACAGATTAAATCAAGTAGAGGGTGATGGGTTGAACCACACCCTCGAACAGCAATGAAAATCCTCAGTTGGAACGTCCGAGGGTTGGGCAACTCTGGGACGGTTAAGGCTCTCCGGGAACGATGTTGGAGAGAGAGGCCCAATATTGTCTTCTTAATGGAGACAAAAATTGATGATTGGAGTTTGGAGAGAGTTCGAAATATTTGTGGTTATGTGAATGGTATTTGTTTGAGTAGCAATGGTAATTCGGGTGGCCTTGGCTTTTGGTGGAGAGATATAAATGTGAAGATCCAATCTTACTCTATACATCATATTGTAGCTGACATTGGTGATCATAATGATGTGCCGATTTGGAGGGCAGTAGGAGTGTATGGTTGGCCGGAAACGGAGAACAAACATCGGACATGGTCTCTTATGTGTAGTGTAAAGGCTAGTAGCCCTCTCCCTTGTGTGATGTTCGGGGATTTCAATGAAATTGTTAGCCATGGAGAGGAAGAGGGTGGGGTTCCTAGAAGTGAAAGACTTATGGATGCTTTCCGTCAAGCAAAGATGATTGTGGTTTAAGGGATATGGGATATAGAGGAAGCATTTTTACTTGGTGGAGGGGCACAAATCCTAATTCTTTCAAACGGGAAAGACTTGACAGGTTGCTTGGGGATGTGGAGTGGTGTTCAATGTTTCCTGCTGCTGAGGTCCGACACTTACCGATATTCCAGTCAGATCATGCTCCATTAATCATGTCTGCGAGCAATTATTATGAGCGAGGGCGTGATAAAAAACAGTTCAAATTCGAGGCATTATGGCTTTCGAGCGAAGAGTGTGGGAAAGTGGTTGCTGAGGCTTGGGCTGCTAGTATTGGGGAGCAAGCAAATGTGAGGTTGGCCACTTGTGCGGAGAGTCTCTCTAGCTGGGCAGCTAAGTGCTTTGGCAGCTTGAAGAAAAAAATAAAAGAGGTAGAAGGGAGGTTGAAAGAGGCGCAAGAATGCTACCCCGATGCGGATATGTTGGAGCAATGCTCATCTCTTTCAAATGAACTTGCAGAGCTACATAGACTGGAGGAATCCTATTGGCATGCTCGATCATGGGCGAATGAACTTCGAGATGGTGATAAGAACACTTCTTATTTCCACCACAAAGCAAGCCAGAGGAGGAGCTTCAATAATATTAGTGGTTTATTTGATGAGAGTGGTATATGGAAGGATAAACCACCTGATATTGAGAATATCGTTGAAAGCTATTTCCATACATTATTTTCAACGGAGTCCCCATGTGATTTCGATCAGGCTCTAGAAGGCATTGAAGAAGTGGTGTCGAATGATATGAATGACATGTTAAATGCAGAACCGACAGGAGAAGAAATTAAAGAGGCACTATTCCAGATGCATCCGAACAAAGCTCCAGGCCCCGATGGTATGCACGCATTATTTTTTCAGAAATTTTGGCATATTGTTGGGAATGACATTACCTGTTTTGTGAAAAATTGGTGGCATGGAAATATTGATTTGAATGCAGTTAACAAAACTTGTGTGGTTCTTATTCCAAAATGTGAAAATCCCAAAAACATGACGGAATTTAGGCCAATAAGTTGTTTTAATGTTCTCTATAAAATTATTTCAAAGACTATGGCTAATAAATTAAAGCCGTATTTGGACAAAATTATTTCTGTCAATCAGAGTGCTTTTGTTCCGAAGCGATTGATCACGGATAATGCTTTAATAGCCTTTGAAATTTTCCATGCAATGAAAAGAAATGGTGATAGCAGGAATGGTTCGGTGGCTTTAAAATTGGATATGCGGAAGGCATATGATAGAGTCGAATGGGTATTTCTAGAACGGGTAATGTACAAAATGGGGTTTTGTGATAGCTGGGTTCGTAGGGTTATGGAGTGCTTGTCAAGTGTGAATTTTGCTTTTAAGATAAATGGAAGAATTTCTGGCTCGGTTACTCCTTCAAGAGGATTAAGACAAGGCGACCCTATTTCTCCCTATTTATTTCTCATTGTAGCAGACGCTTTCTCTACTCTGATTTCAAAAGCTGCAAATGAGAAGCTGATTCATGGGGTGAAGGTGTGTAATGGTGCTCCTAGGATTTCACACCTATTCTTTGCAGATGATAGCATTTTATTTGCTAAGGCTACAGTGAGAGAATGCTCAAAGATAGCTGATATAATCAGCAAATATGAGAGAGCACCCGGGCAAAGTGTCAATCTTGATAAAACTGATGTTGTTTTTAGCAAAAGTGTAAATGCAGAGAGAAAGCAGGAAATTGTGAACATTTTGGGAGTCAACGAGGTCGAGAGACATGAGAAGTATCTAGGTCTTCCTACGATCATTGGTAGGTCAAAGAAGGTGATTTTTGCAAGTTTGAAGGAGAGGATTTGGAGAAAGTTGCAAGGGTGGAAAGAGAAACTGTTATCTAGACCCGGAAAGGAGATTATGATCAAGGCAGTAGCCCAGGCAATCCCGACATATATGATGAGTATTTTCAAGATTCCGGAAGGCTTAGTGGATGAAATTCATTCTTTACTTGCTCGATTCTGGTGGGGTTCGACGGATTCCACAAGGAAAATGCACTGGCATAGTTGGGAAAATCTCTGTTTGCCGAAATCTCTTGGGGGCATGGGATTTAGAGACTTAAAAGTCTTCAATCAAGCACTTTTAGCAAAACAGATTTGGAGGCTCTACTCTAGACAGAATACGCTCACTCATGCTATCCTTAAGGCTAAATACTTTAAGAATAGCTCGGTGCTTGAAGCTTATCGTGGTTATGACCCAAGTTACTCGTGGAGAAGCCTTTGGGGGTCAAAATCGCTGCTTCTAGATGGTCTAAAGTGGCGTGTTGGAAATGGGGCAAATATTCGTGTATGGCTTGATTCGTGGCTACATGGAAAACCTTCTGTTGCTGTCCCAATGCATGACACTCATTTTGATCCAGAGTTGAGAGTGTCTGAACTAATTAATGCTGAGTGTAAAGAATGGAAATCGGAGGTGCTGCAGTCACTATTTTCTGTGCAGGACTGTAATGCTATTTTACAGCTTCCAATTTCATATGGTCTGCCAGAAGATGCTCTATTCTGGTGGCCTTCGAAGGATGGAGAATACACAGTGAAGTCAGGGTACTGGTTTGGTAGAATGGGGCATGTCCAGGGAATCGAAAATAATATCTCTGATGGTGACAGGGAGTTGTGGAAATTAGTCTGGAATTTGAGTGGTCCACCCAAGCTTCGACACTTTGTTTGGCAGGCATGTAAGGGTAGTATGGCAGTGAAGGCAGAATTATTTCGTAGGCATATTGCAAGTGATGAGGTTTGTTGCTGCTGTGGTGTTAATGTTGAATCTATTATACATGTTTTGTTTGAATGTGATAGTGCAAAAGAAGTGTGGGAACATAGTGGGTTCACCCAGTTAATTGAGGATGCCCCTGCTGCATCCTTTGCTACAAGACTGCTGTGGGTGGCACAGAAAATCGACCAGCAGCAGCTCACTCATTTCCTTGCATTGGCGTGGGCTATATGGTTTTGCAGGAACAAGCTTGTGCGTGAGAATGTTACACTTAATGCTGTGTTTACAGCAGCGGGTTTCTTGAAACTTGTTCAGGAGTATGGCTGCTATGCTAAGAAAGTTTTCAGTAAGCCCACAAGGAATCCAAAATTTATTTCAGCATCGAATTGGAGCTGCCCCCCTGCTGGGTTAATAAAATTTAATGTTGATGCTCATATTGTAGGGGGCTTATATATTAGTCTGGGTGTAGTTGCAAGGGACGAGGCTGGAAGGATTTTACTTGCTGCTGTCCGAAGGTATGATGGGGAGTGGGAGGTGGAAATGGCTGAAGCAGCAGCTGTGAGGTTCGGGATGAGTGTGGCACACAGATTCAATTACAGGAATGTATGGATGGAAAGTGATGCTGCGATTGTGGTCAGTAAGGTGGACAATTACTCTACAAGTCTCTCTCCAACTTGGCTTATTTATGATGATATTAGGATGCTTGCTAACGATTTCGATGTATTTGTTATCTCTCATGTCAAACGAGTAGGCAATTCGGTAGCTCATCTAGTAGCACGATGGGATACCAATGGTAGTTCCGAACTAGTATGTATGAATTGTTTCCCTCAAAGCCTTATAACTTTGACAGAACTTGATTTGCAATAATAAGCCTACTAACTCGTTGTTTCAAAAAAAAAAGCATGGTAAAAATTTTTAACACATTGACCTTGTGAATAGTAAATGGGTAGAACTAACTTAGGAAAACAGATAGATAGTATATGCATTTGAAAACAATTACTCTTACAAACACGTAATTGCCACGACATTTTGAGGTGGATTGGAGAGCTTTGCTAGAGTGTTAGATGATGATTGATGATAATGCTACATGGTCGTGTACCATAAGCTACATGGTCGTGTGATTCTTCCATCCACGCTTACATGCTACATGGCCGTGTACCCTTAACTACACGGTCATGCGATAGTTCCAAGTATGAATGTTTGCTACATGGTCGTGTACCAGGAGCTACACGGTCGTGTGATGCCATCTCCATATGAAGTCTACCTACACGGTCGTGTACCTCTCAGCTACACGATCGTGTACGTATATGATGAAATCTAAAGATCAAGTATAGGTCAGCTACACGGTCGTGTACCCATCAGCACACGGCCGTGTACGTGTGCGTAGAAGATTTATTTCCTTTATTATTTTATGTTTATTTTTAGGAAAGTATAAATAGGGGTTTTAACCCTATTTTAAAACATCTAGTTTTTATTATAGCTTTTTCCATTCTACGTTGTTTTGGAGAGAACACATAGAACTCCATTGAAGCATTCATCTTAATTCAATTTCAAGTATTTCTCTTTCAACCTTAATCTCTTTAATTTCCTATTGTTATTATGTTTTCTTTAATTAGTTGTCTTGCTATTTCTATTATCATGTGTGAGTAGTTTCATAATCTAGGGTTAGGTTGAACCCTAATATGGATTGATGTGTTATTTGATTCCCAATTCCCAATTTAATTAATTTATAATTCCTCTTTCTTAGGGTTGGTTTTATTATCAATGATTAACTAGAAATAGTATTATTGAATGTGATTAGTTTTACAACGAAAGTTGATTCTTAATTGATTTTAGAACCCTAATTAAAAGTTGGAGCTTTTATGCATGAAAATAGCTAATTGTTCTTGCTAGGACTTATAGGATGCCGTTCTCAATGTCTTTATGATTCCATGAAAATAGGTATGATTGCATGTTAGGGAAGCTATTAGTTGATCGAAAGAAACTCTTAGTATTGTTTTAGGGAGCATCTGTCATGTGGAACGTTTATTGATTTAATTGAGGGAAAAGGATTGTTCTATTGCATTGATTCATATTAGTGGGGATACTTAATCTTAGATGTTTTTAGTTATTGATTAATTTCATATTATTGTCATTTATTGCTTATTGGTTAATATTGTTCTAGTTTGGATCTATCGATATTGATTGGTTACTCGCTTAGTATTTATTTGAGTCTATTTAATTAGTTGAACCATAGTCTCTTGGGATCCGACCTTTACTTGCCCGTCTACATAGTAGTGGTCTTGTTAGGTTATTTTTGTTAGGTACGCGACACGCCTATCAAATTTTGGCGCCGTTGCCGGGGACTAACGGTTTCATTCTAGTTATTTGTGATTCGTTTTTACTAAGCATTTATTTTGTTGCTTCGGCTATTGTTCCTTGTGTTTTTGATTTCTTTGCTTTTAGTTTCTTAGTTGCATGCAAACTCGAAGTTCAGGTTCAGATGATTTAACACCTTTTGATTCTGAGATTGAAGCTACTGCAAGAAGACGAAGAAGTAAAAGGAGGAAAAATCGAAATACAAGAGACATGGGCGATCCAGGAAATAAATCTCTTTTAGAGTATGGAATTCCTGATACAACAACCGGATTCCTCTCTAGTATTGTTAGACCACCTGTCACCGCTCAGAGTTTTGAGTTGAAGCCCCAATTCATACAGTTCATCTCCAATGATTCTTTTGCGGGCTCACCTAATGATTGCCCAGTGAGTCACATTGATAGTTTCTTGGAGAAGTGTGACACCATGAAGCTCAATGGTGTCACTGACGATGCTATTAGACTACGCCTCTTCCCTTTTTCACTAAGGGATAGGGCAAGGGAGTGGCTACGAGATGAAGGTATTGGTTCTTTTGATACGTGGGACAAGCTTGCCAAGGCCTTTCTAGTCAAATTCTTGGGGCAAGAGAAAACCGCAAAATTAAGGAACGAGCTATCTACTTTCCATCAATCTAATGAAGAATCCCTATATGAGGCATGGAGAAGATTTAAGCGATTGCAAAGACAATGCCCTCACCATGGTATTCCAGAGTGGATGTTGATCCAACGTTCTATAATGGTTTGACCCATGAGTTTCGCATATACATTGACGCTGCGTCCGGAGGTTCTATCATGACGAAGAACCCAACCGATGCGAAGGATTTGATTGAGAAGATGGCGGCTAATGATAATTACCATCCAAGGGGACGAAATGCTATCAACATAGGTAATAAACATGATGTTGATGCTCTAACCATGTTGAATAGTTCTGTGCAGGCACTAACTCATAAAGTCAATCAACTCCAAGCTGAGTCCCCTCGACCCTCGATGGAAACTTGTCAAATGTGTGGATTGCAAGGCCATACTGCGCGGGAGTGTCAACCCAATTATGATGGAATGACAATTGAGCAAGCTAACGCTTTTTATACCACGACCTCCACAAGGCCATTTGATGAAGGGTGGAGAAATCATCAGGGGTTCTCATACAAGAACACTCAAGCTATAGCGAATCCTCCACCACCATCCGCTTTTCAAGCAAGGGCACCTTTCAATTATCAATCCACACAACTACCACCACCCCAGACCTCAACATTTGATCTTGAATCAATTGTGAAGGATTTTACTACCTCCCAAATTCAACAACAAGAGCTTATATCAAGGCAATTTGAGCTACAAGCAAAGCAAAATGAATATTTTCAAAACTCAATCCAATTTCTCACTGCTCAAAATAAGAGGATAGAGACTCATCTTTCTCAACTTTCACAACAAGTGAGTCATCTAACAACTCTTCAAGATCAAGCAAAAATCCAGAAGAAACAATGCAATGCAATATTCGTGAAGAGTGTTAAATCAACTATAGGAGGACTAGAAGAGAAAGCGTGCAATGTGGAGTCAAGAACAGAGAAGAATGAGAAAGAAGGTCCCAAATATGTCGCTCCACAAGCATATGAGGAGTCGATGCCTTTCCCGCAAAGGTTATCAAAAGCCGTGCTCGATAAGCATTTTGGGAAGTATTCTGAGACTCTTAAGAAGGTATATGCTACCATTCCTATTTCCGATCTTATAATTCAAATGCCTCAATTTGCAAATTTTGTGAAAGGAATTCTAGATCATGTTCATAATGATAAGAAATTAGAAAGTTTGGTAGTAAAGGAGAAATATCCTGATCTTTTACATGATAGCTTACCGCCTAAATTGCATGATCCTGATAGTTTTACTATCCCTTGCATGATAAACGAAACATATTTTGATAGGGTCTTGTGTGATCTAGGTGCTAGTGTTAACTTAATGCCTTCTTTAGTGTATGACAAATTAGGTTTGAAAAACCTTAAACCCTCTCCTATATCTCTTCATATGGCTGATAGAACTGTTAGACTCCCTAAGGGTGTAATTGAAGATGTATTAGTTGGAATTGGTGAACTTGTATTTCCTGTTGACTTTGTTGTAGTGGATATGAAAGAAGACCATAAGATCCCATTTATCTTTGGTCGCCCTTTTCTTGCTACAAGTCAAGCTTTAATAGATGTACCTAAAGGACAAGTGACCATTAGAGCTCAGGATAAACAAGTTGTGTTTAAGCTTTTCAATGACCATAATTTTACTTTTGATGGTGGTACTTGTTTGGGAATTGATGCTACTAACCCTTGGGTTGATAAGTGTGTTTCTAATAGAAATCTTGTGAGCAAAAATGACTATATTCCTCCACATGATGGATTTAACTACATCAAAACAAGGTCGGATACAAAGCACATCAACTCTAATTTGAAGGAGTTGTTTGGAGGTGGATATATTAATGAACAATGCCACGGAGTATCTTCTCCGTGTGGTGACCCAGGTTGAGCTAAAAAAGGAGGTCGAGCTTATGACCTTAAACAAGCGCTAAATGGGAGGCAACCCATTCCTTTTTTTTTGTTTTATTTTCCCCTTTATTTTCTTTTTCTTGTTTTTGTTTTTCTTTAGTGTCTTGGGGATATTATGCGACGTTTTTTTTAGGGCGGTCCCAGCTCCGCCCTTAGGTATAATCCCTCCTCTGCCATTAGGGCCTAGTTTTCGCTTTCTCTTGCTTGTTCTTATTCGATATATGTTCACATTGAGGACAATGTGAAGTTTAGCTTGGGGGAGAGATTACTTTTTGCTTTGGTTGTACATATACGACTATGCCTCGATGATAATATGTAATATATGTGTGATTTTAAAAATTGAAAAACCTATTTTTGAAAACCCATTCACTGATTGGCTTGGGATTGAACTTGTTTGTGGCTAGAATGGTCTCCCCGCTCGACCAATATGGATAGCTTGAGCACCTATGTGAGACTTTTGAGCCATTATTGACTGGTACATCTTATTTCAGTCATTCTTTTCATGTGTGTTAGATTTTCCTTCCTGTAATTTGATTCTTGGATTTGCTTTGCGATTATTTGAGACTTATGATGCAATGTGGAAGAGTGATTGAATTTCCTCTTAGATAATTAGAGCCAAAACTTCTTAGGTGTTTGATGCTTATTCTATTTTCTTTTTATTTTACATTAACTTTTAGGATGAACCAATTTGAGCCATGATTTCCCTTCTTTGACGCCTTACATTTTATGCCTTAGAGCCTTTTTGTAGGTTTATTTGATGGAGAATCAATGTATTAATTTATGCCCTGTTGAGTTGTGTTTGTAAAATAAAGAGAAAGAAAAAAAGAAGTTAGAAAAAAAAAGAGCAAAAATGAAAAAAAATTCAGAAAAATAAGTTTGTGTATGCTCTAAGTTTAAAGAAAAAAAAAGTTGAAAAAAAAAATAAAGAAAATGAGAAAATGACATGAGAATTCGAGTTGGAAACCCATGAAGAAGAAAGAAAGGCAATATTTGTCATGGAAATCTATGTTGTCTTGTGAAGAAAAGTGAAAATAAGGGCATGCTTGTATGTTGTGCGGAGGATATAAGGTTGGTTTGAACCCGACATTTGACTATGTAGTGGGATTAGGATTTTTGTTATTTTTGAGCACCACATTCCGAAATGACATCGTCTAACCCCATATAACCAAGCCTACCTTTATTTAGGATTTCATGACTTCCATACTTGCATCATCGCTTTACAAGTGGAGAAAATCTATTAGCAAATCTAAAGAGGACAACTGCATGAAGTCGACGTGCATAATTGCGATTAGGATGAGTGATTTCTTATTCTAACCCTTGTAAACACATGAGTGACTTGTTTGTTTTATTTTGCACAACTAAAGTGAGAAGCTATTCATATATGACTGAGTTGGTTAGGGGAGATGTGTGGGAAGATTGGTTGTCAATTCCGAGTGCATGACGTTTATGGTGGTTTTTATAATCAATGACTTGCATTTCTTGTTTTTCACTTGGTTTTAATTCATTGGCACATATATCAATGCTTGAGGGGCTATCTTACTCTTCTTGTGTTTCATGTTTCAATGCTTGAGGACAAGCATTGATCTAGCTTGGGGGAGTTTGATAAGTCGATATTATACCATTATTCTTGGGTTATTTGGAATGCATTTACCATAGAATTTCAACTTATAGTTCGTGTTTTTGTATTTTTTATCCAAGTTGGACTCGATTTCTTCTATTCTGGTTGTTTGGTTGTTATATTGTGATTTCAGGATGAAATGGAGCATTTAGAATGATGATGAGGATGCCACGACATTTTGAGGTGGATTGGAGAGCTTTGCTGGAGTGTTAGATGATGATTGATGATAATGCTACATGGCCATGTACCATAAGCTACATGGTCGTGTGATTCTTCCATCCACGCTTACATGCTACATGGCCGTGTACCCTTAACTACACGGTCATGCGATAGTTCCAAGTATGGATGTTTGCTACATGGTCGTGTACCACGAGCTACACGGTCGTGTGATGCCATCTCCATATGAAGTCTACCTACACGGTCGTGTACCTCTCAGCTACACGATCGTGTACGTATATGATGAAATCTAAAGATCAAGTATAGGTCAGCTACACGGTCGTGTACCCATCAGCACATGGCCGTGTACGTGTGCGCAGAAGATTTATTTCCTTTATTATTTTATGTTTATTTTTAGGAAAGTATAAATAGGGGTTTTAACCTTATTTTAAAACATCTAGTTTTTATTATAGCCTTTTCCATTCTACGTTGTTTTGGAGAGAACACATAGAACTCCATTGAAGCATTCATCTTAATTCAATTTCAAGTATTTCTCTTTCAACCTTAATCTCTTTAATTTCCTATTGTTATATGTTTTCTTTAATTATTTGTCTTGCTATTTCTATTATCATGTGTGAGTAGTTTCATAATCTAGGGTTAGGTTGAACACTAATATGGATTGATGTGTTATTTGATTCCCAATTCCCAATTTAATTTATTTATAATTCCTCTTTCTTAGGGTTGGTTTTATTATCAATGATTAACTAGAAATAGTATTATTGAATGTGATTAGGTTTACAACGAAAGTTGATTCTTAATTGATTTTAGAACCCTAATTAAAAGTTGGAGCTTTTATGCATGAAAATAGCTAATTGTTCTTGCTAGGACTTATAGGATGCCGTTCTCAATGTCTTTAATATGTATGATTCCATGAAAATAGGTATGATTGCATGTTAGGGAAGCTATTAGTTGATCGAAAGAAACTCTTAGTATTGTTTTAGGGAGCATCTGTCCTGTGGAATGTTTATTGATTTAATTGAGGGAAAAGGATTGTTCTATTGCATTGATTCATATTAGTGGGGATACTTAATCTTAGATGTTTTTAGTTATTGATTAATTTCATATTATTGTCATTTATTGCTTATTGGTTAATATTGTTCTAGTTTGGATCTATCGATATTGATTGGTTACTCGCTTAGTATTTATTTGAGTCTATTTAATTAGTTGAACCATAGTCTCTTGGGATCCGACCCTTACTTGCCCGTCTACATAGTAGTGGTCTTGTTAGGTTATTTTTGTTAGGTACGCGACACGCCTATCAAACATTCATATGGAGATGGAATCACACGACCGTGTAGCTCGTGGTACACGATCATGTAGCAAACATTCATACTTGGAACTATCGCATGACCGTGTAGTTAAGGGTACATGACCATGTAGCATGTAAGCGTGGATGGAAGAATCACACGACCATGTAGCTTATGGTACACGGCCATGTAGCATTATCATCAATCATCATCTAACACTCCAGCAAAGCTCTCCAATCCACCTCAAAATGTCGTGGCATCCTCATCATCATTCCAAATGCTCCATTTCATCCTGAAATCACAATATAACAACCAAACAACCAGAATAGAAGAAATCGAGTCCAACTTGGATAAAACATACAAAAACACGAACTATAAGTTGAAATTCTATGGTAAATGCATTCCAAATAACCCAAGAATAATGGTATAATATCGACTTATCAGTAATAGATTCGCCTGCAACATGCACACATTGTTTTTGATAGGTATGTATGAATTATCACAAAATACTTTCAAAACCTTTTGTTCACATAAATACTTTATTATTAACTTGTCAAACTCGTAACTAAAGGCATACTCAAGCATACACAAAATGGAAGAATCAAATTCCCTACCAAGTGATATATAAGCAAAAAATTGTTGTAAACCCTAGCTTCAAAATTAAAGCTTATACCACATATCAAATCTATATACTATACTAAAAGACAAGCACCTCAATGTGAGACTGACAAATGTCTCAATATGATTCGCTGTCTTTTATTAGTTTTTTCTTTTATATAAATAAAATTCTATACATCTTATTCTAAATAAATACATAATTTATTATAGTAAAGTCTATTATAGTAAAGTAATAGACATAATTTATTATAGTAAAGTCTATTATAGAGTAATAAAAGTTACATAATAATAAAAAATCTTAGTATAAAAAAATATCAAAATAACATATGATCTGATAATGGTAATTCGTAGGCATGCATGCAAGGTATATTAAGAAAAGTATCAAAAAATATCTTACTATATATAAATAATAAAAGTTACATAAGGACAAAATATCTTAGTATGGAAAAATATCAAAATACATATGTATGGTAATTCGTATTCTAGCAAAAAAAGAGAAAGATCAAATATCTAGGATATCTAAAAACTTAAGATAATATTCTAACAAAAAAATAAGGAATATCCTATGTATAATATTCTGTTACATATTTTCTTAGCAAACTTAATTAAGATGGTTAATTTTGTTGATAATTTGTCAATTTTTTCTGGATTTCTTGCACGGCCAATGATTTGAATTTTTCTTAATCCGTTTTTGGCATCTTGTATACGGAAAAACGGAATACTTACCCTTAGGTAGAGCCTAGGTATAATATTCTGTTACATATTTTGATCAAAAAGGTATAATATTCTGTTACATATTTTGATCAAAAAATGGCAAAGATAAAATATAGTTAACATATTAAAATGAAATCATATATGTTCAAATAAGAAAATAAGATACAATATTATTTGTATTATCAACTATATAAATAAGAGTCATAATAGTCATATAAGTCGTAACAATTTTTACTTCAAGGTCATATTATCGAGGTTAATTAATATATTTTTAATGGCGTTTACTATGATATCTGATCTCACCCCTCTTAAAGAATCATGGAGAATAAAAGTCCGAATTGTGAGGCTATGGTATCAACCTGACTATTCCAATCCAAAAAAAATTAACTCACTTGAGTTAATTTTAGTTGATGAGAAGGTACACTATTATAGGTTCATAATTATTTTCTTCTTTTATATACGTTTACTTTTTGTAATATGTTTACTTGTAAATTGTAATGCAAAATTGATTTTGATATGATAATGTTTAAAACGCAGGGATCTAAAATACAAGCAACTATCAAAGAATCACTCATTCGACGATATGAAGGGCTTGTGAAAGAGGGCACTTCCCGTATTATCTCTAGCTTCGGAATGATTACTAATGCTGGCAAACATTTGGCTACTAGCCACGCCTATAAAGTGAACTTCTATTATAGGACTATTGTTAGGGATTGTGAAGATGCACAACTTCCACAATACAGATTTGATTTTGTGTCCTTCGACAAAATCCTCAAACAACAGGTCAATGAGTTGATTTTAGTAGGTACGATTTATTATATCAATGTATTAACCATTTTTTATAAATTTCGTGTTTTTAAATTATCAACTAATATTTTTTATAAATAATTACAGATGTTATTGGAGAGCTTACCGGCATGGGCGATCTTATCAATATTTCAAAAAATGATACTCCTAATCACAAATTGACAATTGAGCTAGAAGACTTGCAGTAAGGAATTTATCAATTCGAATTAGCCTATATACTTGACAATATTGATATTTTTTATTATACATATAAGGCACTAACTTATACGAAGTATAATGGAATTTTATATAAATATTAAAACTCTTTTTTATGTGTTGACTTCAATTACAATTATCTTCTATTTTGTAGCAAAAACAAGCTGACTTGTGCCTTGTATGGAAAATATGCTGAACAAATGTCGGAGTCTACTACTAAAGATGACATCCAAGGACCCATAATTGTAGTACTACTTTGCTAAGATTAAGAGTTTTAGAGGTGATATTTTATTAAATATATATTGATATTATGATAAGTAATTTTCGTCCAAATTTAATAATTGTATTAAGAAAATTACCATGATCATAACTTATCTAGATGAAGTTTCCATATCAAATTCATTATGGGCGACAAAATTATTCATCAATAATGAGGATATACCTGAGGTGCAAGATTACAAACGAAGGTATTATACACTGTTTATCATATTGTACATTATAATTTTTTTACAATTTAATTGAAACTTATATTTTTTTTAATTATTATTTTAGTGTTCAAGGTGAAAAAAATTCACAATCGCATGTAATAAGTCACTTGTCAACTCAAAATTCACATTCAATATCAGATGAATTCTTAAATTTGAATGAACGAAAGCAACTGGACGAGATTTGTGAGACTAATGAGGTAAACCATATAAGTTTTATAAAACAAAATTTTATGCTGGAAATTATATTGACATTATAATAAATTATTAACTTTTTTTTTAATATATATTTTTGGATAGGAATGCTTTTGTGTGACTTATGCTACTATTATTGCTATTGAAAATGATAGCAAGTGGTATTATAACTCATGCAAGAATTGTAACAAAAAGGTTGACTATGAAGGTGGTGGAAAATATTGGTGCAAAAAATGTGACTCACACGTCAAATCTGCACCGCCGAGGTAATTGGTGTTATATTATTGAATTGCAATTGTTATTAAATTTTGATTAGGATTTATTATTAAAAAAACAACTCTTATGTCATGTTCCAATAACATTTTCTACAGGTATAAACTTACAATAATAGTAGAGGATGATAGTGGAACTGCCAGTTTTGTTATGTTTGATCGGGAAGTTTATCAAATTTTGCAAATATCTGCAGTGGATTTGAAAGAGAAGTTATCAAAGGTGTATAATTTTAATCACATATAATGTTGGCTTTGTATATACTCATTATAATAGTTTTGACCAATGATAGTAATTATCAACTATTTTAAAATGTTTGCTTCGATTGATTCTTCAATAATTGTGACAAATGTATTTTATATATTTGTAGGATGGCAAAGATGATTCATTCCGGAAGAACTTGACATGCTTATCGATAGGAAATTTTTGTTTCGATTTCATATCTCTAAATACAATCTTAGTCATAGTTGGGATAAGTATACTGTCCTAAGAATAAGTGATGATGAACAATTGATCAAATCATTCTTGGATGTCAACGGTGGTTTGCAGGTAATTAATAATTCATATTATTAAATTCAATAAATATTTATCCTTAATAAAGCTTTAAGCTATTATTTAATTTATCATGTTTCAGGAAAAGGATGTGGAGATTGAGTCTATTGATGAATCAAGTAAATCTTCGGTCGACAAAGATAAGGTCATATATTAAAAATCTACCAAAATTCTCTACTTTAATTTTTTTTTTTTATAATATGTATTGATATATATACTCCGTATTTGTGTTTTGTAGGAATTGGCCACCGTTGTATGTGATAATGAAAACCCTAATGTATCCTTTGTCACTCCAACAAAAAGACCTCTTGATGATGCTACAAATGTAGAGATTGATGATGAAACAAGTTCGGCACAATGCTCTACTAACAAAAAGAAGGTCGTGGTTAAGATTGAAAAGGAAGACAATACCAACAATGGATGATTTTCAGCTACTTTTAATGTTTTATATAATAAAAAAATATTTAGGACCTCTTAATAATGTTAGTATTTTGAATACAAAATAAATTATCTACATTATGAGTTTTTCAATGACTATATGGAGTGTTTCTTTGAACGATTTTATCTTAATAATATGCTAATCTTAGTAAATTTATATCTTCAATTTTTATTAATAGCATGATATTTTTATTTATTTTTTTACAAAAATAGCATGATATTTTGAATGTGATAATCAATGAATATAGTTTACATTAGATTCCTTAACCATGTGAGACACTAATGTAGTATAAGTACAATACTTTGACCATATTTTTTTTTACCATTGTACTAAAAACATATGTAGCCATGTATAATACATTTGGATTGGTTTTTATTTATATTTTCATTATATTAAACAAGTTTAGAAGCGCGTGCACAACAAAAAAAAATTATAACAGAGAGGAATGTAATAAATATATACGAAGTACATGGTTAGCTATGATACATTATGAATTACTTCGTAAAAGATTAATCTCACTTGATCTCTGTCATCACTTCATGGTTTATCTCATTGTGCTTTAACTCTCAAGCATACAAAGTTAAATCAATTATGGAGTAACTCTAAACATCAAAATATTTCACACAAACTTTTGTATTATAGATTTAATTAAATTCAGTAACATAAAAATAGAAAGAATAGAGTACTAACCCTTACTATTTAGCTTCACATTGTAGCAGACTTGTAATTAATCAGTCTTCTTGCTTATGTAATGGTACCCGATTGGTGATAACTCAGCTAGGAAAGTATGTTGTTGAAGCCAAAATAATTTCAAGTAGTAACATTGGGCATAAAGTGTTCATTCCTAGAATGGTCCTAAGCCCATCGGATACTACCACTTTGCCAATCAAGCTTCAGCGTAGACAATTTCCATTGGTAGTTTGTTTTTCTATGACAATAAAATAAAAGCCAAGGTCCATCACTCTCACATGTTGGTTTATATCTACCAAGACCGGTTTTTAGTCATGGTCAGCTTTATGTTGCAATCTCCAGAGTTACAAACAAGAAAGGTTTGAAGGTTCTAATATGCGATAAGGACGGAAATATTGCTAACACTACAAACAATGTAGTATACAAAGAAGTATTTCAAAATTTGCCATGAGAAGGTATTACTCAACACTAATTAATATATAAATTAATATTCATCATTTGCTAACATTGTTTTAAATCTACATTGTTAAACTCTCTAATTTTATTGTTAAACTCTCTAACTTTTGTAATCAATTTTTACATTGCAATGCTACAATTCATGGACTTTTATTAATGCCCAACTAATGGACGAAGTAGGTAGAGATTGAAAGGCATTAAATACTTTAATTAGATTTTTGTGGTTAGAGTCAAATAATTTAACTTTTATTCAAACATTGTATGTGTTGGGCTGGACCTTAAATAGATTTGTTTGTGTTATTTTTTTCTTCATATAAAACAATTATTTATTGCTTGATTACTTATATGATAAGGGAGCAAGAAGTTTTAACAAAAACACTTCTACAACAACATATCATTCACACTATACAGTTGATGATAGTTTTGTTTCATATTTTTATTACTCATAAGTTGGATTAATTTCGCATATTAATTAGTTAATCTTATTTAATATTATAAGCCGTGCATCGCACCGGTATTGTACTAGTTAAAGTTATTAAAGAATATAAAATCCCAATGGTAGTGTGACAAGTGTACACATCATAACATATTTTGGCCTCAAAAATAGGAGGAGAATATTCCATTTCACCTAAAGGAGAAAACAGTTAGATCCTTAACAAAAAATAAAATGATTGAATTTGGTTCACCCATTGTGGTTGTTCCATAAACTAAATTTCAATTTGCATAAATTATAATGGCGTATTTTTTTTTATTACCCTATAAATATGGGTATGTGCTACATGGAAGCTCTAACCTCTCGCCGCGTATAGAGAATATCATTTTTGTTCCTTTGTCTTTACTTTTTAAAGTTGGTTTAAAATGATATAATTAAAACTAGATTAGTCCCGTACAATGCACGGATTTCTTTGAAATATAGAGTATATATTTCATGTATTCCTACGTATTATAAAAATTATTGAGACATAAATATTAGTTGTAAATGCTAATTTTATAAAATTAATTTTGAAGAAGAACAATCGAATATGAAAACTTAAGCATATACATAAAAGTTAGATTTTTACTATACAATTTTAATTAAGCAAATAAAAAATGATTTTAAACTTGAAATATATAAAGGAAAATAGCAAAAATATATAAATCAAAGTATTTTGTTCGATGAAGCATAAGGGAAAGATGTATTAGATACCAGTAGTTTTTTTTTTTTTTTTTAATTTTTTTTATACCATAGATACCAATAGTTGGTGATAGAAAAAAATTAAATAAATTAAAGAGTATAGATAAATTGAGAGGAGGAGAAATTAAATTTGAAATTTGAAACCAAAGAAAATATAATGACGTCAGATTTTATTTAGGAGGGAAAATTTTTCTTATAAAGCTGTCACGTGGACAATATGATGTCAGCGGTTTCTATTATAGTAATATTTATAAATTTGCAAATTTGGCCTTGAATTAATAGTCACATTGATAATAATGTATAAATAGCACTTGCTTCAATCCTCAAGTGATGAAACATTATATTAGAAGTCGATAATATATGTAGTATAGTTACAATAACTATAATATATGTAAAAGTTACTATATAAGTTAAGATTGAAACAATATGACAATAACTAACTTTAAATTGATTGAAATATAATATGGTTTGATTTACAAATTTTATATCACGTCTTGTTCTATTCACCTTATTTTCATTAATTTCAAGAAAAATAAGCTCAAATGATACAAATTTAAGCCCAACTGAGATAATTCTAGGAGAATTGGAGATAAAATTCTATATAATTTAAGTAAGTTATTTAAGTTATTTTGGATAAGGGTTATTAAGGAATGTTTAAATTAGTTTAATTCAATTTATAGCCAAAAAAGTAAGCTAAGATTAATATAATTTGTAAGAATGTATAAGTGAAAGTCAGGTGAATAAAATGCACTATCAATTTTAATTCTTTTGTAGGAGCTGATGAGCATCCTCTAAAATTGGAAAGTAATTAGTATCCACCATCGAATTAATTAATATCCGTTCAATTAAGTGATATAATATAGGTTAAAATTCAGTCAATTGAATGAAATTAGTCATAGTTGAAGATATTCCATTACCATTACATCAGTAGTGGTTCCTCATGTCATGTTGGAAGAAGGCACAAATAGAGTAGTTTAAGAAGTTGAAACTTTTGACTAGCTATGATATGATTCTCCAATTGACAACCCAAAAGATTGGTTCTAATTTTTCACCGTTTAAAGATAGTTTTTTTTTCTTTTTTCTTTCATAATTTTAGAGGAAATTTTCCAACTCGTTAACATTATTGACCACATATATAGTATGGCATAGGGTTAGCATATTTTAGAATATCCTATTAAACTTCTTATGTTTAATTAGCTGGTGAATCGAACTATTCTTTTAGGGGAAATTAATGAAAGAATTAACATTTTCAATTAAAGGGGGCGAGCTTTAAACGAGTGGTATTGTGATTGTTTATAATAGTTGGATCGTTCTCATACTCTTGAATTTTTGATGTACATGGAAACTATTGTACATACATACGTATCAATTCTAGCCTCTAAGAGATGCTATATACTTCGTATATGTTTTTAGTAAACTCATTCATCATCATTGAATTGACTCATATAATAATTAAAGGTAGGAGTTGCTAATATATGAATGAAGTATTATATTATTAGTGTATAACAACATTGTTGAATTAATTAGTAGACTAATAGATAGATAATTGGTTAATACAATTACATATAATAGAAAAATAGGGAATATATTAGCTAGCATATATAGCATTTTCATCCAAATATATAAATAAATATTTCGTCTTTTTTTTTAATCTATTTTTTGAAATCATGTAAATAAATCATGTACATATCTTGAATGAGGACCTTTATATAAATGTAGTGTTAGTTTTTTGTTGCAGCACGTTAATCGATAGATATATAAAGGACGTGTTAATGTGTTGATGTAAATACATAGTATAGAAATAGCATGCAAGATTGCAAGGTAAGGTTATTGTGGCCCGTGCCAATATAATGGTGTTCATCGAGAAGAGTCTTATCCTGATTGTTTGTGCACGGCCATGCAATGCTTTGGCTTATGTAATGTGTGCCACTAGATAGGGCACTCCATGTCCACACATATAAATAACATGTTATATGTGAATCTGAGATATATTAGTCATGATAGAGTATAAAATATATTCCTGGAGTTCAATCATCAATTTAAGTTTTTGGTTGAGATGATTCTCTAATATGGTATCGGAGCTAGCGTGACACAAAGATCACGGGTTCGAATCTCATCCATCCCTTCTTTCAAAGTGGAATATTAAGCGTAGGGTATGAGGTGCCCATGTAGATCAAAATTTGGATCTGGTCATTTTTCGAGTTAGGTCAATCCAATCATCACATGATGATTGGATTAGTGTTTTGCACCTCTCTTTGAACTAGTATAGGATGTTAGATATTGTAAACCATAATACCATATCAAGTTATCAACAACTTATCAGATACATTCCATAGAGTTCTTAATATAAGCTTGCTTACATTACTGCATTGTTGTAGTTTAATCCACCTAATTTTGTGGCATGTATGTATCTTATATATATTGCATTATTCTTATTTTCCTATGATCGTTCAGTTTTATTATTGTTATTATTATTATTTCTTGTTTGTGTGATTAATTACGATTTCTCAGCAGATTTTTAACAACTTAACCTTGTCATGTGTAAGTTTGTTTTGAATCTAGCTCCACCTAGCTAGCTAGCACACAATATATATATTATATCCGTTGTTATAATATCTTGATCAGATTTACTCAATTATAGTTTGATCTCTAAGTCAAATAGGACAAATTCAGAGTTTGGCTAACAGATTATGTAACCTTCTTTCTTTTTATCTAACTATTTATTTAATTAACAATTTTTTTTAGAGAAACATCACCTAAAAAAGAATTTGTATAGCAATAAAAATGTCACTTTTCAAAAGAAAAACAAGGACCAATATAAAAAGTACTTATGATTGTTATGGATATGCAGGGGAAACTAAGGGGGAGCATAATGTTCGGAATTTTGAGAAATTGGCCAATGAGATATACGTACACCTCAATTAGGTAAAAAGGATTCCTACGAAGTATAATTTAATTAACAAAATCACAGTCAAATTTGTAGACCTTAATTATTTTAGTAACTGATTTTATTTTAGTAATATTTTGATACCAAGTTGAATTATCATTGATTCCTTTAAAATAAAATGGAAAGATTGACAAGTACATACTAATCTATCACCTTTCTAACTTCTCACTGGCTAGGAGAGTAGGAGTATATATATATTTTTATCTACTTCATCAAGCCTTAATCTATTCATCTTATTTTTATTTATATCATGAAAAATAAGTTATTATAAGAATTAATAAATTATCCAACATCAAATTATAACTACAATAAATTTTAATAAGGTGTAATAAGTTCAAGAAATTTCCAATGAGATCTTAATATAAGTGAAAATCAGGTGAATAATACAGAATATGTAAGTGTTAAAAGTTTTGGAACTAAACATAATCAAAATAAATTTTGGAGTGGATTTTTCTAAACATTCCATTAAAATACAAATTGTATAAGTAACTAAACATAATCAAAATAAATTTTGGAGTGGATTTTTCTAAACATTCCATTAAAATACAAATTATATAAGTATATTGTATGAAATAGCTGACTACCAATTGTTTGTTTGTTTGTTTTTTTTTTTAAAAATTTTCCATATAGTTTAAAAACTAATATTTGTACTATGTTTAATTTGTTTTATACGGTTGCAGGAGGGGAGGGTGATGAAGATCGAACCCTTGCCACTGGGGGGAGATGGAGGAACTAATTATAACCAACCCTCCACTCCTTAATCCTCATTTGTACTATGTTCATGCAATAATGATATTTTTACTAAACAATTATATATATATATATATATATATATATATATATATATATATATATATATATATATATATATATATATATATATATATATATATACTTCCTCCATTTCTTTTTAGTTGACACAACGTTTGTCAATGCACAAATTCAATTATTTATATCTTTAAATAGTGATAAACAAAAATTATAAAAAGTTGATATTTGGAAAATATATATTGTGACGAATATAACAAGATTTTACTTGACTATATTAATGTTCACATATAAATCACAAAATATAGTCAAAGGAATGTGTGTGAATAGCGCTAAAGTCAAAACTTGTCAATTAATAAAAAAACGGTATATATATATATATATATATATCAATTTTATCAAAAAAACGTTGTAGAAATCAAAACTTACTACCTAGCTAGATATAGTCCTAGGCTTTATTTCAACAATACCATGCACGGTGTCTTAACAATACTTGACACGAAGGTATGACAATTGACAAACTATTAAACAAGTCGACCAGAAAGCATACTAGACAAATTATACTACATCCGTTTTATATTATTTGCAATAATTTGATATAAAATGGAGAGAAAAATGTCTAATCGTTGCAAATAATATGAAACGGAGGTATTATTGTGGATTAAAATTTTCTTATCTACAAAACATTTTTAAGTTCCTTTATTTGCTCTTATCCAATACAATAGCAAAACGTGAGAAATTAATCAATGATTGTTAGTTCTTTTCACCTTTATGATTTTTCTTATCTAGAATATATAGTAGCAAATGTTACATTCATATCTTTAGTTGGGTCCTTAATATCTATTTTACAAACCAATTTTTAAAAAGTTTGTTGTTCATCTTAGAACCAAAAGTACCTAGTAAAAATAATTATTATACATTTTCTTGTACTTAAAATCATCCAATGCACATCTAATCAGATCAGACCTCAATCCTCATGAATATTTTAATCGGTCTAATAATTACAGACTAGACACTTAGAGCTTGTTCTCTTCATATTATTTTCAGTTCAGTTCAGTTCAGCTCCAATAAGTTCAGTTCAGTTCAGTTCTTAATTTCCTTCTCTCATAAAATATTCAGTTCAGTTCAATTCAGCTCCAATAAGTTCAGTTCAGCTCAGATTAGAACATGCCCTAATTAGAAGTAGGAGGGAAATGTAAAGGGATCCCAATCCCTAAGCACCGTTAGCTTATTTAAGGAGATTTAAACTCAAACCTTTAAAATCTAAGGCAAGAAGTCTTATCAAGCGATTCAAACCTTGCCGGACTAGCAACTTCTACTAAGTAATACTTCGTATAAGTATAATAATGTTTGCTTTCGTTAATCATCTCTGCAGAAACATATCGGCCCAACTAACTAACTTATCCTAATGCACAATGAAATTTGAATGGTTGGCCTGAGGTAGGCCTTGATAATTAATTTGCTAAAGATTGCACTAAAGTAATCAAATAATATAAATACGTATAAAAATGACCTCACTTTAATCTTTTATCAAGCTGGTAGGATTACTAATCTAATAATGCAAATTATAGTTTAGATATTATATGCCCTTTCTGTTAACATAACATACGTGTATTATTTGTAATAATCAAGGGGAAGCAAAATATAAATGTAGGTACAGCTACAAAAATACAAAGTAGTATTGAATTGAAAAAGATTTTAAGTGCAATTATTGTAAATTAAACTAAATATATTCCGATAAGTTCATGAAAATTAAGTTTAGAAAAGGGTGAATGGGAACTGCCTAACTCACTACAATTTACAATTACGATCAAAATAATTTATATCCACTTACTTTTAAGCGTTAATATAAGATAAATTTTGAAAATATAAGTTCAAATAAGTTTTTTAAAGGGTTATCAAAGTTCAACTCACAACTATGCTCAAAACACCATACCAACTGTGCTCTTAATTTTGAAATTAAATAATTAGTATTGTAATATTGTGATTGTGAAACGACTAATCGAATATGTTCAACAATTTGTTGTACATTGAACGTTATATTGCCCTAAGCCCCTAATTGCATCTGTGTTTTTTACGTATTAATCAAATGCCTTCCTTATATATATTACAAATTTATATGTATCATATGTGCTTTTGTATAATGCTTAGGAATGTTAGGATATTTCCTATATAGAATAATATTATCATTTTTCGAACTCTTAAATTAATTAGGTTTACTTCATTAAACTTAGCTTTATGAATTATACCGGTACACTTGTTATTATCATGATGAACAAGTTACGTGCATATCATGCACACTCTTACATCATACTATATATAAAAATTCAACCCAAACCTTTTACAATAATACAAAAAACAAAAGTAACTTTACCATGCATATGTTTAATTTCATTTTTAGAGAAAAATATCTCCCCTTCAGAAATTCTTCCATAATTTTATTTTAATTTTTATAAAACATTAAAACATATTTGGCATAAATATATGAACGGAATTAATTATTAGTAAGAGAATCATAACCGAAAGCAAATTAAACAAAAGTCAAGCTCACAATTTTGGAAATTCAAAGAATCTCTTGTTTAAAAGAAGGGATGTAAAATTGTTGTTAAACATTTAAAAAATTAAGAAAAAAGAGAAGAAAAAAAATTAAAAAGAAAAAGAGTTAGGACTATTGAAGGAATAAACTATTAGACAGTTTGCAAAAGAACAAAGAGTAAACGTGAAGTGTGAAAAGTCATTGATAATTTCGTTCTTTTGGAAGGTCAGAATCTTATGCACTCACATTTTTAATCTGGTTAAAAGTGATCAATATGTATTGGATTCTTAATTTTGATGGGTTAGATTCTTATTTTTCGGTGTAAGTTGGAGGAAGCTTTATACGTAAACGCGAAGCAAGTTTATTTCAACTTATATTATCTAATACAAATAATAATTATTCTTTATTTCAACTTACTTTTCCGTAAGGGTGAAAGAAAGTTTATTAGCGTGTTTTGTGCTTAGAAATTGTTATATAGATCAGGGTGCACCATATATTCATACATCAAAGGATATTGTTTGCTCATTTCGATTATTATCATTCATTTTATCTTCAAATGAGCAAACAAGTACCCTTGGGTGCACCGCGCAACCAAGTGTATATAACAATCCCTCTTTTGTGTGCGGTTAGTCATACTTTGTTCCCGCTTGTAGAAAAACAAAATAATCCATATAACAATGACCGAGTAATCAGTATAACACTACTGACCAAGTAACCTATGTAACACTGACCGAGTAACATTATGACACTGACGATGTAAGTTTCATTATGTGGCCAGTCACATATAAAAGTTGGTGAATAAAATTATCATATTATTGTCTTAATATTATATAACATAATGCGAAAATCAATTACAACACTAATATGGAAGTCGGCATATAAATATAAAGCACAATCTATAATAAATTAAAACCACATTTGTTCATTTTATCGTATATATATTAATAATCTCGTGAAATACTCAACGTGGGAGATAAAGTTATATTTTCATCATAGTTTATATATAGATTTATAATTCTAATGTATGGTTGATGACAAAAGTTTATGATTAATTTAATTAATATAATTTGACCCCAAAAGTCAAATCTAAGACTTAATTTGTTGATGGAGATCTTAATAATGCAACAACTTTCACCGATTATAAGTAGGAGTTCATGTTCAATGTATAGCTAATCGAGAAAAACATGTACGTAGATGGAATATGCTGAAAATTGTCTTTATTTTTGGTTTTCGAATGACGAGGCTATAGCATAGTACTACGTGATTGATTTTTTATTTTTTAATTTTATTTTTTTTAACTACGCATTTGCCTATTTTGAGGGTAAATTTTTGAAAGATAAAAATTCTTCCTAATAGTAAGTTGTTAAAACTTTTTTTTTTTTTTAATGAATCTTAACTTGTTCTCCATCTTCATTCAAATTTTTTTTTAAAAGATTTAAGTATAATGAGTAGAGATGCTATTCAGATAAACAAATTGTGTGTTTTTGTGTCAACTTTGGACTATTCACCAAATATATCAAGAATTAAGTATGTAATAAAAGTAGGATTGTAGCATTGCATTATTTTTTTATCCAATCAGATCAAGTTCGAGCAATTTATTCGTGTATGACTTGAGTCAGGGTTGAGTTTCTCTTAGTAACTTCGAGTTGAGTTAAGGTCATCGATTTACTTTCAGATTTGATAAAAAAATCGCATAGTTAAATCAACACGACTTACTTAACTTTAAGGGATGAAATTGGTTATCAATTCTCATTAATTTAGACTTAGTTTTCCGTTGAAATTTGTATATAAAACAGAGACATGAAAAGTATACATTTAACAATGTAAAATCTTATAAATCAATTACTATTTTTCAATATGAATGACTTAGATTTTCCATTTATTTATAAAGTTTTATTCCGTACACATGCTCACACTAATTTATATATAAAAAATACATAAGTATTTATACATCCGTCAATTAGACTTGATCTAGTTCTAAAAGCTTACATCTAAGTTTTAAAATAATTATACCGCGTCCAATCACCCCGTAAGCATATTCAATTGATCCAATAAGACACATCTATACTAACATAGTAACATGCCTATCTCATACTTTCAACTTTCAAGTAAGATTTACAATTTACATACAATACAAGGTACTCTTTTGGTACATTCCGTAGATTCCAAACCATTATTTGGTGTTTATACCCAAGAGAGCATGCAAATGATCAGAAAAAACCTTTGTGTTACAAGCTCCATGAGCACAACACACGCACATAGATCCAAATTGAAACATAAATGACTCTCACTCTTCTAGTCAAATGGCTCAAACCCTTGTTGTAAAATTCATGTACATACCTTATTGGTCCACTAACAACATCCTTTTTTTTCGAAAGAAACACTAAAAAAAACTACATCGTTATTTAATTTTTTTCCCAAAAAAAAAAAAAAAGAAATGAAAAAAGTAAAACCCTAAATTACGAAAATACCCTTTATAACACTTACACCATTTCTCCTCATAACACCCACCCCTATAAATTCCAATTCCCATCACCCCTCATTTCTACAACTCTAGCTCAAACACACACTCTCCAAACAATTCCTTATTATTATTAAAAAAAAAAAAAACTAAAAAATTAAATTACCAAAATACCCTTCTCACCACCTATAACACCCACCCCTATAAATTCCAATTCCAATCCCCCTCTCATTTCCCTCAACCCAAAACACACACTCTCTCCAAATTATCCTTTAATCAAAACTTCATAATTTTCCCCTTTTTTCTAAAATCTAAAAAAGAAAAATGGGAGTAAACTCAAATAGAGTAGAAGATGAGAATCATTGTTTTGAAACAACTCTCAATATCATCCCAAATCACAACAACAATATTAATAATACAACAGCACAAACAATGGTGGTGCAATTACCAAATAACCCTTCTTCTCCAACAGAATTACACCGTGTTTGTTTGCCACCAAAAAGAAGCACTCTCCAAAAACTAAAACACAGGGTTTCTGATATATTCTTCCCTGATAATCCATTCCATAAATTCAACAACCAAACATGGCTTAAGAAATTTATTCTTACTCTTGAGTTTTTATTCCCTGTTTTTCAATGGGGTCCCACTTATAGTCTTAAGCTTTTTAGGGCTGATCTTATTTCTGGCCTCACCATTGCTAGCCTTGCCATCCCTCAGGTATGTTTTTTTTGTTTGGTTCGTGCATAACACACGTCGGTATTTTATTTTTATCAGAAAAACAAAGTTAGGAGCGCAAAAAACTTACCAGAATTAATCTTAAGGAGTATGATAAAATGGGTTGCTATTAGTTTGTTATAAATGTGCACAAATTCTGTTTTTTTTCTTCTTCATATTTTTCCTCTAAAATTAAGATATTTTGCTGAATTTATGACTTATGAACGAGTAGAGTATGAAAATTAAGTAGAAATTGTAAATATCTAAATTCATGGAACGATCCATGATTTTAGTAGCTGGCCAACTTTATGCGTAGTACTACAATACAGTGACCGATAAAATATTTAATACTTATAAATAGTCCGATCTTTTATTTTTATTTTTATTTTTAGTTTTATAATGATAGTGTATATTGAATGAGAAGTCTTAGTCAAAGAATTTAATTAACAAAATCTTACATTACTTCATTACTTGGATTGCAGGGAATCAGCTATGCAAAGCTAGCCAACCTACCACCAATCATTGGCCTATGTAAGCTACTCATAATTTTTTTTTTACTACGTCCGTTTTTAAAAGTACTTCCTGTTTATACGTCGATTGTTCGTCCTGTAGATTCAAGCTTTGTGCCACCATTGATATACTCAATACTAGGGAGTTCAAAGCATTTAGCAGTGGGCCCAGTTTCAATAGCTTCATTAGTAATGGGAACAATGCTAAGTGAAGTTGTTTCTCCAACTGAAGAACCAATTCTTTATCTTAAGCTTGCTTTTACTTCTACCTTTTTTGCTGGTGTTTTTCAAGCTGCTCTTGGTTTTCTCAGGTTTGTTAATTTTTTCTCCTTTTTTTTGGGTTTCAACACTTTTTTTTTTGAAGAATATTCTAAGAATATTCTTTTTTTGGGTGGGGTTGGAAAAAATAGTTGAAACACATTTAATGGCAAAAAATCATCATTATGTATCATGTATGTGATCTTACATGTGAATTGCGTAATATGTATCATATTAATGACATATTGGTACATAATTGCTACTCCTATCTCATATTACTTGCATAATTTTAACCGGAAATTATGTTATACTGCTTTGACCATTGGTATGTTTATAATCTATTTATAAAAATTATAAGAAAAAAAAGTAAAACTTTTAGAATACTACACTTTAAGATAACACATGAAAAATAACTAACAAACTAACATTTGAATGTGATGGTATGTAAGAAAATTCAATTGATTTTTTCATAATTTTCATATGTATGTAATGGTATATAAGCGGTTTTAAAATATCACTATAACCGTTTTAGATCGTGAAAGGTAGCTCTTGATTTAAGGGGGTCGTCATTTATTTAGACAATACAATTATACAAGTAATATTTCTAAAAAATAAATGAAAATTTCTTTAGAGAGTTACAAGCTAAACTAGTTGACAATTGACATCACCCGATGTCGGTACTTCATACTCCGTACAATTTAAGACAATCTTCCACACTAAATGATGATAGTGCAATGAATTACTCCATGTTCCCAAAATAAAGAATTATATAGCGGTGGGATGATTAATAGAAAGAGCCAAAGGAATTTGGACTATTACAGAAAGAGATATACCCAAAATTGAAATAAATAATTTTTTAAAAAAAAAATTGTGAAAAATAAATAAATTTAAAGTAGCAATTTGTAATTTTGTAGTTGAAAGAATTAAATTCAAAAATCTGTGGGTTTAATTGCAGGTTGGGATTTGTGATAGATTTTCTGTCAAAAGCAACCCTAATAGGATTTATGGCTGGGGCAGCAGTCATAGTGTCATTGCAACAGCTCAAGGGTTTACTTGGGATGGTCCACTTTACTAACCAAATGCAGATCATTCCTGTTTTGTCCTCTGTTTTGAAGTACAAAGATGAGGTATTCTACGTGATTATGTTTTTCCGTATATATTCTTCTTAATTTTATCAATATACACTTGTACTTGTACTCGTAGATCTCGTACGAAGTATAACCTAGGAGTACAAGTATTTTTGTAAAAATGTCCGTTGTCTAGAACTGTAATTCTATTGAAAATTTTATAGTTAATGAAAATAAAATATTAATGCATTTATGAATAGGGTTGATATTGATAATTTTTTATTTTTTGGGATTACAGTGGGCTTGGCCAACAATTTTAATGGGCTTATGCTTCCTTTTCTTTCTTCTTTCAGCAAGACATATTGTAAGTAGCACTTTTGCTATTGTTTTTCTTCTTTTGTTTTTGTTGTCTTTTTACAATTTCATTTGATTTATACTATGAATTGACACATTTTTTTGTCTTTCTAAATTTTTACCCAGAGTGCCACAAGGCCTAAGTTGTTCTGGTTATCAGCAGCTGCACCATTAACATCAGTTATCGTCTCTACAATCATGGTGTTCGCCATTAAGCCAAATCCTCAACGTATCCCAATTGTAAGAAAGTTAAATAAACACTTGGATTTCATACATAAATTATATCATATTATAAAAAAAAAAAAAAAAAAAAAACTCTATTTATTAAAAAAAATGGTACATTTGAAGAATTCATGGCATTGTTTAGATATCTAATAATATCATGCTGTTCTTTTGTAATATACTAGATTGGTCACTTGCCTAAAGGCCTCAACCCACCTTCAGCAAACATGCTCTATTTCAGTGGCTCTTATCTCGTTCTTGCTATCAAAACCGGCCTTGTTAGCGGCATTCTTGCCCTCACTGTAAGCATTCTGCATACTAATAGTTCTTAACTTCTTATTTACGCTATTTATCCAACAATATAAGAAGTGCATTTCTTGCAAAAGATCGAAACTTATATGTATATCTTTCGCCCCCTTATTTGTAGGAAGGAATTGCTGTTGGAAGAACATTTGCAGCCCTTAACAACTACCAAGTTGATGGTAACAAAGAAATGATGGCTATTGGTCTCATGAATATGGCGGGTTCTTGCTCTTCTTGCTATGTCACAACAGGTAATAATTTCATATTCTATAATAATCTATACTTCAGGAACACATTTTATTATATTTTTTTCCCCGATTTTTAGCTAATTATTTCTTCAAATAATAATTTGCAGGATCATTTTCAAGGTCTGCAGTAAACTATAATGCAGGAGCTAAAACCGCGATCTCAAACATAGTCATGGCATCAGCAGTCCTCATTACTCTTTTGTTCCTCATGCCTCTGTTCCATTACACGCCGACTGTTATCTTAGCTGCTATCATCATCACAGCAGTCATTGGTTTGATCGATTACCAAGCTGCTATTCATTTGTGGAAGGTTGATAAACTTGATTTCTTGGCTTGTGTATGCTCCTTCTTCGGCGTCCTCTTTGTTTCAGTTCCTCTAGGACTTGCTATTGCTGTAAGTCAATCTGTTTTATACTCTTTAAGTAAAATATCATATAATGTCCTTGGAATCCTGCCTCATGATATAATGAAATAATCATTTTACAGGTGGGAATTTCGGTGTTCAAAATTTTGCTTCATGTCACAAGGCCAAACACAAATGTTCTAGGAAACATTCCCGGAACTCAAACTTACCAAAGCCTTGGTAGATATAGAGAAGCAATGAGGATCCCTTCGTTCCTCATCCTCGCTATTGAGTCTCCTATCTACTTTGCAAACTCGACTTATCTTCAGGAGAGGTTCGACTACTATCCTAATCTCATGGCATTCAGAAATATATATTAAATATTCTTAATTATACTAACACAACTTGTGATACAGAATACTAGGATGGGTTCGAGAGGAGGAAGAGCGAGTCAAAGCTAACAATGACAGCGTGATGAAATGCGTAATCTTAGACATGAGTGGTAAGTTTAAATCTAGCATCCCCTGTTTTTTCTTTAGCTCAAGCAACTACTTTGAAATTGATACATAATGTGCCTCTATTTTGAACTATGCAAATCTCACAATATTGTCGAGTTTATGTAGACCAACCCTTACCCGACAAACCACCCTACACTGAATGATACGCGTAAGTACACCACCTAATTCACCCATTTGCAATTTCTTTAATGCAGCCGTAACAGCTATAGATACAAGTGGGATTGAACTGCTTGGCGAGCTCAGGAAGATGCTTGATAGAATGTCGCTGCAACTAGTACTAGCAAATCCAGCAGGAAATGTGATGGAAAAACTGCACGTTTCAAAAGTCATAGAATCCTTTGGCACACAAGGGCTTTACTTGACAGTCGGAGAAGCGATAGCTGATATTTCCTCATCATGGAAAGCTCAACCTTAACCAACCTCCAAGAGACAATTCAAGTAGACATAAAATATAATTGGAATCATTTTAGGTTAGAATTAGTCGAGCAGAGTTGTAGCAGTACCATAAATGTAACTAATGTGAACCATCATGTTCCAGCTCTTTCAAGGAGGAGATTTTGAGGCCTTTTTTTTTTTTTTTTTTTTTTAAAAAGTAGGTCTTTGTCCTTTGGAAAAAAATAATGGAAGATAAGTTGCGCGAAATAGCCAAAATACCCTGTGATTACCTATTTAATAATAGTGAAAATTAGTGACGGTAGGCAAATACCGTTATTTTTATGTTCTTTTTCCTTCCATGTTGTCGTTTTCGCTTTCGTTTTATAAAACCTTATCAAAAGAATAATTAATCTGTTGATTAGAAAGAAAAGCTTCAAATTTATATTAATGAAAGGTTGGAGAAAAGAAAAGAAAAGTGTGTATATAAATTTGTCTGATTAGTACAGATTTTTGACACAAAATGGGATACCCCATTAACAAGATTCTGAAGTATAATATTAGAAGAAACAACAGTACAAACCATTAAGCCAATTTATGAATGTTGATAAGCATATTATAGACTAGGTAACCCTACCACATTTCTACTTTTCAAAACAGAATCAATTATATATATTTTTTTTTTTTCATTTTTTGATAAATAGAAACCATGAAAACTGCCTTCTCATCTTAAAGATGAGTCAATCTTTATCAATCACAAAAAAAAAAAAAAAAAAAAAAAAGCACTAATATTTTTGATATGATATAGAACTATAGAAGTCTTTGTTTGTAATATACTTTTGGTTAAATGCAATATTTGTGATGGGGCTCAACTTCCAACTTGATGAGTTGACCCTCACCCATTGATAATAGGATGTAGCCGTAGTCACTCAAAAATTGATCTATCTCCTTGTCACAAGTGTATGATTTTATGTTTAACAACTTAAAAAGTTAAAAGTTCACTAATTTTACAGTGTAAAAGTGCTTAAAATATAATAAATAATTATCACTATGATTGATAAAAGCTCAAAATATGAACAACCATATCTTTAACACCAATGTTGAATGTTTGAAACATTCTTATCCTTAACACCCTAACATAAAATAAATGCACTTATCTAGTTATCTATGAATTTTGCCCAATGCAAAGTTGCAACACTTTCTTTTTAGGGACTCGTGAGATGTACACTATTTTCCAATCTCTATGACGGAATCTACCCAAACGCGATGTTTGCATAATACACGATATCTTGACACAAGCCAAAACCGGCCTTATACTTTTAGCTCCTAAACGTGGAAGGTACAATTTCCTCACACCAACTCGTGTACGTACAAGGCAAAGTTCATGCTCTAGAACATGGATTTGAGGACTTCAAATGTGTTTATGAGACATTCAAAACTTTGCTTTGGGTGTACCTTCTTTATGTCCTATCAATGTATTATAGACTTATGTAAAAGGAGTTGGAAAACAAATGGATATGGCTAAGAGGGCAGCAACAATTACTGAGACAATTGGCTACTTTATACTTGCTTCTAGATTTTACCTATGATTGTCTCCAATGAAATGAACATAGCATTTCAATAATTGTTATCTATACTAACTAAATGGATAATTAAGATGTCACTTCTATCTTCTTTTGTGGCTCCACTTCGATTATTTACATAGATATTTCTGTAGATTTGATACAGTAATTATTAGAATATAGAGTTCTTGGTCTCAAAATAATGTCCCCTCTTTCGTAAGGAGGATACACTGAATTGAAAGCCGAAATAGCTTCTTTCAATGAGGCGGACATACAAACGAGTAGAGCATACAACTGTGATTCTAGTTGCATAAAAGGATAAATGCAAGCAAGTGTGCAGAGACGAATGCATGCACAAAAAAACAGAGACAAACAAAGAAAGCCAAAAGTAGTACAGGAGGAGTTCATGCCAGCAACACCAAAGATTTTCCATTGTCAAGAAAAAAATAACGGTCCGAAACAATGCACAACCAATGAACCAAGGCATTTGAGATTTGATTAAATGAAATCTGAACAATTGATTGATCCTCTTGAGAAGATGCCTAGAGATTTTACAAGTTCTTCGAAAACTATGCGTACCTAATAACAGCAAAAGCTCTATGTTTCAAATACCTCTTTAACTCTTGCCAAGTGCTGCTCCCATGTGGAATCAACCAAAACAATAAGAGCTCCGTGTAAAGCGCTCCAGTCAATCCATCCTCGTGAAATATAACTTGATAATCTATATATACTTGAGTTTCCTCCACAAGCGCCTTAGAGAGCAAAGCCACCAATTCCAAGTTAAGAATAACAATTTCTCTCACATAAGTTTTTCCGGCCAATCATACATCTGTACAAGCTAAGTGTCAAATCAGAACACAGTTTATGGATATTATTTATTTTGGATTTTCGGTCAATAAGAAAACAAAACAATTGCAAAAGAATTACATGCTCTCAACTTTGAATTTCAAGTTATATGCATTTCGACAATGAACAGTGCAACAAACTGATACCAAACAAACTTCCCATCCAATTGATCCCATTAGGCAAAGCAATCAATCAAACAACTCCCAAGAGATGAAGAAAAAAGCAATCATCTTCATAAGTGTTACCATTTTGCACACTGAAACACCCTAACTTCACCTAATACTTAGTATCTGCCTAATCTGAATTACCAACTTCATCCTACATGAGACTATTATCCGATCGCACTAAACCAGACTATATCACAAAGTAATTCAACATACCATCAAGACTACAAAAACCATACCCCATGAATATATCACAAGGCAATTCATGGTACCATCAAGACCCGAAAATTCCTATCCCATCAAGACCATAACATGCGATTAACACCTGAAACCCCCCAACAAGTTAGGAAGTGAATCCTACAAATTCCAGTCTGCAGCTGCCTCCTCTAGTAGCCACTGCAAAACAGTCCTAAACCAGTGGATCCACAAGCCAAACACACAACTCATTATAGACCTTGAAACATTAATGACAAAAGGGAGATACAAGGAACTCGAACAAACAACAGAGCATTCAGACCAAGCCTCAGACCTAAGGTCTTTCACACCCAGACTACTCATGTCACTGACCTAGTGGGGCATGATTTTTCACAGGTAATACAACAACATTTTGAAGTGCAGAAACAAAAGGTTCAATATACAAGCATTCTGGTCCAGTATAAGGGTAATATCATAATATGTATCAGAATAATCACAAAATTCCAGAATATACAAGCTAAGTTTAGGATGTTTGCTATCAGCCCATTTGGTGCAGGTATATTCTAGCCTTGGAAACAGCATTAAAAAAATTGATATTGAATCACTTGTTAGTATCTATGAATTGACAACAAAAGCAGCAAGTTGGTATTGTCTTCTCATATGTTCATTATTGGCGCTCGGTAGAAAGAAAAATGAAAGAACTAAGAAGTTAAGATTAAAAAAAAAAAAAAAAAACCAACCTATTGAAGCAGCCATATAATGAGTATATCACAGATATACACAGAGCAAAAAAAATAAAGCTACAGCTCACTGAAAACTAGAGTTTTGAAATAAGAAATTAAATGCCAAGGTGTAAAATGATTATTTGCTTACTTGAACGCAAACGAGTAATGGGAATTTCCCGAAGTTCACGTCTTATGCACAAGTATTCACCAAGTAATGCCATAACTGCAAGTCCAGCGATATTGACAATCCACCACGTAAATGACGAAGGCCATCCACCATACACAACACAAATGATGAGATGGATGATGTAGATAGTTGCGGAAAAATCTAAGCACTTTTTTGCCCTCTCAACCAGATAAAGTAGATAGCCAGCTCTGATCATAGATGAAATTTCATGAATTAGACTTTTAATGACATCTAAGAATTACGATCAAATCTAAATAAACTGTTTCAGAACTTAATATGCACTTGAAAAAGGTGAAAAGAGAACATCAGGATATATCTTATACAAGTCAGCAAAAGATCACGCTTGTTTAGAGAGAATGAAAACCTAGTAAATTTTCATAGCTATTACTGCAAAGGCCCTATGTAGTTCAACCATCTGCTGATCACAGATGATGGAATGAGGCCCCCTCCAACCCCATTGGACTTTGTTCTAGTTCAGAACACTGATTACTGGTACAATCACATCCTTTATAGGTTTGTTGATGTATTACAATCAAGTACTCACAGTCTACTCCAAGCAAGAGAAAAGACAACCCAATAGAAAGGAAAAAAAAAAAAAAATAGTAGTCACCAAAGGCATAAACAACATTTACCCCCCCCCCCCCCCCAACCTTCTCTCTTTTTCTTCTCCCCTTATAATGTTGCTTAAAAACTTTGCAATAATGCATTAAATTCTAGGCTAATTTGATTAATAAAATATGTACGGTCTAATTTTTTAAGAAGATTCCTCAAACAAATTGCATCAATTGTTGTCGAAGCTGCTAAAAAATCTTCACAAGTTGACAGTGTTACCAAGTTACCACTGTCTGTTTTTCAAAGTCCAGATGAAAGGTGCAAGTTCATTTAGTAGTACTTTCTCTTTCATCTTGGTCAGAGACCCATTTATTATCAAAGTTTCCAACTAGTCTTAAATTGTCTCCATAAGCATAAATCATCCCATAATTTAAGATGTTTTTTTCTACCATCCATTCCTGTTTGCAGCACTTCAATAGGATATATAATAGGTGTCTCAAAACTCCAAAGACAATATTCCGTCATGGTAAAGTGCCTCAGACTTCCAACTAGACTGCTGTATAAAGTTGAGTCATTTAATTTCCTCTCCCCAATTTATTTTCATACCTGTTGCAACAGTACAGCATAATGTTTTGCACGATATTCATTATAAACTTCCTTGGTAGCTTATTTGTGTAGTTCTTCTCTAAAACAGAAACTAAACTTTGAAGTGGATCAACTTCAATTCCAAAAATAACAATAGTATAACATCAATCTCTAATTTCAAGCTCATAAACTTGTAGAACACGGCAGCCTTTGGCTATTTCAATCTCATCAACATCACAACATGTAAACTAATTCTCAGAATATCTCCTACATACTCATATGGCCATTTAATCAATCCAAATGGAATCTTAATACCCATCAATGCCAGCAATTCAGCCGTTAAATGCCTTCTTTCATGTCTTCGAAAAAAACTTTTGGTACTTGATACTTCAACTTATTTCTTAAGACTGAAAAATGTGGGCTTAAAAATGAGGAACAAAAAACTTCCACAATTAGTTTGTAGCCTTTTTCTACAAAATAACACCCCCCCCCCCCCCTCTCCCTCTCCCCAAAAATTAAAAAAGTCAGAACCAGCAGTATTACCCATTAAAAAGATGCTTGTAACATAAACTTTATAAGAGAAGAGCAATATCAGACAAATCACAAATGAAAAGGCAAAGAGTCCCTCTCAAATAACTTGAATTTAGTCTACCATAACCATTTACTTTTTTCTATTTAACAAGCCGGAGACATCCACCACTGGCCAGAAAAGATGGCGAAGATGACAACTTCATATTAAACGTTCATATTATACGTCTTTAAAAGGACCAGTCCTCCTATGCTATCTTTTAATCAAAACGACAGAATCTGAGACAAATTCAAACCTAGCTCATAAAGCTAAATGCAATCACTTTTATAGCATTGTGAAAAATCTACAATAAAGGTCTTTCCAAAGCCAACTTGCAAGTAAATCTAGGCTCTTATCCAAAAACCCAAAAAAAAAAAAAAGGTACAATAAAACATAATGATCTGCTAATGAAACACAAGTTCCTAACAGCACAAAAGCCCACAGCGTCCATAATAGTCCTAAAAAAAAGTAGCAAAACCTAATAGTAATCACATAAATAGGCCTAAGAACCTTCTCTTTAGGAGCAATCCTTAGATGCCTTTCACTCTGTCTAAAAAATTCACTAAATATTTTACCGCTAAGACTTATTTCAAAGGAGCAAACAAAGTAGATTAGAATCCATGCCCTTGTTCATCCATTCATTTTCTACTAGCATTCAATACCTTCAACAATACTCTTAGTGACAAAATATAAGAGAAAGCTAGCAATAGAGGAGTCCGGAGTCAAACTTCTATGTCACTAATAGTCTTTAACATCCTCCTCACTCAAAGACCTTTTACTCATAACTACTCATGTCTTGATAGTTGGTACCCACCACAAAAATTCCAAAGTAATAAAAAATTCTCAACTCTAAACTATTGGCCATATTAAGAGGCGATCTGATGTTAATTCCTATTGTCTTATCGTTCTTTATTCATGAAATATACAACTCTTGTTAGCCATTTTGGGAGCTAAGATGAAAAATTGTTTCTTACTTCATACATCTAGCTTTCGGTAGCAATCACAGAAGACATAACAACTAGTCCTCAGAACTGTGCTCTTCCAACAAAGCCAAACTAGTACATAAAACCCAACATGTCTAATGATCTCCTGAATTGAACAAAAGTTTTGACTCCATCAGACTATGATTCATATGCTTCAATATCCACATAAGAGCAAACCAATCCAGCCCCTACAAGTGTACTGAATTATCTTGAGTGGAGTTATATATTTAGGTTACAAAAACCACATATTTCACAATTAGCTACAATAGCACAAGCCCACCAAACCCCTCCTCCAACATATGCACAAAAACAGATCAACCTCAAAGCCCACATTACAATGACACTATACCACAACCGCGTACAACTACTCATCAAAAAGAAATTGACCAAAATCCATAATTGAGTACCCACCCTTCTTTTGTGATTTGAACTACAACAAACACCTAGTAACAAAAGACTTCTTCATTTAAACAATTCTCAATCACCACCGCGAGGCATAATCATAAATCCAAAGTCAGATCAAAACATCATTCTTAGTAGTTAGTACAGAAAGCACCCTCATTACTCTTTCATAAAACTTACCAAATCAATCAACCAAATTACCAAATCCATTCAACTTCATCAACCCTCAAGCATCTTCAGAAAATTTACCTACCCCATTGATCCAAACTAGATCATAATTCTCAAAATATAAGTTCAACCTAACAATAAAATACAAACCCACCTTACAAAAATAAATATAAAAAAATCCCAAATACAGCAAAATATCTGAAACTGTAATTACAACATAATTAATGAATTATAATCAAAATTATAAGAAATTGAAACAAATTAAGAAAATGGGCTTACCCAGCAAGGGAAGTGAGGAGGAAAGAAGCAATGACACACCAACCAGTGACGGTAGAAGCAGTAACAGCGGCGAAATCGAAGAAATAAAAGAGGCCCATTCTTGAAACCCTAGTTCCAACTAAAAGGGCAAACAATAATCCCAGTGTTACATAATACAAACATTGCAAACACACAATTTGAGCGACGATCATCCATGGGTCCCACACCACCGCCCCATAGAACATGACTCTACTTTCTCTCTCCTCTCTTTCTCTTTCTCTCTTACTGAAATTCGATCAACACTGAATTCCGATTCCAGTAATTAGGGTTCTACGGAACCCATGAAATCAAAATTCGGATCTTTTGGATTAAAATCAATGGATCAGATGTGAAAGAAAGATTAACAAATTGGGTGAATGTTGAAGATCAAATTGATCTGATTTGGGGGAGGAATTGTTGCAATAGTTGAAATTAGGGTTTGAGAATTGGGAAAAATCAGTGAATCGGAAGAGAAAAGGGGGAAGAAAGGAGACCGTTGAGCCACAGCTGATTCTTCCACTTCACATAAACAGAAAGAAAGAAAGTGAGGAGAGAGAAAATCAGTTTTATTTTATGTTAATGAAGAATTATTTATTATTTATTTAAATTAATTATCATAAAATATTCATCAATAGACCGCATAGCGCAGTGGATTAGCGCGTTTGACTTCGGATCAAAAGGTCGTGGGTTCGACTCCCACTGTGGTCGAATTTTCTTTTTCAGTTTGTGATCTATTTTTTGCTTTCTGCATGAAATGCGGCTTAATGTTTTTTTTTTTATTTATTATTTTTAAACCCTCACGGATTTATTTTTTTTTTTAATTTTTTATTTAGTATTTGCAGGCAAAGCACTTGGGACTTGAGAGTAGAGGGGAAGGTAAGGGAATCCGTACCCCCTAAGTACCCTCACTTGGTTGGATTCGAATCTCAAACCTCTAGAATTTGAGGTAAGAGTCTTACAAGTGAATCAACACTTTGTTGGTAATGCGGCTTTATGTAGTGACTAGTTTTGAGTTTGGGTGATACCCCGCTTTTTTTAAGTCTGAGTGATGCAGCCATGCAGGTCTCGTGACTTGAAAATACTGTCAACTTTCCCAAAAATATACTCCCTTAATAATTGGACTAAAAAAAAAAAAAAAAAAACCATTTTATATCTCTAAGAAATCTATATAGAACAAGGAAAAGCCATCTACTGATTTGAGGTAAAGAAAAAAATGCAAGTAGAAGCTTAGAGCACTAGAGATTAATAACTCAAATATTCAGTCAAATGTGCCTGTGGATCTTGACAAAAAAAATTTACATCAGTTTCTAGAAACTCATCTTTACATGGCAATGGCAATGGCATTAGCATATATTATGTGAAATTACAGAAGCCAGAGAAACTATAGGCTAGAGTAAAATAATGCGAGAGAAAAATCAATGATTAGAACCCAAGAAGGTGGACAATTTACCCGAGAGCTCTCACTGGCTACTTGTTCTTTTCCTCCGGGTAGTTTTCTTTACTGGTGCTGCAGTAGAATCAATAGCAGGCTCAGATTCTTGCTTTGGTTGGTTGTTAACAACTGTTTGAGTTTGAGATTCGGTTTCTTCCTCAGAATCACTGTTAGATGCAGGCAATTTTCGTTGCTTAGGCTTACCGTTAGATGCAGTTTTTGAAGAATTTACTTCAGCTCTCAATCTTAAAATTTCACCCTTTGCAGAAGCTAAATCCTCCTCCAGTTTTCTGGCTTTCTTCTGCAAATTCTCTCTTTCAGTACCAAGCCTCATGATAACACTCTGTGCATCTTCAAAATTTTCTAGGGTTTCTTGGGCAGCTTTCTTTTCAGTTTCAAGAGAATTGTTGAGGAATTCTTTTTCTTCCTCGAGACTGGAAATTCGGGAGTTAGACACCTCAAGATCTTTGGAAAGCATCAATGTTTGTTGATTCATCTCATCAAGTGATCTAGTTGCTTCATTGAGACTGGCCTCGAGAGATTTTCTTGCCTCCTTGTCCTCCAGTATTTGGTTTTCCAAGGTTTGTACTTCGTTATTTAAGGAAGCAACCATTTTCTTTTCCTCTGTCAAATCATTGGTTGCACTTTCAGCCTTTTTATACACTTCAACCAATTCCTGCTGAAGGCTATCACAATTCTTAGATGTTGCTGTCAAATCCTTAGACAAAATTTCGAGCTCCTTTTTAGTTCTATTCAGAGCCTCCTTCACTGAACTTAGATCCCCAGCTAGTGTTTCTGAATGTAAAGTAGCCTCATTTAGGCTTCTCTGAAGTGACTCTCTTGTTGTTGAAAACTCTGCTTGAACTTTCGAGAGTTCAGCCTCAAGCCCTGATGACAACTTTCGCGACTCTTCTAACAGCTTATTCAGATCAGATGCTTCAATTTTTGATGACTCAAAAGCTTCTTTTGTCAGTTGAAGCTCCTGTTTTAAACTTTGCACAAATTTGGTTTCTTTATCAAGCATTTCCATATAGTTGTCCCTGTCTTGTGTCAGATCAGATATCAAAGCCTGCTTAGCACTAGCTTCGTTCACAAGCAGCTCGTACTTTTCTTTTAGTACATTCAGTTCACTCTCTTTCTCCTCTAGAAGTCTCCTATCATCAGCTGTCTTTTTCTCAGATGATGATTTCAGATCATCATACTCATGCTCAAGCGTGTCGAGCTTTAATTTTAAATTGTCACGATCAACCGTCAAAGAATCAACACTAACATTCAGATCGTCCAACATCGAATTCTTCTGCTCTAGTTCATTTTGATACTTCAACAGTTGTTCATTCAAATTTATAATCTGTGATTTAAGGTCATCAACTTCATCCCTAGTTTGTCTATAGGAAGAGTTCAACTCAGTCAGATCAGAATCCTTTTGCGCAAGAGAGGAGTTAAGGCCTTGTATAGTTTCCTCCTTTTCCTTTATTTCTGAACTCAACAAGTTAACTCTTTCTTGCAAGACTGCAACTGAGCCATCCTTCTCCTTCACTCTTTCTTCAAGTGAACCTTTTTCTTTTGCAGCCTTATCAAGTTTAACCCCAAGATCTTCAATATCGAGCTGCAGCTGTTCTATTTTCTGTTTTTCACCTTGTAGCTCTCGACCTAGCCCAGTTATTGTGCTGTTTGCCGACTCTAAACGATTTACCAAAGACAGCTGCTCTTCTTTTGCTTTGTTGAGTAGCTTATCCTGTTCTTCCTGTTTGGATGATAATTTTGACTCAAAGTTCTTCTCCAAGGTTACAATGGCAGCATCCTTTTCCTTCAGTTGGTAGTTAAGCTGCAAGTTTCAAGACCGTTCAATAAGACAGTAACACACTAAAAGAATTAACATGTTGCATCAAACATTTGGGGAAATTTCAAGATAAGTAACCAATCACATGAGGAAGCCTTAAAGACTAAATATACAGATGAAAGCAGACTGCTAAAAATAGAGGGAAAGGGAAGATTACCTAAAAATAATCAATAAGAAGAAATGACTTACATATTCTATCTTCGCCTCTGATGTTGCCTTGTCCTTTCGCGCCAAAGAATAGAGAGCAGCAAGCACACCAGAACCAAGGAGTCCTATTGCATTTAATAGAGATAGAAAAGGATTCGATGATGAATTTCTTTGACCTGTTTTCTGCCAATAAAAGTTTCTCATTTCAGCTAATAGCTAACTTCACCAGGACAGAAAAAAAAGTAAATCAATTTGATCAGTATACGGTACTCCTGGAGTACCTAATATTGTACTCCAGGCCTAATCTAAATTAGCGTGCTAAAAACCCAACTAAAAGAAGCGCTTGCGAAATTTCATTTTACGAAATAACAAATAAAGAATATGAAATAACTTAAATTATATATAAGAAAGATGGACCAAAATTCAAACCATTTTATTTCTCACTCCACTCACTTTTCTTGTTTCTCTCTCCGTTTAAAATTACAATTTCTCCATTTGAAATGGAGTGGAAAATCTTCAACTGCATCCATCGAAGACAAAATTCTTACTCAAACAAGCCCAAAACTAATATAGTAAAATACATAAAGTTTTTGAATAATTGTAAATTATTTTGCTAATTAGTGTTGAATTTGTGACAATTTTTGTATTTTCTAAAATTTAATATGCAATTAACACATGGAGATATATGTAGTAGATGAAGCTGAAAAAGGAGAGAAACAAATTTTGCTTCTATATTTTGATTTTAGGCTACTGTTATCTCAAGATGATGTTACTGTTCTTTAGATCTTATGTTATTTTGTGTTTATTGTGTGTTATTTTAGTCTTTGGAAGTAGTGGAGGTGAATGTTATTTTGTAAATTAAATGAGATTATTCTACTTAAAACCTAATGTTATTTTGCTTCTTAGGCTTCTGTTATTTAATTGTGTTCCTGTGTTATTTTGTTAAAACCATGTGTTATTTTACAGACACCATATGTTATTTTGATAAATATAATTATGTTACTAAATCGTGTTATTTAAATTCTTATATTGTGTTACTTTGTATATAACCTTATGTTATTCTTTAAATAATTTAATGTTATTCTATACATTTAGTTTTATTCTGTTGCTTTTGTCTGATTGTCTTCTTCACACTATCTCCTTCTTCAATCTGACATCATTAATGGCATTCAAATATGCTTTTTAAGTTTTTCTCTCTTTTTTTCCTTTCTCCATCTCAATTTACTGATTTAGCTAGGGTTTTGTAGTCCTTAATTTTTATCGAACTTTTTTCTCTCTTGTTCTCCGTTTGTGCATATTTGTCTTTTGTTTGTTTTTTTAATAACGTTGTTTTAATCCCGGAGTACTATGCTCATGGTACTCCAGGAGAGCGATAGAAATTGCGAATTTGAAGTATTTATCACAAAGAAAGAAAACAAACAAACCTCAATGGCTTGATTTTCTTCTCCGCTTCTTTCTTTATCTTCTGCTACAAAAGAAGTTACAGAACCATGTAAGAAACTCAGGACCACATAAACAGAAACCGCATTTACCATTAAAGCGTGTATATTGGTACATCTATCTTCCTCCACCCCCTAAAAGATACCCTTTAGATATCAACCCAAAAACCCTAACAATGGTGAGTATCACTCCATGGAAATCCAACCAAGTGTGGGCCAAAAAGATTGGAAAGCTATTAGCCAAAAGCCTTTGAGTCTCTCCATGGAGAACCACCCAAGTTACGCCAAGAACCTCATTGTCGCAATAGAGCTAGTGCTCCAATTGCTCTCCTTAGTGAAACACTTGGAGAACTCCTCCAAGATAACCATTGCACGTGGTCAAGGTTTTTTTTTTTTTTTTTTTTTTCCAGAGGCAAATCTGCATAATTAGGACTGAGAAGTCCATTTTGAACAGCTAATTCACAACTTAAATCATGAGTGTTAGTGTGTTACCATGTTTCATACTATAAAGAAAATTATTAAACTCTCAATCTGCACCTTCCACACACGCTCTTTTAAGAAGAAAATAGACAAGGGATTTGAAGATATCCAACTACAATACGGAACTACGTATTTATTGGCCTCTCAACAGACTGTAATATTTTTTAACACAGATCACCAAAACTATCTTCACGCCAATTAATGTAGGATACATGCATCTGAATGTCAACTGAGAGTTTTGGAATATGAACCCTAAGTTACTAAAAAATAATACTTCATAATAATTAAATATATAAAATAAAAATTAATGGGTTCTTTGACCAGAATTAAGTTGGGAAGCCATTTTCTGGCAACGAGATTAGTGTAGTCAATGAGCCAAGCTTATTAAGAAAGAACAAAATTAATCAGTTGATTGAACAATATAGTATAAATCATACCAGAAAGAGAGAGGGGAGGGGGGGCAGTGCAGTAAGAACTACAAACAACCTAAAACTGAGGGACACGTCTATTTTAAGGATATATTTCAGTCACAACCCTCTTGATAAGAATAATATAGCTTAAACATTCATCAACATTAACAACAAAGCCTTAGTGCCATAATGATTTGGGGTGAGCTAACATGAATCGTATACGGAACCGCCCGCAAAATAATGTAATGTAGAAAGAAAATGATATAATGAAAGTGGACAAAAAACAAGAAAAAAAAACATAATGAGCAAAAATGGGAGCAGTGTAAGTGAATGCCCAAAAAGAGAATACTAAAATAAAATTTTGATAGTAAGGGGGGCAAGGGGAGATAAAAAGAGAGGAAAAATGAGAGTGAAAATACCAAAGTTTGAGAAAACCTTAACAAAGGCAATAAATAGACTTTGCAAAACACAATGAGTTTAGGAACAACCAAAAAAAAGAAGAGGGTACATTTAAAGTCGTGACATGTCCTCAACGTAGAGTTTTCCCTCCACCCTATCCAATCCCATATTTTCCCTATCCTCAAAAACTCATATCACTCTCAGTTTGGTCTTCCCCTACCCCTCACAAGTCACAATCCCATCACTTTGCCACTCTTCCAGCCTCCTTCACAGAGCCTCACTCGATCTCCGTCTTACATGGCCAAACTACCTTAGGTGATTCTCCCTCATCTTGTTCTCAATAGATGTAACCCCTACTTTCTTCCAAATTATTTTATTTCCAACCAACCCTTTCTAAAATTCCTCCAAGGACTTCTAAGATATTGTTTCACTTCCTTAAATAAATGAATAGCAGGACAATTCAGATCAACATCACCTTCACCTACTTAAATATCATCATTTGAGAGGATTGTGGAAGCCATCAGTCGAAAGGGCCTAGAATCTTAGGCCATTACTGCTTCTTACAGTTTGACTATAACATGTTGTTTGGATAGCAAATAAGGAAGGAAAGGAAGGGGAGGGAAAGAAGGGGAAGGGAATGGAAAAGAAAGGGAGGGGGAGGTGAGCTCCATTTCCCCTCCAAATCTCTCCAATTTTGGAGGGACTATGCTTATTAAAGAGAGAGGGAAAATGGATCCCTCCCTCTCCTTTTGCTTCCTTCCCCCAATCCTTTACCCAAACAAGAGAGTTTGTGCCCCTCCATTTCTCTTCCTTTCTTTTCCTTCCACCTGCTTCTATCCAAACAAAGCGTAAGACTCTTAAAATTTGACCACCACCATGAGGATATGCTAAAGGGGGAATTGAGTTGGCTACAAATGATGAACTAGTTGAGGCTTTGTTCTTCCTCCGATTGGGAATGATCAACAATAATGATGGACAATTCTCTAGGCTTTGTCCCCTCTCTCTCACCAAGGGAAAACAAAAAGAAAAAGAAAACACAATAAGAATTCACAAAAACAAGCCTTGCACCAAAATATCTACTCATCCTTTACAAATAAGAGAACATATAGGCGGTAATGTGTAACAGTTCAAGCTTACTGTTTATGGCAGCTTCAAGGAGGCAACCTCCAGCTCTAATAGGAAGATAGAGAGAGGAAGAGAGGAAATAGAGAGAAAAGAGGAGGATTTATTATCATTCTCGACATAAGGATCAATTACAGCTTGTTCATTATTTATATCAGCAGCTAACAAATGAATTGGTTAGTAAGCAACTTAAGAGTTAACAGAATTCCTAGTTTAAGGAAAAGAGAACTAACTCCTATTCTAGTAATAATCCTGTTACATAATGTGATATAAGAACCATATCGAACAGGGAAGAAATAAGGAGTGTCCGTGAACCATAGTGACCTAATCATTCATAGATCTGTAAATAGCGAGGATATCAGAAATCAGAATACACCAGGCTTTGAAATGCACAGGTAGCAAACAGAGGTAACCCTAAGCACTAAAAAATTATGTTATGAAGTTGAGAAGAGACAGGGGTTTGAACAGAACCTTTAAAAAATCTACAGCCTGCAGAAAGATGGGGAAATAGTATCCAGACTACCCACTATCCAGGCAACCAAGGGTGATCAAGAAGATGAAAAATGATGTAATGGCTTGTCCTCACCTCCTCTCTTTCATCAGACTGCAAAGTTCATGTATGCCCTCTAAAATCATTAATAAATAACAGGAAATGAGGACAAACAAACCATAAAAAAACCCAAGGACTTAGTTCCACCTCAATATATCTTTGCTGGTCATGAAGACTCTTAGACACGTCGCATTGTCGCTTGAAAGCTTTGACTCCTTGAGATTAGGCCAATAATAATCTACAAAATCCTTAAACCTGCTAATCCACTTCCTAATTCTATATGTCATTGTCAAATTGCACATTCTTTTACCACCTCCAAATCTTCTCTCCTTAACACCACATTCAAAGGATTATAATTCCAACTGAAACTATAAAATGTATGCTGATCCTTCTCAATCATCACATTCCTGTCAATAGATCATCCAAACAGCCCAACTTCCTTTCCTCATCGAAAAGCCGACAAATTATTAGTTAATCTTACCCGCAATCTCCTATAAAGATTCCAATACTACTACAACTGAAATTTCAACTAAACTATTTCACATCAATATATGACTGGAAAAAAATTAATTAAAAAATTCAATACATATACAGTACAAGATGAAACAGTAACAATTCAATACACAAATACAGTGAAATTCGAGCAAAATTCCATGGTTGAAGAGCATGAAACACCAGATTAAAACCCAGAAAAAATCACAGCATCTAAACAAAAAATAATCAACACCCATCTCATCAAACGCCAAAATTAGCAAATGCATCAAATAATTCCAAACAAAAATTGAAAAATCAATACCCTAAAACAGATTTACCAGAGGCAAAAGCATCATTATTCCAAGGCAAAAGGGGAAAAACTGAGATGCCCAGAAGCAACAAAGCTCTCCTTTTACAAGAATCGATATCTTGTGGGGTCAATTGGCGATGCAAAGAAGCCATTGGAACTCTGCAATTTTTACTGCTTCTCTTTTTACCCTCTGCATTTCGAAGGTAGAGGAAGAGTGGACGAGAAGAGAGAGAAAGAGATGAAGAAGAAGAAGAAGAAGAAGAAGAAGAAGGATGAGAAGGGGGAGGAGAGAGAAAATGGTGAAGAGGAGAGTGTAAAAAGTAAGAGCTTCCCATTGCTAAGTGTCAATCAACAATGGCGGATTTGGGTGATTTTGTTGTTTCTGAGATAGAGATGAGCTCAGAGACTGACACCTTGGTTCAATGGTGTTTGATTGATTTTTTCTATCTCTATTTTATTTTAATTGTATTTTTGTCAACAAATAAGATTAGAAAATGTGGCTGAAATACAAAAATGGAATTGAACAAGTAATGGAATGTGATTTCCTTCAAAAAAAAAAAAAAAAAAAAAAAAAAGTAATGGAATGTGATACTGTTTTTATTTTTTTTCTTTTTCTTTTTTTTTAACAAAATGTGATACTGTTATCAGTTTGTTGTCAACTGAGAAATTTTTGGAGCCCTTAAAAACCCCATTTAGCCGCAATTTCTATCTTACTCCCGGAGTACCATGCTTACGGTACTCCGGATTAGTTAGATAGTATTAAAAGAAAAAAAAATCACTACTAATACAAATTCGCAGAAAGGGAAAAAAAGAGACTGACGTTATGGGAGAGTAAGATAGAAATTAGGGAAAACATAGAAAAACTTAAAATCGTGATTATTGTACGTACGTTGAAATTTGGGGGGGGGGGGAAGAGATAGATTGTGAAAAAGAAAATTGAAAACAAAGGAGAAAGAATAGGATAAGGCAAAATAACATTTTATTTTAGCAAAATAACACAAGGTATAATTTAAAACAACATCATGTCTAAATAAAATAACAAAGGTACTAACATAAAAAAAAATTTAAAAAAAAATAAATAAATAAATAACACTATGTTTAAGCAAAATAACTTAAAGTTCGCATATCAAAATAACATATAGTTTGTGTAAAAATAACACATGATTTTAATAAAAATAACACAATAACAAAAATAAAAGTTAAAAAGAAAATAACACAAGTTTAACTTAAAATAACACAGATCTTAAAAACAACGACGAAGTATTTTAGTTCTAATAGACATTTTCAAAATAACATATACTCAGTTTAAAATAACAAGTTTTAAATAACAGGTGTTCAACTTAAATTACACAATCTCATCACATTTGATTTCATTTGATGTTAAATTAATGAAAAAAAATATAAACAATAAAATAAATATTGAATAATTTTTGTAAAAAATAATAATAATTGAATTTAAATTTATTTACTTACTTATCTTGTTTTAATGATTTGTCCCTTTTTCTATGAATTCATGAATGTTGACCCATTTTGATGTTGTGAAATTAGAAATTCACATTTGATTGAACAATTTTGTACTTGTTTGTAGTAGTTAATGCAAAATTTGGATGAATATTAGTAGTTTTTGTTGAATAAAAGAGGGTTTTAATGATGTGAAAATGGAAGTTTGAGAAATTGGAGAGAGAAAAGGTGGAAAGAGAAAATGGAGAGAGCAATTAATTTGAAAATCTGATTCAATTTGATTATATAGTTCAATATGTTTATATTATTTTGTTTTAAATATATGTTATTTCACTAAACTTTGTTATAATAGGTTGGAGTACAATGAACATCATACTCCAGGATTACCTAATACTAACTCCCTTTTAGCCATCTCTCTACTATGAGTCAAGGATAGAAGTGAGTGAGTGAGTGACGCATAAGCATTTTAAAAGAGAGAGAAAAAAAATGTCAATACGAGATAAGACTCGTAAGTTACGATAAGAAAAATTATTATGTGTAGTAGGTTATATTACCTTAATATACCCCTTAACGGAGCATTATGGAGCGGTGCCCAGTTAATATGGCATATTAGCATTACAATGTTAATATATTGGCATTTTCGTAAACATGAGAGGGGGTTTGTATTATTTTAATGTTTTTATTTTTTGCAGGTGATGTGTCACAATCCGTTTGGTCTAAAATTTGGGAATAAAAAACTCAGCTTTCATCTTCTCAAGCTTTCATCCTCCATTAAAAATCCTCAAGCTTTCGTCCTCCATTGAAGATCCACCGCCACCATATTTCTGGCGGCTTCGCCGCCGAAATTAATGAAAACCCTAAGAATAAAGTGTGAAACAAAGGGTATGGTTAACCCTAAATGGTAGGGATTTGTCTTCATCTTCAATACCTCCATTGAAACTGACCATTGAAGGTTTCAATTTTAAAAGTGATGAAGGAGTGATAAACTGATATGGGGATGTTTGATTGTTTGTGAATGGAGGATGAGGGAAGTTGAAGTTGAGGAGATGAAGTTGGAAGGGGAAACTGAAATCTGCCGAACTTTTTGTTGACATCTATACCCTTACTCAAGCATACGAATTGACAATCCTGACCCCATATAAACATTCCATGTTAATATGGCATATTAATAAGGATTTTCTCAGCATTATGATCCATGAAATAAACAAAATAAAAAAGTAATTGTATTCAATTTAGACACATAAATAACACAATCATGAAAATTGTTATATACACCCGGGTGCAAGGTGCACCCAAGTGTATTATGCTCATTTAATATATTTTTTGCTCATTTTAAAATCTAAAATGAACAAAATTATATCAAATGAGCAAAAAAAAACACCTTTTGGTGTACCTACCTGTTCTACGTACACCTGGGTGTATATAAAAGGTTCTAATGCCCTCTAGCAAGGACAGATGTAGGAATTTTACTAGTATGCAGCTTAATATTCTTATATGTTTTTTAATCATAGGGGGGTCGTGGCCTAGTGTCACAATCCGGGAGTTAAGGCCCCGAAATGTGCGGCGCGCTCTAGCTTTTTGGCGACAAGAACGCTACCCTTGAGCGGAAGAGGGGCTTGTGAGCACAAAGCAACAAAAGCGGGCAAATAAATCACAGGAGCACTCGCGTCTATTTGGGCGACGGAGTGCGGGTGGTCGGGGCTTGTGACGGCTGATACTTCACGGTGGGCACAAGCGGGTCCGAACCACTAGTTCTTAGTGCATCAAGTTGGTTTGGAGGGGAGCTATTATGCAAATAAGACACAATATCTATAGAGGTCTGACAATAAACAAGCATAAAAGCAAGGCAACACTTAGTAGAAGGCTTAAGATTTCATTAATCATTCACCCTCTAAAGAGCTTTAATTTGATTAGAAGGAGAATCTCTAATGAACACTGAACTGACAATAACACAATAATGGGAGGTAGTTTTCATTGATGATATTTTGATATACTCCACGAATAGGGAGGATCATTTGAGGAAAGTACTGTCGACCCTGAGGGAGCACCAGTTGTATGCTAAGCTATCGAAGTGTGAGTTTTGGTTGGAAAAGGTAGCCTTTTTGGGTCATGTGATTTCTAAGGAAGGAGTTTCGGTAGATCCCTCGAAGATCAATGCAGTGAGTGAATGGCCAACACCCAAGAATGTTTCAGATGTTCGAAGTTTCTTGGGATTGGCAGGCTATTATCGAAGATTTATGAAGGATTTTTCGAGAATTGCGAGGCCCATGACGAATTTAATGAAGAAGGAATGTAAGTTTGTTTGGACCCAGGAGTGTGAACAAGCGTTCCAGACCTTGAAAGACAAGTTAACCTCGGCACCAGTGTTGGCCTTGCCAGATGAAAGTGGACAATATGAGGTGTATAGTGATGCATCGAATTTTGGATTGGGTTGTGTTTTAATGCAGAATCGGAGGGTCATTACATATGCTTCGAGACAGTTGAAACTGCATGAGGTGAATTATCCAACCCATGACCTGGAGTTAGTTGCGATTGTGTTTGCGTTAAAAATTTGGAGGCATTATCTATATAGTGCAACTTGTAAAATGTTCACAGATCATCAGAGTCTAAAGTACATTTACAATCAGCAGTATTTGAACTCGAGACAGAGACGATGGTTGGAATTTATGAAAGATTATAGTGTGAATATCCAATATCATGAGGGGAAAGCTAATGTGGTAGCTAATGCTTTAAGTAGGAAAACCAGTCATTTGATGAATATGATGATTTTGCCAGATCAGCTGTGTGTAGAATTTCAAAAGATGAATTTAGAAGTGGTGGAGCACGGAGAGGTCAGTAAGATGTTGAATGCCTTGACAGTGAAACCTTCTATTTTTGATGAGATTAGAGGAAGTCAGTTGGGAGACTCGAAGTTGAAGGAATAAAAGAGAAGATTGAGAAAGGGCAGGTTTTAGACTTTACTATTGCAGATGAGGGAAGTATTCGCTTCAAAGGGAGATGGTGTGTTCCACAACATTGTGGGGACATCAAGCAGAGACTGATGGAGGAGGCCCATAGCTCTCCTTATTCAATGCATCCTGAAGGGGATAAGTTGTATAAGGATATGAAGAAGGTCTTTTGGTGGCCAAACATGAAGAGAGAAGTAGCAGAGTTTGTGGCAAAATGCTTAACATGCCAGAAGGTGAAGATAGAGCATCGAAGGCCACAAGGAATGGTTCAATCCTTGGAAGTACCAAAGTGGAAGTGGGATTCGATCGCCATGGATTTTGTGGGGGCATTACCAAGGACCAGGGCAGGGAATGACACGATTTGGGTCATTGTGGATCGATTGAATAAGTCTGCAACCTTTGTACCTATGAAAAACAATTGGTCTATGGATCAGTTAGGAAGGGCATATGTGAAGTTTGTGGTGAAGTATCATGGAGTGCCTACAGATATCATTTCAGATCATGATTCGAGGTTCTTGTCTAACTTTTGGAAAAGTTTGCAAAAGGTCATAGGAACAAAGTTACTAATGAGTACAGCTTTTCACCCTGCAACTGATGGTCAGACTGAAAGGACCATACAGACCTTGGAGGACATGTTGAGAGCATGTGTATTGGAGTATCAAAGTTCATGGGAAGACCACTTAAACTTGATTGAGTTTTCATATAACAATAGCCATCATGAAAGCATTGGAATGGCTCCATTTGAAGCCTTGTATGGAAGGAAATGTAGGAGCCTAGTTTGTTGGAGTGACATAAGTGAAACTGTTGTACTTAGGCCTGAAATGATCGAGGAAACTGTTAAGCAAGTGAAGTTGATCCAAGAGAAAATCAAAGCAGCCCAAGATAGACAGAAAAGCTATGCTGATGAGAGGCGCAGAGATGTAGAATTCCAAGCAGGAGAGAAGGTGTTGCTGAAGATATCTCCTATGAAGAGGGTAATGAGATTTGGTAAGAGGGGAAAGTTGAGCCCAAAGTACATTGGGCAATATGAGATTCTTCAGAAAGTTGGGAAAGTACCATATAAGTTGGACTTACCCAACGAGTTGGAAAGGGTGCACAATGTTTTTCATGTAAGTCAGATTCGCAAGTACATTCCTGATGTTGCACATGTGCTAGAACCAGAGACAATAGAGCTAGATGAGAGTTTGACCTATGAAGAAAGACCGGTGAGAATTTTAGATAGTAAAGTTAGAAGCACCAGAAACAAGGATGTGAAGATTGTCAAGGTTCTATGATCGAACCATAAGGTTGAGGAAGCAACTTGGGAGGCTAAGGCAGAAATGCGTAAAAAGTACCCTAACCTTTTCATGGTGAGTGGTTAAGTTACGGGGACGTAACTTCCTTTTAAGGGGGGTAGAATGCAATAGAGTTTCGCGCTTTCCTTTTATGTTTTTATTAAGTGAGTCTTTTGAGTCAAGTCCTTAGGTTGTGCCAGAACTTACTAAATTTTAACCAATTTAAGATAATTTGGAGTATTAATTCGAGTTATTAAATAATTTTAAGTTTCGGGTTGAAACTTCTTTTAAGGGGGGTAGACTGTAATACCCCTAATTTTTGGAAATATTTTCTTAATTATTTTAATTATTTGAAACAATTAAATAAATTATGATCTTGGTCGGTCCATACTTTATTAACGTTGTACGTCGTTTTTAAATTAATTTTTGTTTTTCAGATTTTACCTTAATAATACTTAACAACCTTAGCTTAATTATTATCTCATGAATTATAACTAATCCTAGTTTTGATATTATCTATATAATAACTTGATTTAATTATCTAATTCAATTGTTTTATTTATTATTTATGATTTTCGCATTTAAAAAAAAAAGGGGTTAAACGTGATCCAAGTAGATCAAAATATCATGGTCATTTTTATCACTTTACTTTGTTAATATTTATAACTTAACCTCTAATTTTCTTCTTTATTATCCAATTTTGCTTCCTATCTTCATTCCTTCAACCATATGTAAACCTATCTAAATTTCTTCTCATCTTTTAACCCAACTACTAACCTAGACCCAATTTGATCCAAGTACTTTAACAAACCCCAAAACTTATCATATCTTCTAGTAAACATATCATACCTTCAACTCTATCTTTTCTCCCCTCTAAACACTATAAATAGACCTTCAATCTTTCACAAATTCCTCACACAAAAATCAGAAAACACTCTTCCCTATTTCTTAAACTCACGACCCTCTCCTTCTTCCTATTTCCCTTGCCTAAAACAAACACCGTAATCGCCACCAATTGTTGTTTCCGTAGCCACCATTGCCACCTTATTGTTGCACTAACAACACCTTGACGCTGCTACCTTATTGCCCCCTTTATCTGCCACTTGCTGCTGCCACAAGGTGCTACGCACCATCCTGATCATTTCACTTCCTATTTTGCGTGAACTTTTATTAAAAACATAACAACAAATTTCTTACTCTTTTACTCCTTATGATACTACTATTAATATTATGATTACTATTATTAAGTTTTGATACTAAGAATATTATTATGCTACCTAACTTTAGTACTAAAGTAATAGTTACGTAATTGTTGTAAATTTTGATTTTTAAGTTGATATTTTTGTAGTTCATGCACAAATAGAGTATTATTTATAGTTTTGTGTTTATTTTGTTAACCTTATATTAATTAAGGTTATTTTAATTGTGTAGGAGGAGTCCCTCGATCGTGGTCAAGTTTAGTAGTCGTACCTTATTGTTCTCGTGATCAAGGTACGTATAGGTGGCTAGGTCCTTGATACAATTTGAATGCGTGTTTTGGTAAATGTTTGTTTAAATGATTGTTTGAATAAATATTACGTATGAATATTTAAGTTAATAATTTTCATGACGAGTTAAAATATATGATTTTATGATCTCTAAAAATGTTGATTGATTTAATAAAAGTTGTTTAATTTATAAATCACTTGATTTAATTAATTTGCAGCTCATTATGAGCCTGAGTATTTGATATTCTAATTGTCCCTCTACCCGGGACTGGTTAAGTAAGACCATGAGCTTTGTATGATTTGGTCTTTCCTCGAGTATAATATAACTTGCTTGGGGGGTGTGCACACTTAGGTGAGGAAATTGGTTTGTAATTATATTTTAAAATTGGAAGTTTATAAATTGGAAATCTATTGGTTTGGAAAGCTTTTATTGATGAACATTACTACCCTTGGAAGGTTTAATTTTTTGTAGAAAGTGACTTGTGGCAAGTTAAATTTAATTGGTTATTTCAAAAGCATCTTTGCCTAACAAAAGTATTTACATGCCTTGCACTTATACGTACTTAGCGTTTTTGCTAATCTGTTTTCCTTTTTGTTTTGGTTCGCCCTGTTTACCATTACTAGTAAGCAGTCTTGATTTCAGGTGTGGAGTTGTTCGTGCACATGCTAGTGTCGGGATGGGATCACGTAGTTAGGAGTTAAAAATTTATTTTATGACTGGTCGAGTTTTTACTAAAGTAATTTCAAACAGTTATTATAGTTATTCATTTTATTAATAAAAGTTAGTTATTTCCCGCTGCAACTTGAGTAATTATTCAAGCCTTACGTTTTCACGTGGCGGTAATACGCCCAAGTCTATCTCTATGGTATTTGTATACGTATAAATATAGTATTTACATAGAGGGAGATTTGGGGGTGTTACAGCTCATCCTGTAAATCGTACCCATTCTTTGAACTGGGTTGTTGTCTCTGCTGGTCTCTTTCTCTTACACGGACATGGATGACAATCTCTTTTGGATCTTGTCAAGCTCTTCTTTATGCTCGCACTCCCACCATTTATGTGGGCCTCGACAAAGAATGCAATTCGGCGGCTTTGTATTTGCCGAGGACGCGCCGACCTTAGAGTTTCCGGAGTTGTGGGAGGGGGTAGATGTAGATCTCAGTGCATCACCTCCTCCACTTCTTCTATGATATGTATTGACGGTGTTGGACGATACTCGAGAGCCATTCTTTGTACCCTTTGGAGAGCTTGGAGTTGGGCTATTGGAGCGTGTTGACGTCCTACTTGAATCATTCTCAGATTGACGGCCCTTCCCGACTGAGTAGTCCATCAATCTCTCAGCAGCGCATATAGCAGCAGCGAGGGTATCAATCTTCTGCCTTAAAATCTCTCGCTGCGCCCATTCCTTTAACCCATTGACAAAGTTGAACACACGATATTTCTCGTTCATGTCTGTGATGTCCAACATTATCGACGGGTATTCCTTCACATAATCGCGAAGGGAGCCCTTCTGGCGGCACTCCTGCAACTCTTTCCGAGCAACAAAGTCTGTGTTATCCGGGTAGAATTGTTCTTTGAGTTCCTCTTTGAACTCTGCCCCTGTATCGATCTTTATCCTTCCTGCTTTGATATCTACGTGCTTGGTGCGCCACCAAAGCATGGCATCTTCGGACAAGTACATGATGGCAGTATCCACCTTCTGATCGTCACTCAATTGACATATTCGGAAGTACTGCTCCATGTCGAAGAGGAAGTTGTCGACTTATTTAGCATATCTGGCGCCATTGTAGTCGCGAGGTTTGGGCGGCTTTATCTTCACCGCACCAATACCAAGTGTGTCTCTGCCCACAACGCGCATCAGGGTAGCACATTTCTCAAGTGCTTCATCGGCTTGTCCTTGAACAAATTTCAATTATTCATGGAGAGCATCTCTATCTTCCATCAAGTTTACAATTTTCTCGGCTTGCTCGTGTACAAATGACCCGCAGCTGGGACCATTCGTCCGCTTTCATCTCGAGCCAACCGAATCTTTCCTCTACGTATTCCATCTTCGTGTAGCCTTCCTTGGTGCCTACACGGGTTGCTTGCGACGAGGTTTGGACCTCGGCTCTGATACCAACTGTCATGATCCGGGAGTTAAGGCCTCAAAACGTGCAGCGCGCTCTAGCTTTTTGGCGGCAAGAACGCTAGCCTTGAGCGGAAAAGGGGCTTGTGAGCACAAAGCAACACAAGCGGGCAAATAAATCACAGGAGCACTCACGTCTATTTGGGCAACGGAGTGCGGGTGGTTGGGGCTTGTGACGACCGATACTTCAAGGCAGGCACAAGCGGGTCCGAACCACGAGTTCTTAGTGCATCAAGTTGGTTTGGAGGGGAGCTATTATGCAAGTAAGACACAATATCTATAGAGGTCTAACAAAACAAGCATAAAAGCAAGGCAACATTTGGTAGAAGGCTTAAGATTTCATTAATCATTCACCCTCTAAAGAGCTTTAATTTGATTACAAGGAGAATCCCTAGTGAACACTAAACTGACAGTAACACAATAATAATGAGACCTCAGGCTTAGAAAACATAAAGTAAACTCTAAGAAAGCATCTAAAGGGAATCTAATACATCAAAATGATTCGGATTCTAACACCTGGGCTGGGCACCCCCTAGATCCATCTTTGCCCTCTAAACTTATCTTGTCTTTCGTTGGAAGCTCAATAGAGTACTCAAAACAAAAACTCACATACGAGTATAAAAAAGAGGAAAAAGGGGTGAGCGAAACCTAGGCCATTGTCTAGTGGATAGAATACTTATGTTCTAATGTACCTAATGTTTAAAAAGGATCTAGAAGGCTTAATGGACCACATACGTACACAGCTAGGCTAGACTTGGATATGTTATATGTGCTCCTTATTAGGACCTATCTTTTTTTTTTTCCTTTTGTGAATTGCAGAATATTTGACTTGTCATTATTAGCAAGATTTCTTAGCCATTACAAATCAACTGCTACTTTAATTGAGTCCTTGATTTTGTTACATATTCGATTCGATTCCGTGATTTGCTCCTCAAATTAATAGCTACCTACTTTTATTCTCCAAGTCTAGCCTATTTAAACCCATTCCTTATTCAAACCCATTCTTTTTTCAAACTAATATACATAGAAATCATCACACGTTTATTTTCTTAAAATTATTCTCTAGTTCTAAGCAAAAATTATAATTTTCATCCGTGAATTGTGAATGCACACAATTTGCAAAGTGGTGCTCAATTGCTCATTGGAGGGTGACGATGGCAAAGTTTTTACTACATAGGGTAGTGTGATATCGTCCTTGAGGACATTGTTCACCTCCATATAGCGACAATTCTCAATTTCATCTATGTCACATCCAGATAAGTTTTTATTGCTTTATTTTTAACATCTTTTGATTCAGAATATGAAATGAACCATCTAAATTTCTATGCAAGTGAACCAACGTTTATAAGGCAAGTTTATATCTTTACTACTAAAGTGAACCAATATTTATAAGGCAAATTTAAATGACTAAAGAGAATGTTATTATGGTGTTGAAAACAATCTTTCGCCGACATGTTTAATTGTTTGCATACCTTGCAGCCTACCCTAATGTGCATCGATGCCGTTGCTAGCTTGCTACCCGTTATGATATACATCTCATTGTGACCTGAAATAGCTCTACTTTTTTTTTTTACGAAATAGCTCTACTTCAACTTACTTTTCCCACCCCTACAAATCTGATCAATCCTCGTCCAAATAAAGCATTACAAATTTAAGAGTCAATGTTGCTATATAAACTCTGATTATAAGTTTTACGATAACAAAACCACTTTCAACTACTTCAACACAAGTACGAGTAATTAAACTAGTTGACATTCCTTTTAACTCGATAATCTCATGTTATCATCGCCCAATCTCGTACAACTATCTCTTGGCTCGAAGTAAGAGCCAACATGTGATCTGATGACATGAACGGCAACTGATTAGCTGAAGCACAAAAAAAATGAGATCATCACCATCAGCTGGCCGAGGATAACGCACTCAGCTCGCTTTAGCAGGACATTCCCTGCTTCTCCTTCCTAAATCTTCAAACCCCTTTTTCTCTCTCATCCAAATTTGTTCAGTTTTCCCTTTTTAATTTCATCTGAAACCCTTGACTGCTATTAAAATAAACAATTTCCATCAAAATATTATTTGGGGTTTTTCAATACCCTTGAAATTGGGCGCTAATCAATGCCAATTTTCAATCATGAACTGTATTTTTTGGGGAATTTTTTCTGGGTCACAAAGATGCAATCTTTGAGGTGAGATTCTGGATTCCTTTGCGTTTTTTAGTCTATATAATGGAGAATTTATGTGGGTTATTACTGAATCTTCAGATTTTTGGGGTATTTTGTTGTTGTTTGTTGTGATTTCCTTGATGTTTCAATAAAGGGTTTTGAATTGCATGTACATTTCATTTGTAATTCTGAGCAGATTTGATTAGTTTAGGTAGGAATTTAGCCTTTTTATGGAAGGATTTTGAGGTGTGATTGAAGATGCATTGTTGGTTGTTTGGAAATTTGGTGCAGAAAATCATTTAGTTGCAGTAAAAGCAGGCCTGAATTGTGAATTATGTTTTAAGGTAATATTCTTGTGGTTGGAATGCAATCTTAATAAACCAGTTTGAGGTCACTTGTGATTTTGTTGCTTTAATTGAGAATGGATGATGATAAGGATAACGGTTCGAGGTATATTCCGAAAGCATATGGTCAGAATGACCAGCAAGAGTATGGTTCCTCGCTCCGCCCTAAGGGTTCTGGATTCAGTGATAGGTATCCTAGGGAGAGTAATCAATATCCCGGTGATGAGGAGGAAGATATAGAAGATGAAGAATTAGGGGAAGAAGACGTGGAAAGGAATGGTGTTCGAATGATAGGCAAAGATACTTATGACGATGAGGAGGACGAGGAAGAAGAGGGGGAGGAGGAGGAGGAGGAGGAGGAGGATGACTCTGATGATGAAGAAGAAGACGACAATGATGATCATGAGGATGGTAAAAGATTTAATGGGAAGGCAGAGGATATCAGCAATGGAAAGCCTAGAAAGAAGCGGAAGTTAAAGACCATAATATCAAATTATGAATTTGCTCCGCGTGTGCCCACCCCAACCGTTCAGAAAGCTACATTGCCTCAAGCTCAACCAACATCGAGTGGGCAAAATCCTGTGGGAGATTGGACTGAAAAAGAGACTTTTGCCTTATTAGATGCATGGGGAGAGCGGTTTCTTAGACTAGGCAGGAAGAGCCTCCGTTCAGATGAATGGCAAGAAGTTGCAGAAAAAGTGTCACGGGAGACAAATGTTGAAAGAACTGATGCTCAATGTCGAAATCGATTGGATACATTGAAGAAAAAGTACAAAAAAGAAAGTACCAGGTTGATAGCAGGTGGAAGTGGCGTTAGCCAGTGGGTTTTCTACAGAAGGATGGATATGTTGCTGTCTTCTTCACATCAGCAAACTGGCCTTTCATGTGGAATTGACTCGGGGGAGTATGTATTTATGAACTCTAACGTGTACTTGAATCGTGCTAATGGATTGGATGAGATGAGAGATAGCCCAGGAAATTCAGATTATCTGAGAGATGAGGACGGCAATGATTCAGATGGACTCCCACCTAAGGGAAAGAAGAATAAAGGGAGAAGAGTTGACGGTTCTTCTGTCCAATTGCTCGCTGATTCTATTGAGAAATTCAGTGAGATATATGAGAAGATTGAAAATAATAAGAGAAAGCAGATGACAGAGTTAGAAAACATGAGGATGGATTTCCACAGGCAACTAGAAACACAGAGGAGGGAAATTCTGGAGAGAGCTCAAGCCGAGATTGCAAAAATAAGACAAGGTGATGATGATGATGATGATGCAGAAAATGATCTCTCTGCTGAAAACCTCAGTGGATAAGTGGTTAGTATTCAGTTGTAGCTCGTAAATAATGTAATTCATGTTCATCGATTGCCTGCTAAATGTTGTACCATATTCTGTAATATGACAGGTTGTATTTTTACAGATTCAGGCACCTCATTTTACAGTTTATCTGAGTTTCTTAGGTTAAAGTCGATTCAAAGACTTCAACACTTGGCAGAACTATATGTATTCCAAATCAATGGAAATTTATAACTATAATGCCTGTTAAGTCCTTTAGGCCTGCTATTCAAAACTTTGCTGCAGAGAGCTTCTTTCACCACAATAGTTTTCTGGTTTCAAAAATTTAAACACAATTAGCGTCAACAAAGTGTATCTGACTCACCTTAGTCATGAACATTGTAACATTTGCTATCAGCAGTGAAGGCATAATATGGATCCAGCCATCAGCATAGCATCACTCCTTTCCACACAGATCTAACTTGAGATGCCCAAGCTTTTTTATGTCCTGGTTCTTCCTCACCATCCAAGATCCAGGTACTTCAGTTCAGTCAAGGAGCAACCGTTCAATACACGAGTTTAACAAGTTCCCAATGCTTCTATAAGGAAGTTTTCCTCAACATTTTGCAACGAAATACGTGTACACACAACAAATACTAGAAAGGCAGCTTGTTCGATTGATTAAGCCAAAGGCTGGCGAAGATTAAACATGGCTTTAGGCCATTACTCTCCAATGTCTCTACAAATTTCTGGGTGTCTTTCTCATACTAGTCTTCTACTTCTTATACTACCAATACACTACTTAAAATGGCTACATTGCCTTAATTAATACAATTACTACTTTCTTGTCTTCTTACTACTTTAGTGTAATACAAACAAACTATTACAAGTGCTTGTCCCCTGCTCTAGCCCTCTGTTTCATGTTGCTGCTGCCTTGGTGTGTTGTTGTTGGTGTTGATGTCCAGCCCCCTGCTGTTGGTGTTGATGTCCAGCCCCCTGCTGTCCTCTCTGTCTCCTGTGGTAGGTGATTGTCACGGAAGGAGGTTTTGGATGCATTGCAACACTCCCCCCCAAAAGCAACACCTTGTCCTCAAGGTGGAAATTCGGAAAACTCGAAGTAATGGCCTCCGCGTCTTCCCATGTCGACTCAAACTCAGGCAACCCCCGCCACTTAATCAACACCTCCAAACCTTCGGACCCCCTTAGCTTAGGTCTGCTATCAAGCACTTGTTCCGGCTCCACCACTAATTCCAGTTCCGGTGTGAGTTGAGGAGGGATGGTGGATGAGATCGGGCTTGCACCTACCACCTGTTTCAACTGAGACACATGAAACACTGGATGAATCCTGCAATCTGGTGGGAGTAACAGCTTATACGCCACTCTCCCGATCCTTTGCACCACCTCATACGACCCATAATACCTCGCAGCTAGTTTCTCGAAAGGCCGCCTTGCCAAGGATCGCTGCCTGTACGGCTGTAGCTTTAGAAACACCCGATCCCCAACTTGGAACTCCAATTCCCTACGCCTACCATCCGCATTGGACTTCATCACTTGTTGAGCCTTAACTAAGTTAATTTTCAACTCATCTAAAATTAAATCGCGCTCTTGCAATATTTCCTCGGCTGTTCCAACAGCAGTCTGTCCATATCCCACTCTCACAAGGCGTGGAGGGTCACGGCCATAGAGCACCTTAAAAGGGGACATGCGAGTTGATGAATGAACAGAAGTATTATAAGAGTACTCGGCCCACGAGAGCCACTTAGCCCATGACCTTGGCTGTTCTCCGGCGAAACACCTAAGATAGGTTTCCAACCGCTTGTTGACCACCTCGGACTGCCCATCCGTTTGCGGGTGATACGATGTACTCCGTCTGAGATCGGTGCCTTGCAAACGAAATAATTCTTTCCAAAAAGCACTCACAAACACTCGATCTCGATCCGAGATAATACTATTAGGGATTCCATGGAGGCGCACCACCTCTCTCGCAAACAATTCCGCCACGGTCGCTGCTGTAAAGGGGTGTTTCAATCCCAAGAAGTGAGCATACTTAGACAATCTATCAACAACCACCAATATCGTGTCCCAACCCTTGGATTTCGGCAGTCCTTCCACAAAATCCATCGTGATGTCTTCCCACACCTGCTCCGGGATCGGTAACGGTTGTAAGAGGCCCGCTGGGGATTGCTGGGAATTCTTGTTGCGTTGGCAAATCACGCATTCCCTCACGAAATTTGCGATTTCCCGCCTCATACCCATCCAAAACCACTCTCTCGCCACTCTTAAATAAGTTTTGAGCTCACCTTCGTGGCCACCTTCCGGAGAACTGTGATACGCCTGAAGTATAGCCGTCTTCATGGTCGAATTTTGGGGAATTACCAATCGCCCTTTGTATTTCAGTCGACCACCCTCCAAGGTGAACCCCCGATTTCCCTCACCCTGCTCTACGGCTTGAATTAAATTTCGCACCCCCGTGTCGCCATCAATTTCCCTCATCAGAGCCTCCCAATCAACCCCTTGTACCGTGATGATGGCACCCAATTCCGCCTCTCCTGCCGCACCTCCCCGCCGCGAGAGGGCGTCGGCCACCCGGTTGGCCACCCCGGGTTTGTAATGAATTTCGAAATCGAAACCAATGAGCTTCCAAATCCACCTTTGATATTCCATTCCCACCTCCCTCTGTTGAGTAATAAATTTCAAGCTTTGTTGGTCACTCCTCACAATGAACCTCCTTCCCAAAAGATAATGTTTCCATTTTTCTACGGCTAAGCACACCGCCATTAATTCTTTCTCGTAAATTGACTTCTCGCGGTTTCTCGGCCCCAACACCTTGCTATAATACGCCACCGGCCTTCCCTCTTGAATCAAAACCGCTCCCAATCCAAAACCCGACGCATCCGATTCGACTACAAATGCCTTGGTAAAATCGGGCATGACCAGTACAGGCGCGGAGGACATGGCCAATTTCAGCTTCATAAATGCTTGCTCCGCCACCTCGGACCACCCAAAAGAGTCCTTCTTGAGTTGGTCGGTGAGTGGTGAAGCAATCTGAGCATAATGGAAGATAAACTTCCTGTAGTATCCCGTAAGGCCAAGAAAACCCCTTAGCTCTTTAAGAGATGTGGGAGTGGGCCATTGCAACATGGATTGGACTTTTTCTTGGTCCACAGAAACTCCTTCCTTTGAGATGATGTGGCCCAAATAAGCCACTACACTTTTGCCAAATTCACATTTTTTAATATTAGCAAAGAGTGAGTGGGCCTTGAGTAATTTGAGAACTTCTCTTACATGACAAATATGAGCTTCCTGACTTGCACTGTACACTAGTATATCATCGAAGAACACAAGAACAAACTTGCGTAGGAATGGCCGGAATACATCGTTCATCAAGGATTGAAATGTTGCCGGTGCGTTCGTTAACCCGAAAGGCATCACTAAAAATTCGTAGTGACCCTCATGAGTACGAAACGCGGTTTTGTGAGTATCCTCCTCCCTCACAAGTATTTGGTGATACCCGGCCTTGAGGTCTAACTTAGTAAACACTTGAGCTCCATTCAACTCATCGAGAAGCTCATCAATTACCGGTATTGGATATTTATCCGGTACCGTCTCCTTGTTGAGGGCCCGGTAATCGACACAAAACCGCCAAGACCCATCTTTTTCTTCACTAGTAAGACCGGGCTCGAGAAGGGGCTTGTAGACGGCCGAATTATGCCTGCGGTGAGCATCTCCCGTATTAACATCTCAATCTCGTCTTTTTGAAATTGAGGGTATCGATATGGCCGGACACTAACGGGATTACTTCCTTCCTTGAGCACAATAGCGTGTTCGTGGCCCCTACTCGGTGGCAAGCCACTTGGCTCCTCAAACACCTCTTTAAAATCCTCTATCACCTCCTCCAAGAAGGAAGGTGCCACCTCCTTTGTTTTCTCGCTCTCCTGCCCCTCCATACGGTTCACCTCAATTAACACTCCACCCCCTTGCTTCCTAATGGTCTTCACCATAGCCTTGAGAGTAATCCCGGACTTAGCAAGGCTCGGATCCCCCTTCACCGTGACTAATTTGCCCTCCACCGAAAAGCTCATCTCTTGGAGTTTCCAATTAGTTAGGATAGAGCCCAACTTCTCTAACCACTGTACACCTAGTATTAAATCTGAATTCCCAAGTTGAAGAGGCAGGAACTCTTCTTCGATCTCCACGTCGTCACTAAGCTTCAACTTAACTCCTAGACACACCCCTCTCCCTCTAATGGTCTCCCCGTTCCCTAATGACACCCCAAAGGCGGCATCACCGGTTACCTCCAACCCCAATTCCTCCACGGCCTTAAGTGACACGAAGTTGTGTGTTGCGCCGGGATCGATCATCACTATCACTTCCCTTCCTCCGATTTTTCCACGTAACCTCATAGTTTTTGGATTTGCCAACCCCACAATCGAATTTACAGAGATGGCAGTGAGGGTGGCATCCTCTCCCCCTGCTTCTTCCTCGCCACTCTCCAACACCGCAAGTTCACTCCCAGCCTCGTCTTCTTCCACCAACAATACACTCAGACCCTTGGCCGTGCAAACATGGTTCGGGCCCGTCCAACGGCCATCACACCGGAAACAGAGGCCTTTAGCCCTCTTCTCCGCCACTTCTCTCTCTGTCAACCGTCGTACCTGGCCGGAAAATTGGGTGGAGCTTGGGTGGTTACGGCTGTGGAAGGGTGGTGGTGGGTACGACACCGATGCTGCTGACGCCTGGGATGTATGGTGGTTAGTGGAGTTAGCTCGGTATTGGGTCGGGTTGGAATTCTGGTGGTTGGGATTTTGTGGGTTATGTGTTTGGATGGGCTGGTGTGATGATGGTGTGGATTGGGCTGGCCCAGCACCAAGAAGCGTGGATGCGGGGCTCCGATTGAAAAATGAATACGGTCCGGGTCTCGCGAAAGCTCCACTTCCCTTCTTTAACCCATTTACCCGGTTTCGCTCTTCTACCCGAATTGCTAGATCCATTGCATCCTCTAGTGTTAACGGGTTAAGCATTCGGATCTCCGACTTCACATCCTCCTTCAACCCATTAACAAATTGCGCTTTCATTATACTTTCTGGTATGTCCGCCAATGGCGACGCCTTCTCGATGAACGCCCTTCGATACTCCACCACGGAGCTGACCTGGGTGACGGCCAACCACTGCTCGTGCAGGGTGCCGGAGTTAATTGGTCGGAACTGCGAGAGGACGCGTAATTTCATATCCTCCCAATTAATCACCGGTCGCCGGCGCTGCTCCCACTGGTACCACCTCAGCGCATCACCGTCTAAGGCCACCACGGCCGCCTGAATCTTCTCCCTCTCCGTCAAGCGGTAGAATTGGAAGTACTGCTCCACTCGCAAAATCCATCCATCTGGGTCTCCGCCATCAAACAACGGCATGTCAAGCTTCCTGAACTTCCAGCTTCCCCGGGCTTCCTGTTGGTGGTGGATGTGGTTCAAGCCGTCTCCGTGCCGGGGTTCCCAATTCCCGATCCTTATACCATTAAATGCTCCGGTCTCCAGGGTTGCGTCGTTGAATCCGCCCCCCAACTGTGGTTGTTCTACCTCCTCATCACTGGGTATGTGTGGTGGTTCAAGTGGGTTGGGTGGTGTTGGGTTGGGCTGCGCGTTCATGGCCTTGAGGGTGTTGCGTATCTCATCCAAGACCTTGTCTTGGCGGCTCGCCGTCATGTGGATTTGCTGGTTCACATCGTGACGGAATCTATCCATCTTCCCGTCTTCTCGTATCCTCCACCTTTCCATAGCTTCCTCCTGTTGCTTCAACAAGGTTCGTGAAAGGGAGTTCTCTCCTTCTCCTCATTTTTCCATCACTTCCTCTACCTTCTCTTCGAGCGCCGCCACGCGTTCCGGCGTCACTGTCAGTGGTGTTGGCGGCATTGTTGCTCTGATACCAACTGCAACGAAATACGTGTACACACAACAAATACTAGAAAGGCAGCTTGTTCGATTGATTAAGCCAAAGGCTGGCGAAGATTAAACATGGCTTTAGGCCATTACTCTCCAATGTCTCTACAAATTTCTGGGTGTCTTTCTCATACTAGTCTTCTACTTCTTATACTACCAATACACTACTTAAAATGGCTACATTGCCTTAATTAATACAATTACTACTTTCTTGTCTTCTTACTACTTTAGTGTAATACAAACAAACTATTACAAGTGCTTGTCCCCTGCTCTAGCCCTCTGTTTCATGTTGCTGCTGCCTTGGTGTGTTGTTGTTGGTGTTGATGTCCAGCCCCCTGCTGTTGGTGTTGATGTCCAGCCCCCTGCTGTCCTCTCTGTCTCCTGTGGTAGGTGATTGTCACGGAAGGAGGTTTTGGATGCATTGCACATTTCAACAACTTCAGGCTAAATTATAAATGGGTTTTTGACATCTCCAGAGCCCCCATATAATCCAAAGATAGGTCACATGCATTCAGATAAGACAATGCAAATGCTCTAGTCTTTAAATGGATATTTCAAAATAATAGAAAAACATGTTACCAAAATAAACAAATTAATAAAAAAAATATATATATATACGTAGTATATGACTAAAGGAATGTGTTACAATAAATACTACATACCCTGTATGCATAATACATTCTTAAAAAGACAATAGTTATGTAACCAAAATATGGAATTAGTGAGAAACTTGTCCATCAGTACAAAAGAAGCAATTTCCAGAAGAGAGTGATTTTCCCACGCTCAACTCCAAAAGGATTAACTCCAGCTAGATGATGGGCAGCTGTTCCCATCACTTTTAACATGAGAAAACGATACAGAATTACTCAAAACAAGAATGTCCTCCAGAATGGCATCAAGGTCCATGTTAAAAATCGCTGCTCTGTTCAATCTGCTCACAAGTAGTTCACAATCCGACTCCACCACTATGTCATTCAGTCCGTATCTTCTACCAAGACAGAGCACTAGGGGACCACCACGCTTTAATGCAGCACACAGCAGCAAGCAGAATCTCTGCTTGACTGTCCCACGCCACCACTCCTAACCTGGCCGGCTGGCCCAATCTTCATATTCAGGGCTGCATCAATGTACAGCTTAATCACACCATCAGGAGGGGCTGACCATGTTTTCTGATGGGAGGGTTTCTTCATCACAGGCTTGGAATAAATTTGTTTTGCATACTTGCCTTGTTCTTCCTTTAACCTGAACACACGGTTAAGTAAGATGGTGTTTGGCGTTTCTTTCCTGTCAAACACTTTCTTATTTCTTTCAGCCCACAACCACCATGCTAGGATGGCACCACACTACTTTAATTTGGTGTCAATATTCCTCCCCATCACAGGAGGATTTTGAGTCCCCAACTCCCCATCACGCATCAAGATATTGCACTTAGTCTCCTCCCACAGACTCCTAACTCGGATACATTCATACAGTACATGCCATGGACTTTCTTGTTCTGACTGACACCAAGTGCATGAAGAATCCTCAATCAGGTGGCAGCTCTTATAAATAGTTCAGGTAGGAATTGTGTTGGTACACAATTTCCAAAGAAAGTGGCAGACCTTAGGTGAGACATGAAGGCTCCAAATTTCAACCCAAGTGTGATGAAAATCATCAAAATTACAGCTTTCCCTTAGCATATAAGCTGATTTTACAGAATACTCACCTTTCCTTCGCAAAAGCCCAGGATATTTCATCCTTTGGGGCACTACTGATGGGGATAGCAAGTATGCATTTCTGATCCCAAACAAGTAACAAATCAGTCCTCCATTCCATACGCTCTGCATCAATTAGATCACTCTCATTAAAATAATCCTCTAACAAATCAGTCCTCCATTCCATACGCTCTGCAATTCCCACGTGATTATGTTTTTTGTTATGTATATTTGTTATGTATAGTTCACTAACATTGGTCAAAGTAGAGCATATGAATAGTGCTAAAGTCTAAATAGGCATATTTATTAAAAAAAAAAAAATGGACTCTTAATGAGTATTTTTTTCATTCATTAAATTTATTGAAAAAAAAAAAAAAAAAAAAAAAACCCAAACAACAAAACTAAAAACTGTCCTGAGGATGACATATTAACACTAAAAAGGTGCTTTCATAGGTGCATCCGTGCATGATTTTGTTTGTTGCTTGGGATGTAAGATTGGAACACGAAGACTTGTTTAGTTGCTATAGATGAAAACAACACTACAAAACATAAATAGCTAGAAAATCAGAAATGCAAACTAGCCTGATCGCCAAAGCCAGAAAGGAATTGGTAGGAGAGATGCTTACTCATCAGGATATTACAGCCTCACTTCATCCAATACTGTAACAAATGGCTCATCAGACTAATATGAAAACCAACGAAGCATTATGAAGAAAATATCCTCATAAATTACGCAGACATCGACCTATCATTGCACTGGAAAGGTTAGTATTTAGCTTTCATAACCCATGAAAATTTAAGCAAATGAATAGTCAATTAAGGCAGCAACAGTAACAAATAAGCAGCATACCTGACTGCTGTACAAAAGTTGGTGGTGTAAGCTCATCATCTATCTTTCCCACTGCCTCAAGAAGTGATGAATATGTTATTTGGTCATACTGAAAACCATTGTTATTCATCTCTTTCATCAATTTCACAGACTCCTCAAACATACCAGCACGACTAAGACAACTAAGCATAGTATTGTAGGAAACAGCATCTGGTTTGATGGGTAAATTCTTCATTTTTTCAAACATTTCTATTGCTTGTTTTGGACCACCTGTTCGAGCCACACCATTTAATATGATATTTCGTGAGTTTATATCTGGTGCACAGCTATTTTCTTCCATAGTCTGAAGCAACCTTTGTGCTTCATTTATCATGCCAGCCCTCGCCAACGCAGACATGAGTGCATTATAAGCATAAACATTTGGACTGCAGCCAGCTTTCTTCATCTCATTGAAAAGATCTATTGCTTCATCAAGACAACCACTTTTACCATACTGTTTAATCATTACGGCATAAACTCTAGCACTTGAGGTACCAGAGGTTTCTTTCAGCTCCTGGAATAGCTCCTTTGCAACATCATATTGTTTTGCTTTTCCAAGGCTATTAATCAGACTGCAATATGCTGCTGGGCAAGGAGGAAAACCCTTCTCATCCATTTCTTCAAGAAGCATCAAAGCCTCCTCAACTCTATGCTTCTTGCAAAAACCATCAATCAGAATGGAGTAAGTGTAAGAGCTAGGGGCAATCCCAACTCCCTTCATTTTGTCGAACAATGCAGAGGCCTGAGCTAGTGGAGCATTGGCTTCAAATAAACATTTGATTACTGTGTTATATGTGACCACATTTGGTATACACTGCAAAGATTCCATATCTTCAAACACCTTAAGTGCCTCAGCCAAAAGACCAGACCTGCCTAAAACATTTATTAAGTTGTTAATTAAGACAACATCTGGCTTGCATCCTTCTTTAGCATACTTAAAAAGGTGTCATAAGCCTCATCCACTCGGCCAAGTTTACCAAGTCCCTTAATCAATTCAGTATACGTGTAAACAGTTAGAGAACACCCCTTTTCTTTCATTTCTTTGACCAGATCCAATGCCTTGTCAGCCCTGGCCTGCTTGAAATAAATGGCCAATATTGTTGTATAGATCTTTGCGTTGGGAACTAATCCGTTCTCCTTCATCTCATCAAACAACCTCACAGCAGAATCGTCACGGCCCAGTTTTCCAAATGCTTGTATCAAAGCACCATATGTTACTGTATCAGGGAAGCAGCTGTCATCATTACACATCTCAGTATAAAGCTCATGCACCTTTTCATAATGACCTCCTTGCATCAACATCAAGATGAGGGAGTTGTAAGTGCTTGACGTTGGTTTACACTTGTGCCTTTTAATCTGATAGAAGATTGAAACTGCTTTGTTCAGCATCTTAGCATGGCCTAAAACTCTCAGAACTTCAGAAAATTCAGATGGGCTAAAGTGACATGAGCTTCGAACAAAGTCTTGGATCGTCTTCCAAAGTTCACTAGCTGATCCAGCTTCAAACAAACAATGGATCAAAGCCATGTAACTGGTAGAGTCATGCTCAAAATTCCTCCTTTTCCCTGCCCACTTAAAGAACTGAATCTTGACATTTATATCAACATCTATTTTAAGAACTTCACATACCAATCTATGATCCACCCTTAGCTTCAGTACTTCCAAAGCCTTTTCAGCATCAGGCCCCCACTTAAATACTTTCAAAATCCTGATAAATCTCTCGTCTAATGCTCGAGCATAACTCTTTCGACTTGGTGACGTGCTTTGGGAATCAGACACTGGATTTTTTACAAGAAACATCTTGACAATCTCATTATCTGCAGTGTGACAAAAGGCATGTAGGAGTGAAGGCACATCATTCATATGTATATACAGTGAAGGACATATGACTGATAGAAGATAGCAGGCAAGAAACAGACTCCAGATCATTTTATTATCATTAAACACTCCACCAATGAAAAGAGCAGAATTCAGAACTGATGTTCCATTCAAGTATCATTTGATGCTATACAAATCATAGTTGTCTAGAAGTGCATTCATTTCAAACACAAACTAAAATGCCTAAATGGTCAGCTCAGTTCTTTTTTCCAAGAATGTGTTTGTAAACAATAAAGTAAAAAAGTTAAATGAAGTCCTAAGATTTGGGAAGAAAAATAAAGTATAAGGTTGGTTGAATTGGTTCTCAAAGTGGAGACAACATAACTTCAGTTCACTTCTTGCTATGTCTTTGTCAAACCAAACTCATGCAAATCCCGCTTATCAACCAAACAATTCAAATGCCACTTCCTAAACTTTCTTTTCTCTTACGTCCTCTTCCCATCAAATCAAAGCAGCAGTTCAAAACTAGCATGGTTTTCTTTTTGGAATGAATAGCCAAAATACATACATTGTAAGTTTGTAACATTATATGCACGACAAAAAATCCTAAAATTAGCGGAATTTTACATAAGGATCAATAGCGTGCACTCTACCTGTTTGTTTAATTCGTTGGCATAATCTAGGAATCGTTGATATTGCTCGCCTTCCAGTAGCCACACCAATCATCATTTCCCCGCGTTAAGCCCCCTACAAGTAAGTTATTTCGCACGAAACCCCTGTCAAATTATAGAATACCTCAACAAACCAAAAACACCCCAAAATGAAGAGTTCGTCACTTTGGGTTACTCAACAAATTGCTAACATTTTCAATTGACAAACAAATTCAGGCTGGTCGCTGAGTCAAGGCAAGAGGGGCAGCTGCTTTGGGTGATAATTCCATATTCATAGTTCAGTCCAAACATTAAAGGGTTTTGCAACACATTATCAACCAAATTTGACTCAAATATCATATTAATTCTTCTTGTTTAAGCAAATGAATACCAAAATTCTAGCATCGTAATATTGTTTCAGTAATTACATTAAAAGCAATAGTTCAATATCAATCATACACAAAAGAACCCTAAATTGAATTAAATTAAAGATTAACACTAGATTGTGAAACTGATATTTGATGATCAAGAAAAACAAACATCTTACTTCTCAGTAGCTGCTTCAATGGAAGAGAGAAAGCTCAAAAGCCGCCTCAATAAAGGAAAGAAAGCTCAGAAGCCGCATCAATGGAGAATTCAGAGTACGCTTCAATGGAGGAGAGAGGGTGCAATTAGGCCTTGATCAATTTCTTTTTTTTTTTTAAGAAAAAAAACTTAGGCTTGTTCATTTAGTAATAATAATTTCATTTATTAAAATTAATTTAAATTCAATTAAAATAATTTCATAGCAAAAAGGGTACTTACTCTTTGGTAAATAGGGTTTTACTCTTTAATAATCCCTTCATATTTTATAATACTGATAAAAAATTCAAGAGAAATGGAGAAATAATGAGTACGAGTATCAATTTAATTTCTACTATTACTCACTCTCTAATCTCTATAATACTTGTATCATTTTTTTATACTCCATTTTTTAGGGTAAATTTAGAGTGTCCTCTATTTGGGTAAGGGTAAAGTTAGAGAGTCCAAAATTTGGATTAAATTAGCTTAGAAATTCAATCTATTCCATATCAAATTAGTCATTCAAATTGATTTTTTTTTTTAAAAAAAAAAATAATAAATAAAAAAAAATCAGAACTGAAATTTTGAAAAATCAAATTTTTAAATCAAATTGGAATGATCAAAAAACTGAAATTGCTCTTGAAGTCATTAAATACAGGTGTAAAATATTTAAATTTATTAACATAAATAGTACAATAAGTTAACCCAATTAAACAATTCTCCTTAAGACATAGTCCATTGAAATTTTTGGATAGGCTTGACAATGCGTTTTTATGCAATTTTAGTTGTTTTTTAGCCTAGCCCGAAAAAAGTGTACGGCTCGACCATATTTGGCGGATTTGGGCACATAATTTCAAGGGCGAGAAATGGGTTTTTATTACCTCAGCCCAGTCCAACCAATGATCACCTCTAGGATCAACATAAGTCAATTTGTAAAACCATTTTCATTGGTGAGACTCAATTTTAAGTATTGAAATATAAAGCCGTCTCCCTTGGTAAAACCATCTCCATTGGTGATACCTAAACCACTTCTCAAATTAACAACTCATGTAAAGTCTAATTTTCCAATAGTGAGACTCCTTAAAGTATACTAATGTCACTTTCAATTTAAAACCTACCAAATCCATATTGAAAGTTTTTTATAAAAAAAAAAAAAAAAAAAAAAAAAATTAAAATAAAACTTAAATAATTTACAAAATATATTATAATATTGATAAGGGACCAACACTTTTTTACAAAGGATACCAATAAGTTGGTATCTAAATTTTGCAACTTTCTTTTGGACTTGTTAAGTTTAAATACCAACGAGTTCCTAAGTTTAAATACCAATTTATTGGTATCCTTCGCAAAAAATACTCTCTCTCTTAAAAAAAAAAAACTCTCTCAAGGCCTCAAGTCTCACCATTGGAGATGGTCTAATATTTTGTAACATATTTAATAACATTATTTAAAAATATATCAGGTCAAAAAAAAAATGTAGTTTAATTTAGTTCGAATTTCGAACTTGATCCAAACTATCGAAATCTAATTTTTAGATTTGATTTTGAGAAAATTGATCATATTGGACTTAATTACTATTCAAAACTTGATTTTAATTCACAGCGGAGTGAATTTGGCCCGAATTAGAATTACCAAATAAACATATCTACTACCTCCGTTAAATATTACTCCGTAGTTGCAACTTTATGGTATTATTTATCAGATATAAAATATTTCAAAGTTACAACTAATTTTTAACGGAGGTAGTATACCAAAATTAGAGAGGCACAGATATTCACGTTCTAATTTGTCAAATTTAGTGAAAAATCAAATGGAGCAAACAAATAGGACCAAAGGAAGTTTTAATTAATGCATAGGTACTGGTATACTAATGTGCTTAAAAAGTTATTAGAAATGATAGTTTTTTTTTTTAAATTTAACAATGGCTTCTATTTGCTGACACCGAGTTTGCCTTGCAAAAAGCTCAAGATAGACCGATTGATGAAGATAGTTGTAGGGAGTGTAATGAGCTCGAGAAACACCTTGATGAGTTGCAAGAAAAATATGAAGCTTATTGGCACTTGAGATTGAGAGTTGCGGAGGTTCGAGAAGGGGATAGAAACACGAAATATTTCCATCATAAGGCTTCCCAACGTCAGAGAGAAAATACCATCAATGGGCTGCTAGACAAGAGGGACGTATGGAGAACTGAGGAAGAGGAGATAGCTGCGATTATTGGTGAATACTTTGAGGGTATTTTCACAACCTCGAATCCAACGAGTGTCGACTTTGAGCAGGTTCTTAGCAAGGTGCCGATTTCAATCTCTCATTCAATGAATGAAATGCTCACAATGCCGTACACAAAGGAGGATGTTCACTCTGCTCTCAAGAAAATGCACCCAAACAAGGCCCCGGGCCCAGATGGTATGCATGCTATTTTTTATCAACGTTTCTGGCATATTGTTGGTAATGATGTAGCAAATTTTGTCACTGGAATTTTAAATGGAAACACTCTTCCGGAAAATGTTAATAAAACTAACATTGCCCTCATTCCAAAAGTAAAAGTGATATATTCAATTTATATAGTGTTTTACCCCCGTCCCACGGTCATAATTAGTGGTGTTTTTGGCTCTTTAGAGCCACTTTTATTACTAATTTGTGTTTTCTAGTGTTAGCGTAGTTTTAGTTGTATTTTACAGGAAATTGCACTTTTGGAGCATTTCCCGGATTTTTATGGATCAACTACGGAGGCTAGAAGGACACGGCCACTCTTGAAGCCCAGGATCGGTAAGAGCCGATGATTAAGGGCTCGGTATGAGACACCGGGGCTATTGGATCGATTGATCAAGACCCGATGAGGAAACTTAGATTGGGCCGAGGAATTTAGCCCAATCGAAATCCAAGCCTCGGAGAAGAAAGTCGGGCCCGATCGGGCAAGCATACGCCCGATCGGGCGGCTGCGCGCATAAAGACCCTCAAGGGAGAGACGCGCCCGATCGGGTGAGCGTAAGCTCGATCGGGCGCGGCATACCAGCAGCGGGCAAGGCAAAAAAGACGGGCCCGATCGGGCGGCCCTTCGCCCGATCGGGCGCGTGTTTTTCTCAGAGCTGATTAGATTAGTTTTAATTTTTGTTTTGAGGGATGTTTTAAGTACGAATTATGTACGTAACTTTTGGGGGGATTTTTTCTTCTTTTAGATTTTCTCTCTCTACTTAGGATATTTCTCTCTCTTAAATTCTCTCTCAACTTTTGTTCTTAATTACTTTCATTAATCCAGATTTCTTTTGGTAACAATTTCTTCTCTTTTAATTTCAGCTATTTTATTTACTTCTTTGATTATGCTTTGCTTTATTCATTTGATTAGTTTGGTTATGATGATGCTTGAGTAGTTTTATTTCTAGGGTTTATGGGGATCTAATAAATGATATGAAGGGGTAATTTTGTGATTGTTAATTATCAATGCTTGGTTAATTTCCTATTGATTGATTTAATGCTATGCAATTAGGTTTGGCCAGATTTAATTGTATGAGTTTAGTAATATTAATTCGAGATTCGACAGATGAGAATTGATGTTTAGGCTTAGTTTCAATAGGCAGACTAATTTATAAATGGTTAAGTCGAGATTCGACAGATGAGATTTAATACCGGTAAATTAACTCTGTGATTATAATACGTAGCGAAAGCCCTTTATAATCTGATTGATCAATGCTTGATGATTGCTTATTATGATTTACTCTGGAATATTGTTTATTAGTGAACCTATGCCCTAGGTCTTTTAATATTTGATTTTTCCCCTACTTTATTTCTTTCGACTTTACTCTTCGTAGTATAAGATTTATTCCCAAAAATATTGGTTACTTAGATAATTTAGATTATAATAATTAATTAGGAGTAGAAAGACTTGTTTCCCTGTGGAGTTCGACCCTGCTTCCCTATCTACTTTAGTTAGAGGACTTAGGTATTTACTTTTGATTAGGGGATACGACTTTATTCTGTCAAAAAGAACCTCAAAATGCTATGGAGTTCCGACCTATCAGTCTTTGCAATGTTATTTATAAACTTGTCTCGAAATGTCTAGTCATTCGGTTAAAAAATGTGTTGAGTGAAATCATTTCAAAAAAATCAGAGCGCTTTTGTCCCGGAAGACTAATTACTGATAATGCTTTGATTTCTATGGAGTGTTTTCATACTATGAAGAAGAGAAGCAAGGGTCGGAATGGTCACATTGCTATGAAACTAGACATGAGTAAGGCTTATGATAGGGTTGAATGGGGTTTTTTGCGCCAACTACTTTTGAAGATGGGTTTTGATGGAAGATGGGTTAACCTTGTGATGATGCTTGTTTCTTCGGTTATGTACTCCTTTGTGATCAATGGAGAGGTTTGTGGTGTAGTGACTCCCTCAAGAGGTCTACGTCAAGGTGACCCTCTCTCACCTTATTTATTCATTATTGTGGTTGACACTTTTTCTCATATGATTCAGAGTAAGGTGGAGAAGGATGATATTCATGGTGTGAAAGCGAGCTGAAAGGGTCCAGAAATATCTCACCTTCTTTTTGCAAATGATAGTCTCCTTTTTAATAGGGCAAACCGACAGGAATGCTTAAACATTGTTGATATTCTCAACCAGTATGAAGCTGCATCTGGGCAAAAAATCAATTATGAGAAATCGGAAGTGTCCTTCAGCAAAGGGGTTAGGACTGAACAACAAGAAGAGATTTTGGGAATTTTGAACATGAAGCAAGTGGATCGTCATGAAAAATACCTTGGTATTCCGAGTATTTTGGGGCGGTCAAAGCGGGGGGTTTTTGAAGCTTTACTTGATAGAGTTTGGAAGAAACTGCAAGGTTGGAAGGAAAAATTATTATCCCAAGCCGGGAAGGAAATTCTTCTGAAATCTGTGATCCAAGCGATTCTGACTTACCTCATGGGAGTCTACAAATTTCCCACTAAGGTAATTAGGAAAATTCATGCGGCTATGGCAAACTTTTGGTGGGGCCAAAGTGAAGGAAGGAAACGCATCCATTGAAGAAGCTGGGATTTCATGTGCACTCTTAAGTGTTTAGGTGGGATGGGTTTGCGGTGTTTAACGAAGCCCTTCTTGGTAGACAAGCTTGGAGATTGATGTCAAACACTAATGCCCTCCTTAGTCGGGTGATGAAGGCCAAATACTACAATAGCTCAGATTTCTTGGAATCCTATCTTGGCTATGGTGGTAGCTTCTTGTGGCGAAGTATTTGGGGATCGAAGGCTCTTGTGAAAGAGGGTATTCTTTGGAGAGTTGGCAATGGAGATAGTATAAACATATGGACTGACCCTTGGTTAGCTGATGATGAAGGTCAGTTTGTTACTAGTACCCCTTCGATAGAGCTTACAAAGGTTAAGTGATTTAATTAATTTTGAGTGCATGGCCTGGGATTATGAAATTCTGCAAGCACATTTTAATGAGCGTGATTTGAAATGCATACTTGCCATTCCCCTAAGTGCTAGAATCCCAAATGATGAATTAATGTGGGCTTTCTCAAAAAATGGCTTGTATAATGTTAAGACAGCCTATATGTTGGGTAAGGGCTGCGATCTTGATGATTTTCATCGTGCTTGGGTCGAGTTATGGAAGATGAATGTAATCCCGAAAGCTCGCAACTTCTTGTGGCGCCTTTTAAAATACCGCCACCTCACTGAGTTTGATTTGTGCCCTTGGTGTGATAGTGAGCCTGAGACATGGCAGCATACTTTCTTTGGTTGAAGTAGAGTACAGGACCTCTGGTTTAAGCATTGTGAAGAGATGAGGAAGGATGTGGACTCCCCGTCCCCATGTGACCTCATTGAAAGCTGGAAGGATTTAGAGAATGGGGTTAGAGTCCGTGGCATCTATTTGATGTGGGGCTTATGGCAAGACAGGAACATGAAAGTATTTCAAGGGAAGGATGCTCCAATTGATCTCCTTGTGGCTCATGTTCTATGTTGGACTAAAGAAAGCACCAAGATTGTTAAGGCAACCAAGCGAGCTGCTGCTGTTAACTCCTGCTCAAGCCCGAAGAAATGGTTTCCTCCCCCTCTTGGAACTATAAAAATTAATGCCGATGCTTCTGTGACTGAAGAAGGTTGGGTGGGATATGTTGTTGCTAGAGATGACAGGAAGGATGTCCTTTTCGCAGTCACGAGAAGAGTGCGCGCTTGGTGGCCTGTTGAAATAGCTGAAGCTAAAGCTCTTTGTGTGGCCTATTAACCTGGGCTCGAAGTATGATTACAGCTCTATAATCATAGAATCAGATTGCCAAGTTGTGGTCTCTAGACTAGCAAAGGGTGTCACTTACAACATTGATCTGGATTCAGTTTTAAGCGACGCAATAGCACAAAGCACAGTCTATGGCAGAGTTCAGTGGAGCCATGTGAGGCGAGATGGAAATGTAGTAGCACACAACCTTGCGAAGTTTATTCTGTTCCACCGAATGTAACCCCGTATGTACTTATGAATGCTTTGGCTATTTAATATATAAGTTTGCTACCCCGTCAAAAAAAAAATAGCTTCTCTTTAACTATAGTAAACTCAATATCATGAACAAGCGTGTCCCAAAAAAAAGATATATCATGAACAAGGTTGTCCAATTTGCATAGAAAGATAATTATAGATTCCAATTTACACAAGGGTTTTATGTAGATGATGGTCGAGTACAATGGCCAGGATCTATTGAACCTATAACCCCTATCATGTACTGAAATGATAGAACTTTAGATCGGCCTTACGTGAATAGCCAAACACTGACCAGCCAATTCACACGAATCTAAAACCTTCCAAACAAATTGATATCAGCAAATCAAAGAAATAAATTTCGTGATCATTGAACTTTAAAATAGCTTAAAAATACTACTTTCCAGTAACAAATAGAAGTGAAAATTCAAGTAAAAGCATTAAGAAGTCTTCTAATCCCTCATCATCCCTTAAAAACCCATTCATAAAACTGGATTTTGAAGAAACCTCGTCACACACCCCTTCCCACCTATAAAAAAAGTAGATAATAAGCACTCCTAATGAGGAATCAATATTACAATATTCTAACCGGATGAAGAACAAAAACATCTGGTAGCTCCTCCCTGTAAGAGCCCCTCCTGCAAAGGTCTATGGGCTCAAAAAAGAAACGTAAACCTGAATAAGAAGAAAAACCAGCCAACCCCTCGTAAAGAATTATCCTGAAGCAAACCCATTGCATAAACTTAGGCAGAACCAGGAGCAGTTTCTGGCTTCTCAGTCTCCATGGGCTCTGCATTTGGTGTCTCGTTGCTGTCATCCGCACCACCATCCACATTGGCATCTCCACCTGGAGAAGGAGCCTCACCACCTTGAGCCTGCTGAGGTTGTGGCTCAGGAGTAGCTGGCTTTGGAGGGGCTGGTTTGGGTTTCATCATTATCGGTCTACATAGCCTGTTATGCACCAATGCATTGTTAATCAGGCACAAAGAAACAAAATTATAGCACATCACATGCTTCATACGTAACTCTATGTAAATCAGCTACAAGCCTAAAACCAGAAATGTGTTTCCGAATAAAACAAAATCATTTTAAATTTCCCAAAAAGTACAATAACTCCTCCATATTGTAAATTGTAACGCACAATTGCAACCACTCAAAACTGAGCAGTGAGCAGTAGAAATAGATGCATGGTGATATCTTAGACAGTGAGATAAATAATAAACTCCTCTAAAAGAACTCAAACAGAAATAACATGAAGCATTTACCTGTCAAGCTCCTCGGCTTTCTTCAACACATCCGCTGACTTCAGAGCAGGAGTCGCATATTTAGGAAGCACATCCTGTTGCTGCTGCTTCTCTCCAAGCCATGCTTCTGCTTCCGCACAGGCATTAACGACCTAAAATCAATTCAAAAGGTCACAAAAACCGATTGTCTGAGGTAACATATGCGCGTCACAGTAGCAATAGAAATCCACGTATACTACCTTCTGTTTATCCGCAATATCAATATGGTCGAATCTGGTATCATTTGGCAATACAGCATTCCTATAACTATTGATACAATCGGCAAGCTGCTTGATAACATTTCCCCGGTCCATGTGATCCTTGTAACGTTCTTCAATCGGATCACCTTGCTGCAGTTTATAAACCATAAATGTCAGCAAAAATTTATAGAGAAAATTCCTTACCCTGAATACTAAAGGGAAAGACAACATTAGGAACTTCAATCACATAAATCCAGAAATCTTGCCTTTTTCAGCTCCTCAAGCTTTGCAACATAGACACTCTTGATTTCATCTTCACCATCCTCATACAACCAGTCTTCAACCTCTTGAAGTCTAGCAATAAACTCATCTTTCTCTGAAGGAGTGACAAACTCCTGGTATTTGTCATTAAGCTGGATACAATAAAAGAAAACGAAAATTCAGGCACGACATTATAGTTTGGGCATAAACAGTGATCCACCAAGTTACACCACGCCACATACCTTGTTTCTCATGTCGTAGACATAGGCTTCAACAGCATTCTTCCGATCCTTCGTTTCCTCCATCACACGATCTTGCAAAGCTAATTCAAACTCCTTTTCAACTGCCTTTTGCAAATCAACTGGTGACAAACCACCATGAACCAGCTCAGTGACTGGTACAACTGTTTTCTTAACCTTCTTCTTCATAGCATCAGCCTGTGAGAAAGACAACAAAACATAAGAGCCACAAAAAACACAACTTCCAAATTGCAACATCATGAAACATAATAGGAGTTCAACTGCAATAGCTTTCCACACAAAAACCAATCACTATGTTTGGATAGAGAGAAATGGAGGGAAAGGAAGAGAAAATAAAAGAAAAGAATTATCATCCTTTGTTTGGATATCTAATGCAGGCAGGGAAAGGGAGGGAATTGGAAAGATCCATTTTCCTTCCCCTTTTAATAAACCAAATCCCTCCATTGTTGTATAGATTTGGAAGGAAAATGAAAGGCCACCTTCTCCCTCTCCCTTTCACTTCACTATTGTTATCCAAACATAGTGAATAGCAAATCAACCATCTATCTAAAAGCATATGTTCAAAGAGCCTTAAAAGTTTCACAAATTTTATTTTGTTAATTGTGAAGCTCGACTCAGCGAAACAGAGCAAGGAAATCAACTTAATTAAAAAGCAAAGTTCATCATAATATAAAATAAATAAAATATCAGAAAAGGGTCAGCCTAAACAGCATTTCAGTATTATAGAGACTCTGAAGGCAGAAGACAAATTCACTAAGGTGCCACATTTTAAAAAGACAAATTCACCAAGGTGCCACATTTTAGAAAGGCAAATTCACAAAGCAAAATTATATTCATCACAAATCATGCAACCCAAAAGGCTACATCAAAGTCTAGACATTCACTTCTCTAACAATTGAGTTACATTGAATAGTTGAGCAATTTTGACTATAAACAATAAAATCTAAAGTGACTTTTTACTTTTTAGGAAAAACATAAATAGCTAACGCCTACAAGTCAATTTGCACTAAACGCCTGCGTAGAACCTGGACCTAAACGACAGAAGTGATAGAGACAAATACCTTGGCATCAGTGTCCATCTGCACTGGCTTATCATCAGCTTCAGACGTAGACTTCACCCCTGATTCAGGAGTACCATTTTCTGCTGCTGTTGCCTCCGCAGCACCCTTGGCATCTTGCATGTTCACATCAGCTTCACCAGCAGGAGTCTCATTTGCAGTATCATCAGTGTCCATTTTAGTAGTTTCTTTCACCAGAGGAACCTCAACTTCTTCCTCTTCCAAGAGCTGAAATAAAAAAAGAAATTCCACAAGTCATGTAAAAATGAAAGTAGACAAAACTTACATCACCACATTCACCAGTAATCAAATTAGTCGTAGACTCACCGTTGCTGATTCAATAGCCACAATTCCATGAAGATTCAATCGCACTCTGACCTTAAGCTTTGCACGATCACCATTACTTGATTGAATAGGGCCAATCTGTCCATTCCCCAGAAATATATAGAGGGCCAAAAGCATATTTAGAATAGCAGTAGAAGCAGGATTACCAACAAAAAATTGCGTGTTGTAATAAAATATGATAGCTACATAACAAAGTAGCCAAGAGTACTACTAACCGTGTAGGAACTAATCTTTGCAGGAGCCTGCAACTCACTGACATCAGCATACTGCACATCAACAGCAAAAGTACCTGACCGGAGGATTGTTACAGCCTTCAAACAGGGTATAGTACTCCCTTTGGGAATTACTGTTATAGTTTGCTGCCCCTCTGCAGCCTCATTCTGACCATCAGCAGCAACCCCTTTCCATGACAATGAAATGGGAAATGGGAAACTCTCATTAACCTGCAGCAGGGGAAAAAAGCATAAGAAAAGAGAGATAATATGAAAACAATCCAACACCAATATAAAACTAGCATTTAATGCATCCCTATAGGAGCCTTTTAAGCCACACATAATGATAATACATACTCCGTACAAAAATTTACAAAGTACGGCAGAGTACAGATGACACTTAATGAACAGATGACAGGCCAAAGGTCAGCTTCAACTTCATCACAACAATCTCATGAAAAGAGAAGTTTAAAAAAATGGAACCCAAATGTAGCCAAAACAGAATCGACACAATAAACACATTAGACCGCAAAAGAGTGTACAGTTTCAGCAACAGACCACCATATCCATTAAAAAAGACAAAGTGGAATGTAAATCTCTCACCTGAAATTCTTTGACTTTGAATGTAGGGCTGAGAATTGCACATTGTAATGCACAACCCTTTGCTACACACTCACTGGCATTCATTGTGCGGCGAGGATCCTTCCCAAAGAAGTCGGTCAAAATCTTCAAAACAGCAGGAATCCTAGAGGCTGAGCCTACCAACTCAACAGCATGAATTTGGTCAACTGTAAGACCTGCCTCTGCAAGAGCCTTTTCCAAAGGCTTCTTCACACGCTCCAAAATTGGTATGCAAATTTGCTCAAACTCATCCCTCTTGATGAAGCCTCTAACATCCTTCTCCTCCATAAGGCACTCAATGTTCAACGGCGCCTCTGGATTAGCACTGAGAACCTTCTTCAACTTCTCACATGCTGCTCTCAACCTGAGGCAAGCTCTAGCATTCTGATAAACATCAATCTTATACTCTTCCTTGAACTTAGCAGCAAAATGCTGGAAAAGAGCATCATCAAAGTCACGCCCACCCAAAGACCGGTCAAATGAGTGAGCCAACACTTTGAGTTGGGCTTTCTTGAAAGCAGCAATGCATACTTGCAAACTTGAATGTCCAACGTCCACAAATGCAACATTTATTGGGTCACTTTCAGGTAGATCTGTCTTGTAAATTCCATACGCCAAAGCAGTAGCCGTCGTCTCATGAATCAATCGCAAAGGATGGAGTCCAGCAATGGTTGCGGCATCTATCACAGCTCTTCTCTGAAGATCAGTAAAGTAAATCGGGATTCCAATGCAGCAATCAACAACTGCAGCATTCAAATTCTTCTCTGCTATGCCCTTCAAATTGGAAAACAGCATACCCAAAACCTGAGTCGGGGTGAATGTTTTGGTTTCTCCCAAGTACTTTACATGGATCAAAGGATATCCATCAGGCCCTTCAGTCACCATAAATGGCATTGATTTCAGATCCTTCTGGAGCTCAGGATCAGAAAATTGCCTACCTATTAATCTTTTAATCTGTGAGATAGTGGTTTTAGGGTTCATCATCGCTGATGCCGCTCCAGCTGTCCCAATGAACCGCTGCTTGTCACCAAAGCAAACAATTGCAGGGGTCTCCCGTTTAGATTCATCATTCAGCACAACGTCGATCCCTCTTTGCCTTGCGACAGCAACGACACAGCTCTCATTACCAAAATCAAACCCGACCACGCTCATCTTTATAACAATAAGCGATCAACCTGATGAAAACAAGATGCATAGCAGCATAGGTAAATGCTTTGTCAAAATCGGGTCTTCCAATTCACTAATCCACACTTAAACCATAACATCCAGAAAAACATGCAGAAACAAAATGCCGAAAGCCCGAAACACTAAACGAGCAAATTATCAATATAAAACCTTAATAAAAACTATCAGAAATTTAAGTAGCTCAATCCTTTCCTATAGACAAATGCAGCAACAAACACGCACTCAAAAGTTTCCATTTTCGACGTTTTCAATTCAAAAAATTCCGATTAAGTAAAACCATTTTCAATCCTTCACCAAGTAATCAGATATTACAAGTATAACCATCACAATGCGTTCATTAAAAGTTCATACAGATTCATGATTGTGAACTGAAACATCAATCTAATCAAATTCGAGCATAAACAATTACAAAATTACTTCATAAAACAAAAAATTACGACGGAAAATTATAATTCATACCTAAAACAATCTCAAGCAAAAAAAGCAAACAGATCTAAATTAACCAAAAACAAATCTGAATCTAAACAAAAAATCGAAAAAACTAGGGTTTATAGATGAAACTCACCTTAAAGAAGAAGATCTAATGGCGCAAAGAAGATCGGACGGCTGAGAAGAGGAGAGAGAAACGACGTGAAGAAAGGGGGTTCTGGAAAATCCCCTAAATAAGCACTTTGTTAGAGAGAGAAATGAGGTGGTGTTGTTGTAAGGCGGAAGAGAGAGAGAGTGGGGGAGATTTACAAGGGTTTTAAATATCGAACCAAATGAATGGTCAGGGGTTTATATGTAATTAACTACTTCGTGACGTCTCTAGAGAAAATGGTTTGTTCTAGAAACATCTTTTTGAATCTTAGAAGTATGAATGTATGATGCGTTTACTTCTGTTTTATTGGTGATTAGAGCGTTTAGGGGGTTTAAGTTTGTTTAGGCCCTTAGGGTAATTAATAGGAATATAGGATTGTTTATTAAATAAATGACTCGAGTTTTGAACCTGTTTTGAAGATCATGTGTGTGCTTTTTTTATGATGAGATTGTGTTTTGAAGACTGTGTTATAAATAGGGTTAAAATGAGAAAGGGTTTAGGCCCCGTTCTTTACAGCTGCTCTGATCTGCTTAAAATAATACTTAATATTGAATTATTATAATAATAATTAATATTTAATAATATTAATAAATAATTAATATTTATAATAATAATAATAATTAATATTGAATTATTAAATATTTAATAATAATAAATAATTAATATTTTATATTTAATAATAATAATTAATATTGAATTATTATAATAATAATAATTAATATTTAATAATAACAATAATAAATAATTAATATTTAAAAATAATAATAAATAAATAATATTTAATAATTATAATATTATTGAAAATTAATATTTAATAACAATAATAATAAATAAAAAAATAATATTTAAAAATTATAATATTATTGAAAATTAATATTTAATAACAATAATAATAAATAAATAAATAATATTTAATAATTATAATATTATTAAAAATTAATATTTAATAATAATAATAATAAATATTTAATATTTAATAATTAAAATAATAATTAATATTGAATTATAATAATAATAATAAATATTTAATAATAATAAATAAATAATATTTAATAATTATAATATTAATAATAATAATTAATATTTAATAATAATAATGATGATGATAATAGTAATAATAATAATACTTATTATTAATAATATTAATAATAATAATAATTGAATTTTTATAATAAAAATTAATATTTAAAGATAATAACTAATATTTAAAGATAATACTAATTATTAATTTTAATAATTATTATTATTATTATTAATTTTTAATAATAATAATAAAAATAATAATTAAATAATATTTAATAATAATAATAACAACAATAATTAATGATTATAATAATAATACGATCATATTAATAATAGTAGTTAGTAGTAGTAGTAGTAGTAGTAATAATAATAATAATGATAATAATTATTATTACTATTATTATTATAGTAGTAGTAGTAGTAGTAATAGAAATAATAATAATAATAATAATAATAATAATAATAATAATAATGATAATAATGATAATGATAATAATTATTATTACTATTATTATTATTATTATAGTAGTAGTAGTAGTAGTAGTAGTAGTAATAATGATGATGATGATGATGATGATGATAATGATGATAATAATTATTATTATTACTATTATTATAGTAGTAGTAGTAGTAGTAGTAGTAATAGTAATAGTAATAGTAATAGTAATAGTAATAGTAATAGTAATAGTAATAGTAATAATAATAATAATAATAAAAATAAAAATAAAAAAAATCTGCTCTGCTCTGCTTCAATCTGTTCTGCTCTGTTGACATCTGCTCTGCTCTGCCAAGAAGCTCTAAAGAACAGAGCCTTAATTGTTTGTGTTAATTTAAAATTTTTTATAAATTATATTGAGAATGAACAAGATGCTTATGATTTTTTGGCAATTACAGCAAATTCGTTGAAAATTTAATTTCCCGTGAATTGGATTTCATAGGTAATTTTAAATAGTGTTTTGGTTAATTACTTAACCATGAGAAGTTCTACTTACTAGTACAATAGGTTTCCCTAGGTAGTTAAATTCCTTTATTTTGTATGAAGTGGAAATTCCTTGAGATTTCTACTCCGTATTTCTCATAAATTTGTCAACCAAACAACATAAAAGAATTATAGTAATTCTTAGGAATTTTATTCTCATGATTTTATTATTTATTTTTCAACCAAATGACACCTTATTTATTTTTCAATACAATCGCATGGATTAAATAATAATCACCCTTACAATTATAAAGGAACTATATTTCTTTTCTAGCGATAAATCGAAAGATATTCCAATGTGTAAGATCCACTAGAAGATCATAGTAATTTATGAATTAAATCTTTATTTGATTACGTATGTTATGCATTTGTAAATTTAGATTTTCTTTTGCGTAGACTACATTTTTCTCTATCTACACTGCTAGATTTTGGCCTTTTGGTAAGTCTTTACACTACTAATTATAATATGATACGAGTACCGACCCCTTACTATGGCAACTAGCTAATTCATGGGTAAATTAACTAACTTTTTCTTAGACAGAAAAATACACAATATTTTTTTTTGGTGAAACTGAGGGCCAAGTCTCGACAAATGAATAAGCAAACCACACATGAATGAAACAAAAAAAGACTACAAAACCAAAGGCACACGAAAAAAAAAACAACTGATAGAAAAAAAAAAATACTTGCATCTGTCATGGGAATGCCACTCAACCCGAATCATCAAATAAAATGATACAAAGATCCTTCATGACCGCCTCAAAGATGCCTAGCCTTTTGTTGCAAGTGAACCCCACATTTAGTCAACCAATCGACTACTCTACTGTGATCTCTATAACAGTGTTTGATAGTGACTTCTCAACCGCTTCTCACGAAAAGGGTCTTACACTTTCAGATGAAATGAATATAAGGAGAGGTGGGAGGTGGGAGGAGTTGAACCAACCAACATATGAACCACCAATTATGAGTCCATATTCACTTGCACCTTATGATGCCCCCTATTCCACACTATCACCAAGCCTCGTAAAATCGACAATAACTCAACTCTAGTACATAACAATGAGTCAGCGACGACACTTCAAGGCAAGTAATTCATGTAATTTACCTCCACTGCCTTGAATAAACTCCACTAGCACCCACTAGCCCGAGGTTAGGACAATAAGAAAATTAACTATTTACTCATGGATCATTATTCTAGTGAGCTTGCATAAAATGCCCCCATGAAAGGAACATGATTTGTTGTTCGGTTGCCTTCTTTATAGATATGACGTGAGTTAATTGAAGAAAAAATATGGAGATCTGGTGTCTATGTCCGAGTGTGGGTCTTGTGTGTATGGTTGAATATGAAAATATTATACACGAATCCATAATGTACTTGATTCCACCTAGACCCATACCCTACCGGACCCATACTCATTGGAGTAGGATCCGAAAATGTATGAATAAGGTCTTGGACCCACAACCGCCTACTAGTGTTAGATAACAAAGGCTTTGTTTGGTTACATCAATGTAACACCCCCACATCTCCCTCTACGGAAATACTAGTATAATACGTATAATTATACCATAGAGATAGACTTAGGCGTATTACCGCCGCGTGATTACGTAAGGCTACTCAATCTTACTAAACAAAACAAATACTTTGCAACGGAAAACCACAATACTGTTCTTTTATTAATAATAGACTATAAATAGTAACCATTGTCATGAGTGCTCAAAAATAAACATAAAAACCAACATTTTCTAATCTAGGTGAAACCATTTCCGGGACTCTATATGCTCAATTATTGACTCCACCTGAAATTAGTCAACACTGCTTACTATTAAGGTAAACAGGGCGAACCAAAACAAAATAAGAAATACGGATTAGCAAAATATGCTAAGTATGATAAGTGCAAGATAATTAAACTCAATTTATTAGCAAACATACTTTTGAAATCAATTCCATCCTTTCTAATGATTTGACCAATAATTCCAACTCAAAATTCCAAAACCAATTTCAATAATCAATATCAATAGTCAATTCAATAACCAATTCCTCTTTAAAATCCAATTCCTTTAAAACCAATTCCTTTTAATCCAATTCCTCACCCAAATGTGCACACCCCCCAAGCTAGTCTCCTTATATTACAAGGTTATTCTTGAGGAAAGACCCGGTCATACAAAGTCCAAGGCCTTATCAATAAACCAAATCCGCATAGTGGGATTACCAACATGCTTGTAAATCATTAATAATAATAATTCAATAAATCCTCTTTAAATCCAATAATTCCAACTTTTAATAATAATAATAATTCAAACTCCTTTTTATTTAATTCCACATGCTTTTAAAATCAAACCTTTTAGACATGAATAATAATTTTAATTATTTAAAACATGATATAAAATCAATAATACTCAAGTTTAATTATTAAAACCGATTATTTAAACTTACTTTTATTTTATAAATCATAATTCATTCAATTTAATTCAATCATCATGAAATCATTCAAACATGCCTATTCAAACCAATCACTTTCAAGCTATCTAGCCACCTAATGTACCTTGATCCTTGCTTAGCAAAAATACACAAAAGGAACCTCAAGAATCTTGATCGAACATACCCTACAAATAAATATAACCTTAATCAATATAAGGTTAACAAATAATCACAATAATTAAATTAAAAACCCCCAAGTATATGTACATGAACCTTTTAAATTAATTTTCATAAACATCATTAAAAATCTGATTTTATATAATTAAAACCACTCATAATAATTTTTATAAATCCCCCATAATAATAATAATAATAATAATAATAATAATAATAATAATAATAATAATAATAATAATAATAATTGAATAAGAGAAGAGAAGAAGAAAAGATAAGGAACCAAGGAAAAGAGAAGAATTGGATTTGCGTTGGAAAGAATAGGCATAACTTGCAGAGGCTGTAACTCCTTTGATATAACTCCGAATTGCAAATTGGGTGATTCTTGAGCCTAACCTCAAGGATTTTTCAAGAGGAACAACTTTCTGTAAAATGTCGGTACCCCAAAAACTAACCAGAAGTGCCCGAAAATTGGCTTCAAAGATAAACGAGATGATTTGTGTAAAAAGAGGTGAAGAAAATAAGAGAATTGGTGTGAAGAATGTGAGAGGTATGGAGGGCTATTTATAGGCTAGCTCATGCAAGAATTAGGGCAAGAGAATGTGGGAAGAATTATGGCAAGTAGGGTTTATGGAATTACTTGGAGAAGTGAATGAAAGAAATATGGAAAGTTTTGATATTAAGGTGATTGTGTATAATAAAATATGGAAGGTATGTTTGTCATGAAAAATAATATGACAAGGAAGATTACTTGGGGAATAATCAAGAGGAATAAAGGTAAGAAAATATGATGATCAAATATTAAGAAGATAGAAAAATATAATTAAGGAAAATAATAGATTTTTGGGAGATAATTAAAAATACAATTTACCAAAATAATTTCCCCCAAAATAATACAAGAGGGCCGAAAATCTTGAGCTTTCCATAGCGCAAATTTTCGGATTCCCTTAGTAGTATTTAGGAAGATTTTTGATCGGTTTAAGGAATAAAAATAATTGTGTAAATAATATAGAATAATTAATTAATTAAATACCAATTATTCACCAATAATTAACTAAGAAAATCAGATTTTCTATACCTAGAAAATACGAAATCCCTAGCTAAATAATTGGGAATTTTCGGCCATCTAGTATAATTAATAAAATACAATTTTGCTTAAATTAAAATATCCGAAATATATAAATAATCCGGTTTTTAAAATAAAATAAATGGATAATAAATCTTATCCAAAATAATAATTAGATTTCAAAATACTTTTGGCGCCAAAATTCAAATATCATTTTGGCTCCAAATAATAAATTTACTAAAATACCCTTTTTATAAAATAATTCCTAATTTATTAATTAGAAAATACAGGGTATTACAATCAATTTTATGTAGGCACTCAAAATTCATAGGAAATACATTAATGATGTGTTGTTTGGTTAATAAACAAAGTGTAAAATGAAGGAAATAGAAATTCCTAGAAATTTCAATTACCCACAAAGTGGGAATTCGAAATTATAATTTCCCTAAAGCCAACCAAACAAAATAAAGCAATTTTGTAGGAATTTGAGGAGGAAAATAATTTCCCATGAACTATACATTATGAGAGAGTCCAGCTTAATATCTCAGAGATTAACATTTTAGTTAATTTCGTCTTACAACTTTATGCATTTATTTTTGTGCCACATCACTATTTTAATTTTATCATTTTAAAAGTAAAGAAAAAGATTAGAGTGTGAGAGGAGATATATTTACAGATTTATCTCAGAGAAAAACTTAAATTTTCTCATAAATTAGCCTATCTTGTGTGTAGTTGGCCACACCATGTGACTATTTATAAAAAGAACAAAGTAATCCATATAACTTTGATCAAATAACCCCGGTAATATTGATCGAGTAACCCTATAACACTGTTAGAGTAAGTGAGGGCCTGCTCTGATTTACTGAAGTGAGCCGAATTGAATTGAGCTGAAATGAATATTTTACGAGAGAAGGAAATTAGGAACTGAACTGAACTGATTAAAGCTGAATTGAAGTGAAATTAAGCTGAAGAGATTAGGCCCTGAGTAACCCTATTGACACTGACCAAGTACCCTATCACACTAATGAAATAACCCTATAATGGCTAGTCAGCTACATATAAGAGTTTGTATTCTTAAATTACCATGGGAAATTAATTCATATTACAACCAAACGAGTCATGTAGCCAACCACATAAAGTATAAGTATTTGTATTCTTAAATTACGAAGTACCATGGGAAATTAATTCCCATTACAACCAAACGAGTTATGTTGGCAATCCCATACACAAAGTAAAAATTTGTGTTCTTAAATTACGATGGTAAATTAATTCCCATTAGACCATCTCCAATGGTGAGACTCAAGTGAGTATTTTTAAGAGAGAGAGAGAGTATTTTTTGCAATGTATACCAATAAGTTGGTATCTAAACTTAACAACTCCAAAAGAAAGTTGCTAAGTTGACAAAAAGTGTGGGCATCTTGTCAATATTCTAATATATTTTGTAATTTATTTAAGTTTTACCTTTTTTTTTCTTCATTTTTTTAATCTTACAATATTTGATATTAAAAAAGAAATGGATTTGGTAAGTCATAAATTGAAAGTGACATTTGTATATTTTAGAGAGTCTCACCATTGGGAAATTAGACTCACATGAGTTGCTAAATTGAGAAGTGGGTATGGTATCACCATTAGAGGTAAAAAACAAGCAAAAACTTTTTGCGAAAATTGACTCTTTTTTTTTTTCACAAAAGTGACTTTTTTTTTCACAAAAGTAATTAAGCTACATATGCAAAACAGAGTATCAAAATCAACAAAAATAAACACAAAATTAACAATAGTTGTGAAAAAATAGTACAATCACTCAAACAAATCAAAATAATAAAGATCGACATCACATAACAACAAAATAAAAAACAAAAATAAAATAAAATGTACATGCATTTAGATCAACTTCATCAGAAACAGAAACAAATTTGTCAGCCAAAGAAAGGAGTCTCTCTCTTCCTTGGATGATGGCGTTAACATCAACAATGGCAACTGCTATGCCTTTGTTTGATTTGCAGGTTTCGAAGAGTTGTGTGGGTGTTTGAGGTTGTTGTGCTGGGGTTGGTTCTGGTGTTTGCTTCACTATGTTCGCCCAACATGGTACGGCTGATTCCAGTGGTGGTGGCGGTGTTGTAGCTGATTCCGGCGGTGACTCCATTACTTAGAGTTGAGGTAAGAGAGAAAAAATTGAAGTTCTCATAGAGAAAATTGGCAGTTGAGAAAGAAAGAAGAGAGAGAAAAAGGTTGCTGAACAAATCAGGAAAAGAGAGAAAATTTTTGAAGTTAATGTTAATGTTTTTCACAAATGTTATTAAATATTTGTGAAAACAAGTATTTCAATACTCAAAGTTGTGTCTCACTGTTGGAGTTGGTCTTACAAGTTTTACAACCAAACTGGGTCTAAAAAACTTCTAAAAGAAGCTAAAGCAAAGGTTTCGCTAAGAAGCCACGAGTCCCTGCGAGTCTACGACCTTGGTTAGTCCTTAGTCGGGACAAATTGGCGGGAAATTCCATATATTCTCAATTTAAGCAACTCCATTGCCCCCTCCAATTTCTAGGGTTTTTGTTCTCCGTGATAGATGATTATAAGCATTCCATTCCCCAAGTTAATAATTTTAATTATTCAATAGCAATGCCGATATACAACATCAGAGGAATCAATGTCGATTTCCCCTACAATGCTTACGATTCCCAGATCGATTACATGGATAAAGTCATTCAATCACTTCAACAAGTAAGCTTTAACCTTTTTCAATTCATTTTTCGGGGATAATTATTGCGGTACTTTATTTGAATTACTTGTTCAAGGGTAGAAATGCTGTAGAAATCATAGAAAATTTCGACATTGTTTTATTTTTTGAATACTACCCTATTCCGGATTTAATTGTCACGTTACTAGTTTAAATTACGACTGTCAATTAGTAATTTGGGATGCAGTGAGTATACCGTGTGGCGTTTTCGTGACTTTTAGTAGTCGATTGAGTGTTTGAGAAACTGAGTAATCTTGTTTGTATATAATGCTTTTGAATTTTTTGGGAATTAGTTAATTTGGCAAGCATCACGGTTCGAATTGCCCGGTTTAATGTAGTTGGATGTATTAGTTTTGTTGGTGGATGATCAAATGTGATTCATTGAAATTATGTTTGATATGACAGAAAAGCAATGCATTGTTGGAGAGTCCAACAGGAACTGGGAAAACATTGTGCCTTCTATGTGCTACATTGGCTTATAGGGCAAGTTTGGGTCCTTTTTCTTCTGGTCTATCTGTGAATAAAAACGAGTCGTCAGATAGCCAATCATCGCAGTCTGCTGGCTCATTGCTGCCAAAAATTGTATATACTTCTCGGACTCATAGTCAGCTACGACAGGTGATCCAGGAATTGAAGAAAACAAATTACAGGTGAATATGTTGAATGTATGCCTGATTTCGCTCTAAAGAAATTGTGACAATTTGAATCAAAGTCCTTTCTTTATTGTGCAGTTGTGCTGGCATAGATTTGTTTGCTTTGATCTTCACTTATGTGTACTGAGCTTTCTTCTTTGATATTTTCTTTTCCTTATTGCCAGCCGAGAAGTATGTTTTTGTATGAATGTCTTACAAGCTACAACTATAAGATCTATTTTTTTGATTTTTCTCCTTCTTGTTAATTTTAAAATTATATGATTTTTTGGGGAGCTTGGTTACTGCCATTTCATTAACTTTATTAATTAATTATCTAGTACTTGCAGTGTAGTCTTATACATCACAATATGCGCCACTGATTTTGGGCTCACTAGTTTTAATTTTTTACTATTCTTCAATAATATATTGTCGCACATTCATTTTCTTTGAATGTGTGGAACAGATGCTTAGTTGATTATGTTAAGCTGTATTATCATATTAGTATATGATTATGCTTTGTTTGATACATGAGTTCATTGTGCAGACCGAAAATGACTATTTTAGGATCTCGTGAACAACTTTGTATTCATGATAAAGTCAAATTACTTAAAGGGAGAGCACAAACCAATGCTTGCTCTTTTGCTCGAAAACGACGGAGCAAACATTATTGTAAACATCACAAGCTTACAACCGGTATTATCTTTTTCTCCCTTTATATGACATATTTTCATAAAGATAAAGATGATTGTTTTGAATGTGCATGAGAGAATTGTGAAAATGAATTACTCCTATCAACAAATTTATGCCCCATTGCCCTTGCCTCTCATAATTAAGAATTCTCTGTCTTTCTACCAAAAAACCCTCCTATAGTCTCTCCTTTTTTAACAGTTTATGTTTGGAAATCTAATTCTATAATTTATATGTAGGACATGTGGCATTTGATTCATGCCATCCTAATATAGTATACTATATACTTGACTACTAATTTTGGCCTAAGGACTATTCTACAAATTTAATATTAGAGCAATGAGATTGACCCTAATAAAAAAACTTTAGTTGGCTCATTGACAATGTCACCAAAGTTCTCTTTTGAAAATTTTCCATTCCATGTTCACGTTGTTTATATTCATTGGAGTTATTTGAAGTTAAGATTTCAGAAAGTGGATGAAAGTTATTTTGTTGTGCTGCATTTACAAAATTATAAGGCTTAAATCTCCATTGTTAAGGTTGTGCTTACATATTGTTCTCCCCTCTCATGACTTCTAATTCACATTTTTTTTGTTAATCCCCTCATGCTATGTCTCCTTGTGATTTATTGATGCAATGTCTCCTTGTATCTATGTCTTAATGATTAAAGTTTCCTTGTGATTTTGGTAGGTTTGTGGCATGTATTACACTAGTGAACCCCATTTGAATCTATTATTGGAAATTGAGTGATAATTGTCTCTTTGACGTTTCTGAGTTATTTTAAAGAAGTTTCTCTCTAGTTGGGCATAGATTTGTACATGATTGTCTCTCCTTGACATCTTATAGTGTCCGCACTTGTGTGTTTAACTTCTTTCTTTGGCAGATTTTGTCAAAAGCAATCCTCACATTGGAGATGAACCTATTGACATCGAGGATCTACTTAACGTTGGGAAAAGCTGTGGGCCGTAGGTGTTAATACTAGTATACTTATTTTTTTTCCTTGAGCTCCTACCCCTCCACCCCCTCTCTCGTATGAACTTAATGGTGACAAGCAATTGATGAGCTTTGCTTGTATGCTATTTTATTATTGTTGTTTAGTGAGATTGGTGACCAGTTACTTTTGTGTAGGTGCCCATACTATGTGTCACGTGAGCTGATTAAATCTGTTGACATATTGTTTGCCCCCTACAACTATCTCATTGAACGTGCATATAAAAAATCCCTTGGAATAGAGTGGAACAGCAGCATATTGATATTTGATGAAGCTCATAATTTGGTGAGTAGGATATCTTGTTTTTTGTTTCTGATGGAGGTTTCTGTTAAGTCTCCATAATTATACTACTGGCTTTGTCATTTTATTACTATTTACAACCTCCGTTAAATATTAGTTGCAACTTTGGAATATTTTATATCTCACAAATAATACCCAAAGTTGCAACTAATACTTAACGGAGGTAGTACTTTTGTATGTAATTATATTGTTCATTACAGTTTTATTGTGTGTATGCTTAATCATAATTTTAATAATCGTCTCTGTATGTATACCTTGCTTATGGCTGGGGCTCCAGGTAATTCCAGGCAGGTTAGAACCCCGAACCTAATCTACATAGTTTCTTGATTTTCTTCCTTACTCTCCTTTCCTTGTTCCTTCACACCCATGACCATGAAAATCTATCCAATCACCCAAGGGTGGGCAAATAAATTGTCCTTATGGTCTACCAACCAGCCACTCTGATTCTTATTCGCATGCTTTGATAATAGTTTTAATTGGGCTTTAATTGTTTTTTCGTAGATTAGAAAAGAGATTCATTGATATTCATGACAATGGATATATGCTCACTACTATGTTCATGATTGATTATTCTGTCTTATTCCATTAACAATGCTTCAGCCTTGTGGCCTGTGCAAAGCACCCCCTCCCCTCGTTTTCCCATAGAACATGCACCAACATCTGGTTTTCTTTTTTAATGATGTTGGAGGAATTTATTCCACCTCCCTCCTTGACTTGTTTTTTTCCTTCATTTTTTATTTTTTCATTGTGAAAATTAGGCAACAAGCAGTTAGGTGGAAATATGTTACAGTATTTCTTTGCCAGTTAACCCTAACCCCAACCAGACCCACCTTCTTTGCTAGTGAACCCTAGCCCCAACACAAAGCACCAGACCCACCCTCTCCCATCCCACTTGAATTGCCCTAAGTCACCACCACCACCACCACCACCACAAGTAGTCAGTTGTACCCCCTTTTCAGAGAATCCGCAAGCATACCTCTTCCCCAAATGTCTTTGACTCCCATCGTCATTGTCACCATTACTGTTGCAGTGATCAACCACCACATTTACTGTCACCGACCTCAAAGACACAATGAAGAGAGAGGGAGAAAAAGAGCGGAACCACCTTCGCCACCAAGTTTTGTCCTACAACGGGTGTGTTCGGTAGTAGCTTTTGAGTATCTTTTAAGTAGCTTTTAGTAGTTTGACCAAACTTAAATAAAAAGTGTTTGGCAATGTAGTCGTGTGGGTAGTGCTTAGTTGTGGAGGTAGCTTTTATCAAAAGCTATAATTATTAGTTTTCAAAAAGTAATGGTAGTTGATTTTTTTCTTTTCTGTTCTCTCTCTCTCTCTCCTTTTATTTCTAGTTTTGTTTTTTTTTTTTTTATTATATTAGTTTAGGAAAAAGTATATTTAATTTTACATTTTGACGGGCTAATCAACAACTACTTCACAGAACATTCATACTTTAATCATCTATCTTCTCAGCTAGTAACTTGTTGACAGCTAACTGTTATTCTACAACTAGCAGCTACCCGTACAACTACAGTTAGAGAAAGATCTATCCCTTCAAGTTTCACCAAAATAATCTGTGAACTATACATTTTCTTGTTTATAATTGATGTTTTTTGGGAGATTTCTGAAATTTTGGGTTTCATATTTGAAGAAATTCATCTCATTCTTGTGAAATAGAATTTGGTGTATGTGAACTTTGGTTTAGTAGGTGCTGCTTAAACAAATCATTGGGCTATAAATGTAAAAGAGTAGAGGTGGTTTCCTGGCGTACCATAGAATTCAGGTGAGCTTTGGCAGTGGTCTCATATCTGGTAAGGAGAGAGAGGTTGACTGGTTGATGATGTGGTATTAGCCTATTAGGGTATTTTTGTCATTTTCACTTGCTCTCACCTTTTCTTTGGTTTGTGTTCCTTTCTACTTGGTTGCAAGTTATAAAAAAAAAAAAACCCATATACCTTACATTTTTATGCAGTTACTCAGCCTTTTGCAGTTCAATCTATATCATTTTTTGACTCATAAAAGAGTGGAAAAATATGTCTTCTATGCTATCTCTATTGCTTAGGTTGAAATGGAAATTTCTTGCTTTCTTAGCCTGGCACTGCATCAAAATAATTTTGAGTAGCAGATGAGTTTGAAGTCTCTCTGTTGTGTAAAATGCAGGAAAGCATATGTTCTGATGCAGCGTCTTTTGACTTGCCTTCTTCATTGTTGTCTGCCTGCATTTCTGAAGCAAAAAGCTGCATTGACATATCTATCCAAAGAAGAGATATAGAAAAGTCCAGTGACAAGAGCTCTAATCCTGACAACTTTGCTATTCTTAGAGGTATTAGATCTATGACTGGTACTCTGGTAGTGCTTGATGTATGGGGTCTTTTGATTTTTTAATTTTTATTAAAACCTGATTATCATAGTTTTTCACTAGAATAAGTTTGTTTTATTTTATAAGGGATCTCTACTGGCCTTTGCCCTGAAATTGAATTTGATACTTTTGCTCTGTTGTTCAAACAGCCCTTTTATTGAAGCTTGAGAAGAGAATAGCTGAAGTGCCAATTGAGTCCAAGGAACTTGGTTTTACTAGACCAGGCCCTTATATTTATGAATTACTTGCTGATTTGAATGTCACCAGTAAGACTGTAAGCATGCTCACTGGAAATATTGAAGAAGCTGTTCTGCTTCTTGAAGAAGGTAAACAAGGAGCCTTTGTTAGTTTACGAGCTTGCATGATCTGAATTACTGACAATCGTATATATGTCCCTTCACCCTTGTCACCTTGTGTGGATATGCTTGTGTGCATGGATGCTTGTACTTCTGAGAATCCATGTATAAGCGTATGTGAAAACTGTTACCATTAACACTACCATATGTTGCTCTCAAAATCCATGTCTTTGCTGTAGATGCCAACGGAACTGAAAGTAAAGAGTCGCATGGAACCTCCTGCAAGTTAGAGACTTTGGGTGATATTCTGAATATGATCTTTAGAGATGGAGATACTTCTCATGCAAAGTATTACCGTGTAAGTTCTGCTATCCTTGATCTCTTGCTCCATTGTTTAATTGTTTTCCTTGTGAAAAGGGTGATGTCTGACAAGTCCACTTTGCGTAATTGCAGTTACATGTTCAAGAGCGTTCAGCAAGCGATTTTGATGCTAATAAAGGTAAATCTTCACGAGTTGCTTAAATCTGGAGTTTAAATGTTTTAATAGAAGAAATGAAGTTTGTTGACTTGTTCGTATGTTTAAGGGAATGTCATTTGATCCATTTATCACATTGATAATTTATAATTTTTAATTTGCATTATTAGTCTATTAAATGTCATTCTCTAAACAACTTTAACTATGTACTCCATACATAATTTCCAGTCTGCATTTTCAGTCAAGGTCTAGCATGAACAAGCCTGATGACTTTTCTGCAATCACTAGCCCCTGCACTACTTAGTAGCTTCGAGTACTGTTTTGTCGATTTACTCTGGTGAACCTTGAGTTAGAGATATTGATGCTTATTTGAAAGAGGGGGGATAGACTGATAGGTGGTGAAAATATGAAAAAATTCATGTCTACTCTACATTATCATGGAAATGTTGTCACTTGTCAGGGTCAGGACATCTTCTCTCATAGTTCAGCATCATTAACACTGTTTATAAACTTTGACTCTAGTTGATGTGATAGCTGTTTTTGTTTCATAGCTCAAATGAGTTAAATTTGGTTTTTTATTTTCTTTACTTATAAACTTATTATTATCAAGCTGGAGAAACCAAATGTGCAGGGTTGCAAACTCTTATTCTTGGTGAATAATACTAGGAGACTTGGGAGATTGTATTTCTATGCTTAAGTGGTTGTACGCTCTCCATCCCCAAAATATTCTTTACATTATATTAATAATGTTGAACATATAGCTCAGCAATTACGAAGATACTCCCTCCGTTCCACGGAAGTTTTTCCCATTTATTGTAGATACATACACTTGCATACCAATGTTGAGGTTGAGGTGGTGTAGTGGCGTTGCTGCCCACCTCGTACCCTTGAGGTCTAGGGATCAAACCTCGTGGAACTTATTTGAGGGATTTCTCTTATCCGAGTCATCTACCCCCTCAAGCGAGTCCCCCATTCTTCTTATCCTAAAAATATCCCCCATTCTTCTTATAAAAATAAAAATAAAAAAGTTATCATCATAAAAAAAAACATAGTCTCATACCAAGGAAGATATATAAAGTAATTTAAGTTGGTATTTGTGGTTACTTTTTGAGGAGAGAGATACAGTGTAATAAGAAATGTGGTAATAAAAAAGGCCCAAAGTGGGGTAAATTTATAGTTTTCTTTTGGCAAAAATGAAATAAAGAAAAAGTGGGAAGAACCTCATGGATCGACTTTAAGCGGAAAGTGGGAAGAACTTCATGGCGCGGAGGAAGTATTGTTCAAAGATATAGCTGAATTAATATAAACATATAGCTCAATGGTAATGTATAATTCATAGTTTATGGAGATATAGGTCATAGTGTTTTTAAAGAAGACAAAATTTCAGCAGCTGAAGTGAATGTGTATTTCAAAAATGATGAGCATATTTGTTATATTTGAACATATATGTTCATAATTATTGAACTCTATTAGCATGAGGGACAAGAATGCACACACCGTGGTCCTAGGTCCATGCTATTATTGGTCTTTAATTAGCTTTTTTCTCTTGACATCATGACCCTTCCATAGAGTATTTTCTAATTTTTTTTTGTTCCTAAATCTCCAATTACTGAAATACCATGCCTTCTAAATTTCAATTGAGAGAATTCCAAATATATCTTGGCATATTAGATGATTGTTTTTGTGATCGTTGGGGTTCATTGTCTGACAACATAGAAGTAATTTCTTGCTAGTTTACATGTTCCAATTCTCCTATTTTCTGAGGAGTGTTCTTTGTTTGAAAAAAGTGCTCACTTATTTTACGGTTCAGGTAATGTGTCTGGTGCTAGGACACTCAGTTGGTGGTGCTTCAATCCAGGAATTAGCATGGAAGACTTCTCCAGAAGAGGTGTTGGATCAATCATTTTAACATCAGGAACGTTGTCTCCCATGGATTCATTTGCATATGAGTTGAAGCTGTAAGTTGGGACTGCTGGTTTTCTATGTTACACTACTACTATGTTCTTAATAGCTCTCTTACCACAACAAAATGTAATTTTCTCTTCATATCAGGGAATTCCCCATACGACTGGAGAATCCTCATGTTATATCGTCAAGTCAGATCTGGGCCGGAGTTGTACCAGTGGGCCCATCTAATTATTCTTTCAACTCTTCTTACCGGACTCGTGATGTCTTAGAATACAAACAGGAATTGGGGAATGCCATAGGTATGCTGGACTGAATATTCTTCATTTGCCCTTTTAAAATTTGATTGACGATACATTTTAAGGCGTATTGTGATTATAACCTCTGTGATTATAACCTTTGTTATGAGTTATGACTATGTATGGGAAAGATATAGTATGTGAATGATAAGAGATATCATGTCTCTCTATTGTTTGAGGGATCAAGATTAAAGAGAAAGAAGAAAAATTTATTGTGGATCTCATGTAGATGAAGTCTGGCTTGTATTTGTCATACTCTGTGGCTTGAGAAATGTATAATATGCACTTTCTCTTTTGATATTGCTTGTCCTCATCTTCTTTAAGGAAAATATAATCTGGTCTCGGCGCAGGACTGTGACTCAATTTCCATATACATTATGTTCTCTATGTGGTCAACATTGCTTTCTGGCTGTTAAGAGATTGTAGAATTTTCAAAATGGAAGATCATCATGCCCGCATGCCGGGCTGTCTTTGGCTGACTCTTTCTACTTTAGCTTGGATGTTTGCAAACAATATATTCCATGGGTTACTGTAAAGATACATTGATTCAGAGTTGATTGGCCTATAGTTCAACTTATTTTTTGTTTACTTATTTATCGGAAGTAGCTTATCATTTTGATTGTACACAATCCCAGGCCTATAATATTTTATATGCCTTGTAGAAGACCAAGGCTTAGATTAGTTAAATAACAGACCTATTCACCTGTGGCATCAGTCGTATATCTTAGAGGATGAATCTAGTTTTTTTCAGAGAATTCAGAAGCTATGTTCAGTCTTCTATGGATGTATGATAGTAGCGAGAGAACATTAAGACCGTAGAAAAGAATGAGAGTGAAAATTTGTTTTGATAATCCTGCAGGATACTACATTATGGCCTTTTTTAATTAACCTTTCCCTGTTGAGCTGTAGTAGTAGCTCAGCTGGTTGGAGCTCTGCTCGAGTTCTTGGACATCCTAAGATCTGGGCTTGTGCTGTGTGTGTGTATGTGGTGGATTTGGGGGGTGGGGGGAATATTGTATCATTTCAGTCTTTATGCAGTGTCAAAGTTTTTTATAATTCCCTTTATCTGTTGTTTCTCACATTTGTGTCCTACTGATTCATATTGCAGTCAATTTTGCTCGGATAGTGCCCGATGGCCTACTTGTATTTTTCCCGTCATACTATATCATGGAAAATTGTATCAGTTGCTGGAAGGATCATGTAAGAAATTGGATAAGTTGTTTTTCCAGAGTTTGTGTTTGATTGGATTTCATTGAAATGATTTCACATTAAGCTTTATTTTGCTAGTCTCGTGGAAATTTGGCTAGTCAAAGTACTATATGGGAAAGAATTTGCAAATTTAAACAACCTGTGATTGAACCTAGACAGTCTTCATTATTTTCTACATCGATTGAGGTAACTTAACTGTTCAGTTTCGTCAATTGGCTTCCTTTCTTATGCCATTTTCAACTTGTGAACCTGATGCAATGGTATCAATTGCAGGATTTCACATCCAAGTTAAATAATCCATCTACATCTGGAGCTGTGTTTTTTGCTGTTTGTCGTGGCAAGGTACAAAATAAGAAATAGTGATGATGTAGCTCTCAATGCTATGATGTTCACTGGCACATTGAATTAAATGATCTAGGATGCTTGATTATGTGATATATGCTTCCATGCAAATAAATTGACCTGGAAATTTGAGAAGATGAGCCTAAAAATCATTGAGTAAAGGGAGGATACGGATCAAAGGCGTTTCCCGTACCGGGGAAGTATTGGGTACAGGTATGGCCTAAATACGTCCCTGGTACGTCTCACTGAAAATGGGTACGGCTAACTTTTGTGAGTATGGAGCGCGTGATTATTTGGGACCTCTTGGGGATGGCGCAGACCGTCAATCTTCCGCCCCCCTTCTAATTTTGAAATTTCAGCCAATCAAAAAGATATAGGAGCCAAAAACTTTTCTACGACTGGAAGATCTAGGGAAGCTGGTGGCCTGGTGGTATTGGCAAACCCCTAAAATCGGGAAACCATACTAGTTTGAGGAAATCATACTCGTATTTTATGTACTAGTACTACAATGCGTCAGACAACATAAGAAAGATTAGTTAATTTTGGACCTGAGCCTTTTCATTCGCTGGCCCAACTTCAATTTCTTCAGTCTCTTTTTCTTCTTTATGCTTGAAGATGTAGTTAAATTTTGTACACATGTTATATGTCAGAAGCACATTGCAGGTCTGGACTATACTTGCAAGCTGAGCCATTTAGGTTATCTGGTTCAGTATCCAGTAATGAAACTTATATCCTTGAGTCTTTGGAAGAAGTGTGCTTAAAGAAATTTCCAACTCCGATTATTAGCTTTAAACTTTATTTTGGCATATTGCTGTTATATTTTCATGTTTAAGTTGAAAATGAACTACAGCTTCTTCAACTATCTTTCTTGTGTTACCATGATTTACAGGTCAGTGAAGGATTGGATTTTGCAGATCAATATGGGAGAGCTGTGGTTGTTACTGGATTGCCATTTGCCTTAAGAACAGATCCTAAGGTTCAAGTCTATTTATATTAACTTCCAAATGATGTTTAGTATTTTAGTATCAATTACATACTGTTGATGAAGTCATAGATTACTCAACTTTCTATCGATGTTTGGTAAAGAATAATTGCATGCAGTTTTGGAACTGAGAATATGGTGGTTCATATCATCTCAAACATGACCTTTTTCTCTTTGATTGTTAACGTCGAGAATATATTTAAAGTATGTTTTATTAATCACAGCAGGTTGTCCTCCTGTCTTTACTTCCCCAAACCAGATTTGTGATAGTCAACAAAAACTCATTCACCATTGAACTAAAATAAGGCTGTCACTTTACGTAATAGCTGTTCAGTAACAGAATTTAGGATTTCCATTCACGGCATGCTGTACTTAGTGTATTATTAACTTGTGTTTAATATTATGCATCATAGACTGTTTTTCTATATCATATTGCAATGATTTCAAAGGAAAAATATGAATATCTTCTTGGACACTGTAGTTGGTGCTGAATCAATAACATATAGTAAATGTCTTTATTATTGACCCATAATTTTCTCCACTTATAGAAGGTCAAACTGATACAATAAGCATTGTGATGCAAAGAGCTTTGCTTGAGAGATAGTAGGAACAATAGAAATGTATTTATTACCTCTGTTTCATATTGTGTGCTACAAATGAGTTTGTATGGACTCCTTGGCAAAATTAGTTTGTGAGTGTTGAATGAAGAGAGGAAGATAGAGATGCATGTGATGAGGTGAGAGATGGAAAGAAATGACAACATAAAAAGGAAAAAAAAAAAACATTTGTCGCACATAATGTGTAGAAACCGTTTCTAGTAAATATTGCACATAATATGAAGCGGAGGTAGTAATTTGAGAAAATACCCCCTGAAAACTCTTCCATAGTAGTAATTGGAGAATGTGTACACGCAAAATGAGTTTGAAATAACTTAGTACTGAGAGTCTGAGATGTAGTTTATGCGGAATTTGTGGGGTGGCTTGCACAACCTTTTTACTGCGATTAAAGAGAAGCTGGCTCTATTAACAGCCTTCATCTTAAATAAAAGAACCAAAAATCTAACATACCTCTCATCGCTAATTCTTCAGTTTCTTAATTAAGAATTTGTATGGAGATTAGATTTTGCTTTTGAGTAATGTTGGGCATGTTACTCTAAATATATCTCGAATTTGATTTGCATGTGATGCCTAGTATATTGGTTCAACAGATTGATTTCCACTAATCTTCTTTGCTGTTTTGGGTCTGATTCTCTTGAACATAATTGTTGATTTCTTTTAATTCCATCTGTGATACATAATTGAATAGTATGGCCTTGAATATTCCAGAATGGTCAATCCAAACATATTAGAGGGTAACAAAATTGTGTGGTATTTATTTGTTCTTCCCTTGAAATTTAAGCTACTCCTATTTATTTATATGGTTGGTTACTTTCATCGTTTGTTCTTGTTATTGGGTCTGAAGTTCTTCCCACAATATGTTAACTGTAGGTCCGACTTAAACGTGAATTTTTGGATGAACATGCACGGGATCAAAATACAGGTCATAAGGTATGTGGATGGAGCATATAAGGTTGCTTCTGAAAAGGATTTTCTTGCTCTTGCTAATTGAAGATCTTCAATGGCAGCCTCTAACAGGAGAAGCATGGTATGATCAACAAGCTTCTCGGGCTGTAAATCAGGCTGTTGGACGTGTAATCCGTCATCGGCATGATTATGGAGCAATAATATTCTGCGATGAAAGGTTTACTTAGTACCTATTCGTTTTGATGAATTCTTTCCACTTTTGCCAATCACAGTAAATAGTGAATCTGCTATGTTACCTGAAGGTCTGTGACTTTGTGAAAGTTCATTTTTTTTTTGCAAGATAGGTTGCTACGCCGTTTCTTTGTTATCAATTTCCTAAGCATTAACATTTATTATCCGAGTTCTTTTGTCTGTCTGTCATATCAATTTGCTTGATAAAACCTGTTATTATTATTTTTTTTTCTTTCAGTGTGGCAATTGGGTGTAATGTATTTTATTTATACCACTGAAAAATGAAGCTCATCACAGTACTTACCTATTCTTATCTATAACTGAGTACAGTCAGTAAGACATAGTACGTTCATTATAAAACAAAAAGTCTGTCAATAGTGATCATAGAATGACAGCAGAAACCTGAGCTACTTAATTACGTAGTATTTCCTGTTTCCCACATAATGCCATTCATGCACAAGCGGAGGGATGAGAATTAAATTCTTTTGGTGTCCTCAGGATATAATCTTCTACTTAATACCACAAATTTAAGAAAATACCTGCGATTCCATAAAGCAGAACTGGATCCAGCTAGACAACACCTTTTGACAACTTAAACTCACTGATCTGAATAGATGAAAGTATGAAATTTCAATCTCAAATGTCCTTTGCTCCTCTCCTTATACATGCACCACTTGATTCCTTGCTCAAGGTGCCAAGTTTAACTGTCCTGTGATCCTAGGCAACTATTTTTTTCGTTTCCTAGCCACTGGAACTTCTTTTCTTATATTCTGGAACTCCTGACTATGATAAAGTTTGTAGGAGAAAGAACTTTAGGAAAAAATGGAATCTTTCTTTGAGATGAGACCTTTGGAGGAGTCTGCCGTTCCATAGTGCTACAGAAGGGACACTAGGATTCTAGCAACTCTTATTGGTAAAGGAGCCTTTTATTTCAGTCATGCAGCTGTATGCACTAAGCATCACCTTTTTTCAAAACCTGTCTTGTAGAGCGACTTTAATCCAAAGCTGCTTCCTCTCCCCAATTATCTTGAATATAGCGATTGTGATGTCTTGATGTTCATGCTTTCTGTGTTCCCTTAATTGACCCATCCGAAATAAATATTGATCTATACCTTACTCAACCAGCCAATAAGTAATTGTAGCAAAGTAAAATCTTCTTGCTTGACTACAAATTTCCAGATAGTGACATTATTTCATAGCACATCATTATCTGTGAGCGTCTAAACCCTCTCTTTATAATTGCTTCATCTTCAACCGTAATTATCTGATTCCCTAATCCCCTCGCGAACTGCAACTGATGAAGGAGTATAAATACATGGAAGTGGTATATTTTGGCCTAATTTAGTTATAATCGGTAGCAGTGTATTTGCACACAATCTTATACTGGAGAATTAGCTATCAATTGATTCCGGACCGTTGAACCCATTTTTCATTGCTTTCCTACTTCCTATCCATGGGAACTTGCTGTCTTATCTGGCTGGCCATGTATTTAGCATTTCAGGTTGGTGAATAGGGACACTAGGATTTTTATCCCAAAAGTTTATGTGATCTGTTCAGTGACTGACTAACTGGTCCTGAATTTCTGCACATCTAAGGTGAAACAAGAGGAAGAGTAAAAGAAGATGGAAAAGATAAAATGCAATAAGGTGAATTCAGGATTATGAATTGTGGACTTGCTAATTATGAATGACAATCTTGTCTGATTTAGTCATAAGCTTTTCATGCTTGTGAGAGCAAAAGAGCACATAATAAGATTTTGGCTTCTCTTTTGAGCAATTCTACTTTTGCTTGATTGGACTATGTCTTAGACTATTGTGTAAATTGAGTAGCACTAAAATATGTAAATTAATGCAAGAAAGTGTAACTTGGAAGTCACGTGTTTGTACACAATATACTCTTATTACGCAAAATTGAATTTGATTAGCCAACTAGTGATCAAAGTTTTGGCTTAGTTGATGGTTAATTTTTTAGTTTCAAACAGGTTTGCATCATCACATCGTCAGGCTCAAGTTTCACGTTGGATACAGCCTCATATCCAGGTGCATTTGTGAAGTTCTTTTTCAATCTGACGTACAATAGGGAAGATTTTCATTTTCTAATTCTGGTCTTTCTAAAATTTGCGATTTCATGTTGCAGTGTTATTCCAAATTTGGGGATGTTGTATACTCCTTAACCCGGTTTTTTCGTGCTGGAGCTCATCTTCCTGTAAAGGCTGAGCCAGTTGAAGTTGTTTACAACGGTTAAGTATTTTTATTGGTGATATTTTTTCATGTAAATTCTGTTTGTGACGTATTAATTTATTGTCCTATTCACGGCCATCTATGTTGTTTGTACTGTTGTGTCCTACAACTGCAGTTTTTCTTAAGTCTGTTAATTTGCAATCAGTTACTCTGTCACTTATGCCCTTAGTATCTTTTGTGTCATCACATGGCTGCAAGAATGAATCTTTTTTTTAAAAATTATTTTATCATGCCTTTTATGCCACTGTGAAAGATCACCAATCAAAGATCATACTAAATAATAAGTGTTCATTTTCTTTCTGCGACTTAATTCACATACAACAACAACAAAACCTTAGTCCCAAAATGATTTGGGGGCGGCGATTTAGGGCCTATTCACATTTACTAAGCTGAACTGAACTGAAGTGAATTGAATAGAGCTGAAATGAATATATGAGAGAAGGAAATTAGGAGCTGAACTGAACTGATTGGAGCGGAGCGGAGCTAAACTGAACTGAACTGAAATTAAGCTAAACTGAACAGGCCCTTAATTCACATCTTTGAAGGAATTGTAATTTTGATATATTTTGTTCATAGTACCTAACATGAAGAATTGTCAACAAATTTGCTAGAATAATACTGTACTTTGCAAGATACCCCTGCACACTCGGTCACTTGCTGAACTAAAGATATACTGGTGTATTGAGGTTTTTTTGGGGGGAGGCTAAGTTGTAGATTGGCACTTGCTCTGTGTTGTTGCAGGGTTATTGCCTCTTCTATGGAAGTTGAAGAATAAAAAGAAGTATTAATATAATGACCCAGAGACTTAGGTTTAAAGTACTGCAGGTAGACATTAGGAAGCAAGTTATATTACTAACGGAACCATGGAAGGGAAGGCTGACCCAGAGAGAGAATTTTATATGGGTTATATAAGAGAGCTCTCAATGATGTTTCTGTGATTTTTGAATGAATAATTTATTCATTTTTTTTACAAAAATATATTATCGTGTTAAGTTGTTGACTTTGCATATTGCTGTACAGTAGACCATGTACTATTGTACTCTATATCACTGGTTACAGCAGGACTATAGGAATAATGGTTGAAGCTTGACAGTTGAAATCTTTCTGCAGGAAAAGCATGCAGCGAAAAGGCCTCTCTATCTCGTGACAATTGTTGTTCAGAAATGAAATTCAAAACTGTGGTAAGGTTGCATATTGCATGATCTGGAACATTCTGCTGGGACATGGATATGCTGTTAATGAATCCTTTTCCCACTGACTATTCCACTACATTTTTGGAATTTTTTGGTAGGCTGTGGATGAAGAATGCTGTATGGTGTCATCATCTGCCAGAAACAATGCTGAGAGAGGCAAAAGTGAAAGGCAGCTATATGAATTTCATCCTGCTAATCGATCGTCCCTTGCGCGTCAAAAGCAAATGCAACCGAGTATCTTACTTGGGAGTGGAAGCAAGCTGCGTCCTTCTGGGACAAGTTATAGGCATTTGACCTCTGAAATAGTTGACTTGACGAGTGATGTTTCATCTAATCGAAATCTAGATGTTGAATCGATTGTTAGTTGCTCTTCTAAGAGAAAGGGAGTTCATGAATTGAAGCCTGACAATACGGAGTACAAAAAGGCTCCTTGGGAGATGACCTCTGGTATCAAAGAAGTGAAATTGAAAGACACTGTGCTAAGAAATGGCTATATGGAAGAAGTAAAATGTCCAATTAGTTTGACTAAGAAATTGAAAAGCAGCATTGCTAGTCCTTCAATAGAGGTTGGTGGTAATATGACTGCACAAGCAACATCTTCCAGCCAGGCAAATCAGGGTACCCTTTCTTCATCTTGCCAGAATGATGAAGCTAAGGGACATAATTTTTTAGCTCAGGTAATTGTCTCTGCATTTATTATGGATACTTCCAGATAATGTCCTATTCATTTATGATGCAAAATTGTTCGGCATTCTGAGCTACTGAAGCAGAGATATGCCTTTCTGCCTGTCTATGAGATAATCAGTTGTACTTGTGATACATAGTTGCTGGATACGTAGCCCTTTATTATTCACCTTAATAGACAATTATAGGGAAACTTTATTCAGATAAGATCTAACAAGCTCAATTCACAACTGAAAATGTCAGATAAGCTACAAGGGGTTTTTAGTATATATGTGTAAGATGTTGGAGATAAGAATTATCTATCATTAAGATATTGGACTCATTATCAGATGAATTTAGCTGTATAAAACTATGAGACTTATCTTCCAGGCTTCCATCATAAGTGCTAACTTTTAAGCAGTAAAAGTAAGTAAACTAGTTTTGTTCCTTCACCCACCACCCAAACCTTTTAGCTCATTTAAATGAAAATTAATCCAGGACTGGAGTTGGAGGTGGTGATTTCCTTTATCTAATATCAGGTTATGACTTCTCCAATTTTATTACGTAGGATGAAATAGAACCCGTGTTAGAGTCTGCATGCTGTAGCCTGAGTGGCTTAGCAGCATTAATGAATTAGTGGTATGATAAGTTTCAAGTGATGAACTCTTATGTTGCAACTCTTTGACATGCAATAGTGTTTTTTTTTTTTGTTTGGCTTGCATTTTTAAAAGTTCGGCAATGTAAAGGAGGATTTCCTGTTTGCTTTGTATCGTTTATCATGCTTTATTGCAGGCCAATGCTAACCATTGGTAATATCCAGGAATTCTCATGTTTTCTCTACACAACAAATGGGCTCAGAGCTGTTATTAATTATTTGGTTTATGATCTAAAATGGAATAAATGCTCAATGCAAATGCTTTCTCTTGACCTTGCAGGTCCAACAGAAACTTAATGAGTCGGAGTACAAAGATTTTGTCGGTTATTTGAAGGCACTGAAGTCAAAAACTATGAAAATAGGTTCTGTTTTGCAATCTATTGCAAAACTGTTTTCTGGGCAAGAAAGGCTCTCTCTTCTAAAAAGGTAAGCCCGTCCTTATGTTGGCAGTGTTGGAATCACCTTCCAAGTACCATAACACTCAAGATATCTACTGCCCATGTTCCGCACACACACACGCACATGCACACGCACACACGCGCGCACACACACACACAGAGCTATATGTTGCTGATACCTTTCACAAGATATCTACTGTGCACGCACACACGTATAAATGTATAATTGTTTCCCACCATTAGGATCAATACAGCAGAGGGAAATCGTTATTCACTCTCTCATTTTATTATGTTGAAGATTACTTGCTACATGCTCAAACTGTATGCAATAGTCAGCAATACTGACGGTCTTGAGTGTTTATCCTCTCCTTTTTGCACTATCTCTGTTAGGGGTGAAAGTGAATCGGTGTAAAACCGAACCGAACCGAAAAACCGAACCGAATAAGGAATGTGGTTCGGTTTTTTGGGAGGGTGGTTCGATTTCGGTGTCAAAAATAAAAAAAAATCGGTTTTCGGTTCGGTTTCGGTTCGGGAAATTGTAAAACCGAACAAATCCGAACCAAACCGAATTATAAGCCCAATCCTACAAAACCCCTGGCCCAAAACTAAATACCCTAGGTATATAATGAAAAATAAGAAAACCCTAATCACTCTCAGCCTCCCTCTCTCTCTTTCCACCCTTTCTCTCTCCTTTCCTCTTCTCCTCTTTCCCGGATTTCGCCCAATTGCCCATTCTCTCTCCTCTTCTTCGCTTTCATTGTCTCATTCTCCTCTTTTCTTTTCGTTTTTCTTGTCTCTCCTCGCCACCATTAACGAAAACATCGAGCTTTTGATTAATAAATTCCGAATTCGCTTCACCATTAACGAACACCATCAACTATATTAAAGGTTTTGATTTCGAACACCATCAACTAAAGGTTTTTCATGTCAAATTCGACTATGAAAACTCTAGATCTAGAGTTTTCATGGTCGAATTTGACCATTAAAAACCCAAATTCGACGTTTTTTCGGTGGAATGTGAGGTTTGTCCTCTTTTTCTTTCTTTTAATTTGGTTTGTGTTTTTTTTTTCTACTAATTTTTGTCCAATTTTTTCTGATATTTCGATGATTTTTGTTCCAATTTTTAGTTCAATGAAATTAGGGTTTTATCTTAAATTTTTCGAAATTATAGCAATTCGATATTATAGTAATTATGTCTAGGAATGTTTGCGGATCTGGGTTAAAACTTGTTTTATTATGTTTGTATAAATGGGTTTGGTTTGGTTTTAATTGGTGTGTTTTGGTTTGGATTTTTTTGCAAAATTTGATGTTTATGATGTTTGATATGAAAATTCGGTGCGATTCGGTTTTTTTTTAAGAAAACCGAAATTTAGGTGGTTTGGTTTGGTTCGGTTTCAAAGCTAAAGTGGTGCGGTGTGGTTTGCAAAATCAAGAAACCGAATTATGGTGGTTCGGTTTCGGTTTGGGCTAAAAACCAAACCGAAAACCGAACTTTCACCCCTAATCTCTGTACCCTAGCATAAATTTCATATTCAATTGGAATTCAAACAACATAATGACCAACATCATTTTTAGGATATTTGAGGAATGCTATTGTTTTGCAACAATTATTTTGATCACCGATCCCCACCCCTTTTTTTGCTATTATTGATTTACATACCTATGTTTCTATCCTATATTCCTTACTCATATTTCAGTATTATTGCAATTTAACAACAAATGTTATGTTCATGCCTGAATGATTTTTCTGCTGATTTGTGACAGATTCAAGCAATATATCCCAGAGAAGTATCATACTTTGTATGAGGAATATTGTAACTCAGTTGATGGAACAGATAAACCGTAAATTGTAAGAATATCTGCTTGTTGATAATATATTATTTATGAACTGTTACCATTTGATTTATGTCTACTGGAATGAAGGATTTGGCCAGCGTTGAAGAAAATTATTCCTTCTCTATGTAAATGTGCTATACAGCTATAGCTAAAAAACATACATATCATTAGGAATTGCATAGTCCTCTATTTGAAAGACTATCTGTTTTCGGCTTGTCGCCCTTCACCTGTTGGGATCTTTACCCGATCTTTTAGGTATAATTGTTTATGGGCCATGCCAAATTTACGGGGCGAAGATCTGTCTAAACCTGGGTAAATGTTGTGTAGGGCGAGGCTCAAGGCCACCGTAGCTGAAAGGCATTTCAGGCTGTAATTATGCTCCGGGACAGAAATTTTACCCCAAGTCCTGCTAGAATAAACTGGGTTCGCTTGATAGTACTCAATTGTTTCACATGTTTCTCCTCTCTAGGTAGTCTACAAAATAATTCACCTAATTTTCCCCTATTTTTTTTTTAAAAAAGAGAACAAAGTAACCCCTATAACACCGACCGAGTAATCCCCCTAATGGCTGACCACATAAAAGTCGGTGAGAATAGAATGCTATCAAATAATATACTCGTATGTAATACAAAGTACATGGATAACATCATAATTTATACTACGGAGTATTGATAAATTATCTTACTCTCTTGCGCTTTTATAACATCGTATTTAAAAATCAATTACTTATTACATCATAACAGAAGCCTTAAAATGAAACCTTTACAATTGCATTTAAACGTGCTTAAAAATCAATTACTTATCACATTATAACGAGAGTTCTAAAATGAAAGCTTTACAGATCAAGAAATCTCGTAAACACTACAAAGAATGTACAACAAAAAAAATTCACAAACATAACAAATATCAATGCCCCAAATCAAAGATTTTTTTGGAATTTGTTACATTTAATTTCACATTTATGATTTTTACCCATGAAACATATCGGTCAATGAGAAATCAAGTCCAGTAATATGCATAACATAAGGAGGAAATAAAGTACAAACTAATGTTACTAGCAAATAAACATTTTAGAGATTCCCTAATTATTATATTTTTGTTTGTTAATTTTGTTCCTCTTAATTGCGTGACCCTTCCGGCCCTCTAATGCTCGAATTTTGACGCAAAACCACAATCAAATCCACAAATGCACTAAGAATGTACCTATATTGTTTCTTCTCATTCAACCTTAAGTAACAAAATAATAATTCTTCCATGAAATCCCAATCTACCCTTTCTTGGTTGTTAACCTTGGCGTCTAACACTTGTTGCATGGACTTCCTAAAATCCTCATATGGACTTGGTGACACCGTTAGAAGCACGATACAATCTTCTATTCCTCCCGGGATGGCAGACGTGTCATCCTTAATGTAGTTTTTGGGGTGGGTTTGGGTTTGGGTGTCCGTTTTGGGAGTTAAGGGGGATCCCTCGTCCTCCTCAGAGGACAAGGGTCCACCTTGACCACTAATCCTCGCCTCCTCAGCTAATGAACTTGAGGAGGAAGAGGTAAAAAAAAAACGTTGGGACCCACAGAGATCGCGAGGGGGAGTGAAAAATCTTGGAGATTCATAGAGTCTCTCAAATCCTTCAAGATTACCAATAGTATCTTCTTTTTGGTCAAGTTGATACTCTTGGAGAGTGTTTTTCCCATTTTTCCCTTCATTTGTTGACTCATAACCATCATCAATATGGTTATCATGACCTTGACCATACAATGACTTGAAATTTTCAATAAGAAAATTATCAATGTCCTCCAAGGTGGCCGCCGTGGCCACCTCCTCATCGTGTTGTTGTTGATCATGGTGGTTTTTGCGCCGGTCCTTGCCGGTGAATGAGAGGCTCTTAGGGTGCTTGCATCCCGCCACAATTTTTCTAGTGGTGGAGGAAAGGGAACTATGAGAAAATTGGAGGTGTGGAGTTTGTTTTTTGAGCTTTGAGAGGTAATCTTGAAGGGATTTTTGGAGTTTCTTAGACATTTTTTTTGGCTCTCTAATTTACAAAGCTTGATGTGATTTTATATGGGGAAGTAGAATTTGATGGAAAATATATACAAAGAATTGGATTGCTATTATATTGATTTCTTAAGGAGCTTTCCAAGGTAAAATAAGATATTATTTTTTCAAAAGAAAAAATAAATGGTAACATAAGATATTTGTATCTATGCTTTCATGAAATTAAACGTTTTTAATGGCTAAATCTACCTGAATATGGAATCAGGAAAGAGTTGTTACCATATATATGCTCAAAGATATGATCCTCTAAGATTTTTTGTTAAGAGTATAAATGCAATTTTTTAGCAAGTTACTCTATTGGCTATTTAATGATTTTGTTCTATATGTGTGAAATATAATAATGTTGGTATGTTATGTTTGCATTACGTCATTATGTGGAGGAGCTAAAACTAGTAGCATTGAATTAATTTTGGCTCACGTAATTGGAATTAAGTTTTTAATTGGAGTAATTGGGATTTTTATGTCTATTTTTGTATTTGCAATTATATTATGATAATGTTTTTAAATGAAAATTAATAAATTATATTTTGATAATTTTTGACGAATAGGGTTTCTTTTTATGTATTGATTGATGGATAGTTATTTTTATTAACGAACTAAAATTGTACCTTAGAATAAAATAATACGTGTAATATTTTGAATATGTTAGTTATAACTTAAGGTACTCCGTAATATATATGCATTAAATGACTTACAATATGTAGTATTGTTACCTCAATTCGTGGTTCAACGAACCAATTTAGATTTACCATTTATAGCTTTGGATTCCCCACCAAGTATGGAAAGAAAATTTACGAAATTAAAAAGTGATCCATCATTAAAGAAGCCTTATTTATTTGTCTCCTTAGTCTACGTGCGGTTCTTTTCGATAGGAGCTTGCCGCTACCAATTCATCTTTTGTCATTTAGTTCAGATCAATTTTTGGAAATTCATTGGATTAGAAAGATTAATTAATCAACAGAGAATTTTTAAAAGTCAAAATAGGGAGAATTATTAAAGATGAAAGGAAAATCTTTAATTTATTACTTCATACTCCGTGTCAATGTTTTCTTATATTTGATGGTTACTTAAGCCAAGATTTTTTTTTTTCCTTTTCTTCGTGGTATGTACATATACTACATAAATACATAAATACTCGTACATAATACAAGTATATATATTTATGAGTAAATATGACAACTTATTTTTCAAGGTTTGGAAAGTTAACATTGGTATAGTTGAATTAGTAAATTAGTACACACTTGATACAAAAATATAGATTTGAATTCAAGATCAGCAAAAATTTGAAAGTCAATGGTAGAGCTCACAGGCCTCACACCTCTCATCCATGGCATCGAAATTCAATTCTCGTTTTCCCCAACTTAATGGTTTGATAAAATTCTTGTTATCTGTCCAAATGAATGCCTAAGTTTTCATATCTTAAAATTTTCCTAAACAAAATTGTTTGCCCAACACAAAGTCAAAACCCTATGTCCCCCTTCTAATTTAATCCTACATTACATCATCTATTTTTTTATGTTCTAATTTTTTTTTGATAAATATAGCTACATCAATAACATCATCTAGTATCATCATGTTTTATATAACAAGGCAAGAAAACCACCAAAGATCGATAAGTTTGGCATCCTTATATCAGCATCCTTGGATGCTTGTTGTTTTTCATGCCTCATGTATTAATCCATCATCAACTCACCATCATTCATCATGCTACTTACTCCGTACCATATTATTCTTGATCACCATCCATGTAACACATTTATATCACACGCACCAACTCTGATCGTGTTCACTTATATATTTGACACCTTGGTATTTTCACATATAGGCTAAAATTATTTTGGCTCATTAAGACTAATATCAAATATGTATTGATATGTACTAATTTTTACGTACTCCTAATTAAAAATAAACTAGATGAAGTCCGTGCGATGCACGGTTTGTTTGAATTTTTTCTTTTTTAAATATTTTTTTATATATATTTATGTGCTAAAATTTGTTATATATTTAGATAAAATTTCTGATATCAAAAAACAATATTTTATATTTAATTAATTTAAACTGGAAAATCTCATTCGCCAATTTTGCTTACGTGTCATTTAAATTATTTAATTCTAAAAGAAATTAATAATCTCGTATTTAATTGGCTACCACTAAAATTTATTATCCTACATGACACACTGAAAAGTTTAAATCTTACGCGGCTTTCTAAAAACTCGGGAAAAACTCCCCTATATATATAATATATATATATATATATATATATATATATATATATATATATATATATATATATATATATATATATATATATATATATATATATATATATATATTAGATTTAGTGAATATAGTTATTTTTTTTTTGTATATGTGAATATAGTTATTGTATGTTGAAGGTGCAGATCTTAAGTCATTATTCAATGGAATAATTTACAAAATAATTTACAATTTAAAAATAAATTCAACCATGGTTATCATACAAAATATATTAGTTAAGCAAAAATGCCAAGAAAAGTTCAACTAATTATAATAAGTCTTACAAATTATGTTGTCTTTTCTGTTCTATGAATATTGCACCACTTTTTTTTTTTGGACGTTTCACAAATATTGTTCCATACCCAATTTCGAAAATAAATATCTCTGTTCACACTATAAAAGTTGTTCTATTAATGTATATTTTCAACATGACTTGACAGTATAGTAGATACTCCCTAAGTCCCTTATTTTTTGTCCTATTTGACTTTTCACGATTTTCAAGACATGTCTTCAAACGTAAATATCTTCATTTTATATGCGTAAAAATTATAAAAATTTAATATTAATAAACTATACAATGAGATGATTCTAACAAGATCCTACATGAATATATTTTCACTTATAGATTCACGAGAATTATTGGTCAAAGTTTTAAAAGTTTGACCCATATTTTCGCAATGGGACAAAAATTAAGAGACGGAGGGAATATTTATTCGTTTGGAATTGGCCTATTTTTAAAAGGTCTAGCCATTTTGGAAGTGTGCCTCTGCTTGAATAGTACAATTATCTACTTAAGTTGTTGCCTTGTTGAGTTGTTGGCCTACTAGTCTTGGCCCAATTTAAACCATTGTGGGCCAGCATTTTTCTACTACCTTATGGCCTATGAAATGATCCCAGCTCTTTCATGAGCAAACTCATGATTAACTCTTTTTTAGTATTTTGAGAAAAAAAACTCATGAACTCTTTGTTTGGATAGATGGAAATTGACGGAAAAGAAGGGGATGAAAATGGAGCTATGGTCATTTGTATAACAAAAGAGGAAGGAAAGGAAATGGAGGAGAGAGGAATAGAGAGAAGAGAGATTAAATTACTACGTATAAGAAATTGAAGGAAAATTCATCATTCTTCAATTTCCTCCCCTCTCCTTTCCTTCCCACCCCTTTTTGTCCTTCTCAATTCTCTATTCAAACACATTGCAACTCTAAAGCAATTAGCTTTGCCGAGAAGTATAAAAGGGGGCCTAGACACAGTTCAACGTGTCTAAAAAATTTCACCTATTTTAGAGCGTAAATTTTTAGCTAGTCTCGCGACCAGCCATAGCTGCCTGGTCCCTCACTATAAAAATGAACATTTATTAGGAACACAATGAACATTTACTAAAAACAAAATGAACATTTATTGGTGCTGCTAAAGTTGGATTGGGCTTAAATCGGTTGCAAGTGGCTCTGATGGAGAGGAGATCTTTGCTGCAGTGAGAAGACAAAAGGCGTGGTGGTCTCCAAGTATTGCTGAAGCAAAGAGTATAGTGACGGGTCTACGGCTTGGCATAAAGTATGGCTTGAAGGATGTTGTTGTGGAGTCTGACTGTGAGCTGATTGTGCAAAAACTTTCAAAGGCTTCAATTTATAGTACTGAGCTTGATGCAATCTTGGAAGACATCCTGTTTGTAAGTAGTAGCTTTAACTCTATTTGTTTTTCACATGTAAAGAGGGAGGGAACAGTGTGGGAGTTTCATATAGTTCCCTAGAAATTTCTTCTAATACTGATGGATAAGCTTCCTATGAGTTAAATAAAATTTGCTCGTGTTTCGTCAAAAAAAAAAAAAAAAAAAAAAAACATTTACTAGATAAAAATGAACATTTAGTAATTAAATATTGCGATATATAAAAATGAACATTTATAATATAAGAATAAAATAAAGAGACTTTGAAACTGAAAAAAAGATTGTACATCTAATGTTATATAACTGAACATTTAAGCTGTAAATAAAAATGAACATATCGTTTTGTTGCTTATTCATCAACATTTTTTTAAGCTTCAAGTGAAATACCTTGATTTGTTCAATCCTCTTGAATGAATATCTTGCAATTTGCTGAACTATATGATTTTAATCAATTAAATAAATCAATAATATGTTTTTTTAATAATGAACAAATTGCTAACGTCTAACATTATTAATGTTAATGTTAATTGAATATCCTTTACTAATAACGAACATTTTATACAACTGAACAAACACAAAAAATTGTATTAATTAAAAAAGAAAATGTACATTTATTTTATAAGAATGAACATCATACGACATGAAAATGAACATTTATTTATACGAATGAATATCATACTGCATGAAAATGAACATTTAATTACTGAGAAATTCAAAATTATTGTAAAATAAGTTAGTTAAAAAATGTTCATTTTTATTTGGGTAAATGTTTAATTTTTACTAAGGGACCAGTCAACTCTAGCTGGTCTCGAGACCAGCTATTAACAACTGATTTTAGAGTGTTTGTTATTCTTGTATGACAAAATATATACCATGGCCCAATGCAATTTTTCGTGTTAGACCATGCTGTACCATGACCCAGTTCGACCAATGTCACCTTTAATATTCAATTTTGTCATAGGAGATAACACGAACCAAACGGATAATGAGTAGATTATCTAATTATCTAATGAAACGAGTTTAACAAATAAATCGGGTTTTTAGGTTACCAAAGAGGCAAAGACATTATTTCAATTTCCTTTTAAAAAAAAAAAAAAGAAGACATTATTTCAATATGGAAATTCAAATCAAATAAATGCAAGAAAGAAGGGAAATTGATTGACCATTATGTCCTAACTCCTAACCTGGCCACCCAAGATTCTTACAACAATTTGAATTTGGTAAAAAAAAATTGATGGAAGAAAACAGAACTGGCAAACATGATCTATGCGATCATCCCCTTCAACCTGTTTGGGCTAAGTCCATTGTCCTAAGCCCATTGACCTGGAATTACGAAAATACCCCTCCATTATCCAGCCCATCATTAGTCAGTACCAAGTACGGATTTACCCCTAATCTATCCAACTAAGTACAACTTCTGCCACCTGAAAGTACATCTATAAATAGCTCTCCAATCATTAGCAATGGTAACTTTTTCCTAATTCTCTCTCTACTTTCTCTCTCTAAAGTACGATCGCTGACTTAAGCATCGGAGGGGCTTTTCCGGGTCACACCCCCGGGGCAGTTAACCTTCTCTCTCTTTTGCAGGCCTAGCTCTCGGACAGCAAGGCATAGAGGAGGGAAATTCGGACACTATTAGGACTTTTGCCTTAAGACATCTTGACATTATTACCGTAACCCCGAGGAATACTCTAAGACTCCCAGGAGCAACTCTGTTTTCCAGAAACACAACCCAACGGTAAACCCTTCATCCTTCTTCTTTATTAATTCTCAATATTTCATTAAAGCTGTAAGTTCACTCTCTAAATTTTCAATCTTTTTGGTTTTTTTAGCTACTTATATGTACTTCATATATTGTTTTTAATTCATCTAATTGGACCATTTTCTGGGTTTCTGATATTGAGCTTGTTAACAAACTTTGTTTAGAAATATAGTTTCAGAATTAATTTGTCTTAATGAAATTTTGGGTGTTTGACTGCTTGCAGAAATGATAATGTTTAGGGTTCTAACTTCTAACATCAATTAGTTTAATTTCCTTAGAATTAGGGCTCCTGTTTTAACAATTCTGTACATAATTATTATTTTTATTTTTTGGGTGGAATTTATATTTGTATTGGAATACCTTTTTTTTTCACCATTTTTGCCAATTTCGCATTTGAAGAATTGAGTGTCTTAGAAAAGTTTAAGAGAAATGGAATATTTTGGTAATGCTTGGAATCAATAAATCTAAAAAATGACATAAAATGGGAAATGAGAGATTCTCTTGAATGGTGTTTAATTTACTTTATACATTGAATTGAATGGTAATGCATGGTGAAAAGTGTTGGAATATTTGCTTCAAATTGTTAGTGTCTTAGTGGTTAGTTAACTCCTAATGTTAGTGGGTTAGTTTAGTGGGTTAATGTTAGCATGATCAATGATCCTGGGATCATGTTCCTTACTTATAGCTTAGTTATTTTGCACTATATATATGTTGCTATGTAGTACATTATTCAATGGATTGAATACAACTTTTATTATTCTTTCCGTTCTCTCATCTCTATTTATTATTTCAACAAAAAGCATACAATGTTTCTAAGGGTATACTTGACTGAACCACTAGAAGTAGATGGAATTCAACAACTATCTCCGCTTGTTTTTTGTAATTTCAATTGATAGATGTGGGAATTGATCAATACACATACATGTCCATGTTACTTTCATAGTTGCTCTACACTAGGAGTTTGAGCAAAAAAATCATCAAATAGAGAGGCTAAGATTGCCTGCCTTGGAGATTGTAGAGTTTTCATAGACTTTAGAACAACAAAAATTTACAAGATCATGTTAAGCTTACTTCTTGCTCGAGTTGCTAAACCCTTTCTGTCCTTATGGCTTATACTTTATGTATGTTCGAGTTAAATCGGCCTCATCTGCAGACTATGGATCGTTATGCTTGCTTCAGCTTTAATTTGTGGAGATCTGAGATGATACCTGAGACTTGTATTGTATGTGATAATATTTGGTTTTTTGGAGCGCTTGCTTTTGCCTGTGGTTTACTCATCTTCCAATTAGCTTCCTAGCTTGCTTTGGCCTTCGACAAATTTCAATGATCTAGCTTCGACTAGTAAATATACTGACCCCTTAACAATTTATTGCATGCATCACTTCCCTCTCATGTATGTTTGCACTCTGCCTTGAATCGCACATTTAAGCATGCCTGAATCTCTGTAGTTGTAAGTGGTAGGACGTACTTGTTTAAGTACATCAGTAGCTTTCTCCATGCTGTTGGATAAATAAACAGATTTACAAAATCATGGCATATATGCTCTAAACCGAACACATTAGCTTATCAACCCTTATATAAACTAAACTTTCTTGAAATAAATGGAAATAAGGTGAGCTGAATAGTGCCAATCATTTGAATTTATTTTTAGCTCTAAACCGAACACATTAGCCCTTATATGAACCTTACAAACCTGAACCTGTTGTCACTAGCTTGTCTGAACTAAAGTTCTCATGGTGAAAACAGTAAGGCCTAAGTTATGAACAGAGTAGAGAAAGTTGTGAAGTACTAAAAGTGCAAACGAAGATCAATAGTTTTACTTCATTTCTTCATCTTTATTTTTCAACTTTTAACTTGCATCTTTCTGCTGTTTTAATTTTCTTTTTGCTCTATTCATTGGCGAGTAGGCGTTAACACTTTGACAAAGAATGCTGAAGATTATCAATTTCAGTCATTTGAGCATATCATATCTTCTAAAATAGCTCCTTATTTCCTGTTTCAATTTATCTGTAAATGTAGTTACATAGTATGAATCAAATAAATTGATGACACTCATGGTTTAGGCCTGACGAAAGACAATACAAATGGGGATGCTTTGAGGCGAGAATCTTTGAATATGGAACAAGAATTACGAGTTGCTTCCATTATTGAAGACAGGCTCCCTGGTAAGGACAAGGATTCAAGACCAAAACAAGGCCCCCAGTGGCCCCTTTTGTTTAGTGCGAAGGAACTAAGTTCCTGCATCATAGACTCAGAAAGTACCCGTATCATCTGTTCTGTTTCAATAGCTCTATTAGTGGTTCTATCTTTCATAGATTATCCATTACTTGGAGTAAACATTGTGAACTCAAAAGGCATCATTGCTTTAAGGCCGCTATACTTGCTGTTAGTGACAGAAATCACTGTCATAACTGCATACCTTGTGTTCAAAAGACGAAGATATGAAGCCTCTGAAGAACATACAGGGGTTTCGAAGGGAGGTGGAGTTAATTGGGAAAGAGCAGAGACGTTGTTGGAAAGAGGTCTAGTGGCTCACCAGACTATTCGTGCTGTATTTATCGATTTCAGTGTTTATGTGGTAATTGTGATCTGCATCCTCTCCCTGGCAACTCTAATTTAGTCTCGCGATCCATTTTGTTAAATTTATTTGTATAGTTTGATTGTAACATTGTAACTCTAGCATTTGTTGGTCTCCATTACTTATGGTCTTTGTAAATAGCCTTTGGACACACACACACACGAGGCTCGACCTTTACTTGAGTTCTGTATGCCTGTAAATCTACCTGATTTATTCGAGTAGAGCCGGTATCCCCCTTTTGTAATTTATCATCACCTAATTATACCGTGATTTGAATTAGTGATGTGTGAAAACTCTAAAGAAGAGTTTGCAAATCAGCATACTTCTTTTCAGTTGAATTGAAATTTATGCTACTGTACTAATTATAGCTGTTCTTTACAAAAAAATTTGCCTGCTTGATTTCCTTCAAGGCTTGACAGTTGAGTAGAGTACAATTGAAGGCTTGAAGCCTCACCAGCCACCAATCTCACCGCCATGGCGAATATTCATATAAGTCCATTTTTTTGAGGTGTTGAAGACGACTTTAGTTACATAACTAACGTGTTATTTGAATTGTATGTAAATTGGCTGGTGGAATGATTTTGGTTTCATGAAGTGATAACTGAAGTATGCTATTTAATCTATAAGTGTAATTTATATAAACATTGTAAACAATTTTACTTACAAATACTCCATTCCCTCCAAAAAATGTACTCCGTTTTATTTTTATTAAAAGAAATCATTATTTTATATACTCACGTCATGTGTATATTATAGGTAAAAAGTAAGACTACGTACTACGGGTTTGTTCAGTTCAGCTTCAATCATTACAGTTCAGTTCAGTTCCTTCTCTTATAAAATATTCAGTTCAGTTCAGTTTAGTTCAATTCAGCTCCAATCAGTTCAGTTCAGTTCTGTAAATGTGAACAGGCCCTACCTCTATTTTCTTTTCTGTCCATATGAAATCTTGTTGGGGAAAAAAAAATCCGAATACTATCTTTCGATTTTGGATTAATTTCCATGCGCGAAAAAAGTGCGGAATTATATACGTAGTATAGCCATTCTTCTTATTATCCTGGTTGTTCTTGCTTCATCATAATGTGTTGGTTAGTTTTTCATGCCAAAATTAGAAAAGTACAAGTTATCACTAGAAACGTCAAATACTGGGAGCCCAATATCATAATACCAATTCATAAAACATGAGGCAAATAGTTCGTCTATATTGACTAGTTACTACAAAAAATCAACAATCATGGTTTGTGGGTTGTCACTTTTTTTTTTTTTTTTTTGAAAGACATGGGTTGTCACTTTTAATTTGTTCTTAATTGACTTTTAGAAATATTAATTAATTAATTTATATTGTACTCCTCTCAGTCCTATGTCATAAATCACGTAGAATATTATTCTTTAAAATTTAAAGTCTAAATAATTCAGCTATTATCCATATGATAGATGAGAACGTTTGACCTAGCTGATTGATTGATTTGGTAAATACCCAATAATTAACCATTTCATAATGATTTTAATGGTTATAATCAAAGATAGTTTGTACCAAGTAATTTATACGTCATATCATTGAAATAGCTTTAAAATAAGTTAATGATTACAAGCATAATATTCTAGTGTATGCGCCCTCACTAATTTCTTGACTTGAGAAACTTAAGATCTAATAATTACCAAAATAAGTAGGCAATATTGAACATCTCTTTCATTATATATGCATACAATAATAATACTCTATCTCTTCTGTTCTTGTTTTAGTGTGTAGTTTCAAAATCTACTTGAAATTTATCTTAATATGAAATTAAATATATTAACCGTCAAATTTATATATTGGAGATTATACAAAATGCAAATAGACATACAATTGTATGAGAAACAGAGAGATCGAGTAGCTAAGCTAGCTCAAAGCTAATTTGCATACTCAATTAAAATGTACTATTTATATGATTTTTACTTATCCAATAAATTCATTTTAGTCGTAGTTTGATCAAACTTGAGTGTTCCTTATAACTTATTTTAGTAAAAATAAGTGGAGACAATCAAAGATAAAATTGTTGTCAACAAGCTGGTAATTATAGCTTCTAAAAAATTGTTGTCTACCCTTTTCATCACAATAAAATATAATTAGTAAAATCTAGAAGGGTTACGTACTTTAGAAATTGAATTGACGACAAATATTATCTGTGATTTACTAAACTATATTACGGAGTAACTCATTTCAAGATCATTTTTTTAGGAGAAACTAAAGTTATCCATCAACTAATATTAAAGTGGTATGATCATGTACTGTAAGATTTGACAAAATACAATTGTCGTCTTAGTGCAACATAAATTAAACAAAATAATAATAATGTACTCGTATCATAAATTCATGCAGGAACATATACAAATGTTCAATAAACATCTACTAATTTACGTACATGTATAAAATCAAGCTTAATAAGTTTCATATCTAAATAGTATATATACAAAAAAAAAAAAAATAAAAAAAAAAAAAAATAAATAAATAAATCCCCTCAAGTATGAAGGTATAAAACCTATGGATGATGCATGCCTAAAGCTTTGAAAAATGAAAAACATATAATAAATAAATGAAAGAGAAAAATATATAAAGCTATAATCTCTTAATTAATATAACCAACCTAAATACAGAATGAAGAACCTTTGCATAAAATTGTTTCATCTTATAGCTTGAACCCTTGGGATGACCGAAGGCGGGGTGGCGAACCGAGCCGAGAATGACCTAGACAAGTTATCAGGCTCTGCTAAGGCCAAATCTTTATCTTCAAAGTTTTTGGAATAAGTATAAGAGTTATAAGGCACTATCATAGGGTTTGAACCATAAGTTTTCTTTTCTTTTCTAAATTTTCTTCTTATTCTCCTAAAAAACCCTTGCATTTTAGATGATGATGTTGATGAAATTGATGATATTGTTGGTAGTGATGAGGTTGATCTTGCCCTTGCCCTTGTCTCGGCCTCGGCCTCCACACGGGGTTGCTCGAACGACATACGCCGGCCATTATGGTGTTCCGAGAAGTTTTTAAGAAGATAAGTTGATTGTGGGATGTTGTTTTTGCTTGAGCATGATAATGATCTCCAATGTTTGTTTTCATCCATTGTAAATAACATAGAAAAATAATAATATTATGGCTAGAATTTCATGGGAAAAAATGGAGAATTTATATGAAAGAATTTGAGGAAGAGATATTAATTAATCAAGAGATAAAGTTTGTTGGCTAAGTCTGAAATGTAAGCTGGCTTAAGTTGGAAATATTACATTTGTATTATGTTGCTTGTATGTTTGACTATGTGTGAGGTGGCTGGATTGGGTTGGTATTTGTCATACTTGTCAACGGCTAATAATGTTATCCTAATATTCTTTAATTTAATTTAAGCAACTTAATAAGGGTACTAATGTACTTTATAATCAAGTTGAGGTGGAATTATATATTTTTCCTAAAAAAAAAAAAAAAAAAAAAAAGGGGGGGGGGGTGGAATTATATATTTTTCATAATTTATGGAACATGAACTCGTGGAGTACACGATTTTGTCGTATTTAATTTTTGACGTATTTTATTAGTTTGGGCGATAGACAAATTTAAAATAAAAAATATTTTGAAGATTATTCTAAAAACACAAATTAAATCATCAAAATGATGGACAATTTGCACCATATTGAGTATATATTGCATCTGTAACAAATGTATAATAAATATGAAGTATATACTATTGTTATTTCATTGTAATAATTTGACTTTTACACTATTTATATATATATTTTTATTAATTTTGACTGTAATTATTAATAAATATAAAATAAAAAGAAATTGTTAGTTGTTGGATGATTGTGTAGGTACATATTTCAGACAAGTAACAAATAATTGAAGAAATAAAAGATTAGAATTGCATGTTGTCAAATAATGTTAAAGCCAAACAATTGCAATTTAGAGTAACTTTGTACTTATGTTTTAAATACACCCTTAAAATTTTTAGTGGTTCCATTTTGACTTGCATAACTTTGGCTAAATTATTTACATTCTTGAGACAATTCTAATGGTATTTTTTACATTAATTGGTTGAAAAATACAATCAAAGAAAAATACTTAAAATGTTGACTTTCATATTGCTTATATGCTATTTTAGCTAACACTAAGACCCTGTTCTCTTCACCTTAAAAAAATATTATTAAGTAAAAATAATTTCAGTTCAGTAAAATTAATTTCAGTTCAGTAAAAATAATTTCAGTTCAGAGAAAATAAGTTCAGTTCAGTAAAATTCAGTTTTCTTAAAAAAGAATTATAATAGAAAATCAGTAAAAATAATTTCAGCTCAGCAAAAATAATTTCAGTTCAGTAAAATTAATTTAAGTTTAGTAAAAATAATTTAAATTCAGCAAATATAATTTTGTTGCAGTAAAAATAATTCTAGTTCAGCAAAAATAAGGTGAAGAGAACGGGGCCTAAGTATATAAATTCAAATATGGAATATTATCACTTATAAACCGTGTGGTTAAAAGAATGAAAAAGTTTTTTGTTAGATGGAGTAATAGAAAGTAAAATTACTAAATGACAAAAATTTTGTGTCGACAACTTGGCCATAAATTCATACTTTGTATTATAATGAAGTACGTTTGGTGAAATTGGTGAGAAACTCACCTCTTAATTTTGAAGCCACAAGTTCAAGGTTCACCAATTACATAATTTACATTCGCTTGTAAGTTGTAAGTAAAGGAATTCCATTACCCCCACTATTCTCAAGCGTTAATATCATAGTAATTACAACTAAAAAAAAATAGTACTTAAATTAGATTTCGTTTGGGCTTCTTTTATGATAGATCAAAATGAGCCCAACATAACACAAGACCCAACCTATACAAATACAAGGCTTGCTAGATTGCTAGCCAAGCCCGGCACTTAATGCCTTTTTTTTTTTGTTAACTCACACTTGATGCCTAATTCAAGTAGAGTTGCTACACTGCTAAATTGCATGATATATGTATATTTATTTCTAAATAAAAAAATAATTGCATCATAATTCACACTCTCTCTGTTTTAAATACTTGTTCCACTTTTATTTTTCGGCTGTTTTTATATACTTGCTCCATTTTCTTATTTGGAAATCATTTACAATATTTAATTCATTTCTCTCACCTAGTGGACCTAAAAAAAATCATATGTTATTAATTACATATTATCTCTCTCAATTACTTTTGCTTTATAAAAAATTTTATTCTTCCACCTACCCCACTACCTCTGTATATTATTAATTTCTCCTAAAACTCCGCGCATGGAGAAATAAAGCAAGTATTTAGGGCCTGTTCTGATTGACTGAAATCAACTGAACTGAACTGAACTGAACTGAACTGAACTGAACTGAGCTGAACTGAGCTGAACTGAGCTGAGCTGAACTGAACTGAACTGAACTGAACTGAACTTATTAATTAGTGATTTTTAACTACGGATTAGTGGTCTTTGATTATATATAACTATACCTATGTGTATATACAAATGTACTATTTCATATGACATAATTATAAAATATATAATATAATTATAAATTTATGGAAAATATATTAAAAACTTGAAACCTCTAAATATTTTAAACACATATACTATTTAATTTTAAAATAAAATAGTATTATGACAAAAGAACACAAAACAATTACATGTAGCAGAAAAGCAACTTTGGATATTGTCCGACAAGAAATAACTGATCAGATATGGGAGTCAGTTCAGAGGAATGCCGAGGTAATGGAGGAGCTTGGTGGACAAGAAGAAGACGAAGAACTAACTGACTATGAAAATTAGTTTAAGTTGTGTAGTACTCTAATTTTCTCAATAAGATTAACAATAGAAATGTGTATCAAAAAAATAGAACCATTTGAACAATGAATTGTATCGATATTATTATTATTATTATTATTATTATTATTATTATTAATATTAATTATTGTTATTATTATTATTATAATTAATTATTGATTATTATTATTATTATTAGTATTATTGTTATTATTATTATTATTATTTATTCATGATTATTATTATTATTTATTGATAATAATAATAATAATAATTATTTGTTGCGTCGTTGTAATAAGAGCTTAAAAGAATGAAATTTGGCTTTATATCATTAGCAATATCACTAGACATAAGAGCTGAACTGAACTGAACTGAACTGAACTGAACTGAACTGAGCTGAGCTGAGCTGAACTGAACTGAAGTGAACTGAACTGAACTGAATTTCAACGAAAGAGAACAGGCCCTTAGGGAGTATTATCATTTGATGGAATTCCTTCGGAACATAAAATATCAGGATGGAAAATAGAGGACCACAGATGATTTAGTACGTATTCATAGACCACATACATAACACTGAATTTATCACTTGTTTTTGTAATGAAAAGACATCTAACCTTCCTCCCATGTATTTCTTTGTTCAAAAAGAAAAAAAAAATCTAGTATAACCTCTTTTTTTGGGTTCTAAAGAGAGGCTTAGCCTTAAAAAGAAACAAATATAACAAATCAACAATAAAACGTGGTAAGGCCACTCTTATATAAAATTTAGCTTTCTAAATAATTCTCATAGTGCGGGATTGTAAATCAAATTGTAGTCGTATTCACTTGTACATTTTTATATTTATATTGGTTTTCCTTATTTTATGTACATCTAAATGGTAACAGTATGTACGTACGTGCTATCACTCTACATATGTGTATATCCAGTTTTATAACGTATTTTTTTGGCCAAGTGTTCATCACCCAAATCATATGGCACAAAAATAACTCCAATCCAGAACTTTTGGGACTCTATCCCCTCCACACAAACTCCGATCCAAATATTAACTTATAGCTCTACTGACTACTCTTTCAGTCTTTTATTACGACATCTAACTTCACCTTCATTCTATTATATATATATATATATATATATATATATATATATATATATATATATATATATATATATATATATATATATAGCCTTAAGCTAAGAAACAACAAACTCTATATACTCTTTTTCACTTTTCTAAACCTGGCCTCTTAATTTTTACCTAAGCTAGCTATGTGTTATTCAATTGTCTCGTTCTCTACCGTTGCCAATGATGAATCTCTTGGAGGCCAACCTAGGAGAGGCACACGGCGGTCACCAGAGATGGTTGTGGAGGTGGTGGTGCAACGCGAGGTGGCTATAAGCCGCGGTAATGATGGAAGAGAGGGACAATGTGTTTGTTCACCCACAAGTCATCCAGGATCCTTTAGGTGTAGGAATCATCGTTTTGATTATAAGTGGACTAGTCATGCTAAATCTTGATAAGCTCCAAAACCATGCTTTACATGAAAGCTGAAAAAGTATAGATATTGAATTTGTTTGTATTGTTGTATGATTGTGTATGTGGAATGGTAAATTTGTTTGTACTTGTAATTTTCTTGGGTTATTTGATTGTACTATTTGGATTTTTATGAGGAAAATGCATGGCCTTGATTGTTCTCTCTCCAATGATATAATAAGCTTGTAACAATTTTAGAAAAAAGAAAAGTGTCAGTGTCTAAATTAGACTATTTCCGTATTATTTAAGAATGCACTTTAAAATTTTAAACTGATAAAGCGTTGAGTTTAAAATCAAATAAAATTTAGTATCTACAACGTAAGTATCTACAACGCGTGCACGAATGTGTAACCTTTGACACATCCATGTGATACATCGTGACATGCTGGGCAACCACTTGAATCATCGTGGCTCATTCAAAGTTAGCTAGAATGTCAATAAATTAAAAATAGTTTGTTGCAAAATGACTTTCAACGTTTCAAGCTAACATACTTACTAGTCTTTAAATTAGTACAAATTAACACAATCACATACGTTGATACGTATTACTAGATGTAGATTACACAACTAGGATCATATATAAAAGATCGATCCCTCCATAGAATTAATCTTCATATGATCACGTCCATTAATCTCCCAGTACATGGAGAAACTTTGTTTAACATGGACATCTAATTGTACATAATTAAATAACCAAATAAAGTCATAATCACACGCCTTACCTTTATGCACAAGACCTAATTAATGACCTACATGTGTATAAAGTTCTGTTTAGAACTAGAACTTGGCACCCAAATTTAAACTTGTAGGTAGTAATTAATGTCATCGATCGAGTATGCATGTATGAATATACTTCGTAAACAAGATATGATCGATCGAGTTGCCCTTATCTTGCCTTCCAAACTAGGCATCGCGCTTTTCCCCTAACTGCAAAAATGAGCCAAGTGAACACATACAAGTATATATTAGGTGCTTCATTTTTTTTTCAAGGTAATTAAGAAAAAGGAAAAACATTAGGAAACCCTCCTCACGAGGGGAATTCCTAATGCATCCGAGGAAAGAATGAGAATTAAACTAGAGTTATTACAAGGTATAATCGATATCCATATATATATATATATATATATATATATATATATATATATATATATATATATATATATAGCTATGATCTTATAAAAGTATGTATGAATATACCGAGTACTTCGTAATACCTGAAGGTGAGGGTTTTACTAGGGTTTGTTTAACTGCAAGATCCATTTCAATTTCAAGCTTACATTCAATTGGATTTAAAATTTAGCTGAATTACCTTTTTTTTTAAATGTCTAGGGTGGCTAACATGCACGATGTGCTCGCCACAACTAGTCTTATTTGTGAAGACTATGTACTTTTAAGTTTTTGGGTTACATTAATGAGGGAACATATATACTCCGCAAACAAATATTTTTAGGGGTGAAAATGCATGTCCACACTTTATTCTAAATTGTTAAAAAAAACTCACAATTAACATTAATGAAAGGCAAAAACATAAAACAATTAACATTAAGGCAAATTACATTCATGAACACCAACTTTAGATTATGTTGCAAATATTGACTAAAATTTATATCAATCATTGAATTGACACCAACTTGCTAAAAAATAAATAAAATTGACATAAAGGAATTAAACACTCCGGTATACTCCACATCGATCATTTGTATAATTTGTTTTTCCAATAAAAAACCACATTGATCATTTGTATAATTTGTTTTTCCAATACAAAAAACTATTTGGAAGCAGATGAATGTTGAAAAGGAATTTTATGCTTTTAAGAGGGTTTAAAGTTAAGTTAAATTGGTTAAATTATTTGATGTCATTTATGTTAATTTTATTTTTGTAACAAGTTGGTGTCAATCCAACAAGTGATATTAATTGGAGTCAAAAATTGTAAAACACCACAAAGTTGGTGTCAATGAGAGCAATTTTGCCTAACATTAATGAAGGTAAAATAAAAACTTTACATATAAACAAGGATAAACATGTAAATGCACATTTTTTATAAGGTAGGGAATTATATCATATATGAAGTATATTGTTAGTAGACCTTTAATTTTATCATTTGTTATTCTGTTTGTTTAAGTCATTATTAGCTACCTTCAATCAAATTACTACTTCCGTTGTTATTATGAGCTAATTTTTTTTTATTTTTTTTATTTTTTGTTTTAAATAATATCTAAAAGTTGCGCATAATATGTAACATAGGGTAGTAGAACAACAAAACAAGCTTAATTATTAGGAATTATACAGCTTAATTAAAGCAATAAGACAATTATTATTATGTATTATGACTTATGAGCTCACCTCAGGGTAGCAATTTTGACTTGTGAGTGTCTGCTGCTTCAAGCTCACAACAATTTCACATGATATCTTACCCTGTCAAAAAAGAATTAAAGCCCGCATAAATATTCTCAAAATTAGTTTATTGAAACTTAAAAGATATATAGATCATAAAAAAATTGTATTCTGTATTTTTTTTAGAGAGCTATAGTGCGGTTGTTGAGAATCGATCCCAAGATTAGCAAGGGAGTACATTCTAAAGAAGCCACTTAAATTCTATCAACGTATAATTGCAATATACATGCAAGTGCAGTCGTAGCTGTGTAAATGCACTAATATGTTCGCGACCAAGTTCGGCTAAAAATCTTAAGTTAAGTTAATAAATAAGTTTGAACAAAAATTTTAAGCATGTAAAGTAGATCGGATGTTCATGCATAACTACATAGTCTTCCTCAATTGAAAATTAAACATAAATAATGATCTAAGAGAAATCATTCAGATTACTGACAAAATCGAAAATATCCACTATAAAAGAGAGATGGAAGAAAAAAATTGAGACAATTATTTATCAAAGATATTGCATGATCTATACATAATGAGTACTAATTAAGTTCTTTTTTTATTTATTTATTTTATAATTTTATAATGCATCCAATTACAAAGAATCTCATTAGCCAAATATCAATAATTGAATACATCAAAATTATTCTCTATGACCCCTATTTTATAATGTATCGAAATTATTGATCTACATAATTACATTAGTATAATTCATAATTAATTTATAAATACATAATTAATTAATTAATTTATAGATCTTACATGGTACATTGGCACAATGTACACAAAAAATAGCAATGATGGGTTACATTAAATTTAATTTGTTTGAATCTCAACACACGTAGAGGAGTTTTAATTGACACGTTACTAGTTCAAATTACACTATCAACGCGAGATAAGGGCTAACCTTAAGGGGAACTCGAAAGAAGGCGAAACCGAAGGAACCATCAACTTGAGTAACAGTATCAAACTGAATAAACCCTTTAGCTAAATCCTCAACCAAGTAAATCAACTCCCTAACAACTTCAACCCTAGTAAACTCCACTTTTGTGTCCACGTAAGACGACCCTTTAGCCCTCACGTGACCTCCACCGGACATCACGTGACCCAACTCCTTCCCCCTATACCCGATCGCCACGTCGAGTTTAGAGTAGTCCATGGAGTACACCGCCTTGTTCTTCACCCTAACCGCAGCATCCAACGACACATCGACGGATATACGCGGACGTAAGGGTGGGCACGGGCCCGACACGCGGCCGGCACGGGCCCGGCACGACTCCGGCACGGCCCGGCACGACTCCGGCACGGCCCGGCACGGGCACGGCCACCGGCACGGCACGGCACGGTGGCACGCCTGTGGGCCGTGGGCCGTGCCGTGAACAAAAGTGCCAGCTCCGGCACGGGCACGGCCCGTGGCACGGCGGGCGGCACGGTGCCCGGCACGACGGCCGGCACGGCCAGGCACGGCCCGGCACGGCACGGCACGGCACGGCCCGTGCCACTAGCCGTTGGAAATATGGCCGTTTATGGCCGTTTTCCAACAGCTATAAACGGCCATATTTTTCTCCAATTTCCCACCCAAATCCCCTATAAATACCTCATATTTTCCTCCAAAATTTTCACAATTCATCAACTCATCTCTTCTCTCTTATTCTCTAATTTTCTTACTCCCAAATTCTCAATTCTCAAATTCCTACAAATCATACAATCTTCCTCTCTTTTGTGAAAAAGAAAAAAAAAATTCCTACTCTCTTATAAATTTTACATTTTTAATATTATTAGTCTACTACCAAAAAAAAAAAAATTGTTATATTTACATTCGGGAAATTAAAATTTCGGGAAATTATAAATTCGAGAAATTATAAATTTGGGAAAGCATTGAAGCGTCATTGTAAGATCTAACTCAACTTTTTTTAATTTGTTATTGTTATTGTTATTATTATTGTTATTATTATTATTATTATTATTATTATTATTATTATTATTATTATTAATTTATTATTATTATTATTATTATTGTATACTTGGAACTACTTAATTATATAAAAACTACTTTCTATTTTAATTGTGGGTTATTTGGATTGTTGAAATCTGTCTAAGGCGGGATTTGGGCTCTGGACAACGTCGCTCCTAACCTCTCCTACCTGGGATCTCATTGATTTAGATAATCTACTATTATTATAATTATTTTTGAAAATTTATTTTATATAAAAACTACTTACTTATTAATTCTCATTGATCTCATTGTTGTTAATTGTTACTTTGTTATTGTTAGTTGTGTTATTATCATTAATTAATCATGGCATCAAACCCGAACGTTTCCTCCTCCTCTAGAAAAGCCAAGTCAACACGTAGGGAACCACCAAACCCAAACACTTCAATGTCTATGCCCCCCCCCCCCTAACATGCCATTTCCCTCTTCTAACATGCCCTTTCCAAACACTTCCACCCCTTTCTTTCATCCCCAAAACATGGGAGGGCAAGAACAAATGGATGATATGGCTCCTTGGACCCAATTTCAACAAACCCAATATCAACAATATGAATTTCCTTTTCCTCCTCCTCCTCCTCCACCTTCCCAAGGTAGCCAAACACAAGCTTCCGGGTCGAGTGAACCATCCACTCACATGCCCAACACCCAAAATCCTAACATATTAGAGTGGTGTACCGAAGAGGATTTTGCTCAAACCAAAAGAAAGAGTGAAGTTTGGGCACATTATCAATTAAGTAAAGATGGAAAAAAATGCAAGTGTCGGACTTGTGGTAAAATTTTCTCGGCCGATACCAAGGGAGGGACGGGACACCTTAGTAGACATACAAAAAAATGTGGTGGACCATCTAGTGATCCAACCCAACCTAAAATTTCTCAATTCCATCCACAAGGTTTCATTTACAATTACGAGAGAGATAGGGATGAACTTGGGAGAATGATTGTACATGCAGAACAACCTTTTCTTTTCGCCGAAAATGATGCCTTCAACAACTATATTAACCGAGCACTACAACCAAAACACAAAAAAATCTCCCGAAAAACCGTCCGATCTGCTGCCATGAAGACTTATCTAGAGTACAAATTAAGATTAGTAAATGAATTAGCTAATCTTCCTAGTAGAGTTTCTTTAACCGCCGATGCATGGGATGGTGGGTACGGACTTCACTATTTATGTGTTACTTGTCATTGGTTAGATAATGAGTGGATGTTACAAAAACGCATCATTCATTTCAAAATGCTTGAATACCCTCATACCGGTCTTAACATTGCACATCATTTAATGGAAGCCATTGATGCATATAGTCTTAGGGATAAAATCATGTCTATGACTTTCGATAATGCAACTTCTATGACATATAGTGCGAATTTGGTCAAATCCCAATTGCACGATGTTATATTAAATGGAGATGCACTTCATGTTAGATGCATTTGTCATGTTCTTAACTTGTGTGTGAAGGATGGAACACAAGCAATTGGTCCATTTTATCACAAAATACGGAGTGCTATTTGCACTATTAATAGCTCTAACATGAGATGGCAAGAATGGAAAGGTTTTTGCAGGCAACAACGGATTAAAACCATAAAAATAGCACCGGATTGTCCAACTAGGTGGAACTCCACCTATGAAATGTTGAGTCGGGCAATCGAGTACAAGGTTCATTTAACACTTTTTTATAATATGAAATATCCACAAAATGCTTTACTTGAAGATGATTGGGCTAATTGTGAAAAATATATGCAGTTTTTACAATTACTATATGGTATGACACATTGTTTTTCTTCTGTATATAATCCTTGTGCTCATTCTTTTCTTAGCAATGCATGTTTACTTGCACAACTTTTTGCGGAACACCGATCACAACATGTTTATCGTGGATATCTTCCATCCATGGAGGATAAATGGCGTAAATATTACACCGATATTCCTATGATTTATATTTTTGCTTCCATTTTAGATCCTAGACAAAAATATGATGGCACCTTTTTATTAATTGATATTTATTATAGTAACATGAATTTTGAAGATGATGTTGAAACTTTTAAGAATAAGGTGACAGATGAGTTTTTTTAATTTATATAATGTTTATGAAAGTAAATATGGAACCGTGTCTCGATTTGCCCCTTCTCAAACATCCAAAAATGTAAGTAAACGGACCAAAGGTTTATTTGCACAAGCTGCTAACTTGATGTCTAAGTATTCAGGTACAGAATCATCATCATCTAGGAGAACTCAAAGCGATGTTTCGGAGTTGCAAATGTACTTAAGTTACGACTTCATGAAAGGCATGGACGATGAAGATAAGTTTGGCCTCGACATCCTCGATTGGTGGAAATCACAAGCCGTGAAACATCCAATTTTGTCGTCAATGGCTCGTGATATTTTTGCTATCCAAGTCTCCTCCGTTGCTTCCGAAAGAGCTTTTAGTGCGTCGGGAAGAGTTCTAGACGATAGAAGAACAAGACTAAAACCCGAAACACTTGAAATGTGTGTTTGTTTCAAGGATTGGTTGGATGCCGAAACTCGTTCTCAAGATCGTACTTATGCACAAAACGACGACGATGAAGGAACGTCGACTTCTTTTAGTTCTCAATCCACTCAATTGGCGGATGAACTTGAACCTCTAGGAGACGAAGACGAAGATGAAGACGAAGGCGAAGACGAAGACGACCAATAATAATTACATGATTACATATTTACATTATACACTATTGTATTCTTTTTGTATTATCGAACTTCGTATTCCGTATAATAAATGAAGTTATTCAATATTCATACACTATTGTACGATTTTTAATTATCATTACTTATTTTGTAATTTTGTATTATTGAATTATCGTATATTCGTACCGGCTAGTCGGCTACCGTCATATAATAAAATAAGTTATTCTTCAATTTTTTGTGTTTTCGGATTATCGCACTAGTATTTTTTTTTTATTATATGCATTTTTGTTTTTAATTCGTTTTTTTTAACATTTATTTTTTTTTTTAAAAAAAAAAAAAAAAAAAAAAAAAAAAAAAAAAAAAATTAAAAACGGCACGGTTTGGCCCGCGGCCCGGCACGGCACGTGGGCCGTGCCATGCCGTGGGCTGGGGTGTGCCAATTCCAGGCACGGCACGGCCCGACACGCCGCGGAGCCGGCACGGCACGGCACGGCACGGGCACCACCCCGGCACGGCCAGGCACGGCCCGCGGCGGCACGGGCACGGCCCGTGCCCATGTTTACGCGGACGCGTGTGGATCCTTACGTGGTGCGTCCTCATTCGTACGACCTTTACGTCGGGATCCGACGGCCATAGTACGAAGGTAGATGTGGCAATGATTAGTAGGAGGAGAGTAGTCTTGTAGATTTTTTTCCAAAGAGGGGGGTCAAAAGTAGGGAGGTTGAAGGGTAGGTGTAAAACGACGTAGTTCGGGGGACGTCGTCCGGGTTCAAGTGACGGAATAAGCGGGTTTGGATCAAGAATTTTCCTTGATTCCATGGATGGGTGGTTCTAGGGAGAGAAAAAAGAGAGAAGGAGAAGACAGATAGAGGGAAAGAGGGGAGGAAAGTGGATAAATTTGTCTATATCTTAAGGTTGCATTGTTATCATTTTTTCTAGGGTTGGTTTATTCGTTGTTGTGCAGTAGTAGGACACACTACTTACAAAAAGAGTCAATAGGAAGCTAAACTTTACGGAGTGTTATTATTCTTGATGTATTCCATACTAGGAAACACGTACGGATATACTTGATGTTACTTAACATACTTATTGTTCCGGGTGAGCTCCAGTAAATTGTATCTGGGCCGATGATGATTTATCGTCTAATCGAACTTGCACAGTCAACGTAAATTAGATGCTTTTGGGATTTGTCCAAGAATAACCACTCTGATAATAAAGTCAATACGGGTATGATATGAATAAGAATGTAGTTTAAGAATATTTAGGTTAAAAATATTGTACTTTAGAAGTAAGATATGTTGGGATATTTATAGAAATCCCCTAACGTTATAGATATAACGTTTCGGTCCACATGAGTGTCTTGTCAAGTGGGCAATTGATATCCACGTGGCTAGAAGCAGGTCTCCACGTGGATGGTGATAGATGCCAATATAGGTAATGGGCCGGTTTGGACATGATCCAAATGCGAAAATCCGACTCGATTACCTAATCCATATTGGCGACGGTGTTATCCCATACACTTAAATATTTTTCTTTTAAGGTAAGAAAAACATATATGTACTTGTACCAGACATGTATTCAACACACAATAGTTGGAAAACATACAGAGACACGGAGTAACACATATCCAACACTAACAATAATTGCAAAATCATACTATGAGGCTGGTTCAGACGTATATGGCCATGCCTTGCAAAATCATTTAAATCACCTAAATAAACTGAACAGCTCACTTTTAAAACAAAAAAAAACCCAACACACAACCACCATAGCCAAAATAAGAAACCATTGTCCATGGCAATTCCGGCCACTACTGGCAGAACATCTCTGGACGGAAGAACGAAAAAGAGGAGAAAAGGCAAGGGCAATTAAGAGGAGCACTTTCCCGTAGCCCAGGGCGGCAGGGCTACCTAAACTCTACCTTGCTGGATCAAGCGTAGAATACCATTCTAGCGACCTTTTTTTCTTTCTTTTTTTTTTTTTTATTTTTTTTTATCTTTATGATACTAAGGCCCTGTTCTTTTGAGCTTCTGGATAGAGCAGAGCAGATTTCAGCAGAGCAGAGCAAAACAGCTCTAAAGAACGGGGCCTTACTGTTGTGGCTCCGAGATGTCAAATGTCTGGGAGTAAATTGTTTTCTGGTTCAGAGTTGATGAGAAAGAATCTAGACAATGTACATATTAATATTGATCTCACAAGATAGCAGTCAATTAATATGGTCTAAGAAGCCAATAACCCGTGCCAGATCAATGTCTCGATGAAGGCCTCTATCAAGTTTACTTCAGCAAATGCTTTCAGAGGATAATAATCACAGTAACTTCGTTAATTCAACCTCTGTATCTTCACAATTACAATCTGGCTAATGCAACTACAAATCTACAACTACCGCTTAATGCTTATATATAATTATATAAACACAAAATTTTACACACACTAGTATATTTTAATAGGGCATTTTTTTCACCCCTCTCCTTCCTCCGAAAAGAACAAATAAATTTTTTGACAAAATATATAAACACTAGCTCCAAATTCGTCCAATTAAATACCAGTTCTATGCATTCGTGGTTTCCTTTTGTTTACGACTCTGAGAAGAGTGAGAGTGAGTGAGACTCTTCAGATTACTGTACATATCTGAAGCAGAAAGCGCAAATTCTGATAGTGTTCGGAACAACTCTGGCAATCGAGTCTTAAGGCTTGCCAGTGACTTCTCCCTTACCTGAGTACATAGCCGTTCGTAAATCTCAGTATCTTCTTCAAGTTTCTTCTTAGCATTCTCAACCACAAATTCCTTCTCCACCATAAGTTCATCCTTGTGGACAAATTCATGTTCGACAGAAGCAGGGTCAGCATCATCGTTAGGAATCTTTTTCTGCATATACTCGCTAAGCCATTTATTATAGTGGCGCTGTTTTTTTTCCAGATCCCTTCTTGATTCTTCCACCTTTGCCCTTGATCTCATTTCTTCTTCCTGCTGTTGGACTATAGAATCCAAAAGAGCAGCAAAGTTATGTATTGCACTCTTTGCATGCTCGTCGGGGAGTTTATCAAGGTGATCATGCCAGGCAAGGAGGAGGACTTGAATGGGAGGATTCTGAGGCCTTGGGGGAGATGAAACCTTCTCTTTCAAGCTGCTTTCAATAGGAATAAGATTAAGTTTCAACCAGCTGTTAAGGGCTTTGATATACTCTTTCTGATGGTTAACCATTTTTTCAAAACTTGTGTGCCAGTCCTGAACTATAACCCCAAGCTGATAGGTTCGCTTGTAGTGTTGGTCGGTTGTTTCCTTGGTGGACTGGGAGATGTCAATCAATCTTAAGTTTGAAGCTATCTTTACCTGATTCTGATGGTGCACTTGCATAGCTTCCCACATTGTGGCCATCCTGTGAGACACCAAGGCAAATAAAATGAAACGAGAAAAAAAATAGTAGAGCTATGCAAAAATACCGAGGATGCATGAATGTTGAAAGCAATCTATAGTCGTATACGACAAGAGAGGAAATTTCAAGATTCTGTTCAGATATATTTGAGGTGATCCTCTTACAAAACTTATCAAAGTCCTATAGCTTTTTTTTGTTATTTAAAACTAAAAAAAATCCCTAGACCGTTCTAACAATGTATTCGCCATGAGCAACAATTAAGTAGACCCGTAGAGACAAAAATTTGTCAAGAAAACTTCTTATATGTTTGCTGTTTGCAGTTGTTTTCCTCTTTTACAAACCAAATGATAGAAAATTTCAATAACCTTCCAATATTTTCTGTGTGACCAAACAAGTGAAAATAACAATTTCTACGGAGTTTCTTTTCTCAAATTTTATATCTCTGTAGATTTTTCCATAAAGGTGAACTCCAAACAATAATAAACAGCTTAAGAAACCAAATACTAGTCAGTAAAATGTATAAGGTGAACTCCAGTCTCCTCAGATTTGAAATCCTAAAGAAGAGACAGCTTATTGCACTTGTTGCAAGCTCAGACTTAATGAGCATTATAGATCATTAACTTTGACAATATTGTAAAGCAAGTCAGAGTGTTCAGTTGGAATGATCAACTTTTTAAAGACAATAGTGTAGAGGCTCATTTTTATTTAATTTACAGATACTAACAACATTTACGGTTTAGTAATTACTGTCACCGCTCCACGTAATCATCAAACCCTGAAGACCAAACTCAAAATACAGAAGGCAAGATCCCAATAAGAGCAACACTGTTACTTGTAAAATATAATTAAAGGTGACAATTGGACGATCAAGAAATGTGATGAAATTCAGTCAGTGATTCCATGTCCACACATGTGATGGAAAGAGTAAAATCTTTAATGTTGAAAAAGCAGATGGCAATAGAAGAAAGTGAAATGTTTTCGAGAATGGCTTTATTTGATAAATATTGTGATGCAGAGGTGCTGAGGTAAGATTTTGATGTAGTAAATTTAAAGTAGTCAACCCATGCTAAAATTCAAGATAAAAGGACCCTTTGGAGTTCGGACACATTCTTCACTCCTAATCTGGAACATATGATCAAAGGTTGAAAAGATTTCAAAGAAAGAAGCTAATGAACCATGAGTGCAGTAAACCAGCAGATTTTAAGGGACAATGGTTTAATTGGTTTAATTTAGGGAGTCCATTTATCACAACCAATTATGATAGGCTGATAGCTTCCAAGTGATGATGGAAATTCCAAATATATGTGAAGATGTTATCAAGAGTTTATCTGTTTAAATTGCAAGCATTGTACTAAATTTGAAAACCAAGAAAGACCGGGAATTACATGCATCTCTTTGCAGTTCTGCATAACTGTGGTCATTGGACAAATGATAGGTTTGGCATCTTCAAAAGAACTTATATGGTTTTAAAATGTTCGTCTTATTTAGCAGAGTACTTATGATTCTCATTAATCTCATATGGATACACGATTCCTAACCTATAAAAATTTGCTATGGAGTTTCTACGTCTTACTTGTAGTGCTACCTTAAGTAAGAGGCCAAGTGATATATTTTGTATTAATTCTTAGTTTCATACTGGTTTATTAGATAAGGTAAATCATATATTTTACTTCTATGTTCTAACAGCTTCATACCTAGAAAAATAACAATTTGATACTAGTACATGTGATTGAGTAGGCTTTTCTCAAAACACAAATATACAATCATATCACAATATCACCACTATCTTCACCAAAAAAAAAAAAAAAAAAAAAAAAAAAAAAAAAAAAAAAAAAAAAAAAAAAAAACACTCTATGACTTCCATTTTACAGAATCATATCACATGTTATTTATTTATTTATTTATAAAAAAAATAATGTTCTACTATTACTTCTATTTTACAGAATCATTAAAGCCCCCTCAATGCCTTCATTACCTCAGCCAAAACCACCTACCCAACCACCTATAGACCACACCTCACCTTACCTGCAGCCTCCATCAATCCACCATTTGAAGAAGGCAACTCCCTTTGATTCTCTCCCCCGATAACAAGCACCAAATGACAGTTATCACTTGATTCTTGATTCCCCATTCAAGGAAGATAGAGAACAAAAATGGAAATAAACCTCAACATCATGGCTTTAAATTGGGAAGACAGGGAAAATTTATTGCGAAACTGAATATGAAAGAGAATGGACAAATTTGCTCCCATAATCTTATTGTCCAAAAAAAAAAAAAAAAAAAGGTTGAATTGGAAAGACAAAGCTTTTCACTATTAAGAGACAACAAATTATAAAAGGTAAGATAGGAAATCCCAAAAGCCATCTCCTTGGTCCTTTACTCCTGCAACTGATCTATTCTATATCCCAAATACCAAATTCGTAATTAAAATAATCTATTTTATGGCAGTTTATTGATGACAATAGTTGAAGGCGGAATTGACTTCCCTTTGTGCATTCAAATCAATCGAAACCGACCAAATTTTACCATAGGAGATCAAGAATTAAGCTAAAAATCATAACTTGGCAGTGAATGCAAGAGGTAGAGACATCTGTATAGGGAGATAAAAGAATTCTGAGTAAAAAAAATAAAAAATAAATTAAGGATATACATGTCTGCAGTACGAGGGAGGAAGGATGAAGTTATACTGGCAGCAAAACATTGCTAAACCAAGATATACTGGCATGCAGAGGAATAAGAACAACTGAGCAGCTAATTCATAAACATATTTTCATCAGCAAACAACAATTCAAATGTTTAGGAGTGGTGACATTGACAAGAATAAAAGTCTTGTATTGAAAAAAAAAAAAAAAAAATTAAACTTACCCATCAACAAGTGCCACAAGCTTTGGGTATAACTGCTCATCTCGCAGCCGGCTTATTTCTGAGACCGTTGAATCCATAGACTGCATATCCACAATGTACCTTGTGTGTAGATGGCTTACAGCAGCTTTTGTCTTCTCCAACGATTCAGGGTTGGCACCCCGTTTCTTTTGTTTGTTCAATAGTGCAACTTTCCTCTGATAGTCAAACTTCATGATTTCACCTGCCTGTCCAATATATTGAAGCAAAATAAACCTTATAATGATGCAAACGAAACTATAGCTTGTAACACAAACAACTACTATTCACAATTGACAAGTGCAGCAAGTACAAACTATTTTAAAATGACGATAGGATGTAAAGGCAAAGCCTTTGAAACTTTTGAGGAAGGAAACTTTTAAAGGAAAAGAGAATTACCTTCACTTCATCATATAACTTTTTCTCCCAAGCAAGCAGCTTATCCAGCACAGTGGCATGAGTTTCATTCTCTTCAGAATCAACATCATCCTTAAATTCTTCTGCATTGGGGAGACCTCTAAAAGATCTATTCCATGTGATAACACGCATGACTCTTGCTGAGTGATCAATGTGCCCTATAAAAGCAAATGTAATTTCAAGTTAGAGGTTACCTTGTAGGCTCCTTAAAAGCTCAATTACAACAATAAAACATTTCGCAAATTTCTTTCTTTCTTACCACAATAGTAAAGATCACAGAATTAGAGCAAATAAAAGCACCAAGAACAGAAGATAAGCTTCAAGCATGAACAGCCTTGCACTAAAGTAACACGACTCTTCATTATTATCAAACTCCCTCACTCACACACAGTCACACACGAGCAATTTGTATAGCATTTACAGCTTTATCATATTCATCCAAGAACATTCAACCCTAGAAATTTCGACTTCTTGGTCCAAACAATCTCAGGCTCACTTTTCACATTTCACACAATCTACTCCATAATCCCTCCTTCATCCTATCAAGTCTACTTCATCCCTTGCCTATCATCATAATCAATCAACAAGCACCCTTGACACATAACGGTACACCCTATTCCAATTGAGTTCAGTTTTCACTTTACTAATTCTAAATTACACTATCAACATGACTATCGTCGATTCAAGACAAATGAAACTTCAAACACTTTGATATCAATAACTCATCAGGAAAACAATGTAACACAAGCAAACCAAAGACATAAGAATTAGGATCATATTCAATTGAAAGACAAGATAAGATGAATATACCCCTATTATCAGCAAAATTAGAATGGTAATGCAACCGAGTAGCCTCAAGCATCTTGGAAACCAAATGAGCACTCTCAGAAGCTTTAAGAAAACAATCATCCAAATCACTAAAAATCTGAACTAAATTCACATTCTTCCTTCTCCCTTCTCCACCCCCACCACTCCCACCTTGCCCCACCACCTGCTTCCCCTTCTTCATCATCCTCCCTCCCCCTCCCCCTCCTCCCATCATCGGTAACGGCGGCTTCTCTGATACCGGCATCACCATTTCCTCAACCATCTCAATCGAAGGCGGAACCGTAGTAGTAACCGAAGCAGAAGCACCTGAACTCCTCATTGCCCTGTGTTGATGATACACAGTACGATCATACTCCCCTCTCATATCATCATCATCCCTCAAGCTCCCACCCGGCATATCCTCCGTATTAAAGAAGTAATCCCAAGTTTGGTTACTCACCTCGGGCGGCGGCGGTGGCGGTGTTCTACTCCCTCTATCATCATGCGGCGGCAACGAAGGCGGCGGTCCCACCACATTATTAGCAGTACCGACATTAGAGCTACTCGGAGTAGTCTCCATTCTACCACCAACACTCCCACCTTTGTTACCTCTCCTATGTCTCAATCGGCCATTGTCTTCCTCCTCTTCTTCTTCTTCATCGGCGTCAACCTCTTCACCTTCATCAATGGTATCCTCCGGAACCGGCTTCGGCCCCGGCTTCACCACAAACTCCGGCATCGACGTCGCGCGCTGCAGCGGCGGCGGCATGTCGGGGATAGGCGGAGGAGGAGGCGGCAAATCACGCACCGCCGGGGGTAGCGGTGGCGCCTGAGATGGAAGTTCTCCGATTGTGGGGCCAACCCCACCTGGGGTGGGACCCACCGGAGCAGAGGAGAGAGAAAGAGGGTTAACCACTTCACCTTGAGCGAAGTCGCTGAGGGCGGCGCCGGCGTTTTTGAGGGACATGGCGTAGGAGATGTGCGCGGCGGCGAAAGCGTTGCGCGCGGAAACAGCTGTTTTCATGAACGCTTTCCTGTCTTTGCATCGTGACACTGCTTCTTCGTTCTCGATCTTCGATTGAGAGCACCCCATTATCTGGGTTGCTCTTAATTTGCAGAGAATTTATCTGGGTATGAATCAATTTGGGTCAATTTTGATTGAAACTTCTGGGAAATTGATGAAAAACAGTGGAAAATGGGGGGTTTTAGAGAATGGAAAGAATCATAAAAAGGAAGAAAATTGGTATGAAAATTAAGGAAAGTGAATGAAAAAGCAGAGGAGGAGAGAGAATTTGTGAAGCAAAGATTCTTGAAGAACAAGAAAGAGCTGGAGAGAGAGAGAGAAAGAGGAGGAGAGAGAAAGTGCAGAAGAGTGTCTCAGGTTGAGCAAAGTGTGAGAGTGACGTTTGTTTCCGTTCTGAAACCATTTTTTGTATTTTCTTTATAATTTATGTTATTGTTTTTTTATGGATTGAATAATTAATACAGTAGATTATGGTAATATAGAGCAATTATTTTATTTATGTCTAGTTTTATTCCGTATAAAACAAATGCTTTCCAAATCATGTTTATTGTGAATTTGTGATACTTCCAGCTTTTCTTTTTCTTTGTACGTAGTTCAATAATACTCCCTCCGCTTCTTAATAAGCAATATACTACTCCGTATTCTATAGATCTGTTACGAAATTTGTTCTTGTAAAATTCGTCGGTTTATTTTTGCAAACCCGAAATGTTGATTAACGATGTTTGATTGATTATTATGGTTGAATTGGCAGCTCAAATGGATTCTCATGACAGAAAGAGAAAGTGTGAAACATTGTGGCCAATTTTCAAAATTGCTCATTAGAAGAGTCGTTACATTTATGATCTTTATTATAGAAGAAGTGAGATTTCCAAAGATAGTTTGGACCAAGGCTATGCTGATAGAAACCTTATTGCTAAGTGGAAGAAGGTATGACTTTCGTCTCAACCCGTTTCCTCGATTCATTGCTTTATGTATCCTTGTCCGAAACTTGTTGAATTTTTCCACCATTCCAATTTACTACAGAGTAGTAAGTTTCTTGGATGTTAAACCAATGTTATTAAGGTCTACATGTACGTATTCTAGCTTGAAACTTGTAGAATTTGCTGAAAATTAACACTTCATTTTTACCAATGTGTTATACTGAAACTGTGTTGTCCAGTGTATATATTCGCATTGTTGTTAATTGTGATTAAATACTCGTATATTACATAGGTGAATATGTTCATACTCTCCCCAATTCCCATTACTCGATTTAAAAGAGGGTATATCAGCAAAATCTATTGGAAGACATTACAATTTTTAGAAGTGTGACATTTTATTCTGGACATCTTAATTCAGTACAATGTATTTGTTGCTTATATTTTCAGACAGATGAAGTATAATTTCTGTGTTGGCTTGGCCTTTTCTTTGTCAGACTGAATCAACAAGCCATTGTTGAGCTTAAGCTAAAATAATACATTAGGAACTGTGTGAACGTAGTCTTTGCTTGATCATTACTGATATCCATTGAATCTATCTATACTATCTTGTTCTCGTATTGATTAAAGTAATGCTGATAGTGTGATGTGCATATTAGGGGAAGACAATGTTTCAATATTGCTGATAGATGTTTTTGTTTTGCCTCTGATTTGCAGCCAGGATATGAGCGTCTGTGTTGCCTGCGTTGCATACAACCACGAGACCATAACTTTGGCACAACTTGTGTTTGCTGAGTGCCCAAGCATCTGAGGGAGGAGAAAGTCGTAGAACGCGTTCACTGTGGATGTAGGGGTTGTGCTAGTGGGGATTAAGCTGCAATCCTAGGCTGTGGGATGTTTAGTACTATGTTGTAACTGTTTGCACAACCAATGACTAATTTTGCTATCTTGATATAGCATCATGCTTTGATTAGTTAGGTTATGTCAATTACATCTTAGACAAAATCTGTGAAAATGATTTGTGTAAGCTTTAAAGGCATGTCATGACCTACCAAAACTCATCAAAACAAATGGAAATAGGATGTAGTGATTTGCATTCAGGATTTGGTAATGCAGATGTCCATAATTACACTTTTGTGCAATAATAATGAATAGTTGCATAATGTTTTGACAGCAGCAAACATTTGAAGAGACAGGATAAAAAAAATAAAAAAAGAAAACAAAGAGGATGTTAAGGTGAGATTATATTTCATTTAAAATCTCTGTTATCAAATCTATCGGTTTTGCTTCAATTCTATCATTTGAGCCTGGATCAAACTAATAATGAATCTAACCAAATAAAATAAATACAACTAGGGGCTATAATTGAGTGAGCCGAGACTAAGCTCTTGGGTTGCTTATTACACTTGCATTCAAACTCGAGCTGAATCTCGAGCTTTTTTTGAGCTTAGATGCAAGTTCAATTTTCCATATGACCCATATTTTGAGTTAAAAATTTTCAACTGATTTATTTAAGCTAGTTTGCTCTAGTTTTTTTTACTAGTTTCTCATCGATAGTTGTTTGCAATTTTACTCCCGGTTAATGCATGTTAGATGTTATTATATATGGAAGTAAAATATACAATAGTTAAGAAAAAAAGACATATACACACATTTTGATCTATTCATGAGATTGACAACTAAAATATGTTGAGCTAAGCTCGTGAATGATTCGAAATAAAAATACAACCACCTCCCCAATTGTTCAACAAGTGGATTTCAAAATTATGACAAATTGTTTGTTTCTATTGCATCAATATCAAATCTAAAGAAGGAAAAATAACATGTGCAAGTGGTACCCAAATAATTAAATTGAGATCCAAAACTACAAAAACTCTATGTTGTCAGAGAAGATCTGATCATCACATAAGCAAAAGACTCCTTTTTGTTCTCCCATTTTAAAGCTTTCATCTTATCTTTATTTTTCCTCTTTTTTTTTTTGTACTTTTAAAAGTGGCTTTAAAGGGAGGGTTTCAAGCCTTGCCTAGAAGGCTCTTGTCACTCCCACAGCCCACTAATTGTGAGAAAAACACAACTAAGTTAACTTCCAGATCTCTTTTATCAGATTAATTTAAACAAATTACATTGCTTTTGGTTGTAAAGATCATTCTTTAGTCGAATCGAGATCAATGGAGAAAAATGAAGAATATTTGCTACTAGAATAAGCTTGAATCGATACCCTTATGATCATATTAAGGCAAATACATGATAATATGCTCTAGATTGCAGTAGTTATCTTAGAAAATAAACTCATGTTAGATAGTCAGAACTTAAGATTACATTAGACGCTAGATTTAATGCCTCTCAACACAGTCAAGGGAACTACTTCTTTAACAACCCGGAAAATGTGAACATCAAAGACAGAATTTTTCTTGTTACTCAAATCTCCTTTCTGAAGCAGCTCAAATACACAAACATCATGCTCCTCGAGATTGTTCTCAAAAACAAAAGTCGACCACCCTGGTCTGAACTGACATTGCGAAGGTGTCCATCTGCATCCCACCGTCCAGCTCTCCTCTACTCCTGGAACCCGGAGTATGACATCATGATCAGACTTCTGAAGCAAGTGTTTTACAGCCCATTCTTTAGGGATGGTCTGCAGCCATAGTAAACCAAACTAGCTTAGATTTGATTATTAAAAGATGTTCTACTTTTACACTGAGAGTAGTAAAATGGTAATGATAATTATGTCACTCTTCTTAGATTAGGTCCTTATGATGAGCAAGTAGATTACTATGAAAAACAAGGTGTATAAGGATGCCATACCAGATGAAAGCCGCGATAAACATGTGTACACTTCATCACAATTTCAATCATATGACGTCTCTTACTCATATGACTAATGGCCTTGCTAAGTGCACCTTGCTTCTCTTGCTCTGTAACCTTCCGCCTCTTTGATTTGTAACACTTTTGAGGTTGTCTCACTGCAAATAATTAACTTACAGTTGCATAACTTAGAGATATATATAGTTATCAAACAAATGAACTAATCACAATAGCATTGATTGCAATTATACACAAATTCTTGTTCGAAAATGTGTGATAGATTTTATACCTTGGCATGCTCTATTTCTCACATTCAGACTAAGATTATGAAAGCGCTTCACATGATGAGATGAATCAGATAATGATTCCAGATCTTCTTCTTCATGTACTATCTCAGTCCTGTTATCTGCAGCTTTACATTTTGCACTCTTACTACCTCTGAAATTGTTTTCTTGAGATGAAGAATCTGAATCATGTTCCTTATCCACTGCAAATACTTCTACAGAGCCATCAATATCAGCTTCTAATGTTCTGTCACCTTTAGATTCATCGTTCTCCACGTGTAAGAGACTTCTACAAGAAGTGTTCATGGACATGTTTGTATTCCTTGTGAAGTGTGAACCTTCTACCTCGCATCCAGTAACATCAAAAACCGATACCTCAAAAGAGGAGTCTCCAACATAGCAAAAGACCAAGAAACAACCATACTTAATACCATGATCAGTCACAAAGTTACCCCAACCATCTGCAAACAGAACATCTTTCTCAGTTTTTTGTATTTGAACTTTCCATATATTCCCACTTTGACCTCTTAGAGTGCAAGAACTTGAAAGGTCTTCCTTAGAGCATTCAACAAATTTCCTAGGAATTCGCTGCAGAATTTTTTATCAAAAATCAACTGTGTTAGAACTAATATATGACTACACTATCAATAATAGGAATTCTTTTAGGCCTGGTGTACTAACTTACCAGCTGTCGCTCAAAATTACCAATCATCAACTTGAAAAACCAGTGCTTCCTAGGTGGAATCTCATTCCAATATTTGTCCTCCTCTAAAGCCTTACAAGTTTCACAAACATATGTCATTTTGCTTCCGACTTAAAATGCCCTTCAAATTATCAACCACCTGAGACACCCAACAAAAAAAAAAAGCATTCAGATCAATAAAATACTTCTTGAAATCATAGGATGACACAATGGATTCCTCTAATGTGTTTGTACGACAACATTGATCTAAATTTTAATGACAAAAGGAGAGATCATGACTCAACTCCGTCTATTCAATCTGATAAAAAGAGAGTCTAACAAACCATAGAGATTCTCAATCCAGCAACAAATAATGATAAAAGGACAACAGTACCTTAAGGCGCTTGGTAACTGAGAAAAGTTGAAAGAAAGCACAATAGTTGGCTCATGCTCAACTTCTTCTAGCTATGGTTCTACAGAAGTTACGTTGCAGCATACAAATATTTTGATGAGCATAATGGAGAAGATAGAAAAATGACTAGGATGATTAATGGGCATAGGTAAAGTTTTTGCCAGTTTTGTAAAGCTCAACTGCTCAAGTCAATGAGATAGCAGAAAAGGAAAGAATCACAGAAGTGTGGAGGAGGGAATTTTGGGAAAGTTTGATAATGATATATGGAGGGTCTATTTATATTTAACCTGAGAATGACATTAAACTAATTTTCACTGCAATGGAATATTTCTTTTTATATTTTTTATGAAGAAAAAAAAAATAGGGGCTTCTTAGTTTCCTTGGTTATTATGCAATTTGCCAATTTCCTATGTTAGGCATCTACCATTGTATGTGAATGTATATGCAACACTTTTTTTCAGGTTATATAATATGGAGTATCATGTTACATACAAGAACAAAATCGAAACTCTGTAAGAAAACTCAAGTAACAAGTGATATGAGTCATATAACTTGACTTAGAAATACTCACAGGAACTCTGTTGAGCCTTTTTAAATCATGTTTATAGATAACTTATTACTAACCTAAGCATTATTTTGAAGACCTGATGCATTAAGGGTGGGATCTCATGCCAAATTTTGTAAGTCTCAGAAATACGTAGTATAGGATATTTACACCTTATGAACCTAAATACTTTCAAAGTATAAATCACCTGAGAATCACAAAAATAAAGAAGCATTCTTTTCAATAAAAATAAAAAATAAAACCACCTCATTCCTCAGTCAGAGATGATCTTTCCTCGCTTCAATACTAAGAAATATACAAATACTCGTATGTTCTCCTTTAGTAATCTCATGTTCTGATGTACAACTAGTTTCAATCACAGAAAAAAAGTGGTCTAAAGAATGAAATATGGAAAGATCATAACTTAACAAAGTCTATTCATTTAAAATCAAACAAACATCTAGACAAGCCAAGGGGATTTTCAAGTGCAGTTCAGAAAGAAATTTCTGTTTAATTAGTGGTCTTGGACTCATACAGAAAGAAATAACAAGATAACATAAGGATTTACAGTTTTACACGCATAAGAGAACCTAAGCAAAGCAATAAACACAATTTAGTCCAAGCAGAAACTTTAAGTCATATTACTCTCTATTATTATACAGCTAGATCATAAAAAATCTGATAAGAGAATAACAAAAACGAAAGACAAAAAAACTCAGCAGCAGAAACTGTCAACTTACAGGAGTTGTAGGCTTAACAGGCACAAAATCGAAAGGCTTCACTAATCTCTTAGAGCATCTAACATACCACAAAAAGTTTTCTAGCTCAGGTTCTTTTGGAACTGCATAGAATTCTGAATTAAGAGAGCAATGGTGGAGAGCGAAAAAGCAATGTAAAGGATGGTTACTAAAGGAGATGGGCAGAGTTGTTTTTGCTGATTAAGGGATAATGAGAGCTAAAATAGAACTGACAGAGTGAGTTGTGATGGAGGGATTTTTGGCAATATATAAAATCACGTTACTTATTAAGGTAATAGATTAATGGTAGATTTAATCCCTTTTTTTCCTAAGAGATAAATATTAGAAATTAAAAGTACAAATAAAAACATTATTAATGTTACTGATTGATATCGATTAGGAGTATAATGATGATTATATGTAGCTCGTAGGTTTACATGTTACAAAAACCTTTATACATAGTAATATATTTAAGGCCTTCTAAATATGCTTGTTTTGTTTTCAATTTCTTCTGACATCTGCAGCTGTATATGAAAAGTATTGGCACCAACACTTCTATATTTTCTAGCATTAATACACAATGTAATAAATTACGTATACTCCACTATATAAAGGTTGAATCATATAGCCAAAAATGTACTCATTATGAAGCCACACATACAACTTATTTCACTATTTTTGGACCAAGGAAACAGACGTATATACTCCAAATAGTAATTCCATAAAGATCATAATCAACACACTAGGAAAATGAAAAGCCTGTAGGAAGGTAACTAAAGAATAAACCAGTAAATATTCAACACTCGTACAGTCATTACGTATCTCTTTCGTGTACAGGCTGCATCTTTCAGTAGGATAACCAAGCAAACTTCAGTTCTTTAACATTTATGTTCAACATAACTTATCTCCCAGAGCTCGACATCTTTTCCTCTCTTATACTCTTGTACATGTTGAGGAATTTTTGAAAGATTGATACGCTTGCCAGTAAAACCTGGAAAAGATACATTTGTGAGGCTTTCATATTTATCCAATTACAAAACTAATGCTTGTCAAACCATACAAGAATTAAGAACAAGATTATAACATAATTGAAATGTGATTTATAACTAACCCTTTTCGCTCCTCAAAAAGCTAAGGAAATGTGATTACCCATTGGCAACAACATCAAGATCATACAAGCTGAAATTATAGCGCTTCTCCAACGCAAGATACAAAATCTCAATCAATCAAAGCCTTAATCCCATAAGTGGGGTCGGCTAACATGAACCAAATTTGATTATTCCGTGTAGTCATCGACATAAATCTTCCTCCTCCATCCCTTACGGTCCAATGCTTCATCCTCATGCAAATCCATAAACCTCATATCCTTCCTAACTCCTTCCAACCAAGTCATTTTCGGTCTCCCTCTCCCTCGTTTAAGCCCTCCATGGTCCCACTCTTCCACTCTTCTGAAGAGCAAAAAATCTACTTCATTATTGATGAACTCTCTTTCAATGAGGCTAGGAAAGTTGTTTAAAACAATATTGAAGAAAATTATGAAAGATTTTGATTTCCTGCTAACCATTACTATAGTTTAATACTGCCAAAGCAACAATAAGAATAACAACAACCCGCGACATAGTTTGAGCAAAATTGAAGGGCCAGAACAACATGCTGTTTACTGAGCAGGACATATAGTGCAAAGATTTTGCATAACAATTAATAAATTGCATAATCTCGATCCAGACTTTCAGGACATGAAATACAGCCTGAGTAGCCTGTTATGAATACAGCCTTCGCAACATGTGCAATTAATATACCAACCAATCCTGACAAAGACAGAATCAGGATCCTGTGAAACAATGAATAAGGGTTCTTTAGGTTACCAGCATCAGCTTCACATAACACATTTAAATACCAGATTCATAGAATTTTTAAGCATGTTAGAATGTGCAGAGTAATAGTTTTCCCAAGGGCTACAACTTCGTTAAAAGTCTACTAAAAAGAAATGGAAAGAAAGATTTAGCATACTTCTTTTCCTCCAATTTTTCCAAGCATGTTATTTAAAGAAAAAAAATACAGCAATTAAAACCACTCACAAGATTCTAATAATAAAAGCAGAAAACAACTGAACCAACACTATATATCTTCTGACCATTGACCTAAAGCCAAATCATTCCATGATATGTTAGAACAAGGCACATATCAAAATGTTCAAGGCATAATAGCAACAGATACTTTACTAGACAATATGACACAAATTATAACAGAGTGAGCTTTAAGAATAGTTGACAATGTAACACGACAACTAACAAATGAAATTGACTTTTCAAGAATTAAAGTTTTAAAGACTGGTTTGGTTAGATATTGATCACTAAGCACCAGGGTAAGCTCAAAAGTCTGGTCACTACCTTACAAAAATGTCAGAAGTAGTAAAAGTGGATAAAGGAGGATGATATTCTCAATTAAACACTGTTAGTATTAATATTTTCAAAGAATACCCATCTGCATGGAATTTATTGAACTGATTAAGCAAATTTACACAGTTCAGAACCCAGAATTTTTTTTACAGAGAACCAAAGACTAGTATACTTCTTCCTACAACTGTGTAATAAGGTCCAAAAGCTAAAAGTTTTTATAGGTGAAAAGGACCAGCATCTTATCTTTACAATTCAAAATCACCTTGTACACTTTTCAGGACAGCTATCCTTTCTGCTAAATCATCGAATTCTGGCATCCTTGGATGCACATGCCCATCATTGACATATGAAGAAGATCTTACGTGTCTAATAGAAGTTTTAAGCGATTCAGACTGCTGCTGATCAGGTTGAAGAGATATACTCTTGTCCGGTTTCCTTTGACTGTCGTTTGCTTCCTTAATTTGTGGAGATGGAGGCTGATCAGGCTCAGAAAAAAAGTATCTTCGTCTACCTGGAGGTGGAGGCAGCTCAGATTTTGGTGTTCCACTATCTTCTTTTCTTAGAGCAGCTGGAGCACTTTCTGGTACCTTTTTTTTACCGAATTGAGTCAAAAACTTATCAAGTTTTGATTCTTCCTCTTCGTCATCATCATCTAGATCAAGATCGTATCTCCTTGATTCTGTGACCCTTGCACTTAAGCTCCCCCTTGGATCAATCTCATGCTCAGCATTTCTGGTTGTGCTTGCAGTGCTTGTTGATGGCTTTAAGAACTTTGTTCTCACTGATCTTGGTCTTGCTTTAGTTTTGCCAATCACGTCATCAACCTCATTCATCTGATTATTATCTTCGTCTGTATTATTACTGGATTTGATGTACGGTTCAGGAATGATTCTATTAGTGAACGGCTTTCTATAAGCATTGTTTGGAATTTTTTCTTCTTCCTGTGATTCCTCTGCAATGTTTTCTTTCAGTCCTGTGCAAGAGTTGCGCCTTCTGGATTTAACTGGAAGAGTCTGCTCTTCATTATTCTGTTTGACATTATCAACCTGTTTTCCTTTCACAAGATCTGTGGTAGACTTGTTTCTGAACAATGTTTGGCTATCACTAGCCCCATTTACAAAAGCAGTTTTTGCAGGTTTTGCCTGAAAATGATTGACATTATGTGAGAAATAATGGCCTAGAATTAGCACGTACTCATACATGAAACCTTGTGGTAAACCAACTTACTTGAGTAGGAAGGCTAGGACTTTGCAGTTGCTGCTCCAATTGTACAGGATCCCATGGCACAGAGAATTCTTGTGCTATTTCTTGCATCAATTGCAGCTTCATTTGTGTTGAAGGAGGTCTCGACAATAAGTTCTCCGTGAACTAACCATAATACAAATTTCATACAAACGATCAGGTGCGGAATTACAGACAGACCAAAGTTACTTAATGCCATATCAGCAGTAAGGCTATCAAAAATACCTCTTTACTGGTGAATGGCTCTAACGCTTTCCCATATTTGTCATAGAATAGATTTCTTAGCTCACGCAATTCAGGCAGATCAGAAAATCTAGCTGCAGCGTGTATCAAAGATGCCACGGCAACTCTGCATTCTTCAGGGCACTCACTGCAGAAAAAGCACTTGATATCAATACAATTGTGGTACGTAACGCTATTGTCTTAAGCAAACAGATGAACATAAGCACAATATAGAAATGACCTTGCAATTAAGGGAAAAGTCTTAGGCCCTCTTCAGTGTTATCTCTAGATTTAAAGACTTGTACTTTCATACTCCATATAGCACAGTATATTTAATTTCATACTGTATATCAAATGTACCGTTTGCAAATCCTATAGCAAGCATAATGTCCCATGGTCTAAACATTTACATGTGGTTTTAATGTTAGGCGAGTTTACAAACTATACCATCTAATCCATTTTCAAAGTTAAAACCTCTACACTCCCTCCATTTGAAATTAGTTGTCATATTGTCTCAAAACCTTCATAAACGATGTATAACAAAATCAGGACCATTATTATATTATAACACAAGTGACAATGGACGGCTAAAATTAGTACGAAATATATGCTAGTAATGTTACTATCAGTATCTGTATATCTCAGGGAATATTAGATATTCTTCCTTGTATAGCTAAAATACAAAGGGGGAATGAATTATTCTGGGGTCAAAACAAAATGAAAGGCAGTTGATATGATTGCTACCCACAACTTCAACTACCTATTTGACTTTACAAATTCTCTAAAAAACTACGACCAATTTGACTTTACATATTACTTTATACATATTACTTTATAACTGAAATACTTGGTAAAACAATTAAAGTTTATAAGTAAACTCTCCTTAATGAAGAGAACACATGCTTGCCAATCACAATCATAACTTGGTAGTTGTAGACATGATATTGAAATGTCATAAAAGTCTTCTATCTAAAAAAATTAGCAGTACCATAGTCTACAAAGAAATAGACATTATGATCACAATTCACCAAATGCAAATGATACCTTTGCCTGTGCATTTCCTTGAGATTTTCGATGACGCAGGTGCAACATTGCTCTACGTACCCGTAACACAAGGACAGGTTTAACTCGACATATAGCCCTTCCGCCTACATTAACAGAAATAATATGACACGTAAATTGTATGTCACGCCTAAATATCATCACGTACGTACGACTAGTACATTTGAAGATCACACCAAGAAATGTCCAAAACATTAAGAATTACCATAGATAAAACATTTGCCCATTCGAGACGACTCCATAAAAAAGCTAAAAGCTCACTCCAGTTTTCTGTAGGAATGTTGATCATATTTTTTATAAGTCGCTCAACATGACATGGGGCATGTTAGCACTCACCATATAACAAGGTGCTTGTATATAAAATTAACAAGCTTGTGCTTAATGAAAGTAAGTTATTAATTATCTACCTAAAGTTTATTTTACATTAAATACAATCATTGAATTGCTGATGATTAGCTCTATTATTCTTAAATGTAGTTAACATGGTTTAGCATACAAATCATTTTCAAAACGTTACAAAAAGAATGACATGTAAGTTCCATATACACTTATACAGGACATATCTTTTATTTCGGAAAATATAGGGTTAATAATGTAGACAAGATTTGATCCGAAATATTTTCAAAAACTCAAAGTCGATAGAGGAAACACTAGGTGAAAGAATAAGAAGATACCCTGCCATAGGCATTACGATCGAGGTTGCTTTTCAAAAGCTCAGCTATATCTTTCTTCAAAAACCTCTGCATTGCATTGCGTCTCTTCTTTATCACCTCTAATCGCGTTTTTGTGCGACTCAACAATGATTTGCTGTTTAACATTCACAAATCAAAATTAAATTGAAATTCCCAGAAACTCAATTAAATTAGAATCTTCATTAACAACTAAACCCAGATTCGCATTAATTGATACAAGCAACAAACCCCAGAAAACATGAAAATCTGTAACTACAATCAACAAAGATTTAACCAGGAATCAGCGAAAACCCAGAAAAATCTTTCACTAGTAATCAATATGAACCCCGAAAAACCCAAAACCACATTGATAAAATCTACACAAAAACCCACAAATTTCAATAGAAATCATTCGAAGAAGAAAAAACAGAGTATCAAAATAATTCTAAAATTCATACCATTTTGTTCTGAAATTACTGCGAAAAATTCCGTCCAACATTTGTTCTGAATAATTTTATTTCCTCAGAATATTATAGTGTATATAAAAGAAAAATGAGGAACGAAAAATTCGAATGTGGGAAGTATAATTGTTTGTGTTTAAGCCAATCAAGTCACGGAAAGAATGAGGTAAAATTTTGGATAAGAACAAAATTCTACCCAGAAAATTGATAATCAAGAAAAGGGAAAAAAAAAGGAAAAGAATCTGATAATTGATGAACTATGACGAAGAAAAGAAATCCAGAAAAATGAAATTTATAGTGAGAGAGAAAGAAAGAAAGAAGGAGCAGCTGAGGTGGAGGGGGGATGCCACGTAGGAGAGAGAAAGCTGAAATAGAGGGCAAGAGATCTGTTAAAGGTGATCTGAATATATGGGAGTTGGTTTATCACTGTAAATCTGTAATAGTCATACAAAAATATACAATATGGTTATAAAATGATAAAACAGGGTGTAAGAAATTAGGACATGGTTGGAGATAATTTGAACTTTTCTAATGTCAAGTTGTTGTGATTGCCTCAACTTGGAGGTTTCAATTGGTAAGGTGTAGTGTGGGACTATATCGATTGGGTTTAAGGGTGTCATTGGAAAAAAATTGTCACAAGTCTTTGGAATAGTAATGTGACAACTTATTCGAATGTTTGTATTTAGAAATTTAGAAATAAAAATGAAATTTGACTTATTATAAAATAAAATATTCTATTTTTAAAGTTATAGTGATTTATAGATAGTTAACACAAAGCCGAATGTATATATTGCATTTGAGGTCAAGCTGGAATAATTTAGGTTTAAATATCCAAGTAATTATTTCAAATATCTAGAAATGATCACATTAAGAAATGTTTCCTCAAAAAAAAACATGAAGACAAAATGTTATACAAGTTTCTTATTTTTTAAAAAAAAATAATAAATAAATAAAATGTTATACAAGTATAGTATGTGATTTTAATTTGTGGCGGATTGAGGGAAGTCAAGGATTATATAGCCTTAACTTAATGGAATTTTATTCATGTATAAAAAAAAAATTCATATTATTATAATGATATATTATTGATTGATAATACTTTATATCAGTTGATACAAAGTTATTTATAACACTAATCGCCTGATTTTATCACGAATTCCTAAATTAATACAACACAAATTACATAGTATGAAGTATATTTAAAAGTTATACTCCTTCACATATAGAGTTGCACGTATCATAAGATTCATAACCATTATAATATAATTTCAGTTAGCAAAGAATATTTATTGGTTAAGATATAGTTGAAGAGGAAAAGGGTGAAAAAATAGATAGGGAAAAGAATATGTATGATAATATGATATGCAAGGAGCCGAAAAGCTAGAAATGAGCTGGATGATTGCAAGGCAATGGGTTGTAACAAACTAATTAAGTTATGCTTGATACTTACGTAGCCGGCGGAATAGGGTTGTGGTTGGGCTCTACTTCTCTATCTCTTACTACTATATGGTATACACAAAATATTTATAAACGTCGTCCTACGTTATACTTTTAGATTTGGTCTTCTTGTTCATCATTTTTGCAATTATGCTTCCCTTTTTAATACTTGGATTCTTTTTCTTCAACCTAAGCATACAACATAATATATACTTGTTGTTTTATGGTTTATTCTTCCCTTTTTACTAAGGTTTACATTGTGAATATGGATCGGAGTATATACATTAAGGTATCTACTTAACATCCAAGTGTAAACTTCTTACCTATTATGCTCTCGATCTACATATAATTAAGTGCATAGATTGAAGGGAGATGTACTACACCTTGTTAAAGGACCAACTCAACCAAAAGTTTAAGTTTATGGTTGAGGCCCGGGAATATGTTTTATACTCTATCACTCCCTCTCACATAAAAGACCCTTTGGACTTGAAATGTGGATGCAACACAGGCCCACCCATATTTGCGCGCGAATTAATTCCACTTTAAAGGAAGGGTGGATGAGATTTGAATCCGTGACCTTTGTGTCACGCTGGCTCTGATACCATGTTAAAGGACCAACTCAACCAAAAACTTAAGCTTATGGTTGAGGCCCGGGAATATGTTTTATACTCTATCACACCTTGATCTATTATTTAAGCATATGTATCATGAATATAATTATATATAATGAAAATATTCTTTACATGTTCAAAGCTAGATAAATTTAGAATCAAGCTAAGTGATCCAATGCTATTTTCTTTACTCAATTACTTTTCTTAATCGAGGCAACCTTTAACTCTTTTGAATGGCTCAAACAAATTAATGAATTAAGATATAGTTGGATAGATCCCCCCAACTAACCCAAGCACTTTGACATATATAGTACCAGTACAAGTTAGTATTCTACCCCTTTCCGATATTCTATATACGGAGTATAATGGGATTACTTAATGTATGCATTATGATCGATGCAATGATAATGTTGAAAGTGGTAGCTAGCAAGGTCTTGCAAGATGAATGTACATACAATCCACACTAACTCTTGTCTGTACATCAACTGGCCTTTTTCGTTAAGCATTAGGCTACACCCTAAAGTTGTCCATATTTGTTGCCATTTGTAACAAAATTTACTACAATTAGAGACGAAATAAATACTAGACGAAAGCAAAGGAAAGGGGGGTGGGAAGAGAGGAAAACAGCTGTGATATAAATCACATGGAATGTCTTACCTTAATTTCATGTCCAATTACTTGTGTTTTGTTATTGCTTGGTCCACAAGGTTTAATTTTTATACTTGATTCATTGCTTTAATTTTGAATTAGCTAATGCTTGCAATTAAACACAGCCTGAGTTGCTGTACTCATATGTTTTACTTTATTATAATATAAATGGATAAAATAATGGAAAAATTAATTTTAATAATCCCATCTTTGACCGGTTTGCTATTAATAATCCCACCTTTAGATTATTATATCTAATAATCCCACCTTTATAATACATTTTCTTTTATGGGTACCTAACCTATTAGTAACCGATTTTAATAGGTTTTGATGTTACGTGTCACTTTGTGATTGGTTGAAAAAAATAAAATTAATTAAAAAAGAAAAACTTTAAAATTTAAAAAGAAATTAATAAAAATCAAATGAAAAAACCCAGAAATTCCCAAATTTCCCAACTCCTACCATAACACAACCCCTCCTCTCTCCACCCCCACGGTTGGGTGGCGGAACCAACTTCCGATGGGAATTGTAATGCTCCGCTGGTCAGGTGTTTCTATATAGGCTGGTGGGATGTTGCCGGCTTGGCATGGTGCGCAGTCAAGTTGCTCTTGCGGCAGCACAAGCAGGTTCGACGATTTTGGCTACTATCTAGCTGGTCTGAGTGCGTTGGCCGGCGATTCTAAGGCTGGGCTTCGGCCAGACCACGGGGGCAGGCTATTCTGGTGGTCGGGTAGCGTGTCTGGCTGCTGTGTTCCCGTATTTTTAGGGGAAGATGGGCGGTTTCAGGCAAAGGGGAGATGGTTTTCGCTGGGTGGGGAGTGGGGAGGGCCGATGGGCAAGGGGCGGTATTCAGTTGTAGGGTTGGGGAGGTGGGGCTGACGGAAGGTGGGGTGGTGTGGTGGTTGGGATGCCTAGAGCTCTTTTTCTTTTTAAAATTTTTTTAATTAGTTTTTCTTTATTTTTTGACCAATCACTAAGTGACATGTGTTACTTAAAAATTTTTTAAAAAAAATTAACCCAATGTACCGGTTACCGGTCACAAAGGACCAGTAGAAGAAAATGTCCTATAAAGGTGGGATTATTAGATAATAATCCAAAGGTGGGATTATTAATGTGAACCGGCTAAAGGTGAGATTATTAGAATCAATTTTTCCTAAAACAATCCTCTGATTCATACGCAAATAAAGTATCACACAAAGGTGGGCATGGGCCGTGCCGCCACGCGGGCGGCACGGGCCCGGCACGACTCTAGCACGGAACGACCACCGACACAGCACGGCACGGCGGCCCGGTTGTGGGCCGTGCCGTGAACAAATATTTTGAAATTTGGCATGGGCACGCCGGCACGGCCCGGCACGTGGCCCGCCAGGCACGACACGACACGTGGCCCGTGCAAATATAGTCGTTAAAACTAGCCGTATTCCGTATAATAAAATGAAGTTTTCACCAATTATTGTACGATTTTTAATTATCATTATAAATTATTGTATTATTAATTTATCGTACCGGCATATAATAAAATAAGTTATTCATCAATTTTTGTGTTATTGCCTTATCGGCTTATCGCACTCGTAAATTTTTTTAATTATATGCATTGTTGTTTTTTGATAAATAATACGGAGTAATATAATAATACATAAACATAAATTAATAAAATTATTTATATAAACTCAATTTTAAAGTTGTTCAAAAATATATATATCGATTTTTTTATATATACATATATATTTAAAAACAAATTAAATACCGGGGCAGCTCCCCGCCAGACATGGCACGGCCCGCCAAGCACGTGGGTCGTGCCGTGTCGTGGGTTGGGGTGTGCCAAAAATTGGCACGATACGGCCCGACACGAGTCCCACCCAGGCACGGCCCGTGGCGGCCCAGCACGACACGATGTCCATGTTTAGTACTATCACACTATCACGTCGAGGTTTGAGACAAAAAAAAAGAGATTGTTTGACTAAAACAAACATCAAACCTCCAATTTGAGTGTTTGGTTGAGAAAAAATTATAGATAAGAATTTGGAGTCCAAAAGGCTAATTCTAAATAAGCTAGTATTAGACCTAGCAATCTTGACCCAGACCCGATGACCCGATTCATGATCCAAAATCGACCCGAAAACAGTGATTCGAAATTAACCCGAAACTCGAAATCAACCCAACCGACCCGACCCACACCCGACTCGAAGTGATATTGACCCAACTCTAACCCAAAACCCGAAGTAACCCGACTCGAAATGACCCCACCCGAAATTGACCTGATACCCGAAGTGACCCGACCTGAATTTAACTTGAAATAATTTACCCGACTAGACCCGAAACCCGAAGTGACCCTTACTAAAATACCTTATACCTTAAATGACCCGAACCAATTTAAGTCAAATACTTGACCCGAGCATACCCAAATAGAAAATAACCGCAAATAGGAATGGCAACGTATCGGATTCGGACTATATCCGAATCCGATCCGTTAAATATTTGGATTGTGGACTCGCATCCGCATCCGGATCCGAATCCGATTGACCTGATTATAATTTCGTATAAAAAAATTAAATCTATTAATAAATCTCGGCTCAAAGTATCGACCCGAAATAACCTGACCTGATCTTGACCCGACCAAAATTTGACTCGATATATGGACCCGAAAATTAACTCGACCGAATTAACCAACCCAAATTGACCCCACCCAAAACGACCCAACTCAAAACCGACCCGAAGTGTTGACCCAAACTTGACCTGAAACTCGAAATGTCTCGACCCGATCCAAACCTGGCCCGAATATCTGTTGACCCAAATTTGACCCGACCCATACCCGACCCGAATGACCCATTTTCCAGGTCCAGCTAGTACCATGTATGAGCTTTTTTGTGTGAGAGGTTCAAGGTAATTGAACAAGAAGAAATGTGTCAAAATATCTCTGTGTCATAATAATTGTAACACTTTGACTGTTCACTATTCATATACTTATTTTGACTATATTTTTTATGAATATATAATAAACATATTATGTCATGTAAAATATTTTGGAATTAGTCTAGATGTAAATTTTGAATATATTAAATTTGTATACTTCTTAATAATATATAATTACAAATACTAATGGTCAAAGTTATGCATTGTCATATGTGTCAGTCAAAGTGTTGCAATTATTATGAAACAAATGTAATACCTTGTAATAAATGGTTGATGGTGTCTAATTAGGTTAGGCTTGGGGCAAAATGGAAGGTTTAAGGTAAAATAAAGGTTTGACTCAAACCTTTTACATAAGTGTTTCTGTATATGTTTGCAAGAGGATGTAGGAAAATGCACATTTAAAAGAAAAGAATATGAGAGACTGAGAGAGTGATTATGTTTATATTAGACCATCAAAGGCCCAATATGGCTGTCCAAAACGAATAAATCAGGGGCCCAATAGGCCAATATGAACTCCAACGTGCATGGGTTTTTTTTTTAAAAAATATTCTATTTGTAATTATATTAGCATGCTTATATTCGCTTATAGTTTTAGCTTGTAATCTTAGTATAGTAGCATTAGAATTTAGAAATATGTGACTATGTGCTGATCAAGGGCGGATCCAAAAAAATTTTATAGTCCGGGCCGAAGTTATAAAGCATTTTAAATAATAAAGTCATAAAGGGATATGAGTTTTAGAAGCCCACACTAAAAAAAACGTGTAACTATTGGGAATTAAACCCTTGACCTTCCAAATCTATATAACAAGTAACTAACCAACTAAGCCTACTATAAAATTTGAATATTTGTAAAAGTTTTTTTATTTATATAATATCAAAATCTGGGCATGGGGGGCAAGCCCGGATGGCCGGGTAGGCCCCCCTTGGATCCGTTTGGATTCATTTCAATTCAGATCTTTAAGTATCACGCCATATTATATTGAATTTGAGTTGCATTAGTGTTTTCATATATGTTGGCTTTGAGTTATAATATTTTAAAATATAAGCAAGTTGCACTCGAATCAAAATTTCCCTCCTATAATCTCTTATTATGTTCTCGTGTACATATTGTCCATTGATTAATGAATGACATTCTACTTTTTCTAAAAAAAACTAAAAAGTTGCTCTCATCGTGTAAGTACATATTTTCTTTTGTATGATACAATTACGGATTTATGGTGATGCTTATTTAAGACCAATCGTCTTAAAAAAGAGGAAAGAATTGTTTTTGATAATGAGAGTAAGAAGGAATTTAAGAGACAAATAATATGAGGGGGAAGGGTAAAGGATTCAAGTTGAAAGTAGTTTGTTTAGGGTATAAAATTTGATAATGCATTGTATACTTGGAATAATTTTGCTTATTTTAGGAAGCGATTTATAGTAATGATGGGATCATTTCCGTAATATTTATAGAAAGATTATTTCTATAATGGTAGTGATGGAGTTACTATAATAGTTGTATTTTTATGTATAGTAGTATCACTAGTATGTCTTTAATTTCTTTGATTTCCATTTGTGAAGGGAAGGGAGTAAAATTGTAATTCACCACCGCCACCACCTCCCCTTCCCTTTGTCCGAGAGAAGGTTGCACGTGGGGAAGTTCGGGTTCTTCATGTGCCGTCCCGTTATCAGATTGCGGATATCTTTACTAAAGGTCTCCCACGAGTTTTATTTAAAGATTTTCGGGACAGTCTTAGCGTTCGTAAGCCTCCTGCTACGATTGCGGGGTGTGTTAAATATATTGTATATATTTTGTATGTATATCTTTTAGTCAAAGGTGATAATTAGTTTCCTAATTATTAGCGTATGATAAGGCTTGTAGAATTTATATGTACGACGGCACTCCTCTTTGTGAATAATCAAGGAAAACATTCCCATAATCTTTCAGTATTAAGAAGAATTGACGGAGGAGGTTATGGGGGAAAGGAGTAAAAGTCCAAATTTTGTGGGCGTGTACAGCGGGCTTGATACGGGTGAAGAGCCTACTTTGGCTAACGAAATCATAATAAACACGGGCGCAGCATTCGCCATTGGCACCGTTGGGGCGTCCCTGTACCACTTCGCCAAGGCTCTATGCAAAGAACGAACCCTTATTAGAGGCATCAATGCTGCACGCACTCATGGGCCACGCTTTGGTGGGACTTTTACTATTGTTAGCTTACCAGTTGGTCTCACGGGGTACGCCATTCACCGCTTCAGAGGCATTAGATACTTTTCTGATTCTATGTTACATCTATCTATGTATCCATCTTTGATTCATGTTGAACATAATGTTTATGTTTATGGTGCAATAATATCCTATGATCCTATCATTTTCTAAATATACGAGCAGTACTTGAACAGTTTATTATGTAATTGTATAGAATCTAATTATGTGTGTAGGCACCAAAATTTTAATTAACGTGCCATGCATGTTGGATATTATGTGACTTCAAAATGACTCATTTATTATTGACACTAGATTAGGCTCGTGCGATGCACGATTCTAATAATATTTTACGATTCTAACAATATTTTTTTAGCATATTCGTGTGTAATATGTACGTAGTACAAATCTATAAATATAATTTATAAGAAAATGAAATAGTCTGACCTCTAATTTGAGTGTTTGGTTGAGAAAAAAATTTAGAGATAAGAGTTTGGAGTCCAAAAGGATGATTCTAAATAAGCTAGTACCTTGCAATCATGCATGAGCTTTTTTGTGAGAGAGGTTCAGGGTAATTGATCGAGGAGAAATGTGCAAAATCTCTCTGTTTTATAATAATCGTAACATCTTGACTGTTTACTATTCATATTTTTATTTTGACTATAATTTTTTATGAATATATAATAAACATATTTTGTCATGTAAATATTTTGGAATTAGTCTAGATGTAAAATTTCAATGTATTAAACTTTTATACTTCTTAATAATATATAATTACAAATATTAATGGTCAAAGTTATGCATTATCATATGTGTCGGTCAAAATATTGCGATTATTATGAAACAAATGTAATACCTTGTAATAAATGAATGGTAAATGGTGTCTGATTAGGATAGGTTTGGGGCAAAATGGAAGGTTTAAGGTAAAATAAGGGTTTGACTCAAACCTTTTACATAAGCGTTTATGTATATGTTTGCAAGAAGATGTAGGAAAAGTATTGAGTAAAAAAAAAAAAACCACTCCCTCTGTCCCCAAAAATTCAACTCTTTTGGGTTAATTTTAGTCCCAAAATGATCAATCCATTTGCATTAAAAAAACCAATTTATAACAATATTTGTGCAAAATTAGCTTCCCCATATAAAATTTTGTTTTTTCATATATTTTTAATACTTTATCTCTCTATTTTTTTACAAACCCATATAAATTTATCTTTCCAATATGATTTTTATTTTTTTTTATTTAAGTTTCCTAATAACAGCGAAATCAACTCAAAAGGTCAAAGTTTTGAGGACAGAGGAAGTAATTTTGAAAATGCACATTAAAAAAAAACAATATGAGAGACTGAGAGAGTGATTATGTTTATATTAGACCATCAAAGGCCCAATATGGCTGTCCAAAACGAATAAATCAGGGGCCCAATAAGCCATTATGAACTCCAACATGCATTTTTTTTAAATTTTATTTCTATTGTAATTATGTTTGAAGAGATGCATGCGTAATTGCGTATATTCGCTTATAGGTTTAGCTTGTAATCCTAGTACAGAAATATGTGACTATGTGCTGATCAACTGTGTGGGTTGGGTTAAGAATCAAGCCATATTTTATTGAATTTGAGTTGCGTCGGTGCTTTCATACATGTTGGATTTGAGTTGTAGTCATTTAAAATATAATCAAGTTGCACTCAAATTAAATTTTTGCCCTTCTGTAATCTCTTCTTATATTCTCATATACATATTGTCCATTGATTAATGAATGACATTCTACTTTTCTTTTAAAAAAGGTTGCTCTCAAATTGGGTAAGTACATTTTTTTTTTGAAGTCTACAATTACGGATTTATGGAGATGCTTATTTAAGACCAATCGTCTTAAGAAGAGGGGAAATAATTGTTTTTGATAATGAGAGTGTCCAAATAAGAAGAAATTGGAGAGAAATAATATGAGGGGGGATGGTAAAGGATTCAAGTTGAATGTTTAGAGTTAACATCACAATCAAGCCCTCAATTCTCACTTTTTTCACTCTTTGGGTACTCAATTTATTTTTTTCACTCTTTGGGTACTCAAATTCATTTTCCGGCCAACTAACTTACCTTTAACTCACCCTTAACTATATGTAATTAAATACTAATTAAATTTAATAAAAATCAAATGCAAAAATAAAAATAATCTGATTTCCAAAATAAAACTAGTCATTAGTGGCTATTAATTTGAGTTTTTTTTTTACGGGAAGCTCGACATTTATTAATTAGCAGGTGGGCATAAATTTGCCATTACATACTCAACAAGACCATGAGGAAATTCCTCTAACCACACTGTAAACCCATCAGGCCATCATACATTGGACTCAATCTAGCAAGGCTATGAGCCACATAATTACCCTCCCTCTTCACAAAAGAAAAAGAACAATAAGAACACTTGCTGGAAAGATGCAATATGTAGCAAACAATCGAGCCGAAAACAGTTGGGCAAACCGTGGAGCAATCCGTTTCCAGACACACGTTATGGAAACCCGAATCAAGAGCAATGATAAGGGCATACCGCAACGCCATTGCTTCAACTACGTCAACCTCAGCTACACCCTTCACCACCATACACGTTGCTACCACAACTTCTCCTTCAAAGTCCCTCATCACACCACCCAATCCTACCTGGCTATTAATTTAAGTTTACAGTAGCCAAAAAAAGCCATAAAAATAACCTTCTTCACCCCAAAAAAAAAACCATATCAGTAATGCAAAATTCAAAGCAAGATTTCCCCAAACAAAAAAAAATTCAGAACAAAAAATCCAGAAAATCAGTCCAACTTTCTCAAGAACAGATATCCTTCTCCCTTCTGTGTTCAAGAACCTCCCTCAAAACATTTTGCCTAAACAAATCAAAATGACCATAATCTAAAGTTAGCAACTTCAAATTGACAACAAAAACAACCAAATTTGCAACATTCGCCCATAAAATTATCGAGCAAAACTTTCTGATTTGCGACGCACAAAAACATTTATGATCAAACCCTAGCGCAATTTCTACAACAATTACCCACAATTCAACAAAATCAATCACACATAGCAGCAATATAGTACATCATAAGCACAAATTAATCGGAAAACAACAGCAAATCACCATTGCACTGTCGTTCTCAACCCATAAACTATAAACCCTAACTTGCAAAACTACACTATTCAAACACCCTAAATAATCGAAATAAAGAAGTAAAAAACAAGTAGAATACTGAAGAATCATACATACCTCAAAAAATGGCTGAGATTCTTCCTTTTTTTCCCCAAATTTGGCTACAATCCAAGCCCTTTTCCTCACCAAACCTCGTGACAATTTTCCAGAAAATGAAAAGAATATGAATAGGGAAGGAAGAAGAAGAAAGAAATGCTTTTTTTGGTGGATCCCAAAAGTTAACCCAAGGTACTCAATTTTTTTGAGTGAATTAATTTTTATGGCCGAAAATAGGGTAAGAGTACACAAACGGTGAAAAAAAAAATTGAGTACCAAACGATGAAAAATCAACAATTGAGGGCCCATTTATTGTGTTAACTCGAATGTTTAGGGTATAAAATTATAATGCATTGTATACTTCAAATCTATATCTATATATCATTAATTAAAAGTGGAGGCTAATGAGAGAAGAGCAAACCCCTAAATACTCCGCTGTTAGAGTGTCACCTCACTTGTCAATTTGTCATATCATATCAAATACGGAGTAATAGGCGACCAAATTAATTACACTTTTGATAACTTTAGCAATTAAGCAAGAAAAAAGGAAAAATTATCTTCAATCAACCTATAAAATATTTTTAGAAGATTTCAATAAAAATAAATTATATTTCCTTCGTTTCTTTTTAGTTTAAACGTTTCTTTAGTCACGTTTGTCAATGCACATATTCAACCGTTAATATCTTTAATTATTGAAAAACAAAAATTCTAAAAAGTTGATATTTTGAAAATACATATCATGACGAATCTAATAAAAGTATAAAACCTCACATGACTATATTTTCATTACGTATAGATCACAAAACACGGTTAAAGGAAAGTATGTGAATAATACTAAAGTCAAAATATATCAACTAAAAAAAATAAAGGTAGCACATAATACATCCGTGCAAAAATAGTAAGGCATGGATGCATACAAGTATCTTTTGATTGTTTTTTTTCAAAAAAAAAAAAAAAAACCCTTTTAAGTTTTAATTGATAAAATTCGGTAATCAAGAAAATTGTCTAGCCAACGCTAAAAAAGAACCATTGTGAAGATAAAAAAAAATGCCCACAACGGCCACAAGGCCACAATGTTCCATTTGGGTCAAGTGGGTGGTACGTCCGGCTATTATATATCGTGGTGTCTCTACTTTTTAACTTTTTGTGTTGAAAATAAATTCGAAAAGGGGAGGTTACTGGGTTTATCTTTTCTGGAAAAAATTCCCAATTATTCTCAAACTCAAAAACCAGACCAAACCCTAACCCTAGACAACGCCCAATCATGTCTAAGCAAGGTTCCTCTCTCATCTTTTTCGACAATTTACTTGAATCGATCGTCGAATTTTGCTTTGAAACTGACAATTTTTGCCCTAATTTTTTGCAGGTGGAAAGTTGAAGCCCTTGAAGCAACCTAAGAAGGATAAGACTGAGTTGGATGAGGTATTTAATTTTACGTATCTTTATTTTTTTTGTTTAGTATTGATTTGTTTGTGATTTGGATCGGAAATTAGGCTTTGATCTGTATTGATTATGCTTTGATTTGTTTTTTTTGGTGACTGTCGAATGAAAAGTTGTTTGATTTTTTTTTAGATTACTTTGAATGTTAATTTAGTTATTTTGCCAGTCTTTTTCTTTTAAATCAGTAATTTGTGCCTTATTTATTTATTTATGTCACTTGTGGAACTTTTTTACATTGGAGGTCCAGAAATTGATCCCTTTATAACTTAATAATCGAGCTAATACTTATTTAGTTATTTCGGAGATTTGATAGTATGGTATAGATTGGCTCAAGAATCTGTTCATCAATCCTTCGTTGATCGAGGTATTACTTCTAGACTGCATCTGTTTTCCCTGGATGTAGTAAATCTTTTAGTTAAGTTTGTATATGAATTAGTAACTTTAGTGGTCCTGATTGATCCATGATGATTACCGAGAAACCTAAGGCGGGGTGAGAGCTCGGTTGTTTGTCTTTTGCCTCAAAAATTGAGGTGAGTCATGATTGATCATTTCGTTGTCTGTGAAGATATAGGTTGGGTTTCATACCTGATGAATACTGTTTATTGTAAGTGGTGTACTGGAGTATTCCATGTGTTCTGCTACCATGATCTTTGCTCCAAATTGTTAGTCTTACACTTAACAAAGTGTAGTGGCTTTGTTTTAGCACTATGTTTAAACTATGCTATCCCAGGACACATAGTCGAGTATTACGAGGTCCACGTCTAACGCAGGGTATGAGGGTAGGGAGTCATAGTAGTCTACGTCTGTATTTCCTTGATTTGATCAATCATTTCCTTCATTGGCCCTCTACTAGATAATTTTTCCTAATATTTATTTTTTGTGAGGCATCAATTGTTCCATATGTCTATGTGGCTACTTTGGGAAACATTACTATGAGCTGTTCTCCTACTCCAAACTGCAACAATTAATTTTTCTTATTCTCGTTACCAAGTATTAGGCTCTTGTTATTTCCCTCCTATGCCAAGGATCTCCTAGTAGTGTTTTTTAAAATGTGCTAATTTATCTCCATGTTGGATGTATGCCATGTATTTGGTTTTCCATGGTATCTCAAGTATAATCGTATCTTCTTCTAGCTGTTTATAAAATGTTTTCTTCTGTTGGGGACAGGTTGTATTTGTTATTTTTTGGTATGTGTGATATGAATAGGACTTTGTCAGTATTATGTATCTAGATCAGTTTTTGTTGAAATACTTTTATGACTTCATTTGTTTGTGATGTAGGATGACAAGGCCGCTCTTCAAAGGAAGAAGGAAGAGGAGAAGGTGAGTACTTTGGATTTTTTTTCCTAGGTGTTGTGGCTTGTGGGAAAGACAGTTATATGATTTGATTTCTTTGTCTTGAGCAGGCTCTTAAAGAACTTAGAGCAAAGGCATCTCAGAAGGGACAGTTCGGAGGCTCAGGACTGAAGAAGAGTGGAAAGAAGTGAGGATGTTCCTGAAACAATATTCAATGAACCTTGCAATTATATGGTGTGATATTGTTATTGTGATAACTATCGTAATTTAATGGTTGATGTTATAATGCTAGTCCAACTCCTGAAGTTGCTAATGGTTTTTCTTATATAAAACTAATAATTTGAAGGCGAATACATTATCTTGGTCTGCATTTTTATTCACAGCCTATTTCTCTTTTTATACCTTTCTTGCCCCTGATGATCATCTGTTTTATTGTTCTTCGCTCGGTAACTGAGATATGTTCATACTTTGTGCTTAAGATATGCTTGGTCTTGCCTAGGTTCATTTTTTATACTACGTAGATCAGTATTGGTAAATATAAGTCGGTGCACATGTCTACTTTTGTCCATAGCCTCGGAAGATTAGAATTAGCAATTCTAACCTGATATTTATGCTTTTTTGGCCGATTTAATTTCAACTGATGATGAGGCTATGATTGTGTGAGAGGTCTGAGAACTCCAAAACTATTGATGCCGTAATAACTATCTTTTTCAAAAGTAAATTCAATTCATTAATAAACAGTCATACATCATTCACAAAAGAAATTGAATTTAACAAATACATAATCAATTGATTTTTTGTACTACCTCTGTTACATGTTAAGTGCAACAAAGGAGGTTGCACACTTCCCAAGAAAAAAAATGAAAAGGCTAATTAGCAAGAGCATGAACATGTGATTATGGAATAATTAAGTAATTAAGAAGCTCCACCCCCATCATCACTAACACCCACTGTACCACCACCACCACCACCAGCACCTATGTACAACACCCACAACAACCACCACTAAAACCACCATACCAACCACTAAACCACCGAAATCACCATACCGACCACCGAAACCACCATAACGACCCCCGAAATCACCATACCGACCAACAAAAACACCGAAATCACAGACCAACCAGGGAAACAAACATATTGACCCACCAAATCACCACATCAACCACCGAAACCACCATACCAACCACTGAAATCACCATACCAACCACCGAAATCACCATACCAACCCACCCACTACCACCAAGATTCAAAAACCCACCTCTTATCTACCCAAAACTTGCCATAACAACCCTATCACCACCACCACCACCACCACCAAGATCCGAAACCCACACCCATCCCGTAACATCACCGTTCCTTTCCTCCGGAATCGTCTTACCTTCCACCGTTTTTATTTTGGATCCGAGTTTTCAAGCTAAATCTCAAATTCGATTTTCTAGGGCTTCAATTAATGGTGACAGCTGTAACAGATGAAGAGTAGCGACGGCGGCAGTAATGAGGGGGAGGAGAAAGTGTCGACGACTCGGACGATGAGGGGCGGCGACTGATCTGGATGGTGATGGTGATGGTGGTGCGGTGGTTGTAAAAGGAAATTGAAAAGAAAAAGAGAGAGAAAAGTGGTGGTGGTTGAGAGGGAGGAGAGAGAAATGGTGGTACGGTGGTAGTGGTGGTGGTGGAGGTGGATGTGGAGTAAGGAGAGAGTGAGAAAAAGAAGTTTAATAAGTGATTAATTAATTTTAGTTAATTAGTTAATAATATGATTTGATGTGTTTATCAAAGTTAAGTAAGGGTAGGTTGGTAATTTCAAACAAAAAAATTTACTAAAAAAGGAAAGTTTTTGTTTGTTGTAGATAATGTGTAACATCCCTTTTTGGAAAATGTTGCACATAATATGTAACGGAGGTAGTATTATACCTTAGTACAGTATGACCTAAGTTGCAATGCGACATACCAAACAAGTCGCGGTTAATTACACTACTTCTGTTTATGCTACAAACAAGTTACGGTTAAAAGAACCTGGGTACCTTGTACAGTACGTGTAGTTCGGGTTCAAAATTATCTACTTGTAGCTAATAGTTTTGGTACTTTGGGAATAATATAGTCCTTGGAATAAATAAAAATGAGATTAGAGAGTATGATAAATCTTAATTCACAAGTATAATATGAAGTATGATTTTGTATATACAGAACAGTATTATGCTCTTATAAAATCATACTCCATAGCTTCTTAGCTAATTACAAGTAAATTCTAGGTAACTATAATTAGCACAAAGAAAAACATGCAAGTTAGAGAATTAAAACCAAAATATGAGGGAGACTTGGTAGTTGGTAATTTGTTTATACATTCTAATTTCTAATTAAGGTTATATCATCAGTCTTCTAAGTAACATTCGACATGGTCAATCCATGAGCTATTCCTGTCACATTTTGCTATTAAAAACAATTAACTTGACTGATTTGCCACAAAGGTTAGCAAGCCTAAATAAATTACTAATTAGAAGTCATTTATAACTATAACGATGGAAATTAAAAAGATACTTGGTATAAATTAGTCTTCAAATTGCGCCAAATTTTCATTTTCAAAGACGTGACATAATTTTATATCTTTATCTTTTTCAAAGGGTTACTTATGTCTCCTTTCTCCCATCGTTTTATTTTTATTTAAAAAGACTCTATTGCCATCTTTATATGTGACTATTAATTTTGGACAGGTACACGGTGTAATAGTGGAGATGAATTTACTTTTTTTACTATGTAAAAGCAAACATAACTGAACAAATAAGTAGAAGTAATAGCTTCATAGGCATATTTTGCCTCCAAAAATCGTCTCCTTTGCTCCCATAGTTTCCTGTTTTAGTTTTGTAACTTTTGTTACTTTTGCGTCTCTGCAAGTTATCTGAATACCGTTCTCTTGGTCTTTGTTATCTGCAAGATCAAGCCAACAGGGCTTGCTTACACTTATTTTCAGGTTCTGTTTCGCACTGTTATCATCTAATCTCATCGATCTCTTTACATAATATGATGAATTATTTACGATAAAGGTCAGATGAAAGAGGGAGCGAGTATATCATGTGAGAAATTGCATACACTCTGCATAAATCAAATGATAAAAGTTAAAACACGAGTACACAACAATCAGAAAATCATACATCAGAGATAATTTCCTGAGACTAAAAACAGGTTTAATTTGTAAACTATGTAACAAGATTTATGTAGTAGCAAGCATTTATAAAACGTATTTAACTCTAAAACTGTTAAGCCACACTATCCATCTTCATTCTGCATGAACTGATACACCCATGCGCATAGCCTTGCTTTGGAAACAACTCACTCTGCAAAATAACAGGACAAACAATGAGAATATATACTGTATAATGTATATCTTAAATTGTTGAATCTATTGAAGAATGTATGAATAATGAATAACGATTATGAATGTCAAAGATCTACCATAGTCTTGAAGGTTAGGATGAGTGGGTTGAAGGCGGTAGGGATAATACTGATGAGGCGATGAAGATGAAGTACCAAGCTGAAGTACGGTACTGCTACTTGGCTGGTCTTCTCCATAGATAAACGGCATCTGGCCCATTAGTTGTTGCTGCTGCTGCTGCTCTTGAAGTTGCCCACCTCCCATCAACTATGATATCGAATTAATTTCTATATTAAGATAAACGCGGTCTAGTGTAAGTTTTATTGTGACTTGCTTACCCAATGATACATGTTTCCATTGTCAGTCTGCAACAATTGTTCCTGCAGTACAGTCAATTATAACCCAATATGAATAATAATAATAAAATTATGTAATTAGTTTTAAGAATTTATGGTTAAGAGAATTAGTCCTGGCCTAGAAGAAATGGATTTAGAATTTAGTACAAACATAATCATTTATTAATTTGATTAACCTTTCTGCGAAGATTTTCCATTTGCTGTTGCATGAGCTGGTTCTGGAAGACCAGAAATTAAACATTATTTCAGAAATTTTTTGACATGATTATAAAAACATTTTTTTACTAAACAAAATTCTAAATAAAATCTCAAAACTTATAGTCCATTTCTTCCAGTACATGAAAAAAAATACGGAGTATTAAACAGCAGTGAATTTTCTTGAGGTTCATCCAAAAAAACAAATTAAGTCAGGAAAATAAAAAAAGACAGATTAATCACCTTTCGTACTCGAACAACATTCAAGGAGGACTCAAGCTTTTGTTCATGTTTATGCAAGTCCTCAAGGGGTAGAGGACCCAAATCCTCACCCAAGTAGTTCCTTATCCTTTGCTCGGCGTTGTGAATGGCTTCCCTTAACGCTTGCAGCTCGGAAAATAGTTCTGCCTGGACAAGGTATAATCCAACATTTTTTCTTTATATTAGACTTATTATAATTCATGCTAATCATGATCAATTTGGATTAAAAACAAGGGATTAATTAATCATCGTGTTTGTAATTAATAATTACCCGATTATCCTGTACTGGAAGCTGAATGCCTTGAATATTCATATACCTCTGTATGGTTTGCTCTAGACTGCTGTCATGCACACATACATAACACCTTTATAAGCTCGATCACTCTAGTTCTTACAAAAAACACTCGGACCGTGACACTAAGGCCATGTAGTCAATATCAAGTTATACACAACTGATTAATAAATATTTAATAAACAATAAATGTTTTTTTTTTTTTTAATTTTAAATTAGTATACATGCATTTTGCTATCAAATAAAAGCAGCTGACTAAATTTTGTAAAAACACAACAAAATTCCTCTTGTATAGTAGAGGGATTATATTTACCTCTTTGTAATCCTTACAAAATGACTAAACTTTTTAATAAAACGGATGTTCAGTAAATTACTGAACATCCGTTATAAAGTGACAATAAAATGCGCAAAAGTTACACTAAAACGCACAAAAGTTACTCTGGCATACATAAGTGTTATTTCTGCTTCATTGATAAATTTGACAAAAGTGACACTAAATTTGACAAAAGTGTACCCGATGTACAGTAAATTACTGAAAACCGGGTGTATACAAAAGCTGTTGTTTCTAGAAACTCGTTGAAGGGTCTACGAATCGAGTAACTAAGAGCCGATAATATAAGCACATAGAGGTCAAGAAAGCATTGAGGAAGTTGAGCTATTATTCAACAATTTAATTGAATGTGTGTATGTTACATTGTTACATAATTATATAACATCAAGGTCGTAGCAAAATTAACAAATAAAATGAATTTATATAATTGTATTAATTGATTAGTTGAGTAATGATCTTCTTATCGCCCCTCAAAATTAATTTTTAGAAATTGAGGATAGGGAGAAGCATGTAACATTTTCAATATAATTTACCAATAAATTAAGGGCGATATTAGACATACAAAACGATTACATATGCTAGGCAACTAAATTTACCAATTAATAGAATTATAATTTAGGTACATCACATGGAATAATCATTTTAGTAAGGATTAACCAAGTTATGCTTTAATTAAGTAAATTAACAAAACAGTATATATATTAGAAGAAAAAATAGGGTAAGAAAAATTAGATTAATTTTTGAAACCAAAAAAATTAGATTAATTAGTATAACATAATATAATTTTTTTTTTAAAAAAAAAAAAGATATCAGGAAATTGGTCAAAGATCTCCAGAGATCTGCAGTGAAATTAAAATAAAACTGAGTAAAAGTAATCATTTCAAAACCACATGAAAAAACATCAGAAAATTAATTAATGAGAGGAAAACCCTAGCTAGCTACATATAATCATACTACGTATATACTTACAATCAGATGCACAAGAAAATCATGTCAAATTTTATCATAAAATAATTGCAGTTAAAAAAGCTTTGATTTCCACTAAATCTAATTAATTTTATAAAATCCACTTTTATAATTGACATTGACCTGTTGGAAGATTCAGGAAAAGTATGAAGTTTTCCAGTTCCAGAAAAGATGATGAGACCAATTTGAGCATCACAAAGAATGGCAAGTTCTTTGGTCTTCTTCATTAGCCCTTGCCGTCGCTTCGAGTAGGTCACCTGCCTATTAGTCCTGTTCTCTATCCTCTTCATCTCTATCTTTCCCCTTCCCATGTGTGTATGTGTTGCTCAATTTTCTTCCTCCAACAAAACCGAAAAAAAAAAAAAAAAAAAAAAAACAAACACTAGTCAGAAATAATGTATGTTATCATTATGTAGGTTAATGTTAACAATTCGAGAAATAAACTTAGCTAGCTTCGTTTAGAATTTATTTGTTGAAGATATAAAGAACAAGAAATAATGTTGCTAAGTACATAAAATGCTGAGTAAATATGTCAAAAATAACCACACATTACAAGGTTTAAGACAAAGCCCATGTTAAGTAAATTTGTCAAAAATAACCATCATCCTCCAAAAAAATTTACAAGCATAAACCACCACATTTAATACCATACTATTATGATCGGAAATATAAAGAAACAAATTGTGTAGTAGCTAATTAGGCCGCGTCTTGTAGTTAATTAGACCGCGGTCTAGCTTAGTACTAATGGTGTGATTGATGAAGGATATCAAAAACAGGAATATAAAGGGGAAAGGGATCAAATTCTAGGGGAAAAAAAGGCAAAAATAAACATAACAATAATTAAAAAAAGCCCTTTCATTTAACACCATTTGAAGAGATGATCAAGGAAGGTAGCAGAAAAGTCTTAGAAGCTTACTCTTTTCTTTCCTGAATTTACACAAATTGGCCCTAATTTGGATTTCTTGATTTCTCTTTCTTACTTCTTAAACTCACTTCTACTCCTCAAGCAAGAAATCATAACTATATGTAATAAGAAAAAGGGTTTGTTTTTATTTATTTTTTTATTAAAATAAAGGCTTTTTTTTAACAATAATTGTATGTGTTATATATAGTTCATATTGTCTATTTAAAGTTAACCAACTTTTAAGTTTCTGAAATATAGTCTTTCTATTCTAGGAAAAAGTAGGGTTGAGTTCAATAAACCTAAGTTAAATTTATACCTTTGTTTTGCTTTCACATTATGTGAAAACTAAGAATCAACATCCAACCAACCCACTCTTCCCTGACTAATTATGTTTAATTTGTGTGATGAAGACTTATAAGTGGAATCATAATCAGATGAGATTGTTCATATATACTATCCTCTTTATAATAAACGCGTAATTTTTGGGTTTACTTTATGCTCCGCGTAACTAATAGTCTTATACCTTAGTGTGTTATGACCTGTAACGCAACAAGTCATACTAATTACACTATTTCTATTTATGCAACAAGTCAGTGTATTAACTTGTAATTTTGGGTTCAAATTTATATACTTGTTGCGTATAGTCTTGTACCATAAAAATGTGATCGAGTTCAAAATACAAAGACAATGATTATTGATTAGAATGACTTTTTATTGAACAATAATGCAACACTACAAAAACATGGAAATAAACCTCCTAAAATTGGCCTAAGAAACCACTTTAGAGCGGGTATTAAGCTAGAGATCTCTTAGAGAAATCACCTTTTTTAGGGGGTTTGTTTGCTTAACATGAGAAACCCCTTTTTACTGTTTCTTTTGGCCATTTTTGTAGTAGTGCAATGAGATGAACGAGGTTAAAGAGTACAATCAATTAACTCATAGCTACATAGCTAGTTACAAGCTAAGTAATTTTAGGTAGCAATAATTAGCATATAGAAATATATAACATATTAACATGCATGTTATAGAGAACTAAAACCAAAATATCACAATAAAAACTTATTAAAAGTTTGTACATTAATGTTTTTTTTTTGTAAAGATTTGTACCATGAATTATACTCCCTCTGTTTTTAAATACCTTGCTCCATTTCTCCATGTGCGGAGTTTTAGGAGAAATTGGAGAAAGTAATAAAATATGGAGGTAGTAGGGTCGGTGGAAGAATAAAAAATTGTAAAAAGTAAAAGTAGTGGAAAGAATTGGAGGAGAGAGAATATGAAATTAATAAAATATGATTAATGGTGGGTCCACTTGGTGAGAGAAATTAATTAAATATTGTAAAAACTTTCCAAATAAGGAAATAAAGCAAGTATTTAAAAACGGCCATAAATGGAATGTGAAGCCGGTATTTAAAAACGGAGGGAGTAATTGATAGTTTTGGTTGATAATACACTTTTTTTTAGTTGATCGACGAAGGATATCAGTTTACACCTTTCTTATTTTTATCTCCAAATTCCAAGCACGAGACAATAACATGTAATTGTGGTGGGGATTTGCTTATCGTCTTCCACAAAACAAATATCATCCAAGCCTCTTCACTTACTAATTACATTCTAATCCACTTGATCCTTTATATAGTTTAGGTCTTAATTTAGAGTCAATCAATTTTATTTGATCAATTTTTGCTAAATTGGTGTTAAAAAATAAAGAAATTACTAAAATAGTGTTCACTTTAAAATATTTCTCAAAGTAGTGTTCAATTAGGATTGGAAAACTCTAAACCTAATTTTTAACGCTTCGTATTTAAAGTCTAACTAAAAAAAATCATTGGAGTCTCAAAACTATTCTCTAAGGGTTGTAATTCACCATTGTTCCAAACATTGATGTTTTATGTTACATATTTTTTTTGACAACTTATATCCATTACAAATATGCTAGAAACACACTGCAACAATCTATTCACTTATTTGAAGCAGGGGAAGGAGGAAATGTCTAGCTTTGGTCGTATCATTGTTAGGGACATCCTTAAGCTAGCTTCTTTGTGCTCCTTTATTGATTACTCGCAACTCGCAAGTCAGCAAATGTGGGAACGTGACTGCCCACAAACGTGCTCAAAATAGTAGAAATTATGAGGATTTGAGAGTTTGGGTGGAAGAGTATATATCCTTCTTGTATTAGCTCTGCTATTTTGTTAGATATTTCTAGCTTAGCTTAATAAAATTATTGGTTACTAGCTATGCTATTTTGCTAGATTTTTCTAGCTTAGCTTAATAATATTCTTGGTTACTTACTGTAAAAAAATGCTAGAAAATTTTTAAACATTTGTATTACTACATCATATTCATAATCCATAGTGCTTATATCCATTTTTACTATTAATAAAATACAAAAGCATTAATGATGAATTGATGAGGCTCAATGTTAAAAAAAAATTAAGATATTGTAAGCATTATTTAAGATAAAAAATTTGATGTTTGACTTGATAAATTTAGATATATCTTATGCATATATAAATGAAAGTTTAGCTTAAAGAAATCCCACCTACTGTAATCTCTAATATGTTTTCCTTGATTAAGGTTTAAGTAATTAATAAAAGGAACTCTCTTTGTGTCAAAAATAAAATAATAAAATAATAAAGAATTTGATGGTATACATATTAATAAGGATTTTATTAGAAAAAAAGTTCTCTTCAATAATTTTTTAACCATAACCTAGGTTCGTAATTTCCGAACCTAAATGGACACTAAATTGAGAATTATTTTTAGGTGAACACTATTCTATTAATTCTTTGTTTTTCAACACCATATTAGCAAATCACTGCCTAATTAATTATACGCTATGAGTATATGTTTCATTTTTATATTCTTTAAAAACAAAAATTAATCAAAACACACAAAAGACATTGCGGAGTATTACTATATCTTGAGAGGGTGGAAAATTAGGTGAAACATAAGTCAATATCATAAACATGAAAAGCTAGTGGTAACATAATAGTAACATGAATGGTAAAAAATGATTGGAAAATTCAGAAGAGTTAGTGGAGAATAAAGTGGTAAAAACATGGGACTTTCTAAATTTAGTAATTACAAAAATAAAGGGTGGTCCTTCCAACTAGAGGAAGCTGGCATACATACTTCAACATAATTTGCATTCTATTTGTAGTATGTTTGTTTATCTCTTTTGTCCCTCCAAAACAGTTTTTTCACATGCACCTATTCCTAATCTTCTTTTCAAATTTCCATGGGATAATACTATGGTTAATTATTAAATCCGAGTAGCAACAACAATAAGACAAAGAAACCTAAATCTCTCTGTGATAGGCCGGGGTCGGCTACATAAACCATTATTTTATCATAAAGTTCTTTTAAAATTCTCAATTATTTTAACTAAAATGTCGATAAACTATATCCAATACAGTTGTTCCAACAGTCATAGTAGAAGTAGCCTCTGTAACTTGAGTGTACCAATGATATTTAGTGACATTTATAACCAGATCGAATACAAACTTAATTTTTACTTAGTCATGCCGTCAATAAGTTGCTAGGGGTCAGTCCCCGTATCATCGGGTTGTGACATGCTAGTATGCTACCAACCTCCATATTAGTTTGTCTTGAAGTTTGTCATGTCAAGTTTTTCATGGCTCGCGCCATGCCCAGCTGGGTGAGGTTGTCTTGGTTGTTCAGTATTTGTGTGGTTTATTAGGCCAGTTTGTCATAAAGCCAACCTACCAACAAAGTAGAAAAATTTCCTACAGCGCAGCTTATCTCAATAAATAAGTATTTGAATGTGAGTACAATCATAAATATGATTAATTTACTCCATAACTAATCAAAATATTGTTTACATATACATAGATAAACCAGGGCAAATAAATAGAAGATAAACATTTCTCGGGACAGTGCAAATTCCTCGATCATTACTTGAATCCAACAGGTGACAAAGGCCGCTGGAAACTTCTGCAATTTGCACTCAAGCTCGGGCGCTTGAGCAATTCCTCCAAATCTACACTACTTGAATTGAACAGGTGACAGAGGCACGCGGTAAGTTTTGCAATGTGCTCTGAACTGTCATCATTTGATCTACATTTGCACTGGGATCCGGGTATAAGACCAAATTCTCCAGAACTAATGCATTTGTCAGGAAAAACTGGATCAAATCTATTTCCCTGTCATATCCCAAGAAATTTTTAATCACAATTTTTTTAAGATGATATCTGCAACATGTAGGAACATCTACCAGAGCTGTTCTACAAAACTGTTGTTCTGAAGCAAGTTCCTCCTCGTCATATAACTCAGGATATACAGTTAATCCCTGCAAATTAGATTGACAATAAAAGTAAATTTGTTAAACCATTCCTGAATTCAATCCATGTATGTGAAAATATATCAAGTTAGAACAAAGCGACATGTACACTAACCTCAGGGAATACAAGTGTTTCCAAGACAGGCGAACGATTAAGAAATCCCAACAATATACTATCCCAAAAGCTACCTTCATTGAAACCCAGTTCTAAACACTTCAAATAACAAAAGACAGGCAGTTGATCCTTTAACTCTTTATGGTTTAATTCCTAAAGATAACAAGCAGTCAAATCAGTTAATCAATTAAAATCAAATTGATGACAGAATGGAGGCAAGATCAGAAATTGAGACAAATTAAACCTCTAAGAATGTATCGTTCACAGTCAAATGCTGAACATTAGACAATGGCCTCAAAAGGCTGAGTTTTACTTGGCCAGAAACCTCAAATGCAATCTCCAATGAGTCATTTTCAATAACAAAGTCTGCTTTGACAAGGCGATCCATGTTTGTGATGTTGTAATGTGATGCTAAATCACCAAAGTAGTAAAGATACTCCAAATTAGGAGTATGAATAAGCACCAAGTTACTGCTGTGATGCTCCTCATATTTGTTCAACACTGTCAGAAATAGTCTCCGAAGAGAAGGCGAAGAGATACTTATATAACAGGCATGTTTCCAAGTTGCAAGCAAAGTGAGATCTTCAAGTATAGGGCAGCTTGAAACAAGCCTTGTCACAAGGCCATCGTCGGGAATCATAGCAGCATGTAAGGAGAGTAGTTTCAGGCTAGGAAGACAGAAGGATGTAGAGGTTGAAGCTTGATCAAGACCAAGGTTAGTATCAAGCTTCAAAATCTCTAATGTCTCACACGTGAAAACTTCCGGTGGCAGCTGAATAACCCCTTCTTCCCTCACATGAATACGGAGGTTGAGCTCCTTGAGTCCAGAAAAGGTTAAAGGAAAAGAAATCCACGCATTAATATGCGTGGATTTCAAGTCTGGACAACAGCCGTTAAGACACCGATATTCTCTATGCTTGGGATTATCCCTGGACCTCTCAAGAAAGGGCGCACCCACTCCAAGACTAAAGCTTGTAAGATAGCAAGAGTGGTATGATTGGAGAACAGAGTCTACAAAGGCAACAAAAGTGGGGAAACGTTCGATTGCATAGGGTGTCACCGAACAATGACTTATAGGCGAATCATCAAAGTTAAGGTGAGTAAGCGAAGGGAATATATTGGTAATCATCCTCTTAGAGGAGGCGCAAGCAGCAGCAGCATCCTTAGTAGGAAGTGAAGAAATAATATAAATTAACAATTCATCAGATAGGCAAGTAAGTCTATCAAGGTTTCTATTATCAACGTCCTCTTGCAAGGTAGTAGTGGTGCCGGTACAACGTTTCAACCTCATATCTATATGATGTCAGATTGGGTTGGCCTCGTTTAACCTCAATAACAACAACAACAACAACAACAACAACAACAACAAATTAGACAACAATAACAGCAAAAGTTAAACAACAATAAAAAAATTCAACATCTTGTGCAATAACAACCAGAACTATTATACTGTGATTGAGATTGGAGATCAAAGATTATCAACATTAAACCAAAATTCTGAATTTAACTTTAGAATTTCTACCCCTTTTCTCGAGATACCTTAATCAAGTATAAGATTTAAATCAAACTCAACCACATTATCAATTCCTTTTAAAAAACTCACAAGATCAAGGTAAAAAAACAAAATCAAAACAATCCAGACCAACATTAGCACAAATTAAACAAGCAAGGGAAAAAATACATAATTTTAGGGATATTTGATTCAATAATCGAATTTGGCTCATAATTTTGGTTATGATGTTTCATAATCTAAAAATTTTAAACCCTAAACTTAAAGCACTGATAATTAAATTAGATTGTGAAATTGATATGATGATAACAACAACAAACAAGTTACCTGAAATAACTCTGAGAGGTGGCCTTGGATCCCTGTTAAAAGCCATGACCAGCTAGTTATAATTAAATTAGATTAGCACAAATTCAACAACCAAGAGGAGAGAGAACAGAACAAGGGCAAAGACTTTAACTTTCCTAAACTCAAACCAAAATTTGATACAAGTTATTATCCTTAAAAAAAAACTTTAAATTGAATTTAGGAAAGTTTAGAATCTTTGTCCTTGTTAGAGTCTAACAAAGGCAAAGACTCTAACTTTCCTAAAAAAAAAACTTTAAATTTCAGATCTGAAATTGAATTTACTTCTTTACTGCTCATATGATGTTGATTATCTCAAAATGCTTGATTATCACCACCTGTTTCAAGTATTTTTTAAAAAAACAGACAAAATTGCTAATTATCAAATAATTTGATAATCACGCCAATTACCTAATTCGATATTCTAGGCACATGGCGTGAATCAACAAATAATTTGATGATTTAAAAAAAAAACCCAATTCTACAAGACAGTAGCACTAATCGATAATTGTTGATTGAAATGAAAAAAACTCACCAAAAACGGAGAACACGGACAACGTTTCAATGGAGAACCAGCGCGGAGAAAATCAATAATTTCTAAAATTAAAATGGAGTTTTATTGCTAAAATCAAATTAAAATGGAGTTTTATTGCTAAAATCAAATTAAAATGGAGACATAATTAGACAAAGAAAGAGGATAGAATAAGAATTAGAGAAAGTGACCGAGAAAGCCTGAGATGAGAGGAGTTAAGTGTAAAGAGGTGAACTTTGGCTTGATTTCATTAAACCATGAGTAGCAAAATACGGAGTATATACAAAGTACTAGTAATACAAGAAGACTAGTTTCCTAATCCTACACAAAAACGTGTGTTGCTAGCTAAGGAAACTAAACATAAATATTGGAAAATATATCCTTGAAATTTTCTATAAAAAAAAAATATCCTTGAATCTAAATATTCACCAAATTTAATAAAAATTTGTAAATTACAGCCATTTAAAACATATACTCCGTATTTGGCAAATTGAAGTCATTTAAAACTTGTATTTTGCAAATTGAATCCTAATCGAGTAATCCTTGACTTAGTAATCCACGACCAATTAACTCAATTAATCCCGGCCATACATAATAATTTATGTAAAAATTTAGATTGTGCAAATAAAAAATTGTCATATAAACTTCAGGAATTTTTTTTAAAACACTATTTCCATAAATTATTTTCACGTAAAACGGTCAATCACCACACCGTCTATGAAGTAATTCACCCGGATTTAACACATTACGTGATAGCAAGTACCGAAAGCTACACCTGGGTTCGCTTAAGAATTTGCAAGACACCCTAGGCTTTGCACACGCCTTGAGGATAGGGTATAGTTTAGGCATCAAATGATGCCTCGGGGCTTGGTCAAGGACAGAATGTTAGCTTGGTCCTTTTAGTGGTTGGGAATATTGAAGCAACAGGATTAGCTCTTTCAGTACCAAGAGAAGACCACTGCACAAAGTACCTGAGTCCCTGATGCTTACGCGAGAATAAAGAAGTCCAAACAGCCCCTCAATCAATATATATTTAGAAGTTGATAACTCGAAAGGAGATCAAATCAGACAAAATGCAAGAGGAACAATGCTAGATAACTGCTTCAACTCAAATAAGGACGTGTACTGGTGGGGCAACTCGGCTTTATGAAACAAAATTGTTTCTTCCACCAGCCATTTACTTATGAACAATATACATCTCCTACAGTCCTACCATACAAAAAACATTTCATAGGGGGCAATACGATATACACCTCATTAATCCTAGAGTCTAACCAAAATTTTGAATGAGATAACTGCACATTCATTTACACACAATAACTGGTTCTAAGATGAATCACATGTAACAAAGTTTCAGTGTTTTGCCATCGGCAATATTAGTGAGGAAGAAACCTCATTTCGGAAGCTGATTGATCAGAAGGGTCTCAAGCTGGCGAGCTACACTCTTTCCTTGGACTACGAATGAAAGGAATGCAGCATTCTGCATGCCATCCTTTAATCGATGTGCTTGGACTCGACCTTGGAGACCATCAGTAACAGCATTATAGATTTCTCTCTTTAGAATTTCCACTTGGGTAGCCAAGTTTAGGTCAGTAAAGGAGGTACTCATGTCGCACCAAGCTTCATTAGCTTTATTCACAATAGCAGTAGAACCAAAACAATCAGATTTGTCATATTTCAAAGGCATCTCATTTGCATATACAGAGAGATGTAAATCTTCAGCTCGTTTGACTAGAGTTTTAGGTACCCCTTCTCTTTGGGCAGTTTCAAATGCGAGGCTCTCTTTACAGATTCCATCAACTAACTTCCAAGTTGGTATTGTTTGACCATCAACAAATTCTGCAGTCATTGCTTTGTTAACAGATTTGCATCTTCTCAGTGGCAAATCTATTCCATGCAAGTGAGTTGATACAATACCCAAACAGCCAACTGCATCCAGAGTTTCAACAACACTACCTGCAATACAAGCTCCCTTTGCTATTTCTGTTCCTCGGCAGATTTCATCTACGAGAACAAGACTTCTTGAGGTCGTTGCAGATAGTAGTGAACGCATCTCCGACATTTCTATCTGTATTTTTGTATTTAAAAATTTCATTTAAATCAGAAAATTGAATGCCACCCAAGCATAAACAACTGAATGTAATTGCAAACTAGCCACCAGGTATTAATTCTTTTAAATCTTCTATTTTATAGATATCCCAGGTGACATACCTGAAAAGAGCTTTTCCCATCAACAAGGCTATCATAGGATTTCGTGTGAAGTATGACAGCATCAAAATAAGGAATTGAAGCAGACTCTGCAGAAACCATAAACCCACATATTCCAAGTAAAGCGGCTGCACAGACTGATCTCAATAAACTTGATTTACAACCTCCATTTGGTCCTGTTAGAAGAAACAATGATTTCATGTTGACAGTATTGCACACTGCATTGCCTTGAGCTATATCAAACCAGTACAGGAATAGACAGGTCATCTCCATGCTTAAGGATTCACCATCCAGCTTTCCATTCTGTATACAAACATGGATACATCAAATACCCAGTTTCGTAAGTAAAAAAATATTAATAGATCAAATGTGGCCAAGAGGAAGGATCAGCACGTCAGGAAAGGGCAGGAGGAGTGATTCTCCTTTTTTTTTTTGGGGGGGGGGGGGGGGGGGGGGGGGGTAGAGGGGGTCGGAATCAGGAACACTACCTGTGAGCTGCTAAATTCCACCAGAGTAGGAAAGACCCATTTCCTTCTCCTTCTGTCACTGTAAATACAAATGAAGATTGGCATGTATTAATTGCATTGCTTGATCTTGTGTCAAAATTTTCCAACTCTCGGATGGCAAAAATGTAGTCCTAATATTAGAAATTTTGCAAAGATACAAATAAAAAGAAACTAAATTGCACATGTATCAACTGTGAAAGCATTGCAACTGGCTGGATACAACTACTAGATGTTTTATTTTTTTTGGGACGGGCAACAACTAGTAGATGTTAAATGCCAAAATGTTTAAATTTGATTAAATATGAAGGCATAAACAGTGCTCATATTATCACTTTTGCCTAATGTCCTGGTACACAGATATAAGAGTCATACACCTTAGCAATAAAGCCATTAATTACATCAACCAAAGAATACCATCCTATGTCAACTATTAAGGATAACTTAAACTGCTTCAAAAGATAGCAAGAGTACCGACTAACCTGACAAGAACATTGATTTTATGTTGTAACTCAGCAGACAGACCCCTCAGCAATCCAAGAACTTTGGCTCTAGCCTTTTCATTAGCTTCATGGTACCTGAAACCCAAAACTTATTTCTTTAACATTTTTCATAGTTAAATCAGAATTCACCTCAAGTTACAAATCAGAAACAAACCTCATCAATGCATCCTCCACCTTTGTCCTGGTAAACCATTCTTCACAGACTTTCATCCCTTTCAAATCTAATACATGTTTCAGCTGTTTAATTTGTTGCTCCCCTGGGGACCCAGACCATACTGATGCTACAAACTGCTTTACTTTAAACCACCAAACAGCCACATGTTCTCGAGCATAAAGAATTTCACCCTTTGGCCCCCCAAGTGGCGCTATAGAAGCTCTTATCCTTGAAATAATGGGTAGAAAATCCTCCGACACCTAAAATATGGAAAAAGGCACAAATGATCATTGGAAGGTATCTCTGTAAATTCCGGTAAGAAACTCTATCAAATACAAAAAAGACACAGCAACTGGGTCATGTTGAGTGATGAATAGATGCATATAACAGCTACAATAAGCATCCCACTCAATGTGTTTGTATACTCCAATCCTAGGCAAACTAGAATGGTACTCAATTCTTTGGTCACAGGAGCAAGGATACAAACAATTATAATTTAACCCCCTGTCAAGGTAGAATCCTCATGTGAGGAGCTTGGTTGATAGTTTCATATACTTTTTTTCCTTGGAGAAATCAGGTCTTGTCACATACATTTGAACATGACTTTGCTCAAATTACATCATGATCCCCATATGATAAAAAGAGAACATGATACACAGGAATTGCGTATAAATGATATTCAAGTGTGTGAAAAAACACATTAAGGTGTATAATTGGTCTTGAATTCAAGATCAAAATCCTAACAAATGAAAAAGATTTCATGTGCAACTTAGTTATTTTTATTCTTTCTCATTCTATCAAAATCAGAAACTATTTTCAGCCAGAAAAATATACTCACATCAATATCTCGAGCAGCTTCTCCGATTGCTGACCACAAAAAAAAAGATAAAAGATAAATAAATAAAAAAATAAATCCATAATATAATATAATTGTAAAGTTAATGCCCTCAATTAGAAAATCAAGATCTCTCCAAAGTATCAAAATTAAATTTTATTACCTGAAGAAATTGGAATTGAACCCAATTTAGTTCCCAAAAACAGTATCGCAGAGGCGTCACCGTCGATGGGCGGAAACCCCACTATGCCGCCGTTCCGAGGAACCCGAACGGAGCGCGCTTTCCGGGGAACAACCAAAAGGTCCAAAACCCTAAGAACACGGAGCAAAAGCCTTCTTGGGTTGAGTTCCCATGAGAATTCGACCGAGTCACCTTCTCGAACGCGCAGCTGCCTCAAGAACATACCCCATTCGGTTTCAAGAGTCCGAACCTTTATACGTTCGGAACCCTTGTGCTTGTGAGTGAGGGAAAGATTATAAAATCTGTGATTTTCGGCGGAGAAAGCGTCGAAATACACCCTGTGTACGTCGACGGCGGGGTTAGCAGTGAAGTCGTGAACGCCGTGAAGTTCTTCCGCCGTAAGAACCGGCAGGAAAAACTCGTTCATTTCTCCGTCCCGAATGTTGAGACGCGATTGCCATTGCTTCCCCTGCATCCGACGAGTTATCGGATGCGGCGGTTGCGGAGGTTGCGGTGGTGGTTGAGGCGGTTCCATTTAACGGTCGTTGTTTTTGAAATTTTTTAATTATTTTTTTTAATGATTTTGAATTATTTTGTTTTTTTTATTTTTTTTTATTTAGGGGATGAAGATTTTGAACGTGATAAGTTAAAACTGTGAATTTATATAACTACTGTAAAGTTATTGGCTACTCTCCATTATGGCTTATTTTGGATGATGTTTATAATCTTGTTAAATCTTTTCATACTTTTAAAATTTCTCTACGGTTGTAATAAGGTGGGATATCGGTGATAGTTCGGAATTAATTTGTATTAACTCTTTCCCGTAAAGTCTCATAGACTTGGCAGATCTTGACTTGAAATAAATGCCTGCTAACGTCTTTCCTTAAAAAAAAAAAATTGGATGATATATCAATTTAAATTTTTAAATGAGAAAAATAAATTTAAAAACACAAAACAAAATTAAATTAGAATTTTCAAAAAAAGGGTAAGATTTGTGTAAAAAAAAAGGGTAAGATAAGTCCTTATTTTTTTTTGGTGCTCTAAAACAAGTCCTTAATGTTAGAGTAAAGATAAATTAGATAAATTATCAGAATATTTTTTTTTTTTTACATCATAAAATTGGTCAACACATAGAGGTCAAGAGATCTGCAATTTTTTTTTTAAAACCTCAAGAGATATACAATTAAATTAAATCAAAACTAAGTAAAAGTAATTATTTCAACGCGTAATTTTTGGGTTTACAACTTTATGTTCCGCATAACTAATAGTCTTATACCTTAGTGTTACAACCTTTATTGCAACAAGTCATACTAAGACCCTGTTTATAAGTTCAGATAAGATAAGTTTAGGAAAAATAAGTTCAGATAAGGGTTAATCAGGGCTACCAAGTTTAATGTATAACTAAAATAAGTTCTAATAAGGGTTAATAAAATCAGATAAGTAAAAATCAGGTGAATAGAACACACCCTAATTACACAATTTCTATTTATGCAACAAGTCATAGTTAGTAGAATAATCAAAGTACCTTGTATAATGTTTCATCAACCTTCATTCAAAAATAAAAGTTGCTTTTATATTAAAATTATCAATGGGTGGGGCGGATGCACGATCCGCATGGTGCATCCGCTGCGGAATGTACATTATGTTGTATCATAATGTACATGGTTGTAGAAAGAACATATTGTTCAATTCTAATGTACACGAGTTATATTGAGCTTCTTTTTTGTAAAAAAACAAAAAGATAAATAGTAATTATTTTTTTACCATACAGTAATTTCAAAACATTTTAAACTATACTCTCTCTAGAATTTTTCTTTCTCTACAAGATTTCTCTCCCAAAAAAGAAAAAACTGAAAACCACTTCAAGTTCATCAAACCTTAATAAAGAAATCGTTAATTTCAAACTTCTTGGTGCAAAATTGTTCAAGGTGGATGACGAAAACAAAAGGTAAGTACAATTTCGACATGCATAGTTGTTCAATTTGAGTTCGATTGGTAGTTTTTTTGCAAGTTCTTGGTGTGTATATTTGTAATTTATGTGGTTTTGGTGTTGCATGAAGTTCTTGAAGAAAACCAACCAATTATTACATTTTGAAAAAAGAAAGCAAACAAATTAGCAAATCTAGAAAAAGTTGTAGATCTAAATAATACAATGTACATTAAAATACAGTAAAATGTTTTTTTTTCATATTTTATAAAGCGGATGAACATATTATAGAAACATAATGAACATATCTATATAGTTACAATGAAAAGAACATACTATTAAAATACAATGAACATATACCTTAAGTGAAAAGAACCTACTATTAAAATATAATGAACAGATACCTAGAGTGAAAAGAACATGCGTGCTATTTAATAATGTTCTTTATCTTCATGTTCTTTGATAGTCAGTATAATGTACTTTTATTTGTGACATAAAATTTATTGTTTATTTTGAAATGTTCTTTAAATTTTGTTTTTAGATTATGGTGGTTGAATACAAATAATATTCATTACATTATATTATCATGTTCTTTATTAATATTACAGATGTTCTTTAGATATATATAAAGAACATCAAGCTATATGTTCTTTACAAAACAACTATATGTTCATTACAAAACAATTATATGTGATGTTCTTTATAAGATAAATATATGTTCTTTACAAAACAACTAAATGTTTTTTACTGAACAACTATATGTTCATTCCGCCTTTTTTTAAAAACAAAATTGGATGCACGACGCATCGTGCATCCACTTGCAGGGAAAAAATATTATAAAATTATATACTCGTAGCTTGTAGTCTTGTATTATGAAAATGTGATCGAGAAAGTTGTGATTATTTATTAGAATGATCTTATGGAACAATAAGACAATGAGATGAGCGAGATTAAAGAGCACAATCAATACAATCATACTCATAGCTACATAGCTAGTTAAAAGCTAAGTTACCTAATTTGCTAATTTCTAGGTAGCAATAGTTAGCACATAGAAATACTACGTATAAAATATGCGGAAGACTTGGTATACACAATAAAAACTTTTTTGGGAAATTCTCACTGGTGAACTCCAATTACTTAATTTTACAAGTGGTAAACATTCTTAAAATTAATTGTCAATGGTAAACCCCAAATAGAATGACTAATCAATTGGTAACCTTAATAATGATTTATTCTAATTATTTAACTATGGTTAACATTTAAAAACGTTTTTTTAAGAAAAAAAACCCTTGAAATTCCTATTTTTCCCTTATTTATTTCCCCACCCACCTAGCCACCTGACCCAAGCCCTAGCCACCTGACCCACCCAGCTAGCCACCTAATCCAACCGCCTATCCACCTGACCCACCCACCTAGCCACCTAATCCAACCGCCTAGCCACCCGACCCACCCACCACCCACCTAGCCACCAGAACCACCTGCCTAGCCACATGACTCCACTTCGGCACCAACCCTACCGGCGGATACAATTAATTGCTTTTTTTTTTTAAAAAAAACAACCCCTTTTCTGCACCCACCTAACCACCTGACCCCTTCCCCCTGACCAACCGGCGCCCACCCAATTGACAATTTTCGGCATCGTTTGTGGGTGGTGGGGCGAATTAAAGGAGGAACAGCAGCAGAAGCACTGCTATTTCGGTGGTGTTGCGGGCTGGTGCTAGGGTTGGTGGTTGTTGAAATCAGGGAGGAAAAGGAAGGGGGTTGCCTGAAATGGGGAGGAGAAGGGAGAGGGTGGCCAGAATCGGGAAGGGGAAAGGAGTTGGTGGTCGGAATCGGGGAAGGGAATGAAGATGGTGGCTGAAATCGGGTAGGGGGTCGGTGGTTGGGGCGCCGGGATCTGGGTTTGGGAGATATCGGGATGAGGGAAAGAGAGAAGGTAGGGCAGGGGTGGCTGGGCGTCGTCGGCCGAGGATGGAGGAGGTCGGGAGTTGCCGGCGGTGGGGGAGGTCGGGCATCTCCGGCAGAGGCATGGACGCCGGCAGGGAAGGAGTGCCGGTGGCTAGGTTGGGTGGGGGAGGGGTTTGGTTTTTTTTTTTTTTGAAAAATATTTTTATAATAATTTAATTATTAAAAAAATAAAAAGCTAACCATAGTTAAGGATTTTTTATTAAAATAACACTTATCAATGGTAATCAAAAATCGAGGTTTACCATTGATAATAAAATTTAAGAATATTTACCACTTAGAAAATTAAAAAGTTGGAGTTCACCAAAGAGAATTTCCCAACTTTTTTTGTTTTTATTTATTTTTTTTGACAAAAACAATAAAAACTTTTTAATAATTATGTAGCCTCATAATTATTTATGTACCATGAATTATACGGAGTAATTAATAATTTTGGTAGATAATACACTACTTTTTTCTTTTCTTTTTTTTTCTTTTTATGTACCATGATCGTTGAAGGATAACAATTTACGCCTTTCTTATTTTCATCTCCAAATCGAAGTACGAGACAATAACATGTAATTGTGGTGAGGCTTTGCTTATCGTCTTCCACAGAACAAATATCATCCAAGCCTCTTCACATAATTACACTCTATTCGACTTAATCCCTTATATTGTTTGATTTTAAAATGTTGTAGTTATACTGCCTTACACGCTACAAGTATATGTTTCATTTTTTAATTAATCTAAACACACAAAAGACATTATGGAGTATATATATTACCTCCAGTTCATATTACTCGCAACAAAGGGGTATTATTTGTGAGACATAAAATATTCATTTGTTGTAAGTAATAAGAACCAGAAGTAATATATCTTGAGAGGGTGGGAAATTAGGTGAAACATAAGTCAATATCATAAACATGAAAAGCTAGTGGTAACATAATAGTAACATGCATGGTAAAAAAATGATTGGAAAATTCAGAAGAGTTAGTGGAGAATGTAAAAACATGGAACTTTCCAAATTTAGGATTTACAAAAATAAAGGGTGGTCCTTCCAGCTAGGGGAAGCAGGCATACATACTCAGTATAATTTGCATTCTATTTTTAGTATGTTTCCAGTTTCCTTATCTAGTTATCTCTTTTCACATGCATATATTCCTAACTTCTTTTCAATTTTCCATGGAGCTAATACTATGATTAATTAGTATATAAAATAGCAACAACAATAAGGCATGGAAAACTACTAGTATAATTTAGGGACTGTTCTCATTGACTGAACTCAGCTGAACTGAACTGAAAAAAATATTTTATTAGAGAGGGAAATTAGGAGCTGAACTGAACTGAACTGAACTGATTAGAGCTGAACGGAACTGAACTGATTAGAGTTGAACTAAACTGAACTGAACTGAACTGAGAATAAATGTATGAGAACAGGCCCTTAGTGATAAACCGAGGTTAGGGCTGTCAAAAACTGACACGATACGACAACTCGACACGAAATAAATGAGTTTGGGTCAAGAACTCTCAACCCGTTTAATTAATTGGGTCGACACGAACCCGACACGAAATTAAACGGGTTAGGTTTGGGTCAAAATTTTCAACCCAAAACCGACACGCATAACCCGATTATATAAATGGGTTGAACGACAACCTGTTAACCCGGACCCGACACGCTTAACCAGTTTATTATGTAGTACAAAAACTATTTTATTTAAATCTAAACTTTTAGTTTTGTATAAAAAAAACATTGGCGTTGTTCATAAATGTTGTTAAAGTTTGGCGGAAAAATGAAAAAATTTAACTTTTCAACATTTCGAAGATTCTAGATACCTAGGCTTAGTGTCTTACCTTACTCTTATTTAAGACTTTCACCTATCTTCAGTTCATCAATTTTCAAGCTATCTAGCTTTCACGGTTGTCATTTAAAGGTTGAATTGGGACAATTCTTATGTATGTTTTTGTTTTTAAAACTACTAACTTTAAACTTTTGTAGTTGTTAAAACTAACTTTAAATTCTTGTATCTTTAATGGTGTATGTCTTTTTAATTTTTTGGTTGAATATTAATCAGTTTATTATATAGTTATATGGGTGAAAGGTTACCCCGGTAACCTGTTTAATAAACGGGTTAGGTTGGGTCAAGGGTTTTCAACCCGTTTAATAAACGGGTTAGGTTTGGGTCAAGAGTTTTTCAACCCGTTTAACATTGACACGAACACAAACCCGACACGACCCGACCCGACCCGTTTGACAGCCCTAGCCGAGGTCGACTTCATAAACCATTATTTTATCATGTAGTCCTTTAATTTAAAAGTGCTCAATTATTTTAACTATAATATCGATACACTACCTACATAGCCACATAAGGCCATAGGGGTGTAGGTAAATATTTGTAACTTTTGTTGGGTCATGGGTTTACAAGCCCACATTTGAAATGACCAGTGTGAAATTTTTGAATCATGAAATACATTTAAAAGGGAAAGGAGCTGAGGTATAGTATAAAGCTTCTCTAAGCTACGTAAGCCTGAAAACAAGTGCAATATATTACCGTATCAACATAATGGCCAACTACATAACTCCAAATAAGATGTAATTAGAGAGGTAAACGCAACTTACAAGGAAATGAAACCATCCTTATTCCTTGAATAACTAATCAAAATATTGTTTACATATATATAGATAAACCAGGGCAAATAAATAGAAGATAAACATTTCTCGGGACAGTGCAAATTCCTCGATCATTACTTGAATCCAACAGGTGACAAAGGCCGCTGGAAACTTCTGCAATTTGCACTCAAGCTCGGGCGCTTGAGCAATTACTCCAAATCTACACTACTTGAATTGAACAGGTGACAGAGGCACGCGGTAAGTTTTGCAATGTGCTCTGAACTGTCATCATTTGATCTACATTTGCACTGGGATCCGGGTATAAGACCAAATTCTCCAGAACTAATGCATTTGTCAGGAAAAACTGGATCAAATCTATTTCCCTGTCATATCCCAAGAAATTTTTAATCACAATTTTTTTAAGATGATATCTGCAACATGTAGGAATATCTACCAGAGCTGTTCTACAAAACTGTTGTTCTGAAGCAAGTTCCTCCTCGTCATATAACTCAGGATATACAGTTAATCCCTGCAAATTAGATGACAATAAAAGTAAATTTGTTAAACCATTCCTGAATTCAATCCATGTATGTGAAAATATATCAAGTTAGAACAAAGCGACATGTACACTAACCTCAGGGAATACAAGTGTTTCCAAGACAGGCGAACGATTAAGAAATCCCAACAATATACTATCCCAAAAGCTACCTTCATTGAAACCCAGTTCTAAACACTTCAAATAACAAAAGACAGGCAGTTGATCCTTTAACTCTTTATGGTTTAATTCCTAAAGATAACAAGCAGTCAAATCAGTTAATCAATTAAAATCAAATTGATGACAGAATGGAGGCAAGATCAGAAATTGAGACAAATTAAACCTCTAAGAATGTATCGTTCACAATCAAATGCTGAACATTAGACAATGGCCTCAAAAGGCCGAGTTTTACTTGGCCAGAAACCTCATATGCAATCTCCAAGGAGTCATTTTCAATAACAAGGTCTGCTTTGACAAGGCGATCCATGTTTGTGATGTTGTAATGTGATGCTAAATCACCACCGTAGTAAAGATACTCCAAATTAGGAGTATGAATAAGCACCAAGTCACTGCTGTGATGCTCCTCATATTTGTTCAACACTTCCAGAAATAGTCTCCGAAGAGAAGGCGAAGAGATACTTATATAACAGGCATGTTTCCAAGTTGCAAGCAAAGTGAGATCTTCAAGTATAGGGCAGCTTGAAACAAGCCTTGTCACAAGGCCATCGTCGGGAATCATAGCAGCATGTAAGGAGAGTAGTTTCAGGCTAGGAAGACAGAAGGATGTAGAGGTTGAAGCTTGATCAAGACCAAGGTTAGTATCAAGCTTCAAAATCTCTAATGTCTCACACGTGAAAACTTCCGGTGGCAGCTGAATAACCCCTTCTTCCCTCACATGAATACGGAGGTTGAGCTCCTTGAGTCCAGAAAAGGTTAAAGGAAAAGAAATCCACGCATTAATATGCGTGGATTTCAAGTCTGGACAACAGCCGTTAAGACACCGATATTCTCTATGCTTAGGATTATCCCTGGACCTCTCAAGAAAGGGCGCACCCACTCCAAGACTAAAGCTTGTAAGATAGCGAGAGTGGTATGATTGGAGAACGGAGTCTACAAAGGCAACAAAAGTGGGGAAACGTTCGATTGCATAGGGTGTCGCCGAACAATGACTTATAGGCGAATCATCAAAGTTAAGGTGAGTAAGCGAATGGAATATATTGGTAATCATCCTCTTAGAGGAGGCGCAAGCAGCAGCAGCATCCTTAGTAGGAAGTGAAGAAATTATATAAATTAACAATTCATCCGGTAAGCAAGTAAGTCCATCAAGGTTTCTATTATCAACGTCCTCCATATCATGTTAGATCGGATTGGGCTCGTTTAATCTCAATAACTACAGCAACAACAAATTAGACAACAACAACAACAAATTAGACAACAATAACAACAGAAGTTCAACAACAACAACAAAGTAGACAACAACAACAACAAATTAGACAACAATAACAACAGAAGTTCAACAACAACAACAAAGTAGACAACAATAACAACAAAAGTTCAACAACAACAACAAATTAGACAACAATAACAACAGAAGTTCAACCACAACAACAAATTAGACAACAATAACAGCAGAAGTTCAACAACAACAACAAATTAGACAACAATAACAGCAAAATTTCAACAACAACAATAACAGCAAAAGTTGAACAACAACAACAAATTAGACTACATCAGAGAAACTACGACGACAACAACAGCGAAATTCGGCAACAACAACATCAATTAAACAACAACAGCAAATATTCTGATAACAACAAGAAAAATTCAACATCAAATTTCATAGTCCAATCTCAACATTAAAGGGTTGTGCAATACATTAGCAACCAAATTTGATTCGAAAAATCACATACTTTTAGGGATATGTGATTCAATTATCAAATTAGGCTCATAATTTTGTTTTCATAATCTTAATATTTAGAACCAATAATTGAGATTTTGAAATTGATATGATAATTTCTAAAAGAAACAATTTACCTCGGAAACTGCATCAATGGGGGATATAAGGCCTCGATGGAAAACGGCAAGTGCGATGTTAACTGCACTTCAATGGAGAACTCAGAGAGAAAGGAGCAGGACTAGGCAGGCCTATGTTCATCGGCCTTTTTTTATTTTTTTTTTTTTTTTTTTTTTGTGGTAACTTATGAGGGTATAAAAGTCTTTTCAATCATTTATTATGGGTATAGTGGTCATTTCCTTTTGTCTTATTAGGACGTTTTGCCACATTTGAAATTCACGTACTACTACGTATTACAGTTGGCATAACGGCACCTAACAGCAAGTACTCTGTTTATTCCCACAATGTAAAAAAAAAAAAGAAAATTATCAATGATATATCCCAGGTTTTGATTTTTATCAATGATAAATCACATTAAACTTTTATTATCAGCGGTACACTTAAATTTTTCCCTAATTAACTTCAGTAACCTGAACGTTGAGTTGTTAAGTAAACGTTAATTATGATTAGTTGACAGCGATTTAGGTCTGACTTGGCTTGACGCAAACATGATCATATGGAAAATCGAGCATAATTCAGAACAAAATCCAACAACAATTACAAATTGTATTCATAATCCAACAAATTACACAAAGATACATACATTAACTTAAAGCTAACAATTTAAACCAAAAAAATCCAAAAATCCAAAGAGAAATAAGCACTAACCTTTTTAAATTAATCCACAAAGTATCGCTAAATCTCCAAGGATTTTGCTTCACTCGAGCGTCAATTAGGGTTTAGAGAAGAAGAAGAAGAACAGGGCATTTTAGTCAAGCTAAGTCAAACTAAAATCGCTGTCAACTAATCATAACTAACAATTACTTACAAGATTTCCCACTCTTTTAAACCCATTGCAATGTAAAATGAGAAGAGTATTTTGCATATTAAAAGATTTCCCACTCATTTTAACATATCATGAGCTCGATATTTTGCCTAATTCTTCCCCTCCCGCAACTTCCCATGAACCCCACAATGCCCACATATTCATATACTTCCTCCGTTTTTATTTAGTTGACACCGTTCTCTTTTCACGCTTGCCAACACACTATTTTGATGATTAATATCTCTAATTCTCGACATTGTAAAATTATAAAAAGTGAATATTAATAAAATATACATTGAGACGATTTAAACAAGATCCCATTTGACTATGTTTTTGTCGTAGCTATAAATCACAAATGCTAGTCAAAGTGTAGTTTGTGAATAGTGTAAAAGTCAAACGGTGTAAACTAAAAAAAACGGAGGTAGTATGATAACATGAGAGCAAACAAACATCTAAATTAACAAAGGAACAAATATTTTATAGATAACTAGTATTTGGACCCGTGCAATGCCCCAGATTATAACATGGAATTGAACATTAATATACGTTGTAATGTATGATTTAATTTTCTTGTAATTAAATTTGTCGTTCATATTGTCATTTGCTACATATTAATGTTTTGTATTCAAAAGATTGAATAAAAAAATCACATAGCTTAGTGGTAATATATACTTAGTTCTAGAATTAGAGGTTGTGGGTTCAATTCTTGCGGAGAACTTTTTTTTTATTATGATGAGTGCATGACATGGAATGAAAAACAAATGGAAGGAGAGCACGTGGCGTAATATGACATGGAATGAAAAATAAATGAAAGGAGAGCCACGTGACGTAATAAATAGTTAAGTAGGTGACGTAGCGTACTTGTGAATTGATTCTTCCAACCACACAGGCGTAAATGAACAACAATTACGTCATATATGAAAAAACTTAAGAGATCAAAAGAAGGGAGACAAGGATTCAAAAACACAAATACACAACTTCATATGGGAAGCAAAAAAACGAAAGAGAAAAAAGCAGCACTCATTAAAAACCAAACCCCTACATGGGAATATGAGATCTTAATTTTGTACCATTTCCATGAACATGATACTAATCTCATTGAACATAAAGAGGTCAAAGCATGCACTACAAAAGAGACTTCATAGTTCATACTAATATCCTCTTCTAGCAAGTTCACAAGACTAAACTGGCACAGAAAGATACTCCATAAAACAAAGACCGAGTTCACAATGGAACCCAGAAAACGAAAATAGATCAGAAAACATATAAGGACACCCAGGGAACATATAACATAGTAGCAAAATACCGCATCCTTTGGAAGAGTTGATGAATCAACTAAAAATGCTTCAAAAGATCAAATCAAGGTTAATAATCATGTACCTGTACCGTAATGATACTGATAAATAATAGGTTAATATTATCTTGTTTATATTCTGTAAAGATATATCTTGTGTAATTAGGATTCTCATAATTAAGGTTATACATACCTATATATATTTGATGAATGAGAATACTCCGATTAAGGAGAATTACATGTAGGGAATTAGGTACTTTAATGCGGAATTTCACGAATCATATTCGTTTGCACCTAAACAGGATCTACAAGCATAACACATAAAGAATCACATAATACATACCTTTGACGCGTGATTCCCACAAGCGATTGACTGTCAATTAGAGAGATAATAGAGCCCCAAGTGTTGCTCCTCTACTTAGTCCACGGGATAGGATTGAACCTCCACTACTGCTAGGTAGTTGGACACGAACACTTCAAACCACCTTCTACGGAGAGGGGAGGAGAAAACCAACCACGAACACCACCACACCACCACCGTGCACCACCTTGCACCGTGCGGCCGTACGACTGTACGGACGTGAGGAAGGAAGTGAGGAGAGAGATTACGTGAGGCTAGGGTTTGGTTGCTTACTAGTCAATTCTCAATTGACTGGTTAATTGTTGTATGTCAAACCCTAGGCAAGGCCTCTATTTATACATCATATGTATAATTAGAGTCCAAACCAAGCCCACAATACTCTCCCTTTAATCCCACATGGCCGATCACTCCATGAGGCCCAATAATGGGCTTCTTTCTGTTGTTCAATCCAGCACCCTTTTGTGTGACCTTATAGGATCCATTATATTGGGCTTTGGACTATTTGACTAACCCAAAGATCATTGATCACGTCTAGCAATAGATAATGATGACCCAAAAGAACGAACTTAATTATCTCCATAATTTGATCTATTATATATCTAGTAATTGCACTTGACGAAGACATAAGTCCTTCATTACACTATTCTACAGATACTAATCATGTGAAACCACAACAGATTAAAAAGCATTTTGTAGTAGAAATCAACGAATTAAACTACTCAAGAACATGTAACTATTAAAAATATTAAATGACCAACAACTTTTTTCCATGATTTTAAACACTATGACCGAATATTCAAACATATTTGAACAGGCAAGTCACAGCATAAATAATTGACAACGAACATTAAGTACATGTTGGGTATCCACAAAGGACACATAAGATAAAAGAGATTAGTAATGCCTTTTGCATACTTCAGTGCAACATGTTTCGGGTGATTTTTTGATATCCTCGGACACTAGTCTCGCTCTGCTGACAAGTAGACTTGGGCACCTGCAAAATGAACGAATATTCCTTTTACGGAATATTCGCCTCCGACGATCAAGTTAGAGATCGGAAACGGAAAAGCTAGAGAGAGAAAGTAGAGAGAAGTTGGAGCTTTTTAATGCTCTGTTTTTTGATAATGTTGCAATCCACCCCCCCCTCATAAATGATTGGGGTATTTATAGGGGTGGGAATCTGTGCCCTTTTAGGGTTTGTACCCTAAAATTCTGCGACGTGATTGGCTGCGCAATCAGGAGCCGCCACGTGTAGTACGGGGCGCCGTTTTGCGGCTTTCATGAACATTCCTCTTGGTATTTGGGCCAAGATGTAGGACAGCCCTCTTTTATGCTGATTATGGGTGCCCTAATGAACACAAGCCACGTGTCATCTTCCTACAGGGCCACGTGTCGCTCTCTGGGAGGGCCACGTGTCGCTGCGGGATTGGACCACGTGTATGGGGTATTTTTACCCTAAACATTTTCCCCTCAGAGGGAGTGGCACGTACGATTACCGGCCGCTTCCTCTGACCGTTTACACCTTTCGGATTTTAGACTCATCGCCAGCGGGCTAATAGCTGAGGAGACGTACAGAGACGTCCGTCTTTGTAGGTTGGCCGCATAGGGCTGGTTGGCTATGCCGTCTGCCTGAACCCCTCCTTGAGACCACTAGTGTCTAAGAGTTGGGCAGACTGATCTAGCCACCTGGCTTCTCCAAAGTAAAGCTCGGCCGCCCGAATTTTCAGAGTTTAGACCCTCTGTTCTGCTCACTCGGACGCTTGGCACGGATTCACCGTTAACCGTCCGTCTATTTTTTCTGCTAAGATTGACGGAACTTTTGAGACTTTCCGGATTCTAGGTTAAGTTATTCAAAAAATAACCGTTCGAACCTTTGGGCGGGAAGCATGAAGTTACCATTTTTTCCCTCATAAATTTAGCTTATAAATAGAAGAGGTTTGACCTCATTTTGGCACTTTTACAATCTTGAGGATTCTAGAGAGAAGTCAGAGCTTTTAGAGAGAGAAAGTGAATTTCCCCTGAATCTTCAAGAGCTCCGCCGCGTATTTGAGGTTTCCGGAAACATTTTTGAGTTTTCCGGTCATCCTTCAGGACTTTCAAGAACTTATCAAGTTTTCAACACGTACAGAGGTAGGCCGACTGTTTTCCTTTCTTTCTTTATTACTTGCTTTATTTTCTTTTGATTTTTAAACCTGGCTCAACATTTGGCTTCGTTCGTTTCTCCTCATGAGGCCGGCCGTTCGCCTGGGACTGAGGAGTCTAGAGTGGACGAGGACGGGTGGTCTCCTCCATGGAGTGGGTCCATTTCAAGTGTGTACCAACTCACTACCACCTATTCTTCTCTGTCCCTGCAGTCGAACATGGCTAGGATCAGGAGTACGCATGATCCCAATGCGGCCAGAAACCCAGACGGCAGTCTGGTTAACCCCAGGGTACCTCGTGACCCCTATCCGGGTGTAGAAACCGGATCAACCACAAACACAACTTCCACGGGAACCCATTGCTCGGCCGTGGAAGTGACTTCTTCCTTTGAGGGACGCCAAAGAACACAGGGCGTTCCTTCTACTACAGGGGTGTCCGGGCAAGCCCCAGAACTTGAGCTCCCCAAATATACCCGCTCGGCCAAGGACCCGGCCGAGTTGCTATCCATTGAGAGACCTTCTTCCCCTTCTCAGGCGGACGCAACTAAGCCGTCCGTCCCAACTTCTTCACAACCCCATTTCCAACATAGCAGGTCGGACAGACCAAGAACTGGAATCTCCATCAGAGAACCGTCCGACTGCCCCCTCGCAGCGCCCCTTCTTCCGGAAATCAGGCGGCCGCTGCAAAAGACAAAGGCAAGGGCCCCTTGGTCGAGGAAGACCTCCCTCTTACTGGAGGCGGCCACGGCTCCAGGAGCCGAAGCTCGGCCGAGGCAGCACACTTGGATAAAGTGCTGTCATCAGAGTTTGGGGCTGCCCCTCACCCAGAAGAGAATGAAGGTGAAACTGAGGCTGCGGGTGAGGCGGCCGAAGATGATGCGGCGGCCGACGAGGTCGCCAACATTGATAACTTCAAAGACCCATACGCCTGTATGGTGGGTAGCACGGCCTTGGGCTACCTAAACGACAATTTAGAAGAATACAAGGCATTCCTCCAACTTGGGGAGGGATTTGAGATTAAGGCGCCACGGAGGGCTCGTGTGGTGGCCGCCTGGGAGAGTGAGCGGGCACAATGCAGGCAGTTCTGTGTCTATAGGGCCGCCCTGGATGTTGGGCTACGCTTCCCCCTTCACCCATTCGTCCGCACAGTTCTGGACGAATGCAACATCGCCCTTTTCCAGCTGATGCCAAACAGCTGGTTAAACATTTTTGGGTACTTGGTGACGTGCATCCGCCAAGGCTTCAAGCCGGACTTTGCGGTCTTCTGCGAGATGCACTCTATGACCAAGCTAGAGAGATACTCGGACGACTGGTTTATTCTGAGCACCATTAAGGATTATATGGTGGTTTACGACCGTGTCTCCAAATGGCGCGATTGGAAGAATCGTTTCTACCGCGTCAAGACTGACGATGTTGAATTCAACCTGCGGATGAATCGGTTTAATGCCAAGCCGATCCAGCTCGGACGTGGGGACCACAAACCGTATAAGCCACCCGTCCACCCTAGCCAAGAACACCAACTTGACTACTTCAGAGTCAAGAAGGTGAAGAGGGGCGGGAAAATGGTGACCGTGCCCCAGAACTGGATTCCCTTGTCCGGCTGGCTTAGGGACCCAATCTTCATGTCGGCCTGCGGCCTGTATAAGAATTTGCCCCAAGGTGGACGCCTAGATTTTCTTTTTGCACGCGTACTGATTTCTTTTCAAGATTTTTCTAACACTTTCTCTTCTTTTTTTTTTTTTTTTTTTTTTTTTTTTTTTTTCAGAGGAGGCATACGCCATGCTGGATCCCGAGAAAAAAGGAGAGGTGGATATGTCCGAGCTTGACTTGGTCAGATATAAGGCTCGGCAGAAGATGTACGAGCAGACTAAGGAGGTAAAAATTCTTTTCAGTATTTTCCGTCCGTGTTGCTATGCTGGGAGGTGACTCCTTCTCCATTCCACACGGACGTTCTCTTACGTCCGTGTTGGTATGTTGGGAGGAAACTACTTCCTGCTTCTGCACGGACGATAACACATTTTTCACTTGTCATTTTCTAACATTTTGCTCCTTTCAGCTGAGCACTCCCACCCCAAGATCCAAGCGCAAACAGCCGTCCGCGGCTGCTCAGGGCGGAAAGGCGTCCAAACAAAGGAAGACGGTCCCTGGCAAGACCTCTTCCGCATCGGCGGCTAAGACAAGGCCGCAGACTGCTTCAAAGCAGTCTGAAGGAGAGCCACCCCGGCTGGGTGAAAGCGGGGCCTCCAAGTCCGTGGATCCGGCCGCTGGGCCCATCCATGAGGAGTCCGTGAAAGCGGACGAAAAGGGTAAGTCGGCCCTGGCAAATCCGACCGGTTCCTTCTCGACTCCGCATGTCGAGAGAGTACGAAAATCTGACTGGCTGGAAGCCTCTCAGTCGGCTGGGGAACAACCCAGTCGCTCCGGCGGGGAAGGCGATGCATCAATGCCGCCGCCTCCACCTGCCTTCCGTAATATAACTCCTCCGAACCTCGCAGACGGTCAGTCTAGTAAACTTTTTACATAACTTTTCTTCAGTTTTCACAAGTCCTTTGGCTCAATCTAACCTTCTGCTTGCGTCCGTTCACAGATATTGCGGAGGAGATGCAAATGAAACTGCCCGACCAGTCCCTCACTGGTGCGGACAGAAAGGCCATGCGCGAAGCCATGGCCAGGGCCGTTCCCCCAGCACAGCGAGACAAATTTAGGGGGATTCATGAGGGCTTCCTCGGCCCTATGATAAACTGCAGCGCCGAGGTAACTTTTCCACAACCATTACTGGCTTTATCCTTAGCATATTTTTCCTCAATAGCTGCTAACTTGCTTGGCTTTGTTCGCAGCTCTTCCTTCGTCTAAATGCCTTCCTTGAATGGAAGGAAAAAGAGAACGAGCGACTGAGGAACGCTTGGCTAGAGATTAGAAAGGCTGAAGACGCCGTAATTGGGACGGCCGCCCTCCAGAGGATTAATCTGGAAACTCAGATCAATGCGCTGTCTGAGAAGGCAGCGCGGCAAACTGAGGACCTGGTTAAACTGGGCAAGGCTCTTGAAGAAGAGATCATGGCTCGGGATGCCATACAACAAGAGAGGGATGCGGCCCTTCTGGAGCTCACGAAACGGAAGGCTGACTTCGAGGCTACTGAGAAGCTGAAGGGGGACTTGACCCTGACTCAGCAGAACCTCAAGACGGCCTTAGACGAGGCGGACACTCTCAGGGCCGAGGTGGAGACCCTGAAGAAAACAATTTCGGAGTTAACCGAAAAACTACAGGCACCTCGGCCGCCTAGCGTCGAAGAAGTCGTCCGTATTGAGCACAACGCTGAGGAGCGGTTGAAGGCCCACTTCTTCGATGCCTTCGAACTGATGGTAAAACCAGGCGAAGTTGCCTACTACCAGGAGCGCTTCGCCAAGCGCCTCGAGTTCGTCTGCCTCAGAGAAGAGGCTAGAAGGGCCGGCCAGCCCCCTCCCGAACTTGCTGTCACTTCCCCCGAATCCGGAGAGGACGAGGAGGAAGCTGAGGACGAAGAAACGGAAGAAGAGGAGGAGGCGGCCAATGGCGGAGATGAGCCCAAAGATGATGATCCGGCCTCCTAGAGCTCAGGTCCTTCAGCCGCAGCTACCAGGCTTCAGCTTTTCTATTTTTCAGCCTTAGCATTATTTGCTTTTTGTTTGAACAAATTTTATTTCTATTCGGCCGCCTTTTTTTGAGCGGCTTTGTAAGACTTTTTGCCGCCTTCTAAGCGGTCTTATTATGATGATTTACCTTTTTCTCTTCCATACTTAGCAAATTTTTTGCATTTTTCATGCTTTATTGCTCCTGTACGACCCTATGGGGGTATGCCCCTTTATTCGGCGTTCGCCTAGTCCATACTCTGAGCGGTTTGATTAACTTGGTAGTTAGTCATACCTTGAAGGGTAACTCCCCCAAGCCAAACCTTTGCTTGTCCCTAAGCAAAGAGCTCATCAATGAACATATAAAACATGCCTCACCCCAAATAATCAAAATCAAGAACAACCAATTCAAGGCAAATCTAACAAGCATGCATCAACATCAACCAATCTCATTCATTCAATCACTCATCCTCCCTAACAATTGTCAAATAGAGCAAACCACAAGAGCATACAGAATTCAAGACTAGTGCTCACACACTCAACTCTCATTTATGTGGCGAGTAAAAGATCTACTCGATCGCTCTCCATCCCAACCCCTTTAAATGTGAACAATGCCCTCCCAAACTCACAACACTCATGTGTTTAAGAAAACATACACTCAACCTAGTAGTCGACTCGGAATATGTCAAATCATTCTTTGCATTGATAATCAACTAATTTCACATTTACACAACTCTATGCACAAAGGTCGGAAGGTCTTTAAAGCTTGTAATGTAAGGTTAGGGTAAAAGGTAGGATAAATATTTAAGAATATGTGAGAGAAAAGCTATGCTTAAGGGAGCCAAATCCTAATAAAACCAAAGGTCAAAAATAAATAATGACCAAACAACTCCAACATACTCAACTCTACAAAAATTCACCAAACAACCAAATCATAACAATAATTCCAACTCTTACAACTTCACTCATAAGAATATAATAATGTAGAACTTGAGTGAACAAACAACTTTGAACTCATTTTTTTATTTCAAACTTGAATTTTTTTCCTTGAGCAACCTTCAATTAGAACACTTGAACATTGAAACAATTTTTTCTTTTGCCCTTTTTTTTTCTTTTTATCTCACATTGGAATATTCAACTCTGAAACATCTTTTCAATTTTTTCCAATCACAAAAATAAGAACAAATAAATAACTTCTCAAATCCACCCAAATTGTGCAAATTATGCACACACTACAACTCCCTCACCTCACTCACTAATAGCTCCCCCAAGCCAAGCTTGGGACTAGTAACCAATGGGGCTAAATAGGATTGTAATGTGGTTAAATAAACAATAAAAGGGCACAAGCAACAACATGGGTAGCAAGAAGGGAACAAACGTATCTAATATCGTCTGAAGGCCACCTAAAGAACAAACGCCTTCGTCCTCCTCAATGTGCATAATAGTGAGTCGTACAAACATTACTCAAAGTTAAAAACCAATACTCAACTTCATTGACATACCAGGAACTAACATACAATTCCTTACCAAATCAACTAGTCAAGCACTATATTCACAAGTAGTTGGGCAAAATTGACGCATGTTAAGGCATCTAAGCAATCAAATATCAAATCATGGTTAACCTATCCACAATGCTCATCATCATATACCAAGAATCAAAATAATTTTCAAATATGGGGCACAGGGAAGCATGATTCATAATTCATTGGAACGTATTTTTGTATTTTTTTATTATTATTTTTTCAAAGCAATAAAACTACACTAGAAAGCAATAAATCTAAACTAAAACACACCAAAAACAAGAGAAAGAAAAGAAGAAAGATACCAAAATCCAAAAATCTCCCCCAAGCCAAGATCAGACAATGTCCTCATTGGCTCGGGAACTAGCCCAGCATGGCTAATCCTCATCATCCTCATCCATGGAGCCATTACCTCCACCGCTACCACCTGCATTACCTCACGCTCATAGAGCTTTTCGAGCCGTTCCTTTTGCTCAAGGGATGCAATTCGAATGGTTGGCCACTGTGGAAGTTGCAACTCCGGATCATATTGTTGGCTCGAACTAGAACTCCTCCCAAGTAGTGATCGTGCCCTCTTTGATGCCATTAGAAAATATGGGTTTGGAATAAATTTGTTGAAAATTAAGAATTTTTGGTATAGGAATGTAGAGGATGAAGAGAGGAGTAAGATTATGTAAAAATTATTGAATATGGGTAAGAAATGGAGGAGAGATCTTAGAGAGTAGTTAGAGAAAAGTGAGTTTTTAGAGAGAGAAACAATGGAGGAAAGAGATGAGGAATGAAAGAAAGAGGAAGAAGAAAGAAAGAAAATGGGCGTACGAGCTCGCGCCTGGTCGGGCGCCACACCGCCCGGTCGGGCGATCTGACAAATTTTATTTTCCCTTTCTCGTGCCCGGTCGGGCGCCATCTCGCCCGGCCGGGCGATTCAACCTCTTAAAATGTCTTCACTCTCGCGCCCGGTCGGGCGCCACACCGCCCGGTCGGGCGATAAAAATCATCGTAATCGTCAATCCTCGCGCCCGGTCGGGCGGATTCTCGCCCGGTCGGGCTAGAATTGGTGACTTTTATACTTAGCTCTCGCGCGCCCGGTCGGGCGCTCTACAGCACTGCGAGTACGAGAATGCTCTTCTCTTTACTCCAAGATTGACTAACTCTTTTCCTTCAAATCTGTACAAAAACTCATAAAACTCATTAAATTCTCTCCCCTCTCCTCTCATAAGAAAAAGAAAAAGTAAAAAGAAGACTAAAACTAATAAAAAAAACATACGGGTTGCCTCCCGTAAAGCGCTGGTTTATCTAGGTCCCGCACGACCCTCTTACCACAACTCGAGAAATTAAGACTCTTGGCCCATCGCCTGGTCGGGTGGTTCCTCACCCGGTTGGGCAATCTTTAGACCACGACTTCTCTTCCTGGCACGACCGGTAGGACGCCAACTCACCCTATCGGGTGGATCCTCCTTGGTTGGAACTAGTGGTTCCTCATTAATGCTCGCAAGGGAACTCTTTTTGGCTTTTGGTTTCCTCGGTCGTCCACTTGATTGAGCAATTGCAACTCGATCCGGTGGGATTTTCACTGTAGGCTCCGTTTTTGCAGTTTGCTCAGTTATCTCTACTTTCTCATCGTCGAAGCCAAGACCTTCACAGTAAAGGGCTCTTTATATTGCATCAACTTCCTCTTGCCATCTGTTTGTTTCTCCTGTAAAAGATGCAACACAAGATACCGACTCCGATGGATCCTTGACAAGGGCTTGGAGCTTATTAGAATGATCATCAACCACATCTATTCTGAAACATTCTTCCTCTGTCATGGGGCTTTTAGGGGTGTTATTCAAATTAAAAATAATTTTATCATCCCCCACTGATAGTGTCAGTTTACCACATTTCACATCTATAATTGCTCCAGCAGTATTGAGGAATGGTCTACCCAAAATAATTGGAGTTTGCAAATCCTCAGCCATATCAAGAACAACAAAATCAACAGGTATATAAAATTTACCTACTCTAACAGGAACATCCTCTAAAACACCTAGGGGGTATTTAAAAGAACGGTCGGCCATTTGCACAGTAATATTGGTAGCCTTTAATTTACCCATCTTTAACTTAGAGCACACAGACATTGGCATGACACTAACTCTAGCACCCAAATCACACAGTGCGTTATCAATCAAAAGATTGCCAATATGACAAGGGATAGAAAAACTACCCGGATCTTTTAGTTTAGGTGGAGATTTATTTTGTAGTACAGCACTACATTCTGCAGTAAAAGCAACTGTCTCTACCTCACTAATAGACCTTTTTCTAGTCAATATTTCTTTCATGAATTTTGCATAAGCAGGAATCTGTGTAATTAATTCTGTGAAAGGGATCGTTACCTGCAAATCTTTCACCATCTCCAGGAACTTACCAAACTGCATATCCAATTTAGTCTTCAAATGACGATTGGGGAATGGTAGTTTGATAACTGGTTTTTGAACATCATTGCCCTTATCTTGCGTTGTAACCTTCCCTGGAGTTGTACCCTGCAATATAGTATCAGAAATATTAGTATTATCCTGTAGCCCTACAGGGCTTATATCGTTTGTTGTAACAAGTTCATCAATTCTGGGCATAGGAGGCCCATCATAATGTGAACCACTCCTCAGGGTAATTGCAAATGCTTGATCTGTAGGCCTGGTTGGCTGCGATGGCAGGGTTCCCTGTTGGCGGGCTTGCAGAGTAGAGGAAATCTGCGCAATTTGATTATCCACGATTTTATTATGGGCTAAAATTGAATCAATTTGAGCATCCCTACTCTCCATACGCTGTTTCATATTTCCTAACATCGCTTTAATTTCTGCCAAAGCAGGGTCGGTAGGTGGAGGAATTTGTGGTTGAGAATTCTGGCTAGAATTGGGATGGTAATATTTCTGCTGTGGTGGTGGTGGCTGTTGTGGTTGTAGCGGAGGTGAAGGGTTTTGTACATTGGTGCTCCGGTAGGAAAGGTATGGATGATCTCGATACCCAGGATTATAGGTGTTGGAGTATGGGTTATTCTGCTTAATGGATTGAAAAGCGTTAACCTGCTCCATGGAACTCCTACACTCCTGTTCCCAATGACCTACAATTCCACAATTTCCACAAAAAGCATCATTAGCATTGTTATTAATTGCAGAAACATTAGCTACATTAGAATTAGCAGTACTGAGGTTATCCAATTTCTGACAGATAAAGGTTAATTGAGCTTGCAAAAAGGATACTGAATCAACATGGTGTTTCCCCTTGTTTGCAAAACCTCTAGGATTCCCATATTGGGAATTGTGAATCGTCATATCTTCGATAACCTGTCCTGCATCATCAACATTAAGATTCATAAATCTCCCACTAGCTGCAGAATCTAAAATTGTTCGAGATGAATTTCCAATTCCCATTGTAGAAAGCTTGGATCAACTGCCACTGTGCTAAATTATGATGGGGACACTCTCTCTGCAGATCCTTAAATCTTTCCCAAGCATCATATAACGTTTCACCTGGCTCTTGGGCAAAGTTTTGAATAGCACTTCTTAATAAGGCTGTTCTTTCTGCAAGGTAATATTTATTATAAAAATTTAACATAAGAGTCTCCCAGTTAGTAATGCCAAGTGCAGTTCTATTTAAACCATTAAACCACAATTTAGCTTTTCCACATAAAGAGAAAGGAAAAAGAATCTCCCTGATTTGATCTTGTGTGACCCTAGCTTGCCTTATGGTATTGCAATATTGACAGTAGTCGGCGATGTGTAGATTTGGGTCTTCACCCTTAGCTCCACTAAATTGCTTCCTTTGTATCATCGTGATGAACTGGGGCTTGATCTCGAATTGTACTCCTTCAAGAGCCGGAGTAGGAGTAAGGTGGGGAAAATCCGTCAGGGACGGCTGCGAATAATCGCTGAGCTTTTTAGGTGGATTTCCTGTCATATCTGATTCTGACTCTGAATATATTTCTGAATCACTAGAATCAGGTGGAGGGTCTCCAGGAATATCACCACCAGAACTTGCCAGTATTTGCCTGTATAAATTCTTCTGTCTATGAAAAGAGCGCTCGATCTCAGGATCGAATGGAATGTAACCTGATCTGGAACACCTGGGCATAAACAGAGAACTAGACGACAAATATGAGAACTGTCCCAAAGAACTCACGTTCTCTGGGACGGAAGAAAATAATCTAGACTACAAAAATAATCAGAAATAAAATAAAAAAAAACCGTTTCCCCGGCAACGGCGCCAAATTTTGACAGGGTAAAGTCGTATCCCCAAATCAAAAGTAATACCTAAATCCTCTAACTAAAGTAGATAGGGAAGTAGGGTCGAGTCCACAGGGAAACTGGCCTTCCTATTCCTAATTAATTAATATAATCTAAATTATTAAAGTAATCAAATTAATATCAAAGGAATGCTAAACTACTAAGAGTAAAAGTAGGGAAGAATGAAGATAGAGAAAATCAATAAATAAAAGACCTAGGGCTTAGGTTCACCAATAATTAATATTCCAGGATAAAACATAACAATCAATAATTAATATTGCACAAATAACATGATTAACAGGCTCTCGCAATTTATTAATCAACATAGATCTAACAGGCTCTCGCAATTTACTAGATCTAAGTTCCTATTGAAAATAGCCTTTAATATCAAATTAACATCTGCTCGATTCATCAATTCAATATTGCTATACTTTTACAAGTGATCACATCTGCTCGATTCATGATTCAGTTGTAAAGCGTTAAAACAATTCAATGAGAAATTATCATGCAATATCAATAATCAACAATAACAAATTATCCCTTCATATTAATTATGGATCCCCATAAACCCTAGAAAGGAAACTACTCAGACATAATTAAAACTAAACTAAGCAAAGCAATTAAACAAGGCATGATAGAAGAAAGAGATTAAATTAAGAGAGAGAAATTGATACCAAAGTAAGGGAGAAAAGAGATGGTCTAAGGACAATCGTCTCACACAATGATCCGAGACTCCCCAAAACTAAATTAACAAAAGTGTATTTATACTAAATTAGGGAATCCTAAGCTAAAGCAAATTAAAACTGACGCCTAAGCTTCCAAATACACGCGCCCGATCGGGCGAGGCACCGCCCGATCGGGCGCGCCTTTTCTTCGTTATATCTTCTTTCGCGCCCTACCGGGCGCCACACCGCCCGGTCGGGCGCGAGATCGGGCGACTTGAATTCTTCCGCCCCGCCCGGCCGGGCGCGCCATCGGGCGGGACCATCTTGGCCGAGCGAGGCCATCTTGGCACGATTTGGACTTCGATTGGGCCCGATCATTCGGCCCAACCCGGATTTCCTCTTTGGGGCTTGACTCCTCGGTCCAATTGCCTTGGTATAATGGTCGTACTCCTCCAATGCTCGTAGTTGCTTCATAAAATCCCGGGAAAATGCTCCAAAAGTGCACTTTCCTACAAAACTCAACCAAAACTACGAAAACACTGAAAAACACCAATTAGTAATAAAAGTGGCCCTAAAGAGCCAAAAACACTACTAATTACGACCAAGAGATGGGGGTAAAACACTATATAAAATAGACATATCAGTATGGCAACTAGTAATTTAATCAAATCATAATAATGATTTCCCTTGGACTAGGTGAAGTGCCGAATCAACCACTTATGCGGCCGTTTTACCGGCTTTTTGCGAGCCGTCCGTTGAAACTATCGCTCGGACACACTCGAGAAATTTTAAGTAATATCACAACTTGAAATCTCTTAGTTTGGCTGGGTTAAAACACCTAGATATGCCCTTGCCCTACTTATAGGAAACAATTTGGGACACCCATTGCCTATGTCGTCCGTCTTGTTAATAGACGGACGTGCATTGTGTTGCTCTTAGCGGCCGGATTGCTATGTTGCAAGCAATCTCATAACCGTTTTCATTCGGCATCATTGATTAGCCATTATTAGGCTGCTGCTATGTTTTGAACAACATTGGTATCGTTCTTACTCGGCGTTTCTGCTTAAATATTATCAGTGCAAATAAGCATGATTAAATCACAGAATAAAACAGCTAAATATGATAACAATGTATGACTTTTTCATTAATTTTGTCAAAATTACATTGTTGCGGCCGTACGGCTTTAATTACATAGCTCGGTCATCTAGACCTGGCTGTTTACACAGCTTTTGGCTTAGTGCTTGAATAACTTAAACATGATACTTTCTCAAGTTGTCCGTATTCCATGTTCGTGGAATAGGACGGCCATCTAAGGCTTCAAGACGGTACGTGCCATCTCGGATTTCTTCCCTGATTCGGTATGGCCCTTCCCAGTTTGGGGTTAACTTGCCATCTTCATTAGCTCGGCCTACCGCTTCCATTTTCCTTAGTACTAGATCTCCCATCTTGAGAGGACGCTTAGACACTCGGCGATTGTATGCCTTTGCCATTCTAAGGCGGTAAATTTCGTGTCTAAGCGCAGCGTTGCCCCTGGCTTCTGGAAGAAAGTCCAGGGCAGTCTTCATGGCCTCCCAATTTGCCGTCTCGTCATACAGCATCACCCGAAGGGTGGGCTCATACATTTCAATTGGGAGCACTGCCTCGGCCCCATAGACTAAAAAGAAGGGAGTCTCTCCTGTGGAACTTTTTGCTGTTGTCCGTATGGACCATAACACGTTAACCAACTCATCAGCCCATAGGCCGCCTGCTTTCTTAAGCTTGCGCTTGATACCATTAGAGATCAACTTGTTGTAGGCCTCAACTTGACCATTGGCTTGTGGTCGGCCAACCGAGGCAAAACGGTGGGTTATGCCCTGGTCTCCCAACCAATCCTTGAGCTGGGGCGTTTCAAATTGGGGCCCATTATCGAACACCATTGACTGAGGTACACCATAGCGAGTAATTATGCTCTTCCAAATGAAGGCCGACACGTCCGTCCACTTGATTCCTCAGACAGCCTCAGCCTCAACCCACTTTGTGAAGTAGTCCACTGCTACTAACACATATCGCCTTTGTCCGGAAGCCGGCGTATACGGACCCAAGATGTCCATGCCCCATTTTGCAAAGGGAAGTGGACTGCTTATGGCCGTCAAACTATTAGCTGGACGATGGATTAGGGTCGCGAACCTCTGGCACTTGTCACATTTTTTCACCATTTCCATGGCGTCCGACATCAAGCTCGGCCAGTAGTACCCTAATCGAGTGGCTTTCTCAGCTAAGGCTCGCCCTCCAATATGGGAACCACAATGCCCCTGATGGAGGTCGTCCAGCACATCATGCCCCTTTTCAGGGGTAACACATTTCAAATAAGGCCTCACAAAGGCTTTCTTAAACAGCTCCCCATTCTTCATTTCAAACCAAGCTGCTTTCTTTTTCATTAGCCAACTTTCTTTTGGATCGGCCGGAAGGTGTCCATCCTTTAAGTAAGAGACAATTCCGTCCATCCAAGTTGAGCTTCTATCAATGGCTTGAACCGGCTCGGCATCAATACTCCTCTTTTCCTTTACTTCCCAAAATACTGATCTGGGAGTATCACATGATGCTGAGGATGCTAACTTGGAGAGAGCATCCGCTTGTCTATTGGACGAACGGGGAACATGCTGCAGAGTGAAGTGCTTTAGGCTCTCGGCCTCTTCTTTTACCATCTTCAGATACTTGATCATGGCCGGCTCCCTAGCCTCAAAGTCACCGTTAACCTGGCTAACTATTAGTTGGGAGTCCGAGCTCATATCAATCTTCACAGCTCCTGCCGCCTTACACATTCTAAGGCCGGCCAGGAGAGCTTCATACTCGGCCTCATTGTTTGAGGCTTGAAACTTAAATCTCAAGGCGTATTCAAATTTGTCTCCCTCGGGAGACTGACAAATAATCCCAGCGCCACATCCAGTTGCTGTTGCACTGCCGTCCACATATACCTTCCAAATCTGGTCCCCGGCCGGCTGTAAATCCGGCCGTGTCATTTCAGCCAAGAAATCAGCAAAGGCTTGCCCCTTTATAGCTTTTCTGGGCTCGAACGTGATGTCGAAGCCCCTTAATTCCAAAGCCCACTTAAGCATGCGGCCACTGGCTTCCAGAGTGGTAAATGGCTTCTTGAGGGGTTGGTCGGTGTAGACCACAATTGAGTGCGCCAAGAAATAAGGCCGCAGCTTTTTCGATGCCATATACAATGCTAAGCCAAATTTTTCAATAGGGGGATACCTCAGTTCGGCATTGTGTAACACATGACTGATGAAATAGACGGGACTTTGATGGCCGTCCCTTTCAGCAAGTAGGACGGCACTTAGAGAGTGCTCTGAAATGGCAAGATAAACAAACAGCTTTTCATTGTTGAGCGGACTAACCAGCCGAGGCAATGTATGCAGATGATCCTTTAGGCGTACGAATGCTTCCTCGGCCTCGTCCGTCCACTCAAACATGGCTTTCTTTTTGATTGATTGAAAAAAGTATCGGCATTTATCCCCTGACCTGGACAGAAATCGACCAAGTGCTGCCAAACAGCCGGTCAGCCTTTGCACCTCTTTGATTGTTCTTGGTGACTTCATGCCTAGGACGGCTTGGATTTTTTTAGGGTTTTCCTCGATTCCACGTTGATCAATTAAAAATCCGAGAAATTTACCGGACTCAACACCAAAGACACATTTCTTTGGATTTAACATCATCTTATGCCGCCTGAGTTCGGTAAAAGTTTCTCGTAGATCCTTCAAATGGTCGGCCGGCACTTTTGACTTGACAATCATGTCATCAATGTATGCCTCCATGTTCCGGCCGAGCTGATCTCTGAAGACTGTGTTGACAAGTCGCTGAAAAGTAGCAGGGGCGTTCTTTAGGCCGAACGGCATCACTTTGTAGCAATACAACCCCTGCTCAGTAACAAATGCAGTTTTTTCTTGATCTTCTTCCCATAGAGGAATTTGATGGAATCCGGAGTATGCGTCCATGAAGCTCATTAGGGCATGCCCGGCCGTTGAATCAACCAAACGGTCGATTTTGGGCAAGGGAAAACTATCCTTAGGGCATGCCTTGTTTAAATCAGTGTAGTCAACGCACATCCTCCATGTTCCATTCGGCTTTTTCACAAGTACCACATTAGCTACCCAATCAGGGTAGTAACATTGCCGAATGAAACCAGCGTCCAGCAGCTTTTTAACCTCAGCTGCTGCCGCCTGATTCCTCTCCTCTCCATGATTCCTCTTTTTCTGTCGAACGGGCTTGACAACTGGGTTCACAGCCAGCTTATGCACGGCCAGATCAGGACTTATACCCGGCATTTCATTTACTTCAAAAGCAAAAACATCCTTGAATTCCCTTAACAATTGAACCAATTCATCCCCAAGCAGTCCCACGGCTATAGTGCCAACACTGACTGTCCGACTTGGCTGGTCAGGGTCCAGCACTATAACCTGGTGATCGCCGGCCGGCTGGGGCCTTAATTCTTCTGGCCGGCCGACGGTCAGTAGCTGCTAGGCCTGCTCTACCTTGGCCGCCTTACGCTTCTGGCCGACCTGGTATGCTGGGAGTGAGGGGTCTTCATCTTTTTGCTCGGACAACTTTGGTCCGCGTATGGTTGGCTTTACCGCCAGCTGATTACACTCTTTGGCCATCTTTTGGCTTCCTTGAATTGTGCCGACTTTCCCATCCGTTCTTTCAAATTTCAGCAGCATTAAATGAGGAACAATGACTGCCTTGGCTGCATTCAAAGTGGGGCGGCCGAGAATAGCATTATAACCTGTAAGCTCTTTAACTACTAGGAAGCGGACGACCATGTCCCTTCCTACCCCCTTTTGTCCGAAACGGACGGGCAAGTCAATCTGCCCCACTGGGTGAATTATATTCCCCCCAAACCCAACCAAGGGGTGAGTGATATCCTTGAGGGCGTCTTCTGGAAACTTCAAATTTTTCAAGGCGGCCAAACTGATGATATCGGACGAGCTGCCTATGTCAATCAGTATTCGGCCCACCTTCAGATTGGCTATCTTCATTATGAAAACCATGGGGTCGTTATGCAGGGCTTTGACTTCTCCCCTATCAGCCTCGCTGATGACAATTTCAGGAAAGGGTTCAGGCTTTACAACATCCGCCTGCATCACCTTTCCCAAATTCCAGGCGTCTTGCTTGATTCCTTTCATTGTGGGGCCACCTGAAGCAAATCCCCCCGATATTACGGCCACAAAGCCCGAATCGGTACTGTTCCCATCATCTTCCTTGTCATTCTTTTTCTTTTTCTTTTCGGACGTGTTGTCTGTCCGGGTATATGTGAACTTGGACTTCATCACATACGTATTCAACATGCCCTTCTCGGCCAGTTTATCCAGGAGTTTCTTCAAATTGATACAGTCGTTCGTGTCATGCCCCACGTCCTTGTGGTAATGACAGTACTTGTTCTTGTTCCTGAACTGCGCCGAGCCTCTGAACTGCGCCGAGCCTCTCAACGGCTGAGGCTTCTCAAAATCAAATTTATCCTTGATTTCCATTAGGATTGAATAGCAATCTTTGTTGAACTCATACTGCGGCTCGTACGTTTTCAGCCTTTTTGACTTGGGCTGCTGGCTGTCTGCTACCCAGACTTCTTTCCTTTTGCCCCCTTCTTTCTTTTTACCGGCCGAGTCTTGCTGGGAAGATTGTTTCTTCTCAGCCCCCTTGGCCGGCACTTCTGCTTTAGTAAGGGAGCAAAAGTCAGCTGCCTCAATGTAGGCTTCGGCTTCCCGCAGAACGCCTGCGTATGTCCGAACCTTTTTTCTTACCAAGTCAAATTTAAATCCATTATGCCTTAATCCCCGGAGAAATTCAGAGTACGCCATTTCATCCGGGATATTATGAATCTGGGCTTTTTCTTGATTAAATCTCTGCACGTACGAGCGCAGCCCTTCGTTCTTTCCTTGTACGATTGTTGCTAAGTTGAGACTAGTTTTTCTAGGAGGAATGTTGTAAGAGAAATTTCCTACAAATAGTAGACTGAGAGTTGTGAAGCAATTAATGCACCCGGCCGGAAGGCTGTTAAACCAGTCCTGCGCCACACCTTTCAACGTGGCCGGGAAGCATTTGCACCATGTAGCATCATCGACGCTTTGCAGATACATCAAATTTCGATATGAGGTGATGTGCTCCTCGGGGTTGCCCGTACCATCATAAGCGCCCACCAGAACACTCTTCACCTTAGCTGGTTGTGGTGAATTCAGAATATCCTGCGAAAATGGAGGCGGCTTATCCCCAAGAGCCAACAGGCGCATCTGCCAATCGATGGGCTGCGGCTGCACGGCCAGTCCGGTCAAATATGGAGCCGGACCGAGCACCGGGGCGTACTGCCCGTATTGCCCTAAAACCTGAGGACTGTGTGGCATCATGCCATTGAAAAGTTGAGGAGGATACTGAAGTGGTTGAACTGGAATGGGGGTTGGAGTATAGACAGCTTGACTTCTGCTGGAGATGGCCGTGTTGGTATGTTGGGAGAGTGATTGATTAGGGAACTCATCCGGCATCGTTGGAGTTGAGGCCGTGTCCGAGTATGCGGCACGCTCCCGTTGCTTATGCCGAAGGTAGTCCCTCGCGTCCTTCCACCTTCTGGACGGTTCCGGCTCCTCTCTCTGAGACCGTACGCCTCTCCCCCCAGCCGACTGTGTTTTCGCCATCATGCTTGACAGATTGGTCCGCGGGACCCTAGGAGACCTTCCTTTTGGCCGGCGGAACGGAGTGTTCCCTGCATCTGTTGCATTGGCCGCCTTGCTCTGAGTTCTTTTTGAAGCACCTTCTCCCTCTCTCCTGGGCTCCTGCCTAGAGGTAGAAGGTCTGATGCTTTCAAACTCATTACGAAGTTTGCTGAGCGCGGCCTGCAAAGAAGTAACCGTAACCGAAGGATCCTCGACCTCTTGGAATGAGGCGGTCAAAGGATCGCTGGAATGAATTGTAAGTTCTAGATTCTCTACATGGCCGTTCTCGCCAGGGCGAGGGCCAGTATTCGGTGCCTGACCGTCTATTGCCATAGCGTACGAGTGTCCCCACAGACGGCACCAAATGTTTCGGGTGATTTTTTGATATCCTCGGACACTGGTATCGCTCTGCTGACAAGTAGACTTGGCCACCTGCAAAATGAACGAATATTCCTTTTACGGAATATTCGCCTCCGACGATCAAGTTAGAGATCGGAAACGGAAAAGCTAGAGAGAGAAAGTAGAGAGAAGTTGGAGCTTTTTAATGCTCTGTTTTTTTATAATGTTGCAATCCACCCCCCCCCATCATAAATGATTGGGGTATTTATAGGGGTGGGAATCTGTGCCCTTTTAGGGTTTGTACCCTAAAATTCTGCGACGTGATTGGCTGCGCAATCAGGAGCCGCCACGTGTAGTACGGGGCGCCGTTTTGCGGCTTTCATGAACATTCCTCTTGGTATTTGGGCCAAGATGTAGGACATCCCTCTTTTATGCTGATTATGGGTGCCCTAATGAACACAAGCCACGTGTCATCTTCCTACAGGGCCACGTGTCGCTCTCTGGGAGGGCCACGTGTCGCTGCGGGATTGGACCACGTGTATGGGGTATTTTTACCCTAAACACAACACTTTGCAAAAATAACCTTATATAAGATGAAACCTTTTTTTTTTAAAAACCAGTTAGTGCATTTTATTAAGTCATAGTAAGAGAGTCCACAAGTACATACTACGAAATTTCGCTAGGAGCATAGTTCACACAACATTGTTCACTACCAACAGGCACTAACCTAGCTAAGTGGTGGGCTACAAAGTTCCCATCACGTTTAACATGAGACAAAAAATAGAAGAAAAATAAGAACTAGAGTAAACAATATCCTCGACAATGCATATAAGATGAAACCTATGTTCAAGCAAATTCACTTATAAAATCAAATGTTTAAGACACTCATCACTTGATGCGTTCAATCACTATAAAAACTAGTCACTAAAAATCCATTCATCTCCAATTGATGGTCCAATGCATGAACCCCTTCTTGGTCTCGACAAAAAGACAAATGTCAATGCTTGCTGCAATATATCATTACTTACAGGTCAAAAACCAATCAACAATAGATACACATATGCACTTAGATCAAATGAAATTCTAAGTTATGTAAAGATTCACATCATTCAGTCACAAAAATAAAATTAGAAAGACAAAATACATGCAGAAACTCAGTACTCTATTAAGTTTTCAGAGGGGAACCGAAAATGTTAAGTAAGAAAAAACCTCTATCTCCTTAGGAATTTTTTTTTGCAATGACACACCTTTGGCCGAGAGAGAGGGTTTAACCATGTTTTCCAGCGTTGACCTGACCACGTGCGAGGGACGTTACCTCTTAAAACCACTCTCCAACTACGCCAACCACCAAAACACATCTGTCCAGTGTAGAACACCGAAACATGAGCCAATCTTATGCCCAGTCGTGTGCCAAGTTTGTCTCATGAATAACCACATAACAATAATAACAATAATAATAACAATGCATTGCTAGTGCTGCTCTTACGCCTCTTGTTAAGCCTGATGGTGGTATTCGGCCTATTTTTATGGGTACCGTTTAGAGGCGTTTGGTTTTAAAGGTTGGTGCTGCTTCAATTGATCCGCGTCTAGGAAGCTATCTAGGAGGTCTTTAATTTGGTGTTAGGGTGTCGGCGGGTGGTGAGGCCATTCTTCATGCTGTTAATTGTTTGGTTGAGGCTCGTGGTGGTGATGTTGGCCTCTCTAGGTTGTTGGTGGATTTCAAGAATGCCTTTAATTTGGTTGATCGTTGGGCTTTGTTGCGTGAGGTTTATCTCCGTTGTCCAGCTCTCTCGTGATGGGTTGAATTATGTTACTCTACTCCAGCCAGGTTGTTTTACGGGGAGCATACATTATGGTCATGTCAGGGAGTGCAATTAACAGGGTGATCCTCTAGGCCCTTTGCTTTTTTGCTTTGGTTTTTCATTCGTTGGTGTGCGAAATCAGGGTTTCTTTTGACTTATGTTTACAAGCTTGGTATTTAGATGACGGAACTATTATTGGGGACACCTTAGTGGTAGGAAAGGTTTTGGATTTGATTTTGGCGGACGGACCTCGTCTCGGCCTCCATGTCAACGTTGAGAAAACGGAAGTTTTCTGGCCCCTCGTAGCCGTCTCGTCGGTGTCTTTCCTCTAGATATTGGTCGTCCGTCCTGTGCATGGTGTTAAGTTGTCGGGTGAACCTGTCAGTGTGGATTCCTCTTTCTGTGGTGAGCTTGTTTTGCGGATGAGAGTGTCGAAGACCATTGTGCTAATGGATGTTGTTGCTAAGCTTGATCATCCCCAATGTGAGTTGTTACTACTTCGTGCGTGTACTGGGGTTTCAAAACTCTACTTTGCTATGCGCACTTCTCCCCCTCGTCTTTTTGAAGCGGCCCATATTTATTTTGATGTGGCCCTTCGGGCATCTTTAATTTGGAGCGCATTGTTACTGCTTTAGGGCCTTATTTTGGTGATTGGCAATGGCGCCTTGCCACCTTGCCTTTTGCTTATGGTGGACTGGGTGTTTATTCAGTAGGTGATGTTCGACACTTGCTTTCCTTGCGTCACGTTTGCAGTCTACTGGTATTCAAGCTACACTTCTTCGCAATTCTGGTATTGTTGGAACGGGACCGGCCTTCGATGATGCTCTTAGTCTTTTTCATAGGAATGTGGACACTGACCTTATGCGTAACCCTAGTGAGATCGCTGCCTCCAAACTCATGAAGAATTTGCAAGTATATATTTCACGAAGGTTACTACTTTTACAACATCCACTTTATCCTTATCTCCGTGTCAGGTTGCCTTATGGAAATCCCAGCAAGGGGATCACTCTTCTACCTGGTTGCGGGCAGTCCCAATATCGGGGTTGAGCCAGACTATGAATGGTAAGGCTTACCGTTCTGTTCTTTGCTACAGATTGGGTGTTCCATTGCTCTCGATTTTGGCACCGTGTTCCGCTTGCTCAAGGGTTTTCGATGGAGATATATTTCGAGATCATGCAGTGTCTTGTACTGGGTTGGTGGGTATTAAACATCAACATAATGTTGTTCGCGACACCCTTGTTGATATTTGTTTTCAGTCCGGGATTTCTGAGAGAAATGAGTTTAACGTTGGGTTGACTGGAGGCAACGATGGGGCTCTTCGACCTGCAGATGTGTTGCTTTATTCTTGGGATAGAGGCCTTGATGTGTGTGTTGACTTGACGGGGTCTTCTCCTTTGACTCAATCAGGGTTGTCTGACTTTGTTCCTGGACGTGTTGTGTCGGTTTCTGCTCAGTGGAAACGGGACAAGTATGGGGCGCGTTGCAGGGCAATTGGTTATGGTATTCTTCCCTTCTCCTTTTCTTCTTTGGGGGATTTAGAAAAGGATGTTTTTTCGTTAATAAAGCGGGTTCAGGTGTTCGCAAGGGCTTAGGATATAGGTGCTCGTGCAACTACTCACATATTCAGTAGGATCGGGTTCGCTATAGCTAGAGGAGTAGGGGCCCAAATTGTATCTCGGCTCCCCACTAATTTCTTATAAATCGATTGACTTTGTAGGTTTTTGTTAATATTTAATAATAATAATAATAATAACGATAGCAACAACAACAACAATAATAATAATAATAATAATAACAACAATAATAATCATAATAATAATAATAACAACAATAATAATCATAATAATAATAATAATAATAATAATAATAATAATAACAACAACAACAACAATAATAATCATAATAATAATAACAATAACAATAACAATAACAATAACAATAACAATAACAATAACAATAACAATAATAATAATAATAATAATAACAATGGTCCTAAAGTTAGAATGGCAGCAGCATCTCCGTCGATTGGCGGCAGACCCTTGATTGTGCTGGAAGCCTGGAACGACGCACATGAACTGACCGGGGCTTTTTCTAAACAACTAAAACCCGGATCAATCGAAGTCTTAATCTCATAGGATCCATTTCCTAAGATAATTCGACGAAATCACCATTTCTAACACGTAAGTCACGTACAAACTTGCTTCACTATCGTTCAAGAGTACAAACACGAATAAGATTCACACCCTTATATTTATGGGTTAGGACAAATACATATAGTTTGTCGTTTTTTACACTCACAACATCAATAATTACCCTATGAACGTTCACATCTGAGTTCTCATTAATGGTATTAACACCTTCAATTTCTTCTGCAATAAGCATCGGCAATAAAAAAGGAATCATAACTCCATGTCTGACATTAAGTCATTAGTTTTCGCCATGTTATGTCTTCCATAGGAAGACTAACTAATTGTGGGGTATTACAGAAAAGTGGTATAAAATAATGATTAATCTATCAATACCAATAATTATATGTGACAAAAATGTGCAATATAATACATATGTAATTTCACGTAATTTGTTAATTTATAAATAATTATAATTTAATTTATTTAAACCACCTATATAAACTTGTGGCGAAGCAGCAAGAGGAGCCTCCATTTCAAATATGCTCCATTCTCTTTCAAGCTAAGAGTGCAAACTTTAATTTGAGTCGCACCTTTATGTTTGTGCGTTAGGGCGACAATATAAGTTTTGTTGGTTTTTGACGGACACGGCGTCGAAAATTACCCTATAAAGGTTGGCGACAATGTTTTCATCCAAGGTGTTGACACTGTCAATTGTTCTGCCGTTAGCATCGGCCTGAAGAACGCATTTATTACTCCATTTTGGACGGTAAGCCGAGTTTAGACCTTAATACGCTCCTGGCCTTTGTGCTTGTGAGTTAGGGAGACGGTATAGGTTTTTTGGTTTTCGACGGAGAAGGCGTCAAAAAAAACCCGATGTACGTTGACAGCAATGTTAGCCTTAAAGTTGTTAACACCCTGAAGTTCTTATGCCATAAGCACCGGCGAGAACTTATTCATTTCTCCGTCTCGGACGTTGAGTCGCACTCGCCATTGCCTCCCAGTATCGGACGTGGTTCCATTTCTTAAAAGTAACGGTCTTTATTTTTGAATTTTTTTGTTTTTTTTGAATTTTTGAATTTTTTTGAATTTTTTTTCCAAAGATATTGATTTTTTTTTTTGAGGGAACGAAGATTTGAACTTGAAATGTTGAAACTGTGAGTTAAGGGTAAGATAAGTCCTTAATTTTTTTTGGTGCTCTAAGACAAGTCCTTAATGTTAGGGTAAGAAAAATTAGATAAATTATCAGAATATATTTTTTTTACATCATAAAATTGGTCAAACATAGAGGTCTAGAGATCTGCAATTTTTTTTTAAACCTCAAGAGATATGCAATTAAGGACCTGTTCACATTTACTTAATTTCAGTTCAGTTCAGTTCAGCTTCAATCAGTTCATTTCAGTTCAGCTCCTAATTTCCTTCTCTCATAAAATATTCATTTCAGCTCAGTTCAATTCTATTCTGTTCAGTTCAACTCCAATCAGTTCAGTTCAGTTCAATTCAGTTCAGTTCAGTTCAGCTCAGTTCAGTAAATGTGAACAAGCCCTAAATTAAAACAAAACTGAGTAAAAGTAATTATTTCAACGCGTAATTTTTGGGTTAACAACTTTATGCTCTGCGTAACTAATAGTCTTATACCTTAATACGTAACGACGTGTATTGCAACAAGTCATACTAGTTACACAATTTCTATTTATGCAACAAGTCATAGTTAGTAGAAGAATCAAAGTACCTTGTATAGTGTTTCATCAACCTTCATTCAAAAATAAAAGTTGATTTTATATTAACTTGTAATTTTTGGGTTCAAAATTATATACTCGTAGCTTGTAGTCTTGTATTATGAAAATGTGATCGAGAAAGTTGTGATTATTTATTAGAATGATCTTATGGAACAATAAGACAATAAGATGAGCGAGATTAAAGAGCACAATCAATACAATGATACTCATAGCTACATAAATAGTTAAAACTAAGTGTTCGTTTGGCATCACTGTGGTTTTCTGTTTTTTGGTCTTTTTTTTTCAAAATCATATGATATATGTCATATAATGAATAAAAAATTAGTCAACTTTATTAAACTCATGATAATTTTGAAAACTGGCAACAAAAAAGTGGAAACAGCTTTTTCTTGTTTCCTGTTTTTGTTTTTTTTGTTTTCTAAAAAACTGAAAGCTGAAAACAAAAAACAATGTCAAACAAGTCCTAAGCTACCTAATTTCTAGGTAGCAATAATTAGCTTATAGAAATACTACCTCCGTTAATGATTATCTGCAACTTTGGAATATTTTATATCTCACAAATAATACCCAAAATTGCAGATAACTATTAATGGAGGTAGTATATAACATGCATGTTATAGAGAATTAAAACCAAATTATGAGGAAGACTTGGATAAAAACTTTTTTTGTTTTTTTTGACAAAAACAATAAACACTTTTTAATAATTATGTAGCCTAATAAGTTTTTATGTACCATGAATTATAATTAATAATTAATAATTTTGGTAGATAATACACTACTTTTTTCTTTTTCTTTTTTTTTACTGGCTAGTTGATCGATGAAGGATAACGGTTTACGCCTTTCTTATATTCATCTCCAAATTCCAAGCACGAGACAATAACATGTAATTATGGTGAGGCTTTGCTTATCGTCTTCCACAGAACAAATATCATCCAAGCCTCTTCACATACTAATTACACTCTATTCAGGGTCGTCTCCAACATTTTCGGGCCCTGTTCTAATCTTAAAAATTAGGCCCTAATAAACTAATGTAATTTTTTATTACAGATAAATTCACATCATTATAATAATGTATATCAAAAACGCAAAATTCTTTACTTTAATTGTAAACTAGTTTTGGCCCCGTGCAATGCACAGATTTATAAAGTATGATATAATAATAGTCAATTGAAATAGAGTTAATTGAAATTAAATATATGTAACATTTTTTTAAAAAAATTTGAATTGATTTATAAATTTGAATTAAATGTATGTAACATAATGTCTATCCTTTAAAAAAGATTTATAGAACAAAAAAAATAAAGCATTTTGGAGGGAAATTTTTTCACAAAATCATGTCAAGTGTCCCCTCCGGTGATTACTTTAGTATATAGTATAGATAATTATTAAACCCAATGAAAAACACCAAAAGAAACAAAATCAACAAAAATACTTCGATGGTAATTAAGCAAATAATAAAAAGTGGAAAGAAGATTGAAGCAACCTAATACGAATTCAATCAACAATTGTTCAAACTTTAAATCATGCAAGCTCATCCTGAAAAAAAAAATAATAATAAAAAGCATTACTCAACTCGTAATTATAGAGAAGTAGAGAACCATCTCTTAATTTCTACATAAAAAAAATGCAACACTTAGCTCATAACAATTCTCAATTGTCTGAACTATTAAGGGCCTGTTCTCATAGACTGAACTCAGCTGAACTGAACTGAACTGAACTGAGCTGAACTGAACTGAACTGAACTGAACTGAACTGAGCTGGACTGGACTGGACTGAACTGAACTGAACTGAACTTATTAATTATTGATTTTTAACTAAGGATTAGTGATCTTTGATTATTTATTATTATACATATGTGTACAATAATAAATAGGAACAATGAATTTTATTATTATTATTATTATTATTATTATTAAATGTTTATTATTATTATTATTAAATGTTATTATTATTATTATTATTATTATTATTATTATTATTATTATTATTATTATTATTGTCGTCGTTGTAATAAGAGCGTAAAAGAATGAAATCTGGCTTTATATCATTAGCAATATCATTAGACATAAACTGAACTGAACTGAACTGAACTGAACTGATTGGAGCTGAACTGAACTGAACTGAACTGAAAATAAACGTATGAGAACAGGCCCTAATTGTACCAAATTGTAGAAAAAAAAAAAGAAAAACTATGAATAAAACATACATCATATAACGTCTATGACTAATTCTCCCAATTGGATAGATTATTATTGAGTAATCCAATTATTTTTAGAATTTTCTTACATTAGCATAATAATACTAATCCAATTATTGAAAAATTGAATATAGAGGTGATATACTAAACTAAACTGAAAAATTGAAATACTAAAATAATAAAATTAATGCGAGTAGTACGGAACAATAAATTACTTGTATGAATCAATGGAGGAAGATGAAAAGTGGTATTTTGGGAACTGTAAGTTGAAAGGAGTGATTGATGGGAGTAATTACTAAATAGATGTACTGGGAGAGTTAATTTAAGAGCTTGAAATTGACTATTTGACCAAAAAAAAGAAAGACAACGGATTTTTTTTAAAAACCAGGCTCCCAATAAAATTGGGCCCTAAAATTTTGGAGCCTTGTGCTAAGGGTCTGGTTGCAGAGGCCCTTAGCCAACCTTGACTCTATTCGACTTAATGCGTTATATTGTTTGATTTTAAAATGTTAGTAGTCGAATAAATATATTTTTTCAAAACGAGGAATAGTTATACTGCCTACAAGTATATGTTTCATTCTTTAATTAACCTAAACACACAAAAGACATTACGGAGTACTACGGAGTATATATATCTTGAGAGGGTGGGAAATTAGGTGAAACATATCATAAACATGAAAAGCTAGTGGTAACATAATAGTAACATGCATGGTAAAAAAATGATTGGAAAATTCAGAAGTGTTAGTGGAGAATAAAGAGGTAAAAACATGGAACTTTCCAAATTTAGGATTTACAAAAATAAAGGGTGGTCCTTCCAACTAGGGGAAGCAGGCATACATAAACCATAAATTTTAGTATGCTTTTCTTATCTTTTTTCACATGCATATATTCCTAACTTCTTTTCAATTTTCCATGGAGCTAATACTATGGTTAATTACTATATCAAGTAGCAACAACAGTAAGACATGGAAAACTATAACTTAATGATAGGCTGAAGTCGACTACATAAACCATTATTTTATCATGTACTAGTAGTCCTTTTATTTAAAAGTGCTCAATTATTTTAATTATAAAATTGATAAACCACCTACATAGCCACATAGGGGTGTAGCCGTGTAGGTAAAAATTTGTAACTTTTGTTGGGTCATGGGTTTACAAGCCCACATTTGAAATGACCAGTGTGAAATTTTTGAATCATGAAATACATTTAAAAGGGAAAGGAGCTGAGGTATAGTATAAAGCTTCTCTAAGCTACGTAAGCCTGAAAACAAGTGCAATATATTACCGTATCAACATAATGGCCAACTACATAACTCCAAATAGGATGTAATTAGAGAGGTAAAGGCAACTTACAAGGAAATGAAACCATCCTTATTCCTTGAATAACATTACAAAACCTATTAAAATCGCCTCAATACTACAAAATTAGGATAACTCCCCAGAAAAACACTAAACCCGCACAGGACCTGAAAAAATTGACGTCATAAACTCCTGTGCTTAAGCCAGAGAGTTGATGTGGATACCAACCTTAGCTCTGTTATATGCAGGATCCATGCATTTGATTATGCTACTGAGGATATCGAATATGAATTGTAATGACTGCCTAATAGCAAGACATTCATTTATCACTGCGGTTTGTCTGGGTTTTCTTGCTCTTCCTTTTCCGGATCTTCCTCTTCCTCTTCCTTCTTTTCTTCCTCATCCTCGTCTTCCTCTGGTGGATCAGCAGGCATAGGAGGTGGTAATGGTGTTTTCATAGGGCTGAATTGAGGAAATATATCAGGTCTTCTCCCAGGCTTGGGCCTCTCCCACTCCTGTCAAGCAACAAAATGTTAAACTTGCAGTGATTAACAAGTCTTTAAATGTAAATGTGAAAGTTATAGACAATTTTCCCTATGAAAACAGTGATGTCATGGATTGACATAGTATTATTTTAGAAAATAAAAAAATAAAAATATACAAGACATAATTGGAGCATACAATTTTCAGTTCTCATCCTTGACTAGGTCTAGGTTCACTTCAAAATGCTAATGAATATGATCAATTGAGAGATTTGCATCCATTGTAGTCACACCTTTTACACAATTACCCATTTGAATTGCACCATTAACACATTTACCCTTAATCATTCACACAGCTACACAAAAAAAAAAAAAAAAAAAAAAAAAAAAAAAAAAAAAAAAAAATTAACTGCCTTAACAAGACTCATACTATTGCCCTAATTTGCCTCTTAACCCAACTTCGTGCTCAAAAGCCTCAATGACTACTCTCACATTACCATATAATAAATGAAATTATCAGGAAGCTTTATATTTTGACAGCATCATGGAATCAATGATGATTCAAAACACTTATCTGAAGGCACCAAGTATTCCCTGTCATCACATTTGAGCTATGTAATAAAAGTGAATCTTCCTTTTCAGTATTCTAATTCAACTTCCCCTCTCATCCCTTGTACATTCCTCCTTTGTTCTCAGTTTCACTCGAACAGAAGCTAAGGAATTTAATTAGAGCTTATGTACTTATCACTTATTTGCTTCCTTATTTGAATAATTGAATAGGTACAAAAATCAACACAGCAAGAGCAAGCATAGGTCTTCTTAGGCTTGTTCTATTCATCAAATTCTTCCTCACCCCTTGACACAAAAGACGGTATGCCCATTCTCCCAAGGCAAAATCACCACGGGATTACCTCAAACAAAGAAAATCCTTCTTTTAGGGGAGGGACAAGTAAAATAAAATGCTAGATTTAGAATTAGTAACTAAGATACCTAAATGGCTGATTGCCAATATTGCCAAAGTCACCTCAAACAAACTTTCAAGACTGCGTGATCAAACTTTGATGCATAAGGACTAAAAAAATGTACGAAAAAAGAGCACACAAGCTTAATATATATATATATATATATATATATAACACTGAAGCTACAATCCTATCCTCCTCCTTTCCCCAAGCCACAAAAGAAAGTACAGAAGGCTGTAAAGTAGATTCTAGGAATTAATTAAAAGGATATTGGAGCTAAAGAATGGGAGTGAGTGATTGAGAATTCACTTAATGCAATAACTCTCTTATGTTTGGTTTGTAATGTAAAAAGTATAAAAATATGTAACAAATTTGCCAAATCAAGTGAGCAACCTTCGTAAATCCTCTCCCTATCTATAATTGGCATTTCAAACCATTAGAATTGCCAAAGTGTATCAAATCCCACCAGGAGGCAGGAGCAAGGGCAGGGTGAAATCGAAGGTATAAGAGTTTTATAGTTTGAATGTAATCCCATATTTGATTCCTAAACCCATCAAAGAAATACAGTATTTGTAATTTAAGAATATCGATACCAATTCCAATGTCCTTATAACCTACGAAGTGAGACAATATTGACAAAAATTGCACGGTGCTAGACAAGTTATTAGCCACAACCCTAACTAGATAACAGGTAAGGGGAAAATACCAAAACAAAGGTAAATGAATGATTGCTAAAATTCTAAGACCTAAAACCTTATCCTTTAACCATTCTTCAAAAAGAGAAATCCATCCATTCTAAGATTTCTGACTATAATCTCAAATTCTTTCAATTGCTTTGTGAACCTTAAAAAAGAAAATTTTAATCATGAAAACTTATTGAAAAAAGCTCAGCAAACAAAAGTGCAGATTTATGATATTCTCAATTCTCAAACCAATAATTTCAACTTATTTTCCCTAAAATCACAAGATTGACATTATAAATACAATCAATTATCAAAATCAAAGTACTAGGGCAGCAATTAACATCAGAAAATGCCACAAATTAAAGCAATTACAAAAAATCAATTGTTCCATGATGAAATCAACTCGAAATACAAACCCTATAATTATAATCTAATTACTCGCAATTCATAAATTAATCAAATATAGAGAAAGAAAGAGGAACATACGATTGGAAAATCGAGAGGAGAGCGACGAGTCATCTTCTCTTCGTCAGGAGCCATACACACAACCATAGAACGATGAGATTTCACCTTCAAAGAAGAAGAAGAAATACGAGTAACAGAAAGAGGAGAGAGAAAACATCTGGGCCCAGTAGGCTTGAAACTGCTTGAAGAAGACGACGACGACGAAGAAGTCGATACGTTGGAAGATGAAGGTGTAGGTAGAAAGGAAGCCATGGGAGCAGTAGTAGAAGCTGAAAAACTCAACGACGCCATTGTTGAAGTAGCGAAGGTTTTCTCTCTCTAGAAATGGAGGAGCGAATGGGTTGGGGTTTGAGGCAGAGGTTTTGTGGTTGGTTGGTGAAAGGCGAAAAAAGAGATGATGTTAGTGTTGTTTTGGGGATTTTATGTTTTTTACTTTGCCAATAAATAAATTGTGTTAAATGTAAAACAGACTCAAACCCTTGGCAACTTGACTAAGGAATTGGGGTCCTTTGGTTGTGCCACTTGTGTTCAATACTCATACTTTGGGGTCGTTTAGTTCAACAAACTGAAATATAATGGATTGAGAATTCATATCATGGTGGTATGGATCGAGAACCCAAAACCTAATTAAACACTTAGGGTTTGGTTTTTTCAGCTTAGAGTCATACGATTATTTTCAGTTCAGTTCAGCTCTAATAAGTTCAGTTCAGCTCCTAATTTCATTCTCTTATAAAATATTCATTTCAGTTCAGTTCAGTTTAGCTCAACTCTAATAAGTTCAGTTCAATTCAGTTCAATTAATGAGAACAGGCCCTTAATTTCAGTTTAGTTCAGTTCACTTCACTTTAGCTCAACTTCAATCAATTCAGTTCATTTCATTTCCTAATTTCCTTCTCTCATAAACAATTCATTTCAGTTCAACTCAACTCAGTTCAATAAATCAAAACATGTCCTTAAACTTGTTTAGAGCAAAACTGGAATGGATTTACAGCTACTTAAGAGTTTATATTTCGAGTGGAATGGATTTAAAATATTTGGGGTGGATGTGAGATTGTAGGGAGTTGGAATGGACAATGAAGTTAGATACCATTAGTATGAGACTTCATAGCAAAAACAGTAAATTATGCTTAACCAAACATTGAAAGGAATTCTACTTCATTTCAAAGGCCCCACCAAGCGAAAGACACCTATGGTAAATAATATACTCCCTCCGCCCACGATTATCTGCACCAAATGTCCTTTTTGCGGATTTCTAGGCAAAACTTCTTAAACAACATTATTGAAAATTAAGAGGAAAGAGAAGGGTTAATTAATTCAAATTAAAAAAAACACACAAGGAGAATCACCACCACTCGTGAGTCGCGACAGCGCTGAACCATCACGCGAACCACCAACACTTATGCAACCCCACGAACCACCGGCACCCACGTAACACCACGAACCACCAGCACACCCAGACCATTGAACCGAAACCCACCACGAAACCCAGACCACCGAAACCCACGCACGAAGACCACCACGAAACCCCCACTCACATCAACGAACTCAGACCACCAACACCCACGCAACCCACCACGAAACCCACTCACATCCACGAACTCAGACCACCGAACCCACGAACTCAAATCATCGAAACCCACCACGAAACCAACCAACCCCAGATCTGGAATCGAAACCCATCAAGAAACCCACGAACTCAAACCACCGACATCCATGAACTCAGATTAGTGGTTGTTTTGGATTAGTGGCGTAGGGAAAATGGCGTGGCGATCCATGGTCTGGTCGCGGGTGGGGTCTGGTTGGAGAATGGCGCGGCGATCTGGGGTCCGGTTAAGGTGGGTTTCGGTGGTCTGAGTTCGTGGTAGGGGTGGCGAAGTGGTTGGGATAAGGTGGTAATTAGTTGGTATTTTGGTAAGTAAATGTAATTATCAGATGCTAAACAAAGTTTAAAAAATAAAGTAAGGGGTGGTCATTTACTCTTTAAAATTTACTAAAAATGAAAAGAAAAAATGTTGTTGCAGATAATAAAGAGCACCCATTTATAGTAAATGTTGCAGGTAATTGTGGACGGAGGGAGTAGGTGGTATTAAATCTCAAATTTTCAATTTTGAATACCTACTTATAACGACTGTACCAAAATTTGAGAAATTTCGAGCCTATTTACTCGATGTTAGAGTTATTTCCACTTTTTTTTTTTTCTCAAGCAGGTTGTTCAACCAAGCTAAGGTAGTTTTCAAGCTAATAAAAATTGTTTCACTCCCATAATTAACTACAAGCTCAAATTTTTTTTATTTTATTATTTTTAAGCAGATCCTTTAAGAATGTTATTGAGGTTACTCTTACCATTGATTGTAACTAGGGATGTTGCAACCCATTGTAGTCCACTTGTGAGTGTCCCACATTGGAGAAAGGGGAGAGGTGGTTCCACTTTATAAGGTAGATGAGTAACTCCTACTATTGCCAATTGGTTTTAGTATGTATGGAAGCTCCAAAGCCTTGTTTGTGGACCAAACTCTCCTCCTCCTTATTCGGGTTGCCAAGGCCCATTTTATATTGTTTCGAAATTTAACAAGGGACGTGATTGCAATAATTTCAAAATTCCTTATCTACTAGCTTGACCATTAAAATTAACTTGGGCAAGCTAATTTGTTGGTGAAAATGTTTACAAAATTTTAAAGATAGCATACTAATATAATTAAATTTAAAAAAAATTAATTGAGAAAGTCAAGCTTATTTACAAATCAAACTAGTAGCTAACCATTGGGGACACAAGCTACCTACAAAGAGGGTTAGCTTAAAATCTTATTTGGCTTGACAAGTTATTAGCTTACCATTAGAGATGGCCTTAGGTTCTTTTTTTCACCACGATTCCAATTATATTTTGAATAAGAAATTCGAATAAGGGTTAGTTAAGAATAAATACTCAAATCAGAGTTATTAAGTTTAAATATTACTTTAAGAAAGATAAACTTGCCCGTCAAAAAAAAAAAAGATAAGTTTAAATATACTTCAGGGGTGAATAATTTTTTTATTTTTTTTTGAACCTAAGGATGAATAAAGTTAGATATATATAATTAATGCTTTCAAATAAGATAAGTTTAAAAAAAACAAAAAACAATATAAAACACATATGATAAAAAGCTAATACAGGTCTTCAAAAAAAAATGAATAAAGTTAATCAATACTTTCAAATAAGATAAGTTTAAGAAAAAACAAAAAACAATATAAAACACATATGATAAAAAGCTAATACAGGCCTTCAAAAAAAAAAAAAAGCTAATACAATACGAGTTTAAAAAAAAGGAAAAACAAATGATCTGTTGGGATCAGGATATTGAACCTGACGTGAATCGAACACGCAACCTTCTGATCTGGAGTCAGACGCGCTACCATTGCGCCACAGATCCCCGTTGTTAATAATTGTACTTCATTAGATAATTATCCACTTTTATCATATAGAGTTGTTATCGTCGCAGCAGCATAAGGCTTTATCCAAATGGGATTTTAGAAGCATCTTTTTTTTAAAATAGAAGCATCTTAGCTTTGCGTGAAATGTTAAATGAATCGTTTTTGGCATGTTCAATTAATTTTTTTTTCCATCTTGTAGAGTATTTTTTTAAAATATTACTCGTATATTTATCAAATATGAAGTATAATTGTAATTTTTTTAAATTACACTTTTTATTTTATTTACAAAAAATTATGGAGTATTTTTTACGGAAAATAATATATATAGCCCTTAGGGTTATATATATGCATTAAATTTACACTTGAAAATCGTAAAAAGTTAAGAAATCATAAAAATATAAACACTAATTTACGCGTGTTTTTGTCATGAATTCCTAATTTTATACAATTTCCAACAGTGTATTTAATGCTTATATATAACTCTTAAGGCTATATATAGCATTACTCATTTTTTAATAAATCGTATTATAGATCTCTTCTCTTTATGGTCTCCGTTAGTGTAATTTATTATGGAAGGTGGCATGACCATGGCTGGGCCCCACTAACGGAAAACTTAACAGAAGTTGGACGGAGGTACTGAAAGCTACATTTATGTGTCTTTGGAGGTATCAATTTAAAATAAAGTTTTAAACGGGTACCAAAATTCAAGATCCCCTATTTTCGAGGTACCAAAATTCAATTTTTCCTTATTATTATTATTATTATTATTATTATTATTATTATTATTATTATTATTATACTATGTACTATAGTTTTTCATTCACATTTATTGTGTTTTCAATAGACTATTAACCCCGCTATTTTCTTTTACAATTTTTTAATACTCCAGCTAATCCACTTCCTTCTTATTACTTTAGTTTATTTTATTTAAGTCAAAACGTGTTACACATTTTGACAATTTTTTAATACTCCAGCTAATCTACTTTCTTTTACAATCACATGTCAAAACGTGTAACACTTACGGAGTAGAAAATACAAAATAATTCTCTTCATCTTAATTTCAGTTCAGTTTAGTTAAACTCAATCAGTTCAGTTTAGTTTAGTTCAGTTCAGTTTCTAATTTCCTTCTCTCATAAAATATTCAGTTCAGTTCCAATCAATTCTATTCAATTTAGTAAATGAGAACATACCGTTACACCTATTGACTTACCTTTTTTGACCTTTATTTTATACGTTGGACTCAAAATTTGACAAATTATTATTCGTAAAAGATAATCATGTTTCAATTTAAGAGTTAAAATATGATTTACAAAAAGGTAGATGAAGTTATTATAATTTGAGGAAAAATTAAGGAATTGAATCCATGTTAATATTAGATCTAAAATAATTTTTAATACAATCTAACAAGTTGAAATAAATTCAGAGAAGTTTATATAAGTTCATATAAAATAAGATAAATTCAAATAAGTGAAAGTTAATAATTGAATTAAACACACCATAAAATAACTTTAATTGAAATATTGTGTACTCCCTCCGTCTCTTATCTACATGCCTATTATGTAAATAGACATGTATATAACATAATAGGCATGTAGATAAGGGACGGAGGAAGTACTAAACATAACTTTAATTTTTTTTTTTTAACAAAAACACCTCTAAGCATAATAACGTAATTTTAATTGAAATATGATTATCGGAATACTAGTTCTTTGCCCGAGCAATGCTCGGGTATTCACAAGAAAAAAAATTATTTTTATATATTACTATAAGTTTGAGAAGTATCTATTTATGTTATCATATTATTAAGGATTAGATACGGTAATGTAGAGTACTTAATTTTAGTTTCCTGACATCTTATGAATTTAAAATTGAGTTAAAATCTTTTTTTAGAGTAGAAAACGAACAATATATTTTAGATATTAACGATTAAAGATTCAAGGGAATATAAAAAAAATATTTTATTTATTTGAGTTGTTATTATTGCTCTATTTTTTAAGTTGTATATTTTTTTATTAGGTTATTAATTTTCATGAAAAAAAAAAGAAAAAAAGGTTTTTGGCGTGAATTTTTTAATACAAACACGAACAATGTATTTTTGGGGATAGGGCTGGGAATTACTTTAGTATATTAGTATTGATTGGTTGATTGATAATGGAAGGGGTAATAAAGATTTGTGAGTAGCTTACTTAATAAGGAGAATCAAGATCATGACATCTCGTCATCATCAACCCATCAATTCACCCAATCCAATCCAATCCAATCACCAAATAAAAAAGTTAGTGATGGTCATTCTTTATTAATATTTTTTCAAAAAATTTAAAGGTCTATTATATTACGTGTCTTTTACAATTGGGCCACGTGCCACAAATTGTGGTGCCATTTTACTTGAACAAGAAAATCTTAAATTGGAGCAGTGTCCTATTCCCAACAAACTTGCACCGTGTGATCAATTTTGGTTTCTTTCATCTTTTTAATTCAAATTCCCAATTAGTTTTCTCCCTCTTTGAACCAATTCCTTCAATAAATATCATTATTTTATGTCTCGATTTTTATCGCTTGGAATTGAAATTTATATCTTATAAAAAGCTTGAATCATTGGGATAAAAGTGAAGAAGATTCACAGAACCCATATCCTAAAAAGAGAGGGAAAGTTCTGAAACTTTTAATTTGGCCAAATTTAAGTTTGGTGTTCCTTAAATTTGTTAAATTAACTCAGAAAAGAAACACCCTTTTGAAAATTCTATCCGTATCCTCCTTAATTTTGCAAAAAGAGAGAATTTGCACAATTACATTAATTTTTTTTTCTTAAAAAAAAAAACACCCTGAAATTTTCAAGGAAAACAAGGGTGTTTTGATTAGGTGGATATTCTGCAATTTGTTAAAATAACCCAAAAGAAAGAATAATCATCTAAAATTTTCTTTTGGGTTACCTTTTAATTGAAGGATTTTACCCAAAAACAGAATTTTTACTTAAAAAAAAAAAGAGGATTGATTAAAAATTAATTTAATTTTTGAGGATTGGGGGATGCAAAAGGAGATAAAGATGGATTTTTGGCCAGAATTTTTAGCAAGTAGTTGGGGGAAAGAATTTGTAGCAGGTGGGTTCGGTGGAATCGCCGGAGTTGTCGCCGGATATCCGCTGGATACGCTCAGAATCCGGCAACAGAGCTCAAGTTCCGGCGGTGCAATCAGTATTTTCCGGCGAGTTCTTGCCACCGAAGGGCCCTCTGCCTTTTACAGAGGCATGGCTGCTCCCTTGGCCTCTGTCACTTTTCAGGTTTGCATAATTTCCTTTTTTTAAAATTTAATTTATGTATTTTGGAGTATTTTATTTTTGTTTGATTGAAAGTATTGCATGTTATTGGTTTAGGGATAATTACTTATTTTGGTGGTTCTTTTAGGATACTAATTGATCCTGGGAAATGGGAATCCACCGTTTTTTTGGGAATCTTATGCCAGTTTCTGGGTAAGAAAGGAAAAGGTCAAATCCCCTGTGTTTTAGCAATTGCATACAGTATATTGTATTTTCATGTCAAAAGTGTATGCATGGCAAGTTACTATAATACTCCGTAGCACTTTTATTTCACCTAAAATATTTGTGTAATTTACTAATTTGTATTCTTCGGATGTTTGATCGTTAAACGTGGGTATGACACTTAGACACTTCATTTTTATAAGTTGGTTGTGTTATTGACACTTGTACGCAAGCTTATGGATGTGTAGGACACCACGGACACTTATGAGTCCGAGTAACATAGATAGGGTGTGCATTTTGTCCTGATTTTCATGCTAGTAACAAAGCATAGTTCTTGGTTTTGATGTTTTTATCAACCCAATTTCATGCCACTAGTTATGAATTTGATAGAACTGAAACTACCACCATAATTTCATAACTATGTGATTGTACATCTAATTGGAGCTTTACATGTTTCTGATGATCTATCTGATTCACTTGGTGTTTTTGTGACATCTTTAGGCAATTAGAAAAGCTAAATTTGACAGAAAAATAGTCTCAAGCATTCAATATGTAGATCTATCATAACCTTGGAGAAAACTAGCTTCAATTGTGGTTGTGATTTTACGCTTCAACTTTTAAGAATCCTGTTTGCATTTGCTTTATAGGTTATATCTTTTAAGCCTGTGCTTTCTTACCTTTGGTTTGCAGAATGCCATGGTTTTCCAAACATATGCAGTCCTATCACGAGCATGTGATAAATCTGTTGATCCAAGAGAACCTCCTTCGTATAAGGGGGTAGCCCTAGGAGGATTTGGCACCGGGGCACTCCAAAGTCTTATACTGAGCCCCGTTGAGCTGCTAAAAATCCGTCTTCAATTGAAGCAAAACACCCATTTGGTATCAAACACTGAAAATGGTCCCAAAAAATTAGCCAAAACCATACTTAAAACCGAAGGTCTAAGAGGGTTATATCGTGGTTTAACCATCACGGCCCTCAGAGATGCACCTGCTCATGGGTTGTACTTCTGGACATATGAATACATGAGAGAAAAGCTCCACCCTGGATGCCGAAAGAGTGGACAAGTGTCCCTAAATACAATGCTTGTAGCTGGGGGTTTAGCTGGAGTTGCGAGCTGGGCCACATTCTACCCATTAGATGTGATCAAGACTAGACTCCAGGCACAAACGAAAGATTCAATTAAATACAGTGGAATTGTCGATTGCTTTAGGAAAAGTGTCAAGCAGGATGGTTATGGAGTTCTGTGGAGAGGGCTAGGGACTGCAGTGGCTAGGGCTTTTGTTGTGAATGGAGCGATTTTTGCTGCCTACGAGCTTTCTTTGAGGTGCCTGTTTAGTGGTGTTGGAACTGTTGGTAATGAGAGTCTTCAGACTGAAAGCACACTGAAGGCCTCAGGACCATAAGGTTAATTACCCTGAAATTCTAGGGTGACAGACAGTTTGGGCAATTGAAGCGATTATTTCATGGATGATTGAACTTGGCACATTAACTTATATGATTAGTATAGGTAGAGAAGTTCTGTACTTCATTTGCTGCTTGTGCAGAAACCTCAGCTGGACCTATTGTCTGTTGTATGAACATGTAAGAAATCCAAAAGATAAGTATTGATGAATAGAACAACCAGAGAAAGTGGCATACCCACACTTTAGTTGACAATGTATGAATTATTGATTTATTAAGAATATGCCTTGGACAATTCTGGTATCTTAAAATGTTAATAACAGTTTTACAATGAAACTGATAGATGTTACATGTAAGTTTCAAATACTAATACCCTTTTACGTAATTTAGATACAAACAGTTTAAGAAATCCAATCATCAACCGTTACACTTCTCTCAAGTAAACAAGTTCTGCTGACAAGATAAGATCTTTGTTCTTGATGACGCAAGGAAGCTGTTGGTTTCCATGATGTAAGGAGATATCTAAGATCTAACCTATGCTTAACCGAATCTCTGATTGATCTTTCAACTTGGCTCCCATATTCATACTCCTCCATGCTTTTGAATGTGTCAAGATATGGAGTTACAGATCACCTTCTGAATCTTAAGTGTGGGGAATAAATAAAGATATTCAAGAGGACACTCAAAATCTTTTTTTGATGGTTTGGTTGAAGACTTGAAGTGCCATACAGAGTACTCTGTGCGACTTTAGGAGAGATTGAGAATATGGCTGTAGAGACGTAATGGCTAATGGTAGTTAAATATGTAAATATGTGGACCAAAGTCCCTCAAGTTTAGTCCACTCAGCAATAAAATCAGATAAATGAGTTAAGGTCCTTTATGTTTTGCCTAGTCATCTATTGTTGGTTCCTCAAGTTTGATGTTTCATATCCAAATCATCAAACGTTTCCCTCACGTTTGTCCCAGTCATTATTTACACCACCCTTAGTGGTGGTTGAGGGACTAAATTCAACAATTTCAAACATTAGGGACTAAATTCAAACAAACCTTAAACATAAAGGACCATTTGTATACTTAACTCGTTAAATATGTAAATATGTGGATAAATTTAGCAAATTGTCGTCAAAAGTTTGTACTTCCAAGTTCCAACTAAGGAGAAAATACAGTACTAGTTGATTGAGAGGATCAAATTCGGCGGAAGTAGTTCGATCATGTGCTGCTACTGAAAGGTCTGAAACTGCATGCAAATCCACCAATATCAATACACCATCATCTAACCTCTGTTTCACCACTTAAAGTTGGCTACACTATCTAACCATTCAGAGGCCAATTTCCTAGATAGACCGCATTTAATTCTGTGATAGTCTTGCGTTATAATACGGGTACAAATTTTTTATGATGTTCATAAAATAAGTCTCTAAAATTGAAAAATAAAAATAGAGGTTTCTTCAGTCTAAGGGTTATACTCAGAGTATATACAATTCTTAGGATAAGCAATTCAAAATAATTTCAAAATCACACGTCAATTGATATTATACTCCGTAATGCTTTTGAGAGACATACTCTTAAATAATGTCGCAATTATATGAGAGACAATAGCAATAATGTAAGAGACGTATGGTCGTCAACTTATTATCAAGGGCATGAGTTGCATTTATCAAATCTACAAGGACATGGTCCAAGGTGTGTCAAAATAGATCTCTTTTCCACAAGACTTTGAAACTACAAATAAATAAGTTTGTCAGCTTGTGCATAATAAGATGAAGAACCGCCCATGTTACAGAATTCTTCTGGTTGATCAGCACAGTGGATATACTCGCTTAGGACAAACTTCTGAGTACTACTCTACTGAACTTGTAGCAAGTTACAAAAAATTAGAGATCCGACTGTCCCAAGTACTTGTTGAAACTTAGAGTTCGGATTTATTTTTTCAGGAGTCGTGTTACGGAGGGCACTGACTAATTGAATCTGATCTATCATGCTGCAGATCTGCACCTCATAGTTAGAAGATAATACTACCTTGAGCTTTTGCAGGTTTCTCATGATGAGGCGAAACCAACAGCAACTAATGTTTCTAGACTCGATCTAAACAACACATGCCACCAGCTCTTATTGGTTTAAAAAGTTGTCGTCACCTACAGACAGTAAGCTGTACCAAGTTACTCCTACATACTAAAAAGAGATGGGAGTGGGAGAGCGTAGTGAAGCTATCAGCAAGATCAGATGCCCAATAAACAGGTAGAGAGTTGACTGAGCATAAGCAAAACATCAATCTTTAAGTTCATCATCAAAGGGTTTTGCAGCTCGTGTTACAGGGAAAGCATAACAGCAACTTTACTTTAATCCCAATAGGCTTACTCTTAAACCATATACAGAGTAAGATAAAATATGTGTATATAGGATAAGAAAGAGATGCCACAAGGCCGACAAGTACATTTATCTAAAATACAAGGCAATTATAACTTCCTAGACACATAAGCTTGACATTTTGACAGCATCAATGCTTACACAACCTCTACCATCCCTTTGCACTCGAAACACCATCTCTTTGCACTCAAAACAGGTAAGCCGTGAAGCAGAAATGAAGAATGCATGACCAACCCAGTGGGTAAATGGTATCATCACCTAGCTATGTACTCACTTGGCATTTGCATAAAAACGCCAACCTGTCAAAACTCATAAAGTTACACGAGAGACAGCATACAGAATACCAACATTATCTTAATTCTTCTAATATGCTCCTGCACAAGCTCTTAGACAGCCAGGGTAAAGGAAAGTCGAATGTATACTGGCTGTCTGGCTCAACCTAGAATTCACTCGGTTCAGGATCTGCTGCCACTGCCCATAGGGGATAGGAAATCTACTTACAAACAATGCATGAGATTACTGCCAAGTATAAACACAGCTGAAACGACTACTATAAGTGCTTGAAATATAGTAGCCTAAAACAGTCATAAATCACAATTAATCATAAAGGAGGAAAGAAAATTATATTTCTACATCCTACTAGATTTGAGTGTTTTTAATTTCATAAAAATTTAGAATTTCAAAATCACTAATATTACTCCATGCTGAATAAACCCTTTTACTACAACTATTTAACAAACCAGGGTCACCTAACCAACAATTGATTCACCCGCCAGTACTTTCAACACAACTCTTCTAAGCTCCATCATTGCATCATCAACAAATCCTTTTAAAATCACTTCAACATCAAATTGGCATCATGGACAAGAAAAAAAACCCACACATTCTTGACTTGTATGATCGAATTGTTAGTAAAACTATCACCAACCCTCATTGCTAAGCTTGCTGGAATACAGTAAATCATTGATTGACAGACACAATCTTTAGTATCTCTAGCCTCTAGAATATAGATCCAGTAGTATTGCAAAGATCTTCAGCTTAGATTTGTTTATGTTACACTATTTTTATTGAAACAAGCTAATTTATACTTTCTCCGTTTCTATTTACTTGACCCATAGCCTTGGGCATAATATTTAAGGAGAGGAGAGAGAAATTGTAGTTTTGTAGCCCTTGTTGCACATGGGCCACCTTATTACCCCAAAAGTTGTCCCCATGTGCACTTTTTGAGGGTAATTTAGAGAATTTATCCACCAAAAGTTTACCACATATAGTTAGGGTCAAGTAATATGACATTTCCATTTTAGGAATGTTAGTCAAGTAAATAGAAACGGAAGAAGTACATTTTAGCTATTGGTGAGCTGGCCATGGGAATAGGAGTCTCCTCCAAATGGAGTGGAGATGTTAATTGTAAGCTGACCATGGGAATAGGACTGCTCCTTACCCCCCAACCACCCAACTGGATGGGGTAAAGATGTTATTAGTACTGACATGATGGGATTAGCACAATCTCACCTCCCTATCCCCCACCCCCCAATGGGGTGGAAATGGAAATGCTATTGGTGGGCTAACCATAATGAAAGTAGGACAACCCCCGTTCCCCGATACTTTAATAATCTAGGAGATGCCTAAGGACATTATATATTGGCAACACTATTAGAAAATCTATGCAAGGGTAAGAATTAGAAATCAAAGGGGCTCCAACATGGCTCAAATTTTTGAGATGAGCCTGTATCTGAAAACTAACCATATATTCTTTGCACACACATTCCAATGATAAAAATTGCACCACGAAACAAATCCTTTCTGAGTAAGTAACTAAGTAATATAAGTTTCAGCAAAAGACAATTGAACAAGAACAAAGACAAAGACAGCAACATACACAAAGAGTAACTATTTTATTCATTCATATCTCTATATTTCCTCATATTACAACAAACAGTCTCAAGTACATAACCAAGTACACAACACAACTACAATATGATTCATGCCTCATATAGAAACCACATATTTTTCTATAACAACATCAAACAAGTCAACAAGATCAACATCTATGAATTCTAGCATAACATTTCTCAGCTCTTCATCAATAAAGTCAGAACAAGATACCTTCCATTCTTTCAAACTTCAACCACCCTGTTATCATCATTGATATTCATCCTCGCCATTGCACCACTCAACCCGGAACACGCCTCGGCCAACACAGCCGGATCATTATAGTTCCTGACCGCCTCCACAATCGCTCGAACCCGTTTAAACGGGTCCCCGCCATCGAAAACCTCACCTCCAATGAACACCCCATCACACCCCAATTGCATCATCAGGGCAGCATCAGCAGGAGTAACAATCCCACCGGAAGCAAAATGAACAACCGGAAGCCGACCCATTTGCTTAGTTTGCGCAACCAAATCATAAGGAGCCCCAATTTTCTTAGCAAAGGTGAAAACTTCATCATCATCCATATTATTCAATACCCTAATATTACCCATTATTTGCCTAACATTTCTTACAGTTTGCACAATATTACCAGACCCAGATAAATCCCCTTGAGTCCGAATCATAGCAGAACCTTCTCGAATTCTCCTCAAAGCTTCACCCAAATCTCTCGACCCACAAACAAATGGGACCCTAAAATTGTGTTTGTTGATGAAATGATCTTCATCTGCAATTGATAAGAGCTCGTTTTCATCGATGTAATCGGATCCAATTGATTCGAGAATCTGGGCTTCGACAAAATGCCCGACCCTAGATTTAGCGATGACGGGAATCGAAACGGTGCGTTTAATCTCTTTGATGATTGATGGGTCTGCCATTCTTCCGATACCCTTTTGATCTCCGGCGACAGAAATGCAGCAAGCGCCTGCACTTTCAGCAATTTTAGCTTGCCGTGGATCGGAGACTTCGACGATTACGCCGCCGCGAAGCATCTGGGTTAACCCGACTTTGATCGAAAAAGGGTTTGTGTTTTTGTTGGTGTCGGTGGTGACAATGGTTCCATCGTAAAAAAGTACAACGCCGTTGTCCGCCATTGATGCACACTAAGTGTTTGATGAAATGCCTGTGAGAAAAAAAAAACAGAGATTCTTGATGATTGAAGAGTTGATGTTGATGGGGTATAAGGGTTTTTTCGAGATTTAATTAAAAAGGAGGATTTGAATCTAGAGGAAGAAGAAGGTGAGCCCTGGATTGTTCTGGAAAGTTCTTAGGAAATGGGGGGGTTTAGGAGAGAGAAAGAAAGTTGATTATCACACTTGTAAGGTTGTCCATGAGAGGGGTGTAGAAACTTCGTGTATTAGGAAGATGATGAATAATATAACGTGCTTAATTACTTTGGTTTGGGCTCTATAATGTAATAATGATGATTTTTGTAGGAGTTTGGGATTTGTGAAAATTGATGTCCAAATTGATTAAGGCTTGAATTTAGTGTACAAACAAGCCCAACCAATTGTCACTAATCTTAGGAGTTAGGACAAGTGTTTAGAAAATGTGTTTTTACTAATTGGTTGGTTTTGAATTACTTTGTAAAACTCTTCCCGCTTATACTCCTCAATTCAAAATGTGTTTTTACTAAGTGTTTAGAAAATGTGTTTTTATCTTGACATATATAGGGTCTGTTCTAATTAACTGAAATGAGTTGAACTAAACTGAACTTATTGAAACTAAACTGAACTGAACTTTTTAAGAGAGAAGGAAATTAAGAACTGAATTGAAGTTATTGGAGCTGAACTGAACTGAACTGAAAATAAGCTGAAGAGAACAAGCCCTTAGACCCAACTACAATAGTTGGGTAGACATTACATTTGAGGGCCATAATTATCTGTATATTAACATATTTAGACCCTGTTTTTTTGAGTTGTTGTAATCTACTCTGTTTTACTAAAATCTGTTGTCTGTGCTAAAATCTACTCTACAGAGTCCTATTTTGTTGACACCTGCTCTGCTCATAAGCTTAAAAGAACAGGGCCTAATTCTCAATGGAGAGAACGATTCAACACCTACATGAACGAAGTATAGTTTGGCACGCCCACTTCAAACGAAAAAATACATATCACGGAGGTAGTATTTGTTACAACTTTGGGTAATATTCGTGAGAGATAAAATGTTCCAAACTTACAACAATATGTAACGAAGGTAGTATTTTACTTTCAAATATAAAGAACATGATAAATATCTCGAAGTTTGACCTCATAATACCCTCTAAAGTACTTTTCTTAATCTTCATTTACCTAACACCCCCCCTTGTTGCAACTTGCAATCAACAACATACCTCTAATAAATATGGAGTAGTCATTAGCTTTGGTTTTCTTGCATTCCACTTTGACTCTGCTCTAGGCTTTATGAGTAAGGGTGTGTGTTATGAGAAAAGGTTAATAATTTAACCAAGGCAAAAAAAAAATAATGAAGAAGGGCAAAGTTTGCAACAGTAGTGATGTTGGTGGGTTTGAGGGAGGTGGATGAAATATTGAAGGCAGTTAGAGGCGATTTGTAATGGTGTATATAAGATTATGTGCAAAGGAGGGCGTAAAAGATTATGGATAGCTTGGCAACACATCTAAAGTAGCATTTGTGGGATTATATTAAGGAGGCTAAGGTCGTAGTTAGAGGTAGGCAACGTGCCGTGTCAGGCCACCGCGGGCCGTGCCTGCAACTTGGCGGGTCGTGTCGTGCCGGGCCACCATTTGGCACATCCTAGCCCACGACACGGCACGACCCACGTGCTTGGCGTGTCGGGCAGCTGGTCGCCCATAATTTTTAATTTTTTTTAACAACTTTGAAAATGAGTATATTTAAATAATGTTATTAATTTATGTTTATATTTTTGTATTATTATATTATTATTGTTGATTTATTCTTATAGTTCTTTTACTTCTTTATTATAATTGTTTTATGGTTGTTGGAAGCATCAAAATATAGCCGTGCTGGCGGGCCAAATTACCGTGTCGCCCACCGTGTCCGTGCCGATTTTTCAAAATTGTGTTCACGGCACAGCCCACGGTGGCACAACCCACTCCTCGTGTCGGGCCGTGCCACCACCGTGTCGTGCTCGTGCCGCCCGCGGGCCAGCACGCCCCATGCCCACCTCTAGTCGTAGTTGATGGTGAAAGTTTGGATTTCTTTTTTTTTTACAAAAGAGCTAACAAAGAAAGAACTAGAACTGAAAAAACAACAACTGCCTACGCCAGCTAACCAGAGGAACTATACGAACTAGACACACCGACAGGGAATAAACCAACATCCGCAATTCCTGAATGAGCCACCAAACCGAAAATCCATTACACCAGAAACAAAAAGGAAAGAAAGGAGGGTCGCACAATCGATATGAATCCGGATCTTCAAGAATCCCTTACGAATAGAAAAACTGTAGCCCCCACAAACAGGCTTTGAGCTCAGAATGTAACGCTGACCCAGCCATAAAGGCGCGACTCCCACCAGGCCACCTAGAACCTTTGAAGAACAAAGGTTACGAATAATCCAACTTGCTCCAGCCCTATTAGTGGAATAGTCCCAAGCCCCGTCCACAACCAAACAAGTCGTCGGGTTAATACTAGATAACCCCTGCAAGCAACGCCGCAGCATAGCCGTCACCTTCGACAAACAAACCGAACAATCCCCCAAAAAAGAATTCCTCAACTTCTGAGCCTGAACACAGTGATCCTTCACCAAACTCTCAATTGTCCCAGGCAACTAAACCGTCTGTCTAAATCTCAACTGATTCTAGGATAGCCAAATAGCCCAAAGGATAGCAAACAATGCCATAACATTATTCCAAGAACCAGTCAAACTAAACCGGGAAATAGGAAAGTTTGGATTTAATTTGGGAAAGCTAACAAAGGTGGAGAAGAAGCGGTTATGGAGCAATCACAAGAACATACACATCAAATGTCTAATATGTTTTTTCCTTTTATATTATTACTTATAATGTTATCGATCTTGATCTTTCATTCTCTTTCATTCACTCAAAGTCTAAACGACACAATGTTTGCCTGTGATCAAGTACCTCCTCCCCGCCCCCCCCCCCCCCCCCCCCCCCAATTGGATAACCTATCTTAGATTGGATAACTTATCTTAGATTGAAATCCATATGTATGTTACCCTATGTGCAACTCTCACTATAAAGTAAAAAATTGTTTGGAGTTGAGTATCATCTAATTAATTTTTTATTTTTATTTTTAAATTCTCTAACTTAGAAATCGGCAGTGAAGTAAATATGTAATGCAATTAACTATTTGATGAGAAACTCAATGTGAGACGCAATTCCAACCAACCCCATTAGTAAGGATTCTTGACTATTGAAATCTATATTTTTATTTTGTTGTTGGCTTTTGGTTTAAGCATTATTAAGGAAAACAAATGTCAAACTAATTTGAGACGGATGAAGTAGATCATAAAAATAGTAACCAAGTACACATAAAATAGAGTACAAAATTTGGCTAAATTTTATAAATCTATTTTATTAGGAAAAATGGAAATTAAAAATTCAACCTTTGCTCGGTCTTCTCTTAAAAATCCAATCTTTAGTTAATCTCACAAAAATCCAACCTTTAGTTAATCTCACAAAAATCCAACCTTTAGTTAATCTCACAAAAATCCAACCTTTATACCCCACATTGATCTAAACATCTATTACCTGTTGATGATCGATTTTTGTAAGTTATATGCCACGTGTTAGCTATTAATAGGTCAATTATCTTTTTAATTATGAAAAAACAAAAATAATAATTAAAAGAAAAAATTACAAAAAAAAAACAAAAATAATTTAGAAAACCCAGCCCCATCCTCCTTCCCTAACCACCCCATCCCCACCGGCCACCAGAACCCAACAAGGCAGCAACCCCACCGGAAAAACAATTTTAAAAAATTAACAACCACCATTCCACTAACCAGCCAATAACACCACCACCTCCATTCGCCGGCGACCCTAAACCGACCCATAGTCATCCTCAATCGCCGGTGACCCTAAACCGACCCCCATCCCCTACCCCTGCTTGACTCTTTCTCCACCTCGACCACCGCCTGAAACTCGCATCCCCCATCCCACCTGAAACCTGTAACCTATCTCCAACCCCTTTCGCTGAAACCCATAACCCATCCCATCCCATCGCCTGAAACGGATACTCTTCCCGCTGACAAATCGCCCACCGACATCCAGTTCGCACCACCGCCCAATCTCCGTTTCCACCCTCCTTTCAGTATTCCCGCAAACCGCAACCACTGACTCCCAACCAACATTTACCTCACGCAACAATCCACCAACCCAAAGGCAACCTCCACAACCATTATTGCCTCACATCGCCACCAATCGCAAACCGCACCCAACAACTCCCATTCAATTAACCATTGCTGTCCCAAAATCAGAGCTAATCGCAGATTTAATCGACTCCAAGCATATGGTTTTGAACCTAGGTCGGAGTGGGAGAAGGGTTTCGGTTCTGGGTTTGGGTAGGGTGGGGTAAGTGGTGGCGGAGGTGGTGGCAACGGAGGTGCGTGCTGCTCTGTTTCAGTTTTTAAGGAGAGAGGAGAGAGAAAGAGGAGGAGTGAGAAGGGAAAGTGAGAGAATTAAAAAAAAAACTTTTAACTTGTTTAACATATTAAAGTCAAATGGATCTATTGAAAAATGTGGGTATAAAGATTGAATTTTTATGAGATTAATGGAATGTTGGATTTTTATGAGAAGACTGTGTAAAGGTTAGATTTTTAGTTTCCATTTTATTATTATGTTGTTATATATTAGGTTGTATGGAGTAGTTTTTATGATTTTGCTATGTGAACTGCTATTTGACGCTCGCAAATTACTCAAAACGCCCGTAAAATTACAATAAAATTACCACTCTACCCTTGAACCACTCTACCCTAAACCATTCTCTTCAACTCGCTTGAAACCCAAAAAACCAAAAACCACCACCACTTTCACCAACACCCAACCCCCTTACCACCACCACCACAAGCACCCAAAAACACCACCGGAGAACCGCCAAGATGCCGAGGATGAAGAACGTAGGACGGTCGAGGGAGGAAGACGGTGTGCCGGAGGAGCAGGTTCGTTATTTTTTTTAACGGTAGACCGAAATGCCCAAAATAGGCGGTTTGACCACGGACAAACCGGATTCCCTGGGCGTTTTGACCACGGTCAAACCGCTTTTTCTGGGCGTTTTGACCATGGTCAAAACGGTTTTTTTGGACGGTTTTGTACATTTCCGGCGACAAAAATTAAAAATTTACCTCACGAAGTGGGTCCGGCGGGGTGGACACCCTACTTTCCGCCTCCGACATGTAATCGGGTGGCGATAGTGGTGGTGGTGGTGGTGGTGGTGATGATGTTGGGTGTTGGTGGTACACTGGTACTGGCGGTGGTGTTGATGGTGGTAACCGTGGCGGTGTTCGGTGGTGGTAGAGTTTACTTTAGCTCCATTTTGAGAGTTAGAGTTATGAAAGGGATGGAAGATAAGAAATAGAGTCAAGGGTAATACCGTAATTATTTTGTAATTTTGCGGGCGTTTTGAGTAATTTGTGGGCGTTAAATAACAACCCCGCTTGCTATACATATTATTATTATTATTTGTTGATTAACCTTTTTTTTTTTATTAGTACCTTTACCTACTCAAAAAGTGAAAATAGATATGATCATATCATACCCTATGTCTCCATACCATATGGAGTATAAGACATAGCCTTATAATAACGCATTTTTGTAAATTCATTATATCATGGCTCTATTCAATGTCTTGTAAGAAAGGAAAGACAAGGCTCAAGATCATGCAAAATTAAAGCTTGATCAAATTAATAATCAAAGTACCCTCAAACACAAGCAATTAGTACATTAAATAAAAATTATTTAATCCCTAAAAAGTCTCAAACTCCATACTTCATAATTTTGGATAATGAATCGTCTAAAACGGTGATTATTTAGCTCAATTTAAAAATTGGACCCCACCATGTGCAACGGTCAATACATGCCAAAAAATTCAAAAAAGTGGGCCCTTTTTTCCTCAAGAATGTCTCATTCCCATTTCTCAACCAATCAAAAACCTCACATGTGTGCAATGCATTTCGCACGTGCCACCTCCCCCTCTTCAAAATTTTTTGAATCCTCTTTCTTTTCTCTCTCCTCCACAAAAGTGAGAGTGAGACTGAAATCTGCAAACAATCAATTGAAATTTGGAGTAAATGCTAAGAAATTTCATGGTTTTATTGATTTTCTCTCTCTAGAAAATTTAAGAAGAGAGAAATTTCTTCAGTTGTTTTATTCTCTGATAAATTGAAGATGAACAACAATAGGCAAACGCAGAGATCTGGGGTTTCAACTGCTCATCATCAGAGACAACATTCTGATAATTTTTTGGATAATGGGTTTTGGGCTCAGTCTAATGGGGCTCAACAGGTTAGATCTGATTCCTACATTTTGTAAATTTGATATTTTTTCAGTTTGAATGTTGTGAATGCAAATTTGATATTGTTTGAGTTAATTCTTTTTTTTTGTACTTCAAATTTAATTGGTTTTGAGTTGATTTAAGTTTACGGGTACTGGACATTTGTGGTTAATTTGTGTTGAATTTATCTGGGTGTTTGATTTTTTGAATAATTATAAATAAGTAGAATTTGGGATTTATAGTTGTTTGAGTTAGTGCAATGCTATATTTTTAAATTTATGTGTTTTTGACTTAATTTAAGTTTATGGGCACTGAATTGCTGGGCTAATTAAGTGTCAAATTTATCTGGGTGTTGGAAATTTTGACTGAATAAATCAGTAGAAATTAGGTTTTAATGGCTTCAAATATTCTGGGGTAATGTGAAATTTAGGGAAAGTTTAGGGATTTAGTTTAATGATAGGAATGATGAATGCAGGACTATGGGTATTATGGGCAAGGAACAAGGGGAAGTAGGAATGGGCAGAGAGGTTATGGCAACGGCAGTGGGGACTTTTATACGGAGCCATCAACACCACCGGTGAATTCGTCCCGGATTTCGAGGAAGAACAGTGAGGACCAGATTTCGCCGAATGATTTCAGTCCCGGTCTTTTAGATCTTCACTCTCATGATACTGAACTCCTGACTGAGGTGGGTGTGTAATAAATCTCCCTGTCTCTCTCAATGCCGTTTTTGGTTTCGTGTTGGATTGCATTCTACATTTATAAATTACATTGTTTGGTTAAGGAGTGAAATTCAAGTAACCGGTATGTTGCTTTGAGAGATGAGGATGGTGTGTTGTAAGGAGTTATCACATTTCGTAACACCAGTTGATTGTTTTCCAATGCACACTACTTTACATTATTGATTGATATTGATTATTTTTTAAGAGGATTACCTTATAATCAATTTTAACATTGTTTATTTTAAAATTTGTTCTTTTTATAAAAAGGTCAGAAGTTTTAATTTGGAAGGTTCATTGGAAGACAATTGTAGAGTTTCTGTAGACTAATTTGCAGGGCATGTGTTTCTTTATTGGTAATCTTTCAGGTCTGCCACCTTGCTTCAGTAGGTGAATTGAGTTCTTTCTTGGTAGTTGGGTGTGTTTGTTAGGGTATTGTAAGTCTGTAACATGGTAGGGCATTAGTTCTGAAGTGATTTATCAAATTTGTTTTTTAAAGGGTCATTCTGAAACCATTAGCTTTCCTGGGTCTATAATCCTTGTTGTCTGAACTCTGCAATTAGGGATAGCAGATCTTTCAAAAATAGCATTTACAAATACTACGGAGTCAATCAATAGCTGAAGTTGTTGTCATTCCTTTTGGCTTCAAGGTTTTGATGCGTCCATGCTTGTACAATATGGTTTGTTGTCAGTTGGCTTGCTGAGAGCCTGAGATGTGTTGGTAGTTTGGAAAAACTATTCATGATAACATGCACATTTCTTTTTCATCTTTCTTCCAGATTCAGTAAATGCTTTATTGTCTGTAATTTTACAGATGCCTGCTCCTGGTCAGTACAATGGTTCTATGTATCAATCCATCCACAGCCGAAGTTTTGACGACTTTGAAATTCCCACAAGCAAGCAGAATGGGACTAATAGGGCTCGTGGTATGCAAGAGAACAATCTTTTGAAAAGTGTTGCTGTGGAAAAGGATAGAAGTAATTCTGTTGCAAAAATCAAAGTTGTGGTATGCCTTTTTCATCCAACCTAAGTATAAAGATCTCACATTCTGTTCAATATTTGCTCTGTTTGTTTCAAAAATTTGTGTTTTTTCACATTCTCAGGCTAAGCTATTAATGTAATCAGTAGATTTATCCTCTTCTGGTGATCTACTACCAGTTTCACTTCCTCAATAGCTTGGGAGACATGTATTATAACAAATTGGAAACTGTGAAGTACAATATGAGTGAGTGGAATGCTATGGGTTGATGCTAGGTGTATATTGGAAAAATATCTGTTTCTCAATGTATTGGTTGAAAATCCCAGAAAGACTGAAGTTTCTGGATAATTGACTAATGATATACTTGTAGTATGGTAGTCATTACGATTAAACTAGTGAGTATAATGCATGCTTAACAACTTCTGAAATCGATTGGCTATTAACTTGATTAATATTCATACTCTGTTATTAATTAACACAATCAGACAACAAATTTGCAACACACTTTTTGTTTTCCAGTGTTGGGCTTGTAGAGATGCATGTCTTTTTGTGTTGTTACTCTATGTGTCTGTTTTTTTGTTGTTGTTTTTATGTTTGGGTGGACTCATTATTTTTTTGCTTTTCCTTATGCATGTGTAGGTTCGGAAGAGGCCTCTTAACAAAAAGGAGCTGACTAAAAATGAGGAAGATATTATTGATACACTTGGCAACTCTTTGACGGTTCATGAAACTAAATTGAAGGTGCGTGTTGCTGATAAATTAGAATCTTTGATTGCATTCTTCTTTTTTTGTTTTCTTTAAGCAAAGGGTTAAATGCTGTACAATCTGGCCCTACAATATGTTTTTGGCTGGAAAAAGTGATATTTCTGTCACATAATCATCTGATGCTGAAATGGAAAAATTTACGGGTCTATAATTGTTCTAAGTGTTCTCTTGTTGTTTACCTCTGCCGTTCTGACCCTCTGACCCTGTCTTTTTGATTACTTTGATGAATATTAAGCAGGCTAGATGAACATTTTTTCCATAAAAGTGAAATGATGATCATATTTAGGCAAATTTGTCAAAAAAAACCTTTTAAAAGCACCATTTTGCGAAAAAAAAACCTTTTAAAAGCTTTTTGGTTAAAAAAAACCACCATATTCATTTTTTTTGCGAGAGGAAACCTATTCCCCTAATTATCCTCTAATTAACTTAATTAAACTCTAAATTCTTCTAATTAACCTGTAACCTACCAAATGATTAAATAATTAGACTTAATTAATATATATAAAAAAAACCACCACCCCCTCCTTCCTTCTCCCTTCCTCCCTCCCCTTACTCCTCCCATGGAATCAACCCCTCCCCCACCGGACCCGCTGTCCGGATCCCCCACCTCTGGTGACCTCCTCCCTGCCAGACGACCTCCCTTTCCCCCTAATCACATTTCAACAACCATCTCCTTGATCTTGAAAAACCCTAGAAAATTGATTTGTGGTTTTTTTTTTTATTTTGTGCATCTTTCTTGCAATTGATGCTTGTTTTGGCTTTGATTATATATGTATGTAATGCTAGGGTGATTTAGAAACAAATTGGAATTGATTTGGACTTGATTTGAGCATGTTTGGTTATATAAGATCCAAAAATTCGAAGAAGGGAGGTGGTGGTCGCCAACGGGGATAAGGGGGAAAGGGATGGTCCACCGGCGGTGGAGGTAGGTCGACGGAGGTGGGGGGATCTGGGCGGCGGGTCCGGTGGGTGAGGGGTTGCTTGAAAGGGAGGAAGAAGGGGAAGGGTGGTTGGTTGGTGGTTGGGGTGGTGGTTCTTTTTTATGTATAAATTAAATATAATTATTAAGTAATTGGGTGGGTTAGTGGTTAATTAGAAGAAATGGGAGGAAATTAGAGTCTAACTAGGTTAATTGGAGGATAATTAAGGAAATAGGTTTCTCTCTAAAAAAAAAAAGAATGTGGTGATTATTTTTAACCAAAAAGCTTTTAAAAGGTTTTTTTTCGCAAAATGGTTCTTTTAAAAGGTTTTTTTTGACAAATTTGTCTTATATTTATCTATGATTGCTCTATTTTTTCTTTTGCTGTTCGCCCTCTGCCATTCTGACTCTCTCAATCACTTTGATTACTTTGATGAATATTAAGCAGTCAAGATGAGCATTTTCTTCTGTTTAAGTGAAATGAGGATTTTATTGCACACAATTCATGCATTTATTTTGTAAATTTCAAGCGTAACAAAAACAAAGGACATAGCGCACTTGATGTTTATTTGCTTTCCGCTTTTTAAAATTTATGGATTTTCAAAGGACAAAGTAATCATCACTCATCATGCTTCTTCTTGTGTTGCTTGATTGCTTCCCTATATTAATAAGTATTGCAACCGCTTAGAATTTCTTAATGGCTTGTGCTCTGTACATTTGACATGTTTGTAGGTTTGTATGCAATTGTTAAATCTGATGTACCAAATGCAAAATTAAACTGTTTTGACAGGTTGACCTGACAGAATATGTGGACAAGCATAATTTTGTCTTTGATGCTGTGCTGGATGAAGAAGTTTCAAATGATGAGGTGAGGTGACACAAGTGAGATGATAGATTATTAATTTATCATACTCCCTCCGTGTTTTTTTAAGTGTTATAGTTTGACCGGCACATAGTTTTAGGCAATTTAATTGACTTAAATAAAATAAGAGAAAGTGGGGTAGTTGGAGTATTAAAAAATTGTAAAAGAAAGATAGTGGGGTTAATAGTTTATTGAAAGTAATGAATGTGAGAGGTAAGATATAATAAAAAAAGTAGTAGTGAGTTTGGGTGGGGACCATGAGAGGAGAGATATATAATATTTTAATGTAGCTTTTTGCCAAAAAAGGAAGTGTAACACTTATTAAAACACGGCCGGATTTGGTAAGTGTAACACTTATTAAAACACGGAGGGAGTATTATACTTGGTGGTGGCTTTCATTTCTTTTATAAATCAATCCTATATTTCTTTTTGCTCCAGGTCTACCATGAAACTGTGGAGCCAATTGTGCCTATTATTTTCCAACGCACGAAAGCCACGTGCTTTGCCTATGGACAAACAGGTGAGTCGGTGGTTCCTAGTTTAGGATTGACCGTTTGTATACTTTGTCATACTTGTAAATCCTTGAATGCTAGCTTTATGTTTAGTCGATTGTTTTAAATGAATTATTTTTACGTTTTATTTTGCTGGAATCAGTTTAGGCATAGTTTTGGTTCTTATGCTCAATAGCTCACTGTGATGAGCATGTGAGATTCAGTAGACATATTGCTCAGTTTCTGCTTGGGTGCGAGCTTGATTCTTAAGACCAGCTTTGGAGCTTGAATAGAGTGATATAGCAGTATAAGGAAATATCGGAGGAATATAATGTTCTGAAGTATAGAAACTTTATATCTTGAGTCTTAAGACCAGCTCTGGAGCTTGAATAGTGATGTAGTAGTATAAGGAAATATCGGAGAAATAGAGACATTATATAGCTTTACATTCTCCACCTTGTCTTGAGTTGATAGGATACTGGTTTTATATCTGCAGTATGTTCATAGGTAGACTCTGTCTCTGAATTTGCTTGTTTATATTTAATTGGTGGTTCAAGGGCTGAACATTCATGTGGATTGTAATGCTGCATTGATACGAGGGTGCTCAACATGAATGTAATCATTCTATGTGCTGCTTTTGCATTCCAGGAAGTGGAAAGACTTATACGATGAAGCCTTTGCCCCTTAGAGCTTCAAGAGATATTCTACGGCTAATGCATCACACTTACAGAGATCAGGGTTTTCATTTGTTTGTCAGCTTCTTTGAGATATATGGTGGAAAGCTTTTCGATCTCCTTAATGAGCGAAAGTGAGTTGCTTCATGTTTTCATTTAAGTTTGCACTTCTTGCATTACCTGCTTAGTTGCTTGAATCTGTTCTAAAGCTAAAGCTCAAATTTGTAGAAAGCTTTTCATTAGAGAAGATGGAAAACAACAAGTGTGCATAGTAGGATTGCAAGAATATAAAGTGTCAGATGTGGAGATGATTAAAGAGCTCATAGAGATAGGAAGTGCCACCAGAAGTACTGGGACTACTGGTGCTAATGAAGAATCCTCCCGCTCACATGCTATACTTCAGCTTGCTATCAAAAGATCAGTTGATAAAGCCGATACAAAGCCTCCACGACTAGTTGGAAAACTTTCTTTCATTGATCTTGCCGGGAGTGAACGAGGTGCAGATACCACAGACAATGATAAACAGACGAGGTAATGCATCTTACCTCTTATTGATTAGTTATTCTTCCCCTTGTATAACTCAGAGAGATACCCGCTGTTAGGCATTGTTACTCTATCTCTTTTGTGTGTATTTGTTGTACTTTTGAAAGTATGTCAGATTTCCGATTTACTTGACCGTATTTCCTGTCTCTGTGTATGTGGTTGATTTCAAAAGTATGTCAGATTTTTGATTTACTTGAACAAATTTTTACTTCTGGTTCAGACCCAAATTGTGCTTCCTTTCAGACTTTGGTGCATTGCATCCATATCTTTGAAAAAAAACTAGGTCTTACCGATAGCTTGGAGTTATTTGACTTTAATAACTCTAGAGGAACTGATCTGAACTTGTTAACTTTAGATTTTTGGCCCAAGTGAAATGATGGAATGGTGTAGGCCCCATTGCATTTTAAATTATTAGTGTAGTATCCTATTGTTGTGTCTTGCAAGCATAACATACTTTCTAGATTTTGGATTCAAAGCCTAAAAGGTCCTATCATGGTTGGTGGTAACTTCTCGAGTGAATTTAGGGCATGTTGGAGTATGTTAATACTTGATTCTTTTTTCACCCATAACCATTGTAAGCTGTCAATAGTATAGAGTTGTTTAAGTGGCTAAGCAGCACAATATCATTATATTCTATGCTACCACTTGATTGATTGGCTGGTTTTTGAGTCTATTCTAATATGAAGCACAACTGTGAGTCAGTGTGTGTGATATAGTTTTGTAATGTCAGATAACTACTTCAAATGTGCAGTTTTGATGTCTCAGAGTTTAAATTTAAAACCATTGGTGACTACGCCATTATATAAATCTTAATCTGTTGTACTATCATGCATTTGTTCTTTTTGTTCTCCATCTTTTTTGCTTGTCTCAGTCTTTTCACCCATTCAATTTTACAGGATAGAAGGAGCTGAAATCAATAAAAGCTTGCTTGCCTTGAAGGAATGCATCAGAGCTCTTGACAATGACCAAAATCATATACCTTTCAGAGGGAGCAAATTGACTGAGGTGTTGAGGGACTCTTTTGTTGGAAACTCGAGGACTGTAATGATTTCTTGCATTTCCCCAAGTTCCGGCTCATGTGAACACACTCTTAACACACTGAGATATGCTGACAGGTATTTTTTTTTCTACAGATAGAATTGCACCCACTAGTATATGACTCTCTTTCAATTTTAAATAAACTGGTTTGTTTAATTGAATGGTAAACATCATTTTATATAAATGGTAGATATCATTATAATTAAAAGAGTAATTAATGTAATGTACTTGTACAAAGTGTAGATTATATACATATAGATAATTTACTTTTTCTCAACACAAATATTTTTTTAGCCCCATCAACCCATAAAAGCTTGCCCTTTCTTTTGGCCTAGTAGAGGCAAGTTTGCCAACACAGAACTTTGATTGTCATTATTTTTAATTATTCATTAGCAAAAACTATAACAAGTTAATATATGAAAATATATGTCGAGACTATATAACAACATTAATTTATATATATTATTAAGAAAAAAGGTCAAAGTAAGTATATAATAGTGCAAAAAGGAGTAAGGTTTCTTGGGATGCAGAGAATAATTATTTTGATTTGTTTAACATGGAGTATTACTTTCATCCCATGGTAGTCTTCCTATATATTTTGGGCACATATGTCTGGGAAAGCTCTTAAGATGGAGCATATGTTACAATATAAACTACAAGTTTAAAGAACGAGTAAAATCTAAGCTAGTGGAAGTTGTTTATTTATTTTTCTTGTTAAAGGAATTGGAAAATTGGGAATATTATTTTGGGGGGTGGAGGGAGTACTTTAAAAGATTAACTATCCTGAGTATCCTAGGATGTTAAAAAAAATTCCTCTGAGGCCCTGACTGGGCTTGATGTGATTGCACAATTATGTTTTCACTACAATAGTATAATTGGAATTTCCAAAGGAGTTTTTGTTAAAAAATGAAAAGAAAAATAGAGATAATTTGTATATGACTCTCTACAGGGTGAAGGGCCTTTCTAAAGGAAACAATGCAAAGAAGGACAATTCACTTCCTACTGCGAATTTAAGGGAATCGACAAATTTTCCGTTATCTTCTGGTTTACAAGCTGTGCTTAAGGATGACAGCAATGATTCTTGGCCCCAACCTGTTGAGAGAGATGAGTATGATATTCCTGAAGAAACGTATGATCATCCAAAAGTTGCCATGAAGAAAAATGGAAAGCTTGACTCAAGCGCCTATGCTTCTGAGGATAAATTAAGGACTGTCAAGGGTCAGGCAAAATGGAAAGACATGCCCAAAGTCGAGACAAAGAATCTTGATTCAGATGATGATGACTTGAGTGACCTCTTGCAGGTACAATTAATACTGTTGATGATGGCTCTAAATTTGAAGCGATGAATATTTTCTTGACCAGAATATGATCTAAATTTTTACAGGAAGAAGAGGATCTTGTCAATGCTCACCGAAGACAAGTTGAGGAGACTATGGATATTGTAAGAGAGGTATGTACATGTACATGAGCAATGCCATGAAATAACTTGCACCTCTTAACATATTTTGTTATATTGTTTATGTGCGCTCATGTCTGAGCCTTATTGCATTATATCTTCTCTACTTTAGACTAGATAAAATCCTGAATCCTTCAATATTTTATTTTTTTCAAATTGCAGGAGATGAATTTGTTGGTTGAAGCAGACCAACCGGGGAATCAGCTTGATGATTACATTACTAGACTCAATGCCATTTTATCTCAGAAGGCTTCTGGCATTATGCAGCTGCAGACACGCTTAGCTAATTTCCAAAAACGATTGAAGGAGAATGATATTTTGATGTCATCAACAGCTTATTGATCTCATTGTGTCTATTGAAGAAGCTGGATTTCATAGAGCAGCTTTCTGCATAGTGCAACTCCATCAATTGTTTATCAACAAGCTTCTGTTGCAGGATTGTTGTGCCTTGTTGATATGCCTGCTGCCTGCAGGAATTTTTTTAACCCTCCTGCTCATATGTTGCAGCTGTTACCAAGTTGGAAATGATTTTCGCTTTTGGAGAAAGCCTTGCTCATTCTCTTCGTGTTATTGTTTCGTATTATGGCCAGGAGAGGATATGTTACATATAAACATACTATGAGAAGAGGTGTTTCATCATAGTTAAGCATGCATTTGTAAAGATTTCTAGTAAAATAACCTCCCTTGACCACTGTATATTATTTGCCAGCCAAGCTTTTTTGCATGATATTTAAGATAGCTGATGATGGTATAGCAAGATAACTTTTAGCCATGGCCATTGGTGATATGGTTCAATGTGTTATGTCTATCATTTCCTGCATCACTTTATAATACGAAGTGGTTGTTCTCCATGTTAAACTGAAATTGCTAAGTGGAGTGAACTCTTTGATTAACTTCTGCTTTATACAATATCTACTTCGAATTATTCAGGAATGATTTCACTAAGCAAAATGTCCCAAGTAATTGTTCTTGCAAATCAATTGCCCTTGGCAAGCCTCTCTGAATGGACAGGATAACCCTATCCTATCTCTTTCAATGACTTCTCACAAATACTCTTCTGCAGATAACTCTGTTTTGAAACCAAATTTTATGCATCGGTTATTCATTCAACCATTGTTTTTTCTGCTATATTTAGCACCTGAAGACAATTTGGACAACAATTCCCACAGGTTATTCCTTCATCTTTCCTCTTATCCTAGAAGTCCTACAGTCACTCAGTCCACCTGCCAAAGAATATCATGGCATTGCTCGCCTGTATGTAATGGCTACAACACCTCCGCATGGATCCTATAGGCCTATAGCACAATTATCTCAATCTCAATCTCTTAATTTTATCATCATAGTAATGTATTTCAACCTGAAGTTCAATATAAAGGATCTCTTAAAACAGATACCAATCCTCAGGGGTCAGGCTAGGTTTACTAAAAGAACTCCAGCCACTCGTTCCACTGTCCAGGCCTACAATTAAGCCATGGTAGGATGGTCCTAGATTGGCATCGCTTTCTAAGCCATCCATACGAGGCCCTAAAATTTTAATATTCCGCTGTGTTCAAATTTCAACTATTATTCCTACTGCAAAACTCCACTTAATTTGTACCTACTATCCTATGAGGCAGTAGTGACTTCTTCCCTCCACTTCCCTCCTTTGACAGTTGCAAGTACTAATATTACTCGAAAAATGTATAGCTCTACCTTCACTATATTTGGACAACCACAACTTATAATACAAGGAGTTAATGCACAAAAAGTCATGAATTCAGCTTTGTGCCTTTGAAATGACATAGTTAAAGTTTCGCGAAAGGATTACAGCTTTGTGTAACCAATTTTATATCCTGATGTCAAACCCCTTTCTGACCCTTCTAAGAATTATTGGTCTAAGATTTTCAAACCAGCAAGCGAAACCAGCTTGTGATTTGAACTTACTTTCTGCTTATCTAAAATCCAGGAGAACTCAGAGCATTGAAGAGATTCGCTACACATTCTTCATTAGTAGCCTCTGCAAATTATTTGGAGCTGGTTTGTCTGATTCTTCCGTGCCTATCCAGTTCTTTAACTTCTGAAGTCAGGCTCATTTCTGTTGCAGATAGTTTGACTGTCTGGTATTTGTGCCTTATGAAGTTATGATTGTAGCTAAGTTTCCATGCTAAATAAAAGATCCATATTTGGTCAAATGTATTATCAGCTGTGTATTTTTAAGGAGTGATACTTTCTTTTTACAGCAAAAAAACAGCCTTTTGTTCATTTTCAGCAAGAAATTTAAAGATTAAACAAAAAGCTTTGATTGCAACTTTTTTGTTTGTAGATTTTTCATATGTTTTCCTGCAACACTGATAACCTTATTATCTTATTACATAATAAAAGTAGTACAATAACACACACTGGACAATTAAGCACGCAATACTCAAGGGGTTGAAATGGAAGGAAAAAAGAAAAAAATAGACAATCAGAAGAATATAATGAGACCTTGAGATGAAGATCAGATCCTATATATGTAGTAAATAATCTGGTTAAAGTGCTAAGGGACCGAGTCTCCTGCTGCTCGAAGAGCTTATGCTGATTGAAGGTTGTGGGAGGTGAAAATCCGCGTACATGTCCATGAAGAACTTGTTGACAATATCTACATACTCTGGACAAGTAAGGCGCGAATAGTAGTGAAGAGCTTCTTCAACATCCAATGTATGATCCACATCCCTTACATCCATCATATCCAATTCTTTCATTTTTTGAGCTAGTAAGTAAGCATCACCATTTGCAATTGCATACCTAAAAGAAGTTGAAGTTGTAGTAGATGGCTGATTTTTCTTAGGACCTTCAACTTGTTTCGCTGTCTCATCAGCTGTATCCTGTGCAGTGCTGATTGCTTCAGTGTTGTCATGAGCATCAGTGTTGGTAAATTGCTTCATCGAACTGTCAGCATTGTCTCGGTCAGTGTGGCCGGAAACTGATGATTGGTTGCAGTTGAAGAAGTCTGGATAAATTTGATCTAGGTGATGGCTTCTTTGGTTAATGCTGCTGCAAGATAAAGGGTTTAAGAATAAGGTTCTTGGTATCTTATCATAGCTTCCAAAGAGGAAGCTTCTGATGTTTTGCAGAGATTTTTGGAAGAAATTTTTAGTTTTTTGCATGGTTTTCTTAAACAACATTTGCTCTCTCTTTTCTTTTTTCTTTTTCCCTCTCTAACTTCAACTACTAATGTATTATGAACAAGGCTAAATAGAAGAATGAGTCATGTACTAAATAACCATCTAGTCCTTTGGAACTAATGTTATAATTTAACTAGTATTATTCGAAGTATATTTTGTTTTTTACATTATTCTCATTTCTTTAATTGTACTTTTATAAGTCATCAGCGTAATAAATCTTTCTAATACAAAAGACAAAGTACTTACTCCCTTCGTCTCAAGATACACAACAAAAAATGATACAATAGGTACACGCGATGACCATGCATCCCAAAATTTGTATCCGATATTTTCATATCTAGTTATCTACAATGAATGTGTACTATGTACTGTGTACGTATAGGAAGTTTCATTCAAATTATTATCTCTATTATTATAACAAGGGATCCTATAATTACCAGTTTTTTACCTGAAGGTTAAACATAAATCTGTTTAGTAAATTTGTAAGGAAAAGATAGTGGCATTGATTAAGGAAGAAAAGCTAAAGGCAATAAGTGGAGGATGGGTAAAAGTTTATAAAGGTCACATAATAGCTCTCAAGCACTAAGTAAATCATGATCAATTATTTGTTAAAACCATGCGATTCCCGAAAATGTAGGGCAATTTTCATGGATTGAAAGCAACAATAATGAACAGGGGATTCTGTTAATCTGATAGAATTTTAGGATTACAAACTTAATGTTTTATGTCTACTTTTTATTATAAAAGTAGGATTAATTCATTCATTAGATTGGCCTAGTTGTTTTCTGGTCCCAAGATCTTTGTAAACAAAAGGCTTCAATCATCATTCAAGTTTTGTTGATGGGGCTAATATACCTTGCTCATCTTATAATGTGGTGTCAAGATGTAGATGTTTGCATTTAACGGATTTTAGATAGCTCGATCATTCAGTTAGTTGATCGATGATATTAATTGTTTGGTAAAATTAGTTGTATGTTAACAGGGGTTTTTTGGGTTTAAAGCTAAGGATAGAAAACGATCTCATGATCCTGAATCAATCTTACCTGCTGGGATGCTGATAAGATTTTCGATTAGCATGATAACAGGATTGTATGAAATAATGTAGTGAGTACATACAATAGTGCAACATGCTAAGATACTAAGGCTAGTCACCTAATAGATTTTTCAGGCATTATGTAGGATAGTGTTGGCACTAAGCTAAGCATAATTTCATTTGTAGAGTTGTTACTTGCAATATATATGAAACTCACAGTTGTAAGGAAATTGGACAATAATGGACCCAAAAAATTTGCTAAATTCAGAGGATACACTTTAGAAAAGCAATTTATGGACCTGCAGCATAGTAGTAGTGTGGTCACTTTCTTACACTTGCCATAATCAATTCTTAGTCCATTCAAAATTGTCACGTATACCATATATTAATATGTTCGGAAAAAGTTGTCACATTTTTTAACCATTAGCTTAAGTTAGGATGGTTTTTTTCTTTAACTTAAGCAATTACTTTAATGCAGCGAAGATTTCAGTCATAACACAGCCACTCCATTTGTACTGATGAATGTTTAGCGAAATCATAAGTTTCATAACCTATTAATATTTTACTAGAAGAGATTGAGACAATGTGACAACTAGTTCTCGACTATAGAAAGTATTCGGACATTCATTAAGAGATGAGTCTGATACTTATTAATCAATGTTCTTGGCAGCTAAGACCAAATTAATGAAACATCAGTACTTAAATCAGATAAAAGTGTCTGTACATGTCATTTAGTAGACAAAGGAAATTTTAGTACAGTAGAAGAGGCTTCCTATGTCAGTTTTTTGACAGTACACAAAAAATGACATTTCAAGTAAGTTTTGGCAGGTGACATTATGTAAGCTGTTGAGATTGAATTCTTGCTCTGATTTTACAACTGAATTTGTTGAGAATCATAATTAGAATAATAAAAATGGAACCCACTTTGCAATTTAATTTCTAAGTTGACACACACGTGGCCACATGGGATATCACTATACAATTGAATTTAACTCGGTAATTAATACAATACTATAAACTTACAAAGTAAACTAGATAACCATAAGTGCCGATAATTCAAAAAGAGTTTACATAAGGGCTAATAAGTAATAACATTAGAGATTTGTTCAAACTAAGGAGATGTGTTATAAAGGCGGATCATATATAAAGAATATTAGGTTATTGATTTTAAGTTTGACTTTCGTGTATACAACTTGAAAATTATCAATCTGCATCATAGGTTAGACCAACATATGACAAGAATTATCTAATGTATCCAGAGTTTGAACATGAACATTGAACAAATATTAACAACAAAAAACTCTTGAACTAAATTGCTTTACAATTTGTCAACAAACTAACAAGTTTTACTGAATTAGAAGTAATCTGCAACATAGATCCTACATCAAAGGTGCCTTGCTTAGCATGGCTCGTAATTTCGAGACATCAGCCGCTAGTATCCAGGAGACGACGGCGTGTACTCGGGTGAGTAATCGAGAGTGGACGATGGTATGTAACCGGATGAATATTTCGGAGATGAATCCGGGGTGTAGTCGGGTGAACCCAAGTGGTCAAGACTTGGGTTTGTATTGGGGTGAGTAATTAGGAGATGACATCGATGAATAACGAGTCAAGGGTACTTGTATCCACTAGGTAGATGATGGAGGGTTTTGGGGTTTCGACATTTTGAATGTTTGATTTTTGAATTAAAATTGAGGAATAACGTCAACCCTTATGCATTTGCAGGTTATTTTTCTATTTTTCTCAATGCCTCATTGCCTGATTTTCATACGGGACTATCTTAACAATTTTATCTTTTACGCTATTTTAATCTCACTAGGATATTCATATTTCATGCTCTTTCTTAGTTGTTTGTTAGCTTAAACGCGTATTATCATTATACCAAATAATATCTCTCTTTTGTGTTAAACTAATAAAAGTTATCTTAAACTTTACAAATTCTTAAATGGACTTGATTCACACTAATTTATTGTGGACCACTAACATTAGAGAAACTATGATTGTTTTATTAATATAAAAAAAAGTCACTATAATAAAAAAAAAAGGTCACTATGTTGAAATAAATGTCATTTTGGTAATATATAAGCTATAAGAGGTTAATTTTTTAATGAAATATTTTATATGCTCAATATAAATAATAAAGGTCACTATGTTAAAATTAGAGTCATAACGTCGTACTTCAAGTTCACAATAATATTAAACGTTATACAAGTTTTAATAAAGGTTACTATGTTAAAATAAGGTTACTATGTTAAAAATAAGGGTCACTATGTTAAATAATGTCAGTTACGTGTGTATAAACCTCGGGTCCACAATAATATTATTGTGGACCAGGTCCATGCAAGTCTTTCTGCTTAAACTTTGTATAATTTCTTTGCTGTAATAGTTGATTACTTGATTATATATGGCGTCGTAATAGATGAAATATATAGATAAATTTCCTTATGGAAAATATATTTTTTTTTCTTTAATAAACTGATCTTTAATATTATCCGTATATGTTTTACCAAGTAGACAGTTTGAATCTCTGGTCTTATGTAGATATTTTGTTTTTTTTTTTTCTTCTTATTTTTATAATTTTGTTATACTACTATATTTTTTTAAAATACTCAAAATGATTATTTCTTCTTTATACTAAATGATTTTATCCATTTCAAAATAATTGACTATAGTTTGCAGACATTGCAGTAGTATTTGGGGAAGTAAGGCGGAATTCTTTATTCAATACTTTAAATTTTAGTACAAGCAAAGTAAGCTAGTATCAAGGTGTCAACAATTTTCTTCAAAAGAAATAAATAAATAGTGTCGACAATTAAGCTTCTTTATTTTAGCCTTAAATTAAAATTCGAGAAAAAAAAAGATAAAACATTAAAATTTCAAACTAGGTGTACAAAATGACAAATAATATTAGATTATTTGTTCATATAAAGGTTACAAAGGTTCAATTCACAACATAAATTTGTTCAAATGACTAAATCAACATGTTTGGACAAGTGCTTTAAAGATTAAATGAAAAATAAAAGAGAGAGAGAACAGAAATTCTTGGTCTCTACTTACTTGAGTCCAACTTGGACTCAACCAAGGATAAAAAAGTAATTTTAGGGGGTGGCAGCTGTTGTATAATTATAAATAAAAAAAAGAAAAGGCAGAGGTGTGGGCCCCTCGTGCTCAGATTGCTTTTTGAAACTCAAAATGTTTAAAAACGTTGTTTTTAATTGTAGAAGAGGATGGCTTAGAGGAGAGAGAAAGCAATTTAATTATTTTACTGAGCAGAGTGAGAAATCAACAGGGGCGAAGATACTCGAGACCAAGAATTCAAAGCAAAAACAGACGAAGCTTGAGTTTGCAATCTGAGTGGGAGACCAAGAATTCAAAACTGAGGAATCTCTGTTGAAATTTATTTATAATGTGATTAAATGTTCTTGCTAATTTGGGTATGTAAATCCATTTCTTAATTTGGGTGTTTGAGGTTGGGATTCAAGTAATTAGCTTACACTAGTGAAAAATAAAATCATGTTGTCGCTTATTTTTTTTATCTATGTTAAAACTTAATTGGCGTTTTGTTGACACCAACGGAGGTGTGTCTGGTACTATCAAGGGTAGTATTGATGTCATTTTTTTCTAGCCGAATGTCATTTGTGGTGCTTTGTAGGGACCTCGTGGTGCATCACCGACTAACAGAAGGTCTCTTAAAAATTGTTAGGCTACCCAGTAAAAGGGAAAAAGACTTCAAAAAATGTATAAATGCGGAAGATGGTTCTTTATCTAAGTTTAGTTACGGAATTGTCAGATTAGTATTTCCCCGTCATATTATGCACACCTTTGTATACAGTTGTTACTTCTTCATCGTAGCCTGTATGTAAATACCATTCTGTTGTTGGATGGTACCAACCTGACGCATGATGGTATTCATATTGGATCAATGGTTTTTAAATATGGGTCTTGAATACCAATATGGACTTTGATGGTATTCATTAGGTTTTATAGGCATTCGATCTGAATACCAACAAGCCTTAAGATGGTATCTTGGTGTTATTAAGTACCTAGTGATGTTTCAAAAAAAAAAAGTACCTAGTGATGTTTGTATTGAAAAAAACTTCAGCATAATGGGCTGGAGACGGGAAAATGTGCCTTTAAATGTTTGGCAACAATATTTATGTTATGTTAACTTAAATTTGTAGAAACTCTTATGTATAGTAACATAAACAAAATTATTAGAAACATGTTTTGTATACAAAGGTGTGCATAATATGAAAATTTGGGAAAGGTATCTCTGGTACAAAGGAAAAAAGAAGGCGGCCCCCTACTGTTGTACTATTTTTTCAGTTATTTTGTTTGTAGTAAAGCTTTTCAATTTCTTTTTTTATCTTTTTTTTTTTAAATCTTTGGTTGAGTCCAAATTGGACTCAAGTAGGTACAGACCAAGAATTTCTCGAGAGAGAATGAATTAACAAACAGAGTAGCTTAAGTTTGAAGATCTTAGCATTGACTTGCAATTTTTATACCATGAAATTATGCATATTTATAGCCATTATAGCTGTGCATTGTATCATGAACACTCACACAACCTTAGAAGTAAAAATCATGGCTAGAGTAAAAAACTAGTCATCGCTGAATCTGGCCAAGATTCTATTGTATTACATCTATCTATACAAGGGAATGATATCAGAGGTGGCTGTACGCCCTGTACTTGGTTTGCCAAGTGAAAACTGATTCTGTAGTTTTGAACATTACCTTACCTTATTCTTGTTAATCTTAAAGAACTGATGTAGCAGTCTGTGAACTTCACCATAGTTGGAAGTAGAAGAGATAAGACGGTCTTGAATCCATTGTGGTAGTTTGCTAGCTGGGTGTGAAGAACTTCGCTTTATAGGGTCAGACACATATCGTGAATCAACCAACAAAATAGCAGCATAATCATTTATGTGACGAATTGCTCTGCCTGCAAGTTGAAAAGAAGTATACATGTATGAGGTTAAACCTGTGTTTGGAATACATGATATAAACATAGATTGAAAAGCAAGCATCTAATTATAGGTCAAGTTCTAATATTGGTTACCAATTGACTGATTCACAGCTTTCATACAAAGATTTTCATAATACTCCTTGCCTCTTTGCTTGCAACGTCGTAAAATGTCAAACCCAGAATTAAGATTTCCACCATTATATGTGTCATTATATGAAACCTGTAGAATGTTGGTAAATTTTGTGTCACCAATGCCTTCCATGTGCTTGATTCTCTCAATCAGCTCAATATCTGATGGGCTAGGGTAAGGAAGCCCAACCATAACAATACATCTGCCCATTCCATCACTGAAGTTGATGCCTTCTGATATCTTACCACCAACTACAGCCAATAATACTGCACCATTTAGAGATGTTTTGCTTTCACTTAGGGCTTTATTAGAAAGCATGTCAATTGTATCTTTGTACTCCTTCAGAACACCTTCAATTTCTGAACTGCTTCGAGGTTCTTAGAACAAACGCTTCTTTTTTGTAATCCTGTTTAGAATGCCACTTGTTCTCCATACCTCATAGACCTTGTCTTCGTAGTCAAATGAAGAGAAAAATACAACTATTCCTTCAGGAACTATACTCGCCAAATTGCAAAGCATGAGACCAAGCTCCTCAATCTGCACTTCCAAAATACATAAACAAAGAATAACTTTCAGCATTCAAATGTTTGGCTGAATAGTTACTTGAAAGAAGAATGTACATCAACAAGAAAACAAAAGGAACTCCAGGGAACTTAAATTAAGGTCACCAAGAAGACTACACCAGAGCAGATAAGTACTTTAAAGAATCTATATGACTTCAAATTCAGCACAATGTCCTCAGGATTAGAAAAATACAATATAGCAGTCTTGCAAAATGAAATAGGAGGGCAAATGACGGACCATTTTTGGCGAGCTTCTGGATGCATAGCTGAAATCGAATGACAGGCCAGATGGCCCACTTGATACAGCAACTGGTAGGATACTCTCAGGAGGGATGATATGACCACATGTAAAGAAATGCAAACTCTCTGATGGTAGCCAAGGGAAGAGTCTCTCCCTCGTCTCCTCTATAGGTTGCAGAGTTCCTCCAGCCAAGACAACTGCATGAGCTTGATTTACAATCTACAAAATGGCCATCATTCATTTAGAGGAGCCAACTAAACCTATACAACCATGAATACCACCACACAGTAGAAAGCAATGGAAGGTAAGTTGAGCAAACCTCAGAAAAAATCTTTTCACCAGTGAGCATAACATATTTGATGAATCCATCTTGCTCGGACAGTCCTTTTGATCTCAGCTTTGAGACTATTATCCTCCCATCAACATTTTTATTTGTCAATGATAATAGCATATCAAGTAGTGCCCGAAATCCAGACAAAGTACTTCCCCCTTCTTTACTGATAGCTCCAGGGATCTGCTTCTCCAACCATGTAACCTTATCTCCATATCCACTGACCTGAGCATTAAACTACGACAGTAAGCTACACAAGATTGCAAGGAAACACAAAAATATCATGCATAAGATAATGCTGCAAACATTTGCGCACCTTGTGAATGATGTTGCTTTCCTTAACGTAATTTATGAGCTTTACAAAATTGATGTTGTCGATATTCAAAGCAAATAGAAAATCATTTATTGTCACTGATGATTCGTTTGGACCTTTTGTAGCTCTTTCAACAGCATTGCTAGTTACATTATCATTTGTTTCATCCTCATTGAATATAGCTTGCATGAAAGCTCGGGTCAGGATCATTAAGATTTGGATATATCTCCTATTTCCAGGCCCCAAACGGCTACGGAATTTTTCAAGGTAATTCTCCAAGCATTGATGCAAGTTTTCCAACTGAATAGAAGACAATCAAAATTAATTGAATTTTATAACCTAAAGCAATTAAACTGATGGGAAAAAAAATTGTCATTTTCTTTTTTATGTATATAAAGAGCTCCAGTAGTCCAATTCAAAACAATACCAAAGAATGGCCAATTCATGATAGGAATTCTGGTGCTAATACTCTAATAGGGCTATGAATGAGGAAAAAGTTACCTGTGACAAAGTAATCTTTGCATCATACATGCCGATAAGTGAATCAGCTAAATTATGAGCCTCATCTATTATAATGATATTGTTCTTCAAATTTATACCAAGGGATTCACGAGAAGATTTCGATAATAGAGATTGATAAGGAAGCACAACAAGATCCGCTGCTGGAACCATACGTCTTGAGCCATAGTATGGACAAGTTCCTAATCTGCTACCAAGATCAACAAGATCTTCAATATCTAAAGCCTCTTGCTGAGAGACATCACTCACGAAATCCTTTTGCAACTTTTGTTTTCTAAGCATTGGGCAGCCTGCAGAAGCCTTTGTCCGCCGTACCCTTCCTCCAGGCTCCAGCTTCTGAAATCAGCAGGTGCCATGTCAGAGTTAAGCATTTAACTGTTAAGAGGTTACAAATTAACCTATCTCTGGATAAAGTGTATATGGTTATAAATCTTACAGGTAACAACACAAGTATGCAAAAATGTACAGAAATATCATTCAACACAATTCCCGCAAAACAAAAAGGTTGTATTGAATTGGAAAGCAGCAAAAAGTGCAGCAGCTTCAGACATGCATCATGGGGCTTGCCTCAAACAAAACAAATAAATTGAACATCAAGTGAAGAGGCTCTGCAAACTCTTGATATTAGAATGATGTTCCATAGAGAAAAACACACGCATGGAACCTTCAAACTGATAATTAATGATTATCCAGTTATCCACAAGGGGGTAAAAATAAACCATACATATAAATCTTATCCAGGAAACTATCTGCAACTTAGTTGGGGCAAATCTAAATAAGCAAGATATCACACACCTTGATCTTAGAACCTCCATTTTTTTTTACTATTGTGCAGCTCCAAACAACGTTCATTGATGCTAGCAGGGTTACCAATCTTCAGCACCTCTGAATTAACATAAATAAAGAAAATCCCACATTGCAAAACATTAAGAAACATGGAATACAACTTTGCCACCAAGCAGCAGGAATGTAATACAGGCCACAGCTAAATATAAAATGAACAACCTTCCTCCCATTATCATAATACAGTTAGAAACCCCCAATGCCACAAGACTCCATCTAAGAAAAACTGATTCTTATTGGTTTCGTATAGCTAATGATGGCAATTGGCGAGAAATGTGTTAAAAAGTTGCAGGTTTCAATAACATTAGACGATGCTATAATTTCATACATATGATGCACAGTTCCTCAATGTAAATTAAAAGAGATAATCCTTAACAGCTTTTGCCAGGATTCAGGATCAAAAAGTTAATTATTTATTAAAATTATAAGATGAATATGGATGTAACTCAGAAGATGCAAATAAACATGGACAACAGTATTGTCTATATACCTTGATTGATGCAGAGATTTTTCCTAGAACCTAAAGAGACAACCTTCAACTCAGAACCAAACACAGTCTTATTCAACTCTCTTATAAACTGGGAAAGCTGTGAATGTGTTCTTATTGAAAACATAGACAAGGCCCATATTGTGTATTAGGTCTGACTTATTATATTTTCATTGTATATTAGGGCTCCGTAGTTGTGTAGCCTATATAAGTAATAAACTTAAGTGTCATATAGAAAAATACAGCCAGTCAAATATTTCCTCTTATTTTTAACATGGTATCACAGCTTAGGGTTTAAGATCCCTTTTTCTTTCTTCCGCAAGATCAATTATATAATTTTTTTTTTTCCACAATAGCCGTCATTATCGAATCAATTTTTATTTTATTTTTGGGTTTGCTTGGTTGCTGCACTACATCCACCAATTTCCTAATTTGTTTTGTGGGTGTACGTGGCTTTCTCATACTCCTCCACTAAAGCACCTACCTTTTATTTATTTTTTTTTCAATTGGATTCCACTATTCAATCTCTCTTTTTCACCATGGTTGGAAGTGAAAGCAACACCAAGAAACCACACTTGATTCATGACGCATCATCATTCTATTATTTGCATCCATCGGAAAATTCAGGTATGTCCCTCACAAAATACTTGTTAACTGGCGAAAATTACGATGTATGGTCAAAGGCAATTATCAATGCTTTAGAAGGTAGAAACAAAGCAGGATTTATTAATGGTGATTTTGGTAAACCTGAGGATGACAAATCACCTGAATTTGCAGCTTGGAAAGCTAATAATTCTACAATTTGCTCTTGGTTATTTAATTCTGTTGCTGAGTCCATACAACCTAGTGTCGTGTCTCATAAAATTGCAATTGAAATGTGGGTTGATTTGAAAGAACGATACTCTACTGTAAATGGACCTAGAATTAACCAATTGAAATCCCAATATCATCTTCTTCGCCAAAAAGGCATGAATATTGTGTCTTATTACAATAAGTTTAAGGAATTGTGGGATTTGATTTATGGTTCTGAGGATGTCACTTGTGGGTGTACTTGTGCTGCTGCTCCAAAGCTTCGTGCTCGGGCTGAAACAGAGAAGATTCATGATTTTGTGATGGGTTTTGATGATGAGCAGTATGGTCCTCTTCGTACTCAAATTCTGAGCATGGATCCTTTTCCAACGCTCAATAAGGCTTTCTCTTTGGCTACTCAGGAAGAGAGACACAAAGATATCATTCGAGGTCGGGATGACAAAACCGATGCTATGAGCTTCGCCGTGCAGGCAGCTACCCATACTCCATCAAAGCAGTCTATTCCCTCTGCAACCACACCTATGGTGTGCACTCATTGTGGTAGGCAGGGACATGAAGTTCAGTATTGCTATCAACTTCATGGCTATCCATCTAATTCTCGTGGTCGTGGTAGAGGCCGTGGCTCGGGCCATGGTAGGGGAGGAGGACAAGCTGGTCGTGGGCTAGGTTCTTCATCTAATGCGGTGGCTCATAATGCTATGTCATCAACCCCTCGCCGAGGCGACAACAACAAAAGTAGCTCCTCAACCGCAACATCAGTTACATCCCTTCCAGGGCTCAATGCTGAGCAAATGCAGCGCCTTTTGACCCTTCTTGACACATCTTCCACCAATGATAAATTAAATGGTAAGTGTTTTGGGTGTTTTCAGTCCATCGGGAGAGTTACAACACAAGGTATAATCCAGGCGCGCCTGTACCTGCAAAACAAACGGAGACACCGGTTGGTTGGTGCTCCGCCTCCGACGATCAAGTTAGTAACTTGAAGGGAGAGAAAAAGGTGCGGAAATTTAGGTGAGATCGTCTCGAATTCCGAGCAGATCAGGTGTTTTCTCTGTTTTCGAGAAAGTGGGTTAGGTTGTAATAAATGTGGATGTCCCCAAAATGGAGGAAATTCCCCTATTTATAGGGTCATCGAAAAAAGTGCCCATGATTAGGTCATTGCCCTAAGCATTGGTGGGATGCGCCGTTTTACGGCTGCCTCGGGAATTGGGCCTGAAGGCCGCCATTTTCCCCCAGACTGCGAGGTGACACGTGTCAAAAGGACATTGGTCCCATTGAGACCAATGCGAGAATGACACGTGTCGCCCATTGATTGGCCCACGTGGCTAGGGTAAATTTACCCAAAACATTTGCCCCTCACAGATGTGACGTGGCGCGCCACGTGGCATCTGTGACATGTGTCACTCTTGCCAAATAATAATAATTTTTTTTTTTAAAAGATGACCTTTCACATTCCAGGGAAATTACAATTTTGCCCCTGAATTTACCCCTCTATAAATACGAGGGTCAACCATCTCAGTCGGACGTTTACATAAATTTTCTAGAGAGATAAAGCTCACGGATTTTTAGAGAGAGAACGTCTGACTTCCGCCTGATACAGCCGGTAATTTCTCCGCCTGACACTCTAGCAAGCAATCCTAGCCTCAAAGACAGATACAGCCGGTATTCAACCGCCTGTCACCTTAGCAAGCAATCTCAATCTGAGAGCCTAACACATCCGGTTATCAACCGCCTGTGCCCCTTGCAAGCAATTCTCAATTTGAAGAACTAGACACAGAAGGGCATTCCACCGTCTGTGACCCTTGCAAGCAATCTTCAAGCAAATCAATCTCCAGAGCTCATAGTAAGGTACCGCCTCTACCCCTTTCAACTCATTTTCATTTTTCAATAAATGGACTCATCACCACCACACACGGCACAGCCTAGGTTAGCAGTCAGCCGGTCTCCAGGTACGGCTGAGTCTAGGACTGGGAGTGCCGGCTCTGGGTGCATGAAGCAGTTTTGTACCCCTCCTCAATCGCCTGTCTATGTGTCTATGCAGGACACAATGGCAAGGATTAAGCAGACCGCCCACAGACGGTGTCGAAGGGACGGTACATTGGAAGTGCCGTCTAGTGAAACTTCTCCGGTTGAGGAGGGAAGAGATGCCGGGGAGTATTCCCCGTCTGGGATTCCTAGGACTCCCAGCGACTCAATCCTTGACGAGATTGAGGACAGAGACGGTGAGGAAACCGTCTCACAAAGACAAGCTCAAGGAGCTGTTGCTTCATGCTCTGGGTCATCCGGAGAATCTTCCTCAGAATCCAGCTCTGAGGATAGTGATGCTCCCCTCTCCCCGCTTGTGGATAGCGAGGCTGAGGAAAGGAAAAAATGGGATGAGAAGGATGACCCATTCAACATTCACCTCTCCGCCAAGGACAGGCGGAACATGCTTCAGAACATAGAGATCTTTTTCAAAAAACGGCCTTTAGGCGAGGGATTCACCGTTCGGATACCGCCTGAGCTGGGCACCATTGCCTGGAAAGATGATCAGCCGAACGCCAACTCCTATTTTGGCTGTTATGAGGCGGCTTTCCTAGCCGGTGTCCGCTTCCCGCTTCACCATGCGGTGAAGGCTATACTGAGGGGGTACGGGCTAGGCGTCTGGCAGTTAACCCCCAATTCATGGGCTAACATTCTAGGATACGTCGCCGCCTGCGAGATGCAGGGCTTGAACCCCGGCTGGGAGGTATTTGCTCATATGCATTACCTTAGCCGCAACCCAGGCGGCTGGAGAGCCTGGTACACCCTAACCACTCTTCCCCAATATCAAATGACGCTTGACAAAGTGTCAAAATACGACAGCTGGAAAAGTCGGTTCTATCTCCTGTCTGCCCCCACACAGAGGGAAAACCGGGAGCTTAGGCGGTATAATAAGAAGCCTGAACTTTTAGGCAAGAAAGCCGTTCTGCCCCGAATCCCGGTTGATGACTATGACAAGATTCTAGAGACCAAGTTCTTTGAACTTAGAGCTGAAACCCTGTCAAACGGGGATGTAATAAAGGTCCCTAGAAACTGGATTCCCATGTGCGCATGGTTTCGAGACGAGGCGTTCTTGTCCGCCTGCGGTCTGAGCACCATGTTCCCCAAGCGTACGTTTGCCACACGTCCGGTTGCATTCCGTCTGTGTTGCTTTCTTGCAAGTTTACTGATTAATGTTGTTTCTTTTGCAGAAAAAGCTTTGACAATGGTGTCTGATGAGAAGACCCCCAAACGGTCTGCCGCCCAGATCCGGAGAGATCTGGCTGAGGCCAAGGCAGCCAAGCTGAAGGCTGCGGTAAGTGAAACACCGCCTGAGTCAGTCGTTATTTTAGACGGCTATTTTTACTTACTCTTTTCTTTGCAGGGAGGAGAGGCTCCAAGGTCCTTAACGAAGAACCTTGGAAAAAGAGGGCGAGACGAGACCGCCTCCACCCCTTCGGGCACAAAATCCGCCCGAACCGGCTCAGCTACAATTGGGCCAAACAGTGCTCCTGGGAACCGCTTGACTATAGGCAGGAAAAGCGTCTCTCTAGGAGGATATGGTCTAGGCTTAGACCTAGGCGGCGTCTCTACGCCCGGGAGCAGTACAGTCCCTCCCCCGGAAGGTACATATAATCCTTTTGTTACCCCGCCGGAGTTGGGATGGCCCTATAGGGTGAAATCTCACTCCCAACAGACATCTTCGTCAGACAGCCGGCATCAAATTGGTGCCGCCTATATAGGTCACTCACCCAGTTATACATCTGGTGCAGATCAAACGCCTAGGTGGCCGGACGTGCAGGAGCATGCCAAGGCCATGCTGGCGGCTGTTCCCAAGCGGGAGAAGGATGCCATTCCAGGCATTGAGACGTTCAACCTGGAACGGATCACTAGCCTGCTTTCTGAGGTATGCTCATTTACTTGAAATAATACATGTATTTTACCCCGGATGCCTAATACAGTCTCTTCTTCAGGCAATGCTGAGAGTAGATGGGCTCAAGCGGCCCTACACCCGGAAGAGGGAGGAGGTAAAACGAGCAGAGAGATCCGCTAGAGAGTCTCTGAATGTTGCTGAATATTCATGCACCATTAATAACCTTAAAACTAAAGCCAAATTGATGCAACAGGCGGATCGTCTCCGGGAGGCGGCTCAGGCTCTGAAAGCGGCTCAGCAGCAGCGCAATGCGGCTGAGGAGGAGGCTAAAAAGGCAAAGGACGAACTCAAAACCCTCCAAGATGCTGCCAAGGAGAATGCTGAGCTGAAGGCTGAGGTTGCCCGCCTGAAGGAGGATGCTAAGAAAGTCCGAGAGAACCTCCGGGCAACAATCGAGGCGGATCAGGACCGCCTGATTGCCGAGCAGGAGGAGGACACAACCCTCCGGATGCAGCTGGCTTGGACCGCTCTCTATCCCGGCAGCAGCTACGGCCACTGGGAACAAGCTATCCAGTATGCCGAAGAGCTTCTGCGCAGAAAAGATGCTGGAGAGCCTCTGCCAGCGTCTTTTGAGGCCTGGGTAGCCGAGCAGTGGGAGGAGCCGGCAGAGGGTGAGGAGACGGCTGCTCCTCAGGCGGGTGATGCGCCGGCTGAGCAGACTCAGCAAACCCAGAAGCCTTAGTCTTTCAGCGGCAGTATGCCATTTTAATGCTTCTCTTTATTTCCGGCCTGCGTGCCGAGTATTTTTCTTTGTAACTCAACAATCTTTCTTTTCCCGGACGAGGATCCGGTATACATTTACTTCAACCCGAGCTTTTTCAGCCGGGACTATTTATGAATTTTGCCGACTGAGTCGGTTTGCTTCCCTCATTTGAAATTTGCTTATTAAGCTTGTTTAAATATACCTATGCCTGAAACTGCCTAACTCGTTTAAAGCATGCGGCGGTCAGTACACCGGCTGATCTTGCCCCTGACGGCTGGGTGGTTGGTTTCAATGCTATGATTGATTGGACTTGGAACTTTTGATACTTTAGGGAGTATGGAATGTTTCCAAGTTCAATCAATCACAATGGTGATTGCCCCAAACCAACACACAGCCGTCATAAAGCTAACATTTATCCGTCTTACCAAACGGTAATTTTGTTAAATAATCTACCACATTCAAAGACCAATTGCGGTCTCATGGTACAGCCGGGGGCATATAGCCCGCCTGGCCTTCAGTGAGATAGGTGACATTTAGTCCGCCTAAATGATGGTTCCAGGACAACTTAAAGGCCGCATGTGATACCTGCAATCCATTGCACTTGTTCAGTTGCCCCATTGGGTTAACTTGTGCAACTTCGTTGAATAGTCCAATCCCGAACTTAGAATGTCCACCGGCTGCTGTTAGGCACCCGGTTTAAGACCTTGTTCTTAGACTATCGTGGTCAGCCAGCTATGAGTTGACCAATTAGGCCGTTTAATCTTTGCCGTCTGCATATATGTGTAGAGCATTTGATAAAAATACTCTCTGCGACGATAACACCCGGAGGAGCGTCGCCGGACGCCATACTCATAGTGGAGCAGACGAATTTATAAAATTTTTAATCCGGCCGTTGGCCTCATTTTTAATTGCCCGCCTGTGTATTACACAGGTGGTAGTAATAGAAATTACTAAGTTATTAACTTAGTTTTTCCGTCTGTGTATTACGCAGATGGGAGAAATTAAAATTACTAAGTTTTAGCTTAGTTTGACCGTCTGTGTATTACACAGATGGTAAAGCAAAGACCACTAAGTTATCAACTTAGTTTTCCCGCCTGTGTATCACGCAGATGGGAAAGTAAAGATTACTAAGTTTTTAACTTAGTTTGGCCGTCTGTGTATTACACAGATGGTAGAGTAAAGATTACTAAGGTATCAACTTAGTTTTCCCGTCTGTGTATTACACAGATGGGAAAAACAAAAATTACTAAGTTTTTAACTTAGCTTGACCGTCTGTGTATTACACAGATGGTAAAGCAAAGACCACTAAGTTATCAACTTAGTTTTCCCGCCTGTGTATCACGCAGATGGGAAAGATAAAATTACTAAGTTTTTAACTTAGCTTGACCGTCTGTGTATTACACAGGCGGCGAACAGGAGTAACGCCTGTATGTATACATAGCAATAACGAAATTGAAACGAAAAGCAACGTTTTAATTGATAAGCTCTTCATTTACAAAATTTACAGATTCTTTGAAGTAGTACTTTTTTAGATTGTCTACATTCCAAGTTCTAGGCAGCCGCCTGGCGTCCGGGGTTTCCAGGCGGTAGGTGTCGTTTCTTACTTCATCATAGATCCGGTAGGGGCCTTCCCAATTAGGAGTCAGCTTCCCCTGCTCATTGGCCCTACCGGTTGCCTCCATTTTTCGTAACACAAAGTCCCCAACTTTCAAAGGACGCTTGTGCACTCTCTTGTTGTAGGCACGAGTCATACGCAGACGGTAAATCTCATGACGCAGGGCGGCATTGCCCCTGCGCTCCGGGAGTGAGTCCAATGCAAGCCGCATGGCCTCCCAGTTTGCCTTTTCATCGTAAAGCATGACCTTTAGAGTCGGTTCATAATGCTCGATGGGCAAGACGGCTTCAGCACCGTATACCATGAGAAATGGGGTTTTACCGGTTGCCCCTTTTTCAGTTGTCCGGATGGCCCATAGGACATGAATTAACTCCTCAGCCCATAAACCACCGGCTCTTTCAATTTTCTTTTTTATACCGTCTGAGATGAGTTTGTTGAAGGCTTCAACTTGGCCGTTTGCTTGGGGTCGACCGACTGATGCGAAACAATGTGAGACCCCTTGGTCTCCCAACCAAGTCTTAAGCTGAGGCGTCTCAAACTGAGGGCCGTTATCAAACACCATAGACATAGGTACCCCATACCGGGTGATGATACTCTTCCAGATGAAGGAGATGACATCCTTTGTCTTGATGCCTTTAACCGCCTCTGCCTCCACCCACTTGGTGAAATAATCCACAGCCACCAAGATGTAGCGTTTCCCGCCTGGTGCAGGCGTATAAGGACCCAAAATGTCCATGCCCCATTTAGCAAACGGGACTGGGCTGTGGATAGCCGTTAGGTCAGTAGCCGGGCGGTGGATTAGCTTGCCAAACCTTTGACACTTGTCACATTTTTTCACAAATTCCATAGCATCTGACTCAAGAGTGGGCCAGAAGTAATGCCGCGTGGCTCTGACGGCCAATGATCTGCCGCCTGAGTGAGAGGCGCAGTATCCCGCGTGCAAGTCTTCGAGTATTTCTTTTCCCTTTTCTGGGGTAACACACTTCAATAGAGGTCTGAGAAACCCCGCCTTGAAGAGCTCTCCATTTCTTATCTCAAAGCTTGCAGCACGTTTCTTCAGTAGGCCGCCTCCTGTGGTGAATCAGGAAGCGCACCGTCTGTCAAATATGCCCGGATGGGGTCCATCCAGGTAGAGCTTCGGTCAAGCACTCCAATGGGATCTTCGTCAGATATGCTTCTTTTTTCCATAACTTCCCAAAAGACTGACCGAGGCGTATCACAGGAGGCGGAGGATGCCAATTTTGACAGTGCATCCGCCTGATTGTTTTCCGACCTGGGCACTTGACTCAGATGAAATTCCTCAAGTGTCCCAGCCTCGGTTTTGACCGCCTGCAAGTATTTGATCATAGCCGGATGGGTGGCTTCATACTCACCATGGTATTGGCTAACGACCAACTGAGAATCCGAGCAGGCGTCAATTTTAGTTGCCCCTGCCGCCTTACACATACGGATACCGGCTAGCAAGGCCTCATATTCAGCCTCATTATTCGAGGCCTGGAACTTGAACCGTAGTGCATACTCATATTTATCCCCTTCCGGAGATTGACAGATAATACCGGCACCACAGCCGTTCATAGTAGAGCTCCCGTCTACATGCACCCTCCAAACCTGATCGAGGTTATCCGGAACAGCCGGCCTTGTCATTTCAACAATGAAGTCGGCAAACGTCTGACCCTTCACTGCCTTTCTTGGTTCATAGGTGATTTCAAGACTTTGCATTTCAATAGCCCATTTGAGCATTCTACCGGATGACTCCAAGGTTGTCATTGGCCGCCTGAGTGGCTGATCTGTGTAGATCACCACCGGATGTGCCAAGAAGTATGGTTTCAACTTCTTAACAGCCATGAAAAGGGCGAGACCAAATTTTTCAACCATGGGGTATCGGAGTTCAGCATTTCTGAGAACATGGCTAATGAAATATACCGGGAGCTGAACACCGTCTCTCTCAGCAAGGAGAACGGCACTTAGGGCATGATCTGAGACGGCTAAGTACATGTAAAGCGTCTCCTTTGGCAGAGGGCTAACCAGCCGTGGCAAAGAGTGCAAATGGTCTTTTAATTTCTGAAAGGCCGCCTCAGCATCATCCCCCCATTCAAATCTAGTCTTCTTCCTGATTGCTTGGAAGAAGTAAAGGCACTTGTCACCTGACCGGCTAAGGAATCTCCCAAGCGCAGCCAAGCAACCGGTAAGCCTCTGGGCTTCCTTGACAGAGCGAGGTGACTTCATGTCAATAACCGCCTGTATCTTCTCGGGGTTAGCCTCTATCCCCCTTTGATCAATCAAGAATCCGAGAAACTTCCCAGACTCAACACCAAAGACGCATTTTTTAGGATTTAACATGACCTTATGCCGCCTGAGTGTGGTGAAGGTTTCTCGGAGATCAGCAAGGTGATCCGCCTGTAGTTTGGATTTGACTATCATGTCATCAATGTACGCCTCTACATTCCTCCCAATTTGATTAATGAAGACTGTATTAATCATCCGTTGGAATGTAGCAGGCGCATTTTTCAACCCAAACGGCATCACCGTATAACAGAATAACCCCTGATCAGTGACGAAGGCCGTCTTCTCTTGATCTTTTTTCCACAGGGGAATCTGATGGAAACCTGAGTAGGCGTCCATGAAACTCATCAAGGCATGACCGGCTGTAGAGTCGACCAGACTGTCGATCTTTGGAAGCGGGTAACTATCCTTCGGACATGCCTTGTTCAAGTCAGTATAGTCAACACACATGCGCCAGGTACCATTCGGCTTCTTTACAAGAACAACATTCGCAACCCAATCCGGGAAGTTACATGGCCGAATGAACCCAGCGTCTAACAGCTTTTTAACCTCGGCAGCTGCCGCCTGACTTCTTTCCTCACCGTGATTTCTTTTCTTTTGCCGGATGGGCTTCTTTTTAGGATCTACGGCGAGTTTGTGGACAGCAAGATCCGGGCTGATGCCTGGCATCTCTTCCACTTCAAAGGCAAAAATGTCTTTGAATTCTTTCAGCAGGAGGTGCAAATTTGCACCTAACTCTTTAAGAGCAGCCGTCCCCACCTTAACAGTTCGCTCCGGATGGGTATCATCCAGAGGAACATCAATGTGCTCTCCAGCCGGCTGGGGACGGAGATCATCTGACCGTTCCCCGGTCAGTGATTGCTATTTCTTCTCCTTCTTCACCTCCACCAGCTGATCAACTTTTCTTTTCTTTCCGGCTGCTGGTGGGGGTGAGTCAGGGTCCTTGACATCATCAAGGTTTATTGGCTCCTTCTGAGGACCGGCTGCAGTAGCAGTCGGTTTGACGTCCGAGAGATAACACTCCCTTGCCGTCTTCTGATCTCCGTAAAGGGAACCAACAGAGCCATCATCCCTTTCATACTTCAAAAGCATTAGAGCCGGGATGATGACGGCCTTGCACTCGTTTAGAGTGGGTCGGCCAAGAATTATGTTGTAGGCGGTCAGCTCTTTAACCACCAAGAACCGGACGACCATATGGCGCCCTTGGCCCTTCTGCCCCAGCCGGATGGGTAAATCAATTTGACCGACTGGGTGGACGACTCCCCCTCCAAAACCAACCAGAGGATGGGAGACCGCCTGCAGATTGCTCAGCTTATAATTGAGCTTGGATAGGCACTTGTAGCTGATGAGATCAGAAGAGCTACCGGTGTCTATCAAAATGCGACCAACCAGCTGATTGGCCACTTTGCTTTCGATGACGACTGGGTCGTCATGCGGTCGGCGGACCTTGCCCCGATCTTTCTCAGTGATGAGTACATCCGGGAATACCCCGCTTGAGGATGCCTGTTCATCATCAACCGAGTGGATCATCTTCTTGAGATGATCCTTGGTGCCCCGAATGGTCGGGCCACCGCATGCGAATCCGCCTGCTATGGTGTAGACCGGATCCTTGTCGGTTTCCGAGCTACTAGCCGGTTGGGCAGTCTTTGAGGACTGTCCCGGATTCGTCTTAGAAGCCGCTTTGGACTTCGAGACATAGGACTTGAGCAAGCCCTTGTCAGCTAGACGGTCCAACGACCGCTTGAGACTATAGCAGCCGTTGGTGTCGTGGCCCACTTCCTTGTGGAAATGGCAGAATTTGTTCTTGTTCCGGGACTGGACGGAACTTTTCATTGGATTCGGCTTCTCAAAGGTCAGCCGGTCCTTCACCTCTTTAAAGATGGTGCTGCAGTCCTTGTTGAATTCGTATCGTGAGGCATACGGTTTGAATTCCTTCTTTTTCTTTTGGGACGGTTGGTCAGATTCTTCCACCGCCCACACTTCCTTTCTTTTACTGCTCTCGGCAGATTTTTTAGCCGGCTGAGAAGACCGACTCTCTTTCTTGTCAGACTTCTTTGAGTCCGACTGATGGTTGGACGAGCAGAGGTCGGTAGCTTGAATAAAGCTCTCCGCCTCCATCAACGCCGCTTGAAGGGTGAATACCCTCTTTCGGACAAGGTCGAACTTGAAAGTTGACCCGTCTTTCAGACCCTTGAAGAAGTCTGTGTACGCAACCTCGTCAGACAGCCCCTGGATTTGAATTCTAACCAGGTTGAACCGCCTGACGTAGGAACGCAGCCCTTCTCTATCTCCCTGCCGGATGGTGCTTAAGTCTAAGCTTGTCTTTTTGGCAGGGATATTCATCGAGAAGTTGGAGGCAAACAGGAAGGCAAGCTTCCTGAAGCTATCAATGCACCCAGCCGGCAGATTGCCAAACCACTGTTGGGCTATGCCCTTCAGCGTTGCTGGGAAACATCGACACCACATGGCGTCCTCCAACCCCTGCATGTGCATAAGGTTGGTGTAAGCCATGAGGTGATCCTCCGGGTTGGTGGTGCCATCATAAGCACCGACCAACACATTCTTAACCTTAGACGGCTGTGCCGCCTCGGTTATCTCCTTGGTGAACGCAGAAGTGTGTTCACCAAGTTTGAGCAGACGGAGCTGCCAGTCCGGTGGAGGGACGTTGTATGCCGCCTGACCCCCGAAGAGGGCAGGCTGCATGAAATGAGGAGAATACTGCCCATATACCATAGGGGGTACATACGGGGCATTCCCTATCATCTGAGGTCCAGACAGGACGGTATTACCGCCTGTATAGCTCTCATGCAAGGATTGAGCATTCCTTGCAGATGTATTCCGGAAGCTGTCTGGGAAGGTCGAAGTAGATGCCGACTCAGACAGCTGTTGGCTCTTCCGGCGCTCGATAATTTCCCGAGCGTCGGGGATGGACTTTTTACTTCCACCCGGCTGCTGCTGCCGGATGGGTTTCCTGGGACCCTTATCTGGGAGAAGGATCTTTGACCAATCAAAAACACCGGCTGCCTTCTCCTTGGGATGCGGAGTTGGCTGCCTGTCCTTGACCGGCTTTCTCCTCTCAGCTTGAGGAGTCTTCTTTGCCGACTGACCCTTGTTTGGGCCAGCCTTGTTTTTGTTGATCAGGTCCTTAATCTCACCCTTGAAACTAGTCATGAATTTCATGAGTTCGTCTCTGGTGACGGGAGCTGATCCTCTTGCCATCCGGGATTCCCCTTCCGGCTGCTCAGGGGGCCTGCTAGGACCCGCTTGGTCTGGTCTCCGTTCTAGTTGTTCTCTAGAACGGATGTATCTTGAAACGAGTGACCCATCTTGGGCCACATAAGCTTCGACCTCATCATCCTCATGGTCTGTATAGACCATCGGCTGAGGGTCATGCGGATTACCCGGCTGTATAGCCGGTTGGTGATCATGGTGATCAGAAGGTGATACAGACTCTTGAACCATCCTTGAGGTACTCTCCCCACAGACGGCGCCAAATGTTTTGGGTGTTTTCAGTCCCTCGGGAGAGTTACAGCACAAGGTATGATCCAGGCGCGCCTGTACCTGCAAAACAAACGGAGACACCGGTTGGTTGGTGCTCCGCCTCCGACGATCAAGTTAGTAACTTGAAGGGAGAGAAAAAGGTGCGGAAATTTAGGTGAGATCGTCTCGAATTCCGAGCAGATCAGGTGTTTTCTCTGTTTTCGAGAAAGTGGGTTAGGTTGTAATAAATGTGGATGTCCCCAAAATGGAGGAAATTCCCCTATTTATAGGGTCATCGAAAAAAGTGCCCATGATTAGGTCATTGCCCTAAGCATTGGTGGGCTGCGCCGTTTTACGACTGCCTCGGGAATTGGGCCTGAAGGCCGCCATTTTCCCCCAGACTGCGAGGTGACACGTGTCAAAAGGACATTGGTCCCATTGAGACCAATGCGAGAATGACACGTGTCGCCCATTGATTAGCCCACGTGGCTAGGGTAAATTTACCCAAAACAGTAAGGTTGATGTTATAGGTGATTGGTTACTTGCTAGTGGAGCTTCCCACCATATGACAAGCAATTTGGATTTAATGTTTGATTGTGTTAACTTACCACCATTGTCGGTTAGTTTGCCGGATGGAATTCAAACCTCTGCTCTTAAAACCGGAAGTGTGCAATTGATGCCAAAACTGATCATACACAATGTTTTATATGTTCCCAATCTCAAATGCAATTTGATTTCTATTGGTCAATTAATTCTTGATATATCTTGTTTTGTGACATTTACTGAACGTTTGTGTATCATCCAGGACCGCACTACGAGGATGGCTATTGGTCTGGGGGAGCTTAGGAATGGGGTGTATGTGTTTCGGCCAGTTACTCAGAAGGTTAGCTCGCATCTCAGCACATTGGATGATACTTTGCTCCTGCATCAGCGTCTTGGTCATCCTTCTAGCCAAGCTTTATCATTTATTTCTAGTTCTAGTCGTAATAGCAAGGTTAAAAAGGCCTTGGATAATTGTGATGTATGTTTTAAGGCCAAACAAACTCGTTCTGTATTTCCTTTAAGTGATAATAAAGCTGAGAATTTATTTGATATTGTGCATTGCGATTTATGGGGTCCTTACACAAAGTCTACTATATCTGGAGCACATTATTTTCTTACTTTGGTTGATGATTGCTCACGAGCAGTGTGGGTATATTTGATAAAGGAGAAAACTGAGGTATCCTCATGCTTCAGGAATTGTTTTGCTATGGTAAAAACCCAATTTGGCAGGGTTGTTAAGATTGTCCGTTCTGACAACGGTACTGAGTTTACATGTATGCTACCATTTTTTGGTGAACAGGGAATATTGTTTCAATCGTCGTGTGTTGGAACACCACAACAAAATGGTAGAGTGGAGCGGAAACACCGTCACATTTTAGAGGTTGCTCGTGCCCTGCGATTTCAAGCATCACTTCCCATACGTTTTTGGGGTGAATCAGTTCATGCTGCAGTCAGCTTGATTAATCGTACTCCGACAAAAATCTTAGAAGGTAAAACTCCATACGATATTCTGTTTAGTTCTCCTCCTCCTTATAATATGCTCCGTGTTTTTGGATGCCTTTGTTATGCTCATAACAAACCTCGTCAAAAGGATAAATTTTCCTCTAGAAGTCGAAAGTGTGTATTCCTTGGATACCCATTTGGCAAGAAAGGGTGGAAAGTAATGGACTTAGAGACTAATGAGGTGTTTGTTTCAAGAGATGTTCGTTTTCAGGAGGATGTGTTTCCGTTTTCCCCAGTCCTTGATGCTTCACTTGTTGCTCCTTCATCACTTCCAACTACTGAGATGTGTGACTGAGAGTTTCAGATAGAATATGTTGCTCCTAATGCCCACATTCCACACTCACAACCTGTTGTAAGGGGGAGCAATGACCAAGCTGCTGCCCAGCAACCTTTGATACCCAATTCTAGTACAAGTGCTCCTGCACCACAACTTACCTCATCCCAATCAGTTCTTACCCCGATTTCAGTGGTGCGAGAAGATTCTGATAATGCTACTCAATAAAGTACCTCTTCATCGAGTACCGCCTCTCCATTGTCTCCTGAACCTACTGGTCACCCACAACGTGAACGTCGTCCACCATTCTGGATGACTGATTATATATGTCACACGGCTCGTCTTTCACACCCAATCTCCTCCAAAACCCTGCCAATGTCTTCCTCAGGTATGCGGTATCCTATTGCAAACTATGTCACATACAAGAATTTATCTATTGACCATAGAAATTTTGTTGCTGCTGTTTCTTCTAATGTTGAGCCTAGGTCATATAAAGAGGCTGCACGGGAAGCACGTTGGCGTGGTGCTATGAGACAGGAAATAGATGCTTTGGAGAGGAATGGCACTTGGGAAATTTGTGACTTACCTCCAGGAAAAATTCCAATTGGCTGTAAATGGGTCTACAAGACCAAATATCACTCAGATGGAACAATAGAGCGAGATAAAGCTCGACTCGTAGTTCTTGGAAATCTGCAAAGGGAAGGAGAGGATTTCACAGATACCTTTGCACCTGTTGCTAAAATGGTGAGCGTTCGTACTTTTCTTGCTGTTGTTGTTACTAAGAATTGGGAGATACACCAGCTCGACGTGAATAATGCATTCTTACACGGGGACTTACATGAGGAGGTTTACATGAAGTTGCCTCCCGGGTTCTCATCCTCTTCTCCCAACAGAGTATGCCGTCTCAAAAAATCTTTATATGGGCTGCGACAATCTCCTCAAAATTGGTTTGCCAAACTCCAAACTGCTCTTCGTCAGTATGGTTTTCAACAATCACATGCTGATAATACTCTTTTCACCCTTCGAAAAGGGGATGATTGTATCTCAGTGTTAGTTTATGTTGATGATATCCTAGTAGCAGGTAACAATCCCACATTTTGTGCTTCTTTCAAAAAATACTTGGATAAGTGTTTTCAGTTGAAGGATTTGGGTCCGCTGAGATATTTTTTGGGTATTGAGTTTACTCGGTCTGCTGAAGGATTGTTCTTATGTCAAAGGAAGTACACTATGGATATTCTCTCTGAGACAGGTCTTCTTGGAGCACAACCTAAAAGTACTCCACTTCCTCAAAATCACAAGCTTGCAGCTTCAACTAGCCCTTTCTTCTCTGACCCTGCTGTATATCGGCGTCTCATCGAACGTCTCATCTATCTTACCTTGACTCGTCCGGACATCTCATACCCGGTTCACATTCTTTCACAGTTTATGCAAGAACCACGCCAAGATCACTATGATGCTGCCATTAGGGTCTTGCGTTACCTGAAAGCTCGTCCAGGTCAAGGTTTATTCCTCCGTGCAGATAGTGATCTCCAGCTTTATGCCTATTGTGATTCAGATTAGGCAAGCTGCCCAATTTCACGCCGATCAGTTTCAGGTTATTTTATTATGTTAGGGAATTCCCCCATTTCATGGAAAACGAAGAAACAAACAACTGTTTCACGATCTTCGGCAGAAGCTGAGTATAGGTCTATGGCTTTTGCTTGTGCGGAGGTAAAATGGTTAAGGAGTTTTCTTGCTGTTCTTGGTGTGTTTCATACACAACCTGTTCGATTATTTTGCGATAATCAAGCAGCTTTACATATAGCTGCAAACCCGGTATTTCATGAACGCACTAAACACATAGAGATTGACTGTCATTTTGTTCGTGAGCTTCTTGTGGCCGGTGTCATTACCACAGCTCACATTCGTACTCATGCACAACTAGCAGATTTGTTTACTAAAGCTCTTGGAGAAGCCCAATTTATGACGTTATTGTCCAAGTTGGGTGTTCGGGATCCTCACACTCCCACTTGAGGGGGAGTATTGAAAACATAGACAAGGCCCATATTATGTATTGGGTCTGACTTATTATATTTTCATTGTATATTAGGGCTCCGTAGTTGTGTAGCCTATATAAGGCATGTAATAAACTTAAGTGTCATATAGAAAAATACAGCCAGTCAAATATTTCCTCTTATTTTTAACAGTTCTACTACAAAAGAAAACCTTCAATCCCTCTTCCTCTCCATCCAACTTATCCTCTTCATCCTCATCACTCGACGAACTAATCGAACCCTTCCTCTTACACGCCCCACCCTCTTCCTCTTCTTTGTCACTCTCATACTCCTCCACCAAAAACTCATCATCAACATCCAACAATTTCCCATCATTCCCCTCACCATTTCCCCCCTTCTCAACCCTCTCATTCTTCCCAATTTCACTCTCATGGCCGAATAAATCACCCACACCACCTGTTCGACGATTTGCCTCAGTGAACTTTTTTGACTTAACCCCGATTTTCTTCTTCTCCTGAACTGGGTTTTCTTTATTTACCACAAATTCTCGCATCCAATCGGGTTCATCATCAGACGGACATGAATTCCCTAAACTGGGTTTTTGCTGATTTTTCCGATCGACGAGCCACTGCAATGCGCTGCAAATAATGCTTAAAGTTTTCCCAGTACCTGTAACACCCGAAATTGTTGAGATTTCGAGAACATTCTAGAATAATTTAGAAAGGAAGAAAAGGGGTTTTACCAGTGGGGCTTTCGAGCATGAAAATGCCGCCATTGTCGAGAAATTGATAGAGGGAGTTCATGAAATCGAGTTGAATGGAGTAGGGTTTGTATGGAAATGCTGGAAATTTCTGCTTCCATTGTTCTTCCTTAGCTTCTACTCCCATTTCTTCTTCTTTCCTTATTTTTTTTTTTTGGAGAATTTCTGGTTAATTTCTCTCTCCTCGAAATCCTATGAACATTTGGGCAGTGAAAGGCGCCATTTTGGTTGAGTTAAGCTCAAAAGCGCGGGAGATGCCCAAAGTCTAACGTTAATGACTTTTTTTTTGGGGGGTTGAAGAATAACGTTAATGACTTTTTAACAATTGTTACTTTTTCCTAATGGCCTGTTAGTGACAACTTAGGGAGGAGATTCCCTTATCCTCAACTCTTCCAAATTGACTAGTCACTGATTGGGGTCGATTGACTAGTTTATGGTGGATTGGTGGGTGATTGGGTGTATTTTGTTCTCTATGTAGGTCATGGTTAATCTTGAACTCCGTAATAGTATGCCTTTTAATGTCCACATGACATTGCTAGTGATGACCAGAAGATCAAAGAATAAGTCCTGTGTAAAATGGGTATACATTAATTTTATGAGTTAAGAGTACAATTAGGTACTCAATTCTTCCAATTTTCACCTTTTAGGTACTTAATTTTTTTTGCTTTGCTTTTGGGTACTCAAATTGATTTTCAGGTGAACTAACTCACCACTAACCATACCTAATTAAAAAATTAATATTTAAAAAAAAGAAAATTTCTTAACCAAGACTCAGAAACTAGCCGTTATACTCTATTTAAAGGGGCATGAACTTGGCCAAAAAATGCCATGAAAACACCAGCAAAACAGTAGCATCAAAATAGGAAGATTTACCATGTTTTATTAACCAAAATTCATTCAAAACGATTTTCCCTAATTCAATTTCAAAAAAAAAAAAAAAAATCAGCAACACAGAAGCTGCTGCTTCTTTCTCAAGCTCCCTTCTGCACTGCAGTAGCAGTATACCAGCAACACCTATCATCAAAACAGATTCATTCACCATGTCTATTTAGGCACAAATTCTTCAACAACGTTTTTCCCAGATTTTTTTTTTTTAAAAAAAAGCAAAACAGTAGCTGCTGCTTCTTCATTTCTACCCCTGCTGCTACTTCTTCAATTCTTCCCCTGCTGCTGCTTCTTCAAAAGAGTAGTTTGAACAGTTTGAACACCCAAACAGGGAGCTACACCTTCTTCAAAAGACTGAATTTCATTTTCAGCTCCTCCCTGCTCCATTCTTCCCTAAACAGAACACTGACCATATTTTGAAGTTAGGCACTTCAAATGCACAAGAAAAACACACACAACACCATCAATCACACATACACAATTTCACCAAAACCTCCCCTGTTTTAGTACGCAAAACAGATCAACTAATCAAACCCTAGAGCAAAATAATCAACATGCAATCAACATCCACCAACAACACAAGCTTAATACAACAACAAACAACAACACAACAACAAATTTAACACAAAAAACACAAGAAATCGTCATTTTGATTTCGTTTAAAAAAAACGCAAAACCCTAAGTCGCAAATAACATCATCATTTGGGCAAAAAATTCAAAATTTATATCTAATTAACAAAAAAAACCATGAGTAATTAAGCATACCTCAAAAAAATGGCGGCTTTCGCTGTCATTTTCCCCAGAATCGAATTTTGTTGCTCATGTTCTTCGAGTTATGCGCAGCAAATATTTCCAGAAATGGAAAGAATTGAGGGGCAAAAGGGGGGAATAAAGAATAAGAAAGGGGAAAAAGAAAAGGGCTGACCCACGCATTTTTTTAATCGGGTGGGGCCCACTTTCAGTTAACCAAGGTACTGAATTCTAAACTAAAGGTACTGAATTCTTAGGCTGAATTAATTTTTTTTGCCGGAATTCTTAACTCAGTACCCAAAAGCAAAGCAAAAAAAATTAAGTACCTAAACGGTGAAAAGAAGTAGAATTGAGTACCTGAATTTGTGCTTAACTCTAATTTTATTAAAAAACGATCTGTTTAAGTGTAACTTTAACTATTTTTATGGTAACTTTAACTACTTAAAGGGTAACTTTTAATTTGTCGTTGGTTTGAATTTTATTTTAATGTGTTATTTCTTATAGCTACGGATTACATACTATAAAAACTAATATAATTAATCTAATAAATTATAAGTTTTTTGTAAGATAAAATTTATTAGGATAAATGTAATCTAATAATCCCACCTTTAATCGGTCTTCCACAAACAATCCCACCTTTGAAATTCCAGAAACAATCCCACTTTTAACATGGATCTTCCATTAACGATCCTTTTGACCTATTACCGGTTAAACCGGCCAAATTTTTTTATTTTTTTAATTCTTCTCCTCCCACCTCCCTCCATGTTTACCACCTGAGCTGCCACCCAAACCACTACCTCCTCAACTCCTCACTCCTTACCAGCCACCAGTCGCCCAGCACCAAGCGCTACCCTCACAAAACCCCACCAGCAACCCCCTAACACCCACACACTCCTCCACCAGCAACCCCCTAACACCCACACACTCCTCCACCAGCAACCCTCTAACACCCACGCACTCCTCTACCAGCAACCCCCTAACACCCACGCATTCCTCCACCAACCATGACTTCTTTCGCCGCGGCAAGTTTATTCCACCATCCCAACCATTTCCCCTGGCTGCAGCCCCCACCCCCGCCCTCACCTTAGCTGAAACTCGACCCCATTTTAAACCCTAACCCCCACATGAATTGAACATCACCACCCAAAACCATATTTCGCGTGTGAAATTGTACGGTATGAATGAAATTGAATCAATCCAACTGCCATGATTGAGCTTAAACCATTTATGAAAGCTGTTGAGGATCGTTGATGATGATGTGTGGATTGCGTGGTGATGATGCAGTGCACAGCCAAGAAGAAAGACGCGTGGTGATGATGATGCGTGGTGATAATTGAATCAATCATTCGCCGATTAGGGTTGTCGGGGAAGAGATGATGCCTGAGTTGGGTTGCCGGGGAAGGGATGCGGCAGTGGTTTTGGTTTTTTTTATTACTTTTGTTTTTTTTTTAATTGGAAAAAAAAATAGAATAAACCTATTAAACATCGACACGTGTCATAAAACCTAAGAAAACCGGTTACCAAAACAATCCAACCGGTCAGGGATCGTTATGGAAGATCCATGTTAAATGTGGGATTGTTTCTGGAATTTCAAAAGGTGAGATTGTTTATGGAAGACCGACTAAAGGTGAGATTATTATATTACATTTTTCCAATTTATTAATAAAAAATAATAACTTTTAACATAATTCTAACTCGTTTTATATTTAACATTTCCTTCAAAAAAAAGTACTTTTAACATAATTTTAACCCATTTTACAATAAATTAACGTACACCCACCTTTATGGAGAATTTATGAAAATCAAATTCTGATGCATAACCAAGATTGCTACTTTATTACAAACGAAAAATCAAAAGAAATCTATCATAAACTCCATACCAAAATCCACACGGTTTCTCGTTTCACCAAGAGATCTCAAAGGGGCGCTTATTATCATGAAAAGATCGTAGAAACCGCAACCCCGAATCTCATAACCCTAAAGTGCATAATCATCATCATCGTTGGTGTTGGCAATATTTGCGGATTTGTCCTCATTGGACTTCGCCTCATTCTTCTTCTTTAATTTCCAACATTCGGCTTTGATATGACCCTTCACATGATAATAGTTACAAACTTTTCCTTTACCAAAATTCTTATTCCCACCATGCATGAGCAACTAAAGCAATATTTTAAGTAGGATTAGTAGATTTATTAACCAACTTATTATCAATTAAATCTCTTTGGATTAAGGCATCCTTAACATCTTCCAAACTCAAATCATCTCTACCATACAATAAAGTATCTCGAAAGTGCTTATACGTAGGCGGTAAAGAACACAACAACCTAATAGCCATATCCTCATCATCGATCTCAACATCGATGTTTTTCAAATCCATTATAATAGAGAAGAATTCATCTAAATAAGACTTAAGCGATTTACCTTCTTCTAGATGAAGATCATAAAGTCTAGATTTGAGTAGTGGATGGTTGGTCACGTTCTTTGTCATATAAAGTGACTCCAACTTCAACCACAAACCCGCAAATCAAAGTCGTCTCCTTGACAAACTCTCTCAAAACATCATGAAAGAGACATAATTGAATTGCCGAAAGAGCCTTCAAATCGATCTCCTCCTACGTATCCTTTGTCATGCCCAAAGGCTTTTTGGATACACCTTCAAGAGCCTTGCGACAGCTACTTTGAACCAAGATGGCTTTCATCTTCAATTACCATAGGCCAAAATTCATTTGCCTATCAAATTTCTCAACGTCAAATTTCATTTTCATAATTTATTCAAACTAATCTATAAACACCTAAAACCTAAGACCTTAAAATCTGCTCTAGATACCACTTGTTAGGATATAAGGGTGTAATTGTGTTTGATTAATGCAGATCAGATCAATGAAAAATAAGAATGAGAAAAGCAATAAAGAAGATAAACAATGAACACAAGGACTTACGTGGTTCGATCAAATTAGACTTATATTCACGGGGAGATTCGAGAGCTTCTTCACTATAATGGAGAAAGAACGAGAGAATAATACAAGGAGTCTTAAATCTAAATGGCTCAAAAAGGTATGATATAATTTATTAACTAAATGGTCCTTTTATAACACAAGGAAACCCTAATAAAACCCTAAAAGTGTTCCCCAAGTATACCCAAATAGCCATCATAGAAAAGATATAATTTTAGGAAATTATCCCTAAAATAATTAAGCTAAAACTGGACCAAAAAACTATAATTTCGACTACGCATGGCCGTGCCTGGTCGCGTACGTCATTAGTATATTTCCAACAGCATTAGTTGATCATAAAACAGTCATAACTTTCTCGTTTCTGATCGGAATTGGGCATATACTATCGTTGGAAAGCACTTGAACTAAGTTATCTATCACCTACAACTTGAATCACCTCAAAATCACTTGTAGTTTGAGAGACATCTGCATTCAAAGTCAACACGACTAGATTTCGAGTCACAATTTAACACCAAATGCCGGAGATTCTAGTCGAAATTGTTAAAGTGGTAGTGCTTGTTAAAGTTTTTACAACTTTGTGGTAGTTCTTTAAAAAAAAAAATAGGTAGTTGTTTCCAAAACACGTACTTTAATTGGTAGTTGTTGACAAAATTTTCTTAAAAAAACAATTAAGGCAATTAGTTAAGAAGAGAGAGAGAGAGAGAGAGAGAAAAAGAGAGAGAAAAAAAAAAGAGTGAGTGAGTTACTAAAATTAGGGCAATTACCTTAGAAAAACACAATTAGCTTAGAAAAATACTTACTAAAATGCTAGAGAGAGAGAGAGAGCACTACGTTTTCCTAAGCTAATTTATGAAGATATAACAGTTTAGAGACATAGACTCGGAGAGAGAGATTACTTACGAAAGATCACTTAAGAGAGAGAGAGAGAGAGAGAGAGAGAAAGAGAAAGATACAAGCTGAACTATAGTATAATACCTTTTGATTTCTTCTGTACAAATGTGTATTATACAAAAGTTTTTAAATTTCCTTTTTTTTGGGGGGGGGGACAGGACAAAAAGTGTATCTTTCAATTTAGACAGTCGTTTTAAAATCAATTACAAAAATTCAAACAAAATACGATCTAAACATAATTCCACTTCAATTTTTTTAAAAAATCACTGTTTAGCTAAAATGAAAAAACTATTAAATATCTATTAAAAAACTATTAAAAAATCAAGGCAATTGTCTTAGAAGAGAGAGAGAAGGATCACTTAAAAAAAAAGGGCAATTAGCTTAGGAAAAGGCTTTCTAAAATGAGAGATAAAAACAGAGCGAGACCACTAAGGATAAACCACTTAAGAAAATCAGGGCAATTAGCTAATAATGAAGTGACCTATTAATAAACTATATAGAGAGAGAGAGGCCACTTACAAAAGTTCATTGAGTTAGACCACTTAAGAAAATCAGGGCAATTAGCTAATAATGAAGTGACCTATTAATAAACTATAGAGAGAGAGGGGCCACTTACAAAAGATCATTGAGATAGACCACTTAAGAAAATCAGGGCAATTAGCTAGTAATGAAGTGACCTATTAATAAACTATAGAGAGAGAGAGGCCACTTACAAAAGATCATTGAGATAGACCACTTAAGAAAGGTCACTTGCCATAAAAAAGGATAGACAACTTAAGAAAGATCACTTTTAAACAGATAGCTTAGGAAAAAGAGTTACAAAATGCTAAAAAGAGAGAGACACCACTTAAGAAAGGTCACTTAACATAAAATAGAATAGACAACTTAAGAAAGATTACTTATAAAAGAAATTAGCTTAGGAAAAAGAGTTACTAAATGTTAGAGAGAAAGATACCACTTAAGCTAGAAAGTTTTCAAAAAAATGAAAGATCGATCACTCAAGAACGAAAAAAGATCACTTAAGAAGAAGATTACATAAGAAAATCAAGAGACCACTTCAGTATTCAGTTCAGATAATCGGGCAATTAGCTTACGAGAGGGGCATGATAATCGGGCAAATTTATCATTACTTGCTTGGTTTAATACCTGCTGATGAAGGACCTAAGTACTTACAAGAGTTACAACTATATTTTTATAATACTCATTTTGAGGCTTGAGAGCTTCCTGAAATCAAGCAAGATATTATAGACATACTTATTTTATTTTTATTTTTTTGAGAAAAAAAAGCCAAATTCGTTTATTGCTCTCTCACTACAAATGACAATTATATTAAAAAAACAACTTTAATTCTTATCAAAACAAGGCTAAGTAATGTTCATACACTACATTCATTCATAATTACAAAATACAATTATCTATAAGATTAATTTCCATTCATATATACATATTTATAAAAACATTAACTTAAAAAAACTAAAAAACAAAAAACCCAGAAAAACCGAGAAAACGTTTACAAACTAAAACTCCAATTAGCACGCGCTCATTGCGCGCGTTAAACTCCTAGTTATGAATAAATGCACGAATTATTTCCATTGTAGTTATTGTCATCATTATAATCAGTACTTTTTTTTTTTTAGAAAACATTATCATCAATACTTGCATTAATAAGTATTAATTTTAGATTTGTTGAGATAGTTTAATGCCCTCTCTATAACAAATATTCATGCATGAGCAAACCATAAAATTGTAAATTTTGTAAAATTTTAAAACAAGCATAAAACAAGCCATTAAATCGTAAATTTTGTAAAAAACTAAGAACATGTTAAAAGTGGGTAGATAATTTGTCTCTATGAATATTTTTATAAATTAAAAATCAATTTTTTTATTTAATACACATTTAAAGTATTTACGATTAAATACATGACTTGACATGCATGAAAAGTCTTAGTGTGCCACTTTAAAACAATAAAAAGAGTAATTTATGATGAAAAATTATTCATTTTAGAATGCTTTATGGAGGTCTATTAATTTACTAGTATTTAAAGGATGATACTAAAACTTGATATCAAATTACATCTATATTATTACAACAGGTGGCTTAACATCTATCAAAATAAAATAATAATAATAATAAAAATAAAAAACAATGGAAAATATTTAAAAAGTGAATACTAAAAATAGTAATGTGCTTTGGTTAAAAAAAAAGTAATGTACTTCCTCTGTTTTTTTTATATTTGCAACACACTTTTTATCACGCTTATCGATGAGGTGATTAAACTAGGTAAACGAATGAATTAAGGGCTTGTTTGACATCGTTTTCTGTTTTCAGTTTTCTGTTTTTTTGAAAACAAAAAACCAAAAACAGGAAACAAGAAAAAGGTTTCCACTTTTCTGTTGTCAGTTTTCAAAATTATCATGATTTTAATAAGTTAAACTAATTTTTGTTTCATTATATGACTTATATCATATGAGTTTGAAAACCAAAAAACAGAAAACCACAGCAATGCCAAACGAACCCTAGCTATGAATTTTAAACAACATCAATTTATCCCTTTCTTCTTATAGGTGTTAAAATTTTGTAAATTAATTTATCCGTTTACCTAGTCTAATATTTTCCTTAACATGCGTGCCAATAAGGTGTGTTGCAACTAATTCCTAATGGCTACACCCCCTTGGAGCCATAACTACCTACCCCCCCCCGAAATTACAATAAAACCCTTACCCACACCCCACTAACCATGCAGTTACCACCCACTAACCACGGTAAATGCAAGTAACCGCCCATTCCTCACATTTATATACAAAAAAGGAAAAAAAATCGAAAACCTTCATTTCAAACCCATTTTCGTGAAATTCTCTCTTATCAAAACCAAAATTTCGCATGAAACTCACTGCAAATTGCTTCAAAATTACTGCACATTGCATCAAAACATCTAAAAATGTATGACATTCGAGATGAAGTTCGTCAGTTGCAACTAAATTCCGAAAAAGAAGAGTAAGAATTTGTTCATTTAAGTAGAATTTTGAGTGTAAACCCTAGATTTTATATTTTTTTTGCGTTTTGACATTCTAAAACAAAATCTATAATTACACTTATTTTTGTGCAAAATAGACATTCTAAAACAAAATCTATATTTGGTGGTATTTTTGTAGAAACGAAACAGATAAGAACACTTCGAAGGTTCCGTCGGGAAGACGGTTGTTGAACAAATGTTCATTTTCGTTAAATGTTCATTTTTATTTTGATAGATGTTCATTATGATATTAGTATATGATCATTTACATTCTTACCTTACATCTACTAGGGTTCATTCCTAAGAGAAGATTACCCTAATTTTGTTTATTATCTTTACATATTAATGAATGTTTACTAGTATTTAAACATATGTTTATTTGAATGTACATACGTACATGTTCATTCTCATATTGAAAATATCCACATAGATTATAATAATACATGTTTAACTTCATATTAAATTATATGCTCATGATCGTCATTTGAATATTATATTACATACATTTTAGCTCTAATTTTGATAGATGCTTATTCGAACTAGATACATATATATTCATTTGGATATGTGTATATTCACACATATATTAATGTATGTTCATTCACGTGTCAAAAAATGTTCAAAAATAAATCACATATTGTCAATTCATCATAAACCTTCGATGATTCTATTTTAAAATATGATTCTATTTCAAAAAATGTTCAAAAATAAATCACATATTGTCACTTACAGTATGGAGTTATATAATTCTTAATTGATTTTTTTTTCTAAATAAATGTGTATAAACAGTGATGATGATGATATTCCTATTCAATCAAGAGTGAATAAAATACAATTGATCCTCAACTCTTAAAAGATATAATAACAACAAGTGTCCCTGTTGAAAAAGACATGTCTGCAATTGCAAGGTATAATAATCATTTATAATAGATTATATGTTCATTTTGACACGATTTTTTTTTGAAATTCTTTTGATCCATATATATATGTTTATGATTGTTCATTTAAGTATACAAAAATGTTCATTTCTTTAACACTTTGATATAGATTCTTTTGGTTCATGTAACATAATTGAAAGATAATGTTCATTTATATATATATCTTCTTGAACATGTATATTTTGAATTTTGGTTAGAATATATATGTTCATGTTATTTGTGATAATTTGTTCATTTATATAAAACAGAATGTACATTTTTGTTTTGCCAATTGAACATTCATTAAATTTGTAATATCAATATAATGTTTATGCAAATATATATTGATATACAAATACAATATATATTGCAGTGATGTTCTATATAGAGTGAAACACACGTTGCAATAATTTAGAGATGGAAACTCTGAGCCTATATTTATACGGGAGATAATGCCATCAATTATATTGAAAGATAAAAATGAACAGCATAATAATTGGTGGGAATCATATTTTGATAGAAATATGTTGAACCACAAGTAAGCTAATTTGACATATAGCATAATGATCATTTTCATACCAATGAATACACACATTGACATTGTAAATTGTTTGAATTACAGATAAACCAAATCAAGAAGTTGAGAATACAGTACATTTCTCAATTGATGCTATTTGGATTAAACAGAAGCTAGAGGCAATAGAAAAGGAGCAAGAAGATTTATGGAAGCTTAGATTACTAAAAATATTATTCTTTCGGATATTTGATCATTTATGGATTTCTAAATGATCAAGTTCATTAATATTCATATTTTTTTATTATAATATATATATATATATATATATATATATATATATATATATTACTGGAATGGAAATGTTCATTATCAAGAAGTCATATGTTCAATTACGTAACAATTATAACGAAATAAAATAAAATGTTCATAACCAAAAAGGCAAATGTTCAGTGTCAAATCAAAATATATTCAGTTACATATCACTTATCAGAAAAAAAAATTAAGCTCGAACAAATATATATTGTTTTAATCCAAATTTTTACTTATTATTATTTGCCAACATATTTGCTACATTAGTGTTAAAAAAAGCTAACAACCTATTATACTTAGAAGAAATATGTTGACTAGCTACCACGTTGAACACTTTGAACATCTCTTGGAACACTTGGAGGAACTTGAAAATTTCTTGGAACACTTGGACGAAATTGAACCTTATTTTCTTGGCACACTTAAAGAAACTTGGACATTACTTGGAGCACTTGAAGGAACTTGGCCTTTTCTTAGAGCACACACTTGGACAATACTAAACTCTTTCTTAAAAGCATATTCATTGTACCTTTCATAAGCTTCTTGTTCAGAATTAAAATCTTTAAAAAGTAACTCTGATTTAGTTCCTTCTTCATACAGAATTTCATCACTAGCACTCACTACATAAGTTTTTGAAAATGAACATAATCAATAACAAATATGTACAAATGCAAAACAGTACATATATAAATGATCATTAGCATTATCAATTTGATCAAAATAATAAAATAAAATAAGTATAAATATTTAAAATATAATTTAAACAACTATAACAGAACATTAGTTTGAATTATAATGATCATTTAGAATTATGAAATTGATCAAAAGTATAGCACTACTAAAAAACACAAAAACGTATATAAAAAATATAATCAATCACAGAAAACATCTACTTAATCACAATCAGCAATCATCAAACTAAAAACAGCAAACAAACGTGAATTTTAAATCATACTGATCGAAATAAGAGACAAAATTAATTAAAATAAAACTTCAATTCACTTGAATAATAACAACAAACCAAATTGAACTAAAACAGAGGCTAAATTGATTTAAAAAAACTTGAAGAATCGAATAAAATCAGCAAACAATTTAAAACAAAACAACTAACAAAATTGAATCAAACAATCGACCAGCAAGCATTAATCGAAATCAGAGACAAAATCGATCAAAATTGAACTTAAATTAAATTGAATAGTAACAGCAAACATTAATCAAAATTATAAAACAACTCACACTGATCAATGAATGAATCAAGCAATCGACCAGAAGTAGGAAGAATGACTTCACAATCACGATCAAATTCGGCAATCGAAGAATGCATCACTTCATTATCACAATCAATAGCTCCAATCAATGATTCATCCATGAATAAGAGGAAAAAAAGGTGATTGAAAGAGAAATAATGTTGAAGAAGAGAGAGAAATGAAAAAAAAAAACAAACAAAAAACAGAAAAATAGGTTTTGAATCATATATTTAAATTACTTGAGAGATAAGAAAAGAAAATAATAAGAAAAAAGAAAAAAAAAACAAAAACAAAGTAAAATGACGTAGTATAATGGGAGAGTAGGCAACATTGGCTAAAGGGGGTTCTGGGTGAAAAATTTCTATTGTTACTAGATAAAAACTGAGGAAGTACTAAACATTGGTTTATTGGGCTGAACACTCAACAAACCCGTAAACTGAAACCCAAATAGTAAAATAACCCAATAACACAATTTTCAATCAAGATTAAAAAATTTTCCATCAAAATCCAACCACCATGATTTTGCCACGTGTACACTTCTTGAATACACTGAATTCCAACACCACCTTCTCAACAAAACCCTAACACTTTAGCTTTCTTCATCGTCTGCTGCAATGGTGAGTTTCTCTCTCATCTTTCTCTCTCTTCCATTCATCTCTAACCCCAAAACCCTCAATTAATTCATGCTCTTTACAACTAATATTTTGTTAATTTTGGTTTTTGGGTGATGAATTAAACAGGGAAAAGGAACAGGGAGTTTTGGTAAGAGAAGGAACAAGACCCACACACTTTGTGTGCGATGTGGTCGCCGTAGTTTCCATCTTCAGAAGAGCCGTTGCTCTGCCTGTGCTTACCCCGCCGCTCGTACCAGGAAATGTATGCACTTTTTTTTTTCTATCTCTTATTTTAGATTCTGTAAATTTTGATTTTGTTTATTTGCTGGTTTTTTTAAGAAAAATGATTAAGATTTGAACTGGGTTTGTGATGTTTGGGAATGGGTAGATCTTGATTGTTTTGTTAGGTGATTATTTCTGTTTGCATTTTGATTATTATGTTAACCGTTTGATAATGGGTTATTGTTATTTTGGATTAATTGTTGATACTTATATTGATAACTTGCATAATTGTTTGATGATTTAATATATATTGCTGGGATTAATTTAGACCTACTTGACATTGCAATTGGTGGTCATTGTTTGTGTTTTTGTGTGGTTTAGACTTTGAGCATTAAGCTATTAATATGTTGGGTATTTCTTGTAGCTGCATATATATGTGTCGTGTCGATTGATAGGTTTTCATGGTTTTGATTAGTTGGTTTACTGCTGAAATTCTCTATTAATTTGGAGTGAGCTTGTATTGAATCGTGGTGTTGGATGTTTGTGGGGTGAGTTTAGATAACTGGAGTCAGAAGGCAATAAGGAGGAAGACAACCGGAACTGGACGTATGAGGTACCTCCGCAATGTTCCACGCCGTTTCAAGACCGGTTTTAGAGAGGGTATGTAGTTTATGCTTAAACGAGTAGCTTGTCTGTTTTGATTTTAGGGTTTATAATTGATGGTTGCTTTGCTTTGATTAGGTACTCAAGCAGCACCAAGGAAGCTAGGCGCAGCTGCATCAGCTTAAAGAGAGTGAAAGTTTCAGAGGGGTTAATTTGGGTACTGCAAGCATTTAACTCCATTTTTGAATCTTTGAAGTGTTTGATTAGCCTTTATTTTTTTTTTTTTTTTTTGAATTTGGAGACATTGTATTGTGATCAGAATGATACTATTGGATTTTTATTCTCTTTTCAATGTGTTGTTAGCTTAAAATTTTGAGGTTTAATGATGAGATTATTAGTAGTTTCAGATTTTGATATTTGGTGAAACGTATTATATTCTATTACTCCATATTGTTGTCATTGGTAAGGTTGATTTAGTTTGATACACTCCTTGGTTATCTCCCCTTGTGGATTGATTAGTTGTGCAATAATTTGGTGTTGATGTGGTGTGATTCCACCTGAGTATAGTGTAAGAAAAAATTGTTAAGTTTGCGTTATTGATTATTTATCATCTGTCATATTCTTTGATAAAGATCTTTGAAGATTAAACATTGTTTATCTCTTATTTGAGTATGATATATGAAATATACTTGGAAAATAATGTCTTACATTACTCTTTGGGTTGGATAAAATGATCATCGTTGGATTGGTTGGTGTTACGTTAGCATGCTACTCATACATTTTAAATGCTGGAATGTTTAGAATGTCATCCCATTCTCTGTGCTTGAAAATTGCCACATTTTGAAGATTTGGAAGATATAAGGTAGTTTTTGACCTAAAGAAGGCAACTTACTACGGAGGTTACACCTTAGAAGCATGTTTGAGTGCTGGCCTTCATTTCTTCAAAGCTACTCTGTTGTCATGGATTACATCGGAAGATTGGGGTTCCTCACTTGGTTGAGCTATACTTAGAACTGTGTATGTAACAGTTTGGACTTTGGAAAGGCTGAGAGGGATGGTAGATTAGTTCTGGACGGGGAAGAATATATATTTTTTGTCAGAAACAATATACTGGAGATTAGTACACCCTTGGTTATTTGCATTTTGATTTTACCTTAGTAAAAGGCTTTATGTAGTTAAATGATGCCATGACCTATATTTTTTGAATTAGAAATTATTGTATAGTAGATAGTAATGTACAATTTGCATTGTTATTCTGAGATGGTTTTGGAAATGTTTGCGTTGTAATTGGAGAAACATGTTTTACTGGTACTGATATTGTGGATGGGAATAGAATATCCGAAAGAATGATTGATGAAGAAGTGCATAATGTTTGAATTTTGATAATGGAAGAAACATATTTGCTGTCCTGATATTTGTAGAGCTACTTCAGGTAAAAATTAAATGAGAGCTTTGTGATGTGAAAATCCTTGTATGCCTAATATGATGAATGAAGTATACAGTGTTGGTAAATTTATCAAATGACAACTGATATATGAACAAGCATAGTGGAGTACTGAAGGTTTTAGGTGGGTTGTTTTGCAATTGTAGAACATTAAACTTTGATCTGTGGAATTATCTTCCTCTTATAGAATTGATCAGGATTTTGAAAAACCAACTATTATTGAGTATTGGTTGTACTATGTACTACTATGGTGTGGTATCTGATGTGAGTTCATCAGGTGTTTATGTTGGTGGCTAATTATCATTCATTAGGCTTCTATCGTGCAATATAGTTGTGGGATTCACTTCTCTATCTATGGCTTGTTGGGTGAACAATTGTATTCGAGTAGGAGTATCGTTATCACCTACGGGATCTTAAATATTAAGATAAAAATGTCTACTTGAACATCGACGTTTGGTTCAGCACATTTAAAAAATTTTCCGGCAATAAGGAGAAAATGAATCCCATATAGGAGCAGGAAACTGAATCTAGTGATCTACAAGGTTTCCGACAATGTATCTGGAACATTTTCAAAATTTACATTACACTTTTTAGTGCTGTAATCAGTGGCTTTCACTTACATTGCTGGGGACTGGAAAATTCTGTGGTTCATCTGAAACATCCTCAAAATTTACAGAATTCAGCAGTCCGATCAATGAAAGAACTGGGGACTCACTTTGTGCTGTGACACAAATTATAGACACAAACGGGCTAACTCTGTTCTTGTATGGCTTTCGGCACTCGGCAGATTTTTGCAGCGTTGAATTCACTGAACTTGTGTTTTTCTTCATGTAGCTGCGTGCTTAAAAACATGATCTAGCTCTGGAAATGCGTACAAAAGCACAAGTTGAAGGAGATCCACGACAAGCTGTTTCAGACTAACAGATGACTGCCAAGCACAAACAATATCAGAAAACTTGTGGTTGTGTGCTTGTGTCCTCTTGTCATATTGATGAAATAGGAACATGACATAAAAAGATTGTAATAAATTAATTACTTGTGCAGCTATTTTATGCTTAAATATTTCACACTGTTTATATATTTCATTCCATATTAAATAAAAACTTAAAATGCATCATATCATTCATATGAATCAGTAGATGTTTAATTCAAAATAAAACTCTACAAAAGCAGCAAAAATAACATCCATTGGAAAAGTACATATTTTCAAATGAACATTTAGCATATTAAAAGTGAACTTGAATTACAAACTCTTTTTGAATTATCATGAGTTGGACAACTCCTTTAAAAAAAATGATGTTTATTAAAAAAAGATTTTTTTTTTTACTTATAACATCACAAAATAGTCAAAATTGTTATTATAACACTACAAAAAAACCGAAAATTTGAATTTCACCACCACTTAATGGATTCTTGGAAGGTGGTTGTAGATTTTGTGGTAATATTTTTCTGAGCAAAAAAAAGAAGGAAAATTTGCAAATTGCAGCCATTTAAAGTTTGTATTTTGCAAATTGCAGCCATTTAAAAAAAAATTGCAAATTGTAGCCCAAAAGTTCGTATAAATTGTAAATTGCAGCCCAATTCAACTTTTTCATCGGTTACATGTCGAAAAATTTTCGGTTAAGGTTTTAGGGGCCATTTTACCCCTTAAGGTTCCGAATTGAGCTCGGAATTAGCAAAAAAATAACGTAAGTGTCTCATTTTTACAGTTTCCCACAAATCGATATATTTTTGTTACGCAAAACGAGGCACTTGCGTTATTTTTTTGCTAATTCCGAGCTCAATTCGGACCCTTAAGGGCTAAAATGGCCCCTAAAACCTTAACCGAAATTTTTTCGACATGTAAACCGATGAAAAAGTTGAATTGGGCTGCAATTTACAATTCATACGAACTTTTGGGCTGCAATTTGCAATTTTTTTTAAATGGCTGCAATTTGCAAAATACGAACTTTAAATGGCTGCAATTTGCAAATTTTCCAAAAAAGAACAACATAATTACATAAAGAGGTTGAAATATTTTGGGTTGACTAGCTAGCGCAACAGGTGGACCAGAATCCACCCAAAATTAGCGTTTTTATGACCCAAACTTGGGCCTAGCTTGAACTCTTGACCTAAAATGGGCCAATTTTGACCAACCACCCTCGATCCAATCCATGTTCATCTCTAGTGTCTATTGCCCATTTTTTGGTTGGTAAGGAGAAAGGATCTATCAGGCCGAAACCTCTCATAGATCCTTCCAGCCCGGGTTAGCGGGTTAGGCACTTTAAAAGTGTTGGGGAGGGGGAAGGGTTAGGAAATCCCCACCCTTAAGTATGGGGTTTGATCTCACAATCTCATGATTGTGAGATACAAACCTTACGACTAAACGTCTAAATCCAAATTATGCTCATGTCTAGTGCCTATAGCCCCTATACTGGCACATTTTTCGCATTAGGGCGTGTAGGATACTTCCAAAGGTGGAAAACACACACCGATTACAATATTAACACAATGAAGACCAAAACGTCCAAGATGGGTTGGTCGTTGGTGACCTGCCTAATGAAATACCTATGGTAAGTATGATCATATGACAGATAATCGAAATTGCGGCACACCTTCACCTTCTAAAAATTCCATCTTTTTGTTTGGGTCCTCAGATTCACTTTCCCCTCAAAATTCCAATCACACCCTTCTTAGTTGGCATCAATTCAATAAAGCCTGTCAAAAGTCGTCAAAACTGCCATAATCACGCTACACCCAAAAATAGAAAAATAAACTAATTTCACTTTTACAAAACATTAAAACGACACCGTTTACCACTGTTTCCGACATTATACTCTACACTAGTGTAAACCCACTGTACTAAGAAAAAATCAAAAACAGCAACCAACGTCTCTCAACTTTCATTTTCTCTCTCCTACTTTTCCGACCTTACTTTCTCTCCGATGTCTGCGCCGCCGCCGGAAGTTTCGCCGTTAATTCCGGCGGATAACGCGACGGGTCAAACGCCCCCTGCGCCGCCGTCGGGTGAAGCCGCCGCCATTCCGCCGGGACCACCCGCTGCTATTCCGCCGGAAAACGCGAATTCTTTTCCGTTGAACCCGTCAACGCCGTCTTCGGGAATGTCGAAGGAAACGTTGACTGCTTTGGTGGTTGGAATTGGGCTTGGAGGGTTAATTGTTTTGATTGCTGTGGGTATTTTCGTCTTTTTTTACAAGCGGAGGAAGCGGAAGCAGGCGGAGGAAGATCAGTTGATGTTGCCTATTAAACGTATGATTTTACTAATTGTTGGTTTAATTAATAGAATGTGATATTTGTTTGTTTTTAATTTTAGTAATTTTAGAATTTTTTGTATTAATTGATTTTTTCTTGTTGTTTAATTGTATGAAATTGTCGTTATTAATGGCTGCTCTGACGGATTTATAAGTGTTATTAATTAAATAATTGTCAAGGGTTGTTTGGTTAGGTATGTGTTTGGTTTAATTTAATTATTAATTAATTTGATGTTTGAATTTGTACATGAAGGACTTTGATGGTGGGTTTTGCATATGGAGGTTTATATTTGAGGGTGGTGGTGGTATTTGTGAATGTAAATTCGAGTGATTTGGTGATTTGAACGTAGTTAAACTTAACTGGTTATAAAGGCGGAGTGTGATCCAAATTTAGTAACTTTTCGAGATCTGTTATTGAAGACATTATATATGGGTTTTGATGTCTTTGTTATATGAGATGTGTTAATGAAGAATTTGGCATGGGAGATTCCATGAGATTAGTGTTTCAACATTGATTGATTGATATAGGGGTTACTTCGTCTTCACAGTCCCGTCTGCTGTTACCATCACGCACTCTTGTTTTCTGGACTGAAGTCATGTGTCCTTCTTTGTTCTTACACGGTTCATAGACTGCAGAAGGAGTAACTACATAAATGCTACACTGGTGCAAGTTTATGAGGTTTAGCAGCATAGTATTGCATTACAAATTTACCCAATCTTATAAAGTAGGAACTTGACATCAGATCCTTTGACTCAAGGGGGGAAGGGAACTTATGGGAGTTTCTTTTGTGACTGACAAATTGATTAGGAAATTCCAATTCATGTTGTAATCTGAAGCCATTGAGTTCTGAAGCACTGATTTACTCTTTGTGATTGATAGCTCTGTTCTACGCTGTTACTTTCCCGTCCCTAATATGCAAGTTCATTGTAAAGAAAAGTAGAAATCCTTCACTTTGACATTGTGTTTAATTGAGGCCTTCAGGATTAAGGATAGAGGAGTTTCTGTGGTTTCTTCTAGTGATTGTATGTTATAATGATATGCTCCTCTCACCTATGTACTGTTTATCATCTGGTGACTGTATTTATGATTAGCGTTACTGTAATGATTTTTTTCTAGGCTTTAGTTGTCACATAAATTGACACTGTGACACCAGCTCTTCTTATCGTATCTCCTCTTGTCTGTCTCGCCTTCCATATATACAAATCCCTAAGTATTTTTCATTGTGATTTATTCTTATAAATTTTTTTAGAGCATGCCATTTCATATTTATGGTGAAGTGCATTGCAGTTTCACTCTCCAATAACTAAGGGGCAAATGGTTGTTTTATTGTGCTTTACATGAGGGGGCTATCTCATCTTCTTTTGTTTCCCTTTTCTTTCTTTCTTTTTTTTCTTTTTTCTTTTTTTTTTTTTTTTTTTTTTACATGCTGCTCTCCCAAGCTTATCATACTGTTCACTATTTCCAGATAAACCTAGTGGTGGACAGGCCCAACAGTTACAGCACAATATGCCTCCGTCTATGAATAATATACAGTCGCCACAACCCCAAGGTGCTGTAGTACCAATACCTCCATCTTCAAGTAGCAGCTTGGGCTCTGATAAGTCACATCCAGCACAACCTCCTGGGCAGTCATTGTCCTCACTGCCCTTCCCTAATGGCACATTTACTTATGAAGAATTAGTATTGGCTACAGACAACTTTTCAAGTGCCAATCTTCTTGGTCAAGGGGGTTTTGGATATGTCCATAAGGGTCTCCTGCCTAACGGGAAAGAGATTGCAGTCAAACAGTTGAAATCTGGAAGTGTCCAGGGGGAGCGTGAGTTCCAGGCTGAGGTCGAAACGATTAGTCGTGTTCATCACAGGCATCTTGTTTCACTTGTTGGGCATTGCATTTCTGGAGAACAACGAATGCTTGTGTACGAGTTCATTTCAAACAAGACCTTGGATTTCCATTTGCATGGTATGTTCTTGTTTGGCATCTAACCTATGAAATTATTTTCAAGCATGCAATTTCAACATTGATTCTGTTTTTACATTTTAAGGCTTGCTTTTGGACTTATGTTCTACAGCACGATTAAATTGGATATTTTGTCAATTTTTTTGATTGGGTGAAAACCTGCTGAACCAAGTATTAAGGAGAACTTTGTCTTTACTCATGAATATCTAGCAGTCTGAGCCTTGCAGCGTTCTTCCTAAGTTTTTAACTTTTTTTGGGCTTGAGTAGGTTTGGGTATTAATTCTAGTTTCTAAATTGCATTCAAGAAAATAAAGAAAATTTGCAATTTTTACTGTGAAGTATGTCTAGACCTAATCTTGTCAAGTTTTACTATGAAATATGTCTAGACCTAATCTTGTTTTCGTAAAGATCGATTGAACTTTAGATTAATGTATTGGCCTTTTCGTTTTAACATTGATTGAAATCATGGTTACTTTAGTTGGCTCATGAACTTATTTGGTCATGTTATGGAGTAAATTAGTAATGATATTTCAATGACATCTAACCAAATTTTCTATTGGTGTAAAACTGGTTGTAATGTATTTTTTTTTTAAATGTGGGATTTTTGTTGTTTTTCAAGGTCTCTCATCTGAACAATGAGGGTTCATGATTTAACTTTTTACAAGTAGTAAAAAACTTGTGATTTCTCATGTCATGTTATAATGGAGTCTTGTGGTGTTGTAGAAGCAAAACCACCCATGAATTGGGCAACAAGGCTGAAAATTGCTATTGGTGCTGCGAAAGGATTGGCATATCTTCATGAAGACTGTGAGTTCCTTGTTGCTCGTATAATCATTTGGAAGGATCCTGATTTTGTCTCAAAGGGTTGTTGACTTTTGGCTAGTTTATTTTGTATACAGGTCATCCAAAAATCATTCATCGAGATATCAAGGCATCAAATATTCTTATTGATGAGGAGTTTGAAGCCAAGGTCAGGAATTTCATGCAATTTAATACTGTATTGTATTTTGGTAAATTTAAGTTGAATTGTTGGATGTGATGTATTTGTGAGAATATGATTCAGACTTATTCATGTGGTTCTGAAGTGCTGATTAGATTATGTACTTTTATGCTCCCAGGTTGCAGACTTTGGACTTGCAAAGTTTTCTTTTGACACAGACACTCATGTGTCCACCAGGGTTATGGGAACTTTTGGGTAAGATAAGTAATACGCCGTCTGAAATCTCCCTGTTGAGATTTTAATTACATCAGTGACTAACTTGTTGAGGTGATCTGCAGTTACTTGGCTCCGGAATATGCCTCAAGCGGGAAACTCACTGAAAAATCAGATGTCTTTTCTTTTGGGGTTGTGCTTCTGGAATTGATTACAGGACGTAGACCTGTTGATAAAGCTCGTCCCTTCATGGATGATAGCATGGTTGAATGGGTGAGCTTTCGTTGTCTAATCTCACAAGGTCTCTTAGGCTGTAGGTATTAACAAGTCTTGCACTCCAATGCTACAGTTTTTGAAGGTTTTTAATGTTGAATTTGTAGGCAAGGCCATTGCTGTCACAAGCCTTAGAAGGTGGAAGCTTTCAGGAACTTGTTGATACAAGATTGGATGACTACAATTCTACTGAGATGGCTTCCATGATTGCTTGTGCTGCTGTATGTGTTCGTAGCTCTGCAAGACGACGGCCGCAAATGAGTCAGGTAACTGGCTGAGGATTGAGAATAGAGTTGCTATTGGGAAAATACGTATAATATCCGTCTGCAGATTTAATATTCTGCCTCAAATTTGTGTTGATTTTATTGATATGTTCCATGATTAGGTTTCCAATATGGTTGATTTATTACAACTCCTTGAGCTGATAGTCTGAAACTGCATCTTTCAATTCTTAAGTCCATCCTTCATTTAATGCAGGTTGTAAGAGCTCTGGAAGGGAACTTGTCTGTCGAGGATCTGTTGAAAGAAGTTCCACCAGACAACAGAGCATTCCACGGAAGCACAGATTATGACTCTAGTGCCCAATACAAGGAGGATTTAAAGAAATTCAGGAAACTAGCACTTGAAAGCCAAGAGCAAAGCACTGGCGAGTACAGCGTATTCACCAACGAGCATGGTGTACCCCCATCAACCTCGAGTACTGAGAATCAACTTGATACCCAGGAGGTCGAAACTGGGAAATCTAAAACAGGAACCACAAGTGTTCTTGAAATTCCTGTAGAGTGAATAGATTAACCTTTGGACTTTATTAATGTAAGCTTGATTCATTCTTTAAGATGCTTCATTTAGTAATATTGGTGTCAAATAGAGTTAGGTGTACAAAGTTTTTGTCGATTAGTCCTACTATCATTAACTTAATATTGGCATAGGTCACTGTAAATGTTCACTTGTTCAGATACACGAGCTTGAGACTAACTAGTCCATTTTTATTTTTTACCATACATGAACTAGCCAAAAGTTTGCCATACCTTTACGCATTTTCGCCGTTTGGAGTTGCTAAACAATAATTTACTTGTTTTTGGTTAGTGTATTTGTTCATCATATAGTTCTTAAAAATTCTGAAATACAAATAAATATTTATCCTACCATCAAAACTTCCTTACAAGATATATTCCTGTAAGTTATTAATCATTAACTGTTATTTTCCTGTTTATACTATATGCAATATGCAAAGAAGTGTAATTTCTAGCCCTAATTATCTCATTGATTCTTGGCTTATTGGGTTTTAAAGTTGGCTAATAATGTTGTGAATTCTAGCCTAATTGTTTCTGTTACTGTGTTACATAATAATTTTTGTTTGAAGCATAATTGATTATGATCATACTAGAATTTGTACTGATGACTTGTAGTCATTTTAGAGCAATGGAGATGTACTTTATGCCCTACAAAATACAAAAAAAAGTTGTCATGGTACATATATAAAAATTTGTACTGATGACTTCACCAAAAAAAATTATAAAAATTTGGGTAGATTTTAGCGTTTTGACTGATGCTAATTAGTTGCTTATTTGTGCTTAAGTCGTGGTTTTGTTAGAGATATGAGATACCATGTAAATATGTAATATAATCAATATTGATAAATGTATTTGAGTAAATCAATATATTTCCGTATTAATAGTAGAAGAATATATAATATCTCTAGGATTATTTAGGTTAAGATATGATTCAAGGAGTAATATCTGTAGGATATCCGGTAATATTTTCTTATACTAATAATCAAGATATTGTAATTATATTTTTTGATATTGATAAATCTGATCTCTGACATGGCTGATCACGGTTTATGTTCATCTCTTGGCTTTGCATATATTGGACTGAATATTATATAGTCTTTTTCGAGTTCTTCCATTAATTTTTAGCAGTATTGCCTACTTTATGATAAGTAAGTTAAGTAACCCTTGATGATGATAATGCAACTCATGTCCCTGCATTCCTTTAATACCTTTTCTAGTTCTTCATGTTTTCTTTTTAGTCCAGGGTAATTACAGTACACAACTGACAGTATGTGTGCTTCCTTAGGAATTGTGTTCCATATGCTTAGGAAGTTTGAAAGCAAGAGAAGGCCGAGAACTGTCCACAGCAGAGTGCTCCCACGCCTTCCATTACAGCTGCATTGCCTACAATGCTCAACATGGTAATCGCGTCTGCCCAACATGTGGCTCCTATTGGAAAAACCCCAACAGGGTGCCAACATGACAGTAAAAGCCTTTTCTGAATATCCTGCAATAGGCAGGTCAGACCAGTCTGAGTCCTTTGCTGTCTTTGTTGGAATCCAGGTACCTCCTTTGTTTCTAGAAGCCTCTGACAACACGGAAGAAAGGGCCCCAATTGATCTCATTGCAGTCCTTGATGTGAGTGGAAGTATGAGGTGAGAGGAATACAACAGATGATGGCGAATGAGAGGGTGTACAAAGATACAGGGAAGGCTTATATCAAATCAAGGATAGTCTCTCATTGTTATCAGAGAGCCTCAACTCAAGCTGTGCAGTTACAGTGTAAACCCCCTAAACTTGTAGGTGAGTGTAGTTCAAATTATCAAACATCCAACATGAAGAAAATGTTGAAAAAGTCGCGGGCAATAAGTATTGTACGTTTGATTCTGGTTGAATAACATAACACTTTTAGAGTTTGATTTCGGTTTGATCTTTGTACGTTTGATATTAACTTTGTATGTTTGCTTGGTAACACATTCTATGTTCTTGTCGTCTTATCATAACAGCTACTACTTTTGTGTTTCAATTATGCAGATGTCACCCCTTTCTAATAGTAAAATCATCTTTGAGTAGACTTTGACTTACAATAAGTATTGTCAGTATGCCTTTATTCAAGATTTTGCCGTTAAAATTTAAGAGCTTATCTTGGTTATGTGCATCTATTGTGTAAAAAAGAGAGGGGGGTAATTGGAAAAATTCAAATGCTTAGCTTGTTGCTACAAAATTCCCCTACAAAACATTAGTAAAATGATTTTAAAAAATATATTTTTTAATCTCAGTCAGCGAAAATTCTGTTTCTAGATGCCTCTTATGTACTGTAACTCTGTAAGTATTTGACCTACAAGTATAGGAGGTGGACTTTGGATTTATTAAATATTCATGACTATTAATCGTGGACTGGTGTTTAGTAGACAATGTACATAGTATGATTTGTATCCAAAATTTAGTTATAGCTTAGTAACACTTATTTGCAAGGTTTGTTTAGGACAACTGTAAACTACTCCGTATTCTTTAGTCTATTACAGTGTGCAGTATACTACGATCTGAGCTATTTGCATTGCACAGCACAAACTTCTCCTCTTATTGCTACCAGGTTTTAAGATGGACCTTTTTTTTTTGCACACATGTAACAGTCTGTATGTATGTTATTAATCTTATTATTATCAAATGATCTACGATCCATTTTTTTTTACTAGGAGAGATCTTCGATGGAACTGGCCTCTACACGCCCATCAAATCATTATTGATCATATTAGTCTATATAGTAATAACAAGATTAGATGGCTCTGCTGTCATATGAAATAAACTCGTAGTTGATTTCTTTTGTTTATTTCAAACTATAGCTGACTTTGTCTACTTGTTATCACTTCACACCATTATTCTAGAATTCCAGTCAACTGTCAATGATGTTGAATTGTATAAAAGAAAAAACACAAAAAGAAGAAGCAATTAAAGACTTCATGATCAACTGTATGATTTGAAGAAGCAAGCAACCATGACATTTCTTGAAAAAATGATGGTATTCAGGATTTTCCTAGTGTTTCAACTATGCTATCTTGGTTATTCAGAGCCCCAATTTGTAAGCTCTTTCTGTATACAAAAGGGTGGCTCTTATAGTAAGAATAGCCTGTATCAGGATAATCTAAGTCTCGTTTTCAGCAATCTAACTTCTGCTGCATCAATTAAAGGCTTCGCTAACTTCACTGCTGATGAAGGCGTTGACAAAGTATATGCTGTCTTCTACTGCAGAGGAGACCTGAACTTCTCAGACTGCAGCAACTGTGTAGAAACTGCAACATCTAGAATTGTTTATGAATGCCCCAATGAGAAAGAAGCAATAGTTTATTTTGAAGAATGTACACTTCGTTATGCCAATCGCTCTATATTCTCCCTAGAGGAGGAAGATCCAAATGATTGGTCTTTCAGTGAAGCTATGGTTTCTGATAAAGATCAGTTCAACGATGTACTTACAGCAGCGATGAGTGGCCCTATGAATCAGGCTGCTTATAATAGTTCCAAACGAGGTTTTTCTACTGGTGCTACTACAAACTCTTCTGCAAATCAGACTGTATATTGCCTTGCACAATGTACTCCGGACATTCTTGGCAGCCCATGCCACAAATGCCTCCTTGCAGCACTTGGTAACCTTATCGATGAGGGGAGAACAAAGATGAGTCTTTTTATGCCAAGTTGTCAGGTTATGTATTCTCTTGCTCCTTTCTTCAGTATTAAACAGGAGCCAAATTCTTCGCCGAATGATCCTGGTCTCAAATCTCCTGCAGGTGCACCGTCTTCTCTAGTCCCCCCTCCTTCCGGTAAGTAAATCACCAATCTGCACTAAATTCTTACTGCTTTTATTACTGTAATCAACCACAATAGAATAATTCTTAATTTTTTTTTTTTTGTTGGCGGGCAGGAAATAGTAAAACATACATAGCTGTAGGAGTCAGTGCTGCTTTAGGATTGTGTATTATGCTTTTTGCTCTATGGTTTTGGTTGTGTAAGAGAAGGGTGACTATGAAACGCGAAAAAACCCAACAGATTTCACATAATGTGCAGAGCACATTTACTTATGAAGAGCTAGCTTTGGCAACAAATAACTTTTCAAGTGCCAATGTTCTTGGTCAAGGTGGTTTTGGATTTGTTTACAAAGGAGTCCTGCCTAATGGTATAGAAGTCGCAGTCAAACAGTTGAAAACTGGAAGTGCACAGGGGGAGCGCGAGTTTCAGGCAGAAGTTGAAATTATTAGTCTTGTGCATCATAGACATTTGGTTTCGCTTGTTGGATATTGTATTTCTGGAGATCAGCGATTGCTTGTGTACGAGTTCATTCCCAACAAGACCATGGAATTCCATTTACATGGTAAGTTTTTGCCTAATGGTCATCTTTGATTACACTGACTGTATATCTAGAAAATTAGTACTATGATCAAGACAACAAATTCCAAGAAAATTGGGGGAGAATTCAATGAAATGTTTCAGCATATCTTCAGTATCTTATTTCCAATATTTCAGGACCTAATTTATTGGATTTGACAATTTTGTAGGAGATGAAATTCCATCCATGAATTGGCAAACAAGGTTGAAAATTGCTTTAGGTGCAGCGAAAGGATTGACATATCTTCATGAGGAATGTATGTTACTTAGTAGACCTTAACTTCTTGTATTCATTTTTAAAATGTTAGTCCCTTTTCCTCATGGACATTAGATGAGTAAAAATCGATGTTTGGCTTTAAAAATGTGTCTGCAGGTTATCCAAAAATCATTCACCGAGATATCAAGGCAGCAAATATACTTATAGATGACGAGTTTAATGCTAAGGTCCAAATTTCTTCCTAGCTGATTAATGAACTGAATTTTTTATTTAACTCTCCTGGTTGTACTTTTGACAGCTTCAAGATGGTATGTTCATCCTGTGTGATTATAGTAATTTTATTATGTTTTTCTTTATTTGTTAGCTGTTTAACAATCCTAAGAACTCACCATACTATAAGACTAAAACAAGCTAGGCAAAGGCCTTAAAAAATTCTCTACGCGTAATGAAACCAATTTATATACATGTTCTGTTTTCTTTGGAACTTGTAATATATGCTATATTAGTCTGTACAAATGTTGACTGAGCTCTGAGTTTCTGCTGCCAAACGATCCAAACTGTCCTGTTCTTTTCGTGCCAAAGATAATGAACAACAATTTCTGCCTGCTGTAATTGCATATCAATTTTTCCTTCTGAAAGTTGTTATCTGCTAGAAATTAACTTCAGATTACTTGGGATAGAGCATCCTTGCTTCAACACCACACCATATCATCATAATATACAATGCACCGCTTTTTATACTATCAGTCTAAATATAAGTTAGTACTCGTTATTAAATTTGACTTTCCCTATCATCAGCACATACACCAATTTATGCATCTTGTCCCTAATCATCAGTCTACCCTTCACAGCAATCCAAAGCGCGAACCTGTGTGTAGGGACTGCCAATCTGGACTAATCTGATCCTAGAAACATTCTGCTTCATCCCATATTTTGCTTCTGATTCATCTGACTCACTTTATTTGCAGTATACACATCTATTTTTTTTCCACTGATGTGAAATTGCATGTTCTTCCTCTTTCCAGGTTGCAGACTTTGGACTTGCAAAGTTTTTCTTAGACACAGATACTCATGTCTCTACTAGAGTTGTGGGAACTTTTGGGTAAGATTGATACTTTACCACTTAATTTTTCTCTGTTCATGTACTCATACATGTTAAGAATATAATCAGCTAATGTTATTGTAATTGCAGTTACCTAGCTCCAGAGTATGCTGCAAGTGGGAAACTTACTGAAAAGTCAGATGTATTTTCCTTTGGAGTTGTGCTTCTGGAATTGATTACAGGACGTAGACCTGTTGACAGATTTCGTCGCTTTAAGGATGATGGCATGGTCGAATGGGTGAGGTTATCATGAATCTTTTTAGACCATCATCTTATGCAACCTTTAAGAATTTCTTTCAGTACGATCTTTAATACATGGCTTAAAGACACTCGTAAACCTGTTTGTTCATGTTGAACTTGTAGGCCAGACCCTTGCTTAAACAAGCCCTAGAAGGTGGAAGATTTAGTGACGTCGTTGATCCAAGATTAGAAGAATACAGTCCCATTGAGATGGCACAAATGATTGCTTGTGCAGCAGCATGTGTTCGCATCTCTGCAAGACAACGGCCTCAAATGAGTCAGGTACATGTTGCTTCATATCTTTAATCATGTCGGATTGCTACAATGTGACAACTAACTTCATACAGGTTTTTTAAAACCTTGTACTTATATTTGATCTGTTTATTTGGTTGATGCAGGTATTACAAACTCTAGAAGGGAACTTATCAGCTGAAGATCTTCTGAAAGAAAGCACAACAGATAATGATATGTTCAACAAAATTTCTGACGACGGCTCTAGTAGCCAGCATAAGGAGGATTTACATAAACTTGGGAAGTTAGCTCTACAAAGCCATGCTCAAAGTACTGATAAGTTCAGTGCTAGCACTAGCGAGCTCGTATCTACCTCGAGTACTGATAACCAACAAGATACCCTGGAGTTATAGAAATTGAATACTAAGAAACAGGAATGATAAAATTTCTGTTGAATGAATGAATTTACCTTTGGATTTCATCAAAAGAGTGCTTAATTCCCTTAAAGTACTCCAAGACCAATTATTAAACAACCTTTATTGCTAAAACATTTTTCCTTTCTAAATTATATGACACTATTTTGTTTTCTTAATCTCTTTGAACATGTGAAAAGTGAGTTATTATAGGATGAACTACTATTTCTGTTCAGAGTTCGTGTTTTCTCAAGTTCTTCATCAGATCAACAATGTTTAAATAAAAAGTAATGAGAGGGAAGGGTAGCAAATTGTTTTCCTTTCCTTTTAATAAATGAAACTCTTCCAATGTTGAGCTCACTTTCTTCCATTTCTTTACCATGGTTGTATCATAAATTGATGACATTGTAGAAGATCTTAATTTGTCTGAACTTATTTAACTTTCTTTTATTTGAAATAAAGCTAAAAAAATCGTACCAAACAGACCTTGTGTCAATATAATTTTAGGAGCACTTTTTGTAGTAGAGATACGGGGGATATTGCCTTAACTAGCACCCTAGACATAAATGAATAAATGATACATCATTAAATTCAACTCTCTAAGGTAGCTCCATATCCATTCACAAAGTTCTCCCCAGTTATTGTAAGGGTAAGTTTATTACTCCCTCCGTGTTTTAACAAGTGTTACACTTTGACCAAACATGCATGCCGATACATGATTTTGACCATTAATTTATCTAAGGCAAAAGTTAATGAGCGCCCTCGGGACGTTAGATAAGAGAATTAAAAGTGGAAATATTAGAGTAAAATTAACATTAATTACACCGAACGACGCGTGATTTTGTCATGCATTCCTAATTTAATATCATTTCAACCAATATAATTATTCCTTATCTAACGCCTCAGGGCGCTCGTTAGCAAGATCCTTTATCTAATTATATGTTGGTAAAATTATAAGAAAAATTTATATTATGATAGTATACATTATAATGAATCCATCAATGTATGCAATAACATTTGTTTATTATATATTTGTAAATTAATCAAGTCAAAATCAATATATAAATAATGTAAAAAGTCAAACTGTATCACTTATTAAAACACAGAGGAAGTATTGCAAGTCTTGAGCAAATGGGAAGGTTTGGCACCTCGATGTCGGCTCTTCGCCATCTGGGAGTCTCAACATTAGTCTTGCTCAAGATTCTTGCAATAAAATCATCAAAGACTCATGTGAGTTTTGCATTGATTTTGAAAAATCAAAACTCATGTCAAGACTTTGCATGGTAAACAAATGCTGCAATATTTGGTTGGAGTTCAATCAAAACTTGCCACATCACCAGCCAAAAGTGATGGCAATTCGATCCCAACGGCTAGTTTGCATGTAATTTGATTAATAATACTTACAAATTTTTTTAAAAAAATAATTAATGATATTTTATATAGTGAGTCTGGAGTGAGTCTTGAGATAATGTGTGAATCTGGAGAAAGTCTTATATAAATTTAAATAATAAAAAAGTTATAGAAAGTTGATGTGACAGATAGAATCTGGAGAATAAGTCTAGGTCTGAGATAAACTCACCCTAAGTCCACATACCAAAATAAGTGCACCTTCTTAGTTGTGAGTAGGCATGTTCAATCACATATCTGAACCAAAATGTGATTTCGGTTCAAATATCCGAATACTTGAATATCGGAAACTGATATTCGAATCCGATTTGAAAATTTCGGATATCTTATATCCAAAATCATTCGGATTGCTTCGGATATCCATTATTCAATATTAATTAAAATTGATTATGATTATTTTCTTAATTACATTAATTTTATTGTTTTTTAATCGCTAAGTTGTACAATCTATTTCAACAAAATAAAAGAAAATATATTAAGAATATTATAATGAGTTAATAACACATGGTCAGTTTCATATGGACATTTAAAAAATTTATAACTTCATATATTTCACTATTTTAGCCTTTATTTTTCTGATGTTGATGTAGATATCTAATATCCAACATCCAATATCCGAAGTTTTGGGATATGTTTCGGATAAATGATAACCAAAATCTTGAAAATCAATATCCAAATCTGCATCTGACATCCAATTCAAAATAAAACTCAGATCGGATCTAAAAATACGGATCGATTGCGGATTAAAATGTCGAATTCACAGATAGTTTTGTAGCCGTCTAGTTGTGAGTTGAGAAAATCATTAGGTATTCTCATTTCTTAGGTACATAATAGATGCTTTGACTATGTATCAGAAATAGCTAACCAAAATTATTATTAGTATGACTTGAAAAAAATTAGTGGGAATAATTTCATTATATTTCATGATACATAAGGTTAAAAAGTAACTCTCGTAAAGTTTCAACGTCTCCATCAAAGAAAATCAATAAAATTGTTTTCAATGTGGAGTTTATAATTGATTTCCATCAAAGCAACAACGTACTCCAAGTGGGATTATGTAGGACTACTCCTTCAGACCTTCACAAGCATCGATCATCTCTATTAATTGCTGTCCAATTAAAAATATCGTACCTAACGTTATCCTTCATGTCCCACCTTCAAATTTATCAATAAATGGTAAGTGTACAATAATGTTAGCTCTTAGGGTCTGTTCTCATTGATTGGACTCAACTGAATGGACTCAACTGAACTGAAATGAATATATTTTATAAGAGAAGGAAATTAGGAGCTGAATTGAACTAAATTGAACTAAACTTATTAGAGTTTAACTGAACTGAACTGAACTGAAAATAATCGTATGAGAACAGACTCTTAGTGTATGCAAGACTTGGTCTTAATATCTACACCACTTCCTCTCATTGTGATTTTCATGTTTTCTTGATCTTTCTTTAGCTCTTCTACTTTTACTCCATATCATTTTAGTAAGCAATGAGCTCCTCTAGCTTCATACACGTACCGAAAACGGAAGCCGAGCTAACCCAACTAAAGAACTCCCTCCCACAAGAGATATGGTTCAATGGCAACCCAATGTACCTATACCAAGGATTTTGGACTCAAAAGTTAGAATCTTTGGTTGCTTTTCAACATCATTTTGAAGCTCATGATACTGATATCTTCGTTACAAGTGCTCGAAAAGCCGGTACAACTTGGCTCAAAGCGCTTGTGTATGCCATTTGCAACCGCGCAAATCACCCACCTTTAGAAAGCCCCTTACTCGTTCATAACCCTCATGAGTTAGTCCCTCAATTAGAGTCCAACACCTACTTTAAATCGAAGTGTCCGGATCTTAGTAGCCTTAAGTCTCCTAGACTTTTTGGTACCCACGTTCCTTATCCATCATTGCCTAGTTCTATCAAGAACACTAATTGCAAAATCATTTACATTTCTAGAAACCCATTCGACACCTTGGTGTCATCATTGTTGTTTTATCAAAGTGTGGATGATAATAAGACTCTAAAGCCAGAGTTATTGGGTCAATATTTCGACATGTTTTGTGAGGGGAGAATTCCGTTTGGTCCTTTCGAGGATCATGTGTTGGGATACTGGAAGCAGAGCTTAGAGCGGCCACATAAAGTGTTATTTATTAAGTACGAAGATTTGAAGGCGGATCCTAAACCTCAGTTGAAGAAAGTGGCAGAGTTTGTAGGATGCCCGTTTTCGAAAGAAGAAGAGATGGGAGGCGTTATTGATGGCATTGTCAAGTTGTGTAGCTTAGAGAAGCTGAAAGACGTCGCGACGTCGAATAAGAGTGCTAGGGTTTATTCTTCAACTCAAAATGACAAGTTCTTCCGAAAAGGGGTTGTTGGAGATTGGGTTAATTATTTGACTCCATCTATGGTGGAGAGACTTGAGAAGCTCATGAAACAGAAATTTAGTGAATCTGGCCTAATGTAAGACTAGTTGTTCTTTATGGGTTGTTTTTTCTTTTTTTTTTTTTTTTTTTTTGAGTCCTGAATGCATGTTCCTAAGAAGTCGTTTGTCTCAACTAATATGGTCCCTAATCCTTGCTCAATAAAACTCTTTATTAAGTAATAAAAGGCTAAGACAATTTCTAAGGACAGAAAGATGAGTACATACCCTTTTTTTTTTGGTTTTTTTAAGGAAAGATTGTAAACACAAATTTTAAATCTATAAAATATAGACTCAAAACAAATGCAAGTGTTAATTTCATTAATTTGATAATTTATGGGTACAATCTCTAATTTGCTCCACTGATACGATCTCCACTTTACGCTATTAGAAATAGGTCTATTTCCAACGGATGGTTCTGACGGACACGTAAATCCGTTGGAAAAATAGGAATTTCCGACGGATTTATATTCCGTCGGAATATTTTTTTTTTAAATGGCACCGAAACCCTAAATATCCCAACACCCTTTTATTTCAGCCGCAACTCCTTCCCCTTATCTTCTTTAGATTTCTCTTTCTTCTCCCTCCTCTTTCTCTCTCCTCTTATCATTTCTCGGTCTCCTTTTCCCTCCTCTGTCACTCTCTTCTTATCTTCTCCCTCCTCTTTGGTGCGATTTGGATCATAAACCGCACCAAACCGCAAAAGTGCGGTTTGTAAATTTTTCAAACCGCACCAAACTGTACTTTAAAAAAACCGCACCAAACCGCACCGCAAAATACGGTTTGGTGCAGTGCGGTTTGCGGTTTAACTGTAATTTATTAAAATTGTAATTATTCTTTTTAAAATAAAACTTTTATTTTTATTTTATTTTATAATTATTAGTTTATAATTCAAATATTAAACTCTTTTTATTAACCTCTAATTAACTAATAGTTAAAGTTTAGCTCATATATTTTAGTTCTTTTATATAATTTTAATGAAAATATAGTATAAAAATCGCAAACCGCATTAAAGTGCGGTTTGCGGTGCGGTTTGGTCTCAATATTTTTGAAAACCGCACCAAACCGCAAAACGCGGTTTGGTCATTTTTAAAAACCGCACCGCAATTTTCAAACCGCAAACCGCACCAAACCGCAAAATTGCAGTTTGGTTTGCGGTTTGGTGCGGTCTAGCCCTACTCCCCTCTCTCCGTCCTCCCTTCTCTCTCTCCGTCAAAAATCACCCATGGAAACCCCGACCATGAAAACCCCGAACATGTTGTGTCCACAACTCCTCAAGGATCTAATTCGACACGACACAAAAAATTAATGGGTTTTTAGGTCGAATTCGACCATGAAAACTCCAGATCTGGGGTTTTCATGGTCGAATTTAACCATATAAACCAAAAATTGAAGAGTTCATAAGGTATGTTTACCCTTTTCTTTTAATTTATTATATTTTTTAAAAAAAAATTGGGTAGTGGTGGTCTGATGTGGTGGTACTGGTGATGCGTGTGGGCGTAGTGGTTTTGGTGGTGCGTGTAGGCTGAGGTTTGGGTTAGTTAGGGTTGTGGGCTTTGTGTTAGGGGTTGTGGGCTTTGTGTTAGGGGTTGGTGGTGCGTGTGGGCTTAGGGTTGGGTTAGTTAGGGGTTGTGGGCTTAGGCGGGTTTAGGGTTAGGGTGGGCAAAGTGGTGGGGATGGTTTAGATCTGGGTTTGTGGCCTGTGGGCTTAGGCGGGTTTAGGGTTAGGGTGGGGAGAGTGGTGGGGATGGTTTAGATCTGGGTTTTTGTTAGTTTGGGGGGAGTAGCGTGGGCTTAGGTTAGGTTTGTTAGGGGTGGTGGTGACACGCCGTGCCGGTACCTGAAAATATCTTTCGAGGCCAAATTCCGTCAGAAATTCCGTCGAAAAAGGTCGTTTTTCCTACCAGATGTTTTCCGAAAACCGCTTACGATGGAAATTCCGTCGGAAACGGGTTTTCCGACGGATTTCAGGGTGATTCCGACGGAATTTTTCCGTCGGAAATCGCCTATTTTCTAGTAGTGTTAGCTTTGACTTGTTTCACGGGCGGACTTGTTTCTTGATCGAGGGTCGTCGAGGCTTGATCACGATCGAAGATAGTTAACGCAGGACTTTGACTTGGGCTTTGATTGAGTGCCGATTGATTAGACTTGATATCGATCAAAGATTATTGATGTAGACCTTTGACTTGAATTCTTGATTGAGGGTCGACGTCTCAATTAATGACTATTTGATGTAGAGATTGAACTGCACTGATTTGTGATGCGCTTGATGCTTTGATGTTCTTTCTTTCTCTGTGTTGAGAGCCGTCGAGGCTTGATCTCTTCCACAACGATTTTCTAGAGTAGAACGGCATGTAAAATGCTTGTTGTTCTTCATCTAGGTTTTGAAATATTTTCTCTGGAAAGGTTTAGAGTATTTGATGAGAGAATTTCTCCGAAGAGATTTAGAATATTTGAGAGGCTTTCTCTGTATTTTGATTCTCTTTGTTTTCTCCCCTCTCCAAATGAACTAGAGAGAGCCGTATAATATTCAATAAATGTATCACTTATATAAAATTTATGTGCCTATAAAGATGAAGGACCCTACTAAGACGGCATCTCTCACAGGTTTAGTCAACCCAACTCTGCAGATCATTACTTGAGAGTAGAGGGGGGAGGTAAGATAATCCCCTTACTCTCAAAGGGGGCTCGAACTCGTGACCTCAAAGTCACAAGGTGAGTTCCCACTAACTCCTACAAGCTTTGCTTGGTACATACACTATTTAATTATGCAATGGTGGAATGCCTCTTTTTATATACTATGTACAAGTATATGTTTTCCATTTATGGTGCCCTACGCTACTACTTTGAACACCCTTAATTGAATAAGTAGGTTCATTATTTGCATAAATTTATTTAGGATTTTTTTTTATCAGAAATTATCTAATAAAACTCAGATTTTATGAATAACTACTAATAAAAAAATATTATCATAAACTACCTAATAGAAAGTAAAATATTGTAAGAAACTGCTAAATAAAAGGTAGAATGTAGTAAAATACTACCTACGCCGGATTTCCACTGTTGACCAACCTTAAAGCACCCCCGAAACCACCGCTTTCATCCGCAAAACCTACATAACCTGCTTGAAGCCTTGAAATAGCCTCCATCACGCCAAAACCACCCTCTAATCTCAAAAACCACCATCTTGAAGCATAACTTGAAATATCCTCCAACCACCCCAAAAACAACCTTAATTACCACCTTGAAAATCAACCCTCGCGAAGAATTCACAAGTATTTTGAGGTGGTCAACGTCGTAAAATTAGGTTAACGGTAGAATTAAAATTCGGCCAAAGTAGTATCTTACAACAATCTTTTTTTGAATACTAGACACATAAATTTACAGAACTTTCTTTTTTGAGAGCCCCACAAGTGGGTACCAAGCGACCTCTTCTTCTCCTTCCCTCGGCCGATGAAGAATTCCAGGAATTTTTTTTAAGTTCGAAAATGAAACAAACAATTGGATTGTTGAAATTAAAAAAAAAAAAACAAGTCAAACATAAATCCAATTCGACTATTTGGATTGAGAGAAAAATCGAGTAAAAGAAACAATGAAAAAGATTCATTAATAAAAAAAACATATGATTAATGAATCATCCGTTCAAACCGGATTCCTTAATTGGACAAATCCTTCAGCGAGTGCCACGAAAAGGTATGTTTTGAAATCTCACATTGAAAATCCTCCTTTTTAATTTCTTTTTATTAAGGAATTTCTAACAACATTTTTTTTATTAGATAGTTTTTCACAAAATTTAGGTTTTATTAGGTACTTTTTGTCAAAAAAAAAACCCATTTAAGGAAGATTTTTCAATGACTACATTAAAATTGTAGCCATTGTAACCACTTTTAATCACAACCATCAAATATTAAACATTAATCTTGTCCATTTGTATTTTGACTTTTACATTAAAATAAAATTAATCAAATTCAAAAACTGTTATGAAATATTTGTGGATATCCATTATCCTCCTTTGTATCATTCCGGAACAATCTAGATCTAGGGTTATCCAACCAAACCCTAATATATTGTATGTATATATACACTTTATCATATGGAATAACATACACAAATTTATTCTCTCCTCAATTCTTCTCTTATTCCCTTTATTTTATAACACGTTATCAGCACCAAAGCTCTAAGTCATCGATTAAAATATCTAAACCACCAATTGAGATTAATTAGATCTCGACTACAATTGATTGGCATCGAGAAACAAGAAATTTAGCAACAAATTCATGTTGAAATCTTGCCATATATATTGACGAGGCGACAAAACCCATGCGAATTTGGGAATAATTTGGTCGAAATTTCGACTGATGATTATCTGTTTGATGATATTGATGATGAATATCTTAAAGGCATTCTTATAGTGTTTCTCACGTGTCAATGGAATTAGTATTGGAGCAATAGAAGCCATATAATTGTCATGAATATTTGAGAGAGTCAACCCAATTACCCAAATTGCTATTTGTGATGTTGATATATTGATTGAAATCATACCTCAGCTCAAAAGGTACGCATATTTCATCCTACTCATATTATTAATTGTTCTGTTATTGTAGGTAAATAAATTACATATAAGAATATGTATATGTATTAGTCAAAAGAGTAATTCAATTAATCATACTTGACACAAATTTTAAAGTAATATACTATTATGTATTATGCGCATACTTGATGATTGCTTGATATAAGGCTCCATTTATGAGGTAAGATATAGTAGAATTGTACAGAGTAGATTTAGTTCTTGTTCCCCCATTAATTGTGTGTGCCAAATGCCAATATAGTTTTCCTTTTCATTCGATTATACGAGATACTTTAACGGATTTGGTAAAATTTGTTACTTTGTGCTTTGTATAATGATTTATGAGCGCAACAAAATCTCGTCTCTAAGATTTCTTTTAAGTTTTAAAAATAATTTGGTATATGCTTGCAACATGATTGATATTTCTATTGGTTAAATCCTTTCTCTTACTATAGGATTTAAGATATGAATTGTAAAAAGTTACGAGTTGTATTAATTTTGTTTTTCGTTTTACGCTTGTATGATGTGATTATTTGATACAAGTATATCAAAAGGTAATTTCCCTTTATTTATGGTATTTTGGTGGTAGTGACACTGATACATATCTATATGCAATTTGATCAGCTAAGTGGTGAGGAGTGATTTTGTCAATTTACCCTATGTGCCATGTCATATTTTAATTTTATTTGCCAAGCTAGTTGGATAAATTATTTCCTTGATTTTGGTTACCTTGAAATTTATCCTATATCTGGATAAGTTTGGTTGCTTCTAATTATTTACTCCGTATTTGGTTTTATGTAAGATATAAACGAATTAGGCCATTATAATTTATCTATTTCATGATTTTGCCTGCTGATTTTGGGTTACCAAACTTGATTAACTATATCTTATAAATTTTGTGTATGTCATCATAAGTTTACTATTAATAAGAAGATTGTCAATCACTCGTTATGTACTTTATTATGAATATATCTATTGACGTTATTTCCTAAGTCCTCATTTATAAATTTTGTTTGTCATGGTATGTTATATCTTATACTCCATATTATAGATGTCATGTGTTGTGTACCGGTATCATAAAATTTATTTAATGTATATGATTGTTTAGTATCTATGAGGAATTATAAACTAGTCAATGTCTGTTATGAATTACTGTAAAACTAGGATATGATTGTTTAGTATCTATGAGGAATTATAATAAATAGCATATAATTTAATTCATCAGTGTATCTTGACTATTATATAAGGTCACGCTCAACTATTATAATGAGTACGTATTGTAAGTTTATGGACTAATCTTTCTTGTAACTCCTTGATGATCACAAAAATAACTTATATTGGTACACTTTACATGATGCATGTCATAATTTAATTGACCACATAAATTGTTGACCTCGAATTATAGTACTGTAGTATTTGTGTAAAGATAATTTGAGGAAAATCCTTTCTTTACTAACTAGATGTTCAGAGATTTGATTGATAATTAATTATAATGATTAATAACCATGACACCGCTATTATATGATATACTTATGATTTACTTTGAAGTGGATAATAAGACAAGGAGTGTATTACTAGTAACTTTATTTCCTTCAGTATAATATGATAACATACATGTACATGATGACTTACAAATGTCTAATAATAGTTTCTAAGATATGTTGTTGGCTATATTATCCTCCATAAGCAAAACTAATGTATGTAAAGTGAAAATAAATACATAAATAAATACTTTGAACAATCTATACTTTATTATATGGTCTTTGAGTGGATATTCTTGATTCCAACTTTGGGTTAAAAGTGGAGATCCTTGATCCCAATTAGACTATTAGCTCATTCCCAGAAGTGAATGAGCAATCTCAAGATTGAAACAATAATAATAATAATATAAGCATGTTTGCATGATGTTATTTTGATATAATCCATTGTAAATTCATGAGAATTACCAAAACGATTACATATATTAGCTTTTTTTAGCAAGAAATAGTGTTATGAGTTCAAGAAATTAATCCACGACATTACTTGTGAGCAACTTATTTAAAAGTATATTTATTATACCTATACTTATAAGAGATTAATATGATTAATATAATTGGGCTAGAGAAAAATAATAACTTTTCTTTGTTTGATACATGCATTGCTAGAAGAATTTATGGCTTGAGAATAAGATGGATTTAAAGATTGTTGGACTAGTTTTATACCCCCATATGCAAGGATTAGGGGCAGATTGTGTTTATTCCACTGTTTTTATGTAATCCTTGCACATAAATAATTAAATATGTTAGTGGTCAGTTTGGTACATACACTAGCCTAAACATCAATAATTTATTTAATAGAGGTGGCCACATGATAATCAAATATTTAGCATGATACCATCCTGAAGATGGATATGAATAAATGTCATTATCTATATAATAGCTATAAATGTACATATTAAGTTGATGTCCTAGGTGGATAAGATCAGTTGCTATTGAACTAGCACACCTGAAGTGTGGTAATGCAAAAGGTTACAACGATAAGAATCCTTGGAACAGGAAAGAAGCACTAATTGACAATGACAAATTTGAGAAAGCTAAGTGACACATTTTATGTATATCCTGAAGAGATCATTTCTAATACATTAAAATGTGATATGATTATATAAAGTACTCCAGAAGAGTATAAAATGTTGTCCAACAAGGTTAACATGTATCAAGATTACAATCAATGCTCTAGTGGAGTATGAGTATTAGTTAATTGTCTTGCCAATTGTAGAAAGAAACACACTGGTGTACTTATATCACATCATATTCATGGCCATGCATAAAGTATCTCTAATAAGGTGATCACCAATATTATAAAACTGATCATAATTTAAATACTAAAGCAAAAGTGATTGGATGTGATAATTAATAATTAGGCCATCCGGGGTTTAATAAATTCCCGTTATGAAAACCTGAAGTTTCATTTGATATGAAAGAAATAATGTGCTGACGCTCTCTCATGTTAAATATATGAAATAAATTGAATGGCAAGACATAACATTGAGATTGAGCTATATTTAGATTGTGATTTTTAATAGTTTGTGTAAAAAGAAAAGTTCAAGAGATAATATATTGGTCAATCTGAATAATTGGTGACCAGAAGCTCACCAAATACACTATTTAAGTCTTTAAAGATCCAGAAGATCACCACCTAGTAGAATTACAAGCAAGTGATTTATGCTTGTATAACGATTCTTTTGATTGGGGCTATTATATGTCAGCACATAAGAAATTGGAAAAAAAAAGTACAACTGCACAATAAATGTCTCCCCATTGACATTGTTTTTCCAGAAGAGAACATATTATGAAAAGTGTAATAATAAATACACCTGCAATGTAAAGTTAATGAAGAAATGATTCTTCATTGAAATTGTTCTCTAAAAGAGATAAAACTTGTTTAATACAAATCTTCTGAGAAATAAATTTTGATTGTGATCCTCTTAATGAAATGAATTTTATTAATGCAAATTTGTCTATTAAGTTGGTGTGGAATTAGACGCCCCTATATATATGAGATATTTTACCAACTTAGGGGGAGAATTGGAGTAAGTTGGCAAAAATTAATTAAACTAATGATCCCTATATAAATAATGGTAATTTGAAATGTTTTCTAGCCAACTTTCGTCCATATGCTATCAAGATATGTTGCACATTTATGATTTGATTTGTATTCAGTTATGACTCATGTTGCATAGCGTTGAAGATACATTTTGGTCATATTATGTGTATACATTGAGATAAAATCTTGCCAATTGTACTTGAATCACTACACCTGAAGTGTAGGTTGTATATGATCGGTTCCAAAATTAAAGATATGTTTAATAGATATAATATTTGGCAAGATAGTGCAGTTAACACTAATGGTGTAATAGTATATAAATACCATAGTGAATGAAATACCCTAAAAGTAGTATAGATATCTGAATTATTATAATAGATGGCCTATGATGTAAGAAAAATTATGATGGTACCAATGAGAAATGTATTCAGATATCATTGTCAAAATAGCATGCAAATTAAAATTGTACCTTGAGGAATAATATGATGATACCGGTATATGATGGAACCGATAAATAATGCATGTGCATGATATAATGGACTAAGTGAATAAGGGATCTGGAATATATGTCCATTTTAATGTCGACATAATGATAATAATAAAAGTTTATCATGGACCAGAAGTCCAAAGAAATATGGATTTTAAAATCCACACTGTATAGTGTCTTGCATTATTTCGAGTCTTATTTATATTCATATGCATGTGTGAGTCTTAGGTTATTGGATTATTCATTACATATGTTCGAAGTTGTAAATGCATTACTCACTGTATAATTTGTTAATTATGTTATCATATTTTTTATATCTCATATTGCATGCTTTAATTTCTATATGATAATTGTGGTGTATGTCAATGTTCATTCAAAGTATAGTAAGACATATTTACAACTCTGATGGAATATTAGAAAGAAATACTTATGTTCCAATGGGCTTATACTTGTGATGAAAATATTGATGACGTCGATTGAATAGCATGTTATGAATCATGTAAGAAGAGTTCCTGAAGAACTTATGTACGACGTATTTAAATATTCAGCCCTGCAAAGTTTATATCTTGAATATTGCAATTCAATTATTATCAAACTCTTGATAAGTCAATGTGACTACTGACATCTCAACCTGAAGATTGAGCATATGAAAGTTAGTGAATTGCTATTTGTATTTGCAAAAGAACTATCATGTCAATTATGAATATTCTAAAGAATATCAACGGGATACTTATGTGTGAAACTATTTTATTATGGTCTAGAAGAACCATGATAAATGTATATAATTACATGTGTTATATTAATTCATATGAAATTGAAGAATGACATTAATGATATCAAGTTTTGTCAAATAATGATCATCAATTTCTATCATTAACGACTTCCAGAAGAAGTCATAATCATATTAGTTTAATTTTTAAATCAACTACTAAACAGATCGAGATTTGAAATAATGATATTAGAGATAAACACATGTATGGTGAATGAAGACACTTCACATGTTCACGAGAAGACTTGAAGAATTGAAGACGCGACTTCAGTTTAAGAGAATTGAAGATCAACTAATGATATTTTACTTACTACATATGAGAAGATATGCAAACATATTGGATACATGGTTGCGGTACTAGAAGATCTCAAGTTATGTATTCATCAGGGGGAGAAAATACGCGCTGCACTCTTTTTCCCTTGACCATGGTTTTGTCCCACATTGGGTTTTCCTGGTAAGGTTTTTAATGAGGCAGCATATCGAGCGTATTACGAAGAATGTTGTACTCTTTTCCTTAATTAGGTTTTTATCCCATAGGGTTTTTCTAATTAAGGTTTTAACGAGGCACAATCTTCGATAATGGACATCCAAGGGGGAGTGTTATGAAATATTTGTGGATATCCATTATCCTCCTTTGTATCATTCCGGAACAATCTAGATCTAGGGTTATCCAACCAAACCCTAATATATTGTATGTATATATACACTTTATCATATGGAATAACATACACAGATTTATTCTCTCCTCAATTCTTCTCTTATTCCCTTTATTTTATAACAAAAACTACTTTATTTTAGAAGAAAAAAAAAACTGGAAAAATCAACTGCTTGTTTGCTGCTGCTATTGATGCAGGTTCCAAGTATCCAACTTTCAACCTTCAACTTAAATCTTCATTAACTAGGTATGGAAATTAAAGTATAACCAAATAATCCATGGAAAACTCACGACTAAACTTGAAAAAAGGAATCTACTTTTATACATTCGATAGTTGTATACTTACATGGATGGGATTGTAAAACCAAAATAATTATTCCAAATTTAATTTAATTATACAAATCATAATTACTCTCCATAACTCTCCCTAATTCTTGTACTCCCTCCATCCCTTAGGCCCTTTTTGGTTGAAGGGATTTGGATGGAAAAAAAAAAGAAATGAAATTGCTTTAATCATATTCCCATATTTGGTTGAATAAATGAAATAAAAATCTAAAGGAAAGGAAGGGAAGTGGGAGGAAAGTCTCTTAACAAAATTTTGGTTTACCTTTCCTCCCAAAGTTGGAGGAATTTGACTGGAAAGAGAAAAATAAAAGTACTACATTATAAATTTCCTTTCTCTTCCCTTCATTTCCTTTCATCAACCAAATATTGGAAGAAAAAATCACCTTCCTTTCCCTTCTTTTTCTTTCTTTTCCCTTCCCATCTTTTCTCTTCTTTTCCTTTACTAATACTGAACCAAACAAAGCCTTAATACAAAGCCTCTTTTGGTTTTAACGCGGGAATTAAGAAAGTTGTAAATTTTGTAAAACTAATGATTAAAAGTATATATGTGTATGTGGGGTTAGAGAGAGATAGAGAGAAAGAATAAGCAGTTGGGAATAATTAAAGAGATAGAGAGGGAAACTGTTGGGAATTGATGTTAAAAAGTACAAAAAAGTAAAGGAAAAAAGATGACAATCATAAAAAGAGGGTAATTATGTCAAAAAAATACAACCTTTAAATAGAAAGAGGCATTGTATTTTGGTTTACCAAAAAAAGGAAATGAGGCTTTGTATTAAGAGACGGAGGGAGTACTCAAAAGACGCTAATCCTCAATTCAGAATCTCTGATCAAAATAATTCGGCTACAAACCTCACAAATTTTGCTTTGGATTGTTTGTACAATGTAGCAAAATTTCCCCCATACTCCCCCAAATTTCTCATGAATATCCCTCTGAAATTCTCCCAAAAGCTAGGATCATATTAATTGGATTCTTTGAAAAAATGTTTATTGCAAGAATTGAACTTGGATCAATTGGAAAATGAATAAGAAATCTTACCATCTTTGCTATTTAATAATGTTGTTTATTTAGGCCCTGTTCACTTCACCTTAAAAAAATAATATTAAGTAAAAATAATTTCAGTTCAGTAAAAATAAGTTCAGTTCAGCAAAAATAATTTCAGTTCAGTAAAAATCAGTAACTTCAAAGAAGAAATATAACATGGGTTCAGTAAAAATAATTTCAGTTCAGCAAAAATAATTTCAGTTCAGTAAAATTAATTTCAATTCAGTAAAAATAATTTAAGGTCAGCAAATATAATTTTAGTTCAGTAAAAATAAGTTCAGTTCAGTAAAATTCAGTTTTCTTAAAGAAGGATTAGGCCTTGTTCACTTCACCTTAAAAAAAATATTATTAAGTAAAAATAATTAAAATTCAGTAAAATTAATTTCAGTTCAGTAAAATTAATTTCAGTTCAGTAAAATTAATTTAAGTTCAGTAAAAATAATTTAAGTTCATCAAATATAATTTTGTTTCAGTAAAAATAATTTAAGTTCAGCAAAAATAAAGTGAAGTGAATGAAGCATTATAATAGAAAATCAGTAAAAATAATTTCAGTTCAGCAAAAATTATTTCAGTTCAGTAAAATTAATTTCAGTTCAGTAAAATTAATTTAAGTTCAGCAAATACAAATTATTTAAAATTAATTTTATTGAATTGAAATTATTTATGATGAACTGAAATTATTTTTACTTATTTTCTATGATATTTCTTCTTTAAGTATACTGATTTTTCTGAACAAGAATTATGTTTATTGAACTGAAATTATTTTTACTGATTATTATTTTTTTTAAGGTGAAGTGAATAGGGCCTAAGTTTTTGAATATTTTTGCTCTTAAATACCCTAAAGTTTCCCAAAATTTTGTGTCATAATACAATTTTTTCATTATTAGAAAATACTTAATTGTATATTTAAAAACTTTATTAATTGTTTTTTTATTTGTTTTACCTTCTGGTAAAATGCCTCTACTTTTAGTACTAATCAAACAATTTTCCACTCCCTAACTACGGGCCTGTTCTGATTTACTAAATTGAGTTGAACTGAACTGAACTGATTGGAACTGAACTGAACTAAACTGAATTGAGCTGAGCTGATCTGAATTGTTTATGAGAGAAGGAAATTAGGAACTGAACTGGACTGAATTGAACCGAATTAAACTGAACTGAAATTAAGCTAAAAAGAACAGGCCCTACTTGTAAGGTTGTAATTGTTAAAAAGAACTATAATAAAATTAATTAATATCGAACACTACATTATGGGACAGAGGAACAATTAATTTGTCTATCGGACAGTCGCGGATCCAGAATTTGGAGGATGAGGGTACGGAATTTAGTTTGATTAAAAAATGCAAAAAAAATGGAGTGTAATCTTTTTTGCCAACTAATTTTTGAATTAGTAATCAATTTTTCTATTGTATTTGTATTTGCGTGTACAATACACCCATCCTCCAACAATAAGTCTTATAAATGATTAACGAAATATGTTTGTAAGTAAAAAGGGATTATCTAATAAACTAGTTATCTAGAACAAGTCAATGTTACCATATCAGAGGAGGGTACAGTTGTACCTCTGTGTACCCCCAGATCCGATAATCAAGCCCGTCCCTGGGGCAGTGCATAAGGTGGCTCAAGGGATGGAGAGGCCCAACATCAATTTTTTTTTTTTTGTTAAATATAAAGTTTAGTTAAAGTGTGCTTAATGGAAACTAGTAAGTACCAAAACTAGGTAGTAATTCAATATGAATGTTCTCCGTGAATCCGTGATTCCGTAAAACTTCCTTCATTAATTAATTTCATCAAAATCATTTATTTTATTTGCATTAAATTCCTTAATATTTATTCTTTAATTTTATTTTATTTTTCTTTCATGTTATGGTGGAGTGCTTTTTTATGCAAAATATAATACTCATATATGGTATACAATAATTTATTATGAGCCTTATGGTTTTATTCGGTAGTCGTTAAAAATTTAAAGCACTATTTCAAAAAATAAAAAATCAACATATATACACAGATTGTAATTTTTTTTCTTTTTTTTACTTTACTAGTTATTCTAGGGCCTTGATTTGTTATTTTGCCCATAGGCCACCAAAATCTTAAAAACGGGCCTGCAGATAATGTTACCAGAGGTTAATCAATAATGCAAGTACAGTTCTTCAAAGTTTCAACAATTGGAAATTAACCACATTTTTAAAGAAGCAAATAAAACAATAGATTGGATCACTAATGTAGGTTATCTTGTTAGCTTAGTGATAACATGAATATTACTCTTTGTACTTTCTCATTTTTATACCCTATTATTTCCTCTGATGTGTTAGAAATTTCCCTCGTAATAAGGGATTCCTAATATTTTCCTTATTTTTTTACCATAAAAAAAATTAATGCAAGACAATGATCAAGAGTATACATCAATAAATTAAATAAACTAACATGGAATTTTTTAGTGTATTTATTTATGGAAATGCTATACATAGCCCTTAGGGCTACATATAAGCATTAAATTCACACTTGAAAATTGTAAAAAGTTAAGAAATTATAACAATATAAACACTAATAACATTGATTTACGCGTATTTTTGCCATGAATTCCTAACTTTATACACTTCCAAGAGTACTCCCTCCGTTTTTTTTTTATTTGCATCACTTGGGATTGCATGGAGTTTAATTAGAGTAATATAATATTATGAGTGAGTGAATAAAATATAATATTAAAAGTAAGATGGAGACAATAAGAAAGAAAGTATGTAAGAGAGAATATATATTTTTATTATTTAAGTGGAGACCATGAAAGAGAGAAAAGTGAAAATAATTTAAGTGGGGTTTAAAATAAGAGAGAGAAATGATAAAATATAGTATAAAGTTATCAAAATTAAAAGTGATACATTTAAAAAAAACCCATAAAAGTAAAATAATACAAATAAAAAAAAAGGAAAATGTTATACATAGCCCTAAGGGCTACATATAAGCATTAACTTTACACTTGAAAATCGTAAAAAGTTAAGAAATCATTAAAATATAAACACTAATTACACTGATTCACGCGTGTTTTTGTCATGAATTCTTAATTTTATACAATTTTTAAGAATATATTTAATGCTTATATATAGCCTTTAGGGCTACATATAGCATTACCTTAAAAAAATAAAGAGAGTATATTTATTACTTATATATAGCCTTTAAAGCTACATATAACATTACTCTTTATTTATTTACACTTGATTAAGGGGTCCCTGCAATTAATAACAAGACATCATACCCACTCCACGAGGGTCCATGCATGATTTCGATTCAATGTTGCTGATCCAGACTTTTTGTCATTAGTACAGTAGTGTATTTACTTCATATTTATTGCACCCAAAAATCAATCAATCTTAGCAATGTAATTAAAAATTAAATTACTCTCATGCAAAAGTAATCAATCAGTAATATTAAATTCGGGTTTTCACCATATGCCTCTGAATTTTTTGTTTATTCACCATATACCCCTGAACTTTTTAAAATTCATTATATATCCCCGAGTTTTTATAAAAATACACTATATACCCTTGATGATTAATAATTGTTAATTTCGTCAATCATCAACGTTATTTATGAATCAAAACCACCCCAAATACATTCCCCTACCCCCGAAACCACCCACATTCTTTTTCCCACCTCCAAACTACCCTAAATTTCCTTTTCTCATCCTCAAAATCAATTATACAGACATAGTTATGGAGATTTAGAGTGGTTTCGAGGGAAAGAGAAAGAAGAGGAGTAGTTTCGGGGATGAGGCGAAGAGATGTAAGGTAGTTTCGATATATATTTAACCAAATTCCACTCATCTTATTTCCATTAAGAGTATATGGTGAATTTTTATAACAATTCAGGAGTATATGGTGAATTTGAAAAATTTCATGGGAATATGGTGAATAAACAAAAAATTAAGAGGTATGGTGAAAAAACTGTATTAAATTACTCTCAGCAAAAGTAACCAATAAATGTAATTAAATTTTATGTAAAAGTGATGAATCAATGTCATTTGGGGGGGGTTGTCATTTGGGGGGGGGGGGGGGGGGGGGGCTGGTGCATCCCGTAGGAGCCAGCCCTGCTGTACAGAGTGCGGTTTAGACCGCACCAAATCACAATTTTACGGTTTGGTGCGGTTTGCGGTTTGGTGCGGTTTCCAAAAATATTGAGACCAAACCGCACCGCAAACCGCACTTTAATGCGGTTTGCGATTTTTATACTATATTTTTATTAAAATTATATAAAAGAACTAAAATATGTAAGCTAATCTTTAACTATTAGTTAATTAAAGATTAATAAAAAGAGTTTAATATTTGAATTATAAACTAATAATTATAAAATAAAATAAAAGTTTTATTTTAAAAAGAATAATTACAATTTTAATAAAATACGGTTAAGCCGCAAACCGCAGACAATGAACAAGTATACATCAATCAATGTCATTTAATCCATGCTCTCTTTCTACCAATATATAGCTCTTGTATTTGGAATTTTGTAATTTCATTTAAGCAATGGAAGCCTCAAGTACCATTATTCCAACAAATACAGAAGAACTGAAAAACTCCCTACCAAAAGAGTTGTGGTTTGATGGTTATCCCCTGTACTTCTACCAAGGCTTTTGGGCACAAAAACTTGAATGCATAACTGCCTTTCAAAACCATTTTGAAGCTCAAGACACTGTTATCTTCGCAACCAGCTTTCGCAAAGTAGGCACAACTTGGCTCAAATCCTTGGTGTTTGCCATTTGTGACCGCAAAAATCACCCACATTCAAAGAGCCCCTTACTCACTCATAACCCTCATGAGTTAGTCCCCCAATTCGAGTCCAATATTTATGAAAAATCAAAGAGTCCAAATCTTAGCACCATTAAGTCTCCTAGGCTTTTTGGTACACACGTCCCATTTTCGTCGTTACCAAGTTCAATCAAGGATTCTAAGAGCAAGATCATATATATCTTTAGAAACCCATTTGACACTTTTGTGTCCTCTTGGTTGTTTTATCAAAAATTGGATAATTGCAAGGCTAATTTAACGCCTAACATGTTTAACCAATTTTTTGACATGTTTTGTGAAGGGAAAGTTCCATTTGGACCGTACCCTGATCACGCATTAGGGTATTGGAAAGAGAGCCTCAAGAGGTCGGATAAGGTGTTGTTTATTAAGTACGATTGTAATCCCCCATATTTTCAATCTAATTAAAATATATTTATTTATTATTTATAAAAATATTTTTATTTCAATTTTATAGTGTGAATTATTTTGATGTAAAAGTAATAAGATTTTCATTATTAATAAGCTAAAACTATTAAGTTTTAATTTAAATCATAACTCCTTTTAAGTTAGTAGCCCAATGCTTAATTTTTTATTCAAGCCCAAACCACACAATTCCAATAAAATTATGAGACTTTGGTCCAAATATAACACTCCTTAAGCCCTCACCTATTCTACGTACAAAAAAAAAAAGGAGAAACCTCAATTTCCCTTTCTTCCTCCTATTTCACGATCAAAAAAAAAAATCGAAATTGCTTGCTGCCAGCCAACGCCCCACCTCTCCGGCCACCTGTTGCTCATCGCCGACCACCGCACGCCACCAGCCACCTCGACAGTCCGCCCCTTCTCTCTCTCCTTCTCTCTTTTCTCTTTTGTTTTGATTAAATTGATTCAATTATTAACCCTTATTTCAATATTGTTCTTAAATTGTTATGACTATGATTTGATTATGCATATAATTTGCAAAAGATTATAAATTTATGAATATTAATATGTTTTATTTATTATACAAAATTTCAGATTTCATATAATGTATAAATTAGGGTTTAAACCTTGATTTTTCATGATTTTAGGGTTTTTATGAACAATTGATTTAGGGCTTTTATAGTAATGATGTTTTGAAATTTTGGTGATTATAAATAATGATTAGTTTAACTTAATTCCAGATTATTTTGAACACGTAAATTCGTGTTTTAATCTTTAGATTTCCGTTCCTTAATATTAATCCCGTTTTAATCCGATTAGGTTCTGAACTCATCCGATTTTGATAAAAAAATTAGTGTTTTCCATGTGGAAACAACGTTTTAAGAAAGACTCACTACCTTTGGTAGTGAGTACCACCCTCTCGTGGCCAAATTCAGCCTCTAAATATGATTTTCGGGCAGTTTTTGATTTTTAACGAAGTTTTTTTTATGCTTAAAATTTTATCCTTAAGTTTGATTAATAAATTAATTATGTTTAAAGTTAATTAAGCATAAAAATATGTTTTATTGAAGTTTTAAGAGGTTTTTCATCATATTATATTGTTGGAAATTACTTGGGTTAGTAATATTAATTGTTGGTTGTTTTTTTAGGAAGTGATTATTTCCTAAGAGACTTTTGATTGAGTATTAAAGTGATGTTTTGATAAAGTTTTGAAGGGTTTTTATTTAATCTAAAGTGCTGGAAATAGTTTCTAAGTACTACTTTTAATGTTTTATAAAGAGGGTTTAATCACCCATTAAAAGGGGAGATTATTAGGGGTTTTTAAATAATTTTCAGATTTTTATTAAACTTTAAACTTGCTGTAATTTCATGTATAAGAGTGTATTTTAAGGTTTTTATGAAGAAAATTTAAAGAACTATATATAAGCCTTTAATTTTAACTAAAGGGAAGGTTTTAAAGTGTTGTTTGATTTGGATTTCGAAGGTTTTAAAGTAAGTTAGTATTGCTGTAAATTTGATTGATTGGGTATTGATTGAGATGTTATTGTTTGGTTTAGGAGAGGAGTTTATTGAAGGTGATTTCTAGATAGTAAAGTGGCATACCAATTCGTTTATTCAAGTTACGTACGAGTTACGAAACCTTGCCTCTAGATGCATGTTTAGGGATGTATCGAGAACTTAGTATCATGTATAGTGAAGACTGGGCTAAATTGTTTGGTTATACATTGTAATTTCCATATATTGTGTATGAGGCATGTTTGAGATATAAGTATATGACTACGGTTGTGGGTGATGTATAAGTGATTGTCTTATCAATTGGATATGTTATGATTAATTAAAGGTTATGGATTCTTGGTTGTCTATAAGTGGAATTAATTTTGATAATGGTTCCATGAGGTTAATTTTTAATACTCTTTCATGAATTAATTATGATTTGAGTAGAGGAAGTTCATTAAAGTCTTATAAGACGAGGTTAAGGTTTTGGGGTGCCTTATGCACTCAAGGTGTTAATACACCGAGGTAGTAAAGGAATAAATAATAAATGTTGCTTGTCACTAATAAATCAAGAATTGGAATTGGAAAGTTGTTTTACTTGCTTGAATTGATCATGGATTGATTGTGTTGTTTGCATATGAGTCATCACCAAGTCTGAACTTGTAAATCACGTAAAGTGCAAGATGGATGAGCAATAAAACTCTGGGTTGGTGCACATCTGGAGTAATGACAATCAGGGGTTGGGGTACATGGGGTATTAGCCGTGTACTTTTCTCGAGGCTGTTTGATCCGCGAGTCTCTTATTTCAAATATATTTTTTTTTAAAAACTAGGAGTTAGATGAGATCTCATACTAACTACGGTCACGGAGTCGCGCCCGTGGTCGTTGGATGTTTTATTGATGTTTCCGAAAGGAGGCATGGGGTTTTTCTTTATTGATGTTCCAAATGGAGCATGGGTTGGACAACCTTGTCTATTGCTTAATCCAATGAATAAATTGAAATGAGTTAGCTACTATTAACTAGTGAAGTCTTAATAAATTTAATAGTTGAGTCGTGTGTTGAGTCTACAATTTAAAGATGTATGATGATTGATTATTAGTAGCATGTTAGGGATTTCTTATTTTATTTCGCAGCTCGTATGTACTCAGCTTTGCTGATTGCGTGCTTCTGTGTGTGTCTTTCTTTGGTCATGGCCTTCGCCTTTCAATGACCCTGTGACGATCCAATTTTTACACTTGTAATATTGGGGAGCAGATTAACCACAGGTTCTTACACATGCAACATCCGCATCAGGGTTGTGGGATTTTGAGTGGAGAGTTGGTTTTTGTTCGCAGTTTATTTCTTTTCATGAGTTTGGATTTATTTAAACTCGGATTTATTTTTATACTACTTCTTCTAGTTTGGATTTTGAATAAGGGTCTTAATGGTTCCAACTTGTAACACTTAATCCGGTTTTGTTTGTTGGTTTTGAAACTTATTTATAACTGATTTAGTTTTTCCGCTGCTATTTTCTGATAAAGCCTTAACGTTTGAACACGTGGCGGTAGCACGCCAGTAATTCTCTTGGATATTGTTCAGGGTACTCACAGGTTTAAAGAGATAATTATTGGGGTGTTACAGAAGATTTGAAGGCAGATCCTAAATCTCAATTGAAAATAATTGCGGAATTTATAGGATTCCCATTTTCAAATCAAGAGGAGCAAGGAGGTGTCATTGATGATATTGTCAAGTTGTGCAGCATTGATAATATGAAATTAGTCGCGATGAACAGTGATCGAGTTTATTCTATTGTTCAAAATGATACGTTTTTCCGTAAAGGGATGGTAGGAGATTGGACTAATCATTTGACTCCATCCATGGCGGACAAGCTTGGGAAGATTATGGAAGAAAAATTCTATGATACCGGTTTAACATATATGTAAGAATGATTATCAATTGTCATCATTACCTTAATTAAAATGTGCTTTAATTTGTATTTTCTTTGTGGATAAAATAAATCCATCACAAATGATGGGTGTGATCTACGTATGTATTTCTATTCTTAAGTATGTTTCCTAGAATTATTGTTGATGATTATTACTACTCCATACAAGGTTTGTAACTTGTCATTGTATTGTCATTTTTTATTTGTATTGTTGTTATTAGAATAATGCTTGATATAAAAAACTTTTTATAGTGGTTCAGATCTGTGATTACTTAATTAATTTGATCCGGTATAAATTTATTAATTTTTCTTATTAGAGCTTTTGATTAAGCTGACCCTTTTAGTATCGATAATTATTACTCCAAAGCAAAGCCGAGATCATAGACGTACACAAAAGTTAAATAACCAAACAAACCCAAAAATTGGCTGCTTATAAACCGTCTCAAAGCCCAATGTAAAACCCAAACCACAATATCACTTATCCATTTCCGGAACATTCCACCAAAAATAGAATTTTCCTTCTAAATTCCCCAAATCAAGCATCTCTCAAATCTAATCAATCAAACCCTAGTTCTCTCTCATCGCAAAAATGGAGGTCACCGGAGAAAACCTCACCCTTCTCCACAAATTCCGGCCACCAAATCTCGAAGATGCCGGCTTAGAAGACTGCGCGTTACCTCCAGATTTGATCAAAGAAGCTTTTCTAAAAGCAGCCTCCGCCGTTGGCTCACGCGCGGCCTCTGTTTTCGCCGGCGACGATGACGAGGTCGACGGTGGATGTGTGAGTGATCCTTGGATTGAAAATCACGCGCCGTCGGATGCGTTGGTGGGGGTTGAACCTGAGAAGTCTCCTCCGGGTGCATGCACCGCCGGGAAAGGTGGCGCGTTGGTCGGAGATGGTGAGGCGGCGGGGGATGTGGTGGTTATCGGAGAGAAAAATGGGGAGGAGGTAGAGGATGAGGTGGTGATTGTTGGCGGTAATGACGGTGGCGATGGCGAAGGCGGGGATTGTGTGGATGGGTTAAGAGGGTTGGAGATTAAAGGGAAGAAAGAAGATGATGAAGAACAACAAGATGAGAAGAAACCTACTTTAGTTGAGGGTTTTTTCTTGAATACTTGAAAAATACTTCTTAAAAGTTGTAAGGTTTTTGTATTATTTAGTTTTTTTTCTTTTTTTTATGTTGTAGTTTCTGTTAATAGTATAAAATAATGTTGTAAAATGTGAGCTTAATGAAATGGTATTTGATTCTGTTTTCACTTGGATATTTATAATGTGGTTGATATTACGAAAAAATTAAGATTTAGTGTTCAGAGGAGGGCATAATCCGTTTTTTTTTTTTTTTTTAATTTTTTTGACAAAATAATCCGTTATTAGCGAGGCAGCAAGATTACTAAAGAAATTAATAAGCTTGCCATCTACTAAAGATGAACGCTGAATTAAATGAAGAAAATTTTAACCAAATACCGATATCTTGGATGGCAAAAGTTGTAAGGAAACGAAAACTCAACTGCTATTTGTCGCTCCCATTTTACCAGGTAACGCTCCCTTTTTTACTTGAATGGACCACTATGCCCTTTATGCAATTTGGGTTATAAAAAGGACCTTGTTCCCCATTTGGACACAATACATGAAACGGTCCCCTTACTTCACGACATTGTTGTCCCGAGCTTCCCAAAATCGGTCCTCACGACCATGCAACCAAATCGGTCCCCACGACCACCTAAATTTTCTATTTTCAAAAATCGTTAAATTTGCCGACGGGTCTTGGGTCATGGACGGCGAGTGGAACATACGTACGCCGGAGAATGCGTCGGATCATTCTGTAAGTTTTTTTTTTTATTTTCGGTAATTAAGACATCCGCCTAAAATTTCCGGATGTCCTAGGTACATCCGCCTAAAATTTCCGGATGTACCAAGGAACATCCGGAAATTTCAAGCGGATGTACCTAGGGACATCCGGAAATTTTAGGCGGATGTCCCTATAATTTTTTTTTTTTTTTTTTTTTTTTAAGTACGTTTATTAAGTTTTTTTTTTATGTATTTTTTTTTCGTGGTCTTGTGATTATTGTTGTGATTTTGTATTTGATAATTAATGTAATTTTGTTGTATTAATATGATTATTAGTAATATGTTTATTTTTTGTTTCATTATTATTATTATTATTAGTAATATGTTGATATTATTGTTGTTGTTGTACTTGATATTATTATTGTTGTTGTTGCTGTTATTTTTATTGTTGTTGTTGTTGTTGATATTGTTATTATTAATTAGTAGAAATATAATTGTAATATTAATATTAATATTATTAATATTAATATTATTAATATTGTTATTATTAATTAGTAGAAATATAATTTTAATATTAATATTAATATAATTAATATTATTATTATTATTATTGTTATTGTTATTATTATTATTATTTATTTATTAATTAACGTTATGGTCTTATAAATTGTTTTGTAGTTGTTGTTAAAATTTTTTATTATCATTAATATTGTTATTGTTTTGTATTTGTTGTTATTATTATTAGTATTGTTATTAGTATTGTTATTATTATTATTATTATTATTATTATTATTATTAGTATTGTTTTTATTATTTTTATTATTTTAATTATAATTATTATTATTATTATTGTTTTTATTATTATTATTTTGACATAAAGCATGTTTTGTTTAATTTGTATAGGATATGGAATCTGAGGAAGGCGGTGACGGTGTGAATTATAGTGGGAATTTTATCACCGATACGTTTTTTCCTACGTTTGACGATGCTGTTACATGGGCTGATGGTGTTTCCATAAAATTGGGATTTATATTGGTGAAATCGTCTTATAACAAAACCAGATATGGTCGGCCGTATCGGTATTTGCGATGTGATCGGTCACGAAGGAGCAAGCCGAGAGATTTGGAGAACGCGATACGGAAGGACACCAAAACCAAAGCTAATGGTTGTCCATTCTACATCAAGATATATTATGATGTCAGCACCGAAAGTTGGAAGATCATTGCGAAAAATGATCACACCGGGACACATAACCACCCAATGATTGTGTACCCAGAGGGTCACCGTAAAGTGAGCGGATTGAGTCCGGGTGCAAAACAGGTTGTGCGGGACATGACAAAGTCCAAGGTTGCTCCCCGTAACATCATGTCCACTATTGCCGAGCAATTTCCTGATGATCATCCAAACATCCGACACATTTACAATTGCCGAAATGACTTCAGGATGGAGATGTCCGAAGGAAGAGGAGTTGTTCAGCAATTTCTTCATCTGGCGAGAGAGAGTAAATACATTTACTGGTTCACGAATGATGATCACAACGTTTTGCAACATGCATTTATGGTGCACCCGATCATGGTCAACATACTCCGCACATACCCACATGTCATAGGTATGGATTCTACTTACAAGACCAATCGATATAACATGCCTTTCTTTGAGATAGTAGGCGTGACACCGACAAACCAGAATTTTCTAGTTGGATATGTTTTCATGCGCGACGAGTGCACGGCTAGCTATCGGTGGGTGTTGCAGAGATTAAGGGAGTTGATTGGGTTTGATAAAGAGCCATCTGTATTTATTTCAGACCGTGATCTTGGGCTATGTGCAGCTTTGAGAGAAGTCTTTCCAGGGACGTCACATTTACTCTGTCTATGGCACATCAACAGAGATGTGGAGGCTAAGGTGACGAAGATGTTTGGAAACAAGACGGTTGGTGTCAGTTTTAGAGCTGGGAGATGGTTCAAAATCGTGAATGCAACAACACAGGCGGAGTATGATCGTGCTCTAACTGCCATGCAAGTGAGGTGGGGAAAATATCCGGAAGTGATTCAGTATGTTCAGAGAACTTGGCTTTGTCATAAGGAGAAATTTGTGAAATTTTGGACGAACCAGGTTCTTCATTTTGGTAACACCACCAACTGCAGAGTTGAGAGCCAACATTCAGCAGTGAAAACTTGGTTAGAATCATCCACAGGTTAGTTGTATTATTTTATTAGTTGTTCTCGTTGTTACGTAATTGTAATTGTATTAATTGTAATTGTATTTGAATTTACTAATTAGAATCATTGGCAGGTGCTTTGGATACCGTATGGGCCCGAGTCCATTGTCATATCGGTAATCGCATCATACAAATTCGTAATGACTTGGAGGCATCAAGGTCTAAAATTGGTCAGATGTACAAACAGTTGCCACTGTCACGTATAAATGGCAAAGTGTCTCAACACTGCTTGAAAGTTCTGGATAACGAGACGAAAAGGATGCGGGATTTGAGTTACCAGGTCCATGAACGGTGTGGATGTGCTATGCGTCTGACCCATGGTCTTCCATGTGCTTGCCAGATACATGAATCGATAGTTGCACAGACGGGATTGTATAGCAGCCAAATTCATTCTTTCTGGAAGACACTGGTTATTGGTTGTGATGGTTGTAACATTCCTGAAGTGGTAAATGATTCGACCGAGGAGGCTGCACATTTTCGGTCCCTGATCGACGAAGTCATGGAAAGTGACCCGGCCGTACGTCGAAATGTAACGCGAATCATTGAGGAGGAGCTACATCCAGATCATTCACACCTTGAAGAACCACATATCAACCTTAACACTCGTGGTCGACCGAAAAGAAATAACACCAGGCGTGATCGTAGCTATTTCGAGCATGTGAACCGTCAACACACTCAACGTGGTGGTGACCAAGAACCAGGTAATACTAAAATTCTATATTTAACATAAAAATATGTAAACTTAATACTTGTAGCTTTACTAATAATTTATCTTTTAATTTTGTGTTGTAGATCCAAGTGACATTAGTCAATGCAAGTATTTGAACTTGCTTCCAACCCCAATGTTGCCGTACATTTCGTCTTGGAAGGATGTCATTGGTGATGGGAACTGTGGCACGGAAAGTACTCGTAAATCCACGCTTGCAGAAGCGTGAGACAACCAGCAATCGAATCAGCACCTTTCCGTGATGTCGTGCCCAGTTGCCGATACAAGTAGGCCAGTGCAGCTGTTCCCCAAGCATACTCGTTAATAGGGACATCCGTGTGACATAGCTCGTGGAGGAAGGAAGGATGCGTACGGTTACCACTCTTGTCTACAAACAGTGTACCTCCAAGCACTAACCACAAGTATGCATCAAGCTGCTCACTAAAATCCCGGTCGACCGCCAATGTCGACTCAAAAATCTTATCAGTCAACACCCCACTACCCTGCCAAATGGTCTTTGTGCCGCAAACCTCAGACAGATCATCTGGAGTCATATCCATGGTGACCGAGCACTCGTCCCGTAACACGTCCGTGCTAGGAGTAGTGGACACCATATTGCCTGCAACCCGTAACCCAAGTATGTTGTACACGTCGTGCAGCAAGATCGTAATCTCCCCAAATGGCATGTGAAAGGTGTTCGTATCTGGCTGCCACCTCTCAACAAAAGCAGAAATCAACGGCCAATCAAGTCTCTTAAACATCAGGCCGGGCAAGTGAGACAACCAACTAGCATCAATCTCCGCAATGTCCTCCACAGATTGACGGCCTCGCCAAGTACACAAGTCAGAACATAACTTTGTCCTACTCAAACAGCGTAAAACACTACGCTCCTGCTCCATCCAGATATACCGTGCCACGTGACCGCCAAAACTAGGGATAACTGACCCATCCTCAGGCCCACCCGGCATCGGTTCCTGCACTAACCATGCCTCTGCAGAGCTGGAAGTAGGCTGACTCGACCCACTACCAACAAATCTCCCAAACTGACCCCTATATACCATATGGAAATCTTGAGGGTCCTGTTCTTCATCCCGGTCACCAGCATGACTAGCCGAACATTCGTCTTCCTCGTCAGATATGGGTGCTCCACTTGCAGAGTACAAGGGCCGACTACTACCAGACTGTTGGTCTCTCGACCAACCTCTAGTAGACCCGTATTGCTGCTGCGCGGGCTGAACCGGTGAAGATCGAGATGTCTGTCTCCTAACAGACGCATTCAGACGTCGTGATATTGCATGTCGAGCACCAGAACCCTCGATCTACATAAAATTAAAAAATAATCCGATTTTAGTAATAACAATAACCATAATAACCATAATAACAATAACAACAATAATAATAACAACAACAAAAACAACAACAAATACAAATTAACAACAACAACAAATATAACCTTAACAACAACAATAACTAACAACAACAACAACAAATACAAATTAACAACAACAATAACCATAATAACAATAATAATAACTCTAATATCAACAACTATAATACTAATCATAATTAAAAATATTAATAATAGTACTACTAATAACACTAATAATAATATTATTATAACAACAACCACAAAAAAAAAAAAAAATTAAACAACAACAATAACCATAAAAACCCTAATATCAAATTAGTTTAATAATAATACTAATCGTATTTTTAAAAATAATAACACTAATAATAATAATAATAATAATAATAATAATAATAATAATAATAATAATAATAATAATAACAATAATAACAATAATAATAATAATAATAATAATAATAATAATAATAATAATAATATCAACAATAATAATAACAACAATAATAATAATACTAACCATAACACTTCAAAATAACAACAAAAATAACAAAATCCAAAAAAAAAAAAAAACAAATTAACAACAACAACAATAACCTTAACATTAATAATAAAAACCTAATATCAACAAAATAATAAAAATTATCATATTTTTTAAAATATAATAAGCACAATAATAACAACAACAACAATAATAATACCAACAATAATCACCATAACAAAAAAAAAAACAAAATCCGAAAAAAAAAAAATAAAATTAACAATTTTATTAACGGGCCAAAAAAAAAAAAAAAAAAAAAAAAAAAAAAAAAAAAAAATTGGAACTTCCGCCCAAAATTTCCGGAAGTTCCATGGAGGATCCGCCTGGAATTTCCGGATCCTCCATGGAACATCCGGAAATTCTGGGCGGATGTCACACTTCCGCCCAGAATTTCCGGATGTTCCATGGAGGATCCGGAAATTCCAGGCAGATCCTCCATGGAACTTCCGGAAATTTTGGGCGGAAGTTCCTGGGATCCGAAAATAAAAAAAAAAAAAAATACCTCGTCTCCACCATCGCCGCCGCCGCCGCCTACGCCCCTGCCACCAGCGCCGCCGAAGGTCCTCCCTCCGAATCTCAGCCTAATCCGCCTCGAATCACCCATTTTCTTTTGTGTTTATGATGATTGTTGTTTTTTTAAAAAATGAAGAACAATTTTGGAATTTTTTTTTTTTTTAAAAAAAATTGTTTTAGAGAGTAAGAGAGTTAGAGAGAGAAGTAAAGAAGTGAGAAATGTTGGTCGGGAAGGAAAAAACCGTATTTATATATTAGGGGTAAAATTGAAATTTCAAGAAAAAAAGGAAGCGTTACCCAGTAAAATGGGAACGACAAATAACAACACTCAACGAAAATTTGAGGAAGTTTTAATAACCTTACAAGAATAGAATCTCCAAACAAAGTATAGCCTCAATCAATTGGGTCAAACGTATCAAAGCTAAAGGATGGAAATCTGATCAATTTCTTCTAACTTTGACCTGGAGAAATCAAAGCTTCCCCCGGAGCATTGGGATGGGGTTCGGTAGGCGATGCAGTATTTCGTGCTCACGGAGTCACGGCTCACCTAGTGATGACAAAGGATTTCCCCATGCTCAACTCGTTATATACTCCGTACAAGTCTATTGTCTTCCATTGTGTGTAATTGGTATAATTTCGGACTGTACATTATTTTGTAATCAGCTTCTATTTACGAAAGTCAATGCAACAAATCTGATAGAGTATAAAATATATTTCTGGACCTTAACTATCAGTTTAAACTTTTGGTTGAGATGATCCTCTATCATGGTATCAGAGCCAGCGTGACACAAAGGCCTCTCTAATCAAATTAATTATAACACTTAATCAAAATAATTATAACCACCAATCACAATTTACAAAGTTTAAAATCAAAGTCTCTATGTAGCCTCAGAAAGAGAGTCAAGAATCATCAAATATCAGACGGTAATTCCAACTTTGATTTTAATTTCATCCTTAGCAACATAATCAAACTTAATAATTTGGAATATTAAAATGTAATAGCATAAAACGGCTCTGTTTAATCACTAAAAATAGACCAACAGATTCCTATCAAATTGCAAAACACTAATTAGAGCTTAATTTTGGTCTAATCATAGCATCGATAATCATCACATTGTATACTATTAACGACGTGGCATCAGACCGTAAGAAAATACTTATTCCAATCACAACAAAGTTCAGATAAATAATAATCGAAGCCTAAATTTCACCCCTACTCAATTACTCATAAGTTCTACCTTCCTTTATTAGTTCATAAACTAACTTGAGCTAATAAGTTCGGGGAAGTTTGTCCCAAAACAAGACCATAAATGCCACAAATAGAGGTTTTATTTGAACTATAATAATACGAGTTTAGTAAACGTATAAATAAAACTCAAGTACATTTTTTTCTATATAAAATAAACCTAATAATACAACATTTTTTCCTCTATAAAATGAACCTAATATTACAACATTTTTTCAATACTATATCAATTGATAAAGAAAACCATCATTCGATTATAGACAACATTAGACCATCTCTAATGGTAAGACTCAAATTTGAGTATTGAAATACAAAATGAATTGTTTTTTACCTTCAATGGTAATAACAAACCCACTTCTCAATTTAGCAACTCATGTGAAGTCTAATTTCTCAATGGTGAGATTCTCTAAAATATACGAATATCACTTTCAATTTATGACTCATTAATTATTATAAGATTAAAAAATAAGAAAAAAGTAAAACTTAAATAAATTACAAATATATTAGAATATTGACAAGGGTCCACACTTTTTGTTGAGACTCAAAGTTAAATGTCTAAACTTAACAACTTTCTTTTAAAGTTGATAAATTTATATACCAACTTATTAGAATACATTGCAAAAAATACTCTCCTAAAAATACAGTTCACTAACAGTTCTAGAATTCAACAATGACAATAGTATCAGCCATAAGGTTTGCTAATATGATTGATGCATTCATAAAATTACGAAGTAGTAGACTAAGAGCCTATTCTCATACGATTATTTTCAGTTTACTTCGCTCAGTTCAGCTTTTAATTTCCTTCTCTTATAAAATATTCATTTCACTTCGGTTCAGTTGTGTTCATGCAATGAGTACATGCCCTAAGTGGAATACTATAAAGTACATCAAAAAGCCTTCTAAGTTCTAAAGCACCACACTGAAAATTTACAACCTGTATTCCAAGTTAAAACTTTATTTAGAGAAAGTATAATGAAAGATCTCAAACATCCAAGGAAGGATATAAACAGCATTAGCTCTCAAGTCTGCGCATAGGAAAGCTACTGGGTGACCACGGCGAATGTTTTGAGAAACAACCTTCTGTGAAGGGTTGCCAATCTAGTCCGGATCCTACCCTACTCCACCCCAATCCAAGGTAAAAATATCCACTCCAATTCCGAAAAAAAGTAATCCGAATTCAACTCCGAGTCAGGAGGATTGGAGTAAGATCATACAAAAAATCCGACTCCGGCAAATGATCGACGCTGACGGATTATCCAACTCCAACAGATGGTGGATTTTTGTGTAGGTCATGGTAGCATTGGGTGTGGAATGGGCCCAAATAGCCCAATTTCTCAAAGTATAGTGAATAACAAAAAAAACTCGAAGTCAGAGCTAGAGGGTCGGATATTAAAGTCAAGGTCAAGTCGGATGTCGTATAACAAAGTAGGATTTAGCCTACGACTGGATTTAACATAATCGGCTCCAACTCCGACCTGTTGCCACCCCTACTACTGTGTAAGAATGTTTCAATATGATTTTATCATTTTAGAATATTTAATTTAGAATTCAAAATTAAGAAAATTAGAAATTCATGAAAAATGTGAGAAGTAATTAGTAGATAAGCATAAGTAGCCACCCCAGCTTTGGATCCATCTCAACGGTTGCCTGGCCGCTGCTGCTTTTTATCAGTATGATTCATCAAAACTTTTTTTTGCACATATACACCTTGAATAATAATACTCAATTATTGGATTTAATTAGTGGGTATAAATAAACATAAAAGGTGCAATATTAATGATATTAAACATTTCAGAGATAATGAGAATGTAAGTCAACTAAATTTATCGGACAGCCCATAGGAATGGCAGTCTATAAGCTAAAATTGAAATTTTAGAATTTTTCAGGAGAGCTTTGCAAAGCATTTCAACTAGCGGTTAGACAAACATGAAGTAAATAGAGAGAAGTCTCAGACATCCAAGGAAGGATAGGAACAGCATCAACTCTCAAGCCTGCGCAGGCGAAAGCTCTTAGGCGGCCACTGCGAATGTCTTGAGAAACAAGCCTTAAAGATTATCCTCATAGACCTCTTCTAAATACTAATATGAATAACAATGCAGAAGCAAATCACAATTAAGACCCAAATTAATACACAATTACTCAACAAGCTGGAAGTATGGAACATATGACTCGAAAATATAAATGCAATAGATCATCACAACCTTTGATAATCATAGTTCAAAGTCCATATCCATATAGCCTACCTAAGAATATCGCAATTAAACCCAATATAAAAAAAGAATGCTTATTGAAGAGAGGGAAAATGGAACCCTCTTTCAATCAAAAGACAATTTGATGTTACACAATCAACAACAAAGATAGCCAATTTTAACTCCTTGCTCCTTGCCTAATGCTTTGGTAAACAATGTCTATCATATAGAATGTCAATTCGTCAAGCATACATCACAAATTGAAGTAAACGAAGAAGTCTCAGACATCCAAGGAAGGATAAAGCAGCATTAGCTCTCAAGCCTGCGCAGGCGAAAGCTCTTAGGCGGCCACTGCGAATGTTTTGAGAAACAAGCCTTATGATTTATCATCATCGACCTCTTCGACTACTTCAACTCGTCAATATCTAATAAAACCATCATCACATCTCCTGATATCGTCTTCAAAAATCAATACAAATCGAGTATCTACAACTCCAAGTTCAATGACCCAACAACAAATTATTCATCTTCAATATAATTAGCCTCAGGAAAAAAGTCTTTCATCAATATCAGACGGTAATTCCAACATTTTTTTAATGTAATTCATCACTGGCTAATTTCCAAACAAAATTAACCACTACACTTCTAATTATCAAAATTAAATACACTAAAATAAAAGTATTTATGAAAATGAAGAGTAAAATGGTAAATTAAAGAGGTCTCAGACATCCAAGGAAGGATAAAACAGCATTAGCTCTCAAGTCTGCGCAGACGAAAGCTCTTGGTCGGCCACTGCGAATGTTTTGAGAAACAAGCCTTAAAATTTAGCATCATCGACCTCTTTAATTAAATTAATTACAGCACCTAATCGAAATTAACAAATTTTAAAAAGAGTTTTTCATATATATTATGTAGCCTCAGTAAGAGAGTCAAGAATCATCAATATATATCAGACGGTAATTCCAACTTTGATTTAATTTCATCCTTGACTACATAATACATACTGTATTTAATTATAATTTCAAAAATTAAAAATGTAATCGCACAAAACGGCTCCGTTTAATCATGGAAATAAAAACCAACGGATTCCTATCAAAATGCGAAACACTAATTAAAGCTTAATCTTGGTCTAATCATAGCATCGATAATCATCACATTATATGCTATTAACGACGTGGCATCGGACCGTCGATTTCAAATAAAAAAAAATCAAAATTAAATTTCCCTCAGAGACCCGTTCATAATCACACACAACAGAAATTGAAGAAGAGAATAAAAAATCAGAAGACAAACCAAAAACCGGGGAGTGTTGATAAAGCCAACAAAAGACGAGGTTTCCCGACCGAAATGAACGGTGGATGGGAAGATCAACGGCGGATGAAGGAAGAATCAACGGCGGAGATTGGTTGAGTTCTTGAGAGATTTTAGACTCTAAACCTTCGAAATCTGTTTGTTTAAAGTGTCAGACGGCACTTCCTATCTTTTTTTGGGAATCTTTCTTCATTGGGAGAGAGATTTGATTCATTGAAATTGAAAAACCCTAAACCATAAACCCTAATTTCCCTAAACCATAAACCATAAACCATAAACCCTAATTTGAGGAAGAAGATGAGAGGAAGTGGATGACTGTGAGAATGGGAGGGAGATGAGGGGTTTTAAGGGGGGAGGAAGAGGATTGGGAAACCCTAATTATGGAAAGGTTTTGGGTTGGGCTGGGGTTTTATGGGCCCATGGATGTGACCTAAGTTGTTTTTTTTTTTTTTTTAATGTTGGTCGTCAAGCAGTCGAGCTTCATCGGTTAGAATTGCTAGACCTAATAACCCTAAATAAAATTCTACAGTAAATAACAAGTATCGATATGTATCACTAAACTAATGTACCGCAAACTCTGCAATGTACCACTATTAAATTTAATTAAATATATTATATATTGCATTTTTTGCGTTTCTTTAACACAGCTTGACTTTAGCTAAGATGGTGAATTGCATAATTCCTTTGTGTAGGGTCTTAAGGATCAAATCTTTGTGCTCATCATTATCTTTTTTTTTTTTTTCCTCTTCTCATTTTTAAAATTTTTTTTCCTCCTATATCACATTCAAACAAAATTATCAAATACCTGTTTGATTTATTTTACATCATACAACCAATTTAGAATTACTCGTATGACTACATTATATTTAAACATCTTATTATAAATTTTGAATATTTTGCAATTTATTAGATCCATTTTGTTTTCCTCTAGACTACCTTCAAAAATAAATATGAAATACTTGTTTGATTTATTTTACATCATACAACCTATTTAGATTACTCGTAGAAATACTTATATTATATATATGAATACTTATAAATTTCGAATCCTTCTCAATTATTAGATCCACCAAAGTTATAATTACTCATTCTTATAAACTCAATTCTGTTAATCTATATCATGTAATTTACAAAATAAGAATATTGTGAACCACTTGACCTATATGTTACTCTCTTTGTCCTTATTTTATTTTTATTTTTTTTTTGTCCTATTTGAATATTTATGGTCTTCAAAATGTGTCTTAAAACGCACATATCTTTTTTTTGACACACACACACAAAAAAAAAAAAAAAAAAAAAAAAAAAAAAAAAAACGCACATATCTTTATTTCCATACACATAAAAATATTTAAAGCATAATATAAATAAAATATGCAATGAGTCGAATCTAACAAGATCTCTCATGACTATATTATCTTTTATATATTAATGGCAATTTACAATCAAAGTTTGCAAAGTTCGACCCAAAAAATGATATTGTGGCAAAATTAAAGGGATAGATTGGAGTAGGTGTTAAGTGTATCTAATTTTGTCTCAAAATAATTTTATTAAAAATTTATAATTTATGATATATTTTATATGAATGTATAAAATATATTAAAATAAGACGAAGCAAACAAAACCCTTAATGAATTATTTTAATAACACAAAATTACACGGAATAACATTTTTGTCAAGCTTGGGTAATGGGTATTAAAGACATAGGGCATGTTCATATTTACTGAATTGAATTGAATTGAATTGAAGTGAATTGATTGGAGGTGAACTGAATTGAATTGAACTGAAGTGAGCTTAAATGAATATTTTATGAGAGAGGAAAATTAAGAGTTGAGCTGAGCTGAATTGAACTGATTGGAGTTGAATTGAACTGAACTAAAATGAACTGAAATTAAGTAAATGTGAACAGGCCCATAGAAGGGCAAATACTTTTTACTAAATATGATTTCACAATAATCTTTGTAAAAAAAACCTTTAAATCATGTTTAAAATTTGTCAATTTGATTTGGATTTAAATTGTTCAGGTTCAAATTGTGTCAACTTGATTTAATTAGGTTCGACTTGTTAGGAAGTTTATGTAAAGTCAATTCTAACAAAAAGTCAAAAAGTATAAGTACATGATCAACAAAGATGAAGGTCGATACCTATTTAATTTACCCACCCAAAAAATTGTACCTAGAACAATTAATCTATATACTATACTAAAAGACAAGCACCTCAATGTGAGACTGACAAATGTCTCAATATGATTCGCTGTCTTTTATTAGTTTTTTCTTTTATATAAATAAAATTCTATACATCTTATTCTAAATAAATACATAATTTATTATAGTAAAGTCTATTATAGGTAAAGTAATAGACATAATTTATTATAGTAAAGTCTATTATAGAGTAATAAAAGTTACATAATAATAAAAAATCTTAGTATAAAAAAATATCAAAATAACATATGATCTGATAATGGTAATTCGTAGGCATGCATGCAAGGTATATTAAGAAAAGTATCAAAAAATATCTTACTATATATAAATAATAAAAGTTACATAAGGACAAAATATCTTAGTATTAGTATGGAAAAATATCAAAATACATATGTATGGTAATTCGTATTCTAGCAAAAAAGGAGAAAGATCAAATATCTAGGATATCTAAAAACTTAAGATAATATTCTAACAAAAAAATAAGGAATATCCTATGTATAATATTCTGTTACATAATATGTTACATATTTTCTTAGCAAACTTAATTAAGATGGTTAATTTCGTTGATACTTTGTCAATTTTTTCTGGATTTCTTGCACGGCCAATGATTTGAATTTTTCTTAATCCGTTTTTGGCATCTTGTATACGGAAAAACGGAATACTTACCCTTAGGTAGAGCCTAGGTATAATATTCTGTTACATATTTTGATCAAAAAGGTATAATATTCTGTTACATATTTTGATCAAAAAATGGCAAAGATAAAATATAGTTAACATATTAAAATGAAATCATATATGTTCAAATAAGAAAATAAGATACAATATTATTTGTATTATCAACTATATAAATAAGAGTCATAATAGTCATATAAGTCGTAACAATTTTTACTTCAAGGTCATATTATCGAGGTTAATTAATATATTTTTAATGGCGTTTACTATGATATCTGATCTCACCCCTCTTAAAGAATCATGGAGAATAAAAGTCCGAATTGTGAGGCTATGGTATCAACCTGACTATTCCAATCCAAAAAAAAATAACTCACTTGAGTTAATTTTAGTTGATGAGAAGGTACACTATTATAGGTTCATAATTATTTTCTTCTTTTATATACGTTTACTTTTTGTAATATGTTTACTTGTAAATTATAATGCAAAATTGATTTTGATATGATAATGTTTAAAACGCAGGGATCTAAAATACAAGCAACTATCAAAGAATCACTCATTCGACGATTTGAAGGGCTTGTGAAAGAGGGCACTTCCCGTATTATCTCTAGCTTCGGAATGATTACTAATGCTGGCAAACATTTGGCTACTAGCCATGCCTATAAAGTGAACTTCTATTATAGGACTATTGTTAGGGATTGTGAAGATGCACAACTTCCTCAATACGGATTTGATTTTGTGTCCTTCGACAAAATCCTCAAACAACAGGTCAATGAGTTGATTTTAGTAGGTACGATTTATTATATCAATGTATTAACCATTTTTTATAAATTTCGTGTTTTTAAATTATCAACTAATATTTTTTATAAATAATTACAGATGTTATTGGAGAGCTTACCGGCATGGGCGATCTTATCAATATTTCAAAAAATGATACTCCTAATCACAAATTGACAGTTGAGCTAGAAGACTTGCAGTAAGGAATTTATCAATTCGAATTAGCCTATATACTTGACAATATTGATATTTGTTATTATACATATAAGGCACTAACTTATACGAAGTATAATGGAATTTTATATAAATATTAAAACTCTTTTTTATGTGTTGACTTCAATTACAATTATCTTCTATTTTGTAGCAAAAACAAGCTGACTTGTGCCTTGTATGGAAAATATGTTGAACAACTGTCGGAGTCTACTACTAAAGATGACATCCAAGGACCCATAATTGTAGTACTACAATTTGCTAAGATTAAGAGTTTTAGAGGTGATATTTTATTAAATATATATTGATAATATGATAAGTAATTTTCGTCCAAATTTAATAATTGTATTAAGAAAATTACCGTGATCATAACTTATCTAGATGAAGTTTCCATATCAAATTCATTATGGGCGACAAAATAATTCATCAATAATGAGGATATACCTGAGGTGCAAGATTACAAACGAAGGTATTATACACTGTTTATCATATTGTACATTATAATTTTTTTACAATTTAATTGAAACTTATATTTTTTTTTAATTATTATTTTAGTGTTCAAGGTGAAAAAAATTCACAATCGCATGTAATAAGTCACTTGTCAAGTCAAAATTCACATTCAATATCAGATGAATTCTTAAATTTGAATGAACGAAAGCAACTGGACGAGATTTGTGAGACTAATGAGGTAAACCATATAAGTTTTATAAAACAAAATTTTATGCTGGAAATTATATTGACATTATAATAAATTATTAACTTTTTTTTAATATATATTTTTGGATAGGAATGCTTTTGTGTGACTTATGCTAGTATTATTGCTATTGAAAATGATAGCAAGTGGTATTATAACTCATGCAAGAATTGTAACAAAAAGGTTGACTATGAAGGTGGTGGAAAATATTGGTGCAAAAAATGTGACTCACATGTCAAATCTGCACCGCCGAGGTAATTGGTGTTATATTATTAAATTGCAATTGTTATTAAATTTTTATTAGGATTTATTATTAAAAAAACAACTCTTATTACAGGTATAAACTTACAATAATAATAGAGGATGATAGTGGAACTGCCAGTTTTGTTATGTTTGATCGGAAAGTTTATCAAATTTTGCAAATATCTGCAGTGGATTTGAAAGAGAAGTTATCAAAGGTGTATAATTTTAATCACATATAATGTTGGCTTTGTATATACTCATTATAATAGTTTTGACCAATGATAGTAATTATCAACTATTTTAAAATGTTTGCTTCGATTGATTCTTCAATAATTGTGACAAATGTATTTTATATATTTGTAGGATGGCAAAGATGATTCATTTCCGGAAGAACTTGACATGCTTATCGATAGGAAATTTTTGTTTCGATTTCATATCTCTAAATACAATCTTAGTCATAGTTGGGATAAGTATACTGTCCTAAGAATAAGTGATGATGAGCAATTGATCAAATCATTCTTGGATGTCAACGGTGGTTTGCAGGTAATTAATAATTCATATTATTAAATTCAATAAATATTTATCCTTAATAAAGCTTTAAGCTATTATTTAATTTATCATGTTTCAGGAAAAGGATGTGGAGATTGAGTCTATTGATGAATCAAGTAAATCTTCGGTCGACAAAGATAAGGTCATATATTAAAAATCTACCAAAATTCTCTACTTTAATTTTATTTTTTTTTTATAATATGTATTGATATATATACTCCGTATTTGTGTTTTGTAGGAATTGGCCACCGTTGTATGTGATAATGAAAACCCTAATGTATCCTTTGTCACTCCAACAAAAAGACCTCTTGATGATGCTACAAATGTAGAGATTGATGATGAAATAAGTTCGGCACAACGCTCTACTAACAAAAAGAAGGTCGTGGTTAAGATTGAAAAGGAAGACAATACCAACAATGGATGATTTTCAGCTACTTTTAATGTTTTATATAATAAAAAATATTTAGGACCTCTTAATAATGTTAGTATTTTGAATACAAAATAAATTATCTACATTATGAGTTTTTCAATGACTATATGGAGTGTTTCTTTGAACGGTTTTATCTTAATAATATGCTAATCTTAGTAAATTTATATCTTCAATTTTTATTAATAGCATGATATTTTTATTTATTTTTTTACAAAAATAGCATGATATTTTGAATGTGATAATCAATGAATATAGTTTACATTAGATTCCTTAACCATGTGAGACACTAATGTAGTATAAGTACAATACTTTGACCATATTTTTTTTTACCATTGTACTAAAAACATCTGTAGCCATGTATAATACATTTGGATTGGTTTTTTACTTATATTTTCATTATATTAAACAAGTTTAGAAGCGCGTGCACAACAAAAAAAAATTATAACAGAGAGGAATGTAATAAATATATACGAAGTACATGGTCAGCTATGATACATTATGAATTACTTCGTAAAAGATTAATTTCACTTGATCTCTGTCATCACTTCATGGTTTATCTCATTGTGCTTTAACTCTCAAGCATACAAAGTTAAATCAATTATGGAGTAACTCTAAACATCAAAATATTTCACACAAACTTTTGTATTCTAGATTTAATTAAATTCAGCAACATAAAAATAGAAAGAATATAGTACTAACCCTTACTATTTAGCTTCACATTGTAGCAGACTTGTAATTAATCTTTAATACGAAGTATTTGTTTGACAAATTTTTTTTTTTAATGGAATATTTGTTTGACAATTAATACAAAGTAATGTGAATTTTGCAATAAGCCAATAATGAAAGTAAATGGTTTGAACTTAAAATTGGGAGAACAATGAGAACAAAATGAATTCAAGGAAACTTGTAAGTAAATGATTTTGATATACACCGATTAAAATGAGTTACCATAATTCATGGCGCAATTAGAATTGGGAGGTGTAAGTATAATGTTAATAAATTATTTAGAGAGGGTAAAATGGTCCATTCAAAATTTCCCAACCAAAAACACCTCTTCTCTTTATATATTACATAGATAATCTTTTGTATTTCCTAATAATAATATAATTACAAATATCAATGGTCAAAGTTGAATATTAACATGTGTGTGATAGTTAAAATGTTGCGATTAATATGAAACGAAAGAGTTATTCAATAAAAAATGGAATATTCTAAGTATCTTATTTTACAAATTACGTCATCTACATACAATATAATGTTAAAAAGGTTTGAAAATTCTCAAAATATTCCAGACATATGCACATGCAAGGTAAAGTAAGGAAATTATAAGATAAAATATCTTAGTATGTGTATACATATAAATAATAAAAGTTATGTAAAGAAAAAAAATTACTTAATATAAAAGATATCAAAATTACATTATATATGGTAATTCGTATGAAGTTATGTAATAGATCCAAAGAAAATTAGTAATATTTTTAAACTCAACTTTTAAACCCATTTTCTTTTAACAAACCTTATGACTGGTAACCGGGTAATCAAGACTTAATTTCCCTCCTTAATCAAGACTTAATTTCCCTCCTTAATCAAGACTTTCTTTAATCTTCTCCAACTACTCCTCTGCCAGCGCCATTAATGACTATTCAACCTCTGTAATTTTTTTTTTTAATTTTCTGGTTTCTTTAATGCCCAGTTGAATGTTGCGAACTGAATTGTTGCGAGAAATGGAGGAAATTCGTGGACTTGGTGTACTGTACGAACAACAACAATTGCGAATTGGGAATTCCGATAGATTGATTTTTCTCAATTTCGACTTGCTTAGTACTAATTACAGGTAACTTATCTAAACTCTTATATAATTTTGATTGGGTTTTGTCAATTTCAAAGTGATTTGTTGTATTTGGTGATGTATTGATTATAGTATGAACTTGCCAGCGCCATTACTAATTAGGGAATTTTGATTGTTTTTTTTTTTCTTTTTTTTTTTCTGAATTCTATATATATTAAGGAAAATTTGGACGCTCGTAGTGATTAGTGACAGACATGTCTTCAATGGCTTCCGTTGTTGAAATTTATTCATTATGTGGTTAATTGTCTTTTATTTATTCCATTTGTCTCCCATATTTATATAATATAATATAATATAACTTCTTTATATAGTAGTTTCATGTTTATGAACTAATTCTTATAACTCGATTATTGAGAGTAAACTTTAATTCATGCATGAATCTTAATTGAAACACTTAATTAATCTGTTTTGCATTTTATAAAAGATTTTTCTATGGATCCAAATTTTGCGAAATTTGCAAGACTAAGGAGGAAGGCTATTCTAACAAGGAAGCGTCAAAGAAAAGAAATTGATTACTCTGGTACTTTTTCAATACCCATACATCTCTTACGTACTCAAAATGAAATAAGAACGCTATTTACAAGTACGTATATATGATCAAAGCTAACATTTAATTTATTGATTTAGGTTCTACAGACCAAGCAACAAAAACAAGGCTACAAAGAGAGCAATCATTCAATAGTGGTAAGAGAATCCCTTTGGGTGACATTTCAAATGGTCAGGTCCATCATATTTTGATCAACATTTTATATTTTACATACTTTACTTCTAATTCATCAATTAATAATTCATAATCAATATAGTATAAGTGGAGACTTCCTATGCATAATATCCTAATCTTGAGAGTATGTGATGTACGTAGTATGAATTTAGCTACATTTTGTGTTGAATGTGCAATAGTGTATGAGCTAAAATTTATATGTGAAATAATTTGTTGATAATATATGCTAATCCTCACGTATTGTATTTTTCATGAAGCAAATCATATTCACAACTTAATTCAAAGAAATGATGTTTTCATCCAATGTGATGGTACTCAAGCAAAGAAAAGGTCTAACTCTAAATCCATCAGAAGTACAACATTTGCTTCTACTTCAAGTTCGGGTAAGTAATTAGATTTATTCAATTGTATGGAATAGTAACTTTTAATTTTTTTTTGCAACACTCAAGGTGATTTTCTACGATACAGTAAAAGATATTTTAGCAACTAATCTATGCTAATCATCACTATTTGTATTGTTTCAATGAAGCGAATCATGCTGAAAACCGAATTCAAAGTGATGGTGTGGCTCAAGATAAGACAAGGTCTATCACAAAATCTGTCACAAGTACTATGTCAAATTGTGCTACTACTTCAAGTACTGGTAAGTAATCAAATTCATTCTATAATATTATAGTTTATATAGTATAGCTTGAAGGTTTAGATTGTGCAAATGAAGACGTGTTACATGAGCCATAACTCAATTTCTATCAATAACACTTTTAATAATTATATACTCAAGGAGATCAAGGTATATTACAAATATAAGTATTGAGATTAAATTTAAGTTATATATCTATTTAATTTTAAGGTACTTTTGATGAACTATTGATAATTAATTTAATCTACAACAAAACGTATTAATATTTTAACTATTTAGCAAAAAAAAAAAAAAAAAAAAAAGTCTCAACTAACAATATTTTTTTAATGTTTACTTAGAGTATTGGGACATTGGAGATCCGACTTGTATTTGTAAATTTTGTGGAGCCATGTTATGGTACGAGGAGCGATTAGAGAATAAACGTGGCTCATCAAAAGATCCAAAGTTTTCATTATGTTGTATGCAAGGAAAAGTGCAGTTACCTTTACTAAAAGAATCACCACCACCCTGTAGACACCCATTTGTGTCTCCCCAAAACCAAACCCAGTGATGAATACCTTTCGCGTCGAACTATAATCGAATGAGGTGAAAGTGTGAAAAGTCTAGTGTTGCGGTTAGTTTTTATTAAAAATCCTTCTTTCTGTTTTCAAAAACCCACTCTATTTTATGAAAACGTCCAATTAAGTTTATTTTGGTCCATGATAAGGGTCCAATAATGGTGTAGTTGGATGGGGTTTGAAAATACCTTTCCAACGATATATTATAAGCCCAATTCCGATGAATAATGAGGAAGTTATGGCCAAAATATTAAGCTGGGCCCAAACCGGATTTTACCTACGACCCAATGATCATGAGGAGGGTCCAAAGGTTTAATCCTATTCCTAAACTAATTAGGATTGATTAGAATCTTCTATAAGTTTCTAAAATATCTTAATTATCCTTTTTTGAAAAGATAAGATCATAGAGTTTGATTTGAATATAAACTTTCCTAATTCTATTCGGATTTAAAGATGTTCAAAGATAGTCAGATATTATTTTCGTGCCTCATTTTTTTTATCCAAATTTTATATGGTTGGATAGATCTTGAAATTATCTTTCCAATGATATATTATAATAATAAATCCGAGCTATAACAAAAAAGATATGAAAAGAATACGAAACACCCTTTCACTATTTCGGCCATATCTTTTTGTCTACAAAATATTTTAATCTGATTCCAATTGAATTAGAAATTAGACTTCAAGAGCTTTCCAACGACATATTATATGACTTATTTGGACTTCTGGATCAAAAGATATGATAAAAACAAAATCCGCAAAAACTGTCTCTGTCGCCAAACGACAGGTTTGTCGCCTCGCGACAAGATAAATTCTTAGCGACAAGGTCGGTTTGTTAGCGACAGAGTGGAGTTTTATTCCTTATCAAATTCTATGATTTTCCGGACTATTTTCTTATAAATAGGGTCCTAAACCTCTGTTTTTAATCAATCAATTCTCATATACAATCAACTTTCAACTCTCATCAATTCTCTCTATTCTCTCATCAAGAATTACTTAATTCTTAATCTCTCTCTCTTTTTCTAAACTACCTTTTTACTAAACACAATTCCGCATTCACAAGACTTAGAATCTCTTAGCCAAGTTCGAAGTTGCCTTCGCCCTAGACGTGAAAGGTTTAATATTTTCTGAGGGTTTGGTCCCAAATCCAGTCTAAACTTTTTAACTCTTTCTTTCAATAATTTAATTTAATTCTTTGATTTATTATTTTCATTGAAGTTTACTAACTTGTGTATTTTGTTATTAGAAAGAGGTACGAGGCTTCAAAGTATGTAATCTTATTACTCTCTTTCAATGTAGAAAGCATGTTTATTATTGTTTAATTTCTAGTATCATGTTAGGATGTTATTTTATGCTTTCTAGTATCATGTTTAGGATGCCTTTTATTATTTCTAATATTATAATCTCATGTTAGTACCATGTTAGGTTTAAAGCTTTGATCTTTATTGCTTAGTGACATGCTAGGATTTGTTATTAATCTTGTTAGTATCATGCCTAGGATCTTGCTATTATATTTAAGCTTTATTATGCCTTAACATGATTATTATTATGGTTATTATGATTACTTATTATTATGATGATTATATTTTATTTATTATTATTATGTTGCTTGATTTATTTTTATTGTTATTGCTTGATCACACCTTTTATGATTGTTAAAGGGAATTTGTACTTGAAATCACGCTTAATAAGATAATTAATAATTTGGTTTAGGCTAATGTGATTTTAACTCAAGTGATCGCCAATAATAGATTTATTTGTGCATTAATATTCAACCAACATAAATTAAACAGGGTAGGTTTAATATAATGTTTGTATGTTATTCGAAGAGCGCACATGAATACGAGCAGAACAAAGTAGAGGCCTATTTTATAGGGCGGGTCCTTTCTTTTGTAGATTGGATTCGTACCCTCATCCCCGAACCCTGTTTGGTTCAAGACCTTATGGATTTGATGGTCCTTTTGGATTGTCTTTTGGGTTTACAAGTTCCTAAAACTTGTTGGCGACTCTTTTTGCTCTTTTTCTTTCCCTTTGGAACGCCACCGTACTTTAGTGTATGATCACAGTGGGGTTCAAGTTTAGGATCTTAGTGCTTGAAATATTCCCTACACACCCCTTAATGGTCTTTAAAGAAGGATGATCCTAGAAGTAACCATTTTCTAGAAAACATAAGACCTTATAACAGTATGCACTCATTTACCTCAATGGGAGGAAGGATCGATTCAACAATTAATCATGGTAGAGGGCCTTATACCTTTAGATTGCATGGTCAAAATTATCACAAGATAGGAAGTTTGTTACCGACTTCCGGATCATCTCCGAAATTTGCTCAATTGTACATCTATGACACTGAAAATGAGATTTCCAACAGAAAGTTTAATATGAGGTGTGTAACATTTATCTTTCATACATGAAATATTATTCATTCAATTGAAGGATATTATTATTACAAATATAATACTAACACTTTTTTTTTTGGGAATTTTTTTTTTTTTGCATAACTATTTAAGAAATTCTGATGATTTCGATGATGGGATTATTAATGATCTCAAAACTATGCTTGATCTACACAACCTTCTTGCTCAATTTTTAGGATGGCAAGGGATCGTTTTATTTCTAATGCTTCTCAAGATGTTAAGCTAAAGCTTATCGGAAGTAGGGGAACAGATGGGCGGACATACAACCTCCCAAGTGCATCCGAAGTGGCAGCACTTATTGTTGGTGATGTAGGAAGTTCTACAGATAGGGATATTATTGTGGAGAAACAACCTGGTGCACTTCAACGCATCAACGAGTTACACCCTTCTTACCTCGCTTTACAATATCCATTATTATTTCCATATGGTGAGGATGGTTATAGGGTTGATATTCCATTAAGGGACACTGGAGCTACGAGGAAAAGGTCTAGGCTAAGTATGAGAGAGTTTTTTTGCATTTAGGATTATCGACAGACTCAATGAAGCCGCGACACTATTGTTGTCAAAAAAATTATTCCAACAATTTTTGGTTGATGCTTATACAATGATCGAGGCAGAGAGACTTTCTTACATCCGAACACACCAAAAACAGCTAAGATCAGAATTATACAAGAATCTTGCTGATGCCGTAATGAGAGGAGACACAGAGCCATCTTCCACCGGAAAGAGAGTAGTTTTACCTTCATCATTTACTGCTGGACCAAGATATAAGATGGAGAATTATCAAGATGCAATGGCCCTTTGCAAGTGGTATGGATATCCGGATTTATTTATAACATTTACTTGTAATCCAAAATGGCCAGAAATCACAAGGTTCGTTGAAAAGAGAGGTTTGAGGCCAGAGGATAGACCAGATATCCTTTGTAGAGTTTTTAAAATGAAGCTAGATCGCTTAATAAGTGATCTAAAGGAGCAAAAGATATTTTCCTTCGAAGTTAATGCTTGTAAGTCATCTCTTTTTCTCTGTTTGAATATATCTTTTAATTTGTTCGTCAATTTATTGTTTCATGTGGTTTTGCGAGAGAGTGCAAAAGAAAATTTAGATTAAATAAAGTAAAAATACGTAGTAAAATATATCAATACTCATGAAAATTAATTTATTGCATTTTTTTAAAAAAAATTATCATTATTTTCTAAAATTTGCAGTAAACTAATTTGGAGGTAGTAGTGGGTGATGGATATTCTTTTATATGTTGATGTATATAATATGTCGTATATGTTTTAATGTGGACTTATTCCTCTTGAACTTCAAAGGAATATTGAAATGGTTGTAACCATATAAAAATGTTAAGATTTTTATTAGGCTTACAAGATAGTGGGGGACACTATTAATTCCATTTCTCTTCGTTTCTACAACAACATTATCAATCATATTTAGTCCTAATGGAATATCCTAGCTTTTAAGGGATTGCTCAAACCAAACTCAAACTACTTATAACAACATTTGGATATTATATTTAGATGGTATCAAGAATAAAAGAATGACATGATTTATATCGACTTGATATGAAATTTTAAATGATTAATTCAAATTGGTTTTTTTACTTTAAATTATATAAGTTATGCATCTTATTATGTTTTGATATATTTTTTAATTTTTTATTTACTAATTAATTGAGTTTAATAATTTCAGTGGTTTACACAATAGAGTTCCAAAAGAGAGGATTGCCTCATGCTCATATTCTTCTTTTTTTACATCGTGAAAGCAAGATTTCTAATGATCAAGAAATTGATAAAATCATATATGCTGAAATTCCTGATCCAAAACAAGACCCCAAGTTGTATAAAGTTGTGGGTGATCACATGATGCATGGTCCTTGCGGTGAATTAAATCGAAACTCTCCTTGCATGAAAGAGGGTAGGTGCTCGAAACATTTCCCAAAAAAATTTATCCAAGAAACAAGTGTTGATGAAGAAGGGTATCCGATGTATAGAAGACGAGACAATGGAAGATTTATTGAAAAGAATGGAGTAAAGTTGGATAACAGATTTGTTGTTCCATATAATCCAACACTCCTCCTAAAATATGGTGCTCATATCAACATTGAGTGGTGTAATCAACATAGGTCGATCAAGTACTTATTTAAATATATAAATAAAGGAAATGATCGGATCACTGCTGCCATTTCTAAAGGATCTGAAGGACCTTGTGATAATGTTGATGAAATTCAAGCATACTACGACTGCAGGTATGATTTCATGTACTTATTTAAAATTTTAGTTGCACAATAACTTATTTAAATTACACATGTAATGAAATTTAGTTCATGGAAAATACGTACTTAGTTAATGGCAGAAATTTACCATGCTTATACTATGGTCGTTTTATTGCTGCTCTTGATATCACAATATGTGACTATTTCCTAGATGTAAGGTTATGATTGTTGATTGGAGGGAGGAAACATTGCATGTTTTCAGCAAAAATGTGCTCGTGAAACAAATTGCTAATGCTCAAAGCATATAAAAGAGTTCAATGGCCTCCATCTAAAAACATGCTATAAAAGCTTATATGTTACAATATGCTTTGCTTAATCATCCACAACAACTACAAGTGTCACTAGGTCAATTAGATGATTGAATTGCCTTTTTTTCCCCTCCGACTAGAAAAGATTAGATTGTTATAGTATATTGCTATTGTATAGTACAGATTAGTACCTCGTATGTACTAAAAATTTATCCAAAAACAATAATGTATGGAACTAAGAGTTTGAAAATATTTTGTTCAACTTCATCTTCTGAAGGAAGTCCATTATCTATTTTTAATTTTATTTTAATTTAATTTATTGTTTGAAGGTATATTTCACCCTGTGAAGCAGTGTGGAGAATTTTCGGATTTGACATGCATTATAGAACTCCTTCTGTCGAAAGACTAAGTTTTCATCTTCCTGGTGAGCAAAATGTCGTGTTCGAAGATGATGATCCAATAGATGCGGTATTAAATAAACCTTCCATTGGGAAATCTTAGTTTTTGGCATGGATGGAATGTAATAAAAAAGATGCGAGAGCTAGAAAGCTCACTTATGTTGAGTTTCCAACAAAGTATGTGTGGAAAGAAGGCAAGTGGGAAGAAAGGCAACGTTCATTTTCTATTGGAAGAATTTATCATGTCCCTCCAGGTTGTGGTGAAAAGTACTATTTGAGAATTTTGTTGAACCATGTGAGAGGTCCGACATGTTATGAAGATATTAGATCAGTCAATGGTGTTTTATACTCATCTTTTAAAGAAGCTTGCTATGCAAGAGGGTTGTTAGATGATGACAAAGAGTACATTGATGGAATCACGGAAGCAAGTTTTTGGGGAACTGCAACCTACCTTAGGAGCCTTTTTGCATTGTTGTTATTGTCAGATAGTCTATCAAGACCAGAACATGTGTGGAATGCGACATGGCATTTACTATCGGAGGATATTCTTCACAAACAAAGGCGTTGTCTACAAATTCAAGGTAAGCAAATATTTGTTTGTCAATACTTGAGATTAAATTTAAGTTTAATAGTTAATTTGTAATTAAGATTAAGCTATATATATGAATTGATTTGATTGTTTTTTTTTTTGATACTTCATTCATAATATATAGCCAATATAGGTGACCATTTTAATTCCCTTGATATGTTATTTCTTAAGCTGTTAGATTTGGATTATTTATTAGGTGGGTCTTTGTATACTATAAACATATGTCGTTCCACTAGCTGTAACTCTATGCTTATAACTTGTACAATGTATATATTCTCTAACTTGTAATGCAATTCTCATGGAATCAATTTTATAAAATGCAAATTCCTTAATTTATATCCCAATTTTATGTATAGAATATTTCTTATTTCTAAGGCGATTATATATATAATCAAATGCAAATTACCATAAGTAAATTTCCTATATATAATATTAGAATAGTATACTTTGAATATCCTTTTTTTAAAGAATATTATCTTAATCTGTAAGATATTTTAGATCTTAATTAGTTTCCTCATTCGTTCTCCCTAGAATATTATGTTTATAATGAAAGAAGATAATTCCTCAAATATTAACAACCCTAACAAATGCATTATATACACTGTAAGCTACGTATGGTAAACTATAAAGTAGGCCTAATTTCCTACAATTAATGGAAGACAAATATACACTAAGCATATATTTTTTTTGGTGCAAATATACACTAAGCATATATAACTATAACTAATATACAATAAGAATACATTGATACTTATCAATATATTCTAACATATAATATTACTACTATTTCTTATAAGATATTTAATATGATGTGATCATGTGAATGCAAATTACCATGACTTACGTAACGAACTCACTTTTTGTTCTTTTTTTTTTCCTTTTTTTTGAAACCTTTTTTTTACACCTAACTAACTCAATTTTGATTAAAAAAAAAAGACTTTTTATTTTTTTTATTTTACATACTTTACGTTATATCCTTTTGGTTTTCATATGTTATTCTTTATTTTCATACATGTGAATGCAATTATAAATATCTACACTACTTTACTTTTTTGTAATATATTAGGCCATGTTAACTTTGAGAAGGATAGATGCGTGAAAATTTCCTTGATGCATTTGGATGTTTAGTTGTACGTTTGGTCGCACATTTCCATTTTTTGTTTTAACAATACATTTGCATAATTGAGTATACATAATTATGTACTACGTACCTCACAATTTTACAATAAGCTTTAATGCAAATCATTGACATAATTTCAACTATATTATAGATTTGCAGTTAACAGATGATCAGCTAAAGAATTTCACTTTATCTGAAATAGAAAATTTTTTGCAAAGTAATGGTAGCACACTTCGAAAATATCCCATGATACCTTTTCCAGATGATATGCTAATGTCAGAAGGAAGAAACAAGTTGATTCAAGATGAGTTGCAGTATGATAGATCATCATTACAACAAGAATATGAGGCCCTTTGTTCAAGTCTTACCGATGAGCAGAAAGAGGTGTACAATAAAATCATGAGTGCGGTTTCAAAAGATGAGGGAGGTGTTTTCTTCATATATGGCTATGGTGGCACGGGTAAAACTTTCATTTGGAGAACTCTATGCGCTGCTATAAGATCCAAAGGAGAAATTGTGCTCCCTGTTGCTTCAAGTGGAATTGCATCACTTCTCCTTCCCCGAGGAAGAACAGCTCACTCTAGGTTTAAAATACATTTGAATGTAACGGAAGACTCAACATGCAATATAAAATCGGGAAGTGATTTGGCGGAGCTTTTAAAAAAGACAAAGCTTATCATTTGGGATGAAGCTCCTATGGTAAATAAATTCTGTTTTGAAGCACTAGACAAAAGTTTAAGAGATGTTTTAAGGCCTTCAGAGCAACCATTTGGGGGTAAGGTAGTTGTCTTTGGAGGAGATTTTCGACAAATCCTTCCAGTTATCTCGAAGGGAAGTAGACAAGACATTGTGTTTGAAACAATCAATTCATCTTATTTGTGGAATTTTTGTGAGGTCCTAAAATTGACAAGAAATATGAGGCTTCAAGTAGGACGATCAAATTCAAGTAATATAGATATAAGAGAATTTTCAGAGTGGATATTAAAAATTGGAGATGGTACGGTAGGAGAGCCAAATGATGGTGAAGGTACTATAGAAATTCCTGATGACAATCTGATAAAGGAAGCAACAAATTCGATCGAAGCAATTGTCGATAGTACTTATCCATCTATTCTTCAGAATTTGTGGGATCCAAAATACTTTCAAGAAAGAGCAATTTTAGCACCAACTCATGAAAATGTTGAAGCTATAAATGATTATATGTTATCTTTAATGCCAGGTGAAGATAAAGTTTAAATTATTACTTGCTTATAAATGATTACTTCTTAATTTAATATATAAGATTTTTATTGACTATTACTTGCTATCTTTAATGCTAGGTGAAGAAATAGAGTACTTGAGTTCTGATAGCATATGTCAAGCAGATACAACCATGGGAATTGAAGACTTTTATCCACCCGAGTTCTTAAACACCATTAGATGCTCCGGTTTGCCAAATCACCGGCTAAGATTGAAGGTTGGTGTTCCTGTCATGCTTCTCAGAAATATTGATCAGTCTTCTTGCTTATGTAATGGTACCCGATTGGTGATAACTCAGCTAGGAAAGTATGTTGTTGAAGCCAAAATAATTTCAAGTAGTAACATTGGGCATAAAGTGTTCATTCCTAGAATGGTCCTAAGCCCATCGGATACTACCACTTTGCCAATCAAGCTTCAGCGTAGACAATTTCCATTGGTAGTTTGTTTTGCTATGACAATAAATAAAAGCCAAGGTCAATCACTCTCACATGTTGGTTTATATCTACCAAGATTAGTCATGGTCAGCTTTATGTTGCAATCTCCAGAGTTACAAACAAGAAAGGTTTGAAGGTTCTAATATGCGATAAGGACAAAAATATTGCTAACACTACAAACAATGTAGTATACAAAGAAGTATTTCAAAATTTGCCATGAGAAGGTATTACTCAACACTAATTAATATATAAATTAATATTCATCATTTGCTAACATTGTTTTAAATCTACATTGTTAAACTCTCTAATTTTATTGTTAAACTCTCTAACTTTTGTAATCAATTTTTACATTGCAGTGCTACAATTCATGGACTTTTATTAATGCCCAACTAATGGACGAAGTAGGTAGAGATTGAAAGGCATTAAGTACTTTAATTAGATTTTTGTGGTTAGAGTCAAATAATTTAACTTTTATTCAAACATTATATGTGTTGGGCTGGACCTTAAATAGATTTGTTTGTGTTATTTTTTTCTTCATATAAAACAATTATTTATTGCTTGATTACTTATATGATAAGAGAGCAAGAAGTTTTAACAAAAACACTTCTACAACAACATATCATTCACACTATACAGTTGATGATAGTTTTGTTTCATATTTTTATTACTCATAAGTTGGATTAATTTCGCATATTAATTAGTTAATCTTATTTAATATTATAAGCCGTGCATCGCATGGGTATTGTACTAGTTGCTTTAACTAGTTTTGAGGGTTGTGCCTAATTGAGTCATTCTCCATGTCAATATCGAACCAGTCACAATACTTCATTTTACATTTTTACATACTCCGTATTATGTTGAGAGTAATAAGTTTTGCATTTTTTCCTTATATTTTTTGTGAAATCTTAGGCAGATAATATTATTAAATTAAATCAGGAGCTCCCAAAGTTAACCATATATACTTCGGGTATTTTGCATATCATTTCGTTACAAAATAGTTAAAGTATTACCCATTCTAGCATTCTACAAACATGACAACAAATAAACAATTCAAAGTCCTCTTTCATTTAATAATTTTAATTATTATGTCCTTGTAGAAAAGCACGAGTGATTTGCTCATTTACAAACTTTGAGAGATTGTTATATATAGCCGAATGTACGGTACATTAAAGGGTATTTGTTTGTTCATTTAATGATATCATCGAAATAAGCAAAAAAAAAAAAAAAAAAATACTATTGGGGTACACCGCGTACCTGGTTGTATAAAATAATTTCTAACAAACTTTTGAATTTTTTATTTTTATTTTTATTTTTAGGCAATGGTTACAAAGATAGTCACATGTCAAACAAGAGTTATCCATATCTTCCGCAACTCACAGCTAGATTATGGGCCTCTTGGACTAAGTATATTGTCAAGAAAATTTAGTGTGTTACGAACATGCATCTGATCAAGGATGCAGAAGACCAGTAGACGTTCCAAGCGCTATTTCTTTGATTTGGCCTTGACTACTTTTTCTACCCCGCCATTTCTTAAACAAGAAAATAAACAAAACAACCAACATTACCACTACCAATATGCTACCCCCAACAACAGCTCCCACCGCTACACGATTCCTCGAAGGAGGTGGCGATTGTGGGAACGAGATTGGCGATGATGCCAAATGTGGTATTGCCGGTGGCAGACGTATTTTTTGATGTAGCGGAAGTGACATCGATGGTGCCAAGGCTGGTGGCAGCACTAAGAGCAATCTATGTGGTTGTATGGAAAATTATTGTTGTGCAACCACTGCTTATGAAAGTTATGGTGACCCATGTTAATACAATTTAGCATAGCTATTCAATTTATCTAATGATCTAATGAATTTAAACATTAATGTTGAAGAAGGTAGGCAAAAACACGGGTGTTTGTACGTGTAGTAGACTAGTAGTTGTTAACACTAGAGGTGGTTATTGGACAGGGTAGCCCAATGATAACAGGGTCAGGGCCAAGCTTATAGGGCTTTTAATGGACAGGGCCCTTATTGGGTAGGGTCGATACAGGGCCAACATGTTTTCCAATTTAGTTGATAAAGAAAATACATAATGTAAAAATAATTATATAGATTAATTTGTATTCATATGTATTTAATAATGGTTTTGTCCAATATTTATTTTAATTGATATTTTGTAGGCCCGCCCATTATCGACCCGCGACCCGCATTGGCCCGACCCTATATTGACCCTATAAAATGTGACCCTCTTTGACCCTGACCCGCAACCGACCCGCACCGACCCTGACCCGACCCGCCCAATAACCAGGTCTAGTTAACACGTTGCATATTCAAACATAATTTATTTTTGTAGTCCATCAAGTGCATTTTATTTGGCTCCCACTATCATAGTTTTGATTTTAATTTTTAAACACTACTCCCTCCGTTCTTTTATTAAATTCCCATTCTTAACATGTATTACTCACATAATAAAGAGAAATGAGATTCTAATAAAAAAATAGAGGGAGTATTTTATGTAGTTACAGAGTACAACAAATAAGGTTTTGCTTACAATTAGGTTACACTAAAGAATACTAGTAATATCATTTTTGCTAACCATAATAAGGTCCATAACTCCCAACAAGGCAATAATCCTAATTGGCTTCCCTTACCACAAAAAGTAACAATAATAATTGGATTCCTATTGAGAATTTTTGAAAAAACGAGGCCTTATAGTGGCAACTCCTGAAAACAAACATTAAAGGAGTCACGTTCTATAATATATACTACGTACTTCATATTTATTGTTCAAACTAAGCGTATAGCTAGGGTGTCCATTATTTGGATAAAAACTGAAATTCAATCCAATTCAAACCGAATTATCAATTCGAATCGGATCCAAACTTTAAATCGGATCAGATCGGATTGAATTTTTTTGAAAATTCGGATTTCCAGATCGGATCGGATTGACCTTGTTCGGATCCAAAAAACTGAAATAACCGAATTATGAAAGTGTTATTTTACAAAAAAAAATATTGTTAATATTAATCATGTTAAACTATGTTTATGATTATAACAATATTAATCATGTAAACCTATGTTTTCAATACTTGTATAAATCATGTACTACTATACTTTCAAGAATTGAACTGTATTATTGCAATTTTATTTTTATAATCGCATTAGACCCAAAAAAAATTAGTAACTTATTTTAATTTGGATTTTCGGATTGGATCCAAATAACTGAATTATAATTCGGATTGGATCGGATTGGATTTGGTAAGTAATTCGGATCGGATTGGATTTGAAAATTAAAAACCGAAATTTATTTTGGATCGGACTGGGTTTGGGCTAAATCCAAACCGAAAACTGAATGGACACCTCTATGGATAGCCGTATAGGTGAATCTTGAACATAAATATTTAAGGCCACATCCCAACCCATCCCATGAAAGTGTATGAAACACTCCTATAGATCTGATATTGAAATTGTAAAGAAAAAAAAGCATTAAGACCTGTTCATTTCAGCTTAATTTCAGTTTAGTTCCTAATTTCCTTCTCTCATAAACAGTTTAGTTCCAATTTCTTTCTCTTATAAACAAATCAGTTCAGTTCATCTCAATTCAGTAAATCAGAATAAGCCCTTAGTCCATGCTATCACATACGAAGTACATGTTTTGTATTTAAAGGATTTGTGTTGTAAGATGACTTATATTGGTTTATGCAAATGATGCGATAAGCCTGCCCAATACGGGAAACAAAACAGGGCCGAAGGGCTGGACCCCTATTAGAAAGGGGCCACTAAATCTATTGAGCTTGAGCCTAAGGTACTAAGACTAAATAGTAGAAGGGCTAGAGTACGTAGTATTGCCCTCATTGGGCTTAAAGCCTTAAATGGATGTGGTTTAATTAGGTGTATGTTATACTACATTTGTTAAATATTAATTGTAATTTTGGAATATTTTATATATCGTAAATAATATCCAAAGTTGCAACTAATATTTAACAGTGGTAGGACCTGTCCTGTTCAACTTAATTTCAATTTAATTCAGTTTAGTTGTTTTCAGTAAATCAGAACCAGGCCCGTAGTACATATTTTCTTTTTTTTAGGTATGTAAAGCAATGGAAAAAAGTTCTCCCAATGCTAATATACATTAAGGAAGTAATTTTCATCAAACTTCATACTGTCTTAGGTTCTGTTCACTTCACCTTAAAAAAATAATATTCAGTAAAAAAAATTTCAGCTCAGTAAAAATAATTTCAGTTCGCAGTAAAATTAATTTAAGTTCTGTGAAAATAATTTAAGTTCAGCAAAAATAATTTTAGTTCAGTAAAAATCATTTAGTTCAGCAAAAATAAGGCGAAATAAACGGGGCCTTACTCCTTATTCTTTCTCCCGTCCATCATCCTATTTCCACAATTATACTTTCTACAACTGATTTGCAATTTTGTTACAATTGGAAAAACATTTCCATGGATAAAATTTTTCCGTCAAACCAAATTGAGCCTTAAGCACAACTATGAACTATGCATTTCCCTTGGATTTTGATTTTTGACTGAAAGATTAGTTAAATGTTGGTGAACTGGTGTACACAGCGCTGCATGTGAATGGGCTTTACGTAGACTAAGCTTGGTAGATGGGCTGATTATGAGCTAGCCATGGGCCTAAGATCTTAGACCAGGGAGGAAATCCTGGTACTAGGCCTAGCAAAAACAACATTTAAGACTTCAACAGGTGATGTAAAGGTTATAACAAGCCTACCAAGAGAAATGTTAAAATGTTGAATGTGCAACCATTAAACATAGAGTCTGAATAAAAACTAACATGGATAAAAAAAATAAAATAAAATCAGTGAATATTTGGACTAAAACAAAACTTGAACCTTGTTTACCAAAAAAACTTGAACATTAAAAAAATATAAAGGTTAAAAGAAACAATATGAACTCAAAAGAAACAAAGAACATATAGTCTAAAAAAAAAAAAAAAAAACATGTCTAATCTCCAAGTATAAATTAGGCCCAATTTTTTTGAGTTTCTGAGCAAGACATAGTATGGAAAAGTAAATTTCAGCAGAGAAGAGCAAGTGTCAACAGAGCAGAGTAGGTGTTAGTAGATTATTAATACTCAACAGAGCATAGCATAATCATAGCAGCTGAAAAGAATAGGGCCTAAAAAAATATTACTCCCTCTGTGTTTTTTTAAGTGACACACTTTGACCGACACGTAATTTTAGGAGATTTTATTGACTTTAATAAAATAAGATATTAGTGGGGTAGGTTGGAGGAGTGAGAAATGATAAAGTAAAAGAATGTGAGAGGAAGTGGGGACCAGGAAAAGAGTGAGAAATGATAAAGTAAGAGATAGTGGGGTGAAGATATATTATTAAAATGTAAAGAATTTCTAAAAGAGAAAGTGTGTCACTTAAAAAAAAACGGCCGTTTAAGGAAAGTGTGTCACTTAAAAAGACAACGAGGGAGTAAATTAAATCTATATTGAAAGCAATGTAATGTAATTGAACATTTATCTAAAATCTGACTAACTTGCCGTTCAAACACAAGAAAATAAATAAATAAATAAATAAATAAATAAATAAATAATAATAATAATAATAGTATAAAATATATTTCTGGGAAGCTGGTGGTTGAGGCCCAGAAATATGTTTTATACTCTATCAATAATAATAATAATAATACTAATAATAATAATAATAGTTTCCATTTTACAGCACGTAGTAGCCGCTAGTAAAAGAATAAATAGTAAATTGTATATAACCTAATTTCAAAAAAATATATAATTCAACCCTAATGAACATATATAGTAAACCAAAAATGAATCTAAATTGTTTTTAGACCAGGTGTACCATAAACATTGTGCATTTGTGCCACCAAGTGTACTAATTAATTACACCGGTAAGTTGGTGGTTGTTTAAAGAGGTTTACTAATACAAGGCATGTTATAACATCATGCAATCGAGTGCGTCCATAATTGCTCAAAAGAGATTTATTGATACAAGACATATTCTAACATTATTATTATAATTATTACTCCATATTATTATTGAAGTTGTCTTGGAAGACATGAATGGTGGCTCCCAACTATACAAGCTCTTAACATGCTATATATGCTAACCACTAGGGATACTGCCAAAATTAAACAGTATCTGACCTCCATAACGTACAATAAATGCAATTAATAGTAACTAATTAAGGAATAACACACTCAATTTGCTAATAGTTACGTTTAGAGAAAAAGTAATCACTTATCAAAAAAAAAAAAAAATTTAAATAATTTGGTGGCCATTCATTCATACTTAGTTCATTTTTGTACGAAATAATGACGGCATATAAATAACGCGGGAGTAGTAAAAATTACGAGTAGCCGTTGAAGATAATTTCAACTCATTGGGTCCTACACGGCGGAGGACGGCGTGATGGCTTCAAATTTCACGCACGTGATTAAATGTGTTTTATTGATAATAAGTTCAATTTGATGATGTGTACTCTTAATTATGTGTTGTGCTATACTCTCATTTTCTTAATTTATTTTAAACATATTCACCATGCATGTGTGAAATTATATGGCTTTGATTCTAGATAGGTAGACTTCAAAAGATATTATTAATTTTTGAGATAATATGAAATGAGCTTAGACAACCTGAATGAGAAGGAGGAGAATTTGGTTCACAACTCTATACTAAAATCAAAAACTAAACCTATATAACAATATGATTGTCATTGATACAATCTATATATTTTATACTACCTCTGATTTTTTTTAGTTGCAACTTTGAAATATTTTATATCTCTTAAATAATACTCAAAGTTACAACTAAAAAAAATCGGAGGTAGTATATTCATCGTCACATAACTTGTAATACTACAAAAGACATGTTGTTGTAGAATTGAAAAAGGATAAAAAAAAAAAAAATAAATAAAAAATCCTGGATCCTGTAGTACCACAAATAATATGGGACACATTTAAGGGATATGTCAAAAAAGAAAATTGGGAAATACAGCCGATTAAGGGCTAGAGGTATTAGTTACTCACAAAAACTTGTAACACTGCATAAGAAATGTTGGTGTGGAAATGTGGAATTGGTATACAAATTAAATAATTAATACATCAATAATAAAACAAATTAAATATAGTGACACGATTAAGTTTTCCTTATAATTTATGGTTATGGTTATGATACGGAGTACTTATGATAAGTTGGGTTTAGTTTAGAAAATTTTATGGCAAAATTTATTATGCATTTGTCCGGTGTAATTAATGCTTCATATTCCTACCTATGTTATACTCCGTATTTTCTAATGAATTATGATCAGATTTTTGAGATGTAAATCAATTAAATCATTTTGTATATAGCTAGTAATCTGTATGAAAAAAAGTATATTACAAGAAATCAATTAGATCAGAACACTAATCTCTTAACAACTACCAACTACTTAATATAATCATAACTAATTTTAAAAGAAATATAAAAAATAAAAAGCAAAGAAAGAAAAGGAGAACATAGCATAGGACTGCACTAATTAAAATAATTCATTTAAGTATTTTTATTTTTTTCACCAAAACTCATTTAAGTCATCCCTAACATAATTAACCCTGTTCAGTTCAGCTCAGTTCATTTCAGTTCCTAATTTCCTTCTCTCGTGAACAAATTCATTTCAGCTCAGTTTAGTTTAGTTCAATTCAGCCCCAATCAGTTCAGTTCAGTTGTTTTCAGTAAATCGGAACAGGCCCTCTAAGATTTTTTTGACGGATCTAAGATTATATTTCTTCCCGTCAAAAAAAAAAATCAATATTTCTTTAGGTACAAATAATGCAATATTAATTATCCTCTAATAATCTATACTTTTTTTTTTTTTTTTTTTTTTTTTGTTAAGCTAAAAGATTGATTCATAAATGAAAAGTCATATGCCATTAACAAAGAAGTTTAGTTTATATCTAATAAATACATGATAATTGAATAAAATAAAAATATTCTTCGGCAAAACTATACGATCATTGTTGAAAATAGTAGATTCTTTATACCCTCTTTCATAGTGTTGTGATCGATTTACAACCTTGTTTGACAAGGGGTCTATTGATTTGTAATAGTCGTGAAGAAAATTTTCTCCTGATTCATTATTTGATTGTAATTAAAAGGATTAACCTCTTTTTTTCAATCATGCACAAATCTTTACCCACGAAATAATTTTATAGCAATCCATCGAGCAAAAAAAACAAATCCACCCTCAAAAGAGAGAAGAAAAACCTTGTCTATCAAAACTGAAAACTCCTCCTAAAGAAGAAAAGAAACCCAATCTTTTGTAGGAGAAATTCCTAAAAGAGGAATAGTTATTAAAACTTTAAAACAAACAAAATAATGAGAAAAAATGTACAAGAGACAAAGATTAGGGCTTTTCAATCATCTGTAAAAAAGTTAAAAAGTGATGGAAGCCTCTCCAAAATTCAGCAATGAAAGCTAGGGTTTTAGAGAGAGGAGATGAGAGGAAGGCTAAGATATTTTCAATTTATTTCTATGACGTTAAACTACATTCCTATATATTTACAAGTACTATTCATTTGGTTTAACTTTAACAACTTTGATTGTATTTTGTAATTTTTTATGTATAAAATATAAAATACTACGAGGAAAATAGTTAGATTTGATTAAGTACAAATTATGTAGTTTCATGATATCAGTTTTTAATATTTTTACATATGATATGATATTATATTTAAAAATTAATGGACAAAGTTGTACATTAAAGCGATTATACTTTATATAGAGTAATTAAAAAAATACTCGTAAATAAAAAAAGAGCAAGGAGGTGAAAAATACAGTCCAAGTGTGTATCGTCACTCCAAAGGCCTAGTACAGCCTAAATTTGATCACTTGTTTTTTTGATTTGGACAGGAGCATATAATTTGATAAATGATTGAATATAATTTAATTAGGTGCATTGAATACTGTACTTATCTAGTTGCCCAATCTTAAACGTTTCTTGTAGAGAACTTATAATTGACCTCTTTAATTGGTGGGATGTCATGGCTCTTATCAACAAGTGTTTTTCCAATTTATTTGGGATAAATGCTTCACTAAATCACTTCGAATACGAAAACTATGATTAGACATGTAGATGATACTGATTCTTGTGGTATACCCGAGTTTGATTCTAGCTTACGGTTAATAGTAATCTTCCCCCTGCCTCTAATTATTTGCTCCCATGTCATAAATAATACTTATTAGTTATTACTTTGTTAAATTTTGTGAGTGAAATAAATAAAAGTGAAATTTGGTTGGACCAATCGATTAATAAGGAGTACATATGTGAGAGAAAAATAATACTCGTAGAAGATAGTCCTAGACTCTCAATCTTAGCTCTCTTATATATTTATCTCGGTAGTATGGAGTAAAAAAAGAAATTGGGGAAAGTAAAAAGAGGTGAAGAGACTGGTAATAATTTTCATACTTAGCTATATTAGCACCATAAAATATGATTTTTATACCTCTTATAGAAAGTGATGCATTATCGGGTACGTGAAGGTTATAATTCATGGATTATCAATGAAGTGATGAAAAAAAAAATATATATATATATTATAAATGCATTACATGTGAGACACCAACCCACCCTTGTAATGAATGATACATATAACTAGCTATAATATGGCTTCAAAAAAAAAAAAAAACTATAATATTGTATTAATTTTGTATTTTACCAAACAAAGCTTGGTGGAGTTGGTGGGGAATTCACCTTGTGACTTTGAGGTCATGAGTTCGAGGCCCACCAACTACGACAGGTTTGGGAGTAGGGAGAATCCCTTACCTCCCCCCTCTACTCTCAAGCAATGTACTATGTATGAAAAAAATTGGATAACGCTTTCTTATTATGAGAAAAACTCACAAAGTACATTTGAGTTTTATCTATTAAATTTAAATCGATTATCAAACAGCCAAACATTATTATTATTAATTTATTTATTTTTTTGAAAGAGAGGAACATTAAGGGCCTGTTCACATTTACTTAATTTCAGTTTAGTTCAGCTCCAATCAGTTCAGTTCAGTTCAGTTCAGCTCTTAATTTCCCTCTCACATAAAATATTCATTTCAGCTCAATTCAGTTCAGTTCAGTTCAGTTCAGTTCCAATCAGTTCAGTTCAGTTCAGTTCAGTTCAGTTCCAATCAGTTCAGTTCAGTTCAGTTCAGCTCCAATCAGTTCAGTTCAGTTCAGTTCAACTCAGTTCAGTAAATATGAACAGGCCCTAAATTAGTTTACTTCAAACATATTAACTATTTTTTTAATTAAATTAAATTAAAATAAATGAAAAATAAATTAATGACCATCAAAATTGTTCTCGGGCATAAGTTATCTTGAATAAAATAGTTAAATTTCGATCATTAAATTTCCTCCAAAAAAATAAAATAAAAAAAATTCGATCATTAAAAATTTAACGACAATCGCTTATCAAAAATTAGTTAAACACAACGGAACCTAGTAAAATTTCATCAAAGTAATTAGTACGGAGAGCAAAGTTATTAGATGAATTAGTCCCGGTTGCATATTAATGATGACTAATCTTTCCATCTTCAAGTCTTAACTATCTTATCTCTTAATTGTTGTCATTGTCAATTAGTGCTATTAGATCCAAATCAAATTGCATGGCAAGAAACAAATCTATAAATCTCATGATTTTTTTTAACTACATATGTATATATATGGGGCCAGTGCCAGCTTAATTCTTTGTTAAAAGGGAAAAAAGCTCATGTGAGTCAATGCCTACATTAAAGTATTTATACTTCTGAAAACAGATGTGGTTAGCCACTAAACGTATAAACAACTTGGGTTTGCCAGCTCAAACAAAGACTTGTTATTGCATATTCACACACCATCATCATTCACCAACCATCATGTATAGTATTAACTCAGTTTAGGTTAATTCAAATCAATTCAATTCAATTCAATTAATTTTCTAATTTTCTTTTCTCATAAATAATTGAATTTAGCTCAACTTAGTTCAGTTCAGTAAATCAGAATAGGCTCATAGTGTCTCTATTCTATTGTTCGTCACATTTGAAATCTTAAGACATTCTAAGGTAAATGAAAACTTATAATTTAACGGGTTTTCCATAATTCAAAAAATAGTCATATAGGATCTAGATACACTCATCTCGATTTTTTTTTTTTATTTCCAAACATAATTCAAAAAATAGTCATACAAGTAATTTTTTTTATTTTAAATTATTAATCCTCCCTTTATCAACAATCGAGTATGACTTTGGTCCTTGTATAAATTGTCCATTTGTCCTAGACAAAATGTACCTTTCAATTCGATTTTGATTGCTATGAAAGCACACATTCTAGCCCTGTACCTGGTGCCGAAAAAGATTTTAGGCAAAATAAGTTCTGTTTGCTTGAGATTCTTCTGGGCAAGAACGAAGGATAAGAGGCCTATTTACTGCAAAAAGAAAGAGATTCTTGAGAAGCACAGGACGGGAGGAGGCCTTAGGTTAAGAAATGTTCAAAGACTTTAATCAGGCAATGCTAGCTAAACAGGCATGGAGAATCCATAACCAAAAGGACATGCTGGTAAGCAGACTCTTAATCTGAAAGTATGGTGACTCGCCGGTCGAAAGAGCTGTCAAGGATAAACCATTTCGGAAGACCACATGGGCTTACAGGGGAATGACTAGATTAGCAATCCAGATGAGAAGGGCTTTTTGGTACAGGGTGGGGCATGGGAGAAATGTGTGGATAGAAGGAGACAGGTGGACAACATCAGGTCCGGTTAGGCTGAGAGCAGGAATCAGTGTAGAGGACAGATGCAGATACAGGAGGGTGGCGGATTTAATGAATGATAGAGGGGTGTGGAAAGTTAGTGAAATTTGGAAATTATTTGATTTGGAGAATGAAAAAAGAGTCCTTAGTGTTGATCCGAATCCTGAGAGAAAGGATGAGATCTTATAGGAGGAGACAAAAAATGGGGAATACACTGTCAAGTCCGGATATAAATGGCTAATGGGAGACGTAGGAGATGTGAGTGAGGTCAAATTTTGGAGAGATTACTAGAAGCTGAATGTCACCCCAACTTGGTTGCTGCTTGGTTGGAAGATAATGCAAAATGCATGCAGCAGTAAGGCAGGGCTTGTGAAGCGAGGCGTGAATGTAAATTCTTTATGTGTCCTTTGTAACGTAGAACAAGAAACCACAGCGCACCTATTCAGAGATTGTCAAGTGACCAAGAGAATCTGGCTTTGTGGACAGTTGGGGATTAGGATTCAGGATGACTTTCTGCCCATTGAGGTGTGGCTGAAAAATATTATAAGGTATGCTATGAAGATGAGGTCCAGTAATCCCACATTCCTGGGAGCTATACTGGCTATCTTATGGAGCATATAGGTTCATAGGAAAGAGATCATTTTCAGGGGATGCAATAGCTCGCCTGCCAGAATGATGGAGATGTGTGGTGAGGGACTCACTAAAGTTTGCAGAGACCAGAAGAGAAAAGATGAGGAAAAACAAAGACAGGCTTCTACAGGTCATGAAGTAGAGGAGCTTAACTACTAGTAGAGAGGAACTCATGATTCACAGCTAGTAGCAACAATCACTATGGATGGGGCATGGAAAAGAAAGATAGGGAAATTAGATGAGGCAGCGATTGGATGGGTGATCGGGAAAGATGGAATCGTACTCAAGGAAGGGTGCAAACGAGTAATAGGATCTTCAGCGTTGCATTGCAAGCTATTGGCCATCAGGGAAGGGATCACGGATGCTTGTGCAAATTTTACCCATCTGGAGGTCAGGACAGATAGCAAGCTAGGAATTAAAGCCATTAAAGATTCGCAACTAGCATCGAAGGACTTGAAAAATCTGACTTTAGATATCCTTTCGTTAAGTAATTCTCTTTCATATTTTTGTTGTTGTTATGTGCCTAGGAGTGTAACCTCTAAGGCCCATGACCTGGCGATCAGAGCCAAGAAGGGGGTGTAAGGGCCACTCCTGTATTTTTCTTTGTTTTCCAGCTGGCAAAAAAAAAAAAAAAAAAAAAAAAAGCACCAGGTACATTGTATTTCTGTAAATTTAATTCTCACCTAAGTCGTCCATACTTTCTTTATGCTTCATCGGCCTTAAATAAATTTCTCATACTGAATTTTGCACTATTCATATACATCATTGATTACTTTAACCTTTGTTGGTACATTATATATAAGATTAAGGGCCTATTTTGTTCACCGTATTTTTCACTTATTTCAGGTGTAATAAGTTCAGTTAAAGAAAAATAAGTTCTAATAAAGGTTATCCAAGTACAAATTATGAAATTACAACTAAAATAAGTTTTCATAAGATCTAATAAGTTTAAATAAGATCTGATAAGTTTTGATAAGATCAGGTGAATATATCACACTGTAAATATAGTCATATGGATACTTGTTAGAATCATTTAAATGTATAATTTTCGAATATAAACTTTTTATAGCTTATAGTAGTTGATAATTAGAGAAATTATTACTAAAATTTTTGGATTGACAAATATACCAATTGAAACAGATATTTATTTTGAAACTGGGGGCCTGTTTCGATTTACTAAAAACAACTGAATTGAATTGAATTGAACTGACTGGGGCTGAACTAAACTGAATAGAGCTGAAATAAATTGTTTATAAGAGAAGAAAATTTGAAACTGAATTGATTGAAGCTGAACTGAACTAAACTAAACTGAAATTAAGCCGAACAGAACAAGCCCCCCTGAGATAGTACATGTCATACAATATTTTTTTTTGGTACAAAATTTGCATGTACACAACACACACTATCATCCAAATATAATAATAATAATAACAGTAACCTACATATTTCGTACTATTCTTCAATCATTATTCTCATTTCTCACTGTTTAGTAAAAATAGACTATCTCCAATAGTGAAACTTGAGGGAGTTTTTTTAGGAGAGATAGAGTATTTTTTGTAAAAGATACCAATAAGTTAATATCTAAATTTAGCAACTCTAAAAGAAAGTTGCTAAGTTTAGGTACCAACTTTGAGTCTCATTTGACAAAAAGTGTGAACCCCTTATCAATATTATAAGGGTAATGATGTATGTAGCCCTTAGGGTTATGTATAAGTATTAAATACACTTCCCAAAATGGAATTAAGTTGGGAATTTATGACAAAATCACGCGCAGATCGGTGTAATTAATGTTAATCTTTCCTTTATGAGCTTCTTATACATAGCCTTAAGAGCTATGTTTATCATTTTCCATATTATAATATATTTTGTAATTTATTTAAGTTTTAATTTTTTTTTTGAAAAACTTACAATATGAATTTGGTGAGCCATACATTAAAAGTGACATTAGTATACTTTAGAGAGTTTCGCCATTGGGAAATTAGAGTTCACATGAGTTGCTAATAAATTGAGAAGTGGGTTGGGTATCACCATTGAAAGTAAAAAATAACTCATTTTGTATTTTAATACTCAAAATTTAGTCTCACTTATGGAGATAGTCTAATAGTACTCTTGCAGAGTATGATTCAATTGTGTCTCTGTTCATTCTCTATTCAAAGGTTGCAAAACCTATTTCGATATTTCACACTTACTACCGTGTAATAAGGTTGCAAAGAGTATTATTCAATTGTGTCTCATATTTTTAATATGATTTTTATTTACATGAAGCAAACTTAATTTTATTGAGCTGGGATTATTTTATTGAAGTGAAATTATTATTATTGAACATTATTTTTATAAGGTGAAGTGAAAAGGACCTAAAATAAGTTTTAATTAGTTAATTATTATTTTCTAATTTTTTGGGTGTTCATATCAGTGAACAAATTTATATCAGTAAAAATAAGTTAAGGGCCTGTTCTCATTGACTGAACTGAACTGAATTGAATTGAACTTATTACTTAGTGATTTTTATCTACGGATTAATGATCTTTGATTATTTATTATTATATATATGGATATATACAAATATACATATTAAAATATTTAAGAAAAATATATTATATAATTAAAATATTTATTAAAAATATATAACATGGAACCCCAAAACATTTTAAAAACATATACTATATAATTAAAAAATAAAATACTAAAATGACAGAAGAATACAAAACACTTTTTAAAAAATTATCAAAATTAAAAAAATAAAATAATAAAAAAATAAATAAAATAAATAATAAAAAAACAAAAAAAACTGGAACAAAAGCAATAGAGCCAACGGTCATCCCTTCTCTTTATTATTCCCATTAATACAAGGTCTAACCCAAACCAACTTTCTCTCTCTTCGTCCCTTTCTCCTTCCTCCCATAGTCCTCCAGATCCGGCCACAACTGTTGATTATCGTTGTGGTTTGTCGAAGTTGCCGATCTCAGCTTCAGTCCTCTGCTTGTCTGCTCCGCGTTGTGTAGGAATGAGGGTGTTCTTCTCGAATCATTTTGCCGACCACAACTGTTTATTATTATTATTATTATTATTATTATTATTATTATTATTGTCGTTGTTGTAATATAAGCTTAAAAGTATGAAATTTGGCTTTATATCATTAGCAATATCATTAGACATAAACTGAACTGAAGTGAAAAGAATCTGATGAGAACAGGGCCTAAGTACAACAAAAAAAGTTCAGTTCATTAAAAAAAAGTTTAATCAGTTAAATCAATTATTTTACAAAACAAAAATAACGGAGAAGCGGTAAAAATAAGTTTTAACCAGTGTATATATATATATATATATATATATATATATATATATATATATATATATATATATATATAAAGTTTAGCAAAAATAAGGTGAATAGAACAAAGCCTTATAATACCTTATTTTATTTGATTATCAAAAAATAATTTATATTGTCTGAACTTATTTTATTCAAATTTTCTAACCTTAGGCTCTTTCGAAGAGTAAAATAAACCTAATTTAACTCATTTTTACTGAACTGAATTTTTGCTAAACTTAACATATTTTCTCTAAAAACTATTAACAAATCTTTATCAATTATGAAATTATTATATCCGTACATACTTGTCTGAAATATTTTTTGCCTAAACTTATTTATTTTATGAGATTATTTTTATTTAAATATAAGCCTGTTCACTTTACCCTAACTTTTTTTTAATATTTCAGTATAATTAATTTCAGATTAGTAAAACTAAGTTCAATTCGGTTAAAATATTTTCAATTCAATAAAAATAATTTCACTTCAGTAAAATTCAATAATTACAAAGAAAGAAATATAATAGAGATCTGGTAAAAAATAATTCCTGTTATATAAATTTAATTGCAATTCAGTAAAAATAAGGTGAAATAAACGGATCCTTGTTTATTTATTGAATATATATATATTTTTGAAGTAGTTGCAAAATTGAATAATAATGCCAGGTCATCTTTGTAATTATCTACTCATCAAATTAGCACAACTTAAATTTGACCCAAGCAAGTGAAAAAAAATGGAAATAAATAGGGAGGATTGCAGAACCACAGCACCCATCGACCCAGAAATCTAGAGTGAGAAAGAAAAAGGGTGGGTCAAATTTTAGAGAGAGAAATAGAGAGCGTGATTGCGATCTCTAGAAAACGTGTATTCACAATTTTTTCACAATTTTTTACGTGTCATTTAAATCACCCTCTTTTTCTCTAAAAATTCTCCACCTTTTAATAATTTTGTTGTTTTAGATCACTTTTTGTTGTTTTGCCCAGAAGGTGTTTGTATAAATTCCTCACTGAAACAAAGAGGGAAAAAAAACAAGCAAACAAGTTCCTGGGTTAGGCAGGAGCATCAAGAAAAGTAAAATATTTAAGGGTTTTAGATTTAAGGTTAAAGAAATTTGATTTTGGTTTCTGGGTTGATTTAATTTTTTGAAAAATGGGTAAATCTGGGTTGATGAAGGTGGTTTTGTTTAGCATTCTTTTGTTGGGTTCTTTCCTCATATTTGTTTCAGCAAATGAGGAGACTTTGAAAGAAGTTGCTTCTGCTGAGATTGAGATTGAAGAAATTCATGTTAATTTTCTAAGAAAGGCTGTTAATTTCCTATGGCAAAGTGGTAAAAACACTTATGAACATGTTTGGCCTGTAAGTTAATTTTTTTTAATTATTTTTAATTTTTTTTTAATATTCATAAATTGATTTGATTTGAATTGGGATTGAATGAATGATGAATTTATATGTTTGAATGTCACAGGACATGGAATTTGATTGGAAAATTGTAGTGGGGTCATTGATTGGATTCTTTGGAGCTTCATTTGGGAGTGTTGGAGGAGTTGGTGGGGGTGGTATCTTTGTTCCTATGCTTACTTTGATTATTGGATTTGATTCCAAATCTTCAACCGCCATTTCAAAGTGTAAGGATTCTCTGACATTCATCTTTCTTAAATTCTTCACTTTTCAATAATAATTTCCCAGCACCTTTTATGTATATTATGTTACTGGTAAAGGATCTGATTTTCATAAAGTTATTTTTTTGCTGATTATGAATATTCTGAGGCTATCAACAGTTAATCTTTTACTTGAATTCGTGACACGGATCGGGATTCTCTCTAGTAACTAGATGGTCGAGTTCTATGAGTGTTATGAATCAACCAATCTAGTAACTCGATGGTCCAGTAACCGGAGAGAATCCTATCTCGTAGATAGTCTTCGAAATTTTAAGAATAGTTGAATTGAGCAAAGTGTGTATAGCTTTTGTGTAGTTTCTGAAATGTTGGGTTGTTTGTTCAGGTATGATTATGGGAGCAGCAATTTCAACTGTTTACTATAACCTTAAGCAAAGGCATCCAACTATGGAGATGCCTGTTATTGATTATGATCTTGCACTTCTCTTCCAACCAGTGCTGGTTCTTGGGATCAGTATTGGAGTTGCCTTCAACGTTATTTTTGCTGATTGGATGATCACAGTTTTGCTCATTATTCTCTTTCTTTGTAAGTATTAAAATGGATTAAAGTTTAATGATACAAATTAATTACTTCGTATTAAATTTGAGAAAAAGTTAATAAATTTATCACTTTGAATATGCAGTTACATCTACAAAGGCATTCCTCAAGGGTGTTGATGCTTGGAAGAAAGAAACTATCATGAAAAAGGTCCTCCACCTTACCGATTCCTTCAACTTTGATTTTCATTTCTTATTTTTTTTTTGTTTGTTTCATTTACTAACATTGAACCTTTTGTTTTTCAGGAGGCTGCTCAACGTTTGGTATCAAACGGTAGCTAATTTAGCCCTTTCCAAATTTTTGTTAATTTATTGAATTATTTGCACTTTTTTTAGTGAAAAGTTTTTCTTGTTATCAGGTGATAATGGTGATTACAAAGCTCTCCCAGCTGTTCCCGACAAAAGAGAAGAGGTAAGATTAGTATTTCATTAAATAACGAACCCCCTTTCTCTAATATATATATTCATATGTACTTTGTATATCTTTTTAAGATGCCGGGAATAATTTGTGATTTTTCCTCGAAGTATTTAGTACAGAGTTATGGTCGATGATTAAATTAAGTGATGAGGAGAAGACTGAAATGGTTGACACATAAGTATTATCAAGGGTCTTTTTGTACAAAATCATGTTTTACGTCGTTGTCTTGTTATGGATGGTTTTGACACTAAGACACTTATGGTTGCACCTCGCACATTTAGTTACATTTCTCTGAATTTGCAAATCCTTGTGAGTTTTACTTCCTAGGAAGTGAGTAAAATTGTTAGATTTATAAGTAGGTGAAAAGTCCCTAGAAGTAGGGAGTGTTGCTTACAACTTGACCTCTGTGTAGTTTCTGATGAAATACTGATCTGATTGTTCTGCATTAAATCAGGTATCTATCAGAGAAAATGTACACTGGCCATCAGTGGCCATATTGTTTGCCGTCTGGTTTGCAATTCTAGGACTTGAAATTGCTCAGGTTTGTTCTGAACTTTTACTGAGCTCTTAAGATTAAATAAAGTCCATGCAACTAAACACCGAGCTTTGTATCTTGCAGAAGAACACCACTACTTGCTCCCCTGCATTCTGGGTAACCAATCTATTGCAGGTACCCCTCCATACTCTACTGTCTATATGCCTAAGATCTTTAAATAATAAATCAATTATTTAATCTTCTCATTGTCAACAATATCTCGAGAGCTAATTAAATTATGCCAATTGTGAAGATCCCTGTGGCACTTGGAGCATCAGGCTACGAGGCTTATTTGTTGTACTCGGGAAAGAGAGTAATTGCTTCAAGAGGCGATGCAGCCGGTTCCTGGAAAGTCTACCAGCTAATTCTTTGCCTCTTTACTGGAGTGGCTGCTGGAATGGTTGGAGGACTTCTTGGTCTTGGTGGAGGATTTATTTTAGGCCCTTTGTTTCTAGAGTTGGGCATCCCTCCTCAGGTTAATCTACTTTCGAACTTGGATCACTTACTTCGTATTATATATGTGGCATTCTTTGCTTTGCTTAATTTGATGTGGACCAGCTCCCTGATTTGTCTCGCATTATGCTTTAATAGCCAATAATTGAGGGTAGCACTTGAAAAAGTAGAAAGAAAAATACAAGGGGGGAAGGGGTACTTAGTCTATGTCATTCTTTAATATTTATACTGTAGTAAAAGAATAATACTCTGTAGTAGACTTGTGATGAACTCTCAAGTACAGGTGGATGAGCACTACTTGCTTAATAATTGTTAGTGCTGTATGACTTAGTATTTAGTAATGTCAATCTTCATGCTTCCCATCTAAATTTGAATTCGCTTTTTCCTGGTTAGCATATGCCACATATCTAAATGTCGTCCTGTGAAGAAATTCTTTTCTAAAGGTAATAAATCAACAAGATGTAGAATGTTAGAGTCTTAGAGATGAAGGATGATGTAGAATCGTAAATATTAAACTTTAGCTACACTAATGGGCTTCAGTGTCTTATTTATTTATTTTTATTTTATTTTAATTATATCAGAGTAATGTTGTCAATTAATCAAATGTAGTATTATAAGAAAAATGGGAGTATTAGTAAACGTAATTAGTGTTGTTCGTCAGTGGTCACTCATGGTTAGTTGGATGGTTGTTGACAGATGAAAATTAGGTTCAGTCATCACTCGTCAGTTTTTTTACCATTCCTGCCAAATACTAACTGCTCTCAACTCTTTTGCTCATGTTCTAACTTCTAATGCAAAGTCTTGTTTTGGGAAATTATTTTGAGAATTTAAGGATATGGTGGACCCTTGTGGTTGTCGTGTTACTGTAGTCGCCTTTTAAATAGAACCATTGTAGAATAATATTATCATTATCTGTTTAATAAAATGCCAAAATGTATCAATTATTGGACTCGAGTTGACAATTGCTGCAATTTAACGTTGGCTCTCTTTTCTAACAGGTTTCAAGTGCTACAGCTACCTTTGCCATGATGTTCTCTTCATCAATGTCTGTTATAGAATACTACCTTCTTAAACGATTCCCAGTGCCATATGGTAAGCTCTGACCCATAATCTCTTAACACCAACTACTGATTTGTTTAGCCTTTTTCTTAAACATCTGATTCCTGTTGCAGCTGCCTACTTCGTTGCTGTTGCTACGTTTGCTGCCTTATTTGGGCAGATTCTCGTGAGGAAATTGATTGCTGTTATTGGAAGAGCTTCTCTTATCATCTTTATCTTGGCATTCACTATCTTTGTCAGTGCAATTTCACTTGGTAAGTATCGAGCATACCTTTTCTTCCACATTGATTTTGGCTTTTCACTCGATATACCATTATGTGAACCTGTCTGAATTCTCGTGCTGATTCATTTTTACCTCTGCAGGTGGTGTTGGCATTTCAAACATGATATACATGATTAAAAATAACGAGTACATGGGATTCGACAGCTTGTGTGCATACGACCCATAGTGAAGGAAAATTTTGAATTTTTGGATTATTTTTGTGCAAGTATAAGCTCTACAAGGAGGAAGGCGAGGGGTGAAAGAATTATTAGTATGCTGTTAAGAGTAGAACCTCCTCTCGCTGTGGGAGCGAATGTGAGTTACAAGTGTTTGGTGTAATTGTGTAGCTCCTCCAAATGTTTGTCGTTAGGTTTTTAGAAAATTTTTTGTGCTCAAGTCAAATGCACTTGTACTTCTCAGCTTATTAATTCAATAAATTTACAGCAAAAGCTAGCTTTAGCTTTCATTAATACCATCCTTGGTGCTATTATATTTTTATCTTTTCTCTTTCTATTATTCACATCATTTTTTTCCTTCTTTACCTGAAAATTTATTGCTTCAATCTTTATCTGTTCCCATAATACTCGTCACTTCATTACTAGTATTACCAAAAATATTACTCCGTATATCAGTAAATAATAATGTCAATTAACGGAGGTAGTTATGAGAATGCTATACATAAATGAAATCAGTATCATCTCTTCATACAATATATCAAGATTATCAACATAGTATTGCTTATTATGAGTAACATGTAGTATCAATCACCCTCTAAGTTTAGATTCATAGGAAGTACTTCATTACTTCCACATACTATTCCAATCATTATTTGAATTAGGGTTTTCTTCATCTTTCAATACTAAAATTTTCTACATATTTTTTTTACTCCCAACACAATATTTGACACTCTAATTGAGGAATAAAATTAAATAAAGTGATATCAATTAAAAATCATTTTTTGACGAGATTAATTATCATGTGTAACAAAATAATACATTGCAAGTTTTATTAAAAGTCTTGAAAATTTAAAAAATAACAAACAATTATAAGCCTAGGACAATTGACTAAAAATAACAGAAAGCACGCATATTGTTATATTGTTAAGAAACCTTTATAAATAGAAAAAAAAAAAAAAAGGGGAATATTTTACCATCGGTGACACTTGTATTATTTTACACAAATACTTGATGTTGAAATCACATAACTTAATTCAAATAATTATTTTCTAAAAAAAATCCTCAGTTTTGTTGTTTAGCCAATTAAATTTCAAATAAAAAATACAATTGAAAGTTAGTAATTGTACATTTGTACAAGGAATATGGATCTTTGGCACGGAATCGTTGTAGGGTACTAGTATCTCTATGTCTCATACAATTGTCTTGTATAAAACGAATCAAATTATGGATCTATTTTAAAAAGCTGAAATTATTATATTTAATTAAAGGAATCATATTCATGATCTGCATTGATTAAATAAATCAATTTCTCGATGAGATCTAGAAAAAAAAAAATGTTGACGTCACTAAAAAAATAATACTACAAGTAGGAAATATCTCAAGGTAGGCGAGAAGCATGTCTCCAATGATAAAATCTGAAAATTTATATAAATTAATTAGCTGAAAAAAAAATAGTAATAATTTATTCAAAAAATAGAGAGTCAATTTTGTCGATAGGAATATTAGATTGTCATCACATGAGATTAATGAATATTATATATTGTATGATCCAACACGGCTTTATTAATTTATATGGAGGCTGATCGATTTGATAAGTTGTGTAATTCTATTTTAATTATTAGCAGTTGACGTTTTTGTCATTATTGATCAACTTGTGAATTGTATAACTTGTATAATGTATAGTCTGTATTCAAATAAACTAGTTCTTTGTCTTTAGGTGTAAACGACTTATAAATTTTGTAACATATATATGTAGACAACGTAGTATTAATCGATGTTAAAAGTCTTGAACTTATACCTTTTTTTTTATTTTTTATTTTATTTTTATGTTTAGAGAGCCACAAGGGCGGGCGATGAGAATCGATCCCAAGATCACCTAGAATTGGGAGAGAGCTCTAACCACTTGAGCTATTCCTCACTCTCAGTCTTGAACTTATATTGCAAGTAGCTAAATTGATGTATGCGAAATTTCCGATATTGTAGTGTAGGAGAACTAGTTTAGAATAAGACACAATAAAAACCGATCCGATCTAAAATGTAATTTAAAACCGATTCGAAAATATTGGCTTTAAACAAAATTTTTGACATAAAACCCAGTTGTATTTTAAATCAAACAAACTTAAAAAATAAGGTCAAATCTTACTGAATTCATATTTGACTCGATAGATTGATCAAAAATCACTTTTGTAATAATCTGAGATTATGAACACTTTTGTACGGAGTAATAAAATGATATTATGAACACTTTTGTACAATAAATGTGTAACACGAAATTTGGTATACCATTTTACAGTAGAATTTGACTACAAATAAACTTGTTTAGAGGATCAAATCAACCAAAAGGTTAAGCTAATGGCTGAAATCCACGATTAATTTATATATTCTATTAATTATTTTACGCAAATTACTTTGTATATGCTATTAAGATTTTTTTTATTTATACATATATGTCACGGTCACGCTAACTAGTAGAAAAGGCGTGTTAAATTCTTCTAATATATATGCTGGGTACGGTACACCTCAACTCGAAGTGGTGGTATTATGCATGAACAAGAAGACTAGAAGAGTGATTTGAACTGACTCAATATTAACCCAAAATCAAAACTTAATCGACTAACATAGTTTGATCTGATTGTAAAGTCTATCAAGAATTGGATTTTGTTAAATAGACAATGATTTTAATTCCAATTATAATTTGTATTCCGTGATAGAAAAAGAGGGATGACCAACATTTATGGTCGTTGGTGTGCAAGTTTGATATGAAAGATCATGATAATTGTGTTTATAGTTTTGTCAATTTATCAATCTATTAATATTGAATTAATTGGAGTATTCAATAGAAAAGAAAAGAGTTGTTTAGTTAGGGCCCATTAAGCATTAAGGTAAGTGTTGTTTGGTCGCACAAAAGAAATGGGGGAAATAGAAAATCATGGGAATTTATATAGTGAGGTTTTGTTTGGTTGACCACAAAACATAAAAATGTGGGAATTTTAACTTCATGAGAATTTTCAATTCTCACAAAACATGGGAATTAAATTACCAAGTGCCCCCTTGGTAAATTGAAATTCCCATGATTTGCAAATTCCTCCAAGAATAACAAACAACTTTCAATAATTTATGGGATTTCTAATGTGGGAAGTTAATTTTCATAATTTGTCAATTCCTATGGGAAATTATTTCCCTTGTCAACCAAACGACCCCTATAAATGTATGAGCCAATAATTTTAAATCACATGATCTTTCAGATCAAATAATACTGGTGTAGTTTTATTTCTATAGAAAAATTTAATGGTGAAGTGATGGGAATGTTTAATGAATCCCCCTATAAATGTATGAGCCAATAATTTTAAATCACATGATCTTTCAGATCAAATAATACTGGTGTAGTTTTATTTCTATAGAAAAATTTAATGGTGAAGTGATGGGAATGTTTAATGAATCCAAAGAAATTAATTAATAATTACTGCCTTGATTGAAATTGTTGTCTTTAATCTCATCCTTGCTTCAATCTTGTTCCGCACCATTTTGCATGATAATTGTTGAAACCCATTGTACCTCGCTTGTGAGTGTCCCACATCGGAGAAAGAGAAGAGATAGTTTCACTTTATAATATAAAGGAGTACCTCCTACTATTGCCAATTGGTTTTAGTATGACAACTCTTAAGCCTTATTTGTGGACTGAAATCTCAATAAGACTTTGTTCACCAGTGGTATACTCGCGTAATTTTATAATTATTATTATTAAAACATAAAACACTTGAGGGAGAATTGAAAGTGTTAAAAATCAATTGAATTTGTAACACATGAAATAAAAATCACTGAAAACCATCGTCTCTCTATCAATAGGGAAAGTCAAAAATGATGAACTAGTGATGTACTCGTATAATTGTATAAACTAAGGCCACGTTTATCCTCATTATTATGCTCACACACTAAATAATGTTACTTGTACTGTTGTTATCAACAATACTAGTAACTCTATCCTTTTTATATTTGTGGTCGCTACTTTATAAAGTAGGCTAATTATTGATCCCATAGATAGCGACTGTTTTTGGATGTCTTGAAGTGAACTTTTATTCTACTCGTGATCAAACATCGAAAAAATTACTCCGTAAGTCCATATTAAATAAGTTTTGTTAGATTCGTCTTTATTTTTAACTACTATTCAATTCATAATATAGGTTTTACTATAGTTGGGAAAGGTTTATGCAACCTTTAACTCAAAGCTAGCTAGTGGGTTAAGGTTGAAAATCTTCAACTAAAGGGGTTGATGTGAGATGACTAACCCATTTGGATATACACAAAATATTAGGTGCAGCCCGCACCCAGTGTTTCGTTAGTTGAGAAGTATATCGTCATCTTCTTGCGACGATGAACAACGAGTTTCCACCCGATGAGAAGTTGGTGATGGTTACGGCGAAGGAGAGGAGCGAGGTCATCTATAGCGGAAGAGAGAGAAAGTTTAATTGCTTGAGATTTTCAGATTTTTGAAAAATGCCCAAAAAATCGAATTAGGGCTTTCTTATGGGATGTATAATTGTTGAAATTGATTGTCTCATATGATTGTATGTTGAATTACGAGTATTTTGATAACATATGCATGTATTTTGGTTGAGAAATGAGCAGGTTATGTTATATTCATGATCTTGAGTACGAGATGTTCAATGGAGGTTCTGCCATTGTTGTACATATCATCAAACAAATTATGCATATTCTCAAACAAGTTATATATGTCCTCTATTGGCTTAATGATATCTTCTATTGGCCATATGATAACATTTATGATTGTGTCTATAATATCTTTTATTGACCAGATGATATCCTCTATTGGCTATATAGTATCATCCATGATTTTATATACCATGATAACATATAGCCAATAAAGGATATCATCCCTTTAATAGAAGATATCATTCAGCCAATAAAGAAAATCATCCAGTTAGTAGAGGATATCATCCAGCCAATAGAGGATATCATTTAGTTAGTAGAGGATATCATCCAACCAATAAAAGATATCATATAGCTATAAAAGATATCATCCAATCAATAGAGGATATCATCCAACCAATAAAAAATATCATCCCGCCAATTGAAGATATCAAAAATTCACTGTCGGTTCGAATTGACGAAATACCTTATCTTTAGATATATGAGTTACGTAATCATTTTCAACTTGAATTTAACATGAACTATTATTTAAACTTTACATATCGTCTACCTAGGATTGGTTAAGAGTTTTGATTTCTTTTTTTTTTGCCGGTTAAAAATTGCAAATGATGCTAGAGATTTTAATTGTTATAAAATCTTTAAATAACCGCCATTAGAGTGTTATGATTTTATATTAACTAAAAATGTACTATTCTCTCATGATGTAAGACAAATTGATTTCACATGTTAAATGAAAATTATCAATATCGTTGGCTGATGTAAACATGTAATTAATGAATCACTAAATGTAGTACTGGTCTTAGCGAATTTATGTTTTGTGGAAAAAAAACCCTTCAACCGATCTTACGTGGATGATCTGTTTTGATACAAATGCAAACAAGAATTCAAAAGGTTTTGCGTAAAACCGTTTCACGTGAGTCCAGTTTATAAAGCACACAACCATCCCCCACCCACTGCCACTACGCGGCCGACGACCACCCTCCCCCTTCCATCCCCCGGCGCCGGCAACCCTCCCCACCCATCCCCCACCCACTGCCACTACGCGGCTGACGACCACCCTCCCCCTTCCATCCCCCGGCGCCGGCAACCCTCCCCACCCATCCCCCACCCACTGCCACTACGCGGCCGACGACCACCCTCCCCCTTCCATCCCCTGACGCCAGCGACCCTCCCCCACCCATTCCCTGACCCCGACGCCGACGACCCCACCCCTCCCTCTCCATGTTTGAAAACTTACTAGCATTACTCAATTCATCACTGTCACATTTTGAATTTGGTTCCACGAGGACTTCGTCGTATAAATCTTTATAATCGTCATCATCATCACAACATTCAACATTAACCTCTACAAGCTGCTCTTCCTCCACCATTGGAGCTTTTCCTTTAGCGATCATCTTCTCCTCGCAATTTTAGCGGCTTCTTCTGAAGAGATTTCCATCTCCTCTGCGTCTTGAGAACGAAGAATCATATGTTTTCTGATCAACCTCCATTTCAGCGATTTCTTTAGAGGTTGCACCTGTTTCAAATATTCTGATCAATATTGTCTAATATCTGATACTTAAAGCAACTCCAATGACAAGCTAATTTGACAATTAGCTTGCCATGCCACATAAGCTTTTAAGCTAATTATTTTTTTAGCTACTTTTTGCTCCAATGGCTAGTTATTAGCTTAGTAGTAGTTGTTGAATAAAAAAATATATACATAGAAAGAGCTTAATTGGTGCAATAAACATTTTATTTTGCAAGTTTAATTCCCAAGCAAATTGAGTTTTCTAGCTCCAATGATCAAGTTAGTAGATAGGGAATTAATGAAATTACAAGCAAGTCACTAGCTACAAACATTGGAGTTGCTCTTATAAACCAATATCTGACTATTATAATCTAATTTCTGACACTTTTAATCTAATATCTGATAATTATAATCTAACTTCTGACAATTACAATCTAATATATGATAATTATAATCTAATATCTGACAATTAAAACCTAATATTTGACACTTATAATCTAATATCTAGTAATTGTAATATAATATCTGACCATTATTATCTAATTTCTGACTTTTAATCTAATATCTGATATTTGTAACTTAATATCTGACCATTATTATCTAATTTCTGATAATTAAGATTTTTTTTTCCCTGTTTGTATGACCGGACTCACGTGAGTCCGTTTTACAAAATACTTTTCCATAAAAATTAGCATCTATCATCTATAGAAATTGAACTCATTTATTATTCATTGCTATGTCCATATATCCTTTATTTTGTGAATCTTATCATTTCACATATTAAGTGTACAACATATTTATCCTCGTGTTCGTTGCCATTTAAATGCCACGTATATCTTTACCCCACACTACTAGCGAAAAAGAGCCGAGGTACTAAGGCCTTGTTTGTTTTGGTGAAGAAGTGAAGAACATATCCCTAGCAAATGATTTTCCGTACATTTATTTTTCTTCATTTTACCTTGTTTGTTTTTAGGTGTGGCAATTCAGGTCAGCAGGTTGGGTTCTAGTTAGATTTCGGGTCAATTTCAAGTTATGGTTAGAATCTATTAAAAATAGTGTAAAACTTAATGTTATTACGAAATATGAAACTTGGGTCAAATCGGGTCGAATTTGGGTTCGGATCGGGTCAGGTTCGGGTTTCACTCAGTAATACCGACTCGGGTTGAAATACAAATTTCCTATATGTACAAAATTACTTTTTAAAAAAGGAAAACCATTTTCCTTTTTCTAAAGAAGGTATGCTACAATACATTTTCCTCTTCATTCCTCACATGTCTATGTTCTCTCTTATATCCTTCCATTTTTCTTTATCTCCACAAGCATTCCTGTAATCAATCAAATAAACAAAAAGCCTTTTAACAATTACGCTTTCCATTGAAAATTGTTTTCTTTAAAAAATGATGTTTCCTTAAAAAATATTTCCCCTTAAAACAAATAGAGCCCAACACGTACGACACACAATAATAACTAAAACGGTTAGTACATTGCCTGTAAAAATTTACCATAACAATGAATGAATGAAGTGGTGATCTCATATTGAGCTTCAAATATGAGCCACATGGTTAAGAATAAGGTGATAAGAAACCCTCCTTATATAGAGATTATTATGACCACCATGAAAAATTTACACTTTTGATAAAAGTGGAACATGTTACTCTCTCCGTTTCTAAATGTTTTTTACGTTTTCATTTAGGATATTTCTTTTTATTCTTTACATTTAGTATTTTTCCTATTTTGGTCATAAATGTTGGACAAAATTACCCTTATTTTACAATTTTTTTACTCAAAATTTCTTACTTTTTCATGTGCTATTGTACTTTTTGTACTATTTTAATATTTTTTCAACACTTATTATTACTTTCTCTCTCCTCTCTCCTCTAATTTCTTCACCCCACATGCTCAACATTGTATTTTTCAATAAAATTGTACTTTCAATCATTAAAATATTTCAATATACCTCAACTTTACACAATTTCTTAATAACCATACATAATTCCAAACCTAAAAAACATTAGGGAACGGAGGGAGTAGATGTTAGATAAATGGTCAACATCAATATTTAATAGTGGGGTCCGAGAGAAATAACCAATGCCAAAACCCAAAAGACGTCAATTATGAACCACTAGCTAGCTCAGAGAACGTACGAGGCGAACATACAATAATATTTTAGAATTAGGAATCAAAACTGAATATTCATGCATTTAATATTTTTAGTAATTATGAAACATGACAGATGACAGCCAGCCTAGCTGTTTCTCCAAATTGTTTATGGGGTTTTATGGGAAGATCCAAATGTTATTCCAAATTATGTTGGAGACTTGTATTTCTTTGATTATTTTAAGCCATATACAATTATCACTTTTTTAAAAATAAATAAATAAATAATATTACTTTTAATATTTGGGCATCTAATAAATACACTTTTTTTTTTTAAATAAATGACACAGTTAAGTTTAATATATATGTTAATGTAGTAATTTGACCTTAGGTATATATGATCAAAGTTTGGAAAATGATAAACATAGTCCTAAATGTTATGTATAAGAACCTAAATAAAGAAATATTGAGGATATATGAATATTATTACACCATGCGCGTAATATTATCATGAATTTTCCACTTAATTCTATTTTATAAAATATATTTAATGCTTATATATACCCGAGCTACATATATCGTTACCCTTAAATTTTGAGTAATTTGTTTTCTTATGCATTTTTAAAAAGTCAAGTGTGTCATATTTTTTTTTAGTACTATACTACATTCATCAATAAGTCTAAAAGCGAAAAAAGATGGCATATGTTAAAAAATAAAAAAATACTACATCAGTTTCATTTTTTTTTTTAAAGAATGTTTCATATTTTATAATTATAGAATACGACTATTTTATATCTCACTAATAATACCCTAAAATTGCAAATAATACTTCGTATAAAACAGAGGTAATAAATTATTTCCTCTGCCCCTTTTTGTCCTTATCACATTGATTTATTATTCGTCTCACAAAAAGGATTAGAAAAAGTACTCCGTTTATGTAATTTGTTCATAGTCAATTATATTGGTACTCATTAATGTCCTAATAGTTGCTGAATTATAAAATTATGAGTATTAATTAGCATTGAATTGAATAAGACATTAATATAATTGTGATCATGATGATTCACAAGCTCAAAATGATAGCGTATATCATATTGATATAACCTATCAATGCTAAAGAGTAAAGACAAACATGTAACATTGTCCTCTTTTTCTGACCATACAAAAATCTGACTAGAGTATTGCCAGTGACAAAAATGTAGATTGTGTTGTTTCTTTTGTTTTTGGTTGTTTCAATCTAAATTTATAATGACAATGACGAGCTAGCAGGGTTGTGCCTTGCGGGGACGTGGATGTCGTAGTCGTTGCTCGATTGGAGGGGATAAGGATGCAGATGTTGTAGTTGTAGTCGTTGGTCGTCGATCAGATGTATTGACGAGCGGATGCGGATGCAGATGCAGATGGTCCTGCATGTTGCTTGCGGCCTTGCGGGGCTGGCTGCTGAGTTTGCAATTACGGAGTACAATTTAAGCATGTGGGCGTAACATAAATGAATTTTTAGTACTATACTACAGTGATCAATAATTCTAAAAGAGCATTGTTGGTTACGTTTTTTATTAGTTTGCATGCATTTACAGTAGACAATCATTGTACTCCTTTTCCAAATAAAAAGCTTTTACCTTGGTTTCGAATAAAAGTAGTTTTCATTCATCTTTACCTAGTTTTTTTTTTATTTTCAATCAATCAAACACCAATTTTTTATTTCATTTTCCTAATTCAATTTTACCTACAACCTTTGTTTCATATTATTTGCAACGATTAGACATTTTATTGCAAATAATATGAAACGGAGGTAGTATTTTACTTTGTAAACTTTTATTAGGAGACGGAGAGAGTATTTGAAAAAAAACCTGTAAAACTACTACGGAGTACATCCTACCAAAAAAAAAAAAAAAAAAGAGGGAACACATTTAGACTTCCAACAAGATAATCTGTATCGGTATGGACAAAAGAACCAAAGATTGCTATTGATCCGTCAACCCCTTAAATAATGGGCGATGGACCATTTTACATGGAATCGAATTCAATATTCCATCTATTTTCTTTATGAATACTCAAAACTGGAAAATCAGTCTAAAATCACTGTGGTTTATGTTACAAAACTATCTTCATTAATTTCATCCTTGAATCTACATACACTGTTTCTAAACTTCTTTCCTGTTTTGATTTTTGACATTTTGTTTTCTAATTCCCGGTGGTCTGAAGAAACTGAGAAACTGAAAGTAAGGTATTCTATAATTCGTCGTTAGCTGGATGTTCTTCAGCTTTAACATTTTTCTTGATAAATGCTCCCAAATCCTTCAAACTGGACTTCGGCTGCAGTTTAATCTGGAATGAGAGAAAGAATCAGCCAAAAATAGAATTGGGTAAAACGTTATGAAAATAATGAAATGAAGGTATTCGACGCTTACTGGATTCGATTTATCAGCCGCTGGATAAAACAGTAGAGCTGGGTAGTCAGTGACCTGCCATACATTAACAATAATCCAACATGTTTATTTCTGTCCCAAGTGGTAAAAGCTACAATATGAAATAATATGCTCATTGATGCGTATTTCAGTATATTACTTGATTTGCTACCTAATTTGTTATATTAGACCAATAATGTACCCCTTTCACACATAATTCACTTGAATCTTACAGGGTTCACTATTAATGATCAGATGTCATAGAAAACAATCCCTGTCAACAAGGTGATTCTACATGTGGAGTACTTCTTCCATCCTATATTGTTCCCCCCCCCCCCCCCCCCCCCCCTCTCTTAAGGTGTCCATAATGATCTTATATCTATTAGGGAGTATTTTGATAAAAAAAATTATTTACGGAAAACATTTTTTTGTTTACATGGAGAATTATGCATAGGGAATTTTTTCTTCACAGGGAACAATTTCATATAGACTAAAATTAAGGAAATTTTGACTTTTACCACTAAAAAAATGTTTTTTACCACCAAATAAAAAATTAAAAATTGTTTTTTACCACATGTTGTCAAAAACTTAACGGAATTTTTTAAAATCTTCGATTTTCGTGTCAAACACATGCTCTTTAGGGGTTTTGGCCATTCGGGTCCAATTTGAGGTCAGAATTGACAAAAAATTATCGAAAATGCCTCGTTTTGCGTGTTTAAAAATACCTCGATTAGCGTGAACACGCAAAACGAGGCATTTTGGATCATTTTTTGTCAATTCTGACCACAAATTTGACCCATAGGACCAAAATGCCCCCCTAAACCTACAAAGAACATGTTTTGCGCACGAAATTCGAAGAGATTTTTTTAAAACCGTTAGATTTAACGGTTTTCTTGACGTTAGGTGGTAAAAAACAATTTTTAGAAATTTTTTTGGTGGTAAAATAAAAGTTTTAAAAGTTTTGGTGGTAAAAAACTATTTTTTGATTTTTTTTGGTGATAAAAGTCAAAATTTCCTAAAATTAATACTAATCCTACATTGTTCTACTTTTCTTAATTCCCGTGAAAAATTCACAATAAATTAAACAATATGGGACAGAAGGATATTGCAATGAATTATAAATGATTTAAACATTATTTCCATGTTTAAACATTATACCCTTTGTCCTATATACAATATTGATTATTTTCTCCACGTGAATTTTTCACGGGAATTAAGGAAAATGAAACATTGCATAATTAGAAATAATCTTTATAAAAACATGGTTCCGTGAATAATTTATTGTTCCGCATAAATAAATACTTTATTTAATGTGGACACAAATTTTTTTTAGGTAAAGATAGTTGAAAATCAGAAAAGAATAGAAATAAGATAATTTTGGATCATCCTAAAAGAACAGGAGAAAAAAAAAAGGTTAGAGGGAGCATTTCTTATAATACCTCAATATTATTACGTAGTAGTTATTTCTAACCACTGCCCAACTACCTCTTTATGTTTATTAATAGACTGGTATTTACTCACTCTTAATTAGTCACTTATAGCATCGATAAGTGGTAATGAAAATGATGGATTGAGCCGATTGCTAGTGCAAAGGCAAGTCATGTCTCTGTCGATAAATTTACATAAAAGATCCTTCTAAATGTCCATAGCCATGGACTGTCATATTCCTTTGCTAAGTATTGTTTCTTATCATCGTTTTTCATTACCATTTACATCTTTTAGAGCATGCTTGACATTGGAGTAATGAAGACAAGATAAAGATGAAGATGATTTTAGACTTTTAGGTGGTGGTAAAAGCGATGATGTAGTATGCTAACCTAAAAGGGAAGGATTGGTGGGTAGCTGCAACCCTCAAAAGTAGGGTAATAATACCCCCATTCTCCTCCTCGTACAAACCACTACCTCCTCCTATCACCCTCCACCTCCATCCACTCTCATTCTCCTTGATATTTATCTACAACCCTTTTAAAATATTACCCCCATTCACAGCATGCTCTAAGTGATAATAAGTGGTTATGAAAAAGAAAAGACTACGGGAAAGCCATTACTTTGGACATTGACACAGATCATTATCTGAGCAAAAGCCCACCTATTTCATTACAATTCCTCTATCTAACCTTTTATCAAATGAGTAGTGAAAAGTGGCTCAAGGATTCTTATCCATACAACATAGCAGCAATGTTTGCAAGCAAGCTAAAAGTCTACAGCTCTTCCCCAGCCCAATTACTTTTAAATATAGACATAACACTAAAGGTATAAAGTTCCATTATATACTTCGTATATAGATATGCCTCAAAAGTCAAAATATATTGAACAATAAAGGGATGAGATATAATATAAGAACAAAAGAGATACATAAGCACAAAAGGCCTAAGAAGATGAACAAACCCATAAAATACCATAAAGTTAGTAATAGCTGACCAAAAGGCAGCTTAGACATCATCAACAATTGATGATGTCAGTAAGCTATTGAACTAGAAAATAGATCAAAACAACTACATTCTTACGAAATTAGTTTAAACACTACATAATAAATACCCCCTCCATCTCAAATTAATGGTTACACTTTTATTTAAATAAATGATCACACTTTACCTTTTTACATTTTGAGACAAGCGCCCCATACCTTTTTTAATCAATTCCTTACTCATTCTATACATATCATAGCTCTTTTTAGTCCACTACTTATTACTATATTATTTACTACTCCGTATTTGTTTCCTTACAAGTTTCCACTGAATTGTTACCATTGCTTTGAAATGGGGAGAGTAATTGGCAGAATATTTCAGGTGAGGAGCTTATTTATTTATTTTTTGAAAGAGGAAGCTGGTTTATTAGTACTTAACAATTGTTTGGCACCCTCAACCAAAAATTACTGCGCACAGCAATAATAACACATTCAATTAGGTTAGCAACTTTGAAATATCCTTCTTATGAGACAGAATAGTAATGCTAGCTCTGGGAACAAGCATCCTATATGAGACAGAATAGTAAGTGCTAGCTATGGGAACAAGCATAAATACTTCTTAGAATACAAAATGTCGGTAACACACATCAGTCATGTAATACATGAAAATGCTTAAAATCATACTGGAGTATTATAAAACTCAATTTCTACTCATCACCTAAATCATGATAGGCCAAGAGAGAGAGAGAGAGGCCATATGCTGATATTCACTATTCTGTTATCCCACTGTCCCAGTGTTTTCCTTTTTTATTTTCCATTTTTTTATAAGCTACACTATTGAAAACTTAACCCAATACTGTTTTCTGGAAATCATTTCCAAATCTTTGTTTTATAAAACTGCCACACAGATTATTGTCTCAGAATGCACTTACGCTAATACCAAAGGAATTCAAGTACGTCTCTTACAGGAAAAATGAGGTATATATTTACTCCATTATCATGCAGACATGTACAGAACATTAGCATATTCCTAAAATTCATGCTACTGACCTGAAGTTTTGGATGCTCATTTACAGAAGCATCTATCTTTGCAAATAACAGATTTTTCAATCCTTTGAAATGTTTCGCCAACTTCTCTACTTGCTTGCTTGCAGCATCACAAGTCATGCACCATGGTGTGTAGACCTTAATGGTTTAAAAAAACATCAAAACAAATAAATTAAAGAAAAGAAAAAAACAATCATGTGAGCAGAACCAAAATATTTTCGAGTTGACTATTATTCATAGATTTATCAACATTTGTTATATTATTTAAAAGATATTAAAAACAGAGAAGGGAAGAGACATCAGCCTACAGAAAGTAAAATCGAAACTGGAAGTGCATGATGAATACATAAAATAAAATTTGAAATTGGAGGATAGATGGTGAGAAGAAGACACAGATGCCACCAAAAGATAAACGAAAAGAAAATAAGAAATCCTATAGAATTCTACAGTACAACTCTTAGTTTTTAAACATGTTATTTTGTGCTACAGAAAACATCAAAATTTTAAAATTCTCCATGTGACACACAGCACAGAACGCATATAGTGAAAGGAGAGGGTAAAGAGAAGAAACAAAATGAAGGACATAAAATTGCAGGGGCACAGATGGTAGGAGCACTAACCTCAAGAAAAACATTCTTGTAACTACTCATAACCAGGTCATCAAATGTCTTTCCCACTACAACATGGACGCTAGCATTTTCCTGTAATTATCAATCACAACTTGTAAATAAAGCAGCCAATAGATAATCTGTTTTCCTATGAATTACAAGGGGTTTCAACAAGAAAGATTCACCATTCAAGCATCTCTAGAAAAATTTCAAATTAATAAGATCTATTGATGCAACTTTGTAAAAAAAAGGCTTTACTAACAACATTCGAAGTACACAAGTTAGATACAAAATATACCACCATAATTGACGGTTCTAAAAAATAGCGGGATCACTGAGAGAATAATTGCAACTATCCAAGTATCGACTTTAGTTGAATGTTGCAATAATAATAATTCAATAGTGCATCCAAACAATTAAGATCCCTTTCTTCTCAAATATAATAAAGAGAGTGTTCTCAAATGAAGTAATTCATGTAGCATGATAAACAAATTGTCCTTCTCGAACAACCTCTAACAGGGTAAATTAACTATACATCATAGATTTGACCATCCTTAGTAGTCAAAATATAACAAAAATGTGAAGAGCTGAAATTACCAAAATAAAAAGGATGTGGAAAAACTCACATTATCAGGTATAGTCTGTGACTTATAATACATTGGAACAGTCCCGTCCAATAGTCCAGAGCAGAAATCCTACATCATAACAGAAAAGAAATTAAATGCCAATCTACACAAATTATTTATGGAGTAAATAATTATAGCAAACAATGACTATACTTCTAGTTTGCTCGGAGTAGGTTCTGATTCCAACAGATACTTTGTGCTAATCTTACTATCAAAAGCAGCAACCTATAAGTAACAAAGGTCAGTTATGCTCAAGTAAGAATGGCATAATCAAGTAAACAATAGACAAGGCAATGCGTATCTAACTTGAGAATAAGTCACAATGAACTAACAACATGAAACTTACAACAGTCTTCTGAGAATCTTCCAGTCCAAGCAGAGTCAGGAAAGGTTTTGCTAGGTTCTCCTCGGTAATGTCCACATATATGAACATTATCTGCACCAATTAAGTCTAACGAATTAACTCTATTGTTTAAAATTAAGAGGTTAAGGATGACAGAGAAAATGAAATGTTACCTTTGACTTAAATTTCTTGGCAACTTCTTGAAGAGACACATGAAGGGACTTAAACTCATCAGACTCTGCAAACACATAAACCTACAATTCATTTTTAATATGCATTAGAGACTTGCTTGATATAGGATCTGATAATTAATGTGCAGAATTCGATAACACCAAATTAACAAGATACAAATGTCTGAATTCAGGAAACTAACTGGAACAAATGAAGCTAAGCAGAATTTGGGCAATCTTAAAGTTACTCCACATTGGAGTGGGAGGTAAGGGGGAAAAACTTTCCAGCAATTAAAAGTTATCAAGACTCATGGTATGAAAGTAGGCATCCACTGAAAGATATATTAATGGATACCAAACTTAAAACTTTGAGCAAAAATTTAGCAAAAAGTAAACTGGTAGATATCTATCAAAATGAAATGGGTTTGGGGTAGAGTTTTAGTAAAGAAAAAAAACAGTCATCATTGTCAATTTGTCATTCAAGATTATAGTGAAAGACAAATCAAAACATGACCCTGCCCACCCTAGCTTCACTTCATTACGAACAAATAGCAAGTGAGAAGAAAAAAGTTAGGGAACAGTTTGGTTAATATGTCTAACTCAACCCTTCCCCCCTTCCTTGATTCTCTCCCCTTTGCCATATTAGATGACAATGTATCTCCCAAGAATGAGGTGATGACATGCATTATCCTAGGATGTTGCTAAGAGTTATTAGTGGTAATTTAACGACAAACACATCCAAAGTGATCAAAAAGGGCTCCATGAGTCAGCTGTGAAAGTTTGCAGTTTTTCCAACAAAATTTCGGTAAACATACATCGGATTGCTACTGCATAATTTGAGACCACAAACTATTACAAAGTGTCACCAACCGAAAATCTAGGCTTAGGATTGACAACTTTCAAGCAATCTAAAAAATACTTCATATGATGGTGAATGAATAGATATCAAGTCTTCACCCCAAAATTGTTCAGAATAGAGGCATAAAGTAGAATGAGGGCAGCACTTAGAGAGCTCCCTCTTAATTCAAATATGCCCATGGGAGGCATGGGAAATGTGGTTTATGCACATGTAGGGCTAGCGGATGAAAATGAATCAAATACCCAAATACCCCCGGAACCTGTGACAACAGATGCAAGGATATTTTCCTCCCTGGGCTGTCAAATTAAAAGAGAATGCAAAAGTAACTGTATATATTGATCGCGCTTATCTTATATTCATTAAGTTGCAATTGTATATGGTCAAAGTAGCCCTTACAGAATTTTTTAAAAAAATTTTAAGCTCATTTAAAGCATTTTGAACTCTTGAAGAAAGATAAACTTAATTGGAGTATAAAAAAAATACACCTGCAGTGCAAAGTGACCTTATCATGCGCTTTTTTGAGTTTAAGTGAGGTAATTTTGATGGGCACACCTAGGCGCAGCTTGAGGCATCAGAATTCTTGTCACTTTTTACAAAGTGTACCACACAACAAAGAGGCGTGCCTAAGGCACAGGAAATTCCCTATGGCGTTGGTGCTCTTTAGCCTTTTTATACATTGGATTTGATGAAGAAATATTAACCTCTCTTGTGAAGTTGCCTCACCGAGTCAGTAGGATCATTTTTTTATCTTATATTTTAGAGGAAGTTTTAAAGGTTTAGCCGTTTAGGTATTGCTGAAATTTTTAGGTGAAAAGCATTTGAACCTTAGCTTCTAGCTTGTCATAGCTTGGCGCCTTAGTGCATCAGATATAAATTAAATTCATGTACTCGTTTTTCCTTTAGTTAAAGAAAAATTAAAAATCCTTCCTGAACTGAACATACTTCCAGCAAGAATCAAACTACAATAACTCCTTAATAGGTTTCACACTTGAAAAATTTACATGGATGGGAAAGGACTCAGCAAGTGAACTAGGTTGTAGCATTCCTTCTTGAGTTCCTATTACTTCCAATAAGATGATTCAAGAATAGAAGGAATAGGAAGATGAGTAATTCTAAACTTAATATTTCTTGCCTTTGAAGAAGGCTTAAAGAAACCTCACTTCATAAGTTAAAAAATAAAAAAAATACAAAACAAAAAATTGTGATCACACTGTTGCAACTGTATACATGATTTTCTTAACTCTGAGAACAATGGATGCCAATTGAAATTTCAGGATGAAAACATATGAAAGCAAAAGATGCAATATGACAAGCATGGTAAACATAAAATAAAAGCGTAAGAAACCTGGTATTTTATTTTGCTTGAGTAGACTTTAACAGAATTCAACTCAGTTAGAGTTGTAATTAATGGAAACTTGTTGTGTTCCAAAAACTGCAATATATTGTCCATCTCTAGGGGCTCTTCTGCAAAAGCAAACATGATTACCTACATCAGAATGATAGTGGTACTGAAGAGAAAGGTAAAAGAGAAAAAGAAAAAAAAAAAAAAAAAAAAAAAAAGAAGAGAGAGAGAGATTGGACAGGACTTTGGCAAGCAATTGCCTAAAAATGATAAAGATCAAATAAAATAAGGTGCCATTACTGATTTAAGATGTTATAATTTTCTTTATAACCTACTGAATTCAGATGTAGACAGATATGTTAAGACAAAAAATTAGTGACAAAAGGCAGTACTTACCAAATCTAGTATATCTTTCTGGTTCACTCTTGACTAGACCGATAAAAGGTTTTGTTATCTTGGTATCAGGGAAAAGAATTTTTGCAACCTCATTGGAGTTAGTTTCAACAAACTGAATTTCATTGTCCGAAATTGCGGCTTTGATATATTCTTCATACTGAGGACCCTGTAAATTGTAAATTATTTCACACAGATAAATTAACAGCTGCAAGAGGATTTGTGTAGAGGACTAGAGGGGAAGCACCAAAAAAAAAAAAAAAAAAAAGTTAAACACAAAAAATTTAAGGCAACAATTGTCAATATGACATACATAACAGAAAGATTGAGTACATAAAACTTTGAACCAGGTTCTCTTCTCCATCTCTCAAGTTTGTAAAACAACTAAAGTATACAAAAAAAAAAAAAAAAAAAAAAAAAAAAAAAAAAAAAAAAACCTTATGCAAACAAGTCATGGCAAAACCCTTCACATGAATGGCTGAATGCAGCAGCCATAAAACACTTGGATTTATAGTCATTGCAATTGTCAACCTTTTCCTAAAATGGAATCAATCTCATACCAAACAGCCAACACTGAACAAACATAATTAATTTTATAACTCAAGACAACTTGCCTTTTGACCTCGGCAAGTAATTAAGAAGCACAATCGAACATATCCTTATTTTATGGTCAAAGATCAGTCAAACCAAAAGATCAAACCAACATAGGAAGATCTAGATTTAATCACCTTATTAAATATGATCAGGAATAAAGCGTTAAACAACAGAATTTTTAGTAGAGCAACAACTTGACATGCATTAATGATAAAACATAGATCAAATGGCTGCATTGGGAAAATCAGGTGCAATTTTATATCATCTAAGTTCATAGGTAAAAGAACAGAAGTGAAACAAAAACTTCATTGTAGATAATTAAACAAGTGGTGAATTCTTTATAAGTGACTTTCCAAAGTCAAGATCTTATGTGTATATCAAGTATCAACATTGTCGACCTTGTGTGTTTTCTAAATCATTAAAGCAGACAATTCTTATGTGTTTGAAGATTAGGTGTTAACATAAATTATGAGATCAATCTAATATCAAGGGCCTTATGGAAAACATAATTCAATGTTCAACAAATCTCCCATCCAGCCACACTAAGAAGCCCTGAACATATCTCAAGGACTCAACCCATGTGCCATGTTTTGAACCATACCGCACGGTGACTTCTCTCATTAACACCCTTCAATGTTGTCTAGATCTTATGGACATCCTTAGACTTGATGACTCCAACAACATCCATACAAATGGTAGTTCCAACCTTGAGTACGCTTACATAAATATGAGTATTCACATTTTTAGGCTCACACCAATTTGCACACAAATAACAATGAGTCTATGAGCACTTATTTGAAAGACTCCACACACCTAAACCAATAGTCATTAGGTAAATGAAACTAAGTATTCACCTAAATCTTCTAATACAACTAGGATATCCATCATCATCCTAATTCCAAATTACAAGTGAATAGAGGGAAATCAACCAGACCTGGGCACTTATGAAACTTATCCCAAGTTGGACTTCACAACATATGGTTTCATATAGAGCTTGTATATAAGCATTTTGTCACAATCCTTGACAAAATTATTGGAATCAAAAGTTGCGCTATTTAACAAATGGTAATTGGACACCCACCCTCTTAACATAAGGTGCTCATTGCTCAACAGGTTGAGATTTGGAGCTAACTTTAAGTCTTTATCAAGATATCATGCTTCTTTCATTTGTCATTGTAATGGTCTGATGGATAGCACTCATTGACTCATTAAAACATCTTAGAGAAGTAACGCCAATGTGGCAATAGTCAATGTGGGTCTCTTGTATGTTCCCAAGTGGAAGTGTGGAGCTCCACAAAAATGCCTATGCACCCAGTGACCCAACAACAATAAGAAAAAACAGCAAAACACTGCTACTTAATACATATTCTAAAGGTTTGAGATCAAGAGAATTTTCTTATTCAAAACATTTTTCAGGAGAAACAAATACAACATAACCCAAACAAGAATCTAACGCAATCCATATAAAAACAAAAGTAGGTAGCTTTAAATAATACTTGTATTGCTCTAACGATCCAATGCAAGGCCATAATTCCGAAATTATCCATCCTATTCACTATATAGTACTCCTTATTTATCAGAACATATTAATCATCCAGTCAAATCTACTATAATTCATCAGATCACACTACACTAACTCGCAGTCTCGCACCACATTACACAATATTGAATCAAAATTACTGACTTCCTTGTCAATCAACTGCAGTAAGCCCAAGATAAACAATACCAACGCATAAAAACTAAGAAAAACATATTACAGATAAAACATATTCGCCAATGCCGATGATAATACATCAAAAATCTCCAAACCAATACTGAAACTACGGTTTTTTTGGCATTGTTTTTGTTTTCAATTTTCAATTTTTTTTTAAAACCAAAAACTAAAAACAGGAAACAAGAAAAAAGGTGTTTCCATTTTTTTGTTATCAGTTTTTTAAATTATCAGGATTTCAATAAGCTTGACTAATTTTTTTATTCATTATACAACATATATCATATGATTTTGAAAATCAAAAAACAAAAAACACAGAAAACCACAACAATGTCAAACGAACTCTAATTGGAAAACTTTACAGAGCAGAATATACCTCAAAATTCTCAAACAGCCCAACAACATACATACTGTATTTCTTAGCAAATGCCTCAGCTTCAGCAACTGAATTCAATTTAACAACAGGCTCACCCGTCTTCTTCCTTGCCCAAATCATTATCTCCTCCCTAATCAAAAACCCCATCTCAAAAATTTCAGGAAAAAATCCAAATTAATAATACCCTTCAAATTCAAATTTAACAAAAATTAAAATTAGAATCTTACGCAGAAAATCCACCAGTGTACTGCTGAGAAGTGCCATTGATGAAAAGAAGCAGAGTAGGGTAACCCTTAATACCCAAAGACGACGCCGTTTTAGGGTACCTTTCAGCATCAAGCTTAGCCATCAAAAGGGGGGAACCCAAATCATTCAACAAATTAGCAGATTCAGCAAATTGGGGCATTAATTCAGCACTTCTAGGGCACCAAGGGGTATAACCCAGAAGAAGAACAAACTCATTTTGGTCAATAACTTTCTGGGTATTATCATTATTCAATTCTACCACAATTCTCTGAGCTTTGCTCAATACTCTAGCTTCTGAAGATGGTGATGATGAACCATGGTCGATTTCATCTTGTTCATCGAGTGCTAGAAGTTCTTCGAGCTCCGATATGTCGTCGCCTTCGTCGTCGGCGGAGGAGGTGGGGTTGTCAGCGGAGGAAGAAGAGAGAAGGGGGGTTAAGAGGAGAAGGAGAAGGAGGAGAGAGAAATGGAGGGATTTGGACATGGCGGATTTAGGAGAGAGAAAATGGGTGGAAATGTGTGTGAGAAATGGAGTGAGTGTGAGTGAGATGCAGAAAGTGATGGCGAAATGGTTTGCGTTGATCGCGGAACTGGAACTGGGAACGATGGAAATTGGTGGGGGAGAGAGAACTTGTACATAATTTTGACTAGACTAACGAGTAAAGACTAAATACGGTCCCTAAACTATCGTATTTGTGCAGTTTTAGTCCCTCTTAAACTATTTGTGCCCTTTTAGTCCCTCAACCACCTTTGTTGGTGTTTGTCACTTTGTCAGTCAAAAGTTGAGGGACTTTGATGACTAAACAAAAAAGTTTAGGGATGTTGACTAAGCAAAAGTTTAGGGACTAGGGACTAAGCCTAGTCACCAATAGTTTAGGGACCATGACTCATTATATTATTTTGTTTTTTAAATTTTTTTATGTCAAAATTTTATTTAACACCCCCATTTAACAACAATAAATAAATAAAAACAAAAAGAAAAATTCCTTTATTTTTTCTTTAATTAAAAAAAACCTCTATTCTTATTTAAAAATTATAAAAATAAAAAACCATGTAATTCCCCTATCACCACTGCTGCTACTCAATCCCCACCGCAACTACCACCAAACACAGCCCCTGCCTCTCCTAACCTCCCGTACCGCACCATTACCAACCTTGCAACTTGTATTAATTCACAACACCACCACTTCTGCTACTCCTCCTCTCATGTCGCCGCAACCGCATCTCCCCCTTCGCGCATCTCCACCACAACAACCTAATTCACGCAGCCGCATATCCAACACTGGCCCGCCATTGCAATCCAAACCAAACCCTAAAATGTTTCATCAATCGAAGTAATTTTAAGCCTTGTAATCGTACCACCCGAATCACCATTAATTCCACCATTAGAGAACGATTACATCTGCATTAACCCAGATAAATCCTTAAATCCGGCCAAATTCAACCCATTCTTAAACACCCTTAAGTGCGAGCAATTGTTGATGCAAGCTTTTGTGGGGTCATGGTGGGAAGATTAGGGAGGATTCAACGGAGATTTCGAGGGGGGAAATTAGGGTTTGTTCATTGTTTTGTTGGTGGTTGAGGTTGGGTTTTTTAAGGGGTGGGAGCCATTTTCGAAGGAGGAGAGGGAGTTGGAAGCCATGGGTGAAGGGAGGAGAGAGAAAATTGGGAAGGGGGTGTTAGGGAAGAAGGGGAGAGAGTAGAAGTCATGAAAAGATAAAGCTTAATTTTATTTTTTCCTGTCATTTTTTTTTATAAAGAAAAGTATTATTTTTAATTACTTTTGATTTATAATTAAAGCTAATTTTAAAAATAATGCTGTAAAAAAAAAAAAAAAAAAAAAAAAAAATGACAAGTAATTAAAAGATTCTTTTTTAATAAATTCTGAAGAAAAAAAAACAAAAAAGAATATAAGTTATGGTCCCTAAACTATTGATGACTCAACATCCCTAAACTATTTTACTGACTCATAGTCCCTAAACTAATGCTTAGTCAGCATAGTCCCTAAAATTTTGCCTAGAAAACACCTAAAGTGGTGGAGGAGGGACCAAAAGTGCACAAAAAAGTTGACAGGGACTAAAAGTGCACAAATACGAAAGTTTAGGGACTGTATTTTACCATTACTCCTAGACTAACGGAATGACTTGTTTTTTTTAACAAGATCGTTCGATTCACCTTTAAAAAAAATTAGTCAAAGTGTAGATGGCGTATTGACCTACTTATATTTTGCGTAAAATAATCCAATTAAATCTGTGAATTTTATGTCATGGTGACCCTTGATATCATATAAGTTAACTAACATAACCAAAAACTTAAATTTATGACCGAAGCCTATGCTTTTCGGGTCTATGATTTAGGACATGTTCTCATTAGATTAAATTCAGTTCACTTCAGCTTTAATAAGTTCAGTTTAGTTCAGTTCATGTCTAATGATATTGCTAATGATATAAAGCCAAATTTCATACTTTTAAGCTTATTATATAATAATAATAATAATAATAATAATAATAATAATAATAATAATAATAATAATAATAATAATAATAATAATAATAATAATAATAATAATGACTATTATATGGTTATACCATTTTTCATTTAATGACTATTATACCATATTTCATTATTTGATGAGCTAGGAGTATAAATAGGATCAAGGTAGTTTTTAAATAAGACCGGCCCAACTCTTTATTTTTTTTTTTTAATTTTTTATTATTTTATTTTTTTCATTTTGAGAAATTTTTAAAAAGTGTTTTGTGCTCTTTTTTCATTTTCATTTTTTATTTTTTTATTTATATAGTATATGTTTTTAAAATGTTTTGGGGTTCCATGTTTTTAATATATTTTTCATAAATATTTTAATTATATAGTATATTTTTCTTAAATATTTTAATATGTATATTTATATTTATATATATACATATATATAAATAATAATAAATAATCAAAGATCATTAATCCACAGTTAAAAATCACTAATTAATAAGTTCAGTTCAATTCAGTTCAGCTCTAATAAGTTCAGTTCAGCTCATTTTAGTAAATGAGAACAGACCCTTAATCATAACATATCAAGACCAATTTGGGGGGGGGGGGGGCAATAAAAGGTAAAATTCATGGTTAATCAAATCAAATACGGCAAGTTCAGATAAATGGGCAATGAATAATTATTGTGACGAGGTATGATGTGATAGAAAATCTATTAGGATTTCAAAAGACAACTAGGTTAGTCCATTGCAAGGCTTGGTTTTAGCATTAAGAATTTTGCTCATTTAATTTGTTTGTAATATAATTAATTTAAGTTAAGCATAATAAATTACGATTATTCTCTATGGATAATTTGTGCTAATTAAAATGAAAAACATGATATTATATTCTATTTACATGTTATACTACTATTTACTTTATAATGTAGCTAAGGGCCTATTCTCTTCAGCCTATTTTCAGTTCATTTCAGCTCCAATCAGTTCAGTTCAGTTCATAATTTTCTTTTCACATAAAATATTCAGTTCAGCTCAGTTCAATAAATGTGAATAGGCCCTAAGTACTCCGTAGTTAAGTTAAAGATGAGACAAATTTGAAGTGACTAACAATCAATTTTTATTTTTATTGATTACGTAGGAAATTGTGCAGTGTAATTAGTCAATTTAATCACTATTAAAATCTAAAAAAAATTATGAAAAGTTGAAAATTTACGATCTATCTACCCTTTTCGAGTCTTTCTTTTGAAAGCAAAAAAAAAAAATGTCACTAACAGTTTTGGCGGAAAATATTTATATGAGAATTGATTGGAAGCCGATACATGGACTACAATGATGTCAGTGATTATTACATTAGAAGATTCAATGTTGACTTAATAAAAACCTACCTAAGACCTTAGGAAAATAGTCTAATAAGTTCACCAACAACAGATGCAGCCTGGTTTGATATATTTGCCTGACTTTCAATTTCTTATAAAAAGAATTATTGGGTGTATATGCATAATAATTGATAAGTTCAAATAAGTTTAGAAATACGTACAAGTGATAGTCGAGTTTTATATAAGATCTCATAAGTGAAAATCAAATGAACCTAGTACATTCGAACAATTTTTTATAAACTTGTTTGAACTTATAAACTTTTTTATGAAATTAATTTTTCTAAACTTAATTGAAAAAGCTAGGTTGGCATAAACCGAGCATAATTATTAGGTTGATGATAAAATCTTATTGGAGGAGAATTCTCTAGTACTGATAGAGTATAAAACATATTCCCAAGTCTCAAATTCTCAACCATAAGATTAAGCTTTTGGTTGAATTAGTTCACTAACATGGCATTGGAGCCAGCGTGACACAAAGGCCACTGGTTCAAATTTCATCCACCCCTCCTTTCAAAGTGGAACATTTCATGTAGGGTATGCGGGAGACCCATGTTGCATCCACATTTTCAGCCCAAAAGGCTCTCATGTGAGGGGGCGTGATAGAGTATAAAATATATTTGTGGGTTTGAACCATCAGCTTAAACTTTTGGTTGAATAAGTCCATTAACAAGTACTTTGTATAATCATAGCATGTTAAATTGTCAATATTATTGTGTTTTATTCTCTCAATAAGATAAGTTTTGAAAATTTTGGTCATATAACCGATCTAAAATGTCGAATGAATCCACATCCATGAAAAAAGTTCCACCTTATTGGCGTTTTGTTCTTGCCTATCCTCTTGGTGATTCAAATGGGACCTTCGTATTGTATTTTATGATTCTAATGACTTATCTTGCAAAGAACTAAGTTGTTCGTACGAGTAGAATATTCATCATTTTGCCTTTCTTACAACGCTCTTTAATATATAACATTTGTCCTCGAATGCTCTAGTGAAATTTACCAAAATTCTAATGTACTACTCGTAGTATGTAATTTTTAAGACAGGCTTTAATGTTCATAGTGGAATTTTATCTAAACCTTTATCAATTGGCCAAATTTTAATTGTACTTTTGTCACATGACAATCAAGTTCTAGAATTAATTATTAGTGAGAAATTTCTAATGATTAAGTGGAATTAATTAAAGGGATCCCTTAATTAAATCCCATAAGATAGTTATAGTTAGGTAAAATTAAACCAAGAAGGGTCATTGTCAGCTGAGATGTTTATGAAATAATTAATGAAAACATTTATAGTTCTTATAATTTCATGTGCTCATGTGCCTAATTCGATCGTGTTCACACATCCCTTTTTATTTATTTTAATTTTTGTGTTGTGTAAATGTCGAAGAAACGTTTCCTACAATCCTACATAGGTTTAGTTGGCATCTCTAGTTCTCTACTGCTGTATTGTACTTGTATTAAGTATTGATCGAGCCAAACTAATGAACTATGCATAAATATATACTTCGTATGAAACATGAAATTAATTACAACTTTCCCACCATTGGAAATGTATCACCTAAGGGACAGCAACTTAATGTCAATGCAACACTTGCACTGTTGCACACCATCAGTAGAGTACCAAGTGAGAATCACATGTACATGGTTATGTACTCCCTCCATCCATTACTTTTTAATCTTTACACTATGATTATTTTTCTCTTATAAAAATATTATAAACGTAAATATTAAAAAGTAATGGAGGGACTAAGGGAGTACAAGACTACCACAGTCCCACACCATGCATCTAGTCATCTACCCTAGCTAGCTTAAACGAAAGAATAATATAACAGGGCTTATTCTTTACAGATTATTTTCAGTTTAGTTCGGCTCCAATAAGTTCAGTTCAGTTCAATTCAGTTCAGTTTAATTCTTAATTTCTTTCTCTCATAAAATATTCAATTCAGTTTAGTTCAGCTCCAATAAGTTCAGTTTAGCTCAGTTCAGTCAATCAGAATAGGCCCTTAATAGGGAATTTCACGTCGAATTTGGAAAACTCTAGTAAAACTTCGTTCTATGTTATAATTAAGAGGTAACAGTAACATTGGTTCAATTCTCATATACAATAATGACAATTTTTCTTATCATCCGAAAGAATGAGATACGATTTTTCTTTTACTAAACAGTAGCCTAAATTTTCTCCTCGTCAATATTTACTATTGATGGAGTACATGAATCAATTTTGGACTTCAACCATTAACTTAAACTTTTGGCTGATCTCTGCTGGTCCTTTAATATGGTATAAACGTCAATGTAACACAAACGTTACAGGTTCAAATCTCATCTACTTTCCATTTTTTAAGTAGAATATTTTGCACTGAGTATAAAGGACCAGCCATATATTTCAAGCTCTCATGTGAATGGACAGCTCTCATTTTTTTCCCTTCACTAAAACTAGGGGAAAAGATAATAGGCATCCATCATTATCATTCAAATTTTTTCCCTTAATACTCTTCACTCAAAATAAAGGAGAATTAATCAAGGATAATACTTCTAACACAGGGAAAGAAATCTGATTCTTTTGTCTATTGGGTTCCAAATCTTGCAACTATAAAAAAGATAGAGATTTTATCTTTATTTTTTCCTTATTTTTTATTTTACATTTTTTTGGCGGGTTATTATTTTACATTTTATGACTTCATGACAGAGTATTTTTTTTTTTTTTTTCATTTGATTGAATTTGTCACATACTTGTACGGAGTATAAATTATTAATATATATACGCAATAAAAGGTACAACTTATTACATGTAATAAAATAATGTTTATTATTTCAAAATATGTATATTGATTCCAGCACAATGATAGGTACAGTATATTTATTATTCATATACCCTTCAATTCAACTCCTATCTATTTTGTTTAGCTGTAATAAAGTGTCGAATCAAGAAAAAATCAAGATTGTTGTTTAAATATTGTAGATTCAACCATTTCCAACCTTGAAGAATTTTTTTGAATTTCCCTTTTCCATGTAAATTACAAGAATGAACTGAATTTAGGGTTTGTTTAAATTTAGTGAATTGAGCTGAATTAAACTGAACTGAACTGATTGAAACTTAACTGAACTGATTGGAACTGAGCTGAACTGAACTGAATATTTTATAAGAGAAGGAAATTAGGAGCTGAACTGAACTGAACTGATTGGAGCTGAGCTAAACTGAACTAAAATTAAGCTAAAGTGAACAGACCCTTATACTTACATGTCCAGAATAGTACTTGCTCAATTGCCATCTTTGTATGTGCGGGCATTATATTGTAATAGATGGTTACTACCAATAATAATAATAATAATAATAATAATAATAATAATAATAACTTTTAATTTATCTTATCAAATAGATCTCATTATTTGTTTTATTGACTCATTCGAAGGGTTTTTGTCTATAGGAAGTCATTGTTAAGGGCCATGCATGTGTACAATGCAAGGGGCACTAGCTACTGCTAGAGTGCTAGATAGTTAAAAGGAAAAGATTAACCAGAAACTAAAATTTAGTAGGCCAAGATAGATGATGACCTGTTATAATCATACATGAACCTACTCTGAACCTAACTTAATTAACTCCTTCGACAGGTCTAAGCTAAAATTTACATATTGATTGGATTTCGCATGTAATTTAAAGATATACTTTGTATATCATGTTTCAATACTTTATAATTGTTCAAGTCAGATCAATGACCATCACAAATACAAAAAAGTACTCGTAATAAATATGATCGATCCACATATCTGAATATTTTATACATCTCTTATTATGTTTTAGTCTCTTTTCATCAAAATCAAATACAACCCTAGTTTTCGACAATCTTTCCTCATGACCATTGGCCAATGTCCATTTAAAAAAAAAAAAAAAAAATTATTGCATATGGGTAGGAGTCTGGTACAGTGGTACATATACACATTAATTAGCATTAGCTATTCATCTGAATTAAGGGTCATCAACTAACCTAAAAAGGAGTTTACCCTAGAACATAAATTATATATCCAATACAATCTCAACCTCAGTTTTCCAGCTTTACTTCCCAACTAATTTCCACAATTCCGTGTGCTTTGCGTCTTTGCAACATCCACACTTCTTTTCACAAAATACCCACGTGCCTTTTTACCTTCAATTAATACAACAACTTACTACATTCTTTTAATGATATTATATTATATTATAAAATTATACTACAAGTATATGATTTTCATGTTGAAAATCTCTCTAGAATCACCAAAAATCACAAACATATTAGACCCAAAACCATCCTAAAAAAACCATATAGTATATATCAAAATAATATAGTTTCTTTACAATATGGTTTATGGTGAGCCAAAAAAGAAAATGATCATATTAGTACCATATCCAGCACAAGGCCATGTAACACCCATGCTAAAACTAGCCTCATCCTTGTCAACCTTCGGGTTTCGACCATTGGTGGTGTTGCCGGAGTTCATACACCGGTTGATTTTCAACAAAGTCAACGCCGGGATCGTGTGTGTATCGATCCCAGACGGGTTGGATGAGGAGAGTAAGTCACGCGATTTCTTTAATATTGAGAAAGCAATGGAGGATCACATGCCGCCTTATATGGAGCGACTTATTCGTAAGACTAATAATAATGGTGGTGAGAATATAGCATGCATGGTTGTTGATCTACTAGCTTCTTGGGCTTTTGATGTTGGGGCAAAATGTGGTGTTGCTGTTGCTGGGTTTTGGCCTGCGATGTTGGCTACTTATTCTTTGATATCTTCCATTCCTGACTTGGTTCAAAGAGGTCTCATCTCCGAGTCAGGTAATTATATTTCCCGTTCTTAATATGAGTAGTTACAACACTTCGACTTATGACTGTGTTAGGAGAAAACATACATATAGTTTTTATTAGGTTTCTCTCATATGAATTTTAAGAGATCCGATCTTTTGTAAATTAAATACTTGTATTTTATAATTTATTTAAAGTTAAGCATAAAATAACATCAATGTGTAACTTGTAGTACAGTACTAATAATATAAGAACATGCTTGTTATTAGACAGTCTAATTTAAATTAGTAATAATGCTCAACTTTGATCTAGTGTGACAGTGTATCTATTAATTTTCGTCTATTTTGATTAATATAGGAGGTTTCATTTGTACAAGTGTACATCAACAGTACTCTAACCAAATCTATCTAGAGAGTGCTTAACTAAAAAAAACACGTTCGAGTAATTACTTTATCATATTCGTTTAAAATTATATTAATAGCCACATAACTATTTATTATAGTACAATTAGTTGACATTTACCCTTGGACGAAAGAAAGATACAATATGTTAATCTCCTTTAAGTTAAGGGCTAAAAGCCTAAAGTAAAGTATACACATGGTAGTAATAATAATACCTGAATTCCTGAAGTATACACGCGACATTATACATTGAGGGTGAGGAATTCCTGAAGTATACACGCGACATTATACTAGTTAGAACTTTCCTCCTAATTTTAGGTGATCTTGAGTTCAATTCTCATGACATTAAAGAAGACTATATCTAAAATGTTGTTGTCGTGTCACCATGTTAATACTCCGTACAAAAATAATTATTCAATTATACCGCCTTCTGTTATCACACGCAATTAAGGTAATAAGGTATATTATATACTGTAAAGAAGTAAAATCTACTTAATTCTCAAGACAAGATCTTTTCATGCATGTTGACATGTTGTTGATCCAGATTACTTTTTAAAAGGGGTGCCACGTTGTAGCCACGTACATTATAAAATATTACGAGTATTATATATTTTAACAATAAAAAATATAAGGTGATGTTAACAAATATTTTTATTTATTTTTTATTTATTATAAATTCTCAAGTCAATAACTTAACAAGTCAACTTGCGATAAAATACCATGAATCAATCAAACGTATTTCATATCAAGTGATATTTAAATAATTTCATGTACATTAATCAACCCATGTTCCTAAGCCGCTATGCGTGTTTAAGTAGTGTTCCCTCCTCTGATCTCCACTTACAAATGTCCAAAATGAATGTTGATGCTCTTGTTATATGGTACTATTTTTTAATTTAAGCTTGGTTAAAAAATTCTCAAGTCAATAATATTTTCACATTTACAATTTACTACTCCGTATTAATTTGTGATTTACTCCGTATCATTTATCATAATTATGTTGTGATTTTTTTTGTGTTGTTGAATTTGTTTCAATATAAAGTGTTAATGATAATGACAGCGAAAAAAAATTCAAATTCAAGACTCTAATTACACCTTTTGATCGAATTGGTTCTTTAACATAGAATCAGAGCCACCATGACAATAGAAGGGTATAAGTTTAAATCTCATCCACCCCTCCTTTTCAGAGTAGAGACTTTTCTTAACAAAAAGTTGTATTTACCACATAATGTCATATTAACATGAAATATGGTACTCAAAATTTGTAGGGCTCCCACAATTTCATGGACCAATATCATTTCAACATGATCAACCACTTCTTAAGAGTGAAGATTTGCCATGGTTAATTGGAACTCAAGCTGCTAAAAAGGCAAGATTTAAGTTTTGGGCCAAGACCATGGACCGGTCCAGATCTCTCAGGTGGATCCTTGTCAACTCTTTCCCAAACGAGTCACAAAAGATATGGGCCAAAACTCCAGAGTACGGCCCAACCACTTATTCAATCGGCCCATTAGGCAGTAATGAAGTGAGTGAAAGCCCAACTTTTTGGGAAGCAGATGAAAGCTGTTTGGGCTGGCTTGAGCAACAAGAGCCCAACTCAGTGATATACATATCGTTTGGAAGTTGGGTTAGCCCAATTGGCGAAGCGAAGGTGAGAAATTTGGCCTTAGCATTGGAAGAGCTAAGAAGCCCATTTGTTTGGGTTCTTGGGCCTGAATGGAGAGATGGGCTGCCCAAAGGGTACATAGAAAGATTAGATAAACAAGGGAAGATAGTTGCATGGGCACCACAAGTTGAAGTATTGCAACATAAGGCAGTTGGGTGTTACATCACACATTGTGGATGGAATTCTACTATGGAGGCTATACAATGTAAGAAATGCCTCTTGTGTTTTCCGGTAGCCGGCGATCAATCCTTGAATTGCGAATACATCGTTAATGTGTGGAAAATCGGGGTAAAGATGAATGGATTTAGTTTAAAGGATGTCTGTGACGGCGTTAAAAGGGTGATGGAGGATCGAGAGTTGAAGAAGAGAATCGAGGCTTTGAATATGAGGGTCATGGGGGAGAAGGCAAGCTTGGAAGTTAAAGATAATTTGTTGGGTTTCGTGAAAGATCTTAAGAGACCATTCAATGCATTACAATTTAATATATGAAGAATCATACTGTAAGGAAAGCTTGTGAAGTTTGTGAACTATTATCTTTCACTTGTTAACTTTGTGAATAACTATCTTTAAATATTTATTATTATGTTATATAATATATGTATTTAGTTGAATGTCCATTATATCCTTATGATAATTCTAGGATATTCTAAATATACTAGGTTTATTATTCTACAAGAAAACCCTAATTGTGTCACATGTATGTATATATATATATATATATATACACTCATACATCATTCAGATATATGAATATAGATCTATTCTCTTCCCTACTTTCTCTCTTTCTCTTTAATTTCATAACACGTTATCAGCACCATTCTTAGCCAACTAAGCGAACGGAATCTTAAGGTCAGTATTCTCTTTTAATTTCTTCCTATTGAAATCTGAGTACTGATTCTTCTTATTGAAATCTGAGTATTGATTATGTACTGATCGAATTAAATGATGGCATGGTTTTTCATGATTTATTTAATTTAATAAATTTAACCTTTTTTATCAATTCAAATCTATAAAAATCCTCATGGGATAGTAATGGGTATTTTAGTGCATATACTTTCGGTGTACGTTGGTTTTGATGATGCCCAAAAGTAGGGTTTTTTCTGCCTTTCTTAATTCTTATTTTCTTATCATTCTCATTCTCCTTTGTTGCACTGAGTTCATGCGGCTATCAAGTTTGGCCTTCCATAACCCTATATTACATACATAATATGATAACAATAGTATAACAGAGTAATTCATGCGAGTATATAGTATGAGACCATATTTAATTATAATTCATGCAACTGTAATTGTATATAATTTCTGAATGGTTAATTCATAATTATGAAATTTACAGAAGTACATAATTGTAGATATATTAAAAAGATTGGTCTTGAATTTTGTAAAGGCTCAAGATATTTCGTAGTTTACAAAAGGCATACTCAAGATCAGTATTTTCAATTATCTCGTATATTATTTTGATATGATTCTATGTATTATTTAAGTGCATAAATCATTTTGTATATATTAGCCATAATCTTTTCCTTATTTTAAGTGATTGATTATCTTGTATATATATACATAGATTTAAATATATCCTTGAAGGCAGTCAATTTTCTTCATTTGTTGCCATGTATAGTCTATCTCTCATTGACGAGAGATAATATTCGAAGCATGTACTTGCGTATAAGTGTATGAAGGAATTAGTTGACTATTCCATTAAGGGGATTAGCTATATATAACTAATTAAGATAATTACAAAAGGTAACAAAAAAATTTTACAATAATAAAATCCTATTGTACGGCTAGAATTAAGGAGCAAATATTAACAAACAAGCTATATAATTACAGAGAGAATATCATGGGTCAAAGATAATTAATTGACATTATCTTTGACTTAGGACTTGCTATCATTATCATTTTGTGGTAACCAAAGTTTAATTTTCAACAATTTAATAACTTTAGTTTTGGTTATCTTTTGTAAGGTTTTTACTCTCCATTGATTTATTGAATACTAGTTTTGTGCCCCGCGCGATGTCCGAGTTGTTTATTGAATTTTAAGATAAACTTTTATGTATATGCCAAATTTTAAAATATATCATTGATGATGCCCGAGTTGTTTATTGAATTTTAAGATAAACTTTAATGTATATTTTAAAATATATCATTGATACAAAATTAAGTAGGAATTGATGTGCTTTTGTGATGATTTGCTACCTAGTAGGCATGTAATGACTAAAAATAATGTTGGTGTAAATGTTCGATTTAATTTAATACATTAAAAAAAATAAAAAAATTAGTAAAAAAATAAATTAAATAAAATAAATGTTCAAAACCCGTTGGGTTGACCCGAACCCAAAACTTAGGGCAAGGGTTGAACATTTCTTGACTCGTAACTTGAAGTGACCGAATCCGAGATGACTCATGACCCGACTCTAATTGATAGGTCTACATAGCAATAAAATTCTATTGGATTGTAAAGTATATTATTTTAACCGATTAATATACTACCTCCATTTTTTTTTAGTTGACACCGTTTGACTTTTACACTATTCACACACTACACTTTGACTCGATTTTGTGACTTATAGATTTGATAAAATATAGTCATGTGAGATCTTGTTTGAATCTTTTCGATGTATATTTTATTAATATTTATTTTTTATAATTTTACAATTTTGATAATCAGAGATATTAAGCATTAAAAACATGCGTTGGCAAATGTGATAATAGAAAGGTGTCAACTAAAAAAACGGAGGTAGTATATTATAAAGGGATGTTTTACGCTTTAAACTACTTCCTTCACTTAAAAAATATTATGATATAAAAAATAAATATTTATGATAATTTTTTATAATTATAATCTAATAATTTTTTTGAATAAAATTATAATTCAATTTGTACATAAATATTGGTATTTTATCGAAAATAAAACTCTAAAATAACAATTTTATCTTAAAATTCTATCCAAATAGAATTCTAAACTAACTTTTTTATCTTATGAAATCTATTTAAATCTATCCAACGTGGCGCGACACTTGGCGAAAAATTAAAATGCCAAGTGTCGCAATCTCATGACCTGGCTTAAAAGTTTAGCTTTATATATTAGTTATATGATGTTTTATATTTACTATACTCCATATAAATAACATTATAATTAATTTCATGTTGTAATGCATTCTTTGTGCCTAATACTTTGTATTGATGTCTCTAATATTATTTATACATACTTGTATATTATCGATGTCTTATCATGATTTCATATCATTATAATTTTGAATTGGATTTATAATATTCTCTTTTATTGCAAATTATGTCGAACCTGACAAAACTTGATTTTAAGGCCCTATATGTCACTGAATATATGTATATTGACAGATTTTAGAGTTGTTTCCTAAACTTTAAGATTTGTTGAGTTTTGTTATTATCTTAGTGTATCTTGAGTTTTTTTATTTTATCATGAGGTAGTTTTGTTCTCCAATCTATACTATATTACGGATGTATGGAGTGCTATGTATTAATTGTGAATGGTGAATAAAATTTGGGGGTAAGTTTTCCGTCCTTGTATATGCTTTACATGGTATCACATCACATAACCATAACTCTTTTAGGCAACATATTGTTTACTTATGAAATAGTAAGGTGTATAGTTATATTTTATTTAGTATAAAGCTCTGAGCATATTTGAGCATGTATTCTGATTCATATATTCGAAATAAGTGAATTTATATTTAAAAATAATAATAATAATAATAATAATAATAATAATAAACTTTACTATCTTGTCGAGTCAAATGGGGATGATTTACAAAAATATAGCTTTTAAGAAACTTATTTACGGTTTTGCATTGGAATGAAACTTATTTACGAAAATATAGTCCACGTAGGCTTGGAGATACATTTGGGGTAATTTTTTTCTTTAGAGACAAACCGCTACCTTAGGGTGTGTTTGGCATCATTGCTGTTTTTGATTTTTTTGTTTTTTACCTCTAAAATAAAACAAAACAGTGTTTGGTAAAATAGCTTAAAAAAACAACTTTACATCTATTTTGTAAAAACTACAACAGTAAACCTAAAACACCTCAAAGCAGTTTTTGGGGTTTTGTTTTTTTTTTTTTTTAAAAATAAACCCTATCAAAGCTACGCTTGTTTCATCAATGGTTTCTCCTTCAAATTCGATATTTCATCTTTCTTCCTCAAACCTTAATCATTGTCAAGATTGAAGGAGCAAGCAATTACAGGTATGGAGCATTTCCTCTTTGATCTCTCTTTTAAATTCATTTAATCGCCACGTTTCTCCTCGTTTTTCTTTCTACTTTGTTAATTTGTAAAGTTATTGATGTTTTTGTTGTTATTAAATTTGGCTGTATTCAATTTCTTTCATCAAAATTGGTTATCTTTGTTCTTTATTTTTCTGAATTTTAATCGTTTTTAGTCTATTTGTGTATAATTTATTTTGGGGTTTATAATTGGGGCTTTTTTCTGAAATAATATGAGTGTATGTTGATTTATTGTTAGTATAAATTGAATAATTATATCATGTTGCAAATTGAATTACTTGAATTTGTGGGCAGAATATGAGATCAATTCTATGTAGTATCGATCTGGTGATCTGGTTGTGTGAGTTGGGTTTGGAGTTTTCAGTCTTCGAATTGCTTCTGTTGCTAATTAAGTGTAGACCATAGACATGTGATAAAATTGGGATGTAATTGACGATTCCCCTGTCTCTGATCTATTGCTTCTATCAAGAATATATAATGCTCTAATACTAAGAAAAGAGTGCCTCCTAAGAGCTAGTTTAAACATTAATTACAAAATAAACTACTTGTACAGTACTATTAGGAATAAGTTATCTCTTAAACTTCCTATAACATGACCCATCTTCTTACACTTTGTTTCCTCTGTTCATACAGTATGCGGATGAAAATGTCGAACTAGAAGAATATGCAATCAACAACTATGGATCCGAGGACCTAGTGACTCCTTCTATAAATCAGTAAGAACTTCAAAAAATGCTTCAAAGATCGTTTGGCAACACAATTGTGGGAAAGGCAAATTTCACCATGAAAGTTATCAACGAGGAATAAATATTACATTGCATTTGATTATTTTATTGTTACTTTTTTTTTCATAGTTGTTCCTTTAAATTTTGTTATAACCTTTTTTTTTTTTTTTTTTTTTTTTGACAAGTGTTATAACCTTATTCAATCAATAAAATTATTATTGAAATATATGTATAATTTTTTTTTTGTGAAAATAAATAAGCAGCTATTCAAAAAATAAATAAATAATAAATAAATTATAGGTACTTCGTAGTAAAAGATTGATTAAAGCTATAAATGATTTGGTAGTATGAGAGTTATTGTGAATTCAAAACTGAGAAATGAAAACAGTTTTTAAAAACAAAGAATTAAAAACTGAAACCAGTTTTCAGTTTTGAAAAAACAAAAAACTGAAAACTGCAAATAATGCCAAACGAACCCTTAAGTAGCGGTTATAGTCCAAAACCGCTACTTGAGGTAGTGGTTTGTCATTAGTACTCTAAGTAAAGAGACATTTAATCAATCTATGAAGGGTAAACGGCTACCTCAAGTAGCGGTTTTAGTACATAAACTGCTACTTGAGGTAGCGGTTTTACTTTGAAAAATAAAAAAATAAAATAAAAACTTATCCGAGCCTACGTGGACAGTAATTTCGTAATTAAGTTTCATTCCGACGTAAAAGTGTAAATAAGTTTTAAAATAACCATACTTTCGTAAATCATCCGTCAAATGGAATTTGAATACTGTTTGTTAGCTTGGGATTTTTGAAATTGTCAAAAGCAACTCTGTAATATTTTGTGTACTAATTTTCACAAAATTATTTAAATTAATTTATTGGTAATTGTGTAATTGTGCAATCAGTGATATTACTTAAACATCCATGATGTGATAATTTTAAAGACCCACAAGAATGTTACCTAGCTAAGAGCCTCTAAAGCATGTTGCTTAGATTCTATAAACACTCTGGCATATAAAAAAATATTAGTAAATGTTTTCAATAGTTAACATATTATGTTTTGAATGGATATTTAAGATACTAAACTCTATATGAGTGTTTATAGGTAACTCGATTTAATTATTTTCAGTACTGAATGAGAATTTGTATGATTGAAAGGGTAAATGTTTGCATGACTATAATAATTTGTGTAAAAAGCTCATAAGAATTGCAAACATGACTACATAATATTCATTTGAGTAAGAAAAAAAAATTATGAGTTAAAGAAATTAGCATGACATTATGAGGTTCTTAAAAAAAAATGTATTCATTATGCCCATACTTTAATTTTGAGAATTTTCAATATAAAGATTTATATAACTGGGCAAAAGGAAAAGAATAACTTTGCTTTGTTTGCTACATGCATTGCAAAAGAATTTATGGCTTAAAAGAAGCAAGGGATTTAAAGATTGTTAGACTATTTTTATACCCCCATATGCAAGAATTAGAGGGAGATAGTGTTTATTCCATTGTTTTTATGTAATCCTTGCAGATGAATAATTAAATATGTTGATGGTCAGTTTGGTATAAACACTAGCATAAATATCAATAATTTATTTAATAGAGGTGGTCACATGATAATCAAATATTTAGTATGATATCATCCTAAAAATGGATATGAATAAATGTCATTACCTATATACTAGTTATAAATGTACATATTAAGTTGATGTCCTAGAAGGTAAGATCAGTTGCTATTGAAACTAGCACACCTGAAGTGTGGTAATTCAAAAGGTTACAATGATAAGAATCATTGGAAGAGGAAATCCGCAATAATTGACAATGACAAATTTGAGAAAGTGATAGATTTTGATGGATCTCCTGAAGAGATCATTTCTAGACATTAAAATATGTTATAATTATATAAAGTACTCCAAAAGAGTATAAAATGTTGTCCAACAAGATTAACATGTATCATGATTACAATCAATTGAGTATTAGTTAATTGTCTTGGCAATTGTAGAAAGAAACACATTGGTGTACTTATATCGATCACATCATACTCATGGCCATGCATAAAGTATCTCTAATAAGGTGATCACCAGTATTATAAAAATGACCTTAATTTAAGTACTAAAGGAAAAGTGATTGTATGTAATAATTAAATATTAGGCCATCTGGGGTTTAATAAATTCCCGTTATTGAAACCTGAAGTTTCATTTGATATTAAAGAAATAATGTGTTGACGCTCTCTCATGTTTAAATATATGAGCTATTCAAAAAAAAAAATGTTTAAATATATGAAATAAATTGAATGGCAAGACATAACATTGAGATTGAGCTACATTTGGATTGTGATTTTTAATAGTTTGTGTTAAAAAAAAAGTTCAAGAGATAATATAGTTGGTGACCAGAAGTTCATTAGAGTAATTTATATTCTTACAAATATTATGTGACCAGAAGCTCACCAAGTACAATTTATATGTGGAAATTTTAAGTGACTAGTATAATATTATCAATGTTTCTAGTGATCCCAAAGATCACCACCTAGTGGAATTACAGAAAAGTTTATGTTTGTATAACAATTCTCTTGATTGGGGCTATTGTATGTCAGCACATAAGAAAGAGAATAAGAAAATAGACAACTACACAATTCATAATCCCTCTATTAATATTAATCTTTAGAAGAGAACAAAATTTCATTATTCTCTAGAAGAGATAGAAATTTATTGAATATATATGATTATCTTACGAGATGAAATTTTTTGCACACGAAATTATATTTTAAGTTGGTGAAGAATTGCCCCAATATTTGAGATATTTTACCAATTTAGGGGGAAGAATTGAAGTAAGTTGGCAAAATTGTAAAATTATAATCCGTTGATCCCTCTAATAATACTTTGTAAAGTTACATGCCAACTTATTATAGTGATAATGATATTATGTGCATACATTAAGATTGATCTTGCCAAGTTTTCTTTAAATCACTACACCTGAAGTGTCAATTGTATGATCGGTTCCAATATAAATATTTGATATATGGCAAGATAGTGCAGTTTGATACTTTTAAAGTACAATTATAGTATAATAATACCATGATGTGAGAAATACCCTTGGTAGGTGGTATAGATATCTGAATTATTATAATAGATGGCCTATTATGTAAGAAAAGTTATAATGGTACCAATGAGAAATGTATTCAGATATTATTGTCAAAATAGCATGCAAATTAAAATTGTATCTTGAGGAATTATATGATACCGGTATATGATGGAACCGATAAATAATATGCATATGCATAAGGAATGGACTTGTGAATAAGGGATCAGAAATATATGTCCATTTTAGTGTCGACATGAAACTAAATCAAAAAGCTTATCATGGACAAGAAGTCCAACGAAATATGAATGCTAATGATCAAAAGTTTATCATGGACTAGTAGTCCAATTAGAAAATGGATTTCTGAAATCCACACTATATAGTGTTTGCATTTTTTTAGTCTTTTATTTATGTGCATGTTTGAGTTTTAGATTTATGCATTACTCATTGTATGTATAGGATGTAGTTTGATGCATTATTCATCATATATATATATGTATACATAGTTTTATATTTTATTATGAATTCTACATCTCATATTGCATGAATTAGTTCTATACAACAATTGTGTTATATGTGAATGTTTGTGGTATGATGAGTTTATAATTATGATGAAGGCTTACAAGAAGAAATTTATACTTCGATGGGCTTATAATTGTGATGAAAGTTTATATGATGACATCCAATAGCATGTTATAAATCATGCATGAAAAGTTCCCGAAGAACTTAAATACAACATACTTAAATATCTAGCCCTTCAAATACTATATTCTAATAAAATGACAATGTTGATGATATTGTTATCAAACTCATGAAGAGTGTTGGTGACTAAGTTATTGATATATTTACCTGAAGTTTAACAATGTGAAAGTTAATCGATTTTGTTCACATTGGAGAACTCTCGTATAAAATGCAAAATGTCTAAACAAGAATAGTAATGAGATATATAACAGTAAGAATAATCTTGTTATGGTCCAGAAGAACCATATATGAGTAAAGTACATAGTAATTACTTATGTTATTACTAATTCATATAAGCTTAGATAATGATATCAAGATATCACGAGTTGCCATAAATTATTATTAATATTTGATTATCAATAGCTATTTTAATGACCTCCAGAAATAGGTATAATTTTGATGGTAAGGCAAATTGAAAAAAAAATGTCATATAAGATAGTGATAAACGCAACATAGATATTGTTCTCACAAGTGTGGAGAAATGAAGATACCTCACAGTGAAGATTAGAAGATTCAAGTTTGATTATATCAGGGAGGATCAACTATCAAGGAATGTTGTTCAGCTACAAGTGTGAAGATACTAAGGCATTGAATTCATTACAATGGAAGATCTCAAGTTATGCATTCATCAGGGGGAGAAAATATGCGCTGCACTCTTTTTCCCTTAACCATGGTTTTGTCCCACATTAGGTTTTCCTGGTAAGGTTTTTAACGAGGCAGCATGTCAAGGCATATTACGAAAGTGTTTACTCTTTTTCGTTCACTAGGTTTTTATCCCATTGGATTTTCCTATTAAGGTTTTAACGAGGCACGCTATTCGATAATGATCATCCAAGGGGGAGTGTTATATAATATATGTATTTAGTGGATGCCCATTATACCCTTATGATAATTCTAGGATATTCTAAGTATACTAGGTTTATTATTCTAAAAGGAAACCCTAATTGTATCACACACACATATACACAACACACACACACACACACACACACACACACACACACACACACACACACACACACACACACACACACACACACACACACACACACACACACACACACACACACACACACACACACACACACACACACACACACACACACACACACACACACACACACACACACACACACACACACACACATATATACATCATTCAGATATATGAATATAGACCTATTCTCTTCCCTACTTTCTCTTTTTCTCTTTAATTTCATAACATATTACTATTTTTAAACTACGGATTATAGTTTTAGTTTTGTTTTGTTTAACATTACTTAATAAAATCTTGACCTACAACTCACTATGACTCCAATCACACACCATGGGATTCCAATGGCTTAATTCACTTCAAAATTAAATGAATTAGAGATCAACAAGTAAATATCAATCATAAAAATATGTGATTTGGGGTTTAAGTATATACATTTGAAATATTCCAAATTACTTCGTTATTTTGTATAGCATGTACCATTTTTATTTTTTTATTTTTTTTTTAATCTTTGGATAATGCACCTTATCAAGGAGTGGTCAGGAAGAAAGACTATCAAAGAACCACCAAATTGTCCAAATATGTCCACTTTACTTTTTTTTTTTTTTTTTTTTTTTTTTTTTTTTTTTTATGATTTTTTCACAAACAATATCACACCTTGACTATGTCTTATGTAAAGCTTCACAAGCATAAAAGCATTATCTTTGAGATAGGAAGCTAGAATAGTTGGCTAGTTATTCGACTTTCAGGTATGAGGTCAGGGGTTAAATCTCACTAACCTCATTTTAGGAGGGATTTCCCTTAAATTCACCCCTTTTAGGATAGACCTTTTCCTTACCATAAAAAAAAATAAAAAATAAAATAAAATAAAAAGCATTATTTATTATTATTATTTTTTTTATTCATTTGCCAATCATATAAAAAAGGGTCATAAATTAAAAAAGTTGTAATCTAAATTAGAAAAGAAAAGAAATGCAATTTAAAAGTTTACTTTTGAATACACAAGACATCTAGCTAGTTATCTACAAGTATCACTACATACACTTCCCAAAACTATGATAACAATAACAAATTGACAACTCTTGCATTACCCAAATTAAGTATTTTGATCAAAAGTATGAACAAGTATTCTTCCTAAATTTGATAGGCTTGGTGCTTAGATAGTCGACTGTAATGTTGCAGGATACGTGCAAACGATGCTTCGTTTTCACTAGCTTCCCTACGACATATCCTCGAGAATGGATCTCCGTTTCGAGAATGAACGGAACCTGGCCACCGTGCTCGTTAGAGACATCTACACTTGATCCAGCACCATACAACGGTACCTTGTCTCCGTATACTGTAACTGAAGTAGTCCTTCGACTCTTTCTCGGCTGATAATGTTTTGATAACTGTAATGATGACGAGTATTATTATAATTGTCGCTTAATCCTAAATAATAGGCTACATTTCTTTATCAGGTCGTGATAAATTAAAATTTATTATAATGGTAAAAATTAGTACTGCTAAATGTAGAAACAGAATACTAACCTGACCAGTAGCAACTGTAATCTCCGAATATAGAAGCGCAATGGGAGTTGAGCTAACATGGATGCCGAAAAATGTAGCAGGATTGTGTATGCCTAGCTTCAGTGAGCCATTGAATGTCATTACTCTTGTTGGTACACCGGAGAAATCCGTTGCCTCCGACACAGAGAAGTAGTGTACTGATAAGCTCTGCCAAGAAGCCAAGCCAAATTCAGTACAATATTAACTTACATACAACTACTTGTGCATTGATCAAATTCTGTAACAACGTAAACATTGTAGGGAGCTTAATTAGCTCATTTGCTTTGATCATGTACTCGTACTCTCGTGGTATATTTCCAGTTGTGGTCTAATCTGGTGTGGTCTAATATGAGTCGTATTTGTATGCTAAGAACAAAATTATCAAGTTGGTCTTGTTTAATTTGTTGTAATGTGTAATTGTACACTAAACAAATATAATTTTTACTTATTAGTTATACTTAGTGAATATTTTTCTTAAGGTATAGTGAAATTGGTCTTAGCCAAATTTGACTACTAATATCGATATCAATTGTAACCAGTTACTCTCCCAATCTTCTTTTACTTGCTTTTGATTAATTTTATGAGAGTTTTATGAGTTAACTCTCCCAATCTTCTTTTACTTGCTTTTGATTAATTTTATGAGAGTTTTATGAGTTAATGAGGCATATAGATATTTATAAACGTTTATAAATAACAATTCTTTTTCTTATATTTTGAATATTATACTGCTTTCTTGTGCCAAAAAGGAGTTTAATGATTGGCCATACATTTATTTCATTTCATTTATAACACAATCTCCTGGCACACAACCTAATAATGAGATTTAATTACATATGAAAAAATTAATAAAAGCAACTTAAAACTACGATATCCTAACCACTCTTAACGACCATATTTAAGTAATTTAATAATTTTGATTGACTAATTATGCTTTTACATTTTTAATCTCTTTTTTTCAAAACCATTTTCGAAAGAATGTGTTTTGAAACAAAAAGAAACTCAATAGTTTAACTCAAAGTCAACCAAAGAAGTAAATAGCCATCTTATAATTAGTTACTCCGTAATTAGTTAACAACCTAATAAAGTATATACTAAACAATATTAAGCTAGTGGATAATATTGAGATTAATAAATTAACAAAAACAAAGAACCAAACAATTGTCCATTACTAACAACAAAAAACTAATTAACAATATTTCAGAAAAAAAAAAAAAAAAAAAACTAATTAACATAGTACTTATCAATTTATGAGCAAGACAATTTGAAATAAAAGACGAGAAAAATAAAAAAGTTATTACCTTCAAAGTGACTTGAGTTTTAAAAGGTCTACTAGCACCCCAAATGATCAAGCAAAACAAAGTAAACAACACAACAAAGCTAAACACCGCAATTAAGGCTTGAACCCTTCTTGACAACCCTTTCTCATCAACACCATCATAGTTACCTTCTTCAAGAATTACATTACACTCAGGCCAACCTTTCTCATTCCTCCTTCGGCTTCCTTTTCGCCCCGAGGAAGACCGAAACACACCCGAAAACCGGCTTGCGGATGAGTTCCTTGAATGCCTACCCATGGAAGGATGTGAAGGGGACTCCATAGGACTATTGTACATAGGAGTTGCTTGTAATGAAGCTGACTTGTTATCTCCATCATGTGAGTCTCTTGATGGACTTTGTACATAGTATATTGGTCTTTTTGGTGATCTTGAAGGTGATGATGGTGCTGAACTTGTTAAATCTGACTCTGATTTTGTGTGTATCATCCTTCTATTTTGGAGAACAAATGTGAAAGGTGATTAAAAATAAAAAAATAAAAAAAAAACAGGGGAATTTAATAAGAAAGGAGGGGGGAGTTTTTATTTTTGGTGGAGGGAGGGACCTATAATAATAAGTGAAGCAAGTGGTGTTAGTCGCGTTTTATATACTTTCTTCCTTATAGCCATTCGTACAAGATTTTATGCAATTGAAAAATTACAAAGAATTTAAATAAATGAGTGATTGTGTGGCCCAACTAAGGAGAAAAGGTTCAGAGAAAATTTATTAAACATGGAGATAGGGTATGTAAATTCGTAACCCTATATAGAAAATTAAGAGTAAATTGAGATGAAGGGAATTTTAAAAAATAAATGGATGAGTGACTATGTGGCCTAGCTTAATAAGAAAAAACGTACAAGTATATGTAAATTGAAAACCCTATATGAAAATGTTACGAGTAAAATGAGACAAACGGAATAAAATAAGCATTTACAAATAATAAAAATTGAAAGATGGCCAACAGAAAAATATGCTGTAGTAGGTGACAAGGGATACCACAGTATAAGGATTAAAGAGTGAGGACTAGACTATATATACCTCAAAATTACTACCACTAATATTATAGTGCAAGTGCAACTGCCTTTAACTTGTGTGGATATGTTCGATTGTAGGGCTAAAAGTGTCGGCAACCGACGAATTTCTACCAAATTATGATAGAGATCGAATAAGAATCTCTTTTACAAAAACTAGACAATGTAAGATTATGTTAAATTATTAGAGATTATAATTAGCATGTCATTGTGATGGGATTTCCATATACCTTAATTTTTGAAATTCAACTTTGTTTTAGGTTGGGTGGTATGAATGACACGAGATATGACATAGTTTCATTGCTAGTAGGTGTAAATTAAATTGTCTATTCATTTTGTAATGTCCAGTTAGATCAAAACATTTTTCATAATAATTTTTAAAACACTAATTAAACACTCTATAATCTAAAGAAGACAATATATACCTAATAACCTTTTATATTAGAATCTACACCTATTAGTTTTAAATATATAACTTGGATTATCGTGAGTTATAAAATGAATGCATAATTGGTGAACTCTCCCTATTGTTACATCACCATTGTGATTAATTAGGGTGTAGGATTACGTATATATATATAATGCAATAAGGAACACAAATTATTTTGTCAATATTGTCTCTATCATTCATTGATGTGTGTATTTTATTTTTTATTTTTTGAAAAATAAAAATAAAAAAATTTTAAGGTGTAAAATCATCAAATGTTATTGACGTTTATGGTTCATGTCTTTAGCGGTTTAACTTTTAAGGTTATGATAAATACTACAAATATATAAAAACAAGTTAAACAAACCATGATTGATATATACTCCCTCCGTTTTTAAATACTTGTTACATTTCTCTATGCGTGGAGTTTTAGGAGAAATTGGAGAAAGTAATAAAATATAAAGGTAGTGGGGTTAGAAGAAGGTAAATTGGAGGAGAGAGAATCTAAAAGTAATAAAATTGGATCCCACTAGTTGAGAAAAATGAATTAAATATTATAAAAGCTTTCCAAATAAGGAAATTGAGCAAGTATTTAAAAACGGCTACAAAAGAAAAGTGGAGCAAGTATTTAAAAATGGAGGGAGTATCATTATATCTTGGATAAATGAAAGAAAGCTAACCAATTGTATCATTGTATGATTAGGATGTGAATGCGATTAAGCAAACTTAGATGAATAATGAAATCTTTTTGAAAGTAATTGATGAAAACTTATGATAAGGATATAAATTGGACTATAATTCCTCAAGATTTCATTTTTTTCAATATAAGTCTATTTGATGGATCAAATTTGAAAAATATTGAAACTTGAATTATCTTGGATAAAGCCCCGTTTTCTTCACCTTATTTTTACTGAAGTGAAATTATTTTTACTGAAACAAAATTATATTTGCTGAACTTAAATTATTTTTACTGAACTTAAATTAATTTTACTGAAATGAAATTATTTTTGCTGAACTGAAATTATTTTTACTGATTTTTTGTTATAATTCTTCTTTAAGAAAATACTGAACCGAACTTATTTTTACTGAACTGAAATTATTTTTACTAAACTGAAATTAATTTTACTGAACTGAAATTATTTTTATTTAATATTATTTTTTTAAGGTGAAGAGAACAGGGCCTATGAAGGTCATACCTTAAAATCAAATCCTTAATCATGTAAGGGGAAAATATTGCTTATTACTTCATATCTTCATTTTCAATTGTAACATTTAAATTTGACATTATCTATTACTATGTATTTTTTTAGGTAGTACACTGAAGACCAACCCAATCTCGACCAAAAAAAGAAAAGCGTTATCGGAGTAATAAAAGGTTTTTGAGGGGAGAGGTAAAAAAATCCTATCCCTTGGATAAGTTCCATAAAATTTAATGTTTAGACATAAATTTGAGGTGGATAACATTTGCGGGATACTACTTCTCTACCCCCTCCCCCTCAACCTATAACGATATACCAATTTATGTATCACTTTTTATGATAAAAAAAAGTTACAAAGTATTAAAGAATGGAAGAACTAAATTTATGTAACACTTTTTATGATAAAAATAAAGTGCGAAGTATTAAAGAATGGAAGAACTAGATGCAACTCTAAAATAGTGGACTGTAAAGCAAGAAAGCTCTCCAAGACTTCCTTACCTACCAATAATAGAAATGAAGAAATGAGTACAAAACCAAAAGAAAACTGAATACGACAAAGTATTAATACACTATACACCTTTTAATTATAATAGCCAGCCAATAACATTGGCCCACATTGGATTAAGACTAAACACCTTTCGTTGCCCAAATTATTAGTGGAATAGTGGTTTGAGGAAAAAAGAGAGGTTTGAGAGGAAAGAGGGGTTTGACCAACTTAAAAAGATATTTGGAGTGTTTGGTAGTTAGAGGTTTGGAAGAGAGTTTTGGGATGAAAAAGCTCTTTTTCAAAAAGCTCAGATTAAGAGCTTTTTGGAAGAGCTTATAGCTTTTTAGTTATTTTATTTCTGAAATCGCTAACAGCTAACTGCTACTTACTAAACAGTTTTACACAAACAGCTAATATAATTAGTTAGTTAAATTAGCTAACTTAATCAGCTAACCTCTAACAGCTAACAGCTAATAGCTAACTCCCAAACAGGCTAGGGCCTCAGTCTTTTACCCCATCTCATGGATCGACATCATAGCCCAAATATACAGTGGTCACTCTTAAGCAGGCCTATAGTTTAATATTGGGCTAAGTTTGGGCCTAAAAGGACTTGGTCTTTCATTCATTTATTTGTGGACACTTGGGTTATAGTCTAAGCTTATAATAATGCTAAATTCTTCATCCGTTTGTATTTTAGTGTTCTCACATTTCATATTTTCATGTTTGCCAAATTGTCAATGTATGAATTTTAAAAAGGAAATTTTGCAATAAATCACCTTTTTATAATTAATATTTTTACAAGAAATCACCTTATAAATTTTTTTTGCAAATACACACCTTAATCAAGAAAATTTTAGCAGCGCCACACCTTTGGCCGGAAAATAGGGTTTGACCACACGTGCATGTCACGTGACGTCTTTAAACCACTCTTCCTCTCCTTATATCCCCGATTCCCTCCAATTACTCTCTCATTCGATCTCTCTCTCTGTCATCTTTCCCCTCTCTTCCTTGTTCTTCACCCTCTGTCGAAATTGAGGCCATTGTTGGCCCTATTTCCCAGCGAATTCTCCAAGAAACTTGAATTGAGCCAAGTAATTGACACTTAATTGATGTTATTTGATTACAATTGCGAAAATTAGGGTTTTGTTCGAAAATTTAGGGTTTTGTGATTGGGAATTATTGTTCGATTGAAGCCATTGTTGGCCATATTTCCCAGCGAATTCCCCCACCATGCTTTCTGGATGCATCTTTCCTTTTCTTACCCATGGCAGAAATGCAAGGCCATTTCAATTAGCACAGAATAATGCAATAACAAATGAAAGGAGAGAGAAATTTAGAACTTACTTTCACCTTCCTTCCTGCCATGGCAAAGCAGCAGAAAAGGAATTAATGAGGATGGATTCGTGTTTAATGAGAAGGGTGACGAAGGAGAGAGGAAGAGGGAGTAATTGGAGGGAAATTTTGGGTAATATTTGAGGAGAGAGAAAGAGAAAGAGAGGGTTAGTGGTTTTAGGATGTCACGTGCGAGGCACGTGGTCGGGTCAACCCCGGAATACAAGGTCAAAGTCTATTTTTCGGCGAAAGGTGTGGCCTTTTAAAAAATTTTAAGATTAAGGTGTGGTTTTGTGAAAAAAAAATTTATAAGGTGGTTTTTTGCAAAAAAATGTTTATAAAAAGTGGTTTTGTTATAAAATATGTTTATTATGAATGGTCATTATAGCTTGTAATGACTATCTTAAGTATCTTTGTAACATCCTTTATAACCCCCATATGTCATTAGTTTACATTGTAACCCCTTCATGAATGGAATTTTCATTGTCCATATAGGTTACATTGTTCACATCATGTATATATATAGATGGCTCATAAAATGGATGAATATAGACAACACAATTACCATCTACATCTCTTTCTCTCTTATATTCTCTCTTTTCCCTTATTTTATAATACGTTATCAGTACCATACTCTAAACGAAACTATTATATTGATCAGACCGATCTTACTCCGTAAGTATACTAGCCATGAAAAAAAAAGTCCAAAGGTACTCATTTTATAACAAATCTGTTACTTATAGTTAAGACTTACGAGCCCCTTTTACATATATAAAACTATAGTGTAATGTTAATTTGATATTGTGGTTTGCTTCTGACATGTATCATATGATGCTAGGAATTGTTTTATATCATGATGTCATTGTCTTTGCTAAAGTTTATGATTATTAGCTTTATACTTCGTATATGTCAGTAGTATATAGTGTTTACTCTTGTTATACCACATAAGAATTGACGACTATTTTTCATGACTTTGGGTGTTTAAGCATTTAATTTTCGTTTCATGATTACTTTTATTTTCTAATAATTCGGATTATATTATTTTAGTTTGATGACTATTTTGTTTAGACTACTAAAATGTCTCGTAAATTTGTTAAGAATTGTATAACTCATGATAACCCCTTCATATGTGATTAAATCATTAACAGTAGAATAATTGTTTTCATATAGTATATGTTTATTGTATGCTATTTAATTTTGTCTTGTTATTTTGTATAGTGAAATTGTCGAACCTTGCCAAGCTTGAATTTGTGGCCCTTGATATTACCGGAAAGAATTATTTATCATGGGTGTTAGATGCTGAAATACACCTAGATGCTAAAGGGCTTGGTGAAACAATTAAGGAGGGTAATAAAACAACACCCCAAGATAAGGCAAAGACCATGATATTCCTTCGCCATCACCTCCATGAAGGACTTAAAAATGAATATTTAACTGTAAAAGACCCACAAATCCGTTGGAGTAATCTAAAGGAAAGGTATGACCACCAAAAAAACAGTGATACTCCCTAGAGCTCGTTATGAATGGCTGAATTTGAGATTGCAAGATTTTAAATCTGTTAGTGAATATAACTCAGCTATGTTTAAAATAACTTCTTAATTGAAATTATGTGGAGAAAATATTACTGATGTAGAAATGCTTGAAAAGACATACTCCACTTTCCATGCTAATAATATTGTCCTGCAGACACACTATAGAGAAAAGGATTTTCAAAAATATTCTGAATTAATATCTTGTCTTCTTGTGGCTGAGAAAAATAACGAGCTGTTAATGAAAAATCATGAATCACGTTCTACTGGCTCTACTCCATTCCTGAAGCGAATATGACAACCCATAACGGGAAAGAAACTAAAAATTGAGACCATTCCAGCAGTAGTGGTCGAGGTAGAGGTCAATGTAATACCCCATATTGTTTTTGACGTAAGTATTATTTAATATGTATATTTATACTAATATTTTCTTTAAATTAATATGAATTTTATTTTCTTATTTAAGTAATAAAAATATTTATTGTTTTGAGTATTGATCGTCTTAGTGCTAGTTCGTCGTAGTAGTAATTTTAAGTTAAGCGTGCGAATTAGTTTAATAGAGTGTTGGACCAGACCAAACTATATTACCCACTAGTGTTGACCCATTTACTAAGTCACGTAAAGGGGAGAAATTAAAGGGGTTTGCTGACTGCTAATGCTCCTTGTAACCCCCATCCCAATTACCTCTCTATTGATGATTGTAACCCCAATCCCTTTAATTTTGCCTAACCCTCAAACTTCTCTCCTTCCCCTCTATTTTAACCTCACTCTGCCCAGCCATGTTATATCATTCTTGCTGCATTCTAGTCTCTAAACTCACAAAATTTCTCACAAAAAAGTCCACAAAGTAGCAGGTTCCATTGGAGGGCGTTTGGAGTATTGATTCTTGTTCCTTGGGGCTCGTTTGTGCTCAATCTCGCACTCTACTTTCAAGGTAACTAGTACTATCCCTTAGACTAGGTTTCACTTAGTTTAGAATGCATGACTTAGGCTAGAACGATTGAGAAAGTCGTATGACGAAAATTAGTACGATCGCTAGTTGCCTATTTATAATTTGACAGAATTATTAACTGTTTTCCCCTACCGATTTTATGCGAATTATATGCATCACGAGCCTACTGTCTTCTAGTTTTTATGTCTGATTTCAAGGATTAAAACCCATGTATAATAATGATCATTGTAGTAGATATCTATTTGCTTGGACTCGATTGCGTGGTTTACTTCTCCGTCATGTTTTGGTGCATTATATCATATTGGACCTGCAACTTCCTTTGAATCTATATGTATTATAGAGTTGACTTTCATGTATAATGATGATTAAATCTAATTGCTTGAATTCCTAGTTTGGTTGGTGATAATTTTAACTAGCATGATTGTTGTTCAGAGGAGTTGTATTGTTGGTTTCGTGGAGTGAGGATCGAATTACTGTATGCTATTCTTATAAACATAGTGTGAGTTTAAAAGTCATTTTCACATAGAAACCATGATGTGTTTCATGTATGTAATTTGTACTATGATTAGTGATTAAAATATGTGAATTTTTGGCTTGGTTGTGTCGTATTAAAATCTGAACTTTTATGTAAGCTGTTGGTTGGGATCAGTTTTGGGTATAATCATGATTAAACCTTGTTATGTCTCTTATTATATCTTATTATACTTGTGTCAATGTGTGGGTCAATGTGTGCAAGTTTGATAATTTTTAGAGTAACAATCTTATTATTCTGATTTATAGAAGTATGTATTTAAAATTTTTATAAGTTGGACAACATGTATATGAATGTGTATAGTGTGCATATTTTGTGATTAAAAGACTTCTCATGGTGTTGGTAACAGAATATTTAACCTATGCATATTGCGGTGTTTGATTTGATAATATTTGAGTATAAGACCATATGTGGCATCTCTGCTGATCATTGATAATTTTATTTAAAATTATATTATTTTATTCTATCGAATCTTATATTGACTGTAAGTTAGGTGCCATTGGACTGCGGGATTCCAATGGTTAGAACATGCCAACTACTTGGCTGCGGGATTCAAGTAGTATAACCTGGGTTAATTGTTGTCGTCCGGGAGGTTCGGAGGTGTAAGACCATATTTGGCTTCTATCCGGCACCGGGAGTTTGGCCATTCTTAGACACAGTCTCTTGTGAGTTGACTGGAGGTTCGCCTGACAAACCTTAGGAAGTGGACTGCGGGCTTCCACTAGCGTTCGATCCTACTTTAGTCAAATTTATTTTCTATGATATAAATATTATTACTAAACTGTTTAACCTGTCTTGCTTGTTTGAATTATTATATGAATTTTAACAATTATTTTTATTCCATTTTCAAGTTTTAAATTACTAAGTAACCATATGTTCCATTGACTAGTTTCTTTATAATATCTTTATTTTCTTTTAGTTCATGTCTTGTGACTTTGTTTTCATATTCCTTTTTCTTTGTTCTTACCTTGTCTTGATTCTTGCTATGTGATCTCCTTGTCTTTGGGAGAACTGCTAGTTACTCCCCACTGATTGTGGAACCTAAATGTTATTTGCAGGTGAAGAGTAGCTTCTGTTGAGTCTGGGCTGAGAGCAGAGTGTTTAGTTTGTTTCTTAACAGTTTTATAGACTTCCCTATGTTATCTTTAGACCATTTTTTTGGGACAAATGGATTTGAGGTTGTTCTGCCTCGTTTGAAGTTTTCTATGTTTATTGAGTTTTCTTTCACTTAAATAATTTATTTATTCAGTTGTTTCCTTTATTTATTTTTTTAGTAACCTTTAGAGTGACATTACCGTCTCGACGTTATTTCCGCTAACGTCTCGCCTTCTGTTTTTAGACGGGGTGTTACAGTCAAGGTAGAGGTCGCGGTCGTGGGCGTGGTTTTAGTGGATATGGTAGAGGTCGTGGAGGTCATTTCACAAATTTACATTCCCACTAGAAGTGAGAACGTAGGGATGATAAACAGAAAAGTGAGACCAATATATGTTACCGTTGTGGAGGAAAACGCTATTGGTCTCGGGTTTGTAGAACTCTAAAGCATCTTGTCCAACTTTACCAAGAATCTTTGAAGAAAGGAAAGAAAGTTGAGGCAAACCTTGTTCTTGAAGATGGTGAAGGTGATTTTGACTTTGACAATGCAAATCATTTAGAAGTTGGTGATTTTCTTATTTCCCCGAAAGGGAATAATTTTGATTTTGGCAATACAACTCATTTAGAAGTTGCTGATTTCTTCAATTCCCCGAAAGGGAATAATTAAATTTATATTGTTTTGTGTCAGCTTTAAGTATTAGACTTTATCTAGTTATTTACTTATGTTAATTTATATGGTTGTAATAAGGACTTTTTGCTTTATGAATTTATGAACTATTTGGGTGTTTTTATTGATTTATTTATTTATCATCTTTATTTTTATGCTTAATATTTTGACATGTATTTTATTTCATGAAGAACATGGATACTACTCAAGTACAATTTGCTATGAATGATGAAGAATTATGTCTTGCTAACAGTGCAACTACTCATATAATACTTAAAAATAAAAAATATTTCTCTCATTTGATGATGAAAAGGATTAATGTGAGTACCATATCGGGTAGTACAAATATCATTAAAGGCTCCGAAAGAGCCAACATAAAATTGCCTTGGGGAACTGAAATTAAAATAATTAATGCTTTATACTCCCCATTGTCTCAAAGAAATTTATTAAGTTTCAATGATATTTGCAACAATGGTTATCATATTGAGACAATCAATGAAGAAAATAATGAATTCCTTCAAATCACGAATATAACTCAAGGCACAAAACATGTTTTGGAGAAATTCCCCACATTCTCCACTGGTTTGTACTACACAAAAATCAATACTATTGAAACTCATGCTATAGTACACCAGAAGTTTACTGATAATTTTGTTGTTTGGCATGACTGGTTAGGCCATCTCGGTTCAATAATGATGCGAAAAATAATTACAAATTCATGAGGACATTATTTGAAGAGCCAGCAGATTCTTCATAATAATTTTTCATGTGCCGCTTGCTCAGAAGGCAAGTTGATAATTCGCCCATCACCAGCTAAAATTAATTTTGAATCAATTAGTTTTTTGGAACGAATACAAGGAGATATTTGTGGGCCCATACATCCTCCATGTGGACCATTTAGATATTTTATGGTTTTAATTGATGCATCAACTAGATGGTCACATGTGTCCTTGTTATCAACTCGTAACTTGGCGTTTGCGAGATTACTTGCCGAATTGATTAAGTTATGGGCACATTTTCCAGATACTTCTATTAAGACTATTCGGCTTGATAATGCTGGTGAATTTACATCTCAAGCTTTCAATGATTATTGCATGTCTATTGGGATAAATGTTGAACATCCTGTAGCACATGTTCATACACAAAACGGTCTGGCAAAGTCATTAATTAAACGTCTTCAGTTAATCGCTAGACCATTGCTTATGAAATCCAATCTCCCAATTTCTTCTTGGGGACATGCTATATTACATGCAGCAGCACTAATTCGCATCAGGTCAACAAGTTATCACAAGTTCTCCCCATTACAATTAGTTTATGGTCACGAACCAAATATTTCCCATCTAAGAATTTTTGGATGTGCGGTTTATGTTCCAATAGCTCCACCACAATGCTCTAAGATGGGTCCTCAATGGAGGTTAAGAATATATGTTGGGTTTGAATCCCCGTCAATAATTAAATATCTTGAGCCTACAACAGGGGATTTATTTATGGCTCGTTTTGCAGATTGTTATTTTAACGAGTCACTTTTCTCAACATTAGGGGGAGAAAAGAGAGAGCTGGAAAAAGAAATTAAATGGAATGAATTATCATTATCCTATCTTAATCCTTGAACTAAACAATGTGAACTAATGACATATGGAGGTTACAAAGGATGTTACAAAGATACTTAAGATAGTCATTACAAGCTATAATGACCATCCATAATAAACATATTTTATAACAATCCTCCTCATTTTCTAACATATTTTATAATGACCATCCATAATAAACATATTTTACAAGTTATAAACATAAACAATGTGAACTGGAAGTTCAAAAGATAATTCATTTACAAAGTTTAGCAAATCAATTGCCAGACTCGTTTGCTGACCCAAAAAGACTGACCAGGTCACATATTCCAGTTGTAAATGCTCCATTTAAAATAAATGTCCCGGAAGGACAAAATAAATTTGCTAATTAGTCTAAACTACGTCAGAAACGTGGAAAACCAATAGGTTGATAATGGTCAAGTTGAGGAAACAATTTTTGATGGAACTCCAGAAGAGACTCTAGACATGATACAAGAAGAAATTCAGGTACCTGATAATGAAGAAATTTCAAAAAATTATATCATGTCTGGAATTACATGGAACCGAAATCAAATCGACGTTGATGATGTTTTTTCATGCAATGTAGCATTAGATGTTATGGATAATAATGAGGATTATGAACCAAAATCCATTAAAGAATGTAGATAAAGAAATGATTGGCCAAAATGTAAAGAAGTAATTGAAGCAGAATTAATATCTCTTGGAAAAAGAGAAGTATTCGGACCTGTAGTCCGTACATCTGAAGGTGTAAAGCCAGTGGGATATAAATGGGTCTTTGTATGAAAGAGAAATAAAAAGAGTGAAGTTGTAAGATATAAGGCACGATTAGTTGCACAAGGATTCTCACAAAGACCCGGTATTGATTATGAGGAGACATATTCTCATGTGGTGGATGCAACTATTTTTAGATTTTTGATTAGTTTGGCAATAAGAGAAGGACTTGACTTACGCTTGATGGATGTAGTCACAACTTATTTATATGGCCCACTAGATAATGACATTTATATGAAACTCCCAGAAGATTTTAAGCTGCCAGAAGCAGCAAAGTCTAGTTCTCGAAAACATTTTTGTATTAAATTGAACAAATCTCTTTATGGATTGAAACAATCTGGGCATATGTGGTGTAACCGACTAAGTGAGTATTTGTTAAAAGAAGGTTATAAGAATGATCCTATTAGCCCATGTATTTTTATTAAGAAATTTGGATTAGGATTTGTTATAATTGCAGTGTATGTTGATGATTTGAATATCATTGGAACTCCTGAAGAGATTTCAGTGACTGTCAATTATTTAAAGAAAGAGTTCGAAATGAAAGATCTTGGAAAGACAAAATTTTGCTTGGGGTTACAAATAGAGCACATAGAGAATGGAATCCTTGTGCACCAATCAAAATACATAGGAAAAGTTCTTAAAAAATATTCTATGGATACAACACATCCATTGAGCAGCCCTATGGGTTGTAAGATCCCTTGATGTAGAGAAGGATCCTTTCCAACCTCGGGAAAATGATGAAGAAATTCTTGGTCCTGAAGTACCATACCTTAGTGCAATTGGAGCACTAATGTACCTTGCAATTCATACACGACCCGACATATCATTTTCAGTTAATTTATTAGCAAGGTTTAGTTCATGTCCAACCCGAAGGCATTGGAATGGGATTAAACATATACTTCGTTATCTTCAAGGTACGAAGGATATGGGTTTATTTTTCCTTAAGTTGTCCAAAGAAAATTTGATTGGTTTTGCATATGAAGGTTATTTATCTGATCCTCATAATGGTCGATCACAAACTGGATATATGTTCACATATGGTGGTACTGCCATTTCTTGGCGTTCCATGAAACAAACCATTGCAGCTACTTTTTCCAATCATTCTGAGATTTTAGCAATTTACGAGGCTAGTCGTGAAAGTGTATGGTTAAGGTCGGTAATTCAACATATAAAAGGAGTTTGTGGTTTATCATCTGGGAAAGAGGCACTGACAACTCTATATGAGGATAATGCAGCTTGTATTGCTCAACTTAAGGAAGGATACATCAAAGGTGACAGAACAAAGCACATCTTACCCAAATTTTTCTTCACTCATGATCTTCAGAAGAATGGAGATATAAATGTATTTCAGATTCGTTCAACTGAGAATTTAGCAGACTTATTCACTAAGGCTCTTCCGACCGCAACATTTAAAAAGTTAGTTTATCGTATTGGATTGCGTCGTTTCAAAGATCTTCAGTGATATAATAATGAGGGGGAGTAATTGCGCGCTGCACTCTTTTTCCCTTATCCATGGTTTTTTCTCACAGGGTTTTTCCTGGAAAGGTTTTTAATGAGGCAGCATATATACGCATTAAATCTATTTTAGATAATGCCCATCCGAGGGGGAGTGTTATAAAATATGTTTATTATGGATGGTCATTATAGCTTGTAATGACTATCTTAAGTATCTTTGTAACATCCTTTGTAACCCCCATATGTTATTAGTTCACATTGTAACCCCTTCATGAATGGACTCTTCATTGTGCATATAGGTTACATTATTCACATCATGTATATATATAGATGGCTCATAAAATAGATGAATATAGACAACACAATTACCATCTACATCTCTCTCTCTTATATTCTCCCTTTCCCCTTATTTTATAACAGTTTAATACAAAATTTCCTTTTAAAAACTAATATCTTTAATATCAATAAGACGTATAAAGTTATAATATGACTATATTGAAAAATAATATACATTAAGACGAATCTGACAATATTACACACGACTATGTTTATTCTCAAGTATAAATCACAAAATGAAGCTAAAATGAGTTTGTAAATAGTGAGATCAAATATTTATGACCATTTCTCTCTTTCCTATTTTCACAAAGTTTGCAACTCTAAAAGTCAATCAAACCATTTAGAAGATATTTAATGTTTATTTATTTATTTATTTATTATTATTATTATTATTTATTTATTTAATGGATATTTGATGCTTATACATATAGCATTACATTATCCAAACACCAAGTGATCTAAAAATAATATACTCCTCTTATGAATATTTTATTTAGGTCGAATTTAATGGAAACCTAGATATTTAGATGGAGGTTGAGCTTTGATCTCTGGATAAAATCAGCTCCAATCTAAATTTGATTTATGCAAGGTAAACCTATCAACCAACAAAGTGTCACAAATTAGGGTTTTTTCTTTTCTTTTCTTTTCTTTTTTTTTTTTTTTTTTTTTTTTTTTAAGGTAAAGGATGTCTAGAAAGGTTGTTAGATGATTAGATCATGCCTCATTCATTATGAGAGGAGTAGGGGACTATCATGTCTATCAATATTCTCAAAGATAGTGCATAATCTTTCTTCATGAGGATTCCATATGAGTAGCATAATTTTTGCATCTCGATTTTGAACATACAATGCCCCTAATTTATAAAAGAACATTATATGACATACAATGCCCCATATGAGTAGCTTAATTAGCTTATTTCTGTTTAACAAAAGGGATACGAATACGAAGTGATATATATATCATTGTCTTCGAACAAGTTGCATGCTCTAAAGCTTAGCACGATTCGGTGAATATGTCCAATATGATCAGTTTTCTAATTAAGCTACGCTACATTCGATTGGGATGGGTTTGGATAGTTCAAGTTCTGTTCAATTTAGTCTAGTTCGAATGGTTTAAATTATGACACTTGGATATGCGAGTAAGTCTTAAAGATTAATCATGCTCAATTCATCATTTATGTAAATTTTTTTATTTGATTTAAAACTAAGGTATAATTCCCCATCAATATATATAAAATTTTATGCTAATCTCATATATAAATTACTGTAAATTAAACTATTTTTATCAACCAACTAGTCTAAACATTCAATGAAATCATTCGGTCAAACTAGTTTATTATTAACAACTAATTACCAAACAATGACTTTTATCTTTACTCTTTTTTTTTTATTTTTTTTATTTTTTTTATTTTTCTTACCCTACTTCCATAAATGTCATCTTTATCTTACAGTCTTACACATCAACCACTTGCATGAACACTCATATATGGCTAACAGTAAAATGGCCGGTGTTAAATATCACACATAAATAGTTTAAAGAACGAACAATGTAGTAAAATTTCTCGGAATCCAATGCATAAAGATAACATAACTTCCATGCAACTTTAAGGAAATGCATGTGGCATATCTTAACATCTGACAATGCAACTTTAATACTACAAAAAATTAAAGCTTTGACAAAAGTGCGTTCAGTTTGTGGATTCCTCTTGCTTTTTTTTTTTTTTTTTTTTTTTTTTTTTTTTTTTTTTTTTTTGGCATGAATATGCAGAGTCATGTACACAGATCCATCCTCTTTTTTGCTTTAATTTCTTCCTTTATAAAAGCTTTGCTTGATGAATGAATACAATATTATCTATAAAAATATTTATATATAGAGTAAAAAGCAACATTAACAATGGTAAGAGTAATAATAATGTCATATTTAAAGAGAAGCAAGAATGGATGGAAAGTAGACATTATGTAGAGAGAAAAAAAAAAGATGAGAAGGGTTGGCGTATGTAAAAATAGCCATTTTTTTTGGATGTAAAGTCGATGATAATTTAATCATTTATTTACCTGCGAAAGAGAAAGAAGTATGATTAATCATAACGTAAAAAAGATAATTATCACGTAAATTATGTAGTTTTAACGTATAATATGACAACTAAATCGAATGTAAGTAGTGTAAAGGAGTATATAGCTTACTACTTCCAGCGAAAACTCGGCAAATGAAAGTGAGAAATATGATGACAATCACAATTGCAGCTAGTAGTCCAATTACCAGTGCAAAATTTTTCACTCCCCTATTTTTGTCGTCCGTTCCTCCTACAAAGAAAAAAAGGAAAAAAAAAGATAAAATGAGTAAGTCAAATTTACAAATTAATGTTACAATGATATGGATCCTAGTCATTAGTCACCACAAAGAAATTAAATTAATCAAAGTCTAAATTAAAACACATCAATATAACATTACATTTACATGTATACGAAGTACTATATGGTGTATCTTTACTGATTATTTACTGATTGTACTACGTATTAGGTTAATTATGGTCCAAGCTTCCAACTATGGAAATGGACATTTTCAAAAAGTAACTTCATATATACATAGAATTTTGTTGTCGAATGACTCTTGCTTTAATTAGAGTATATTCATAACATGAAATATTTTGCTAAAACTTGCCTTTTTGTAATTTTACTTTAAGCTACATTTTTTAATGTTAAATTTTTTTTTTTTTGTTGTATAGAGAGCTACATATATCAAGTAATGTAGGTACATGAAAAATACACGATAATAAATCTTTAATTGGCCTGTGGTATCAGCATTCAATACATAAACCAATTAAATTAGCTGTCATTCACTACAAGTACATGTTAAAGATCTAAAAATCTATTCCCTCTGTCCCTAAATTTTTGCCCCATTGCAAAAATTTAGCTCAACTTTTATAAACTTCGACCATAAAATACTCTTAATCTATAAGTGATAATATAGTCATGTGAGATCTTGTTTGATGTGTCTCATTGTACATTTTATTGATATTTAGTTTTTATAATTTTTACACGTATGAAAATGGAGATATAACCGTATTAAAACACTTGTTGGAGATCGCAAAAAGTCAAATGGGGCAAAAAAATTAGGGACGAAGGGAGTAATACTCCGTATATATACACTTTATATAATAATATATAAGCTCATCGATTATATAGAGTAGAAAAAATAGTATTGATTTGGTTCTCCATTCACACTTATGTGATTTATCAGTTACGATAGCAAAATCAAAACTTAGTTAAGCTTAGATAAAAGTATTCATATTGTCATTACAACTATAAGTAACATATTATTGTTTAAATGTCAAGCATATTGTGAAGAATACAAGTAATGAGTTCGTGTTGCACTAGTACGTATTGAAAAAAGAATAGAGAGAGTAATATCGATTAAATCATTATATGAAAGAAGTGGCTAGATAATAATTTGTGTATATATAGAAAAACTTACCAATACCATTATTATTGAAATATCCACGACCACCTCCAATAGTATACCTAACGTAACATTTTCCCAAATACATATCACCATTACCACTCGTACCACATTCCGTCTTTACTTGATCAACACTCTCTTTCAAGCAATCTTGACATTGCCCTTCACTCAAATCCCCTACACACTGCGCAATCACCGCCACATCCTTCGACCCGCCGGCTCGATAAAACCCTCCTCCGTTCCCCACCACCCCTTCCAACACCGCGTCTTGGTTCGCTACCTTATCTTGGTTCCCCGTAGGTTGTCCACACTTTTTCATCACCACGGTCTTATCCTCGGCCCCGATGAACGTGTCGTTATCGTACTTAACGTAGCACCCTTGGAGTTGGATGGCCCCACCGCATGACCCGGGGCATAAGGCTCCTAGACGGCTTACCGAGTTGGCTACGCACGTGGCGCAGTCCGGCATGGAGAGGTCGCCACGGCATTGGTAGAGGCCGTAGACGACCTCGTGCGTGGAGGTACCGGCGATGGCGAAGTGGTTGTAGGCCATGTAGGTGGCTGAGTTGACTAGGGAGGTGAGGAGGGAGTTGAGGTTTGAGGTGTAGGCGACGTCGGAGGAGGAGTACTTGAGTTGGGAGCAGCCACCGTAGACGAAGGAGTTGAGGGTGGAGGAGTCGGAGGCGGTGGCGAGGGAGAGGAGGAGTAAGAGAGTGAGTATTGGAAGTGAAGTTGCCATGTGATAATAATGCAAGGGTTTGAGCTTTGGGAGGAAAAGGGAAAGAAAATGATGTACAGAATGAAGTTGGTAGTGTTGGAAGCTTACATTAGCATATATCACTTGCTAGGGTTACTTGTTTTTCCTAATGTTATGCTTCTAAGGTCTTTAAGGATAATGTTAGGGGTATTATTGTAAAACTATAGAAATATATATAGAGTATTAGAGTGTGTAATATTATCATTGATATATATACCTCTTACAATCTTACATAAGGTATACAAGAATGAATAAAATAAAATGAAATATAGGTCAGTTTTCCTTTAATTCATTATTGATAAATTATCTAATAGGACATCAAAGTAGATTAGTGAATCATAGGACGTTTTAGTAGAATTATGTCAAATTTTTTTTCTCGATAGATCTCTTGTTAATTTGATTTTGTTTACCCAATTAATAATTATTCCTATGTTTCATTTAATTTTTAATCCAAAATTTTAGCTCTATACATACATTATTCTCTACATCATTGGATTTTCTTAGGTTCAATAATATGATTTTTACATATGAAAACAATTAAAATTTAAAAATTACAAAATAGATTTCATTATCTACAAAAAAAAAAAAAAATGGCTTCATTTTAATTACGGAGTATGATATATACTTGTACAGTTGCACCAGACATGGTATCAAGTTCACACCAATTCCAAGACTGACTCAACACTTAGCTTATTAAATTGGTCTTAACTAGTTTAAAGTCAAATCACAAAATATAAACATGGTATATGAATCGGATTTGTAACCGGGTCATAGAATTTGGATTGTATATTCGGTCTAACTCCCTTTTACATTGATTTTTTGGGTAGGTATGACTTATCATCATTCATCATAATTGGACATCATATTCATAAATATTCATATTAGTAGCTTTTAGGGGAAAGAGATTCGGTTTGTTCAAATAAAGCTTAAATCCTTAAGAAATAAAGGTTCTTCATTTTGAATTTTACAAAAAGCATAGGTAAAGGCTAAAGGGAGAGCACACTATAATGTATTTACTCAAATCTCATTGGGAGAAACTTGAAAAAAAGATGCTTAAAGACTAAAGGATCATCTGTTGCTCACTTTATAAAAGTTTATCTAATAAGAATATTATGATTTAATGGCTGCTTTTAGTAATCTGATGAATGATACAGCTTACTTGTTGGACCATTTGTAGAAGGCCCATTAGCCCACAATCCCTAGACTAGCCTTGGACAGACTCGCATTAGATTATAGAGTTGTCAAATCGGGTGTACAAATCATGTTTGATTTAAATTTGACCAAGTCATATTAGATTTGGCTTATATTAAGTCAATGAATTCTTGCAAATCAAATACGAAGTATGAGTTAAGTTCAATATGGATCATTCTTGGGTTGGATAGCACTAGGATTTGGATCGTCAAATTATGATGTTGTCTTCATGCCCGAATATATAAGAGTGATTGAAATTCGAGCAGCTCAATTCTTGCCCTTTAATGGGTGCAATGCAACGTTTAAGCCCTTTCCTTGACCCTTCAATAATCTCATCCCTAGCTATGTTATATAGACACAAATGTGTTTGAATGAAGTTGATGAGGGACAATGGACAGCTTAATTGCGATCAAAAGGACGAGCTTTCCCATCCCCATGAGAATCTCGCAAGCAATGATCTACGCCAAAAGGGCAACATGACTGGTTTGATATCACATACTTGCCTACCATATTGTACAATGTACAAATGAGTGTACTACATGTCTACATCTACATAACTTGTAATAATAACTACAGTAGATATTTGTATATCTAGTAATGGCTAGAGAAGTAGAGAGTCTGATAGCTAGATTGCCTAGATATTTGGATACTATCGGTTTGAGTGCTCGAATAACTTTTTTGGGCTTCTTATAATAACATGGGCAGTTCAAGTCCATTTGGACTCCATTACATTCAATCAAAAAAAGGTCCATAATCAACTCTTTTTTGCTACGCATGCCAAATGTGATATAAAGGCCAAGTTTTCGCGTTCAGAGGGGATCAACTAGCCAAGGCACCAACTATATCACGTAACTTTACTATTTGATATCCCTCGAACCAATTACTTTCTAAGTATACAAAACAAATTCTTTTATGCGGCTAGTGGTGGACCTAGAGTTTTTATAATGGTACTGCATTGTATCATTTAAAAACCTTTTAAATATTTTTAAAAATAATAACACATTTACGTGCTGCACATCAATCATGAAATAATGTTTAGGTAAGAGATTAGAACCCATGATCTTTGATAGAAAAAGTAATAATCTAACCACTAGGTTGTCGATAACCTTAAACATAATAAAGCATTTTGTATTTTATTTAAACAAAATTTTAACTTACTCTTTTTTTTTTTTTTCCCTTTTTCTTTCTTCCTGATAGGGCACGTGCCTTACCAGGACATAACTCACATAAGGTGGCTTTGCCACTAATGCGGCACATGCCACAACATTACTCCATAGTTCAGTAGAATGTGATACTTTGACCGATTGATTCAAATAATGTTGTTGACAATGCATATATGTATATACTTCCTCCGTTCTTTTTACTAGATCCACTTTGACTTTTACACTATTCACCACTCTTCCTTTGACTGTATTTGTGAATTATATAAAATGAAAAACATATTCATATGAAATCTTGTTGGAATCGTTTCAATAAGTATTATCACAATTTACAACTTTTATAATTTTTACTTATAGAGTAATAAAGTTAATAATGGTTAAAGTTGTGCATCGGCAAGTGTAATAAAAGAAACAGGTCAAGTAAAAAAGAAACGAGGAAGATATATATCATATAACTATAATATATAAAGTTAAACTTTTAGCCAGGTCACGAGGCAGCGACACTTGTCGTTCCAACTTTTCGCCAAGTGTCGCGCCACGTTGGATAGATTTAAATAGACTTAAAGTTAATTTAGAATTAAATTTAGATAGAGTTTTAGGATAAAATTGTTAGTTTAGAGTTTTATTTTCGATAAAATACAAATATTTCAGCGGTACAAATTGAATTATAATTTGTTTCAAAAAAATATTAGATTATAATTCTCAAAAATTATCATATAAATTTATTTTTTATATCATAAAATCTGTTTTAGAGCGAAGGAATTAGTTCAAAGCATAAAACATCCATTTATAATATATATTAATCGGTTAAAATAATATACTTCACAATCTAATAGAAATACACTTTAATAATGCCAATTATTAGCGATTTACCTAGAATAATCCCAACTAAGGATTATTTTCTAACAGTCCCAACTTTGCCTCTTATTTTCTTCCAACGTTCCCAACCGGTCAACAACCTGTTACAACAGGTCATATGCCACATGTCAACACACGATTGGTCCAAAATAAAAAAAAATCAAAAAATAAAAAAACAGAAAATGTCATTAAAATAATTAGAAAATACAAAAAAAAAATCAGAAAATTTAAAAAAAAATAAAATAGTTAAGAAAAATTGAAAAAAAAAATAGAAATTCAAAAAAAAAAACAGAAAATTAAAAAAAAAAATAGAAATTAAAAAAAAAACAGAAAATTACAAAAAAAAATTCAGACAATTAGAAAAATTTCAAAAAATTAATAAATATTAAAAATATTTATAATTTTTTTTTTTAAAAACAACAAAAAAAAACACCCAAAACCCACCCAGCTACCCCTCCCACCACCCCGTAACCCTAGCCAGCCACCCCCCTCCCCATTCCACGCCAGCGGCCAACCCCCATAACCTCCTAAAATGGCCGGCCGACATCCACCCAGCTCGGAAACCATCCGATCAACCCAAAATCACCCCTCTCACTATTCTCCGACCCCCATAACCACCACCTCCTCTTCCCCGACCCTTGAAACACCCCCTCTCCTTTCCCGCACCATCAAAACCGGCCATTTCGGCGAAGGGGAAAAAAGGAGGGGCTGTTTTGGGGGTCGGGGAAGAGGGAGGGGTGGTTTTGGGGGTGGGGAATAGTGAGGGGGTAGTTACGGGGGGTGGTTTTGGGCCAGCCGAGTGGTTTCCGGGATGAGTGGGTGTCGGCCGGCCTTTGTTGGGGGTTATGGGGGTTGGCCGCCGGCGGGGAAAGAGAAGGAGGGTGGCTGGCTAGGGTTACGGGGTGGTGGGAGGGTGGCTGGGTAGGTTTTGGGATTTTTCTTTTTTCTTTACTTTTTTTTAATTTTCTGATTTTTTTTTTTTTACTTTTCTGATTTTTTAAAAAGATATTTTCTGTTTTTTTTTTTCAATTTTCCGATTTTTTTTAATGAATTTTCTGATTTTTTTTTAAATTTTCTGTTTTATTTATTTATTTATTTTTTTATTCTTAATGAAATTTTCTGATTTTTTTCTAATTTTTTAAATGCTAAACTAATCATGTGTTGACACGTGGTATTTGTAAAAAAAAATAAAAAAATTACCTTTTCAACAGGTTACCGGTCATTGGGACCGCTGAAAGAAAATAAGAGGCAAAGTTGGGACTGTTAGAAAATAAACCTTAGTTGGGATTATTCAAGGTAAATCGCCAATAGTTGGGATTATTAAAGTGTATTTTTCCTAGAATTTATTACTATATAGACCTGTCAATTAGGGTCGGGTCATGAGTCATCTCGCATTGTGTCATTTCAGGTTACGAGTCATGAAATGTTCAACCCTTGCCCAAAGTTTTGGGTTTGGGTCAACCCAACGGATTTTAAACATTTATTTTATTTATTCTAATTTATTTTATTTTTTATTTTTTTAATGTATTAATTCGTACATTTCACCAACATTATTATTAGTCATTACATATCAATTAGATAACAAATCGTCACAAAAGCATATCAATTCCTAACACCCAAGCATCGCACGGATACAAAACTAGTATATATATAAAATCACAAATAGAATTATTACCATTTACCAACCATGCATAAATGAGGTTACAAATGAAGTTGCGGATTCATAGATGAAACAATGTTGAATGGTGATGAGACTGATGACAGTGAATGTAAATGTAATGGTGTTGGGCAGTTGATGTTTATCTGTAAGAGTGATGTTAATGGATAAACTCCAAAGCAGGTGGGTGACACACAAATTCAGTTTCCATGGTTAATCCTAAATTAAAGCATATAAGATATTTCATATTCTACTACTACAACACACACCCACGTCATCATATTACCATCTAATCCAAATTTGGCACGTCAAAATTTTATACTCCCAACACATTCACACATCATACTAGTAAATATCTATCCCCATTTTTATACTTTGCACTAATAGAAGTTACTCCCTCTTTCTCACATATAATACACAAAATTTAGGATGGCATTTTAGATTTTACACACTCTACCAACCAATATTACTTGGATAATTTATTCTTTTTGTTCCTTAAAGTGTCCATTATAAATTTTCACTTTATTAATTAAAACTTATAGTCGCAATGTAGATTTGTTATTCAATATGTGAGATGATAAATTTAAGAAGAGTAATTTCAAGGGTATTCTCATTACAATGAATGAATCTGACCTATTCTATAAAAAAAAAGAAAACAGGTCAATATTTAAGGAATGAAGAATTACTTAATCTCTTGTGTTCAACTAGAAAAATGGTACAATGACATAACACATGAGGGGCGATTGTCAATCATAATACAACCAATAGACAAATTGAAGTGAGTACGAAATTACACCCGAGTATAGATGATTTATTGTAATAATATACTATGTACAATATTAATGAATAGTTAAAAAGAGTAATTAATGAACATAACACTAAAGAACAGAAAGGGTACCCTCAAAGTTGGGAGGAAAAATTATTAGTAACACTAAAATGTAAGCAAAGTTTGGAATATGTGCCAGACTTCAATTATGTAATCATAAATACGCAAACAAATGGATCATTTACATTTGGAAGGCTAGAGATGGGCATTTCAGGCTCCCACTTCTTTCTGTGTATAAAAAGCCAACCTCTGCTTCTGCTAACTTTCTATATTTTACCACATTTAGCTTTTGAAACTTGAAACTTTTTATTTTTCTTTATAAAAGAAAAAAATAGTACAATTGAGTTTATCTTTTCTGGGTTTCTAAGATAAGAATCAATCAGATCATATCTCATCTGGGTTTTTGTTTTGGAAAGAAACAAAGAAAATGTTGGAAGGTAAAGCTTTGATAGAGGATACTGATATGCCTTTGAAGATGCAGATCCAAGCTATGGCTTCTGCTTCTCATGCTCTTGATCTTTATGATGTTTTTGACTGCAAATCAATTGCTGCTCACATTAAAAAGGTATTCTACAAATAACCCCGACTCGAGTTTTCATTTTAATTTTTATCTGTTATTCATGTCGGACATAGGTACATGTGTCAAAGCGTCGGGCTTAGTGATATAATGAAACAACTTCATGGTTTGGTATAAACAAAGTGTCAAATGTCCACATAGGTGGGGTACTTGAGGGTTTAATGAAAAGTCCGAGTAACATATACTCCGTAATAAATACTATGATTGTTTTCTGATATGTTATGTGCAAAATGTAACAGGATTTTGACAAGAAATATGGAGGAGGATGGCAATGTGTGGTGGGATCAAATTTTGGGTGTTTCTTCACACATTCAAAAGGAAGTTTCATCTACTTCACACTTGAGACACTCAAATTCCTCATCTTCAAAGGGGCTGTTTCTTCTTCTTGACTTATGTAGTAAATAGAAAAGAAAACAATAAAGGGGAAAATTGCAATTAATTACCCTTTTATTATTCTTATATTTGTAATGTTTGTTTAATTTTCTAGGCTTTGTTAATGTCATCCCACTTTAAAGTGTAACTGGGTATTTTCAGTCTTGAGAGCAGATGCAAGGTTACTTTAGGTATTTTCCTTGCTCTGATGAAGACAATTTCATCAGCCCGGTTTCAGCAGTCTGTAAATATTACTATATTAGATTATTAGTAGAAGTATTATCATGAAGCATTACTGCAATATAATCCTAATAATCTTTATTCATACCATGGAATATTATTATGTAATTTGTCAAATAAATAGTCTCAATACTGCATGTTTGCATTTATTGTTTTGATGAGTATACGATAAGATTGTGATTTCTTATAAATTTAAGAAATCTAAGCGTATGGGAGTCTTCTTTTCTAATTTGTATGGCTAATGGTGTTTATAATGTACGACTATTAAACTATTAATGACATTTTACGAAATAAGAGTACTACTTTAAATAAATCATTCGATTGGATTCAAACTAGCTTATTTGGTTAAAATTCTAGGGTGCGTTCAAGCCCTCAAGTGTCATGCATCTACCCTCACCATTATCATCTCTAATTAGATACATTTATAGCAAATTTTTCTGAACATTACAAGATAATTACTTTATTTATACGACTATTTTATTTAGGACAGAGAGTGTACAGAGGTAAGTCCATAGAGCTGGAACCTTCCTCCAAATTCTATTTTATAAAGACCCAATACATGTTCTCGAACTTTATAAAACGAACAAAAAGAGATAGACCCGTACACATTGACATTGACGTGCCCAAAAAAATTGAATCTTGAATCACTTATTCATCCACTATACACATAAATGATTATTAAATCATGCCAAATTAACATAATTAAGTGCTAATAATCAGTTGGTTCAGTGCATCTTCCAAAACCCCCAAAAAGTAGGGCCTATTATCGAGCAATTTTTTACAGTTGAATTAAACAAAATACATGTGCTCTAAGATGCTAATTCATGGATAAGGTGAGCCACCTAATGTTTTAGCTAGTCTAAAGGATGAGGTGAGCAACCTACCCATACATGCATTTTCTGTGATGCAGAAGATAATAAAACGGCCATTCACAGATATGGAGGTGCAGGAAATGGCCTTCAACTCACATCATCATGTCAAAGGGTTGTCAACTAGTTATTCCAATCCGTCGAGTCTGGCTAATTGACTAACCCTCTAGTTATTTACTTATTTCAATCTAACGAATTTGGCTAATTGCCTAACAATTACACAACTAACCGAGACTTGATATCAATGGTGCTTTTACTTGAGATCAACAATAGTTCACTAATAATAGGTTTTAGAACATAATATCCACTGTTTGCTGTGGTGTTGCCTAGCTTATAAATGGTTCGATCTTCTCGGTGTCTCCATCAGAAGTGCTAGTACATTACAGACTGTGAACGGATGATAAAATTACTACTTGCATTAGTTTTAAGGGTAACAAAGTGAATCACTGTAAAATGAAGTTTTGTTGCAACTTTGTACATCCAAAATCAGATCAACAATATGTAAATGAAAGTTTTTATTTTAAAAAAAGGCAGATATTGAGTGTATGTATGAAAATCAATGATGCCTTTCATCGCCTTAGATTACTGCAAAGATGAGAGAAAGCTCACAAGATAATACAGAGAGCAATACGAGGCATCTCAGTGAAAAATCAGAGAATTACCAGAATCTCAGGCGAGCAGAGCCTTTTCATAGGTAATGCGGCGATAAAACAGATAGTGTTGATCTCAATGATCCTAAGTCTTCCATGCCTTCAGATAATGTTAAATAACTGGAGTCAACAATGGCTCTTTTCGGAAATGTGCCTCCAGATTACTGATCACGAGATCAGCCATGGCCTTGCAAGTTTCAACAGTGTCACTTCCAACATGAGATAACATCACCACGTTATCAAGCTTCAACAGTTCTTCAGGAACATTTGGCTCATTCTCAAACACATCAAGCCCTGCACCACCTAATCTACCTTCAAGCAGAGCAGATACAAGCTCAGCTTCAACAACATGAGCACCTCTTCCAATGTTTATGAGGATACTCTTTGGACCCAGTGCATCAATGACATCACGGTTGATGATATGACGGGTTTCTTCAGTTAGGGAGCATGAAACGACAAGGATTTCACAGTTAGCTGCCAAGTCAACAACCTTTTCATAGTATTTGTACAGCACATCAGGTTTCTTAGACCTGGAGCAGTAACTAACTTGGCATCCAAATGCTCCTGCTCTCTTTGCAATAGCAGAGCCAATCCTGCCCAATCCAAGAATTCCCACTGATTTTCCAGTGAACTGGAAAGATATAATAGGGGAAAAAGAACGAATATGAGAAAGACTATACAGATGACCAATCACAATTATGTTCCACTAATGTCAAAGCTGACCTATGCCATTATAACATTCGTAAAAGATAGTAAAACATACAACTATACCAAACAGTTAGCGTAATATTAAAAGTTGGCATTGCATCTTTAATATTATGTACTTCTATTTGTATTATTTAGTAAATCTAAGCAAACATTTACAGTTTGGAAAGGAAGACAAGTCAAATGAAATTATGATCAAACTTCTCATTTTGAAGGATATAATCAACAAGCTGAAGATTCAACACAGTAGGCTTGAGGACCAGTTAAATGGCTCTGATCAACTTTTAAATGAAATTGTGATCTTCAGTCAATCATACCGAAGAAAGAAAATTTACTTCCTCAATGTTGCTAAATCTTATTCTATAATACTTCGTATTGAACAGCTGACACTACTGGCTTAAAAGTGTTTTGACAATTTAATTGAGCAGCTTATCAAGTCTGGCTGACTAGCTTAAAAAGGTATAAATGATGGCATTATCATCTTATTTACAATTGAATCATCCACCAGATATCCAACCATTACATTTTGGTTGCTGATGAGTGATGACATATGCTAAATGCTAATGAACCTTTTATCTCCTATAACTCTTCACCTTTACGTAGGGATGGGGGTTTTCTCTAATTGAAGTGAAATACAAGTACTGGCTTATTTCTTCTAACAGGCTGGTATTTATCTCTGTACAAATGCAACTCATGAGGTCAAACCTTTTCTTCATAATTCTTCCTATCCCTTTTATCTCAAGATTTTATTGAACAATTTATCACAGAGAAATAAAATACAGTTCCAATACAAAACCTTCTCTCATAAATGTCCCATAACAGAACTCGAACAAGACCATCAAGTCATCAACTAACTCCTAGTAAAGGGGGGAAGAATAATGTACGTCCAAGCTTGTTTATACGATACAGAATCTGCATAAGCTTAACCTTAGAAAGTCCTTAATCCAAATACAAGAACAGTTTGATCAATAATCTTTTGGTGGCAGGAAACCAAATGGACAATAGTATGATTACATGAAACATTTTACAAAAATTAAACGAGTCATCCAGGGTCAATAACCAGTACAATACACATAGAACAATGGCGCGATTAAATCCCAAGTCTTCAATACCACGTCCTAAGACTCAACCAACTCACTAATTGGCAATTTTGGCATTCCCTAATTCTCAAAAAGCTCAAACACTCAAGTAACAAACAAATGCTTATAACATAGTCATAAACATCACCAATCAAACACCTAAGAATGTATCAAATAACATGAATCAAACAAATACTTAGTAAATAAATAATCTTTCTATAAAATTTAATTACAAGATTAAGAGAACAACCTTAGTACACAAAGGAAGATCAGAATTCTTCCAACACCCATTTCTGACAAAAGCATCAGCAACACAAACCCTTCTAAGAGTGCTCAAAATCAACCCAATAGCCAAATCAGCAACATCATCAGTAAGAACATCAGGAGTATTAGTAACCTTAATTTCTTTCTTCTTACACAAACCCAGATCAATTTTATCAAACCCAACACTGTAACTTGCGATAATCTCTAAATTAGGGAGGGATTCGATCAATTCAGCGTTGGCACCGTTTGCTGCATTGCTTACAAATGCGTGAATTGAGTTTGAGTTTTGTTTGAGAAATTGTTGGGTTGAACAAGGGTTTTCCCAGATTTTGAAGAGGGTGAAGCGGGAATTGAGTTCGTGTTCTAAGTAAGGTAACATTGGGGAGGTCATTAGTACGCCTTTCTTCTCCATTTCTAAGTAGAGAGATGTGAGAGAAAAGGAGTGATGAGAAGATTTATGGTTTATTTTGTTTGGTAAAATTGGTTTTTGTTTATTGTTTTAGCAAGCAACGAAATTAATAATGTAGACAAGATTCAATCTTAAATTGCAGGTAATTGAGGTTATGAGTATCACCTCTATGGTTTTATATGCCGAAATTATTTGGTAATGGACATTGAGATGTAAATTGATCCCATACAAGTTTCTTATATACAACCACCTTATATCACACCTCTTTCTGATTCTGAAAAATCATTTCTAGCATTTATCCCAGACTTAGATGAGGTTAGGTTAAATTTGTTTAAAATGGATCCAATCAAAAGCCCTCGCCTGATGGTATTCAACCCCTCTTCTTTCAGCAGTTCTGGGATGATCTTGGAAGCTCTATGCTTGAATTTGTTGTTAAAGTTTTTACTGATGTTCAAATTCCTGCTGATGTCAATCACTCATAAATATCCCTTATCCCTAAAAAAGATCATCCCATGTCAATTTCTAAGTTCAAACCTATAGGCCTTTGTAACGCAGTCTATAAGTTAATCACAAAAATCATTTCTTCAAGGCTTAGGAATATGTTACATCGTGTCATCAGTCCCTTCCAGTCAAGTTTCATCAAGGATAGATGAATGGGAGACAATATTATTCTCATTAAGGAAATAGCTCATCTTTTTCATAAATGCAAAAGAGGGAAAAATGTGATGGCTTTAAAGCTTGACCTAGCCAAAGCTTATGACGGTTTAGAATGGTCCTTTATTTCTGATACTTTGTCTTGCTTTGGATTTCCTGACTCCACCATTAAATTAGTGATGCATTGTGTTACCTCCACACAAATTTATGTTCTCTAGAATGGTGAAATCACAAGTAGCTTTAGGCCTTCAAGAGGGATAAGATAAGGTGATCTTCTCTTACCTCTTCATTTTGTGTATGGAAAGATTATCTCTTTTAATTGAGGATAGTGTGAGACAAGGGAATTGAAAGTCTCTCAAAATTTCTAAACATTATAGCCTTTCACATCTTTTTTATGCAGATGATGTATTTCTGTTTGGGGCAGCTATTAGAATCAATTTTTCCTACTCAAAATCTTAACAATATGACGAGTATTTTGGATGAATTTGGTGCCTTCTCAGGTCTGAAAGTCAATGATCTTAAGTGTAGTATTATTTTCCCATAAAAAATGGAACATAATATTAGGAGTCAGTTAGTCCAGCTCTATCATTTCAAGTCTAGCTTTTCTTTTGGTAAGTATTTGGGAATTAACATTGCTCCAAACAAGCTGAGAAAGGCAGATTATTGGGAGTTAGTCACAAAAACTCCAGATAAAATTAAAGGTTGGAAGGCTTAAGCTTCTAAATATGGCTGGTAGATGCGCTTTAATTAAATCAGTTCTAAGTTCTTATCCAGTTCATGCTATGCAGCATAGCCTTCTTCCTATCTCCATCTTGACTGATATTGAAAAGCATTGCAAGAGTTTTTTGTGGAATAGAACTGATTCAATTAGATATACTCCTAGAACAAAATGGGATAATGTTACCATCCCTATTTCTATGGGGGGCTTGAGTCTAAGATCTTTGTCTAATTGGAACCTTTCTTTTATGGCAAAACTACAAACTAGGTTGGACTTTTTTGACTAAACCTGATAAACTTTGGGTGAAAATCTTGAAGGATAAGTATGCTAGTAGGACTAATTTGCAAGATTGTATCCCCAACTCCTCTCAATCTTCCATGTGGAGAGATATTTTAAGGGGGGGGGGGGGGGGGGAGGAGATTTGTTGTTTAAGGGCATTATTATTAGGATTGAGAATGGAGAGGATACCTCTTTGTGGTATCATCATTGAGTTGGAAATGCACCTCTTTATAAAATTTTACCAGTTGATATACCACAATTAAAGTGTTATTGGAGGGTTTTAAATATTATCAAACATGGCCAATGGTATATTGATGACATCAAGTATCTTTTACCAACATACATTTGCAACCAAATCCTATGCACTCCTATTTGCCTCTCTGATCCTCCTTTATCTTCAGATCAGCTAAGATGGAAACATAATGTGTCTGGAGTCTTCACAATAAAAACAGCTTATTTTCTCTCTAAAGATCCCTCTCCTTTCATCCTCCCATTTGCCTTTAGTTGGAAAGCTTTCTGGAAGCTCAAAGTTCCATTTAAATATAAGATGTTTATGTGGAATTGTGTGCACTCCATTTTACCATCTTCAACTCTTCTTGCTTCCAAGTTTCAAGGATTTGATCCTGTCTGCTCAAGGTGTTTATCACCTTCTGAAACCTTTATTCATTTGTTCAGGGACTGCCACACTTCTAGTATTCTCTGGAAAATGATTTTACAAAAGATCAAGCCACCTCCTAATTTCAATTATTCATCTTTTATGAATTCTGGTTGGAATGATTGGCTGTTGTATAACTTCTCTCAAACACCAAAATTTAAAGCTATTTTTATCGTGGGCCTTTGGCATATCTGGAGATTAAGAAATGGATTTATTTTTAACAATGAGGTCTATAACTGTAATTATGTGTTCAACAGATTCATTATAGATTATCAAATCAATTCATTTGTTCTACGGGGTACCTCTGGTTGCAAGGGGAAAAATTCAGATGGTGCAGGTCCTTCCATTGTTAGACCTTCTTGCTAGCGTCCTCCTAGACATGGCTGGATCAAGCTCAATACAGATGCTGCTTGGGTCTCTTCTAAACAAGGTGGAGGAGGTGGAGTTTTCAGAAATGATAAGGGAGAGTGGTTTTTTGGCTACTCCAGCAAGTATAATGCTCCAAATGCCTTAGGAGCAGAGCTGTATGCTTTAAGGGAGGGACTTAACTTTGCTCAAGCCATGCCTCTGCAGTACCTGGAAGTGGAAACAGATGCGCAGGCTATAGAAGGGTTGTTGAACAGAGAAGGGGATTACATGCATTATGAATTAGCTGCAGTTATCATTGATGTGGCCAGAGCTCTTAACAACAAGAAGATGATCATCATGTTTAATACTATTCCAAGGGAGCTGAATTCTCCGGCCCACTACTTGGCCAAATATGTAATGACTATGGCTGTGGGTCATACACCACATTATATTGTTCCAACTAGTGCTGTTGCAGCCTATGAAGATAATCTCAATGCTTTGCAAGCTCAGCCTAACCCCTAGTCGTTTTCAGTTTGTCTGTATTATCTTAGTTAAGCTTATGAACACCTTTTATGTAGTAGTTTTAAGGAACTTTGGCACTTGTGGCATTCAAAGAGTGCATTTTGCTTTGCACACTGCTTTGAATACTAATCTGTACTATTAAGGCCAAAGCCTAAGTAATATATATGCTTCCTTTTGTGTTAAAAAAAAAAAAAAAAAAAAAAAAAAAAAAAAAAAAAAAAAAAAACCTTATGACATAAAAATATGATTGGTGAACCTTGTTAATTTGTTGTATAACCCATTCCTTGAAAATGCCACATTACCCGGTTAATGGTTTACTAGAAGTCTAGAACTGACCTATTTTTTACAGGCAATGGTGTAGAAGATGGAGAATGATGATAAGAAACAATGCTTGGGAGATCTTAATTACTCATGTCTATCACAAAGGAAACAGGGCTGCACACTGGTTACCCAATGCCGGGATCAATCAAAGTGCAAATATAGAGATTGATCAACTTCCTGAAAAGGGAGAATTTATTCTTCATAATGACATTAATAGTTACAGAGTACGAAGTTATTCTATGTTCGAGGCCTAGCCCCTCTTTAAGTACCTAAAAAATGGCCCATTTTTATGACCCAAACTGATCTTGGGAATAAAAAATGTTAAGCAGGGAATTCAATTTTGCAATATAATACAGCCGTGCTCAGTCAAACAATAAACGGTTCATTTCCCTAACAAAATAGTTTGCTCACAATCAAGAATCATATATTAAAGGCCTACTATTACCCTCGACAATCAAACAACTGGAGTCAACAGCGGTTTTCCATTGAAGTGAGCCTCCAAGTTCCCAAGAACAAGATTAGCCATGTCAGTACGAGTCTCCTCAGTCCCACTTGCAACATGAGGCAAGAGTACTACATTGTCAAGCTTGAACAACTCTTCAGGAACATGAGGCTCATTTGCAAAGACATCAAGCCCAGCTCCACCTAGCCGGCCTTCAGAAAGTGCTTTAACTAGCTCCGGTTCGTCAACATGAGGGCCCCTTCCAATGTTTATCAGAACACCTTTAGGCCCCAAAGCGTCTATTATTTCACGGTTGACAATATGTCGTGTTTCTTCAGTTAAGGCACAAGCAACTACCAGTATGTCGCAATTGGAGGCAAGCTCGATGACACTAGGATAGTAATTATAGTTTGAATCTGCCTTCTTAGTTCTTGAGTAATAAGAAATTGGACAGTCAAATGCTTCAGCTCTCTTGGCAACTGCAGCACCAATCCTACCCAAGCCAATAATTCCAACCCTTTTGCCACTAAACTGGAAAGACAAAGCAAAAAAAGCAGTTAGTGCTGAGCTCTTAATCAAGGAACACTCATGGTTATGAAATACAAAGGTAGAAAGTTGTCAATAGGTTAAATCAAAAAGATTGTTCGATACTCAATGCAATTAATACCCAGGGGATAAGTCACCTAATACTACGTATATAAAGTGCAGCATGTATCGAGGCATCCAACAAAGTTCAGCATGTGGATTAAACCAATTGGCATATTTGCTCTGTAAAGCAAGCAACTCTATGGCAAGACCCCATTCAATTCTGAACGAAATTTGGTGGAGGAAGTGAGTATTGGTGATATATATGCTGGAAACAAGTCAAAACTTGCCCAAGTCATCCAACTAGGTACAGCTTCATGGTATGGTAAAGTATAGATGTAGGCTTTACAACTTCATAATGAACATCCTTATGGACAAGCAAAAGTTAACTATTTTTAAAAAAAATTGAAATGAACAACAAACAAAAGGAGGAAATTACATGGGGAAATGGAGGGTCAGTATCAATTTGCACAGACAATTTTAAGACTTGAGTGTTTATAACATAACATCACCACTTATATTGTTAGTAACACACTAACACACTAACACATATAATTATTTACCACATAACGATCTCCCGTTTTCTACAGTCCAACATAACCAAAGCAAAGATCATAAAATGACTGCTAATTTTATAAACAGCTAAAGCACGAGGATATCTAGAGATTCCAGTTAAATGCAATCTTCTTTACAAGAGAACATCATAATAACATGTCTTAGGTTGAGTAATCCAATATGAACTTTGCAGTTCATCATCCAGTGAATCAAACATGAGGTCTAAACTCATTGTCAACAAAGATTCCAAGCCCAAGTCCTCCCCAATCACAATCCATCCCATTTTGTGGTTCACGAGGACAGAGCCGGTTAAATATTCAGTGCTGATATACAGAACCCTAATTAAAGTTTAACATCTATTCTTGTAAATTGTAATCGCCATTTTAAAAATCTATATTCTCTCAAGTTTTATGCTTAACAGCTAATTAAAATTTCAAAGTTTCTGAATGGCAGTTTTTCTAAGTTCTTGACAAGTTTCATGGTAATAGCTATGTGAGTGACAATGGTAAATTGGTGATTAAGACTTGCAGTTAGGTTTTGATGAACCATAGTCGATCAGATGATTTCGGAAATGTTAAACATCTAATTATGACAGACTTGGAACTTTGCCGAATTGAAAAACAATCAACATCGACATTAATGGAATTCAATAATTCATCATCAACACAGTGAAATTGGGTACCATTTACTCAAATTAAACCAAATCACAATCAATTAAGCTTCACCATAATATTAACAACCATAATTCAATCATAAAAAATGAATCAAACCCAATTATATAAACAAAAGGGGAATTAAATCAAATTAAATTAAATTAAATGAACATACCCTAGTAGTCAATCGAAAATCCCCTTTCTTCCACAACCCATTACGAACATAAAGATCACACTGAGGTATCCTCCGTAAAACAGCAAGCATAAGCCCAATCGCCAAATCCGCAACATCATCAGTCAAAACATCAGGGGTATTCGTAACCTTAATTCCTCTTTCTTTGCATTTACCCAGATCAATTTTATCAAGTCCGACGCTAAAACTCGACACAATCTCGAGCTTCGGCAAAGCGTCGATAAGGGAGGCGTCGGCGCCGGCGAAAGCGTTACCGACGACGGCGCGAATGGAGTTGGCGTGTTGAGAGAGAAATTGGGTTCGGTCTGGAAAGTTCGAGAAGTGGAAGAGATTGTAGCGTTTGGTGAGTTCTTCTTCAAGGTAGGAATTCATTGGGCATGCTAATAGTACTCCAATTGACTCCATTTTTGTTGGTGATGATGTTGTTGATTGAGTTGAGTGTGTTTTTGTGAGAGTGTGTTTATGGATTGTGAATAAATTTGTGTGGAAATGTGGAATTAGTGGTTGGAAATTAGACTTGGTTTTGGTCGTATCTTGTGTGATTTGTTTGTTGTTTATGTTGGGCATGTAGCATATAGTTGAGTGACACGTTCTTTAATTAGGGAGTCCTTTATGATAGGAATGTACCACTGAGGTCTCGGTCAAGTGGTTATGACTAAGGGTATAAATGCGAGTCTCACACGAGTATGTTTATTTGTAATTTGTATTGTCAAATCACTTGCACAAAAAAAAGAACAAAAAGAAAAAAGAAAAAAAAAACAAAATTGGATGAGTGATTATTGAGAATTAGGTAGTTCTTATTTCCGAGCATTGCAACTTACAAGTTTATTCCTCTCTACATTCACTTAAAAGATTTCTCATCACTCCCTCTCCCACTTTCCTTTCATCAAGTAAATGAGTATATAATGATAAATGTGATCAATTATAGTAAAATAAATGTTATTTAATAGAGAATTAATGTATGGCAGTTGATGATGAATGTTATATTTTTCAAATTCTATTGTGTAAAAAACAAGCATAACAAATTATATAAATGAAGATTTGTGGGGCTTAATTTCACATGGCCTAATGCACAATGAGGATATTCTAGTTTCCTTCACTTTAAGAGATTTCATCTCATGGTTGGGATGCCATGAGATAAAGAGGCCACAAACTCCTTTATGAGGAAATTTCTCCTCATGATGAGTGGGTTCGCTCTAAAGGGAATCCATTCTCTTCATCACTAGCATATTTGTTGTCACCGAGCACCACAACTTCAAAACCTTGTCAATATTTATCCTATATATATCACCAAACTTGACCCAAAGAAGAGCCGACTACTTTCATACCAATTAGACAACTAATAAGGGCGAAATGTCAATGGTGCATGCTTCAAGGCCCCAATCCTTATTCTACTTTTCTTGAAGTCATGAACCCATTGTCTAATACATTTTTCTTCAAAGGTGTCTTAAACACTTTAACAATTTGACCTATATTAGTGACCTAACTAATTAGACAAATTGACTTTTCCCACTAATCCACCATTTTAATTTGAATTTTTTTTAATCTCCTAAAAAGATTTCAAATGAGAAAAAAAAAAAAGAAAAAAAAGGGAGCATATATAGGTAAATAGAATTATCGAAAATTCTACAGTAAACGACGAGTACCGCTATGTACCACTAAAGCAACGTACCGTAATGTACCACTATTAAAATTAATTAAATTAATTATTTATTTTTCGTATATTTTAAGCATTGTTTAACTTTAGCTAAGATGGTCAATTGCATTATTTTTTTGATTTGTGGTTTTAAGGATCAAATCTTTGTGCTCACCTTTTTTTTTTTTTTTTTTAATTCAGTATATATATATATATATATATATATATATATATATATATATATATATATATATATATATATTTTTAAAGGTACACTCAAATACCGTTGGACTTAGCGATAATTAACTAATACTCATACTAATAACAAATTAACAATTAATTGGCTTATATTTTTTATTTTGTTGAATTATTAAAAATATTCCTTTCTAATTTTGACAACAAGTCTTGTTAGAGTTTTTATTTGTTTCAATTTTTTATTTTATTTTATTATTTTATTTTATTTTTTTTGGTTATATTCTAAGTGAAACACTATTATTTATGAATTATGATGGTGCTAGAGCGCTTGTCATATATGAAATTTTGCGTTAAGGCATCATTCTCAATGTTATCGGTGCGAATACATATGTAAACTTGTAATAGACGATCCAACAGATACTTATATAGTTATGTATGTTAAATATCAAATGTTACGATAACTAATTTCATTATAATAAAGCTTCTTTATATGTTGACCATAAAATGGTACACTCTTAAAATACATTTATAATTAACCTACATAATAACAATATCATCTAACATACACATAACATAATTATATAGATACACCTTATAATGTTCCCTATGAAAATGAAGAAATAGTTTTTTTTTTTTTTTTTTTTTTTTTTTTTTTGACAAGAAGAAATAGTTGTCGTATCCATTATTAATCAATCATGATGATGCCTTAGACGTGGCTGTTGGTTGGACTTTCTTGACTGTCCAAAACACTAATTAGCCAAAAATCCAAACATTATTCTCCTTATCCTTAGATAAAACTTCCACTTTACCCTTAATCACCCCCTAATTAAATCATAATCAAATCTTAATTAAAATATTCTATCTTTCATGACAACTTGTAACTTTTCCTCCCAAAACATGCACCCCACGTTCTTAACATCCTTTCTTTTCAAAAATAGTAAACTATCACAAAAACAATCATCCTACCAATTCTTTGCCAACCTAAACTATGCTTGAATTTTCTCTTCCCTCTTAACAATTTTTTTCTTTTTTGTTACAAATTTTTTTAAAAAAATAAAAAATAAACAAAAGTCAAATAAAGATTTCTTCTTCATTACAAACTTTTCTTCCTCTCTTTTTCTCTCCTTATTCTTATTAATTATTATACTTCATGACACAAAAACATCCTTGTTGTTGCCATTAACAAAAAATTCTTTATTTTTGTGTCATGCAAATTATTTTGTTCCAACCACAACCACATCCATTCCATGATAGTTAACACAAATTTAGCTAGGAAGGAAATGGTGCGCGCGTCGTTGGAGCAAGAACAAGAGAATTACAAGGCGAGGCTAAACCAAATTCGTGGAATGAATAGAGAAAGTGTTGGGAATAATAGCATGAGGCGCGGCCATTCACAAAGTATGATCCTAGAGAGCTCGAGCGCAGAGGACTTGGTAGAAGATCCAAGGGGTACCAAAAGTTATGCTTCTAAGGTAGAACAGCCTTTCTTGATTAGCCATAGGATTGGTTCAAGCTTAGAGAAGGATCAAGGCCCTGGTCCGCGATCAAGGTTGACTGCGTATGGTGGAGGTGATAGAGATGGCCTTCAGAAAGGTATGAACATAATTCATAACATTTTCAATATATTGTTTATGTACAATCATTAGATGATTTTAATTATGGTTTTTGATGATATATTAATATAGTATTACAATGTTATAGGTACATTGTAATTATTTAACGATTTTGATTTATGGTTTTAGATATGGAAATGATGAAGGAGAGGTTTGCCAAGTTGCTCCTCGGCGAGGATATGTCTGGTGGAGGAAAGGGTGTGTCCTCAGCTTTGGCCTTGTCCAACGCCGTCACCAATTTAGCAGGTAAGGCCTATAACAACCCGTAAATATATCTGTTTTTAGTTGTTTTTTTTTTTCAACAGAGGTCTATAATTGGAATAATATCAGATGGAATTCAAGTAAAATTAAAGATTGAATAAACTTATAGGAAAATTGATTTATATTGTTCATATTGTATATATGTGTATATGTTTATAATTGCACAAGCTTAATGCACAAGTGTGCATTTTGATACAATAGAACAGTAAATTTTGTTAGAATTGCATTTTAACCTTCAAACATAGGCTAATGTCTAAGGTTGATGTCTAATTTTTGTATATCCATATTTATCTAGAACAATATCCAAATACATAGAGTACATTTCACGAACCATAGCGATGATTTGAGCAATAGCACGGGCGTGCAAGGCCTGCAGGACAATTTCTTGAGGCCACCACCTGCCCTGCATCACATTGAGAAAGTAATATTAGATTAGTTTCACGATTAACTAACACAAAGTAGTACCTTGTGCATTATAATGCAGCATCTGTGTTTGGAGAACAGAGGAAACTAGAGCCAATGGCCCCGGAAAACAGGTCTAGATGGAAGAAGGAAATCGATTGGCTGTTATCTGTTACTGATCATATAGTTGAATTTGTTCCTTCTCAACAAAAATCCGCGAATGGAACTAATATGGAGGCAAGTTTCTTCTTATCTAACACTTCATTTTGTCAAATTTGTTCATACTTTATTACAAGTTGGACTAACTGTATTATCATATCTTTGTTGACTTTGTATCAGATCATGATAACAAAACAAAGAACGGATCTTCAAATGAATATCCCTGCCCTTCGAAAACTTGATACCATGCTAATTGTAAGTTTTCAAATTAGGCTAAATTCATATGTTATCATTTCATGTAGTATACTATTGTACATGGAAGTAATTTTGTTTATAAAAACAGAACTTGAATTGGTTGTATGTATTATGAATGTAGGACTGTCTAGACAATTTCAAGGACCAAAACGAATTCTATTACGTAGCTAAAGATGCTGATGATTCCGAGAAAGGGTCTAAAAGAGATGATAAATGGTGGTTACCTACAGTCAAAGTTCCTACAAATGGTCTATCTGAAGTCACAAAGAAATGGCTGCAGTTTCAGAAGGATTCCGTCAACCAAGTGCTTAAGGCCGCGATGGCTATCAATGCACAAGTCTTATCAGAAATGGAAATCCCCGAAAACTACATTGAATCCCTGCCTAAGGTTTTAATACTAAAGAACAGAATTCTTTGTTTTAGAAATACAAGTTTCCTAGATTTTTGCTGATAAAAATGTCGCGTTTTCTTGGTAGAATGGAAGAGCTAGCCTTGGAGATGCACTATACAAAAGCATAACAGTTGAATATTTTGATCCTGAGCAATTTTTTACAATAATGGACTTATCATCCGAGCACAAAATTCTTGATCTCAAGAACAGAATTGAGGCTTCAGTAGTGATTTGGAGACGAAAGATGACCAACAAAGATGCCAAGTCTCCTTGGGGTTCAGCCGTGAGTATAGAGAAGAGGGAACTATTTGAAGAGAGGGCGGAAACCATCTTGATTATCATCAAGCAACGATTCCCTGGAATATCTCAATCTCAACTCGATGTTAGCAAGATTCAATTTAACAAGGTAAAATTACATGCTAATCAAGGCCTCCTTTCATGTCATTTTTAGCTTTAATCAGCCGGTCAGCTCTTATCTGAACTTATTTTTTACACGACTTACTAAGTATGAAGTCTAAATTAGGGGAGTTAGGTTTCAGATAACTCGAAACAAGAAACCTAAACGGCTAAAAAAGTTTGTGTAATGTGGTTATTTTATGGCTTTTGCAGGATATTGGTCATGCACTTCTCGAAAGCTACTCAAGAATCCTAGAGAGTTTAGCACACACAGTCTTATCGCGAATAGAAGATGTTCTGTATGCAGACTCTCTTGCTCAAAACCCATCACTCGCGCAAAAGAAGAGGAATCCCCTAGCAGACATCAAGATCACTTCAACAAAGTTCCCAAATGCAGATGAAGAAATAGAGAGGCTAAATGCTGTAGGAACACCGCCATCAATGACACTCTCAGACTTCATGGGCTGGACTATGGATAACAACGAAGGAGACTTGAAAGCAAAGGAAGGAGCAGGAAATGAGGACATAAAAGATATAAGTGACTTAAAAGTTGGAAAACTCGCGAACATTGCAGTGCCTAAGAAGGTATCCTACCTAGAGAATTTGGGTGGCTTAAGAAGTCCAACAGCTCGACATTGACAAGAGACAGTTAGATTACATTCCGAAATGATTGTAACTTCGATCTTGAGAGATATAATGGAGAGAGCGAGAGAGAAAGCACTTGTTAACAGAGCTTAGAGAGATATATATGCTCAAACCACATGTAACTAATTATAGCTAAGCTAGTTTCCTCAACAGTTTTAACTTCCCTTGTTTTTTGTGGTTGGGGAAGCTAATGCATTGGGTTTGACAGCAAGCAAATTGTTCTTTCTTCAGCGTATAAGTACTGATGATGCATGTACACAGAATCTTTAGACATAATCAGCTAATTCAGATGTTAAGTTGTTGATCATTACTTCATTTGTCATTAAAATTTATAATTCTTAGTTTTACAACATGATTAATGGGACATGTCCGATTTTGAAGACAGGGTGTCGATATTATGAGCATTACAAGTAAAAGAAATTAAACTCGTGCTTCTAATGGTGTTTAGGCTTACATTTTCCAATATCCGAGAAATCATCTTTAACTTCACATTTAAGTCCCTTGCAACATTTAACACCCGTGAAGTCGCCACAAAGTTGGTCCTTTTTCTTACACAATTTCCCTTTCTTACAAACTCCACCAGCATGCTGAAAATCACCTAGGAGTATGCAATGTAGTCCTTTGCAACACTTGTATCCGGCAAGGCCACCACAAAACTCGTTCTTCTTCTTACACTTCGGGTTTTTTGGTATACATTTTCCAATCGCGTTTTTGAAATCATCCATACGTACACACTTCAATTTTTTGCAACATTTTGCTTCTGTAATGCCTCCACAAAAGTCGTACGCCTTCTTACATTTTGTACTTTTCGGTATACACTTTCCGACTTCATCGTCCGGAGAATCATCTTTAGTAATGCACTTGAGTCCTTTGCAACATTTTCTTCCGGTATCACCTCCACATAAGTCGTACGCTTGCTTACATTTCTTTGATTTAGCGGCAACTATAAGAGTTAAGTTGAATAAGAGAGAAATTGATCTAGTCAAACATAAAGTTTGTGAAATATTAATTACTTTATAAAGATATTATGTGTTTTTCTTTCACTATTTTGGTTAATATCAAAATTCTAAACAACATTAAAAGCTCAAACAATAATGCAAGTCATTTGAAATATGAAGCAAAATCCATATCGATATACAACATGAATATTAATTTTTGAACATAAGGGAGAACGGAGAATAATCGATTATCTCAAGAAAGAAACATACTACCGTGTTATTTTTTGTCTTTTCACTACATGTTAATTCATTTTTTAAAAACCTATTAAATCTTTATATATTAACTCACTTTTTTCTTACACTCACTCGTCTTTTTAAATAAAAAGTAAATAAATAAATAAAGCCGTGAATCTATACATTAATTGAGAAAATCAAAATTAAGGTTAAGTTGTAGTATAATCATTTGATCATTTGATCGGAGTACCGTGGTGCTCCTAGGTCACTATGTCCTAGCTAACCTTTCAAGTGTATGTAATTTATTGAGCAGGCGCGATCTTATAATTTAAAAAGACGCAATGCCCTAGTGATACATAAGAAGGGGATGGAGTAAGTTTACCTGATATGGTTAGGATAGCCACTAGCATAATAGTGGTGATGAAAATTGTAGTGAGAACTCTAGCCATTTGCAAAATATGATCGTCAGTGATAATAAGGCAAAGTATGACCAGGGTAGAATAAAAGACTTAGCTTTTTTTTTTTTTTTTGGAAAGGGAATAAAAGACTTAGCTTAAGCACTAATAATAATGTATATAAAAGTTGATTATGAATTTTGTTAAGCTTGTATATATGTATAAAATCAACATATCTAGATAATTGGTGCAAATAAAATTACTAATAAGATTAAACTATATATATAGAGTAGTATGCTATGATGAAATAATTAAGTTTGACTAAATGAGTAGTACGTTATTGTTATGTTGATGTCTAACAAATTCATCATCTTGCGGTCACGTTCTTTATTTTGCAGTTCATCCGCTTCACAAATTTGTTACTTTGCTATTCTTTTAATTCTCTGTATTGTGAGCCTGGTATCAGATATGTATATATAACTTATAGTAGTAGATCGGTTTGCTAACTAACTAGATAGATCATTGTGATATGCTTTATCCGTCCCATTTTATTCGTCTCTAATCAACGTATACTTTTGCTCACTAAATTGGATAACGAGTATTTTCTAAACACAATAAAATGCTAATTAACGTACGTACTTTGACACACATCATATGGTAGAAAAGATTAAATTATAGAGAAATATTAGTCCGGCCATGAATAGAGAAACAGACTTCTATTTAATTACACTTGATTCTTTGATTAAATTCGAAATTGAGTATATGACACCCATGTTCATTTCAGTGTAGTATGTTACTAATTACTATGTTACCCTTTTTTTTCTTCTCATTTTTTCTAACCACTTAATAACTAACTTTAAAATACAAGTGAAATCATGCAGCTGAGTTTAATTTGGCTTGTTACTTATTGGCTAATTTGCAATAACCTCGGTTTGCTTACAAAGTATCTGATCACTAATTCATGATCAATTGGTTTTTCTTTGTTTGATTTAATATATAATTTTTTCAGGTTTAAGCATTAGTGTAATAAACTTTTCTTACATTTTAAGTGTTGTGTTAATATAAGATACATTTTATATTATGAGTTAACTCGAATAAACTCTAAGCCTGATGACACAACACGACTAACCTTATTTAACTATATCGTACTAATTACATGACCCGACTCAAGCAAAACATTCGATTTGACTTGGAATTTTGCATATATATCATGTGCTTAACTCACATTACAGTAGCTATATAAGAGAAAACGCAATCAAAAAGTAAATCTGAAGCTTAAGAATCCAGAAACTGCTTATAAAGAAAGAAGAACAAATTACTTAATACTACTAAATTTATTACATTCAACTAACTGAGCAACTTGACAAATTTGTAACAATCAACTAACTCAGCAATGTTCTTGACACAAATCGAACACTTACAACTGATGAAAATCAATCAACAAACACGAACAACTTCCGTCTGCTGACTAACACACACACACACTACTAACATGCATGATTAGAAACCTCAGCATCAACCTAAAACTGAGTGTAATCATACTTATTGACATACTAAGTAATATCAAATCACTAACATACTAAAACACCTAGAATTAAAGACTGATTATAATCTGTAGTCTGACATAAAAGAATTGATACCTAGGAAAAGTTTAGTATTGTACTAAAGAATCAAATCGAGCCTAGGACAGGATCACAAGTTCTTGCGTATGATCGACGACATTTTTGACAGCTTCTGACGCCAAACAGGCTTGCTTCTTCCTCTGCCTCCTCCCTGCATCATTCCGCGCAGACTCTCATCTGCATCAGCTATACCTGCACTGCTCAACCCTGTTCGTATGCCTTCAAAATTAGCCTCCGAGTTAATCAACGGGTTTCTCAACAGATCAGATGCTGCAGATCTGTCATGTGGAAGTTTCAGACAGCAGTCAATGAGATGCCTAATCTCAGGATCTGTCACTTTTTCAAACGCAGCAGGCTTTTCACCCCTCTGAACACACGACTTAATCTCAACGCGATTTCTGCACTCGCTGTAAATCTTGTCTCTACTCATCATCTGAACCACGCACATCCCGAAAGAATACATGTCAGCCCGCTGATCATAGTCCAACAGAAAAACCTCTGGTGCCATGTACTCTAGTGCACCAGGATAGTCCTGTAAATTAGCACCCTCTTCAAGCTTTATCGCGGCACCAAACTCTCCTAGCTTAACCTCGCCTGTATTCCCATTAATAAAGATGTTCTCCAGGCTAACATCACGGTGTATAATCGGCGGAGTTTGACCGTGAAGATACTCCAATGCTAAAAGAATCTGTTTACACCATCTCCTGATTGCTTGCTTATTACCAACAAGATCATATTTCAGACTGTAATCCCTCAAATTCTCTGAAGAAAAAGCTTCAGTAATCATATGAACAGTCTTCAGGTTTTCATCAGGCCAAAAATGGAAACATTTAACTATATTTTCATGTTGTAAAGACTGTAACAACTTAGGCTCAACACAATAATCTTTGAATTTCTTCTTCTTCTTGACTTCTTCTTCTGTTGAAAGTCCTAAGACAATCTTACACCAATAGATTTGTATACCAGTATCTGTATCAATTCCATCATAGACTAATTTCATGGGGTGGGGGTGTGATATGCTCATGTGGTACCTTTCGTATCGCCCCTCGGAATCTGCCTCCGCTACACCGCGTCGTAGCATCGCTTGTGAACTCGAACCCGAACCCGACATGGCTGCGTACTGATGAAGGAGTGATTAACAGAAGAAGGGAAGAAAACAGAACAGAAACAGAGAGATTTCTGAGGATTTTTGGTGATGAAAGTAGTATTTCTGAAAATGTTGCTGTAACAATGAAGAGTGCTTGAAAAAAGGTTGAGGAATGATTTGATTTATAAGGGTGGGTTGATATTTATAAGGGTAGTTTGGTTGTTACAGAATCAAGATTTTATCCAAACGAATTTATCTTCTTTGGTCTGAGAGTTTGTTATGGCAGTTACTCAGTTAGTTAAGTCGGTTATGATCAAGAAATGAAAATACCCTTTCTTGTTTTTTATTTGATAATTTTTCTTTTATTTGTTGGTTTTTTTAAATTATTTTGAATAAAAATAGGAAGTGAGCTGCCTTTAATTTGATTTGTAAAGAGAAAGAAGTCGGTTAGTAATTTTAAACAAAGGAGCAGAATGAAGTGTTAGTAATTTTTTTTTTTTTTTTTTTTTTTTTTTTTTTTTTTTTTATTTTTTTTTTATGATGTAAAGATAAGATTCATAAGAATATAGGATTGTACTTGTAGCAATAGCTAAAATTATGAACATAAGGAATGGCTTACAAAATATTTCAAAAAATGGATGTACATTATAAGATCACTACGTCAATAGTTTAAAGTTTAATTAATTATACATAAGCTATACTTATTCATTCGTTTGTCTTTATTATGCCATGTCCTTTTGCATATGAACTTCTACAAAGTTTTTTTATTTTATTTTTTTTAGTATAATGAACATCTGGCAATTGCGTTCACTTTTAAAGCTTCGCCCCATACACAAATGTGGAAATCTATATGGATTGAACTATTAATCTTCTTGATAGTCATACTCAAAAGTATAAGTGGTATAAATTATATTATGAGACGAGTGTACATTAATTTATTAAACAGTCAATTTTAATTGTTTAATTTGATTAGTCTACTTATTTCACTATATCAGAATATTGGACTATTGGTTTATGACCTTCTCTATTTTACAGGACTTGGTTTGACCAGACAAGCCACAAGTAGACTCCCCCACTCTCAGTTTTTTTCTTTTTTTTTTTGGCATTTTTTCAACATTTAAATTCATTATATTATATTTTTATAATGGGTACATAAATATATTTTTGCACTAAAATGTGTACTGGAAATTGGAGGGTGTAAAATCTAAGAGTCTGTTCACTTCAGCTTATTTTCAATTCAGTTCAATTTAATTTCATCTCATAAAATATTCAGTTTAATTCAATAAATCAGAACGGGACCTAAATCTCACCCAACAAAAAAAAATAAAAAAAAGGCGGGAAATATCTGACGATTACGGAGTAAAAAGAAGTGGGAGAGAATAAAGAAAGATCGAAACACTTCCAGATAAGTCTACCACTCTAACCCATTGCTCACATAATTTCATCATATGTTATTCATTTTCCTAGGAGAAACGAGTTTTGCGATCAAGTAATTTTACTAATCTCTTCTTTAATTTTTATTTGATTACTCATGGCTTGAATAAATATCTTCAACTTCGTTCTGTTTTAATTATCATTCTTATGATTGTGTTACATTTTAATTAAATTATTAATCAAGCTTTTTGGATTTGATAATCTCTTATTTATTATATTAATCTGAGAGAATAATTAACCTGTATTTGCGCAACTTATTGATTATTTTACTTGTTACTGCTATATGCTTGTACACCTAAACCTAATCAAAACATTAATTACTAATGTAAAACCCTAATAAAATTAGTGTTGTTTTGCTTTTGAAAACAAAATTGAATTTGGTGATAGCTGATTACGAATCTTAGTATGAGTTTAAATTCGTAACCATACCTAGGGTTGATGGACATATTTTTTGGGGTTTTTATGGTTGTTTGGACTAGTATGTTATGAATTTGTAAGTACATCTATAACATTTTATGGAAAGTTAAGGTTTTGTATAGAAAATTAGGGAGGGAATAAATAAGTGAGATTCGAATTCTGAGTCGGGTCTGTGAGATGGGTTCATGGGTTTTACTGCCTGATTGTACCTTTTGAATGTTATGGATTTTTTGCGTATTAGAAGTCCGTCTTTGAATCATTGTAGAGGAAAATGTTTTTGGTTGAACATATATTTAGATCTGATTTCTAATTAACATGGACAAAATACTTTTGGACTACCTCTTTGGTACATGCCTCGAGCAGATTGTGTTGGGGATTTTCTATGTGTAGAAGGAAATAGTATCCAACATTGGAAGATTGGTAACAAGGTAACATTTAGTGTATATGAATTTTCATTTGACTTTTATGTGGATCGTCTCTCCTCGTGTCATGAGCCTTTATGCGTGCCTCTACATATACAATCTGTAGGAAGGATTGAAACTTGTTTATAGCATGACAATATAGCATAAAATTGTTCTTTGGTGATATTTATTTTATAGGAAACTTGTTTATAGCATGACAATATACCACAAACTTGTTTATTTCTTTTTATTTAAGTTTTTTAATAACCGCGAAATCAACCCAAAAGGATCGAAATTTTGGGGACGGAGGGAGTAGTAATTATGACCGGCCTAGGACTGATGTTTTGCTCGATCTTCCCAATCTGCTACATTTCGATTATGAGGATATCTTGGCAATACATTACAGCATGAATTTAAATTCTCTTGTGGATGCTCGTATCAGAACAGCATTTACGCGATGATATGATGATGATGATGAACCTCCGCAGAATTTCAGTGATTCTATGATAGAACTGTTACAAGGAGTCTCTAGTGCCAAACATCTATACCTCTCCGGAGGTTCGCAGGTAGCTCTTTAAGTTCCCTGCTATTTGTTTTGGACTTTGATTTTTTTATTTATTTTTTGGTCAATGTAAATTCTCAAGTATCTCAACGTGTTTTCTTTGATGGTTGTATGTAGGCTCTAAGTTGTGGTGAATATAAGCTTCCGAGCTTCAATCACCTGTCCTGCTTAGATATAGATTTGAGTAGCCCATGTGGTATTTGCGGAGACTTACTGCTGGCTTTTCTACACAGCGCTCTCGTGCTTGAGAATCTTGTGATTCCTGGGGTTAGTACATCTATCTCCTCTGCATAAATCATCCGATATTTCAATTGAATTTGTTTTCCTAATTTTCTTCCATTCTATCAACTTTTTTAGGGGCTCCCAGTCAGCACATTTATTTATGAGGACAAATGGAGATGCTTCTGGAATGATATGAAAACACCGCCTTCTTGTCTATCCTCTCACCTCAAGACTATTACCATAGGTTCATTTCAAGGCCAGGTTAATGAAGAGCTGAATATAACAAAGTATTTTCTCAAGTATGGGAAAGTGCTGACGAAGCTGATATTATGCTGTAAATTGAAATCCAAAAAGGAGTATACAGAGATAAAGAAGCTGTTTAAGATAGGAAGGTTAGCCTCCAAGGAATGTTCACTTGATTTGATGATAGAATAATCTTGGCATCAGCCCTCCATCGTCGTTGAATTGGTTCTGGTTCGTCTTTTTTGTCAATAGCTGCTTCAATTAGTTCTTGCATATTGTGCAGGATGCTTATTTATTGATTTTAAACTTATGGACAAATAGTGGATTTCTTATACTACATAGTATGATGTTGGTATTATGAACTTCTGAATCTAGGTGGAGGTGAGCTAATTTTTCGAGTTCACTAGTAGTGACTAATGATTTAAATGTTCTATGGCTTTAATCTTGTGATGTGAATTAGTGCCGTTTTGGCCTCAACAACACGAACTTTTAACAAGGTGCATGTAGCAGCATGAACTTTGACTAGTGGCCGTAACAGCACCAAGTTCTTTATTGGGTGCACAAAATATTATAAATGAAATGTAGGACTAGAAATTTTATCGAATACGTGGAATCTTTAATATTTTATTAACTTTTTGTAAATTTTGATATCATATTTAGTCCTCAAGGTTCAAATTGATTCAAAACTCTAACCGAGACATTTTTATGGCACGGAAATTATGAAGAATGGATAATTATTTTGTATTTTGATGAGCTGTTTATTTATTTTGTTTCTTAGTACAGTTGTATATTCCTTGTATAATCCCTAGGTATATAAATTCCCTGATTAGCTTGACAGCCGTTTTTGATGTAAGAAAAACAGAATCAAAGAAATGAAATGAGAGTAAAAACCATGAAAGCTTCAAAAACCAAAAATCAGAAAGATTGAATCTTTATTTTTCTTCATGGTACCAGAGCAGGTTTTTCGAGAGATCTGAAGTAATCCGTTTACAAAACAACAATTTCATTTTAAAAGCTTCAATTTTTTTCGTAAGATGGCTCAAGAAACAAACCAAAACCAGAGCAACCTTAACCCCTATAAAGATCCACTCTTTATTGCTGTGAATGAGAGTGCTGCAACTCCATTGGGAAGTATCATCTTTGATGGTAACAATTTTTTTCAACTGGAGCAGAAGCATTAAAATAGCACTTGGTGCAAAAAACAAGCTCGCCTTTCTCGAAGGGAAGCATCCGAAACCATCTCAAGGTCCAGATGAAATTCAGAAGTGAACCAGATGTGACTATATGGTGAGATCTTGGCTACTGGCAACAATGAAACCTGAAATTGCAAGTAGCTTGGTGAACATGCAATCCACAAAGAGGTTATGGGAAGAAATGATAGAGAGATATGGGCAAACCAATGCTCCGCAACTTTTCCAGCTTAAGAAGGAACTCTGGGAATTTCAGCAAGAAAACTTATCAGTTGGAGAATACTATTGCAAGCTTAAGGATCTCTGGGATCAGATTGCTGAACTGCAAGAATGCCCGAGTGTAGCTGTGGGGCAATGGCTAAATGCACCTGCAATTTGCTGAAGAAAATGATGGATATGGATTCCATTAACAGATTGATAAAATTTCTCATGGGGCTAAACTTCGGATATGACCAGATGAAAACGAATCTACTGAGCATGGATCCCTTACTGCCAGTAAATAAAGCATACAACTTGGTCTTACAAGTTGAGAAGCAAAAGCAACTGACTGAAGAGATGAATATGGGAGCTGAAGTAAGTGCCCTGGCTGCAAACAAACAAGAGAAAAGCTTGGGTGCCCTCATTAACTTTCAGAAGAAGGACTACAAGAGAATGAGAATGGAGAAGGAAGCGAAGAAATGCACTCACTGCGGAAAGAGAGGACACTTGAAGGAAGGTTGCTTTGAGATATTAGGATATCCAGATTGGTTCAAGAATCCTAAGGGAAAACCAACTGTGAGACAAGTTGGAAATGTGAGCAGAGATGGAAATGAATATATTGAAGGACGCCCCTTGGATTTTGGAGAGCAAAACAATGAGAAGAATGGAGGAAGACAGGACACCAAATTTCTGGCAAATGTCGTGTAAGAGGTCATGAAGGCGCTGGAAGATCAACGAACCTTGAACAGTCATAGCAATTTTGCAGGTAATCTGAAAATGTTGAATGCTATGAGTCAGTGTAGTGATATAAATTGGAATACCTGGATTATAGATTCAGGAGCAAACGATCACATAACAGGGAATAAAAATGTTTTGAGCAATCTAAAAACTCTAAAAAATCATATTAGAGTAGGATTGCCAGATGGAAAGATAAAAGTTGTGAAAGAAACAGGAACTGTGAAACTTACTCCCAATGTGATATTGAATGATGTGTTGTATGTGGGTGATTTTCAACATAATTTGTTATCTGTGAGTAAATTGTTGAAAGAAGGAGATATGAAATTGAATTTTGATAAGAATAGATGTTATCTACAGGACCTCTCAACTGATGAAAATTTATATTTTGGAAAAAATATAAATGATTTGTACAAACTGGTGGATGTGAGAGAAGAAGAAGGAGAAGAAAAGAAGAAAGAAGAAGTGTTTGCTGCAGAAAAGAGGAAGAATGCAAGAGATTGTAATAATTTAGCAAGTTTGAACCCGATACATGCTAGACTAGGACATGTGTCAATATCAAAGATGAAACATTTAGAGTTTTGCAAATGTAAAAATTTGGAGAACTATTTCTGTGATACTTGTTCTGTGGCAAAACACCATAGGCTGCCTTTTATGCCTAACAAATCTATTGCAAATAATACATTTGAACTGATACATGTTGATCTATGGGGTCCTTATAGGATCAAAGCCTTGAGTGGGGCTACTTATTTTTTGACTATTGTAGATGACTTTAGCAGAGCAACTTGGACACAATTATTGTCCAACAAAGAGCAGGTGAAGGGAGCATTGAATGCTTTCTTATATCATGTTGAGAATCAATTTAACAAAAAGGTGAAAATCTTGAGAAGCGACAATGGGACTGAGATATTTCAGAGTGAATGTGGAAAGATCCTTATTGATAAGGGGATCAAACATGAGAGAAGCATACAAGGAGTTCCTCAACAAAATGCTAGAGTAGAGAGAAAACATAGATTTCTGCTTGAAACTGCAAGAGCTTTAAAGCTGCATGCAGGGTTACCAAGTTATCTATGGGGAGAATGCATCTTAGCTGCAACTCACCTAATAAACATGCTTCCTAGCGCAGTGATCAATTGGGAAACACCCTATTACAGGTCAATGAAGAGGGAACCAGAGTATTCCCATCTGAGAGTAATAGGGAGTTTATGCTATGCAAGTCCTCACAAGAAACCGAGTGATAAGTTTGCTCCAAGGGGAATAAGATGTATCTTGGTTGGCTATCCATATTGCCAAAAAGGATATAAATTGATGAGATTGGATGATAAAAAGATATTTGTGAGTAGAGACGTGGTGTTTAAAGAAGACATATTTCCTTTCATTATAAAGGAAGAAAGCAATGAGAAAATCATATCACTGAGAAGATCAATAGAGGATGCTAGAAAGGAGGATGAAATTGGAGACGATGGAGATCTTGATGTGTTTTCTGAAACAGCAAATCAGGAAACAGAAGGAATAAGAAATAAGCATTTAGAGACAAGAGAAGAGGAATTTGCGGGAGGAAATGAAGGAATAGAGTCCAAGGAACCAGAAACAAGGAGATCTTCAAGATCGAGTGACATTCCTAAAAAAATTAAGGATTATGTCACGGAAATACCAGGAAAAGGGAGATTTGGAGAATTAGCTGCAAATTTCATCGCTAGTAAGTTTAAACATTCAGAATATTATTCTGAAGAATATGTGGGGTCCTTGAAAAATGTGTTGAAAATCAGGGAACCATACCATTTTAATGAGGCTGTGAGAGACTCTGGATGGAAGGAGGCAATGCAAAAGGAATTAAAGGCTCTAGAGGAGAACAATACATGGAAATTGGTAGAGCTTCCAGGAGGAAAGAAAGCTATAGATAGCAAGTGGGTTTATAAAATTAAATACAGACCCAATGGTGAAGTGGAGAGATTAAAGGCTAGACTAGTAGATAGAGGAGACAAGCAAGTGAAGGGAAAGGATTATAAAAGCACTTTTTCTCTTGTGGCAAAGTTCACCACAGTGAGAACTTTGATTGCATTAGCTGCTGCACAAAACTGGAAATTGCACCATCTAGACATCAATAATGCTTTTTTACATGGAAGCTTAGAGGAAGAAGTGTACATGAAACCACCACAAGGGTACCAGGCAGAAGAAGGAAAGGTATGTAAATTGATCAAAAGTATTTATGGGCTTAAACAAGCATCCAGGGAATGGAATGTTGAATTAACAAAATTTCTTCTGAAAAATGGGTATGAACAATCAAAAAGAGATTATTCCTTATTTTCAAGGAAGAAAAATGGATTGCAGACAATAATTCTCGTATATGTTGATGATCTTTTGATAAGCGGAGATGATGAAAATGAGATAATTGCAATAACGACAGCCTTTGATAAAGCTTTCACTGTGAAGGTTCTTGGGGAAATGAGGTATTTTTTTGGAATAGAAGTGTCTAGGAATGAAAGAGGGATAATGCTGAATCAAATAAAATTTATCCTAGATATATGTTACAATCCACAGGGATGGAAGGATGTAAATCAGCGAAATTTCCCTTTCCGAAAGGGATGAAACTCTCCATAGAGCAAGGGGAACTTCTTGAAGATCCAGAATCCTATAGAAGGATAATTGGAAGACTGTTGTATTTGAATATGACAAGACCAGATATCTCCTATAGTGTTCAACAACTTAGCCAGTTCATGAATGCACCAAGAGTACCACATATGAAAGCAGCTATACATGTGGTTAAGTATTTAGCAGGAACTTTGGACTGGGGATTGTTTTATCCTGCCAAATCAGGGATTAAAATGACAGCCTTTTGTGATTCAGATTGGGGTAGTTGTGCCTTCAGTGCAAGATCACTAATGGGATACTGTGTTTTCTTGGGAGATTGCCTGGTGTCTTGGAAAACGAAGAAGCAGAAGACAGTTTCAAAGTCCTCAACTGAAGCAGAGTACAGGTGTATGTCACACACTACTAGCGAAGTAGTATGGATTGACGGAATTCTTCATGATCTTGGTTTTAATGTGCCCAGGCCAATTGACATGTTCTGTGATAACAAGTCAGCTTTGCATTTGGCGCACAATCCCATTTTCCATGAAAGAACTAAACACTTGGATGTGGATTGCCATTATGTTAGAGAGAACATCGAAAGTCAAATGTTAAACGTTCTGCACATCAAATCCTTTCTGCAGTTAGCAGATTTAATGACTAAGTCTTTGAGTGAGCAGCAACATAACCATCTATCCTTCAAGTTAGGACTTGTTAAACACAACTCCAACTTGAGGAGGGGGTATGAAGAATGGATAATTATTTTGTATTTTGATGAGCTGTTTATTTATTTTGTTTCTTAGTACAGCTATATATTTCTTGTATAATCCCAAGGTATATAAATTCCCTGATTAGCTTGACAGCCGTTTTTGATGTAAGAAAAACAGAATCAAAGAAATGAAATGAGAGTAAAAACCATGAAAGCTTCAAAAACCAAAAATCAGAAAGATTGAATCTTTATTTTTCTTCAGAAATCGATGTTTTTTGTAATTTTTTTTAATAAATTTGATCTCAAAATTGACCTTTAAAACCTCGTTTGATAATTTTTTTTTCCGCATACAAATCGAGGCACGCAATACCAGACGATTTTTTATGATAATAAAATGTTAGATGCCATGTCTTCGGTAAAATTTTTAGTATCAGGCTTCATTTATGATATTTTGTACACCTAATGAAGAAGTTTGTGTTGTTATATCTATTAGTCAAAGTTCATGCTGTTACTTACACCTTGTTAAAAGTTCGTGTTGTTAAGGCCAATTTCGCCTTTATGAAGTTGTTATCTACGGTTTGATATAAAGGTTCTGCTAAGAACAACCTTTTGTTGAGTAAATATTGAACACAATTATACACATTTGTGGGAGTGTCACAGGTTCGGACGCTTTGTGAACTACTTTGTATATTTGAGGACCTTCAAGGGTCACGGAAGTCGGAAGGTCCAACATATACAAGTAATTTACCCGTGGCCGTGCATGATTATGCATTTTTTCCATACACTTCTATTGTCACTAAAACATACTCCGTACGAAGGACTCCATAATAATCAAGTGATTAAGACCAGGGGACTCTATACGTTAGGAATTGGGTCATACAAAGTACATTTCAACACACTATTTTAATATTTAATATAAATTACTTTCAATTATTTACATTAGAAATGAGTATATAAATAAAATGCTATAAAAGTTTATATCAAGATGAATCTAATAAGATTTTCAATCGACAATATTTTTTCTTGGGTAAAAATCTCAATAAATTATCATATATACTCCCTATATTTCTTTTTAAGTACCCCATAGGCACGTAGTAACATGACACATATGTCGATACAAAATTTAAATAATCCACTTATTCAAATGATTACAATAAATACCCATAAGACTATATACAATATTTTTTTTTTTTTATATATAATCCGTATCATTCACAAACATTGGTCAACAAAAGAATAGAGAGAATAGTAAAGTGCTCCATAATACTTAAAAACCTAATTTTAAGATCTCACTTAATTATTACAGTAAAACAGGATTAAAAAAAAAAGTATTAATTGACTATCAACATCTGTAATTAAACGGTCCTATTAATATTCCTATATCCTACTTATAAGTGCAATTTTGGAATTTAAGTACTACTCCTTCCGTCCCTTTATTACATGTCTGTATTTCTTTTTAGGGTGACCAAAATTAAGTGCCTATATTTATAGGTTGTATTTTTTTACAATATTATTTTCTTTTTGATAATTTGTCACCCTTTTTCTTTTTCTTTTTTGTACTTTAACATCAATTCTCAGTACTTTCTCTTTTCTATTTCCCAACCACCTTTTCTTTCTCTCTATCTCTCTCTAACCCCACATGCATATTTATACTCCCAATTATTAATTTTAAGAAATTTTTAACTTTCTTAATTCTCATGCAAAATGAGAAATAGGCATGTAATAAAGGGAAAGAGGGAGTAGTATACCAGGGACCGAGAGAATGAGAGGAGCCGTGGAGAGCAAGGAAAATGTAGAAGTTATTATATACTGTCCTAGAGTAGATGTTTAGAGTGTAGGCTTTGACTTCAGTCTCTTAAGTCACTTTGCTGTCAGAACATGCTTGAACCTTCTGTTCCTCCTTTTTCTGTACATTTCTTCTTTAATTGTCTATAAATTCATGCTTTGCTTTCTTCTGTTTCTTGTTTAATTTTATCTTTTGCATTGTACATTTCATTTCTGTCACAAAAAAAAAAATTATAAAAAAAAAAAAAAAAACTGAGATATATTGTGAATTTTTTTTCTCTGTTGAGGTTTTGAGTGTATATTACCTTTTTTTTTTTTTTTTTTTTTTTTTTGGAAAAAGAGTGTATATAAAACTTTGTTGAGAACTTGAGATGTATCATGTATAGTATTGATGTTACAAAAAATTCTTGTTTTTTTTGTTTTTTTTTTTTTTTTTTTTTTTTTTTGGCTTTTGGTCTTATTATTACTTATCTTAAAAGGATACTAGTTCTGATCTTAGTCTCTAAGGCCATAATTAAAAATCTATTGTATTATACTCCTTTCTACTTCGTAGAAAATTACATTTCCCAAAACACATTTTATTAATTTATTATACTACTATGTTATAAGAGTATAAATTATAAGGAGTAATAAATTGATATAATGAAATTATACTACATGACGAATTTGACAAGAATCTACATGAATATATTCCGTATTTTTTTTTAACATGTAAATATGTGGTCAAAATTGCGTCAATAGAACTAGAATGGAGGAAGTATCTTTAAATGGGAAGCAGTCCAAGCAGAGAAAAGGATATACGAGTACACAATAGTTAGGAAAAAAATTGTTTTCCATCCTATAACAAATTGATGAAAATTATTTCTCCAAAGCAAACACAGCCTATTTGTGCAGAAAATACAATTACCTTTGCCGTACCAATAATATTGCAACGAGGATGAAATTACACATCACAAAATGTATTTTATATCTTTAATATCTATAATTGTGTAAGAGTAAAAATCATAAAAAGTTGATATTGTAAAACTATTTTATGAGACGAATCTAATAAGATTTCACATTATTATATTTTGCTTAACGTATAAATCATGTTATATATTCAAATAAGAGTGATGAATAGTGCAAAAAGTCCACTATTGCAATATTAGTAGAATGGAGGAAGTATTATATCAGAGATAGACTGGGGGCTAGGGGCTAGCTCCTACTTGTGTTTGTTAAATTTTAGTTTTATACTCTCTTTAATCAAAATCTTTTCCAGGTGGTGGACCATTGGCCCATTGTATTGTTTATGGGAGATGAATATCATTAGTCTATACAACCTTACTTAGGCTAAATTTTCGCTGTATTTGATGTAATTATAGCACTTTCATTGTCTAATTTTGCACAATTAGGCTTTCTTTAACACCATTTGATGGATGTCATGAAGAGTATGTAGAGCTGTTAATTCGGATAAATAGGTCGGGTAAGAGTGGGTTGGGTCAACTCGGTTCGGGTCAATTCGGGTTAATGCCATAGTCTATGCGGGTCGGGTTCGGGTTGGGTCATGCTTGAGTCAGGTCACGTCGGGTTATACATCTTATCGGGTTTAGGTCGGGTTTAGCTCGGGTTAATAACACGTCGGGTTACATTTGGGTCGGGTGAGCAATAGGTTGGATTTAATTCGGGTTTTCACGGGTTAAAACGGGTTAGGGTAATTCTGAGGTTCAAGTCGGGTTTGGTTCAAGTCGGGTTTGGTTCAAGTCAATAATTTGCGGGTTAGAATCAGGTCGGGTCATTTTCAAGTCGGGTCATTCTCGGGTTCAAGTCGGGTTCAGTTCAAGTCAATAATTAACGGATTATAATCAGGTTGGGTCATTTCCAAGTCGGGTCATTCTCGGGTTCAAGTCAATAATTTGCGGGTTACAATCAGGTTGGGTCATATTCGGGTTCAACTAATTATAAATAGATAATTATCATTATTATCAAGCTAATTATTTCCTTTGACTATAATATATATGGCAACATATATACTAGGGAACTCTAGTCTATAATTTAGGAAGATAATTATCTCCTTTGAACATACAACAAATATATACTATATTTAACTCTTAAATTTGGGGATGATGCTGCTTTTTTTTGCTGGTCAGAACCGACTTGATCTCCCCAGACAAAATGCTTTAATCAACAATAATAAGGTGGTCTAAATTGCATTTAAGGTGATTTGAAATCGGGTCTGGAACAATTTGGGTTTGAATTTAGGTCAGTCAATAATAAGTCGTGTTGATTTCGAGTCGGGTTAGTAACAGATCGGATTGAATTTTTGGGTCAGGTTAGTAATATGTCGGGTAAAATTCGGGTCGGGTCAATAACAAGTCGGATTGAATTTGGATCGAGTCAATAACAAGTCAGGTTTGTAACAGGTCGGATAAATTCGGGTCGGGTTAGGAACGGGTCGGGTTAAATTTGGGTTTTGATGGGTTAAAATGGGTTTGGGTCAATTTCGGTTCAAGTCGGGTTCGGTTCATGTCAATAATTTACGGGATACATTCGGGTCGGGTTATCTCCAGGTCGGTTCATGTTTGGGTTTGGGTCTCACATACTAGGGTCAACTCGGGTCTAGGATTGGTTTCAGGTTGGATTTGGGTCACCATTTTTTCGGGTTCAGATGGGTCGGTTAATAATCGGGTTTGGGTCGGTATTTCGGGTCGGGTCACCATTTCGACAGCTCTAAGAGTATGTGCTAAAGTGTCCCTTGATTATAATACTTGATATTAGGGGCAGATCTTTGACCTCCCTAAGTATTTCTGAATTGTTAATTATAAGTAATATGATGTCTAATACTTACATATAATAAGTTGTGACATTTTTGAGCAAAAGGTTGGAGGATCAAATTTTGTCCCCAAACTTTTTAGCCTAAGATCCTCCACTGCTTGTATGTTTTTTCCATGTATTATTTCATTAAATAAACACATTATAGTAAATTTGGTTTGTATGGAGTAGATCTTCTTCCGAGTATAAAACACATCATGGTAATTTTGGTTTGTATGGAGTAGATCCTCTTTCGAGTATGACATCATAGACAAATGGGAACGTCTTTTAGGAGCTGAAGAAGTAGCTAACTACGAGTACCTAGTATGTGAAATGTGCATAACACATAGCATCAAATTTTCGTAGTCTAGATAGTAATAGTATTTCTATTTTAATGAAAAGTTAACTTGATTAGAGTTTCATGCATACATGTACTGAAAGATTTTGTTATTGCTTCATTTTGTACTGTACAATAAAGCCTTTTAGATTATACAATCATGATTTTATTACATGGTATAATCTTTCACAGTTTCATATTTGAGATATCTTCGGTATATTTGAATAGTATTCGTAACATCTTTTGCAGTTTTGTAAGTTAGCCGCAAAGTCATCTGCACATTGAGCTTAGAAAACCATGTAGGATCATATAGCAGAGATATAGTGTAATATTCTGTTGAGTATCGAGTTGTAATTGTGTGTAATTAACATTATGCAATTAAGTGTACTTGAGTGACTATCGATGCTGTTGTTTGTCTGATGAAGTTTAAGTATCTTGCAGCCCATGTCTTCGAGCTCCCAATGCTTTGTGAGTTCAAATCAAGCCGAATATGAAGGGGTTGACAGGATCAGTGGTTTACCAGACAATATTCTCGGGCACATACTCTCCTTTCTTCCAACAAAGAATGCAGTCGGAACTAGTGTTTTATCACACAGATGGCAGTATCTTTTTACTCTAATAACCAACTTTGATTTCGATGAGAGAGACTTGTTTTCCTCTAGAGGTGGCTTTCGTTCTCAGTATTCAAATGGGTCTGGCACATTCAAGATTTTGGTGGATCGAACTCTGATGCTCTGCAAGGCCACACAGATCAACAAATTTCGCGTTAAATGTGCTATGAAATCTGACTATTCAAATGTTAATAGTTGGATAGAGTTTGCATTACTTAGAGGTGTTTCAGAGCTCAGTGTCTCCACATATCAGTTTGAGTCAAGTGCACTTCCACGACAACTTTTCTTCTGTGTAACACTGGTGGTACTGAAGTTAAGTGGAAGATTCGAGATAAAATTACCTGAATCTCACATTTTGCCTCATCTGAAGTTCCTGCAACTCAAGTCTGTCAAATTTGCAGAGAACTGCTCTTTGAACAGGCTGATTTCTGGCTGTCCAAAGCTGGAAGACATGGTCCTTAAAGGTAGTTGGGAAGATTGCGAAACTATTCACATTTCTTCTCCTACTCTGAGAAGTTTGACCTTGAATTTCAGAGAAGTATTTATGGATGGCAAACATAGAACTAATGTTGTGCTCGATCTTCCCAACCTGCTTCATTTTAAGTATGTGGATTACTTGGCAATACATTACAGCATGAATTTCAATTCTCTTGTGGATGCTCGCATTGACATATCGTTGGACTTAGAAAACTTGTTGGAAGTATCCGAGGTTTTCTGTGATTCTATGATAGAACTCTTACATGGAGTCTCTAGTGCTGAGCATTTATACCTCGATGGAAAATGCATGGAGGTAGCTCTTTTAACTCTTTTCTTATTTGTGTTGCGGTCAATGGGAATTCTTATTTATTTTCTTTGATGGGTGTATGTAGGCTCTGAGTTGTGGTGATCAATTTAAGCTTCCAACCTTCAATAGGCTTATTTGCTTAATCATAGATTGGATTGGATATGCTAACTGGAGACGTGTCCTGCCTGAGTTTCTGCACAGTTCACCCGTGCTTGAGTGTCTTGTCTTTCCCGGGTTTGGTAGATTTCTTCTGCAAATATCATGCAACATAAAAATATGAATTTGTTTTGCTTAATTTTCTTCCATTCTGTCAACTTGTTTAGGGACTCCTACATCGTGCAGATGATGATGACTATGATGACAAATACTTCTGGGGCAGATTGCGAAAACCACCTCCTTGTCTTTCCACTCACCTCAAGATTATTTTCATAGATAAATTTCATGGCGAGTTTGATGAAGAGCTGAAGATAACAAAGTATCTTATACGGAAGGGGAAGGTTCTAACAAAGCTGATGTTAGGCTTGAGAATGAGATCAGAGAAAGGATATAAGGAAATACAGAAGTTGATGAAGGAAGGAAGGTTAGCCTCCGGGGAATGCTCATTTGTTGTTGTAACAGACGACTAGTCTTTGCAGCCCCTCCATTGTTTTTGGTTCGTCTTTTTTTTTTGTCAACAGCAGCTTCAATTAGTAGCCAAGTGCAGGTGCTATAATGGTCTGATGACTGATCTTTTGAGGTTCTTGCATCCGATGCAGGTGAACCTGAGTTTCCATTAGTATGGATGCTTATTTTGAACTTGTAGACAAATTTGTATTTCTTATTGTATGCTGTTGGTTTTATGAACTTCTGCATCTAACACGGAACAACTCCTTTGAAATCTTCATGTCTAGAAGCTGTCAATCTGTCAGCTACTTTGCAATGACCAGGATTTGTTTCTGAAGTATGTGCCTGTTTCTGACTGACTTAAGACAACAATTGTTACCATTGCATCCCATGTTGTGCAGTCCAAAAATCTCAACATGCCCTAATATATGCCAATTCACCTTTGCTTTGTTAAGTCTTCAATGCTAAAATGTCTTAACAATCTTATATACATTTGTGCTACTATATTGTTTGTTCAATCTAAATCGGATTAGTCGTATTGTTTCACAGTTGATCATCCTGGTTCTCTCTATATCATTGCTGGTACTGTTAAGGATATTGTTCAGAATGCCCTACATGAAAGGTCTGTTATGCATTCATGTGTTAAGAAGCTGATACAATGCAATATCTGTTCTTTCTTCAGTGCTCTGATAATGCATACACAGAATGTTATTTGAGAGTAGAGACATTAAGCTTATTAAAATGTTATGTTTGGGTAGTTAAGATAAAATCAGAAAACCAGGTTCATTGCTTAATTTCTATCATTATAAAGGGGTAATTAAGATAAAATCAGAAAACCAGGTGCTCTTATAATTGTACCTTCAGTTAAAGATAATATCCAGTTTTACAAAATGATTTATAGTACATGAGAATAAGATCAGAGGTTCTTAGATGTTTCCACGAGGTCCAAGCTTAGGAGGTTGTTGAGGACCCCTTGTGATGGGTAGCACATCAGGAGGAGCGGTGGCACTAACGTATGTGAGAAAGGAACCACCTCCCAATATCAAAAATTTGAGCAACAGTCCTCTTGGTGAATGGAGCTGCAAATGTCTCAAAGAAATGTGCTCTGCTATAGGATGTTCATGCACATATCATTTACATACAGCATAATGTAACCAATTCCTAGTCTTTTATGAGTTAATTTTAAAGATTTCAAGTGTAAAATAGTACTCCGTTATATGAAAGGCTTAGAAATATATACATCATAAATTAATCAACTCTACTACTTCTAAATCTACCACAAGTATATGACAGTCTGCAGTCTCATTAAAACATTGTGTATATAACATTGAACAATATGAAAACGAGCAAAAAAAAATAGAGTAAACTAAACATTACATTATGTGATGAACAAAAACTCTTAAACCAGCTGATAGTTTTTTCAAAGATAAATGCTTGAGTCTAAACACGATAACACAATTATTCCTAGCTTAATCAGGATCAAAGAACATCTAATATATACGAAAACAGTTAATTACATCAGCATTAAGTTTTGCCTGTTGTATGGAGCAGTTTGCTAGTAACTGTTGTACAATGACATAGTTCTGATTTCTGAACTTGATGATAACTCTAAGACTTAATAAAGTAATACTGTTTCTAATCTAGATTTAGGGGGTGTTTGGCAATTGGCTTTTTGCTTAGCTTTTGGCTTGTTTAGTTTGGTCAAATAGCCAAAAAAGATGTTTGGTAATTAGCTTTTTTGTTGGCTTTTAAGTTGGCTTTTCCGCCAAAAGCTAATATGAGTAGCTTTTTCTATTGGCTTTTGGCTTTTGGCTTTTGGCCCACTTTATCACTATTAAACAGCTAACAATCATTAATAATTTTACCAAACACTTTTGTAAACAACCGGCCTAAACAACTAACTTAAAAAGCCAATCCATACAGCTAATACTTTCAACTAGTCAAACAAGCCAACCATTGGATTGCCAAACAACTCTAGTTGTCACAAAATTGGTTCAAATTCAATATCAATGTGGCAATTAATTTATTAAAATTTAATATCAATAATTAATTTATGAAAGTGGAAATTACCTGAAGAGGGTGGTAAGGTGAAGGAGCTGAGCATCTGATCCATAGACATGCCATTGACCAGTGGTGCATTGACCAGTGGTGTTAGCTATATCTTCTAAGTCAAAGTACTCTTATCACCATACTTAGCATTTTAGTAACCACTGCACCACTCCTGTATGTTACCATAAAAATTACCATTTAACATAAAGTAATCATAACTATTATGTACCATATAAAACTCATACTTCCTTCGTTATGAATTACTTGCAATAATTATTAAAAATGACCATTAAATATTACTTGTAACAAATTTTTTTTTTCCTTTTATAGTAAGTTTTTATATGTGATTTTACAAAATTACCCTTACTTTTTTTTTTTAAAAAACACCCTAATTAGGCCCTGTTCTCTTCACCTTAAAATAATAATATTAAGTAAAAATAAGTTCAGTTCAGTAAAATTAAGTTCAGTTCAGTAAAAATAATTTCAGTTCAGTAAAAATAAGTTTTCTTAAAGAAGAATTATAATAGAAAATCAGTAAAAATAATTTCAGTTCAGCAAAAATAATTTCAGTTCAGTAAAATTAATTTAAGTTCAATAAAAATAATTTAAGTTCAACAAATATAATTTTATTTCAGTAAAAATAATTTCAGTTCAGCAAAAATAAGGTGAAGAGAACGGGGCCTTAAACTCCTTATTTTAACTTATTAACTTAAATCCTAACATTGATTAACTTAATTGTTTCCACCAAAATCATTCCCCTTCCATCTATATTCATTCTCACCACCACCACCACCACCACCACCAATCTCCGTTCTATGTTAATCAACCCAGAAATTTTGTTCTTTGTTCATCTCCCCTCGATTCGACCACAACATGCTATGGAGATACCATCGTCGCCGAAAGTCACTGCCGTCGTCCTTTTTGTTGTGGCCGCCTCCGTTTTCTCTCTCTTCCTTTTCTTGTTGTTTTGCCATTGCCTGTGAAACACATATTTAAAGGTTTTATGGTCAAATTTAATCATGAAAACTCTAGATTTTAACCATGAAAACTCTAGATCTAGAGTTTTAATGGTTAAATTTGACCAATTAAAGCTTTAATTGATGAAAGAGAGTTGTGGGTTTTGGATTTTGGGGTTCTGGGTTGTGGATTTTGGGGTTGTGGGTTCGTGGGTTGTGAGTTTCGGGGTTGTGGGTGGTGGATCTAGGTTCGTGGGTTATGCGTTTTGGGGTTGTGGGTGGTGGGTTTCGAGGTAGTGATTCTGGATTCATGGGTTGTGGGTTTCGGGGTGGGTTGTAGTGGGTCCAGTGGCTTTGTGGCTTCGCGAAGGGTTCGCAGGTGATGGTGGTGGTTCGTTGATCATGGGTTTGTGGGCTCACGAAGGGTTCGTTGGTTCGCTGGGTTCGTTGATCGTGGGTTCGATGGGTTCGTTTGTTGGTGGTGCTAGGCTCGTTGGTGGTTTGCTGGGTGGTGGTGTTTTCGTGGTTGTGGTTTTGCTAGGTGGTGGTGTTGCTAGGTGGTGGTGGTTTTGTGGTTGTGGTGCTTGGTGTTTATTTTTTATTTATTTATTTAATTTTTTTTTTGATTGGATTAATACTAAGCACATTCTCTTATCTTCCAATAATTACACTTAAGATATTTTGCTTAGGAGTCCGCAAACTCCCTTTTTGTTGCGAGTAACTCGTAACGGAGGGAGTATAATTTTCCTTCCAAAAAAAAAAAAAACTCAAATAATTACGAGTTATTTAATTTATTTCAAAACTATTATGTACTGTATAAAATTCATATAAACGGATTAGATGTGGGTGATAAGTTATGCGGGTGGATTAAATGGAGTAGATGGAGTGAGCAAATGAATATGAGTAAAGTTTCATCCAACCCGAATCACCCATAGATCCGTTTTCAAATCTAAAAATTTAAAAAAAAAAACCACACACCAATAATAAGTATCTGTAATAATCTAATTGGAGTCACAACCCTAACAAGCTTTCATCCCTCTAGGTTTTCTCCTTGGGGGTTTTTTTTTTTGTTCCCTCTAGGATTTTTCCCCTGAGAGGGTTTTCCTAGCCTCCATTACTAGGTTTTTTCAATTTCTTTGAAGGTTTTCCTTCTATCTTCTCCATTTTCTCCCCATCTCTTTTTCTCTTGGTCTCAGTTGTGAATCTTATAGGGGCTACCGGTGGTAAGCCCAAAAAACTTTTCAATTGCTTTCAATAAATAGATCTCGTCCTTGTGATGATGATTTTTCTCTTGAGTTTATTTTCTTTTTGTGTTTGTTTGGTGAAAGTTGAAGATTTAGGGTTTCATAAACTCTACAAGAATCCGGAGGACCACATGAGTATTTTCACTCAGACGACTACGCATCAGTGGATTTCAAGCCGAATCAGTGCGAACTCATAGATTGTATTGCTTCAGATGAAGTTTTTTATTAAAGCGATTGTTAATCAAATCTATGATATATTTAGTTTTAAGGTGTATATTTATGTTGAAATTCTTGATTTTTTAGGAATTATATGTAAGTACCGTTTGATTATATTTTATTAATAAAATTCTTTTTCTATTTGTAAAAAAAAAAAAACAGAAAAGTATGTGATGGTCAAAAGCCTAGTTTTACTCAAAATATCACCTTTTCGGAATTCCAAAAAAGGAAACCTCTTGGCCAGATTTTCTCTCTCCTCCATCTTCACTCAGAAAGTGAGAGTTCTCAGAACGAAAATGGCAACGACGTCGTATTTCTCATCACTACTACTCAGTAGTGTAGCTTCTAGTTCCCTCAAATCAACTCATCGGAAAAGGGTAATTTCTACGGTTGAATGCGGTTTAATTTCTGGTCGAAATAGGCCGATTCGACTCAGAACTGATTCCGAGTCAACTCGGAGATTGGCTAAGGTTGAAGACAGAGGAGAAATATTGGAGAGTAATTGTGGGTTTCTTGTAGATATTGTTGATGATATTAATAATGATGATGATGAACAATCTCTTGTCGATTCTTCTAAACACGAGGTAATTTCTTGATTTTAATATTACGTGTTTCTGTAATAATTGTAATGTAATGTAATTATGTTGATTTTGATAATGTAATGCGACAAAAACGAGGTAGTAGTTGGATAATTGATGGGTTTGATGATGATCTTTGTTTTGTGTTTGATTTTTACTTTGTTAGAATTGTTTGAATGATAATAGAATTAAGTAGTTCAAATTTGGTGTTGATTGCAATTGGAATTGTTGTTGGTAGATATATGAAATTTTTGGTAAATTGTGTGTGTAGTCTTTTGAAATTGTTCATAATAAGATCAAAACAAGTACTCTTTCCATTCGGATTTAATAGTCGATTTGATAGTGAATGTGGAGATATTTGGTTTGCTGGGAGAATATGATAAAGGGGTTTGTAAATGAGGTGTTGTTATCTTGGGTTTGATCTTGATGTATCCTAGTATAATATCATTTGTTGACATTTGATGATTGATGGAGGGAGTTGTAAAATGACATAAAGAAAATGGGTTTGCAAGAACATGTAGGATTAGATTGAAGGGAAAGAAGGAGGGGCGTCATGTGGGGGATCACAGGGTATATGATCTTGATTTATGTAGCTGACCCCGTCCTTTTGAATAATAAGGCTTTCATTTTGTTGCAATGAAGAGTTTTCCTAGCACAATACAGGTATATAGTTAGAAGAATGTGATAAAATGACAACCATTTGGATCGTAGTGATATGCGAAAAAGTTATTCAAGATTTGGGAGGTGAGTTTCTTTCTTTGTGCTTGACCAAGGTTACATTGGATAACATAGCAATGTACTTTTAATATTCTGATGATGTATCGGTTGGATGCATTACTCCACTTTTGGTGTTTATTAAAACTTTATGATGATCTAGTGAAATTGCTTGTCATTTATGGATTCGTTTTTCTACTTTAAACCCCCCTTCATAATGGAGTGAGTATATTCCAGTAAAAGAGATTAGATTATCTTTTTCGAGTACAGAATTGTAGCCTAACAATTCTTCATCAGATATAGTATTTCTTCTTGTTTCCCGTTAGATTATCATGTGAAGCACCTAGCCATCCTGTAAAGTCCTTTGAAGTGTATTCTGTATTTCTGTTCGTTTTCTATACGAAGTACATCATAGTCCGACAACTTCAACTGGTTCTCGAATCTAATTTTCTTGAATATATAATTCATGCTTTCAGGTTGCAGAGATAATCCCAGAGATTCCAGAACGTGATTATGCTGGAACACCTTATGTCCCTATTTATGTGATGTTGCCAGTAAGTTTGATTTGTCTTTATTTTATATATCTCCGAATACTTTGTGTTTCTTTCATTGCTCAACCACCTTATTAGTCTCCCTAACCCCTAGTCCCTAGTTACACTTGCATGTAAGCTTCTATTATTTTTATCACTTAATCCTACTGTTTAATTTACCTTTAGTTGATACTTTCTCTTGTAACAGTTAAATACAATTGACATGAACTGTGAGCTGGTTAATCCACAAAACCTCATCGAGCAACTAAAAATATTAAAGTCGATTAATATTGATGGTGTTATGGTTGATTGTTGGTGGGGCATAGTTGAGGCACTTGCTCCTCAAAAATATAATTGGAGTGGTTACAAGGAACTGTTTCAAATCGTGCGTGATTTTGGACTTAAATTGCAGGTATTCTATCTTTCCATGCTCTTGTGTGGTTATGTACTATGAAGGATTTTTCAAGCTTCATTTCTGACTTTATGATACTTCATATTGGTGTTTAAGACTAGTGGAATTCTAATGGCTTGTCATGGTTACACTTCACTGCGTCACAGGTCTTTAGATACATATCATGAAGCGATATTCTGTGTGGAGTAAAATAATGATTTTTCTTTTTACATTCGATCTAGTATTGTTCTTGTGTAAACTATACTTGTGCTAGTTTGGCAAGCTTGCAATGAATTCGTTGCCATCTTAAATGATGGTTGTTTGTAAAATGAAAACTTTATCTCAGATCATGAAATGCCTATTTCCAAGAGATTAGGAGTAACTGTGTCATCTTCTGCTTATTTGGAATAATTTTTGGCTCAGGAATGTACAAAATAGAAAGACTAGTAATAAATGACACACAACCAGAAATCTTATTTAATAAAAAGGTTTTTGACTAAGTCTAGGTTTATATAACATCATTAAAGGATTTGTGTTCAGATTTTTTTTACACCTTATCATGAATTTTACTTGCAGAATCTCAAATGGTTGTTCTATTATAGGTTGTTATGTCTTTCCATGCATGTGGAGGCAATGTTGGGGATGATGTGCATATTCCTCTCCCTCATTGGATCACAGAAATCGGTCAAAGTAATCCTGATATATATTTCACGGATAAAGAAGGCAAACGCAATACTGAAAGCCTTTCTTGGGGAATAGACAAAGAGCGTGTTTTAAGAGGCCGTACAGCAGTTGAGGTATCACAATTTATGAATATTTTAATGGCAGTTTGCTTCTGTATTTGTTCATCTCTTTGTACAATACGTGCACTTTTATTCCTTTTTTAGGGTTTAGATGGAAAATATTTTTTGGTAATCTTTCTATAGCCCAAACTTAGTTACGATCTCATGGAAATTGCATTACAAAGTACTATGTTAATTAAAATACCATAGTCTATTATGAACTCCCTAGTCTGGATGGGTTTGTGAACCATATTTCTGAAATTCTTCCGGGTGACACGACAGGTTTACTATGATTACATGAGAAGCTTCCATGCGGAATTTAATGAGTTCTTTGAAGGTGGAACCATCTCTGAGATTGAGGTTGGGCTAGGTCCATGTGGGGAGCTACGTTATCCATCCTATCCTGCAAATCAGGGCTGGAAATATCCAGGCATTGGTGAATTCCAGGTAAAAACCTATCTGCATACTGTAAATAGTTTTCTGCATAGCTGCATATAGTTGAAAGTTCTCATAGATTCCAAATACTCCCCGTCCCAACAGTTTCTGAATGCTTCAACTGTTGCAACATGTGCAAGGACATATAAAAAAAAAAAAAAAAAAAAAAAAAAAAAAAAAAAAAAAAAAAAAAAAGAGAAGAAATTTAATAAATAGGATAATTCAATTCATAAATAGAATAATACAATTCATAGAGCAAAAGAAGTTGCTGCTAGGATATTCTTAAAAAGGATAATACAAAGCATGGTATATACTGCAGGAACTTGACATGAATTAAAACTTACCTTTTGCAGTGCTATGACAAATATCTAATGAAGAGTCTTCAGAAGGCAGCTGAAGTGAGGGGACATGTGTCTTGGGGCAGAGCACCTGATAATTCAGGTTCTTATAATTCTTGGCCACATAAGACAGGTTTTTTTCGTGACGGTGGTGATTATGACAGCTATTATGGTAGATTTTTCCTTAATTGGTATTCTAAGGTTCTGATTGATCATGGAGATCGTGTACTTGCCCTGGCCAACCAAGCCTTTGAAGACTTCCCTATTGCTGCAAAGGTGAGGAAGCAATGTTTTAGGCCCTGCTTTACAGGCATTTGTGATTTCAATGTGCTATCTACAGTTGAAGGTTGGAATGTTCTTTCATTACTGAAGTCAAGACTTTTGTTTGGTGTGCAGGTATTCATTGGTGGTACAAGACAGCCAGTCATGCTGCTGAGCTGACTGCTGGGTTCTACAATTCTTCCAATCGTGATGGCTATGCTCCGATTGCAGCAATGTTGAAGCAACATGAAGCTGCTCTTAACTTTACCTGTGTGGAATTACGCACAATGGACCAGCATGAGTCTTACCCAGAAGCACTAGCAGACCCTGAGGGGTTGGTTTGGCAGGTTAGCTCATATTAGACTTCAACTTTCCGCTATCAGTTGCGTGAATCTATGATTATCTAGTGAGGTCAAGTGACCTAATGAGACCATTTTGTTTTCTTCCTTTCCCCTTTTTTCTTGATAGGAATGTATGTTTTTCCTCCATTTGAGATGATGGTGAGATCATTTATGTAATTATGATCTGGTGCATTCTATCTCAGCCTTATAATTCCAGGCACGTAAACTTAGAGATGTCTTGCGAAGCCCTGCTACATTGCTGTGATTCTTTCACCTCAGCCTTCGAAATCATCCCAATGTGATTGTTTGGATCCACTTTTCTGATATTGTGTTTGACTGCAAATTTTATTATCCTTTTTTTTTTTTTTTAAGTTTTAGATTTTGAGAAATGTGGTTTGGCAGAAGCACTAAAATCATATTTTGATGACTTTACTTTTGGTCATTTTGTTTCAATCCTCTAAAGCAGCAATTCTCTTTCACAACAAGAAATCTGTAACAATTTAGACATTTGTGAAATCTTTGGAGTGTAGATCCCTAATAATTACTGGTTTATTCAGGTCCTGAATGCTGCATGGGATGTGTGCATACCAGTTGCCAGTGAGAATGCTCTTACTTGTTATGACAGAGAAGGCTATAACAAAATATTGAAAAATGCTAAGCCTCATGATGATCCTGATGGAAAGCATCTATCAGCTTTCACATATCTCAGACTTAATCCTGATTTAATGGAAGAATACAACTTCATGGAGTTTGAAAGATTTGTCAAAAGAATGCATGGTAAAATTACAAATCCCTTCACGCGCATTTCATCAGTAGATTCACGCTCACATGCACTGATCTTCCTTTTTTTTTTTTCAAATAATGTTAATAAAACGAGAACTACCATGAAATGGAGTTTGATGTTTCAAATATTTTTACAGGTGAATCAGTCCCAGATCTTAATTGCCCAAGGGAAACATCGTTACCTGAAAGTCCAGAGGATTCTCAGGAGCCGGAGCCTGAAATCAAACTTGAAGGTGTCTAAGTGGCTATTATGTAGAATAGTAAATCAATTACTGATCTTATATAGCTTCACTAGTTGATTTCACCCAAGTTGTATATCTCTATTTTTTGTATAGATCATAAACTACGTAGTTGACACTATAGGACTTGCTGAAGTGCCAAACATGTATAGTGATTTGTCACATACTTCGTACATAGTAATTTTTTTAGCTTGAATCCAATCTTTATGGGAAAAATTATAATCCCAATTCATTCTATTTTTACCATTACTTGAATTCCAGGAAGTCTCTCACATTGGTGGTGCTGAAGTTGCGTGGAAAATTTGAAATGAAATTACCCGAATCTCACTTTTTGCCAAATCTGAAGTTCCTGCAACTCCATTCTGCCGAGTTTCCAGAGAACTGCTCTATGAACAGGCTGATTTCTTCTCCTACTCTAAGATGTTTGACCTTGAATTTCAGAGAAAGTATCTATGTCTGGCAAACGTAGAACTAATGTTGTGCTCAATCTTCCCAATCTGCTTCATTTTAATTATGTGGATTACTTGGCAATACATTACAGCATGAATGTCAATACTCTTGTTGATGCTCGCATTGACATAGCGTTGGACTTAGAAAACTTAATGCGAATATCTGAGGTTTTCTGTGATTCTATGGTAGAACCCTTACATGGAGTCTCTGTCAAACATTTGTACCTCTCCGGAAAGTGCATGGAGGTAGCTCTTTTAACTCCTTTCTTATATATTCATAATCACATTGGTCAATGTAAATTCTTATCTATTTTCTTTGATGTGTGTATGTAAGCTCTCAATTGTGGTCAACCTAAGCTTCCAACCTTCTATAACCTGTCCTGCTTAAACCTGGATTGGACAAGATATGTTGACTGGAGACGTGTCCTGCCTGAACTTCTGCACAGCTCGCCCGTGCTTGAGTATCTTGTCTTTCCCGGGGTTAGTGGCCTGGATTTCTTTTGCATGTATCATTTGACATTAAAATACCAATTTGTTTGCTTTTCGTTTTGTCAACTTGTTTAGGGATTTCTGCATCGTGAAGATGATGATAATGATTATGATGACAAACACTTGTCTTTCCACTCACCTCAAGACTATTTTCATAGATTCATTTCATGGCGAGTTTGATGAAGAGCTGAAGATAACAAAGTATCTTCTCCGGAATGGGAAGGTGCTGACAAAGCTGATGTTAGGCTGGACAAGGAGATCAGAAAAAGGACACAGAGAAATAAATAAGTTGCTGAAGGTATGAAGGTTGGCCTCCGGGAAATGCTCACTTGATGTGATAATAGACTAGTCTTTGCAACCCCTCCATTGTCGTTGGTTTGTCTTTTTTTTGTCTACAACAGCTTCAATTAGTAACCAAGTGCAGGTGCTATTATGGTCTGATGACTCTGATCCTTTGAGGTTCTTGCGTCTGATGCAGGTGAACCTGAGTTTCTATTTTGTATGGATGCTAATTTTGAACTTGTGGACTAAATTGTTTTTTTTTTTTTTTTAATTGTATGCTGTTGGTATTATGAACTTCTGCATCTAGCTAGAGGCAAGCCTTAGTCTTTCGAATCTACTGTTAATAAATGATACTTCCTCCGTTTCTTTTTAGTTGACATGTTTCTTTAGTCACGTTTGCCAATGCGCTTATTCAATCATTAATATCATTAATTATCGATAAGCCAAAATTACGAAGTTGATATTTTGAAAGTATATAACGTGACGAATCTAACAAGATTCCACATGACTATATTTTTCATTACGTATAAAGCACAAAATACGGTCAAAGGGAGGTGGATGAATAGTGCTAAAGTCAAAACGTGTCAACTAAAAAGAAACGGAGGTAGTATATTGATATGAATGTCCTGTGGCTTTTGACATATGGCTTGATTCTTGTTATGTGAAGTAGAGAAGTTTTTTCCATGTTTTTGGTTCGATGGCTCCTACATGAAAGGTCTGAACAATGTGTTGAACTTGGAGGTCTGTTATGCATTCATGTGTTAAGGAAGCTGATGTGATGCGATATCTGTTCTTTCATCAGCGCTCTGATAATCCATATACAGAAAGTTTTTGTAGAGAGTAGAGATATTTAGCTTATCAAAATGTTAAGTTGTTGATCATTGCTTCATTTCATCATTAAAAGAGGTAATTCTACTCCGAATTCAAAGGAAAATTAAAATCAGAAAACCAGGTGATCTTAAAATTGTACATTCAATTAAAGATACTTTTGAGTTTTACAATATGATTAATAGTACATGAGAATAAGAGGTTCTTAGATCTTTCCACGAGGTCCGAGCTTAGGAGGTTGTTGAGGACCCCTTGTGATGGGTAGCACATCAGGAGGAGCGGTGGCACTAACGTATGTGAGCAAGGAACCACCTCCCAATATCAAAAATTTGAGCAACAATCCTCTCTTGGTGAATGGAGCTGCAAATGTCTCAAAGAATTTGCTCTGCAATAGGATGCAAAAATCATTTACATACAGCCTAATGCAATCAATTACTAGTCTTTTATAAGTTAATGTAAAGATTTCGCGTATAAAATAGTAATATGAAAGGCTGAGAAATATAAACATCTTAAATCGATCATCTCTAATACTTCTAAATCTATCACAAGAACTACTACGTATATGACATTCCGCAGTCTCATTAAAACATAGTGTAAACATTGACCAATATATTATGTAATTGATGAACAAAAACTCCTAAACCAGTTGATAGTTATTTCAAAGATAATTTTTTAAGTCTTAACACAATCGTTGCTAGTGTAATCAGGATCAAAGAACATCTAATGTATACGAAAACAGTTTATTACATACAGTGGCGGATCTTAGTCGAAAATATTAGAGGGGCTGGGATTTGAATCTTTTACCTCTCGCTCAAAACACTAATCACTATACTCCAATAATTTGCAAGTTAAAATAGGTTATTTAATTACATTAACTAATTAATTACACGAATTTACAGGGGGCCGGGCCCCAAATGGCCCCGGTGGAAGGTCTCCCTCTGATTACATCAGAATTAAGTTCTGCCTGTACTATAGAGCAATTTGCTAGTAACTGTTGTACAATAACATAGTTCTGAACTTGATGATAACTCTAAGACTATCTAATATAATTTTTCAATTTCCTTCTAGATCTAGTTTTCACAAAACCAGTTCAAATTATAATATCAACGTGACAATTAAATTATGAAAATTATGAATAGGGTCGGCAACTCTTTACTTGAACACCGATTGTGTGACACGTGAACATACATAGTAAAAAAAAAAAAAAAATTAAGAAAGTGAAAATAAACCTGAAGAGAGTTGTAAGGTGAAGGAGCATCTGATCCATAGACATCCCATTGACCAGTGGTGTTAGCTATATCTTCCAAGTCAAAGTAAACACTCTTGTCACCATACTTAGCAACCACTGCACCACTCCTGTGATGTTTTACCATAAAATTACCATTTAACATTTTTTTTTTTTACGAAAAAATTACCATTTAACATAAAGTAATCATAACTATTATTTTTATATAACTTATATTATTAATTTATTACATGGGTATTTTTATTTAGTTATCGCGTGACTAATTAGACCAAATTACATTATCAACACGACTATTAATTCGGGACAGAAAGAGTATTTACCTAGCGTTGTTGAGCTTGAAGCTCTGGCGAGCAGGCTTGATGTGAAGCTTAGTACCGGTGATGGAACTTCCAGCAAGGCCCTTGATGGTGGTGGGCTGCACGGCAGCCAAGGTTGCTAGAGAAGCCATTTAATTGGGTATGTACGTGTTTGTACCAAGTGAAGATTTTTCTTTATTTTTTTCCTCTGATTATCACTTGGCTGAAATTAGTATATAGCCAATGTTTAAATTTTTGTGGAACAGAATGAATCTAAGTTGTCCACGTGGCATTGTTGATTTTCTTGGGATAGATTTAAACTCCTACCAGGTTGTGACACTTGGACTTTGAGCTGGATAAGGCTATCTAATTTGATTCTCCTTGCTTTGGTTTGTATTTTTGCATAGGTTCTTTTAAATGAACTTAATAAAAGATTTAACTTTAAAGTTCAAGATTTGGATACCAACCGATGGTGGTTTAAACTTAAAAGCCAAAGTATTTCAAGCGCAAGAAATTAATCTCGTCCACATAATTGTCTTTTGTGACTCTATATGTCAAAAACAAAATATAGTAAAAGATTAAATATGAGGATTAATGGTCATAACATATGGACGTAAAACTAGTTAGGATAATTACTTTGACCTCTACAACTGAATTCTTTTTTTTTTAACGACCACTACAATCATTTGATATATTTGTGTTAGACATAAAACAGTAAACACAACAACAATACTAAAACAAAAACTCCCAATTCATTGCATGGTCTCCCAAATTACATATTTCTTGGGTTGAGTTGCTTGGGCTTATAAGCAACAACAGTTATGCAAAGCCATGATGAGTTCAAACATATGAATGGCTTGGGCATAAAATCGACGGTAATTAGGCTAAGCCTGAATTAAAACTTATGAATGGCTTGGGCGTAAAATCCATGGTATTAAAGCTAAGCCATGAATTAGACATTTTTATGGGTTGAAGTGCAGGGATCCAAACTAATACGAAGTATTGATCATCTCTTATACGAGTACTCTGCATATACTAATTGATGATTTCTTGACCTAGTACCAAAGATTGAGAAGTCATGTACAATTGTACAATAATCAAGCAAAGCTTGGTAGAGTTGGTGGGAACTCACCTTGTGACTTTGAAGTCACAAATTCGAGCCCCACTAACTACAAAATGTTGGGAGTAGGGGATTTCCTTACCTCCTCTTCTACTCTCAAGTGTTGACCTGCAAAGTTTTTCTTCCTCCCCCCCCCCCCCCCTCCCCTCTCTCAATTTGAGACGGTTAATAATCATGTTGGGTACTGGGCTTGAGAGGGAGTTGACCCAGATTAAAACATGTACGAGTTACAATCTGGTCGGGTCATAAACAACTCAGGATAATTGGGTAGCGGGTTAATACAGGTTCATTTGACCAAAGATATCAATTCGGGTGTCTGGATCGGGTTCGGCCAGGTCGGATCTATTTTTAAAGTTAAGTCATTCTAAATTATTGTGTTCACACAAGTCAAAATTTGAATCAGATTATTTTCGAGTCGATTTCAGATCCGGTCAAGTGTGGTTTTGATACCTCTACATTTGACCAAAGGGTCGGTTTTGATTAGTGACCGGATCATTCGATATCGGGTTGAGCCATATTGGTGCATTAACTTTGCCTATAGCCCACTACATCTAAACCTCATTCCAACCCTCAAACCAAATACCAATCCAGCCCACAACAAACACACACTTCCTCATCCTCTTCTTCATCTTCCACCCAAACAAAAAGATGAGGTAAACCCCTCATCCTCAATCCAAATTTCCAAATTCCCAACAATGTCTCTCACTTTCTCTCTCCTCAAACCCCCTCTCTCCTCATCCAAACCCACCACCCCATTCCTCCATGGCACCACCACCACCACCAAATTCTCTCTCCTCCCATCATTCTCCGCCCTCTCTCTCTCCACCCCACCACCCTCCTCCACCACATCCTCCACCTTCCCCATCATCAAAGCCATGAGATCAATGCAAGGCAAAGTCGTCTGCGCCACCAACGACAAAACCGTTAACGTCGAAGTTACTCGTCTCGCACCCCACCCCAAATACAAGCGTCGGGTCAGGATGAAGAAGAAGTACCAGGCCCATGACCCGGATAACAGGTTCAAAGTTGGTGATTGGGTTCAGCTTGAAAAGTGTCGCCCCATTAGTAAAACCAAGACTTTTCTTGCTGTTTTTCCTGAAGGTAGGCAGCTTCCTGGGCCCAGGCCCAAGCCCGTTGTTGCTGATGCTCCCAATGAACTTGGGATTCCTCTGGAATCTCAGGCAGTTGAAGGGGATAAGACTGTGTGAGTGAGTTTAGGTTTTCAATTTTGGGGTTTTAGGATGTGTTTGTATGGTGTTTTTTGGAATGCCTGACTCAAAATTTGGGGGGTTTTGGTTCAATTGTAATCATAACATTTGTATGTTTTTCTACTGTCTAAATTTAATGTAAGATTTTGTTATAATTTTTTATTTATTTTTTTGAGTAATTTACTGCAGTTTCTTTCAATGTCAAATGAGTATATAATGTTTAATGAAAGTCTAAGTACTGAATATCTTTTTTTTATATTTTTTTGGTGATAATTCTGTAGTTTTATGTTAATTTTGAATATTGCGTACTATTTTAAGTTAAAATACAAGTTTACCGAGAGTGAGGAATAGCTTAGAGCTTAATGGCCGATTCCAAAGATCAATTCTCATCACCCGCCCTTAAAATCCTATCTCATAATTGATCGAAATCATATCATATGCTATCACTCTATCAGCCTATATGTGTTTCAGTTGACAAAAAATAAAGTGAATTCAACTTTATAGGGACGGTTCTGCTTCATATCCAGATTTTGGTGATCAATCCGCGTATTTGAAACTGTCAAAGCATAGTATTTTAAAAATAAAAATGCACTGGCTTGATAACCATGTTTTGTTATGAAATATCAGTCAAAACTTGAAAAAATCAGATCACATTGCTATGTAAAGGAAACCAAGTCAAAAGCAATACATTTTCATGTTGCAAATAATCTGATCTGATCCCATCAGTGCAGATTGAAATGGAAGAAGAAGAAAGCACAGAATTGCTTGACGAATGCTGGGAGATGATCTTTGGTCGTCTTGAGCATGAAAGAGACCAAGAATCAATCAGTTTAGTCTGCAAGAGATTCCTCTCAATCACCAATTCCTTAAAAGTTAGCATAAAAATATCAGAATATACAACAATCTCAACCATCTCTAGGCTGGTGCAACGATTCCCCAACCTTAAGCAGATACGGTTCAGTGACTTCCGAGGAGACCTGAATGAAGCTGTTGTTGTAATTGCACGGTCCGGATTGGACTTGGAAGAGTTGTTGGATATGGCACACGATAGATATCAACGAGCAGTTTGGTTAGAGGAGCTGGGTTCAAACATGAAGAATCTGAAAGTACTGAGGTTTGCAGGTGGAGAGGGAGATGTTGATCTTATCAGGGTAGCAGACTCGTTCCCTCAGCTCGAGGAACTGCATATGAGGGACCGTGTTAAGGATGATGATGGTAAAATCATTGTTGCGACTGATAAAGGGATAGATTATATGTCATTGAAGCTCAAGAGATTACGAAAGATAGAGCTTTCGGATAAAATATATATTACAGATAAGTCCCTTGTTTCACTGTCAAAAAACTGTCCATTACTAGAGGAAATTGAAGTTAGTGATTGTGGTTCTGTGACCGAAGAAGGAAATTTCATTCCTTATTAACAATAGCCAAAATTTTAATTCATTATACCTATCTGGATACAAGATTGAATCATTCGGTGTCAAAGGCTCTACTAATTTCCTAACCAACTTCCAATCTCTAATGTTATCAAATGTTGAAATATCAGATGAGTTTCTTGTTTCTATAACAGAAGCAAGAATTTCTCTTTCTCGCTTGATTCTAGCCTTTTGTGAAGGCTACACGTTTAGTGGGATTTCAAGGCTCCTGCAACACTCATCTCAATCTCTAAAATCTCTATCCTTGGGGGGTGTAGAATTCCTCACAGATGAGCATATAGAGTAGTCCTATTTTCTCCAAAACTTGACATCGATTAAGCTCTGTATGTGTTCCAATCTGTCTGAATCAGCTTTTGTTATGATCACACAAATATGCCCTTGTCTACGCCATTTTGCAATGACTGGTTCAAGCCTCGGAAGAGAAGAATACATATATGATGACCTAATGAAGAAGAACCGTGCAATAAAGTACTTGGACCTATCATTTCATGAAAACTTTAGCCCTGCAGCTCTGAAAAGGCTTCTTAACATATGTCCTGAAGTGGAGAAGCTAGATCTAAGTTATTGTTTTTTCTTACTCTATGATCAACTGAATGTTCCTGATATCCTTGAGTGCAACAGGAGCCTTGTAAAATTGGATTTGACTGGACCTGATCATGTGAAAGATTACGGAAAAGACTTGGAGTTAGAGTTCTCAGTGTTAGAGGAGTTGATCATGAGTGATTCATGGATAAACGATAAATTTCTTACAAGGTTAGGAAGATTAGCCCTAGATTGATTCACCTGGATCTGGAGGGTTGCAAGAGTGTGACAGAAAAAGGGGTAAAGGAAGTGGTGAAATCGTGTAAACAACTGAGATACTTGAACATAAGTTATTGTGATAAACTGGATATCAACATAGTAGCATGGATACTGACAAACAGATCATCCCTGAGAAAACTGGTCAATTTAAAATCATATCACAAAGACCAAGTCGACGATAACCTGAAACTCTTCCTGCAGCAAGGCTGTCTTGTCCTCAAGGATCCAAACATCTTAGAACTATGAGTTGTTTAGTAGTACTATGTATAAGGTATAGTTTGAAATTGTGTTTATTGTAATAAATAAGTACACTAGTAGATTGTACTCGCAATTTACTATGTCCATGTGTTTAATTTCCGCTTTCATGGCTATGAAACTCCCATTTCTTTTATTCTGCTGTAAAATTTACCTTGCCCTGGTTTAAATTTGGGGGTAATTCTGTTGATTTTTTAGTTAGAAATGTAGTTTACACAAGAAACTAACAAGACAGGGAAATTCCAGTTGGTAGTTAAGTAACCTGGTGCTTTACAATACATGTAACAATTTAAAGGGTACAACTCTGTGAAAGAACTAAATGAGTGAACTGCAGACAATTAAAATTTAAGCAGAGACTTATAGATGACAAGTGCCAAAGTTTATGGCATGTAATACAGACCTTGAGTCTCAGTATCCTGAATAAAATCTCGGTCTCATGTACTACTCTTGTAGTGATTTTCAGCTTTGGATTCTAGACATGAACCAATATTTTTGCGCTACATTTGTATTTAAATTACCTTGAACTATGTAGACTTCTTGTTGACTTCGAATGAATTGGTGCTGCTGTCTGCAAGCTTCTTGGCATGTTTAGTTAAACTGAATCAAGATGTCGTTATTCATTAGTGATTACATAGTAGGTGTCTCTAGAGCGGACTCTTCCCCTGGTTTATGGAATATACTGGTGGTTTCTCCATTCTCTTATACTGTTATACAAGAATGATGTCCACTATACACATTTGTATGATGATGCAAGTACTCCAATGTCCGTGATGTCTTCTAGTAATTTATATTCGTTTATGTCAATATAATACCTTCTCAAAGATGGGCAAAATCTTTGTGACCACTTTGTGCTGGATTCTAAATGCATTGTTGGTGTCAAGAACAATTCGAATGTGCTTCATCAGAGGCAAGGATAGTAGGTTGGAGTTGGTATGTATTTAATCATCATAATATGTTACTAATGCATTTATGTATTTAATCATCTTTCATGAACCGCTAATGCTTTCTTGCACATGATATTGCTTGTGTGTTATTGATTGCTGCTCTGTTTCATTTTTTATCTTTTGCCAAAATTTGAGTAAATCAAATGCTTCTCAACTATAAAATAAAAAAACATATAAATTGAGGCAAATGTCTGTAGAAAATCTAATCTGTTTCGTTAGATTATATATTGCTTCTAATATGATGCCTCATATATTTCTCCCTTGTTCTGTACCTTGAAAAAGAGGCACAAATTCATGTTACAAGTTCGAAAGATCTATAAGAACTTGGGGAGATCAGATGGCAAAACAAATTGGACTGATACGCCATAAAAGCAGAGACATCAAGGGTGAATCTCTATAATTTTTTACAGCTATAGATCTCTACCTAATTACAGGAAATCTGAGTATAGCTCATCCATCCTCGCATTCCAAGCTTGTCTTAATTTTCCCAAGTATGCATGCTATAACTGAGCTAACTGGCTCTACGGATTCCACCGTGATTTTTGCTGCAGGAGAGCTATTTGTGACTACTTGTAAAGCTATTGTGAGCAAAGACCCTCCTTCGGAGCTTCTCTCTTCTTGCCTAGATGTGAGCACAAGGGGTCTTGACTCCGATCCATCTGGAAGGATTGAAAATCCAGAAGGCAAAACCGCTACGTTGCCCGAGTCACAGCCTGTCATGACTGACTGCAGGCCTGATATTTCCACAGGGGCATAGACCACCATAGATTCATAAGCATTTGTGCTACTATCTTGGAGTACCCAGTTCATGTTTTCCTTAGACTTCATTGTCTGACATCAAAGTGCAGAGGATAGTGTCACATATGAAGACAAACATGTCAAATACAAAGTTCTATTATTACACAAAACAGGAAATCAAAGTTACCTGAATGCTCACTGAATTGCCTCGATCCTGCCCTTTTGCTAAGTTTGCAATTGACTGTACTTGACCTCCGTTTGCCATTACATCCCACTGCATTGAAATGCAAGAATATTTCAGGAAGTTAATCGCGAAATTTTGGACAACAAATGTTTTATAGTGTGTTGAACCTCATGCCGGCGTGAGTCATCTCTTAAGAAATCAAATAGAACACTGGGAGATACAGGAAGCCACACAGATGAGACGGCACATAGGATAACTCCAATAGGTTCACAGGGATCATTCAAGTTTTTTCGCGATGATACTCTAACATCTTCGCCTGTTTTAGTTGTGATCTTGGTCCATGAGTTGGAAGTGGATGCTCCTAGAGCTCGGCAGAAGCTCCATGTCATTCTCTGAGCCAACTTTAGTATGCTCTTTCTCCCAGCTAATGTGCCAACACCTACAACCAGATAATGATATTACTCTACTTGCCTTAACATTAAAAAATGATCTAATTTTTTGGAGAAATTTCTAATGTACCACTTGAATCCTTAGTAGGAACATTAGTAGCCATGAAGAAAACCAGGCGTTCGCATTGAAGTTGCAGAGTAGCCATCCAATGCTTTGCACCAAAGGCTAGGCCACTGCTAACTATGGTTCTGTACAGGGAATGGACCGCGCTCTTTTGGCATTCCACATGCTCTACCCAAGTAACCTAATAATCATATTAACACTTTAGTTAAACTCGTGTTTTGTATAATTAGTTTGGACTATCAAAATTCTTAAAACTAAACATCTTTTGTATGTATGTGCACCTTGCAATGGCCATTTGATTTATCTTCTATGATGCATCCAGAAGACCGTTTTCTACACTTTATTAGTGAAGCATCAATGTTATCTTCAAGATTGTCTATGGACACATCAACAATCGCCCACTGCTCGGGGCTCAATTGCTTGCAACATCGTACAAAGTACACCTCTCTTGTAGGAACCATTGGTGTCAACATTTGCAACTCAGCATACATCTGCATAGAATGTACTAAAATAAACTATATTGTCTAAACAATGTTGTGAAATTTTGCACAGTAGATAATTACATGATTCTTCTTATCTTCTATGAGTCCTTGTTATTTTAACCTTAAAAATAATAGAATAATGAGTTGGTTTATATAACGGCTAACAAGTTCAGATAAGGGCCGATATGTTCAAATAGTTCATACAAGGATAATAGTTCCAATAAGGGCTAATACTTTCATATAAGGATCGAGAAGTGTATATAGATGAAGCCTAGAACCCATATTCAACCTCGTGATACTTAAATTCAGCAAGACACTGTGACATCTAAGTCTGATTACAACAAGGTTCCAACTTAACAAAAAAAACGTATGTAAATTTAATGAAGTCAAAGAGTGTAATCATGAATCATTTTTATATAGTACTATGTACTACCTACATTTGGTGCAACATGAAACTATTGTTTGATTGATATATGCAACATTGCTTCAAGAGTAATTTCGCAAAAGCTATTTCACAAATTGGGAACAAAATGCTCTTGACTTATTCGTTAAAATCATCAATTATAGCTAAAATGTCAAATAAAAGGTCTTTTTGACATTGAGTTGGGTGGTAGTGATGAGAAAAAGGTTGAATCTGTTAAATTAGGGTGTATTCTATGTGAAAATGATTATGTTTTTGTTGCACCCTACTTTTAGGAAAAAAAAAAAAAAAAAAAAAAAAAGAGCACCTGAAATTTCCTCAACTACACTAAGAAAGAGCCAAAAACTCGTACGTTCTAATCATTCTAATCACAATGCAATTTATAGTCAATGTTTAATAATGATGACTACTTACCAACTGAACTGCACCGTCTCTATTGAGACCTTCACCATTGCAGATGACATCCACCAAAGCCGCCTTGGAAACCAAGCATGGGAATATCTCCTTCCATTGATTCTACGAAAAAAATACAAATTCATTAAGGATCAGTATCCTCTACAATAACAAGGTGTTCTAGTACATAAGCAACAAACACTAACAAAAGAAAGCCAAATTGTTTTTTAAGTCTAGAGTTACCACATCCATGAAGCTTTGAACTAGTCTAGGAAGATCCACGAAAACAACTCGACTTTCCCTTGAGGCCTCTATTGATCTTCGAGGCTTTACACCATCACTTGAGATCTCCACAGAAAACTCTTTGATATACTCATCGTAGTTTAGTATTTCTCGGTCAGTCTCCACACTTTTCAACCACAATGGCTCCCCTAACGTCGCCATCTTTTTTAGTTCTTCCAATGATTTATCCACAGCATCCATAATCTTTGACTTGTCAATGCCAAAGACCCCAGTGTACAAATCTAAAGAGCTTCTACTATCTTGATCATTTGAAGTCGAACATGAAGCTGTAGGAGAGACTCTTCCTGGTGGGTATTTGCCCACCACTGCTCGAAGTTTCTCAACCTATATAACATGAAAGAACAGATAAAATTAAGTTTTCTTTGTTTTTATTTTTAGAGTGAAAAGGTTTCAAGTGAAATAATTATACCTCAGCTTTAAGTCTAGCATTTTCGAGTTTTAACTGCTGCTGATCATCAGCTGTTGCAGTATTGTCTCTACTAGTAGTAGCAAATCCGCAGTTGGGGCAAGAAGATTTATGTGTGTTATCTCTCAAGGACTTGTTCTCCTCTTTTAGCTTTTCTAGCTCCGTTTTCAGTAAGGAATTTTCATGGCGCTCTTGTATAGCCTGATACATAAGAAGCATGCACGTACGTAAGATGCACTGTAACGTTACACATTCCATTCAAAATTAATAGTTATGTATGTTAGAGGTTAAGACAATGTAACAACTGTTTTAGATGGATGGATTATAGACATTAAGTAAAGATTACCTTAATTTGAGTTCGACGATTTTGAAACCAAAATTTGACTTGCCTAGGATGAAGGCCTAATTGTTTGCTAAGTTGTTGCCTTTGCTTCTCATCTGGATGTGGTGACTCTTTAAACAATCTGCATTATTGTGTGTATTACTTATATTGCAATACCAAGTACAACTTCAAATAATGCAACAAACTAAATTGAAGTACGTAAAACATTATTTTTCGGATATTTTGATTTTTACCACCTTCCAATAACGACTTTGTCGAATTTACCACCTCCATAAAAAAAAGATTTACTTTACCACCTCATAAAAAAATAAAACATCAGTTTTACCACCAATCACCTCCAACTAACGGATTCCGTCCATAAATCCGTTAGTGGGGCCTACTTTGCACACGTGTCGCTATATTATTGGGTAAGTTTTAAAAAAAATTAAAAAAAAACAAAAAAAAAATTAAAAACAAAAAAAAAATTAAAAATAAAAAAAAATTAAATCCGGCAGCCCCACCTCCCCTACCCAATTCCGGCAGCCCCACCTCCCCTACCCAATTCCGACCACCATCTCCGATTCCGACCACCCCCTCCCTCTCCCTCCCCGTTTCCGACCAGCCCTTCCCTCTCCCTCCCCAATTCGGACCACCCCATCCCTCTCCCTCCCCGATTCCGACCACCCCTTCCCTCTCCCTCCCCGATTCCGACCACCCCTTCCCTCTCCCTCCCCGATTCCGACCAGCCCTTCCCTCTCCCTCCCCGATTCGGACCACCCCATCCCTCTCCCTCCCCGATTCCGACCACCCCCTCCCTCTCCCTCCCCGTTTCCGACCAGCCCTTCCCTCTCCCTCCCCGATTCGGACCACCCCATCCCTCTCCCTCCCCGTTTCCGACCAGCCCCTCCCTTCCCCTGCCCGTTTACGACCAGCCCCTCCCTTCCCCTAGCCACCACCTAACAGCTACGACCAACCCCACCACCATCCAAACCCAGACGCGAAACCACCGCGACCCGAAACCACCACCACCCAGACGCGAAACCCACACGAAATTCCGACCAACCGAGGTAGTTGATTTCGTTGCTGGTTGGTTGACATGGAAGATCGGGGAAGATGAAGAAGAAACGTTCAAAATGTGGGCCCTACTAACGGATTCATGGATGGAATCCGTTAGTTGGTGGTAAAATCGATTTTTTGGAAATTTTGGTGGTGGTAAAGTAAATCTTTTTTTTATGGAGGTGGTAAATTTGACAAAGTCGTTATTGGAAGGTGGTAAAAATCAAAATATCCTTATTTTTCGCTAAATTAAGGGTCATTTGTATTACTTACTCCATGTTAGTTACATACAAAATTGTAATTTGAATAAATAAATTGTTTTCATCTACTGATAAGTTGCAAGTGCAAACAATTTAAACATACTAGATTATAAATTAGACCTTGAAAAATTCAAATCGGAACACCTTATTTAAAGTAGAGTAGTCTACGTAATATGATTCATATCATACTTAGCTTGCATGTTATTGGGGAACAAAATCGAATGGGAATTGTAGTTGATGATATAATCACGGATCTACAAGTTAATTTGATGATTAGTGCAATTTGTTTCATTAATTTAGGTTTTGGGAGGACCTATGCAATCATAAGAAGATAAAAAGATTTGTGGGACTGGACTAACTTGAGAGATCAAATGTTTTCAAAAAAAAAAAAAAAAAAAAATTGAGAGATCAAATTAGGAAAGGAAAAAAAAAAGAAGTATAATGAGTGCACTTAAAACAATATTATCATGATTTTCACACTAAAAAGGTTGTCTGATGATCAATGGGACTTTTGTGCAAGATGAAATAAGGGAAAAAAAAATTATAAAAACTCTGAAAAATATATAGCCTTATCTGTGCTTACACTAAAAATAAATAAATATAAGAAATTTTATTTGACATAAATATTACGAGTAATTACTAAAGATAGTATTTCCTCCGTACCACTTTAATAGGCCAGATATTATTTTGAAAGTCCTAGAAATAACGCGTTTCTCAACAATTGTATAAATAAATCAATGGTAATTATGATAATTCAAACTGTATCCTTGAAAATGATCTAGAACTAAATGTGACCTATTCATAAGAGAAACCAAGTACTAATACCTCGGTGTAAAGCATTCAATTCTTAAATTCTACTGTAATAAACAGTACCGTACTCAATTGATACTGATAGTTTGATAGATTAGTCTCTAATTAAAAATAAATTATTAAACCTTTTGGTAGATTAGACATTCGACTGGTATATCTACCCAATTAATTACTGTGCTACAGCAGAAATTAAATTTCAATAGTAGTTTGACTAGTTTCTTTATTTAAAAAAATAAAAAAATAAAAAAAAATAAAATTGGGCCACAACCAAAGACTAGCTAAAGTTACATAAACTTAAAAATAAAATTAAGTAGAAACTTTAAACCATATAATTCATAATTATAATAATAATGTATAAAAAAATATGAAATATATAATACGGAGTATAATTTTTTAAATTAGTATAAAATATTGATTTATATATTGTGATAATATCACACATAAAACCGTGATTGACAGGATTAAGACCTTGTTGAATACACAATTTAAATTATTAAGAAAAATTAAGTTCGTATAAAGGTTAACAAGTTTAGTTATCTTCCGACTATGCTAAGCATTAAGAAACATTGATTCTTCCCCAACGATTAATTTCATTCTGATGTGTACATAAATTGCAACATGATGATAAATAATTGCTAGAAATTTAGAATCTAGATTCCGAGGAAATAGCTTTTCACGAGTGGAAGAATAAAGAGCTACCAGACAACAAAGATAAATAAAAAGGGCAATAAACAAAGTGCAAGTAGAAATTTTCCAATAATCCAATTATAACTTCGACTTTTTTTCTTTTTGTACTTCAAAATTATGATGAAGTACTTAAGAAATTTCCTTGATCGTAGTTGCATAATAATTCAATACAATAACTAACTTATAATTAAAGTTAGCTAGTAAATTACCTAATTAGTGTTTTAGCACGCAATTAGTAATTAGCTAGCTAGCTAGAGGCTAATCACTAGCTTAATCAAGAGTTAGAGACAAAGCATGAACGTGTACGTTTTTGAATTTGGACCACTTTTTTTTGTTCTTTTTTCATTCTATATTATAACACGTTTTTTTAGATAGAGAAAATAATTACAAAATAAACACATAAATTAGAAGAAAAAATAAATTACATATTGTTTCTTACAATAATTTAGGAGTATGAAAATATTATCTTGAAACAACTGTTTCCCAAAATTTAATGATGTTAAACTATAAGAGTAAAGAGAATATTCTAATAGTGGAGTACTTTCGGAATATATAAATTGGTTTAAATACAAGTTAATATATTATTGAATTTAATAGTGTTAAATTGTTAAATTCACTACTTACTCCTACAATGCAATAAATTCCAAATATTTAGAAAACGTACCACAGAGTAGTACTTTAGAATAGAAAATGTACAATTGGAGTATTATACTGTATATGTATGTTATATACGGAGTAATAATTAATGATTACGATGAAAAAGAGTACCATAACAACTTAATTTCTTTCCATGATGTAGAGAGAAGATTCATAACGACAAATAATATAAATGTGATTAATCTTATACTCCGTATTTAGAGTACTACGCGCACGTATTTTAATTGATAAAAGGTAGTTAGCAATTACACGAAAAAAGTATCATGATTCATGTTACACTAGATTAACATTTTAATGTTTTTAACAAATGAACTTGCTTCCAAAGGTTAGGTAAGGGGGAATAGCATTTAATTTATTTATTGCCAAATAAAATTATTTTGAGGATATAAATTACAAAACGTGGAAAAAAATTAGGCATTACACCATTAAATTTGATGAGGAAAGGAAAAGGCTATTGTGTGGGGTATATATATATATATATATATATATATATATATATATATATATATATATATATATATATATATATATATTAGTACTTATTAATTACAGCCAACGAAAAACATTAACTACTTACTTTTTCGCAATTAATTAATTGTGATTTGTAGCCCTGTAAAAAATGACGATAAAATCTTTTCATTATTATTATTATTATTATTATTATTATTATTATTACTCCGTATTATTGAGTAGTAATATTCTAATTAGTGATTTCTCAACAAGTATTCACAAGAGCAAGATCAAATCAAAGATCAAAAAAGGTAGATTTTGCAGATTTTATTTTCAACACGAACATAAAAACGTCGCCGGCCATGCACAGACTTACCTTAATAAATTTTACGTCACTTTCACCAACCCACCCCTCCTCGGAAAAGACAACAACGACTAACTTACTAATTAAGCGATACAACTCTCTTACAATCCTCGTCTCAAAACACCAAGAAAAAGAAATCATTTTAACTAGGTGCGGAGTATACCTTTTAACTTCTAATCTTTTTCATTTAAACTCAAAACTTAATAATTGTATCAGCCAATCCATACAAGTCTCTCACAATCCTTATTAGAGTAGAGAACTTTACGAATGGACATAAGATGTAACTTTCTCACAACCCTCAAAATTGATTTTAAAGGACAAAAATAACAAATATATACTCGTAAATTTTATTGAGTATATATATATATATTATTTTATCGATTTGTAGTATAAACGGTTGCACTAGATATTTTATAATTTTATGACCTTCCCTAGTCAACTCGCACTATTTAACAATAAATAAAACAAATTAACAATAGTAGTGGTGGATCATCATAAATTAATTACCATAACCAAAAAAAAAAACAGTTAAAGGAGAATGAACATACGCTTCCATTTCACGAATTTGCTCAGTAGTATGACGATGATATTTCTTCCTCTTCTTTTTCTTCCCTTTATCATCACCACCATCACCATCGCCGTCGTCATCGTCGTCATCATTAGCATTAATCATAAAATCATCCTCCGACCTCGAACGAGCGGGGCCGGAGTTCTCACTACTAATCTCAACCGTATCTTCTCGCCTTCCACCACCGCTCCCCTCTTCACCCTCCTCCACTTCCGTACTCTTCGCTTTAGCTGTTGCATCTCCTGCGCCTCGAAAAATCCCAGCCTTACATCAACGGAATAAATAATATCAGTAAAAAAAAAAAAGTGTTAAGTTAATAAGTACAATAATTATAGTGATATAAAAAATAATTTGATAATAGAAATGAAAAGAAGAGAGGATTATGGTAATTATTACAAGGGAAAGGGAGAGAGCAGGGGAAGAGAAGAAGTCTTTAGGGAATTGGGAATTTGGGGGATTGTTAGACATATCGACGCCCATTTGCGACGAAAAATGAAGAAATAATAAGCAATTTTGTAATTGAAGGTTTTATTTATTTGGTTATGAAATTTGGAGAGAGAGAAAGAAGAGAGGACGTGCAGATGAGGGGGGGAGGGGGAAGTAGGGTCGGGTAGAGTTAAGGATATAAAAACAAAAGAAGGTTTTAGAGAGAGAATGTGGGCTGGTAGAGGTTGACTGGTAGCAATTGAGGGAGCAGCTTTGAGAATTGAGATGAGAGAGAAAATGATGAAGAAGGGTTGGATTATGAGTTTAAGTGATAATTGCAATTTCTTTGGAGAGATTGGATGGTGGATTGGTGGTAAAAGGTGGAAGGAGCCCTCAGATTAACATTTTAATTTATCTGCTCTCATAATTTTATGCATTGATTTTTGTGTTTTTATATTATTTGACTTTTATTATTTAGAAAATAAAAAAAAAATGTTATATTGTGAAAAGAGATATATTTACAGATTTATCACAGAAATCAACATAGATTTTTCCTGATGGTAAATGGTAATTTGTCAAACCATTTGGGCATGGGGTCGGTATGGGTTGGGTATCTTGGGTATAAAAAATGGCGTGATTCAAACATAATCTATACGTGACACAAGTGATACACCGACGGAGTGATAGATTATAATTCATGGGTCTTGTTTGGCAATTGGCTGTTGGTTGTTTAACTAGGCTTGTTTGTAGTGGATGTTTAACCATTTGTTGTATGTACATATGTTTGGTCAATTCAACTATTAGATGTTGGCTGTAACTATGCAAAATGACTTTAAAAGATATTATTATGTGTTTTTATTCATTTATTATCAGTATTATTAAATTACTAGTTACTGATTTTTAATTATTAATTATTAATTATTAATTCTTAATTATTAATTATTCATTATTAATAACTAATAATTGATTACTAATTATTAATAACTAATTACTAATTATTAATTATTAATTATTAATTATAACTGTTAATTATTAATTACTTATTAATTGTTTATTATTATTTATTATTTATTTATTATTAAGTATTAATTAATTAAGGATAAAGAAGTAATTTGTTTATTGAAAAGCCAAAACCAATGGCAGAAAAGCCATTTATCAAAATCAAAAATCAGCCAAAAGCCATTTACCAAACAAGCTCATAACCTTATCTCATGGGAGTTATGGGGTCTTGATGGATATTATTATCAAAATTTGGCATGGTTGCGAGTGATTAGTCTACGTGTGTGTTGAATTGCATATATTTTTAAAAAGGTCCATACTGATACATATGGCTGCACACATCGTGGCATTTGTGTCAAGTCATACATGAGCTATGTTTGTAAAATATTGGCACGAGTGTGGCATGATACAACCTAACTTTTTTTCTCAACGTAGCTTGTTTTTATTTCACTACGCTGAGCTACCTTCGATGGGTTGGGGGGTCGCGTCCTCTGAATTTAAATTGGTTTAGATGGCATATGCAAAGTCTCGGTGTTGTCAAAAAAAAAAAAAAGTCTTGGTGTTGTTAATAAGGCTTTTCGGGGCAATCATGCACTAAGGGCCTGTTCTCTTACGTTGAAATTCAGTTCAGTTCAGCTGAGTTCAGTTCAGTTCAGTTCAATTCAGCTCAATTCAGTTCAGTTCAGTTCAGCTCCTAATTTCCTTCTCTTATAAAATATTCATTTCAGTTCAGTTCAATTCAATTCAGTTCAGCTGAGTTCAGTTCAGTTCAGTTCAGTTCAGCTGAGTTCAGTCAATGAGAACAGGCCCTAAGACTCTATCAACAATAGGGGGAACTAAATAAACTCTATCGTCCAAATGACTCTGATTTTTTTCCTCTTTTGGTAGTTCAATCACTTTGAAAGTTAGTTACATGATAATTGACCCAGCTAAATTTACATGGCTTAAACTAAAATATAATAATACACAAGCAGCAAAAAAAAAAAAAAAAATAAATAAATAAAAATAAAAAATAAAAAATAAAACTAAATATGATAAAATAAATTCTGATAAAAATATAAATTCGAAAAAATAACATAAGTTCATCTTATATTAAATAATTTTAGATAAACTATTAATTTTGTTCTTCTCCTCTTCTCTCTTCCTCTCTTCTAGGGTTTTCTAGTTTTTTTGACCGTTTTGGGCAGAAATAGTTTAATTTCTTTGAAAATTAGACTATTTACGACCCATTTCCCTTAATTTTCTTTAGTTTTGCATTTAAGTTTCAATAAATCTACAAGAGTAGTGTAGATGTTCTTTCGTCTCCTTGTGGTGGAGTGTCTCCATGCGGTGGAGCCATTAGTTTTTGTTAGTTTAATTGATTATTTTTTTAAGGTTCTTTTGTGTGTTAGGGTTAATTAAAAAAAAGGTGATTATCTTTTGCCCTATTAGTTCATTTATAAAGATTTGTTCAGAATCGCAATGGTTTTCGAATCTTTAGATACATTCAAGTGAATTAGATAAAAATATCCTTACGACTACAGTAAATCGTTAGACCGTCTCTCCAAAAAAGTTATATATTTCAGCGACGTGTGTGAGAGATGTACCACGATACAAGATCTATTCAACGATCGTAGTTTCTATGAAGGAAACCCTTATTTAATTCAATTTTATGTATTTGTTAATTTAAATTTCATTTGTAAGTACCGTATGACTTTTTATTAATTAATGGATTTGTTTTAAAAAAAAGAAGTAGATAGATGAAAAGGCTTATGCTAACAATTAGACATAGAAATAATACCGGTGATCGGGTGATGCTCAACATTAAATGTTTGATTTGATGTAGTATTTGTTTCATGACGTTTGTATTATTATATGATTGTTTGTTTGTATATAAAAGTCATTTGTTTTAACTGTTTATGTTCTTCACTTCATATTCCTAAAAATAAAATAAAAATTGCTATTGAGTTCACTTCAATTTCCCGTTTATGTTGACTTGTGTCGGCTTGGTTTTGTGTCCATTATTTTAGATGAAGGAGTACCAATGGATTTGGACTACACTTGTTTTACGGAATTAATATTTGACAATTGACACATCATGTTCCGGGAAACCACAAAATCAAAGATGAAATAGTAACATTAGTAAGAGTAATATTATTACGGAGAACCTTTGTTTTCCTGATTTTTACTCATTTTTCGTGTTTATCTATTTTCTTTTTAATTTATTCCAACATTCTTTTTCTTATGAAATAAGGGAGTTATTACCTTGAATAAAAGACATTCAACATTTACAATCATCTTGCACTTACGTTATTTTTTGTAAATTTCGAGCTCAATTTGGGTTTTTAGGGGATAAAATGGCCTCTAAAACCTTAACGAAATATTTTTCGACTCGCAAATTAAGGAAAAAATTGAATTGGGTTACAATTTACAATTTATTAACACTTTTGGGTTGCAATTTGCAATTTTTTTTTAAATGGCTACAATTTACAAACTACAAATTTTAAATGACTGCAATTTACAATTTTCCGGTTATTACAAAACAAGCAAAGGATTACTATTATTATTATTATTATTATTATTATTATTATTATTATTATTATTATTATTATTATATCAAAAATCAAAACCTACAGAGTCAATCAATCTACAAGAAATTGGTGGGGAGCCGAGATACAATCTTGGCCCCCACCCCTCTAGCTATAGCGAACCCTATCCTGCTGAAGATGTGAGCAGTTGCACGAGCACCAATATCCTGAGTCTATTATTATTATTATTATTATTACTATTACGTCCCTTTAAAAAATATTAATATTACGAGTATTATTAAATTCATTAACTTCTTGTACATATAATATATTGTCTTGCTAGTTTTACGGATGAAACCTGAAGTTTTTCATTGGCAACCTTAACGAGAAAAAGGCGAAAAGCCAATCAATCGCTTTAGGCTTTAGCCGAGCCAAGCTAGCTAACAACGCCAAATAAAAGCAGCACAAAAAAGGGCCAAAAGAAAAAGAAAAAAACATCAAGTCAAAACTAAAGTCTTAAAAAAGTTTCAACTCCATTAATGCTACAAACAAGCATTCTCCAATAAGATGATTTTATTTTTTTAAAATACACAAATGGTGAAAATGAGACACTGTGTCTTTTTGTCATTAATTGGGCTCTAAGAATCTCAAGTATTTAATGGATTTAGCTCCAAAGCTTTTCATGTGTTCCAGGGGACCTGCATAACCATTATAATATATATATATATATATAATTGAAATCACGTGAGAACCAAGGTGAATAATGGGAAGTAGGAACTAATCTCAGCCATTAATCGCACTCCATTTAATGGCTCACATCGCACCCGCTCTCATTAATGGCATTCTCGTAATTTCGCTGTTTTCAAACTTTTTTCCAGTTTTTTTTAACTTTTAAGGCAATTTCATTTACGTTAAGACTGATTTCATTTACTTTTACTAAATTTTCATTTACTTTTGAGAAATGAAACTGGAAACTACTTTATAAAGTTAAAATATTACAAAAATGTCATTAATGACACGGGAAGCATGTGAGCCGTCCGATTACATGATCTAAGGGCCTAGATTAGTTCCTATTTCTTATTTTACCCTTGGTTCTCATTGTAACTTGGTTATATATATATATATATATATATATATATATATATATATATATATATTATTTATATATATTATTATTATTATTATGGAGTACTAATAAAATGTACATGTACTAATGCACGAGATATGTATTATACATAATGATATAAAATTTGTTAAAAAAAAAAAATTTAATGTGAAAGATGCTTGTCTTATTCTTTTTTCTTATATATATATATACATATATATATATATATATATATATATATATATTGTAATAATAAAAATAATTATGAATTACCACGTATTGAACTGGTTAGAATAGTTCAGGAAGATACTAAATTTGGAAGTTTTTTTAAGGAAAAATATAGAGTGCATAAATTTTAAGTATCGGATTTTATTTAGAGGTTCATGGTTGAAAGTTGGGAAAAAAAGTTGTGCAGTGATTACACACTTCGTGGATTATTATTGTTGTTGTTGTTAATTATTATTATTATTATCATCTCTCAAAAACAAAAGTCATACAACCTACAATAAATTAGTGAGAACCCGAGATACAATCTGGGGCTCCTACTCCTCTAGTTATAGCAAAGCCTACCCCAGTGAAAATATGAACTGCCGCACGAGCCCCAATGTCTTGCATCGTCGAGAACCTCTGAACCCGCTTCAGCAACACAACAGCCTCTTTCTCTAATATCCCAAGAAAAGAAAAGGAAAAGGGGATGAAACCATATCCAGCCTGACAACGAGCGTCATACTTAACCTGCTTCCGATGAGCCGCATCAGCCACAACCCGTCCAGGAACAAAGTCAGCTAACCCTGTCTGTGTCAAAGGAGAAGACCCTATGAAGTCGACACATACATCACGACCACGGTCCCATGAATAAAGTAACACATCGGCAGGTCTGAAGGCTCCGTCATTCCCTCCAGACAATCTTATATCAACCTCCTTTCTTGTTGAAATCCCAAATCTGTAGCAAATATCAACAAGGGTATCCCGAACAACATTATGCCGATGCTTAATACCCACAATACCAGCACACGACACCGCGTGGTCGCCGAAAATATCCCCAGTAAAACCCCGAGAACAAGCAGAGCATGGCGTCGAAACAGAGAACAATGGAACACCCATTCGGTAGCACAGCACACATCGGTATGTCTTCGCGTTCATCGTCTGACCCAACCCAGAAATAGGGAAAAAAAATTAGTGGACACATCGGTATTATTATTATTATTATTATTATTATTATTATTATTATTATTATTATTATTATTATAGACAAAGTCATACAACCTACAAAAAATTAGTGGGAAAAAAAATTGTGTAGTTATTACACACTTTGTTATTATTATTATTATTATTATTATTATTATTAAATATTAATTATTATTATAACTTATAAATTATAATTATTAATTAATATTAATTAATATTAATTATTATTATTATTATTATTTTTAAGCAGAGCATAATAGATTTTAGCATAGTAGAGCAGAGCGGAACAACTTAAAAGAACCGGGCCTAAGTTCGTTGGAATAAACAAAAGAGAATAATGATTTAATTATTTTGAAATAAAAGGAGTAGTTTTCACTAAAAATTAATTATAATGTGTAAAAATAAGTATTGTCTAGTAAAAATTGATCTAAATTAGTCAAAATTAAGATCTATTGTACTTAATAAACTAATTACTATTTTTTTTTGGTGTAAAAAGAGTTGCAAGGGCAAGACAAAATTTGATACCACCCTACCAGGTCTTAGGTACTAATATATTGCCCCTAATACTTAAACCAAATAAGCTAATTGACATTTAAATAATACTCCGTATAATATTTTTTTTATCAATAAAAATAATTTTTAATCAGTAATAAAATAATGTCAATAAAATTGAGGAAATTCATATAACCTTAAGAAAAAATAAGGTAATTTAAGTAAATAGACTAAAGAGATAGCCTTATACATAATTTTGTAATTATGAAAGTTTATTTAATTTGGTAGGGAACGAATCGCATTAAATTTATCACTAACCATAAAATTAATTTGATTTAACATTATTATAATCAATACTTGTATAACTTGGATGGAGCTCATAAGTACTCTGTATTAAATACTTCGTATAAACTTCTTCCTTCGATCGGTTTCTTTTTATTTTACTGTATATTTTATATTTTTCTTTTAATGTTCTTATTGTAAATATGCATGGGTGTCATTTACTATACCAACGCACTCCATTTTTTAACATAATTGTCTATCATTATACATTTAGTAAGAGTTATAAAGTTCTCACCAAAATTATATATATATATATATATATATATATATATATATATAGAGAGAGAGAGAGAGAGAGAGAGAGAGTAAGAGTTATACATGGTTGACGTTGAGCGTTTTTGGCAAAATATAGCTGTGAAGGTAGATGTTAGCTGTGATAGTAGTTATTAGATATCAGCCCGTTTTCAACATCTACGACCTCTAATCTTTAAAAGGTAATGTTTCTAACTTTTGATAAAAGTTATCTCTACCATTAAACACTACTTGTAGCACTACATTGTCAAACACTTATATTCTTTTATTAAGTCTGATTTGGTCAAACCACTAAAAGATACCTAAAAGCTACTGCCGAACACACTCGTTGTTAAAAAATATCTATTAAGATGAATAATATCATGCGTGACTATAATTTTTCTTATATTTTAGAAACAATATAGATGATTTAATAATTTGTGAATAGTAGTAAGATTCTAACAAAAACAATAAAAAAAAATGGAGCAAGTGTATGTTAAATCTTAATCCAACCTACCTAACTATACTATTATAAGCAAGTCATACGCTCAACACAAGTACTACATCCGTTTTATAAAATCTGCAACATTTTTCAAAAACGAAAGCTACACATTATCTGCAACAAACTAAAAGTTTCCTCTTTTAGTAAATTTTTTTAATAAAATTACCACCATACCCTTACTTAATTTTACTTAACTTCAACAAACCACATATTAACTTATTAACCCAAATTAATTTATCCCCAATTAAAACCCCAACCCACATTCTCTCTCCTCCCTGACAACCACCTCCACCACCAACATCACCTAAATTTTCTCTCTCCTCCCTCTCAACCACCAACAATACTTTTCTCTCTCTTCTCCCTCTTCTCTCACCACGCCAGCCGTTCTCATCATAGCCACCGGTTCTCATCGATTCACCACCCTTTCTCATCGATTCGCTGCCCATTCTCTTCTCCCTTTCCCCTTTTCAAAGTTTTCAATTCGCAATTAATTTGGGTAGGATTCGATAATTTTTTGTAACCAATAAGGTTGAGGTCTTCGTGGTTGTGCATTTTCGATCTTTGTGGTGGTAAGGTAGGTTTTAGATCTAAGTGGTGGTGAGGTGGGGTTTCGATTCGTTGGTGGTGGTGAGTTATGGTTTTGATTAGTTGGTGTTGGTTGGTGACTGGTGATGTTGGTTAGTTTTCGGTTCGTTGGTGCTGGCTGGTGACGGCGTTGCGGTTTGTTTGGTGGTGGCTGGTGATGTGGGGTTTTGGTTGGTGGTGACGAGGTGGGGTTTCTATTTTAGGGGTAGTAATGTGGGGTTTCAAATCTTGGTGGTGATGAGACCGTGAAAGGTTGGTTACTGGGTGGGGTGTTGCTGGTGGTGTGAGTTGGTTGGGTGGGTTTTGGGTGGTTGTGGTAAGGTGGGTGGTTGTGGTTACAAGGTGGGTGAGGTGGATTTTGGGCATGTTTCAAAGCTTGTGGTGGTGACAGGGTGGGTATATGGTGGTTAAGGTGGCGTGGGTGTTTGTGTGGTGGTTGTGCAGCCGATTGGTGTTGCTGGTGGAGTATATGGGTGTTGGCGGTGGTGAACTGGTGGAGTTCTCTTTCTCTCTCATCCAATTAATCACATGCCCCTCTATTTCCTAATCTATGTTAAAGAAATTTTGTCTTGGGAATTATGCAAGCTAGTTTGTTGCACATTTTATGAAACGGATGTAGTATATAATACCGTAGTTACCAAGCATAGTTTGGTCTAGTAGTAAGGTTTGCATTTCACAACCATGAGGTTGCGGGATTAAACCCCACTAAAGGCACTTTGGGGTAGGCCGGGATTCCCTTACCCTTCCCCCCACTCCTAAAGTGCCTACTCCGCTAACCTAGGCCGAGAGGACCTGTGAGAGGTTCTGATTCAATAGGACCCTTCTCCTTACCAAAAAAAATTACTGTAGTACTTCTGTATATATTATTTTCAATTATATAAATTCTTGCTATTTTTTATTAAGTTGGTCCCTCGAAAATTTAATTAGTTGCTTTTCTCAAGTACCAAAAATTATGAACCACAGAGAATACAAACAACAAACCTATAGAAATGGTTATAATAAGCCCACGAAATACATGCATGAAAAATTAGGTCTAGATCCAATTGTTGTATTAGCAATAAATCACTTTAGGGGCCAGAGAATTAGACCAATCACAGAATAGAAGCAACATATAGCGGTCAAATATGCTATGGTTATATATCTTGTATTCTTGTACAATAAGATAAACATTTACGAAGTATAAATGTATAATTAATATAGCTTTGTAGGTTAATTATATGTTCCTATATTAAAATAGTTTGAACTATGTGTGTGCCAATAATAATTTACTTAAGACAATAATTTTGATTAGGAGTGTGTGGTCTAATTTTTTAAAACTCGGCCGCTAGGGCGACATCCTATTAAGTATTAACTAAGTATATGTAGGCTTTGGCGCGAATGCAACCACCTAGGTGCGGTGAGGTTGTAACCATGGATGCTACCCTTCCGGTGGATTTTAAAAAATGTTGGGAAGGATACTATATGCTGTCTCTTTAGGTCACTATTTGCAAGTTTAATTACCAGGATATCAATCCTTTTTATAGATAATATTTTCTTTTTGTAGTAATTTTTTTTGATAAATTAGGCTTTAATCTTTATCTTAAGGGAATAATTCCCTAACTTTCGGTATACTGAAAAAAAAAAATATAATCATTATAATATTATTATAATTTAATTTTTAGGAAAAAGGAAGTTAAGTCCAAACATGAAGATGTTTACATGTTAGAGATACTTAGAGATATGAATTACTAGTACAAATTACCAATACAATGCTAGAAAGAATCTTTCCTTAATACTAGTAATAGTTATTAGAGCTAATTTAGACTATCAATTTGGTTGTTATGAATGGTAGATAATAAGCTGTAATGAACTAATGATCACATGGCATATGAGCATAACAACCATGTCGAAAGTGGAAATCCATTTTAATTGATTGATCTTCTTGTTGATCACTAGTCTTCGTTCATTCCTTTTCCCACTCATGCCATGCAACATGTCTTCTTTTACATTTAATTCGTTAAGCAAAGTAAGACAAAGAAAATACCAAATGAGATTTTGGCCTAGTGGTTAGAGTTGACGATTTGTGTACAATATAGATCGTAGGTTCAAATCTTCCTGTCCCCGGGTAATTTGTATTGCCTTGTGGTTCAATCAGACTAAAAACAATGTAGAACAAAGAAACTAAAGTAACATTGTGGACTAAATATATCTAGTTAATCATTTACAGAGGAGATGTTAAGCATAGGACCGAATATTATATGTGGTGTGTTTATTCCATATTCATTCATCGATTTAGCTAGGAAAATTAAAACACGGTTTCATAATTTATTTCCAAAGATAGACTTATTGATAGTGCTCTTAATTAATTAACCTGTATCACGATCAATTAGTTAATTAGATACGAAGTACAAACTTATCTCTAGTTGTCTTGTATTACAATCCTTTGACTTGTGCAAAAGGGACTTGGTGGAAAAGTAGAAAACGACCAGAAAGACCATGAAAGAAAGAGCAAAGATTACAAACACGAAAAGATGAAAAAAGTGAGTGACCAAAAATACATTAACTACTTTCACTAAATTGGTGTTTTCGTATAAAGTATCCAAGTGATGAAATGTGCATAAGACGTCTATTTTAGTAAATCTAAAGAAATGAAACTGAGATACTTCATAGTTCATACTAGTTGTACAAATCTTTAAACCTTTTTTTCATGTCGTCACACAAGTAAAAGGATCGTTATTGACCTTTGTATGTAAAAGGAAAAAGATAGGGCAAGAAATAAAGTTTTGGTGTAGATTTATTGCTAACTTTACTAGTTTACTTGTTCTAACATGTAAGCATTAATTAACATTACTTGTTACCTCATTAAATCAAGAGTTTACAAAGTTTACGAGCAACTTAGGTCATTGATTTATTTATCACTATTAGATTAGTGCCCGTGAGATGCACAATATAGTAATATTTTTTTTCCACAATTAATTTGTCAAAACAGCTAGTGACCGGGTATACATAGACTAAACAAATGCAATGTGTATAAGAGAAATGCATGAAATAATAAGGGAAAAAATATTAAAACTAAAATTGAGAAGAAAAAATGAGTAGTTGATTAAATGTGTTGAAAATATCTAAAAATGGAGTACCAAATTAATGATGCGTGTATTATTATTACTTTTTGAAAAAAAATCTAATATTCCATTTAAAGATAATTATTAAAGAGTTGAAATAATATTTTAGGTTTGTTCAAAAAAAAAAAAAATAGGTAAATGTTTATAGAAGAATTAAGAATACCAATAAAAAAAAAAAGGAATATATTTTTATAAAGATGATTATTAAATATTTGGAAATATTATTATAGTTGATTATACAAATATTCTAAAAAAAAAATTGATTAAAATAAAAAGGGGGGTTTTGAAGGGAAAAAACAGCATCAAGAATTGACATGTGTCACTTTCGGTATATGTTTTAGTATCAAGTTATTGAGTCATTGATAATTGTACATAGTAACATACTTCCTCAATTTCTCAACACATGCAACAAATTGATTTTTAATGACGGTATAATAAAACCAACTTGTTTGATGTATTAAGAAATGAAGGAAAGCTTTCCTTTACCTATCTCATATTTATCGAACAGAATTGTCAATGCATAACTTGAAAAGTGGCAGATCTTGGACTAAAATAGAGGAGAACAAGTTTCAACCTTCATCGAACCTTTAATTTAAAATATAAATACTTAACCAATGTTACGCAATTTTTTATACGTAGTATAAATATTTCAGGCAACATATTCTTTTGTACTTAAGAGGATCTAAGCCCTTAAGAATCTCAACGAAGCTCCATTCTTACACTTTATTTGACCATAAATATATATGCTTGACATATTAATAAGGAGTAGTAAAAGTTATAAAATTCAATTTTTTGAAAATATAATAAACTCAAGAATATATTACACACTTTTTTCATTGGAAAAAAAATACAAGTACATATTATTGATTATATTATTTTCACAAATTAATTCAATTTAGAATATTTGGTTAAGTGTAGTATTCCGTGTTTGTAATACCCCTCATGATTGCTTTAAAGGAGTTTGATATACTACTCATATCAACAAGATGCATCTTCCTTTTAGGGAGCTCATATGCTAAGAATACTCCATAATTAAGCGTGCTTGGCTGGGAGTAGTCCGGAGTGCGCATGAGTGAGGACAAAATGCGCCGGAAGGACTTGTGTTGGTCTGTGGGGATAGTTGTTTGGGGTCGGGGTATTATTTGTGAGATATAAAATATTCCAAAGTTGCAACTAATACGAAACGGAGGTAGTATATATATGTATATGTATATATACCTCCACTAATTAAATTCTCAAATTTATTTTCAACTCATGAAGAGTATAGAGCTTACTTCTTAAAGGTTTACACGGACAACATAATACACAAACACTATAGGTCTATAGTTCATTAAGTAACGTTGTACCCAATTTAACCAATTTCAACAAAATAACTACTCGTAGTAGTTTAGTACTAATATTTATTTGAGTAGAAAATGCTTTTCTTTTTTCTTATTGTTTTGGAGGGTAAGAGATGCTTTTCTTCTTAAGGATTGTCTACCATCATAATGACTAAACATCGTGTCATACATTTGATCTTTCCCTCTCATCTTCTCACCCCACCTCTTTCTTTAGAATCTTGTTATATATTGCAAATTTTAGAAAACACATCAAAAATGTCATATTCTATCCAATTTAATGGAAAATTATTATCGGATTCCTTCCTTCCATCACATTTCAATTACTCATCTTATTTCATTAATATAATTTGAACTAGTAATGTGAGTATGCAATAATTTATTTCAAATAATGATAATAATTTTATAAGTAGTAAAGATACAAGTAATCCATACCCTAAAGTCTACCTAATCAAAGCCATCTGTGTCATATTAATTACATGTTCTATTGCAATAATGTATGCAATTAGAACTAGCTAGTGATTATGTAATGTAATTTGAACAATTAATGTGAGTATACAATAACTTATTTCAGATAATGACGGTAATTCAATAAGAACTTAAGATATAAGTAGTCCAAACCCTAAACTCGACCTGTCCAAAGTCATCCACGTTAACATATTAGGCATCATACAATTTTATTTTGAGGATAAAGACATCAAATGCATAATATAAAAAAAAAAAACAAAACCCACGAGGAGAATGAGAAATAATAATAGGTGGTAAATTTATGAAATGTAGAAAAACTAGAAATAAGGCAGACAAATGAGTATGACCCACGCCTTCAATATTTATTGTACACAGAACTCAGTAGTACATTACATAAACTAACGAAAGCTCCATCACATTAAATCATCAATATCTGATTTGATACAAAAACTATAGTAATTATCAAAGAATACAAATATATGATCAGTGTAACAACCGCCATATATGATTTATGTTAATCTAATGGAAAAAGAAGTAAGTTGGTGCACATTTTTATTTCTTTCTCTCTCTTCCTTTCCAACTGTCTCTGTTTGCTTTCAGCCTTTCACCATCTTCCTCCTTAGTCTTCCACATAATGATAAACCTAACAAATTTGAAACATAATGTACCAAACATTACAAAAGGTCGATTAGCATATGCTCAAGATATCAATTTGTAATAACTAATAAGCATTATTAATATGGCAACAGGCATCAACCGACTGCCGTCGTATTGTAAAGGTTTTTGATCTTAGCGCGGCTGTGTACGACAGCCCCAAACCTAGCAACATTACCTGCAAAAGTGGTTACATGGACATATTCAAGGTTTTTGATCTTACCGCGACTATGCATGACATCCCAAACCTAGCAAATATTACCTGCAAAAGTTGTTATAGTTCAAGATTACCGGGGTGATCTCACAGTTTTGACAATAAGTGAAGCCAGCTAAAAAAAAAATTAATATTAATGACAATAATTGGGACTAATTATGAGTGCCGTGACGGTAATTCTTATAAGCAATTAATGAAGATACTGGCAAGATCATATATTTAATAAACTTCCTGAGTTCCTTTTCCTTTCAAGAAACAATCTAACTTTGTTATTGAGGTTCAACAAACAGTCATTAGTTGATGTCTTGAAAATTAGATATGATGGTTGTTTTGGACAAGCAGATGAAAAACTACCCACGTACCAAACTTAATTATATGCCTTTAGATGATAAAAATGATGATTATGAATGTGGAATAAATGCGCAAAAGATATTTAGAGACCCTGCAAATAAAAGACAAACAATGTGACCACAATTTAACAAAAGAAAAAGGGCTTATAGGAACAATGGCTTTGATGATTGTCCGTACATGTATATGTCACTCATTCATGAATGCAATCACAGGCCACAATAGCTCAAGTTTCAGAGGAAATAAATTCTTCAACCTATATTTGTCCCTTCATATTAATTGAAACTAATAGCAACAACCCTCCTCTATGCTCCAAAAAAACCCTATTCCTTGAATAATTATTGGATGGTCCTGGACCAAAACTTCATCCGTCCATTAGATGGACCATTACGACACGTTATTAAGGTCTTAATAACATTGATACTAATTAATAGCATTGCGTATCCGTTCGCCACAGCCAGAACGATTTCCGTGGTATTCTCCATAATCCTAGACTAACAGTGTGTAAACAGATATGGGGAGAGGGAAAGGAACGACTTATAAACTTTCCTTTCCCTATCAAGAAAACATATCCTAATGTTAAAATGATTAGGAAGAAAAACACAAACCCACCACTTCCCTTCCATAGCTAATTATATAAACTCGAACATGTTTAGTCCCTTTCTCTTGACATTCAATCAATCAATCAATCAATCAAAGCCTTAATCCCAAAAGTGGGGTCGGCTAACATGAACCAAATATGATTATTCCGTGTAGTCATCAACATAAATCTTTCTCCTCCATCCCTTACGATCCAAAACTTCATCCTCACGTAAATCCATGCACTTCATATCCTTCCTCACTCCTTCCAACCAAGTCATTTTTGGTCTCCCTCTTCCTCGTTTAATCCCTCCATGATCCCACTCTTCCACTCTTCGCACCGGTGCACCCACGGGTCTCCGTCTTACATGTCCAAACCAACGCAGACGATTTTCCCTTAATTTATCTGCAATGTCTGCCACACCTACTTTCTTGCGAATAACCTCATTTCTGATTCTATCTCTTAAAGTGTTTCCACACATCCACCTTAACATGCGCATTTCCGTAACCTCCATCTTTTTAATATGCTCTTTCTTAGAAGCCCAACATTCTGTACCATAGAGCAACACTGGTCTTATGGCAGTCCTGTAGAATTTTCCCTTCAACTGTAGGGGAATGATGCGGTCGCATAACACTCCCGTGGCCGCTCTCCATTTAAGCCACCCTGACTTAATTCTGTGGGTTACGTCTTGATCAATGTCACCATTCTTCTGGATGATCGACCCAAGATACTTAAAACATTCACTCATGGTCAAATCCTTTCCATCCAAACTCACCACTTCATTGCTTGTCCCCCTCTGAGTGCCAAAACGACATACCAAATATTCAGTCTTACTCCTACTTAGCTTAAACCCTCTAGATTCCAACCTTTGCCTCCATTGCTCCAACTTAACATTAACCCCGTCCTTAGTCTCATCCACCAAAACGATATCATCCGCGAACAACATACACCATGGAACCTCATCTTGAAATGGTCTAGTTAATTCATCTAGAACCGTTGCAAAAAGAAAAGGGCTTAATGCAGACCCTTGATGCAATCCGATTGTAATAGGGAAATCTTTTGTCAACCCTCCGCATGTCCTCACATTTGTTGACACATCCCGATACATATCCTTAACTAGGTCTACATACCTTCGTGGGATACCTTTCTTCAACATTGCCCACCAAAGTATCTCTCTTGGCACCTTGTCATATGCCTTCTCTAAATCAATAAAGACCATATGAAGATCTTTCTTCTTTACCCTATAAAACTCCATCATTTGTCTTATCAAATGGATTGCCTCCATAGTAGATCTCCCAGACATAAAACCAAATTGGTTATCTGAAATGCTTGTGTATGCCCTCAACCTTTGTTCAATCACCCTTTCCCACAGCTTCATAGTGTGGCTCATAAGCTTAATTCCTCGGTAGTTAGAACAATCTTGAGCGTCTCCTTTGTTTTTATAAACCGGGACCAAGGTGCTCTTCCTCCAATCTTGTGGGATCCTTGTAGCCGTCCATATCTTGTTGAAAAGGTTTGTTAACCAATCAATACCAATCTTACCCAAACACCTCCACACCTCTATCGGTACCCCATCAGGGCCAACCGCCTTCTTAGGTTTCAACTTCCTCAGTGCAATCTCCACCTCTACTCTCCTAATCCTTCGCACATACTCCATGTTGATTTCTTCATCACTCACAGAGGTATCTCCTATCACAACTCCATTACTTCCATTAAATAATTCATCGAAGTACCCCTTCCACCTGTCCTTGATGTCCTCCTCTTGCACTAGGACCATTTGGTTCTTATCTTTGACACACTTCACCATGCCAATATCCTTCCTTGCCTCTTGTCTTCTCTTTGCCATCTTATAAATGATCCTTTCTCCCTCCTTGGAATCAAGTTTTTCATAAACCTCCTGATATGCCTTTTCTTTCGCTTGACGAACAGCTGCCTTTGCCTTACTCTTAGCCTCCTTATACGCTGCAAAGGTTTCATCACTCCTACATTTTCCTAAGGCTTGATAGCATTCCCTTTTTTGCTTAATTACTGTTTTCACCTCTTCATTCCACCACGAAGTATCTCTCTGTATCGAAGTTCTTCCCCTAAGACCTCTTTGGCCACTCTTAGGAAACAGTTCTTCATTCGTAACCAAGTCATGTCCGGATCCACCTCTCCATCCCAATCCGCTTCTTCAATTACCTTTTCTGTAAAAACCTTAGCCTTTGCATCCCTTAGGGTCCACCATCTTATCATAAAAACCTATAAGTTTGATACAGTCCCCAACCTAACAAGTCATGTCCGGATCCACCTCTCCATCCCTTTCTCTTGACATTAATAACATAAAAACCTATAAGTTTGATACAGTCCCCAACCTAACAAGAAAAATATAAGGTTTCAAAAGAGGTATATATCTACATGGTGAAAAAGCAATATGAATGTTAGCTAAAGATCAGGTAAGGATACAAAGGAAATATTGATAAAGAAGCCTCAAGTCAAGTATATGCAGCACAACAGGTACCTAAAAGAGATCTCATCAGAACACAATTTCTTTAACTCCAAATCTACTCATCAAGTTTGTATATGCAATGATACCAATCAAACATCAACACAAATTACACAATACTGTGAGCAACAAGCAGAGACAAAGAAAGGAAAAAAGTTGTTATGTTAATGTAATTCAGAAAGGGTGAATGTAAACATAAACATTGAGAGCATGACACCAGAAAAGGGGAAAACGTAAGACAGTGAAAGAAACAATAGTTTAAGAAAGTATTGATGCTTGTACTACGGTTAAGTAAGCTAATTAAGGTGACAATTTTTATCACAATCAACATCTATTAAGATTAAGCTCAAAGTGCAAATTCCGTGTTCCACATAAAGTGTGGCAAAACAAGCAATAGTTTCGGACACGAAATGCCCTTCGATCTTTCACCAAATCCAAATTTTTATTTTTTCTTTCCATTGTGGGAATATGAGTTTCCACAGCAGTGATCATGCTTTTTAGTTTTCACGATGCTCATAATTAATAAAGATCAAGTAGGCAAAGATCATCTACCAGTCCCAACTAACAGTCCAATTCAGTCAATAATCCAATGAATAACTCCTAATTATAACCCAATCCCAATACCAGAACTTATTAGATTACAAAGTAATTATTACTATACAAACATGTAAAGTGTATCTCAGTAATCTCACTAAGCAATAAATTGTATACAAACATGTAAAATGCAGTAAGTACACTACAGAACACTGAATATTATAGTGGGTCAGATACAATGCTGAAGCTTCAATTTATAGCATCCAGCAGCTAGGAAACATTGGAGGGTGGGCCTAAAGATACCAGTTGCTGAAGGCCCATATTTCGTATGCAACCATAATCAAATGCCAATTTCTGATTGCAAGCATTAGTGCTAGTCATGATATTAAGCACGGAATGAATATACCAAATCTGCAAAAGGACATCTTGCACAACAGAAAACACATGCAATTTCCTTCACTATTCACTACACTTTCTTAGGATTATGAGCAATAGTTATAAAGTTTAAGGATTTTATCAGAGCAATAGGGATGAGATGCATATCTTTACACGTATGGAAACCAAAGACAATTTAATGTTCAAACGGTCAGAACTTGAATTACAGCCCGACAGTGGAGAGCCTAGTGGCCCAGCCATGAGTTACGTTTCTCTCACAAGCCATCTTTTGGTGAAAAACAAATGTGGCATCTCACAAGCCATCTTTTGTGAAAAACAAATGCAGCAAAGGTAATTTGAACAGACAGTAAAAAATTGCCTGTTTAAGCATGAATGAGAATCCTATTCGTTGTGCCCTTGTGTTGGTGCATGTGAAATAGTAGTAGTAGAAATATTAAGTTCAATTAAAATTATGAACAAGACAAACCTTTTACAAGCACGGGAATTAAAAAATTAAGCTCTGTGTGGCACTCTGGCACATTGAATATGCTGTAATTTTAGCCAAGAACCTAATATCTGTATATGGTAATGAAAGGTATCAATTAGCAAAATTCAACAAATACACACCCAAAAAAAAAAAGAAAAAAAAAAAGAAGGCAGGTATAGTTTTGCCATTTAGACTAATACTGCCAGCTAAAGCTTATATATATTGAAACATGTAACTGCTTGAACAAAGTTGCATATTGTTTTGGTTAGCTTCAGAAGGCAGAGAAACTAATATTCCGTATTAAGCAATTAAAACCAGCAATAACTGAAACTAAATTTTCAGTTTTAAAAAGCTAATATTGGGGTTTTGGAAAACATAGATCAAATTGATGAACTGCCCAATTTCTGAAAGCTGGTACCAACATTTGCACAGTGAAAATATTTTTATGAGCTTATCAGTGACCTTTTCTTTTTTACAAACTATAAAGAGTTCAAAGATATATGTTCTCAGTTCCCAGTATAAAATCAAATAATTCCTATTGAACTATATTGTAAAATCAGATTACAAATTTGTTTTTCATAATTGGACCTAAGTTGGGTGAAACTTTGGCTAAAGATCACTCATGGACTGAAGAAAGGTTGAAGTGGAGGGTGATGCACAGATTGTGATTCAAGCCTTGAAAGAGCAATGTAGGCATGGAGGTGACTAAGCTACCAACTCATTTTTGAAGGTGCCTTAGCCCCAAGTGATTCCTTGTCTTTCTTTTTTTGCTTTGGTGACTGTCATGAGGCTGCTTGCTGTCTATCTAGATTGGTGTAACTAAAATCCCAGGACAATCCTACGGGTTGCCAAATTTGCTTATCTGCAATTCTGAACTTGATTCATTGATCTGAATTGTGGATCAGGAGATTCAGGACTGATACAAATCAGACTAGGGCCACTAGGCAGCCAAATTTGGTTTTCTTAAAGAATTTAGTAGTAGTTGGTTTGCTTAGTTACTTGACCTAGCTGGTGATCTACATTCCATAATAGCGATCAGTTCCAGGCCACACTGGTTCCAGCTAACTTCCTCTTTATCTACTCTAGTAAAACGTAGTTAGAGGCCTAAACTCAAAGGCTCCTTTCACACTCTTTATAGGCCACAACATCATATTAGGCCAGGGTAACATGGATTTTGATATTAAACATGTATGATCAGAGAAATTCGATACATTTGAAAGTCAAAGAAGAAAATAGATGCACAAAACAAATGAAGTTGCAATATATTGTGTATTTTCCCCATAACTACTGAATGAAGAGCATAATTCAGCCACCTGTTTTGTATATGTCACAATTCTTACTCCTAAAATCCTAAGTGCTCAAGACTAACACATAGGCTATTCACTATATATCTTTGGGGAGTACATACCTAATAAACAGAAGAGGTGTAAGGGAACTATGAGAAAAGAAGTCAAACATTTAAAATGTTTAGTCTAGGAGGAGAAATAATAGAAGCTATAGATATTGAGTGTCCAGTAATAATCCTGATGATTTAGAAACTTAAATTATAAATGATCAGTCAAGACACAAATCAGAATAGCCAAAGCTCATGTGAACAAGTATGAGCATCCACTGACCATCAGCATGGGAGATTCAAATATAGGTAACATGCAATCATGCGAACAAGTTTTTGGGTTAAGGAATTACAGTCTGGATTGCTAGACCGCTTGGAGGCAAAGTATAGTAGAAACCAACCATCATATTGTAGGATGTCAGATTACAGAGTCTCATACTTATATCTCTAAAGTACACTTAATTTCCATTGTCCAAAACTTATAGTCGTTTGTTAATCACTTAATCCATTCACAATCCCAGAGGGGACATGTCAACACATAAAACATTCACCAACTCACCATAGTTTGAAATGTTTCTATGTAGCAACAAAAAGTACGAAAATTTCAAATGGCACACTATTTCGCACCAAATTTGTCTAATCGCAGTCCTACTGTAATTTTGACTAACACCAGTGATATCAAATTTGATCTTCCAAAAAAAAAGTAAGAATTCCAGCACAGAAAATTCTGACAAAAGTTAAAGATTTAATTAAGCATCTTAATTAGTGTAATTAAAGTCTAAATAGGTTCTTTCTTCATCACAATAACACTGCATTGAAGCAGCATGAAAACATAAAAGACGACGATTGTTCAGTAACAAAAAGATTCCTATTACCAGAAAATCCTGTCAAAAAATGTGGTCTGTCTGTGAAGAGTGTGAGCTAAGACATTAATAATAACAAGTCGGAGAAAACAAAACAGGCTACTAAGCACTACCTAGCATGAGAGTTTAGCTATTTTCATTATAAACAGGCAAATCTATAAATAGATGATGAAGTTTCTGTCTGATGAGTACTGCACAGAAATTGTTGTAAGGGTTAACATAGAAAAGGTGTCAACAAGTTTGCAACGAATACTGCAATTTTCAAATCAAGAGTTATCTCCTAACAAAATTTGAACCACACCAAGAACAGGAAAATACGAAAGTATTGCAAGATTCATACAAGTAATTATAAATTCTGACATTAAAGTCAATACAGTAGAGAGCTGAGAAATAGAATAATTCTTCACGGGACTGAGATTACCTGCACCGATGACGCAGGTAAGCATGACAATAATGAGAGGATTGCAAGGTCAATTCTTCTTGTCATTGATGCTAAAATTTCTCAAAATTACGAGCACTGGTGTATACCCTTGTCGCTTATTCAGTTAAACTCAACCAAGACCAAGCACCTACAGGATACCATTGCTTCTCAACATGAAGATTTCAACAACTTATCAGGGAGCCACCAATAAAGGCAGCTATTGACAGCACAAATTCACCAAGCCAGCTCAGTAGCCTTAAACAAAGTTGTTACCAACCATTTGAAATCGAAACTTTAAAGTCTCCCAATACCAACAAAAGGCGTGGCTGCTGGTCATCTTATAAGCATTGTACTGATGTCAACGCGTCCTCACAGAGAAATAGTCTAGCACTAAAATAGAGTTACTACTTCCAGTAGGTTTGTTGATAGAGCATGTTTGATTGATGATATATACTCTTGGGTCCTCAAAGGCCCAGGATGAACTAGCAGGCAAATAACATATTCCATCAGTCCATCTGAAGAGCTTGGGAATCAACAACATGACCAGGGAACTCATCAAAATTGTCCACCTTAACAAATGTCTATAAAACAACAATATTGAAAGGATTTTAAAACGAGAATCTTGAAATGGGATAGCTGCTGCAGAACTCCGTTCAAACCAAACAGCAGTGGAGAGAAAATCCTTCATTTTAATTTTAAAATTCTGAGAATTGATTATAGGATTTGAGTATCTTTTCCATCACAAAGATCTCACTTTAAGGAGGAGATAAAGTAAACCAAAAAGAGAAAATCACAACAGTCTAACCACCAGTTGCTTCTCTACTTCATATATCTTCTTTAACCCCTGCATTCACCAAAATCAATACTTTCCGATAGTTAAGCATCTCAACCCGTCAATTCTTAACCACAGCATAATTCTGCTGATACCATGCCAACATATTAATCAAGGAAACTAAACCAAGTAATACCACATTGTGGTAAAAATTCAATGACATTCGAACAACATAAACAACAGCCAATAATCCTCGGTTCTGTATATAAACATACATGAATATCTCCATCATCAGTAAACTCGACCAAGAACTTCATAAACCAACCATAATGATGATTACACAAACAATATCAGATTAATCCAATAACCAATCAATCACAATGTCAATACCCAGAATCGTAAAATGTCGTTTCACTGGACTAATTACAAGAATTCAATCCAGTAATCCACAACTTGAACCTAATGCAAGAAAAGCAGCAATGTCATAAAAAAATAGTAAGTAATTTGTTTAGGGTTTTAATACATAGCAACAAAATTAAACTACTGGATTCGAAAAACATAATGCTCAGTGAAATGAAAACCGGAATTCGATAAGAAGGATTGTGTAAGCAAATAAATTCTTTGTTTAAAGCAAAAGAACCCTACTTTCTAAGTTAAATCAGTTTAACAGTAGTAAATTGAAAAAAAAGTTGATATGCAATTACGAATTAGCTAAATTGAAGTAAAATCAAGATGAAGAAGAAGGTTACCAATGTTGGAAGATTGTCGGAAGCTGCATTGCATCGCCCAAAATTGGCCGGCGATGTTCGTCGGCGACGAGATAGCCCCGTCAATGTATAAAGTATTGTATAAAGTTATCAATTTCCTGTTCAAGAAAAAAAAAAAAAAAGCAATTATTATGAAACGAATGTGAGAGGAAAGCGTTGTGATTATTACGAAATGAATTGAGTAATAGATAATCTTGAGCAAGGTACAATTTTTCTTATCTGTACTAATCTATTAAAAAGTGTTTCTAACAACGTTCACGTGTCATGTAAACCCTCCTCACTACGCCACGTCACCCATGCAACTATTCATAACGCCACGTGGCTCTCCTTTCCATTTGTTTTCATTATGTATTTAAATAATAAAAAAAAAATTATGTAATTTTTTATGTGATATTTTGAATACAAAATATCAATATGTAACAAATAACAATATGAATAACAAATTTTTTGTTTTTATTTTTTTAAGGGACATTGGCACACTCGTTTCAAAACTGACAAAGTTAAATATTCTAAAAGTTACACCATTTATGATAAAAATAGGGTAAAATTGCTAATGATTTTAGCGGTATCATTAGCGGTTTGAAGTTTTGAATAGAGGTGACTATTCGGTTTTCAGTTTGGATTTAGGCCAAATTCAATCCAATCCGAAATAAAATTCGATTTTTGATTTTCAAATCCAATCCGATCCGATCCAAATTTCTTATCAATCCTATCCGAATCATAATTCGGTTATTTGGATCTGATCCGAAAATCCAAATTAAAATACATTGCAAATATTTAGAGCGTAAAGTGATTATAAAAATAAAAAGTAATTACAAAAATTTTAGTCTTGAAAACATAGTTGTACAAGATTATACAAGTATTGAAAACATAGTAATACATAATAAATATTGATGTAATTATTAACATAATTTTACATGATTAATTTAAACAATCCTCATTTGTAAAAAGCATGGTTTTATATTTCGGTTAATTCGGTTTTTTGGATCCAAACAAGGTCAATCCGATTCGATCCGAAAATCCGAATTTTCAAAAAATACCAATCCGATCCAATTCGATTTAATATTTGGATCCAATCCAAATTAAAAATTCGGTTCGGATTAAATTGGATTTCGGTTTTTATCCAAATAACGGACACCCTAATTTTGAAAACAAAATTTTTAGGGTAAAACTGCTACTAGTGTTACTTACACTTACCACCACACTAGGGAAAAAGATTTTGTGGGTCTTGACTATTGAGTTACGTGGTGAGGTGTGTTGAATATGAGCCACTCAAACGCTTTGAAATTCTTCAACCTGTCTTCTTCCACTCTATACTGTCTCCGGCTTACAATCTCTATTTTCAACTTCACTCTACTGAAAAACAACAAAGGCAAATTCATCTTCTTCGTCTCACATAATTTCTCTCTGTTTTTTTGTTAATTATATAATTTGTAGAATTTTATCTAAAGTTTGTCACTCCTTTAATTTTTACAGGTTTGTGGGATTGTGATTATGGCTTCTATAATTGCAAATCTTTCTCTTCCCATTTTGATGAATAGGGTAAAACCCTCTTTGAAACCCACTTCAAACTTTCCAGTTTGTGCATTCCCAGGTCAATTTCTTCTTGTTTACTGCCTTTTATTAAGCTGTAATTTGTTAATCATTGTCTGAAATTTATTCTGTGAATGTAGTTGTTTTTGGATTATGTGTTGTTACTGAAACCTGGCAGTTGATGAATGTTCATTTTGTTTTCTGATTTGGAAAATTCTATACTCTAACTGTTTGCTTGTGAGTTACTATTTGGGTTCGGAATTAATTGTCCGGTGATGGTGTAATTCAAACTACTCCCTCCGTCCCTTATTTACATGCCTATTCTAACATAATAACATTTATTACTCACATAATAAAGAGAAATAGGCATGTGATAATATGATAACTAAATTTGCAACGTTGGGGGTATTATGAAATTGCTTGTAATGCATCTTAAGACTGAAGCTGCTATTGAGTTGATGAAGTGACTACAAGCAGAGAGGGAAATCAACAGATCTCATGTAACTCAATTGTAGACAACCTTAACAAGATAGCAAAAACCTAATCTAATATATCGTCTGATTACAGACTGTTGGGGCTGAAACCCAACCTATAGTTGCTGTTCTAGGTGTCTAAATACACAAATTTTGATGAAGTCATAATTAGATACTATTCTCTGACATTCCTAAATTCCAACCCACAAAACTTATAAGCTTGCCGTTAAAATTTCATGTACTGGCATTGAAGGCACCAGAGTAACAAAGTCAGAAATAGCAGATCAGAAAGAGAAGTTGACCACCACGGCTAACTAAATTGGCCGATGAATAGCCAGTGATAAGGTATAGGAACAAGGAAAAGCTTTCTCAGAAGCCCATTTCTAGGCTTGACACCATATGCCTTGTCTCAATTTTCATTTTATGTATTTTGACACATGAAGTGAGTTAAGGGATGAGGATTCATCCTAAATGCCTATATTATTGTTGGCGCATATCATGAGAGTGTATATTGATCAAAATGTAATATGGCAGAGTAATAACTAACTGTTATCTCCTGTTACCTCTGGTGTTTATCATCCATAAGAGATTAAAGTCAATGGTAAGATTAGGGTAAGACAGTTTGGAAGCTTCAATAGAAAACCAGTTCTTGCCTTTTGGATACATGTCTTCTAGAAAAAGGTGATGTAAGTTAAGAGAGGAGTGGTCCATTTCTAGACTTGCTGAGGTTATAGAGGAGTGCATGAAGATACACTTGCAGAAAGGAAAAAATGTTCAACTGGAATTGTTTGTCTGTAATGTAGACTTTCCATTAATGTATTTCGATTGCATTTATGTATTTCGATTGCATTTATGTCTATTATGTTAATACACCAGAAACTATTCACAACTGGTTAGAAATGGCTTAAGAAACCTGGACCCCAACCCAATGGGAATCCTTTCTCAAGCTCAGCTCGTGTTTCATATATCATGTTCATGTACTGTAGTTTATGTACACCACTTCTATTTTTCTTCTTCTTCTTTTAGAATCATGTATATTTTAAATTTCTTGCTTATCTTGATGGGTGCTTCTTTTCAGAAAGACGAGGCCGTGTGGCGGTTGTTGTGAAAGCAACAAGTGACAGTTCTGATTCTTCAACGTCTTTGAATGTTGTCAAATCAGTTCAGAATCTTGTGAGCATCCTCTTGCACCCTCCCTACCTTCTGTTCTGCGTCCACTTTGATGGTCATGTAGTATTTACCTTCTCAAGAGATACCTTCCTAAATTAATGCAAGTAGAATTGAAACTTGAAAGTTAAACATTGTTTTTGTTTTGGTCGGCTGGTCCATCTAGCACAACTAACTACTTATAATCAATACCAAATTTCTAACTTCTTCTCCCTTTTTTTTGGCATTCAAATGTGTAACTTTTTGGACTATTGTTGATGCAGTGGGATAGCCCTGAAGATCGAATTGCTGTTATTGGTTTGGGGTTGACAGCTGTTATTGCATTTTGGGCCTCACTTAATGTCATTGCGGTAAGTGCTATGGACTTTTTTTTTTTAAATTTTTTTTAGTGCTATGGACTTTTTATTTTGCATTATGTGAGCTTAAAGCATGGTAGTGCGTGGGTATATTTAAGAAATAAGAACCATACTTAAGGATTGTACTGAGAAGATCTGTATACTCTATATTGTACTTGCTCTCTTTTATTTTGCTCTGACTAAGTGACTAGGACTTTACCATTCTGACAATACCTTAAAGTAGTTAATGATCTGATAATCTATCTGTTGGTTTTTGACAAACAATTCCCAATTATGGGTAAAAAGGGAAATTTTTTGAAAAATAGAAGTATTGTAAACAGTACCTCTGGAGATGTCCATAGATAGTATAGATTTTTTTCCAATAAAACATGAAGGGGGAAGTATAGAGAAGCCTGGAGATTATTTTACCATGGGAATTTGATTGATATTTTCTTACATAAGCTGACATTTTGTAATGAACTAGCTTAAGGGAAAGGGGTAGTGCAGGCAATGCAATACTTAATCAGTTATAATAAGCTTTTAGGAAAAGCTAGTCTGGTATTTAGATATAAGAAGACTATATAAAGAGAAGACGATGGAAGAAAGATCATGATGAACAAGCCTCTCAAAAGCTTATATTATCTGTTATTTCCAGTTTTTATTGCAAAATTTCATCTTCTTCTTTCTTTCTTTCAAATTCTGATAGTTAAGACATAAGAAGGCTATATAAAGTGAAGACTAATGAGAGAAAAACCATGATGAACAAGCTTCTCGAAAGCTTGTATTACCTGTAATTTCTAGATTTAAATGCAAATTTTCATCTTCTTCTTTCTTTCAATTTCTGCACAAATTTTCAGTTAATAAAACATCTATCTTGTATTATTCTGTTATAGAATGCCATAAGTCGGCAGTATTTAAAGTGTAAAGATAAAGATGAGTGGAACAAGAAGATAATCGTGATTAATTTTTGGATAGCAGCAATAATAAAAGATTATACAAGCTTTTGACAGGCTTTCTCTCTTCAAAATTGTAAAACAAGCTAAAGAAAACATTCAATAATGTTCATCATGATTACTGTTGATAAATCAGGCATTACATTGGTCAAGTCCCGAAGTGTTGCATTCATGATATTGACTTGGATGTTAAAAGCTGTTTCTTTCAAAAAGCTAAGCATCTTACTGGAAACCTTTCATTTGCTTGGATGAAATTTGCTCACAATGATTTTAGGGTCTCCTTCTGGCTATAATGTATACTGTGGTTATCTTGGAGATGACGAGAAAGAGAGAGGAAGAAGGAATGGTAATGAGGGAGAGATAATGAAGAGGTATGGAGATGGGGGAAAGAAGGCGTAGCTTGGGATGAATCAGAACCGTGAAAGACAGATGTAGAATGAGGAGGGAGAGGGGAATTTTTTTTTTTTTAGTTTTTTTTTATTTAATGGCATTAGTATTGCTTTGTGCATTGGCAAAATACAATAACCTCTATTACCATACGTGATGACTGGGTTTATCTGAGAATATTCTAAATTTCATTGTCATCATGGAGACATGGATAATTGTCCTAAATTTTATTGATGTTGATTGTTTTTGAGTTACATAACTTTTGTACAATTTGGTCATATTTATCTAGTCTTGCTCAACACTTCTTGGAATCTGGGTTTCTGATTCTTTTTTGCAATTCTCTCACTTTCTTGGCATTCATGTCATTTTGTAACTGTTCTGTAGTTGTGAACTTGTGATTTGCAATTCTATATAGATTCTGAAGGCATACTCAGAGGTGGATCTTTCTGCCTTCTTTAACCATTTTTTTTTCTATTCTCCTCAATTAAGATTCAATATTTCAATTTGAGGCACAAGATCCTGTACAACTTTAAGTTCTTTGAAAGAGCATTTTCTGTGGCCGTAAGATCCTCGGGACTCTGATATCACATGTTGTCTTTTGATGATGTTGCTTCTTAACATGAGATGATTATAAGTTTTAGAGATGCAGTTCTTTTATTCTATGCATTAATCCTGATATTCAATTCATCAGGTTGAAGTTTTAGAGATAAGTTATAATTTGACATTGATCCATCTTTTGAGTTTCAAATTGTAATGTGGACTGATCTGCAACCAGTCATCTTTTCGGCTTTGAATTATGGCTAAGAAACAGATTTTCGGATTTCCCTTCTTTTGACTCTGTTATATCCGTTTTATGAACAGGCAGTCGACAAGCTTCCTTTAATTCCAGGTTTCTTGGAATTTGTTGGGATATTGTTCTCTTCGGTAAGTATATCCTACTATGCTTGCTTAAAACTTGCAAGTGTTGGCACTGACTACTCTGTAATATTTATATCAATCTGTTAATCTAACTTCAACCTTCTATCTGGTGATTGATTAATTTTTATGAGACTCATATTGGTGGTAGCTAGACTGCTAAGCTGTTGTGTCTGGACTGAATGATATCACAGAAACAAGAAGCCCTGGGAGAGGGGGCGGGGTTGTCAGGAGAGGAAATGTGGACATTGGACCTTAAATTATGATTCTGGTTTCTTATTTTAACAGTCATGAGCTCATGACTATTTGTTACTATTCATATGTTTGCATAACCAAAAGACTTTCAAAACAAAAGGCAAAGCTTCCCCTTCAATGCTTTATTGATAGATGAATTTTGCTGTTAGGTGAGCTACATCAGTTCTCATTTGTGCAAGTAATTAAAAGAAGTTAGGGTGGCTGAGTTTGTAGGTCTATAGAATCATATACTTATGTGATTTGAGAAGTTGGGTAGATTGTTCTCCCACGGTAAAATCTCTAAAACTTTCTTTACACTGGCCGAATGTTGTTCTAAATGATGGCCAATCCTTCTTATCACATCTTTTTTGTTAAGAGACATGTACTAGACATAAGGGAAATGGATGAAGGCCATGTATAGCAGCAACCCATATGTTGTTTCACTCTTCAATTTCATGCTTAAAACCTCAATAATTTTACCTAACCTTCTAGTCGTATGATGAAGAGACTCTCCTGATTAGTGATCATATTATATACTAAAAACCTCTGCCCTTATTCTTCTTCTTCTTGTTTGATGTTAGGTTGATCCTAATTGGTTTTCGATGTATAACTTCATATGTAATATTTTTTGTTTCCAGTGGTTTATTTACCGGTATCTCTTGTTCAAGCCTGACAGGTGAGTAAAAGTTTCTCTTCAACTTATTCTTCATCCTTTCTTTATTTATTGCCTGATTTCTTTTCATCAACTCTGTCTAATTTTGAAATTTTCATTGGGGGCCTTGCGTTATCATAGAGAGGAGCTGTTTAGGAACATCAACAAGTCGGTATCAAACATCTTGGGCCAGTGAAGGACACCGTACCATCATCTGTTGATTAGGTATTGATGTGTTTATCTCGGTTTTTGCTGTATGATGCATTAGCTCTGGCCTCTGGGACTCGAACGACCAAGATTAAGCCCTTTATTGTATAGCATATTACTTAGTGACATGATACATGGTATAGCATAGTAGTACTTGCCTAAGTTTCTGCTTTGTAGGAGCTATGGTCCAGTTTGGAGTTCTAGATTAACGAAACAATCACAATGTATTACTCGTACAAAATCTTTTGGATACACCCGATAAACAGTATTTTTATTATATTATGCAATGTCCAAATGTTCTACACGAACTAATTTTAACTAATTTTGGGTAACCTATAACCTGGTTTGGGAAACCTATAACCTGTATTACAGAGTATTTATATTTTTAAGAAATGAATTTTATAAAGAGGGGTAGGATTACAATTATGCAGTATGATTGATTTTTACAAGGTTAATTTCTTGTAAAAAGTGTAATTTATATCTATATAAAAAAAACTTTTATTATTACTATTATACGAGTAATAGATTCACAAGCATAACAATTACAAAAATATCTCTTTGTTTTTTTTAAGGAAACTTTTTAGAGTATCTCTTTGAATAAAGTGAAAGAAATAATTTAATGACCAAAATGATAAACAAAGAAAAAAAAAAAGGTCTAAAAGGATACCAAGCAAATTCAATCCATATTAGGTTAAGTATTTGATGTTACTTCATCTGTAAGATACAAGTAACCGATCAGTAACGCAAATTCTATATATACTCCACATATTATGGCGGTTGATTTGTTATTATTCCTGAAACTAGCAATTCAACCTTCTTTGTTCTCCACAAATTTAGTGCCCTTTATTTGTTTTCCCAGATACAAGCAATTCAATAACCTTTTTTCAATAATAATGGAGTCAGCAGCTTCCAATTTTTCTCCTTCATGCTCCCCATATTCAAGATTCTCATCCTACTCACCTGAATACACCCCGTCGTCTCCTGTATACACGCCGGAGTCACCTCTATGCGCACCGGAGTCACCCGAATATACCCCATCTTCTCCTGAGTACACACCAAAGTCACCCGAATACACTCCGTCGTCCCCTGAGTACACACCAAGGTCACCTGAATACACTCCGTCGTCTCCTGAGTACACACCAAAGTCACCTGAATACACCCCGTCGTCTCCTAATTATTTGTCCAAGACACCTGAGTATACACCATCTTGGGCATCATCTCCTGAATATACACCTAAATCACCCCAGTACACCCTGTCATCTCCTGAATACACTCCATCTTCACCAGTTTATTCACGGTGTAAGAGACAAGGGGAGACACCTTTAAGGTGTAGATCAAGAAAAGAAAAACAAGCAAGGCACCTTTGATTTTTATGGCAGTTTAGTGTTAATAATTGATAAGATGTTAATGTTAAAAGCAATAATGTTGTTGAATTTTCTGTATCATGATATGTTATGAGTTATGAAGTTTCGTTTGACATTTTAATGTTGAACACTTGAACAGAAATCTTGAACAATGTTGCTTAGCATTTTTTTGTTACTTTGTTCGTTAATTTCAAGACAATTTCTATCTTTTACATTCTTATTAGCTAGTTTATGAATTCAGATTGTTTGTAAAAAATATATACCCCAATATTATGTATTTAGATTGAGGTTGATTCTTGAAACTCATGCTTTGAATTTCGGTGCAAGAAAAATTCAAATAGACGCCTTGAGCTAGAGTCAAGCCCTACTCAACTCATTGTCTACTTGGACACGCATGTCGGTATAGATTTTTGATCAGTAATATATTTAATTATCAATAAGTATAAATTATAACAATTGAAAATTAATAATCTATTCATTGACATGATTCTAACAAGTGAGCAAGTAATAAAATATGGAGGGAGTATTCAATTTTCAACCCTAATTTATGTGAGAGTTAAATCATCGGGCTTTGGTGGAAATAAAAATTATGTTTTGCGTATTAAATCAACCTCAAGCCCATAAATCATAAACCCAATGAGCCCAACTCGCTATGGACCCAACATTAAACCGCCTCAGCGCTCCCCTCCCTTCCTTCGTCTATAAATATACAAAGGGGTGAAACTTTTCCCTCATTTTTAAGCCTTAACTAAAAAATAAATAAAAAAAACTTCAAAACTAAATCACACCCATTTTACTCATGAAGCCTTCTCAACCCTACTACTACCGTAACAACAACCACCACTACCACTATTACAATCCTCCTCCACCCTCGCAACATCCACCGCTACTACCCACACCGCCACACTACCACCATCCACCGCCTTTTCGCCTTCACGAGGCCCCAACATTACCTCAAAAACCACACAATATTTACCACCACCAATTACCCTCCCAAAATCCAACTTACCAAAATGCCTTATTTCAACCCTGCCTAATGATCATCACCCTACAATATCACCACCACCACCACCACAACCACCAGCTGAACTCCGAGTTTACTCTCCTTCGTCTCCATTTTACTCCCCGGTATCTCCCAATTACTGTGGTACTTACTATTATCCACATTACACTAATTCTTCACCTGATCATGATGTAGCATATTCACCGTGGTCTCCCAAGTACTCCTTACCATCTCCTGTCTTCGTACCACCACCACCGCCGTCTCCTATTCACACCGAGGAGCCGTCTCAGCCATCGTACTCGCCTCCTCCTTCTCCTGTCTACTCACCTTCGTGCTCTTCTTCTGTGGACGATCATTCGCTGGCGTACTCCCCTTCTTACGTACCCTACACCCCTTAATAGCCATTTTGTGTGATGGTTAAGCTAATGATAGCTTAAACTCTAGGCGAATTTTGTCATTTTAATTGTATTTTAGACCCTTGTTTAAAAAATTTGTTCAAATATAAGGCCATTTATAAATTGGTATTGAATGATTGTATTGTGTAAACATCAAATTAAATCCATTATTGATGATTCAAGAAATAATTAAATTGTTTTAAAGGTAATTTGTCTTACATTTTGAAACTTGTTCAAAAGTCGTTGCTTTGATGATGTACAAACTAAATAGAAATTGGTAATACTGTATAAAATTAAAGTGTGAAGGAGTATGGTATATGAATTTCCTTTTTATATGACATTTAAAGAAATTTCTACTTGTATAATTTTCTTTAATGCATAATGATAATACTTTTTAATTTGAATTTGATATGAAGTGTAAAGTATTTTGATTTATGACAAATTAACAATTTATTATTATGTTTTTTGGTACTCAAAAGGTGTGTATTTTTTTTTTTTTTTTTTTGGCGTATAGATACTTTTACTTTTATTTATTTATTTATTTTTTGACAAGGATACAAACAAATTACATATTAATACTAAAGCAAATAAAATTAACCGTCGCTTCTCTAACTATTTGATGAGCTCGATGAACGCGCTGACGATCCGCCTTATGAATACTTTTTCTATACATATATATATAAATTACAAAATTTAGTAAAAGATAAAGGAAGTAATTTACAATGCATTTAGAATGTGGGAATGAAAATTCTTGGATTCATTATATATTCCCAATCCCTTGTTTATATTAGTCGATGTAAGATTAGAAACTTTTAAATTCCGCATATGATATGTGGGAATAATTAACTAGTTTACGCGTTTATCATTGCATATTACATGCATGTAAATGTAATAGAGAAAAATACGCGTCATTATATTGGAGGTAATATTGTCTTTTTGGACTAGAGAAATCCCACCCTTTTTTTACGTGCCCTTAGGCCCCCAATAGGTGGTAAAACAGTAGGAGTATAGATGCTAAATATTCTCATTTCACTCTCTAATCTAATTTCTACCAAATGTATATATGAGACTTAGGATTCTACTTATGAATAAGTAGCTACTCGAGCTATCCTCTATTTCTCCCCTCTTATTTCTTAATTAGAATGTTGTAAATCAATGAATGAAATTTAACCAATAAAACATAGAGTGGATTATTCCATTCTACTTGTTTCAAAAAATTTATGATAACAACAACAACAATCTTGTTAGAATAATCTTCATTTGTATTTTCATAATTTCAACTGTTTATAATTTTTATTTACTGCAATATTATTACTCCCTCCGTTTCATAATGATGTTCTTGTTTGGAATGTTTGACTTTTTTTTGACAAAATTTTTGACTTTTTTTAAAAAGGAGATAATCTTCTAAATTTTTCTTAATCTATAAGAATAAATATAATTATATGGGATCTAGTTTGATTCATCTTGGTGAGTAGATTATTAGTATCCAACTTTTATAATTTTTGTTAGTGTGAGATTAAAAATATTTGCGGTTAAAGATGGATAAAAATTTACATCAATTTACGAAACAGGAACATCATTCTGAAACGGAGGGAGTATAATCTTGTTATAATTTTTATTTTCATATTAGAATCATCTTCATAAAAAAAACAAAAAAAATAAAAAATAACCTTAAGACTTTAAATTAAATAATGTGATCTTTCATCTTTTTGACAAAACATTTAGGAAAATGTGATATTTCGGTTTCTCACACCAATAACCTTTCTAGTTTGATATTTGATATATTTTTTTTTTCACTGTTTATGATTCTCCGACTTGCTCTGGTTAGGTTAGAGGTGATAAAAAAAACCGGGCCGGACTGTGCCTTAACATGATACCTCATGTCCAAACTTGCAAAAAGTAGCAGATTTGCCGGACCAAAGCGGGCTTTTCGTGCCGGGTTCGGGCTTTTTAACAAAAAAAATGCATTTTTATGCTTGACTAAACCCGCTCTATTTTTGGGCCGGGTCAATGTTGATCACCTCTAGGTTAGTTGTAAGGACTTGTAACAAGTGAAATACCATATATTTTTAGAACTTGATCCATTCATTATTCATCGTTCATTCGTTAAAGTATGATCCATGACTCTTTTTTTTTTTTTTTTTTTTTTGAAAGGCAGAGGTATGATTCATGACTTATTATTAATAAGCTACTTATATGTTTTACATCGTCTAAAAGAGTAAAACATTCAACATAATTGGAGGCCCAATTACATTAGAATGAGCTTGAATCCCATTTTTACACTGTAATACATTTGGGCTTTTCGATTTGGCTCCAACTTGGTTGATTATACAAATTACAATATACGGGAGTATATTACAATTTACAACTAGCATAGCACCCGTGCGATGCACGGCTTATAAATCTTATTACTTATATTCATTTACAAAATTTTAAGATAAAACGATTTAATGAGTAATAATGAATTTACTTACATAGATGTCTTAATCATGCATTTTTAACCTCTTAAAATAATGATATCTACTTTAAAAACAACTTTTTTATTCTTAAATTGAATGTAAAGTTTTTAAATATAAATCAACTCAATCAATGAACTACTGATAACCAATCTTTACATTAAGTCATTTTTTTTCTCATTTCTATTTGTGTCACTGGCCACCTCATTTTAAAAATGATTAAACTCTGTCCACTAACTCAATATATACAACGCTTTTTCTGTGTGACTGGCACGGCTAACACATGCCCAAAACACGAGTAACTTCTGACCGAGTAACCCCAAACTGATTGAGTGACCCTTGACCGATCGAATAACTAACCCTTGACCAAGTAATCTCTGACCGACCAGGTAACCCCTGACCAAGTAATCTTGGCCACAAGGTGTATCCAACCAAATATGAAACTTTGTGAACTCAATATATGCTTGGAAAAATAATTTCTATTATAAAAAAACATGATCATTGTAATAATATTGTATTTTATATATCACAAATAATGTCATATCTTTTTTCTCTATGACCTGTAAAACACTTGAAATTTAACATGTAACTTTTAAAAATAGGAATTTTTATATTCACATATAGCATGAATATAGTCACATCTTTTTATAAACATTTGATATGTTTATCACAATTTTTTGTATGTGGCCTGCTGTACCGTGCGACAGGGGTTACTCGAGTTGTCGGGGTTATTCTAGTTACTCGGTCACGGGTTACTCAAGTTACTCCTAACCGACTAACTCCTCAAGTAACCCCTGACCGAGTAACTCCTCAAGTAACCCCTGACCGAGTAACCCATCGAGTAATCCATGACCGAACCCCTCAAGTAACCCCTGACTAAGTAACCCCTCAAGTTACCCCTAACTCCTTAAATAACCCTTTAACCAAATTACTCGAGTATGTAACCTCTGACCGAACTCCTTAAATAATCCTGACCTAGTAACTCGAGTAACCCCTGACAAGTATATAATAGTGAAAAAAAAAATTATGTGTACACAGATATAAGAGAAGTAAAAAAAAAAAATGCATATTACTCTTACGTATCACTCGTGACGACATATACAAAATATACAACGCATTTTCTATGCGACTGGCACACCGTGTGACCGCTTGTAAAAAGAAATAGTAACGCCTATGATACCGACAAGTTAACCCGAATTTTACTAACAGATTAGAGTAGCCCCTTATTATACGTATTGAGTAACTCTTAAATAATTAACAAATAAAGTATCCCCTACAACACTCACAGTGTAACCATTATAACACTTACTAATAAGTAAGCCCTATATTTTCCTCAAAAAAAAAAAAAAAAAGTAAGCCCTATATCACTAATTGAGTGACCCCTATAACACTAACTGAGTAACCTTATAGTGGCTGCCCACATTGGTGAATAACTAACACAATCAAACTTTGCATACATGTCGATGCAATAGTTTAACTTAGGTTTTATGTAATTAAATATCAATAAAAAATTATATATATTTTTTTTAATCATAAAACCTTACATCAATATCTATTTAACAACTTAAAATGATAAAATATGAATTTATTACATTTATAAAAAAAAAAGTAAAATAAATAAACTACAATCAATTTTAATATTATAGATAGTGAAAAAAAAAGTCTAACGTGTCAGTTTTAATAGAAAAAATGGAGTAAAAATTAGTGTCGAACTCTGTTGTAACACCCCCAAATCTCCCTCTACGGAAATACTAGTATAATACGTATAATTATACCGTAGAGATAAATTTGGGCGTATTACCGCCACGTGATTACGCAAGGCTACTCAAACACTTAACTCAATAACAAAACTTGCAGCGGAAACTCAACTTTCTTTTATTAATACTTATAAAAATAGTAACATTGTTATGAGTACTCAAAATAAAGACACAAGACCAACACTTCCTAATCTAGGTGAAACCATTCCCGGGACTCCATATGCTCAATTATTGACTCCATATGTTCAATTATTGACTCCACCTGAAATTAGTCAACACTGCTTACCATTAAGGTAAACAGGGCGAACCAAAACAAATAAGAAATACGGATTAGCAAATTATGCTAAGTACGATAAGTGCAAGATAATGTAAACTCAATTTATTTGCAAACATGCTTTAAAAATCATTTCCAATAATTAATCCAATAAATTCCAAACTCATTATTCCAAAATCGATTCCAATGATTCAATATTCAAAATAATAGTTAATAAAACCAATTCTTTTCTTAAGAACCAATTTCTTTTAATCCAATTCCTCACCCAAGTGTCCACACCCCCCAAGCTAGTCTCCTTATATTACAAGGCTATTCTTGAGGAAAGACCCGGTCATACAAAGTCCAAGGCCTTATCAATAAACCAAATCCACATAGTGGGATTACCAACATGCTTAATAATAATAATTCAATGGTTCAATAAATCTTTTTAATATCCAGTAAATTCCAATATAATTCAAACTCCTTTTTAATAATTCCACATACTTTGAAAATCAAAACCTTTTAAATAGATACTTGAGAATAAAATCTCATATTAATAACTTTTCAAAATCAATAACTCTTCCTTGAAAAACCTTTTATTTAACTCAACAAACCTTTTAAAATCAATTCCTTTATTTAAACACCATAAGTAATTCAAACCATTCAAAACATGATTTAAAAATCAATCATTCAAAATACTTTTATTAAAACAAATTAAATATTAAAATCAATACCTCCAAACATAATTCAAATCAATCACCAATAAAATCATATAAAACGTGTTATTCAAACCAATCACTTCCAAAGGTATCTAGCCACCTAAACGTACCTTGATCCTTGCTAGCAAAACCACAAAAAGAACCTCAAGAACCTTGATTCCAAATATCAATCAATATTTCGCTCTTTCAAAGTTCAATCACGAATACACCTTGCAAGTAACATAGCCATAAGGTTATCACAACAGAAACTCAAATCTAATGTGCATGGACTATAAAACTCTTTTAAAATAATACTTTAATGTAAAATTATAGCTTTGAAATAGGTATTTGTATTTTAGAAAAATAACCATGAAGAAGATAAAGAATAGGATTAAAGATAATTGAATTTTCGTTGGAAAGAATAGGCATAAATTGCAGAGGTCATAACTCCTTCAATATAACTCCGAATTGGGTGATTCTTGAGCCTAACCTCAAGGATTTTCGAGAGGAACAATCTTCTGTGAAACATCAATACCTCAAAAACTGACTAGAAGTGCCCGAAAACTGACTTCAAAGGTATACGGGATAATATTTGTATGAAAAGAGGAGAAGAAAAGTATGAAAAATTTAGGGAAAAGAAGAATAAGAGAGAAGAAGAGAATTGGGTTTTTGGTGTGAAGAATATAAGAGGTATGAAGGGGTATTTATAGGCTAGCTCATGCAAGAATTATGGCAAGAGAATATGAGAAGAAGTATGGTAAAAAGAATTAAGGAATTACTTGGAGAAGTAAATAAAGAATTATAGCTGTACGTGTGCTAATAAGGAAACCTAAATATAATTTACGGAGTACAAAATAACAAAATGTACTCTCCTTGAATTAAGCAATCTAAAGTTAAATGATATAGACTAAATATATGCTGAAAATCCATGAATAATATTAATTGAGAAACAATATTAAGAAAGTCAAGATATTATCTCGGAGTATCTTTAATAATAGGATCTTTTCTGTCAAAAAATAATAATAATAGGATCTTTGACAATTATACATTATACCAAAAAAAAAAAAAAAATAATAATAATAATAATAATACAAATTACATTTGGGCTTTTTAATTTGGCTCCAACTTGGTTGATTATACAAATTACAATATACGGGAGTATATTACAATTTATAAAGTGTTATTGTTCGGTTCACCTTATTTTTGATTACTTGAATTTTTCTGATCTGGTCTATTCTGATCTTATTGTCTGATTTGACCTAACTATGACCTTACGTGCACGATAATCTGTAAGAAAAAAAATATATCAAGCGGGATCTTGTTAAATTCGTAATAATGTGTATTTTATTAATATTTAATTTTCATAATTATTTTCATTACGAAACTAAAGATATTTAGCGATAAAAAATTGCACATAAAATGATGATCTAATCTGAACTTATTTTTTCTGATCTGATCTGAACTTATTTTTTCTGAAATAAGTAAAAATAAGGGTTTGTTCAGATTTACTGAACTAAACTGATAGGAGCTGAACTGAACTGATTGGAGCTGAACTGAACTGAATTGAGCTTAAATGAATATTTTATGAGAGAAGGAAATTAGGAGCTGAACTGAACTGAACTAAACTGAACTGATTGGAGCTGAACTGAACTGAACTGAACTGAAATTAAGCTGAAGTAAACAGGCCCTAAGTTGAACTAAACAAAGCCTTAGTCTTTTATTAGATAGTAAATTATTGTATTGAGGTTGGTTTTTTTAAATTTTTGTTACTAGCAGTCTATCATAAGTTAATTCATAAGTTTATATGCAAGACAACTGAACCACACAAGCCTAATAGGGGACTATTAGACTAAGAATAGTTGTTTCTAATCCAACTTAAAAGTATCTTCATCTCCTTATTCTGTTTGTGTTTCAACCACTTTGGATCATCATCGACTTCATTTTCTAAATCTAAGCATTTTAACCCTCAGATTAAAAAAAATAGAAAAAAAATACTGTTGGAACATTCACTTGATAAGCCTAGAGCACTTATTTCTTATAATCATATCATCAATTTAAAATTAAACGTACGCTAAATATACATTTTTCTGTTGTTATAGCCACCACAGATTTCAATGTACCTTCTAATACGCTATTGAAAAAAGTTATAGGTTAATTCCAAGTTTGATCAATAATTTTTAATTAAATTGAAAATCTTGTCAAAAAAAAAAAAAAATAATTACAAGTAAAATTAAGATAAAATTACCCGAAATGACTAAATGGGATCATAAGTCCATTTAAAATTATTGTATTACTTCCAAAATGTTTGAGAGTTGAATGGATGTCATGTTGTAATTAAGGGATAAAGAATGAACAGAGCAAAATAATAAAAAGAATAATTATGAATTTGTTTATAAAAATGTAAAAAACTTCACGCGCGCGTGTGTGTATATATATATATATATATATATATATATATATATATATATATATATATATATATATATATATATATATATATATAAAGGCATGGAGGAATGTGGTATTTAAAATTGTAATAGTAGTCATTTTTTTTGGTTAAGTTGAAAGGTTCTGGATGGAACATTGCGTTATTTACTACAACTAGCCGAAAAATGAAATCGCTACAAGTCTATAATTTCAAAATATGATACAGATGAACTTCTTTTTTTAATTAGTAGTGTATGATATTATTATTAATACACGTATTGAGCAAATGACAAAGTTTGTTTTTCAAAGAATAGGTTAGCTACGGAGTAATTCTTTAGCAAATTTAAATAAAATAATTATTCTAAATTATTAGAATTCATTTAAATACACTTTCATAATGGCTTAAAAATTTAAAAATAAATTCTTATTATATTATATATTATATGTCTTATATTATATATCATATATTATATATTATATATGATGTGTATATATCTTATACTATTGGAACAACATTAATTACTGACTAATATTAAGACTTATTAGAGTATTAATTGTGCACAATTCATCAACAAAGATAAGCTAAACATCTTACTAAAGTATTTAACATTCAAATAAAGACAAGCACAACCACCAAAATAAATTAAACTACATAATACTAAGTAGAATAAAATGGTTGAATATACGTTATAATCATGGCTCACTATTGAAAGAAATTTGTTCTCCGATGGAATGTTTATGTCAAAATAAAACAGCCAAAAAGGCTAGTGCTCCAACCGTAATATGAGGGTATTTGAGCCTAAACCATGCGGCTAACACTGTGTATATAGAAAATTACATAATTAATATCATGTTTATAATATTATAATAGATTTTACAACAAAATGTTAATAAGTTAAATAATAATAACAAAGGCTAACTAATTACTTACTTTCGAAATAGGAGCAACCTAAGCTATTACTATAACCGGTGCACGTTGATCTAATAATTTTTTTTTTTTATATCAATTATAATTTCTGAAAATCGACTAATGCTTGTTCGGAAGTAAAACATGTAATACTCCCTAATCAATGTATAATCAATGTATGTAATAAAATAGAATAAACAAAATTTAAATAAAGTTATCTCAATTTATAGCACTAATGCCCCAAATTTTGGTGCTTCTTGATTAATAACTCCAATGTTTTGTATAATATAACCAGCTAATGGACTTTCACATCCAAAGTAAACTATGAGAGGGTTTTTTGAATGTGGACCGGACTAAGTAGTCCGGTCTAAATGGTACCTTTGATTGAACATGATTCTACTCATGTTCCTGGTACCAAAGTGGTCTAATGGATGGGGAAAGAAAAATTGTTATAAGACGGTTGGTTGACGTGAGCCCATTTATACGTATTACGTAATTGAAGGTGATAAATATAAAAATGGGTATAAAATTCTTAAAGATGAATATCATATTTGATAATTTGGAGGGTTTTTTTTTCCTAGGAAATAATTTGGAGAATTTGGAATTAAAAGAAGTGATAACTTTAATTGAAGAATTAGAGAAGGATTTTTTTTTTTTTTTTTTTAAGACTTTGAACTAATTGTTTAGAAATATTGTGCAAATGATAAGAAGACTAAGAAAAATCTAATGCTATTATATACAAGTAGTAATTTTAGAAAGTGAGTTTGTTTATTTTAATTTGTTAAATAACATGTGTTTGATTTTCATGCTAATAAGTAATGTAGAAGGTGCTGAATTTCTCCACTATTTCATTTCTTAGTTATGCTCCTATGTCTTACCATTTATAAATCATGGTAAAAAAAAATTAAGAACATCTTATTGTCTAAGAAAAACATGTATGGGAGTAATTAGCAATTAAGTGGGTTTATTTGTGCCTTGTATACTAACATGTGTTTAATTTTCATGTTAAGGAACATAGAAAGAGAATTTCTACATTATTCCACTTAGTTATGCTATTAAGTCTTACCATACATGGACTAATGGTAAGAAGAGTTTAAGAACATCTATTTATATAGCAAAAAGTATGAGTAATTAGTAACCAAGTGTATGTTTTCTTTATAATTACCATGTATTTAAGTTTAATGTTAAGGAATGAAAATATAGAAAGTGAATTTCTCCACTATTCTACATCTTAGGTATGCTCTTAAGTCTTACCATACATAGACTATAGCAAGAAGATTAAGAACATCTAATTATAAGTAAACATACATGTATGTATGGATAATCAACAACCTAGTGGATTAATTTACTTTGTTGATAAGGATAGATTACACAAAGTTAATTTTTCCACTACTTTACTTCGGCCCCATTCTTTAGAGCTGCTCTGCTCAAAAGAAATCTACTCTACTCTATTTTCAAACAATATTTAATAATAACAATAATAATAATTAATATTGTATTGATGATAAAATTTATTATTTTAAATAATTAAAATAATTATTAATATTAAAAATAATTATAAATAATTATGAATATTAATTATAATTATAATAATAATTATTATTATTAATAATTAACATTTATCATTCATAATAATAATGAATAATAATAATTATCAATAATAATAATTAATAATTCAAAATATTAAGAATTAATATTTAATAATATTATTAATTAATAATTCTAATAATTATAACAATTATTTCAAAATAATAATAATAATAATAATAATAATAATTTCTATTTTTTTTGAATTAAAAATAATATCAATTTCTACTATTTACCGAGAATAATAATAACAAACAGTTAATATTTTTTTAGGGAATAGTAATACTTAATATTTTTTTTTGTAAAGCAATAATTAATATTTAATAATAATAATAAATGCATAATTTTATTTAATGATAATAACCAATGATATAAAAAGAATAAAAAAGCTGTAAAAAAAATTGTGTACTTTAAAATATGTGATAACAACGAAGATCAAATCGACAATGAAGATGATGAAAATGACGATAGATAGTTAATTCACCACGATGTTAAATTCTTATCTAATTATGTTCCTATTTTGATATGCGGTTGTAATAATTTGAAGATGTTAAACTATTGTCTTTTATCTTTCTACTATTAACATATGCTAAATATGGTACACATTTATTTGTGTTTTCACTCACCTAAATCAATGGTATATGCACTTAATAATAGTATTAATAATAATAATAATAATAATAATAATAATAATAATAATAATAGCAACAACAACAACAACAACAACAACAACAACAACAACAACAACATTATTAATAATAATAATAATAATAATAATATTGATAATATTGCCAAAATCTGCTCTGCTCTATTATGTTACCTTGAAATTTGTTCTGCTCTGCTGAAATCTAATCTGCTTAGCTGACCCTTACTCTGCTGTGCCCATAAGCTCAAAAGAACAGGGCCTTCCTTTCAATTCCTAGTCATGATACTAAGGTTTAGCTTAGCATTAGCTTATTTGATTTGTGCCTATTTTTTTTTTTTTTTTTTTTTGACACAACTCCAAGCTTAGCATTTATTAAACCAACAAAAGATCAATGTCATTACAAACTTCCCCATGGATTTCCGGAGGATACTCTTCTAGCCAAACACGGAAACTACTAAAAGAGGAACTTAACTTAGCTAAGCTATGGGCAACACAATTACCCTTTCGTTTAACAAAAGAAAAAGAACAACTAAGACACTCTCGAGCAAGCTTAAGAATGTCATTAACCACCTTACCAAACTCGTTCATGGGTGTGATTCCTTTCTTCAAATGATGGTACAACTTAATATTATCGGTTTCTAGCACAAAAGATCTGAAGCCCGCTTCAACTGCTATCCACATGCTCTGCCTCATAGCCACTGCCTCCCCTACGTCCACCTCAAAACTGCCCATCAACGACTCACAATAAGCAACAAAGACCTCCCCACCTTCATCCCTTAGAATACCTCCACACCAAGCTGCTGATGAACTTGAAAATTTGCATCAGAGTTCAGTTTATAAACTCCAGCAGAAGGAGCCTTCCAGATCGAGCCCAAACTCTGAGCTGGTGTCTCGACAGCAGATTGTTCCATAACATCTTCATACTCCCCAACTAAACTGATGGCTTTGTGAATAACTTCAAAGACAGGTTTGGATTTTTTCTCGAAAACCCATTGATTTCGCTTCATCCACACTCCCCAAGCCAAACACCAAAAAGAGCCCCACCACTTCAAATCTTTTATTTTTCCACAAGTGTTTGCACACCACATTCGAAAGCTATCATCAGGAATCTCAATATTTTCGAGCCTCAAAACTGAGTATCTCCAAATCGGCAGCACTGAAGGACATTTGAGCAGCATATGTATTGTAGATTCACCAACTTCTCCACACATAGGACATATACAATCCACATCCATACCCCTAGCTTGCAGCCTCAATCTCACTGGAATCGCCTCCTTTACACACCTCCAAGCAAAAAATTTTACCTTTGGGGGGATCTTAGTATGCCAAATGAGTTTCCAGTTGAAAGGAAGAGGGACATTTGATGAAGATTCTTTGCTTAGTTCTTCTTCTTCAATCAAAAGATTGTACGCACTTTTGACCGTATAACTTCCATCCTTAGAGTAGTGCCAGGACCACTCATCTACATCATCAAACATCGGGATTGGGAGATTGGAAATGGCATCCACTTCTCTCGGAGAGAAAAGGCTGTTAAGAGTATCTGAATTCCATTTTTTATCCTCCCAAAGATCACACACCAGCTCTGGAATATCCTCACCATCTCTTCTATTAGACATTACTCGAAAATTTGGCAGGGAAGGCACCCAAGGGTCCTTCCATATGTTGATATTGTTTCCCCTGCCAATTATCTTCCTTGCACCTTTTTCAATTACATTTCTCACACTCAAAATAGATCTCCAAGTGAAACTCATTCCCGCCACCATCTTTGCATCGAAAAAATTTGACGAAGGGAAGTATTTACCCTTAAGCACCCTCGCCATCAAAGACTGCTCATTGGTCAAAATACGCCATGCTTGCTTCGCCAACATAGCCTTGTTGAGAAGAAGCATGTTTCTAAAGCCCATACCCCCTTGAATTTTTGATCGATACATTTTTTTCCAAGCCACCCAACACATTTTTCTTTCATCCCCTTTTTGCCCCCAAAAAAAAATTCCGACACATTTTCTCAACCTCATTAAGAATAGTGACCGGTAAAGAAAAACATTGCATAGCATAAATTGGTATAGCTTGAGCGACTGATTTGATTAGGATTTCCCGACCCGCTTGTGATAGAAAGTTCTCCTTCCACCCCTTAAGCTTCTTCCAGACCCTATCTTGAATATTCTGAAAAACCTGTTTTTTAGAACCCCCAATGTAAGTTGGGAGCCCTAAATACTTTTCATGTCCCTCGACAGCCTTAAAGGATAACTTCATCTGAAGGATATTTTTCTTCTCACGATCAATGTTTCGGCTAAAGGACACTTCCGATTTTTCCATATTCAGCTTTTGGCCCGACGCAATTTCATAGGTTGAAAGGATATCAAGAACTTTTTCAGTCTCCTCTTCATTTGCCCGAACAAACAAAAGGCTATCATCAGCGAAAAAAAGATGAGAAATAGGCTCAACATGTCTCCCAATTTTCACTCCATGGATGAGATTCTTTTTTTCAGCATCTCTAAGCAAAGCAGACAAACCTTCCGCGCACATAATAAAAAGAAAAGGTGATAGTGGATCCCCTTGCCTAAGACCTCTACTAGGCTTAAATTCACGAGAAGGTTGACCATTCACAAGAACATCAAAAGACGCCGAAGAGACACATTTCATAATATTATTCACAAAAATTTCCGGAAAGCCAAATTTCACCATCATCTTCTCTAAAAACTCCCACTCCACCCTGTCATAAGCTTTGCTCATATCCAGTTTAAGGCCTAAAAAGCCTTTTTTACCCACTTTCTTCTTCCTCAAAAAATGAAAACACTCATAGGCAACTAGGATATTATCAGTAATCAACCTACCAGGAACAAAGCCACTCTGCGACTCGCTAATAATTGAAGGCAATATTTTTTTAAGTCTATTGGCTAAAACTTTTGACACGATTTTATAGAGCACATTACATAGACTAATAGACCTATAATCAACAGGAGACTCACATTCTTTTTTTTTCGGGATCAAAACAATATGTGTCTGATTAATAGGACCTATATCACCTCCATTATTTAAAAAATTAAGCGAGCTAGAAATGACATCTTTTCCAACAATATTCCAGAATTTTTGGAAAAATATAGCAGACATACCATCCGGGCCAGGGGCTTTAGTGGGGTGCATCTGGAAGAGGGCCTTACGAACCTCCTCACCATCAAAAGGGGCAGCCAAATCAGCAAATTGATCACTCGAGATTGAGGAATCCACTTTTGCAATAACTTCTTCAGATTCAACGTGGCCACCCGAGGAAAAAAGCTCCGAAAAATGATTTACCATGACCTCCGCAATCTGCTCCTCATCATCGTACACATTTCCTGCTCCATCTTTAATTTTTCGGATGTGGTTTCTGGATTTTCGTTGACTAGCTTTCGTGTGAAAAAAAGTCGTATTTTTGTCCCCATTCCGCAACCAATCCTGCCTACTCCTCTGTCTCCAATACAGCTCCTCTCTGCTCTCCAATTCATCCATACGATCATCCAAAGTCCGCATTTGAGCAATCACGCTCTCTGATTGATTTTCTGCCATTAAGCTCTCCATTCGGGCTCTGCAATCTTTCATCTCCTTTATGAAATCCCCAAATTTGTTTCGGCTCCATGCACTCAAGTTTAGTGAAGTATGTGCTATTTTCGAGCAAATGTCCCCTCCTCCATCCCACGTATTTGCTATAATATCAGCGCACGACTCATCTCTTAGCCACATCTCCTCAAATCTATAAAGCTTCCTCTTCTTTTTCTTTTTTTTCCTACCAACTCCTTCATTAATGCACAATAGAATGGGAAGATGATCTGATTTTCGTTTCGAAAGGTGAGACACAAAAGAGCCCTGGAATAAATCTTTCCATTCTTTATTAGCAAAAAATCTATCAAGCCGTTCCTGTAAATTGTGCTCTCCACCCCTATTATTGGTCCATGTAAACGGATGGCCTACATATCCCAAGTCCTCTAGTTCGCAGATTGCAATGGCTTTTCTCAGAATCTCGGCTTCATCATTTCTGAAATCTTTCCCTCCTTGTTTCTCACTAGAAAGCAACATCAGATTGAAATCACCTCCACACACCCAAGGTGTGTTTCGGCTACCACACAAATTTTCAAGTAAAGTGCCCGTCTTGTGCTTATTTTCCTCTTCGGGGAAACCATAAATACCGGTGAATCTCCACCCTTCCTGCTTTGGAAATTTTACCCAAGAATCAATGTGATTCAAAGAGTACGATTTAATCTCAACATCAACAGAGTCCTTCCACAAAATAGCAAGACCACCACTTCTCTTCCTCCCTTCCCCTTCACAACTTACTGCCAAAACACTATGAAATTTCAGCTTTATTTTTATTTTTTCTACTTCACTACTTTTTAATCTAGTCTCTGATAAAAAAAGGATTTGGGGATTCTCAAGAAAAACTACATTCTTTAAAGCTGTAACTGCCGAGGAACTCCCCAATCCCCTACAGTTCCACGAGAGGGTGTAAATCATTGATCACCGAGAGCCCATGGAGTGGGGCCCGCCACATTTACAGTAGAGTCTATACACTTCCTTCTCTTGTTCGAATCTTCAATGTCACCCCCGTCTACCAGCATGTCACTATCATTTTCCTCCTCCTCCCTCTCACTTCTCTTAGAACCTGAGTACGGTCTCTCCACCCCCCTGCTATCATTCACCCCTTTTTTCAAAATTTTTACAGCTTTTAGTTTCTTGCACTTCTTTCCTTCTTTTTCTACCTCACCACAGCCTCCTTGGAAGGTTAAAAACCCCTCTCCCAAACTAGGATTCTCATTAACATTATCAGCATTCATCCCACTAAAGTCAATATTCTCACCCTCCTTCAAATTGCACCTTTCGAACACTCCTCCTGTCATCACATTCACACTCAATTTTTCCTCTGAATTTTCCCCTGCCCCAGGACTCATCTTCCTTGGTTTGTCAGCGTGAATCCCCTTCTCATTTCTCGCTGTCCCTACCACCCTAAGCACCATCTTCGAGCCACTATTATCAGCAACAGCCACAAGCTTGGCTTCTTTCAAACTCGGGCTTTGATCACACTTCCCCTCAGTGGTAACAGGAGACGAAAAGGCTAGCTTCCTTGCTGCACTAACAGGACCTAATCTAATGGCCTCAGGATCATTATAATTCGGCGTTTTCTTCACTTTTGTCGAGTATTTCAGTTTTTCCATATAACCTTTTTCCTTCTCACGCTCCACCAAGTCAACTTTTGATTTCTTCTTCGGGGTTGCCCTCAACCATGGTCCATATTGATAGACCATTTTCTCTGCCTCGCCTTCTTTTTGCTCTTTGTACTGGCATTCCCTCTCCGTATGCTCGAGTCTTCCACAAAAGAAACAGAAATCAGCCAAACGTTCATACTTTATATCAACCCATCTAGGTTGCTTATCCCCCATTGCTAGAAAGAGTCCTCTTCTCAATGGTTTATTAATGTCCACAAGGACTTTTATTCGCACACATTCACTCCATCCCAGAGGCTCATCTTCATCAGCCTCCAAGAAACCCCCAAGGAATTCACCGACATCATACATCACCTCCAAGGATCGTTTATTTAAAGGAACATCTACTAGTCTCACCCACATAGGTGTGTTCTGGAAAACAATCTCCGATGGTTGTTCTTCGCCCAAAACTTCTTGTAGAAGTAACAGTTTCTCGTCAAAAAACCAAGGTCTACCCTCCAAAACACGCTCTTTGTCTTCTTCACAGAAGAATTGAAAAACAAATAAATTTGTCTCAACAATCCTAATCGCAAATTTTTCTTTCAATCGCCAAACATTCGACAGCGTTTTCTTCATCGCCTCCATGTTATAGGGTTTAACAGTCCATAGTTTTCCAACCAGAGTAAGGTTTAATTTGGCCTTAGTATCATCGCTTACAACTTCTACATAATCGCCCCCTAAGACTACTCCTTCATCTTCTGTAAGTTTAAGTTTCTCCCAATCTTTGATTAATTCGTCACCCATAGTTGCAAATATCCAGAAAAAATTGGGAAGAAATAGGAAGAAATTGATGGAAATTGCTGAGAAAACTAAGAGAAAATGATACTTTTTCGAGAGAACCACTCAAACCCTAGCACGGGACTCACTAACCCTACACAGGGACTTTAAGTCGTTTGTGCCTATTTAAAGCCTCATGAGTCATGAAGTATTTATTAACAGAAATGAAGTGATCATTTTTTTTTAAAAAAATAAAAAATAAAAAATAAATGAAGTGATCATAATAACATAAGTCTTTGGAAAGTGCCATGCATTTTCCTTATTCAATAAGTAATAATAAAAGTACTCCACAGAAGATTGATCAATTTGCCTAATGCAATTTTCATAAGATTTTCAAACTATCATTGTACAATTGGTAATGATGCTAATTAGGAAACATGTACGCATCAATGCATATGTGACAAACTATATGTTCATCCGCCAAGAAGACCTACTAAAACCAGGCACAATCCATCAATTGTAATACCTAGGCCCATCGGATCTTGGCCCATTTTTAATGGCAAGACATGAAGTCCAAACCAAAGTTCCTTTCAATTCCCAACACTTTTCCCAAATACTTGCGGCCTTTTTCTATGGACCCCAATTCCAAAGAAGCTCAAATGATGAAGTCAACTTTGACTCGCTGTAAAGATCCTTTAAGGTTTAGTCAACCCTTCTGTGCACCCTCAATGGTTGATTATGTATCTTCTGAGTTCAATCCCTCGGTTGCGAGTAAGGATCTTCAAGTGCTTAGTGTTATCGTCACCCCTCCCATGGAAGGTAGCAACAGGTATACATACGGCATATATTATACTTCTTCTGTGTCTCATATTAAGTGTTAAATTATGTTTGGTGTGGTTTAATCATATTTTGAAAAAATTATAATAATTCTTATTAAAAGAAAACTTTTATTTTATTTTATAATTATAAATTCATATCGGCACAACGTAAATTAAAACAAATATCAATAAGGGTGTCATGAACAACGTTGTGCCGAAATAAATTTATAATTATAAAATAAAATAAAAGTTTTATTTTAAAAAGAATAATTATGGTTTTTTAAAAATATGGTTAAACCGCAAACTTGACCGCACCTGCGGTTTGATACGATTTTTTTAGAAGTGCAGTTTGAAAAAATTAAATACAAACCGTAATTTTACGGTTTGATGCGGTTTAGGATTCAAACCACACCGCAAACACCCTTAGGAAACATACATAAACATACATACATACAGAGTAATGAGAGTATAAATATGTAATTAGTTTATTTTTTGGGCTGCCTTGAGAAAAAAAATTATTCTGCCGGCTATGGGCCTGGCCCTGATGTTAGAGATCACTACAAATTTTCAAAATTTTCTTTAAACGAATTATTTTAGGGTTTGAGTCTTTATTATCTCTAATCGTCTATAAAAACAGATTTTTAGCTTTCATACGTTACATCTTACATAAACTCAGTTTTCTCTCTTTTGTTGAACCCGTCTTTCTTCATACAAAATGGCAAGAACGAAAAATTGTAAGCGCAGCAGCTATGGAGGCAAAGCTCCACGAGGCATCCAAGTAGAAAAAAAGCCGTGCACTACACACCGTCGCTACTCGGTGATCACCGAGGGTGGGCGCCCTATCATGAACTTTAGCTTGAAAGTAGCCAATCATGTATTGCAAAAAAGTCTTACGGAAAACAATAATAGTCCTACGAACATGGTATTATCTCCGCTTTCAATCGACGCCGTGCTTAACATCTTGGCCCTAGGATGTCACGGTCCGACGCTAAAGCAATTACTTGAGCTACTTGGGTGCAACGACGTCAAAGAATTTAATGAGATGGCGTCGGGTTTAGCCGATGTGCTTAAGGAATCAAAGGGTGATGATGCGCCTGAAATCTCTTTTGCTAATACATTGTGGGTTGATAACAAGTTCCCTTTAAAACCTCCGTTTCGAGAGGTTTTAAGGACTCAATTCAAAACTGAAGCTTGGCCTGTTGATTTCAATAACAAGGTAATTACTGTGTAATTTAAGTTATATTTTTTTGTTAGCCATGTTTTTTTCTGAGACTAAACCATAAACCTTGAAAATAAGGTACTGTATCAAAAAGGGAAGACTTTTCAATGGCTACAATAAAAATGTAGTCATTGTAACTGTTTTCTATCTTGACCCTTTAAATTTAATGAATCAATCTAGTCCGTTCATATAGTTGTTTTTGACATAAAATATAACTGAAAAAAAAAAAAAAAAAAAAAAAACTAAACTGTTTGTCTTTCATACTAAAAATAAATTGGGTTGTCACCATTTATGATTTCTCAACCTACAAATTAAAGGACATCTTCATCAAATATACATATAAGCTGATAGACATAATGTAAACACAGATGATTATACAATTAAGATTTAATAACTTGGATTGTTTCCCACCCAAATTAAACATTCATCATCATCATCATGTATGCCTTTAAAAAAATTAAAATCATCCAACTCCCATCATCCCATGTACTACGTATGAGGAATTGTAATCTATTTTCATTATAAAAATTAAAAAAAAAAAAAGTAATTGCAAATATAAATCCTTGATCAATAAGGTGGGATTGCTAAGGAGAACGGAGCAAAACAAAGTACAGAGTATGATTGAAGGATAAAAACTGTAAATAAAAACGTGTAGTTTGCTTTTTTTTTATTTTTTTTTTTTTATTTTGTAAAAAAGTCATCCCAATTAAAGGTTTAGATTAGTCAAATTTTAATTAATGGTTGAGATTTAATCTAGTATAATGACTACAATTTTATTGTAACCATTTGAAAACTATCCATCAAAAAGTATAATGTATTTTGGGACCATTAATTAGGTACGAAGATTTATATTGTACTTAATTTTAATAAGAACCAAAGTCTTTAAATTACTGATGGTCTTACGAGAAAGACAATGTGGAAAAGCTAGAATATAACCATGGATTGATAGAAGCATTTATTTGGAGCATTAAAGTAACATAATAGGAGTATCATAAATTCATTATCTGAAAATCAAAAAGATTACAAAAGATAATTTTTTTTAGGAGGAAAAAAATAATATCATTAATAAATAGCTAGATGATGATACAAAATGTTTCATATGTAGCAAGTTCACCCATAACTTAAACCATAAGTCATAATAATAAATTAATAAGCCAAATATATGGTATCTTTTGATATTCTAATACGGAGTAATTGTAGTGAACGGTGAACCTATGTTTAACGGGTTTAGCTATTCAAATAGCTAGATTTATGTTAACTTAAAGTTTATTTAGATAATATTTAATTAATTCTGACCTTCTGGAGCAATTATTCACTGTAATGTAACTCTTCTTCAATTTATTCCAAGTTTATTTTAATTTTTTTTTTCCTTTTTTTTTGTGTGTGTGTGTGTGTTTTGGACTTTATGTTTCTTGAGAGTTGAGCTAATCTAGCAACATTTTGGTAATTTGATCTATGTAGTCTGTAGAAGTACAAATTAAACCTTATTTTGCTCTTATTAAACATTAATGTGTTCTTATTTTTGCAAAAAAATTTGTATTATTAATTTCCTTAACATATTTCATCATTTTTTGAAGGATGAAGTGAAGCAAATGGTAAATGAAGTGAATATTTGGGCTGAATCAATATCAAAGGGCTTTATCAAACAAATAATTTCGGAAAACATGATTGCTAAAGACACCATGATGCTATTGTTAAATGCCTTGTACTTCAAAGGAACATGGGTTAACAGATTCAAAACTGAAGAGACTAAAGATGAAGACTTTTACTTGTTCAATGGAAACAAAGTTCAAGTCCCCTTCATCAAACAAACTTATAAGAGCTTCGACAATGGAACTTTCGAGGGATGTCAAGTCTTAAGGATGCTATACAACGAAGAAGAAGTCGAAAAGGGTGAAAAAGCTAGGAGCTTTTCAATGTACATTTTCTTGCCTGAACAAAAGGACGGGTTGCCAAATCTAATGCAAAACATCAATATAGACGCGGCCATGTTTAGGGACAGGATTAAGCTCGAGAGTAAATCAATTGCCAAACTCTCCATACCGAAGTTTAATTTTGAATGCCAAGTTCAACTCTCGGACCCTATGAAAGAATTACGATTGACATTGCCATTTGATAAGCATAACAAGGATCTTATGGGATTCGTTGACTTTCCGGTTGAAAGTCAAGGGCTTTTTGTTACAAACGTGGTTCAAAAATGTCGTGTGGAAGTTGATGAAGAAGGAACCAAAGCCGTGGCTTTCACCCGTGTTCAGCTAGCCACTAAGGCAGCGCGAAGTTTTACTCCGCCACCACCACCAATAAACTTTGTGGCGGACCATCCATTCATGTTTATTATTAGGGAAGATTTTTCAGGGGCTATACTTTTCGTTGGCACAGTGGTTGATCCTCAATCTAAAAGAGTAATATAATATTGCAAGCTTGAACCCTATATTCTCTTCTTGGACAAGCCATATTATAGTTTGTGTTACAGTAATACTTTTTACTTTTTATTAATTGTTAAGAGTTTATTTTAGTACAAATTGTGGTCAGCTAATAATTAATTACTTCCGTTATACTTCGTATTTCTTATGATTATTGCATAAAATGCTACAAGTAGAATGCAAGTATGTAACAGTTTACAGTATCATATATTAGAACAAACAACTGAAACAAGTAATGCAGCGTGCATCCTTGCTTATTAAATTAGTAGACAAAATGAAATATATGACCAGCAGAAAATATAATTAGAGAAACTAGCAAAGTCAATGACTGAAAAATCTTGATATAATTAGAGAAACTTTACTATTGGTATTAGGAAATTTTGACTTTTACCACCTCACAAAAATCTAAAAATTGCTTTTACCACCTCCACAATAAAATTTTTTATTTTATAACCCCATAAAAAAATTAAAATTAGATTTTGCCACCATACCTAACTCCGGTGATGGATAATTGCTAGGGGCCCCACACTAACGGCTATTTTTTCAATTTTACCCCAATTTTCCTCGATTATGTTGTATAAAAAACCCAGGTCTCTCTTTTTGTTCAAAAATCCCTGAATTCAGCTTCGTTTATGCGAATTTGTTCCAAAATCTCCTTCAGAAGAGCAAAGGAAGCTTTTTTCCTTTTGAACGCCAGATTTGATGACGTGAGTACTCTACCTTAATTCTTGTTCTTGTTACTCATCTTTATTAGTTTTGCACTCACGGCCATATTTGTTTTAAAAGAAAGCTTTTTGAACAAAATTTTATTTTCAATGGAAAGTAAAATCCCAATTTTTAACTCCGTTTTCCTTTGTTTGGCTCTTTGATAGAAAAGTTAGAGTGGAAAGGAAGAAGGAGGGATGAGAGAAGTAAGGTTAAGGGTAGAAAAATGTGGCAATACAAAAGGGAAATTAAAAGTATTTTCACCAATTACTAACCAAACAATAGAAAATGAGAACACTGGTAACCCAGGAAAATGATTTCCCTCCCAACCAAACACAGCCTCGGTCAAGGTCTCAAGAGGTACTCTTCAATCTTGTTTATACATGCTTATACTTGTGTTTTGAAAGTTGGCCACAAATATGAGTTTTCTTGAAGGAGCTTCACTGTAGAATATTATTGCATAGAACACTGCGCTCATTATCTCTCTGTGTCTGATTTCTTCCATAATTTCTAGTCCAAGTGTTGCTGAGTACTGGCCAAGCCTTTCTACAATATTTACATAAAGTAAAGAGAAAACAATCACAAATTCGATTCTTCAGGAACAATTAACATCCTTACATGCGTTACTTCTCTATTCTGAGTATTCCTCTTGTACATCAATGAAAAGGTGACAAGTTTGACCCAATTCTATTCTTTGCTCTCATCTTAGTGGAAGATTATGATGCTATGCTGCTCACTAATGATGAGCCTAACCCTGTACAAACTACAGAAATTTCATTAAGCATAATGTTTATGTAAGCAGTTGCTGTGAATTATCAATTTGTCATCAAAGAAGTTTGATTTAGATACTTCTGGTTGTGAATATGTGCTCTATAAAAAAAATAATATAAAATTAATGGTAGTCAAATTGTTTTGTGAATAATGTCCATTCTAATTTGTTGGCAAAACTTTCTGATACCGGTTGTACTTTTTTTTCTCAAATCCTAGCTTTTGCAAGTACTTAATCTTGCTATTGACACGATTTATAAACAATGTGGTTTTGTTCCGAATGATTGGTCCTGGTAATAACTTGTGTATCCTGTTGAATTCAATGTTTTTTTTTTCTCTTCAAGCGCGTATTTTTACTACCAAAAGTTCCCAACTATAATTTGTCTCACAATTGTTGCTTATTATTACAGGATGAAATTTAGAGAGAAAGGAAGCAAAGCAGGTAATCCCTTTGCTTTTCCTGTAAGAAAAGTTTTTGATGGCCTCATTACTGTCATGAGTTACGATTGTTAGAACTAGAATGCTCAAAAAGGGATGATTTAGCGTAGGCACTTTGTTTGGGGCAATTTTGGTGATTTATTCGCCTTGTTTAATTTTGGCCCAGCTCATATTCATTTTTCATTAAGTAGATTATTATGATTGGTTATCAATGATATACCCACTAATTTTTAGCTCGGGTTAAGTCAATTTTTGTTCGAGCCATGTAATTTTGAATATTGTTTGATATTGGTTCAAATAATTCGGTAGGGATCATTGTTTGGAGCTATCAAAAATTGATCCTTGACAACCAATTCATCGTGTTTTATTTATTTGTGGTTGCAGCATCATGAGGAGCATATTACAGGCAGTACTGAGTAGGGCATAGGAAGAAGATAAGCTGAGAACAATGAGGAATCGTTAGAGCTACACCCTTTATATTAGATTCAAATTAAAGAGGAACCAGAGTTCGGATATAGTATTTAGTAGTAATTATGTAATCTGATCCTCAAAGATCAATAATGTAGTGTTAGTTGTTCATTTAGGTTATATTATACACAAGGCAAAACAGCCTATGTTTCTCTTATGTTATCTTTGAAATGCTGTAAATACTTTCTGCTTTTTCCTACACCATTTGTTCTGGGAATGGATCCTCTCATCACTATCCAAAGCAAGAGTCTTCCATAAGTTTTATTTTTCTCACTTTCCTTGCTATCAAAAAATTCATCTAAAACTATCAAATATTTTCTAACTGATAGTATCCAAAATGTAATCTTCTTGCTAAATTGCAGTGGACAACCTCTAAGTGAAAATTGATGTTCTGCAGCTAAATCCGAATGTAGTCTCATACAATACGAGAATGTGACTGTGTTTGACAGGGAGCACATTGAACTCCCCATAGGAAGGAGGACTTTCTTGGAGAAGAGAGGTCACAAACTGCAACCTTTTTTTAAAGTAAAACTGAGGAAGAGAAGCTTTTTAAGAAAACATTATCAACTCATGGTTTGTTTTATGAAATAAAGTCACAATCAAGTTGGCAATCAAAGATTTTTCAAAGTATACAAATTCAATAATAAAAAAAAAATTAAAATTGAAAGTTCTGGTTTAGGTTAGAAAACGGGGGCTTAAACATCGTACAAACGCCTAAAGAGGAATAGTGAAGAAGATTAAGGGATTTCCAGTACTACATCTCCTATAATTTGACCTCTTTTTTTTGCATGTATTTCCCATTATTTTTTTCCATATAGAACTCTAGGTATTTTATGAAATTTGAGGTGGTTTCAAGAAATTGTCTTGTGCAAGAAATTTAAGGATTAAAATTGAGAAAATGAAAGTGAAGAAACCATAAAATAGAGGAGAAAATGGCAAAGAAAGAGAGTCATCGAATGGATTAAAGCATATTAAAGAAAATAATGTGAGGGTAGGAGAAAATCAGGAAAAAAAGATGCATGATAAGGGAGATAAGGAGAGAAGAATCGCCCTAATCGCAACATCCAGTTTGCAATCCTCCAATGCCTTGATCGTACCACCCAGTTTGTCAACCCTCCAATCGCCCTGATCGCAACACCCAGTTATCAATCCTCCAATCGCCCTGATCGCAACACCTTGTTTGCAATCCTTTAATCACCCTGATTGCAACACCCAGTTTCCAATCCTCCAATCGCCTTCATCGCAACACTCAGTTTACCAATCCTCTAATCACCCCTCCCACCGATATAACTTCCTGCTTTTCATTGATGTTAATTTATAATTTTGATACTTGGCTCTTACTCAATTTATTTATTATTGTAATTAATTATGATATTGGATTATTTATTAAACGTTCATTTTATGCAGTCTCCTCATGTACGAGTGAAGTAGGTCTAATAAGCAAGTTTTGGTTTCCAATGAATTATTTTATCTCTTATAAGATTTGAGACTTCCGTTAAAGCACCAAGCTTTCTGTAAATCATTGAATTTCAGTTTTAATTTGGCAGCCAATCTTCCAATCTCCCTAATCACAACACTTAGTTTGCAATCATCTAATCGCTCTAATCGCACCACACAATTTGCTAATCCTCTAATCGCCTTGATCGTACCACCCAGTTTGTCAATCCTCCAATCGCTCTGATCGCAACACCCAGTTTTTCAATCCTCCAATCGCTCTGATCGCAACACCCAGTTTGTCAATCCTCCAATCGCCCCCTCACGTCAGTATAATTTTCTACTTTTCATTGATTTTAATTTTGATACTTGGGTCTTATTCATTTTATTTATTGTTGTAATTAATTATGATATTGGATTGATTATTAAATGTTTGTTTTATGTAATTCCTCGTGTACGAGTGATGTAGGTTTGATAAGTGTGTTTTGGTTTTGAACGAATATTTTTTCTCCTCTTGTAAGATTTGGGACTTCCATTAAAGCGCCGAGCTTTATGTCATTCATTGAAGTTTAGTTTTGTATTATTGAATTTCAATTTTAATTTGGCAAATTGGATGTTGCCAATCGTCCAATCGATCTCCCTAATCAAAACACTCAGATTATTGCTATTCTTTAATCGTCGTAATCGGACCACTCAGTTTGCTAATCTTCCAATCACCTTGATCGCACCACTCAGTTTGCTAATCTTCCAATCGCCTTGATCGCACCACTCAGTTTGTCAATCCTCCTATTACCTTGATCGTACCACTTAGTTTTCCAATCCTCCAACCACCATGATCGCAACACCCAGTTTGTCAATCCTCCAATTGCCCTGATCGCACCTAGTTTGCCAATCATCTAATCGCCCTGATTGCACCACCCAGTTTGTCAATTACTACTACAAAAATGTTCAAAGAGACCTCAAATAAGAGACTATTTAAATAAATATTTGGTCTCTTGGATTCAAGAGATAGACCAAATATTTCAAATAAATGGTCTCTTATGTATAATCTTAGAGAGATAAAAATGTACCAAAGACCATCTATTTTAAATAAGTGATCTCTCCTTTTATTTTAATTAAATAAATAAAAAAAAGAGAGACCATTTATTTAGGAGACCTGTGAGCTAGAGACCACCCTACCACACCTAAGGTAGTCTCTTTGGCCATTTTGATATGGTCTCTTTGGTCAATTTTGTAGTAGTGAATCCTCCAAACGCCCTGATTGTACCACTCAGTTTGGCAATCCTCCACACAACTAATTGTAACATTTACCCTACTTCACAGAACACTAAAACGCTTCACATACACACAAAAACCTTTAATTTTTTTGTTTAACAGCACTATCATTTGCGTTGGCCTACCTTTATTTTTTGGGCTAAATATGCATCATTTCTTAAAAAAATTACAACATGTAATACAAGCAAATAGATTACAAATTTCACCTACAACTATCATGATAAACAACTAATAAATCTAATCCCACCTCAATTTCACTTAATTAGTGAAATTACTTTAATAATCAACACACACAAATAGTCAAATATTACATTAATTCATTAACGAAACAATCTATTCCATCAAAATTCCTTCTTTCTTCAACGCTAACAATTATACCTAACTCCGTTACCAATAAAACATTAGAAATAACGCAATCACATACCAACGACTAATTATACAATAATTACCGAGTTTAAATCACCAAATTGGGGGACCGCTGTAACATCCCAATAATTCTTCCTTTTCCAAACCACTTACTTTAAATAAAAATTAGAGGAGAACCATTGGCATGTTACCGCCACGTGTTAAAACGTTAAGGCTTTATCAAAGTATCGCAGCGGAAATCCAAGTTAAATCTTAAAATATTATAATTTAGAAAACCAATAAGTCAAAGCCTACAAATTGGAACCATAAAGGCCCTTATTAAAACCAAACCAATATTCAAAATCCCAAAACATGATTAAAATAGTAAAACATAAATAAGTTCAACACAAAGAACGAATACTCTCAATCACACCAATCCCTTGACAATGTGTATGTCAAATCCCCGAACTTCACATCATCAAGCTAACCTGTGCAATACTGCTCCCCAATAATACAAGTGTAATAATTGGATCATCACAGGGTCATTGAAAGGCGAAGGTCATGACCAAAAGTAACACACATAAAAGCACGCAATCAGCAAAGCTGAGTACATACAAACTACAACGTACAAAACCTAGCATGCTCATTTAATTAAAGTAAATAAACATACAACACGAATTCATTAATCAAGACTCCACACTTAGACAATTCAATTGACTCAACATACTTACTAACCAATTCCAAACACTTAACTCTTTATATTTAATTTGATTAATTTAATTTGGAGTAAGCAATAGACGAGGTTGTCCAACCCACCAAATCATTTTGGTCCCAATTGACCATTTAAAATAAAATTTTAGCGCAATGCAAGAATGGGCGCGACTCCATTTTGACAAAGTTAGTCTAGGATACCATCTAACTTTCATTATAAAATAAAAATGTAAATACCAAAAGAGAAGAGGACATGTTGATCAAACAAGCCTCGGAAAGCCACGGGCTACCACCGTGTACCCCAACCCATAATTGTCAATACTCTAGAAGTGCACACTTTCCAGAGTTTTATTGCTCATCCTTGTTTCACTTTACGTGATTATCAATTTAATTAATAGCCGACTCATTCAAGTAGACCATACATAACAATCATACATCAATTCACTTTTAATCTTATTTAGGACAATGGTGATCACATCACAAATTGACCTTTAATTCCTTTAAACTTCCAAATTATCCAAAATTGTTAAATATAGTCAACCCACCTAGCCATTTCGGCTTAATCCACTTTTACTCAACATACTAACAAGTCATGCTTGAGTAATAAATAAAATAATAATAACCTTGTGGAATAATTAATAAATTCATTCCACTTAAACCATTTAATTCCAATCCTTCAATAATCAAAATATGGTTAATAAACCAATCCAATAAAAACATGTTTGTATCAACATTCCATACAAACAATTAATCCAATATAATTCAACATGCTTGCATCCATAATTCCGTACAAACATAATCAATTCACCAAAACATGTCTCATAAACATAATCACATGAATTAATTAAATGTATAACCAAACAATTTCCACCCAAGTGTTCTCTAAATATGAAACTAAGTTCTTTCCTTTTGGTACCTAAACATGATACTACTTACAACGAAGTAGACATGTACGTACCTCGTATAAACAATCCTTTGTGCAACTTTTAATCAATTAAAAGTCTCCTAGAGAATAATCACTTCCTAGAAAACAACCAATAATCACAAATTAATACCCAAATTAATTTTCAGCAATATAACTTTAATTAAAACTCCTTAAAACTTCCTTTAAACATGTTTTTATGCTTAATTAATCATTATAAATTGAATAGGAACAAAAGCCCCAAATTAATTGATTATTAGAACCCTAAAATCCCAATTTAAATAAATTAAAACCCTAGGTTTATAATTTATAAAATCTGAAAATTATAACAACAATTATAATCTGAAATTTATAATCTTTATAGTATCAAAATATAATTTTTCATACTAATTTAATCAATTTCAAACAATTTAATCAAAACCCAAAACAAATTGAATTAATTTAAGCAAAAATTAAAAAAAAAATAAAAACAAAGGAGGAAAGAGGAAGGAGTAGCCACGGGTGGTGGCTTGGCTGGTGGTCGCCGGCGACTGGGCGGCGGCGGTAGGGTGGCGCCGGTGGTGGCAGCGGGCAACCACAAGGAGGAGGAAAAAGAAAAGAAAGAAAAGGAAAAAGAAAAGAAAAATAAAGGAAAAAAATAAAGAAATAAAATAAAGAGAGAAAGAAAATAAGACTAAAAGAAAGAAAATAAGACTAACCTTTTGTGTGGGGAAAATTTTGGGGATGTATGGGGTATTTATAGGAGAGAGAGTAGTAGGGTAAGTAGAAATATTGGGCTTCATAAAAATAATGGGACAAAAGAATGAAAGGGACTAGGCTTTATTTGTATTGACATAAGCTAATGATGGTTCTTAAAAACCATAATGTAAAATAATTTTTCACCCAAAATAATTTGAAACTTTTTAAAATAAAATCCGGAAAAATACAAATAAATATTATAAATAAAATAAATTTTCATTTATAAAATATTTAAAAATACGGGGGATTACAACCGCGCGTAGCGCGTGAGCCAACAACTAGTACTATCAAAAGATAGAACATATAATGTCTCTGATCAACTAGGAAAATAAGCAAAGCTCTTGATCATACATGTTTAAACAAAGCACACAACAAATAGCAGAAATAAGGTACTTGCAATTTAGCAAAACAATTAGCACTTAGCTATAGACTAACATCTCAAAAAGTTCTCATCTCAAAAGACAAACTCAACCCCTACATTGCGACACAATACTTCATGATAATAAATTGGAAATTTTGACAATTACCACCTTCTGTTATGTCCATTTTAGCAATTACCACCTTATATTTATTTTTTTTTAAAATTACCACCTTCTATTTTCAAAAACATCAAAAGTTACCACCTTCTTGCCCCCCAACTACCACGTGACGTCATTTTGGGCCCATTTTTTCCCTTTCCTCCTTATTTCCCTCACATTTCTCATTCCTATTTGGATTCTCATCTCCCTTTTCACTTTTTTTCCCCCAAACCACCAATAATTGTTCGTCAATTTTGATTTGGAGGAATGAATTGGAGTCTTTTTGATTGTTTGGGGAAAAAAGAAGTGAAAGGGGGATGAGAATCGAGTTAGGAATGAGAAATGTGAGGGAAATAGGGAGGAAAGGGAAAGAATGAGTCCAAAATGACGTCACGTGATAGTTGAGGGGCAAGAAGGTGGTAACTTTTGATGTTTTTGAAAATAGAAGGTGGTAATTTTCAAAAAAAAAAATAGAAGGTGGTAATTGCTAAAATGGACATAACAGAAGGTGGTAATTGTCAAATTTTCCTAATAAATTATGCACACTTAGGGCACATAATAATAAACATATATGTAAAGTTTTGGAGAAGGGCTTGAAAGCTTGCCCATACATTCTTTCATTGATGAATTTATATCGTACAAGCTACTGCTCCTAAGATCTCACCATGATCTTAAGATGCACATCAATCAAACAATATCATCAATATCCTATAATTAAGGTAACTAACCAAATATGTAGGATATGAATATCAAGTATATCACAAGCATCTAAAATATTATATTAGCAAATCCCCACACCCCCCTCAAGTTGGAGCACTTAGTGAGAAAATGCCCGACTTGCGAATCAAATGATCGAATTCTGACTTGCCTAGAGCCTTGGTGAAAACATCCGCCAACCAACATAGGAGGGATCAATTATACCATCATTAATAGCATCGCGAACAAAGTGACAATCAATCTCTATATGCTTTGTTCTCTCATGAAAGACGGGATTTTTAGCAATATGAAGAGCCGATTGGCTGTCACAAAAGAGCTTGATCGCCTTTGGATGATGAACACCCAAACTCAACAAAGGACCTTTCAACCATTTCAATTCACATGTGATAGAAGCCATCGAACGATACTCTGCTTCAGCAGACGAAAAAGAAACGGTGTTTTGTTTCTAAGTCTTCCAAGATATAGGAGAATGACCTAGAAACACAAGCCATCCGCTCAATGACCTACGAGTAATGGGACATGCAGCCCAATCAGAGTCACACCAACCCTGAAAAGTTAACTCGCTGTCTGCACGTAATAATATACATTGGCCGGGAGTGCCTTTCAAATAGCGCACTACCCACAAGGCCGCCTCGCAATGTTCAATTCTCGGCTTCTGCATAAATTGTGACAAAATATGAACTGAATAAGCAAGATCTTATAAATAGGGTCGTATTCCCCGTTTTCAAATCACCAACAATCATCTATTCTCTTCTCTCTAAAAGCTAGAAGCTTATTCTTTCCTTCTCTCTTGATTTTCTAAGCCTTGCCTTTTCATAAACACAATACCGCATTCACGAGTTCTAGACACATCTAGCCAAGCTCGAAGTTGCCTTCGCCCTAGACGTGAAAGGTTGATAATTTCTGAGGGTTTGGTCCCAAATCCCTATTTCAATTATTTAAATTAATTGTTTGATTTAATATTTTCATTGAAGTTACTAACGTGTGTATTGTTTTGATAGAAAGAGATACGAGACATCGAAGTAAGTAATTTAATTACTTAATTATTCTTTTGATATAGAAATCATGCTTAGATTATATTAATTCCTAATATCATGTATGTTTCTGGTATCATGTTTAGGTTGCTTCATATTTTCTTCTATCATGTTAGTGTCATGTTAGGGCTAAAGATTTGATCTTTAATGTTTAGTGACATGCTAGGATTTGTTATTAATCATGTTAGTATCATACCTAGGATCTTGCTAATATTATTACGCTTTATTATTATTATGATAATGATGATTTGTTGTATCAATTAATATTATGTTGCTTGATATTTATTGTTATTGCTTCATCACGCCCTCTTTTACAGGGTTAAAGGGAATTTGTACTTGTAATCACGCTTCATAAGATAATTAATAATCTTGTTTAGGCTAATATGATTTTAATTCAAGTGATCGCCAATAATAGTTTTGCTTGTGCAGTAATATTCAACCAATATAGATTAAACAGGTTTAGAATTAATATAATGATTGTATGTTAGTCAGAAAGCGCAAATGAATATGAGAAGAATAAAGTAGAGGCCTATTTTTAGGGCAGGTTCAATGTCTTTTAGGTTGGATTTGTACATTCATCCCCGAATATCTAGTCAATGTTCCGGACCACTATGGAGTTAGCGATCTCATGGATCATGAAGGGGTGTAACCTTCACCCTGTGAACTTCCTTTCCTTTAGACGCCACCATACTTAAGTGTATGATCACAGTGGGCTCAAGTGTGGGATGTTTGAAATATTCCCTACAAAAGCGGATAGTACAATGAATGTCATCATTTAATTGAGAAACTGAAATTAAATTACAACTCAATTGTGGTACAAAAAGCACATGTTTGAGAACAATTTTCGCCTACAAACGAACCGAACCCTCCTTAGTGGCCATTATTGTTTTGCCATTAGGAAGTCCAACCGGACAGTGAAATATATCTTGAGTATTATATAACCAAGTAGAGACGCAAGTGACGTGTCGAGAAGCACCAGTGTCCACAATCCACAAGTGATCATTGAATTTTCTTTGATTATCGGGAGTATTAGCATTGCCAATAAGAATTGATGAGGTTTGATTAAATGTGTGTGATGGCGGCTCTTGATCGCCTGCCAAGATCATGTGTATGAAATTACCCAAGGGACTGATACCATGTAAAGTTTTGGAGAAGGGCTTGAAAGCTTGCCCATACATTCTTTCATTGATGTATTTATATCGTACAAGCTACTGCTCCTAAGATCTCACCATGATCTTAAGATGCAAATCAATCAAATAATATCATCAATATCCTATAATTAAGGTAACTAACCAAATATGTAGGATATGAATATCAAGTATATCACAAGCATATAAAATATTATCTTAGCAAATCCCAACAATATATATTATGTAGAGTTAAAAATAACTTAAATAAATTGAGAAGGATCTTATCTGATATGGAGCGATCATCCGACAACTTTGTTCCCCATCTTACTCAATTAATCAGATAGATACTACCAAGTGATAGCAACCCGTCCAGGCTGTGAAGACTACTGCCAATGGACGTCGTCTAATTTACCAGAACACTAGCCTTGCTTAAATGCACCTCAGATGAGTCATCAAAACTCACAATCAAAGGTTGGAATTGCTCAAGAACTGTTCAGATTTCAAAAGGGTAGGTTTGTGTTTAATGTGTTAGGTTTTTCAAAAGTTGTTGTTATTGAAGAGGCTCTTGTTTGTATTTATAAAGTTCTAATATAAGGAAACCAATAAATTCAAACACCTATCAGTTTATGATGTGCCTAACTAGGCCCAAATGATAGCCACTCCAAACAATATTTGACACACGGTCATGTAGAATAAGGTACACAACCGTGTAGACAGGTTCGTCTGCAAAACCACACAACCGTGTAGCGAATAGTTATACAATAATGAGTTTTCAACCAAGGAGTTAATCTCACCTGCTCGGTCGGACAACCCAACCCGATTCAGCCTGAGACAAAACCTTTCCGGTTGCATTACTAACTCCAACAATTAAAACAACGCTATGTGTAATTGTGGAAAAAAAAAAAAAGTGAGTATAATTGTGCGACTCTTATCGTATACATAGAGCTAAACATGTCTGCAAAATGGTACAATAAAAATATTAGAAACTTAATGCTCTCGTTGAGAGTCGAACTCAAGACCTCCCGCTTACTAAACGGGTGCTCTAACCAACTGAGCTACGAGAGCTGATTGTTAATAGTTGCCTAATAAATGCATATATATTCATGAAAATCTTTTTGGAGTTTTGGGTAAAGGATGCAAAAGGTGAGAATAGCTGTGTAACTGTGTTAGCTACGTTTGATACGGTGCCATAAATGAGGCGAAGGTTGGACCTATAGATGGCAATGGATCGGATTTGGATCGGGTGAAGCTTCACCCGCATCCATCCATTATCCTAATTGCTCCATCCACATCCATCCGTCATCCGCTTCACCCATCATCCATATCCGTCCGTCCATCATCCGTGGATGAAACGGGTGGAGCGGATGACAAATGGATGAGTACTAAAATGAAAAAAAACTCACATAAACTTTAATTTTTGGATATTTATATAACAACTTTTTTATTTTATTAATAAAAAAGAAACAATAACAACATATTGTTTGAAAAATTAATTTGCAACAAAAAAAGACAAGTAATTTTCTTGCACATTCTATATTTTATTAGTAAAATTCTTTGATTAATAATTTAATATATGTTAAACGGGTGGGTGGATGGTTAGCGGGTGAAAAAAATATCATCCACATCCGATCCGATCCATCATCCGCTTCATCCGTCATCCGCTTCTCATCCATTTAATTCGGGTTTTCATCCATTTATTTTATGCGGGTGGAGCGGGTTAGCGGATATCCACTTAATATTGCCATCCCTAGTACTTGGACCAAAACTAAGAAAATTAATTAATGCTCTAAACCTATATTTAATCAAATGGTTATTTGTGTAAAAAAAAAAAAAAAACAAATGGTTATGCAAAACACTCACTACCACTGTACCACATCAAGAGCAAGATTTCTAATGCCATGCATCATCAGTTTGTCGGCAAATTTCAAAGTTTAAATTAACAACCCAAAAAAAAAAAAACTTGTCCTAAATCATACTCCCTCTATCCTCGTTTTTTTTTTTTTTTTTTTTTTTCATTTGATTTATTACGATCTCATTGATTAAGGGATTGATCAAATGATGAACTAAAAATATATGTCATATTATTTTGTATGTTTAAGATGTGTGTCTAATCGATTTTATCTTTTGACCAACGATACATTGACTAATGTGAGAGGTAGACATGAACTACAATCATTAAAAGAAATTCAACATATATATGAAGTATAACAAATATAATAACTTTATTTATTGTTAAAATTTAAAGAGAAACGACACAAAGTTAGACGAGTTGTTATAGGCAAAGGTTTATTAGCGTGCTGTGTATGTTATGATATATCGCTTAAAAGAACATGATGCACGGTTGTTATCAAGTTTTTTTGTTTGTTATGAGTTATCGCAAGTAATGTCGTACATATGATGCGAGGTGTACAAGAAGTGAAGAAGGCCACAAGGCTAACCACGACCTACTTGTGAGTTGTGACGAAGATGACAAGTTGCACTACATGTCATTTGAAGTCGTGTTAAAAAAAAGTTACATTTTTGTAGCAAAATTCATTATTACAAGTATACTAAAGAGAATTTTCCTTTATCATTTCAAACTAAATCAACATGTATAACAGTATAAGGGCCTGTTCACATTTACTGAATTGAGCTGAACTGAACTGAACTGAACTGATTGGAGCTGAACTGAACTGAATTGAGCTGAAATAAATATTTTATGAGAAAGGGAAATTAAGAGCTGAACTGAACTGAACTGATTGGAGCTGAAATTAAGTAAATGTAAACAGGCCCTAAGTGTCTCGTCAAGTGCTAAACCAATATTAGTATTTCAATTTGTAAATTTTAATTATTAGATGGTGGCATATGCACATCGTATACAGTGCATTCAATGAAAATCAAGTATGCATAAAGCCAATGATCATGAAGATTAAAACAAAAGAAATCCAATAACATAACATCATTTTTGCTATAGCTCTTATATATGTTCATTGTAGTTAGTTTTCATGTTATTTGGTTTTAGATTCGGTGTTCAACGGATTCACAACGAACACTATACTGCCGTGCATACGCTTCCACCATTATAATTGCAAGTAAAATCCATATTATAAAAGCAAAAAAGATTAGTGAGAGTTTTCCAAAACCCTATCCCTCAACCTACATCAAAACTTACTAAAACAATCGAAATACTAATAGATTTCCACTTAAATCCCCCCACCCAATAAAATGTATACTAATCCATGTACTCAATCATATTCCATCGACAATATCAATAAACAAATAGAACGCTAGTTATCTAAAATAGATAATTTAGATAACTTGTGTATAACACGAGCACAAACTAGTTTCACAAATTCCTATGGTTGGTCACACCATGTGGCCGACCACCCTGCAGGTTACTTCGTTAGTGGTATAGGGGTTACTCGATCAATGTTACAGGGGTTATTTCGTCAGTGTTACAGGGGTTACTCGATTAGTGTTTTAGGGGTTATTCGATCCGTATTATAGGGTCGGGGTTTCTTGATTAATGTTATAGGGTTTATATTGTCTTTTCTAAGAGGTCACATGGTTAACCAGCCGCACACAAAACACGCTAAACTAGTTTTTAGTTTTTTACCAGGTATATATATATATTAAAAAAAAAATTCAAAAAATTCAATTACTGTATTTTGATTTAACAAAATTTCGAACAAATTTTGCTGCGTAAAGAGTGACAAAAATTGGGTTGGATCCACCAAAATCAAACTTATTTTCCAGAGTGTTAATTATAGTGTCATCTTCCTTCTCAATCTGATCATGGTTGTATATTCCAGACTTCACACCTGAGCTCTCACCCTTTTTCTTTCTCTCTCTTAGATCTTCCGCAACATTATTGCCGATTTCCTAGATCTCAATTATTTCCAGGTTCTCAATCACACTCTTAATTTATTCATTTTTGTTTCTGTATTATATTAATCAATTTGCACATTTGCATAATTTAATTGTTAAATAATGTTTGATTGTTGCGATTTTGCTGTGATTTTAGGGTTTTGTGATGAATTTGATGTTAAATTGTCGAATTTTGTGATCGAATCGAAGTTTGGAAGATGGATTGGTGGGGGAAAAGTGTGTCGTTGGGAAACTTGGATTTTTCGGGAGCTGTGAATAAGCTTCAAGAGAGTGTCAAGAATATTGAGAAGAATTTTGATAGTGCTCTTGGTTTGGAAGATAAGCCTCAGTCCGGCGATGAAGGTATTTCACTTTTATTATAATTTCGAAATTTTGTATTTTGAATTTGATTTGGATGTAGTAATGTAGTATTATTGTTTCTTGTTGAATACTTGAATTCTAGTGGGAATTGTGTGGTAATTAGATGCTTTGTTATGGAATTGATAATTGGTAGAATGTGGAGTAGATCAGAAAAGGTATGTGAATCCTGGGAATAGCGGGATCAGACTGATTAAGCTGTTGAACACGGTTTGTCTTCAGTTCGTTGTTTGATTGGTTTAGTGAGAAACTATTATTGCTGCTTTATGAAGGGAGATTTTGAGTGAGGGAGTGTGTTTGGAACAGAAGAATTGTTGACATTATACATGGGTTAGTTGTATTTTGGAAATTAGGGGATTTGTCTGAGCCAGATGGAAGGGGCATTATGTAGGCGGCACTTGAACAATGTGTTATAATTTATTAGATGCTATGATTATATGAAAGCATGAACTACAACTCAAAGCCTATAGTCAATTTGATTTATGATACTGTAGTAGTTTTAGACAGTGATGAAAGCATCTGCTATGTCTCTAATTCATTGTCATTCTGTTTTTCAATAGGAGCACTTGACGATTGATTTTAATTTTACTCATTTCTTTTGTATCTATAAAGTGTAAAGAGAAGGCTTGATCTCTAAGTTGTTCGATTTAATAATTGTAGAATAGTGGTTTTGAGTTTCTTGATCCTTTCCCTTAGGATTTTTTTAGATCTATATCTTGATGTGGGTAAAGTACATGGAAGTAGTGGAGGTGGTGGTTGTTTGAGCCAAATCATCCCTAAATCTAATGTAACCCCGCCTCCGACCAGTAAAAAAAAAAGAATAGAATTTCCTATATTTTAACAATACAATATGTAACATGTTGGTGGCTATGGAATTGGAGAAATGAAAGATGTATTGAGAGAGGGGTAAGTCTACCCTACATCAGGCGGCTGTATTATGACTAGAATTGGAGACATTTGAAAAGCATTAGAAAGAGGCAATATGATAAGTGGATATATACATCCACTAAAGGATAGGTACGGTTGAATACCAATGGGGCTACAAAGGGTAACCCAGGTTCTGCAGGGGCAAGGTGTGTTATTGGAAGTATAGAAGAGCTATTCGAAATGTTTGCGATAAGGTGTGGGATATGTTCATGTACGAAAGTTGAACTGCTTGGAATGCTTCGAGGTCTTATTATGGTTTGGAATGGAGGTCACCATAACACATAGAGTCTAACTCACGGTTGACTCGGAGATAGTTGCCCCCTTGTTAGTGGAGCCTATTCCTCTCAACTCTCCTTATACTGATATCATTTGCCAGTGCAAAGCTCTCCATGATCTACGTTAATATCCCACCTGTTTTTGGAGCAGTCCTGGAGGACCTTCGAGCTGTTTTATTGGAGGACTTGGGGGGAAGTACTAGATCACGTATGGGGCCTGAAAACTCTTTCTAGCTATGGAGGCGGAACAGCTGGATGTGTGATTTAGTAATCTGCTAGTTTTCTGTCTTTGCTGTTCTGTTTTGTTTTGGTTCACTTTTTGTCTGCGTCTTTTCTTTTCTAGTTTGTTTTAGTTTTCTTTTTCACCCAAAAAAAAAAAAAAAAAAAAAAAAAAACGATATGTTCGTGTTAAAATTTAAAACTTGTCTTTCAGCCTGCACATCGAGTCATTGATTATCAGTGCATAAATGATTGTGTTATAGCAAGAGCGGGATGTTCTCAGCTGATGCTTCTTTTGCTAACTATTTGTATCAGTTTCTGGAGAACAATCTTCTTCTAGCAATAGAACTGCACTATTCAATCCTGTTATGGCATTTATGGGTCATAGAGGAGAGGAAAATGCAGATGAGGCTGATGACAGTGAAGTTTCGCATGATGAGGCAAGTGGAGAGAGTAAAGATGAATTGCCAGAGATTTCAGAAAGCACTCAGGATCCCTCTATAGTTGAGGAGAAGAAAGATGATGTACCTGATACAGATGTTAAGCCTGCTGCAGAGCCAGTGCTTCCTGCTGATGAAGAGGGGGAGGTGAAAGAGCAAAGAGATAATGTAGCATCTGAAGCTGTAGATGAGGTGGTCACTTTGGCAAAGGATTCTGATGAAGTCAAATCTGATGCACAGGAGCCTGCTACCTCACCTAAACAAACAATCCAGGATGCTGGGATAACAGATTCTAATAAACAGCTTGATGAGGAAGGGGTAGCTGAGGGGGTATCCCCAGAACATTCAGAATTAGCAGAAAGTAATCTAGCTGATCAAGTGCAACAACTACCTATTGATAATGTAATTACTAGGGAAGCTAGTGATGGTGTAGAGACAAAAGAAAGCAGGCAAGAACTCGCTGTGGACAGAGATATCCCTAAACAAGAGGAAGTGTCAATTGATACTGGAAATCTGATTGAGCACTTGCAAACTGATAATAGTATTGGCATTGCTGAATCTGAAAGTCCTACTGAATCAGTCAATGATAGCGCATCTGCTGAACTTCCAAGTAATGCGATCCAGGGAATTGTTTCTGGTCAAGCTACTGAGAAAAGTGATTCACATGATACAACTATTGAAGAGTCAAAGCAATTCAAAGAAGATGAAAATGCTAAGGTTGATAGACCTGTCTCAGTGGCCAATGTGTCTGACTCTGCTGATGCTGTCCTTGAGCTAGAAAAGGTGAAGAAGGACATGAAAATGATGGAAGCTGCATTGCAGGGAGCTGCTCGACAGGCTCAAGTATGTCTTATATCTGTCATCTTGTGAAGAGATTTGGATTTAATTGTTCATAGTCTTATAAACTGATTATAAACTCACCAAATTCTCATTTTACTGTTTTCCAGAATAAAGCCGATGAAATTGCGAGGTTAATGGGTGAAAATGAACAGTTAAAATCTGTCTTGGAAGATTTAAGGGTGAGCTTCTAACTATGTTACTGCTCCTTTTTGCTCATATATTCCTCTGTTTTCTGTACCCAAGAGCAACTCTGGGATCTGAAAAAGAAAACTCTAAATTAAGCTCTGGGGTCTAGGAGAAGAAAACTGAAAATAAAGTTCTGAAATACGTTTCATTTATTTTGTCAGAGAGATGGAAAATGCTACTATTTTCATATTTTGTTTACTTAATTTTTGTTCCATTGACATTCCAAGGCTTCATTTTCATTTCTACCTTTATTACTCTCCCTCAGTTAAACAAACGCCAAGTAGTTCTCTTCTAGGTTTCTTCATTGGCTGGTTGTTTATTTTTTCTTCCTTATTGGGGATTCGTAGGGAAAGAAACTTCAATGCATCCTTCTAGGTTTTTGTTGCTTGGTGTATTTCAAAAAGACTAGTTAGTTTAAGGAGAACTTACTCCCCATGATACATCCTAAATTGAAAAAGATATTCGAAAAGAGGGACGAGGTTCCTCCTGGTCTATTTAGGCTTGCTCGCCCTTTGTCACTTGCTCGTGCTTTGGTTTGATGTGGTGTATATAGAGGCTTGAGAGGACTATCAGGGAACTTGATAACCTAGCATAGTGGAGAGATGAGATTTCATATATATGTTGGTATTTGGAGATCGATACTTACAGCAATAGGAATTAACAGGATCTAACTGATGTGCTTTTTTTTTTTTTCTTTTTTTTTAAAAAATAAAATAAAATAAAATTGGTTGGCTATGAAATTTATATTGCCTTTAGAACCTAGGTCCTTTCCCACAGTTAGGTGCTCTTAGAAGTGAAATTAGTCTCCAAAGGAACATAAATGTGAATTTCATCTTTTGGTTTAGTAAAGTGGCTGACTCTTGGCCTGCCTCGTTGGCTTTACTTGTTCTCTATCTGTAGCAATATGTCACATAGCCACATTAATACCTTGCATCAGTAATCTGCATTTGGTGAATTGATTTTTTGTTTCTTAGGTTGTTCATTGGATGTCAAAGAAAAGAATCTAGGATTAACTCTTATCTGTTAGAATATATGAGCTGTCAAGTTTAAAATTATCTGACACGGAATTTGTGCTGAGATTCTTATGTTGGATCAGCTTGTTAGTATTCCGTTATCATTTTCTTACTTAACTTATAAGCTTTAGATGAATGCTTGTTTGTGGAATTTGATGGCCTATTAATCCATACTCCATAGACAGAGCTCTTTATCTTGATGTGTTAAATTTGTAAGGATACCAGTGAAACCGAGTATTCTTTGTTGTTGCATTATGATGTGCTACATATATGAACTGGCTTACATGAAGTGGAGAATAGGGGGCTTTGGGCCGCCGACATTTGGAATTTATTTTGTGAAAAGTAACTGAATTAAGAGGCTTGAGGAAAAGAAGATTCATAGAGAATAACCTTACTAGCTCTTCATCCTGTAATTTACCATGTAGTAATTAATTGCTTAAAAAGATTTTCAGCACAACTCTGTTCATATCTACTGGTCATCATTTTTTCTATATGAACAACGATCTATTTATTAAAATTTAACACGAAAAGTCTATTGATGAGAGTGGTAAAGAAATTTGGCTGTACCATGTTTTTTCATGACATAGTGACAAGTCGGTAAACTACGAGTATTAAGTGTGAACTTTGCCAAGAATCGGATATATTATATATTTTTGAATGGGCATGTCAGCAACCCTTACTAAATTATTTCTGCTGTAGGAATTGTAGATCTATTGCTTATATATATATTTTGGAACTGTAGATCTATTGCTTATTCTCCATGATTTGATTGAGTTTTGTAGGTCTTTCTAGGGTTGAAGTGTTTGTGTCAGCTATATTGATATTAGCATATAATGTAACTTTATCACACAAGTTGCAGTTATCTATTTTCTCTGTTCGTTTGATCAAAGAGGCTTATTCCCTTGGGAGAATTTTTGTTTTTACTTCTAATTTCTGGCTCCTTTTAGTTGAAGATGTGTTACTGTTATATCTGCTAAGTTTATCTAAAAACAGTAAATATCCATGACAGCGGAAATCCAATGATGCAGAAGTTGAGTCTTTGCGTGAGGAATATCACCAAAGGGTTGCAACTCTTGAACGTAAGGTACGGTTATTCTATTATGCACTAAACTCCAGGGTTTGCTGTTTTAATTATTTATTTAATTTTATTTTGACCGCTCCTTGAGTTTATTGCTTCTGAACTTTTCTTTTGACATAGTTAGATATTTTAGCTCTGGTTTATAAATGTTTAGGTTTGTCTTTGATTTGTCAGAGTTTATAATCTTATAACGGACTGGTACAGTGGTACCAGCCATTTGGTTGTATTACTATTGACTGAGGTTTCCCGACTTTTAAGCTCTAAGTAGTCCTAATTACTTTAGCAAGAGACAATTTTTTTTATTGGGCTTCCACTTTTGTTAGTAATTTTGCTTATATCTTTTCTTCATGTGCATGATTATAGGTTTATGCTCTAACCAAGGAAAGGGATACATTACGACGAGAGCAGAACAAGAGAAGTGATGCTGCTGCTCTTTTGAAGGAAAAAGATGAAATTATAACTCAAGTCATGGCTGAGGGTGAGAGCTGAACTATGAGAAACTCTTCTCTTTGGTTGTGTACTAATATGATATCATTGTGGTTTGTCTTATTGCTTTTGTCCAAATTTTTCAGCAAAATTTTTACCTTCTTTGAGAAATTTTGACGAGGGCTCTTGTATTGATTTCTTTGTTATGTTAACCAAGTCAGGAATTTCAAGTAGCCTTGACACTGGGATTTCTTGGCTCAAAATCTTGTTAATCATATTGATGTTTCCAAACTTAAGCTAGAAGCCTCAGATTAAAACGGTGAAGAGAGTGAGTTAGTTAAACTGAGTTGCATATTGTAGAAAATCAAGCCTAATTCAGGTCACCAAAGTTTCTAATCTCTGAGTATACCAAATGGTAAGATAAAAGTTTAAATGGAATATTTGACAATTGATTTAATGGCTGTTTGTCCACTAAGAGTCTTGAAAGGGCTTGATGCTAAAAAAGCACAATGGGAAATTTTCTGTGTCTTCTTCTGTAGTAAGAGCCCATATTTATTCTAGAATGCACTATACAGAAACAATTTAATCATAAGTTAAGCTATTTAAAGGCTAATTATGTTGGATCCCCAAAGAATGTACATGAGTTTTATATTTGAATATATCATTTGATCTTGATAAACAACTATATGTCAACTAAAGATGAACCTTTCAAGAGCTTCTCTTTGGAAAATTTTCCCTTGAATCTAATTTTCTCTCCATAATTGTATTGGCGAGTTGCATTAGCAGCTTTCTGATCATATTAAATTTACTGTATTCATCTGTATATACCTGTATTCCATGATAGGGGAAGAGCTTTCAAAGAAGCAAGCCGCTCAAGAAGCTCAAATGAGAAAATTAAGGGCTCAGGTTGTTAGTCTGTTCTCCTTTATTTTTTCATGTAAGCCAACCAATTATTGAAGGGTACTAATTTGCTATTTTCCTGGTTTTTTGTGAAAGCTAGATTAGAGAATTGGATGAAGAGAAGAAGGCATTGGTTACGAAGTTACAGGTAATTGATTCGTGGGTTACAATTCAAATGAGTTTAGAGTTTAATAAGTTTCTTTTCTTAATCACCGATAAATCAGATGTAGTACTTTAACATTGTTATTGTATGATGAAGCGATGATATGTGCAACAGTGCAAGCCTATTACTTCAGGATTTTAGGTATAGAGAACAGATGCTTTTTTGGTCTCTGACCCGACCACCCATGAATTGCATCACATTTTTTAAAACAGAACCAGCTTTTTAAATGCTTCAAATTTATTTCATAACTCTTATTTCTGTATCTCCAATCAATTTTATTATGTAAAATTGTGTTTCAGCACTTTTATTTTTGTTTTTAAGACAAAGTTTGTCAGTTGTGAGTCTATTTCTCTTTTACATATTATTATTTTTGTTGCTTTGACATTCAAATGTTTGCTTGCCCATTTGCCTCACCATGTTATGCTGTTAGCCTTACTCTCTCCTACTTATATGCTTGATCACCTTGAAATTTCCAAGAAAACTTGCAGTGTTGTTGTCATGATATAATTTTGCATGGCAATTGAAAAGTGCTTTATTTATACTGAACTCTAGCAGGGAAAAATTCTTTGCAACATTTTCATGTGTAGTGAAACATTAGATGAATCTGATATAAAGAAAAGCAAGAGTGTTTCCCCCCCCCCCCCCCCCCCCTCCCTCAACTTACGTTGGGCCTCTATGGAGAACATGCAACTTTTTTTTTTATAAACTTTTTCTTCATCTATTTCTTTTGGGGTTTGGGGAGATATCTAGGACAATATTTTAGGTAAGGATGGTAAAAGCTTCATTATCTTTATATTTGGTTTGGTAATAATTTGATAATAATAACTTATAATTCATTAAACTGGGTACACTTATTTTAGCAACTGTAGTATGTATATGCCATTTAACATCTCTGGTTATCTCCCTATATGATGTAAGCTTTGGTTCTACAAGATGGTTCTGGTGTGATGTCCTGTTTATTCTTACTGAGCGTTTCTATTTGAATTTGTGCAGCTTGAAGAAAATAAAGTGGAGAGTATAAAGAAAGACAAGGCTGCAACTGAGAAGTTGCTCCAAGAAACGATTGAAAAGCACCAAGCAGAGCTTGCAGGTCAAAAGGAATATTATACAAATGCTTTGAATGCAGCAAAAGAGGCTGAAGCGTTGGCAGAGTCATGGGCCAATAATGAAGCCCGGACTGAGTTGGAGGGACGTCTAAGGGAAGCCGAGGAACGAGAAATAATGCTTGTCCAAGCGCTCGAGGAATTAAGACAGACATTAAGCAATCAGGAGCAGCAGGTTCTTTTCTAAACATCAGTGTGTATATAATTTATCTGCAAGCTGATATTATTTTGCTTTTCCTATGAGGTACTGTTTGAAGATGATATGTTTGGTTTTTTCTTATTGTATTATATAGGCAATTGCGAAGGAAGACATGTTACGCAGAGATATTGAGGACCTTCAGAAACGATACCAAGTCTGTTATAGTCTTGTTTATTAAAACTTACCTTACTTGTGCTAGTGCATTCTGGTGACTGCCTATTTGAGTTTCTAACAATATTACTTATTTTCTTGATGCTTCTTAGGAAAGTGAGCGCCGGTGTGAGGAGCTTGTTTCACAACTACCTGAGTCCACTAGGCCTCTCCTGCGACAAATTGAAGCTATGCAGGTTTTTCCCCTTAATTAGAAATTCTTTTTGGAAAATGAAGGATGCAAATATGCTTACAAGTTTTACAAGATTTCCAATATTATGTTTATTCTTCTTTGCTTGCAGGAGACGTCTGCTCGCAAGGCTGAAGCTTGGGTAGCTGTAGAGAGAACTCTTCAATCTCGGCTTCAGGTTTCTATTCATCTTCTAAACACCTCTACACAACTGTTATTAAGCATTTCTTACAAGCCTTCTTTTACAGGAAGCAGAAGCTAAAGCTGCTTCTGCGGAGGAAAGAGAGCGATCAATAAATGAGCGTTTATCACAAACTCTCTCCCGGATCAATGTTCTTGAAGCTCAGGTAAAGTTCCTATATCTTAGTATAGACAATAAATGGAATGCATAGCCTTTTGTTTATTTTGAAAAGAAGATGGTAGCTTATACTGTTACATTTTGTAGATTTCATGCCTCAGAGCAGAGCAGACACAGCTTAATAAGTCTCTTGAAAAAGAAAGACAAAGAGCAGCTGAAAATCGGCAAGAATACCTTGCTGCAAAGGAAATAGCAGATACTCATGAAGGTCGTGCAAAACAGCTAGAAGAAGAGATCAAGGAACTTAAGAGAAAATACAAAAATGAGTTGCAAGAAGCCCTTGCCCACAGGGAACTTCTACAGCAGGTTGGCATTTGGTTATGATTATCATCTATCATGTATTCTCACTGCATCTTCAGTGTTGCTGTTCACACATTCAGTTGTTTTGATTTGTTTTTGGATTATAATAGGAGTTAGATCGGGAAAAGGCAGCTAGATTAGATTTGGAAAAGGCTGCTCATGTACAGTCTTCTTCTGCGTCAGATCAAAGTCCAACAATGAAGAACAAATCGACACTTGAAAATGGTATCAATTTGTTATTTACCTGTAAAATAGTGACCATTTTTTTTCCTAATATAATTTACGTCTACAGGGAACTTAACACGTAAACTTTCAAGCGCCAGCAGTGTGGGTAATATGGAAGAAAGCTTCTTCTTGCAAGCTTCTCTAGACTCTTCCTCCTCTTTCCTAGACCGGAGAAATTCTGGAGAGGCTACCATGAGTCCTTATTACTTGAAGAGCATGACACCTAGTGCCTTTGAAGCCGCCCTTCGACAAAAGGAGGGAGAACTTGCATCATATATGTCTCGCCTGGTATGTTTTAATGCTGTTTTGACTTCAAGAGCCAACTTTTTTTAGTTCGTACTATTGTCTTTTTTTTTTTTTTTTTTTTTTTTTTTTTTTTTTAAAAGTTCTACTATTGTCTTGGGTACTTGAGTATGAATTTGAATGTATGAAAAGTCTCAACTAAAGAAATATCTGCTGTTCTCATGGTCAGGATCCCATTGATGTTATCAACACAAGAATATTAAATGGTAGAATTTGGTCACTTCATAGCATGTTGAGTTCTACTTATAGTTGTGTTCCCAACAGCTTCATGATTTGAAGCTGGAATCCCTAAAGAGTTAAAAATTATGATGAATTGTTTCTCATGCATCACTTTCAACCTATCCATCTAGAAATTTTAAGAGAAATTCCCTCGTCACTATGGTGGCATGTTTGATCTTCTTACTTTTTAATGATTATATTATTGGAGAAGAATTCTCAATTTGCCAATTTATGGATCAAATGATGGTAATTAACATTGGTAGGTAGAAACCACTAGAGTAAAACAACTTAATGGCTGCACCAGTCCTTGTGTATTGTTTTCCCTGATTTCTAAATTCTAAGTTTTGTGTACTTATAGGCTTCATTGGAATCTATACGGGACTCACTTGCTGAAGAACTAGTTAAAATGACTGAGCAGGTTTGTTCAACTGTTCTTCCACAAACACATTATGGGTTCATGTGTTGTTGTCTTGCTTACTTTTTATCTGCTTTGCAGTGTGAGAAATTGCGGAGTGAAGCTTCTATGTTGCCCAGCATACGGGCAGAGCTAGAGTCTCTGAGAAGGAGACATACTGCCGCTCTAGAGCTGATGGGTGAACGTGATGAGGAGGTATGTTAATTATGCTACTTTAGTGCAGTAAGGAGATATGTGCTGTAGTGATTGTTATTTAGTTTTATCCTTTACTAGTTAAATGACACATTCATTATCAAAGTGATTCTTTTTTCATTGATGTGACGTCCTTAATGTAATTGTACATGGTGTGATGAACTGTTTGGAAAAGGTCTTAGTGAGCCAGTTTACCAGGCTACTTATTCCAAGACATTAAGTCTGAATTTTGCAAACTTAGGTATGCTATAGCTTGAAATTTTGACCTTTTGAATTATCTCCCCACATGTGTTGGCGAGAGAATTGGTTCAAGAACATTTTAGCAAAAGTATATAGTATGGATTCTGAACACTTGCTCCCTGCCAAAGAATGTATCTATCTTTTAGATTGATCTAGTGGATTTTGGTCAGTGACTCTGATTTCAGTTGAGCAATTACATTTTGTTTCCACTGAGTCAATTTTAGGAATTAGAACTACGCTTCTTAAAGGTGTAATACTTTTTTCTCCTCCACTCAAAAAACTACAATCCTCAGTTTATGTGAAATTTTTATGTCTCAAAGGGGCCAGTTTTTCTGGATACTAATCTCAGGGAATAAGGGTTTTATTTATTTATTTATTTGTTTATTTTATGTTTCAAGATCTAAATTGTTCTCGGGCAGTTCCTCCCCGTACATCTTATTGTTGTTTATATGAAGTGTGTGGAAACTAGAAAGGTATAATTATTATGGGATAAAAAGAGGGGGGGGGGGGGGGGGGGGAGGTGGGAGATGGTATTATGAGGTATGCCTAAAATTTTATAAAACAAAGTGAGTCAAACAAAAAAGAATGGGAAAAAGTTGAAAATGAGTAGAACAAAAAAAGAAAAAGGGAGTACAAACAAAGGTGTCCAGCTAATTGCCAACTTCTAATTCAACCAAACATGTTATACATTCACTTGTCAAATAAGCCCTCAATTATCGATTAATAGTGTTACTAAACAAGCTTATTAGTTTGCTACAAATATGCTATTTGTTGACAATGTTAAATTTTAGTTTTTAGTAAAAGTTTCAAAATACAATTTATATGTTATAATTATTAATTTTGTTTATGACAAGAGTCCAGAATATAGTTCAAGAATAAATTTAAATCTTATTCAAAAGCTTTGAATCAAAACGATATGAGAGAGTTTTAACAATTTGAGTTTCAAATACTACTATTTGAAAATTTTCACAAAAGTCTTATTCAAAAGCTTTGAAAGTAAAACAATGTGAAGTAGACAGTAACATTTCTTCTTTATTCACACTCTCTGGACTGGCTCAGATTTTGCTGAAAAGAACTGCAAAACCAGTATGATGCTATGAGTAAATTTTTGTCCTTGGTTGATCAAAACTTAAAGGTCTATCAATTTTTGTTTTATTTTATTGCTGCATCAAAATTGGCCTTCTATAGTCCATTGCCTGTTATACAGTTTAAACTTTGAAGGTTATTTATTTATTATTTTTCAAACAGATTTCTACTTTTGCTAGAATACCTTCTAGCTACCTATCAGAATTAACCTTACTAATTGTTGTTGACGAGTAGTAAAGTTGTATATAGCATTGTGGTATTGTCATAGACTGCTAAATTACTATCCCTAGATCTACTTGACAATCTTGCTGAAGCTACCATCAAATGGTCAGTCCAGTGTTCTGGGCCTATTGTAATGAAAGATAATGCTAGAAACAGCATGATTTATGTTGGCCTGAGTTTGAGCAGCCTACTACAGTTTCAAGTAGGAAATGAGCTTTTGGCTTGATTTCTGCCCATCCTCTCTATCTGCATATTTTGGATAGATACCACTCTGCCTCCTCCCCCCCAAAGTCATTTTTCCCCGTCCCATGTTTTTTGCAACTTTGAGGTATTATTTGTGAAGTATAAAATATTCCAAAATTGCAAAAAATATGAAACGGAGGTTGTAATACATTTTAGGAAAGTGCTTATTATAACTGTTTTTTGCTGTTTAGCTGGAAGAACTTCGTGCTGATATCGTGGACTTGAAAGAAATGTACAGAGAACAAGTCAATTTACTTGTCAACAAGGTACTCTCAGCCTTGTTTGTGTGGATCATTTTATCTTCCTTCACAATTCTTGCAAATTTATGCTCTATTTATACTTGTATATGTAACACAGATTCAGATGTTAAGTCCACAAATGGGTGTTGCATGATCATTTCAACAATTGTCTGTATCAAGCTTTTCATCCATGGGAATGTAGTATCAATCTCACAACTCGCCAAATTCCTGCAAGGCCAAGCATTTCAATTTATCTGAGTGTTTCAGGAAGAATCTACGTCCTCGCTTGATTAGAAACTGTATTGATGTATACTAACTATTACCCTTAGGAATTCAATCCTAGTCACTTGTAGCATAATTCCAACTAATTTGGAAGAGATTTTGTGAGAATTGGGGTGTTGTATTGTATAGCATGAATACCATAAGGATTGGCCTTTATATTTTTTGGGGGGTATTACTCAATTGTATCTAATTATGCAAAACTGTTACATCTTCATTATTTTCATTACGCATAAAGTGGAAGGTTAACTTCATTCTTTCAGTAAAGCATGTAAGATATGGCATCGGTTGTTTTGCCTCGTTCTTGCATGAACATCAACTTAATCTGCGTTTGATTTATTTTAGGAAGATATGTATTGCCTTGGTTATAAACTTATAACAGTGTCGTTACTGAACTAACAAGTGCCGTGATAAAACTGAAACGGAATGCAGAAACAACTATTCTGCATATCTGCCAGTCTTCAGCAGCCAAGAAAAAGGGTATAACCTCCTCCCTCGTCCCTCTCAAACACCGCCCGGCACTCCAGCAGCCTCGAAGACTTTTAGATTGGGTTGGTTGGGTGTTGATCCATTAAAACAGGGGTTGGTTTGGTCTCATTAAAAAAAGGAATTGGTTATGCTCATTTCCACCTTTATTCGGACACTTTTGCTATAAATGCTGCGTTTCTTCGTCTTTTTTACGGTCAATTTGGCTAGTCTAGCAATCTCTCACCTCACAACATCTACCACCACTAATCCACCACCCTATATTTTTTATCAATTCTTTTGGCAGTTTCCCTCATTAATTTATTCCCTAAATCTTTGATGCTTTTTGGTTCCAAAGACAGTGTGGATCTTTAGAATCAATATACAAAGAAAACTATGAAAGTCAACGTCTAAAAAGTCAATGCCTCAGTAATAGGTACTTGTAGTAATATAGAAACTTAGTGTTTGTCAAAAAAAAAAAAAAAAAAAGAAAGAAACAAGAAACTTAAAGTGAGATAATTATTTTAGCTTGTATAAATGAAAGTGTCACATGAACTAACAGCTAATTGCCAACATTTACTTTTACTAAAAATATGTTTCATAAATCATAATCATGGGTTAAATAATCCCTCAATTATCGACAAATTGTTTTCCTAATAGGCTAATAAGGCCTTAAAAAAAGTGTTTTAGCAATATAACTCTTCCAATAGAACCAATATTTGCCAATTTACCATTTTTTTTTTTTTTTTTTTTTGAAATTTGCAAGTGTTGCCGAAAAATTGGCATGATGAGGATTGAGGATGCTAACAATTTTTTTTTTTTTTTAGGAAACAACAAATTAACATAATACAACCACATTTTCAATATATTCCACCAATTTCACTCTTTTAACCAATTTTACTACATGCATTACTCTAAAATCAGTAATGTAACATGAGCTCATCTCCCTCCAACTAAGTCAAAAATATAACTATATATGTGAGCTTATTATTTGTATCATTGAAAGAATTATACCTCCTTGCTATAAGTGCTAATAACATCATACACTCTTAGGTTTGCAAAAAAAAAAAAAAAAAAAATATAACTATAATGTGAGCTTATTATTTAGAGACTTCATGTTCCGAAAAGTACACTTAAAATAATTAAAATTTGTGGTTAATTGTACTTTAAATTAGGTATTCTCCAATGAACAAGTATGTATTTAAATTCATAAATAAAAAACCTCTGTGCACTATAAAAAGGGTAAAGGGGTTGGTGTTATTGTGGAGATCTAAAGCAACAGTAAATCAACACAAGTGGGAAGTGCAACTGGCAATGACCAAATAATTGTTGAGTTTCTAAGGAAGTTGGAAAACCAAACCAAATTATTAGCAGGAATTGACAGAAGATAGTGACAGAGTCATGCTAGTATTAAACCCTTTATTATTTTATTAATTATTAATACTCCTACTATTAGTTGTAAATTAAATACTACTCCCATTTTTTATTATGCGAATTTTTATTTGCAAAACATTCTGACAGCTTGCAATTGTTGCAAATGACCAATCTTATCGAATTTTTACTATTTTTAATGGCACCTGTTTTTTTTTTTAAAAAAATAATTAATTCAATTCCAGCCGTTAGATAACAATATGTACAGCCTAGATTGACTCACACTACTTACTATGGTCCCCACACTAATTAAAAACATACTCCCTTGATTTAATAAGTGTTACAGTTTGACCAAACACGCATGTCGAGATACAATTTTAACCCTTAGTTTATCTAACTATATGTTAATAAAATCATAGGAAATTTTATAATATGAAAGTATACATTATAACGATTCCAACAATGTATTATACAATAAAATCTGTATTTTATATATTAGTAAATTAATCAAGTCAAAACCATTATGTGAATAGTGAAAAAAGTCAAACTGTAACACTTATTAAAACACGGAGGGAGTAATAGTATTCACTGTTAGTTGAGCTATGTATAACAGCATAATAAGAAGCTTAAAAATAGAAATATATATTGTAGTTTTAAACACTGTTATGGACACATAAAGTAACATTTACAAATAAGGTTTATGCATTATGCATCGATTCTCTTTGTTTCTGATTAATTACATCACTTCTCCTTTTCACTCCTTTCTCTCACTTGCATCACTTTTAAAGTCGAGAAGAATCCAACATTATTGTATTTTTTTTTTTTATAAAAACATTATTTATTAATTAACTCTTCCATAACATCTCTTTAAATCATTTTTATTAATCTTATTTCCACTAACAATCCTCTCTTACGGATGATTATCACCTCACTAGTCTAAACTTTACAATTTCTTCAATGTACTCCTTCCGTTTTTAAATTCTTGCTCTATTTCTCTAAGCACTAAGTTTTAGTATATGCTTTCTAAATAAGAAAATAGAGCAAGTATTTAAAGATGGCCACAAAAAAAAAAGTGGAACAAGTATTTAAAAACGGATGGAGTATACGCTAATTCGCTAAACAAACTGTTGCAATTAATACAAAACAGGCAAAAAAATATCATAATCTAATCAAAATATCACGTGCTAAACCCCATACCCAAAAAAAAAAAAAAACAAAAAAAAAGCTCACCCTCTCCCCAAAAACACCAAGAACCTCTTTCTCTCTCCTCCCAAACACACACACTCTCTCTATTCCACTTTCTCTCTCTATCTCTACTTTTCCGGCGACTAATTTTCCGGCGCTTAACTTTCGACGCTTATTCTTCTGGGTAAACTTCTTTCTCAGCTTAATCTTCATTTTCTCTCTCTTTCTTCTTCGTCTTCTTCAATTCAACTTCTCTGTAAATTTACTCAGATCTGTAACTCTCAATTTTTCCGGCGATTTTCTCTCTCTTCTTTCATTACTCTTAACCTCCGACGGAATCTCCGGCGAGCTCAATCTTAGCTCCGTTGGAATATTCGTGGAATCTTCTGGAATTCGTGTTTTTCGGCGTTTTCCGATAATCTATCATCATCGACCTAACCCTAGCTCCTTGCTGACAATTTATTGATTTGTTTAATCGGAATCTTTTCTTCCAGGTATTTAGCGTTTTTTCGTGGTTTTATATTTTTTGAAATTCAGCTTTTTTTAACTGTTTTATTGATAATGTAGGCTATATTATCGGCTTATCTTAAGAAATTAGTTGTGTTTGCAAATTTAGAAACTTAAGCACTTGGAAATGGAAATTTGTGCTGTTGAATTTGAATTTAGGTCAAATTTTTGGCTTAATTTAGGGATAATGTAGGATTTATAGTGCCAAGAACCCTAAAATGATGAATTGTGGTGGTGGAATTGATTTTTAATTGAGCTTGTTTCGAGGAGAAAGATTTTTATGGGTCAATTATGGGTTTACCAGAAGTTACAGGAGTGAATTAAAGGTGTTTCGTGTCATTAAGCTGCGAAATTCAGCCTTTTAGTTGATTGTTAGTAATAGTTGTTACTCTAGCATTTGTTTGATGTTGATCATTGATTGTCTCATGGATTTGAATGCCTATCAGCTTTGGAAAACCATGTCGAAGACCTCTTTCAGATATAAAAACGAAGAGTTTATGTTGAAATTCTGTCAATCTAGTACGAGTACACTTTTTGATAAGTGTGGTGGACTGGTGGGATTATGTTGGTGTTTCATTAATGGAAGAATTGTTAAAGGATGCGAATGCTTTATCACGTTGTGCGTCTATTCTGGGGTCTTCGATTTTCTTTAAACATGCCTTGACTTATTATTATAAAAAGAACTCAGTATCCAAATGAAACACTCTATGTGCGGTTCCTTTCAATTGGAGCCTGCCACTCAAGCAATGCTACTCCTATTAAGCCTAACATGTTCTTCAAAATGGTTTCCCTGACATGCAATATTGAAATTTGATTGTGATTTTAGTATAGTGTATAGTGATTTGAGTATTAAGCTGAAGCTTGAAGTTGATTGGCGAGTGTTAGAAATATACCAATTGTATATTTCATTAACCAAATTTTTTTGTTGGCTGTTTGACAGTCTTTGAACTGCAAACAGTTGTGTCTCCGTATTAAGTTGCAGCTGTAGCTTCTAGGCTTGACAAATATGAGAAATCAAACTTCAACTATAAGCCATGTGAATTTTGTATTAGACTTCTTCCATCCCTAAATAATAGACCAATCCTACTCTTGGATTGTAATAAACTATATAAGTTTAGTTTAAAAACTTATAAATTATCCATATCACCCTTAATGATAAAACTAAGTATGTGGCATGGTAATGATTTAAAAAGTTACAAAAAGAAGGATCGCCATGGTAATACAACCCAATTCCTTAAAATTGACCTTCAATCTAATATGGCCTATTATTTAGGGACGTATAAGGAATACCTATTAATATACCTTTTAAGCCTATAAGGTTTATCTTGTTGATTTTAAAAGATAGGAGGATTCTAGTGGTAGAGATGAAATTTGAGTGTAGTGTTTCCTACTTCTGTGATGCAAAAGGAGTGATGCTGTAATGACAAAGTGGTTGACAGCATGATTTAAACTAGTGATGCTCATTGGTGCAGTGGCTATTACGCAAATAATGGTCTATTGTGTATCAGCTACCTTGAATTCATTTATGGATATTACTTGATTCTATACTTCTGAAATTATGTGGAATATGTAGAATAAAAGAGACACCTGCTGTAGTTGTTGAATGCTAAACTCTGTAGAATGATTTTTTAATTCATTTGGCATTCTTAACTATTATGAGCTAGATTCAAATATTCTTTCTTCTCCCAAAGCAATTTCATATATTGATCATCTAAAAAACTATTACTTTGTAGGTAATTGTTGCACCTAGGATATGTCAAATCCCAAAGGGCCTGCAAGTTTCAGAAATCTGATGCAGAATGGGAAGAACTCTCTACTTCCCCCTAAATGTCCATTTCCCAGCATAACCTCATCTTACTCTGATTATGGACCCAATACCAGTTTGGGTTCAAAACCTACCTCAAAGTGCAGAGATGGCAATGCTTATCATCAAAGAACTTCGTCAGAGAGCCTTTTAGATGAGCAGCCTTCTTGGTTGGATGATCTTTTGAATGAGCCAGATACACCTGTTCGCAAAGGTCATCGTCGTTCATCAAGTGATTCTTTTGCTTATTGTGATGCTGGCAGTATGCCCAGCATGGATTATATGGCACCAATGACGGTGTCGCACGATGAAAACATTCAAAACAAGTTCAGACCTATGGTATCTGCTCCATTATGGGGATCACAAAACTTTGATCTTAGCAAAGAAACTCCTCAAGGGTCACTCTATCATGACCTTAACTTTTATGGGAAACGTAAGAACAAGGCATTGGAAATGAAATTGGCTCCTGCAAATCATACCAGTGGCTTGCGTTTATCAAGGGATAATGCCGTGACCCAAAGTGTAGGAGGGTCTGCAGCTCCACTTGAAGCAGATGCAGTTCCAGCTGAGAAGCAATACCAAAGTGACTCTGGTATTGCTTCTGAAAAGAAAGATGGTTCCCATGCCAAAACTCCATCTGAAAATGATACTAAACGTGCTAAGCAGTAAGCCTCTATCTCATTAATAATTGTTCCTGACTATAGTTAGCGGCTCTCGCCTTTTTTTTTTTTTTAATTTTTTTTTTTTTTTTTTTTGAAGGAGGGGGGGGGGGTGTTTATAAACACCCTTATATGCCTCTTCTCATGCCCCTGAGTTAAAAAGGAGAGAGAAGAAAGAAAGAATAAAGAAACTCAAAAGTAACATTGTATTATTCACCTTATTATTCTTTAATCTAGTTTTTTGTGCTAAGTTCCTTGTAGATTGATAACCATTTAAAAAAAATAAAAATAAATAATTTATCATCCCTGTCCCTTTTTAGATTCTTGTTTATAGTGCCGCCTATTCTTATGTAACATGCTGAACCTCCTATTGCTTGAGTAATCACATAGCTGAAAATATATGAAGCTCTTCATTTATCATTTGGTGATCTATTGATCTGTGACCTCAAACAATTTTCCGTTGTTTTACATGACTGATAAAGTTTGATTTATTGTTTGGTATGTGCTTTGTTGTGTACAAGATTATGTTATCATGCTATTCCCTAAGCTAAAAAAGATAAGAACCATAGACAATGTTAGTTGCTAGGAACTATTTGTAGATCTTCGTTGATGAACCTTTTGCTTGCCCTCATGTAAATGACTGACCCTTACAGGGTGTTTCTTACTTTTATATTTAATAATTAAATTAAGAGGACTATTCTAACGTAATATTTGAGTAGCTGTTCATAAAGAGAAATCTGTCTACTCCGTATTTCAGATGGTCAAAACTTGAGACTAGAGATAGTTGAGGCTCTACAATGTTTCTTTTTAATATATATATATATATATATATACTTTTTAATGTTAATAGCTTTGTAATTTTTTGAACATCAATTGTTTTAATGTGATGAGAGTGATAATAATGGAAGCCTCTTCCGACATTAAGCAGTGAGTACCTATTTGAGTTACTAAATGATCCTTATGCCACAATGGTGACATGAATTAAACAACTTGCTTAGGTCTGGTAGCTGCTAATTTGACTGCTATGTTGAGCACAAGATTTTTCTCTGAACTTTTCTTAATGTAGGCAATTTGCTCAACGTTCGAGGGTTCGGAAGCTTCAGTACATAGCTGAGCTGGAAAATAATGTACAGGCATTACAGGCAAGTTTTTGTTTAGTAATTTACCAAATCGGTCCTTTTCTTCTCTCCTGTGCAATTATGGGAAAGGAAAAGGTAGGTCAAAGGCCACTGGTTTTATATTTTCTTGTCTAATTTTACAGGCAGAGGGGTCTGAAGTTTCAGCAGAGCTTGAGTTTCTCAATCAACAGAATCTAATCCTAAGCATGGAGAATAAAGCTCTTAAGCAACGTTTGGAAAGCTTGTCCCAGGAGAAGCTCATCAAATACTGTAAGTGTTGTCAACTATTTTGAAGATAAATTTGCTCTCTTTTGTAATGTGGTGATGTCAAAGATTGTGATTGTCAGACAAGCTGCTTAAGCTAGGACATCATTTTGTTAACCCAGTCTTTTCTCTGTTTTCTGGTTATGCTTGATTGTCTGGAAGCAGTCAGAAGCTTGATGCTTGTATACTAGAAAATTCCTCTAATAACTTTTTTTATATTATTGTTTATAAATCACTCATTGGAGTGAGGGTGAGTTATTCTTTGAATTAGTGGATCCTAGGGGTCACAGTGCAAACGACATGCTGAATGATTTCGTTGGACTTGTATCAGTTATGGGAGAGATTTTAGTTACTATGATAGTTGATAATCTAATGCATGATGTGTATTGTGTGCCAAATTGCCAACCCCTCTCGCATATTGTGGGTCCAACCGTCCAAGATGCTACCATTTCATATCACATCATACATTTCTTTGAGGCTGGTCTGCTGGTACAGAGTACTCTGATAAAATTCATGAATGTTGAATCTTGCTTTGATCTCTTCTGCTAAGATCATTCATGCTGTACTGCTAAAATTTTGAAATCTCAATCTTCACTTTGGCTCTTCCTCTGGTGAATTAATAATAAAAATAGTACAGCCTTTACTTAAAAGTTTTGCCCTCTTAATAAAGAAGCTTGCTGTTTTGAGATTACGTATCATTTCTTGCTAATTGCTACTTTGTGTCTTTGTATGACTTTGTAAAATTTGAAGTTTGCCTGGAGCTCCCTGTTATTCATAAGCAATTCTGAAGAATGGTAAAAATATTAGTATATTACATATTTATATCGGTTTTTTCACCACATACCCTTGAGTTTTTTTGTTTATTCACCATATATCCATGAAAATTTTCAAATTCACCATATACCCCCTAAGTTGTTAAAAAAATTCACCATATACTCCTAATGAAAATACGAAGAGTAGGATTTGGTTAATTATACATCGAAATCACCTTAGATCTCTCCTCCTCATCCCCAAAACCACTCTTCTCCTTTCTCCGGCCCTCAAAACCACTTTAAATCTCCATAGCCATAACCGTATACTTAATTTTGAGGATGAGAAAATGAAATTTAGGGTAGTTTTGGCGGTAGGAAAAAGGAATGTGGTTGGTTTCGGGGGTAGAGGAATGTATTTAGGGTGGTTTCGGTTCATAATTAACCCTAAAGTGACGAAATTAACAATCATTAGTCATCAAGGGTATAAGGTGTATTTTTGTGAAAACTCGGAGGTATATGATGAATTTAAAAAAGTTCAGGGTTATATGGTGAATAAACAAAAAAACTCAGGGGCATATGGTGAAAAATCCGTATTTATATTGATAACATAAAATGGGCCGTTTTCTGTGCTGTGCCGTGTAATTGCTGCAATCGATGAGAATTGAGTTAAATAGTGCTAAGAAAGCTCATGTTGGTTTCAGTGGAGCATAAAGTTTTGGAAAGAGAAATAGGCCGTCTTCGGACTTTGTACCAACAGCAGCAGCAGCAGCCACAACAGCCACTTCAGCGGCCGTCATCTAGCCACAGACGTACAAATAGCAGAGATCTTGATTCGCAGTTTGCAAATCTCAATTTAAAGCATAAGGAGTCTAGTTCAGGGCCTGACTCCTTCAGTGGTCCAGTTGGTATTTGAACCTTGGGATTGTCAGAGGAATTTGTATGTGCTTTGTGTCCTTCAATCACTGATGCCACGCTTGTTTAGCTGTCATTTCTGCTGCAGGATTGGTCCCTTTTGACGTCAAGGTGGCCTGCAGCTTGGAATCTTGGATAACCTAATTTCTTCTTTCAGTTTTCATTTTCATTGAATTATTATTGTTTTGTGCACCTGGTGGCCATCACTGGAATGGAAGGAAATTCTTTTTCCCGGGGATGTCTTGCCTGAGGTGGTTAAGGGGAGGGTATTTGTCTCGTGTGATGTAGCAATCACTAATTTAAGAATTTGTTTATCCCATTGTTTTTGCCTTTTGCGCATAGCAATTGTCAGATGTAGAACCTTGCAGAAAAGCAGGAGTGGATATGGGATAGTTACCTGTAAGAGTATGTATTACAGGTTATGTATTACAGGTTACTTGTAATGCATTATTGGTGAAACAGCTCTATAGACTAATGAGCATTTTTACTGACAATTCATCCTTGTTATTTAGATGTATATTGTTTAATGTGCAGTTAAAGTAGTTCTTGTTTGAGGCTTGGTCTGATTTGTCTTCATTCTTCCTCCCCCCCCCCCCCCCCCCCCCCCCCCCCTTTTTTTTTCTTTTTTTAAAAAAATATATTTTTATTATTATTATGATCATCATCATCATCTCGGGTTGGCTATGACAAATTTTTTGGCTCAATTGTTTGAAGCATAATCTGTGTTTTCAAAACTGAACTTAGCTTTAAAAGAAACAACCTGTGCGGCTATGCCTCGAGGTTTAATAGGCCTGTATACCTTAATTTGGATGCTGTGACTATTCTATATGCAAGTATTTAATGTGCATTTAAGAAACTTACACATAAGTACATATCTGGTCTCAAGTCCAGTTGTTAAGACCAGTTTGTTTCAAGGATTTGTGTAGGTGATATTTGATTAAAAAAAAACTTGGTCTTTGAGGATTCTTGCCCTTCTATCACTGGAATACTAAAGATCAATGTTTAAGTATAAGGTCCCACTGTGTCCATCTTTCCATTTATAGAGGTGGCAATCTGGTCATTCAAATCAATTTAAATTAAATTAATTCGGGTAAGACTTGTTTAGCCTTATTTTGGATTGGTTCCTCATTTTTATAGCCTATATGCTTAGTTAATAATTACAAGTATTAGTAACATTTATAACCAGGTCGGCTCAAATTGAGCCAAGTGATTTTGGGTAGAATTTGTGTTTCAAGTTGGGTATTGTGTATTGGTCAGTTTTGCCAAGTTGATAAAATTTAGACTAATATGGGATTAAAAGGATTACCTATTTTCCAAAAATCAATCTTGGTGAATTCATTAAAGGTCTACTAATTGAAAATTAGGAGAATTTAACATATAGTAAAAAAAAAAAATTATACTCCATATTTGTTCTAGCTTCTAGCTAGTCTGCAGTCCCTCTGCACTTACAAATCAAGGTGAAAACCAAAATGAAAGGTGCTGACTGAATCGTTGCAAGGCTAATCTTTGGTTATCTTGGTTAGTCACTAGACCTATACTCCGTCCTGTCTTTTCTCAACACTCAACAGAACCAAATTCAGCAACTGAGTAGAATTGAGCACATGAATCTACTGTCAATACAAAGATCCACCTGTGATAGATTTAAGTGCCAGCCCAGTTCACTAGATATTTTTTTAAAGAGAAGCACTAAACTTCAGCAACTTAAAAAAAATAAACAGAATGGCAGTATATATCATAAACAGAGACATGTAACCTCCAAATAATTCAGTGTTCGACAGAGACAGATATCCAGTAAGAGGTTTCATTTTCCTCATCAAAGGTAGTTATTATGCTATACATGATGGAATATTTAAAAGTGACAATTTACCTTGAGATAACTATGCTCTATGGTCATTAACAACAATTACAATGTAACAGGGTCAAGACTCAGGAGCCAAGTAGCTTTTTCCACCTGGCGTATCCTAAAATCAGGAGAAAAATCAGAAAAGAAAAGGCAGTGCCACCTCCAATAACGTAGCCAAATATACCATTTATATTATATAGGCTACATGGTATATTCATGCCAAAAAATCCTGCTATGAGGGTATCAAGTGCTATAGCAAATGATGCAATTGTCAGATTGAGCTGCAATTGAATAAGTTCGTTACGCTGGTTATCAAGTTGGATATTCACATAATCTTCCGTATCGTCAATGTATTCCCTTACCTGCAGCATATACATGGTTATCAGATAGCTAAAAGAACATAATGACCCGCAAACACTTCTGGGAATCATTCTCAGTAAGGGAGAAATACAACTCAGGACAGAAAATTAAGCAGTTTGGCACTTTCAGCAGTTCAATTTAAGTGAGACGAGAAATTTACAGATAATTTACATTAGAGTTAGTCTGCCATAATTCTGACTCTGACAACTCAACTCTCTCGTAAAAACATACAAAGTGTGTTGAGTTGTTGACAACCACTATGGTCTATGAGGTTCATCAAATGGTAGTTTAAGACTTAGTTTATTCAATAAGAAAACAAAATCATCATGCGTTAATCACTCCCAGAGGTAGCAATCACATTGTTCTAGGTCAACTTTATTCGGGTAAGACTCGCTCAGGTTGATTTCAGATTCAGGTTGAATCGGGTCATTTTATGTTCTATTGCCAATATGTAATTTTTAATAGAATAATCATTATTAGAAACAGTGATTACTAGGTTGGTTCGAATCAGGTAGTGTAGGTTTTGGGTGGGGGTAATCGGGCACGGTTACTCACACCAAATCAAATGTTAAATGCATCTCTTACTCCCCCAAACACCCCCCCCCACCCCCTCCTCTCAATCAACCAAAAAATAAAAACAACTGTGAGAGGGATTAAACCCATTAAAGCATTACAGGACACGTCACATCAACACCAAAACCTACCAAGATTCATAAATCACAGTATTTCATTAAGGAACCTACATGGATACATCAAATAAATAAATCTTTTTAGGAATCGTTGCACAGATAGGTGCATATTTATTTAATTATTTATAAATAATGACAAGCAAATACCACCAAAATTTGCAAAATGTCACCTTAATAAATAATAATATCCCACCTCATCAAAAAAAAAAAAAAAAAGAGATACCTTTTCTGATTGCTACATCAATAATAATTTTATTCAATTTCAAATTGGTTTCCTTAATCAATTTCCATCAATCACAAATTTCAGCACACCTGATCAGAATATTGTTGATACATCATACATACTCCATCTGTCCCTCTAAATTTGCCCCAAAGGTTAATTTTTATTTTTCAGAGACAGAAGTTTTGGCAAGTGAAGTTGTTCTTTTGTCATTTTCTTAGCTTTTATCTCTTAGCAAACCCAATGGGATAGCAGCAAGGAAACTGGGATAAAGTTAGAGGTAGTGAGTGCTAACCAAAGATCTATCCAGCACTAGCCAACCAACTGGCAATGAAATATTTAAAATACCAAAAAAGAAAGGCTGAATAAGCACCCCTAGGTCCCCTCCAGGCTACATCACACCAGATCCATACAAGTAACGGAAAACGAGCATACATGATGCTGCCATATAAGCAGCAAATACAGTAAGAAAAGGAACCCCCTATTCCACTTGTCCCCGGCCCCACAGTAAATTAAAATAAATTTAGTGCAGCTCCATAACAATCTGTCAGTTTTCATTTTTCAAAGCACACAATCTTGGAATTTTAGGCCTAATGATTGTCCTCCCTCTCCCCAACAGGGTAACACAGATGAAGAGCTCCCCCCCCCCCCCCCCCCCCCCCCAAAAAAAAAAAAAAAAAAAAAAAAAAAAAAAAAAAAAACCCCAAAACATGGATGAATGCACCAGCTTTTTTTCCATCTCATTCTTAAGCTGTGGAGTAACTTCGTCAATTTTCAGACTCCATTTTTACTTTTACAGACCTGTTGTAGTCAGAGAGAAAATCACCTGATATACTCCTCTTGTTACCAACACCATTTCTGAATATTTTGTCCTCGTAAATCGCAATTGATATGTAATCCTTGAAGTCTTATCGCCTTTACCAAAATTCCCAACTCCCTCTCTAGCTATCTCGCATATAGGAATTAGTCCCAAACTCTAAACTCCCATAATATTTAGAATAGCAAATACCCAAGGGTTTAAATAGAGACTTTACAATACTTTATGGATTATAAGAGATTAAGAGCATACACAAGACATTTAAGGCACCACAACAAAAAAACACTAATAATAAGATGATACCCTCCTGCCCCTCTCTTTGCCTTTTCTTATCACAGAAAAGAAAAGGAAAAAAAAATAGAACCATGCAGAATTTTCGCAGGTACCCGAAAAGTCAAGATTAAACAATGCATATACAACCTTACATCCCCTCAAAAGCACAGGTAAAATTACAAGTGCTAGAAAACCTATCTCAGCACACAAATTACTCCACCAAAAAGAAAAAAAATTTATATAAATATGATTGCATGTAAGCAGAAAAAAAAAAAATGCTATGGTCTTCCATATATAGAGCAATACTTACAGACAATATCTTGTTCCTAGTCCCATCCAACTGCATAAAATAAGCCTCCAGTAACATCTCAAGATCTTCAACATCATCATCCCAGTAGTTGCTGGTCATTATACTTCCACTCCGATGAGAGCTGTTCCGATGAAGAGCATGTTGTGATGGGACAATGGAATGTGATGCAGCTGAATTCATTAAAGCTTCGGATTGTTGATATTGAATCAACTTTCTCGTAAGATATAGATGAGCCATATCTTCGTTATCATCCAAAAGATGCTCAATTTCATCTCTTACCTTGAAAGATTAGGATTTAAACTTATTCAGAAGCAGAACACAACAATACAGCAGTAAGATAATATGAAGGATTGTTCACAAGAAGCTATTGATTAAGATAACAAAAATATATGTACAATCCATCATAAAATCAACACTGAAGCATCTTTACATGTATATTATAGGTTAAAAGGCGGATTAAGATGTGACCACTGACCACAAACATTGTACATCCAAGAATGTAATAATTAGTGACAAACCTCATTTTATATTTTTGTCAAATGATCTACCATAAAAATTGGAAAATAATGGATAAAAGCAAAGATCGTGAGTTCGTGACCAAGACAAGTTACAAAGACACGATGTAACAGCTGAGTTCAGAAACAGAGAAAAAAGTGGCATGTAAGCTGCAGCAAATAACCTTTACCTTGGCTTTGAAAGACACAATAAATTCGTGAGAATTGCAAAGGACATTTACCCCAAAAGTCTGATCCCTAGCAATTTCATAAAAAGATAGAGTTTTCAAAAAGTCTGATCTAGCAACTTTCATTAAAGATAGAGCTTCCAAAAAAAATCCGAAAATAAGTGCTGGCAAAGTGGGCAACTAATGAACAAGGTACAACATATTCAGCAGTGCAGCACAGATACTCTAAAAAAAGAAATATCACAAGCACACTACACAGCACTGCCAAGAACTCGAAAGACAACTTTCCATAAGTGTATTGGCTGTATTGACAGAATGAATCAAGCTTTAGGTGACATTGAATTTGAAAAGCAAATCCTAGACGTCCAAAAGGTATCTAAAATTCCATCTAGTAAGCAAGCATCTAGAAGAGAAATTCAAGACAGCGGACTAGAAAAAAGAGCTGTGACCTACCTACAATCCTACACAAGTAATCCCCATGAGAGCAAGAGCAGTGAGCACTCAAGTTGGGAAGTTCAGACCCTGATTTCAGTATACAAATATAGAGATGATATAGGTGTATTTGTAAACAGATCCTACAGAGGATGAAAGATTAAATAAGTTTGATAATACTCTTCTTTCCCAGCTATTAAATTGGCTATGGCTCCACAATGATCACATACTAATTCATCTACATCTTAACATGACTACTACACAAGAAGTAATATGAAAATACTTTCAAACACTGTACACAAAGGTATAAAACTGTAAGATTTTAGAAGCATAGCTCAATCCAGCGTGTATTACCTTTTGCACCCGAGCAAGCAAGCGGGTGAGATTACTCTTCAAGCTCCTCACACGTTCAAGATTCTTGGTGCTTACGTTCCGAGCCAATTCATCCAACACAGGATAAGCATGCTTCTCAAGCTCAGCAACATTGGAATCCAAATAAGAACAGACCACCTCTAAGGCAATTTCTAGCACCTGGAATTCAAATGGAAGCTCCTGCTGCTCACCTTCAACAGCTTCAGGGGTACGTGCCCACTGCGCCTCAGTGGAATGTACTTTATTATCACGATCATTTACAAGTTCTGATTTATTCATAGCCTGATTCTTATGAGGAAGCTGTTGCCGAAGCTGATCCACGAAAGGAAGAACCTCCTGGCGAAGAGGATCAAGTAAAAGCACCTCTTCAGCAGTTACTATGGCCTTGATGAACTCTAAATTGACAACCATGGCTCTTTCTCTAGCTGCCAAAAAAGATACAGGAAAAAAAACATTGACTGAGCTTGATCCTCCTGATCATCATCCTATAAGATTTAAGTCAACAATTGCATGTAACAGCACTGTTTACTTATACTACTATAAGACAAATTCAAATACAAGGAAACTTAAGGTTATAGCAAAACGGCAAACCTATTATAAACTTACAACTCATTCATGTCAAAATTAGATCAAACTATACCAAAGTTTTGTGCGGAGTTTCCATTTACTTGTTACCAAATATCTTTGATTGCTTATATTAGTTATATAAAAAAATCTTTATTAAAGTTTGGATTATACACATTGCCAAATCTAACAAGATCCTACTACACAATGTTTATTATAATACATAAGTGCAAAATACGGTCAAAACTTAGTCAAATCAAGACATCTGACCAGAAAGATTTGGATTAAATGAGCGTAGACCATTATAGTTCAAACCATAATACCTAGCGTCTGATGAAGAGAACAAATCCCTAATCCTGGCTTACTCACAACACTAAATTAACAGGTCAGCACATTGCTCATTTATTAACCGAGTAATGTAAATAAAATGGAACAACTGAAATACTCCCTCCTGAACAAAGTGAGCAATAAGATTATGTCCTCTAATCAGTAATAAATGCATATTCAACCAATTTTCTTGCATAACATATTTGACAAACTTTTAAAAAAATCGAATGTATAATAAAATATTGTACATCCGTTAAAGTTACCCTAAAATGAACAAAAGTTACTCCTTAAATGAATAAAAGTTACCCCAATATGCATAAAAGTAACCCAATACAAATAAAAATTATCTACGCTTTATTAGTAAAGAATCAGATTTTAAATGACTAAAAATCAATTATTAGTGATTGAATGTAATTAAATTACCTTTATAAAACTTTTATTGTTCTCTATTTATATAAAAATTGTATTATATTTAAAGTTACCCAAAAATAGGCAAAAGTTATCCTAAAATTAGCTAAAAGTTACCCTTATACTACTTGATGTACACTAATATTAGTGTAAACCGGGTGTTTACAAAGTTTTTCAACATATTTTCAGTTATATCTTTCACGCTTTCACTAGCTGATTAGCAATTACTCCCAGCCCCCTAAGTGTTTGTAGTTCGATTCAAGACCGGTTAGCTATTGCATTGGTGTTCTAAAGTGACAAGCAACAATATTTTTCCAATCCAAAGAAGCAAGCATTAAGGAAATTTATTAGTTGATCAAAGTAACAATTGACAAATAATTAGAAACAAAATCAAGATACACAACTGCCTCCAATTTAGAACAAAATAGTTTGATTAAACCCATGTTAGTTATTCCATTGGTATTCAAAACGCGCAAATTACATTGCATCAAGTCACATATTAAGTGGACCACCTACATCAAAATCCAGTTATAATCAACTTTGCATAATAAAAAAAAATAATCCCACAAGATTATACTTATACCACTATGGTAATTAACGATTAGCTCGTGATTAGACTGTGTCACACTAATTTATTGCGAGACATTAAAATTCAAACTTACCTCAAAAAACAAATAAAAATAGATCAGTCAACCATAAAATAAACTCTAATAACCTCAAATTAACACAAAACAACATAAAATAAATCAAAATCATCACAAAAAACCAAACAAAAAGATGAAATCAATACCAAGAATATTAGAAGATTGAGAGAAAACAGGACCAAGAATCCTCAAATCCCTCGCCGGAATCCCAACACGCTTAATAATCGAACTCTTATCCCACTCAAACAACTCCGACTCACCAAACTCATCGAATTTCATCCATAACCTCGAACCTCCCATCTTCTTCTTCACTTTACTACTACTCGCAACGACAACAGCGTCGGCGGAAGATCCGGCAATTTCATCGGTTTTCGGCGTCGGAACAATTTCAATTCCCGAGGTTTCCGGCGACATCATCGCCGGAAGTTTGCGATTCCGGCGACGAGAGATTGTCCGGCGGAAGGAGAAAGGGTTCTTCCCCATTCTCTCTCTTCCTGAGGAAGTGGTAGACTTTCTCTCTCCTCAGAAAGTGGGATGATTGCGTGAATAATCTGGGTTTTTCCGACGGGTCGGGTTTGTCTGCCATCAACTCCAACAAAAGTCGCCGAATATTTTTTTGGGTGTTGGTTTAAAAATGGATTGGATGTGATTTGCGCAAGATAACTACTTTCCTTCCACCCTAATTTTTTAAGTTGGGAGTTTTGGAAGTGGACTATCTTTTGATTGTTCGTTTTCGGCCGGAAGCCCGGAATTGTTTACAATAATACTACCTCCATTAATTTTTTAGTTGTAACTTTAAAATATGGAAAATATTATACATAACCTTACTACATATAATCATTAAATTTACACTTGAAAATCGTAAAAAGTTAAGAAATCTTAAAAATAAAAACACTAATTACACTTATTTACGCGTGTTTTTGTCATAAATTCCTAATTTTATACAGTTTCCAAGAGTGTATTTAATGCTTATATATAACCCTTAAGGCTACATATAACATTACCCTCAAAATATTAATACCCCAAAGTTGCAATTAAAAGTTAACAGAGGTAGTATTCAATATTCCCTTCATTTATTTTTCAAGTGCCTCATTGATGCTTTAAAGTTTAAACAATGTTTATGAATTATACATAAGAAAAAAAATATTTGAGTATTGGTTGGAATCGTGATAATGAATAGATTATTAATATTTAATTATTATAATATACTTATTAGTAATTAAAGATTTTATTAATTAAAGTTCTATATCAGCATGTGTGACAATGTGATGCGTGCTAAACTCCAATGGGGCACTTAAAAACAATTAAGGGAGTATAAAAGTATATGTAGTACGAGTGATAATATAGAAAAAAGGGAGCTCCATCAAACTTAGATCAATGAAGTTTGATAATCTAGTGGTCGAATCGTAAATAAAAAACAACAATGCAAGCTCAAGCTCATATGTTAAGTTAGATATCCCCTTTTTCTCTAATGAAATAAACCCGGGACCCGCCCGTCACCACCACCTTCCTCCATCTTCTCACCGGTGAAGCACCATTTCCTCCAATATCCTCCATTTCCTCTTCGAAACCCATCACCGCCATCACCGATCTCCCTGTTTGCTAGTCGAAACCCATCATCATCACCACCAACATCTGTAATACCCCTCATGATTGCTTTAAAGGAGTTTGATATACTACTCATATCAACAAGATGCATCTTCCTTTTAGGGAGCTCATATGCTAAGAATACTCCATAGTTAAGCGTGCTTGGCTGGGAGTAGTCTTGGGATGGGTGACCTCCTGGGAAGTTTTCCCGGGGTGCGCATGAGTGAGGACAAAATACGCCGGAAGGACTTGTGTCGGTCTGTGGGGATAGTTGTTGGCCCTCGATGCGCATTTCGTGACAATAGGCCCCTTCCTAATTTGTTTGGGGTCGGGGTGTTACAAATGGTATCAGAGCAACCCTGCGACCGCGTGCTGATCGTGGATAATTAGTCCTATGTCAGTCGTCTAGCGGGGGAGAATTCTGGGGCCATATGGCCGTAGCCAGACTGGATGTAACACTTTGGCTACCCACTTGCCGTTAGGCGTAATACTGGAGTCTCTAGCTTTCCAGGCGCAACGAGGGCGTTGCCGTTCTCAAGTGGGGGTGTATGTAATACCCCTCATGATTGCTTTAAAGGAGTTTGATATATTACTCATATCAACAAGATGCATCTTCCTTTTAGGGAGCTCATATGCTAAGAATACTCCATAGTTAAGCACGCTTGGCTGGGAGTACTCTTGGGATGGGTGACCTCCTGGGAAGTTTTCCCGGGGTGCGCATGAGTGAGGACAAAATGAGCCGGAAGGACTTGTGTTGGTCTGTGGGGATAGTTGTTGGCCCTCGATGCGCATTTCGTGACAATAGGCCCCTCCCTAATTTGTTTGGGGTCGGGGTGTTACACCATCTCTTCGTCAACTTGCCTATCAACCATGAAGCACATCCTAGATAGCCACTCCGCGACTGTAAATCGTCTTTTCGAAACAAAAGACACCCTATCAGCAAAGTGTGTAAAACTGTAAACCGATCAGTTGAACAAAAAGACATCCTAGTAGCAAAGTGTGTAAAGTAGCTAGGGTCACACAAAACCCTTAGAAAATGCATTTTTGGCCAGTCTGATGGCTTTGTCACCCCTTCTCCTACTCCTACCTCACTACCTACATTAGAAACTCAAAGAACACCCTAATAGCATGCTTTTAGTAGTAAATGACAAATATATCCCCAACTTAATGAGAACGAAGTCAGATAAACCCCTTGATATATTTTACTCAGCTTGTTTATAAAAAAGATCAACTTAATTTTTTATTATTTTTATTATTTTTTTAATTTCATACCTTCCCAGCCCCCTAAATGCACCACTCCAGCATCATTATTGTCAAGACAAGAGAAGAGCATTTAGAAATAAGGTCCTCAGCCATAGTGCTGGAGATCAGCATTAGTGATGGGGTCGACTTTCTTGCGAGGGAGAGCATACGGGTTTTTTTTTTTCTTTTATCAATCTCCTTCTTCTAAAGGAGTTGTGTTATCTCCTTCCTCTACACTTTATTTACCTCGAGGGCTTGGAGGTTTGGGTATTCGAAAGTTTAGTTGCTTTAATGCTGCTCTCCTTGCTAAGCAATCCTGGCAGCTTATGCACAATTCTCAGCTTCTTGTTTTCAGGTTGTACCGAGCAAAGTATCCATCTTTGTTGTCTTCTCATGATACAGCCAAGGTGACCAGGCCATCTTGGGGTTGCCGTAGTGTGTTAGGGGGTTTTCATACCCTTCGGCATTGTTTGGTGTGGAAGGTGGGATCAGGCTCCAACATTAGTATTCTTAATGACAGTTGGGTGCCTGAGATTCAAGTTCAGTTTAAAGATTTTGTGAATAGGATGGATATCCCATCCTTTGTTGTTGATCTCATTCATGTGCGTTCAAATGCATGGAACATGGGTATGATTCATCGGTTGTTTCCTCCTCGTACGGCTGCTCTTATTTTGGGTCTTGAACGGCCTAAGGAAAGAATGGATGATTTTGTTTATTGGAAATTTACAATGGATGGGATGTTCTCTACAAAGACAGCATATGTGTGCTCTTTGTGTGATGAAAATGGTGCTCAGCGGTCCCCTTTAGTTCTTGACTCGTCTTGGTGGCGGTATTTCTGGGCCTCGTCGTTACTTCCGAAGTGGAAAATGTTTTCTTGGAAGATTATTCATAATGCTTTGCCATCTGCTTTGGTGCTTAACCGGAAGGGTTTTCTTATGGATTCCAGATGTGGGTTCTGTCATCAAGCCGTGGAGACCCTTTCCCATTTTTTCTGAGATTGTCCTTCTATCTAGAATTTATGGGAGGCCCGGCCTTGTGGGTCGGCCTTGAATATATCCCAGGATCAGTCCTTTGAGACTTGGTTTCCAGAGGTCCTTTCCAGACTTCTTCATGATAAGGATTGGTTGTTAATAGATCGGTTTTTCAACTTGTTATGGGCCCTCTGGCTTACTCGAAATGCTATGCAGTTTCGTTCTGCGGTTTATTCTCCTCAATCTATTATGGATCTGGCTTCTACTTGGGTGGATAGGTGTTCTGAGGCGAGGTCGGTTGGCTATGTTCCTAGTCCTACGTTTCCTCCTAGGTTTTCTTGTCATATGTCTTCTGCTATTCTCCGAGGGAATGCTTTGGATGCTTGTCGTATTAGTCTTACTTTTGATACCGGTTGGATTTTCTTAGATCTGACTTCTAGTATGCAACTAGGAGGTGGGGCGCTGGCTTGTAGCTCTAATTATGCGTTCCAGTCTGAACTCATGGCTTGTCTGTTTGCTTTATGTCCTGCTAGGCAACATGGGTACTTCTCTTTAAAGATCCTTACTGATTGTACTTCGATTGTGGATCTGCTTCACTCTCAGCTTCCCAAGGATATTTCCGTCTGTTGGATTCAGCAAGAGATTCTGGTTGTTCTTGGGCCATAGTTGTGTGTCATGTTCAGAAAGTTCCAAGGCCTACAATTGAAGGCCTACAATTGCTCAGGCTCATTGCTTGGCGAGGATGGCACGACGACGAGATTTACTTTATTTGCGTTTCTAGTTTGTTTTTTCTGCTTGTTTGTTTGCAAGTTTTTTGTAAAAAAATAAAAAAGAAAAAAAAACTTAAATACTTAGGATAACTACTTCCACCCTATAACAATTGTAGATAAATCAGCCACCATTTTTTAAGAAATAAAAAGTACGGTAGATAAATTGACTAAGTTTATGTAGAATGACAAAGTTATTCCTTATTTATTAGCTAAAATGACCATACTACCCCTTGATTTACATCTTTTTGTATATCAAGCTTATAAACTTGATTTTTCTCGAATTAGAATGAGGTGAACAGTGGACAAAAAGAGGGGCAAAACAAGCTGCATTGGCAGAAAAAATGTACAACAATGGACATTTAATCTGTCCAGAACAAAGTTAAGATCAAACAAGATACAGACTTACCATAAATACTCTAACCTGTATATCACAATTGACTTATCAAATTAAAATAAAAAAAAAGTCTAGGTGTTAGTAGTCAGCTACGCAACAGGAAGAGGAATAGGCTTAACAGCACTATGGATACGTCGGAATGCTGTTCTAACTCTTTCCTTCAGCCCTTCATTCTCACTTTCAACATCACCACTCTGTTTGTCAAGATAAGCCACGTTGTTGTCAACAGTGATCACCAACCTCCCATCTTCACCTAACTTCACATCTCCAAACAGCGATACCAGAAGTGCATGGGCAACCTTCTCCATCTTCTCCTGACTTTCTTGAGTTTTTTCAGACTCGGAATCAACCACTACTTTTGGCATCTCTTTGCTCAAATTTAGAACCATAGCCACTATTGAATCTGAAACCATGTCACAGATTGGATCAGCTGACCAATGGAGAGACACATGCTTTTCTGACTCCTGCTTTATTGTAACAGAATCATGTACCCGTAATGTTGGAACATTAGAATCTTCATCAACCCCAGATTCAACACTCTCATATATCTGCTTTAATCTGTGCTTCAAAACACCAAATGCACCAGAATAAGGAATGGTAATCCGTTGGTTAACATTAGCTGTGCATAGCTGAGAAAATAAGTGAAGATCTTCCGGGGCCATAATCTGGTAAGTGAAGCCTTTCTTCACCAATAAACCACTCACAGTTTCACCAACTTCAGGGGTTTTCTCAGCGAGCCTTCCTATGGTTTTTGCCATTTTTTCAGAACTAAAATACATTTCAACAGACTGGCAGTTCTTAGGAGACATAATTTTGGTATTCTGATCAGAAAACATGCCGATGAGATTCTGTTTAAGCCTTCCCATTTGAGTAGCCTCTCCATGAACAAGTATTATGTTGGGAGGCATAAGCTCTTTAAGGAAAGCACTTGTTTCAGAAAAATCAGCATGAGCAGAGAAGGATATGTAATGGACCTGCATATTAAGAGGAGCAGCAAGACCGTTCATCAGGGTCACTTCCTTTGGTTCGTTTAAGATGGTTTTGGCTAACGTCCCTTCAACTACATACCCAGGAATGACACATGTATTTTTCTTGTCTGTACACCACTTGTCAAAAAGCTGTCTGGACAGCCCACTCTGAAGCCCACCTGGACTTGCCATCACCACTGAGGGACCGACATCATCAAAATTCTCAATGCTCTTCAGTGGAGATATGTGCTTGAAGTCAAAGGGGTTTGAACTTTCAAATTGGCTGCGGATCCTGTCATTCATAGCATTTATGTAGGTCTGATAGACAGCCATGCATCTTTTGGCAAGAGGAGAAGCATAATATATGGGGATGTTGTGAAGCTCAGGGTGATTCGACCAATACTCATCAAGAATTAATAACAGTTCTTGAGCACGACCAAGAGCAAATGCCGGAATAAGAACACGGCCCCCTTGAGCAACAGTAGAGTGAATAACATCAGTGAAGCGTTTCTCTCTTATGTGCCTAGGTTGATGTAGCTGAACACCATAAGTGGATTCAATTATACAGATGTCAGGAGAGAACTCAGGAGTCTCAGCACAACGTAAATGTCTGTCTTCTTCACGGGAATAATCACCAGTATAAAGCACTCTCACTCCGGCAATATCCACCATGAACATGGCTGCACCAAGGACATGACCAGCAGTATAGCACCAGAAACGAATTCCATTTACTTCTAAAGTTTGATGAAAATCAATAACCTACAGATGATATGATAAATTATCAATGTTGACCCTATCACTATGTCAGAATGCATTTCAATATAAAGACTCTTAAATACGCTGCATAGGAATGTCTTAAACAAGTCATCAATGAACAATATTCCATGTAGAGTGAATAAATAAAATCAAGCTAATACTTATGCAATGATATTTCGCTACAAAATTAAGTAACCAGATTCATTTTCCCCAGGTAATTATTCCATTGATGTGATTGATAAAAAATGGTTGTTCTACAGTTCCATCCTACAGCATGCTTCCTCAAGATGTCCATGCTTCAATTCTTTTATAGGGGGGCTTAATCATGCACAAAGCAACAAATAAAAAACATGGATTCGCAGCACAAGCAAAGCTTAGAGAGATCAAGAATATTTTATTTATATTATCATTATTTTGACTAGAGATCAAGATGAATGTATTCTTACTGCAACATTGCTAATTACTGTTGAGTGTTAAATAGTAACTTCCAAATGTGAAGTGAAATGTAGTAAAACACTAGTTTTACAATTCCAATATAAAATTTAAATGGTTCTATCTAACACTTACCATTATTAACACGATATATGGATAGAAAGATTTGAAGTTTAAGGGAGGGAAGGCCGAAAGGGAAATTAAGGGATTAATTTTCCATTATTGGATGGTAAGGGAAAAGAATTAGAGGGATCTATTTTCCTTTTTCATTTAATAAATCAAATCCCTCCATTATCGGGAAATTCTGAGAGGAAAATTGAAGCTCACTATTTCCACCCCTCACTTCCTTTTCTCTTCCCTCGTTTTCCCCTTCTTTCCTTTCCCTCTACAAATGCTATCATCATTTCAAACTTACATTCACATTTCCAATAAGACTAGAATTTTGGTGGTTTTGTCACCTTAATTCAAGTGCAAAACTCCAAAAAAAAAAAAATATATATATATATATACTTAAATACTACCCCTATCCCTATAAAATTTTTTTTTATTATTTATTACTTCCCCTGTGATTTTTAGATTCATCACCTTCTAAAAAAGGGAGTTTCAATATAGATCATCACTTTCCTTTTTAATTAATAAACTCTCTTTATATTTCTCCTATCACATGGGTCTATTTTTTTTTCCCTCTAACTCTCTCATCTCCAAAAATAGTGTAGGAGGCTGTAATTTTTAAAGTGATGCAACTAAAAAGAAACAGACGAAGTAGTAAGAATTAAGAAAAAAGTTAATATTCTGAAAAAACATCCATTACTATAACTCCAACAACATCTAATTTATTAACATTTGTTTATATCTGTGAGCAAAAAAGGGGCCTAAATAGTATTTTAACTAAAAAAAAAAAAAAAACAAAGTGTGTCACATAAATAAGGCCAGAGGGAGTATTGGTACTTTTTTCAAGTTATACTTAGGTTTCTGAAAGAGTATATAACTAAATGCAAAAATGCTAGTACAACATTAATGATAAATAAACAATAACAATAAACAATGATAATAATGACAATGGCAACACTAATAATATACTTCCTTTGTTCTTTTCAAGTTGACACATTTCTTTTATGACGTATGCCAATGCGAAACTTCAACCATAAATATCTTTCAATGAATTAAACTTATAAAAAGTTGGGCATTTTGAATGTATGCAGCAACGCGAATCTAACAAAATCCCACATGAGACATGACTATAATCTATCTAAAGCATAAATCACAAAAAGATTGTTAAAATTGGGCATTTGAATAGCATCAAAAGTTAAAACGTGTAAACTAATAAAGAATGGAGGAAGTATACAGAAAAGCTAAAACAAGCCAAGGGGAAAGGGTTGAGAAAGACTAGAAGGCATAGGTAAAAGATAGCATGGAAACGGAAAATATATATAACACATAGATGACATAGTCCATTAGTCCCCTAGTTAGAAATGAAAAATATATTTTTAAAAAATCTGTTAAGACTCTTAGTTCTTCCGTTGTTCCAGAGAACAATTGCCCTAAGCACCGCAAAAGGCCTTAAGCGTGTTGTAGCTATAATGTTGGCATTCATGACTTAAGACGTCGTGGATTCAATCTACACGGCTACACCTAAGTACCAAGATGGTCAAAAGAAGTTACAGATACAAGAAGAGCTAACCCGTAAGAAAATGGGTAAGTTGGAAGTCAAATGGCCAGTATAAAATCCTATTTGCCGGATAATTATCTGTTAGGAAAAGTAAGCCATGTGGAACTCTATTGACTATGAAAGTACGGTGACTAGTAGATCATTAATTCAATATAAGTTTATAACAACACCATCAATTCAATAGTTTGAGGGTGTTTGGATAGAAGAGGTTTGGGGCAAAAAGAGAGGTTTGACTAACTCAAAAACCTGTAATATGAGTGTTTGGATCATTGGCTGCGGGGAATTAGAAAGTTTTGACTTCAAAAGGCTAATTTTGAAAAAGCTAGTAATATCAGTTTTTTGATGATAGGTTTGTGGCAATTAAAAAGATATTACTCTTCTATCTTAAAGCTGATCAAATAATACTAATAACAAGTTTGTTCGAACTAATATTCTAATAAGAACTATAAATATATGATATATCCTTACTGATCATTTTACACAATTAAATAGTTATTAGCTTGCAGCTATTTACCAAACACTTATACATAAATAGCAAGCAACTAGTCAAACCAAACTAGCTCATACAAACAACTAACAGGAGTAACAGCTAACCTTGTCGCCAAATAAGGCCTTCATCTTCACAAAAGCAATTAAGATGCTAAACTAATTTTTAAAACAAAGACGGAAAAAAGAGGCATTTCCAAAACAATGATAACATTCCTATGCAATTTGGAGAGAAAATCAACCTCAATTCTGTCCATAGAACGAAGAATATCTTGCTCATCAAACAGCATGTCTTCAACTGAAACTTTGCTGACTTTGACATAATCAGACAAAAGAAGTCTGTAGATAGCTTTAGTTGCATGAGTCATATAAACTTTGCCTTTAAATGTAGTCTGATAATAGAAACAGAGAATAAGTTAGTACAAGTAGAGTGTTATCTGAAGTATATAATTACAGATCAAGCAAACACAAACCTTTTCCAAGAAATATGGAAGAGATGCAGCATGATCCAAGTGAAAGCTGCAGGTATGATGCGGGATCAATGGAATGAATCAAATTATACAAAAAAACAAAAACAACAACAGAAAAGCAAGAAATAACAAAAAGGCAAAAAATAAAAAAATTAAAAAAAAAAATAAAAAAATTAAAAAAAAAAAAAAAAAAATCAGGAGTAATAAGAAGAGCACTGTAGATTTTTAAGTAGAATACAACACTGCTAAGTTGGTTGTAAGGTTTAGAGAATGGCCTACTATCTTTAGGCCTTACCAACAAGACAACAATTGGACAAAGGTAGAAATCAACGCATGCAAATACCTTTACAAAATTAAAACAAAGTTGTATGTCTGAACAAATCAGCTGAATAAGGAAAGAAAAACATACTGAGTAATCAGAAGGACATCAATTGTTGAAGGATCAATTTCATCAAAGTAAGGCAAAGCAGCCATTCCAGAATATGCAGGATGAATGCCACAGTCAAACTGGAAGGAAGATAATGAATGATTTAAGTAACCAAAAACGAGATAAGGTATAAACATTTAGTCCCGCTAACAGAGTAGAAGTTTGTGAGCAGTCTATACCATTACAGTCTTCCCTTTGTAGGACATATAAACACAAGATCGTCCCACTTCACTTCCAGCGCCTAATGGGGTTATAATAAGTTGATCTCCTTCTCTTGTGGCTGGAGAATCGCGTTTCTTCAGCGATGATGGTGGCTGACCAGTTGACGCCATATTTAAATCCTTCAACAAGGACAACAACGATCATATAGTGTTTTAAAACATCACATAATACTCACTTCAAACTCAAACATGCAACAACTATAAACCTTCTTAATTGTTTCCATTATATTTCCTTTCTGTTCATAACAAACATGCACTTAGGTTCATTTTGATTTTGTAAATGAACAGGAAATGAAATTGTACAAATAACCGCACTCTCGGGGATGACATGGTAAGAATTTGAAACACTATTCTCACTTTACTTGCTACACTACAGAATGAATACTTCAGCCAATTCCTGCAAAGCCCGGTTTTCTATTCAATACAATATACAAAGCTATGACATTATGCATATTGACTAATCTCTAATTCCAATCCAAATTTTTGACCTAAATTCATGTACTATAGGGTTCAACCCCGGAAAATCAGAAAGTCTTAAACTGAAGCACCAATCTTTTGTAAAACTTAGGTGTAATTAAGCTGAAATCAGTTCGTAAATATACAATTCTACTTCTACTATCAATAAAAGTAGACAACAACCCAAAAATATGAAAACATTTTCATTCATGCATTTCACCGAACACTTGGTGTGCAACTCAAATAATGTAGTTCCCTAAGCTCAAAAATAATCATTAAAACCCATTACATAACAACAGTACACATTACTCAAGTTACAGCGATAAACCCTAATTAGAAAACCTAACTGATCGAAAATCGAAGCATAAACTCACCAAAGCAAATGTCAGTGGTGGGAGTGGCGGTGAAAGCAATGAAGAGGTGGTGGTACGTTGTCGACGGCAATGAAGTCGGTGTTTTTTGGGTGGAATGAAATGAAAGAGAGGAGAGAGAGGGGGAAGCCGCGGTTGAATGAGAATAGTAGGCTAGTAGTGCCGGTCGCCCAGGGGAGTCCGGATGAAACAGGGCTGAGGGCTTTTCTGATTTATTGAGTTGAGCTAAATTCAAGCAGTCAAGCTATTGAAGTTTAATCACTCACATAAACAAAAATCATTTATCGCATATTAGGCTACTTCAACTTCTGAAAATATAAGATTGAATCAGTTAAAAAAAATAAGTTCTAACAATCTTCACAAATTCTTACACTCCGTATGTGGCTAACCATACCGTGCGGCCAGTCATCATAAAAGTTATTTCGTTAGTGTAATGGGGTTATTTGGTTTGTATTAAAGGGGTTACTTTGGGGGAAGCCCCGGTTACTCAATATATGTAACAATTTTTGTTACTCAATTTGCATAAATTGTAAATAATAGTAAATTTAACAATATTTTTATTATTTTAATTTTGTCGCTGACCCAGTCACCCTCCTTCCTCCTCTCTCCTTCCTCCTCCCTCCTTTCTCGATTATAATGACATATTTACACCAAGAAATTAGAGCTGATCACACTAAGCACGGCCCGATCCGGCCCAATTTTGGGCGGGTTTTGGACAGAATTTTCCGCCCGAAATCGGGTTGGGCCCGACCCGGCCCGATTTTAAAAAAAGTTTGGACGAATTTGGGAAATGGATTTTTTGCATTTTTAGTTGTTTTTTTTGTCTGGCCCAAAATTGGCCCTAAAAGCCTGTATGGCCCGACTAGTTTGGGCGGGTTTGGGCACATGTTTTCTTGCCCGAAGCTTGGCCCGACCCTAGAAATGGGCAAGTTTTTTTTGACCTTGGCCTGGCCCGGCCCGCCTATTGATCACCTCTACAAGAAATCATACAACAACCCAACACCACAACAAACCAACCCCACTATTTCCAGCATCCCTTTCTGGCGACTCCGCCGTCAAATTCAACGAAAACCCTAGGTAAAAATAGAGAAATAAAGGGCATGGTTAACCCATAAGGGTAGGTGTTTAAAGTTTTCTTATTAGCTTTTACTCCTCCATTAAACCTACAACCGAAAGCGACTGGACAACCATGCACGGCGAAGCAACGACGCACAATTTTGCAATGAAAGGCTAGCAAGGAAGGCCGACTAAGCAAATGGAAACCTTGTTCGAGCTAAATTAGGCTAACAAGGAAGGCCGACTAAGTCACCATAAGCTAACCCTCAAAATTAAAGTTATTTCAATTGTGAAGAACAAACTCCATGCTTCAATGGAGAATTTCAGAGCACTGGCAAAAAGAGGCGTGAGAAACTAGATGAAAATGGTGAAAACTGAAAAGGGGAAAAGAGAAAGAAAGTTACATTATTGTCCAAACATTATTAAGTGAAAAGACAATTTTAGCCCTTAAGTAACACAATTGTTACTCATATTGAGTAACTTGGATTTACTCGTTATTTTGTCAGTGTTACTCGAACAGTGTTATAGGTTTCCTTAGTCAGTATTACAAGAGATACTTGGTTAGTGTTATAGGGGTTACTTTGTTTATTTATAAGTGGTCATACGGTGTGGCCGGCAACACACAAGACGGGCTGGGCAAACTTTAATTATTTAACTTTTTTGACAGAATACACTTTGTTGTTTTATGTGCGGTTTTTTATCACCAAATATCTTTTTAATTTTGTGATGAAAAAAATTATGAATGTTATATATTTATACACACACACACAATACTAAAGTAATCTAGACACTTGGCATAATTTTGTGAAAAATTTTCTCTCCAAAAAGCTATTTATATTTTTTTTATATAAAAAATTCCATTAAAATTAATTTAAAATTATAATTATAAAGGTGTACTAGACATTCAATAAATTCAAATTTCCCTTTAAAAAAAAAGTGTTACATTACCCATTTAATTTCAATTAACTCTATTTTAACTGACTATCGTTATTAATAAATTATTAAATCTTATTTTATGGATCTTTGCATTGCACGAGGCTAAAACAAATACACATTATTATGAATCCAATAAGACACCACTTAATATATTTTTTCTTTATAGATAATTGTACACATAAAGTCAAAATTTGGTCAAATTAGATAAACAAATTAGATCAAATCAGACCAAATTAGATCAAATCAAATAAGAAAAAAATAAGATGAACTAAACAAACCCTTAAAAGTGTACTTAACTTTTAGATAGTAGGTTCTATCCCTAGGCCGTCTAGCTCACCGCCTGACTCGACTGAGCCCACCACAATTCATGCTAGATTATGGCGGTTGTGCCTCGCTGGTAATTTGGAACATAGGCATGGCATCACCCTCGAATCTCCAATTTCTGGGCGTTAATAAGTAAAGGCAAAAACGCCTAGATATTTCGAACCACAGCTGGTGTTCGAAATTTCTGGGCATTTAGGGTGAAACGGCCCAGAAATATCGAACACCCAGCGGTGGTTCGAAATATCTAGGCGTTTCTGGCCTTTCTGCCATAGTGTTTCTAAAAAATTGGCATTTGAATCGATCAGTTTTGATTTCGTATTTGCGTAATATGTTCTTGTGATACAAAAATACGACATGAATTTGTAAAGAAGCACGAGATCTTACTGGAATTTGGCATTTTCCTATCCACATTCAAAGAATCACTTCAAACAAGGATTACCAGCCCACATTATCCAAAATTTTGCTATTGTTGTTGTTGTTGATTACTGTATACTTTTTTTTTATTAATTATTAATTATTTTTTTTGATAGAATTATTATTATTATAGTTGTTCTTAGTTTTGTTGCTATTGTTATTGCTGATATTGTTATCATTTTTTTTTAGTTATTGTTGGTGGCGTTGTAAACTTGTTATAAGTATAATTGTTATTGTTAGCATGTTAATTTTTTTATAACAAGGGTAAGAACGTAATTTTAGATTATCAATATGGATGTTAGTTAGAGATTTGAGGACGACGTTTAGCGTTTCACGATAGAACTCCACTTTTCATGAAAGTCCACTTTGAAAAAGTGCAGTGACAGTCCCACTTCCACTCCAACTATCAATTGACAACTTGCCAAAACCATAACCCTCATGTAACGCTATCAAACCTCCCTTCCACGTGTTAATCCTCAGTTACACAACAGATCTTCCGCTCTAGATTTCGTAAGCGTCAGTCGCTCCCCCATCCCTGTTCTCAACATCACTCCCATTTTCTCTCTCCTCCAAATCTCATTTTTTGTCACTTATTAATCTTTCTTTTTCTTAAAAAAATTCAATTTATGCTAATTTCTACTTTGCGTATATATAACTCCAAAAAAAAAAAAAAAAAAAACATAAACCTCTCCAAATCTCTCACCTTTTCTTCACTCTCCCTTCACACCGACTTCTCTAGCTTTCTCACGATCCATTTTTTCCTCTTCTCGTGCTCGGGATCAAATCTCGTCTACATCATTATTTGCCGAATTATAGGTACGACATTGTTGATTGATTGAATGTGGTTGTTTAATTTGTTGATCAAGTGTGGATTAGAAGTAGAAGGAGAGAGAAAGTGTATGTAATTTTTGAATCTGAATCTAGTGAGGGTATTTTCGTCAATTTTCGGCGGAAATGCGAGGACGTCAAGCGGTTGGAGATGCTGCTTTGTCGACTTACAAACGTGTTGCATCTAAAGATGTAGATGGTAATTACACTAATGAAGGTAATTTCTTTTTCTTTTTATTTTTTATTTTTAATTATGAATTACATTTCAGTTAAGTTTTTGTTTGAGAATTGTTTATATTTTGTTAGTGTACTTAATACGAAGTAACTTTAATTAAGTTTATATGTTTGAATGTTGAATTATTAATAATTATTCTAATTGCTTGCTAATGATTACTGGTTAGTTTAGTTACTCTTATTCCTAATACTAAGCCAAAATATGTAGTTTGTGATCAATATTTTATGTTTTAAATTGCAATTGTATATTGCAAGTTGGTTAATTTATGAATTTTATGAAGAAATTGATGTTATTTGACATACATTACTCTTATGATAAAGTTTATGTTTACTGTACTTCTATTAAATGATACATGTACCAATGTACGCGATGCACCGAATAATTATCTAGTGCATTTCATAAGTTTATACTCCCTCAAAGTGCAACACTTTGAGTAACATGGAGTTTTAGGTGGTTAGAGTTGAATTTGTTAGAATTTTGTGTAAGCGGAGTTTGTTGGAGGCTTAATTATTGTAAAAAATAAAAAGAGATAACGAGTTTATAGATATTGCACCACTAGATCACGCATTGATTGGTATAGTTAATATTTCATTTAACATTTTAAGTTTTTAATTTAATATATTCACTTTCAGCTTTATATGCATCATTTTTATTTGCAATATAATTAAAAGCATATTATTACATAAGGAGTAATAGTTACGGAGTATATACTTAAAGTTAGCTATATTTAGCCTAACATTTTGAAATGGGGGAAATGGTGAGGGGTGGTAACTGGTAGTATGAATCATTTGCGATAGGAGAATAAATAGCCTTCATCTTCAGAATGTAGATATAGAGTTGTGTGACCTGCTGTTATTTTCTCATCTTTTGCCTGATTGCTTTTTTTGTTGATTGTAGGCCGTCTCCAAGGTTTGGGGAAGGAAGGCGGAAATCCTCCATGGTCAAAGTCATTACCTCATATTGTCATTGCTACAATCGCATCGTTTCTGTTTGGATACCACCTTGGGTATGTGATTTTTAAAACTTGTGTCTGTGACAGCATATGTTATAACTTTTTTTTTTTTTTTTTTTTGGGGGGGGGGGGGTGTTTGGGGTGGAGCACTATAGTCCCAAAGAGAGTTTTGGTAGGATCATATATATATATGCTGTGATTGTCTTGGGGAAATCTCTGACTAAAAAATAATGAGCAAGACCTATTCATCTGATAGATGTTTGAAGTGAACACAACCATATTAGATAACTAGGAAAGGGCTTGGTGCATCAAATCAAACTCTCTTAAGACTTGCTATGAGTTTTATAGATCTGACCTTATATGGCCTAGTTTACCTCATTAAGTATCTTCACCTCAGGACATATCTCTTTACTGAGATGAAGCTGTCGTGATTGTTGTGCTGAAACTTGAGGCTCGATCAAGAAAATTTGTGAGAAGAACTTTTTATATGTCCTTTTAAAATGTTTTTCCAATAGTAGTTGTCAGTAATCTGGATCAAGTTCAAAGTCAGCAAGCCGAATGGAATTACCTTTTTTAGTAAAATATTTTCCAATTTGATTGAACGAAAGTTAAAATTTTCAAAATTTGGACTTTGGTAGTTGCATCTTAATCCAATTCTCAATAAACCTTTTTTTAATGATAATTGTTCAACCTTTTTTTTTTTTTTTCTTTCTATTAATCCAAATCCAATTCTCCATATACTTAATTTTAACAGCAAAGAGATCCATATTGTCTATGTCTACAACTTGTCACCATTTGATTTCTTCAAAACACAATTTTTTTCTGAAGTTTTTTTCTCAACATCGTTATATTCAATTTGGACTCGAATTTGAAATTCAAGATGTTTTGTTATCGGGTTAGGATTTGTAGTGAGCCCCAATTTCAATTGGGTAATCCGTTGTGCATTGTTTTAGTTATTTTGATTTGTAAATTCTTAGTATGCCTTCTTAAAATGTTGAGGTGTTAAATATTTGGACATGGCCTATCAAATATACTGCATATATTATCATAGTCTAGCTTCTTTAGAAGGATGAAACATGAAAGAGTATGATGAAGGGGTTTATTGGTAGATTTATGGGTTGATGACTGAGTGCATCATTCAAATAAATTATGATAATAATGAGATATAATGTGCTTCTTGTGTTACTGAAACTTATTTTTTTTTTGTTTGTTTGTTGTCATATGCAGAGTAGTGAATGATACACTAGAAAGTATTTCCATTGATCTTGGCTTTAGTGGCAATACCTTAGCTGAAGGTAATCATATATTCTTGGCACAGTTTTTTTTTTTTTTTAAATTTTTCTTACAACTACCTTTCTTATACAGTTTGGTTGGTCTTGTATCTCTAGGTAGTTGAGGAACAATGTTTTTTATCGTTGATATTGGAGTCATGGCAGCATACATTATATAAACTTTCTTAAAGATTTGTGTAAAATTAACTGACACTTTATAATTATTTCTTGTAGGTTTGGTTGTAAGTATGTCATTGGGTGGTGCATTTCTTGGATCTTTATTCAGTGGATCAATAGCTGATTATTTTGGCCGAAGGAGGTCCTTCCAACTGTGTGCATTGCCTCTGATGGTTGGGGCCTCAATGAGGTCAGTGCGATTGATGAGATGTTATACTCCAGCTTTTCTTGTCTTTGACTAACTTTAGTGCTGATGCTTATTTCTCTGCTTGAATAGGGCTCCATTATTATAGGGACACCTGATGGGTTGCTAATTTGGATGCATCTATTATCAATTTATGAGCGTTACTGGTTTCTTGTTTCTTGCTCTCGTTGGGATGGTTTGGGGAGAAAACATTAGATTAGATATGCATGTTACCAAATCAATTAGCTTTTTTAGGAGATTAGCCTTTTTTTTTTTTAAATACAAAATGTGGTTTTTGTATGGTTGGCCACACTACTTCCAATTGTTAAATTCCTCTTTTAAGATTTTTTTTTTGACTAACACAATTGTTAAGCTGTATCATTGTTTGAAATCTCATATATAACCTTGTCCTCAATTGTGCAGTGCAATGACAAGTAGCTTGCCCGGCATGCTTACTGGAAGGTTTCTTGTTGGAATTGGGATGGGACTTGGCCCAGCTGTTGCAGCTCTATATGTGGCTGAGGTGCATTAGATGTTTCACTTTAGCAAGTCTATGGGTCCATTATTTTCCAGCAGTTTGAATCATGTTTTGTAAATTGCAGGTTTCACCAACATATGTTAGGGGTACGTTTGGAAGTTTCACCCAAATTGCCACATGCTTGGGACTTATGGGGTCCTTTTTTATTGGGATTCCTGCCAAGGATACTAAGGATTGGTAAGAAGAGCTGAAGAGTTTTGAGTCATGCTCATATGAGTTTTCAGTTTTTCTGCACTGCTAGTTTTGGACAAAACAGTACATATTTAAAGTCTGCTTTTGTTGTCAGGTGGCGTGTTTGTTTCTGGGTATCTGTGATTCCTGCTGCAGTACTTGCTCTATCAATGGAACTTTGTGCAGAGAGTCCTCACTGGCTCTTCAAGGTTTTGCTTCCTCATGACCTCTGACTTTTCAAGATTTTACTGTTTCCTAACTCCCTTTCCTTCTAATTTGGGTCATGCTTGGAAATAGAATGCCTTATATGGCTTTGATTTCTTTATTTTTTTGCAACGATTTTTATTTTTAATATTTTTTTAAGATGATATGGGTTGTTGCATGCTTTAAGGTAGAATACTTCGTTACTGGTTCAATCACCATCGTTAAAAAAAGCCTTTTGAGTTTTGACAGTATGTGGTATTGGGAGTAAGATGCAGCTTCTTGAAAGAAATAATTAAGTAGATACTTGTATAACTCAAATGCTAAAATTGCTTTCATTTATGTTCGAGTATGGTTTGCAATTAAAAATCCAATTTGAACTAGCAACTTATGTGGCATATTATTTATGCTTCATACATCACACTAACTTTTTGTTTGTCATTCCTTCATTCTGATTATGAGGCTGAAAATCCTTTAGCTTTATATCAACAACCATATTTGTGTTTTTGATTCACTGTAATGATGTTACCTGTAAAGTTTCTTTGTAGTGTGGTTTGATGTTCACACTCAACCTGTGGGACTTTCCCTTATGAATTCAATATTTTGTTGGTGTGACACAGAAAGGAAGGAGTGCTGAAGCTGAATCTGAGTTTGAGAGGCTATTGGGAGGTTTACATGTTAAGATTGCAATAGCTGAGTTGTCAAAGTCAGATAGAGGGGAAGAGGCTGATACGGTCAAATTCTCAGAACTATTTTATGGTCGACATCATAGGAGTAAGGCTTTTTATTTGGTTTTTACAGTTGTAGACTTGTAGTTGACCTTTGTATTAAATCACCTTTTTACAGAAATTTGCTACAAGCTGATGCAGTCAATATTTCACTTGTTCAAAATTTCATATTTTCCTTCATTTTGCAGTTGTTTTCATTGGGTCTGTCCTATTTGCTTTACAGCAGCTGTCTGGTATCAACGCTGTGTTCTATTTCTCATCTTCTGTTTTTAAGAGTGCTGGAGTTCCACCAGATACAGCAAACATGTTTGTGGCAGTTGTAAATTTATCAGGTAGACACTGCTCTCATTGCTAGTTTCATCTTTCATCTGCCATAATAGTCTGAAATTTTTTTAGTTTTTATGGGAGTGGAGGGTTGGGCTGTCTAAGAGATAATAAAATTTAAATCTGGATTCCCAGATACACATGCAAACTCATGTGATTGGTTATTTATCAACATTTTACTGACATATTTAAAATTATGCTGTAGGATCATGCACTGCAACAATACTAATGGATAAACTAGGAAGGAAGCTGCTGCTTCTTGGTAGCTTTTTGGGCATGGTAAGCCGATGTATTAACAGGCAAATGGATTGCATTTATGTAAAGATTTTAGTAATCTGCAAAGCTAGTAAATTCTGCTACCTCATAGCAACATCTTATTGAAAGAATTTGCCTTCAAGCCTGAACATCACTTTAACTCTTTAGGCATAAGACCCTTGTTTCAAAAATAATGTGTTTAAAATCAGGAAGTTCAGATATTTTTGTTTTGCCTGACTAATATTTCTGGTTGTTCGCATTTTTGCTTCCATCACCAGGAATGAGGTGAATTACTAAAATACATGCTTTTTGTTGCTATCACTGAAATATCTATTGATGATTTCTTGATTAGTTTGGGTGTTTGGGTTTTTGCCAATTGCTGAAGTGCTTGTTCTATTTAAATCTGACCTTGACCATTACCTTTGTCTATTTGTGTTCAGGCCGTGTCATTGTTTCTTCAAGTAATTGCTGCAAGCTCCTTTGTATCACGTGAGACATCAGTGTACCTGTCTGTTGGAGGCGTGCTGCTGTAAGTTTCCAGTACTTTACCTTAAATTAATTTAGTAATTATGTAGGAAGGCTTCGTTAGGTTAGAATGTAATAAATAGAGGACGGGGTTGGATAAGGCAACATGATTCAAGAATTTTCTAAGTTGGAAGATCTTTCTTTCTCAGTTATTTGACTTTCATCCCTGGAATTCGCTCAGCAGTCCAAATCCTCTGAAACTCTGAAAGTTTATAGCCAGATAAATCCCAACTTTTTCTTCGAGTTTAAAGTATGAAATTCCTTTTTTATTAGCCATTCTGGGGTTTTGGAGAGAAAAACCGTCTCAAAATGCCCTTTTCCTTTTCTTTTTTATGAAAAAGTTTAAGGATCATGCAAGCAGGCTTGATATATGGTGCTTAAATTTTCTTTTCCAATCATTCTGGTTGATAATGAATACTGATAAACCATAAATTGTTTATGCACCATGGGGACAATGCTTCAAAAAGAACTTACTGTTCAAAGTAAAAGAATAAATCAAAGAACGTTAATCATCATACAATTTATAATAAAGAACATATAGTAAAAAGAACATAAAATTCAAATTTTTAGTATGTGGTTACTACTATTTTCAATTTTTAAAATTTTAACTTTCAATGTAATGACTACAATATCACATCACATCTATTATTTTATGAAGTTCTTGGGGCATTAAGAAAACTGATCATCACTTACCACTACCCAAACCTAAGGCCACTTAGCACTTAGATTCAATTTGTTTAGAATGACTAGCATGTCACTAAGTGTCTAAGAGAAGTAAAGATCTACTGAAACTTATTTTGAGGAATTTAAAGGTCTAGAAATTTTTAAGAGAAATCTCACTTTTCATAAATCAACTGACTGCTTATATATCAGTAAATGAGAGAACTCCCCTTTAACCTTTTTATAGTGCTGGACTGCTAGCATTCCTTAAACAAGTAGAATACAGAAGATCTTCTACTCTTACTCCTAGGACAAGAATACTACCAAAAATGGGGAACAAGTTATGTAAATAGACTCCTAATATACCTTCCTAAGTTGAGTTTAATTTAAGTGAAAAAACTTTTGCTTTCTTTCTTTAACGACTAATCTTTTTTAATCATTCTGATTTTGCAAACTGTTTAATTATCTAGAATGGTTCATCCCAAGTTTTATAATCATAATGCTCCGTCCCACATAAAAAAAAACCCATTTCTCTCTTATTGTTTGTCCCACAAAAAGCTTCCCAGTACTCCTTTGACTTTAGTCTACATAATACTATGTATGATTAATATTTCTTTTTCTTTGATTATCTTTGTAAATTGATTTTCTCTCTACTCCCTTAAAGCATCATGTACCCCACTTTCTCACCTCAATTGATAAACAGTAAAAAATGCTCACTATTATATTTGATTCACGTATAATATACAAAACTCCACCACCAACGCCCTCCTAAGACTACGTGCCCAAGAGAAATGGGAATTTTTTGTCGAGGGAAGTTTTATTTTTTATGATTTTTTAATTATAAATTGCTAATGTTGCCTTCAAAATAAAAAAAAATGCTTTCTAAAAGAAACAAGCATGATATATCTATGAAAATCAAATTATTCTCTGAGAATTGATTAGTGCAATTTGGATTTGGTCTTATGTATGTATAGTTTATGGACTACCACAACTGTTATTTTGTTCATTTTCTTGTCCAGAAGAAATTTCGAAGACAAAAATTCTTGCTCTATAAAGCAAGTAGGAATTACCTTATCTATGATAATTATTTTTAGGCTAAGCAGCATCTAATAGTATGAAATTCATCTATACATAAAGTGGAAGTTAGGTAGAAGACAAACTAATGGTTTGATTTGATAACTTTTTATACGTGCTTTGCATTTTGTTCTGTTTCCACTTACAGGGCCATCGACCATGTACACCCTTGCTGTAATTACATTGTTAAACATCAATAAGCTAGTGACTTAGATGGTATGCTTAAGAAAAGGATGTAGTCCCTCTCTTGTTTCTACTTTTGGTGATGGGGTTGTGGCCCAAATCCCTCGGTTATCTTGCCCATTGAAAGGGGCCAGCCTGTTGTTTCAGAAGAAAATAAAGAACTGGTGATTTGTACCATGTGTTGAACTGTTGATCTATTAGTTATATTATAAAGGCACTTCAAACTTACCCTTCTAAAAGAGGGATGATCCGAACTCCATTTTTGCAATGGGGCACAACTAATAAGAAGAATCTTTCTTCTTGGATACTCAACAATTTCATGGACCCAATAAAATGCTGTTCGAATAGCCGAAAATCTCTCCAAAAATATATAATAGAATGTTGGCAAGATGTGCCTGAAGTTTGTTGTCCAATTACCTGGTTTTCATTTTGCTTTAACTATATTTTCAGGGTTGTTCTGACTTTTTCTCTTGGAGCTGGTCCTGTCCCTAGTCTTGTCAGAAATGTTTCCAAATCGAATAAGGGCGAAAGCCATGGCTTTTTGCATGGCTGTTCATTGGGTAATGTGCTTTATATTGTGTGTCCAATCTTTTAGACTACTAGTACTACCTTTAATTTGCTTGCTTTCTAATCTCTTGTTCTGTTTTCTTCTTGGCAATTAACTTCCTTATGTACGCGTAGTTGTGTTTGAAGAATTTTAAGTATGTGGCCATATGTGTCCTGTGACTCCTGTCATTCCTGTGCATAATCAAATAAAGATCATTGCTAAGATCAGATTCATGCTCATGACTGGATAAAATCATGTAGTTTAATGGCCTAGTCATCTGCCATTAATCATTATACTAATGTTTAATGTAGCTCATTTGTTATATATTTTCCTCAGATTTGGTTAGCAAGGATGTAACCTTTTCGCTAATCATTTATATATTCATCTGCAGGGGGTAAATTTCTTTGTTGGCCTTCTGTTTTTGCGATTACTTGAGCAACTTGGGCCAAAGCTCTTGTACACATTCTTCGCAACCTGCTGTTTGATAGGATTTGCTTATGTCAAGAAGAATGTTTTGGAAACCAAGGGAAAATCACTTCAGGAAATTGAGCTTGCACTTCTTCCAGTTTAATGAAGGTGTGCCTGGTGAGAAGTCCTTATATATGTCTTTGTTCCATTTATACTTTAAATCCATCATTATTGTATCTTTTTTCAAATTGTTGCCTCTAGGGGTGGCGGTATATTACCGTCTCACCAAACCATTGTTTGTCTGAAATGTGGCTGGCTGACCTTTGCTTTCTCATATTGGCAGATTGTTTTTTTGTTTCTTCATGCAACGTGTGGAAGTGCTGCTACCAATTTATGATGTGAGAGTCGCACAAGGTGAAGACTGTACTGCTACATTATCTTCATTCATTGAAGAACCAATTTTGGCGCGTATAATGCAGTGTCCAATAGCGTGTTGTATCAAGCGTTGGCATTCGTGATTAGGTGCTTGTGAAAGTCAATTCTGGTATATATCATAAGAGCCTCTCTGCCCACTTATGTGTATTATTAGTGATCTAGGGATAGGAAACTAGGTTATCATTGTTATTGTGTTTAAACTTTTCCTTTCTTCCACCATTATTTTTTATACTAGGGAGTATGATTTTAGGGTGAAAGAAAATCTCATTTATTGAATTTTGTGAATGAAACATTCGGCACTAGAAACTGGGAGTTGTATGTCATTTGAGGCACATATTTATACTGGGTATAAAAATAATTCTAATTCTTGAGGTATACTGTTGTGAATTTAACACTTTATGGATACAGGAAGATCACCAAGATAACTTATCTTGTTTTTGTTACAATGTAAAGAAAATGTAGGTTTCTGTTCTATTGAAATCAATTTTAGGGATTCTCAAAGTTTTACATATAGATTGAGAACTTCAGTGCTTGCAGATGGCAGTTGGACCGACTTTTCTGGAGTACTCTATTAGGAAAAGCTTGTACTCTGTATCTTATAGCAGTTCATGCTTACATTATTCCATCAGTACTGTTTATGCGCCCTTAATTTGTGTGAAGTTTATCTTGACTGGAAAATTGTGTTCATTTAGAATTCTAGTTTTGTAGTTGATTGCTTTGTGTATTTTTTTGCGTCCGATATTATGATTGTCACATTGATGGTAAATACAACTATTAATTTAGCAACATGATAACTATCCGAGAGGTAGGAAGTTCTTCCTTTCTTGGTCTAAGCAGCTAGGCTCTTTATCTATATGTCCAAATCAAGCATTTCATTGAATTTCATGTGGGCATTGATAATTTACACCTCGTGTAATGGTTAATAACTAATAAGCAATGAGATGGATTGCCATTAACGATCCTAAAAACATTTACTTCCTATTCAAAATTAGTTGTCACATCTGTTTTGTTCATTTGTAATAGTTGGATTCATTATTATCCTCTTCTATTAATTTTGGATGAAGACTTGAATGAAGTAATTTGTAAGAGATATTAACGTTAATCTACGCTAGCTAGTTTGTACAACATATGTTAGAACCAACCGTTTATACTTTATAGTGAAAATATGAAACATATTCTCTGTTTTTTAAAATCCCTCTTTTACTACTTATTTGGAGACCAGAGTTTACAGTGAGCATATACTTAATAAGAAGCTGGTCGATTGAGATCAGTGCCTCAGTGGTTATATTCCACTGGTGCCAAAACTAAGCCTACGTGAGAGATTAATACCAATGATGCATCATATAGCCTATTTTCACCAGTCAAGTAAAGGGATTTTTCTGTGTGGTTGGCCACATTGTGTGACCGAGGTTATTCGAGTTACTCGTTCAGGGATTACTCTAGTTACTTGACTGAGTAACCTCTCAAGTAACCCCTCCCGAGTAACCCCTGACCGATTAACCCCTCAAGTAACCCCTAACCAAGTAATCCCTGATCGAATAACCCCACAAGTAACCCTTGACCGAGTAACCCCTAATGAACCCCTCAAGTAACCCTCGACCGAGTAACCCTAATGAACCCCTCAAGTAACCCCTGACCGGGTAACCTTTGATCGAATCACTCAAGTAAACCCCTAACCGTACCCCTCAAGTAAATCTTGACCAAATAATTCGAGTAACCCCTGACTGAGTAACTCGAGTAACTTTTGTTGAGTAACTCGAATAACCCTGACCACACGGTGTGACCAGCCATATATAAAAATTTGTGGGTGTAGTTTCCTGCAACATAATTGAGTATTGTAAATTTCAGAGAGGTAAGGAATATCAAAGTTTGGGAATCGCTTTCTCAGTTACACGATGATATTCTAAGAATGCGTCCATAATGCTCAACAACGTATGTCCACGAGTGGAGTCGACCTGTTGGTCAATCCTCGGAAATGGGTGGCAGTCCTTGGGACATACAGGGTACCTTGTTAAGGTTAGTTAAGTAGCATTCTTGATTGAAGCTTGATGATCGTGAAGCTTCTGCTTCTACTACTTGGTGGAAGGAATATAGTGAATAATGAGCGTGAAGCCATATGCTAGAAAAACTCTTTCAGCTGATTCCTGATGGATGATAGCATCTTACCCAGGTTAGTATCAAACTCTTTTGGTGTGTTTATTATGTGCTTTACTTGTAATAAAAAGCTTACCTCTGTCGAATAATAATGGCGAATCGGAACACAACTGAGCAAGAAGCAGTTCATCATGTCTAAAAGAGGATTTGAAGCCTCAAATGACAAGAAATCCATGGATTTCACTCCAAGCTAGGGAGGGTTCATGAAGGTTTTAAAAGAAAGCAAAGAAAGCAAGGAGTTTACTTTTTAGTATTGATAATATTGGGTAGATTTTGAAGTATAGATCTACCTAGCAAAGTCTATCAAAAGATTATTATAGGTTTAGGAGATAGCTATGTTTTTATTTTTTAAATAGCTAGCACGCAAACAAGAAAAGATAATGATAATAGTTGATTGTATTGATAAGATATTATAAACTTATTTTAAAGTCAGGCTTATAACACATAAAAAAAAGTCTCCAAATTATTGAGAAAAAGTCATACATAACTATTTATTATTATTCTTCAGTTTGATGATTGTTAGCGACTTAGCGTGTTTGATTCTGTCACTATTACGAGAGAGTCAATCGTATAACCAGCTGTATAAGACAAAGACATTTCTTCTGAACCAAAAAGAGAAGTTATGTAGATAGATAGCATAGCACGATTCAAAAGCAAAAGAAAACCAATATTATAACAAGATTACAACTACATTCCTATCACTAATCACCAATTTAAAAAATTAAACAATGATTAATTTTGTAAAAATAAACAATGATTGTTTTTGTAAAAATAACACTATTAACCATTCAATGCTTGCTCACACGGATTTTTCAATCTTTTATTAGTTTGCAACAATATTCACAAGGACAAACATTGACATATACAATTATAAGTCATCCTATCGACATATATGTTGACTTATCGAATATAAAATCGAAAATAAGGTAATTATAAAGAAGAAATACATGTTTAATTGATGAAATGACGACATTATGTAAACACACTTCACTTGTTTTGGCTAGTCAAACTCCGAATTTTGGACCACTTATTTTATTCTTTGCCAGATTAAAAACAATCTATAATTATTATTAATATAATTTGTTGATATTAAACAGTATTATCTCATGTCTTCAAAAAAAAAAAAAAAAAAAAAAAAATAGAAACAGTATTATCTCATATGTATTTTTTTAATTTATGACAAACTATTAAACTTGACTCGTCCCATCTTGTAATTGTGATTATCATACAGTAAAACTTAATCGTATTTCCCTTTTTGGAAAGAGAGGGAATACGTCAGGCAAATCCCAGGGAGATTAATGATGATGTACCATGATTACTATAAAAATCAACAAATCATTACCTAATCCATGGTATATGTATACCATGCAAATTGAACTTTTTAAGATGTGATATAATTGATATGTGTAAAATTTTGTAAGTTTAATTGTTCGTTAACACTTAAAGTTAAAATCTTTAAGTCGCTGATTTAAAAATTGCCATAGCAAAAGGTTTAAATTGAAATCCCAAAAGGTAAAAGAAGCAAAAGAAAATGATAACTTTGCAATCAAAAGAAGAAGCCGGTCTTTATTTTTTAATTTAAGTTACTTGTATAACTAGCTAGTTGTACATATGCAGTTGATTATGTCGCTTTTAGAAAAAGTCATCTATATAGTAAATAACATAGACAATACATATATAAACGGATAAATACAAAACAAAAACAACCATTTTTTTAATACTAAGAAATAATGATACAAGACAACTAGCTTTTTGAAAAATGGGTATGAGATTATTGAATATATAGATTATCAATTAGCTAGAGTGTTGTTGCATTATACGTAGTACTCGGTATTAGTATTATATAAAATGAGAACGAAGAATTAAAACCATAATCGATCTAAGCTAACTAGACGGCTTAATCAAAATATTTTTTTTTTTTTTTTGAAGGAAATCAAAATAATTGGTTTAATTATAATCAAATGACGACATTCTTTCGACACTCTAGCTCTCTTGTGGGTAGTCGAATACACAGCAGAATATGGACCACTCCATAATTCCTATGTTTGGTTTTGCCGGTTTCTGGTTTTTCGTGATTTGTAAGAAGCGTACTCGTGTACTTTCTCGCAATTTAATACTCCTACTTTCTTTGTGTGACTTTCATCCTTATGATTTCGTAATTATTAATGTACATTTATCAGCAAGTACTCAGTTGGATCTACTCGTATATCAAAACTGCACAAAAAGTTATATCTGCGCGCAGAAAGTTAGATTTTGAACTATATGCTAGATGTCGTAAGCCTTTAATTAATTAAAAAAAAATTAAGTATGGAGTATATAGTTTCGAAAATAAATTATTTAAGATGTGCGTGATTCAGATTTTGTGTACCGTTTCTCTATTTTTAGTTGAATACCAAACTTTTAAATGTTACCAGGCCAAACCTCTAATTTTATTTGAATACGGAATACGGAGTACTAAATTATTAATTAAATATATATGGCAAAAAAAAATCAAGCAAGAATTTAATGGTTTAACTATTACTAGGCCACTAGATTACTCTTCTCCGTCAACAATCACTGTAAGTTTTATGACGTGGTGTTTTCCTTAAAGATACAAGGTTCAATAATTTTGATGAATTGAAAATCCACGACCTTAATTTGTTTTTAACTCAATTTTCTCCCTTGGAAATGGATTTAAAGTAAGCTAAAAGCCCTATTCCCCTATTTTATTCCTAATAAAATCGATCTAATTTTAAAACTAGTATAATTCGATAACATGATTTAACTAGAATAAAAATAGTTCCGAGTGATTTGAACAATTAAATCCAATATGGCTTATGCTTAAAAAATATATCATCAAACTTTTGAAGTATTTTAAGCTAATTTTGGTGAAAAATCTGTATATAATCCATAAGTCCATATAATTAAACAAGATAATAAGTGCCAACATTATAAGTTATTTGGACATATAGCAAGCGAATCGGACAAGACTACAAGAGTAATTGGTGATCTAGAGTAATTTGGTAGAACATTTCGAATTAATCCTTAACAATATAATGCCTACATGAAAACTACATGTGACATAACAAATTAAGTGGCTTCAATGACAACTAAAGTCGTGTGATCATGTTCGTTGTTTGCTATCAATGGTGCATAAAGACATGGTGACACCTGCAGACTTTCTTTAAAAAGTAACAATTGCGTTGTACTATTTTCTGAATTTGTTAAGATATTCTGAGTTAAGGAATATTTAGCTTTGCGTGGAGTAGTTGTTATTCAATTTTACACATAAAAACGACATTACAATTAAATTGAAGCCATATAAGATGTAGTTGCAATAGTGAGGCTTTTTTTTTTTATTATTACTTTTATTTTTATTTATGCTAATTGATTACCTATCTATCTATCTATTAACCTATATTATTATAAAAAATATTTAACAATCATGAATTGCACGAGATTTTAACCTAGTATCCTATAAAATTCTTATCTCTATTTTTTTAGTTGATATGTATTTCTTTTTAGGAAGTTTTAATCGACACATTTCCTTTTTGAGTAAGTTTTATACTTTGTGTGCATTTACTAGCGTACATCACTTGTTTTATCATTCTCTCTCCTCCTTAATTAGGTATGCCTAAAATTGAACGTGTCAACTAAATAGAAAGAGAGGAAATAATTAAACAAATAAAACAATACATGTTATCATATTCAAGTACTTAGATTAACATAATTTATGTCTCATTGCCTCATTCAAAATCCAATATATAAAGGTGACAAAATGACAATCATTATTTCCCTCATTGATCTCAACATAATAAAAAGGTACAAACGTTGACAAATCTCAAAAACTCCTCAAACAACTAACCATGGTGTCAAAACCATCTCACATTGCTCTCATCATTCTCTCCCTCTTCTTGCTCTCCGGCACCTTCAACCTCGTCGCTGGCCATAGCACCGAGAAGAAAAGCGAATGCACCTGTATAAGAGAAGATAAAGACGAGCATGCAGGAGAAGTCGTTGATAAAAGTGTCTTACATTATAAAATTGGATCTATTGTTGTCATATTAGTTGCGAGTGCGCTGGGAGTTTTTCTCCCTGTAGTGGGGAAAAACATCCCAGCGCTTCACCCTAATAAGGGTGGATTCTTCCTAGTTAAGGCATTTGCGGCAGGTGTCATCCTATGTACCGCGTTCATCCATATCTTACCCGAGGCCTTTGAGAACCTAACTAGCCCATGTCTCGGTGAAGATTCACCATGGGCTAGTTTTCCCATCACTGGCCTCGCTGCCATGGCCGGGGCTATTCTGACTTTGATGATGGACTCCATTGCTATGCGCCATTTTCGTAAAGCTCATGGCCTTGATGATCACAACGCCGCGGATGAGGAGGCTAAGGATGCTCACCACCATGTTCATGGTTCAACTAGTTTTGTCCCTCAAGGTCTAAGTCAAGCGGAACAAGTCAGATATAGAGTCACTTCACAGGTAATTTTATACATATTGTTCTTTTTCTTGATGCAAATACCACTAATGTTTAATTTGGAGTACATGCTAGTTGTAACAGATGCAAGTAAAAAAAAAAAAAGACAAGAATACGAATTTAATGTGGTTCATTAAACATGAGTTAGCTTGTGCCTACGTCCACAGATATACATGAAAATAGTTTAATTAATCTCGAGCTGAGAAAAATGCCTATTTGTTGAAACCCATTGTTATCCACTTGTGAGTGTCCCACATTAGAAAAAGAGGAGAGAATGTTTCACTTTTTAAGGTAGAGGAGTACCTTCTATTATTTGCAATTGGTTTTAGTATGGAAGGTTTTAAGCCTTGTTTGTGGACCAAACTTTCTTTCTTCTTGTTCGGGTTGCCTAGGCTTATTTAAAATTATTTTAAATAACAGTATATTTTTAAAAAATTTATTTTCTAGTTGGGATCGGTGTTGACCGTTTTCTATATTGGCTCGGCATAGATACTTAATAATAGTGTAAAAATATGGTCTCTTCTTCTCTTAACAAATTAGTATTAATAGTATAACGTGGGTGCAACACTGCAACTAGATATAATGAAATGAAAGCGAGCTTATCATAAGGAAGTACGGAGTATATTGCAATCATCTCATCCTCCATATCGAAATCAAAACTAACGAACACACACGAGCTACCTTGAATTTTTTTTTTTTTTTTTTTTTTTTTTGGAGAGCCATAAGAGCGGGGACGATCGAAATCTTGCAAGCGGACCTTTTCTTTCCATCACGTCGGCTAAAACATGGGCTATGCATGTCTAGGGAGTTGCATTGCATGTTTCCTCATAAGTAATTTTTCTTCTTAGCTTTAGTAATTAATTCTCATCTGCAAATTTTCTTCCCAAGTATGCATCAAAGTCACCACTCTCCTTGCAATCTAACCGGGGGCGGAACCAAGGGGGTTAGGGTGGGCTTTGGCCTCCTCTTGGTTTAACATTATTCATATATATACAAGTATTAATTGTTGATACATGTCATTCCAATATTTTCTAAAACATTGCGAAAGATTTATTTTAAGAAAAAGATATATGCAGCTCAAAAAAAGCTAAAAATGAAAAGAATTGACAATAAATAAACACTTATTATACTGATTTATTCGTAAATTGTTGATAAATTCCCAACTTAGTACTAAAAAAGAAAGTATAATAAATGCTTATATGCAGCCCTAAAGGTTGCATATAGCATTACCCTTAATTTTAGTTTTGTTTTTTCATTTGAAAAAGAGGAGTTTTTTTTATCGGAAAACAGGAGATCTAATGTACCTAGAGCTGTCAATTTGGGTAAATGGGTCGGGTTTGAGTCGGGTTAGTGTGAGTCGAGTCATCTCGGGTCGGGTCAATACGGGTTAATGTCATAACATATGCGGGTCGGGTTCGGGTTGGGTCATGCTTGAGTCGGGTCACGTCGGGTCATACATCTTATTGGGTTTGTGTCGGGTTTAGTCGGGTTAGTAAAAGGTCGGTTACATTCGGGCCGGGTGAAAAATAGGTCGGGTTAAATTCAGGTCTTTACAGGTTTAAACGAGTTAGGGTCGTTCTCGGGTTTGAGTCGAGTTCGGTTCAAGTAAATTATTTACGGGTTATAATCAGGTCGAGTCATTCTCGGGTTCAAGTCGGGTTCGGTTCAAGTCAATAATTTGCGGGTTATAATCAAGTCGGGTCATTTCCAAGTCGGGTCATTCTCGGGTTCGAGTCGGGTTTGGTTCAAGTCAATAATTTGCGGAAAACATGTTTCGTCCCTGAAATTCGTACCTAAAAACATGTTGTGAAACTAACCTCTTTAAATTCAAAGTGAAATATTGAAGGAATAGAGTTAGGATTCAATTTCCGTTCCAATACCAACATGAGATAACGACCTATACATATTGATTCAATAACAAGTCGGGTTGAATTTGGGTCGGATCAATAACAAGTCGGGTTGATTCGGGTCGGGTTTGTAACAGGTCAGGTTGAAATTCGATTCGGGTTTGTAGCAGGTCGGGTTAAATTTGGGTCGGGTTAGGAACAGGTCGGGTTGAATTCGGGTCAGGTTAGGAACAAGTCAGGTTGAATTCGGGTTTTGACGGGTTAAAACGGGTTTGGGTAAATTTCGGTTCAGGTCGGGTTCGGTTCAGGTCAATAATTTACGGGTTACATTCGGGTCGGGTCGTCTCTAGGTCGGTTAATGTTCGGGTTTGGGTCTCAAATACTCGGGTCAACTCGGGTCTAGAGTTGGTTTCAGGTAGGGTTAGGTCGGGTTCGGGTCACCATTGGGTTCAGACGGGTCGGTTAATAGGTCGGGTTAGGGTCGGTATTTCGGATCGGGTCAGCTTTTGACAGCTCTAAATGTACCTAATCGTCTGATATACTCCTTGCAATAATTTTATTTTATTTTATCTTAATTTTTAAATGGTTTTTTTCTTTTTTAAAAAAAAATCCAATTTTTAAATCAAATTGCTTTTGCGTTGTTCGAGCATTGTTCTATTTTCGCAACACATTAAACTAGCAAACTACGTACTTCATATTATTATTTAATCTATAAATAAAAAAAGAGAAATTTTCCTTAAAAAAAAAAAAGGTGAATTCTTGATGAAAAGATAGTACGTATAGAAAAACTATCAAATCAAAGGATAGCATTGAATATTTTGATCAATTAACAGCCACTTTCGTTTCCAAAACAAAGAAAATCTTATATCACATAATAAACACATAATGTCGACATACTTTTGATGACCAGTAGAAAAGATATCGAATTTCTACTTATAAAATCAACAAAATCTGGTTGTTTATTGAGTAAATGGCGACATTTGAAAACATTATTTCTACTCCTGTTTTAGAATCCCTTAAACTCCGTATTTATTTATCCTTTATTTTTCTTTTTCCATTGATTTCTCAGTCCCATTAAACCTCAAAAAGCTTACTCATGTCACTATCCCAAAAGTACGATTAAAAGTCATAGTCCATCATACAATAATGATGAATTTCATATAAAAACACATACTCCATACTATATAATACTTTTTAGTATCTTCTTTGACCAACTTTTAGGAAACATAGAACTCCCAAAACAAAAGTTGTGAAATCCGAATCAAATAAACCTTCCATTCACACACCAAAAAACAATCACAACAACACACAGTTCCTCATTCGAGATTCGAAAAAGTCGAAAATGTTACTAAGCAAGACATCTTACAACGTTATTTTGATCTCTTTTCTCCTTCTTTTGCCAATTTCGTTGGTAGCGGGTGATTGTACGTGTGAACGTGACGAGGTTACGGGCAATAATAGTAAAAACGCGGCCTTAAAGTATAAACTCGGGGCAATTGCCGCTATACTAGCGGCAAGTGCCCTAGGAGTATGTCTCCCTATAGTAGGAAAAAGTTTCCCAGCGTTACACCCCGAGAGTAATTTATTTTTCCTAGTAAAGACCTTCGCGGCCGGGGTAATTTTATCCACGGGATTTATTCACGTGTTACCCGACGCGTTCGAAAGTCTTACTAGCCCTTGCCTTAAGGAGAGTCCGTGGGGGAAGTTCCCCTTCACCGGACTCGCCGCCATGGCGGGGGCTCTAGGGAGTTTGATGATTGACGCGGTCGCCACCGGGCACTATCGTAGGGTCCACTTTGGGAAGCCGACCGTGGCGGCGAGCGTGGATGAAGAGATTAGTGGTGATCATGCCGGGCATGTACATCTTCATACTCATGCTACTCATGGACATGCCCATGGTCCGGGTCCAAGTGCTACCCCTGAAGGGTTGACCGAATTAGATCGTATCAGATATAAAGTTACCTCACAGGTAAAATTATTATAATATTTTTGTGATTGTTTTTGATTTAATTAATTAGTGTTTCAGTAGGTTAAGATCAAGTTGAATCTATTTAATATATAATATACCATCTATATAATATATAATATTAAAACTTTTTTTTTTCGTACCAAAAAAAAAAAAATTGAATTTACTTTTTTTTTTTTAAGCTTAATAATATATATAAGCATTAATTATACTTTTTAAAATAGAAATAAGTTGAGAATTTATGACAAAATTACGCGCAGATCAGTATAATTAATGTTAATTTATCCGCAATCTTTTATTTTTTAGCTTATGTTTTTGTAAATAAAATAATTTGTTGTTTTATTAGGAGTTTTTATTAGTTGGTTAAAGTCCACACAAAAGTTGCAGGGAACGGAGGAATCGGAGTCGGCAACTATGAGATTTTAAATTACATGATATTTTGTGCACATGGTTGAGATTAATTGTGTGTTAATTTACTAAGGAAAATGTTATACATAGCCCTTAGGGCTACATATAAGCATTAAATTTACACTTGAAACTCGTAAAAAGTTAAGAAATCATGAAAATATAAACACTAATTACACTGATTTACGCGTGTTTTTGTCATGAATTCCTAATTTTATTCAATTTCCAAGAGTATATTTAATGCTTATCTATAACCCTTAGGGCTACATATAGCATTACCCATTTACTAACTAACAACTTAATTTCTATAAAGATTTTTTTTACAGATTCTATAAAGAATTATTGAAAAAAGATGGATATAATTGATAATTCCATATTTTTTCATACATGTCGTTTTTTATTTGATTGAGATGTTATGAATATTAATATTCATTATCATTTGTTTCAAAAAAAAAAAAAAAAAAAAAAAAATCATTATCATTATTATTTATCTCTATTAATACTCTGATTGATTTTTAGTGTAGAAATTATAATTGACTCAGTGTAAATAATTATTTGTAATAAGTTATCGAAGTTGATTCATGGTGTAAATAATTATTTGTATAATTGACTCGTAGTTTGTTGTTGACTTGTTGATGAAATCGAAGTGAACTTTCTTGTGATTGCATTATTGAGGAGCGAATTATTTTATAAAAAAGTAAAATAAAATAAGGACGTAATATGTACTCCGTACTATGTAGTCATACAATAGCATAGGGTCAGTTAGGTAGTGGGTATAATCATTTAGGGAAATTTGATAAAATAGAGAAGAATAGAAAATAATTGGAATAGAATTGCTTGCCTTCTCATTGAAAAACATTGGGAATATATAGAGTTACAAAGATATCAGAAATTAACTAAAATATAAAAGATAAATATAAGGAAATATTCTATCAAATCTCCTAATATACGATAATATCTCAATACCCCCCTCAAGTTGGAGCATGGGGATAAAAAATGCCCAACTTGGAGAGAAGATAATCAAATTGTGTTTTCCCAAGTGCCTTTGTAAAAATGTCAGCAAGCTGTGAAGATGTCGAAACATGAGAAGTAGATAGCCATCCCTCAGTAATAGCATCACGAACAAAGTGACAATCGATCTCAATGTGCTTTGTACGTTCATGAAAAACCGGATTCTTTGCAATGTGCAGAGCTGCCTCATTATCACAAAATAACTTAATTGCCTTTGGATGTTGCACACCAAGACTCAATAACAAAGCCTTCACCCATTTTAGCTCTTTAGAACACGAAGACATGGACCTATACTCGGCCTCCGAAGAAGAGAAAGAAACTGTTGGTTGCTTCTTAGTTTTCCATGAAATAGGAGATTTTCCAAGAAAAACTAGCCAACCACATAAAGAACGTCGAGTAAGAGGACAAGCAGCCCAATCTGAATCACACCAACCCTGCAGAGTTAAATCACAATCAGAGCTTAATAAAATACCCTGTCCAGGAGTCCCTTTCAAGTATCGAACTACCCTCATTGCAGCATCCCAGTGTTCACTACGAGGTTGCTGCATAAACTGAGTCAAAATATGAACTGAATACGCCAAGTCAGGGTGTGTGACAGTAAGATAAATCAATTGACCAACAAGCCGTCTATAGGACTCTGGATCAGAAAGAAATTCGCCGGTGGCCAATCCCAATTTGTGATTTTGCTCCATGGGAAAACCACTAGGCTTTGCTCCTAACAAGCCTGTCTCAGAAATAATATCCAGAGTATATTTTCGCTGACACAAGCATAAACCTGCAGAGCTACGAGCCACTTCAATCCCCCGAAAAATATTTCAAAGGACCTAGATCCTTCATCTTGAAACAGTCACATAAGTAGGCCTTAAAGACAGTCAATGCAGCGGAATCGTTCCCAGAAATAATCAAATCATCAACATACACTAAAACTGTAATCTGAGTATCACGAGTAGTATGAGTGAATAAAGAATAATCAGAGTAAGATTGTTTGAAACCATACTGTTTTAAGGCTTTGGTGAGTTTAGCAAACCAACATCGAGGTGCTTGCTTCAAACCATAAAGAGACTTTTTCAATATGCAAACCAAAGAAGGATCCGAACTCTGAAAATCGGGTGGTAATTTCATGTAAACTTCTTCATCCAAGTCACCATGAAGAAACGCGGGCCTGGGCCGCACCCGCAAACCAAGAGAGAGAGTCCACTTCACAAGTCCAAGGAGGTTCCATCCCAAAACCATATGGCAATAGGAGGAGTAGCCCCTTAGCCTTATAAAGTGTTTAATTCTCTCTTCTTCAACCAATGTGGGACACTTGAGAGGTTTATTCTTCAACACTCCCCCTCACATGTAAGGTCTCTTTAACTCAAGGATCACTTGATCCAATTCAATTTTGGCCCAGAATACTTGATGCCATTAAAGGTCCTAAACTTTGGGCCTGGCAATATACTCAAACCATTAGAGGTCTCATACCGTGGGTCTTGCTCTGATACCATGATAAAATAGAGAAGAATAGAAAATAATTGGAATAGAATTGCTTGCCTTCTCATTGAAAAACAATGGGAATATATAGAGTTACAAAGATATCAGGAATTAACTAAAATATAAAAGATAAATATAAGGAAATATTCTATCAAATCTCCTAATATACGATAATATCTCAATAAAATTAGAGAGGCCGAAAGTACTTAAGGACATTATAAATTTCAACTTGTCTTTAGTACTGTTGAGTTAGATAGGCAATTGAAAGGAACATAGCACCTATATGTTAACATTTTATTTTTTATTTTTTATTTTTACTGTGGTACAATTTTGAGTATTATTATGTATATATAATGTACCATTAAAGTATAAGTTATCTTAATCCGAGTAGTATTTTTTGTGTGCTATAATGTCGTATATAGTGGGTACTTTTTGTCATCCTTTGTTCTTGATTATTTTCTCCTAAAATAACTACCACCTATCACCTATTATGCTGTATTTGTACATTTTACCATCCTATATATTTCTAAAATATATATCCGCTATGTGCCAATACCTAACCCGTTGCTATATCTACTCACCTATATCTACTACCGAATTTTAAAATCATGTTATCTGTTGAATTATTGTTCAGGTGTTGGAGATGGGTATTGTGGTTCATTCAGTAATCATAGGAATATCACTAGGTACTTCTGAAAGCCTTGACACCATCAAACCTCTCATGGCAGCTTTGTGTTTCCATCAATTCTTCGAGGGTGTAGGACTTGGTGGATGCATTGTACAGGTAAATTATGTTTACAACACTTATATCTATGTAATAAATTAAATATGCTAATGTATGCATGATCATATCATAATGAACATTATTTTTCTAATTTGTGCATACTATATATGTATGTATCCTTGGTAATCATGTAGGCAGCTTTCAAGTCAGCATCTACCTTGTGCATGGCATTGTTCTTCTCCCTTACAACTCCGGTAGGAATTGCAATCGGAATCGGAATATCTAATGTTTATGATGAAAGTAGTCCAACTGCTCTTATTGTTCAAGGGTTGCTAGATGCGGTGGCGGCCGGAATTTTGATTTACATGGCACTTGTGGATCTTCTAGCTCAAGATTTTATGAACCCTAAAGTTCAAAACAACACTAGACTTTTCTTTGGAGCAAATCTTACCTTGCTACTTGGTGCTGGTTTTATGGCTGTCTTAGCTATATGGGCTTAATTTTTTTACCATGACCTTAAACATTTTTGTGATGTGATCACTGATTATATTGATTTTTACCTCCTTTAATTTTTTTTATTATTGTTATTATTAGTTTTTTTAAAAAAATTTTGAGTGTGATCGGGTGATGAGCTACATGTATTTTTGTAAGTATCATATCATTAATTACATGTTTATACTCCGTATGATGTACCATATATATATATATATATATCTGAATTTTGCATCTAAAAGATTAGATCATCTTCCTTCAAAAGAAAAAAAAAAAAGATTAGATCATCACAAATAAGTGCTCCGTATTATTTTTTTTTGTCCAAAGTATATTATTTGGCAAGCTCATGCACCGTACAAACAATAGCACCTTCATTCGTTTGTACAATCTGTGGTAATTTGGTGATGAATTGAGCAAATTGATTTTGTAAAATTTCTTGTTTTAATTAACTGAGCAAAGCTTGCATTGTAAGAATTAAAAAGGAAAATTTGGTAAAAATGGTCCAAACCTTCACATTTTCTCTTTAAATAATCCCACTTATATTTAAATAATTCGAATTTTAGATTGTATTCGCTTTTATTCCTCATCTCTTAAGCCTCCCCCCCCCCCCCCCAAGTTGTTGCCACTCCTCAACCTACAATCTTGAAACCCCTCCACCTCCCTTTACCCAACCCCAAAATCCCTCCCCCGCCCTCCTTTTACATCCACCCTCGAAAACCCTTATGTAGAGGTATTTTAGGGTTAGGAAGGGGAGAGGGGTGGAAAATTACCTTTAAATGCTCCAAGCGGTCGCATGTCCGAGCTGTAAGTCCATGCAAAATTGGTTGTGCCTAGGAAGTTGTGCTACTATTGAATTTAATTTAAAAATAATACTTGTTGGAATATAGAACTCTTTTAACTTAAATTACTTTTCCCGTCAAAAGAAAAACTTAAATTACTTTTATTTTTGAATTTTGGACAACTCATAATAATTGGTTAAAATTTTGGCATGCCTTGAATTTGGCTTGAAAGGGCAGGTTTTATTGCGGCATTTTTCTTTTGTTTTTTTTGCTTGAACTTGGTCCTGGCCTGATCTGGTCTGGTGCCTTAGCCCTAAAAAGAGTATCTCTTTTTTGCCAAGGCTTGGCCACATGGTTAATAGCTTTAAATTCTTCCAATGGCCACCAAAATTGTTAGAAAATCTAGAAACACCAACCACCGTTGCACCAAGTCACCAACAACCAGCCTCGATCTAACGGTTTTGACGACTAGCTAGCCACCAGCGCTGCGTTGTCAACAATGAGACATGTGTGTTTTTATTTTATTTAGGCATTCCATGACCATATATACATGATTAATTGATTATATATATCAAGGCCACTAAAGGGCGGCGCTACCTGCTTTTCTTAATGCTCCACCAGGAAAGCGGTGCTGCCCTTTGGTGGTTCTGATATAATTTATTAGGCGATTACAGATTAGGTAGTGACATGTTAACTATGGTAGTTCATTGTGTTACAGATTAGGTAGTCATCACATTTTAAGATCTACTTCTATACCTCAAATTTAGACATGAAGAAGTTTTTAACCACAATATAGTTATGTCATACTATGTTCCTTGTATTTGATGTCATCTTTTCTAAGTAATCAATTAGCAAATTTCTTCTCATATGGTCAATAATAATAAATGTAAATATTTATAAGCCAATCAAGCAAGGAATTAAGCTAGCTAGCTAGGAGTAGAGCTATACACTATACATATATATGTAATCAATGTAGTTGATGTATATGTAGAGCTACATATAATCAGGGGTATATTCTTATCCAAGTATGTGTTTTTCAGCCCCATTCCTAGAAATTTATGGGCCCTGGGCATAATGTCAAAAAAGGGCCCTTTACGTAACAATTTTTTTTTTTTTTACACGCAATAGCTTTAAATAAAGACAATGAAAATAGCTTATATTATTTGAATAGTAAGTCTCCATACACAATAATGGAGAGTTTGCATAATATTTTCGGTAATTGAATAAATATGAAACGGTGTAATTGAAAAGATTAATATTTTGGAGCAAATACTCATAGAAACCGGAAGTTTAGAAGAAGAAGTGAAGAGGCTATATTGCATTTTGTGGATGGAAGTGCCACAACGACCGGATGTGGTGATGGTATTATTTGTCAGTCTCCCGAGGGAGATAAGTTTGAATATGCAATGAGATTTCAGTCTCCACCTAATTGACATCTAAGTAATTTAATGTTAATTGCTAACTAAATGCAGTAATTATCTTTTTAAAAAGTAGTTTTTTTTTAACGAGTAAAAACTAAAATTCTACAGCTGTGCAAACTGATTTTATTTTTTTTTAAATTTTTGGGCCCCTTTCTGACGTGGGCACTAGGCGGTCGCAGTCGAGGCCTACCCCTGCGGGCCGGCCCTGGTGTTTTCCAAGAAGCCAATTGATTGATTAGGTTGGTGCCTTTTTTTTTTTTTTTGAAATGGCTCGGGAATATATTAATAAAGATCAATATCCGCCAAAGACAATAGGCCTTGGGAGAACAGATCAGACCAAAACTTACAAACTTATCATCCTCCCTCTGTGTTTTTTAAGTGTTACACTTACCAAATCCGGTCGTGTTTTAATAAGTGTTACACTTCCTTTTTTGGCAAAAAGCTACATTAAAATATTATATCTCTCTCCTCTCATGATCCCCACCCAAACCCACTAAGGGGGCGTTTGGTTCGCAGAGTGGTATAGGTTTGGAATCAGGAATAGGGTTAAGGTGGTATCGGGTTGGAACTTGATACTTAATACCATGTGTTTGGTTCAATTTTAGAATGAAATATCATCCCTAAATTTCATGTATTTGATACCTAAGGGAATGGAATGAGCCAAACCCACCTCCCCCACAAGGTTTCTAAACCCCATACCTCATGGGTTTGAGGTATGGGTTTAAAAATCATATTTTTGACAACCAAACATATGGTATGGGTTTTGGTCATTCTAAACCCATACCTCATACCTATAATCCGCGAACCAAACGCCCCCTAATAGTATTTTTATTATATTTCTCCTCTCACATTCATTACTTTTCAATAAACTATTAATCCCACTATTTTTCTTTTTCAAATTTTTAATACTCCAACTACCCCACTAACCTCTTATTTTATTTAAGTCAATTAAATTGTCTAAAATTATGTGTCGATCAAAGTGTAACACTTAAAAAAACATGGAGGGAGTAACCTCTAGTATCCCATCTGGCCACAAAAGAAGCTAAAGTCTTTTCAGATATAGACGTACAAAGGAGATAAATATGAATAAAGAATTAACGATGCATCCTTAATTTAAACCCATTTCCCCTTGTAATATTAAAAGAGAAATGGAACTCATAAAACTATCTTATTACTGATAAAATTCACATTTCAAACCCTTCAAATAAAATCAAAGATTGGAGAAAGTTTCAGAGATAAACATACAAAGAAAAAGCTTGGAAACATGGAGTTGATTAAATAACTTACTTTTGACGTATGGGAGCATGTTTATTTTTTGATAGTATCTCGAAAATTCATCCATGAAACTCAGCAAAACATGTCCATCCACTATTAAAGAAGTCAATGCAACCAGTTGGTATGTAACGTATATGCATTGGACAGAACTATATATATAGTTGTCCTGGTAATAAGTAGCTTAGCTTACCTCTATCTGTCAAATAGCAACGGCGAATCGTAGACGCGACCGAGCAAGAAGCAGCAGTGACATCAAATATGAAAGTACATAGTATGATATAACTATATTGTAGTTAAAACTTCATGTTTAAATTTGAGGGAAAGTATGGTAGATCTTGAAGTGGCTATTTTTATAAACCAAGTTACCCAAACAAGAAAAGATGATGACATACATATCATAATACCTAATAAATAATGTATGTATATATGTAGGATATTTGCAAGAAATGTTAAGAGTAGGTATGGTACAACTGACTAGTTTAGCCATGAATAGATTATATCTACTCCATATGTCCCAAAATTAAATGCTCGTTTCTCATTATAATATAAAGGAAAACAAACACTCTATTTTGAGACAGTACAGAGGGATTAATTCGACTTTAATGCAAGCTAATAAGAAATGTATTCTTCCCAGGGTTTTCAATTTTATAAAATATTCATTTGTTGCACATAATAGTTAACGAAGGTAGTATATTTTTTTACATCAAATTTCAACTTTTTTTATTACTTGGAAAGTGTTTATAGTGAATGATTTATGAAACATTGCATCCACAATTAATCCTATGAATTCCTTTTGCAGTTCCTTTCAGGCAAGGAGAGCGTATAAACTATAGTTACCTTGTATCCCAGAAGTACACAGGAGATAATGCAAGGATTAAGATACTCCGTGATTCAATGGTGCACGGATTTAACATCAAACTTGATAATGACAAGGATCTCATTCCAGTGTGTATTGAGGATGGACCTCCATCATATTACATACTTGCTGGATTTGTTTTTACTATCGCCTCGGTCCCTTACTTTAAATCAGAGGTCTCAGTATGTTTTCTTCATTCAATTTTGCACTGTGTGTAGAGACTGCCTAGCTTGCATTTGATGATTAATACAAAGTGTTTATTTCTGTATGAACTGATAGGCTAATATTCCTTTGAGCATGTGTACAAACTTCACTATTCGATGGCAAATTCAAAACATGAAGAGCTTCTTGTCATATCTCAGGTTTAGTATCTTCCTTCTCTGAATTATAATCTAACAATTTGAACACGACTTCATGAATATGTATGTATCTTTATGTATATATATATATCTATAGGTTCTTGTGCCTGATATCAACATCGGATATGAAGATCTTTCTAATGCTCAGGTATTTATGTATTAGCATTCCATTATACCTTATTTTGATGTAATTGTTCAACTGAATGAATTTCCTTGGCTTATCTTGGTTTCATTTCTTTGTGAAACTTTTTTTTTTTTTATTTTAATTTTTTAATTTTGTTGTTTTTATTTATGTTAGGTTCTTGCTGTGAATGGTAACCCCGTGAAGAACTTGAAAAGCTTGGTAAATATGGTGGAGTCGTGCAACGATGAATTTTTGAAGTTTGATCTGGAATTCAATATGGTCTCTTTTTAAACTCAATTTGCATTGCTCTAGCTAGAATTACTTGTATGTGTGATTGTAGTTATAAGCATGCATGAACGAACTAATAACCCATTTGGGAGGTATCACAACTAGACCTGTTCAATGAGGCGGACACGGGCCGGACTAGGCTTTACTTACACGGCTGTGTTGTGCCAAGGCCAAAGGCATTCTAAAACGGGCCACACTGGGGCTCTAGGCTTTCAGGCCAGTCCGACCCACTTAGTAAATGATTGAAATATAATACAAATAATGAATATTACAAAACAAATAGGAAAATTTCCGAACAACTACCTTTTCTTACACTTTTTTGAAAACAACTACCTTTTTTTTTTTCTTTTTTTTTTTTTTTTTTTTTTTTTTTCTGCAAACTACCTTTATCTTAAATTTTCTTAAAAAACACTACCTTTTAACGGAAACCCTAACGGTTTCCATTAAATTTCACCCCCCCTCGTTAGAGCACTCACACTAGTGAGCAAAAAAAAAATTTGCTCATTCTCTCTCTAGCCACTTTCTCTCTCTTCCCAACCATGAGCATTTTTTGTGAACAAATTTTATCCCACTAGTGATAAAAAAAAATGCTCATCAATCTCTCTCCTACTTTTTCACATACCCCACCAACATTTCTCTCTCTTACACATCACCAAATTATTATTAATTATGTTTTTGTTAAATGAAGTTTTAGTGCTACTAATTACAATTATTATTATTTAACTTAATGCAATTATTAAATATTGGATTTTTTAGATTTTAACACCTCATAAAAACCTGAAAATTGTTTTTAACACCCCCATAAAAAAATGATTTTAAGACCAAATAAAGTTACAAAAAATGGGGATTACCACCACTTAACGGATTCCGTTTAGAAATTCCGTTAAGTGTGGTCCACGGTGACACATGTCACCATTTTATTTGTTTTAAAAAAAATAATTTTAAAAAAAAATAATAAAAACCTCACAGCCACCACCTCAGCGCCACCACTGCCCTCCCCCCAACCCACCACTGACCTCCCTGAACCTACTACCGGAGACGCCGTCGCACCCCTAACCCACCTGAACCCTCCCTCTCCATTTCCCGCAACCGCTTCGCCCCCAAAAACCACCAAACCCAAAACCCTCCTTCCCCAAAACGGCCACAAATGGCCGAAATCGGCCGGTTTTAGGGCCGAGTGGCCTTAACCGGCGGATTTCGGCCATTTGTGGCCGAAATCGTGTCTGTTTTGGGGGATTCGTAGTCGTTTGCGGTTGCGGGTTTGGTGGTTTTTGGGTCGATTGCGGTTGCGGGAGAGGGAAGAGGGCGTTCTGCTGGGTTGAGAGAGGGAGGGGGAGGAGACGCGCTGCCGGTGGTGGCTTTGGGAAGGGCAGTGGTGGGTTGGGGGGAGGGCGGCGGCGATGGGGCTGGGGTGGCTGGGGTAGTTTTAGGTTTTTAATTTTTTAATTTTCTTTTTTTTTTAATTTTTTTATTTTTTGGCCAATAATAAAGCGACACGTGGCTTTATGGGCCCACTTAACGGATTTCTAAACGGAATCAATTAAGTGGTTGTAATACCCATTTTTTGGAAATTTGTGTGGTGTTAAAATAATTTTTTTTATGGAGGTGTTAAAAACCATTTTCGGGTTTTTGTGAGGTGTTAAAATCTAAAAAATCTTTAAATATTAATTAATAATATTGAAACAATTATAAATTTAAGACAACATAATATTTTAGTGGCGTACGAACTTTATATTAGAAAATATAAAATAAATCTCACTAGAATTGGGAGTAAGAATAATATAGAGTGTTTTTGTGATTTTTGAAATTATACCAAAATATGTCAAAATGGATCTCTATAGGTAGAAAAAAAAAATTATAACCGTTAATGATTTTTTTTTAAATTATAAATCGGCCAAAATAGCTATGTTAAATTAATTACTGTTTTAAAACGGTAATATTCGCTGATTGGGTGAAGAAGCTGACAGGGACGCGTGTCAGCTCCCCATTCGCTGGACTGACGCGCCCCTGTCAGCAGTTGCAATTATATTTTTTTTTGCTTTTCTCCCGTCAGAACGCAGCGTTTTGAGGAAAGCTCTTCACTCAGCTTCCCAAAACGCGTCGTTTTGATGGTGTGAGAAGCAAAAAAAAAGGCGCCACATTGGAGAGTTGCTGGGCCCCACGAAGTTACTGTTCATCCTCAAATTTGCTCATAGGATGAGCAAAATCAAAAGTGCTCATGAGCATTTTCATTATGCTCATTGATGGGGAACCATTTCTACCAAATTTGCTCACCATTTTTGCTCATGAGCAAAAAAATGCTCACTGATGTGAGTGCTCTTAGCCACCCTCCCCCTTCCCCATTGCCAGCGGTTGGTGTCGAAAGTTTCGCCCGGCGCCGGCGACCCCACCCCCCTCCCTTTCCCCCACCCACGACGCCCACCCCTCTCCTTTTTCCCCACCTAAGACGCCCACCCTCCTCCCCTTTCCCCCCTTTTTTTTTGCCACGGCCACCACCCCAAAGCCACTGAAAACGGCCCCCTCACCTTTCCCCTTACTTAAATTGCCCCCCCTCCCATTCCCCCTCCCTTAATTGACCACCCCTAATTCTAACCCTAACCCTAACTTTTAATTAGTTGATTAAGGGAGGGGGAATGAGAGGGGGGATAATTCAAGTAAGGGGAAGTTGAGGGGGTTGTTTCTGACGGCTTTGGGGTGGTGGCCGTGGCAAAAAAAAGGGGGGAAAGGGGATGAGGGTGGGTGTCTTGGGTGGGGGAAAGGGAGGCGGGTAGGCGTTGTGGGTGGGGGAAAGTGAAGGGGGTGGGGTCATCGGCGCCAGTCGAAGCTTCCGGCACCGGCCGCCGGCAGGGGGAGGGTGGCTAACGAGGAGGGGGTGGGATTTAACGGACACCCTAACGATTTTCGTTAAAAGGTAGTACTTTTAAAACAAAACTTAAAACTAAGGGTTTGTTTAACATCGTTGTGGTTTTCTATTTTTTGGTTTTCAAACTCATATGATATATGTCATATAATAAAACAAAAATTAGACAAACCCATTAAAATCATGATAATATTGAAAACTGACAACAGAAAAGTGAAAACACCTTTTTTTTGTTTCCTGTTTTTGGTTTTTTGTTTTAAAAAAAAAACAGAAAACTGAAAACAAAAAATAATGTCAAACAAGCCCTAAGGTAGTGTTTTTTTTAAAAAAAAAAATTAAGATAAAGGTAGTTGTTTGCAAAAAAAAAAAGAAAAAAGGTAGTTGTTTTAAAAAAAAGTGTAAGAAAATGGTAGTTGTTCGCAAATTTTCCAAACAAATATGATGAAAAAGTTATAAAAAAAGTGTTTCACATATTGTATTGTTGTAGACTCTTTTATCTGTTTTTACTTAACAAATTTACACCCTATTGATTGCACAATAATGTATATTATTCCGCATGCAAGCCAAATTATGTATGGGATAGTAAATTATATATACTTCCTCCGTTTTTCTTTTATTGCACCATAAGTAATTTTACACTATTCACTTAATTTTCTTTGACCGTCTTTTGTGATTTATCTATTAGAAAAAACATAGTCATTTGACATCTAGTTAGATTCGTCTTGAAATTTACTTTTCAAATATCAATTTTTTATAATTTTTACAAAAGTATAATTAATGATATTTATAGCCAAAGTAATGCATTGGCAAGCGTAAAACCCCTTATGGTGCAATAAAAAAGTAACAGAGGAAGTATATAATATATATATATATATATATATATATATATATATATATATATATATATATATATATATATATATATATATATATATATTTTTGAAACCAAGTTAGAATTATATTGATAAGTTATCCATCAATACATAAGGAGTAATTTCCGGGGGGCAAAAATTTTCCCACACTTGTTCAACCCCGAAAGGAACTAGCTTAGCAATATGATGCGCAACAAAATTGCCACCTCTTCTAACATGAGACCAACTACAAGAATTAAAAGCACAACAAAATCATAAAATTTCTCCCAACACAGTGTCTAACTCAGTCAAATAAAACGCTCCTCTGTCAAGACGATATATATATAAGAGTAAAATAAAATACTTGGATTTGTCATTTTTAAAAAGTATATTCCCTTTGTTTTATTATTTTTCCTACTTTGCAATGCATGAAGTTTTAGGATTATAATATAATAATGTGAATGTATGAATTATTTATTATGGTACTTTGAGACCATAAAAATGAAAGTATATGAGAGAGTAGTAGGGACCATGAGAGAAAAAGGGATAAATTAATGTCAGTGGGGTTTAAAGTAAGAGTCACAAATAATAAATAAAATAATAGAAAAAGAAATAAATAAGGAAATAATGCAAATAAAAAAATGGACGAATTCGAAAGTACGACAAATAAAAAAAATCGAGGGAATATTTTTTTTTTACATGCATGCAACAATTTTGTTAATTCATACTCCATATGTAGTATTGTTTAATGATAGATAATTGATGAGCTATGGCTTATGGGCATCTACTTTACTTGAACAAAACCAACCAAAGGATTACAAACTCGAAACTCAAGAAGTTGCACCGAATGCGTTTGGTTCGCAGAGTAGTATGAGTTTGGAATCAGGAATGAGGTTAAGGTGTGTGGTATAGGGTTAGGGTTGGAACTTGATACTTAATATCATGTGTTTGGTAAAACAATGGAATGCATATTTTTCCTTTTATTTGATACCTAAAGTATGAGAATGAGTCAAATTCACCTTCCGCCTAGGTTTCTAAACCCCATATCTTGAGGGTTTGAGGTAGAGGTTTGAAACCCTTAAAATTACTCCCTCCGTTTTTAAATACTTGCTCCACTTTCTATTTGCGGCCATTTTTAAATACTTACTCCATTTTGTTATTTAGAAAACTTTTACAATATTTAATTAATTTCTCTCACCTAGTGGACCCAACAAATATTCTCTCTCCTTTAATTCTCTCCACTACTTTTGCCTTTTACATTTTTTTATTCTTCAACCAACCCCACTACCTCCATATTTTATTACTTTTAACAATTTCTCATAAAACTCCGCGCATAGAGAAATGGAGCAAGTATTTAAAAATGGAGGAAATATAAAACAAATATAAGGTATGAGTTCAAACCATTCTAAATTTATACCTCATACTTAAGGGGGTGTTTGGTTCAAACAATTTAGGCATGAGGTATGGGTTTGTTTTAAACTCATACTTTAGGTTTGTTTTATCATTTTAGGGGTTTCAAACCTATACCTCAAACCCCAAAATTGGTCTCCGATAATTTTCTTCGGAATATTATCACGACAACTGAAGGTGATTTCAAGCGGAGTTATCTTCGATCGTGTTCCCTAAGATGTGGAAGATGGTCACAAAGCGGAAGAAGATCGTTTCAAGCAAAGCAGTCTTCGATAGTGTTCCCTAGCTTGCGGAAGATTATCACAGCAGAAATTGGAGGCAGTTACAAGCGTAGCAGTCTTCAGGCGGGATGATGTTCTCTAGCTTGTAGAAGGTTGTCACAACAACAATGCAACAACATAAATCGGTTACCTTCAAAGACGTGTGCTCGACAATGCAAGATACGCGTTTCTTAACTCTTTTATCTGTTTAACTAACGCTAGTTTGCAAGTATCGGCGTTACAAGAATGATTTAGGATCGCAGAACGTTCTGAATCATTCTCCGTCCCTATCGATACTTTGACTTTCGTTTTTGAAACATGCGCTTCTCCAAACTAAGTCAAAGTGGGGGCTTCTGTAGACACCCAAATGTGTCTCCCCAAAACCAAACCCAGTGATGAATACCTTTTGCGTCGAATGATAATCGAACGAAGTGAAAGTGTGAAAGGTCAGATGTTGCGGTTAGTTTTTATTAAAAATTCTTTATTTCTGTTTTCGAAAACAACTCTATTTTATGAAAATAGCTAATCCAGTTTAGTTTGGTCCACGACAAGGGTCCAATAATAGTGTAGTTGGATGGGGCTTGCAAAGAGCTTTCCAACGATATATTATAAGCCCAATTCTGATGAATAATGAGGAAGTTATGGCTAAAATACTAAACTGGACCCGATTTGATCTTTACATGCGGCCCAATGATCTAGGGGAGGGCCCAATGTTAATTATTATTCCTAAAGTTATTAGAATTAATTATAGTTTTCTAGAATTCTCTAGAAGGTTCTCTTTAATCCTAATAAGATTAGAATTAATAATTATATTTTGATAAGTTTTATTTGGAATAAAATATTATTTTATGAAAATACGATTTCAGTTTTCATACGGACTTTACAAGTCAATTTTAATTGATAAGCGGACTCCGTGTTTGAAAGCGCGTAGGAATCCAGGCTGTCGCCAAACGACAGGCCTGTCGCTACGCGACAAGCCATGTCGCCACGCGACAGAGCTTATCGCCAAGTGACAAAGTCGGTTTTGCGGCGGCAACGTGGAGTTTTATTCCTTATCACAAATTCTACCTATTTCCGGACTGTTTTCTTATAAATAGGGTCCTGAACCTCCGTTTTTATTCATTCACGATCTACAATCATCAACAACCAATTCCGCATACACGAGATCTAGAAACACCTAGCCAAGTTCGAAGTTGCCTTCGCCCTAGACGTAAAAGGTTATAATTTATGAGAGTTTGGTCCCAAATCTCTATTTCAATTATTTTATTTAATTGTTTGATTTTATATTTTCCTTGAAGTTACTAACGCGTGTATTTTGTTATTAGAGTGAGGCACGAGACATCAAAGTATGTAATCTTATTGCTCTATTTATGTAGAAAGCATGTTTATTATTTATTAATTCCTAGCATCATGTTAGGATTTATTTATTGCTTTCTAGTATCATGTTTAGGGTGCTTCCTATTCTTTCTAATGTCATGTTAGTATCATGTTAGGTTTAAATCTTTGATCTTTATTGTTTAGTGACATGCTAGGATTTGTTATTAATCTTGTTAGTATCATGCCTAGGATCTTGCTATTAATATTATGCTTTAACATGATTATTTTTATGATTGTTAATTATAATTATTATGATAATTATTATGTTGCTTGATATATTATATTATTGTTATTGGTTGATCACGCCTTTTATGCATGTTTAAAGGGAATTTGTACTTGTAATCACGCTTAATAAGATAATTAATAATCTTGTTTAGGGTTAATATGATTATAATTCAAGTGATCGTCAATAATAGATTTGCTTGTGCATTAAATTCAACCAACATAGATAAACAGGTTTAGGGTTAACCTATTGATTGCATGTTAGTCAGAAAGTGCACATGAATACAAGAAGAATAAAGTAGAGGCTTATTTAGGGCAGGTTCAATCTCATTTAGGTTGGATTTGTACCCTCATCCCCGAACCCTATTTGGTTCAAGACCTTTTGGAGTTGACGATCTCATGGATCGTTAAGGGGTGTAATCTTCACCTTGTGAACGGTTTACAAGTTCCTACAACTTGTTGGCAACTCTTTTGCTCTAGCTTCCTTCCCTTTGGACGCCACCATACTTAAGTGTATGATCACAGTGGGGTTCAAGTTTGGGGTAATGCTTGAAATATTCCCTACAGTTATCCTACTAATCACTGGTCTTTCTTGGTTTTCGGCCATTGTACATATATTTTTGTGTGAGGTCCTTAGGCGATAGAAGTGATCACTACCCCCTCCTTCTAACGCCAAATTGTTTTTGTCTGGATCCAACAACCCGAGAACCCGAGCTTGAGATCCTGATACTCCTATCGGCAAGCTGAGAACCTACACAATGAGCAAAGATTAGCTAACCCCGGGGTGATTCGGGGATAGCCACTCCGATGATAAAGTCAGAAAGTGTTTAAGAAAGAGAAGAGAAGTAAGAGAGAGAAAGTAGAGAGAGAGAGAGTAATCAGTGTCGCCTCCATTATGAGGTAGAACCCGATTATTTATAGCTTGGTTAAGTGACAGGTGGCTGCATGGCATGCAAACCGATTTACGCCAGGTGTCAAGTTGCAGATGACACGTGTTGGTTGCTGACAAGCCGATATGTCTACTTTTTGTGTAAATGCCGATATGTCTAATAGTTCATGAGAACCCGAACCTGCTTAAAATACCGGCCTTTCTTACATTATCGACTCCTATTCAGTATCTCCCCATACAACTACTATAAGAATTATTGCCATTATTGCCTTTGTTGGCTATTATTATTACTACTGATATGATCTAGTTGTTGTATACTTGTATGTCGTTGGATTTTTATTATTGGATATTTGTTTCTTAGCTTGATACTCAAGTATGGGTGTGACATTTAACATTGATTTCCCATTTTTATGAGAAACAAAACTAGCCAAATAGTTTTTATTTTTATTTTTATTTTTATTTTTTAATTTTTTTTAATTTTTTTATTTTTAAAAATAAAAATTATTTAATTAGTTAATCGAGGAATACTTATGGTTGATCTTAAGAAACTATGGGTATGATGTAAAAACATCCTTTTCTTATCATTCAACAAATAACACAAATCAATATGTTAGGTTTTTGGGGAACATATAATATATATACATAAAGATTGCCAAATAGAATTGATTGGTTGGGAGCTTTATTTGGGATATAAAATACCTGAATTTCACCAGATTTGATCTTTTGAAAGGAGCCTTGATCAATAATTGGGTATTTACCAAAAGCAACTTTTAAATAGAAGGGACCTTCTTGGGGCCTAGTGAGCCCATATTTGGTGACATCGCCATATATAAGTTTACTGATTAACACCAAGAAATTGTCCACCCATTTTAATGGCAAATGCTTTAGAAGAACCAGTCCCATGCTCACCATTCCTTTGGACAGTATGTGAACCTGCATACAATTTTAATTTGAAAGAGCCTTATTAGTACTAATACAACTACCTGTCGATGATCAACTACGTTCATTGCTAAAATACGTAATTTTTTTATACAACTTACTATATTTCTAGACTGTGGCGAATCTTGACCGAACATATATATTAGAGTGGCGGGATTTAAATCTTTCATCTCTCGCTTAATATTAATTTCATTAGCTAATTCATTACAACTATTCAATAAAAAAAACTAATTCATTACATGGTTTACTGGGGACTGGACCCCAGATTGTCCTGACCCAATGGAAGCTCCCCTTCTATATCTAAAATAGCTTAGTGCGTGCAGCGTTTTCATTTAAATCGACTTTTCAGATCCGAAATGGGCTTATTTGTTTCATAAAGTAAAATATCTATCATCATACAATTTATTAATTAAGCTAGGCAAGAACAAGGGGTATCCATAATAAGAATGTAATAACATTTGATCTATTATGCAATTAATTATTTACAAGGCTACAATTCGAGGTATACTTAGGATGAAAAAATAAAATTGGGACCATTTACTGATATATATGAAGCTCCTAAATGTGATTAAGTAGCCTCAATTGTGAATATATACCTAGAGTTCCTATAATTAAGTACTATACATGGAGAAGTATAATAGAAACTCTCATTTCTTACAATTAATATAATGATGGAAATTAATTAATGAAAAGATTAATGAAAAGCAAATTATTCCCTTCAAAACAATTAAAAAAATAATATGAAAACCTAATTATTCCCCAAATTTAGGAAAACAAACCTACCCTAAGGTCCATGCATAGACTTTTATATATTGGGTTAACAAAAATAACGTAACATATTGTACTACTACGTAATTTATCAATTTATGGAAGAGATATTATTTTGTGTGAGCTAAAAAAGTGGATCACTTCCACTACTTCAATATGATTAATCAATAATATTTTGATCTTTGCTTATAATCAATTACAGAACTTTATAATTGCTTGACTACTTCATTATTCAATGTAGCTAGAAATGATTAATCAACCAATAATAGCTATATTAGACTATTCCGCAACACTTTTTAACAGATTTTTCACTTAATCATTCAATTTTAACGTGAAGATTCACATGATCATACTTTCTATTCTTCATTTTTATAGCTTTTCACATTCAAATTGTCTTAGTAAGCCTTAAAATGTGTGTGCATAATGCATTGGACATACTTGGTTATTCATACTTTATAGGATGATGGAAATAGAATTGATTATTGGACATACTTGGTTATTCATAATTTATCGGATGATGGAAATAGAATTTGATTAAAAAGTGCGCGTATTTGACAAATTTGGTTCATATTGTTGCATACAATATTTATATTTTCCAAAAAAATGCAATTTTATGGAATAAATGTTACCCCTCTGTCAATTTTTTATTCTTCACATTTTAAATTTTGATAATGAATGACAAAATGTAAAGGATAAAAAGTGACGTAAAGACTACCGGTTGAAGTTAAATATGATCAAAGTTATTGTATATTATGGAGTAAATCTCTAAATAAGTAAATTTATATAGGACGGAGTAATCGTAATCATACTATGTCTAATTTTGATGACAAAAAGCAATTAATATTGTAATATTTAAAAAATATGTATATTAGGTTTCAATAAATTTTCATAGAGTATACATTTTTGTCCCTCATATTCTCACATTAAAATTTTATCCAAACATATTTTCTCTACAAGAAGTGTGAAATTAATACTAAACCGCGCTGCAAAACAAGGTACCATTGTACCAACTTGCATATTTTTCACTTTTTATTGGTCAACTTGTGTGATGAGATTTTTATTTTTATCATTGAATGTGTAATACATTAAATAATACTCCGTACTCCAAATTGAATCAGTTAGAGTGTACAGTTAACCCTTGTATTTCTGGACAATATGGATCACATGTTTCACCACTTGGCACCACCAAGTACCTCCCTACAAACTCCTCCTCTTCTACACCGTCATTATTGGCGACTTTCTTGGCCACGACACTCCATTTCTTCGTACCCTCATCCAACGTGGCACTCACCACGCGTCTTCTGTACAAAGGCTTGATCCCAAAATGATCGACGTAGTTGTCTAAATAGATTAAGAAATCTTTTTTGGGTATGTGGTGGGCATTTTCATGTGAGGGAGCTCACAATATTCCTTTGGTAAATGAAGGTAAAGGCGATCATACGCCTTTTCTTCCAAAGAGAAGCACAACAATCTTCTCTTTCGAGTAAGATGTATGGGATTGAGTGGTGGTTAGACAGGCCGCGGTGGCTAGCCCTGATGGCCCGGCTCCAACTACGATCACAGTTGATTCCGCCATCGCATTTGACTGTCGTTATTCTTGCTTGACGTAAAACGCTTTCATTTTTAAAATTTTATTTATTTATTTATGTTCACTCGTTGAATGTGGACTTTTATCAGTTTTATGTATGAAGTGTGTACCCATTATATAGTGTTCTTATTGAAGGAATTGTGTCTTCGATAAGTGCAATTACTAGATATATCAAGGATCACTATTATGGAGATAATAAGTTCATTCTATTGGGGCGTCATCCTCTGTTGCTAGACTATGAGAGATGATCTTTGGGCTAGTCAAATGGTCCAAAACCCTTTAGAATGGATCCTATATTGGTCACACACAAGGGTATTGGGTTAAGCAAGTAAGAGGCCCATTAATGGGCCTCATGAGCAATTAACTAATCATGAATTGGATTGGGCTAGCATAGTTAGATTGGAATTAGGTTTTGGGCTTTTGACATGGGCTCTTATTTAGAGATGAGATCTATAAATAAGATCCATGCCTAGGGTTTGCTGTAAGCAGCCATAATTCACACATAGTGAATTTTGACATCAAGGCAACCAATCCCAAAACCCTAATCCTCTCTCTAACTCACGGATATCTCTCTCCTCCCCTCGTCCGTACGTCCGGCCACCCTAGGTGGCGCGTGTGGTGTTCGTGGTGGTTCATGGTGGTTCGTTGCTCGCTCTTCTCCATAGAAGGTCAATTGAAGGTTTCAATTGCAACTAACTAGCATTAGTGGAGGTCTTAACTTGTGCCCGTGGACCAAGTAGAGGAATCACGCTTGAGGTTCTTTATCTCCCCTTGTTCTTGCTCGATCGCACGTGGAATCACGCTTCAAAGGTACAATTATGTGTTCTTTATGTGTTATGCAAAGATCCTTGGTTTAGGTGCTTTATGAATATGATTCATGTTATTTCCGCTGCGTAGTACTTATAAACCCTACAGTGGTATCAGTTAGCCTATTGCATTTACGCATATTGCCAATAATTCTTTGATAATCCACAATTTTAATTCAATTAGGAGGGAGAATAATTAATTATGGCTCAATCTTTATATTAAATGGAGATTTAATTTTTGGAATATGATTAAATATGATTTAATTGCTCAATTTTCTTTCTATGCCCTAGTCGAATTATTTAAACCCTAAAGCCCTAATTAATTTTTCGAAATTTTGGTGTTATGAACCCTAATTTTTCGAATTTAATTGTGTTATTTTCATATTATTTGATTTTATTTTTCATACTTAAAAAGTTTTGGTTTGATTAATTAATCATATAAAAATGTTTTATGTGATTTAAGAATTGAATTTTATGAAAACCCCAATTTAATTGAAATAAGGATTTTGATTAATTTTGAATTAAGCATGAAATGTTTATGTTTAATTTAATTAAGTCACCAAAATTAATTTTGCAAAAGTTGTATAATTAATTTAACTCAAAAAAAAATAAAGGTTGAGTGGGAACAACCACGGCTAGGTGGCAGAACCACCTGCTGGTGGGCCACGGTGGCTGCTCCGGTGGTCAGGTGGGCAGAGGGTAGCGGGGATGGCCGAGCTAAGGGAGGTGCAGCACGAAATTGCTGCTGAGGCTGGTGGCGTGGCTGGGCATTCTGCCTGGTTGTGCGACTGGCCGCGGCTGCGGCTGGGCTTCGGCCTGGCTGCGGCTGAAGCTGCGGGTGGCTGGGCGGATTGCTTAGTCACGGCGAGGCAGCTCAGGTACTTTAGGGCAGCTCGGATTTGCCACGGGTGGTGGCTGGACAGTGCAAGCGTTGCACGTCTAGCTGCTGTCCCGGTGGCTGCGTGGATGGGCTTAATGTCTGGCTGCGCTAGCTGGGTCTCCACGGTGGCTGGGCACTTTGCTTGGCTGCTGCGGCAGGGCTGCAGTGGTCGGACTTTGGTTTGGCTGCTGCAGTCACGGTTTTTCCAGCAGTTTTCAAAAAAAAAAAATTGTTTTTATTAAATTATTTTGTTTTAAAGATAATTTCAAAATAAAATATGATTTTATTTTGGATAAAATCAAATTTCAAAAGTTGGTTTTTGATAATTATCCTTAATTAAGGTTGTTAATTTTGGATAGGATTTGTTAGAATAATTTGAGCATATTCCAAAAAGATAAAGATTGATTTAAATAATGTGATTATCCCATAATTATTTTTGGATATAATTGATTTAAAATTTTGTTATTGGCTAGTAATTAGGATAGAATTTCCTAACTTTGTTAGGATAATCTTTGAGGATAAATATGATTTATTTTATAAGATTAAAATAAGATTTGATTCTATCTCATGACTAATTTAGAATATATGATATTTTATTGATGATCATGAATAATATATGATATTATCTAATAGCTTTAATTAAAATATGAGATATTGAGATGCCATGTTTCCTTAATTGTGAACATTCGATGTTGTAGTTTAGGAAAGCATGATGAGTGATTTATTATGTGGCAATTTTATAATATATGATGTTGTTTATTGCTATATAATGACTAGTATGGCCCAGTAGATTGCTAAATACGATCTGCGCATCATGATGTATTTTTGTAATCTTAGTACGGTCTACGTACCGATAAAGTATTTTGTAATTTTATTTTATTTTATTTAAGTAGTAGATAGAATAGAGTAGAATTACAGGTTGCAGTTAATCCAAGAAGCCCATGAAGTGAAGGCCCAAAGGAGCAAGGTGGATGCGATCCATGATGATTCAAGTGGGAGCATTTACTTCATTAGTTTTCTTAGGATTAGGGGCCATGCTATGTCTTATTTATGCATTCAGTATTTTATGCATGTTAGATTTTATTGATGTTTTGTGATGATGCGCTAGAGTTCACTATTTAATCACAACATAATAAATCTAGGTCCCGGTAATATTGAGGCAGCTTTTCCAATTAAAAACCCGGTGAAACCTTTGACATTTATGATGGGTCATGCCAAAGTTGGGCATCATATTTTTCATTGGGGAGTGGGGGTAGGACAAATTCTACACTTTTAATTGGTTATACTCAACAAGGTTACCTAAAGATAAAGTTTAGAACCTTGAAGCTAAGGGTAATAATTAAACATGTGATGGTTAATTATTCAACCAAGAGTTACAAGAGTTGTAATCAGTAAAGAGTTTACTCACCTTGAAAATGTAGTGGTTGATGGCAGGGCCAAAGTCCGGTCAATTATTGCACGAATAAAGGATCTTGGAATCATTTAATTCAATTGGGATCAATTAACATTGAATAAATGATTTAAAGTTACCAATTTAATTCGCTATTGGTACTTTAAATTTAATAAACATAATTGAATTTTGCGTTTACTTATAAGTAACATGTCGTTCTAATTTTATTGTTATATATAATCTCCTCGATTGAAAATAAAGTTGAAAAACGTTCTCAAAAGTTTAAAAGATAATCCATAAACCTATATTCCAATTTTGCTAAGATTGTTCTAAAAAACAAGTTTTAGAAATTCATGTCACATGTCTAAGGTTGGTTTTATTCAAAATGTTTGAGTAAAATGCCAACACATCTTCATTTTGAAAAATGTTTCAAGGGATATAATGAGATGAAGAGGTACAAACCCTCTAAAAGACAAGTATAAAAGACCAATAAAATCTCTTATCTTCAATATGATTGAATATAAGAAAGTGATTGGAAATCTCTATGATTAAAAATTGATCAAATGACAGTATTCTTCATCTACCTTATATAGAGTTTAATACATGATTAAACTCAAATATAAATAATGATAGAATAGACTTAGCAGAATCATGAAAAATGCTTAAAGTAGTTGAGCAAAGCATCATTTTGAACCTAAGAGAAGTGTTCTAAGTGGCTCAAATGGAAAAGGTTTAAGAAAGTATGAGGATTGCAATAAGAAGTTATAGGCTAAGAATTGCAAACAGGTTGCTACTTCTCAAACCTAGAACTACTTACATGCTAAAAGTTGTTATGAACAACAAATGTTTCAAATTAAATGGATCAATTCCAATTGATTAGAAACTACCTCATAACAGTTGGAAGGTAAAAGAATGGAAGTGTTCCAATTTAAGAAGTATACTATAGAAATTGATTTAGCATATTGCTACTTCTTGGACATATGATGTCTTGTTTAGATAACTCATTGCACAATGTGATTGAACTAAAGGAAGAAGTTATGGATAAAGGAGAAATAAATCTACAAGTTTAGAAGCAAATGTTGCTACTTCACAAGTAGAATCTACAAGTTTGGAAGCAAAAGTTGCAACTTTACAAGTAGAACCTACATTTCACCTTACCTTGTTAATGGCTAGAATTAAATAAATGTTATTCATTCTTGCCATTGTCAAAACACCATTCAATGTTAGTAATGACTAAGCATCGAAGATTCAAAAACGTGGAATAAATGTTATTCTATGCTTCATTGAGTCATAATGTGTTTTGAATTGCAAAATAGGTTTAAAATTCTATATGATAGAAATAATTAAACCATTTCTATATATATATAAATTGTCTCTAAAATGTCAATTAATTCGAATGAAAATTGCATGCGGAAGATCCAAAGGGATGGACTTTCAATATCATTGGATTATGAATCCATTGATATATGTAATTATCATTCTAATTTGAAATTATGACTAAGTCACCATTTAGAGAAATGATGATGTGAACTCGAGGTCGAATACATATTGATGTAAGAAAACCAAAGGTTCAAAGGCTAGAGACAGACAATGAAACTTCATTTGTGATACGATCACTATTTATGCTTAGTTAAAGCATGGAAGTGAAAATTTTGAAAAGTTCAAAATGTTCAATATGAAGTTTAGTATCAACTTGACAAGATAATGATTACACTACAATATGATTATAATTGTGAAAATTTAAGTCGAGACATGTATTGGCAACACATTCAAAGTATTGCGATATGATCGTAATAATGAGAATTTAAGCCAAGACATTGATAAACATCCAAGAGTTGTGAAATCGTTTCACAACAAACTCCGAAAGAAAACCTTGTGAAGTGTTTATGAAGGGAGCTATCAACCTATATGAGATATATTTTGATAATGGATTTAAATTACCTATCCTCCAACCATTGTTCAAGGGATATACTTTTAAGATAAGCTACAAAACTAAACAAAAATTACATAGTTCAAATCAGAATGTAGCAAAGGCTTCATATGTGATATGGATAAGAAAAGTTCTTATATAGTCTTTCTACAAAGTAAGGAATAAAAGTTGTATTAAAACGTTTAATGCACACTTGATTCCTATATACTGCAAGGGGTACTACTACACAAACCATACTTAGCACAAAATGTTTAATGCACAAAACGTTTAATGCACACTCGATTCCTATATACTGCAAGGGGTACTACTACACAAACCATACTTAGCACAAAATGTTTGTTGCTCAAGTAGGTGCCCTTATGGAAATTGTTCCAAAAGGTCAAGTGGGAGTAGTGTAAATCTCAAAAGAGTTTGAGAAAAGCAACAAACAAACGTGGTTCAAACCATGATTGGTTCACCCTATGCTAAATATGCCTCCTCAAAAGGCAAGTGGGAGTATAAGAATCTCGAAAAGTTCGAGAACCTTGAAAGAGTTCAAGAAAAGTAATTTCGAAAATCTCGAAGAAATTTGAGAAGTTATCGAATAAAAGCAACAATATGAGCATGATTCACCTCATGTTACAAATGACAACGCGTGGTCTCATTATGTGTAATCACAACAAGAAAAGGGCCGTTTTGCGACGGAAATAATTCGTCGCAAACTGGCAAAATTCCGTCGCAAAGTGACTTTGCGACGGATTTCCGTCACAGGCATGGCGTCGCTCGAACTTTCGTAGCAAACAGTCCTTTTGTGACGGAATATCCGTCGCAAAACGAATTGCGACGGATTTTGCGACGGAAAGGTAGTTGTAGCTGAAAACAACATTTGCGACGAAAATTCCGTAGCAAGAGGAATCATTTTGCGACGGAATATTCCGTCACAAATTTTGCGACGGAATGTATTTCCGTCGCAAAATGGATTCTTTTGCGACGGAATAGTCCGTCACAAATTTTGCGACGGAAAATAATCCGTCGCAAAATACTCCATTTTGCGACGGAATTACATTCCGTCGCATAGTTATTGTAATTTTAATTTTTTTTTTTTTGTATTTTGTTTTTTTTTCCTGGAACCTGTATTCCTGCAATCCTGTTTAATTTTTTTGTATTTTGTTTTGTTTTCCTGGAACCTGTATTCATGCAATCCTGTTTAATAAAATACGTGCATTTAAAATAATTTCAGTCAAAAAGTCCACGCCCTAACATAATTCAAATATATACAACACGTAGCCGTAACTACCAAGTACGGTACATGATATAATTTTTTAAACTACAATGTCATCCATATACAAAAATCGAAAAATGACACCTAACTAAACACAAGCTGGCTGTCCTTGGCCTGCACCACCACCACCACCACCACCCGGGTCGTTCCTGGGGTCTCGAATCTGAGGCTGAATCGTAGAACAAGTGAAAGGAGTGGTCAATCCTGTAAATCTACTGGCTAACTCCTCTAAGAACTCCTTGTTCTTCCTCTCGATTTCAGCCATCCGTTCTGCCACTCGAGCCTCCACTCGAGCATCGAGCTGTTCCGCCACACGGCTATCGATCTGGCTCTCAATTGCTTCCACCCTCTCATTCAACTCCTTGTGGAAGTTTTCCTGCATTTGAGTTATGACCGACGGTACGTATTGGCTGGAAGAACCCGATCCTCGTCCCCTAGATGTGCCGTAGTACAAGTCAGCACCAACACCAAGACCTCTAACACGACCCTTCTTATTACGACCACCAGCCGCCTCAAAGAAAATTTCATTTTCAGACAGTTGGGAACCCTGGGTTCTTGATTCCTCCTGTCTGTGTTGGTACGCCTCCTGTAACAAACAAAGGATATACAATGCAGAAATAAAAATAAAGAATGAGAACCAATAGTTTGAGGCTTGATATAGTTCATAAGTGGCAATATAGGTTCACTAGGTCCTAAAACTAGGAAAATTGGGTGAAAATGGGGCGTTTTTGGTTCTAACTTGTCTATTTCTCACATTTGTTATCTAATGAACCTATTTTTGACCTTAATACACCTAACTAACATAGTTACTTGAGTTTGAGGCTTGAAATTGTTTATAAGTGGCAATATAGGTTCACTAGGTCCTAAAACTAGAAAAAATGGGCGAAAATGGGGCGTTTTTGGTTCTAACTTGCCTATTTCTCACATTTGTTATCAAATGAGCTTATTTTTGACCATAATACACCTAAATAACATAGTTACTTGAGTTCGAGGCTTGAAATAGTTCATAAGTGGCAATATAGGTTCACTAGGTCCTAAAACTAGGAAAATTGGGTGAAAATGGGGCGTTTTTGGTTCTAACTTGCCTATTTCTCACATTTGTTATCTAATGAACCTATTTTTGACCTTAATACATCTAACCTACATGAGGTTTTAGATGACATATATCCAGGGGTCCTTACCACTCCAACCTAACCCATCCTTGGACATCTTATCTCACTAGTGAATGTATGCCTAGTTTTCAATTCTATAGAAAATCCGACAGCATATCCCTACAGTTCTCCAAGTACACGATGTAGGTAATTAAACACACCAACATATGTACCCAGAAAACATTGTAGAGAAATGAGACGCCAAGATATTCCATAGAATCAAAAACATTGCATACATTCACCACCTAAAGTGAGATTAAACGTCAAAGGACAGTCCCAACCGGGGACTATTCAAGACATACTCCTAATGTGTATGTCTGGAACGGGTATCTAGGAATAAGAAGATGCAAATGCTTTCAAATCTTAGTGAACATATATAATTAACATACATACCATAATTGTTTAATTTAAACAAGTTTAAAGCAAGTGATGAAACACATATAATTAACACACAATTACCCACATTCAAATAAACATACATACACTAACATGTATTTTTAAATTAACATATATTTTAAACTAATCTAACATATATTTTAAACTAATCTAACATATATTTTAAACTAAACTAACATACATTATAAACTAACTAACATATATTTTAAACTAAAATAACATACATTATAAACTAATCTAACATATATTTTAAACTAAACTAACATACATTAAACTAATTCTAACATTGCAATATATCTTAAAAATTAAACTAATTCTAACATTGCAATATAAATTAAACTACACTACACTAAACACAAGTAATTAAATAATAAAATTTAGTTACAAATTAAATTAAAAAACATAATTAGAAAAAGTTAGGGTTTACATTAAAATTAAATTGAAAACAAAAACAAAGGGGGATAGTGGAATACTCACCGGGATTTGAGGGTGTTGTGGCGGAAATCCGGCTGCCGGAAGGAGGGTGGTGTGGTGGCTGCACACCGCCGGCGAACGGAGGGGCGTGAGTGGGCTTGAACGGAGGGGGTGGCGTGGGTGGGCGTGAGTGCGCGTGAGTGGGAGTGAACGGAGGGGGTGGGCGTTAGTAGGTGTGAGTGGCCGGATTCCGGTCGTTCCGGTGGCGACAGCGGCGGTGAAGTGGCCGGATTTTCTTTCTCTCTCTACGCTTTCCTCTATCTCTCTCTACGCTTTCCTCTTTCTGTTCTTCGTTTTCTTTTTCTCTCTCCTTCAGCGAAACTTCAGTTTTTTTTAAAAAAATTTAAAAACTTTTTGCGACGGAATTTCCGTCGCAGCATCCGTCGCAAAATGTTTTTTTTTTATTTTTTTTTTAATATTGTTTTGCGACGATTATTTCCGTCGCAAACAAACTTTTGCGAGGGAATAAATTCCGTCGCAAACTTTGCGACGGAATTGCCGTCGCAAAAGTTTGTTTCCGTCGCAAAGTTGCGACGGAATTTATTCCCTCGCAAATTAACCCTTTTTGCGACGGAATTGTAGTCCGTTGCAAGGTTTCCGTCGCAAAATGACCTATTTCTTGTAGTGAATGGGATTAATAACCATGTGTCGAAGGTAGTACATTCCAAGTGCACATCCTCTATTGTCGTTTCTCATTGAAAACTAAACAAAGTTGTTGTATGAGTTTCAATTGTTGCATCAAACCCACAATGATGACTAGCATATGTAAAACTTAGCCAAAGAAATATGATTTCATATTGACTAAGAGTTCTAAAATATTTATTTTGGAACATTATGATTATGCAAGTAATAAAGATTATTTGACAAGTTATGACTCCAAGTGGTTTAAAACCATAAAATCTGAAATAGATTCTAGGTCTGTAAGCAAGCGTGTGACACTTGAATAATTTGCCTAAATTGGGTGAAACCCAATATAAGCAAAGCAGACAAGAAAGAAAAATGTTTTCTAACTAAAGCAAAGGCTTGTTAAAGGATTCAACTAATTCATAGTATGACTATGATTACGATGAAACCTTTACATGTTGTAAAGATCTATTAAAGATATTTAGTGATTTCTACCTTATAAGATTTGGTAGATGGATTTCAAAACACTTTCTTGAAATTGTTCATGAAATAAGATTTGTATATGATACAATCAAAAGTTTGGAGATCCAATAATCCTAGGGATGCATAAGAAGATCCATAATGGATTGAAGTTAGCATCAGGGAGTTAATGTTCTTAATTTTGTGAGATTAATCAAATCGTTTGATGTTTTTATAAAATGAAGAAAAGGTCTTGTATGTACAAGATGTTTAGTGGGAGCTATGAAGTCTTCTTGGTCTAGTATAAAGAGAAATTATTCATTGCTTGAAGGGTCAAGTGATGGCTAATGCATTTTGTATGAAAACCTTGAAGAAGAAGATGAGTACATTTGGGATTCAAGATCTATATAGATAGGTCTCGAAGGATGTTTGAGTTTTATTAAGAAGCTTATATTGATAAGATTCTTATTAGGTTCAACGTTATATTGAAAAGAGTTTCAATCCCATGTAACATGGCACATTGCTTAATGATTCAATACTTTGAGAAAAGGTTGATAAAATTAAGATTTTGAGTGATGATCCTTATGCAATTTGCAAAGGATGCGTCATGCATGTCATGGACTATACTCGTCTATTTGATTCACGTGTTCTTAAAACAAGTGATGATAGATTTCAATCGAAATCCAATGTAACGTTGGAATACAAATTAGAAATTCCTAAGTTCATTCCTTGCGAAAGGGCGAAGGAAAATTATTAGTGTATGGAGAAGAAAATGATTATAAGATTTAGAAATTGCAAAATTCATGTTTATGAGAATGTCTCATGAACTCTACTTACTGAACCCCTTCCATGACCAAGGTATGAGAGTCATACTAAGGTTTTTGGATTGAAGCAAGTTATGTAATTTTATTTGTGTATGTTTTGAGAAAGCATATTACAAAAGTAAACACATTAGCTTGCAGAATTATGTTTATCAATTGAAACAAAGTTTCAATATTATTTAATCGTGGTTTCAAGATTAAATAAAATGTCCAAAATAATTATGAATTGATGGGCTCACTAGGTTGATGACCTTTTGAATGAAACCCCACAGGTGAACAAAATTCATACATTATTTAAGTTCCTAGTTCGGAATCATTAAAGTGGACATAAATGATTTCAATTTGGACTAGCATGTTAAGATTGATTGGATAGCGCAGTTTCATGGGCTATAGGAGCGTAGTGATGCTCGGTCAATCACATGGATATGCATGAATGATGCATGATCGAACTATAGACCTACTTTGAAGTTCAAGTATAGAGCTTCCGGATATATTAGTGGATTCCTTTGACATGAGTGGAACACTGATCTTATTCAATGGATGTTATAACCGTGGTACATTCAAACGTCTGCCCGTAACTGGAGATTATAAAGGGTGTTTCCCGGTTATTTCAGAAGTTGAGTGGGAGCTTTGGTTGCCATAAGATTGGATTGAGTCTACCTATTTAATTAGGAATGTGTCTTGGCCCTTGAAGAGGGAGAATTCAGAAAATGCATGGACGTGCGTGCTCAAATGGATTACTTTGTAACCATTTGTTTTGCAATTCTAACTCAGATTTCAAGAAAAGATTTGTAGATTAATATGATTGTAGGGAATATTTCAAGCATCATGATAACCCCAAACTTGAACCCCACTGTGATCATACACTAAAGTACGGTGGCGTTCCAAAGGGAAAGAAAAAGAGCAAAAAGAGTCGCCAACAAGTTTTAGGAACTTGTAAACCCAAAAGACAATCCAAAAGGACCATCAACTCCATAAGGTCTTGAACCAAACAGGGTCCGGGGATGAGGGTACGAATCCAATCTACAAAAGAAAGGACCCACCCTATAAAATAGGCCTCTACTTTGTTCTGCTCGTATTCATGCGCGCTTTTCGAATAACATACAAACATTATATTAATCCTACCCTGTTTAATCTATGTTGGTTGAAATTAATGCACAAATAAACTATTATTGGCGATCACTTGAATTAAAATCACATTAGCCTAAACCAAATTATTAATTATCTTATTAAGTGTGATTTCAAGTACAAATTCCCTTTAACAATCATAAAAGGTGTGATCAAGCAATAACAATAAAATATAAATCAAGCAACATAATAATAAATCAACAAATAATAATAACGATGATAATAACATGATAAGGCATGATAAAGCTCAAATATAATAGCAAGATCCTAGGCATGATACTAACAAGATTAATAACAAACCCTAGCATGTTACTAAACAATAAAGATCAAAGCTTTAAACCTAACATGGTACTAACATGATAACATAATATTAGAAATAATAAGAGGCAACCTAAACATGATACTAGAAAGCATTAAATAACATCCTAACATGATACTAGGAATTAATCAATAATAAACATGCTTTCTACATTGAAAGAGAGTAATAAGATTACATACTTTGAAGCCTCGTACCTCTTTCTAATAACAAAATACACAAGTTAGTAAACTTCAATGAAAATAAAAAAAATAATAATTAAAGAATTAAAGAATTAAATTAAAACCAAATTAAATAAAGTTTAGACTAGTTTTGGACCAAACCCTCAAAAAATATCAAACCTTGCACGTCTAGGGCGAAGGCAACTTCGAACTTGGCTAAGAGACTCTAAGTCTTGTGAATGCGGAATATTGTATTTGTAAAAAGGTAGTTTAGAGAAAAAGAAAGAATTAAGGAAGAGTTGAATGAGAAAATAGAGAGAATTGATTGGGAGAATAGATGAGAGTTGAATGAAGTTTGAAGATGAATGATGATGGTAGATGATTTTTGAAAACAGGGATTCGGACGCTATTTATAATGAAAATAATCCGGAAAAACATAGAATTTGATAAGGAATAAAACTCCACGCTGTCGCCAGGAATTAGCTCTGTCGCGCGGCGACAGACTTGTCGTTTGGCGACAGCCTGTATTAGCGCGTTTTTCTTCACGCGGAATCCGATCTTTAATCAACTTGATCTACGGAATCCGTACAGAAGATAAAATATATTTTTAAGATAATAAAACCATATTTTATTCCAAATAAAAATCTTTTAAAAATAATTAATTATTAAATCTAACAATATTAGAATTAAAAGGAACTTTCTAGAAACTTCTAGAAAACTATAATTAATCCTAATAATTTTAGGAATAATAATTAATATTGGGCCCAGTTTAGTATTTTGGCCATAACTTCCTCATTATTCATTGGAATTGGGCTTATAATATATCGTTGGAAAGGTCTTTTAAAGCCCCATCCAACTACACCATTATTGGACCCTTATCATGGACCAAAATAAACTGAATTGGACGTTTTCATAAAATAGAGTGGGTTTTCGAAAACAGAAAGAAAGATTTTAATAAAAACTAACCGCAACACTTGACTTTTCACACTTTTACCTCATTCGATTATGGTTCGACGTGACAGGTATTCATCACTGGGTTTGGTTTTGGGAAGACACAAATGGGTGTCTACAGAAGCCCCCACTTTGACTGAGTTTGAAGAAACTTATGTTTCGAAAAACGAAAGTCAAAGTAGCGATAGGGACGGAGAATGATTCAAAACGTTCTGCGATTCCAAATCATTCTTATAACGCCGATACCTGCAAAACAATCATTAGTAAAACAGATAAAAGAGTTAAGAAACGCGTATCTTGCACCGTCGCGCACACGTCTCTGGAGTAACCGTTTTGTTGCATTTCATTTTGACGACCTTCTACAAGCTAGAGAACGCCATCTTGCTGTTGTTGATGTTCACTCGTCTCTGAACAATGGAGTCTTTTTTGAGGATTGTTCACTCGTCTCTGAACAATGGAGCTTGATGATATGTCCACGCGTCTCTGAACAAAAGAGCTTTGATGATATGTCCACGCGTCTCTGAACAAAAGAGCTTTGATAGAATGCCCACGCGTCTCTGAACAAAAGAGCTTTGTAATATGTCCACGCGTCTCTGAACAAAAGAGCTTTGTGATATGTCCACGCGTCTCTGAACAAAAGAGCTTTGTAATATGTCCACGCGTCTCTGAACAAAAGAGCTTTGATGATATGTCCACGCGTCTCTAAACAAAAGAGCTTTGATGATATGTCCACGCGTCTCTGAACAATAGAACTTTGATGATATGTCCACGCGTCTCTGAACAATAGAGCTTTGATAGAATGCTTGTTGCGATCGTTCGGTTGGCTGCGAACAGGAGCTTTGCTGAATGGTTGTATCCTGTAAAAATCAAAAGAATTGCCAAAAGACTTTGCTGGTGTTTTTTCTTAGGGTTGACCTAAGGCTTGATGTGTTTCTTAGGGCTGACCTAAGGTGAATGATTGACTTGAGGTTAACTCAATGTGACTGACAGACTTGAGGTTGACCCAAGGTGAATTGACACGACATGACTCAATGTACATGACTCGTGTGGTGTGCGACTCGAAAATGCAAAAAAGAAAAAATTTTCCGTCATTTTTGTGGAGGGTACCGACTTTCTCCCGAAAAAGAAAGACGCGAAAAAGAATCGAAGTGTTTGATGGTGCATGTTGAATGAGCTTAATCAAGTATATGCATTTGATACTATCCCTCAAGGTATAAGGATTAATTCATCCTAAACTATTTTAGTTGACTCAATTATGAAAGTATTTAGGTAACTTAGGCGCGGAGGCTAAGCATTTCATACTTTGATACAATGATGATTATAAGTGATGAGTGATGTGTGATTTTGATAAAGCTGCTTCAACGTTATGTTAAGAATTCATGACAAAGGGTTCCTAATTGGAAGTCTATTTGGTCATGTATCTGTGATGTGTGTGAAAGTGACACTAAAGTTAGGCTACAAAGGCTAAGTGTATGGAAAAGTATTATTTGATAAGAGTCAAATAATGATGACTCTTAGGCTAGGTAGGCTAATGATGTAAGGATCAAGCCCCCAAGTCTAGTTCTAAGTGAATAGGGATGAGCATTGGAGATCCCTTGATATGATCATGGTGTAAGTGTGTGAATGTGAAAATGAATTCATTTTTATTATGGCCGCACCTCAATGTGAGGTTGCCTACGTATCCGTTAGGAATCAGGCCAACGTAGCTCTAGCCGAACCTCGCACAAGTGTGTGTATACCTCAAAAAGGTCTTTTAAGGGTTGTAACGTGGTTAGGCTAAAGTTTAGAGAAGAAGGGGATAAAGGCTCAAGACCCTAGATAAGCCCCCAAGGTGTGCAACCTTGCTTTTGAATCTTTGTATTTTTATGCTTGAGGTTTTCTCTCTTTTATTTTTTTTATTTTTTGCTCTTTTCTTTTTTTTTGCTTTTGCATTTTTATTTTTATAAGTGTGGGCAATCCGATCATGCGGTCTATCACTCACTTGGCATTCATGTTTCTCAGGCACGGTACCGAGCACTCGATAAGAGACGCAATCTGAGACACATTCTTATCAAAGATATTTTCATATCAAAGATATTGGAACACTTGCCCTTTTGTACACTTTTATTTATTATTATTTTTTTTGTATCATTTTTTTTATTTTGAGATCACTCAAGCTTTCATATTTGGAACTTGCATAAGTTACACACCATCCCATCCCAAGGTTAGGTAAATGTAGGTTGAAAAAAGAAAGGTCTATCGTTAGACGAGGCTCAAAGTGGTTTATCAAGAAAAGGATTATATATTAAAGGGTGAAGATGTTATGACATGGCTACAAGGGGTGCCTCAAATCATTGGTATACCTTGTGCTTAATTCGACTTTGATTTTTTTATTTTTTTATTTTTTATTTATTTATTTTTTTTATTTTTTATTTTTGAATTATGCAATGCAATGATCATATGCAAGGGAAGAAATGCTCATTTTATTAAAGGGGAACAAAAATAAAAAACCTATGTAATAAATCTAAGGAAGACAAAAGGTGCCTATGCTAGACTTATGGGGGAAAGGTTTGAAAAAAGAAGAAGAAAGCATGAAATCTTAGTGAGAAGCTTGCCTTGTCTTTTATCTCATCATTACTTTTTTTTCTTATTGTCAATCACAAGACTCAAACTCGATTCAACATGCATAGATGGGAAAAGATCATGAAAGAATGAAGGAAATAATATGTATGGAGAAAGTATGTAGAGTGTAGGAAGAAGATGTAGATAAAGAAATATGGAAGAATTAGGAAAAGAATGGACCCCCCAATTCAAATGACGGAAAAACGACTCATGCATGAACCTAAGACATGGTCATGGTGACATGTACAAAGTGTGTGCTAAGACTAATGAGTTTAGGTGACATGTTAAGACTTGTGTCATGACCATGTGGCTAGACTATGTGACTAGACTTAAGCAAAGACTAAATTAAGACTTCACGTATGTGCATTAAACTGGACAGGCTGTGGTATTTTAGTCATAACTTTTAATCTGTGACTCTGATTGGGACGAAACCAACGCCTAATTAAATATAAAACTCGGGGCTACAGATACATAGGTTATAAGACTCGTGGTTCTTCCTAGAACTCCGGCTATGACCAAAATAAGTTGACGCATGTGCAGTATACGGGAATAAAAAACCGGGTTGACTTAAAGGAACTATGACTCGACTTTAGGCTTTTTTTTTTATTAGTTCAAATTAATTAATTAATTAATTAAACAAAGTCTTTGACTCTTAGTGTATGACCATTGGACTTTAAGTTCCTAAACTCAATTAAAGACTTAACATGGTTTGAACCATTAACAAACTGATTAATCCGATTAGTAGACTGTTAATTAGACTCGTCGTGATGACTCGATCAAAAGAACTGGACTGTCGCTAAAACAACAGGACTGTCGCTACAGTTTAGAGCCTGTCGCCAGACGACAAAATTGTCGCCAGGCGACAGACACTAGACTGCAGCGCCACATTCCAAATTCCTGCGCCATTGCTGGAACATTAATCTGGACTGTTTCCAGTAATTGTACTCTAAATGGACATGCCTAAAGTCGTACTAAGTCGAATTGATTAAATTATTAGCCTTTAATTATTTCAAAATTAATTAATTAGACAAAGTCCTTTTAGTCATTAGTCAATTTATTTAGTCTTAATCACAAGTCAAACAAACGGTTAACACATATATAATATATACAAGCAAGGGTGCACAAGTAGTTCACATAGTCACAAGATGAGTTTGCAACCTAACCATGGCTCTAGTTCTCTAAAGTTCGAGGATATGGGTTAAGTCAAAAAGGTCCATGGTTAAGAATCCATATGCATTGCACACAAGCCTACCAGGAGGGTTGGAGCGAATGGACAGGATTCCGCGAGTGCGAGATGAAATCGGACTCGACTCCATGGTTTGGTGGATTCACAAACATTACACGTACCCAAATCTGAACTTTGCACATGATCGTGGGATATTCCATTGGGCAGGTGAAGCAGGAACCCCCAGAGGGTTATTTCCATATGTAGAACACATATGGGGTTCAGAAAAGTGAGAAAATGACTCAATCAATAAGCAAAATCGAGCCAACAACACTAGAAATGGTCAAAGCAAGAAGGCAGACCCCTGGCTCGGTATTGGAAGAACTTGGCGCCAGACTACAGGGACTGTCGCCGCAAAAAAGCTTCTGTCGCCAGGCGACAGAAACTTTTTACGGGCGACAAGCCCTGTTTTCTAGACGCTAGTTCCTACATGCCTTGGCAAGTTTCTGTGTTCTTCGAATTTTCCAGATTTCGCATTATCTTTTCGATTCTAGTCATGAAAGATATTTCTCAAATTTCCTACGTGTAAAATTCCTATGGATTGACTCATGGGGTGCTCCCATGAGGACCTTTTAATGCATATGACAATAATGTTAATCAAATCACGCACATGAGATACTTAGAATTTTTCGAGTCTCATCCGCTCATTCTAAATAATTGCCAAAATTAAGTAAATTTCAGGAATATAAATAGAAATCCTCCCCAGCGGAGTCGCCAAAAACTGTAGGGAATATTTCAAGCATCATGATAACCCCAAACTTGAACCCCACTGTGATCATACACTAAAGTACGGTGGCGTTCCAAAGGGAAAGAAAAAGAGCAAAAAGAGTCGCCAACAAGTTTTAGGAACTTGTAAACCCAAAAGACAATCCAAAAGGACCATCAACTCCATAAGGTCTTGAACCAAACAGGGTCCGGGGATGAGGGTACGAATCCAATCTACAAAAGAAAGGACCCACCCTATAAAATAGGCCTCTACTTTGTTCTGCTCGTATTCATGCGCGCTTTTCGAATAACATACAAACATTATATTAATCCTACCCTGTTTAATCTATGTTGGTTGAAATTAATGCACAAATAAACTATTATTGGCGATCACTTGAATTAAAATCACATTAGCCTAAACCAAATTATTAATTATCTTATTAAGTGTGATTTCAAGTACAAATTCCCTTTAACAATCATAAAAGGTGTGATCAAGCAATAACAATAAAATATAAATCAAGCAACATAATAATAAATCAACAAATAATAATAACGATGATAATAACATGATAAGGCATGATAAAGCTCAAATATAATAGCAAGATCCTAGGCATGATACTAACAAGATTTATAACAAACCCTAGCATGTTACTAAACAATAAAGATCAAAGCTTTAAACCTAACATGGTACTAACATGATAACATAATATTAGAAATAATAAGAGGCAACCTAAACATGATACTAGAAAGCATTAAATAACATCCTAACATGATACTAGGAATTAATCAATAATAAACATGCTTTCTACATTGAAAGAGAGTAATAAGATTACATACTTTGAAGCCTCGTACCTCTTTCTAATAACAAAATACACAAGTTAGTAAACTTCAATGAAAATAAAAAAAATAATAATTAAAGAATTAAAGAATTAAATTAAAACCAAATTAAATAAAGTTTAGACTAGTTTTGGACCAAACCCTCAAAAAATATCAAACCTTGCACGTCTAGGGCGAAGGCAACTTCGAACTTGGCTAAGAGACTCTAAGTCTTGTGAATGCGGAATATTGTATTTGTAAAAAGGTAGTTTAGAGAAAAAGAAAGAATTAAGGAAGAGTTGAATGAGAAAATAGAGAGAATTGATTGGGAGAATAGATGAGAGTTGAATGAAGTTTGAAGATGAATGATGATGGTAGATGATTTTTGAAAACAGGGATTCGGACGCTATTTATAATGAAAATAATCCGGAAAAACATAGAATTTGATAAGGAATAAAACTCCACGCTGTCGCCAGGAATTAGCTCTGTCGCGCGGCGACAGACTTGTCGTTTGGCGACAGCCTGTATTAGCGCGTTTTTCTTCACGCGGAATCCGATCTTTAATCAACTTGATCTACGGAATCCGTACAGAAGATAAAATATATTTTTAAGATAATAAAACCATATTTTATTCCAAATAAAAATCTTTTAAAAATAATTAATTATTAAATCTAACAATATTAGAATTAAAAGGAACTTTCTAGAAACTTCTAGAAAACTATAATTAATCCTAATAATTTTAGGAATAATAATTAATATTGGGCCCAGTTTAGTATTTTGGCCATAACTTCCTCATTATTCATTGGAATTGGGCTTATAATATATCGTTGGAAAGGTCTTTTAAAGCCCCATCCAACTACACCATTATTGGACCCTTATCATGGACCAAAATAAACTGAATTGGACGTTTTCATAAAATAGAGTGGGTTTTCGAAAACAGAAAGAAAGATTTTAATAAAAACTAACCGCAACACTTGACTTTTCACACTTTTACCTCATTCGATTATGGTTCGACGTGACAGGTATTCATCACTGGGTTTGGTTTTGGGGAGACACAAATGGGTGTCTACAATGATCATGACATAAGATGCAATCATATTATCAAATCGACACACATTGACTTAAGGAATTTGAATATTGCGCACTTGTCTCAGACAAGTGGGAGATTGAAGGAATTGTGTCTTCGATAAGTGCAATTACTAGATATATCAAGGATCACTATTATGGAGATAATAAGTTCATTCTATTGGGGCGTCATCCTCTGTTGCTAGACTATGAGAGATGATCTTTGGGCTAGTCAAATGGTCCAAAGCCCTTTAGAATGGATCCTATATTGGTCACACACAAGGGTATTGGGTTAAGCAAGTAAGAGGCCCATTAATGGGCCTCATGAGCAATTAACTAATCATGAATTGGATTGGGCTAGCATAGTTAGATTGGAATTAGGTTTTGGGCTTTTAACATGGGCTCTTATTTAGAGATGAGATCTATAAATAAGATCCATGCCTAGGGTTTGCTGTAAGCAGCCATAATTCACACACAGTGAATTTTGACATCAAGGCAACCAATCCCAAAACCCTAATCCTCTCTCTAACTCACGGCTATCTCTCTCCTCCCCTCGTCCGTACGTCCGACCACCCTAGGTGGTGCGTGTGGTGTTCGTGGTGGTTCATGGTGGTTCGTTGCTCGCTCTTCTCCATAGAAGGTCAATTGAAGGTTTCAATTGCAACTAACTAGAATTAGTGGAGGTCTTAACTTGTGCCCGTGGACCAAGTAGAGGAATCACGCTTGAGGTTCTTTATCTCCCCTTGTTCTTGCTCGATCGCACGTGGAATCACGCTTCAAAAGTACAATTATGTGTTCTTTATGTGTTATGCAAAGATCCTTGGTTTAGGTGCTTTATGAATATGATTCATATTATTTCCGCTGCGTAGTACTTATAAACCCTACACTTATATGAACATAGGAAAGCAGGAGTAGGTTTGTTTAATGGTATTATTGCTTTTTTTTTTTTTTTGAGGGAATTTAATAATAGTAGTAATAATAATAATAATAATAATAATAATAATAATAATAATAATAAAGGAATAATTGACTTGACGTATACTCGAATATCATGAATCTTGATTCTTGATTTTTGAACAAATTAATGAGGCTGCGGCCAAGCCCTGTGTGATGAATAATAGTAAAATTCAGCTACCATCTAGTCCTTCCACTCCCAATTATTTGCCCCAATTAAGTCAGCTACCATCTGCCATCTAATTCTCTTTATATATGGCTGGTCGTACCGTACGACAGGGGTTACTTGTTAGTATTATAGGAGTTTCTCATTCAACTATATAAGGGTTACTCGTTTAGGGGTTGCTCAGTAGTGTTATAGGGGTTACTTAATAATATTATATGAGTTACTTATTTAGTATAATAAGGGTTACTTGTTGGTCATGGGTTACTTACTTGGTCAAGGGTTACTTGCTGTTGCAGGGGTTACAAGGTCAGGGGTTACTCGGCCAGGGTTACTTGGTCGGTCATTGTTTGTTAGGGGTTACTTGTTGTGGTGGCAGCCAGCCACAGTGCGGCTGGTTGCACATAAAAGTGGTTGTATGAACACTGTATTCCCTCCGTTTTTTTTATTTGCAACACTTTGCAATGCGTGGAGTTTTTAGGAGTATAATATAATAATGTGAGTGGAAAAATTATTTATTATGGTAAAAGTAATGTAAGGACCATGAAAATGAAAGTATGTGAGAAAAAATAGTGGGGACCATGAGAGTGAAAAATGATAAATTAATGTGAGTTGAGTTTAATTTAAGAGAGAAAAATAATAAAATATAGTATAAAGTTACTTTATATAGAAATAATGCAAATAAAAAAACGAACGAAAAAGGAAAGTGTTGTAAAAATAAAAAAAAAATTAAAAAAATAAAAAGGAGGGAGTACCATTTTTTGTTTTATTTTTTTTAATAACTTGAAAATTGTACATTTTTATTTTACTATTTTTTTAATAATTTAAACTCCAATTCATTCTTTTTTTTTTTTTTTTTTGCTATTTTTTAAATAATTATAATTAGAATTTTAATTTGAACTTTATGTAATAATCATCTATATGATATACTTATTATTATATTTTACTTTGAACTTTTTAAAAAAAAAAAAGAGTAGACGAACGAAAAAGGAAAGTGTTGTTAAAAAAAAAACGGAGGGAGTACCATTTTTTTTTAATAACTTGAAAATTGTACATTTTTATTTTACTATTTTTTTAATAATTTAAACTCCAATTCATTCTTTTTTTTTTTTGCTATTTTTTAAATAATTATAATTAGAATTTTAATTTGAACTTTATGTAATAATCATCTATATGATATACTTATTATTATATTTTACTTTGAACTTTAAAACAAAAAAGAGTAGATCTTTAAAAAAAAAAACAAACAAATACAATTTACTCCATCCGTTTCATATTAATTACAACACTCTCCTTTTACATCTGTTTTATATTAATTGCAACACTTCTATTTTTGGAAAAGGACCCCCTATTATTTTATAGTTTCTCTCTCCCACTAACCCCACTTTTACAAATATTTTATTATTTTTCTTTTCTACCAACCCCACTTACACTACTTTTTTTTATTATTTCTCTCTCCTACTAACAATACTTTATATTATAAAAAATACTTTTTTAGGCCGCACCCTATAAAATGTCTTAAATTTTGTAAACCCCCCTAGTGTTGCAATTAATATGAAACGGAGGGAGTATATTTTATTCAAACAAAATTAATAGATCATATAGATGATTTGGATTTTTTTTATTAATTATAATTAGAGTTACAAAATTATTATTATTTATACAACTTATTTTATTTTACATTTAGAAGATTATTCCTAATTATTGCTATTTATATGAAATCCAATCTATATTTGTTTACAAACTTTTATATGTGGCTGGCCGTACCGTGCGGCAGGGGTTACTTGTTACTATTATAACAGTTACTCATTCAACTTTATAAGGGTTACTCGTTTAGGGGTTACTCAATAGAGTTATAGGGGTTACTAGTAATATTATAGAGGTTACTTGTTCAGTATAATATGAGTTAATTGTTGGTCAGGAGTTACTTACGGGATTACTTTTTGGTTAGGGGTTACTTGTTGTTGCGGCAGGGGTTATTTAGTCAGGATTACTTGATCAGTCAAGAGTTACTTTTTTGTTAGGGGTTACTTGTTGTGGTGGCAGCCAACCGCACCGTGCGGTTGGTTGCACACAAAAGTGGTTGATATTTGTTTGATGTTAAAATAGTATTGTTTATTTATTATCAACATGTCTGTATATTAATTAGACTTTATTTGAACCATACGATATTTGATGATCTACTTTTTTACAGCTATATAATCTACTTATTTTTATATGTTAATATGTATTATTTATTTATATATGCTAACACATTATTTATGTAATTGCATTATTTTTATATTATTTGTTTACTTATATATGATTTATTTATATATCTATCTATATAATTATTTATATGTTGATATTGTTCACTATATATTATTGTCATGTATGTTATACTGTCATTATTTATATGGGTGCCAATCAATTATTCATCCAAAGAGCATCATATTTTATTTTAATTGTAATAAAATCCCTCGACATTAATTGCAAAATCTCTAAACTTTTTTGTTATTATATTAGTCACATATATGTACATGTAGGCAACAAAGTCCCTAAAGTTTGATCCAATCAGCATTAGATTTGACATTAGTTTGCACACTAAACCAAGGAAGTCCCCAAACTTTTCTGATTGTACTTTCCTCCACTAGATTGGTGAGTAAGTGGTCGTTGACAGACCATTTTGCATCAGTTGGAAGTCCAGGGACTAAATCAACACATTCATCAAAGTACAAGGACTGTATTTGCAATTAGTCTACTATGGACCCTGGTGCAGCAAAAATAGCTGGACCAGGCCCATAATACCCTATAACAAACAACCTGCTACCCACAAATATAATCCGACACTCCCTCCCAAACTGCCATATTAAGAGTTTTTTTTAATTTTTTTAAAAATAAAAGTATCCCAATGAAAATTGAACATATTGTTGCCCCAATCTCTACTTTTGCTCTCATATATTTTGTTTTCACCATTAAAATTTGATGTCTTTGTTTTTTACCTCTAAATTCTTTTGAAACTCTGATTTTCGAATTTTCTCTCTCCTCCTTATTATTGTTCTCTTCAGAAAATTATTTTTGTTTACTTCATTGACAATTTTTTCATCCCTTTTTCCTAATCTAAATTATACGTACGAAGCCTTACAATTTTCAACAAAAGGGGAAGTCTTTATTCTCACTCCTCTTTAATATAACATTTTCTTGTATTTTGTTAAAAATATTAGAGATTTTTTTATTTGTATGATGATTGAAAGAGCTTGTTGATTTTTTTATATATTTTTTGGAATTGTAAGACAAATTTAGATGAATATTGCAATAAAATGAACAGATCTGATGTTTGTCGCTCCACACCCATTATCTTCTTATTGTAATTAAAATGTTCACGAAAATTGAGCATATATTCATGAGAAAAAAGGATACATATTCATTTTAGGAAAAATGGAAACTAATAATCTCACCTTTGAGTTTTCTGCTCATAACAATCCCACCTTTTCGAAATTCCAAAACAATTCCACCTCTGATCATCATCCGCTCAAAATGAGCTTTTTACCAGTTTGGCAAATTAGTAACCTGTTCAAGAAGGTGACTTGACACGTGTCACCTTCTTATTGGTTTTTGTTTTTTTTTTAATAATTTTTTAAATTAAAAAAAAATAATAATAATAATCCTTGCCCACTTCCGTTGCTGGACCGACATCTCCCCCTACCGGACTGACCCACCTCCTCATGCCGGAGCTAATCCCTCCCTTATCGGAGCCAACTCCATTAATCAGCAAGCAACAACATCAACGACATTAGCACACAAGCAACAACATCAACGACACCTTCAGCCCGACCTCCGTCCACGAACCCGCAACATTTTTGCCGATCTCCTCCGACTATTAGTTAGATTGATAAGTTAGATTGTATTTGATTACTCCCTAAGTTCGAATTTGTATGGGATGATATCTGGGCATGACCGATATCTTGTGAAAACACACGACCAGGTTCTAATAATTATAAGAAGATGCTGATATGTTGCAGAAAGAAGACATGTCGACCTGCCGAAATTCAACATGTGGCAACAGAAGCTCAACACTTGGCACAAAAGGCTCTGCATGGATGAGAGCCACCTGTCGAGGTAAACTATTATAAATAGTAGGTAAGACCTCATTAATGAGGGCATTAATTACTCTCTCACTCTCTCACTCTCTCTTTCTCTACTTTCTCTCTCTTACTTATCTTCTTTTCTCAAACACTTTCTGACTTTATCATCGGAGTGGTTATCCCCGGATCACCCCGGGGTTAGCTAACTTCTTCTCATTGTGTAGGTTCTCAGCTTGCCGATAGGAGTATCAGAATCTCAAGTCCGAGTTCTTGGAGAAGTTAGGATCAGACAGAAACAATTTGGCGCTAGAAGGAGGGGGCAGTTGATCACTTCTGTCGCCTAAGAACCTCACACAAAATATATATACAGCAACAATAATCATGGCCGAAAACAATGGAATACCAGTAGGACAACCCCAGGTGGAGATAGTAGATGAAACCCATACCCTAGAGGGTAATCAGTTCCATATGCCGATAACCCCCCCTGCAGGAGGAGGAGAGGCAGAGGATCCTATGGCGGCATTCACTCCAGACGAGTTGGAAACAGCCGCAAGAGTGATGAGTGCAATGAGTAGGAAGAGGAAGGAGGCCGAGGCAGCACGGGCTGAAAGAGAAGCTGCTCAAGCAGATAGAGGAACATTGCACCGTAACTAGGAAGAACAGTATAATCAGTTTGAGAACTCGTCGAGAAGACCCCGACATGAGTCGTCAGTAAGGACGCATACAACATCACGGCAGGATGAGCAATCCTCGAGTCATGTTGCGAGTACCAGAACTCAGCAGCAAAGAAGCTCGCGAGTAGAGGGTCAAGCAGTACGCACGGTAGTGAAGCTAAGGGCATCCCCATTTGCCCAGCACATCTTAGATCAGCCAATGGAGAAGGTGAAAATGCCGACTTGTAGGTATGATGGAAGGGGGGATCCAGCAAGATTCATAACGTCTTATGAGGGACACATGATGCTGTACACTAACTCGGACGCAGTTTGGTGTAAAGTCTTTCCGACAACTCTGATTGGGGCTGCAGCCGATTGGTTTAACAACCTTGAAGTTGGATCAGTAGATAGCTTTGAAAGACTGACTGAGATGTTTGTAGGTCAGTATGTCAGTAACAGCGTAAGGCAGAGAACCTCTGGAGAATTAATGGCTGTGGAGCAGAAACCGGATGAATCATTGAGGGATTACATCAGGAGATTTAACAATGAAGCAAACACCATTCCGAAATTGCAACAGGAAATAGCTGTGATGGCTTTGATGAATGGGTTGGTTGATTCGGATTTTAAAAGATATCTTACAAGGAAGAGCCCGCCGACATTGGCAGCGGCGTTCGGTAAAGCTCATGATTACATAAAGAGCGAAGAGCTGATGAAGACGAGTAGCAGGCATGTGGTTGCCGGAAAGGGGCAAAGTCAGTATGGGGGGACCTCATCTGGAGGAAGCAGGCCGAGAGCTCCTGCCCCAGGAAGGGGAGGAGGAAGTCGGCAAGATACCAGACCGGCAAGGCTGCCGATGAGATACAGCACTTACACCCCCTTGAATACACCAAGGGCAGTAATCTACTCAGTAAACCAGAACAGAGAAGATTGGTCAAGACCGATTCCCATGAAGGCAAGGCCAAGGGATGTAAAGAAATATTGTATGTTCCATAGGGATGTGGGACATTATACGGAGGAGTGTACACAGTTGAAGGACAACATTGAAGAGTTGATCAGGAAAGGGCACCTAACACAATACCGGTTGAATGCTGGCAGAAACCAGCAACCGGCACAAGCAGTTGAGAGGCAACAGATAGAAGCAAGGCCCGAAAGGACACAAGGAAGGATAGTCCGACAAGGGGATGCAGGAATACCGCCGTTATCTACAGGAAGGGTAGATGTGATAACGGGGGGACCGATTCATGGAGGAACGATTAGTGGGGCAAGGAAGCATTTGGCGGAGCACCGTCATTTGGTTTGTGCTTTGGATGTGGATAACCGTCCTCGGCCGGCATCAATACCCCAAGTTGTGTTCACAGAAGAGGATGCACGAGGTGTGGTGTTCCCGCACGATGATCCATTAGTTCTGATAACCAAGATCAATGGGGCAGACATCAAAAGAGTGCTGGTGGATGGAGGCAGTTCAGCGAATGTGTTGTTTATGCAGGCATTTAGTGAAATGAATATAGGAAGGCAATACCTGAAGCCGGTATCGTACCCTGTGATTGGGTTTAATGGGTCAACAGCGAGGCCAGAAGGGAGTATTGTGTTGCCGTTAAGGATGGGTGATGGGCCACAGGCTAGAGATGTGATGGCAGAGTTTCTGGTGGTGGATGTCAAATCGGCCTACAACGCAATTATCGGCAGACCGATAATCCATGACATGCAGGCTGTTGTGTCAACTTACCACTTGGCAATAGCCTATGTGTCAAACCTGGGTGCTGTGGAGAAGGTGTATGGAGGGCAAGTTATGTCAAAAGCTTGTTATGTGACAGCTCTGAAAAATCCGGTTGGTAATGCCACGGTGCCGAGCAACCCAAAAAGAGAAAGTGAGCCAACAGCTCAGGATTTAACCATGAAAAACTTTGATGCAAGACCTGAGGAAACACCAAGGCCTTTACCGGGGGGAGAAACCGCCCAAGTTGAACTGCAACCAGGTGACCCGAGTAGGACAGTGAAGGTTGGGGCTGATATGGATGTGGACACTAGGTGTAATCTGATAAGCTTGCTGCGTGAAAATGTCGACGTCTTTGCGTTCTCGGCCAGTGAGATGCCGGGAATACATCCTGAAGTAATGGAGCATAAGTTGAACGTTGATAGAAAGTTCAGGCCGATAAGGCAGAAGAAGCGCAATTTCTCAACTGAGAAGATAGAAGCAATCCAGGCTGAGGTGAATAAGCTCTTAGCGGCAGGGTTCATTGAGCCTTGTACATACCCAGAGTGGTTGGCAAATGTGGTAATGGTGAGAAAGCCGACAGGGAAGTGGCGAATGTGTGTGGATTTCACAGATCTGAATAAGGCTTGCCCTAAGGATTGCTACCCACTACCCCGGATAGACAGATTAGTAGACTCAACCTCTGGTCATGCCATGCTTAGTTTTCTGGATGCATTTTCAGGATATCATCAAGTCAGCATGCATAAGGCTGACAGGAATAAAACGGCTTTTATAACAGATGGTGGTGTATATTGTTATAAGGCAATGCCGTTTGGGTTGAAAAATGCAGGGGCAACCTACCAGAAGTTGGTAGACAAGATTTTTGAGAAGCAGAAGGGACGGAATGTTGAGGTGTATGTGGATGATACAATAGTAAAGAGTAAGAACAAAGAAGACCATATAGCAGATCTGAGGGAAACATTCGAGACTTTGAGAAGATATCAAATGAAGCTGAATCCGGAAAAGTGCGTTTTTGGGGTGAGATCAGGGAAGTTTCTAGGCTTCATGGTCAGTGAACGGGGAATAGATGCGAATCCAGATAAGGTGAATGCGGTTCTTCAAATGAAACAACCAAAAACCATTCGTGATATACAGAGGTTAACAGGCAGGATGGCAGGGTTAACCAGATTTATCAGCAAATCGGCTGATAAGGCACTTCCGTTTTTTATGGTACTAAGAAAGAATAAGGCATTTAAGTGGGGAAAAGAACAAAGTGATGCCTTAGAAGTAGTGAGGAATCATCTTAGATCTCTTCCCACAATTGCCAGGCCTGAGAAGGGAGAAGTGTTGCAGTTATACATCTCGGCGTCGCCAAAAACAGTGGCAGCCGTTTTGTTAGTGGAAAGGAGGAAACAACAACAGCCGATTTACTTTGTCAGTCATGTTTTGAATGCGGCAGAGCGCAGATATCCAGTGATAGAAAAAATGGCGTTGGCAGTAATAGTGGCAGCCCGGAAGTTAAGGCCTTATTTTGATGCGCATTCGATAGAAGTTCTCACCAATCATCCCTTAGAGAAATCATTGCGCAAAATGGATACATCAGGTAGATTACTGGCATGGGCAGTTGAGTTGTCGGAGTATGAAATAAGTTACAAGCCTAGAACATCAATTAAGGCTCAAGCATTATCAGATTTTATTGTTGAAACCACATACACAGATGAAGAAGAGGAGTTGGGAACATGGCAGGTATCAGTTGATGGATCAGCCACAGCAACAGGGGCAGGGGCTGGAATTGTGTTAACGGCTCCAGATGGAAAAATGTTTGAATATGCCATGAAATTTAAGTTCAAGGCAACAAATAATGAGGCCGAATATGAAGCTGCGATAGCCGGAATGCAGTTGTCAATAGCAGCAAAAGCAAAACGGCTAGTTTTGACAACTGATTCCCAACTGGTATCAAGTCAATTTAGTGGGGAGTATGAGACTCGAGAGTCGGCAATGGTGAAGTATTTGGAGAAGGTGAAGCAGTTAGCGGCTCAATTGCAGTACTTTGAGATCAAATTGGTTCCGAGATTGAAAAATGCTCAAGCAGATGCACTGACAAGATTGGCAAGTTCAAGCTTCAATGACTTGGAAAGAACAGTTATGGTTGAGATTTTAAAGCAGAGAAGCATAGATGAGATGTCGGCGGATGTCTGTTGTGTTGAAGTGGGGGATCAATGGTATGATAAAATACTGGCATACATCGCTCATGGTGTAGGGCCAACAGATAAAGGGGAGCTGAAAAGGTTACGGAAGGATAGTGCGTGGTTCGTTATGTACCAGGGCCAATTATACAAAAGGGGTTTTTCACTGCCGTTGCAAAGGTGCATAACGGATTTTGAATCAGCAAGGTTGATAGAAGAATTACACGAGGGAAGCTGTGGTAACCACCTAGGAGTAAGAGCCTTGTCCAGGGAGGCAATGAGAAGGGGATACTACTGGCCGACAATGAACGCAGATGCAGTGGCTTATGTTAAAAAATGTGAGAAGTGTCAAAAGTTTGCCCCAGTTATCAACTTACCCCCAAATGATCTAACTCCGATATTGAACCCAATCCCTTTTGCCCAATGGGGGATGGATATAGTAGGCCCGTTCCCATCGGCCACAGGTGGAAGAAAATATCTGATAGTGGGAATTGATTACTTTACCAAGTGGATAGAGGCAGAACCAGTAACGAAGATAACGGCATCGGAGGTGAAAAAGTTTATATGGAAAAATATCTTCACGAGGTTTGGGTTGCCGAGGGCAATGGTTTTTGATCATGGAACCCAATTTGACTGTAAGCCAGTCAAAGATCTCTTAATGATGTATAAGGTGAAGTTTGCTTATGCAGCAGTATGCCATCCACAGTCTAACGGCCAGGCAGAAGCAGCAAATAAGCAAATCATAACAGCAATAAAGAAGAAGATCGAAGATGCAAAGGGTTTATGGGCAGATTTGATACCAGAGATATTGTGGGCAAACAGGACAACAATAAGGGAAGCCACAGGTGAATCACCTTATAACCTGGTTTTTGGGACAGAAGCAGTCATACCAGCAGAAGTCGGATTGCCGACATTTAGGGTTCAGCATTACTGTGAAGACCAAAATGATCTACTCTTACGACAACAATTAGATTTCCTGCCAGAGCTAAGAGAGAAAGCAGCAGTTAAGTCAGCTGCGTTTAAAGAAAGAATGTCCAGAGCATACAACAGAAGGGTATCTCATCGGCCGTTAAAGGTGGGAGATCTGGTACTACGAAGAACAGCGGCAACTGGTAAGGGCAACGAAGATGGGAAGCTGACTGCAAGTTGGGAGGGTCCTTATCGAATAAGAGATATCGTCATCCAAGGTTCGTTTTACCTAGAAACTCCGGATGGGACACCTCTAAAAAATGTATGGAACTCAGCTGTATTGAAGAAATACTACGTGTAATAAGCAATTTTTATTTGAAGCTGATATCAAGAACGATATCGGTGATGAATGAAGAAATATTCAGACAATGTGCATTGAAATAGGCATCCTCCATTTAACAGAACATCGTTAAATGGGACGGACAGCTCAAAACCGCTTCCATGAAGTTAACGGCTATACAACCTGATCAGTTGTATACATTAACTCATGAGGTTGCTGGTTCAAAGTATAATACCGGCCAAATCAATTCGGGTATACGCCGATATGAGGCGTAGCTCAGAATGTGATCGCCGAGAGGGTACCTAACTGGCTGAAACAACAAAGCAGTAGGTGACCGATGTTATAATCTGAACCACCAACAACCGGTTATGACTCAGTATACATAGATCTAGAACGAGCTATGTACACTGAGGGGAGCAGGGAGTGGTATGGTATTTATAGGTATCCATAGTACGTTGGTAATTTTAATACGTAATGATATCTGTCATACTTTGGTAAATTTTAATGCAAGTTTGGTAAAGATCTTATGTCTTCCAAAGCCGAGGTCTTGAAATCAGATATCTTCAAAAGCAGATGTTTTTTAAGAAGTTTCTAATGGGAAGTTGTCGGACTTCAGATAAACTATCAGGTAAACTTTTATTTCTTGCAAGTTCTTTTATATATGCTGAAATAGCAAGGCAATATAGTTATCATAACATTGTAAGTACGAGCAGATTATAAAATGATAAGCAGAGAACAACACAGTTATGATAAAAAGTGTAGAAATTTGTAGATAGTTGGCAGACAACGAAAACAAAAATAAGTTTACACAGCAGATAAAATTGACAATCGACAGGCATCACCACAAAAAAGGGGTATATGTCGATAAGACAGCATTGTCAAAAAACATGTTCATACATACAAAAGACAATAAAAGAGTTACAGCTGGTAAGGCCCAATGATACAAGACCCACAAGAGGATGTCGGTGATGACTGCCCGCCCCTTCAGGATTGTGCATTCTCAGGCACTGGGGAATCCAAAATGCTGGGGTTGCTGGGGCCGTCATCAGCAGTTGGCGCCAGGTTATACAAGTCCTCGTCAGAAAATTGCTGCGCCTCAAAGCCGGAAGGGATCTTGTAGGCTTCCTCGCCGAAAGCCTTTTCAACTTTTGCCCAATCGTCCTTTTTCCAACCGGCGGCGTGAGCAATACATCTCTGAGCAGCAGTCCAACCTCCATCAAAACGATCTTGGAGTTTGGAGCAGAACTCGTCGGAGGCTATGTAACGGCCAACCGCTCTCCGGCGGATACCAGGTTTGTCGGCTTCCATTTTTTGAACCTTTTCTTCAAGGCTCTTAATTTTAACTCTGGCATCCTGAAGATCTTTTTCGATTGAGGGAAGCCGCTCAATGGCCTTATTTTTCTCAGTGATCTGAGTCTTTAAACTCTGCACCTCTAGCTCGAGATTGGCGACCCTCCCCGCCTTGATCTTCAGCTCTGACATCTCTTTGTCGTCCTTCTCTTTTATTTTCTTCAAGTCATCCAAAGCTTTTTCAGCATTTTTGATGACTTCCTGCATGGCACTTTCGCTGGCGGAGGCTTGATGATGTTTCTCCTGATAGAAACGATACATCTCAACCAGCTCTGTGCCAGACATGACGGCCTACAAAAATAGATATATCGTAAAAATAGGGAAACCGAGAACGCAACATAAAAATAATATATATATATATATATATATATATATATATATATATATATATATATATATATATATATATATATATATATATATACCTTCATCATGTTATGCATATGAGCAGCAGCAAGGGGGCCGATTGGACCAGCAGGTCTGTCCATCGGCAGCGTCAGGTTGCTCAAGAGCCGATAACCGAGATTCCCACCTTGCATTGGGTCATCGGTTATCATAGATTCATTCCGGCCGACATCCATAACAGGTTGCCAACGGTCACCGGAATGGCCAGGAGGGACGGCGAACCCCTTCAAAACTTCATCTGGGAACCTTCCAGAGACACGTTCAATCCATTAATTGGACCGATAAGTCAGGGCTGGGATGCTGGAATCTGACCCAACCGTTGTAGGAGCAATTATGGTGGTTGCCTGAGGTTGACGAGGGGATTCAGCAGAAGTGAGATCTTCGATCTCAACACCCTGAATAATCTTCTTCACAACAGCCTCAGGGCTTTTAGCTTTGTTGGCAGTCGGGGTCTTTTCGGAAGCCGATTGATCTTTTTTCTTCTCGGCGCGCCCTTCAGGTTGCCTAGGGCTGGAGATCACAATTCCACCTCGCCGATTGGCTAAAGGTGTTAACTTTCTTTTCTTGGCGTTATCATCAGCCATGATCTCAGCTCTTCTTTTAGCACTGATAGCCGGAGCACGGCCGCAAATGGAAGCAAGGGTATCGTAGGGGCTAGAAGCTTTGGGGCAGCGCCTGATAACCCTTTTCCCGTCAGAAGATAGGCCGAGTTGTTTGTTGTCCAACTTGTCAATACCTGGGAACAAGGAATGTAAGTTCAATCAGTTAGATGTAGATAATCTTAAAAAAAAAAAAAAAAAAAAAAAAAAAAAAAAACACAACAAAGAGGAAAGAAAAAGAAGGAAGAGAAATTCGATAAGCAGTACCATAATCGTCAGTCCAACACAGACCGACACGAGATAACGGCGCGTTGCCCAGAATGTAACTTACATTCGGCACCCACACCGTAGGAACAATACGGACCTTGCCGTCACCTTCATCAAACTCAGAGACGTCAAAATGATTAACGGCTCTCTCTTCATGTTTCCCAAGATCCCTCTCAGGGATTGAGTCAAAACGGGGATGAGGTCGGAAAAAGGTTCTTCTTAGAGGATAATCCTCAGGAACCGACATGAAGAAGAACCTCACTTGCCATCCCTTACAACTTGTCAGTTTTGGGTGGACGGTGTATTTGCGAGGTTGAGTATACAAAGACCACCACCCATCCGACTGACCGTCTCTTTTCAAAGTAATCAGTCGCCTAAAAGTGTTAAGGGTTAGGGGATAGTTTCGATATAACATGACCCAGATGGTAGCAATAACGGCCCGGATAGTAGGAGGAGTAACCTGAACTAAACAGACGTTCCAGGCTTTTAAGATTTTTGCCACAAAGGGGTGTAGAGGAAAACGGAGGCCGAAGTCTAAATGCTTCATGTAAACGGCCACAGAACCTGCTGGGCAATCTAACACCGAGGCTCCAGATGGGGGAACCGACAGCTCATACTCGTCAGGTAAGTTGAAGAATTTCTTAGCACGGTGGCAGTAATCTTTCTCAATTGCCGTTTTCCTAAAGTCATCGCTTATCTTTGCCTTGGCCACTTTTCCATCTTTGGCAAGGGTAATAGGTTGACGGAATTCAGCTCCGTCGGTCTCGGAATTATAGCCCTCATCCACACTCTCTTCCTGAATAACTTCAGCCGTCAAGTCAACAATGTCGTCCCTACTCTCATTATTGACACTGTCTTCTTGAGTCTCGTCATCTCTTAAAACCGAGTTGACGGCTGAATCGTGCACTGGAGATGACGGACCTTCCATAGGGTTTGCAGGGATATCGTCCGTAGGTTCTTCTTCGGAAGAACTTACAACCTGACCTTGCCCAGGTCTTTTGCTGGATTCAGCTGCCTTAGCGGCCTCAGCTGCCTTAGCTGCTTTGGCGGCCTCAGCGGCTTCACGGGCAGCAGCTCGAGGCTGATAACTGGTACTCTTTACCCTTGGCATGGTGTTTATACCTATATTGCCAACGTTAGTGCCGTATTGATTAAAATAGCGTCTCCCAGTAAAGTTGCGTAAGTGATAACGGACAGTAACAGGCTCAACGTCAAGAATTTCAGTATCGGCAGGGATATCAGGGTTAGTAGGGTGAAAGGCACTTTCACGATGAGCAATAGTCCTATGTATCATAAAGGCGCGTTTCTCTTCTTCAGAAGATAACGTCTCAAATGGATAATCAATATTGTCAGAAAGGGATGATGAATTACCCTGGTTACTACCGGTTTCTTTGCCTAAAGATTGCCTAATTAAACGACGCCTAGCAGTACTAAGGTTAGGGAAATTCTCTTCAATACTATCTTCCGACATTTAATTTAAAAATGAGAAAATAAAACAAAACATGCAAAATCAAGGGGTTAAGGAACGGCAATACCTTCGACAAAAGTCGCTGATACGATGGACTTAAAGTGAGAAGTGACGAAGAAGGAAAGAAAACTGAAGAGTCAGTTGAAATGAAAGGCGGTTCAGAAATCCAACGGCCCTGAATCAACAATCAATTTCAAAAAGCAACGGCAGGATTTGTGACACGTGTGTTAATTTTCCCGCTTCAAAAAAAAAAACGGTTACACTTCAATTTTATAACAAGTAGACCTTGTCTGCTATCGGCACACAAGGTCACTTGGGGAGGAAAACGGAGTTTTTCGCTCCCAAGTATTTTACAGCAAGTAGACCTTGTCTGCTATCGGCACACAAGGTCACTTGGGGAGGAAAACGGAGTTTTTCGCTCCCAAGTATTTTACAGCAAGTAGACCTTGTCTGCTATCGGCACACAAGGTCACTTGGGGAGGAAAATGGAGTTTTTCGCTCCCAAGTATTTTATAACAAGTAGACCTTGTCTGCTATCGGCACACAAGGTCACTTGGGGAGGAAAACGGAGTTTTTCGCTCCCAAGTATTTTACAGCAAGTAGACCTTGTCTGCTATCGGCACACAAGGTCACTTGGGGAGGAAAACGGAGTTTTTCGCTCCCAAGTATTTTACGGCAAGTAGACCTTGTCTGCTATCGGCACACAAGGTCACTTGGGGAGGAAAACGGAGTTTTTCGCTCCCAAGTATTTTATAGCGAGTAGACCTTGTCTGCTATCGGCACACAAGGTCACTTGGGGAGGAAGACGGAGTTTATACAAATAATGCAATACACGGCGTTACGGCACAAAAATTGTCCTCTTACGTAGGTAATAATAAATAGTACTGAATATAGCAGGCAAATATAAAACTTCTCAGCAAAAGAATATAGGGCTTAAAAATATATATATATACAAGCTAATTTGTCTGGATACAAGTCAAGCAAGTAAAATGAATTGTGACAACGCCAAGATCGCAAGATCAGTAATAAAACTTTGTTAGTAAGCAGTACTTGACAGAGTACAAGAAACGTTGCTACAATAAAATTTATAGCATAAGGAAAAGTCTGGAGAATGAGATGTGGAACCCAAAGTTTGTTTCGTTAGGATCAGCTTGTTACTCACATAAACTGAGCACGATGATGAATGATCATACGTCCTCACTTGGGGGGCTAATTGTATGGGATGATATATGGGCATGACCGATATCTTGTGAAAACACACGACCAGGTTCTAATAATTATAAGAAGATGCTGATATGTTGCAGAAAGAAGACATGTCGGCCTGCCGAAATTCAACACGTGGCAACAGAAGCTCAACACTTGGCACAAAAGGCTCTGCATGGATGAGAGCCACCTGTCGAGGTAAACTATTATAAATAGTAGGTAAGACCTCATTAATGAGGGCATTAATTACTCTCTCACTCTCTCTTTCTCTACTTTCTCTCTCTTACTTATCTTCTTTTCTCAAACACTTTCTGACTTTATCATCGGAGTGGTTATCCCCGGATCACCCCGGGGTTAGCTAACTTCTTCTCATTGTGTAGGTTCTCAGCTTGCCGATAGGAGTATCAGAATCTCAAGTCCGAGTTCTTGGAGAAGTTAGGATCAGACAGAAACAGAATTTAATTGTTCAAGTTTTTGGAATGTTATTGTGATTGGGTTAATCTTACAATTTAGATCATCCTTACAATTTAGATCATCCCAATACCACCTCTTCATTTAGATCATCCTTACGACATCCAATTTCTCCAATTCGCCATATTAAGAATAAGGTTTCTAGGATGAAGGCGGTTGAGGGGTGGTGGTTGCGGTTCAGCGGTTGGGCCTGCTGGAGGGAAGGGCAGGGGTGAGCCGGTGAAGGTGGTTGCAGCTCGGCCGCTGTAGGGAAGGGCAGGGTGGTTGGTGTTAGGGGGTTTGTGGGTGGATGCGGGTGGTCGGGTTTCAGGGTTAACTGTGGTTGGGTGATCGAGGTTAGGAGAGAGAAAGAATGTGGTGATGCTTATGGAAGGGTGGTGGTGTTTATGGTGGGTGGCTATGGTAGAGTTAGGAGAGAGAATGAAGGTGGTGGGTGGAGTTAAGGTGGTGATGTAGTGGTGCTTATGGAAGGGTGGTGGTGTGCTAAGGTGGAGATGAGAGATGGAAAAAAAAATAAAAATAAAAATGTAAAAAATAAAAAATAAAAAAAAATTTAACTTGTTAAACAGGTTATAAGTTAAAAGGCTTATTTTGAGCAGATGAGGGTCAAAGGTGGGATTGTTTTGGGATTTCGAAGAGGTAAGATTATTTTGAGCAGAAAAGCTAAAGGTGGGATTATTAGTTTTCATTTTTCCTTCATTTTAACAAGCTTTATGTTCATTTTCAAATAATTTGTATTCACGTGGCTCAATATTTATTTTTTGAAAATAACATTATATTGTTATTTTATTAGTTGTTGATTTAAAGACAGAAGATTTACACTTCATATATTCAATGTAGTAATAAAAAACCTTATGTTCATTTAAATATATTTTATGTTCATTTCAAAATAATTTATTTTCATATTAGTTTCAAGTTATATTTCTCAAATTAGGTGCAGAATTTACTTTCAAATTTGACCTTGTTACTTATTCTACTTGAGTTCATCATGTGGCTCATAATTGATTTCAATCAATGCTTGCTACTCCCTTCGTTTTTATTTAAGTGTCCCGTGGGGTCGGGCACATAATTTTGGGTATTAGAATAAAATAATATTAAGTGAGTATGGTAAAGAATAAAAAATTTAGAAAAAGTAGGAGAGAGAAATGTAATGAGAACCACTAGGTATAATGTGAGAGGAAAAAGTATTGTAAAATAATAGTGGGGTCAAAAGGATGTGAGAGAAATAATATAAAATGTGAGTGGAGTTTCTAAATATGGAATGTGACACTAATTAAAAAACGGCCGCATTTAGTAACTGGGGCACTTAAAAAAATAGAGGGAGTATTTCTTATCATATGAGATCTTCAAGGATCCTTAAAAATTAAAACAAACTTATAAAAGTTATTTTTTAACTTTCATTTTCTTTTATGCATATAAATCAATATTCATATGGTCTATTCGTCTTAGACATTATGTATAATTTATACTATCGATATTCATATTCATTGTATTTGTGTTCATCTGCAATATACTTTTCTGATTTTTTGGATAGCAAAATAAAATAAAATTTTATTTGGGTAGCAAAAGTGAAAAGGTGGTGTTTTTTGTGTAGAAAAACTCAAATTTTCCTTCAGATTTCTAACTTAAATGTTCATAAAAAACATATGACATGTTCAGATAGCTAGCTTAATAGATTAAAATATGTTACATAAATTAGAAATATAATAAATATTCAAAAGCAAGTATCAAATGTTCAAATTTCTTCTAATTATCACATTTGTTTATAATGAAGAATTTATGTTGTGTTAATTAGTTTTAAACTACCTTATGCTCACTTATAAGGAGTATTATGTTCATTTAAAAATAATTTAATGTTTTGTAAACACGAATTTAAGTTCAAAACCACTGCATATAAATTCCTACATTTATAAATTCTTGCTAGCAAAATTGACACTATAATGCAAGTTTAAATTTGGAAAGAACATGAATAAGACTGATTGACAAATAATAATAATAATAATAATAATAATAATAATAATAATTAAAGTTTATTTCATAGTTTATATACCTCAAATTATATATACGAAAAGGGGTATAGATCGTTATTTAAACATTGAAGTATATGAACATGTAGTGCTATAATTTGAATATTAAAAATAAATTTCTGAACATGTATTCAATTAGGTTCAATTATTAATTGTTCGCATACATTATAATTATGTTCATTATTAATGTATTGTATGTTCAATCTTTTTTTGTTGTTCTTCAGATGTATTTGACCACACACACACACACACACACACACACACACACACACACACACACACACACACACACACACACACACACACACACACACACACACACACACACACACACACACACACACACACACACACACACACACACACACACACACACACACACATATATATATAATAGAATTGTTGATGAGGCAAATGACAAGCTAACAAGAATTTAAAATTCATCATAACATCCATAAAGTAAAATAATATAAACAATGCTATAGAATAATGAATAATGGACATTCTATACATGAATAAGGATCATTTTATACATGATTAATGAATGAACTTAATCGTTTAAACCACTCTTTACACTTTCACCTTCCTTATACTATAATCAAATTTAAAGGTACAATGATGTACATATCATATGTTCTTGCATCACTTCTAGCTTGTTTCCTCAATAAGTCAAGACTTTTTGTCATCTGCTAAAACAACTGCATCTGTACTCACTTAAATATAATAAATTAAAATGAATGTTATGAATGTTCATAATTATAGCAATACATGTTCATAATAAATGTTCAGAATGTTCAGAATATTCATTATAAATATATAAAATGATTAGATATTATGTACAAAAAATAAAGATGATATAAAACGTTAAAATATGTTCATTTTTTATGGAATAAATGTTCGTTTTTAGTGTATTAAATGTTCATTATTAGAGTAATGCGTGTTTTTTTTTTTTTTTTTTTTTTTTTTTTTTTTTTTTTTTTTTTTTTTTACAAAAATGAAATTGGATTCAAAGTACACATTTATCAAACAAATAATGAGCATAGAGTTCAGAAATAATTATGAATTCTACAATTATAATCAATTAGAAATTAAAAATAACATTCAAAAAATCATATTCATAATATTCAACACTCAGATTGATACAAATTAAAGTAATGAACTCAATCAAATTCATAAAATCAATGAAATCAATATAAAAACAATCAATGAATCGAATAGAAACAATCAATGAATCACAAATCATACTAAGTAATGAACACAATCAAATTAATACAAAAAAATTAGAAAATAGATCAATTGATCATAATTGAAATTAAAATTCGAACACTCAATTACAAATTTAAATTTAAATCGATTACAAAACTATTTCATCCACAAATTAATATCAAATTCAAAAAATAAATGAATATTAATGACAAAAAATTCATAGAAACTAATCTGGAGTAATATCTTTGGGAATTTCAATGATTTCCATCACAATGCTGGTGATGGCAAATGCAGAAAAATAAGGAAAAAATTAATGAAAAAAAATCAAAGAATAGAGCAGAATGTGATGTAGAAAGGAGAGAAAATAGTGATTGCATTGATGTAGTATGTAAGAAAAATTAAAGAAACAAAAATTATCTACGAATATCTCATTATCTTTCTTAAAATTGTATTGATTTGTGTTTGAATTTCAGAATGTACCACTTTAAATCAAGTGATAGGAAGATAATATCAATGACAATCATTTAAAGGATTCTTCTTGTAAAATCATGTCATATCCTTATAAGGGATTCGGACAATTTAGTATAATCTACAACCTAAGATTGGCCCAAACTAAGTGCTCAAAATGTTGTTCGCAATATGAACACTTTATACATATGGACGATAGTACGACACACATCGTGGGCATCACATAAGCATGACCATCAAAACATCAAATGTGGACTTTTAGAAGTTACTAATTTACTATTGACCATATTGCAAAATTGCAAGCATCTAATTCCCAATTTTGTAACTTTGACTTACAATAATTCCACTAGTATTTTGACTATATTACTCCGTATTACATCTATACTAATCTTTGGTTCTCACAAAGAGGATGCGATAGTACTTTTTTTTTTCTTTTTTGTAGTAACAAATGCACATCGAAATTTTTGGACCATTTTTCATAAGGCATGTGTATGGAAGGTTCTCAAAGTCCGCGTACTCTGTAACTCTTTATGAAGTGTTCATTCTATTCCTTTTTGTTCTTCTCATTTTCTTTGTAAGTTCTCGTTTTAATTTTTTTTAATTGTTTGTAACAAGATTTTAAGGAGTTAAGGGACCAATCGGCCCATTGCTTTGTGCATAGCTCCATCCTTTAAACCCTTATTACCGAATGTACCACGATACCCATAAAATCATGGTATAATGATATCAACAACACATATATACTTTGTCTCATGGACCCCATATTACAAAAGAAGTACCTTTTGTTAGGGAAAAAAAGACGATCTAGCATAGATATTTTGATTGAATGCCGCATATTTTTAATCAAATCATGCATCACTTTTGAATGCTATGGCTCGTTCAATAAACATAGGGAAGAATTCGATTCCATAAAAAGTTTACAGAGAATAATACATGCATATGATGTTAAGAAGATTATATGAATGATAATTACAAATTTACCGTGGAAGTAGAGATTGCTCTAAATCTCTAATACAGTTACCGCACCGGAAAGGATTTGGGGCGTGTTCGACACTAGCTTTTGAGCAGCTTTGAATGGTTTGACTTATTCAAACCACTCTATTTTTTTAGAATTTTACAGCTAACAGCTAGTTTACCAAACACTCATACTAAATTATTTATTTTCACAACTAACAGTTAGTTGACAGTTAACATCTACACATACAGCTAACAGCCACCATCACAGCTAACAACTACCTCTACAGCTACATTTTGCCGAACATGCCCTTAAGAAAAATCAAGAATCAATAAAAACTACTCCACTCTAACACTCTTTATTGATTAATTATCGGGTTTTGAAAACAAACTAGTTTTATGACCAGTGCAACCTATAGTTAAAGCAAATTAAAAGAAGGGAGTGAACATATTATGGGTAAGCATGGGACGGGTACTCGTACCGTTAGTATTAACGGTTCAGGTACCCGATAACCAAAATCCCTAAAAGTGATATCCATAACCCGAACCGATAAGTTCGGATACCCGGATTTTCGGATCGGTTATCGGGTACCCAATAAGATATCCAATAATGATAATTAAACTTAAGTATGTAGTTATTATGATATAATTTACCACTAATTAATTACAATATCATATGATTTTGACCAAATTATTAATAATATTACTAATCATTGATATTATAAAGTAATTATGGAGTAAAGTAAGAGTTTAGATTTTAAAATAATATATTTAAGTAGGGAAAAAAAACAAAATAATGCTTATCGGATCGGATCGGGTAACCGTTAATTTTAAAATGATACCCAATAACCATACCCAATAACAAATTATAGGGACGGGTACCCAAACCGTTATGGTTATCGGATTGGGTACCCTAATTTTCGGAACGGTTACGGATCGGTTTTTCGGGTATTTTTGCTCAACCCTTCAACATATGGTTAAAGTGAGAAAGAGAATGGAAAGGTGATGAAATAGGAAAAAGTGACTTAACAAAACAACAATCGACAATTAATGGAGAGTGATGGATAACTAAAGTGGTTAGGACTCCACTCCCAATTTCAAATGATCAAAGTTTAAGTAAAATAATTTCAGAGAAAATAAGTTATAATATGTTTTGATAAGGGTTAATAAGGGCTAATTTAGCTCAATGTACAATTAAAAAACTTCATTTCTAATTAAATTAAAAATAATTTATACAATATTACAAGTGTAAGATACGTTCTAAATTTGCTTCCTGTATCAAAAATTGGTGATATAGCATAGATATGCAACTATAATGCATAAGTGCAAATTAGGGCCTGTTCACATTTACTTAATTTCAGTTCAGTTCAGCTCCAATCAGTTCAGTTCAGTTCAGTTCCAATCAGTTCAGTTCAGTTCAGTTCAGCTCTTAATTTCCCTCTCACATAAAATATTCATTTCAGCTCAATTCAGTTCAGTTCAGTTCAGTTCAGTTCCAATCAGTTCAGTTCAGTTCAGTTCAGTTCAGTTCAGCTCATTTCAGTAAATATGAACAGACCCTTAGTTCACAAGTTTAAATGATTACTAGCTTCCCCGTATGTCATTGAAAATTAGCACGAAACTTGCAGATCCCAACTGCAAGTTCAATTAGATAACTTTGCGTGCGTGCAGATTTTACAAAAGGCGGAGATAGGTAAGGCCATCATAGGGGAGAGTGTGATCATGCAATCAACTTCTGCCATAACAAGCTAAGAGATGCTAGTTGGATGATCAAAGTTGCACATATCTATAAAGAGCGAATTCATGGAGTAGTCATTCAAGACACAAGATTTTTGAATCAGCTTCTTTAGAGCTTAGTAGGATTTTAGAGGAGGATACTAAGGGTGTAGTCTTACCTCCTTTTGTTTGTTTGTGTTTTATGTTGTATTTTTTTTTTTTCTCTTTTAAATTTTTTCATCATTAGAAAAATATATATATATTCACCTTGAATCATAGATATTCGAATCACCGAACACTATTATATAGACTAAAAACTTATGTAGGTTATAGTTTTAAACTTGTAATCAAAGTTACAAGTCCGATTGACATAAATTTGACCCATTCAACCATGACGAAGGTGTTGTTTAAATTTTAGAGATATTTGTATTTGATTTTTTTTAGGGACAATTGTATTTCATTTAAAATAAATATTTCATAACAAAATTTAAAATTGCATAAACTTGTTTGGTAATCGAGAGATATTTTCATAACATGAGAATTTTGACTCAGAAAATGAACTTAATATTTTTCCTTGTACTATGTTTTGGGCGTAAAAATTTCAATTGATTTACATAAATTCCAAATTCTTCAAAAACTGATCAGGGGTGGACCTACATGTGTGCCTGCTGGGTAACGTGACTCAGCAGGAAAAAAAAAAAGTTTATTAAAAAAAAAAAAAAAAACCATGAAAAGCGAAGAGCGACAACGGAGCAAAAACAAACGAAACGGAAAGTCTCAAGCGACACAACCCTAACTCCCTCTCTGTCTCTCTCACATCATTTCGATCGGCGACCACCAGGCATCGCACCACTACCGCAGTAAGCACCAGCCACCATCTACGACGACAACCAGGCACCAGCGCACCTTTTTGCTGTAGTCTGTAGATCTGTGACCACCAGTCCTCACTCTCCTGCCTGCCGCCACCGACCGCAGTGACCGACTGAGTGAGTCACCACCGATTGAAGCAGAGCAACTGACCTAGGTATTATTGTATTAAAATTTAAATTATGTACTATTTAATTTGTTATTTAGTTTTAATTTTAATTATGTATAATTTCAGTCATTTCATTGATTAAATTGAACTGAATTGTTGATTTGTTGTTCATTATTGTGTTATTACTTAATTAATTATAATTTTAGTCTTTTATACTTTCATAATCTTGACAGTACTTTGACAAGGTTGTTCAATATGTTCATTGTGGTGTTGAAATGTTGAATTGAATTGAACTTTATTTGGTAAAATTGGTACTTTGTAGTCTTGATTAGTTGGTTTTTGAACTTATTGTTTCATACTTTGATGTAATGGGTAGAGCTATCAAGTTTTGTGCTTTGTTGGAATCTGGTGATTTGGTTTATGCCCACCAACTGTTTGATAAAATGCCCCAACCAGATGCTTCTATATACAACACCTTAATCAGGGGTTATTTACTTGTTTGCAATGCTATTTGGATAGATTTTGCTTGATTTTGTACTTACGAATGTTGCAGGACTCTGTTTTGCCTAACAATTTCACGTTTCCTTCTCTTGTTAGAGCTTGTCGCATTGATAATTGGATTTTAGAAGGCAAGCAAATACATGCCCATGTTGTCAAATTTGGGTTTTTAAATGATGGGTTTTTTCATAACAATTTGCTTTACATGTATGTGAGTTTTGGGTTTTTAGAGAAAGCTCGTCGGGTTTTTGATAAGATGCCACGAAGCTCCGAAATGATGGATTCAAAATTTTTTTGGTACTTTTACAGGTCATCAAATTCAGGGTGACTCACTAGCTCCGAAATCCTGGATCCGCCACTGAAACTGATGCACAAAAAATACCCCCGCCCTCTTCAACTGCAATTTCTCCGGCAGCGGCGCAAGGCTTAACCACTTCAATTCACAAAGGTAATCAGAAGCTATTACATGTTTTAACTAATCTTAGTTCTGTGTTGTAATTCATTATTCAATTTCAGAACTTGAATTATAATTATTTTTTTGATTTGGGAAGATTAATTTGAGTGCTTCGTTGTTTAAGTTACGCTTTTATTCATGACACTGTTGAATGGGAAGTTTACTGTAACAAAGCTAAATTAAAAATTGAAATTTGCTGCAATTTTATAAGTTAATGTTCTTAAGTAATATTCAGTGACTTGCAATTTAACTGGAAATCGATTAAGTTGAATAAAATCAGTAGTATTATTATCAATTTGTGTTAACAGTACATGGGTTAAGTTTAATTTACATTACAGCCATTGATATGATTGTAAACTTTTGAATTGCTAACTTCTTTATTGTGTAGATTGAAGTATGTGTGGCTAACTTTTCAAGTTTTGTGACTAAATAATTGACTGTGTTTATCTTTGTCTGGGGTTTTGCTATATTTGTTATCGGTGTTGGGAAAAAAAAAAAAAAAAAAAATTAATTGGGCAATGAACTAACACTGTGATATTGATGAATAGTAAGGGTATGAATACTATATATTGTTTTCCTGTTATAAAATACTTCGTATTAGTATAGATGTTGATATGATGGTATCTATGTGATGTGATTTCTTTCTTGTTTTACTAAGGAGTTTATGTGAGTGTTATGTTTTTCACTCGTGAAGCACCCGATTCACCCTTGGATGGATCGGATGTAAATGAAGGAGAACTAGGGTGATTGATGGTGGATGGATAGTTGGGTTAACCACCATCCAATCTATCGCGGACCTTAGTTAGAATACTAGCCAAAGGGCATTTTCCTCTTTACTTGCTAGTTTCCCTCAAATTGAGATATTGGGGTTCGAATTGAAAGGAAAGGATTTGTGGTTATATTCAATTTTTTTTTTTTTTTTTTCTCTAAATCACTTACTAGGTAAATAATAGTCCTCTCATCTTCTTTCATTGCTTAACTCTTTTGAATTAAAATTTAATGAATTTCAGATTTGGGGATATTATTTTTGTTACGTTCAACTATGGCAAATGAGGAGGCCAATGATGCAGTGAAGAATCAGCAAATTGTTGATGCTAGAGCTCGAAACATTAGTCATAATGTCCGTTGTACTGAATGTGGAAGTCAGTCCATTGAAGATTCACAAGCTGACATTGCCATTCTTCTTCGAAGGGTATTTCCTATTTTCTCATTTTTGCTTCAATATAGATGCACACTTGCTTTTTTACAGTCTCTAATGCACTATGACCAAGAGTATCTTTGGTTATGCACTTGTGCATTAATAATAATCATAAAAACTAAAAAAGGGCCTTTTTTTTATGATACCATGATTATGAACAAAAGTATGTCATTTCCATGTTTAATATGATTCATTCTGGCTTGTAGTTTTTTGCTGAACTAATAGTGTATGAGCTATGAGCTGTGTTACCCTCTACACACATGATTTGGAAAAGAATGGTCAATTTGTTAAGGTTGCTTTGTTTTGAGATGGGTTGACAATAGTACAATTCTGACTGCATTGCTTTAGAACCCTCTGTATGTTAAAATCCTTCACCCCCTTAATACCTTGTGGTGCCTGAATTGAACTATGAATATGTCCCCCACCCTCCACCCCTTTCAAGAAAAGAGCGAGCTTGCAGTCAAATTGTCCTGCGTTTTTGTCCTCATGCGAGGTTGATAAGGTATTCTAAGATGAGGGTTGTGTTTACTGTTTATTGTGCGCTCTTTTGCTCAAGTATTATTATACATCTAAGTATTTGATTACTAGCTGTGTTCTGATGACTTAGTGGCCACATCCTTATGACTTGTATACCCTTTTATGCTTAGGTAAGTAAGTATTTATGATTGACAAGATTAAGGATTAGAAATAGGTTCAAAATCTACATTTGCATGCTTTATATGTATCACAAAAATATTATCAAAGGTGATGATTGGTGTTGGATACAGCCAATTTTCCTTGCATATTACTGATGCTTTGATTTGGTACAGTTGATTCGTGATGAAATTCGATCTGGAAAGTCTGACAAAGAGATCTATAAGAAGCTGGAGGATGAGTATGGAGAGACTGTGCTTTATGCCCCAAAGTTTGATATGCAAACTGCAGCTCTGTGGCTTACTCCAGTTAGTTTCGAATTCTATGATATGCAATTTTTTTTTATTCTTTATATGATTGTATTATTATAAGCATAAGGAAATGATTGTATCATTGTTAACATAAGGAATTGGACAAAGCTTGTTATTGCAGGCGTGGCTGCTGGAGGTTGGGCATACAAGAAGCACAGACAAAGGACAAATGTTCACATCATGGCTTTAAATCTTGTTAGAGGGGTTGCATTGACACCACAAGAGAAAGAAACAATGCTTGAAATTCTTACACCACCTCGTTCACAACGAGCAACACCCTCTTTCTGGTTGAGTAAACTTCGAGGCGGATAAAGGTGCATGCACAAGAGGAACGTCTTTGGGCTTTGCGAGGAAGGCAGATTTTTTGTTCGGATTGAGGAGCTAATGTGCTCATTGTTGGAACCTTGGAAGCTTGCATGGTGTATTTGATTTGCCTTGTGAAGATTTTGTGATGATATGATCATGTTTTGTACAAATACGTCTGACCTCTTTTCAAAGAGTTTGCAATTTGATCTTTTATTGACTATCATATCATGCATAAGATGTTAATCTGTGCGATTTAGTGTTGTCATTGTTATGATAGCTTATTTGGTTCAGAATCTCTATTATGGGGATTTTTATACACCTATTACTGCTGTTGTTTCTTTCTCTGATGTTACATTTCACTCATTGCCCCCCCCCCCCCCCCCCCCCCCTCCTTTTTTTTTTTCTTTCACTGTTCTTTTTTCAGGCTGTTTGCTTGTTGCTCAAAGCTTCAATTGAAAGTCCTCATTTCAAGCCTTTATAAATAAGATGATATTGTCTTCTAATTAATTGCTTTTGTAGTTGTGCATCTGGCTAGGGTGTCACAACCGATCTGTATACTTGCATGTAGTTTTTATTAATTTATTATACTAATATACTGATGTTATTTCTGTTTTAAAATATGGCACTTAGCTGGACTGTGTTTGCTATTATATTGTATTCACATTCCACCGTGATGCCTCAGGTGTTGTAATTTTTATATTATTATATATGGCAGTCTTTGGTAGGTTTAATTATTCTTTATAGACCAATCACAGATCCTCAGTCGGATCAATAATCTTAATTCCTTAATTCCTTATTTTACTGATTTAAATTAGATGTGACATGTATTAGCAAATAATAACGTAGCCTACATACTACATAGGTGCCTTGCATGTTATTCATTTACTTTGAATGCTGCTGACAGTTTCTCCACTCCCTATCCTCCTGGTCAACTATATATTGCTGTGAGAGGTACAATTCATATATTCAGGAAGCACATTGGTGGTTAGCATTTTTTCTGAATGTTTCTGGAAAAAATACAGTTGCAGGTCAGCTTTGGCTTTGGATGTTTGTGCCAGATACATTTTTCAGCACTCCTGCAATTGGTAAGACTTAAAATTGATGCATGTGACAGTAGACTTTAAAGATATTTCTTTTCTTCTGATTGCTCTACATTTGCTTATTGCCTTATCAGCTCAGTTGATAAGACAAGCTTGTGATTTATAAGATTTAGTCAGAAGCTTGGCTGCAGGTTACGAAAGAAGTGTCAGTAGCACACCAATATTGATAGATACTAGGAAAAATTATGCATTTTACAGTAGATACAGATCAGATGAGTACTTTCCCAGATCATATTGATTCGGAAATTCAGCCAGTTGTTGAGCCTGTTGAGTCTGATCCTTCAGAGTCTCTTGTAAAGAACAAAAAGACTGAAGCAGGTAAAAAGGATAAACAGAAAAAGAAGCTTAATTCTGATGTTGAGGCCGCCACAGGGAACCCTGGACCGCTGGATTGTTCAATTGTCATGAAGACCGGACAAATGGTACGTTTTAGCCATCAATCTCATTTTTTTTTTTTTTTTTTTTTTTAATTAAATACTTTTTACAACCCATTTCCTAGTCCACATATGAATTCACTGTGGAGAGTAGACTGATTAACTCTTTGAATATAGCTGTAAGAATCTGTATTATTTGATTAACTGAACTTTCTTAAAGAGTACACTGTATCTTTTTTTATTTTCTTTTTTTATTTTAAATTGCTGTTGATTATAGATTTTATATGTGAAGACAAGAATATGCTGAAAGCAAGAAATCATACACTGAAATTTATGTTTGCTCATTCTGCTGATTGTTCATTCATTCATCATAATCTGATTACATCGCCAGTCTTTTTATAAATAGGCGGGCTAAGACCACTAACAAAGAGACAGCACACCCTAGGGAAACTTCCTAGGAAATTTACAAAATAACAGCTACAAAATGACAGCTAGCAAAATAGAAACAGGACAAAACATACTAAAACAGCAGAAATAAGAAATGAGCAAACATGGTCATATGTGACAACCATCCTTCAACAGTATGCTTCTAAACATATATGACATACTTGTATCTTCTTACTGACATTATATGCAACTTGGTTACAACAGTGAATGTGTTTTATGCAGCGTTGGAACATCATTTTTACCTTGCATAACATTTGGACAAATAGCTGAAGTACTGGACGAAGGGGAATTATGTAATGCCAAAATCTTTCTCCTCTAGTTTAGTTAATTTTGATTTTTATCCTATTCCCAATTTCCCACTAAGGTGGTGGTGAGAACCGCTACTCGTTTCAGATTATATCATCACTACTATAGGCTGCAATGTTTAATGTCAGGCCATAGTATCCTACCTAGCCAAAAATTGTCTATATTGTCATGAGACATAATCCTATCTAGCCACCTGAGCAGTTGAGCTCATTGAAAACAGATTCAATCCTAATGTTTGTGTTAAATTACTACATATCATATCTTGCAATGTTATCAAACTGTAGTATTATTTTTTTGCACTCTGCTAAACTCTGTTGTGATGTATGATCTAGTCGCTTGTGATTGAGCTCATTGAAAACAGACATAACAAACTCCTTCTACGGCTGTAACTAATGAAAAGTCAGAATTTCCATTGATGTATATTCAAGCTGCAAAAGTGTCTGTTAGACATCCTTGTACAGGAGTGAAGTTATTGAGACTTTTTCTCTCTTCTTTCATCTTTCATGACTCTCAAACCTCTGTTACTAAATTCTCTAAAAACACAGAACAGAAGCACAATTGTTTCATTCAGGCATTGATCTCTTATGAAGTGCTTCTATTAAGTTATTTTTTACATGGTTGGTTATTGCAGCATCTCCGTGGGGAAGTTTCATTTACCTGTTGATGATGCCTGCTCTTTGCTCTCTATGGATCATGGGCTCCTAATACAGGAATAAGCTAAAGGAAGAAATATGATTTGGTTGAAGCTCCTTTGACTGACAAGGTCTCGCACATATTTTGCTTGAGCTGCTCCCTTTGTCAGGATTACCGAGAGTTAAAATTAGAGGACTTGATCCTTCTCTAGGCATTTTCTGTTCTACTCCTTGATCAAATTCGTTCATTTACAATGTAATTGTTCATATTTGAATGAGATGATTATTTTTTTTTTTTTTTTTTTTTTTTTTTTTTGTGCTGTATGTTGTAGGCTGGAAAGGTATCCTGGCTCAACAAAAGGGAAAACAAGCTGAAGATCAGCCAACAGAGACTCCTCCAGCAAATCAGGAAATGATCAATTAATATATATATATATATATATATATATATATATATATATATATATATATATATATATATATATATATATATATATATATATATATATAATCTTGCTTATTATTTCGACGTTATGTATAAATTTTTTAAGGTCTCAAATGAGGCCCTGCTGTCTATGCATACAATGCAAGCTACCTAAAACAGTGGTACTGTAATGTTCATCCTATTCTATATGAAGGCTGAAAGGTGAACTGAAGTAATTATGTGTTAACTCCAACTGCAGCAAATTATCATTTCCCATACTCCAAATATATAGTCCAAACTCTGAAGGTCTCAATATACATCAATGTATATGTAACTCGGAAAAGTTTCCACATACTTCAGCAACCTATTCCCTCAATTTCAAAATAAGTATTTTATTTTGACCGTCACATTTACTAATGCGGAACTTTAAACAATAACATCTTTAGCTATCAACAATGTAAGTAAAAATTATACAAAAAATTGATTTTCTTTAACACTAAGGCGATTCTAGTAAGTATCCATACGAGTCGTATTGATCTTATATAAGCATTTTATATAATAAAAAACAGAACATAATCTACATCATAACTTTATACGAAATAATATTTTTTTAAAGGTAAGAAGGAAATTCACTGAAGGAGCAAACAAGGGAAATTACGAGAAAATACAAGTTTATTTGTAACACCCTAGAAATCCCTTTCCTTTAAAATACCTGTTTTGCTCTTTTTAAAACACATAAAGGAAAATCTAAGACATTACCGCCACCATGAAAACTGTTAAGGCAATTATCAAAGACACACAGCGGAAAACTATCTTAAAACCATTCAAAACAAGTCAATTTAAAAGTCAACCAAACGAAAGTAAAGTCAAACGAAAACAACCTACGACTTGGAACCATTGTAGGCCGTTATTAAAACCAAATAAGACTTAAAAACCTTTGTGTTAGTCTCACAAGCATATTAATAATATAATCAATAAAACAATAAATCACATCATACTTTTATGGAAACTAAACATGATTCGCTATTCAATTATGCCCATCATGAATTGAATATGCTTTATCACCTGAAAAAGCTCCTCTCTACTTGTCCCTACTACTCGCCATTAGAAATGGGTCGTCGTAGGGCCAAAGTAAAGATATGGCCAAACAAACATACAAACACACAATCAGCAATGCTGAGTACATAAGCGATTAAGCGTAAATAAAACACACTAACATGCTTTCACCCTATCATCACACAACTTACCTTGTTATACCTGCTTACAAGCATACAACATACTCAATGACCAATTAATACATAACTAATTTATTTATTTAGTTTGATTACGCACTGAACGAGTTTCCCCCTAACCTACCCTAATAAAGGGGTACTAACACGGGAACTAACCGTGCCACTATAAAATAATCACTCTTAAGTGGCGGAATTCCTGCGCATAATAATAAAAAGGAAAATACAGCGTCCTGTACTCCCTATAAAAGTTATGGTCAAATATAAAGTCGCATAACTTCCCCCATATGTACACACTCAAGGTATATACGTTCCAAGAGTTTTTGTGCGTAATCTCTTTCACTTTACGTTATTAACATATTATTAGACTTGGTGATGACTCTCAAACCATAACACAATCAATTACAATTATTCAAATAATTAAACATTCCAATTTAATTCTTGAATAATTAGTGACCACATAATATTTAATGTTGAACCCTTTTTAATATACCTCGGTGTCAAAGACACCTTAAACGCATAATGCGCCAAAATTCCTATCCCTCGATGTTAGAAACACCTTAAGTGCACTAAGGCATAAAAAATATAATTTATTCCTCGTGTAGAAAGACACTTAAATACCTCCTTTTTCATGCTTATATCATCAATAAAATTTATATGAACCATAATAAAATTCCTTTTTAATATCCCAAACCAAATTAAACATTTAGTTTAATTAAACATGCTCCTTATCATGCCAATAATAAAAATGTGGTTCATATACAACATCCCAAATTAATTATTTCCAATCACCAATTGATATGTCTATTTTATATAGTGATTTACCCCGTCCCTTCGTCATAATTAGTAGTGTTTTTGGCTCTTTAGGACCACTTTTATTACTAATTTGTGTTTTTGGCTCTTTAGGACCACTTTTATTACTAATTTGTGTTTTCTAGTGTTTTCGTAGTTTTGGTTGAGTTTTGTAGGAAATTGCACATTTGGAGCATTTTTCCGGGATTATTTGGAGCAACTACGAGCATTGGAAGAGCACGACCATCTTTAGTAGCCCAAGGCTGGTTAGAGTCATCAAACCGATGATTAAGGGCTCGACTTTGAAGAAGCCCAGGCTATGGACCGAGTATTCAAGCCCCTTAGAGGAAATTTGTATTAGGTTAAGTATCACGACCCAATCATTAGTCCATTTGAAGCCCAATGCATTAGCCCGTCCAGATAGGGCCTCGCTCGAAGGCATGCCCGACCTGGCGGGGTAGAAGAGGAAGAAGGGCATGCTTCGCCTTGTCTCGTGCCCGACCTGGCGCGAGAGACGCACACTTGATGAAAAAGGCGGGCCCAGCCGGGCGAGCTGACGCCCGACCAAGCGCGTGTCTTGGAGGATTATTTCCGACGATTTTACTTAGTTTCTAATTAGGATTTTAGGAGCTTTGTATAAATACGTTTTGAGTTGTTTTGACACAATTATCTCTTCTCTTAGCTTTTCTCTCTCTAATTAGTTTCTAGCTTAAAGTTCTCTCTTGTTTCTCTCTCTACAACGTTGTTCTTTAATTCAATTTAATTTCCGTTAACTTTTGTAACGATTTCTTCTCTATTATTTTCAGTATTTTAATTTCTTTAATTCATCATGTCTTGTCTATTTGCTTTGATTAGTTTAGATTTAATTATGTGTGAGTAGTTTTCTTTTTAGGGTTTGCAGGGATCCATAAATAATATGAAGGGGTAATTTATTATTGTTGATTGTCGATGCTTGATTAATTTCCTATTGATTGATTTAATGCTATGCAATTAGATTTGGCTAGATTTAATTGTATGAGTTTTGCAATATTGATTCGAGATTCGAGAGATGAGAATTGATGTTTAGGCTTAGTTTTAATAGGCAGATTAATTTATAAATGGTTAAGTCAAGATTCGAGAGATACGATTTAATACCGGTAGATTAATTCTGTGATTGTACTACGTAACGAAAGCTCTTTATGATCCGGCTAATTGATACATTGATGATTGATTATTATGTTTTACCCTAGAATATTTTTTATTGGTGAACCTATACCCTAGGTCTTTAATTATTAATTGATTTCTCCTTACTTTAATCTCCTTAGTTTAATTCTTTTTACAACAATAATTTGGTTACTTAATAATTTTGATTATTTTAATTAATTAGGAATAAATTGACTTGTTTCCATGTGGTTCGACCCTACTTCCCTATCTACTTTAGTTAGAGGACTTAAGAAATTCTTTTGATTAGGAGATACAACTTTATCCTATCACCAATCCATCACAAATAATTCATGCTTCATAATTAAATCACCAACATCAACCAAATAGCAAATTCCAATCAAAACCTATCACGATACTATTTGGAATTAATTTTTCAAAGCCTAGCATGTTCCTACATCATCAAATAATTACCAAGTACGCGAACGTACCTCAATTCATCTTTCCAACTAGCCAAAATTCTAGAAATTACTCAACTTAAAGTCTCCTACAATACCAAATACATAAACTCAATTAATCCCTTGATTACATAAATTTCCAGCAACTTTAATTTTAAACATCTTAAAACCTCTCTAACAAGCTGAAATTTTGGTTTAAAACCTTTAAAACTCTTTCTTTAAGTGGGTAATTAAAACCACAAAGTAAAAACATAATTATAGTGCTTATATAAAAATTCCAGCACACTTTTTAAGGTCTAAACCCCTCAAATAAAATCTGAAAATTATATTAAAACCAAATAAAACCTTCTCTATTTATGGGTAATCAACCCCTTTTTATTAAAACACAAAAGTAGCACTTTATAATAAAATTCCAGCAATTTATTCTTAATGAAAACTCATTAAAACTCCATAAAGATACAATTTTTAGGTTTTATTAACACTTCCAATCAATGGGTATATAAAACCCCCAAATCAATTGCAAGTTAGAACCCTAAAAATCAACACTTTAATAATTAAAACCCTAACTTTTAATACTTTATAAAATAAAAATAAAATACTTTATAATCTAAAATTTACAATCTTTAATCATCAAAACATAAATACAAACATACTAGTAATAATTTAAAACCAAAATCAATACCCAATATATGTATAACTATGTAAATAATTAATTAAACAGGGAAGAAAGAGGAGATGGTGGCTCACGGTGTTGGGCGTGACTCGCCGGCAAGGGTGACGTGGAGGTGGGGTCGTCGGCCGGTGGTGGCTGGGCGTGAAGTGGCAGCGAGGGCGGCGTGAAGTGGCCGCCCAAAAATCTTATTTTCAAACCTCTTTGTGTGGGAAAATTTTGGGTTTAGGGTGATATTAGAGTAGAGAATAGGGTTTAAGTTTGGGCTCAATAAATAAGTGGGCTTAAGTTATGTAATATTTTACCCACTAGGGTTCAAATAAAGGGTTGGACTTATTTAAATGAAATGTGTTATTCTAATAAGAGTATGTAGGACTAGTTTACCTACGATATTTTAAATGAGTCCAAATAATTAATAAGCGTTTGGCCCAAAATATAATTTAACGCTTTAAAATATTTATTAAAATACTTGAACCCTTAAAAATATATTTTATAAATACTTAAATACTTTATAAAATACATAAAAATACGGAGTATTACATTATTACTTGATAAACAAATGATAAAATTATAAATAAATCAATAATTTTTTTTATTAAATTTGGACCCACAATTGTTAGTCAAATGATAAAACTATAATTAAATCAATAATTTTTTTTTTTATTAAATTTGTACCCACAATTGTTGATATAATAAAAATGTCATGTTGACTAGACATTTTTGTTTTCAAGTTTAACACTTGATAAACGAATTTTGTTTGCTCAAATCAAGATGATAAACTGACTCTCCTAGACAACTAAAACTCAAGTTTAACACTTGATAAACGAATTTTGTTTGCTCAAATCAAGGTAATAAACTGACTTCCCTAAATAACTAAAACTCAGGGATCTAAGGTAGAAAGCGATACCACTTCTCTATTCTCCACGACTCCACCACCTCAACCGACTTTTTTAATAGGGGATGTACGATACTTATGCAATAATACTCCACAGTCACTATTTATGGGGGTATAAAGACGAGACGGTGGTGACAAACTAACCATAATTGTATGCTTATTAAATCGCGAGGGAAAACCATCAACTACCCCCAAACAATAGTGACATTAATTTTAGACCCTTGTTTTTGACTGGTGAGGGTGGTGAGCTAATTTCATGACAACATTTAATAGGATTTTCAATCATTTTTTTCCCTTAAATAAATGTCGTGTTTATCTCAATTTCCCATGTTTCTTCTTTCCTTCTTCTCGAATCAACTCTTCTTTTTGCTTCTCTCATTCTTGTCTTTATTCAAGTAAGCCATTTTTCTCCATTTTCTTGTCTTTTATGGGTGTTTTTCAATCATGCAGATAACGTGTTCGATGAATTGCATGCCTTTTTATTTTCTGATTTAGTTGCTGTTTTCTGATTAGGGAATTGATCATTACCAAGTTTTAAAATTTGGGTTTTTTTTTTTCTTTTTATTTTTTTTGTGTGATTTGTATGTCAGCAGAATTCAGAATATATAGGATGTGATTGTGTAGGTTTCTATATATTTAATGAGGTTGAAATTGGTTGTTTTTCATTCTAGTCTTTTCTTGGGCATTTGGGTTGTAACCTGCTTTTTTTTTTTTTTTTTTTGAGGCAGGGTTGTAACCTGCTTGATTATGTCAAAAATTTGACTTGCAGGAAATTGGTAATTTTTTATATATATATATGCCTTCGACTGTGGTTTTCCTGGGATAGTTACACAAATGATCACAATTTGAAGTAAATGATGAATGAGATAAAACTGTATGTTTGTAGTGAATTGTGCCACTTCCATAACATGGATTGCAAGCTTGTTACAGTAAATCTTTTAAAAAAGTATTCCAATTTATCTTGGCTCTGTGGCAATGTTGTGACATTTGATGTGGTTCGTGCGTTTGCATTTTAGTTCGTATGCTAAGGATGATTACACTCTTCTTGTAGACATGATTCTGTCATCTAGCTGTGTAGAGTTTACTACATCTCTAAATCTCTAATGTACTCCCTTCTCTAATAATATATACTTGTAATAATTTAAAGGGGGAAAAGGAGGTTAAAATAAATACAATCTTACAAAGAGATTGTCAAAATTGGATTACTTAGACAAATGTTTTCTTCAATTAATTATTTTTTCATGTCTATGTGTATAGCATTGAGTTCAAGTTCTATCATGGAGGTGGTTAAAGCCGTTGCAACTCAGTGCTCGTCAGCTAGTAACAATGTCGCTATAAGAGCTGATAGAAAAAGTTACAGCTACAAGCAACTCATCTTGTCTGCAGAAAGGATATCTAGTATTCTGTGTACTAGTGGCTTTCAAAGTGTAAGCTGGATATACTTTCATACTATAATAAATATGAAAAAAATCTTTGTGAAACTGAAACTAATTGAATTACAGATAGTCCCATTTTGTTAGGTTTATGTATGTAAATGATCAGGATTTAATGAATGTGTGTTTGTGCTTGTCTCTACACCAGATTTGCTACTCATCCCTTGTTTTTCATGATGATTTTCACTTAAACAGAGTTCTGAAGCAAAGCAGCTTGATCATGCTTCTGTTTCCGTTGATGGCCTTAAAGCCAGTAAATCTCTTGATGGGACTCGAGTTGGAATTGTTGCAAAACCTTCAGCTGAGTTTGTTGCTAGTGTACTGGGGACATGGTTGAGTGGAGGAGTTGCTGTTCCACTTGCACTTAGCTACCCGGAGGCTGAGCTCCTGCATGTCATGAATGACTCGGTTAGCCTCTTAACATTTACCTTTAGATATGGGAAGATAGCAACATTTGTGTCCATCAATTCAATAAAATGCGCAGTAGATAACTAGAAATTAATTATACATGTTGGACTTCTGGGGCTGGCTCTTAGAATTTGTTATATATGCTGAAATGTCATCATACCTTATTTGTATGGGATCCATTGTTGTACACGTCCTTTATGGCTTAGCCTTTAATTTTCAAAGAAAAGGTACAGACCAAATGCTGTCTTTTTTGTTGATTTCTGAAACTAGTTTATCATACTACCATATACTCACTATCAATCCGCTCTCTGCACTCTGACTACAATAAAGACCTTTTAAGTATTCCATCTCTGCTAAAGTCGAGCATGTATTCTCTTTATCCTGACCTCAAATATACTTCCCTGTTGTCAATATGTTATTGGTGTATAGGTTCCCTTTGCAGTGAATATACTTTTCAAATGCATATTACTCTACCATGAAAGGCTTTTGAGCTTCAATTTTTTTTGAGATTTTTTGTTATGGAAGATACTACTACTTCATTCTTTCGTAGAATTACTACAACTTCATCCTGTCAAGTTTCATTGTGAAGGCTGAAGTAATCATAGATGTTTTGTCATATAGTCTATGTAAACAGTGAATATGTGTATGAATATTGGCTTACCTTCTTTCGTTTGCTTGTTTGTACTGGACTTCTGGCCTTAGCAAAAGCTCTCCCGAATTTATATTAAGCTATCAACTGAAATTGTCTAAACTTATTCTAAATTTTCTGAAATTTCCTGGTTTTTGCTTTAGCCTTTTCACTTTCTGAAGTCGCTGAAATTAAAATGAAATATATCAGAACTATTACAGTTGAAGTTTTATCAATATTATTGTTGTTATCACCACCATCGTCATAATATCACCACTTCTAACAAATACTTAAAATCAAATTAAACATTGACAGCGAAAATGAACAACTAACGGTAATGAAATAAAATCTATACCAACGAGAAGTTTCTTAAATTGAGAAAAATGAGATGATGTATACACATATTTTTCAAATTAAATGTGCATAATTTGTTTTTCATGGTGAAAATTTTAATTTTGATTTTTGGAAAAATATTAAATATACACATTTTGATCAAGTATATGCACATCATATTTGAGTTACAATAACAGTTGCACATTTTGTTTACAAAATATGCACATCAAATCTTTCTCATTTGACTTTAAATTATTTAGGGTATTGGATCTTCTAAAGTAACTGAACTTATGCTATACCAAACGTAGCTGATATGATGCAGAATGCAAGCTATGTCCATTTATGACTTAAGTTGGCCCTAGAGTTTGTCTTCATACAAATGTTTGAAGATGGGTATAGGTTTTTAGCGTGTCAATCTGATGCTGGAACATGTTGCTAACTGATTTCTTCAATTCTTGTGTTGATAATTTGATACCATTCCATGCAATTTCTACATCACTGTTTTTGTTAATGGATCAGGATGTCTCCATAGTGCTGAGTACTGAAGATCACCAGGAGCTTATGCAAACCGTTGCTTCTAAAAGTGCTGCTCATTTCTCTCTTATCCCTTCAGTTCCGAGTTCAACATCAAAAACTACTCCCAATGGTCATCCTGAAAATGAACAGTCGGATGCAAACACAAATTTGAAGGGATTTGAAATCCTGACTAAGATAGAAGGTGGTCTGCTTTTTGTCTGGTTTATGACTGGGTATTTCAACACCTAGGATATGATAGTTAACTTTGTATTTGCTTTCTCATTTGCAGAGGAAGATGCAGCATTAGTCATATACACAAGTGGAACGACTGGTAAGCCTAAAGGGGTTGTTCACACACACAGGAGCGTGTTGGCACAGGTACTCATCAAATGCTCTAAATTCTCATTAATGGGCTTGAGGTGATGCAGATCTTGAACGACATGCTTAGGACTTATTTTATACGTAGTACTTTTTAGTGATGCATAGTGAGATTATTTTGTCAATATTTACTATGAACTGTCGTCCAATATATTGTTTGGTTAAGTTTTTCAAAATGTACTTTTCTGTTTATCGTTCCCTTCAATTTTCAGGTCCAAATGTTGACAGAAGCTTGGGGATACTCTTCTTCAGATCATTTTTTGCATTGTCTACCATTGCACCATATCCATCAAATTTGCCTTTTATAAGGCTTGCTTCTTTTTTTTTTTTTTTCCCCAGAATCTTGGTTTGTATAGATATCCTTAACTGTTGCCTCACATGTCCACGGTCTTTTCAATGCTCTATTGGCTCCTATTTATGCAGGTGCCACAGTAAGTAGCATTACATCCATATCTAGATTTTGTAAGACATCTTCTATTTGTCAGGGGCCATGTCCTGTGCTACAGATACTCAGGCCTGGCATGACCTTTTGTCATCTCTCACGTTTAATTTTTGACAATTGAAGGTTGAGTTCATGCCAAAATTTAGTGTCAGTGGAATCTGGCAGAGATGGCGTGAATCATATCCAGTGGATGAGACAAAAGTTGATGGTGCTGTGACTGTCTTCACTGGAGTAGGTCTTTTTCTCTAGTCTTTAGTTTTGTTCAATCTAATGAAAATCGTCTCAGGATTATAAATCTAATGGTTTTACATATTAGGAAGACTTAAACCACTTGATGGTCTGGTTTTTTCAATAGCTATAACTGCTGTAAAAACCATCTGGTGATGGTACATTGATCTCCCATGAAAATGCTCTCCCACTTCCTAGTGTGAGGCTAGGGCTACCGTAGATTTGATTCTGTTGTGTGCATGTCAGCAGAGTGATTGTTTTATGTAAGGAGGTTCTAATATTATTAATTGTAATTATGTAGGTTCCAACAATGTATTCTAGATTGATACAAGGTTATGAAGCAATGGACCCTGATGTACAGGCTGTATCAGCCTCGGCTGCAAGCAAGTTGCGGCTCTTGGTAATTGGATCAACCTCTCATTCTGAAAGCTGTATGGATTAGGATTAATGATTTTAACCTTTGTGTTGAGATGAAATGTTGTCAGATTACACTGATTAGATCTGATTTTCTCGACTGTTCTCCGCTACTTATGTGCACGGGATAGTTTGTCAGAAGTAATAACGTTCATTTATCTTCCAGATGAGTGGATCTTCTGCCCTCCCATATCCTGTTATGCAGCAATGGGAAACAATTACAGGGCATCGCCTTTTGGAACGCTATGGCATGACCGAGGTTAGTTTCGCACCATATGTATCACTTCCCAGCTAGGGAAAGGGCATGTAGTGAATAGTATCTTTGATTGCAATTATTGTGGTTTGGCGTGTAGTTTGTCATGGCACTTTCTAATCCCTTGCGAGGCTTGAGAAAAGGAGGCACTGTTGGCAAACCACTTCCTGGCGTAGAGGTGAGTACTTTCTGGAGTCTAATTCTTTGATGGTGTGTTAGAACTTAGAAGCCATAGAACCATGCATTCCCCATCATTGGTGTTCAGGTTCCGATGTTGTTGCTGTGTTAGAATCATGCTGTCAATAAAACTGTTGTGTTTGTGCTATGACATATGTCCTTACCTATTTGGGTTAAAAACATTATGTATTATGTATTAAGTATTAAGAATCTCTCCAGTAGATGTCAGGATCTCTGCTCTACTAAACATCTCTAACTTCTTAAGCAATTAATTAAATGACAGGTCAAGATTCTTGAAGAAGAAGGCAGTGGAAATGAAACAGGTGTTGGTGAGCTTTGTGTCAGAAGTCCGTCATTGTTTAGGGAATACTGGAAATTGCCTGAGGCAAGTATTAGCTGTAAAATGACTATACTGATCTAATTTGCTGCACAATTTTTAAGTTCTTGCATATTTTTCAATCGTTATAAAATTTGCAATGTATCTGATAAAATAGTTATTGAATGCAAGAAAGGAGATCTATTAATGGTGCCTCTGGATCCTAGGATTTTTTTTGTTTATGCATAACATTTTAAGAAAGGTTAAACTATAAATAAAGATGATATCATTGTTTTTCTGCTCCCTTCTTTGTTCTTTCAATCTAATTTGTTGAACTTCTAGACCTTGCTGCACTACACTTATCCCTTCAGCTCCTCTGCGTTAATTTTTTTTTCCAGCTCTACTTCAGTGTTCGTCCTCTAGTAGCTGAAAATGACAGTAGAGTTTAACTTAAGGTTTGAGGGTGTTTTTATTGTTCTTTGGATTGCCCGAGCATATGCATTGACCAAGGGTTGTCATTGAAGCTCAAATGTACTCTCCATCCCAAAATAAAATTCCTGTATACTATTTAAATGCTTTACAAGAAGTTCTTTTTAGTCAAAGTCATGGTTTAAATGTTATTTTTCTTTTTCACTCTCCTTATCAGATGAACTCCTTTTTTTTTTTTTTCCTCCTCTTTATTATTGCTAACACATAAATTAAAAATAAAAAATCTCTATTTATCCACTTTTTATGATTTTATTATATTATAGAACTATTCTAAAATTTGAACCCATGTAATCAACTAACTTGATTTTGGTACAGAGTTAGATATACTGCTACTCAATGTGAGAGTGAGGAAGACATTATTTTTTGGAATGTTTCAAATCGCTTTGATTTTAAATTGTATATTTCTTAGATATTACAAAGTATATGGCATGGATTTGAGGCCTAAAGACTCTTTTTGGATTGGCTATTCATTTTTAGTCTATTTTTCATCACTTCATCTAGGTAACAAAACAATCGTTTACTACTGATGGGTTCTTCAAGACGGGTGATGCTGTCACTACAGATGAGGATGGCTACTTTAAAATTCTGGGAAGTAAGTCACTTGAACTTAATATCCAACAAAGACGTATGTTAATCCATTATAGTCTACTATTTTGTGCATTCTAAGGTTTTTTTTTATATATATATATAAAAAAAAAAAATTCAAATGCTCCCTTGACAAAAGTGACTATTGACTATGGGAGTGATCCCTTAGTCTTCTTGCAAATTATTATTGTGTGCTAGGAATTTTATATTTTCCTAATATAATTTCAATAGGGTAAAAATTCCGAGTTAGTTGATGTTCTATGTAGCTGATTGATAATTTTATTAAGTTCCTGAAGATTATAAATACCCAACTTTTGTGGTTCTGTCATGCAAGTGTATGAACAATTAGCCATCAAGATGGAAGCATCTTACTGCTTGATATTATCTAGTATCACTGGCGATGCTACTCTCCTTTTTAACACTTCATGAGTTGATATATCAGGTCAATCCCTTGGTGGCACCATACAAAATTATCTGATTACTCTCTTGGTTTTCTGCTTTTCTTGCATAAAAATTTGGAATCTTTGAAATAGGTTGAAGAACCAAATTTTCATCATCCAATGATGATTTTAAGCATGTTGTTTGATACTCTGTATATGTTGTGAGACTTGTGACCATTGTTTACAATGTTTGACACTTTCTTAGCTTTAGAGAGTCATATATTGTGCTGTGGACATCACTGATTAACTGCTAGTTTCTTTGATGGCCTTTGGACGGAAGAACATATTTTGCTGCATTTTACTTGAAAAACTGTCCTACTACTGAATCACATGCCAAATTGCAACATCGAGAACTGTTCATACTACTGAGTACTGAATCATGCACACAGAAATTTATATTCATTTTTACCATTATCATGTTGAATAATAATTATAAGCTGCTATCTTTTGTTAAAATTAGGAACAAGTGCTGACATCATGAAAGTTGGTGGCTACAAGTTATCCGCATTAGAAATCGAAGCAGTTCTTTTAGAGGTGAGTTTCATGTATACCTTTACAGCAGGGAAGAGAACGATATGATGTCAGATATATAAATCTATCTGCTGTTGAGGTGTTATAACCTTTTGGGTCATTTTTGTATATCCAGGTTAATGGGGCCTCACACTTGTTCTTCTTGTGAGACCCTGAAACTAAATTGAATAAGAAAGTTGGTGATTCAGTTTCATAAAAAAATTATATGTTATCCCTTAATTGGCTCTTTTTTTTCAGCATCCTGCAGTTTCAGAGTGCTGTGTATTAGGCTTGGCAGACCAAACCTATGGAGAAGCTGTATGTGCGATAATTGTGCCACCGGCTGAGATCAAGAAGAAACAACAGGAAGATTTGAAGCCCGCTTTAACTCTAGAAGAACTCTGCTCATGGGCAAAAGAGAGGCTTGCTCCTTATAAGGTATCGACTGTTCTTCCATATAGATTCCTATTGTTAATTTGCTACTGATATAGTCTGATTGCGTATTCATAGTTTATACTACACTTTTGATAGAAACCATATTTTCTGACACGATTGCGTTTGTGATTGTCACTTAAATTTGAAGCTACCAACAAAGCTATATCTTTGGGAAAGCCTTCCTCGTAATGCTATGGGAAAGGTAAATGACAAAGCCCAAAGCCTTTTGTTTCACCCTTCCCTCATGCTCTTCTATCTAGCTAACTTTTGTACAAGCGCAAAACATAGTATATAATTTGCGACTCGATTTCAGGTGAACAAGAAAGAATTAAAGAAAACACTATCTGCTGAAGGGCAATAATTTCACTTGTCTGTGCAATGAGCCAATGATAGCTAGCAGTTCTGGAAGCAGTCTCAGTAGGTTCCAGTTAAAGAGAAGCTCGCAAGTTATAGCTAAAATTATGTGATATTGAAGAAAATTATTTTCTCCAGACCATTGTGTGACGACCAGAGGCCGTCGACTGTGGCATCACACACCGGCAGGGAGTCCTATTTTTTATTGTTACAGGTGTATGGTATAAGAATTGATATCCGAAGGACATAAGAGTTATTCTTTTTCCCACTTACAGAAAATTTTGTATCAGCTTAATAATCTATTGAAGTAGGAAATTAATTTTACAAGTATCATTCATCTCGTTGCTTAGCATTTATGTTTTCACTTATCATGTTATACCTACAATCAGCCACAGGCCTAAAGTACATTTCTGCCAAATGAAAAATTACAGCACATGTAAAAATTGCAATATAGGATTATTATTTGAGAACAGCAATTCAACACGTGTCGAAAGCAATTATCCATGGAAACTACACTCTAATGGTGGAAGGTGGAACCACCCAAGAGAATGTCAAAAGTATAAGGAAAATCATTACCACGCATACTGGAAAGTGGAAACCCCATGCGAAAGCAATTTTTGAAGCTCCTTTCAATTTGGATTTTACATCACACCGTCCAATGTATCGGATTCACTATGTAGTACTCCGTATATGATTTCACTTATTCACTTGAATAAATTTTTTAACTTATTAACAATTTTCTTCTTCTCTGTTTCTATGACTACATCATTCCATTCATGTTTTGAAATCTATAATGCTCTCATAGAGTGATTACGACATTGTACAAACTCTCACAGTATTATATGATTGTACAAACTTTCATAGTAGAATTATGATAGGTAATACAGGCATAAGTGGAATTACTAACATGTGTTTTCGTCGGTAGAGAACGAGTGATAATGAAAAAAAAAAAAAAGAATAGCCCATCACAGAACCATCCAAACATTCCTAACATACACGCACATTATGGAGTACAGACTTCAGAGTACAGAGTATATGGTATCATGACCGAGATCACTTCCCCTGTAATTAAGTGGTCCTCAAGAGAGACGAGGTGATTTTCTGCATCAGCCTTCTGGAGAGGAAAGGAGAATACAGACATCAAACCCTAAAAATTCATGTAGTCCAGTATAATGACAGTAAATTCTGTCAAGAGAGATCATAATTCAACAATTTGTAGAGAGCAAAGAAGAAATGATTTAAGTTAACCAGTAATAATAAAACGGGTTTCTAGTAGTGTACATACGAGCCATTTCCCCCACAACTGATTCAGTTCCATTGAATCCACATCGACCAAAATGATCACAGATGAGGGTCATAAAGATAAACAACATTATTTTGCTAAAAGCACTACATAGTACAGTGCAAAGGGTAGAACTTAGAAGCAACAAACATCAGTTGAGCTTCTTCACAGCAATAGTACTACAATTTGCAAATTCACAAGGCTTTGAGAATTTCCTCAGCACTTGAGACAGAGAATTGCCCAGCCGATTCAATATTTGCAACCTTCACTTTCAGATCGTCGACAAGGAGAGCATACCTCTGAGAACGGATCCCGAGTCCATGTGCTGAAAGGTCGAGGTCAAGGCCAAGGGCATGAGTGTAAGTTGCACTACCATCAGCAAGAAACTTCACATGCTTGTTGTCCGGGTATTGCTTGGACCATTCTTTCATCACAAAGTGATCATTCACTAACAGCAGAAATAGAAACACATCACAGTCAGAATCCGAAATACGAACTAAATCCAAATAGTGTTTATAACAAGAGGATAGTTACATTACCACTGATACAGATGATTTCAGAGACACCCTTGGACTTCAATTCCTCAGCCTTTTCAATGAATCCAGGCACATGCTTCTGACTACAATGAAGAGATTTACAGAAAATTAGCCAACTTCTCCACTTAAAATCAACACATCAGAATACAACGATTAGAATCAAGAGAATCAAATTTTATTTAACAGCAGTGAAGCTTTAACAACAACAACAAGAATAATCCACTTGACTACTATGGAGTACTAGATTATAAATCAATCAAAATGAACTGTTTAGCGGCGAATAAGCCCCAGTCAAGCAAAATGAAATTGTCTCATAGTAAGTTTATTATTATGATTAATTCGACAAGGAAAAAAAGGATGAGCTTCCTCTAAACTAAGTCACCCCAATCACCTTAAATTAATGTGAGACTATCTCATTCTAGACTTCGTCGATCAAAATAGCTAATCCATATCTAATTTACATTAATATCTTATTTACATAAATAAGTCAGCCCAATCACCTTAAATTAAGGTGAGACCGTCTCATTCTAGACTCGGCAAGCAAAATAGCTACTCCATATATTATTTACATACTAAAATTAGCTACGAAGTATGTTATACAAATCAGCCACGAAATATTAACCGCATAAGCAGGAAGTATAAAATTCATACTAAGAGGAAGTTTAGCTCGGACATCTTGAGTCTTAACACTTATGTTTAAGAAGATATACAAAAACGTGGTAAAGACTAAAGATTTACTGCAAACAATTCTTTTATTTATTGTTCATTCATTTTTATGCAGATCTTTTGATATTACAAGCAGCTTATCAGTTATGTTACTCAATTTAACCTCATATAGTCAAGTCAAATCCTTAACACTCCGCATTCGGCCAAAATAGAGTAATTTTTTTTAACAAAATAGCCAATTTGGACACATACGCATCAGATTAACATCAACTTTGAAAACAAACAAAATCCAAATCAGCTTCCAATTCCAATAAAATAAACCCAAACTCGCTGATCCACATGTTTTTTTTTTTTTTTATTCATTAATCAAAATAAAAGTTTTTACATCTACACATTCACACTATATCATTTACTATTGTATTCATCCAGATCCAAAAATGCTCTTCATTTTTAACAAAATTAAGAAGAAAAAAAAAAATCAAAACCCACAATAAAAAAAACAGCAAAAAAAAAAACGATCAAATATCATAAATCATAAAAAAAGTAAAAACAGAACCGAAAGCGCCGAGAACAGCAAAAATAAAACGGTCAAATGAAAAAACAGAAAAGTCAAAGGAGAGAGAAGGAAATAAACCTGCAAGTAGGAGTAAAAGCGCCGGGAACAGCGAAAATAACGACGGTTTTACCGGCGGCGAGAGAGTGGACGGAAACTTCCTGCCTTTGATTGGTTTCGTCGAGGTAAAACAGCTTTCCGTCGGGAATACTGTCACCAACTGCAATGGGTGCCATTTTTTTTTGTGAATTTCGATGAATTTTTTTAGAGAGGTTGAGGTTTGTTTGGGGTTAAATGTAAATTATGGGGTTTTTATATATATTTATATTTATGTTTGATTATATTTATTGCAACTTCTAACCTTTTTTTTTTTTAGCTACTCCTTAATAAATGGGATAGTTAGCTATTTTTAAATGTTGTATCACGTCCGATTTTGTATTAGGTGGCATTGTGGTAATGTTGCTTCTGTACTTGGTGAGACGGTGTGACCAAATAGTCTATAATTAGGATCCTTTATCTCTCGAGCGTTACAATACTTTCTTCGTTTCAAATTAATTGTCGTTATTTTTTACTTTATCATTATCTAGATAATTAAATGTGTTTGAAAGAAATTATAAAAGTCGACATTTAGGATATTTACATTGAGTTGGATTTATTAGGGGTTAGGTCAAGATTTCAAATAGGTATATGTGACATAAGATCAATGACTATTTTTGGTGTTAGAGAGCCGTAAGGGCGGAGGTGAGAATCGATCTCAGAATCTCCTGATATCGGGAAAGAAGCTTTAACCACTTGAGTCATCCCTCACTCTCATAAGATCAATGACTATGAGTCTATGATAACTAATGGGAAGAGATTTACATGAGAATGATAAAATCAAATAAAATAAGGGATATGTGCGAGGGTTTTGGAAATTTAGGGAAGAATCACTTTATATAAGGAAACAAACCGCTTGATTGACAGAATGTTATCAATGCTCTCTATTGATTGTAAATAGCAACCTCAATTCAACAACTATTTACTGTATTTTATTTTAATTTAGTCCAACAACTTAAGCATTTGTGAGTTTGTTAACATCATATAGAGTTTACCAACACTATTTAGAAGTTTAGCAAAACTAGGATGAGCTTTCCCTTATCATATGAATCCAAAAAAAAAGGTTGAACCTGTCGATGATGTAACACACCCAAATCTCCCTCTACGTAAATACTATATTTATACATATACAAATACCGTAGAGATAGACTTGGGCATATTACCGCCACGTGAAAATTTAAGGCTTAATTAATTACTCAAATGGCAGCGGAAAATAACAAACTTTTATTAATAATAATAAATAACCATAATAACTGTTTCAATTACTTCAATAAAAACTTGTCTAGTCATAAAATAAAATTTAACTCCTAACTATGTGATCCCATCCCGACTCTAGCAAGCGCACGAACAACTCCACACCTGAAATCAAGATTGCTTACCAGTAATGGTAAACAGGGCGAACCAAAACAAAAAGGAAAACAGATTAGCAAAAACGCTAAATACGTATAAGTGCAAGGCATGTAAATATTTTTATTAGGCAAACATGCTTTCGAAATAACCAGTCACATTTAACTTGCCACAAGTCACTTTCAAAATTAGACTATCGAACATTAAATCTTCCAAGGGTAGTAATGTTCATCAATAAAAGCTTTCCAAACCAATAGGTTTCCAATTTATAAACTTTTCAATTTTAAAATATAATTCCAAACCAATTTTCCTCACCTAAGTGTGCACACCCCCCAAGCAAGTTAAACTATACTCGAGGGAAGACCAGATCATACAAATTAAAGCTCATGATCTTACTTAACCAGTCTCGGGTAGAGGGAGAATTAAAATATCAAATACTCAGGCTCATAATGAGCTGCAAATTTTTAAATTAACTCAATCAAGTGATTTATAAATATATAAAACAACTTTTATTAAATCAATCAACACTTTTCCAGATCAAATCTTTAGATCGTAAAATTATATATTTTAACTCATCACCATTAAATATTCATATGCAACATTTATTCAAACAACATTAAAACAAACATTTACCCAAAACATGCATTCAAAATTATATCAAGGACCTAGCCACCTATACGTACCTTGATCACGAGAACAATAAGGTACGACTATTAAACTTGACCACAATCGAGGGACTCCTCCTACACAATTAAAATAACCTTAATTAATATAAGGTTAACAAAACTAGCACAAAACTATAATAGTACTCTATTTGTGCATGAACTACCATTAACTTATAAAACCAAACCTTTTATGATAAATTATTAGTATTATCATAATAATAATAGTATTAGTCTAACATACTAGCTAGTAGGAGTCTAGTATGTAATATGGATATAACTCATACTTTACTTTTGGAGAAAATTATGTACAATAATATAGTTAATAGTAGTAGTGATAAAGTATACATAGCATTATTATGCATAGTATAAAACAATGCATGCAAAGATGTTGGGATTGTAGTAATGATAAAAGATCAGGGGTGCTGCGTAGCACGGCCTTACGGGTAGTGATGATGCTGGTGTCTAGTTGACGAGAGTCGGCAAAGGTTATACGGAGGAGGGTAGTAGGCGGCAAAGATATGAGTAGCAGCTAGGAAAAAGGTGGTCGGTTTGCGGTGTTTGTTTAAGCAAGCAAGCAAGAAAGAAAGAGAGGAAGGAGGAGGGCGTGAGTTAGAGAGTTCTCAAGAGGGTTTTCTGATTTTTGGTGTGAGGAATTTGTGAAGGGTCTATTTATAGTGTTTAAGGCGGTAGTAAGATAGAGTTAAAGGAGGAATGAGATTAGCATAGGAACGTGATAAATTTAAGTTTGTTAAATGAATATGAGTGAAATTTAGTCTAGGTTAATTTATGTGGAAATTAAATGAAAAGATAAGGAGTGAAATAGGATAAGTGTTGATTTGGTAGAAGTAAGGATCAAGATTATCAAGAATTAGCTACTTAAGAAAAGAAACTAATATCACCCAAACTTTAGGCCACATAATTGTACGTAGCATTTTTTTTTTTTAAAATATATGAATATATTAAGAAAGTAATTAATTTGATAGTTAAATCAGTTTATCATTAAAATACAACTATAGAATATTCTAGATAATATCAAAATCGAAATTAGTTGTGAATCATAAGATAATAACTAAGCTAAGGTTGTTAAATATTATTAATTCGGAAATAATATTGTTAAGTTTAAAAGGGCGTACAACGTAAATAAAATATGAACCGACTAAGATACTAAATTAATTTAGAAATATGAAAATAGTTAATTGTTCGAATAATTTGGCGTCAAAATAATTTTGGCTCCAAATTAAATTATATAAGAAATTACTAAAGTTTTTTTTTTTTTAATAAAAATTCGGGGTATTACAGATGACACGTGATATATTCTTGATTAGCAAGCGCAATTGTATGTCTTGATTATCATATGAAACAAAACTAAGATGAGTAACCTACTTGCATTTTTCAAACTTATTTAATAAATGGAATTGTCGGTCATTCGAAAGGATATAAAGGCCGTGTTTGGTAATTAGTAGTTGGCTGATTGGTAAGAGTTGGTTGCATTAGCTGTTTGGACTAGCTGGTTGCATTAGCTGTTTTGCCTAGTTGATTTATAAGAGCTTTTTATGTAGAGTTGTTTGGTAAAATTAGCTTATTATTTGTAATTGTTTGTTAGTTGAACATATGAAATGACAATTTAGGATATTGATTAATTTTTTTTACTTGACCAGGGAAAGAAATTGGGAGGGCAAGAATGTGAATTAGAGTAACTTTTAGGATAAAATTGTCTTTTGACATCCATTACTCAATAAGCTAATCTAAAAAGCTCTATTTTTTAGCTTTATAAATTAGCTTATTTGTCTCAATAAGCTCATTTAAAAAGCTCTTTTACCAAACAACCAAATTAGATGATTTATGTAGTCAAACCTCTAACTTTGTCAAATAAGCTCATTTTTGGTCAAAAATCTAATAACCAAACATGGCCAAAGGTTGAAATGGTGCAATTGTGTAGATAAGAAAATTATACAAGTACAAAAGGTCAAGTGAAGCAAAGAGAAGGTTAGAAATTGTTATATATACACCTGGGTGTATGGTTCACCCAAGAATATTATTTGTTCATTTTAATAATTATTACTCATTTTTTCATCAAATGAGAAAACAAATATTTTTAGATGTACCATACACCCGGATATATATAATAATATATACCATAGGTAATGTAATATAGGCTAGGTTAGTGAAATGTCAGAAGTAGTACTGTAGTAGAAATTGGGCCTTGCTTTCCGGTTTATGAGGGAATGAAACATGGCGAATAATCACATCCAACATTCCAACTCTCATAAAGGGGTTTCTGATTGTTGGGCCTTTTTCTTCCGGTTTTCGTGGAATATCCCACGTTCACAGCCCTTAACTATATGTCCTGTTCTGGGAAGAAACTTACCCCCATCATTCATTCGTTCAATTTTGTCTACTCTTTGTCTGTTTATATACTTCGCTCTATTTTATTATGGAAGGAAAGAAAGGCTATATATAAAGGTAGATGTTTAAAATTGACAAGGAGCTCAAATTCATAAGGTATGTGTTTGTATTTCGTATTTCTTTTTGCGATCTCGTAAGATCATCACATTTGATGTTTTACATAGTTAGGGCTTATTCTTTTCAGCTTATTTTTAGTTTAGTTCAATTCAGTTCCTAATTTCCTTCTGTCATAAAATATTCAGTTTAATTCAGCTCCAATCAGTTCAGTTCAGTTCAGTAAATCAGAACAGACCCTTATAAAAAAAAATAAGATAGTGAATAACAATGATTAGATGTTGTATATATCAAGTTTTAAGGGTAAGGCATTAAATACATTTTAAAATATAAATATTTACATTGGGAGTAAGTAAATACGGATTATTTTTTAAACGGGAACAGTTGCTAAGTAATCAACTATTTGTATTACATGGGAAAAATGTGTAAAACAACACAAACGTAACCTTCTTTCAGAAACGAAGGGAGTAGATATTTCGAGGAATAAAAGAATCAAAATTATACGAATTATAAACTTATTTCACTATAATTTACGTGTGTTAGAAATAAATTAAATTTAACGAATAAATGATCATTTACAAGAATAATACTTTAAAAGTGTGAAAGTATCTAAAACATTTTTTATACTAGTAATTTTATGTTACTCATACATCAGTACTACGAGCCAGTTGTATTAGTGTAGAGTCTGTTGACAAAAAAAATGCAAATGGCATCAGTACGATCGGAAAGTGAAGTGGAAAGAGACAAATACCTCAATTACATATACATACAGGATACAGCATTAAATTCCAATACAAGCAAAAAAAAAAACCACCAAAAAAACCTATAAAAATCATTTCTAAGAACAAAATACTTTGTCATAGGTCAAGCACAACAATCAGCTATATTCTAAATCATATTTTACTTATACTAAAGTACAGAAATCCACCATTGATTTTATGTAATCTTACCAAATATACATCAAGCTCTTAATTAATTTAATTTTAATACACCAAAGGCTTCTTTACTGTCTTCTTTCTGATGCTGACTTGTGCTCTTAAGCATAGCCAACTTTTCTTCATCATCAACCTTCTTTTGTCGCTCTTCAACGGGTCCGTAAGCCCAGCTACAAAACACAAAATACAGTATATTCAAGAAGCAAATTGTTGCTATAAGCCAGTAAAAGTAGTCGTAGTGACCCTTGTTGATGTTGCTCGAAACCCAACTGTCCTTTCCTCCATGCTTTGTAATATCGTTTACCAAATTCAATATTACACTACCTAACAAGCTTGCGATTGCCATCCCAACCCCAAACAGACATGTTGCTATGCTAGACATGCTCTTGGGCATTTCCGAGTAGTAGAACTCTGTTTGTCCGATACCATTGAAGGCCTCAGCTAAGCCGCTGAAGCAATGTTGCACTACTAGCCAAAAGGCGGACATGTGGAGCACTCCTTCAGGATTGTTGGCAAATCCTTGACTGATTGCACGTCGTCGTCTTATGTTTTCCACTGTTCCAGCAACAAACATGGACATGAACGCACAAAATAGCCCAATTCCCATCCTCATTTTCACACCAAGGCGAGCTGGCTTGCCACGGATCTTTGATGCTACTGGAAGGATTACACGATCATATAGAGGAATCCACAGTACTATAACAATGATCAAGAATGTACTGAATGAAGCAGCTGGTACTTCAAAATTAGGGCCTAGGTGTCGATCCATGGTTTTCGCCTGGAGCAGACCAAATGAGCCCAGGTTTGTATGTAAGGACATTATGACCCCAGTTGACCAAATCGGAAGGACTCTGATGAGAGACTTTAGCTCTTCAACTTCTTCCACTGTGCACAGTTTCCATGAGTTTTTGGCTAATCCGTCAGGGCCAATGTCTTGGCTGGGATCTTGAATGATACAAGCTTTGTTCAAGCACCTAATATCAAAAGATTAAAACAGGTAAGATTTAGGTAAAGAAATATAGACCACTCAACATAATATCCTAAAACTATGTAGAATACTATAATTTGGAAAGGTCTAAAACTCGACAAGATAAGAGAGCAAATTGAATATACAAACTTTAAACTAGTAGTAGACTTTTTGCAATTTGAAACAGACCTTAATCTATCACTTGGAACAGCTGTTGTGGAATCCTTCCTCTGATAATACTGCACGCTTGACCCTTGGGGTGGTAGCGTCATTTTTCTGTTTCTGAAAGAAGCAACAGCTGCTTGTACAAGACCGGTTAAAAGACTCTTTTTAACCTTACTGACCACATAGTAAGGAGAAGCGAGGAAGAAGGAAAGGCCCGATAAGAACATGAGAATTGCAGGCAGTCCAAAACCAATCCTCCAACCAAATTTATCTTGAATGTACACGATCACAGTCAAAGCAATCACAACTGAGAGGCATGCACAAGCATAGTACCAACTAAAGAAGGTCTCTAAAACTCTTTTATTCTTGGGATCGTCTCTTCGGTCCACTTGATCGGCACCAAATGCCTGAGAACAAGGCCTCACACCACCAGCACCTATTGACATTAAAAGAAAGGCAAACACTAAGAGGGCATACTGTCCTGCTGTAGGCGATTGGCAATCGTTGGCTAACGGATTGCATGGTGGAGGCTTAGCATGTGGTATTACTGTTGTCAACCATATAAGAATCATCCCCTGCATTAAGGAAATTTTACACACTTAGAATTCCTCAAACAATTTACGTAGCAAGTAGAATTTTCAGCTTTAGTCTCAAATGGATTAGCATAACCGACATCATTTACGGTCATTTGAACATATTTGCATGTATTCAATATTTCTAATACGGAGTACATTTTCATCTCTAATTAATCTCTCGTATCATTTACAGTTACTTTAGTCTGTAGTTCATATCATGTGAATGCAGTTATGCAGTCATGTTTTATTTGTGCAAGTAACTAAAAACCAAAAGTAGAAATTTCCTAATTATTGTTGGGTCCATGGCTCATAATCTCATATTCCCTGTGGTCCAAAATGTTAGTACAATAGTACTATTGATCAAATTTCACACAGCAATATTTGCTAATGCGTAGTTTTTAATTTTTCTATGACACACAAAAAAGTTAGTTTTAAAAAAATCCAAATAATATTTTGAATTTGTGAACACGACATCGATTGAAATAATTATAAAATGACCAATATTGTCTTTAGACCATGAAATAACATACTCCATTGTTCCAAAAAAAAATCATTTCTCCTACAACTCTAGTCCCATTTCAAAGATCAATTTTCATTTGGGTGGTGTCCATCATCTACTAGACACCCAAACTCCTCTAACTTCACCCTATTATCTCTATCTCAATTCCCCTAAAAGCATTAACTTATTTCCACTGATATTTTTTTAAAAAAATTTAATTTCAATAAGCAATACCCCATCACAATTCCTAAACCTTAAAACTGAGCCCACTACAATGTTTGATCACAAAATTCACAAGTAATCTCTTCGTTCATTCTTATCAGTTACGTTTGCTATCATGCACGGACAAAATAAAATGCCTAAAACAAGTTAAACAATCGATCAAATTAGCAAAACAAAATACGCGCATTCAAGTAATCGAGTCACCCTACAATAAAACCCAAAAAAACAATCCAAAAATGTCATAAACTCATAATATAAAATTTTGGCATCATGCATTTGGATGAGATAGCCAAGATCAAATGATTAATCATACAACCAAGCATGCACTAGCACAACCATAATTATGTTAAGAGAAGGGCAACCAAGCCAGGTCATCATGAAATGTGGTCCCAACCAAAAAACCACATCTCCTCATTTTCTTCCTGTTAAATTCTCGACTTGTGAGCCGGTGCAATTATGATACTAAATGGAATCCTACTTAAAGAATATTTCATCATCTTCTTATTAAGCTCTCTTTCCCGAGGTTTCTTCACTAAATACAACAACATTATATCATAATTTAACATAATTTGCACTTTCATTTCTAATTGAGTTCTTCCCATTAATTAATTTCCAGTGCTATTATTCACATTGTTAGCCTGGCATTGCCTTTTATTGTTTACATTACGCGATAATCTTTTTACTAGTTTTTTTTTTTGGATATTGCTATACAGAAGAAGTATATTTCATTAATATTTTTCTCTTTTAGCTTCTTATACATGGCCTTTAAGATTACATATGACATTTACCCTTTTTTAAAAATATTTTTACTTTCAGTTAAGATTATTATTGTACACTTTTTAATGACGAGTGAGCGGTATTGTTTAAAATACGGTATAAAATTCATTTTTATAAATATTCTTATTTTAAATACTCAAAAAGATACAAAGAGACCGTTTCTTCTGATTTTCTCAATTCCTAGGATTCTAATATTACTTTAAATAGAAAGAAGAAAAAGAATGAAGGGAGTGTTTAACTTTTGTGGTCGAAGCTTGTTCATTAGCTAGACTACAATTTTATTCAAATGCCCTTTGCAATACGTCATCCATTTTCAATAAATACTCCATATATCATTTTAAACTTTCACACTATTTATACATTCTCTCTATTACTCCCTAGAATATATGTTAGGCCTTACTTTGTACACTATTTACATGCCCAATTCCGACCACATTTTCAACTCACTTATTTACTTTCAATCACACTTTTTAAATGCCGTATTTAATTAGGACCTATTCTCTTCAACTTATTTTCAATTTAGTTCAGTTTCTAATTTCCTTCTCTCATAAAACATTCAGCTCAGTTCAGTCGAGGAGAACAGGCACTTATAGGATATTTAGGGGAAACCTAAAACTCGACATGTTGCAATAATTGTAATACTAAATTACATAATTGTAATACTAAATTACACTTATTGACATGAAATATACTCTAACTTCATTCATTTGATATGGACTTTTTTATTTACTTATATAGACAAGAACTTAATCATCAAAATTAACCAAAATACATGTCATTGAATATCTTCACCTACAAAGTTCACATCATTGAGTGTTTTTAGTTACCAATTTCATGTCAATTCATTTATACATGCAAGTTCTTTCAAATTCAATGAGCTTAATTTTGCCTGATTTAAAGAAAGAAAAATCGAATAATAAAGAAAAAAAAATTAAAAGAAAAGAAAATTGAACCCCAATAATAACATTCTTAGCTTTTAATATTTGGAGTTTTGCTAATTAATTGATTAGACCATCAAACAAAATAATTTTATGTAATATCCCACAAAGATAATGAAAGAAATTGAGGGGACAACTAGGTGGAAAAAGGTTCAAAAGGATGCAAAAAGATGTTAATTATTTAGGACAAAAACCACGGACCCCCTTAGGCGTACATACCATGTGAACATTAGCCATCAAATTTTTATTTTCATTTTATAAAAAATAAAATTTTAAAAAACAAAGTCAAATAATTGTGACTTATAGTAGTGTGGACCTTGCTGACTACAAAATGCATTAAACAAAACAATATCATGTGCTTTGACAACTATCAACGTTAATTACTTACTTCTTTAATTTTTCTCTTTTAACTCCCTTAATCCTTTCTTCATTTCTAGCAAATGTACAAGAGAAGGCCCCTCTAACGAACAACGTAAGCATTATTGACAATAATGACATTCCGTGCTCATTATTAGTTGCCTGACTGTTGGACAATTAGTCGGACTCTACAATTAAAAGAAAGGAGTAGGAGTAGGAGTAGAATGAATTACCAAGAGACTGATGATGGAACCAATACCAATGGTAAGAAAACGCCCAAGATAAGAATCGGCAACAAATGCACCAATTAGAGGAAAGAAATTTGTAGCAGCTGACCAAAAAAACAGCAAATTCTGGCCTTTTGCTAAACTCATCTTGTAATCCTTCATCAAATATAGTATCATATTTGGTGTCAACCCATAACTTGCTACCTTCTCAAATGACTCATTTGCTGCCATAATTAACCCAACATTATGTTAATTGATTAGTTAACTTTTCTTAATTGTTTTTGCTAATTAAAAGTAACCCAGTAAAATTAAAGAAAAACCCAGAAAATTGAGCTAATTTAATTGAGTTTACCTATGATAAATGGCATAGTAATGAAACCACCCTTTTTCCTTTTAGAAGGATCTTGTTCTTCATCTTCTTCATTTTGGTGATGACCATTAATCTTCCTTTCTTCATCACTTGATGACTCCATTTTTGGGAGGAGAGAGAAATTCTAGAGAGAGAAACTTGGAAGAGAAGAGTTGGAAAGTTGCTGGGTAGACCAACTGCTCTGCTCAAGTATTTAAATATGTTGGATTTTTATTTTTTTTGGAATGGGGGTATATTTATTTTTATTTTTTCAATTTTTGATTTTTGATATTAAATTAATTTGTTTTTTGAAAAATAAAAAAATAAATACCCATCATATATTAGAGTGGTGGGGGGAAGTCTGTTCTGGCAGATTTCACACTGACAAAAGGGGTGGCAGTGGAGAAGAAATTGGAAAATAAAAAAAGTAAGTTGATCAAAACATATGTTGCGTGTCCAATCTTATAAGTAATCACTCTGTCTATAATCATACATGCATGTTTGTACAGTATATATGCCCCTCTTGTTAAAGATTAAAGATGACATTGGATCGAGACCATTGCAATCCATATATAAACATGATTGATCGAGGTCAAATTAGTCATATATGGTTCTTGTTTGTGTTAATCCATGTCATGAATAGTGAGTCACTTGTTTATACTACGTACAAGCATCATGATAATTTAGATACGGCAAAAAAAAAAGGGTAATCTGTGGCACGAATGATCCAATACCTTAGATCACCATGTTAAAGGTTATATATAATATGACATAACACGTGACTAATAGGTCAGACATAGTTAATCACAAGACAAGCAAGTTTTAAACAAGGCACGACACGAAACGTTATAGAGCCATTTTGAGACTCTACCGGTCCACTCAAGGTGAGCGGGCTAATCTGAATGACAGATTATCTCATAGGATATGAAACCCGGCCAAGTTGAGGTTCATATTTGTCTCTGATAAAAAAAAAATTAAAAATTAAAATTAAAATTAAAATTAAAAATTGTCTATATACATGCATCATTCTTTTTCAATAAAAAGAAATTAAAAAATTAGAGTTTAGACTATATATACGTAATACATGAATCTAATATTGCATATACTATGATTTTAATTTTTATTAAATATAGGGTTTTGTGGTTTATTGGCAGATCTTCCCATGTGTTACGGTCTAAAGTTAGAATATATAATCATACTCATATTCGCTTTAGTAATAGAGTATAAAGTAAGAAACTAATTATTGACTTATTATAAAAATAAGTAGTTTCATATGCCAAAGAGTAGTGGCTTTGTAATGATTTTGAATGTTAGTTTATTGAGACCTTTACAGAACTATGCTACCATAAAAGCCCTAAGATTGTTCTATTTTAGTTATTTGATTATTCATTCAATTAATTAAGGTGGCTTAGTTGATATATTATAAAGTAAGACGAACTCATAAATTATTGGAAGATTGAGATTAATTAGTAGCTCTAAGCTACGGAGTAGCTTTTTGTTGAAAAAGACAGCTTATGATTTTTCTAAAGGGTGAGGACTGAGGACTCATTTCATACTTTGAAAACAAAAGGTCTTTATTTAGTTTGAACTTTGAAGCTAGTATTTACATTGATACGGTGATATCCAATTGAATGTTACAACTCTTACAAGTCCATCAATTTGCACTATTTGGGACCAAATAAAGATTATTAAATAACCAAATACTGGTATAAATTAAATTCTTGATTAAGACGAACTTTCATTAAATTTTGTAAAATGAGTTAAAGTTACCTTAAAAGTATTTAAAGTTACCCTTATATACTTCAAAAATTATCATTTTCCTAACATAAACTTTACCCTTAAAACACTTATAATCTGCTTTATTACATACTAATTTTGTGCCCCATGCGATGCTTGGATTGTTTATTCAATTTTAAGATAAATTTTTAATCTATATATCAAATTTTAAAATATAACATTGATACAACATTATTTAGGAATTGATGTGCTTTTGTGATGATTTGCTATGTAGTAGGCATGTAATGACATAATGTTGGTGCCTTAGTGAAAATGTTCGATTTAATTCATTAAAAAAAAATAACAAAAAAAAAATTAAATAAAATAAATGTTCAAAGCCTGTTGGATTGACCCGAAACCCAAAACTTTGGGCAAGGGTTAAACATTTCTTGACTCGTAATCTTAAGTGACCCGATCCGAGATGACTCATGACCCGACCCTAATTGACAGGTCTACATAGTAATAAAATTCTATTAGATTGTGAAGTATATTATTTTAACCGATTAGTAAATATTATAAATGGATGTTTTACGCTTTGAACTACTTACTTCGCTCCAAAAAATATTATGATATAAAAAATAATTTATAAGATAGTTTTTGAGAATTATAATCTAATAATTTTTTTGAATAAAATTATAATTCAATTAGTACATCTGAAATATTGGTATTTTATCGAAAATTAAACTCTAAACTAACAATTTTATCCTAAAATTTTATCCAAATAGAATTCTAAACTAACTTTTTTAATCTTATGAAGTCTATTTAAATCTATCCAACGTGGCGCAACACTTGGCGAAAAGTTGGAATGCCAAGTGTCGTAATGTCGTAACCTGGCTAAAAGTTTAGCTTTATATATTAGCTATATGATATGATATGATATGATATCCATTAGAAATTATATACATTAAAATATTAGATTAATCATATTAGCTTCATAACATATATCCATTAGAAATTACACATTAAAAAATTATCAAACTCATTACTCTTCCTTAAATAAAGAAATTAAAGTTACCATAAAAACTATTAATGTTACCCTCAAATTAACCGTCTTACAATAAAATTAATTGTAAATCTGCCTTACTATAGGTAGACTTTTTATATTGATGCATGTTTTCATCGGAAGTTGTTTGATTATATTCATCAAGCTCGATTATTAACTAAAAGCTTGATCAGCCAATTAGACGAATTAGCAACACTAGTATTAACCCTAAACTTGAAAATTTAAAACGGAGCAATTAATTACCAATTTGGTTAATTGGCCGATCTAGAGTTTGAAGGCCTAGTATAGGGTGCAACATTCCTTCTAGTACTCTCTAACAGTGCATGACATGGTGTGCATTTACACTGAAACATTTACCTACTGCTCGAATTTCTATATGACAATAAATACCAAGAAGAATCCCGTAATTTCATGCTTCATGCAAAGCAATTGCAAGTAACATCAAATCGACAAATCCTTTGCTACAAGCAAACAATTTTGGCTCAACCTTATGTGTGAACATCACCCATAAAATCATCCTTTTTCTAAGCCACAAACATTAAATTACTGATATAATTATTTAAGCCTTTTCTATATGACTTTATATAACAATAGTACGTAGTATGGCCATATTATTTATATCTAACATTTTGACCAACAAAATATAGAAACGAAAAGCATATTGTATAAAATAAATGGACAAGTGCAATGTCGACAAATGAATGTCTTTTTCATATTTTTGGCCTTAATGTCTACCTTCTCTTTTAACACTTTCATTTTCTTCTTCCTTTCTTTCTCATTTGATAAGACTGGTCACCAATTGTATACAAAAGCTATAACTGCATGATTAACAATTAGTAAGTTTGTGACTAGTCTAATTCAGTTAAATAATGTATATGCACCTTATTAGAGTGGGTTTAAGCTGATTATGTAATTTTGTTGATGAAACATAGCTTATTGCCCGATGTATAGTCATACAATCGAGCATGGACTCGCCTATTAAAACATCCAACACTACACGGTTATAATATGTCTAAACACTACACAATGATTTTTGTTAAATACATGTTCATTGTTTCTCAAAGATATATATGCAACTGATTAAGGGTCTGTTCACTTCAGCTTAATTTCAGTTCAGTTCAGTTCACTTCAGCTCCAATCAGTTCAGTTCAGCTCTTAATTCTTCTCTCATAAAATATTCATTTCAGCTCAGTTCAGCTCCAATCAGTTCAGTTCAGTTCAGTAAATGTGAACAAGCCCTAACTGAACATTATAGTTTTCACTAACTCTAATTAATTGGCTTAAAAGTTATAACAAATTTATTATAATGCTCTTAAAATGATAAAAATCAATATTACATTAAAAAGTACTCGTATCATATTAATTCATGTTAAATAAAACTAATCCCACGTTAATAATTTTTAATTTGCCACTAAATAGTGGACAAGCGGACCAAACATATATGGAATGTGACACTTAGCTTGCAACCTCTAGCTGATCACCTAAAGAAGGTAGTTCCTCACTTCCTACACGCAAATTCTCTCGTGGTTTATCCATCCAGTATGATAACCAATATAAATCATCGTTGTAAACTTGTAAAGCTGAAATATTTAAGTGTAAAGTTACGTCAAATAATCAAAACCAATATTTCAAACTTTATAGTTTTCAATGTGTTTAAAAATTAAAATATTCTTATAAAATGAGATTATATCAAATGAGATAGGTTTTTCTTAAATTTGTTTGATTAAAAAAATGATAATTACATTGTCAACACACAAATTTTAAGCATTAATATCAATAAAATAACAAAATTGGATTATTCATTCAGAACTTGTTTTCTTCTTCAGATTGTTGCCGTTGTATGATTTTAATAAATACTACTTTCATTAAATGTTATGTGCAACTTTGAAATATTTTATATCTCACAAATAATATCCCAAAATTGCACATAACATTTAACGAATGCAGTATAATATTTGTTTTGAATTTTTATTCACCCATTCAAATTTGATGAGTAGTATTTATTATCCAACCTATTCAGATTTGATGACTCTTCGCCCCCATTCTTCATTCCCTTGTGAAATTAGGGTACGCAGAAATGTCTTATAAATTATGGACAATGATTGTGTATAAGTTGGTTTTAAGTTGTCCCATTTTTATTTGCTTTATTTTGGTGAATGCACAACGAAATCAAATGATTGACAAAATGAGATACTAATAAGGCAACCTGATAACTTACACGAACACACTTATTCAGGTTGGTAGCGAATCGAAGAGGTAGAGATTGAAAAATATGAATTATAAGATAAATAAAGGCAAGATAATATTAACAAAGTGTGACACACCATATTTAGGAAAAATCCTTAATAGAGACCCGAAAAAAAAATTCCACAACGACAAGCACGTACTCAAAATAATCATGTACAAGATACCCTAAAATATTTGTGGATTATATACAAGGAGGTCGGGTTTCTCCACAAAAAAAAAAAAAAAAAAAAAAAAAAAAAAAAAAATCAAGGAGGTCGGGTAGAAAGGTAAAAAAGACTTGTGTATAGGTATGTATACCTTGATTGGATTCCCATGACGTATGGGCGGATGTTAAAAGAAATGACTTAAATATTTGGGCGTTTAACTTAATTTCAGTTCAGTTTATTCCTAATTTACTTCTCATAAACAATTCAGTTTAATTTAGCTCAATTCAGTAAATCAAAATAGGCCCTTCATAACACCCTTCATCATTCGTGTATCCATAATATTCTTATATTTTAATTGCTTCTCATGTCAAGAATCTATAGAGCATTCAAGACTTTCAAGTATATAATTCTAGAAAAATCATGAACTAGATTTTCCCGAAAGCTTCTAGAACATGCATAAATACTCCACCAAAATAATGGGTTTATAAATTTGGGCAACACTCCAACACCCCCACATTTTGTATTCTCTTTTGACCGACCGTCTTTTGTAACTTGTGAGTATTGTAAGGAAAAACTTAAGGGCATGTTCCGATTTACTGAAAACAATTGAAGTGAATTAAACTGAGTTGATTGAGATTGAACTGAACTGAGTTGAAATGAATTATTTATGAGAGAAGGAAATTAGAAACTGAAATGATTGGAGATGAACTAAAATGAACTGTAACTGAATTGAAATTAAGTTGAACAAAACAGACCCTTAATTTATTTTATTAAAATTCTAATTTAAAATCGATAATAATAATTGAATCATACTTAGTATAGTGACAAATATAATGAATAAATGAAACAGATCAACTAAAAGAACTGTGAAAATATTATTGTTTCACATCTCAATTATTGGAGTATAGACAGACCAAAAGTAATACGAGTAAATTATTGCATTCAAAGAAGATAAGGAGTGAATTCGTACGTAAAAAGTGGGCTAAAACCCAAGTGAGAAGAACAAACACATGCGGTAAGGTCATACGCTAGCCAAGTCCACAATAGCAGTGTTACGTGCTTTTCGTCAAACATTTGACTACAATCTTGCCTCGTTTTACTACAAACTCTACTATACTCTTAGACGATCATCATTCATGGTATAAATATTTATGCCATACCTCTCTCTCTACCACTTTCTCACTCCTACACATCATTTATACTACAATACAGTATACTTTCTCTAAAAATCATTCCATCTATAATATAAAAAAAGTTTACCACCACATTTTTCTCTATCCTATATGTATTAATAAAGCAATTAATTTAATTATAATTATATCATTTTATTATTGAAAATAACTAATTAATATTTGAAAGTTAATTTAAAATAAGCAATTCAGGTAATAAAAAGCGAATTCGAAAAAATTATAAAACTACTCCCTCCGTCCCCAATTACTCGCAACGGTTTGACTTTTTGCACTATTCACACATCTCCCTTTGACCATCTTTTTTAACTATTATATGAAAGTCAATGTAATCATGTAAGATATTGTTGGATCTATTCTAATATATAGTTTCTTAATATAAAATTTTTATAACTTATATAAATATATAATAAAAGTTATCAATGGTCAAACATGAACATCGACAAGCGTATCCAGTCAAAATGTTGCAAGTAAATTGGGATAGAGGGAGTATATCAATATAAGTGTTTTATATGTAGGTCTTGAAAAATTATGAACAATAGTAATTTTTTCATAATTTTTTACTTTATATTTTTTTCTTAAAATGCAATTGAAAATAAATAAATAAAAGATACATGATAACCAGGTCACATGGCGTGACCTGGTTGGTTCATGTTTCACCGGAACAAAAGCAAATGTTTATCATGGGATGGTATATACCATCATATGGTATAGTTTTATACCACCAATATTTTAAAAATTTACAGATTTTTGATGAGTTTTTACGCTGTGGTATAAAATTATAGTACGAGTGTTGATGCTCTTACAACATTTTTCTACAAAGGTTACACTTCTAATTATACTTTTTCTTTACAAAATTCGTTATACTTTATTCGTTTAGAAAAAATACTATACAAAAGTACAAAATTTATTACGAGTTAAGAAACCTATAAAGATGATACTTGTATATGTAATGCAAATATACAATGAAAGTAGGAAATTACATCAATAGTGTGATTTTAGTTTTGATGTCAATTAAACTAATACGTACTACGCTTGTCAAAAAAAAAAAAAAAAAAAAAAACTAATACATACTACGTAGTACTATTTACTATGATTTATTTTAGATAATTAACTTACTTTAAACAACATAAAATCAAACAAAATAATTTAGATAATATAATACAAAGTAATATAGTACTCCCTCAGTACGTCTTTTTATTATAGTCTAATTTCTAACATTTATTACTCACATAATAAAGAGAAATATGACTCTAATAAAAGGACGACGGAGGCAGTACATTTAAATATATATTCATACATCGTACGTTGTCACAGACTAGCTTAAGTTGTTAAACTGAAACATTTAGAATCGTTCAATTCAGGGCCGGCTCCGATAATTCGAAGGCCCTGTTATAATTAAAAAAATTAGGCCTCTAATAATTTTTAAAGAACCATTTTTAAATAAAGGTAAAAAGTATTATTATTTTTATTAATATACTTCAAAAAAAAAAAAAAAAAAAAGGCAAAGACCATAGCTCCAAGTCTATGAACTCTAATGAAAGAATTCTTGGCCAAAGAACTTGTGGATTGAACTGAATTACAATTGTAATTTATTTATTTTTGTGCAAAGATTCTAATTGACTAATTGTTTGTGGGTATGAAAGTACTTAATACTGGTATAATATGAAAATAAATTGGCAGTTAATGTGAATCGAAATCGGATATTTTAATTGAGGATAAATTGTTGCTTAAAGTTTGCCTAAAAAATAGTGGTAGTTGGGTACAATTAAGGGAATTAGACATTTAAAAGAGATAAAAAAAAAAAAAAATGAGTGTTTAATTTTAATTGGAAATTTAAAAACTAAAATAAAAGACTTAAATTTGGAGAAGAAATAATCTGAAGAGTTTGGATATGATTTTGGAAATGGTAACCTTATTTTACGGGAATATGATAAAGATGAGATATTTACCCTTTTTTTTTAATTTTTTTTTTTTAACTTGAACCAACGAAAATTTGGACCCTCAATTTTAGGGGTCCTGTTTTCTGTATCATAAAAAAAACATGCTCTAAGACGGGCCTGTTTCAATTCTTACAATTGGTGAGAAACATCTCTTTACTTTTTTTCTTCAATAAAGAAAGAAGCCTCTAACCCTTATTTAAACTTTTTAGAATTCCATTCCATGAGAACTAAGCATTTTAAGATACTCTGTAAATCATTTCCTTGATAAAGCGATATGACTTTATACCAAACCTGTTTACTAACGACCTAATAAGAATAATAAAACAAAAATAAAGAAATTTCAAAAACTTAATCAAAATATAAGGCCACTTTCTAGATTAGATTTTGACAGCAAAAGAAAAAGCAAATTAATCACACAATAAACAAAAAAAAGACAGAATTGATTGTAGACAAAAGCTGGTAAATTAGATGGATGTTTTTCAAAATATTCAACTGCCTAATCTTTATTGAAATTCACTGCAAAATTGTTAACCTTACAAATTGTCTGCTTTCAAATTCTCCAGGCTTAATAAGCCGGCAGTATGTTAACGTTGGGCCCTAAGTCCTTTTGTGGGTTTGTACATACGTGGGTGTGGATTTTTGTGTTTCTATGTGCCAATTGATGCCCACTTTCGTGAGGAGGATATTAACGTAGACATGTAATGATTTTTCAAAACGTCGTATCGATTGATATTATTAATATTTTGATTTACCCTTACCTCTTTTCTAATTTCTCTGTCTTATTGATTAACACATATTGATTTTTTAACTTTATGTTATATGATGGAAGAAAATGTGTTAACTAAAAAGAAATTAAGAAAATATAAGTTAAAATACCCTTTTAATTATCTACCATTAAATAACTACGAAGTATTTTATCCGTTTTTTTTATAGTTGTATTGTTTGGAGGCTCGGAGCATTACGTTTATCAATATACAACTTATTACATTTCCTTAAAAAAAGAAAAAAAAAAAAGAATTATACAACTTATTACATCAACCGTGTCAAAAATTAACTTTTATCAATAATAGTAAAAAGTTTAATCATATTTTTAGTATATAAATTGAGACGAATCTACTCCGTAACAATATTTCATGACACTAATTTTTTTTTTCTTACGTATAAATTTCAACATATGGTCAATGATAATGTGCCAAATAGTATTAAAATCAAGATGGCGAAATTATAGAAAGTTAATTTCTACAAATTTTAGTTAATTAACATTAAATTTGAAAATCAAGATGGCGAAATTATAGAAAGTTAATTTCTACAAATTTTAGTTAATTAACATTAAATTTGACCATGTTAAGTGTTTTAGTCGGACCATCTAACCCGACACCTACGAATCTACTTTTTTTTTTTTTTTTTTTTTTTTTTTTTTTTTTTTTTTTTTTTTTGAGAGGAGGGTAGTAAACTAGTTAGACTACCGCTTATCCTTGAAGTTCAACAAATTAGCGGTGCTAAGATAAGATTAAAAACAAATGTTAAATCAGAAAGTGATAAGGTAAGATCAATTTATTGGATTTGATGAAATAAACAAATTGAGAAGTATCTCTATAACCTATTGTATATGTAATTACATGATAATAATAAGTTTGATTGATTAGCAAATACTCCGAAGTTTTGTATGTTGTTCAACTTTCGAATAAAATAATGCAATCAAAATATCTCACTATTCATTGGAAAAGGAACACTTTTTTTTTTTTAGAAAAAAAATAAAAATTTATTGTACTTGGTAGATTGTTAAGTAGAATAACAAAGGAGATATCACAATCCTTGAAACACCCCCTTTAGTCATTAATATTCAAGTGCTCCAAAACATTCTTTATCTTATAATCCTTGAGTATCTTTGTAGACCCCTAATCATATCCTCCAAGCTGGCTCCAAAAGTTTTGCTTGGTGAAGATATAAACCCAATTGAAACGCGTTGAGTTTATATTGCTACTATTTACTAATTACAATGAAAGATGTATGTTAAAGGAATGTACAAAAATAGTTGAACATCTATTATTTTTATTACTCTTTAGTTTACTATAAAGTTCTTGTATGAGTTTTAGGCAAGATAGTCTTATTTTTGGTACTTTAATTGGTAGTAGATTTCTAGCATAAACATTTACTTCAAGTAGTAGTGTGTGTGGTTGTCACATACTCACAATAGCTAATATTAGCCTTTCATACCATATGTACTAGATCATCATTTCCCTACATAATCTCGTGTCAAGTGTAAGATACAAAAATCAGCAAAATATATAGTAATATAAAAATTCCAGACCTTTAGACTTTAGTCCATAATAGGTAAAGGTCTTTCCCACACAAACTCAACCAATTCTCACTGATTTTACAAAGCAAAAGAAAACAATAAATTATCCCTATTGTTTCTGGAACACAAATCTCTTAATAATATGGGGAGTATATTGGGGTAATCTTACCCTCGTTATCCTAATGAAAGCAATTGAAATGTGCCCTCCTAAGCGAGTTTGGGACTTAGAAGTCTCGAGTTGATCAGCCTAAATTCGTAATTAGTGATATATTATGAAGTTGTTTTGGAATAATGATCGACTTCCCTCCTAAGAAGGATATTTTCGTCATTTCATTAGACACTGGGCTAGAAATTGGACAAGGTCCAAACACAACTAATGATTAGGGCAATGGTTTCTAAGGATTCATTATATGAGCGAGATAGTATATACAACCCTTTAAATCTGTAATGAAGGGGGCTACCCTTCATCCAATTATTTCTAAATATAGCTAATATTACTTGTATACTCAAAGATTTATAAATAGAATTGAATAAATTAAATACAATACATGGGCAAAATCACTACTAAAAAGGGAAAATTGGAAGAGAAGCAGCATATGAATGATCCTCCAACTCCCTCCCTTTGCGGTAACATTACAAATGGTATAGCTCATGACTTTAGAACATCCCACATGCTTTGCATATGCTTCATAGCTGTTTATCACTTAACTTTGGTTGCAAATACTTTTTATGCTATTACAATCATCGATTAATTTTATCACTTTTCAGTCTTTTCCAAAGAGAGTTTGACATTACAAGAGCTTAGCCAGTGGAGCCCTTCCAATTCTTTTCCAACTACCAAGAAACATATACTAATAACTTGATTAGTACATGCAAAGATTGATCTTTTCTCATTTATTGCACTCCGACTCTTTATTTCACCTTAATTATGTGTGTCAGATACTTAATATGATCAGTGTGACACTTGTACACTTTATATTTGACTAAAACATGCAAAATGTTCATAAAATTACCATCATGTCTATATTAATTGTTGAACGCGTGCTTGGCACTTACATCAGAATCTGAGTATACGATAATCTATGTCCCTACACTTTTAGATACTCTGTATTTTTCATCATCATCATATCACCAACTAAGAAAGTGACATTCCACAAATAGTACCTTTAACCATCTTATCCAAAGACTCATCCAATTAAGTGACATTGTGGGTTTATGCTATGTACATATATTACTAGTATAATATACAATTTGCATGTTTGCTTCCTTTTCCTTCAAAAAAGTAAGAAAGAAAAAGAATTGAGTTGAAAAAAAGGGAATCAACAAAGATATGGGACCAAAATAACACTTTTTTGGTTGTCAGGGAATATACAAGATCTGCTGCATAATAAATCGTCAAATAAAATGAAATTTAACAAAATACAATGAACTCTTCGCTTGCTACATGCAATAATCTAAGATTATTGGATATTTGGATTGAAGATTAAGAGTTCAATAGTACAACTTCTACTTTCTAACGGACAAATAGATCGAAGGTGTTGATTCGATCTCACGACTCACCTCCTATAACATCGTGGTTGGATGTAATTGTGTCATAGATTTCGTTTCATATCTATGCCCTAATTCTTCTTATAACTATGAAGGTTATGCAGTCATTTTTAAATGTTTGTTAGTTATCTCCATATTTCTCAAATTAATCATTAAAATTATACTCTGTAAAACTGTAAGTAGTAGTGCTATGTCCTTTTTCTTTTACTTATAGCACAATCTTGAGATATGTACTTTTAATTTAAGAGGTCAGTAGAAAAGAGAGAGAGAGAGAGAGAGAGAGAGAGAGAGAGAGAGAGAGAGAGAGAGAGAGAGAAAACTTGATCAAAATAACATCAACAGAGGATATAGGTTCAATCAACTTATTTAGATTTTTTCTTCAAAAGAGCATGTTATGAGGCTGTGTTGAAGTAAAAGAAAATGAAGTATGAAACTAAAGTAGAAAGCTGCACGTACAATGATTCAAGTCATACATGGAATATTTCACTTAAAGTGGTTTTTTTTTATTTTTTAATTTAAAGCTTATTTATTCAATCATATTATTTAAAAAACAAAAATTAAAGTAAAATTCGGATGAGAAGAACATTACTCAATTCTAATTTTAACTTTTAAGTGAGTTTAGACATTCACCCCATTATAAATAGCACCTTAGTTGTAATGGGCCAAACATAAGCCTTTTGTAAGAAGTTCTTGAAATATTTGCATTGGGCCTTTTTTTAAAAAATTGAACTTGTTTTAAGAGAATATTATTATTTTAAGGTGTAAAGAACAAGATCTAATAGTAATTTACCCTTTGTCTCAAAATACTAGCCTAGTTTTCAATTTTGGATGTTTCAAACTAGTTGTTATCACTCTTCTATAAATCTGTACCATTTGCTCATGAAGCAAATAATTTTATAAGAGGATGTATCAATTAAAAAGAGGTATCATTAAATCTTGTAACGTGTTGTCCAATAAAAAAAAAAAGATAAGTGATGGCTCAATCCTAATACAAAAGGCACAAATTTTATTGAAGTACAATCAATTTAAAGGAACAAATTGATCACCATTACATGCTATTGCATGCATCATAAGACCATTTATTATCATGATATATAGCATACTAGTACAGCACCCAAGAATCCGTTGAGACGACAGATCATACAGATAGAAGTTTGGCAACAGCAAACATGTTTGTAGAGCCATATAAGATACCGTATGTTACTGCCAGAGAGAAACACTAGTCTTCATCAACCATCTGCCTTGCACCATTCCCCTAAGGTCGGAGTTGCTACCCCAATGTTTTTCATGTCGAAGATGTTGGCTGGTTGAAGGGTACAAGCAATTAGTCACAAGCCATAGTTAACAGAACATAATGATCCTTAGCTACAATCCACGATCCACCAAGGCTCTATTGCAAAAGATAACTAAACCAAAATCTGTCATCAGTATGGTTTCAGCACATAACACCAACCCCCCCCCCCCCCCCCCCCCTCCCCCAACAAAGGAAAATATCTAAAGCACTCATGAAAGCTATATCATTTCAGATCAAGGGTCTTACAGGAAGAACTTCACTGCTATTGGTGGGGTAAGGTAGCATAAAAGTACAACCAAACTGCTACCCTACATGGTTGTGAACGACAACTCTTGCCCTCGTTCTAGTTCTATAGAACCATATCACTAACAGATTTATACAATTGGACCCAAAAGAGAATAAAGAACTTCGCATAGAAAAAACAAGCAAACAACATACATGAATCACGATATCAACCTACATATTCTCTGATTAAAACAATGATTAGTGACTTAGTATTTGGTTTTATTTATTATTCTCACCATCGTGAACTTCAGGAGTTTTAGCAGCTGTGGCATCGACAATGACAGAGACAGAAGGGTAATCCAACGCTACTGCATCAAAGACTGTCTGTCTAATGCAATTAGGAGTTTGAATTCCTGTACAGATATACGGTCAAAAGCTTCAAAACTGTTTACTCAGAGAATTTGTTGAAAATCTAAATCAAAACATTATGTTCAATTTTCACTTACCAACAAATACCAAGCTATCAATTCCAGAAGTTAGCAGAAATGAATGAAGGTTCGTAGCAAAAAAACCACTCATTCGTGTCTTAACCAACTTATAATCCCCTTTGTGTATCTCAAGTCCTTCAACAAGCTCAGCACCTTCATGTCCTTTTACAGTGGGTCCCCCCTTATCACTATACAAGTGCCTTCTGAAGAGTTCAACATCTCTCCCCAATGCGTCATGCTCCCGAACAATCTGTAAGCCAACAATTTTCTAGTCAGGTGTTACAAATTACATCCTAGAAAATTGTTGCCTTGCAGATTGTACTTGTTCAACTCAATCTTTTACAATCTGCAAGCCAACAATTTTTTTTTTTAATTTTTTTGGAACCAATTACATCCTAAGTACTTGTTCAACTCAATCTTTTAGAAAAATTAGAAAAATTAAAAAAAAATAAATAAAAAAATGCTTTAAACAAGGTTGGCAATAGTGTAATCCTTTCTCATAAAGTGTAAGAATCAAAACAATTCATTGTTTTAACACTCGACATGCTTAAACTTATTGTGCCCGTCCTTAAAGTAAGACATATTGAGTGGGCAACTGATCAATAGAAACTAATTTCTCTTAAACAGCTCCAAGTTTTATCATAGTTCCTTTCCAGAGTTCCTTGAAACAAGTCATATCAAGGCATCATCATTCATTGATCCTCAGTCATCCACTCATTGCAATTCATCGCAAACACCAACTTTCAGCCAAACCCATATGGCCTATGGCCATAAGCTAACTAGCTGTTTGATTCACCGACATGTTACAAAGAGTAGTGCAGAAATTTACGACGCAAACAAGGTATAGCTTCTGACATGCTGATCTCTAACCCCTAGCCCTGAATGTCCTGTTCTGTCAGACTAGCATCAAAAGGGAAATACTACATTGTAGTGCTTCATCTGATGCATAATTTTATACGGAGTAAGAAACAAAAATTAATGAACTATGCCCAAAATTTACTTATCATCCGATCATCATTCTTCCACTTGGAATTATATTCATAGCAGTAGGCATCACTAGCTTAGAAATATACACAGCTTTAATTTCCTAAAGTTTGACTAACCATCAATTACAGCTTACAAACCAACTTTAAAAATCACAAGACTACATGAGATAACTATTCTCAAGTAAGTTTTCTTTAATTTACTCTTTAATCAGGCTATCCCGACTTTTCATTTCACCTCAAATACTCGAGTTTCTGATGCGGGAATGACATTTAGACACTATATTTTGGAACAAAATCAAGCAAATTTTGCATAAGATGGCCAAGTCTGAGTAACACAACCACTTTATTCCTACCTTCTCAAACAATTCCAAATCAACCACCATATCCCCAGACCCCAGCAAATAAAAAAAAATAAAATAAAAATCACATTATTCATGTATCCCTTTCTCTGACAATTTCATATCAACAACAATTGGTAAATCTCAGCAAATATCCAAAAAATTAGAAATTTCATAAAAGCAGAAGATTAATTGATACCCAAACTACAAGCATGCCACGTTCTCTAGCAACTTCAACAGCTTTTATCACATTCGGAACGATTGCAGCAGCACCATCAACCAGCAACGGCGCACCAGGCAATACGAAATCATTCTGTTCATAATAATTCAATCTCAAAATTCAATAACCATTTTTAAATTTGAGAGAAAACCCAGGTTGAATTCTAACAAAGAAGAAAAGGGTCGAGAAAAAAAATTGAAAATTGGTGGGAAAACTTACTTGCATATCGATGACAAGAAGAGCTGTTTTCTTCCATTTTTCAGCCATTTTTTGTTGCAATATCCTGCTGCGTTTTGTCTCTCAGACGAATTTACAAATAGATGGTGTGCAAGAGTTAGTCACCAAAGTGTTCACGACAGAGAGTACAAAAAAAAATTTTAGTGCATTTTTTTTTTTTATTTTATTTTTTTTATTATCGTGACCATGATTGCTAGCTGCCTCGTAGTAAAGTAGAAGTCATTTTTATTACTATTGGGAGGACATATAAAATTAATGAATTATTAATCGGATTGTTCGGATTAGGTTTAGGTCATGTTCAAGAATTGTTCGGATTAGTTTTGATTTTGAGTCAAATCATTTACAAATATAAGTATGGAGTATATTTATTATGATAAATTAATCCTTATAGGAGTATTGGTTGTCCGATCAATTTGGAGCATTCGAATTGACTAGCATCAAAATCGGGTTAAGTGATTTAAATAGGAGGCTTGGATGGAAGCATGGAAGTCACTTATTAGATGATATTGCAGCACGAAATAGGCCTAAACATCTTACATAAGTACAATACAGCAAATGTGGAGGTTTATACTTTTTTATATTGGAACAAGTATATTGTTCATGACTAATCATATTTGTAACAAAAATATGTTAAGTGCATTATTACCATATTATGTGCTGCTTTTGTCCCTTAAAAATTGCTCTTTATATTAAAAATAGACGTCCTTAAACAATTGCATCATACCATATATGTCCATATGCAAGAAATTCTTCATTTCATAAATTCAAATACAAAGGGGCCAGACCGTTATGAGCTTCATTGAAGATCCTTCTTGTTGATACTTGATACATGGCCTTCTTCAATGAAGCTTCATTGAAGATCCTTCTTGTTGATACTTGATACATGGCCTTCTTCAATGAATTATTAACAACACTAATCATCATTTGACAAAGTATAATGAAAATAACTGGTACAAACATCAACTTTTACAATGATAATAACTTGGGCACCAACAAGCAAGTTTATTTTATTTTAATTTGCACACGCCTTTTTTTTGGGGTTGTCTTCTCTCAAGGCTCACCCACCAGCAACTCAGCAAGCATGTATATAGACTATAGAGCCAGATAGAATGGTGTGTATCAGAGTGCAACATCACGTAATATTTATAAACTTCTTCAAGCTCCAAACTTACGCCATCGAATCATCAATTTGCCTTGCACCATTCGCTTATGGTTGGAGTGGCTACCCCAATATTTTTCATGTCAGAAATGTTGGCTGGTTCAAGAGTAAAATTTCTTGTCAGTCATAAGCTATTATATTTAACAGTATTCAAAAGAAATCATTATATGATTACACACTCTAATTGCCTAGCAAATTGAGGAGATACCGACTTACCGAGTATCAAAAATCAATCACAACAGAGATTTATTAATAAATATTTGCTAAATGCAAATTTTTTAAGTCACCCCAGATTCCATACAAAGTAACTCGTACCAATAAAGGTACCAAAATGTCACTCCTCATCTAAGATGCTCATAGTTCTGTTTAGTCTTACCCTATACTAATACCTTACATATAATACTAAGGTTCTCATAGCTAATATTCGAGCAATTGAACTCTCAGGAATTCAGGATGACAGAACAGGTAGGACTCATATATCTTGTTTTATTTTTTATTTATTTATTTTTTTTTTCTCCTGTCCTGAAGCTAACCAGAGCAGAAATTTTTCGCAGAGCTCCTCTTTTCATGTTCCCCTGAATCATATGTCCATTATGCTAGCAGACTAGCAGTAATAGACCATAGATAAAAGGAAACGAAACATACATGAAACACAATATCAAGCCGCTTATAAACTGAACTACATAATTACAACAAAGTTGGGATAAGATCCATCATAATGGTTGATTGCAGGCATTGAGGAATTATTTCATTTTCTTACCAGCATGAATCTCAGGAGTTTTGGCAGCTGTGGCATCAACAATGACGGAGACATAAGGGTAGTCCAATGCTACTGCATCATAGACTGTTTGCCGGATGCAATTAGGAGTTTGAATTCCTGAACACAGAGATAGATGGTCATAATCTTTGATATTATATCTTGTACAAAGAGATATTACTGTTGAAAATCGAAATCAAAACATCAGGCTTATTATTCATTTACCAACAATGACCAAGCTATCAATTTCAGAAGCTAGCAGGACTGAATGAAGGTGAGTATTAAAGAATGCACTCATTCGCGTCTTAACCAACTTATAATCTCCTTCGAGTATCTCAAATCCTTCAACGAGCTCAGCACCTTCACTTCCCTTTATAGCAGAACCCCCCTTCTCACTTCTGTACAAGTGCCTTTTGAAGAATTCGACATCCCTCCCTAATGCATCATGCTCCCGTTGAGCCTGTAAACCAGCAGTTTTCAACTCACAAATCACATTTTTCCTAGTAGGACTTGTTTCCACTAAATATCTTGATAAAAGATTGAGAGTATTGCAATGCTAAGTAACCCTACATCACAAAGCGTCAAGGATCAAAATCATTTCTTGTTTTCACATACAAATAAATTATTTTTGTTTTGTGTGTTTGAGTCTTGTTTTCCCTGTAAACGCGGACACTCCTATCTCTCAGCATAGCCAACCACAGCATGTATCCAATAATCCAACATATGATACTCGGACAAAGTACTTGGTTTACAGACTTTACACATATCTTACACAAAATTACTTGTTCATTCACTAAAATGAGTAACATCAATGTTAGTTTGTGTTGCTTAATCAAATCAATACATGTACAGTTTGTACACTAACTCAATTAGATTCCTTTTACTCAAAAAAATAAAACTTTGGAAGATTCATAAAAAGCATACCTATTCATATATGCAAATGTAACAATGTGTTTTCTCTTACCCTTGTCCTAATTCTTTTATTAACCATTCCTCGTGTCCATATTGTACTTATATTCGTGTAATCGTGTTTGTATTCGTTTCCATAGAACCTATTAGTCAACATATACATGTTATGAGTGTAATTTGAGTTTGTTTTTGTTAGCTAGTAAAAATTGAATTGTTGTCAAAGATTTATAGCAAATTAAATCAAACTAAAATCAACTATAGATTACAAAATTACAATAAATCAATAGATTCTAAGGTATGAAAACTTGTCGTATGACTTTTATTTAATAAATTATTAATCTCAGTCTGCTATCCGATCTAATTTCAAAATTCGATTCGATCGGGTTAGTTCTGTAAGATCCAACTAGCCCCTTGAATTTATTATCATAGAATAACAAAAATACAGAATATTAAGAAGGAAAAGAATACCCAAACTACAAGAATGCCACGCTCTCTTGCAACTTCAACAGCTTTTTTGACATTTGGAAGAATTGCTGGAGCTCCATCAATCAAAAACGGAGCCCCGGGTATTGCGAAATCTTTCTGCATTTAATACAATTAAACGATATTTATAATTCAATATTAATCGTATAAAATCAATACCCATTTTCAAATTTGGATTCTAAAAGGACAAAAATAATTGAAAATTGTTGGAAGGACGAACTCACTTGCATCCCTATGACAATGAGAGCTGTTTTCTTCCAATTTTCAGCCATTTTAATTTGTTGCTCAAAAACTTGATGGCTTGATGTCTCCCACACACAAACGGATATACAAGTACTAGTAATTAATTAGTGAGTGAGTAGTGACCAACTTGTAGTTAGCCAAGTGTCTTCGTACCTACTCACTATAAATTCTTCTTTTATTAGAGTTTTGATTTTTAGATAGAGCATAAATGACGATGACAATGATGATGTACCCGGGATTTGATCTCAAGTTTTGACGAGTTGATAAAAGGGTATTTTAATTATTAAATAATACGGTTACTTTTTCACTAGTTTGTGAGTATCAATAAGGGTTTTATTTCTTTTCAAAATTTTAATTGCATCAATTTTATTAACAAAATTATTGTTACATTATCTTCAAATTTCATTGATATTGTATGAACTCTATTACACTCATTTAAATTTTAAATTTATTTTCAATCTATTAAACTCTACTTCTTTTTCTTTTTTGTTTATTCACCTTTAATCTACCAAACTCTAATTTTTAAGGCACTATTTCCTCCAATCCAAAATGTTCTTCTCAGATAAACATTTGAGAGAGGAAAAGGAAATTTAAAATTTAGAGTTTTAGGGTTGAAAATGAGAGGAGGGGGGGGGTTGGGGGGGGGGGGGGGGGGAGGGTTACAATAAGTAAACTTAAGTTGCGTTTAGCAATCTCTAATAAAGGCTAAAGTTGTGCATTGACACATATGCTAGTTAAAGTGATGCATAAAATTTAGTGTTGGTGATTAATTTACGCTAGAGTTGAACAGAAATTCAAGGTAAATTTGAAACAGAATTAGAACCGAAATCTATTAAGAGTCACAAGTTCTGAAACTGGAACTTGGGCAAGAGGTTCTAAATTTGAGTAGTGTTGGCACAAGTTCCAGTCAGGTTTTCAATTTTTTAAAACCCAGTATCCAAAATCAAAACCAAAACCTAATAAAAGAATCACTTAAATCCATATCAATACATCATACCCAATTCAAGCCCATTACAAAGAAATAAAAATAAAAGAGTACAAACTATATATTAAATTGGGTGGACTACTACTTTTGATTTGTTATGTTTGCCTGTTCTAAGTGTGTGACTTTGTAACTAGGGTTGTTCACTGATCGATCCAAGATCAGGTTGGACTGAAGAGTGAATTTTTTTTTTGGTAAGGAGAACGGCCCTACCGGGTTGGAACCTCTCACAGGTCCTTTCGACCCGGATTAGCAGGCTAGGTACTTTGGAAATGGGGGGAAGGGTAAGGGAATCCCCATCCCAAAGTGTTTCTAGTGGGGATTAAACCCCCAACCTCAAGGTTGGAAGAAGGTTGGAAGGTAAAACCCTTTTCATTAGACCAAGCTTAGCTTGGTGTTCGAAGACTGGAATTAGTTAGACCCTATTATGCATTTATGCTCATCCCTAATTTATATACCATGAACGTGAGTTACTGAGTTTTAGAGGTCGATTCTGCATAAGGTCCTTTTCTTTTCTTTTCTTTTCCAAAATTTGCATGGAGCAACTCTTTTTCCTTTTTCTTTCTTCTTTCTTTTGGCAGTGAGATTATTTCTTAAAGTTTCCCATCCTACTCATAGTATATGTCAAATAAAAAAACGTCATCATTTTTACATTAAGGGTACGACACAATATAAAACATCTTGAAACTTATGAAAATAAATTTGTTTTCTTTCAAAAAGTAAGATCGAGGGGCACAAAATTCATAATGGATTCATTGTCAAGACCAGTGGCCACTACTAAAGGAAGGTGACGTAATCATTTGCCATGATTGAGAAGCTCTATAATATAGACAATAGCGGATTTTGAGCCAAAAAGTTTGGGAGGCCAAGGTTTGATCTTTCAATCTTTTACTCAAAAATAACAATATTAAACCACTATGTCATAACTTTTTAAGTGTAATTATTAGACATTATATTACTTAAAACCAATAGCTTAGAAAAATTAAGGGGGACCGGACCCCGACCCATCTCAACAAAGGTCCTATAGAGTTTATGAAATCGTAAGGACCATAACAAGAGAGGCCATGACGGGAGATCCCAGTCCCATCCTGTCGCAAATTAATTTGCAACGGGAAATCAGACTGGCCTCCCATCGTGATGAGTGAAATATCGTTTATTGCAATGGTAAGAGGAGGTATAATACCTTTCATACCCTAGTCTTGTTACTAGTACGTATTTTACATCATATGGTACACCCATGCACTTTTTAAAATGTTAATGCATATTATTGCATAACATCAAGAGCAATCAACCTTTTAATATTTAAGTAGAGTGAGTGCTCATGATGATATACCACTCCACTAATTAAATGCTATACATAATTTATAGCATATAGTTTTTATATATTATATAAAGTATATAATATTATAACTAATGAGCATTATTTTATGATTGGTTAAAATCCTCCACCAAGTGATTGTGCCCAATAATCAGCTCCATTGTCACTCCCAACAAGCTGGGTGCAAGATATGGGTACCAAGCATAATCCTCTACTTTTCAAGTCCTTTGATGCATCTTTGTTGTCCTAATAACATATGATTTAAAAAAATCATTAATAACAATAATACGTTGAGGAAATTTGCAAAAATGAAAAACGAAAATAGAAAAGGAAAGGAAGTACATATAATCAAGGCAAGAATAACAAAAATAATCTACCACTTAATTAATCACTTATGTTACATACAAGTAGGTACACGGTACACCTGCATGTTATTTTGTTCATTCGAACCATTTAAATGAACAAAAATATTATTTTTAGGCGTACTTAACTCTAGATATATACTCAAATGCATAGTAGAGAATCTTGTACTACTTTTTACGTTTTTATTTAAAGTGTAATATTGTATTGTGGATAGAAGAATGCAATGACCTCAACTATGACTTCTACACTTTATAAAGCACTTTCATGTATGAATACGCTGGGATTAGGAACAATAATGAGTATGTAGAAAGATAACTAGAATGTTGGAAAGTGAAATAAGTCAATTGTTTATAAAAATCAAAGGTGAAATGATGGTGTTGAAGAACCAAACTAATTGAGTGCTCAAGTTTGTTGATAACTTCAATAATGATGATGACAACGAAGACGATAATGATAACAACAATGATTATGTATTTGTTAATGAATGGATCATCATTTAAACTTAAGTTTAGCAGTAAGTTTATAAAAGGGAGTAATAATAATAATATTTACATGAATTAACATATAGTTTTAGAAGTACCTGATCTTGGTTTGCAGCTCCTCTTCTTTTTAGGCAGGAATCATTCAAAAGCTACAAAATAAAGAGTGAATGAAGAAAAATAAGATTTTTTATTAACAAGTTTCAAGTTTCAACCCACCCTTTTTTTGATTCCAAACTTAGGCCAAAGATGTCTCTATTTAATCACATTTTGTAATTCAAAAGGGAACCCTAAAAAGCTGAGGACATTATTCTTTAAGTACATGCCTTTTTTTTTGTTAATAGAATAGTTCCTTCAAGATGCTTTCAAAGAAAAGAAAAATTATTTACCTTGCTTTAATAAACGTTTATATTATGTACAGGATGTTATACAAATGTCAGATGCGTGATTCACAATAATTTATTGTAAGACAGGGGTGACATTCCTATTTTAAGGAGTGGCTCCTTACTTATAAGAATAAGTTTTAAGGTCTCACAATAAGTTATCGAGTCTATTGACTCACATGAGGGTTTTTAAAATCTACATCATGCAAATACAATGGATTAAATAAAACTTACTTGCCCAGGATGATCTGGAAATAGACAATTTCTTTCTCCATGAACCTGTTCAGAAATATAAGGTTAAAAAAACGGGCCATATGTGCTTTAATACATTATATTGGAGAAAATAAAGCTAATCTTTTAGCTTATGCTGATAATTAACATTATTTTAGTACGGAGTATTTAAATATTTGGTTATTATAATTTAAACAAACTTGTCCAAAGTCTTATGAAAGGAATAGTTGATGTCAACAAGAGTTTGAATTTAATATTTAAGAGAATCAATCCAAAGTAATAAAGAACATAATCTCAATATAGTTAACAAATACGGTTTAATATGAATCAAATGATACTCTATTGTTAGAACCATGTAATAACCACCCTAATCGAATTATTATAAAGAAACATATTTGCCACTAATTATCATTATTCTTGTTCCATTTTACTTCATATACTGTTTACTGCAACATATAATGTCACAATGTAGGTCGATAAACATAATTTTACTTTATTAATTAAAAATACGAGTTATGCATTCGTTCGTATTATTTACCATATAAGTCTAATCATGTATGTCTTTAGGAATACAACTATATTATACAAGCTTTGAATATATCCATTTATACATTATTTTGAAGACTTTGAATTAGAAAATTTTTAGGTCGAAAAATTAAATAAACTTACAGAATGTTGGTTCTTAGTGGACGCATTATTATTTCCCAAGTAAGGAGAACTAAGGGCCTGCATAAATCAATCATATAAAACAAGGTCAGTTACCAGTAATATGAAAATGAATTATAAAAATTTGATGATTTTGGAAAAAAGAAAAAGAATGTTTAGAAAGCAAGAATATAGCCCAAATGTGGGTCTTATTAAAGTACTGCTTACAACTGCATGCTTCACTGATATTTTAGTTCCTTAAAGGCTGAGTTACATTCATGCACACACATTTTTTTTTTTTTAATAAAAATATAAATAATTTATCTGTTTTTTAATTATTGCAACAAATAGAGTTTTATGTACTCCGTATTATTTATACCTTTAATTACGTCATTAATTATAAATTAAAATCATAAATTATCACATGATTATGTGTAAATAGTGTAAAAACTCAATTATAGCGATTTTTATAAAACGGAAGAAGTTAATTTAAATAAATAAATAAAATAAAATAAAAAGGAAAGGAATTAAACATCACCTCAATTTGACCTTGAAGGAATCTGATATACCCAATTGCTTCTAACAACACTGAAGCTGTGTCAGTCTGCAAAAAGAGATTAAACCCACACACCACAAATACCCCATTTCTCTTTTTCAGTACTTCCTCTTTTTTTTGTGAACACAATAACAGTAACTAAAAGTTCAAAAGAAATTTTAGATGATCATAATATAATCGATCATATGTTTGAACTGAAGTCAGTGATTACTAGTGGATAATAATATAAGTTTTAATTTTATAAAATTGAGTAATGTTTGTACATATAGTGTTACCTAATTTGCTAATCCTCCACGAATTATGATCCAAATTGTACGCGTGGATTAGTATAGTGTAGGAACATTTTTGAACAATTTTCACAAGGTTAGATAAAAAATTGTGTTTCCATACTCGTTCCATGTAACAGAGCGTACTGTATATTAGGTAACACTATATATATTGACTCAGTAAGTCTAAGATTATTAGCAAGTGAAACAAAACAAGTGTATCAAAATTATTGAGATTGTATGTTTAATATTTACAATCAAAAGTTATATATGCTTATTAGTTTATTTATTTTGAAAATAAAATAATAGAAAAAATGGTGTTTATATATAAATTATACATCTTGTGAAAATTACTGTAATAAAATAGGAGTGAGGTGGTCTTACCTTTCCAAAGGGAGAAACAAGCTGGTGAAGGGCTGTTATTCTATCTCCTAGCTTCTCTTTCCTCACCTACATATATATTGCAACCATATATATATGGAAGATAAATAATATGAAGCTATTGAATTTTTCTTAAATAAATATTACAGTGGTATTTTTGAGTGATGAAAAGTTAATAAAATAAATCTAAGGTAGAGATCAACACAACACACATCCATGAGAAGTTTGAATGGAAAATTTTAAATTATTGCACTAAAAAAAAGGGGGGAAGGAAACTCCTATTATAGTTTAAGAAGTTAAATTCTAAAGAAGAATCCTCCAAACAACATTAATCAAGCACATACTATAAGTAAAAACTAGCTAGGGTGTATGTACTCGTGCTTATACACAGGATATAAAAATAGCTTCATCATTCCAAATTAAATTTATTAGTTGTCACATATGCCTCTAAGTCAAGTCATACTGTGAACATGATAATTAACTCGGAAATTAAAGAAAGGAGTCTTAATGTCAAACTTTTGAAGAATTTGATGGGAGAGTACGGTGATGAAAGAAAATAAGAAGTGATGATCTACCTTGAGAGGTGGGGTGGAAGAGGATTGGACCCTAGGCTTCTTAGGTGGTACACCTCCAGTAGTAGCTGTGCTATTACACTGCCAACAACAAAATTCAAACATAACATCATAATTTAGTTTACTCAACAAAATTACACAAATAATAATTCTACCAGTAATAATTAAACAGCATAAAACTAATTAATAACAGTACATACCTCAGAATTAGTAGTATGATTATCTGCATGTTGATGACTTTCAGCTTGTTGTAATGACCTTTTATTATTATTAGTAGAAAAGTCCAACATATTACTACTATTACTATTGTTGTTGTTGTTATTGTTGTTACTACTACTTAAGCTGGTAATACAGGATTTAGGTGATAATGAAGCTGGCATGATCTGATGATGACTCCAACCTGCTGCTGCCTGGGCGGCCACGGCCGCGGCCGCCCTATTACTAACTCCTACTGATAGCTCTTGCTCTTCATGAAATTGATTTGCATACAACTGCAAGTTGTTGTTGTTGCTGTTATTGTTACTTTGACTACTAACTTCTTCCTTCACATCAACTTGTACTCCTCCATTATTAACTACCCTTGTTGCTTCAAACTCACTTTGACTAAACCTTTCCTCTTGTTCATTAGACAATCCTCCCCTACAACCAAAAAAAAAAAAAAAAAAAAAAAAAAAAGTTATTTTGATATTTTGCTAGTAAATAATATAGAATAATGAAATTCAATATACCGCTAGTAAATTTACTTATTCTTATATAGATTTCAGTTTTGAGAGAAGACTGTCTTAACTTTTATATACCTTTCATTATCAGCGGAGAAAAAAAAAAACATGCCCATACTAAAAAAGCTCACTTACAAAAGGAGTTGGCTCCAAGAATGAGGAAAGTCATGGGCATGAGGCTCATTCGAGGCGATAAAAGGAAGCAATGAAGAAGACGACGAAGAAGAAGTTCCAGCACCATGAAGAAATTGAAGAGGTAAAAGAGTGTTACTATTATTAGAAGGTTGATGATGATGTTGTGTTTGGGAGATGAGCAAATTGTCTTCATGTTGATGATCACTTGCTGAAGATGATGACCTTAAGTTACTATGCATGCTCCACCAATTACTAGGGTTTCCTGCCATCATAATTTATTCTTCCCACCTAACTTTCTCCAAAAACAAAATCACTAACTTCTTCAAATCTTCTTATATCCCTCAAAAAAACAAACCAATAATAATATAAACATAAAAATAAATGAAAAATATTTAATTTCTTTGTTTGGAAGTATTCCTTAATTGTAATCTCTCTTCCTAATTAATCTACTAATTACTTTAGGATATAGGCTCTTGCATAATTAGCTTAGATATAGCTTTCCTTGTTTATGCACAAAACCTTTGCTTTTATTTCAAATGTGATTGAATTGAAGAAACCCAAGTCATATAATCTTCTTTGAAAGAATTATTATTATTGTGTTTTTTTTTTGTTTTTTTTTTTTGGTGAAGGGAGTTGTTATTATTTGTTTTTGTGGGGCTAAGTAGAGGAAGCTTTTGTATTTTTTTGCTTTCTCTATCTTTTTCCATATATGTCTAACCTCTCCTTTTAATTTGTTTATTATCTAAGTCTTTTTATTCTTACTTTTACTTTATGGAAAAAAAAAGAAAGTGGGGGCAGGAAAAGGTGGTGGTCTTAGCTTTAAGACAAAAAACTAGTGGTGCTTTGGGACTACTCTTTCTCTTAATTATTTAATCCTTGGTTTGTGATTAATTAGTCAATAAAATTTTATTTAAATTTATTTTTTAATTATTTGGAGATTTACTAAGACCTGTTCTTTTGAGCTTTTGAGCAGAGAAGATTGAAGCAGAGCAAAGTAGAGCCGAGCCGAGCAGAGAAGAGCATATCAGATTTCATTATTAATATTATTATTATTATTATTACTATTATTACTACTACTACTACTATTACTACTACTGCTGCTGCTAATACTATAATAATAGTAATTATTACTACTACTACTACTACTACTACTGCTGCTGCTACTAATACTATAATAATAATAGTAATAATTATTATTATTATTACTACTACTACTACTACTACTACTACTGCTACTGCTACTACTACTGCTACTAATACTATAATAATAATAGTAATTATTATTATTATTATTATTATTATTATTATTACTACTACTACTACTACTACTACTACAATTATTCATATTATCGCATTATTATTATTATAATCATTAAATATTATTATTAAATATTAATTATTATTATAATAATAATTATTATTAAATATTATTTAATTATTATTATTATTATTATTATTAAAAAATAATAATTAGTATTATCTTTGAATATTAGTTATTAACTTTAAATATTAATTTTTATTATAAAAAATCAATTATTATTATTATTATTAATAAGTAATTATTATTACTATTATTATCATTATTATTATTACTATTATTATTATTACTATTATTATTATTAAATATTCATTATTATTATTAATATAATAATTATTAAATATTAATTATTTATTATTATTATTAAATATTATTTATTTATTTATTATTATTAAATATTAATTTTTAATAATATTATTATTAATTATTTATTATTATTATTAAATATTAATTATTTATTATTGTTATTAAATATTAATTATTATTATAATAATAATTCAATATTAATTATTATTATTATTAAATATTAATTATTATTATAATAATAATTCAATATTAAGTATTATTTTTAAGTAGAGAAGAGCAGATTTCAGCAGAGCAGAGCAGCTCTAAAGAACGGGGCCTAAGGCGTACATGGAAGAAACAAGCTCATCATGTGTAAGGTGGAAAACTATAAGAATAAAGATTTCGTATTTCTGACACACAAGCTAGATATTTACAGTCATTATTTACATGAGTAACTAAGAATTTTACTTATATAGAAATATTCATCATAATATATACCTAATGTTGATAATACCAATTTGGTATGAGGTTGGAAGAACAAAGAACGTAATAATATTAAACTCCCGTTGATTATTCTCACTTAATTTAGATAACGATATATACTATAATTAAGGTTACATATTAGATTGAGGTTAAATAGGTCTCTTTTTCTATACCCTCAATAATTCAGTGAAAACGATCAAAAGTAGAGAATCCAAGTAAACTACAACAACTTTGATGTCAAATTTTTGTATGCGGCTGGCCGCATGGTGCGGCAGGGGTTACTTGTATGGTGTTACTATAGGTGTTACTTGTTTCTGGGATTACTTGTATGGGTGTTACAAGTTTAGTCAGGGATTATTTATAGGTGTTACCTATATTCAGGGGTTACTTGTATGGGTGTTACTAGTTTTGGTCAGGAGTTACTTGTAGGTATTACTTGTATTATGGGGTTACTTGTATTGGTGTTACTAGTTTTGGTCAGGGGTTACTTGTAGGGTGTTATTGGTTTGATACGAGATTTTGGTCTGGGGTTACTCAACCCATTCAAGTGTTCCATACAAGTAACCCCAGAATACAAGTAACTTTCTACAAGTAACACCTACAAGTAACTCCAGAAACAAGTAACCCAGAATACAATTTTTTTTTTCAAGAGTTACTTGTACGATGTTACTGGTTTTAGTCATGGGTTACTTGTAGGGTGTTACTAATTTTGGTCGGGGTTACTTGTAGGGTGTTACTGGTTTGGTATAGGGCATACGTACAAGCAACCCTTGAACAAGTAACCTTGAATAAGTAACTCATACAAGTAACCCATGCATACAAGTAACCCTTAAATAAGCTAGTAACTCATATAAGTGACCCTTGAATAATTAATCATACAAGTAACTCTTGAATTAACTCATACAAGTAACCCCGGAATAAGTAATCCATACAAGTAACCCCTTAAAAAAAAACAAGTAACCCCTAAAAAATACAAGTAATCAGTAACTCATGAAAAAAATAAAACAAGTAACCCCTAAATGATACAAGTAACCCCTGAATAAGTAATCCATACAAGTAACTCTTGAAAAAAAAAATATAAGTAACCCCTAAATAAGTAATCATACAAGTAACTCCTGAAAAAAAAAATACAAGTAACACCTGAAAAATACAAGTAACCCTGACAATACCAATAACTCCCATTATTTTTGCTGACTTGGCAGTAGGCCACACCATGTGGCCTGCTGCACCAAAAAGGCACTGTTAATCTTTTGATAATAGTATTTTTAATTTGGGAAATTATTCATACAGTTGTTGAGAAAGTTATGTGGTGCTACATATATGTATATGTGAAAGACAAAGTCATAGAGTACATTTGTAGTACTCCATTACTCGTAGAGCTTTATCAGCCAATCACAAATTAAAATCGAAAAAGTAAATTTAAGAACTACTACACTTCTAGTTCCCTACTTGGTATTCATGAACTGTTTAGGGACATGGGAAAGGGGGGAAATAAAGGATTAAAGGGATATATTCTACTTTTTTTTTTGGATACGGTATTTTATACGAGTAGTTAAGAAAAAGGTCTCATTCTATTTACAATCTTTCTATTAGTTTCATGAAAAATAAAATTAAATAAGATATATTTGTTTAATTTACAACTCAAATAAGTTTTAATGACGTCATATAAGTTCAAATTTTATAGGATCAGGCATGTTCGAGTAAGCAAAAATGAAGTAAATCAAATGCATACCCTAAATAATCTGTATTGTTTATTTTATTGTGAGAAAAGGTTTTTGAAATGAATTCAATTCATACGATAATGCAAGAAGAAAATTTTCTATTGCAAAGGAGTAGAATTTTCTGTGTTTGAACCAAATTTACATTTGCCAATCTAGGGAAGTTACAATCTCAATAGGGTTGTGACAAAATTTTATTTGACTGTTTGAAACCACCTAGACGACTATGGCCTTGTTTGGTTGGATGTAGGAAGTAGAAATTCCCATGAAATCTCAATTCCTATGAAATTGTAATTCCTAGGAATTTCCAAAAGTTGTTTGGTTGGATGTAGGAATTTCTACTTCCCATAGGAAGTTCCACTTACCTAGGGGGGACTAGGTAAGTTAATTCCTCCATTTTGTGGGAAGTAGAACTTCCTAGGAAGTTTCAATTCCTACATTATTGGCAACTAAATAAGTATGCATATATTCATTTCCCAGGAAATTAAAAATCCCATGAATTTGTTTGTCAACCAAACAAGTCCTATGGTGATTTGAATCACAATTCACAAATAACACATACATATGTAAAGAATGCTCTTTCATGTCGTTCTTTTGGTAAAAGTTTTGAAATCTTCAAATATAATCCCATAAATACTTCGTAATAATTTTTTAAAATAGTTATTTTGCTATATATGTTAGGGGTGTCCGATCGGTTTTCGGTTTGGATTTAGTCCAAATCCAATCCAATCCGAAATATAATTCGGTTTTCAATTTTTCAATCCGATCCGATCCGAATTTCTCTCTTGATCCAATCCGATCCAATCCGAATTAAAATTCGGTTATTTGGATCCGATCCGAAAATCCGAATTATAATACATTATTTTTTAGCGTCTAATACGATCATAAAAATAAAGCTTTAATATAAATAAAAGTCTTCAAAATCATGATTAAAATAAATCAAGCCATTAATTAATTAATACAAAGTCTCCCTAATTTACACAAGCTTCAAAAAACATTATTTGTCCTAAACTTCAAAAAACATATTTACACAAGCTTAATTTTACAATTCGGTTTTCGGTTCGGATTGGATCCAATTAGGGTCAATCCGATCCAATCCGAAAATCCGAATTTTCAAAAAATCTCAATCCGATCCGATCCGATTCGATTTAAAGTTTGGATCCGATCCGAATTGATAATTCGGTTTGGATTGGATTGGATTTCGGTTTTTATCCGAATTATGGACACCCCTAATATATGTGATTCTAAATTGAAACTCACACCCCTGCAGTTTCATAGTCTAATTTTTGCGAATCAAACACTTGAAAGTGAGGGAAGAAATTAAGAGATTTTCACCTCCAATCAACCACTCGTAGTTGGGAGGATTTGACTTTGTAATTACAAGATTACAAGGTAATAAATCCCTAACCACTAATTAGCTTAGTATCAATCAACTTTGGTTTAATTTAAAGAATAGATGTAAGATTCATACTATGTATGAGATTTATGCCGCCATGCTTTCTAAAATATACATATATTTGACTTTGAAGAAAAGCCTACATAGTTTAAGGGTCACCTTGAACATCATTATTCATATTAATTTGCTAAAAGAAAAGTAATCACTAACTATAGAACAATACTTTGGAATTAATAATTTGATTTGATTTTGAAACACGAAGTAATAGTGAAGCCATTTACTCGATCTCCTGGGATTTATGACACGTACATGTACTTTCGTCACTCTATAAAATATGTTTACGAAAAAAAGTGCAAATTGGTTGAAAGTGAATTGTTTGATATGTGACAAAGTTTATGTTAGTGGATTATACAATTATTTATCAATCAAGTGCGAAGTAACAATATTAAATTTTTTGGAAATATAGTTATTACTTAAACATAAATAAACTCAATACCCTAAAAATCAAGAATTTCGACTTTGTTAACAAAGAATCTAGTAAATGATGAGACAGGTAGTGTGTTCTCGGGATATAAGGATTCTCTCAATTTCTATTACGATAAATTTTACATTTATGAAGGAATGTTTTGTAGAAGCATAATTAATTAGTCTAAGTGTCTAACATTAATAAAATCAAGCACAAAAATATCACGACTATCAAACTTTGTTAATAAAGAGTATAGTGAATGAAGACTGTCACTAATTTCTAGGGATATAAGCTACGTAGTACTTCAATCCATTATGGCATCTAATAAATTAGCACGATATGTATTTTGTGTCAATAAATTTATCTTATTGTCTCCTTTCATGCATTCTCAACCGTTGATCTAATAAATAAACAACTTATTTACCGTATAAAGAAAATATATAGAGAGGATCCCAACTCGACATGACATCAATCGAGCATCACTATCACCTACAACATCAAACAATATTGATTCATTAAATTATTTATCAAACACTAACTATTGGTTCATCAAAAGGTACTAGCTTTGCTACATAGTACATATATGCCCTCCGAATCATCCTCCCTAGCTTTGTCGATATTCTATTCAACCATATATAAACTCATGAAAGTTAGAGACTTGTGCACGAAGAAGGAATAGTCACCGAATAAATTTGGGACACTAGCTTAAGCTACCAACGGAATATGTACCAAAACTTAACCGTCGGCGTTTTAGCGATTTTTATTGACATATATGAAGTACGAAGTACTAGATAGACTAAGACGTTTTGATCTCTCTTAGATGCTTGTATGCTTGTACACAAGTTACATGACAAACTATGTATGAGACTTTTTTTTTTTAAAAAAAAAAAAAAAAAAAAAAAAAAAAAAAAAAAAAAAAAAAAAAAAAAATCTTTGTAGCACCTAGTAGGTAAGAACTAAATAACTAATCATTAGATTGTGGCTGAAGGAGATATATATGGAATTATGGATAGATTAATTTATTAAATACATCATAAAGAGATTACGACCATATATATACAACTCAGATCTGAAATTGAACTCAACTCGATTTTTATAAATCATATTAAACACAACCTTCACCCTAAAAGGTAAACGAGCTGAAATAATCCAAACTAACTTGACCTACCCAAACCTAAACTTGTTCTAAAGGTTACGTGTACTAAACATGACTCAAACTAAGGTTTGACTCGAGACATGAGAAGTATTTTAGCTCGACATTAACCTGATCTAAATAACCAATTGACGGCTCGTCCCTCAATTTCAATGTTGGAAGATTATTTCTTTCCTAAAAGACCAACACTTTGTTGGTACTTCAATTCTACAAGATATTAGTTTAAGGGAAAATGTGAAAGAAACAACCTTATTTATGCATGTTTTAAATGTTATATAAACGAAAAGGTTTCAAAAAGTTAGGGAGAAGGTTTTTTTTTTTTTTTTTTTTTTTTTTTTTTTTTTTTTTTTTTATCTATACTTTATTATTATATATTAAAAAGCGTTCCTAAAAAGATTGATATTCCACGTAGAACTACACTAATATTGCGTCATGTCGCTATTCATCTACGTCATGTCACCACTAGCATTGTAGCAATGATTCAATGAGAAAAAACCATCCCACAAGTCTCAAACATGTAACCTCGTGGATATGAGATAACATTCTTCCCATTTTAGCCAATAGTAATTTATCATGTCATTTATACACACATAACATAATATATGTTTACGTAAGCATATAAAAAGGATAAAAAAAAAATAATAATTATATAGCCTAGAAAAACTTAATAAAGAGGAATAGCTTTAACAAAATTAAGACAATGTTAAGTTTTTTTTTTTTTTTTTTTTTTTTTTTTTTTTTTTTACCAACATTATGTCACTATTTTTTTGTTATAATGTAATATAACGTTTGGGTTACACACTATAATTAAAAAGGGAAAATCAAATAGGAAGGTGAGTAAGTGATGCATAAGCTAGTTTTTTTTTTTTTTGTTGGAAGTTGTTCACATTTTTTAATTACTAGGTGTAGATCCGTGTTTATTAATTGATTCAAACTGTTATGCATTTGGTTTTATTTAAATTGTATATGTTCTATGACTCTTTAATTAATGAAATAATTTTATATTCAAAAGATGGGACAACGATTAATCATCATGGAATAATCTTTAAATTAAGAAATTGTTAACATGATTATCTCATTATCCAATCATATTTCCAACTAGACTAGAAGTAGAGAGTGGTCCTCGTGGATTTGTGGTAACATATTTTTTCCACAAATTTAATTAAATAAAAGGGCTTTAAAAAAAAAAGTTTTTGAGCAAATGATGCTTGACTGCTTGTAGTATCCATGAAAAGAAGGAATTGAGAATAAAAATAAAAGAAAGTCACAATCCAAAACTCAAGGAAAAAGGGTAAATAATGGGACACACAAATAGCAAGACGAAACGCAAAAAACGCTTTAAGTTTCAAAAACAAAGTTGCATACTTGCATAGGGATCATTAACGAAAAAAAAAAAAACACCAGCAAATCATATCCACAAAATCTATTTTTAAGAAAGCCTAAAAAGATTTGAAATAACAATCATAAAGCATTGATCAATCTGATGAATGATTGCTTCCACTTGCTCTTTTTCGATTGTGTGTTTCTTTTTTTAAATTGACTTACACATACTCCCTCCGCTTCGGATTACTTGCAACAAAGTACAAGTTTGCGGAGGCCGAGGCAAAAGATTGAAGTGTGTTTAATTAGAGGTGGGTATAGTATTAGGAGAGATAAAATGGAGGGAAAGGGAAGTGGTCCCTTACTTAACAAGTGGGAGGGAATCTTTTTGGAGGGGTTTTTTCCCCCTTTTTGCTGACTTTTCAGCAAGTTTCCCACTTGTTTTGGGAAATTTGCTTTTCCCTCCAACATTTTTGACGAAAATTTTAAATTTGCCCCAAATTCAAATTTTGGCATTAAAATCAAACAAAATGACCTCTTTATAAAGAGGACACCTCTCCAAACACACCCATTTTTTCAGCATTGTTCTAATGGGATAATTTGGGAGGGGGGGGGGGAATGTTGATAATTTGTTTCCAGAAAACCATCATAAATTTGTTTCACAAAATACAGGCAGCCCTATTAAATTACAAAGTCCCTAACATTAGTAGTTAAAAATCCTAATTCTAAGTGCTGAGATAGTAATAGCAGCATCCATATTTACTGAATTAGGCTCCATTGAAGACCGCCAAAAAAAGCCACAGCCGCCACTTCATCACCTTCCCTAGCTCTGAAAAAAAAAATCAAAGGGACTCATGGAATTCTTTGAATCTGATTTTTATGGGATGCATCAGATGTATGAAGATGAACAGCAGCAATGGGACTACTACAGCATGGGACTACATGATTCAATCCAACAAGAATCAGAAATGGATAATGAGCAGCATACAGGTGGAGAAGATGCTGATGGGTATGATGCAGATGCTGATGACACACAGATAGAGACAGAAGGCAATCAAACAGAAGAAACAGAAGGCAGGAGAGCAAACAGAGAGCTAACAGTGTATGAAAAGAGACAACTAGTTGATGAAATACTAGTGAACATGGAGGGGGACTCATTGCCATTTGGATTTTTGTCCAAGATGGCCAAAAAACACAATGTTCACAGGTCAACAACAACTAGATGGTTCCAGGTAATTAAAAAGCATTTAGGGGAGGGGACTGTTATTGATGTTAGGACTAAAAAATTAGGGAAATCAGGTCCTAAACCCACTGAATATTCAGATGAGTGGTTAGTCTCTGTCCCTCTATATAAGAGGACTACTGAAAGGAGCTATGCTGCTGCCCTTCATGTGTCTTCTTCAGTCATACATAGATTAAAAAAAAAGGGGAGACTTAGAACACACACATCTACTAATCACCCAGCACTCACAGAAAATCACAAGATAGCTAGACTAAAGTGGGTTTTAGGCAATGTTAACCCTGTTCCAGCAATTGGGGACCCAACATTCAGAGAAATGAGACAGTCAATTCATATTGATGAAAAGTGGTTCTACTTGAACCCTGAAACAAGAACTTTTTACCTGCTACCAAATGAAGACAACCCATACAGAGCACAACAATCTAAGAGGTTTAAATTGAAGGCTATGTTCATGGGTATGGTTGACAGCCACTATATGATGAGAACAACACTCTATTGCATGATGGGAAGTATGGGTTGTTTCCATTTGTCAAGTATGAAGTAGCAAAGAAGACAAGCAAAAACAGAGCAAAGGGAACCTTGGAAACTAAGGCTGTCCAGGCTGTGAACAAGGATGCAATTAGAGAAATGCTACTCAACCATGTAATTCCAGCTCTACATGAAACATGGCCCCCTCAATTACCCAAGGATATAGTGATTCAGTGGGATAATGCTAGGCCACACCAAGTCCCTAAGGATTCAGAATTCACAGAGGCATGCCAAGCATATGGGTTCAACATACAGTTTGTCTACCAACCAGCACAAAGTCCAGACTTAAATGTGTTAGATTTAGGTCTTTTCAGGGTCATACAGTCCATTCAATATCAGTCATTCCCCAAAACCCTTGATGAATTACTAGAAAGGGTAAAGGAAGCTTGGGAGGAATTTGATCCAACACTTAACAAGTACACATGGATTACCCTTCAATCTGTCATGCTGGAAATACTAGAAAGGAATGGCAACAACAACTTTTCTCCCCCACATATGAAGAAGAGACATTTGGACAGCATAGGAGAACTACCAGAGTTACTACAAGTTGACAGAGACCTTTTGCTCAGAGTAGTTCAATATCTTGACACACTAGAAGTAGCAACAACAAGCAACCATCATCATGACAACATGGAGGTAGATGCAGACTAAGCAAGCAACACACAGTATAGAAGCTTTTGGGACTCATTGACTGCCACACTTAACCAAGCAAAGCATAATTTTTTGTTTTTTGTCTATGTTCAAGTATTGGTTATGTGTATTTTGACAAATACTTTGTCCTCATTTCTAGGCAGTCATGTGTTAGTGCTAAAATACATAGTCTCCTAACTTTTGTAAGCTGAATATGTTTATGAATGAATGAACAAGGCAGTATATTTCCATCAGCATGGGTTTGTGTTCACTCAAAGCAATCTTGACAGTGGGTTCCTCCACGGCAATATCACAAGGATTCACAAGGAGCATCCACACTAATCAATAGCTATCAGTTGAGTCCCTTCATCATTTGGAAACAGTACAGAGTGTCACATAACAAATTGTGGGACTCAATGCATCAAAGATGATCAGGAGCAAAGAGACTCAGAATCAACAAGTAGGAGGGACTTCTGATGGCAACATGCACAACATGTGGGACTAAGGGAGCATGGTAAGACAGTCATGAGCACACCTTGACAACACACTAAACACCAACAACACCAAATAGATACAAATCTAACACAACTCCATGACAGATCCAGAAATCAACACCAACAACACCAAACATATCCAACAATCAATACCAACAACACCAAACAGATCCAACAATCAACACCAACAACAACAAACAGATCCAACAATCAAAAAATAAAGTTAAAAAATTGACAACATACATATGAAACAGGTGCTTCACTATACAACAACAACAACCAGATCCAACAAGCAACAACAACCACATCCAACAATCACCAGCAACCAGATCCAACAGTTAAAAAACTGAATTTAGGGCAAAAAATGAAAAATGAAAGGGTTCAAGAGTTTACGCTGCCCCATTAATTACGGGGGTTGTAGTAGTCGGGGTAGTAGATCTGATGGTAAGCAATGTACACATCCTCTGGGTCAAGACCCGGAGGGAGCCCAGATCTGATGCGCTTCGCCCCAGAACTAGGACCAGCAACACTCTCAGCCGTCGGTGAGTGGGACTCAGGTGGGCGAAGGACTTCCTCCGCAGTCAGCTCTCTGGGTTGGGACTCCCCAGTCTCAGATCCAGTGTCTGGAACTAGATTAGCAGCCTCAAGATCAGATTTTGCAGCCAGATCTCCCACCGCAGCAGGAGCAGCAACCAGATCTACCACCGCAGCAGGGGTTTCAGGTGGATCTGCAGATACGGAAGGGGGACTTTCGTTTTTGGGACGCTTAGGCTTCTCAACCGTCTCCTCCTCGTCACTGGAGATGTACTCATACAACTTAGCACCCCTGATCCTTCGACGGACTCTTATTGAAGCTCGTCTAACTGGCTTCATGTGACCAGTTCCTCGTCGAGGAATAAACCTCGTCGCAGAAGGTGGAGGAGAGGACAGTCTAGTGGAAGCGGAAAGGGACTCAGACCAGTGTAGATCGGGGTTTTTATCATCAGAGGAAGCCATTGTTTGAAGGAGAGAGAAGGAGAAAAACCAGTGCGAGAAGAGAGAGAAACGGAGCAATTGGGAGAGAAGGAGAGACAGAAATGAGAATGTGAAAAGTGAGAGTTGGGTGGGTATGAATTCTGGGAAAATTCAACCCAGAATTCAATGCCTTCAACCATATTGAAGAGCAATTGAATGCAAGAGCAATGAATGAAGGTAGTTGGGGGAAGGGGGATTTAAATAAAATTGGGTAAATTTGGTGGGAGTGGTTAAAATTAATCTAATACAGTTAACAGAAGCAAAATTAGATTAAGAGTAGTAATAAGGTGTTTATAAAATAAAGTAAGGGTAAAATGGTAAAATTGCAGTTAAAAACTAACTAAAAAAGGAAAGAAAAAAACTTGTTGCGAGTAATGTGAAGCACCCATTAATGGAAACTGTTGCAAGTAATCCGAAGCGGAGGGAGTATTTTTAATTAGCGAACAGCCGGTGTCAATCAGGTTATTCTAATACTTCGTATAAGCTTAGTACTCACATATTTTGGGCTCGACAAGTCAATTTCAGTTCATGTCAAAATTTGGTCACGTAAGTTCAAAATTAATTTTGAAGTACAATACTTTTAAAAAGTGGACTCATCACGAAATAAGTGTTCAAAGATGTTCCCTTACTAGTTAAGGAAAATTCAAAGAGGACTACTGATAATCCTTCTTGGACTGTCCTTAAATTATTAAGCTGCTATGTAACTGTTCTTCATGTGAGTGTACAAGAGTTTGTCATTTTTCATGTTCTATCATATATTGTACAACTAAGCTTAAATCTTAAAAAGAAATAGCCTAACTCATCCCTTCGAATGAAGTACAAATTCATTCAATCAGTAAGAAAGCATAACAATCAGAGCTAAAATCCACTGGAACTCTGCTCAAACCGTTTTTTGATCATATAATGAGCAGAGGTTCACTAAGCAAAATTTCGCATCCAGCAGATGGTGCATCAAGTGTGAACAATCAACCAAACACGTTACAAGGATGGCTAATACTTCGTATAATAAATTTTACTAAGTCCCGAAATTGGAGGAGAATGAATGGAAATACACCAAATAAATCATTAAAATATAGATATAATAATAAGTGGCAAAAACTATTGTAACTTTGGATGCCCTAGATTGAGACATGTGCTTTTCATGATAGAAACAAGACAACTTAATATCATCCAAATCATCTATGGTTGGATTACCAAGGAAAAACAATCCCAGCTAATTGACCCAGAGTATAATCATGTACAACGTAACAATTAAGTAAAGGCAATCAATATTAATTCCTTAACCTAATCGCAATCGCAATCAGACATAACCAAGTCAAAAAATCGTACATAAAAATCAACAGCAGTCAATAAAAATAATCATATTCACCTTTACATAATTATATTAGCCTGTAAACCAGCAGCTTGTGAAGAAATTGAAAGACAATACACTAACTTCAATTTTGGCTTAAGCTTCCCTGCCCCCACATTGAAGACCTTTTGCATTATTGGACGACAAAGGACATATTTTTGCCTCTTAAAATCAGACAAAAATATCTGTAAATGTTACTCCATATTATACAAGGGTGGAAATTCAATCAAGGTACCAAGAATAAGATGTGAAATGTTGCCAAAGAATGAGAGAGTATATAATTTGAGTGTATCCACAGAAAAACTTGCCTTCCTGTGTACGGTATCGGTTTCTGGAACACAATTTTTGTAATGCCCCGTATTTTGAATTTGAATTCCTTTCAATGAGCACCTCATTTTTTAGCAGAGTTCTCATCCACAGAGCCACCTAGTCGTTGCATGGCTGCAACTGGCTGGCTGCATCGCATACATCTGAAAGATGGAGAAGCAGCACACCGTGTTCTAAGGCAGTAATAACAGTATCTGCAAGAAAAATTAGTGCACAAAGATCAGATAGTGTGGCTAAATAAGCGCATTGGGATAAAAGAGCCAGTTCTTAGAGCAGTTCTGAATGTAATATAACAGGAGAGCTTTTGTTCTATTTGATCCCCTCAAAAACAAAAATTCTAGTCCCACCTCTAGATGGAGAGGTAGAAGTTATTGCCGTTAAATTTAAAATGGAAAATTTAGATGGGTTGAAAAGACAGAGATGGTGAATTGAATGGGAGTAGATGGGTGAAGGTTTAAATAAGCAGCCTGCTCAACATAAGTCCATGAATATATTCATGAGTTTGATCTTTGGTGAGCCACTGGTGGCTGCGCTGGGTTCTGATTCGGTGGGTTTGATTGTCTGCTATTGAACTTATAGGATGAGCGGGAAAGAAGAGAAGTACAACTTGTTCTCAGAAATATGCATACTTAATGCCCAGAAAATAATAAGATATGCAGTTACGAGCAAAATAAGAAGCATATAGAGAGGGAAAAAAAATGGATGTTAAGGAATAGTTAATTCATCCCCAAGATTGGACCCTTTTTTAACATACTGAGATAATCCAGCCATCCATCCTAAGGAAGGGAAAGGGTTAGGGTAATCCTTTAACCCTTAGGCTCTGTCTGATCAATGCAGTAAGGTTAAATAATCAAATAAATATGGTATATGCCAAGTCAGCACAATTAATGACAGTCCCAGCTTGGATGCATAGGTGTTTGATATGTTCAAAGATTGAATTGTTATTACCATAATTTTCATTAGGTAGGATTATCTCTGTCGGATTAGAATTAATCAATTTTTTCCAAGAAAGAAAGATGGAAAAGAAGATAAATACAAAAGAAATTAGTTAAATCTCCTTTTAGCCCTTTCTTTTTGACTAGTTGCCTACGTTGATCCCCCACCTTCCAAAAAGAAGGTAATAAAATAGTTTTCTTATGCCTGGTCACACTGCATCTTCCCTAAGTATCTTCTACTTCTCTGGCCAAGGAAAGAAACGTAGCAACTCAAATCAAGAATTTACTTGCCAGAAGATGAATTCTTCAATAACAACCTCTAATTGTCACTAAAGGCGTTCAAATCACCGCATACCACCTTCAATCGTCAGTATAGAGATTAAACACACGGCAAACCACTGAAATTATTCCGCAATCCTTTGTACTACGTACATTTCCAATTTTTCCATTTTGCTCGAAATTTATATACACCCGAGTGCAAAGTGCACCCAAAGTATTTTCTGCTCATTTAATATTCTTTGCTCATTTGTAAATCTTAAAATGAGCAAAAATATCATATGAGCAAAAAACTACTCTTGAGTGCACCTACCTCTATGTGTATCCGGTGTATATAAAAGGTGTTGCTTGTTTTTATATTAATTTTCTTATTTGCTATAAAACAGGCACAATGTGGAAATGAGTGAGGATGATCTTTAATCTTCAGTCATTTTTCTGCAGTGAAATGCTACACTTTACAAAAGCAATTAAGAGCTGTTGGGTTGGGGATATTAAAGAAAGGAATTTTTATTTAAAAAAAAACCTTTTATTCCCCTAAGTATCTAACTAAATATATGGTAGCTGTTTTCACAATTCCCTTTCCCCTTTTTCATTTTCAAGCTCCCCTTAAACCCCTCATACTTGATTACCCACCCCAACATGAGACTTCAGAGTACCCCCATTTTCCTCTGTGGTTTTCCTCTACCCCTTAGCCGAAATATCCATCTCCAACAGCCAAATCCATCCATACCAAATTCGCCACCGCCACAAACATTGTCTACACCACCACGACTTCAATCTAACCCAAACATTCAACTGCGAGAAAGTTGGCAAAAAAAAATTTGTAGACGTGGGAGAGAGAAAGTAAGAAACAAAGTTCTTTGCTAGATTTGACTCATTAGTTTCCAACTGATCAACTCTCGCTCCGAGATCTAAGAATCCAATATGCAATCTCCTGACTCCAACACTTGAATATCCTGGTCTGAAAATCCCATTATCTCAACACCAGTCTATTCCAATTTCATACATACATTGAAATTCAAGGAGATGATGAGTTAAGGTGGACGGGAGGGGAGAGGAAGCTTGTGGTTAAAATTGGAAGGGAAAAAAGGTCAAAGAATATGGATGAAGGTGGATTGCATAGATGATACCTAGTCGCCTACAGTTAATGCTGGAAAGAGCACAAGTGTGTTTGGGTTATGTTATTTCGTATTCCATGATGTATCAAACTCTTTATTCAATTTCCCTTTCTCAATTATTTCCCTGTATTTTCCATTCATATTCCTTTCCTTTTCTCAAATGTACACCAAACTGCCCCACGAATTCTATTATATATCAGAAATGGAGACAGAGCAATTGGAAAGGATTTATAAGAAATGAACACCTACTAAGACTCCAACTTCTTTTCTTTCACCACGGGCACCTTAACAGTTAATCATTAATCTCCCCATCCACCTGCACAACAACACTCTGCGGCAGCCAACTGCCAAACAATAATCAATGCAATCTAAATGCTGGAAGGACCTCCCATCCCAGCATCACTAACATACTATAACCTAACTCTCCTGTCTTTCATCCCAGTAAAGCATGCTAGTGAATCCTCCCAAGTCCCAACTTACCAAGACAACTTGTCACCTTCCCTTAAATATAATACAGCTCCCCAGTCCTGACTCCTGAGTCCTGACAACCCTACTTAATAAAGAATAAAAAGATAGTTTGCTGGTTAAAAGTTTCGCCACGAACTAAGGGAATGAGGGTTTGATTTTTAACAAGCCATTGAGCCTCTCTTCAATACCATTCCTACTTACTCCCTCCGTTTCATAATTAGAAGCCTATTTCTAACATTTATTTACTCACATAATAAAGAGAAATAGGCTTCTAATTATGAAATGGAGGGAGTAACAATTAGTTTAACACAAGCAGCTATTTGCAGAAAAAAGAAACTTATCTATTGCCTATCATGATTAAAAAATAAAATCACATTTTGACCTCCCATTAACACAAGTGAATGTATAGGGTGTATACATATTACATATAGCATTTGCCATAAATAACCTCCAAACTCATCTGATTGGAAGAAACCAAATTTGAATTGATCACTAAGACTAAGAACAGTTGTTAATTAATACAAATTATTTAAAAACAGATACTTGGATGGAAAAGGGGGACAGCGAGTGAAAAATAGATATGATGGATGGAATTCAGAGATAGGCAAAATAATATTAAATTATAGGCTTTAACAATATAGAGTGCCATTTTATTCAAGAACCTCTTGGGAGTCAGAAACTTCCTGTCTTTGAACATTATCAATTAATCCAAAGTCATTTATAATACTTTTTTTTTCTTCAAATAGACTTTGTTTCAGAGAAATATTGATTGCCTCCCATACTCTGATCCTCCTTTTCAAATTCAACCCATTTCCTGCTGCCACCATAAACTTTCATTCATTTCCTTCTCTAGCAACACAAACAGCTAGGAAACCCAAATTTTCTTCTTTGTCAACCATCATACAATTCACTTCTGTTACTTATGAATAATTCAATATAACTGCACCCCAAATTCATTTGACTAAGCAAAAAAATGTGGGCGAGAGAACTTTCTGAGCCCTTCGCCGAGGACAACAGATGAACAACTATCACTCCGGATCACCAGGTCTACAACAAGAATGAATCAATGCTAGGCCCAACTAGTTATGAGATCTTCTCTTGAAGGATCACAAAGGGTATTATAGATGCATTGTGCATTGCAACGTGTCACATAAGCATTAGGATGATTGACCCCACGGACTTAACACTTTCGAAAGCAACATCCTCATTTGTATTTAGTCATTCATCAATACAATTCCATATGAGTTCTTGATCTGGTACTTAAGCATAGTGAACCAAACAACCAGAAAAGTGAAGAGAGAACAAAAGGGAAAAGCTGTGAGCAGTCACGCACCTGTGTCTACAAGGTAAAGCAAGAAATGGAATGCTTGGGCTACCTTGGCAAATGGGGCAGGCAATTTCATCAGTAGCAGAATCTGAAGATTTGTCCTTGGAGAACGGACGAAATAAATTTTTCAATGATGCAGAGTTCAGAAGAGGAAGAAGTAACAATAGCATTTCCTGCATGAATAAAGATAATATCATATAAAAGGTGAGAGATTTGTAAGCATATTTTTGAAGAAAAAAAAAAAAAAAAAAAGGCCATATTATGTGTTTAGCAAAAAAAAAAAGACATAATACAAAGTTACAATAGACTTTGAAGAAAAGCATGAAGGACAAAGAAATCCAATAATGCAATGTTAAGACTCCTTTGTTCTTTCCAACTTTCACACACTATCTAGCCTAACTAGTTTGAGTAGTATCTACTGCAATTATACCTTGCTAGGATTCAACAGTCAACACTTACTGAAACATATAACGATTATGTCCCTAAAGCATGGGAAAGACCAAACCCCCGCAGGAAATATTGGCGCTGAATTTGCCAACACATTCTGAAACAGTGTGATTATGCAGTTAAAGTACAGAAAAGAACATTTCCAGATAAGATGAGCGGAGACGAGGTCATCCCTACAAACACCTCCGGACCCCCCCCCCCCCCCACACACACACACACACACAATGCAACAAAAAGGATTCGACAATTAAATATTCTAAATTATTATACATTTTGGATAATTATCCAGCATTAGTTATAAGAAAATCAACTTTTTTTTTTTTTTTTTTTTAGAGAAACCAAGGGTTTTAACGTAAATTCAAGGAATAAGATAAATAAAAATAGATAAGCTCTTTTAACTATTCCTAATTTAGACGTATCTTCTTCATTGCATGACTCTCTTGCATCCCATTTCCTGATCAATTTTCTCTCATATCCTTTCCATGGAGTTCATCTCAAAAATACAATTAAAGATTACAAGTTTCTGTACCTAGTGAATCAGCACCTCAATTTTCAGATCCAGTTTTTTTTCAATTAAAATAAAATAGATTTAAAAAAAAAATAAGAAGAAGAAGAAAGTTCTACAAAAAAAATACCGAGAACTCATTCCACACTAACTGCCGATTCATGTACTCAAAGCTGACAGAGCGATTCATGTTGGGGCTTCCATACACAAGCCTAGCTCTGAGAGATCTCTCAATCAAACTCCTATATCTGCATCACGCATATAAAACAGCAATCATTAATAAACCAATAGTGTTCCCCATTATAAATCCAGCATACTACAAATTCTAAAGCAAAAACAGAGCAAAAGGTATCATTACACTTCCATAGTTCAATCTTCACATCCACTACTTCTATGTTAGATCACAGAAATCAACAGCGTCAATTTTTTAGGAGTAAACTGGTCAAATTATCATTCAAAATTTCGTCTTAATCAACATATATATGAGAGCAAACAAATGCAGGTGAACTTAAAACTTACTTTCCAGTTAAGAGAAATATAAGCAGGTTGCCAAATGATGCAGCCTTATAGATTCCTTCTACATGCTGCAACAAAAGCCATGCCCGTTGCCCCAATGTCCTCTGGAAGAATTAAACAAGAAACAATAAATAATCCATGAAGCACGTTATCTCAGACAGAAATTAACATGATTCACAGTAAAACAAATGAATATGTAGCAGAAAAGAACGAATACTTGCTCAGAGTCTCCCCATCTACGGAAAGCAGAAAAAGACTGCAAGCGTGTCCAGATGTACTGACCCCCTACTGTAGCAATACAGTACCATAACTTTTGAGCAGGCGTAAGCCCAGGACCTTCCAAGCCTGTTCTCACTGCAGGTAGCACATCTATTAGAGAGGATAAGAAAGGAATTTGGTAGCCTTTGGAGAATGTCAATAACGCTATGTCCAACTGGAGAGGAAGAAAAGCAGGATAAATAAAAATTTCTACTAGTGAATGATGACTTGGCCTTTATGCAAGTGTCCAAATTACACAATGCTCATGGAGGCTACAACAACAACAACAACAACAAAGCCTTAGTCTCAGAATGATTTGAGGTCGGCTAACATGAACCGTCATAAGGAACCGTTTGATATAGAATAAAGGACACAACAAGATAATCAGTTAAAAAGTTTGAAAATAGGGTGTGTAAAGTGAGAAAAAGAAAGAGCATCCAAGTAAAATTTAAGAGTTCCAAAAGAGAAACAAGAAATTCAAGAAAGTTTTAAACGAGTGGTAAAAACGTGCGAGTTGAAAACATAATGGTTTGAGAAAACTTTAGCAAAACATGGAGGCTACAATAGCTGATAATTTCCTTACAAGAATTTTGGTTTCGTAAACACACAGACTAGTATGAAATTCCTTAAGGTTTCACATAGATTTTTGAACTCCCAAATTCCTAAGAGATTCCACAGCTTCAGATTTCCACCTTGCAAAGTAATAAGAAGAGGGAAAAAAAAAAAAAAAAAAAAAAAAAAAGATTAAAAATTCATAATTTTCCAATTTAGACATGCCGCGGAGCAAGGTAATAAGTGTTTAGTGCTTTTCTTGTTCCTAAGTGATGTGATCTCAAAGAGGGGCAAACCAAAGGTGCATATCTGTCATTTTTACACCAATATATCATTTTTTTTCTATTAAGAGATCCTTCCTCCAATGAGGTGCTCTAAGCCACACAAAAAAACTGCAAGAGGATTTCTATCACCTCATTGAGCCATGAGCTATTTATATACATTTCTATACTATATACTTAAAAGGTGTAGTCTTTCACATGACACTTGGCCCTATGCATTGAGCCATTGACATGGTTACAAGTCATAAAATCATAATTTGTCACTAGTTGATACGAAGTATGTATTTTCTTTATGCCTTTCAAAATAAATATGAGTGGAAGAGAGCTTAACAGATGTAATAAAGTGCAACATTTTGTCAAAAAAAAAAAAGTGCAATGTAATTATAAAGGGAAAAGAACAAGGCACACTCTATTGCTACTCCAATAACAAAATTAATTCCATAATTTCTTTTCATATGCTTACTATCCATAATCACATCTGTGATTATGAAGCTATATATCCTACTCCTTCCGTCCCCAAAATTTCGATCCTTTTGGCCTAATTTTAGTCCCAAAATGATCGACCCATTTGCATTAAAATACCCACCAATTTACAACAATATAAAATTTTGTTTTTTCATGTATTTTTAATACTTTATCTCTCTACTTTTTTACAAATCCCATGTAAATTTATCTTTCCAATATGTTTTCATTTCTTTTAATTTAAATTTCTTAATAACCGCGAAATCAACCCAAAAGGGTCGAAGTTTTGGGGACGGAGGGAGTACTAGCCTACTGCAACTAGTTACACCATTTGCCCCCATAACCCATGACACCACTCACTATAATTACCTATAATGAGCTCCAATTTATGTTTTGATTCTTTAAATGAGCCTTTTTTTTGGAAAAATAGAAATAAATAATCCCACCTTTGCGTGGTCAGATAATAACAATCCCACCTTTTGATTATTACAAGGCAAAGCCACCTTGGTATGTCATCTTCTTTTAACGAAACTCGGTGACCAATTTTTGTAGATCATATGCCATGTGTCACATTTTAATAGGTTCATTTAGTTTTGCTTAATGATAAATACAAAAGAAAAATACAAATATACAAAAAAGAAAAAAAAAACAACCACCAACCTCCCACCGTGAAACCCTACCCCATACCCCGGCCATCACCAAAAACTGGCCAACTGCCCTCCTTAACCTCCGAAAGAGGCCGGCCGGCACCCACCCACCAGGGAAACGGTGGAGTTTCGCAGCTGGGGTTGAGTTTTTATGGTGTTTAAGGGGGGTTTCGGGCTGATCAAGATGGGGATTTTCGGTTAGAGTGGTTAGGTGGGGTTTTCGGAGCTGGGATAGAGGTTTCGAGGATATTCGGCGGTTAGAGGTGGTTTTGGCGGCTAGGTAGCGTTTTGAGGGTGGATACTGTGGTGGTTTCGGGGGTGGAATTTGGCTAAGGGGGTGATTTCGAGGGTGGCTTTTGGTCGGAGAAGTGGTTTTTGGTATTGGGGCCTTGGGGGTTCCAGCGGGTCGATTTCAGGCATTTAGAGTGGCGGCCGACCGATTTTTGCTTGGGCGAGGGTAAAGGTTAGGGTTTTACAGTGGTTGGGGTGGCCAATGGGTGGTGGGTTCTTTTCTTTTTTTCTTTTTAATTTTTAATTTTTTTTTACCTCTAGTGGTTTTTGTTTTTAACTTTTTTTATTTTGACCAATTATTGAGCGACACGTGGCTTTAAAAAAAAATTAAAAATTTTAACCTGTTTAAGAGGTAAAAAGGTCTGTTAAAAGAATATGACATACAAAGGTGGGATTGCCTTGTAAAAAGGTGGGATTGTTATTGTCAGACCACACAAAGGTGGGATTATTTATTTCCATTATTCCTTTTTTTTCAATTCTATGAAGTTCTACAAATCAAACGAAGGCACACCAACTGCTTCCACCACCACTCCATCAGCAGGAAGCAACGACAAAAACTACGAGTACCTTCTTAAAAATTCTACAACAGCATCTGCATTTTGTCCTTTTTTTATTGATAACTAGTTATTGATACTGAACATATTAAATTACACCAAGTGGACAAGGTGACCTCACAACTTAACAGAGAAACGAGCAAAAAGTATCCCAATTCCGTTGCATATGCCATTTATCCAAGCCGTTAAAAGCTGATCCTATGCACGCCCCAAATTCATTCGATAAGGAACTACTATGGTACTACCCAGAGGCTGAAAACAAAGTTATCAACGACCAGCAACAAGATATAAATACCTCAGTCTCCATTGAGTTCAAAGAGGATCAATAATCATCCAATCAACTACTATATACTCATTACCACTTCATACGGTATCACAGCACCATAATTATCAATAAGGGAACACCCGTCCTCAAATATTTGACTATATGCTGATATGCAAAGTTGCAAACTTGATTAGTAAGTAGCTATCTGTAAGCTCATCCACTGAGGACCTAAGCATTTTTGCTGTCTTAGATCATTAACTTTCTCTTCCTGATCCCATTATTCAAATTAAACAAATAAATATATGCCTACATAGCAAAGCTAAGCCTGACGTAAATAAATGCTTAAACCCAGAAGCATAAGCATATTTTGAGCTAAACCTAAAGAATAAGCCCTGTCCTTGAATCTTCAAGTCACAAACTAAGATTTTGGTAATTATACTTGAACTGCAAGCAATTGGCTGAGGAAAATAAGAACACTTGCAAGTGGAAGTGATCTTGGACCTAAACTTCTCTGTGCATTCCTCCAAAACTTTCTTCAAATTTAGCCCTTAGGTATACTTCTCAGACATTGCTACAAGCCTGCAAGGGCACATTTTTCCAATGTGCATTCCCCCACACACACACATGCTATTTTTCCCAGAATACAGGTATCACAAGTCAGTACTCTAATGAAGCCAAACAATGATGACCTTCAGTTTTTACACTAGACATGTGTAATTCAATTCTCATTAAACAATATAGCAGCCATCTTCCATGTAACAAGACAATCACCAACTTAATATAAAAGATCGAGGAATGTGTAGAGAACAAAATATTTCCTCTGTTCTTATTAATTGCAACAATAGTAATTAACTGGCTTGCACAAATTTTAAGAAAAAGTGAGAGGGAGACAAAAAAAAAAGCCCCATGTGATTAGATAGAAGAGAGCAAAATAAAAGTAAACAAGTGGGTTGGGCAAGGGTAAACTTGTAACTAATGGTGTGAATATCCTAACACAGAACTGTTGCAATGATTGTGAAACATTCAAACATCCCAATTTAGTATTTATTTAAGAACGGAGGAAGTACTTAATTAACAAAAAACAAAATTAAATCCTGATTTGAGTCAATAACGTGGACCTATGGAATACATTAAGGAGATCCCTTGGCATTATCCTTATTCTGCCTAAGCAAGTAAGCATACAGAAAGGGAGTGGGGGGATAATGCAGCAATGAACCAAAGATTTTTCATGAGAGTCAAGCAGTCAACAGACTGAAAACTATTGCAGTAGAGTTCAAGATAGATGCACAGAATCCCAACTGCAATGCAACAGCTATCAATACTTAGCAATGTGAGCATACCCATGAATGAAAAAACAGCTGAAGATTGTGAAGGGACAAAAACATGTTGCAAAAAAGTTACTTGCAAAGTTGCAATCATCACTCTCTCTAATTGTTGCTTCATGATCCAGACATGTGATAATTTTTTTCCCAACAGCCCTTGCCACTAAATATTGAATAGGGGCATTATTAATGAAAAATGTATAAAGTTACACTAGTTATCACTCTAAAGTCTAATCAGTATCATACTTTAGATACTTCTGATTTGGTTACAGGCACTCTAAGGATGACATTGACAATTAATGCCATCCACTTAGAGGGAGGAAAATTTCTGTTGACATGGCAAGGAATGTCATAAGCCTTTTGAGCATTATCACCGCTATTTACTAATGGAATTTTTGGTTAGCAGAATACAAGGAAGGGAAAGGATGTTGAGGACCTCAAGCCCTTCTGTTTAGTTCCTCAATTTACATTCCCTTTCTCCACTTTTCCAGATTCAGATTTCCCCATGTACTTTCTCAGTGATTCTTCCAATCCCCCACCCCCCAGATTTGGAACCCCAACACCGAGTAATCAAATAGCAAAGAAAAATTGAGAAGGAAAAGTTGAATTTATTTGTCATTTTATTTAACAGAAAAGCAAACTTCTTAGGCAATTTATAAAGCAAAAATCAAATCACAATAACAACAATACCTTTTCCTCTCACTTCCATAACACGTTCATCCCTATATCTCAGGTTCATGAGCGCATTTCCTGGAGTCGGCTTGTCTACCCATATTGAGAAGCGCCAGATTAGAAACTCAAGGAATGCATCAAGCTCTGGTTCATATTGAAATAGAATCCCTGGCTAATTCCAACAAGTGAAAAGAATAGACAAATACACAAACCCAAACAAGAAGCCTTAAGTTAATCATGCAACTATATATGATATTAATAAATCTACCCTATAGTAAGGTAATCAAAGAAATAGATGCTAAGTAGATACCTTCATCAAAGAGAATACTTTCACCAACTGCTCTTTCAACATGGCAGACATTTCAACATCCAGTCTTGCAGCATCAAATTGATTTACTCGGGATATTGTAATTGGAATCATCTGTCACAAAGTTCAAAGTTCAAACCATAGTTATTACAAATATCATCAATCCATCATAACAGCAGATTTTGGCACAGGAAAATTGTCAATGGAAATGATAATAGAAAAGGCAAACCTACACTGTAGTAACCTTAATATTAATAAATCACAGAAGCACCTATATCCTATAGAGTCATTAACATATGTAGGTTAAATGGCTTAAAATCATGTACTTTTCTATTACTATGGACCAAAGTGACAATAATCAAAATCTAATATCAACAGCAAACCAATATAGATCCCGTAAATACAAAGTTTACACTCAAGAGTAAATAGCCATCCCTAAGTCTCTAACTTGTCAAAGACAAAACAGGATTGTTACCGAAGAAATGATGACAATGTTAACGAAAAGCAGCCTCTCCATCCCAAATTCATCTTTCCACTTTCCATTAATGGTATCCCAAATTCATTATCTCTCTCCGCCAAATCCAACTCTAATCACTGTAATTTGATATTTTATCCAACAAATTTAATTCTCGTTATCCACTAAAATAAAGTTAAAATAAGTATTTAACAACTGTTCTTAATCTTTGTGCTATTTGAGGAAGTAACTTAAGTGATACAAATCAAGGCCTCTAAAAAAAGCAAGGGTATATCTTATGTGAGACACTACTGTATAATATACTCCATCAATTTCATAGTATATACTCCATATAAGGCACCTACGCTCGCCGCGTTCAAACTTGGAAAGCTCATACCACTCAAAACAAATCGAAACTCCAAACGACATGCCTAACTAACCTTTTACTTCTACTTAGCAAGATAAGTGGGGGCAGCACAAGAATTGAACATGCATAACCATATCTCAAAATTAATTCAATGAAAAACGATAATACTGCTCAAAAAGTAATAAAACTGTAGAGATTCCATGATTACATAATACTAAACCAAATTAACAACAAATTACATCTAGAAACCCCTAATTTCAGCAATTACAACATACAAAAATCAAATTACCAGATTATAGAAATAAATTAAAGCTCAAAATTCGTCAAATTAAGAAATTGAAATTTTAATTTACCTGGTGAGCGAGAGGAAAGGAATTCCATTTAGGGAGAAGTGTTTTGTAAGTAGTGATCCAAGCATCTGGGGATGGAATTTGCGGAATTGAAGAAGAAGATGAAGATGAAGCTAGGGTTTGTCTGTCCATGAATTAGTTTGAATGTGGCATCAATTGGGGGAAAATGCGGTAGTTATTGGAGGATTTATGAAGATGATGTGAGAATTATGACGGTTTTTTTGCGGTTCGATTGAACAAGAGAACAAATGATTAAAATGAAGGCCAACGCGGCTGACTTCAAGTCAATTGGGTAGGTTGGTTGACTTGATGACCTCACCGCACAAAAACTTACGTAGTATTTTTTTGATCTATTCTGCTTTACCCTAGGGCTCTGTTCTCTTCATCTTAATAAAATAATACTTGTATTAAGTAAAAATAATCTCATTTCACTAAAAATAAGTTCAATTTAGTAAAAATAATTACAGTTCAGCAAAAATAAGTTCAGTTCAGTAAAATTCAGTTTTTTTAAAGAATAATTATAATAGAAAATCAGTAAAAATAATTTCAGTTCAGCAAAAATAATTTAAATTCAGTAAAAATAATTTAATTTCAGCAAATATAATTTTGTTTCAGTAAAAATAATTTCAGTTCAGCAAAAATAAGGTGAAGAGAACGGGGTCTAGCTCTGCCAAGAAGCTCAAAAAAACAGGGCCTAAGTTTTTTTTTTATGAGAAGTACCAAGCCATATTAACCCCTTAAATCCGCACTTTTAAAAGGTTTAATCCACAAATTAAATCAAAAATTATGTGATTCTGTGAAAGTTGAGATGTGATCATCCTTTTCCTTACCTAAAAAAAAAGTTACAATTATATACTCATTCGGTTTTTATTTGTTTGCTCCTCAATCTAAACGTGTTTTGTCGAGATATAAAGCATAGTCTAGATTCTAGAAGAGGCAAATGGTTAATTGAACCAGTTTCTGTATGATTAATTTTTTTGGTTTGTCTTGCTTTTGGTCCCTATAAAATAAAGTTTTGACAAAGTTAATATTCATGGAATAAGGAAAGTCTAATAATATACTACTAGTCTACCACCCTATTTCTTAAACTCTCTTTAATTGTTAATAATTTGTGTAATTGCTTGTAGAAATGGAGGGGATAGAGTTGAAGATACAATTCCTAAAGTTTGCTATTTGATTTTTTTTTTTTTTTTAATTCAATAAACTTGAAATCATTTCTTGTTTGCTTTATAAATAATGATAATGAGAAAATTACATATAAAAACTTGTAAACAAAAGTTCCATCTTAGAAAATGACTCTTTACAATTGAGCTCCTTTGGCAAGAATGGCAACTATAAACTAATAAACATATACTTAATTAATAATACACAACGTAGCGATTATTATGAAATAGGGTCATACATACCCGCATACAATTGTGTTACATCCACAATGAACAAGTGAACAACATAAGATACTAAAATCACATATCATCCCATAATTTACAAGGGAGTATTCGGGTAATATACCTAAAAAGTCTAAAACAAAAAGAATTATCGACCAATCTTCAGGATTACACAAACCAACTCAATTCCAATCGACACATAATAAAAGATAAAACCGCAAACTCAATTAGCACCTCGCCTTCCCAACCCATCTCGAAAACCACACACTAAACCCCAACTCGACCCAAACAAGCATTAAGATACACCTCAAGACCCACCTCAACTTCTCTCCCCAAACTCTCCTCCCCAAACCTTTTCAACCCTTTACTCAAAACCTTAGCCAAATACTCATCAATTTCAACACCCGACCCACTACACCCCCATCCACATTTCTTCATAACCCCATAAACCCTAACCATTGATTCCCTCCTCTTAGCCCCAATCAACGCCTTCACCAACCTACTCAACCCCCTCTTATCCTCCCAATCAATCCCCCCTTTTCCACCGTCGATCTCCATCTCCAACCCCTCAATCAAACGGTCAATATCTTCCTCCATTCCACCCTTCTTATCCAAAGCTAACACCAAATCAGCGTAAAGGGGTAAATCAGTCTTGTACCATGGTTCTGATCGGACGGTGGAGAATACGGTTAAAGCGAGGTCGCAGTGACCTTGTCGTAGAAGCTCGCGTAGAGTAGCAATTAAGTCGGCTTTGATTAAACGTACGAGTGTCTTGTTAAGGGTTTCGTGGACTGTTGTTCCGGTTGTTCTTTGGGCCCGTTTTAGGGCTTGGACTGCTTGGATTGCTTCCGTGCTTAGCACTCGGCCTTTTACTAGTGGCCCACGGTTGTCTCTTGGCCCACAATAGATGCTGGGCCTGGGATTGGGCTTGGAGAGAGAAAGTTGGGTGGTGAAAGGTGTTAGTTGTGACGGAAGTAGGGTGGTTGCCATTACTGAGGTTTTTTGGGGTTGAGTTTTGTTTCTGGGTTTTTTATGGAGAAATACGAAATAATTGATTTGATAAGGGGAAATTTAAAAAAAATGAAGTGACAAAAATGGGTCTAGGAATGTAATGAAGGATAAATGGAAAAAAGCGTCGACAGCAGGATTCGAACCTGCGCAGGCAAAGCCCAACAGATTTCGAGTCTGTCTCCTTAACCACTCGGACATATCGACTTACATATTGGAAACGTGCCTACTTTGATATTCTATGTTTATCATTTCAGTTTTTTAGTTAAGAATTCATCTTCAGATTCTTTACTAGTAGGTACTCCGTAATAAATGGACATTATATATATCAGATATTTGTGTTTCACTAATCTTAACAGTCTTGGTTGAGTTGTTAAAATAGTTCCGTCATCAATCAATCATCAATCAATTAACCTATACTAAAAGCAAACCTAAAGTGACACTTGTCACGATATCATTACAAAATTTCCCGCCTTTTTTACTTTCCTTTTTTTTTTTTTTTTTTTTTTGTGTGTTTGTTGTTGAAATTTAATGACTTCCATTTTATAACATACAAATAATTCTTATTTCCATTTTGATAGCACATTTAATCCAATCATACTCAATTAATTTTTTTAACATATATTCTTTCTATATACGAGATATCTATTAATTACAAATATTGAAATATACTATAGATTAAAAATAAGGTATTGAAATACATCATTATCTAAGATTATTATAATATTATCAATTTTTTTCCTATTTGACAGTCTAATTTATTTAAATTAAAAATAGAAAAATAATTTTGGTAGCATACTTTGAATAAATCTTAAAATTATATCTAATGTTTACAAGAACAACTAAACAAAATCATAAAATCATTCTATTATATTATACTCCCTCCATTTTTTATAAGCTAGAATTATCGAGACACAACTTTGACCATCTATATTTTTAATTAAATATTATTAAAATTATGGAAATAAAAAATTATAAAAGCAAACATTATGACAATAATCCAACAACATAGGATGTGTTTGGTAACTAGCTTATCTGACCTACATTAGCTTATTGACTATTAAATAGGTCAATTCAAGGTGTTTGGTACGTAGCTTGTTTAAAGAGCTTATTCCACTAAATAAGCTCTTTTTCAAAAAGCTCCTTTTGGGAGCTTTTTCAATTAGCCTATTCAATTCTTATATTGAAATGACACTTATATCCCCATTTAATTAAAATTTCTAATATGAACTACCTACCCTACAATTGGTTTATTGGTCATTTCACATAATCAATTAGCTTTAAACAATCAGCTATTTACCAAACACTTTTCTACAATCTAATTACTTTGATCTATGCATTTATGCAATGTAAAACCCCTACTACTCACTAAAAATATATATTTTAAAAAAGTTAATTACATAATACTAATTATCATAAAGTAATATAAAATCAACTAAATTTTTATATTATGCCGGTCAAAGTGTGTCAACAAATTATAAGGACAAATGTACATGAGTTCATATATGGGTCAAAGTGCGTGAACAAATATAAGCTAATATTTTCATTTTCTTATGTAAAACCTTATAGCTTCTAAATTTCTATTACTATATTATTTATTTTTTTAATAAAATTCAATTCAATAACCTTTATGAATTTGGTATTAATTGGTATAAATTAAAATTCAAGTTATTTTGTTACAATTTTTTTTTTGGATAAATTATTGTTGAATAATTAACACCATCATTTATAATTTTTGTTGTAAAGTTTAATTATGACCGTGCATGGCACGGGAGTTAACCTAGTTTTACCTAAAGGATTGAACTTGAGGTTTTGTCAAAAAAAAAAAGAAAAAAAAAAAAGGATTGAACATGAGATCTCTCACTAGGTAATGTCTGAGTCATGCTCGGTTATTTTTTTTTTACAAGAGAGTCATGCTCGGTTATTAAAATTAGTAGGGAGTACTAATTAAAATATAGAAATCTCTATATAAGTGTAAATCATTAGTAGTCAACCCTCATATAAATAAATAATGAAGTTTGTAAATTATTAATTAAATGTAGTGTGTAAGAAAATGTGCATAATAATAAATAATTTGATAAAAAATAATAAAGCAGATTTTATGAGGGAAAATTCTCTTTTTCAAATATTCTTCTTTAGTATAGAGTAACAGATTATATAATTAAATTAAAAACACTAACCATTGTTCCAACTTTATATTTATACAAACTTATGAAACTTATATGTTTATATTCAATATTGGGCCCTAAGTTTTGGGATCCCTGCTCCATCGATCATCCTACACCACCTAAGAATCGGCACTGATTGCAGTCACAACATGTTCTTTACACATATGTTTTTAACAAGGAATACAAATAAAGTAAATGTAAATGGATAAATTAGTTAGGGGTTGTTTGGTTTACACGGGATAATCAGAATGGAATTAACAAAGGGAAAGAAAAAGGAATGAAATAAAAATACCTTAAATTTTCTATGTTGTTTGTTTTAAAAACAAAGGGAAACAATCTCACTACCACCTGAAAAACCTTCACTTTCCACCTTCTCCGGCCACCACCCAGCCACCAAACCACTCGCCGCACCTCCCTCACCATTCGCCTCCTTTCACTGACCCTCCCCTCGCACTCTCCGCCTCCCGCACAGCTCTCCCTTCCCCCAAAAAACCTCCCTCACGGCCCTGAGCCTTGAAAAACCCTAGAAATCATTCTCACTCGTCGTAAAACCCGTCGGCTGCCCTTCCCCACCCTCGAAACCCTAGCTATTTTTCTGGTTTTTTATGGCGAGTGAGAATGATTTCTAGGGTTTTTCGAGGCTCAGGGTTGTGAGGGAGGTTTTTCGGGGGAGGGGAGAGCTGCCGAGGGGGGGGGGGGGGAATGCCGGCAAAGGGTGCGGGCAGCAGCGACGGTGTGATGGCTATATTTTCCAACGGTTTGGGTAGGTAAGAGGGTGGTGGTGTGGTGGTGACTAAGGAATGAGAATGGAAATACCTAAGGGGGTGAGGAATCAATGGGAATGACATTATTATAAAGTCACTATGAAATTTTTATATATTGATTAATATGAATAGAAAAGGTCATTATGTTAAAAGTAGGGTCACTATTTTCAACATAACGTATACTTCATGTTCACAATAATATTAAAGGTCACACAAGTTTTAATGCCATCCCTACTCACGCATAGTAAAAAAAATGCCCATGAGAAAAAATTCAAGGTATAAATCCATATCCGTTTTTTTCAACGGGACTCGAATTCGATTCGAATATGTCGAGTCCAAAATTTGAAGACTCATGTTCGTGAAAAAGGATTTGGATTCACGGATACGAGCTGGGTCCAGATCCACTACCATCCTTACTCACACATGGTTAAAAAAAAAAAAAACCCACGAGGGGAAATACAAGGTAAAAACCCAAAAATATGCATCTCACTCATGGGCAAAGAATAAATGTCCATGAGGAAAATTAGAAATGTCCATAGCCATGACACTTTTCAAACGCTACAGACCTACAATAGTTATTGGAGTTCATTAATTAAATCTAAAAACTACTATTTTGACCAACTTAACATATTTAAAAATAAAAATTACAAATGTTCATAATTCATTTACCATTTTGATGTATTTTATACACTTTGAAAAATCACAAAATCACATTTTTCTACTTAATTTGATAATTATTAATATTTTTATTATTATTGTTAGTTATCATCCTATTATTATTTTATATAATATTAATAGTAATTTTTAATTTTTTGAAGGAAAATTGGCTTAAAATAATACTCCCTACCAACTATTAATGGTGTGTGCAAAATAATACGAGCTCAACTATTTGTTATTAGCGGTACCGGCCACCTTTGTACTATATGTGCAAAATAGTACGCCGGTCACCGAAAAAATATTCCGTCTATATTTATATTATTTTATTAATTTTATGTTTTCTTTTCAAAATACATATATTTTGTTAAAAATTTCTTTATGATCCAAACTAATAATGCCCTACCCCTTTGTCAGGCTTTTTCCTCAAATTCACCAACCAAAATAATGTGGGAAATTTTTTGGATTTTTTAAACCAATTATATCAAAATAATAATGCATTTAAATACCCAATTTACTATTGTGTGGTAGTGAAATTATACAAGTATTTTGAACAAAAAATTTAAATACTTCGTACATATTAACAATTCAAAAAAAAAATATGCCTAACAAAAGGGTGGGGTATTATTTAAAACAATAATAATAATAATAATAATAATAATAATAATAATAATAATAATAATAGACATAGATAATACTTTTTCGGTGACTGGCGTACTATATTGCACACATAGTACCAAAGGTGGTACCGCTAATAGCAAATAGTAAAGTTTGTATTATTTTGCACACATCATAGATAGTTGGTGTTTTGGGTGTTTTTGTCCCTCGGGAGAGTTACAGCTCGAAGACTGGTCCGGTGCGGCCTGTACTTGCAAGACAAATGGAGACACCAGTTGGTAGGTGCTCCGCCTCCGACGATCAAGTTAGTAACTTAGGAAAGAAAAAGGTGCGGAAATTTAGGTGGGGATTTGCTCGGGTTCCAAGCTCAGTTGTCTCTATCAAAGGGACAGTTTGTAATAAATGGTAGAACGTGCCCTCCAAAAGAGGGGAATCTCCCTATTTATAGGGTCCTTGGGAATTGTGCCCCTGATTAGGTCTCAGAACCCTAATCAGTGGTGGGCTGCGCCGTTTTACGGCTTTCTCGGGATTTGGGCCTGAAGGCCGTCATCCTCCAAATATCTGGGATGACGTGTCAAGCAGGGATAGGTCCACTTTGGACCACCCTGGGGGCTGACACGTGTCACCCTCTGGTTGGTCCGCATGGCGAGGTAAAATACCCTAAACAGTTGGTATTATTTTAAGCTAATTTTCCTTTTTTGAATCATAACAATAATAGTAACTAGACAGAGTGTGGTGTATATTTTTTTATACCATAAGTGTGTAAGGAGTTGTTAAAATAAAATGTCCATGAGAAAAAGTTGAAAATAGGATTGAGAAAGTAGATAGAGAGATAATGACATTTTATTTTTTTGACCATGAATGAGAATAGTCTTAGAGGACTCAAAGGTCCACTAGACCCAAAAAAATATCGTTTACTATCCTAGTTGTAGACAAAGCACCAACAAATTCCACATAACTGGATTTTATAGATGTCCCCTAATCATTTCTCCTACAATACGTAGTTATAACTCAAATCCAATAATTTAAATCGGATCAATTTTGATAGAGTATAAAATATAATCTTAGGTGTTAACCATCAATTTAAGCTTTTGATTGAGTTGGTCCACTAATATGGTATTAGAGCCAACATGACATAAAGGTCACAGATTCGAATCTCATCCACCCCGATCTATAAGTGGAATATTAAACGCCGGATAATAGAGTATTTTGCCAAATTGGACCATCCCTACAAACACCATCAATACTTGTATAGTTGTATATATAGTTACATTATATATCCAGGTACGGAGTACTTGATCTTTTAAGAGAGGAGTCTCTGGCACAAACTTTATGTTGGAGTCAAGAAGAAGTCACCGATAATGTTCCCCAATCCCCCAACGAATGATACCACACCGTCAGATCTCTATAAACATCAAATCTGGATGGTTAGATTTTAATAGCACGCCCAATCAGCTTTTGTTTTGCAACATTATTATTACTATAGATACGGGCGTGGGTTGCTTGGGATTTAACCTGTCCAAATAGTTTTAACATGGTAAAACTATTAATTATTTACTGCATGCAAAACACAGTAAAAAAAAAAAGTCAAAATTATTACTAATAATATACTCTATTGATCATATTAAAGTAGTGTAGAATTAACTTTGGTTTAATTATTAATTTGTTGTTTGCTTTTTAAATGAAATGAAATCATCATGATGATTGTTTGGACTTTTGGCTTACATTGTGTTTGGCCACTTTGAGTTTCTGACTTTTTTGCAGCTGTTTCTGCCATTAAGTTAGGGGAAAAAGGAGAAATAATAAATATGATTATAAACTTCAATTATAGACTGGATATTTTATGTTTGGTGATTAATTATTATGGTGTGTTTTTTCTTTTTAAGTTGAAGTTGGTTATCTTGGTATACTATATATCAGAAATTGACAAATCCCTTATTTGTTGTAAGTATAATTGTCAAAGAAACTACGATTAAAGGTGTGGGGAATTTTAGAAAAAAATGCTAGGTATATTTTGGAATGATTTTACCATAGTTATGGTGAATGCATGTTTTTCAATAATCAAAGAAGTTAAAAAAAATAAATAAATAAATAAAAAAAAAAACCATGTAATTTTACCTCTATTTATATCACAACAATACTGTAACACACATTTTTGTATGTAGCAGTCAATAATAAAAATGAATTAGTTTAGAGTAGTAAAAATCTTTGTCAATGTCTATTGTAATGATGATTTTCTGATCAATGTGTTTTTATTCATAATGAATTTACAAAATCATTGATGAATGGTAATTTAATGAAAATTTATGAAGAATAACACTAGCTAGCTAGCTAGCTAGCTTAGTTTGAGGATGGGGGTGTGTTATCAATTTACCATCATGCATATAATGATGATATTATGATGATATTCATTGCAAAATTCAATTAAAAGATCTAAGCCCAAATTCTCAATATTATTGATGGTTGCGTTTGACAATTAGATGATATCTTATTATTTGGATAGCTAATACATTCTAAGTATAATTATTAGTTTATTGGGTAAAAAATATTTGGTAAAATTAGTTCTACATTCATGGTTATGTTAAACACCTATTATATAATATTGTTGCATGTAATTTCAAGTGTCTTTTAAACCTATTTTGCATCGATCAACATCAATCATCAATCAATAACTATATACTAAAAGACACACTAACAATGACATATGTCATCTCCTGGTGTGTTTTTTTTTTTTTTTTTTTTTTTTGAAAAATATTAAATATAGTATAAAATCATATAAAGATAATTACTTTAAATAAAAAGGATTTGATATACCTTTCCACACAAACATTTATGATTAGGGATGTCAGTGGGGCAAGTCAAATAGAAGACCCGCCTCATCCCCCGTCCCCGTGGGGCGGGGATGGGTCTTGGTTTGGTGGGTGGTGGGGCAGGGATGAAGATAAAAATCATACCCGCCACGGGTGATGGGGCGGGGGTGGATTTTATATTGTACTCGCCCCATCCCCGCCCCACTCCACTTGCCCCACTTCGTACCCACCTCATCCCCACCTCACACTCACATCTATATATTTTTAAAAACAAAAATATACACCTTTATACTGTTTTCTATATAAAAAAAAGTAAAATAAAATAGTAGATATAATAATTTGTAATACACTAATATTATAACTAAAAAAGTGTGTAATATTAACATTTTTTTTTATTTATTTATTATTATTATTTTTTTGATAATCTATATTAATTGTGTTGGATTGTATATTGGGAGGTGGGGATTAGGAGGGTCGGGCCTGTTCTCTTCAAATTTTTTTCAGTTCACCTCCAATAAGTTCAGTTCAGTTCAGTTAAGTTAAGTTCAATTCAGTTCTTATCTTAATTTCCTTCTCTCATAAAATATTCATTTCAGTTCAGTTCAGTTTAGCTCCAATAAGTTCAGTTCAGCTCAGTTCAGTCAATCAGAACAGACCCTTAGGTGGAGATTAAGTGGGGATGAATATTCAAGTGGGGGGTGGGGCGGGGATTGTTTTGGAATTGTACCCCCCGGGCGGGGATGGGGATGAATTTTAGACCCATCACGGCGATGGGGATGGATGGGGATGAGGATGAAAATTTTAGGTGGGGGTGGAGATGGGGATGGGAAGACCAACATCCGCCCCGCCCTGCTCCATTGGCATCCCTATTTATGACTATAGTAGAAAATATATTAACATAATTTGCAATATATTTTAATTCACAATTTTTTTATATGCGACCTAGTATATCATGCGACAGAGGTTACTTAAGTTACTCGATCAGGGGTTACTCACCCCGCCCTCGTGGCTCTCTAAACACCATAAACCAACGTGGAGCAATTTTTAAAAATAAGAATAAGGATTTAGGTTTTGATCAAAACAATCAACCATCACTAATCATCTCCAAATGTATTGATCTCGATCAACAACTACTTTGACACATACTCAACAATCAAAGAAAGTCGATTCTTTGAATCCATGGAACAAAAACGTCTTATAATTACCAAAATTAGCTCAAATAATGTCACAGAATTTTAAGATGCTTATTGTTCGAATAGAATTATAGTGAACTTAAGTACAAAAATACAGTTCAAGAGTTAAAAATAATAGGAAATCAACTATTGTGATGTTATGATACGTAACCTTCTAGTGGAATCTTTGTTTTTCTCTTCATTACATAATTCAAACACCAAAATCAATGTAATTTATATGATTTAAAATGTAGTTGAAGCAACTGTTATTTTCCCACTGAAATCTCACACTCTTCTCTTACAAAATAACCCAGAATCTCTGAATCAAAATTTCACATTTATTATTGTTAAATCAGATTCAAGATTTCACAGTGAAAGACAGCAAAACGACAGTGTTTCTCGAATCAACACAAACATGAATCCACAAAACACAAATACATTGCAAATTAAAAAAATTAAAGCAGAAAAACTGCCATTTTTTCCGCTGACTGTTCCTAATTTCTAGAAATTTGGATCTATATTGTCTTAACAAAAATTAAAAAACGTTTGATTAAAATAAGATTAGATTAGTTGGGATAAATTAGGCCGGTTAAATTAAGAAAAGTGTAGACAATATAAGTTTATATAAATTCGGACAAAACATGCTATTTATTCTAAGATGATTGTAGACAAAATAAGTTTTTCTTTGTTCCCCGGACAATTTAACACCCAAATAATATAGCAATTCCACACAAATTAAGTTATTTTTCTATACTTATAATTTAAGTTAGAATAAGCCCATTTTAATTTTGAGTAATTCCGTAGAGTATTTGGTTGATTTGTACATAAAAGGCTCGTGGGAGTAGAAGGAAAGCGTAAGGGATACCACTTGAAAGGATTAGAGAATACCATAGTAATATTACTAGTATAGGCGTAACACCTCTAGAGAGCCCCTGAGACTAAAAGTCATCTCACAACCTTAAATACAATTTTTATCACTAGATCAAATATTGTTACTTCTTTGTGACAATAACGAGACATGACTTAGGCCCTATTCTTTTGAGCTTTTGGGCAGAGTAGATGTCAGTATAGCAGAGCTAAGCAAATTTTACTCACCGGAGAAAAGCAAAGCAAAATAGCACTAAAGAATAGGGCCTTAATACTTAGGGTCTTTTCTGATTTACTGAATTGAGCTGAACTGAACTGATTGGAGCTGAACTGAACTGAACTGATTGGAGCTGAACTGAATTAAGCTGAAGAGAATAGGCCCTTAGAGACATACGTCGTTGTTGACACCGAAATTTTGTTAATTATTAGGTGTCAAATATGTATATAAGGAGATAATATCAAAAAATATAAGATATTTATCTTCAGAATCTCATAGATTATTATGTTTTACTCTATGACATTATATATATAGAGAGTCATTTCTAGAGTTTAATGAGGATCACATGGAATGAGTCACAAAGACCCTATCTCCTCCCGGTCGTCGTTTCTAGGTTTAAAGAGGCTCACATGGAATAAGTCACAAGACCCCATCTCCTCCCTGCTACCAAACATTGTAGGTTCATAGTATGGAATAAGCCGACAAGGCTTGTACTATAAACAAATATCAAAACCCTAGCCCTTTGGAGAGAGAAATCAAGAGATCTATGAGAGTTGTATTCCCACAAATTATCAATAAAATTATTGTCCCTGTATATTTTCTTGCCTCTTTATTTGTATATTATAGGTTTGAATTTTTATGGTTTAGAGTCGTATATGACTATCTAATTCTAATGCATAACGACTAAAAGATTATTAAGTAGATGTAATATTCTCTGTAAGATCACCATTACTTAAAAAATGATCATAGCCAATGTTTGGTATATTTTCTGGATGGTCTGCAAAGGTCTTTCCTATAAAGTCGTTTGCAAGCGTGTGATTTAGCTGTCGAATTGTGACGTTAGTTTGGATTGTAGGAAAAAGTTTATAAAAAAGAGCAAAATCTCAAAGTATCTTACTTGGTACTATAAGTATAACATGTGTATTAATTGTATAAACTTGTTTTTAGTATAGTATAAAAATTAAGATTTAAGAGTAAAGAAAGATACTAGTGTATTGATGTAGTACTACTAATTCAGAGCTTCATCTTTGTTATGTCACTCTCTCACACGATCGAGATGTTACTTTCTGTGTGTGTGTTTTTGTTAGCACTGCGCAGTTAATACGAGCCATGCACCTTATTTTATGATAGGAACTTGTTGGTACCACCCTTTAATTTGCTTGCTTTGAATCTCTTTTGGCTTTTCTATGTTTATAGCACGAGGTCGAGTACGTTGTTGTTGTTGTTTTAGTTTAGTAATTAACTAATTACTAGTAGTTGTTAGTTGTAAGCTTAGAGTTGATCGAGTTTGTATCGTGTTTAAATAAGAACGTACTTTTGGCTTTTAATTATCTTTTGTTTTGTGTATGAATAAACAATAGTACATGCTTTGGGGTAGTGATTGAATTAGTGATAGACTGATAAGTCATTGATTTAATCTTATATGAATGGAATGTTTAAGTTGCCAATATGACTTGTAATTTAAATATAAGTGTTAAAAAGTCTCACGTACGTAGAAAGAGGACACGTGAACAAAAGATATAAATCATGAATTTGTGGACATAATTTGTTACGAGCAGTAGGATAACTTCAATAAAACCCAAAAAGACATTTTTTTGGTGAACATTTCTTCAAGTAAACGATAAGGATATAAATTTCATCACACATATTTTCAAGGTGCACATAATTTATATTTACGTTAGTACATAAGACATGTGAAGTCATTCAACATTAAATAATGGGATCTCCACTATTGCAAGGGTCAAACAAATGAAGTAAGCTTTGTACAACAAAAAATCAGCTAAATTTTTGGGGCCTTTGTACCTCATTACTTCATTAGCACCATTAAAATCATTAAAAATAATGCTAAAATAATAAACATAGTCTTGAATTAAGCAATATTAATATGGTAACCAACATTCTTCAGTAAGTTAAAAAAATAGAAAAACAAGAGTAGTTTAAGATTAGGAGAATACTTAGATGAGAAAATGAAGAACCAAATACGGATAAAAAGGTGTTTATGCCGGAAATTCTGCAGTAAGTTGTCGGTGTTAATTGTCTGCTAAATACTCTTTAAAAGGTTAGACAAAGAATAATAAATATAAAAGGGACTGGTCCAACTGATAAATAAACTATGCAAAAGAATATGCTAAACCTTTTCTATTTTCTATTAATTTTTATTTTTATTATAATTATTACTTTATTTTTTTATAATGATGATTGAACAACATCTGCTGTTCAGGCTCTCCCTTTTTTTCTTTACAATTTTAAATTATTTTATCTTTTTTCTTTCTGCTAATAACTTTTTCAAGTTGTTTCCTTTTTTTGCAAAGAAAGAATTTACACTTTTTATTTTGAGCTGATTTTCTATTAGACGGTCTAAACAAGCGTTTTTGTCTTTTAATCAAACTATTCCGTAACTTTTATATCCTAAAAAATACATGTAATTAAGTTTTTTTTTTATTATTATTATTATATTATTATTATTTAATTTTGCTCATTTAATAAACCTACACATACACTTAGGTCATGTTCACTTTACCTTAAAAAAATAATATTAAGTAAAAATAAAAATAAGTTCAGTTCAGTAAAATTAATTTCAGTTTAGTAAAAATAATTTCAGTTCAGTAAAAATAAGTTTAGTTCAGTAAAATTCAGTATTCTTACAGAAAAATTATAATAGAAAATCAGTAAAAAAAAAAAAAAATCCAGTTCAGCAAAAATAATTTCAGTTCAGCAAAAATAATTTTATTTAAGTAAAAATAATTTCAGTTCAGCAAAAATAAGGTGAAGTGAACAGCGCCTTAGCTCTTAATATACTCAAAAACAAATAAGAATTTTATATTAAGTTGTTCATTCCTCGTTCTTAACTTTTTTATGAATTATTTTCTTAGTGATTTAATCTTGAAATAAAGTGTTACAATGGCTCTGTTCTTTTGAGTTGTTTTGCTTAATATTAATAAATAATAAAAATAATAATATAATTAATAATTAGTAAATAAAATTAATTATTAATCAGTAAAATTAATAATTATTACTTAATAATATTAATTTTGTTTGAGGAATGATCAATAATTAATAATAATTAATATAAAAATTATATGACAATTTTCAAAAAATTAAAAACAATTATAAAAACCGTAAATAAAAAATTATAATTATAGTGCTAAAAAAAACTAGAATATTTTAATGATAATAAAAACAATAAAATATGACAATTTTCATTAAGCTAAACGATAATAAATAAGCTAAATAACAATAACAATAATAATAATAATAACTGGCTAACTCTTTTTCAAAAACAAAAAAAAAAAAAAAAAAAAAAAAAAAAAACTGGCTAACTGCTCTGCTGTGCTAAAAGCTTAAAATATGTTTTGCTCAAAAGAACAAGTCCACAATACTCTGTAACTTTTAGTCTTTGTGTTTTAACTCCATAAGCAGAATGTGTATGTTTTGACTATGAACGATTGTCAAAATGTATACTTAAAATAATCTCTCTGTCTCATTTTACTTATCATTATCATATTAAGTTATTAACCCAAAAATTCTAGCAAAAATTAGTAAAGACAAACAAGTAAATAAGACCGAGGAAATATTTGATCTAGCAAAATAAACCCATAAAACATTCACCAATTTTTATATATGGCTTGCCACATCGTGTGCGTAGCTATTATGGTCTTATGGAGGTTACTTTGTTAGTGTTATAGGGGAATTCAGTTAATGTTACAGGGGTTAATTTATCAGTATTATAAATGTTTTTGGTCAGTTTATAAGGGTTCTTAGAACAATTTATAAAGGTTATTCAGGGTCTGTTCTGATTTACTGAACTGAACTGAACTAATTGGAGATGAACTGAACTGAATTGAGAGAAGGAAATTAGAAACTGAACTGAACTGAAATAAAATAAAATAAAGTTAAAAAGAACAAACCCTCAATCAATGTTATAGAGATTATTTATTTATTCTTTTATAAGCGGTCACAGAATATGACCCTCAATCAGTGTAATTTTTTTTTTTTACCAGAATTTGGCTTTTCTTCTGAAATACAAAAATATTCATCATCATTAAAATAAAAAAGAAACTTTGGAGGAGGAGGGGGCAAAGAGCTACAGAAAGGGCCAAGGAAGGTTCTTTTCTGCATCAAATCCATTTCTTTAATAAGTGCATATCTTTGTTCTCTCTCCTCTCCTTCTACCTCTTCATCTACATTTTCCACTTAATTCAAGGTTATATCTCAATTACTTACTGTATTTTTCTCTGTAATATTTCAAGTGGGGTGTTTAAACTTTAATGTCTAGGCAATTTAAGCATGATTACATAGGATTTTCAGAGGTTTCTTCAATGGAAAACTCTGTTCATTCACCCAAATTTTCTCTGAAAACTGAGTTAAGTCTTGGATTACCAGGTTCTGAGTCACCTGAAAGGAAACCTGGGGTTACTATTTTTGGTAAGGATTTTGAAGGAAAAACCCAAAATGGGTCAATTAAATCTTCTTCTGGGGCTAAAAGGGGTTTTTCTGATGCAATTGATGGTTGTGAGAAATGGGTTTTTACTATTAATGGGAATTCTGAGTCTAATTTGAGTAAAGATGGAGGGCAAAATGGTAATAATTTTACTTCTGTGGAGAACAACAATGTCCCTTCTTCTCCTAAACCTGTTCAGGATAAGCAGCCTCAACTTTCTGCTGCTAATGAACATAATTCTGCTCCTGCTTCCAAGTAAGTTTTATTTTATTTATTTGGATAGAGATTAACTTGAATTCTCCCTAAATTTACTGCTATAATTATAATATATGGTTTTATTTGTGTACTTTGTTTAATTAAATACAAGTATAACTTATGTTTGCATGTTTGTCTGGAACTTATATTGCATTGTTTGTTTTCTGTTTTGATGAGTTGTTGACAGGAATTTGTTTGATTGCTCTTCTTAAATTAGTTGTTTTTTCTTTAGATCAATTTGTATACATCTTTTGGTATGCTTGCACAAGTAGAAGGATCTGTGCTGCTTTTGAAGCTGTTCTAAATCTGTGTCTTAAACTAAGTCTTTGTTACATTGTCTTTGATATTGGTTTGGATATTTAGACACTTTGATTTAGGATAAACACTCATACACACCCACAACTCGAACTCGAATCTAGGCGAAAACCGCTGTACTTTAAGGTAAATGGAAGTGTCCTAATAATGAAGGGTAGAAGTGTATATGAGAGGGGTGTTATAATTATCTGAAAGGGATGATAGAACTTTTCATTATGTAATTCAGTTTCGAAATTGTGAAATTTGGATGTCTCTTGTATGATTTAGCTATTCTGTTTAATATAGTTCAGTTGTGATCCTCTTACTTTTGTAAGATTCCTTTTGTGTATATGGAGTATTGACTCATTGTTTGCAACAGGACACAGGTTGTGGGATGGCCACCAATCCGATCTTTCCGAAAGAATACCCTGGCATCTACCTCGGCGAAGAACAATGGACAGACAGAGGAGAAATCAGGAGCTGCATGCCTCTATGTCAAGGTTAGCATGGATGGTGCTCCGTATTTGAGGAAGGTGGACCTCCAAACCTATAGAAACTATATGGATCTCTCTTCTGCTTTAGAGAAGATGTTCAGCTGCTTTATAACTGGTATATTTTATTTCTCTGTCTTCAGTTTGGCTCTTTTGCTGTTTCAGTGGTCTAGATGGTGATATCATTTCATCAGAGTACATAACATTGTCAGTTTCCACTATAAATTAACAGTTGTGGGTTCGTGATCTTTCTCAGTGTTTATATCTCGTGAGGAAATGAATGAATTTCCTACTGCTCTAAATGCTGATATAACATCTATGTGCATGCGAGTTTCCTGATTAGGACATCTATAAGTGAAATGAAGTAGGATGTTGTTGTGAAACTGAGTAGCCACAGTTATCATTAAAATCTTGATTAAACATAGGATTTATGTTGTTTTCCTCGAGTGTCGAAGCATTTATGTTATAAAGAGCTAAATCAATCGGTATAATGAGTTTCCAAGGCATGCATGATCTTGACATAGTCTCAAACGGTTGAAATTGACTGATTTAATATTAATGATTATGGTGCAGGTCAGTATGGTTCCAATGGGCATGTAAAACAGGATGGATTGGCCGAGAGGCAATCAACAGATCTTCAAAATGCTGAATATGTGCTGACATACGAAGACAAAGATGGTGATTGGATGTTAGTTGGTGATGTGCCCTGGAGGTAAGTGCTGTTTGTCCTTCATCTCTTTTTTTTCATAGTAGACTTTGCACTGAAAGAAATGCCTTTTGGTGAGGCTTGGTGGTCGCTAGATTTTCTGGTTGTCAATTACATCAACATCATCCTACTGCACAATTTCCTGCTTCGCAATAGGATTAAACCATAATTATTGTGGCAACCTGGTCCAATGGGGTTTGTTACTGTTCTAGTTGTGTTTCAAATTTAAAATTAACTCATGTAACTCTGTGATAACCATTTTATGTTGAATTCCTTAAAAGTGGTTAGGACCTGTCATGTGTAATGGGATCAAATTGTCATTCTGATCTGGTCGATTGGGTTGTATGTTTGGTACTTTGGTATCATCCCCTAGCCCCTTCCCTGTCTAGCAGCTTTGGTATCATATACCTTCCAAAGTTAAGGGAATAATTGAAAGATATGGCAAGTATATGATTTCAAGCTTGTGGTTTCAAACTAACCTTTCTCAATTTATCATCCAAAGAAATATTGCTTATCTGCTTCATTCAAAGGACATTTATGCTGTTATGCTGATAGCTCTGGACTCTTCTGATCAATTGTTTCTGTGTAACAGGATGTTCACTGAGAACTGCAGGAAGCTTCGGATCATGAAAGGGTCAGAAGCTATTGGACTAGGTTTGTTGTAATAGAACTTTGATAATTTTATGGCTCATTAATGTCAGCTTAATAATTATGTGGATGCCCAAATGTTGCTCAAAGATATTCATTCATTTCCTTTGACAATCTCTTTCGTTGAAAATATTGATGACTCAAATCTTCTTGGCAGCTCCAAATGCAACTGAGAAGTGCAAAACTGAAGCCTGAGAACAGAGTCGGGCAGCATCGGAGCAAGTAAGGAGGCATCTAGTGGAACACCAGGAGCCTTCAAGAGGTTTTGAAATTTAGGGAGTGTTTATGAGTTTATTAGATTTAATGGTTGTGAAAAAAAAGAAGTTATTATGTACTAGATAAATATTACATTATTGTAGACATTTCAAGCTTTTATATTAACCTCCAGAGTTTGGGTGTGCATAGATAGATCCCTTTTATTATGAAACATTTTGATTCAAGAGGCATGAAATTTGGATTTATAAAGTTCAAAAAATCAATAGATGAAAGGGCAAAATCAAAATTAGTCTAATTTTCAATATAATATAATCCCAACGAAAAACTTTAATTCTATGAAAAATCTGGACATCCTAGCTACAAATTCAGCCTGCATCAAAGTCTTTTAGTAAATGATTTGTTAGCATAAGAATAGTTTCTTTAAAATGTAAAAGGTTTAAATTATTATATGCAATTTTTTTCCCCCTTTTTGGCTAAGCTCATTTTCAAGGTTACTATATTTGGATTATATTCGCCAAATTTTCGTTTCAATTAAATGAGTTGCTTAATGCACTACATACTCCAGGGTCCAAATATACACATGTTAATCATGTAATAAATCAAAACTCGACAAGTCATGCATTTGGCTCGACAAAATCTTAGTTTAGGAGATACAGTGTTCAAGTACTGAAGTACACGTTAGGGACTCAAAAACAAGGAGACGAAATCATTCTATGCAGTACCTTGTAAAAAATACAGTCTGAAAACAAGAAAGTGGCTATTTGCACATGATCTTCATATCCAACTCATCTTCCCAAGTTCAAATAATTCCAGCTCAAAGAAACACTTGAAAAGGGGGATAGTATCATATAATGACGATACACGAAAGTATGATGCTCTCCATTTGTTATATTGCAAAATACTTATGATATACCCACTAAAATCTTGCAGAATCATCAAAAGCTCATAATTGATATAGGAGAAAAATATTACACTTAAAATAAATAAGTTGATATTTAGAGGATACAGTATCTAGCAAATCTTGCCTAACCAAAGAAGTCAAAAGCAAAAGAAAAAAAAATACTTTATATATAACATCATAGCCAAAGAAATCAATTACATACTAACTCAATAATTTTGTTGGTTAGAGGGTGGAAAATTATAAGTTATGATTACAAAACTTGAACAAGGTAATGGAACAGTGGTAGGTGAAAGAAGAAATATATCATTGCTGTAAAATTACCTAACTGAGCTGAAAGTGTGCATATAGAAGCCAAAAAATCTGAACAAATATTTTCTCTGCATATATTTCTGACAAACCTAAGATTCAGGCTCGGAAATCTGAACATATACCATTTGAGTGTACCCATTAAATACAGGTCTTTCGAGTCTACCTAGACCTAGCCTTTGGAAGAGGTTATAACGACCATCTTCAACAATAGGCGGAACAGAGCGAGCAGGATCATATCTTGTTTGGTGGGTTAGAGATGGACCTGCCACTGGTGGAACCTCCCAATAGATATCTAAGATTGATTCCACAAATCTACTATTCTGGAAGTGCTCAGAGTAGGAGATTAACTTGTTGCTATGATTAAAGTCATCTCGCATATAGCCTCTTACACCCCACCATGATTCACTAGGCCCACAGAGTTCATCGATATCCAGTGCTTTCCCCCAGAATGGTTTCCTTTTTGCTCTTACTCTAGCTTCATCGCTTTCTTTGAAGCAACTGTGGCCTCCTCCTGGAACAAATTTAAACAAATTAGCTTGATTATTAACAACATTAACAACTATTGTTTTTTCATATTATTTTGATCAAGATATTCGAGAAACCACCAACTTTGAAAACAAGAGATAGAAAGTCTATCGACGAAAAAAATATGATACCAATTTAAAGGTAACATCAGCACTTGGAATTGTGTTTAACTTGGTGTCGGAAGAAAAGAGAGCCACCCGGCCGCGCGCGCGGGGGGTGGGGGTCAAGAAAACATTGAAAAAGCCCCTAAATTGTTTCAAAAAACAAGGTGGGGTGGCAAGGTGGTACACAGTGCATTGTTCAATGAAAACTTAGAAAACAGAAGCTAAGATGGATGATAACTAGGTTGGAAGCACAGGGAACTGTACCTCTGATATAACTTTGATCACAAATGAAAACATTGAAAAAGCCCCTAAATTGTTTCAAAAAACAAGGTGGGGTGGCAAGGTGGTACACAGTGCATTGTTCAATGAAAACTTAGAAAACAGAAGCTAAGATGGATGATAACTAGGTTGGAAGCACAAGGAACTGTACCTCTGATATAACTTTGATCACAAATTTGTCTCAAGGAATAATGATCTCCAGTTCCTGTGTCATAGTTATCTTCAAAGACAATATGTCTGAAACCAGCCTTTAGTGCCTGTTTCAATCTATCCAAGCAGAATTTTGAGGAAAGGAGGTAGTCTTAATAAGTGACTTGATCATTAACATATATAGCAAAGGGAAACAAAACTTAGAAACAAACACGGCAAGGTGTTTACAAGGATAAAGCGATCAACAATTTCTGGTCAGGCAATGATACCTTTTTAGTTCACTCTGATGGTCATCGAAGAAGATAAGAACTCGACTGAGATCTGTAACCCCATGTTTCTTCATTACACTTTTCCAGTCAACATTTCCAAAATCTACAAAGTCCTTTCCTGCAAAGTATGTGCAATTTTGATCAACATAAGCAGGACCCTTCTTCAGATACTTCTCAGGATGACGGGGAGTGACTGATATTATCCTAGTGTATGGCATAGCTTGTCGCAGCACCCATGTGGAATGCCCTTTAAAAGCGCCACTCTCTATCATGAGATCTGGCTTCAACCACCTTGCAATAAACCACAGTCCAAAGCTATGGTCAAATCCCATGCCAAACATGTTGTTTTTGATTGGCCGAGTTTCATATATAGGTATAAATTCTTCCAATCCACTGATGAGATCCTTGGAAGTCCATTCCACTGTTTTTCCATGTTTCGATCTGCCTTTTGCCAACAAGAACAATTAAAATGGTGCAGACAGTAAGAACTAGATCATGTTTGGGTCTGAGTACAGATACTTGAACATGGAAAAAAGGTCAACAAACAATCACTGAAAAATGTGATAAAGGCACATAGCACAAAGGCAAGATATTAAACAGCCATAATCCCTCATCATAGATGCAAGTAATGTGCTTTATGTGACACGCATATAAATTAAACAAGCAGAATAAATAGGCCATTCCATGTACAAATATGCATTCATGCAGACAAGGCCAGAATTTATAAGCCTAATTTTTTATTGTGCTTCTGGCATACGGAACAAGATGTTAACTAATATAAATCAGGCGGACTGCAGATAATTCATAAATGCCATTTGAATTTCTTGACACTTTAAGAGAGCTCAAGGTGTGAAAATTCATGGCATAGCTTAAGATGGAAGCTGTGCATTTCTCTGTTATAGTCTGCTCACCCCCTAAAAAAAAACTTCATTTTGTTATAATCTCTAGATTGCAGTATTTGTTTGTGATTGTAAAGTTTATCCCTCTAATCTCAATTGACATATCTCCATTATTTAAGACCTTCTGAGCATGTTAATTCAGATTTTAGATTGGTGATAGTTTTGATTCTTCAATTGTGATTTTTGAGTGATACATTTGCTGGCCATATTCCCATGGCTTGGTCAGATGCTCGGTGGACTAGGTTGGACAGAGGAGAGGAGAGGTGAGGAGGAGAAGAGAGACAAGGAACTAAAATGAGAGATAGAGAATGCCGAGATGAACATGGAGAAGAAAATGGGGAAAAAAAAATCTTTAGTTCTAGGATTTGATCTCAGTCAGCAATATAGCTTCGCCATAGCACCCGCGGGACTGTCAAACTGCAAGGATAACGACTACTCTGTACCTTAAAAGTTTCAAGTGATATCCGAGCCACTATCAATAGAGGATGATGACATTAATAGCACTAAAGGGGGCCCACTAATAGAATCCCTCAGCTTTTTCTCAGAAACATAAGCAATCACAATCGCACCTTAATTTCTACCTCACTGTTTTTTAAAATTAGGAACTGATAAGGAAATTTATTCAAGGCTTTGGATTGAAGATTTCTTGCTTTCCCACATCAAATACTGGCATTTGAATAAGTTTTCAAGTAATTTTATTTGTATCTTATGTAACATGTGGGAATTCAATGATTAGGGTTTGACAATTCAGGGTAAAATTTTAACGTATCTATACAATATTGCATCTTTCTATAGGTAAATGCTGTGATTACCCCATCAAGAAACTACACAATAACCGACAGTTAGGTTGAAATGATGACCCCTAATTCTAAAATTCCAATTTAGCAATACCTCACCTTTTACACAATTGTAAAAACTTTAGAAAGAAAGTACTTGATTTGGGAAAGCCAAAAATTTTCAATCGACTACATTAGATGACCTCCTCTATTCAAACTACAGAAGCAATCAAAGCTTTTAAGATGGAGAAGTGAGCCTTTTTAAATTAAAAATATACACCAAAAGCAAACATACAGGAGATGGAGAAGTGAGGCTATTGTGAACAGTTATCATAAGTTACAACCAACTCCATGTCATTTTTAAACGCAACAAAGCACACGGGCAGCATGTAAGAGCCTACACCAAATCTCTGTTATCCGTGAACCCAACTAATCAAGCAATTTATGTGCCCATACCAAATAATCATTACTAGATTGTCCACAAGATTGATGAAACCAACAACTGAACATAAGGAATTGTACATAATTGCAACTGGCATCTCTTTTAAAAACAAGGAGATGCATATAGAAAATGGTGGTTAGTCCAGTTTATTAATGACATGGTACATTAAGTGTCCAATGAGTTTTTCATCACGAGTCTATCAAAGAGAAATACTACTATCAATTATCTAAGTGTGAATATGCAGTAGACAATCCATTGGTAATTCTAGTAGCTCAACTACTCGCGATCATTGGCAAGGATTTCTCCTTATGTTCAAGCGTGTACTTAAAACTACCCAATCGATAAACCCAAATTTCCTAAAAGATCTAATTTCCACTGAAGCTAAACATCCACAAAAAGCTACAATTCAATCCAACTCTTTGTATAGGAGCTGTAAACATGAGCAACACCCAATTCTAGCTTCCTAAATCCTAAAGCTCTCTCAATCAAACAGAAAGTAACTTTTATATATATATGAAGTAGCAAACAATGCTTTCAATATTCCGAAATCAATAGTTTTTTTTTTTCAGATCCAACCTTCCAAATGTATAACAGATATTAACATAGAGTAGCATCTATAACATCTAATCTAACTAATGATTTCCAAATTCCCCAAGACTTATACTAGTATAAATACAATAATCTAACCCCATTTTCATTCAATTTACGCAAATCATAAACATTCAAAATCCCCCAAAATAAGCAATACCCAGATTCAAATAAAAAATACCCAGATAAATTTCATCAAAAATATACATTCAGCAATCAAATCCAGATCCAATTTCATTCAATTAATCACCAAACAAAAACCCAAAAAAATTGAAAGTAGAGATTGAAGAACTTACACCAGGGAACACCAAGAGATCCAAAATCAGAATCAAGCCCATCAAATCCAAAGAAAGCGAAACGAGAATGAGGTTGAAAGAAGCCACTACTTGAAGAAGAAACACAAACAAGAGAACGAGTATAGAAAACGACGGAAGAAGTGAATAAAACGACGATGAAAGTGAAAGCAAGGCAAGGCCAAAGAAGACCATAACGAGAAACAAAGTTGATGAAACGAGTTGAAAATGCGACGGTTTTCTTTGTCTTTGATTCATCGTCGGATTCTTCGTTCTCATTATCGTCGCCTGAAACTGCTGTTCTTCGAGAAGAATGCATTCTCTCTTGAACTCCTTCTCTCTCCATTTTTTGGGGATTTTCTCTCTCTAAAATGTGTTAAGTGTAAGAAAGAGTGAGAGTTTGAATTTGAGTGTGAGTGAGTAAGAACACCTGGGGTTGGTAGTTGGGTTTGATTTTGATAGAAGTTGAGGACTTAGGTGAGATTTTTTTTAATTTTTTTTTATGGATTGTGAATTTTTGATTTGATTTTGATTATGATTTTTTTTTTTTTCTTTTTCTTTTAGATAATGGATCTATCTTCCATCGACAGGAGATTCGAGTAAAGGGTCGAAAGAGAAGCGTCCTCATTGTGTTCTAAGTATGCTTGGTAATAAATACTTCTGGTTTTTTAAATGCATGTCAACTACGAGTATAATAATTTCTTGATTGAGTAAAGTTATGAGAAATTTTCTTTAAAAAAAAAAAAAATTATGAGAAATTGATAGTACGAAGTTTTACATGAAATCCAACATAATCCTATGTGAAAGTGAAAACTAAGGGCCGGTTCTGATTTACTGAACTGAGTTGAATTAAATTGAACTGAATTGATTGGAGCTGAACTGAACTAAATTGAATTGTTTATGTGAGAAGGAAATTAGGAACTGAATTGAACTGAAGTGAACTGAAATTAAGCTGAAGAGAACATGCCCTAAGTACTCCTATAGCATACTGAGTACAAGAGTTTCATATTTAAAGGTGATTGAAGTTTTCTTGCTTTGATTGATAAAAATCAGTAGAAAAGATTTCATGCAACGAAGGAGGTACTACTTAAGCATTAAGATGATAAATAAACATTGTTTAGTAGGTTACAACCGAAAAAAGGATAATACAATAGAGGTTACCAATAATACAATCATCTTAAAAGGATAAATATAAGGATTGGATTAAACTCATGGTCTAGGTCTAGGTCTAGGATATAAGCCGGGTGTAGAGATATTGCTATTGCAAATTTCAATTTATCTTTCAAGGCTGTTTTAATCAACAAGATGGTTTATATGCTTGATGGCAACGGCGGAGCCACCTTGTGTCTTGGTAGGAGTGGTAGGACAACAAAAAAATAAACTTAAACTTTTGTCTAAATATAATGCAAAGTGCATTATTATGTTCAAGCTTAATCGTAGGGTAGTGGTTGGAACATTAGCTTTTCTTTCAAAGGTCCACGGGTTCTAATCTTTTGCCCATTATTCATTTTTTTTTTCTCTCTTTTATTATTCTTCTTAATGTCCTTTTATTTTTATTTTTTTGCCCATTTTTTTTTGTTTTTCTAAGTTATGCCCCCAAAGTTCTTCAGTTTCTAAGCTGTGCCCATGCTTTTTCAAACGTCTAAGCTGTGCCCTCAACCTCACTAATTTTTAAAAACAATAACCCTTGACGTTAACAATAATCTTTTTTTATTATTTTATTTTCTGATTTTAATTTTTTTTTAAAGTGTTAAACCAATTAGAACGAGACATGTGTCAAATTAATAATGCCACGACACCATTGTTGATAAAATAACTTAACTTTCGTGTAACAGATATAACTATCAAAGGGTGATGTTGATAAAATATCGTGAGGTGGAAGGCACAACTTATAACTTTGAAAAAACATGGGTATAGCTTAAAAACTGAAGAAATTGGGGGCATGGCTTAGAAAATCCTTTTTTTTTTTTTTCTTCTTAATGTCCTATTTATCTATTATCCCAAATAACACAAAAACTTACCATTTATCACATTGGGCAAGAATACTTTTCTACTTAAGATATTGAAATTGATAATGTACTAATACGCTTTCAAAACTTGAAGACTCGTCAAGTTTTATTGTAACACCCCGTCTAAAACATAAGGCATGACGTTAGCGGAAATAACGTCGAGACGGAAATGTCACTCTAAAGGTTACCAAAATAAAGAAAATGATTAAAATATCTGAGATAAATAAAGTAAAGTGAAAGAAATCCCAAATGAACAATAAATACTTCCAACGAGGGAAAACAATCCTCAAATCTAATAATCCCAAAAGAGTAGGTCCAAAGATAACTAAAGCAAGTCTATAAAACTGCTAGGAAATAAAGTAAACACTCTGCTCTCAGCCCAGACTCAACAGGAACTACTCTTCACCTGCAAATAACATTAAGGTTCCACAATCAGTGGGGAGTAACTAGAAGTTCTCCCAATACTTGTAGAAATACAAAGCTAAGTACAGAAAAGCTTAGACACTAGCGCAAAACTTAACAACATGCGGGAACATCAACTCAAATAATAATTACCAGTTAAACTCGAGGAAAAAAAAATAAAAATAAAACATGGAATCATGATTATAATACAGATCAAGCATGTAAATATAACAACGTAAGAAAAATATTACCACAAGAATTCAGAATTAATATAGCAACTCAAAACAAATAGTAACTCACATAGACGATAATTAACACTTGTAAAGGTCCCTTCCCAAAACAATAGTATCTTTAAAATAAATAAATTTTAACCCTTTTGAAAATAAGATTTATAGTGAGGCAAGCATATAAAATATGAACGCCGGTGAAATCCGCAGCCCACCATCAAAGGTTTGTCAGGGCGAACCTACAGACGATTCCGCAGCCGTCTGCGTCTGAGAATGGCCAAACTCCCAGTTTTCCAACTCGAATTCCGCAGCCCGAGTAGTTCCGGACGACAACAATTAACCTAGAAAATACATCTCGAATTCTGCAGCCCAAGATGTTGGCATGTTCCAACCATTGAATTCCGCAGCCCAATGGTTGTCTTACACTCACAAAAATATATAAAATTTATAAACATACTTCTTCAAAATCATTTAAACACATTTAAGGATCATCAACCCCAATTTAAAGTACTGCAGGTCTTTACTCCTAAGACCAAAATTAAACAAAAAGCCCTTCCAAAGAGTTTAACTTCAGAATTCTTCAAAATATATAAAATAACTCATATATCATACTAAGGTGTCACTCTTATTGTCTGGATTTGGGTACGAAGCTAATTATAACAAAATATCACAATACACTCCGTACACAACCCTTGGCGAAGCGGTGCTAAAAACAGTGTGATTCTACTTTAAAGCACAACGACGTCGAAAACTTATTTGACACTTTAAAACCATTTTTTTTTAAAACTCCCTAGACACTCACAATATAAATTAACATTTGCTACTTGTTGATAGTATCACAGTACCAATTCATGAAAATAGATAAAGATTACCCCAACTTATCAATAATAAATAAAACTAATTTAAATTAAATTACTCAAGGTACTATACAGTTTAAACACCTCACTCAACTAACTAAGCATGAACATTTCTTTAAACAACTTAGAATAGAACTAATAATATACGCCTAACACCAAACATGAACCATCATTATTTATGCTCGATCAAAATTCACCCATGATTATACTATTGGCTAATGACGAAACCAACATTCTTAACATAAGTACTACGCATAAAAATAATCATGATAATACACTTAGACTTGCAGTAGCAACAATAATATGACATGAGCAATAAATCTTGGACTAAATTAATGTAAGTATACAACAAACTAATTTACTTGCTTTTGGAGTATTAATAAGTCAACAAGGCCATGAAATTTATCTTATAAAAGTAAGTGTCTAGTAACCACGCATAAACAAAAATGGCAGCACACATTAACATCAAAGTTCATCCATTATTCATGCTCACCGAAACAAAACGAGAACAAGCCACAGGTTTCAACCGAAATTTCATTTGTAATTGAATATGATCAAACAACAATATATACATATAATCATGATAATAAAGAAGAAAATACGTGATCTACAACTGCTATAACTCACGCGAATCACTTCATCAAAACAGACTACAAGTTTAATCAAAACCGCAACCGAAAATTCAAACAAACTAATCCTAATCGCATCTAATCTTATCTTAACCCAACCATGATTTCTAGAGTAATGGAATAATGCTAGTTACCTCGATAAACTTCCGATAAAACCCACGAAACTAGTAGAACCCAAAAAGAACTAGTCCTCTTGATGACCTTGAATACCTATATAAAACAAGATTGAAATAAGAAGATGTATGTATAACAAATCATATAAGAGGGGGACGAAAAAGGGAAGGGTATAACCCATTAAACTTACTTATTTTCACAGCCAAATTAAGAGGGAAAATGAGATGATCCTTGCAACAATAAAACCCAGCAGCAATTTCACAAGAATTGAGGAAGAAGGAGATGTAACATGGAGGTGAAAGAAGGAAGAGTGCAAATACTTTTGAGAATTGATTCCCACGGTCAATGGGAAAGGAAATTGATGATTATTTTCTTAATGAGGGCAACAAATATAATGGGTTTGGGAGTTATAAGAGGCAAGAGAATATAAAGTGAAGGCAAGAATTAAGGGGAGCATTAACTTGGCAATTAAAGAGTCAAATGAAAGAATCCAATATCCAACTTTCAAAAACCAATTCAAATACTTGTATACTACTCCAATCCCACGCCAAAATCAGCCCAACACCTCCCAAGTTATAGCCCAAACATCGAAAATTGGTTCAGTCCATAAAAGTAACCTCGGTATAATTCGCCTCAACCGGCTCAACTAAAAACCGTAAATAAATAATTAACAAGTAATATTTCAAATTAGTTTTACACTCTTATCAATCATAAATTAAAAGTGTTATGATTTGAATAGAAAACAACATTATACACATAATAATTCAAAATTATTAGTTCAAAAATATGGGGTGTTACATTTATTGTAATATTTCTTTTTACATGTATGAGTACACTTGAATTATTAGTTATAAATCTTTTTAATTGGTATTTTGAATCATGCCATTTGATACGAAAAATCTATCTAGTGATTCCGAACCTATTATATAAAAGATCTAAAAAAAAAAAAAATTAATGGGGTCATTGCTTAAAGCTTTGAATAGGGGTAACATATATTTGATACATTTTGGAATAATAAAGGTTTGACAAATATGATTGCTAAGTAATTTTGAATCTTGACATTAAGAACCTTCTTTCAAGATTGCTATGCGGCACGTAAATGTCTCTTAATTTTATTTTTTAAAAGATTTTAAAGCCTTGATAAAAGGGTTTCAGATGATACGGTGTCCTACCATTGTAAAAATCCTGGCTCCGCCACTGCTTGATGACCTAACAAAGAATGCATTTCATAAATATAACAGTAGGAGATTAGTAATTTAACTACACCTTCTTATAATTATTTTCAACCTCCTAGCTCGTATGTACTCTTTCTAAATGAGAGCCCTTCTCTCTAGCATACTAGAGCCAATTTTCTTAGCCATGAACGCAAACACCAACAACCTTCCTGGCTTTCTCCCTAATCCATAACGACCATAAGAGGGTTTCTATGCCAAGGGACTCCACAACAAATTAGGTTATAAGAGAAATTATTGTAAAATTATTCTGACTAAGTGTATAAGAATTAATGTGGGAAAAAAAGAAAAGAATTTTTTTAACTTAGAGATGAAATGTGTCATTCTTGATTTTCAGCCAATTCACTTTTTCGTATATGGTTATTGATTGATTCTTGTTTAACAAATAGGCTTAGTTTTGATATATTGGTTATGCTTGATTGAGGTTTACTTAATTTCCAATATTATAAAAAATGAATAGGCTTAATTCCCTTTTTAGTATTGAGATGATGTGACATAGAGGGAAGAATTAGAGATTTGAAGTCCTCTCATTCATCCTACTCGAAAAATAATACATTGATCCTACTTCTAAAAAATATCACAGATTTTCAAAGATTTAATATAACGCATGTAATTTTCTTCTTAGCTTGTACGAAGTGTATATTTCGTATACTCGCAGTTGTTAAATACTCTGTAATATCCTAGGCCTCTGGAAAAAAAAAGGTGTAATATATTAGGCGTGTGTAATGTTGTTCAATGAGATTGACGTTATTTGATTGCACTTTAATTATGGGGAAAATACATATTCTTGGAAAAGCCATTAATGTATCCCAACTTGAGAAAGAAAGAAAAAAAAACTTGTTGGACATGTCAGTAAATTTAAGAGTAGTTTAATTTCAGAAGTTTTCAATAGTCTCATTCTGGTACATTTTGGAACATATTCTTAAACAAAAGTTATTAGCCACCAATGTACCAAGAAGTATAGGATTCGAATATTGCCAAGAGTGCATAGAGGTGGGAATTCCCGTAAAGTGAAAATTTCATCGTACATCCAGGTGTACCATGAGCATGGTATAACCGGTCAAAATACATGAGTTATAAAAATGCGGAAAGAACATTGTATACAAATACAAAGTACACGAGCAAAAAAAAAAAATCAAAACGATTCTTCTCTTGATTTAAAAGATTGTTTTGTTATTTTTATTCCTAATTCATTATTTACATTCCATATTACTTTTGATAAACAAAATTTCATTTTTTTTTGTTAAGAGAAAGAAATTGGGTTTATAGAGAGAGAAACTATGGTAAAATTTTGAATTTCAAAGTGATTTAATGTTATTTCGGAGTTGATTTTATCGTTTTGATGAATCATTTAATTGAAAGATCGATGTAATTGACAAATTCGTTGTTGAGAGAAAAGGTATTTTCAAATATATTTTTGTTTTCAATTTTTATGTTTTGGTGTTATTTTCTAAGGTTGAAGATGATGTTCTTCCTATTTTGATGAATGTTTTTTTATCATTTTTTTAATTGCAATGAAATATGTTTTAAGTGTGATCACTATGTTCTTTGAGTCTAAACTATATGTTCTTTACAATACAAACAATGTTCTTTAAGGTAATATATATTAATCATGTTCTTTGGTTATAATAATACAAATTATGTTCTTTGGGTATATAATAATACAAATTATATATGTTCTTTTTACTTATATAATATGTTCTTATATTTTGAATTTTGAATTTTTGAAATTTAAGAAAGAAATTTTGAATTATATCTGTGTAAAATTAATTTTAGATAGAGAAATTTTTGATATCTGAATATTGTCTGATTCAAATGTAATATTTTGAAATGATTTGACATTAAATTATTGGTAAAACTCAATTCATAATTATGTTTTACCTTTTTGATAATAAGTATCTCATAATATATCGTGTTCTTTATATTTCAGTGATATGTTCTTTTATAAATTCATGATGTACTTTAAAATTATTTGCTATGTTCTTTCCGCTTTAATTTGGGTGTACCATGCGCTTGATACACCCGGGTGTACAAACCACCAATTGCCCTTAAAGTGTCTAGCTATTTTAATTCAAGTGTCTAGCTAAACTTAGACCACAAAAATCATGATCCTTTTTGTTCCTTACCACAAAAGTACAAAACATGTACATGAAATGCTACGTAATATATGTCCAAGACTTTAGATTAATTAACTAACAAAGAGATTCAAACGTCATTTATAACTTACTCATTATGGATATGAAATAATTCCTCCGATCCACATATTATTAATGGCATGATTGGCATCATTTAGACTTTCATGTTCATCAATGTTAAATTTTGACCATTAATCTTTTATATGTTTTTAGGTATTAAAAAAAAAAAAAAAAAAAAAAAGGCAAAGAGGAATGTGATTGAGAATAGTGAAAAAATTTATATTAAAGTTCAAATAGTGCAGTGTGATTATAAAAATCAAAGGAAGTGCTATGTAAGTTTTAACTATATACTTGTTATGAAATAAATATAAGATCTTAAGTATCTAATTAGTTTTTGGCTCTGATGGTGTCCTAGTCATTATTATATAAGACTAAAAATAATGTTGTTAGTAGTTGAAATTTAAAATAAGGGTGGCGCGGTGGAGGTGGGTCTGGATGCGACCGGAGGTGGTGGTGGGGGACCCTGGGCTACGCGGAGGTACGGTGCCGGAGAGGTGGCTGGGCTACCGGGAAGGGGTTGTGGGTTTTTACTTTTTGGTTAATTAAATTTTTTTTTTAAAATTTTAAAATTTTTAATTTAATTTTTCTTTTTTAATTTTTATTTTTTAACCAATCACATCCTGACATGTATCACGTGACTTGTTGTAATAAGTTTTGTGACCGGTTGGGATCTTTGGAAGCAAATTCATATAAAATTTCGGATTATTAAAAAATAATCGAAAGTTGGGATTATTTTGGGCGAAATAAGCAGAGGTGGGATTATTCCCGTCAATTTTTCCTATTATATAAGACTAAAAATAATGTTGTTAGTAGTTAAATTTTAAATGATTTGAAGATACAATAATAGCTGAACAGTATAATAATGACAAAATTAGATAACTGCATGAATCAGGCTCTCCCCAGTGTGTAGTGAGATATAATATATTGTCTACTAACCTTGGGCTAGACAATTTATTAGTCATGGGGATTAAGGATTCTCTACCATGCCCTTAAAGGGATTGGTCTAAAGCTCCAACTTTAAGGTTGTAAGGCATACTCATTTTTTTAATTCTATGTCAAACTAAACTTATTATTACGTGTAAGGTACGTTATATAGCGTTTGATTCCTCAAAATCCGTATTATATTCTACATTAGTACATGATAATATGGTATACATTTTATGTTGTAAAAATTATTATAGGAAGATTTTTTTTTTTTTTTTAAAGAATATATATGATGGGACCATAAATTAAATGAAAGTATTTGACTAATTGTCTATGGCTTAGCCCTCAAAATTGCCCTCCAAGATTAAAAGACAACTTTTAATCTATGCCTCTACCACTAATCACTCCACACATGTCTATTAAAATTTCCACATACACACCCATAAAATCGTAAAGTTGTTAGTTACTCCATCAAACTAGCAAAAATTAACTCTTCTTCTTCATCTTCTCTTTTTCTTAAATCTAACTAACAAATACTACCCACATTTTCCTCTCACCCACTTTTAGTAAACTAAGATAAAAAGAGCACGTACTAAATTAAAAAATTGATCAAAAAAAAAATAAAATTATACAACATTAGTTACAACCATGGATTATTCTCTAAGAAAATCATCCTTCAATAGCTCCTCCCATGGTTCTTCTTCCTCCTTCAAAAATCGCTCCAATGGTAGTGATGACGACGAGTCATCACCTACACTCACAATAGAACACCCTCTTCCTTCACCACACCCCCACCACACCAACGACGTTGGTGGTTCGTCGCAAGATGAATTCATCGTTAAAATTGATCATCAAGATGATACCACGGCTATCAACAACACGACTAGCACTAGCCATGGTACCCTTTGGAGAGGGTCCTCCGAGGAATTCTCGTTCCCTAAGCCTATCGACGACATTATTAAAGACGAAGAAGATGGACGGACTAGTACAGGGTCCGGAGGGTCAATACAAAGTGGTCATCATGATCCAACTAAAGGTGACATGTCACTAGACATGGACATGGACATGGAAGAGTTACGACAACATAATAATAATAACGATCAAACCAAAATTCGACGTCAAGTGTTACAAGGTGGTAGAGGTCTTCCTCCGTTACACCCGGATTATTCTAGTTGGAGTCGAAATCCTAGTGAAATTCAAAGTCCCGATATTAGTAGCAACTTACAATATAAGAGTACCCCGAACAATAATCCTAGCAACAATGATAATGGATCAAAGGAAACTCGTGTTTCGTTCCACGAATCTTTAACCTCGGATTTGGCTAGACGTCCTTCAGCAATGTATAGTAACGTGCACGATGACTCTACATCGTGTAATTCGTCGAATTCAAGGGATGATGAGAATCATTTCGATGATAATAACAACCATAAAAATCATAATCATAGTTCAGAAATTCGACGGTCTCCATCTAATAAAACAAATGCATCATATCGAAGAATGTCGTTAAGTAAGACAAGGTCTAGGCTAATGGATCCTCCGGCGTCCCCAACAGAACGTTCGGGTGTGATACCAAAGTCGGGTACAGTCAATATGAAGTCGGGTTTCCTAGGAAAGACGGCACCAATGTATGATGACGACGATGATGATCCTTTCTTAGACGAAGATGTACCGGAAGAGTTTAAGAGTGTTAAAATTGGTACCATGGTTGTGATTGAATGGGTAAGTCTTATTGCAATAACTGGTGGTTTAATTTGTAGCCTTGTTATTCCGATTTTAAGGAAAAAAACTATTTGGAATATGAAATTATGGAAGTGGTTAGTGTTAATCCTTGTTCTAATTTGTGGAAGATTGGTTTCGAATTGGGGGATTAGGCTTATAATGTTCCTCACTGAGAGAAATTGTTTGCTACGAAAACGAGTTTTATATTTTGTTTTCGGGTTAAGGAAGGCCGTACAAAATGTTATTTGGTTAGGACTTGCACTTATAGCATGGTACATTTTGTTCGATAAGAGGGCTCTACTCGAGTCTAGGAGTGCAAAACTTAAGATTGTTACAAAACTCTTGATTATAGCCGAAGTTGGAGCTATTTTATGGTTGTTAAAGACCTTACTAGTTAAGGTGTTAGCATCAAATTTCCATGTGAAAGCGTTTTTTGATAGGATTCAAGATTCGTTATTTAATCAATTTGTAATTGAGACGCTTTCAGCTCCCCCAGTGTACGATGATCAAGGTCAAGACGAGGAAGAAATTCAAAATGTGGGGATAAGCATGCCTTTTAACGTGCAAGGTACCGCCTTTGCACGTAGTAAGAGTGGTACAAGTAACACTAGTACCTTGCAACGTGCACCTAACGGTGCGAGGATTCATCAAGGGGTAAATGCAACAACACCCGTACCAACACCAACACCAACACCGACACCTAGTAAGAGTTCTATAGGGTATAGTTCAAGGTTATCGGAACCAAATCATAATCCGAATAAGAAGCAAGATGAGGGAATAACAATTGATCACTTGCATAAGCTTAATCAAAACAATGTTTCAGCATGGAATATGAAGAGATTGATTAAGATTATACGACATGGAGCTTTAACTACATTGGATGAACAAATTGTGGGTGTAACAGCCCAAGATGACGAGTCCACGACTCGTATTAGGAGTGAGGTTGAAGCCAAGGCTTCTGCTAAGAAGATTTTTCGCAATGTTGCTAAACCTTTTTCTAGGTCAGTCGTTACTCACTCTTTCTTCTTTAATATGTTTGTTTATTTATTTAATTTCGTTCTTTTTTGTGCTACTCACTCGTTTTATTCATAGTAACTGATAGAGCGTTAAAGAATGGAGGGATTATTATCTATCATTAATTTTGATTGAAAAATAAACAACGTTGTCATTACACTATAATGTTTCCATTTTAACCATGTTCATCATGTGTATATTCACTTATTTTATGGAGTAGTATTCTTGTGACATAAATTGATCATATGTCTAATCTACTTGTTTTCTTTGGTGAGTATGAATTTATATAACACAGTAATCGAATCAATTTTTAAAATTCAAAGGAATTGTAAGTGTTTATGTGTGTGTAAGTTGTTGTTGGGTATGATCCACATTTTATTAATAAATTTTTATATGCTTAAATACTTTTAATTTTCATACATTATATATTTGCTTAGCATAAAAAATTTTATGAGAATGTTAGGTACATATATTTGGACGACCTTATGCGTTTTATGCGAGAAGATGAAGCCGAGAGGACATTGAGTCTCTTTGAAGGGGGTATCGAAGACGAGAGAATTAGCAAGAAATCAATGAAGAATTGGGTGGTAATAAGTTACTACTCCATATTAAAACTCATATATATAATTTTAATAGACCATAGAAATTCTTTTGGAAGAGTTACCACTAAATGTTTTAGCACTAAATTATGTCATGTTAACAAAAGATCATAATGTAGTAAATGAAAACACAAAAAATAAAATTTAATTAAGTGAAGATTAAATCCCAAAATTAATGTAAAATTTTACATTCCATGTAATAGCTCAGGGCATTGCTCGAGCCTTAATACTGATGAAGTTTATATCTTATGCGTTGTTGTCCAGGTTAACGCTTTTCGGGAAAGAAGAGCGCTTTCATTGACACTTGGTGACACAAAATCAGCTGTTAACAAGCTACATAAGATGGTGAATGTTATAGTTAGCATCATTATCGTCATCTTCGGGTTTATATTCCTAAACATCATTTCCTCACAATCTCTCTTATTCTTAAGCTCTCAAGTTGTTGTCGTTGCATTTGTTTTCGGAAACACTTGTAAAAACATATTTGAATCCATCGTTTTCTTATTTGTGATACACCCATTCGACGTTGGTGATCGTTGTGAGATTGATGGAGTTCAGGTACGCCAACTAAAAGAGTTGCAAAAGTCTTTAAATTCCCTGTCTCTTGTTACTTGCATCATTTTGACTTTTTACACTGTTACATATTATGACCGTCTTTTTATGCTAAGATATTGTTATATTTATTTACTAATATAGATACTTAATACTCTTTCCATCCCCGAAAGAATGACCCATTTAGCTTAATTTTAGTCCCAAAAAGAATGACCCATTTGTTTTTCCCAACATCTATTAAAATCACAAAATTACAATATTTTTGTCATGTAGTTCCTTCTCCCTATTTTACCCTTGTATTTTTTCAGATCTTTGTGCCATCTCCTCTCTAAATTTCTAAACTTTTTCTCTCTCTCCTGCCACCATTAATTTTTCTGTCCCCCTCTTTCTCTCTCTCTTCATTTTTTCTCTCTAGGTATTAATTGCAAATTATTGCTGACTTGTGTTTTCCCATACACTTGTACTTGCAAATTAAGTTTCTTAATACCCGCGAAATCAAACCAAATGGGTCGTTCTTTCGGGGACGGAGGGAGTAATAGTGAAGGTCAAAGTTATGCGAATTGCAAACATGTCTAGTCAAAATGATGCAAGTAATCTCGAAAATGGGAGTACATGATACATATTCTAACTTTAACTATTTTCTTCTTTCCTAATACAGATGGTTGTGGAAGAGATAAACATATTAACCACAGTTTTCTTAAGATTTGACAATCAAAAGATAGTTTTCCCAAACTATATTCTCTTAACAAAGCCAATCCATAACTATTATCGTAGCCCTGATATGGGAGATGGAATTGAATTGTGCTTCCACATTGCAACTCCTGCAGAAAAAATTGCCGTAATAAGGCAAAGAATAACAAGGTTTGAGATCTAACCTTTAATTACATATAATCGCGCCTATAACAACTTGTACATAACATCATTCAATCGACATAATAAATTCCTGTAACACATAACTTTAGAATTAATGTTAAGGTTCTAATAAGTATATATGATCACCTTATATTCATAATGTGTACATATTAGCCTTAGAACATATAGAACTAACAAACCACTACATCTGTTTCATATTATTTGCAACGATTAGACATATTCTATTCACATTTTATGTCAAATAGTTGTAAATAATATGAAACGGAGGTAGTACATAAAATTCTTACTTGTTATGAGTATCTTATACTTCATATTATGCAGCTATATCGAGAATAAGAAGGAGCATTGGTATCCAGGACCAATGGTCATATTGAAGGATACGGAGGGTCTAAACATGCTACGAATAGCAGTTTGGCTACAACATCGAATGAACCATCAAGACATGGGTGAAAGATGGGTAAGACGAGCACTTTTGATCGAGGAATGTGTTAAGATTTTTAGAGAGATGGATATCGAGTATCGAGTATACCCTATGAATGTTAATGTTACATCCATTCCAACTCTCAATTATGCTCAAGTATCTCCACCTAATTGGAATGCTCCTCCTTCTGATAGTGGGAAACAGGTTGTTCTTCCCTAGTAGAGTTGTAGTGCAATTAATACATAATTAGTTGTTTAATTTGTCTTGTAAAACAAAAGGTGATTGATTGCGTATAGGATTACAATGATTTTGGATTTTTGTATTACAATTTAATTTTCACTTTATCATATTTTTTGTCATTGTACAAATTTTTATTCATATTTTATATATATTTTTTTTTCAGATATTATCATCACTTCATTATGTGGTAATATTTCTATATAAATTGTCCAAATGTTAGTAAAAGTTGGATTTGGACCTACTTAAGAAATGATTTTATTATGCAATTTATTTTATTCATTTAACACTAATTAAAAAAATTGGGTGAATTTGTTTCTCCATGAGCATATCTATCCAACGGACAAAGTTCCAAAAATTGAAACGTCCAATTACTTCTATGCATTTTTTTTTTAAAAACTTATATGAAATGTCCAAAAGGCTTATATCTAATAAATTTCAAATGTAGAGATTTTAAAAACTGACCTCCGTTTTTTTTAGCTGACACATATTCCTTTCTAGGAATTTTATTTTTAGTTGACACGTTGCCTTAGAGGGTAAGTTTTATATCTTGCATTTACTAATGTACCTCACTTGTTTTATCATTCTCTCTCATTCTCCCTCCTCTCCTTAATGATAAAACTTTTGTATACAGCCGGTTTACACTAATATTAGTGTGCATCGAGCAGAATAAGGGTAATTTTTAGCTAATTTTAAGGTAACTTTTTGCCTTTTTTTGGATAACTTTAAAAATAATACAATTTTTTTTTTTTTTAATAGACAACAAGAAAAGTTTTATAAAGGTAATTTAATTACATTCAACCACTAATAATTGATTTTTAGTCATTTAAAATGTGATTCTTTACTAATAAAGAATAGATAATTTTTATTTGTATTGGGTTACTTTATTGGGGTAACTTTTATTCATTTTAGGGGTAACTTTTGATCACTTTAGGCTATCTTTATAATGGATGTACAATAATTATTATACACTCGATTGTTTTAAAAGTTTGTGCTCCTTAATATATGTGCCTAAATTAATGTGTCAACTAAATGGAAACAGAAGAAGTATTAAATATCCAATAACTTATAAATGTCTTCCCATTAGTCAATACTTTCTTTTTCATTTATCCTCTTACTTATTAGAAAAATATTGTGTAGAATGGACTCACATGAGTTCAATCATACAAACAGAAAAAAAAAATTGTCAAAAATTAGATAATAGTGATCAGATATTAGATAATAGATATCATATATTAGATTATAAGTGTCAAAAATTAGATAATAATGGTCAGATGTTAGATTTCTTTTGTTTGATAACAGGTTATATTGATCAGGTATTAGATTTCTTTTGTTTGATAATAGGTTATATTGGTCAGGTATTAGATTTCTTTTGTTTGATAATATGTTAGTATGGTTAGATATTAGATTTATTTTATTTGATAATATATTATATTGATCAGGTATTAGATTCTTTTTGTTTGATAATAGGCAATATTGAAATTCAATGAATTCCAAAATTAAACAAGTATGAAGCTAGAATATCACAAATTCGAAAGGAACCACAAAACCAAGAACTGCAATTCAATCAAACAACACATAATCAAACACAATTCTTCACATAAATCATTGAAAGAAGATAATTCCTTGAATATTAATGAGGCCTATCAATAGGCAATATATACACTGTAATCAACGTATTCTAAGGCTATAAAGAAGGACCTAACTTCCTATAATCAAGGGAAGATAATATACCAACATATACAATTAACTAATATACATAACAGAATATATTGATGCTTATCAATATATTCTAACAATCATGAAATGGGCAAGAAACAATATACCAATTCCTTAGCTCGTTTAGCTCTGCGACGAATAGAGCAAAAGAGAAAGACAATAATAGCCCCAGTAACACTGGTAGAGACTTGAAGAGGGGTAAGATCGTCATTTGTAGCAAAAATTGACAGATACTCCGCGAAAGCTCGATGGGTCCTTCTTCCACGACGGCGAAGAGCGGCCATGGTTGAGAACTGGGGCGAAGATTGGAGGAGAGAGAGGATTAAAGTGGGTTTGTGGAGGAATATGTGCATTATAAACCGGCGTGAGTCCGTTCTACACAAAACCTTCTCTTAATAATTTTAGTTAAGTAATGATTTTTTCCCCTTTTAGAAAACCAATTGGATCTAGTTAAGAAATAAGGTTTGTAGCTTAGATGTTGGCTAACTTGCAACTTGAAAGTAGGGTAGTTTGAAATTTCATATGGCAAGCCAAGCTATACGCGTTTAATAGTACATCAAAGGTTTTACAAGACATATACGAGTATTATTCATCACTTCATTACGTGGTAATATTTCTATATAAATTGTCCAAATGTTGGTAAAATAGTACATACCATATGGATTAATAATAAATATTTGCATTACTTGCGTGTTTTTTAGGTGAGCCAAATTAGAAAACTAAGGGTCCGTTTGGCATCGCTGTGGTTTTCTGTTTTTTGGTTTTTTGTTTTTTAAAAGTACATTATATATGTCACATAATGGATCAAAAAATATTTAGACTTATTAAAATCATGATAATTTTGAAAACTGACAACAAAAAAGTGGAAACATCTTTTTCTTGTTTCCTGTTTTTGGTTTTTAGTTTTAAAAAAAACAGGAAACTGAAAACCAAAAATGATGCCAAACAAGCCCTAAATGTTAAGTTTAGAGTTGATTTGGAAACTCAAATCTTCTCTAATAGCTAACATAGCAAGCTAGAGTACATGAACATGAACATGACATGTCCGTTCTCATTTACTTACATAAATTACTCATCTATTATAAGACTTTTAAGGTTTAAGTGATGATAAATTGATAAATTAAAGCTAGTGGTGGAGTGATGTATAGACTCATAGTTACAAAGATATTAAGAGTTTAGTTGAATAGCTCTATAAGTTTATATAACACTTAACACTAAAAAAATTATATTTCTTCCTTGATCTTCATCATCAGAAATTCAGAACCAGTATTTTACTATTTTTTATATGCAAGTGTGCATGCATGTACGTTGGGATGATTCTATAAGTTAATATAACACTAAAAAATTTCAAGTAAGAAAAAATATTTATAATTAATTTTAAGGTAAAAAAATAAATTAAAAATCAACCAATAAAAATTTAGTATAATGATAGTCATTTTAAGGATGACTACGATAGAATTTTGATGTGCGTTGTTTGTCATTAATAGCTAGCCATCAAATTTTAAATACTCTTACCGTCAAAAATGAGCAAACCTTGGCCTAGCGAAAGTAACAAAACCTTCACCAGAGACAAAACTCTAGAGGGAACTAAATTCTTGTCATACATTTCTAGAGTTTTGAAGTGACTAAAAATTGTTAACAAAGTTAAATTTCATAATTGCAGTAAATACATTTTTTTTTTTTTTTGTCACATGTAAAATCCTATCCTTAAGGAATAAGCAAAACCATGCAACCTTCCTAAAAATCATCCTACTTTACTTTTAAAAAAAAAAAAAACAGACACGTCCCTTGTAATTTGGGATAACATTTACTTGAAAAAAAAACACACATAATAAATACGAAAATTCCCTAAATACCCTGATATCCCTATCAATTTTTTTAGTGTTTACAGAGCCACAAAAGCGATGGTGAGAATCGATTCCATATCAATGATCGTGAGTCAAATTTTGATCATCGATCATTACATAAACAAAGTCTGAACAACCTAATTAATTTAACCTGCAATATTACCTATGTTATATCCCAGTTTGAAGCACTTAAGCAAGTCTTTCGTGGATAATCTGGTACAATTTTGATACGTGGAAAACCATTGTTGATAGTTGGGATCACAGTAGCGGCCTAGTAAGGCGGATAGACGATATTGAGCGTATTGCAAACAATTTGGGTGAATGTAAAATTCACATGAACTGCAACAATAGACTCTTGTATTCGACTCTCCACTGCGTTTGCACACAGCGCATTTTTTGAAATGTGGCCTAGTTTTGAGCTCGAGCTCGTGGTTCGGGTGCAAGTAAGATAGAAACCTTGTAGGATGAGTAGCACATATCAAGTGAAACTTCTTGTTGCAATGTTTGCAATAGTATCTATGATTTATGTAACAATCATCTTTGCAGTGATCGCAAGTTGTTCCTTTGGAACTTATAACAAGAGTTAACGGATGTTCATGCGCAAATGTTCGGATGTTGATAGATGTACACATGTTACCAAACATATTGATCGAATCTGCGCATGCCTTGTGCATGTTGAAGTTGCAAATCTTGCAACAATACCTGAAGCCTGCTTGGTCTTTGCTTTGACATGCGTTACACCTGTGAATAGTAAGCATCATAAGTTCTCAAAGCGCTTAATTTAATTTATACAAAGAATATGTAAATATGCAGATCGGACAATCATTTTGTGACTAAAGATTTTGTTGTTGTTGTTGTTGTTGTATATGCAAATATGCGGACTATATTGTGTTTATTTGTTGCTTCGTGTGATGATATATTGACAACACATAGTGATACAATGAATGCATTATATACGCTTACCAAGTACTTTAATTTAAACAATATTGTACTTGTTATGATTATGTTAAAAAGTAGATCTTCAATGTTATTTTGTATACTTTCTCTCTTCTTTTTAAGTTACAAGTTTATATTTTGATTATTTTCACAACTTGTAATGATTTGTACCTCTTATATATTATAAATAACTAAAAATTATATTATGAAAATAAAAAGTTAAAACAAAATTAAGTGTTAAATTAATTACAAAATCGATATAATAAATTGCTCATTTTTTTTTTGTTATTTAAGACGTAATAAACACCCAATAAGAAATAACTCTATGATTCATCATGCATGCATACACCCACAAAGTTAAAAAGCAATTAGCATAATACACCCCCCCCACCAAAAAAAAAAAAAAAAAAAAAATACTCACGTGAAAATGGCATTATTATGTTCGAATATGAGTTGATGTTGTGGATGAAGTGGGTGCAAAATTTGAGTTTGGTGTGAAGATGACCCTCTTTGATGCTCAATTTGCCTTTCTCGATTTATGTGATTTTTATGCTTTTGTCACCATCTTTAAGGTCTGATCTTTTTATCATGTAACACACGCCCTTGATGGAGGCCGCCATAATAATGGACATTGTAATTGGATCAGCCATAATTTTGTTGTAAAAATTAAGTATAATAAGTAGTTTTTTTTTTTTTTTTTTTTTTTTTTTTTTTTTTTTTTTTTTTTTTTTTCTCTCTTTTGAAGGGAAATTAGCAAGATACTTTAATATTTGTAGTTAAAAATGTGTTGTGTGTACAACATTCAGCTTCTGTGTCTATTTATATAGAAATGCACATTGTTAGGCCAGTGGAAATACTAGGGTTTTAAAACACCTATTATCGGGATAAAATAGTAATTTTGTCATCGAAAAAACAATGCATGTAGGAGGAAAGAAAAGGTAAGACCGTAAGAATAGTACAGTTGGCAGTGGTTAGATTTAATGACATTGAATGAATAAAGAGAGAGAGAATAGTAAGCGTGTAAGACAAATAAATTATTGAGAGAAATATAATTGGAAAAAAAATTTAAAGACTACTCCTTCTGTCTCCAATTGTTTGCCCCAAACCATAAATCCACTTTATTAAGGTTTTGGGTAAAAAATGGTGCACATGGATTGACACAAATATCAATGAGGAGAGAGATAGAGAGAGTGTAAGTGGGAAAACATGTCAAAAGTAGTTAGGACAATCTTTTGAAGACACCTTAAAAAGGAAAGTGGAGCAAATAATTAGGGACAAAGGGAGTACTTGATTAGTCTCATCTCATAGACTCATACTTTAAAAAAGACAGTAGGTAAACCCCACGACTTTATTTCTCAGTTTTTGTTCAGTTGACTTTCAATAACGCGGGAAGTAAGAATTCATAGAATTTTGCAAATGTGGCAATTCTTCTGTATTTTTTTGACAAATATGGATGAAAATGGAGAAATTGAAAATTCATGTTTAGGAATTAGAAGTTTAATAAAATACTACTTATCCTATAATATAAATCATGATTTATAGTCAAAATCATTATTTTTTATTTTTTTTTAAAAAACAAATCAATTCATTAATAAAAAGTCATCCAGCATATACAAATGAAATCTAAATTAACAAAAACATAAAATTGAATCAAACTAAGGTTTCCTTCATCAAAGCTACGATCGTTGAAAAGATCTTGCATTGTGGTACATCTTTCGCACACATCGCTGAATATACAGCCTTTTCAGAGAGACGGTTTAACGATTTGTTGTAGCCGTAAGGATGATTTTCATCTGATTCGCTTGAACGCATTCGAAACCTTGACAACCGTTGCGATCCCGAACAAATCTTTAACAAGGTTCTGACAATAGGGCAAAAGATGATTACTTTTTTGATAAACCCTAACACACAAACAAACCCTAAACGCAAACAAACAACTAAACCAACAAAAACTAACGACTCCACCATAGGAAAACGGGCAAATATCTACACTAGTGTACATTTATTGAAACCTAAAATGCAAAAACTAAAGAAAATTAAGGGAAAAGGGTCAGAAATAGTCTAATTTTAAAAGAAATTAGATTGTTTCCGGCCTAAACGGCCAAGATTTTGGAGAAACCCTAGAAGAAGAGATAGAGGAGAGGCAAGAGAGATTTGTTTCTTTTTAAGTTTATCTATGTTTTGATATGCCAAAATCATTATATTTTTGACCATATATGGATCAAATAGTAATTGAATCAAATTTTCGAGAAAAAAGAGAGTTTAATCATTTTTAGTAGTCCCCTTAATTCTTATATATGAGTCATAATATGAATATGACCCATATTTTACTTTTGAGATATATGATTCGTACATACGTTAGAATTTTTAATTTTCTACCATTAATTTTGGATTTCTATTTAACCTTAGGCCATGGCTAGTACAAATTCTTAGTTACTCTTGGTTATCCTTAAAATTAGGTGCACTCGTAGTGATTTATTACTTATTCTTAATTGCTTTAAATGAGCAAAACTGATATGGAGTAAAGTAAAAACTAAAAAGTACTCCGTAGAAGAAAATGAGTAAAATAGAAGTTTTGACTTGGTCATTATTCCGAATTCACAACCGGTCAAATTAAATACCTCACTGGCACCATAAATACTCCGTACAACCGAACAAGAGTAACCGAGTAAATATGCTGACAAATAACAAGTCAATGTCAAGTGGAAGTAGCAACTAGCAACATGGTACAATCCGTACAACATTGTGAAAGACAGTTACCCATCCAATTTAATACTATACTCCGTACATGACATCAGTGAAGTACAGTATGAGTATAGTTAAACTACTTGTTTAATTGATTAGCCCTAAATCTTAAAACTATACTCCATATATGACATTAGCGAATCACATTAAAATTATTTTAAATGGAGTTTTAGAAATTTAAGATTCAACTTAAGACTCATTTTATTACTCTATATGTTGTATTTTGCCTATATACGTATAGCAGCACACCATATTGATGAATGATAATTAATTATCAACGTTTTTTTTTTCCTTAAAAATATTGTCATTAACAATACTCCTCTGATTTAAATTAATGAAAAAAAAAAATGTAGTCTTGGAAATTGTTTGTTGTTTTTTTAATTTGAAGTACGGAGTATAAATTAAAGTATCCTGTTACTCTTTCCGTCCTTAAAACTTCGACCCTTTTGGCTAGATTTCGCGGTTATTAAGAAACTTAAATAAAAAGAAATAAAAACATATTGAAAAAATAAATTTACATGGGGTTTGTAAGAGATAAAGTATTAAAAATGCATGAAAAAACAAAATTTTATATGGGGAAACTAATTTTGCACAAATATTGTTGTAAATTGGTGAGTATTTTAATACAAATGGGTCGATTATTTTGGGACTAAAATTAGGCCAAAAGGGTCGAAGTTTTGGGAATGGAAGGAGTATTTGCTATCTACTACGGAGTATTGTATTTAATCTAGAGTATTGCTAATATGCAGCCCTAAGAGCTGCATAAAAGCATTAAATATACTCTTAAAAATTGTAGAAAATTAGGAATTATGACAAAAACACGCGTAAATCAATGTAATTTGTGTGTTTTGTCATGATTTCTTAAATACAAACAATTTTCTAGAGTGTATTTAATGCTTATATGTAGCCCTAAGGGTTATGTATACTCCCTCCGTGGTTTAGTAAGTGTTAAGACTTTGACCGACACATAGTTTTAGGCAATTTAATTGACTTAAATAAAATAAGAGTTAAGTATGGGTATTTGGAGTATTAAAATATTGTAAAAGAAAGATAATGGTGTTAATAGTTTATTGAAAAGTAATAGTGGGTTTAGGGGGGACCATGAGAGTAGAAAGATATAACATTAAAATGTAGATTTTTGCCATAAAAGGAAATGTAACACTTATTTAAACACGGCCGCATTTGGTAAGTGTAACTGTGTAATACTTATTAAAACACGGAGAGAGTAGCATTTTCCTTTAATCTAAAGTATTCTATTATTTGTTATTATTTTCATCAACAAATGTAAATTATAAAAAAATGTAAATTGTACGATTACGATATTATGTATATCACAATATTCATCTAAATAATTTCATTATTATTTATAATTATGTATCTAGTGTTTAATATTTTTTTTCCAGCTACGTAAGATATGTAACTTAGGCCCTGTTCACTTCACCTTAAAAAAATAATATTAAGTAAAAATAATTTCAGTCAGTTTAGTAAAATTAATGTGAAGTGAACGTGTAACACCCCGATCCCCAACAAATTAGGGAGGGGCCTATTGTCACGAAATGCGCATTAAGGGCTAATAACTGTCCTCACAGACCAACACAAGTCCTTCCGGCGCATTTTGTCCTCATTCATGCGCACCTCGAGAAAACTTCCCAGGAGGTCACCCATCCCAAAACACTATTGAGTATCTTAGCATATTGGCTCCCTAAAAAGAAGATGCACCTTGTTGGTATGAATAGTATATTAAACTCCTTTAAAGCAATCATGAAGGATATTACATAACGGGGCCTTAAGACACCATTGCAAACTTTCCTATCAAAATATCATATATAGAAAGGAAAAAAAAATACATATATTTAAGAAATCTTAAATAAGTTTGAGGAACGAATGAAGATCTAAATTTAGTTAAATCTTAAAGAGTCTTAACATAATTTTAAAATATTAAAAATTGTTAAATTCTAATATGGCATGGGAAAAAAGTCTTAAAATAAGACCAAGCTAATCTTGCAGGCAAAGGGATAAGTGTTATATTTGTAATATAATTAATTTGCATCACTAAGTTTGATGTATTGTCCGGTAATTTTTATACTCCTGTATTATTTAATAAGAGTCCACTTTCCAAGATCAAATAGAAATTTCATCCCAAAACCATAATGGTAGTAGGAGGAGTAGCCCCTTATATTTATAAAGTGTTCAATTTTCTTTTATTTTTTTAATGTGAGGCACTTACATGTATTATTTGAGAAGTTTATATTTCAACAAGACGTTTGTCTATAAAGATTTAACTAAGGTGGGGATATAAGATTTGTAACTTGAATTGGATATAATTCTACAAGTGTATAACGTTATGAATCTGTATTTCTTCCTCTTCATCAGAACCATTTTTTTTAGTGCATTGTATGTTGTTCTGCATTGGTAGCCATCAAATCTCAGAGACTCGAGCAAGTATCTTCGAAAACGAGTAAACCCTAGTAAATTGAAAGTTGTTTTTTTTTTGTCTTTTTTTTTTTTTGGTACGGCTTGCACAGCAAAACCCTCCCAAGAAACAAAACTCTAGAGGGAGCTAAAAATTCTACTCATACAAATCTAGAATTTCATGCATGGTAACTAATTAAAAATCGTACGCTACGTAACCAAGTTTAATTTCTTAATTGCAATAAAAACACAACTTTTTTTGTTGTTACATGTAAAATTCTATTCTTAAGGAATGGACAAAACCATGTAACTTCCCTAAAAAACTATCCTACATTCCTACTTGAAAATTGAAATAATATCCTACACCCATTGTAATTTGGGCTCAAATTTACTTGATAATAACACACGTACCAAACATTAAAATACCCTAGATATACTATTATTGGTGTTGATCATCACCAATAATTAACCCACAAAACTTCCTAAATTATATGCCAAGCTTAAGTACTTAATGATGTCTTTCTTGGATAATCTGTTACAAATTTGATACGTCGAAATCCATTGATTATAGTTGGGATCACAGTAGGGGCCTTGTAACGCAGATAGACGATACTGAGCTTGTTGCAAACATTCAGGATGAACATAAAAATCACAAGAAACGCAACAATAGACTCTTGTATTCGAGTCTCCACTGTGTTGGCATTCAACACATGTTTTGAAATGCGGCTTTGTCTTGAGCTCGAGCTCGTGGTTCAGGTGCAAGAAAGATAGAAACCTTGTAGGATGAGTAGCACATATCAAGTGAAATTTGTTGTTGCAACGATTGCAATAGTATCTAAGATTTACGTAACAATCACCTTTACAGTGATCGCATGCAAGTAGTTCCGGCGGTTCCTGTAACAAGAGTTAACGGATGTTCTTTGTGTGCACATGTTTGGAGGTTGTTAGCCTTGTTTGCAAACATGTTACCAAACATATTGATTGAATCTGCCATGCCTTGTGAATGTTAAAGTTGCAAATCCTGCAACAATATCTGTAGCCTACTTGGTCTTTATTTAGACATGCATTACACCTGTAAATAATAAGCATCGTATAATTTCGTAAGTTATCAGAGATATTAATGTACTCCGTATCACTATTAGTGCAAAAATTGCATAATATATTATTGTGTTTATCTGTTGCTTCGTGACTATGCTTACAACAGTACAATGATTCATTATTAGGACATATTCTGATTGACTGAACTGAGCTGAACTGAACTGAACTGAATTGAATTTATTAGAGCTGAACTGAACTGAATATTTTATGAAAGAAAGAAATTAAGAACTGAAGTGAACTGAAAATAAGCTGAAAAGAACAAGCTCTTAATAACGTTTACCAATTATCATATACGATTGATTGGTGGTGGACTGGTGGGTCTGTGGGTGAGAGGATGGTTGGTATTAATGTAGAAGTTGGGTAGTTTCAACAATAGTCAAGGTTGATCAACAATGGTCAAACAATGTTTTAACCACGGTCAAAATTAGGTTATATGAAGTACTTAACATGCTTTTTAACCAATAATGCAATACATATAATGCAGTACTAATGCTATGTTGTGTACTTTCTCTTTTCTCTTTTAGTTAACATTTTTTTAAAAAAGTTTGCTAGTGATTAATATTTTTAATTATAAAAAAGTTTAAATTATAAAATGAAGTTGATATTATTAAAAAAAAATATACATCACAATTGTTCTAATATCAAATCTCATGTACGTAATTATGTTTTTATCATAAATAAATAGATAATGTACTAACGTAAAAAAGTTAGATTTGCACCATACCGCTTAATAGATTTCGTCATAAATCTATTAAGCAGTGGAAAAATAGTTAAAAAGTATTTTTTTTTAAAAAAATAAAGTGGTAATTTGCAAAATCCATGTCTAGAATTGATCAAATTTTTATTGTTATTTATAAAACTTTTTTTTTTTTTAAAATGTTCTATTAAATGAGACTTAACACCCAATAGGCATATATATACCCATAAAATTAAATTTAAAGCACTTAGCGAAAAAAAAAAAAAAAAAAACCTTACTTGAACATGCCATGATATTCGAATATGAGTTGATGTGGATGAAGTGGGTGCGAAATCAGAAATTGGTGTGAAGACGAGCCTCTAAGATGCTCAATTTGCCTCTCTCGATTTCTATCATTTTCTATGACTTTGTCACCATCTTTAAGGTCTGATCTATCTAACATGTATTTAGCACCCTTGAAGGCAGCAATAGACATTGTCAATGGATCAGGCATATTTTTGGTTACAATTTAGACAGTAGATAGGGTTTTTTTTTTTTTTTTTTTTTTTTTTTTTTAAGGAAAAATCAATTACTTTAATAATACTAGTAGTTAGAAATGTATTTTGTGTTCTGCATATGTGTGTATGTATATATGTAAATGCACCTTGCTTGGCAAGAGAGAAACTACTATATATATACTAGCTAGGGTTTCCAAACACTTGCTACCATGGGTATAATAATAATTTTATCGTCAAAAAAATAATGCATGTGGGCAGTGGGAGGAACATAAAAAGGTAAGAGCGTAAGACTGGACAGTAGTCAGTTAGTCACCTTTAATGACAAAGGAGAGAGAGAGATAGTAGTACGAAGTAAGATAAAATAATTACTGAGAGAAATAAATATGACAGGAAAAGAAAACCACTTGGCTAGTTGACTAGTCTCATACTTTAAGAACGACATAAAATAAACCACATATTTTGTTTGTTTCTTAGTGCTTATTTAATTGACCTTTTATCGCGTGAGAAGTGAAATATATCAACTTTTAATGACATAAATTAAACCTAATGACTTGTCCTCAAAAAAAAAAAAAAAAAAAAAAAAAAAACCTAATGACTACTCCATTTACTTCTCAATGCGTGTTTGGTTAACATTCAATTCAATGATGCAAGAAGTGGAAATTCATAGAAATTCACAAATGTGATACTTTTTGGCCGGCAATAAATAATGAAAATGGAAATCTTGAAAATTCATAAGAATAAGAACTTTCAATCACACAATGAAACATATGAATTAAAAATTACTTTATCAATGTTTGTTTATAAAATTGTGTGAGAAAAGTGCTTCCCATAATTACAAATTACCATGGGAATTTGCTTCCCAATCGAACAAACCGAATAAGCACTCAAACAATTGACAATTGGTTTATTTTAAGATTAAACCTTTTTTTGAGCTGATTGAATTGTACTCCATAATTTATTTTTTTTTTTTTTTTTTATCAAGCGTGTTGAATTATAACGTAAATGCATCTTTTTCATAAGCATAATTATTAGTATTAATAATTTATGAGGTGAAAATGAAACTAATATTAAAAGAATTAACAAGATTTCTTTCTAGAATTACATTATTTACATAATTAAATTAGTATATAATAAATAATTACTAAGCATTATTATTAAGATGAAATAGTTTTCTCTCCCTTACTATATATAGTACGTATGCTTTCTTACACTAATCCCAAAAGGCCAAAATAAACTACTTCATTTACGTATTGATATTTGATAAGGTCCATAAAGGACAATCTTGAATCTGAGCTGTGATTGGCCCATGGTTCTCATTGTGATTGAATGGCAAAGATAACTTGTGAGACATTTTAAAAATAATCTTTATACGTTGAGGCGATTTTAATAATATTTCATAATTGATAAAATGAGAAGAAAAAGGAGCAAAATAGAGGTGTTGACTTGGTCATTATTCCATTTTCACACCCGGTCAAATTATATATATCCCTCACTGGATCATACTTAAATAGTTGATTTAGGGCATGTTCTCATTGACTGAACTCAACTGAACTGAACTGAACTGAACTGAACTGAACTGAACTGAACTCAGCTGAACTGAACTGAACTGAACTGAACTGAACTAAACTGAACTGAACTCAGCTGAACTGAACTGAACTGAACTGAAATGAATATTTTATAAGAGAAGGAAATTAGGAGCTGAACTGAACTGAACTGAACTGAACTCAGCTGAACTGAACTGAACTGAACTGAACTTCAACGTAAGAGAACAGACCCTTAGTCGTTATTTCGTTTCAACATCCAATAAAATTATATCCCTCGCTGGATCATACTTAGATAGTTGATTAAAGCCCTGTTCACTTCACCTTAAAAAAATAATATTAAGTAAAAATAATTTCAGTTTAGTAAAAATAATTTCAGTTCAGTAAAAATAAGTTCAGTTCAGTAAAATTCAGTTTTCTTAAAGAAGAATTATAATAGAAAATCAGTAAAAATAATTTCAGTTCAGCAAAAATAATTTAACTTCAGCAAATATAATTTTGTTTCAATAAAAATAATTTCAGTTCAGCAAAAATAAGGTGAAGTAAACGGGGCTAAATCATTATTCCGTTTCCACACCCGGTCAAATTATATCCCTTACCGGATCATACTTAAATACTCCGTACGAATGTACAAGAGTAACGAGTAATTATGCTGCTGCTTATGTTATGTTGACAAGTCTAAAGCTAGTGGACTTAGCAACTAGCAGGGCCGGTCCGGAGGGGTAGGCCTCGAGTGCGAGCGCCTAGGGCCCATGCCAGAAAGGGGCCCAAAAAAAATCAGTTTGTATAGTTGTAGAATTTTACTCTGTAGTTTTTACTCATTAGAAAAAAGCTACTTTGTAGAAAGATAATTACTGCATTTAATTAGCATTAACATTAAATTACTTAGATGTCAATTAGGTGGAGATAACAATGCAATATAATCTCTTCACTTCTTCTTCTAATCTTCCGGATTCTATGAGTATCTACTCCAAAATATTAATCTTTTCAATTACACCGTTCGTTTCATATTTATTTAATTGCTGAAACATTATGCAAAGTTATTACTCTAGTATTGTGTATGGAGACATACTATTCAAATAATGTAAGTTATTTTCATTGTTTTATATTTAATGCTATTGCGTATAAAAAAAATTTGTTTATGTAATTTAGGGGTCCTTTTCTCACATTATGCCTAGGGCCCATAAATTTCTAAGAACGGGGCTGGCAACTAGGCAACTAGCTAGCAACATGCATGGTACAAGCCGTACAGCAAATACAACGAAAGACAGTGGCACTGGTGGGGTTAATAAAATAGGGTAAATTTATAAAGACAAAAGTAAATTAGGGTAAAATTAAAAGGGGCGTGTTTGCAGTGTCATGTTAAAAAAAACATGGGTGTTATTCGATAACTACCGGACGCGGTTTAGCAATTCACCAATTTAATAATGAAGTAATTAAGATGAACCACTTACCATATTAGTCCTTATAAGAGTTTAGTTTGGTGTATTTATGTTAAGTTTGTATATTTGTTAAGTTTATCTTGTTAGGAGTTTTAGACAAGTTAGTTTTCCTATTGTATGTGTATATATGTGATTATTATCAATGCAAAGGCTAAGCCGTTTTCTCCATATTTCCTTGAGTTTAAAATGGTATCACAGGCTCTCTAATTTCTAGAGATTTTTTTACGATCTTGGTTTGTTCATCATCAATTTTAATTTTTTCCGCATGTGATTGAGTGAGATTAGGGCTTCAATTTTACTCGTTTTCTTTTCCAATTAATTCTCAAATTGATTGGTTAATTTAGGGTTTATTAAACCCTAATTTTCATTGTGGTTTGGTTGTGTGCGTTGCTGTGTGGTAGTGTGCTAGTTGTGGTGCTGCGTTGTTGTGCGTGGTGTTAGTGTGGTGGTGAGCTGCCGAGTGTGGTGCGCCAGGTGTGTTGGTGTGGTACGCTTAGTGTGCATGCTGTGAGTTATGTGTGTGCAATGTTTTGTGGTGCTCGTGGTGTGAGGTGTGTGTGTGCGTGCTTGTGCTGTGGGGTGTGCGTGCTTGTGCTTGTGTGTGCGTCCTGTTGCCTCGGTTTGTTGGTGTGTGCGTGTTGTTGCCTCGGCTTATTGGTGTTGCGTGCTTTGTGTTGTGGAGTTGTGCGGTAATTGTGTGCCGTATTTCTTTGTTTGTGTGCTCGTGATTTGGTGTGATGGCTGGCGACGATAACACTCCTCCTCCTCCTCCTCCAAAGTACGAGCCGTTCACTGATTATCACCTTCATCTGAGTGAAAGGTCTCAGTTGGTGATTTGTCCTGTCTTGTTTACCGTCGACAACTATGAAGAGTGGTCGAGGTCAATCCGCAATAATCTTCGATCCAAGAGCAAGCTAGGGTTTGTGGATGGTTCCATTGTCATGCCTGATGTCAAACATCCAGATTATCGTCAGTGGGGTATTGTTAATTCTACTGTTGTTGCTTGGATTTATAATACTCTTGATGCTAGTATTCGTTCTACTATTATTATTCCTGATGATGCTAAAACATTGTGGGATGATTTATGTGATCGTTATTCTCTTGGTAACGGTCCTCATATTTTTGAACTTAAACATGATATTGCTGATTGTAAGCAAAGAGGTCATTCTGTTGCAATTTATTATGGTGAATTGAATAAATGGCAGAATTTGTGGTCTAGTTATGTCAAATTGCCTGCTTGTACTTGTTTCACTATGAAAAAATATGCTAGGTTGCATGAGAATGAATTGTTGCATCAGTTTTGTGTTGGTTTGGATCCTAAGAAGTTTAGTTCTGTTGTGTCTACTTTGTTGATGAGTGATCCTTTGCCTACTATGAATGCTGCTTATACTAAGGTTATTGCTGATGAGCGTAAGCAATCTGTATTTGAGGCACATGAGACCTCTTTTTCTGCGACTGTTGGTTTTAATGCAACAGGTACGGCTTCCGATCGGATTTCCGAACGGAAGGAGTGTACTTATTGTAAGAAGTTTGGTCATGATAAGGACCATTGTTTTGAGCTTCATGGCTTTCCGGGTGGGGGTCGTGGAGGTTGTGGTGGTCGGTCGTCTGGTAAAGGCAAGGGTGAGTTTGCTAGTGCTGCTGGTAGTTCTCGTGGCAATAATGAGCCGGTTTCTGATTCTGATCGTGGAAGTGTTCCGACGATTTCTGATGTTCAATGGAAGGAACTCATGTCTACTGTAAAGGGTGCCAAGTCTGGTTCTTCGTCAGATGGCAATAAACTTGGTACGTATAATTCCATTGATTGGCTCATTGACACTGGAGCTTCCAATCACATGTCTGGTAATATTGATCTTTTTACCGATTTACATGATATTTCCTCGTCTGTTGGTTTGCCCAATGGGAAGAGCACGACGGCTACAAAGGAAGGAAGTATTATTTTCTCTGATAATTTAACTCTTGATAATGTTTTATATGTTCCTGCTCTTAAATGCAACTTGTTATTTGTGTCTTAATTGTTAGAAAAACAATGCTATTTTATTATGTTCACTGACAAGCTATGCATTATTCAGGACCGCAGTTTGAGGAACCTGATTGGAGCGGGGGTCCAATGTGATGGGGTCTATATTTTTCGTCCGGTTTGTGCTCGAAATCTGCAGGCGAACAAAGTGGTTATTTCAGATGCAAGTTTGTTGTGGCATAGACGTCTCGGGCATCCGTCAATGCAAGTTGTGAGCTCTCTTCTTGGAGTTTCTAGTAGTCGTAGTACTCATAGTAGTAATTCTGTTTGTTCCTTTGATTGTGACATTTGTTTTATGGGGAAGCAACCTCGAAACTCTTTTCCGTTAAGTATGAATAAATCATCTGATATTTTTGATTTAGTTCACTGTGACATTTGGGGTCCGAATAAGATTATTTCTAGTTGTAATGCTCGTTATTTCCTAACCATTTTTGATGATTTTTCTCGTGCTATTTGGGTGTTTTTGATGGTTGGTAAATATCAGGCTTCTCAGTTGGTTCATGAGTTTTGTGCTATGGCTAAGACTCAATTTGGCAAGAAAGTGAAGGTGGTTCGAAGTGATAATGGCCAAGAATTTCTGAGTTTGGGGTCATTCTTTGCACAGAAGGGCATTCTGCATCAAACATCATGTGTTGACACGGCTCAACAGAATGGTAGAGTTGAGCGTAAACACCGTCACATTTTAAATGTGGCCCGTGCTCTTCGATTTCAGGAAAAGTTGCCAAAGTATTTTTGGGGTGAGTGTGTTATGACTGCGGTGCATCTCATTAATCGCACTCCTACTCCGGTTTTGAAAGGTAAAACCCCTTATGAGCTTTTATTTGGTTAGTTACCTTCATATGATAGTTTGCGGGTTTTTGGTTGTCTTGCTTATGCTGCGAATCGTCCTTGGGTTAAGGACAAGTTTGATTCTTGGAGTAAAAAGTGCATCTTTTTTGGTTATCCTCATGGCAAGAAAGGGTGGCGCCTTTATGATTTAGATACTAACGATTTTTTTGTTAGTCGTGATGTACGATTTTTCGAGGATAAATTTTCGTACCTTGAATCTCTTCCTAATGAGCGACGAATGTTGTGGGAACGGTATTTTGCAAACCCACCGGTGTAGGATGACGATGAGGGGGATAATTTTTTACATGGTGATTTAGGGGCCGAAACAGCCCACTCCGCAGCCCAGCAGCGGGAGTTGCCGCCCAACCGCAACCAAGCTGCGAAGTAGCCTGGTGTCGCTGCTCGTCCCCCCCATTGCCCACTGGCAGGGCGCAAGGAAACCCAGGCCAGCAGGCTATCCAGCACGATGGAATTCCATCGGGCGTTGGCAGCGAGGCTGGGCACACATGCCAACATACTGCTAAGCCTGATGGAACTCCATCAGGCGTTGGCAGCAGCATCGTAGTTGCGTGCCACAGCCAGCCAGGGATGGGCAGTCCCCGCCCCAGCCTGGCCTGGTTGGGCAGTCCACGCCAGCCACCGGTGCCGGTCAGACCTTACCCTAGTCCGCGGTGGTCCGGCAGCCGATGGTGGCTTTCGATGGTGGTTCGCCATCTGTTGATTTTTTGGGTAGTGAAGAGCGACCATCTTGTATTATTGAGCGGGAATTAAACGACGAAATATTTTTATTTCGCCGGATTCTTTGAGGGGGTGTTTGTCGGAAAATTTGGGTCGTGGTCACCATGAAAAACAACCTCCTTCTTGGCATCGGAATTGTGTTACTCATACTATCATCACTGAAAATATAGACCCCACTACATCAATTGTCGACCCTCCTCAATCACATTCCTCAAGTAAACCTTTCCCTATAGCTGTTCATGTTGAATATAATCGTTTTTCTATGAGACACAGGTGTTTTTTGGCGACGATAACCAAGGGAAAGGAACCATCTTCATTCAAAGAGGCGGTTAAAGACGTCGGTTGGCGTAAGGCTATGCAAGATGAGATTGATGCTCTAGAACGTAATGACACATGGACCGTTGAGGATCTTCCTCCCATCAAAAGAGCAATTAGTAGTGGTTGGGTGTACAAAATCAAGTACACTAACAAATCAAAGGTGGAACGTCTAAAGGCTCATTTGGTTGTTCATGGAAACCGATAGGTTGAAGGTGTTGAGTATAATGAGACGTTTGCTCCTGTTGTAAAAATGGGCACGGTACGTATTTTATAAGCTGTTGTTGTGTCTTTGAATTGGGAGTTACATCAGATGGATGTTCATAATGCATTTCTTCATGGTGATTTGGATGAAGAAATATATATGTAGTTTCCTCCAAGGTACGGTACTCCGACACCTGGCAAAGTTTGCAGGTTGCGGAAGTCTTTATATGTCTTGAAACAAGCCCCGAGACAGTGGTTCTCAAAGTTGTCTAGTGCTCTGCGAGGTTTTGGGTTTAAAAACTCATATGCTGATTACTCTCTATTTAGCTACGTACAGGGCAATGTTTCTTTGCATGTTCTTGTCTATGTCAATGACTTGATTATTGCAGGCTCCTCTCGTGATGCCATTGTTCGTTTTAAGGCCTATTTATGCAAATGCTTCTATATGAAGGATTTGGGTCTGCTTAAGTATTTCTTAGGCATTGAGGTTGCTCGAAGTCTTAAGAACATCTTTCTTTCTCAACGAAAGTATGCTCTAGATATTTTGACTGAGGCAGGGATGTTGGGTTGTAAACCCATTGACTCTCCGATGGAGCAAAATCATCGTCTTGCACATGCTTCCGGAGAGCCGTTTGCTCAACCGGAATAGTATCATCGTTTGGTTGGACGGTTGGTATATTTGTCGGTCACTCGACCAGATTTGAGTTATTCAGTGCATGTTTTGGCACAGTTTTTTAGTGTTCCACAGGTTTCTCATTGGGATGCGTCCATTCGTGTCTTGCGCTACCTTAAGGGTAGTCCGGGATAAGGTATTTTGTTGCGACCTACGAAGGATTTACGCTTGACAGCGTTTTTTGATAGTGATTGGGCGGCGTGCCCGTTGACTCGACGTTCCTTGTCAGGTTATTTTGTGTTCTTAAGTCCTTCCCCTATTTCTTGGAAGACTAAGAAACAACCTACCATATCCACATCCTCGGCTGAACCCGAATATCGGTCTATGGCTTTCACCACTCGTGAGTTGAAATGGTTGAAGCAATTATTGTTTGTTCTTGGTGTTCAACATTCAAAGCCAATGTAGTTGTTTTGTGATAGTCAATCGGCTCTTCATATTGCTAAGAATCCGGTATTTCCTGAACGTACGAAGCATATTAAGGTAGACTGTCATTTTGCTCGTGATGAGTTGATAAACGGTAACATTTCTACCTCCTATGTTTCGACAGGTCATCAATTGGCAGATATTCTCACCAAGTCTCTTGGACGTCAGCAGTTTGGTTTTCTGTTACGCAAGTTGGCATTCGCGATTTGCATGCTCCAACTTGAGGGGGAGTATTAGAGTTTGGTTTGTTGTATTTATGTTAAGTTTGTACATTTGTTAAGTTTATCTTGTTAGGAGTTTTAGGAAAGTTAGGTTTCCTATTGTATAAGGTATATATATGTGATTATTATCAATGCAAAGGCTAAGCCGTTTTCTCCATATTTCCTTGAGATTAGCTGTACATACGTGAATAAAACTCATACAAGAGGTTTGATAAATTGGTTCATGATGAGATAATTAGTAAATAGTAATAATAATCAACAGCAAGTTAAATAATATATATAGAATAGGTTCAAGTGTTCAACCCCTTTGACAAGAAACTTTAATTGGATGATGGAAGTATTGTTACGGTACTTGTATTATTCCTTTATTTATTATCACTTGTTTAATTTTTTTGAACGGTATTTACTTATGGAGTACGGAGTAATTTATTTTGACTTATTTATTTATTTATTTATTTATACTTTAAACATAAATAATCATATTGAGTTTTGTTAGATTTAATTAATTAATTTGTATCTACAGAAATTCCAAATATTAAATATTTATATTCCTTCTATATCAAAATAAGTGCATCATTTTGACTGTAATGCATGTTAATACACAATTTTGATCATATTACCTTATAAAAATTTGATATTTATGAAAATATACATTATATTGAGGCTAGTCCAACAAAATTTTAGATAATAAGTTAATAACATTTGTTTTTTTACATACGGAGTATTAGTTAAAAAACAAGTCTAAGCTAACGTAAAAGTCCAAGTCATACACATACTTATTCTGATTTGGAATAACTATACACTTTTTCATCTTATTCATAATTTATACTTATAGTATATTATTATTATTATTATTATTATTATTATTATTATTATTATTATTATTATTATTATTATTATTATTATTATTATTATTATTATTATTATTATTATTATTATCTATACTTCTATATTAAAAAACGTTCATAAAACAAAATATGTTTCACGTATCACCTTTTTTAAGTTCGACATGTCAGCAATATGTTCCACATGTCATTATAAACATGACATGTCACCTTCACATGTATTAGGCTTGCATCTAAAAAATGCTTATAACAAGACTTGAACTTAAAACTAATAAGTGTTAAGTTAAGAGTCTTGCCATCTTAGCCATTTATTAATCGTGTTTTTTTATCCAACAAAATTATAGTTAACTTAGATAAGTTAATTTGTGTCTTATTATACTGTTTGTTTCCATTATGTAATGATTGAGTTTGAAAACTAAAAAATGTTTATAGCAAGACTTAAACTCGAAACCAACAAGTCTTACTATCTAAACAGTCGAATTTGATTAACAAATTAAACAAGTACAAACTAGCAAACTGAGGCATCGTCCGGGCCACACACTAGTTATATTATTTATTTATTATTATCTATACTTTTATATTAAAAGCGTTCCTAAAATCGTTTATGTGCCACGTCATTCCCATCTCATAGCATTGTGCCACATCATCATTTAATGACACGTCATTACCAATTAACAAATCATTCCAACTATTATTAAAAAGCTTTTGATGGGTTTCGAACACTAGATCTCAAGGAAACAAGATCTACTTCCTTACCATCTTAGCCAATTACAATTGATGTCATATATGCATATAAATATAACTATAAATGACATGCATCAATTAAAAAGGAAATATGAGATAAACAGTTTGAAAAAAAAAAAAGAGGAATAAAATCTACATTTCACAAACAATAGAGTGTTAAAAATTATCTTTCTATACTTTTTATCAATTAGTAACATAATTTTTAACATTTATGCATTACATACATAATCGATGATAATATATTTCATTTGTCAAAAAAGAAGATAATATATTTCATAAAAAAATAATTTAATCAAAGTGGTAACTCGGTACAACGCCCGGGCCGCACAGTAGTTATCTATAATATTATTAAAACCCACGGGATTAACATATCAATAACATGTGTCATACTTTGTCATCATAACATTTATGACATAGCACCACATAGATGATGACATGACAACACATTAGTATTTGGATTAGATTTGAACCAACACATCCCTTAAAATACCCAACTTTTCATTACCACTATTCCGCAATTAATGTCACTTTATTACTTAAGTAACATTCATATATAAATTGTAACTTTTCATTAAGCATTATATGTTGAATGAGCTACCGCCACATTACATGTAATTCTTTACTTAATTGTAAAACAAATAATACTGCAACTCTCTTTCTATCCCCAACTAATTTTACCATTTTTATTTTATTATTTAAACTTAAGGAATTGGTTCCAAAATATTATTTAAACTCAAGGTAATTTTTTCATTTTATATTTAAACATAACCCGGGGCATCGATCGGGCCCCAAACTAATCTATATCTATATCTATCTATATCTATATTTATATATCTATATCTATATCTATACTTTATTATATATTAAAAAGCGTTCCTAAAAATGTCAATGTGCCACGTGTATCTCATTCTTGCACCAGCATAATGCCACATCATCATTCAATATGCCACGTGTACTTCTAGCATATTTTTGTTTCATGTCATGGTTAATAAAAAATGCATACAATAAGGTTTGAACACAAGACCTCATTGAATGAAGACCAACTTATTACAATCCAAGCTATAAGCTAATGTTGTATTATCTATGCACAAAAATTTATAAATACATATTAGAAATAAAAGAAAAAATTATTCAAAACTATTCATATTGTTATTGTAATATTATAATTTTCGACAATAAAAAAAATTCTTTCAAGCTCTTTAATAATAATAATGATAAAAATACTCAAAGTAACACCCGGAGCAACGCCCGGGTCGAACACTAGTTATTATTATTATATTAAAAGGCGTTCCTAATCAAGGATACATGCCACATGTCACCCCCCTTCCACCAAGAAGATACGCCACGTGTCACCCCTCTCTTCCACCATGAAGATGCCATGGGTCAATTAAAAAATGTTTGTCTATGTCAAGAATTGAACTCGGGTGTATTAGAAAATAGATAAGAAGTCATACCATCTTTGCAATCTAATACATTTGTTTAACTTTTCTTCTTAAATATTAATACTAGTCTATATCTATACTTATATATTATAAAGCGTTCCTAAAATCGTTTATGTGCACGTCATATCCCTTTCATAACATTGTGCCACATCATCACTTAATGACACGTTATAGCTTTTGAGGGGTTTCGAACACTAGACTTCAAGGAAACAAGATCTACTTCCTTACCATCTTAGCCAATAACAATTGATGTCATCTATACATATAAATCCCTAAAGCTATAAAAGCACCAAGTTCATTTTTTTATACCCTCCTTATGAACAGTGTGTTGTCCATTTTGCCCTTATATTTGAACTTGAAATCCTTATGAATAGTGTGCTTCCCGATTTACCCTCAATTTATACCCTCCTTATGAACAGTGTGTTGTCCATTTTGCCCTTATATTTGAACTTGAAATCCTTATGAATAGTGTGCTTCCCGATTTACCCTCACAAATATGTCATGTGCTGCTACAGTTCACTGCCCAAATTGCCCCTGATTTTGTATCAAGCTTTTCTTTTATCAATAGTGTGATTCCTGAAATGCCCTTAAACATTTGTGCATGTGAGGGCTTATGTGGGCCCTCAGACTCAGAATATGCCACGTTAAATTTTTTTTTTTCCCAGACACGTGTGAAGTCAGCTTTCTTCTTCTTCTGCTTGACAATGGAGCTTATTTAGAGTTCAATGCTGCTTTTTTAGGCCGTAATTGCTGAGATGAGTTGGTGGTTAGTCTTCATTCTGGGCGCAACTGCGAATTGATGCATGCTGAGATATTGGTGAAGTGATTTGGAGCTTAGTCCTGGGTTAATTTGGAGTCGTATTTGCTGAATACAATTGTGATCTTATTGTGAGCGCTATTCTAGGACTTGTAGATCTATGGAGTCCATGTTCATGTCGCTTATTGGTACTTGCGCAGCTTCTTGGTCATTCATTTTGAATTTCATTTACTGTTAAGTTTGTTCAGGTTCCTTATTAGCTGTTGCTTGTGGATTTAATTACAGTTAATTAGCGAAGCATATGTGCATGTGTTTTATTAGTACCTAGACAATGCTTTATTAGGTGTTACTCTCCATATGCGAATTAGTAAAGTACCAGCTGATTAAATGGTTTTAAATTGTTTAGCAATGTTATTAGTTTTAAAAGGGGTGATCTTGTTAAGTTTTGCCTTTTTTTAGTAATAATAAGGTGATGTGGCTATTTAATTAATTACTTTAAGTTGATGTGTCTATTCAATTAATTACTTTGTATAAGTGGTTTTGAAACTTTTATTTGGGTTGTTTAACAGAACGTTCTTTGGACCGATGGATTTTGGATGGCCAGTTTGCTTATGTTTTGATGCTGAAACACTGCATTACACACCGGTCTATCTTAGTTTATAATGGGTAAGAGCAGTACTCTTATTAAGAAAAGTGTCTGCATTTTCAGAAGTGGGTCTGGCTGCTTGTTTAATGATAATGATGTTTGTAAGGATGTCATTAGATGTGGCGCATGCTTACTTTATTGTAAGATTTAGTTGGTGTACCCAATTGCCTGCTGTGTTTTACTTTAGCTTTGTTTTACTTGTTTTGCCTTCTACTGCTTTGCAGCCTAATAAATAGAGGGGGTTTTATTTGGGTTTGCATATGCAACATATACAAACCAAAGGCCATGGAGATTACATTAGAGGTAATGCAAAATGTAGATGTAGGTTTCTCTGGTATTAGTCAAGAATATCACAACATACAACTTCTTACTATGAAAACAGAACATTTAGTAACTTGCTTTGGAACACTGATCTTAAATTATGTACGCTGAAGAATAGTTACTTTGACTTGGTATGGTATCCTAGCTTTGTGATTAATTGATCATTAACTATTCACAAAAAAAAAAACAATTACTGGACTTGCAGATACTGACTTATATATCTATTTCTTCTCTAATGATCATATTGAGATACTGATTGCTTTGTTTGAGTTGGTATGCTATCCTAGCTTTGTGATTTACTGATTATGAACTATGTACAAAAAAATGAACTACTGGACTTGCAAATACTGACTCACAGATCTATTTCTTCTCTAACGATCATTTTGGGATATTTATTGGCTAATTAACTTTGCTGTTCTTTACTAATAATGAGTCTGTGGGCTCCAAATTTGCTACCATAGGTTTATTGAAGGCATTTTTTTGTTGTTGGTAGTATTTGTGTTTTGATGGGTTAACATGGGTTCACTAAGCAACACTGAAAATTTCAGATTTGGGTACATTGTTTGTGTTTAGGTTTAAGTAGCTTGTTGTGGGTTCTTACAGCATAGCATTGTCAAAGTAATGGAGTATTTGCTTGTTGGGTAAAGTGCTGATTTAGTTTTTCTGTTGGGTTTTGGCCTTCTCTTGTGCAGAGTTATGAGCTTACAATGGCTGCAGGTGAAGTTCCTGATGTAAGTGTTTCTGAAACCTGGTTATGGTTATTTGGTTTGGCTCATGTGTTAGTTTAGTTGTTTTTAATACTATTCCTGAATTTCCCATGTTCATTGCATAGTGTTTGCCCTGGTTAATTATGCTAGCTAAATATCTTGTATGGATTTTGTTGTTGTAGTAGCTGTTTGCTATATTTGTCATATTTATTTAAAAAAATTTGTTTGTTACATGCCTCAATTAGCTAGGTAGATTCACTATATGTTATGCCAGTATTATTTGCTGTTCTTTTTTGCTGGACTATGTTGCATGTTTTTAGTTGCTTGTAAGGTTAATATATATAAGATAGCTGGCTTGGTTATAAAATTGAGATACCTGCTACTACATCAGTATAATATCATCTCCTTGGATGCCTTTATGAATCACTTACTTGCTTATGTGATTATGGTTTGGGTTTAGAATTATTCCTTCCTTGTGAAATATGTTACCCTTATCCTACACGTAGCTAAGGTTATTAGATTTCTAAGATCAAATTGGTTCCATACATATCTTTCTCATGCCATGGATGTGCACACAGGTGGGTGGGCATGAAACTCGGAAAGTTTCTATTTCTTTTTCCCGCCTCCTGCACCAGGTTGTTGAGTACCTAAAACTTCCTCAGCCAGCTTGCTATTTGGCGGATGTGGGAAATAATGCTGTGAAGGTTGTCATGGAAACTGATCCAGGCTTGGGTCCTTCTGTGTATGAGGGTGGTCCAGCTGCAACAGTTAGGGAATCTCGTGAACAGGCTGCTGAAAACGCTGTTCGTTCCCTTCGTATGGAATTCAGCATTCAGGTTGATGACCTAACTGCTAAGAAAATCAACAGGCTTGAGCGCGCCGAGTTTCTATATCAGATGAAACGTATTGAGCTAGAAGCAATGGAAAGAGGAGCAGGGCAGGTTCCAGTGAAGTGGCCAGCTGTGCCTGATCACAAGCGTCGCAAGAAATATGTCTGCATTGATTACATGGATGTTTTGCACACATTATCTTTGGAAACCAAAGTGCGTATTTCGGAAGTTGACACCTTTAATGTTGGCCCTGGGAAATTTATATCATGGGTGACAATTTACGGATCTTCAGTTGCTACTGGAATGGAGTGTTTTTTTAGTGTTGTGCGTGCTGACTCGAAAGCAACCAAACAAGATGCAGCTAGGAAAGCTGTTGATTTCATACGCACTGCATACAATCTTGACATAGTTGATCTGAACTATAGGAATGAGATTTATGCTGGCATCAAGTGTTCTTTGGCTAGAGAGAGCTACTTAGCAGCTAAGGAGTGTGTGTTGGGGATTCAGGGTGCTCTTCAATTAGCTCCTTTTTTAGTCGAGGAAGGTTGTGTTACACCTAGGTCTGCTATCCATAGGATCCCAACACCTACTCTTCCTCCACCTCCACCTCACAAGCCAAAAGCAAGGCCATCTTTCAGTGCTCGCTATAGTGGCCTGCCCTTATCGGCCCCAGCTGAGTTGGACAGTTTTTTCAAGCGTAGGAAATTTGATTAGTGTGCAACTGCATTTCACATAGAGCCCTAGCTTTGCACTTTCATTTTTTTTTTCTTTTTGCTTTGTTTGTTTAAGTTTTTAGAGTTATGGTGTAATACCATTTTGCTGTACTTGTGTTCCAAGTTAGTTGAAGCTGCTCTATGTGTATATGTAATTGGCAAGAAACGCTATACTGCTATTCCTAAGTACGATGTATTTCATCTTTTTGTGCTTGATTAATGAAATACACTTCTCTTGCCATGCTTCAGATTACTAGAATGCATATTTTTCTGATAACCAGAATGTTTTTATTTAACACTTTTCTGCCATTGTCTTTGCGGTTTACTGAATTGTTATACACAGCCACTGGTTCTTGCCAAAATAAGTGCCTAATTTTACCATTATGCATTTTTTCCCAATCACAGGTTTAATTAGGTGCATCGCTGTCATTAGATTCAGTTTGTCCCAGCCAACCTGTATATTCAGCTGTTGGTGTTAGACTGAGCTAATATTACTATCATGAGTAAATTCGCTATCTCTTTCTGTTTTCTATATACCTACACCAGCTTATTAATTGAACAATGTCGCCTAGAATCAAGCCTCTTTTTGTTAAATTTGAAGGCTGTTACATTGTATTCCAGATCGATGCTTAGCTGCTAAGAAAGGTCCTCCAAAAACTAGGATTAGCAAATGTTTACAGGGATTACAGGCTTTGTCTCAGGCACCTGTTTCAATAAGGTGCTTATTTGTTCTTGTGATTGCAGATGTACATTGCCTATTTATACATTTTTTTTTGTTTACCTTCTTCTTTTCGTTTGTTTCATTCGCTTATTCACTTTCGTTGCACAGAGAGCCTAATGAGCCAGAATCGGCTAGAAATGAAAAACAGGATCCTGTAAACATTCAGTCAAGACTTATGAATACAGGGAATGCCGGCAATCAACCGTGTACCAAATCAGTAGGCAGAATTAATGGTGAGCATGATTATATGTATTTTGTATAAGCATTATGGCTTAAACAGTATAAAGATATAAAGCTAATACTTTTACTACACTCTAAATAGATGTTCCTAACTACTGTTTGCAAGCTTGACTGCTGCAAAACTTTAGTGATGCATTTAAATAACATAGTATTTTGGTTATAGGCCCAAATTTCTTGCCTATCAATGTAGTTGAAGTGAACAATACACAGGTTGATGGCCAAGATATTGGAAGGCCACTTTCAGACCAGTGCATGCTGTATCAGAAGACTACGAACCACCCAAGAACTAGCAAGCGCAAACGAGCAATTGCTTCTATGTCTGAACCACCTGCTCCTATAAGGTGTTTCCACTTTCCTTTGTGACCACAACACTTATTTATTTCTATTAAATAGTTAAGAGCAATAGCTCGCTTACATTTTTAGCTGCTGCACATATAGGGAAATAGGTGAAACGAGTGAGCAAGGCAGAATAAGAAACCAAAACTTGAAGAAAGCACAAGCTAAGAAAACCAGTAAGTGTGCATGGTATAAATCAGAAAAACATATCATCTTGATTGAATTATAACCAGATCACTTTTGCATCAAGATCTAAAACTAAAAATATTCATATGTATATAAACTAGCAACATTTGAAAAAGCTTTCAGCATAACAATCAGAAAATAAAATTCAGACCACACAATTTCCTAGCAACATTAGTATCATTACAACCAAATTTCATAATCAAGCCATTAACATGAGCATCCTCATTAGATTCTTCTTTTGTATATTATCCCCACCATAGGTGACGAATTACTATATCACTCTCCATTTTCTCGCCTTCAACAATATCATTTTTCACATCTTCCTTAGCTATTCCAGCACCTTCACCATTAACAGTAATCACAGCATCTTCATCATGTTCTGTGTTCAGCATTTTGGTCTTCCCTGCTTGCACCACAGGCACAAACTCACTAGCATCACTTGCAACATTCTTTCTAACTCTTTTCCTTCACCAAAACTCCTGATTTCCAAAATCTCATTTGACAGATCATCTAATTTCCTCTTTAGCTTGGTAATCCTCTTCCCTACATCAGAATGAATATACATTGCATTAGCTAATTTTCCCTGTAAATTAGCTTCCCTTAGCTCTAGCACTTGAAGTCTAGCTTGAATTTCGCGCTTTTGCACTGCTGAAAATTTATCCCCATTTCCTCCCATATTTAATTTTTACTTTTAAAAAAAATGAAACCTGTAAAATAATCAAAAGGTTTAGGCTAATTTACAATATTACTCTTACCATCTCCTTAAAAACTACAAATCACAATGGCCTTTTCCCTTTTATAATGAGTTGGCCTCCTGTCGTCTAAAATTGTAACTATCTTGTTAAATAGGGGAAAAAAAGGCTAGGCAATATTTAACATACAGTTACTCAACAACAATGAAACCTATATTAGATGCTAAAAGCTAAGAACATCGGAATCTTTTTTTTGTAGCATGTGATTATTTCACATTTTTTTTTAATTTTTAAAAGCTAAGTATTGAGAATGGGAGAAAGTGCTTATTTCACAGGTTTGTTTTAAAAGTAAGGTGCCAAGTATTTATTGTAAGAGAAAGAAAGTAATAAACACTTCAGTTTTCATTGTCCATAAGACAAAAGGTTGGCACATAAATACTATGTATAAGCAGTGACCACTAATTAATGCTAGCTTACCAACAAAACTGTATAGAAACATAAAACTGAAACTTGGCTTAGTGAAATTTTTTTTACTTATAATAAACTTATCAATCAAATTATGAATAAGCATTTGTGTCTAATGATATACTGCCTGCTGAGTTAGTTCTTAATGGCTGAACTCTTAAAGATTGATTTTGAAATTCTCATGTCACAGAAGTAGCTACTGGTCCTTCTCAAAAGCGGGTGACGAAACAACCTACTGCTAAAAAAACAAGTAAGCTTTGTTGACCATATTTGCTTAAACTCTTGTTTTGCATTGTAACATACTAATAAATTGCTGCGGCGTTCACTGGATGGATAGCAGAACCCCCTGCTGCTATGGTTGGCCTAAAATTACCCGATGCTTCTTTGAAGCTCAAACCACCTCAGTATTGTAAGCACTGTAATGCAAAAAAATTCTAACACGAATCACTTCATTTCTGTTGTGGAAATGGATCTATTGCATTAGTCACTAATGATTATCCTCGTGCATTATATAGACTTTTAACAACTGATGACGATGATGCACTGCACTTTAGACAATATATCCGTTTATATAATAACTTATTTGCATTTAGCTCTTTGGGTGGCAAATATGATTCAGATACACAAAAAGGAATTTATGTCTTTAAATTGCATGGTCAAATTTATCATAACTTACCTGATTTAATCCCTGGTGATGAAGGCCCTAAATGTTTGCAACTTTATTTTTATGATGACCAATTTGAAGCAGCTGCTAGGGCAGACTGCTTTAAACAAATCAGACAACATATTATCAACATACTTATGGAGGTGACGGAGCATAATCCTACGCTCGGTTTTTCAGATCTTTGAGAGAAATTGATATCCAGGAAGACACACAAATTCTCATTAACAAAAACACTGTTGTAGATCAGCGAGTTTATAATGCTCCTACAACAGATGAAGTAGCTGTAATCTGACCTGATAATACATCGTCAAGCGAGTCCAAGAGCCCATACATTGTTGTAAGAGGAAGATCAAACGATTCTCATCGTATATACCATAATTACGGATGCTATGATGATTCTCATCCTTATGGTGATTGTGGTTGGAGTCAAGGTATGACAAAAAACAACTGTGCATCTCAGGAGCAAATAAACTCTGCTATGTCTTCTGCAATACATACAGAGGAAGATGTGCTTGAACAAGAAGCAAGCCGTAAGCTTCAAAACTCAGTAACAAATTTGCTTCTTTTAATCATAACTTTTTGCCCTTCACTATATGCCTTGCCTGACATACATTGCAACCACACTGATTTCAGGCTTAGCAGATGCAAGCGGTAGTTCAGCTAGGCATATTTTGCCTCGTGAATATTATGCTTACAAGCTGCAGTCCCGTCCAAATAACATGCTGCTCTGGGCAGGCCGGTGTCTTCAGCAATATATAGTCGATATGTATGTGAAAATCGAAAATACTCGACTAGACTTTTTTCGACACAATCGGCAGGCAATCAGAGCTGATTTGTACCAAGGGATCTTAGACTCAATTGAGAATGGTGAAACTAATCCCATAAATGTAAGGCGGTGAGTTATATTACCACCGACTTTTATTGCCGGTCCACGTGACATGAAGCGCCGTTACTTAAACGCAATGGCTTTAGTGCAGCGCTTTGGTAAGCCTGATTTGTTTGTCACAATGACCTGCAATGCAAACTGGCCAGAGATCAAAGCAGAATTGGCTCCTGGGGAAGCAGCTCAAAACCGACCAAATCTTGTTGCTCGTATTTTCCGGTCTAAACTGGTCTGTTTGAAAAAGAAAATAATGAAGAAACATATCTTTGAAAAAGTTGCAGCTATGATATATGTGGTTGAATTTCAAAAAAGGGGTCTTCCTCATGCACACTTCCTTATTATCTTAAAACCAAGTTGCAAAATAAAAAACCCATCAGATTTCGATCGCTTTGTCTCTGCAGAATCCCCCCCCCCCCCCACAGCTCTCCAGCACTCCGGAAAATTGTAGTCCGGCATATGATGCATGGGCCATGTGGAGAAATTAATCCTGATTGTGCATGTATGACTACAAAGCACAATAATCCTTTGTCTTGTAAATATGGCTATCGAAATTTTTTTTTGCAAGAAACAACCAACCACGATGATGGATATCCCATGTACAAAAGAAGGAATACGGGAGAAAGTGTCCAAATTCGGGGTGCAAGCCTTGATAACCGTTGGGTCATTCCATACAATCCATACCTTTCTATGTTATTTGATTGCCATTTGAATGTAGAAGTATGCTCATCTATTAAGGCTGTGAAGTATCTATACAAGTATGTCTACAAAGGCCATGACAGAGTTTTTTTCAATGTTGTTGGCAGAGAAAATAATTCTGAAGATGAAATAGAAAGGTTTCAGTCTGGTCGATGGGTGTTGCCATGTGAGGCAGCTTGGAGAATTTTTTTTTCCTTTGTTCTTTTTGAGATGCACCCTCCTGTGCAACAATTGGCCGTGCACTTGGAAAACATGCAAACAGTTCAGTTACGGGATCATGAACAACTAGATTCTGCTATTCTGAATGATCGTAGATCCAAAACTCAATTGACAGAATTTTTCAAGGCAAATGCAACCTCTCCTCAAGGTACAGGATACCTTTACAGTGAATTTATGAAGCACAACAGATGGGATGCTAGTACGAAAGCATGGTTTCAGAGGCAAAATAAGAAACTTGTGGTTGGTCGGCTGGCAAGTGTTACACCAGCAGAAGGAGAACGATTCTTCCTGTGACTACTATTGATAAATGTACGCAGTCCTAAATCATTTACTGATATTCGAACTGTTAATGGATTACTTTGTGCCACTTTTCAAGAAGCAGCTATTAAAAGAGGTCTATGTGAGGAAGACAATGTAATTCATGCATGTTTGGCTGAAGCAGCAGAAATTCACTTGCTAGCAGCCTTACGCCGCTTATTTGCAGCTGTTTGTGTATTTTGCACCCCCAGTGACCCCAATAGACTTTGGCAGCGATTCTACAATGATCTATCTGATGATTACAGACATGCCAATCCTCAGAATGAAGTCTGTGTTAGGTTGCAAACTATACAGTCAATCGAACGCCATTTAGAGTCTATGGGAAAATCATTAGCTCATTTCCAACTTGACCACTTACATGAAGAGGTGCCAGAAGAGCTCACCAGAACTAAAGACATCATTGATGCTTTAGATGCACCTGTTCCTCAAGAGTGTATTGACTGTAGAGGCAAACTTAACTCAGCTCAACAAATTGCATTTAACAGAATTATTTCTCAAGTTGAATCAGGAAAGCCTGGCTGTTTCTTCATTGACGGTCCTGGAGGAACTGGTAAAACATTTTTATACAATGCCTTATACGCAGAAGTGCGCATGGCAGGGAAGATTGTTCTCCCAACAGCAACATCAGGCATTGCTGCAGCAAACATACCTTCTGGGAGGACAGCGCACTAGAGGTTTAAAATTCCTCTAGATTCAGAAACATCTCTTGATTGTGACGTTCCTAAACAAGGCAGCTTAGCTGCTTTAATCAAAGAAACAGCTCTGATTATTTGGGATGAAGCTTCAATGGAGAAAAAAGAAAACATTGAATCAGTTGAGCTTTTGCTACGTGATCTTTGTGACTCAGAACAGCGATTTGGTGGGAAGGTTGTAGTGTTTGGGGGAGATTTTAGGCACGTTCTGCCGGTTGTTCATCGCAAAACTCAAAGAGAAGCTATTGCAGCAAGCCTGGTAAACTGACATATCTGGCCTTGGCTAGAAAAGTTACACCTTACTGAAAACATCAGAGCAAGAGAGGATCTCCCATATGCATCATTTTTACTGAGTTCGGGCAATGGCCAGCTACAGTCTACTGGAAATTCTTATGTTCAGGTTCCTCCTCACATTGTGAGCTATTATCATGAAGGCGATGATCCTATCAATCACCTAGCTGCTACTGGATTCCCAGAGTTAGAGCATGCAACTTTTACACCAGATATCTTCGCAAAGAGGGCCTTTCTCACACCATTAAATGATGCAGTTGACTCCATCAACACATTTCTCATTAATAAATTCCCAGGAAACCCTGTTGTCTACAAGAGCTTTGACAGCATGCTAGATGATAACTGTGCAATTTCCCAACCGAGTTCCTAAACCAGCTTGCGCCTGGTGGTATGACTCCACATGAACTTGTTCTAAAAATAAACAGTCCTGTAATAGTGCTCAGAAATATTGATCCAGCAAATGGCTTGTGCAATGGAACACGTCTTATATGCAAGTCTTTCAGAAGGAATGTGATTGTTTGTTCTATAGCTACTGGTCATCGCCAAGGAGAACTTGTATTCATTCATCGTGTTAATCTCTGACCTCCATCATCAACAAAATATCCTATTCAGTTTGAGCGAATACAACTCCCTCTTAAGCTCAGCTTTGCAATGACAATAAACAAATCTCAAGGCCAAACATTAAGCCAAGTGATAGTTTACCTCCCACAGCCATGCCTTTCCCATGGAAAGCTATATGTTTCACTATCAAGGGCAAAGAAATCAGATAAAGTGACTGTAATCACACCACAGCCTGCTGAGCACCACACATCACCGGTACTGAAAAACGTTGTAGCGTACGATGTTTTGCAATTATCTGGCATAACATGATCTATCAATTTAAAGGTATAACTCCCTATCTACTAAAACTACCAGTTAATTTTCAGTTAATTATTCTCCATATCTTAACTAATATAATCTTAAACATGTTATAAATGTAGGTGAATGCGCTTTATATATCTTTGTAACTAAACGGACAAGGTTAATTGTTCTAAATCTTTGTAACGCCTTTTCGGTTAAGCACACATTTAGATTTTGTTGAAAGTGCAACTATTTATTGCTAATTAATATCTCGCAAAACTCAAAGAGAAGCTGTTGCAGCAAGCCTGGTAAACTGACATATCTGGCCTTGGCTAGAAAAGTTACACCTTACTGAAACATCAGAGCAAGAGAGGATCTCCCATATGCATCATTTTTACTGAGTTCGGGCAATGGCCAGCTACAGTCTATTGGAAATTCTTATGTTCAGGTTCCTCCTCACATTGTGAGCTATTATCATGAAGGCAATGATCCTATCAATCACCTAGCTGCTACTGGATTCCCAGAGTTAGAGCATGCAACTTTTACACCAGATATCTTCGCAAGGAGGGCCATTCTCACACCATTAAATGATGCAGTTGACTCCATCAACACATTTCTCATTAATAAATTCCCAGGAAACCCTGTTGTCTACAAGAGCTTTGACATTATGCTAGATGATAACTGTGCAATTTCCCAACCGAGTTCCTAAACCAGCTTGCGCCTGGTGGTATGACTCCACATGAACTTGTTCTAAAAATAAACAGTCCTGTAATAGTGCTCAGAAATATTGATCCAGCAAATGGCTTGTGCAATGGAACACGTCTTATATGCAAGTCTTTCAGAAGGAATGTGATTGTTTGTTCTATAGCTACTGGTCATCGCCAAGGAGAACTTGTATTCATTCATCGTGTTAATCTCTGACCTCCATCATCAACAAAATATCCTATTCAGTTTGAGCGAATACAACTCCCTCTTAAGCTCAGCTTTGCAATGACAATAAACAAATCTCAAGGCCAAACATTAAGCCAAGTGATAGTTTACCTCCCACAGCCATGCTTTTCCCATGGAAAGCTATATGTTTCACTATCAAGGGCAAAGAAATCAGATAAAGTGACTGTAATCACACCACAGCCTGCTGAGCACCACACATCACCGGTACTGAAAAACGTTGTAGCGTACGATGTTTTGCAATTATCTGGCATAACATGATCTATCAATTTAAAGGTATAACTCCCTATCTACTAAAACTACCAGTTAATTTTCAGTTAATTATTCTCCATATCTTAACTAATATAATCTTAAACATGTTATAAATGTAGGTGAATGCACTTTATATATCTTTGTAACTAAACGGACAAGGTTAATTGTTCTAAATCTTTGTAACGCCTTTTCGGTTAAGCACACATTTAGATTTTGTTGAAAGTGCAACTATTTATTGCTAATTACTATCTCGCAAAACTCAAAGAGAAGTTGTTGCAGCAAGCCTGGTAAACTGACATATCTGGCCTTGGCTAGAAAAGTTACACCTTACTGAAAACATCAGAGCAAGAGAGGATCTCCCATATGCATCATTTTTACTGAGTTCGGGCAATGGCCAGCTACAGTCTACTGGAAATGCTTATGTTCAGGTTCCTCCTCACATTGTGAGCTATTATCATAAAGGCGATGATCCTATCAATCACCTAGCTGCTACTGTATTCCCAGAGTTAGAGCATGCAACTTTTACACCAGATATCTTCGCAAAGAGGGCCATTCTCACACCATTAAATGATGCAGTTGACTCCATCAACACATTTCTCATTAATAAATTCCCAGGAAACCCTGTTGTCTACAAGAGCTTTGACAGCATGCTAGATGATAATTGTGCAATTTACCCAACCGAGTTCCTAAACCAGCTTGCGCCTGGTGGTATGACTCCTCATGAACTTGTTCTAAAAATAAACAGGCCTGTAATAGTGCTCAGAAAGATTGATCCAGCAAATGGCTTGTGCAATGGAACACATCTTATATGCAAGTCTTTCAGAAGGAATGTGATTGTTTGTTCTATAGCTACTGGTCATCGCCAAGGAGAACTTGTATTCATTCATCGTGTTAATCTCTTACCTCCATCATCAACAAAATATCCTATTCAGTTTGAGCGAATACAACTCCCTCTTAAGCTCAGCTTTGCAATGACAATAAACAAATCTCAAGGCCAAACATTAAGCCAAGTGATAGTTTACCTCCCACAGCCATGCTTTTCCCATGGAAAGCTATATGGTTCACTATCAAGGGCAAAGAAATCAGATAAAGTGACTGTAATCACACCACAGCCTGCTGAGCACCACACATCACCGGTACTGAAAAACGTTGTAGCGTACGATGTTTTGCAATTATCTAGCATAACATGATCTATCAATTTAAAGGTATAACTCCCTATCTACTAAATCTACCAGTTAATTTTCAGTTAATTATTCTCCATATCTTAACTAATATAATCTTAAACATGTTATAAATGCAGGTGAATGCGCTTTATATATCTTTGTAACTAAACGGACAAGGTTAATTGTTCTAAATCTTTGTAACGCCTTTTCGGTTAAGCACACATTTAGATTTTGTTGAAAGTACAACTATTTATTGCTAATTACTATGGTTATATTATGTACTATATTACTTATGTAACTTTTGCATGTAATTTTTTTATGCACTATTCAATTTACTTATGCCATCCTAGGTAACTTGAAATTGGTAACACAAAAATAGCAAAATCCTAGGTTTTCCAACCATATAGCCCAAAAATTTGTTTCTGATTTTATAAAAGGCAAATCTTATCTTTACTTTTTGGATTACACCTTTACTTTTACAGTTGTATTGCAGCAAAACCTCATTCACTACAACAGAAGCGGGTTTTAGCGGTCGGGAAAACGTATGGCGGGATTTTATTTTTATTCCGCTAAAAGGTCAAATAAATGCCGGTAGAAGCCTTATTTTATATGGGCCCATAGCAATGATCTTTTTGATATACCAATGAATTTCCTTACGTACCTTTACAAATAAATTATTATTTTTTTTTAATTTTCTTCTCAGATATAACTACTAGTATATAGAAAAGGCCAACATTTTCAAAATACTTGAATATATTTAATAGTTATATCATCCAAAATAACACTTAAATTACATTTTTTTTATACTATTGATCGTCAATTCAAGTACACAATAATTATAAACACAATTACACATGATGTTAATCTACACCTCTAGCTCTAATTGTGCTCTTAGTAACTTCCCAAAAGAGATAAAGTCTCAAAATAATGCCATTAAACCATCACAACTATAGTGAAATCCAACCCAAGCCACTTGATTAAAATTACCTGAAAAGCAAAGATAGATAATATTTTATTAATAAAAATATAATGGGCAAAAGAATACAAGGGAATTGTGAATCTTGTTTAAGATTGCAGCATAATGTTTTTGCAATGTAATGACATTTTAGACTACTACCCCTAATTGATGTACTCTACATAAAAACTTATAGTAACAGCAACTAACATCATGACTTTCAGAAGATCTGCAAAAATCTGTAAATGAACAAGTGCAGGATGGTTATGTGCTTTTGCTGTGATTTTTTTTACCGAAAGCATAAATACTTCTTCCTATTTATCTTTTATAATTCCTTAAAAAAAATTAACAAGAATTTTTATCAATTGCTAAGGATAACTGATGTTATTTTAATAATAAGAAATGGTTAATAAGGAATAAAACTTTACTAAGCAAGTCTTTGTATCTAACCAAGGAAGACAAACTATAGTTAGCTGAAACACTTGAAACACATAAAGTGGAAAATCGAATCTAATTTAGAAAGCTCACCAGATTCTTCTTTATCAATCAACTCATTTTCCTGAACAGAGCAAACACCTATCTCATGCAATGATCTGAAAAATTTCAAGAAAAATCACAAATAACCTAAGTACTCATTTTATTAGCAAAACTCATTTTATTAGAAGATATTTCACAATTCCATAATAAATTTGTGCCGCAATCACAAATTTAACTATCACACAATGAAGAATATATATGGCTACATTTAATAGAGAATTATTCATTAGTATGCTACAATCGAACAGGGTAAAAACTAAATTAGAAAAGGGAAACTGAAAAAAGCTGACCATATAAATTGTTAATACGAAGCATAAAATATAGATAATTATATCTAACATATACCTGATCACATAGTATTCTCATCGAGAATTCTTCTACCTAGCAACAATGCTTTTAACATTTTAAGCTCTTCTTTCATTTGAGCTTGAGATTCAGCATTGTTCTTCTGTGACTGTTCAAACTTTTCTTGCACCCTCTTGAGTTCGCACTCCAAAAACTGAATTTTTTCTTCACATATGTCATGATCATCCTCAAGTTGTTCCCTTTCTTGATTAGATGAAATGTAAGCCAAAGTTTTTGGACATCTACTGAGACCACGAACTTGGCCTTTTTTTTCAGGGCCTACAACTACATTCATCACTTGTGAGTATATGTCACCCTCCCATGCAACCTTGCCATTTGTTTCCTCAACACCACTTGGGAGCTCATTTAACTTTTCATTTATCATTTCCTGTTGAACATTAAAGATGTAAATACTCACAAGTAACTAATTACTGTAATTTACACAATTATAAATGCAGTTTTAGGAGTCAAAATTGGAAATTATTGTAGCTTGATACTACCCTCATAATTCCAGATTTAAAATATTTAAAATAGTGCATGCTTACCACAGCTTGTTTTGATTTTTCATCCATTGGTGTTGGTACAATCTTACGTTCCTTATGAGTATCCAAGAATACCATAGCTCTGGATGGTATAACCCCATCAATAGTCTTGCCAAAACAAATTTGAAATTTATAATTAATTTGATATGCTCAACACAAAATGACAATCATATAAACAAGCATCACGCAAATACCGATGCCCAAACAATGGTCTTTCCAAAAGTCCAATTCAAAAAGTCAAGAATCTGTAAAATGTGTTATATGTCTTAACTGAACATTATATCCTAGTAATGATGTAAGAATTACAAAGATATACCTTTCCCTCGGCATAGCACACAAAGCTTTTTGATCCACCAGTATGTGCCATAACTTGCAGCTCACGACTCTTTCGATTTTTCTCAGAACGTTTCTATGTATACATGAATTTAGAAAATCACATAATGGACAGGCAATATATACAACTTATGAACTAGACAGAACTTGTAGAACAAATTTTTTATTTTTTACCTTTCCTTTAGGAGAATTCCAATATGTTACCAACCAAATCCATTGGTCTTCGGGCACAAAATCAGGCTTAGCTTTTAGAATATTTGTAATGTTTCCTAGATGTGGTTCATAGTGATCAAGTTTGAGTTCTCCTTTGAAATTTCTCTACTTCTTTCCCATTGATTGTTTCACATACTTTTCAGCTAAAGGGTGAGGTATGATGAACTTCGACTTTTAATTGAAAGAAAATCCAGGTAAATTAATATAATCAAAATATGCTCATAAAATTAGGGCATTAACATATCGTACGCTTTGCAAAACATCAAAGTAATCAAATAATATTTACTAAGACCACCATTACCTTCACAATATTCAGCGCTTCAGTTCTTTTTTTTTTTTTTTTTTCTGGAACTAGTCTCCAATCATCATATGCCAAGGGACATAATTGAGGATTTCTTGCTACGGTGCCAATAAAGTGAGCAAGATCAGAACGTTCATGGAGAACTATTCTTTTTTCCTTAGGTTGATTCCAAATATGTGTCATTAAAGTAGGGCCTCTGCGTTTCTGAGTATGGGTTCTAGATTATGTAAACAAAGAAAATAGTTGGATTCAATTAATCTGCAGAGTCATTATTTTTAAATGAAAACAAATTAAACATTACTAAAACAAAACTTACCTTCATCATTTTCACTTTCTATAGTCTCATTTCCCATTTGATCTTCCATTCTTATTGAAGGACCACTATTTGTCGATGGAGTGCTCATGTTTTCATCATAAGCTGCTTGAGTTTCTGCATCTTCATGAGATTGAAGAGTTATAGTTCGAGGCTTCTTTCGTCTTCCCATTGAAATCTGTAAGATACTCATAACATTGAACTTATATAGAAGTTAACATGGTATTAAAAGCTAAATAAAAATACTTATTCATAAATATCAATTTTAAATAATGCAAAACATTGAAAAGCATACATCACATGAAGAACATCAACAAGTACACATTGCAGCAACTAAATTATGTCATCATACAATACAAAAATGACAAATTTAACACATGGGGGGGGGGGGGGGGGGGGGGGGATCATCCATTTAAATCTCCATCTTCTTCTTCGTTGTCTTCCATATGATCATCTACATAAGTCCCTTCAAAAGATGGAAGATCATCAATTTCAGTAGATATATCTTCATGTAACGCCATCATTCGAGATTCATTTCCCACAAAAACAGCATTATTGTCTTGGAAACCGTCATCTCCTACATTATAGATATCCTTAGGTTTTATAGGTATTGGAACACACCACTGAAATTCCCTGGGATCTTTAATATATATGACTTGTTGAACTTGGGACGGGAACACAAATGGTTTATCATTTAATCTATAACTAGTATGTATTAGATGCTGAAAGTTAACCAGTGTACAACCCAATTTATCTTGCTTTACTCCTTTCCCTTGAACAAAATCCACCCAATCACACCTAAACAATACAACCTTGAAATCTCCATAATAATCTAGCTCAATAATATTGGTAACACGACCATAATAAACAACATCTCCTAGTAAAGGTCTTGTGTCACTAGAACTTGCATAGCTATGTGTCTTTGCAACAACCATAACTCCACTATTTTGAGTATTCATGTCCTTCTCATACTCTTTGGTTCTAAATCAATATCCGTTATTCACATCAAAAGCATGAAATTTCCTTGCAATTGGATTGGGACCTCATGTAAGTGATTGGATAAGACTTGTGATTTGCCCTTCTGCAGCATTTTCTGAGTTGTTAACCTGTTTAGAATTCAATAAGAAAAATAATTAATAAATTTAATATATAGAAATTAATATATCAATATCTTACTATATATATCAAAATTTAAAATGCATACATAAGCTAGTAACCAGTCACTAAATTCTTCACTATGCATTCGCTCTTTTTCAAGTTGAGATGTCCGTCTCCTTCGAGTTATTCTATTAATGTGAGCAATGTGATACCTGCATAGTCTAAATATGATTATATATCTAAATATTTAATAGTCAAATTATTAGTTTGCTATTTAACTTACTTCTTTAAAGAATCAAGATTTGAATCTTTACTATTGAAAAGTACATAGCGATGTAATTGTTTCCAGATCTTTTCCTCTAGTTTGAATCCTTGAACACTCCCATACGGCTTTCCTTCAACATGAAATATGCTCGACCATATTTCATCATCAACTAGAGGTTCTCCATCAGCATTGTTACGCTTATGATCTGTTTCCTCGACTCCTTTCAAGTACCTTGAACAAAAGATAAGACATTCATCGGCAAGATATGCTTCCGCAATTGAACCCTCAGGCCGAGCTTTGTTTCGTACATATGACTTCAATGTTTTCAAGTACCTAAGAAAAAAATAACAATTAATAATATGTATTGCACAATTATGTATACTAGAAACAAGAAGGTTTTTAAAAATAATAACAACAATTACCTTTCAATTGGGTACATCCATCGATAATGAACCGGCCCAGCAACTTTGGCTTCATGGACAAGATGCATGACCAAATGCACCATGATAGTGAAAAATGAAGGTGGGAAATATCTTCTCTAAGGAGCAAAGAATTTTTGCCACTTTTAACTCAAGCATGTCCAGCTCACTAACAATAAGAGACTTCCCACATAATACCCCAAATATACTACACAATTCAATCAAAACAGAAGCTACTTTGTCATCGATATTTCCTCTCAAAGCAACTGGAAGAAGACATTGCATAAGTACATGGCAGTCATGACTTTTGAGTCCACTTAATGTGTGGTTCTTCTGAATACAACGGGCTATGTTAGATGCATACCCATCAGGAAATTTTACCTTCTTTAATACATTAAGAAAGTGCTTCTTTCCTTCTTTGTTCAAATGAAAACAAGCTGGGGGCAAAAACCACTTTCCAGACCCACGTTTTTGAGGCCATAATTTCTTCCTTATTTTTAGATGTTTTAAGTCACGCCTAGCCTTTAAATTATCTTAAGACTTTTTTTCAGTATTCAACAATGTGTAGACAATATTGTCACATACATTTTCTCTACATGCATAACATCAACATTATGACGCACTAGATTAAACTCCCAATAAGGTAGTTTTTAAAAAAATGCTAATTTTTTTCCATGTCTTATCAGGAACACCGTCAGGTGGGTCACTCATTTTTCCTAAAGTGAAATTGATGTTTTTAAGTTGCTCTAAGATTTGTGACCCCGAAGGTGGCCTAGACTTTGTTGCATCATCTAAGAATCGATGATGATCCATGAAGCAAAATTTTCCACCATATTTCAAGCGATGAGCTTTAAAATTCATGTTACAAGAAGGACATCCATATTTTCCATAAATGTTCCAGCCAGACAAATTTCCAAGTGCAGGAAAATCATTTATTGTCCACATTAGTGCTGCGCGTAGCTGAAAAACTTCGCTGCTTGAGGCATCATATGTAGCAACCCCATTTTCCCATAAATCAACCAATTCTTCTATAAGGGGCTGTAAATAAACGTCTATGTCATTTCCTGGAGCTCTTAGACCAGGAATAAGTAATGACTATGAAGTTTTCCCTTCTCATGCATAGCCATGGTGGTAAGTTGTATGGTATAAGAATAACAGGCCAAATATTGTACCTACTATCCATTTTACCAAAGGGATTGAAACCATCAGTTGTAAGCCCTAATCTCACATTACGAGGTTCATCACCAAATTCAGGGAATTGTGCATCAAAATTCTTCCAAGATTCAGAATCAGCAGGATGTTTTAAAACACCTTCTTCAATTTTGCGTTCTGTTTTATGCCATGTCATATCATTTGATAATTTAGATGACATAAATAACCTTTGTAGCCTTGGCTTTAAAAGAAAATATCGCAGAACTTTCATGGGAATAGGCTTCTTTTTTTTCCTTACTGAGATTGATGTATCATCATCAACATTCCTTTCAACTTCCTTCCATCTTGAAGCATGGCATATATGACATTCATTAGCATCTGCATATTCCTTCCAAAATAACATACAATCATTAGGGCATGCATCAATTTTCTCATATGTGAGACCCAAACCCTCGATTATCTTTTGCGACTCTTGTAATGAATTTGGTAAACTCTCGCCTTTTGGGAGAGCGCCTTTAACTAATTTAAGAAGCACATCAAAGGATTTGTTAGACCAACCGAATCGACACTTGATGTTGTATAGGTGTAACCAAAAAGACAGTCGATTGTAACTTTCACAGCCCGGATAAAGTTTTTTATCAACATCCATTAGAAACTTGTTAAACTTCTCCACATCAGGATGAGGATTACTGCTATTTGCAGTAACATTTGTTTCATTATTCTCAAAATCCATTGATGGTGATTCATTGGATATATGAAAAATATCACATAACATTTCCATCATATCTTCACCTCCATCATTATCAACACAAGGCTCTTGAATTTCACCTATATTTCTTTCTGGAATTGATGTAGACATTGATTCTCCATGACAATACCAAACATCATAACTTCTCATCATTCGATTTACTACAAGGTGATCAAACATCTCATCCCTAGTCCTATGAAAATGATTCACGCACTTTGTGCATGGACATGGTACTTTCCCATCTTTGTCATTTCTAAATGCAAAGTCTAAAAATTCAATGACTCCCTTGAAATATTCTTCTCTTTTATCACTAACAATCCATTTCCGGTTCCTACGATCCATTAGTTTGACAACATAATGAATTATCAATGCAACTAGATTAACAAAGTACATTGGAATTCATTCAAACACCAAATATGTTTATCAAGAATAAATAAAATCTAGACACATTATCCCAACAGAATCATCAAAAGGAAATCATGACATCTACCTCACAGTGTTAAACGAAAGAAGATAAAGAATAATTCCTCCTCTACTCTATAAGAAACTACATTCGATGTGGAAAAAGCAAGAACATCTCATCTCTAGGTAACGTATTTTGAAAGTAGTTAAAAAATACACTATAGTAATGACTATATTTGTACATTGAATAAGAATAAAAAAACACAAATTTGTGATAAGTTTATATAAAAAAATTATACATAGCTAGTACTAGTAATCAATTAGAATGGCAGTTGCTAGAAGATTAATTAACTACCATTACTTGTTTAATATTAGAAGATAATCATATAATTCAATGAATGATAACAAAGAAGCCACTCAGGAGAAATAAAATTATTTACCGACTCTAATTTTTTTTTTTTTTATCATTATCATTATCATTAGTTTTAGCAAAAAGTAATAATAAAAAAATAGTCCAATAGTTCAAAATAAGCATGGCGACATTTAACCAAACAAGGTACTAGTTTAATCAAATTTGAAACACAAAATTAAATAGCAATTGTAAAAATTCGTCTAGACAACCACAAATATATACGTGTAGGTGAAACCCCGCCATCTAATTAAAATTGGTACTAAAAAATTAAAAAAACAAAATAAAAAGTGATAAATTGTGATAAATACATACTTTTCACAGTAGCTACTACAAATTTGAGAATTTCGTAGCTTCCTTCCCAGATCTTTCAAGGAGTTCTTCAATTAAAATCCTACAATTTCAATTAAAAGCTTCAAAATTATAAAAATTAACAGCTAATAACAACATAATACTAGAGAAATCCAAATGAGAAGCTACACCTTTGGAGAAGATGGTCTGACAACAAGCCGAAGATTCAATTAAGCAATTGCAGCCACCGTATACGCCTCCACTAAGATGGGTGTACGATCACCGCCTTAAAATTGCAGAATAAAACCCGATCTAATTTTATAGTAGTGAAAATTTCAAGATTCTGTAGTATATAATCTTTAGTTTTGAGTGTGAAAATGGTAGATGAGCGAGAAAATGTTTAGTGAGAGTGTTAGATGTGTGAGAAAATGTCAAGGGTTTTTGAGTGAAGTGACAGAAGAGGAGAGTGTTTTATTTTTTTATTTTTTGGGTTCCTGAAATTAGAGCGCGAATGAAAATTTTATTTGCCTAAATTACCGCGCCCGATGGGCTATTACACCGCCAAAGATAATTTGGGCCTTTACTGGCAATTATAAAAAATGCCACTATAAATGCCACCTAATGTAGTCTTATAGTAGCATTTCCAATAAATGCCGCTAAACAAACAAATTGTTGTAGTGATTCATTCTATTATCCACAAAACAAATGTCCTGATTTACTTTTCCTGTACACATTTTATTAACTGCTGGTCAATACTATGTTACACCTTAATCTACTAAAAAATTTAGAATTCCTACACAGCAGGTGTAGACACCCATTTGTGTCTCCCCAAAACCAAACCCAGTGATGAATGCCTTTCACGTTGAACCATTATCGAATTAGGTGAAAGTGGTTGAAAGTCAAGTGTTGCGATTTAATTTTGATTAAAATTCTCTTCTCTCTGTTTTTGAAAATGACTTTTTGTATTTGAAAATAGCCAAATCAGTTTAGTTTGGTCCATAATTAAGGTCCAATAATAGTGTTGATGGATGGGGCTCGAAAAGACCTTTCCAACGACATGTCATAAGCCCAATTCCGATGAATATTGAGGAAGTTATGGGCAAAATACTAAACTGGGCCTGGTTAATTATTTAAATACGGCCCAATGATCTAGAGGAGGGCCCAATGTTAATTATTATTCCTAAAATTATTAGGATTAATTATAGTTTTCTGGAAGTTTCTAGAAGATTCTTTTTAATTCTAATATTATTAGATTTAATAATTAATTATTTTAAAATAGACTTTTATTTGGAGTAAAATATCGTTTTATTATCTTAAAAATACATATTTTATCTTCTGTACGGATTCCGTAGATCAAGTTGATTAAAGATCGGATTCCGCGTGAAGAAAACGCGCCAATACAGGTTGTCGCCAAACGACAAGTCTGTCGCCACGCGACAGACTCTGTCGCCGCGCGACAGAACCTGTCGCCTCGCGACAGATATTGTCGTGTCGCGACAGAGTCGGTTCCTGGCGACAGCGTGTAGTTTTATTCCTTATCAAATTCTATGATTTTCCGGACTGTTTTCTTATAAATAGGGTCCGAATTCCTGTTTTCAGTATCATCAATTCTCATCAACAATCAACTTTTATCATCAACTTTCATCATCTCTCATCAATTCTCAATATTAATTCTCTCTCTAAGTAATATAGCTTATTTTTTCTCTCTATTTCTAAACTAGCTTTTTACATACAATATTCCGCATTCACAAGACTTAGATTCTCCTAGCCAAGTTCGAAGTTGCCTTCGCCCTAGATGTGCAAGGTTTGATATTTATGAGGGTTTGGTCCAAAACTAGTCTAAACTTTATTTAATTTGATTTCAATTTAATTCTTTAATTCTTTAATTATTGTTTATTATTTTCATTGAAGTTTACTAACTTGTGTATTTTGTTATTAGAAAGAGGTACGAGGCTTCAAAGTATGTAATCTTATTACTCTCTTTCAATGTAGAAAGCATGTTTATTATTGTTTAATGCTTTCTAGTATCATGTTAGGATGTTATTTTATGCGTTCTAGTATCATGTTTAGTGCCTTTATTCTTTCTAATATCATGTTAGTACCATGTTAGGTTAAAGCTTTGATCTTTATTGTTTAGTGACATGCTAGGAGTTGTTATTAATCTTGTTAGTATCATGCCTAGGATCTTGCTATCATTATTAAGCTTTATTATTAACATGATGATTATTATTGTTATTATGATTAATATTGTTTATTATTATGTTGCTTGATATATTTTATTGTTATTGCTTGATCACACCTTTTATGATTGTTAAAGGGAATTTGTACTTGAAATCACGCTTAATAAGATAATTATTAATTTGGTTTAGGCTAATGTGATTTTAATTCAAGTGATCGCCAATAATAGTATTATTTGTGCATTAATATTCAACCAACATAGATTAAACAGGGTAGGTTCAATATAATGTTTGTATGTTATTCGAAAAGCGCACATGAATACGAGCAGAACAAAGTAGAGGCCTATTTTATAGGGCGGGTCCTTTCTTTTGTAGATTGGATTCGTACCATCATCCCCGGACCCTGTTTGGTTCAAGACCTTATGGAGTAGTTGATGGTCCTTTTGGATTGTCTTTTGGGTTTACAAGTTCCTAAAACTTGTTGGCGACTCTTTTTGCTCTTTGTCTTTCCCTTTGGAACGCCACCGTACTTTAGTGTATGATCACAGTGGGGTTCAAGTTTGGGGTTATCATAATGCTTGAAATATTCCCTACAGCAGGTTCCCTGCCATTTTCTTACTTTATACACTTCATTATCTGCTGGACAATAAAACGCTTCAAAGCATAGTAGAATACATTGGACATTACAAGGAACCTCATGTTAAATCTAAAAGACTCTTCTGCTATTAAAGATGCTAACATTTCACAGTGAACATTTACTTCACACTTTACTCTCTGTCACTTTGATTCTCTGTTGCTGTGTGCTAGCAATAACTGCTTGCAAGTCCACCTTAACAAGGTACGTCCATATATGCTTTTGCTCTTCAATTTAACTCCAGCTTTTTCATTTTTTTAAAAAATATTTTCAGCTTAACAATGGCATGCTGGTTTCTATAGTCAAATGGCAATAGTAGACCACATACACTAGCTCCTGCTTACTTGCTAGAACCATTATCATACCATCTTAGCTAAATACCATGTTTTAAATTATATGACACGTAAATATAATTAGCATAGCAATCTGACTTTATTTTCAGGTTGATCAAATACTGAATTTGAACAATGTGCATTGCATAGCTTTCTAAATTCGAATGTCACATTTTACAGACCATTCACCATACATTATATTAAAATGCTGATTTGTACCGTTTACACTAACTCTTGATAGTACCTTGTATTCTCTAATATAAATGTTATCCTTATAAAAGAAGCTCATTCTGGTACACTTAGCTGTAGAGCTTTGTTTTACTAAGGCTACAGATTTATTTTATACTAAATTTGGTTGCTAAGATGCTAATAATTCATGGACTTTACATGAACTGCTTAATTTGTGCTCAATATCAGCTACCCATATTAAGTCTGACTTATTTGAATTACAGCACAATGCCTTGTAATAGTCACGGTTATCTTTTTTTTTCAATTTCACATGTTAAGCATGCGTTTTTGTTCAACCTTATACAGAATAGCTTAGTTTTTCATACAAAGTGGAAAAGAATTCACAAAACAGATTAGTTTAACATATATAGTGAAAAAGAAAGAACTAATGCTTACCAAACATAAAGACAATAGATAGATTCACACAACACCAAATACATAGCTACTACTACTTAGAGAATACAACTTATAACAATAATAACTACTACTTAAAAAATCCAAAGACAAAGTACAAATTGATAACATAGAAATAGATAACTGCTACTACTTTGAAAATCCAACTTATAGTTGGTAATACATAACAACATCAATAATAAAGTGCTATTACTTAAGAACTAACTATAATAAGCTTAGAAGCCTAGAACAAGTGTGGATATAAATTGATTGTTCCCTTAGAAAGAAACACCATAGGAAGCATCACTCTCTGGTGAATATGAAGGGCTTGAATGGTGGTGGATATCATCACAAGTATAATTAAATTTAAACTTGCTGGTCCCCTCTTTTGGAGTTTCTTTCTTTGGACTTGGCTGCTTATCTTCCGGCTCAAAGCAAAGCACCTGCACCACTGCTTCTAAATTCTCCACCTTTTGCTCAAGAGTAGCAACCTTTTCCTCCAAAGACCCCGAGTTTGGTTGGTTGGGAAGGCCAGCTTGCTTAGTGCTTTCCATCTTAGCCTTGCCTTTGCTGGCCATTGTTATCTACTTAGTTTTGAAAACACTAAGATTAAATACTGGTAAAGAAAATGAAAGAAAAGCTTGTGATTTTATGAAGACTTACCTTCCTTTTATATATGACTAGGTCACACTTTATTACCTGGAAGTTAAAACTATGCCCTGCTGCAGTTATTTATTCATACCTAGATTTTCCCATGTGCCTTAGCATTGAATACTAATGACACAAACTTATAAAATAGAACAAATATCATCCCATGTTGTTTGTACTTTTCTTTTACTCAATTATAACACATTATATAGCTGTTGTGCAGCATCTTAAGATGGTCATTATCGCTAACCAACAATACATGAAGTGTGACACAAAAGAAAAAAAAACTCATTAGAATTATAATACATGTAACAACTCTTTTTACATTGATGCCCCACAAATGAAACCCGACTACACATCCTTGGACAAGCTTTCACCAATAACAAAAGCATACAAAGTGCGAGTCACTGTTAAAGAAAAGTCTCCAATTCGATCTCCTCCTAACAAAAAAAAGGTTCCAAAAACTGGTTTTTGAAGATGAAGAGGTATATGCCAACATTTACACTTCTTCTGTTCACATTTGTAGTTCAATGCTACTTAACATGAATTTATTTGTCTTGCATTACAGGGACACAACATGAAAGCTACTTTGTTTGGAGATGAATGTGACCACTTCCAAAAAGTCTTTGAATACAAAAAAAAGTATGAAATTGCTAATGCTCCAGTCAGAACAGTGAACCCTAAATTCAGTTCATTCCCAAGAGAATGTGAGCTGATCTTTGGAGGCATGACTAGGATCCAAGCTGTTGATCGAACCGAGGGGCCTGTTTTGCCAGAATACATTCCTATTGCTGATGTTCCTAAGACAAGTGGTCAAGAAGACCGGTTTGGTAAGCTGCTTATATTTTCTAAATTACATGTTCCTGCCTCAAAACATATCATCTTTAAGCATAATGAGCTCAATGGTTGTTGTTTGCTAGATTTTCTAGGTGTGGTAGTCCACATGGAAGATGTGCGCCAAGTGACATACAAGTCAGGTAAGGTTGCTGATGTGCGCGATATCAACATTGTTGATGAAAGGTAACAAATCTATTACCACACTAACAACACCTCTAACAATATACCTGCAACAATATACTAATCTACTATTCCTTGCATTTGCATCACTAGTACTAGACCCATGATCATCTCAGCATGGGGTCAGCTTGCAACTTCAGACTGTGAACTCCTCAAAGATTGGGCATCCAATCCCTTGGTTGTAAGCTTAACTTCTCTGAAGCCTGCAACTTACAGAGGTTATACACATTTACACTATCTATTAATTTATATGTTCTGCCAAATCAAGTTGCTGATGCTATCTTCACAGGATTTTCTCTTCAATCAAGCATGTCTACAACAATTGACCCATCCCCTGTTGGTGAAAAAGTTGAGGCTTTAAGAACTTGGTAAATAAACAAACTAAGTACTCATGATCATTCCTCAAATTACATTGCATCATAGAAACTTATTTTAAGCTCCCTTTATTAAACTAACTTCTTTCTACCCTTTTGTTATGTCAATAGGGCCCATACACATCCAGATGTCATTGCTAACTACATGGCAAGGCAACTTGAATTCATGATTGTTGGTGCTGAACCAGTTCCTACGACACTTGATCAAATCATCAGTAAAACTGTGAGCCTCCTGTCAGCTACTCCCTATCCCATTCCCACCAATACTTACATTGTTATCTCACACCTATTCATCTAGGTTGACAACGCTGTCCAAGAAGAAGTGTACACAATCACAGTCACAATTCTAGATGCACAATTAAGAAACATCATTGCTTATATTGGCTGTGATGGTTGTGGTAAACGATGTGGCGTTGCTGCAAATGTGCCATTTTTCTGCCCACATTGCCCTAACAAAAAATGCACTTTCACTGAAAGGTACACTTTCTTTTTCAGCATCCTTATATTGTGCAACCAGGACCCTTCCCAATTAAAATACACTGACATCGGTACATTGCAGAGTCAATTTCACCTTTGATGCTGCAGACAACACCGGAACTTTTCGTCGGACTGCCTTTGGTCCTGTATGTGAACAAATCCTCTAACTGCCTACATCAGAAATCTTTGAGAGGAAAATCAAGGTTCCTATTTAATCATACAAATACCTTATTCAGTACCATCTCCTATTTATATCTATTTTTGAAATGACACTTTCTTCTATTTCTCTCAGGATGATTGGAGTGACTTTGATCACCTTGCTGCAGCTCTGAAAACCACACCAATGCACATCATACTTCACCCAGCATAGTCATTAAACAGGGCAGGGGTGCTTAGGTGGGTAGTACACTCAGTTTCCCGCCCCTAAATACCCGATCTACTAATCTAAGGGCTCGTATCAGAACACATCGTTCCCGATAATTATTGGTTATCATTTTGAGTAGTGTTCTTGTTTGAGACCTTATTGACTGTTGTTAGTATGTTAGCTCTTTTCTGACCACTTACCAAACATTACTCCTTTTGCTTAGCACTTGAACCTTGCTTTAGTTGCTATAGCTGTATGGACAGCTTACTGTTTTTGCCTTGCATGCACTTTCACTTAGGCTTACAAACAATGTCTATTTTGCATGCTTAACTAATACATGAATTAAGAAATTCCTTATATTATATACTCTAATGTTTCACAATCAATGCATGCACTCTGCCAATTAGAAGCATCTGTTAACAATTATATTGTTTATCCCTTATTACTTGAGATTACACTCACTCATGTAATTAATTCTTTGCATAACTACACCTATACAGACATTCTAGATCATGAAATAATTTAAGAAAATTACCAAAAAAAAAAAGGAAATACTTGTAATGTGTGAATCAGCTGTTCAAATTAAAAACATATCAACATTTCAATTGTTTTTGTGATTTATTTCCTTACTAATGGTCAATCGTCATGCTTTTTCCCTTCAAAATTCACACAATATCACATTATTTTACATCACTGATTTTGGTTTCCTTTCTTAAAAATTTATTTTAGTGAATTTGTAACAATTGTTTTAATGAAATTTAATGTGTAAAAAACCCCAAATTCATCGTTTTAAATACAAGTATAAGCTGATTTGCTGTGTAGCAAGTGAAGAAATTAGATTTCAATATACAATGCTTTTCTCTATTCTACTTGAGTCCATTAAGATACAACCACCCATCAGAACCAGAAACATATTCAAAATGCTACAAAATGTGACTATTGAAGAAATATCTAACTAGAAAATTTCATTAACAACTTTATCTACTCAGAGTTAGAAACCTCAGGGAGATATTTGCCATTGTTGTACATTCAATGTTTTCCATTTTAGCTAACACTACAGTTGATAATTTGCTGCTAATTTAAATGTATTCTTGGATCCAAATTATGATCTCTGCCATCTGCAATCTAGACTCCTCAAAGTCTTCTCCTTTTCTCTCTAATCTGTAAAATGATTATCTTCTAATATAGTTGTATCTGAACATAGTATGTTAAGCCCTCAATCTGGATTTGGTCAATCAAAACTACTATTGGTAATTTGACTAAATAATGAAGCAATTTACTCTTTCCTTGAAATCCAGTTCAAAAAATACCTTTAAAATTGAAAAGCATAGTGAACTTTGCAATACAAACTCAATGCCAGAATTATGCGAATAAATAAAATCGAGGGACATTTGATTAACCAATAATTTTGTTCATTGGTTTACAGTAACTAAACTAGCACCCAGCACCACAACTCATGTGAGAGATAAACATAAAAACTTAGCAGTTTACATTACACACTACATCAGCAATTAAACTCATACTGAGCATTATAGTGCAAACAGACTTCCCTCAAAAATATGTAGATAATTCTACACAAACACACTTGTCCAGAAGCACACAAAACAAGCTACTAACTACCTAAGAATTGAAGTACACAAGGCTGAGAAACAAATAGTATGTCTATGATCTCTCGGAAACAATAATCGGACTTTGAGAACAGTGGTATTGCGGGTAATGATATTGTTAAGTAGATGTGTTGTACTAATTTAATTTAGTTTGTGTGTGTGTAAATGCTATGTGTATTTAAAATGGGTATAAATTTGCTTAAGTTAGATTATGGTACCGGCAGTAAAATGCAAAAAACTTTGTGTTATTTTAAATAAATCGGTTAAATATCTTCTTTAGTAATTGATTTTTTAGCTTTAAAAAACTTTTAAGTTTTTAAATTTTTGAAAAGTAACGAATATGGATGTATTGTATGTTGTCATAAATTTGTGGAGTACGGTATTATAGTAATCTAAAATATTGATTTTTGGTTTTTAAAAATTTATTTATCAGAACAAATTTTAAATCGAAAATATGACTAACACACGTGTGTGATATTGTGTATATAAGGAATGTTACGAACGACAAATTTCTATGTTTAGAATTTTAAATGGACGTACACTTATAGAATATAAGATATAATCATCTAAAGAAATTGAAAAGTTGTAATTTGTAAGTCATAAGTTCTTTTATTCTTTCCAGATTTTGTCATGATTGTTGGACTTCCTCTTCGTTGGTCAGTTGAAGTACTTCTTTTGCGTGGTGTATAAAGGTAGGCTGATTACACTACTAATGGTGTTGTCTAGGAACAGAAATTTCTATAAGTTCATGTTCCTTTCCAAGACCACAGCCTATAAAAGCCTTAAGCATAATCGATATTGCTTATATATGTGGTGTTATTGTGGGACAAGTAATCTGAAGATACTTGTCTTTTATAACACCCACGTGATACAGAATATTTACTTGTAATGCATAGCCTTAATAAGTATGTACATAGCAAAAGATTTAATAAGTGAAGTTGTTATCCAACTTAATTGTCATAAACTTTCTTTTTCTTTTTCAAAGGTCATCAGAGTCATCATCTTCAAACACAAGTGCTCTGCGTTTGCTTTCTTTCTCTTGCTTAACATCCTGCTCTGTCTCAGAAGCAACAGTCTCTGTGTCAAAGGCCACACCCTTTCCTTTAAGTGTTGCACGATAAGCTGGATCTTTTTCCTTTTGATATTGTGCAAATAAGGAAATTTACAAAAAGCGACTTTCTATTTTTGTATATGTCAGTGCTAGAATCTAGGAAGTCATAAAGTGTTTCCTCTTTCAAGATTTATGTCATGATTGTTTCACTTGCTTTTGATTGGTCAATGTGTGTACTTATATTGCGTGGTATATAGTGTTTCCTTTGTTGCTTTTCTGTCTTTCATCTCCAATTGTAATCATTTTTTTTTTGTCTTAAAAGTTTAAATTTTTTCTTGCTTGCATTTTAATTGGTAACCCATAACAATGGCAAGTACGGACAGTACCGCCACCTCTGGTAAAGCCTTTTCGCCACCAATCTGGAGGCCGAATGAAACGAAATCAAAAGAAGAAAACGTTGCAAGTTTTCGTTTGTATGTTATAGAAATGAAGAAAAAGATGAATAGTCACCTGGAATTTCTGGAACAGGGGCTTTCAAAGGTTGAGAGAAAAAAAGAAAAAGGAGAAACAAGCAATAAAAGGAAATGGGAAGTGGTAAGGGATGGTTGTGGAGAATGGCCAATTATCATTGTCGAATCTGACAATGATGAAGCTGAAACAAAACCTAAGGAAGGAGTTGGTGTAGAAGAGAAAATGGAGGAAAGTGAAGAAGAAGATGAGAATGACGAAGATGAAGAGACCGAGGAAGACGAAGAGACTGATGAGAACCCAGAAAGCAATGTGAATTCTGATTCAGAAACTGGGAGTGAGAAAGAAGTTATTGTCAATTCAAATGAATTATCTGAATCAAGCGGCGAGAGCTATTATGATGATGATACTGGTTCGGATTCTGGATTTGGGAACGACCATGGAGCAAATCAAGAAACAAGCGAAGATTCTTCCATGTTTCGTATGAAAATTTCTGACTAATTGCATTATGTCTGCTGTTGAAGGCTTTTTTGGGGCTAAATTGTAGTAGTGGTAGGATTAACAAAAGCTTTGTTGGAGGTTTTTTGGCTTGTTAGGTTATGATGGGACAGTATGTAGGCACATCTAGCTGATCTTAGGTTTGTTTGTGGGATTTTCGGAGTGTTAGATCTCCTTAACTAATTAGTTGATGCTAGCATTATAACTAATGTAATTAGCAAAGCAGAATAGTAGGTTGTAATTAGTATAAAATAAGATTTTGGTTTATATATGAAGAATATATGAAATCGATTATATATTTTTTGTTTTGTGTGGTTGTTTATTCGTTATGTTATGCTGCTTATAGTTATGCCTTGTATAAATTAAAAGATTCATCAAATTTTGGAAATTTGAAGAAGATAAGTTTTGCATGGATTTGTTGTCTAAATCATTTGATGATGATGTAGTTGATTCTAAACTTGAGGAGAAAATAAGTGAGATAGCTTCACTTTTAGATGATTCATTTTGCAAAAGTGGGTTTTTATTGTAATATTTTCTTTGAATGCACTTATTAATTAAGGTAGAATTATTCATAACATTACAATCGCAATGTAGAGATTTGTTGATTTCAAAATATATATGCAAATATATAAAAACAGGAATTAATTTGATAGATGAATTTTAAGTACATGAAAATAAATAAACATTCAAAGTACTAAACCATACTAATATATCATATTAGCTTGATTTTATAAGTATAAAGTCACTGATTACAATAAGAGGAACATAAGGGCTAAGTTCCTTTGATGTTCTAAATACATAGTGCTTGAGAAATTTTAGTCAAGCAATCAGACAACAAAAGATTAATCTAGGAAGTAGTGTTACGTAGGAACAAGTATTCTAGGAGACCTGTTCCTACATAAAACCATAATGCTTGATTGATTTTGTAGCTAAGTGTAACCAATCAAACAACAAAAGTTAGGCTAATTACATATTGGTGTTGTTTAGGAACATGTATTTTTGTGAAACCTGTTCCTTTCTAAGACCACAGCCTTTAAAAGCCTTAAGCATAATCGATATTGTGCTTATATATGTGGTGTTATTCTGAGACAAGTAATGTGAAGATACTTGTCTTTTATAATAGCCACATGATGCAAGATATTTACTTGTAATGCAAATTTCTAATTAGTATGTACATAGCAAAAGGTTTAGTAGATGAAGCTGTTATCCAACTGATCTGTCATGAGTCTTATTTCTGTTTCTTCATTCAAAAGTCATCTGAATCATCATCACGAAACACAAGTGTTCGACGCTTGCTATCTTTCTCTTCCTTAATAGGCTTGGTTATTCCAACAGAAGCAATTGCTGTGTCATAATCAGTTCCTTTTCCTTTTAGTGCTACTTGAATAGCTTGATCTTTCTCTTTTTTCTTGATGAGATTTGCATTCTTGATTGCTGAAGGTGTTGCATGGTCAATAACATCCTTTGCTGGTGTAGTGGGATTAAAGTTGTTGTCGGAATCAAGCCTCTTTCTTTTCTGTCCAATATCTTCTGTGGTAGATTGAGTTGCTTTTTCTACTGCAGTTATTGCTTCTGCAGCTAAGCAAGCATCTTCCTCTTCTTGGCTGAAGATCTCTCATTCATATGCAGCAACTGTTTCTTTCTTGATGGTCTTGCTGATAGTTTCTTTGTTTTTGGCTGCATATTCAGTGTTCTGTTCAAAGTCAGCATCTTCGGCATCAACTGTTGCAGCTACATTCTTAGCCCCAGACCCTGTAGCAACATTTGTGGAGCTGTTTCCTGCAACATTAGGTGTGATTATGTCTTCCATTTCTACACCCTTTAGACCCCATTGCAGAACGTTGTTCTGTTCTAAAGCAGTTGTAGGACCAATCTTTATCAAAAAGTAGGTATAGATATGATGAAACTTTGATGTGTCATCCTGAGATATAGATATGTTCTTAGTTAATACTGGTAATAACTTTTAAAACAAATCAAGGAGCACTCAGGATTGTTAATTGGAAATATGGATTGTGAATCACTTACTGTTGCCTTCATGTGATAGATCTGTTCAGCTGATAGTCCAAAGAGTGGGATGCAGTTTTCAGTAAATGTTGTAAGCTGCAATGCTCTAGTACCATCTGAGAAAGTTAATGTAATAGTCGCCCTGCACAATTCGAGAAATTAGTGATAGCTTTCAGTAACTATTATGCTTTACTATTTGTATCAGCTAATGTAAAGAGTGAATGCCATTTACCGGTGAGTAGCAAATATTTCTTTTTTGTCACAGGCTATACAAGTATAGACTGTTCCAAGTGGGAATTGTGTTCGCTTTCCACAGTAAGAACAACCTATATACGCTTTAAGCCTGTCATATTGAATATCAGATGCTACAACTCTAAGCCAATACACTTTTTGTATTCAATGGTATCTTTCACTGGTGTTGTAGTTTCATATTCATCATCAGCATTGAGTCTTTTCCTTTTTGATCCAGAATCTCCTGTGGTTGACTGAGCTGCTTTCTGTGCTGCAGCCATTGATTCTGCCAATAAGCAAGCATCTTCCTCTTCTTGGCTGAAGATTGATAAGTCATAGGCATGAACTGTTTCTTTTTTTATGGTCTTGCTTAGGAGCTGGCTATCTTTGGCTGCATATGCATTGCCCTCTTTAGCTTTACCATGTTCTGTATCAGCAATTGCTTCTGCATTTTTTCCATCAGATTTTGCAGAACATGTACAGAACTGCTTCCTGCAACATTAGCTGTGATGGTGTCTTCCATCTCTACACCTTTTATACCCCATTGCAGCACTTTTTTTTGTTCCAGAGCAGTTGTCGGGCCAATCTTAAGTAGAAAGTATGTGTTCCGCAGCTTATTGGCTATCTGACCAAACTTTGTGGTGTCATCCTAAAGTATAGATAGATCGATAGTTAGTTTTCGAAGCAAGAATTTTGAAGGAATCAAGGGACTATGATTTGGCTATAAGACACAGGTCAATGTTTGCTATTTTCAGGCTGATTCAAAGCCAACCCACAAGCCTTCACCTAACATATAACCCCCAATATTGCATTTCTCATTAGGATCTAGGCACAAACAAGCAAGCAGACCCACTCACATTAAAATGGACAGAAAATAAAAAGAAAGAAAACATCATTTAGTTCACAATAGATGACTCAACATCATTTAGTAATAGGAAGGAGAAATTGATGCTTGAATGGAAAATGACAACAACTACACAACTTGCAAAACGATATGGAGACAACAACCTACATGGTTGTAAGGCGCCGCTATCAGTTTGACAATGAATATCAAACTGACGACTCTACATATGTAACTATGTACTGATTAGTATATAAACACCAGTGTCAACATTTTGGATATATGGTGAACTCTTTCAGTCTCTTTAGCACATTCAATGTTTTTCGCTTGTTTCTTGTAATTAAAGACTCAATACATTTTAAATCGAATCAACAATGGAAGCAAAGCAAGAGTAGAGGCAGAGGATTGTCTCTTAATATCTAACACCAAGTTACAGAAGTATAGAACTGAACGTTTCAGCAGTTCGCGTCTTCTGTTAAACCCAACTTCATTGCTCTGCTGTGCTGGGAACAACTAAGACCAAAAATAAGTTCATATCTTATCCTAACTTAATAGTCTAAATACTATGCCATTCCCCTTATTCATCACTTCTCTTCCACATTGAATACTTTGGTTTTATGCTAAAATACATTGTGGCTTTATGACTCGAAAATGAATTAATATATCTCATTCAGCTACTATCAAACCAATGAGAAGCATTAATAAATTTAGACAAAATGCATTCAATCTCACACACAATATCCACCATCAGAGGCAGTAAACATTTTGTAAACACATCATCATCAATAATTCGAATACTTAATTTAAAAGAAAAATCATACATCAATTCATCAAACTTTAATACATAATTTTAATCCAAAATATATAAATTGTCTTTACATAACTAAAAAACCCCTAGATTCATATCTACTAAACCGAACCAAAAAGAAAAAAAAAACTTGAATACTTAGTTAGAATCAAAACCATAGGCTTCGTTGTCACTTTCAGTCATCTCAGAAGAATGATAATGGTAAGGATAACCATTATCCGCCTCCGAGGAATCGTCCTCCTCCTCAGCCTCTTCTTCCTCATCTTCTTGCTCCTCTTCTTGGTTGACTTGCGGTTGTTGCTGCCCTTGCTGCACTCCACCAGCACCCTCAACCCCAATAGCAGGTTCCTCTTGTTTTGCTTCAGCATAGGCAGCCACCGTTGAATCAATTACATGCTTCACTATGCCCTCATCCTCACTGATATCCATATCAGCCTCCCCTCCTTCGGCCCCAGCACCAAAAGCCAACTTACCACCACTGCATCGACCCCTAAATTTATATGGCTCACCTTGGAAACCTACATATCTTCTCATTCTCACTGGCTCTTCATCAGAATCGCTTTCAACTTTCATTGGTGTATCATAGTTGCTTCCAAGTTTAACCTCCTTACCCTTGATCTTCCTACGAGCAACCTCAACGCACTTAGCTAATTGTGCATCATAGTCTTTCATTGCCTCCATCAATTCTTCCAACTTCTTTGTAGCTTCCGTTCGAACATCCGCGGTTGCGACAAATTGGCCGCGTAAATTCTCTTTGCGCTTCTCTAAAAAATTTCGGTACCAATCATTAAAAATAGTATCATCATCCTCATTTCTAGCCATGGTGGTGATTTGAATTTCAATTGAGAATACGGAAGAAGAAGATGAAAGATAAAGGAAAACTTTTCAACTTTCAAAGAAAAGTACAACAAATTTGGGGAAATGTGTGATGATCAGTTTCTTCCTTTTATTAAAGAGCAAACCGTCACTTATTAAAATCATGTCTTTTCATTTGTCTATCGTACCATGCAGAAGAAAAAGAAGAGTTGCACTGTTTCATACAACGCACGTAGCATGCGGAAACACTTCAGTTTTTTTGGTTACACATGAAACCTAACTACCGATACTAAAGTCACGTAATAATTTTACCGAAAAATTATCAATAGTCAATTTCATTTTAAAACTGAGAGCAACTAATAACAAAACAAAGTATATTTTATTAATTTTGAAATCGTACCATCATATTTGAATCGATTTGTTATTTTAAATTATTAAAATACCAAAGAGGTAAAGCACCTAAAATTTTTAAATTCTATACATAGCTTATTTCAATTCTTATTTTTCATAACATTAAACTTATTTCAATTGTTATTTCATAACACATTAGACTAATAATAGCACTCTTATTCACACTATCAAAGCTTATTATTGCACCAACACAAATACATTAAAAATCAGCACTCAATTGTAATGTAACATCAAATACTATAGGATTTCCATGGTCACAACTAATAATCGCCCCTTCATCAATTTGTATTTCATAATAGTGAATCGCAACAGCAACTCCATTTTTGATAAAACATTGAATAAGCTTTTCATCACGTCTCTTAATTTTCAACTGAGCATCAAACCGAGTATCATAAAGTTGCACAACAACATCCATTGATTTTGGAAACGAACCAAACTGTGCTTTAGCGAATTCCAACGGAACATTCTGCATCAATTCAAACATTAATTAACACCATAACCAAAAAAATTAATCCATAATAAACAATCACTATATAAACTTAGTTTAAAAAAACCATACAATAATTCCTTCTGAATGATATGCTTTAGAAAACACAAATTTAAAGTACAGCCCTTCCCAATCAGCTGCCATATCATTCAACCAAGCATGTGTTTCGGCTACTGTTTCCCGAGACCCTTGCACAAAAGGCTTGCGTCCACGCCTACCACCTCTACTCACCATCCCACATCAATTATTCACTTTTTCATGCACAAAACCACAATTGCTTTACCAATATATATACACAAATGAACACCATCAACACAAAGTTCAAACTCAAGTCAAATTACAATTAATATCATTAAAAATTGCACATTACTCACCCATAACTCCTTCACTAATTAATCTTTTTCAATACATAAACAAACTTTAACATCTACCATAAATAAAAATATAGCTAAGTCAACAATAACTATCCAAACTAATTCAATACTTAGCATTCTTATCTCTAATCAACAACACATTAAAATACTTATTTATAGACCTTAATTTCATCCGTTTCTCATCTCCTTCCTTAATACTCCCACCATAAACATTAAATTATAGACTTATATATTAGGTTATATGAGGCTATGAGTTATTGATAAACACTTGTACGTGCAAACAATTCATTTTTAGGCCTACATATAAATAATGCCAAAATAGATGCATTTTTTTCACACATACAAAAAACTCTTATACTAGAGCATGTTATAATTTTTCCCAAACCTTTTAAGTAATCAATTTATTTAACTACGTAAGACTGAAATCCTTTTAAGTAACAAAAATAATATTTCTTTTTACAAAAATTTGTAATTTACGTTGCTTCATTTATAAATTAACCATCAAAATTAAATGAATCTTTAATAAGTTTATTGAATTCATAATATACTATAGATTAGCTATGCTTTTAGAATAACATATACGTGCACTTTTTACGTCAATGCTATTATAACACATCATATATGATGTATGATGTATATAATCCACTTAATTTATTATATCCGAAAAAAATTAACGCATAAAATCAAAGTTATAATATTACTTATACTTATATTAGCTTTTTTTTCTAACAATAATTACTTTCTTACATTACAATCCACAACTACACACTTTGCATTTTATCTAAAAATCATAACATACATAAATATCAAATTTGTAAAACCCCCAACATTGCCCCATTTCTAAACATGACAAACAAACACGATTTACAAACTAAAAGCACGCATAGCGCGCTCTAGGCCCCTAGTATAACTATAAATGGCATGCATCAATTAAAAAGGAAATACGAGACAAGCAATTTGAAAAAAAAAAGAGGAATAAAATCAACATTTCACATATGATAGAGTGTTAAAAATTATCTTTATATACTCTTTATCAATTAGTAACATAATTTTTAACATTTATGCATTACATACATAATCGATGATAATATATTTCATTTTGTCAAAAAAGATGATTATATATTTCATAAAGAAACAATTTAATCAAAGTGGTAACCCGGTGCAACGCCCGAGCCGCACACTAGTTATATATTAAAAAGCGTTCCTAAAAACGTTTATGTGCCATATAGCACCTTCGTCATGTCATCTTTCAACTATAAGCATATTCTAATGAAAAATGTCTATCATGAGATTTGAACTCGCAACCACAAAAATATACATTCGAAGTATTACCATCTCATCTATTAATTAATGATGCTTTTATAATCAACTCATAAATATATACGGAGTGTAAGGATTAGAGATCTGAACATTTAATAACTGCAATTCTGTAAAAAAAAAAAAATTGGTTCTATTATTTTCTAATAATGCTCATCGAGGTTATGCATACAAGAAAAATTAACTATTGTTATAAATTAATTTTAGTTTTTTTTTAATTATTTTGATAATAATTATGTATTTATTTTCATTAATCATTAATAACTTAATACTAAAACAGACACCGGGAGTGACATGTGTCACATCCTGGTGTTGTTTTTTCCCTCCAAAACTACCCTTTCCTTTTTACTTTTTTCTTTTTTTTTGTTAACATTTGATTCTATAATAATATCACTCCAAATATTTTATGTTATTTTTATGACAATTTTTTTTGTTAATATTTGATTTTGTTTCTATAAAATACCATTCCAAATCTTTTATATTGTCTTTATGACAAATGTATCCCTTTATTTTACTTGGTGTTCATAATTTTTTAATACACAATCCTTTTTAGTTGTCTTACAAATGGAGTATTATTAAATTTTGCAAAAAAGTAATAATAAATTAATTCATAAAAAAATTAAAGAAATTACTTTTAAAAATACTTATTTTTTTCCTATTTCTCAAGCTAATATTTTATTTCTATTTCAATTTCAATATGACTATAAATTCAAATTAATTATAATTTTATTTCTGAGATTTTACTACTACGTATATATATTATTACAAATTAAGGACTTATAGAGTATAATATAACTATAAAATAAATGTTGTGTTTGACAATTATATCATATGTCTAATTGTAGGAAAAGGTAAAATATCAATTAATTGTAGTCTAATTATAGGAAAAGGTAAAATATCATATGTTATTTGATTAATTTTTGATATTTATTAAAAATTTATTTATAAATAAGTATTTACTAATATAGCCACTAGCTAGACTAGATCAAGCCAAGCCTCGCCTGAAAAAATACTCGGGTTTAGGCAGCCCAAAAAATCCATTTTTGTTTAATTTTTTGCTTGCTTATTAATATAGATAGATTATGACATTATAATTTCTATATTTGATGTGTATGTTTTATCAAATTTTATTTGTTGGATATTCTTACAAAAACTAGATTTACTGTGCATGACACGGGCCTTAAGCTAGTTATATTATAAATTATATACAAAGGACATGTTTGTATAATTAGTCAATAGTTGTTCCATAAATAATCTATTCAAATGTATAATGAAAAACTATTATAAATAAATTAATAATAAAGAATGAACCTATCTATTTAATGACAAGTGTTTAAAGAAACTACCTGGGGCATCGCCCGAGCCACAACACTAGTTAAAGATTATAATTCGAAATAATGCATTGAAAAAAACGCACTTACAAAAATGTGTCAACTAAAAAATATATTGGAAATATATGATAATCTCAATTTTCAAAGACACTTATTTTTAATTTTAGCAAAATTTTCCACCTTTTAAATACAACTTTATGGAAATTGATTTTGGCACACCCCTATTTAAGAAGAGCATAGAAAACTGTGCTCTCACATACGGATGTGCCAAAATCAATTAGGGGTGTGCCAAAATTATTTTCCCAAATTTTTGTGAATTAAAAAATATTAGCAAGAGACTACCTTTAAAAATATTTTATCTGCGAGAGCGAGAACGAACAACTCGCCAGATTTCGATCGTTGATTTGATGTTTCAAGTGTTGATTGATTTCACGTGCGTGGCATGTTATTTCCTTTTTGACTCTTTATTGGCAAAAAACGACTATAATTGCCACAGTTGCGTGCATGGAATAGACATCTATTGTGCTTCGTTTTTTGAGACCCGAAAATTACTTGATTAAGGTTTAAGGGGTCACTTTTTTAGGCCTTTATCTTTTGGTAAAATTTGTGGCCAAAATTGGCAAAAAAAAAAAGGGCCCTTAATTTGCTCGGTTCATGTGCTTATGTTTACTTATCGCAAAAATCGCTTTATTAAGGGCTTGTTTGGCATTGTTTTTGGTTTTCAGTTTTTTGTTTTTTTGAAAACAAAAAACCAAAAACAAGAAACAAGAAAAAGGTGTTTCCACTTTTTAGTTGTCAGTTTTCAAATTTATCATGGTTTTAATAAGTTTGACTAATTTTTAATTTATTGTATGACATATATCATATAATTTTGAAAAATAAAAAACCAAAAAACAGAAAACCACAGTGATGTCAAACGAACCCTAAGGTTTTGGGATCATTTTGACCCATGGGTCAAATTTGAGGTTGAAATTAGAAAAATTAATTCAATGGCTGGAATTAGACGAGTATGTGGTAGCTTCTCACAAATTTAAAAAAATGTTCTAACGGTTTTTTTTTTTAAATTAAAATGTATTTTCTCACAAAAGAACTTGTATTTAAAAGGTAATTTCTAGCAAATTTTCCTTAGTTTTATTTTTTGCAAAATGAACATAGGCGATGAGAGAAGTGGAGAACTATGCTAGTCACACCTTTTCAAATCTTTTTATTTTTAAATTTTCGCACAATAAACATGAATATCATGAGTTAATTTAATAACTATGTCCAATCTTAAATTATTGGCTAAATTGCCCTCAATAGCATCAATTATAGGTTCGATGCAAAGAATAACACAATCTTAATTGGGTGCGCTTTAAATCACAAACTATAAAGTTTGGTGTAAAAAATGTCATAAAAGACATTGGAGATCGAAAATTTTGCCGAAAAAGCATATTTTTATTATTCAAATATATTTAACCAATTTTCACCTTTTTTTTTTAATTTTCTCTTACTATACTAAGGAAATGACTTTATTATTATTATTATTATTATTATTATTATTATTATTATTATTATTATTATTATTATTATTATTATTATTATTATTATTCACCCATTATCCCAATTAGTAAAATTAATACTTCATACTACTCCTTGAAGAACACCTAAGGTATACAAGTTAGAACGATGACCAATCCTAAAATCCAAGGCGATTAATCGGTACCAGTTATTCTTTAAATTGTACTTTGGTAAATTTTGAAATTCAATTTCTATCTCTGTGCTAAATACAAGCAATTGATTAAAAGTTTTTTTTTTCATAATTTCATGAAATTAGGATACTAATTGGTGTATTGTTATGATGATTTGTTGAAATTGATGTGTTGTTTGGATGAATTTTTGATTTGTATTATTAGATTTCGAGTTATTTTACCAAACATAATCCATTCGTTGCAATTTATCATAAGGTCATTACAAAATAAGTTAAAGAGAAGTAATTAGGTACCATGAGCTAAGTATAATAATTAAAGTAATTAAATAAATTAGAGAAGATTAAAAAAAGGATGAAAATTGGTTTAAAATAATAAAAATACACTTTTTCGACAAAATCTCTATCATCCCGATGTCATTTATGATATTCTGTGCACCAAACCTATAGTTGGTACTATTAAGGTCAAATTTGCCTAAATTATTTGGAAATTATACAATAATCCCAAATAACAAACTAGCTTTAAAGTTTCTATGCGGTGTCAGATTTTTTTTTTTTAAAAAAAATGTTACTCAAAGTAATAATGGATGAGTGTGTTTAATGTAAGTCAACCACCCAATATATTTAATTTCAAATATGTCCAATAACTTAGGTCTTGTTTGGCAAAAGTAGTGGTAGCGGGTAGCTTTTAGCGATCGAGTAGCGGGTAGCTGTTAAGGTAGCAAGTAGCGGTCAAATAGTAGTGGGTAGAGGTTAACTGTCAAGGTAACGGTTGATAGTATGAGTGTTTGGAAAAAGTAGCGGTTGCAATACCAAAACATATCAAAATTGACATAATTATTGTTTTAAAAGTAATAAAAAATTGTCAAACGCTACCCGCTACTTCTAAACGCTACTCTTTTTAACGTTTGAGAAAAGCTATCTAAACGCTACCTCTATCGCTAACTGCTACTAGAATCGCTACCTTACCAAACACTCTCAAATTTTTTCTGGTAGTGTTTTGACTGGTCAAGACGCTAACCGCTACCTCAAACGCTACTACCAAACAGGGCCTTAATCTAAATTGTAAAAGCCAAGATGTTCAACCGCTAATATGATAGGTTCAATATTTTTTTATATATATAAAATAATATAAAAATATATAATTTTGTTATATAATATATACGGATGTGGTGTTTAGTTCACCTTATTTTCACTTATTTCAGGAAAGATAAGTTCAAATAAGGATTAATAAGTTCAGATAAATTCAGATAAGATAAGTTCAGAAAAAATAAGTTCAGAAAAAATAAGTTCAGATAAGTTGTGATAAGGGTTAATCAGGGCTATTCAAGTTCATTTTCTAACTAAAATAAGTTCAGATAAGTTTAAATAAGTTCATATAAAATCAGACAAGTTCAGATAAGTAAAAATCAGGTAAATAAAATACACCCGTAGTGAGGCAGGTGGGCGGGGTGATGAATGGGGCGGATACAACCTAAAAACCATACCCACCTCATCACCCATGACGGGTATGGTTTTTATCCCATCCTCGCCCCTATCGTTTTCTTCAACAAATACAAGCGCTCTTTCTTTGATACAAACCATGCAATCCATAGAAGAAAAAAAAAGTCGAAAATGAGCTTAATAATTTCAGAATAAAATTAGGATGGGATATTGGAAATTATAAAAAGGGTAGTATTATCTTAATGACATTTAAGTAAATTATGCATTTAGGTTATTTTGTACGGCATTAGTAGCCAATCGAGTAGTTGGGACTTAGGGTCTGTTCTACTAAAGTGAACTGAGCTGAAATGATTTGAATTATTTATTAGAGAACGAAATTAGAAACTGAAATTAAATTGAAGAGAACAGGTCCTTTCCTGAAAAAAAAAAAAATAAATAAAAAATAAAAAAATCTAGTAGGGAAAGACCGAAAGATGGCAGTAATCTAATCTCAAAGTTATTTCTAATTTCTCAAGTTACTCAAATCATCAAATGGTAGTTTCCAGTGCCAGAGCTTTCTTTTTCAGGTAAGTTGAAAAATCACTGTATTTGATTTATATTCTCCACCTCTTTTATACTGTACTGTATTGATTAAATTAACGATATTAACGGTTTAATGGTAATTTTTCAGTAAAAAGCTTCCATTTTGCTGGCCCAAAAACCCCAATTCATGGTTTGTTCTGTCTCTTATTTTGTAGAATTCCTCGACCTTCGCAATTTAAAAATCCGTATTCGTTTCTTTCTATACCTCAGCGATTACAGGTATATTTGCTTTATTTTATCATTATATTGATTGATTGATTTTTTTATTTTTTGGTTGATCATTTCTGTGATTTAATGAAGAAATAATTATTTTTACATTTTAGGGGTTGTGGTTGAATTTGATACCTGTTTATAGAATTGTGTTGTTTGTGTTGCTTTTTTTTTTTTTTTTTTTGATAAATGGGTTTTGTTCCCCTCCTTGGGAAATAATAGTTAATGTGGAGTTTGAGGAAAGCACCTTGTGTTGTGCAGTCACTTAGTGTAGTTTCATCGAATTACGGCGTGTTCTTGTTGAGTTTGAGGGCTTATTTTGTAGCGTACTTTTGCCATAATCTTCTTATAGCGCGTTACTTGTTGTTACATGGGTGTCTATCCTACAACAGGTGTAATTTTACACTCTTTCGCATTTGCCTCCCAATGTGATTAGCTCATGAGTACACGGGGAAGGGAATTTGAAAGGGTGTAAAAGTGTAAAACTATAACTTGGTGTAGGATGAAAATTGTAGTTGTTACATGGGTGATAGTTGTGATGACGGAATGGGTTTTCCAACTCAAAAGTAATAAATCACAAGAAAAAAGATCTATTGATTTACTTGGTCTATGATATAAACTTAAGGTAGTACCTTGTCAATACTCAATAGTGTTTTAGTAAGATTAGTATGTTATGATTGCATATTGTGAGGATTTCTGCTATATAATAATAGGTATAATCCATGGTGGATCTTTGTTGATCATTCACTGAACGAAATGCACTCAATCCATGGAGCATTGGGTTTGCTTGGCCTAGTTCATAGAGCCAAGTGTGTATTTTCGATGGCTACTGAGTATTGCATTTGTCATTTATCTATTGCTTCAGTATTTGCTTGTTTATTATCTAGAACTCTTCTTATTTTTGTTGACTTAACTTTTATTGTTTTCAGGGATACCATTGTTATCATGGCTTAAGCAATTTCAGCAAAGAAAGTGCGTCAAAGGGAATTCATCATTTCAAGGGTTGGAACAATAAGATGAAAGCAGTATATCCTGTTTGGAGGCCGATCAGTACTCAATCTACTTCGAATGATGGTAGGTTTTCCACTTCTCCAGCATCAGATATATTCTTGAGATCTTTCTCTATTTGATAAATGCTTGTATATTTGTAGTTGGTTTCTAGTTTATCATGATTTCTTTTTTCAGATTCAAAATCGTAATTAGCCATGGCTTGATGGCCATTAAGGCCCATAATTCCAGCCTTGTAAGGACTTAGCTTTCTAAATTTCAACTTTTAGCCCTGCTTGGTCCTCTCATAGTTTTTTTCTTGTAAAGTCAGCACCCCTCCATTAGTTTTTGACGATTGTTAGCAAGATCTGGAGCACATAAGTACATCAGTATAGTTATTCCAAATCTTAGGATAATTAAGTAAACTATAGGTGATCCATTGTGGGCTGTGGCTCTTCTGGATATGCCCAGTTTGAATGTTATTTTTATTTTCCATTTCTTAACTTATAAAGCGCTGTGTGTGAGAGACAACAGAGATGTAGTTTGTTTGGAATTTGGGTAACTAAATATCAACCTCAGCAGTATGCTATACTTTCCCATACTAGGACTTTACAGCTAGAGTACAATAAGGTTGTTTATTGGTGTCTTCCTTTAAACAAAAACCTTTTTCCTCCATATTCTAAGAATTAGTGACTTTGGATTGTCTGATTAAAGACCTTTATTTTGGCTTCCTTACCATTTAAGACCTACCTAAGCTGCCATACATACATTACGGAATTTACATCTTGCAGATTCTAGCTTTGATTTTCTAAGTTCTGTTATCAAATTATAAGCTGCATGATGCGCTAGCAGTTGTTGATACAATAGATTGAATGATAATAATTTGCTTCACTGTGATTTCACTTGAGAGGAATAAGAGACAACTAATTGTAATTCAAACTTCAACTTTTTAAGGCTATTGTGAAATATAATAGGACAAAAATACCAGAAGCAGCAACAATAATATAGTATTTGTCTTGCTGTTAGTCGGAAGATCTATAGATATGTTCTTTGCCTTAATCCTATCAAGCTGAATCTACTAGAGGTGTAAAGATGAATACTCTAAGAAGTCTTATAGCTTTTGTAACAAACAAAGATATTCACAAACTTTCAGACTGCTCATTGGATAATATCATGACCAAGCCTGAAAATATTGCCAACATTGAACAAAATGAACATGAGAAGTGTGCTGTATCTGTAGGGGTAGCAGCAGATGATTCAACAGTCTCTTCATCTCTGCAAGCTAATAACGAGGTTGGTGTAGCTGAAGGTGTCCAGGCTAGCCATGGTACAGTCATGCAGAATATCTTTGAAGTCACTGATGCAGAAAAAGTATCAACTGTAAGCAAGGAAAAAATTGCTGTTTCTGTTGAGGTATGATTTATGCTTCTGTGCTACATTGGGAAGTTTCATTGGACCTATTCTCGGGGGATGGGCCTCTGTGCATAGATACACAAACAATGATTCCATGATGGCATACTGCTGAAACTGAAAGCAATCTTGTGAGGCCATGCTTAGTAATGGCCACATTTTCATCTGACCTAGCTAAGAGATCCTCTGTTTTAGCTTTCTCGGACATTGCCATGTATTCTTTGTTAATTTTTTTGGTAATGTCTGGGAGGTTGTGCTCTGCACGAAATGTGTTTCTAGCTGGCTGCAAATGTTCTTATTTATTTATTTTAATTTGTTTGTGTATGGATTGCTAATAAAAACGATTATATGTCTATTATAATGCTACATAAGATGTTTATAATTGTTGCGTCCTTATCTAAGAGCTAGCTAAAAAAGTCTAAGTTCTGGAAAATTGCTAAATACTCTTGGCTAATTTTCTGGGTATGGCTGAGAGGTTGCAGAATTTTTAGCACGCTGTATATGTTCTTTTTTAATTTTATGATCTGCAGAATATAAGTGGTACTGACTATATCTAATACAGTACAATATTACGACATAAGCTGTTTTTTAAAACTTCACGCCTCTAGTGAAAGGTTGACGTTTCTCTGTCTCTTTTTGCAGTGAGTAGCTTTTTATTTTACTCCGTATTTTATATTTTTCTTCGCAAAAACTGCAAAATTGATTAACCCTTTTCATGTCAAATAGGTATAAAGCTTTTTTTGGATTGCTATTACTTTATATGAGTAAGCGTTAATACTTAAAATAATCTATTTTCTTTTTTACTGGAAATTCTGGACTACTGATCCAGCTACTTATTATTGTACATTGTTTTTGAAAGAATTGATTATTTTTCGCTTTCTACTTCAAGACTGGTTCTTGAGATTGTAGGAAGCAGACCTGTCCAATCTATAATACATCTGGCTCTAGAGTTCTAAATTGTGGATAATTGTGAAAAAGAGGGCATGAAATATACCAAAGGTTGATTTTTTTCCCAGATCTTTTGTCTGGTGGTGCATATAAGGTATTGAGAAAAGTAACATGTTGAAGTTTGCTTATGTGAGACTGTATGATTTAAAGACAGACTTGCTCTTCCTTAATTATGTACTTGGATTTTTGCTGCATTCTGTCTTGATTCTTGATAAATTGTCTTACCTTGTTACAGGTAGGTGCTTCTGTCATGCGTTTCATCGGATATAAAGAGTAATGACATTATCAGCTTATTTCATTGCTGTTTTATAGGAGTTTATTAAGTGAACCCTGGGAAGCTACAAACTAGATGCTCTATCCACTCTTTTCTTATTTTGCCTCCTTTTTGGATTCACATTGCAGTAAATCTTTGCGGGAAAGCATTGAGAAGGAAATGGGGGTCAAGTTAATATTTCCATCATCAAAAGAGGAGGATTCTATTGGTACATTTCTCGCTCATTGTTTATTTCCATTGCATACTGCCTGATACTTCTTACTTATTCTTCGTCGTTTTCATATTTGAGGAATCCTGGCTAAATCTTCTTGCCTCGTTTTATCAATGGCTAAGGCTGCTTACTTTGGAAACATATATTGAAGTTAAGATTGATAATTTTTCCCTTTAGAAAATTCTTAACTTTCAGTTGCCTCTTTATCCTGTACCTTCATGGTGGAATGTTTACATTCTGGTGATTTTTGTAGCTAATTGATTGAGCTACCTTGTTCTTGATAATTTGCTTTAAATTTAAATTATTGTTATAAGGTTTATAATTGTATTGAATACAGCCTCCCTACAGCTTTACACTGGTTCAGTATAAGGTTGCATACTTTGACCTCACACCTCCCTATTGACCCTATACCTTGCCCTTAGTATAAGTCATACAACTATACAAGGTAGTTGCTGTATTGCCTGTATTTAAAATTTTAGAATCTAGTTAAGCTGTTTCAATGTGAAATGATATTGTTTAGTAATGGATAATTCTTCTCTCATCCCCCCTTTATAAGTTTATATGATGCCATTGCCAATTTTCATAATGTAATAGTTTGGTAATGGATGATTCTTCTGTCAATGATTGACAATTATCATAGTGAGGGACCCCTGCCATTTAAGAATGGCATTATTATCAATCGAAAGAATGATTTTCCTGTATATGTCACTATGCTTTTTCACGAGTCAATAGTTTAGTCGTGTTGGCATTGATTACGCAGAATATTAGTGAATATTTAGGACAGTTGAAAGTGCTTCCTGAGTATTAATTAGCTCAATGGCCTCAATCATTTTGGTGAACAGTAACCATATTTTTATGCACCGAGCCTTGGTCTTGTTGAAAAGGTGAGACTCTTAGGAAGACCTGGAAGAGTGTACCATCATTCTAATGCCATCTAAAAATTAGAGTATGCGCATAGGATATTCATAAGTACTGGGGAATTTGACGATAGAAGAAAGCTACTGCAGCACTTCTAAACCTATCAGATTCAATCACTTCGAAAGCAAGCTGCTTTCATCATCAACACGGTTACATATGCAAAATTTAAGTTCGCGCAGCAATCTTGTTGAATCAGTTATGCTATTAAGGATTTTGACCTGATGTTCAAACTAAACTGCTCCATGTGGAGCTGAATTTATTAATTATAATTCATCAATTCTAACAGCTTCATACTTTCTTGAAACTGCTGATAAGTTCTCAAATATTGAACAATCTGAAATTAGGCAAAAATTACTCAGATTCTCACTGGCTCTTATACGGAAGAACTCTTTTACGGAAGCAACTGATTCATCATTTTCATTTTATCTCTGCCAAGATGGCAAGTCAGCACTTAAGCATTCAAACTCATAGTTGACACCTCTTTAGATTAATAGTAATTCTTGGAGTTTTAGATTTTTGCTAAATGTGCCCTTGCTTTTCATTACATTTTCTTCAGCCTACCGTGAATCTGGATCAATTCTGAATAAGGACTCAATTACGTGAAAAATGGAGTATTGTTTTTTCCTTTTGTCCTTTTTCCTTTGTGTTTTTATTTTTTATTTTTAATGAAAGAGAAATAGTGTATTGTTAAAGCATTTCCAGGCTTCTGGCATTTTACATCTTCTCTTATAAAAATACCTCTTCTATTCTTCCTGGAAAGCATGCTTAGTTACCAAAGCTTCCTTTTAAAGCATGCTTACTTACCATAGCTTCCTTTTATTTTATTTTCCTTTTTTATGAGCTGACAATGACTCTTGTTTCAGTAATTGAAGGTGATTCCATGGATGCAATTACCAAAGCTTCAGAAAAAATCCAGGCTATAATTGACAAGGTTGGTTGATCATCATCAAATGTTCTGTCTAGAAATTGCATTTTTTTTGGTTGCAAGGAAATAGCTAATTTGCAGCAATGAGAAATACGTCTTTGCTGATCATTTGCAGAAATATTGTTGGCTTGTTGCTAGATTTTACTTTCTTGATATCTAGAGCAAGACAACTAATATGATCCCTTCACCCTCCAATCATTTCTAGGCTTCTAGCTTAGCTGATGGTATGTACTGTGTCAGAAAGTCAATAAAAATATCCTGGGGAAATTCTCGCACAAGTTCATATTAACTTTTTCAATTGGTTCAAGGAAATGTTTGCTATGTCTAGTACATATTCTTGTGCGTTGTGTTTCAGTTCGTATGTCTGCAAGCCAAATGTGGCTAAATTTTAGTGTTATGATAGTGATCATCAAAGTTGCAATAATGAAACATTAAAGTTTTATGTGTATGTTTGCAGTTAAGAAAAGATAGACTTTGTATTTTATTTTACTGTATTGCATTTTAATTCTATTATTTATTTATTTATTTATTTGAAAAAGAACCTTTACCATCTATGTACGTCAATTTTGGATAGACAAGAGTGGTGGTATTATGACTACTATAATTCTCTTTGATTCACTGAGGCTTTAAACATCTGTTTCTCTTTCTAGGTTACTTTTCCTGTGATTTGTCTCCAGTCTTTACAATATAGATAGATTTACCATTTTTAAATAATTTCAAATGCTCTTGATCATGTTTTGTAACAGATGCTTCCCTCCATCTTTTGCGTTATCGTTTTGGTGCTAGGCATATTTAATGTTGAATGCATCTTCACTATTGTTTGAATTAAGTACATTAACTTACTGTTAAGTTGCATGGAATTTTTCCTCAAAGTTGCATGGAATTTACTCCACAGTTCTAATTTACTAGGATGGATTCTAAATTCTAATAGTACAAGTCCATCAAATGCTTCTGTTCTTCAACTTGTGATTTTTAAAATGCTCAATATAGTTAATAGGAACTTGACAACTACTGTGGCCTGTGGGGGAATCATAAAAGAGTTTGACTAGTTTTTATGAGGATGGAGGGAGTACATTTTAAAATACCAATGGTGCTCTTTTGCTGTGTACTTATTCTGGAAGAATCATCTCCACCTATGTTTTTATTGACGAATGAAATCAGATGCAACCAATTTTGTTAAAAAAGGGTTGTACAAGCAACGTGGATAAGCTGTCTTATAAACCAGTAAAAGTAAATTACAGATAATCCCAGTTTCATTGAATCTTCCCTAGCAAGTACCCTTGAGATCAGGTGCAACCTATTATTCTCTTGTATGCCTGCACTCCCTGCAGCAGCATCTAATTCTTGAGCATTGTTTGTGTTTGCTAATCAATTTATTTGTCCAGTCTCATGCAGTGGTTCATGTGAATATTGGAAGCATTTTCCACCTATAATCAAGCTGTTTCCTGCTTATGGAATAATTCTTAACAGGCTTTGATAATTTGATTTTACTCCCTCTGTCTTTCTAAGGATTCCACCTTGCCATTTCTTACTGTTATACTGTGCTTGACAAAATCTATGATATCTAAAGGAAAGCCCAACATGACTGCTATGAGCTCCAATTGGCTGTTAAAAATTCTGTTTACTTGTTCCTTTTGATACTTGTCTTCTTTTCCTGCTCAATCAGATTTCTCAAAGATTACATTTACATTGTGAACATGGAAGTTGTATCATTTGTTTTTTTTGTTTTTTTTCCCCTTTTGTTTCTGGATGACAGGCTGTTAATTCTTCAGCTTTGACCTTCTCTCACTTGATCTCGCTTCCATTAGCCATACACAATGAACTGGTTGATAAACTCAACAGATTTCAGTCCACTGTACTGGCATATAGTGATTCTAAAGATGCAGATGGGACTATGGATGTTGATTCAAGTGATGAGGCTTCTGAAGATGAAGAAAAAAGTGTAAAACCTGTGAACACAGATGTTGCTGCCAATCTTAAAGTTGACGACACACATAATGTTAAAAGGGATACAAAGGACATACCTCTTGTAAGCTATGCACCTAAAACATCTGGTACAAGATTCTTCTCTACCTCCTCTGTTGCATCCTGTTGCTTTTCCTGTATAAATTCTGTTGTAGGCAATCTTGAAACCGCATCTAAAATTGTCTCTCTCACCACACCCCACAATATGTACTGAGCCTTCTCATGGAAAGAATCTGTTCATTATTCTAGCCGTCTTTATTACTCTTCAAGGAGACAAAGGCCCTATGGAAGATCAATGCAACCATATAAACATGTAGTTTCAAATTTGTTGATCAAGAGGCAATACCTCACTATTCCTCACCCAAAAAAACACTTACTACTATTTCACTGTTGGATGTTAATGGAATAAAAAAAAAAAAAAATTGGCCAATCATAGTATTTGCATTTTCTTATTTATTGTTGTGTGTTGAATTAAGATATTGGAAATAGTCTATCTGTTCTCTTAGAGATAGGGTTACATACGTTAGAATTCCTACCCTGCCAAGGATGGTAACCTGTTTAGAGAACAATTGGGATAATTTTGATGGTGAAAAACTTATCTATTGATGACTTGACGCAATAGACATGCATCAACTTATACCAAGTTATCTCTTGTATTTGATTTCTCTATTTCTTTTCCTTGGCAGGATTGGGGATTGATAAATCTATATTTATCAAACCAAAAAGATTTCACTTAACTGTAGTAATGCTGAAGTTATGGAATAAGGGACGTGTCAATGCAGCTAAAGAGGTTTTGCAGGTATATCTGTTAACTTATTGTAATTGCTTTCTTGTAAACTGTCTTCTGTAACACAATGTTTTGTGATTTTATCCAGAGCATCTCCTCTGAACTAATTGAGGTTTTGGACAATCGACCTTTATTTATTAGACTTAAAGGGCTGGTAAGACTCATTCTGACTAGCTATGTAGCTTTGGATCTGATGAATTTGGTATTATGTTATGAATCTAAACTAGGCTGCACTAGCTATTGGCCTTGAAAGAGAAAGACTTACTCTATCTGATGATGCTTTCTTCACTCAAGGCTCATTAGTGATTGGTTTTCTCTTTGCTTGTCTTTCCTTTACAGTAGTTTACTATGTTTATTTTAGCTGTTTTACCATTTAAGAAACCCTTATTTGATTCCAGGATTGCTTGAGAGGATCTCGAACCAAAGCTCAAGTTCTTTATGCTCCCGTTGAAGAAATTGGTAATGAGGGGCGACTTCATCGTGCCTGTCGTATCCATTTACTACTTGGTTTCTTTTTCTCTTTAAAAACAATATTTATATATGATAATAATATTGATGTCTCCACATAGTAATTTCTTATTTCTCTCAAGTAAAGATTTATACTTCGATATATATGATAATAGTGTTGATGTCTCCACATATTAACTTTTTATTTATCCCTGAAAACACTATAGTATTTCCTCAGCTATTATAGAACTCATCATTGATGCCTATGTCAAAGCTGGACTAGTACTTGAGAAAGATGCTAAGCAAAAGTTAAAGGTATATTATCTGATGCTCTGGTTTTCTGCTTGATTTCTGTTTATAACCTGCTTTTGACATCAATAATCCAGTGCTCTTTACAATCCAATTTTCTTGTGTGGTTTTGGAAAACTATTATGTGACCATCTTTCAAACTGCAACCAAAAGTAGAATGCTAAGGCATCTCAAATGGAACTTATTGATCACTGGAGGAGCATGAGAAAAAAAAAAAAAAAAAAAAAAAAAAAAAAAAAAAAAAAAACACACACACACACACACACACACACACACAATTGAAATGAAAGAGGGCTTTTAAGTTTGATGATTACTTTGTGACTTTTGTCTTTGTGCTTAATTCTTAATTATATAGCCAGACATTCAGATGTTCTATCTTTTGTAAGCTTTCTCTCCTGCTATATATCACCGGAAAAAGACTGATATTGACAGTTGAATATTAAAATTAAAACAACCTGAAAGTATTTTTGAGCTGTGTCAATATCAATATTTCTTTCATCATTTTATAAACACCAAGAATAGTCTTTAATGCCATCCGATGGTGTCACTTTTGATTTAGCCTTCCATCTTTGTAACATATATGAGGATTAAGGAGCATGGCGGGAATTTTCGTTTCTTGCATCTCTATTGACTGCATGTCTGCATGTACACCATGTTTGCCTCAGTTTGGTTTATCTGTAGTATGAGTGCTTTGTAGTGTTTGTCTGTCAATGTAATTGGGATGTCTAATTGCATCTACTTGCTTCAGAATCTGTTTGTTACATGTCCATATATGAAATTGGTGATTGAAACGGATTTTAAGTGTTGGCAGTGGTCTGGTCTGGCAGTCTCCATTCTATGTTTCTTCCCTCCATTGGTTCATTTAAAGCTGATAGTAGTATCATTGCTCCCTTAAACTGCAGCTGCATGCTACTGTGATGAATACAACACAAAGGAAAGGAGTAAACAGGAGGAAACATAGAAGAGGGAAAGACACTTTTGATGCCACACCCATTTTCGAGCAATTTGGGTCTGAAGCATGGGGTGATTATCTCATCCGTGAAGCTCATCTTTCACAAAGATTTTTGTATGATGATAATGGTTACTACCACTGCTGCGCTTCCATACCCTTTCCTGAGATTGCTGAAGTTCCTGCTACCAGTGCCACTCCGGCTGAGTCTGTAGAAGAGTCCATAGGCGAGAGCGTGTAATCTTCTTGTATGGAGTACTATACCCTTGTTTTTCTGTTAGTTCCAGTTTGTACTGATAGCCTTTCGCATGCCTAGAGGACAAGGAACAACCAATGTCAATTTTCGAGCTCAATGTTTGACAATGCATGGTTTTCATTGTTTTATTAATTTTTTTTATAGAATAGTTTTTAGTGATATAAGAAATTAAAAATAAAGTTTGTTTGTAGAGTGCTTCTTAAAAAACAGAAAAAAGAAAAAAGAAAAAAAAAATTTGTTTGTAGGGTTGGTTGGCAAATGACTTGGCCTTATATGAAGCCTTTTAGTCAAATTTTGGCTGGCTTTTAGTTTGGTACTCCGTAATGTTGTTTTAATGATTTAAAGAATTTGGTCGGCAAAAACTTTGGAGCAGATTTCTAGCTTTCTGCTGTTAACTGAAAAAAAAAAAAAAAAAAAAAAAAAAAAAGGAAAATACAGTATAATTTTTTGCCACAGAAATAAAATCTGGTCTTCTTTTACATTATTTTATTTTATTTTTGACACACTCGTCATTATTTCATCAAAAAAAAAAAAATTGCACTAAACCATTGCTAAAACACACTATTACAATTTACTTGTATCAAACTTTTACACCAATACAATCTAGCAAAGCTTGGTCTAGTGATAATTGATAAGATTTGCATTTATTGGATGGGGATTCCTTTACCCTTTCGCTCCCCAATCTCAAAGGACTTAGCCTGCAAACTTGAGTCTGGTGGACTTGTGAAATGTTCTTATCAAATAGCGTCCTCCTTCCAAAAAAAAAAAAAAAAAAAAAAAAAAAAACCATCCAACTTTTCGTATAATAAAAGGAAGACTTATTATCATTGATTTTTTTTTTTTTTTTTTTTTTGGGTTGGGGGGTGGGGGGAGGGGAAGAGGGTAACATAATTCGAAATTTTAGTTCAATCAAGTCTAACCGATGTAAAATGAGTCGGGTTCAATCAAATCTAATTGAGTTTGGATTAGTTCAAGTTTAGGTCATGACACTTCATGTGTCCATGTAAGTTGAATAATACTGAATCAAGTCATTTTCAATTTAGATCGAATCTAATCAGAACTGGTTAGTTTCAAATACCCTTATTTATGTTTGTGTTCTTAAAATTTGTACTAGTATTCTACTCTCATTGTTGTTTTAATTATTCTCCCTAACAAGACTACAAGAGTAACAACCTCAAATAGGATGATAATTTGATGGCGGACGAAATAGCATATAGCATATTCATTATTCAATGTCCTACCTAACATTTTAAACTTTTCATACTTCGTATGTTATAGAATTGTACACTAGATCATATAACATCAAACGCATCAATTTAATTAGCATATTTTAATATAAACGAAACTCTACTTAGCTAAAAAGGGTAAAAACTTGCTTGTTTGACATTGTACTAGTACAGCTCTACCACAACGTACATCTCCAAAATAAAACAAAAATTACATATTTTATTTTATGGAGGATAAGTTTGATATTAATTAAAATTAGATGCTGATAAGTTGGTGCTAATAAATTAAGTTATCTTTAACGAATTTGTTTATTTAAACTAATTACACAATTAAACTAATGACATAACAAGTCTACCATCACTTGATCCCAGAAGACAACTACTGTACAATTGTCCCCACCTTTTATGGAAAGAACATGCATTTATGTTTAATAATTAGCAATTCAATCTAATCCAAAACATAATCAAACGAACAATCCTAGAGCTACTATTAATCGTCACATGTTCATCCCACAGTAGTTCTTGTATCAGACGGTCTAATTCAATTTTATGTTAAATGGATTAATTTGACATGGCTTTTTTCAACTTTTAATTTTTTGGTTTTAATATAACTAATTGACACTTTGATGGTGTAACGATCAGATGTCTTTTTTAAGAATTACATGTACACACATCATTCTATTTTCTTAAATAATTTAAGTATCATATAAATGTGACTAAATTTTGGGTGAGGCCGGGCCTTAACACAATATCTTGTGTCCAAACCCATAAAAAGTAACAGAATTGTCGGGCCAAACGGGTTTTTCGGGCTGGGTTCGGGCTTTTTAGCTAAAAATGTGTTTTTAAGCTTGTCCAAACCCGCCCTATTTTCAGGTCAGATCGAAACGGGTTAATAGACCGGGCCAATATTGATCACCTCTAGTATCATATGTTATTGTTTGTCACATTAGATGGGTAGTTCGCCAATGGATACAATAAGCATATTCCTAATCAAAAATTCAAAACATCCATCTTATAACTCTGAATGATTACAACACCAAACAAACAAATGAAAGTGGACCTACCAAAAAAAAGGAGGTCATCGAGATTCCACACTCATCTAGCTAATCCCCTACCTTACACCCCCCACGTTATCATTGTCTAATTAATTAAACCTTAACAACAATAATAATCCCAATTACATACATAATTAATTTTAATGGTGGCTTATTTGTAGCCTCCAAATCAATAACATCCACATATAAATTTCCCTTAATTTGAAGGGTGTAGACAATATAGTATCCTCATCAACTTTATGTTTATGATTATGGACGGTGCATTATGTGGCCTTAAATGGGTTACCATAACATCATGCGCTCCATATTTATGACTTTACTATAATGTCTTTCACACAAAATTAAAAAGGGATAGATCATGTAGGGCACCCCCACAATCTTAATTTGCCTTCGTAGCGATTTCACCTAATTACGTTTTTTAAGTCATGAGTTTAATCCTGTCAACTACGGTATTTGGACGTGTAACCCTACTTAATCCTACTTCTTATTCTCAATAACTTAACCTGTATGAATAGATTGACTTGTGAGAGATTCCGATTCAGTAGAGGCTGTCATAACGACCCAAAAAAAATCTACTCTTACCACTTAGGGTCACTGTATGTCTGGATGTTCCTGAGAGAACGGTTTGTCACATGCTAGAAAAAAAATCATTCATGAGATATAAGATGAATAAGATAAGCTACTTCGAGACATTTCCTCCACTAAAGCAATTGGGTGAGAGGTTGGAATTGCCAGGGAAAAGTTGTGATTGGTTGTTTCAAACAAGATGTTGTGTATCTTTGATTCAAATATTCTTGATCTTTAGTCTTTATCTATACACCGCATATATACATATACACGACCATATATTTATGGCTTATTTACATTAAATGGATTCATATTTGCATGGACCATACATGTGATGTGAGAGTCATACTCATACAAACCATATACGGGTTACCTATCCATCTATATGGGGTGGGGTGGCGGATTCAGAAAAATATATATTGACGGCATATTACAAATGAAAAGTTTTGTTAAGGAAAATTTGGAAATATTTGATAATCACTAGGGGGAAAATGACCCCATTCTATGCTAGATCCATGCATCATGTGATTATGAAAAATGGTTGCTACTATTTACCAAAGTTTGCTGGATCAGTTATCGTTTTTACATTGAATTTGAATTAATAATAGAGTTCAAACGTTAGCTAAAGAAGGCCATTTTACAATAATATATACGAAACCCTTTAATTAGAAGTTTATCTCTTGCATTATGAAATGTAGCAAAGATAATCATAAAGTACTAAAAAGTAATCAAAAGTTGTCATCATCATATGCAATAATTTGGTGTATTTTGCAATATAATTTTGTCTTGTTTATCCAATTAAAAAATGCTTGCTACTACACATTACTATCAATAAATTTCTTTTATTTGTTTCACAATGTTCTTCCCACTTTTTGTAAATCTATATATCAATTAATACGGAGTATAAATTAAATAAAGTAATATACTGTGAAAAGGTCATTATAGAACAAAAGGTATATCCGTATATGTGATCATCATAGTAATAATGTCAAGTGTATAACAAGTTAATTTACATACAATTATCTTATGCACATCTAAATAAATTTGATAGTCATTTTATAATAATTATTCTATCAAGCCATGATAGTATATGTATCATCTTAATGGTTTATAATCTGATTGTAGTTCTTAAAATCACTAAGTATGACACTACATTTTTTAAGTGAGGAATATATTACAAACAAAATCGATACAAGTATCTTAAATGGTTGCATTGTCTTTTATTATATCATATTCTTGACCATGAGAGTCAATCAGAATGACAATTAATTTTGTATCAAAGGATTTTTATTTTTTTTTAAATGAAGCTATGTTATAATTCCTAACTTTGTCAATTGTTTCTTCAAGTTTGTCTTTTTTTGCTAAAATTGTGCAACAAAAGCTAAAATTTGGAGAATTTTTAGTTAACTCCTAGTAGTAGTAATAATGAAGTGATATATTTGTTCAAGACTTCTTGGTACTTCTTCTAGGACTTTCTATATTTCCTAGTAGGAATCTTTTTTCTACATATTGGCATAAATGACCTTACATACAAGTATACCAAAAAGAGGGAAATTATATTTTCATAAAAAAAAAAAAAAAAAAAAAAAAAAAAAAAAAAAAAAAATCACTTTCATGATAATGGAACTATACAATAAAAAGAATAATAATTATGAGTATAATATATTACACCATACTTTCTATATAAAGGAGTGATGTGGAAAGGCAATTCCATTATCTTGAAACCCAATTTCTCATCTTCTCTCTTTATTTCTTTCTTTAGTCTAATTAAGTTAATTAAGAGCAATGGCAATTGCTTTTGGAAGATTTGATGATTCTTTCAGTTGGGCCTCTATTAAGGCTTACATTGCTGAGTTTATCTCTACCTTGCTCTTTGTTTTTGCTGGAGTTGGATCTTGCATTGCTTTCAGTTAGTACTCTTTCCATTATTTACTACTTCAATTTTATTACATTTTGCTTATCATAATCATATACTTTTATCATAATATATAACCCGATAATTTATGTATATACTCCCTCTATTGATAACCCGATAATCATAATCATAATTGATTGTCGTGTTGATAGTTTAATTTTAATCTCTAGCTAGCTTTGGCCAAATGTACTTTATTTTCCTAGTACTTCCAATCTCCAAAATTTTTAAAAATTATGTCATGATAAATGTCTAGAATAAATGTAGCTAGTGTGCAAAATAGTAACATGCCTTATTACCTCCCAATCATCATTGTGTTCTATTTTCTTAATGCAGACAATATGACCAAAGTCTTATGTGTCGTATGTTGAATACATCATTATTCTTCATGACTCTCTATAGATTGAAAACAAAAAATCATCAATTTTTATATTTGAGATTTGAGTAACTATTTTTATTAATCTTGAGTTTGTAATATGTTATTTCAGGCAAGTTGACAGATGATGCAGCCCTAAGCCCAGCAGGGTTAGTAGCAGTAGCAGTGTGCCATGCATTTTCCCTATTTGTTGCAGTTGCAGTTGGTGCTAACATCTCTGGTGGACATGTCAACCCCGCCGTCACCTTCGGATTGGCCCTCGGTGGTCAGATCACTATCCTTACTGGTATCTTCTACTGGATTGCCCAGTGTGCTGGTTCTGTTGCTGCTTGTTTCCTCCTTAAGGCCTCCACTGGTGGCTTGGTTAGTACTTTTACCCTTTGCCAATCATAATTTCTCATCCTCAGTGTTATTAGATTCGCCTCAATATATACGGAGTAATTTCTGACAAATAATTGATTAAAGATATAATGATTAAAATTTTACATTAACAAACGTGAAAAAATAAAAAGTAAAATGTTACTCTCATTATGAAACAAAGGTTATATTATTTTGAAAACTGTGCCGACCATTGTGACAATATGGTCTTGTTATCATTTTTATTTGATCAGATATCAATTTTTACCTACTATCCACTGTTTCATATTATTTGTAACGATTGAAGATAAAGTGTGAGTAAGAAATAAAATGTCTAATCGTTGCAAATAATATAAAACAGATGTAGCATTATAAATGGAAAAGTTAATTAACTAATAATTTGTTATTTTGTTCTTGCAGGCAACTCCAATCCACAGTGTAGCAGCAGGAGTAGGATCAATTGAAGCAGTAGTAATGGAAATTATTGTTACATTTGCATTGGTATACACTGTCTATGCAACAGCAGTTGACCCTAAGAAGGGTTCCATTGGTACCATTGCACCTATTGCTATTGGATTCATTGTTGGTGCCAATATCCTCGCCGCCGGTCCATTCTCTGGTGGATCAATGAACCCGGCTCGCTCTTTCGGTCCCGCTGTCGCCAGTGTTGACTTCCAGGACCACTGGGTCTACTGGGTTGGACCCCTTGTTGGTGGTGGTTTGGCTGGTCTTATTTATGGCAATGTGTTCATGGGTGAGGAACATGCCCCTCTTACCAATGAATACTAAGTTTGAGTTTTTCTTTTAAATAATTTATTTGTGTGTTTTTTTGGAATTAATCCAATTTGTTATTGGGATATTAAGGGTGGAATTTGCAAGAATTTGTTTGCTGTAATTGCCTTGTTTATTCCCATTTTTAAAAATCTTGATTTGGGTAGTTTGTTTGGTTTGTTCTTGTAAATCCAATGTTCTAATCAATTCAAGTTTTGCATTTTGCGGAATATAAATCTTTGTTTATTTATTTTTCTTTATCTTTGTTTTTATGTTGCAATCCTAATAATGCAAATCAATATCAAAATCCATTATGCAAGAACTCAAATTCATACATACAAAGTATAATTTCAAAGATTACATACACAGATCCTAAGTTTTAATCACTAAGTCAAGACCTCATTGATGTACAACATTACCACTCTTAAATATGTAAATCATCAAGTGTTAAATACTACCTCCGTTTCCATATGTAGTAGGTAACCGTTCAAGATCATCAAGGAGTATTATATGTAGTAATTTTAACTAAAAAAAGTTAAGTTTTGTATTAATTAAATTTTGAGAAGCACAACTACACAAATATCAGTTCTACTTTAGATGGAATACACTACTTTATAGTGTATCACACAACCAATAATCACCTAAACCTATCGCGGTAATGCAGTATGCATAATTGGTATGTGGAATGGCTATAGAAATGTGTACGATTGGCTACATGGATTTGGTTAAATCGTTAAGCTAATCCAGGGGTGTATCACCAGTTTGCACATGCCAATGTGGTAACAGTGTAAGCCGTGTAACACTAATGCACTATACTCTACTAGTCATAAGCTCACGACTCATGAACACATATACTCTACAAAGTCTACTAGACGCATATCAGGTCGTGCAAGCCCATGCATGTGTTGTGTAGTGGAGCTCATGTTCAAGTAGGCTGTCCTTGGAATGAGCCAAGAAAACATGTGTTGTATCGAGCTTGTACTGATATTTATTAAAGGGAATTCGTGTATGACCTGGCCAACGTGTCGTGCAAGCTAGGCCCAAGCTAGTTTGTTGTTCTCGTGTCTAGCTTGTGCATATTTTAAAAATGATGTTCATGCATGACCCATGACCTATTAATGTGTCTTTTGTGCTTGTTAGTTGGGCCATTTTGATGCCATGTCTGTCAATGAACTCTCGTTTTAGCCTGACCCATGCTAAATTCTTGGCTGCTCGTGTCAAATTGAACACTCCATGAACATTTCAAGACCAATTGTAAAACTTAGTTTGCGTATTAATCTTTAAATTGCTTCGATAGTCCAAAATGTGTCACTACAATTTGATAAATCTTGTCACACAACTCCCAAGCTACTCATGCTAAAAGTGAAAACTCCATCCAATCCATGAAGAGTAAAGGACTAAAACTTTATTTGAATTTCATTCATATATTAAATTAATATCGATAATATACAAAATATTTGAAAGTATGTAACAAACTATCAAGAAACACTAGGAAAATCTTTTTCATAATTCCATTCATGTGCTTTCCATTCTGGTAGTTGCTGGATGACAACCTACATATCCAAATCACATGAAAACATTAAGATAAACGAAGTATTAGATTAGTTTATATTGTTATTATATCAAAATTAACGTTTTAATTAAATAATTAATCGAGCTTAGTTCATTAATAAGAAGGTTCTACTGACCATTCCTCTTGAATCTGGTGTACCAACTGTAGTTTGACAAGCAAGTCTCCAATTCTTTGGTTTCTGCTCAAATTTAATTAATTTCCCATTAAACATAATTATAATAAGTTCACATAAATGTAATTAAGTGAGTAACAGGGGAGTCTAATATTATTATATATTACCTTCTTAAGATGTTCTTTCTCTTTTTCAGTTCTTGGGTTTAGAAGTTCCTTGCCTTCAATCACCTAATCAAAAAACCAAGACCATGATCAAATTTCTATCGCGCATTCGTTCTACATAAACTATTATTTGATTAGAGTAGAAGTTATTGTATTAATGGTTAGGCATTTTATTTCCAAGTGAAATTTAATATTCATATTCATATATGTGAGATCGATCACCTCCACCATGCAGGATCCACATGTTCCACTCCCCGCGCAGTTTAAGAGTGGTCTTGCCTGAAAAAAAAAAAAAAAAACAAAAAAAAAAAGAATTTCAAATTTGACAAAATATAAAAGCAATGTTAATTTCATTTCATTAGTTTCATATAAGCAATGATGAAGTGCTTAATTTAGAGCTTACATATGGTCCATAAAGGTCAATGTCATTATCCAACATTATATCCCTAAGCTTTTGTCCACCCGTTGCTGATCGCAAATGCAAATCAGGCGTTCCATCCGGGAGTAACACTGACTGATTAATCAAAAACCCGAAAATCGGATTAAGAAAATAGAGAACAAAGAAATTAAGAAAATAATTTATGTTGTGCAACTTATATATCATACAATTATATTACTCTTAATGCATGTCTTAATAAGGTTCCCTTCTACAAAGGTGCACAACTTTACTACACTAGTAACAACAATAATAGAGTGACAAATGGGACGAGTTTTTTGGATACCTCCCCCTAGGTACGGGTTGGTGTTAACATGGAGATAAAAAATCGTACTTACATAGGGTAGTGAGGTGGGTATGAATTTTAAATTTTACATGTCTCGTGCAATTTTTTTTTCTCTTGCAAATTGCATAAAACATGCTAACAAAATATATATATATATAAAGAAATTATGTTTGAGATGTACTTACACTGACAAATGCAAATCCAACATAAGGCGGTTCGAGTTCTTCCTCTGATTGATCACTTGTTTCATTAGCTTGATCACTCTCAGGAACAGTTCCAATGGCTCTAATTTGCCTTCTATTATTGTTATTATTAAAGCTACTTAGATTTTTGGTACTAATTGTTCTAATAGTGTATTTTGTGGTAATGTAGTGTTTAAAGTTGTTAGAAGATAAGAAACTTGAAGATAAACTGTAAGGAGTGTTCAAGTAAAGAGCAGTACTGCCCATCATTTTTTTGATATGTCATAAATTAAAGTGGAATAGTTTTTCTTGCTTTTAAGTTTTGTTTTTGTGGGTCAAAAAAATAGTGAGCATATCTGTTTAAACGGTTATAGTGTTGTTTATGGTATAGTTGATGTGTGGTTCATATTTATCTTATCTTTGGTGTTGTGATAATAGGTAAAGATCTCATGATATGGTTGCTTGATGGCAAATTGGCAATCATAGCTTTGCCTCCGAAGTTTTAGGACTTAAAAGCCAGTATAAAGTTGGGAATAGAGCAATAGTTCATGTGTTACAGAGCAATTAGATAATACTTCCATTCATTTTACCTTATATTTGTTGAATTTAAAATATTTTTACTCCATTAAAATAATTTTAACGCTTTGTTTGGATAGTAATTAATTAACGAAAGAAAGGAAAAGAGAGAGAGAAGAAGACGGGAAGGAAAAGATAGAGAGAGAGAGAGAGAGAGAGGTGAGCTCAATTCTCCCTTCAAATCTCTCCAATTTTAGAGCGATTGTGCTTGTAGTAAAGAGAGAGGGAAAATAAATCTCTCCCTCTTCTTTCCTTTCCTTCCCCAATTCCTTTACCCGAACAAGAGAGTTTGTTCCCCTCTTTTTCTCTTCCCTTCTTTTTCCTTCCATTTCCTTTTATCCAAATAGAGTGTAACTGATTCTCTATAATATTTTTTCCTTAAAGTTACTGATTTTTACTAAACTAAAATTAATTAATTTTACTGAACTTAAGTTATTTTTACCGAATATTTTTTGTATGGTTTAGAGAACAAGGCCCTTACTTTGTTTCCTAATCATGCTCTTGGCTCGATTTTACACATTTGTCAATAGTCTCCATACATATATTTCATCATTAACTAATGAGAGAATCCAAGTTTATATCTAAGATAAACCTGTAAACATATTTTCCCTCACAATATAATCTTTATCTTTTATTTTTTTGGCACGGAACCAAATGTATAAATGTGAGAGGAGATAAATTGGGATGTTAATATCATAGAAAAACTTGGGTTTCCTCCTAACTAATAACTAAAGGTTGAAATAATAACTTTTTCTCTTCTCCATTATTTTTTGCTGAACTTAAATTATTTTTATTAAATTGAAATTAATTTAACGCTTTGTTCGAATAGTAATTAATTAAGGATAGAAAGGAAAAGAGGGAAAGAAGAGGACGTGAAGTGAATGGAAAAGAAAAGGAGGGGGAGGTGAGCTCAATTATCCCTTCAAATCTCTCCAATCTTGGAGTGATTGTGCTTATATTATAGAGAGAGGGGAAATGGATATCTCCCTCTCCTTTCCCTTCCTTCCCTAATCCTTTATCCTAACAAGGCCTTATTCTTTTAGCTTCTGGGCAGAGCAGAGTAGGAGTCAGCAGAACAGAACAGAGCAAAGCAGATTTCAGCAAAGTAGAGCATATTTTATTATTATTATTAGTATTATTAAATATAGTTATTGTTATTATTATTAAATATTTATTATTATTATTATTATAAAATAATAATTATTATTATTGTCATTATTTAATTATTTATTATTATTATTAAATATTAATTATTATTATTATTAAGTATTAATTATTATTTTTAAGTAGAGCATAGAAGGGCAGAGCAACTTAAAAGAACAAGGCCCAAGAGAGTTTGTTCCCCTATTTTTATCTCCCTTTCTTTTCCTTCCATTTCCTTTTATTCATATACAGTGTAACTATGGTTCTCTATTATATTTCTCATTTAAAGTTATTGATTTTTACTAAAGTGAAATTGATTAATTTTTAATGAACTTAAGATATTTTTACCGAATATTTTTTATGGTTCAGAGAACAGGGCCTTACTTCGTTTCCTGATTATGCTCTTGGCTTGATTTTACACTTTTTTCAATAGTCTCTGTATGACTATACATATATTTCATCATTAATTAATGAGAAAATCCAAGTTTATATCTGAGATAAACCTGTAAACATATTTGCCCTCACAATATAATCTTTATCTTTTATGTTTTAAATTATAAATTTTTCTAATAAAGTGGCACAGAACCAAATGTATAAAATTGTGAGAGGAGATAAATTAAGATGTTAATATCATAAATTAACTTGGGTTTCCTCTAAACTATTAACGAACTAAAGGTTGAAATAATAACCTTTTCTCCCTTTTTATCTCTTCTCTCTCCTCCTTTAGGATTTTAGTTTTCTTGACGGTCATTAAGGTCGAAGAAATTGAATTATTTCCTAATTTCCAACCCTTTTACTTTTAAATTCAATTCATTTTTCATTTTTTCTTCTTTTTTTTTAACTTTTTTTTTTAATTGCTTTGTTCTCTCCATCTATAAGCTAAGAGTCTTTTTTTTTGTTTTTTTTTTTTTTTGCAATTTTCTAAGTTTTTCCCAATATTCTAGGTTGTTGATCATCATCTATGGATGAGAATTTTATTTTCAAAGTTTTAATAATTTGGAAGGTGATTAAAATTCTTATGGGTTTAAGTCTCATCATTAACTGATAAGTCCTAATTTGTACACATTTTAGGTGCTTATCTACACGCAATTGCTTTACATTATTTGCTTAATTATTAGGTTATGCTCTACTACTCTCCATTTATGTTTTTTTTTATGAATTTCAGGTGATTTGGATTCAAATGGATTATGGTTTGATAATCTTGAGTATATATAATATCATGGAGTATGAAGCTATCTCGCTCAAGGATCTCAACTCACCTCTTTGAAGCGAAAATGAACTAGAATGAAGCAAAGCGCCGATGAGAGACTTGGTGAATATGAGTCACGTCCACTATTTTGCTCATAACTATTGATGTAAAAATGATAATGGAGTGATTCAAATTGTATTGGAAAGTAGACTTTAAGAGCTTTTCAATGATATATTCACGCTTCAAACAAAGCTCCAGATCTCATTTTATGACCATTTTAAGACGAGCTATGCACGCATGCAGTATATCCATGCTTTGGCGAGTGGATTAAGGCACGTCCATGCCTATAAGATTTTTGGACGATTTAGCCCAGATTAGTTTCCTAATTCTATCTAAACTAGGGTCGAGTAAAATTATCCAAAAAATCAAAAACCCGAAAATCCGAACCATAAAAAATACGAAAATTAGGGTACCCAATCCCATAAACATAACGGTTCAGGTACCTAATCCAATAATTTCTTATCGAGTACGGTTATTGGATACCATTTTAAAATTAATGGTTACCCAATCCGATCCAATCCGATAAGCAAGTTTTTCTTTCCTTTTCCTACTTAAATCTATTTATCCAAAATCTAAACTCTTTACTTCATAATCACTCCATAATTTGAATGATTAGTAATATCATTAGTAATTTGGTCAAGATCATGTGGTATTGTTGTTAATTAGTGTTGAATGATATCATAATAAATTGGATATCATATTGGGTACCCGATAATCGATCCAAAAATCTAGATACCCGAACTTAACGGTTCGGTTCATGGTTATCATTTTTAGTGTTATTGGTTATCGGTTGTCCAAACCGATTGTGTTAACGGTACGGGTGCCCGACTCATGCTCGCCCCTAATTTTAACTCCTACCTTTATTATAAATACTCCTTAGCTTTATTATTTCAAAACCCCATTACCTATTACTTTAGAACCCTAGTTTTCTCTCTAGTTTTATTTTATACAATTCAAGTATTATATTTTCTTCTTCTCTTTCTTTTATGTTTATTTCGATCTTTTATTATGCTAGAGTAGATTCTTATTCTAGAATTATTAGGTTGAACTAACCCTAGCCATGATTGATACTTGATTTATTCTTTCAAATTCTCAATTGATGTTTATGTGTTCATGCTTAATTGATTGTGCTTATGCCAACACTAGATTAGGGATAACTGGTATTTTTATTATTTCATTGTCTTGATCGCAACGGGAGTTGGGTTTTGACGAATTTGATTATTTCAATTCAGGATATGAAATTCTCCACAAAAGTAGGTAGAATGGATTGTTAAGAAGTTAGGGTGTCAGACTTAATGTCTTTAATTTGCATGATTTCACAAAAGTAGGTTTGATTGTTACTTAGGGAAGTCATTGATAGCTCGAGACAGATTTTTGGTATTTTATAGGGCGTGCCTTTCCTTGTGAACATATAATTAATTGGTTAAAGTAGGAATTTGTCTTGTATTGATTATGCTAGTAGTGATACATAATTCTAGATGTTTTTTTTTATTATTATATGATTCGTATTTGATATTTGAGTATTCGTAGTTATTTAATTCATCATTATATCTCTTATTTAGTTTTGTCATTGGTAAAACTTGATTGTTAAACAACCTTCTCTATGTGCAATGAGATCTACCCTGACTTACCCTACTACATAATTTAAGAGGATTAGTTAAGTATTTTTTTTGTTAGGTGTGCGACATGCCTATCATCAACTCTACAATCAGAACTAGACCTATATTTGAAAAGATTTGAATATATTGAAAATCATTGCTCGCGTCAAGCTAACATGTAAAAAAAATTTTGATTTTGATTGTAAAAATTATGTATAGTTTTCTCGTCATATATATATATATATATATAGTTCCCAAAATATGTGTGGTTTAAATTACAGATATATACTCCCTCCGTTTCATAATATTTGGGCGTTTTAAAAAGATTTATGCATATTGATTATATACTCCCTCCATTTCATAATAATTGTCACCATTAATCCTAACTTTGCTCCATCCGCCAATATTAATCCCAACTTCAGTTTATTCCCTATCACTCCCAACTTTACACCCTATTAATTTTTATCACCCCCAACCGATCATCCAACCTGATGTAGAAGGTTACCAAACAAGTGTCAACACGTGATAGGTCCAAAAAAAATTAAATAAAATAAAAATTCAAAAAAAAAAAAAAAACTTACCCAGCAGCAAGCAGGTGGCAGCTCTGCTACCTTTGGCAGATGGCGCCCGAGGCAGCCCCTGTCGTTTCCAACAAGGAGGCAGCCTTCTCCGGCGAATTTCGACCTACCCGCTGCCTTCTTCCCCAGATCCCCATCCCCTCCCCTCCCCTCCCCTCCCTCGGTGCCATCGACCCACCACAAACACAAATAGCCAAACCCCACCACCACCACAAACACGAACAGCCAAACCCCACCACCACCACAAACACGAACAACCAAATCCACACCTAACCCTAACCCTAAGCCTAGACTCACCACCACCAAGAACAGCCACCACCACCAAGAATAACCACCACAAACACGAAAACATACCTTAAATTAGAAATTGGCTTTGAATTTCACCTCAAATTTGGTTAATTAGGCCAAATTCGACCATGAAAACTCTAGATCTATAGTTTTCATGGTCGAAAAGAGTTTTCATGGTCGAAATTGACCTTAAAAAGCATACAAAATCAAAAGCAAATACAGGGCGGGGTGGCATTAGGTGTTAAAGGGCGGCGAGGGGTTTGGTGTGGCGGCAGCGGCGTCCGATTAGGTTGGGAAATGAGTAGAGGAAGAGGACGGAGAGACAGAAGAGGGAGAAGACAAGATGAGGACGAAGAAGGAGAAGAAGACCGAGAAAGAGAAGAGGGAGGACAAGAGAAGGAGGACGGAGAAGGAGAAGAAGGAGGACGAAAAAGTAGAAGAAAACTGCGGCGACGGGTGCTCCGGGGGGTGGGGTTGGGCTGCCATGGCAGCGGGCTGGCCATGGCTAAGGGAAGGGGAGGCTGAGGGGATGGTGATTTTTTTATATATATATATTTTTTGTTTTATTTTTTTTTCTTTTTTAACCTATCATGTTGCGACACGTATGCAAATAATCACAAGTCGGCAAAGTTTACCTCTTCAACTGGTTTCAAGTCACTTGGGGTGATAAAAATTAATAGGTTGCAAAGTTGGGAGTGATAGGGAATAAACCGAAGTTGGGATTAGTATTGGCGGATGGAGCAAAGTTGGGATTAATGGTGACAATTTTTTCTATTTTTTTAGGAATTAATTGGTTGTGGATTGATGACATGACTCTAAGTAAGGAAATCTCTACTTTGAATTATGCATTATAACTTATGTTTCCCAAAAAAAAAAAAAAAAAAAAAAAAAAAAAAAAAAAGATAAACTAATTATGAATTATTTTTTACTTTAATGTTAATTCCAAACATTCTTCTTTTCTTATTTTATGTAATTGATTCCATATGATACTAACATTATGAATCGGAGAGAGTAATATTATTGCAGATGTCGTGTGACTAATTAATAATGAAATTGTTCTTCCTCGTCATAAAAAAAAAGATAAGGTTGAAATAAATGTCTAAAGAGTTAAGAAATAATCATTTTCAAGTGTCCTAAAATGCTTGATTTATGTCCATAAGTGTTCGATATTTTTTTAATTATATAAAAGGTGAATTAAAGAATCATATGAATACAATAACCTACGCAATCACATTGAAAAAAAAAAATATTTATGAATCGGTAGAAATTAGAAAGATTTTTTTTTTTTTTTTTTTTTGATAATATACATTAATTTAAGTTACTATAAGTAACATTTTAGTAATAATATCCAATTTTTGTTTATTTGTAAAAAGTAAAGTAAAATTTTTTACTTTAATATGAATAGTCTAAAATTTAATTTTGGTTAGAATTTTAAATCATCAAATATAGTACTCCATTCGTTTCGAAAAATTCTTCCCATTTTGACAAATCTGGCGGCGGTTTCTTTAACAATTAGGTTAGAGTTTAGGGTTTTAGGGAGGCGAGGATAAGATAGAAGGCTAGGGTTTCAAAAGGCTCCAACACTATAAATAATACTAAGATATATTTGTGTGTCTACCACTTCAACATAAGTCACCAGCAACCTCCTCCTTCCCTTCCTAACAATCTTTATTTTTTTAAATTCCCTCCCTTCATAGCAAATTATTTTATTTATTTTTTGCTATCAACAAAAATGCTTTTCATCAAGTCATGCATCTAGCTCTTGTAGCATCTATCTCACAGATAAATCTCATCATATCCAATTCACTTCTTAGGTACAAATGCTATAATGTGCATTTGTATGCCCCTTGATTCAAGAAAAGATCAATCTCATGGAAGAAAATCAAAATTAAGGCTAAAGCTTCATAGCCTAATGACATCAAATCAGTAAATTACCTGAATGTAAGTTTAATCTTGATTTTCTCTTAAAATGTAAACATTGATTATCGAATTTTTTACTTTATGCTCATATATCAAAATGATCTGATCATTCTCATAATTTTCCCAAAAATAAAGTTGATTTTTTTTTATAAAATAACTAAATTTGAAGTTTATAGATTTTTAAAAATAACTTAGTTTTAGATTTTTTTGATAAAATTGTTTTGTTGTTTCTTTTCCAAAAAGGAGCAAATTCGTCCAAGAATAAAGGGAGGGAATTGAACTTAGAAATAGACAAACCTAGATCTAGCCGGAAGTGTGTGATCTAATAATGGTAATAATCTTAGGATATTTAAAATTTCATATGGAAAAAAATGTGATGCTTGTTTAATTTGACATTTTTTTTGTATAGCCAGTTTTTCAAAGCTTATCATCAAGTTTTCAAATTGGATAACCGGAATTTCAGATAAGATCATATTATTTTAGAAAAAAATACGAACAACGAATCGAATATCAGAAATTTCTAATTTAAATGTTCATTTGCAAACGTAAAATCGAATTGAATACCTAATATTTTAATTAGGACGAATCACCCGAATTTTCAAATTGAATCAAACGAGTCGGATACTTTGGCACAACATTACTTCTGATGATTATATTTTGCGAGGTTAAGAACGATGATTATTTTATATGAATAAAAGTTGGCCTATACATGTCCTTCCTCCGTATTCGATTGTTAATTTTGTTGGTTTATAAATATTGATAATTTTGTGAAAAATTTGACCATATACTCCTTATATTAAGATCTTTATCTAACACTACTCTTTCTTATGCAATTGTCAGGTTTCTAGAACATGGTTGAGTTAATAGTGTTCTTTACCAACAAGGTCAAATGCCCTAGTTTGTTCTAGAGTATTCATGGTTTGCCCTTCTAATTGTTACTGGTTTCAAAAGATTGATAACCTTGATAATGTAACAAAACATACTAGTGGAAAAAACGCTATTATCAACTGGCAAAAAGTGACTTTTTGCTATTAACATGTGGAGATGCTATTATGATAAGCATGATGGGGATTTTAAGGATTCTACTTTTGTTTTGATTTTTACAATTAAGAGTTCATGACTAAAATGTTGTTTCAATCGGAAAAAAACAATCCCTAGGAGTTATGAGAAGACTCAAAAAGACATTGTTTTTAAGGCAAAATTATTAAGAGATGATGAGACGCGCGACTAGCAACAAGAGGGCCCCTATCATTATTAGCCATGATGATATACGAAAAATCTTGTGCATATCAACGGTGTTACAAACAAACGAAGATATCTTGGGGCAATGGGTGATCTTTGAAAGTTTTGGCACCAACTGACAATCTTTAACATTGTTGGGATCTCTGGCATGAAGTAGTTGTGCATACTTATATTTCTCTACCATTGATGGAAGTTTTGTATGTTATAGTGAATTATAGTTAGCAAAAATGGTATATCGTGGAATTGGATTAACATCTTAATTAATTATTATTATTATTTTTTAATAAATCGACTTTGGGATTGTGTATACAAAATCACAAAGTACTACATCCTTTATTGTAGTTGATACATTTTAACTTTATCACTATTAACACACGTCTCTTTAATCATGTTTTGTGATTTGTACATAATGAAAAATAGTCATGTGGGTCTTGTTAGATATGTCACCATATAGATCTTTAAAATAGAAAAAATGGAAATTAATAATCTCACCTTTACTATGTTTACTCAAAACAATCCCACCTTTTTGAATCTAGAAATACTCCCACATTTAACCCCCATATTCTCAAAATAGGTATTTTACCAGTTTGTGAAATTAGTAACTTGTTTTAAAAGGTGACTTGCCACATGTCACCTTCTAATTGGTCTAATTTTTTTTTACTCCCTCTGTTACGAGTTACTCGCAACAAAGAGGGAGTTTGCGGACTCCTAAGCAAAATTTCTTAAGTGTAATTATTGGAAAATAAGGGATGTGCTTAGTATTAATCCAATCAATAATTTTTTTTTTTTTAAAAAAAAAAAAAAAAAAAAACACCAAGCACCACAACCACGAAACCACCACCACCTAGCAAAACCACAACCACGAAAACACCACCACCCAGCGCACCACCAACGAGCCCAGCACCACCACCATCTGCGAACCCTTCGGGAAGCCGCAGAACCCACTACAACCCACCACCACCACCCCGAAACCCACAACCCACGAACCCAGACCTACAACCCCGAAACCCGGCACCACGAACCCAAACCCACAACCGCCGAACCCACTACAACCCACCACCACCCACCCCGAAACGCACAACTCATGAACCCAGATCCTCCACCACCACCACAGAGCACCACGAGACCACCCACGAATATAATTCAAACCCAGAAATTCGAACCCACGAAACCACCCACGAAATTCAAACCCAGCACCACCAAATCCTGAAATTCGAACCCATAAATTCAACCCACCAAGCACCACAAATTCGACCCACCAAGCACCACAATCAAGCCACCAAACCACACAACGAACCCAGAAAAAGTCAGATCTAGAAAAAGGAAGAGAGAGAAAACGAAGGTGTCGACAAGGAAGAAGACAACGGCAGTGATTTCTGGCGATAGTAGCAATCGGTGGTGGTGGTGGTTGTTGCCAATGAAGGTGATGGTGGTGGTGGTGGTTGTCAATGAAGGTGATGATGAATTTAGATAGATGGTGATTAAATCATTGTTAGGGTTTAAGTTAATAAGATAAAATTAGTAGTTTAGTTAGGGTGTTTAAAAAAAAGTAAGGGTAATTTAGAATATCACACAAAAAAACTTACCATAAAAGGAAAGAAATAAGTTTGTTGCAAGTAATGGGCCACTTTTAGTAATTGTTGCGAATAATTCGTAACGGAGGGAGTATTTTAAATTAAACAAAACTAATCAAAAATTTCTTTTTAAAAAAAAAAAAAAATTAGCCTCCTTTCTCAATCCCGACCACCCAACAGCGCAACATCACCCATCGCCGCCGGCGAACTGTAGCCCCCCTCTCCGGCGAACAACAGACCCTCCCCCACGAACAGAAGCCCCCCTCCCCCACCCCCATTCACCGTAATCAAAATAAAAAGAAGCACCTAATTTAAGTATGTCAACATTGAGGAGTTCAAGAATAGCTTCATCCAAGAACTCTGACGATCCAATTTCTTAGCCAACAATTAACGTAGTAATTTCTTAAACAATATGAATCCCCCATTCCAATTTAAGATCACAATTTCCACTTTTTAAAAAATGTATGCTAATTGATTTAACAAGGTTTTAGGGGTATCGTGGGTGGTCGGGTTTAAGGGTTTTCTGGGTGGCTACGGTGGTTGGATTTCGGGTAAGGGTGGTCAGTTTAGGGGTTTTCGGGTAAGGGGTGGTCGGATTTAGGGGTTTTCGGGTAAGGGGTGGTCGGATTTAGGGGTTCTCGAGTATGAGGTGGTCGAGGGATGCTGGTGTGGTGATGGCTATGGAAGAAGATGGTATTGTGGTGGCCATGGAAGGAGTTTGAAAGGGGGAGAATTAAGCTTGAAGATGATAGTTAAAATATAAAAAAATAAAAAAAAACAAAAACATTTACCTGCTTAATAGGTTATAGGTCAAAAGGCTTGTTTTGAGAGTATAGAGGTTAAAAGTGGAATTATTTCCATATTTTAAAAAAGTGGGATTATTTTGAGCAGAAATGGCAAAGGTGGATTATTAGAGCATCTCCAATGGTTCAATTATAAGGACTTGCTTGCAATTTAAATAAAGTTCCTAGCTACATGCTTACCATTGGAGAATAAAAAATTGAGCAACATGCTAGCAATTGTAGCACAACCAAGCTACATGCTTGATTGAAAAAGAGACAAATAATCTCCATTCATATTGGAACATGTGTATAATTATCTATTTTTTTTTTTAAACTTTATTTTTTTGCAAACTACAATATATTGTGGCTTACCATTGAAACAAGTTGTTGCTTAAAAAGTGTTGTAGCCTAGAAATTTATGTGGAAAAGCAAGCTACAAAGCATTGTAGCTTGCCATTGGAGATGCTCTTAGTTTCCATTTTTCCTTCAAAATATCAATTTTCTTTATAAGTTTTGCTTATCGGTAATTAAAAATATTAAGGGTTGAATTTGTTTATTGGCAAACGTGACTAAAGACACATGTCAACTAAAAAAAATGCTTGTTTGTTTTCACTCTAAAAAGCAAAAGTGAAAAAGTAATATTGTATGAAATTAAGTCCCATCAATTTTGCACAAAATTTTTACTAGTATATTCTTTTTTTTTTTTTAATACCAGAAAGTAAATGTTAGGTATATTATGTAATGTAAAATGTTGTTAGATTAGTGTCATTGTATTTAATCAAAATATTGAGGGAGCGTTTGGTTGGGATATTCCTTAAAAGGTAAGAGGACTAATTGCCTTTAGTTCTTTTGATATTGTTTGTTAGCTCCCTTTCAATACTCAATCCCTTAACTGTTATACCTTCTCCATTCCCCCAAATTCTTCCAAATTGATTCCCCAACATACTAGGTATGTCAATTTTCTATCCTTAGCCACCACCCTACCCCCACCTTCCTACCTTACTACACTACCCCAATCACTAGAACACCTAGCCACCCCACCGCCTCCCCTTGTCGCGCTTCCCCCACACCTGCTGCCCCTCCCCTTATCCCGAACCACCGGAAAAGCTACCCTTCCCACCCCCAACCCTATAATCCTCCTCCCCTTTCCTGCGAAAATGCTGCCCGCCCTTCCCCGTGAAAATGTTGCTCGCCCCTCACCACATCCTCGAAACCATAGCCATTAATTTGAGTTATCGAGTAAGTCCAAGGCTTTTAATAATGACAAGTATAGTTTTCATTTTAAAAATGGTTAACCTAACGAACTAATGGACTAATATTTACTAAGGAATTTGTTATATACATCCGAGTGCACTGTACGCCCAACTAATCCAATGTGAGTTTTTGCTCTTCATTTGATGATTAAATGAAAAACAACCATCAAAATGAGAACAAAATACTCATGAATATACGGTGCACCCGGGTGTATATAATAATCTCTCTATTTACTACTTTCTCTATTTCTTTTCTATGTTTATATTTTGACTTTAGAGGTCAACATTCAAAAACATGACTTTAGTATTATAAAGATTAAAAGCATATGAGCAAGTGGGATGTTGATTGTTGGAATCATCTTATAATAAATTAAATTATCAAGTATCAATTTTTTTTTTTAATATAGAATTTTACTCAAATGAGAATATATTTGTGGTCAAAGATGTGCATTGGAGACCTTAAAAATCAAAGTGGACCATTGAAAGAGTACAAGTTATATACCTTTAAGTTCCATGTGACATAAACTTTTACTTATATATAGGTCAAGTAATGGTGTAGTAAAGTTCATTTCATTAATACAAATGGTATTTTTTTTCCTACTCCATCCAGTTCGTATTAATCGTAATACTAGGCCTTACACAAAGTTTTAGGAAATTTATAGGGTAGGGATCATACGGTCAATTTTATAATATAAAGTATAGTTAGTTGGAATATATTTTATTGTTAGTAGGAGAGAAATAACAATAAATAAATAAAAAATAAAAAGGTAGTATAAGTGGGATTTGTAAGAGAAATAATTAAATATTTATGAGTGGGATAAGTTGGAGAGAGAAATAATAAAATAATAGTAGGTCCTTACTAAAATAAGGAATGTTACAGCTATTATAAAATGGATGTAAAAAGAAAGTATTCCGATTATTACGAAATGGAAGGATTGTGTGACTATGTTCGTTCTCATTTTTGTAATACCCTGTGACAAAACACATAATATGTTTATTTACCTTTACTTTTGTAATTCTAAGACTCAAACTTAATAATGAGAGTCAAGTTAATGACTTTTGGAACTCATTAGAGCATTATAGGTTTAATTTTGCCGTGTATGACTACACTCATTCCCATCTTTGTGTTACGTTGATAAATTAATAAAATATCACCTTACTTTGTTACAAGTCATAACTAACTATACTCAAGTCATTCATTCTATAATTCTATTCCTTAATTTAATACAAGTAACTTATAATATCCATACCCACTTACTGCTAGAATTTATTATATACACCCGGGTGTACCTTATACTTAACTAACCCAATGTTAGTTTTTGCTCCTCATTTGATAATTATATAAAAAACAATTATCAAAATAAGAACAAAATATTCATGGGTGTACACCTGTACGATACACCGAGTGTATATAACAACCTCTCGGCTCTGGCTCGCTGCCCATCAAGATCATACCCATATCTGCTCAAAGTGAGAGTACGGTGCGAAATCATATATGGGTCCCCTCAACCAAGGAGACCATGAAATTGGGGTTTAAGCAATAGAATAGAACATTTCTTGTAATCCTTAAACCCTTGTTTTTGGGTAGAAGAACTACCCAATAAAATACACATACAATGTCCCAAATCACAACTCTCCGCCTCCTAATTAACCATTCTCCTCCAATCTTCTCACCTCTTTTCTTCAAACCCAGAAATCTTCATCTTCCAATCAGGCGTTTCTCTCTCTTCACTGCCTTTTCATCATTACCCAAGAAACAAACGAATTTGCAATCTTCTCCTGCAAAACCCCTTAAATACAAGAATAGAAATAAGAGTTCTTTGCCTGAGAAAAAGGAGGGAGAAGAAGGTGCAAAAATGGCGGAAACTGAGTCTTCTGGGTTTAATAAGAGGAGGGCAATGGGCAAAGATAAAGATGATAAGCCCAAGAATCTTCAACTCAAAGTTAGAAAACTTAATCCTGTTAATACTATCTGCTATGTTCAGGTATGAATTATATTGGGATTTTTTGTATTATTAATTGTTGTTGATTTTGGGCATTTTGAATAATGGAAATTGAAATTTTCAATTGTTCATCATTTGGGTATTTGAGGGTTTTTGCGTTTTTGATAAGGGTTGTTGATTGTAATGGTTGAAACTTGATATAGGGTTTATGGGATACTTGTATGATACTATGACAATGTTCAGGATTTTATGGTTTTGGGTTGATAAATTCGGTATGATTGATTAAATTATGTTGGAAAGATTGGTTGATTTTGAATGAATTAATTGGATTGTCAAAGGTTTATCAAATTGATTTTAGGTGATGCTGAAAGATACTGCATTGCAAAATGAAATGTTATTTAATTTAAGGTTGGTTTGATACTGCAAATTGTGTAATGCTGGGTTTTGTGAAATACAGATTCTGGGAACTGGAATGGATACTCAAGATACATCTCCTTCAGTCTTGCTTTTTTTTGACAAGCAAAGGTTTATTTTTAATGCCGGAGAGGTAATAATAGGATTATTCTAGATTTGCACTCTCATGTTTATCAGTTGGAAAGGATTCTATTGAACTGCACTCACTGCAAAGCCATGGATTTCAATTACCTTTTATTGTCTTATGCAGCTAATCAGCCACGCTTCACCTATTTTGTCATGTAATACAATTATTTGCATTCTGTTGCAATGATAGTGTTAACTGATAACAAATAGTTTGAAGATACATACCAAAACAAAACATGTTTTAGTTTACCATATCCTTTGGGTGCATGGTTCTTGCCTTCTTGGTCTATATTAGTCACCCATCTCCTGGTATAATTCAAGATTAATAATTCAGTGCTTACTTTCACATCATGGTCACATATATGAAAATAGATACAATTATTTTAATTTCAAAATTTCAATGTAGTATGTAGATTGTTGGTTGTGATTCTTGTGAAGATGCCAGCCCCCTTTGTATTTCAATAAGAAATGTATATTCTTGTTGCATCTTTTCATTCAAGATAGTGCTCTCAATGTGAACAATTTGTTGTGACCAAATAACATGGATTTGGATCATTTACAGAAACTCCCATAATTACACACTATGGTGCTAATTGGCTTTCCTAAGTCCAAAAGATTCTTTTTTTATAATTACAATGTAAATGCCATTCAACACATATGCAGGATTGCCGAAAACCTTTGCTGTAGGAAATCTTATCTGTGAAAGAGATGGCTGAAAATTGAATCTTTGGTTGGTGTGCATTAAGTTATTCCTGTATTATTTGTCAGTTGATCATAAAATGGAACCCAGAAACTTTTTCTGTTCCAAATATCCAATATCTGATTCTAGTTTTTAAATTCCCTGAGTATCGCTTCTTTAATCTTCTGTTTAGGAAGTAACTGTACTCAGTAGAATGTACAAACCATATGTCTTACTAACAAACCACACTCCTAAGTAAACCTCAGGGGATTCACCCCCCGATAAAAAATTATAAAGTGGCTACTCTGTTTAGTCTACCTTCCCTGATGCTAGGAGTGTATCCGTTTGACCAGAAAAAGAAAAGAACTTGAAAGAGGAAGCTTTGAGCATTCGCCCTGGGGTGCAGAAGGGTGTATACCCAAATTTGAAGTCAAGGCTCTGTCAAAGGAAAATTTTCCAAATGCACGGTCTGTTTCCCATATTATGAGATGGCAGAGGCAGCTCGACGATTTGATGTGAGACACTAGCTCAGGCATTGGGTAAATACTTGCTTTCCCATCTGAGCTTATTCTTGAGGATAGGACTTGGGTTGGTTCTAAAATAATGTTAGAGAAAAGGAAATTAAAGGTTGGCTTCAAAAATCTGTTCTTTTCTTATTATGGATCAGCAGCAGTCTGGTTTGGTACTGACTAAGACTGATTTAAGGTTATATTTCTAAAGAATTGTAGTAAACAAGTTTGACTGTTTATATCACAACAATAATATGAAGGACAATTTAGCCAGTTGAGTCGTATTCTCCCTGAAGAGCATGTGTCTCTATTTTTTCCCCTTGAAGAATTCACTGACCGAGCCCCCAGTTGTTGGATGTTCTCAATATAGGCTCATAGTTTTTATCTGGGTTTTGTGTTGATGAACTTAAGTTACCTATTGAACTGCGGATAAGTATATGAAGTTTTGGCATGCCTTTTTATTGCTAGTCATGTATTTATGTACTCCTGCTGTACGAATTTTGTTGGCTTTGGTAGAGAATATTGAGAAGGTTATTTTAGTCTTAAAATGGAAAGTGCCTCTATAGCATCTTGCCTTCTCTAGAGTCCAATGTTAAGACTTAAGACCTTAACCAACTAGCCCTTTGTTTTGCATTTTGTTATAATTTGTTTTCCCAGGTGAGGGAAACACTGATGTAGCTGTTGTATGCATGGAAACATAACGTATTCCGTTCTTAAATCTTAAGTGAATTCTTGTCTTTCCCCCTTACGCTTTTGGCTACTATATTTTGTGCATTTTTCTTATATGCATGCTATCAACTTCTAAAGCAGGATTGAGATATTAATTTTAGTAATTCATTGCTTTGGTCAGGGTTTGCAGCGTTATTGTACAGAGCACAGGATTAAGCTTTCAAAGGTCAATCCCCTTCTATCATTGACTCACTATGAACACAGAAGCTCATGGTCAGAGTTTTAAAACTGACTTTGCAAATAGGCTATAACCTAACACGTTGTAGTGGGAAAATTTAATGTCACTGAATGTTTGATGCTTGAAAGTCACTATTGTATACTAGTATGACAACTGTACATTGCAATCTTTTATGCTAGATATTGTGAAAATTGTTGCTCTAATGGTGCATTTTTTCTCAGATAGATCACATATTTCTGTCTCGAGTCTGCTCAGAAACTGCTGGAGGACTTCCAGGTGTCCATTTTTGCTCCTATTAGTACTCAATGCATGAAGCACAAGCTATATGCTGTTTCTTAGATGAAATAATTGAATCTAAGATAATGTTTGTGACGTAGAGGATGATTAGAGGCTCATAAGATGAATGTTGTTTATGCAGGTCTTTTGTTGACTTTGGCTGGAATAGGGGAAGAAGGAATATGTGTATGTATCATCTTCTGTTGGTAGATTTGTTCCATTGAAATGAAGCTTGTGAGTCTTATAGAATGTTACTTCTGTTATTGACATGAAGGTCAACATGTGGGGCCCTTCAAATCTCAGGCAATTGGTTGCGGCAATGAAGGCTTTCATTCCAAATGCTGCCATGGTCCACACTCGTAGCTTTGGTCCCTTGCAGGACCCTGATAAAGCAGTGTCTGATTTGTCAAAATTTTCAGGACCCATTTTACTTATCAATGATGAGGTGGTTAAATTATCAGCTATTCTCTTGCAACCAAACGAGGATAAGGAAAGTATAAACAATGAATCAGAAACAACTATAAAACCTAGAGATCTTTCTGTAGTCTATATTTGTGAGCTACCCGAAATTCAGGGGAAGTTTGATCCTGAAAAGGCTAAGGCACTTGGACTGAGAGCTGGACCAAAGTATCGGGAACTGCAGCAAGGAAAACCAGTGAAATCAGATCATCGTGATATTATGGTAAAGCTGATAAATTCAATATTTACCTTTGCCTCACATTTTTTGTGTAAAGTCCCTTACATATTCATTCTTCACAGGTTCATCCTTCTGACGTGATGGAACCTCCTATTCCTGGACCTATTGTATTTCTTGTTGATTGTCCAACAGCTTCTCATTTACAGAATTTATTGTCAGTGGATTCTCTCAATAAGTTCTACACAGAGTTCTCTGGTAATTTGTCTGAAAATACCAGGGCAGTGGCTTGTGTAATTCATTTAAGTCCATCTTCTGTTGCTAGTAGTCCTGCTTATCAAAATTGGATGAAGAGATTTGGTGATGCCCAGCACATCATGGCTGGACATGAACGGTGTGTTAGTTTTATCTTTTCTTTTTAAGAATTATTCTTACATCTTGGGCTTCTGTTTCTGTCCCTCTACATTTTCTATGGCCTTTTTCCTCCAGGGTTGGTTAACTGTGATGGTGACAGGAAGCTTGTAGTTATGAAATTTATGCTCGTCTTTTGCAGGAAAAATGCTGAAATACCTGTCCTAAAATCAAGTGCTAAGATTGCAGCAAGACTTAATTACTTGTGTCCTCGGTTCTTCCCTGCTCCTGGGTTTTGGTCTCTTGACACAGACGATATTTCATTGAACTCTACTTTTTCAACTAAGGTTTTTTTTTTATTTTTTTTATTTTTTAAAACCTTTTCCATTATCTCAACATGATGGACATTTAATGCAAGAGTAACTGGCTTCTCTTTCTTACAGGACCCTCAAACCACCATTGCTGCTGAGAATCTTCTTAAGGTATGCCTACTGGTTAGGATATTGACAAGGTCAATGGGTATTCAAGCGGTGGGGTGGACCTTGATTGTCTGTTTTCCCTTGTTCCTTTTCATATTATCATCACTGGTATTATCACTTAATATTCAGCGACAAAGACAGGCAACTTCTATGCTGAGGAGCTGTGGCTTACTCCTATTTATTAGAGGAAAAATTGATGCTAATAAGCCTACCTTTTAGTTTACCAATTTTTTCATTTTGGTCCGAACTTTCAATTAACTCAATTTAATCTCACGTTTGTATCCATCTTCTTAAAAAGGAACCGCCGTCATGAAAAAAGACCGGTTAATCAGTTATAACAGGTTAAATTCCCAAGTGGCAGTTTTTTTAATTAAAATAAAAAATCCATGTGGCAGGTTAAGTCTACCAATACCCTTCTCTTCCTATTTTCTTCTTCCCTTTCATCCTCTTTATCTCTTCTCCTCTATCTCTCTCCTGTAACCAAAAAAGAGACGGAGCACAGAGCCCTACATCAACTTTGATTTTGTGTAAACCCATAGCTACCATAAATTCACATCCATGAAAAATTGGATCCAAGGTCCAACTTCAAAGTTCAAAGATTGAATAATGAAAGGGTACTAAACCAATTTTGCTCAAAACAAAAAAAAAAAACAATTTTGTTGGATGTCACTGTGAATGTGGCTGACTATTTTCTTGCCTTTGTCAATTAGGCATCAAACTTAATAACAAAACCAATGTAGGAGCCAGTATATGCCTCTGTTTTCTCATGCCACAGCTAGAGCAGCTCCTCTGCTTCTGCCCACATTTGCCACCAACACCCAGACCTCCTGACAACTGACCCAACCACCAGCACACTGCCCCTTTCTTGCGACTCCTGGTTTCCCTCTGCCCCCCCTCTCTTCAAATCTCTTGCCCCCCCCCCCCCCCCCCCACAAACCCTGCTAGCAGAAGCCACACCCTGGCCGATGACTTTCAATCACCATAGTGGAAATAAAATGTGGGGATTGGAGAGACGTATAAAGGTTTTATTACAGAAGAGAGAAATCGAAGAGGTTATGTGTTTTTCTTTTACCGATGAGAGAGAGAAGGGGTTGGAGTTCCACATAGGCCACGTTGGATTTTCTTGGTTTGTCAACTGGCCAAATAGAATTATAACTTGCTGTATTTGGTCATTTTTCATAAGGGTCCATATTAAGTATATGTAATACAAAAGGTGGGATTATATTGAGTTAATTATAAGTTTGGACCAATATATAAGTTCAGACCAATATGAAATCACTGAAATGTGGGATTAATAGCGTCAATATTATATGCGTAATGCTGTCCTTATTATATAATTCTGTAATTATGATGAGTATTATTGTTAATTTGTGATACAGTTCAATTTGCGTCCATATGCAAACCTCGGTTTGGACAGATCATCAGTCCCTCCTTATACTGGACCCGCTCAAGTTTTAGATGACTTACGCGCCGAAATTTCTGAGATTGACAATACAGTGCAGCAAGTTAGGCAATTGTGGGATAGTCCTGTGGAAGTTAACCGAGAAATTTCATTAGAAAATAACAATTCTGTTGTGGAAGAGCCATGGTTTGATGAGCTTGGTCTGCCCAGTTGTTTGCAAGATATAACCCGAGAGGATATGGAGATTGTCCTTCTGGGCACTGGATCATCCCAGCCTTCCAAGTACCGTAACGTGAGCTCTATCTTCATCAATCTTTTCACAAAAGGGAGTTTGCTTTTTGATTGTGGTGAAGGCACATTGGGTCAGTTGAAGAGAAGGTGTGATTACTTGTCTTCTTTTTCCCTGGCATTTAGAGAATACTTTTTTTTTTAAAAAAAATCTGACATTACTTTACTTGTCTGACATTCTTTTGCTCCCTCTTGAGCAGATTTGGTATAGAAGGTGCAGATAATGCTGTGAGAAATTTGAGGTGCATATGGATTTCTCATATTCATGCTGACCATCATACAGGACTAGCAAGAATTCTTGCTCTACGTCGTGATTTATTGAAAGGAGTTCCTCATGAACCTTTGTTGGTTGTGGGCCCAGGACAGCTGATGAGATTTCTAAATGCATATCAAAAACTTGAAGAGCTAGATATGCAATTTCTTGATTGCAGGCATACAACTCAAGCCTCTTGGGATGCCTTTGCCAGTTCTCTCAACTCAGATCTAGGGTCATCATCTCCTACTAATTCTGGAAGTAATGTTGATTCTACACTCTTTATTAAGGGAAGCCCAATGCAGAGCTATTGGAAGAGACCTAGTAGCCCAGTTGGAAATGCTGATTCCATGGAGAGACTTTCACACTTGAGGAAAGTGCTGCAAGATGCGGGGCTAGAGACTTTGATAAGTTTCCCTGTTGTGCACTGCCCACAAGCTTTTGGCATTGTCCTGAAGGCAGGTGACAGAATCAACAATGTTGGTGAAGTGATACCAGGATGGAAAGTGGTGTACTCTGGGGACACAAGGCCTTGTAAGGAGCTGATAGAAGCATCTCATGGTGCGACTGTCCTAATACATGAGGTAGATCTATAATAAAATTGCAGTTCATTCTGTCATTTTACTTGGAATGTGTTTGCTTATTTAATCAGTTGGGATTTAGTCCAGTATAGTCTAAAGCCTAGCATCATGAATGGTATAGCCCCATTGGAAAGGACAGATCTTATTGCGCTTGGTGTTAACCAGTTTGATATTCTTAGCTTCATTTTGAGGCTGTTTGCTAAAAGTAGCTGAAAGATGGTAAATTGAAAAGCTTCTAGCTCAGATGAAAAGTTATTTGAATTTGTCGGACATGGTAGCCAGATTTGGATTTCAGTAAAGTTGGATCAAAACATTTCAGCTTATTAATACTTAAGTTAGTTGAGGCTTCTTATCATCCCCACTCATTTTCTGATTATTTAAGGATTTTTTACCCCTAGGAAAAACGAATGATCATTTTTCATTCTGATAGGAGTACAAAGATTTAAGAAATTGACAAACTGACAAAGTGTGCTTTATGCAGGCAACCTTTGAGGACGCCTTGATGGATGAGGCTGTGGCTAGAAACCATAGCACTACAAAAGAAGCCATTGAAGTGGGTGAAGCAGCTGGCGTATATCGCATAATTCTTACACACTTCAGCCAACGGTACCCAAAGATTCCTGTGTTTGAAGATGCCCACATGCATAATACGTGTATAGGCTTTGACATGATGAGCATCAACATGGCCGACTTGCCTGTTCTTCCTAGGATTCTTCCTCACCTCAGACTTCTCTTCAGAACTGAAATGGGTGTTGATGAAGCAGATGATCTTCTTCCTGAGGCAGTCAGTGCAGCTTCTTAGTCGCATTTTTTTGTTCTTCCGACAATGTCTTGCTGACGTAAAAGAAGAGAGGGGGAGGGGGGGGGGTGTTGGGGGAACCTTATTAGTTTGCTAATTTTACATTGCCCATAACTTGTAAATTTTTCCACAAATTGTACAGCTTATTTTTGCTGTGGGATATTAGTATGTGCTACCATTTGTGCTAGAGTTATAAACTAGGAAAGGCTATTTGTCTTGGTAGAATTCCGCAAGACCAGGAATGGATTGGAATCTTCACACAAAGCTTGTAATAGACCAATACTCTGGTGCCTTTTCTCCTGCTGCGATAATAACCGAATAACACAATGATCATTAGTCAGTGCATTCATCTTTCAACATGTAGGACATAGGTATACAACTCCAGTGTCGTATGTTAGTATTGTGCACAGAGGGGTATGAAGACTATGAAGCGTAATGTCATGTTCATGTAGATTGAAGTATTATCCTCTATATAACTCATGACTTGTTCGGTCATTTTATAGGCAGTTATAATGTCTATAATAATAATTACAAGTTTATAAAGTAGGGTTTATATAAGAAGTATAATATTGTAGGATATAATCCATGATGTTTGTCTACCCTTTCCTTCATAAATTTTCATTAATATTGGTAATGCTAATTGCCAATATATATTCGCATAGAAAAGTACTTTATTACGAAAATTTGTATGAAACCTTCCACGGATTTTTATACCCTATCAAATTATGAACACTTGCATCCTAAGGTAACTTACCTTGTGAAGACTGAGGGGATGCTTGGCTTCTGAACCATATAAATGTGTGCATAGAGTCTGGAACAGCTGCAGAATCTCACTGATAGCCTTTCTCCTCTCATCCATGCTAACAAGCAACATCTTATTCATGTTTTCGGCTTCTTGTTCAAGTACGTCCAGTCTGTTATTCAGGATTTCCACAGGTGCTACAATATTTCTATTGCTGCCACTGCTACTACAACCTTCAGTACTCGTAAGAAAATTCGAGGAAGATTTTTCATCCATTATTGAGGACCCTGTTGTTGATTCATGCTACCACCTCTCTTTAATTCTTGTTTAGGAGAAACAACCGAGAGTCGGAGAAAGCGTGATACAAGAATCCAGGAAGTAAAAAAGCGGTGGTCTAAGGTAGATGTTACTAGAACTGCACCGCATATGATCAGAGGAATATTGTCTATATGCTAATTTGAAAGCTGCAAGCATTTGCGACTCTGTTTGCTGGCTGGCACCTTCACCTACTTGAGAAGGTGCAAAATTTGGCTGTATTTCAGCAGAAGTTTTGGCTGTATTTGATATGTGAAATAACAAAAGCTTTGAAATTTTACCCTTCTAAAGTTTTAACCAGTACTTAACCAAATTTTTCCTCAATAATTGAAAAAGTAAATCTTCAAGATAAGATTAAGTATCCATACAACTATACAAACCCTATATCAGCTATCTGATCAATTGTCCTCGAAAAAAATATGAAAAAAGAGAAGATTGGCTAAATTGGCCAAGCACATGTACTTGAACCCATAATGCAGCCATATGAGGTAAAACTTCTTTGAAGGCAAAGAAAAGGTAATATTGCAACCCTTGGAATAAATAGACGTGTCTATGTATAATCGATACATCAGATAAGATAACCTAAAGACGGAATTTGTTGAATGTGCATGTACCCCAGTGTATGCTATGGAGATACTGCCCTGAAGGCTGTTAGCTAAAAACTAATGATGCGTTTCACACTAGAAAAAAGAAATTGACAGCTTCACAATAACTTTTGTTTCTAAAAAAAAGAAGAAAAAAAAAAATCTAAAACCCAATTCAACGAAGCAACTAATCAGAAACACAGACTGGTTGCTTATCCGTTTGCTGTTGCATGATGAAGTGTTTCCATATCAATATACAGTTCACAGTTGTTCCACAACACATTCCAGCAATATCTGTTTCAGATGATTAATAAGTGCTTTCTTTCCAGTGCATGTTTAATCAACAGGAATCTCTACATCCATCTTCATGTCCGAATTTGCAAAAATCTGAGTATGACCAGAAAATTGTCAAGTTTGGATAAAGAACCGTGCAAAGAGGTTTAAGAGGCACAATCACACAGAATTCAGTAGCAAATAGATGCTGTCCACAGAATTCACTGAAGACAGTCCACGTGGTGCAAAGACACATGAGCTCCTATAATCTATACAAGGGTTTTTACAAATATACTGAACAAAATCAGCATAGAGTAACTCAAAAATATATTCTAAAGTTGCAGCAAAAGCTGCTCAAGTGTGACATCAAATACAAAAACTTCTATGTCATCAGCACAAACATTTAATATTGATATTAACAGTAACACTTAAATTTCAAATTTCCAACTATTCTATATTTCCTTCCAAGCAATCACTTTGCAGCTCCCACCTGTTTTCATTTTACATGAGCAAACATGGGGAGATACCATTACAGGGAGATACATCAACTTTGCATTGCTTGGTGTTTGGAATGTTCAGCACTATTCAAGACAAACACTAGGTGTCGGAGAGGAAGTTGAACTTCCTGACTCAAGATAACAGAGGATGCATATTTAGAATGCATTTTGTCAAGTTTCAGAGTTCATATTCAACAGTAATCAGTAGAACTTATCATGGACAGGAAAGGATCAAACATAATTACTTGAAAAAAACTTCATTTGTCAGCTCTTGGAAGGATTATCCAATAAAAAATATCTGTGAAAAGAAGCTTCCTACTTTTAGAGGTTAAAGCTGCCCTAACACTTTGTTTGGATTGAGAGAATTGGAAGGAAAGGAAGAGAAGAGAATAGAAGGGAATCATCCTCCTTTCTTTGGATATCTTTTGATAGGAGAGAAGGTAAGGGAAATGGAAGGATTCATTTTCCCTCCCTTTTTAATAAACCCAATCCTTCCAATGTTGGAAAGATATGGAGGGAAAATGTAACCTTACCTTCTCCCTCCCCTTCCATTCCTCCCCCTTCTTTCTTCTTCCCTCCCTTCCCTTTCTCTTTCACTTTGCTATCCAAACAAACCGTAAAAGAATAGATGCCTACAATGTCAAGGATGATAGAGAGGCAACATAGCTTAAACTGAAAACAGCATGGGGCTAACCAGCTAAATCATGGTAAGAAAGAACATAACAAAGGTAGGCCTATACATTATGAGAAGACTAATTTTTATAGCTTAATCAGCACAAAACTCTGTAAATAGCAAGCCATCATGGAGTTTTTATGGTTTCTCTTATTTTTGGCAATCTATTTTTGACATTAAAAAATAGAAGATCATGGAGGCTGTCATGAATAACCCTAGATGTTGCCGTATACCAATTAAAAAAATGATTATCTGATCAGCAACTCAAAAAAATTATTATCACCTTGAAGCACACTAGAGATGACATATCAATTCACGAGTTATTATGATATGATGTGGAATTGGGGATACATGAAATATAATATAGAGGCAACTTTGAGATGAGAAACAGCAATAAAGCTGAACTAACAAATCGTTGTCTCAGATTTATATGTTTGAATGATACCTTCACAAAATCATCCAGCATCAAATAAGACTCCCTTGTGTAGCCAGCTTCCTGCAATAATTGCGTCAACACTGCCTATGGCACAGAACACAAACAATTAGAGACAGAATGATGCTGCACTTACACATTCCACTTACACACGCATAGCATAGCCCACATACACGAAGCTTATACAAAGGGATAAAATCATAATATAGAGTCCAAGAGATTATCTTTTTGACAAAGAGTCCAAGAGATTATCAGCCATATGCTATATAAGAAAAATTTATATTATAAGAGTGACCATGAATGATGCAGCAAATAGTTTTTTTTTCATTCCACAATATTATCACAACTGGTGAAACAAGAATAACACACTTTTCATTTTTGAGTCTTGTTAAAAATAAATAAATAAATATTCTGGCTTAATAAATATTTAAATCTATGGAAATTTGACCATGTAGTATAAATGCATCAGATGGACATCTATTCTGGCACAAAATGCCATACACACACAGCTCATTTAACATTGACAATGTCAAAGATGGCACCAAGTAATGCCTAAGTAAAAAAATGAGGCTAATAATAGGCACATATTGGGCAGAAGTAAAGCCCATATCAATTAAATGAAGCAGAAACTGCTCTTATTTCTCTTATACTCATATTAGGCAAGAGACGAGGTTAACGCCCATGCTAAAATTAAAGGACCCACCCAATTGCCTCTTTCCTAATTTCAGTGTTGTGATGGATCATGAAGCAGAGCTGTAAATGGTATTCAGCACCTTGAAATTTGAGAGTTGAAGGGAAAACTTTAGGTGCAAAGAAATAGCAAAAATTAATGCTGAAAGGATTATTGCACCTAAATTCTGTGAGCACAAACTGGACAAAACCAAGCAAAGCAGGTTTTGTGCAGAATGACTTCTGAAGTCATTAAATTCTCATGGATGATCCAAAAAGATGGAAAAGCAACAACAATGCTAATATAATTTGTTGTCTGGATTGATGACGTCTTTCTTGTCCTTGTTTAATTGAATCAAAAGCGTTACTATTGAGCAATCTATCAACTAAATCAAATGGCGTAATATAAGCATCTTCTACTTTGATTTGTTGCAAAGCAACAACCAACCTATTCTTTACCCATATTTGTTAAAGTCCTTCCGCCATTACAGACATAATGCAACATTATGAAATCTTTATTTACAAGATAATATTTTTCCTATATTCTGGTGTACTTAGTGCTTGCTCGACATCTTATCACTATCTTGTGAGAGAAAGAGAGAGGGGGGGGGGGGGGGGGGGGGGTTACCCTACTCAACTAATGTCATTCATCAGCGGCTTTTTAAATACTAGGGCGGCTAACGCGCTTGTTACCCATGATCGGGATGTTCTTTCGATTTGGCGTTATGTTATAATTGTAGTTGTTAGTAGCGTTTAACAAACAATTTTTAGGGGTATAAATGTCCACACACTATTTTTAAGAGTAAAAAATATAAATAATTAACAATAATGAAGGAAAATATGTAATTAAACATTTTAGGGGCATAATCGTCTCAACACTACTCATAAAAGTGTGGTCATACTTTTAAAAGGGGTAAATACGTAAATAAACATTTTTAGGGGCCGTCTCAACACTATCCATAAGAGTTTATTCATACTTTTTAAAAGGTAGGGATTTCTACTTAACTACAATGGTCATCATGCAATGGAAAAGTAACTGGTTCAATAAAACAGGAAAAAAGTTCTGTTAAATAATATGTCGTTACTGTAGTCAACTATCTTTAGTAATTTTCACCATTGGAAATTTTACACAGGTCATGACATCTGTACCTAAGCCACATGAGCTCTCTATAAAAAGCAAAGAATGAATGTAGTTGTGAAACTGTCCATACCTCTCTTTGCTCAGCAGTCATAAATGAACCAGTCATATCACTGAGCACTTCTACAATGTCATTGAAAGTCACCTTCCCATTGCCATCCGAATCATAAACCCTGAAAATAACTGCAAAAGAGAAAAGAGAACTTGTTTACTATAGCTACTCACTGAAATTTGGAGCTTACACAAGTGTCATGTAACAAATTGTTATGTTGAAAGGGGCATTAATACAATTACCAGAGGAGAGTTAGATTCATTCCTTTAAAGGAGAAGAGGGAGAGAGAGAATCTACAAAATAATCACACATTAAGATAAGGTGATAGTCACTGATTAACTCAATGACTAATGACCTCAAATACTATAAAGCTGAAATAAATCTAACCATATTCTCAAATACTTAACTACACATCTGTAAACAAAAAGGATTCATCATTCTTTTTACTACTTTTCTTTTACTTCCTCAGTACATTTTAATTGCACCATTTGGGGTCTACAACATCTTATTTCAAAATTTGAGGTCTACTAAGCCACAAATTCTTGGCCTCACAGATGCAAAGTAAACAGAAGCTGGTTCCAGGAAGCAATAATGTTAACTGAGTCTTTGGCTCTTAGCTCTTTCTAAGTTTCTAGATTTATTGTCTAAAATTTATACAAAGGGCGCAAGATTGTTTACCTTAGCCATCCTTTATATGGGTGGAAGCTGTGGTATTCCCTTGGTGTCATTTGGTGTCATTCTAATTATGTATAATATCTTGACGATGAAAATCATTAGTCAACTTAGAAAACCCCTATGATATGTTGCCCCCCCCCCCCCCCAAAAAAAAAAAAAAACCTTCTTCTCAGAAAACAATATTTCAATCCATATGCAATCTTAAAGTAAACAAAACAGTCATACAGCCCATCACTTGCTTAAAATTAACACAATAAAACAGGATAGGCTGTTCAGCTAGCCATCGTATCCGGACTTTATTCCATTTACAAAGATTGAGATAAACTTAAGCAGCGAAACAATCAAAATTATGAAGTAGCACTCTTGCCTACAAAATGAAGATGACAACTAATCGAGATAACCATTAGCAACCCCCGACAGACATAAATTTATCAGATGAAAACTGAATACTTACGGGCAGCTTTCTGCTCAATGCTTGCTTTGGCACTAAATGCAGATAAGAATGCAACAAAATCCTTAAAATTTAAACCATCAACCATCTTCAGCAACCTCTGCATAAAAACACACCACAAATCCATAACATCAATTCGGCTAAAAATCCTAATTTAGTTATTTCATAACAGGCAATAAGAGTTTGATCTCAAAATCTACACACTCAATACCTGAGCTAAAGGGTTCATCGCGAACTCCGGCACAGACATAAACTCATCAGATGAAATAAAACCTTTCGCAGTCCGATCAAGTTGACAAAATCTTTGATACAAAGAAACTATCTCTTGCTGATTGACTATATTAAAACAAAAGCATATATCATATTTCATTGAATCATGACAAAATTTAGCAATCCACAAAATATAATCAAAATAAACCTCATACATAATTTATTGCAGTGTTCTTGAACTTCTTCAATATCATATTGGGTAAGCGTCGATGGAGCATTACCCATTTGCTTCCTTCTCAATCTGTGATGATTAATTAAGCAAATAATTAAAAATAAAAATAAAACCCACTAATTATCATCGAAAAATTCACAAGAAATTCTTAAAGTTGAATAATCAGAAATTAATAGAAACCCTTCAATTAAAACCCATGAAATGAAAATCGAGATTTACTAAAAACAGCAATTCCTCAGGATTGTATCAATAAAAAATGTCGTTGAAATTGAGGTAAAATGAACTTAACCAATATTTTACAGAATTGGGACTTTGTAGAGAAGAATTGTAATCAAAAGCTTCTATTTTGGAGAAATCGAGAGGTACTCTGATATTTGTTGATTGGAAATTTTTGTGGGATGATACCAAAATTGCTGGGAAATTCGTTGATGAAAGTTGTAGGTGAAATTTGTATGATGAAGTTTGAGGGTGATTTACCTGTATCTCAATGCAGTTGACTGAGTGTGCAACCGTGAAAAAGATTACAGAAACGCCTGGTACTAGTTTCCCACCACCAGTCTACCCTTCTACACACCAACGCCTCCTAAAGATTACGGTCGATTGCACTCATCGTCGATTTACTTGTACCAAGGAAGGGTATGATTTTAACTTTTAAGGGCCACCGTAATTTTGTTTACGAGTATGAACTAATCTAAACTTTTTTTTTTCTTTTTTCTTTTTTTTTACAATGAGTATTAATAAAGAAAAACTGAAAACAAAGACAACCAACAAACTAGATTAAGCAAAAACACTTGCGAGCAAACTTTATCCGAGTCAAGTCGGAGTACTTGAAGTCCACACTAGGCCCGCGATCACGCTTTGCACCTACACGAACTACCGACAACCTGCAGATGATTTAAGTCGAACCGTCAAAGAATTTATTTTCCTAAACCGTGGATGAGAAATAGACTGTTGTCGACGAACTGGTTGACTCGAAGACTTGGCACCTGAATGCAAAGAGGAAAACTTAAAACTGAAATCACTAACTTCTCCCACCAACTCCTGTAAATCCATCTCTTCCATATGACTTTCAACGTCAGAAAAAACAGTCATGCACTCTGAACTAATCTGAACTTATTTTATCTTATATGATTTGATTTGAATTTATAGTCCTTTTTAGCTAGTTAATATTATATATGAAAGTTGTTTTTTCAACATTAAGCGATAAATCATGATCACAAAATCTTATATGTAGCTGGTCATACGGTGTGATAAATGTTATGGGGGTTACTCGTTCAGCTTTACAGGGGTTACTCGTTCAGTGCTATAGTGGTTACTTAGGGGTTACTCGGTCACTATTACGGGGGTTATTTATTCAGTGTTATAGGAGTTACTTTATTCTTTTATAAGTGCTCACATGATGGGGTCAGCCGCACACAAGACGCACTGAAACATGATTTGCAATAATACTAAATATTTTCTTTCTAAAAATAAAAAACCCAAATATTTAGCATAAAAACACGAGAAAATACAAGTTTATCACCTTGAAGAGGCAAAATATTTAGCTACACCCAATTGTTGATAAATTATTACTAAAATGTCATGTTGACTAGTCTTTACGATTTTATTACTTATAAATGAAATTTATTTAAGTGGGGCTCTTTCTTTAAAAGACATGTACACCAATTGATATACAACAATCTATAGATTAAGTGGGTTCAAGAAAGTCAAAGTCAAAGTCAAATAATTAAGGTTATAAATCTATGCTCAGATAAGTATTAAGCTACTAATTATCACAATACTTAATCAAATTTCTAAAATTCTACAACTATTATAAGGTTTTCCTTTTTTTTTTTTTTTACAAAACTTACCTTTGATATATAGATTGTTGACTCGTATAGTTGTATACTCGTTGAAATCTACAATTAGAATTAGAATGCAATTAAAATAAATCAATACAAGGTATTTAATTTCAAAAAAATACTTGCAGGTTGCCGCACTCATAGCTCAGGGTACAACACAAGAAGGGGAAATTGAAATTGTTAGATAAAATTGCAAAAGGGAAAAATTGTGTCAAGTTGTGTATCTATTGATTTGATGTAAAGAGTTAAAATTTATGGGTAATTGGAAAAAATACTAAATACTACGTATTTCATAAGTTTACTTAGGTTTTTGGGAAATTTTCATTGGTACACTCGTGGTTTTGACTTTTCCCATTGATACACTCCAAAATTTTTGCCTTTTCATCGGTACACCCATGGTTTAGTCTTTTTCCCAACTGTGACTAACACCGTTAAAAAGTATTTCATTAAGTTAAAATAATTAAGGAAAAGACTATAATACCCCTTTTAAATATCTAATGTCTCAATTTGCGTGTCGAAAATTGTTCGGTTAAAGTTTTGGAAGTCATGTTAGTCTTTAAGGATCCAAACCTCGAAATTAGCAAAAAAAAAATAACGCAAATGTCTCATGTGCATGTCAAAAAAGTCTTGGTTTACGTGCTATTATTTTTTTGTGATAGTCATTGTTCGATTAATGTTTTAGGGGTCATTTTGACCCTTTAAGGGTCTAAATCGAACTCGAAATTGTCAAAAAATTAACGAAAATGTCTCGTTTTGCGTGTCATGACAAAACAAAAAAGAAATATCATTACGTGCGAAATGAGATATTTTTGTTAGTTTTTGACAATTTCGAGTTTGATTTAGACCCATAAAGGGTCAAAATGACTCCTAAAACCTTAACCGAACAATTATTATCACAAAAAAGTAATGGCACGCAAATCGAGACATTTTTTGACACGCATATGAGACGTTTGCGTTTTTTTTTTGCTAATTTCGAGGTTAATTTGGATCCTTAACAATTAGGACTCCCAAAACTTTAATTGAACAATTTTCGACACGCAAATCGAGATATTAGATGTTTAAAAGGGGTATTATAGTCTTTTCCTTAATAATTTTAACTTAATGAAATACTTTTTAACGGTGTTAGTCACGGTTGGGAAAAAGACCAAACCATAGGTGTACCGATGGGAAGACAAAAATTTTGGAGTGTATCAATGGGAAAAGTCAAAACCACGGGTGTACCAATGGGAATTTCCCTAGGTTTTTTTATACTTTCCCTTTTTTTTTTTTTTTTTTTTTAGTGGGTTCAATGTACTATGGACTTATTCTCTTCGGCTTAAGTTTAGTTAAATTCAGTTCCTAATTTCCTTCTCTCATAAACAATTTAGTTCAGTTCAATAAATCAGAAGAAGTCTAAGTTTTACGGTATATTTTTTTCTTTGCCTAATAATAAATTGACACCTGTACAGAGTTTTAGAAATCCAAGCGGGGTCATTTGACCCCCCACTCTCTACTACATAAATCCGCCAATCAGCTTGCATCTTCTTATAATACTCGTACTCACTAGTCACTTCAAAAGAATGCAAGACTATTCACTAAACCATCATGTAGCTATTTCACATACAAGCATACAACCCCAAATGAGACTATTCAATTTGTAGCCATTTCAATCCAATCAAGCTCAGCTTGACGCAAGGGTAATGACTAAAACTTCTAACTTTGATATTAGAGGTTCAATATCTAGTGCCAAATTGCCAATGTACCATGGAATACATGTACATTGGAAACAAAGTTGAGATTAACAATCATTAATTAACAAAAATAATCACAGCTTAGCTAAATAGAAGGCTCGTTTATAGCAATCATAAGCCGGCCACTTCGGGTCAGATCAACTTCTGGTAGTTTATATTACGGGGTATAGGATGGATGTGTGTCTGTCAACGGTGTAAGGGTATGTTGGTAAATTCCTTTACTAATTGTTGGTACATTGATAAATTATACTCCCTCCGTCCCTAAATTACATTCTTGTTTGGAAATTTACACGGGAATTAAGGAGGAAAGAATAAGACAAATAATAATAATTAGATAATGTAATGGGAAGTACAAAACATTAAATAATATTTTCGAATAAAACAAAGATAGATTAGTGATTACTCATGACATGTCATCAATCCTTTGAAAAAAAAAGATCAAACACATGCTCCTAATTGAAAATTTTTAACCAATCATATTCATTGTAATTTGACACAAGGATTCTGAAAAATTAAAGGCTGAAAAAGTACATTAGCCAACCAAACATTAAAAGTGGAATGTAAATACATTAATTATACATTAAAAGTACAACTGAAAAAGAGAGTGTATTTGGGATATTTTTTTTAAAAAAAAAAAACTTACTAAAAAATAGAAAGGTGGAATGTAATTTTGGAATACCCAAAATAGAAAGGAGGAATGTAATTTAGGGACGGAGGAAGTACCAAATTGCAATTCATCTAGGCCCTGTTCTTTTGAGCTTCTGGGCAGAGCAGATTTCAGCAGAGCAGAGCAGAGCAGAGCAAAGTAGAGCCGAGCAGAGCAGAGCAGATTTCATTAATATTATTATTATTATTACTAATATTATTATAATTACTAATATTATTATTACTATTACTATTATTATTATTATTATTATTATTATTATTATTATTATTATTATTACTACAATTATTATTATTACTACTGCTGCTGCTGCTGCTGCTACTACTACTACTACTACTACTACTATAATCATTAAATTTTATTATTAAATATTAATTATAATTAATAATATTTATATTATTAAATATTAATTATATTATTATTATTAATATTATTATTATCAAATATTAATTATGTTATTATTAATATTATTATTAAATATTAATTATATTATTATTAATATTATTATAATTAAATATTAATGTTTAATAATATTATTATTATTAAATATTATATATTATTATTATTAAATATTAATTATTTATTATTATTATTAAATATTAATTATTATTAAATATTATTTATATATTATTATTATTAAATATTTATTATTATTATTAAATATTAAATATTATTTATATATTATTATTATTAAATATTAATTATATATTATTATTATTAAATATTTATTATTATTATTAAATATTATTTATTTATTATTATTAAATATTAATTATTATTATCATTAAGTATTAATTATTTATTATTATTATTATTAAATATACATTATTATTATAATAATTCAATATTAAGTATTAATTTTAAGCAGAGCAGAGCAGATTGAAGCAGAGCAAAGCAGATTTCAGCAGAGCAGAGCAAAGCAGAGCAGATTTCAACAGAGCAAAGCAGCTCTAAAGAACGGGGCCCTACTTTGTTTTGGTTTGTTTACTTTTATCGAGGGAGTATGTATGGTTGAATTGCATCGATTTCGCAGGAACGCAGCTGAGTGGAAAACCTCCAAAAACATCAACCACCGTACCCCTTACCCCAACTCCTCCGCTTTCTTTCCCTGCAAATTTTCTCTCTCCTCGCTTTTCTATCGTCCAAAATTTCAAGCAATTTTATCACAACTCAAGATCATCTTAATCAAGTCACTTTTCATTCAATTCTCCCTATTTCTACACTTGGGTCAATCTCCAATTTTTCTGGGTATCATCAATTTCTCTCTCTTCCCCCCTAATCTGATCACTCTTTTCTTCCCAAAAAAAGAAATTTAACCAATTTCAATCTTTTTTCTTTGTGGGTCCGTTGATTTTGAGAAATTTAAGTCAAAATTCGAACTGGGTGTTTGCAAATTTTGGATTTTTCTTGTTAATTTGGTGTTTTTAGGGTTGATTGAAGAATTAAAAGAGGGGAAGAAGAAGATGGATACGAGCAGAAGAGCAGTGGAATCATACTGGAGGTCTCGGATGATCGATGCAGCTACTTCTGATGAAGATAAGGTCACACCTGTTTACAAATTGGAAGAGATTTGTGAGCTCCTAAGATCTTCTCCCTCTGGTATAGTGAAGGAAGTCTCTGAATTTTTGTTAAAAAGGCTTGATCACAAGAACCCTATTGTTAAACAGAAGGTATAATTTATGCATCAATTTTTGTTTGATTGACATTTTGGTAGATCTAGTTGTGTGAAATTGTTTGTTTTAAGTTCATGATGTGTGTTGAACCTTTGTTTTGTTTTGTTTTGATTCTGCTGCTTTTGTCGACGGTACTAGTTTGGTGATTAGTTTTGAACAAAGGGATCATGAAGTAATCTCCAATTTAGAGTTAGAATTAATGATATTAATAATTTAATATTGATGTCATGAATGAGATATTGTATGGTAGATTTTGTTGTATTGCTATTTGGTGATGGTAATTTTATCTGTAATTGATGTATTTATAGGCTTTAAGGCTGATAAAGTATTCAGTTGGGAAGTCAGGTGCAGAATTCAGGAGAGAAATGCAAAGGCATTCAGTGGCTGTGAAACAGCTACTTCATTATAAGGGGAAACCTGATCCTCTGAAAGGAGATGCTTTGAACAAAGCTGTGAGGGAAACAGCTCAAGATGCTCTTTCGGCCATATTTTCGACAGATGACAACAAACCGGCTGCTGCGAGTGAGGTAACCCATAAGAGAATGGAAGGTTTTGGGAATACGAATTATGTGATGCCACCAGAAGAGAAGAAGTCATTTATTAGTGAGGTGGTTGGTATTGGAAGTGCTTCCTTAAAGCAAGGACTGAGTACCTTGGCTCAGGCGCATTCTCAGTCGTTCAAAAAGAATGATACTGGCAGTTATAGGGGTCCGACACTGAATAGGTCATTGACCGTTGAATCGGACCACCCAGACAGGTATGATAAAATGAGTTATCATGGTGGTGGTCAGAGTAGTTCGTCTATTTCAAGGAATGCGACTTCTGGACCTTGGGGACAAGATTCAAGGACTGTTGCCTCAGAAGCGACCAATACGGATTCTAATTCAAGTTATGGTGAGAGTAAGACACGGGAAGAGAGGTTTCTAGAGACAATTGTGACATCTGGTGGTGTGCGGCTGCAACCTACACGTGATGCTTTGCAAGCTTTCTTGGTAGAGGCCTCTAAGATGGATGCATTGGCTTTAAGTCGAGCACTTGAATCGAAACTTCAGTCTCCTAATTGGCAGGTATTTTCTTTATTTTCATGTTTTCGGTCTGGATATTTTTTTTTAAAAAAATTTAATTTTTAATAAAGTATGTATCTTGATTTAGTTAAACATGACACACTTTGTATTTTTTTATGATCTGTTGATCAGGGTTAACCAAACCATCAATATGGTGAAATGGCTCTACGCATCCTCCTTTCTATATATTATTTTTTGTTGGGTGTGGGGGGAGTGGTAAAGGTAGGAATATGAAGCTTTTTTTAGAAATTGCTGGGACAGTTTCCTTTTATCCTTAATTATAAGATGCATTAAGTGGCCTGCTTGAATTTGATGATTATGTTCTGTTATGTGATGTTTTATGCCGTCTGTGGATCATAGTACTACCTGTAATTAATTATGCTCTTGCCAAACACTGTAAACCAGACTCTTGATTCATCTAGCTGTCAATTGTTTCCTCTATTAGTCAAAGACGGATGCATTTTTGTAAAACTAAAAGACAATGAACTGATTTTGAATGGTGAAGGGTAGATTTATGGTTTGATCTCTGAGACGTTATTTTTATGGGTTTTACTATCTTTTTCAGGTTCGAATGAAAGCAGTTTGTGTCCTTGAAGCAATTTTGAGAAAAAAAGATGATGAGAATTTTGCTGTTGTTGCCTATTACTTTACTGAACACGTAGATTTGGTAACCAAATGTTCCGAGTCCCCTCAATCTTCATTGAGAGAGAAGGCAAATAGAGTAAGTCTTTAAATTTCCAAATTATTAGCCATATTTTTTGCTTGACTCGAGATTTTTGCTTTTCCTGTTATTGTTGTTTGTCTTATCATTAATGGCAATTTAGAAAAACCCCAAATGCAAAGATCATTGTCCTTGTTCATTAGATATGTTATGCAATCTCTTTACAACAGTTCACCCTATCGAGCGTCTCCACAAGTGGATGGACTTAACAATCTTTGTTCCTTCTTTAGTCCATTACTCATTAGATAATTCTTTGACTTCATTTTTTATGAGTTCATGTGATTTTTGAAGCACAAAACATCTTTGACTTTGCTGAAAAGGTATAGTGTAAATGTTTTGATGTGCTTATCACTGAACAAAATGCATCTAAAGTGCTTCCTGGAAGTTGAAATGTTTCGGCTTTTCATAATTTCCAACATGCTCTTGGCTCAAAGGAATATAAATCTTTGATTCGAGCTAACCTAGTATCTCACTAGAAATTTCTCCCTCTCTGACTCTATGGCCCTTGCCTAGCACATCTGCCATTATTGCTCTCTCAGTGGTTAGAGTCTGTAGACAGTCTGGGCTTTATATGAATACTGAACCATTGGGATTCTATTTAAGAAGTCAACAATGGGCCAGGGGCAATAGGTATAATCGTAGTGTTTATTTATGGGCTATGGGCAACAACTTTTATATTTTATTCTATTCAATGATTCCCTGTTTCCTAGCTTTGCTGTTTCCCCATTCTCGTTCCTGTTATCATTCTTGTTCTTGCTCTCTAATCTGTGCTACATATTTTAGGTATCATTCCTGTCCCTGAATACACTTTGCACTTTTCTTTTTCTTCGGTTCTAGAATACTCTTTATAGTCCTAACACACTCCATTTTAGAAATGATCCCACTAAAAAAAAAAAAAAAAAAAAAATCCACACCCTCATTCATTCAATAATCAAATATACTTTTTCAGATCAAATAACAATCGATAGCCACACAACAACTTATTGTCTAAAGCTTTGTCATGATTAGTGTCAAAAGTATTATGGGAAAGAGGGAGTGTATAATTTTAGTGAAATAAATAGATTACAAACTTTAATCATGTGTATGAGAGTTAACCATAAAGTACTTTATCGAGCTTGCAGGCTTGCCAGGAGCATTAATTTTTTTATTTTTTTATTTTTTTACTGGCAATAAGTGTTCTTTTTTTTTTTTTTTTTTTCTTCTTTTTTTTTTTCCCACTTGGTTGGTTATGTGGATGCTACTGGATCTTGAATTGTATCAAGGGACAATGTTATCATCTTTACATTCCAGATGGCTATATTGAGCATTCTTAAGCACGCAAGACAATTATTGCATATTACCATTGATTAATGGAACTCCTAGGATTCATTGTAAGTTTGTAGTAACTCTATACTTTAGTGTAAGCAATTCTAAAATGGGGAAACATCCAGCATTTGATAAATATTAAGAAACTCAGAGGGGGAACATTAAGCAATTTATCAAGAGAACATGTACTGAGTTGGATTTTGACATGCTATTTATTTTTATTTTTAATTTTTTTTTTAGGTAGTAAGAAATATATTTATAAGGCAAAAAGCTGTACAAAGACAATGGGGCATACCCCTGAGGCTTAGATCCAACAAGGCCTAAGAGCACCAAGCAACAACTACAAACCAGCACCTACATTACATTCCTATTTTGAGCCTATGAAACCATTTACAATCCTTTACAAGCCATTTTCTATCAATTAATCTCTTTACCCTCCAAACTATATCTGTTTTAATCTTCTTTGCTACACCTTCAGGTCGACACACTGCCTTTTGCCAGAAAGCTACATTCCTGGCATGCCATATATGATAGACTAATGCAGCCAGAATTGCATAGCCTACCTGCCTCTGTTTTCCAGCTTTAAAGCTCTTGCCCCAAATTTTCCAAGCTCTCTGAATTCCTGCAGCAGGGAAGCTGGTCATTCCCAGCCATTGCAGTATGTATTGTAAGCAAAGCCTGGTGTAAGAACGGCTGAAAAACAAATGTGTTTCTGTCTCTCTTTCATTTCCACACAGCAAGCAGATCTCCTCATCACAGATTCCAAATTTATGCAGCTTGGCTCTTGCTCTCAGTCTTTCATGGATAGCAATCCATGCGATAAAAGAGTGTTTTGGAACATTCAACTTGTTCCAAACCCACTTTGTCCAGTGGCATCTAGTTTGCTCACCTTCTCTCAGCCATTTGTAGCAATTTGCAATCAAGTATTTGCCACTTTCCCAGTTGTTCTGCTCAAAATCAGCTTTCAATCTATCCTTAACCCTGCATAACATCTTCCATCCCCAACTAGCATTGGTGGGAGCATTGTTGACTTGCTATTGCCGCTTGAGCAATAGAGAACAAATTATTTGAGGAAAATGAGAAAGAAGCAGGGTTGAAGGTGATGGTTAAATGACAAGATTAATGTTTGAAAAATAGCCCATCAATGGTGGATTCTGAGAAATCTAATAGATTAGAGAAATAGAAAGAGGGGAAAAAATGAGAGGATTTAATGAATTAAGGAGCAGTTAGAGTGGGAAGAAAGCCTCATCATTGATGACCATCTTCCCATCAATGGTGTAAAGAAATGGTAGAGATTGAAGTTGTGGGGTTAGACTTAGAGTTGTATATTGAGAGAGAATTGGGACTGGGAAATGACAGCTGTTTGAAGATAATTTGAAATTCTTGGTGATGGCCCTTCAGCCATTCTAATGACTGCATAGTATTCATCCAATTCCGGAACATATTTTGATATGGATTTCCAAACAGGTTATTTGTGTCTCTGTCTCTGTTCCTTGAGAAAATATAGGGATTAGGGTCTTCTTGTACTACTTGGATATCATACTTGACCTCTGCTAGACTCATTTCCTCCTTTTGTTCACCTCTATGATCCTGTCTCCACAGCTTGTACATACATACAAAAGTCATATTTTTTTTCTCCAACTTGAGCTCTCAACTTCTCATTCACTTGGATTTTATTGCAACTATCATCAAAGACCCAGCCTTATTTCATCCTTGTTAAATACCTGATCTACCATATCATTGACACGTGATTAAAAGAAGAGAAATTAGGGAAAAAAGCTCACATACTTTTCACTCAAGTAATGCTCAACATCCAGATTCCAGATCAGCTGAACTAAGTTCCCTTAATGGGTTTTTTTTTTCCCTTTCCTGATTCAGGGATATTGCTGTCGCTTTTACCTTGGAATTTAACTGGAGCAAGGGAGGAGAGGGCATGAATGAAATGTGGTTCTTGTGCATATTGATATTCGATTGTCGTTGTGTTAAATGGTTCTTATTGGTTTAAAACTAGAATTTCCATAGTATATTGAAATTCACAATTGGGGGTTCCTTTGCATTGGACTGTCCAATATAAACCTATTATGTCACCTGGAAATTTGAAACAGAACATATCAACCAAACACCTAAAATGTGAAGAATCAAGAACCAGTTCTGATATCCCAACTGCCTTGCCCCCCCCCCCCCCCCCCCCCCCCCCTCTTTCCTTTCCTTTTCCTGAAATACACGAAAACAAAAGCTTAAATAAGCTTATGTACATCAGTACTTGTTTATGTTTTTGGTATACTCCTTTTTTTCAGTATGTTCCAAATTTATGTTCAGAAATTTATACGTTCAATATTCATGCATTTGATGTCTGATTAAATTCATGAAATTATAGGTCTTAAGTCTCATTGGTGGAGAGAAGACTGGAAACTCTTCAGAAAAGCCTACAAAAATTGAGAGAACAGTGGTTGAGATGCCTGACCTGATAGATACGGGGTATGGTGATTTGCTTGGAGAAGAGCCCAAGGAAAGCCAAGATGAGCAATTTGTTGCAAGCAAGCCATTGTCATCCTCTCTCTTTATTGATGATTTATTTGGGGATAGTAGAGGTAACGATTTGAGTAAGAGTGACCTAAGAACTGACGATGATCCATTTGCTGATGTCTCTTTTCATACGGGTGAGGACAAAGACCAGGGAAGCGACCTCTTTGCTGGCATGACTGTTGGAGAAACTTCTAGTACTGTTGAAGCACCAAGGAATGGTGGTCCTGATCTTTTTGATATATTTGGGTCCTCGGAACCTCTGCAGAGTCAAGGGAGTCACACAGACAACGTTAACAACCTAATGGCAGGCTTATCCATTAGTGGAAATGGCTCAGTGACAAATGAGAAAACAATGTACCCCACAGCATTTGCTGAATCAACATTTCCCGGTTCAAATTTGAATCCTGCTTCCCAAGGGCTAAATGATTCTCTTAGCAGTGGGTTTGATCCCCTGAAAGCTACCGCTAATGCAAATACCCTTCCTATGGGATCTATCCCATACAATATGCCTCCTGGAATGTTATATAATCAGTTTTATCCTGCAGCTCAAGTTAATTATGGTGCAATGGGTGGGTTTCTTGCTCAGCAGCAGTTTATGGCAGCTATGGCCAACTTACAGTCTATAGGTAACATGAATCCCAATAATCTTGCTGGTGGTAATTTGGCTGGAACATTGGGAGGAGATGCTTCTGCTCTTCCTGATATATTCAACGCAAACATGCCTGCTCAAGCACCTACTGTCATAATGAATGCTCCGAAAGAAGAGACAAAAGCGTTTGATTTCATCACGGTAAGAATAGTTTTATTTTGTTTTTATATGCAATAATTATTTTTTTCTTGTTGTGCTTTGGTTTCTACCTTTTACCCCTGTTTCTGTGTATACCTCTTTTTGAAGATTCTGTGTGTTTATTCTACATTTTTCATCCTCTGAAGATCAGCAGAATTCATCCTTTTGGATGATGAGAGGTGAGAAAGAGTTGGGTAGTTATGCCCAACATCTATTGTATATTCTGCCATTTGGTTTACCTCCCAAAAAACAGAGATGGATGAAAAAAGAGTCAAACCCTGCAAATTCACCTCTTTATCACAACTAATATTGTTACACACCCTTTTAATAGGAACTTGTGGAAATAGTGCACAAGCTCACTCATTCCACTACCATTTCCTTTTATACCAAGAAAACTAGCCTTTTAGGCCTCCCTCTATGACCTAGGGCCTTAGCCTGGAAAAATTCTAATACTGGAACAGAGGGCTTAAAAACCAGCCAAACTAAGGTTACCCTTTTAGCCCTCCCTGTCTAATTTCTTTGAGCAACTTTTTTCAGAACAGGTTTTTAACAAGTGTTGCATGATTTGCGTAGCCATATATAGCTGTTAAATTGAATGCCAGAAATCTGGGAACAAATATGAGAAGTTAATATTTTGACTAGTGAAACATTTACAAGATATTGTTGTAGCCTTTACGTAGACCTTTTCATTTCCCAGTTTACCAACACAATGTCCTCTCAAGTGTTCTCTAGTCTGCTGGTGTTTTAAAACTGGCTGGCATAGGGATAGATCATAGAATACTAAGTTTCATTACTTGGACATCTGTCAATACAATCCAATACTACGGGGTATTTTTAATAAGGTTTTCTGATTTGAGTTCAAATACTTCGTATGAAAATTTTGATCTTTGAGTTATCAACAAGACGACAATCTTGTATCTTTTTGAGTCCTTAATGTGTGGCTTTTGAAAGATAATATGGATGACAGAATTGCCAATAAATTATTTTAGGGCTGCTCCAATTTTACTTATTGCACTTCCTCCATTCTCCTTTAGTTGCAACGTTAGGCAAATTGCGCTATTCATGTTCTCCCATTTGACCACCTTTGTTGATTTATATGTTGGGCAAAATATTATAGTGAGATCTTGTTACTTCGTCTCAATTTATATTCACAACATCAAATTTACATATTTTTTACTTAGGTATAATTAGAGAAAGGGTTGATAAAAGCATTGGCAAGCGTGGAAGTAAAAATGTTACAACTAAAAGAGAACATAGGAAATAGTTATTTTGTTAATTATTATTACGAATTTGGTTAACACTTCTATGCTCAACATGTTGCCTTATTTTGTTTTAGACTCCCTTACTATCTCCTGTCAGTTACATTTTCAAGACCATTCATTATAGGTTTTTTATGTTTGTTGGTAAGATACTACATACCCTTTCTCTATTATACTCCGTGTATTAGTTTTTCTGTGGGTAATTTAAATCCTGTATGGAGATTGAAGATGTTTACTGTTACAAGAATGGTTGTCATTATGGTTCACATTTGAAATTAAGTAAATGTTTTGTGGATTTATTTTCCTTACTTAGATTTGGTCATCTTTGTGTATCAAATTGATCAATGTGTGTTGCTCTATAATATGACAGGATCATTTGACACAAGCGCGTGATCCTAAGAGGGTATTGTAGTTCACTGATTCAAAGGGAAGACTACTGGATTCATTCTGACAAAACAATGTTGTTATTCGACGCCGCAAATTACTCAAATCGCCCGCAAATTATGAATGAATTTACGTTATTACCCCCAATCTCTAACTTAACCTCTTTCTCTCTCCTCACTTAAAATCACCACCACCACCACCCAACACCACCACCGCCACTGCCACCAACGTAAAACAACATCCACCACTTTAAATCACCACCACCACCGCTTTATTTTTTTTCGCCGGAAAAGTAGACGAACCGTCCTGTCTAGGCGGTTCAACCATGGTCAAACAGCCTAGGGAAAACGGTTTGACCGTGGTCAAACCGCCCAGGCTAGGCGGTTCGACCGTGGTCAAACCGCCCAGGCTAGGCGGTTCAACCATGGTCAAACCGTATTGCCTAGGCGGTTTGATCGTGGTCAAACCGCCAAAAAAAAAACGGTTTGACCACGGTCAAACCGCCTAGGCAATACGGTTTGACCATGGTTGAACCGCCTAGCCTGGGCGGTTTGACCACGGTCAAACCGTATTGCCTGAGCGGTTTGACCATGGTCAAATCGCTTTTTTAGGGCGGTTGGAGCATTTTCCGGCAAAAAAAAATTATTTAGTCATCCGCAGTGGAGATGCGACATTTGGGGGGTGGTTATTGGGCGGCGGTGGACTGTGGTGGGGGTTGTTGTTGGGTGGTGGTGGACAGTGGTGAGGGTGGTTATTAGGCGGAGGTGGGCAGTAGTGGCGGTTGTTTGGCGGTTTGGCACTAGGGGTAACATTGTAATTTCATTCATTAAATGCGGGCGATGTGATAAATTTGTGGGCGTCGTTTAGCGATTCACTAAAAAAATTCGTGATAAAGTTGCAATGAGATAAACTTGATATTGTCAAGAATTTACTGTGACGTGTTGTAGAAGTCATAAGAGCAAGACAATTTTAAAAGCGCGGGATAGAAGGATCCCTTGTCTTTGTGCAGAATTTGTAAGTTTAGAAAGGATGAGGGTGTGTTGTGCAGTTAGCTATATTTCAGTGTTCGAACTTTTTTGAAGCTAGCTTCAGTTTATAATACTTGTGCATTTCTCATAGAACGAATTCATGTAGATCTTCCAATAATTATATTGCCTTTTTAAAAAAAATTTGAGATACCATTACAGATATTTCTTGCTTAATTTTGCACCAATTGACAATTGTAAGTCCTTGGTAAAATATTTTGTATTTGTTGATATGTTATTTTAGGCACTTTCATCAATAAATGATTTCAAAAATCAATATCAATCAATATCAATCAATATCTTCAATTATCACCACAAATCAATGCCTTCAATTTTTAATAGACAAAAGGTTGATATTCAGAAAATATGCCTTGAAAGTGTGAGACGAATCTAATTTACATGACTATTTCTCGAGTATAAATTATAAACAATAAACAAGTCAACTAATAAGAAACAAAAAAATGTTTGTATTCATTAGTTACGCTTGTTAATAATCAAGTGCATAATTATGCTCCTAGAATCCAAGGTTTCTGGTTTCCTTGTTAATGTCAGAAAGCTCCAGCAATACCAAAGGTGTATGAAGGGATTTGACAAATATAACTGTACTCGTACTCACATCACATGTAGTGTAAGCCAACCTTTTTTTACTGTACTTTCCGAAATTTGGGTGGGAAGGTTAGAATAACTTCAGCTGTGAAATTAAATGAACAGAGAATTGAACAAGGGAAAAATATAGTTAGCTATGTGACTGGATGCACCCAAAACCTGTAATTCAAAAGGGGTCAAGAACTTTAAAGAAAGACTGGGATCTCAAGGGTTTAACTGAGTAAATTGCTATGTTGGATGTATCCCAACAATAGAAATATAATCCATTATTCTGGCAAATTGGCAATAGAGGTTACATTACATGGTCTTGTTTTAGCCTTCTGAATCAAATTCTACGAGCATTGATCTAACAAAACTATCTCAGAGGGGTTCAACAATGGCCCAGCTTATGTAATAGTGCAAAAATACACCAGTGATTGGTCATAGTAAATTTCCGAACTTCCAAGAATGAGTTTCCACATCACTTGACTGCCAACATGCATCCTCAAAATTGGCAATAATGAGTCTCTATTACTGATCTATTTGTCGTTCTCCTTTCCTTCAGAATTTTCTGTTTCCTGTTCCTTGCGAAACCCAAGCTCAGACAATTCTTGCTTTGCCATTAAGTTCCTGCATAGCCCCAGTTACATTCCTCAGCAAATTTCAACAAAAACAATCACCACAGATAACGGACTAGGAAGTTTGGGGGGGGGGGGGGGGGGGAGAGAAAAGAAAAAGGCAGGCAGACAAGAAACTCACTTCTCCATTCGGCATTGCAAATATTTCTTTGAAAACTCTCTACATTTTCCTGAATTATGGCCAGCAACTTTTAGACAATTAAGATACTCTTTTTTCTCCTGCAATTAAATCCCAAACATGAATTAATTAAGCCAACACAAGATAGCTCTATATTATACAAAAGATTGAAAAGCAAGGCCCTCTAAGGAGAAGAGGCTTGAAACAGACAATCAAAGGGAAGTACCACATCGCATTCATGATCATGATCCAAAGGAAATACTCCTTTTTCCGGAGGAACTGGTCTTGCACCTCTTGACCCACCAAATGAACCACCTGTGTAGAACAACTAGCACTGTTTCATAAATAGAAAATTTCTTCCTCATTCCCCACCCAATAAGGAAGGTTGTAAAAGGATTAAAATATCTCCTATAACATAAAGTGATATTATTGCATAGGTCCGTAAAACATCCAAATACCCATGCATTCTTAAAATAACAGAACAATAGTTCCAAATTGACCTTTGATCTGGTACACATTCTCCACTGAATCTCAAATCACCATGAAAAGGAACCAGGGGCTATTCAAAGAGTCATTTAAGTTTTTTGACATTCAAAAGCTAATTGGCACTCCTATCACTCCTAATAGAACCAAAGATTCATTAGACTAATTACTCTATTCATTGTGAAAGTAACAGACAACAGTTGTCAATAGTCACACAGGCATAACCTCTCTTATCGCAAGGGTAGGACTGCATAGCCAATCCCTTCTAATCTGTTAGAGTGGTAACTTCACTTAGAACATTGGGCGTATTGATGTTCTGTATCATACTATCATCCTAAAGTTAAAGAACAGTGAATCTTTCACTGCTCAGTTAAATCATATCCCATCCATCTTTTATCATTACATGCAGTAAATTATTTCTAATTAGGAATGTCTTATTGGATGATTTTCTGGTCAATTTAAAAAAATGGCCATCATCAGAATATGTAACAGTGCACAACAGAATATCGGATCAAGAAAACAGAAAACTAGAAATTCTGATAAGCAAGCTGATTATGCAAAATTCTGAAGATACTGTTTTCTCCTGAGGAGCTCTGTGGACATATGCCAGTTCAATTTTAATCATCAATGATCATTCCTTAAATTTTGGCAAGTGGATCACAGCTGAGTAGGCCGAAGAAGAGTTAATCTCATATTTGTTGTCCAGCTTCACAAACTTGGATTCCTATATTTTCTCTTTGACAATAGGAAAAAAAAAATGAAAAACAAGGTCAGAAAACCTCCTTAAAGAAAAAGATTAATTAATTTCATTTCAATTTTAAGCCATCTTATCCTTTAAATACTATAGAGTCCTTAATCATATGCACAATGCATATACAGCTTCACAGGTACTCAACTCTTGGGAGTCCAATGTCTCTATCCCCTTATTCCCCATTTATAGGCTTGTCAGAGCATTCTATATCATCCGAACCTATCAAAACCTCTTCATACTGACCCTAGCGAAACAGACCATGGCTCTGAATCTTGAATTACATATTAAAGTGAATCTTTACAATTTCACTATCTCTAATTAATTTCAAATGTTCGTCATCAATAACTGAATTTATCCACAAAAGAAAAGAGAAAGGCATCTCCGCCCGCCAGGAAAAAAAAAGACTTACTAATTCTTCAAGATAAAGAATACAATGCAGAAATTATTTCTAGTTTTCCGATTTCCATTCAATTTCTTTCAGTTCCTTCTGAAATATAAATGGAGCAAGCCTTTCTAGACCAACACCTCAAAGGAAAAACAAAAAACCATCACATACTACCAAAAAAAATTTATCGATACCTGCATGCATTTCAAGACCAACACCTAAAAGGAAAAAACTATAAACCAGAACATAGCACCACATTTTTTTTTTATCAATACCTGCATCCCAATATCATTCATATAACCTAGTTTAGGCAAACAAATAACATGCTAATGAATAGACTACAGTAGAAATTAGAAGAAAGTGAAGTATATATCAGGTTTCATTTCATCTCTCTGAATTTTCAAGATCAAAAGAAGTTATTAAGCCATTGCAAAATAAAGAGCTTGTATCAACAAGTAACATGGAAAGCAAAAGCAAGGTGATTCGTACCAGCACTCATCTTGTTCTGTTGTTGTTCTGCAACCGGCCAAATCGCGTCCTTCTTCTAGTCTGAAACTCCTCGCAATGAACAGTGATAAAATTACAAATGAGGGATTGATAACAATAAAAATTAAAATCAGGGAAGATTAAATGAACAGAGGATTGAGCCACAACACAACATAATGTTAACTCAGAATGTCTTTATCCTTCAATTTCCCCATGATGAAAAGATTTTCATAGTTCAAGTTAGGTTAATTTTACTTTTCTTAAACAGTTGTATTAATCACATCATGACATAAGCCATCACATTCCACATGACACAATAATATGCTGTTAATCAAATCTCAAAATACACACTAAAAAATCCAAATCTATCAACTAGGGTCACAGTTGACAGAAGTGTACAGAATTTAGAATTTTATAGTCAAAAAATTTAATTATGAAGGGTTCACAAACTTTTGTTTTCTTATTATTTCTACACAAATTAAAGACTAAATGAATACAAAATGAAAGCTAATAAACTAACAATACAATCAAGATTAATTATCATACTTTCAAAACCAATTACCATTAGCACACTTGCTAATTCAAAATGACAATTGCAACCAAATGGCTCAAAACTTTTTTAATCAACTAAAAGTTTTGGGAAAAAGAGAATCCTTAATCCAATAAGGCAACAATAATTCAAGAAGCGTTGCTTTTAATAAATTAATAGCACCTTTAACTCAAACTATGAATCAATCCACATACAAGAACAAGACACTACTAAGTTTTAAGCACCAATTAATCTACAAGTACATATCTAAGACACTAAGTTATAATAAAAGTGTTAAACCCACATTTCGGACCTAAACCTTAGGCAAAGTTTGGCTTAATTTCTCTATCTTCTCCAACTTATTCCCTATATTCTCACTATCCAACAGACCAACACCATCACGGTACGGGCATTGGCAACAACACTACCACCATCTCCCTATTTATTCCAAACTCACAATCCCACATAAACCAACCTAATCTGATCATCCACCAAAGCAGAAATTAATCTCCCCATTGACCCGAGAGCCACCGAGAATAACTCAATTTGATCCTACACCAATTCTAATTGTATTATTCAAATAAACCTCAAACTCCAAAATCTAATTTTTCTTTCTCCGCTTCCATCAATTACATCGGTAACATCAACAATTACCAGTTGTAATACAAGAATCAAGCCATTATTTACAAATTACCACAAAAGACAGAAACTTTGAACACATTTAACCAAAGCAAATGAATTTGAAAATTACCCATTTGAATGATCGACTTAATTAAAGGAAATTAATAGTTGACAATGCAAAAAAAAAAAATCAGAATTCTAATCTCTAAAATTAAAAATCTCCACATAACAAACTTCACCCATAAAAACCCCAGAAAAAGAATTTTAACAAAAAATCCAAACATCTCAAATATTATGAAAAATATCAAATGAATTAACAAAATTACAGCAAACCATAACACGGTTGTACGAAGCTAGTAATTAACTAGTAAAATTTTAATCGATGATTAAAGAACATAAAGTGTAGAAAAAGAAATTAAGGGAAAAAAAAAAGAAGAAAAAGTATTAATAATTACCAAGTGGGTGAGCTTGAAATATTCCGGCGATCGTCGAGAAAGAATAGATGAAGAGTTTTGATAGTTTGGGTTACTACTAGTTAGGTGATTTGCTTAATTAGCAATTACTTCTGGCCTCTTCGCTACTTGTTTCCCAAGCCACGGTTGTTTTTTTTTTTTTTTTTTTTTTTACTTTGAACTTGCTTTGGAGGGGGAATGCTAGGTTTTCTCTTTAAGCTTGGCGAAACTGATACGGTCCAAATTGACTTGAATCGGAAAACCCAACTCACATATGTATAGTCCGGAGTAATAGAACTAGATGAATGGAAATTGAAGTTGGTCTGGTTCATACCCGAAACTAGATGACTTGACTTAAAAATCAAATACAAAGTACTACTAGATTCGTAAAACTTAATAAATAATCGATCTAAATTGAACCATTTTATTTCCTAATTAACATTTTTTTTTTTTTTTTAATTCCAGGTTTTGGTTTCCAAAGACTAAAGAGTTATAATGGTCAATCATGTCTATCACCTCCCAAAACTTTACTAGCTATGTCAAACACTTAAGAGAGATTTCATAATTAAACATGTGTATATTTTTAGAGTGTAGACCAAGAGTTTGTTCTTTTTAGTCTAAATTTGTAAGAATAATCTTTATAATAAGTATATAAAAGCCCAATTATAGGAAAAGTTATGGGAAAGCACTTCAAAAAAAAAAAAAGAAAAAAAACATTAAAGTGAAACCTTGGGTTCCAACTTCCAACCTTCAGGGTTTATAAATACATTATGTCTATGAACAATTTATCCAGGCCAGAACTTTAGATACATGGACAAAATTGGCTACATGATCATATGTTATATACCTCCTTAAAATCAACATTTCTTCTGATTTTCAGAAGAATCAGAACTGACTATGCTGGTGCTCCTATTAATTTACCTACACTTACACTCTACTACATCTATAGCTCTATACAAATCTTAATAAAAGTATAATAAAGAAGTATGATTCGTGTTTGGTTTATATGTTGCTCTTCACTGCAATTACGCAATTGTTCTGCAACAAGTTTAGCAGCTTCATGATGTTGAATCTGAACGGTAAGCTTGTCTCAGAAAAACTAAAAGCATTTGTCTTTGCTTGTGCAATAATGTTAGTTAAACATTTGTCTTTGCTTGTGCAATAATGCTGGTTAAAAGTTTGACTCTAACTCTTGGGTTGTTGAACTATAATCATAGTAGATTTCTTGGTGCTTCTTCCGTTGGGGAGAGAAGTTGCCTAATCCAAAAGAATGACAGAAACGGTAAGATATGGAAAATAAAACTCACTAGCAGAAAAGCAAAAAAAAAAAAAAAAAAAAAAAAAAAAAAAAAAAAATTGAATTTGTTGTATGAAGGTGTATGAAGGTGAACGAATCAGAGCAAGTTGTTAAATGTTAGCAAACAGTAAATATACTACTCATCATAGTAATTAGTATAATGCACGTCATAGTAATTAGTGAGTACTTACCACTCCAATGTGCCATTTTTGATCGCAAAAATCATTGTAGGTAGATGCATCCATCACCTGCAAAAAACAAAAGATTTAGAGACTTGTTACAATAAAAACCAAAGTGCTACTCCGTATTTTGCATGTTATGTGTGGACTTAATTTCAATAAGACCGAAGTGGTTCCACTGTGGAGTATATAGGGGAAGTAGACGATTTTGAGAAAGTAGCGTGCCCCCCAAAAACTTGGGATTATTCTCAGATGATCATAAGGTGGGACTTCTTTGAAGAGATGGCTGAAACTTAGGATTATCAAATGTCAATTTTTCTAAGAATAACTAATGGAATTTGATTGAATATTTGATTTTCACTTTGCTTATATCAATGATCAATCCATAGTAGCGAAACCAATCAAATTTTGTAAAGACCACAATTTTGCAAAGATACCATCAATTTAGAAATTAGTTTGGTAGCAGAGAGCTTACAACAGTATAAATTGGAGGAACTGTAAGTCCTCCTTGAGACTTCTCTGTCGGTATAACAGAAAAGCGTGGAGCCAAATCTTGTGAGCGGAATGTCCACCTGCAGAAGGCATTGGTGAGATTTTCCTCTACAAACATTAAGTTATCCGTGAAAACCAAAAATGCACCTTTTGCAGGATAAGAAAGCTAAATAGATTCATACCCTATGTATAAGAAAATGCAATATTGTGCCCATTCTCGAACCAACAGCCTGATCCAGTAAGTCTCTGGAGAATCATCCACATTTATGTATATCTGAAATGACAAAATAGTTAATTTTCTCGTACGATACAGACTTCAAAGTTCTAAAAATCACAGGGTCAAAAAGGCATACCGCTGCTTCTGCTAAAGCTACCAGCTGCATTGCCACCCGAAATTTCCTGTAATGCAGAACACAGCAGCAACCAGTTAAAGAAAGGAAGCAAACTACTGGCAGACTTGCTTTATGATAGAAAATAATGATACACTCTTCACTAAGAAATGCAAAGAAAGAAACATAGGTATGGTAATGATGTGGCCTATTATTTAGAAACAAAGGAAGTTACAGAGTTGCAGCCACATACTTGAACATGACATATTTTGAACGCACTGCATCATGCATAGCACGAACATCATCATCTTCTATAACACTAAGCTGCTCTCTCAGAGACAGCAAGTTCTGAGATATGTGGTGGAAGATCACCGAAAATGAAATGAAGTAGTTGAGCAGCAAAAGAGCCTGAACCAAATCAAGTCAACAATCCATCATCAAAATGTAGTTTAAAAAAACCTATGTAGAATCGTTTAAAAAAACAATGCAAATCAAGATGCTGTAAATAATGTACTTACAGTAAAATATGGTACAGAAGCTCTATAACCAACGAGTGTCAGGTAAAAAATACACCCAAGTGCAGCTGTAGTCCGTCTCTCATATAATGACAGATGCTCACACAGGATGCAGTAACCATGAGCAATGAGCAGGAATGACACAAAAGAAGCTGTCTGAAAGAGGACTCCGGTTACATACACCCCAAAGGACATCCATAGAGAACATACTTCGGAATAAAAGCAAGAATACCTGCATATACATTAATAATTCGAATGAAATGTGTGATCATCAATAATAGTACAGTACTGCAGACCAGCAGTTATGCAAAAATGATTCAGAAAACTTTTTAGCATCCATTTTGCGTGTAAAGTTCCTTGAATCTAATCAAACTTCCCACATTATGCAGGAGCCTCATGCCTAAGTGGTGGTTTCTAGCTCATTATATACCATAGTAAATTCTACTTCTGCATACAAATTCAGCACAAGTAGGCCAGAATGATGCAAACTTCTTATAACTTTCATCATTTTATTCCTTTGGGAATCATTTTAGTAGCAACAATTTCACAACTAGAGAGTTTACAGATTCATTAACTCTTATAGCAAATCACCATGGTATATGCATTAGTCCATTATATATTTATATCATCAATACCGATAACATATTAACATTTGCTTGCTTATTATACCTAGTGAAAAGGCTTAGGTGCTCATACTTTTACCTTAGAAAGTTAGAATCTATATATATGTATTCAATCAATTATCTTTATAATATGTATGTAGAAATTTATTCACCCAGAAATATAATCAGAAATTTTATCAAAGTAATATGTTGAGGAAAATTCCAATCAATCAATCAATCAATCAAAGCCTTAATCCCAAAAGTGGGGTCGGCTAACATGAACCAAATTTGATTATTCCGTGTAGTCATCAACATAAATCTTTCTCCTCCATCCCTTACGATCCAAAACTTCATCCTCACGTAAATCCATGCACTTCATATCCTTCCTCACTCCTTCCAAAATTATTATCAGAAAATAATACGAGTATTAAAATAGATTAAAATACTAAGAAAGGGATTGAAACATACCAAAAGAGGAATGATAGCATAAGCTGCAGTGTTTTAATTAATGGAACTGATGCCAACGTCCATTGCAGATTATTATTCTGTTATTATCATAATTCAAACAAAAAAAAAAAAAAAAAATTCAGAGAAATAAAGAGAAACTAAATAACATGCAAAAAAATTTAAAAATAAAAATCCTCCCACATGATTAATTAAGCTTCAACTACTCAATCCCAAAACTCAAAACAATCCATATTGCATGACTTTTTCCGTTTAGAACAAATTCACCAATAACTCCAAAAAAAAAAAATGCAACCAGCAAAAAAATCAGAGCTTTAATTAGCTTCCTAAAAACATTTTTAAAACTTTATAGTTTTTAGTGAATCAAAAAAATTGAAGTGGGTTTCCTCAAAAAAAAAAAAAAAAAAAAAAAATTGAAGTGGGTCAGTCCAAAACAAACCCACCAACTAGAGCTATTAAAAACTAAACCGACCTGACCTGACTTGACATTAGGACATAACTAACAACTTAACTGACCCGACATGACTCGATTAAACATGACCCAACCCGAAAACACCCGAATTGACAGCTCTACCACGAACACGTAAAATCAAATGCAACAAAAACAAAAAAAGCCAAGAAAAGAACCTGAAGATGGCGGTTTCGCCAGGTGAGAAAAGCCCAGGAAAGACAAGAAACAAACCAAACGGAAGACAAGGTAAAGTAAAGAGAAGGAAGAGGACGATATGATTCATTAACACCCCAAGACATGTTGCTAACTTGATGCATTTGAATTTGCAAAATTACAAAGTTTGAAAAGGAATTTGGGATTAATATAAATACAAGTGTATAATTTATTAAGTAGACTTGTATTTGAAATGGATTAGGGAAAGGAAAAGGATTGTGTAAGGCACTATTAAAAAAAAAAAAAAAAAAAAAAAAAAGGAGGGAGTCACGTCTTGTTAATTAAAGGTTGGTATGACTTGTAGACATGTTGTAGTAGTGTATGTGGTATGTCCCTTAAATAGGTGCATCAACTCCACCTTCAACTAACCATATTGTACAAGGATTTGGAACATTGTTTTATTACTTTTGAGGTATTTCGTCATGATTTCGATATTAAATTTGTGTATCTTGTTTATCTCGAGTGAAATTTCTGAAAATTACTTACTTCGTATATTAGTTAATAAAAAAAATATAACGGGTTAAAATGTTAAATGTTACTGTCTCGTGTTCTAACTAAACTTATAATTTATTTTGTACCTGATAAATATTAGTATTTTATCGGAAATAAAACTTTAAACCAACAATTTTATCCTACTAATCTATTCAAATTTTATTGGAAATAAAACTCTAAACTAATTTTTTTATCCTACAAAATCTTTCCAATTTTTTATTCTAATAAATAAAAAATATATTTACAAAAATCTTATGTGTCATACCAATATTTAATTGTTGCCTGCGCGGCGCGATACTTGGCGAATAGTTAAAACGTCAAGTATCGCTGTGTCGTGATCTCGCTAAAAGTTTAGATTTATATATCAGTTATATGATATGATATGATATGATAGGATAGTATATCCTTCACACTAAATATTTTCGTTTTATGCTCGTCCAAAAATAATGATTTGTACTAGTTCTAGCCGTTGATGCTCAATTATTTTATTGCAACATATAAAGATATTCTGATAATCTAATCAAATAGAATCACATACACGTTGACCCATCCAATTTAATTAGATATTATCCAATAATTAACTTGATATGCTTAGAACAGGTAAACTCTATTTATTTAAAAAAAAAAAATTAATAAAACTACCAAACTTTTGTTATTTTATTAGGTTAATTTAATTATGTTGTTATTATAGAAATCAAACATACAAAGATGGTGAACCATGTTTGTAGGATAGATGCACTTGAATGAAGTCGTCACGTATAACAAAATCGCTTTCTCTTTTATTTTTTCTAACTAATTGTGCATCATTTACTTGAAAAATATGAGACAAATCCACGCAAATATGAAATTCATGAAACATATGGTCGGAAATAAGCAACATTTACAAGATCATCAAAAGGGTTCCTCACTTTTAATATAAAGAAATGAATGTTAATTCAAAGCAATAAGTGTTGGAAAAACTCCTTACACTATATGTATTAGTTGTACTTATTGTATAGGTACATGAAATATACTCCCTTGTTCAAAATTAGATTTCCACTTATTTCAATTTTCAGATTAAAGTTATACATCCGAAATGAGTGAAAATAAGGTGAGAAATCAAAGCATAATTGACACAAAGTCCTAACTAGCTAACCCCGTTACATCAAGTATAAATGTGAATGATATTCAACGCTCCTCCCTGTGAAATTGATTTAAACATGAGCCAAAATTAATTTCCTTATGAGGGCATTGGGGGGGGGGGGGGGGGATTGAGGAGGGGCGAGGGAACGTTTCGCATTGTTGAGTCATCATTAGAAATGGTGATATTCAAAATTTTAATCATAAACCATTACTTTATAATGGAAATAATACATTAATCTTTTCATAACATTAAAAAAATAATTACTGGTAGTATTTTGATCCATATATTTGGTTATTTTTGAAAGAAACATTTTTTTTTTTGTTTAATTTCTAAAAGTTTGACTCACTTAATTACTTGCTGCACTATACATTTTCAATGTGTATATTATCTTAACATATATATACCTTCAATTTTAGGTGAAAATTATTATTATTTTTTTTTAGGTGAAAATTATTATTATTTTTTTTAGGTGAAAATTATTATTTTTTTTTTAGGTGAAAATTATTATTATTATTTTTAAAAAAAAGGTAAAACTTTTAAGAGATTCAAGCACACATCTGACACATGCTAAAATTTTCTTTTGTACTTCCTCCGTTTTTATTTACTTGCAACACACCCCTTTAACACGCATTTTAAGGAAGATATTAGATTAGGTAAAAGAAAAGGTTAATTTACAATTTTACCACCGATAAGAAAAAAGGAATAAGTTGCTACGGTTTAAATTTCATAGCTTAATTCATTATTTTACCTAGTCTAATCATCTCCTTAAAAAGTATGATAAAAGGTGTGTTATAATAATAAATAAAAAAAATTAAAAAAAATAATTAAAAAAATAAATAAATTATGAAATACAACCACAGTTATTCTACTTTGATTACATGAATATTAACTGAATTAATATTTAAAAACCATATGTAACGTAATTAGTAAAATTAAAATATTATATAAAAGTTGATGAACTATATAACCTCAAATAATAATATTGTTTAAATAAAGATTGATGGCGTAGAATATCCCAAGAACTACAAAGATTGCTAACCTCTCCCCTTCTTTAAAAGTAATAAAAATTACATACGTACTATGTTAGATTTTTTTTTTTTTTTTTTGAATGGAATAGGGAGGGGTGATTTCATTAAATAATAATAGCCATTCGGCACTTACAATCATCTCTTAAGAGATCTAAATTCTCAATACAAGAATTAAATACTCCTAAACTAATGGCATCACTTCTGAACTGCTCCTGGATAATTTTAGATGTCTTTGCATCGTTCTTGACGGAGCTCCATTGATGTATAGTCGCAAAAGAGATATAACTTGATTGATCATCAAGATCTGCAAATTTGTCAGACGAATCTTCTAAATCTGCACCCCTATACCAACAGACGCGCAATTCCACAAATTTACAAGACGAATCTTCAAAATTTGTATCCTTGCACGCACTAAAATCAAACAACCAAACAATACTAAACCCTACATGGAGGGACTGACAAAACCCTACATGGAGGGACTGACTATAATCACCATACTGATGGTGATCTTTATTGACCAAAAACATTAAATTAAAGAAGAATTTGGGGCTTACCATCGATAAAAGTCGATGGCAGCCCCTAAGTTTTAATATGGTAGGGTGGCTAGGTTTGAAGAGAGAGAACAGAGAAAATTTTAGGGTTTTTAAGAGAGAGAACAGAGAATATTTTAGGGTTTTTAAGAGAGAGAACAGATAAAATTTTAGGGTTTTTAAGAGAGAGAAAAAGTCCTACGTACTATGTTAGATTCATACAATTGTAATTTGGACATAAAAGTTTCTTATTTATTTATATATTTATATATTTTAATTAACAAAAACAATAAAATTGAAATTTTCACCAATACGCAATGTCAACGACTCTTGTACTACTTGTCAAAAAAAAAAAAAAAAAAAAAAAAAAACGACTCTTGTACTAAAATGGGGGTTGACCCAACTTTAATTAGTTGCTTAAAATACAAAATTAGTACATGTATTGAGAAAACAGTTATGAAAATGGACCACCAAACCAAACTAAGTTTGTGGCAAAAATAACTAAATTTGTGTTATTTGACTTATTACATTATTATTATTATTATTATTACGAGGCCTTAACAAAAGAAGTATTCTTGTTCACTAACTTTTGATGCAGTTGAACATAAAATTAAATATGAAGAAATATAAAGTCATTAGGTAAACAAACTCACTACTCATTATATACCTTAAGTTTTCATTTGGAAATTCAGCCACTCCATGTTAAACCCTCATGAAGAAACAGTTTAGGTATTTCAATTTCAAATTTAAATTGGACCAATCAAATAGATAACCAAAAATTTTAAGTGGATTTGTATAGATAACCAATTAACTAAACATACTAATTAAAGAGTTTTAGGTGATTATAAACACTGTGACGAGATTTTTTTTTTTTTTTTTCAGCTAATTAATATTATATATATGTGAGTGTGTTAATGTGTTTTTAACCCAAATTTATTTATAGGCACTGATACACACGTAGATACTTGGTACATTACATGTTATTTACAAACACTAGGGTGTATAACTGTATATTATAAGTTACATGCGCTCTAATGCGTAATAGAGGTTCTACAAATACAAAGGGTGTTATTTTGATCGGAAATTTATTCAAATATATAATTGTTTTAATATATTTAAATATGATCTTTGATTTGTTAGAAATATGCACTACTATAAAAAAAAAAACCCCTATAAGTCGGACTTTTAGAGTCACCTGTACATAAGATGCGACTTATAAATATATCGAGTCGCCTCATACTTATTAGACGACTTGTTAAGTTGGGGTTAAAATTAACAAAGCACCTAATGAGTCGCCTAATATATATGAGGCGACTTGATAGGCTAACAAGTCGCCCCATATATGCATGCAACTCTATAACCTGACTTATTTGATGGTTTAAATTAGATTTTCAAAGTCACCTGTACGTAAAGGTGGGCACGGGCCGTGCCGATACGCGGGCGACACGGGCCTGGCACGACGGCCCACCAGTGGGCCGTGGGCCGTGCCGTGAACACCAAATTCGGAAATGGCACGGGCACGGCGGGCGGCACGGTGCCCGGCACGTGGGCCGGCCCGCGGGCACGGCACGGCCCGTGCCTAGCCGTTGGAAGTAGCCATTTTCCAACAGCTATAAAACGGCCATTTTTCCCACCCAAAATCTCTATAAATACCTCATTTCTTCCTCCAAAATTTTCACAATTCATCAACTCATCAACTCATCTCTTCTCTCTTATTCTCTAAGTTTCTTATTCTCTAATTCCTACAATCTTACTCTCTTTCTCTTTTGTGCAAAGAAAAAAAAAATTCCTACTCTCTTATAAATTTTACATTTTTACTTTTATTAGTCTACTACCAAAATTTTAAAAAACAAAAAAAAACAAAAAAATTCTTATATTTACACTCGGGAAATTATAAATTCGGGAAATTGTAAGTTCGGGAAATTATAAATTTGGGAAAGCAATTGAAGCGTCATTGTAAGATCTAACTCAACTTTATTTTAATTTGTTATTGTTATTATTATTGTTATTATTATTATTATTATTATTATTATTATTTATTATTATTATGGTTGTTGTTGTTGTTGTTGTTGTTGTTGTTGTTGTTATTGTTGTTATTGTTTTCTTGGAAGTTGGAACAACTTAATTATATAAAAACTACTTTCTATTTTTATTGTGGATAATTTAGATTGTTAGTGAAATCTGTCTAAGGCGGGACTTGGGCTCTGGACAACGTCGTTCCTAACCTCTCCTACCTGGGATCTCATTGACCTAAGTAATCTACTATTATTATAATTATTTTTGAAAACTTAATTTATATAAAAACTACTTACTAATTCTTATTGCTATCGTTATTATTATCGTTGTCAATTGTTATTATTATTGTTATTGTTAATTTGTTATTTGTATTATTATTGTTGTTGTTATTATTATTAAATATCATGGCATCAAACCCGAACACTTCCTCCTCCTCTAGAAAAGCCAAGTCAAAACGTAGGAAATCACCAAACCCAAACACTTCAATGCCCCCCCCCCCCAACACCTTTCCCTCCCCTAACATGCCCTTTCACTCCCCTAACATGCCCTTTCCAAACACTTCCACTCCTTTTTTTCATCCCCAAACCACGGGAGGGCACGAACAAATGGATGATATGGCTCCTTGGACTATGCCTAGTTCGGGATTTCAACAAACCCAATTCTCACCTCATTTATACGGATCACAACATGAATTTTCTATTCCTAGTAACCAAGGTAGCCAAACACAAGCCTCCGGGTCGAGTGAACAATCCACCCAAATGTCTAACACCTAAAATCCTAACATATTAGAGTGGTGTACCGAAAAGGAATTTGCTCAAACCAACCGAAAGAGTGAAGTTTGGGCACATTATCAATTGAGTAAAAATGGAACCAAAGCCCGGTGTCGGACTTGTAGTAAAATTTTCTCAGCTGATACCAAGGAAGGGACGGGACACCTTAGTAGACATTCAAAAAGATGTGGTGGACCATCTAATGATCCAACCCAATCCAAAATTTCTCATTTCCATCCACAAGGCTTCATTTATAGTTATGAGAGAGATAGGGATGAACTTGGGAGAATGATTGTACATGCCGAACAACATTTCCTTTTCGCCGAAAATGATGCCTTTAACAACTACATTAACTGAGCACTACAACCCAAACACAAAAAAAATCTCCCGAAAAACTGTTCGATCTGCTGCCATGAAGAATTATCAAGAGTATAAATTGAAATTAATAAATGAATTGGCTAATCTTCCTAGTAGAGTTTCTTTAACTGCCGATGCTTGGGATAGTGGATACGGACTTCACTATTTATGTGTTACTTGTCATTGGTTGGATAATGATTGGTTGTTACAAAAACGCATCATTCATTTTAAAATGTTTGAATACCCTCATATCGGTCTTAACATTTCTCATCATTTAATGGAAGCCATTGATGCATATAGTCTTAGGGATAAAATCATGTCTATGACTTTCGATAATGCAACTTCTATGACATATAGTGCGAATTTGGTTAAACCCCAATTGACCGATTTAGTATTAGATGGAGAAGCACTTCATATTAGATGCATTTGTCATGTTCTTAACTTGTGTGTGAAGGATGGAACACAAGCAATTGGTCCATTTTATCACAAAATAAGGAATGCTATTATGTCTATTAATAGCTCTAACTTGAGATATCAAGAATGGAAAGGTTTTTGCAGGCAACAAAGGAGAAAGATTATAAAAATAGCACCGGATTGTCCAACTAGGTGGAACTCCACCTATGAAATATTGAGTCGGGCAATCGAGTACAAGGTTGATTTAACACTTTTTTATAATATGAAATTTCCACAATGTGCTTTACTAGAAGATGATTGGGCTAATTGTGAAAAATATATGCAGTTTTTACAATTACTATATAGTATGACACATGTTTTTCTTCTGTATATAATCCTTGTTCCCATTCTTTTCTTAGCAATGCATGTTTACTTGCACAACTTTTTGCCGAACATCGATCACAATATGAATATCATGGATATCTTCCATCTATGGAGGAAAAATGGCGTAAATATTACACTGATATTCCTATGATTTATATTTTTGCTTCTATTTTAGATTCTAGGCAAAAATATGATGGCACTTTTTTATTAATTGATATTTGTTATAATAACATGAATTTGGAAGATGATGTTGAAACTTTTAAAAATAAGGTGACTAATGAGTTTTTCTCTTTATATAGAGTTTATGAAACTAAATATGGAACCGTGTCTCGATTTGCCCCTTCTCAAACATCCAAAAACGTAAGTAAACGGGCCAAAGGTTTATTTGCACAAGCTGCTAACATGATGTCCAAGTTTTCAGGTACGGAATCATCATCAACTAGGAGAACACAAAGCGATGTCTCGGAGTTGCAAATGTACCTAAGTTATGACTTCATGAAAGGCATGGACGATGAAGAGAAGTTTGGCCTCGACATCCTTGATTGGTGGAAATCACAAACCATGAAACATCCAATTTTGTCGGCAATGACTCGTGATATTTTTGCTATCCAAGTCTCCTCCGTTGCCTCCGAAAGAGCTTTTAGTGCGTTGGGACGGGTTTTAGACGATAGAAGAACAAGACTAAAACCCGAAACACTTGAAATGTGTGTTTGCTTCAAGGATTGGTTGGATGCCGAAACTCGTTCTCAAGATCGTACTTATGCACAAAACGACGACGATGAAGGAACGTCGACTTCTTTTAGTTCTCATACTTCTCAATCAACTCAATTGGCCGATGACCTTGAACCACAAGAAGACGAAGACGAAGACGAACAATAATAATTACATTATTACATATTTACATTATACACTATTGTACAATTTTTGTATTATCGAACTTCGTATTCCGTATAATAAATGAAGTTATTCACCAAATATTGTACGATTTTTAATTATCATTAATTATTTGTATTATCGATTTATCGTACCGGCTACCGGCATATAATAAATTAAGTTATTCTTCAAGTTTTTGTGTTTTCGAATTATCGCACTCGTAATTTTTTTTTATTATTATATGCATTGTTGTTTTTTGCTAAATTAATAAAAAAAAAATTTAGTTGTTTATATAAACTTAAACATAATTAGATAAATAATTTATATAACCTTAATTAAAATAAAGTTGTTCAAAACAAAATATATTAACATTAACATAAACATAAATTAATCACATTATTTATATAAAATTAAGTTGTACTAAAATATATATATATATATATATATATATATATATATATATATATATATATATATATATATATATATATATATATATATATATATATATATATATATATATATATATATATCGTTTTTTATTTACATTTATTATTAAAAAAAAATGGCACGGTTTGGCCCGTGGGCCGTGCCGTGGGCTGGGGTGTGCCAAAATTAGGCACGGCACGGCCCGCCGCGGAGCCGGCACGGCCCGCCGCGGAGCCGGCATGGCACGCCCCTCACCGCGGCACGGCCCGTTGCCCATGTTTACCTGTACGTAAGGTGCGACTCGAAAACCTGACGAGTCGCCTTATACATATTAGGCGACTTAATAGGTGAGTTTTGATAGCTATAACTCTCACCTAATGAGTCACCTAATATGTATAAGGCGACTTAATAGGTTAATGAGTCGCACCTTATATACTGGTGATGTTGAAAATCTAATTTAAGCCACCGAATAAGTCAGGTTATAGAATCACATGCATATATGATGCGACTTGTAAACCTATCAACTCACCTCATGTATATTAAGTGACTCGTTAGGTGCTTTGTTGATTTTAACTCCAACTTAACAAGTCGCCTAATTAGTATGAGGCGACTCGATATGTTTACAAGTCGCACCTTATATACAGGCGACTCTAAAAGTCCGACTTGTTAGGTGCTTTATTATATGACCACTACCTAATATGTCGCCTAATACGTAAGACACGACTCGATAGGTTGATTCTTACAATATATTAAAAATAGTTACAATATCATATATACATATAAAGTAACTTTGGCACAACGGCAAGAACTTCAACCTTCCAGGCAAAGAACCAGAGATCAAGCATGCTAAGTAGCATAAACATTGACATTATATGAGCAAATAAAAGTAGTTGAAAACAAATGTTGATTTTTTACGTGTCGTCTCTTTCAACACAAGTGACACCATAGATTAACCTATGGGGTCGCCTCTTTCAACACAGGTGACACAATAGCTTAACTTATAGAGTCGCCTAACAACTAATAGGCGACTTATATAAAAGCTATCGAGTCGCCTCTAAGACGACTCCTAAAGTTGGAAGCTATCGTGTCGGTGGCTGTAGAGTCGCCTTTGAGGCAACTCGTTAGGTCATTTACAGGCGACTCGATAGGGGTTTTTTGTAGTAGTGATGACTGTATTTCCACGATATACTTCTTCTATTTCTTTTTAGTTACAACAGTTTTCATTTCACATTTGCCAATACATTATTTCAATCACTCACAAGTCATATCTTTAAATATCAATATTTCAATAGGTTAGTAAGGAGTATTAAATTATGAATAATATACTCCCTCCGTTCCACAATGTTCCTACTTTGACCAAATTTGTCTCAAAAAAAGATTATAAACATGAACGATAAACATAATTGTGGAACGGAGGAAGCAAAAGATAAGACAAATTTAACAAAACTACACGTGCTTAATCTTAGTTAAAATAGAGTCAAAGTGTAGCAAATAAAAGGAAACGAATTACAGAAGGAGAAGCATAATCAAGGTTAATAGCAATTTTCAAGCAATGTAAACAAAAATAATTTCAAGCAGACACTAGCATTGGCCCATTGATTGTCCCAGATCCAAAGAAGATGGGCTGTCAAACTTATCAAGCCCATTTAGTCCGGCCCAAACAATCATATTCTTGGTTTGCCTAAAGCTCACTGAGCCCAGCCTGAGATCGAAGCAATGGCTATTGAATTCGCCAAGAAACGAAGCTGCACATTTTTTATTGACTACTGCCGATGTTTAGATTAGATGTTGTGATTCTTGTGTGATTAATTCACTCCGTGCCCTAAAGTTTTACTTATTGTTACTCCTTGCGTTTTTGTAAAATATTACGGAGTACTATTAGTGTATAAATTTATGGGTAATGTTATATGTAGTCTTTAGGGCCGTAAATAAGCAATTATTAACTTTTCTTATTTGGTACTCCGTATTAATTTAGAAATCCTCGACAAAACCACACGTAAATTCAGTGTAATTAATGTTATTTTTTTTATTTATTTATCTATTTTTATTTTTATTAGCTTCTTATATGTAACCCTTAGGACTATATATAGCATTAATAACAAGTTATACATGAATGTTTTTTTTTTCTTTTGTAACTAAAAAAGATCAAATTGAAGAATGTATGTAGTGTCAACATTAAAATGATAAATAAAAAGGAAAAATGTATGTTAAACTTGCTCATTTAAATAATAATATAATAATAAAATAACGTATGTATATGTTGATAAAATTATCTAAATTAGTGTATCCATTTTAAAAGTTGTTCAAAAAAAATATATCGATTTTTTTAAAATAAAAAAAACATGGACAGTACGGTGACCGACACGGCACGACACTCCAAGCATGTTACCCATGCCGTGCCGTGGATGGGGGTGTGCGAAATGGTGGCTCAACACGGCATGAGGCACCACTAAACACGGCAAGGCACGGCTTACGATGGTCCGACACGATACGATGCCCACCTCTATGAGCAAGCTTCAAATCAATCAAATTGAAATGACTTTTGATGATGGATGAACGGTTGAGAAATTAAATTCGAGAACAATGTTGAGAGTGATGGCTTTAATTTGGTAGATGATGGATAAAGTGAAATGAGCTTCAAAAATGACACTTTGTTTATTTTATTTTGCAAGGTATCAAAATATATGGTTTGATTATTGATATCTTTAATTATTATGCATTATAAAAGTAATGTATAATTGTAGTTAATTAAGGAGAAGGTTTGGAACCTCTCATAAGTCTATCCGATCCGAGTTAACGGCCTAAGCCTTGTTTAGTTTAACTTACTTTTACTTAAGAAAATAAGTTCAGATTAGATCACTTCAGATTAAATAAGTTTAGGTTAAATCATCGTTTTCTAGTGTAATTTTTTATCGTTAAATATCTTTGAATTCGTAATGGAAAAAATTATGAAAATTACATACTACACACTATTACGAATCCAACAAGACTCCACCTAACAATACAGTACTCGTAGCACTTAACATTGTATTAATATTTCTATTAAAAATAATCTATAATACTTTCTGTAAACATTAATTTAGTATTATTATATTGATATATCTAATTTTATTTTGTTTTTGTCTTATTTTCTACCCTTTTGGGCATTTGGCCCATGTTATACCAAGTATGGAGTAGCATTAACTCCGGAATGGACAATGGAGTATTATGTTCATTACTTGTTTTGCCAATCGTAGGAAACAGCCTAAATACATACTACAAAGTAGGTAGAAAATACAAATACCTTGCTTGGTGGTTGGAAGTTTGGAATTTGGCCGTGTGATGCTTAAGGTCACAACTTCACAATGTCAATATCAAGTCCTATGCATTAGGGGTACTTTTGGGATGGGATTCTCCCTACCTTCCCCTCTAAAGAGTGTTACTTAGGACATAACAACAAGCGGTACTTGTGTTCAACTTTTTAATTTCTAAAAATAAAGTTGGTAAATGAATTGTGGTATGTGAAGTTAATTGGTTGTGAAATTTAGCCATATGACAAAATTGTTTGATCCTAAGCTTATTATAACTCACATACATCCATACCAGTTTGATTATTAGTACAATAGTACCCTATTCTAGTACTTATTTGTCATTTTGCATGTTCAAGTGATGAACCAACAACAAGCTCTTAGTGAATTTCAAACCAAAAAGTAACCCTCAAGTACAAACCATTAATACAATTGTGTGATTGTGTCAAATGGTTTGGCCTCTCATAGTATTTCTTAGCAATTTAGCATCTAATGCAACCAGCTAGTTAAATAATTATGAGGCAATAATTATTTAGCATCGACTCTGATCAGCCTTATTCTTTATTGGGTCAATTCTCTTTAAATTGAACATAAAGGTTAAGTCATTGATTGGCTACGGAAACAACAATGACATATATATTGATAGTAAAATAATGTCTCCAAAAGGACCAAAACCATTAAAAAAAAAAAAAGTATTCATGCAAATTAGGAAAAAAATGGTTTTAACAATCCGAACTTTTATTTTTGTTATAAATAATAGTCTCAAAAGGAATCAGCAAAAGCAACAAAAATAACATTTTGAATTATTTTAAGAAGATACTTATATAAGTTGGGATTTTTAAAAAATAATTAAAATTTGGGATTATTTAAAGAAAATCAGTCAAAGTTGAGTTTATTAAAATTAATTTTTCCGGCCAATTAATTTGGAACTAAATATTTTTCATATCAATACGTCAATTGACACACTCATAAAGCTACGAAAACGACAATATATAAATTTATTTCTAAATTTATTTTCCAAAACCATTAAAACAAGCATTTATACTAACTAATTAGGAATAGAATATTTCTCATATCATACATCACTTGGCTAGCTAGCTAACTACTTCAAAAATTCTGAAGAGAGAAGATAAAAAAATAAAAAATAAAAAATAAAATTGTGTACCAAACTACCAATACAATTATACAAGGAGTCAAGAACTACTAGTATGATTTAATTTGTAAAATTAATTAGTTGGGTCACAAAGAAAAGATATAAAATTGATAGATTGCATGCACCCTAGAAAAACATATGCCAGTACACCATCTCACACCAAAAGATTTGTGGTTGTGCAGTTTTTGCATAAATCCCAAGGGACCCCTTTAAATAGAATTGGTCCAAGATTTTATAAGTAGGTATTCGTACATAAGTAGTATGTATAGACTGTAAAAGTCTTTGATGTTGATGTTTGCTACAATACTGCTATCGTTATACGTACAGAACAGGTCTATCAAGAGTACAGCTAAATCTTGCTGCAAAACTTTAGAATTTTTATTGTATTTTTACAAATTGTTGTGACCAAGTATTTGTTTTGAGTGTAATAAATTCGATTGAATATGAGATATCTAACTCATCTTAATTTATATGAACTGGTTACACTTGTTAATTGAACATTGTACCACGTAATATTAGTATGGACAATAGAAGGATGACCAGAGATTAAAGGTTGTTATTAGGAAAAACACATAAACCAAATGCGCAACACAAGAAGCAACATAAGAGTAGGAGTACCTAAATGGACAACAAAAAGGCAGGTAGAAGTGTGCAATGCAAACTAATGAGTCACCGAAATAACTGGTATGAAAGGTCGTTGTACATGTGTGTCTAGGCCGTGTGCACCACCACCAAAGGGCTACCCACCTTAATTATTTGATGTTGCGTAGTGGCCTCTATTATAGTTGCTTCAATTAGGGTTGCCTAGTAGTTATACTTCATATAAAAGATGGTTATCAGGGGCTTTTATGTACATAGTTAGAGGAGATTATAATTAATGGCATCTCTAGATCTAAAGAGTTTATTTGTTGTTGTTATTGTATACACATGTAACAATTTTATGTTACATTTATATTTAATTGTTTCAAGTTATGAGTACCTTTTGAAAAAATTTCTCACGGTGTTTTATGAGAAGGTGAAAAAGTTTTGTTTCACATTAAACTACAAAAAATGACTGTATACGTAATCAATCTACTAAAAATTTGAATTAATCTCATCACAAATTAGATATATTGTACGTAGATGAACATACGACCGACAAGCACACGTCGCCAATTGATTGGCTTGACTCATGCTCGTTATGACTTTTTTTATTGGTTCATTAAAAAAAAAAAAAAAAATAGCACAACTCCAATTTTATGTAATTCTTCAATCATATTACTCCAATCCACATTTGACTTGGTTTATAATATTCACAATAATATGATCTCCACTTAATAGAATTCTTTCCTTCATATTCTCCACTTCTTCAATTTTGTCAAAATGCTTAAAAATTCATTAGTAATTCAATTATGGATTGAACAGTATAATGTTTTAATCTTCTTTTGACTTCTTTTCCTTTTTCTTCCTTCCCCTAATCCTCATTATTTCTGAATTCCTATCCCATCTAATTGATCTTCATACTTTACACAATTTCAAAGGAATCGTCTGTAATCGAGGAGGGAGGGAGGGGGCGGAATTTCCAATTATACCATAAGTACGTGCAATGAATTCGCTTTTATAAACATCGTGCAAACATGTATCAACATCACAAATTATTGACCTATCTATAATCTATATTATACACGTTTTTCCCTTTTATAGTGATTATTATGGTAGTTCTTATTAGTTCCTACATACACCACTTTCTTTCCTTTTTCCCTTCACTACCATTCTCCTCACTTGATCATTAGCTCCCTCCTAGTGATAATTGCATATAAACGGTGCTTTAATTTGTAGCTCTCACGAAGGTGCAATGGTGCATGCATGTGTTACATTTAATCATGCATAAATCATTAATTTTCATGGTACGTTACTATACTTTAAAGGCGGCAGACAATGACATCTAATTGTTTATATAGTGCATGCACAAAATCTTCTTTCACTAAAATTTGGAAGAACAAAATCTTTCATCTTTTATCTTTAATTAGGGCTTTTTTTTTAAAAAAAAGAAATGTATTTTTATATTTATAGAACCTTGATTTAGTCTTTGTTTCGAATATACAACTGCCGACAAATCCTTTATTTTGTTTACATGAATCATGCTACTTCTATAAATGTATAGGGCCCTAAAATATTTAAATGAGTTGCACATTTCTTATTACAAAAATTAAAGTAGTTAAAGCGACATTTACACATGAAATTAAAATTTCCATGTGTTTTTACTCAACTTCTTTACATTTTTTTTTTTTATTAGAGGCCATATAGTCCATACTTTGATAGGGTATGTTCACTACTTCACTCTGTTGTAAATTTGTCTTATGCCTTTGGGCTCTAAGTAGCCCTTGGACCAAATGTAACCCAAAAGTGAAAGAAAAATAACGGAGCAAATATAGAAGGCAAAAATTAAAACAAAAGAAATATTCCAAAATCCTATTAGAAAGGGTAAATGAATCTCCCCACAACATTGGTACACCTATTGACCTATATGGCAATAACTATTTCTAGCCCATATAATATAGGTGTAGAGGATATTTTTTATAATTATATCTATGTACGATTTTTAAATTTACAGATCAAGTTTGTGTTTACTTTCATACCGACATAGTTTGCTTGTCAATTGCATGAAAATTATGCGAAATAGGATGATCAATTTAGGTTAATTTGTGTCTGTATATATATTGTGTCAAATTGAGGTTTTCTTCGGTAGCATTAGGTCAAATTTGTGTCGTGATATCATATTGTATCAATAAGTTTTCGTTAACATTGCATCACCTAAGAAGGGGTATGTTTTGTCAATTTATTTAAAATTTTGCTCATACGTATAGACAATTTTAAGTATTAAAAAAATTCAAGTAATAATTAATAGAACCAAGCAAAACCTTACCCTTAGAAATCAAGTTACACTTTTATGTCTTGGTGTATATAACATCTATATCTATACTAATATATTAAAAAGGTGTTCCTAAGAACATCCACGTGTCATGTAAACCCCTCTCACTATGTCACGTCACTCGCTCAACTATTCATTACACCACGTGGCTCTCCCTTCCAATTGTTTTTTATTGCATGTCATACCCTTATAATTAAAAAATGTTCTCCACAAGATTTGAACAACCTCTAATTCTAGAGCTAAGTGTCTTACCGCCAAATTATGTGATTTTTAATGCAATATTTTGAATACAAAATATTAATATATAACACATTATAATATGAACAACAAATTTAATTACAAGAAAATTGTACTTCCTCTATTACACGGTGTGGCCAGCCACACAGAAAAAGCACCATTTTCTTTAACAATAAATCAAATTTTTAAGGAGTAATTTTTTCTCAATAAGGGTGTGTTCTATTCCCCTGATTCTCAATTATCTGAACTTAAATAAACTTATCAGAACTTATTTTAGATGTAATTTGAACTTAGGTGACCCTTATCAGAACATATTTTTCTGAACTAAACTTAATTTTCTTGAACTGAAGTTATCAAAACTTAACTGAACTTGTTACCCCTAAAATAAGTGAAAATAAGGTGAATACTCGTAGAAGAGACCTAAATCTCCTAAATCTTGTAGGAGTATTTTTTTTTAGAAACCTCAAATAATTTATCTTGGTTAGACATGGTCCACACAAATAGATTTGTTCAAACCAGATTTCTATACAAATTACAAAAATATCAGATGTTTCCAGGAATTCCACCTATCTTCTAGCTTATGTTTTGCCAATATTCCTCTATAAACATAGAGATTTTCCGAGTTAATTATGATGAGTCGCATCATAATCTCCAATTTAATACTGATAGATATTATACTTAGGATAATATTTGTCACAGATTAGGATATATTATTTGTATATTTGTATGTTTATCGTATCTAGGAGTCCGAACGTGATTAGGCCTAGCGTTGTAAACTCTATATATTTGATCAATGGTACACACTCCAGATTGAGGAGTTTTCCCGAAATCTAACATGGTATCACAGCTTAGGTTTTAGATCTCAATATTTTTTTCCAATCTTCTTGGTTTTTTCGGTTTAATTGGGACCTTGCCTTTACACGCTTCTTCCGCAATTTTTTACTCTGTTTTTGGTTCTCTGTTTTCTTGCTTGTGTAACTTCCTGCTTGTGCTAGAGTAACCATGGCAAAGGATGATGAAACCCCTCCGCCACCACCGCCGCCACCGGTGAACGAATTTCATCCTGCCCTCACTGTTAACAACATAAAGAATGCTATTCCCCTAACTCTTAATTATGAGAATGTGCCGTACTCTAGTTGGGTCGAATTGTTTGAGAATCATGCTTGTGCCTACAACGTTCTTGATCACATCGACCCGAAGACGCCACGACCTTCTGATATTTACTAGGCCAGATATTTCTTATGCGGTACAACAGGTGTGTCTATTTATGCATGATCCCCGGGAACCTCATTATGAGGCATTGAAACGCATTTTGCGTTATGTTCAGGTGTGTTATGTTTAGGGTACCATTGATCACGGTTTACATTTATATCCTACTGCTTCTCATCGATTGATTACTTACACTGACGCTGACTGGGGAGGTTGTCCCGATACCCGGCATTCTACCTCGGGCTATTGTTGTTTCCTTGGGGACAACCTCGTGTCTTGGTCATCTAAGCGTCAACATACTTTGTCTAAGTCGAGTGCAGAAGCAGAATATCGAGGCGTTGCAAATGTTGTCTCTGAGGCGTGTTGGCTTCGTAATTTATTACTTGAGTTATATTGTCCTCTGCAGCAGGCTACTATAGTTTATTGTGATAATGTCAGTGCTGTCTACCTTTCTGGCAACCCGGTACAACACCAACGCACCAAACATGTGGAGATGGATATTCATTTTGTTCGAGAAAAGGTTGCTTTGGGGGAAGTACGGGTTTTACATGTTCCTTCTAGATATCAGTTTGCGGACATTTTCACTAAAGGCCTACCACGAGATTTATTTCTGGAATTTAGGTCCAGTCTTAGCGTACGACCTCCTCCCGCTACGACTGCGGGGGTGTGATAGATATTATACTTAGGATAATATTTGTCACAGATTAGGATATATTATTTGTATATTTGTATGTTTATCGTATCTAGGAGTCCGAACGTGATTAGGCCTAGCGTTGTAAACTCTATATATTTGATCAATGGTACACACTCCAGATTGAGGAGTTTTCCCGAAATCTAACAAATACCACTAACTGCCGACAAATCATTGGCATTCTATGTTTTCCATGCAGTTTACTAGAAATGAGTTACACATACAATGCCAATTTTCTTATGAATTTATGATCACTATAATACATAAAAAATATCATAGTGTATAATATTATATGTAACGTTATTTCAATTTTATTTACCAGCAATATATTGGTAGGTCGTATTGTATGTTTGTAAATCTTAAAAGGGGCCCATTATTATTTGTCTCACATTTGGGCTGCTTAATACAACTCAGCTCTAGGCACAAATCATGTGACCCAAAAGGGGAGAAAAATATATGAAGGGAAAAAGGGATTCTCCATTTCCCCCATTAAAGAGGGAAAGGGACTCCCACTACATCTTTGGCAACCTTCTCTTTATATTGTAAAGTTAATCTTTTTATCAACACATAATAATATAAATTTAATGTAAAGTCAAGCTTATTGAAATTATGTCTTTTTGACTCTTTGATTGTGCTCGTATACTTTCATTCAATCAAGTGTTGATTATTTTTATTATTTTTACCTTGATTGAACCTTAACCCTTACGATCTTTTAAATCTGATATTTGCAGTTCAAACACTTTGAGAATGAGGGGAGAGGGGTTAAGGATCCCCACCATCAAAGTTTCTTGAGTGGGGATTAAACCTCCAACCTTAATGGTTAAAGGTACAATATTTTCCATTAGACCAAGCTTTGTTGATTTTATATTTTAATGAGTTTTGTACTACGTATTCAGTTATGTTAGGATACTAGGTTAGAACCTAGCGATACATGGTTTATATAAAACCTATTTGTAATTTGTATATTTAAAAAAAATGGCTATTATACATGAATATAAATACGTATTACACACAAAAAATATTTGTACGTCGTCTAATACATAGTTTAATATAAGAGGTCATTTATTAGTTAGCTATTTAAAATTGTTTCAATTTCCTACGATAAATTGATAGTTGTAATGAGGAGGCTTCTAATATAATTAAATTTCAAAAATATTAAATACGATACCTCCACACCAAAAACACAAATAAAACAAAATAAAATAAAATAAATATGGCATCATCATTGCATTTAGGCGGGAAATATTTTATTAAGAGAACGACACGTGGGTAGTGGTGATGTCATCATACTCTGTTTTAGTAATAGACTAGATTTTAAAATAAAAATTGAATCATAGACTTTTAACATGTAGTGAAAGAATATATCTTCCTCATTTTTTTTAACTAATTTCTAATTAAATATGAATATACAATTCCCGAAAGTGCATAATTTTCATTTTTAATTAAGAAATTTCAATTAAATTATATTATTAACTATTGTTAACAACTCGTAAATAACTAAATAGCATAATATGTGTAGAAAACCCAAAATTTTTTAAAAATTCAAATGAAATATTTTAAAGCTATGTTAAATAGGGTAGCTTAAAAAGGAAAAAAAAATTGACATCATCTTTACATTTTAGAGGGAAAAAATTAAATAAAAAAGTGACACGTAGGCAATGATGACATCAGCGGTTGTTATTTTAGTAGTATATATATATATATATATATATATATATATATATATATATATATATTGGCATATTATGTTTTCCAAAAACTTAGGTACACGAAGAAGATATTACATGTTGGATCAATCGATGTCAACCTCCTTAGTAAAAATCTTAATTTTGAAGTTGAGAGTATTTCAAACTTAATAAACTTGTTTTTGTCAAAAAATAAAAAAAAAATAAAAAAACTTAATAAACTTGTCAAGTTAAAAAGATATGATCTTTTGAAGTTCATCAATTAGAAAAACTTCGTTGATATTTTATGGGACTTTGAAGTTGGAAAACCGAAGATTCAAAACACTTTGTCTATGTTGCTATCAAATTCCTACCTTACTTCCATTAATTATGGAGAAGTCAAGTGTTTTAAGAACATTGGAATAGCAATACCCATAAATACAGCTATTAGACTAAACTAGATTGTTGAATAAGAAAAGCAATTTCTCTTTTACATACTCTATTGCCTAATATACTTCTCTTATTACATTGGTGCTCCTTACCAAAATACTAGTCTAAAAAATTGAATTTGTACAAAATAATTAAGACAGATTATACACTTCAAGTTTTGAGCAACATCCACTCATTAATCTTAATAAAATATATTTATGCTATGACAAATAAAACATGCATAAAATTCTACAAAAATAAATAAAATACAACATTTGTTGGTGCCTAACGATGACAAAAAATTCAACAATGTATACCAACCTTATGTATAATAGAAATAGTCCAAACCTTCTTAACGGGAGAATTGGAAAAAGGGCAAAAAATCTTGAAGAAATTAAGCAAGAAAACAATAGAAAAGACGTAAGAAGAAGAAGAATGAAAAGGACAAAGAACAAATAGTACTTAGAAATTACTTTGGCATAAAATTTTAAAGTTAGAAAAAAAGTGGTAAAAAAAAAAAAAAATCAGTGATTAATGAGTGAAAAAGTAACGGACAAAATATGTAAGGGGGCCTAACGGACTTATCGATGGAGACGTACGTGGCCGTAGTAGCAATTAGGCTGGCTAGTCTTTGATAAAATCATAGGCAAAATGTAAAGAAGAATTGATGCAATGATTCAAAATCTAGTGAGTTTCTCTCACATTTGACCCCACTGTACCATGTATGACCTTCTTCAAGGGTTCAACTAGGGCTAGAATGATAATTATTCGATACAATATAAATAAGCGGGTCTTGGTCGAGAATTCTAGACTCATGTTAATTTATTGAGCTGATATGATAAAGCTAATTAACTAATAAGGTTATAATTATGTATTGTTGTTATTTAAACAATTGCTCAATTAGTGTGAAAATTTGATACACTGATACACACATAACTCGATAAATAATTTTATATATGTTATATGCATACTCTATAAGTGCCCAAGAGAAATAAAGACTCGAGTTTACTTGTAAAAAAAATAAGCAGATATAGACATTATATCGTACGGAGTATCTCTTTACTTGACTTGTACTAAAAGATAAATTCTATTCACTTGGTTTTATTTTTACTACTCCAGTTAAACAAATTAATCATTTGTTGTATGTAGTCTTTTTCCTGCTTATTGTATTTAGTCCCTGATTAATAATCAAATTTTAAGCCTATTATTACTAACAAATTTATTTATTTATTTATTTATTTTAGCTAATTCCAAAGAATACGTCATAGTATGTTTATACAAAAGTTGAGACTCACTTCTATTAATTTGCTCAAGACAAAGGAAAAAAAGTTGTTGAGACTTCTTAATTACACTTACACCTCTTTACTTAGTTATTGCTGGAATTGATGATACGTCAATATATAAGCTAATTGCCCTCGTGAAACAACTTTGCAACACACATATGACTCATATGTGAAAAGACCATTTTGCCCCTTATTTTCGCTCCACAACCTACGTTGCTCAGGCTTCAAAGGTGGTAAACGAGTCCATCAACACTTTCTGTATGAACAATTCGCATCAGGTAATACCTTAGGGTTCAAATCACTTTCAAATATTTTCAATGCATTTACTCCGTCTAATTCAAATTTAATCAATCACATTCCTTTTTGAGTTAAATCAATTTAAATTAGATCACTTATTAGTTAGGACAAGTTTGAACTAATCAATTTCAAATAGAGGGCGTCAAATATTAACCCAACTCGATTAGATATTATGTAATCTGAAAGTGGTCTGTAATTCATCTAAAATTACACATATATAAACACAATGATTTAACATGACTCAAACTCAACATAAACCTAACTCAAAGACAGTTTGATACACCTAAACTCAAACATGCTAAAAATACGAGTAATTCAAATCGAGTCGAAATTATCCGATCTCCGCCCTCGCCCTCACCCACAAGCCAATGGGAGAGTTTTCTTCAAGGATTGTACTTGACAATTTGACAGAAGTAGCGCGTTTTATTAATTTTTTTAACCCCAACCCTTTTTTATATAATACACCTTATTATATATCTCCACCTAATTTAGCTTGCCATTATCATTATTCATAATATTTTACATCTCACTCTCCCTCTCCTTATCACACTCTAACGGCTTCCCCTGCTTTATATACTACGGCTACTTCACCCCCTTCTTTAAATTTCCACATAATTTTCTCTCTTTAATTCTCCCTTCTTTCAGACATTTCATCAAACACCTTCCGTGCAACTCAGCTAATCAACCTTGCTGACCTCCATTTACCTTACATCAATGGCGGAACGCCATGGAAGAGAAGCAGAGACTTCCCAGAACGACACTACTGCTACAACTACAGCTACTGCTACACCTTCAACTTCATCTTCTCAATCCCTTTCTGGGTTAACTCAATCCTCACCCCAAATCAACAACAAACGAAAGAGAGAAAACAGCAAAGACCCAGTTTACAGAGGAGTGAGAAAACGAGCTTGGGGCAAATGGGTATCCGAAATTCGAGAACCCAGAAAAAAATCACGAATATGGCTTGGTACTTTCAACACACCAGAAATGGCGGCGCGTGCTCACGACGTTGCTGCACTTTGCATCAAAGGTAACTCCGCAATTCTCAACTTCCCTGAACTCGCTAACTCACTCCCTCGACCTGCGTCGAATTCGCCGCGTGATGTTCAAGCTGCTGCCGCTTTAGCCGCCGCGATGGAGTCCCACGCGCCGTCGCCTGCGGTGTCTTCGTCTTCTTCGGAGGTTAATGGGCCTATTGGGCCTAATGGGCCTGAAGAGGAACTGAGTCAGATTGTTGAGTTACCGAGTTTGGAAGATGTGGGTGATGACTCGGCCGAGTCGAAGGCTGAGTTAGTGTTGGTTGACTCGGTTGAAGAGTGGGCTTACTCGCCTGGTTGGACGGTCGAGATGGGTTTATGTGGGTACTTGTATGAATCAACGGCTGACATTTCATTGGCTGATTATTATGGGGTAGGATATTCAAATGTTGATTATTACTAAAAATTTATTAAAAAATATAAAAATTACTTTTGTAAACATTTTATTTTATGTTTGGGAGAGTGGAAAATTTCTTCCTGTTAATATTAAAATTTTTAGATTTTTTTATTTTTATTTTTTTAGTTTGTATAAATATACTAGTAGGATGGATAAATGTGTGATGATGAAATTTTTTTGTGTGAAATTTCAATGAGTCTAAATGAAATTAGAGATTTTTTTCCTGCTCCTATTATGTCATGAAAGTTTTTTTACCTAAATTTAGGTTTAAAATTATCAAAACTTGTGTGCTTATAAAGTTGAGTTTGGCAAAACTTGTTTGCTTATACCATTCACATGTTTTAACATAATCCAATACTCCAATTAAAGCACGTAAGTTTGTCAATGCAATCGGTCAGTATATTAATCATAATTATAAAAAATTAATACATGAAACATGATTAGAGATATTAACAACTTTTAAAGATCGAGGGAGTATATAATTACGTCTTCATAATTGTCGTCATTATATCATCTTAACCAAACTTAAACCCACACTTTCCCCCAAAAATAGTGCATATAGGAGAGGAAATCGTTTTGAAATTGTAAGCTGTCACAAATAGACAAGCATAGCTAATTAGGACAAACAACCATACCTTACCTTGTGGATGTTATCCACATTCTTGAGTTTAAATGGAATGGAAAACAACAACATACCCCCTCACCCTAAGAGACTATTGACTTTGTAATGTTGATATAAATATAATAATTAAGTAGGCTTTCAAAATTTGCATGATAGGATATCTTATTACAAAATTATTGAATTTGGCTTAGAAGTTCCATAACTCGATAAATTAATTCAGTTATATGACATGTTTAATTTAAACTTGAGCTAAAATAATGATCAACTTGACACGCTTCACTCATTCATCAAAATGGCCAAAATAAAAGGCAATCATGTCAAACTAACAACGAGTATGGCAGAAAACAACAACATGCCTATTATTTCACACTTGAATAATAATCCTTTCTACTTTAATTTCAACCTTAAGTATTTTATATCCGTTAATGATATGATCATAAGCTAATTATTGCTATTTTGGATTCATAAACACCATGAGGAAGAAGCTAGTGGTCAAGTTTGTTACTACAACCTTGACATTATCCAACTTAACTTAATCCACTTTCACTTCCAAAAAAATAATACGAAGTAAAAAATAAATAAAAAATTAAGACTATTGCTAAAAACAATTTCTTACTACAATTGTTAGATCGGCACATTCATCAAACCATGCCATACTCCATAGTTTGATTTGCATCATGAGATAACATAATATATACTTAGCTAGCAAGTGAATTAACAATTAACAACCATGTGCGTCCCTCACTAATTTTTTTTCCCTTTCAACTAATATAAATTGAAAAATAAAAGTCAAAGGTAATACTTTGCTAGAATGTTTTATTTTACCCTATTATTACGTATAAGAAATTATTCAAAAATAAATTAGTTCAATTTGACTTTTACAGACATGCATAATATATAATATCGATTATACTCTTATATTAACAATAACATTTCTTTAACCCCTGGTTTATCCTAAAACGGTCGTCCAATTTCACTAATACTAGTAATTATAATAATAATATCAATCAATATACTAAAATTGTGGCCGTTAGTTAGGGCCTGTTCTCATTGACTGAACTCAGCTGAACTGAACTGAACTGAACTGAACTCAGCTGAACTGAACTGAACTGAACTGAACTGAACTGAACTCAGCTGAACTGAACTGAACTGAAATGAATATTTTATAAGAGAAGGAAATTAGGAGCTGAACTGAACTGAACTGAATTGAACTGAACTGAACTCAGCTGAAATGAACTGAACTAAACTCAGCTGAAATGAACTGAACTGAATTTCAACGTAAGAGAACAGGCCCTTAGTGATGTTAACACTCAAACATGAAATATTGTCAAATGTAAATTGAAAAAAATGATTTGAGGCAAAAAAGAAAGTTAGGAGGAGTTAGCTTTTGGGAGACAGCAAAGCATTTAAGAGGATGTGACAAGGACTTTTACTCGGTTTAGTAATAGTGTTATCTAATTGTCTTTACTTGGGTGGTAATTTTATCTTTTTACAGCTTCACTTTACTTATCCATTTTGGAATTTAATGCTGCCATGCCAAAACTACTTTTAAATTAATTTTTAATTTTTTAAATTATATATTAAGGAGTTTTCTGGTATAGCAGATGAACATGCCAGATTTCCAGACAGAGAGGGAGGTTAACAGTAGTGCCAGTAGTATTTGACCAAACAGTATATAGATATTCTACTGAAATTATTCTCCCCTTCAAAACAAAAACAAAAAAGAATTTTCATTGGGTGCCATTGAGGTTTATCAAAATTAACAAGGTAGCCTTTGTCAATTTTGAAGTTCACTGGCCATACTTGCTGATAGTGGTAGAGCTTGAATTTTTACTCCCTTCAGCCTTTTTTTTTATTTATTTTTTTTATTGTTTCAGGGGATTTTGACACTATTCACTAAACATATATTTTGACCAATGTTTGTGAAAAATATACTCCTTTCGCCCTAAAGTACTCGTAACGGTTTGATTTTTTGCACTATTCACACATTTCAATTTGATCATCTTTTTTAGCCATTATATAAAAGTCAATGTAATCATATAAGATGTTGAGCCTATTTTAATGTATAGTTTCTTAATATAATCTTTTTATAACTTACTTCCTCCATTGTTTTATAGTTGCAACATTTTGACTTTTACATTATTCATGTGTTTCACTTGACGATTTATGCATAAGAAAAAATATACTCATATGGGATCTTGTTAGGTTCGTCTCGATCTATACAATTTTAATATCTAAAGTTTATAATTTTTACATATTGGTAATTAAAGATACTAACGATTGAAAACATACATTGGCAAACGTGAAAAGAGAAGTGTTGCAACTATAAAAAAAAAAAACAGAGGAAGTATATAAATACAGAGTATATAATAAAAGATGTCGACGGTCAAATGCGCATCATCAAGCGTGTCCAGTCAAAATGTTGCAAGTAAATTAGGACATAGGGAGTATAAGGAAAGATATAGTTTTGTGGATACTTGTTGAAATTGTTTCAATGAGTAGATAATTAACATTCAATTGTTAAAATTTTATAGTTAAGTATAGCTAAAGATATTATTAATCAAAGTTTCACATTGACATGTGTTACTATAAGGCACTTAAAAAACAGAGGGAGTACATCATAACCTAACCCTAAAATGAGGTGTTCTAATATTATACTTTATTCGATTTATTTTACTCCCTCCATTTTTTTTTAAATGCATCACTTGGTGATGCGCGGAGTTTTAGGAGAGTAATATAATATTGTGAACGAGTGAATAATTCACTATTATAGTAAAAGTAAGATGGAGACCATGAAAAAGAAAGTATATAAGAGAGTAAATATTTTTATTATTAAAGTGAGTACCATATGAGAGAGATAAATGATAAAATAATTTAAGTGGGGTTTAAAGTAAGAGAGAGAAATGATATAGGCCTTACTCTTTTGAGCATCTGAGCATAGTAGAGCAGGGGTCAGCAGAGCAGAGCAGATTTTAATAGAGCATAGTAGATTTTATTATTATTAGTTTTGTGTCCTGTGCGATGTCCGAATTGTTATTTGAATTTTCTACTCATGGATTAATAATCACTTAATAATCATACTTGTCCGTTTATGGATATTTTATGGATTTATAATCACTTAACAATATATAAAAATTAGAAGTAATAATGTACAACAAAAAAGAACGGTTCTCTAAAACTGTGATCTCTTTTCATTTTCTCTGAACATCTAAGGAAATGATGTTTACATGTTAAAACTTAAAGATCATACATAATAACATGTCTCTTTGATTTTTTTCCCCCTTTTGTACCTCTGGATTCGTCATTTGTTTAGAAATTTTTTTTTTTTTATTTTATTTGAAAATAAAATTCTAAACCAAAAATTTTATTGAAAATAAAACTCTAAAATAATTTTTTTTCCTACTAAATCATCCAAATTTGATTGAAAATAAAATACTAAAATAATTTTTGTTATCCTAGTGAATCTATTTAACTTTTTATCCTATTCTACAAAACATATAATAAATCCTACGTGTCATATTGATAATTAATTGTCTCTTATGTGGCGCAAAACTTGGCAAAAAGTTAGAATGCCAAGTGTCGTTATTTCGTGATCTGGCTAAAAGTTTAGCTTTATATAATAGTTACTACCTCCGTTAATTGTTTTGTGCAACTTTGAGGGGGTTTTCGGTTACCAATGCAAAATTTGAGGGGTATAGATTAAGGATTGATTTGTAAAAGTAATTAAAGTTGGGAGGAGAGATAATGGTAGGCCACCCCCATGTGTTTTGGTGGGGAAATCAATCACTTTTAGAGGGAATCACATACCCACCGAAATTTTCAGCCAAAATTCAAAAGGTTTGAATTTTTTTGGTGGGATTTTAATTCCCTCCAACAGATTTTAAAAAAAAAAAACAGCTTGTCATTTAAATTGCATAAGAAGTTCCACATTCCATTCATTGTTTTAGAGGCTTATAAATACTAGCCCCAAACTACCAAAAGACAATAAATGTTCCACCATTAATTACAAACATTCTGTTTTCCAAATCATGAAATTGTTTGCCAAAAGTTAGCACTAAGCACCCTAAATTAGCCCATAATTAGTCAAAAAATTTAATTAGTGCTGCACAAAATCTTCACATAAAACCGTCATCATCTTGCTTTATCTACACAAAAGGAAGGGCTGCTTCATCTCCTCAAAAACCATCATCAGCTAGCCCATCAACAGCTACAGCAATCTGCAAACACACAAGTACAAAACCAGCCATGGCAGAGTTTGATGAATCTCTGTTTTATGATGTTGACCAATTATTGACAGAGGAAGAGTTGGCAGAATTATACTTTGATGTAGAGGAGGAGATGCAAGATGAAGACATTGAGCAATACGATTCTGAAAATGAGAATATGCAGCAAGAGGATGATACAGAAAATGGGACTCATGTATCCGAACCAGAAGCTGAAGTTCAGGGCATGCAAGATGACCAACAAGGCACTCAGAGCATTAACAGGAAACAACTAACAATGCAACAAAGAAGACAGATTGTTGATGCAATGTTGTGCAAAATGCAAGATGGTAATTTGCCAAGAGGTTATAAAGTGCAACTTTCAATTCAATTCCATGTTCACAAATCAACAATTACAAGGAAATTCACTGACATTAAAAAACAGATGGCTCAGGGAAATTTGATTGATGTCAGGTCTAAGAAAATAGGCAGAATAGGTCCAAAACCAAGGGAATTCACAGATGAATTTCTACAGTCAGTGCCCCTTCATTTAAGGCAGAGTGAAAGGTCTTATGCATCAGCACTGAATATTTCTCATGTCACTCTTCATTATTTGAAGAAAAAGGGGAGGCTGAGAACACATACTGCAAGTAACAAGCCAGCACTTTCATCTGACCATAAAGTAGCAAGAATGAAGTGGGTTCTATCTCATATTAATCCTGTCTTAGGAAATGAGGACCCAACATTTGAAGATATGGACAGAGTAATACACATAGATGAGAAATGGTTCTACTTGAACCCAGACAAGAGGAGATTTTATCTCCTTCCAAGTGAAGAAGATCCATACATGGCACAACAATCAAGAAGGTTTAAGTTAAAGGCCATGTTCATGGCAGTAATTGGGAAGCCACTTTATGGGACTAATGGGGAACTCATTCATGATGGGAAATATGGTTTATTCCCTTTTACAGTTCAAGAGAGGGCTAAGAAATCAAGTAAAAACAGAGCAGCAGGAACAATGGTCACAAAGGCACTCCAAAATGTAAACAGAGAAGTCATTAGAGAAATGTTGCTCAACAAAGTTATACCAGCTATAATTGCTAAGTGGCCTGAAAGTCAGCCTAAGAATGTAATTATTCAGTGGGATAATGCAAGACCACATCAAATACCTACAGATGATGAGTTTATTGCAGCAACAACAGCAAATGGATTCAACATACATTTTGTCTTCCAGCCAGCACAATCACCAGATTTAAATGTGTTGGATTTAGGATTGTTTAGGTCTATTCAATCTTTACAGTACCAGTCCTTTCCCAAAAATGTAGATGAACTTGTTGAGAAAGTTATTGAGTCATATAACACCTTCAAACCAGAAGTGAACAAGTACATTTGGGTCACTTTACAGAGATGCATGATCAAGATACTGAAAGCAGAAGGAGGTAACAAGTACAAAATCCCACACATGAACAAGAAAAAGCTAGAAAATCTGGGAACTCTGCCAAATGTTGTGCATGTTCAGAAGGAAGTAGTAACAGAGGCTGTGGAGTATCTAAACACAATGTTTAGGCCAGCACCTCAAGGTAATCATGATGCAGAGGAGGACATGGAGGTGGATGCAGACTAAGTCAAGGAAAGAAACAGACTCAGAACATCAACATGTACTGCCACACATAACCATCTACAGTGTGTAGTTCTTTTTTTGGGCACTTTTTTTATTAGTCTTGTTTATGACTAGGTGGTTAGGTGTATTTTGTAATGGATAATGTGATAGACCACTAAGGCAGTGATATGTTAGTTGTTGTGTAATAGGCTTTTTGTAGCCACATTTTGAATGGAATGAAAGGAATGAATGCATTATGAGGTATGAAAAACAATCCATCAGAAGAATACTTGAATCTTGAATACAGCAAATTAAACAAGTTTACCTCAACAACCATCCCATTATTGTGATAGTTGGAGCAAATAACTTGTTCAATTTGTAATTCAATTGAGTCCCTTCATCATATGGACTTCAATTTAAACAATGTACTCAGAGTAATATTGGGACTCCCTACTGAGTAATACACAAGCAGCAAAGGGGGACTCAAACATGTACCACTGTTCTCTACACAATTGATCATTGAGAACAAGACATAAAAATCAGAAGTTCACCACAATAAACCAGTAACTAGGTAGCATCATCATTCATCAATCAAATTCCCTTTTCAAGCCATAAGTAATTCATGCCAAATAAACCAACAACAACAACTGTCCAAACAATCAACCAACATCATAAATAAACAAAGATATACATACTCCACCCATAATATAGCCAACACAACAGTACAGACCAGCATCATGAACAGACCACCATCAACAGCAAGGTAATCAATTAACCATCTCCACAGGACAGTCCAATAGTATAACTAGGGCCAACAAATTACCAATACTTTTCAGAGTAGAAAAGAGCAACCAATTAACCAACAACAATTATCCATTTCCAATTAACCAACAACAACAACAATTAACCATATTCAATTAACCAACAACAACAATTAACCAGTCCAAACAATCCACCAACAACAATTATTCATTTCCAATTAACCAACAAGAACAACAATTATCCATATTCAATTAACCAACAACAACAATTAACCAGTCCAAACAATCCACCAACAACAATTAACCACTCCAAACAATCCACCAACAACATAAATAACCAGCCCAAACAATCCACCAACATCACCAATAACTCAAAAAATCCGTCAACATCATCAGCTTCAATTAACCAACAACAACAATTCATCATGTTGAAACCAATTACCCAGCACATAATCACAAGTAAATAACCAATATAGCATAGAATCAAGTAAGAGGGACTCATAAATTTAAAATAAAGAAATTAGGGTTAGGAATCGTTACGAGAGCAGTTAATCGGAGGGTTGAACCCTAGGGTTCAGCCGCCTCACAGAGCAGTGCAACACAGGAACAGAACTAGAATCAGATTCCGGTTCAAGAGACAGAGGTGCCTCAGCAGCCTCCTCATCAGATGAAAGGACGATGAGTTCCTCATCAGGAAGCCCACGCATCCTTCGCAACGCTACACGCGCCGCCTTCCGAGTAGCACGCACCTTAAAGGGAGGCCTCTCCCTCTTAGATCTAGGTTTTTTTGGAGGAGCCGCACTCCCCTCTCCAGTTTCCGCCACCATTTCCACCTGAATCTCAGAAAAATCAAGGGACTTCCTACGGGACTGACCCTCTCCCTCCTCCCTTTTTTTTTTCTTCCTCATCAACACTTTTCAGCACTTGACCTAGAGCCCGATACGTGTGTAACGTACAATAGGGACCCGTTTCACTAGACTCGTAGAAAGCACGAGGGAAGGGTGAACCAGTCTCAAAGCATTGTATGAGATTCTGGATCAAGTTCTCTTCACCCTTGTCGTTGGTGGCCATGTACGCATATTTCAACGGATCTAGGTTTATCATGGTTGACAGAGGATGTGAGGTTAAAAAAGAGAAAAGGAGAGGAGTTTAGATCTGGAGAGAGGAAGTGTTAAATCGAAGAAGAAGAGGAGAGAGAGAGAAACCCCAAATGATGAACTAGGGTTCATCAGTAGAAATATCCAGAAGAAACAGAGGAGGCAAATCATCGCAATTAATTGTAGGTGGTTGAGGATGTGAGTGGGAATTGGGGTAATAAATGGAGGGAGTCATTAGTTTAGGGAATCTGATTAGATTAGAGTAGATGTAAGGTTAGTGTAATTAAGTTAGACTAAGGGTAACAATTAAAAAATAAAAAGGGACTAAGTAAGGGTAATTCAGTAATTTCCACCTTTTTTTAACTAAAAATAGTAAGAAAATGGAAAGTTGCACATAACTCCGATCATCCCAAAATGGCAAAAGTTGCACAAAACAATTAACGGAGGTAGTATATGATATGATTATTATTATTATTATCATTATAAATATTATTAATTATTATCGCATTATTATTAAATATTAATTATTAATTTAATATTATTAATTTCATATTAATTATTATTATTCATTTAATATTAATTATTATTTTATATTTAATATTAATCATTATTATTATTAAATATTAATTATTAATTTAATATTAATTATTAATATTATTAACTTAATTAATTATTATTTATATGAAATATTGATTATTATTATTAAATATTAATTGTTATTTTTGTTATTATGATTTAATATTAATTATTATTATTATTAAATATTAATTATTTAAACAGAGCAAATTGCAGCAGAGCAGAACAATTCAAAAGAACAAGGCCATAATATTGTACTCTATATAAAGTTACCAAATATGAAAGTGATGTTAATGCATTTTTTTTTTAAAAAAAAAACAACCACAAAAGGAAAGTGATGCATTTATAAAATAAAAACGGAGGGAGTAAATGTTTATGACACTATTTTACCTATTTTTTGTTACCAACGTTTGTAATATATACATAAGAAAAAAAATTACTTGTTGGAATTGTCTTAATAAATCGATTATTAATATATAATTTTTATATTTTATAGTTATTGATTATTAAAAAATTATTGATCAAAATTCTGCATTGGCTTAAGTACCAAGTCAACATGGGACACTTAAAAAAGCAAAGGGAGTATTTTTTTTTAATTTAATTTTATTTTATATAATTTGTAAACACTCTTCATTTTACTCTTGTCAATTAATACATTTTACTTGTCAGAGGCTAGGGAGTGCTAGAGTAAAGAGAGCTAGTAAAAGACATTTCTTGGTTGGATTATTGGTTTTCTAAAGCTTAATCAATTTACTCTACGGGTAGGTTTTGGCCTATCATGTTTGCCCATGGGCTACAAGTGAGTTGTGGAGTAGATTTTATCACGCCTAGATTCATTTTATTGGCTTTTTTTTTTTTTTTTCTCCCTCTTCTTTTTTGGATTCTCTTTGATGTGTAACTCCCATTTTTATGAGGGTGTTTTAAGGGGATTTAACTCCACTTCATGTTTCTGATTATTCCCTTAATCTTTGAGCGAGCATCCTTTACCTCTTCATTCTCCTTGATCAACTTATATATTGACTTGGAGAAAATCAAATTATAATACACATACAACACACAAAATAGCTAAACACATTTTCATCTTCTTTGGACATAAGTTTACGTGACTTCAACCTCTCACCCAAAAGTGTTTTTATGTGAGAGTGGTGTGTGAACCTTAGAGAACATGTCGGCGAATACAATTGAGCATCACGGTTGCGTCGGAATTTCGTTTTCAAGTCAGTGATTAGCATCACGACACACCGAATTTGTTCCATTGATAAGATTAACTTTTCAATCTTATTGTCTACTTCTTTTGCGTAACCTTGAAATTACCTTATTTTACAACAGAAAATACAATCATAAAATAAAAGACAATAAAAGTAACATAGACGAATAGTGGTAAAGTAAAAGTGTAAAATATAAAGAAATGATAATAGAAGTATATGTTTTAAGTTTTGATTGATCTGGTCTAGTCTAAATTTTTTATTTCCATTTTTTTTAAAAAATAAAATAAATTAAAATAAAATAAAAAATTCTTACCCTGTGATCAGCCCAAATTTAGATTATGTAGGTATGCAACATATAGGAGAAAACATAATACAGTTGCAAATTTGACTGAACTTTAAATCCCTTCTCTAACTTTTTGTTTAATCACCCAATAAGTTGATAACCATAATTATGTAGGTATGTAACTTTGTCCAAAAGGGATGAAATTTAATTCATTTTGTTAAAATTTGTAACAAAGAACACTGGAATAGTGCAACATAATTATTTAGGTAAATTAATTCAAATTTTTGTATCGAAAAAGTTTATATATATAGGGTGGGACTCGAACTTGTGACCTCAAATTCACAAGGCGAGTTCCTCATCAACTCCTCCAAGCAAAGCTTGGTAACAAGATTCTACTTGATCATGTATTTTCTAATATTTATCAAATATCCTTCTTTAAAAATTTCTTACATTTAATGAAGACAAACAAAAAGAAATAAAAGGAGAAAGTAATTACATTATATATATATATATATATATATATATATATATATATATATATATATATATATATATATATATATATATATATATATATATATATATATATATATATATATATATATATATATATATATATATATATATATATATATATATATATATATATATTGACATGAGCTTAAGCAGAACAAACAAAGTAACAAACCTACAATAAAATATAATTACATTATATTTTGAATGTTAGTTAATATTGCGTAATATGTTTAAAGTCAATAAAAGGATAAAGTAATTACATTTTGTTTATGAATGTATGGAGTATATATAATGATAATCATCAATACATAACACGAGTAATATATACTCATAATATGCACAAATCTAAGGGCTTGTTCAATTCACCTTATTTTCACTTATTTCAGGTCTAATGAATTCTGTTAAGAGTTTGTTTTGTTCACCTTATTTTCACTTATTTCAGGTTTTATAATTTTAGATAAGTTAAAATAAATTTAGTTAAATTCTAATAAGGGTTACCAAATTTTAAATTACAACTTAAATATGTTTTTATAAGTTCAGATAAGTTAAGTTAAGTTTAGATAAGTGAAAATTAGGTGAATTGAACACACCCTAAATATACCCAAGTTTAAATTACAATTAAAATAAATTTTAATAAGTTCAGATAAATAAAAATCAGGTGAATAAAACACACCATAAATATTGGATTTGTAAAAAACAATGGAGAAATTATAGGATAGAAGGTTCATATATATAAGGATTATTATCTTCTTTTAATGCATGCCAGCTTAATAATTATATGCTTCAAGTCGTGTAACAATATAATAATGACATATGTAAGATATATGACGTTCTATAAGTCATAATCACAAGAACGGTAGATGAGGGTATATAGGATTTGTAATAATGCTCTTTGAGATTTATGTGGTTCTCTTAAACATAAATTTCTATTAAGGGTCCAACTAATTGTCCTCCCAACATGGTTCTTGTTTAGACTCTCGATCACTGTTGTTAGAGCCAATTAATGGTTTGTGTTGACAAAACTATGTTATTAAATGACGTTGTAATAATAAGTTTCCTATGTAAAAGAATTATATATATGGTCGTAACTAAGTTTGACTATGTAATCATCTTGACAAAGGTAAGATACTACACAGTTAATTGTACATTGCTAAATCATCTATTCCGTATATATATTACTTATTGTGACGTGAGTGTAAAATAAACACTATTAATGTAAGAGAGCATCAAATCAGCATAATTCCAATTATGAAATAATCAAAATAGACTTTTTACCAATGTATATATAATCTTTCATTATTTACAAGAAAGTACAAATTAAAGTCATAGAGTACTCCTAGCCTCCTAGGTACTTGCATTGTAAAGAAACAATGCTTGTGCTTATATGTAAAACACACACCTAACCTAAATTATTAAAACATAATCTTATATATAATCCAAATTAAGGTTTTGATTAAGGCGCAATGACTTCAAACTTTTAAGAGAAGGCAACAAAATTTTCCCAAGTAACATTGTTTTCTGCATGGATGTATATATATGTAGTGATTAAGGATATATTGTCCCTAGCATGGCATAATCAATTTAGTTTGGTGGTGTGTTGTGTTCATAGATCATGTTGAAAATGACTAGAAGCTCATGTGTTAAATTCTCTACCCAATCTTGGTTGAACAGGTGTCATTGAAACATAGTTACTATGCATATGACGTGGCTTGTTTAACACCATACTCTATGCTTTAGACTTTCTTCGTCTCATAATATTTGACACAATTACCATTTTTATCGGTCCCAAAATACTTAACATGTTACCAAATATGGAATGAAGCCACTAATTAGATATTTTTTTTCTCTATTCTCTTTGGAACCACAAACCTCAAAACCCAATTAAGGGCCTGTTTGCTTCAGCTTAATTTTAGTTTAGTTCAGTTCAATTTAGCTCCAATCAATTTAATATAGTTTAGTTCCTAATTCCTTTCTTTCAAAAACAATTTAGTTCAGTTCAGTAAATCAAAACAAACCCTAAATCCTACATTTTCTCTCTCCTCACTACCCCCACCTCCCCCACCTTTTGTTTTCTTACAATATAAAAATAGAGAAGAAAATCCTTTATACTAGTATAATTAATTATTTTAAATGGGCACACTTGTAATTTTCTTAAATTATGTGTCTACTCCAACGTTCCAAATATTATGGACCGGAGGGAGTATACGCCTTGTCTAAAATTAATTGTCACGTTGAACGTAATATTATCATTTAATTTTTTTTGTCTCTACCTTTTTTTCTAAAGGTGGATTCCACATTTTTTTTTCTCTTAATTTTTTCATATAATTTTTAAAAAGCCGCTAAAATAATTTGTTATAATTAAAATGAAACGAAAAGAGTACTCGGTAGCTTCTTTACACGAGGAGCCCTAAGGAAGAAAAATGTGATTTCTAATGTACTTTTGTAGTTTCTTGTCAAAGAAAATAAATAAATACTCATAAAAAGTTTCTTAAATGAGGTTAAGGCGGCCCCCACCTTAAATAATTACAATTGTTAGCCAAAAATGACATGTAAGATGAAAATGACCATTTGTTTTGTAATATCCAACTCACTCTTTTTGTATGAAAGAGTCTTGTACGGACATGAATCAACCAGAAGCACACACACTTCATTACACAAGAACAGCTAAATTTTTAATGTAGTATTCAAATACTTTGTATAAATTTGTCTTGGTGTTTCAAAATTTGTCATTTATAAATTTAAGAATGAGATGGTTGGGCTTGTTTTCATTTTCATGCCCTTTTAGGCATTTTGTTAACTTTGGATTTTAGAGTTTACTTTTCCTTCCACTAGTTCACTAGGAGACATGCATGTGTTAACCCCATCTAGCTACAAGTCCATTTGTAACTAGGGTTAGTTTATTTTATATAAAAACGTGTGAATTAGAAAATTAATTTCATATATACCGTACATAGTGTTACATTGATCTATCGGGTTGATTGTATGGACACGGAGATAAAAGTTTTGCTAACATTTTAGACACGTCACTTTAGAAAATGATAATTATTACTCCATCTGTCCCTAAATTACATTCCTACCTTTCTCTATTATATGAGAACGAAATAAATACTAGAAATAGAAATGTAATTTAAGGACGGAGGGAGTACAATGATACATGATCCATGTTCAATTGCAGTAATTAAGGGTAAGATATGTCACTTAATTGTCACTAATATATTTATCACACATGACCAGATTGAATGATGGACAATATCTGAGCTAAGTCAAATTATGACACTCGAAATAGTATCAACATCATACGAAATATCCAAGCTTCTATTATGTTTAGTGGAAGACTTGTACCCTGTTTTGGAATGACGGACGCCTTATATATGTTTACTTTGTAGAGTATTTGAGATTTTGAGTTATCTATTGCTGATTACGAAGTATTATTTATACAGAGAAAACCGTTCTCAAAATTACATAGTTCCTTGAGCGTTTAAACTTTAATAGCCATTTCCCCACTACAACGTTAGCACTCACAAATTTTCAACCCAAAAGCTCAACTCTAATTTAATAAGAGCATCTCCAATAGTAAACTACAAGTACCTTATAGCTTACCTTGTCACATTAGATACATTAAGCTAGTATATTTTATAGCTACAAAGTGTTTCAATGGTTAGTAGTAGTATATTGTAGCTTGGAAGAAAAATAAATAAATAAAGTAGGAAAGCAAGTGTTATTCAAGTGGGTGATGTTATTTTTGAAAAATCAAACAACATAGCTCGTTTGAGCAGGGTTGTTTAATAATCAAGCTACATCAGATTAACTTTTTTCACCCCAATGGTAAGCTACATGCTTGTAATTTTAATTAAGTTGCAAGCATCTAAGCCTTATCTTAACTCTATTACACTTATACCTTGATGCTTTACCTTATTATATTATAATTGTAGTATTACTTTCTTGATTTTTTTATTGGTGTTATTCAAGAGAGTCATAAAAGTAATTATGTATGTTTCTTCAAAAAAAAATAAAAAATGATGTATATATAGATGAAATTCAATTCAATGAGTATTAGCCTTCAAAACTTTAGCCAACTAAGCTAGTTGATACCTGCACTTTAATTTCTTGATGTTCTAAGTTGCTAACATACTACTCTCTCTTTTTGACCTACAGTACTTTGATGACATGCACTATTTACATACTTTGACTTGCTTTGATGATTATAGCCTTAAAGTTTCGCAAAAATATAGTCATATATTGTGATATCTTGTTAGATTTATTTGCCTTAATCTTTTTTCCATAGTATCAAAATTTTATGACTTTTACTTATTAATAATTAAAAACATTAGAGATTGAAATAAAGTATTGACATGCTTGAAGAAATAAAAGAAAGTTTAAAGGAACCAAGAAAGACATACATAGCCTTCAATTGACACTAATGCTCCTAAGTTTAATTATGCCATTTCTTTTAAACTCTTGTTTCAAATAAACTCAAAGTTCCTGAGTGAATAACGTTCCAATATAAAATCTATTTAATATAACACTCATTTACTTAATCAAATCAATGAGAACCATCATCCATCAATCATAACTTTCATCAAACTTCTAGTTCCATGCTAGGAATATCCATGACATTTCCATTATTCCTTACGTTGCTTATGATCTCATCATGACATGTTCATTATATATAATATGTACATCTCAACATATTAATTTAATTAATTAGACAACTATCATATATTTGTTCCTAATCATCAAAACCTTTTATATCTATCAACATAAATCATGTACGACGAGCAAAATCAATAAACAAAATTATAACTCCACGCGACAATCATTAGAGCAAACAAAACATGTAATGTGCCATAGAAAATTAGAAATACATGTTTGTTTTGGCTTCGAATGTATAGTAAAGGCATTGATTAGAATTTAAAACAGTTAACGACCACTTTATTTAGTACGGTTTGATTCCTAAATAGTATAATTCCAATACAATAATGCCATTTAGAAGTCACCTCCATTTTTGTACATAGTTGAATACATGATGATAAACTAATTTAACTACATAGATCAACTTATACGAGGCATATTATTATTGGGCAGTTAATAAGATAAAAGATTAAGGATATTGTTAATTGTTACGTTATCAAATCATGCTTTAATTATTACCGCTAATATGATGATGATTAATTTGCATATTAAACTATTACTTAAACTTCTTGTCTAATTGTTATTTGAGGTCAATCAAAGAAAAAGAAATAGTGTTATGATGAAAGATTGTTAGTAAAATACTACTAATTCTAATGGCCAATGAATGTTTAGCAAAAGCCAAAAACATGCTTGGTCAAGATAACAACTACGGCTGCTCATACCAAATGACTTATGCAATCTTCATTTGGATCAATTGATAATGGAGTTGTTCTACCGTGATCATATAGTCCTTGGGTTCGAGATTTAAAAATATACGACATTTATTTGGAGAACTTTCCCTTTAATTTGATTGAACTCCGCAATAAAGTTAGGCTTGTCTCAAGGCCGGTTGGCCCAGCCGGCCTGGTGAATTATGTCACATATGGTGTCATAGGTTTTATCTTATATGGCTTGGGAGCGGATCCAAGGAGATGTACCATCGTATCAATGTATCTTGCCCCTTGTCCCTTGTCTACCTTTGGGGACAAAAAGAATAGTAACTCATTTATTGCTTATTCCTATTTTCTAATTTGAAAATACATGTACTTTGTAATGTTTATCGGATTTTAAGATTAGGACATTAGGTTTATCTTTATGTATCAAGCTAGTTTACATTTTTCATTTTCAAATTTCAAAAGTTTGTATTTCATATGATGTGTGTTAATTTTGAAAATTGATCAAAAAAATGGAGAATCCTATTATTTGTTTACAAAATTTGAAATTGTCGGCGACAACAAAATAAACAAGATAGATTGATTTGTAATCATTATCATTACACTCAAAATTGGGATTAGTTAGCTTCTCACACAATATCTTCCTAAATCAGAGCTTTGATCCCGGCCACTATCCATTTCAAAGCATCTCAACAATATACGAAACACCAACAAGAGACACCATCTCGATCAAAATTTCCTGTCATAATGCCACTCAGATAATGTTTGCCTCATTCCTGATTTTCAAGAATTCTCGTTCAGATTTATGCTGATCTGCAATATGGATGGTTAAGTATCCGTAATGGTAGGAGGTTGATTTGCAGCTGGAACACAGAGCTTAATACCCAAAACCTGTAACAGAAATATGGTTTAGAAAGAAATTAAAATATATATGAAAGTAACTAGCATTACAGGGAAAAAAAAAGAAAAAAAAAGACAGACATACCAGAGTTGTCCATTGGGTTTTCCATAGGAGCAAGTTCTGGCTCTGGGATCTCAGTAACCACGGCATCTGATGTTAGGAACGTCTTTGCTACAGATGCAGCATGTTCCAAGCAACACCTTACCACCTGCAAATTGCAACTCATTAATGCAGAGAAAGAAACCATCTTCATCTCAATTACCCTTCACTATCTGATCTTGGAAATGAGCAATTGATAATGTACAGTTGATGCATTATCCTAAGCTTAAGGATATAATACAAAGTAAACAAAATATAAAAATCAAACCTTAGTGGGATCTATGATTCCAACAGCCATCAGATCCTCGTATTGTCCAGTAGAAGCATTGTATCCAAATCTCAGGTTGTCATTTGAGAGCACCTGAGAATATAAAATACATCGATCAATAATACGTAGTAGAAAAATTTTGCAAATTCACATTGTTATCATGATGTATACAATAGTTTAAAAATGCCTTATCTTGACCTTTTCTATTACTACTGCTCCATTAACTCCTGCATTCTTGGCAATCAGATCCAGTGGATAACTAAGCGCTCTTTTGACAATATCTGCTCCAAGCTGAAAATATGTATAAATTCTAAAATATCAGTTCATCTAGTTGGGGAGAGAGAAATTGACATCACTATGATCAACAAGGGTGGATTTGACAAAGAAAACCTTTTGCTCGTCATTTTCAAGTCTCTCTTTGATGGCATCTACTTTAGCCGCTAGGCGCAGCAAGGTGCACCCTCCACCTACAACTATACCTTCCTCTACTGCTGCCTGAAAAATTACAAGTTTGAGTCAGTTTTATCCCTTGGTAAACTAAAGGAGGAGTGAGTCATAAAATCACAGAGGATACCTTTGTTGCACAAAGAGCATCCTCCACCCTCAACTTCCTTTCTTTAAGCTCTGTCTCAGTTCGTGCTCCAACCTGTTGAAATAGTCAATAAAGAAGGAAAACATATGAAAAATATTTAGGAAAGAAAATTTGGTAGCATGTCTTAAATTCATGAAGAGTCACCTGGATGACAGCAACGCCACTGGAAAGTTTTGCAATTCTTTCATTTAGTTTATCTTTCTCATAAGCAGTCTCTTCATCCTGAAAACCAATGTTATCTACATCAGGCTCAATATTCCACAATTTAACAGCCAAACAAGTGAAGATATTAGAGGATTAATACTTGTACCTCAGCTTGCTTCTTAATTTGGGAAATTCTCCTAGCAACGGCTTCTTGCGTGGTTCCATCCCCAACAATGGTAGCTGTCTCCTTGGTGAGCACAATTTTCGCTGCATGTCCCAACACCTCTTTGCCAGCTTGGTCTAGTGACAAACCAACCTCATCTCTGATCACAGTTGCTGTTGATAATTCAGTTAGCACCCAGAAAGTTGAGGGACTTGATGTCAATGATAACATTCTGACATTCAAACTACTAACCTCCTGTAAGGATAGCAATATCATCAAGATATTGGTGTCTACGATCTCCAAAACCTGGTGCTCTCATTGCAGCAATCTTAAGTGATCCTCTGAGTTTGTTTACAACTAGTGTAGCAAGAGGTTCTTGCTCTATATCTTCCGCCATAACCAAAATTGCATAGTTGTTTTTAATTGCATCTTCCAGGACATTAACAAGCTCTCTTGCATTTGTAATCTTCTTGTCAACCAAGAGCAACTACATAGCCAACAAGACATTAATCATCCTATGTGGTATAAAACAGACACAAATTTGTACTCAAATTCAGGATGTATACCTTGCAGTTTTCGTACTGAACAATCATTTTCTCAGTGTCAGTAACAAAGTATGGTGAGAAATAGCCACGGTCAAATTGCATTCCTTCAACGACATATAAGCTGTCCGAAGCACTTGTTCCTTCTTCGAGAGTTACTATACCCTTGCGCCCCACTTTGCTCAGAGCATCGGCAACCATATTGCCTATTTGATAGTTATTTCCTGCACTAACAGCAGCAACATCTGCAAGTTCGTTGTCTTCAACCTGTAAGTCATGCAAAAAATAAAATAAAAACCACGTTTAGCTGTGAAGCATTATTGACAACTATTACAGCAGCAAGAAATAGCTTACCTCTTTGGACATCAACTTCAGCTCAGATATCAAACCTTTTGCAGTATTCTCGATCCCCTTGGCTATTTGTATAGGATTTGCCCCAGCCAATACAATCTGGAAATATATAATCACGTGTTGGTCAAGCATGTTGTTCAACGCCAAATAACATTATACTGAGATTTAAATTAATTATGTGTAATTTCCTCACACCTTTACACCTTCGGCAATCAAACCTTGTGCTAGTACTACAGATGTAGTGGTCCCATCACCTGCTAAATCATTAGTTTTAGAAGCCGCTTCTCTAACAAGCCTTGCACCAATGTTTTCGACAGGATCTTCAAGCTCAATCTGCATACAAAACAGCTTATTGATGTCAACAAAAATAGAGTACATAAACTTCAAAAGAACATCATCTTCAAGTCTCCAACATGAACATATTCCTATTAACATTTAAGAGTTCTAAACAGCAAAGCTGAGCACTTCCTTTCACATTTGAAAAAGTAAAAATTAGCAATCATCACTAAAGGAGCCTGTTTTTTCATATACGAAGTAATTCATAATTCATACCTCCTTGGCCACAGTAACACCGTCATTAACAATTTTAGGAGAGCCATACTTGCTCTCCAAAACTACATTCCTTCCTTTGGGACCGAGAGTAACACCAACAACATCTGCAAGCTTATTCACACCCGCCTAAAGTTTCAAATCAGAGCAGCAATGTTAGACACTAAACCAATACACAACTGCCATCATAATACCAGTAATTCAGAAAACACTACAAATACTAACCTGTAGTTTCCTAATAGCGGCCCCATTCTTATTGAAATGCAATTCTTTTATTGCCGCGTTTATCTTTAAGGAATGCCTTTTACTAGGTACTACATAACTTCGACTACCTCTAGGAAAACTTGATGATATGCAATCCAACGAAGATAGTTTGTGTGACGGGTTAATACTTTTCTTGTCAATTTGGCTTCCAACAGATGTCAAAGACCCGATAGCAGACATGGTAACAAAACTTGATGCCATTTTATACAGAGTCCTGATTATAGAAATGCAACATTTCAAATCATCATCACATACATAGAACCAATTGGCAGCAGTAATTCGCCAATTTGTAAAACAAACTCCAAAAACCAGTAATCAAGAAAAAATATAGTCATGGGGTCAATTAAAATCAGGTGTAATCATAATATCAACTAGCCTAGTTGGTTAAAGTCTAGAGGGCGGTATTGGTACCATGGTACGGGTACCCATTGGCCATAATTACTAAGGCCTGCGATTAAATCCCGATTACATCACTGTCCTTTGTTGCAGCTTATATAATAGAACAATGGGTAATTCAGACAATTTGAAGCAAATTCAAGTACAATTCAGTGGATAATAATAATGGGTCCAACAACATGTTCTAATTAAGCAACGAATAACCAAATTATCTAGGAAATTAAGCATAAAAAAAACCCACTTAGTTAAGCAATGAAGAACATACAAGAATATGCATTGTTAGAAATTAATTGTAATGGTAAGTATTAACAGCATGATAAAGAAGTAAATTTGGATGAAATAGTTGAGAATTGAGGAAGATGGAAATAACTTACCCAATGAAAATGGAGAGGAAGCAGGATGTTGTGACTGAAAACTGGGTTTGTGGAGAATGATAAAAGGTAGTTATGGTTCATGGATAACGTTTAACACATCGAGTGTGGAATGTTCTAGTAGATGTTGGTGTTTCTCGCTTTGTGAGTTGCGACTGGGTTCTAGGGTATGGACTATGGTTCAATGGTGTCCATACCCGAACATTCGGTTCACATAGTTGGTCTGGAACTCTGGATTGACTGGATACATACCTATGCTATACAAGAATCATACAGTACAGGATATTTTGGTCATTTGCAGTAAAATTTTAAATTTTTTATTTTAAATAGTATATTTTGTGTACCATTTTAAAAAATAGTATCATTAAATCATTCACAAATTCTCCAAAAAGACGGGTGTATGTTAATCTATTGTAGAACGGGTTAAACTTATGTTATAAATACTTGAAGATACCCTTTATACTGTAAAAATTATTATTTTTATATTAATAAATTTTATCATCCAAAAAACTTTTAATGTATTAGGGAAGGGGTTTTAGGGTGGGGGGAATTGAAGGTGATTCCGGGGAAGGGGAAAGGCGACAACGACAACTTGGGGATTGGGGTGGCGTCGCCAAACACGGGGTTTAAGGGCAGAATGCGCCATCCGGGGGGGTGACGGTGGTGGGGGCAGGGTGGCGAGGTGGGGCTGTGCATAATAATAATAACAATAATAATAACTAACAACATTATTAATAATAATAATGTTATAAAATAAGGAGAAATATGAGAGAATTTGAGAGAGAATCGATCGGTGTAATTCTATTCCATATGATGGGGGTATATATAAATACAATATAGATAGGGTTTGTTTAGATAAGAATATAAACCTTAGACCTATCTAGAATATTCTAAAATAATACAAGTAGTACAATGGGCATCCACATTATATTTCATAACACTCCCCCTTGGATGTTCATTATCGAAGATTGTGCCTCGTTAAAACCTTAATAGGAAAAACCCTTTGGGATAAAAACCTAATTAAGGAAAAAGAGTACAACATTCTTCGTAATACGCTCCGGATGCTGCCTCATTAAAAACCTTACCAGGAAAACCCAATGTGGGACAAAACCATGGTCAAGGGAAAAAGAGTGCAGCGCGTATTTTCTCCCCCTGATGAATACATAACGTGAAATCTTCTAGTGCATTAAATCCAACGTGATATGGTTCGTTGGATAACTTCTCCCATGTAGCTAAATACCATTTCTTGATAATTGATCCTTTCAAATTGAACTTGAATCTTCAAAATCTTCACATGGACTTATTGAGGCATCTTCATTTCTTCATACTTGTGGAAATAATATAAGTGTTTACCACTATTTTATTTCTTTCGAATTGTCATAACAATTATGCCTTCTTCTAGAGGTCTTATATACTACAAAATGATGATCAATTATCGATCACATTATCCAAACATAATTTCATGGAAAAACTTCATATCATCATATATATTTCATTTTCCAATATCATATGAATTAAGAAATTAAACTAATTACATATTTTGCTCATGGCTCTTCTGGACCATAAGAGTGTTATTCTCACTCAATGAAATCTCAACGTTATTATTTATTAATTAGACATTTCATGTTTTATTTGAGAGTTCATCAATGAATACAAAGACTTGTTGAATCTCACATACTCAAACTTCAGGTTGAGATATTGATGATGTAGTCATATTGATTTTTCAACAGTTTGATGATAATTGCAATGTTCAGGATAGAAAATATGTAGGGCTGGGTATTAAAATACATCGTATATAAGTTTTTCAGGAACTCTTAGCTTCTTACATGAATCATAACAAACTATTATTAAAACGACATCATTAATAATTTCATCACTAGTGTAAGCCCATTGGAATATAAATATTTCTTTGTAAGTTCCCATCAATGTTGTATATACGCCTTACTATACATTGGACGGACAATCACACATACCGCAATTATTATATAGAAACTAGCTAGTGCATGCAATATGAGATATAGGAATCATGATAAGATAGTGAACAAAGTATACAATGAGTAATGCATCTAACAACTTCCAAAACATGCAATAAGTAATCCATTAACCTATGACTCATGCATGCACATGGACATAATGTTCAAAATAATGCAAGACACTGTACAGTGTAGATTTAAAAATCCATATTTCATTGGACTTCTGGTCCATGATAAACTTTTGATCGTTATCATTGTGTCGATATCAAAATGGACATATATTTCAGATCCTTATTCACCAGTCCATTCTATCATGCATATTCATATTATTTGTCGGTTTCATTGTGTACCAATCATAAAATTTATTTAATGTATATTTTGCAATGATATCTGAATACATTTTCAATTAGTACCATTATGACTTTCTCATATCATAGGCCATCTATTTTAGTTCAGATATCTATACCACTTCTATCTGGGGTATTTCTCACAATATGGTATTAATATACTATCATTACATTTAAAAAGCATCAACTGCACTGTCTTGCCATATATCACATATTTATATTGGAACCGATCATACAATCTACACTTCAAGAGTAGTGATTCAAAGAAAAATTGGTAAGATTTAACTGAATATATGCACATAATATCATTATCACTATGACAAAAAAAAAATGTATCTCTCTATGCCTCTAGATGGGTCATAACAATATAGAAATTAAATTATAAATTTGCAACATATCGATCTCAATACAGAAGTTGGCATGTAACTTTACAAAGTATCATTATTGGGATCAATTAATATTAATTATATAATTTTGCCAACTTACTCTTCTTCTCCCCCTAAGTTGGTAAAATATCTCAAATATTGGGGCAATTGTTCACTAACTTAGAATATAATTTCATGTGCAAAAATTTCATCTCGTAGGACAATCATATTCAACAAATTTATCTCTTCCGGAGAATAATGAAATTTCATTCTCTTCTGGAGATCAATATTAATAGGGGGTCATGAATTGTGCAGTTGTCTATTTTCTTATTCTATTTCTCATGTGCTGACCTAAAATAGCCCCAATCAAGAGATTAATCACTTGTATTTAAAGTCACTAATTCTCCAAATACTTTAATAATGAGTTTCCAGTTAGTCAAAATCTCTACACACACAAGTTATTTTAGTGAGCTTTTAGTCACTTATTACTTGTTCACATTCAAAATTGTTCAAAACTAGTATATAATCTCTTGAAATATCTTCAAAACAAACTACTAAAATCATAATCCAAATATAGCTCTATCTCAATGTTCTGTCTTGCCATTCAATTCATTTCATATTTTTTTAACATGAGAGAGCGTCAGCACTTTATATTTCATGTCAAATGAAACTTCGAGTTTCCAAAACGGGTAATTATTAAACCCGGATGGCCTAATTTAATTATCACATCCAATCACTTTTCTGAATTCAAATTATGGTCAGGTTTCCAACACTAGTGATTACTTTATTAAACATATTTTATGCATGGCCATGAAAGTGATGTGATATTAGAACACAACCATGTGTTTCTTTATACAATTGGCAAGACTATCAACTAATACTTGATCCAATAATAGTAACTCATGCTTTATTGAAACACTTTGAATATAGTCTTGATACATGCTAATCTTGTTGGACATTTTATACTCTTCTGGAGTAATTTATATAATCACGAAACATATGAAATTTACTAAAAGTGATTTCTTGTAGAAATATAATGGGATTTATCACTTCCTCAAATTTGTCATTGTCAATAGTGTCTCCTTTCCTTTTCGAAGATACTTAATTATCATTAAAACTTATTGATATATCACGCTTCAGGCGTGCTATAGGTTTATTAGTAATTGATGTTGCCTTCTAGGATATCAATTTTTCTTGGAGCATTTACAACTAGTATATGATCAATGACATTTATTTATATCCATCTTCAGGATGGTATCATTTCAAAATATTTAATTAACATGTGGCCACCTCTATTAAATAAATCGTTGATATTTAAGTTAATGTATGTACCAAACTAATCATCAATATATTTTATTAAGGATTACATAAAATAATTGAATTAATAAAATCTCCCCCTAATCCTTGCATATAAGGCATGAAATGAATCCAACAACCTTTAAATCTCTTTCACCTTTTAAGGCATAAATTCTTTTAGCAATGCATGTATCAAGCATAATAAAATTATTCTTATAAACTCTTACTCGTAATTCTTGCCTAATTATATTAATTTCTTATAAGTATGGGCATAATAAATATATTTTTACAAGTAAGTTTCCCACAATGTCATCTATCTCTTGCTCAAATAGATATTGTGCAATCAAGTTTAACTTGCAAATCATATAACTTTTGCATGAGTTGTATTCATCACGGAAACATGCATTTGTGTATCATCTTGATCATATAATTATTTCTCATTCATTTTGGGGAATAAAAAAAATCTAGTAATTTATGAATCATTAATACTCACCCAAAGTGTGGTATCTATAATAACCACCAAATTGCATTTAATATACACATCAATCAGTACTTATACCATCATGTTAGTATATTTCATAATAGTACCCTCTTATAAGGTTACTAACAATATGACCATGGTACAAAGCTAATGTCAATTATACTATAATCTATGTACATGAGATAATATAAAGTACGAAGTATATATTAAAAGAAAAAAAAATTTGGAACTTCAAGTCCAAGATTGAAAAAGGAGTATGCGATTATAGAATATTAATTAGCTTGCAACTTATTATTGTTGATTTTATAGTTTAAATACAGTTGTACAAACATGTATCTGTGTTAATCAAAATACCATTGAAGGTACAAATATGAAGCTTTAATATTATTTTCGATTAACGTGATAGTATGGTTTGCTCAATCATCACATATAATTATAGTTTGCCCTAAACAAATACTGACATAATCAATTGTAATATGAATGATTGAATGTCACAAAACTATGTTCACAACTTATCTCATTTATCATATGATCATAGATACAAATCACATATGTTTGAACCAATCAAATAACCCAAAAGGGTTAAACATAATCATGCTCATATACGAAATATAAAGAATGTTTAATTCACAATCAACCTGAAGGGGCAGTAATTTCATATTAGGATAATGATCAAAGGCTAACAATAAAACACTATAACTAGATGGATTAATTCTATGATTATAAATTAAAGGGATATTAACAAACAACTCAATATAAATTCAAATCGATAAATGAATTATCGTTGAATGGAAGGCTTATAGTGCAACAAGTCTAGTTAAGCCTTTTATTACCCAATTCATAAGCCGATATGAGTCTAATTTTGTGCGAAAGTCAAACAATTCTAAGAAATTGATAAAATACACAATAGTAATAACTAGATTTTGTTGGCAATGCTATAGATATATTTTTGAATTAGTATAACATAGTAAAAAAATCAACAACAAAGATTTGACTTCCCCATATATATTATAAAATAATCGCATATATAAAAATTAATATGTAATATTGCATTTGAATAATAGTTAATAAAATAAAGCCACAAAATGCTAGAAAACTAGTAACCAAAATAGTCGAATCAACTTAGTAATTTACCACACAACAAAATAATATAGAAACTAAGCACATACTAGCTACTTATGTATGTTTTTACTGCCAAGCTACTCATGTATGTAGACAGAGCACTAAATTAGATCTCGTACGGAATTTGGTCCCAACTAATCTAATACAATTAGGCCTCATGATATAAAATTAAAATGTCAATAATAAGATAATTGCATATAATAATACTTACCTTGATAATTATGGTATCCCTTATTTCCTCGTATATGCAATGTTTTAGGATAAAAGAAAGGGATATCATAAATTAAGATATAGTAAAAGGTAGTAGTAAACACATATCAAGTTGTAATGTAGTATTGGAGTGCAAATAATTTATACGTATTATATGTGGTAGCAAATTAGAAAATAGGCATGTCAATATGTCTTTGAAGTATTTGCATATGTGTATATCACTGCCACCATACTATTATTATGATTATTATCTTTACTATCATTAATAAATAGTATTAATTATAAAGTAATTTTCCATCATCTAGAGCGGTGAAAAATTGTTGAAAAAGGCAAAATAAACCAATCATAGATTATTATTCCTATGCTTAATGAAAAGGATAAGTACAATTGTATGACACATATGTCTACTATTCACCAAACCAACTCAAAATAATAGAACTAATATATAATAAGATAGAGCGTGAAAATTAATTGGTAAATTGCAGGTTCACGATTAGAAAATAACCATTAGATTTATAAAAACTGATATCATATTAAATCTTAAATTGATCGTCAAATTTACTACCCTATGAATTTGATATTAAACTAAATTAATAAATTAAAGCTGATTTATAGAAATAGCAAATGCGTAAAATAAAAATTCTTACTTGATGAAAAATTAATTGAATCACTCAAGGTAGTAAGTTTACAGGAAATTAGAATTCTAATAATGCATAGATTAAACTATTATACAATATCGCAAACTTCGTAACTATACAATTTCGGATCCTAAAACCTATAGTAAGAAAAAATAAAAATTTAAACAATACAAGTACCAATCATGTTACATAAACCAAATTATTTAATATCAAAGAAAACTTAGATAATTAAACAAATTATATTATAATAGTATGGCTATGTGATGTCGCTAGATGATTATGCTATGTAATAGGCAGATTCATTAGGAATTGAAAGCAAAAGAATAATACAAGTTAAAACAAAACTAATTCTATTGTGCAAAGAATACAATTACACTCACGTTACCTTAGACATTCAAAATACAAAAGATAGAGATGATGACATGCCTGATGAATGCATCATAATTTACCCAATTTAATTGTATTGAGCTTTGGTGCTGATAACGTGTTATAAAATAAGGAGAAATGTGAGAGAATTTGAGAGAGAATTGATCGTTGTATTTCTATTCCATATGATGGGGTAATATATAAATACAATATAGGTAGGATTTGCTTAGATAAGAATGTAACCCTAGACCTATCTAGAATATTCTAAAATAATACAAGTAATACAATGGGCATCCACATTATATTTCATAACAAATAACATTACTAATAGTATTAATAATAATGTCGAAATCTGCTCTGCTCTGCTTGTCTATCTTGAAATCTGCTGTGCTCTGTTCTGCTGAAATTTAATCTGCTCTACTCTGCCCAGAAGCTCAAAAGAATAGGGCCTAAAACCTTTTATTTAATTGGCCATAACTAAATAAAATTTATAATCCTACATGATTCGTTAAGAAATTTTAATCCTAAGTGGCTCTCTAAAAATTCGAGAAAAAACTCCCCTTTATATATATACACTAGCTTTGTGCCCAAACGATGCCCAGATCATTAATAAAATTTTCGGATAAGCTTTTTAGCTTGAATGTTAAATATGGTCATATAAACCCTTCTAATAATGCAGGATATTTAGACATATATACGATATCATATATATTTATATAATAGTGTACCTTTTCAATAGATATATACATTATTTTTACTGATTAAAAGTTATTTTTACTAATTCTCTATTATTTTATTAAATATATTATATATGGATCTTATTTAAAAGAACTGTTTAAGACGAATTTTATGATGGAAATAGAACTGAGTTATAAGATATCTATTAATAATTATGATTAATTTTGTATATATGAATTATTAGAAATATATCGTTAATAAACTCTATACAACATTTTCACTGAAAAAATCTATCAAAAATTTGCTTACCTAGCATCATATGTGTCAATAATACGTATATGTGGCACGACACTTGGCGAAAAACTGGTATGTCAAGTGTCGCTGTCTCGTGGCTTGATTGCGAGATTGGCTTTATATTATAGTGATATGATAGTTTGGTGCCCCGTGCGTAGGCTAACAATCCTTGAGTCGACCCGATAACCTGAATCAAAGTTACTGAGAGAAACCCTAACCTGACCGAACCGAACCCAACAACCTGTATTCGACCTGATTTGATCCAATTTTCATACTGTATTTCTTAATATAATATTAAATGTTATAATATTTTTGATAGTTTTAAGCACAACCCGAAATTGACCTGAAATCTAACCCGAACTCGACTTGCTAACCCGTATTGCCACCCCTACCCATGTAATGCCAAACATAGGTATTTTATCGAAATAAAATACTAAACCAACAATTTTATCCTATAAATCTATCCAAATTTTATTGAAAATAAAACTCTACACTAACTTTTTTTCCTACAAAATCTATCCTAATTTTTATCCTATTAAAAAAAATACAATTTTTTAAATTCATATATAAAAAATATATACGAATAAATCCTACGTGTCATACTAATATTTAGAGAAATTCTACATGGTGGCCTCCAAGATTTAATTTTTCTACATGGAAGATGAACTTTTTTCCAACTCTCTTAAGTGGCACCAAGGTTTTAAAAAATTAAGTTTAGTGCCCATTTTTAGGTTTTTGGCTAACTTTTTAAGTTTTTGATTAACCATAATTAATTACAAAATATATATATTAAAAAATTAAAAAAAAAAAAAGAAAACCACCAGTAGCCAACCACCCACGACAGCCAACACTTGCTGAGCAAGACTGCCCCTGGCACTGGCGTGACCAGACTCCCCTCCCCCTCCCCCGGCGCTGACGCCACCCCTCTCACCCTCCCTTCTCCTTACCTAACCACACAATCGCAACCCTTCCCCTGATCCGAGCCCTTCCCCTGTTTCAAGCCCCTCCCCCGATTTGACCTCCCCTTCCTCCACCGTGAGCCGGCGACCCCAGACCTAAAAGCCCTAACCCAAACACGAAACCCCATAGCCCAAACCACCCCCAATTCGTAAGGGTTTGACTTTCGCTTTTAGGTTGGGGTTTTGAGAGCTCAAATTGTTATAGTAAGAGAGGGGGCTTCTTGCGGTTGTGTGGTTTCCAGGGAAGGGAAAGAGAGTGGCTGGGGTACGGTTGGGCTGGTCGGCCGGCCGACGCGAGGGGGAAGGAGAGGTCTGGGGCGACGGCTCGGTTGTGGCCTGTGGGGTCAGGGTTCTGGCGAAGTGGTGGTGGTCGGGTTTGTGATTGGTTTGTTTAATTTTTTTTAATTTTATTGTTTATAAAATAATTTTCTAATAAAAAAAAATATCAAAGGTTAACCATGAAACCAAAAAAAGGGCACTATGGTTAATTTTTCAAAACTCGGGTGCCACTTAAGAGAGATGGAAAAAAGTTTGTCTTCCATGTAGAAAAATTGAATCATGGAGGCCAGCATGTAGAATTTCCCTAATATTTAATTGTTGCATACGCAGTGTGACACTTGGCGAAAGATTGAAACGTCAAGTGTCGTTGTCTCATAGCCTAACTAAAAGTTTAGCTTTATATATATATATATATATATATATATATATATATATATATATATATATATATATATATATATATATATATATATATATATATATATATATATATATATATATATATATGTATTAGTTACTAGTTTTGTGCCCGGGCGATGTCTAGATGGTTGATAAAAGTTTAGGATACACTTTTGGATTGAATGTGAAATACGGTCATAAAATCCTTTTGATAATGCATGATATTTAAACATAATGGACTGAAATTATTATTTATTGAACTGAAACTAATTTTTACCAAAACTAAAATTATTTTTCTAGATTAAAACTTATTTTTACTGATTCTCTATTATTTTTGTAAATAAATTATATATATATATTATAAATGGATCTTATTTTAAATAACTTTTCAAAACGAATTTTATGATAGAAATAGTACCGAATTATAAGATATTTATTCAAAGTTATGTTTAATTTTGTATATATGAAATATTGAAGTATATCTATAATAAAATTCTATACAACATTATCTTTAAAAATCTATCCAAACTTTTTAAAACGAACTTGGTGATGGGAATAGAGCAGCGTTATAAGATATTTATTAAAATATATGATTAATTTTGTATATATATGAAATATTAGAATTCTATCGATTATAAAACTCTACACAACAATTTTATCTAAAAAAAATTATTCAAAAAATCGCTTACTTTATTTCGTATGTGTCACACTAACACCTATTTTTTCGCCAACGTGGCACGACACTTGGCAAGAAGCTGGAATGTCAAGTGTCGCTGTCTATTATATCGATTATAAATCTCTATACAACAATTTTATCTTAAAATTTTTATCCAAAAATCCTTTACTTTATATCATATGTGTCACAATATATAATACCTATTTTTCGCCTACGTGACACAACACTTGGCAAAAATTAAAACTGGAATGCCAAGTGTCGCTGTCTTGTGGCCTTGTTGCGAGACCGATTTTATATATTAGTGATATGTTATGATATTAGATTTATTAGGTTTTTGGTATTTTTACTTTCACATTACTTTTATATTTTTCGAATTAGATAAATTAGGATATTTTCTTTTCATGATTATTTACACTTGCTAATGGGAAGTAAAACATCTTTTTTTTCTTAAAAAAAAAAACATTTCTAGATTTTCTCTCTTTATTTTCTTCTTGATAGTCTATAAGTTTTGCTTTAGTGAATCACTAACGGTTTCCTTCACACCTGGGAGTGTGAATCAGCGGGAGTTTGCTTTAGTTTGAACTCTTAGACTGAACTTGTTTTTTCTTTTATCTCTAGGAGGAGAATATATTAAGTATGAATTCCAAGGAAGCTGATGTATGTAGTTATGCAAGAAAGCATAACTCTTGATAAAATGCAAAACAAAGAAGATGGAAGTTGTTTTGATGAGCCTAAGCCTTTATTTGCCTCCTACTTCAGTTAGGGAAGTAGTGGCTAAATCATCACAATGGTTTAATGAAGCTCGTAATATAAATGCTACGTCTCTAAAGTGGGAGGATCATGCGGAGGATTTATCAATATCTGATATATATATATATATATATATATATATATATATATATATATATATATATATATATATATATATATATATAGCTGTGTCTTCCTCTCAAGAAACTCTTACTCGTTAAAGAGAACCATGGAAGTTAACTCTCATAGGAAAATGTTTGGGCCTAAACATTAGATCAGCTTTTATTATTCATCATGAGCTAAAATCACGTGGAGAATTAATGAGACTCTTGAAACAATAGATGTGGGAAACCATGTTTTTCTATGTTGATTCTCTTCACTTGATGATTATGAAATAGCACTATATGATGGCCCTTGGTTTATATAGACCCACTCTTTAGTCATCACCAAATGGAACCCAACTTTAGATCCTTCATCTACAAATTTCGATTCTATGTCAGTTTGGATTAGATTTCTAGAGCTACCAGTGGAATACTATGATAAAGAGGCTCTTTTCCAAATAGCTAGACAAGTGGGAATTCCAATCAGGGTAGATTATGCTACTGATACAGAGTCAAGAGTAAGATATGCTAGGGTTTGTGTAGAAATCAACATGACTAATTCACTACTATCCAAATTTTAGGTAGGCGGTGGATGGCAGAATGTTCCGTACGATAACATACATTCTCTGTGTTTTCCATGTGGTAATTTAGGGCACCTTGTGAAAGAATGCAAACATGTGGCAAGTTCTAGTAAATCGGTTGAGAATAAGCAGGTGGACTATTCTACTGAAAGTTTGGCCAATTCTGCTGGGCCCATCGCTACCAAACAAAGCCCAACTTTTACAGTTGCAGATAAAATAGGGTCCATTTCACAGTGCATTTCTGGAGCCTACTTGGTTAATCAAGATACTATCGAAAATAGTGGTTTTTCAGCTGATTATGGGCCATGGACTCTTGTCACTGGATCCAAGAAAAACATACCAAAATCCCAACCTAATACCAAAGCCAGTACAAGCAATCAGGTGGGGAAGCCTAAGCAAGTTAACAAAGTTCAAAATCAGAAACAAATAAACTCAAGCATTAAAGCATCTCAAGCCTAAAAAAAACTTATGGAAAGTATTAACTACGAATATCGCGGGAGACAAAGAGCCTTTTGAGCTTTCACTTAAGTATTCAATGCCACCCACTTTTGCTCAGTGTCTTAACTCCATTTCTACTGCACTTCCTTCTGTTTCTCCAAATAAGGGTTTATCTTCGATCTGAACATACTATCACTCAACCTAATAAACACTTGTCTTTAGGTTCAGAGCAAAATCTCATGCAAGATATTCCTATTCCAAATATCCCAAATTTTCAATCTACAAATACTTTTGATTTTGCCAAAAAAGAAAATAGCATTGCTTTAACTCTCACGGACACCTCATTTACTTCTCCATCTACCTCTGCTCCAAAAATCATCCCTGTAGCATTTACTTCATAGCTTCAAAATACTAACAAAAGTGGAAAACAAAGAAATTGTTGTCCCCTCAACGTTGACTCCCCCCATCCACCAAGAATAACTCCGATATGGAGACCAGTTCATGTTCGCCCAAACACAACTCCAACACTGTCGACTTCACCAACTCCACCAACCATACCCCCCTAACCCATTTCCAGTGAACTTGAACCTTCCATCTCCGATCCACCTCCATCATCTCCATCAACCCCGTTTGTTACATATCAATTTCAGAAACCCCTGTTAACAAGGGAATGGAATTATCACCACCAGCCAGCCCAGCCAAAGACCCTAGCTTTTTTCTTTCAAATTCCTAGGCCATTATGCATGACAACAAGAATTCCATCAATCCAATCATTACAAACTATATCTGCACTAGCAGTAATGGATGCCCTGAGAAAAAGGGAGGAGATGATGCCACCTCATGAGAGGATGAGTTTGACTCTTCAATGGTCATTTCACGAAAGGCTGATGCAGTTCAAGAGGACACACAAAAATCTTCCAGTTATTCCCTTGCACACGTCACAAAAGGCCAAAACATGGCAAAATTGGGACAACCTTTAGCGACATATCAATGGCAAGCGGATGTGCTAGGAATTCAAGCTCAGTTTCTGTACATCCAGGACTCATGCAAGATCATATACGTGAGGAGTTACATAGCTCCAATCAAAGTGGAAGATGTCCACGGGTTAAGGCATTTGAGACAGTGGAGGGATTGGGAGGAGTTCTTCCGACCTCAAAATGCTCAATCAGGTGATTTGCCTTCTCTAACCCCTTTTAAACCCTTATCTTGTTTAAAGATGAAGTTAATTGTATGAAATGTGAAGGGTGTGAACAATGATGATTTTGTTTCAAATGTGATGCGTTTCTTTAAACAAGAAAGGCGAATATTTTAGTTTACAAAGAAAGTGCTCTTTGTTTTTGCGTGAGTAGTGAATATTTGGCTTTAAACTTGTAGTTTTGGTGGCTATGTGTTTGATTTAATTTGTAAGTAATAGAAGATATGAAGATTATTAATCTTTCTTGGATTAATACTCAACTAGGATTTGCTTTCTTAGCTAAATTTCTCGTCTTCTCGACTAACAATAATTCTCAATAAATCAAAATTTTATTAATCTCCAATGAATAAACTGAACACTAACGTTGACTATAAATAAGCTAATAAATTCTAAAAAGATATCCTAGCTTAATTATAATTCTATCCTAGTAAAAACTCTTAAAAAGAACTCTATCTTCAGGTAACAACCTAAAAGATAAAACTCATGACAAATAACAAAAATATATCCTAAGCCTAAAACAAGAAAAACCCTTTCAAGTGAAAGGTAAAAACTCGTAGGCAAAAATCTTAAATAAGCAATAACCATCTCAATACGTATCAAAATGCATGGTATCTGGTTAGCACTCATCATCCCGATGTGCTAATTTTATTAGAAACAAAGTGTAGCTCTGGTAAGGTTGAGGATCTTAAGAAAACACTAGGGTTTTAAGATCATAGGGTTATTCCAGCAATTGGGCAGAAAGAGGGATTAGTGTTTTTTGCAAAGCCACCATGGACTTGATCCATTACACTGATTCTGAGCATAAGTTTCACTCCCTTTTCAAGTTTCATAACCATAAACTAGAAGTAGTTATCACTGGCATGCATGAACCAAGTGTTGCTAGACAAAGGCATGCATTTTGGAAGGATCTTCAAAATGATTGCCCTCCTCTTACCTTGGTTGATTATAGGTGATATGAATGAATTCATTTCTCAAGGTGAGAAGTAAGGTGGAAGGCCTTTCAGATCTTCTCAATGCCAGGACTTCAACAATTTTGCTGATGCTGCTGGTCTGATAACCAATTGGGTGCACGTGGCAATCCCTATACTTGGGAAAATGCACGACATGGAAGGTCTTTGATTCGAGAGAGACTTGATTGTGCTATAGCAAATGCAGGTAACTAATTTGGTTCGAACTTATTCTGATCACAATCCAATTCTTGTTTCTTTAGCCCCTGAACCTTTAAAAGGCCCTTTTCCTTTTAGATGTAAAGAAGTATGGTTGCAACATAAAAATTTTAAAATCTTTCTTTGTGTCTAATTGGAAAAACAATCATGATCTACTTCCCTTTTTGGATGGAAGATCAAATTTTCTTACTTACATACATGATTGGAATTCCAATATTTTTGGAAATCTCAGTAAGAAAAAGAAAATTTTACTTGCTAGGATTAATGACATCAAGCTTGCTCTAGCAATAAAATTCTCTTTATTTTTGGCGAACTTAGAAAAAACTGTTCTTCATGAGTTGAATGTTGTGTATAAAATGGAGAGAGTTATTTGGGCTAAAAAGCGGGCATTATTAATTGGAGAAAGTATGGAGATTATAATTCTAGCTAAAGTCAAAAGGAGTAGAGGCAAAATTCTTTCTTTTTCTGACTCTACTGGTCTTCTCATTGAGGATCTACTTTAGCTTATAGCTTTAGCTAGAAATCATTTCATCAATCTTTTCTCTAGTTATGTCACTTCTCACTCACATTCCCTTCCAAGTTTTGCAATTCAACAAATCAATGCTAGTGAAAGTACCTTCTTGTTAGCCCCTCCCGAGTTTGATGAAATGAGAGTCAATTTTTTTAGAATGGATCCCATTAAGAGTCTTAGACCTGATAGGATTCAACTCCTTTTCTATCAGAAGAATTGGGAAGACTTAGGCCCCTCTATTAGTACTTTTATTGCTAATATTTTAGGGATGGTTTAATTCCTTCTGATGTCAATAATTCCTACATATGTCTAATCCCTAAAAAGGATCATCCAGCTTCTATGTCCGTTTTTAGGCCCATTGGTTTATGTAACACTATCTACAAGTTTCTCAAAAAAATTATTTCTTCAAGACTAAGGTCTGTGCTTGGGCGCATAATTAGTCCTCTTCAATCTAGCTTCATAAAGGGGAGGGGGATGGAGAATAACATTATCCTGATCAAAGAAGTAGCTTACTTGTTTCATAGATGCAATAAAGGAAAAAATGTTATGGCTTTGAAGCTGGATTTAACTAAGGCTTATGATTGTCAGGAATAATCTTTTATCCAAAATACCCATGTAAGCTTTGGTTTTCCCGACTCTCTCATTAGCCTTATCATGCATTGTGACACCTCTACCTCTATCTCTGTCTTTTGGAATAGTGAAATAATTGAAAGTTTTAAACCATCTAGAGGAATAAGGAAGGGAAACCCCCTCTATTCCTATCTTTTTATTTTGTGTATGGAAAGACTCTCTTTGATGATAGAGTATAGTGTTGCCAAGGGTATTTGGAAGCCTCAAATTTCAAATAACTATCATTTATCTCATTTTCTTATGCTGATGATGTGTTTCTATTTGGATCAGCCAACATTACCAATCTTGAGAATATGATATCAATTTTGAATGACTTTAGGGTGTTTTCAAGTCTTAAGGTTAGTGATGTAAAATCTAGCATTATATTCCCTCCAAAAATGGAGTATAATGTTATATTGCAACTTAAAACCGTATCAAATTTCAAGTCTTCAAGTTCTTTTGGCAAGTATTTAGGTGTGAACATCAGTCATAATAAGCTGAAAAAGGAGAATTTTCGGGAACTTCTTACAAAATCACTTGATAAGATCAAAGGTTGGCAAGCCAAGATACTAAATATGGCTGGCAGATGAATCTTAATCAAACCAATGTTGAATTCCTATCCCATTCATGTTATGCAAACTAGTATTCTTCCTTCTTCAGTAGTCACTGATCTAGAAAGACAATGCAAAAAATTCTTATGGAACAGGTCTGATTCCCTTAGATATACCCCTATAAAAAAATGGAGTAATTTTATTCTACCTATAGCTTTAGGGGGATTAGGGTTAAGATCTCTAAAAGAGTGGAATATCTTTTTCATGGCTAAACTTGGTAGGGTCATTCTCATTCAACCTCACAAGCTTTGGGTTAAAATCTTTAAGGACAAGAATTTCAGAAGGTCAGACATTTTAGATGCTTGTTCAAACCATCACCAGTCACCTATGTGGAGGGACATTTTAAAAAGGAGAGATATGCTTGCTAAAAGGTTGATAATTAGAACTGGTAATGTATACCTCTCTTTGGTTTCACCATTGGGTTGGTGAAGCACCTCTGTATAAGCTGATTCCAAGAGATATACCTTAGTCTAAATGTCATTGGAGATCATCCAATATAATCAGAAGGGGTTCCTGGTATATAGATAATGTAAAACACCTTCTCCCACCACATATTATCCCTCTGATTCTTAGTACACCTATCGATCTCAACTTCAGACACTGCTTCCACTCCTAATCAACTAAGGTGGATTCACCATGTTTCAGGAGTATTCACCATTCATTCTGCTTACTTTTCATTCATTAATCCCACTCTTGATGTTCTTGCTTCTATAATCCCAGATTTTGATAGTACTTGCTGCAGATGCCAGGAACATTTAGAAAATTTCATCCACCTATTTAGAGATTGTCATTCTTTCATCATTCTGTGGAAATGATAATTTAAAAAATTAAGCCACCTCCTAGTTTCAACTACTCTACATTCATGAACAAGCATTGGAATAATTGGCTCAAATTCAATTTTTCTCAAATTCCCAAATGGAGATGTATATTCCTAATGGGAATGTGGCAACCTTGGAAACTTAGGAGTGGTGTCATTTTTTAACAATGAGGAATACAATTATAATTCTGTGTTTAACAGATTTATAATTGATTATCAAGTCAACACTTTTGTTTTACAGGGTGGATCTAAAGAGAAAGCAAAAGAAAAATTATATTGTGCCAAGGGTCTCCTTACTGACAGGTCAATCCCCTGGAGGCCACCAAGATCTGGATATATATATCAAGTTGAATACTGATGGAGCTTGGAAGCATGTTAAGGAAGAAGGTGCTGGAGGTGGAGGTGTGTTCAGAATTGACAAGGGGGAGTGGTATTTTGGATACTCCAGCAAGTACAATTCTAAAACTCCACTTCAGGCAGAGTTGTATGCTTTAAGGGAAGGGCTAAATTTTACAAGAGCTTTCCCTGTCTGATATCTTGAAGTTGAAACTGATGTTGAGGCCGTCCGTTCCATAATTAACAGAGAACCTGATAACATGCACCACGAGCTAGCAGCTGTAATTATTGATATCAGCAGGTGTCTGAGAAACCAAAAGATGACTAGTACTCTAAGTCATATTCTAGGGAGAGAAACTCAGTGACTCATTACTTGAGTCAGCTTGCTATGCGTATATACAGAGGTCATGTGCCACATTATGCTGTTCTAACTAGTGTCCATGCTGCTTATAAAGCTGACCTCGTTGCACTGTAGGGTATTATATAGCTCATGCTAGAGTTCTAGTTATGTTTTATGTCAGCCTCTGTTATGCAAAAACAATTTTCTTAATTTTTGCAGTTTTAGCTTGTTGAACTTGGTCCATGATTCGCATTTTGGGTTGTTCAAATCAGTGGACAGTAGGTTGTAATCTTTTTAGGGCTATGCCCAAGTAATTCATGCTTTGTTTTGTGTAAAATAAAATAGTTGCTAATGGGTTCAATCCTATATTGTTTTCGAAACAGGAACCCCCCAATCTCATCGTACTCGAGCCACTCAAATTTCAACATCCTTGAATACGGTTCCAACATCATAGAGAAATAAAAGTAAAAGACTTAGCAATGAGATAGAGTTACATGCACATTTACAGATACAACAATTATGAACCAATAATGTGTATTGTATAGGTAAATTTAATTTACTTAATTTGTTAATTTATAAATAATTTTTAATATAATTTGTTTTACATTGAATTGAACTAACTTATAAAAAAAAAATAATAAATTGACCATTACCTCTCACACCCTAGCTAACAATTAAAGTAAAAACAAACAGAGTAAACACTTATCAAAATTAATATAAAAAAACAAGTTACAAATATAAAGTAAAACAAACATTAAAATTAAAATTAAGGATGAGCAACAAAAAAAACCAAATAAACACTAAAAATATCAAATTCGAAATCTTTATCTTGAAATTTCAAATGAAATATGTGTCATAACAACCACTACACCAAAAACTAGATTAGAGACCGCAAAATATAGAACGGTTACCAAATTTAGGGGTTATCTAGAAGAATATTTTAGAAAGAAGTTATTAATGACCTCTTTAAATTCATTATGGTAAGCTATTTAGAAAATCAGTTGTTGTTGCTTTAACTACTTTAACTTTTTAGACCATAACTCATTTTTAGACTGCATTTATGACAAGTATCAAGTAAAATAATTATGTCATCATTCAAATATATACCTGTAAACCCAGAACATGTTAAACATCCATTTTGAACAGTGAGAAGAATTAGTGAAGAGCCATAGTGCCGACTGTTTGTTTGTAGTGTTTTTAGTTGCTTTCAATTGCATCATTGAGCATGTGATTTGTCTGTTGTCTAAATTCTGGTTATTTGGTGCTATTAATTCGTTAAGTATGCTCCAGCCACCATGTTTATGCTTGTGTGTCTGAATGACTCTTCGAGCAAATAATATTTCTAGAAACACATGAAATTTATTTTTCAAAAACCTGAAATAAAGTTATTCTTTCGTTTATGGAGAAAGTCAGAGAAGCATCATGACAATTTGAATTGATGCAGAGCTACAAGAGTGTTCCCCTTAAAATTCATATGATGATATTTGTGAAAATTGATGGATTTCTTTCTCATAAGATCTGCAGAAATAGACTCCTACTCATTCTTGGAACAGTAACCTTGTGGCACTTCAACCTTTTTCTTTTCTCCTAAGAGATTTTTTGTTTATTTATTTGGAAAACTAGTCCACACAAAGGCTAATAAGCTCATATAAGTTTCAATTGCAAACCTGGTTGCAGGACATGCAAAGAATAGCCATTGCGGGTAGGGATGTCAATGGGGCAGGGCGAGGCGGATGTTGGTTTTCTCATCCCCATCCCCACCTAACATTTTTATCCCCACCCCTATCCCTATCCCCATCCCCGCGGCAGGTCCAAAATTCATCCCCATCTCCACCCCGGCGGGTACAACTCCAAAAACCATCCCCGCCCCACCCCCATTTGGATATCCATCCCCACCTAATCCCCACCAAAGACCCGCCTAATCCCCACCCAAGACTCACCTAATCTCCGCATCTCAAATACACAATCCTACGTAATTAATACGAATTACAATAATAATAATAATAAATAAATAAAACATTCTTAATATTACACACGTTTTTGTTTATAATATAAGTGTAGTACAAAGTATTATAATTAATAGTTTATTTCACGTAATTATTTTATAAGAAAGTATAACAATATATAACTTTGTTTTTAAAGATATATAGATGAGGGTATGAGGTGGGGATGGGGTGGGGTGGGGTGGGTACGAAGTGGGGCGGGGCGGGGATGGAGCGGGTACAACTTAAAATCCACACCTACCCTATCACCCATGACGGGTATGGTTTTTATCCCTATCCCCGCCCCATCACCCGTCGAACCGAGACCCACCCCGCCTCACTGGGGCGGGGATGGGGCGGGTCTCCTACTTGACCCGCCCCACTGACATACCTAAATGCGGGTGAATCAAGATGTCTCAATTGGGTTAGAACAAAAACAGGTCCAAGAAACCGCAGTTTGCATAATCTTCAAAAAGAGAAGACAAGTAGACAATTAATTGAAACCTAAAATAGTCATAAGCTTTATGTTTTATTGATGCAGCTAAACTAATATGCATATTTGAATAATCAAGACTGCAGTCTGGCTTCCAGAGAATAATCAAGCCTCATAAAAGCTTGTTTATTCGAATTCAGGTATTGTTTTGATACATCTGATATCTTTTCTTTGAATTTTGTAGAGAAGATTTATAGTGCCGGAAGAACGTAGAAATTATATATTAGGCCGGGAGAGCTTCAATCCGGTGGAGAGCTTTTGACGACGGGAAAGACTAGGTCGTTGTCATAACTAATCTTCCTATGGCCAAACAAAATTTATACACAATCAACTTAACAAAATACTAGTATAATGGCAAGGTAAGAGGTCAAACCACTAGGAATGGAGGTAGATGTTATAGTCTTATGTCAAGCTACTTCGGAAAGGGGGAAATGGTTTGGTCTAAACTAGAATCAACCAACGCGAGAAATCTAAAACAAATATCAATATCACAAGCACTAGGGAATTAGGATCCACATACACACACAATAGACATGCTAATTGGATAGGAGATTGATTAATCAAACATTGCAAAGGAAAATAGTAATTGCAATCAAGAGCACTCGGCTATTTCCTAGGCGTCTCTACGAATGACTAGCTAGGAACATCACAAATCAAGCAACAATTGATAAATGTAACCTCCAAATCAATGTGTCGTGTCATTGGAGAATCACAATTCACTCTAGCATGAAGAGCAAGGTTGATCACTCCTTAAAAATCAAGCACATGCACAATTCTATCAACCAAATTTAATCACAACATCAAATCAATCAAAATCCACCAATTAGCTATTATCTATCATTTGTGCATGCATGCTTCACCACATCCCTAGCATTGAAACTACTTACTACACATTGTAAAAATGAAGAACAAAACACAAGAAATCCCAATGATTATCATCTTCAATCTAAATCAAATAGAAATTCCAAACAATTACACAATCAAACTTAATTTCAAGCAAATCAAACAATTTAGCATGAATCTAAAGCAAACAAGTAATAGAAATGAATTAAGGAAGAAATTCTCACTAATTGTCATTAATTGAAGGAAAATCTACACCAAATTGTAGCAAATGTTGAAGAACAAATCAAATCTAAGACTTTCTCTCTCTAGAATCTAAGAGCTAAAGTTTCCCCAAATTGAACTTTTCTCTCTCAAAATCTCGCCTTCTCTAAAAATAGAAGGAAAATATATATATAGTAAAACTAACTAAGGAAAAATTATTTAGACGTCCTAAAAAGACCCGTACAGGGCGCCCTCACTCCGGAATGCGTAGTCGCGAAAAAAAGGGTACGGAACGGGGAGCTGTAGACACCTGATTGCGTCTCCCCAAAAACCAAACCCACTGATGAATATCTTTCATGTCATTGATTATCGAACGAGGTGAAATGTGAAAGAGTCTCGTGATGCATTTGTTTTTAATAAAAATATTTCTTTCTGTCTTCGAAAATATTTCTTTTCCCACCTTATTTATGGAAAATGTCCAATTCAATTTAGTTTGGTCCATGATATGGGTCCAATAATAGTGTAGTTGGATGAGGCTCAAAAAGAGCTTTCCAACGATATATTATAAGCCCAATTCCGATGAATAATGAGGAAGTTATGGCTAAAATATTAAATTGGGCCCAAAATGATTTTAAATGGCTCAATGATCAAGTGGGGGGCCCATTAATTATCATTCCTAAATTTATTAGGATTGACTTTAATTTTCTAGAGTAATTTAGGAGGTTATTTTAAATTCTAATGGAATTAGGATTAATAATTATATTTTTATATTATTTAGAAAAGATAAAGAATTCAATTTGAAATAAAACAAGTGTTTTGAAAAGATAAAGCTGATTTTAATTAAGATAATTACGGAGTCTAATTACCTAATTATATTAGGAAAGGACTCCGTACAGGATATTTTATCTTGATTGCGCCATCGCGCTGCGAGGAGCCTATCGCATCGTGATAGGGGCTGTTTTACTTCGAGTTAAATTCTGACTCTTTTCTAAGCGTTCCGCATGTTTTCCTCTATAAATAGGGTCGTATTTCCCCGTTTTCAATCATCAACAATCATCTAATTCTAATTCTTTTCTCTCATTAAAGCTAGAAGCTTCTTCTTTCTCCCTCTTTCTAAGCCTTCCCTTTTCAAATACAATACCGCATTCACGAGTCTTAGACACACATAGCCAAGCTCAAAGTTGCCTTCGCCCTAGACGTGAAAGGTTGATAATTTCTGAGGGTTTGGTCCAAAATCCCTATTTAAATTAATTATTTGATTTAATATTTTTTTTTATTGAAGTTACTAACGTGTATATTGTTTTGATAGAAAGAGATACGAGGCAACAAAGTAAGTTGTTTTATTGCTGTATATCTTTAGAATGCATGTTTATATTATTTTAACTCCTAGTATCATGTTAGAATGTTATTTATTGCTTTCTAGTATCATGTTTAGGTTGCTTCCTTTTTCTTCTATCATGCTAGTATCATGTTAGGGCTAAAGCTTTAATCTTTATTGATTAGTGACATGATAGGATTTGTTATTAATCTTGTTAGTATCATGCCTAGGATCTTGCTAATATTATTATGCTTTGATGAGATGATTATTATTATAATGATGATTTGTTGTATCAATAATTATTGTTGCTTGATATTATTGTTATTGATTGATCACGCCCTCTCTTGCAGGTTTAAAGGGAATTTGTACTTGAAATCACGCTTAATAAGATAATTAATAATCTTGTTTAGGCTAATGTGATTTTAATTCAAGTGATCGCCAATAATAGTTTTGTTTGTGCATTAATATTCAACCAACATAGATTAAACAGGTTTAAGGTTAATATATTGATTGTATGTTAGTCAGAAAGCGCACATGAATATGAGAAGAATAAAGTAGAGGCCTATTTAGGGCAGGTTCAATCTCTTTTAGGTTGGATTTGTACCTTCGTCCCTGAATATCCAGTCATGGTTCAGGACCACTATAGAGTTAGCAATCTCATGGGTCGTGAAGAGGTGTAACCTTCACCCTACACTTGTTGGCGACTCTTTTGCTCCAGATTTCTTCCCTTTGGATACCACCATGCTTAATGTATGATCACAGTGGGGCTCAAGTGTGGGATGCTTGAAATATTCCCTACAGGAGCAGGGGCGGCGTGCCGCACACAGGAGGTGCGCGCCCACGCCCCTGTCGTGCGCGCCCGTGCATTGGGAGCAGAGGATCCTCCTCGAGCACTCGTTGATGTAACCCGTGCGCTCCACTTGATGAACATTGGGGATGACAGTCTCTAAACGTCCCCACGGTGGGTTCAACACCACTTCTTGATGCTAGCGCAGCATGAGAGCGCGACCTTGAAGACTTAGAGCTTGCACACCTTGACTTTTGAGCTACAAAGAGAGTGATAAGTTTGCATCTTGAGCTTCATAGAACCTGAGGAAGAGCCGTGGAGAGCCTTGGACACCACCGTTCTCCTGTAAACAAAGAAAAGCAAACAAATAAAAGAGAAAAGGCAAAATAAACTAAGAAAATGCAAGAAAACGAGAAAACAACTAAAAATGCACAAACTAGAGAAATAAAAGTTAAAACTAAAGAAAAAGAGATAAAATGAGCTATAAAAACAATTAAGAATCATCCCAAAAGAAGCTAAATGAGTGCCATATATGACACTCATCAGCTCTCAAGGCTAGATTAAGAAAAGATTGGATGTACAACACCAAGGGATTAAATCCAAATGTGATTATAAAGAAGCCACCTTCGATATTTAATATTGCATTTGTATTTCAACTTCATTATTAAGTCGGTGTATATTTCAATAAAGTCAAAAACTCAAAACATTCAATTTTTTTTATAAGAAATTGTTACTTAAAAAAAAATTTACACTTTGATAAGAAGTTAAGTCAAAACACTCGATTGGTTGCTAAGTGAAGCACAACTACAAAATTGGGTAATTGTGGGAATTAAGACACTAAATAGAGTGAGGATGCTTTTGAAAGTTTGATTATGTGAAAACTTACAATGCTTGGATGTGTAAAATAATCATAAGTCGGGGATGTTTCTATTTATAAGTTTTCTTACTAATACCTAGAATTTTCAACATTGTTCTTAAAATATTCTAAAATCATTACCATTACTCCATGAGCATTACTCAAGCCTCCTAAAAGCTTCTTCATAAAATCAAATTACTAGACTAACATGAGCTTTTGAATTTTTTTTCATAAGATTCTAAAGTACTCAAGAGAATTCTAAAGTCTTCTAACTTAACCACAAATTTATAATTCTGGGCCTTCAATCAGCTTGGACCTTTGTCTTTATTGGCCCAAAATGTGGGGGACCCTAAAATTTCCGCCCATTCGGACTTGAACCAACCCGTTATAATATGCAAAGTATATATTTTTTTTGAAACCAACCCGGTATAATATATTAATATTATTATCAAATATGTTTGTTATTTTTTTTAATTTTCTTTTTCTTTTTGACACAGATATGCTAAACAAAACAATTAAGAGCCCGTTCACATTTACTGAACTAAGCTGAACTGAACTGAACTGAACTGATTGGAGTTAAACTGAACTGAATTGAACTGATTGGAGCTGAACTGAACTGAAATGAATATTATTTGAGAAAGGAAAATTAGGAACTGAACTGAACTGATTGGAGTTAGAGTTGGAGTTGAACTGAACTGAACTGATTAGAGCTGAACTAAACTGAAGTGAAATGAAATTAAATAAATGTGAACAGGCCCTAAAAGTGTTCAACACATAACCACATTGAGCTAAACAAGTTCTTACAAATACACAAAAATGAAATAACTCACCTGCTTGAAACACACTCCATTTGCTTTGCTCTGTGCCTTATTGGGGTAGACAAAGTGACCTTTGATTATGCATGTGTTTATGGTGAATATAATTAGTTATCTTTCAAATAATAGCCCGTTTCAATTTATCTTCGTGTTAAACATGGGGTGTTTACCCAATACGAAGTAGCAATTGCAGAAGTATTTGACATTAGAAATTGTGTAGCTCATTAAAGTAACAATTTCTTTTGTTTGGAGATGTCATTTGTTATAAAGTAGACTAAACTGACTAATTTAATGTCGTTAATTTCCTCCTCTTTTGAAGGACCTCGAGGTTTTCTCTTCCATTGAAAGGACTTCATGCTTTCCTCTCAATCACCGTTTTCACCACCAATTTTCGACGGCTTTACCACCGAAATAATCAAATATCTTTTTAAAAAAAAAAAAAAAGGAGAAACAAAGGGGATGGTTAATTCAAAGAGGTTTGTCATCATCTTTGTTTTGTCCATTGCGGTTGATAATTTCTCTATTAAAGATTTCAAATTAAAGCGATAGAAGAAAGACAATGGAGATGTTAATTGCAACAAAGTTAACGAAGAAGGTGATGAAGTTTGTGGATTTAACATTTAATTTTGCTTTTTAATAAATCACGTGCGGCCCTTACCAAATGTTGTAATTGACAATTTTACCCTTACATAAACATTATTCCCTCCGTTTGAAGAATAAAAAATTATAAAAAGTGAAAGTAGTTGAGAAAATTAGAGGAGAGTGAATATGAAATAAATAAAGGAAAATGATAAACATAGTCCTTAAGGTTATGTATAAAAAACTCAAAAAGGAAAGATTGAGGAAAGATTAATATTAATTAAACCGATTTGTGCGTGATTTTGTCATGAATTTCCAACTTAATTCTATTTTGGAAAGTATATTTAATACTTATACATAGCCTTAGGCGCTACGTATATCATTATCCATAAATAAAATATAATTTATGTTTGGTCTACTGACCGAGAAAAATAAACAAAATATTATACGGACTAAAATTTTCCAAATAAGGAAATGGAGCTCATATTTACAAACGGCTGAAAAAGAAAACTGGAGCAAATATATATTAAAAGTAAAGATTACAAGTTTATCATCATACAAATAGCTCAACAATGGCAGATGGAGGAGCCATAGAAATCTCTCTAGATTTCTCCGTTATTATTGATGTCATCGACACTGTAAGTTCCCCTACACAAACACTGTTCTTTATTTATTTATGTATTTATTTTTGTAAATTTTAATTCTTTTTGGGAGCTGAAATTATGATTTCTTGCGATTTTTTTTTTTATTAAAAAAAGCTTCCATCACTTTTTTTACAATGCAAAGATTTAACGTAAATGTCTTTAAAATGTGATTGCTATTAGAAAAGTTAATGTTTAGAAAATACACTTATGATCAAAATTTGGCTCGGAATCGGAAAATTGGAGGAATTTGTGGTTTCTTCAATTCAAAATTTTCATTATTATGTTAATTTTTGAACGATTAACTTTGTAATTTTGAGTATATTGGATGCAAAATCTTATTTTTATGATTGATAATTTGTGCTTGATTTGTTGAATATTGGAGTTAATTTTTTCAATTGACAACGAAATATGAATCTGGCTAGCCAAAATTTAATTAATTTGAATCATCGTTGATCTCTATTTGTTGAATCTGGTGATTTTTTTTTTTATTTTAATTTTAAGCCTTTGAAGTTGTGCGGCTTAATTAGTGGTTTAAACTCGTCGATTTTAAAACCCTAAAGCTCAGTGATCATCTACTTAAGTAGTTATAGTGTGTCTGATCTTGACAAGCTGTATGATGTTTCAATTGTATAATCAAAACTAAGTTGCTGAGTATTTAGAGGTTTACTCTGTACGAAGTATAAATTTTTATGGCTTGTGAGAGGCAATGCAATTCGATTTTGCCTAATCACCTCGCAATTAACTTTCTCGAGCCTTGGTAAACTCTATTTTTTCTCAGTGACTTTAGGGAATCCATTGAGTTTTAGGTTACTGAGTGTGTTAGTGATGTTTCTTTTTGTTTTTGGATTTCAAAGAATATTCTTATGTTGCCTAGTTTAATTTGGATTTAAGCCCACTGAGGTGAATGTGGCATTTACGTTCTTGTGATGACAGATAGCAGCATTTTATTAGGAGTAGGACATTATCCTAGATTGAGAGTTGAGACAATGTGGCGGTGTGGTTGTCCTGCTTTCATGTTTTTATATGCTAAATGCAATATTTCATCCCGTTTTTTCACGATTGCCACAAAATCTTATTTGGGGAATTGAACACTTCATGTTGTGATTTTCTTATATGTAAGTGCTAATTGAAGTTTATGATGCAGTTACAATGGCTTTTGGCTTATATATGAATAAACCAAAACCATTGCCTTATAAAGCCCTTCTGACCATTAACCATCGCTTCCTTGGTGTGTTTTATACAGCAACTTTATGCATTTCCACTGCCTAACATAGAATTTTATCATAACAGTCGGAAAGATCAAGGCACCGAGTACTGACTGCAATGACACACAGAATATGGATGGACCATCACCATCTAAAGGATCAAACCATGTGGAAGGTAAGCGGAGTATAAAAGTATAATCTGGACACTGTTATCACTTCATCCATGTGATAATTTGCAAAAACTTTTCCAAGATGAAATCATTTCAAATTGCAATGATGAAGTATCAACCAACATTGCCTGGTAGAGTTTAGCCTAATCAGCAGCCAAATGATGATTTGGGTCCTGTGTGAACCATTTCTTCCTTTCTCTGGCTCACCTAGTCTTCTCAAGTAAGTTATAATGGAGCTGGAAAACCTGTTATAGGTGAGTGTATAATTGATAGCATAATTTTTGTCTATTAAAGGGCTTTGTATCTGATCGCGGGCATATAATCAAGCTGGGTTTTCTCTGCCTTTCCTTGGAGCTTGAACAAGGCCAGACACTCAGCTTGGTTGTTCATGCCGATTCAGAGGATGAACTGGCATGCATCTCTTGGTAAATGATGGTGGAAGATGGGTCTATCACTTTTTTTTTGAGGTGAAAATACAAGCAAATCTCCCTGATGGTAAGTCTCCTTCAAGGCGGCTTTTGGTTCATTTATCTTTGGATGCATTGTACTCTCTGTTGATGGATCTTGTCAATTTGTGCTCCAGAAGTATTAATAACTGAATATTATCTTGTTTTCTTGTATACATTAGCTCAATATCTCTGTATGTTAGGTGTTAAGTTGAATGGTATTTGGCCTGCAGCCTATGTGATCAGTACATGAATTGAACTAAATATGTTTCACCTGACAGATAAAATGCCAGATTAGGTTACATAAATTGTGATTAATCAGGTCATTGAATAGGAATTCAAGCCTGAATTTTCTGGAAAGAGAAGTAGCATAACTAAGAGCATAAAATTCATGTGATCATAAATTTATAATCCACATTTTTACTTCATTAATATGCTCGTATGATTATTCTTACTTCTACTGTATTTATCCTTACAATTAACCATTACCCGTTACAAGATTTAATCTCCCAGTGCACAGTAGCAATGCACAATTACTCAGAAAATATTGAAGTCTGTCCCAAAAACAGCACTCATACTAACAGGCACAGGAGAAGCTGCAGAACTGCAAACAGTCAGTAGAGTCAGTATAGCAGATTTTCTTCTCCTTGATAAATTTCCTCTATTCCTTTGCTTCCTTCCATATTAGTAAATGGATGAACAAAACTTTCGATACATGTTTTTACTCTGGTAGAACAGTAATGCTCTCCGGTAAACTCACAACCATGAAACTCAACCTTCCTTATCCTGTTCTCTTGTGGATTATACCAACCCAAACCATGCTGGATTCCTGGCAACAAAAATTCATGTCGCTCTGTGTGATAAACCAGAGGAATTCCACTTCCAATGGGTACATTACACAACTTTGTCCACGACTCCTTCACTCCATACTCTTTCATAATCCACAATTCAAGGTAAGGATAACTTATACCCTTAGATATCAAGAGGCATAAGCATTCACTTAGCACTCCAAGCTCTATGATGTAAGGCTTTGATATGTAGCCATGCAAAAAATATCCTTGATCTAATACATCTGGCATTGGCACTTCACCCCATTCTTCATTGTGAAGGTCAAAGCTCAGGATCATTTCCCTCGAGTATTCAAAAATCAATGGATCGTACTTGGTTATATTCCAGTGTAAGTGGTTGTTGGTTGGGTTTCCATGGTTGTATGCCCGGATATACAACTTTTCATCCCAATTCCCTGCATAAGTAGGGACATTGTGCTTGATATCAGGCAGGTTCATCTCCCTCCATGACTGACTTTTCTTCATTACACTAAGAATGAGAGCACTTGTTGGAGTTAACGTCACAATCTTAAAGCAACGGCTATAGCTATCATAGCCAAGCCCGTAAACCCTGAAATCAAAACTTCGACACACACAGCGTGGGTACATTTGATTCTCATAGTACAAGCGGTAATACTGATAATGACTCTCATGATAATAGTCATAAGAATCATAATTATAGCTTATGCAAGGTAGTAATTTAAATCCAGCTTGCTCTTGCTCAATAGTTGGGTTGCAGACCGCAATGTGGTGCGTTCCACTTAAAATCAAAACCAACCCTTTGCAAGAGCCAGCAATCTCATCACTCCCAAAGCCTAGCTTTTCAGTTCTGTTTCCATAGTAGGTTTTGTATCTTCTAACACTTTCGAGGGATGGGCTAAAAGACGGAGGCAATGCCAGCTTGTTAATTTTGAGTTTGGTGTCATTAAGCTCAAGGTAAGCACGGTAGAGGGTACGGATAATGGTAGGGGAACCATTTATCGTGAGGGTACGATAAATTGTGAGGATAAGAGAGCAATTGTAGGAGTTGACGTTGAGGGATCGGGTGAGATGAAGTTTGAAGAAACCTGGAGTTTCAATGAGGTTTTTCCAGGACTTGCATACGCATTTGAATCGCGATAGAGATTTGACAGGTAAATGTGATAGGATTATTATGGTTATTTCCATGGGAATGTTTCTGGATGCCATTGATGAATAGCAAATTGAATGGTTTATTTTGCTTTTTTTTTTTTTTTTTCTACAGAAAAAGGAAGAAAATTTGATTGTTATGAGTTTGATTATTGGTGGTGTGAAGCAAGTGGAGTGGAGAGATGGCTATTTATTTGTTTATTTATACAGGGATACTCTTGGGATCCAAGTTACCTTTTTTATTTTTTTGTTTTTTAATTTTTTAATTTCTCGATTATGATTCATGTATGACTTGGGGTCCAAACAACCAGTTATGTCAACAATATTATTGCGACTAGTCAAGGGGATAATAATATTCAACGTTTTAGAAGTGTGCCTTAATTTGACAATTTCTTTGTTTTTAAAAGGCAAAATTGGTATAAATTACCTTTTTTGAAAAAACTATCTCTTTTTTTTTTTTTTTTTTTTTTTTTAAACCACCTTTTCACAAATTCTTAAATGGACCTGGTTCACACTAATTTATTGTGTACCACCAACATTAGAGACAATATGATTATTTTATTAATAAAAAAGAAAGGTTACTATACTAAAATAAATGTTATTATGTTGAAATAAAAGTTAGTGTGACATTAAAAGTTATAAGAGGTTAATTTTTTTAATGAAATTTTTAATATAATGGTCAATATGAATAATAAAGACCCCTATGTTTAAATAAGGTCACTATTCAATATAATGTCGTATTTTAAGTTCATAATAACATTAAAGGTCACACAAGTTTTAAAAAAGGTTATTATGTTAAAAATAAGGTTACTATATTAAAATTAAGGGTCACTATATTGAATATAATGCCAGTTACGTGTGTATAAGCCTTAGGTCCACAATAATATTATTGTGGACCAGGTCTACGCAAGAGTTTCTGCCACCTTTTAAGTACCTAGGTTTTTTATTGCACTTTCCCTATTTAAAATTTTGACGAAAAATTTAACTGAGACGTCAAAGGGGCCCACAACTTGTGCTTTTCCCTCCTCACTCATTTTTTTTCCTCCCAAAAATATTCGATCATTCCCTCTATATAAATGCATGATTAAATTGAGTAAAGCTCTAAAAAACCAAACCTAATTTTGTTGGATAAATTAAATTGTATTTTTGGTTCATTCTCAAACCCTAAATTGAGGTAATTGAAGTGGATGGTTGAGATGGAAGTGAAGGTTTTGATGTAGTTGTTGATTTGGAAGTGGATGGTTGAGATGCAATCCGTTAGATTTGAAATAGGGGTGGTGCAATAAAAAACTTAGGCACATAAAAGGTGGTTTAGTAAAAAAAAAAAACATAAAAGATGGGTTTTTCAAAAAAGTTGAACAAAAAAGGTGATTTATACTAATTTTACTTTTTTAAAATATAGTTAGGAGATCAAGATTCAAGCAAGAACTATTCCTGTTTGTTCCTAGTATGGAAACTAGGAATGCTATAGGAAACCTTAGGTACATTTGTTGGCCTGGTCACCCACCTTACTAGGCCACACACACACTCTACTACATATTAGAATGATATTGTCCGCTTTGGGCCTAGTTCGCACGAATTTGTTTTTGGACAACTTTTTAAAAAACCTCACACTAATAGAGTGTTCACTCAATTATAAGGAATTTTACTTATTCTTTTCATGTGGAATTTGGGATGAACAACCCCGCACTGATATTTTAATTGAAAAATTAAAACTCTCAATAAAAGAAGAGAACAAAACAAAGGAGACAACGGGTTTAAAAATGTCTTTCGCAGAACATAGAGAAAAGAGAGTACTTGGTACTATTAATTTCGTGAGTAACTTTTGTATACATCATATGTACAGTAATTTACTGTACATCGGGAGTCACTTTTATTAAATTTAGGGTCACTTTTACAATTTTTTGGGTATTTTATCAATATAGCATAAATATTTCCTAATTTTTATTTTTATCAGGGTAACTTTTATTCATATTAGAGTAACTTTTGCTCATTTTAGGGTAACTTTATAACGGATGTACAATATTTATTGTACATCCAATTTATTTAAAAGTTTGTCTAATTTCGTAATGTATGAGAGCAACTCAAATGGTTGTAGCTAGGGACTTGATTGCAATATTAAATAATCCCTATCTACTAACTTAACCATTGGAGCTAGAAAATGCTAGTGGGTTGGCCAAGCAAATTAGCTTTCTAAAACTTGCTTAGATAAAAACTTGCTAAAATAAAACACATTAGAATAAATAAAATAAAATTTATCAGCGTAAATTAAGGAGGTGTGGTCCATTTAAATAGTAAGTTGTTAGCTAGCTATTGGAGCTAAAATGACAATTAGTTTAAAAGCATATGTGGTATGATAAACTAATTTGACAATTAGTTTGTCATTGGAGCTGCTCTCAACGTTCCTGCTTAATTGAATGCATTTTAAGTCTTGTAGTTGGGTTTGAATGTACTTGTATATTCCATACAAAGTATAGACGTGAAATTAAATCTCTCTCCCTGGAATTGAAATTACTAGCCAGTAACATAAGCAATCATTCGACTTTCGTTGAAATTTCTATGGAAGACTTTGTGTTTTTTGGTCCCATCCATGGAAGACGGAAGACTTTGTCGTTGTTGCAAAAGTAAGGTTTCTACTCAGTATTATATATGGTTGGTCGTTAAAGCCGTCTGTCCTTCCTCCCATAAAAAACACAAAGGTTAAAAAAATGAACCTCAAATTGTTCGAAGCAATCACACAGAATGACCAGTTGCTATTCAAGCAACTACTAGATGAAGAAGGTGATTCAATACTCGACGAAAAAACTGAGAATTTACAGGAGACGACACTACATTTAGCTTGTAAACATGGGCATGCCAATATTGTTCATCAAGTAGTGGAGTTGCGGCCAGACTTGGTTAAAGCACTTAATCAACAGAAAGAAACTCCGCTACTCGATGCCTGTCGTGGCGGAAACCTAGAGGTGTTGGAGACCTTGTTGGAGGCTAAACCTTGGGTATTTCATCAGTCTAACTGTAAAAGTGCTTTGCTGTTGGCTTGTGAACATGGACATGGTCACCTGATGAAGCGTTTGATGTCAGAGATGAATAGTGTTGAAACTGTTTTTTTCTCTCTTTCGTCAAATTTTGCTGCTGAATTTTCCTGTCTACGCATTGCTATCTCCCGTGGGTATGCAGGTCAGTTAGATTTAGCTAAGCATCTCTCTGTTTTTATCCCTTCATTCCATTTTGCGTACTCTAGGGGGTTAGACTTTATTGTTCCCTCTAGGGTTTCTTGTGAGTGATGTAAACAAAATCAGTGTGTTGATGTTTATACAGAATTTATCAGAGAGCTAATCGAAGCGTGTCCAATTCTTGTGGAAAGATCAGATGAAGATGGACTTAACTTACTGCACTATGCTTGTGAATTGGGTGAACCTGATATCGCAAGAATATTGCTCATATCGAATCCTAACCTTGCCCAATCTCATGACAATCATGGCTTTGCTCCTCTGCATCACGCAGTAATGCGAAATAAAATAGCTATCTTTAAAGAATTTGAGGCATTTGCTCCGTCTGCATTTAAGATCTTGACCAAGAAGCAAGAAACCATGTTTCATCTTGCAGTTCAAACCCATCAATTTGATGCCTTTGTAAGCTTGATCCAAGTTCTCGGTGACTCCAACGATCTCTTTTATAGACGAGACCAAGATGGAAATTGTCTCCTGCATCTTGCTGTCTATCATAATTCAGTTGAGGTATAGTATGTTAAAAAAAATATTCTGCTTTTTTTGTTTTCCTTGTTATTTTTCAATCATGCTCTCTGTCTTAGGCTCAAACTTCACAACGTACTATCTGTGTGCATTGCACGAGACCATAAACTAGTTTTACACAGCAATGCTACTAAATATTTTCGTGAATAGGTACTAATTGCATTTCAATTATTACAGACTGCAATCTTCTATTTGAGATCAACATAACATATTAAAAAGACCAAGAACACTTGTTACATTATACAGATTGCCGAATATCTGATCAACAAAGGAACAAAACAACAACTACAAACTAGAAACTACGCAGGGCTTACTGCTCTTGGCTTTCTGGAGAAGTCTGGACTAGACAATGTTGCCGCCCTGCATCTCAAAGATCTCTTGCTAAAAAAAATTCACAAATTTAATCCCAACACAAAATCAGCATCTGATAATGAAATAAGCCAACAAGATGAAGGTAATTTCATCACTTGTGCTGTTTACAAATTTTTCAAGCATTAAATTGCATGTCCAGAATGAGCTTCTCCCGTTGATTTTTGTTTTTATTTTTCTTAAATGTGATTGTAAAAACAGAGTTGAATGAAGATCAATCTCAGATGGTTCAATTAACAGAAACCCTATCAGATATTGAAACTCGAACATATAAGTCCAAGCTGCAAGAAGGTTAGTTACATGTTGAATTGTGCTTGAGCCTATGTTCATGTCGTATCATTGTTTTCACAACGCCATTGACATGTTTTATGTTTATATCTTATAGACTTATAATAAAGACTCAACAGTTATCATGTTTACAATCTTTGTTACAGATTTCACCAAAAAAACAATCTTTACACTAGAATTCCTGCATCTTCTAGTATTAGTAGAGAGGATTTATAACTTATAATATTATCTGTCATTTCTTGTTTTGGAGGATTTTAGTGACCATTGAGCACAAAGTAGACAAAGTTCTATCAAGAAAATCTTCGTCAACCTCATCGAGTTCACGTACTGTATATCAGGGTTGTAGAGGTGCGTTTCAGGATTAGACTGTTGCTTTTCTCAATCAAACTCTGCCTTAATAATTTATGATCTTTTTTGTTGTATAAACAAAAAGTTTATCACAACTGATTTATGTTATACTCTTATATCAGCAAATGCATCTTATCAAAGGCCTTTATATAAAGCTGTAAAAACAATTCTTACGACTATAAAAGCAGAAAAGGGTGTTCGTAAGGATATACAGAAGAAAAGGATGTATGAAATGCACATGGAAGGGCTTCAAAATGCAAGGAATACGATCAACATAATCGCAATCTTAATTGTTACAGTGACATTCACAGGATGCCTGAGCCCTCCAGGGGGCTTTTTCCAAGAAGGAGCTAACATAGGAAAGCCAGTGTTGTCGCAAACAACAGCATTTAAGGTGTTTTTGATCAGCAACGATGTAGCCCTCTTCTTGTCTCTTGGCATCGTTGTTATTCTTGTCAGCATCATTCCTTTTCGCACCACACCAATGCGAAGGGTGTTGACTCTTACACATAAGCTCCTATGGCTTGCAGTATTCTTCCTAGCCATAGCTTACATTGCAGCAAGGTGGGCTACAACCCTACAAGTCAAACACCTAAAAAGGATATCCAAAATTGTGTTGTCTATCTGTGGCGGGTTCTTATGCATCATATTTGTTGGGTTGAGCATTATGCTTATCAAAAACAAGCTGGAGACATCTAAGTTGAGAAAGAAAGAAAATTTAACAGCAGGGACCTTTTCATTTGAATCTAATGTTCTAAGTCGAGTTACATCTGGTTATATCACCTATTAAGGCTAAACAACGTGAGACTTGTATGGATTTTTAAGGCCCTATTTGCCTAATTGGTGATTAGCAGTAAGTTGATTGACGATAGCCAATTGTATTAGTTGTTTTGACTATCTGTTAGCAAAACATTCCCAGGCCTTGTTAAACTCCATCTTCTCTCAGTCATTTTGGGGAGTCTATGGAGTACTCCGTACTAGGTTTTTGTGTGTTAGTGAATAGTGATGTTCCTAACCGTTTTTAGATTCCGAGAGTTTTCTTATGTTGCCTCTCATTAAATTTGTGATTAAGGTGAATATGGCATTCATGTACTTTTGATGACAGATATCGTCAGACAATGTGGCTGTGACTCTGTGAGGCTGTCCTGCTTTGATTTGCTGTATGCTAACTGGAATATTTAATCCCGTTTCTTCACGGGAAATTCCCTGTTTGTCATGGTGAGAAACGAAATTTGTTTCTCATGGGGGCATTTTCGTGAATAAATCAACAACTTTTTCATTATTGTGGGCTCCACAGTTGAATAAAGTTGTTGGTTTGTATACGGAAATGCCATATGAGAAACAAATTTTGTTTTTCACCATCAGAAACTGGGGCATCCTCTTCACTTCACAATTGCCACAAAATCTTATCTTGGGAACACTTCATCTTGTAGAAAGTAAGCAGAGTATAAACGTACGTAGTATTTGGAGATTGTTATCACTTCACTTCTGAGATAATTTGTAAAATCCTTTTTGTGAAATCACTTCATTTTGCAAAGTTAAAGCACATGCCGACATTGCCTGGTACAGTTTATATTATGGGTCCTTTGTCAATCATTGCTGCCTTTCTCTGGCTTAAGTGTGTTAGAATCATCCCCTAGTAATGATGTTGATGAGGTCCTTATAGGCTTATACTATTTATCTGCTTCAAGTTTCAACCTTTACTCAGCTGTAGTTGGTAGGCCACATCAGATTAGATCTTTGCTCAGATTTGACTTGTTCTTGCCTGTATTTTACCTTTTCATCCCTAGCCGTGCTTTAGTATGTCCGGTTAGGCGGTTAGGCTATTTTTGGTCAGGGTGGCTTAAGGTGTACTTTCTCTCATATAGGTTTGTTAACTTGTTATTTTGAAAATGCAAGCATGACTTAACTGCAAACTTTACAAAATTGCTAGGGGTACATGTAGTAAGGGAAACCTGATACTTGCAGTAAATTAGGACCTAGAAAATCTGCATGATTGCTATCAGTAAAAAAAACTAACTAAAATACCTCCATACACCAGACTTATTCAGTTCTACTTGACAGATTTCCTCTGCTTCTACTTCTGTACTAGTGAATGGATTAGATCATTACATTTTTATACTGTGAACTCACAGTTGTAGCCATGATATTCAGTCTTCCTTATTTTATTACTCTTCTTTTGGATTATGCCAAGATTACTAACATAAATCAAGTTGGATACCCTGCAACAAATATTTATCTTGCTCTATGCAATAAACCCCAGAGATAATATTATAAATATTAATATTTAAAACTCACAGTATTGTAGGATTTTGATGTAGTAGTATAATGTAATAAGAGTATATATAATGTTTTCATTGGAAGTTTTAACACTTCCATTTATTTCTTTTTTGACACTTTTTTTTTTATTTTTTTTGACTAATTGTTGATAGTAAAAAATATTAGTTACGGAGTATTGATATGATGCATAATGCATTGACAAACGTAAGTGAAAAGACTTAGGCTTGTTCTCATTGACTGAATTGAATTAAATATTTTATGAGAGAAGGAAATTAGGAGCTGAACTGAACTGAACTTATTAGAGCTGAACTGAACTGAATTGAAAATAATCTGATGAGAACAGGTATATTTACGGAATAATTGATACTCTGTTGGTCACATTATTTAAGAAGAATATGGATGGGGACCATCAAAATGAGGTTTTTACAAATGCACAAGTGCACAACTGCAATTAATAATACTCCATATGCTTTTATATAATTCGTATAGTTGTGAAACAAAGCGTCAAATTTGGTGATGTAGTGCAAAAGTCAAAAGAAGAACCGAATATTTTTATTATTGATTCGAATTTATGGACAAGGCTTTCCAACCTTAAATATATACATGAATTATATAAAGGAAAAAATTAAAGATGGTTGAAGAACCAAAGAAGTTATCAAAGGTGGTTTTTTTTTATTGAAAAAAATGACCAAGTAAGCAAACGGTGTAGCTGATTCAACTGTGTCGTCAATGGTTTAGACGTCTGTAAGAATTTTTTTGTTTTGTTATGTTTTGTTTTGTTTGAGAAGGTACAATAAAATGTTAAATTAGATAATACGCCTATAAGAAATTGGTAATTAAAGACATTTCGTAATTCTAAGTCAACATACTTTTCTTGACAACTCCCTTCCTTGCTCTTCCTCACACAACATGCAAATTGTCCATCCATCCTTTGCATCAATTCGAATTGTTTCCGAAACACTAAAAATGAACTCACACAACATCTTTGAAGCTATCATTCACAATGATAGGCTGCTATTCGAGCAGCTGATTGACCAGGATGAATGGTTGATTGATCAAAGAATTGAGCAATCGCTGGATACCACACTCCATGTAGCGTCAAGATATGGGCATGCACATTTTGTGTCCCATATACTGAGCTTGAGACCTGATCAGGTTGAGGCTCTAAATATACACCGAGAAACTCCGATTCATGAGGCTTGTCGTCGTGGAAGTCTCAAGGTGCTGGACTTGCTCTTGGCAGTTAAACCATGGTTAGCGCACTGTCTTAACAACAACAGGCAGAGCGCTATGTTTTTGGCTTGCAAATATGGATACCATCAACTAGTGAATCGTTTGAAAGAGATCAATATTCCTGTTGATTTGTTATGTTTGCATGCTGCCCTGTCGCGTGGCCATGCAGGTCAGTATTAATGATTATTAGTTTATTACTTTGTGAAAGTAAAGTCGAATCAACTTTGATATATTAGTTGTCATTTTAAAATTTGCTGCAGATGTTGTCCATGGAGTAATTGAAACATGGCCAAGTTTCATAGAAAAAGCTGATGAAAATGGACTAAACCTGCTGCATTATGCTTGTAAATATGGTGAGCCAGAGATAGCCCGAAAGCTGCTTAAACTGAGTCCTGAACTGGCGCGGTTATATGATAATAATGGCTTCACGCCCTTACATCTGGCTGCAGTGCACAACAATGGCGCAATTTTCAAAGAATTTGCGGCACTAGTGCCGCTTGCTTTCCTGGATTTAACAAAGCAGCATGATACAATTCTCCATCTTATCATTTGCCATAACCAATTTGATACATTTTTATGCTTGATGCAGCTTTTTGATGACGACTCTAAACACGATCTTTTCCACTGTCGTGATAAAAAAGGGAACTCTCCCTTGTATTTTGCACTTTCGGGAAATTGTGTTGAAGTCAGTCAAAAATTTAATGTTCTTGATCTTGTATCAATTTATTTCAGGCTGTGTTCATTGGGTCAAAGAACTCTAACATGTATGTATGTATGTATGTATGTATGTCCTGCTACAGATTGCAAAATATATGATCAACCTATCAACTAAAGAACAACTCCTAGGCAGGAATGATGGAGGGCTCACTGCTATTGACATTTTGGACAATTGTGGAGATGACATGATCACAGAACTAAGAGGTTGTTTGTTAGAAAAGCTCGGAGAAGATTATCTCGACATAAGGTCTTCTACTCCTACACCAACCGAGCAACGTGAAGGTAATTGATATACCTCCTTGGCTCCTTTATATTAATATTACCAAATGACCATTTTAGTTTAAGACTATTCAATGGCTACAATAAATATGTAGCCATTATAATTGTTTTTAATCTCAACCATTAAAATTTTAAGGATAAATCTTGTTCATTTATTTGTTTGACTATGAAAAAAAATATTGTAATTTTAAAAATAACTCCTTGTTTTTACTTTGGAAAGAAAAAACTGTTTTTGTCGCTGAATACAAGCAGTTTCGCTTTCTCTACCAAGCAAATCAATCAATCTCCATTAATATTGCAGCAGCAAATTACCATGGTTAAATTACTATTATCATCAAGAATCGAAATATTATACTTATGTTATCAACTTATCTGTATCATCTTTCCCACAAAAATAAATATCACCCAACACTAATTGTTATACAAAGACAACAAAGTACATCGACGGAATTCGAATTTTGGAATCGAACAATTCAATGGAAGAAAGGGTTCGAAAATAAACTGTAAGGCTTTATTTAAGAAGTAATCGATCAATTATTATCAATAATTTTACTTCTAATAAAATTAATTTTTATCTATTGTATACAAATCATTATAATTATTATTTATTATTTAGTCAATTTTATGAATGGTCAAGATTTAATACTAAATTTTAAAGGTCTAGATTGAAAGATTACAAATACTACAATATTATTGTGGCCACTGCAAAATTGTCCTTTGAAATTATGGAGTACTCCAATTTATTTGTTCGATAATTATTTTGATAGCATCAACGACCGTCATGAACAGAATGGCATGGAACAGATTTTTGAGTAACACCTAGTGCATAATTTTTTTAAAAAAATATTTACATATTTTCCATGCAACTATCCCATTTATCAAAATATTTACATCAACTATTCCTATTTAAAAAAAATATAAACCTACACCCAATGCAAATATTCCTATTTTGTATTTTCAAAGTTAATTTAATGACTTCATACTTGATATACTCTGTATGTGATATCTAATAATTTATTTCCACTATATTATATCATCCTTATTAACTGTGTAAAATCATGAAACTTAACCTTCTTTCGGGGGAGGGAGTACTAATCATAAACGGGGTGTATAAAAAGATTATAAGAAAAAGAATTACTAACAATTAAGCATGAGAAAGTTCTGATTTATTTTATATTCTTGTCTCAGTAAAAGCATTTTATCAAGAACACATGTATAGAGCTGTGAAAGAAATTCTAGAGATCATACAAGCAGAAAGGGATGTTCGTAAGGATAGACAAGAGAAAAGGATGCATGAAATGCACATGGAAGGGCTTCAAAATGCAAGGAATACAATCAACATAATCGCAATCTTAATTGCCACAGTAACATATACAGGATGCCTGAGCCCTCCAGGGGGCTTTTTTCAAGAGGGAATTAACATAGGAAAGCCGGTTTTGGGTCGAACAACTGCATTTAAGGTGTTTGTGATTAGCAACGATATGGCCCTCTTCTTGTCTCTTGGCATCGTTGTCATTCTTGTTAGCATCATTCCTTTTCGCACCTCACCAATGCGAAAGGTGTTGTCTCTAACACATAAGCTTTTATGGCTTGCAGTATCTTTCCTAGCCACTGCTTACATTGCGGCAAGGTGGGCTACAATCCTACAAGTCCAACACCTAAAATGGACGTCTGGAATTGTGTTGTCCATTTGTGGCGGGTTCTTATGTATCGTTTTTGTTGTATTGAGTATAATGCTGATCAATGACAAGCTGAAGACTTCTAAGTGGAGAAAGCAGCAAAATATTCAAGGGGGATCCTTTTCATTTAATTCTCATGTGCTAAGTCGAGTTGCTTCTGGGATAATCACATACTAAGTTTCATCAGTTTGACACCGTTATGGATATGGGATAACACAAGTTTGTAGGACCTAGCAAAATATTCAAAAGATTGTTCTTGATTGATATACAATATTTGTATTTATTTATACTCCGTACAATTTGCTTGCTTGTCTAATTGATTTAGTTCATCGATTGGATTTCAAGTTTTAAAAAATTAGAAAAATAAAAAAATTATGCTTGATCATGCAGGTTAATTGGAGCAAGCACATTCTTGTAATTTATACATGGCTGATAATTGGTCTATGTTGCCGTTTGACATCTTAGTTGAAATTGCTTTGAAATTAGATTGCCCTGAAGATATCATCTATTTTGCCGCTGTATGTCATTCATGGAATCGTGTGTATCCAATTGTAATGAATGAATGCCATGGTTGATGCTAGCAGAAAACACGAAAGAGAAGCCAAATTACCTTAGGAAACTATATTGTCCTAGTAGTAAAAGATGTTACCAATTAAAGCTCCCTAAAACGTTTGGGGCTAGATGTTGGGGTTCTTCTTGTGGTTGGGTTGTCACGCTTGATCGTCAGCTAGAGATGCATCTAGTTAACCCGCTCACCAGGGCTCGGATTCGCCTACCGCCCCAATCAACTAAACCAAAGCTAATTGAAGAAAAGTATAAAGAGGCTTTCGATAAGCGTTATGGAGAAGATTATTTTATAGGCAAGGTGCATGTCGTTATCGATGATAATGATGATTGGATTGTTTTTGTTTTATATCGTTATGGTAGCAATAGCTGCGTGGCTTATGCAAGACCGGGTGATCAGGCATAGAGGTCGATTTTGATTCCAACTATATGTGCGCTTGATGTTGTGCGTTGGGGTTCGAAAATACTATTCTTAGCTAACTGTAATGGTTCACTTGGATATTGCGATATTAATGCTATTCAAAATTCACAAACTGTCACGGCAAGCAAGTATCTTTCACCTTCAATAGAGCTTTTGAATGATGACTGGACTAAATTATACTTGTTGGAATCATTTGGTGATCTTCTAATGGTTTTCCGATACGTGAAATATTATTATGATGACGAACAAGACTTTGATAGGGAAACGATAGATTTTACGGTATATAAGCTTAATTTTGACACCATATGTTGGGAGGAAGTAAAAGACCTTGGTGATGTCGCCTTATTTGTGGGCAATAATCACTCCATGTCTATTCGCTCATCTTCTACTAACAATTGCAACTGCAATTGTATCTATTTTACTGATGATGTGAGGTAGTATTTTTCGTACCAACTATATGGCACAGGGGGGCATGATATGGGGATTTTTAGTATAAAAGATATGGAGGTTAAGACGTTGTATGACGGAGATGATGTCCTTTCTGATTTCTGCGCACCCTTATGGTTTATGCCAATGCTAGGCACAAGAGGTGGATCCATTAAAGAACAACAAGAGTTTTGACACGCAGTTACTGTCTTGTAGAAGTTGTTTGTTTTCATTTTTGACTCTTTAGACATTAAAATTGTTGCTTATTGTTATGAAATTCTTTTTAAGGTTTGATTCATTCCTATGTCTATGCATGACTCTATTGGATTCTAAAATTGTTAGTTTTTTAAGTTAACATGGAAAATTTTTAATTTCAATAATAAATCCAAACAATCTTTTGCATTACATTGAAAGTATAATTACATTGAAAAATTAACTTTCAATCGAGTTTGCAGCAATCTTAAAGGTAACTTCATCAACACATACTAATTTTTGATTATGGAAAATAGTTTGAGTTATGTGGTATGAAATCACCAAGTTCAGATTCAACTTTGAGGTTTGCTTCTTCCTCGGAGCAAATTAAGCTCCAGTAGGAAGTTATGAATCAGGTAACTGTAAATTGTAATTAATTAAGTTGATAATGGCATAAACTTCAAGTTGGAAGTATATCTATGCATGTCATGCACCTTGTAATGCGTTTAATTAAGAGTACATTATCTATGTGGGTCATCAATCGACTAATCAGTCATTCAAGGTATATTTGATCTACAATGAAGTTATGAACATGTATTGTTATATACGTATGAGACATGACATGCATAGAGGGACTACTGCTCATGCCATGGTATTCTGTATTCATATGTTAGTGTCTAAATTTTGCGAGGTAATTTTAATAGTCAAAAGTTGATATCTTTGTAGCGAGCTTCCATGTAGCTGTCTGCTGTCTTGTCTGCATTATACTTATATGCAGACTTCTGACAGCACATTCTGCTTCATTCTAATGCAGCATTCAAGGTTCGTTTTATGATGTTAATCCTGAGTATGCTGTTCGTATGGATAGCGGTGATAGCATTGCTAAATGGTGTAAGACAATGTATGTAGGACAAATACCAAGGTATTCATGTCTAATTAAAATGATCATAAAATACTGAATTTTCTAGTGACAGTGATTTGCTATCCAGATAAGCATGAACGATACATAGGCACAGACTCTTTATATAACTGGATGCAAAGAAAAGAAGGCATAATGGGGGATAATTATGTCCATGTAAAGTGGAAAGAACAAAATACATGCATAGAAACACCTAAACAAATATTATATTAATGGTAGTAGTCAGCTACAAGAATACCTTCCAAATGAATTCAATATACTTCCTATTTTTATTTTTAAAAAAGTTTCACTCCGTCCTATTATATTAATGGTCAAAATAGTCATGTATAGTCAAATGAAAATTTAATTTGTATTATCAAGTTTGCAAATTAAACTCTCAAATCTCATTTGTTAATTTCCTAGCTCATCGTTCTGCAAATTTCTTTTTCAATTCGGGAATTTTCATCTTACTTTCCCCAATTTTCGATTGCAAGTTTGTGTTCGTAAATTTCTCAATCTATACTAACATATTAAACGTTCTTAGAAACAACCATGTGTCAAGTAGACCCCAATCTCTGCGCCATTTCTCAATCTATACTTATAAGATTTGAACACACAACCTCTAATTTTATAAATAAGTTTCTTACTACGAAGGTATGTGTCAAACTCAAATAAAACGGCTCAGCCTTCTCATTCACATGTAAGGTGTATATATAGGTACAAGAGATATTCCTAACCCTAACTAGAATAGGAATAAGATAAATATGAACATAACTAGGAAACTAAATATATTATACAATCTTTCCTAATTATTATCTCAACATCTCCCCTCAAGATGGAGCATGTAGATCTCGAATGCCCATCTTGTCAAGTAACAATTCAAATTGCGCCTTCCCTAAGGCTTTTGTAAAAATGTCCGCCAATTGAACCTTCGTAGAAACATACGATGGCGTAATAACTCCTTCTTTAATGGCATCTCTAATAAAGTGACAATCTACCTCAATGTGTTTTGTCCTCTCATGAAACACCGGATTATTTGCAATATGAAGTGTCGATTGACTATCACAGTACATGTTCATACCTTGTTTATGTTCTACACCCAAGGATCGAAGGATTTGTTTCAAGTGTTTCAACTCACATGTCAACATTGTCATGGACCTATACTCGGCATCAGTGGAACTTGTCGCTACTGTTGGTTGCTTTTTAGTCTTCCAAGACACAGGAGATAGTCCAAGAAGTACAAACCAACCAGTCAACGATCTACGAGACAAAGGACAACTCGCCCAATCCGAGTCACACCAACCTTCCAACTGAAGACTGCTATCAGACCTCAAGAGAATACCTTGACCCAGACATTTCTTCAAATATCTGATTACTCTCAAAGCTGCCTCCCAATGTTTCTCTTTGGGGCATTGCATAAACTGAGACAGAATATGCACCGAATAAGCCAAATCCGGCCTCGTGACTGCCAAGTAAATCAAACGACCAATCAACCGCCTATATCGTTCAACATCTGCAAACTCCTTCCCTTCTGCGAGAGCAAGTTTATGATTTTGTTGCATCGGGAAATCTGCCGGTTTAGCACCTAGTAGCCCTGTCTCAGAGATAATATCCATAGCATACTTGCGTTGACATACATAGAAACCGTGCTTGCTACGAGGCACTTCTAGCCCCAAAAAATATTTCACGGCTCCCAAATCCTTCATTTTAAAGCATTCACTCAGATATGTTTTAAAATTCTCCAATGCAAATGTATTATTTCCTGCAATTATCATGTCATCCACATAAATCAAGACACTCAACTGCAATCCACCCTTCGAAAAAGTGAATAGAGAATAGTCGGAATATGACTGTTTAAACCCATATTGCTTCAATGCCTTGGACAATTTTTCAAACCAACACCTCGGAGCCTGTTTCAAACCATACAGAGATTTCTTCATTTTGCACACTTTTTCAGAATTATTTTTCTGAAACCCCGGTGGAACTTTCATATATATCTCTTCTTCTAAATCACCATGCAAGAAAGCATTATGCACATCCATTTGATGTACATCCCAGTTTTTAATCGCGGCAACTGCTAGAAAAATACGTACCGTTGACATTTTTGCTACAGGTGCGAACGTTTCATTATAGTCAATGCCTTCCTCCTGATGATTGCCAAGGATCACCAATCTTGCTTTCAAACGCAACAAATTGCCTGCCTCATCTCTCTTCTCGGTGTAAACCCACTTGCTTCCAAGTGCCTTCTTTCCCACCGGAAGATCTTCTAGTGTCCAAGTTCCCTGATCCTCGAGAGCCTTTATTTCTAAGGCCATAGCTTCTCTCCAGCCTTCATGTTGCATTGCTTCTTTGAAAGATCTCGGAATTTTTGCCTCTGTCACTGCAGCAATATATTTTCTGTGTTTTTCGGAAAAACGATCATAATTCACAAAATATGTTATAGGATAGGGAGTACCTGACGAGGATGATGTCGCGGGTGTAGGTGGACTTTTAGTTTTCCGAATGGTGTGTGTGACGCAATCGCGCAGCTTTGTCGAAGGAATTTTTACTCTCTTTCCCCGACCCAACTCTTCTTCACCGGAAACCGCCTCACCGGAAACCACCCCTGCACCGTCCTTGTCCCCCCTGCATTGCTGCTGTTGTACACCCTCCGACACCTCATACGTACCCTTAGGGGCTGCTGCTGCAGTGTCATGTGTTGTGGCAGCTTGGGGCTGCTGATCTAGCGAGCTTCCAGCGCCTGCTGATGATGCTGCCTGGCCAGCGCTCGTTGGATTTCCAGCGCCCCGAGCAGAAGCAGCAGCGCTGCTACCCTGCGTGCTTGCTGCGGACGTTGGGTCTGGCAGCTGCTGGGTGGCTGCGTGTGGCTTCCTTGCTGCACTCGGCTGGCCAGTCACCTCCCTCGCACTCATCTCATCCCCCTTATCCACCAATGCACCATTGTGCCACGCCATAAATTCATCTTCTTCATCATCATAACTAAACTCCAAGTCACCAAACATCATCGAAGTCTTCAATTGATCACTATTCTCTGTCAAACTCTCCTTAAATGGAAACACACGCTCATGGAATTTCACATCTCGTGAAACAAAATACTCACGAGATTCCAAATCAAACAGTTGCCACCCTTTCTTCCCAAAGGGGTAACCCAAGAAAACACATTTTCTACTCCGCGACGCAAATTTATCTCCTTTACTTCGTTGATTATGTGCATAACACAAACAACCAAACACTCTTATAAGCTCATATGGGGGAAGTTTACCAAATAACATCTCATAAGGAGTTTTATTTTGAATCACAGAACTAGGAGTTCTATTAATCAAATAACATGCTGTCAACACACATTCACCCCAAAATTTTATAGGAAGTTTTCCTTGAAAACGCAAAGCCCGAGCCACATTAAGAATATGTTGGTGTTTCCTCTCTACTCTCCCATTTTGTTGAGGCGTTCCAACACAGGATGATTAAAAAATAATACCATTTTGAACAAAATAATCTTGAAGATGATTGAATTCGGTACCATTATCACTTCTAACAACCTTTATATCTCTATTAAATTGTCGTTTAAGCAAGGCAATAAAATTGAGAAAGGTAAATTCAACTTCAGTTTTATTTTGAATCAAATAAACCCAAACACCTCTAGAAAAATCATCGACTATTGTCAAAAACAACTTAGCACCACATGACGATACTACCTTGTACGGACCCCACAAATCAATGTGAACTAAATCAAACAAACCGCTAGCTTTGTTCTCACTATGAGGAAAACTATCTCTAGATTGTTTTGCCCGAGGGCATACATCACACACATCATTATTGTTTCTAATAGAGTTACTCACAGGTGGAAGTAACTTTAGAACTTTCTCCGACGGATGACCCATTCGTTGATGCCAAAGATCCACCACACAATCCACTGCTAGAACCTTCACATGCGGCACACCTCGGAAAAAGTAAAGTCCATCTTGTCGTTCACCCACGCCAATCACCGTCCTCGTCAACTGGTCCTGAATAACACAAATTTTGTTAGTAAATTGAATTATACATCGATTTTCATCACTAAGTTGAGTTATAGAAATTAAATTGCAATTTAAGTGGGGAACAAATAACACATTATCAAGCACCAAACCACCCTCTAGGGTGACCGAACCCAATTGATTCGCATTCACCGTTTGACCATCCGGTAAACCCACCGGACAATTTTGTATGGTCTTGATATTTCTCATGATGGACAAATCATTAGTAACATGATTAGAAGCTCCTGTATCCACAATCCATAATACGCTTGTATTACCTTCCAATCGTGACTTGGTTTTGCTCAAAATATCGATTATTTGTTGTGCTTGCTCTACCGAAACTCCCGCAAGTCCTTGAACAAGATTTGTTTGCGATGAAGAGCTACTACCGGAGTTGGTTGCACCCCCTCCTTGCACCGCATTAGCCCGTGCCGATGTAGGGGCAGCATTAGATGAGTTCCCTTGCCCCCCCCCACACAACCACGACCTCCTTTACCTCCGCGATTGCTAGAGCCACCACGACCACGACCTCTTCCACCTTTCCGATTGTCATACCAACCCGGCGGAAAGCCAATAATCTGATAACACCCCTTTTTGTCATGACCCACACGATTGCAATGGGTACAAAATGGTCGGTCTCCATCTCCCGAATCACTCCTAGCACGGGAATCAACCTTGAATGCCATCACATTCTCCTTCGGCTTATTGTCACGACCTCGTAATCTTTCGGTATTAATTACCGTTTGATATGCACTATCCACCATGGGAAGAGGAGATTGTGCGAGTAATTGTTCTCGAATTGACTCATATGGATCATCTAAGCCAATCAAAAAATAATGCAAGTAGTCCTCTTCACGAATATCTCCTACTTGCTTCACAATATTGCATGTGCAACCACCACAAGAACATTTAGGAACACAGCAAAATTGGACCAATTCCTTCCATATTTTAGATAATCTTCCAAAATAATCCGTCACCGTCTCGGAAGCCGCTTGTTTACAAACTCCCAAATCTTGCTTGAGTTGGCACACACGAGTCCCACTGACGACGCAATATCTTTGTTGCAAATGCCTCCATAAGTCACGCACAATATCATAGTCATCAATCGTCGATCGTAACCCATCATCCAAAGTATTATTTATCCATGATACTAGCATTGAATTCACGGCTATCCAATGCTTATATTTAGGAGAATCAGCAGCCGGTTCTTGAATGGAACCATCTACAAAGCCAAATTTCCACTTCGCAATTAACGATCGGCGCACAGCCTTGGACCAATCATCATAATTCGATCCTGTCAATTTGATCAGTGTAATTACGATACCCGGATGATCACTAGAGCCAAGATGATACTCAAGATCATTCGATGGTGGTGGCGGTGGTGTTTCATCATCACCCTTCGCCATCTCTCTGCCTCACTGTATTTTGCGGAAAAAAAATTAATTTCGGAACCTAAGCTCTAGATGCCATGTCAAACTCAAATAAAACGGCTCAGCCTTCTCATTCACATGTAAGGTGTATATATAGGTACAAGAGATATTCCTAACCCTAACTAGAATAGGAGTAAGATAAATATGAACATAACTAGGAAACTAAATATATTATACAATCTTTCCTAATTATTATCTCAACAGTATGTTATTTTTTATGCTATCTTTTGAGTACAAAATATTAATAGGTAGCAAATGACAGTATGAAACAACAAATTTAATTACAAGAAAATTGAGTTATACATAAATTTACAACGTAAATTAATGATCAACCCCATGTAATAACCCGGGACATCGCCCGGGCACAAAAACTAGTCCTGGCTTAAATTCGAGCAATTTAGACTAGAATTACCGGCCTATATTCAATAACTGAAAATTAATCTAAATATTATTTAACATTACAATGTGCATTTTGTTGAGTTGAATTATCTTAAGGCAATAATATATACGTATTCCATCAAATCCTTCCATTAGTGAACATAGTTGTTTATATCGTCTTTCGTAAATAACCTTTCTTTTTACGAGAAAGGGGGGATTAATAATTTACTCCAACAGGGAGATATCATGCAGTACAGCAGCATTAGCACAAGCAGGAGTTTCTTCTATCCACACCCTTAGACCCTCATAATCCCTACTACAGTTTGCTAAAACATGAGCAACAATATTCCCTTTCCTACCCACATGAGCATAGCTACAATGAGTACAAAGAGAAGCAAGATGTTTAATGTCCCTAACAATCGCACCAAAATAAGAGGATTCGTTCATATCCTTCACCAGCTGATTAAAAAGCTTTAAATTGTCAGTTTCGAGGATGACATTCAGCAGGCCAGCTTCAATAGCAATCCCGAGCACATGTCTTGCTGCCAAAGCTTCTGCCACATCAATCGCAAAGTTACCCTTAATGAAGAGACAAGTAGCAGCCATAGTATCTCCCAAATGATCTCTCATTACACCTCCAAGCCCTGTGTTTTTGTCCTTAAAGCAGGCAGCATCTGAGTTGATCTTGTAAACACCACTGCTAGGAGGAGTCCAGACATGCTTTATCTGAGGATTGCTGCTTAATTCACAAGGAAAGACTTCATTTTCTTTTTCATATTCCCCAACAAAACATATAGCCTTGTTGATGACATCTTCAATGAGGACAGTGCGCTTCTCAAATGTGGCAGCATTTCGTTTCAGCCAGATGCCCCAAAGGAAGCTCCAAAATAAATCCCACCAGCAAGGATCCTGATAGATTGCAGCAAGCTTTACAATCCAATCCCAATGAGACCCACTGTCACACATGTTCATGTTCAAACGCAGAGGAGAAAGCTTCCAGATCAGGCGAGCTTCCTCGCAAGCAAAAAGGGCGTGCAGTTGACATTCAGCAGCTTCTCCACATACAGGGCAGGTATCATCAGAACAAATGTTTCTACGCTTGAGATTTGATCGAACTGGGATAGCGTTGTGCAAAAATTTCCACCCGAATAATCTGATTTTTGGAGGCACTTTCGCATTCCATAAATTCTTCCAGACACTCTTAACAGAGTTAGAAGAGGACGAGGCCATGTCAGTAGAACGGGAGTCAAACTCAGCATGATAGGCACTTCGAACAGTGAACTCACCATTCTTGGATAGGTGCCAGGACCACCTATCTTCACTGTCATAACACGGGAGAGGAATGCTCTTGATGGCTTCAAATTCCCACTCACAAAACCAACTCTGAAGCAGCGTGCTATTCCAGTTGTGCATGCTAATTAACTCAGACACTTTAGTGGGAGCATCATCATTTAAGTTGAGCCTAGGAAGAGGGCGAAAATTAGGCAGGAGGGGGATCCAGGGATCATCCCATATGTTGATATCATGACCCCTCCCCACAATTTTCCTAGCTCCTTTAGCAATTAAATCTCTAGCTGATAAGATCGATCTCCAGGTATAGCTTGCATTAGAATTGAGTTTGGTAATCATGAAATCAGAGTTAGGAAAATATTTCTGCTTGAGCGTTTTCACCATGAGCGATTGCGTGTTATTCAAAATCCTCCAAGCTTGTTTGGCGAGCATTGCTTTGTTGAAAGCTTGGAGGTCTCTCATACCCAACCCACCATTAATTTTTGACTGGAAAGTGCGTTCCCAAGCAACCCAAGCCAATTTTCTCTCCTCCTTCTTTTGACCCCAAAAGAAATTTCGGCACATCCTATCAATTTCATTCAAAATACTCACCGGGATTATAAAACACTGCATAGCATAAGTGGGGATCGCTTGAGCCACCGCCTTGATGAGAATTTCCCTTCTTGCTTGAGACAAGAAACCCTCCTTCCACCCCTTAAGCTTTTTCCAAACTCTATCTTGTATGATGGAAAAGACCCGTTTTTTAGAATTCCCAAGGTAAGTTGGGAGTCCTAAATATTTTTCATGTCCCTCGACAGCCTTAAAATTCAACTTCATCTGAAAAGCATGTTTTTTTTCTCTAGCTCAATGTTTCGGCTAAACGAGACTTCGGATTTATCCATGTTCAATTTTTGTCCGGAGGCCGCTTCATAAGTGGCAAGGATTTCAAGCACATTCTCAACTTCAACTTCATTCGCCCTAACAAATAACAAGCTATCATCGGCAAAAAATAAGTGGGAGATAGGATCCACTTTTTTACCAATTTTCACCCCATGGATCATCTTCTTTTGTTCAGCATCCCTAAGAAGAGTAGACAGACCCTCAGCACAAATTATGAAAAGGAACGGGGAGAGGGGATCACCCTGTCGAAGACCTCTCGTGGGTAGAAACTCGCGTGAGGGCTGCCCGTTCACCAAGATAGAGAAAGAGGCAGATTTGACACAAGCCATGGTTACTTTCACAAAACTTTCCGGGAAACCCAATTTGCACATCTTCTCAAGGAAAGACCATTCAACTCTGTCGTAGGCCTTACTCATGTCAAGTTTAAGCCCCAAAAAACCATTCTTTCCTTTCTTTTTTTTTCCTCAAATAATGAAAGCATTCGTATGCCACAAGAATATTGTCAGATATAAGTCTTCCCGGGACAAAACCACTTTGGGATTCGTGGATAATGCAAGGGAGGAATTTTTTCATCCTGTTTGCAATCACCTTAGCCACTATTTTATACAGGACATTACACAAACTAATAGGCCGATAATCGACAGGAGAATCACATTGTTTCTGTTTGGGAATTAAAACAATGTGAGTCCGATTAATCGACTCTATTTCCTCCCCATTATTCAAAATATTGAGCACATGATCAATAACATCACCCCCAACAATACTCCAAAATTTCTGATAGAAAAGGGCACACATACCATCGGGGCCAGGGGCTTTCGTGGGGTGCATTTGTTTTAGAGCCTCATACACCTCTTCCCCACGATACGGAGTCTCAAGTAAACTGATCATGTTATCAGGAATGAGAGGACAAACTTTGTCAATAACTGGGTCGGTTTCCACCATACACGAAGAGCCAAAGAGGGCCTCAAAATGATTCACCATCACCTCTGAAATTTCATCTTCATCCTCGTAAATAAGGCCAGCATCATCTTTGATTCGAGCAATGTGATTGCGGTGCACCCTCTGCTTAGCTTTATTGTGGAAGAATTTTGAGTTCTTATCACCACATTTCAGCCAATCTTGTCGGCTTCGTTGCCTCCAATACCTTTCTTCCCTTTCTTCTAATTCATCCAACCTTTCATCAATGTCCCTCATTTGTTCAATCACGTGGGTTGTAGGGGTCTCCTCCATAAGCTTCGCCATCTGCTCCTTGCAATCTCGCATTTGTTTTGCAAAATCCCCAAAGGTATCCTTACTCCAAGTACTCAATCTACTCACAGCTCTCGATATGTTCCATGAAACTTCCCCCCTTCTTCCCAAGCTTCACGAATGATGTCAATACAAGTTTCATCCCGGAGCCACATTTCCTCAAACCTGAAAATACGCTTTTTTTTCCTCTTCTTTTTCGGGGCATAGACACGATCTTTGACACATAAGAGAAAAGGGAGGTGATCAGAATTCCTTTTTTCAAGATGAGTCACAAAGGAGCCTGGGAATGTATCCTTCCAAGCTTGGTTAACAAGGAAGCGATCGAGTCTTTCTTGAATGTTTTCAGCATCTCCTCTGTTATTATTCCATGTGAAAGAGTATCCAGTAAAACCCAAGTCAATCAGATTGCACCTATCCATAGCACCACGTAATATAGCAGCTTGATTGAAATCAAAATTAGCCCCCCCTTGTTTCTCCGTTGACCAAAGCATCAAGTTCAGATCTCCACCACACACCCAAGGCACATCATTTGAGTCATTCAAAGATTCAATCAAAGCTCCTGTCATCTGTTTTTTATCGTCATCCGAAAAGCCATACACTCCCGTGAAGCGCCATAAACCGTAGACATCATCAGCAACATTAACATCAATGTGATTTATAGAGAAAGTCCGAAGGTTCACCACCAAATCTCCTCTCCATAAAAGAGCAAGGCCTCCACTCCTCTGTCTTCCTTCACCTTCGCAGCTTACTGCCACCATAGACCCAAACTTCAATTTTATACGAACCCTTTCCATCTCAGCCTGCTTCATCTTTGTTTCTTGAAGGAACACTACATCGGGGTTTTCAGTAATAACTATGCGTCTAAGCGCACTAATTGCCCGAGGACTCCCCAACCCTCGGCAGTTCCAGGCTAGGATGTACATCATTGTCCACCGAGAGCCCATTGTGTGGGGCTCGCCACGTTTGCAGTACCTTTCGTAACAGTGGTGGTTTTGTCAAGTGCTATTATTTTTATGCTAACAGAATTATCCAACTCCTGAGGATCATCATACTCTTTCCCTGTCTCACAACTTTTTCTCACATTACCCGCAAGATTTAGCCCACTAGCTTGAATGGAGGCCTTGTCTTTGGGTATTCTCTTCCAATTCTTTTTTCTAACATGCATCTTTTCCTGCTGAACTTTTCCAGAACAAATCATGGGGTCAAGGTGATCAAAGTCACTTGCAGCATTCACTAGAACATCAGAAACATGGGGCAAGGACCTTATAGTATCATCAGCATTATGCTCAACATTCTGTTCAAGATTCTGCTCACTTGACTTGCTATTACCAGAGTTCATGCTATCCTCAAAAGGGCTAGGTGTAATAGCACACCCCTGCAATTTGTTCACCACTTCCCCTAGTTGTTCCTTTGGTTTAGGTTTTGGAACATTCTTAGGTTTAGTAGTGAAAAGTCTTCTGGCACTATCAGATTTCTTAACTCCTTCTTCTTGATCTTTTTTGCTATGTTTCCAAGGTGATGCTTTCAGCCATCCACCAAAATTGACACAAGGGTCCTCATCATCCCGACACTCTTCGCAGTCCTTGATTCCATGACCAATCTTCCCACAGTGATAGCAGAATATAGGTGGTTTTTCATATTTCACCTCAAAATACTCTTCAATGCCCCCACGCATTTTAACCTTGACCTTTTGGGTCAGAGGTCTGTTGACATTAATAAGAACTCTGACTCTTATTGATTTGTCAATGGCAGAGACCATTGAATTCTCCACTTTTACAAATTTCCCTATTTTGTTTCCTAGAGCTTCAATGTTTGCAATATTTAATCTACCTTTGAAAGGTAAATTGTATATTCGAACCCACATGGGTAAGTCATTCAATTCAACATCAAGGGGTTTCACAGAGTCAGAGATTTCGCCAAAGATTATAGCATGATGTTCAAAGTGCCATGGTTGTTCATTGAGAACTTTACCTTTATCCTTCCAGTGGAAAAACTGGAAGACGAAGAGGTTTTTGCCAATGTTGCTTATTTCGATCCCGTGTCTGGGTTGCCAAACATTCTTCATTGTGTTCATAAAGGCGTTCGCATTGATGTTTCTTTCTGTGCAGATCCTTCCAACAAGCCCTAATTCAGCCCTTGCATCAGCATCTTCTTCCTCCTCGTCAGCCCATTCAATCGCCTCATCATCGGGGTTTTGAAATTGGTTCTCATTTTTGTCTGGGGTTTCATCCTCCTTATTCGAATTTGTCTGGGAATTATTTACACATTGCAATTGCTTATTTGTTTCACTTTCTTCACCATCAGATGATGCCATAGTCACTACCAAAACTCGATACAAGATCGAGAACAGAGCCTTCAAGAGAAGGAAGAAAACTAGAAGAAGTTCTAGAGACACCCTCCCAAGGAAAAACCTAGAGGGAACTTTAGTGTCTTTCGTAAATAACCTTGGAAACACAACAATTTCAAGATTGACGACACTAATAATGTTCATTTTGATCGCCCATATTTCATCTTATAACCAATGTTGAAGGCAATATATGGCAATTGTAGCCATATAGTTTATACTCTAATATTGTAGGTATTTGCATATGTGTACGAGTTTGATCTTATAGACTTTAGAAACACCGGTCACCAATGGCGTATCCAGGAATTTCGAAGTGTGGCTTCGAAATCCTGAAAAAAAAAATAAAAATATTTTAATTAAAGATTTATTTTATAAGTTCAAATTTTAGATTGTATTTAGATTAGGAAAATTTGACTTTTGCTACCATCAAAACACCCCTATTTCACTTTTGCTACCTAAATTATAGGTTTTGCTAACACTTGACGGTTTTCGTTATTATTTCCGTTTGTGGGGCCCACTTAATTACTTTCTCCTCTTTTCTTCTTCTGTCTCCAAGAAGCTCTGTCAAAAACCTCCAGCCCTCCATAGCAACCGCCCATCCAAATCCCCACCTCTTCCCGGTGGACCTACCACTTCTCCAGGCAACCCCCACTCCATTTTAGGAATTATGATATTTTCAACATTGGAAACCAACAAAACAGAGGTAGAAAACCGTCAAGTGTTAGCAAAACCTATAATTTAGGTAGCAAAAGTGAAATAGGGGTGTTTTGATGGTAGCAAAAATCAAATTTTCCTAATCTAAATACAATCTAAAATTTGAACTTATAAAATAAATCTTTACATAAATATTTTCATTTTTTTTTCACGATTTCGAAGCCACATTAGTAACCCTCAATTATCATGTTAGGCTCGATTTTTTTTTCCCTTGAGAATATCAAGCATAAAGTGCACATAGCAAAGCTGCAAAGTCGCTCAATAGAATAGTTCATACCTTCATTAATTGTAACCGGTAGTTTGATTAATAATCCACCTTAGATGAACCCTAGATTGACTATACTGACAATTAAATTAAAGATGGCGTGAAATTAAACCCTAGATTATGAAATTGAAATTAAATAATCTTTAAAAACTGAAAAATCGCACCTCAAAAGCTGCTTTAATGGAGGAGAGATAGTGGTAGTGGAGCACATAGGTGAAAAACTCCAAGGGGGAAAGATTAATTATCTAATACGCATACAATGCTACCCATTATGTGTTCTTTGATTTTCAATTTTCTCATCAAAAATTTTTTCATCAAAATTGTTTTTGCAGAAATTAGAGTTTGCGGGTGGTGATATAATCGATTGTCATAAATCTGGTTGGTTTCCAACTTTCCAATGATAGGGGTTGCTAGAGAAGTGGTGGTGCCATCGGTGGGGGTTCGGATGGGGCAGCTGCTGTGAAGGGGTGGGGGTTCATGACATAGCTTCGTGGAGAGAAGAAGAAAATATGGTAGAAAGTAATTAAGTGGCCCCACAAACGGAAATAGTAACGAAAAGTGTTAAGCGATTGCAAAATTTATACTTTTTGGCTTTAAGTGGTAGTAAAATAAAATACAAATTTAGATAGGTAGCTAAAGTGATATCGGGGTGTTTTGACGGCAGTAAAAGTCAAAAAAAAAATTAGATTAAAAAAAAATTTAAAAATTTTTTAAAAAGAAAAAAGTCTAAATATTAAAGCATTTTTCATATTTTGGAATTGTGTCAATACATCATCGCTAAATCTAGCACAATTCATATGTTTACTAATTTATAATTGTATGAGTAACATTCTAGTTTTTTATTTTTAAAATAAAGAATAAATTAAAACTCGGTTAAGTAGTTATTGATGGTAGGTAGTATTCGAACCCTTGATATACAAAAATGGTTCAAGGTAAAAATTACCATTGAGCTGCACTTGAACCCCATGTGTATCCGCCCTTGCCAGTCACCTATTGCCAATCAAGTTGAAAAGATTATGTTCTTCCAATTCCAATTAAAAGGGGACATGATCGATTTGGTAGATTTAAATTTAAAGATGTAGACCGCATTGATCATACTTATCCAACTAATTAAGTTATAATAAGATCGAATTGATAAATATTAGAATTTAAATTAATAAACTTTTTAAGTCTAATTAGAACCGTATCATTAATATCATAATATCATAACATATACTAATATAGTTGACTAGAGATTAAATATTAAATTTGAATTTCAACTCCAGTAAGTAGGTTGTTTGTAATCCTCTAAATGTTCACTAATGATAGTAGCATTATTAATAAAGTACTGTGAATAAAAACTTATCTCATCCATTTTACTTCACTACACAAAGTATATTTCAATAAAGTCAAGGTAAAGACTCGAAACATTCAATTTTTTCTTAAAATTTGTTACTTAAAAAATTTATTTACCTCTCTAGTTATAAGACAAGTGAAAACACTCGATTGGTCATTAAGTGAAACACAACTACAAATTTGGGTAACTGTGGGAATTAAGACACTAAATAGAACGAGGATGCTATTGAAAGATTGATTGATTATGTGAAAACTTACAATGCTTAGATATGTAAGATAATAAGTGAAGGATGTTTATATTTATAAGTCTCCTTACTAACACCTAGATTTTTCAACACTCTTCTTAAAATATTCTAAAATCCTTACCATTACTCCATGAGCATTACACAAGCCTACTAGAAGCTTCTTCATAAATCAAATTACTTTGACTATTATGTAAAAGCTTTTGGAAGATTTTCTATGATTCTATCCTAGCTATTTACAAAAGTGCTAAAGAGAATTCTAGAGTTTTCTAACTTCACCACAAATTTATAATTCTGGCTTCAATTAGCTTGGACCTTTATCTTCATTGGCCCAAATTTCCGCCTACTTGGACCTAGACCAAACCAACCCATTGTAATATTAGTATCAAATATGTATTTTTTTTCCCTTTTTGATATAAGTATGCTTAAACAATAATTAAGAGTGTTCAACAAATAACTAAATTGAGCCAAACTAGATCTATGTAAAAAAAAAAGAATAAAAATAAATAAATAACTAGCTCTTACAAATTAAAAATTTTACCATACAGCAGGTGGTATGCTGCTTGGTACATCTCTTTAAAAATCACAGCAGCTACTTTCCTTTTTTTTTTAAAAAAAAAAAAAAAAAAGCCATGCTCTGTTTTTTTACGTGAATTGCGTGGTAAGAGGATCTTTCCATATATATATTTTGATTGAATTAGGATTTTCATAAATTAGAAATTATATTTTCAATTTAGATATGAATTTCTAGAGAGAGAATTTTCTAGAGAGAGAACTTCATTGATAGAGAGAGAATTTCAAGTTTTTGGAGAGAGAAAATGGCTGCTCAAGAATTTAGACATGATTTCGATCGTCGATTTGCCGGTGATGATGATCATGAGAATGATGATGGTGGTGAATTTGATGATATTGTAATCGAAGGAAAAGGTATATTTATTGAATTTTATCGTTGATTTTCGCATTTATTTTGTAATCTTATTGAATTTGATTAATGTAATTGGCAATATTATTGAATTTCATGAAAATTATTAATTAATTGCTAAATACAAAATAACCTAACCTTGTTATTGTATTTATGTTAAATTTTAATCAATAATTATTGCATTAGTTTATGCTCTGTTTTTTTTTTAATTATACAAAGGTTGAAGATGATGTACATTCTAAATTGCATTTATGTTCATTTTGCTCTGTTTTTTTTTTAAATTATACAAAGGTTGAAGATGATGTACATTCTAAATTGCATTTATGTTCATTCTGCTCTGGTTTTTTTTTTTATAATTATACAAAGGCTGAAGATGATGTTCATTCTAAATTGCATTTATGTTCATTCTGCTCTGGTTTTTTTTTTTTAAAAATTTATTATACAATGGTTGAAGATGATGTTCATTCTAAATTGCAAATATGTACTTTTACTCAATTTCTTTTTTTGTTCGTTTATAATAGTTATAATGTTCTTTATTGTATTACATTATGTACATTTGATTTAAACTCTATGTTCTTTATAATATTATACAATGAGCATTACATTAAAGTTATAATTATCTTTATTATAATATACATTTAATATAACTACAATATTCATTTATATTTAGGCTTCACAGAATCTACTAGTTCAGAGTTACTTTTTAGAAAAGTGAAGTCTGATGAAGAAGCTTGTGAATTATACAATTCATATGCTTTTAAGCATGGATTCGGTACACGTAAAGGAGACAAAAAAAACAAGGAATGATAAGACAGTAAGGCAGCGATTTTTGACATGTTCTTATGCTGGTTTCAAAAAAATAAAGAGTGATGTTTTGTACCAAAAAAGGGATTTTCGTACTGGTTGCAAAGCATACATCCAGTTTGATGTTGATAAGGAGTCTGGTTTATATTGCGTGGTGAAACATGAAATGGAGCATAATCACAGCAGGGTTCCCGTTTCAAAGAGACATTTGATAAGATCTCACAGAAAGGTTAGTGAACATTATATATTATTTTAATGAACATAATTCCTATATTTAATGAACATTTTGTAATTTTACAATGTACATTCGTTTCTTCTGCTCATTTATATAATTCTGAATCAATGTACATGTAAAAATATGGAAAAAAAAACAATATGGTTTTTTTCAATGTACAATGGGTGAAATGATAATGAATATGAGATCCTGTTGCTCATTTTTCTAATTCAGAATTAATGTACATGTATATATGACAAAGAACATTATGATTTGTTTTAATGTACATTATGTGAAACGATGATGAACATGTGTGAAAATATACTATATACAGGTCAGTGGTGATCAGCTTTCCATGGTTAATAGTTTGTCTGAAAATGGTATACCTATTGCTGATGCATACCGTGTTATAAGGGATCAAGCTGGTGGTGAAGCCAATCTTAATTTTCTTCAAAGAGATCTTTATGTTGCGGTGAGTGGGGAAAAGAAAAAGAAGTTTGATGGTTGTGACACAAAACAATTGATTTCTTACTTTAAAGAAAGGAAGTCAAAGGAGTATGATTTTTACTATGATTTTGATGTTGATGAAAAAGGTCATCTACAGTCCTTTTTCTTTCGTGATAGTAGGATGAAAGTTGATTATGATGCATTTGGAGATCTTTTGGTACATGATACTACATATCGGACAAATAAATACGGTATGATATGTGGTCCTTTTGTTGGCATGAATCACCATAACAAGAATGTCATGTTTGGTATTGAATTTGTGATCAATGAAAAGTGGGAGTCTTTTGAGTGGCTATTTAACACTTTTTTGAGATCAATGGGCAACAAACATCCAATAACTATAATGAACGACCAAGCTCAATCAATGGCTAAAGCCATTAGGATTGTATTTCCTAATAGTCGCCATCGATTATGTACTTGGCACATTAAAGAGAATGCCAAAAAGAACATCAAGGGACTAAGAGCAAAGGAAGGTTTCAATGATTTATTTGATATTGTTTTGAAGTACACTGATACAATGGCTGAGTTTGAGCATTATTGGTCCAGGTAACCTTTAATATCTCACAATTATAATTGCTCTAAAATAATATATGTTCTTTTCTAGTTAGACTCATGATCATTAATCATCAACATTATGTTCTTTATTGTTTACTTTTATTTTCTTTGTTAAATAATATATTTTTTATTCATTGGTTAAGTGTGCTCTTTGATTAATTTGCACTGTTCTGTATATATTTATTTAAATTTTTTTTTTCATTATATGTTCTTTTTTCTATATAAGATTCTAATTATACCAATGTACTTCCTATTTAAATTGTCTGTTCTTTATGGTACAATATTATGTTCATTTGCATTCATGATTATGTTCTTTGTTGTTAATATGCAGCATGCTTACCAAATACAAGTGCAATGATAACAAATGGCTCAACAATTTGCATAACATTCGGGAGACGTGGTGTCCTGCATATTCAAAAGACTATTTTAGTGGAGGAATTCTTTCTTCTCAAAGGAGTGAAACAACAAATAAATCCGTTTCACGTAGACTTCACTTCACACATGGTCTATGTGATTTTTATAAGTCTTTCATTGAGGTTGTTGAAGAATGGAGGAGCAAAGAAAATGACCATGATTATGGTAGTATCACGGGAAACCGTCATCTAGTTTGGGCTGATGTTGGTCTGTTGGAGCATGCTAGAAGAATTTACACCATTCAAATGTATCTTCAATTTGAAGATAACTTTGTAAATGGTGTTCCATGCACCGCTAGAGTTATTGCAATGCAGCCTCCTCTTTATGAGTATCATGTTGGACATCCCAAAAGAGACTTGATTGCACACACAGTTACTTTTGATGAGTCAGAGGTTACGGTTGAATGTACTTGTAAGTACTTTGGTGAAGTGGGGTTACTTTGCAAGCATTCCCTCCGTGTTCTTCATCTTAACAATGTGACCTACATACCAAAAAGATATATCTTGAAAAGGTGGACTAAGGCAGCTATGTGCACTAAGGTGGATGACCATGTTGTTGAAAAGGATGGTGTGACACCTTCAAGTGTTTGGAGACTACAATATGTAAGGACTTTCATTCGTTTAATTGATCGTGGACAGCATGATTTAAGCACTCGTAACGTAATTGAAGAAGCTATTAATGAGTGTGCTAGTAGAATTGATATATTGTTGAGAAAAGATGGAAATGAAGAAGGTCATGGGAAAGAAAATGATGATAACACAGATGCTCAAGCTGCTGCCCAATGCTCGGAAAGTGGTAATCTATTAGAGCCACAAGATGTGATTCACTAATGTTGTTCAAGAGCCACCTGAAGTTGCTGAAAACCCCATTGAAAATGAGAAGGAATGTATGGTCAAAGACCCCATTAGTAGGAGGAAGAAAGGACAAAAGAACATTCGACTTAAGAGCACACAAGAAAAAATATGCAACAAGCTAAAAGGGCAGAAGATTAAGTCATGGAAGAAGAAAAGTGCAAAGGGTGTGTCTATAATGAAAAAGAAAGCACAGAATACAATAAAGGTAATTTATACAAGTATTTGTAATACTATTCTTTACTTTTATTCATAATGTTCTTTACTTTTATTAATAAGGTTCCTTACACGTATTTATATAATTATATTGATTTCTAGCTTTGTTTTTGTATTTGTGTTGAATTTTAATCATTAATCATTGCATTGCATTCTGCTCTATTATGTTTTTTTTCTTTTTTATTTGTTATAATTACACAAAGATTGAAGAAAATGTTCATTCTAAATTGCACTTATGTTCTTTTACTTAGGTTTTTTTTTTAATTTTTTTATTATATAGTATGTCCGTTACTTTATATTTATATATTTTTTGTTCTTTTTATTTACATTCTATTTTATTATATACATTCTAAAGTATATTTGATTATATTTCTAATAATGTTCCTTACATGTGTAGGATTCTTTAACAGTTCCCGAAGGAAATATATTGGCTCATTCTTCCATGTTTGGTGGTTCAATTGAGTATTTTGAGCCTGATGAATATTTTGAAGTACATGTTACACCATTGTACTTCTTAATACATTGATTGCTTCGAACAATTCCTTAATTTTTCAAAGTATATTACCTTGAAATCTTGTATAAGATGACTTTATTCTTACAGATAATTCAATATACAATTTTTGTTTGTTATATCTTAATTTTTTAAAGTTCATTTACCTCTGACTATAATAATTATAAATTTTCTTGTGTAATTGACTTTAAAATAGCATTATATAACAAAGAACATTCTATGTAATTTCAAAAAACATACTGTTTGAATCAAAATAACATACTGTATGAATCAAAAGAACATATTGTATGAATCAAAAGAACATGCTCTTTTGATATAAATATCATATCATAATATGAAAACTTAATATCAATCCAACACAATTACATCACCATCAGCATCAACCATGGTTGTGTTTCTTAGCAAGAAAATGTATTTCTGGTTTCATCTTGTTCTTTCCATGCATCATCAAGTCATATGCATATTGAGTCCTCAATTTCTTCAAGGGATTTTCCTGAAAATTAATTAAAATAGTTCATAAAAATTCACAATTCCAAAAAAATAAAAAATAACACATTATAATACTTACATTATTGGCTTGTAACCCACATGCCCATCTCTTTTTTCCGTAATAAGTTTTCATATGCCTCATTGTGTAAATAGCACAATCGATCTTGTTTGTAGTTGTCTGCCAAGGCAATTTTAACACATTAACAGAAAATTTATGCACCTTCCCATGACTCTTCAACTTCTTTGTCTCAAGAAAAGTTGCAAAAGCATCTAACTGCACGTAAAACATAAATTATTAGGTATTTCATCAATGAACATTAAGTTTTTATATAAAGAACATTATAACTTCTGAAAATGAACATAGCCTGTTGTATAGTATAGAAACCACTTACTACTTTCTGTGGGTAATCCTTATATTTATCTTCAATATTCACACCTTCTCAAAGAGGAATATTGTCGATAATTTCTAAAGATTTACTCTTCATGTTGATGCAAATTATATAGAAGTGGTCAGATTCATACACTGGAATGAAAATCTGCAAAATAAAACACAACACATTTTATAGACAACTAAAGACCTTTTATCTAAAATCAAAAGAAAGTTTATATAATTCAATACCAAAGAACATGTACGATATTGTAAAAGAACATGAAGTTTACCAATTGAAATTGATTTGTCATTTTAATCTCCAATGCTTCCACATAAAATTTGAGTATGTCAATGAACTGATTTACCCTATGTTCATCAGTTATATCTTGACTACTGTCTTTATATCCATCGTTCAAGCATAAGAAATTCTGCCAACATATAAGTATAAATATATATATATATATATATATATATATATATATATATATATATATATATATATATATATTAGGATTATAAAATTATAATCTTATTTTACCCCGGCCAATAGAAAAAATACTTACAAATGCATCACTGGGAATGAATAATCTGCTCTCGTTAAGTTCAGCATTCCTCCAGTTCATAACATTTGACCAAGCATCAACAAATTCATAGTACACATACTCATCGTTCAAGAGTGTCTTGAAGTTTTTGCGATTCAACATGACTTGCCCATCATCATTTAATATTTCACTAAAAAAAATTATTTAATAAATTTGGGATTATAAAGTTAAATAAAAAATAGGTTTAATAAAAAGAATGTGTAAATTAACTTACTCAAGAGGAAGTTCAGGTGCAAGTGCAAATTCCCACATCATTTGTTTTTCTTCTTCTGAACCTTCCAACAAATGGGCATACTTGATCAAGAATGGAGACTTGAAGATCATTGGTAATTTTCTCTGTCTCTTGACATTTTTTGGCAATTCATCACTATAAAATAACATGATTAATATGTAATGAACATACTATTTATAAAAAAGAACATAATGTAATGATTTGAAGAACATAATATTAGTAACAAAAGATTTTAAGATTTACTACCCTTCAATCTTCTTTCCTTTGTCCTTTTTCCTTTTATTCTCATCCTCCCTGTTATTTATTTTCTCCGAACTCACATCTCTATGATTCAAACAAAAAAAAATCACATTAAAATCACAAAATCATTACCAATTATAAACAAAAGATCATCAGCTAAACAACACACCTTTCTAACATATCTGAATTCTTATTGTTTTGAAAATCCTCTTCTTTTTTACCAACATCTAATACTTCTTCACTGTAGTGCAGAAGATAATACAAAGTATTAAATAGAAGTAAAAAGAAAAGAGCATTACATATGATTCTGAAGAACATATTATATATTGATAAATAATATACCTCTTTTTCCCATTTCCTCCTATTATAATTTTTCCTTCACATCCTTGCAGCTTTTCCTTCTCTGATTGTCTTGATTCATCACTTTAAAACAAAATATTAAATCATTAATTTCATAAACATTAATAAATATAAATCAGATTAGAAAACTATAATAGGACATACCTCTCTAAGTCTTTCACATCTGTTGTACTTTCAACACCACCACCTTTTTTATCATCATCAATATTTCCTTCACTGGTTATCATCAAAGAACATGACATTATACAAAAAAAAAAACACCTGACTTATATAAAGAACATCAATACTTTATACTTCAACCATTATTATACACCTAACTTCAACCATTATTCAAATAAATATTGATATTGACAACAGATCCAAGATAAGAAAAGAACAAAAATGGCTTCAATTATACAAATGATATAATTTACTACGTACTTACTTTGTATTTTCCTCTTCAACAATGCTTTCTTTTGCAAAAATTGATGGGTCCACAATAGCTTCTTCAACACTCTTTGCAACTTTATCACTTTTTTTCTTTATTCCATTCTTCTTATATGTTTTAATGGGTTGATTGTCTTCAATATCTCCATCTTCAACTTGTTTATCACTATAGCACAAACAAATGAACCCAAAATCACAAAAAATACCAAACGAATTGCAAAAAAAAATCGAAAATCAAACAAAAAAAAAGTAACAAACTGGAACAAACAATTTCCTTATGAATTGCAAAAAAAAAAACCCAACCAAATTCCAAATTAAACACTTAAATATTGCGAAAATTATACTTGCATGCAATTTTAATTTTGTCCGCCATATTCAACAATTTTGATTTAGAAGTACAAATTTCTTCAAAAATTGCTTAGGGTTTTGAAGTTTGAAGTTTTTTTTTGGTTTTTTTGGGGTTTTTTTTAACCTTTTGAGAGAGAAAATCTAGAGAGAGAAAAACATTTCTAGAGAGAGAAACTATTGTTTTGTCAAAATTCTAGAGAAAATATTAAACTGTAAAAAAATAATTACTTTTTACCCCTTTCTTTTTCGCGTTCTTTGTAAAATAGAGCTATGTTCTTTAAACACACGTGTTCTTTTGTTTCGTAGCATATGTTCTTTCCGCCTTTTTATTAATCAAAGCAGCCAAAGTACCTCCGCGTTTTATTTACAAAGTGCTGTCGTTTTAATGGTCGGTACGGTACTCTGTACCGGTGCCTGCAGGGACCAGGAATTACTTACAAATAGACAAAAATGAAATAATTCACCTGATTGAAACAGACTCCATTTGCTTTGGCCCATATTGTTAAGCCCGTGAGCAAACCCACATGTAAGTGATTGTATTGTCCCACATTAAAATAGTATACTATGTAAAAGTGTTGAAAAGTATATCACATGTTGAAAAAATAAAAAAGTCTTCTTTATAAGGTTAAGAAGCTACACTCCTTATTGTCATATGATTTTGAGGCGTAACCTTCCTGGTTGTATAAAGTGGACAATCGTGACGGGTGTGACTCATGCCCGTTATTATGATATTAGAGCCAAGATTAGGTTGTGTTGTGATTTGGTCCAGTCCGCTTTAGTTTCTCTACATGATAAACATGAGGAGAAGCAATTGTCATATGTAATAAAGTAGTTTTCCTTCTCCATTTAAACAAAGGGCATGGCTTATCCAAAGAGGTTTGTCGTGCAATTGAAGAGAGATAATTGGAATGTTAATTGCAACAAAGTCAATGTTACCCTAATACCAAATGGTGTAATTAACAATGTTACCCTAATACCCTTACATAAACATTCTGTATAGATTTCTCCGTTATTATTGATGTAATCATCACTGTAAGTTCCTCAACTCAGACACTGTTTTTCATTTAGTTGAAACTAATAATCCCACCTTTCCTTTATCTTCCGAAAACAATATCACATTTCGATTATTCCAAAACAATCCCACTTTTCACCCTAATCTTCTTCTAAAACAGTCCCTTTGACCTACAACCGGTTAAACATGTAATTTTTTTTCTTTTTTTTTTCCTAAGAGTCTCTCCTCCCACCAGGCTCCAGTCCACCACCATAGCACCACCCCTACATCTTGCCACCACCCCCACCCCCTGCCGCCTACCCAACCTCGAAAACTGGTCAATGATTGTTAGAAGAAGATTAGGATAAAAAGTGGGATTGTTTTGGAATAATTGAAAGGTGGGATTGTTAAGAGAAAATAGAGCAATGGGATTATTTACTTTTTCAACTTCCAATACAAAGAATAAACATAAATATCTTTAAATTATGTGATTGCAATTAGAAAATTTAATGTTTAGAAAATACAATTAAGATCAAAATTTGGCTCGGAATAGACATTACATACAGGAAAAATGGAGGGAATTTGTGTTTTCTTCAATTCAAAATTTTGGTTATCATGTTAAATTTAGAATGATTAACTTTGTAATTCTGAGTATATTGGGTGCAAAATCTATTTATTATGATTGATAATTTGAGCTTAATTTATTGAATATTGGTGTTAATTTTGTCAATTGACAATGAAATTTGAAATTTAGCCAAAATTTAATTAATCATTGTTGATCTCTATTTGTTGAATCTAGTGTTATTTTGATTCTAATTTTTAAGTCTATTAAGTTGTGCAGCTCAATTAGTGGTTTAAATTTTGTGGATGTCGTCGATTTTAAAACCCTAAAGCTCAGTGATGTTCTTTTTAAGAACTTATATATTATAGTGTGTCTGATCTTGACATGTTGTAGGTTTTTCGATAAAAGGTGAAACTCGAAAAAAAAAATGATTATCGCTACCACCGGTGTCCTTTCCCTTCCGTTTCAGACCGAACATTATCCCTTGTCTTGGTGTTTGTTATGCTAGAACTAGTGGTGTGCGGATGTATTCTAAGATTTTTGGTTTTTTTTTTAAAATGTTAATATGATTGTTTTTAGAAGAGAAAAGTGTGTGAAAAGTAATGGAAGAGTGGAGTCAAAAGTGAAAGATGAAAGGAGATTTGTATATTTTATAAGATGGGTAAATAAGTCCATTTGAATAAAAGGGGAACCTTACCTAGTAAAAGGAGAGCGATGTTTAATACAACTTCCAATTTATTTAAACTTTGATGGTCAAATATATCACAACTCAAGGTCAACAATTTATCACAGCCATACTTAAAATTTATGAGCATAAATAAGATCCAGATCAGAGAAAATAATAAATGGTAATCAATTATACTCAAATATTATATCCTAAAAAATAAAAATAAAATAAAATAAAATAAAAAACACATAGGTCCATATTTAGCTTCGCAATACTAGAATGCTAGCAATATTAAAAGAGCAAAATAAAGGAGATGAAAAGTCCTCAATTTAGTACTACTTAGGGTCTGTTCATATTTACTAAACTGAGCTGAATTGATTGGAGCTGAACTGAACCGAACTGATTGGAGCTGAATTGAACTGAACTGAATAGAGCTGAAATGAATATTTTATGAGAGAAGGAAATTAGGAGCTGAACTAAACTGAACTGAACTGACTGAAGCTGAAATGAACTGATTGGAGCTGAATTGAACTGAACTAAACTGAATTGAACTGAAATTAAGCTGAAGTGAACAGGCCATTAGTTGAGTAAGTGGGAGGTAGATTTTATACCACACACATGCGTCGGATCGGGTTAGGCTCGGGCCTCGGAACTTGGGGAATGCGATGCGCGGACGTTGGTGGGCTGTGAATCATGTGAAGAACTTTGGGAATGCGATGCGCGGACGTGGGTGGGCTGTGAATCATGTGAATGAAGAAAATATTAGATTAAAAATGAGGTTTTTTGCTGTTGCTTTAAATTGTTCATCCTTCACATTCTTTGTTTCACACCTCTGTAATGGGTCGACTGGACCTAAGTGATTTATTTAACATAAATCTAATCTAATCTAATATACTAGGGGTGAGCAAACCGGGTACCCTGTCGAAGTTTTAGGATTTGGACCCGGAATTGGTTGGAACCGGGTCCTAAAATTCGGAATTGGAATTGGAACCACTTCAACCTGGTCCTAAAATTTAGGAATTGGAATTGGAACCACCAGGTACCGGTTTCGGTTCCGAGTACCCACTTATGAACATAGTTGTTAAGAATTTAAAACAAATTATAATACTCCCTCCATTTCATAATGTTAGTCCCATATACTATTTTGGGCGTTTCAAAAAAATATATCCATAGTGAATATATTTCATTTATAACATGATTTTTTTTGGAATTAATAAGTTGTGGATTGATGACATGACTCTAAGTAAGGAAATCTTTACCTTAAATTATGCAATTATGACTTGTGCTTTCCTAATAAAAAATTTAAAAAGTTAAATAAGGTAAACTAATTATGAATTATGTTGCACTTTAATGTTAGATTCCAAATATATTTTTTTCTTATTTTATGTGATTGATTCCATATGTGACTAACATTATGAAACGGATGGAGGTACTTATTTTAATCCATTTTCATTTTTAGCGTTTAATGCTTATATTTATACACACATGAAGCTATTTTATATATGTTAGGTATTAATAACATATTGTTTTATTTTACTAACTAGATACATTCAACATATATTTGTTTTATAATATATTTAGTTTAATATATTTTGGGTAATCGGGTATCCAACCAGTTCCGGGCCCAAAATATTGAGAATTGGAATTGGAACCGGTTGCAACCGGTTCCTTAATTTGTTACCCGGAATCGGAACCACCGGGTCCAATTCCACTTCCGGACCCTCCGGTTCCAATTCCGGGTACCCGGAATTTTTGCTCATCCCTATAATATACTACCTCCGTTAACAGTTATTTGCAACATTTACTAAAAAAGGGTGCTAACTATTATTTGCAATAAACTTATTTCTTTCCTATTTTAGCAACTTTTTCTGTCAAAATGACCAAAATACCCTCAATTAAAAATTATTAGCACATAATACTACCCATAATACAAAACATTATAACCTTAATCTAAATTAATTATCTTTCTCTCTCCTCCTTCATCTGTCAGATCATTTCATCTTCTTCACCTCTCTTCAAATTCCAATCCATCCTACTAGTGGGTTTTAGATTTGGTTTTTCGTGGCTGGTTTGCTTGATTCGTGGTTGGATTTGGTGGCTTGTGGGTGGATTTTCAGGTTTGTGGGGGTGGTTTGTGGGTGGGTTTGGTTATCGGGTGGTTCGGGGTATTGGTGGTGTGTGGGATTTGGTAGTCCGCCGGTGATTTTGGTGATTCGTGGGGGTGGTAGTCGAAGGGTTTATATGGTTCATTCATTGGTGATTTTGGTGGTTTGTAGGGGTGGTTTTGGTGGTTCATCTAATCGGGTTTCGGTGGGGGTAGTGTTGGTGGTTCATCGAAGGGTTTAGGTGATTAATCGGTGGTCGTGGGTGACTGGTTTTTGGGTTTCAGATCTGGTGTAGGTAGGTGGTTCGTGGGCATCGTAGCTGGCTATTTTGCGGGTATTGGTGGTTCGCGGGTGGCTGTTTCGTGGGTGGGTGGTTTTAAGGTTTCTGGTGGTTTTTGGGTGGTTTTCGTGATTCTTAGGTGGATTTCGTTGGTATATGGGTGGTTTCGATGATTTTTGGGTGGCGTGGGTGGTGGTTCGTGGGTTCTGGGTGGCATGGGTGGTGATTCTGGGTGGCGTATGGTGGCGGTTTTGGGCAATTCTGGTTTTTGCAATTATTTTTTTAAAAAAATAATTGATTAATAGTTAATTACATGTTCATAACTTTCAATAATCATGTTTGAAAAGTTTTGCCTAGGAGTCCGCGCAGACCCCTTTGTTGCAAATAACTGTTAACGGAGGTAGTATATAAATAAAGTAGGCATTTTTAGAGAACATTCGGAGCGCCACGTAAGAAATATAATTTTGACCAATAAGAAAAATAAATTTGTATTTTATTTTTGAATTAAAAAATTATATCGCCACCTAGATAAAAGTAACGAATTAGATTTGAATGATAAATCTGAAATTTTAATACCACGTAGATTAAAAATCACGAATAAAATTATTTTATAAATTAATGGTAAAAAATTAAAAATATATATGGAAAGATATAAATTTATTAAATCATTACTATGAATATGACAAATCCAAACAATATATATGAAATGATAAATCTAAAAAAAAAGATATTTATTAATTAATTAATGAAAATCAAATCTGAAATAATATTCTAAAGTGAATTTTGTGTTAGTAACTGGATGGGTATTTTAAAAATTATGCTAAGATCTTAGCTTGATTTTTAAAATTCGTGTTTAAAAGTTTATATGTAATTATTGCTTACATTGTGTTTATTTGAGATATATGCTTATGTTTTGTTTACTTATTGCTTACATTGTGTATATTTGGAATATATGTTTATGTTTTGTTTACTAAATTTTGTTTTGTTTTTACATGCAGATCTAGATTAATCAAACTTAAATTCGAGCAAAATAATTATATAATCAAAGAACGAGTTATAGTCTATGAATTGAAAGAACAAATCAATAGAACGATAATAATCTCACTTTTCCTTAAAAATAATATGTACGTTGTCTTTATTTCTCCAAAAGTCTTAGCCTTTGACAATTATTATTTTAAAATATTAATATGACTAAAATTAATCGTATAAAATTCATATTTTAAAAAGTCTATCAATTCTAGAAAAATCATATGTTATAAGATAATAAAATATGAAAAGGGTTATATATATATATTAAAAATAAAATAAAATAATATTAAAGTTACCAAATAACAATTACCATCAATTAAACCATGTTTAAAAAAAAAGAAAAAAAAAAACATGTTCAGGATTAAAAAAAATAATAAAAATGAAACACGAAAATTACAAAACCTAATAAAAAAACATATAATAATTAAAAATAAAAAATACTTCAATTTAAGATTAGATAAAAATATAATATAATTTCAAAATAAAAAAAGGTTAATGCTATATGCAGCCGTAAGGGCTGCATATATCTTTTCCATAAAAGGAATATCCTTTCTTTTATCACGCACAAAAACATTCGCTCATTTATTATTTATTCTACTATAAAGATTAAGTATTTAATTACAAAGTTTATCATAATTCATTGATAAATATTTATCACTTCTCTCATTTCGTAATTTTTATTAAAATTAAATGTATAAGAAAAGACTTATTGTATTTATTTTAAAATTTTAATACTACGTAAATTAAATACCATAAATTAAATTATTTTATAAGTTGATGGTAAAAAAAATAAAAAAAAATATAGAAAAAGATAATTTATTAAATCATTTATTTTTACCAATATAACAAATTCAAAAAAAAATATTGAAAAAGATAAATCTCAAAAAAAAATATTATTTATTAATTAATTTTTAATGAAATATTAAATGTTTTTTTTTATAGTCTAATTAAGAATATACATAATATTTTTTTGTTTATGTATTGAAAATTTGTGTATCGCACGGGATTTCATCTAATTAATGTAATATGAGAAAGATAATGGTTTACGTAGTTTGTTAATTTATAAATAATTTTAATATAATTTGTTTTATATTGGACTTTAAGAGGTCATTAAATTCACCATAACTACAAAAAAAAAAAAAAAAAAAAAAATACAGAAATAACAGACTTGAAAAAACATAATTTATCCTCCGGATGGAAGAATACCCAAATTCATAACAGTTCTCAATCCCGACTCTCGTCCATGCATCCCTAACACTTTTCATACCACATCGCTCACATTGCAACTAGAACAAACCAATAAAGATAGTACACACTAAATAAAAACGTAATAATAAACAATACAAAAATCAATAAATTAAATTCGAAATCCAAAATATAAACTTAAAAGTCCAAATAAAATCCGAATTGTTGTAATCATCAATCGGTTCAATGCTTAAATATTTTGAAAATCAGTTGTTATCAACAAATTGTAACGTTAACACCTTGTAGTTTTTTTAAAAATTGTTCATCTTTCACATTCTATGGGTCAATTGACCCTAAATGATTTATTTAGCATAAATTAATTTAATATGAAAAAGATAATAATTTACGTAATTTGTTAATTTATAAATATTTTTAATATGATTTGTTTTATATTGGATTTAAGATGTCATCAAACTCACCTATTTGACTTGTCACTAAGTAACACTAAAGGTGTGATCAAGTGATTGTCATCCATCAAATTGCACGATAATTACAGACGGCCACATGTAGAACAAATTTAAATTTGTCTTTCCTTCACAGTCATCACACTACAAACTACAAAAGCAAACAGAAAAGACATCTAAATTGACCACAAAAAAAATTACAGAAGTAACATATCAGAAAAAAAAACACATTTTACATTCTAATTCAGTGGCAGAAAACTGATGTAAACGTTCTATACCATGTTTTACCCTCATTTTATAGTTATTTCCGTATGGTTTTTGAGCTCTACGGAGCTATTTCTCGTTAATACTCTCTTCTCTAGTGTGGCTTGGTCTACTTAATTGATTTTATAGGCACATGAAGATTTTCGGATGATTTGGACTTGTTTTGGATAGTTTTGAGAGTTTATCAAGATGGAGGAGAATTTTACCCGTGTCCGCCCGGGAGGGCAACATTGCCCTGGCAGCCAAGGCGAAGAAGGAAAGAAGAGAAGTCACGAGAAAGAAGTGAAGAGTTCAACTTCCATCCGCCCGAACCGGGCGGCATTGCCTTGGCAGACCGGGCGGACAGAGTATTGTGCAAGGAGGCTATGTGGAGATGCATTGGGCGAGTTTTTCTGTCGCGCCCGACCGGGCGGCTTTGCCCGGTCTGACCGGGCACGGTTTCGCGAAGCCCGTTTTCCTATTTTTTCGGGATTTCTTAATTAAGGGATATAAATACCCTTTGTAAAACCCGACCTAAAATACTAAGTTATTATCTTTGCAGTTTTTAAACACTTTTTGAACCCTAATATTCTCTCTAGATCTAGATTACATTGCACTTTCAAGTTTTAATCCTTGTTCATCAACAATTGGTACTCTTCTTCATTCAAGCAATTGGTATTCATCTTTATTTCTTCATTTATTTTTAATTACTTATTAATCATGTTTTCTTCATTGATTATTGTTTTTGCTTTCATTAATATGGGTGAGTAGTTTCTTTATTCCAAGATCTAGCGGAACCCGAATATAATTGATGCATGAATTACTTCTTTAAATTCTCTAATAATTATTGTAATTTATATGCTTAATTGATTATGCTTATGCCAATACTAGATTAGGGATAATTGGTATTGTTATTAATCCTTTGTTTTAATCGCAACGGGAGTTGGGTTTTGACGGATTTGAATAAATCAATTAAGGGTTTGAAGTTCATCACGGGAGTAGTTGAATGGATGATTAGGAAGTTAGAGTAATGTGCTCAAAGTCTTTAATTTATATGATTCCACGGAATTAGGCTTGATTGTGATTAGAGAAGCCATTTATAACTCGGGAGAGACCATTGGTATTATTCATGGATTACTTTTCCTCATTAATCAATTAAATTATGTGTTAGGGGTAGAACGACTATTGCATTAATTGTATTCGTGGTGATGCTTGATCTTGGATGTTTTTAGCATTGATTTGTCATATTTTTTTTGATTTAATCGTTTTAATTAGTTCTTTAGTTATTGATTCTTACTTATTTGATTTGGTTACTTGCTTAGTAATTGCTTGAGTCTATTTAATTAGTTGAACCATAGTCTCTTGGATCCGACCCTTGCTTGCTCGTCTACATAGTAGTGGTCTAGTTTGGTTTATTTTTGTTAGGCACGCGACATGCCTATCAAAAACCCAAATCTATCACAATATCCGATCTTGATTTTTGCCCAAGCATCCTTTACACTCTTCATACCACACATCTCACACTCCAGCTAGGGATGACAATTTAATCCGAGTTCGATTCAAATCCGATTCGATCCGAAGAAACAAATCCTATCCGAATCCGTTTAAAATTAGTCCGAATCTGAATCCAATAAAATAGATCTGAATTCGAATAGGTGGCGGATCAAACTTGGACCCTACGCAAAGTCCGACGGAGTCCGATCCGAGAGTATAAGCATATGCTTTATAACTTGGGACAATTGTTTACTTGTTTTGTAGCAAAATTTTATAATGTAACTTAATTCATAATTTAAAATGTTATGTTTAAACTTTACTTGGTATGACAATACAAGCAATTATAGGTATATGACATTAAAAAAATATAAAAAAAAATATTCGAATTATTTCGATGGTCCGTATAAATGGACCGGATTCGGATCCGAAAATTACAAGTCGAATCGAATTCGGACTCGGATTTGAGATCTAGGGTCTGTTTACTGAACGAATCGGATTCGGATTTAGCCACATGCGACCCGAATCCGATCCGTTGACATTCCTAACTCCAGCAATAGCAAACCAACAAAAAGAGCACACACTAAATAAAAGGATAACAATAAGCAATAAAAAAAAAATCAAAAAATTAAATTCAAAATCCAAAACCTTAGCTTAGAACTTCAAATAAATTCCGAATTGTTGTAACCCCGAATCGGTTTTAATACTTGAAACATTTTAAACATCAGTTGTCATCAACAAATTGTAGCGCACCATCGTTACAATCAACAGAAATAAGAGTCGGGGGTTCAAATAAATCGCCACTATAATCGTGAAAATTAAACAAAAAAATCAAATTGGTTGTAAATTTTTCCTAATTTAATCCCTAAATCTAACTGAAACAAGAAAAATGAAAAAAAAAAAAAAAGTAAAAGAGAATATTAGGGATTTACCAAGAGATTGAAAATAGATGAGAGAGAATTGAAGAGCAAAAAAGAGATTAGAGAAGCGCAAAATAAAAATGGAAGGTTTAATATTTGGGTTTAATATTTGCGTTTATGCTTGGGTTTAATATTTGCGATAATTCTTAGATTTAGGACTTGTTCACATTTAGTGAACTGAGCCGAACTGATTGGAGTTGAACTGAACTGAACTGAATTGAGCTGAAATGAATATTTTATGAGAGAAGGAAATTAGGAGCTGAACTGAACTGAACTATTGGAGCTAAACTGAACTAATATAAACTGATTGGAGTTGAACTGAACTGAACTGAATTGAAATGAACTGAAATTAAGCTGAAGTGAACAAACCCTTAATATAGGAGTTGGCTTCATTAGATTTACTAAGATGATATTGGATGAAAGATAAAGCTGGAATTTGTGACGGGCCGGGTTGCTAGAGTGTAGGTATCACTACCTACCCCCCTTCAACTTTCCCCACTAAAACACAGTAGCTGCTATAATAATTTTCTACCCAAAATAAATGTTAGAAGTGTTATTTTCTCTCGCTAAAAATCAAAATACTCTTTTGATTCTCTTCATTTTCTCTCTCATCAAAACCATTAAGGGTCTGCTCTCATACGATTATTTTCAGTTCAGTTCAGTTCAGTTCAGCTGTAATAAGTTCAGTTCAATTCAGTTCAACGCTAATAAGTTCAGTTCAGTTCAGCTCAGTTCAGTTCAGTTCAGCTCCTAATTTCCTTCTCTTATAAATTATTCATTTCAATTCAGTTCAGTTCAGCTCTAATAAGTTCAGTTCAGTTCAACTCTAATAAGTTTAGTTCAGTTCAGCTCATTTCAGTCAATTAGAACAGGCCTTAAATCCTTCAAAAACATTCACTAAATAGCTCAAAGTTCTCTACAAAAATTAATCACAATGTTGAATATAAGAGATGAAATCGCACAATTACAATAAATTTCTCCAAAAGAACGACGTTATATCAAATTGTAAGTTGATTTGTTCATTTTTCTAAAGAAAAAAATTACAAACCCTAAGTTTTTCATGTATTTTTTGTGATTAAATTTTAATCAAATTTGTATATTTCGTTGCATTTTGTTTGATGTTCTTTGGTTAATTGTAATTAGTTTGATGGAATATGTTACAGATTAGGTGCTTTTATGATTTCAATTTTTTTTTTTTTTTTGAGGATTATGTGATTGAATTTTCTTAAAAAATATAGTTTTTATGTTATTGATGTTACTAAAATAGTCAAACAACTGATTAATTATTTGCAAGTAATTTGGGTGTTTTTTTAAAATCATTTTTCATATTCAAATCAATCTATCTTAATTGCAATTACATTATTACGTTTGAATATTGGATAACTAAAATTAAAACATTGGTTATCAATTTAAAATAACTTATTTGTGAATTAGAACTATTATTCGATGAATTTTGACTAGTAAATTTAATCTACCGTAGAGTTCATTTGTAGAAGGATTAATATTCAAATTGTAATTACAAATTTTGAAGACATATTATCAATTTGATTTATGGAATTGAAGAATTATTTTATCATTTAATATTACTTATTTTATTGATTAAAACTATAATTTGGTGAATTTTTGCAAGTAAATTTAATCTAATGTAAATATACATTTCTGATATAATTCATGCTCATTTGTAAAGGGAATATCATTTAAATAATAATTATTAAATTATGGAAAAATTATCAATTTGATTATGGAATTTAAATATCAAATACTGATTAATATTTTATTTTGTTAATTAAAATGTTATTGGTGAATTTAGGCTAGTAATATAATTTATTATAAATGTTCATTTTAATTTTACTTCATGTTCATTTGTAAAATGATAAATATTCAAATAGTAATTACTATAATTTAAGACAAAATAAAATTTTGATATAATTCTAGTAATTATGACCTTTAAATATTATTTCAATCACATTTTCAAATTAAGATATTGGTTTTGTTAAATTTGTTACATGTTCATTATTCTCTTTACGTTAAATTACACGTTCATTCTCATATTGAAAGATGTTCATTCAAAATTTAATGCTTGTTTATTCTCCTATTGAAAGATGTTCGTTTGCAATCATATAATATATTCATTTGCAATCATATAATATGAATATGTTCATTCTCATATATAAACTATAAAGTTGTTCAATTATTTTAATAGTTGTACTTTATCACATTAAAAGATATTTAATTTGTTTGAATATTTTAGTATTGTTCATTACTATATTGAAATTTAAATCTTATAATGGGTTCATTCTCATATACAAAATTGTTCAATTTAAATTTAATTTGTTCATTCCCGTATTGAAAGATGTTCATTTAACTTATGATACTTGTTCATTTTTATGTTGAAAGTTGTTCATTTAGATTTAAATACTGGTTCATTCCCATATTGAACTATATTCATTTTCGAATGATGTGTTCATATATTTTGTAATTGTTTATAGTTTTTTTTATTTCACTAACATATTTTTGTTACAAAAAGTTGATTTCTTACTACACAGAATCAAATAATAAAGGTGAAGACGACGATTTACACATTGAGAAACGATTTACACACTGTTATCATTTAATTTGGTTATCACATATTGACAGCTGTTAATTTTAATTTCAATTTGAGTTTCAAAATACTTTCAATCTCTTGTGGATAAAATTAAAGGCCAATCACTTATTTATAGCGATTCATTATATGAAATTTGGATTGCATTTGAGCAACAACAACTTGAGAAGAACAAGTACTACCTTCGTTCGTTTCATTTATTTACAACGATTAGACATTTTCTACCCACTTTATGTCAAATTGTTAAAAATAATATGAAATGGAGGTAGTAGGAAGCTTCAAAAGTTTATTCCCATATATATTTCATGTTAATCGATTGTTATTTTTCATAGTCATTTCCAACCTAATATATGTTTATTTATATATTACGGAGTAATAATATATTTTGGTTTTTATGGATTTAGATCTAAAAGTTTATAGTGCTTGATATTATGTGTGAAGTTGTATTGTCTATTTTATTTGTTATCCAATATCTGAAATTTTTTCTTTAATTTTATTGAGGAAATAAATCATTTCTTTTTCCTTGCTTATTACGTAAGTGGTAGTATACTACTATAGGCCACATCCAATAGATATCTAGGTAGTGTGTACCCCTTGTACGCATAGAGTTCATATTAGAAAAGCGACATGTTCATAAACAAAAATCTAAATGTTCATAAACATTTTGCATTATTGATTGAGCATTATTTTTTTCTAAACAATTGTCAATATTAAACGTCCACTAACTAGTAAAATTTGCAAGCTCCCACAAAAAATTATAATCTTTCAACAAGATATGTGTTCAATTACAAAAACATGTTCATACTCCGTAATAAAAAGTGGGTAGAGTAGTAGAGCCATAATAACTGAACTCTTAAGGGGAAAGCTAAGGTATCCTAAAGTGTTTCTTAGAATTCATTCATACTCATTTTGATAGATGTTCATTTCTATTTTCATTATTGCAATATTAATACATGGTTATTCACATATTATTGTATGTCCATTTTCGTATTTATATACTTCCTCCAATCCGTTCTATTAATATTGCAACAATGAACTTTTTGTACTATTCATCACTGTTGTTTGACCATATAATATGATTTATACGTTAAGCAAAATATTGTCATGTGAGATTTTGTTGGATTTGTCTTATAAAATACTTTCAGAATATCTCCTTTTTATAATTTTTAATCTTTCACAATTATAGATATTTAACATATAAAATGTGCTTTGGGATGCGTAATTTCATCCTTGTGGCAATATTAATAGAACGGAGGAAGTACGTTTATTTTCTATTCAATATGTGTAATTTTAATTTTGAATGATTTTCATTCACACATATAATTTGATACATGTTCAATTTTATATTAATAAATATTCATTTTCATAGTAGATAGTTGTTCATTTTGGTTTTTTAATGTTCAATTTTCATTTTGATAATTATTAAATGTTCTTTTCTTTTTCACCAATCAGATCACTCTTAGTGACTCATATTCATCATCTCAAATATGTATTTCCCCTTCATTTGTACACTTTTTGATATTTTCTGATCTTCTCTCTCCTCTTTTTGTGATTTTTCTAAAAAGGTGAACCCTTGTTTGCTAATACAATTACTAGCAATCTGCAAAATGCTAATTATAAGCTTCAAGAATAACATCAATTCCAACAAAAAGTATGAAAGGTTTTTTTTTTTTTTTTTTTTTTATAGGATTTTTCTACCTTTTCGATGATTGTTGATGTGAATTTCTGCATATTATTGTACAGTATTTATTTATTAAAATTTGGTAAGTTTTATCACATTTATGTCTTAATGATAGTTTGCAGCAATGTTCTAATTAAGCTCGTTGTAACGAAACCGCCACCCGAACCTTTCTCTCTCCTCCGCCGGAAGACGAAATATGTCGTGGTCCCTCAATATGTCCCCAGAGAAGAAGACATTGAAATATTAAACGTCGGTGAGATCGTCGGAGATGGAATTTGGTAGAGTTCTACCTACACTCCTAAAAATTTGTAAGAGGATGACACGCGTCGTGTCGTGTCGAGCCGTGAAATGACACACCCTAGCCCGCGGCATGACTCACGTGCCTGGCAAGTCGTGTCACGCTGGACTGCGCGAGCCAGTATAAAAAAAATGATTTATTACTAATTAAATAATTTATATTTATATTTATATATTTATATTTATTTATAGTTCTTTATATTATTATGATTCCTTTTATTGTTTATGTTCTTATTTATTATTCATATTTTTATACTTATTTATTATTATTTATGTTATTTTTATTTTTATTTATATTATTATACTTCTTTATTACGAGTATTATTTAGCAAATAGCAACCATATATATATATATATATTTTAAAAAATTATTTGTTTATGTGCTAAAATCCTTTGCACAGTTTTCGCCATCCATGGGCAAAACGGGCATGATTTTAACATAATGATCTTACCAATTCCTAGAGAGAACCTATTGACAAATCGCATCAATGAACCTATAGCACAACACAGTATATCTTCCATGATTGTACATGCATGAAGTTGCAGAAAATCACATGGAAGAACAAGAAGAAGAAAAAAAAAAAAAAAAAAAAAAATTGGCTTAATAAAGGTTAAAAAACCAAAAACCAACGCGATCCAAAAACGGTGGAGGAAATGGTTTGGGTTTTATGGAATTTCAAACGGCAATTTGCTCAAGGTGGGCGGGGAATTTCCTGGGTGGGGCTCCGAGGATAAGAAAGGCGGGCAGGGAAGAGGTGTGGTGGATGGTCCTTGGGGTGCCAGATGGGGTTAGAGCAGTTAAAGGGATTGGTTTTTTTTTTTTTTTAATTAGTTATTTATTTTTTAATAAACAAATTAAATAGACCAATCAAAAGTTCACATGTCTACATGTGGCAAATAACCTAAGATAACAAGTTACGTACCAACCGATCAAGGTCTGTTAAAGAAGGATGGGTGTCAATGGTGGGATTGTTCGGTGTCAATAGTGGAATTGTTTTCGGAACATCGCACGAGGTGTGATTATTATTTTCTATTTTTCCTAAATATTGTTGTAAACTAAAATGCACATTTGTTAGCCCTTTATATTAAACATAATGGCTATAGTGAGCTTTACTATTCATATATTGACCAAATCTCTTGTGACCATTATAAAAACACAATAAATTTTATTATACATAGTGACCTTTTTTCTTATTGTAAATTAGGTCCATTTAAGAGTTATTTACTAAAAGAGCAATTTTGAATAAGTTGCCCTCTTCCCCAAACAAACACAACGACTAATAATATTAATTGCCCTTCTGCTTTATTATCATATCATCTCGAACATAATTGTATTTTTAGCAAAACTAAGACATATTTGAGTCTACACATCCATACTTAAAATTTAACGAGAATAGATAAGATCTAGAGAAAATACACTAAATGCAAAAATAACGATAAAACATTTGAATGTGTTTTAATTAATCAACAATATAAACCCTAAAACATACCAAGAAAAATCATAGGTTCATATTTAGCTACACAAAAGCAATACTAGAATACTACCAATGCAACAAGCATAATTTTTTTTTTTTTTAAGTAACATACAATTTAAAAATGGTTCCAATCGCCCTACATTTAATTTCCTCATGTCATATTATCAAACAAAGAACAAAGAAGTAGCAACTAGCCCTACAAGAGCCGAAACTTGAAGTTGAGAACCCGAGTTAGGCTTGGCCGTTGGTGCAGGAGAATCGGCTGTTGGTGCAGGTGACTCGGCTGTTGGTGTAGGAGACTCGGCTGAGGGTACTGGAGCCTTGGCTGGCTGACCATGCGAACCAGGTGGAGGTGCCACTGGAGGTGAATGTGGAGATATGACATCAACGGTCAATCGTTGTCCTTTGTTGCAATGCTCTTCATTCCCACTGATGAAGTAGAAGTATCCTGGACTTTCAAGCTTAATCACGGTGTTGCCGTCGGTGTACGTAGCAGTGGTGTTGGTTTTGTTACAGTGATGATAGTAGCCATATTTGTCTACTATCAGAACTGAATCATTCTTGTATTGAAAATCTGCACCACCAAAAAATAAAAGAAAAAGTATCTCATATATATAAAAGAATTATCTATAAATCCCTTGATTTCAATAAATCCCTTTAGGTTTATAATAATTAGGATTCAATACATCCTTTTAGGATAACAATCGTAATATCTATTGATTTAAAAGTAGCAATCTCAACTGATTTCAATAAATCCCTTTAGTATTATAAAAATACATACACAAAAAAAATTGAGCACATTATAAATTTGAACTTTTCACATTAGAAAAATTGATAAACTCATAACAAACTAAAACATATAAACCCTAATCTAAACCAATAAATAGTTCATACTTTTTACATATAAACCCTAATCTATACTCTATTAGTTATTATAATAAGTGGTTCTCTTGATTAGTATCAGTAATTCAATATATCCTTTAAGATTTCGGTTTTTTGTTTTATGATTTCAAAATATGTAGTCTCAATTAATTTCAATGTATCCTTTTAGAAGATTATTAATAAATACACTCTTAACAAAATGAACGAATCATAAACTTACCATTAATTAAAATCAAGAAAAAAAAACTCAGAACAAATTAAAGCATATAAACACTAATTAGAAATTATATCACACAATATTACCATTCATTGTATGATAAAACTTTCAATTTAAAACATTCAACATATACTGGTATAATAAAGTGAAAAATAACGGTATGATGATGCAATTAACATATTAAATTATGAATCAAAAAATTAGATGAAATGAAATCATATAATGAAATAAAATAAAAACATACGTAGAGAATCTCCAATATGGAATCGTTGGGAAGAAGCCCAACGTTGAAAGAAATCAGTATCATTTCCATCAGGAACACGCCAAGTAAGATTACCACCAACTTCAAAACTCTTAAAACAATCCACAACACCTAATTGCATCCCAATTATCACACAAATCATGATTAGTGAAGCAAATCCCATATTAATCTTCATCTTTAATAATTTAACACAATAAAAATATCAAAGTTTTTTGAGGAATAAGAATGAAAAATGAATATGAATGAAAAAAAGGTGGGCTAGTAAAGGTTATATATATAGGAGGGTTAAAAGGGATTGAAACGGTTAGAATAAAAAGAGAGGATATTAAGGGACGTGGGAGAAGTTAATAAAAATGTGGGGGTAATTAATATTGTTATTGACTAATTTGACTCAATCTTTGGGAATCAACGTGTATAGTATAGGTGCGTTGAATTTTTACCGTTTGAAAATTATTTACCATTCAAACTTTCAACACTTATCTTTTCAACACTAGTACTATCTTTACTTTGAATTTTTTTTTCTTATAAAAAAAATTTGTTGATGATAATGTATTCGTTGATCATTGTAACTTTTATTCGTATGTGCAAGTTCATAGGTTTAAAAAAATGGAGTAATAAATAAAATAAAAAAAAACACTAATATCATCATTGTATGCATTTACTTCTCACAATTATTTGATTCCATTTCCATTCATAACGATTATGTAAAAGTTTTGTGTAGAACGGACTCACGTGAGTCCGGTCATACAAATAAAAGAAAAAAAATTGAGGAAAAAAAATCTTAATGGTCAGAAATTAGATAATAATAGTCAGATATTAGATTATTATGGTCAGAAATTAGATTATAATGGTCATGTATTAGATTATAAATATCATATACTATATTATAACTGTCAGAAAATAGGTTAAATATATCAGAAAATAGGTTATATATATCAGAAAATAGAATAAACATATCAGAAAATAGGTTAAATATGTCAGAAATTAGATTATAACGGTCAGGTATTAAAACCCCTACTTCCTTCCTCTCTTTCTCTCTCCTCAACAACCCACCATTTACATTTTCTCCCTCCTCTATGAAAATGGCGAGACCTCAACCACCATCAAATCGCCATCAAACCAAATTGCTACATACAACTAAAGCACAACCAAATCGAACCATCAACTCCTTCAAATCGAACCATTAAATCGCAACCATCAAAGCGCAGCCAAATCGCAGCACGTCGACGGTGGGTTTAGCGTTCAGCGTTCGATGACGGTGGTGTTTAATTGCTGCGATTTGAAGGTGGGTTGTTAATTGCTGCGTTTCTAGGTTGAGGAGGGTGGAGGACGGTCGGTCTGGGTTTGGGCTTTTTTGGGTCGGTGGTGCGTGGTGGAGTTGTGGCTATGCTCATTGACGACTTTAAAATCGTGTTTGTTGGGCTCTTTTTGGTCAGTGGTGGGGGAGGGTCGCCGGTACCGGAGGTTGGGAGGGAGAAGGTCGCCGGCCGCTGATAGGGCTGGCAGTGACAATGGGTAGGAGATGGGAGTATGCAATAAAACCAGACTCACGTAAAACGGACTCACACAAAACCTTCTCAACGATTATTGTGCTCTTTTTCTTTGTTAATTCACTTAATAGACATAATGATAATTAAAACTGATATATTTATTTCCTTACTAGTAGATCATAGGATTATTGTGAATAATTATTAAAGATTATTTACCTTTATAAAAAAAATTAAGAGACAAGAATTTGATTTGTTTTCTTTTTTGAAAGATATTTGATTTGTTTTCTAAATTGGTATTACTTACTCATAAGGAAAATCTAGTGGTTGTCAATTAGCCTATAGATATAGGTTTATATCCTTGGCATATGATTTGGTGGATAATATATTGTGATGACAATTGGTCAATTGGATATTATGAAATTGATTTGTAACATATCTAATTACTCCGTAATTTACAAGTTATAATACAGAGTATAATTTTGTTTTCATATTCAACTCATGTCATTTAATGTCACCTTATTTTCACTTATTTCAAATAAAATAAGTTAAATATGAGTAGTTTTTTTAGCTAGTAAATAAGTTCTATAGTTTAAAAGAAATATATAATTTTGATAATATGTACGTAGGGCCTGTTCACATTTACTTAAATTCAGTTCAGTTCAGCTCCAATCAGTTCAGTTCAGCTCCTAATTTCCCTCTCTCATAAAATATTCATTTCAACTCACTTCAGTTCAGTTCAGCTCCAATCAATTCGGTTTAGTTCAGTTCAACTCAGTTCAATTCAGTAAATGTAAACAGGCCCGTAGTACTGTAGTTTATATTTTAGAATATATAATACTCGACTACTCGTATGATATACGAGGTACAAGGTATAGAGTAAAATTTTAAAATAATACAGAGTAATAACTCTTGTGTAAAAAAAATAAAATAAATAAATAAATTGAGGTTGAGCACACAATAGTCAAAAGCTTTGAACTTTAAATGCTTAGTTGAAAAAGAACATAAGATATTAGGATTAATTATCGGAAAAAATTATAAATGCAAGGGCTGCATTAAAGAAATATAAATGAAATATTAAGAATTATTAAGCATCGATAACATCAATTAACACGTGCTCGTCAAAAAAAAAAAATAATAATAATAATAATAAAATAACCGTGATTTTGTTATAAATTCCTGGAATTATACTCATCATTTTAAGAAAATGTATTATATAATGCTTTATATGCATTACAGCTTATGTATATTGAACACTGACATAAATAGGTGAAAGGAATATTACTTAAAATTTAGCTTTATTATTTATTTGACGGACCCAAATTTAGGTTACAAAATAAGCCAAAAGCTTTTAAATGGAAATCTCTTACTTCAATTTATTTTATACTAAATGAAGCCCGTGCGCACGGTTTGTTTGAATGTTTTTTAAATAATTTTTTATATACATATATATGTGCTAAAATTTGTTATATATTTAGATAAAATTCCTAATATCGAAATATAATATTTTATATTTAATTAATTTAAACAGGGAAATCTCATTCTCCAATTTTTGCTTACGTGTCATTTAAATTATTTAATTGTAAAAGAAATTAATAATCCCGTATTTAATTGGCTACCACTAAAATTTATTATCCTACATGGCGCGTTGAAAAATTAAATCCTAAGTGGCTCTCTAAAAACTCGGGGAAAAAACTCCCCTTATATATATATATATATATATATATATATATATATATATATATATATATATATATATATATAGGAACCAAGTAGTATCAAAAGTGAGTATCTAAACTATGAGCCATGCACTTATCCTTCTAATATCCTGGAGACCTCGATATCCTCCATCTTTTGAAATGAAGTTTCTTCTACTGCTCCACAGTTGAAACATTTAGGTTCGTTCGTCTTTTGTCTAGTGAATCGATTACAATTCCCCAGCAATCGATCATGCAAAGCAGGCCATAGAAGGGCTCGAGCTCTCTGCTGCCGGCATTAGCGCACTCCAAACACTATCCCTGCATGCATCATCAATTACATAACTATCATGTCTCATAATACTCATCACTGATTGAATTGTGAACTTAGCCTTTGGGTGAATCTGGATCTTCACATTCTTCAGCAGTTCAGCTAGATAGGGTGAAAAAGTATCCCATCTCCACCCTTGTCTTGTTCCCACAGTTCTTCTACTGTCGCCCCTGCTAACCCGGGATTCTGGGGTAGCTTAAGTTACCACATTCATAAGAGGTTTGTTTGTAGCCCATTTGCTGTGCCATGGCAAGCTCAACTATCCCATAAAATAAATGCTAGTGTTTCACAGTACTTTCAAGAAGGCTAATATTTAAAATTAGTAGTTCTTTCTATTACAGAAGTTATTTGCACAACGCGAACACACTACACACCCCAAAATTAGGTCCATATAAACAAAAGGGGTTCACCACACCAAAAACTTTCTTTTTTACAAGTGTTACAAACTCGAATTATGAAAAGAAAAAATAAATTGCAATGTTGCTGATATTACAAAACTAAAATTTTAGATGGATTTATTTGACTTCCCAAGGGATTACAGCAATATCATCATCAATAGGTCAAAAAGAGAAACAAAAAGAAAACACGTCCTATATCCTCTGAAGGGTCAAAAAACTAGAAGCTCTAACAGTTTCATATACAAAAGGCAAAATTTGAAGTTTTGAAAAATCTGACGACGTTTTTGCTGCCCGTCTATCTGCAGTTGACCAGCATCCACTCTTTCAAACCAGGAGCAAGGCATCCCCGCTGAAGCTGCAGTAGAAAGTCCATGGACGGCGAAGTGCATGTCCTGCAGCAACTGACAATAAGGCATTTAGATAGGAGCATCACACAAGCATGGTCCAGCGCTCCAAATTTGATGACAACCATCCAATACTGCTCAAGCAAACAAGCAAGAGATTTAGAGATCCAAAGATCACCTCCTCCAATCCTGCCGAGAACAGGTTTACTGAGTATTAAAAAAAAATGTAACTTTCAGTCTCAGTTCAGCCAGTTACGCACAGCTTAATGCAAACAAAATGCAACAGTCATATTTCCTTTGAACAGCATAATACTAACAACTAAGTAATAAATATAGTACATAACCAACTGAAATACTATGTTCTCATTTTATATACTCGTACACAAGTACTCCGTAGATTACAACTAAAACTAAGATGATAGATGGGAAAATGTTGGCAACTAAGCAATCTTCTAAAAGACGATCGAATTTCTTTTTCTTTTTCATCATTAATTTTCAGAACAAAATGAGCCAGCCAGTAATCTTCCCTGGGCTGGAGATCGGGTACATAGGGCCAGATGGGTCTGATGTACTTTATCCCCCAGAAAAAAGAAAGGTTGTTTTTCATTGACCCTTGAAAGATAAATGATCAAAGGAAACAATAGAATTCCATGATGACAAGAAATGGTCGAAAAAAATAATCACCTGAAAGCAGACAGAAGGTCCTATAAGTTTCTCACTTAAACTTTGCTTGCAATAGCAGCTTTCTGATTTGTAATCGTTTCTTGGAGCAGCTTACGTTTCTCAGCTCTGATATCAAGAATACTTGGTGCCATGGGTTCGAGAGACCCATGCATCTCAACAAGGTCAAAAAATTCTTTCTTTGCCAAACTTTTCTTTTGAATGAGTACGTCAACCACAACATCCACAAGCTTCCGGTTACGTTGCAAGATCTGACAAGAACAAACAGTCATACAATAGAACCAGCCAACAGATAACACCATCAACACTCATCTACTGTACCTTCTTAACACGCTCATAACATAAGTTGACTATCCTTAGTGCCTCCAGATCAATGTCCTGATAATTGGCAATGTATTAATCAAACCATTAGACACATATACCAAAAACAGGAATAAGCAGGTTATCCCTTTAAAAAAAAAAAAAAGAAAAAGTAAAGCAAGTTAAAAGTTGGGACCTGGTCTCAATTTTATATGGTTCAACATACACTGGTAAAAAATGAGCTTGAGTCAAAAAGTAATTAGCAACTGTTGGGAATGCTTACATCAATTTTTTCAGAAACCCAGAAGTTGTTTAAACCATGATGTTTTTCGGACAGGCCACCAAGAACAAAAGTACGAGCTGCTGACCGGGCATTATCGGCTGTTTCAGCCCATATAGTGCTCAACTGCAAGAGTTCAGTGCAGTTAGAGTCATCTCTACCAAGGAGGGCAGAAGAAACAAAAGTTAGTAAGCTAGCAAGCAGATATCAAGAAGGATAAACATAATAAACCAGACACCAGATTTTTTTATAACAATACTCTACCACATCATCTTCTTCTCTTGCCAAACCGAGGGCTTGTGTACGTTAGGTCACAGGTTCAAACCCCCTCCCCCCTTTGTAATTTGTAATGCCTTTGTAGCTTAAAAAAAAAAAAAAAAGAAAAAACCCTTCTTCCCTTGCCCTTTTTTTCTATAATTATTTTACTAATGCAAACATTACCCTTGTTGGGAATTTGATTTGAAGTCCAGTGGATTGAGAAATAGGGGTATTAAGCAGTATCATCCATGCACCAACACATATTAACATTCATCAGATGTACAAAACTAGAAGTTCAGAAAGAGACTGACATTCATGAAGAAAAGAATAGAAGAAATACATTAGCAATGTTCCCGTCAACCTATCAATGGCCTGGTGACTCAAAGAACCTCTCACTTTCCCAGCAGTGTTTTCAGATTTGTGCCATATCTCAAGTCTCACACTTAATTTTAAGTAAGTATAGTGCAGACAGGCTAAACCATAGCAAATCACTAAATTCCAGAACCTTTTATAATCTTAAGTATACAAGACTGCACTGCAAGTTTAGAGTATCTAGAGTCTATTTGCCATCCAACAGCAAATCCCCCATAATTAGCTTTACCAAGAAAGCTAATTATTTTCTCACAGCATAATGCTCCATCAAAAATTTGTATTTAACAAATGTCTATTTGCTGAAATAAGAGGCTTTCGTCAAATAAAGTACTATACAGACTAACTTGGGCTGGAAACTTTATATGGATTTGGAGTTAATCTATGATACAGCAAGCATGCCACTTGAACATCATATCATGAAACAAGAGAAAAGTAGTAAATGAGTTGCAGATAGGAAGCTTTTTAACTATGGGACACTGAATTAAGTCTTGCTAACTTAACCTTTACTTCTTACTATAATCACAGCCTCACAGTAAAGACATAACGATAATAAGCATAGATGGGCTACAAGAGTAGCAGTCTACAATCTACAGACTTAAACAACAACCTAGAAAAATGCAGGAATATTTTTGAATTTTGATATTTCAGAAACATCACACAAGTCATGCTAATTTTCCCTCACCTGGTCTTCACCATACCATATCTCATCAGCTGCTCGAGATGCTAGCTGAACTGTAATGTGATCCAAAAGAGACTGCCGGCTGCATAAAGAAGATAACAGAGAAGGTGAGTACATTCTTTGAATGCAGACTGCAACTCTGAAGTCAGCTATATGCATCTGAAGGCACCATGAATGAAGGTCAGATGTGCTATAAGTTGTGACACCTGCTTGCTTGTGAGTTGCACGTAAATGCACAAAATGAATTTTGTATAACGGAGTACTATTTATTTCTCATTGTTCTAACTGCTTATTCCAGGATATGGCTGTATTGAAGATACATATCAAGATAGGCAGTACCAAAAGTCCAGAACTGACAAAAGACATACATAACCAGACAGTGTCTTATAGATTAAGGGTTTCAACTCAAGATAGGTCCTTTCTCTGGCTTTCATGCTTTGGTTGTAGATCTATGTTCTACTACTCACTACACTTCTTAGTTCTTACCATAAATTTGTTACTATCTGCCCATCATTGTTTTCTTTCATCAACATTTCTTTTACGTTGAATCTGAGAAACAGCCTCGTATAAAGCTAGGTATACCCACATCTTTCTATACTGTCAACAGTAAGATCTACATTTGCTGATCTGTTGTTGTACACTATTGTATTACTTGTATACCAAATACAGAAAGGACAACCATGACTACAGAATAGTGGTAGTGAAGGAAACCTACCTTAGCATTCCCTCCTTAAATTTGATATGATCAATTTTAGAACGAACATAACCAAGTTCCCTGCCAGCCCTAGGAGCAATATTTACCTGCCAGGAAAGATTTAAAATTTAAATACAATATCATGACAGAGAAGACAACTTCATCAATGAGAATAATATTTGAAAAATGATGAAAACAAAGCCAGGATAGGATCATACAAATTCTATGTTTCTAAGATCAGGAAAGTTCACAGCTGCTATAGCTTGTGCTGCTTCATTGAGAGCTACACGCTTCCACATTTCAGGACTCCTCTCCTTCCTGTCAAGCATTCCTCTTTCTTCCATTTGTGCAGCTTGTAACAAGTCATCCGTTGTTATCTGCATACCGCAACGAAAATCATGACTAATGATTATAGATCTAGAGAGTGACCAACTTCATTGGGGCAGGTGGCCAAGCACTACCTTGGTAACATTTTAATGGAGGTTACTAGGAGAGGTGCATTCAAGTCAATCTAGTCAACTAAGTCAGTGCACTTTGGGTTTAAATAAATAATTGATGCATATCCTTTTCATATTCAATCAATCAATCAATCAAAGCCTTAATCCCAAAAGTGGGGTCGGCTAACATGAACCAAATATGATTATTCCGTGTAGTCATCAACATAAATCTTTCTCCTCCATCCCTTACGATCCAAAACTTCATCCTCACGTAAATCCATGCACTTCATATCCTTCCTCACTCCTTCCAACCAAGTCATTTTTGGTCTCCCTCTTCCTCGTTTAATCCCTCCATGATCCCACTCTTCCACTCTTCGCACCGGTGCACCCACGGGTCTCCGTCTTACATGTCCAAACCAACGCAGACGATTTTCCCTTAATTTATCTGCAATGTCTGCCACACCTACTTTCTTGCGAATAACCTCATTTCTGATTCTATCTCTTAAAGTGTTTCCACACATCCACCTTAACATGCGCATTTCCGTAACCTCCATCTTTTTAATATGCTCTTTCTTAGAAGCCCAACATTCTGTACCATAGAGCAACACTGGTCTTATGGCAGTCCTGTAGAATTTTCCCTTCAACTGTAGGGGAATGCTTGTAGGGGAATGCTGCGGTCGCATAACACTCCCGTGGCCGCTCTCCATTTAAGCCACCCTGACTTAATTCTGTGGGTTACGTCTTGATCAATGTCACCATTCTTCTGGATGATCGACCCAAGATACTTAAAACATTCACTCATGGTCAAATCCTTTCCATCCAAACTCACCACTTCATTGCTTGTCCCCCTCTGAGTGCCAAAACGACATACCAAATATTCAGTCTTACTCCGACTTAGCTTAAACCCTCTAGATTCCAACCTTTGCCTCCATTGCTCCAACTTAACATTAACCCCGTCCTTAGTCTCATCCACCAAAACGATATCATCCGCGAACAACATACACCATGGAACCTCATCTTGAAATGGTCTAGTTAATTCATCTAGAACCGTTGCAAAAAGAAAAGGGCTTAATGCAGACCCTTGATGCAATCCGATTGTAATAGGGAAATCTTTTGTCAACCCTCCGCATGTTCTCACATTTGTTGACACATCCCGATACATATCCTTAACTAGGTCTACATACCTTCGTGGGATACCTTTCTTCAACATTGCCCACCAAAGTATCTCTCTTGGCACCTTGTCATATGCCTTTTCATATTAAAAAAGGCTAAACCTAGATCCAAAATTCTCAAGTTTAGGTTAACCAAACAGATTGGAACATGGAAGTGCCTCTCAATTTTGCTTTCATTCTTACTGATCTTGAATTTAACAACGAAATATGGTGGTAATGCTGTCAAGTAAATCCAGTTAACTTTGATGCAGACTTAAAACATAGGGAAATCCAATAATTTTACAAGGGGGAATGTACACGGGTGATACAGTTGCCATGAAAGCAAAAGACTGTATTCCAAAATAGGTGAGTGATGGATTTTTTCTTTTATATTTTTATTCGGGCGGAGGGAAAAAAAGGGAGGGCAATGGGATAATAAAATTTTCTTCACTTTATAATAACTAACAAATCAGTATTTGAAGTTAGTGTCTAATTTTCAAGAAATGTTTCATAAAAGAACTGAACTTTATTCACATTTCTGCAAACTTTCACTGGCAAGGAAAATATGAGCCATCAAAGTCCAATGCTTCCAAGAATAAAATTACCTCACTTCTGCTATCACGCAACATACTGATAGCAGCAACCTCAATAATATTTGCAAGCTCTGCCCCTACCATACCATCAGTCATACTAGCAACAGCCATATAGTCCACATCCTCTGCCATTGGTTTCTTGCGAGCATGAACCTAAGTCCAGAAGACATAAGAATAGTAAGTAGATGTTAAGGGGAGAAGGTTATTCCAAGAGGGCAAACGGCTTTAAAACTGCCACTCGTTGTCTAAATAGATTTGATTGACATTATCTGGCTTATGAATACATACGAAAATAAAGCTGATGCACCTTTAGAATTTCGATACGCCCTTGAAGACTAGGTTTTGGAATATGTATCTTCCTGTCAAACCTACCAGGCCTAACAAGTGCTGGATCTAAAATGTCTGGTCTATTTGTCGAAGCAATAGTTATCACTTCCCCTCTGCCTTCAAACCCATCCAAGCACACAAGGAGCTGTCATTGATATAAAAAAAGGAAGATAAATAACTAACTATATCATGAAAAGTTCCATGTCTCTGCTTCAACAAACATCATGGAAGTGGAACAAGATAACTAAACCTGATTTAGAGTAGCATCACGCTCTTGTCCACCTGAACCTTTTATGAGACCGCGCTCCCTCCCAACAGCATCCAATTCATCAATAAAGACAACAGCTGGAGCCTATCCAAGTCCCAAACCATTACAGACATGTTACTGTTAGCTCATCTTTCAATCTTTTGCGAATCTTGCTCACTTATAACAGAAAAGATGAGCACGAGACATATAAAATGAGAACTTAGTAAGAATACGAAGACAAAGTTTTTATAATAACAAAAGAGGATGAAAACTGTCAACATGTTTTACGCTAGTACTAGAACACATTCTGGGAGAATCCAGATAAAATAAGGACCTTCAGTTTAAGTATGACTTTAAGTAACAAAGATGTACTTACATTATCTCTTGCTTCTTGGTAAAGTGCTCTAACACGAGAAGCACCAACACCAACGTATATCTCCACAAATTGAGAGGCAGATATAGAGAAGAAGTTTACACCAGCTTCACCAGCCACAGCCTTTGCTAACAGTGTCTTCCCAACTCCAGGGGGTCCACAAAGAAGAATCCCACCTTCAAGAAGTTGATGCAGCAATTTATTAACAAACAAAAGAAACAACGTGAAATAAAATGACTAAACAATTGAAACTGACACCAAGGACAAACAACAAATGTTTTATTTGGTACCGGGAGGTTTAAGTGATATGGTAACATTTTATTCATAACTCGTATATTTTATATACTTTCCATCGAATATCTCCTAGGAAATCATAAACGCAATTATGGAAGTCCTCCTCAGGAAATTAAGGCATCTTGAAGAATAAGACACAGAGTAATTCTAACACCAGAAGTCTTTAATCTCTGTATGGAAAGACTCTTTAACTTAAAAGCATTTATCTTTTACAAAGCGTGGTCAGGAAGTATTGCATTTATGTTTGCGGATAACTTCTTTCTGTTAGGGGAAGCGAAATTTAAGATTCAGATGCAGTTTGGCAGTAAGTGAAATCTCGACCCCTGTTTTATGAAGTCTAGCCAAAAAATGAATGCCTCAATGAGTAAAACAACTTCCTCCTCAAATTCCTCCCAAACTAAAATTGATAACTTCAAGGAATGTGAAGACTTAAAACTTACTCAAGTATCCCTCTTAAATTAAAAAAAAAAAAAAAAAAAAAAAAAAAAAAAAAAAAAAAAAACCCACCCAAAACCAGCATAACTTCATCTTGGAAGTCAAAATGCTGGTCAAAGGCTGAAAAGCATACCAAATCACTTCTCCAATCAATTCCTCAATACAATCAACTTAGACCAATCATGAATAATCTTGATAGAATTTCTGGTAGATTATATAGGTGTTGATATACAAATGGAAAGAAAATTTCACTGGATTTCCAGGGGACATATTTGCAAACCAATAAAATAAAAGGGAGATTAGGGCTCCACTAGTGCAAAGACCTAACAATCTGGTCTGGCAAAGTCGTGACTTGAAGCTGATAAAACTCAGGCACACAAAATTTCTCAAAGATAACTATTGAAATGAAAATTATGAACCCAGGAGTTTCAACAAGACTTCCAATACATTGAAAAGCACTGACAAGGGTTCAAATTCTTCTTTAAGAGCTTACAATGGATTCTGGGGAACGAATAAGGAAGATACAAGCGCATACAACGAAATGGTAACTAGACTGGGATTATCCAAATAAGATGAAAGCCTGCGTGGCTACCTGTTATATGTCCATGAAAATTTCTAGGATTTCTTCAGAGTATAAAGAACATCATGTCCAAGTCACCTCTCAAAACCAAGACATCCTCTAATTAGTCTCCAAAGGTCTATTTTCCTTGAAATGCACCACTCAATCAAAGATAATGGTGTTAGACTGTAAGCACTCAGCAGGGATGAGCGGGAATGGGTATGGGTATCTCCTGGACACCCCAAAATTGGAGCAGAAATCCTACTGCTCAAACCATTGCTAACGGGATCCCTGATTTCAATACTAACTGTAGCTTTTGCCCACATATATCTGAACCAATGAAACACTTCCCTATAGCTGAGATATGGGATCTTCTAAAACCCCCTTAAATGATCTCAGAGAGATTTAAAGCCTGGATAAAGGAAAAACTCCTCAGAAAAAGAAAAAGAAAACTTTTGGACCTATCTTGTGGAGTATTATATTTTCCCTTTTTTTTCTGTTCATGTGAAGAATAAGAGGTGGAAGATACTGTGGTGGGCAGCTTTTTTTTCTATCATGTGATAAGTTGGGAGAATAATGGCAGATCTAAGTTCTAACCAAGCTTTTAGTCATAAAAAAATAGTGGAAAAGGCAGTGTTTATAGCACCACTTTGGACTCTACTCAACAGGCTTGCTTAGAAATTAGATGCATTTCTGCCGCTATAGACTCTAAAGGGCTAGTTTCACATTTCACCGTTAATGTATGTCTGGCACTCTAGGAAGATACAGAAAAACATATGCTGACTGCATCTAACAATCAGAAAACTCATTTTAATAAGAGCAGCAGGTGTAATTAACGTTATCTAAATCCACTCAGAAAATCGTCTCCTCCGAATTGCATAAGGCTATGGATTCACAATGTATTAAAAGAAATTTGAAAGAGAGTTAGTAGTAAATCAGGTGGGAAGTGAAGATGCAAAGACCCCACCCCCCTCTTTCTGAATAACCAGTGTGCCCTCCTAAACAAAATAGCTGAATAAGAAGTGCTGCCAGTGTAAATGCTAGTCATATATTTTCAGAAAGGGACACATCAACATGAGGGGATGGATCAGTGGAAAAGGAGCATTTTAGTTAGTGGATTGCTAGTATTGATGATGATATTGTATTTATTAACTAGAATTCTAGATAGTGAATAAAGCACTTCAGACCATAAAGTTATAAATATAAAGCAAACAAAGGAAGAACAGCTATACAAGGAAAGAATAGCTGAGAAAAGAAGGAAGAAAGGCCAAAACAACTAGGATGTAAACCGTAAAGACATACAAGTGATACAACTGGTGGCAAAGGAGAGAGGAAAGTTGAACATCAACTGCTTGGGGTCTGCTAGACAAAACATAAAGCGCCACAATTTCCTTCACAAGGCCATCTCAAAGAACTCTTGAGGGGGTATACGTTTAACACCTACTAGTTGTCTACAAAATTTCTTATTGAGGCCTCTCTTTTGAATTTCTCTAAAGAACATCACTGCCTGTTCTCATATAACAATACCCAAAATAAAATAAAAATGCTGTCACTTCCACTTGTTGCCACAAACCTTTAACCAGAAGCTTTTAGTCTTTTACTGACAGGCACAGAAACAAGTTAAATGACAGCGCAAGCTATTTATGCAATAGCAGTCATATGACTCATATCCAGGTGAAGATGAAGATCTTTCACACAGCGTGTGAGGAAGGATTACAGGACCTTGTTTTGTAATTTTTCAGTAAATATGAGAAATGCAATCTAAGTTATTAGCCAAAGGAGGTACAGAGAAAAGAGGCACTGCAAAACTGATTTAGTCAACAGACCCAGTTTCCAGTACATGGCTTTTGGCAACAACAAAATTCAGGTATATATAAAATGGAAGACATAAGAAATTTGCAGAAATCAGACCTGGTATCTTCACTCCTCTTCTGCGATACATTTCTGCATGTGTGAAAAATTTAACAATCTCTTCCAGCTCAATTCGTATTTTACCAAGCCCAGCAACATCTGAAAACTTCACATCTACATCTCTCTCCAAAAATTGAGGTGGCCTTTTATGGCGTGCTCGACGAACACGAGCACCAGACTTCATGAACTGTGAAGCCATCTTCATGTAAGCGTTTTGCTCACCACCCTTCCCCTCTTCTTCTCCTTCTTCATCTTCACCCTCCAATCCTTGCATTTTCCTCTCTAGCTCCCTCATCTTCTTCCTTTCCTCTGCCTCGGCTTTCTCAATCTTTATTCTGTCCTCATAATCCTTCCTTTGCTTCCTATAATTAAGAACAACTGTCCGGTAGAATATGATAAAGAAGACAACCCCAAGGGCAGTAGCCACATTTTTGTCTCTAGCCAAAGAAATCCATATATAACCCATTTCTCTATAATTCTTCCGAGCCTGACGCAATGACTGTTCGTGCTTCATCTTCTGCAACTCCCTTCTCTTGGTTCTCTCCTCAATCTTCTTCTGCTGTTTCACCATCTTCTCCATCATCTCCCTCTCCTCCCTCATTGCCTTCATGTCCTCTTTTCTCTGCTTCTTCAACTCCTCCCTCATCTTCTTCAACTCTAAAGCCTTCTTCGATTGCGGCCTTGTTTTAAAAAACGTATTGATCGCCCAAAAGGGTACCTTCGACAAGAATCCCAAATATGGAGAAGGAATCTCTGGCTTCTTAACCGGTGGACTATATGCATTCACACAAAATGAATCAATCTTCAACTCATCCCATTTACTCCAAAAGTTAGGATTACCCTCAGAAGAGGGCAACACAGTCCTGAAAACCCTAGAATCATCCAAAACAACCAAAACCCACTCGGGTTTTCGCCTCAATGCAGCACTAGTAGGCTTAATTACATGCTTAAGCTTACCCTCCTCCATCAAATTCAATACCTCAGTAAAGGGTAACCTATCTCTAACTACAGGCAAACCCTGAGACCATGATTTAAACTGTTCTGGGGTCAATGCTTCTACTGTTTTCTTAGCACTACGCTTCTTTTCGGATACTTTTGCCGCCACAGCCGGTTGTGGCAGCGCAGTTGAAATCACTGTTAGAGTGACAGACAACTTAAGGAGTTCCAACCCATTATTGGTTTTCTTGTTCTCGTCATCATCTTGTGAGTTTTTAGACAATTGACATGAAATTCTAGGGTGTACATGAAATGGGCAATTATGTTTTTGGGATTTTGATGGAAAATTAAACAAGGGAAATGGGTGTTTAATTAAAGCCATGAAATTTACAAATAATTATACTACTAATTAACAAGAATGAAATACAATTGAGAGAAAGGAACACAAACTTGATTGAGGCGCGCCCAAGTAATTGCAAATTGGTGCAGCATGCATTGGTGAAATTGAAGTTTCAGATAGTTTTCATCTGCTTAGGAAAGCATAGCTTCTTGAGTGAGAGAAACACTGCCCTGACTAAAACAGGAGGTGTTGGAGATTGGCGTTGCAGAAAAAAATGAGATAGCCAAATCCAAAAATTAAACTACGAGTCTACGAGTATTTCTTTTTCCATGGGCTGAAGATTTTAAACGTCACCCGTGTTTTACCGGTAACGCCCGTATGACATTACTGCACAAATTTACCTTTACGTGCTTTTTTACTCACTCTAGTATTTTCTCCTCCCAACAAACCACCACCAAGTCACCAACCCCCACTAGCCAAGGGCTAGTCATCACAGGCATTAAAATCAGATCACTTTTTAAAATAAAATTTGGATTGAGGTAAACCGTTTGGGATTTTCGAATATCCAAGATGGAAACGTCGGGGATAAGCGTTCCTCCCCTAAAGGTTCGAAAACTCCAGACATTTTCTTTTTTTTTAAAAGAACTTTTAAAAACAGAGAGAATATTATACAATAAAATAATGCGAGTAATTTAATGAAATTTGCTTAGAACTTTGTGTTAGTTAAACTGTGTCAACTAAATAGGAACAACAATAAATGATTAAAAGTGTGCACACTCACAATATGAATTGGCAACATGCATGGTGACATCATATGGTAAAATGAAATGCTTAAGGAGTTTGCTACATGATCATAGTGTGATTTCAAAACTCCACCTTTTTTTTTCTTTAGAAAACTTTTAGAAACAGAGAGAATATCATACAATAAAATAATGTGAATAAGTTATAAATTTGCTTAAAAGTTAAAACTTTGTGTCAGTTAAAGTGTTTTAACTAAATAGGACAAAACGAGTATTATATAATATTAAAGGTGTGCACACTCTCAATATGAATGTGCAACAATGCAACATGCATGTAGGGCTGTCAAACGTGTCGTATCGTGTTCGTGTTCGTGTCAACATTAAACAGGTTGAAAAACCCTTGACCCAAACCTAACCCATTTATTAAACGGGTTACCCGGGTAACCTTTTCACCCATATAATATATAATAAACTAATTAATATTCAACATAATAATTAAAAAGACGTACATCATTAACGATACTACAAGAGATTAAAGCTACTGATTTTGGCCACTGTGTAAGATGAAGATTACCTTACTGATAAATGGTTGTGCCCACTGATTTACCAAGAGGAGGAGATTAGAGAATATTTACTTTTTAGTGAAAATTAAAGAAAAATTATGAAGGATATTAGGAGGTAGAAGATGGCGTTAGTTTTGATGAATTGAAGCAGGGTGAAATCGTGAAAGTCTTAAATAAAGAGTAACTGAGTACTATCTAGAATTAGACCTAGCAAATGGGTCATTTAGGTCGGGTATGGGTCGGGTCATTTCGGGTCGGGTCATTTCGGGTCGGGTCAAAACGTTATCGGGTCAAGTTCGGGTCGGGTCAGGTTTCGGGTTGATTTCGGGTCAACTGATAATCGGGTCGGGTCGGGTTTCGGGTCAACATTTCGGGTCGGGTCAATTTTCGGGTCGGGTCGTATTCGGGTCGATGCATTGGGTTAAATTCAACTCTATATACTATCTCCGTTTCATATTATTTACAACGATTTGACATAAAGTAAAGAGGAAAAATGTCTAATCGTTGAAAATAATATGAAACGGAGGTAGTATATATTTATATATTTTTTGACGAGAAACTCACTATATTTATTAAGGCTACTTTTTTTCATGGAATTCAGTAATTGTTTGACTTTAGATTATTTTGTAATTTCATTTGGTATTGAACATTATATTATGCACGCATTATTATTGTACTATTTTTTTTTTCTAGACTTGTGAGAATTGTGACTTTTATTTCGAGTTTTAGTTAATTTTATTAATCTTATGGACAAACTCTGTAGAATAGTCGTTAAAATTCAATCTTTTACGATTTTTTAATAACTTATAGAGATAAAAGGCCGAAGGAATTGAGAAAAGTAATGCTCAAAATATGTAAATTACTTACACTGTTACACATTGCAAATTAATAAAAAAAAAATTAAGTCAGTTTGATTGCGGTTTTTTTCTATTTCGATTGCTCAGGTCAAATCTTTAACTTAAATAGATTTTGGTCATTTAAGGTATAAGATAATTTTGGTTCGGGTCACTTTGGGTATCGAGTCTATTTGGGTCAATTAATTCAAGTTAAAGGTCGGGTCACTTTGGGTATCGAGTCAACTTCGGGTCTCGGGTCACTTCGGGTTTCGGGTCGGGTCGTTTTGGGTCGGGTCATTTCAGGTTAAGGTCGGGTCAATTCCACTTCGGGTCGGGTATGGGTTGGGTCGGGTTGATTCGGGTTTTGGGTCAATTTCAGGTCACTATTTTCGGGTCGATTTCGAGTCATGGATCGGGTCATTCGGGTCGGGTCATCAGATCTGGGTCAGAATTGCTAGATCTATCTAGAATCCTCTAAAGTGAAAACTGAAATGTAAAAAGGTTAAAAAAAAATTATTTGTCCGCCAAATTTAACCGCAAACAATCCCCAAAATTTAAGTATAGCGACAATGCTTTCTACAACCAGTACAAAGTTTAGAATAATGTTTCAAAAAAAAAAAAATTTAGAATAAATAATTCAGGTTTCTTTTTCTACTTAATAATCAGGTTAGTGCGTCGGGTTCGTGTTAACGGTTTGTCGTTTAACCCATTTACATAATCGGATTATGGGTGTCGGTTTCGGGTTGAAAATTTCAAACCTAACCCGTTTAATTACGTGTCGTGTTCGTGTCGACCCAATTATTTAAATGGGTCGAAAATTCTTGACTCAAACCCGCTTATTTCGTGTCGGGTTGTCGTATGGTGTCAGCTTTTGATAGCCCTACATGCATGGTTACACCATGTTCTAAAATGAAATGCTTTAAGAGTTCGTTACATGATCTTAGTGTGAATTACCCTAATCTACAAAATATTACCAAGGTAAACAAGTCATTGTGCTAAAAAAAATGCTAGCCAACTTGGTTCATGAGCATGTTAAGGTAACTTGATCAAACTTTGCTCAAATTTTAGACTTAATCTAACTTTGCTCAGTTTTTCACTAATTTAAAGTAGCAAGTGTATTTATTTTTCACATATATTGCAAACTAACTACAAACTCACTTCTAACTATTAAAACCTGTTGGCAACATATCGAGCAAACCCAATGATCAACATCTTTGATTTTACTCCAGACTTCAATTTCCACCAGACATTGTACTTCAACTCAAGAAACATAACATTGGACAATTTATGAATATCATTTCTCTTCTTAAAAAAAAACAAGCCTTTGTAATAGGAAGTACATAACTTTCATCAATGGTACAACATGTTAAAGTAGTAGTACATATTGTTCCATAAGCCAATAATTCATAGATTAAGAAGCTTCAGTCACTGCTACTATTTGCTTCATATTTTCTCAGTTGAGAATACTAATCCCAATTTCCCAACATTTACAACAATCACTAGAGTAATGAAATATAAAAGGACTGGCTACCAGAATACATCACTAGCTTAGCAATCCTCAGTTTGAGTACATAACAGTCGCGGTTAAAACCAAGACCAAATACAAACAAAAATAAAAATAAGTCAGTAACACGTTAGCCAAATAACATCAAGAACAGCAGAGGCAGCAAGCAAGATGCAACTCAGGAAGGTGAACGCAATGGAGGCAGCAACTCGGTCACAGAAAGCGCGTAGAGGCTTGCAGAAATTAGGCAAAGCTGTGTGTCGAATTCCTGTTCGGTTCAGGCTAGTCACCCCTGAAGCAGCTGAGCCTGCACTCATCATTGCATATGCAAATATCTGCCTCCCAAAAAGATCAAAAATAAAAACTTCAGGGTTTTAGCACAGAAATCACAATCTGCATCAGTGACTAACAGAAATATTTAATGCATTTTTCAGCTTCATTAGATTTTCACCTGATCACCAGCATAGATAACCCAAGCATATTTCTGAGAGGGAATAACAACAGCCTTCTTTCGCAACCTCGCCGCACTGATCAACAACTGCAGTAAAGAATGAGCAGCAACTGTTGCTGAAACTCCAACCAGGTACCTGTACATTAGCCAAGACTCAGAAAATTCTAAGACAAATTACATACTCCCTATGTCTCACATTACTTGTTTCATTTGACCGTTTTTTTTTTTTTTTTGCTGGATCTTAACGGGTTATGTGAGGCAAGTAAACTGAGACGGACATAGTATTTACACTTTATTTTTTTTTGAAAGAATAGTATTTACACTTACTTAATTAAGCAAGCATAAGTAAAATTCGACGGAGTATTAAAAGAAGACTTACTCAAAAGAGTCAGAAAAAGACCAGTGAGAGTAAACAGGGAGCTGAAACCCATAAAGAGATAAAGTTGACGATTGTTTAGCTGTAACCATTAAAGACAATCCCACCATTGAACTCACTAAACAAAGCAGCCTAAGCATTACATGAACACCATCAACCATAGCAGGCCTCACTTTTCGACTTATCGAAAACGGAGAAGGTGATGCCAATGGACCATTCATTGTCCCCATTTCTAGCCCTGCCACTGGTGGTGGTTGTGTTGTTTTACACTCTTCTGCCATTAATGTCGAAATTTGTGTTCACTTGAATAGTGTGATTGTATTAAGAACTAGGAATAGCTGTTTATAAAGGAAGAAAGGGAGCTTTGAAATTTGAAAATGTGTGAATTGGTTGTTTAGGTAAGGACTGAGTTTGGGTTACCGGGGTTTCTTTGTTTGTAAGGACAAATTCAAGTGGTGCAATATTAGAGGCACTACTTCTGCACTTGTTTGGGTAATGGAATTATCACGCATGGTAGAAATTTGGCTTGTGATCTATATTCCACTCGACTTGTTTTTGCTAAACTTCAATCATGTTTTCTTGTTAGCTTAAGCTATTTTCAACAGTACGTCTTTACTCAAAAGGTTATCTTCATTTTAATAAAAATAAGTTTAAATGATTTCACCGTATATACAAGTATACAAATTCAAAGTCATAATTAGATTTAACGGCCGTAGATTTAATATTCAAACTTCAAGTGAAGTTAGATGAATGTGTTTTTTTTTATTTTTTATGGACACACTTTTGTTTAGGTCAAATATCAAAACGTAACCAATAAAAAAGAATGAAGGAAATATTTCATATATTTTCTTGAACTTATTGTCTTGGAAATAGTACTTCGTCAAGCAAAGTTGTCATTTTCTAGCTATCATTCCTTGCAAATTATGATTTTTTTTTTCTCCAAAATGGGGAAAACAAAGATGGAAAAGAGAGACAAAAAAAAAAAAGAAGGAAGAACTGAGGGACAAGTGATGGAAGTACTCGTGACCAAGCAGTGTAGTGGGATTTAATTGGGTCAAAATGCTTCATTGATTGTTTGTTACGTTCAAATCAAAAGGGAATTTCATGTTCAACACCTGTTGGAACTTTGAACGATTTTCAATCTTTTAGATCCCTTAAAAATTCCGTGACTTTTAAGCATGACTTCATGGCACACTGGTTCATGTATATACTCTACAGAATACAGGTATTTACTTAATTTACTTAATCACAGTAATCCAACACTGTACATGGCACACTGGTTCATGTATATACTCTACAGAATACAGGTATTTACTTAATTAAGTATGGTTTCATATTGATTATGGGTAGTTCATAAACTAGCTAAGAAAATCAGATCATTGATACGACAAATGGATTTAAACTTTAAACTTACTTGTATATCAGGTACATGTTTTGTGTAGGAATATAGTTGTTCATGTTACTACGACAGAGTTCGTAGACATGTCAAGCCAGGTTGCTGCTCTTCATATCCATATTCTCTATACTGTATACACAAAAGTTATAAAATGAAGACATTTAGGCATGCTATATTACTTCTCATATCTATCAATAGAGCTTTCATGTATTTTCATTTCCATTTTGAAAAATGTAAAATTTCATTGGTTCAATCCAAATTCAAGAATCGAAAGAATGATAAACAGTACAAAATCCAGCCTCTTGTGGCTACAAAGATTATATTTTCTTTGCTCGCTATCTGGGCTCCTCATAGCACATACATTGATTCTGAACAAGATTCTGCTTGAATACAAACTACTACACCATCAATTTCCTGAGAACGCAGCTCAAAACTGTGTTGAGTTTGGGGAACACATCTAAACACCAAACATTAAATCCATGACTCTAGATACAACGGATTTTGCAGGGGAAGCAATTGCACCAGACTGTTTGGTTGTACTGGTACCATTTTGAAGATAGTAAGGGTGAGCTGGATTCGATCTGAATTGCTCAGAATTCAAACCAGATGATGATGCAGGTGGCAGAGGCATAAATCCTTGGTTGTTGGCCCTTTCATCAAGAGCCTGGCGCTGACCTGGATCGACAAGCTTCACTCCCACAATAAGGACTCCATTAATTTGTGATCCATTCTTGCTAAGTGCTTTCCGAGCATCAGCACGATTCTGAAAATAAGTAGAAAAAGCACAGATATTAACCATTCAAGCTAGCAGTAATATGATATGAGGGGCACAAATACAAATAAACGCAGGAAATGCACCAGAAGCATAGATTGTCTAGTGGATACTGAAGGAAACTAATGTGAAGTGAAGAAGATGATTAACGAATAGAGAAGATGGGATGAACAAACTACATAAAAGATCAACAGTCAGAAAAAAGTTCATTAGTCAATACATCTCCCAATGCCTGATTTTTTTTCACCCAACAAGACAAAGGAACCCCAACACAGAATAACTCACAAGGGGAACTAAACTACAGTTTCAACTGCCCTAAAAATAACTTTCCCAACTGAAAAGCCAAAAGAAAAATTCCAGTGGCATGGAAAAGAAATGTCATTCAATGAGCAACTCGAGGAGACAAGGATGCTAAGACAATGGTAATCAAAAGAAAACAAAGCCTTGAAAACTGTTTTTTTAATTACAAAAGAATGGATGATAACACAGGGATAATGCAAAGGTAGCTTGAATCACAGAGATCCTAAAAAGAAGTTGCAATAACAGGTCTTACCACAGGATATGAGTTCTCAGAACTAATTGCCTATATAAAATCAATAGAGAAATGAAAATACAATGAATAGAGGAGACTCAAAAAGCTCGAGTTGGAGAGGTCAAATAAAGACGAGAACAAAATTAAAAAAAAAAAAAAAAAATTCCTCCATTCCAATAGGCAGGTGTTTCAAAGTCATTAAAATGAAGAAGAATAAAAATAAAAAGCATTCCGATTATTACCTCTCTCATCTTTTTTAGATTTGCTTCCAAAGTTCTAAAAATGAACAACAATTAATGGCACCTTCTCAATTGACATAAACTTTTAGCTTTAGCTTTAGAATGTCCATCTGTGACCCTCAATTTAACAGTGTTTAGCCAATCAAGGAAAAAAAAAGGCTGAAGACTAATCCCTCTAAAGGTAAGATGAGGTCATAATTTAGCTTAGAGGTAATTATAAAAAACAAAGATAGTTTCTTCACTAAAAACATTATAAAAGGTACTAGAAAACAATCTTAAGAGAATGTTTCAAAGTATTTAAAACTAAAGGGTGATTGTTGCAGAGTTAGCCCTCACCAAATTTTCTAACGCATAAAATACACTAGCGCATTCACAATTTTATATTATAATTTACTCCTACATTTTATGTTGTGTTGTTGCCTGTTTACAAGGCCCTTAGCAAAAATTCAGAAAGTAAAACAATGTTTTCCATTTGAAAGTTAAAACCATGCCAATATTTTGGGATGCCTAAAAATGAAACAAGTTTCAAAAAGTTGAACAAAGGTGAGATAGAGTACAAGTAGAGAATAAATATATATAAACCTTCTAAGAAGTCTCATAAAGGGTGCAAAGATACATAGTTTGTCATCCGTGAGGGAGTTATTAGGATGATATATTCAATAGTTAATGTCAAAGGGTTATGAAAGAAGTTAAACAAGCAAGTTTTAATACAGTTAAGATTTTTAACCAAAATCCAATTCTAGGGCTTTATATTGATATACCAGAAGGGAGATAGAGTGAAAGAAATCAGTGTTCGGGAACGGGAACAGGTCTGGATCAGACCAGACCATACCAAACCAGTCAAGTCACATAGAAACTTGCAGTGAGGCAGCACAGCAAGTGAAACCTACAGATCAGTAGGTGTGTTGGCTTTGGCCAAGTTGCTGAGGTATTGGTAAATAACGCAAAGAATGTTAATTGTATAAGAGAATTTCAGCCATGGTCAGAAGTAACATAAGAAGTAAATTCCAATCACAAGACTAGAGTAGACTGCATTCTTGCTACCCAAAAACACAACACTGTTAGAATTGGGAAATCATACATGGTGGCCTCTAATTATTGCACTTTCTATACGGTGGAAATTTTCTTTGCCCATATCCTAAAGTGACCCTTTCCCACACCCAAAACCACCCAACCTCAGCTCAAACCCACCCCACTCACCCAAAACTACACAACCCCACCTCGAAGCCACCCCCACCCCTAAACCACCCACCTCACCTGAAACGCTGAAACCACCCTCCCCCCCCCCCCCTAAACCACCCACCTCACTTGAAAGGCTGAAACCACACCCCCCCCCCCCCCCTAAACCACCCACCTCACTTGAAAGGCTGAAACCACCCCCCCCCCCCTAAACCACCCACCTCACTTGAAAGGCTGAAACCACCCCCCCCCCCCCTAAACCACCCACCTCACCTGAAATGCTGAAACCCCCCCCCCCCCCCCAAAACCCCAACCACCTGTAAGGACTGAAACAACTCACCCTACCAAAACGGTAGTAATTTTAATTATTTATTGATTACAAATTACTACCAATTTTCACATCATACTATTTAATGACAATAAATAAATAGTCACAGTAAAAACATTCTACTCATTCAGGGAAAGTAAACTGTTTAATTAAGGGAGGCTAGGAGGGTGACTAGTTTGCTCAAAACAGTGGAAAGCCCTCAAATGATTGTTAATATCCTAGGACTTGTTTATAGAACTATGAAGTTTCAATTTTTCCCTTAACATTCAGTTCAGAACATAATCCATTCTATCACAAAACAAACGCAGGGGTTCACCAACTTTTAAATGCGATAACAAATTACTTCCTTCGTTCTCTATTAATAGCTACAATTCGCTAATTTAGATATATCTACATACTCAACTTTGTTAATGTGTTCTACCTATATCCCTCCTCATCACATGGTCCCTCTTTTCATCTTTCATAATCACTCTCCTATTCTAAATTTGTGTGCCCAGTTATATGTAGCATATTTAAAGCACAGTGGAGTAATTTTTCTAATGCTTACAGTGATACCAAGTTAAAGACACTTGAGCACAGCACTCAGGAGAAGGGGCAAAAGAACCTTAAAAGAAGCATGCTTAGCAGTTAGCAATAACAAAAGGTTATGCCAGAACTGGATACCTGATAGAGAATGTGCATCCAATTAGCATTTCTTGGTCCTGGAATATGCTTTAATATCACACCACACTTTTCAAACTCCCGTAAGACTAAATTAGTGTCACCGGGAGAGAATCTGTTAAAACATTTGTATTAGAAAAAGGTCAAGAGACGGTGCATAAATTATAAAATAGCATCATGCTCACATATAATAGTCAAAATGAATGTCATAACTTACCCATAAACAGTGACCCATTCTTCTTCATTGAGGTTACCAGCTGGAGAACTGCTCCTTTGCATCTCAGGCCTCGCTACTTCCCTTGGTGCAGGAACAGTAATCAAAGCTCCTGGCTGAACAACACCCTCAACAGGGGATCCTTTTCCCTTCTCTTCTTGGTCACTAGTGCTTTTACTAGGGGACCACCAATTCATGCCCGAGGACCCTTGTTGATTATGCTGACTTGTTGTTAAAGCCATTGATGTACTAGCCTCAGATTTGCTTTTAAGAGGTGTTGAGAACTCTCGGCCAGAAGTCTGAACAGGAGTTCTAGGATCTGACCTAGGTTCAGGAGACATTGGATAGTCCATAATTCCAGATTCTGGTGTGAAGTCAGACCGGTCTTCTAAAGAAAACATTGGTGGAGGCGGAAGATCAGAACTTGCGAAATTTTCACGCCATAGGGCAGAAACTGCCGCTGCTTGACCAGGGGTTGAAAATTTACCCCTCCTAGACGAGACAGGTGTAGCTAAATCATTGAAAAACAATGACTGTCTTCCCGATTTCGGGGTTCTATGCACTGTTGAACTCATCTTCGGATATAGTTTTACAAAAAAACCTCTGCAATAATAAAAACCAAAACATAACAAAATGAATAGTGTAAGGAACAAAACTATATACCACATCTAATCTGAACTATGAACGCAAATGAGATAGACGCTAAGCATACGATAGAAAATTAGGAACAACAGTGTTCACTAACAATATACAGATATTCAAATTTGAAAAAACAAGAACAATAAACAGACATCATACTCTTTCTTATTCAAGGAGTAGTGGGCATCTATAAAACTATTCTACCCTTTCGTAGAAATAGAACTCTATTTTCAAATTGAAGTCCTACAAATTTTACAGATTTTACATAGGTTCGTCAGAAAATTCATCAGAAAATTCCACCAATTTGTGAGAAACTATTCCAATCATCACATCGGTCCGAAACAAAGTAATAATTTGAATGTCTGCCAACTCATAGCAGAAAAAAGAGCGGAAATTGCTAAGAAATATTTACATATTCCCCCAACTAATCCCAAATAATTCCAAAAAATTGTTAAAGACTTCACCATTTTCCTATGCATTTCCTTTTTACTGCCCCCAATTGCTTTACAAAGCAGATTCCATACTTCCAATTTAATAACACAAAAAAACATGCATAAACTGAAATATATCAACAAAAACACCAAATCAAGGGTTTCCAAATTTCAATTCAATTAAACTTCTACATCAAATTGAACAAACTAAAAAACAGCAATTAAAAACTCAAATTCAACAGAAAAAATTAAGCTAGTTTGAGAGGAAAAAACTGAATTAAACACGAGAAGAAGTAAAATAGCGAAGAATTTAACTAACCGCGGAAAATGATTTGTTAGAGTTAGGGTTTAAGAGTATTAGGGTTTATAGAGGGAAATGAGAGAAAGATGAAGCTAGAATGCAACGAAACTACGGCGGCGGTGGTCGGAATCTTAGGTTGCAGAGATGTCGGCAATATTTTCCGGCGAAGAAGAGAGAGAAAGGGGGAAATGTTAGTGATGAAATAAGGATTCAAATTGATCGGAGTGTAAAGAGAGCGGGGAGAATGGAATTGTGCAGCGGGGTTGCAAGGTTTTCGCTTTCAATTTTACTTATGATAATGACTATATTGCCCACTTTGTAAACCCCACTTTTTCTATGTGATTGGCCACACTTTGTTGTTTGAGTTTTACTCGAATTTCTTGGTTATGGGTTATTCGAGTTACTCCTGACCAAGTAATTCCTGATCGATTAACCCCTCGAGTAACCCCTAACCGAGCAATTCCTCAATTAATTCCTGACCGATTAACCCCTTGAGTAACTCAACCCCTGACCGAGTAATTCCTCGAGTAATCCCTAACCTAATAACCCTGATCAAGTAACCCCTGACCGAACCCCTCAAATAACTCCTGACCGAACCCCTCAAATAACCCCTGATCGAGTAACTCGAGTAACCCTGACCACATGGTGGTGCGGCCAACAACATATAAAAAAAATTGTGTTAGATGTCCTCAATTTCATTTGAATTAAAATTTGTCAAAATTAACTTCAACAATGGTTTGGAGCCTTGGATAGTTGGAGTTAGGTTTTAGGTGTAAGATCAATTTTGAAGAGTAGAGTAGTGTCTATTATACTCCGTTAATGATAAAAATGAGTAATCTTCAAAACATATTTATTACTTCGTATATTGTTAAGATGAAAATTTGTTAAACAGGTGGATAAATGGTTTATGGATGGAGTTGAGCACCATACGAAGCCTATCTGACTAGTATATCACCCACTTTTCATCCATGTAATTTGGGTTTTCATCCAATTTATTAAAGCAAGTGATAGATTAGATCGACACCTATCCATTCAATTTGTCACTTCTACTACTGGTATTAACTTGTGCAAAGAGAATGGGAGTAAAGTGGCATTATGTACAATTAATGTTAATTAAACCAACCCCCTCACTAAAAATTACATGAATTCATATTATTATTGTAAAGCAAAGACATACTTCTCTTAAAGTTGACGTCTTACTATCTCATAATCTCATATATCTTGATATGCCTGCATATAATAAATCATATCAGGTCGTTGTAACATATTCACCGCACAATTAGTTCCTTGAAATGCATAGATAAGAATTTCCTGTATCGTTCCAATTTTATTAGATGTCTCTGAAGAGACCACATAAATAAGTATTAACAATGAAGAGATGCGCAAGTAGTTGTTTGACATCATCACTTATAGTCTTTATTTATGTAAAGATTAATAACATGAAGAATATTGAAGACTAGAAAGGAGCAGTAACAGGCTCCTTTAGCCTAACTTCATCAGGTGACTGAATTAGAGGAGTGTTGCATAAGCAATGGTGTGACTTTTCTATTTTATTCTTTTCTTCCTTGATGCATTCATCAACGTTATTAGTAGCATCAACTCCGATTATATTATCATTTACTTCACCAATTTGCTCCATTCCCTCCCTCAATCCCTGCAACACAATAATCAATTGCTAAAGTTAAAAAATTAAATCATACTAGATGAAGCCCGTGCGATGCACGATTTGTTAGTATTTTTTAAAAAAATATTTTTCAATTTATGCGATTAAAATTGTTATGATATTAGTTTTAAGATATTAGATAAAATTCTTATTTAATTTTGCTTATGTGTCATTTGAATTATTTAATTGTAAAAGAAATTAATAATCTCTTATTTAATTGACTACAACTTAAATTTATAATCCTACATGGCGCACTAAGAAAATTAAATCCTACGTGGCTCTTTAAAAACTCGGAGAAAAACTCCCCTTCATATATATATATATATTAGATTGAGTTTTTGCTAACAAGAGAAATTATAAAATTAGAAGGGGAAATGGATTGATATCCTCCCCCCCCCCCCCCCACTCTCGAGTTTATCTAATACTTACGGAGTACAATTAATAGTTAAACAGCTTACACTTATTGAGTTAATGGCATATCTTGTCATCGACTTTGACAATTCTAACTAGTACTCGTAGTATACTAGTATAGTATAATCAAAGCATGTCGCAAACAAGTGAAACAACTACTATTGTTAGATGAGAATCAAAGTTAGTCTAGTTTGTTAGAGGATTTCCTTCCACCCCTATGAAAGAAGTTCAATTCTCACCCCAAGCAAGTAGGTTCTCTAATTCCCCCCTACTCCCTACTTGCAAGGGAATTGCTAGACGTCTAGAGTAAACATTTTTATTACTAGTTTACTACCTCCATTCCATGCTATGTGCAATTTTTGAGATAAAATATTCAAACGTGACACATAATATGTGATAAGTTGAAGTTTGGAAGGTAATGACTAACAGCCCACAAGACTAACTGTTGGCCCAATTTAATTTAGCAGGAATACGTTCAGCATGCATAACTGGGCCTTATTTGCGCTGCCCAATTAAAATCAAGAAAATCGAAGAAGTTTAATATTTATGGGCTTTACCTGAATGAAGACTTCTGAGGCGATTTCTGGCTCCAAATTTTGTATTGCTACTGCCTGTTCCTACGACATAAAAAATTTCCTCAGTATACTTACATTGAGAGAAAAACATTAGGAAATTTCTATCATTATATTAAAAATAAATAACAATAATGAATAATGAAGAGATAAGTAGGTATAGAGATACGGTCTCACATTATTTATACGTGATTTACAAAAACAACAACCTTATATAGATTTGCCAATGTTGCCATCCTTTGATATCATTCGATTTCCTTTCTCCTTTTTTACACTCTAACACACATTATTGTTATTTTTAAAAGATTAGATTAGAAGAGATTTACTCCATAACATATTTATGACTTAAACTTATGGTCTTTTAAAATCCCACGATAACACAATTAATACAGAGCACTCCCTAATACTTAACATTTTATCTCAGCCTAATAGTCATTTCATCACATTGTATTTTTTTCCTAGCTTTATTATAAAAACCCGTGTATAAAATAGATCAATAACCTAGTTAGTTATGAATATTATAGTTTGAGTTATTTTAATATTGAAGCAACATTTAAACAAGTACAACCACTCTGTCAACTAGAAAAAGTTTGTAATTGTTGCATATAATGTGTATAATTATATATGTTAAATTTTAACCTACTACACAAACTCTGTAATTAATACAATTTGTGAAATCAAAGTAATTGCCTCAATAAGTAGTAAATAAATAAAACCCAAAATTGTTTTAAGTCATAGTGTCTAAATATTAAATTTTATATTGATTGTATGCCCGTTCAAAAAAAAAAATAAATAAATAAATAAAATTGATTGTATGCTATACCTACATGGCTACATGCATATTTAAATTAAAACAATGTAGCTTAATATACACTCTTTAAATATATTTTGCAAAAAATTAACAAAAAACATATATAGGAACATTTATTAATCACTTTTTATCTTCAATACTAAATGTAGGAGAGAAGAAAATTACCTTAACATGGTTAATCTGTACTGGACTCAAGGTCTTAGGCTCCATTTCAATGGCACAAGGCACACAAGCCATAACGACAACGACGACAACGACAATGACTACTTATTAAGCAACTAGTTGATTGTTTAGTTGATTAACATCACCTTTCAGAGAGTTACATATAATAACAAGCTTTCTTCAAATTCCTTAGCTTATATAGGGAGTACATAAATAACTTAGGTGTGTCATATATAATTTGTAAAGTTCTATATTTCTACAAAGTTCACGAGATTTTAGTTTGACTTAATAAAAAGACTTATAAAGAGAAGGACTTACAACCAATAAGAAGATAACCTAAGGTGTACTGTGTTCATTCGCATCTCGTGCCCTAACATGTATGATTATTTTGTGCAAAAAGCTAAGGTAATTGGTTGATTTTTATGTTATAGAACTATATCAACTTCACAAGGCATTTTCACCAGCTGTTTAACTTTTTTATTTTTCAACTTTATCTGTATGTATGGTTACATTTATAGCCTCTTGCAACCAAATTAGCTGTAATGCTTATTTTTGTGGAATATGTAACATACTTGTTTTTGTTTTTTTTAAAAAAAAAATTTACCTATCTAGATATTTTAGTAGTTATTTATTTATTCCCTCCTCAAAATATTGTTCCGACTTTTTGATAACGATCTTCATAATAAAATATTAAATAAGAACAACAGTATAATTAAAAACAGAAGGGTTACAGACGGGTCAAATGATAGCGCGGGTGGTAGGAGATTGAATCCTAGTGTTAGTTGGGAAAGAGGGTGATTGGGGAAGTTATGATAGAGTGTTGGGCCTTTGGGTGTATCCCTAATAAAGGGCAAATTATAGGATAACGTGTAATCTAAAATTGCCCTATATTTAAAGAATGGACAATAAATCTATTTAACATGGTAATCGATACACTAAGGGCCGGGACTGTTCTAATTTACTGAACTGAGATGAACTGAACTGAACTGGACAGAGCTGACTGAATTGTTAATGAGAGAAGGAAATTAGAAACTGAACTGAACTTAACTGAAACTAAGCTAAAGAGAACAGGTCCTAATACTTGTTGTTTGATTAGATGATCTTGTTATGTTTGATCTGTAAAATTGAGATTTATCAAATGTGTAGATATTATCGTTGCCTTAATGTAACCGATAGAGTATACAACATATTCTTGGGCCTGAATCCTCCTTAAGATTTTGGTTGTGATGGTCCTTTAACATGGTATCAGAGTCAGTATGACACAAAGGTTATGGGTTTGAATTTATGCATCCCCACTTTCAAATAGAATATTAAACGCAGGGTATGAGGAAGGCGCATGCTGCATCCACACTTCCAGCCTAACGGGCTCTCGTAGGAGCGGGAGGGGATGTGATAGAGTATAAAATATATTCTTGGGCCTCAACTATCAGTTTAAGCTTCTAGTTGAGATGTTCCTTTAACAGTAACATCTATCTCGTGAGTTACTTCTTTTATTGACAGCCAAATTGAGAGAAGACCTTAATTGACATTTTGACAACAAAGACTTAATTGGTGAAAGGCCGAACAAATGGTATCAGAGTGAATGGTTTAGTTTGATGAACTCATTAATGCATGCTTGGAATGGCGGGGTATCTCATAGAATGACCACCAAGTGTCGGAAAGCGTTGATACATGAACAACAATTAAACTTTTAAGCGACTAACACTTGGTTGAACTCTTGATCGAAGGCATTGTGCATTGACTATGATGAATTGATGATCATGACATACATATATAGCAATGGAAGTCTACAGGTGTTACAAGACCAACTAGATTTTTCTATTATGTACACGTCTTATTAGTTTAGTTCTAGATTTCTAGAGATGGTATTAAGTAATAAATAATAATTAAATTACAAGTATGAAGAAGTATTACCATTTATGGATATTGCCATATGTTTGATTATATTATTTTTGTAATATTACGTACTGGTATTAGCTCTTTGAGTCTTTGATTTGTTGGTAAAATACCTGTCGATTCCAATGACAGAATAGAGAAGATGAAAAGGAAAAATACTTGATCGAAGATCTCAAACTCACAGTTGCGCCGTGGAACAAAATCCACTGCCTTAGAAGCGAAATACGCCACCACCAGTACAGATTTCCTGATGACGCACGCCCCCCAAGTTTAACGCAACTCTCCTTCGTAATTCGTATACCCGAACCCGAAGCGTGGAATTGCTCAAGAACTGTTCAGATCTCAAAGGGTAGGTTTGTGTTTATGTGTTTAGGGTATTTCAATAATGAAATTAACGTATATATGAATAAGGAAAAGTAGTAGTAGTATATTTATAAGGTCTTCAAAAGAAACCTAATAAATATAAACTTCCTCTTTGATGCTGCCGTACACGGTCGTGTAGGTGAGGGTACACGACCGTGTGGTAAAATCTTGTCCGCAAAAGTACACGGTCGTGTAGGAAAGAACACACGGCCGTGTAGTTGGGTTTATATGTAAGAGCTATCACACGGTCGTGTAGGACAGAACACACGATCGTGTAGTCAGGTTCATATGCAAGAGCCATCACACGATCGTGTACTATTAGACACACGACCATGTATCAATTGTTGCGAAACGAGTCTACAACCAAATGAGAACAAATATCTCCGGTTGCATTACCAACTCCAACATGATTAACATATGCTATAGTGTTGTACTTCATATGAAGTACAAGTACACCTTAATTATATACGTTTATAGCTTCCTTAAATTAAAAAACACACACACCGAGTACTTTTATAAGGTGAAAAATAAATAATAAGTAACACGACTTTAAAGGTTCAACTCAAACCAAATTTAATTTAGGCTTGAGACCCATCTAGCTAGAATTAGCCCAAAAAACTGAAAATTCAAGTTACCCTTCTCCTTTGACCCACAGCCCGGTTAAAAGCCATACAAAACCCGACTTCACCCAAGCAAAAGCCCGAAATTATGAACCGGTTATAGCCTCTTGCGGCCCCTTGACTACCACCACAATTTCTCCATACTACTACATTAACATGCAATTTAATTTTAGTCTTTCATCCCTTTAATATGAAAATGATAAACTTTTCAAACATGAGAAGCCTAAGTACTAACTAATTAGGTTAATTAATTAAGAATGCATGAAATCAAAATTAATTAATTTAATTACAATGCTAAGCAAGCTGGTGCCTAAGAATAATCACAGAGAGACATGGGCTGTGTCTATAGGTCTAGCCATGTGCCCACACAGCCTAAGAGTAGTACGGTCGTAGTAGTAGTTAGCAACTTCACCTTACTCTCCTCGTACACTTACCAATTATCAAATTTATTCTATATTTTAAACCATACTTTATGTTACCTTAATCATATAATATATAGTTAATCAATTACATATTCATGCCTAAGATGTTTGGTAATATGTATGATTTTGTGTTATGAGCCTAATTAATAATGTTTGGGAAGAATGAATTAGCACATAGGAATGCCTACTTGGAGCTGATTCGACTCTATGATTGACTTTACATTTGAAGATTTTTTTCCAAGTGGAATGCTTTGACCATTTGGACTAATAATGCTTAGTACCTTAGTTTAGCAAGTTTTTTATTATTTAATTAACATAATTATTAGGTAATGATGCATTTTGGTCTAATTTGACTAATAATGTAACTAACCATGGGAGTTTAGGCTAGAAAGTAACGACCTTTGGGTATATTTCTAGTGTGGTTACAACTTCCAAATCCCAATCATTTTGCAAAAAAATCTTTGTTATTCTATAGTGATTAAAAATCTAAATTCTTCACGCACTTAATCAGAGGGGGACCTTCCACCTGGCCATTCGGGGCCCGGCTCCCCGTAAATTATGATAATTAATTAGTTAATGAACTTACATAACCTATATTTACTTATAAAATATTTGGGCATAGTGATTAGTTTTGAACAAAAGGTTAAACTTTTAAATTCCGGCCCCTCTAATATTTTCGGCCAAGATCCGCCACTGCGCTTAGTAGAATATTTTCAATAAGCATTACATACATGTCATACAATAATTATCACATTTTCATGCACGGTTGATAGTGTAATGTAATGATATACAATGTACATAATAACCATCTTATGATACTACGGAGTAATAAATAATGAACTGATTATTCTCTCTTCGTTAAATGATTTTCGAATGGAAATTCCTTAGTAATAGCTTTAACTTAGCTCATTCAGAGCACCCTTAATCTAGGTTTCAAACCCTTTTAACCAAAAAAGAATGGAAATTCCTTAGGCTCTTTATTAAGTTTTCATGGTCAACATCATCCTAACTTCCTATCCGCATACTTGATCAGAGTCGATCAAATGGCTGGGCCGGGCCGGGTCGGGCCAAAATTGAGGTTTTTGTCCAAAATAAGGGTCGGACTACGGGCCAATAACAGGGAATCAGCCCAAACATTTTTAGGGATAAACGGGCCAATCTAGGTTTGATGGTTAAGCCCTATACATAAGGTCATTAAAAAAAAAAATGTATATTCTCTTCTAGTATCTGGAGTTAGTGTAGGCTTGGCTTATTTTATGTAATTTGGTTCACGTTGCATTGTTTTCTTCCTCCAACTTATAAGGTGAATTGTTTTAAATTAGAAAGTGGCTTTTCTTCAATAACATGCATACATTTCAATCCCAAATAAGTCCCCAAACAGTTTTCCACAAAAGGTTAGTTGGTTTCCTTACAAGTAAAGTCTTGAACCTAAAACTTCCAGCTGTCTTTACTAATCAAAAATTGATATCACCCAAACTTTAATTTAGCAAAGTGTTAGATATGGACCATAGTTGACTTCATGTACTAGCACATAAATAGTACAATTTCACTTCTCAAATTATTCTTGGACACCAATTGTTATAATTTAGGCTAAACTACTTCGTTCACTCCGTTTCTATTCATTAATTTCTCAAAATGTCTCGAATAGAACTATGAAATAGGCACAGAGAGAGTACAAGTAAAAATATAATTTAAGTTAGTATATGCATGTGCACCTAAGAAACCTTGACTAATGAGTTTATTCAACTTCAACTAATTGCAAATTATGGTTGGAGACAAATCACCTAATGAAAGTGGAGTACTAACCAAACTGGGTCACTAATGTCTACCCTTAATCTAATCCATTTAATTACCAAGTTAATATATGATAATGACCCATATGATAACTATATAGTATTAAAACAAATTATTTAGTGATTAAGTTTAATGGAAGACCATTTCACTTACTCGCTTACAAATATATGCATGTGAATTGACAGCAATAATACCTTCTGCTGTCAAAATTAATATATATGATCAGCAATCATGAAATTGTCCTCTACAGTAATAATTGATGGCATAACGTATAGTATAATAATATAATGGCTAATGTTTTGACAGAAAATTACAGAAGATTATAATATGATTAATTTAATTAATTAAAGATTAAAGGAGGATTACCCTGTATAAAAACAAATGGATAAAATTAATTTTTACTATAAAGTCTACAAGTTTGTCAGAAAATTAAGGTGGAGGAAAGAGGGAGTGAGTAATGGGAGCAAGAGGGGACAAGAATCATTTGATTTTCATACCAAATAACATGGAAAGATCCCTAGACAAAGGACACTGAGCCATGGCTCGTTTTGGATAAATTATCTTATTTTAAAATAATTATTATACATAGCGTAAAACAGATATCCAAAAAAAAAAAAAAAAAAAGGGAGGGGGGGTTATATTTTGATGGTTTCATTTTCTATATATATATATATATATATATATATATATATATATATATATATATAATCTAATCAAACCTTTTTTACTTCATCTATTTCTAACATTTCTTTGGTATTTACATGCATACGAATTTTGTGAGACAAACATCATCCAAATAGGATGAATTTTACAATTATTGTAGAGTTTTTTCTTCTTTTTTTTTTCAGTGTTTTTAATACATTATTTAAGATAGACTAACCTTTAATCCATTTATCTATTATGCATATTTGGTTACTTTTATTACTTTACGTTCAACTAGTTAGGGCTTTGACGTTCTCCTTAAAAATACTTGGTTTTACTAAACTTAACCTAATTTTAATTTGTCAAAAATCTTATTTAAATACAGTGAGCAGAGTAAAGCTTATTGATAGAATTGACAGAGTATTGTACATATTATAATATACAATCTTTCCTAAAATGTCTTATACAGATAATCAAATTTGGGAAATTTAATTTAAAAAAAATTTAGGAGTATTATTTGGAATATGAAGATAATAAAAAAGAAAAAGAAAAGAAAAAAAAAAAAGGACATAAATCTGATGACACAGCTAAGTCATGCACTCACGTAGCGCATGTGCCAGGTTCCTTCGCCCCCACATGCATGTCTTGGTTTCACATGTACGTAGGTCATCCTCTGTCCATGCACATATATAATTTTATTTTGTCTTTTTATTTATTTATCATCAATATGTACAATGCAATGTACTTGACATTGTACCATTCTGAATTTCTGATCCAACAATGTAGTAGTATATGCATATATGTTTTTATTTGATCTTAGCTAGCTTGTCTGTCTTTGCATTGTCTATACTTAATATACTCGTGATGCATTAATGCATTATGTATGTAGTGTTGAGAGAAAACGAACCTAATTTATACGTGAATTGAACCTTGTCCTCTTAAAAAAAATGATTATATATATTCAAGATAATATCTGTAGTATGTAGAGTATGTACTAACATTATACAGTTGTAAAGGAATATATCGCTATTTCATTCATTTGAATTTCAAAGATGTCACGTTATTTATTATCAGCTCAAATACTATTACTAACATGTTAATATACAATATTACTTATGAATCCTCGATCCCCCAAAATAAAATTAAATGAGTAATGTACTCTAATTTCCAATGAGTAACTATGAAATATGATTGCATTAAATTGACATGAAATGCACACTATTTTGGGTTAAAAGGTGTAGTTGCGTAAAAAACCTCCTTATAAAATTATTATTTGGTAATAATATTATAAGATGTATGATACAATACTTTAAATAATGGATATAATTCGCAAAAATAAACAATCAAAAGCTATTATATATTTTGTAAATTATTTTTATAATCAACGCAGCATAATGTATATTATAAAACTACAAATAGATTACATACAAAGATTTATAAAGGCTATAAATCAAATAATATAGCATAGTAGTTGATTGACTTAATTCTTGATTGACTTACTAATAGCGGTCACTCAATCATTCAAAGTTCTCAACTATAGCTTCTTTCTATATCTTTATGAGGAATCTTAATGATAGAATCCTAGCTTGTTCATAATGTGTTAAGACATACTTCAAGAATAAGATTTCATCACCACCTTTTCCTACTTAGTTAAACAAAACTAATTAAAAAAAAAAAGAAAAAAGCATCCAACAAACAAACTCAAAACATCACAACATTCTTAATTATATACTTGTATATCTTGTTCAATAAAGAGAAAATTCGAAAAGAAGAAAAGAAATGAAAAATTAAACTCAAGTGTACTTTATATACATGTATAATTGTATAGTATTCTATAATACGAGTATACAATGTATAATCGTAATTATAAATATATATATGTATATATACTTTTTATTAGTTCCGTATATAAATGTGAAAAGGACATGCTAGAAGTATAATATCTTTATTTCTTAAGGTACATTAATATCTTCTAAGTTAGTCTTTGAACAATACTTGTACGGTGGAAATAATTCAATGATCACGTTTAATTAAAGTACAAAAAAAAAATCTAATCATGCATTCACGCATATAGCACGTGATATCCCTTGCTTTGATCACTAACATGGGGAACCTAGCTTGGGTAAACCAACTGCTCATATTCCAACCTAGGAATAATTATCTTGCAAAATACATGAAATTTATAACAATATTTATATTAGTGTAAATTTAACACTAATTAAACTAGAGTGGACCCCGTGGGAGAACAACATATTGTCTAGGATCAGGTAGACAAAACTTATGAACCCCAAATGCAAAAATATTTACAAGTACTTTTCTTAATTATTGTTATTTTCCTCAAATTTAATTAGCTCTTATCACTTACTAGTACTTTGGTAATGGTATGTACTTCCTCTATTACATGCCAAGTATTAAGGCCACTTTTGTTTTTCATAACGAGTTTAAGTTGTCTTGTATATAGAAAGATTATGAATTTGTATTGTTTATATAGACGTGTTAAACTGCGTCACTGGTTATAATTTCGATGGATTAATATAGGGTGTAATTTTTAGAGTTGATCATATATCCCTTTAACTTAGGCATAATGTCGACATTGTGCTATGTTTCAAAAAGGTATATGCCTCCAACACCCAATGACTTGCCAATTTTACATTGAAAATATAAACAATCCATACTTATCATAGAAACCCAATCGTACCCACCACGATGTATAATCTAAATAAAACTATTATTCTCTCTTCAACTTCACTCAAATCCAAGCTCAGAGGAATAATCATTTTTTTTTTTTAATTTTTTCCAAACAAACTCTGAACTTTAATTTCTATTGGCTTAGCTAATCTAGGAGCTCTCTCTTACTATCTACTCTTGATAATCCCTAAGATTATTTTTAATAATTGTACTTAATTAATTGACCTATAAGATTAGAGTGTTAAAGTGAGTAGAAATTAAATTAAATTAAATTAATTAATCATTGGAGTAAGTGTGTACTATTTATGCTTATTTACTCCTAATAACATTGGACCACCGTCCCTCCTTTCTTTGAGCAGCTACTTCCGGCCAACGAATATCTGTACAAGATTCTACGTGCTCGCACCAATATTTGCTTATGTATGGATAGTAAATTAGTAATAGTGAGTAATAATTAGCGGTAACGGTAATAAGTATCGTTTTAGTAGTATTCACCTAACTAATTCATACAAAAGATCAAGAAAATTTTATACCTAAAATAGCTTAACTGATATTTAGATAAGAAATTAATCAAATTATAATATAGAGTACGGAGTAGCATATAACACACTACCTCGATTATACTAATAATTGCAACAACTGAAATTTTACCTTTGTCATTACAATATACTACGAACTACTATGTAAAAGGAGATTATATATAATACTTCTAACGCAACAATAAAACTATAAATATTTTGATATACAAATTCACTGTGAACATAATTAAATACACTAATATCGAAGTATATTTTAAAATAGTGTATTAGTTTAGGAAAAAAAAAAATCAATTTCCAGTCATTATTGTTAATGTTTAGTTATACACTTAATGTTTTCACTTTTATCTTACGATCAAACAAGAAATTAAACAAAAACCACTAATTTTAATCTACGAGTAAGGATCTATTCTCTCCAGCTTATTTTTATTTCAGTTCAGTTTAGTTCAGCTCCAATCAGTTCTGTTCAAATCCTAATTTCCTTCTCTCATAAAATATTCAATTCAATTCAACTCCAATCAGTTCAATTCAATTCACTTCAGTTCTGTTCAATAAATTAGAACATACCCTAAATATCAAAAGCTTATCAACTACGAACTCGTAGACTTGTAGTACTTCATATGAATTACATTTAATTGAACCCACCATGTAACATGAAAAGGTCAACATGAAATCAATAGGAAAATGAGTTGAACAGAGTTTCGAGGACCTCCCCTAAAACTTGTTTCCATTTTCTTTTTAAATTTAATTAATTGCTCTCCTTAATTCGCCCCACTAATCCCAATGCCGTGCTAATCGTTTATTAAAGTCATCAACCTTAGAAACTTGTGCTATGCTTGTACGATTAACATATAAACAAAAAAAAATTACTCTTACGAGTTAATGACTGAGTATTACAGTGTAATTATTGTATTACTCCTTTGTTTTTTTACCATGAAAAAATTAGGGTATCCTCCAAAGAAGTCCAAATTATTCTTGTTGTTGTTTAATTATTTTATCCGCATAATAGATTTGTGTTTGTATAATTGACTTAGGAAATCACATCTATCTTTTTCAAAACTATATAAATTTTGACCTTAATAAAATAAAATTATTTTAATTTGACACCTATGACAATTTTCAAATTCGATTCTAGTAGTATTACTATTTCAACACTTCTACCATTTATTTTAGGGTTTATGATATTAAGTTCTTTTATTTTAACCTTTATATGCTCTTTTAGGATTCATGTTCTTTTATCAGAAGGGCTTAAAGCTTGCCCATCAATCCATTGAGCATTGAATATATAGTACAAGATACTTGTATATTCTTATCATATGATAGAATCTCAAGACTTACCCAATAAAAAGAACTACTTTTGTGTGTGGTAAGCCAACACATGAGTAATCCCTGATCGACCGAGTAACCCCTGACCGTCCAAATAACCCCTGATCAAGTAACTCATGATTGACCGAGTAACCCTTGATCGTCCAACTAACCCTTGACTGACCGAGTAACCCCTGATCGAGTGAGTATAATCCATGATTGAGTGAATAACCCCTAACTGATCGAGTAACCCTTGACCAAGTAACCCCGACCATTCTTTAAAAAAGTGTGGTTGGTCACACAATGTGGCCGGCCATATATGAAAATTTGTGTAGAAACAAATCTCAATCAAATTCTATATTTTGGGAAACAACTCAAAATATACTCCATATCAATCATAATCATACTCCCTCCGTGTTTTAATAAGTGTTACTGTTTGACTTTTTTCACTATTCACATAATGACTTTGACTTGAATAAATTACTAATATATAAAAAAAACAAATTTTATTGTATAATACATGGTTGGATTCGTTATAATGTATACTTTCAAAATATAAAATTTTCTATAATATTACTAACATATAATTAGATAAATTAATGGTCAAAGTCATATCTCGACATGTTTGTTTGATCAAATTGCAACATTTATGGGAGTAACAATTTTAGCCCCTATGTTCATTGATTTTTTATTCATGCTTTTTTTATTTAAGATTTATGTTCATCAGGTGCACAAATCATTAATTAACTACAACACGGTACGGGGCATATATAATTCATAAGGCTTCCCCGAAGGTTTTCAAGTGCTATAAAAGACACTTATGTGTTTTTGTACAGAAAGTTGGTAATCAAACTATGTTGTACATATTTGTTAGAAAATGGCGAAAATGGATGGAAACCTCTTTGGTGTAAGTACCTTTAGTGGTGGAAACATACTAGAGATTTAATGTAGAACTCTCCTTTAGAGGAGGTTAAAATTATCTAAAATTATAAACATTCTAGACTTAAGGGAAAGAAGGTTTATAAATAGGTACTCTCATTCATTTGTACATTCAACCAATCAGTTGTACTCTCATATATAAAATCAATTGAAGTGTTTTTTTGAAAAAAAAAAACTCTTATTTACATACTTATTCTCGATCTTCCTTAGCCATGTATGTATCTAGCAATTTTAGGGCATAATTAAATTCAAGTATAGGCGTTGGCTCTATATACATATATTATGAGACAAAATAAATCTTTCAACCATAAATTGTGTATCATTCTAAACGTGATATATCATTCTTGAATAATAAGAATTATTTTATTATTTTAAAATGTTAAAATTAATGTCTACGTTTATCTGTATTAATATATGGACCGATTTTGGATATACTTATACAAGGTGTAAGTCCAAATTAGGATAACATGAGATTTCAATCTTTGTATTTAAATTGGTCAAAAGAGGTAGATTTAAAAATTCAAGTTTTAGATAAAACTATCGGTATATTCAAAATTCAAATTTTAGACAAACGAAATAAAAAATTAAGGTTAGGATTTATTTTTTCTATATATATGTATATATATATATATGTATATATATATGTATATATATATATATATATATATATGTATATATATATATGTATATGTATATGTATATATGTATATATATATATATATATATATATATATATATATATATATATATATATATATATATATATATATATATATATATATATATATATTATGACCTAAATCAAATTATGCAAAATGCATTTTTTTTTTCTTTACATGTGCTTAATAGACAAAAAAAAAAATTATAAATTATGGAATTAGATCGGTGAATTACCTAAAGGAGCATTACTAGATTCAATGGTACAAACATTACAAATTAAATTATAATACAACTTTCTTAAAATAAATAAGCGGTTTGAAAATCCAACTATTTGCCTTCGAACATGTTTGAAAATAAGACAACGAAGGCTTGATAACAAAAAGTAACATTGGATAAAAAGGTAGTAAATAAGACAATGTAGGTTTGATAATAAAAATTAAGTAACCTTAAGTCGCTAGCCTGGTGTGTTCGAAATAATCCCAAATATATATGTCCAACATTTTGTGTGTTGTATTTTATAATAATGCATATACAATGAAAACTATTTAAAAAAAAATTGAAGTAAATACTATTAAAAAAAATATGAGAGATTGTTATATACATCTAAGTGTACCGTACGACCATGAGTATTTTGTATTCATTTTGATAATTGTTTTTCATTTAATCATTAAATAAAAAGAAAAAACTAATCTTGAGTTAGTTGGGTGTATGGTACACCCGGTGTATATAATAAGTTCTACAAAAATGTGAAGGTAAACACCTCATCACTTTTTTTTTCTTTTTATACTCGTTTTAAACCTGGTAGAAATCTTTAATTTAGTTAAAACAAAAAATTAACCAATCTATACCTAGTATTTAAAAACTCTAATCAAGAAAGACACATGTTCACATCATATTACACTTTTCTATTTTCTTCTCTAACCAAAGTGCCACATGTCTTTTTACATACACTTTCTTTAATTATTTATTCCATTAAACTTATACTTTATCTTCCATGTACACTTCATCCCTTCATCTTCATCTTCCCTATTCAATTCAACATTTTCCTCTTCTCTCTTTAATTTTAGAGAAATTTGTGAAAAAGGATCTTTTAAGTGAAAAGCTATGAAAAATGACCTTTTAAATTGTATTATATTTATAGGGGGTACTTGGATGAGTTTTCTTGGTGGTCGATGCCGAAGCTCCGACATTGACTTTCACGTGTTAGTCCGGTGAGTTAAAAAATAAAAAACAATTTCCCCCAAAATTACAGAAAGAGAAAAGGGGAAAAATGAAAGGGGTAGTTCGAGAAAGGAGGGAAATTTAGGGGGTGAAAATACTATATATATATATATATATATATATATATATATATATATATATATATAACTCATGTGATTAACACGTGAAAGTCAATGGCAGACGACCAAGAAAACTCACCCAAGTACCCCCTAAAAACATAACACAACTTAAAAGTTCCTTTTTCACAACTTTTCACTTAAAATGATCTTTTACAAAAAGTCGACCACTTAAAAGGTCATTTTTCACAAATTTCTCTAAATTTTTCCTCCCATCTTCTTTCCAATTACACATTATACCTCATAATGACTTATTGATATTTCCTAACTCATCTCTCAATGCAATTTTCTAGGAATAACCTGTGCATTGCACGGGCCAAAAGGCTAGTTAATGAATAATTGGACTATAATTTAGATGATCGGAAAAATCACTACGATATAAAACTTTGATGCTAAATTTTTTTAAATAGTACTAAAATAACAACTGTTGATGTCATCACTGACTACGTGTCAATTTCTTATTTAATTTTTTCCCGCGAAAATGCAAAGATAAGTCATTTTTTTTTTCTTTTTGAACTACTGTATTTAACATTGCTTTAAAAACTATATTCAACTTGACTTAAATTTTGGGTCTTCTATGCATATTATGATAAGTAGTTGTCTTCTCTCAATATATGCAAAAAGAGTTTATTATTCATTTCTTATTTTAAAACCGTGCATCGCACAAGGCTGACCTAGTTTTTACAAACCTGTTATCTTCAACTTAATTTCAATTCAGTTCAGTTCAGTTCAGTTTAGTTCCTAATTACCTTCCCTTATAAACAATTCATTTCAGTTTAATTCAGTTCAGCTCAGTAAATCAAAACAGGCCGTTATTGTATGGCCAACAACTACAGGTTAATTACTCGATTAGTGTTATAAGGGTTACTCTGTTATGATTATGGGGGTTACTTAGTAATATAGGGGTTTTTATGTCAGCATTTTATGGATTACTTTTTTTTTTTTTTTGAATAGGTAATTTATGGATTACTTTGTTATTTATGGTTACAATAAGTATAATAAGGGATTACTTTATGAGTGTAACAGGGGTTACTCTCTCTGTATTATAGGGTTACTCTATTTTTTTACAAGCGACTACACGGTGTGGCCTGGTTAGCCGCACAAAAAACACATTAATATCTTTAAATTCATATTAATATAAATTATAAAAATTAAATACTAAAAAAGTAATAAAATGAATCATATAACACTTATGATGACTATGTTGTTTCTTAAGCATAGAGAAAAATTTGAAAGATTCTCCCTCATTTTTTATAGTCAGGAGATTCTAAACATGAGCAACAAACACAAAGGGAGCAATAAAAGATAGAAATATGGTATGCAGGGCCTGTTCTGATTTACCGAATTAAGCTGAACTAAACTGAGTTGAGCTGAATTGTTTATGAGAGAAGAAAATTAGGAACTGAACTGAAGTAAAATGATTGAAGGTGAACTGAACTAAACTGAAAATAAGATGAAGAGAAAAGGCCCGTAATTGTTCTACAACAATAAAATAATTTCATATCTTCTATCTTGAGAGATCGGAATATTGTGTGACAACAATCGCCAATAAAAGAAAGCACATTTTTATCGCTCTAAAATCTTGAAATTACTGTCGTAATTTGTTTAAAGTAATATAATATACTTCGTATGTACCCAAGTCTGCATACGTTTATGTAACTCAGAAGTCAAAATTGGGACAACGGCATGTGATTTAAAGCTTTAAGTAGTCTCCCCTCCCCCTCACTACGGAACCTTTCTTTTGTGCCTGCTTACTCAATTTCCAGACTTAGAATCCAAGCTACATTTGTGACTTTTCATGGGAAACCAATAATAATAAATAGAAGTGGAAGTTTTAATGTAACTATAATAATAATAATTATTCAATAAAAAGTGGTATACCTTGAATTGTGAATTTCAACTATTCAAACTCTTCATTTAAATTGCCAAATTGGGCAAGAAGGATAACAAAATGTTAACTTAAAAAAAAAAAAAGTAGAAAAATACAGACTAAATGACATTTAACTGAGTACTCTTTCTCTACTACAAGAGTGACAATGAGAATTTTCCTCTTTCCTTTTGTTTCGCAACTAATTAGCTCTATTTTTGCTCCTTATTTTCCCGCATTAAATTAAGATACGAAGAAAATGGGGACAAGGATATACTAGTAAACAAAAAATGTTTCTAATTTAACTTGATTAACTCTATTTAATTTTTTTGGTAGGTAAATTTTGTTCTAAAATTGTCAAAAATCAGGGAAAATTGAGAGGAAGCCCATTCTAATAATCAAAAATTACTGCACTAATTTAAATTTAAACCACATTACTTATGTGATTACTCTGAAAAATTAAGTATATTATCATATCATCTGCCTGTAATCAGTCCCTCCCAAATGATGATGATGAATGAAGTAATCTTCTCCGCCGCCGCCGCCACTCATCATCACATGATGACCACCACCACCACCACCAATGTACTGCTGTTGTTGGTGGTGGTGGTGGTGTGGTTGTTGGTGTCTTTGAACCTCCTTTTGTCGTCGAAGCTCGATCACCTTCCGGTGTGAGTTTGAGTGCTTGGCCGACACGAATGTCGGGCTTGCAGCCGGTCTATACTCGGGCACGAGCCGGCCCGACTTGTACCGAACCCCACAAGCATTACACAATGTCTTCGGGCCCATAGGCCCGGTCCTCCACTGCGGAGTTTTCTCCGCAGCGCAATGCAGGCACCTCCGCACCTCCCCGGGCCCGGTATCGGGCCCGCCACTCTCCCTCCTCTTCGACATTGACGGCTGCTTCTTCGCCCCCGTGCTCGGTCCGTTATCGGACGAAGACGTTGCCGGGGAGGGCGAGGAGACCATCAGGAGCCGGGTGGACCAGTCGCACGGGGCCACCCGAGACCGCTTGCTCCTGGCCTTCCCCGGGACTGTTGTCGGTGGGTTCGGGCCACCCTGTCGGGCCGGTCCGGGCTGTTGTGGGTTGGTGGGAATGAATTGGAGTTTGTGCAAGTCGTCGGTGGAGAAGGATTCCTCCACGAAATTCGATAGCCATTCCAGCTCCGCCATATCATCATACTGTTTCACACATTTCCAAAAAATTAAAAATCATTCAACTTTTTCCGCAATATTTGGAGCTAATTTAATCAAACAAAAACAAAATACTTGCATTTTTCTTACCCATAAATGTACACAGTTATAAAAACCAATGTAATAAATATACACGGATTTTAAACATTAATTATACCGATAGACTCACAAACGGACGTAGTAATAACATTGTTAATACCCGATATTATTAATAAATTAGAAAATATATTAAATGCTTACCGGAACACATAAGTCAGCCCCGGAAAAATAAGAGTCGGGGAAAGACGGGGCGCAAGAGACGGAGGAATTGCAGCTATCGGAGGCCGGAGTAAGAGTGGAAGAATCAGTGGAATTACCAGTGACGGTGTCGAAGAAAGCGTCGGTCATCATTTCATCACCACCGTTGGATAAGTCTAGCAAATCCTCCACGAAAAAATCCGGAGCCTCCATTTTTAATAATAATAATCTTTCAAGAAAATGAAAGTCTTTATTTTGTTCTTGCTTAAAACTCTTCTTTGATAGTGTTGTTGTGAATGTATTTTTAGAGAGAGAAAGAAGAGAGATAAATTTTGGGGGAGTTGAGAGCTGAGGATGGTGAGGGGGAGAGGGTGTGTAAGGTTTGAGAGTGTTTAGATTTTTAAGCTCTTTAAAAAGGGGGGTCCAAATTAAATTACAATTTAATTTTTTTTTTTTTTTTTTATATTTAAGTAGTAAATTTAATGAATTTAATTAGGTTTAGTTTAAATTATTTTAATTAAAAATTTAACTGTCTACAGTTGTGTGTGTTTAATGGTTAAGAAGTTTACTTACATCATTTTCGATGCGAAATTACGATTGTGTCCTTTTATAAGGTTCCTTTGCTTATTGTTTACCTTTGTTTTTTGTGATGATTAAAATGTGTTAGTTGCTTGTAACAATCAATTCTGCAAAAATTTCGGTTTGCCATGTATCTTTATTTTTCTTTGAAACCCAAAATGCTTGACTTGCTACTCTAGTCTTCTACTTTTTTTTCTCCTCTTTTTATATGGTGTTGCTAATTTCATTAGTAATGGTAGTTAATTTTAAAGGTTATCCTTTACACGCGTTGCATGAGAAGCGGTTATTTTTGTTATCGCTCGCCGTTATTAAAATTCTTATGAATTTTATTAATATTCTTTAGAATTTATAGGGTTTTATTCTTATTAAAATTCTTTAAAATTTTATTAACATTCTTTAGAATTTTATTTGGTTTTATTCTTATTCTTCTTGTTACACCATTTAGGTATAGCATGTTGTCAAAAAAAAAAAAAAATAAATAAATAAAAATTTAGTTATAGCAGTTTATTAATATGTTGTCATGTCCACTTTACATTTGGACTTTTGGATGGTTGATTCTACATTTTATTCGTTGACTCGTTGTTGGCGTTTCTATTGTTTTTTTTACATGAACATATAACATCAAAAACACTATTAATGAAGCCAATTTTGAAATTAAACTCCAAAAATACAAAAAGAACAATAGAGGATACATGAGAGGCTATCATTGGTGTACTAGTTGGTCACAAATTAATACAATGTAATATATTTTTCTGTTGAATGTTATATCAAATTCCCTCTATTTTTCATTGATCATCCTTCTTATTTTTTAGATGTATTCCTCATAGATTTTACTATTTTATTTTACTCTTTCTATGGCAAGGAAAATACTCTCTTTTACCTTCTCTTATCCCCACTACAATGGATCACTTATGCGTACTCGTGTTTTAAAACAATTTCCTCGTTTCTATAGTAAAGTCATAAAAGAGACTTACTTTTCATTGAATCTCTATATATCTTTGTTTGTATTGGTACAACAAATAGAAAGATCAATGATAGATGGAAGGAGTGTGATTATAAGTAGAATAATTTTCCCATATTGTCTTCAAGGCTGGTCTTGAGCTACATTATTTTTTAGGGCTAGGCGACCGCTTAAGGCCCATTAATGCAAGAGTCCTAAAAACTACTCCCTCCCCCCCTCCCCTTTTTTTGGGCACAATGTGACTTATAAAGCTCTTACATCAAATGAGTCCATGATGCAAACAAAAAGGGATAGAGGGAGTAAAATTTAAAGCTAAAATGATCCCTTCGCTCTTCCCACAGAGAAGCAATATGAAGAGCAACAATAACTGTTTTATAATCTTTCCTATTCCAACGCATTATTTTAAGAAGAAACAAAAACAGTTTGATAATTTAAATCCGGAGTAGTTTCTACGCGACATTTTTTGCAATCACATGCTATATATCTAGATACAAGTATTTCTTAAGTCATTATTTATTTTTCATTTAATAATAGAAAACCATTATCAATGAAAGTGTATGGATTAATATTTACAATGACATTTTTAGAACATATAAGTATGAAAAGTCAAGAGTCCCAATTTGTTGTTCTGCGTAGGTCCAATTCAAGCATGCTATCTTAAATCATCAAAACTGAAAGCAAAAAGCCGCTTCGTGGTAAGTCTTAAAAAAATTTAAGGGTCTTATAGCGAAAAATTATAGCATTATGCTCTTTCCTAAAATTCCAAACCATAAAAATAAGAACCCTTAGGGTGGTTAGGTGCCTTTTGAGGCAAAAAAATGGTTTAGCTACTTGTACATTCAAAAATTAAACTGTGTGATTTAGCCATCTTTTAATTAAATTTAAATAGATTAGGGTAAGTGAGCATCAAGTAATAAAATTTCCATTAACTTGTCAAAACTTATGTGAACTTATTCCCTTTTATGAACTTATTAAGGGGAATAATATGTCATGCCCATTTAAATTTAACATGAACGGTCTTATTTACCCCTCCTACATTTCAATCCCATTTTTACGTCTCCCACTACCAACTCTAACTTTCGAAAACATTAACTCTCTCTCATCTCTCTCTCTCCCCGGCCACCCAAGTAACCACCACCACCACCACTAAGTATACATACTAACTATTGTAATAACCACCACCAACTGCTAAGAGGCAAGGAACGATGTACCAGGAGTACGTAGAGGCAGTATGTTGGAAATCCATAAAGGCAAGGGAATCGATGCGAGCATATTATTTTTTTTCTTTTATTGTTAGTCCGCCTGAGAAACACTTGGGGATTTCCCAAGCCAGAAACGCCTAGGATTTTTGAGTCCCTCGGGCAGACTCGAAAAAACAAGGCATTCATGTAGAAGCTTTTTTTTTTTTCCTCAACAAAGGATAAAACGAATATGCCCTAACTTCATTAAAAAAAAAACCTCTCTTTAACCTTCTCTAAATTATCATATGATATATGGAGTATAAATATCTATAATTATGTACTATAGGCAAATCAAAAATGACATGTATCATCTTTTAATTTAAAAAAAAATAATGGCCATTTAAAAAAAAAAAAAAAAAAAAAAAAAAAAATAATCTTTTTTTTAAAATTTGGTGACATATATCTTCTTTTAATTTTGACAGTCATCTTTAATTTATATTAATTCAATTAATATATTTTCACATATCATTTATATATTATAAGGTTATTAAAAAAACTACGTAGTAATGTACATAAGGTACTGTATTAGAAATATATTATATTATAATATTATTATATTAAAAATAATTCATATATGTATACTATATACAACTCGATCTAATACTTAATTAGTAACTACAATTTTGTTTTAAAAAGTTGCTTACTAATAATCATCACAAAGTAAAATATATTCAAGTCAATTTGCATATGAGTTACAAGTATTTACCTCAAAATTCCTTTTCGTTTTATATGGAAACTCATAGTTCTAAAAAAATCATTTTTTTAGTCTAATCCATCGATAATCTTAACGTCTTAGGTACATATGTATAGTATAAATTATATAACAAGTTATATTATTTCATTTACAAAATATATATTTTATTAACATTATAAATCGTTATAAAATTTTGTAAAACCTATACTGACACTGAAACAAGCTAGTTTAATATAAAGATAAATAGGGAAAGATATAAAGTCTGTGGACCATATGACTATGAATAACAAAGACTCATATTCAAAGTTTTAATTAGTTGTTTGATCCAACTTATTATAAACAAATTAATTTGAACATGTATATGAAATGACAACATTTTATCATCTTCCTCCACATTTTTTTATTTACTAGAACAAAATTCTATATAGACTGCAACAACTAACTATTTAAGAATGAAGAGGTGAATAGATAAGTTCAAGAAAATTTACCCAAGTAATTATGAAAGCCAACAACTATAAATGGGACAATCAATGAGTGTAATTAAGAGCACATTATTAGCTTAAATTCAACTCCTTAAGAATCGATCTTTTTGCAGGCTTTGTCACACTCCTATACTCCTATCTCATTAGTGTCCAAGTTTACAGCCGGATTCCTCTGCTCCATCTTTTAATTATCATTTTCTATTCTAGGGAAATGAGAATTTCTTGCCTTTTTCTTCATTTTTTTTCTCTATTTCACAAAATTTCATTGTCCTTGTATAAAATTATCTTACGATTTCTTAATTTTCCATTAGATTTTCATGAAATTTATACGGGGTATGAACTAATATTGTAATGAATTATATATTATCATATACTAGAGTACTATGAACTTTATGAATGGCTTGCATCATTTATACACAATCATTATCTTCAAATTAGGTGAATTATTAAATAGAGCATGAACTGCATGAACTTATCCAAACTTATTTTGATTGAAATTAGTCAAAATACATGGTAATAACCTGAGCAGAAGTGCAAAACGAGTTTGAACTTGAGTTTGGTCATCTTGGATCATATTATATGCTTCTATGAATCATAACTAATCAACTTATTACGATATATCAATAACATTAGACAAACTTACTTATTGGGTCAGTTCACTTATAATTCAAACAAATTCATGTTTTGATTAGATAATTTTCAATAAAATGATGTTTATAGAATGTGTAAGTGGAGCATGTGTGAATGTGATAAGAGAGGATTAGTATTGCAAGTGTTATTTATGTAATTATTATATTCAATAGTATAAGAAAATAAAAGTGTTGTAAGTAGAGCGTGTGTAAGATAAGGTAAGAAAATATGTTGCATGTGGGAGTGGGATAGTGGGAGGTAATAATGTGTTATAAGAAAGGTATTGATGGACATGAAATGTATTCCTAATTTAAAAGAACAAACGAAAACAAAAACAATAATTAACATTAAGGAACGAATTTTTTTCGGTCTCTCACACATGCTCCACTTGCTACACTCTCTCTTAGAATTACATAAATTTAAGCATAAATCAATAAAATTAAGCATTATTATTCATTTTTGATTAAAAATGATTCTTAATATTATTCTAAGTATAATTTATAATCCCAAGATTTCTTATGTCAATAATTTTCCCTAGCAAAAGAAAGTACGAAGTAATAATGTTTAATTTTCCTTGAACCCTCCAAAGAATATGTTATGTCAATTCACACCCCCGTTAACATATTCCTTAACCCACGTTAATGCACGAGTGGTACAGCTCAGCACCAAAGAAACAACACCAATGATCCCTTCCCACGTGTCATCTTTTTACTTTCACTTTTTAATTTTTTTTTACCTTCCCTTAAAAATATAAATTCCACGTAGGATTTGGGTTGTTGAACCATGCTTTTTGATTGGTTGTCTCTTCCCACAAAACATAGGCCAATTAATTTTTTCTCTCTCCTTAAATGGTTATAAATTGCCATGCTTTAATTTGGTGGGTAGCAAGTTTAAGGGAGTCCCATTGCTTTGGCACTTGGTTTTTTGCCGTTTTCATCCATTTCTTTCCCATCATTTTCATGCTATTGGATTTTTTTTTTGCCTTTTTTGGTCTACCTATTTGGGTGCATCATTTAGTTCTATCTAAGTTGGTTAGTTATGAGTATACTATTGTGAGTTATCATTAACATGTGCGTATACATCGTTGCCGACTTAGCGCTATGATATATGTAGTAGTTTATCTCTTATTTTAAAGGTTTTTTCATCTGACTTTTCACAGTATTATATAAATAGAGTGTTAAATAGTAATACTCCCGCCTCCTTTTCTAATATCCGTGATGATCATAAAAAATTGATATTGCGATACATTAAAATGAATTCAACAAAATTCTTAACAATTACATTATTACTTATATATTAACGAGAATTTATAGTAAGTATTTTTAAAAATGATATAGAAAATTATAATGAGATAATATTTTTGAGACGAATGAAATAATACAAATTAAAATTGTTAAAGCCACTATATATGAAAAACTCCATTCATCCTCAATTAATATTCTTGTTAGATCTGGACATGCATATTGTGGAGTTTATAACGTACTCCATTCAGTAAGTTTAGAGTTTGAGAGAAAGAGAGTTAGTGATACTTTGAAAGGGTTCATATGAATGGAAATAAAATCATTTTATATAACAAGTACTAAATTGTTTGAGAAATTTTATGTGAACCTAAAGTTGAAAAATTACTTAGGTTACAACATTCAAACAAATTTTTTAGTTACTAAAACTCTATTTAAAACTAATGCAGTTTTTAAATCAATATAATATAGTGCACAAACATAACGGCAGATATACGAAAATTCTAAGCTACATGTTGAACAACTAATTATTCCTGAGCTTAAAATTGGGCAACAATTTAAAAACAAAACATGCTCCACTAGGGATCAATTTTATTTTTTTTAATAAATCAATAATGTGGTAAATTTTCAGTAAAATAACAAAACAAATTGACACCATTGTTTTTTCTTCTACTTCCATTTTTTTTTTCTATCTTATTACTCTCTATTTACATTTTTGTATAAGTTCTTCTTATTTATTAGTGTACGTACTGAAATCAAAGTAGCTTTATACTCATATTATATACAAGTACAAATTAAGCAACTTTACGCTATTAAATTTGTGCCAATTTGAAGAAAATAGCATAGGGCAAATGATTCAATATTCTACATTTTACAATGTGTATGAAATGCATATATTGTATTGACATTGAATATATAAGATTGGACTAGACACTAGAGTCAATGAACACCTTGTAGGCAAAAACCTAATACACCATAATAAAATTAATTAAAAAATACCAATGAGCCAAACACTCTTTAATGAAGTAAGCAACAATGATGTAAAACGCTCAAAATGTGTATGAATGCTGAAAATTCAATTCTCTAGCTTATATACTCACCAACTATTAATAACATCATGTCAGGTCCGCATGAATCGACCCATAATAAATTAATAAGTCTACTCGTTACATATCATGTCGTTCTAAATTTTCGGAAGGACAGCCCAAGCTCGACCCAACCCAAAGTACCTTAGTGACAACAATAGTGTTGGCCATGTTTACATGCTTAAATCAAATTTAACGTATTTTAGTGTGTTTGTTGTGCTTTTCCAAAAAAAAAAAAGCATGAACGACTTAACACACAATAATAGTGTCAGAGGTGTCCTATCCATACTTGTGTCCACCTGTGCTTCATATCGTGGTAGGCCGACTCAACCCGTTGTCATTTTTATACTCCGTACTTAAAATCACATCTTATGTATATTATTAATCTTTGTTTTATGATAATATAAAAACAAACATTAAAAAATGATTGATTTGAAAAATATTAAAGTAAAAGAATCTAAAGTCAAAATTCAATTAATATTGTGCCCACAATTACCACAACAATGTAAAGAGGGGAACAAAGGTTAGTTAGATTAGTGTTTGTCAAAGGGTAAAAAGTGGATAAGGATTTGACATTTATTTATTTACCCTTCCAATTCTCTATATATCTATCCCCCTTCCTAGTTCCCACCTTAATCATCAACACATTTTATTACAATATTTTACATATAATTAAGAATATAATATAATCTCTTTTAACCACAATATATTAAATTACCCCCAATCATTTACATTATCTTACATTACTATACTATTAGTGGGGAGCCTCTCCCAATCTTCTTTGTCTAAAACACAAAGTGGGTTCCTTAATTTTTTATTTTTTTTTTTAATTTTTTTTTTATAATAAGGTAGGACTATTGGGGGCCAAGCACGTGACAAAGGTAGAGGTGGGTGTCAGTCATCATGTGACTTCTTTTATGGGCTTTTCTTTTTCTTTTTAATTTATAAAATAATTTGTCTCTCTTTTTTTTTTTAGAAAAATAATCTAATTAATTATTCCTTTTAATTATTTTTGTATGAAACAAGTTTCTTGCACCATGCTAAGGAAGCTAAAGAGCGGTGGTCAAATACACTCTCACCACTCCTCTCAATTTCTTTGTGGGTTCTCACACGTGCGTCTACTTGTGAATAACAACGTGGCAGCATGTGTAGAGAAGTCACGTGGAATGAGAGCAATGCACGTGACTTGGGGTATGACCTTAACCTTCAAGGCTTCAACTATGGCGTTGATTGAGAAGGATAATTACAACTTTGACCCTTGACCTTCAAATATGGCTTTGATTGAGGAAAGTACAAAATAAATGCATTATTGGATTTGTAAGGCCCAAAGAAGCCCAACTCATTAGTAGTACTATATTTGGATATTACAACTGTTATTTAGTTATTAAAGTGTTGTCAGATGAGCCCGGCTTACTACCACATCTTATTGGTCTTTTTTTACAAGTTGGTTTAGATTGTCTATTGACAATTTCACATTATGAATTGGTTAATTTGGTTTGAGTCTATGACTTTGACTAGACACCTATGCACCTAGCAAACCTCCCCCCTTTTTTCTTTTGTGAATTACTTCTCCTTTGTCTGTATTTATTTGTCCCATTTGATATTTTATGTTTTTCAAAAATACCTTAAAATAGAAACATCTTTGATTCTGTGCATGTAAAATATATAAAAATTGATATTGCTAAAGTAGACGTTAAAACGAATCTAATAAGATATCACATAATTATATTATTTCTTACGAGGTATAATATAAATTAGTGAGAATTCATAGTCATAGACATTGGTTGTGAAGTTTTAACCCAAAAATACAATAGAAAAATCTTTAAGGAATAAAGTGAATACCTGGCTTTATCTAATGAGAAATTACTTAAATTATCAAGTAATTTGACGTTTCTGTCTGTCCTTTCTTTCTCTCTATTGTGTGAGTCTCTCCCCTTACAACTAGACCAACCCCTATCACTATGCACCTAATCCCACCCCCTTTTCTTTAGAGAGAGTTATATAGGAAAAACATTGCACACATAATTCAATTAAAGGTTTTAGGTATCACCCCATTAACCAAGATAAGAATGAATTTAAATATAATCTTACGCATGAGATATGAATTTCCTTATCAATTTACATATAAATTCATTTTAATTGCCACGTCTCAAATAGGTTGCTTATAAAAAAAAAGCTTATGGAATAGAATCCAGTATTTCCTTCACAATAATAATTTTGTTACACTTCCTCCATTTTTCTTCTATTGCACCATAAAGACTTTTACACTATATATTCACATAATGTTGGAAAAATATAGTCATGTGATATCTAGTCAGATTCATATTGAAATCTACATTTCAACTAAACATGGGCATCGTGCCGTCGCGGGCGTGCTTGGGTGGGGCTCGGGCCAGGCCGTGCCGTGTCGTGCCAAATTTTGGCACACCCCAACCCACGGCACAGCCCATGTGCCTGGCAGGCAGTGCCGGGCCGGGCCAACCCTATTTATTTATTTTTTTAAAAAAAAAATTATGTATATAAAAAAAAATCGATATATATATATATATATATTTATTTGAACAACTTAAGTTTATATAAATAATGTTATTAATTTATATTTATGTTAATGTTAATATATTTTTTTTTGAACAACTTTAATTTAATTAAGTTTATATAAATAATTTATGTTTAAGTTTATATAAACTTAAACATAAATTATTTATATAAACTTATTTATTAATTAATTAAATAAATTTATATAAATAAATTTAATTAAATAAGTAACGGGCTGGTGGGCGTGCCGACCCATGGGCCGCCCCGCCGTGTCCGTGCCGGATTTTAATTTTTTTGTTCACGACACGGCCCACGGCCCACAAGTCGGCCGCCGTATTGGAATCGTGTCGGGCCCGTGCCGCCCACGTGCCGGCACAGCCCATGCCCACCTTTAATTTCAACCATCAAATTTTTATAATTTTTACAAAAAGTATATATAATTAAAGATATTAATAGGCAAAATAATGTATTGGCAAGCGGTGAAATCATTCATGGTGCAATAAAAAAAGAACGGATGAAGTATGTATAACTTTATACTCCCTCTGTCTCTTATTTTTTTGCTCCATGAGGATAATGCTACTTTATTAATTTTGGTTGGAATTTATTTATTTATTTTGGTGTTTAGAGAGCCACAAGAATGGGGTGAGATTCGATCTCAGGATCTCCTGGAATCGGGAGAGAAGCTCTAACCACTTGAGCTATCACTCACTCTCTAGTTGGAAAAAATGATGAGTGAAGAAAGTGATAAGGTTAATGGGGTGGTTGTGAAAGTAAAAGTGTGGTTCTATAAGTCTAAAAATAAAATGGAGTAAAATAAAAGGACGGATTAAAAGAAAAATTAGGGCAAAAAATAAGTGATAGAGAAGAGCACACAGGGTGTAATTTCTAAATCAATAATATATTATTTTAAAATAGGAAAACTTAAAAGAAATCTAAGTTGTCCACGTGTCCCCCTTAAAATCAGTTTTATTTTTATTTTTTATTTATTATTTATTATTATTTTTTTAACTTAAAAGGAAATCTAAGTTGTCCACGTGTCCCCCCTTAAATCAGGTTTTTTTTTTTTCCTTCTTCCTTAAAGAATAAGTTTTTTTTTTTACTTTATCCCTAATTCCCTATCCTTTATTCAGTTTCAACCATATGACGCTTGACATTAAAAAAAAATAAACATATGACGCTTCTTTTTCCTTCCGATTTGCCAGTTTATTTATACATCAATTCCTCCATTTGAGATGTTTTTATTTTATTTTTTCCTTTCCCAACGATACTCATCAGTGTTAAATTTCGATCTTCAGTGTTTAAATTCAGCGTTGTTTTTTTTTTTCTTTTTTCAATTCAATTTAATTTCTGCATTCTATCTCTCTTCCATTCTTTTTACCCCAATTTTTAGGTCTGCAGTGTTTGTCTCTTCCGCAATTTTTGAATTTTAGAAGTAAATAATTGATATTTTCCTCCTTCAAAAATATTACAACATAATTACATGAGGATTTTATATTTTCGGATAATTTCTGGTACTGCAATGACAGGAAATTCCAATTGCATTGTTGCAAGTTAATTTGTGATGATTCCTTGAATAAACAATATATCAAAGTAAGATTTCTTTTTTGGCTTGCCATTTGATTCTTATTTTTAATATATTTAATTTACAAATTTGGTTGCTACGATTCATCGTAGTATTGTTTTTTAGTAGATTCATCATACTATCTTGAAATGTATGAGAATTTAATTTTAAACCTGAGAATTATGTGCAAAATAATTTTTGTTACTCCGAGAATTCCTTTTGAATTTCAATTCACTATGCATTCATATTTAAAGTTTCACTTATGTATGATCAAAATTTGTTTTTCACATTTAAAAGAATTGTTGTGGATTTTTTTTTTTTTTTTTTTGAAGGAAAGAATTGTTGTGGATCAAATGACTAATAGTGAGGAAAGTTCAAATTGGGCTATAAATTCTCTTTTGGTAAACATGTTTCTTTTATTATATGTTATTGTAGAACAAAGAATTAAAAAAATAAAATTTGTAGCCCTTATATATATATATTGTTTTGTGGAGTACAAGATTTCTTTATAAATTGTCAAACAACATTTATAAATTGTAACTATTATAAATGACGAATTATTTAAATTTCATAGTCTTTTAAGTGTATTGTACATTAAAAATGCTCACATAACACTATTGTTATAATATTGACTAGTATTATAAGATTCGATTGTAATGTTTATATAATGAAAAAAGATGTATTAACCTATTATGTATAATATAATGTTGAGATCCAATATTAGTATTTTGTTCATGTTTATGTTTTAAAAATAAAAAAAATACAATATAATAAACAACCGTGCATCGCACGGATTTAAGACTAGTTTCTAATTAAATCAAGCTAAGTTAAAAAATTTAATAGGCTCATCTAAAAACTCAGAACATTGGATCATTGACTTGAATGATATATCACCTAAACGTTTTAAATTTAATAGCCCAAACCTAATCGAGTTTTATCTTTTGCGGGCCGAGCTTGTATTTCTATAAAGATAATACAGCCCATTGGCCCAAGTATCTCGTGTGGGCTCTGGATTGTTGTTTGAAGGGCTTTAAAGTGTTTTTGGTGTGGTCTTTTATTCCTTTTCACCATATATTCATGTAGGGATGTTCATCAGTTCAAGACCAGATCGGACCGAATACCGAAAATCAGAATTTTTAAGAGCCGAAGATCGGATCAATTAAGCTAGGACTGAACCCGGACCAGATCGAAATAATCGGTCCAAAACCCGGACCGGAACGCTTTGGACCGATTTAAGAAATTTTATAAAAGAATACTAAATTTTTAATAAAGTTATGGAAAACACAAAAAAAAAAAGTAAAGGAAAAACTATATTGTAACGTCATTTTTACGTCTTTTTTTGTATGTTTAGTACAAAAAAAACTTATAAAGTTAAAGGTTTCTAAGTTTATTAAGGATAATTTTAACCATTATTTAAGATTTCACGCGTATTTTTAATAAAAAAAATTAGTCCGGTCCAAAACCGATTTTTACAGGGTTTTGAACCAGACCAGACCAAAGACCGAAAAAATGAATTTCAAGACCCGAAAACCTAACCGATTAATTCGTTCTGGTCCGGGGTGGTCCGGTCCATTTTTCCGGTCCGGACCGATTTATGAACACCCAATATTCATGTACTCAAAATTATCATGCTAAACATACTTCGGTAGTTTGGTTAGAAGAGAGGGGGTGATGGTTAGACTTATAACTATGTTATATTCATCTTATTATGTGAGTATGTGATATAGATCTAAGTATATTAAGTTTGTAATTAATGAGGCTCGATAATGTAAATTTTGTCTTATAGATTTATCATAGTTGAGTTTTGGGCCAATAAGGACTACCAATTTCAATTTCCATTAAAATCCATTAATTTTAAATGAGTTAAATTTGGGTACCAATTCATTTTTGACAACTTCCGTTTAAGTTCCTCTAAAAAAAAGTTTTAAGTATTTTATTAATAAGTTGAGGTAAATTCATATAATTGTATATTATTAGATAACGACACACTTAAGCAGGTTATGAATGTCATTGTCAAAGGACATGACATTGTGTGATATTAAGAAATTTTTGGTTAGGTCATATTTTGTTTACTTTATTTCCACTTATTAGGTTGAGAAGTTAAGTTTAAACAACATAGGTTCACGAGAGATAAGTTTATATAAGATTGATTCTGGAAAAATAAGTTCTATTGAAAATTAATAAAGAACACTCAAGCTCAGCATGTAATTCAAACAGTTTAAGATAAGATTAATTTATTCTAGGTAAGTGAAAATCAGATAAATAAGATACTCTCATACAAAGTAGTATACTTCTTTTTTCCTACTCTGTGTTTCCTTTAAATTAAGAGATTAATAAAAAGAGAGGGTACTCACACAATCACACACAAGGCTAGGCTACAACAATTGTCATTTTGTTAAGTTTTTAATCGTAGTCAAAATTTGAAAACATCACTTTGATGCACACTATGTGCTATTTTCTCCATTTTATATTGCTTTTCCTATTTATACGTTGTGATTTACTTTGTATGCAATTTTTTGTAGAATGATATAATTTGAGTCGGGTTGACATGTGAGAGGTCCTGATTTGATACATAAGACCCTTCTCCTTACCTATATCAAAAAAATATACCTTGTATACTATGAGTATTAAAGATAAATGCAAGTATTTGTTTTATTAAACATACTCTTGTGACTAATCAATTATGATTATTTTTTTCAAGCTTTAACTTTGGTATTACATACGTAATGCAGTAACTTTATAATGTTAACCACTAACTTGTTACAATTATTGGTCGGCCAATCAAAGAGTTACAAAGATGACACTTGGTATGGCTAATTCGAGGTATACAAAAAAGGGTACTCGTATGACAAAACATAGATACAAGGAAGACATGATAAGAAATGTTATTTCCTAGTGCATAATAACTTATTATGCATTACAATGTCATATAATCTTCTTTCATATACCTATTAACCTGAAAATTTATGTGCCTTAAGGGATGCTCTGAGCATCAAATCAAATTAGATGGTAATGTTTAAAGTTGGTAAAATCTGCAAATCTGCAATCAACTTCAATCAAGTTAATTAAAAAAACAAAAATGACATAAATGAAAATGAAGCAAGGCTTAATTAGGTGACCCAAGGGTGTACATCGTTGCTAGGCAAAAATGTAACCAGATAAATCCTCATACATTACATCAAACCACCCACTATCAACTCACATCATCATCCGACTTTATAGTATAACTCCATAACAATATTTATTTTTAATATTTAAGAAGTACTCCGTATATAATAATAAGGTAATATTTCAACCATCAAAATATAGTTTATGTCACATGTCTTGTCATTTCCCACTAACTGCTAATAAGTTATACTGTTAGTACTACCACTCTGAATTCTGAATACTTTTACTTGCACATTTCAGACTTTCGCAGCTACCTGAGCGTGATAATGACGTAGCTGTATTTTTATCTGCTCTCATTTATTTACTATCTTTGCTTTTATTTTTACGTCCTTTCAATTTTGGTTTTTATTACAACTCCAATCGTAAAATATAAAGTGTGACATTAATGCTTTTATATATATATATATATATATATATATATATATATATATATATATATATATATATATATATATATATATATATATATATATATATTAAATTAATGAGGACAAAATTGCACCTTCTAAGGGTCTGTTCTGATTGATTGAATTGAACTGAACTAAACTGAATATTTTATAAGAGAAGAAAATTAAGAAATGAATTGAAATGAAATGAAAATAATTTGAAGAGAACAGGCCCTACAAGGATCATGTCAATTATGTTGTTGGATTTGTAATTTGTTGAATTGTTGACACGATAAAATATGTTTGTTGCTTGAGTTTGTATGAGCAATTTAGCATCAATAATTTTTGCAATGTTTGAGAACTTTATCCAAGGGAAGTTGGTCTAATCAATCTCGTGAATTTTAAGGGGTCGTTTGATTGACAAGGGAAATAATTTCCCATAGGAATTGATAAATTATGGGAATTAACTTTCCACATTAGAAATTCCATGAATTGTTTGAAAGTTGTTTGTTATTCATGGAGCAATTTGCAAATTATGGGAATTTCAAGTTACGGGGGCACTTGGTAATTCAATTCCCATGTTTTGTGGGAATTGAAAATTCCCATGAATTTGAAATTCCATTTTTATGTTTTGTGGTCAACCAAACAAAACCCCAATATTTAAATTCCTATGATTTTCTATTTCCCTCATTTCTTTTGTGTAACCAAACAACACCTGAATATAATATGGTAGATGTTTTAGATCACATGCATCATTCAATCACTTTTCAAAAATATTGCTTCTTTTTCTATTTTAGATAGTTTGTAAAGATCGGCGTATCCTCATTTATTTAATGTTTATTCATTGTATTTTCTAAATTACCTTTGAATATTTCACGTATTTTGTATTTTTTTTCCACCTTCTTTCTCTACTTTTGTCTATAATTATATCATAATAAAGTTGTGAAATCAACTTATGTTCTCTCTCTCAAGGGAAAAAAAAAATCCTAAAATTTTCTCTGTTCTCTCTCTTTAAACCTAGCCACCATAGGGCTGCCATCGATTTTTATCGATGGTAAGCTCTAAATTCTTCTTTAATTTAATGTTTTTAGCCAATAAAAATTACCAACAGTATGGTGATTATAGCCAGTCCCTCAATGTAGGGTTTAGTCAGTCCCTCCATGTAGGGTTTAGTATTGTTTGTTTGTTTGTTTGTTTTCAGTGTGTGCAGGGATACAAATTTAAAAGATTCGTCTTGCAAATTTGTGGAATTACAAGTTTGTTGGTATAGGGGTGCAGATTTAAAAGATTCGTCATACAAATTTGCAAAGGTTAATGACCAATCAAGTTTTATTACTTTTGCGACTATACATCAATGAAGCTCCGTCAAGAACGATGCAAAGACATCTAGAGTTATCCAACAACAGTTCAAAAGCGATGCCATTAGTTTAAGGGTGTTTAATTCTTGTATTGAGAATTTAGTTCTCTTAAGGGATAATTGTAAGTGCCGAATGACTATTATTATTTAATGAAATCACCCCTCCCTATTCCATTCAATAAATAAATAAAAAATAAAAATTGTGAAATCTAATTCCACTATGACCTTTGTCTTAATTTGGATGAAGATTGTTACCCTCCCCTTCCACTCGCAAAGGGTTTTGTCTGCTAATTTGAGTCCAAGTTGGCCTATTGAAGGTTTTGACTGGGCAAGGTCTTCTCCTTATCTAAAAAATTTAATAGTGTAAGGGTCTGTTCACTTTAGCTTAATTTCAGTTAAGTTCAATTCCTAATTTCCTTCTCTAATAAAATATTCAGTTCAACTCCAATCAGTTCAGTTCAGTTCAGCTCTAATTAGTTCACTTCAACTTAGTTCAGTAAAAGTGAATAGGCCCTTAATTATACAATGCTTGGCATGTGAAAATAAACTTGTATCCAAATACGGATTAAATTCCACTAAGCAACACTTTGGATTAAGAATTCTTTCACCCATCTCACCACTCTTAAGGGACATTGTCTGTTAAATCGGGTTGTTGGGTCTATGAGAGGTTTCAGTATTGTAAGGTCGTCTTCTTACCTACTTGCATTGTATTTAAATAATTGCATATTTGCATCACTTTAACTGGCACATGTACCAATACACAACTTTGATCATTAATATCTAGGGGTGAAAGTTCGGTTTTCGGTTTAGTTTTTTGTCCAAACCAAAAAACCACAATATTTCGATTTTTGGATTTTGCAAACCACACCGTACCAAACCAAACCACCAAAATTTTGGTTTTCTTAAAAAAAAAACCCAAACCGCACCGAATTTTTCTATCAAGCATCATAACACATAAATATTGCAAAAAAAAATTGAACCAAACATAAGCCAAACTAAACCAATCCATACAAACATAATAAAACAAGTTTTAACATAAAAGTTACAAGTCCTTGGCTTTAAATTGGCTAGAAAAAAATGTTTTATAGCATTACAGTCACACAAAGCAAACTAGCATGCAATAGCATCGAGCACGCACTACATGCAGTTAGCAGCAGCCGCAAAAGTATAGAACAACAGTAAATAGGCGAAATTGAAATTGAAATAGGCGAAAAAGATTAAAAGCATACATTTGGTCGGTGGTCGGTGGACGGTCGCCGGTGGAGTGAAGAAGTGAGTGGAGTATGAGAGATAGAGAGTGAGTGAGAAAGTGAGAGGCTAAGAGGAGGAAGTTAGATTAGGGTTTTTTTTAAAAAACTTTATATACTTAGGCTAAAACTAGAGTTGGGCTAGGGTTTTTTTTTTCTTGTTTTGGGTTGAAAATTCGGTCGGTTTCGGTTATTCAATTCCTCAAACCGAAACCGTACCGAAAACCGAATATTTTTAAAAACCACACTGAACCACTTTAGGAAAAAAAAGAACCATATTTCTAATTCGATTTGGTTTTTAACCGAATTAGTTTCACCCCTATTAATATTTTTAATTTGTATCAGTCTAACTTATAAAAAATTAATATATATTATGAAAATATATCCATTGTGACCGGTCAAGATATTATACGAAATACTAACTAATTTTTGAATTTTTCATATATTAATAAAAAAAATTAAGTCAAAGATAGTATGCGAGTATTGCAAAATTAAGTTAAAGTGATGCACTTATCTCGCATCCGGATACAAAAGGTGTGTAAAAAGAATTTAAAGTATATTTGTATTTACAATAGTAATTAAGTTGCATTTTACAAATTATTAGGCTTTTTAATTAAAAAAAAGGTGAATTAAACACTATTCTCTATTGCATTATTAATAATTATTATAGAATTTTTAATTATTATTATTGGAAAAATTCTTTCTAATAATCCCAACTTTTGATTATTCTGCAATAATTCCAACTTTATGGTGCATTTTCTTTCTTTAAACCCGAAAACTGGTATCCTGATGAAAAGGTTAAAATTTCTTTAAATTTTTTTTGACACGTGTCAAATGTTAATTGCTTCAAAAAATTGAAATTAATAAAATAACAAAAATTAAGAAAAAAGAAAAAAAAAATCTAAACCCCAAGCCACAGCCACCACCATTGTTGTGGCCACCCCTTCCCCATCCCTAGCTTGAACCAACCACCTCACTACCAGGGGCGATCCGTTTGGGAACGGAAAGGGTTAGATTATTATTATTGTTGTTGTTACTCCGTATTATTATTATTATTGTTGTTGTTGTTGTTGTTGTTGTTGTATACATTCCTTATGGACTTATGGTTGAGGCTCAGAAATATATTTTTACACTCTATCACTCTTCCTCACATGAAAGGACTATTGGGTTTGAAATGTAGATGCAGCACATACCCTCTCGTTTCCGGCGCGAATTAATTTCACTTTGAAGGAGGGGTGGATGAGATTCGAACTCGTAGCCTCTATGTCACGTCGGCTCTGATACCATGTTAGTGGACCATCTCAACCAAAAGATTAAGTTTATGGTTGAGGCCTAGGATATCAATGAGCCTTTCATGTGAGGAAGAGTGATAGAGTATAAAAACATATTTATGGGCCTCAACCATAAGGTTAAGCTTTTGGTTGAGATGGTCCACTAACAATTATTATTATTATTATAAATTAATAATAATTAAGTACAGTTTAGTAAATTTTAGTCTAAAAGAATAGGACTGGGCCTAACTATTTAAGTTAACCAATAAAAGTAATTTTGATAGGCACTATTATATTTATCTTATTTTTCACTTCTTTTTGGAATAATATGTTTAGATAGGTTCAAATTAGGTTAATAAATTTAGATACGAGTAAGACATATTAAAAAAAATTACTCCCTCCATTACATAATGTTAATCCCATGTGCTATTTTGGGTGTTTCAAAAAGATATACCCATATTGAATATATTTTATTTATAACTTGGTTTTTTTTTTTTTGAATTAATAAGTTGTGGATTGATGACATGATTCTAAATAAGGAAACCTATACCTTAAATAATGCAATTATGACTTGTGCTTTCCTAATAAAAAATTAAAAAATCTAAATAAGGTAAACTAATTATGAATTATGTTGTGCTTTAATGTTAGATTCCAAAAATATTTCTTTTCTTATTTTATGTGATTGATTCCATATGAGACTAACATTATAAAACGGAGGGAGTATAAGTTTATATCATAATTAAGACAACGGTTTGTTCTATTTACCTTGTTTTTATTCATTTCACAAAACTTAAATTCAATTGTGCATAGAAGATAAAAGCATCCAATATTCTAATGTATTATTCTGATTTGTTAACCTCATTGAGATTATTGTCTATTGAGATATTTAAGTTTTACTCGAACTCGTTTCACGTGTTAATAAAGCATGGTTTTTTTTAGCATGGTTGTAAACAAAGTTGGACAATGGAGCACTACAAATTTGATGTCATTTTACATTTTTACTTCCTAAACAAAGAACTAGCTGAATTACTTGAACTGCGTATATTGCCCAAACCCTTCTTTCCAAAGGTGTAGACGTGGCCGGCTGGTTGTTTTTCACAATGATGCTACTCCTAAGTCTTTGTTACTCTTTTAGGGTATTTAATGAAATTCTCTTTGCATTAGAAAAAGGGTAATGATATAAACCTAACTATTTGATACATTTCCTGGTTTGATATTGACGTTAATATTTAGGACTTGTTCTCTTCACCTTAATTTCAGTTCAGTTCACTTCAGTTTCTAATTTCCTTCTCTTATAAACAATTTATTTCAGTTCAATAAATCAGAACAGGCCATTAAAGTGTCGGTATTATTAACAAAATTCATTTAAACCATCGTTTGTGGTTATTCTATGTAAGGACATACATATTTATGCAGTTACTTTAGATAGACGTGTCTCATTATCAATACGTACTCTCAAAATATCATTTTTTTTTTGTATAATTATTACGGATATACAACTAAATATACATTTTTTTTAGCATGGTTTAAGCATAAACAAAATTTTAAAGCGTGATAAAATCAAGTGTGGTTTGATGTAATTAATGTTTAGTTTAGCTTAATATTTCCATCTACAACACATTATATCAGCATGCCTATATATGCATTTCTAGATATTTTATATTTGTATATACAGAGTACTATTCTCTGTATAAACAACAATTGAATAACAAATTTGGCTGGAAAAACTTCAAAAAGCCGCTTTACATTGCATTTATTTTGGCTAGATCACTTAAAAACCGATTAATCAAAACATATGTTTGATGCTCTCAAACCGTTTCACCCTACACAAAAAAAATACGAAATACATGCTAATTTAAATGAAATACTCCTTCATTCCTAAATAAAATTCTTTCTTCCCTAAAACAATTCGTAATCATATTACATAAAATATTTTTAAAAAGCCAAAGTAAATAACTAACACAGTAAGTATTTAAAATATTAAAATTAGGGTATTGTTTATTAAATTAAATCGGCAAACAATCTCTATAATCTCAAATGCACAAATTCATCATGTTCAATTAATTTTCCAAATACGGTATAGTTTTAGTAAATTGAATTGTCAAACAAGATCAATCTCTAAAATCTCAAACGCACAAATTCATCATGTTAAATTAATTTTCCTCTTCAGATTATATTTAGTAAAAAAGTAGGTATAATTTATAAAAATAGATACTCAAAAATAGCAAGGGACAATAAATATTATGGAGAAGGTTACTACTTAAAATATTGTAAGTGAAGCTAAGCTAGAAATCGAGAGTCGAGACGCATGCAAGAGACTCATCATTCTGTCCTCTGTCTCCCACGCAATCTCTCTCTTCTTTCTTCCCCCCATTTTCTCCTTTTTTTTTCTTTTTATTTAAATTCTTTTTATCAAATATCTTTTTTTCTGAACCATAACAGCTTCTTCCATTTTTGTCCCTCCATTTATACGCTTATTTACCATATTTGCCATCACTATTAACTGTCTATTTTTAACCTAAGTTATAGCTATGATCATTATTAAAGTACCCTATGTTTTGTTAACTTTGGTAACTAAATTTGACATCAAAGTTTGAGCGGGCCCACCTCTTTATATTTTGTTGTTAGATACAGTAGATAAGCATTGGATGTGGATGTGAATGTTGAGCAGTAAAAATTTCATAGTTACTACAGTAAATCTTAGTTTTTTTTTACCGTGCATGTAAATGTAAGTGTAACCTAGCTTAGGTTGAGCATGGGGACTTGAAGTAGTATAAAGTGGAAAATTTTGTGCACCATGCAATTGTGGTTATGGAACTTTCATAGCTTTCCTTTATATGAGTATCATGCAAGTAAAGCTAGTAATCCAAACATCTTTGAGAATCGTTTAAGCTTATCCGATAAATTTCCTTGTTACTCCCTCTGTCCAATATTATAATTCCTATTTGTATTTTTTCACGGTATTTAAGAAATAAGAGGAGAAAGTGGGTAAACTACTTTAATAAAAGTGAAAAGTACAATCATAGACAAAAGTTAGAAAGAGAAAGTAGAAAAAAGTATAAGGCATGTGCAAAATTCAAGGATAAATTAGGAAGTACAATGAATAAAGTTAAAAAAGTGAGAGTATAGTGGTCTTTACATACTATCTAAAAATGAAAACAGGAACAACATTTTAGTTCTCCAAAATAGGAAAACAATAACTATATTATGGGACAGGGAGTACATTATGTATCGGGGAATGTTTAATTTGAGTGAATTTGATTGATTTAAACTTATTGGAACTTAATTATCCAATTATATGAATTTATTGAAACATGATGTTTATTAAGGTGTATACATTAAATTGATTATTACAATGTCTTTTTTCTCAATGATGTTGAATTATCTATGAGTAAAGAAAATTATAATTATAGAGGTTAAGATTTAAGAATATTGATTTTCTTATCACTTATCCAAAAGAGCTACATTTGGAAATTTTTCAAGCATTATGAAGTATATAACTAGCCTTTTAAACTTATGTTACGTTATCTTTCTTATCATAAGAGTAATTAGTTTTTAGTAGACGCAATATTTTATGCATGACAATATAACCCACATATATTCTGACATGCAAAACTTCATATACACATTAAAAGTATCAGAATTGTACGCATAACAGCTAGATATTACAGTGCAAATAAAAATCAACTCGAAACGCCTCTATTTTCGTTACAACCAGCTACATTACACTTGGAAAATAAAACTCTTTATTTGGTTAGACAATTCTTAAAAATAAGTCCATAGACAACAAAAAGAGGAAGAGATCTTGCAAATCACACTTACTAGCATGCATATATACACATTGCCAACTTAAGAGCATGCATGATAAACATGACCTTTTTCCCTAAAAAAACTTAAAGCATACTAGCATAGTGCCAAAGCAATCAATTACCATGAAAAATCCATTCACCTTTTCAAACCCACTAATTTCCAATTTACACAATACTAGAAAAAAGATAAATAGAAATTAGAAAAAAGAAAAAAAAAAACAACTTTGCACCAATCATCTCACAAAGCTTTGATCCTACAAACTCTTGTCTGTTGTTGTGGCCTTTCCTTTTGTCCCACCAAAAAAATCACACTAAAAAGAGAAATAATTTAAATTAAATGAATTAAAACCAAATTAAAAATATTTTAATTTTCTTTTTAGGCCAATCTTCACCCCACCCTTCACCTACAAGCCATTTTAGAAAAATCTCAAATTTTAAGGGCACATTGTAAAACCAACCCTTAACCAAAGGGTAGTTTTGTCATAATAATTTTTTTTTTTCCCGATTTCAAAAATTCCCACTTCTTTTTATTTTATTTTATTAAACCCATTAAAAAAATATTAATTTAAAAATATCCCCTCTTCCCTATACTAGTAACTATACACCCTAAAACAGCTGATAAAGCAAGACAAACACTCACCATTAAAGAGAGAGAAAATAAAAAGCTACACTCCTCTCTTTTCCCTGCTACAGAACAGCAACAATCAATCCAACAAAAAAAAAAAAAAAAAATCCCCAATTTGTCAAAATTAGGGTTTTAATTCAAAGCTTTAAATACCCTCTTCAGCTCAAATTTAGTACTTTTTCTTCAAATTAATCAATGCAGAGTTTCTGGGTAATCTTTAGTTTGTTCTATCAAGTCAATCTGATTCTGGGTTACTAATAAAGAAGATGCTGGCTAATCAGAAGAAGAAGAAGAAATTTCTGCTTTGGGTTATAAGTTCAGAGATCTTGATTAACCATCTTCAATTATTTGGTTATCGTTGAGTTATTTCAGATATTTCCCACTTTTTTTTCATTTTTATCGTATAACCTATGGTTTCAATTTATATAAATATTAGTATTATTTTCGTCGCTTTTTGAAGAGAGTTAAGGAAGAAGAAAAATGGGTTTCATGGTTCTGGAGTTGCGGATTTTCGTCGCTTTTTAGATCGTTGTTTTTTTTTTTATTATTACAAAATTATAATTAGTAAGGTACTGTTTTTGGTTGCTTGGAGTATTATTAGGAAAATTTCAAGAGCTCTGATCTCGAAAGTTTGGGAACAAAGAAAACATTCCTTGTGTTTTTCGCTGCTTCATCTTATGTTAGCAGATAATTTCATACGTTGTTATTATCCCCATTAAAAAAAAAAAACAGTTCATCTACTACTAGTAGCAGTATTTATCTATCTATCTATCTATCTATTCTTCTAGATTGCAATCCATTGAGACTGTATCATTTCGTGTCGAAAACATTTTGTAAGAAAATGGCAATGTCCTGCAAGGATGGTAAGGGAGTGATGGATAATGGGAAGTATGTGAGGTATACACCTGAGCAGGTTGAAGCCCTTGAAAGGCTTTATCATGAATGTCCTAAACCCAGTTCTCTTCGCCGTCAACAGCTCATTCGTGAGTGCCCTATTCTCTCTAATATTGAGCCTAAGCAGATCAAAGTCTGGTTTCAGAACAGAAGGTATATTATTCATCTTCTCATTTGCGAGATTTTCATTTTATTTTTAACTAATTTAAGGTTGTCATTTTAGCTTGTGAACATAGTAATTCATACTAATTGTAAATATATTGTTGCAAATTCTTGTATCAGACGGTCTGACACGCGATTAAATTAGTTAGTATGAAGTATAATAATAATAATAATAATAATAATAATAATAATAATAATAATAATAATAATAATAATAATAATAATAATAATAATAATAATAATAATAATAAGGATAGTATGCTCATGTTATGTTTTATAGTGTTTGACAGTTTGAGTCAAATTGTGATTATTTTTCTGTTTTTTACAAGATTTTGTTTTTTGGGTTTTAATTATTGTGTGTTTTAAATGTGGAACAGATGTAGGGAGAAACAGAGAAAAGAGGCATCACGGTTACAAGCTGTGAATAGGAAGTTGACTGCTATGAATAAGCTTCTTATGGAGGAAAATGATAGGTTGCAAAAACAAGTTTCACAGCTTGTGTATGAAAATGGCTATTTTCGCCAGCAAACTAATAAAGTAAGCTAAAAGTCTTTACCTTTTGATATACTTTGTTCACTAATATTGTTCTTAAGAGCATAATCCAAAACTACATTTATATTCACGATAAAATCACGTGTCAATTAGTGTAATACTGTAATTAATGTTTCGGCCTGTAGCTTAATCCAATTAGCTCGTGTATGATTAATGTAATATCTAATGTGTTTTAAATTTTGTTTACTAATCTTGTTCTTAAGAGCATAATCCAAAGCTACATTCATGTGGGTATTAATATTCCCGGAAATTTCATTATTTCTCGACAAATTCACGTGTCGATTGGTGTAATTAATGTTTCGGCCCGTATCTCAATCCAATTAGTCCGCGAATGATTAATGTAATAAACTAACAGGTTTTAATTTTGTTGATAATGTGGTAATCAGTCTGGGATTGCTAGTAAAGACACAAGCTGTGAATCAGTGGTGACGAGTGGTCAACACCATTTGACGCCACAGAATCCTCCAAGAGATGCTAGTCCTGCAGGGTAAGTGGGGGAATAATTTGATTGTTGTGTCATTTTCTGGTTAAACAAAAAAACATCGTTTATTGTGAAACTTTCTTTGTTGGGTGTGTGGTTAATGGAGTTTCTGCTTTTGTTTTTCAGACTTTTGTCCATTGCAGAAGAAACTTTAGCAGAGTTTCTTTCAAAGGCCACTGGAACTGCTGTAGAGTGGGTCCAAATGCCTGGAATGAAGGTACCTTTTTATTTTTAATTAATTTCTTAATTATAAATTAATTATCATTACTTGTTCATTAATCAATCTAGATAATAAGATTAGTGATGTAGTTAAAAGAACATGTTTTATTTAATTAAAAAGTTGTTAGGGGTTATGTTTTAGTATTGAAAATTGTTGTGGAAACTTGGGTTTTAAGCAGATTTTTTTGATTTTATAGTGTAGAGTGTTTGGCTTGCTAATTTGTTGTTAATTATTTTAGCCTGGTCCGGATTCCATTGGAATCGTTGCTATTTCTCATGGTTGCACTGGTGTAGCTGCACGAGCCTGTGGCCTTGTGGGTCTTGAACCTACAAGAGTAAGTTCCATTTACTTTTTAAGAGTGAATTGATAGGTATTTTGTTTGATGTTCTTTTGAAGTTGAATTGAGCATTTACGCTGCTGCACATCTTACAGGTTGCAGAAATCCTCAAGGATAGGCCTTCGTGGTTTCGCGATTGCCGAGCTGTGGATGTGCTTAACGTGTTGCCTACTGCCAATGGTGGAACCGTTGAGCTGCTATACATGCAGGTTAGTGATCTCTTTTACTGTGTTTAAGTTTTTGTTTGGCTAATTTTGTCTACTTGTTTAGTTTGGTGTTTCTCACAATATGTTGTGCTTTCAGCTCTATGCTCCGACAACTTTGACACCTGCTCGAGATTTCTGGTTGCTTCGCTATACCTCTGTCATGGAGGATGGCAGTTTGGTGGTATGTATGCCTATTATTATGTTTGTTCTGTATGTAATTTATCTTGGGACTTGGAGTGCTCCATGATTTTTTTGCTTCACGGCTAAGCCCTGTACTTATTGCCGTAATGTTTTACCATATACAGGTCTGTGAAAGATCACTTAACAATACTCAGAATGGTCCGAGCATGCCAACTGTGCAGAACTTTGTTAGAGCAGAAATGCTCCCTAGTGGGTATCTTATAAGGCCTTGTGAAGGGGGTGGCTCCATAATACACATTGTTGACCATATGGATCTTGAGGTGATACATATTCTGTTGAATCTATAACTGCTTAATTATGATTCAAATTGACGAAGTTGGTAACAAATAGTTCTGAATTGTCTTACTGTGAAACAGCCATGGAGTGTACCTGAAGTGTTGCGCCCCTTGTATGAGTCATCAACAGTTATAGCCCAGAAAACCACTATGGCGGTAAGAATTTTCTTTTAAGCCTCATATTATGGATCATGAATTACTTCCATTAGGAGTTATTAAGCGTTGTATGATTGAAACTAATCCTCGGCATTTAGTGCATGTTCTTAATTCTTCTGATATTGTGCTGTTGGGATGCAGGCACTGCGTCAACTGAGGCAGATTGCTCAGGAAGTTTCCCAGCCTAATGTCTCTAATTGGGGCAGGCGACCTGCAGCTTTGCGAGCACTTAGCCAGAGGCTGAGCAGGTGGGTATACACTTAAGATTTATCAAAGATGTTGATTCTCCTTTAATTTCTTTGCTATCGGAATATGATGATTTCCAATGTATCAGGGGTTTTAACGAGGCACTGAATGGGTTTACTGATGAAGGATGGTCAATGATTGGAAATGACGGCATAGATGATGTCACTGTTCTTGTTAACTCATCACCTGATAAATTGATGGCGTTGAACCTTACATTTGCTAATGGATTTCCAGCCGTGAGCAATACGGTTTTATGTGCCAAAGCTTCAATGCTTCTACAGGTTTGCATTAAATCTTTTGCACAAAAATTTCCGTTTTTGAAGGCCATGTCAAATAATAAGTTCTTCATCAATGGACTTTAAGTTTTTGCATTCACTTAATACCTGTGCTTCGCTGTTTAAGATGCCATTGTGGTAGGAAATCATTTTGTCTATTACTCTAGTTATCCTTTCTTTTGGTTTTTATTTGAATTTCTAGACATCTGTACAGTTCCAAAGCGTTTAGAGGGCACATATTTTTAAAGGTTCTGTCTCCATCGTGGAAAATTTATTCTGTCGGGATTGCATTGTTGATTTACCCTTGCCCCCTTGAACTTCAAGTAGTAAAGGTTTACAGGATTGATCCTTAACGTTTGAATAAACTGACAAGTGATACATTGTGGCCGAGGCTCTTGCAATTCTTCGAGGGCTTGATTCTGTTTTGTTTTTATTTTGTTTATCTTATTTGAAATCACTGTGATAAAGAGCACAATAAGTTTATAATACCGGATAGCGAAGTCCTTGAGATTGTGATAGTCTTGTGGTTACGGGGATGACAGTTGAATTTTGTATCTTTCTAGATATTTGGTTTCCTTGTGTACGGTAGAGTAAGCATTTATATTTGCTTTATAGTTTAAAGTGGGGATGGGTCAATGTGAAACCCACTGGCTATCGATCTGTCTATGATATTTTGGCGTCCTCATGCTTGGTAATATCATCATAGTGCTAGGCTTTATCCACTTTAATGGATGTCTTCTACTATGATTACAATGTCACTTGAGTTGAAATCTGTTTGACACTTTGGCGTATGGATGCACCCATTTTAATGGAAGGTTCTCCCTTTATGTTTGTCCCAGTGTTGCTAGAACGTGGGTTGTTCCTGTGTATGCCAGTACAGAAGCAGGGAATGCTTATCCTCATGAAGTGCGGAATACAGAACATTTAGTTTTAAAAAGTTTCAATAAGACAATAACCACTTTTGTATTTGAAGCCGTGGAGTATAAGCTACTAATACTTCTCAAATCCTTGTCAAATTAGTATGTGATTTAACTCATAACATTTGGCAGTTTTTTATTCACAATTAGTTCAATGGTGATCGACAATAGAAGTTAATGGATTCCAATTCCAGATTCACTCATTGATGAGTTTTACCGACTCTAATGAGCCTGACTGTAGGAGGGAGTCGTGCTTGATATGATAAAGCTTGCAATTAAAGAATTGCTGTCTTCAAATTTATATCCACTCCTTTGAGTTCGCTTGTGCTGCTTATGCATTATAGCCCTTTGTTGTATTGATTCTTGTAGTAGGTTTCGTAGAGCATCATTAACCAGGACTAATTATTTCTTCATTCCTACTTCATGTGACCCAAGAACCATCTTTTTATGACCTAAATGTTGGTTCATGAGAGAGGGACAAGAGAAAGAGAGACTAGGAAGGGTATGATTAGAGGACAGTTATTATCCCGTGAACCAAATTTTTTAACATTTTGTTTGGGTCATAGGAGGGAGTAGATTGATCAAGGACTTTTTATCGGTCTTTGATGGCCTTTGTTTTTGTGTGCTTGTAAGGAAGATCAAAATATGATTGTTCTTTTCTTTCTCGATTTGATATCTAATTCTGTGCGTAATTCTTATTTTTTCAGAATGTTCCGCCAGCAGTACTTCTTAGGTTCCTTAGGGAGCATAGATCAGAATGGGCTGACAACAACATTGATGCTTACTTGGCAGCAGCTGCCAAAATTAGTCCCTGTAGCTTGCCTGGATCACGAATTGGGGGCTTTGGTAATCAAGTTATACTTCCATTGGCACACACCATTGAACATGAAGAGGTAAGCGTTTCATTGTATGTCAAAGATTGTATTAGCGAAGTACTTGATCCTTGTCACTTGCTGTGTCTAACATGATTAATAATTAATTATTTCATTTTTCATGTGCTTAGCTATTGGAGGTCATTAAGCTTGAAGGTGTTGTCAGTTGTCCTGAAGATGCTATGATGCCAAGAGACATGTTCCTATTGCAAGTAAGTGCTGGGCTGCTACTGATCTCAAACTTGTAAGATGAAATATTTGAAGACCATATTGCTTATTTGGGTCCCATAAATCTGCAACCGAGAGGTGGTGTATACAGTATACATCGTTGAGACCTGCAAATTATTGTTCAAATTTACTATTTATGTCCATTTCTCATATAACATGTTTGGCTCGATGTTTATTCCCCCACATGATGGATCAGTTCATGAATTCTGTCTTATCTCTTTTCTGCTTATTGTTTGTCAAAATAAAGTTTAAGTTGCATGTGCATAAGATCACCATGACAAATTTTTGTTAGCTAACTGGTTAAGTTTAAACAAAAACAAATCAATTATCTTGATGTGATTTACTAGTTGGAACAACCATAAAATGATAGTAGTTGCAAGAAACAGAAGCAGTAAGATATTTGTTTCCCTAAACTTGCAATTGCAATTGCACTTGATGACAATTAATTTCCGTCAGACTTTGGTGTGGAATTTGAGCTAGTAAATTGAGATTTAATTATTAAGATTTTTCAATGCATGGAGTGAGTCAATCCTTCTTTATTTAAACCCTATAATTAGCTAGTGTCTCAATGTCTGCTCTAAGTGACATTAAGTTTGGTCAGAGGAAAAACAGAGCACTGCATATAAAAATTCTGAGCAACATAGTTGAAATTAAGTTATTTGGGGCATGTAAAATGCTGTTTTATCTCTCTCTCAAATCATCTAGATTTTCTAAATACATGCTGCCTACCTGTATCTCAATGCTTAATTGCTAACAAGATCATGCTGTAATAATACGTACCTGAATACCCCTTTCTTAAGATGTTACTTTTTTAAGTCCCATACATCGTTTCTCATTCTACTACTCTTAAAATTCCTTGTCACCTTTTTTGCTGACATGATTTTATTCTTGGCAGCTATGCAGTGGAATGGATGAGAATGCCGTTGGCACATGTGCTGAACTCATATTTGCTCCTATTGACGCTTCTTTTGCTGATGATGCTCCTCTCCTGCCATCTGGTTTTCGCATCATTCCTCTTGATTCTGTGAAGGTTGTTGCATTTTGGAAACTGTTATTTTTATTCCTTGTAAAGTTCACTGCTTTCTTGGTGGAGGATAGCTCATATTTTTGCAACTTGTTTTGCACTGTTAAATCAGGAAACCTCGAGTCCAAACCGTACTCTGGATCTTGCTTCTGCTCTGGAGGTTGGTTCATCCGCAAACAGGTCTTCTGATCTTTCTGCTTCTGGTAATAGCTTGAGATCAGTGATGACTATTGCATTTCAATTCGCTTTTGAGAGCCATCTGCAAGACAATGTGGCATCTATGGCTCGACAGTATGTTCGCAGCATTATTTCATCAGTTCAGAGGGTGGCATTGGCTCTGTCTCCTCATTTGGGTTCTCAAGCTGGACTTCGATCACCATTGGGAAATCCTGAAGCGCACACTCTAGCTCGATGGATTTGCCAGAGTTATAGGTTTGTCCCCTGACTTCTGTTGTTATACTTAGAATCAACTCTCTGCTCTTGTTGTTTGCCCGTATATTCTTTTGTGTTGGTTAGAGTAACTTAAAAAAAAACTTGCTGCTAATATAACTTGTTGTATAAAGTATGCACTTCTTAGACCCATGACAAGAATGCCTGTCCCTACCCTAATGTGTGAGGCCTTCAGAAACAACTATAATCTTATAATATCCAGGTAATTAATTTGTTCCAGATTCCAGAATAGCTGTTAAATGAAAGTTGAGACAGAAATCATTCTTTGCTAGTGAAAAGGTTTAGTGAAACACATGTTCATAGCGTCCCATAATTATAAAATTCTGCGATGTATCAGCAAAAGTGCTCGTTTAACATCACTTTAGGTTAAGTTTTCTATAGCTTCAATGATAAACCCCATCAGAACCTCTCCAACAAGCCTGAAAGATATCTTTTAAGAGCTTAAGATGTCAATTTTGCAAAGTCCCTTCTTTGCCAAAATGTTCTGATCACTCTGATTGTTTGATATTTTTTTTTTGTTTTCCATACTTGGTTTGACTTGACTTCTCTTGTTCAAGGAAAAGTTCAGAAAGTCAGAAAATTGAACAACTAGTTTAAGGAAAAAAAAACCATTTATAGTTGATTCTTTTTATTGCATTTTTATTTTTCAAAGAATCAGAGTTATGCAGGTTTGAAAACATATATTGCTTGCTGTTATTATTCCGATTGAATTGGGCAGGTAATGATTAATCTCATTTGAATCTAGGGAATGGGAAAAATGATGGTTGATAAAAATCATTTTAAGGAAGAATGGTAGATGACGTGGATTTTGAAAATAAGGAGTAAAATGTATGTGGTGTCTTTATTATCTGGGAAAAAAATGATTTCCCCAAAAAAGTAATCGTGGATTGTAGAGACTATCATGAGTAGTCATAATAAAGTTCAGAGATTTGAATGAGTAGAAAAAACGCTTCCGTATCCCAATTTTAAGATTTTGGCACTTATAGCAAGCAACTTCAGTTAGCTAAGTGATACTTCATTGTGAGTTATTTAGATTTTCACTTAGCTGAATATTTTAGATAAGCGTATGTTAAGCAGTAAGGTGTTGAAAATTTAGTAAGCTATTTTATGTTTACAGTGTTGAGCTTTTTCCTCAAGCTTTAGCTAGGTGAAATTTTTATTTATGATCACATCTTTTTCCCGTATCTAGCAGTTTTTACAAAACATGTAATTTTATGTCCTATATTTGATTGAAATTGGATGTGTTAGTTTATCTAATTGTTGCTTTAAAGTGCATATTTTTACACTGATTTAAATAGTGATGTATGGGAATATACACATGTGAGAATACAGTAAATGCATAAATTCATCTAGATCTGCCTGTAGAATTTCATAGAAGACTGAAAGTTGGTCAAGGTCAAATTCAAATTTTCTGTTGAGCTTATTGGATTTGTCTCTTTCTTGACAGATGCTTCTTGGGGGTGGAGCTACTCAAGTCACCTGGTGAAGGTAACGATGTTGTCCTGAAGACTCTGTGGCATCATTCTGATGCCATTATGTGCTGCTCCTTGAAGGTGAGCCATTTGTGCTGCTTCTTGTTATTGAGCTGTCAAGCTCAGAAATTCAGACGATTTTCGTCGTGTTTTCCCTATTTGATTCATAATGTTTCAAGATCTTTTGCTGTTGCTGTTTAATCAGTGACTTTTTTTTATTAGGATAATTTGATATATTTTCCCAAATCTTTGAAGACTCGATACTATGCTAAATATTACAATGGATCTAAATTTGCAAATATATGTAGGTTAGACTTGCTATCTGCATTATTCAATATTTGACTGGGGACTATTCTTTTGCAGGCTTTGCCAGTTTTTACATTTGCCAATCAGGCAGGTCTTGACATGCTCGAAACAACCTTGGTTGCCCTGCAAGACATCACACTGGAGAAGATTTTGGATGACCAAGGACGAAAGACGCTCTGCTCAGAATTTCCTCAGATTCTTCAACAGGTTCAAACGATTGCTTTACCTACAAAACTTTTGGCTTTGAATTAAGATACAGAGTATATATCGAAGGAGAAAAAAAAAGTCTCTTTACATTTGACATAAGTTGTTACTGACTGCTGATGCTATCATGTCCATTGAATTTCTCTGCAGGGTTTTGCTTGCCTTCAAGGTGGTATATGTCTGTCGAGCATGGGTCGTCCAGTGTCCTATGAAAGAGCAGTGGCATGGAAGGTTCTGAATGAGGAAGAAAACGCTCACTGCATATGCTTCATGTTCATGAACTGGTCATTCGTCTAATAGCTGGCAGCCTTAGTTCTAGTAGCACTAGCACTCCCGAGTTAAATACTTAAACAAAACAGGGTTATTTATGTGATTGTGAAGTAGTAATATGTTTCTTTTGCTCTCCTGGTTCTTGCTATGGAGACCTTGGTAAACTGAATCTATCTATGGAAGTTGCGTTACGGCTAGGCAGGCAGAGACCTAAAACTGCTTTTCTGTTTAATTTGGTGTCTCACCTTCTATGTTTTCTGTGCTTTATTCTTGGATTAGCTTACTTGCTTAAGGTTCGCATGATCTAATTATCAATTAACCCAATGAATGGTTGGAACTTTGATTGAACAATTTACTAACATTATCCTGTTTAATGTGAAAGTTGAGAAAGAACACTAATGAATACTCTGACATTATGATCATTATCTTACCCCTTCATAATTCACGACATTTGTAGTTTCACTTAATCTTCATTTAACACTTCGAACATTTCATTACTAAATTTATAGTTTCACGACATTTGTATTGAACTCCTTTAATATCCCATCTTCATTACAAAATTTTAAGTGGGAGTGCACTTGAAAATCCAATTGTAAATTTGTAATATAGACCTATATATATTTAGGAAATGTGATAATTCTTCAAACATTTCAAAACAGTATATGTTAATATTATTAACCAATGAATGTTATGCTTAGTATTACAAATGAGAATAAGGAATTCGTACCTTGAGCTAATTAAAGCCTCTATCCTAATTCTAAGAAATTTTGTAAATCGATTTTCATTACCTGCCCTTATAGTTATCTAAAACAGCAAAAGTTAAAAAATTATTCAGTACTAATATGTAAAGTTTTTCCAAATCTCTATGTTGTCTCATAAAAAGTAGTAGTTGTTGCATAGGATACTATAAGAATTTTCATGTGAAGCTTCACGAAAATAAATTTATTGGTTTCCTTGGAAGAAAATAAAAGATTACCTACGAAGTGAATTTGCATGAAAAATATCATTATCATTCTGTCCTAAATAATAGGGCACATAAATTTTGAAGCAATTTAATTTTTTAAGTTTTTACCTATTATATGGATACTTAGATAGTAATCATATGTTATTATACTTCTTCCGTTTTTTTGTTACATCACCATATAAATTGCGAGCTTTTAGGCAATTTTTGGAGGTGAATGAGATTGAGAGAATAAAAAAATAAATACATTTGATAGAAGAGAGTTGATTAACTAAAAAGAAAAGTAATGCAACTAATTTGAAAATTTCGTTTTAGAAAAGTGATACAACTAAAAAGAAACGGAAGAAGTAAAAGTTTTTACGCCCTCTTATATCAAATTGTTTTAAGTTTTAAAATTACACTGGTACGAAGTGTAAGTAAATTGTCGATCAAGGACAATATGGAAAATTATTTTTTATTGTTCAATCGACCAATTATTTGGGAAAGTACTATATTTTTTGGGAATAAAATTGTGGTCTATTATTTAGACAGGGTGAAGATGATGGTACGACTGTTCTTAAATAATACCTTTGCTGAATCTTTTCTTTCCTCTTTAATTATATCTCAAATTTGAATACAGCCAAATTGACTAAGAATTCAAAACATAGTTAAAGCTGATTGTGTGAATTGAAAAGATTAAAACATAATTCATAAAATAGCTAGTTAAGTAAGCAAAAAAGATCTAAAAGATACAAACTTTTTATTAGTTTTTTCATAATACAAAATATTACAAGAAGACATCCAGTTTAGCCGAAAGGAAAGGCCTAAGATGGCATCTCCAATGGCTTAACAAACAAGATGGTAGCCTCATTACATAGACATATTACTATTATTAGTAGACGAATTAAACTAATAATGGTACTCATCAACTCATTTAGTATATGCTAATTATGAACCCACTCAAAAAACCCTAAAAGGGTGTAGGTGTAGAACAAAGTGGGATCATCATTAGCACAACTTATGTTAATCCAAGAAGATAAAGCCCCCTTAAAACCAAAAAAAGGAGGTGTTAAAAACAATGAATAATCTGATGTTGTCGACCATCAAAAACAACCCTAGAAGTTAAAAAGCTTAATGAAAAGTAAATTAAAGCAAAACAAATACATGCCAATTGATAAGTTAGTTGTCAATAGTAAGGTCATTCATCATGGAAGGCATGCAACTTGAGCTCCTAGTGATGCCACCCTTCTTTTGAGCACCTTTGAGGTCTCTAGGGCTCAGAGACTTGGCTCTAATCTTAGAGCTCTTCTTTAAAATCTCTCTCATAGCTTCGGCTTGGCATAGCACCGGATAAGCCCTACCGAGCTTATTGAACCTATGACAATGGCTCATGTGAGTTTCTAGGGCTTCCCTACACATCCCTCCATTTTTCTCCATTTCTTCCTTTACAGCCTCAGAGCACAACCCACATATCCACTTACCTTGAAAGTTGTCACGTACACGCTTTATGTACTCCGGTGTGTACTCCTCACTCATCCCACAACACTCACACTTTGCATCTTCTGCTTCTGAGATAGGTGGAAGAGCTTGTGATTCTTCTATCTCCCTATCCATCTCCTTGCTTAACTCGAAAGCAATGTCAGAGACCGTCCTCTTAAGGTTGTCATTAGCAAGCTTTGGTGGTCTCGAGAAGTTTCTTGTTGGCATGGGGAAGGATGAAAGAACCGCCTCTCCATGTGGTGGTGCCATGACTAATATGAGAAAGTTTAAGGTTTAACTCGTTTATATCGAGAGAATTATGTAATTGTGTTTAAGGTTGTAGTAGTTTGGAAGACGGACAAATTACTTGTTTCGCTTGAGGGTTTTTCCAGTGTTGATGAATAAGATAAGTGTAAATCGAATGCTTATTTATATGGTACAAGCTCTAGGGGACTTGAGATTTGAACGTAAGATCTTGTGGACCAAATAGTAGTAAGTGTCAAAGTCTAGATTTTTCTTGAAAAATTACGTGACTACAAAAGCATGCAGTTGAAGGTCTTTTTCATGCAACATATGTAAAGTTGAGTGTGCATTTTATTTCTGTGGAGATGCAAAAAGGATTGCATGCATCTTTTTTTTAGTAGGATTTATTGCATTGTTATGTGCCATGAATTCAGCTTTATGCATGGAAAAAAAGTTTATCTTTTATCTATTTATTACTTTTTTTTTTTTTAATATTAATTTATTTATTGTAAAAAAATCTAAAATTGTATATAGAAGTATAGAACTGAATTATAACTATATATATCTTTTTTTGTAAACACGAGATTCACGTATAGTAAGATAACAAAATTAGGGTGTTTAGAGGAAGAATATAACCTGAAGTGTTGAGCTACCTAAGAATGGAGCGAGAATGAAAAGTTGTCTCTTCATTAGAAGATAAGGTTGCTTTAATTTGTTGAATTTGGACAGTTTCGTCTAGTTAAATTAATTAGGTTACACTCGTACCAAAGTCTATAATAAGCATGCATGGATGAGAAGAAAGTTTTTATAACTAATTGGTCATACAAGAATTTTACTTATATTTTGCACTAAACTTTGCGCTCCATGTACATAAGTATACTTATACACATTTATTCTCTTCTTTTATTTTAATGGTACCCTATTCATTAAGTGGCATTGACTAATTTTTTATTTTTATTTTTATTTTTATTTTTTACTAAGGGCCTGTTCTGTTCAACTTAATTTCAGTTCAGTTCAGTTTAGCTTCAATCAGTTCAGTTCAGTTCAGTTTCTAATTTCCTTCTCTCATAAACAATTAATTTCACCTCTATTCAGTTCAGTTCAGTTCAGCTTAGCTTAGCTCCAATCAATTTAGTTCAGTTAAGTTCAGATCAGCTCAGCTCAGTAAATCAGAACAGACCCTAAAGTATAAATAGTTATGAATTTATCTACATCACGTTTTTAATAGATTGGTTACTATATATATTTTCATGAATAATCATGATATCAATTTTTGTATGCTATACAAATAGAATATCAAAAATATTGATGGAAGACGGTCAAAATTGTGTATTGACAAACATGTCGCTCAAATTGTTACATTAAAAAAAAAAAGAGTAATAATAAAACTTGCAAAAATTGTTGCATTTTAATTTCTAAAATTATAGTAAGTGCTGTTTGTGATTGGGTGATTAGGGTGACAAATGAAGAGAATGAAAAATGTACTTGTATTATTTAATAAAAATATGTGAAAATGATCCACCTCCTATGAAAGGTCTTAATAATTAGTCTGATACCTTAAATATAAAATTAAAGCTACTTAGGGCCTGTTCTGATTAATTGAATTGAACTGAACGGAACTGAACTGAACTTATTGGAGCTAAACTGAACTGAACTGAACTTATTGGAGCTTAACTGAACTGAATATTTTACGAGAGAAGGAAATTAAGAACTGAGCTGAACTAAACTGAACTTATTGGAGCTGAACTGAACTAAATATTTTATGAGAGAAGGAAATTAAGAACTGAACTGAATTGAACTGAACTGAATTGAATTAAACATATTGGAGCTGAACTGAAAATAAGCTGAAGAGAACAGGCCCTTAAGCTAGATATGACAGTGTATAAAACTATTTGTAGAATTGTGTAATTCTCCTAAGTCGGAGTATTTTCATTAATCGAATATATATAGAAGTGTTTACAAAACTTAATCCATGTATGAGAATACAATATTTCCTAATTATACAATGTATATCTTCACAGAATATATATGGAGACTATTTTGGGTTGTCGGCTGTCATGGTAGCACTTGGAATGAAACGCAGAAAGGTAAGGTATAGCTAGGCACAGGTCTAGGAAAGTTAGGGTTTGGAAATCAAGAGAGAGAAAAGAAAAACTTTAGGTGGCTCTGATACCATGTAGAATTGTGTAATAATTCTCCTTAGTTGGAGTATTCTCATTAATGAATATATATAGGAGTGTTTACAAAACCTAATCCATGAGAATAGTAACACAAAGTATATCTTTACAAAATATATTTGGAGAACATTAGCATATTCTCTATCACTATTATTGCTATCTAGGAACTCTAACCATTTGCTTAACCTTTTAGGATTTTAGTGGAGTTGGTCTCTGTACATAGGCCCCGTTCATTTCACCTTATTTTTGCTGAGCTGAAATTATTTTTACTGAACTGAAATTATTTTTGCTGAACTTAAATTAAATTATTTCTATTGAATTGAAATTAATTTTACTGAACTGAAATTATTTTTACTGATATTCTATTATATTTCTTTTAAGTTTACTGATTTTTGTTGAACTGAAATTATTTTTACTGAACTGAAATTATTTTTGATGAACTGAACTTATTTTTATTGAAGTGAAATATTTAACTGAATATTATTTTTTTAAGGTGAAGTGAACCGGGGTATAGTATCAAAAAGGATAACAAGAATGTAATGGGATTAAATATCATGATGAAAATGTAAAGAGCTGTAATTTGTTTGGGGGTATAAATTATAAATTATATAATATTTCAATATTATTATAGATAGATAATTTTTTTTTTAATTTTTTAAAAACAAACTAATTCATTAATAAAAAGTTATATGACATCTACAAATGAAATCTAAATTACCAAATATATAAAATTGAATCAAATTAGGGTTTTCTTCATTACAGCTACAATCGTTGAATAGGTCTTGCATTGTGGTACATCTCTTATAGTCTTACACACACACACACACACACACACACACACACATATATATCGCCAGAATATATATACGATCTTTTATGAGAGGCGGCCTAACAATTTGTTGTAGCCGTAAGGATAATTTTTATCTAATTCATTTGAACGTATTTGAAAATTTGACAACCGTTGCAATGTTGAACAAATCTTTACCAATATAATTATAATAGGGGAAAAAGGTGATTACCATTTTTTTTATAAACTCTGACACACACACACAAAACAAAAAAAAAAAAAAAAAAAAAAAAAAAAAAAAGGAGAGAGAGAGAGAACCTAAACAAGAACAAAAACTACTAAAAACTAACGACTCTACCATAGGAAAACATATAGATAGGTTATTAATTTAAGAAGCATGCTTCTTAAGCAATTGGTTACAAAATAAAATAAAAAGAAAAAGAAATTTGAAACCCCTTACCCCTTATATTCTTCATGGTTAGAAATTTGCCATGCATGTATGTCATCGGCAATTAATCAAAAAAGAAGCTGTTGGCATTATTGCGTAAGCTACTTGCACTTCGTCTATTTTTAATTTGAAAAGCTACATACATTTCTAGCCACAATCATGTATAATTATGATGCTAAGGATTAATTGGTAAACAAAATTAAAAAAAATATATATTTGTGGTTGAATTTTCTTATTTCTTTAACGTTTAATTTCCACCAAATGTTTGATTTGAGTTTTCCTTGAGTTATGGTTTGAAGCAATTTCAAGTTGTCATAATATCTATAGTTTAAAGCACTTACAACCCCTTAAATGTATGAGTGTATATACTTGGAACACAACTAGAGGTGATCTAGTTGACTGACTGAGTGACTAAAAAGATGCTTACCGACTTATAATTAACTTGGAAAGTTATTCTAAGGTTAAGAAAGGATTAATGTTATGAGCGTACTTGTTATTCAATTGATATAAAACATTATAGTTGTCATATTACAATCACTATAAAATATTCACTTATAACAAGGATAAAGTAGTAATTTCCTTCAAAAATACACTCCATATAATATAAAGTGGAGCATACCCGACCAGAGTTTACTCTTTTCTAGTTAAGCTTGATAAGGATTTAGTGTCCAAGCATGGCTCGAGTTTAGAAGAGCTTTGTAATTTTGCATGTGATGTTTGAGGTTTGTTTGCTAAGAATTTGGTTCCTTTGAGCTTGAGCTTATTAAACAAGCTCAAATAATGAAATAATCGAGTTTTTTTGATAATGAGCCTTGCAATTTATAATTCCAATCATTTTAATTTGTTTAGATGAAAGTAGGCAGCACCTAGCGAAGCAACACTTCTAAGTAGCTACTCGTAATACGGAATATATATAGACAAACTAATGTGATTTAAGCTAGAGTTCAAAATGAAGTAGTTAAACTTACTAATAAAAGGAGCACTGACTGCAACATTTGCTTTCATAGAATGAAATATTTTATGTACTCCTATGATATTTTAATTACTACATGACTATTGATTGATTTCCATTTTGTACATTTTTTGCCATTTAAGGGCTAGGGTTTTAAAGACTTTAGAAATTATTTCATAAATTAAAAATGTACTATACTTCCTCGTCTCACTTTACTTGCTTCATTTAAATTATACATGTTTAGTATAGCTAATAACTAATTGTTGATATATAGTTGGTAGCACTAATAATCGATTTGATTATCTGGTTTTATCAAATATTCTGGCTAACTGATAATTTGTATTTGTTGTGGTACTTAAAACATGTGAAATGAAAAATAAGGACATTGACAATGAGTAGGTAGGAATGTAAATTATAGTAACTTAAGGACAAAATTGCCATGTGGTAAAATTTAATTTGTCAATTTGGTAATCGAAAAAGCTCTATTTTTAACTTCTTAGTAGCATATTCAACTCACTCAGCTTGTTGCTTGAAAATTAAAAGCTCTTTTACTAAACAAGCAAAGTAGCTAGTTATGTAATAGGTGTTTTTTTTTTTTTTTTTTTTTTTTGGAAGGCAATAATGTAGTTGGTTTATGTAGTCAGCCTTCTAATTTGATCAAATTAGCTCATTTTTTTGTCAATACTCTCTTCACCAACATACCTCTCTTTTTGTAAAAACGTTTATGGTCAAGTGAGACAAATAAAGCAAGACTAAGAGATCGCAAGTACAAATTTATAAAGCAAGACTAAGAAATCGCAAGTACAAATTTGTAAATTTCAAACTGCCAGTTTGATGAGCTATACACAAGCTACAGGTGCACCGTACATTCATTGAAAATGGAAAATTAAAATGATTATAAACTTTGCCTTAGGTATATAAGTATATTCTAGATCGTACTCCACATAAATTATCTTTACAAAAATAGGCTAAAGAAAGGGAAATAATGGAAAAAAAAACTGTATATAGAGTTTTTGGTATGGATGAGAATGAACATCGAATGCATGGATAAAATTTAGTTTACAAACTTTATACAATGAATAGTATGTAATACTGAAATTAGGAAGTATGTTAATTAATACATAAGTTAGCTAAGTCAAGTATATGATTTAGTAGTTGAAAGAAATCACGTGTGTTCATCTTATAACCATAAAAGCTAAGCTATTGCATGCATGCACACCAAAGCTATTGCATATTCACGGGTGAAATTTATGCAAAGTCATTTTCTTTGTCACAGAAATAGTTTGGTAAATCAGTTATCAAAAAAAGTTAGTCAAAAAAACTAGTTAATTCTAAATGAACTTTGATGCTTTGGTCATTTGGTCCCTGATCTTTCAATCATTTTCTTATTTTAATTTTGTTGGTGCTTTTTTAGAAGGCTTGTTGGTATGAGGTGCGGCTGATGTTTGTTCCTCAAATATCTTTGTTTGTACTTGCATTTGAATCCACGCATATTATTAAAGTTTGATAACTTCTTAATAAAAGGATTAAAGGATATGATCAAGGATGTCAAATGGTGTATGAAATAGGAGGGCCATAAATTTTAGATTAAGGGTGTGCGTACGTGTATGAATTACGAGGGCCATAAATTTTAAATTAAGGGTGAGGGTACTATGTACGTGCACATGATGGATTATGTTGTTTCTTGTATACTTTATTTTTAAGACTTGGTTTAGATTAATTGATACAGAAGTTATATTACATCTATTATAAAATAATTTCAAAATCAATATAAATAATCTTCAAAGAACAACTCTTTGTTTTTGCGAATTATGTTTGATAGACTTGAATATTTAAGATTTCATCAATGACAAAAAACTTTGTATCATACTGAATTAGTAACCTAAATTGATTAAAACAAATTAGTTTGCCATTAAATGGCGACGTTCCCCCTTAGTACCTTACTCCTCTAGTAGCCACCTTTAACAGCCCCAACTTCCACCCATCCTTGCCATCACTATCTTAGTGGTCCTTTGGGATGTTACAGTGTTACACTCCCATTGTATTTGAAGTACATATGTATTTTCACTTCCTAGAAATTTAGTGATATTATCTAATTCATCATCTATCATAGTAATTTGGAATTTCCACTTAAAAAGTTTACATACCTAAGTGAGACTAGGTAATCAATAACTTCTCTTTGACTAGGTAATCAACTTCTCAAATTTTGCTTGAAAGTAAACATCTTTAGCAATATTTTCTTGTCAATAGAGGAATATGTTCATGTTGACCAAACAAGTTCTACAGTATTTAAATCCTAAGGAAGTAGATTACCCATGAATTAGAATGTCGTCAACCAAATACACCTTTTAAATTTCGACTAAAACAATTGAGAGACCCAATCCACCCTAACAAACTTATAGAAAATGCAATATGGTGGTGGTTGACAGACGAATTAATGCCTATGTAGGAAGTATGCGCATCATGGGGCTGGAGATGGGGCTAGGTCTCTTGATTGTTGGGGTCTAATTCTGTATTAGGGGAAGTCGATTAGTAGCCATTAGGGACTGCTGTCGATTACTGGCTGTTGGGGCTTGTTGGTGACTATATGTTGAGGGTTCGGTAGTGCTTGTATAGGTAGGTTGTGGTAGAGGTGCACCAGTGGCTTTGAAGTTGGTTGTTGATTTGATATGGTTGGATTCAGGGGTGACTTGTGTTTGAGGCTAGGGCAGAGTGATCATGGTGGCAACAGGTTGGTGATTCCCCAGAGGCAATGACAAGGGGAGCGGTGTTGGTAGGGTGGTCACTGGTCAGTTGGTTAATACAATTTACTATTTGATTAAGAAATATCAATGTTGAAATTAAAATTTGACATTTATTCAGTGAGACTTTAGTTATCATCATCAAGAGGAAAAAAGCAGAAAGAAAAGAATTCGTATTATATATAGAAATTTCCTGCAACACCAACCAGAAACTCTTCTCAAATTCCTACAGTAACCTGCAAGGCTACGATGCATCGCATTTGAATATGTTTTTAGCCACAAGAACACCTAAAACAACAAAAGCAAATGCGGAAAAAGCTCCTTGCCTAGAAAGCATGAATTCACTCCATGTTAAAGGCCGGGTGACTACATGCAATACGTTCTGAAATTGTTCTTTCAACTCATCTAGTGATCCAGTATTATCAATCACAATGTCCGCTTTGCTCCTCTTGGAATCCAGGGACATCTGAGCATTTATTTTGTTATTAGCTTCCTCATCGTTTATTCCATCTCTCGAAACCAATCTCTTTAGCTGTGTTTCGCGATCAACCCATACAGTGATGATAGGCTTAGTCCATTTGTCCATTTTGACCTCAAACAACAGTGGGACGTCAAGAACAATCACCTTGTGTCCCTTTAACCACAGCTTCAGTATTTCTTGGAGGATGCCAGAGGAAATATAAGGTGCCAAAAGCCTGTGGCATAATGCGCACAACATTAACATATCATACACGTGACTGTTAGCATGTTGCCGAAAGAAAATACTCTTTCTGAACATAAACTGATAAATTCAAACTTTAAACTCCCCTAGATTTGCCCCCTAACTAGAAACTAAGTCCTCAAAGCATGGGATTGCACCAGCCATAAAAAGTCAGACCCAGCAGTTGGATAGAAAATGGACATCCAATGAATGTCTATTGCTTTAAATACGTGAGGTATGGCAGCAAATGTCATAATCTCAACTTCCATATTGCTCATGCTAACATGCAATGATGAAAGAATTGCAAAGGAAAACTACTTTATCAGATTCTGCAGGAAGATTTACTCTACCGGTTAAGTAGTTGACGCTTATCAGGATTGGAGAATACTATACGTCCCAGCGCAGGTCTATCCACTTCTCCATCAGGTTGTAGAATGTCATCCCCAAATGCTTCCACAACCTTCTTCCATCCACCCGTGCCTTTCTTCAATGCATCCTGAAATGAGAAACAGGATCATAAATACTAGCATAAATTGTAATGATGTACAAATTCTTCAAAATGTAAGAACAACAAATTTGGTTTCAAGACAATTAATATCACGCTTGCTATCATTACTCCAGTACCACAATCAGGGCTCTCACCTGACAGGGTGGATGTCACTCATGATCTTACCCCAGCAATTACAGAGTGGTTGTTGCTACATTTTCCTAATAATAAAGACAATTTTTTCTTGAGTGTGTATGCTATCACAACAGAGCCCTCAATCTCTGACCACGAGCAAATTTTGAGATCAGAACCAAAAACTTGCAAAAGAAAAAAGTGGGAAGAAATTCTTCTATAGGCTATAGAAAGAGTTACTGAAAAACCATAATTTTTCATTAAGGGACAATTCATAAAATTATGTATATGAAGAATACAACAACAACAAAGCATTAGTCCAAAAGCATTATGTATATGAAGAATAAAAGAATAAAATAGAATGAGAAATAAGAAATGAAATGTCAAATAGTCTGTGCTGAAGCAAAGGAAAGTCTTCTTCATTCTCAGGTGGGTGTCTGTCCAACCAATTTATACAATAAATGGAAGGCTTTTACACTACCTAGAAATCTAAATCAAGTTCATTAATTGAAGCCTTTGCTTCGGAAAAGTACACAGAAAATGCTTAAATCCTCAAACTTAGCTTCAAAACAACTGTAACCCAATCATCCAAAGATGTAATGGCAATACCCGTATGAGGAGAGAGAAAATTTGGGGAAAAAAAAGACTAGTAAAAAGGCCTAAACAGTAGAAGTTGTGTGCTAATACCAGAGAATACTTCTTACATAAATGAATCATGTGGTAATAAAAAACAAATATTGTTAGCGTCCTTATCTGGTAAGACTAGAAAAATAGGAATCTCAAAGGAGGCAAGCAACCAACTATCCCTGAAGTTAAGCTTAAGCACTAAAGATAACACTGTTCTGCTATGTTAGCTGTCTAGAATTTTAGATGTTGAGACAAAAAGCCATTGTTTATGGTTGAAGATGTAAGAGTAAAATATTTTCCGCCAGCTTACAATATGTAGAAGCTGCTGCTCCTAAGCTAGCCTTCTTTTATTCATTCATTATTCAATTTCCCGCTCTAAAAGGTAGCTAACCAAACCTCTGAATCAATGAACCAGCAGCTACATAGCATAAAAAACAGAGGGCTCATCTTGGATTATGTTTAATATAAAGCGTACCTCATCACAAAAATTACAGAAAGGACCAAAGAAAAATCTAACACATTCCACTTCAGGCTACCAAACGTCACATGAGGAAAATGAGCACAGCACATTCCACTTCATGCAGTTTAATGTCACATAAGGGGAATTCATGCTACCTAATATCTTATAAAAGGATAACTCTTAACTAAATTTTAATTATAACCATTAGAAGACGTTCAAGACTTTTAAGTGTGACACTGATGACAATCAGTTTCATTACATTCCTGCTCATACAAAAAATGAAGCATCACCAAATATAAGATAGAAGCAAACAGAACTCCATCAAGATGCAGTCATGTAAAATCACTAGTACCTAATTTAGTACCTAACTTTAACCAACTCTTAAGAGTCATCCCAACCCTTACTCAATGGAAAATTACCAAAATCCAAAGAAAAATTTGATTAAATCAATTCTCAACATAATTTCCAAAGCCTTTTCTATACCATCTTCTCCACCAAGTAAAACATAAAAGCATTGAATCAACTCAGCCAGAGTAACACCAAAAAAATCAAATTAGACATCCAACAATTGATATTAATGATAACAATTAGGACTAAATAGGCGATGCATATTAAAAGTCAGTAACACAGTCATCCAAAATCAAAATCAATAAAAACCCCATGATCAAGAAAGAGAGGTAGAAGAAGAAAAATACCCGAGCAACCACATCAGCATCTACAACGGGAATGCCTTGAGCTTTGAAGAGGTTGGAAACAGTGCTCTTCCCAGATGCAATCCCACCTGTTAGTCCAACAATTCTCATCTCCTCTGTAGGGGACTAATTATGGAAGTGTACCAACTGCACCAAGAACAATTGACAGCCAGTAAGATAGTCATTGTTTGGACATGCCACTTTCCCGGCAATGTTCTTCAACAGATTTCACTTCTGATCATATAACTATTATTGAGTGAGACTTCAACTGATTATGGTTTTGTAATACACATAATTGTTTAATATAAGAAACTCGAAGAAGTGGTATGTCAAATTAGATCCTGCTAATTTGACAACTTTCACAGAAGTTCATATTTCAAATGAAGTCTCCAACACTAGTTCTTAACCTAAATAAATACAATTGCCTATCTGTTTTACAGCAAAGTTCATATAAAGTTGCCAGTATAAAAAAAATACAGATTTAGGTATATGAGTAAAGCAAAATACAGTTCGACAGTCAGTTCCAACCTGGAAGGTTAAATCATGAAGGATCAATCACAAGTGAATAGTTCAGCCAAATTTAGAGTGAGTACTAATATAAATAGCAACAAAAAGTCAAAAAATAATCAAAATTCTCATTTTTAAGGAAAATCCCGAAGCAAAATTTTGGCAAAAATCATATAAGCAAATTCATTATCCTTCAATGTTATGGACTGGGTCAATAGCCCAAGTCAACCACCCTTATTGGTGTACACGAGGTGCGAAAAAGGGAGCAACAAGGGGCAACAACAAAGAGCGCAGCAGGGGGCATTCTATGCAACAAGACAAGTTCAATTAAGAAGGAATTAATGAAGGAAAGCTACCAGCTTCAACAATGTCTGCTTATGGTTTTTCTAAATTAGTAAAGAAGTCACATGTATTCACCTTAGGGTTAACCTTAGTCATTAGAAGTCTTGAGTATAAATATTGTAGTATGTTTTAACAGTAGGATCATCCAGAAAATTGAGTGAACTCTTGTGAGATTAGTAGCCTAAAGCTATACTTATCCCTCTTAGTTTGTAATCCGAATCTTAATCAATTAATACTCAAGCTTTTGCCTTCAAATTATATGCATTTAGCTTAATTAGTGTGAGTGAAATCTGATACATAACATTCAATCAAAATTTGGGGAAATCAAACCTTAGCTCTCTAGCTTCAACAAAAAAAAAAAAAAAAAAAAAAAAAAAAAAAAAAAAAAAAAAGATTTTGAATTATATTTCGAATTCATTTAATATACTTAGCTACCTTAAATAAGTAGAGGGACAACGTCAATTTCTTGGCTAATTTCTACACAAGCAAAGAATGGTGAAGCCTTTGGTTGTGATGTTGGAACTCCGAAAAAGAGGGATTAGATTTGAGATAGGAGAGAGAAAGAGAGAAATTGGATTTGAGATAAGTGGGAAAGAAAGAGCAATTGTGTTAATGTATCATCGTAGACGTTATGTGATTCAAGAAAAACAGCACATAAATAAGAACAGAAAGAGCTTGGAGACTTTCGAATTACGGAGTGTACTTGTAGCTTATAAATTGTCATTTTGAATCATTATTATTTTTGGGCTTTTAAACTACATGGGCCAATTTCATGACATATTCTTGATTATCCAAAAATTAGATTTCATATTTTCATCCACACTTTACATTTGAAATGAAAAAATGCTATCAAGCAAGCCATTAGGTTCTTTTTTTAATTTATGTGATTTTTAAAATTATTATCATAATTTTATTTTTATTTTTTTTGCTTTTGTAATTCTTGTTCATAGTGGCAGTACAAATTGCATAATGCACCTGATCTTTAAGATGGAAACCATTCCCTTCATTCCTGTTAGTTTGTCTTATTTGACTTATTGTACAGTTTTTGAAACACAAATTTGATCATTGATATCTTCAATCTTGTATCATAAGAAATTATAAAAAGTTGATGCACCCACCATCTAGCGTTAGTTGCAACGCTGTGACCGGCAAATTATTTAAGCCACTATTACTGACTTTACATTTTTAGGTGGTTAACTCTGTTAAAATCTCTTAATCTCTCTAAATTACAAATATCTACAGTAAGCACAAATTGCACATTCTGAATCACGCTCACAGGTATTCTTCCCCAAACAGCACCACACACCACACACCACTAGACAAAACCAGGTTTTTCAGAGACATGCTTAATTGGTTCATGCTCAAACACAAATACATTTGCAAAAACCCACAAATACACATCTGCACAGACACACACAAGCACAACACAAAGCATACAGCTGCCTACCAGCAAAACACGTGTTACCAAAATATTTCCCCCATAAAACACATGCATAGCAGCAACTTGATTACAATTTAGCACAAGTTTTCAAGATGAAAATAATACCCAAGAATGAAACACATTTAGTTGATACTTGATAGTAATAGATTACGCCCAAGAATGACCTCAACCAAAATATTAAACTATAATCATGTATCAAAAACAATAATACGGAGTATATAGCAAGCTAATACAAATATACAACGCCATTTATTCTGTTTTAAGTAAGTCTAGAATGCTCAATAAATATATACTTATAATCATGTGCCAAAGACATATTTTATACTCAAAGGTCTCAAATCCACTTACAACAAGAGAAAAATAAACTAACTATTATGATAGAAAATTAGTCCAGTTCACTCACTATTATAATTGAGGTTACAGCAAGAGATAAAACAAATTCTATACTCTGCTAGAGCCCCTAATCTGCAATATTATCATAAATAAGAAGCACAAATAAATGTTTCGAATCAAAATGGAAATTACATTTAAAAAAAAAAATAAAAAATAAAAAAATCGAACAGAATATCAAAAATTCAACCAAAAAGAATTAAAGTACATACCTAGAAAACCCAAGCAAAGAGAAAAGAAGATGTTGCAGTATGTCTGGGTAGCCACAAGCCTACAATCATGGACAAAAAAGCCAAGACAGAAAAGTGAAATCAACTAGTCAAACTTAAACCAGAAATTAGATAATAATACAAGTCCTAGATTCAATCAAAAAAATAATTGGAGAGAAATCTTGATCCTCAGTCGATAATAAATAAGTTCATTTTCATTAAGGATAAAGATCAATGTCATTTCAAGTAAAGTACAACATATTACCACAAATACCATGTGCATGGTACATTGGTACACCGTAAAACATCACATAACGAGTGCATTCCATAGTTACCTTGTGAATCTTACCAGTTAAACCCATATAGTACTATCCACCTCCATGGCCAAGGTCATTTATCAATACTACTAATGAACCAAGCTTCTTATTGACACCTAAAAAAGTATTTCCAGCAACACTCGCTTCCCTCCTTGCTGCCCCTGACCAGTCAGCAGCAAACAATACAGCCCCTGCTTCTATCTCCCTTGCCTCACAACCCTTGCACTCCTCCCTCTCTGCCAGTCAACCCACAGCAGCCCAGACACCAAGAGCTGCACCCTTACCTCCATCTCCCTTGCCTAATCATAACACAACAATAGCAGCCCTCTCTGACCTCTACACCACAGTCACATTGCACTCCCTTGCTGTCCAATGCATCCAACAGGCCAGCATCAACACTTCCCAAGAATCTCCCTCAAACCCAACAACCACTGCACTCCCTCCTTGCTGCCCAACAAAACACATGCCAACAGCCACGCACCTTCACTGCATTCCAGTGGCGGATCAAGGATTCGGGGAATGGGGGTACGAACTCAATTAAAAAAATAATAAAGTATTTCAATAGAAAACAAAATTTAGTACCAAAAAAAAAAAAAACATAATTTGTACTCCCTCCGTTTCATAATGTTAGTCCCATTTAGAATTTTTTAACTCTTAAAAATTAGAGGGAATATTCTAAATTTCTCTCTATATATAATAACAAACATAGTCATATGAGATATAGTTTTATTTGTCTCGATGAGTACTTTATTAATATCTAATTTTTATAATTTTTTCTGGTGTGAGATTAAAGATATTTGCAATCAAAAATTTGCATCGATATACGTAAATGGGACTAACATTATGAAACGGAGGGAGTATTACAAATAATGAAGAGAGCAAGATTTTCACATTAAATTTTACAAATACAGACGACAAGTTTTCATAATTTGAATGCGAATAGTTACATCATCATCACTAACTTGCAAAAACAAGTCCATCTCAATAAATGTAATTAAACAATCATTCATAAATTGGTCACTAATGCTATTCCGCAATTTTTTTTCACAATAGTCATCGAGGAGAAAACTCTTTCCATAGTTGCGGTTCCAAGCACAAGAATTTTGGCATGAATTAAAACCCATAATTTGTATTCTAAACTTTTGTTTTTCATCTTCCAATTTTAGTACATAAAATCGAAATACATAATTAGTCTAAATCAAATAGCCAATATCAATTACACAAAACAATTCGTATAAAATTTGGGCATGAATTGCATATAAAATTAGTCAATTAGACAAAGTATTTAACTTATTTTAACAATTCATCAATCATCTATTCATCACTATATACATTACAATCAGCCAATCTGTTCAGCAGTAAGCTAAAAAAAGTACGGATGAATCTACAAATGATCTAAGTTTTATCCAACGACTAATTCAACTATTAAAATTGAAAAAATTAAAACTAATTCAACAAATCAAGAGTCAACCAACTACATATTCAATTAAACTAACATTTTATCAAGTAACAACTAAACAATATTATAATTCATAAAAAAAAAAAAAAAAGCTGGAACGTTGAACAAATTAGAATGAAAAGTGAAAAATTGAAAGAAGTAAAGAACCGAGTTACCGAGAGTTCTGAGTTCGAGACACTGAGTATTCGTCGCCGGTCGGTGGGAGTGTGAGAGTGTGGCTCGTGGGATGATGCTGCTGCCGCCAGCCACCGTGCAGGTCTGCCGGGAGTCGGAGCAGAGGAGCAAAGCCGATGAAATTCAGATGTAGTTTCTCTTTGGGGGGACTTGAGGAATCAAAATAGTAAATGAGGAGAGAGCGTAAATTTAGAATTTTTTTTTTTTCGCAAATTTGTCAAAAAAAAAAAAAAAAATTAAAAAGCTTTTTGGGAAAAGAAAACCTAATGTTAAATTTTTTTTAATTGAAGGCAATATAGGGCCTCTTCTCTTCAGTTAAATTTAAGTTCAATTCACTTTTTAATTTTTTCTCTCTTAAACAGTTCAGTTTGTAAATTAAAACAGGCTCATAGTACCTTTAATTCACTTCATTACCCTCTAATCTCTTCTATTTACTATTAACCAAAGCCACACCGTGTGGCCAACATAGAGGTGATCAACATTGACTCAGTTCGAGAGTAAGGCGAGTTTGGACAAGCCTTAACACGCATTTTTTATTTTAAATTCCAAACCCGGTCCGACAAATCCGTTACTATTTTGTGGGTTTGGGCACAAGATATGATGTTAATGCCTAATCCAACTCGACTTTTTTTATCACCTATAGGCCAGCCACATATGAAAATTTGTCTAATAATAATAATAGTAATAAAGTCTAGTAAGTTTTAATAAGTTCAATCAGGTCTAAGGGTCTGTTCTCTTCAACTTATTTTCAGTTTGGTTTAGTTCTATTCAGCTCCAATTAGTTCAATTCAGTTCCTAATTTCATTCTCTCATAAAATATTCAGTTCAGTTCAGCTCCAATCACTTCAGTTCAGTAAATCAGTACAGACTCTAATAAGTTTCAATGAGGTCAAATATGTTCAATAAGATCTAATATGTTCAATTAGGTTTCGATAAATTCTGGATCAAACGCACCATTAAAAGATTAACTCAAGTATCTGTGACCACTAACCAAAGCCGGGAAACCCAAATACCCTGTTTTCACAAGTCAGGTCACTCACTTCCTTCAAATAAAATATTCCGTACTTCGTATTTGGTTAATAAAAAAATAAATTACCTTTTTTTTGTTTGAGGGCTAAAAGAATAAATTACCTAAGCAAAATGAAAGTTGACATAAACGTAATTTAACTAGGAGTAATTTCTCTTTAAAAAAAAAAAAAAAAAACAAAAAAAACTAGGAGTAAATTTTTTTTTTTTTGGGAACTAGGAGTAAATTTATCCATCACAAATCACAATAATACTCCTCATAATAAGTACGAGTAGTTTGTCTGTTGTCAGCAAAATCTGTATACAATTGATTGAAGCACATCACCTCTCTCCGACTCTCCCCTCATCTCAACCTTCTGTAAGTCTCCTCTCTCTCTTCATCGCAAGATCTTTACTTTCTTCTACTCTGATCATCAAAGTTCGTCGCTTTTTCCCCACATTTTTTTGTTGACACTTTTTAACAGTATTATTAGATCACCCATCTTTCAATTTTCCCAGAATTCATCTACGATTAAACTATATAGTTTTGATTATACCCAGATCTTTGTGATTTATATGTTCGCTCCTTTAATTTCTGTTGTTAATTTTCTTCGAATTTGTGGCCTTGACTTGATTTGTGGATCTTAATTGATTTTAATTTTTGATTGAATTTCGGGATTTTAATTTCTTAACCCTAGGTTTTTGTTTGATTGTGTGGTAGAAATTGGGGATTTTTAATGAAATCTCTGGTGTTAAATTATACTTGTAGTATTATCTGTGATTCGTATTGGGTTTAAGATCGCATTGATGAATATTAATTTTAGTTGAATGTACTTTTGGTTCCCAATTTTGTTCATTGAATTTCATGGTTTTAGAGTTTTAGCTATGATAATTTAGCGAATTCTTATCTCGATTTTATGGGGTTTTGAATTGACTTCTTTATATTGATCCTGAATCACTCAATTTGATTGTGCTGCTATCTTACGTTTTGCTTTATTAATCTATAAAATTGATTTGGTATTATCTTTTTGCTTCATTTTACTGCTTGAAAGATTGATAATTTGCTAGTTGAGGTCGTAATTATTTTGATTATTTTCATTTCGTGTTGATTTTGGATGAAGTATACATCAGTTTGAATATTTATCAGTCGTGGATTGGGGTTTCTTAAAAGCAAATAGTTTGGTCTGATCTGCAACTTTTTCACTGAGGTGGTAACATTAGACATTTACGTTGGTTCTAAATTTTTGTCTGTCAAGTTACACGTTCCGTTAGTGTACATTTTAACAGCATGGATCTTTTAGCTTACCTCTAAAGAAGCTGTAAAGTATCAATAAGATTAGAGGAAAGCTGTCTATTTTTGATGGGAGAGTAATGTGGTCGTGGATATTACTTTTAGCATAGTTTTGATGATCTCTCTGCCACTTTGTATCAAAATTACCCTGCTAGAGGATTTAATGTTCGCCGGTAATTGCTGAGAGCTTTTTCTCCCAAAAAATAATAAATATTGCTGAGAGCTTATGGAAGGATGTTTCATCTGTTTTTGTGGGTGTTCTTGGAACATTAAATAATTTTTGTGATGCAAAATATTAAGTTATTGAATTAGCAGATGGCATCTATATCCTTAAGCATTATTAAAGAGGGGGAAGATCCTTTAGGCAATTAGAGTTTCCTGTGATATTCATATATTTTGTACACATATATTTTATTTACTTTTGAGATCGATTGTCAAGTGGTCTTGAGGATGTTTTCTGTGATTTTCTTTAGGACATTCTTGTATAATAAATTTCTTTCGATTTTCTTAGTAGTTCCTGAAAACTCCATGCTGACAAATGATCTTAAGTTGTGAACTTTTGTTTGGTTTTTTTTTTTTTTTTTTTCTGTACTTGGTCATATGCAAGTAAACTTGATGGCCAGTAGTGATATCTGATTATGAAAGTAAATACTGACCTTTCTGGAGGGGGAGTTTAATTATGAAAAAGAGTATCTTTTTCCATGTTACGGAGTAATGTTATTGGTCCACTCTTGTTCTTCGTCTTTGTAAAGTCACCACCAGACATGAATCCTGATGCATATGGATACTTGCTGGGTAGTTGTGAGGAACCTGTCTGATACATTGTTACTTGAAGTATCTGGTTTCTATGATACCTACCCAATGCTATTTCTCCGCATAATTATATTTTTGGTAGTCTTTCAGGACGTGTCATCCTTCACAGTAAGTATGGAAGCAAGCAGACCCCAAAATGGAATTCAACTTTTGCTGTCTGCAGAGCAAGAAGCCCAACACATTGTTAACACAGCCAAAAATGGTATGCTTGCAATTTTCATCTGTGGATGTTGTTTGTATGTACTACATGTTGGTTTTAAAATGTGTGTCATGTACATTAACGGGAATTACTGTCACCATGGTCACATCTATTTGTATAAATTGTCTGAAGCATTTCTTTCCTCCATATGGAGCATTAGAAGCTTATGTTTGTGGCAATCACAATTCCAAGTAATTGTTGTGTATAAAACAGTTGTTTAAAGTTAACTTGCTTTAAAAAGCATCCCATAATATATTATATATATATATATATATATATATATATATATATATATATATATATATATAGGGTGCATTTTACATCTTGATTATCTGTAACAACTATTACCTAATAGTGTGCTCTTAGTATATGTTCGACACTTCTTAGTTATATGTGACATTATGAACTATTATTATGGGAATTATTAAGATTTCTAAGCCAAAAGATGGATTGTAAGTTCCCATTCTCCGTAGAAATTTGGAGGATGGAAATGTGTATTAGTACTTTTTACCTGAAAGGCTTAAAATATGTATGGTAACGCCTATAAGCTGGCCAATAAATTCAGCTTTCTTGTCTGTTTTTAATGCATTTGGTTTTGACTTCATTTTATTGCCATTTTTTGTTTTTGTTTTACAGCCAAGATGGCTAGACTAAGACAAGCAAAGGAAGAGGCTGAGAAAGAAATTGCTGAGTTTCGTGCACAAATGGAAGCCGAATACCAGAGAAAACTGGCGGAGGTCAGATTGATATAATTCTACTATTTACTGAATTTTCTTGATTAATCAAATGCATGCACCCATCACCTGAATTACATCCATGAAAGGTTCTAGAATTATTGTTTTCTGGACAATAGTCTGCTTAAGTTATTAAATTACTGTTTTCTTCTGTATTTATGTCTCTTATTCTTCTTAGGGCTTCCTTTGAGGTTAAGGGCAAAGATACATCAATTAATCAAAGCCTTAACCCCATAAGGGCAAAGATATGTAGAAAGCTATATTTTAATAGTTCTCTTCCAGTGCCCCTTTCCCCTTATCTCATGGGCGTGTTGGCCTTTTTGCATGAGATAATATATTAATGCTATGGCTATTGGACTTGTATACAAGCCAGTAGGTTCAACATCTCCTATAGCAATTTTTTGTTTTTTAAGCACTATTTTGAGTTGTCTAGACTCTAGATAAAGTTGCCTTGTTTCTTAAAAATTGTGTTCCCTCTACAGAGTAGCGGCGACTCAGGTGCTAATGTGAAGCGTCTTGAAAAAGAAACTGATGCTAAAATCGAACAGCTGAAGGCACAGTCTTCCAGTATATCTCCCGAAGTTGTTCAGATGCTGCTCAAGTATGTCACAACTGTGAAGAACTGATTTTTTTTTCTAAGAACTTTTAGATGGGTTTTAGTGCCCTGCGAAATTTCTTTTCTTGGTTTCCATCTTTGGTGGAACGCCTCCTCCGCATGAGACATTGAGATGGTTGGTTCCATTTTGTAATTGATTGTATTTTTTTTCTCGAGTACTGGATTGCCTCATTTCTGTGTAAAATTGCTAGTCACATATTTGTTGAACGGATAAATTCTTATTTGAAATAAATGCCTGGAATCGAGATGATGCTTTAGTTTATTTGAGGCTCTTATGAGTTCTGCTCATGCTCTTTCTGTTGCATATTTATATTGCTTTGTCGTAGATCGTGGTCAAACTTCCAGTGCTGCATTTGTGAAATGGTTATTAACATATAGATGATCGTTTGGCTATACGCAAGTTACGGAGTATATATACTACCTCTGTTAAATGTTATGTGCAACTTTAGAATATTTTATACTAGGTTATCCTCGTGCGATGCATGGTTAGAATTAATTTTTTTGTAACTTATGTTCTTTTGCATTAATTACATTGTAATAAAAATTAGAATCAGATTATATAAAAACAATTTACAATTAAGGATAAATATGAACCACATTATTTACAACTAATAATTGAAATAGTTGAAAGAAAATTATTTAAGGATGCATATTAATGAAATATGAAGAAAAAAAATACACAGTATACAATTAGAACCAATGTCATCAAAATTATTATTTTAGCTTCCAACAATTAACAGCTTTGTATAGTAGTTAAAAGCATCTATTTGATTTTTTAGTCATAATTCATAAAACAATTTTCAAAGCAATAATAGAATAGTTTAGCTTTAAAAAAAAAATAAAAAATGAAGATGATGTCATAAAGCATTTAGGCGGGAAAGTTTTTTATGAGAAAACGATATGTGCATAATTTTGGAGAAAAATGATGTCAGCATGTTTTGTTTTAATATTAGTTAATAGATCTCACAAATAATATACCAAATTTGCACATAATATTTAACGGAGGAGGTAGTATATTTTTTTTGAATTCGCAATATTTATGGAGATTATATTTCTACAAGGTGCCTAAAGTATATATACATACTATGCATTTGGATGCCAACCAAACAACGACGACTCTACGAAGTATCACGTATTGTGTATTAAATTTTACTTTTTAATTTTTCGTTTTCTTAGTCTATACGGAGTATTGTGTTATAGCCTTATATGATGCTACACCTATTGAGTGGGTGATTAACTTGTTTATAATAGACGACAGCAACATCTAAAATTTTAATTTGAGTTAATCAACACTTTGTTGGTATCATTGTTGCTTATAAATTTACTTCATGATTCACGTGTGTTTATTTATTTATATTTAATAGCTAAACAGTACTCCAAGTTTTAGTTTCTGATCAATATTGTGCCACGTTAAGTACAATCATTGTATAATTATTAATTAACAATTTAACAATGATAAAATGATAACTCCAAGTTTCCAACCTCAGCCGTGTATCTAACTTATTGATCCTGACATTTTTTTAATATTTGCAACACACCTCTTTCATATAATATTATTTGAAGTTTTTATTAGAAGAAGGTAATGAAATAATGAATTAAAACGAGATGGGTGTGATGGAGATCGTACCCACCTGCCGTACATAATCATGGATTTTATATTGTAGACAACTAAAGTGAAGAACCTAAATGCTACTTTAATACTACCTTCGTGTTTTTTAGTTGACATGTTTTGACTTTACCACTATTCATACATTCTTCTTTAATCATGTTTTATGCTTTATAAGTAATGAAAAATATAGTCATGTGAAATTTTGTTATATTCGTTACAATATATATTTTATAATATCAACTTTTTATAATTTTTTTTATCGATAATTAAAGATATTAATATTTGAGTTTGCGTATTGACAAATGTGACTAAAGAAACGTGTTAAAAAAAAAACGGAGAAAGTAAGTCATAGGCCACAACTCCATAGCCAAATAGGCAAATATAGCAGGGCGAAGGTTTTACTTGGGATGACACTCATGAGTCATGAGTTCATGACATACCACAAGGCTAGTGGGCTGAGTTTGGCCAAGACTCGGCATGACATGGAATGTGGGCCTACGACATTTGGTCCAGCAAGACACAACTATGCTACATACTACATACTCGGTAGAACGTAAATACGAATCGGGTGGTCATCTCATATTCTAAAATTTCTGTTCCGTTCGTCTATTATTTTTCACCATTTGACACAGAGAAACTGGGTCTATGATTCTAAAAAAAAAGGGGGAAGAGGGAGTAACTGAGATTTCCAATTCTTGACAAGTAAAGAGATAGAGAGACTAAATATTTCCATATATAAATGACACATTTTAATTAGTGATATCAATAGGGCGGGGCAGATGTTGGCCTTTCCATCCCCATCTCCACCTAACATTTTCATCTCCATCCCTGCGGTGAGTCCAAAATTCATCCACATCCTTATCTCGACGGGTATAATTCCAAAGTCATCCTCGTTTTGGATATCTAAGATCCACCCCCACCAAAGATTCGCCTAATACCTACCCAAGACCCGCCTAATCTCCGCCTCTCAAATACACAATTCTACATAATTAATTTAGATTACGATAAAAAAAAAATCATTCTTAATATTACACACTTTTTTGTTTTATAATATATAATTAATATTTTATTTTACAAAATTGTTTTATAAAATAGTATAAACGCATATAATTTTGTTTTTAAAAATAGATAGGTATTGGTATGAGGTGGGGATGGGGATGGGGCGGGTACGAAGTGGGGTGGGGCAGGGTGGGTACAACCTAAAATCCACCCCCGCTCCATCACCCATGGCGGGTATGACTTTTTTTCCTCATCCTTGCCCCACTACCCACCAAATCGAGACCTATCCCCACCCCAAGCGGATCTCTTACTTGACCCGCCCTACTGACATCCCTAATTTTGATCAAATATTAGGTAAATTAATTTTTCTTATTTAATGTGATAAATTCTGCTTTCACTGTTTTATTTGTTTGCCCCATTGTACTTTTGGGGGTCTGTCACAAAAAATTTTGACTTCAAATCCTCATCAATTTATAAGAAAATATAATTATGTGGGATTTTGTTAGATTTTACAATGTATACTTAAGAAATTTAATTTTTATTTAATAATTTTTGCACGTATTTATGTTTTAAAAACCATGAAAAGTCAAATGGGACAAACAAAAAAAAACAGAGGAAGTAGTAGGATATCTATTACTTTAGTTAGTGGATAGTAGAGTATTATAATCCCTCCCCGTGCAATGTCTTTGTTTGACTTTGACACTATTTACATGTACCACTTTGATCAATGTTTTCGCTTTATGCATAAGATTAATTATAGCCATGTGAATACTTGTTAAAATCTTCTCGATACCCATAGTTTACAAATATCTATTTATAATTTATACTTAAAAATAATTAAAGATATTATCAATCAAAGTTCCGCATTAAATGACAAGTGTACTGGTCAACAAGGGCACTTAAAAGAATTAAAGAGAGTATTTAATTAAGTAGAATAAAAAGTGTATTAAAAGAAATATTTCCTTTATTTTCTGTTATTTGTATCACACCTTCAGAGCGCACTTACATTTTAAGAGTTGATGAGAGTAGCTTAAGTAAACCAGTGAATTTATCAAAATAATCCTAACCCTAATAATAATAATAGTAATAGAGAAGAGTTAGGTACTGCATGTATATCATTTTGTTTAATTTATCCGTTATCTCTTTCTTAAAGTGTGTACCATAAAAGCGTGTTGCATATTAAAGAATTAAGAGGAAATATTAAAAATTAAGTGAATTCATGTCATATATGAAAAAAAGAGAAATATGTCAACAAATAAAGATAAATTTATAAGAAAAATGCGTCAAGTAGTAGGGAGAGAGGGATAACGAGATTATATCAATATTCAATACTACTTGGAGAAGTTTGGCTACTCAACTTCAAAATCAAAATAATGTAATGCAATTATTGTACTTTTTTCTATCACACACAAATTTAATTATCATGGAAATAATTTGCATTTATATTTTAAAATTTAAATTAATATACAATTAATTGGTCCCTAATGAGGAAAAGGGTCACATAATTTAATTGAAATTAAAAGAGACCATATTTATTAATTTCTGTCGGACAAAAGGTGGGAGAACCTTGATTAAGATTTAATCCCATAAAATTGTCCACCCAACCTGTTTCCACTATGATATAAGTGGATCATCCACATCCTATTAGGAGTAGAACCTAGTCTACTCAACTATTAATTTTGGATTTAACAATGATTAATTTTATGTATTCCTAATAGTATTATATACACTAAACCCCAAAGCAAGGAGATCTTTAGAATCTGTTAAGTATAAAGATAAATCTACTTTAATTGCCGTTGTTGAGCTTAAATTTATGCATAAAGATTGATCACTTCAATTGTGTTTTTCATAACTTCCAAGGAAATACTTAAGAGTGAAGTACATTATGTAAGATAATCATGAGGATAAGGGAGAATCTAATAACCCAATAACCCAATCTAGGACATTTCATTTTTTAATTATCCATTTTCTTTCGTTTATTCATTATGCTCGTAAATCAGTGAGAATTTGGTGGCTCAATCACTCAAGAATAAAAAAATAATTTTTTTTGTCATTATTTTGTTGTAATGTGAATTGTTTAATTATATTATAATAGACATTATTGTTGATTTTTGTTCAAAAACAAGACATAATTGTTGATTTTGAAGTTTGGATAAATAGTAAAATATACCCTATTTATTTTTAAGCATTATGATTTCGACTTTTGTTATTAATAGGGCAGATAACATGTGCGATGAGCGCATCATAACTAGTCAAATTCGAGGAGTTTTTTCAGTTTGGCCTTAAATTATAAATTGGTTGTTGATAACATTAATGAGAGAATGTATCAATTTAGTAGTCAAAACAAATGAAAAAGGGTTCTCAAATGAGCAAATGAAACAATTTTTTTTTTAATTAATCGATATTACTTATATAATGAATTGGAATCACTCATATAGACAAAATAAGTTTACACTTATTAATAAATATGATTACTCATATGAATAAATAAGGAATACCAATTACTCTTATATATACTCATATAGTCATATAGCTAACCTCACACAACACTTGTTGCTAATTAACCTATCTTATGCTAGTTAGACTAGACCTGGTTATTAGGTAGGGTAGCCAAATGATAATAGAGTCAAGGCCAAGTTTAAAGGGTATTTAATGGACAGAGTCTTGACTGGATAGTAACTTATAGGATAGGATCAATATAGGGCTAAAATATTTGTCCAATTTAATAGATAAAAAAGGTAGATAATGTAAAAACAATTACATGGAAGTATATATTTTCGTATTCATATATACTTAATCATAACTTTGTCCAATATTTATTTTAATTAATTGTTTGTTGGTCTGTCCATTATTGACCTGTGACCCACATTAGCCCGACCCACTAGTAATCCTACAACGCTACAATTACCCTGTAACAACCTTGACCCAACCCGCACAATAACCAGGTCTATGGCAGACTTGTATGTCTTCTTGAGCTATAACATATATATAATAATAAAAATAAAATAAAATAAATCGGGGAGAGTATCTAAGATGTCAAGAAAATTCATTGTTTAGAAACTAGAAAATTCATTTCAAGATGCAGTTTGGAGATTCTTATGACGATTGGGGTTTTACTATTATTTCGGACCCTATGCCCCCACACGTGAGGGTGTGTGTTGAGATGTTACATCAAAAGATTTAGGCAACGTACGCTCTTTTGTACCAAGTCTTGATCCTTTCCCTTCAACTCTTCAATGGCTTCAACTACTACGCATAGTTATTATAAATGTTAAATTTGCATTATTTGATTTGAATTTCTTTTTTCATCTGATTTATCAAAATTCTTAAGAAAACAAGCATTAAAGTAGAAAATATTGTGAGATTTTAGATTATATTTGATCCAAGTTGAATTGGTTTAATCATTTATGATAAGCACTTATTTCGTATCTGCTTATATATAAAGGATGCGTTGAATATAAGTTTACTTGATTTGTCATATGACATTAATCTGATTAAAGAACAACGGTGATATGAAATTTATCTTTACAATGCATGATAAAACTAATACAACAGACAATGAAGATCTTAATTCCCTAACCCCAATCCAATTTCTAAATGAGGAAGATCCATGATTGTGTTCACACTCCATAGGAAACTTGTATTTACAAAAGAAACATTTTCATCATAAATTATAATTCACACCTACATTCCGTTATTATATTTGTAACATCATTTTTTAATCAACATAATTAATGTAAGCATATTGCAACATCGATGTATTATATTACAATAGAAAAACACAATTAAGGGTGCATTTTATTTACTTAAAATTCAATTATTTAAAATTTTTATTTCCCCTTTTGATTTTAACATAGTTTTATTGATTAACATTAAAAAGCACTTGATTGGTTTCGAACACTAGACCTTGAGGATTCAAGATCTAACTGTTTACCATCTTATCTAATAATAATTCATGTCATCTATACAAATAAATATAACTATAATGACACGCACCAATTAAAATGAAAACGAGATAACCAGTTTGAAAAAAAATTAAGAGGAATAAAATCAACATTTCTCAAACAATAGAGTATTAAAAATTGCTTTCTATACTCTTTGTTAATTAGTAACATTATGTTTAACATTTATGCATAACATACATAATAGATGATAATATATTTCATAGAGAAACAATTTAATCAAAGTGGTAACCCGGTGCAACGCCCGATCCGCACACTAATTTATTACTAAACCAACAAACTCATTACACATATAGTCCTTGGCTTCCACTTGGTCCAATAACTAATATTGTTCTTAAAGGCATTTAATTTAACATTTTATAGTTTGACTATTAGAAGCAAGTTTTCCAATTGATATTATATATATTCCGTCCAATTCAATATATTTGATTTTTTATTTTGCAAGTTTTATTTTGTGGGGAAAATAAAAAATTAAGGGACAAGATCTACATTTAATATTGTCTCAAAATTTCTTGGAACAATACGCTTCCTAAACAACATCATACGATTAAGATCTTAATTATATTCTTCAATAATCTAGTGACCTATACACAATCAATCAATGTAAATCACATTATTTTTACACGTAATTAGATTTTTAATTATTAGTGTAGTAATGGTCAACAATAATCCAGGACACGTAGTCACCTCTACAAAAACTTGTACACAAGGATCTTCCCTTTCTCCCACCAATTATTGATTTCAATTAATATTATTTTAGAAAATGAAACACTCAAAACCCACAAGGTTACATACGTGCCCCCACCAACCACCTTCAACTATATTATATACTTTAATTAGTGATTTAACATTATATTGTAAGTCTAATCATAGGAATAGCTATTTTCCTTAACCAATGAACCACCCAAAAAATTAAATAAGAAAAAGTATGCATGCATGTAAAAGTATTGATTAATTCCCCCCTATATATATATATATATGACTCTCTCCTTAATTCCTCTCACCACCAAAACCAAATTCTCCTTCTCTCTCTAAAAAAATATTAAATAAAAAAAAAATTGAAGAAAAAATGGAGCAAAATGTGCAAGTTGTTGGAAAAAAACTATGGCACATAGTGAGAGTGGCCTTTTTCATAGTGAGGAAAAACATGAGCAAAAGAAAGCTTCTCTTAGACCTAAAATACTTAGCCATGAAACGCCCAAAACTCACTGGAAAGTCACTCGTGAAAAAGCTGACCCACCACAACCATAACCACCACCGCCATAGTGGTGCATATGAGTTTAGTTGTAGTAACACCCCAAACCATCCGTTTCAATTTAACCACAAAAATAAAGACTACACTAAATTTCCTATTTATGAGGAGGTTGAGGGATGTGAAATACAAGCCGTCAACAAAGTGATTGAAATGATGATTAATTCAAATTGTCAAATCGACGATGCTGAGGGTTCTCCATTCCCATATTTCTACTCACCGGTTTTAGCCGGGTTTGGGACAAGCCGAAGCCCAATTGTGAGGGTAACCGACTCTCCATACTTGTTGCATGATGTAGAGCCAGGAAATTATAAGGTGGATGAAGCTGCAGATGAGTTTATTCAAAGGTTTTATAACAACCTTAAGCAACAAAGGATATTGGATGCTTAAAATTTTGATTATGCATGCTTGTACGTAGGATGTAGCTATAATATATAGTGATCCTTGTAGAATTTTTCGATTCTTGCGCTTCTCTTTATAATTGTGCTTTTGTACTACACTATGTATAATGTAAATTAATTATCTCGAGTGTTGAATAAATCAAAGAAGAAGATATATAAGAAAATCTATAGCTAAATTATCTCCAGTATTAGATAAAAACAACTTACTCTTAATTACATGCTCTTTACTCTTAACTAAGTAATGTTGGATCAAAGATAAATCAAAGGTACGGAAAACAAAATTGGGTGGAGAATTGCAAGTACGTCAAATTAAAGTTGGTGTAGAATTGCAATTAAAACCTGAGTATCATGTAAATCATTGATCATTAATTATATTTTTGAGTATCATATATGGTGTGGTTTCTAATATAAATCATTGATCATTACTCCGTAATTTTTTTCAAATAAAATACTAATTTTGTTTATAAAATTATACTCCGTAATTGAATAAATCTAACAATTATGTATAATATGATTATGATAAAACACAAATAAAAATTTCAAGCTTTGACCCAAAGAATACAAGAAGTAAAAAATAGAACAAACGTAAAAGCTCTTAATCAATTTAAGCATTTTTGCCCCCAAAATTCAACCCACCCATGTAGTACGTAGTCATACACTCATCCATGTATATGTATGTATTCCGACGACTTTGAAAATTCCAACATTGTGACCTAGTAATAGCTGTCAATTCGGGTAAACGGATCAGGTTTGGGTCGGGTCAAATCGGGTCAGGTCAATTCGGGTTAATGTCGTAACCTATGCGGGTTGGGTTCGGGTTTGGTCATGCTTGAGTCGGGTCACGTCGGGTCATACAACTTATTGGGGTTTGGGTCGGGTTTAGGTCGGGTTACATTCGGGTCGGGTGAATAATAGGTCAAGTGTAATTCGGGTTTCCAGAGGTTAGAGCAAGTTAGGGTCATTCTCAGGTTCGAGTCAAGTCTACAATTTGCGGGTTATAATCAGGTCGGGTCATTTCCAACTCGGGTCATTCTAGGGTTCAAGTCGGATTCGGTTCAAGTCAATAATTTGCGGGTTACTATCAGGTCGGGATTTCAAAGTCGGGTCATGTTCGGGTCTCAAATATTGGGTTAATCTGAGTTTCGGGTTGATTTTAGGTTGGGTCGTGTTTTGGGGGGTTTTTGTCCCTCGGGAGAGTTACGGCTCGAAGACTGGTTGCACGCGGCCTGTACCTGCAAAACAACGGAGACTCCGGGTGATGGGAGCTCCGCCTCCGACGGTCAAGTTAGTACTTGAATATGAGTAGGAGAAGGTGCGGAAAATGAAATGAAATCTTCTCGGATTCCGAGATCAGGTGTTTCTCTGATGTAAGAGAATGTAGGGTATGCTGTAATAAATTGTAGATGTCCCGAAAATGGGGGAATCTCCCTATTTATAGGGTCATTGGAAAACGTACCCTTGATTAGGTCACTCTGACCTAATTCTGCTGGGCTGCGCCGTATTACGGCTTTCTCGGGATTTGGACCCTTGAGGGCTGCCTTTTTTCTCCCAAGTTCTAGGAAGGACACGTGTCAAATGGAGGTTGGTCTAATTCGGACCAACCAGAGTATGACACGTGTCAGGACATGATTGGCCCATGTGGCATGGGAACAATTACCCAAAACAGGTTGTATCGGGTTCGGGTACATTTTTTGGGTCGGTTTGTTAACAGTTCATGTAATGATGTTCACGTTTAATCATTATCAATTTATTCTTTTAATGTAATAGAAATAATTTCAGATAATTTTGAATTCGAGCTAATTAGTTCAAATAAGTTTAGATAATATATATACATAATAAGTGACAATGTAAATGTATAACTATACTTTGATCAATATTAATAAGGTGGTCTAAATTGAATTTAAGGTGATTTGAAATCGGGTTAAGTCAATTACAAGTTAAATTAGGCTGAGTTCAAAATGAGTCAGGAACAATTTGGGTTGAATTTGGGTTGGGTCAATAACATGCCGTGTTGATTTCGGGTCAGGTTAGTAACAAATCGGGTTGAATTTTGGGTCGGGTTAATAATACGTTGGGTAAAATTCGGGTTGGGTTAAGTTCGGGTCGATTTAATAACAGATTTGGTTAAATTCGGGTTGGGTTACTGGTAGGTCGGGTTTAATTCGGGTTTTGACGGGTTGGGGTCAATCTCGGTTCAGATCGGGTTCGGTTCAGGTCAATAATTTACGGGTTATATTCAGATCGGATCATCTCTAGGTCGGCTCATGTTCGGGTTTGGGTCTCAAATACTTGGGTTAACTCGGGTCTATGGTTGATTTCCGGTCGGGTCACCATTTTTTTGGGTTCAATCAGGTCGGTTAATAATGGGATTTGGGTCGGTATTTCAATTCAAGTCGGGCCAGCTTTTAACAGCTCTACCTAGTATGTCACTTTGTATAAAATTTTATACCTACACCTTGTACAAAATTTTATACCTACACATTCCTAAATACTGTAATTATTTACCTATATACACACGTTAAGTCATCCTAAAATAGGAAATATAAATTTTAAATGTTAATTTGCTGATTAAAATACTACTCATTCGGTCTCTTTTAATCTTTATACTTTGACGATTTAACTCACAAAAAGATTTCAAAAATGAAGATAGAAAGAGACGGAGTGAGTAGCATACATTCTATTATCTAATAAATAAACCAAATATTTCTTTAATAAATAAACCAAATATTTCTTTTATATATATATATAATATATATATATATATATATATATATATATATATATATATATATATATATATATATATATATATATATATATATATATATATATATATATATATAGTATTTAAAAATTCATTTTATTTTATAAAAAAAAATAAAAATTATGATGAATTCGTGGATCCTAAGTCGTTGCTCAAGGTGCTCCCCTAATAGACGGCCTTGATTGTATGACTCTATTAATTGTTGTTCTTATGGTACCTCTTATAAATCTAAGTTGACAACGATATTACTAAATAATTTTAGTACATATTATAAGGGAAGGTAAGTTTTTTTTTTCTTTTTTGACACAAGAGAAGGTAAGTTGTAGTAATTGATAGTAATATGATATTATGAAAATCATCTATTCCTCTTCTGCGTGTTTAATCATCTAAAATTCGCTATTTAGTTGAGCTGCGATAGAACAGACAATTGTTTTATTTTAAAATTGGATGGAAAATTTAATTATGTAAAACCAATTCAATACGATGGTTTGGCGTGAATCTAATTAATCTAATTGTATTTTTAAAAATAAAATTTTAGATTTTGGTTTGACTAAGGGCTTGTTCACTTGAGCTTAATTTCAGTTCAGCTCCAATCAGTTTAGTTAAGTTCCAATCAGTTCAGTTCAGTTTAGCTCCTAATTTTCTTCTCTCATAATATTCATTTTAGCTATATTCACTTCAGTTCAATTCAGTTCAATTCAGCTCCAATCAGTTCAATTCAGTTCAGTTCAGTTAATGTAAACAGGCCCTAAAGAAATATTATAAATTATTGAATAGTAAAATTCATAATTGTTTAGTAGAACCCGTCTACATACCTTTTATTCATATGCGCAATACAACTTTAGAAGTGATTTATTTCTTATTCTCTAGATAGATTTCGTTTAAAGTCTAATACAAGGTGACGCTGTATCCTTGTTTTTCTTCGGCATCTAAACAAGTATTGTTGAGTCAGAGTATAGGATAATCAACTTGTAATTATTAGATAATAATGCCCATCGAATAGCTTAAGGACAGGCTAAAGATTTTTGATAGGAGGAAATGTTATTGAATGTAATTAACCTATTTAGGTTAACTGTTATATGTTACAATCTTTGTATTATGTTTGATGTATTATAGCAGAGTTGATTTTTACGTGAATATAAAGATCCATTTTCTAGCTTCCAAGTTTGAAGCCTTTGTTTAATGCACTATATTATTATGCATAAATTAATAAATATAACCCCTCCAATATTAGTGGGACCTATTTGAAAGGGGTCTATTATCGATTATTATGTGCACTAAAAATCCTTCATTAGAAAGAAAGTGATGAAGTACAAAGCCGTTACCCCCAAAGTTCTCCAATCAAATTTTATTTTTAATTTTTCTCAATTGTTTTGTACGTGTAATAAGCTAAATCTCATACTCTCAATATAAAAAGAGGATAACTATCATACTCATAAAACTTTTGTTTTTGGACCACCTTCAATAAAACATGGTCCTTGTGCCGCTATAGGACTAGTGTGTGAAAATAAAAGAGAGATAAAGATGGTGGTACTTGCTTGAATATTCATTTTCATATGGTATAAAAAGCATGGTAGTTTTTTTCTTCATTATATATATATATATATATATATATATATATATATATATATATATATATATATATATATATATATATATATATATTGTTATTATTTTTGTAAGTAGATGAACATTAAGCATGATAGCTAAGTTAATAAGGCACTACCATACACTCACTCAACTTTTGAAAAGTTAGGGAACATATGTGAGAATCTTAATAGGATTTTAATAAGATTCTACTATATTCTCTTCTAGGGTTAGTACCAAATGTACTTGATAATTCATGATTATTATATACAACTCCATCCTATAAGTCCTACCTTTGGTTGGTCGATCTCAAATCCTTACTAGATTGAATCTTTGAAGGATTTGTTTAGTGGTTATACTTAATTTTTTTGCCAATAATTTTTGTCGGACAAACACATAATCATATGAGAGTTTGACAACATGTAAATTTAACCGAGTTTTATTTTAAAACCAATTATAATAGACGATAAATTTTCATCGGCCATATTTAGAAATTAGTAGCTTCCTTATCCTACACATAACTAGTATATATATCAATGGTTATTTTATGAGTGAGTAGCTCCCATTTATTGGATAGATTCTTTCGCTAAATCTACAAATTATTATAGACAAAACATGGGACCTTCTAACTCAAAATTTAACACTACACTACTTTGAGCTCTATTCTAGAAGTATATCATCAATCAAAAATTTAAAAAATTAAAAGACGCCTCCACTTACATCAATTTATGTTTTAGTGGCACGATATTAGCAAAAGAAGAAAACGGCCAAAAATAATGGCTAAAATATATAGCCCACCATTAAAGCACCCAAATAATTGTGCTCCTTCTTAGCTTTATAAAATTAATTTGTCACTTTTTGCCACCTTACCATCAAGCAACCTCAAAACCCAAGAGCAAGTAAAGTAAAGGCCTGGATTTCTTCCCTCATCTACTCTTAACAATTTTTAAAATTCAACAACTCCTCCTCTCATTTCTTTAATTACTCAATCTATATCTATATTATTAATTAATAATGACTTTTTTTTTGGTGGAAGTCGAAATAATTAAAGCTTAAAGAAGGCCAAAAAAAAAGGCCAAGTTTTGTTATCTATATTGATCATATTGTTATATTATGTGGTGCACAATCTAGGGTGCGTCCTATTTAATCAATTTTCACTTATATGAGCTTATATAAAATTATTTAAACTTGTTTTAGATGCATGTATTGTGTAGTTGATTTTGTATAATCTTTATTAACTCACATATGAACTTAACTGAAATTGATTTATTAATTATTATCTGAATTGAGTTTACTTTTCTAAATTAAGAGAACATAAGGTGAATAGAACATGGTCTTAATTACCCTATCGAACTTTATATTGTCTATAACATATGTGAACGTTAAGGCGTTAGCTAGCAATATGCACACTCATAGCACAGCTGATTTTGGCAAATTAATATGATATATGATAGATATGGATGAACTATTGAGGAATCTTTGATTTGTTGGTTCATTCCTTATCCACAAGTATTCGTTTAGCCTGATGAATCATTTATCCTTAACTTAGCTTGTATGAGTTCCTAAACTAGTAGTTATTTTACTTTTTACTTGCCTACTTCTTTACGAAAAGAATGCCTTACTTTTATTAAATATGATGGGAAGAAATGCCTAACAATGAAGTAGATAACGAGGATATAATTTAAAGTTTGTAGGCAAGATTTGGATTAAAAAAAAAAAAAAAAATACTCCTTTGCTCCTTTACATTTATTCCATTTGCAATATTTCTATTTAAATCGAGTGAAACTTTAATCACTAAATTTCTTCATAAAAAATATATATAAAAAACTATATTTTTCATAATTTTAATAGTATGTATCAGAGATATTATTGTTGCACAATTCAAATATAATGTGCATTTCCTCCCAAAAAAAAAGGAAAAAAAGGGAAAAAAAAATGTGTAATGAAAGCATATGAAACAAGGCAAATGAGCCAAAGGGAATAGTATATTAGATTGAATTGATAGGCATGAACAAAGTTGATAACAAAATGAGACAAGGTTGAGCACTTGATGAGCATTATCAATCTTAACTTGAATAGTCTTGAACTTATTGGGTTTGATTGAACCTAATTAAAATCAATTATTGAACCTTATTAGGTGTTGTTCTGTTCACTTATTAAAAAAAAAATTACAAATTATTATAAAAATAATTTGAATTAGATACGTCAAAGAACACTCGAGCCAAGTTCAAATATCTCATGAGTGGCTTAGGCTCTTTATTAAACCCTGAGTCTCAAATTCCATGAGCACAATAATTCAACGATATTGTTTAATGTATCACAATGTACACTTGCACACTGCTTGTTATTAGAGTGTCTTCTCGTGGGAGTGCATATGATGTTAAATTTAATGCAAAGCAAGGACTAAGCTAAACATAATAAGAGCCATAGAGTTTTTATTGGTGTTGCTCTAACAATATTGAGCTGAGAGTGAGAGATGACTCAAGTGGTTAGAGCTTCCTTTCGGCTTTAGGAGATTTTGAGATTGATTCTTAATATTACCCGCCCTTGTGGCTCTCTAAATTAAATACCAAAAAAAAAAAAAAAAATCAATATTGAGCTCGAGTTATATAAAACCTTGTTTATAAGTGTACAACAATTACAAAGAGTCATAACTCATAAAAGACAATGTCTTTGAAGAAATCCAAACATATTTCTTCCCATAATTTAATCAATTAATATAGCTGACATCCATGCTCAAACTAATCAAGAAACGCAGCCTACTCCAATAATACATGCTTGATGGACATACCAATCATGCAATAAATAAGATAATTTAAAATACTACTCCATTGTATAAACTGAAAAAGCTAAAGCAAGGTGAAAAGGACAGAAACGAAACTATTTTGCCTTAAAGGTGTGCTAGTAGAGTGGCCGGTGTATAGATTAGCCTTTCCCAAATCTTAATCAACCTTTATTTGTAACACTACTACATTTAATAAAAAAAAACGCCAATAATTTAACGTTACTATAAAATCTTCATTTCCACTTCATATAAATACACCCATAACATTGTCATTTTTTTTCAACACAACAAAAACATCTCTCATAAACACAACATTCTCACAAACATCTATATATATTTTATTATTAAACCTAGTTTGTTTACAACTATTCCAACAATCTAGGAAAAAGATGGAGCAAAACCTACCAATTATCACAAAAAAGTTGTACAACATGGTTAAACTAGCCATCTTCATGCTAAGAAAAGGTATCTCCAAGAAGAAATTACTCTTGGACCTCAACTTGATGATGAAAAGAGGAAAGACGGCCTTTACAACCAACAAAGTCTCCACCACTCTAGGTGATGGTGGTGTTATTGGTTTCGACGTTCAACAAGAGTACGAGTTTAGTTGTAGTAACACCCCTTTATACCGTCATTACTTCACCAACAAGAAGAAAAACCACTACTACATGCCCTCACCAAAATTTGAAGATATTGATGATAGCTTAGAAGCTATTAGCAAGGTGTTGGAGACCATGGTGTCCAGGAAAGATCGAGGTGTCCGGCCTCTAAGGGTGACGGATTCTCCATTTCCTTTGCAAAATGAAGGAGATTGCGGTGACCAACGTGTGGATGAAGCTGCTGAGGAGTTTATTCAGAGGTTTTACTTGCAACTCAAGGAGCAAAACTGCTAGTAGTATTACTAGTTTGGTTATTTTTATGGTCAAACTTTTGGTTTCATAACCTTTGTGTTAAATGTAAAATATGGTGAAATTTAGCGTAAGATAGTAGAAAGATACACAAACAATTCAGAAAACAGTGATGCTGAATAAATGTGCGTCCGTTTTCTGAAATATCATGCTAGAGTTTTGGACTAGCTTATAAGGTAGAAAGACTTGTAATTTTGCATTACTTTTTATTGTGTGTGCAAAATATAAAGTATATGGTATGAAGTATAATAGTTTGCACTTTGTGAAATTGCACTTGCTTCAAGAGTGGTGTTATTATTCTTTGATTTATATGTTTACATAATTGAAATCAGATTCAACCAAATGAATAAATGATAGTAAACAAACCTCACTCTTCTTAAAAGTTAGAAAATATTTAGTTATTAAATCAGCACAAACTAAATCATTGCTTTGAACTACTTTATTAATATTTTTTTGACAATCTTTATGTAAGAATCGTGAATTTTATGATTGATAAATGATTTATTTGATAGGTAGCTAGATCTTAGTGAAAGAAACGACTCTTTAAGAAAATCATGAGAAATAAGTCAATTGCAGGCCACCAGTTTCACCTGACTAATATTCTAACATTAAAAATGGCTCTTTAATAGTGACAAACTTAGGTATGTAGTTTTCAAAAGATTGATAAAAATTTTCTATAGATGAGTGCGCTAATTACAGAGTAGCAATCAGCGAAATTCAAATCACGATTATCACTAGCATAACCATTGATATGAGATGACCTAAAACGACTTCTTGAAATTAGACGGGAGGATTTTGATGAAGAGCGCCGGAAGAGAGAGAGAGAGAGACGCGGTAACTAACTTTACCAAAAATGACTTTCACCGAAGGAAAGCAACAAACTTTACCTCCATCCAGCAACATTTTTAAAATGTGCAGCCCTTTCTATCTTTGACCACAACACAAGTAAAGGTGGGCCCGGCGGCCCACTTGTGGTCCGTGGGCCGTGCCGTGAACAAAAATCTTAATATCCAGCACGGGCACGGCGGGCGGTACGATCGTCGGCCCATGGGTCGGCACGCCGGCACGGCATGACCCGTGCAATATAGCCGTTGGAACTAGCCATTAGTTCCCAACAGCCATAAACGGCTAGATTTCCAACGGAAATATCTAAAATTCCCACCCAAAAATCCCTATAAATACCCCATTTGTTCTTCCCAAAATTTTCACATTTCATCAACTCATCTTACCTCTCTTATTCTCTAATTCTCTTATTCTCTAATTCCTAATTTCCTACTCTCTTTTGTGCAAGAAAAAAAAAAAAATTCGTACTCTCTTATAAATTCTACTAGTCTACTACTCAAAAAAAAAAAAAAAAAAAAAAATTTCTCATATTTAAATTTGGGAAATTATAAGTTTGGGAAAACAATCGAAGCGTCATCGTAAGATCTAACTCAACTTTATTTTAATTTATTATTATTATTATTGTTGTTGTTGTTGTTGTTGTTGTTGTTGTTGCTGCTGCTGCTGCTGTTGTTGTTGTTTTCTTGAAACTTAAAATATAAAAATTATTTTCTATTTTTATTGTGGATAATTTGGATTGTTAGTGAGCTCTGTCTAAGGCGGGACTTGGGCTCTGGACAACGTCGTTCTAACCTCTCCTACCTGGGATCTCACTGACCCAAGTAATCTATTATTATTATTATTATTATTATTATTATTATTAAAAACTTAATTTATATAAAAACTACTTACTATTGTTAGTTATTGTTATTGTTATTGTTAATTTGTTATTATTATTGTTGTTGTTATTATTGTTATTATTATTAAATATTAATCATGGCATCAAACCCGAACGCTTCCTCCTCCTCTAGGAAAGCCAAGTCAAAACGTAGGGAATCACCAAACCCAAACACTTCAATGCCCCCCTACAATACCCTTTCCCTCCCCTAACATGCCCTTTACCTCCCTTAACATGCCCTTTCCAAACACTTCCACCCCTTTCTTTCATCCCCAAACCACGGGAGGGTTCGAACAAATGGATGATATGTCTCGTTGGACTATGTCTAGTTCGAGATTTCAACAAAACCAATTCTCACCTCATTTATACGGATCACAACATGAATTTTCTATTCCTACTAGCCAAGGTAGCCAAACACAAGCCTCCAGGTCGAGTGAACAATCCACCCAAATTCCAAACCCATTAGACGAGTGGTGTACCGAAGAGGAATTTGCCCAAACCAACCGAAAGAGTAATGTTAGGTCACATTATCAATTAAGTAGAGATGGAACCAAAGCCAGGTGTAAGACTTGTAGGAAAGTTTACTCGGCCGACACCAAGGGAAGGACGGGACACCTTAGTAGGCATGTAAAAAAATGTGGTGGACCATCTAGTGATCCAACCTAACCCAAAATTTCTCAATTCTATCCACAAGGTTTCAGTTATAGTTATGAGAGAAATAGAGATGAACTTGGGAGAATAATAGTACATGCCGAACAACCTTTTCTTTTCGCCGAAAATGATGCCTTTAACAATTACATTAACCGAGCACTATAACCCCAACACAAAAAACCTCCCGACAAATCGTTCGCTCTGCTGCCATGAAGAAGTTTCAAAAGTACAAATTGAAATTAGAAAATGAATTGAGTAATCTTCTTAGAAGAGTTTCTTTAACTACCGATGCATGGGATAGTGGTTACGAACTTCACTATTTATGTGTTACTTGTCATTGGTTGGATAATGATTGGTTGTTACAAAAACACATCATTCATTTTAAAATGCTTAAATACCCTCATACCGGTCTTAACATTTCTCATCGTTTAATGCAATCTATTGATGCATATAGTCTTAGGGATAAAATCATGTCTATGACTTTTGATAATGCAACTTCTATGACATTTAGTGCAAATTTGGTTAAACCCCAATTGACCGATGTACTATTAGATGGAGATGCACTTCATATTAGATGCATTTGTCATATTCTTAACTTGTGTGTGAAGGATGGAACACAAGCAATTGGTCCATTTTATCACAAAATTAGAAATGCTATTATGTCTATTAATAGCTCTAACTTGAGATTTCAGGAATGGAAAGGTTTTTGCAGGCAACAAAGGATAAAGGGTATAAAAATAGCACCGGATTGTCCAACTAGGTGAAACTCCATCTATGAAATTTTGAGTAGGGCAATCGAGTACAAGGTTCATTTAACACTTTTTTATAATAAAAAATTTCCACAATTTGCTTTACTAGAAGATGATTGGACTAATTGTGAAAAATATATGCAGTTTTTACAATTACTATATAGTATGACACACTGTTTTTCTTCTGTACATAATTCTTGTTCCCATTTTTTTCTTAGCAATGCATGTTTACTTGCACAATTTTTTGCCGAACACCGATCACAACACGATTATGATGGATATCTTCCATCTATGGAGGAAAAATGGCGTAAATATTATACTAATATTCCTATGATTTATATTTTTACTTATATTTTAGATCCAAGGAAAAAGTATGATGACACTTTTTTATTAATTGATATTCATTTTCCTAACATGGATTTTGAAAATGATGTTGAAACTTTTAAAACTAAGGTGACTAATGATTTTTTCTCTTTATATAGAGTTATGAATCTAAATATGGAACTGTGTCTCGATTTTCCCCTTCTCAAACATCCAAAATCATTAGTAAAAGGGCCAAAGGTTTATTTGCACAAGCTGCTAACATGATGTCTACGTTTTCAGGTACGGAATCATCATCTAGGAGAACACAAAGCGATGTTTTGGAGTTGCAAATGTACTTAAGTTACGACTTCATGAAAGGCATGGACGATGAAGAGAAGTTCGGCCCCGACATCCTTGATTGTTGGAAATCACAAAGCACGAAACATTCAATTTTGGCGGCAATGGCTCGTGGTATTTTTGCTATCCAAGTCTCCTCCGTTGCCTCCGAAAGAGCTTTTTGGGGCGAGTTTTAGACGATAGAAGAATAAGACTAAAACCCGAAACACTTGAAATGTGTGTTTGCTTCAAGGATTGGTTGGATGCTGAAACTCGTTCCCAATATCGTACTTATGCACAAAACGACGACAATGAAGGAACGTCGGGTTCTACTAGTTTTCAATCAATTCAATTGGCCGATGAACTTGAACAAGAAGAAGACGAAGACGAAGGATAATAATTACATATTTACATTACATACTATTGTACAATTTTTGTATTATCGAACCTCGTATTCCGTATAATAAAATGAAGTTATTCACCAATTATCGTACGATTTTTAATTATCATTAATTTTTTGTATTATCGATTTATCGTACCGGCATAAAATAAGTTATTCATCAATTTTTTGTGTTATCGGCTTATCGCACTCGTAAATTTTTTTAATTATATGCATTGTTGTTTTTTGCTGAATTAATAAAATTATTATATAAACTTAAACATAAATTATTTATATAAACTTAATTAATTTAAAGTTGTTCAAAAAAAATATATTAACATTAATATAAACATAAATTAATAAAATTATTTATATAAACTTAAGTTGTTCAAAAAAAATATATATCGATTTTTTTTACATACATATATATTTTTTTTAAAAAAAAAATCGAGTTGGCCCACTATCCTACACGGCATGGCCCGTCAGGAACGTGGGCCGTGCCGTGGGTTGAGGTGTGCCAAAATTTGGTCCGGCCCGGCATGAGCCCCACCCAGACACGGCCCACGACAACCCGACATAGCATGATGCCCATGTGTTTAAAAACAAGCATGGAAAAATTTTCATTTACGCGGTTACGCCTAGTATCAACTATCAAGCCACCAATTCAAAATCTTCACACGCATGCATAGATGCATACACCGTCTATCCTCACCCATATGGTCATATGGATCACAATTACGTGTTGGATGTAATGCATGGGAGCTAACTTTATTTTTCTACTCTTCTATTTGGGGGAAAGGGTAGTCTTTGTCTCACATTGGTGAGATGATTAATTTTTACTTTATTTGCTTATATATGTGGATTTTATATTTTTATATATGAGGTTTGAAGAGTTCCTAATAGTGGTTTGGGGTAGAAGAAGGCAGCACCACGCGCTTGCGGTTTAGTTTGTGACATTTGTGCAATGTGGAACTTTTGGTTACGTATTTTTACAATGATTTTATATGATCTGTCACTTGATTTTCACCTCATTATTATCTTCCCTTGATCTTCTTTTTCGATTACGGATTTGTGATGGTTTTAAAAATTGTGTTTTTTTTTACATATATGAATTCCGTATATTTTAGATGTTCAGGACAATGACACTAATAAATTGTACTCTCTACGTGGATATAATCCAATACAAGTATCCACGTATAAACATTATTATGATATGTACCAACATGAGATCCAAAAATACATACCAACAAATAAATCACAGCAGTGCTAAACACCTTCAAAATGACAGTTAATTCAGTTATAGTGATAAGGTATCATGTTTCTTTGTTATCATCATTTAAGACAAGAATAGTTATCGGTTTAGAAAACCTCTCCAATAATTTTTGAGTGATTGACACATTAATCATATACTTAGTATGTAGTAACATACATAATTTATTATTTGAAAAAGCTAAAGTTAAAAATTAGAATGGACAGAAACTAACCTCTTTGATTGCCTTAAAGCCTTAAAGAAGATAGTGGCCGGTTTTTGATAACATTGAGAGCCTTTAATTTATTCATGCAACGCTACAAAAACTAGTATTGGGAGCTCCATTATTAAATTAAAGTTCCTATTTTTCCACTCATAAAACTTTTGTCTTAAGCTTCATCTCTAGTTTCCTAGCTATATATACACCCTCTACCATTTCTTTTTCCACCACACCAAAAACCTCTCTTATACATAAACACAACATTCTCACAAACATCTATATATTTTTATTAAACTTAATTAGCTTGCTAAGCTAGCTAGCTTACCATTATTACAAAAATCTAGGAAAAGATGGAGTAAAACCTACCAATAATCACAAAAAAGCTATACAACATGGTGAAACTAGCCATCTTCATGCTAAGAAAAGGCATCTCCAAGAAGAAATTGCTCATGGACCTCAACTTAATGATGAAACGAGGAAAGACGGTCTTTACCACCAACAAGGTCTCCGCCACTCAAGGTGGTGGTGCAGTTGATTGTAATGTCCAACAAGAGTACGAGTTTAGTTGTAGCAACACCCCTTTATACCGTCATTACTTCATCAACAAGAAGAAAGTAAACCACCAAAACTACTACTACATGCCCTCACCTAAATTTGAAGACATTGATAGTAACTTAGAAGCTATTAGCAAGGTGATGGAGACCATATTGTCTAGGAAAGATAGCGGTGTCCGGCCTCTAAGGGTAACGGACTCTCCATTTCCTTTGCAAAATGAAGGAAATTGTGGTGATCAACGTGTGGATGAAGCTGCTGAGGAGTTTATTAAGAGGTTTTACTTGCAACTCAAGGAGCAAAACTGTTACTAAATTAGTATTAACACTTGTTTGGATACTTTTATGGTCACACCTTTGGTTGCTTAATGTTGTGTTAAGTGTAAGTTGAGGTAAAATTAGTGTAATATATAGTAGAAGAATACACATATATAGGTATCAAATATGATACAATTCAAAAAGCGGTGATGCTGAATATGTGTGTCCGTTTTTTGAAATATCATGCTGTCTGATTTTGGGACAAGCAATATATGATATTATATGATATTATCTTGTAATTTTGCATTACTTTTTTTGTATAGAATGTGCAAAATATGCTTGTTATAACAGACTATATTGGCAATCTCACTCTTGAATCATTTGGAAGTTTGCACTTTTGTGAAATTGATGCACTTGCTTTTAAAGATAGGCGAATTTTGTATTGATACAGGAGAAGGTTTTGCGTGATACCGTTTCACGGTTTATAACGCACACACTCATCCCCACCTACTGCCACTACCTAGCCACTTGTTGGCAGTCGAAGACCACCCTCCCCCTCCCATCCCACGGCGCCGGCGACCCTCCCCCACTAAATATTCTAAGCCTTCTTGGGGGACTTGGTAGCCTTGGGAGATTTTGGTTTCTTTGGAGACTTCTCTGCAGTCTTCTTTGGCAACAATACTGGGTTTATGTTCGGAAGAACTCCTCCGTGTGCAATGGTGACTCCGGCGAGAAGCTTTCCGAGCTCATCGTCGTTCCTCACAGCAAGTTGAACATGCCTTGGGATGATTCTGTTCTTCTTGTTGTCTCTTGCAGCATTTCTGGCCAATTCCAACACCTTTACAATTTGAAAAACAAAATATATTTGGTCTTCAAGTTTAACTATTCAATTTGCCATTCAATATTCTCTAATATGGAACAAAATTGCTATTTATGAAATAACTGTATTGGGGATTTTGTCTGAATTGCCGTAATTAACATGAATAGAGGTCAAATTGTAGTCGAATTTGCATAACACGAGATTAATCAAACTGAATCGCAGGCTAATCAGCGAAAATTATGATTGAGATCTAAAATAGCAGGCCGGCGATTCATACTGGTTTTGTATCAGAGTGTACATGAAGCCAAATATATCAATTGAAGCTCTTTTGTGAACACAGTGGCTAAAAAGGTAATGTAATTTAATTTCTGATACTCATAAATCAATATCTGACTATTATAATTTAATTTTTGACACTTTTAATCTAATATCTGATAATTATAATCTAATTTCTGACAATTACAATCTCATATATGATAATTATAGTCTAATGTCCAACTATTATAATCTAATTTTTGACAATGAAACCCTAATATCTAACACTTACAATCTAATATCTTATAATTATAATCTAATATCTGACCATTATTATCTAATTTCTGACACTTTTAATCTAATATCTGATATTTATAATTAATATCCAACCATTATTATCTAATTTCTGGCAATTAAGAAATTTTTTTTTTTCCGATTGTATGACCAGACTCACGTGAGTCCGTTCTACACAATACTTTTCCTTGATGTATTCAATTTATGTCTATAACTGAAATCTGATTCGACCAAATCAGTAAATAACAAAAAAAAAAAAAAAAAACAAAAACAAGTTAAACCAGTAAATAACCATGTGTTTTTTTTTTTGTTAAATCAGTAATTGATGTAGAAATCGTGAAGTCTATACTCCGTATTTGATAAAGATTTATTTGCCCATCAAAAAAAAAAAAAGTGTTATTGATAGATTGAACATAGTGAAAGATACGATTCAAACATCTATGATGAGAAATAAGACAAGCATCAATTTCACCTAACTAATTTATCATTAAAATGACTTTAATTAATAGTGACAAGCTTAATTAGTACTTAATTACCAAGAGCTTGCTGAAAAGAACTAACTGTCCTTGATGTAGAGTCTAATACTAGCAATCAATGAAATCAAAATCAAGAATTTTCACTAGTATAAGCATCGATAAGATACGACCTACAATAACCAATTAAAATTGGACAGTATGACCTTGAAGAGCCTCTAATGAGAGAAAGACGTGGTAACTTTACCTAAATGATTTTCAAAAAAGGAAGGAAAAAAAACTTTACCTCGATGAGCCGTCAACATTGAGCAAAAACATTGCAAAATTTGTGCCCTATCCTTTCCTTTAAAGGACCACAAGCATGCATGAGAAAACTATGATTCCAATTCAAAATCTTCACTCACACCGTCTATCCTTCTATCAACCACATGGATCACAAGCGTTGTCAATCATTTTATATCATTTTACATATATTATTATTTGTACTATGATCTAATTTCCATGATACATTTACTACTTTCTCTACACTACCCATCTATTGTATAATTACTTTATTATTACACGCAATTTCACTAATGTGCGAAACTCACCTATGTAGTGAAGATGTGTGTAATAATGAAGTAATTATACAATATCGTAATTTCAGTGGTTAATGTGACAATACGACAATATCGTACATAAATCTTCACTAGTGCGCGAAACTCACGTACATGTAAATAATATGGAGTTTCGGTTACTCATCTTATTAGATAAGCACAATGTACGTGTAATTTTGGTTTGTTATTGTAGCAATTAAACGATAGCCAATCCAGTCATTATGTAAGGTTAGAGCATGGGTTTTCTGCATGATAATTAACGTAGCACATAATAAACTTGTACTTCGTATATAACTAATGTATAAATATATATTTTGTAAATAAGCCGCATTTTAACTAGTCATCCCAAACTATAAAACATACTTCGTACTATTCTGCTCTAGGCATTGAAGTTAAATAAAAGCAAACTTTATAAATGGTGATATATATTAGATACATACTTGTATAAAACTTATTTATACAAGGTCTGACTAATCGACTAATTCAACATAAAAAGCCAAATGACTACTATTAATTGCCAATACCCAATGCAAAACAAGGGCATCTTAAAAGTTTTATTGTAGTTTCCATTTTTTTAATAGTATGAGCCGAAAGCTTGTTATATACACCCGGGTGTACCGTATACTCATGAATATTTTGTTCTCATTTTGATGATCGTTTTTTTTTTTATTTAATCATCTAATAATGAAAAGCAAACACTAACCTTGGGTTAATTGGGTATAAGGTACACTCGGGTGTAAGTTGTCAATTTCAGCTATCTTGTATAATTTAGATACGAAATAGTATTGGAAAAAAAAATTATTTTAATAATCAATTTATTAATATGACTACATCAAAATAAAAATTAATAATTGATTTAATACGAAATAGTTTCTATATACAGCAAATAGATATAACTGGAGGATCTTGAAATCAATTAAGCAACCTTAAAAGCTTAGCTTCTTATCTCTACTAAACACCACATATATAATTATAATAATCTAACAAACTTTAAATTTAATTTATTTTATTTTCTCCAAAGTTGGTGGGGAATCTTATTAATCAAAACTTCAAAAGCATCGACTACACACCACATTTTTTTAGCCTCAATATCTAAATGTTGGACTATGTATTATGATTGATATGCTACATGCCTAAAAATGATAACTTTGTTATCCTTATATCTATCAACCACAAAAAGCAACTAAGCAAAGAGAAATATATTGGTATATCTAGTTATTTATAATATCATTCAGGATTCAAGATTCATTACAAATCTTGTACTGTACAGTAGTATTCTTTAACACAAGCCACTTGTCAAGCATTAAGCCATTAAGTAGGCACACTATTACCATGCTTAGCTTGAATTTTAGTTTTCATGCATGGGCTGTAGTGGTTATACTATAGTACTATACCCTATGGTTGTTTAGTGATAAGAAAAGTGCATACAAAGGGCCTGTTCTGATTTACTGAATTGAGTTGAAATGAATTGAATATTATGAGAGAAGTAAATTAGGAACTAAACTAAACTGAACTAATTGGAGCTGAATTGAACTGAACTGGACTTAAACTAAACTGAAGAGAACAAGCCCAAACAATTAGAAGTGCAAATATTATACTTGTATTAAACTAAATTGGATTTTTTTTTAATTTTTTTTAATCAGTAATTACATAGTAAAATCCAGATTTGGTGAGAAATTACCCAATAATAAAATGTGATAAGAAACAAAAGGCAAAATCCAGATTTGGTAATGTTCTTTTAATAAAAGGTAAATTGCAATAGTTGTTTTGTATAGGGGGTGTACCATGCGCATCGTACACCCGGAAGAACATTACCCTATGAATAAAAGAACATTACCTATAAATAAAACAACGTTACATAGAAAATAAGAACATTACCTATATAAAAGAACATTACATATAAATAAAAGAACAATACCTATAAATAAAAAAAAAAATCAAAAGTTAAAATAATTTATTATACATTATAAAAGAACATTGAGTACATAAAAAAGAACGTTACATATAAAATAAAGAAATATTACATATAATAAAAGACGTAACTTATAAATAAAAGAACATTACATCTATAACCTATATAAAAGCCCCAAGTTCATTTACTGCTGAATATTTACTGTTCCTTATGAACAGGGAAATGACGCCCTTTCCCTCAACCCCTTTCCCTGATTGCCCAAATTGACAGGGTTAGTTTTGTCTTTTCGCTTTGACATTCCAGCTGTTCTTTGTGTGCTGACGCGTGGACATCTCTCCATTTTTGTTAGCATTCTTGGCATTCATCCTCTCTCTTTCGTTCGTTATTAGCTATGTCTTCTTTACTTTTTTTTTTCCTTTCCATTTTTCCTTTTTAATCGTTGCTTACTGATTTTGTATGGTTTCAGCAGCGGTTAGTTCGATGGCATGGTTTCATGGAGCTTGTGGTGCTGCAGCTTTGGATTTGGTTGTTGCCTAATTTAATTTGTAATTTTCCCTAATTTAATTGGTGTGTCGTTTTAAATTTGTAATTTTCCCTAATTTAATTGGTGTTTAGTTCTGTTAGCGGTCTGATTTATAGTGTAATTTAGTTTGGGAGTGGTGTGGTTCCTTGAACTAATTAATTAGTGACTATGGCTGGAAAATGAAATTGTCTTTGGAGGCTATACTGTTCAGATACAGAATTTCTACAGGGAATGGTATGGGTAGTGTGTACTCTTTGTCCTTTGTTCAATTTTGTATTAATTTAAAATTTTATATATATGGTGTTTAGAATTCTTTAGAGAAGATAAAAAATGTTTGCTTTTTTGGTTAATAAAATAGATTAAATATGTCCTTTTTATTTGCATATATATTATTTAATACTTTTTAAAGGAGAAGATATTTGTTTATGGAGGACTGGAATAATTTATATGGTGTAGCTTTTTTTTTTTGTTAATAAAATATATTGTATATGTCCTTTGGTTTATTTCTTTGCTTTGAAATTCTTTATTTATATGTACTACATGTTTGGTTTGCTTTGATTTTATCTGACTTGCTTCTTCTTCTTTATCATGTGAGAAAAAAAGGTTGGTACTGTGAAGCCTTGCTAGGGTAACTGTTTTGGTGGTAATTTCTCATGAAAATGAAATGTGATGGCTGAAATTCCATAAGGATCTCAATTGTACAAATTGCTTTGAATATTGACTTAATGATTCTTAAACTTTTATACCTCATGATTACCTGGACATTAATTGATGTACAATTACTAAGCTTACAGTTATAAAGTGCTTACAGATTATCTAAACAATTATTTTAATTGGTTGTTTATGTATTTGTGCTATTTTTTTTATTTAATTTGGATTTGGTTAGATAGCTTATTTTTAGTTTTTCTGTTTTCTCTTTCTTTTTTTTGGAAAAAAAAAAAATTGAATAAAAAAGAAGAATTGTAAGTCTCTGCATTTGGAGCTAGTTGTGCTGTTAAAATCGTTTGCTGCTATTATTGGTAAGTTTATTGAATGGATTTGCATTGGAATTTTACATGGTGATTTAGATTTATTAGATATGTTACCTTAGCTGTTGTAATTTAACTGTAGTTTTAGTTTAGTGGGTGTGTATGTTTCTTTAATTTTATTTTTGTCGGTTATAGGTTATGGCTATTCAGTCGAGCAAAATTGCTATTCCATTTCGACCTCTTTTAGGTCAAGTAGTTGACTGTTTAAATTTTCCTAAACCAGTTTATGGTTTGATAGATAAGGATAGAAACAATGCCTGCGTTCGTATTAAAACTGAATGTGGCAAGTCTGAATTTGTATTCTTCGGTGGGGAGGCTAATACAATTCAGGAGTCACAAGAAAGGGCGGCTCAAAAAGCTGTGTAGAAATTGATGGGCCAGTTTGGAGTGCGGGTGAGTGATTTTACATCTGATAGAGCGAGGATGTATCAGCTATGCAGTAAGCTTTTTAAGCATAAGGTTGTTGAGTTATGTCGTGAGAAAGGAATAGAGATGCCTGTTGTACAGAGGAATTTGGGCAAAAAATCATCTGATGATGTTTTCCATGTGACGATTGATTTTGTAGACTTTTTAGGAGCTGTTGTTACAATGACTGGAGCAGATGTGAGTCCATTAGAGACTATTGGGGTTGAAGGTTTGGGTTTCGTGTCTTGGATAACAGTGACTTGCCCATATAATGGAACTGAAATGGAGTGCATATATAGTGATGCTTGTCCTGGGGTAACTGGTGCAAAGCAAAAGGCTGCTAAAAGAGCTATTCATTACTTGGTGGCTAAGTATAACCTAGAGATTATTGATGCTAATTATGGTGCTGCTTTGGAGAAGAGTATTGCTTGTAATGCTTTAAAGAGTAGGTTTTACCAATTAAAAGAACATTTAGCTGCCAGAGAAGAAAACTTTGTTGATGATGAATGCTTGACTCCTACCTTTGAAAGGCAAAAGTTGGTTTGCCTCCTGCTGCTCCAATGAAAAGACGCTCGACTACACCATTAGATGCTGCATCTTCTTCGGGCGTTAGAGTTACTGAGCCTTTGGTTTCTGGCATACCTAAACTAGAGACTGTTTGGAAGCGTGCAAAGTTTGCTTAGGTTGTTTGGAGTCTTAGTTTAGTATTTTGGGCAGTAAGATGTTTACTTGATTACAGGTGTTTAGGTTTAGTATGGATGTATGCTTATTATTATCTAGGCTTCTGTTTTCGCTTTTGTTTTTAAGCTTAAATCTTGTGATCACTGAAATATTTCAACAGAAAATAGACTTGTATCCTGTAACTGAAATATAATGTAATGTGTATTTCGATTAATAAATGGATGCACTTTTGATTTGCATGTTGATTCCAGAATATCTTATAATTTTATTGTTGATTGCTTTGGATTTTAGTTATATAATGCTCTTTTATGTTGATATTATATGTGTTCAGCATTCTGATTTTAGAAGCAATATGTATTTTTTTCAATATAGGCTAGATTTCAACAATTGCTTTGCATGTAGCATGTATATTTGCTAATGTTCAAGTTCTGATGATCACATAACTTAACCTACTATGCATTCAATCGTGATTAATTTATTGACTCAAGTATTGAAAGTGGGATGCTTGAATATGTTTTCTTCATTGGATTCTACAGTATAGTGTGTATAAGAATGTGAGGGAGTAGGGAAAGGAAGCAAATGTGACAAAGTAAGATTAAGGTTAGAGAAAGTAACAGGATGGGAAGATGAAGAGTTTCAATGGTCTATAAAATGTTTTAATGTTAATATTGTCAATGATGTGCAAATTTTATTAATCAAGTACAAAGGAATGTAGTAAATTGGCAAAATTCATTTTGGTTTATTTTGTGACACTGAAAATAGGGCGGTATTGCAACTTGAAGCCGGGATCAGTGTCAAATTCAGGAGCAGGTAAACGTCTATTTTGAATCGAAAGAGATGTCCAGCTTAGTATATCAGATTGATGAAATTTATTTGCATTTAAACTGCAGTACCTTTTAAATAGTTATTCATTTTACAAAAAAAAAAAAAAAAAAAAAAAAACGCCTAGCTAAGTGCACCTTCAGAAAATCTAATATGTGTTTTTTTACAGTAATGGACCTAAACAGGAGTCACCTCTGTCCTGTGTTCATTGCTATACCAAGATAGCTTGATGTGAAGCAGTGTAATATGGGTATGTTTGTAAAATTACATGATGTTTAGGACGGGTTTTTCTATTTAAGCTCATTGCTATACTGATTTGTGATATTCGTTTAATGATCAAATTACTGAGTTATTGTTTTTAATATCCCTATGATAGCTAATGCACCTAATAATTTTAAAAGACCATCAAGTCAAGGTCGGAATTCAAAGCGAAGAAGTGGTTTACTATCGACACATGGTTCTACTAGGTAGAATAGATGACTTATTATAATGGATATTAATTCTTGTAATGCAAATTCATAAGCTCTTTATGCTTTGTACAGTGAAGCAGAACAACAAAGCCCAAAAAGCCTAGATCAAGACCTTCAAAATATACAGCAATTGAAAGTGGGCACTTTGCTTTTGTTTAAATTTATAGGTGAATATATGTGTGGTGCTATTTAATAGGATCTGGCCTTATTTTCTCTTTGTCCTGCTACAGAGACACCTGTGGCTTCTAAGGGAACACCATCAAATGCTTAGAGTTCAAAACAACTAAAAGTAAGACTTAGTGGTGATTTCAGTTCATAGAGTTAACATATATATATTCTATTGTGCAATAGAATTATCTTAGATATCCTTTTATACAATTATAGAAACACCTTGTAGCTACTATAGGAAGACCATTACCTGTCCAACCCTTAGCATTATCTCCACCTACCTACTGTGCTGAATGTAGGGCTAAAAAGTTTGCGTTTGAGACCTTGCACTTCTGCTGTGGCAATGGTGATATTAAAATAGCTGTGAATGAATATCCCCCTGAATTAGTAAGACTTTTTACTTCAAGGGATGAAGATGCTGTGCATTTTAGAAAGTATGCTCGATTGTACAATAACTTATTTGCTTTTAGTTCAATTGGAGGTAAAACTGATAGAGAAACACACAAAGGTATATATGTCTTTAAGCTACACGGCCAAATATATAATTCTATACCAGATTTAATACCAGATGAAAATGGGCCAAAGTATCTGCAGCTTTATTTCTATGATGGCCAAAATGAACTGAAACATAGAATGGACTGCTTTCCTGAATTAAGACACGATGTAATTGACAAATTAATGCAAATAACTAAAGATAATCCATATGCAAGATTTTTCCGATCTTTGAGAGAAGTAAATGTTGATGGAAGTACTAACATCATAAACACTGTGCCAGATCAAAGGGTGTATAATGCTCCCACCTCAGATGAAGTTGCTGTTATTTGGCCTGATAGTGTTTCATCAAGTCAGAGTTCATGGCCACATATTCTTGTGACATGAAAATCTGCAAAATCTCACCGGATTGCACATTTTTATGGGTGCTATGACCTTTTACAGTATCCACTGCTCTTCCCAGAAGGAGAATGTGGTTGGCATCAGGGTCTAAAAAAAGCTTCTCATGGTGGAGACAGACAAGTGGCGGCTGAACCTGATCCTATTCAGTTGTGCGCGGTACATACTCCGGCAGATTTTCTGGATGCAGAGGCTGCTCGTAAGTTTCTACGAAGACTATGATATTTCTTGCTAATTACTTCATTGCTTTAATTTATTTTAGATATCATAGCTTTCATTTATTCATGGCTTTTAATGTTTATAGGAGCTTCCGGAAGACATACAAAAGCAGATAAGAATATCTCTGCAAGAGAGTATTACGCTTATAAACTTCAGATCAGAATAGGAAACATGTTCTTAAGAGCAGGCCGTGCATTTCTACAATACATCATAGACATGTATATCAAGGTTGAAAATACAAGGTTAGATTTTTTCCGGCAAAATCATGATACAATAAGAGCTGATCTTTATAAAGGGATTCTTGACAAAGTAGAGAGTGGACAGACAAGTGCAACTAATGTTGGTCATAAGTTCATTTTGCCACCATCATTTATAGGAGGCCCTCGTGATATGAAAAGGAGATATCTGAATGCAATGGCTCTTGTGCAAAAATACGGGAAACCTGATCTCTTTGTCACTATGACGTGCAGTGCAAATTGGCCAGAGATAAAAGCCGAACTAGAGCCCGATGAGATTGCACAGGACCGACCAGATTTAGTTGCTTGTATATTTTGGGAAAATTTGATTGCTCTGAAAAAAAAAATCAAGAAAGACAGGGTATTTGGTAAAGTGGCAGCAATGATATATGTCGTAGAATTTCAGAATAGGGGGTTGCCACATGCTTATTTCCTATTGATTCTAGAGCAGCAATATAAGATGAAGTCTTCTGCTGATTATGATAGGTATGTTTGTGCAGAGATACCTCCTGTGACCCAGCCTGAACTGCGTAAGATTGTGTTAAGGCATATGATGCATGGGCCATGTGGCCGCTTAAATCCTAAATGCCCTTGTATGAGAAACAAAGATAATGCCCTTCTGTCTGCGTATTAGCATGAGCAAAGACTTGATTACCAAAAGTCACTGGAACATCCTGCACATATATAGTTTAGAATGGGCTCAATATAGTATGATTGCAATCTTAGATATGTTATATCCATGATTTAGGTTGAATGAATAAGTTACGAACCAAAGAGTCTTTCCCAAAACTTGCTGAGTTGCTGGTGTAATCACCCAAGGAAACCATAGCTTATTTCCAATCCCTAAGTACTCACGGAAATCAACATTAGACGCACCACTTCCACCACTTGAATCATAACTCTGCATAGGTTCAATAGAGCTGGACCTTTCAACCATTGAGGATGAAAAAATCCTCACATAAAAGTCCTGTTCCCACCATAATAAATTATAAGAACTTCACCTTCACGAATTTGATTATCGTTCACAAACGCTTCCACCCAAAATCTAAGGACATGTACTCCCTGGTTTGATCTGTAACTTTGAGCAATTGGACATTCCATACCCGACTATTGCTCTCACGAAAAACATCCACTGGACTAAATACACTGGCTAACATAGAAGTCTAGTTGTCAGGTAACTCCTACAAGATACATTAAAAACATCAAGAATGATTCTGAAAAAGAAAACAAGCACACTTAACACAAATGAAAATCATTCTAAACAAATAAACAAACACAGGAATTGTATAGCGTCGATGGAAATCTCTAACATACCAACTCTTTTCGATATTCATCTTGAAAAAACACCAAATGGCTCGGCAAATCACTATATAGGCTCATGATTCCTGTAATCAATGTATCAAATCATTAATATGATGCATACATATATGTCAAGCTAAATGAATCAGTAATTCAAGAGATTAAGCACACAGAACCTAACTACTTACAGCCAAATGCAATTGCAATCAATTGCTGTTCAAATTTTTTTGCATGTATATAACTAAAGCAAACAGTAATTGTATGGACTGAAAATAGAACAGGACATTGTGTAGGGTACCTCGTCAAAACAGCTTCCTTCAGTTACTTTGACAATGCAAACTTTACAGCAAACTGTTGAACAGCTATACACGACTTTGCTTATATAGTAAATCCATGAATGAATTTTGTATAGAAAGAATCTCGATGACAATAACAGCAATTAAAATTTGCATTGATAAATATTGACCACAGCTAAAACAGCATATTAACTATAATGTTTACATTGACTATAACTTACAAGCATTGAAACTGCCTCCCAAATACCTTGCCTACAGATGTAACATGTATAAGGTGCCAAAGAAAATTCAAGTTCTTAATTGAATTAAAGACCATGAACTATCTAAACAACATAATTATCAGCAAATGTCTTTGAATATCTGTTTCAATTCCTTATAAGTCAACGCACAATAGTTGATCCCTCCTTTGGAATTTGTTAACAATCAAAATCTAAAAGTGCATATACTCAACTATTTAGATTCATACATCAATACTAACCAAAGTTTCAAATGCAATTAAAAACTCAGTAAATGATTTTCCCACTTAGAACTATATTAAACTATGGCAAAGGCTAAACAATGTCAAACATATTGGCCTAATTATCAAATTGATGGAGCATACTATGATTTTTATTTTTTATTGTTTAAATGAAAGCTAGAAAAAGAAAAAACATTAGAAGACCTTCCTCCGAAAGGAACTCTTATTGCATATAGCACACTACGAATAAATAATTAAGTTTTTAAAACTCATGTAAATAAATGAACGTGATATATATTGTAAGCTTATAGTATTCATAATATTAATTTAGGATTAAAGACAACGCTTCAAATCTTTTTCTTCTTTTTTTTTTTCTTCTTTTTTTTTTGTTTTTTTTTTCATCCTTTTTTTTGTCAAGATACAACACTCCAAATTTTTAATGGAACAACTTAAAGCATTTCGATTAAAAAATAAAAGTCGAAAATACATTAAGGAAATTAACTCTCAATTTAGTTAGGGATTTATTTAGAACAAGTCAAATTACAAAATGATACGCATACTAATGAGAATGCATCATAATGATACTAATGGCATTGATATAGAACAATTAAGTAAGAATGTAACCTTGCCCATTAGAATAAGGCTTATCACCATTTTTACTAAGCTAGCATTTGTGCAGAAAACACTTTTTATATGTTGACAATTAAACATTTAAATAGCACCCAAGTACAACACTCAAGCAAATGGGCTCGGTGTTTATGTCAAGCAAAAGGAGTCCACTTCCAACGAGTGAAGCTTACTCTATCCAAAAACTCGGAAAAAATATGCAAATACACATAACTCTTATAAAAGTCCACATCATTTACAATACCAAAAACAAAACAACTCTCAAATTTACTGTTCCTTTATTTTATTAAATAGATATCGAATTAGAATCAAATAAATTATCAAGTTAATTTTTTTCTCTAAATCCTTCTTTTATTTTCATAATTTCGTTGTAATTTTACAATTGCTTTGAAATTGTGCTTGTTAATTTTTCTTATGGATCTAGATTTCTCTTCGCTACATTGTTAATGTTGAATATTGTGTGAGGTTTTAGTTAATCAAGCTATTCAATGACCATTTGAAGGTTTTTCTTTAGTTGCTGCTTTAAAAAATTTACAATGATTATACTAAGTGTCGATGTGTTATACAATTTAAACCAATGAAAATCCTAATTTATACTAATTTACAATTCAGTTGACAAATTAATTATACTAATGAAAATCCTAATTTATGCTAATTTACAATTCAGTTGACAAATTAATTATGGCGATGCTTATACACTAACCAATCAAACCAATGAAAATCCTAATTAAATACCTAGCCTAATCTAAACACTCTAGGTGTACAGGAATAAAATAGAAATGTACTTGATACAAAATTTTGGCAAAAAAAGGAGATAACAACAGAAAGCTATAATAATTTATTTCGTTAATGATAAAACCATTACATTACTAAGTATACATTAGTAGCTCATTTCCTACGAATCAGATTAGCATAACAACTTAACTAAATAACAAAGTTAAGTAATTAATAGCAAATTAACAAAATCTTCTGGTAAGCATCCCCGAGCTGACGATTCTGCAAGCCATCCAACTAAGCGCTAAACAATGCCGTCTTTCAGCCCACTCTAACCTCTATGCCTCGATCATTATATTACACACCATACCTAAAACAATAATTAGACAGATTCAATGATAAAACTAACAAGAAGACTTATCATGCATACACTAAACAAGCAAAGCATTCTCAAATCAACAATCAAAATGCAGCCAATTAAATTAACACATAAACAGCAATTAATTACGCACTAAACACTGAAGCAAATCACCAAATTGGGGAACGCGCGCGGGCCAACAACTAGTATATATAAATAAAAGAACATTATCTTTATAGAAAACAACATTACATATGAATAATGGAAAAATGCTACTACCCAAATCCATGGAAGAATTGAAGATAAACAACAATGGTAGTGCCAAAAATTCAAACAACTAAGTAATTTCATGATAATAAAGTTTCATATGAACAACAAACATTATCACAAAACACAAAATATAGATAAAAAATAACAAGCAAAGAGAGTTCACCATTGAAGCACAACCTAGGGTTTCATATTCATGAAGTATAACAAAGATGAACAAAGAAAGAGAAATCATACCTCAAATGAGTAGAAAACCCATATAAAGTGAATAAATAGTAGAAATCAAGTAAGAAGAACACTCAATTGAAGTTCTTTAGTCAAAATAAAAAATACCCAAAATTCTCAAATCATGAAAATTCCAAAAATTTGGTTGTGAAATTTGGATTTTAGAGTGTAAAATCTAGTAAAAATGTATTTGTGAGTGATGAATTAAGCACATAAAAGCTATAAAAATTAAAAATCAAGAAATAAATGGAAGAAGAAGTTAGAGGGAGAGAGGAGAGAGTATCGAAGAGAGAAAAAAATGAAGGGGTGAAATGAACATTGCATATAAAATAAAGAACATTGCATATACTACCTCCGTTAATAGTTATTTGCAACAAACTGGGTCTACGCGGACTCCTAGACAAAAATTTTAAATCATGATTATTGAAAAATAAGGGTATGTGGTTAAATATTAATCCTACCTAAAAATTTAAAAAAAAAAAAGAAAAAAAAAAAAACCATCGAAACCCAGAACCACCACCGAAACCCAACCACAAACCCAGCCAAAACCACCACGAACCAAAACCCAATGAACCACCACCACGAAGAACCACTATGAACCAAAACCCAAAACTACCACGAACCAAAATCACCGAAAACCACCAAGTATCAAACCCAACCAAAACCACCAAGAACCCCCGAAACTGTTCGACTACAACCAAGAAACACCGAAACCCTTTGACGAACCACCAAAAACCATTGAGAACTTCAAACCACCCCGATAACTTATTACCCAACCACGAACCACCCCCACAAAATCTGCAAATCCACCCAAAAGCCACCAAATCCAACCACGAATCAAGCAAACCACCCACAAACTAGCCACAAATTACCGGATCTGAAACCTACTAAAAGAATGGATTGGAATTTGAAGAGAGATGAGAGATGAAGAAGATGAGATGAAGGAGGAGAGAGAAAGATAATGGGGAGATGAATTGAGATTAATCTGATTATTAGGGTGGGAAGGGTTAGATAATTAATATAGATTAAGGTTATAATGTTTTGTAATTATGCGTAGTATTGTGTACTAATAATTTTTAAGTGAGGGTATTTTGGACATTTTGACAGAAAAAAGTTACTATAATAGGAAAGAAATAAATTTGTTGCAAATAATAGTTTGCACCCTTGTTTGTAAATGTTAAAAATAACTGTTAACGGAGGTAGTAAATTTCTTTAAAAAAAAAAAAAAGAAATTACATATAAATAAAAGAACATTAAATTTTTGCCTAATGTTCTTTTATTTATATATCTAATGTACTTTCGAGTGTACCATGCACATGGTACACCTCCATCTACCATACTATTTTCAGGTAAATTATTGTAAAATACTTCAACGTTGATCTAATGAATCTAAAAAATAACATGCATGTAATGAATCTGATGATCCAACTAGGCGACTACCCGTAACATTGATCGTGTGGGCCAATAACTAGTTTTCTACAATACTCCGTATAAGTATATTGACTGTAAGTCTGTAAGATAAGTTATGATAATAATAAAAAATAAATAAATAAATAAAAACAATGTTTTGACAAAGGTTTAGATAGTTTTAGCACAAGATACTTAACATAAATTTGTTCATAAATACATTCGCAACTCCTCTCAAAAGAAAAATTTATCATTGTTTAACCATCCAGGCTAATTGTCACTTATGCTTTAATCTTGCACATAAATAAATTAATACTATACTACAAAAGTATTATTAAAAACCCATACAAACTATTAAATTCATTTTAAAAAATTAGCAGTTGCACGTAAATCTACAAAAGTAGCAACTTGGGACAAAACCCGGGCTATTCACTAGTTTGCTTAATTAAAACTAGTTGGGAACGTTTTTATGAGCAAACTAAAGCTGAACATGATGTGTTCAAGTACTAGTTTAACTCATCACTTTATAATTGAGTTTCAATATCTTAATTAAGTTATGGCTACTAAAAAAATATCTCTTTCGCCCTAAGGTACAAGAAGTGACTACATACAAATGATCATGCATATTCCAATGATTTAGCTAAGTAGCTAGCTAGATACATGATGTTCCATACCAAAAAAGATATAAGAAATTGTTGTACTATTTGTACAATTTAGCTAACTTAAAAAGGTGTTACGACCTAACTAGCTAGCTTAGGAAATTCAACACGTTTAAAGTTCAAACATGTCTCAAATTAAATAAACCACTTTTGCATTATTACAACTCAAGCAATTCCATTAAACATGCCCTTAATAACTAGTATTATTCAATAAATAAAGGTAGAAAAAGTAGAAGTGTTACAAGTTAAGAAAATTGAAACTTCTACTCACCCTCCCACAATCAAAAGTACTCAATAATTTAACATTTCAGAATCAACTTTTTTTTCTCCTATATATAACTCCTTTCATTTGCATCCCTTACTCATCATAACAAGTCTTGTCTTATCAATTCACTTTTCTCTCCTACAATTCTAAACACTAAAAAAACAAAAGCATTAGAAATGGAGCCTAAATTAGAAGGCATTTCAAGGAAGGTATGGAAAATAGTAAGGGTGGCCATTTTCATGATAAAGAAAGGTCTGTGTAAGAAAAAAATAGTCATGGACCTCAACTTCATGATGAAACGTGGCAAAATCGCCGGTAAAAAAGCCCTAGGAAACCTTATGTTCCACAACAACCACCACCTCTTTTCTACTCAGGGCGGCGTTGGTGGGTCATCTAACCTCTCCAACGACGCCCGGGAGTACGAGTTTAGTTGTAGCAACACACCTTTATACCACCGCTACTTCAAAAACCAAAGAAAGAACCATCACCACCAAAATAATGATCACTATTACATGCCCTCCCCTTTTCCATTGGAAGATGGTCAAAATTATAATATAGAGGATGTTAACAATGTACTTGAAATGATATTACGTAATGATAGAGATGTTGGTGGTGTTTCGGCTGCTTCACCAGCTTTGCCGTGCCTAGGGTTCGGACAGAGCCCTACGGTCCAGCCTCTAAGGATAACGGACGACTCACCGTTTTTGGTACAAAACATGGATCAAGATGATGAGCATGTGGATCAGGCTGCTGAAGATTTCATCAAGGATTTCTATTCTCAACTTAAACATCAAAATTAGCCATTATTATCTTTTTGTAGGAGGAACTTACAATTGTAGAGTATGATACATTTAAATTTTTACAAATTTATTTTTATCTATTTTGGAGGGAAATCATATAAATGTGTCAAGAAAAAGAAAAGAATATGTTCTCTTTCAATGCAATATTTGCAACTTTGTCTTGCATTATTCTTCATATACATTTTTTTAATAACAAAATATTTGTACACATACAAGCCAAAATTTTCCTTAGAGCATAAGGATTTATGTGTACGCATTGGTACAATTTGTTACTTATTTTAATCATTCCCTCTCTTTTTTAGGGGAAATTTCTTTAAGTGCCATATTTTTGATACCTTTGAATAAAGTGAAAATCAAATCAAACGTAGTTGACGAATCAACTAGCTTTCTTTAGTTAGGAAGATCCTTTGTTCATTCTTCTAACATATACTGTATATTATTCACATGCATTTTTTTTACTTAAATATACCCCTTTACGGGTTCTTGAGTAAATTTATGGATGCTTTTGAATAGACGTGTTCTTATATATATGATTCGCCATACAATAAATCAATGGTAATAATATATTACTTCTAACGAATTCAATTTTTTTTTTTTTTTTTTTTTTTTTTTTTTTTTTGACAAAGTAACGAATCCATATTGGTACTAATAAAGCTCTACATGAGCCAGGATATAAAAAATACCATGCCGTTACAAGTGTATATGTAACGTGTCATTCATAAGATTAACTGAGTAATACAAAGTAAGACTATTTTTGATGGAAAACATTTTATTGTTTGATATTTAAAGTGCATGTGGAAAAGAGTTTTCCCAAGATAATGTACACAAACAAATTTATGAAAATAATTTATACACATAGTATCTTACCTTTTCCATTCCCATTGTTATTTAAATTATTTGGTAAAGTTCTCCTTTTACCAACTCTAATTACCTCCTAAAAGTATAAGTCCAGTCGAAGATTGCATTGCTAATTAAATAAAAGAAAACGGAGAAAGTGGAATAATAAGGTTATATGTATGTTATTTTCTTCTACTCAATGACTCGTTTATTTATATTAATAAAAAAAGGATTCTCTGTGGAACCTTATTCTGAAAGTGAGAGAGCACAACTTAAAAAATAAAGAGAACACTTAGTCACTTTAGTAGACTCACTCACTAAGTGGGGCTGCATAAAAGAAGAAAACAGCCAAAAACATTTGCTAAAATACAAAGCCACGACTAATTGCAAGACAAGGCACTCAAATAATTGTGTCCCTTCTTAGCTTTTTAATTTTAAACTATTCACTTTTTGCCACCATACCCTCATCCAACCTTAATGTTCCAAGATCAAGCCTAACAAAGGCTTGGATCAGTGGAAGATCCATCTACGTTACTTATAGATGATGCACGTCAATAATAAATTGCTAGATTACTTTACTAAGACTTGTTCTCGCCACATGTAATAAGGAAATTGGACACCACAAATTATGTTGCAGCTTTAGGTCATCATTGGAATATTGATCTGTTTGCAGATAGTCGATTTTCTAGTACTCGTTCTTTAGATAAAATAGATTATAGTTTTAACTAAAGGCCGTCTTAACCCTCTCATGTGCTTTTCCTTCTCAATAATAATAATAATATTAATCTTAATAAATATTTTTTGAAATAAATTTGATTTTTTATGAGACAATCATTATCAAATTAAGATTTATATTATTTATCATTTTAATTTTGCTGGATGCTACTAATTGATGAGATGAGCGTAAACTATTGACTAAAATAATTAAACCTTATTGAACTCCAAAGTTCTCTTCCCTTTAATTATGTGCTGCATAAACTAGATTTAGAGTTGTTGGACAAGATATAACCAATGATCAACTACTAATCTATACACTAACTAATAATTAACAAAATAATCTATATGGCTACTGTATATATGAATGTATAATTGAGGGATCTTGTTGAAGCTTAAAGGTTTTGATGATTATGAATACAAAGTAGCAAACTTCAACTAATAAGAATTCTCTAAGTGTTGTGATTAGAACAGGTGAAGTAAACTTTGGAAGTGGAAGAGTAACCTATCTAAGAAGACTCAAGGAGATTTCTAGGGCTGAGCAAAACTATCTGATAATCCGAAAATCCGATAATTCGATCCGCATCCGATCCGAAAATTTTGGGGTAACCGATCCGATATAATTTTCGGATCGGATATCCGATCCGTAAATTTCGGATATCGGATCGGATATCGGATATCGGATATCGGAATTTCTGATTTCGGATATCCGAATATCCGAAAAAAATTCGGATATCGGATATCGGATCGGATATCCGATCCGAAATCCGAAATATACAACTGCTTTATTAATTACTTCGTAACACATACCTAATGCCCAACAGCCCAATAGGCCCAATACCCACCCAAACCCTAAAATATAAACAAAACAATTCACTCTCATTCAGCCACTTTCTTTCACTCTTCCTTGTTCCTTTCCATATCTCTCTAACTCTCTCTCCTCATTTCAGAGCTCATACTCACGGGTAGTCCTTCTGTCAGATCTCCTCACGGCGGCTTCCCTCCTCACTGACAATCGACTCTCTCCTCTCAGATCTCCTCACGGCAGCTTCCCTCTCTCCTCCTCATAGCAAATTACGAGCGGGGCTTCAATCAGTTTACATTTCTCGAACTTTTTGAGTAGTAGTTTTTTTTTTTTTTTTTCCAATTAATCTACTTTAGAGATTTTAGTGTATCATTGTAAATTTATTATTGCTGGTTGTAATTTTGTTGTGTTTTGATTTTACTTAAAAGTTGGGATTGCTTTTTGGTTGAATTTGTAAATAATTTGATGAGCAGTTGGCCGTTCTAATCGGCTTAAGAACTGTCGTTTTAATTTTGGTTTGAATGTTTAATGATAATGTAACATTGACTTATTATTAATTTATTTTTATTATTATTCCTACTGTATTTTCTTGGTCTCAACTCTCAATTAATCTTGTTCATTGTTACTACCTTTTAAAAAATGATTGGGTATTTGATATCCGAACTATCCGATCCGAAAACTTCCGGATATCCGGATCTCGGATATCCGAAAATTTCGGATCGGATACGGATATTGGATTTAGGAATTTTAGGATTCGGATATCCGATCCGAAATCCAATTTCGGATCGGATATCCGATCCGTGATCACCCCTAGAGATTTCTAGGAAAATTAAAGAAGATAGAAGAAGAGTTCCCTCACAGGAACTAACTAAGTTTCCTAACAGGAACTTAAAGACAGCAAGATTGAGAAGCTCAACTTGGCCTGTGTTGAAGACAGCAAGTTTCATAAGAACTTGGTCTGCGAAGTTCCAGTTGAGAACTAGAAGTGAAGTGACAGCAGGAACTTAATCCTGGACTGCATGAAGCCCAAGTATCCTGGAATACAATATAATTGACGAAGGCAATTCAGTTTTGTAAAGTTTTTATCGTATAGATTTGCTGTAAATATGTTTGTTAAGTTTACATGTGAGACTGATTGAAATGTGACAAAAGAGCTTGGCAAGCTTAAAATAGGAAAGTTTAAAAAGATAAGTTTTTAAGAAAAGATTTTCTTAAATGATTTATTTCTTAAAAACAGATTGTTAAAAGATATTATTCTTTTGATGATTTATCTTTCATATGTTTTTCTAAAGAAAATATTATCTTCTACAAGATTTACATAAAACCGTGTTTTGAGATTTTGGTAAAATAACATATTTATCTTTTGAAAACCCTACTCTCTATACGAGCAAGTGTTGTATAAATTGTAGAAATCTCATTTCATAATTTTCCGTGAGTTTAAGCGTGAAGAATTCGAAGTGTGCTTTATTGTGTAAGTTTGCCAAGTCTTTACCTTGTCATATTAGTTTCGAGTTTCATGCGTAGCTTACCTTTCATATACTAGAGTCAAATTATTGTATGGGTTGGGTTACGGGGTGTGTGTATGATTTATATCTTTGTATATAGTGTTATAGGCTTCAAGGTTGAAGTTGAGTGTTAGAGTGCTCAGGGAGTACGAGTGAATCTAAGTCAGGGACTTAGGTTGGGTAGGATAGGGTCCTACTGTGTATCAAGTTCAGTCTACAACTTGTGAGTAAAGGTTTGAGCATAATAGGTTGTAACTTGTGTATTTGCCCTATTATAGTGAATTGGTTTGGTTTTGGAAATCCCTTAGAGGGTTGAGATTTTACTTCTAGTTGGGCTCTAAAAGGTTTCCTCGTAAAATTCTGTGTGCATTACAAGTTCCTTTACATTCTATTTTATATTCCGCAAAAGTAATTAATAGGAAGTAACATATAATTCATCCCCCTCCTGTAGTATTCGTCTCAACTAACAGATCTTTGCTTAACTAGTTGATTGTTTATCCATATAGCCCAAATCAATTATTCGTTGCTCGCTTGTGGGGAAAACTTCCTTAACCACCACATAATCTTCTTTCCACTTGTCTACTTTTCTTTAAATTCTATGGAAAAAATACTTAACAATGAAATACATACATACATACTATCAGAATATACGTCAAAATTCGTAGCTAACACTTTTGCCAGATAGATATTATGTACGATCGTTGGGAATAGATAACATGCACTTTTGTCTGTGGAAATCAAAAACCTTTTGTCACGCTTAATTAAATACCATGTTAAACAATCAACTTAACCAATTTCAAACTTAATTAAGCTAATAGTTGAGGCTCATAAAAGCGAGTTAAGTCATGATTGATTTATAAACTCTATCACAAATACACCAAGTACTACTAGCTAAGAAAAGAAGTGTAGAAATTCATCATATACAAGTAGTATGTTATTATTAAATTAAAAGCAACAACCATAATATTAAAGACAATAGGAACGTATCCTGTATTAATATGGTAATTAATCACAAATCGAACACGAATGTTTCATAAAAGATGAAAAAAAAAAAAAAAAAAAAACAGATTTATATTTGACTCTGGCAGAAGTTGAGAGCAACGGAATAAGCATTTGTAAAGAATTCACGATTCCGTTTACTCTCTATAGTAGAGTTTTCTTGGTCTTGTTTTATAGCATCTTCCATGTTTTGACGAGCTTCTTTGCTATACTCATTGCACTGCCTTATTTTCTCTAATACCTTCTCCTTGGTTGTTTCGGCGTTGGTGTGTACAACCAAAGAAAAGATAATTACAAGCGTAATCACGTACATTGTCATGACATTGAATCTCTTCTTCTGCTTCAGAGACATTGTCGTTCAATAATGTAGTCGTACTATTTAAGTTGAGGAAAGGTACACAATTGCTAAAAAAAGAGTCAAAGATCTTAACATAAGATTAAAAAAAAAAAACTAATTTATGCGTTTTGCGTGTAGCACGTCTATACATTTTTTATGTATTTTTTTTTTTTTTTTTTATTTGATAGTAACAGAACACAAAGAAATTTCAAGACATTAGAATAGGCAATTAAACTAGAACGACAATTGTTCGCAACATAGATTTTTTTGCACTTGAGCTTGGCCTATGTTTTCAATTGAGAATAGATAGCAAAACCCCAAACGTTTAAATCCTTTGATCCTCCATTGGAGGAGATGTCTCCAAAATTAATTATTTTAGATCAGAATAGCAACAAGACATAATATACCATAATCATAGAAAAGCTCAAAGTTTAAACTAGAAGTGATCATGGGCTAGACCAAGCCTTAGGGAAAAAAAAAATTGAAGTTAGTGGACCCTACATGACTTCGAGGAGTAATTTGAAGTATTTATAAGGTGGTAAAAGTAAAAGTGACTAAAATCAAATGTAGTAAATGTCCAAAAAATTTATATAAAGAGAATAAAAACGCTAGTTTTTCTATTTCTATTGATTCGACTTTTTAGCTTGTTGGTTAAAACTTTTTATTGGTTAAAACTTAAAATAAATAAAGCTTAATGAGATCCAAAGTTATTATCTCTTTATGTGCTGCATATACTTTGTACTCCATTAGTTTTTTAGACTGTGAGTTTTTGGGTTATCGGGCAATATATGACTATTAATTAACAACTTAGCTATTCACCAATTAATAATTAACACTGACTAATAATTAACAAAATCAGTATATGGATAAGTGGATAATGTGGCTACTGCATATATGAATGAATTATTGAGGGAACTTTATTGATTGTATATCCATAAATATGTGTTTAAGCCTAAATTATTTTGTGGGGAAGACTTCCTAAAATTCCACATAATCTTCTTTCCACTTGTCCACTTTTCTTGGAATTTGATGGAATAAAAAATACTTAACAATGAAGTACTATACGTATAACTGTATAAGAGACAACACATTTAAATTCGTAGCTCACACTAAATTTATAAAGTTTTTTTTTTTTCTCCTTTTTGTGGGGTTGAAGGATTATTAGATAAATAATGTTAGGAGATGTTGTCAATCAAGCTAAGGCTTCACTCAAGGCTCTTTCTCTCTAATTTATCAAAGTCTGGCCTTGATTAGGAGCAGCATGTTTGTTTGTTCCATACATAGAGAGCGATCAGCATTCCTAACTGATAAATATTGTTATAACAAATGTGAGAAAGAACAAATTACGAATGAAAAACAAATAAATAACACACAGATTTACGTGGTTCACCAACAATAAGTTGGCTACGTCCACGGACAGGCGAAAGGAAAAGCTTTATTGATCTTGAGGAATTCCATATTACATATTGATAATGAATATCACCATAGTGGCTAGGAAATAACCTAAGGGTAGTTATATTAATCCATACACTAGAAAAGATAGACTTTATTTAAGGGAATAAAGCCCACAAACAAAGTATTCAAAATTGGTCAAAACTTTTGAGGCACATATGTGCCTCACGTCCAAAAAGCACAAGAACTAAAAATCTACTAAGGCACGGATGTGCCTCGTCGAAACTCCGTCTAGGCACATATGTGCTTCCCGATGGCACGGACGTGCCTGGCCGAATACCTATGAAGCTCGCTAAGGCACGAAAGTGCCTAGTCAGTCTTCAATACTTCTTCGTCGAGACATGTCCATGTCTCCCCAAGGCATGGACTAACTTGCCCTACTTCTTCTTAGTTCCGGACTCAAGGCTATCGATTCAAGGCATATTCCTTACAAGTATATAAACCGATCTTGGGCTTTAGCCATAAGATTATAATTAAGCTTAGCTTATGATTGAGTTGGTCTAGCTTATGGTTAAGTTGGTGATCTAACATGGTATCAGAGCTAGCGTGACACAAAGGACACAAGTTCGAATCTCATCCACCATCATTTTAGAATAGAATATTTTGCGTTGGGTATGAGTGCGTGGAGCTCATGCCGCATCCACAGTTCAAGCCCAAAGGACTCTCATGTGAGGTCACAAGATAAAATATATAAACCGATCTTGAATTTCAAGTTTTTGGTGGAGTTGGCCCTCTAACACTAATTACAATGTAGAAATGCTTAATTGTTATAATCCGCCATACTAAACACCTTCGATCAAAAGGTAATAATAATAACTTAATAGGCTAGGTATCATCTTACTATTGTTATCGTCATTTAAGACAAGTTATAGATCACAATAAACCTCTCTAATAATTTCTCCCTAATTGACACACCAATCATGTAGTTACATATATATATAATTTAAAAAAGCTAAAGTTGAAAATTGAAATGGACACAAACAAACCTCTTTGCCTTAAAGCTAAGATGGTGGCAGGTTTATAATAAATTTGAAAACCTTTAATTAATTCATATAGTACATTCATTGCTACCAATATTGGGAGCTCCATTAATATAAAGTTCCTACTTTTCAACTCATAAAACCTTTGTCTTAAGCTTCATCTCTAGTTCATTCCCTACCTATAAATATACCCTCTACCATTCCTTTTTCCACCATTCTCACAAACATCTTCTATATTTTTATTATTAAACTTAAGTTAGCTTAATTAGTTTACTACAATTCCAACAATCTAGGAAAAAACATGGAGCAAAACCTACCAATAATCACAAAAAAGTTATACAACATGGTTAAACTAGCCGTCTTCATGATACGAAAAGGTATTTCCAAAAAGAAATTACTCTTTGACCTCAACTTGATAATTAAGCGAGGTAAACAGACCTTCACCGTTGGCAAAGTCTCCACCACTCGAGGCGGTGTTATTGGTTTCGAAGCCCAACAAGAGTACGAGTTCAGTTGTAAAAACACTCCCTTATACCATCATTACTTTACCAACAAGAAAAAACAATGCCAAAACTATTACTACACTCCCTCACCAAATTTCGAAGACACCGATGAATTAGAAGCTATTAACAAGGTGCTCGAGGCCATAGTATCATGTAAAGATAGCGGTGTCCAGCCTCTAAGGGTAACGGACTCTTCATTTCCTTCGCAAAATGAAGATAATAATTATGGTGATGAACGTGTGGATGACGCTGCTGAGGAGTTTATTCAGAGGTTTTACTCGCAACTAAAGGACCAAAGTTGCTGCTAGTTAACAATATTTTGCTGTGAAATTAGTTAAAGATAATATGAATTATGAAATATAATACAATTCAGAAAACTGTGATGCTTAATATGTGCGTCCATTTTTGAATTATGGTAGATGTTGTCCATTGTATATGCAGTTTATAAGGATGTACTTTGGACTGGCTAATATATAAAGTATAAATTATATAATTAATTATATTAGAAACTTGTGAATTTGTTTAAATTTATTGTGCAATTTGGTATATGAGACGGAAGAGAGAAAATCAATTAACCAAATAATACAAATTATGAAGTTAGTTACGCTTCAAGCTATTTTTTTTTACTAACAATATACTTACTTGTATAAGGTAGTTACGCTCTATTAAAAAAAAAAAAAAAAAGGTAGTTACGCTCTTAAACTCCAAAGTCTAAACAAATATCTTATCAATGAAGAGGTACACAAAATTAAAAAAAAAATATAATCAATAAATAAATAATCGTTATTATTGGTAATTGTTATTAATTTTATTTTTTTTTAAACCACCTGCGGATAATAATATTAAAAGAGGTTAATTTTCGCCAAAGATAAGAGGCTTTGAGGGAAAGAACCTACACAAACACGTTTGTTACAACCATTAGAATTCCACCTAGCAACATTATGGGTTAACGTATTACCAGCACATTTTACATGTGGAACCGAAAAGGCAATAAAACTACGAGAAAGGGAACAAACATCATCCACAAGCAACGAGAAGGGAGTGAAATTTGCAGCATTCTTCTTAACTACTTTTATGAATAATCAATAATTCTTTATTAATTGTAATTAGCTACTCTTATTAACTACTAACATGAATAATCAATAATTCTTTATTAATTGTAATTATAAAACATGGAAAAATAAAGGTAATTATTAACCTAAAAAGTCATAATACTTCAACCCAATACTGCTAGTAGTACTATGTCTTTATCAAACACATTGACACCAATGACAACTAAGCCCAACCCCAATTATATGACTATCACTCAGTTGAAAATTGGTGAGAGAAAGATCTATTCTTACATTAATGATTTTTTTTTTTTTTGACAAACGATAAAAACAAACTACAAATTAATATTAAAGCAAATAAAATTAACCGCCGCCTCTCCAGCAATTTGATGAACCGAATGAACTTGCTGACAATCTGCCTTATGAACCCAACAATATTGAAAGGTTGAGCCAAGCCGCTTAATCTTAGTGATGAGTAATCTATCACCTCTCCTCTCCTCTTCTCTTCTAGGGTTTCTCCACAATCTTGGCCATTTAGGCCGAAAATAGTCTAATTTCTACGGAAATTAGACTATTTCCAACCCTTTTCCCTAAATTTTCTTTAATTTTCCAATTTAGGTTTCAATAAATCTACACGAATAAGTGTAGATACGTCCGTCTCTCTATAGTGGAGTGTCTCCCTATGGTGGAGTTGTTAGTTTTTGTTGATTTAGTTGTTTGTTTATGTTTAGGGTTTGTTTGTGTTTTAGGGTTTATCAAAAGGTAATCATCTTTTGCCCTATTGTCAGTTCTTTGGTAAAGATTTGTTCGGGATCGCAACGGTTGTCAAGTTCTCAAATACTTTCAAGCGAATCAGATGAAAATCATCCTTACGGCTACAACAAATCGTTAGACCGTCTCTCTGAAAAGGCTATATATTCCAGCGATGTGTGCGAGAGATGTACCACAGTGCAAGATTTTTTCAACGATCGTAGCTTTGATGAAGGAAACCCTAATTTGATTCAATTTTATGTATTTGTTAATGTAGATTTTATTTGTAGATGTCGGACGGCTTTTTATTAATGAATTGATTTGTTTCAAAAAAAATCTTGGTGATGAGTCAAAGGTAATCAAAGTTACCTGACCATCCCTCGAAAAAGCGTAACAAGATTAAAGAAATCAGTAAAGACTGTGAGGGACTGAAACCCACTATCCAAAGCCCATTGTAATCCTTACAAGCACGCCATAGCTTCCGTATGTAAAGCTGAAGTGTAAACGCCGAAGTTACTTCCGCCAACGATCCGGTCATCCAACGGGTCTACATTACCCAAGCACCACCCCATCCCAGCATGATAAGAATCTTTAAACCAAGAACCATCAATTTGTATTGATCGTAAATAGGGATGTCAGTGGGGCGGGTCTAGTAGGAGACCCGGCCCATCTCCGCCCCGATGGGGCGGGGATGGGTCTAGCTTTGGCAGGTCACGGGGCGGGGATGGATCTAAAATCCATACCCACCGTGGGTGATGGGGCGGGGGTGGATATTAAGCTGTACCGCCCCATACCCGCCTGTACCGCCCCATACCCGCCCTGCCTCGCCTGACCCACCCCATACCGCCCTGCCCCGTCTAACCCACCCTATACCCGCATGATACCCAAACCCATATGTACACTAAAAACCATCATACAGTAAAAAAAAAAAGGATAAAAAAGGGATAAAACGAAGTAATGACGAAAACCGCTAGTAGGACAGTAGGACTTTGTAAGGTTTCAAAATAAAAAAGATAGCACGCACTCACTCTCTCACCTCTCACCAAGTCATCGGTGCCTCTAAATCTCCGGTCAAAGCTCCGAATCTCCAATCAAAGCTGCGAATATGTCTTGTCTATCGTACGTCTTCACATTCAATACTCTCTCTAACTTTTTTTTTTCTTAGTTTTGATTTTATTTTCCCCAATCCTTTTTTTCTACTTTACCATTATTTTTGATGAGAAAAAATTTGACAAATGAACTTAGAAATTTATTAGTTCAAATTTCGCATGTTTAAAACTACAAGAATGTTGGTTCCTTTGATTTACTTGGTCTTATGAGTTATGATAGTTTTATTTTATAGATGGATTTGGTGGGAATTTGGCGGGGATGAGGCGGAGATTAGGTGGGGCTGAAACGGGGATGGATATCCACGTGGAGGGTGGGACAAGAGTGGTTTTGGAGTTGGACCTGTCGGGCGGGGATGGGGATAAATTTCAGACCCGCCGTGGGGATGGGGATCGGAATGTCAAAACCCGCCCTGCCCCACCCCGTTGACATCTCTAATTGTAAAGCAGGCCCTTGGTTGAGCAGTCCAAGCTGAGTTACGTAAAACCTAGGCGAAGACGATCTACCAATTATACCCTCAATAACAGGAAGGGGGACTCCAGAAACGTCGCGGTCGAGGAAAAGTGTATGAGAATCCATGACCTCCGCAAACTGAGAAGCAAAAGAGCGAATACTAGAAGAGTCGCTAAAAATTCTGGAATTCCAAAATAACCAAAGACTCGGAAGGGTACCGACAAAGGTGCCCAATCACGTACTGTAAGGTCCATCCTGACTAATGAAAAGTCGGATATAATCTTAAATCCAATCTGAGAGAGAAAGGTCTCCATTAATGACTGTCACAAGTAACAATAAGTTGTCTATATCGATTATCAACTAACATTTTAATAAAAAAATTGGTTAACATTTATTCCTTTGGACCACAACCATGGATATCTTTATACATATACTAATTATTATTTCACTATATTATTTCTCGAAAATATACTAATTAACAACATATCACATGTATTTACCATCTTTATAGAATAAATATGGAGTACTTCATATATGTGATTAATTTTCATTACGGATTTATTATCCTTAACTTACGTAATACTCGGACCTATATATATGGCTAGGGTTGATGAGTGTACAGAGGAAATAAATTAAAATTATAGAGATTGATAAAATAATTAATAGAAAGATAAAGACAAGATAAGTACTAAAGAAGAACAATATTTAACGTGAGAAAAATCCTCAATTAAATAAAAAAAAAACTCACGACGACGAGCACGTAAAATATCCCCTATAGTGAATATTACAAGAGAACTCTTACTATAATAACTCACAAAAAAGTATTACAAAAAGGGAATAGTGAACTCATAGAGAAGGTAATAATTTACAAGGAGGGTAAATAAGAAGGAAGGCTTGTGTATAGGTATGGCTATTTGTGTGTATGTATGTATATATCTTGAATAAATGTCCATGATTTATATTTATAGCTGTAGCCTTGTAGATGAAGCTTAATTGGAAGAAATGACCGGAAAATTCCAAAACTACCTTCATTACTCTTGTATCCATAATATTCTAAAATGTTCACGAACCATGTATTCTAGTTGTTTCCAATTGTGTCAAGAATTCTCTAGAACGATAAAGTAGATAATTCTAGAGAATATATGGGCAATGACTAACCTTGCTTGGTTTTTTCGAAAACATCTAGAATATGCATAAATACTCCACCTAAATAACGGATTTATAAAATTTGGGCCACACCCAACATATATAATATATTTATCGATTTATAACAAAAGCAAGAGCAGATTTATATTGGTAACTCACCCACACCCACATGACCGGTGTATTCAATCACTTGGAGGATTAGTTGTACATGATGTTAAATTACGTTATTCACTACAATGCAAATTATTTTACCCAACATAGCTTAATTACAACCAATTGTGAACTTTTTTATATGAACAAACTAAAGTTGAACATGATGTTGTTCAAGTTTAACTCATCACTTATCTTAAATTTGTTAATGTTCTAGAATCTATTACTCTAGGAGTAATTTAGTTTCAATATCTCACCTTTTTTTAAAGAGAAAGTATCAATATCTCCCTTAAGTTATCGCTATTCAAAAAATCTCTTTCGCCCTAAGATACAAGAAGTGACTACATACAAATAATCATGCATATTCCATTGATCTCTCAAGCTAGATACATGAAGTTCCCTGCAAAAAAGTTACAAGTAATTGTACTATTTGTACAAATTAGCCAACCAAAAAAGGGTCTTATGGCCTAACTAGCTAGCTTAGGAAATTCAACACGTTTAAAGTTCAAACATGTCTCAAATGAACCACTTTTGCATGCATTATTACAACTCAATTCATTCCATTAAACGTGCCGTTAATGAAAAATATTAATAATAAGGTTAAGAAAAGTGTTTCCGGCAAAAAGTTAAGAAAAGTAGAAGAATTTTTATTACTACTCCGTACTATAAATTTTGATTTACTCCCTTTTATCTCTTTCTTAAAATTAGTGGTGTCAAAAGTTGGTCCGAATTGAACAACTTACCCAACTCCATTATGACCCACATGTTTGGATCCGAGACAATGGCGATCCAAACCCGATATGATTCAACCTGAAACTAATTCAAAACACGAGTTAACCTAGTATTTGAGACTCGAACCCGAACATGACCCAATCTGGAGATGACCCGACCTAAATATAATCTGTAAATTATTGACCTAAATAGAGATTGATCCAAACTTGTTTTAACTTGTTGAAACCCGAAATTAACCCGACCTATTACTAAACTGACCCAAATTCAATCTGATCCTAACTAACCCGACCCGAATTCCACTCGACTTGTTATTAACTTGACCCAAATTCTACCTAATTTGTTCCTCACCTATTTCAAATTCTACCTGACTTGTCATTGACCTAACCTAATTTCAAATCACCTCAAATTCATTTATGACCACCTTATTCTTATATAGTTATATATTTACGTACTCCCTTCTAAATTATTACTATCAATTAAGATTTCTAAATTATTACTATCAATTAAGATTATGATGTTCGCGGTGCAAATAAAATTATAAGATGTTATTATATGAATTTAATGACAATTTGTGTCAGTTGCATGTGCCAATGAGTTACTATGAGAAGCTCAATAATCAATACATACTACTCCTTACTTAGACAAATAATTATAGTTATTTGCTCATTTCTAAGTGTTAGAATATATCTATCTGAACCTAATCATGACCCGACGTGTTTGAACCCTTGAAAATGGTGATTCAATCGGGATATGACCCAATCTGAAACCAAACCGTGACCCGAGTTAACCCAGGTTTGTGAGAGCTGACCCAACATGACCCAACCTGAAGATGACCTGATCTGAATAAAACCCGCAAATTATTGACCTGAATCGAACCCAATCCGAAAATGCCCCCAACTTATTATAACCTAAAGAATCCGAATTTAACCCGATCTGTCATTAATCCGACCCAAATTCAACCAGACATGTTACTGAACCAACCTAAACCCGACCGAAACCCAATAGGATGCATGACCCAACATGAGCTGACCCACATTGACCCGACCTGAATTGAAACCCAACTCGCAAAGGTAATGATATTAACCCGGACTAATCCGACCCGAATTCACCCGACCCACATTGACTCGACTCAAACCCGACCCGAATACCCGCATTGACAGCTCTACTTAAATTATGCGTCAAAATGTTTTGATAGTACGTATGTTGCAAGTAATAACGTATGTAGTAGGAATTAATGATGAAATTATGCATTGATTGATGGTTTTAAATTTAAAATATTTGATACTCATGCTTAATTATTCCACTTTGAACATTTTATATGCACTGCTAAAGTGCTAAGAGTTGCATGCATTATTTTTCTTCTACTCAATAATGACTTGTTTTTATCAATAAAAAAAAGATTCTCCGTGGAACCTTGTTTTGAAAGTGAAAGAGCATAACCTAAAAAACAAAGAATTAAAAGAAATAAAGAGAACACTCACTTACTTAGTCACTTTAATAAACACACTCACTCACTAAGTGGTACTGCTTAAAAGAAGAAAACAGCCAAAAACAATGGCTAAATTACAAATGCATCTTTATCCCTTCTTACTGTTCACTTCTTGCCACCTTACCCTCAATCAACCTCAAGATTCTAGGATCAAACATAGCTAAGGCTTGGATCTGTGGAAGATCCATCTACTAATGGATGATGCACGTCAAGAGATTGCTAGATTACTTCACTAAGGGTCTGTTTTAATTGACTGAATTGAACTGAATTTATTGAAGCTGAACTGAATTGAACTGAATTGGAGTGAATATTTTATAAGATAAGAAAATTAAAATAAGAACTGAACTGAATTGAACTTATTGGAGCTGAGTCGAACTAAACTGAAAATAAGCTGAAGACAACAGATCTTAAGACTCTTTCTAGCCACATATTTAGAAAAATCAATCTTGCAATAAATTACAAAGTATGTTACTATTAGCCTATGTAAATGTGTAGTCTAGCTCCTATGTAAATGTGCTGTATTTACTATGATTGCACAATCATTCCCTAGGTACTTTGTATATATTGAACAATGCTAAGCAATGGAAAGTAAGGGAAAATATTCTAACATGGTATCAGACTAGGTTCTGCTCCTCTTCTATCTCTCTGTCTTCTCATCTTCCTGCTCCTCCTTCTTCTTCTTCTTCGAATTTCAGCCCTTCCTGCAGCCGCCATGGCTACGGACCCACCCAAATCTCTCCCCTTTCATCCTGCTTTCACAGTAAATAACATTCGTAGTGTTATTCCAATCACCCTCGAATTTAAAAAGGATTTATACTCCTCTTGGGCTGAATTGTTTAAAGTCCATGCCCGTGCTCACGATGTGCTCTACCATATTATCCCACCTGAAGACAAAGTCGAGTCTGATGATGCCGCTCTTTGGGATCGCATCGATGCTATTGTTCTCCAATGGATTTACGGAACAATTTCCCCTGACCTTCTTACCACAATCTTGGAGCCAAACTCCACGGCGCAACAAGCGTGGGAGCGCTTATATGACCTCTTCTTGGATAACAAATCCTCTCGAGCCGTTCAATTGGAAGGTCTCTTCTCCTCTATTGAGATGAAAAATTATCCAGACGTCTCCTCCTACTGTCAACAAGTCAAAAACATTGCGGACCAATTAGCCAATGTCGACGCTCCGGTGAATAATCAACGTCTTGTTCTTACTCTAATTCGTGGCCTTCCCAAATCTTATGATAGTGTAGCTGCAATTATCCAACAAACCGACCCCCTGCCTTCCTTCTACAAGGCAAGGTCAATTCTTAGTCTAGAGGAATCTTGTCTCGCATCTCAGGCAGCCGCCGAGGCTATCACCGCAGGCTCCGCTCTCATTGCCGGCAACAATTCCGGGTCATATTCTGATGATGGGTTCTCCTCTCATGACAATCATTCTCGGTCAAACAACAACAACCGCAACAACAGGGGAAACGGCCGTGACAGGGGAAACGGTGGTCGACACCGCGGCGGGGGTGGCCGGGGACGAGGCCGGAACAACCACAACCGTAATAACCACCCTCCTCGCGGCGGTCAGAATTGGCAGTCGTGGGCCCCCTGGCATCAGCAGCAACACTGCCCTCCTTGGGCTCAATGGGCACCACCACAATGGGCCATGCCACCATGCCCTTATCCCACAAACCCTTGGACCAGACCTGCTGGGCCAAGACAGCAAGGTGTGTTGGGCCCAAGACCTCAACAGCAAGCCTTTTCCACCCAAGCCCCGTCCACTGCCGAGTATACACCAACGGACATTGATACAGCTCTCCACACGCTCTCACTCACACCACCGGACGACGGTTGGTACATGGACACCGGCGCCACCTCTCACATGACCGCCAACTCAGGTACTCTCTCGTCTTATTTTAATTCGAGCACTCAACGTAACATTATTGTTGGTAACGGGCATACCATACCAATCCATGGCGTCGGTTTCACATTTATTCCTCCCTTCTCCCTAAATGACGTTCTTCATGCTCCTAAGTTAATTAAAAATCTGATTTCGGTTAGAAAATTCACTTGTGATAATTGGGTTTCCATTGAGTTTGACCCGTTTGGTTTTTCTGTGAAGGACCTCTCGACGGGAACAACTCTTATGCGATGTGATAGCTCCGGTGACCTCTACCCCTTCTCCACCGCCACAAAACAAGCCTCCACGCCATCCGCCCTTGCTGCCCTTTCCTCCTCCCTTTGGCACGCACGCCTCGGTCACCCCGGAAGCAATGTTTTGAGTTCTCTTAAAAAGAACAATTTTGTTAATTGTAAAAGCATTGTGAACTCCTCTATTTGCTCATCATGTCCCCTAGGTAAACTTGTTAGATTGCCATTTTATGATTCTCACTCTAGTACTTGTATGCCTTTTGACATTGTCCATAGTGACCTTTGGACATCACCTAAAGTGAGTACTGCGGGCCATCTTTATTATGTTTTGTTCTTGGATGATTTTAGTGATTTTTTATGGACTTTTCCTATATGCAAAAAATCCCAAGTTCACTCATATTTTCTTCAATTTTGTGCCTATGCTAAAACTCAATTTGAGAGAGAAATAAAATGATTTCAATGTGATAATGGGAAAGAATACGATAATGAACCATTTCGTAAATTTTTTGAACAAAATGGTATGTTATTTCGTTTTTCATGCCCCCACACCTCATCTCAAAATGGTAAGGCGGAAAGAAAAATCCGCACTATCAACAACATGGTTCGTACACTCCTAGCCCACTCTTCCATGCCTCCCTCTTTTTGGCAACACGCTCTACAAATGGCCACATACATCCACAACATCCTTCCCTCCAAATCCAAAGCATTCAAATCCCCGACAAAAATTTTATACCACAAAGACCCCTCATACTCTCACCTTCGAGTTTTTGGTTGCCTTTGTTACCCCCTCTTCCCATCCACCACCATTAACAAACTCCAAGCCCGCTCCACCCCTTGTGTCTTCTTGGGCTATCCACCTAACCATCGCGGGTACAAATGCTATGACATGTCAACTCACAAAATTTTCATTTCCCGGCATGTGGTATTCGATGAATCACAATTCCCTTTTGCCAAAATTCACACACCTACTGCCCACTCTTATGATTTTTTGGATCATGGCATATCTCCCTCCCTCCTGCAGCATTGGCAAAATATTTCCTCTCCAGCCCAATCCGATCCTCCTAATCAAGCCCATACTCCTCTTCACTCCCAAACAGCCCAAACCCGCCATCCTCCTAACTCACCCTCACATACTGGGCCCCTCACTCCAGTCACGGCCCAGCCCAACACTCCTCTTACATCTCCCACTCAACACTATTCTCCTCCAACTCCAATAGCCCAGCCCACTTCACCTCCAAATAACTCCTTGCAGGCCGACCTTTCCTCACAGCCCATTAACGCCACTACAGCCCACCCCTCTCAACAGAGCAGCCCACGTATTTCCCCTCAAATGCAAACACGGAGTTCACATGGTATTTTCAAACCTAAGAAACTCTTTAATCTACACACTGCCTCTTCCCCATCACCTCTTCCCCGCAACCCTATCTCAGCCCTAACCGACCCGAATTGGAAGGTAGCCATGGTTGAAGAATTCAAGGCTCTAATTAAAAATAAGACGTGGGAGTTGGTGCCCCGTCCTTCTAGTGTGAATGTCATTCCTTGTATGTGGCTCTATCGCCACAAGAAAGATGCTAACGGTGTTTTTGAGAGGCATAAGGCCCGGCTTGTTTTCAATGGCAGGAATCAACAGGTTGGTGTAGATTGCGACGAGACATTTAGCCCGGTTGTAAAACCGGCATCCATCCGCACCGTCCTTAGCATCGCTCTCTCCAAATCTTGGCCCGTTCATCAAATGGACGTCAAAAATGCGTTCTTAAATGGTGATATTGAGGAAACAGTATATATGCATCAACCACCCGGATTTCGTGACAAAAATTGTCCGGGTCATGTGTGTCTCCTTAACAAGGCTCTCTACGGCCTCAAGCAAGCTCCTAGGGCGTGGTATCATCGGTTTGCCAAATTTGTCTCCACTATTGGTTTTCTCCATAGCAAATGTGACTACTCACTTTTTATCTACTGTCATGGCAAGGAGGTGGCCTATATTTTGCTATACGTCGATGACATCATCCTCACCGCATCATCTAAGGCACTTCGGATTTCAATCATGAACAAGCTCAAAACCGAATTTGCTATGAAAGATCTCGGGCTCCTTAATTCTTTTCTTGGTATTTCGGTGACACACCATCCAAATGGGCTTTTCTTATCTCAAAAATCATATGCAGAAGATATAATTGCTAGAGCTAACATGTCATCATGCAAGCCTTCCACCACACCAGTCGATTCCAAGGCCAAATTAAGTGCCAATTCGGGTCCCCCTGTTCCCGACCCGACCCTCTACCGCAGCCTTGCCGGAGCTCTTCAATACCTCACATTCACGAGGCCCAACATCTCCTATGCCGTACAACAAGTTTGCTTGTTTATGCATGATCCCCGTCAAGAACATATGCAAGTTCTCCGTCGGATTATACGATATCTTCAAGGTACACTAAAGCTCGGCCTCTATCTTTATCCCTCCTCAATTTCGAGCCTAATTTCATACACCGATGCCGACTGGGGTGGCTGCCCCGACACACGGCGTTCGACCTCCGGTTATTGTGTGTTCATTGGTGACAACCTTATCTCTTGGTCGGCAAAGCGACAGCCCATACTTTCCCGCTCTTCTGCCGAAGCAGAGTACCGCGGCGTGGCCAATGTGGTGGCCGAATCATGCTGGCTAAGGAACCTCCTGCTTGAGCTTCGCTGTCCTATCAAGAAGGCTACAATTGTGTACTGCGACAACGTCAGTGCGGTGTATCTCTCGGAGAATCCTGTCCAGCACCAAAGAACCAAACACATAGAAATGGACATCCATTTCGTTAGGGAAAAAGTCAGCCGCGGCCAAATACGAGTACTCCACGTCCCCTCCCGCTACCAAATCGCAGATATATTCACGAAGGGGTTGCCGCAGCTGCTCTTTGAAGACTTCCGTTCCAGCCTTAGCGTTCGATTACCTCCCGCTACGACTGCGGGGGTGTATTAGCCTATGTAAATGTGTAGTCTAGCTCCTATGTAAATGTGCTGTATTTACTATGATTGTATATATTGAACAATGCTAAGCAGTGGAAAGTAAGGGAAAATATTCTAACAGTTACAGTCTTAAGTCACCATTGGGATACTCATTAGGATATAAAATCTATTTATTATAGACAATATATTTTTTTTATTCTTTCTTTAATTAGATAAGGGTGGTTACAATCTCAACAAAAGACTGTTGTATCCTGGCCTTCTCATGTACGGAGTACTTTTCTTCTATAATAATAATAATAATATTATTATTATTATTATTATAAATCATTTATCTAATTTTTAAAATTCATTTATTAATTTTGAAATAATTTTTGAATTTTTTTTTAAATTTTCCTAATTAATTTATAATATTCAGTTTTTATTATTACTGAAATTGAAAAATAATTCCTAAATTAATTATGAAAATATAAAAAAAATAATTAATTTTAAAATTATGAAAAAAAACTTACAGTTAATTTTGACATAAAAATAAATCAATAATCATCCAATAAAAAAATTAGTATAAATGTATAATGATAGTCATTTTAAAGAAGACTACCATAGAATTTTCATGACATGCAACTTATTCATAATCAAGGTTATATTTTAACAGAACAGATATCTCTTCCAATTAGACTTTTTATGTTAATTACTGGCTTTGTTTCTTAAATTATTGAGTAAAATAATTAAATCTTAATGATCGAGCTCCAAAGTTTTCTTCTCTTTAAGTACAATGCTGCATAAATAAATTAAATTATGAGTTGTCGGACACTGTATGACCATTAATTAATCACTAACTAATAATTAACAAAAATATTTGTATGGATAAGTGGATAATATGGCTACTGTATATCTGTTTGAGTGAATAATTGAGGGACCTTTACTGGTTGTTTATCCTTATATCTGTTTTTTTTTTTTTTTGATAAAATATCCTTCTATCTGTTTAAGCCTTAATTATTTTGTGGGGAAGCTAAGACTTCCTAAAACACCCCATAATCTTCTTTCCACTTGTCTACCTTTCTTGGAATTCATTGGAAAAAATACTTAACAATGCAATGAAGTACGATACATAAGAGAATATAGATTATAATTCATATATAGGTGGAACTTTTTTTTTATAAAGTATATTTATTTATTTATATGGCTCTCATTCATTGGTGCCACATAAGATATGACTCATCATGTTTTTTTTACTATCGTTTTAAAATTTACTATAACATTAATCCTGCGTGGCGAGCCACATATAAGAATTTGTGATAAACAAGGGATAAAATCTAAGAAAATACTTATATTATTTTATAACTATGACAAATATATTTTTCCTTTGACCTTGATTCTTGAATGTCGTACCTTACCTAGCCAACATTTATTCTTATAATCTTTACACAACACATCATCGGCTACAAAAAATTGTAAGTATAACAGGACAATTTCTTTGTTGTCACAAATTGTGACCTTTCTCATTTTGGAAGGGATAAATAGATAACTAAAGTACATGAATTGTGCTTAACAATACATGATGTTTTGGTTAGTACTCTATACAAAGTTCGCATCCCTAAACTGACATAGTACTACCCTTGTTTTGAAACTTCATATATATTATCACTGAGATCACACAAATTTGTTCAATGCTATTCTAGGAGTTTAATACAAAAGGAACCATTGCCATAACACGTATTACATCCTTCTCCTCCTTATTCTTCCTCGCGCCATCCTTGCAACTCTACTAATTATATTATCATATATGTCCTTTATTACTAATGTTCGCCTTTTTTCTTACCTTTTTTTAAAAAATAAATATAAAACAGTGAAATTCTAAGCCATATGTTGTTCAGAAAAATCTTATCAGATCAATAATTTCTCCCTAATCTACACACCAAACATAGTATAATAAAATATATAGAATTCATTTCTTGCAAAAGCTAAAGTTAAAAATTGAAAAGGACGGAAACAAAACTTTTTTGCCTAAAAGCCATGTAGATGGTGGCCTTGATTAAATTATTCATGCACTGCTACTAATATTATTGGGAGCTCCATTAATATAAAGTTTCTAATTAATTTTCCACTCGTAAAACCTTTTTCTTAAGCTTCATCTCTAGCTACCTCAATTCCTTAGCTATAAATACATCCTTCATTATTTCATTATTCACCACACCAAAAACATCTCTTATTCTCTCTAAAACATACACAACCTCTCACAAACTTAGCTACTAACTTACTAAGCTACTATAATTTCAAACAATCTAGGAAAAAGATGGAGCAAAACCTACCAATATTCACAAAAAAGCTATATAACATGGTTAAACTATCCATCTTAATGCTAAGAAAAGGTATTTCCAAGAAGAAATTACTCTTGGACCTCAACTTGATGATGAAGAGAGGTAAAAAGACCTTTACCATTGGCAAAGTCTCCACCACAAAAGGCGGTGTTATTGGTTTCGAAGCACAACAAGAGTACGAGTTCAATTGCAAAAACACCCCCTTATACCATCACTACTACTACTCTCCCTCACCATGTTTGGAAGATACCGATGAATCAGAATCTATTAACAAGGTACTAGACGCTATTATCTCTAGTAAAGGTAGTAACGCTCGGAATCTGAGGGTAACAGACTCTCCATTTCCTTCACAAAATGAAGAAAGTATTGGTGATGAACGTGTGGATGACGCGGCTGAGGAGTTTATTCAGAGGTTTTACTCGCAGCTCAAGGAGCAAAGCTGTTGCTAGAGTACTAGTTAACATGCATTATCATGTTGCCGTAAAATTAGTTAAAGATAGTATGAAATACACAAACAAATAGGTACGAATGTAGTAATACAATTTAGAAAACTGTGATGTTTAATATGTGCGTCCGTTTTCTGTTATATGATGCTATCCGCTGTATAGAGTTTTCAAGAACTTATGTACTTTGGACTGGCTAATTCCTTTTTGAATGTATAAACTATGCGCGTACTTACTTATATTGGAAAATTCATGTTTTTTTGTTATAATTCATGTGTAATTTGGTAGGATAGTGATAAACTGACCATAGTGTTATACTTCATATATGAACATAAGCCGTACCAAGCAAGAGGTGAGAAAATCCACTTCACAAAGCAAATAAAAGGTAAAATCCATCTTTTCATTTTTGACAAATAATAATTGAAAATAGTCAACAGACAATGAAAAGCCAGTCAAAAGTCATTTATCAAACACTCTCTAATTGGTCCTTCAAACGAAAAAAAAAAAAAAAAATTAAATAAACACTATCTAATTGATGTTTTATTTCTTAAACTCTCTTAGAATGACCCTAATTGCTAATATGAAACACCATTTGCAAACAAGTTAACAACCAAAGAAATAGCGGCCACAAATATATAACCTAAATTGAATCCTATGATTAAGGAGAAAGAAAAGCTATATTATCTTTACCTTCTTGATGAGGACCATGACTTTCGTTAATAAAGATGAGTTGTCTATTTGGACTAACAATTTAACAAAAATTGGCAATACCTTTACACCTTTGGACCACAACCATGGAGATCTTCACACTTTGTTTCCTCGCCCAAGGATCACAACCTCAAAACCCAATAGCAAAGCAAAGTCTTAGCTTAGTTCGTATCTCTACACATAATTAAAAACATTGTTAAATAATACCCTTACTTTATTATTTCTCCAAGGAACAATTACATAACACATTTTTTGCCCCATCTATCTCTATGAGTTAGAGTAAATGGACAGCCGAATACTTTATTAATCAATCACAAAATCAAGAGCGAATATATTTTGTTCAATCTTTATCTAGTCATTGACTGTACGCAACACATTTAAAATGGTCACACCAATTAACATGATCAGTGTATCTATTTTGGTGACTAGTTGTATGAGATATGAGGATGTCACATTGAAATTCAGCATGATAAACCTAGCATATCTATGGGTTACCAACTAGAAAGGTAGGAATTGTATAACCTTACCAATACCTTGCAACAATCGCGTGGATAGTCGTCATATCATCCACTAGACAAGAGCTAGGTATATAGAGGCAATTACACTCCACTTGATCTCCTATAGCTTAATGTGTCCTATAAATACATAACTTCCAATTCATTAATTAAAAACTTACAACATACATTTAAGATCTTGATTAATGTGTGTTAGAACTCATTTAGCATACATAACATACAAAAAATTAATACTCAAAATTAAATCGACTTAATTAACAAGTTTTGACCGTAACAAACCATTCACAAATTAATTTGTATACATCCTTATACAAGATACAAGAGTAATTACGTACAATTATTATACGAAGTACAATTATTGGACCAAAAAAGGCCGTTATAACACAATGAGTTATCACACCATCCTTTTGCAAAACAATTCATTACGTGAAACATGTCAATATTAAAATATCAATTTATTGGCACCAAAAAAAATATCAATTTATGGATTAATTAATATTATTCCATAAAGTTAGAAAAAGTAGAAGTGTTACAAGTTAAGAAATATGAAACTTCATTCTCACCCTCCCACAAACAAAAGTACTCAATATTTTAATATGTCCTAATCAACTTTTTCTTCCTATATATATAACCTCTTCCAGTTTCATTCTCTTCATAACAAAATTAAAGCCTTCTCTTCTTAATTCTTTTTTCTCTCCTAAAATTTTCATAAACACTTAAACCAAAAAACAAATTTCTCTATTAAAAATGGAACCCAAAATAGAAAGCATATCAAGGAAAATATGGAAAATAGTAAGTGTGGCTATTTTCATGTTAAAGAAAGGCTTATGCAAGAAGAAGTTACTCATGGATCTCAACTTTATGATGAAACGTGGCAAAATCGCCGGTAAAAAAGCCCTAGGAAACCTTATGTTCCACCACAACTCTCAGGGCGGCGTTGGTGGGCAATCTAACCTCACCAACGACGCCCGGGAGTACGAGTTTAGTTGTAGTGACACACCCTTATACCGTCACTACTTCACCAACAAAGGAAAAAATCAACGTCACCAAATAAATGACCACTATTACATGCCCTACCCTTTAACCTTGGAAGATGGTCAAAATGTTAACCTAGAGGATTTTAACAGCGTGCTAGAAATGATGTTACGTAATGAAGAGGCTGGTGGTGGTCTTCCGTCCCCTTTGCCGGCTTTGCCCGGTCTAGGATTTGGACGGAGCCCTACGGTCCGGCAGCTAAGGATAACGGAATCGCCGTTTCCGGTGCAAAATGTGGAGGAGGACAAGCATGTAGACCAAGCTGCTGAAGATTTTATTAACAATTTCTATTCACAACTTAAGCTACAATAATAGTGTCAAATTATTTCCAAATGAATAATTTGAAGAAAATTTTGTTGAACGGACGTACAATTGTAGAGTAGGACCTTTTTTTTTTTCTCTTTTGAGACAATTTGTCTAAAAAAATGTTTTATTTCATTGCAAATTTGTATTGTACGGAAATATGACATTATAAAAATATTTACTTCAAATAAAATAACAAAGTATTAAATACATTCGATCCTTAACATATACTCCCTACGATTTGAGAATTATATAAAGTACTCCGTAAATAATAATTTGAACTAACGAAGTAATCCGTATTAATTTATGTGTATTATTTTATGTGTGGCTATATAATTGTACTATTTGGTACATTTCTATACTACGAAATACTTGAAGTTCTTTACCTCTTTTCTATTGGGAAAGTTTTCTAAATAATTAAGTTTGCCAGAATTTGTACCTTTGAGTAAAGTGTATGTACTAGCTAGTCAATTACGGATAAAGTGATGAAAATCGAACATAGTTGGCCATTTAACTTGCTCCTTTCATTTAGGAAAGACCCTTATTGGGTCTTATGATTTGGATGCCTTTTGTGAAATTTGTTAGAGGGTTCTTTTAAAAGGTTTTAATTTTAATACCGAATTACTTAAATGATTGCACTTGTTTTTTTATTGTTTTTTATTTTTATTCGGTTTAGGTTTTTCTTATGAGAACATGCTAGATTCATTATAATATGTACGGAGTATTGTCGAAATGATATCGGATTGTTGTATATTATAAAAATTACTACTTTTATGTATTGTTAATCAAATCCTCAAAGGTGTCCATTGTAAATACATAAATGGGTAAAACTATTAAAGGAACAGAGCATTATTATTATACCAAAATATGCAAGAACTTTAGTTGCCCTTTCATGTATACATAATTTTTCATAAATATTTCATGAATAAACTTGAGAAGATCAATTATACAATTACATGTATAAGTTTTATTCTCCATTCTAAAATTATTACTTAACAAACAAAATGAATTAACAATATAATGTCTATTATTATGACTGTTAAATATAACAAAGTTAATAAAAGTCTATTATGATTTACTTAAAGTTGCGGCATTTATACTTAATATCATCTAGAAATATACAGACTAATAAGAAATTATTTTTATGACCATTTCAAAAAGTTGTCTCCACATTCAAAAAAGAGGGTCAGAGCGAGCTTTATACGCCAAGTTTCAAAATTTACGAGTTGTACCCAATTAATTTCCCAGATAAATAAAATTTGTTTATTTGGGGGTATAATCGTCTTTTCAAGTACTAGTGGAGGGGTACATGCGTCTTTTCATGTACTAGTTGAGGGGTATATGTGTAATTTTCTCATCAAACAGTAAAAGCAAGTTGCAAACAGTAATTGAACAACTCACTAAAAATATTGAATAAATGATCACGCTTTTTCAATATATTTACAAAAATGTCATCAGATTAACAAAAATTCGTTTATCTGGCAGATAAACTTGTATTTGCCCAAAATTTACCACTTTGCTTTCTTTCTATGCAAAGCCTACAATTCTCTTAATCAAATCTTTTTGTATATAAATGTTACTCTTGTCATGTTATTTTTGAACAATAATCATGTTTACATCTTTATCTGAATTTAATCGGTACATTATTATTAGTTAAATTACAATATTATGGTGAACAATATTTTTACAATTGTACATAGAGAGAAGGCATATTTAGTAAGTAAAGAAATTGGTTTTTATTTAAAGAAAAAAAGTAAAAAAAAATAATAATAAGGATTGAAATAGGATCCGCCTTATTACTATGTTCTGAAAGTAAGAGAGCATTTCAAGCTCAAAATAAACAAAGGGTACTTTAATAAATAAATTCAATTATGTGGCGTTACATAAAAGAAGAAAACGGGCAAAAATAATTGTGTCATGCCTTCTTAGCTGTATTAACTAGTCACTTTTTGCCAAGGTAGCATAAAGCACTCCCATAGCAGCCTCTAAAACACTTGAGCAAGCAAAGTAAAGTCTTGGATCTCACTTCCGTCTCACCCATATCTCGGTATTGTTTCCTTTCAGAATTAATAGTCACATCTATTATTTTATGATGATCAAGGTTAAAATTTCTCTTATAATAAAAATGACTTTATTTTGATGAATTTATTAACACAAACTTTTCATTAAACCGGGTGTTCAATATTTTAGTGAAAATCAAAAGGACGCGTGAGTTTGGTGACCCAATTTTGGCAAGGAAAAAATGAAATCTTATTTTCTCTCTCCTCTTTATTCAACAGATTCTCTTTCTTCTTCAATCTTCTTTTTCTCTGTTTTTTCTCTCTCCTCTAGTTCTCATCTTCTTTTGTTTTTCTCTCTCCTCTACTTCTCATCTTCTTTTGATTTTCCTTTCTCCTCTAGTTTCTGGTGATAATTGATGATGTTGATGATTCTACTCTAGGTTAGTGTTTGTACTTTTTTTGTAAATTTTCGTCGCTTTGCTCGGTGAGATGGTCGGAAATGGTGGAATCAGCAATGGTTTCAACGCGATCGGCATCGCTAACGGTGGTTCTGGCGGTGACTTTTCATTTGTTTCAGTGATTGTATAGTTTTTTCATGACTATTGTTAATTTTTGTGTTTGTTTCGTTAATTTTGATACTCTGTTTTGCATATGTAGTTTAATTACTTTTGTGAAAAAAAAGGTCACTTTTATGAAGGAAAAAGGTTACTTTTGTGAATAAAAGGGTCAATTTTGTGAAAAAACAAAATCACTTTTGTGAAAAAGGGTTATTTTTATGTAAAAAAAGGGGTCACTTTTGTGAAAAAAAAGGCCACATTTGTGAAAAAAAGGGTCACTTTTGTGAAAATATGGAGCACTTTTGTATAAGAAAAAGGGTCACTTTTATACAAAAAAAGGGTCACTTTTCGCAAAATATTCAATGTACAGTAAAAATACTGCACACCGGGTGCATGCAAAAGGGATTGATTTATTAATAAATTACTCTTATTTAAGCTAAGTACGTGATAAAATTTTAAAATAGCACAATTGATATGACAAATAGAATTATCAATTGTACGGTTCAATTCTTGATTAATTATAGTAGTTTATAATAATGTACACGAACCTTTCATTTTTCTGATGGAGATATGAAGAAAAAAAAAATGACTCTATTGCACCTATAATCATGTGGATTTGGTTCCTTAATTAGAAGAAAGGACAAGGGAATCCCGCTTTATAAACTTAATGCTAGCTTAACTAGTTATCAAAATTAGGAAAATCTATCCATATCAATCGTGAACTATGTCTTTGCATTGTGTCTAATTCTTACATACATAATTCGAAGGGCTTGATTCTCTCAAAAGTTGGTGGATGTTGAAATAATTAAAGCTTACAAAAGGCCAAAGATTAATATTTTTCTTTTCTCTTTATGTACGTACAAACTAGCTTCAAGTTGTCAGACAACATGAGACCATTAACTATCATACACCAACTAATAACAAATAATTAACAAAAAAAATTAACACTGTCATACACAAAATCATGTATAAATGGATAAGGATAATGTGGCTAATAACTGATCGAGTATGATAATTGAGGGATCTTTGCTTTTCCTTATCTGTTTATCCGTGTTACCTCAAATAATACGATTACTTTATTCTTACTTAGCATAATTGTATGAGCTCCTAAAAAACTATGAACTTATTCTTCTTTCCACTTGTCTATTTGATTCTCTGCCAAAAGAACACATTGGCCTTATTACTTTTCTTGGAATTTTAGTGGGAAATTAAATATACTTAACAATGAAGTACTTACATTAGGAGGATAAACATCAACATAGCATGAATCGTCGATTTTTATTTTTTGACGGGGTATACATGTTAAACTATGTAATTAATCAAGGTGACAAAGTGTGTTATCTGTGTTAATTTAAGATTTATTTGTTTCATCTTATTTTAGATTTTTTTAAAAAAATTAAATGATTGCATAATAATATAAAATAAAAATAAGTTTAGATAATATAATATACAATAAAATAAGTTCAAACAAAAAAGTTTAGAAAATTGAAACAAAATAATATAGTTTAAGTTTAGTAGATATCAAGTGAAGAGAACATATATCCAAAATCACTATAAAATATAATAAACATGCACAAAGTAATTCAATATTTCGTCTATCGAGAAGGTATCATTGTCATCTTCTTGCGATGAAGAACAAATTTCCACCGGATGACAAGTTGGTGGTGGTTACGGCGACGGAGAGGAGCGAGGTCATCCATGGCGGAAGAGAGAGAAAGTTTAATTGCTTGAGATTCTCGGATTTTTCAAAAAATGCCCAAAAAATTGAATTGTGGCTTTCTTATGTGATGTATAATTGTTGAAATTGATTGTCCCATATGATATGTTGAATTGTGAGCATTTTGATAACATATGCATGTATTTTGGTTGAGAAATGAGCAAGTTATGTTATACCCATGACTTTTAGTACGAGATGTTCAATGGAGGTTCCGCCATTATTATACATATCATCAAACAAAATATACATATCTTCAAACAAGTTATACATATCCTCCATTAATAATTTATTTCCTCCAATAATTTATACATATCCTCTACTAGCTGGTTGATAATAATTATACTGGTCGGATGATATCCTCTATTGGATATATGATATCATGGTTGGATTATATCCTCTATTGGCTACTCCGTATATGATATCATTTATGAATGTGTCTAAGATATCCTTTATTGGCTGAATGATATCCTCTATTGGTTATACGATATCATGGCCGGATGATTTCCTCTATTGCTTATAAGATATCAACCAGATTATATAGCCAATAGAGGATATCATTCACTTAATAGAGGATATCATCCAGGCAGTAGAAATGCCATCCAGCCAATAAAAAATATCATATAGCTAATAAAGGATACCATCCAATTAGTCGAGGATATCATCCAGCCAATAGAGAATATCATCCCGTCAATTGAGGATATCAAAAATCCGCATTTCGTTAGTCCAGACTGACACAATACCTTCTCATAAACATGAACTTCATTTAATGCATGTGTCATGGATCAATACTTGTCAACCCTAAAGCCTTATGTCCAAGTAAAAATTTAGGCATTTTCAGGGGTGTTTATTGGTTCGCACAATATTGATATATGATGTATGTATTTAAAATGGTTAAAACTTATTCCCTTTATTTGATTTAGTTTGTGTTTTTTTTTTTTAAAAAAAAAAAAAACATTAAACCATGGCCGGAATGGGTATAGCATGACTCATACAAACCGTCTAGGTATCAAAATAAAAGATTGTATTTATTCCTTAACATAACCCAAACTCATAGAATAGGAATCAAGTTCTAAACTTCTAATCTTATACCATTCTAGTTATAACTCTTCATTCCAAAATCTTACTGGTTTACAAACCAAACATATTCTCTGATGTAATTCCTAAAGTTAAAAATAATGCACAATAAATAAACTATGATTTTTGTAAAACAATGATTAAATTACAATGTTACAATGTTATTGGCGTACACTTTCTCAAACCTTACACGTACATATATATACGTACAGCCAAAGAGTTCCTCTCTAATTTGATAGCAATCAGCCAGGACACGTAGTAGTAACACACTTCAAGCAAGAAACGTTTTCTAATCAATAATAATGAATTCAAGTGTTTATAATTCGAAAAGGCAAAGGTGAAATACGAACTGCTTTGCCTTAAAGGTGATTATGGCCGGTTTATAGAAAGCTTAATTTGTCTAATTTCTGCAGAGGCCAAGTTACTAAGAACAAGAAATGCTCTAATAATGCTCACTTCGTAATTTCGTATTACTTTGAATAAAAAGTACTTAATATTTGAGAGATGAATTATATTTAAAGTATGACTCACGGATAAAACAAAGTTATAGTCGTTTTACGAAGAACTGTGAAATGCTACCGTAGGCTTACAGGCCTGCGCAAGATAAAGGGGTCCATCCTCGCCCAAAGCTCTCCTTCCCAATGTTCGCTCCTTTGTCATTCGTTTTTTTTTTTTAAGATACAACTTAGCCATGACATCTACTAGCGTACTACTTGGGGAATAATTATAGGGTTCCTTTAGAATTTTGTGTGTTGTAAATAAGAGTTACATTTGTGTTGTATCTCCTTCAATTCGTTATATCTCTATCTTTATGATTTTATCCTTCATGAAAGTTTCTATAAGAAAATATATTATTCCCTTACTTGTGGGGTAGCTCATGTAGACTAAACCGTGTATATGTGTAGGTTCTTATTTTTTACTTTTTTTTTGGTGTTCCACCCGATTTACTTTTATTTTTAACTTTTATAACCATACTTTTAAGTTTTGTATATTATGTTGTCCATTTTTCACACAACTCAATCACAATACCCAAATCAATTGGTTAACTTTAATTTCATATCACAATAATGTTTTGGTTCAAGTTTATCCTTTTAACAATTTTTCATTGGAAGAGATGTAAATTTTGATCATAAGAATTTGTTATTATATATAGAGTACTTCGCCAGAAATCTGAGAATGTTTAAGATATTTTTTTTTTATTAGGAAGCTCCGAAGCTCTACGCACAAGAAAACTATGATTGTCAAACCAAACTCTTTCTAATTAAAGGTCAAATAAGTATGAACGGTATGATTGTTGCCTTGTTGGAGGGCGAAGTTAAAAAAAAAAATTAAAAGAAAAAAAATTAATTAAATGAAAAAAAAAAATAGGTAAGAATTTTAAAACGGAAGCCCATGTATAAATCATCAAACCTAAACCCACTTTCTAAGTAATGGGCCATGGAACAAAACTTGTCAAGCCTATAGTCTGAGTACTAATATATACCAACTTCATTGTATGATTGTATATTACTCCTTCCCTTTGATACTAATTAAAGAGTTTTTTTTTAACTATGTTTGTCAATATATGATTTTATAATTATTAAAATTTTATATTAGTAATACAAAAAATTAATAAAAAAAATATCGATATTCTGAAAATTTGCATCAAAATATTTTTATAACATTAATTTTAAATAAAGACTTAAAACGTGTCGACTAATATAAGTAACAAATATATTAGTCTCATTTCACCTTCATTCATTTTAAAATATACAAAGTACCTAATTAATTAAGCCTCACTTTTTTTTTCATTTACATTTACTCAACTACCATACTTTAATTTACTACTGGTATCTTCTTTTTTCCGTCAACCTTTAATTAACCAAATCTTACAATATTTTTTTTTTATAACCTTCCTAAAACCATGTGCAAAAGTCAAATGAGATTTTATTTAACATACAAGGTGTATAGAAGTACATATAATTCAAGTTATAATCAAATTAATATTATAATCAAATCTGGTATGAACACACATGAGAAATTTTACTTATGTATAAATTACCAATCGAAGACGCTTAAATCTCCTACTAATATAATGGAGTACAACACTCAATAAAGCAAAATTTGAAAGTGATTGTAGACTTTTTAGAGAACTAAGTTAATAACAATATTCAATCATAAATTTGATTTGGGAGGGAAAACCACTATTTTTTAAATTCCCTTTTAAAAGTAGGAGTGACCACTTAAAAAATTTTAACCGCAATTGATTTTATAATAAAAAAAAAAAAAAAAAAAAAAAAAAAAAAAAAAAATCTATTCCTCTACTCTAACCCTTTACGTAGCTTCATTCACTTCTACTCCCTATAAATACACCCACTTCTCTTTCTATTTTACCATATTCTTTAAACACTTTTATAATCATTCCTCTCACAAATACACTTGTCCTCTCATTTTTCTTAATCAAAAATCTCTCAATCTCACAAATCAAACATCAAAATCCAATCTCAAATTAAACCCAAGTTAAAAAAGATGGAGCAAAATCTACCAATAATCACAAAAAAGCTATGGAATATGGTGAAAATAGCCTTTTTCATGCTTAAAAAAGGTATCACCAACAAGAAGAAATTTCTCCTAGACATCAATTTAATGATGAAACGAGGCAAAATCGCTAGTAAACTTGCCATTAAAAACATTTTATTCCATCACTACCACCATCATCACCACCGCGACACCTTTCCCTCTAGGGACGGCGTCTTTGAACCATCCCACCTTCAATCTAGCCCTACCGACTTCTCTCAAGAGTCCGATGTTAGCTGCACCAACACCCCCTTAAACCCCCACCACAACCTCGCCAACAAGAAAAAAGGCGGTCAATATCAACACCACCGTAACAACAGCTTCTATTACACACCCCTAAGGAGTTTTGATGGTACGGATAGTTTTGAAGCTATTTACAAGGTGCTAGAGGCTTAGGGATGTCAGTGGGGCGGGTCAAGTAGGAGACCCGCCCCATCCCCGCCCCAATGGGGCGGGGATGGGTCTCAGTTTGGCGGGTGGTGGGGCGGGGATGGGGATAAAAACCATACCCGCCATGGGTGATGGGGCGGGGGTGGATTTTAAGTTGTACCCGCCCCATCCCCGCCCCGCCCCCCCGCCCCCACTTGGTACCCGCCTCATCCCCACCTCATACCCACATCCATATATCTTTTAAAGCAAAATTACATACTTTTATTCAATTTATAAAATAATTACATGAAATACAATATTAATTATAATACTTTGTACGACACTTATATTATAACACAAAAATGTGTATAGAATGTTTTATTTTATAATTCGTATTAATTATGAAAGATTGTGTATTTGAGATACGGATATTAGGTGGATCTTGGGTGGGGATTAGGCGGGTCTTTGGTGGGGATGGATATCCAAGTGGGGGGTGGGGCGGGGATGGTTTTGGAGTTGTACCCGGTGGGGCGGAGATGGGGATGAAAATTGGACCCGCCGCGGGGATGGGGATGGGGATGGGGATGAAAATATAAGGTGGGGATGGGGATGGGAAGACCAACATCCGCCCCGCCCCGCCCCATTGACATCCCTACGTGTCACCTTTACCTAGCAAAGAAAAACGCAACGTTCGACAACTAAGGATTACGGACTCACCATTTCCTTTGCAATGTGAGGAGGGTTATGATCGTCGTGTGGATCAAGCTGCCGAAGATTTCATTAAGAGGTTCTACTCCCGGCTTGAAAAGCAAATTTGCGATTAATTAACATAAGAATGTTGTACGAGTATTTGGATGAATACGGCTCTACTACTTCAATTAATATGTTGTCAAACTCTATGCTCGAACTATTAGTTGTTGTATAGTACATGGAAGTTGTACTAATAATAGATGCAAAATTGCACAAATGTAGATGTAGATGTGTCAATGTCCAAGTTTTTGATATAGGGCACGAGATATTCTAGATCTTTGGAGTAAGCTAGCTAAATTATTATTATGTCATTTTTTTTCTTGTAATTATGGCATATATGTATGATATTGATAAAATAATGTTTTCTAATAGTAAATGAGTTTTTTTTTTTTTTTGTGGAATTTAATTAGTTTATTGATAGATTGCACAAAATCAAATAAACTTTACTTAGGACATAAGATTAGGTTAAAAAATTATTGATTATTGTAATGAAATAGATCATCCTCAAAAAATAAAAATAAAAATAAAAAATAAAAAACAACCTTTCACTACCAAGTTAAGGGCCAAAAGCATCAAACATGAAAAAGACTCCATGGACCACAAGCACTAGCCAATATTTTAATCATTACATATCTTTTATGCTTTATTGCTTTATGCATGAATTCAAATTAACTACTCCCTTCTATTGTAGAATAATTGACACAATTAAACTTAGCACATATGAAAATTAATAGTTCTCCACTTAAGAGTTAATCGAGTTTTTTCAGCCAGGGGTTACTCAGTCAGGGGTTAATTGAGGGTTTACTCGGTCAAGGGTAACTCGAGTTATTCGCTCAGGAGTTACTTGAGATATTTGATCAGAGGTTACTCAAGTTACTCGACCAGGTTTTACTCTGTTAGGGGTTACTTAAGGGGTTACTCGAGTTACTTTTGACCGAGTAACCCCGGCCACACGGTGTGACCAACCACATGGAAAAATCCCCCAAAGAGAATTTATTACTCCGTAACTAAAAGAGAAAGTAATGCATCTAAATTAAAACTTCCAATTTTAAAAAAGTGATACATCTAATAAAAACAGATGAAATACATAATAAAATTTTTTTAAAAAAATTAGAAAAAAAAAAAAAAAAAATGGGGCCAAGAAGGTGTAACTAGTTCCTATTTCCAATCAAAATTAAAGCAATTGCATCTGCATATATATATAGCTTTGTTTTGAATAGACTTTTATGTTGGAAAGTGATAGTAGCTTAACAATCACAATGCACACTGTACTTGAAATAGTAGTACTAACTAGTAACTACATACTCGTATTAGTCGTATAATTCTAATTCTTTATTATTGCCATAGTAAGAGAATCATACCATATAAGTACAAAGGTACATCATATGTTTTATTAACGTACATATTCAAGGTATTAGTAAGAAAGAACATTGAAGGATCCTTTCTCGATCTTCTTCGATGTTAAGGTTCATGTTGTTCACAATATTATTTAAACACATTTCAAACGAGTACAACAAGATACAAAGTTAATTTAAGTCCTCACATATATTATTTAGGAAATTTTGTGAAAAACTACCTATTATAGTCCAGAATTTGCGAGAAACTACCTATTAAAAAAAATGTTGTAATTGACTCCCTAATTTTTGAAAAATGTTGTAATTTATAACCTTAGGCCGGAATATGAAGTTTGACCAAAATTGTCCGGCGTTGAGTTGGTCATGTTGATTTGGGAAAGAAAGGGGTCATTAAGTGTCACATGATGGTCACATGACCAAGTCAACACCGGAGAATTTTGGTATAACTTCATATTCCGGGCTAAGGTAGTAAATTATAACATTTTTCAAAAATTAGGTAGTCAATTACAATATTTTTTTTAATAGGTAGTTTCTCGCAAATTCTGGACTATAATAGGTAGTTTTTCACAAAATTTCCTATTATTTAATAGCTATAATTAGTCCTAATAGGATAAGTTAGAATAAGATTAAATGGGTTAAGTTTTTATTTATTTATTTATTTTTGAATAAAGATTGATTCATAAATAAAAAGTTATACAGAATCTACAAAGAGATTTAAGTCTAATAAATACGAAGTACATGGCAATTGAATCAAATAAAAACATCATTTCAGCAGAGCTACGATCGTTATTACAAATTGTACATTTTTCATACCCTCTTTCGTATCGCTGTGATTTACAAGCTTTTTCGACAAGGGGGTCTATTGATCTGTTGTAGTCGTGAATAAATGTTCGTCTGATTAATCTGAGTGTAATCAAATGGTTAACCTCTTTTTCAATCCCGCACAAATCTTTACTGTTGAAACAACTTGTACCATACTGAACTCAATAAACAAAAACAAAACTGGAACAGAGCCCACCATAGGGGCACTTACTACACTCAAACTTACTATCGAGGTACTTAATACCTTCAAAGATTGTAGATTTATTGAATTCAATAACAAAAACATAAAGAAATTAAAGGGAAAGGGTTGGAAATAACTAAATTTGCGGAGAAATTTGACTATTTTCGGCCTATGAAACACTTTTTTTTAAAAGAGCCCTACAGAGAAAAAATAGAGAGAAGACGACTAGGGTTTTTGTAACCTATAAATATTATTAGCAAGAGATAATAGGTTAAGTTTTTATAACAAGAAATAAGTTCAACTTAGTGAAAAGCAATGGAATAATGTTATACAGCCCCAACACATCCCTTAGAACCTAATCTATCTACTTTTAATAATAAAAAAAATTAGAGAAAAACTCACAAGGGCAGGGTCAGAATCGATCCCAAGCTCTCCTAGAATCGAGAGGGAAGCTCTAACCACTTGATCTATCCCTCACTCTCAAAGAAAAACTTATATTGACTACCTAGAGCCAAGGGGTGATTCGGCTTATCCAAAATAAATATTAGGTAGAATTTAAATAATCAAACAACTAGTGTGCGTGTAGCATGGGCATTGCACTGGATTGCTACTTTAATTAAACCTTGTGATTATTTATATTTAATATTTATGGGGATATTTAACCAATAACTACCATTTAAATGACCATTTTTATAACAACAATCTTTTGAATTTTTTTTTTAAAAAAAAACCACAAAAACACAAAAACTTTAAGTAGCCTTACCACATTTTATTTTTCGACAAGAATCTCCGGTTGAGGGAGAAAACTTTTATAAAATTTCAATCAATTGCGATAGAGAAAACAAGGAAATTTGGTGGCCGAACACAGTTATAACAGGTATATTGTCTTTAATATCGCATTGTAGTTGATTTAATTTCTCAATCGATTCCTAAAATTAGGGTTTATGGTCAAAAAGTTAAATTTAAGGTTTTATAATTTTGGAGGATTTGGGGCAATTGAAACTAAGTGTATTACCAAATTTAGGGTAAATGTAGAGCAATGTTGTCATTCAATATGAATTTTTGGAAGAAAATTTTACAAAATAGGCCCCCTAAAATGGAGATTCTTGCCGGAAAAACTAATGTGGTAGTGCTGCTCAAAGTATTTGTTTTTTATTGTAATTTTTCCAAAAATAAAAAAATTAAATGGTAGCGTAGTTGTTTTTAAATTTGGTCATTTAAAAGGTAGTTGTTGGCAAAATTATTATTAATAATTATAATATCATAAAACTTAGTATTTTCCAACATAAAAAACAATTTTCCAACACTACTATAAGTTATGTCAAAACCCATCAAATACATAGCAAAAAAAGCAAAGCTTTGCATCTACCACACACCTCAATCTAATCCAACGGTCTACTTCACCAATAATTTTAATTATTTCTTCAAAGTTGGTATATTATTATGGTGGGAACCCTAAAAATTAAAGTATCAAAGTGCACATTTTCCATCATAATTCTTATATATGTGACAGTATATTCATGATTGGAGTATATTATACAACATTGCTATCCATATATCCATCAAACTTCAAAAGCAAAGAGCATATATATATCAATCATATACGTTACTAGATATTATATGTATCTTTACATAACTTATCATTTACTCTCTTAGGATTCGTCAATAAATAAAAGTAATTGCTCAACCTTTTATGATTAAAATGCCACTTGTCAATCGTAGCTCAAAAAAAAACTCAACTTTGATGGATTTTGATGGGTTAAATGCTTAAGGACTAAGTACACCACGAATCCACAAAGCTTAAAGTTTGTAAATGATCGAGAACCAGAAATAGTAGCTTTATACGTGCATGTACTATGTACACTACTTTTAAGAGATATACTTAATCCATATATCTCAATAGTATCATCCTTTAATTTCTAATGACGAATGTTCCTCAAACCTTACTTCGTTCTAGACGCTTTTTTTTATAAAAAGTTGATTGTATATCAAGAAACCTAACTTAACATGTTTATCTGATCTAAATTATCCTAACTCAAAATATTATTGAAAGAAAATGTTGCTTGGATTGTCGGAGGTGTATCAAGGTGTGTTTAATATAATTATCATCGTATTAGACTATCAGATGCAGGACATATATATGTGTCATGTATACACAGAGCTAGTAAGTAGTAACAATACAACATGCATGAAAGTAATTCTCATAATGTAATTAGTGCATAATTATTTCTTAGATTGGGTACCTAAATTACAATTACATTTTGAATAAAATTAAATATATAACCCTAACTTGACTTAAAGTTGGTCATGTATGTATATCTCAAGTAAGTTTCTTGAATTTTATATAAATGTTTCCAAACATTCATTCATTGAAAAGGACAATTAATCAATTACTATATATAGCATATCAACTCTTGCAAGGAATAATGCTTTCTAGAAAGGGTCTTCTTCCCATTCAAAACATAAATAAATTATAATTAATAATAAAATAAAAAAAAAGGTTCCAACAGCTCATAGAAACTACATATTCACAAACTAGACAACTGAACCAACTTAAGTAACATTGATCACCTAAAAGCAAGTTTTCTTAGGCATACATTTACAATTTTACATTGACCAATTAAAGTTAAAATATTATTACAAATTTACTTTTGTTTGAATTATAATTGAAGATGAAGATTGAAGAATATTTCCATTTCACAGAACTTGATTGTGCTGCTGCCATTAATAGTAAGTGAGATAAACAATGTAGTGTAGTTGTAGACTTTATTCTAGAAACGAGCTAATTTTAGCACTTTTGTAAATATTGTAATCCATTTGTTTCCTCAAATTATGAGCTGGCTAACACAAATGCAGTGTATGTATTCCCAACTTATTTGTGATGTAACCATCATTTGGCATGCTCTTTTACGTACACAATTTATAGATACAAAAGTGGCTAACGCCAACGCTATTGCTACTCATATCTAGAGAGATCTTTTGGTTTAATTTGGCCTTAAATATGTCACAAATTTAGTTGTTGACAATTAACATTGATAAGGAAAAGTTGTTTATCACAAAGAGTAACTGAAACAAACCTCCTCCCATATCATATATGACCCACCGTACCACCATATATAGTTGAGAATCGAGAAATACTCCCGAAATTGCTTTAAACATTCAATTATGTTCAAACTTCCAAATTGATTGAGTGACGCATTCAGAACTAGAAAAACATACCCAATTCCGATCACATACCCGTCCCGAAGTACCTGACCATGACACAATTAAACCTAAAGTCACCTGAACCAAAACCCAACTCGGCCCGAAGTGGAGTTTGCCTACATTTGACCTAATACTCAATGTACCTGACCCAAAAGTTAACTGATACCCTAATTGACTCGACTTGATTTTTTTACCCCATTTAATTTTCCATAACAAACATTAAACTTGAAGAAACCCGAATTGAATCAGCTCAGTGCCTTATACATAAGATTACATATTTACATACATTCATGTGGGCACTTGTATGAATCATCTCAATGTATAGTTTTCTAATATCTAGTTTTTATAATATAAACTTTTTGATAATCAAAGGTATTATTGGAGGTTTCCAAAAAAAAAAAAAAAAAAAAAAATTATAGTATTACATTGACAAATATGTCTATCAAATTGAAAAAATTATTTATTTCTGAATGATAGGAGTAGCTCCTCACTTAATCTTAATGGGCCATCTTTCTCCTTATGTTAACATTGGGCTTCCTTACCGTACCCAACCCAACTAGCTAGGAAATCTAACAACTTTATTACTCATCTCTTAGAGTGTGTACCACACGCATCTATTTCAACACCAATAATTTCATGTAACAAGTCCAAATTATACAACAAATTCAACAAAGTAAGAAATAGAAAAGCAAATTTTTCGGTACAGTTAAGCAAACTTGAAATTTCATGCGCATACCCACTCTCATCTAAAGTAAATGCACTACAATATATTTTCTAATATTTTATTACCAACTATAACTTTACTTACTCTTCCAAATCAACCTTTTTTTTTCTTCCTTTTTATTTGACAATATTTTTTCTTCCTTTATTGGGCTATAAATACCACACACCTTATTTCCTTTCAATTCTCATAACAAAATCAAAGCCTTGTCTTCTCAATTATATTTTTCTCTCCTACAAAAAAAACACTCTCTTGCTATCTATATTCACACAAAAAATACAAATACAAAACAATTACATACCTTAAAGCTTAAAAATGGAGCCAAATATTTCAAATATATCAAAGAAATTATGGAAAATAGTGAAGGTGGCTATCTTCATGATAAAGAAAGGTTTATGCATAAAGAAATTACTCATGGATCTCAACTTGATGATGAAGCGCGGCAAACTTGCTAGTAAAAACCTTGCAAACCTAATGCTCCACCACCACCACCACGACGATGATTACATCTCCAAAGTCGGCTTAGCTACACCCAACAACCACCCTAATGACGACACCACTCGTGTGTACGAGTTTAGTTGTAGTGACACCCCTTTATACCAACATTACTTCACCAACAAGTTAAAGAAAATCCACCGTCACCAAAATAAAAATGTAAAAAATCCCTTATACATGCCTTCTCCTTATTATCAAGAAGATGGTGAAAATATTAACCTAGAGGATGTTAGCAACATGGTCGATATGATGTTACACAATGAACAAGTTTCGGCCCCTTCACCGGCTTTGCGTAGCCGTCTAGGGTTTGGACGTAGCCCTAGGGTCCGGCAGCTAAGGGTAACGGATTCGCCGTTTCCGGTGCAGAATTCAGAGGAGGACAAGCATGTGGATCAGGCTGCTGAGGCTTTTATCAGCAAGTTCTATTCTCAGCTCAAGCAACAAAAATACAATTAAAACTATACATAAAAATATTTGTTCCAATTTTATTTTTTATTTTTTTTAATTATATAAGCAACAAAGGTAAAGCTTATTAAGCTACGTTTTTGTAGGAAGTGTTACAATAGTTTAAATTAGGGTTTTATGTTTTATTAAGACAAAATGATAAATATACTTTGTATTTAATGGAAAGTGTATGACATTGTTTAAAATAATAAAAGCATTATTATTAAATGTAACGTCGCACGAGCAATATTATTCCTTAGTGCATAAGTTTTGAGAATTATTTATATGATTTGAATTATTATTATATTATAAGTTGTGGCTATAGTTGTACTAGTTGGTACAGTACTTTCAATTCCTCCTAATTTTCTTTTAAGTTAGGCATATTTTGATTTTTGCTAGCTAGTTATTATTCTATTTTGATACTCGTACTAATACGGCTATATACTTTTATTTTGTGCCTTTGAGAAATTAAGTATAAAGTGAAATTTAAATATGGTTGGCTGTGTTATTTGTTCCTTTAATTTGGGAAAGGTCTCAATCGAGACTTTCAACTTGTGCTTTTCGAAATTTTATGGAATCTAATAGAGAGTTCTAGTAAAAGGCTTAAGTTCCCATGTTAATTGACAGCTAACAAGATTTATAGAGTATATTCAACGTACTCGTATATATTTAGGCCAATAGCGAATCTGTACATGGGAACCTTTGAAAGAATATCTTCAAATTAATGCCCCGCCGGCGAATATTATTGTATAATTTTGAATTTTTACATTATTCACTTGTTTCACTTTGACTATAATTTTTACTAATGTATGGCAACACAAGTTATTTTGTAAATTGTTGTTGATTTATCTTATTATCTAAATACACTGTATTAGCTTTTTATAATTTTTAAAAACAAATAATAAATCAAGTGTGCTCAGTCAAATCAATCTATGCAAGTAACATAGGACTGAAAGGGTATCATAATGTCAGTGATTTATTTTAGGAAGTTTCCTGGACCGTAAGTAATAGTGTGCTTAAGTAATATTCCATATACACAGAATAAGTCGTTAGGTCTTACCTCGACAATAAGCAAATATCATCCAAATTTATGCAAACTACCCAATGGAGTGACTGATTTTCAACATGCTATAATTTAAGTACAACTTATCGTCACATACATTAATTATTACATATTCAATTCATTTGACATTTAGGTTGCAAAATGCACAATTTTCCTTAACTATAATGAGTAATAGCAAGAAAAAGACCAAACACCTAAACTGCTATAACCCCCTTACCTTAAAAGAGATAAGCATAGCTAAGTTAATTAGAAAATTAAAGCAATAATAGAAATGGAATTAAATAATAATAATCATCATAATATTTGAAGTTGTTATAAAAATTAAATGCCCTTAGGACTTATCTAAAAACTGTTAGCATATGGATTAGAGGGAATTAATTAAGCAATATTGCTTTAATTAAGGTGACTAAGCTACTAATTTGTATACTTACAAATAACACAATAGTACTTGTAAAGTTCAATTTATAAATTTGTTGGGTGCAGAGAGTACTTGTAAAGTTAAGCATAGCATAATTAATCTACTAATTTGGTAGTAAAAATATATAATGTTGCTGTCATTGTTATTATTAGTAATAACAAATAAGATTTTAGAAATAAAGTTAGATTATTAAGGATTTGGTTTGCTATAAATATACATTAGAAAGTAGAATACCTCTGACATAGCATAATTCCATTATGTTAGTAGCCTAGTAAAGTACACAAGTTGTACTACTTGATTATTCTCAATTTTGTTAATCTTTCAACTTTCTATTGAACTTCATGTTAGGTGGAAACAATGGAGTTTTCTAGAGAAAACCCCATATCAGGAAGTAGCTTTTGAAGATTTTTTATACAATTAAACATCTTACCTATTCTTAATTTATAACTTATGCGAGTATTAAACTTTTCTTTGAAACTTTATCTTACCTGCTCTAAACTTCATATGAACACATTCAATATTGATCATATAATTCAAAAATATAATAGCTGACCAAAGTAACTACATATTTTTATTTAATTTTTGGAGTAATTTAGCTAATTAATGTATCGATTATATTTTAATGGTGCATGGAAAAATTTAAAATGTAATAAAAATGTCAGAAGTGGGATTTGAACCCACGCCCTCTTTCGAAGACCAGAACTTGAGTCTGGCGCCTTAGACCACTCGGCCATCCTGACTGTTGTATTGTTTTGTTGTACAAAATTTATTTATAATAAACTCAAAAAACGAAAGTACTACGGCATACTAATTTAGACTTGAGAGATTTGTGTCTCCTAGTGTGCTTTATTAATGGGACCTTCCCTTTAAAAGGTTAATTATATCAAGCTCCAAAGTTGATAGACCAAACTAGATTAATTATGCAAAAGTTTTTGTAGCACAACGATTGCGATTGCACGGGCCAATTTTTACCTTCTCTAATTTTTACCTTTCTTAACTTAAAAAATTAGGAGATTTCCTAGAGTTTCTATTCATTTTACCTTAAAAAATAATATTTAGTAAAAATAATTTCACTTCAGTAAAAATCAGTAAGTTTAAAGAAGAAATATAATAAAAATTCAGTAAAAATAATTTTACTTTAGCAAAAATAATTTCAGTTCAGTAAAATTAATTTCAGTTCAGTAAAAATAATTTAAGTTTAGCAAAAATAATTTTAGTTCGGTAAAAATAATTTTAATTTAGCAAAAATAAGGTGAAGTGAACGGGACCTTAGTTGAGAGTAATTATAAGTCACAAAACTTTTACTTAATTCAATGGTGCTATGGTATCACCATAACCTGAATATATACGTACCATCAATTTTATGAAAACATTTATAACAGATTTATAACGGTTATTGTATGTGTAGTAAAATGTAGGATCTATTGTTTTACGCAGGGCCTGTTCTCATACGTTTATTTTCAGTTCAGTTCAATTTAGTTCGGCTCTTATTACAACAACGACAATAATAATAATAATAATAATGATAATAATAATGATAATAATAATAATAAAAACATTTAATAATAATAATAATTAATAATAACATTTAACAATAATAATAATAATGATGATACAATTCATTGTTCAAATGGTTATATTTTTTTGATACACATTTTCATAATCGATTAGTTCTTCGTCCTCTTCGAAAAGAAATTATTTTAATTATATAGTATATTTTTCTTAAATATTTTAATATGTATATTTGTATATACACATATGTATAATAATAAACAAAGATCACTAATCCGTAGTTAAAAATCACTAATTAATAAGTTCAGTTCAGTTCAGTTCAGCTGAGTTCAGTCAATGAGAACAGGCCCGTATAAGATATTTTGTGTAGTAAAATGCACAAATCTATTGTTGTACGTATAAGATATTTTATGTAGTCGTAAAATGTATGAACTATTAAAACATTACCCAAACAATGTGATTATTTCTAAATAACTTTTAGCAATATCTTTAAAACAAAATTATATTCATCCTTTCTGTTATTTATAGTCAGAATTCATAGCTAAGAGAAGTAGTTGCCACAATAATAGCTATAGAGGTTGCCTTTAACCAAGGTTGGAGTAAGGAAAGTGATACTAAAAAGGTTTTTTTTTTTTTTTTTTGGAGATGTTATTTTAACTCGCCGCCTAAGAACGCAGTTTAAAAAACTGGTCAATACATGTAACGAAGTTGAATCAACTTAAATTAAGCGCATCACTCTTATGTAATGAACTTTTGGTTAGATGGAAGCTCCCCTTGGTCTTCAGAAAAAAGTGGTCAATACATATAACGAAGTTGAATCAGCTTATTAGAATGTTCTCTTCATCTTAATTTCAGTTCAGTTCAGCTCCAATCAATTCAGTTCAGTTCATAATTTCTTTCTCTCATACAATATTCATTTCACTTCAATTCAACTCCAATCAGTTCAGTTCAGTTCAACTCAATTCAGTGAATCAGAACAGACCCTAAGTGCATCACTCTTACCTAATATGAGGTTTGGTTAGATGGAAGCTCCCCTTGGTCTCCGTTCTCCAATGTAATCATATTGGACTTGATCTCCACATATATTGTGAATAATGAATTACTAATAAAAGGGCTACCTTTTCTTTGTCATGTACACAGAATCTTTAGCAACGTTCCTAAATCCAGACCAAAAGCTCACCAATGCCGCACTTAAAGCACCCACAGAAATAGAGTAGTTTCACTTTCACACTTTTGCTAGCTGGTAAACATACCAAAATAACAATTATAAATTTTATAACTTGAGAAAAAGCAAGTTCTAGTTTAGTAGAAATTTCGAACTTTCCACTCTTCTTTTTGACATCTAGAATTTTTGTTCCATTGTTAGACAAGTAGCACTCTTTGAATTAGTATATGCTACGTATTTCATATCATTTCTCAATTCAATCATAACAATTATTTATTTTTATCGAAGTTAATAAAAAAAATCCTCACCTATACCAAACAAACATACCTAATGCATTGTTAATGAATACGACCGTGCTAAGCTTAGGTGTTATTAATCTTTCTTACAATCGCTATAACACTCTATTTAAGTTTGAAAATGTTGAATTAAAAGTTTGATATGCTATCAGCCGCCATGGTAAAGAAGATTGCCGCTGTCATAATCATCAAATAAATATAAAAAGACGCTAATTAAGTATCAACTTACTTTAATTAAGTAATTATTTAACTCACATTTTGGATATTAATTAAATTATTAGATAGTGAATTTTCTTTCCAATCTAGACTATACTATACGTTATTACATGGCACATCAATATCTAGATCCATACATTTTGTACGTATTTGAGATAATTAAGAAAAATAATAATTTTTTAATACAAAATGGATTTGCTTTATTAAGGTTGTGGGCAAAGATTGGTGAAGATCTTGCTTAACTTATGAGATGTAATTAGCTTTTTGTCTAATGATATTTTTATACGTAAATAAAAATCCACTGATTAAAGTTGCATTAGGCACTAATTAATAGAAAAGGCCGAGAAATTAGGCAAAATTGGACTTTTTTTGGGTGCTCCTTTAGAGTGAATTACAGTGACAAGTTGAGGGGACATATGTCTCACTTTTGAACTAAAAATCTTTGGTTTAATGTCTTGTTAATCTTGCGACAACTATGTATATAATCATACTTTATACTTAACACTACAATCATATATAGTTTATACACCAATGGTGTCTTGGCCATGTGGCAAAGATGGAGATCATATCTACGCAGTTTATCAAATTGCAAGTTTGAATATTACTTCTTTTGTAATTTGTAATGTCCTCGTATAATAAAAATAAAAAAATAAATAATAATAATCTAATATCATATAATTAATATATAAAGCTAAATTTTTAGCCAGGTTACGAGATAGCAACACTTGGCGTTTCAACTTTTCGTCAAGTATCGCGTCACGTTGGATAAATTTAAATACACTTTATAAGATAAGATAAAAAAAAAATAAAAAAAAAAAGGAGTTTAGTTTAGGATTCTATTTAGATAGAATTTTAGGATAAAATTGTTGGTTCAGATTTTTATTTTCGATAAAATATTAGAGGTACAAATTGAATTATAATTTTATTCAAAAAAATTATTAGATTATTATTTTCAAAAATTACCACATAAATTGATTTTTTATATATAATATTTTTTTGGAGCAAAGGAAGTAGATCAAAGCGTAAAACATACATTTATAATATATACTAATCGGTTAAAATAATATACTTCACAATCTAATAGAATTTTATTGCTATGTAGACCTGTCTATTAGGGTCGGGTCATGAGTCATTTCGGATTGGATCACTTCAGGTTATGAGTCAAGAAATGTTCAACCCTTGCCCAAGTTTTGGGTTCGGGTTAACCCAATGGGCTTTGAACATTTATTTTATTTAATTTATATTTTGCTAATTTTTTATTTTTTTAATGTATTAAATCGAACATTTCCACCAACATCATTATTAGTCATTACATGTTTACTAGATAGCAAATCGTCACAAAAGTACATCAATTCCTAACTAATTTTGTATCAATGATATATTTAAAAATTTGATATATAGATTAAAAATTTATCTTAAAATTCAATAAACAACCCGAGCATCGCACGGAACACAAAACTAGTATATATATAAGGGGGAGTTTTTTTTGGAGTTTTTAGATAGCCATGTAGGATTTAATTTTTTTAGCGCGCCATGTAGGATAATAAATTTTAGTGGTAGCCAATTAAATACGAGATTATTAATTTCTTTTAGAATTAAATAATTTAAATGACATGTAAGCAAAATTGGCGAATGAGATTTTCCAGTTTAAATTAATTAAATATAAATTATTATCTTTTGATATCATGAATTTTATCTAAATATATAACAAATTTTAGCACATAAATATATGTATAAAAAAATTATTTTAAAAAATTCAAACAATCTGTGCATCGCACGGGTTTCATCTAGTAGTAGTAGTAATAATAATAATAATAATAATAATAATAATAATAATAATAATAGTTTATGCACCAAACTTTGTTCTCAAGTTATACATTTTGTTTCAAAAAAAATGTTAAATTTACATTTTAGTGGAATTTTTTTAGATTAATCTCAAAAAAAAAATAAAAATAAAAACAAAAACCTACTCCATATAAATATAATCAAACTTTGAAACAATACAAGTTCTACCTTTTTTTTTTTTAAGGGGAACCATTTTTATATTTTTGAAGCTCACAAGTTTAACTTTTTTGCTTTTCTCATTACATTTTGTAAATGTTTTGAAATACAAGGTTATTAGAATTGGTGATCTCCAAATCTCATTAGATAAATCAAAGGTATATAGAATAATTTATACTTCCTCCGTCCCCAAATGATTTTCCCATTTAATTTTTCACGGTTTTCAAGATGTGTTTTAAAACGCATGTCTCTTTTTTTTTTTTATACGCGTAAACATAAAATTATACAAATTTGATATTAATAAAATATACAATATGACGAACCTAACAAGATCTCACATGAACGTATAATCTCTTATAGATTAATAGGAATTTATGATGAAAATTTTCAAAGTTTGAACCAAAATATTGACAATGAGACTCTTTCCTAACTCCAACATAATAAAATTAAAAAAAAAAATTATAAGACATTATTTAATAGTGTATTTAAGTACATAAACTACAGAATTTATTAGTCTTGCATGCTTGTTTTCAACCGTTGACCTAACTTTACTTCCCTCTTTTCTTGTTCTTTTTCCCAACTCAAAAGGCTTTTGCCTATATTTTGACCGTTGTTACCAATACTTGGTTGCTAAGGCAAAGAGTTGTTAACTTGTTACTCCTATTTGCAAGAGAAACTAATTATGTACAATCTTTTCGTTTTTCTTTCGAAATTGAAGAAGTTTTTACTTTATGGGCCGGCCCATTGAATCCCTAACTCCTTTTTTCCGGCTGTTTTTATAATAGTGTTTGGCTTTGTTCCTTTTCAAGTTTTCATGAAGTTTGCCTTCTTTGCTAAGAGCATTTCATTATACAAGTACTTTTTTCACATTACAAACACATGCTATTAATGTGATTTATCAAACCATGTACGTGCAAGATAATCCATACGTACAAAGCAGGAAACCTCGATATGCAAGTGATTTTGCAAACATTGTTCTACACCAAACGACACTACCCTCGCAAGATAGTGCATATATGAGAATAACGAAGTATATATCTTTGAATATTTGAGAATAACTGTTTTAGTAGCAAGGTCATCATAAACAAGTTGGGGACCTTGAACTAATTGTTAAAATTGACTTAGGCTTAAATATTAAATTATAATTTCTGCATACTAAGGGCCTGTTCTCTTTAGCTTATTTTCAGTTCAGTTCAGTTTAACTCCAATCAGTTCAGTTCCTAATTTGCTTCTCTCATAAAATGTTCAGTTCAGTTCAATTCAATTCAGTTCATCTCCAATCAGTTCACTTCAGTTCAGTTTAGTTCAGCTCATTTCAGTAAATCAGAACAGTATCTAAGTTATTAAAAGTAACTAAACCATAGAGATTAGAACAATGTGACTAAAACACATGATAAACATCGAATTATAATTAAAAACCTTTTTAGATGAGGGGTATTGTGTTGTTACTTGTTAGTCACTTTACGCAACTTTATCGATGGTCTTATTTACTATTTTCTCCAATTTTTTTTAATTACTTGAGCAATTTTGCCTTTTACACTATACACTACTCCTTACTTGACCGTCTTTTGTGAATGATATGTAAGAAAAAACATATTCATATAAGATCTTTTTAAATTCGTCTCAATAAGTACTATCATAATATATAACTTTTATAATTTTCACTTATGGAGAATTAAAATTATTGATTGTTAAAGTTTTACATTGACAAGCGTAATAAAAGAAACAAGTCAAGTTAAAAAGAACCGAGGAAGTATAATACTAATCCTATAATAAAACGTACCATAAATAGAGTATAATCTAATAATGTATTCTATTCGTCAACTATTTTCATATGATTACAGCATTACTTAAAACAATGAAACTTAACTACGAAACGCAACATAAACTTTGAAATTACGGATTGCTTTCATATACGACTTCTATAGCATCCTATGTCAGTGTGCTTAGAATTACCTACCAAATATGTTAATGATTACTCTTTAATCTTTATAAATTAAAGCTTAGTGAAGTTAACCTTTTTCTTTTTTTACAATAATGCAATCATTAAGGTTAAGTCAAACTATCTTTCCGCAACATTATTCACTTCCTCCAATTGTAATTCGACATTTATGCGATTTCCTTTTTACATATAATCATTTGAAACTCATGAATCATGGTTCTTAATTAAACTCACGAAACTCATTAAACCAAAAGTTTAGTTAACCATGTACATACTCCATGAAAATAACCAATTTTTATTTTTATTATTTTTTTGACAAGACTCCATAAACCAACTTTAATAATCGTATACACATTTTAATTAAAAGATTAGCTTTTATCTTCAACATGCTTTATAAGTGAGTAAAATTTTCATTTTTTAACTTTGGATGAAAGTGATGTGCACCTAGCCACCTAGGCTATCTAGCTATGTTCACGGGCCTGTTCTTATTTACTAAACTGAATTGGATTTATTAGAGCTGAACTGAACTGAACTTATTAGAGCTGAATTGAATTGAACTGAACTTATTAGAGCTGAACTGAACTGAACTGAAATGAATATTTTATAAGATAAGGAAATTAGGAGCTGAACTGAACTGAACTGAACTGAACTTATTAGAGCTGAACTGAACTTAACTGAACTGAAAATAATCGTATCAGAACAGGCCCTACTTCGCCTTTGTTTTTTTTACTTGTTTTAGATCAAACCAGATAATAAGTTCAAATTAGATTTTTTTTTTTTTAAAAAAAAAGTTCTAACATAATTATTATTTTATATGCTATTTTTTATTGCTGAATTAAATTACTTTATAATTTCGTAGTGAAAATAATTATAAAAATTACATATTAATAAAATGCACATTATTAAAAATCTAACAGGACCCCAATTGATTATTTTTTCCTTACAGATTAGTTTACATATAATGTCAAAATTTAGTCAAATTAGACAATCAGATTAAATCATGAAACAGAAAATTCAGATCAAATCAACTTAGCAAAAATAAGGTGAACTAAGCATAACTATACTATTTATATATTTATTAATCATTTTTTAATAGTAGTAGTAGTTTCACAATAAATTGTTTTTCATGCCTGCGCATTGAAATTATAAAAAATAAATAAATAAATATATAAAAAGTCAATTGAAATAAACATTAAGGAATAAAGGGAGGACTTCATGTGGTTTCCTATCTAATTAACTAATTAATTAGGATGGTTCAATAGTAATGCACAAGATTATCAATAAGCAGATAATCATTTGAGGTAGCCTAATGAAGAACTAATCAAACTTCTAAACTATATTTTGATGTTAGAAATTTTAGTCTTCATCTTATCGTAGCTTGAATTGGAATATATTGAATAAAAGAGAATTAGTCATGACAAAAATGAAAGGAAATAGTACATACACAATTATTATAGCACAATGATGGAAGGACACATACATGATATATACATAAGAGAAGAGAATATAATACATAATAATAATCAACATTATATTATTGCAATTTGAAATCACCTCTACAACTTCTATTAGCTTAGAATATAACATATGCAACCATTTTCATGTAAATATTAGTAAGACTCATGTCAACACCCATAACATTATTGTTTGATCAATCTTATTTGCATTGTAAACAAAAACACATTTAGGGATGAAATAGCGGAAAACATTAGATCTCTCATACGTTAAATTAAATCATAAACTCGTTACCTTATGCGTCGTCATTTAATTATATCATGTTGTTGGTTTGTTTATTATTTCCTTTCTAATTTCTAAAGCATGTCCAACCTTATGGGACGACAAATGATACCATGCATATTTTAACTTAATTACAAATTTACAATACATAAAAAGAAGAGAAAAAATGGAGATATTTATTTGATGTGAATATGTGATCGATAACTTACATTACACTATAATATACTAGTATATTGATTTATATTGGATTTGTGGAGGTAATGAAACACTAAAACAAGCAAGGCACCACAATAATGAGGGAAATAATCATGATTTTGGTTACTCCTATATATTTTTCTAAGCACAATGAGTCTTAGTTACTTAGAAAGTTAGAAGGCTGCTATTACTACTTGGAACTTAGAAGTGGGGAGCCAAAGTGAAAATATGAATACATAACTTTCAAACTTTATAAGCAACTTTACCAAAAGATGGGTTCCTTTGGGCCAATAGACTAGTACCACAATCTACAATAGACCTAGATAGATTCTAAAGCACAAACCTTACCACTACCAAGATTTGTTTTTTAGATTTCTCTTGTTTAATTTGAAATAGAATACTACTTGTACATAGCTTAGCAAAAAAATATGTTTTTTTCTAAAAAAATTCATCTGAATTGAAGTTACAGCTCAATATTGCAGTCTGCCTGATAATTTAGCTAATTACTCAGTTTTCTTTATGAACTTCAAAATTGTATATGTAATAAAGTTTGTTAACTTTGACCATTAAATTCTACAACCATCAATATATTACTAAAACGGAATAGAAAAACAAAACATTTAGATACGGAATAGGTACTTTGTAAGATTATGAATTGGCACTAATGGTAAAAAATTGTATAGCTTGAGCTACTTGACCATTAAAGTAGGCATGCAGGTGTATAATCAAGTACCTTACATAGTTGGTTTCCTAAAAAAAAATATTTAGTTGGCTCAAGTCTTGAGGGTCAGGATAATATTCAATACATGAAATCATATTATATGGGCCTGTTCTGATTGACTGAACTGAGCTGAATTGAACTGAATTTATTAGAGCTGAGCTGAACTGAACTGAATTTATTGGAGTTGAGATGAACTGAACTGAATATTTTATAAGAGAAGGCAATCAAGAACTGAACTGAACTGAACAGAACTTATTGGAGTTGAGTAGAATTAAACTGATCTGAAAATAAGTTGAAGAGAATAGGCCCTATATGTACATCATTTGTTCTTATGTACATCATTTGTTCTTATATATATGACTCTCTCTGCACCAAAATAAATAAATAAATGCATAATTAGACGCTCATTATGGAGTATAAATTAACCTCGAACCCTTCAATAACCGACATATATGATTGTTGAAAAAACACATGATGAAACATTTTTTTATTGAAATAGTTGAATGTGATTTAAAAGTTTAAATTAGTAACCTACCAAAGTACTATGATATGATACAACTTTTTATTAAAGTCAACATTTTTACTGCATGTAATAGAAAGAGAAATAGAGAATGTGACATAGTAACAGAAAATAACATATATCTAGGCTTTTTTTCTCTAATAAAACCTAGCAAGGTAAAAGAAATTGCATCGTGTCCACAAACAAACCACAATTTCCCACCAAAAAATAAAAAATCCAAATAATTTTTTAAAAATAAAAAATAAAAAAATCTCACAAATGCAGCCAAACAGAGTTTAAGCATTATTAAAGTATTGAGATGACCTTTGTTTCAAAAAAAAAAAAAAAAAAGTATTGAGATGACCTTAAGCTTTTTTTCATGAAAAAAAGATGCTTTAATCGTTTTCATACTTTTAGACGAAACTATTGATTTATTTCATGTAACGTTTATATCAAAGGAAAAAATTAAATAAAATAAAAAGGAGAAGAACTTTAGGTATCTAGCCAAAGAACTTGGAAATAATTGTAGTAAGGGGCCTATACAATGAATAGTAAATACCCTATGACAACTATGTATACCATTGCAACATCAATTTTGTGTTTTAAGGTGGCAATCACACATTCATTGCCAAATTAGGGAGAAGAGAGAATAGAATGACTTGTATTGTTTGATTATTATTCATCAATAAGTTGAGTGTTTATTCAAAATTTAAGCTCATAAGATAGGAAACAATATTTCTAAAAAATATAGTAGCATAATCATAAATCCTAAAGATATTCTCTAAATAATATCTTAACATAAATAAACCTAAATTTATTATTCTCTTAATGATATCTACGGAAAATATATCCATCTCATATCTCTAACACCCTCTCGCAATCGTAATGGCAATAACACGAACGTTGCGATTGAAAATTCTTCACTTTGTTGAAGTCGATCGAGTTGCACTACTCAGTTGATGTCGCCTTCATTTTTTTTTTCTTTTTTTTCTTTTTCAATGATGAGAACGTTTATCTTTTCGAACCCATCAATCATCGATCAAGCAGGAACGTCACTCTTTTCAAACCTGCAAATATAACAATTTTTGGTTTTTCCAGAGCAAAACCAAGCTCCAACCAAATATTGGTTTTTCAGAGTAAACCACACTCAAATCTCTTAATAGTCATTTCGAGAAAACCACACTCAAATCTCTTATTGGTTTTTTTTTTTAGAGTAAACCACACTCAAAACATTTAAAACCCTTGTCTCACGGCACAAGGAGAACCAACACATGAACCTTGTCTCACGGCACAAGGAGATCCAATATATCTTGTCTCATGACACAAGAGAGCCAAGTTTTCTTTTTTTTTTTTTTTTTTTTTGAAAAACTCATGTATGCCGCCCCCAATATTCATTTCGGAGGATCCACACCATGACACACACCAGCAACTTAATCTCATCAACTCAAACTTTGCACCAACACTAACTTGCACAACGGAATAAACTATGTAAAAAAAAAAATGGTAATTTTGGCTAAAGGTTCATCTCACCGGTGGGTTTAATTTCTAACCCCCGGTAGGGAGAAAATTTTTATGAAAAACCCCAAGATTTAACCTGCTCTGATACCATGCTAAATTAGGGAGAAGAGAGAATAGAATGGCTTGTATTGCTTGATTATTATTCATCGATAAGTAGAGTATTTATACAAAACCTAAGCTCATAAGATAGGAAACAATATTCCTAAAATATATACTAGCATAATCATAAATCCTAAAGATATTCTCTGAATAATATTTTAATATAAATAAACCTAAATATATTATTCTCTTAATGATATCTACGGAAAATATATCTATCTCATATCTCTAACATTCATATCTATATCGGAATTATTGGAATTTATTAGTAGTACAAACTCTTAAATAGACCTGGTTCACATTAATTTATTGTAGACCACTTTATAGTAGAGTTACTATAGTCATTTTATTAATTAAAAAAAAGTCACTATTTTAAAATAATGGTCATTTTGTTAAAATAAAAGTGATTGTGTTTTTATAAAGGTCATAAGGTTAATTTATTTTAATGAAAATTTTAAAATACCGGTCAGTATGAATAATATAGGCCGCTAGATTAAAATTAGGATCATAACGTCATATTTCAGGTTTGCAACAATATTAAAAATCACACAAATTTCATTAAAGGTTACTATGTTAAAATTAAGATTACTACATTTAATATTAGGGTCACTATATTCAATACAAAGCCAGTGATGCACGTGTAAAATTTCGGGTCCACAATAATATTATTGTGAACCAGGTTCACACAAGTTTTTCTGTACTATTAGCTTTTTACAAAGGTAGCAACAATTTTAAAGACATCTAATAATGTAGTCATTAGATTATGTTGCGGATTGAATAGGTGTATGAAAGTAGAGATTATAAGATTTTTAAATAGTTTGTTTTTATTTTGATGCATGGTGTATGTGTAGATATGTTTTTAGATTGGGGTGAAGTGGTGTGTGCTCTATAAACCTATATGGTGAGTGAAAGTTAGGTTGAGGGTCTACGTACTTTGTAAGATTTAAGGGTTGATAATATACATGTATCTTGATTTTTTCAGTGGAATGTATGAGTCGATATGATATGATGAAAAATTAAAAAACATATCTAGAAACACATATGAACAATGTATCATGAATTTTTTAAACTCCTCTCGAATATAGGTTAACCTTTCTAGAAAAACCCTCATATTTATTGAGCTTAAACACGGGCATCGTGCCGTGCCTGGGTGGGGCTCGTGTCAGGCCGTGCCATGCCGGCTTATCGGCGGGTCGTGCCAAATTTTGGCGCATCCCAGCTCACGGCACATCCCGGCCCACGTGTCTGGCGGGCCTGACTGCGGGCCAACCCGAATTTTTTATTTATTTATTTTTTTTAATATATATGTATAAAAAAAATAGATATATATATATATATATATATATATATATATATATATATATATATATATATATATATATATTTTCAACAACTTAAGTTTATATAAATAATTTTATTAATTAATGTTTATGTTAATGTTAATATATATATTTTTTGAACAACTTTAATTTAATTAAGTTTATATAAATAATTTATGTTGTTGAATTGTGAAAATTTTGGGAGGACCAAATGGGGTATTTATAGGGATTTTTGGGTGGGAATTTTGGAGATTTCCGTTGGAAATCTAGTAGTTTATGGCTGTTGGGAACTAACGGCTAGTTCCAACAGCTATATGGCACGGGCCATGCCACGTTCCGGGCTGGTGAGCCGTGCCGGCGTGCCGACCCACGGGCCGACGACCTTGCCGCCCGCCGTACCCCTGTCGAATTTTAATTTTTTTGTTCACAGCACGGCCCACAAGTGGGCCGTTGTGTCATGCCGGGCCGTGTCGCCACTTGCCGGCACGGCCCATGCCTACCTTTAATTGAGCTATTGTAATGATGAAGGAGATTTTTCACAATCAAGATAAAAAGATAGGGCAAAAGCTAATAAAGGAATATGTTCTGGTATGATTGTATGACTATATGAGTATAGAGTTCCTAAAATTTCAACCATAGAAGTGATACCCTATTGTCCCCATATGACCCTTAAAGATCTATCTTTCAGTCGGTATTTTGTTTGGCCTTCAATGTGCATGTATATTTGTCAATTAATATCTTTAGTTTCGTATTAGGTAACTAATTAATTTTATACAATATACTACGTAATTCGATATATATGTAATTTACTAAAGGTAGACAAAGTTATAACAATTATATATATATCACATGAATTTTTTTTAATAGAGAATTTATCATATCAATTCTAAATATGTAACGAGAAGATGAAAAGAGGGAGAGATTGGTGTTCCAAAATGATATTGTACAAAACTTACATGCATGTTATAAACTCTGAATAGCAACCTTGTCGGACCCTACTATTTTGGACTTATTTTTAAGAATTTCAATTAAGTACAACTCTATTATGTTCCAACGTATTAATTAAATTCGTATTAGTTCAGTTCAAAAACATTCATTTCGTTAATTTATTTCCTTTTTTTTTTTTGTTAAACTTAGTTACTCACATACATGAAAAATTATAATTGAATTCTATAATTAGTGAGTGTTTTGAATGTGAGAAACTAAGAATGCATGAGTTTTACTTACATTGGGCCATTGGAGTTTGGGCCACACAGACACATTCTCAATCATTTTAGCTTCTGATTGGGCCCTATGGAAGTCCAAACTTAAAGCTAAAGCCCATCAAAAAGTTCAACCTAGTGTATGTTGGAACATTTTTAGATTGTTAATTTTGAAACCAAAATACCAAATGATAGATTTGTGAAGTTTTATTACACAACTCAGCAGCTTTTAAGTTTTAACTATATAATGATTGTGTTCATCAATAAATAAAAACTACGAAGTATATATGTAGTTTTTTTATTTTATTTTTGACATGGATTATGCTAAATCATTACAAGATAATTACTTGAGTAATATTCTAAGGATGATAATATTGAATTATTGATTGTTCTGCTAAATCCTATTAATCATGCTATTTCTATGATAAGTAAGTTCCTTCGTGAAAGTGGATTTGGCACTGTTAGATTTCGGGAAAACTCCTTGGGTTGGAGTGTGTACCATTGAATAATATATATAGAGTTACAATACTAGTCCTAATCTTGTTAGGAAACCTAGTACGATAAGAATACAAACTATATCACAAATATATACAAATATATCCTACTCTGCGACAAATATTATAATAATCATATAATATCTATCACACCCCCGCAGTCGTAGCGGGAGGAGGGCGTACGCTAAGACTGGACCTAAAATCCAGAAATAAATCTCGTGGTAGGCCTTTAGTGAAAATGTCTGCAAACTGATATCTAGAAGGAACATGCAAAACCCGAACTTCTCCCAAAGCAACCTTTTCTCGAACAAAATGTATATCCATCTCCACTAAAGGTGGCCCTGCATCTGCACTAAGTTTGGACTTAATGTCAACTGGAGTGGCTGCAGGTTTACAAGAGGCCATACCTGCACGCTCTAAAATCTCCTGTGCATACTTTTCCTGTGAAAGTAGCAAATAAGATGATTTTCGGGTTACTGCAATACCCAAAAAATAACTCAAGGGACCCAAATCAGTCATAGGAAACTCAGTTTGTAACTGAGATATAATCCATGCACGCAACCTGTCAGATGAGGTAGCTAATATAATATCATCAACATAAAGAAGCAAATATGCCATATCATCACCCTGTCGGAAAGTGAAGAGAGAAGTGTCACTCTTAGCAATGACAAACCCCAACTTAATAAGAAAATTTGCAAAGCGTTGGTACCAAGCTCTAGGAGCTTGCTTTAAACCATAGAGAGCCTTGCGAAGACGACAGACGTGGTTGGGCGCTCTCTGATCAAGAAAACCCGGAGGTTGATGCATATAAACAGTTTCCTGTAAGTCACCATGTAAAAAGGCATTTTTGACATCTAATTGATGTATTGACCACTTTTTAGCCAAAGCTAAGCTGAGAACAGTACGAATAGTGGCCGGTTTAACTACCGGACTGAAAGTCTCATCACAATCCACACCAATTTCCTGCGACCTGCCATCACATACAAGACGAGCTTTGTGCCTTTCAAGGTCACCATTAGACTTGTATTTATGCTTAAAGAGCCACATACAATTAACAATATTCACCCCCGCAGGCCTAGGCACCAATTCCCATGTCCCTGTTTTAATTAAAGCACTATATTCATCATTCATCGCCGCATTCCAATTATGGTCATGTAAAGCTTGTTTATAGGACTTTGGAAGAGGCGATTTTTGAAGCTGGGGACCCGAAGGTTGAACGGTGAGGTTACAATATTTCGGGTTAGGCTTAAAAATTCCCCGTTGACTACGGGTAACTCGGGGAGATGGAGGTGGTGGCCGAGTAGGTTGTATGGGGGGTACACCACGCAAGGGTGGTGGGGTATAAACTGGAGTAGAAGAATTTGGGCTGTTGGTCGAATGTGGGCTGGACAGTGGTGTTCGCGGGCTAGCCGCGGCAGTAGGTGGGCTTCCGCAGCCGGGCTGCGGTGTGGCCTGGTGTGAAGGGGTATGCGTGTTTAGTAAGGGGCTGATAGAGGTTGCAGTTGGGCTTCGATGTTGAAGTGTGGTTTGTGAGCCACAACTTGGAGATGAAGGAGATGGTGGGCCGCTATTATGGGCTGGGATTTGTTGTGGGCTATGCAAATGAGGACGCAACAAATCAGGTGATGGGGAATCATCATCCACCAAAAAATCGTAGTCATTGCTACGGAAATTAGCTAAATTCCGAAAAGGGAAGACGGTTTCATCAAAAATGACATGGCGCGAGATGATGATTTTATTGGTGGTGAGATCAAGACACCTATACCCTCTATGGTCAATAGGATAACCCAAAAACACACATGGTGTTGATCGAGGGGATAATTTATGTGGAGCTGTGGCAGACACATTAGGAAAACAAAGACACCCAAAGACACGGATGTGATCATACGAAGGAGTTGTTCCAAACAAGGCAAGAGCAGGAGTATTGTTTTTAAGAGCTTTGGTTGGCAAAATATTTAGGAGATAAGTGGCTGTTTCAAGAGCATAAAACCAATACGAGGGGGGGAGAGACGCATGAAAGAGAATTGTACGCTTAATATTATTAAGAGTGCGAATCATACGTTCGGCTTTGCCATTTTGGGAAGATGTGTGTGGACAAGAGAAGCGAAAAAGCATCCCATGGTCAATACAATTTTGCTTAAAAGGGTCATTATCAAATTCCCTACCATGATCACATTGAAAGCATTTAATTTTACGTTCAAATTGGGTTTCAACATATTTTCGGAAATTGATAAAGGATTGAAAAGCTTGAGATTTGTATTGTAAAGGAATTGTCCACACAAAGTGAGTATGATCATCTAATAAGACTAGATAATATTTGTGACCTTGAGCACTACGAATAGGAGATGTCCATAAATCGGCATGTATAATATCAAAAGCACAAACTGTAGCATTATTAGAATTATCAAAGGGAAGTCGAGTATGTTTTCCTAATTGACATGAATTGCAAAGTGTGGAGTCATGCTCCTTATTACAATAAATATGATTTTTAGACTTAAGATAGCTAAAAACTTGAGCTCCAAGGTGTCCTAGACGACTATGCCAAGTGGATGGTGAAACCGCATTGAGGGAAGTAGCAAGACAGGTTGACGGAGTGGACTTGGTGGGTCTGACTGGATATAGGTCTCCCGAACTATCACATCTCGTTATTATGTTCCCCGTACGAAGATCCTTCACAGAAAAACCAAAAGGATCAAACTCAATAGACACTGAATTATCAGAGGTAAATTTACGGACTGAAATAAGGTTCTTTATGAGTTGAGGTGCTAGGAGGACATCACGAAGGACAAGAGGTGTTTTAGTATGGGGAAGGGTGCCATGACCATAACCTGTTACTGGAATACGATGACCATTACCAACTAAAATATGATTTTTAGTGCTTAAATTAAACAAGGGTAAGAGATTACCAGCGTTATTTGTCATGTGAGATGTTGCACCCGAATCCACGTACCACTGATTGTCGGGATTTGGAAGAGTCATCGTGGAGAAAGAGGATGCCAATTCCGTCGGTGTCATGGGCTGCCCGTATTGGGCCACGTGTGCTTGCTGGGGTCTGGGCTGACCAAGAATTGATTGTTGCTGCTGAACTGGAAAAGGAGCAGGTGGCCTGGCCCAAGTAGCTTGCTGAGCCCATTGCTGAAAACTTGCCCACAATTGCTGCTGATTCGGGCCTGATTGGTTGGAGGGAATGGATTGGGCTTGGGCCGTTTGTGGCTGCTGGGATTGGCCACGCCCCCTGCCTTTCCCTTTTGCCTTGCCTCCCCTCCCCTTGCTGCCACGACCACTGCCACCACCACCCCTGCCGTGCTGATGCGGTGGTTGCTGCTGTTGGGCGGCGGCAGCCCCGGTGGTGGTGGTGGTGTTGTTAGCTTGCGCAACAAAGGCTTGCCCGGAGTTCTCTTTGGCCGATTTTCTTGACTCTTCTAGCAAAATCCTCGACCTTGCTTCATCAAAACCGGGAAGAGGGCGAATTTGAGTGATGGATTGAGCCACTCCATCATAGTCTGAGTCAATTAAACCTGCACAAAGACGGAGAACCAAAGTTCTTTCGGAGACCGGTTGACCAACATTAGCGAGCTGATCTTTGAGTTCCTTCAATTTCTGACAGTAAGAAGACACGTCTGGAAAATTCTCAACAAAAAGATTGTTAAATTGATTTTCAAGGTAAATAGCACGAATTTCACCGTTATCTTGAAAAATATTTGCGAGCCTATCCCAAGTTTCTTGTGCCGTAGCATTCTTGTACAACACCGTGCTTCGTAAGTCAGCAGAAATTGTATTATAAATCCACTTTTTCACAATTGAGTCAAGGCGGTTCCACTGCGCCGAGGTAAGGTCCGTAGGACGAGGTGATTTTGGATCTATATGGTCGATAACATTGCAGGAATGACAATGAATCTCAAAGAGTTCAACCCAACTACCATAATTCCCTTTATCACGATCAAGAATTTCCGGAACCTCATTCTTGATATTGCTAATGGAATTAGCAGGGTGGTAGTCGTTGGAGGGTGGAGGAGGAGGAGGTGTGGTTTGTGGGTCATCATCCTTGGCCATTACTAAGTATGCCGAAACAAAACGTCACAGAAAACCAAAATAAGGCTAAAGACAAAGGAAAGTTAATGTTACAGCAAGTGGCCCAAAAGAAAAAAAATAGTAGCAATTTAGGTGATGAAAATACCACGAAAGATTAGAGTATGCGGAAGAAAAGAGAGGATCGGATATTTTAGAAAAAATTAATTTTGTGGAACTCTAAAAAATCTAGGCTGTGATACCATGTTAGATTTCGGGAAAACTCCTTGGGTTGGAGTGTGTACCATTGAATAATATATATAGAGTTACAATACTAGTCCTAATCTTGTTAGGAAACCTAGTACGATAAGAATACAAACTATATCACAAATATATACAAATATATCCTACTCTGCGACAAATATTATAATAATCATATAATATCTATCAGGCACATGCAACTATGGAAGGATCCAGGTTAAGATCGCAAGGAAGGTGGTGCTAAATGTGACTAGTAAGGGTTTGTTCTCTTCAGCTTATTTTTAGTTCATTTCACTTCAGTGCAGTTCAGCTCCGATAAGTTCAGTTCTATTCGGTTCTTAACTTAATTTCCTTCTCTCGTGAAATATTCATTCAGTTCCAATAAGTTAAGTTCAATTCAGTCAATCAGAACAGGCCTTAAATCAAGTGAATACTCAAGAGTAGAGTTGTAATGTACATGCTTAAAAACAGGCACAAAACAAGGTGGAACATGACCCAAAATTAATAAAGGAATGAATATGATTAAGAATGTGGTTGAGTAGGTGTTAAAATATGTAGAGGAATTTGACAAAAAAAGAGAAACACAATTGAAAAGAGATGTAATATTAAATGTTGTCTCCGTTAAATGTTATGTACAACTTTAGGCCTTTAAGGTATTATTTGTGAGATATAAAATATTCTAAAGTTGCACATAATATTTAACGGAGGTAGTACAAGAGTAATGATGGAATCAAACTCAAACCATGTTTTGTTTAACGGATTAAATATCAACCATTAAACCACATTTATTAAAAGCTTTGCATGAATACTATAGTAAACAATAACTTTAAAAGTTAAAGCAGTTTTTTCTATGTGTTTATGATCAATTGAAAGTCCAATGTCGAATTGGTACTCTGAAATATTAACCAAGAGTTTGTAATCGTCGGGGTCAAAAAACAAACACACCGGCTAAGGTAAAATAATAAATAAATAAAAATTAGTCCTCACTACTTTTAATTTGGTTTTTCTCACTACTTTTAGTTTCCTTCTCCAAAAATATATTCCTCATATGTCACAATCCTAGGGTAGAAATCCTCCACCCAATTACAATTTTTTTACAAGAATGAAATAACCATTTAATTTCATGTCAATTTCACTTTCGAGATATTTCAATAACCAAAATATCTTCACATGAATTGAAACACCAAGATTCATTAGCCAGTTTTTCTGGTGATGACTATTCGATATGATAAGTTTTAGCTTTGATTATTGATTATGATTTATGAGGGTGTAATTTGTGATTTTGCTTTGAATAATGTTAAGAGGACACACTTTAAAAAAAAAATACGTAGTAAAAACAAAACTCAAGGGCTTGTTTGACATTGTTTTTTGTTTACCGTTTTCAAATTTTTTTGAAACAAAAAACCAAAAATAGGAAACAAGAAAAAGGTGTTTTCACTTTTTTATTGTCAGTTTTCAAAATTATCATGTTCTTAATAAGTTTGACTAATTTTTAATTCATTATAGGACATATATCATATGATTTTAAAAAATAAAAAACCAAAAAACAGAATACCACAGTGATGCCAAACGAACCCTAATACTTTAATGTTCCATTGAATTGATATTACCCCGTATTAATTAACAAGAGACTTTATATTAATGAAGTATCAACTCTACATTTTGTACAACATAGTCATAATGTAAGAATTTTCTCATGTTCAAAATGATTCTTATTTGAAAATTTTTGAACTTAGGATAAGTCCTTCAAATCGCTTATGATGATCCTTGTTCAAGAAATTTCATTTAAGATAGGAGTATCTAAAAATCCAAATAATCATGTGGAATACTTAGTAAATAAAATAATGTAAGATTAAAAAAAAAAAAAAAAAAAAAATTTCAAGCAAGTTGATTTGACAAAACAAAACAAAACATAATTTTACATTGAAAAATTGAAAATTTACCATCTTCGGATCTTCCCTCTACAATTATCTAATTACCTTGCATTTCCTTCCCCTATACACTTTTACATTCCTTCCCCTGTACACTTTCCTCCAAACATTTTATTTTTCCCGCCTTAATCTAAATCCCGCCCTTCACCAACGGTCCATATTTTCCGATACAATTCACGAAAATTACGTTTTTTATATTTTTCGAGCTAAATTATAATTATTTACCGCTTCTTTTTTATTTTTATTACCTGCGCCAACCTTTGTTCTCTCTTTCACTTCTAAAAAAAATCCCCAATTTATCAAAAACCCTAAATTTTTTCTTCAATTTCTGCTTCTAAATCCACCATCTTCCTACTCAAAATCCAAATTAACAGCGATTTTCGGCTTGCAACGTCGGAATTTTCGCTGGCATTTCATTTTTCCGATAGTATCGCCGGCGGATCATCGGAGTTTTTTGTTTTCCGGCGAGTTTGGTGGTTTTGGTTGTCATATTTCAACTTCGTTTGTAAGTTGAAGTTTTTCCGGCGACAATTTGTGGAAGAGACCCGGCGGTGATTGGAGCACCGGTGTTATCTGCGGCGGTGATTTTCATCGCCGGCGGTAGTCGAAGTACAGGTGTCAGTTGCGGCGGTGGTTGAAGGACGGGTGTCAGTTGCGGTGGTTGTCGTTGTTCTAGTTGGTGGTAGTTCAGTTCAGGGTTAGGACTTAGGAGAGAGAATGTTTGATAGTGAGGGAAGTGATGCTTTTGAATACGATGATTGTATGGATGTTGTGCCTAAAGAGGTATAAATTTCTCGTCTTCTTCTTCTTCTTTTCTTTTTATTTTTGATTTTTTTTTTAGAATTGGCGTTTTTTTTTTTGGACGGTTCCATATGACGATTCATGTTAGCCGGCCCAAATCATTTTGGGTTTAAGGCTTTGTTGTTGTTGTGGCGTAAATTTGAAGCTAAATTTGTTTTGTGTATATCTATGAAATGGTTTGGTTGATTGATACTTCTTAGATTGAAGGAGGGGTGGTTGGAATGGAATTTAGAATGTTGCAAATGATTACAGGGTTCTGATTAACATTTTGTGTGTTTTAAACCATAGATGATAATGATATACGGAGTATCTGTTATGATTTCAGTAAGAATTCGAAGTAATTAAAGGCGGAAATTATTTATTTTATTGGAATATAGGTGCTTGGTAATTGAAGTAGGTTTCTTATCACTAATTGGAATTTCATTCAGCATATTCTGGTTTGATAGGCCATATTTAGTTTGTGGATTTTGGCAATATATGTAAACTATTGCAAGTAACGGAGTATAAGACTATTTTCAATTGATTTTGAGGGTTGCCCTATGTTGAACACATTATAATTGTGGGTTTCGAATTTTAAGTTATCTTGATGTGGTTTCTGCATTCTGTACAGGTTCAGGTTGGTGGCTCCCCGAAATACAAGGTTGAAAAAAAGCTGGGAAAGGGGGGATTTGGTCAAGTTTATGTTGGTCGCCGAGTGTCTTCTATTGCAGATATGCACAAAGGCCCTGATGCTGTGGAGGTACGCTGTCTATTTCGTTACATTATGTTTTTCTTTATGTGATATCAACTTGTTACAGTAACACTAAAGTTGGGTTGTAGGTAGCCTTGAAGTTTGAACGCAAATATAGCAAAGGATGTCTTAATGGTCCTCCGGTTGAGTGGCAGGTGTACAAGTATGCATTGTATCTTCCTGTTGTTTTCTTTTGTAGTTTAATATCTGTTCTTTCTTCAGCGTCTGAATTTGTTATGCTTTATTTGTTTAACAGTAAACTGAGTGGAAGCCATGGTGTACCACGAGTACATTACAAGGGATCTCAAGGTGACTACTACATCATGGTGTGTATTTTACTTCTACTTGCTAGGTTACATCTTGTGTTTGCATTGTACTTTCAAGGTTTCTGATGGTTTCTTTTTTATGGTATTATCAGGTTATGGATATGCTTGGACCTAGTCTATGGGATACTTGGAATAATAAGAGCCAAACGTGAGACCTTACTATTGTTGTTTCATTTAAACTACGTATTAACTTGTGTTTGTTAAAATATATATTGACTAGCTGTGTTGGATCAGAGTGCCAACTTCTATGATTGCATGCATTGCGGTTGAAGCAATTTCTATATTGAAAAACATCCACAGCAAAGGGTGAGAATTTTAGCAACTTATTTATTTGGGTTTATGTGCTTCATAGACAATGTTTTTACTTCTCTGTTAAACTGTGGTATGATAAGAGTTTTATTTCTCAATATAGTGGATGAAGTTTGATCATTCTATTTTTTTTTTTTTTGTTTGTATATATATATACCTTCTTTTTCTCAATCTTGCATATGTTTCTTGCTCATAAATACCCCCTCTCTCTTATTTGTTTCTGTGTTTTTTCCACGCATTGATTTTGATTTCATGGGTATAAAATAACAAGAATTTGTGGAAGCCTATTTCTTTTGCATACTCTAATATGCACCATAAATGGTGAAAGTTCAAATTGGATTTAAGTATGTGGTTCTTCATTACAGTATACAGGCTGCTTCATATTTCAGTCTTGGAACTCGTCTTAATGATATTCCTTGGCGGCTTGATTAAGTAATGATTTTCAAGGTGACCATGGTGCTTTGTTCTGAGTTTTCATCTTCTTTGACTGGCAGTTATGTCCATGGAGATGTGAAGCCTGAGAATTTTCTGCTGGGTCCTCCAGGGACACCTGATGAGAAGAAGTTATTTCTTGCAGATCTTGGATTAGGTTTGCTATTAGTTATGAATCATGTGGATCAATGTTCATCTTCTATCTTTTTTTTTTTGTTCATTTTGTTTATGTTGACACTTGGGAGTTCTATCTGTTGTAGCAACAAAATGGCAAAATTCTAGAGGTCTACATGTTGGGTATGACCAGAGGCCAGATGTGTTTAGGCTGGAAAACTTGATTTTTTTTTTTTTTTTAAAAAAAATTTCTGTATCCAAGTTAATAGCTCACTCAATTTCCACTCTCTGCAATTTCATTGTCCTATTTAAACCTTACAGGGGAACTGTCCGATATGCTAGTGTCCATGCTCATTTGGGGAGAACTAGCAGCAGAAGAGATGATCTAGAATCTCTGGCTTATACCCTTATTTTCCTCATCCGCGGTTTTCTCCCATGGCAAGGTTTTCAGGTCTGGATGTCAGAGGAATATGATGTATTTAGTTATTCCCAGGCCACTTTTAATCAGTTAATTTCATCACAGGGAGACAATAAGAATTTTCTCGTCTGCAAGAAGAAAATGGCAACATCTCTAGAAGGGATTTGTTCTTCATGTCCAAAGCCATTCCAAGAATTTCTTGAGCATGTAGTGAATTTGAATTTTGATGAGGACCCCAATTATGCAAAATATATTTCTCTCTTTGACAAGATTGTTGATTCCAAACCTTATGCGAGGCCAATAAATATTGATGGTGCACAAAAGGTATTTTTTTTTACCCTTGGCATTGAGTTTGTCATCCAACGCGTGATCAGATTGTTTAAGTTATATTGTAATATTTATTTTGTGGTTTCAGTGTCAGGCTGGTCAAAAAAGAGGTCGGCTTACTATTGACAATGAGGATGAGGATGAAGATGAACAGGTCAAAAAGAAAGTTCGGTTGGGGAAGCCTGCAGTGCAGTGGATCAGTGTTTATGATCCTCGACGCCCTCTGAAGCAAAGGTATGTTGTAGCACTTTCCATGTGTGTTCTTTTCATTTGAAGAATGTTGAAATCATATGGTATTATTGCTTTTCTTGCCTCAATCATTGAATTTGTGCAAGCTTTATTGACGCTATCAGTTTGGTTACATGGAATCAGATGTTATCTTAGAAGATTGATATTTCGTTTGTCTTCATTGGACCTTATTTATTTCACGCACAATAGCATTTCGTTTTCTGTGACTGCTGTAATTTTCTGTAACTATTTGAATGTTTTGTCATTTTTGTATGCAATATGAATCTAATTCGTGCACACATGCTAACTTGGACACACACACACTCGTAATTTTTGTTTGTCCCTTCTCTTGTGCATGTTTATTTATGTGTCTTTTTAGAGGGTGAGCTTTTCATTGTCATATTATATTGTAGGTATCACTATAATGTTGCAGATGCGAGGGTCGACTCCCATATTGAGAAAGGATATAATGATGGTATGTTTATCACTAGTTTGACATCAAGTGATAATCTGTGGGCCCTTATCATGGATTCTGGTAGTGGATTTAGCGCTCAAGTTTATTCACGCTCTCCAGTTTTCTTCAACAAGGTACATGCATAATTATTGCCTTTACTGATCTTTAAAAAGGACCTGCTAGAATGCTAGATGGAAGGATCTATAACTGAATTGCTGTTGCTATGTCATTGAAAGGATGTATAAAAATTGGTTCATTACATTGTATAGTATAACTGTATTAGTGGCGCTTTATGATGTACCAACTCTACTTCTTTATTTCCCCTGGGAAAAGATAATCCCTTATATGAACCTTGACTGTGGACAAATTTCTACTATGAATACATTGATACTTCATGGTGCAAGAACATATCTCCATGTATTCATATTCCTGCATCATGCTATATACCTTTTACTCAGTTGTTGAACCTATTTGAATGCATTTCATTTTGCTATTTACCTTGTAGGGTTTCTGCATAGTTAGTAAAGTAATTTATCTGAATCTGCCATAGAAGATATGGCTTGCATTAACTTATATTGGCATCTTCTAGCTACTCTTTAATATTTTGCGACTTCTGTGTTGCTGATGGATCTGTTTTTACCCCCTTCAAAGGATTGGATAATGGAGATGTGGGAGAAGAATTATTTTATTTCTGCAGCTGCAGGAACGAGATCTGGACAGTCATTGATTGTTATGTCAAAAGGTTTAGACCTACTTCTCTTAATTCTAGAATATGATTGTTTGTTTGTTTGTGCCTCTGATGTTATCTGTGTAATTGCGGAATCTAGGAACCCAATACTCACAGCAATCATATAAAGTCAGCGATTCATTTCCATACAAGTGGATTGCTAAGAAGTGGAGAGAAGGCTTCTATATTACCTCCATGGCAACAGCTGGAAGTAGATGGGGAATTGTAATGTCTCGTTGTTCATTATATATAAGACAGGTGTTTGTCGTATTTCAGCTATGTGCTTTATGTGTTACTGAGTAGTTTGTGTACCATCTCTTGTGGTGTTATCCTTAGGCTTTGTATTTTATCCAGGTTGTCGAATTAGATTTTCTCTACCCTAGTGAAGGTATACACAAGAGATGGGAAGAAGGGTATCGTATCACAGCTGCTGCAGGAACTCCAGACCAGTCTGCTTTTGCTCTTAGTATTCCTAGACGAATAAGGAGGGATCAATCTCAAGAGACTCTTCGAACATCCACTTTCCCTTCCACCCATGTTAAGGTAAGGTTATTTGAATTTCTAACAATTTTCTAACGCATTTGCCATCGTCAACTTATTCAGGCCATGGAAAATTGAATCCTCTTTTTTTCTTCGGATTTTGGCAGGAAAAGTGGGATAAAAACTTGTACATTTCTACCCTTTGTTATGGTAGGACAGTTTCGTGAGGCTGCAATGATAAGGATCCTTATTAAACTGATGCTAACCGCCTAACTAATCAATTAAGAGTAGACATTTTGATGGGTAACACAATCACAATCAAGTTAATTCAAGAATATAGAGATTATCGCGAGCCCTTGGAAGGGTTCTCATTTTGTACAGGTTCTCCAAGTAGCTAGTTATCTGTATGTATGAAACAACAAATTGGTAAAGTTATCCTTTTGTAGGCCGTTCTCCATCTCTTTGCAAAAGGTGATTGTATATTTAGTATCTATTGCATGTTCTATTGATCCCTAAAATTGTCGATGACATGCATAATTGCTTATTATGCACTTACAATCAAGTGTTATTCAAGAGTATATAAATTCTTGTGAGCCCGTGAAAGGGTTCTCATTTTGTAGAGGTCTCGTAGTAGCTAGTTATCTGTATGACTACATTGTACCATAGAGCAAATTGGTGAAGTTGTCGTAGACCGTTCTCCGTCTCTTTGCAAAAGGTGATGGTATATCCAGTGGTTATTGCTTGTTCTCTTGAGTCTCGAGTCACACTTTTCAGGCCTTTTGTATATTTTTGTGCATGGTAATTCATACGTCTAGCTTTGTACAATGCATCCAACAAGTGACCAAGTCCAATGCAATATCCTTACAGCCTATTTAGTAATTGGTTGTAAGCAATGGTAATTGAAATGAATTTGTATGTAAACTTGAGGGCAAAAGACCAATGTTCATTTATTTCCCATTATTACTAAAGATGATCCTCCGATTTGTCTATTTTTCTGTATACTTTCATTCTTACCTAATACCATCTTGAGGGAAAAACATGAAGAAAACACAAGCTTGGGAAATGGGATTGTGTTTCAATGGTGATTATAGCCTTTAAGGTTGTTTTTCATATACTTCGTACTAAATTATTCTTAAAATTCATTTATATTACCACAATTAATTGATAGCTACCAAATGGGCCATTAAAGGATCAATGGAGACAAAGCATCCATGAAAGCTTTCTTATAATTTGATGGTGCTAACGCGTTCAAATATAGGCATTCCAAATAGCCATTAATTGAACCACCTGATTGATTAAACAGTAAGCATTCTCCATAAGATTAAAAGCATTAAGCTTGTTTTCCAGTTTGATTATATCACAAAGGATATCAATTCTACTTTATACAGCGAATGGTGTTACCGGTTGATGCACCAAATAGCAACCTGCCCCTATTGTTACATGGGAAATGTTGATGTCTCACTTGTAATTTCTAGTTCCGGCACAGCTAATTTCAATGCAGACTTTTACTTTGGCCTGCAGCATATCTTGCTCAGCTGGACCTTTTCCTGCCATAAGAGAGACGGAACTTAATACTTCCGAGTATAATATATGCCACAAAAAATTCAATATTATGTAGTTGAGGCATTCACTTACCTCAGTCTTATCATCATCAAATCGAACCACAAAGATGCATCGACATCCCTTTATGTCATGCAACAGCCTTTGGATTTCCATGACATGTGCATCAACATATACAGCATAATCCAGTCTTTCCTAGAAGAATCCAATAGGAAAAAAGATAAACACATTGCAGAGTACTTGAAGTCCTCATGTGATCTTAGTGCGCAGAAATTGATCATTATCAAAATAAAGTTTGTGACTTTTAAGTTTGAAATTGCAGTCGTTGTAAGCAAAGATTCTAATCAGTCCACATTTGTAATTACTATGAAAATAATTTTAAATCCTAATAATTACTGGTTGATTAAGCCAGCTAAGAGCATCTAATGTGGTTGGGTTGAGTGGTTGACTGCACATACCAATGATTTAATCTCCAGCAGTCGTCGTTGACAAAGAACCTCTATCACTCTAAAGAAGATCTAATTACTAAATTAAACTCTAAAAAGAATTCCCTCTATAACTAATTATCACTCAATATCTTTTGTTGGTTTCAACTTTCAACTAACTAATGCAATATTACTTTGTGATATCTTAGAATGGAAGGAATATTTCAAACATGTACAAATGGTTAAAAATTTCCTCTTTCAAGGGGATGAGAAAGTAGGGACAACAGCACAACAATAATACCTGATAGCACAGCACAAGGTCGCCAACCTTAATTTTATGGCACTCTGAAGGTTCTAGAGGGATTGAACGTTCACGCACTCCAATTTTTACATTCACCCATTCATCATGGGAGACCCCAAAACCCGCAACTCTGACACGAGCTTCCTGTTTTAGATGATAAAACATTGGTATCTGTGCTGCTTTAAAAATTTTCACTTGCATAGATGAATAATGAGTAAACAAGAGATGGGCAGGGAAAGTAAACATAATACAAGTCACATTTTCAATTCATTCCAACTAGAAGAAACTATCAGCAATTTACTCCCTCTGTTATTTTAAGTTCAAATTATTGTAGGTACAAAATTTAAGAAAATATTGAAGAAGGTGAGTGGGTGTTAGATAAAGTAGGATAAATAAGAGAGAGATTGTAAAAATTTGGGTGTAAGAAAAAAAAAATGAATAAAGAGAGAATGTATGGATAAGGTGTAACTATTGTGAGGTTCAAGGGTTAACATGGTAGAGGGAAGGCCAAAAATAGAACACGGACTAAAATGGATAGAACAAAAAGAACAGAGTTTGGCTTCATCAATCAAATGTTCCTTATTACACTATAAACTACATTTCATGAGTTGTCCTCCAAAATTAATCTGCTAGTTAACAAGGGAAAATTGACTGAAGTTCATTCGATTTACCAGCAACAATTGTAAAATCAGAATCAAACAAACAATATCATTTCTTTATATTTGGTCTAACTACCCTGTGGCCAGCATCTAATCTTTCGTATGATGAATACAATCTATGATGAACACAATCTTGACAAGTTGACATACAAGCTATCGCATCTCACACTCAATAGCACCTAGGGGCCAGGGCCAAGATGAGAAAGATACATCAGACAATCAGCATACTGTAAATCAGACACTTCATTTCAGAAGCCAATAACAAATAGCACAGCACAATTATGCATCCAAATTGATAAAAAAAAATAAATAAATAAAAAAGAAGAGCCAGTGTGGAAAAAGAAAAGAAATGTAGGCAGGCTATATAGGATGAGCCAGGATGCATTAGGATCAACCCTCGAGAATAGGGGATACCTACCTGGTATCTTTCTTTTTATTGCATTTGAATTTTTTTAAAAAAGAACAAAAAAAGAATCAGCCAGGAAAAAAAGAATAAGCATAGGCAGTCTCTCAATCTTATACCAGTAGATGGACCATGGACGTATACACTGGTTACTATGTTTTTGGAAGTTAAAACGACTAAAAGTTTGAAGCTCCTATATGAAGAAACAATTAAAGAGAGACAATGAACATTGTATACCTACATGGTATAAAATGTAAAAGCATTAGAACAGAGCAATTAATTTACATTTTTCCATTAAAGATTTAAAGGTTCATGAAAAAGCTTCCACTTTTCCCATGTTTCTCCCATGATATGTAACCATCATCCAGATGGTCTAGTGTTTCCCTCTGATGATGTAGAGCATATCTTAGCAAAAGAACACATTGAGCCAAATTCAAAGTAAAAAACCAAAAAATAAATGAAGGGGGGAAGAGAGGGAAAAAGACAAACAAAAAAAATCCATGTAAAGGGCATGTTTATAATCCAAATGAGAGAAGCATTACACTAGGAGCTTACAAGTTCGCCAGAACATAGAACTCTGTAGTTGAGAAATGTACCGACATCATACCTGGCATAGTGGCATGTAATGAACTGATTAGCATGTACTTTTATTTCTTTCTTTTTTCCATAACAGATTTTACCAGTTTGGTTAATCATCATATAACAAAAGAATGACAAGCTTTTTTTTACCCAAAAAACTAATTTGAAAAAACTTTTAAAGGATAGCCAAAAATACAATTTTATTCTCCCATAAAACAAATAAACAAAGGCTTAGAAACAATTTAGTGATGGGTGATAACTGATTAGTATGTCGGCTCTCTCCCCCTCTCTCTAAAATATTTTTCAAGATCTAAATTGTGCAGTATCAGATAATGTTGGCCGTGAAGCACTAACAAGAAATATTTGATTTATTCACAAGCAGCGGGTAGCTGTGAAGATGCTGAAATTGTTAAACAGGAAAGAAGGGACAGAAAATAAAATAATGAAAAAGAGCAATTAACCAAACATTCAAAAGTCAAAATTTGTACTCCTCATATGAATTTATGAGTACATAGGTCTTTCAATTCTTACTTTGAATTTTAAAACAGGAACCCAGGCTAACTACGTAAGGGCCAGTTAGAGAACAGGGAAGAGAGAGAAGGTTCGAAGCATTTGGAAATTAGGAGAATAAAGATAGTGCCTGTGAGCAGGACATGAAAATTGCACCATAGATTTGTGATATATTCATTACCTTAATTTAAATTTCATTTTTTTTTTTTTTATTCCCTAGGGTTCTGTATTGTGTCCTTTTGTTATGTATCTATTAACTTATAGTAAATGCTCGATAGCTTTGTCTACAAAGAAGAAGGATTGCATGTTAACAAAACTTGATCAAGCTTGAGGAGATGATGTATCAATAACAGAGTTTGGCTTACGCAAAATTTTGCATGCTCAGTTCATTCGAATTCAACTATTACAATCCCCAACAATGAAAGCTTCAGCTATGCCTATAATCAAGAAATGTTTCATATTTTGATATTGACACTTGAACAGCTTCTATAAGTAGACATACACTATATCTGGAACTAGAAAATAAAAAATTTTCCAATATCATCCCACCACTATGCTCATTCAATCTCAAATCACCAGGAAACAGTAAAAAGTTCATTCTCAAATAAATGAAAAACTTTTATCAATTAATAAAGATAACGTTACAATTAATGAATTTCAAACAGGTTTTTACTCAGCAAAACATCATTAGGGTTCCACCATGAATTAGCAATACTCCCTCTATTCCTGAAAGATTGTTACGTAGGTGAATTTACGCGGTTATTAAGGAAAATAAGATAGTGAAAAACAATGATTAGATGTCACATAAATAAAGTATTAAGGCATTAATTCAACGTTGGAAAGAAGAATATTTACGTTGGGAGTAGGTAAATATTTTTGTAAATAAGAATAGTTGCTTAGGGAGTAGATAAATATTTTAGTAAATGGTAATAGTTACTTTGGGAGTAGGTAGTTATGAGGGAAAATGTGTACACAAAAAAAAAATCTAGAAAATGATTGTAACATAACCGAAAAAAAATAAAAGAACACCCAAAATGACCAACATAACCATTTTTTAGGAACGGAGGGAGTAGTATTTAGTAAGAATATTTGTAAGCATGTTATAAAGACACAATATCCAGGTAATCTGCAAACTTTAGTAGACACCGAGATAATTTAAATGCTCAGAAAGCCAGCATCAACATGTATTTTGCAGAGTTTAGTTAAACCAAACCTAAGGTCCTCAAGTAAAGACTAGAAAAATGTAGTGAGTCTTACATAAAAGAAAAACAAAAATATTTTTAAGGGTTATATGAATGTTCACTGCTCACCATGCATTATCTCTTGAAGATTTAGCCTCAAAAGCCAAGTCTGCAACTTCTGAAGCTGTTCCACCTGTGTACAATTCATGATTATTTGAAAAGATATTAATGAATTGACAATATTAAGCGTAGATATAGATTGCACACAATTTATAGTACTTACAGTTATTTACATCTATTATCCTGTTTTATGTTAAATACAGTTATTTTACCTTTAAGTACCATTGAAGTCTCAGGTGCTTTACTTGACAATGTTGACATAGGTGTATTTATAACCGAAAATGTACCCTTCTGTTTATCTTGGAACCAATTATGCACCTGCAAAAGTGTCATGGTAGCAGTGTAGCACAGAACAAAATTCATAAGATTGAAATATGCATTAAGTTAATAACGGAATAAAGAAAATAAGAATAATAGTTGGAATTCTGCCTGTTGCCAACTTATGGATGGTTTTCCGATGCGACAAGTAGAGGAACTGCAGATGTAAAGAACAAACAAGAAGATAATCAATCCATATTAATAGCCCCTATAAGGAAAAGTTTTATTACAGCTTCAATGCTGAGTTGAAAGCGCAATACAGGATTGAAGCTTGCCCAAATTACCTGAAACTTATTGCAAGGTCTTGATAAAATTCTTGAGTCAACGCCTCTTTTCTTACTTGCCTGAATAAATTCTCCATCTCTGCAATCTGCAAAGTGATAGCAATAATCTGTTCAGCCCCAAGCTTCCACAAACATTGAAACACAAGGAGAGCTGCACTACAGGAGGCCAAACGCCAAACAGATAAATGTTATTATCGGCACCAAATTAGTGATCACAACCTCTGGTTAACATATACATATTCATCAAATCAACTTTCATCATTTCTTATACTTATACATTATGGATTAATCTTATACACTCCAAGTACTTGTGAAATCATGGACAACACCTTGGGATGGAGGCAGTAGTTGAATATTGAAGAATAAAAAAATATGCAAAATCAATTTGCATGAACAGCTCAATGCTGATTTGACCCATTCTCATGCTATTTTGACCTATTCATTTTATTGACGATATACAACTTGTTGTAAAAGGATCCAAGAGAGCTCAAAGACATTGAATGCATTGGTATCTTTTGTAACAAAATGCTGAGTGATTCACCATAAAAGGTTTTATGTAATGATTCAGTGAGAGTCCTGTGCTGATTATCCAGGTGCATTTTTGTGAAGCAGTTCATGCAGTGTTTAGCAGGTTACGTTGAAGGTGAAGTAAAAACAATGATTATAGTGGGATTTCAAGACTAAAATCATATCAAATTTCCACACAAGGCAGGCTAATGAGCAATTTAAGGAAACCAAATAAGTTACAGTCTTACAGATAAAGCACATTAGTCTACAGTTGCAAAAGTGCTCTAGACACATGAGCAATGGATGCAAAATACTGCAGGTAGTGGACAGAGAGAAAATCTTAAACCACCCTAATTAATTAAAGCTAAAACATGATATGTTTTGCTCTCCTTTATTCCCAATCTGAATAATGGTCTCACTTTCGATGTTGGGGTTTACCAAATAAATTTGACCTTTATCTAGATCTAATTTTGCCTATGTTATTGAATCTATCAGCCAACCTTTCGCCATATCTACAGAATGACAACTATTATGCTATAGATGGGATAGCCAAGATAATTAGAAATCCATACAACAGATTTAGGCTTCTAGCACCAACAAGATACCGCTAAAGTTCAATAATGGCAACCTTATCCCATTTCATTAGCTCAATGGCTGGCTGTAGAAAGGCCAACACTACAGGAATTACTCTGGCTTCTTTACATTTTCCTTATAAACTCGTGTAATACTATAATTATCATAATCACGAAGCTAGAGTTTTGCGATAGTTCCCATATCATAATCTATGTGCCACCAAATCATACCTAAATATCCACCATTCTCTCATGTAACATCACATATGCCAAACTCTAAGGCTAACAGTTGCAATAGGTAGGTGTTTTCTGTTTGAAAACTTGCCATGCAAATGCCAAATTTTGCATAAGAGTGAATTAGAGAAGATGCTCAAAGTAATAATAGGCAACACCCTAGCTATAACTAGACCTGGCAATCCTGACCTAGACCCGATGACCCGAAATGGACCCGACCCATACCCGACCCGAAAATGGAGTTGACCTGATCCTGACCCGACATCCGAACTGACCCGACCCAAAGTTGACTCGACCTGAAATTGACCCGAACAGACCCGATACCCGAAATTGACCCGAACAAACCCGATACCCGAAATGTCCTGAACTAAAATTACTTGATAATTGAACTTAAAATGTCTTGTACCACAAATAACTCAAATTGTTCATCTTTAATCGTAGATAAGGTCATAAACTGAATTGGTAGTGTTTGTTATAACAATAACAAAATATATACTACGTATAAAATTATTGATTTGAGCTTGATTCACAAATGAAACAACTCGAACATGACCCGACCAGATTTTGACCCGACCTGGCCCGAATATGACCCGAATGTACTTGACCCAAAAATTGACCCGATTCCTGACCCGAAACCCGAATAGACGCGACTTGACTCATACCCGACCCAAATGTTAGCCGACCCGAAATGACCCGACCCGAATGACCCATTTGCCAGATCTAGCTATAACACACTTAATCATTCCATATTAATTGCAAGTTGCAACATTTTCTTTTAAAGGAAGTTTTTATCTTTCTCCTCGTCACATAATGTCCTAAAATCTTGTTCCTTTCCCTATGTTGCAATTAAATTGAAACGGAGGAAGTTTAAAACCTTTAAGTTGCTAAACCATATTTGTCTTACCTTCCTAATCAGTTCATTACATGTGGGGTTCCTTATAATCTACAAAAACATGGGAATTTCCAAAGTTTCACCCAAATCATGATATTACCAATCCACCCCCACCCCCCCCCCCCCCCCCAAAAAAAAAAAAAAAAAAAAAAAAAAAAATTCAATACAAACCCATACGAATGCATATTTTTTTTTCACAGAATTAAATAAAATAATACCAAATGACTCTCAACAATCAATACTCAGAAAAAAAATAACTACAAACAGATAGCAAATTAGCAACAGGAAAAAAAAAAAATGCCAATTTCACAGAATTGTAGCAAAATGAAATGGGTTTGTTCAACCCAGAAAGTAATTAGCTAAATTACTCAAGATAGTGAAAATCAAAAGTTACAAATGATGAAAAAAGACAGAAATTGATAAAAAAAAAAAAAAAACAAACAGGAGTGAAAGAGAATTGCTAAAGATGGAATAAAGAGAGCGTTAGGAAGAAAAAAAACCTCAGATTCAGAGAAAACAGAGGTAGTCGCCAATAATTCCTGCAGCCAAGGTGCCTCCATAGCCATAATCAACAAGAAACTTCTTCCAATTTCAATCTCTCAGTGGACTGTTTTATTCTTGTATTCCTTTGGGACTTAGAGAGAAAGAAAAACTCTTACTATTATGGAATCAAATGCCCAATTTCACATTATGAGTAAAATGAGGGTATTTTGGGGATTTTAGAGGTAATAATATGAGCACAATTTTTGTTTTTAGTCTTTTTACAAATCAACATGTAAATTTTTATTTTTTTTAATTTGACAAGAAGGCCTATCAAAGAAACCAAACAAAGCACCAAAAAAAAGGGACCAAAACGAAAATGACGTTGTCTAACGCGCACACCCAACTAATGAACAAGAGCAACCCAATTTCGAGGTACTTTACCAATGCGACAGGCAGAAAAATCTTGTAGTCATTCGAATATCCCGTAGAAGCCAAACACATGATACATGAGTTAAGTATAATAGTGGGTACTAAACTTTGGTAAAAGTTGCAAATAAGGGACTCAACTTTCAGAAGTGGCAATTTGGGTACTAAACTTTGGGAGAGTACTAATTGGAGGGAAAATTCCGATCAAGTGACCTGTACTGATGATGGTTTATTGGTAAACTGGTCATAATGCAAGGGGCTGCAAAAATGTTGCTGCAGATTGCAGAAGCAACACCAGAAGCAATGTCAACTCCACTTCAGCAACTGCAGCAACAGGTGAACCTCAACTACCCATGCATATGAGGGGAGTGGGGATCTACACTTACCCAAATGGGTTTCAGAAAGTTGCAACAGTAAGAAAAATTATAATTTTTAATTGTTTGTCATTATTTTTGCATTCATGTATTAACCATTTTTTGCTGCTGCAGGGTAGCTACAACCATCAAAATCCTGTTCCTACACCAAGACAACCTGTTGAAAGGGCATTTTACTCTAACTATGATGGGAAGCAGACTGTGTATTTTTTGAGTCAAGAATACCCCCCTTCATCACAACAAAGCCAGCATGAACCAACAACTATAACATCACAAGCATTGCAGGTAGGTTAATAGAACAAATTTTATTCATTTCCTTTGCCAAATAGCATCATCTGAGTACATTTTGAACTTACGGGACCTAGCAAGGAAGAGAAAAACCAGTAACAACAACTAAGGTACCATACTACCTACAACTGCTTACATTTTGCCTTGCCTAAAATAAAAGTAAATCACAATAGCTGCAGCTACAATAATGCCCCACACTTGGCAACTCAAATTCACTCTTACACCCCTTTTGAACTTCATCAAGGTGTTTTGTGCCTTCATCTTCCTTGCATATTGATTAGCTTCACAAAGCTACTTCCTCATGGCCACCATCTCATGTTTCAACATCTCCTTTTCCTCCACCAAACCCAATATAACTTCAGTCTGCCAATCTGTTGGTGCTTCATAACATCTGTCCACTTGAAAAACTTACACCCTCTTCTTTTAGTGTGTGCATCATAATCTGGACATGCAAGGAATCTTCTTCCAGGGTTGTCCTTTGTCCAAGCCCTTGTCCTTGACACAAGCAAACCACAGTGACACCTCCTAGGGCTTGAGCTAAAACCTGAACTTAATCTTGACATGGTGACTGTGTAATTGGTCTTTCTTCTTACTAATACTTGCAGATTCACCCAGCAGAAGCACTATTTTTTGAGGAAAAATTTCAGAAACCAAGCTATGGAGTAACCAAAGTTCAGAAGCACCCTTAAATGTTATTTGGGCTCAGCTATTTCATTTGTAACGGCTACATTTTTTGAAATACAGTTGCAATGCTCAGTTTGCTAGTTGAAAATGTATTCTGACAATTATTGCTCTTCATAGATTTCAAGGCAATGGATTTTTTTTTTTTTTTGCAATTATTAACTGTTAATAACCGGCTACAACAGGTAAATAGGTTTAGTACAAAGTTTAGTACTCTAAGTGCAACAAATGAAAGTTGAGTACCCAATCTGCAACTTTTGCCAAAGTTGAGTACCCACTCTTATACTTCACTCCATGATAAATCACCAGATTTTGTGCAACTGATAGATTATGTAAATAATCTTTTGTAATTATATTGTATATATTATAGTCAAAGGGCTATCAATTAGTTCCTTATTTGTAGCCTATAGTTATGCCTAATTAAGGCCTCATAGTTTGTATATAACTGACTTGAGTAATGAATAATACTCACGGCAAATATTCACTCTAATCTTATATGGTATCAGAGCTCTAGGTTATCTCCTTTCTTAAACCTATCTTCTACTTCTCTTCTTCTTTGTTCATCCATGGCCGAATCTAGCAAGGTCCATCCAGCCACCGTTGTTCCTAACATCAAAGCGTGCATCCCTATCACCCTTGATTATGATGGAAAGCAATACAACAGCTGGTCTACCCTTTTTCAACTACATTGTCGTGCTAATATGGTGATCGACCATATTATACCCCCGTCAGTTGATCCCTCGGCCAAGGCTTCCGCTCCGACGGAAGCTGAAAAAGCTTTCACACAGAGACTTGATGACATAGTTCGTCAATGGATTTACGGAACCGAACCAATGATCTCCTAAACTCCATCCTCGATCCTGATGACTCGGCGGCTAATGCTTGGAACAGATTGAAAAACTTCTTCCTTAACAACAAGTCTGCAAGAGCTTTGCAATTTGATGCGCAATTTGCAAACACCAAGCTTGATCAATTCGATGATGTTAAGTCTTATTGCACTCACCTAAAAACCCTAGCTGATAATTTGAGGAATGTTGGAGACAAAGTTTCTGACAATCGCATGGCTCTACAGCTTTTGAAAGGGCTCTCGGAGGAGTATAAGCCTTTTTGGACGTCCGTTCTCCATCTCAACCCGCTGCCCTCCTTTGACACTCTTCGTTCGATGCTTGAATTAGAAGAACACTGTTGAGTCTCATGAAGAGGCTCACATCACGCAATCCTCAATGTCGTCCTACAATAATGCTGAAAATTCTCATTCTTCTTCTCGGGGTAATAATCAGCGTAATGGTGGAAATAGCCGGAAAACCACCAAGGGAAAGGGCGGCTCCGGCAAGGGTAAAGGTGGCTCCAGCAACCAGCAACGTGGTGGTGCCTCGCCGCAACAGCAGACCACCCAGCGTGCTCTACCCACCTCGCAACAGCAGCAGGCCCAGGCTGGATGGGCGTATCCTCCGCCTTAGGCATACTGGTAGCAGGGCCCCTGGAATCTTCCTCCCTGCCCATATCCATCACAAGTGCCAGGCCCAGCTCCTTGGTCCACCAGTCGGCACAGTCAGCTTGCAAATCAGGCCGGTGTCCTCAGGCCACGCCCTCCTTAGGCCTACTATATGCCGGGTCCTTCATCTCAAGGTTACATGGCAACCAACATTGATCAAGCGATGCACACCATGACCTTGTTCGATCCGAACTATTATATGGATACCGGTGCTACCTCTCACATGACGAATTCTCAAGGTAACTTAACATCGTATTTTCCTTTGAGCAATTGTCATAATAATTCTATTATTGTTGGTGATGGTAGCAAAATTCCAATTCATGGTTATGGTCACAAATCTCTAAACCGAAACACACTTCAACTCAAAAATGTCTTTCATGTCCCAAAACTAGTCAAAAATCTCATCTCCGTTAGGAAATTCTCTACTGATAATAATATTTCCATTGAGTTTGATCCTTTTGGATTTTCTGTGAAGGACTTGCAGACGGGGAGCAAGCTAGTGATATGTAATAGTAGTGGAGATCTCTAACCTTTCTTCACCAATCGTCAAGTTCTATCATCTTCTACTCCGTCAGCTTTTGCAGTTATTTCTCCTAGTGTGTGGCATTCCCGTCTAGGTCATCCAAGAGATGCAATTCTAAATTAATTGTGCAGTAGTAATTCCATTCAATGTAATAAGGCTAAACATGTTTGTCATTCTTGTCCTTTGGGAAATTTAATAAAATCGCCTTTTACCGATTCCATTTCTCATACTACTATGCCTTTTTATATTATACAAAGTGATTTGTGGACATCCCCTATTCTTAGTTCTCTTGGTCACAAATATAACCTACCTTCACAACATCTTACCTACAAAGCTTCTTGGTTATAATTCTCCAACTCAGATTTTGTATCAAAAGCATCCCGACTACTCTCATCTTAGAGTCTTTGGGTGTCTATGTTATCCTCTTTTTTCATCATAAAAAATACACAAGCTTCAACCTCGGTCTTCTCCTTGTGTTTTTCTTGGCTATCCGTCCAATCATAGGGGATATAAATGCTTTGATATGTCATCTAGAAAAATTATAATATCCAAACATGTATGGTTCGATGAGTCGGTATTTCCTTTTTCCAAAATTCATACTCCAAAATCTCACACATACGATTTTTTGAGTAATGATTTAGGTTCCTTTGACAGTCCTCTTTTACGTCAACTTCTCACCACACCTGACCCCTACCATCCACCCGGACCTACTGGTGACGGTCAGCTTGCAGGTGCTGTCCCAACACAGCCCACCCCACAAGTAGGTTGCGGTGAGGATGCACAGGCCGCAACTCACTTGCGGGGTACACTACAGCCGCACCTTTCTCCTCCCACAACTACCCCGCACTCCCCACTTACCCCTGCCCCTTCCACGCAAGCGTGCAACACCTCCCTCCCCCAGAACTCGGCAGTGTGACTTACTGTCACCTCCTGCCACCCTCGCCGGGATACAAGCGAGTGCTGGTGCGGGGGCTCACAAACTTCACGTGGACGAGCCTCCTCTTTTTCCTTCTCCTACTCCTCCTTCTCCCGTAGCGGCCCATCCTCACCCTATGGCAACTCGTATTTCTCATGGGATTGTGAAACCCAATCCAAAATACCAATACCGCTCTCTTCATACTTCTACCTCCATATCACCCATTCCAAAAAATCCCGTATATGCTTTACGTGACCATAATTGGAAAATTTCTATGCAGGAAGAGTATGATGCTCTTATTGACAATGGTACTTGGGACTTGGTTCCGCGACCGTCTAATGTAAATATTATTCGATCGCTTTGGATTTTTTGGCATAAAACGAAATCTGATGGCTCTTTTGAGAGAAATAAGGCTCGTCTTGTTGGTGATGGGAAAACTCAACGGGAGGGGATTGATTGTGATGAGACTTTCAGTCCGGTTGTGAAGCCGGCAACTATATGGGTTGTCCTTAGCATTGCTTTATCCAAGTCTTAGTCTATACATCAATTAGATGTGAAGAATGCTTTCTTACATGGTAACTTAAGTGAAACAGTATACATGTATCAACCTCTGGGGTTCAAAGATCCGGCTCGTCCTGATCATGTTTGTCTTTTACGCAAATCTCTCTATGGTTTAAAACAGGCACCCCCGGCTTGGTATCAACGTTTTGCTGATTTTGTGGCATCCATTGGCTTTGGTCACAGCAAATCAGATACTTCTTTGTTCATTTATCGCCATGGTACTGACAATTCCTACATTCTTCTTTATGTTGATGATATTGTGCTCACTGCTTCTACAGAGTCTCTTCGGAAATATGTCATTTCTCAACTTAGCTCTGAATTTTCCATGAAAGATTTGGGTCCTTTGAGTTATTTCTTAGATATTTGCGTTACCCGACACAAAAATGGTTTATTTTTGTCTCAAAAGAAATATGCTCATGACATTATTAAGAAAGCAGGTATAACGAATTGCAACCCGTCTTCCACTCCTGTTGATTCAAAAGGGAAAATGAGCACTCAATCCGGCACTTCTTATGAAGATCCTACTACTTATCGTTCCTTATGTGGGGCATTATAGTATTTGACATTCACTCGTCCAGACATTTCCCATGTTGTGCAACAGGTTTGCTTATTTATGCATGCTCCTCAGGTTGCTCACATGAATGCCTTGAAACGAATCATTCGTAATATTCAAGGTACTGCTGATTATGGTTTGCAATTATACAAGTCATCCATTGCTTCTCTTGTTTCTTATACGGATGCCGATTGGGGCAGGTGTCCTGACACTTGACAGGGTAAAGTCGTATCCCCAAATCAAAAGTAATTCCTAAATCCTCTAACTAATGTAGATAGGGAAGTAGGGTCGAATCCACAGAGAAACGAGTCTTTCTATTCCTAATTAACTAATATAATCTAGATTATGAGGTAACCAATATATATTTGAATAATAAACTAAACTAAGGAGATCAAGAATAAGGAGAAAATAATATATAAAAGGATCTAGGGCATAGGTTCACCAATAAATAATATTCCAGGGTTGAATATAATAATCATTCATCAATGCATAATTAATTAGATCATAAAGGGCTTTCGCTACGTATTATAATCACACAATTAATTTACCGGTATTAAATCTCATCTTTCGAATCTCGACTTAACCATTTATAAATTAACCTGCCTATTGAAACTAGACCTAAACATTAATTCTCATCTGTCGAATCTCGAATCAATATTGTCAAACTCATGCATAAAAGATCAGGCCTAATCTAGTCACAGAGCATTAAATCAATCAATAGGAAATTAATCTAGCATTGACAATTAACAACAATAATTTACCCTTTCATATTATTTATGGATCCCCACAAACCCTAGAAATAGAACTACTCACACATAATAGGAACTAAACTAATTAAAGCAATAAAACAAGACATGATCAAAGGAATAAAATAAACAACTAAGATTAAGAGAAGAGAAATAGTTACCAAATAAATCTGGAATTAAGAGTAGATTAAGAACAAAGGTATATGAGAGAGAAAATCTAAGAAAACAATTAAGAGAGTAAAGAAAGAGAGTAAAAGAAGAGAGAGAGAGAGATCCTAAAATCGTATTACGGAGGAATATTTATACTCCGTACAAATCCTAAACTAAAACAAACTAAAACGACGCTAATCGTCTCCTAACAATAACACGCGCCCGATCGGGCGCGCCTTTTTGCTCTTCAGGTTGAATCTCGCGCCCGGCCGGGCGCGTCACCGGGCGCCGACCTCTTTGGCCGGGCGGCTTTCTTGGGCCACTAATTGGACTACGATTGGGCTCCAATTCTTCGGGCCAATCTGGGTTTCCTCTTCGGGTCTTGAATACTCGGTCCAAATGCCCCGGTATCACACATACCGAGCCCTTAATCACCGGTTCGATGGCTCTAACCGGCCCTGGGCTATAAACTCTGGTCGTGCTTCTCCAATGCTCGTAATTGCTCCAAAATATCTCGGGAAAATACTCCAAAAGTGTAAATCCCTGCAAAAGTCAACCAAATCTACGAAAACACTAGAAAACACCAATTAGTAATAAAAGTGGCTCTAAAGAGCCAAAAACACTACTAATTATGACCAAGGGATGGGGGTAAAATACTATATAAAATAGACACATCAAACTCCCCCAAGCCAAACCTTTGCTTGTCCCTAAGCAAAGATCTCATCAATGAATCAATAAATATGCTTCACCTCAAAAAGTAAAAATCAAGCACAAACGATTCAGGGTAAATCAAATAAACATGCTTCAAAATCAACCAATCAAATCCATCCAATTACCTTTCCTCCCTAACAATTGTCAAATAGAGCAAACTACAAGAGCATATAGAATTCAAGACTAGTGCTCACACACTCAACTCTCATTTATGTGGCGAGTAAAAGATGTACCCGATCGCTCTCCAACCAACCATTTTATGTGAACAGTGCCCTCCCAACTCACACTCTCGTGTGTATAAAACAATGAACGCTCAACCTACTAGTCGACTCGAAATATGTCAAATCATAACTTGCATTGATAAACAACACTTTCACATTCATACAATTCTATGCACAAGGTCGGAAAGTCTTTAAAGCTCGTAATGTAAGGCTAGGGTAAAGGGTAGGATAATAAGTGAGAGAAAAGCTATGCTTAAGGGAGCCAATCCTAATAAAGCCCATGATCAAAATAAATAATGATCAACATCTCCTACATAACCAACTCTAACATCAATCCACCAAATATACTCCAATCATAATATCACTCATAAAATATAATAATGAAGAAGTGGAGTGAATAAACAAACTTTATTTCCAAACTTGAATTTTCCATTGAAGCTCTATTTTTTTCTTTTCTTTTGATCAACCTCTAACTAGAACATTTGAACATTGAACACTTTTTTTCCCTTTTTTTTTTCTATTGAAGTTCACTTATTTTTTTCCATTCATAACATCATGCTTTATTTTTTTTTAAGAAAATATAACTCTCACACTCATCAAAAAAAAAAAAAAAAAAAAAACATGATCAAAAACAAAACCACTTCTCAAAACCCACCCAAATTGTGCAAATAATAAGCACACTACAGACTCCCTCACCTCACTCACTAATAGCTCCCCCAAGCCAAGCTTGGGACTAGTAACCAATGGGGAAAAATAGGCTTGTAATGTGGCTAATAAACAACAAAAAGTCAAGGCAACAACATGGGTAGCAAGAAGGGAACAAATGTATCTACAATCATCTGGAGGCTACCTAAAAGAATGAACGCCTTCGTCCTGCTCAATGTGCATAATAATGAATCATATAAGCATTACTTATAATTGCAAATCAATACTCAAATTCATTGACATACCAAGAACTAACACACATTCCTAACCAAATCAACTAGTCAAGCACTATATTCACAAGTAGTTGGGCAAAATTGACGCATGTTAAAGTTTCAAGGCAATCAAACATCAAATCATGATCAACTAATCCACAATGCTTATCATCATATACCAAGAATCAAAACAATTTTCTCAAGTAAGGGGCACAGGGAAGCATGATTTACAATTCATTGTAACGTATTTTTGGATTTTTTTTTTATTTTTTCAATTTTTTATTTTTTTTGTATTTTTCATATATAAGAAAGCAATAAAACTAACCTAGAAAGTAATAAATCTAACCTAAGAAAACACACCAAAAATAAAAGAAAAGAGAAAAAGAAAGATACCAAATCCAAAATCTCCCCCAAGCCAGAATCAGACAATGTCCTCATTGGCTCGGGAACTAGCCCAGCATGGCTAGTCTTTGAAACCATGGTAGAAACGGGTATGAAATTAATTTGAAAGAAATTCGAAAATTTTTATATAAAAATATAGAGGGGCGATCTAACGTTCAAATCTGATGATCTCTCGCGCCCGGTCGAGCGATCTGATGAAATGATTTTCGCCTCTTCTCGCGCCCGGTCGGGCCAGATTCGCCCGATCGGGCGGACAAATATGTCCGTATACGACGAGTTTCGCGCCCGGTCGGGCGAAATTACTTGATTTTGAAGCCTAGCTCTCGCGCCCGATCGGGCGAGCTTCGCCCGGTCGGGCCCGAGGCCAATTGTCGAATTTCTTACTTTCTTCTTTTCTTCAAATTTGGCTAACTCTTTTCCTTCAAAACTGTACAAAACTCATAGAACTCATTAAATTCCATCATCTCTCCTCTCATAAGAAAAAGAAAGAAGAACTAGTCTAAAAAGCATTAAAAATACGGGTTGCCTCCCGCAAAGCGCTGGTTTATCTAAGTCCCGCACGACCTTCTTACCAAGTACAATAACTAGGACCCTTGGCCAAACGCTTGATCGGGCGGTTTCTCACCCGATCTAGCGGTGTTTTTGCTATGACGCGGCTTCCTGACATGCCCTATGGGACGTCAATTCACTTTGTCTGGTAATTCCTCTTTGACTTGGATTGGGGGTTCTTCAATGCTACGCACCAAAGATCCTTCTTTGATCGAGGGTTACTTCAAAATGTCATTGCATTCAACACTTGCAACTCGATCTGGTGGAACACTTACCGTAGGCTCGAATTGCACAACTTGCTTGATTGATTCCACCTTTTCGTCCTCAAAACCAAGACCGACAGTGTAGAGTGCTCTTTCTATTGCATCAACTTCCTTCTGCCATCTGTTTATCTCATCTGAAAGGGATGCAACACAATATACCGCCTCCAATGGATCTTTTTCAAGAGCTTGGGGCTTGTTAGAATAATTCTCAACCACATTAACACTGAAGCACTTCTCCTCTGTCATGGGGCTTTTAGGGGTATTATTAAGATTAAAAATAATTTTATCATCCCCTACTGATAGTGTTAATTTACCACTTCTCACATCTATGATTGCTCCTGCAGTGTTAAGGAATGGTCTACCCAAAATAATCGGGGTTTGCATATCCTCAGCCATATCAAGAACAACAAAATCAACAGGTATATAAAATTTACCTACTCTAACGGGAACATCGTCTAAAACACGTAAGGGGTATTTGAAAGAACGGTCAGCCATTTGTAGAGTAATATTAGTAGCTTTTAATTTACCTATATTCAGTTTGGAACACACAGATAATGGCATAACACTAACGCTAGCACCCAAATCACACAATGCATTATCAATCATTAGATTGCCTATATGACAAGGGATAGAAAAGCTACTCGGATCTTTTAATTTAGGTGGAGATTTATTCTGAAGTACGGCACTACACTCTGTAGTGAAAGCTACTGTCTCTACCTCACTAATAGACCTTTTTCTTGTCAATATTTCTTTCATAAACTTTGCATATGAATGAATTTGTGTGATTAATTCAGTGAAGGGAACTGTTACCTTCAAATCTTTTACCATCTCCAAGAACTTACCAAACTGCTTATCCAAGTTTGTCTTCAAGTGACGATTGGGGAATGGAAGCTTGATAACTGGCTTTGGAGCATTATTGCTCTTATCTGGAGTAGCCACCTTCTATGGAGTCGTACCCTGCAATGTAGAATGAGATATATTAGTACTGTGCTTTAGCCCTGCAGGGCTATTAACTGCATTGTCTGGTTTAACGGAATCAAGATTAGCATTATTTAGTAAAATAGGTTCATCAATTTTGGGCATAAGGGGCCCTTCATAGTTTGAACCACTCCTTAGAGTAATTGCGTAGGCTTGATCCGTAGGCCTGGTCGGCTGTGCCGGCAGAGCTCCCTGTTGGCGGGCTTGTAGAGTGGCGGAAAGTTGCGCAATCTGATTATCTACAATTTTATTGTGCGCTAGGATTGAATCAATTTGCGCATCTCTACTCTCCATATGCTTCTGCATATTAACCAACATCGCTCTAATTTCCACCAAAGAAGGGTTGGAAGATGAGGAGGATTGTTGTGGTTGGTTTTTTTGGCCAGCATTAGGATGGTAATATTTCTGCTGCTGTTGCTGTGGCGCCTGTGGTTCTTGTGGCGGTGGATTTTGAACATTGGTACTCCGATAGGAAAGGTACGGATGATTTCGATACCTAGGATTGTAGGCGTTGGAGTATGGGTTATTCTGCTTATAGGTTTGAAAAGCATTAACTTGCTCCATCGAGCTCCTGCAATCTTGCTCATAATGTCCTACACTTCCACAATTTTCACAAAAAGCATCATTAGAGTTATTAGCAACAGCAGAAACATTAGCAACAGAGTTAGGGATATTAGTACTAAGGTTATCTAATTTCTGGCAAATAGAAGTAAGCTGAGCCTGCAAAAGGGATACTGAATCAACGTGGTGTTTGCCCTTATTTGCATAGCCTCTAGAATTCCCATATTGGGAATTATGTATCGCCATATCAACCTGACCTGCATCATCAACATTAAGATTCATAAATCTACCATTAGCTGCAGAGTCTAGAATTGTTCTAGATGCATTCCCTAATCCGTTGTAAAAAGCTTGAATTAACTGCCACTTTGCCAAGTTATGGTGGGGACACTCCCTCTGCAGATCCTTGAACCTCTCCCAAGCCTCATATAATGCTTCATCTGGCTCCTGGGCAAAGTTCTGAATGGCACTTCTTAGTAAAGCTGTTTTCTCTGCAGGGTAATATTTGTTATAAAAATTTAAAGCAAGAGTCTCCCAGTTAGTAATACCAAGTGTAGTTCTATTCAAACCATTAAACCACAATTTAGCTTTTCCACATAAAGAAAAGGGAAAGAGAATCTCCCTGATCTGGTCCTACGTCACCCCATTCTGCCGAATAGTATTGCAATATTGACAGAAATCTGCAATGTGAAGATTAGGATCTTCACCCTTAGCTCCACTGAATTGCTTTCTTTCTATCATCATTATGAATTGGGGCTTGATTTCGAACTGGACTCCCGCGATATCTGGTCTGGGGGAAAGGTGTGGAAAATCCGTCAGGGACAGTTGCAAATAATCGCTGAGCTTCTTAGGTGCAGTCATCTCTGATTCTGAATCTGAAGGAATTTCCGAATCACTAGAATCAGGTGGCGAATCTCTAGGAATGTCGTTACTCCCAGAACCCGCCAGGATTTGTCTATAAATATTCTTCTGTCTATGGAAAGGGCGCTCGATCTCAGGATCGAATGGAATGTAACCTGATCTGGAACACCTAGGCATAAACAGAGAACTAAAAAGACAAATATGAGAACTTCCTCAAAGAACTAATGTCCTTTGAGGCAAAAGAAAAAATAACCTAGACTACAAAAACAATTAGAAATAAAAATAAAACCGTCTCCCCGGCAACGGCGCCAAATTTTGACAGGGTAAAGTCGTATCCCCAAATCAAAAGTAATTCCTAAATCCTCTAACTAATGTAGATAGGGAAGTAGGGTCGAATCCACAGAGAAACGAGTCTTTCTATTCCTAATTAACTAATATAATCTAGATTATGAGGTAACCAATATATATATTTGAATAATAAACTAAACTAAGGAGATCAAGAATAAGGAGGAAATAATATATAAAAGGATCTAAGGCATAGGTTCACCAATAAATAATATTCCGAGGTTGAATATAATAATCATTCATCAATGCATAATTAATCAGATCATAAAGGGCTTTCGCTACGTATTATAATCACACAATTAATTTACCGGTATTAAATCTCATCTTTCGAATCTCGACTTAACCATTTATAAATTAACCTGCCTATTGAAACTAGACCTAAACATTAATTCTCATCTGTCGAATCTCGAATCAATATTGTCAAACTCATGCATAAAAGATCAGGCCTAATCTAGTCACAGAGCATTAAATCAATCAATAGGAAATTAATCTAGCATTGACAATTAACAACAATAATTTACCCTTTCATATTATTTATGGATCCCCACAAACCCTAGAAATAGAACTACTCACACATAATAGGAACTAAACTAATCAAAGCAATAAAACAAGACATGATCAAAGGAATAAAATAAACAACTAAGATTAAGAGAAGAGAAATAGTTACCAAATAAATCTGGAATTAAGAGTAGATTAAGAACAAAGGTATATGAGAGAGAAAATCTAAGAAAACAATTAAGAGAGTAAAGAAAGAGAGTAAAAGAAGAGAGAGAGAGAGATCCTAAAATCGTATTACGGAGGAATATTTATACTCCGTACAAATCCTAAACTAAAACAAACTAAAACGACGCTAATCGTCTCCTAACAATAACACGCGCCCGATCAGGCGAGGCACCGCCCGATCGGGCGCGCCTTTTTTCTCTTCAGGTTGAATCTCGCGCCCGGCCGGGCGCCGACCTCTTTGGCCGGGCGGCTTTCTTGGGCCACTAATTGGACTACAATTGGGCTCCAATTCTTCGGGCCAATCTGGGTTTCCTCTTCGGGTCTTGAATACTCGGTTCAAATGCCCCGGTATCACACATACCGAGCCCTTAATCACCGGTTCGATGGCTCTAACCAGCCCTGGGCTATAAACTCTGGTCGTGCTTCTCCAATGCTCGTAATTGCTCCAAAATATCTCGGGAAAATACTCCAAAAGTGTAAATCCCTGCAAAAGTCAACCAAATCTACGAAAACACTAGAAAACACCAATTAGTAATAAAAGTGGCTCTAAAGAGCCAAAAACACTACCAATTATGACCAAGGGACGGGGGTAAAATACTATATAAAATAGACACATCAACACTCGTCGGTCTACATCAGGTTATTGTGTCTTTCTTCGCGATAACTTGATTTCTTGGTCCTCTAAAAGTCAACCTACTTTGTCAAAGTCTAGTGCCGAAGCAGAATACAGGGGGGTTGCCAATGTTGTCTCGGAATCATGTTGGGTTCGAAACTTATTATTAGAACTACGATGTTTGGTTGTAAAGGCGACATTAGTTTATTGCGACAATGTTAGTGCCATTTACCTCTCTAAAAATCCGGTACAACATCAGCGCACTAAACATATTGAGATGGACATTCACTTCGTTCGTGAGAAAGGGCGAAGTGCGTGTCTTGCATTTGCCATCCCGATATCAGATTACAGACATTTTTACAAAAGGTCTGCCTAAGGTTTTATTTGATGATTTTCGGGACAGTCTCAGCGCTCATAAAGCTCCCGTTTCGACTGCGGGGGTGTGATAGATTATATAAATAATCTTCTGTAATTATATTGTATATATTATAGTCAAAGGGCTATCAATTAGTTCCTTATTTGTAGCCTATAGTTATGCCTAATTAAGGCCTCATAGTTTGTATATAACTGACTTGAGTAATGAATAATATTCACGGCAAATATTCACTCTAATCTTATAGCAACACAACATGGAAGACAAAACTGCATAGTCATAGAAATCCTTTCCGACAAGCTAAGCGGAGAGCCTATAAGTAAGTCTACAATAATGTCTAAAGAGTAGAAACAAATTGATTGGTCAAAAGAATCATAATGTGGTAAAATTTATTGAAAGAACGAAAATACTAATTAGGTGATTTGAAATTAATTGTATCATGACATTAAAAGGGGATTTGTTAAGGGGGATAAGTAGGGATAAAAATAAGATGTTAGGAATAAAATTGTTTAGGAGAATCAGACTAGAAGGGGGTTGACTATAGGTAGTATAAATGTATAAGGGAAATGGATAGAAAATGGTTTAAAAAAGATCAAATTACCCTTAATAATAATATTTAAAGAATAAGGACAAAGGAGAGAAGAAAGAAGTTTGCAAGGGTAATTTTATAATTTTATTACTTACCCCTAGCTTATTCCCAATACATACCAAACATGGGATAACAATTATTATCGTTATCCTATTTACTTATTTTTTATGTCTTTATCTTCCCTCATCCCTCGTTTCTCTATCCCTCATACCAAACATTTCATAAATGCATTGGGATGAGTTTAGGCATTCACTATATATTGTTGACTAATAACACATTCAATTATGTGATCAAATTTTCAAACTACTTTATTATCATGGTACAAGGTCGCTTAATAGTTGTCAACAGCACCTTGTATCTTGCCATACATTTATGCTGTATTTTGCGTATTGATTCCATGTTCATATTACCAAATTTTGTAGTCAACTTCAAGGGAGTTTATTTTAAGTTTTTGGAGTCGGTTTCAGGTTACCATTTCTTTTTAATTGAGTTAGGTGGTCAACTTTAAAATCAATTGATGTTAAGTGTTGTTCTTTTGGATAATCTCTTACAAGCCTTCTTGATGGGTCCTTTTTTCGTGCTACTAGAGGTAAACATCCTCACAGCCCCTTTTAATCTGCAAGATTGTTTTTGCTTGCTTGCTTGCTGTAGCTTTTCTTCCTAGTAATCGACTTACATACAGAGGATTGTTTGATGATTTTAATTTGTCACAGGCTCTTCAGCAATTCTTTGGATATAGGCATATGGAGGCATAAGGACGATGGTTGTGGTCATTGGAAGTGATACAAAGAAGAAAAGATATTCATTGCTTGCCTTTTTCATTAGTTGTTATTTCTTGATCCCACAGTTTAAAGTTACTTGAGGACTTGAGACATGTAATGCTTAGGCTTTATAGTCATTTCGTGGCATTTACACCCCCATTTAATTTGAATTTATATACAAAACGTATGCCAAAGTATGACGTGCTCTGTATTTTGTAAGGAAAGCATCATGCCCTTGTTTATGAAAATAATCCAATAATCATATATTACCTTCGTTTTTTTAGTTGACATGAATCTTTCATCACACTTGCTAACGCACAATTTTGACTATTAATATCTCTTATCTATCAACATTATTGTACAATTATAAATAGTGGATATTAGAAAATTTACCTAGAGATGATTCAAACACGACACACATGATATCGTAGTTATAAATCTTAAAATTAAAGCTAATCAAGTGTAGTTTATGAATAATGCTAAAGTCAAAGTGTGTCAACTAAAAAATCAGAGCATGCATATTGTACCACCACCAAACTCTACACAAGCTTGTCAATCCATATGATGAATTCTTTCCAATACATAATCACAAACTTACAACACAAAAGGTGAGTAATTAGAGTAAAAAATCATCAAAAGCATCACAATGAACAAAGGAAGAAATCATGGATGTGATAATTTGCAGTAAAAATGGATCAAAAATTGACATGCAATTGTAAAAACTATAGCAAAAAGAGCTTGTTGTCGTAGAGAAATAATCCTTTCTTTTTTCTCTAGGTGATGAAATTCATCGGTATTTTTCGTAATTAAATTAGGAGGAGAGCAAAGGAAAGCCAATGAAATACAATCTTTATTTTGAAATGTATATATTGGTTTTCCTATCACTTGTTTGTATCGTCCACCACTCCAAGCCTGTCATAATATACACCCAAATTAATACAAAAATTAGTGTATACCTTAGATAAAACAATTGCATAGTACTAATTATGATTAATCTAATTGCAATGAAATGATTAATTAAGAACACAAACAAGTCAGACAGCTCAAAAGGGTACTAATTAATCTAAGCAATGCAACATCCTTGAGTCATGATTATATGTACCAAGGGACACGAGGGGCCTTCCATGTCAAAAATTGTTGGTCATGATGACCAATACAACGGGTGTTACCTAGACTCGTAGTCATGTAGTAGTTAAGTACACAACAACCATAATCAATTAGTCAATTAGACAATTAGCCACCTCCGAATTGTATAAAAGTTACTCCATAATTGATTATATGTGATTATGGTGACGACTTAAATTGTTATATACAATACACTCGTTGTATACAAGTTTTCCTCCATACAGACAAATTTTTTTCCCGTTTCATATTTGAATCAATGTACTATAACACAATAAAGATTATTGTTTGTGCGATTTACCTGTAGTTGATCCCCAGCTGTGACAATCAAGGCATTTTCTAGTGGTGTGAAAGAAATCCAGCCTTTCTTAGAGTAAACATGAAACTCAGAAGATCCATCACAAACATGCAATGATAATGCATGGGAATAATCTGACCCTTTGATCATCATCCTTATGACGTCATATCGAAGGGAACTAAGGCATTGATCAGCTGACACGTCATGAGGATGCTTGTAGATGTGGCATACACAATCGTTCAAATTACTAGTATGCCCTTCACCATTTGGTGTATTGGGGTAGTTCTCATTTAGGATCAACATTATGTCCTTGGCAATCTTCTCAATTGATGATGCCAAAATCTCCATTTTGTCACTGCAATGTATATACATCATTCAATTTGTCAATCCATTGGCTCGAATTTTTACGATGTGAAGGGAATGGTTAAAACAATCTATGATTATGCAAATATTCATTTACAATTTGGTTTTTTACTTTTAAATTTCAAATATTACGAGTAGTTGCTAACATTTTATAATGGCATAGAGTGGTACAGTAATAAATACTGAATATATGGGGAGAGGGAAATTTCACCCCACGCGTGCACATACACAAACACAATGTTAATAGTGGATCTATATCATATGAATCTATCATGTCAAGTGACTTTGGTTTCAATATTGCATGAAAACTCATTATTACTTTATTAGTTATTTTCATGATTTAATAGCATATGTTAAATACAATGGCGATCATTCTAGAAATTATAATGTAATGTATAGAGTAACAAAATAATATATTATATACTATTAAGTACAATTTTCTTAATTTTCTTTTCATAAATTAGCAATTTGTAGTATTCAACTATTGTACTTTGTAGTGCTTAAATATTTATAACTAAACAATCTCGTTCATGTACTATATGAAATTATTTACATTAGATGATATCAACTATTGAGAACCTCAATTTCTGAAATTCGTGACTAAATGAAAACTTGATTTGCCAAATTTATGTACTGTATTTTTTTTTTTTTTTTTTTTTTGACGTTGTATTCATGTTCAATTATCTAAAAGTGGTGATTTTAATTTCTTTTTGTCTCTTAATATCATTAATTTTCTCATCGGTGACATAAATTGTTAAATAAATAAAATAAACAACTTGAATTATCCAAAAAAAATAAAAAAATAAAACTTAAAAACAGAAAAAAACGAAGAATGAAAAAAAATACATATAATAGATTGACCGTTAAATACCTGAATTTTGAAAACTCATTTGGCCAAATTCCCTCCATTTTTACCTTAAAACCAAATCCCCTGCTCCAAACAAATTCCTCACCCATCTCATTCACTACCTCCTCTTGCTCCCCACTCACTTGATCCTCAAACCCGAACTCCATCTCCGGCGATCTCATCGCCATTCTTTTCTTCTCCGGCGACATTCTAAACACCCGTCCCGCCCGTCTAACCACCGTCTTGATCAACTCTGGCGAAACCTCATGATTGATCACCTGAAAACACCCAATTTCCGACAAAGAATCTCGGATCTTCAAAACTAAATCATCTTTTGCTGAATTCAAGGCCTGAAAATCAATATCTGGAATATCCCTGAATGGTTTTTGTCTTGGGAAGATTCGATCAGGCAGGATAAGGTCTGGAACCCGAAGGCTGTGCTCTAGGAACTCTGTTAAGACCTCATCGTTCGCCACGGAGGAAGCACGGCGGCTCGATCCGATTGGAGATGGCGGCGGGGCTCGAAAATCGAAGGTGTTTGTTTCTTGTTCTTGGTGATCTTCAGGGGAAATTGTTGGCATTTTTTTTTAATTAAATCAAAAAGAAAAGCTAGAAGAAGCTAGAGCTAGAAGTTTTTTTTTTTTTTTGTTCTTTTTTGGTTGGAAATAGGCTTGTGTTTGATCACAATAATACTACATAACCCTATAAATTCTAAATAAAATTCCATTTTTAATTTTTATTTCATAAGTTACTATAGACAGCAATGATGGGATTGTCTGAAACATTAATGAATAAATATGTAATCATGTTTTGTTTTTTTTAACTGGTTTACTTTATATTATTTAGAAATAAATTTTAATTTGTGGAAATTATGCTTTTGTTATAGATAGAAACTTTACAGCTAGCTAAGCTTTGTTAAATTGGTGGGGTATAAAAGGATTAATTTGGAGGACTAATAAGATGAGAAAGAAAAAGGTTGATTTAAGGGGACAAAGGTTTCAATCAGAGTTAGCGCCAAAGAAGTGCAGTATACTTTTCTACTTTCAATCTATGAATATAGTAAGAGATGGACCTGTAAGTACACTGTTGTTCTTCAAAAGGGTGTTGCAATGTCGGATCTCAGATGTAATATCAAATCGGCCGCACCGGATCACTGGGGGCAACCGCGGACGACGTTATTGCTCAAGGTTGAATTGTTCGATTGGTGTAAAAATAGGATTCTTTGCCAAATTGGTACTCGGATCAATAGAAGTTCGAGTTGTGTTAAGATGTTATAATCTATCTATATCTATCTATATACTTCCTCCGTTCTTTTATTATTGCATCACTTACCTTTTTAGGAAGTTTCACAAATATTGCACCATTTCCTCTTTAGGAAAAAAATTATTTGTGTTCACACTACAAATACCCAACATACCCTTGTTTTTTCACACTTACTTTTAAATTTATCAATATGTCACATGGGCAATTTTGTATCTTTACCTTTCTCTCTCTTACTTTTTTCCACTATCAAAATATTTGTACCCAACCCCTATGGTGCAATAATAAAAAAACGGAGGAAGTATTATACTAAAAGACAAGCGCCTCATTGTAAGACTGATAAATGTCTCTTTATAATTCGTTGTCTTTTTTTAATTTTTTATTATACATTTTTGTTTCCATATAAAAAAAAATTCTAAATATCTTATTCTAAATATGTAACACCCCGTTCTTAAATTTGGGTGTTACAAAATATTTTAAAATATTTTTTTTTATTAACATAGATTTCTAATGAAATTTATATGAAGATCGAATATTCTCATTTCTATAACCATAAATTTTCATATTTTCGTACCAATCTAATGCTAATATTCAAAATTTAAATAATTACAGTATAAGAATATATGTCTGTAAAAAAAATATCTTACATACATGATTGAGTAGTTGATGAGATTTGTCTTTTATTCTTAAAAATCATAATAAATATCTTTTTTCGTATAAAAATTAACCAATCATATCTATATATTTGTGTTTTATATTTCAATACACTACAAAGTGAGATTGTATTTGTTTATGTTAGACTTTTGCACCTCAAGCCCAACCTAAGAGTAATAGAATCGGGAGACATTTATTCAGCATGCCATGAGTTTTCATGTAGTATATACAATATATTTACCATGGTTGCTTCTTTATAAATCAAATGCAGTTATTTCTGGCTTTGTGCAGCTATTTGAACAATGTGATCTGTGTGCAAGGATTTTTATCAATAAAAGAGGTGAATCTCCATGATATTAGGGCTTATTCAGTACAGGTGTGCATGGACTCAGCCAAGAAGCTCCAAGTTGCGCCTCATGCTGGTGCAGCTGCCGCCTCGCAAGGCTGCTGCTGCAAGTGCCACCTCCCTAGGCTGCTGCTGCCTCGCAAGGCGGCTGTTGCAGCAATTGCTGCCTCGCAGGCTTCTGTGTTGTCGTGTTGCTATTTGTTTGTAACCTTGTATTTTATTTTATTTTTTTGGACAAAAATTGTAATATTACAGCATTTTTTTATGAAAATATGTAAGTATATATATATATATATATATATATATATATATATATATATATATATATATATATATATATATATATATATATATATATATATATATGTGTGTGTGTGTGTGTGTGTGTTTATATATCATATTAAGTGAAAAAATTGCAAAGAAAAAAAAATTATTTTTTATTTTTTTTGGCCACTAATGGCACTGGTTCTCAACAGGAACCGGTGCCAAAAACCCCTTAAAAAAAACCGGTAAGCTTTAATGGCACCGGTTAACCGGGTGCCAAAAATAAATATTAGCACCGGTTAACCGGTGCCAATTTAAGAAATTGTCACCGGTTTTGAACCGGTGGCTTTTTTTGGATGAAATTGCATCCCTCAAATACTCAACGGTTCAAAACCGGTGCCTTAGAGGGGTTTTGAACCGGTGCCAAAATACATTTTTTTTACTAGTGGTTGTACAGATCTACAATTGATTATGGCTCGAATTCGAGTTACAGAATCAGCATAAGAATTTACTTTCTCACAAAATTGCGAAGCGACGACGGATCCACTTAAAAATTTGTATGAGACAACGAATCGAGAATGTGCCGAATTGTTATATTTATGTATTTAGATTCTTAGCGCTTCCCCGATTAATTCTTGTTTGATTGTGTTAAATTCGTTTTCATTATCGTTACTTATCAATTGTAGATGTCGTATGGCTATAATCAATGAAATTTAGTGTCCTTTAGGACTTTTTTCAAAATAATAATAATAATAATAATAATAATAATAATAATGATAATAATAATAATAATGGGCTGGCCTGCAGCCCAGCACGACCCGGCTCGCCAGGCACGTGGGTCGTGCCGTGTCATGGGCTAAGGTGTGCTATTTGGTGGCCCGGCACGGCACGACCAGTAACGGCACGGCACGATGCCCATCTCTAGTTGAAACAAATCAAATTCCAAGCCGTAATAAACCATTTTATGCATTAGACATTATATTCATTTAAAAAAATTATTAATCTAATTGATGTATGTGATTTATTTTACTAAGATGATTTTTTTTCACCTCATTTTAAGTTGTCTAGTTAAACTATTAACATTTAAAAAAAAAATTATAGTAACAAATCAAAGGAAGATAAAACCGTAAATCAAAGCGCACCAAACCATTTTAATGCGGTTTGGTTTTGTTTGGTTCAGTTTAACATAAAATATGGTTTGGTTTGGTTTGAAAAATTGGCAAATTGTATTTTTATATTTTGGTTTCTAAACTGCACCAAACTAGTTCATGTTCACCCCTATCAAAGAAATGAAGCAGACCTGTAGTTACGTTTTGCCATTCCTGAGAGTGGAGTGGTGTTAACGGTCCGTTTTTCTACAACACGGTGCATTCTTTCGGTTGGTCATAGTCTCTACAACTTCCCTTTTGAGTTTTTTTTTTTTTTTTTTTTGCAAGTTTCAGTTTTCTTCACTCGTCCATCTTGAGTTTTTCGATTAATTTGGCAATTCCTGGTCCACCATAAAGTTCCAATTAGTTTCTCTTGGTTTTTCCGGCTCCAAAGTCAATGGTGTTATGCAATTGGTGGTCTTCATCACAACTCCATACCTTGGTTATCTATGTTTTTGTTTAGACGTGATGTCTCAACTAAGGTTCATAAGGTTTTCTTTTCCTATTTGTGTGTTGATAGTAGCCCTGATAGATTGTACTTTGTTCTTCGTTCAAAGAAACTTCTTTAAAATGATAATCATAATATTCAATCTCTATCGTAAAATTAATAAGGTCAAAAATATATTCAAAACAGATCAAACCGATTAAATCTTGTCTGATTTTATTAAATTTGGTTGAGTTTTTCATGATATGTACCCCCAGATTATGTACAAGATTTGTACATTAAGATGCAGACTTATGAGCAAGGTTTGAGTAGTGTTGAGGCATATATTACTGAGTTCGAGAAGATGTGTATGCTGTGTAATTTAGAAGAAAAAGACGAACACAAAATTGCACGATTTCTGGTTGGACTGAACCCTGATATTGTTGAGAAGGTTGACGTGCAACCATATTGAGGATTTGAAGAGTTGTGCAAGGTGGCTTTGCGAGTGGAAAAGAAAGGAAAGGGTAGAAATCTAAGCCACAAAACTCTAACCCTAAACCTTTTGAAGGGGTCAAATTCTTTGACAGGAACAAGCCTGCTACTCAAAAATTCGATCCTCCTAAAAAGAGATTCGAAAATTGACAAGAAGAAGTTTTAAATGTCATGGCTTTGGGCATTTTGCTAAGGATTGTGTTAATGCTCGAGCTTTATCTATACAAGAAGTGGCTGAGATTGAAAGGGAGGAACCAAACAGTGATCTACGAGACACTGAACATGACAATGATATAAGTGAAGTTAAGGCTGAGTCTCATGGCCAGGCTCTTGTTTTGAGAAGGCTTTTGCATACTGAATCTGAAGTCCTAGATGACTACTAGAGAGAGAAGATTTTGTTGACCCTAAGTTTTGATGATGACTCAAAGGAACCTAAGCAAATTCATAATAGTTTAACTTTCTATTCTAGTTGTGATTGATGACAGGTTCTTAGTTGAATCAAGTTGTATGCTACGAATTTCTAGAGTAAGAAAGGAGCATGGAACGAGGTCTAAGTATGCTAAGGAAGGATAAAGAAGACAATCAGAAGAAGAGTTACTTGAGTGAGGAACTGAAGCTCCAGAGTCGAAGCTTCAAAGAGTGTTCAAGAAGTCTAATTTATTTATTCTGTATTTTAAGCTTCTTATGTTCATGCTAAGTACTTTTATGATTGATAGGATTTAAGTGGATTCTACTTTATATGATAAAGATTTATTTTTCCATATATTAACTTGTTTATTTTATCTTTGAAAATAATTTCGAAAAATATCTTTTAGTTAAAAAGATTTTTTTGATTTTATTAAAGCTTATCTTTTGGAAAATCTGTTTTTGGAAAATAGTTTTTAAACGTGTGTTTTACTTTGTTAAAGAGGTTGAGAAAATTAAGGAAGCAGTAAAACCACTTCCTGTAGGTTCGGTTTTGCTTGCTTCCCAAAATCCCACTACTTGCACTTCCTAGTTTTGAGGGAGTTGTGACTTAGTGGAGGTTGAGCAATGGCAGTTTTAACTTCCTCTATCTTCTTTTATTAGACTTGGTTTTCTGTTGAGAAAAACACACTTGAGCATTACAATCTTCTAGTTTTCAAAAAGAGTCAAAATCCACTTAAGTCCTTGAGTGTCTTTGTACTTAGCATTAGAGTTTAATCTTGAGTTGTATTGGGTTAGAGTTTGGGTAAACTCTAAAGTGTTTATTGCTTTGAGTGAAGCAAGGAGAAAGAGAGAGTTGAGAGTATTCAACTGTTAAGGAATAGTTGAAAAGGGCTTAAGTTCGTAGAGGCACTTGAGTTTAGAGTCTTAGTTTGTAATAGGTTGTTTGCCCTATTATAATTAAGAGTTGAGTTTAAAATCCCTTGTGGTCATGGTTTTTCTTCTTGATTAGGGCCAAGAAGTTTTCCACGTAAAATCTCTCTTTGCACTTCAAGTTTTTGTTTACTTTCTTTACTAATTCCGCAAAAATCACCCTAGTTCCTCTACAATACATTCACCCCCCCTTCTTTGTTCATTCGAGTCAACAATTGGTATCAGAGCTAGTTCCTCGAAGAAATCAGGAAACCCTGACGAGTTAAGTTTCTGGAATCAAGATGAACAATCACGAGAAGTTGGAAGAAGGCTACTCTACGCAGCGACCTCCTATGTTCAATAGGAAGTTATACACCTATTGGAAGAATAGGATGGAGATTTTTATCAAAGCTGACAACTACCAAGTTTAGAGAGTTATTGAGGTTGGTGATTTCGAAATCACCAAACCACTGGTGAAAATGAGGTAGTTCCTAAACCCATGTCTGAGTTTGATAAGGAAGACTTTGAAAAAATGGAAATTAATGCACTTGCTGTTAAATTACTTCACCGTGGTCTTGGACCCCATGAACACAATCGTGTTATGGGTTGTAAAAATGCTAAAGAAATTTGGGATTTACTTCAAGTAACACATGAAGGAATTAACTAAGTGAAACGCTCTAAAATTGATTTGCTTATGTCTAAATATGAACGTTTTGAAATGCAGCCAAAAGAAACAATCCAGGAAATGTTAACTAGGTTTACAAACATTATTAATTAGCTTGTTTATCTTGGAAAGCAGATCCCTGTTGATGAGCAGGTTAAGAAGTTCTGAGAAGCCTCCCTCAAGACGAGAGATGGAGAGCCAAGGTGACTGCCTTACAGGAAACTAAAGACTTCACAAAGTTCAACACCGAGCAACTTGCTGGTTCCCTCATGACTCATGAGTTATGTAAGGAGGGTGTTCCCATCGTAGGGGATCCTTCTCTTTATATGCCCATGGCACTTTAAAAGCCTACGACTTTGCACTTGTTAGGGTGTATTAGGATTTGAATTACTAATTGTTTGGGAGACCTTGAATTAGAGTTGATCCTATCATTATATTTTTTTGTAAGAAACAAGTAAGGAGTCGCCAATGAGTAGGAAAACTCATAAACCTCGTTCATGCCTTTCTCCTAAGTAGAGTTCAAGGGATATTTAGCATGAATCATAAGTTTACCTCATGCCCAAATTGGTCTACGTGTACCAGAGATGAGTTCGGGAGCGAGGTAGGGTACTATAATAGCGTTCCTTTTAGGGAGGAATCGTTATTCTAACCCTAGTGCAACCTTTACTAGCTCTTCTTTTTTCACAATTTCATCACCAAACAATATATGCAACGTGACACCTAAAACTAAGTTAGTTGATTTTATTTACACGCATCAATCATGTAGGAATTACATTGCAAAAGTTGTTATTCTTATTTAATACAAATTCGTGAAAAGAATAAGAAATAAACAATATTCGCCTTGACTTAGGTGATAAAACAACAATTAATTATCAATTCTATTCTTTATTTAACGCGAGAATACTATGTGAAATTAATTAATTAAAAGTTTGTTAAAGTGATCAAACAACACTAATTAATCAATTAAAGTTATTTAACCAAGAAAAGAAAAGTGATTTATCTAAGTGCTCAGGAAACTAACGTTCTTCTTTTTATGGTTAGATCTCCGTTTTAGATGTTTATGGACCTTCTTTATTCTTTGTACCTCCAAGGGCTTCGATGGATTCAATTAGGGTTGGAAATTATTTGGGAAGAGAGCAAGAAAAGTAGTATGATAGTAAGAGGGTTTGAGAGATTAGGGATTTCAGAATTTAGGGTTTAGAATTCTGATTTTTCTATTATCATTAGGCTAAGCGAAGACCCCTATTTATAGGCGTAGGAATCTAGGTTTAGGGTTTTAGAGCCACGGCATCAGGTGGTAGGCATAACTCTCTAAGTCGCGCTGGGTGGCGCGCGCATCTCAATGACTTGCGCGCGCAACTCACTGAGTTGTGCTGGGTGCGATTTGCCTTATACGAAAACGCGTTTTTAAAAATTCCATAACTTTTGATTGCAAAGTCGGATTAAGACGTGTGAGATATCATTGGAAATCTCTGAATGTCTACTTTCCAATGCCGTTGGATTTAGGTTAAAATCTGTTACGGATCAAAAGAGTTGGCCGTTGGAGTGCAAGGGTGTCCGTTTTAGGGCCCGGTTTAGTGTTTTGATCATAATTTCTTCGTTTTTACTTGGAATTGGGCTTATAATATACCTTTGGAAAGCTATTTGAAAGGGATATCCATATGTTTTGGAATTACATGGAAATTTGATGGTTGATTTATATGTTTGGCTCGATTTTCAACAATGTAAGATCCGTTGGATCCAATCATTGATCTTGACGTATTTGTGTCTGTTATTAATCAAGCTTAAACATGTATGAGCACGTTTTAGGCCTAATTAGTAATCGGAAAAGGCTCTAAGATAACTTGGTCTCAAATATGGGTTTTAAATTACTTCATAATACTTTTTGTAGTCCATAAACACTTCAATTTTGATCGAGCATGAAGAACGGGCTTTTGTAACATCATCGCACTTCCTGTCGGGACAGGAGGCCAAAAGTAGGTGTCTACAGTTAGCCCCCACTTTAATCGAGTGTAGAATAGATGATGATCAAAGTAGTCAAGGAAATAAATCTGAGACCCATTCTGCGAAGTTCCTTAAGAATAAGGAATCTTTCAGTAGTGTTGAGAATGTCAAAACTATTCTCGATTTGCTAAATGTTTGAGACAAGTAGCTGCTAAGGCTAGAAAGGTATTTATAGTTTTAGTGTGCTAAGGAATCTAGATTGACCCTTTGCAAGTGTAGAATGCTTTTACAAAGTAAAGGTTGTCCTGGGTGATGTCATGTAATGAGAAGATATCGGTTTAAAAAGATTAAAGTGGATGATATCCTCTCAATTATGGCATCGTTGATCTAAAGTCCCTTAATATGTCATTGAAACTTTAGTCTATGATTTTAACAAGTTAAAAGATGATAAAAGGAGAGGTGTTTCGGCATTCGTAGCCTAACACATGAATAAAGTTCTTGACACTCGCTTGTCAAAACGCAGTATTCGGTGTCCACTTAGAAATATATGTCTCACGATTGGAGGCATATATCCAAATCCAGTGAGAGAGAAGAAAATCGGTAACTCTCTCAGCAGTTTTGTCCACAAGATGAAAACACGTGTCTTAGAACTGGGGGCACGTGTCTGAACAGATGCGGCATCACATGTCGCTCTTCATACAGGGGGTGGACGGACACCCTAACTGTCCGGTAAGCCAGTAAGCTCAGTAACTACCGTATTTGCTTCCAATCGAGAATGTGCCTTGTCCTCGATGGTTCGGCGCGCCAGTCGATTAGTTTAGCTAACACCTAAAGACATAAATTCTACCGTTTTAGTTACGAGAGGTATATCACGTTCCTGGGAAGAGGTGAAATTTTGAGCAACACCTACGCCATACAATTTTACATTGTACGATACACCATCCTTTTTGCTATGAACTCCAAAAAGAAAGAAAATAACGTGACATTTCTAAAGTCAGTACACTAAAATGATAAACCTGTCTATAGGAGCTTTTACGTAAAGCACCACTACGGAACGTTTTAAGACACGCTCACGAAAAACGTCCAAAACGTATGCTTAAGGCAGGCACAAAGCACGGTGTGCATGCAGGATGATGCAAAAAACTATAAAAGAAGAAAAGAAACTACTGGATGCAAAGCAATTGTAAAAGATTTCGATAATTCGCGCGTTATTACGTCTAACAACATACAAAACCGTTGGGAAAAAAGTTCAAAACGGATCGAAATCTGAGTACTGGTCTTTTAGGTGACCAATGTCCACGCGTAACTTAGTATGTCGCGCTGGCCAGGCACGCGCAAGAAACTGGGTTGCGCTGGGATGCCACGCGCAACTTGGTGAGTTGCGCGCAACATTTTAATTAGTAAAAAGAGTTGGAGAAGCGCAATCTGTGACTCACTCTCTTCTTCTCCTCTTTCTCCAATTTTGATCTCTTTCCATTTTTGGTTGTCGTTTGAAGTTAAGGAAAGTAAATCTTGCTCCTTTTATTTTACCAGACTTTGAACTTGGTCAATAAAAAGGAGAAAGCCAAATGAAGAATCCTAACTAGAAGTTGGGGTTTTTGATTCGACTTGTTTTCATGAATTTGTTTGTTTGTCGTTGTTGTGACATGTTTAAGCAATATATTGGAACAAATTTCATGTGAAGTGGTAAAGTATTGATCCAGTATGAGCATGTACAAGCATATATGTGTTTTTTTTCATTTAATTTTGAATTTGTGCTTGAACTTATTTTTCCTTTTTTTTTTTTGCTCACATAGACTATACTTCTTAATTTTAATGTAAATTGAAGTGTTTAGAACAACAATTATGCATTAAAATTATAAATGAAATTTTGAACTTTGATAATAGCATGAAATTGTTCATGTTTATTTTTTTCATGCGTAAGTTGCAAAATTGGTTTATCAATGATAAAAATAACCGATGGTTATTATTATTCACTTATAAAACTGTGATTTCGATATTTGCACAAAACTAGTTAGTTTAGGAAATTCTTGAAGACATCATCGAACTAGTGTAGTTTGGCTATACTTCGAGCTTTTGAGCCCCCATTTTATGTTTTCGAATATTGTAGTCCCCAATGTTTGTTTTTAATAATTAGACCCTTTCATGTTGCTTGAAATGGGTCTAGAAATCCTGTGTTTCGTCTTATTATGATAACAACTAGGATCTTGGAAACGATTTAAACTAATGTGTTTAAGTCGTTTTTTACCATTCATAGTTTTAACAAAGGAAATTTACTAAGTAGTAATATTGGTTATTCGCTAGAACAAGTAAGAGGGACAATGTTGTTCAAATTTTCCTCTATTCTTGCTACTTTTTAATTCTTTCTTTTGAGTTCAAATCTTGTTACTGATTTGAAGCTCGAGAAAGTAGATGTTATCCTCCTTGCGAAATTCCAATGTGTGCAATAATGGAGAATAATTTAAAATAAAGACTCCTTAATTTAGAATTTAGGAGTCTTTTGTTTACATTCTAACTCATGAAATTATTTGTCTTATGTTAATAAAGTGTCTTGATACAATTTTCATGATGAATGATTGAGTATTAAACTTTCGCATGAGCAGGCATGTTGTATACGTTTGGACTCTATTTTGATACTTATGATTTTGTTTCTTTCGCTCTATGCCTCTATATTAGTCATACTCTCTAATCTCTAGAGTAAATTGAAGTAATGAAACAAAAATTATGCACTGAGATTAGTTTTTGAAGTTGAACTTGAAAATGGCTCGAATATGTAACCTGTTCTATGGCCAAGTTCAGTTCCAAACTTAGTTTTCAAAGGAACAAAATGGTTATTAAATCATTGTGATGCATTTGAAAATTGTAAGGCTCGAGATCTACGTAAACCATTTGTAGTTTAGGGGATTCTCGAAAGTAGCTCGAATGGCATGAATATCTCATTTTTCTTATTATGGATATTGGAGCCCCCATGTGTCGGGTTATGCGCATTCTTGCTATTTCACCAGTCTTGGAGCCCCCAATTTGGGGTAGTTCTAATGACTTGATTTTGTTTAGGCCATTCATATCATCATGATGTTGGAATGAGCCTATATATGTGTAAGGAGGGTGTTCCCATTGTAGGGGATCTTTCTCCTTAAATTCTCATGGCCCTTTAAAAGCCTAGGACTTTACACTTGTTAGGGTGTATTAGGATTTGAATTCTTGACTGTTTGGGGGACCTTGAATTAGAAATGATCTTCTCATCACGCTTTTTTATAAGAAACAAGTAGGTGTCGCCAATGAGTTTTAGGAAAACTCATAAACCTCGTTCATGCCATTCTCCCAAGTAGAGTTCAAGGAATATTTAGCATGAATTGTAAGTTCACCCATGCCCAAATTGGTCTACGTGTACCAGAAATGAGTTCAGGAGCGAGGGTACTAAAATAACGTTCCTTTTAGGGAGGAATCGCTATTCTAGCCCTAGTACGGCCTCTACTAGCTCTTCCTTTTTCACAATTTCATCACCAAACAATATATGCAACGTGGCTCCTAAAAACTAAGTTAGTTGATTTTATTTACACGCGTTAATCATGTAGGAATTACATTGTAAAAGTCATTATTCTTATTTAATCAAATTCATGAAAAGAAATAAAACAAAAATTAATTATCAAATTCTAGTCTTGATTAACGAAAGAATACTATGTGAATTAATTAATTAAAAGTTTGTTTAAAGTGATCAAACAACACTATTTATTCAATTAAAGTTATTTAAACAATAAAAGAAGAGTGATTTATCTAAGTGCTCAGGAAACTAATTGTTCTTCTTTTATGTTAAATCTTTGTTTAATGCGTTTATGGACTTTCTTTCTTCTTCGTACCTCCAAGAACTTCAATGGATTCAATTAGGGTTGGAAAGTATTTGGGAAGAGAGAAGAAAAGTAGTATGATAGTAAGAGAACTTGAGAGATTAGGGTTTTGAGAATGCTAGGGTTAGAATTCTGATTTTTCGGTCCTCTTTCGGGTTTATCGAAGACTCCTATTTATAGGCGTAGGGATCTAGGTTTAGGGTTTTAGAGCCGCGCCGTCAGGTGGCACGCGCAACACACTGAGTTGCGATGGGTGCGGTTTGCCTTTCACAAAAACGCGTTTTTAAAACTTCCATAACTTTTGATTGCAAAGTCGGATTAAGGCGTGTGAGATATCATTGGAAAGCTTTGAATGTCTACTTTCCAATTCCGTTAGAATTAGGTTAAAATATGTTATGTATAAAAATATATGGCCGTTGGAGTGTAAGGGTGTCGGTTTTAGGGCCCGGTTTAGTGTTTTGATCTTAATTTCTTCGTTTTAGCTCGGAATTGTGCTTATAATATACCGTTGGAAAGCTATTTGAAAGGGCTGTCCATCTGTATAGGTCATGCACGGAAATATGATGTGGTTTATCTGTTTTGGCTCGGTTTTCAACAATGTAAGATCCGTTGGATCCAATCATTGCATTTGACGCATTTGGGTCCGTTAATAATCAAGTTAAAACATGTATGAGCACGTTTTAGGCCTAATTAGTAATCGGAAAAGTCTCTAATATAACTTGGTATCGAATATGGGTTTTAACTTACTTTATAATGCATTTCGTAGTCCATAAACACTTCAACTTTGATCTAGCATGAAGAACGGGTTTTTGTAACATCATCGCACTTCCTTTCGGGATAAGAGGCCAAAAGTAGGTGTCTACAGTTAGCCCCCACTTTGATCGAGTGTAGAATAGACGATGATCAAAGTATTCAAGGAAATAAATTCGAGACTCATTCTGCGAAGTTCCCTAAGAATAGAGAATCTTTCAGTAATATTTAAGGACGTCGAAACAATTTTTGATTTGCTAAGTGCTTAAGACAAATAGCTATTAAGGTAAGAAAAAAGTATTTTCTAGCCTTAACGCGCTAAAGAATCTAGATTGATCCTTTGCAATTGTAGAACGCTTTAACAGGTAAAGTTGTTCTAGGTGATGTCACGTTATGAGAAGAAATCGGTTTAAAAAGGATTAAAGGGGATGATATCCTCTCAGTCATGTCATCGTTGGTCTAAAGTCCCTCGATATGTCATTGAAACTTTAGCCAGATTTTAACAAGTTGTAAAGATGATAAAAAGAGTGTTTCAGCTTTCGCAACCTAACTTGTGAATAAAGTTCTTGACAATTCGCTTGTCAAAACGCAATACTCGATGTCCACAAGATAGAAATACATGTCTCAGGACTGGAGGCATATATCCAAATTTAGTGAGAGAGAAGAAAATCGGCAACTCTCTCAGCAGTTTTGTCCACAAGATGAGAACATGTGTCTCAGGACTGGGGGCACGTGCCTACATAGATGTGACATCGCATGTCGCTCTTTATACAGGGGATGGACGACAACCTAACTATCCGGTAAGCCAGTAAGCTCACTAACTACCGTATTTGCTTCCAATCAAGAAGTGTATGTTCTCAAATGGTTCGGCGTGCCAGTCGACTCGTGAGCTAACGCCTAAAGTAAAGAAATTCTACCTTTTAACTACGAGAGGTAGATCTCGTTAAGCTGGGAAGAGGTGAAATTTTACGCAACACCTACGCCATACATTTTTACGCTGTATGATAACGTCTTACGATTTTACGTTGTATGATAATGCCATCCTTTTTGCAAATTATATGAGTTAACTATGCAAGATATAATATTTACGCAGTTACACATAATTTGTTATTTTGTAATAATTTCACGTAATTTGTTAATGCATGAATAATTTTAATATTATTTTAATATTTTATATTTAATAACTAATTTTATTTCAATAATAATACCAATGGATTACACAAGTTTAAATTAGATATATATAATATTATATAAATACATTAGAAAACCTTTATCTACACCAAAATAATTTTTAATAAAACAAAATTGTGTTTATAATTATTTTCATAACAAAATACATTGTTGTTTCTCATTGAAAAAATGCATTTAAATGTTTTTTTTTAATGATTTATATAATTAAATTTATTTTAGTTTAATCAAGTTAATATTTATAATTTAAACTCACTTATATACGATGCTAGATTTGCCCTGGTTACCTAACATAAATAAATTGATTAATGCTTCTGAATTCTTATTGGGAATGTTAGTATGGGTGGATCTAAGTTCAAAACAACGGGGTTAATTGACCCCACTTGTCTTTAACTAAAAATTATATGAGTTAAATATGTAAGATATAACATTCACGCAATTATACATAATTTGTTTTTTTTAATAATAATTTCACGTAATTTGTCAATGCATAAATAATTTTAATATTTCTTATTTTAATAACTAATTTTATTTCAACAATAATTACACAAACTTAAATTAAATATATATAATACTATATAAATATATTAGAGTTACTACATTAATTATATGAACATAGAAAACATTTATCTACACCGAAGTAATTATTAATAAATTGTGCTCATAATTATTTTCATAACAAAATACATTGTCGTTTCTCACTAAATTATACTTCGTATTTATTTTGTAAGTCATTAGAAAAATACATTTAAATGTTTTTTAAAATGATTCATATAATTAAATTTATTTTAGTTTAATCAAGTTAATTTTTATAATTTAAACTCACTTATAAAAGATACTGCGTCTGGTTACGTAACATCAATATGGTGATAAACCCTCTTTAGATTAGTTTGACAATTATCTTTACAAACTATGAGGCACATGCACATTGTGTGTGCTTATAAGAAATCTATATGGCTCAATTGTCCCTTTTTCATGAAATATTATCTTCCTTATTCTAATTAAAAAAATCTTTCAAAAAAAATTCTAATTGAAAAACTATTAGTAAGTTTAAAAATTGATAAAATCATGGAGGCAAGAGAAGAATATGACTTCCTATCAAAAATATAGTACCGCAGTTTATAGATTTTTTTTTTTATTGATGGTAGTTATTTTTTAAAAAAATGAAGGTAGTTTTTTAAAAAATAAAATAAAAAATGAAAGCAGTATTTTGGGAAAGAAAAATTTATCACCTAAAACCCTTTCACTTTATATATTACTATAGATAATTTTATTTTTTTTTTATTAATCAATAAAGAAATTTAGATGTTGTGTCGTAGCAAGATTCACAGCCTTTAAGACAATTTTTATTATGGTCAAGTTGCTTTGTTCCTAAAATATTGAAATTTGGCTTAGGCTTGTAACCCTAGCATGGCGGAATATGGGATTGGGTCGTACATGAGTACATGACTGCACAGGCCAACCTTTTAAAAATTTAGACAAAATTTGACATGTAATTTGTGGGTTAAGCTAGATCTTTTTTTTTTTTTTTTTTTTTTTTTTTTGCTTTCACATTGATCCTAAGCCCATCATCTAATTGGCTACATAGAGGAGCCCAGTTTGGGCCCGTTTATCAACTTTCAAAAATGGGCTGCCCACAAACTTGGCCTTTTTTTTTTTTTGGAGGAAAATTGGAAACAAAATAATTAAGGACATTTTGTGAGAAACTACCTTTTAAAGCAATTTTTTTGCGAGAAATTACCTTATAAAAAAAATGTTGTAATAAACTACCTTATAAAAGACTAAATGTTGTAAGATACTACCCTTGGTCGGAAAGTGAGAGTTGACTGAATTTTTCCGGTGTCGACCAAGTCATGTGCCGGTCACGTGACATTTAATTCATCTTTTCCCCCTTTTTTTCCTAATTTTCCTTTTTGTGTTAGCTTTTTCTTCAAAATAAATCACTGTAGAATTAATTTGCTTTCTCTCTCCCTTCATTAAACACAACCACACTGATTAGTCTACCTCACAGCAGCTCTGAAGCAAAATTAATGGTGGTATTCATGCGTCCACGAGGTCAACCTTGCTATGGGGATTCCACATTTGCACTTCGAATTTGGGGTTGAAGCCATTGTAACCTGCATTTTTAATAAATTCAAAGCGTTAAACCATAATTTTAAGAGCTCCCAAATTCTGACATACAAACCAACAATAGAAAAAGGGATTTGGTCAAAAACAACAATGACATCATAAATTAAGCAACTTTAACCTAATTTCAGTACAGAAGAGAGAGAATTGACTGTATTGAGGGGAAGCACGAAGGAAAGGGGGCGAAAATTAGGGATTTGGGTATTATATGGATAGGCTCGGGGAAAATTAGGGAAAAAATGGGGAAAGATGAATTAAATGTCACGTGACCGGCACATGAGTTGGTCAACGCCGAAAAAATTAATTCAACTCTCACTTTCCTACCAAGGGTAGTATCTTACAACATTTAGCCTTTTATAAGGTAGTTTTTTACAACATTTTTTTTATAAGGTAGTTTCTCGCAAAAAAAATGCTTTAAAAGGTAGTTTCTCACAAAATGTCCAATAATTAATCACTCCAGTTAGAATGTATCAAAGCTAAAATTATTTTGGCTATTCAAGTAGACTTGAAAATTTGACTCGGTCCATCCGACATGATCTGAGATCAAGTATAATTTAAATTGATATGCATCTCATAATAATTAAATTGGCAATAAACACTTAATTGACTAGACTTGTATTTTAATCGAAAGCTTCCTCATACGAATATGACCTGATTCAATTGGATCCAATTCACATTAAACTCGAAACATAAGTCTCATCTCCCAAATAGGATTCTGTTTGACTCAAACAGAATTCTATTTTAACGTAAAACACGAGTTTTGAATATTTACTATTTAAACCCAATATACATACACACAAACTGTTGTTAGGTTACCGACTTACCGTTGTGTTAACATGCAACTCTGTTGTTTTAATCGAGTAATGATACTCCATCTACAAATCATCTTTCTGAAAAAAAAAAAAAAAAAAAAAAAAAAAAAATTATAGGATTATCATCAACATTCAACAACACCTTGTTTGTCAATAACCTAATTGAGAAATTGGCAAAAAACAACGAAAAAAATCGTAAGAAGAACGGTGGAATATTCTTTTCATAGTACATCCCAATATTTCCATCATATCAAAAGGGTACATTGTACCTAGTATTAACTAACATTATGAGCAAACCTAAGGGGATTGGAAGAATTTTCAAGCTATAATTTGGATCAATTAGATAAGAATTTAAGCCTAAGACTTTTCAAAAGGAAAAATAAAAAAATTAACTGTACATCAACTTGAAGAATATGACACTATTAGCAGTAGAAAATTATGACATTACTACGACTGTAATACTAGTACGTAGTAGGGATCCATCAGTTAATTGAGTCCAATAATATCAACATGCAAAAGATTGAAACGTAAGTGTAAACAGTTGCTCTTTATTAATTACGTATTTGACTCATGTTTGAATGTTTTTAATGCTTGTTCATTAACATATTCATAACTGTGAAAAGGAATTGGAACATTTATGATTTACTAGTATCTTATTTTATGTACACCATTTGCTATGCATTTACTAATGATTCAATATAATTAATTTTAACTTGGTGATATGTTGAATTCAGGAGGAGGAAAGATGGGATATACCGATATAAATGAAATATACTTCCTCCGTTTTTTTTTTTTTTTTTATAGTTGTAACAGTTTGACTTGTAAACTATTTATATGTTTCACTTTGATTAGCTTTGATGATTTATATCCAAGCAAAAATATATCATGTGAAATCTTGTTAGATTCGTCTTGAATTATACTATTTTAATATCAAATGTTTATAATAATTATATGTTGATAGTTAAATATAGGGATGGCAATTTAATCCGAGTTCGATTCGAATCCGATCCGATCCGAAGAAAAAAATTCGATTCGAATCCGTTTAAAATTAGTCCAAATCCGAATTCGATAAAATAGATACGAATCCGAATAGGAGGCGGATCGGACTTGGACCCTACGCAAAGTCCGATGGAGTCCGATCCGAGTCCGAATCCGAGACTATGAGCATATGTTTTATAACTTGGGACAATTGTTTGCTTGTTTGTAGCAAAATTTTGTTATGTAACTTAGTACATTATTTAAATATGTTATAATTATACTTACCTTGGTATGACAATACAAGCAATTATAGGTATATGACATTACAAAATAAAAAAATTAATCGGATCATTTCGGAGGTCCGTATAAACAGATCGGATTCGGATCCGAAAATTACGAGTCGGATCGGATTCGGACTCGGACTTTTCGGATTCGGACTCGGATCCAAATCCAGGGTCCGTTTACTAAACGGATCGGATTTGGATTTAGCCAAATCCGACCCGAATCCGATCCGTTGCCATTCCTAGTTAAATATATTAATGATTGAAATCATACAAAGTGTTATAACAAAATAATAATAATAAAAAATTAAAAAAAAAATTAATAAAAACTGAGGAAGAGTATTTAATCAACTTGGGGTGAAATTGACATACTACTTATAAAAATTGAATATTCACATATAATTCAAATATTATGTTTATTATCTACACTGTATGAAATAATTTTGCTTTTCTGATCTTAATATTCCAAATTATTACAAATGGTTGAAGGTGTAATGGTGTATTTGTCTTCCTCATTATTATGAGTGTATACAAATGGAGTTAGTAGTCTGTGGTGAGAATATGTTACTAATTCATTTATACCTAACAGCATCCCTTGCGATTTGTTAAGTTTAATATTAAAGAGCTAGATGCTTGAAACTTGAAAGTGAGAGGGGTTAAGGGATTCTCACCCTCGAATACTTTTAAAGGATTTAACCTTATGACCTCATCGTTACAAGATGAACCCTTATCATTATTTTCTATAGTACGAGTATTGATTATCAAATCCTCTTATAGTCTTATATAAAAATTGAAATACTCAGAGTACTAGTTAAAAAATAAAATAAAATAAAAAAAAGTACTTTTATAAATACAATAGACGGAGGAAAAATCAAGTTTGTAGTTCTTTCTCCTTTGATTATTTGCAAATCAATTGGCTGTACTCCAAAGTGAGTGGGCCTTAAAGTTGCAATGTAAGGCTAAAGCCTGTAGGCCTGTAGTATTTAATGATGCAATTGGATTAAGGTTACTTTGAAGCTTTAATTTGCTCTTGGTATTTAATACTATTAATTGATTGATGTGAGCTATGAAGATGAGTTTCTCTCTCTTAAATCTCTATCTATGTGAAGTTGAGAAATGTTAGATATCGTGTTAAATCAAATTATACTAAATAAATGCCATGAGCTATATATCTAAGTGTAAGTAGGAATGGTCAATCATTCAAATCATAAACAATGCAATATTATTATATTAATCGTATTATACTTTGGCTATTTCCTTTGTTTTAAATAAGCAAAGGTTATTTTAGTGTTAAGGATTAAGTCATTAAATCTTGAAATTAGGGGATTAATTTCCACTAGGAATACTTTAAGGGTAGAGATTTTTCTTACCCTTTCCATTCTCAAAGAGTCAAAGCCCTAGACTCCCAGGCACGCAAACTCAGTCGCGTTGACTTGTAAGCAATCGAGAGGATTCTAATTCATCTTAACTACCTTAACAAAAATACATAATGCAATGTAAAGTATTGTACTGTAGCAGTGTAAATTATAGTTGAGTAAAGTTTTTAAATTTAGAAACTTAATAAATTACAAATGAAGTGGCTATCCTAAAGGTAGGATTGAGAGATAAGGTAACCCAACTAACTCAAAAGTACATTTTAGCTCAGTAGTTGATAACTCAAAAGGTTTACACAAAGGATGTATGATAATCGGATCCTTGATATTCGAAGGTGGGAGGAAGTACCTTTGAACTGGATCAGTAAATTTAGGGGTGTTCATAATTCGGATTAAAACCGAAATCCAATCTAATTCAAACTGAATAATCAATTCGGATTGATCGGATCCAAATTTCATTTCGGATTGAGATTTTTTAACCAAAAAATTGGATTTTCGAATTGGATCGGATTAATCCTAATTGGATCCAAACCAAGTCGAAAACCAAATTTTAGAATAAAGCATGTATGTATAATATGTGTAAAATGACCATCTCAACCAAATCGAAAACCGAATTTTAGAATTTCAGATCGGATTAACTCAGTATCGAAGTTGCCACTCAGCTCCAATCTCCGTCAATTTATCTTCAACCTCCCTACACTATCATCTTATTCAACCTCTCCCCATTCAACCCGTCCCTGAGCTAGATCAATCCCCCCTTCTACGTATGGCTGAGCAAAACTACCCGAAAAACCGAAAACAAGAAAAATCTATCCTTAACCGTTCCGAAATTAGGGTACCCGATCCGATAACCATAACGGTTGGGGTACCCGTTCCGATAATTTGTTATCGGGTATGGTTATTGGGTATTGTAGGGAATATTTCAAGCATTACGATAACCCCAAACTTGAACCCCACTGTGATCATACACTAAAGTACGGTGGCGTTCCAAAGGGAAAGACAAAGAGCAAAAAGAGTCGCCAACAAGTTTTAGGAACTTGTAAACCCAAAAGACAATCCAAAGGACCGTCAACTACTCCATAAGGTCTTGAACCAAACAGGGTTCGGGGATGAGGGTACGAATCCAATCTACAAAAGAAAGGACCCGCCCTATAAAATAGGCCTCTACTTTGTTCTGCTCGTATTCATGTGCGCTTTTCGAATAACATACAAACATTATATTAAACCTAACCTGTTTAATCTATGTTGGTTGAAATTAATGCACAAATAAGACTATTATTGGCGATCACTTGAGTTAAAATCACATTAGCCTAAACCAAATTAATAATTATCTTATTAAGCGTGATTTCAAGTACAAATTCCCTTTAACAATCATAAAAGGTGTGATTAAGCAATAACAATAATAAATATCAAGCAACATAATAATAAATCAATAAAGATGATAATAGCATGATAAGGCATAATAAAGCTTGATAATAATAGCAAGATCCTAGGCATGATACTAACAAGATTAATAACAAACCCTAGCATGTCACTAAACAATAAAGATCAAAGCTTTAAACCTAACATGGTACTAACATGATATTAGAAAGAGTAAAGGCATCCTAAACATGATACTAGAAAGCATAAAATAACATCCTAACATGATACTAGGAATATTAAACATCCTAACATGATACTAGGAATTATAAACAATAATAAGCATGCAATCTACATTGTGAAAGAAATAGGAAGTAAGCTAATCTACTTACTTTGAAGCCTCGTACCTCTTTCTAATAACAAAATACACAAGTTAGTAAACTTCAATGAAAATAATAAAGAATAATTAAATAATCAAATTGAAATCAAATTAAATAAAGTTTAGACTAGTTTTGGACCAAACCCTCAGAAATTATCAACCTTTCACGTCTAGGGCGAGGGCAACTTCGAACTTGGCTAGATGATTCTAAGTCTAGTGAATGCGGAATATTTTATTTTGTAAAAAGGTAGTTAAGAAAGAGTTGAGAATATTGTTTGTAGATGATTCTGAATGATTTCTGAAAACAGGAATTCGGACGCTATTTATAATGAAAATAATCCGGAAAAACATAGAATTTGATAAGGAATAAAACTCCACTCTGTCGCTAACAAACCGACCTTGTCGCCAGAAATTTATCCTGTCGCCAGGCGACAGAGTCTGTCGCGAGGCGACAAACCTGTCGTTTGGCGACAGAGACAGTTTTTGCGGATATTGTTTTTATCATATCTTTTGATCTAGAAGTCCAAATAAGTCATAAAATATGTCGTTGGAAAGCTCTTGAAGTCTACTTTCTAATGCAATTAGAATCAGATTAAAATATTTTGTAGATAAAAAGATATGGACGAAATAGTGAAAGGGTGTCAGTTTTGGATAGAGTTTCGTATATCTTTAATATCTTTTTCGTTATAGCTCGGATTTATTATTATAATATATCATTGGAAAGATAATTTCAAGATCTACCCAACCATATTAAATTTGGATAAAAAATATGAGGCACGAAAATAATATCTGACTATCTTTGAACATCTTTAAATCCGAATAGAACTAGGAAAGTTTTAAAGAAGGAAAGTTTATATTCAAATCAAATTCCATGATCTTATCTTTTCAAAAAAGGATAATTAAGATATTTTAGAAACTTATAGAAGATTCTAATCAATCCTAATTAGTTTAGGAATAGGATTAAACCTTTGGACCCTCCTCATGATCATTGGGTCGTAGGTAAAATCCGATTTGGGCCCAGTTTAGTATTTTTGTCATAACTTCCTCATTATTCATCGGAATTGGGCTTATAATATATCGTTGGAAAGGTCTTTTCAAGCCCCATCCAACTACACCATTATTGGACCCTTATCATGGACCAAAATAAACTGAATTGGATGTTTTCATAAAATAGAGTGGGTTTTCAAAAACAGAAAGAAGAGAATTTTAATAAAAACTAAACCGCAACACTTGACTTTTCACACTTTCACCTTATTCGATTATGGTTCGACGCAAAAGGTATTCATCATTGGGTTTGGTTTTGGGGAGACACAATTTGGTGTCTACAGGTATCATTTTAAAATTAACGGTTACCCAATCCGATCCGATAAGCATTTTTTTTGCTTTTTTCCCTATTTAAATCTATTTTTTTTAAATCTAAACTCTTACTTTACTTCATAATTACTTTATAATGTCAATGATTAGTAATATTATTAATAATTTGGTCAAAATCATATGATATTATTGTTAATTTGTGGTAAATTATATCATAATAACTACATAATTAAGTTTAATTATCATTATTGGATATCTTATTGGGTACCCGATAACCGATCCGAAAATTCGGATACCCGAAGTTCGGGTACCCGAACTTATCGGTTCGGGTCATGGATATCACTTTTAGGGATTTTGGTTATTGGGTACCCGAACTGTTAGTACTAACGGTACGGGGTACCCGTCCCATGCTCACCCCTAGTTCTACGTACCTCCAACCTGTAATACCTCGTATTTTTATACGTATTTTATTTAAAATAAGTATTTTGAGAAGTATTTAATTGAATTTAAATGTATTATTTAAAGTATTTTATTTATTTATTTTAATAAATTGGAAATATTTTATAAAAGGAAAGTTTATTTAATTAATTATTTTAATTAAGTTGGGGTTTAATTTAGGAAAGTTTATTTTAGTAAAGTTTTATTAGGGATGGGATTAGGAAAATTAAAAAGGGAAAGTTTAGGGAGAAGGGTTGTAGAGAAGGGGTATAAATATCCCACATATGAGGCAAATCAAACTTTGCCCAGAGTGGAAAAAACCCAAGGTAAACTTCTCTCTCCTTTTCCTTATTTTCTTTTTTTTTCTTTCTCCTTTCTCCCCTTCCCTTTCTTTTTTTTCGGCCACCCCCCACCACCACTGCCAGCCACCGGCAGCAAGTGGCTGCCGCCGCCAGCAGCACCAGCCGCCGGCAGCAGGGGGCCACCGGCGCCGGCAGCCGGCGTGGTGGCTGCCACCTTCTTTCTCTCTCTCTTTTTTCGAATATAAAAAAAATAAAAAATAAATAAAATAAAAATAAATAAAAAATTTATTAACTTTTGTTTTAAAAATCAATTTAATCCTAGATCTAAATATTAATTATGGGTTTTGTGATTTGATTTTGATGTTTGATTAAAAGTATTATGTTAATTAATTTTCAGATTATGTTTTTAATTAAAAGCCCCAATTTTTGAAACCCAAGGTTCTTGATTTATAAATTACTAAAGGATTATGATATATAATGGTGTAAACCTTTGATTAAAGTGTTTTAAGACTAAATTACAGCAAGATTTAATTAAAATAAAGTGCTGGAAATTTTGGTAAAGCATTAGAAATCAAGTTTCTTTAAGGAATTTTAATTACCCGTCAATTGAGATTTAATTATGATATTTTAAATATAATTTCAGCTTATTTTAAATAAATTATGAGGGATTTTATAATAGTATATATTGCTGGAAATTTGTGTAGAGTGGGTTTTAATATTTCTTTTATGATTTTAAATTGTAGGAGACTTTGAAGTGAGTGATTTCTATTAATTGTGGCGATATTAAGATCGTATTCAAGGTACGTTCGCGTACTTAGCATAATTATGTTGATGTAATAGCATGCTAAATGTGTTTGATTGATTACAAGTAGTATCATGCTAGGTTTGGATTGGAAATTATGATTTGGATGTCATTGATGATTGGATTATGAAGCATGATTTATTTGTGATGGAATATTGGATGGAAAATAATAGTTTGGAATATTATTTATGAACCACATATTTATTTACGGCATGATAGAGAGCATGTTTAATTAAACTAAATGTTTAATTTGGTTTGGAATATTAAAAAGGAATTTTATTATGGTTCATATAATTTTTATTGATGCTTTATGCATGAGGAAAGGAGCTATATAAGTGTCTATGTACACGAGGAATAAATTGTATGTTAGTGCCTTAGTGCACTTAAGGTGTTTTTAACACCGAGGGATAGGATTTGTGGCGCTTTATGCGTTTAAGGTGTCATTGGCACCGAGGTAGAATTAAAAAGGGTTCAACATTAAATATTATGTGATCACTAATTATTCAAGAATTAAATTGATGTATTTGATTGTTTGAATAATTATTGTTGATTGAATGATTATGGTTCGAGAGTCATCACCAAGTTTAATAATCGGTAAATAACGTAAAGTGAAAGAGATTACGCACCAAAACTCTTGGAACGTATATACCTTGAGTATGAACATATGGGGGGAGTTATGGGGTTTTATATTTAACCATAACTTCTAATGGAGTACAGGACGCTGTATATTCTTTTTTATTATTATTACGCGCAGGAATTCCGCCACCTATGTGTGGTTTTTGATGCTGGCACAGTTAGCTCCCGTGTCAGTAACCTCAATTTATTGGGGGAGGCTAGGGGGAAACACGTTCGATGCGTAATCAATGCTAAATAAATTATTTAGTGTCTAGTGAGAATTTTTATTGAGTGTTGTATGTTTGGAAAACAGGTGCAACAAGGTAAGTCGTGTGTTGATAGGAAATTGTATGTTAGTGTGTTAATTACGCTTATGTACTCAGCTTTGCTGATTGTGTGTTTTGTGTGTTTGTTGGCCTTGTCTTTATCTTGGCCCTTTGATGACCCATTTATAATGGAGAGTAGTGGAAATAGGTAGAGATAAGCTTTTCAGGTGTTGAAGCATATTCACGAATGGGCATGAGTGAAAAGCGTATCATGCTAGTTTCCATAAGTTTATGATGTGTTTATCGCTTTAATTATTTATGATAATATTATTATTATTCGTAACTAACGAAAAGGTTTTGAATTTGGTTTGGTTTTAATAAGGGCCTATAATGGTTCCAAGTTGTAGGTTGATTTTATTTTACTTCGTTTGACTTTGGTTTGACTTTACTTTCGTTGATTTACTTTTTAAGTTGATTTGTTTTGAAAGGGTTTGAAATTAGTCTTCCGCTGTGTGTCTTTGATAGTTGCCTTAGCCGTTATCACGGTGGCGGTAATATCTTAGATATTCCTAATTAAAGTTTTAAACAGAGCAAAACAGGTATTTTAAAAGAAAGGAATTTCTAGGGTGTTACACAACCCCTCTTCCCTGGCAATTCAACCCAAATAATTATCACTCATATATATATAAAATACCTTAGCCATCCCATTTTACATGCATCTCTATACTCAAATCGTTACTCATAAGAGGTGAAAGGACATACTCAAGGACTATGATGAAATTGGCCCAAAGGAAGTCATGTCTTATTAGCATATTCTTGTCAATTCATGACATAGACTTTAGCTACGACAGATTCCAATTACAAAAACATACATTCAATGACGACCCAAAAGGGCCAAAACTGAATTATGAACATAAAATAAAGGTTGGGCTCATTCATGTATCTTCTAGCAATATATAATAATGTTATTAGGTAGCCTAATCGAGTATAAATAATCAACAGCAATTCTATATGACTTGGCTCACTTGAAATGTGATGTGTCAAAAGTGTGCCGCCGTTCTTTCCTTGGTCAACCCTCTTTTAGCAAATTGTTCTAATAGTAGGTGACCTTGACTTTAATTAGTCTAAATCAGTCACCATAAACACGTGCTTCTTTTTCTATTAGGAAGTTTCGTGAAACTACTTTGTATATGAAGTATATTGTATGGAATATATAGTTTTTTTTTTTTTTTTTTTTTTTTTAATGCATGATACCCTTAGCATTAAGTCTTCTATTTCATATAGTATAACATAAGCTTGAATTTGTCTTAATAAAACATAAGCTTGAATTATATATATGATCAACAAATAAATTAAATCTAATAAGAGAAAAGGTAATAGAAGCTCCAACAAATATGTTCGCAAACTTTGCATACAGAAGAAATAAGACCAAGTCCCTAATTAAAGACTTTGAAAAAAAAAACTTACAAGGAGCGAGATAGTCAAATAAAAATGTATAAATAGTAACATATGTTACGGAGTAATATATAACATGTTGTTTTTAGAAGAAATCGGAGAATTATAATACACTATTTGATCTAATGTACATTAGCAAATTACATGCTTATGAATGGATGATGTGAGCACTCTAAACACGCATTCCTCATCGGCGATCCCCCTCCTCTTTCCACATCATTGATGATTTTTTTAATTTTAGGATCTTAGATTTTGTATAAATATTCTATCTATTGATGAATAATGATCAAGCAATTTCATTATTTTTTCCCCAAATTTCTCAGGAATCCTTTCTTGCCTAACCCTGCTTTGTATGCACACAACTTAGCATCTAGAAATTACATGCTTATTTTGGCCCTTAACGCTTGCAAAACAGATTTTTTTTAAAACCTAAACATATACCTCCTCCGTTTTTAAATACTTGATCCATATCTCCATGTTCGGAGTTTTAGGAGAATTGGAAAAAGTAATAAAATATGAAGGTAGTGGGGTAGGTGGAAGAATAAAAAATTGTAAAAAGGAAAGTATCGGAGAGAATTAGAGGAGATAGAATATAAGATTAATAAAATATGATTTATGTTGGGCCCAATAGGTGAGAGAAATGAATTAAATATTGTAAAAGCTTTCCAAATAAAGAAATTGATTAAGTATTTAAAAATGGCCGGAAATAGAAAGTAGAACAAGGGTCTGTTCTGATTTATTGAACTGAACTGAACTGAACTGAAATGAAATGAGCTAAACTGAATTGTTTATGTGAAATGGAGATACTGAAGTGAACTGAATTAAAATTAAGCCGAATAGAATAGATCTCAAGTATTTAAAAACGAAGGGAGTATATAATTATTTATATGTGCTTGGAGAGAGAAATTCTATCAAAGGAAAGAAGAATAGGACCAGGGTTGTTATTTTTGTACTTTATCAAGATAGGGAAAATGGAGACAATATGTGTGTGTGAGTGTGTTTGTGGGGGGGGGGGGGGGGGGGTGGATTTGTGGCAATGAGACATGCAAACAAGTGGTTGTACTACATAAAGAGTATATTTGCATAAGATTCAGTAATCAGTATAGACTTGTAGTGGTTGTTCGGTTGGATATAGAGGATCTTCTACTAGTTAACTTAATCGAGTTTCGCCATCCTGGGGGAAAAGAGCTCAAAAACTCCGATCCACCGTTAATTATAGAGTTATAAGTTTAAAACGTCTTCGGTTTATGAGCTATATAAGTGTTCGGTTGGTTGGACGTAGAAAATAAATTTTCCAAATAGCTAAAATAATACAGTATTTCAGATTCTTTTTTTTTTTTTCCTTCTCTTCTCTCACAAGGAACTTGGAATGAAAACAAATTATACTGACGTGATTTAATTTGATCTCACACTTAAATTACCATTATCGTCAGTTTATCTCACTACTAAGGCCTGTTCTCATCAGATTATTTTCATTTCAGTTCAATTTAACTCTAATAAGTTCAGTTCACTTCAGTTCAGCACTAATAAGTTCACTTCATTTCAGTTTAGTTCAGCTCCTAATTTCTTTCTCTCATAAAATATTCATTTTATTTCATTTCAACTCATCTCATTTCAGTCAATGAGAACAGGTACTAAATTACAGAAAATCTGTTATGGAGACTACGAATTAGCATCTACGTTGCTTTTCCAACAAACATCTACAGTAAATTTGACAAAGTTATGGACGCCAAGTAGTCCGTTGCATCATTATATGGTGGTAGAAATAGAATGTGGTACAATGGTCAAACATAGACATAATATAGGTGAAAATAATTGGACACTAATTAACTGCTTTTATTGTTAATATAAATATTTTCTTTAGACAAGATTTACCAACCTTATGTTTGGTTGATAATATTATAAAAATAAAATCGAGTGGTTGGTTTTATTAAGCTTGATATGTTTGACCATTGATGACGGTCGTTGATATAGAATGAAGGTTAAATTTAAAAGGTCCCTACAATTACAGCCTTTTTAGGTATTTCGTATAAAAACGTATCGTTTTAAACCGGCCATATTATATATGATAGGATATAATTTGGGACCATAGTTGCAATTTATAGCCGCCAAGTTTTACTTATATTTGTTGTTAAGGCTTTGGAACACAATTATGTACACTCCTATAGTCATACTTTAAGCTTAATTATGACAATGATTTTATCTACTACCTCTGTTATATATTAGTTGCAACTTTGGAGTATTATTTGTAAGACATAAAATATTTCAAAATTGTAACTAATATGTAACGGAATTAGTACAGTATTTGAACTTAACATGCATAACTTTTTAAACTTATTTGGATATGTAATCATACAGAGTACTAACTTTAGTTGTGAATTAAACTTGTTTGAACTTAAATTTCATGTGCTAAGAGGATGATGCTTATAGAAAGGTGAAGAAAGTGTTTTCCCTAACTAATAAGATTATTGCCTCAAAATTTACAAAGTCATTGAAACAACCATAATTTTATCAGAACGTTTTGCGTGAGACCGGACTCACGTGAGTCCGGGCTCATTAATTAAAAAGGCGCGGGCCTGACCAACCCGACCAAAGCCCGCGCGCCATTTTATAAATTGTCTTAATTTTGTCGTTTTCATCATTTTAATCATTTTCATAAAATTTCGAGCGCCGTCATTCACTGAAATTCAACCACTTCATTTTCCCAAAATTTCATAAAATTCAAATCTGCAAAATTCATATAATTCAAATCTGCAAATTCCAGAAAAACATGGAGAAATCAAACAATAGGATGATGATTGAAGGAGATTCTGATTCACCTATAGAATCAATTTGCAGCTCAATTACTGCTGAAAAAGGTACAATCTAATTCATAATTTTCATTGCATGTAATTTCAAATTTCATATAATATTAATTTCGATTTATAATTCGCATGATTTCAGATTGTATTATACCGATTTTGAAATATGAATTTCGACTTATAATTCGCATGCAAGCCAAATTGAATTTCAGATCGTATTAAATTTCAATTTAATATCAGATCGTATTTAAATTGGAGTTAATTTCTACTTATTATTAGCAATTAATGCCAATCGAATTTCAGATCGTAGTTAATTTCAACTTATAATTTGAAATCAGGCCTAATTTATTTTCAGATACTCAGTTTACTATAGTATTCGATCGAATTCAATTTCAACTTATGATTTGCATGCAAAACTATTTTTGATAATTTCAGATTGAAATTCAAATATACTAACACTAATGATGAATGCAGCAGATAATGTTATTCTAGAAGAAAATATAAACGAAGAAAGAGATGATGCAGAAAGAGATGAAGATACTGCAAGTATAATAGGTATACAGATAATTAAATGTTCTGTAAAAGTATACTCTGTAATTTAGCAATCTCCTTGTTTGAGGGATCTAAACTTGAGGCTAGCTTCAAATCCCAAAATGCCAAATCTCTTCTATGAAGCTCAATTTCTGCCATTGTTCTTCTAAACAAGGCTTTAACATTAGATGGGTTAAAGTCTAATATAATTATCTATTTTCCTGACTAATATAACTTTATTCCTGAATATTATAATCTAATTTCTGATTCGAACATTATTTTGATATTTTGACTATTTTTTGTTACTGAAATTAAATTAATATTATTCCTGATTGAAACAAGTTTATTCCTGAAGCATACAATTTAATTTCTGATATATTCAAATTAATTCCTGAATAAAATTTAAAATACCTGACGTACATATTTTATTTCCTGACCAAAGAAATCTTAAAGCTGACAAACGTAATCTTATTTCTGATTGAAACAATTTTATTCCTGAAATATATAATCTAATTCTTGATATCATAATATTTTAATACCTGACATACAAAATTTAATTCCTGACAAAACAAAACTAATAAGTGACATAAATAATCTAATTCCTGAAAAAATAATCAACAACATATTATAATCAGATACAAATATTATTATTTCTGACTTATATTATCTATTTCCTGATTAAATGTAAACATAATCCTGACTGAGATCTTTTATTTCCTGACTAGTATTTAGTAATTCCTGATTTAAATAATGTAATTCCTGACGACATGATAATACTTAAGTATCATAAATTTAAAGAACATTTATTTACTGTGTATAATATTTTATTTCCTGACAAAAATAAATTATGATATGTTTCATATATACTTTTCTTGCAGATTATTACAAATATGAGAAGGATGAAAACATAAGTAAATGTCTAGCAGGTTATACTGTATCAGACTACAATGAGGGATTTGTTTTATACAAAGCTCATTCACGGACTGTTGGTTTCAGTGTCAGAAAATCAACAAAGAGAAGAGATAATAATGATCAATTGTATGAGTTTTATTTTAGGTGTTCTAAAGAAGGGCATACAAAGGGTAAAATGAAGATGGCAGCTGAACAAAATTCAGTGGAAATACCCATATTGGGTAAAACTGATGAAAAAAAGAGAAAAGATAGGGAGGTAAATGAGACAAGAACTGGTTGCAAAGCTCATATTCGTTTCAAGAAAACCAAAGAAGGAAATTTCGAAGCTTTTTGGAGCCAAAAATGTAGACACAGCAAACATAACAAATAGCTTTTTAAAATCAGCACCACCATCTCTATATCTCTCAAACATCATCTTATAAGTAATAATATTGACATATGTCTTCTTCTTCTTCCTACCCTGAACAGCTTTTTCTTCTGTTCTCCTCTTCTTTTGATTCTGTGCTTCAGATTCATTTCCCTGTTCAGAGTCATCCTCTAAATCCAAACCCAAGAACCTCCTCCACTCTATCTTCAAATATTCATCAGGATTGATTGATTTCTTCATTTTAGAAATCTCTTTCACAGGTATATCAGTAAAAGGAATACCCAACACATCAGCAATATCAGAACTATCAATATGAATTGCATGTTCCTTTTTACCAACAATAAGATTTCTAGCATGAGGATTAAAATGAGTTACTATATAGTTGTACAACTGATGACTGATATTGTCCTGCAAATTCATTTGAAGCAATCCACCAAAACCAATGTCTATAACATCCTTCTTTTGCTCATCACTAAAATCTTCCATAATTGTACAAAGATAACCAGGACCAGATTTAGCACCAATTTCAAGGTCTGAAATATCATCTTCAGTAAGAGCACTGAAAAATAAAAAACATGAATAAGACACACATATTCCTGAAAAAAATTATGTTATTTTCTTAGCATAATTATCTTTTAAAACATTTAATTCCTGACTATTATAAAATTTAAAATATATAATTACTGTATGTAATACTGATATTAAAATTCCTGACTCTAATTATCTATTTCCTGACTAATATTATCTTAAACCTGACTGAGTATTATTATGTGAATATTATTATCCTAAAACTGACTATCCATATCTATTTTCTGACAATAACTATCTAATTCCTGACTAATATATGTTAATTCCTGAGTGTTATAAATTTTAAAACATTTAATTACTCTATATAAATACTGATATTACAATTCCTGAGCATAATTATCTATTTTCTGACTAATATTATCTTAAACCTGACTGAGTTATAATAGATGTGAATATTATTATTTGTAAACTGACTATCCATATCTATTTGCTGACAAGAACTATCTAATTCCTGACTAATGTTATAAATCTTAAAACATTTAATTACTCTATTTAAATATTGATATTATTATTCCTGACTATTATTATCTATATTCTGACTAGTATTATCTTAAAACTGACTAAGTTATAATACATATGAATATTTTTATCCTAAAACTGACAATCCATATCTATTTTCTGTTAATAATTATCTAATTCCTGACTAATATATGCTAATTACTGACTAATGTTATAAATCGTAAAAATTTAATTACTCTATTTAAATATTGAAATTATTATTCCTGAATATTATTATCTATTTTCTGACAAATATTATCTAAAACCTGACGAGTTATAATGTATCTAAATATTATTATTTTTAAACTGACTATCCATATCTATTTTCTGACAAAAACTATCTAATTCCTGACTAACATAATGTAATTCCTGGGTATAATAAATTGTCAAATATTTAATTACTGCAAATTATATTGGTATAACAACTCCTGACTATTATAATCTATTTCCTGACTAATTTTATCTTAAACCTGGCTGTGTTAATTTTATTTCTGAATAATATATCATAATACCTGATCTATAAAATCTAATTCCTGATATGCTAATTCCTGAGTAAGATAAATTTGAATACAGACAACAACAACTTAATTTCTGATGAAAAACATCTAAATACTGAAAAACATATACTATTAGCAAAATAAAATAATACAATTAAAGATAATATAATAAAATGCTTATTTCTGATATAAATAATATAATTCCTGACTATATAATAGTCAATCCTCAAAATAATCAAAATTACAACTAATGTAATTACATCAAAAATAACAAAATCCTACACAAGAATATTCAAAGTAAAAACAACAATTTACATTTCATCGAACACCTGGCGTGCATCTGAATATACAAAACAATATTTTTTCAAATTTAAAAGAATTTATTTCGAATATCACACCTCACAGATCGACTTCTTTTAGAACCTTGTTTAGGACCACGCTTCTTAGAATGCTGTGAATCATCCCTACAAAACAAGAACAAGAATAAAAAAAAAAATTACTGACAATTGTTTTCATAAAAAACGAATAAGCAAATAATAACTAAAAAATTTATTAACCTTTCTGGCATTTCAACTATCTTCGGAGGCTGTTTTGATGATCGTTTAGTTCGTTTCATATAAACTTTTAAAGGAGAATCATCTGTAGGAGGAAGGCCAGCCATTAATGTAGGTGAGGAAGACGGAAATTAGGGTTTATGTAAAAAAAAATGAAAATTAAGTACATGCAAATATAAGCTAGAAAATGAAGAAGTGATGCGAAATTTTAGGGAAAATGTAGTTAAGTTGAGAGTAATGGAGTGTAACTGCAGAAAACGTGGGGAAGAAGAAGGAGGAGAAAGGCGGAACGTTGGAAGACGTTTTTTTTTTTAAAAAAAAAATCAAAAAATGATTGATAATTAATAGTCGGGCCGCGCGCGGGCCGAACTATTAAAAGACGGGCCGCGCGCGGGCCTGTAAGTAGAACGGACTCACATGAGTCCGTTCTACACAATATTTTTCGTAATTTTATTCCCTTTTTTTCAAATTAGTGAGATATTATATCAACAATCATTCTTGGAGCTAATTAACATTCCAATGTACAATATATGATCCGTCAATTTCAATTAATTTACTAATGTCTACCAATTATTTGTTTAAATTGAATTATGCTCTGGATTTTTCCTTCGCTCGATCATCTCGATCTAGCTATCTATCAATTCTACTCTAGATTTAATATGGTTAATAGTGATGGTTTAATTAAGATTTAAAAGTTGAATATGAACATCAAAGAAAAAATACCATAGAATTTTCACATGAGGATACCATACTACCATAGTAATTTGAAATAATATCTATCATACGTATCGATCCTTCTAAAACTTCTTAATATGCGATCTCACCATGTGATGAATTGAGGGTGTTGGAAGCACCATAGTATACGTGGAGGTTAGTGATCTATCTATGAATCTATTAAATCTTGTTAGTTCTAGAACAATATATACATATTCATCTCAAGCAATGATACATACAATCTTTGACTTAAAGTACATGTTTGTTTACATGAAAATTGGAATGAGTGATTAATAAAATTTTGTAATATAAAAGCAACTATTTAAGAAACTAGAAAGTCAAACTAATATGGATTTAGATAAAGAAGTTATTATGGTAAGACGTAAGCTAAACACCGATAAAGAAGACAACCACCATCAAAATTAATTGATGTTTCATTTTATCTCGAAAACTAATTTATCACTACTCATTGATAAAAGCACCAAATAAATGCACCAGAGTGTCAACTGCCAAGTTTCTCAAGGAGAATGTACCAGGTGTTTTTTTAAAACATGTCACAATCACCACCAAGTGATTGACCTAATATTATGAATTATCAAAAGAGAGTATCTTAGATTTTACACAAGAAGATCGAAATACATACATAAAACATACACAATATAGAACAATAGAACAAATAATCAACGCAAATTTGAAAAAAGTCAGCCACAAGAGTCAAAGGTGGGTGGAAACAAGTTACGTAGACAATACAAAATGACACTAGCAAAGATACATGCATTAGTCTTCTGTTCACATGCATCAAGTTCTACTAGCTAGTCAGCGTAAATACGATTTTTTTTCTGAGTTTTTTTGCTAAAAAGTGTTAAACAAAATTAGTCACATTAAAATTAGTAGCCAAAGTGTTTGAAAGTAACGTCTTTTGTCTACTTTGATTTAAATTGATACACCTATAATTATTTATTTATGTAGTTTAATTTATTTTAATCAACTTTTATTTTTTTAAAATTAATTTAACTAATTTACCTACTATGAGCACTATCTACTAGGTAGTCATAAGCTCCGGTTATTCTTGTTCCATCTCATTTTAAAGCAATTAATTATAGGGTTGTTAAAAGCTGACGCAACACGACAACTCGACACGAAATAAGCGGGTTTGGGTTAAGAATTCTCAACCTGTTTAAGTAATTGGGTCGACACGAACCCGACACGAAATTAAACAAGTTAGGTTTGGGTTGAAATTTTCAACCCGAACCAACACGAATAACCCGATTATAATAATGGGTAGAACGCCAACCCATTAACCTGAATTCGACATGCTTAACTTGCCTATTAAATTAGTCAAGATAATTGAATTTTTTTAATGCCAATCTTACTAACCCTCCTAACTACATAATTTAGTAGTATACATATATCAGTACAAACTTTTAGCACGGAAAATTTTTTATTTAGGTGGACAAATTTTACTATTGTTCCCCTTTAAAGTCTTCTATAATTCATAGCATAAGAGCAACTTCAATGGCAAGCTAATTTGACAATTAGCTTGTCATGCCACATAAGCTTTTAAGCTAATTTTCATTTTAGCTACTTTTTGCTCCAATGGCTAGCTAATAGCTTAGTAGTAGTTGTTGGATACAAAATACATGGAAAGAACTTAATTGGTGCAATGAGCATTTTATTTTGACAAGTTTAATTTTCAAGCAAATTAGCTTGGCAAAGCTAATTTGCTTATCCAAACTAATTGAATTTTCTAGCTCCAATGGTCAAGCTAGTAGCTAGGGAATTATTGAAATTGCAAGCAAGTCCCTAGCTACAACCATTGGAGTTGCTCTAAATGGGTAAAAGGTTACACGCATAACCCGTTTAATAAGCGGGTTAGGTTTGGATCAAGGGTTTTCAACCCGTTTAATAAACAGGTTAGGTTTGGGTTGAGGGTTTATCAACCCGTTTAATATTAACACGAACCCGACACGACACGACACTTTTGACAGCACTAATTAATTATGGATTAAGCTAAAAAATTATTTATTAATAATTATATGGAATTGGAGGTATACCAATTATTTACTTATTAATTTTTTTTGAAGGAAATTATTGATTTATTAATGATTGAAAGCAAGTTGACAAATTCTATTGGAGACAGGATTGGATATTTGGTTGCATGCATGATTTTCTTTGAAAAAATGGGTCAAAGCAACTATGACTCTATAAGGATATAACACTAAACTTGTGCTACATGTATTATTATTATTATTATTATTATTATTATTATTATTATTATTATTATTATTATTATAATAGTAAATGTTTTGTAATTAACTGATAAATGTCAGTACAGATTATTTAATTACTTTTGTACTGACATTTATAATCTAATATTTGACATTATAATCTAATATTTTTTTTTTTACATTATAATCTAATATTTGACATTATAATCTAAGTTGACATTAGATTATTAGATTATTTAATGTCATATATTAGGAAATTATTGTCAAATATTAGAATATTAAAGTCATATATTAGAATTGCAAAACTCATATCTTTTTACTAATGAAGAATTGAAATTATTAATCATTAAAGTTTTGTATTAACAAGCAAGATAAAAGAATGGAGAAAATATTAATCTACAAGGAATAGGAGGCTAGGAGCATCACAAAAATGATGTTCCTTTTTATTTCATCCCCTAAATATGACAAGTACGAAGTAATATGGGCAAAGAGAGTTTATACAGTTGATGTATAAATGCTTAATAATTGTAACGACCATGTTCTTATATGTTCTTGACAATCCCTTAAGGGCCTGTTCTGATTTACTAAACTGAACTGAATCGAACTGAACTGATTGGAGCTAAACTGAAACTAAATATTTTATGAGAGAAGGAAATTAGAAACCAAACTGAACTGAACTGATTGGAATTGAACTGAATTGAACTGAAAATATGCTAAAGAAAACAGGCCTTAAATGTGACAACGAAAAATTAAATCACAATACTATTGTATAAAACTAAGACAAGAAGAGACAACATTCTAATTTTTTTTTTTTTTTTTTTTTTTTTTTTTTTTTTGAAAAAAATGATAGGTTGTGTTTGGTAAACAGCTTATTTGAGCAAAATTAGCTTATTTGACCAATATTACCTTATTGTCTATTAAATAAGCAAATTCAATATGTTTGGTGGGAAGCTTATTTGAAGAATTTATTCCACTAAATAAGCTCTTTTTGAAAAAGCTCTTTTTAGGAGCTTTTTCAATTAGCTTATTAGTTATTGTGAAATGACACTTATACCCTCATTTAATTTAAAATGCTACCTAAACTACTTACCCCACAATTAGCTTATTGGTCAGGTATCAGCTATTTACCAAACACTTTTATACAATCAGCTAATAAAATAAGTTAGTCAAATCAGTTAATACAATCAACTAGTCAAAATTAACTAACATAATCAGTTTCAGCTTTCAGCTTTAAGCTATTCACCAAACACGGCCATAATAATAAATAAATTTGTGTTATTTTCATGTACACGAAGCAGCCAAAAACAGTAAAAACAAACAAGTTAATAAATAAATAAATTTAAAATTGTAGAAAATTACAGTAGAAATAAACGTGTAAAACTTTGGTGAGCGTATCAACTTTGGTAATAAAAAAGATGGGAAAAAAGTGAGTAGATATGAAGATAAGAATAGCGCATAATAAGGAGACAACGAAGCAGCTTCGAATAGGCAACCTGGCAAAGTTTCACACTTTTTAGAGCCGTACATTTTTGAACAAATTGTTGGTTGGCCTATTCCTATTATTATTTTTAGTTGATGACTATTTTCATTCTAATATTATTGATTAATTCATCATCAATACTCTCTCTATTTTTAAATACTTGCTCCACTTTTCTTTTACAGCCGTTTTTAAATACTTACTCCATTTTCTTATTTGAAAAGTTTTTACGATAATTAATTCATTTCTTTCAATTAGTGGACCCAACATAAATCATATTTTAATAATTTCATATTCTCTCTCCTCAATTCTCTTCACTACTTTTACTTTTTACAATTTTTTATTCTTCTACCAACCCCACTACTTCCATATTTTATTATTTTCTCTAATTTCTCTTAAAACTCCGCGCATGGAGAAATGGAGCAAATATTTAAAAACGGAGAGAGTATAACTCTATACTTTAAATACAAATTATGGGGTGTTTGTTACATTATTTGGATTTTAGTTAATTTTAGGTAAAATGGGAAGACCCTTTATGTAATTATTTAAACATAACAGATTATATGTTACTCGTATCTTTGTACATGTTTGATATTGTGTTGTTGATTTTTGATTTTCTAAAATGTTTTCCAATAATTATGAATAAATAATTTGTTGTTATTGTCAATGCATGTATAAGAATACAGCAAATCAGATGTATAAGGAATGCAAAATAATTTCTTGTTAGGAATATATTTGGTTCATTTAATTTGTAAGACTATACTGATTCGATAGAATTAAAATTAGTTGGAATATATTTAAATTTACATATACTCAATAGAGTTTAGAGTAGTAAATCATTAGGATAATTGTATTAAACTTAATTCAAATAATTTCGATTGATACATGAATAAGTTATACTCTTATTAATATTAAGACAAACTATGATTAAAGTAATTAAATAATCTGTACTGACATTTATCAGTTAATTACAAAACATTTACTAAATATTGACACATATATATAAGATACAATAGAATATACCGTGTAAAAGAAAACTATAGCTGATTTAAACATTTTAAAATACTTTATAGCAGCGGTTTTAGTAAAAAGCTTTGTATTACTTCTATTATTAGGGGAAAATTTTTTTACTAATATAACTTCAAACTCTTCAAGTTAATTACATTACGTACCTTATAAATCATGTAATAACTCCTTAACATGAGATAAATATGGAGTAACAACATATACAATTAGCAATATCTGTAGTACATGTATAAATATATTTTTTTGGAAAAATGTAGTCAACATTCAATTGTAATATACAAGTAACATGTAATGCTATATATACTTCGTATATACTATGACAATCACTTTTTTTTATTAACCCATAAATGTCATGCTTTGTAATCTCGTTTGAGTATGACTAACGTGATTAACTTGAAAGTGTTGATTGTAAAAAGAAAAAAAAAATAAAAATAAATAAATTTGAAAGTGCTTGTATTTTTTATTTTTATTTTTATTTTTTTTATTTTTTTTGATAAAGAGGAAGGGCCCTAACCAGTCAAAACATCTCACATATCCTCCCGAGTCCCGACCATTATTTTCTAAAAAGTGATAAGGTATAGTAGACTGTAGATTGAATATATGAAAAAGTGGAAAAATCGGAGGGTCTTGAAGACTATACCTAGTAACCTGGGTAGTAATGTAGTATGGCTGATATGGAGGTGAATGATAAATAGTCTCATTTTAATAAGGAATAGGTTTTATTGGAGGTCGATCATCTATTTGAAGTACTCATATTTATTCTTCCAACTAGCTTATAAGTCTAATTTTCTTAAGAAAATTAATTATATCCAACAAATAAAATTTGATAAAGCATACAAATCAAATAAATAGAAATTATAATGTAATAATTTATATTAATAGGCAAAGCAACAAATTATCTAAAAAATGGATTTTTTAATCTGTCCGAACTCGAAAATTTTTCAGGCGGGGCTTGATCAGATCTAGTGGCCATATTAGTGAATACTTACTTATAAATGCATTTTTAATAAATATCAAAAATCAATCGAAAAACAAACTAAAATCTCTAAAAAAATTATTAGCAAAAGTGCAATCATACACAAAATTACAAATAATATGTCACCTTTATATCTAAAAAATCATTTGTTAAACACAACATTTACTTTATAACTATACTATACTCTATGAATCAATTTGTGATAATATGTACGTATAGTAGTGAAAATTCGTAAACAAAATTGTAATTAAGTTGAATATATAGTTATATTGAATTGAAATCGAAATAAAATATTAGCTAGAGGTATTTGGAAAAAATAAAATTAAGTGATATTTTAAAGTCAATTTATTATAACTTTTTTGGTTAAATCTAATAATACTCCATTTAAAAGATAGTTAAAAAGGAGTTGAATTTTATTTATTTTTTATTTTTTATTTTTATTTATTATTTTTTTTTATAAGAAGTTAAAATAATTATTTAGGTAAATGTATATAGAATAATTATGGACACCAAATAAGAAGGAATATATATTTGTCATAAAGATAATATAAAATATTTGAAATGATATTATTATAAAATCATATAATAACAAAAAAAAAAAAAAAGGTAAAAAAAGAAAGGAGAGTTTTGGAGGGAAAAAACAGCATTAGAATGTAACACGTGTCACTTCCGATGTCTGTTTTAGTATTAAAAAATTAAGGTTATCGATCATTATTGCTTCACCATTTTGATTGTTGGGTACCTTGTTGGTTATGTTATGATCAATTCAATACAATTTTAATCATAACTTTGTACTCCACCAGTCATACCGTATTATGCTAAGGTATATATTAATATAAATCAATTATTTCCTCCAATTTCTTATTATGCTTTTTATTGTACAAAAATCCCAAAAAAAAAATGATGGAAAATTGTTTTGAGGCATGGATATTATTGAATAGAAAAAGTTGTAAATTGCAGCCATTTAAAGTTAGTATTTTGCAAATTACAACCATTTAAAAAAAATTACAAATTGCAGCTCAAAAGTTCGTATAAATTGTAAATTGCAGTCCGATTTAACTTTTTTATCGATTTACATGTCGAAAAATCTTCAATTAAGATTTTAGGGGCCATTTTAGTTCTTAAGGAACCGAATTGAGCTTGAAATTAGCAAAAAATAACTCAATTGCCTCGTTTTGCGTAACAAAAATGTATCGATTTATGGGCAACTATATTTTTCTGTAAAAACGAGACACTTACCTTTTTTTTTCTCTAATTCCGAGCTCAATTCAGATCCTTAAGGTCTAAAATTACCCCTAAAACCTTAACCGAACATTTTTCGACATGTAAACCAATGAAAAAGTTAAATCGGACTGCAATTTATACGAATATTTGGGCTACTGTTTGCAATTTTTTTAAAAAAATGGTTGCAATTTGCAAAATAATAACTTTAAATGGCTGCAATTTGTAAATTTTCCTATCGAATAATATAAGTAAAATCATCGGTGATCTAAGGAAAAAGAACAGAAAAATATTTTCTTCTTAACATTATCAACAAAATAGACTTATATAAATAAAATACTTTCATATTTAAAATAAATTAGAGGGAATACGTTAGAGAAATGAACATTAGAAACATTGAAAATTTCATATTTAACCAAGAGTTATTATTAATGAGATATTATTTGCATACATGCATCAATGTTTTGCTACTGTCACAAATTCACAATACGTAAAATATACTAATTCCTTTGTTTTTTTTTACTTGACCCGCTTTGATTTTCATACTATTTACGTCCTCTCTTTTGACCGCTTTTTGTGAATAACATGCATCAATGTTTCCTACTATCAAAATACGTAAAATATACTACTTCGTATGTATATTGTATAGGAAAAATTGATTCTAATAATCCCACCTTTAGCCGATTCACTATTAATAATCCCACCTTTAGATTATTATTTAATAATCCCACCTTTATAGAGAATCTTCTTTTATTGGTCCCTAACTTATTAGTAATCGATTTTGATAGGTTAAAATGCCCTGTGTCGTTTTATAATTGGTTGAAAAATAAAAATATTAAAAAATGAAAAGAAAAAAAATCCACCAGCCACCCCTCCACCCACCGTGAAACTCAAACCCTTACCCTAGCCCCACCGAAATTCGGCCGGCCTCCACCATGAACCCTCGAAACGACCGGCCGGAATCAACAACCACCCCACCGATCAAATCCACCACCGAAATCAACCCCTGCCCAAACCCACACTTGAAACCACCACAGTCCACAGCCAAATACCCCGGAAACTCCGCCGAAAACCGCCATAAACTCCCGATATTCCCCGAAAACCACCATAAACCCCCGAAACTCCCTCGAAAACACCCATACACCCCCGAAACTCCACCGGTAACTCCTCTAACAGCTCTGGAAGTTTTTTCTTTTTTTTTTTTTACTTTTTTTCATTGAAATTCGGGGTGATTTTAGGGGAGAGCTGGATCGGTTTTTGCTAGGAGGGGGGGGTGAAAATGGGTGTTCCAGCGGTAAAAAAAGGGGGTTTCGGCGGTGGGGATGGGGGTTCTAGATTTCTAGCGGTGGGGTTGGGGAGGAGCCGAGGAGGGGCTGCCGGAGGTTGGGGGGTTAGGTCACTTAGGTGGTCGTTGACTTGTTGGGGATTTTTTTTTTTTGACCAATTTTTTTTTTTTTTTTTTTTTTTTTTTTTTTTTTTTTTTTGTCTAATTATTTAGTGTCACGTGTCACTTAAATTAAAAAAAAAAATATTTACCCAATATATAGGTTACCGGTTATAAGGGACCAATAGATGAAGATCTTCTATAAAGATGGGATTTTAAACAACGAACCGACTAAAGGTGAGATTATTATAATTAATTTTTCCTATTGTATATCATATTTGTATATTTTTCCATACCTCTAAAATCTCATATCTCTAATAGTATTGCATTTTTATAGTATATAGTATTGTTTTATAAAAATACATTATCTTAAATTATTGATGTATGTTTTTTTTTTTTTTAAAGAAAAGATTAAAAAATAAAAATGCTTCTAACTTTAAAAGATAGCTCAAGTGAGAGATAGCTCAAATGATTAGAGCTTCCCTTCTGATTACAAGAGATTCTGGGATTGATTCTCACTCCTCACTCCACGCTCTGTGACTCTCTAAAAAAAACTTCTATAAAAAAAAAGACAAGTTTTGGAGAATAAAATGGATTTCTGAAAAAAAAAAAAAAAAAAAAAAAAAAAAAAACCCTCTTGCGTGGCTCTATAAGGTTTCACCTCTGTTGTGTGGCTCCTCTTTGCATGACCTGTGTGTGGGCCTTAATTAAATTGTGGTTTCTTTGGTGAAGAAGAAGAGTTTATACTTCCTCCATTTTTATTTTATTGCACCATTAGGACTTTTATACTATTCACTTAATCTTCTTTGACCATTATTTGTGATTTATCCATTAGGAAAAATATAGTCATGTGGAATCTAGTTAGATTCGTCTCAAAATCATCTTTTCAAATATCAAATTTTTGTTATAAAATATGTTATTATGGATGGTCATTAAGCTTATAATTATCTCTTTTATGACTACCTTAAGTATGATTTTAATAGCATCCTTGTAACCCTCCTTTGTCATTAGTCCACATTAACCCTCTCATGAATGGACTCTTCATTGTCCATATAAGTTACAATGTTCACATCTTGTATATATATAGATGGTCATGAAATGGATGAATATAGACAACACAATTACCATCTCCATATCTCTCTCCAATCTTCTCCTTTTCCCCTTATTTTATAATACGTTATCAGCACCATTGCTTTAGTTATCGGGAATCGAAGGAAACATTATTGCTAGTTGGCTTGTTGCACCAACCTCGATTAACCGAGTTGTAAAATTTTTCACTTCGTCCAATTGAAGTGAGGGTAATTACCTCCACTTTGCATTGATTAAAATTTTATCAGTTTTGTTTGTTACTGTGGTCGATAGTGCTGAATTACCTCCTTAAAAAAAAAAAAAAAAATCCAGCTTATCTCTTTATCATTTTTGTTAGTAAGTTTATTCGTTTATATACTTAAGTATTGGTCTTTCACATCTTATTTTTGTTAGCCGAATTACATCATATTTGTTTGTTACTTGTTTGCTTATTGTCAAGTGATTAGAGTTAATTTATTACTTTTAATGTGCATATTTTATTTTCTTATTATTTTGCTACTTCATCTTTTTAGTATGTGAGAATGTGATCTAAGTACTTTCCTTATCTATCTTGTTTAGTAGTAATTTATTAGTAAGTTTATTTGAAACATTAAACACTAATCTATTTGATTGATAGTATATTATTTTCTTTGTTTTTTTTTTTTAAGACAATGCATATTGATTATTTTGGCACCAATTATAATTATGATTTTATATTTAGATACATTGACTTTGATGTATTTTATTATCTCTAATTTTTAATATTATTTTATATAGTGAAATATGTCGAATCTTGCCAAGCTTGAATTTGTGGCCCTTGATATTACCGGAAAGAATTATTTATCATGGGTGTTAGATGCTGAAATACACCTAGATGCTAAAGGCCTTGGTGAAACTATTAAGGAGGCTAATAAGGCAACAACTCAAGATAAGGCTAAAGCCATGATTTTCCTTCGCCATCACCTCCATGAAGGGCTCAAAAATGAATATTTAACTGTGAAAGATCCACAAATCCTTTGGAGTAATCTAAAGGAAAGGTATGACCACCAAAAAACAGTAATACTCCCTAGAGCTCGTTATGAATGGTTGAATTTGAGATTACAAGATTTTAAATCTGTTTGTGAATATAACTCAGCTATGTTTAAAATAACTTCTCAATTGAAATTATGTGGAGAAAATATTACTGATGCAGAAATGCTTGAAAAGACATACTCCACTTTCCATGCTAATAATATTGTCCTACAGACACAATATAGAGAAAAAGGTTTTAAAAAATATTCTGAATTAATATCTTGTCTTCTTGTGGCTGAGCAAAATAACGAGCTGTTAATGAAAAATCATGAATCACGTCCTACTGGCTCTACTCCATTCCCTGAAGCGAATGTGACAACCCATAACGGGAAAGAAACTAAAAATAGAGACCATTCCAGTAGTAGTGGTCGAGGTAGAGGACGTGGTCGCGGTCGTGGCCAATGGCGTGGTCGCGGTCGTGGGCGTGGTTTTAGTGGATATGGTAGAGGTCGTGGAGGTCATTACACAAATTATCATTCCCACCAGAAGTGGGAACGTAGGGATGATAAAGAGAAAAATGAGACCAATATATGTTATCGTTGTGGAGGAAAAGGCCATTGGTCTCGGGTTTGTAGAACTCCAAAGCATCTTATTGAACTTTATCAAGAATCATTGAAGAAAGGAAAGAAAGTTGAGGCAAACCTTGTTATTGAAGATGGTGAAGGTGATTTTGATTTTGGCAATGTAAATCATTTCGATATTGCTAATTTCCTTACTTCCCCGGAAGGGAATAATTTTGATTTTGGCAGTACAACTCATTTAGAAGTTGGTGATTTCTTCAATGCCCCGGAAGGGAATAATTAAATTTATATTATTTTATGTCAACTTTAAGTATTAGACTTTATTTAGTTATTTACTTATGTTATTTTCTATGGTTGTAATAAGGACTTTATATGTTTTATGAATTTATGAAATATTTGGGTGTTTTTATTGAATTATTTATTTTATCATCTTTATTTTTATGCTTAATATTTTGACATATATTTTATTTCATGAAAAACATGGATATTACTCAAGTTCAGTTTGCTATGAATGGTGAAGAATCATGTCTTGCTGACAGTGCAACTACTCATACAATACTTAGAAATAAAAAATATTTCTCTCATTTGATGATGAAAAGGATTAATGTGAGTACCATATCGGGTAGTACAAATATCATTGAGGGCTCTGGAAGAGCCACTATAAAATTGCCTTGGGGAACTGAAATTAAAATAATTGATGCTTTATACTCCCCATTGTCTCAAAGAAATTTATTAAGTTTTAAGGATATTCGCAACAATGGCTATCATATTGAAACAATCAATGAAGAAAATAGCGAATTCCTTCAAATCACAAAAATAACTCAAGGCACAAAACATGTTTTGGAGAAACTCCCTACATTCTCTAGTAAAGATGGGCACGGGCCGTGCCGGCACGCGGGCGGCACGGGCCCGGCACGACTCCGGCACGGCCCGGCACGGGCACGGTGGCCGGCACGGCACGGCACGGCGGCACGCCGGCGTGCCGTGGGCCGTGCCGTGAACAACTTTTTTGGGACCGGCACGGGCACGGCCCGTGGCACGGCGGGCGGCACGGTGGCCGGCACGTGGGCCGGCACGCCGGCACGACCCGCCGGCACGGCACGTGGCACGGCCCGGCACGGCCAGGCACGGCCCGGCACGGCCAGGCACGGCACGGCACGGCACGGCCCGTGCCACTAGCCGTTGGAATATGGCCGTTTATGGCCGTTTTCCAACAGCTATAAACGGCCATATTTTCCACCCCATTTCCCACCCAAATCCCCTATAAATACCTCATATTTTCCTCCAAAATTTTCACAATTCATCAACTCATCTCTTCTCTCTTATTCTCTAATTTTCTTACTCCCAAATTCTCAATTCTCAAATTCCTAAAAAACATACAATCTTCCTCTCTTTTGTGAAAAGAAAAAAAAATTCCTACTCTCTTATAAATTTTACATTTTTACTATTATTACTTGTACTAGTCTACTACAAAAAAAAAAAAAAAAAAAAAAAAAAATTGTTATATTTACATTCGGGAAATTAAAAATTCGGGAAATTATAAATTTGGGAAAGCATTGAAGCGTCATTGTAAGATCTAACTCAACTTTATTTTAATTTGTTATTGTTATTGTTACTATTATTGTTATTATTATTAATTTATTATCATTATTATTATTATTATTATTATTATTATTATTATTATTATTATTATTATTATTATTATTATTATTATTATTATTATTATTGGAACTACTTAATTATATAAAAACTACTTTCTATTTTAATTGTGGGTTATTTGGATTGTTGAAATCTGTCTAAGGCGGGATTTGGGCTCTGGACAACGTCGCTCCTAACCTCTCCTACCTGGGATCTCATTGATCCAAGTAATCTACTATTATTATAATTATTTTTGAAAATTTAATTTATATAAAAACTACTTACTAATTTATTCTCATTGATCTCATTGTTGTTAATTGTTACTTTGTTATTGTTAGTTGTGTTATTATTATTAATTAATCATGGCATCAAACCCGAACGTTTCCTCCTCCTCTAGAAAAGCCAAGTCAACACGTAGGGAATCACCAAACCCAAACACTTCAATGTCCCCCCCTAACATGCCCTTTCCCTCTCCTAACATGCCCTTTCCAAACACTTCCACCCCTTTCTTTCATCCCCAAAACACGGGAGGGCAAGAACAAATGGATGATATGGCTCCTTGGACCCAATTTCAACAAACCCAATTTCAACAATATGAATTTCCTCCTCCTCCTCCTTCCCAAGGTAGCCAAACACAAGCTTGCGGGTCGAGTGAACCATCCACCCATAATCCTAACATATTAGAGTGGTGTACCGAAGAGGATTTTGCTCAAACCAAAAGAAAGAGTGGATGTTGGGTACATTATCAATTAAGTAAAGATGGAAAAAAATGCAAGTGTCGGACTTGTGGTAAAATTTTCTCGGCCGATACCAAGGGAGGGACGGGACACCTTACTAGGCATACAAAAAAATGTGGTGGACCATCTAGTGATCCAACCCAACCTAAAATTTCTCAATTCCACCCACAAGGTTTCATTTACAATTACGAGAGAGATAGGGATGAACTTGGGAGAATGATTGTACATGCAGAACAACCTTTTCTTTTCGCCGAAAATGATGCCTTCAACAACTATATTAACCGAGCACTACAACCAAAACACAAAAAAATCTCCCGAAAAACCGTTCGATCTGCTGCCATGAAGACTTATCTAGAGTACAAATTAAGATTAGTAAATGAATTAGCTAATCTTCCTAGTAGAGTTTCTTTAACCGCCGATGCATGGGATAGTGGGTACCAACTTCATTATTTATGTGTTACTTGTCATTGGTTAGATAATGAGTGGATGTTACAAAAACGCATCATTCATTTCAAAATGCTTGAATACCCTCATACCGGTCTTAACATTTCACATCATTTAATGGAAGCTATTGATGCATATAGTCTTAGGGATAAAATCATGTCTATGACTTTCGATAACGCAACTTCTATGACATATAGTGCGAATTTGGTTAAACCCCAATTAACCGATTTAGTATTAGATGGAGAAGCACTTCATGTTAGATGCATTTGTCATGTTCTTAACTTGTGTGTGAAGGATGGAACACAAGCAATTGGTCCATTTTATCACAAAATACGGAGTGCTATTTGCACTATTAATAGCTCTAACATGAGATGGCAAGAATGGAAAGGTTTTTGCAGGCAACAACGGATTAAAACCATAAAAATAGCACCGGATTGTCCAACTAGGTGGAACTCCACCTATGAAATGTTGAGTCGGGCAATCGAGTACAAGGTTCATTTAACACTTTTTTATAATATGAAATATCCACAAAATGCTTTACTTGAAGATGATTGGGTTAATTGTGAAAAATATATGCAGTTTTTACAATTACTATATGGTATGACACATTGTTTTTCTTCTGTATATAATCCTTGTGCTCATTCTTTTCTTAGCAATGCATGTTTACTTGCACAACTTTTTGCGGAACACCGATCAGAACATGCTTATCGTGGATATCTTCCATCCATGGAGGATAAATGGCGTAAATATTACACCGATATTCCTATGATTTATATTTTTGCTTCCATTTTAGATCCTAGACAAAAATATGATGGCACCTTTTTATTAATTGATATTTATTATAGTAACATGAATTTTGAAGGTGATGTTGAAACTTTTAAGACTAAGGTGACGGATGAGTTTTTTAATTTATATAATGTTTATGAAAGTAAATATGGAACCGTGTCTCGATTTGCCCCTTCTCAAACATCCAAAAATGTAAGTAAACGGGCCAAAGGTTTATTTGCACAAGCTGCTAACTTGATGTCTAAGTATTCAGGTACAGAATCATCATCATCTAGGAGAACTCAAAGCGATGTTTCGGAGTTGCAAATGTACTTAAGTTACGACTTCATGAAAGGCATGGACGATGAAGAGAAGTTTGGCCTCGACATCCTCGATTGGTGGAAATCACAAGTCGTGAAACATCCAATTTTATCGGCAATGGCTCGTGATATTTTTGCTATCCAAGTCTCCTCCGTTGCTTCCGAAAGAGCTTTTAGTGCGTCGGGAAGAGTTCTAGACGATAGAAGAACAAGACTAAAACCCGAAACACTTGAAATGTGTGTTTGCTTCAAGGATTGGTTGGATGCCGAAACTCGTTCTCAAGATCGTACTTATGCACAAAACGACGACGATGAAGGAACGTCGACTTCTTTTAGTTCTCAATCCACTCAATTGGCGGATGAACTTGAACCTCTAGGAGACGAAGACGAAGACGAAGATGAAGACGAAGGCGAAGACGAAGACGACCAATAATAATTACATGATTACATATTTACATTATACACTATTGTATTCTTTTTGTATTATCGAACTTCGTATTCCGTATAATAAATGAAGTTATTCAATATTCATACACTATTGTACGATTTTTAATTATCATTACTTATTTTGTAATTTTGTATTATTGAATTATCGTATATTCGTACCGGCTAGTCGGCTACCGTCATATAATAAAATAAGTTATTCTTCAATTTTTTGTGTTTTCGGATTATCGCACTAGTATTTTTTTTTTATTATATGCATTTTTGTTTTTAATTCGTTTTTTTTTAACATTTATTTTTTTTTTTAAGAAAAAAAAAAAAAAAAAAAAAAAAAAAAACGGCACGGTTTGGCCCGCGGCCCGGCACGGCACGGCCCGCTAGGCACGTGGGCCGTGCCGTGCCGTGGGCTGGGGTGTGCCAATCCCAGGCACGGCACGGCACGGCACGCCGCGGAGCCGGCACGGCACGGCACGGCACGGGCACCACCCCGGCACGGCCAGGCACGGCCCGCGGCGGCACGGGCACGGCCCGTGCCCATCTTTATTCTCTAGTGGTTTGTACTACACAAAAATCAATACTATTGAAACTCATGCTATAGTAAACCAGAAGTTTACTGATAATTTTGTTGTTTGGCATGACCGGTTAGGCCATCCCGGTTCAATAATGATGCGAAAAATAATTACGAATTCATGTGGACATTCTTTGAAGAGCCAGCAGATTCTTCATAATAATTTTTCATGTGCTGCTTGCTCAGTAGGCAAGTTAATAATTCGCCCATCACCAGCTAAAATTAATTTTGAATCAATTAGTTTTCTGGAACGTATACAAGGAGATATTTGTGGGCCCATACATCCCCCATGTGGACCATTTAGATATTTTATGGTTTTAATTGATGCATCAACTACATGGTCACATGTGTCCTTGTTATCAACTCGTAACCTGGCGTTTGCGAGATTACTTGCCCAATTGATTAAGTTACGGGCACATTTTTCAGATACTCCTATTAAGACTATTCGGCTTGATAATGCTGGTGAATTTACATCTCAAGCTTTCAATGATTATTGCATGTCCATTGGGATAAATGTTGAACATCCTGTAGCACATGTTCATACACAAAATGGTCTGGCTGAGTCATTAATTAAACGTCTTCAGTTAATTGCTAGACCATTGCTTATGAAATCCAATCTACCAATTTCTGCTTGGGGACATGCTATATTACATGCAGCAGCACTAATTCGCATTAGGCCAACAAGTTATCATAAGTTCTCCCCATTACAATTGGTTTATGGTCAGGAACCAAATATTTCCCATTTAAGAATGTTTGGATGTGCGGTTTATGTTCCAATAGCTCCACCACAACGCTCTAAGATGGGTCCTCAAAGGAGGTTGGGAATATATGTTGGGTTTGAATCCCCGTCAATAATTAAATATCTTGAGCCTACAACAGGGGATTTATTTACGGCTCGTTTTGCAGAATGTCATTTTAACGAGTCACTTTTCCCAACATTAGGGGGAGAAAAAAGAGAGCTGGAAAAGGAAATTAAATGGAATGAATTATCATTATCCCATCTTGATCCTCGAACTAAACAATGTGAACTGGAAGTTCAAAAGATAATTCATTTACAAAGTTTAGCGAATCAATTGCCAGACTCGTTTGCTGACCCAAAAAGAGTGACCAAGTCACATATTCCAGCTGTAAATGCTCCATTTAAAATAGATGTCCCGGAAGGACAAAATAAATTTGCTAATGAGTCTAAACCACGTCAGAAACGTGGAAGACCAATAGGTTCCAAAGATAAGAATCCTCGGAAAAGAAAAGGAGCATTGATTGATGATGGTCAAATTGAAGAAACAATTTCCGAAGGATCTCCAGAAGAGAATTTAGACATGATACAGGAAGAAATTCAGGTACCTGATAATAAAGAAATTTCAACAAATTATATCATGTCAGGAATTACATGGAACCGAAATCAAATCGACGTCGATGATGTTTTTGCATGCAATGTAGCATTAGATGTCATGGATAATAATGAGGATCATGAACCAAAATCCATTGAAGAATGTAGACAAAGAAATGATTGGCCAAAATGGAAAGAAGCAATTGAAGCAGAATCTCTTGAAAAAAGAGAAGTATTCGGACCTGTAGTCCGTACACCTGAAGGTGTAAAGCCAGTGGGATATAAATGGGTCTTTGTGCGAAAGAGAAATGAAAAGGGTGAAGTTGTAAGATATAAGGCACGATTAGTTGCACAGGGATTCTCACAAAGACCTGGTATTGATTATGAGGAGACATATTCTCCTGTGGTGGATGCAACTACTTTTAGATTTCTGATTAGTCTGGCAATAAGAGAAGGACTTGACTTACGTTTGATGGATGTAGTCACAGCTTATTTATATGGCCCATTGGATAATGACATTTACATGAAGCTCCCAGAAGGATTCAAACTGCCAGAAGCAGCAAAATCTAGTTCTCGAGAACATTTTTGTATTAAATTGAACAAATCTCTTTATGGATTGAAACAATCTGGGCGTATGTGGTATAACCGACTAAGTGAGTATTTGTTAAAAGAAGGTTATAAGAATGATCCTATCAGCCCATGTATTTTTATAAAGAAATTTGGATCAGGATTTGTTATAATTGCGGTGTATGTTGATGATTTGAATATCATTGGAACTCCTGAAGAGATTTCAGTGACTGTCAATTATTTAAAGAAAGAGTTCGAAATGAAAGATCTTGGAAAGACAAAATTCTGCTTGGGGTTACAAATAGAGCACCTAGAGAATGAAATCCTTGTGCATCAATCAACATACATAGAAAAGGTTCTTAAAAGATTTTCTATGGATATAGCACATCCATTGAGCAGCCCTATGGTTGTAAGATCACTTGAAGTAGAGAAAGATCCATTCCGACCTCGGGAAAATAATGAAAAAATTCTTGGTCCTGAAGTACCATATCTTAGTGCAATTGGAGCACTAATGTACCTTGCAAGTCATACACGACCCGACATATCATTTTCGGTTAATTTATTAGCAAGGTTTAGTTCATGTCCAACCCGGAGGCATTGGAATGGAATTAAACATTTACTTCGTTATCTTCAAGGTACGAAGGATATGGGTTTATTTTTCCCAAAGTTGTCCAAAGAAAATTTGATTGGTTTTGCAGATGCAGGTTATTTATTTGATCCTCATAATGGTCGATCACAAACTGGATATGTGTTCACATATGGTGGCGTTCTATGAAACAAACTATTGCAGCTACTTCTTCCAATCATTCTGAGATTTTAGCAATTCACGAGGCTAGTCGTGAATGTGTATGGTTAAGGTCGGTAATTCAACACATAAAAGAGGTTTGTGGTTTATCATCTGGGAAGGAGGCACCGACAACTTTATATGAGGATAATGCAGCTTGTATTGCTCAACTTAAGGAAGGATACATCAAAGGTGACAGAACAAAGCACATCTTACCCAAATTTTTCTTCACTCATGATCTTCAGAAGAATGGAGATATAAAAGTATTGCAGATTCGTTCAAGTGAGAATTTAACAGACTTATTCACTAAGGCTCTTCCGACAGCAACATTTAAAAAGTTAGTTTATCGTATTGGATTGCGTCATCTCAAAGATCTTCAGTGATATAATAATGAGGGGGAGTAATTGCGCGCTGCACTCTTTTTCCCTTATCCATGGTTTTTCCCACAGGGTTTTTCCTAGAAAGGTTTTTAATGAGGCAGCATATATGCGCATTATTCTATTTTTAGATAATGACCATCCAAGGGGGAGTGTTATAAAATATGTTATTATGGATGGTCATTAAGCTTATAATTATCTCTTTTATGACTACCTTAAGTATGGTTTTAATAGCATCCTTGTAACCCTCCTTTGTCATTAGTCCACATTAACCCTCTCATGAATGGACTCTTCATTGTCCATATAAGTTGCAATGTTCACATCTTGTATATATATAGATGGTCATGAAATGGATGAATATAGACAACACAATTACCATCTCCATATCTCTCTCCAATCTTCTCCTTTTCCCCTTATTTTATAATAATTTTTATAATTTTTACAAAAGTATAATTAAAGATATTAATAGCTAAAGTAATGCATTGGCAAGCGTGAAATCCCTCATGGTGCAATAAAAAAAGAACGAAGGAAGTAGTTTGGTCGTATAATCATTGATCACTTAATTTTAACAGAATTTCCAGTGTATTTCTTCTGTTCTCCAGGGAAATTTTGGTTAGGATTAATTCTATAATTTTGAATTATGTTATGACAAGCTATCTTTATATAATTCCTTGAGTGAAAATATGGTTAGGATTAATTCTATAATTTTAAATATTATTCTGCACGGAGTTTTTTCTTCCCTTCGTGTTTAGGGTCGTCTAAAACAAAAATCTAGCGTGCACGCCGTACAGTTGTTAGTTGTTAAAAACCTAAAAAACTCTCCATCATCTTAGAAATAAAAGTAAATTAGGATATGTATAGTCTTTATTACGAGTCATTCTCACTATTTCATTTTAATCCAATAAAAAACAATTCGTATTTTGAATTTTGTGTCAATCAAAATATCAAAATCACAACATCAATGTATTACAAGTTTAAAGTACACTTCCGTAATACATATTCCTATGACCAATTCATTTTTCAACATCAATAAAATTAAATTATCGAACCCCATTTAACCAAGAGTATAACTGTATAAGTATAATACTAATATAAAAGTGTAAAAGGTGATCAATTTTTTATTTTTACAATTATTGACAAATTGCGCACTAATCATCACTAGTCATAAAAACATACTTAGGGTATTTAAACTTTCCAACTTACCACTTAAATTAATGAAAAAGAATGACCAAGTCCTTCCAAGAAACAATACAACCCCAACAACTCCCATTCCTAACTCTACTATATATATCCCTCAAAATTATCCTTACACATTAAAGAAAATCTTCCAGAATAAAGTAACCCAAAAACAAAAATAATAGGGTCAAATTACATGAAATAAAAATAAACTATCCCCTGTTTTTTCTCCCCTGTTTTCCCCTGTTTCAAAACAGGGCATTAAGCTTCAATTACCCAAGAAATAAATAGAAAAAAATGGAGGGAAATAGCAGAGGTTGGGGAAGAAATATGAGCAGAAATTTAAGCAGAAACATGAGCTCAAGTTGGGGAGTAGAGGATGTTTTTAGTAGCCAATCGCGGCGTAGTGTAAGGGCACATGAAGAAGATGAAGAAGCATTAACATGGGCTGCCCTTGAAAAACTTCCTACTTACAATAGGTTAAGGACTAGTGTCCTTAAATCTTATGCTGAAAGTCAAAATCAAAGTAAGATTTCTCATAAAGAAGTTGATGTTAGGAAGCTTGATGTCAATGATAAAATTGAGTTCATTGATAGATTGTTCAGAGTTGCTGAGGAAGATAATGAAAAGTTCTTAAGAAAACTTAAAGACAGAATTGATAAGTAAGTTTTTTCTTTTAATTATAAATCTAATATTATGTTATATGGTTTTACTGATTAATTTTACTTGAAAAATAATATATCAATATGGTTTGATGATTGTTCTTTAGCTTTTTTCTTTAGTTAGGTATGCATGTGAGGTTGTGAGTATGTTATAATCTTGTTTGTTGATCAAAAGGAACTTCATTTTTTTAGTTATGAGGTTAGTATGAGTCATATTTCGAAAAAGTTACCTTTCATATGATAATAATGAGTCGTGATGAATTTGTTTAGATATTCATATATCTTCCAAGGTTAAAATAGTAAGGAAATTACGATAACGATTGAACTACCACAAAGAGAAATTTATTGAGACTGTTATATAACTGATTACGAAAGAAAGAATGTAAAATCTAATTCAAAACAGGGATAACAAATATAATTCTTTTAGTAGTGAAAGGTGATTAATCAAAATGGATAATAATGAATAAAGAATATGACAAAATAATGTTAATAATACAATTGGTGGACCTATGTCATTGACTACCATTAGTGGTTGTTAAAATGGATTTGTTATAAAATTAAGCAACTTGCAAGAAATTTGTACTCGTGTTTCTTATAATGCATGAAATTTTTTATGCATGTTCAAGGAAACCTGCTTACGCATTGTATTGTATAGCTTTTGTACATTGCTTTTCCGTGTATCTTTTTCACTAATTATTGTTGGTGGTTGCTACTTTTGTGAAGCATTTGTAATTTAATAAAATAAAAGAGCATACATTTCAATCAATTAGTTAATAATTTGCTTTCTCAAAGCTATCTAAAAGAATGAAACTTCAACATTTGTCTTTTTTTATTTTGTTTTTCATCTATTTTTGTCAAGGTTATATCACATCAACATGGTGGACTCAAGTCATTCAAAATTGACTATTTCCGATTTTTAATTAAAAAATTATATTCCCTCCGTCCAAATTAATTTTCCAAGTTATTCTAACTTTCTTTATTGTTAAGGGCAAGGGCATACAAGGTGATTAATAATAGGAGTAAGAATTAGAAAAAATTACATATATTTTTCAAATTAACTAAATAATGAAACTTTAACTGACCCTTGATTCATCAATAGTAAAATTCTTAATTCAATTGATATAAACACTAATTTTTTTTAAAATGATTATAATTGAAGAATCTAAATTGTAGTTACGGATATCAATAATTTTTTGGTGTCAATGTTTAGAGAATTTGGACCTTTTTTTTATAAAAATATTCTATACCCACCCCAATATATAATTAAACAAATTAACACTTGTCATCTTACCAACTTTATTTATTTTTATATCTTTCAAATTATGATTAATCTTATCTTAATGATTATCACAGAGTTGGGATTCAGCTTCCAACAATTGAAGTAAGATTTGAGCATTTAACGGTAGAAGCAGATTGTTATGTTGGTACAAGAGCTCTTCCAACCCTACCAAATGCTGCTCGTAATTTTGCTGAAGGAATCCTTGGTTTGATTGGTATTAGACTGGCTGAAAGGAAAAAGCTCACTATCCTTAAAGATATATCCGGCATTGTTAAGCCATCAAGGTATATTTATGAGCCGAACATAATATATTCCTTTCATATTACAAGCACAATAATGTGTACATATACCTCCATATGATGTGATACCTGATATGTGTAAATTAAAACATAGTCTACTTAACACACGTGTATCACATATTGTATCACACTATCGTAGATTCGTAGATGTATGATATGTGTACATATTGGTACACACATATATATGAGGACGGTTACAAAAACATTAAAGAAGATTAGAAAGATAAAAAAAAAGTTTACCAAATGATAAAGTACTCTATTATAGTACAGTGAATTTATAAGTTTGAAGAAGACAAAATGAAGATATGGTAAATCATGTGACTATATAAAAATGTCAAAAATGAGGCAACTTTTGTGTTGACAAAATTGGCCATAGTAAATACAGTAAGTAACATAGAGGTTTATTAAACTATGTTTGAAAATTTATGGTAGATTTTATTTTGCAGGATGTGTTTATTGTTAGGCCCACCTTCATCAGGAAAGACAACTCTCTTGTTAGCTTTCGCTGGAAAGCTGGACCCTTCTTTGAAGGTACTTGTTTCTAATAATATCATTATGATTACGATTACGTCACTACGGTTATGGTTGATATAAAATTTAGTTGAATGGACCAACAATACGAATAATCATGGCGATTACTTGTTTATTTAGTATGTATATACTTCGTATAACACGTATGTTTGGTGGCGGTTTATGAACAGGTAAAGGGTGAAGTGAGTTACAATGGACATAGGTTAGATGAATTTGTACCACAAAAGACATCAGCATACATTAGTCAAAATGATGTCCACATTGGATCTATGACTGTCAAAGAAACTTTGGATTTTTCTGCTCGTTGCCAAGGAGTTGGTTCTCGTTATGGTAAATTATTTAACTTTATCTTAAATTAATTAATACGTATTTTTATTAGAAATATTCTAATCGTGAATTTAATTATTATATTCAGAGCTCCTATCTGAACTTGCAAGGAGAGAAAAGGAACATGGTGTTAAGCCTGATCCAGAAGTTGATCTTTTCATGAAGGTAAATTTCATAATTTATAATATATATCAATCATGAGAAAACAAATTTAATTTTTTTCATTTATCTAAATTTATTTTATCACTCGGTATATGCGAAAATAATATAATGGCTTAATATTTGTTTCAGGCAACTGCTATGGAAGGAGTTGAAAGTAATCTTATTGTGGACTACACCCTTAGGGTAAGTTAAATTATTATTTATTAGCTCTTGTGTTAAAATTAGTTTAAATTACACTGTCAATACGATAACAATTGTATTTATTTATGCATTTGGTGTTTTGTTTATTGACTACGGTCCCCTCTAAATCAGCAGCCAGAATAAGGTTGAAAAAATCAGCACCAAAATAATGAAAATTTTGACCTTTATCGTCAAAAGTAGGTTCTCACCTACTAATTTATATTCTTATGGACAGATATGGATTTTTATAAGCTAGTGGTCATACTTTTATCTAGTTGTATTAGATTTAGAGATATTGTCGTATGAATTTCCTTTTTGGGTTGGTGAACCACTCTTTTTCTTCTTCTTCATGCAAGTTGAAGTGGAAGCCACCAAATCGATCAACGTCTCTCAACTCCACAGTTCTGTAAATTTATTTTTCATAACCGACACATTGAAAATAAATTAGAAATAATAATAATAATAATAATAGTACTCCCTCCCTCCCAGTTTACTTACAACATTTTGACTGAACACGTTTGTTGATACACATATTAATTTGACCATCGATATATTTTATTTATAAAAGCTATAAAATGTTTGTACTACCTTCGTTTCATATTATTTGCAATAATTAGATATTTTTTCTCTTTACTTTATGTCAAATAATTGCAAATAATATGAAACGAGGATAGTATTAATAAACTATACATTAAAATAGACCTAACAACATCTTATACGATTACATTGACTTTCATATAATAATTAGATTAAATGGTCAAAGTGAGATGTGAGATAGTGTAAAAAGTCAAAATATTACAAGTAATTTGAGACGGAACAAGTAATTATTATTATTATTATTGGTATTATAATAGAAAAAGTCATATAACCTATAAAAAAATTTAGTGAAAAATCGAGATATAATCTTTTATGAAACTTTCTCAATATAATTTCTCCATTCATAACGTACATTATCCAATATTACGTACTTTACTTCTTTCTAGGGATAGCTTTGTCTTTTTAATATCTATCTATATATGTCAGAAATTAATGATACGAGTATGATTATAAAATGAGCACCTTCATCTTACACCCAAATGCATTCATACCGTAATATATTGACTCTGAGAGTATGTAACACACTGCCACACAATATTTATGGTAGTGAACAAGTGTTGTAATTTTGTTAGAAATGGTAGGTCAAGATATGAGATTAACATGAATAAAGATGGTCTTATCTAGCTATTAATTTATACATACTTAAAATATTTTGTTAATAAGTTATTTTTCATATCATTGCCTGACATAATATTTTATGGGACAGATTCTAGGACTAGATATATGCCGAGACACTCTTGTTGGTGATGACATGCTACGTGGTATATCTGGTGGACAGAAGAAACGTGTCACCACAGGTCATTTTCGTACTTTCACATCTATTTAGTATTTATGAATAATATTGACTAAATGACTAGTTACTATACTATTTTATCCTTTATTATTTTCAACGTGGAATTTATTTTATGTTTGTTAATCCCCCATTGATTAATTGATTCAATGCTAACTTAACCTTAGCCTTTCAATAAAGATAAAAGCATAGCCTAGAAGAATTTATTTGTGTGGTTTGATATTAATCAATGATGTATATTGATCAACAAATGGCTAAATTGTGTCTTTTGATGAAAATAACACCAATATATGTGATGTTGTAACAACAATAATTGACCATTTTTCTTTGATGGTACCCCGACACTATATTCGCAACAAATAATTAAAGTTCATACCATATTACATAGTTACCTATTCCCCGTTGATGGTAACCCTATATTAATCTCAATAAATTTTAAATATTTTATGTATAACAGTTATATAAATAGACCGTGTTCATTCTAAATTAATTAGCACCTAACGAATTAGTGTATTTTTATCCTTTTTTAAAAAAAATTGCAGGTGAAATGATTGTGGGCCCAACAAAGGCATTGTTCATGGATGAAATATCAACTGGGCTGGATAGTTCTACCACTTTTCAAATAGTCAAGTGTTTGCAACAAATAGCCCATTTATCTGATGCAACCATTTTAGTGTCACTGCTTCAACCTGCTCCTGAGACTTTTGACCTCTTTGACGATATTATCTTATTATCTGAAGGCCAAATTGTATACCAAGGCCCTAGAGAACATGTTGTTGAGTTCTTTGAAAGTTGTGGGTTTCGGTGCCCCGAACGAAAGGGTACAGCCGATTTCCTCCAAGAGGTAAAATATATAAACCCATGCCTACATAAATCAATGGTCAAAGTTATGTATTGTCAGACGTGAAAGTCAAAGTGTTGCGAATAATACTAAACCACGTGTGACAAATGGTGTTTACAGGTTACTTCAAAAAAGGATCAGGAACAATATTGGGCCGACACAAGCAAGCCATACAGGTACATACCGGTATCTGAATTTGTGACCCGATTTAAGCGGTTCCATGTTGGGCTAAGACAAGATAACGAGCTTTCGGTCCCATATGACAAGGCCCAATCTCACAAGGCAGCTCTAGTATACAAAAAATACTCTGTCCCATACAAAGAACTTCTCAAGGCATCTTTTGACAAGGAATGGTTGCTTATTAAGAGGAACCCTTTTGTGTACATTTTCAAGGCTATACAAATCATGATTATCGCGATCATTACATCAACGGTGTTCATAAGAACTAAGATGCATACTAGGAATGAGAATGATGGAGCTTTATACATGGGAGCCCTGATTTTCACTCTGATTATTAACATGTTTAATGGTTTTGCTGAAATGGCTATGATCATGCAAAGACTTCCTGTGTTTTATAAGCATAGGGATCTTCTTCTTCACCCTGCTTGGACTTTCACCTTACCAAGTTTCTTGCTCGGTATTCCAATATCGATTTTTGAATCTATTGTTTGGACTTCTATGACATACTATTCCATTGGATTTGCACCCGAAGCTAGCAGGTATGATAAAAGTTCAACAAATACTTTCATATAGGAGTATATACATTATGTAACAGTCTATTATAACATGATTTGCTTCCGTTTTTCAGATACTTCAAGCAACTTCTATTGGTGTTCCTTATTCAACAAATGGCTTCTGGAATGTTTCGTGTTACAGCCGGGTTGTGTAGGACTATGATCATTGCAAATACCGGAGGAGCTCTGAGTGTCCTCCTTATGTTCATGCTTGGAGGTTTCATCCTTCCTAAAGGTTAGTTCTCATATCAAATCCTCTGAATTTACTTAGAATTCATAATCTTTATATGTTGGAATAGAAATTGATTGTGTTTACATCTTAAATCAGCCTTAATACCCAATTGGTTGCAATGGGGATATTGGGTGTCACCTTTATCATATGCATTCAACGCTCTTGCTGTTAATGAGATGTTTGCTCCGCGTTGGATGAACAAGCCAGTAAGATTTCTTTGCAACTTTAATGTCATCCATTCAATTACATGACACTATCATTAAAATAGCTTAGAATATAAACTTAGATTTTGACATTTTTTGAAATAATCTGCAGGCATCAGATGGTGTAACTCCTTTAGGTGTACAAGTGCTAAAGAACTTCAGTGTCTTCACAGACAGAAATTGGTATTGGATTGGAGCAGCTAGCCTTGTTGGCTTTATTGTAGTTTTGAATCTGATCTACACTCTTGCACTTACCTACCTAAATCGTAAGTATATCCGAGTTTTTCAAATGACATGAAGCAAAAATGTATCATTCTTTAGCTAAAATTATTGCTCCCTTTTATGTAAATAGCCATTGGAAAGCCACAAGCAACAATCGCTAAAGAGGATGAAGATGACATGGAAGATGAGCACTCGGTTAAAAAGCATAAGAAGAACTTATCCTCTGCTGATGGAAACAATACAAGTAAGAGCATTAATTATATACAATTACACATCCAAGTTAAGTATTGAAATTGCCTAGATTTGGTTATTCATGTTGTGTCTCAAAAACTTTTACAGGGGAGTTGGCACTTCAAAGAATAATGAGTCGGTCCAATCCCAACGGATTTAGCAGAAATGATGATGCTTCTATTGAGGTGACAAATGGGGTTGCTCCTAAGAGAGGCATGGTCCTCCCTTTTACTCCACTTGCTATGTCCTTCGACGATGTGAGCTACTTCGTTGACATGCCTGCGGTGAGTGAACTCTTTGTCCTGTATGTGTTGATCAATGCAATGCATTTTTTCAGGAAATAGTTTACTAAACTCTTATCTTTAATTTTTGGCAATATTAGGAAATGAAGGAACAAGGGGTGCCAGAAGATAGGCTTCAACTCCTTCGAGAAGTGACTGGTGCATTTAGGCCAGGAATTCTAACAGCTCTTATGGGTGTTAGTGGAGCTGGAAAGACAACATTGATGGATGTTTTAGCTGGAAGAAAGACAGGAGGTTACATTGAAGGCGATGTCAGAATCTCTGGTTTCCCTAAAAAACAAGAAACTTTTGCTAGAGTTTCTGGTTATTGTGAACAAACTGATATCCATTCTCCTCAAGTCACAGTCAAAGAGTCTTTGATATACTCAGCTTTCCTCAGGCTCCCTAAAGAAGTCTCTAAGGAAGAAAAACTTGTAAGGACTCATTTCCGATAAATTTGTTATCTTCACCTGATTTTTACTGAACTGAAAGTCGAAAAATGTTATTTACTAATACTAACTTAACACTATTTTTTCCTGTTAATGAAGACATTGCCTTGTACATGTGATGTGAAACTAATGACTTTTATTACCTTTATCTGCTAGGTTTTTGTTGATGAGGTCATGGAATTAGTAGAGCTCGACAGCCTTAAGGATGCAATAGTAGGGTTACCAGGAATAACAGGGTTATCAACAGAACAAAGGAAGAGGCTCACCATTGCAGTTGAGCTTGTTGCTAATCCCTCAATCATCTTTATGGATGAGCCAACTTCAGGTCTTGATGCAAGGGCTGCAGCCATTGTGATGAGGACAGTAAGAAACACCGTCGATACAGGAAGAACTGTTGTTTGCACAATTCATCAACCTAGTATTGATATCTTTGAAGCTTTTGATGAGGTATTTAACACTCTTTTTAGAGAAAAGTTTATTTAGTTTTATTTCACTTTCATCTTTAATAATGTACAATGGTTATGTTTTCCAGCTTCTTTTGATGAAAAGAGGAGGACAAGTTATATACTCAGGGCCATTAGGCCGAAACTCACACAAGGTCATCGAGTATTTTGAGGTAACTATGGTTTAATTTTCAACACCTTGTGCAAATATTAACTTAATACATTATCTAACTAGAATATTATTCAAATCATTTTAGTCAATTCCCGGAGTCCCAAAAATTAAAGAGAAGTACAACCCTGCAACATGGATGCTAGAAGTCAGCTCTATCGCAGCTGAAGTAAGGCTAGAAATGGACTTTGCTGAGTATTATAAGTCATCATCACTTTACCAGTAAGTTGATCAAATTCGCTTTCCAAATTTCATTAACATGATACTGATTTTACCATTTACATGTATTAACTATGTGTTCATAACTGTTGAGCAGACGAAACAAGGCACTGGTAAAGGAACTAAGTGTACCACCAGCAGGAGCAAAAGACTTGTACTTCTCGACTGAGTTTGCTCAATCGTTATGGGGCCAATTCAAATCATGCCTTTGGAAGCAATGGATGACTTACTGGAGAAGTCCTAGCTATAATCTTGTCAGATACTTCTTCACCTTGGCTGCTGCTCTTATTGTTGGAGCTATCTTTTGGAGAGTTGGAACTAAATTGTAAGTATTATTTTTCATCCGAACAATGTCTCACCTTTTTCTATACACCCTCAGTTCAGAATTAGTAGTCGCATTATCTCATTAACACATACCATTTACAATATGTGACTACTAATTCCAGATAGAGAAAAAACAAGTATAAGTGACTAGACTTTATTAACAATTTTTATGACTTAAATTGACAGGGACAACGCGAATAATCTAACCATAGTCATCGGAGCCATGTATGCTGCTGTACTCTTCGTTGGAATCTGTAACTGTGGAACAGTACAGCCTGTGGTGGCTGTTGAGAGAACAGTCTTCTATAGAGAAAGAGCTGCAGGAATGTACTCTGCATTGCCATACGCCATTTCACAGGTAAGCGCAAAGTTCAGCATACTTGTGATAACTTAACATAATGTTATAAGTTGAATTTGTACATTTAGGATGTATATATTTTAACATGAACTTAATTTTGGTCTTAAAGGTTGTTGTTGAAATACCTTACATATTCGTGCAAGCGGCATACTACTCAATCATAGTGTATGCTATGGTGAGTTTCCAATGGACTGCAGGAAAGTTCTTCTGGTTCTTCTTTATCACATTATTCTCCTTCCTTTACTTCACCTACTACGGTATGATGACCGTCTCCCTAACACCAAATCACCAAGTTGCTTCCGTGTTTGCTGCTGCTTTCTACGCTCTCTTCAACCTCTTTTCCGGCTTCTTCATTCCTAGACCAGTAAGTCCTTTACCAACTTCCTGTTTTCAAACATCAGCATAACAGATTATATATATAGGAAACTAAATATTTGTATGTTTTTGTTGTGTATTTCAGAAAATACCAAAATGGTGGGTATGGTACTACTGGATCTGCCCTGTGGCATGGACAGTTTACGGGCTGATCGTGTCACAATATGGTGATCTAACACAGACGATCCAAGGCACCGGGATGACACCCGATCCAATGATTAAAGATTACATTCAAATACATTTCGGGTATGAGCCTGATTTTATGGGTCCAGTAGCTGTGGTTTTGGTTGGATTCACGGTGTTTTTCGCCTTCTTGTACGCTTACTGCATTAGGACACTCAACTTCCAAATGAGGTAGAGAGCTTAGAGTAGTCAGTACATGTATAAACCAAAAAATAAAAATTGTTAACTATTATTTGCCTTCATATACATCTTGAAGAGAAAGTTGTAAATATGAGAATCATGTGAGATTAACTAGCTAGATAAATATTTTTATGTATGGGGAAATATAAAATTATGTGTACATATTTCCCAATATATAGTATGATTTGGTAGTATTGCATTGTGTAATGTGAAATTGTATATTGATTATATAATATATAAATTTCAATTTTGGATCACAAGTTTGTTATTGCTGGTTTGCTACTTTATTGTTTCTTCAATAATAAATTTCAATTTTGGCTCACAAGTTTGTTATTGCTGGTTTGCTACTTGACTTAAAAAACTATCATAAAATATGGCAGTATAAAAAAATTATGAAAAGGTAAAGAAGTTACACCATAGTATTTCTCTATCTTTCTCCCCCTTTATTTTTATTATTCTGGATGGAGTATGTAAAAGTGAGGAATTTATTATGAAAATGAGGGAGTGATACAATTCCAAAAACAAAAAAAAAAAAAAAAAATCACTTCTTTTAGCCAATATTCCCTCTATTCATATTTTTTTGCTCCATTGTAAAAATACGGGTCAAACTTTAAAATCTTTTGAACTATTAAAATATGGGTCAAATTTTAAAACCTCGTGGAATAAACACCACGTGCCTTACCATCTTAACTACCAATAATTTGTTCTTTATTCTTCCATATAAATGTATTTATATGTTGAATACAAAATTGCATCCAAACTCAAAAACAAAGAGAACATAGTATTCTTTATATTCTCTTCAATATTTAGCATTACATTCCAAATTATTAATACTTGAAACACTTTATTAAAAGAAAAAAAAATACTCAAATTAACATCTCGAGACAATGCCCGGGTGATACACCAGTAGAATACTAAAAGGGTCCAAGTTTTTTTATTTTTCTGATTGGTTGTTTTATTTTTATTTTTTTAAAAAAGAAATTTATTTTATTGGTTAATCAGAAGGGTCCAAGTTTTTTAACTAAGGGTCTAAATTTTTTAACACATAATTAATTAAATCTCACCAGAAAAACTATTCTAGACCCCAAAAACAAAGTAAGAAAAAGTTAGACCCCAAACACAATATTTTCCAAGAAGTTAGACCCTTTTGTGGTCTTAACTCGAGTATTTTTCAACCCTTCTTCTCTTTTAAAAACTATTCATTTTCCAATAAAATCATATTATAAAAAATAAATTAAATTATATTGTATATCAATAAATAACTCGTGTATTGCACAGGCTAAAGGCTAGTTATTTATGAAATTGTGAACCATAAAAAAATTCAAAGCTAGAGTTGACTATTGCAAGTTTCCAGACTTTCCACCAATATTACAACATTTGTCGCGAGACTTTAGAAAACGCCATTGAATATCAAAATTCGAAGCTTTTTTTCCAGGTTTTTCCTCACATCCCTTTATCTCTATCGTTCTATCTTTCTTTATCTGATTTTTTCTTTCTTATATTCACATCTTTTTCTGTTTGTTTCATTGTTTAATATTGATTGCTGCTCGCTAATTAGGGCTTAAATTATCTGCATTTATAATTATTCTTTTTCATGCTATGTCGTCTCGATTTAAGTTTTATAATTTCCAATTTTTTGATCTTTTGTGATTGATTTTTTCGATTCTATGATATTTATTTCCTTTTATGAAGAGTTCAATTAGGGTTTATGATCTCATCCTTTTTGAAAAAAAATTGATTATAGATAAATTGATTATTCAATTTAAGATATATTGCTTCGATTTTATGAATTTGTCGGTTCAGTATGCGCATTGGTATATCTCGTTCAATTTTAATCTGTTGCGTTATCTTATGAGCTGTAAATTCAAGCTGTAACAATTTGATTTTTTTTTTTTAATTTTTTTATTTTGGGGTTATTTTCTGACATTGAAGGTTTAAATTGATGATTTTTGGAAGAATCGAAACTTTATAAGTGTATAAAGAAGATTGATAATTGACTTGGGTCTTGGTATTCGTTGGAATTGTCAGTGCTTAATGTAGCAAAAAGGGAGGGGGTTAGGGGGAGGATTTAAGCCATTAAAATTAGGAATTCCTGTTACAAAAACTCGTAATTTAGAGAGGATGGATATTGTACATCTATTCAACTTTAGTTTCATTTGCATGGTATGGGAGATTGGGGGGTAGCTGGACTTCTGCGATGACCGTGAAACCAGAACAGCTGAAATAAATATGGCATTGATAATAGACAAGGGACGGAGAGGTATTAGCCCTGTTAACTTGTTGAAGGTGTCGGCTGACAAACTGGATTGAAGAAAATAGAGGGAAAGGAAGGGATAGATTATCTTTCATTTGGATAACAATTGAGGAAGAGAAGGAATTGGAGGGAAAGAAATGGAGGGGTTAAATTGTAAGAATTTGATCTCTCCAACTACGGAGAAATTTGGAAGGAAATTCATCTTACTTCCCTCGCATCCTATCCCCTTCCCCTTTCTCTATCCAAACACACCGTAAGAGAATGATGGTGGGTTGACGGTTAGTGATTCTTCAATATACTAACATACTTACATTTATGTATGGACTCTGGCAAACACTGTGGAGAATATATGGGGGAGGGGGAAGTCTGCCTTGTTGAATAGAGAGAAAGAAAGTTAGTAATTGTATAGTTGAGCTTTGGAAGGAGACGAGGAGAAATGAAATAAGGGTGAATATTTCAGAAGAGTATTTTTTTTCTTTGCTATATTAGCCATTTATGAGTAATTTGCTTCAGATTATCTTTTGATCTTACCAATTCAAAATTCATTGAAATTTTCATACAGTAATTGCTAAGAGCAATAGAGCTCAGATTTAAATAGGCTGGCCAATTGACTGCTTTATGATTCTTTCTTTTTTAAAGTAATTGTGGAAATTAGCATTCTTTCATGGTTTATAGACAGATGTTTCAATTGTGATTTCAAATCATTTCTTCATTTATGGATTCCCAATCATTGACAACTGCATCGTCAATTTGTCACAGAAAAAAGGGTAGTTCGTGTCAGTGAGAAACCATGGGAATACAGAAGATTGAGACCGGTCACCAAGATACAGTACATGATTTTCAAATGGATTACTATGGAAAACGTATAGCCACAGCATCATCTGACCACACAATCAAGATAATTGGGGTGAGCAACAATTCCCACCAGCACCTTGCTACCCTCAGTGGTCACCAAGGCCCAGTTTGGCAGGTTGCTTGGGCTCATCCTAAGTTTGGGTCGATCCTAGCTTCATGTTCTTATGATGGGAAGGTCATAATCTGGAAGGAAGGTAATCAGAATGAATGGTCACAAGCTCATGTCTTTGATGATCACAAAACCTCAGTTAATTCAATCTCATTGGCGCCTCATGAGCTTGGACTTTGCCTTGCTAGCGGATCATCAGATGGGAATATTATGGTCTATACTATGAGGTCTGATGGTGGTTGGGATTCAAATAAGATAGACCAAGCTCATCCAGTTGGCGTGACCTCTGTTTCTTGGGCACTGTTATGGACTGGGTCAACGGGGTCAACATCGCAAGACAGCCACCAATATTGGTGTATACGAGGCGCGCCAAGAAGAAGCAGCAAGGTGCAGCAGAGCCCAGCAACAAAGGGGAACAGGACAAAGTTAATTAATGGGAAAATAGGAAAGAAAGCAACTTCCTTTAATCATGTTCTTTGTGGGTTTCCATTTTGGTTAATTAAAATGTCACATGTATTAGCTATGCTTTGAGTATAAGTAGTGTAGTAGCATGTTAGACAGATTATGCAGAAATTAGACAAGTTCATTGTGAGAGTTGTGACCTCAAGTCACTGAGAGACTCATAGCCTAAAGTTATGCTTATCACTTGTAATCTGTAATTCGACCCTTAATCAATCAAATACTCGAGCTTTCCCCTTAATTATTGTTTCATTTCATATTAATTGTGCGTGAGAAATCTGGTCTATAACATCTTGGTATCAGAGCAGTACGATTCATGGACGGAAACACGGAGCAGCGGCTTAGTGCCGTGGAGGAGATACTCACCGAGTTGAAAAGTCAGTTGACTTCCATCGAAGACAAACTACAAGTGCAATCCCCGGGTGATAGCCTCACTCGAGTGGTCGCAGCGGCGGTCCAAGCTGCAATGGAGGAAGAACGGAAGAAAATCGAAGGCGCTTTGGAAACCACTCACACCAAACTGGAAATTCGCTTGAACCAATTCCGAGACGACATCAACAATCAGGGGGCCATAGACCGAGCCAAGGTCGCCAAATTGCAGGAAGAAATGAGAGCGGCGAAACAGAGTGCACCACAGCAGTCACTCAGACAACCGGCGCACCACCACGAAGGAGATAATAGCTTGCAACAGGAGGGTGAACGGGTGGCGACACCGGTAGGGGGTAACTCCGAACAGGACTCGCCTCCTAGAGAGGCTGGCGGGTGGCGCGGTGGAAGCGGGTGGAAAGGCGGAGGAGAAGGCGGCGGCGGCGGCGGCCACTGGAGACACCGAAAGCTGGAGATGCCCCTTTTCGAGGGTTCGGATCCGGACAATTGGGCAGCAAGGGCGGAAATGTATTTTGAGTTTTATGGGTTGACTGAGAGGGAGAAAATGGAGGCCGCGGTGGTTGCGATGGATGGACCCGCCCTCAAGTGGTTTCAGTGGGAGCAAAAAAGGCGGCCGTTTTACGGTTGGCCGGATCTCAAGCAACGGACATTGAACGAGTTCAGACCCGCGCACTCCGGCACCCTACATGAACAGTGGCTGGCGGTGTCGCAAGGAGGTGGCACGGTGCTGGAATACCGCCGGCGATTCATTGAGATGGCGGCGCCCTTGGAAGATGTTCCGGAGAGTTTGATGTTGGGGCAGTTCATTAACGGGTTGAGCAAGGTGATTAAGGCGGAGCTTAGGTTGCTTAATCCACCTAATTTAGAGAGAGCTATGGAGATAGCAAGTAGAATTGAGGAACGTAACAGGGTGCAACAGAATAAAGCCCCTGTTGCGAATTGGAAGGGAGGGGCCATTAGTGGGCCTTCAGCAGTTGGTTCGGCCCAAGGAGGATCTAACCTCAATAGGGGTGGGCTAGTCCAAACATACGGACTACCTAATAGCAGTAGCGGGCCACCCAGATCCTGGCCCAAGGCGCCCGAGTCTCAGGGTTCGGTCAACGTGGGCCGACCCAGCCCAGGCCCGGCCCAGAGTTCTACCGGAGGAACCCGACGCCTTACGGACTTCGAGTTGGCGGAGAGGAGGTCGAAAGGTTTGTGCTTCAAGTGCGATGAGAGGTGGGGTGTGGGTCATAGGTGCAAGCGGAAGGAGCTTAGTGTCTTGATCGTTAGTGAGGGAGCGGAGGAGGAGGAGGGCAAAGGCGTCGAGGAGGAGGTGATGGATGAACCGCCGGTGGAGGCGTCCTTATGCTCGGTGGTTGGGCTTTCCAACCCGAAAACAATGAAGCTAAAGGGTTGGGTGAGTGGAAGAGAGGTGGTAGTCATGGTGGATCCGGGGGCGACTCACAACTTTATTTCCGCTAAGGTGGTGGAAGAGGAGGACATTAAGGTGGAACGAGGTGGGGAATTTTTGGTGGCCTTGGGAAATGGTGACACGATCCGTGGAGATGGAGTTTGTAGGAGGGTCAAGGTGGAGTTGAGTGGGGGAGTCACGGTGGAGGAAGATTTCCTCCCACTAGCTTTAGGCAACACGGAGGTAATCTTGGGGGTGCAATGGTTAGAGAAACTAGGTTCGGTGGTCACGAATTGGAAGACGCATGTGATGAAGTTCACGGTGGAGGGGATTCCGGTGACACTTGTGGGCGATCCTGCATTAGAAAAGGCCCAAGTGTCTTTGAAAGCAATGATGAGGGTTTTGTCAAAGGAGAAACAAGGGCTTCTGGTGGAGATTAACAAGCTAGAAAGTGATGGGCCGAGCCCAAACCAGTCAGGCCCACCCGGATTTTTGGAAGGAATATTGGGTCAGTTTAAGGGGGTTTTCAATTTGCCACATGGGCTCCCTCCTCAAAGGGGCCATGAACACTCAATACTCTTGAAGGGTGGTTGTGACCCAATTTCAGTGAGGCCCTATAGGTATCCTCAGGCCCAAAAGGATGAGATTGAAAGAATGATCCAAGAGATGCTTGAGGCAGGGATCATCGTTCCCTCAAGTAGTCCGTTTTCGAGTCCGGTTCTCTTGGTCAAGAAGAAGGATGGCTCGTGGAGGTTTTGCGTGGATTACCGAGCTTTGAACAAGGAAACCGTTCCCGATAAATACCCAATACCCGTGATAGACGAGCTCCTAGATGAATTGCATGGGTCAAAGGTTTTCTCCAAACTCGACTTGAAGTCGGGTTATCACCAAATACGGGTCAAGCCGGAGGACTCTCACAAGACGGCGTTCCGTACTCACGAAGGGCATTACGAATTCTTAGTAATGCCATTTGGGCTTACTAATGCACCGGCCACATTTCAATCACTAATGAATGACGTATTTCGACCATTTTTGAGGAAGTTTGTGTTGGTTTTCTTCGACGACATTCTTGTCTATAGTAAGAGTAAGGAGGAGCACCGTGAGCATCTCAAGTTAGTGTTACAAAAATTGGAGGAGCATAGTTTATATGCAAATTGGAAGAAATGTGAATTTGGTGAGAGTGAAGTGGCGTATTTAGGCCACGTAATTTCGGAGAGGGGAGTAGCTATGGATCAGGAGAAAATCAAGGCGGTTCTTGATTGGGGAATTCCGAGAAACCTCAAGGAACTTCGAGGTTTTTTGGGCCTAACCGGGTATTACCGAAAATTTGTACATCATTATGCACAAATTGCAGAGCCTTTAACCTCCCAATTAAAGAAAGATTCGTTTTGTTGGACTGAGGCAGCAACTCAAGCTTTCAATCGGCTCAAAACGGCCATGACCACCGCCCCTATCCTAGCAATGCCTGATTTTCGAGAAAAGTTTGTGGTTGAAACCGACGCTTCGGGTTTTGGATTAGGGGCCGTGATGATGCAAAAGGGGCGCCCAATCGCGTATTACAGCAAGATTTTAGGGGTCCGAGCTCAAGGAAGGTCGATTTACGAGAAAGAGCTAATGGCTATAGCTCTTGCGGTGACTAAGTGGCGGCATTACTTGTTGGGTAGAACGTTCGTGGTTCGAACGGACCAACAAAGCTTGAGGTTCTTAATACAACAACGCGAGGTGGGGAGTGAGTATCAACGGTGGATTCGAAAATTGGTGGGGTTTGATTTCGAGATCCATTACAAGCCTGGAGCAGCAAATCGCGTTGCTGATGCTCTGTCAAGAAAGGGGAAGCAGGGGAATGAAGAAGATGATGAGTTCTGTAAGATTGGGCTGAGTACGATGATCCACTCACATTGGGTGGATTGGGCCGAATTAGAAAGAGAGCTGGAGAAGGATAAATGGTTGGGTAGCATCGTGGTGGGCCTGAAAGGAGGGAAAGACGGGCCCAAAGGCTTTCACCTTGAGGGAAATCGAGTTTTTTATAAGGGTAGGGTTGTTTTACCCAGTAATTCCAAATTCATTCCTCTTCTCTTGAATGAATATCACAACACAGCCATAGGGGGTCATGATGGGGAGATCAAGACATATCTTCGTCTCTCTTCAGATTGGTTTTGGGCGGGGATGCGGAAGGCCGTCGGGAAATATGTCAGAGAATGTGAGGTCTGTCAACGGAGCAAATCCACCACCAAAAATCCACTTGGGTTGCTTCAGCCACTTCCAATTCCCGAAGCAATTTGGGAAGACATATCAATGGATTTTGTGGAGGGGTTACCGCTGTCACGAGGAATCGACACCGTGCTTGTGGTGGTTGATCGGTTGTCAAAATACAGCCACTTTATTGGGCTCAAACATCCTTTTAACGCTCTTAAGGTGGCTGATTATTTCGTGAAGGAGGTTGTTCGGCTTCATGGTTTTCCGTCTTCCATTGTCTCCGATCGAGATCAAGTGTTCATGAGTACTTTCTGGAAAGAGTTGTTCCGGTTACAAGGAACACACCTCAAGAGAAGTACGGCCTATCACCCCCAAACCGACGGTCAAACGGAGATCGTCAACAAGTGTTTGGAATCTTATCTCCGGTGCTTTATTGCGGAGCAACCTCGCACGTGGGCTAAGTGGTTGCCATGGGCAGAATACTCGTATAATACATCTCCTCACACCTCGACTAAGATGGCTCCATTCAAGATTGTTTATGGGAGAGATCCTCCTAAGTTGTGGCGTTTAGGAGCGAATGAGACGGTGGTTGGCAGCCTCGAGGAAGCATTGAGAGAAAGGGATAGCATTTTAGATGAGCTCCGTATGAATCTTAATCGTGCGCAGAAAATCATGAAGGGGAACGCTGATAAGAGTAGAAGGGAAGAGCAATTCGTGGAAGGGGAATTCGTGTTCCTGAAATTGAGACCGTACCGTCAGAAATCCCTTGCACGGAGGCCGTTTGAGAAATTGGCGGCACGATTTTATGGCCCTTTCGAAGTCTTGGAGAAAATTGGAAGGGTAGCATACAAGCTTCGACTTCCTGATAATTGTAAACTCCACCCTGTATTTCATGTTTCGCAATTGAAGCGTGCTCTAGGTGATCTCACCAGCCAACCCCTCATCCCTCACCACTTGTCTCCGGATTTGGAGATGATAGTCGAACCAGAGGAACTCTTGGCAGTTCGACTGAAGCAACAGGGCACGACTCAAGGTCTGGACGTCCTAATTAAGTGGAAGGACTTGGCTGACTTTGAAGCAACTTGGGAGGAGTATGAAGCTATCCAGCAGCGGTTTCCGTCATTCCACCTTGAGGACAAGGTGAAACTCAAAGGGGGGAGTGATGTTATGGACTGGGTCAACGGGGTCAACATCGCAAGACAGCCACCAATATTGGTGTATACGAGGCGCGCCAAGAAGAAGCAGCAAGGTGCAGCAGAGCCCAGCAACAAAGGGGAACAGGACAAAGTTAATTAATGGGAAAATAGGAAAGAAAGCAACTTCCTTTAATCATGTTCTTTGTGGGTTTCCATTTTGGTTAATTAAAATGTCACATGTATTAGCTATGCTTTGAGTATAAGTAGTGTAGTAGCATGTTAGACAGATTATGCAGAAATTAGACAAGTTCATTGTGAGAGTTGTGACCTCAAGTCACTGAGAGACTCATAGCCTAAAGTTATGCTTATCACTTGTAATCTGTAATTCGACCCTTAATCAATCAAATACTCGAGCTTTCCCCTTAATTATTGTTTCATTTCATATTAATTGTGCGTGAGAAATCTGGTCTATAACAGGCACCCGCCACTGCTCCTGGTGCTCTTGTAGCATCTGGAGTACATGATCCTGTCCAAAAACTCTGTTCAGGAGGTTGTGACAATACGGTGAAGATTTGGAAACTCAATAATGGGATTTGGAAGATGGATTGCTTCCCAGCTCTCCAAATGCACACTGATTGGGTTAGGGACGTTGCTTGGGCACCAAATCTAGGGCTCCCAAAATCCACAATTGCAAGTGCATCACAAGATGGGATGGTGATTATATGGACAGTCGCAAGGGATGGTGATCAGTGGGAGGGCAAGGTCTTGAATGATTTCAAGACCCCAGTCTGGAGGGTGTCGTGGTCCCTAACGGGCAACATCTTGGCTGTTGCAGATGGTAACAACAATGTGACATTATGGAATGAGGCTGTCGATGGGGTTTGGCAAATGGTTTCTACTGTTGATTCTTGAGATGGAATAATTTATTAACTTCTTGGTATGTTCAGAGTATGTTCTCTAGTAACTTTGCGCGGGATTTTAGTTCTTTTTTCTGCTTCTCTCGCTGCTTTTGTCTGTCCTCTTTGAATAACATGATTCTGTTCTATTGGAATATTGTTCACATTCAAGTTCCCGAAAAAGCAAACATGGCATTCATTGGATCTTAATCATCTTATCTTTCTTTTCCCAGGAAAGGCTAAAGGCTTTAATGTCTTATACTGATAATAGAGAGTTTAAATGGTTTAAAAATAATTACTCCCCTTTGCAGTAGAAGTGTTGGAGCTCTAACTAGTAATTTTGGGAAATCTGCTGTGTAGAAAAGTGCGCTATGAAGTGGAACAAATGGTTTTTTTCTTTTATTTACGTCAAGGCTGAATAATGTATGTAAATCAGAGTTATACTGAGTTTTGAATTTCCCTTGACAGTTCTTCTAGATTCAAGTTGATTTTTAGCCTCTTTCCATCCACCAATACTGTAAATGCTTGCAAGATTAGATTGTGGACTTGTGTTCAGTATTTGATGCTTTTAGGTTGAAGTTTTATCTATTATTGTCTCCGGTGAAGAGGTCGAATAGGGTAGATGTAAATCTTTGGGGTAGGTTGTTTCAACTTTGGGTAGAGTAGGGTAGATGTAAATCTTTGGGTAGGTTGTTTAAACTTTGGGTAGAATACTCTAAACCATTTCTGGTATAGTTCTAAAACATGAAGCTAGGCATGAATTAATTACTGTCTTAGTGACATTCCTCCAGTGTATAAATAGATGTTTTCTCAACAATCAAACATTCAAACCTGAGCAGATTAAACAGCTTCCAAAATCCCGATAATGTTGACATGTTCTTGAACAGATGATCCCTAAATTCAAAGATTTCAAAATGCCTGAACTCTTGAATCTAGTCGACTCTTTAGTTCAGTTGAAAGATTGTGACTCACATTTTTTTTTTTTTTTTTTTTTTTTTTTTTTTGTGAGAACAAGGTAAACATGATTTATAACATGAAAATTCAGATATCAAATTGCCCACTTTCCTGAAGTTTTTTTTTTCTTTATTTATTTATTTTTTTATTTTTTTATTTTTTTATTTTTAAGGATGAAGTAGATTAATTATGCACCATAATTACTTTAGTGCTTGTTTACATTAATGACAAAATTTTCATCCTTTTTTCTGATTCCATGTTGAAGGAGTGCATTTGAATAAAGACATCTACCCTACAAATAGGGGCAGAACCTTTATAGTGATTGTGGGGTTGATATCAACTCCATTTTACTTTATATTCCTTCCGTGATTTTTAAGTGAAACGTTTTGGCTGTATTATCCATCTAATCCATTTTGACTAATCCTTTTTGACTAATTTTAATAATTTATCCATAAGAAAAACATAGTCTTGTCATTTTGTGGGTGCTTGTTAGAATCATATTAATATATAGTTTATTTATATTCAATTGTTATAATCATTAAGGGTCTGTTCTCTTTAGATTATTTTTAGTCCAGTTCAGTTTCTAATTTCCTTCTTTCATAAAATATTCAGTTCTGTTCAGTTCCAATCAATTCAGTTAAGTTCAGCTCAGTTCAGTAAATTAGAATAGACCCTAAGTACTTATCAAATTAACTACATTATTGGTCAAATCTTTACATTGACATACATTATTAAATAAAGTGTTGGAAAAATGAAAAAGCTTGTAACTTGGTAAAAGAAACAATTGTAGTTGGGTAGCCATTATATTTCAAAACAATACTTATAAAGTTATGTTCTGTTCAATTTGTTTTTGTTAAATTAAAGTTATTTTAACCAATAATATTGCAGATTTTTTGTTACTTCGTATTTGTTTGTTAGAGTTACTTATTACGGAGTACTAATCAAAATATAATTTAACTAAATTAAAATTACTTTTAATACTCTCCATGATATATATGGGTAGTCAGGTGGCACAACAACCCCAGAAAGTCCACAAACCTGGAGTAGGGTCTAGGCTTGTAGCACTGCCAAATTAAAAATAGAAAATAATAAAATACTCTGTAAAATGGAAAATGCGAAGCGTGATCGACTCGCAGCGTCTGGGTTGAATTAATTATGTGGTCTGTCTGGTAGCTAGATTCGACACGCTTCAATGACGTGTTGCATTCCGCTTTTTGTTCAAATCCAAAGGCAAAGCTAAAGGGAGGACATTTCGGTCATTTTATTCTCTTCTTCACTTTTTAGCCTTGGTTTTGTCCGTCAGCTACATGCCTGCTTGGAGAAACAAGGGGTTTCCAGTTTCCACCATCCTTTTCCTGCCAAATTAAACTTGAATGGGAATTTTTATTTTTTATTTTTTTATTTTTTTTTTAACTGAATGGGAAACTTAAAATTAAACAATAGGTACTTCATCCAATTCTAAAAATTTACGCCGTCTATCCCTAAATAATATCCGAAGCAATTCATTCACAGCAACTTTTTGGTGCAGCAGGTCACACCATGCGCAGGGGTTACCCGAGTTTTTTGTTAAGGGTTATTTGAGTTTTTCAATCAAGGGTTATTTGAGTTACTCGGTCAAGGGTTACTTGAGGGGTTCGGACAGGGGTTACTCGAGAGGTTCACTCGGTTAAGGGTTACTCAATTAGGGGTTACTCGAGTTTCTCGGTTAGGCCGCATACAAAAAAATGTGAGTCGAGTAACCCCTGACCGAGAAATTCTAGTAACCCCGAAAACTCGAGTAACCCCTGACTGAGAAACTCAGGTATCTCCTGACCGAGAAACTCAAGTAACCCCGAAAACTCGAGTAACTCCTGACCGAGAAATTCAAGTAACCCGAAAACTCAAGTAACCCCTGATTAAGAAACTCGAGTAAACCCTGTCGCACGGTACAACAAGCCGCGTATAAAAATTTGTGAATCATTAATTAAAAATGTTGTATGCAATATGTACAAGTATATATTTTTTCCACTCCGTGTTGTTTAATAGTCATCACAATACTTTTAACGGAGTATTATATTTATTAATGCATAAATTCAACCAATAAATAAATAATTACTCCCTCCGTCCCGTAATACTTGGGACGTTGGGAGTGGATACGTTGTTTAAGAAAATTACAAGTGGGCATATTTAAAATGGCAAAAGCTAATTGGATGAAATTGAGTAATGTTATATGTAGCCCTTAAGACTATGTATAAGCATTAAATATAGTTAAGGCTATGTATAATAAAATAAGGGTCATGTTATTATTGTTATATGTAGCCCTTAAGGCTATGTATAAGCATTAAATATACTTCCTAAAATGGAATTAAGTTGGGAATTCATGACAAAATCATGCATATATCGGTGTAATTATTGTTAATCTATTCTCGTTATTTCCTTTTTTAACTTCTTATACATAGGGCTATATTTATAATTTTCCTTAAAATATTTGTTTTTTTTTTTTTGTATAAAAGATTCTCTTTTGTATTTTTATACTTCCTTTGTTTTTTTAATTGACACATTTCTATTATCACGCTTGCCAACGCAAGTTTTCAACACTTAATAACTCTTATTATCAACATTGTACAATTATAAAAAGTGGATATTAATAAATTGTACATCGAGACAATTCAAATAAGATCTCACGTGACTATATTTTATGGTATCTATAAATCACAAACGTGAGTCAAAGTGTAGTGTGTGAATAGTGTAAAGTCAAACGGTGTCAACTAAAAAAAACGAAGGAAGTATTACAAGTGGGGTGGGAGTAGGTTAGGTTAAAGAGAGAAAATGTGGGAAAAGTGTTTTACTTAGTGGTCTCCTTGAGAGTGAGGGATAGCTCAAGTGGTTAGAACTTCCTATTCGGTTTCAAAAGATTCTGGGATCAATTCTCACCTCCGCCCTAAGTTGCACTCTAAACACCAAAAAAAAATTAGTGGTCTCATTACCTTTTTTGACATTATTACTTTTTTTTTTTAAAAAAAAAAAAAAAAAAGTTGTCATCTTTTTTCCTTTACTTTTTTGTACTTCTAACATTAATTTCTAACAATTTCTCTTTTTATTTTTTCAATTATTCTTAACTACTTTGTCTGTATCTCTATCTCTCTCTCTCACCTCACATGCACATATGTACTTTTAATCATTAGTTTTAAAGAATTTACAACTTTCTTAATTCTCGCGCATAAACCAAAAGATACTTTGTATTAGGGGACCGAGGGAGTATAACATAATCATTACTCTATATTATATTTTCTCACTTATATACGAAGTATCACATAAGATAATCCGCATAAAGTTTGTAAGACTCTGTTTTTGTTCACCTTATTCACTTGTTTTAGAAAAAAATGTTTTTAAAAAACAAGTTGATAATTGTATGAATATGAGTTACTCAAGTTTAACTTATGACTAAAATAACCTTTAATAATTTCAAATAAATGAAAGTCAGGTGAATAGAGCACAATCTGTATAACGTTAAAAGTCAAACTTTTTTAATTGTATAACTTGAATTCTAAAGACATTATGATGGTATTAACTGTGGTAGGGTGCGAGCTGAGGGGCGCTAATAGGAAAGTAGTGATCGGAGGGTGATTTGTTGAAGGTTTAAAGATGGAAAACGACTCTAATGGGATTTACATAGCAATGAAAATGGTGGGCTACAAGTAACAGCCATTACAACTTACAAGGAGCTGATGTTGGGCCGGAGATAAGGGTGGGCCACAACCAAGGAGGTAGTGGCAGTAATGGTGGATGATGAATTTGATTGTTGACCGTTGAGTAGGGATTTGAAAGGGGAGTAACAATCAAATAACTTTAACATATACTGATTCAATACTTATATTACTACTTGTTCTGTCCCTCATTATACAGTTATACTCTCTCTGTTTTCTTTAGATGTACTCATTTTCTTTATTACACTTTTCAAAACACTACTTTTATCGTCAATATCTCTAATTTCGCATTATAAAATATTATAAATAGTTACTTTTTGAAAACTACATATCAAAACAATTTTAATATGATCCGCCATCACTCTTTGCATGTTGGTGAGAATTCGTGGTCAAACTTTAAACTCTAGTAGACATTAAACTCTTTAAACCAAAACTACATTGAATGGGTTATGAGTACATCAAGAGCATATGTATTAAGGAAAATGATTTATTCAACCTGCATAGTAGGGTTAGACTTAAGGCACCAAAAGAGGAAATCTATATATATATATATATATATATATATATATATATATATATATAGTAATATATTAAAAGGTATTTCGAAAACCATTCATGTGCCACGTAGACCTCCTCACTACGCCACGCCATCCACTCGATTACTTATTACGCCACGTGACTCTCACATCCATGTGCTTCTCATTGCATGTCATAAACTTGTAATAAAAAAGTTCTCTATAAAATTTGAACATGCAACCTCTAATTCTAAAATTGAGTATCTTACCACCAAGTTATGTGATATTTATGTTATTTTTTAAACACAAAATATTTATATCTAGTGAACAACAATATGAATAACAAATTTAATTACAACAAAAATTGAATCATAAATTAAATGTAAATTAATGATCAAGCCCTATATAAATATATAATGACCCGCGACATCGCCCAAACCCAAATACTTGTTAATATTCAAAAGTATGATTTATGGCATATTAGCAGGGAAGCACACCCCCAAATCCTCTCCTCTAGGCATGCCACGTAAGCTATCATATTAGCCAACTTAAAAGGAAAACTTTGACAATCACTCACACATAAGGAGCGAAGAGGAAAGAAAATACATTCTTTCAAAAAAAAAAAAAAAAAGAGAAAATACTTAAAACTCATGCTGATGTAAAATTTTTGAGTAAAGGCCTGTTCACATTTACTGAACTGAACTGATTGGAGCCGAACTGAACTGATTAGAGCTGAATTGAACTGAGCTGAAATGAATATTTTATGAGAGAGGGAAATTAGGAGCTGAACTGAAATGAACTGAGCTGATTGGAGCCGAACTGAACTGAACTGATTAGAGCTGAACTGAATTGAGCTGAAATGAATATTTTATGAGAGAGGGAAATTAGGAGCTGAACTGAACTATATTGATTGGAGCTGAATTGAACTGAACTGATTGGAGCTGAATTGAACTGAACTGAATTGAAATTAAGTTGAAGTGAATAGGCCCTAATAACACCTTTAATTATCGTAAATATAAATTATAATTATTCAATATTAATTATCTAATCATTGAGACAATTCTAATAAGTATCCACAAGACTACATTTTTTATGTACAATTCACAAATATTGGTCAAAATATGTTTAGTGAATAGTGCCAAAATTTCTAATAGGGCACTTAAATAAAACGAAGGGACTATTCTAATATAATAAATCATGGTTGAAATTAACTTCCATAAATATTCAACCCATAAGGTAATAGGCTTTTTCCATTCTAATAACCGATACAATAATAATGGATACAAAATACTTAGCAAAATTAACAAAAAAAAAAAAAAAAAAAAAAAAAGACAATGTTGCTAACGAACGTCCCTGGGGCATTAGATAAACATTTCAAAAATTTTCTAAAGTGATCTTAATTTAGAAATGCATGTTAAAATTATGCGTCGATCGATGTAATTAATATTTATTTTAATTTATTTTGGCTTATCCAACGTTCCAGGAGCGTTTGTTAGCTTTTGCCAAAACATTAAAAAAGGAAAAAAAAAAGGTGAAATTTTTTGACTTCAAACATGCATCCGTCAATCCAATAATTTAACTTAATAATGACATAATGTTATGGAGTTAAAATTCCGTGAATTAGCACGAGGCACACTTTAGTATTAAGTTAAATCAAACATTAATAAAAAAAATAAAAAATAAAAAAAAAAACAAAAAAAAAACAGTGATTTTGTGATATTCAAAAATTAATTTTCTAAATGAGTGAATGACAAATACAAGTAATTTAAATTAAGTACGTGCGTGGTCATACAATTTAGGCCTCAAAGTAGCTGATCTACTATAAGAATAGTCGATCAATGCACAAACCATATTTGATATCCTTAATTGGGCTAATGAAAGTAGTTGAGACTTGAGATCGATGTACTAGTAGTAATTGCGTATTAGCTAGCGTGTAGCAACTAGCTACAATGTCTTAATTCTAATACCTTCCCCAGATATAACCTTGTTATTGGGCAATGATTCCTCATAAAATGCATCTACCATTCTACCCTTTGTTATTTTTGTGGTATTGGACTTGAAAATTACGAGGATATATGGTTCATCCATGCATTACTCTAAGACGTAATCTCCCCAACTTATTAAGTACCAATGTACCATAATTGTGTTTTACTTTTGACCCCCTCTCCAGTCTCGACCTCTTGTTCTTCCTTCCTTTTATAGATTGTACATTTGACTACCACGTACACTGTGATCTTTTGAGGTTTTGGACAAGTAGAACAGAATAGAGCAAATTTCAACAGAGCAGAACAAATTTTATCTAGTAGAGCAAAGCAAATTGAGTTAGTAGAGCAGAGCTCACTATAGCAAAGTAGATTTCAGTAGATTAGAGCAGAGTAAAACAACTCAAAAAAATAAGGCCTTACACTATTCGATCTTTAATTATTTCCATTTTAGGCCGTGTTGTTTTAAGTTACTGGCGGAGCAGAATATAGCAAAATAGAGCGGATTTCAGCAAAGGTTTCACAAACTACTAAGGAGAGTAGAATAGCTCAAAAGAACCAGGCCTTACTACTTTACTAGCACATCGTGTCACTGGCTACACATAAAACTTAAATGACTATTGAACTTAAACCCAAATTTTGTTAGTCATACAACACTCCACGTGTGCTAATTACCCAACTAAACCTAAAAAATCATTTAAGCCATTCGTTCATCTCACTGATTTTCTGACAACTACTACTCCTTATAAAACCCTTTTCTTTTGGGACCCACATTATTATTATGATCTCCAATTTCATGGCAATTTCGTAATTACATCACTGTATCAACTCCATATATTTAACAGCAGATCACAACTCACATTTTTTCCCTCTCTTCTCTCTTTCTCTCTCCAATTTTCTGCAATTTTGTGAAGATCTGCGAGCAGAGAAAGAAGAAGAAAGAGGAGTAGTATTAGGAGAAAATCAAGCCTTTTTCTCTCTCCTCTTTCACCAATTGTACTTAAAAAAAAGGCTTAATTTTTCAATTTCTCCATTGAAGATGATCTCTCTTCACAGAGCCAATTTCTTGGTAATCTATCATAAACCCCTTTCATAAATCTCAATTTTAATCAAAACCCATTTCATGAATCTCAATTTTAATAAAAACCCATTTCATAAATCTCAATTTCAACAAATACCCATTTCTTCAATTTCGGATCCGGGTCATTGAATTAACTTTTTTTTTGGTTATTTTGGCAGAGTAACAAACCAGGGGTACCCGGGCAATCAACCGGGTTGACCCGGTTTCAGAATCGAGGTCCGGCGGTGGTTCGGGTTGCGGTAGGCCCATCAAAAGGTCGATCAGGGGAAAACGGCACCGTTTTGACGGAGGAGGTGAAAGAAGGAGCTTCTTCTGCAATTGATTTGAATGATAAATCGACGGTCAGTGGTGGTGGTGTGGAAGACGTGTACGGTGAGGATTCTGCCACGGAGGACCAGCTTGTTACTCCTTGGTCTCTTTCCGTTGCTAGGTAAGAAAAAGTACCTAAAAAACAAATCGATAATATCTATGCTTTGTTTGATTTCTTCCTTTTATTGTTTAAAAATATTTATGACTACGTATTTGTTTGTAATTATTTAGTCATACACGTTTTTTCTTTTTTTGTTGTTTGTTTCGGTCAAAATTATGGTTTAGTCATTTTATGATGTTTGATATATTGTCCATATATGCTATGGTGTATCTAATTATTGTATATGGAGGAGTATTACTTTTGTAATTTTATAATCGTTTTTTGCATTAATGTTATGATATGGATCTTTTTTTTTTTTTTTTTTAATTATTTTGGTTAGATTCTTAGATTTAGCTCGATTATGGTGGATAAAAAGAGAAAGAACAAGAAAGTGCTACACTTGTGAGGAGTATCATTTCTAAATTAAGGTGTTGAGGATTTGATTCTTGTATTGCGCTACTTTGTTTAAAAAAGTGGAGAGAGCAAGTCTTGTGTATGCTACTGTAGTATTGATGAAAATTTACTCGTTGAAGTTGCCTAAATGAGAGGGAACAAGGAGGGTCTGGAGAGGTGGATAATAGTTAGGACTAAATATTTTTGAAAGACACGAGCGATCTTGCTTGTGCTTCCCTTACACTTGTTTAATGGGACAAGTAATGGTATTTGATTTGTAATAAGAATTGGATTCGTTTTGTGAGTTAAAAGTTCTGCGAGAGTGCAAGTACTATGTAATTTGTTATGGAATGTGGAAATTTGGGAATCTTCAATTGGAAAGGAATCTTCCAGGCAAAAAAGGGGTATTGAGTGATGAATAGCCTTAAGGTTGGCGGGGAGAGATGGCCTAACTTACTAACTGTTCTTTAAAGTCTGTATGATATAACAATCACAGAGACAGTAATGTTGACATCTTAAAAAGACATTTCTACTGTGTTTGAGAACTACTTTTTTGTGGATTATTATTACTACTATTTTGTTTCAAAATTTAATTTGGGAGAATCGAAATTAAATAATAAATTTGATGTAAGACGGAGACCCGAGGGTGCACCGGTGCGAAGAGTGGAAGAGTGGGACCATGGAGGGATTAAACGAGGAAGAGGGAGACCAAAGATGACTTGGTTGGAAGGAGTGAGGAAGGATATGAAGTGCATGGATTTACGTGAGGATGAAGTTTTGGATCGTAAGGGATGGAGGAGAAAGATTTATGTTGATGACTACACGGAATAATCAAATTTGGTTCATGTTAGCCGACCCCACTTTTGGGATTAAGGCTTTGATTGATTGATTGATTGATTGAATGTTAGCTTATTTTATTTAATTATTCATTTACACCTTTTGTGACTCAAAGTTGAAGACGAGGATTAGAAAATGATGTCGGTATAAGGGTTGAATGTGACTTTGTAAATAAAAGGTTAGAACTGGGTTGATATGGGGATTAAAGAGTCATAAGCTATGGCTGCTATGTGACTCTGACTCTTCGTTTCACCTCAAGTACTCGTATTAGACCCTTGACACTTAGGACGTGGGTAGGCCTGTGTCGGACATGGGTTCCTGAGTCTAACTAACATAGGTCATAAGTTTGTTGTCAAAGAATCCAATTTGCCCTTGATAGATTTAATGAACTAATGGGTGTAAAGATACTTAGGGCTTCAAAACTTGTGTTATGCTGCTGCTGTAGGCTACACATTTGTGACTATTGTAAGTATATATTGTACATGCGCATTTGTCATGGGGATCTGGTTTTTGGATTATATATAATAATCCTTATTATTGATCTTCGCTGCAGTGGTTATTCACTGTTGAGGGATCCTCACCACAACAAAGGGCTTGCTTTTACAGAGAAGGAAAGAGATGCTCACTACTTACAGGGTCTTCTTCCCCCAGCCGTTGTTCCTCAACAGGTTCAGGTAATATTTCAAATGCAACTCCAGTGATTATTTCTTTTAGTTTCAAGTAGATAGCTTCACGTATTTTTTGGAAGTAATCAACATTTGTGATGGTTTTTAACAATTTGTAGGTGAAGAAAATGATGAATAATATCCGTCAATATCAAGTGCCATTGCAAAAGTACATGGCAATGATGGATCTTCAGGTATATCTTATGGAATGACTAATAAGGAGTGAACATTTCATTACTCCCATCATTTTTCTTATTACTCGTATTTATATTTAATTATATGAAGACATGAGAGAAGCAATTGATTTTATGATAAAATGATGTTTCATCTAGTGCATATAAGCAGATTGCTTGATAACGATTTAGTATGAATATCCCTCGTGTATGATTTGTTATTTATGCTTCAATAAGATGAGATTCGGTCAATTTCACTCAACAAACCACTGAAATTAATGAACAGGATAATGAAATGGTTGATACAAGTATAATTTAATGATATCTGCATTCTCTGCCTTTTGCAGGAAAGGAACGAAAGGCTTTTCTACAGGCTTCTTATTGAGAATGTTGAAGAGTTACTCCCAGTGGTCTACACCCCAACTGTTGGCGAAGCCTGCCAAAAGTATGGGAGCATCTTCAGGCAACCTCAGGGTCTCTTTATTAGTTTGAAGGAAAAGTATGTCTGTACCTTGAATTATATTTTATCCTTTAAGTTAAGTCCTTTTGCAGCATTTAGTTGACAGTTGAGTGTGATTTGTACAGGGGAAGAGTCCTAGAAGTGCTGAAGAACTGGCCGGAGAGGCACATCCAAGTTATTGTTGTTACCGATGGTGAGCGGATTTTAGGTCTTGGAGATCTTGGTTGCCAAGTAAGTTATCTGTATCTTTGTTTTACTTTTTTAAATTTTGTTTTATATCCATATAGTTTTACTTTATTATGGGTTGTGCGCATTCTCTTCACAGTTGATGAGCTTTACTGTAGTTATGAAGATGACTAATTGTAATGGGCTATATCTTTTCAGGGAATGGGAATACCAGTTGGAAAGCTTGCTCTATATACTGCTCTTGGTGGAATTCGTCCATCATCAGTATGTGCTTGCCTGTTCATGCACGGGCCCCATTTTGTTTATTCTGTTTTCTGTTTCTTGGTGAATAGCAGAAATTTCTGAAATGCAAAAATTTATTAGTGGAAGGGAAGAATATATATTGCTTTTCACTAGCACTGTTCTCTTCAGTTCAATTTTAGTTTAGCTTAGCTCCAATCAGTTCAGTTCAGTTCCTAATTTCCTTCTCTCATAAAATATTCTATTCAATTCAGTTCAGCTCAGTTCAGTAAATCAAAACAGGCCCTTAAATAGCTGTTTAAAATTCTGATTTTACTGATTTTTTTTTTTTTTTTTTTTTTTTTTTTAATGTGGTTTGGGTGGTTCCATGAAGGCCATTTCGCCTTTGTTTTGTAGCTTGGTACTTTTTTGACCTTTATAATTCTTGTTCGTGCACGTGGTTTATGTGCTTGCCTAGTGTCCTTGCCTATAAGCATACAAGTTGCTACTGCCCTTTTGAGTGCTTCTTTATGCCCGTAGTAACTACATATCAACGCGCTATGGTTTCCTGACTTATTGTGTCTTAGAATGTGATGTTTGATGATGTATATAAGGAGCTCAATCAGGTCAAACTTGAATGCAATTTCCTTTTTTTGGGTACATATAAATGTGCAAAGAGAATAGAAAGCTGATATAACAATGCACTTTTTCAGTGCCTGCCCGTCACTATTGATGTGGGAACAAACAACGAGGCATTGTTGAAAGATGAGTTCTACATTGGACTTCGGCAAAAGAGAGCGACTGGACAGGTGTTTGATTGCTACTCTACAATATGGAGACGATTTATTTAGTCTGAGTTCTACAAGATACCAAGTCTATTTATTTGTTGTTGCAGGAGTATGCTGAACTCATGCATGAATTCATGACTGCTGTGAAGCAAATTTATGGAGAGAAGGTTCTTGTTCAGGTGATATTATAAGAACTTAGTAAATATATTTTTGGCTTAAATAATTCTGTATTTGTTATTGCCATATCCGTACATCTTTCCTCCATTAATCCTATGCTTAAATTTGTGCAGTTTGAAGACTTTGCTAACCACAATGCATTCGATCTACTTGCAAAATATGGTAGCACCCACCTTGTCTTCAATGATGACATCCAGGTAATCTCAAGTCAGTAATGTCATTAGCTTATCCTTGAGTCCATTTTAACTCTGTCTCTTATCTGCTGTAGGGTACTGCCTCTGTTGTCCTTTCTGGACTTCTTTCAGCACAAAAATTGGTGGGGAAATCATTAGCCGACCAGACTTACTTATTCCTTGGAGCTGGAGAGGTACATTATAATTGCACATTGTTTAAATTGATGGTATACCTATTGATCTTGAAATTATGTCTAGGGCTAGCTGTAAAATTGGAAGGAGCCATTCCATGGTTTTCAGCACAAAAAGTTTCCAAATTTGGATCTCCCATGATTTTTTTTCTTATCAGCCATTTTCTGGCCATTTTTATTTTCTGCTATTTTTTCTCACCTAAAAGCAAATCAGTGTATAGAAATCGGCTTTATTATTTTGAAATATTTTCTAGCTTTCTTCCTTTAACATTTCTGGTAGTTTGGCAAGAATAATTACATACTCTTGTATTTCCTTTCTTCTTTGCTCAAATGTTTCTTGTTTCATAATCCAGGCTGGCACAGGTATAGCGGAGCTCATAGCTCTTGAAATTTCAAAACAGGTTAGAGCACAATTCATTTGTTGATAGATATAGCTCTTATTGGTTTTTTTCATTGTATTATATTGAATCAATGTACGCTGCTTATTAATGCAGACCAATACACCTGTGGAGGAGGCTCGTAAGAATATCTGGCTTGTGGACTCCAAGGTTAGAAAAAAACATAGAACATACTGTACTTAATCAATTCTGTTGAATTTTTGTCTTCTTCCGTTTATCTAATACTCTAATGCATGGTATATTACAGGGACTGATAGTCAATGGTCGCAAAGAATCACTGCAACATTTTAAGAAGCCCTGGGCTCATGAGCATGAACCTGTGACAGGACTCCTCAATGCTGTTAAGGTAACTTTCTTCCTGTCCTCTCCATTCCTAATTGCCTTTTATGTATGTTCAATAGTATGCATTAAATTCTTTTTCCATTTCCCATCCTTTTATGTAGACCTTGAAGCCCACTGTCTTGATTGGGTCATCGGGAGTTGGAAGGACATTCACCAAGGATGTGGTTGAGGCAATGGCTACATTTAATGAGGTACTGTTTTACATCATTGTTTTGTTATCTCCCTTCAGCCCCTTCTCCCTTTCGTGTCCTTGCTCTTTTTATGGAAAGTAATTGCTTTGGAGAAAACAGCTAAATTTTTCATGTGACTTTCATGCAGAGACCTATCATTCTTGCATTGTCTAATCCAACTTCACAATCAGAGTGCACAGCTGAGGAGGCTTATACATGGAGTAAGGTAAATAATTAACAAATGCAAAGTTTTTCTTCTTTTATGTTGATTCTTCCCCTTCATCTCATTTGAAATGTGCTCTTTTGTTTTTTTGGTAAGTACTTGGAGATTGAAAAATTGTATGTTCTACATTCTATATTGTTTATGCCTCTGGAAATATATAAATAACTTGTACTATTGTTCATTTGTTCTGCAACTTTCAGGGCCGTGCAATTTTTGCAAGTGGAAGTCCATTTGATTCTGTCGAATATGGAGGGAGAACTTTTACATCTGGACAGGTCTTTACTCTAGTGACTAAATAACATTGTAAACCCTCATTTTAAAATATGGCCAAGGTTAATTTTGTTAACTTTTTTCTCCAGGCAAATAATGCTTACATCTTCCCTGGATTTGGTCTTGGCTTGATAATCTCTGGTGCTATCCGTGTTCATGATGACATGCTCTTAGCAGCTTGTAAGTGTTATCATTTTGTATTACTGATTTTCTCAGCTATGTGAAAAGATATTCCCACCGTAATTAGTATGACAACTAGATAGGAGGGGAATAGGATGTCAAGTGATCTAGGATTCTAGGTATGGTGGTGCACTGGTGTGGTTTATATTTTGGATAAATAGTTGGGTTTTAGTTCAAGACATAGGCGAAAACCACTCTTTGTCGAGCCATCTAATGGTGGTTAAATTGGTGCTTTTAGCTAACTTATCTTTAAGGATAAATAATGTTAGGAGAAGTAGATATAGATCAGAGTATAAGTAGGTGCAGATTTGGTACCCACAAAAATTTGGTGCAACCTGTGTTGATGGGAGTGTGGTTTTGGAACCGTATCCCGTAAACCAAATTCGTTCACTCTGGTATACCATGTGAGGCTGCAACCTAGATCAATATTCTTATGAACAACATAATTGGAGGGTTTTTTTTGCTTGTTATCAAATTTTCATTTTGTTTCTGGGTGCACCCGATTTGCTATGGATAGCGCTTTGTTGTAGATGCATTGATGGCGATATGATTTATAGAGTTAGTACCCATTGCCACTTGAGCGGAGAGGAGTGATGGAGCATGTTGTGATTTCTTCCAATATAAAAGAGCAAATTTTATGGGACTATACTTGGGCAACTTTGTTAATACACATCATAATGTTTACCCTATTAAAACATCAGAGTAAGGGGTTGCAGCTGCAAGCTGTAAAGCATAATTGCATTTTTTAGATAGATGAGTGATATGATTCATATGAATATGTATAATTGCAATGATTGAGAATTTAGATGGGAGGGAATCAGTTACATGTTTACAACATGTTCATCGTTGAGGAGTGGACTTCCTAGAATTAGGGAATTTTGGAATATAAGAGATCTAAATTGAAGTTTGGGAGACCAAGGATCATAAGGATTGAGAATTTGAGAGCAATAAAAGAAATCTTTAGGGCCTCATATACATCTGAAATAGTATATATGATTATAATTTTGGACAGAGAGTAGTTACGGAGTATTTTTTAAGCTGAGGTCATTTATTGTTCATGTCCTTGCTTATGATACTTTGTTTGTGATGCAGCGGAAGCTCTTGCAGCCCAGGTAACCGAGGAGCATTTTGCTAAGGGTCTTTTGTACCCTCCATTTAGGGACATCAGAAAAATATCAGCCCATATTGCAGCCAAGGTGGCAACTAAAGCATTTGAGCTGGGTGAGTTTCTCTTTGTGCTGAAAATCTATAATTGTAATGCTTGATTTATGGAGTTGTATAACTTTATATAACCCATCTTTGATAACTTTCAGGTCTCGCAACAAGGCTACCGCAACCAGAGAATTTAGTGAAGTATGCTGAGAGCTGCATGTACAGCCCTGCCTACAGAAGCTATAGGTGATCTTTTCTTGAGCAGTTTATGGAATCCTTTCCCCCTCTTGTTGTTTGTTGAAGTTCATAAATTAGTTTATCGTATGGATTTGTCTGTCACATGTAATGTTTGTATTAGACACTTCAACTTTGAAAAAAAAAGAGGAAAAAAAGAGGAAAAGTATGATAGAGGTGTATGTGTTTACACCTCACTTCTCAAAGACTCTAAAAGTAGATTAGAAGCTAGAATAATTCAGAGAAGTACCGATGATGATGATGATGAAAAGAGCTACAATATATGAAGTCGAACTCTTAACTAGGATATTTGTATGCAGAAAAAGAGGGTGGTTGGGGGGGGGGGGGGGGGGGGGGGGAGGGGGGGAAGGGTGGCGAGTGGGATGCTATCAGAGTAGTACATTCTTTTGTGTAATCAGTTAACTAGTGTTATTCCATGAATTCTTAAGATTAATGTATAACTTTATGGAGTTTAAGTGTGTAGAACCGTACTAGTATCACATTTCTTGATTGATAATGTCGCTGAAACTGGTTCATAAATAGTCTGAATAAACCTCCTAGTTTTTGGTGGGGATAAAAAGGTCGAGGGTAGATATCTCCCTGGTTATTGCCCTTTTCCCTAGCTTCGCTTCATGAGTTCTAATCTATTTTAGCACCTTTGGGTTCAGAATCACCTTTAACAATTTACGAGTACCTACATTTTGCAATCAACACCATCTCGAATCCTTATTAAAGCCACAACTAGGGGCACAATCAAATCTTTTGAAACCCGAGTATCCGAATTACACTTAATATCACTCTGCTAATCAACAAAAACTAGATTATCTCTAGTTTGGAACATAAATACTCAAAATATTTACCAAAATCAGAGATCTAACATTGCATGAAACATTCCCTTACAAACCTAAGTACATTTAGCATTCTGTATTTCTGTTGTATCACAAAATATAATACTAAATTATACGAAGTACTTGTGTATACGATAAAGTCGAGTTGAATCACGCATGATCTTGCGGATTTACGTTACATTCTGTAACTCTAGTTTAAAACCCATTTTATTTCTTTGAAATTATTTTATTAGTTTGTTTTCCTCTTTAATGATTAAAAACAAGTTCATACAGTGAACTAGCTCTCATCTTCGTGTTCAGAAGGCTTCTTATCATCGTTGCGCCCCAATTATCCATTTAATTTATTTTAATTAAGAACATTTTACCTTAATCATCTTACATGGATGGTTCTCCGAAAGTTAGTTTTGTTTAAGCAATTTCTAAGGAAATCGTACTTTTCCTCTTGCCAAATCTACACGCGACTGTATTTATAATAATTATTGAATATATCAGCAACTTCTAATAGTACCTATATAGGCTATAATAGTGACATTAGGATTAAAGTAATGAGATAAAGTTCTTGATTCAAATCCTATCTATAACACTATATTAGGAACATGTTGCCTAGAATAACAATAATGGAATTCTTTTGTGCTCATCCCTTGATCTTGAATGTAAGCCACGTGACTTTATCTATAATAATAGATTAATAATGTAAAACATTCATTTTCAGAATTAATACCAGGAACACTATAAAGTATTCCTCATCTCCCCCGGAATTTATTGACATATTGTCTAAAGTCTTCATAATTAAGGAAGGCATGATTTTACATAATGCTTTTTTTTTTTTTTTTTTAGTGGGTAGAAAATTATATTTGTTTTCATCACCACTTAAATTGATGGTACTCCGAGTTGTAACTTTCTTGTTTTCATGCTTCTCAAACATAAATTTAATCATTAAATATCTTGATATATCAACAAGGGAGATGCATCAAAAAAAAAAAAAAAGCTTATTCTGTTCAACTAAAATTATTTGTAATAAAATTAATTTATTTTTGTCGAACTTAAATTGTAATTAGTGACCCCCACAGTAGTAGTATATACTTGTAACAATTTAAGTTAGATATATCAACAAGTGACAACTATTTCAATATATCCTACATAGTCTATTCGTATACGACAATAATGCATGAACACGTGATTGACTAATGAGTAATTGTCCATATTTGGTCAAGATGATAAAAAAAAATAATAAATAAATAAAATTGAAAAGTAGCCTATTTGTTCTTGTTTGTTGATCATTGCTACATAATTTTTATACTATCCTAAGAGTAATGACAAATGAGTTATAGTATAAATTAATGTGAATGGATGCAAACAAGAAGCAATGAGATTAAAATGACCAAAAATGCGAATCACATGGTTTTTTAGACTTCAATTTAGCTGCCCTCTCCAAAATATAACCGCGTTTGGATTTCACAATTTCTTACTCACAACTTCACAAGTCACATGCATGAGCATGACCATCTGAAATTCAAGGAAATTTGGTTTGATTTTGAAAAGAAAAGGAACGAAGTGTAAAAGAAGTTTATTTTTCCTTAGGAAAACTTAGCTACTCATTATTCTTTATTAGGACCTTTTGATTTTTTAAATAGACCAACATAAAATAGGAGAGATTCATTGTAATTTAAAGTACACATAAGATAAAGTGAACAGGGATGTTAGATAATAAATTTCACTTTTTCAAGTTACTCCTTATTCCCTTATTTTTTTTATTTTTTATTATTCTTTTTTTTTTTTTAATAAAATAACCACCATTTTAGATTTGTTTTAAAAAAATATAAATAAACTATCATCCTATTTAATTACTCATTAAAAAAAATACTCTACGATTTCATAAACTACTCATATTTTTTTTACTGACAAGTTTTATTTTATACATTTTTTTTATCAACAATTTTTATACTTACACCCATTAATATTAATAGAGCCTATTAGATTTCTTATATTGCGAGCACACACATGTTGCTTGTGTTTCTTAGCTTATAGATATAAGATGTGCATTGACAAAATAGTGAAGTATAATGTGAACTTATTTTTAGCTGATACAATATGTTTTATTAAAATGTGATGAATAAAACTCTAACTCTCTAAGAGTATGATTCTTTCTAATTAGGTTAGGACTTAGGAGTACGTAAAAATAGAATTTAACGACATAATTAACACAAAGACAAACCCCAATTTTGAAGGCGGCTAGATAATTTGACTAAAATGCACCAAAAAAAAAAATCTCGTCATATTCTAGTCTCTTTCAAACAAAAGAAAGAAAAGAACTAGAAAAACTCCTTATAATTATTAAGTACTTTAATGTGGTCAGCTTTGCCGTAATTAGCCAATTATAGGCCGTCCAAATAGAGATATCAAATAATAGTCCCAAGTGTGTTGGAGTCCAACTACCTGAAAAAACAAATTTGGTTTTGCTTCATGTTAAATTTTTCTTAGTTTTGTTGTACGTATAAATACATAAAATTCCTTATCTATACAAATTATTGGCATTTATTGTGGTGCAACAAGCTTGTGGATATGACCACTTCCTAGCAATTTTAGCCTTATCGTTTTGATGTTTGTAGCGATTGAGGTCATTTTAAGGAGATTGTGACGATTGTTGCCAATCTATTGCAATGTCACGGCCAAGAGCAATGGGAGGGTTACAAAGGTGCATGTAGACCATGATCTAACACCTTACGACAGCGCAAAATTTGTTTTAAAGCATTAGTATGTGCCATCTTAGCCTCTTAGGTCATGCATAAATAGACAAGTGTTATATAAGTTATATCTGTTTCTTTCTAATTTACTCATTTTGGGCTTGTTTGGTTGCAAGTGATTTCCGGTGGGAATCATAATTCCTAGGAAATGCAACAGTGACTTGCTATTTGGTTAGCTTTAAATGTAAAAAATGGGATATCCTGCGAAATAGAAATTCCCATAACATGGAGGAATTGAGTCACCTGTTATTTCGAATGTTATACTACAAGGGGGGGTGAATTGTAGTAAGTTCCTAGTGCCAATTTTTGCGGAATAAACAGTTAAAGTTGGGAACTTAAAGAGTGCAAAGCGGATTTTACGAGAAAACCTTCCAGGGCCCAACTGGAAGTAAAACCTCGACCCTCCAAGGGATTTTCAACACAAACATTACACTATAATAGGGCAATTCCTAGTTACAACCTATTAGCACAGACCTTTCACACAAGTTCCTCCACGGACACTTGCTACCTGATAGAACCCTATCCTACCCAACCTAAGTCCCACTTAGGTTCACTTAGCACTCCCGGAGTGCCTACACTCGACTTCACAGTATAAGCTCACTCACTGTGCACTCATAGCTACCACAAGAATTTTAGAGACTTTCAAACTCCTACACGAATTTTAGAGAATTCAAACTCATCACACCCCAATACCCAAAATACTCAAACCCTTTTTCCCATTATAAGATTTCATTGAATAACTCTAAATACATATATATTAATAAAGAGATTAAATTAATATGTTGGACACTCGAGATCTGTCTAGAACTCACTGGACGTACTGAAACCAAAACCTGATTAGAACTTTGACCAGGAGGACTGACTTAGCTTCGTGGTGAAGGATAAAACCATTAAGCACGAGCACTATACTACGTCAGCCTCAATTTTGAATGAATACATATGAGCATATTTATAGTACACTCGAATTATTCATTTCATCTTGAAAAAGATAGATTTTATCAAAAGATAGGTTTTATCAAAAGATAAGTTTAAAAGATAATTTCTAAAAAGAAGTTTTCCGAAAATATGTCTTTTTGTTAAGAATAAAGTTTGTCAATAATTATAAAGATATAATTAACATAAAATCAGATTTTATTCAAAACTTATCTTTTTGTTTACAAATACTTTCTAAACAAACTTATCTTTTTCCAAAAGGGATTTATTAGAAAATAAATATCTTAATTTAGTAAAACAAATCCCTAAAAGATATGGACGTATTAGGTAAATATATATCATTAAAACCGACTTTTAAAGACGTGCACACTTAAGTTCCTATTAGGTTTGGAACTCTGATAGTCTCTGAGTTCCTGACAAGTCAATGACTCTAATTTCATTGACTGTCCGGAGTTCACCTTGGTTTTATATAAACTTGTTCTAGACTGACTTTTATGTCCAACATACTTACATGAATCCTAGAGCAATATACTTCTATTTCTTCGTCTTCATGTTGCTTCTCTGAAACTCTTGTTCTGGATTCTTGTAGTCTTGATGTATTCTGGATCTCAGGGCAATGTTCCACTTCTAGAACCGCAGGACAAGTTCCAGCATTACACTAGAACTTGTTGTCACTCTTCTAGCATTACACTAGAATTCGCAGACCAAGTCATTACAACCTGGTGTCTCCAGCATTACACCGAAGCTTGCTCCTATTAGGAGGCTCTTGATGTGTTCCTGTCAGGGAACACTTTGTAGTTCCATCCAGTCTTGTTCGTAGAACTTCTTTCTGGAACTCTTCTTCTGTTTTACTTGTCATCCTTAGTCTTCTAAGGTTCCTCTGTTTCAGTCCTCACTTCAACTCCTAGAGTTTACTTATCCTGCAAACATCAAAACACTAGAAGACTCTTATTAGATAGAAGTTTGCTTAATTATTAACATCATCATCAAAACCTCATCAGGGTCAACATCATTGACTCCATCCCCCCCCCCCCCCCCCCCCGATGAATCAAAATTCCGATACTTATTTGCTCCTAATATCCACCTTAATCATCATCATTTTACCTTAATGTTGATGAATAGACCTCTCAAGTATCACCACATGTAAGTGTCCCACATTGGTTGAAGAAGAGAGAGTTAAACACTTTATAAGGCTAAGGAGCTACTCCTCCTATTGTTATATGGTTTTGGGATGGAACCTCTTTCAAACTTGTAAAGTGAACTCACTCTCTTGGTTTGCAGGTGCGGACCAGACCCGTATTAGAGATAGGCCCACGATATGGGACCTTAAATGGCTAAAGTTCACTAGGCCAAGAGTAGGTCCATGTGAGAGGGAGTGAAGAAGCATTCTAACCCGAAAAATCACATGAGACAAAGTTAAAAAAGGCCCTTATATGTGAGAGGTAGTGTTGAAGAATAGACCTCTCAAGTATCACCACATCTAAGTGTCCCACATTGGTTGAAAAAAAGAGAGAGTTAAATACTTTATAAGGCTAAGGGGCTACTCCTCCTATTACCATATATTTTGAGATGGAACCTCATTTGGACTTGTGAAGTGGACTCTCTCTCTTTATTTGCGGGTGCGGCCCAGACCCGTATTTAGAACCTAATCATCACCATCACCTTCATTATCAACCATCACCATCATCATTGCCATCTACCTTCATCACCACCATCACCATAATGTCTCCATCTTCATCACCTCATCATCATCAATAGCACCCCTCGTTTTCTCCAATACTTCAATAATGAAGTTTACTTCAAATATCATCATAAAAATTAAAACTAAAAAAAAAAAAACCCTAAATTTCCATGGGAATTTATTTCCCATGATGTCAACCAAACAGATATTTCACACTTCCTACGAATTTAGCAAGTGAATTTATTTCCCATGAATCAAAACTTCCTACGGTAATTTAATTCCCACGGTAATCAAACGAGTCCTTTGATTTTTTATTTTGAATGTTTTTTTTAGATGAATTTAGGTTATTGACATTTTTAAAGGTTGGTAGTCTAAAACTATATCTATACTTCTATACTTTTATATATTAAAAAGCGTTTTCAAAATCGTTTATGTGTCACGTCATTCGAGAAAGTACTAATGTAGGTTTGATATGCATTTGCAAATGCATAACAAATACTAAAGTATTATGGGACAGAGGGAGTATCTTCTAACTGATACATTGATTTCTTGTACAAGTATGAAATATTATAATTTTATCGAATATTAAATTCTAATGTAAATTTTTAATCCTAAAAAAACTATCTAAATTTCATGGATCCCCGAAATCGAGAGGGAAGGTCTAACCAATTGAACTGTCCTACCCAAATTTATTTATTAGTGATATGATATGTTAGTGGTAACCCCAAATTTATTTATGTTCTAACTAATACCTTAATTTCACGTCATAAAAATTTGATACATTGATTCATTAATTTTTTTTTCCACTTACCTTTTTTTTTGTTCATAAGGAGATAATGAAATTGCTACCATAATATTCAATAATAATAATAATAATAAAAAGAGTTATATAAGTTCAGCTAAAATAAGTTAAGTTCATTAAAAAAATAAAATAATTTAATTTTTACAAAAAAAAAAAAAAGTAAAAAACAAATACAATATCTAATTGAGAAGGTTTTGCGTAAAACGGACTCACGTGAGACCGGGCTCAGCAACAAAAAGGCGCATGTCAGAGAAACCTGATCAAAGCCCGAGCACCAACATTGTATAAAATCGATAATATTGTCTTATTCCTGATAAAAATTATCTTATTCCTGACTAAAATTGTCTAAATTGTCGATAAAAATTATCTTATTCCCGACTTAAATTATCTTATTCCTGACTAAAATTTTCTAATTCCTGACAAATATTAAACCTATTAATATTAATCTAATACCTGACAATAAACATTTAATACCAAACAATAGCAATCAAATACCAAACAATAAACATCTAATACCTGACATTATTTTCTCCTTCACCATTGACCCTCTTCTTCTTCCATGACTACAATATTTTCTCTCTCCTCAACCCTCGATTTCACATCATCTCTAACAAACTCCTACATTTCATCATCAATTAACAATTCCACAATCAAATTTCCCAAAATCAAATTAATCAAATTCACCCAAAACCACCGCAACAAAGCCGCCTCACCAAAATCCTCCTTATCTCGACCATTATCAATAGAATTCACCCTCCCCAAACTCAACAGAGTAGCAACGCGGATCTGGTCATTCTCCAGATCATCTCGAAACTCCGAATTTGAAGCACTGATCGCCAAAGCAAGTTGCATCTGATCATTCTTTATCGCCGGCAAGTTGAGAGGTGCGGGAGAGGAGGCAGAGAGTGGTGGAGGATCTGGCCGCCATTAATGGGCGGGAGGAGAGAGAAAGGGGAAGAAGGAGAATGAAGATGGTGGACTTACGTGAATCCGTCTCATCCAAAACTTTACCTATCTGATTAGTAAAAATAAGTTTCAATCAGTAAAAACTAGGTTAGAACTTGTGCGATGCACGGTTTATATAAAATCTATTTTTAAAATTTGTATATTTTTTTTTAAAAAAATGGATAAATATATATAAGAATTATGCACCTTGTACAAAAATATTTGTAATTTTATAATTTTAGATTTTCATCAAAATTATGATATAATACCTGTTCAACGTTGCCTTATACGTATTTCAATGTAAGAGTCCATTTATTAGTGTGCTATTTACAACCGTTTTATTTTTTAAAGATAAATTGATAGGTTGTAATTGTAATGTAGAAGCTTTTAATATTTAAATTTTAAAATTGTTAAATATGAGAGCTCCAAAAAAACAGATGACATCATCCTTGCATTTAGGCGGGAAAAAATTTATTATGTGAGTGACATGTGCATAATTATGACGTCATCACTTTTTTTTTTTTTTGGAATAGTTAAATAGATAATTAAAATATAGTAAAGATAAGTTTTAAGTAGTTAAACTTATTGAATTTCTCTAAAATTAATATTTCGTACTACCTCTGTTTTTTTATACTTGCAATACACCTTTTATCACGCTTATCAATGAGGTGATAAAATTAGGTAAACGAATAAATTAAGCTATGAAATTTAAACCGTAGCAACTTATCCCTTTCTTCTTATAGGTGTTAAAATTTTGTAAATTAATTTACCTAGTCTAATATCTTCCTTAACATGCGTGCCAAAAGAGTGTGTTGTAATTAAATAAAAATGGAGGAAGTATATGTTTAGTAAAAATAACTATTTTCAATAAAAATCATTTAAGTTTAACATAAATACTTTCATTTCATTACTCGTATATATAAAGTGAAGAGAACAAGACCTTTGTATTTATTTATTGAAATTTAGAGTATATTAGTCACTTAACTCCTAACAAGAGTAGGATAGTACAGTTGTCTACTCCTTGTCAAGATTATGCTTAGCTTGGTAAATTTATCCATATAATTACTCTGATGAGTGTACAAAAGCTGTACAATTGTATCTAATAATTAAACTTACCTCCAATCTTTGATTTCTTTCCCTCTAATACAAATTATTTATGATCTCTTACCTTATATATAGGATATACTTATTTATTTTTACGCGTTATATTAAATAAATAAAAAACAATAAAAGTTGTAACATTTCCTTTTAAAAAGTCTCCAGCTCTCCGCATTATCCTTACGTTTTTAAAAACTAACTCTGCATTATCTTTGCATTTAACTCACTTACAGCTAATATATTAGAATTATTACACATTTTTCATACTAATCAAAACTAGATCTAAATTTTTTTTTATTTTATTTTTTTTGAAAGAACTAAATTTAAAATATCAATTCAAATTTCTCGTTGATATTAATAATACTCCATCTGTTTCACAATTATATTCCTATAAATAAATATAAATACTCCATAGTCCGTACATGATCGTATGAACACAAAAGAAAAAGGAAAAAGAAAGCAGGCAGGACGTTGGATTCACTCCACACATGACACACACCGCGTTAATTCATTCTCCTCCTTGATCTCTTCTCCTCTCATTTATAATCCTTTTATAACTCCCTTTTTTGGAAACTATTAATCCCTCTTTTTTCTTTCTTTCTTCCTCCTATAAATATATGACAATACCACACAAAAACTTCAATCACCCCCCACAATAAAAAATTAAAAATAAAAAAACACTCACTATCTTTTTACTCTTCTTCTACAATTCATAAAATCAAAATCAAAATTTTCATAATTTCATCTAATCAAAAACCCAATTCAAATTGTATCCAATCCAATCCAATCTCCCCAAATTCACTATTATATATTCATAAATCATATATCAATCTCACCATTTTATTTCATATCATCAACCCAAATTCCAAAAAAAAAAAAAACAATTTTTTTATTTTTTTTATTTTACATGCAAATCCATTTTTTCTAAAAAAGTTGACACACCCATTTTACTCCGCCATGACAAGGCGGTGTTCTCATTGTTCAAACAACGGTCACAACTCTCGAACATGCCCAACTCGCGGCGGCGCCACAGCTAACTCAACCGCCGGCGCCGGTATCTCGTCCGGTTGCGGCGGCGCTAGCGGCGGCGGAGGTGGTGGTGGGGTGAGGTTGTTTGGGGTGAGATTGACAGATGGGTCATTCATGAAGAAGAGTGCAAGTATGGGAAATCTGTCTTTGTATCACTCAAATTCATCAGCTGCTGCTTCACCAAATAATAATAATGCTAATTCTGCTTCTGATGATCATGGGTATCTTTCTGATGATCCTAATCATGCTTCTTGTTCATCTAATCGTCGTTCTGAGAGGAAAAAAGGTGGGCCCTTTTTTTAGATTTTTAAAATTTTGATTATTTGGATCATTTATATATTTTTTAGCCTTTTTGGGTATTTTTTCCTTTTTTTTTAATGTTATTTTCGGTTGCGTAATGAGTAAATATTTGTGGATTTTTATGGGTGTTTTTTATGTGTTTATTTTAAGCATTTAAGTATGATTTTGAGAATTGAGGATAAAGCCAATATATGTGATGTGGGATTTGAGCAAGTGGATATAAGTTGGTATAATTATTGATTTTTTTTATTTTTATTTTTAGTTTTCAATTTTATGATGAAGTTGGTGGATTGGTGATAAATGATGATGGATACAGTTGGTTCTGGTTTTGTACCTGGTATGTTAATAACTTGATAATTCCAATTATACTAATGTAATAAACAAATTGAAAGGATATTGCTATAGTAGCAAATAACCCTGTTAGTGTTGGGGCGTTGTGAGCCTTGTGACTCTTGTGAGTGAATAGAGTACGAGCCCGGAATTATACGATATTACATAATCTCCTTGTCCAGGACCATATGATAGTAGTTGAGGGGCGTGATCGTGTGAGCGGGTTGTGAGTGAAGGATGTACTAGTCTGGGACCATACAATAGTACGTAATCCAGGACCATAGTATAGTAGTTGGGAGGTGGGGGTGAAGCCTGAAGGGGATAGAAGTAAAATGTTACCACCCGTGTATAGAAACCAAATTTTGGGATTGTGGTGTTGGAAAGAAATGATGGATGGTATATTGGCGGAATGGCTATCAGGCCATTTTGGGATTTTGAGGGGTGTATAGATGTTCCACGTATTGGTTTGTTATTGGAATTTTTTGATAGGACGATGTTGGTTGTTGTGCTGTTGAATAGCATGTTTGATTTTCAAGGGGATTAGACATTCATGCTTTTTTGATAATCTTAAACATTTGTGGTCCTGGTATTAGAATTTATGGATAGCCCCTTATCCTAGTAGGAGATTAGTTTAGTAGTATGTGTGTTCAAGGTATACTGCTGCATGCGACAGTACACACTGAGATGATTCGCTGTATCGAGTCATGTTGTGGGGATCCATGTCTCTAGTATTGTTCCATTGATTACTCAGATTCTTGGGAGGAGTTTTGCAGGTTCTTGGACTAATCGAAGCTTTTTGATCGTAATTGATTGTGTGTGAATGTCTCTTATATGTGGTAATTGTTAATGATACTGGTCATAAGGACGTGCTAATGCAATGTAGAAGGACAGTGTGTTTTGAGTCACGTAAAAGTTATAGATTGTCTGAATGCAGTAGTTACAACTCTTACAAGGTGTGCTGATCTTGGGGCTCTGTATATTTGATCAATGTGATGGTGGGTGTGTTTAATTTCATTAATTTGTATCAGTGTATGTTTCAAGAAGTTGCTGACTGCTGGGTTGTTGCAATGAGCATGGATAATGGTGGCATTACCAACTGCGTGATAGTAACTTTACATTTCCTTTTTTTTTTTTTTTATTCTGCAACCACTACACATGAATGGCCTATGACGAAGACTGAGATGTTTACTGGGTGTCAACTTAGGATTCCTGAACTTTTCCATGTGAATGGCCTTGGAGTTGCAGGTGGATTAGAAGGGAGCAGTAGGATTGGTGTGTCCTGACTTGGTGTAATTAGTGAAAATGCAAGAAACACTATTGATGAGCAAGATTAGACGTATTTTAGGGTGAGGGAGTAGCTGCTCTATCTCACCTTGTCCTATTTTCACTGTGGAGGGGAGAGGGAGGTTGGTTTGGGTGGGGATAGATATGAGGGAAGGGTTTTAGGGGCTGGTTGCCTTTGGGTTTGGGCCCATTAGCTGAGATAGGTAGGACAGGCAGTGGCTGGCGTACCATGTGAAAAAGCGGGGCCTGATTTGTCTCATGTTGTTCCAACATCATGAATCAATAATGTTTTGAGAATACTTGTGAGGTAATTGGTAGTTTGGTAAGGTTGACTAGCACTACCCTTTTTTCTCCACAGCTTTAAATGGCCTCACATGCTTTCGTGGACTGGAATTGTTTTCGGAAACCTTGTTGATGTTGTTTTGTTGCTTTTAGGTCTTGATGGTTTTGCTTTTGTCTTCTGAACTCTACCGAATTCCTATGCCCTTTTACTATGGACTTGAGGGATGTGTCCATGTCAGGATGTCAACTATATTGAGTCTACCTAATCTTTGGAAGATTTTTTAATCAGCTGACAAAGCTTTGATCGCCTTTGTTTGTTCCCCCTCCCTCCCCCGGTGATCTTTGCTTTAGTTACCTTGTATGCGGAGACAAACCATAGATATATGTAAGCTTTTCTGCAAAGATTTTGGTTTTCCTGATTTTGAGAATTTCAGTTTTCCTAGATGCTAAATTTGTTTGCCTATAGTCTTATTGAACTAATGGTTTATCCCTGCCCACATCCTAACTCCATCTATATAGACTTTCATTTCTTGTGAGGAACTGAAATCTGCAGATGTGAACAAATTTCATCATTCCTGTAGATATGAATGAGTTTCATCTCATAATATAGTTTGGCCTGACATCTAGCTTGCTATTTTCTTCTTTTCTTTGTATGATACTGAAACTGCAAATGTGAATAATTTTTGTCTTATCATATAATTTGGCCTGATATAAAGATTGCTATTATAACACTGTTGTAATACTGTTTTCAGGTAAACCATGGACAGAGGAGGAGCATCGTTTATTCTTAATTGGTCTGCAGAAGTTGGGTAAAGGAGATTGGAGAGGGATTGCACGCAGCTATGTGGTGTCGAGGACTCCTACCCAGGTGGCAAGTCATGCTCAGAAATACTATATTCGACAGAAGAATGCCAGTCATAGAAAGAGGAGATCTAGCCTTTTTGACATGGTTAGTTTTTTGGAAAAATTGTCAAAGATAATACAAACTTTGAGCAATCCGTCAAAAACAAGTCACACTTTTAAGTATTTTTGAATAATACAAACTTTGAGGGGCATCTGCTTTAAACAAGTTAAAATCGATTAGTTACCTCATGATCAGGTAATACGGGACACGTGACATTGTATTATTTTTTTAAAACTATTAAACAACTTTATAAGATAAATAAAAAAATTAACCGGCTAAATAAGTAGTAGGTAAAATAACTTGTTTAAAGCGGATATCCCTCAAAGTTTGTATTATTTAGTATTAATTATAAGATTGACTTGTTTATAGCAGACCGTTCAAAGTTTGTATTATTTTTGACAATTTTTCCTTGTTTTGTTAACCCTGATTTAATGCTGCACTAATGGTAATGACATGTATATGACGCCATTTTTTATTTACCTTTCCTTTTTTTTTTTTTCTTCCCATACTGTGAAGAGAGAGTTAAGCTTCATGGATAACATAAATTTTACATGAACAAGCGGCTATGTATAGTCTGGTATCTCAGTATTAAGTCATGACATTTTTTGCAGCACAGAACAGATGACAAGGATGTAGAACCTGATTTTTTTTTCTTTTTTAAAGAAAAAAATTACGGACTAATATGTTTAAGATGTCTCTTACATACAAGGAAGTTGCTAAATTTGTAAAAGATAAAATGGTCTCATTGGGATTTGCTTGTCATATCTGGTTATCCATTCACCATTTATTAAATGATAAACATGGGGACATCCGGACATGTAGGATGTGGAGAGATATTTAGGATAGTCAACAGTCAGTCTCTTCTTTGAATGTATATTGTTCATATATGTGTCATTGCCAAATATATGTTCTGAGCCTGCTTACCTTTGACTCTTTAAGAACGGCCATACTCTTTTTTGTTTGTTCTCGTTTCAAAATGTATTTAGTGGTGATTCCAAGGTCCACTTTCTATATTTCCCGGCTTTTTCCATCATTGCCCTTTGTATCTCCTTATAAATCCATCAATACTATCCTGTGGACACAACTCTATATTGTATCTGTGTTCTGTTGGTCTTTGAGTGTTGGACACAGAACATGCAGCCTTCTAGAAGTGTCTTTACTACCTAGAAACCCACATGTATGAATTAATTATGCTTAGGTTTTCAAACAACAGTGGGGAATGGGGCCCTATGCTTCGCTTTCAGCTAGTTCACTAGTTGACAATTTGCTGGCTGACACCATAGATCCACCATAGTATCTGTCTAATTACATACTAAGATTGCACTTATGAGGCAGTAATAGCCTATTGGTCAGATTTATAACATGCTGTGTGGTATCTTGAAGGTATTCCCATGTCTGAAAGAGAACAAATCCCCTACTTGCTAAATCGCTCGCGGTTTTGCCTCTCTATCTAATGACTTATTGCACTAAGGGCTGAGGCCTGTTATACACTAGTCTTTATGTTTAGAAGTCTTTAGAATTTATTTTTCAATACTCAATAGTGCCTTGTGTTTAAGGCATATTAGTTTTTTTGAGTTGGATTTGTTTGGGTAGGGTTCATGAGTAAGAACACCCAGTAGTAGAGTTTGCCAATGATAGTACTATATGTGCATAGTTTTGAAATGTTCTTCCACTAACCTTGTTTTAGGCCTTGATTTCCTGGCCACTTATTATTCTAGAAATAATTAGTTTTTTCCAAATTGCATCTGGATGTACATGCTCATACTCGGAAAATTGTTTTTACAAGAACTTATTGAACAATTTTGGTCAATTCATCCATATTGTTATGTTTCTTATGTTTCAGGTAACTGAAGAGCCTGAGACTGTGCCTGAAGAACAATTACTCCCCCCTCCGCCTGAACCAAGAGAAACTGATAACGCAACCTCACTGCCATCATTAGATCTCTCTCTTAGTACAGAGCCTGAGCCCATGGAAGCCACTTCCACAGAAGAAGTTAAAGCAAATAATGAAACTCAGTCACTCCCGAACAACTTGACACCTTCTGTTCCTGCTTTCTATGTACCCATTCCATATCCACCCTTCTGGACACAACCCGCAATCCACCCCGAAGAGGATAAAAATGGTGAAAACTCACAGCAGCATCAGGTCCTAAAGCCCACCCCAGTTCTTCGGAAAGAACCTGTGAATGTTGATGAACTTGTGGGACTGTCTCAACTCAATCTCAGTGAGACTGAAAAGTCCCATGTAGTTCCTCCCCAGCTCTCTCTTAATCTTCTAAGTGCTCCATCTCGACAATCAGCATTTCATGCAAGTGTTCCTGTTAGCAGCTTAGACCTCACTGAAGGAAAGAACAGCGTGATTCAAGCAGTCTAACGGATTTGAAGAGGAGAATCTTTTATCCATCTGTTGGATGTCTTCTGTTCTGTATGATGTAAACTATCTTTATTGTAGCTGGTAATAGGGTGCTGATAGCAGTTCTTAGCTTTCTGTCTTTGGCTTATGAACCTTTTAGATTAAATTTTATTAGTTGATTTACATTCTTTCTCCCTGTAAGGAAACTAGAATATTTCAATAATTGAGAAAAAAAAAAAGAGAAGGGAAACAAAATGGCTATCTTGTACATCATCTTTGAAGAATCGAGTTTCTCTTGTCGGTTATTTGATATGGCCTCCTTTCTTCCATTGCTGTAATGAATTTTAAGTTATAACCAAATAGTTAGATGTTATCAGGACTAATCACACCATAAAATTGCTGCAGATTGTATCATGCATGTCTTCTCATTTTATTTGTTGAAGTCAACTAACAGTTTTGTGGTAAAGAAGGCATGTTAGTAAAGGATGGATATCATGATGTGCCCTTGAGCAAATGGGCAAATACAAGTTTATCTGCCAAATAAACGAATTTTTGTTTATCTGGTGGCATTTTTGTAAATATATTGAAAAAACGTGGTCATTAATTTAGTACTTTTGGCGAGGTGTCCAAATACTGTTTGGCTGTTTGCAACTTGCTTTTTGGAAATTACAAATGTAATCCTCAACTAGTATATAAAAAGATGCATATACCCCTCTACTGATACTTAAAAAGATAATTATATTCCCAGATAAACAAAATCTGGGGAATTAATTGGGCACAGCTCTGAGCAAATATGATTGCTAAAACTGAAAAAAGGTGTCAAGGAATACATGCACGGGTTCTAACTTAGTTATTTTTATTAAAAACAAACATCAATCAATAACTAAATATTAAAGACAAAGTTCCCTCAAAAGAGAGAGAGAGAAAAAAAAAAAAAAAAAAAGGCAAAACCAAGGATGATATCATCCTCCGGTTATTTTTTTTTTAATTTTTTTTTTCTCTTTTTTTTTCCCACTTTTTTTTTTTTTCTTTTTATTTTTTTTGTCAAATCTTATGAAAACTAATTTATTTCCTACAATACTTAATTTCTAATTTGGCAATTTTGAATGAATTATATTCTATATGCATTCAATGATAATATTTGAACAAATATTTTATATATTTTATATTAGGTAGTATTTTTATAAAAAACAAATATATACTTTACACTACGTACTAAGTAATATGTTAAAAATTTAAAATAACGTACTATCATTCTAAATCATATTATTTTTCTTTGAAAGTTTGTTTGCTACAGCTAGGATAGCTTTTAGCGTATACTAGATTAGTACCCACCGTTGCACAGTGGTTGATTAGTAATTTTTCCATATTTCTTTTTTATCTTTTGTTGTTGATAACTTTCTAAAATAATTTAGCTCACTAAAAGTTTGTTATATAAATTTTTTTAAACAAAATGTACATAGTCCTTTTTTTTTTTTTAAAAAAAATGGTTATTATTTAATGTTGCATCATATTGTAATATTTATGTTATTAAAGATGTACTAAAATGATGGTTAGATTAAATATATTTAATTCTGTATAATTCATTAAGCTTATACGTTTAAAGTGGAAGCTAAATAAATGTGTATTTACTATTTTAAAAAAATAAAAATAAAAAATAAATGTGTATTTAATCCAAAAAAAAAAAAAGCGTATAATTAGCTACCAATATCTATTTCTATTTAATATTGTTTATTATGAATATTCAAAAGTAGTATGGAGTATACAACAATATTGATGTCAAATTCAAGTTTCACACCTACTTGGTCCTAGTTTCTAGCTAAAAAGAGCAAAAAAATAAATGATGACATCATATGTAAAATTTGGAGGGAAAATTTTTAATGAGAGTTTGACACGTAAGCACTTTAAGAAATTGATGATATCAGCCATGTTTTGTTTTAGTAATAGTTAATAGATTTGTTGATTTATCTCTCTTTCCAACCATTTTACGTGTTGTAGAATTTCTCTCCAATTACCAAATGGTAATCCTTTTCATCCTTTTCCCCACACTTAGCTTCACTACCACCACTGCAGATGAAAAATCCGCCATGAATGACTTGTTGAAATCTTTCGTATCATCTCCTCCTTCTGGGTGGGATTCTTCCGCATATTTATGCAAATGGAAGGGTGTAAACTGAGATAATAGCAATAGGGTTACCTCCATTACTAATCTTGCTTCTCAATCTCTGAAAACTACACTTCCTTCTTCTATTAATACTCTCACTCAACTCATGACTCTTTCTCTTTAAAACAATGAAATCATTGGCCCTTTACCTTCTTTAGCTAATGTCTCTTTAATTCAAACCGCTTTTCTTGATAACAAAAATTTCACTTTAATCCCATCAGATGCTTTTTTCTGGGTTGAGTTCACTTCGAACTCTCTTCCTCTCTCCTTTAATGATGACCTTGCGTCATGGCAATATCCCTACGAGCTCACTAATTCTTTAAGTTTGGTCAGTTTTTATGTTAATGATGTAAACGGTGACGGATCTTAGACTAGCTATAAGGTATAGGGGCCAACTTTTGAAATTTAATAGCTTCTAATAAAATTATAGATATCTAACTTTTAACAAAAAACAGTAATTTGACGGAAGTCAAGTTTAAAGCAATGAAATCCATTAACCCCACTTAACTCTTATAAAAGCTTGTAACCTACAATGAAAATATAATGATTAAATAATTAATCAGTATAAAGATACAATATGTGAGTTTGATCTATAAATTTAAATTACACAAACTTATATGGGCTAATAGATGCAAACAACATCTTACGTACAATATTTGTATAAAAATAATATAATTTAAAACTATGTACCATTTTGGATTTGTAGTTGATAAACTGTGAGTTATAAACTAAATTTGTAATGTCATGATTTGATCGTAAAAGTTTAATTAAATGTATCTGTCACTTGAAATGGTTTCAAAAAAAAAAAAAAAAAAAAAAAAAACTGTCACTTGAAATAATATTTTTATCATGTACGTCTAATAACGAACTCGGTAAAGACCCATTAAAATTGTTGAAATTAAATTCTGCAACCCGGAAAACGACCCGAATACATCAGGAATCGGGCCTACCATGCATTTTCACATCCAGGGAAGGATCTTCATTGGGGCTCATAAGGGTCTGACCCCTATAATAGATGGAATCCTAAGAACAGAGTCAAGTTTCTCATAGTTAGCTCCTTATATTCCTATGAAATTTAGTTGTGAAAGCTTGATGTGCAACCAACAATTTTAATGTTAAGAAGAAACTTGAGTACGTAATAGCTCATTAGATAAATGGATTTTTAGTGCAAATTCAAGAGACATCCTTACCTGGGATGATAAGAGCCAAGAAAGATCATCCTTCATATTGCAAAGGGCTGGCTTATTGCATGAGGAGTGTCAAAAGAGAATAGCTCATCTTGATGTAAAACCCCAAAATGTGCTTTTAGATGACGTTCTTAATGCCAAATATCCGACTTTGGTCTTGCAAAGCTTTTTGACAAGGATGAAAGTTTTATGTAATGACTCAAATGAGGGTACGTTGCCTATTAGAAGTCGGTTGGTTTGTATTAATATTGTATATTTGTCATGTTTATCTTTTAGAAGTTTTAGGTAAGTTAGGTCTTATTTGTATTGTACTATATATATTGTCGTAATTATCAATACAAGGCCAAGCCGTTTTCTCCAATCTCTCAAGTTTAACATGGTTCACAGCTTGTCTAATTTCTAGAGTTTTTTTTTTTTTTTTTTTTTTTTTTTTTTTTTTTTTTTTTAATTTTTTTACAAAATAATATAATAAAATAACGTACTATCATTCTGAATCATATTATTTTTCTTTGAAAGTTTGTTTGATACAACTAGGATTGGCACTTAGCTTTTAGTATATATATTTGTTCTTTTCAATAACTATATATACAAAAAAATGTGTTTATTAACTATTACAAAAAATAAGTCAATTAAATTTGTTTAAAACATTATGTCATTCAAAGTATGCCAACAAAATAGGAATGGATTGGGTATATAAGTACATTGCACGGGTAAAAATTAACATAAATTTCATTTTTAAATAAAAACTCATATTCACTAAGTTTCTTGTATATTAAATGCTCAATGATCAATAACTTTTGACATAAAAATATACATAATAAATTCAAGTTAATTTTTTTATTGAAAAGAAATTTTAGTATTTATTTTACTTAAAATATAGATTTTTTTTTTTTTTTGAAAATTATTGTTAAATTAATTTAGGTAAAGTAAAAAAACGTGCACTACACGGGACTTAACCTAGTTTATATATAAAAATAGATTATAAATATAATTATGAAAACAAGATTCAAACAATTAATCGCACATTGCTAATTTTGTGATATAGTGTCCAACATCTATACTTTTCCTATACTTCTCATATTGTGCAGTTTCTTTCTTGCAATTCTCACACATGATCAAATTCTTTTCATTTTAGATACTATTTTAACTTTAGAAACTTTTAGAGAAGATAAGGTGAGATAATCCGATATGAATTTTTCTAACATCAAAATTCCAAAATGGTAATTTTCCAAAAATTAACCCCCATTAACCCTCTTTTATTCCCTTATTAACCATACCCATCACACTTTCAGTAGGAAGTCTTTGGCATTATCAATTGTGGTCTTTTATGACTATGAAAGAATAAGAGTAATTTGGTGGTTGAAAGAAAAAATCAAATAAGGGAAGAAAGGAGATGGAGAGAAAAAGGAAAAGAGAGGGCCCATAAGGCCATAATATCACACGTTTCATGCTAAGAGAGATAGTAATCTACCATCATGTGGTTCAATTCAACCAATTGCTGAATCAATAGGTAGATTAATCTTATTTTTTTGTATCAACCTTGCTACCAATTCAATAGTTCTTTGTTGGTACCATTTATTAGTATTGTACTCCGCTTCTTTTTATTTAGGAAATTTTGTGTAAAACGACCCTCAAGATAGACTATTTTGTAAACAACTATCCGTTTTCAAAAATATTGTTTAGAACTACCTGTAAGATCGCAAAAGTTTGTCTAACACTACCCACTAACGGTTTCTGTCCAATTGAGCCGTTTGTGGGGCACACTTCTACGGATTCCCACCCAAACAATTTCCCTCCTCAACTATCTCTCTCTTCCTATACTTTCCCTCCATTTTCACTCCTCTTCTTTTACCTTCCACCATTCACCATCTTACTAACCTAAGTAAATCTCTAAAAATTCATCCCCTTTTTGGAAAATTAACAAGGCCTATAATCCTTTAATTTCCTTTGTTGTCTCTCTCTTTCCTCTTCATCTTCTTACTGCTTTGGGTAATTATATGTCAGAGGGTGAAACCATCAATGGTTAAAGGAAAAGGCAAAGTAAATGCTGAAATTATTGTGAAATTCGGAGCCTTTAAATTATAAATTGTTGAACATGTGAAAAACCCTAATTTTTTATTGCTCAAATTAGAACCCGAAATTTTTAATTGATGAAATAAGCAAAACCCCTAATTCAATTCAAGCCATAAACCCTAGAAATTAAAATCTCCAAACTGAATTGAAGCCCTAAACCCTAAATTGAATCCCTAATTATCTTAATTGAAGTAAATTAAGAACCCTAAACCAATTAAATATACCAAGAATTGAAACAATAGCATAAAAGATTTCCATATTTAGTGATAAATTGTGTTGAATTTAAATTTTTGGATGAGTTTAGAGGGAAAGTAATGAAGGAGGAGAGAATTGAGTGGGAAACCGTACGAGTAGGCCCCACAAACGGCTCAATTGGACGGAAACCGTTTATGGGTAGTGCTTGACAAACATTTGTCATCTTATGGGTAGTTCTAAACAATATTTTTTTAAAACGGGTAGTTGTTCACAAATCAGCCTATCTTTAGGGTAGTTTTACACAAAATTTCCTTTTATTTATATGAGTCGACACCAAAACATTGTTGGTAGACATTGGGTAGCTTGGAATTGCGATCGTTGGTGGCTAATTTTTGGTGGGGGCAAAAGAAGGGTGAGCGTAAGATACATTGGGTAGCTTGGAATAAACTTTGTGAGCCGAAGGCAAAAGGTGGCTTGGGTTTTAGAGATTTTAAATTGTTCAATGTGATATGTCTATTTTATATAGCGTTTTACCCCCGTCCCTTGGTCGTAATTGGTAGTGTTTTTGGCTCTTTAGACCCACTTTTATTACTAATTGGTGTTTTCGTAGTTTTGGTTGAGTTTTGTAGGGAATTGCACATTTGGAGCATTTTTTCCAAGATTTTATGAAGCGACTACGAGCATTGGAGAAGCATGACCGATATAACGAGGCAATAGGACCGAGTAGTCAAGCCCCAAGGAGGAAACCCGGATTGGGCCGAAAGATTGGAGCCCAATCGAAGTCCAAGGCTTGCCCAAGATGGCCTTTCCCGACCGAGATGGTCTCGACCGAAGGCGCGCCCGGCCGGGCAGGGCGGAAGAATTCAAGATGCCCGATTTCGCGCCAGACCGGGCGCGAGAAAAGACTTGATGAAGAAAAAGGCGTGCCCGACCGGGCGGTGTGGCGCCCGACCGGACGCGTGTTTTTGGAAGATAATTAAGCTCGATTTAAGTTCGTTTAAGTTTAGGATTTTCGAGTTTAATATATATACGTTTTTGTTAAGTAAATTTAGGACCTTCTTCTCTTAGCTTTCTCTCTCTACTTAGTTTTCAGATTAGTTTTCTCTTATTGTTTTTCTCTCTACAACTCTACAACCTTGTTCTTAATACAATTCATTATTTCCGTTAATTGTGGTAACGATTTCTTTTCTATTATTTTCAATAATTTAATTTCTTTATTTCATCATATCTTGTTTAATTGCTTTGATTAGTTTAGATTTAATTATGCGTGAGTAGTTTTGTTTCTAAGGTTTATGGGGATCCATAAATAATATGAAGGGGTAATTTATTATTGTTGAATGTCAATGTTTGATTAATTTCCGATTGATTTAATGCTATGCAATTAGATTTGGCCAGATTTAATTTGTATGACTTAAGCAATATTGATTCGAGATTCGAGAGATGAGAATTGATGTTTAGGCTTAGTTTCAATAGGCAGACTAATTTATAAATGGTTAAGTCGAGATTCGAGAGATGAGATTTAATACCGGTAAATTAACTCTGTGATTTTAATATGTAGCGAAAGCCCTTTATGATCAGATTAATTGATGCATTAATGATTGATTATTATGTTTTACCCTAGAATATTATTTATTGGTGAACATATGCCCTAGGCTTTTATTAATTGATTTCTCCCTATTTTTATCTCCCTTAGTTTAATTCCTTACATCTATAATTTAATTACTTTATAATTTAGATTATTTTAACTAATTAGGAATAGGAAGACTTGTTTCCTAGTAGATCGACCCTTCTTCCCTATCTGCATAGTTAGAGGAACTTAGGAATTATTTTTGACTAGGTGATACGACTTTATCTTGTCACAATGCGACCCTCTTGTGTAAACAAGCGTGGAGGCTATTGCAATATCCAGATAGCTTAGTGGCAAGAATGCTGAAAGCTCGCTATTTTCCTAATGGTACGTTCCTTGATTCGGATTTAGGAAGTGTTCCTAGTTATACGTGGAGGGGGATTTGGGGAGCTAAATGGGTGGTTAAGCGTGGCTTAAGGTGGCGAGTTGGAGATGGTCTTAATATTTCGGTGTGGAATAGTCCTTGGATACCGGGGACTCAATCTCGTATGATTCTATCTCCTAGGGGGAATTGCTTGGAAGATATGCGTGTGTGTGATTTAATACACCTTGCCTCGGCTTCTTGGAATGCTCCGCTCATCAAGTCGATCTTCCTTCCTTTTGAATGTGAGCGTATTCTTAGCATCCCTATTACCTTTCGGCTTCCGGAGGATACGGTGTGCTGGGATCTTCATAAGAGCGGGGAGTACACGGTTAAATCTGCATATTGGGCTATTTTTGGAGATAGTGGGGAGGAGAATGCAGATTCTACATCTTCTCCCTCGAATTTCTGGAATAAAATATGGCATGTCAACACTCTTCCTAGGATCAAATTGTTCTTTTGGAGGGCTTGTTGTGGGGCTCTTCCTACATTAAAGGGCTTGAGTAAGAGGCTGCCTGATAAAAGCCCTGTATGTACTCTGTAATGCTGATGAAGAATCAGAATTACACTGTTTGAGGGATTGTGTCATTGCGAGATTGATATGGGATGAGAGTGGCTTAAAATGTGATGATGGAGGTCCGTTTCTTATTAGCTTTGGGGACATGGCATTGTTTTATTTAGAGAAGATGCCAAGTAAGGATCATGGGATGTTCATGGCTCTTTGCTGGTCAATCTGGACAGCAAGGAATAAATGGCTATTTGAGGGAGTTACTTGTGACCCCAAGGCTTCGTTGGAGTATGTCACTAAGCTAGTGCGTGAGCTGCAACCGGAAGATAAAGGGATGACTATCAGGAGCAGAAATCGTGTTAAATGGAAGCCACCAAGGAGTGATCTTGTCAGGCTTAATGTTGATGCTGGGTCTGCTGAGGGTAGGGGTGCGTCTGTTGGGGCTGTGGTTCGTGACAGTAATGGGATTGCGAAACTTGTTGTTGCGTGGAGACTGGAGGATAGATGGCTACCTGATGTAGCTAAAGCCATGGCCTTGCTACTAGGACTCAAAGCTGCTGCTGAGTTTGGGTTCAGACGTGTGTTGGTGGAGAGTGACTGTCAGAGCTTGATTAAATATTTTATGAAATTAATAAAACATAATTTATGTTGGGTGCACTAGGTGAGAGAAATAAATTAAATATTAAAGCTTTCCAAAAAAGAAATAAAACAAGTATTTAAAAATGGCCGAAAAAGAAAAGTGGAGCAAGTATTTAAAAATGGAGGGAGTATATGACATATTTCATATAGTTATTTTTTTTTGAAACAAATTTTTTAGTTATATTTTATGAAACAAATTTTTTAGTTATTTCAAATCTCAATAATCAATGTACTATAAAATTCATGATGGAGGATTGGATTCGAACCTATGACGTCTCTTATACAAGGCCTAAACCTTTGTCCCTACGCACTTTGGGTCTTTGGTAGGCCATTAGTCCTAGACTCCTACATTTCTATTGGGGTTTTTATTTTTTAAGCTTCATTTAAACTAATGTTGCAGACGTCATAGCTATGTTTTCGCGCCATTTTTGAAGTGATTGTAGTGTTCAACTGTCTGTTCCCTTTGTTAATCATTTGCAATTCTCCGGCATTTGTATCATTTTTAAATGTAAGTGAATTTATGATTTCTTCTTGATTTTTGAATTTATTGATTTGTTACCCGACAATTAGGGTTTTTAATTTGGAATTTCTGCCCCTTTTCAAATTTATTCATATTTGCTGTTCAATACTTCAATTTAATTGTTAAAGGGTTGAATCAAGCCAATTCTTCCTTTATCCTGCTTCAATTGCTTGCTTATATCGTATTTATGTGATAATTATAATCTTGTTTATGGAATATTGTGTAATTAATCAATTCTATTGTTGTATCCATTCAATTTAATTTATGTTCATCATGAGATTCTTCTTCAGACAGATTTTCTATATAATTCGAAGTATGGAACAGATTATGATTAGAGAGGATGGAAACTAACTATTACTCTCTCCGTTCCTTTTTGCTTTTTACATTTGTAAACTTTTTGCGAGAGAAAAATGGTCAAAGCGTAAAAAAAAAAAAACAAAAACAAAATTAAACAGAAGTAGTATAAAGGGCTATATTGAAATTACGAGTCCTAATTTTAATTTGAGCTTTGTTACTAGTGGTGACAATTATGGAGGAGAATATTGTCCCCTTTTTAATTAGGCTGCACGAAGCAAAGACATAGAGGAGCTAGCGCGCAGAGCAATAGTAAGCTACTTCACTTAAGAAGAACAAAGGGTTTTAGTGAAATTGTGACAAGTTCTAAATTATGGTGGGTTTGAGTAATGTGACAATTATTGCCGATGAAAGTCTAAAAGGGATATTTAACATGAGTAGGTTAAACAAAAGGCTATTATGTATATTACATAGAGAAACAATGGGGTGCAGGCATGTGGGGATAAAAGTTATTTATTCTGTTTGATTGGCATTGGAAAAAAGGGATTGATAAGATTCTCATGCATTGTACTGTATTACTCCCTTTGTGTATTAAAGATTGCTCCATATGACTTTTCATGGTCTCTAAGACACATGTTAAATCATTATATCCCCATTTCTGTACTTGTTAAATCTTTAAAAAGTTGATGCTTAAAAAATATACATTGAAATGAATTCAATAAGATCCAACATGATTGTCCCTATCGGTTGCTTTCAGTCTCAAATGAAGCAATAGTACAAGAACTACCTTTGCTAATTGCACCATGATATGAGGTGTTACGAAAATGTAGTATGTAAATGTGCTTTAAAAAGGCATCTAGTATATTAATACCATTGGACAAAGTATATTATCGACCATTGGTTTCCTTTCTAATTCTTCTATTAGTGCCTCTAGGGTATTTGATTTGTTAATAATGTCTATGGTTTAGTCCTAGTCATTTTCTTAGAGTTCTGTTTGGTCATGGTGGTGCATCTTCCAAGTTAGGTTGTATGGGCTCCTAGTTATAAATAAGTGTTGAGCATCCACCTGGTGAATTTCAGCATTATTATTTGTTTGGGTATCTAAATCAATCCTCCTCTATGTTGGGAAAGATATGGAACATCTTGTTTTGTGTAAGAATTATGGAGATTCTATTCTGAGGTTGCTTTTAGTTTCTTTTGATGAAGCTGTACGAAGTGAGTTGTTCAGGGTAATTACTGATCGCTGATAATCTGACATAAGCACTTAGCTGATTAAGTTAGTTCTTATTGTATAAGCAGACATGAATTTAAAAAGGGCTCATTGATCTTACATTTTGACCATATTTCTGATTTGCTGAAGTCTGGGTTTTCATTTATTTATGTCTACCTTGGTCCTCCAATCCTTGCTAGTCTTCAATCTTGGTTTGTTGGTGACGAAGGATCATCATACTTGATATCATATCAATGTGGAAAGCATGGTGTGCTTGTTTAGGACATGATATTGAGGTGGGGTCTGTGAGGATGAGGGAATAAACTGAACAGAAGAGAAATAACTTTGTCTGTAGTGTCAGTTATATGTATTATTCTCTATTAAGTGGAATTTAGAAACTCAGAAGCAGCGTTTAATATCGCCAGTTTTAATCTAGGAGCTGTCGTCATATGGAGTTACAGACTGGCTCATAGAACGTCTTATGTGTTACAACTTCCTTTACTAGTTGCGGGTTTTATCTTTTGTTTCATATTGAATGAAGCCAATCACTCTTCAGCTTTTGATTATAATGGATATAAGAAAATAGCACAATTATTGTTTGTACTTCTTATTTGTTGTGAAGTAGCAGAAAGTTATTGCAATTTGGATTTAGGGTCTAATAGAAAGAGACTCTTTGTGACATAGGGGTAACTGAGTAAAGATGCCTATGACCATCTCTTGTCATGTTTCGGGAAGGAACCTCTTTAGAAGTTTTACTTCATATCAGGTTAATGTCGATCTCAATGTTTTGGTGTAATTGTGCAGTGTTATCTGATCATACAGTATCTGAAAAGCTCTAGAGGTTCTATTAATTTTTGCTGCATCAGTAGATTTTTGTCTCTAGATCTTGGTTATCTCTATTGTTATTTTGTGGCTGTAAATAGAATGCAATTTAAAATTTTAATCTAGTCCTTTATCTCTATTGTTCTTTTGTGGCTGTAAATAGAAAGCGATTGAAAATATTAATACAGTCCTAATTACAGTGACCACTGTGCATAAACAGCGTAGAAGCTTATACATGTGTAATTTGCCTGCTTGTTTTTCTCTCCTGGTCCCTGCTTCACAGTTATGATTACATTTGTAAATAGAATGGCTAACTAGTAATGCAGATACATTATTATTTGTTGCTTATGTTGGTTACACCTTTCTAATTTACTGTTGTTGCTTGCACACTATAGGTCCTGATAATAACCTTTTGGAAATTGATGCCTATTTCTGCTTGCGTTTTGGTACTTTTAATAGTCATTTTCATGGAATATGACATTTTACTGGCTGACTTACCTGCTGTTTGGGAATATCTTTTCTGGCTACAATAGTATGCCACTACTTTGGTCATCTTAAGCACCATCGTTTTCTCAAATTTTTACCGTTCGCATCTCTTACACCACCATCACCATCCCATCTTCTGTTTCTAGTTGGTTCCGCTGTCTAATGTTTCTAATACATATAATCTCTTAATTTTTGTGATATAGTATGCTCAGATTTGCCTGCCAGATCCTAGAGAGTGGGGGACAGGGGAGGACAAGGGAAATCCTCACCCGGAAAACTCTTTAGGGTGTGATTCTAAATCATCAACTTAAATTAAGATTATGTTTCTTGAATGACCCTTATATTGCCTTAATTATAGCCTCTTTAGAAGGATTAATTATATTTTACTGTATTCTGTTTCATATAAAGTGCTTTTTCATCAATTGCTAAATTTTGTTAATACCAATAGCAAAGAACTAGTGAAGATTCATTATAAAGTTATGTAATCCCTTTATCTAGAAAGAAGAAGAGGTGCTGCTGCCTGCTAGCTTACCTTTACACCCCACGGCCTCCAACATAAAGAAATTGTTACCTAATTTTTCTAGCATGAGAATAATCTGTATTAAAATTAACATTAGTGTCTTTTCAATTCCTAACTATTTTGAAGATACTCTTGAAAAGCCCTTTATCTTGGGGATTTATTTGACAAGCTTTTACTTTTTAATTATAATATTTTCTAATTTTCTTTGTAAACATCAATGCTTAACTTCTGTTACATGTATACAAGTGCAGATTTCTTTAAACTGAATGAATGAATTGTAGAAAGGTGCATGGATTATTATATACCCCAGATCTGATAAAATTTTGGACTGTGTACTAAATTTTCAAAATTTTGCAAATATTTGCGACACTTACAGTAAGTTACCTTGAATTTGATTGCTTAAAAGAAGATTATAAGAAAAAAGTTGACTTGATTATTTACGCTTACTCTTAATAGATGCTACTACACCTTGTTAGTTTGTTTTGATCCCGGGTTTAATGCTGGAACTTGGTTGCTTCCTCCCCCCCCCCCCCCCTTCCTTAAAATTCATTGTTTCAGTTTCTTCTCCTAATATTGATTGTGCATTCTTTCGTGTGTTTTTTAATAACTTAATTTAATTTGGTGCTGGCAGGTTGGAATTGTCATGATATGATGCTCACAAGACTCTTGGTTGTCTTTGGTCAAGGTATATTGTTTTCCCAGCCTTTGAAACTTTTACTCTTTCAATTCTACATTTTTTAATTTTTATCTCCCATCATATATGTAGCAGAGAAGGATTAGAGGTCGATCTACTATTAATTGAGCATTAGATTTGTGTAATGGTACACATACTGATATACAAGAATTATTTTATGCATGATTTACCGCTTAATCAGTCACTATTAACATCTACACATTTTTATGGAATGTCTACATCTCTTATATACATTTCTTGTGCATAAAGCACACATGAGTACATGACTTAATCAAAATCTTCAACAAAGTTTGAATGACTTTTGATTAGATTTAGTTTGAACATGAAAAGTTTTTTTCATAGTCCCTCGGATCTGAATAAGTATTTTGCTAACAAAATCTTGATGTTGATGAAAAAAAGGTAGATTTTAAATACAGATTTAAGTATTGTATACACATGATTTTAGAAGAACTGTTTTTGAATTAAGAGGGAGTAAAACATGTCATATCATGGAGATAGTGAAACATAGTATTTGTGATCTTTTCATGTTTTCTCTTCTCACTTTCCTTTACTTCCACTCAAAAGTACTAGTGATAAAGCTTATGTTAAGAAGGGTATTTTTCAACTAAATTTGTTAATTTTCTCGATTAAAGGGCTTTTATATATTATGTCGTATAACCTTGATGACCTAACAAGTAACTGCACTGTTTTGTGCCATGATTACAACTAGGATATTGTGACTCAAAATTATGTTTATTAGTTACAAGTAATTTAAACTAAAAGTTTCTACTTTTCCTATTATTTTCCTAAAATTTCTACAGTGTTGCTATTATTTTTAGACAAATTAACATACTTATGCACTTATTACGATATATAGATCCAAAACATTTTGTACAAATAATTGATCATTTTCAAAAGCGAAGGCTACATGACTATATCTTGATGATGATGTCCTTTTATGTTTTATTTTATTTGTATTTTTGTAATGGTCCTTGATCAATTCTTTTTCTCTTGTTATTTTACAACTTTATCCCAAGTTCTTTTCTTAGTTCAAAGTATCTGATGGTCAAATGATACATTGTTTGGCACGTCCTATATGTATCAAATATGCGGGTGTGTGTTGATTCATGATATACAAGTTGGATATGGGATACATCATCTGCATAGAGTGTATTTGCAACTTGTACAAATCCTCTTGTTTTTTCTAGGTTTTATTTATTTCTTTATTCCATTTGTATGAAACCTATGGTCATTCATAGTTAGAAAGGAAAGATATAGTTGGCCTTTAAATAATCTTTCATTTATTCTGCACATATATTTTAACAATCATAGATAATCATATATGAAAGAAAATGAGTTCACTCTTTACATTTTTAATAGTGGCATATATTAACACCATTCTGAATTAAGTTGTGTATACACATGAAGGGAATATGAGTACATACTACAAGAAATTGGAAAAAGTAGGGAGAATTCTGTTTATAGCAAATTCTCTAACTAAATTGGAAACTATCTTGAAATGGAAATTACATAATAAATCTTAAGCTGCATTTACAATCTCGGGATGATGAGGATGAAGAGATGATAGTAGTCTAGTCGATGAACAGATCTGAGAAGTTTGATAATTAATTTTTCATAATATCTGAGTCTGACACTTAACATTACCCGTGTTGAGTGTTGACACACATGCACAAGTCCGTGTAACACAAAATAAAGTCACAAATTGATTGTACAACTTTTGCTTAGATTGTGCAGACAAATGCTAGTAGGGATACTAAAGGCTTTTTTTTTTTTTTTTTTTTTTTATTGTAGATGCTACTATGCTTAATGATGTCTATTCAAGCTTGGGATACTTGTGATGATGAGAAGAATTTATGCTGCAATCAGAATATCTGCAAAAAGGTCCGTATGAAAGTTGCCATGAAGCAAACATCTATATGATTGCTATCGTATGCATAAGTTTCTTAAATTATTCTTGTGAGCGCATTTTTGAAGGACTATAGAGAATACTATTTTATAATTATTATTATTATTATTATTTTTTTATAAAAAAAGCCCTTGAAAGGCAGCTAATTCCTTGACATGGCAGCCCTTATGTGTCTCAAGAGTCCTTTCTATTGAGGCTTCATATTCACTAAATAAATTATATACTTCGTGGAGCACTAATTTGTGCAAGTAAAATTCTATATTTATGGTACCAATACCCTTATTATATCTTGAAGATTCAACAGTATCCTATCATCTCGCCATGATTCGGAGCAGCTTATCTTTTGCAAGATATGGTTATCTTTGCTTGATAAAGTTCAAGTTTTATAATTAATTACAACCAAGAACCAACCCTCAAATGCAATTGTATGTATCTGGTATGGTTTCCATTCACAAAGTACTGTAGTAAATTGGTATTTAAGAGTTTCTGGAAGCCCTTTCTCCTTTTCCTCTTTATTTAAATTATATCCTAGAAAAGGATATATACAGTACTGACTGGTAGTTCCCAATTGTTGCTGAAAGTGACAGAAACCATCAGGAAAAGAAAAAGAGGAGTAACAAACATCATGAAGCCTTTGGCATACATAAAACACTAAAGGTGATGTACGAAATGGTCCTTTTATGTTGAAGTCCATCTTTGATGTAAATAATTTCACAATGTAACAACTAGCGTGTTTACACTTGTTTAATACAAAGTACATAATTTCTGGAATTCATCTTTTTGTTTTGAAAGAAGATTAAGGTATGTTAAAGCATGCAACATTTCATAAAAGACTATACATATAAAGTATTTGGATATTCCATTATAATTGTACATTTGTTATTAGTAAGTTTTTCCGCTGATATCTTTATATAATCGAGCCCCACACCCACCCACTTCTTTTTTCACTCCTCTTAGAAGACAAGATATACTTTTATAATGAGACGGAGGGAGTAACTATATTAAGCTTAGTCAAAATTCTCTCTCTTCCTCTCCCTCTCCCTCTTTTGTGTTGCCTAAGTGATCATTACTGTTCTTTTTATGTATGCATACTTTCTTTTTTTTCTCCACTGAGAATGTATTAATGGAATTGCAATGCAACGTTTCGATTTTGTGGCTAGGATAAGGGAATTTCCTGCTTTTGTCTATCCTTGTCTTAGTATGATGCTGCAAACATGAAGTGATTTAAAGCAGTAAGTGTTGGCTGCGTGCTTAAATTTCATCCAAGCTACTAGTATTAATGTTGTCCAGGTCGGGATTCTTATCAACATAAGAGACAGTGATTGAAGAAAAGAACCACTACATATGCCTGAAGGAAACATGAGATCATATTCTGATCCCCCTCCACCCACACACCTATCTTTTACTCCTAATTCTTTAACAAAGGAGTAGATGTGACCACGCATTTGCATAAAGGAAACATTGTAGAGGTTGCATGTGTAGGAAGAGGAGTCTGATTTTCACTTCCCCCAACTCTCACTTCACTTGGCCTCTGGAATCAGAATAAAGGGAGAATCTCTTCTTTTCTCTGGACTTTCTTTACCAATTAACAATCTTTTTTTTTCTGCAGTAAGGTGAACAAGGAGGACATGACAATGACTGATGATTGAAAGGTAAATATTTTACATCTATCATTATTGTGACCTCTTTTATTTTTTTCCATTGTTACCTTTTCCTTTTCTGGTTATCAGTGATTCTCTTATCGTTGTTGTCTGCTATTTTGGGTATTCTTAGCCCGAAGAATCGAACTTAGTGTTCTTGAGCAATGAGAAATATCCTGGGATTGGCTGTTTAATCAGAATTTTAACTTCATATTAATTGATAGCATTAGATGAAAATTAAATTGCGGTCTTTGGATACCTCAAAATTAGACTTATGGTTATCAGGTCTTGTTGATTTTTCATCCAAAAATAGAAAAACCTATCACCAAGTCTTTTATTCCCTCCGTTCTAGAATACATGAGACGGTGGACTTTTTTCACTATTCATGCATTAGCTTTGACTATATTTTTTTTTACTAACATAATAAAAACATATTTTATCATAGAATATGTTGTTAGATAGGTATTAATATGAAGTTTTATAATATAATTTTTAAAATAATTTTCATTAATATTTAATTATATAAAAGCAAAGTCAAACAAGTGCATTGACATGTGTGCAATGTTGACTATGTCATGTATTCTGTACAGAGGGAGTATTAATTTTTGGTTTGTAGCAATACTGCTAGTAGCTTACGATATCTTAAGCAGAATCTTTATTTCTCAAAAGAGGTGAATATATGTTGGCGTATTTAAATCAAGTCATTTCCTGAAGTGTATTACTATAATATTGTATGAACAGAATAAATTTAGTGTGTTTACATATTTAATTTAGACAAGCATCACAACTGTGTTGAAGCCAAGTTGCTGCTAGATAGCACAAATAAGAGTAAATTTATTTATTTATTATTATTATTTTTTTTTCTCACTGAATTGAACAAGGAAATATAGTCAAAATCTTATGATTCTGCTTTTTGGAGGAGGATAGTAGGTTTAGTGTTACCTATATTTATCCCAACATGGAAGAGTTAGGCCCTTAATTGCGATCCTTCATCTTCCAAAGATACTGTTTTACTTGACACTCTTTAAGCTCTTAGAGGTAGGACTAGCCTTTTAGAAGATATGTTCTTGCCAATTAAACTAAACTTAATTATTCCAAAAGAGGTTATTAAGGATAATGAATTATTACAAAAGTTGGCACCTAGAATTTGAAATCCAATTTTTTCATTCTAAGCTACAAATAAGTAGGATTCGTTGTTTGTTAACTAGTTGTTTATAAATTGTTTTTGTTGAGTGCCTGTCATTTCTTGCATAACTTATATTCCTTTTGTGATTGATACATCTGCAATCTCTTAATATAATGAGAATCTTCATAACATGTTGTTAAATCAAGCACCTGTTTCGTCCAAAATAAGGAAAAGAGGAAATCAATTCTTAGCTTTGGCTCTTTTAAGATAGATTCTTCTGTCTTATGCTACAAATATTATAGTACTCGAGAATATGATATCTAATCCTAAAAATGATGTTTATGGTTAGAAAAGTAGGGCAATCACAACTAAATGTGGTATATGCCAAGCAATTGTTTTTGCTAAGTGAATCATATGTTTTATGATTGTTTAAAGTGCCTTTTTACCATGAACTGCCTACAATTATAGGCTTGTAGCATACTCAATACTAAATCATGGGCCTGGTCACAACTTAAAAAAATGTTCCCAGGTCACTGAGCTGGAAAACTGCAGCTCAACCCCTATCAAACCGACCTGGTTGAGCAGTCCCATGACTAATACAGTTTGAACTTGATTAGTAGGGCCGGAAAAAACTGCTGCCCAAGCCTGTCTGAATCAGGTCAGGATTAGCTGTACTTTGCCACAACTTTAGGTTTTTTGTTGTCACTGGAAAGGGATGAATGTATTTCAACCTTATTTTAACACTAATATTATTTCCTGCACAATGCATGGTATCTTTTTTTTTTTAAAATAAAAAATAAATTAATTAATATTACAAACAATAACTGAAAGGGGTTTCAAAAGAGGTTGAAGGGGTCAAATTAGGTGTATGAATAACAATTAACCCAGTTCTTTAATTCCTTTTCTTAGTATTGATAGAGACTTACGTTAGAAATACTCACTTCATCAATTGGGTTATGGGTTGAAGATTGGCAACTCCATTTGAGTTTTTTTTTAAAAAAAATGGATTATGTAGGTAGCAAATAAGGTTATGGTTTTATACTTAACCATAAATATCAATATAAATAAAAGAGCCCTTAGATTTAGTTTGCTTTATTACAGTATATTGGGGGATTGACGAGATTTGATCAAGATGTATGTAGCCTAAGTGCCTATTTTGTAACTAAAATTAACTAGTAGATGTTCAGTGACAATCTGAGTTATTAAGGTAAAAAGGCTTGAGGATAGAAGTCTGATTTCTTCTGATTTATGTTTCTTAGATGACGAAGTAGATAATTGTGGTTAATTGGCATAATGTTGTTTTAATTACTTAGTTTTGCAAGCTACACAACACAGTGGGTAAATATTTGAACATCTTTCGTTCAAAAGCTGTGTAAGCTCTCAATTTACACTGTTTGATGAAGTATAAGTTCATATAGACAAGGATGAGTTAGAAAATATCAATGCATTACAATGTTTTGTACAGGTTTGTTAAGTGTTACCAAACTGTCAAATTTCTGCCGCAAGGGCCAATTTTCTATTTTAATCTAATTTGGGGTTTTGTTATATGCTCTGTTTTTTAGGAACAGAGAATATTCTCTCTCAAGAAATCATAATTGTCTGGTATGGTGAAGTTTCCCCATACTTCTTGCCCATCCAGAGTCCCCATTCATGTGAAAAGAATTGACAAAAAGGGGCTTTATAATTGCTTTCTGGTCATTAATGTACTTAAGGGCGGAGTTTCTACTTGTATCTTTGCTAGTTGGCATATCAGACTATTCTCTATTCTTTTTGGTTGATTCAGTTTCTAGGTGGTACACTTATTGAATATGAGCATGCTAGCTAGACTCACCAAATGAAAAATAATTCACCATGCACCCAAGTGTACAGAGTTTCATGCAACCACTGGCTTGTGCACTAAATCGGCGGTGTGTGTGGCTGGCTCGTGCATTACATATTTACATGTGCCAATCGTGAACATTTCACGTGTCAGTGCATGTGGTGCATGCTCATCTACATCAGGGTGTACCGTATAAGCAGTGTGGTGAAGATATTTACACGCTGTATAAAAGATGAGAAAAGTTAAATCAAAACCTTGTACTTTACAGTATCAAATAAGAATTGAGTGTATTAAAAGCTATTGCAGATCACTGGAGAATACAGAAAAATTGGAATCTGCAGGAGTTAATTTTCACGGCCAATAAAATGACAAACAAGCCAGGTTTGTCCGTCTGATATTTATTTTTATAAGCTCCTTACTGCAGAACTAAAGGCAAAATGCTATTCCTATTTCACAGTGCATCCATTATCTGTTGCTTTTATGCTCCATACCATATCGTTCATCTCACAATCATTTAATTGTGGCCCCCGATATCCCTACTTAAGAACATTCTTACTTCTCTCTTTTTCTCTTTCCTCTCCTGGAATCCTGCTATATAAACACCATTTGGCGTGTCCTTATGATATCAATCAACACTCAAGCCTCACTTTGAGTTTTAAAACACACCGACACTATTCCGTACTCCGTACTCTGTACACTTCACAACCAAATTCATTTCCTTACACTTGTACCACTATCACAGTAATGGAGCGTAACCAATTGCATCGTCAAGTTGCTCAGATGAGACAATCTTTCTTTGATCAGGTTTCCTTTGTTCCCCTTCTAACCTACTTGGTTCTTGGATTTAGGATATGTAATTTGTTAAGTTGCTTTATTCTCTCCTTGCTTAATAATGGATCATTTTGCAGGGATTTTTGGATGAGCAATTTGTTCAGCTAGAAGAATTGCAGGATGACACCAACCCGAATTTCGTAGAGGAAGTTGCAACTCTTTTCTATAGAGATTCAGGAAGGTTGCTAACCAATCTAGAGCAAGCAATGTAAGCCATTTTCTTCATCTTTCTTTTCAAAGAAATTCTCAAGTTATTATGTAACCAGTTAGCAAGCCTGATACTTAAACAGCTAATAACATTGACAATTGTAACCAAGTTTTTCCGCTGTTTACAGGGAAAGGAGTTCACTAGACTTTGTTAGGTTGGACAACATCATGCAACAGTTCAAAGGAAGTTGCTCAAGGTATATATGAAAAATCGAACAGCTACATATCTGATAAAACTTAATTAGTTATGAGTAGCAGTCTTGGGTTTTAAAATCTAACCTCATAGTTTTCTGTTGGTGCAGCATCGGAGCCAAGAGGGTGAGAAATGAATGTAATCAGTTCAAAGAATATTGCAGGGCAGGAAACAGTGATGGGTAATTCTCTTGGTCCCGGAATCTTTGTTTTATCAGTCTAACTTACATAGTCTTTGTCAGCTTGAGAAAAGGGTATTACATGTCTTGAAGACACTCTAGTTTCTTGCTATTAACTTAAGATCATTTTTGAGATTCTGTAAAAACCTAAGGCGGCTGCTTATTTAATAACTTGAGATATCAATTAAAGTTACTCATGGATTGTTACATACCATATTAGACATCTACACACTTGACATAATAAACTTTAATGAACAAATCTTACCACCCAACTGCTGGCCAGTGTAGGAAGTAGGAACTATATTTTGTTTTTCTTTCGGCTCCTTAAATTTATTGCCTTGTGCTTTTGCATGGTGTGAGCAGCTGCATGAGGACTTTCCAGCAATTGAAGAGAGAATATGCGACTCTTAAAAGGAAACTTGAATCCTACTTTCAGGTTTTTATATTCATATTATTTTGGCTATTCCAGTTATTCCTTTATTTTGATTTGAAAGAAAATATCAGTACTTTTTAATTATTCCTGTCGCCATTAATGTTACTACGTATTCTTTGTGTTGCTAACTACTTGTTAATGATTTTCAGTTGGTTAGACAAGTTGGGCCCAGGGAAATGGCTACTCGCCCACGCTAGATAGATGGTGTTGTAGGAGAAGTGGCTCAGAAACATGATTGGTGAACTTCATACCAGTTTATGGTCTAGAAATTTTAGCTGCTGGAGCTTTTAGGCCCTGTTTCTTCATCTTTACCAGATGAAAATGGGAGAGTTTAGCATGTTTTACTTTGCTTCAACTCCCGTATGTTAGAAATATATGTTGTACGAGTCTTATGTTGGATGTAAGGAATGTTAATGATAATTACCTGCTGCAGTTGATTAATGGTCTACTTATCTTTTGGAACTTAAAATTTTCATTCACTGACCGAGAATTAGCAGGAAACAGTAATGCTCTTGGAGAGCATGAAACCTGCTCATTTTGACTGTAATAATAGAAAAACTCAATGTAATTAACATTAAAAATGCAATGTGATTGGACTGAAAATGAAGAAATTTATTGAAACACCTTGGACTTCTACACTTGCTGTTGATGTTCTCGTGTGACTATAGCTGGTGTTGATGAGGTTCTCGCTATCTTAGTGTTTTTATTAAGGTTATGCTTAGGAGCACCGAGCAAGTAAGAATACTCCGCAATGTCAAAGTTATGTTGGGGTTTTTGGTGGTGATTGGTGAAACTGCATGTCTTATTGGCAAGCCTGCTTGTTTTGGTTGCTGTTAGTTCTACTTTAATAGATAAGAGAAACCACAAGTATCTTTCTTACAGACTTCATAGGCTATGATGCAGTTCATGTACATATATTGGTATAATGAGAAAATAAATCAAGAATCTAGTAAATCACTTTCTTATTTCTGAATAATAGACCACATTTTTATATTAAGATATTCAAAATTAATGACACTCTGTAAATTTTACTTATCACCCTTAACAATAGCCTTAGATTAGACAAAAGTTCAAAAGGGGGGGGGGGTGTTTTGGTGGCTAAATGGAGATACAAAAATTTTTAATATTGAAAGATAATTATGGTATTTAAACTCAATTTCTTAATTGACACTAAGATCGTTTGTAGTGTATTAGTTAGATTGAGTGGTACTACTTAAATTTCGACACGTATAGTGCGAAATTCTTGCCAACATGGTAATTGTTATAGTGTCTGACATGTTGGCTATACAAAGAAAGGTAAAACAATCATAAGTTGCACATATACTATTCTAGAATTTTTTATTCTAGAAACTTAGTTACTTAAAGATGGTCCATTTCAGCAAAACCAACAATGTCAATGTGGACATGTTAGAACTTCAAAACATGTTATTTGTGAATTGTGACAGATTCTTCGTTGTGGGACAATTCAAGTTATAAAAGGTATGAAGAAGCATCCAATTCTAACTTAAAATTTATACTCTTTGATAGAGAAAGTAGGTGTTTGGATGCATTGGACCTAATCCTTGATACAACTATTGAGGATATTTTTAGGAAAGTGTACAAAAACCTTAATCAGAGAATTATAAAGTAATAAACAAAGTTATCATTGGTTTTTAGAAAAGATGATCACTACTCGTAATGTTCAATTGTTAAATCTCGATTAAAAAACAAGGGGGACTCACTTGACAGAGGAAGTAAGGGAAATCCACGGGGATTTAAGGAGGGGAGTGATGTCACTACCTTACCAGTTAGTTACCACCACAGTCTTAATTGTTAATTTACTTGTGCATCTATCAAGACTAAGAATAATATTGGTAGTATAGTCATGATTATCTTGAAAGTGTCTTGTTTAAAGATATAACAAATAAAATTTTTACATGGTACACACTTTTGAGTAACACTTTGTATGATTTGAAGTATTATTTTGGCCATTTGGATTGTTTGTTTAATTATATTGTGTAAGGAGAATTGTATTCGTCTCGTATGTTACGATCCAAAGTTGTTTAACAAAGTAAGTAAAATCTTTATATGTAATCTTAGAGAAAAAAGAAAAAGACACAAAATTTGAAAACTACAAAATTAAATTATTACTTGAATTGCCTCATAATCACTATATAGTGGAAAAAAAAAAAAAAAAAAAAACCTAACCTTTTTTTTTTTTTTTAATGGAACTTTTTTTTTTTTTTTTTTTTTTTTTGGGGTAAAGGATCTTAATTAAAACTTATCTTAATCGTTGTTGAGTGAAAAAATACAAAGCATAGAAAGTTAATGGTAAGACAAAATATTTGTTGGTCTCAAGTTCAAGCGTTTATATCGATCGAGGTATGTCTTGTCTTTTATATCGAGCAATGTCTTATTTTCATTTTTGCAACGGGTATATGTTTTTTCAAATATATATTCAACATTTAAGTATTGGATAACATTTACTCGAATATCGCAATCCCTCATATCTCCAAATTAGCTAGATAAAAAGGGACATATGGAGTATGTCCTGAGTAGTATTCATAATTTAATTAAAAAGTATACATGGAGTACTATACAGTATTGCTTACTAACACTACTAGTACTACAATATTACTATAATACGAGTACAAATGTACAATAGTTTGAAATGCTCGTATTTTATTTCAAGACATGTAGTTATTTCCATGACAAAGGTGAAAAAATAATAATAATTAATTGCAGAAGCTATAATATAAGATATGATATGATATCATATTAGATTTTGGGAGATCTTCTCAGCAGGTTGGAGTGTATGTGTCGGACTATAATGTGTATGCCAAATTATTATATATAGGAGGGTTTTAAGATTACTAATCATAAGTACGTAGGTTAAGAAACTCATTAATACAAAGAAATACTATACATAGAATATATTCTAAATTTATGACAAAGAATATCTGATCTTTTTAAAATCTCTATTAGTTATTTTCCATACTATGGTACACGACTACACGGGGATTAATAACTACGAAGGAGAAAACAATAGCGAATAGACCCGACCCCATCATCAAGCAATCAATCTGATCAAACTACATCTCTTTGGTAGTTGGTTAGTGCTTGTCTTAGCATCTAGGCTTAGTAACCTAAATTAGAATAGTCTTAGGGCCTGTTCTCATTTATTGAATTGAGCTGAATTGAACTGAACTGAATATTTTATGAGAGAAGAAAATTAGGAACTGAACTGAACTGAATATTTTATAAGAGAAGGAAATTAGGAACTGAACTGAACTGAGCTAAAAATAAGCTGAAGATAACAGACCCTTAGTTTAACTTCTAATGCAATGAGATCTATGATCTTCTCCAATTGTAATGACAATGTTAGAGGTAATCTTTTTTCTATCATGACGTTCAACAATTTTGCTTGTTTGCATTCGCCACTTTGAGTTGAATACTTTTACTCCGTATTAAATAACTTTTGCTTGCTTCATTTATCATGCTTGTTCGAATTATGAAATTAGTTTTGTTGGTATCATACTTTGAAATGACTCATACATTAACGAGTCTTTTCTAATAGATACAATAACCTTTAAAGGTGTACCCTCAAGACACTTAAGACCTCAAATAACAAGGTTTTATTTACTTATTAAATTAACTACATATTAAAAATTTCTTATCCTAACCGAAAACATGACCTGAAAACTATTAAAGTTAATTATTAAAGACAATGACATTAATAATTGTATAAGTCCATAATTTAACCTAATTTAACTTGATATGCACTTTTTATTTTGATCGTTTAAGGATCATTATTACCGCCTTCATCTTAATTACTTGTCTCACAGGCTATAGCCATTTGCTCTAGGTCGAGCAAATAAAAAAAAAAAAAAAATAGGAAAGTGAATTAGGATGGAGGCAGTAACAATAAATCTTTAAACGAAGTGAATTAAAAATAAGAAATTAAAATAATTATACATCTTAATAAATAATTAATCAAGTGAATTAAAAAGACAAATAAACCTTCCCTCAATTGGAGCATTTTTACGGAACGATTTGCCCAATTGGTGTTAAAAAGTAAATAAATTACTAAAATAGTGTTCACTTAAAAATATTTCTCAAAGTAGTGTCCATATAAGTTCGGAAATTACAAAGCTATGAATTAAAAATTAATGGCTAATACAATCCAAATATATGCGTATACCATCAAATTCTTTATTTTTAACGCTTACGGTATCTTGACTAGAGTATGGATTATGAATACAAAGTAATATAAATGTTTAAAATTTTCTAGCATTTTTGTTATGGATATAACCTTGTCAAAAAACGTATATATAACATGATGCATTATTTAATTGGATTTAAATCATCAAGGCACTCAATCACCATTCTTGAAAATAACTGCTACTCCCTCCGTATTTAAATACTTGCTCCATTTCTATTTTTGCACTTTTTTTTGACCTGCTTTGACTAATGTTTGTAATTTATACATAAGAAAAAATATAGTCTTGTGGGTATTTGTTGGAATCGTTTCGATGAATAGATTATTAATTTTCAATTGTTAGAATTTATACTTACTAATAATTAAAAATATTATTAATCAAAGGTTAGCATTGGCATGCGTGCCCAAGAAAAATGGAGCAAGCTAAGTATTTAAAAATAGAGGGAGTAGTTCTACAATGCAATATCAATTTGGAGATAGTATTACTTTATTACAAAATAACTCAAAACATGTCATACTAGCTAAATAAAAAAACACAATATAGTATCATTTTTTATCACCCTCAATTCCTCATTAGAATAATATATATCATTTTTTTATCACACAATATATTCAATTGCAAAGTCTAATTCACCTACCTTAAGTCGAATAATTTTTCATAATTAGGTTAAATTTAACCAATTTACATTATTCCGTTAAACTTTAATCTACTTTTTATGTAAGCTCACATAAATTTCAGTTGAATTTTAATTAGAAAAGAAGAAAAACACACCTGATTATAATGATGTCAAAGATTGACTATGCTTCCTTCCCGATAGCATCTACCATCAACGTCTATAACAATAGTAAATTTTAACCTAAGAGAACTAGTTTTGCCCGTCAAAGAAAAAAAGAGAACTAGTTTAGAGACTCTAATTTTTAATTATATTTAGACTTTTAAAACGAAGCAATATTAACTCCTAGCTTTGTAATTTCCAAACCTACATGAACACTAGTTTGAGAAATATTTTTAAGTGAACACTATTTTAATAATTTATTTATTTATTAACACCAATTTGGTAAATCGTTCATTTTTACGAGCTTCACCCCTTCTTCTCTCTCTCCTCCATTGAAGCGTAATCTGAATTCTTTGTTGAAGCGGCTTCTGAGCTTTTTCTCCTCCATTGAAGCAGCTTCTGAGGTAAGATGTTCTTTCTTTGTAATAATCGTATGTCAATTTCACAATCTAATTTTAATCGTTAATTTGATTGTCAGTATACTCAATTAGGGTTCTTCTTGGGTGATTTGAATTGAACTATTGGGTATTAATTCTATTACTGAAAGAATAAGTAGCGATTTCGTTTGTTGAATTTTGATGTTCATATTATTAAGCGAAAAGAATTTAACTTTGAAGTTTGAACTTTGATTTGATGATTGAGTCAAATTTGGCTGTTAATGTGTTGCAGGATTTTGTATATATAACCCTTTAATGTTAGGAAGAAACTATGAAAAAGGAATTTTTGTTCCTGGACCGAGGGCGGTTGCCCCGGCTCCGCCACAACAACCGTCATTTGCACCTCCACCCCCTACACAAAACCCGCTTCCGCCACCGCCATCACGGCCCCAATCTCAGTATACTCAGAATTGGGGTTCGGCTCCTCCGCCTTACCCTCAAAACTATACACAAGTGACTGCCAATCAAAATTTCCAGCATTCAGGGTATAATTCAGGTAGTCAGCAATATCAACCACCCCCACCTCCACCACAACCCCAGCAGCAACCACAGCAATACCCTTTTCAGCCACCGCCACCTCCACCTGATTCATCGTATGCTCCTCCCCCGCCTCCCCCTCCTTCTAGTGGTCAAAACTCGGGCAATGTACATCAACAGTATTACCCTACTTCACAATACTCTCAATTTAGTCAACAGCAGCCTCCTTTACAGCCATTGCAACCGCCCCCTCCACCACCTCCTCCACCGTCTTCCCCGCCTCCTAGTTCATCTGTTCCTCCACCACCACCCCCTCCATCATCTCCCCCTCCACCACCTCAAAATAAAGAGAGTGGGGGAGAGAGAGGGAGGCATGAGAGAGATAGAAGGTCTTCGAAAGAGGGGAATCACCACGTATCTTCTAGGCAGCACAAGCCTCCAGTACCTCCCGGTCTTGTGAAAAAAGCTAATGGAACTTCGGGGAGGGTTGAGACAGAGGAAGAAAGGAGATTGAGGAAGAAGAGGGAAATGGAGAAGCAAAAACATGAAGAGAGACATAAGCAACACTTGAAAGAGGCGCAAAATCGGCAGAAGCCACCCCAGACTTTGCCTTCTGTAGTGAAACCTGGTAATATGTCAATTTCAGGGTCTAGAATTGGTGAGAAAAGGAGTGCACCAGTTCTAGGAGGTGACAGGGATGAAAACCCGATGAAGAGACAGACAGCATTCATGTGCAGGATGAAGTAAGTAGTTTTCTCATCTATTAACATTCATGTTGCTATTTATTTATTACATTGGTCTGAAAGTTGCCTTATGGACTACTTTGTAATTTTGCTTGTTCTTTTCCACATTTATATGGTGCCTGTACTTTCTATCATGCTCTCCGCTGCTTTCATGAAGCTGTAGGATGATTTCTATGTTGTTTTTTCTGCTACTATGCATACACTGACATATTATCTATGATAGGTTCCGGAATGAACTGCCTGATCCATCTGCCCAGCCAAAGCTTATGTCTTTAAAAAGAGATAAGGACAGGTATGTGGTTGTAACCTTGTACCTGATATGGGTATTCTGTTCTGCTGCATGTGTTTACCTTGCTTATTACTCCACTTCTTCAAATATTGAGCAGTTGTTAGTTGGGGCTCGTGAATTGTGATGTGTTGGGTTGATGGTTCCTATGCACAGTATATAGACTAATGCTAATATAAAGCATCATGGTTGAAATTTAGTTTTCTATCCCACTGTCATCAAGAACGTAATTGAACAATTGCTAGTCATTTCAAGTTTGAAGAAAGTTCTCTTGATTTAATGCGCAAGAATTTTCACTTGTCTTTGACTAGATATGATAGATGATTACTAGATGTGACGCAAAGCTCATGTCTTTGTTTGCAGATTTACTCGGTATACTATCACATCACTGGAGAAAATGCATAAACCAAAGCTATATGTGGAGCCTGATCTTGGCATTCCACTTGACCTCCTTGATCTTAGTGTCTACAAGTATGTATTATCTTTTGCTGTTCGTTGAACTATTTTCTTGTACTTGCTTTTCTATATAGCAATCAACTCATATAAATTTTATTTTGTATTTTCTATCAACTTCTAGCCCTCCCAAAGAGAGGTATCCTCTTGCTCCGGAAGATGAGGAATTGCTACGTGATGATGAGCAAGTGACTCCATTAAAGAGAGATGGAATTAAGAGAAAAGAACGCCCCAGTGATCAAGGTGTCTCTTGGCTTGTTAAGACGCAATATATTTCTGCTCTCAGCAATGATGGGACCAAACAGGTTATTTCTTATGATTTAATTGTCTTCCGATGCCTAAGCAACATAGTTTGATATTTACTGACTGATATATATGTGTATTTGCAGTCCTTAACTGAAAAACAAGCAAAAGAATTGCGTGAAATGAGAGAAGGCCGTAGCTATTTGCAAAATCTTAACAATAGGTTTGGTTCATTGTATTTTTTGTTTGAAAATTTGTGGGACTTATTTCAATCTTCATTAGTAACTCTTTGCTCAACCCTCTGTTTCTTCTTTTCAGGGAAAGACAAATTCAGGAAATCCAAGCTTCATTTGAGGCTTGCAAAGTACGCCCTGTACATGCTACCAATAAAAACTTGAAACCTGTGGAGGTTCTACCATTGCTGCCTTATTTTGATCGGTATGATATTCCATCTTTTATGCTCACCAATCATGTTAGTTTCTTTTATTATATTATTTTTTTATTTGTTCTTTATTGTTATTCCGTACTCTGTATTATTTTGTCATTGGAGTATTTTTTCACATAGTATTACCTATACTGTTACATTACTACGTTGGACAATAGCTGTTTTCTTTGCATGCAAGTTTGAGGTATCTTGCTGATTCATGCATCATATGATGCTACAGTTATGATGACCAGTTTGTTGTTGCCAACTTTGATGGAGAACCTACAGCTGACTCGGAGTTGTTCAGCAAAATGCACAAATCCGTTCGCAAAGACATTGAATCAAAGGTAATTTTCTAGACTACTTGATCAGCAGCTCAACTGATACTTATTCTTATTACTTTCATATATTGAAATTTAGCCTGCAACACAATTGCTTCTTTCACTTATTTTTAGCTCTTATCTCAAGCCATTCTGTATTGCAATTTTAACTGGTCTGCTTTGTCCTTTGCTACAGGCTGTAATGAAAAGTTTTACTGCAACGGGATCTGATCCTGATAAACCTGAACGGTTTTTGGGATACATGGTCCCGTCAACGGATGAGGTTAGATATCACGTGATTAGCTATATTTATAAATTGACAGTACTGTTTGCACTTGCACTGGTTTACAGCTAGCAAACTTTACTGACAAGCTTTGTTGATTATGACAGCTATCAAAGGACATCTTCGATGAAGATGAAGATGAAGATGTCTCATATTCTTGGGTCCGAGAATATAATTGGGATGTATGTACTATGATTTGTTTTCTTGCAGCATTTTAAAGTCTTGTGTTCATCCATTTGGGATTAGTACTGAAGATTTTTATTTGGTCAATACAGGTCAAAGGAGAAGACCCAGATGAACTCTCAACATATTTGGTGTCATTTGATGAAGATGCTGCTCGCTACTTGGTATTTTGAACTTTCTTTTTCCAACCCTACCCCTTTATAAAAGACAGACCGTCCACTGTTGTGAGCTTTGTACTCATATCGGTCTTTTAAAATTGCAAAATTATTGTTGTCATTGCAGCCTCTTCCTACAAAGCTTGCACTGAGAAAAAGGAGGTCAAAAGAGGGAAGGTCCCAGGAAGATGGAGAACAGTTTATTCAACCGGGCAAGCTTACTGTCAGGAGAAGGGAGACTACCTCTGTCATTGAAAGGAAAGAATCAGCGGTATGATGTTAAACACAAATCTTGTGTAGTGAATTAGTGATATTAGGGACCAGGGAAGTTAAATTACTGATGAATTTTTGGCTGTGATGTTTTCAGAATGATTCTTACTATAGATCAGGTCCTTCAAGATCTAGTAGACCGGAATCTGATATTGAAGAAGAGGATCAAGAACGTATGGATGTCGGGGATGCTGGGGACGATCAAATGGGGCATTACAGTGGAGGGGATGACTATTTGTCTGAGTGACACGAATGACATGTAAACACAAATGTTGAATCAGGGTAGTATGTCTGTCATCCAAGAACAAATTTTTCTACTAGCTAATTTGAAAGATTTTTGGTAGTTATTTATCCTTTGATTTTTTGGTAGTCCATTCCTTTTTACTTTCTCATTAGATTAGATCATCACAGTAGCTTCAACAAGATGGGAGTTGGAGCACTGCTGAAAGCAGAGTAGATTGTAGAGAAAATATATGTATTTAACTTTTTATAGTATAATTGGAATGATTCAAATATTTCAGTTTTGTACTGTTCTACTTGCCTACAAGCTGTAGAATTACGCGATCTAATAATACACCTTATTAACTAATTTCTCAACTTTAAACTTTAGCTGCATTTGTTTTGCATTTTCAATTGAAACCCCTATCCCAATAACAAAATAAAAGTCCCAAGTTCGTAATGATCTCAAGTGGCTACAACATACATCCCAACTACATTCTCAGACCTGGGTGTGTGAACATATATTCTTCAGGATGTCTTGTAATCCCAGTGTAGATGAGGATATCTTGTACTCCAGGGTCCAAGCATATAATTGTAATCATATTTCAAATATCTGACACCCTTTTAAATTCTGATTACCAAAAATCATATTTCAAATATTTGACACCCTTTTAAATTCTGAGTACCAAAATTCTGAAACAGAACCAGAATATGTGCAAGATAGAAGATAAATTAATGTCTTAAGGATTACACTAATACTTTCTGCCTTTCTTCATATAGTAATACAAACACACCTTTAAAAATCTTCCCAATTCCTCATTGCCATTACACCCAAGTGAAAAGAAGTGTAGGTGGTACATACATCCGGAAGAAAACTGAAGCTAACTCTAAAATTAGTCGCGACAAGAAGAATATGATGAATATTCAGATTGATCTTGCAGCTACAAGTCATAGTAACTTCACATTAATCATCAGTGCCAAAGCGTAATGGACTTGTTTCACACTATATACTGATAGGTAACAAGAAGACAATGAAACATTTACACAGTTTCAAATTTACACAACCTCGCCCATTGATCAGTTGATGTGAGTTGAGCTGATGTTTCCAGAAGACCTGCAGAGACATGTTTCAGAAGTCAATATTTCTTTTTTCATAACAAAATTGGAAAAATACAGCAATCCAAAAGCAACAAAAAAAGCTAGCATATTCCCTCATGATTAAGTATAAAAGGAAAGCAAGAGAGAATAAGGAATATGCCACACTAGACATAAAGACAAGAAAACTAGGCATTTCGAACCCATTAAGATCATTAATCATAGAGAAGAAAAATTACTTCCATGAGCCTTACGCTTCATTGGGTATAATATTAGTAAAGGAAAGCGATAAAAGGGAATGGGACATAAAGGAAGAGAAGGTAAAGGGAAAGGAAATAAATTTTACTTTCATTGTATGGTGGTTTAGTGGGAGTGTGAAAAGAAGAGAAAGTAATTATGATTGATGGCTTTTAATTCTCTTCTCTCAAATTTCTCCAATTTTGGGAAGGAAAGTGAAAATTTTATCAAGGGGCTTCCCAATCACTTCACTTCCTTTCCTATCATATCACGTTTCACACCAAAGATGAGAACATGATATAAGCCATTTTGTCAACTGAAAAGTGATGAGAACAAAATACAAAACCCTTGACAAGTGGGCAAACTGGACAAGAGAGTGAAGCCCTCAACAGAATTATATTAGCCCAAAAGATATACAAAGTTTCAGATACTCTGGGTCTACTTTAGTGTCTGGGCTGGAAATGGGGGTTGTATAACGTACTGATTACGAAATAAGATTGATTAACTCAGCAGAAATTAACTAGGTGAAAAAACCACTAATGAATTCATTAGCCTCAATAAATTAGTCCCCTAAACTATTTCAAAACGAAATAAATGCAACGAGGACCTTGTACATAAGCCAGCAATGTCACCATTGTTAGCTATGGGGTCATGGGAGCATCTAAGGGAGGAAATTAATACTTATACTGTTATACAGTTGTACCTAGCTAGTCAAGAGTCTCAAGACTAGCAAAAACTAATTAGGCTGTTCCACATGCACCATAGAGAAAATTAATTGTAGGAGAGAGTAATTGACAATAAAAAAGAAACCAATTATACCTCTAAATTCGTTCAGCTTTTCTCGCTGGTTTCTCATCATCTCATGATACAGCCTCCACCCGTGATAAATCACTATCCCACTCTAGGCGGAAATAACAAAAGATCTACACAAAAAAGCATAACACATTAGTGTACAATCTGTACATAGAACTGTGAATTCCTCTCTTGTGTCTGCACCTGAACCCAATTAGGATATCCCCCTTTCTTTCAGTCTAGGAAGCTATGCAATGTGCAATTCCTCCCCACCTTTTCCCTTCATGTGTATACTCTATTAGCCCATAGTTGTTGCCTTCATTGAAGTTTTTACGACTCATTAATACAACTCCTCTGTCACTTTTATGCTTATAGACTGTACCTTTTATTGCTCAACATTATCCTCTAGTCCCTACTCTCCAAAAACAATTATCTCCAAACTTTGAGAATAGACTCAGCACCACTCTATATTAATCAGGATAGCACTGCAAAAATCTAATTCACTCCATTAGTGAGTTCTATAGTAAGGTTATCGTAGAAGAGTTACAAAGCTCACCGCATAACTCCTATTGGTCTTAATAACAACAAATTCTTCATGCGAATGAAGACCTATTAAACAAAAATACAATTCATTAAGTGAGCAAAAAGTATTTATGAAGGATTAACTATGATGTAGATGTAAGAGCAACATAAATAATACAGACCATGCTTGCCGGCATCTGACAGCTTCTTGGCGAACACTCCTCTTTGGATCATCAAGAACCTTGGACAAAGCTCTTAGCACCTATATTATCAAACATGAAATCCAACAATAATCAATTCCATCTCTTTGGCATTACATTGACTCAAAGGAAGGGTATTTCAGATAGTCTCAATTTACAACTAATTTCAATTCACCATTCATCAGAACATTTTCTTACAGCTCAGTGATAGACAATACAGTCAGGAACTCAGGATTACACACCGAGGGCATGATGATTATTGCTCAGGACAACCAAGCATACATTGTCATTTTGATACCTCCTTGCACATAATTTTTTTTTATTACTTTTACCAACAATCAAGGCAAAATTAACAACCAAATTAAGGTTCTACCCAAAATAAAATTGTTTTGACCATTATAGGGAGGATGGTAAAGATGTTTTTCAGTATAGAAAGTTATATTGACCTGTAACCGCATTGGATAAATTCTTGTATGGGGCATCCCTGACACAGCAACAAGACACTGTATTGCAGTTTCTCGTACAAGCTGCATAAATTCAGAAGGAACAAGTAAATTACTTCATCACAATTAAGTTGAATTCCATACGAGAAAACTAGAAACATCAGCCCTTCAGAATCACAGGTCAAGCAGAGAGAAGAAAAAAACAAGTTGCACTTGTATATAGATATCTGTAAATTAAGTTACTTCACGGGTACTTAATGAGTATATGAAACACTGGGAATGTACTGTGAATTCTTAAAGTATAAAGGTACCCAGTGAGAATACCCAATTTTAAAACAAAGGCATGCAGAGTTAGGTATGCCAAACAATGCAAAAATAAAAAGATGTAAAATGAAAGCTACTAAGTGACACATATTACCATCTTATGGGGATAAGAGACAAGTCCAGTCAAGCAGTTTATTATAACATGGACATTCTCCACAGCAGTTTCTTGTCCTGCAAAAGATAGAAGCATAATGCATATAATCATTTGGTATCCAGAATATAGTAGTAATAATTTTCAGAAAAATTTAATATTTTATTGAAAATAGACTTTCAAAGAAAATATAGCAAGCTCAGAAAAATGTCTTGCAATCATTTTCTTCCAGATAAAAATAAATGAGTGCGATCAATGAACGTACATAAAGTACTGATTTTGTATGACATTTTTATTTTCAAAAGAGGAAACTAAATCAATGTGCAACCTGAGATAATTAGTTTGGTTCAAGCATCACAAAAGCAGATTTAAGCAGAAATTTGCTAACAGGTAGTGCTCTCACAGTCTCACCACTCAACTGCAAAGTGTTCTTGCATCCACAGTGATGGAGATGCTAAAGACATCAAAATATACCGAAAGTAGAATTGTCTCTTCAGGGGCCTTTTCTTACAAGAATTCTTTGGAAATACGGTTTTGGTCATGATTGTGGGAACAATCATGGTGTAATGGAAACGGAATTGATGCATTGATCGTGGATCGTATCTTGGTTGTCACAATACAAATTTGATTTCAAAGCCTTTTTAGGATTTTATATCAACTGTATGCTATTACAGTAGTTATAGTAGACTATTAGAGGCTTAAAGCCATTATTAGGGGAGATATGGAAAATTTTATTGCTATATCATTGAATAATAAGTAATATTCAACTCGGATTTGAATGCTTGATTCAAACAATATAGTGGGATTTTGAAAAAAAAAAACACCACTTACTGAAAAACAATTTCAGCACCATCAATTGAAAACCCTTGACAAAACGACTTGATTGAAATGAAGCGGTCATATATATGTATTATGCTTGGATGTGCGGGAATACTCTAGAGATAGAATCAGAAATGGGGTTATTCGGGGTGACAGGCATTGCAAACAAACTAAGGGAAAATCGTCTGCGTTGGTTTGGACATGTAAGACGGAGACCTGAGGGTGCACCGGCACGATGAGTGGAAGAGTGGGACCATGGAGGGGTTAAACGAGGGAGAAGGACATGAAGTATATGGATTTGCATGAGGATGAGGATGAGGCATTGGATCGTAAGGGATAAAGGAGGAAGATTTTTGTCGATGACTACACGGAATAATCACTTTTGGTTCATGTAGCCGACCCCACTTATGGGATTAAGGATTTGATTGATTGATTGATATATACGTACCATGCTTACAACTACAAGTCTTTCAATGCTGCTGAACGAGATCCTCTAGGTATGAGCTTCTCCAATTGCAAACTTCGTCTGGAAGGCAAAGGTTCCTCTAAACATGATAAATCTTCAAGTGGAGAATGGGGAGGATTGATACTAAGATAGGCTCCAAGTTAAAGTGGGCTATTACCCGATATCTACTGCTTTCTGATTTAACAGGGAATCTTGTTGCCATTTGATTAATAGTGTGAAGTTGCTTTCTATCTTTAGAAGATGTTTGCATAGCAAGTCTAGGGTTTGCCCTCTGAACAATAAATATTGGCTGCAGATTTTCTTTACGGGATATGGCGATGGACAGGTAAAACAGAAAAAGTTGACATGGTTCAAAGCTGTTACAATGATTATCTGGTGAATGATCATTTGTAGGATCAAAAATCATTTCCAGCGTAGTCATGGGCTAAGGCAGCTGAGGCTATTAGGAGTTATTTGATTGTACTATTGGAGAGATTTACAGGAACTGGGTGGAAGTGTCATACCACCTCCGTTTGTTTTAATTGACACGTATTCCTTTTTGGAAAATTTCTTTTTAGTTGACACGTGTCTATTTTAGGTAAGTTTTATATGCCAAAATGTCATTTTTACCCTCACCAATTTCTCCAACTCATCTTCTATCTCCTCCCTCAAGCAAAGAATCTGATTTCTTACTCCTCCATTATCTTCCCCACCCCACCTCTATCATCAAAATCATCACCATCACCATCACCATCACCATCACAGAAACCACCACCACGGGCACCGCCACTTCTTCTCTCCCCTCTTCCTTGTAACATACCTATTTCCCAAAGAAAACACCATTAAAAGCCCCCAGAGCTTCTCCTTACTTCCTGTAACTTTGCCCAACCACCACCGCGACACTGCTTGCCCAACCATCACAACCTCGCCGACTCATGCTTGACAACGCCTCTCCTCTCAGACACAACCCCATTTCCCTCTCTCACTAACCCTCTCTTTCCCCCTCGCGTTCTCCTTTTTCCTCCGCAAACACCTTCGCCCAAAACCACCTACGCCGTAGAGGATTAAACCTTCAATCATATATATCATAGATATAAATATGATATTTTCAATTAGCTATAGAAGGTGAAAATACTATAGAAGATGAGATGATCAAGAATGGAGGTGCAGACCGTGCAGTTGAGCAGGAGAGAGAACGATGGCGAATGGTGATGATGAGAGAGAAAGGTACTTGTAGGTGGTAACTGGTAAGGGTGGGTAGGTATAAAGGTATTTTTGTCTTCAACCTTTCTTTCCCACTTCTCCTTAATTTGTGTGCCAAATAGAAATGTGCAACTAATAAAAAGCGGAAGAAGTGTTCTTTGGCCATTAATAGATGAAAAGTACAAAAATAAAATAAGATAAAATAAAATAAAAATGCATAATGTGATCTTTTTATAACTTTGGTCAACAATCATTCAATTATAGACTTATTAAGGCTGTAAGCTGCATCTAATTTATCTACAAAGTGAATCATGATTCAGATTTCTTCTGTGAATTCTGTGAAGTAGAATAACATACCAAATTTATCCATTAGAAGGCCAGAAAGAACCAGCAAGAGATTGTAGATCATATCTTTATTGAGTATGTCCTCACTAAGTACAGAGATAACATCCAAGAGTAGAGGAAGCAGCTGCAAAAAATGTCAAAAATAAAAAATCATTTACAGCCTGAGGCAACAATTACTATGGAAAAATAAAAGGAAAAAAAGATTAAAATAAAAAATAAAAAGATCAGCTTGTAAAATCAGCGATCAAAACCTTCTTAGTTTCTGACAAGATAGCTGCTAGAGGTGTATTAGTGATAACATGTCCAATTGCCCGGTAAAGCATAGATCTGAAATTCCAAAGAGTAGTATGGATCTTATAAGATTATAACACGAATTATTTTACATCAAACTTGACACTAGCAAAGCATTTAAAGCATCTAGAAGTTGGCCTAGCTGCAATGACAACATCACTTATGCATATGTTCTGCTAAGTGCTAACCTAAATTGATGGCAGACAAATCCAAATACAGATACACGATAATTCTCAGAATCTCAGCTGTAAAATAGAATCATAAGAAACAATCCCAATGGACAAAACAGCTTGAACATGCATGAAAATAGCCCATTCGTAGAATAGATAGACAGTATAGAATCAACGGTCAGAAATGCATATTAAGAGATGAACTTCATAGTTGATGATACTGTAAGAATCATGAATTCAAGAGCTTGGTACCTCACTGTATGGGAATGGGTCTTTTTTGCAGCAGACAGCAGAATTGGCATCACAGTAGAGAAAAACCGTTGCTTGTATAGAGGCCTTATAGTAGCGTGAAACGTTTTATTCAAACAATCCTCAGAATCACTCATAAGAACATGAAATGCATCTGCTGCAGACCTTGCCAACGATTGCTGCACCCCCTCTCTCTCTAACCCACCTATATTTACAGCTAAGGCTTCTAATACACTGCTAAAAACTAAACACCTTAAAAAAATCATAGTTATGTCTTTTAATTTTTCGTGCCCCCTCATTAGCAGCCCTTTCCCTATCCATGCAAGACCAGAAATACAATGGGCTTGAGGCAGTACACAATCAGCTGCTAATTTTGAACGAAGCTCATCAGAATCACACATCTCAGAGCTACTTGAAAGAAAAAAATCACTACAACTTCCTAAGCTCCTTTCTAAAATCAATGTCAGAACATCATCCAGGTTAAAGTAGCTAGAGTCCTGCATGTCTTCTTTTGTTAGAGACATTTTATTGACAATTGAACCCAATGCTTGAGCTGATGTCACATGACCATTTATGAAAGCCGTCAGCAATGACTCAATAACAGCTCTAATGTTAGTAATTTGTGTCTTAGGGCGAAGTGCAATAATTACAGATGCAAACAATGTAGTAAGCCACTCATCTCTACATGAGAAACCATCTGAATCTTCTGATATTTGCAACTCTTTAAGCTTGGAAGGCACAAAGTTGGGTGAGAAAGATAAGTGGAATGAAATCACTTTAACAGCTTTCTCGATGATTCGCCATTGATTTTCCTCTGACAACGTAGCAACAGCTAGCTTTAGTGCCATCTTTGTTGCATCAAGAAGCTGCTAAGCCATTAGAAATTTTAGTTCTCATATCATTGAGAATATAGAATTTATTTACAAAAAATAGCTGGAGCCTATATGCGGAGAGTTAAGACCACAATAAAAGGCTTTAAAATGAACATATTCACTTACCTTTCCTTTAACAAAAAAACTGCTTCCCATGGCTGCTTCAATTTGATCCCAAACATCAATAGCTAAGCGGAATGGAACAATTTCAGAGCCCTCACACAATTGAAACCTAAGCCCACATAGAAAATAATTAAAGTCAATAATTTCTACTTATTAGGCTATTGTCCTCACTCCTCAGTGATACGACCAGCATCAATGAGTGATAGCAAGATCATAGGTAAACAAGAATGAATGGGGATCAAATAGAAGAATATATGGAATGATGGGCAACTAGATTATCTTCATAGTAGAAAAAAAAATAAAAAATTAACTGTGATTTGTCCCTTTGGAAGTGTTACAGTTGATCTTATCAAAATATTCAAGATAATTGCTGAACTGGTTTTAGCTAATACCCAGTTATTCAGTTACCTACCCAGTTAGTCAGTTACCATAGTGATACAAAGAAAGTGAATCAAATGAGTATCCTTTATATTACTGAGAGAGTTTAAAGCTAAATAGATACAATGACCCTTTGGTGGGATGGATGGAGTATTTTTCTAGTTAGTAAATACCATGGAAGCAAGTTCTCAGAGTAGCAATCCAAAAGCTGGACCAGTTCTGCACCCACTTTGACATCGCCATCAACCTATTAAAGAAAAAGCCAACGTAATATTATCACTTCTGTATATGCATGATAGGGGCAAAGGATATGTGCAATTGCTAGGATACACAGAAAAGATACAGATGTACTCCCTCTGTCCCAATCCCTTTGCCAAATGCTTTTTAGGAGTCCAAGTTTAGCAGCAACATGACCTTTTTAGTAACCCTTCTATCACCACAATTTTTTTCGTCAAAGTTGGGTACTACACCTACCAACTGAATTTCTCCTCTCTACTATTCATGTCCATTAAATTGGTGCCAAAAGTGTTCGTGGTAACCACAATGGAGCACAGGGAGGAAGTCCATAATATAAAGTGATGCAGTAAGTAGAACAGATAACAAAAGGTATAAAAACATACATAGACTTTAGCAAACTTGGCATACATAGCTTCTTGCCATTCTTGAACAATTCTCAACAGAAATGTATACCCAGTAGCACTAATTTTAGACAGTGCTTCTAAAAGTAGAGAATAAGGCATTGTGGAATCATCCAGCGAGATCAACACAATCATCCTCTCAACAGCAGTAGACATGAAGCTCAGCAACTTCTCAGAACAATGGTAATCATTCAGAAATGTACCAATTTCTGTTAGTGCATTTATTGATGCTTTCCATAGTGCAGTCACATCAAAATTATTAGTGACAATTGATACCAATGTAACCACAATATTCTCAAACAATGATTTTGACACTGGAGCAGAATCTCCAGGGAATGTAGCCAGAATCTGAAGACCTTTCACTGCAACACATAATAACAAGTATAAATAAATATGGATAAGAACAAAATGGCCTCAGATTCCACATCCCTAGTCCATGCAATAATTAACTTTTAGCCTTATTACGACAAAATTTGAAACAAAAGTGCAAACAAGTTATCAGAACTCATAAATAAAATATACTTCCTCCGCCCACAATTATGTGCAACAAAGATAAATTTTATATCTCACAAATAATACCCCTTTTGTTGCACATAATTGTGGATGGAGGATGTATTAAAGATTGTTATCTCAAAAGTTGGCACAAAACAGTTACAGATAGCGTTTGGCAAGGTTACAGCAAATATCAAGTTTTCTGTCGACAGAGAACAGGCCCTGTAAGTAGATTATCCAGAGAAAATTCAACAATGAATTTAGAATGGACATTTCATTTTATATAGTGTCTGATGAGGAATCTCTTCAGAAGAGAACATGAAAATACTGCACACAAAATTTTAAATCAGCGGAACTTAATCCAAAACTACACACAAATTATTAATCAGTAGAACTTAATCTGAAAACTTTCTTCATATTCGACTTTTGCTATAAAATAAAAATCCCTTTCAAGTTCCTTTATCATAATACTCAAACCCTCCTGAAGGAAAGAAAAAGGATATATGAAGAAGGGACAAATGAATGGTGTCCAGCAGTTATGGGGGAGTATAGGTATGAATATTATAAACGTAGAACATACAGCCACTTTTTGTTTTCACATATATACTCTCGAAAAATTAAATAGTCATTCCATGATATTAAAGAAGCATCATGAAGCCAAAGCACTAACCTTTAATAGAAATATATGCTTCATGATAGATCTCGTTTGTACTTGGTATCAAATCAGAGATCATTGCCTTCATTAATGAACTAGAACATCCAATAAGCTTCTGGCACCATGCATCATTGACAAAATTTGAACTTGAACTGACTTGAACAGAAGCAACAGCCAATTCTCTACATGCACCAAGGATTTCGACACAAAGATAAAGGGCACTGAAATTCAATTTCTGGTAAGGAGAATCAGAATCTATAGCTAGCACATTTTTTTGATCAGTATCAGACGGAACCCTGAGATTGTCCAGTAAACGGAGGAAGAGAGTATCAAACACCGCATTGCATGAAGATGTTGATGCTTTTGCCAAAATAGAGAAAATACGACCAACAAAACAAAGTTCCTGCTCATTCTGTGGTGGAATAGAATCGGAACTTCCAGAAGCAGTAAATGAGTTGATAAGGTTGTTTATGTCCCTATCTTTAAGAACTAAGTTCAGGAAGCCACCATTCTGTTGTGAGGCAACCTTTTGCAGAAGATTTAGCGCTTCTTTTGTAATTTCATTCTCTTCAAAGCTCATACCATTTGATAAATCTGAAGCAAAGGATGAAACATCTTCGCTTGGGCCTCTAGGCAAATTACATATTGCAGCTTTCAACGAGTTCCATATAGCTTCAGCGTGCTTTGCTATTCTATCAGGCCCGTACTTTACAGTGCAGTCGCTTAGATACTTTAGTGAATCAATCTGTTGACATTAAATCTAGCTCAGGAAAAGCAATAAAGTATCAATTCTTAAAGTAGCTGCACCGAGGCACATATGGAACTGTATTCATTACCAACCTTTGCGAGAGGCAGATTAGAAGAAAGTTTCTCCAGAAGCAAGGGAATGGCAAATGGCTCAAAAAAGGGTGAAGCAGAAAATGCCATCTGTATATTTAAAAAATTATTAGGATAAAAATTTGAAATTGAAATACAAAGATAACAAAAGATTCAAAAGCAGCAGAAGACAAAATTATCGTAATATTATGGATCTTGAAGCCCATGCAAGTTTGTGTTAATTTCCAAAACACACAATAATAGTATAGTCAAAACCCTTAAGTACCAAACCCCTTGCAACCAGTCAGATGGACCAGTGGACCCTCATATAATTAGGTTGGCCAAAATGGCAAACCCTTGGCACCAACATTCCAAGCACCAATTGCATCCTTACAGAACACCACACCTTATTCTTTGAGAATTGAGAATAGTTATAGAACAGACTGTATAGCATTATAGTTAGAGTATACACAACTCTCCTACTGTTCACTCCCTTTAATTGTGGATCCAACTAGACTTTACAGCTAATATATTTATATACACACACATAATCAGGTTGCACCAGAGATCAGATCAAGCAAAACTGGAAAATAGGGCCTTTACGGAACCTCAGGTGGGCACCATTAGCAATAAGAACATACAGAACAAAGAATGCATGCTAACAAGACCAACTCCCTTCCTACGTTAGGGAAGACATCCAGGTTCAACTGGTAACTAAAGACACTATCGTGTTGGAGGTAGAAACCTCTTTGTAACTTAGATTTGCTCTGGTAACAACTCTCACATCTGGATGTTTGTTCAGGGAACTGGATAGACAAGGATTTTTGAAAAGTAGACTCAGTGAAACAGAGGCCTAAAACATAATTTTGAATCATTAGTTAACAGATATATCTTAGTTTATAAAGATGTACAGGCAATTTGTAACACAAGACATTCTTTTTTACACATTGTTGTAAAAGTTCAATCTCCATTATTTGTAAGGAAACAACCCAACCTCTCCACAATGCAGACTCAGAATACTTCAGACAACAATTAGTTAGAATTATGAGGCTCTAAAATTAATAAAGTCCAGTTCATTGACTCCAAGCATTCATAAAACTATAATCGCAACCAGAAAAGAATGAGCTTGATACAGAAATACTGCTCATGAACATATTCAATTGAACAAAGCACACAAGAAATTGCATACCATCAAAGCCCTTGAAAGGTCCTCTCTGCTGATATCAACATCTTCACTCTTTGGCTGGATGAGAATGCACCCAAAACAATATAAAGTAGGGAAATTAATATGAGAACTTCAAACCATAGAGAAGATGTAAAAGCTCTGTCTCAGACAAAAAGATAAACAAGTGTATTGGCCTCACAGCAGCAAAGGAAACAGATCGCTAAGTGAAGAAAGTAGGCCCATCTAGAGGGAGCAATAATTAGATAGACGGAATATTTAAGAACAGTGAAAAGATTTACCAAGTTATCAAACTTACATGTGTGTAGTGGATAGGAAAATAACGGCCAATAATATCAAAGAAGTCCTCAGCAAAATTAGCTACAGGTCCAGAAGGATCGGGAAAAACTCGTGCCAGACCTTCCACGATATGGAAAACATGCATCAAGCACTGAGGATCTTTTTCTCCTTCGATGGCTTCACAGACACCATAAACAACGTGGTCACCCTAAAGTATAAGTGAAGCTCATTAAGGATGGTTTTTAAGCTCTAAAAGTTGAGAAACATTGCAGATGAAATCAGCATGCATAATCAAAACCTTATACATGCAAATCAATGAGAGCCAAAAGTATAAATTCAGAGATACTTGTGAAAACTATATAACATAAGTGCGTAATATCAAAACCACGACAGTGAGGTGGACAGTAGGTATTATAACAGCATGAAATATAGAGATAACAGTGATAGTACTATAGTAGAGCAAGATTGGAGGATTCCATCAACACAAAGTGCACATAAGAGACATAAGTGCATAACAGCCACAATGCCACATAAATTTTTTTCCAAAAAGCAACTAACAAGATTTCAGAGCAAAGCATAAGTAATAGTAGATGATGCTAGCTAATCAATAATTACTGATAGAACTTATTTGAGAAAGACCTGAAATGGGATTTGTACAATGGATTAAACAACATACCAGTGCGGAAATCGATTCTGGGTAACGATTAAGAAGGCCTTCTAGAAGTTCAAAGCACAGCTGCAGCAATAACATCAAAGATAAGCTAGAGCTATGTGTCCAATGCTTCGACGAGAACAAACAAAATGAACATGAATCACGGCCGCAAGGCGCAAACAAGAAATTTTTTTTCCAACATTGTTACTACTTAGTACTTACTAATAACATTATTCACATAAGGTATCTTGTCACATCATACCTTCCTGTCATGCTGTCCCAAAGATTGCACCTGTAAGTTTTCCAAAAAGGACTGGGCCAAAATCTTAGCATCAGTTCCAGTGACCACACCTGCATTAATTTTTCTTCTCACAAGGGCCAGACAACCAACAAGTGCTCCACGTAATGCTCTCCAATCTGCCTAATGAAAATTAGTATCATACATCACATTACAAAAACAGAATAGATATTTTACTAACTTCATCCCAATATTATAGAACAATTTTATTTGATGGTCAAAACTCATTGACCTAGACCGTAGATTAATTTTTAAAAAAAAATGTCGAGTAACGATAGAAAAAATATATTATAGTTGCATAATATATATTTAGCAAGGTTTGACCACAAATTTTCAGATTTCTCTATTCAATTAGGACTGAAGGGAGTATTCTGTTTTACAAGAGCCCACAAGTCAAAACCACTGTTAATCATTTACCTGCCAATAGACTATGTATTAGAAGAAGCAAAGACCATTGTTGATTTGAGAGATGATAATGTCAAAATAAATTGATGTATGAAATTTAACATGCCAAGCTTTGATTTAAAGCATTTATAAGAAAAATATTAGCAAAAAAGTAAAAACAAAGAAAGAGGAAGCCAAGTTTTAGATTACATTTAATAGAAAACTTACTTTGCTCTCAAAATATACTCAAAAAATAAAAGGGAATGCATAAGAAACTTCATCAGTAGATGACAACAGCAATCAGACAAAATTATCTCCCCCAAATAAATAAAATTCATAAAGAGTTGCAGCCTCACCAGTCTCTCACTGAAGAATCCTACTAAGGTGTGTATAGTAGTTCTATCTAGCGGCTTTGTTTGAAGATGCCCAAGCACTTCTGCAAGGAGAAGTATACCTAAGAAGAAACAAGAATTATCACACATGAATCAAACAGTTCAATGAGAGCAGCAGAAACAAAACATATAGTAGTACTACAGAATCATTGACTTTGCAAAACCATCTGCTATTCAGGTGATAATTTACCATGACATAAACCTATTATACCCCCACCACAAAAAAAGAAAAAAAAAAAAAAAAAAAAAAAAAAAAAAATATATATATATATATATATATATATAAGTCCTTGTTTGGTTCATGTCGTCACCTGCCAAAGAACTATGTACAACTCTTATAATTGGTAGCTCAGCTACAAATAGAGCTGACAAAAGCTAACCCGACCCAAACCCAACCCGAAATAAATGGGTTTTGAGCGAAGTTTTCAACCCGTTTATGTAATTGGGTCGACCTGAACCCAACCCGAAACTAAATGGGTCAGGTTCAGGTTGAAAATCCCGACCCGAAAATAACCCGCCTAAACCCGTTTAACTAATTGGGTTGGTTTCAGGTCAGCTCAACCCGAACCCAACCCGTATAACCCTATATTAGTAAAATGATATAAGGCCTTAGTATTTTTATTTGGACAAAGCCCAACCTATATCAAAGCCTATAGAGTAAAAAAAAAAACCAAAAAGTGAAAACCCTATTTTTTTCTAGTCATTTTCCCACTTGTTCAGCCGTTTTCAATTTTTCATCTCCAATCTCCATCTTATTCTCTCACCTCTCTCTTCTTTCTCTATCTAGCTTATTTACCAAAATTGCAACTTTAAACTTGTTTATCTTCAAATTTTTCACTTACTACGGTAATGTAGTCATACATTTCATTCTATTTACAATTATCTGTTTTAGTGTTGATAAGAAATGTTGATTGAGACTTTTTAATTTGGTGAATAATATGAAAAATAAAGAAGTTTCGGCTGGTTTTTTTTTTTTTCCGATTTATGATGCTTTGTTTTGGATAAATCGGTGAATAATCTGATTATGTTGCTATTTTTCTTCATTTATATTTCTATGCATGCATTTGTTACTTTGTTTTTTCATTTTTATGAGATTATTTTTGCATTTTACAAGTTGATCAGGATTTTGTGTTATGCTCTTTGTTTATAATGAAGGTGAATGATGAAGCCAAGACACCAAGCCCATTTGAGAACGCACCTCAAAGTCAGTAGCAAGACTAGCAACCATAGCCACTAGTCAAACCTGATGAAGTTTTACAAGATTAAATTTTTATTTTGTTGGGAATATTGTCCTCCTTTAGACATTGATTTTGATTTTGGACTGTACTGTAAACTTATTATGTGTAAACTATGGTTAGTTTTACTTGAATGCATTTTTATTATGCTTAAATTGATAGGTTTATACAGCAACGTTTTATTCAAAATAGCAAGTCAAATATACGATTTTTTTATTATTATACTGTAAAAATAATCGGGTTTTTATTAAAGAAAAAAAAAAGGTCAAACAGGTTAAAATCAGGTCAACTCGTTTAAATCAGGTCGGGTTTAGGTTCGCCATTCTGACCTGTTTAAGTAAAGAGGTCGGTTTCAGGTTGGGGGTCCTGACCTAACAGGTCGACCTGAACCCGACCCAACCTGACCTATTTGCCAGCCCTAGCTACAAAAGCATGCAATAGAAAATGTAGTTGAGAATGTCCAATGCTGCCTGTTCAACTTCACCACAATGGATGTTTGTTTCTTTTTTATGTTATTTGGGTTAAATACCAGTAAATACACTTGTCACAGTTGCATGAAAGCATTGTGTTCAAGGAAAACGTAGTAGGAAACTAGGAATTAAGCCATCTAGTTCTCCTATTAATTAGTGAACAGAAGAGTAGTTCAAGAATCAACTCAAAATTGGCTTTCTCGATGCTCGTTTAAATTCAACATGATATCACAATGGGCAAATAGGATAATGTTAAATCAATTATACATGAGAATATGAGATCATCTTATTGAATTTGGATAATCAGCTTGTTATGCCTGTGATTGATTGTCAAATACAAGCAAAATCAAGCTGATCTTCATGCAGAGCTAATCTCTTTTTTTTTTTAAATGACTATCTAGCATAACTTTCACAGCTTCTCATCTATGTTGTATCTTCAGCCCCTTGACAACTTCTACCGATTTTGTCAGAAACATGATTCAGTGTATCGATGCATTATAGTTATGCATTATATTGGGCATCAATAACACAGGTACGGAGGTACCCCTTAATAGCTCGAACGTGCTAATTCCTTTGCCTAACCAAACATGATTTCCAATTGCTGAACAAAAATTACAAAAGCATAACCCCCTAAACTACAAAAAATACCCTCAACTAATAAAACCTTCACTGGTATCCTCGCCTTGCAACTACCAATGTGCCGCTCCACCCCCCAATAACACCCACCAACAACACATTTGCACTACTATCATCTAATAGCACCTATACAACTACCTCATTTACTTGGTTTTCCTAGACATTTATGCTACCAAGAATCTCAATGGTGCACAAAAATAAATCTCGAGGGAGTACAAAACATCGACTCGAGTTCCCCTTATAAGCAATAACCTAATTAAAATTCCCTCAGGATATAAAGCAATAAAATGTAACACCAATATTTCTTAATCACTAATCACTAGAAAGACAAACATCAGCAACAAATAAACAAAAGGCAATAACTAATTTTATTATAAATGGATGTAACACATTTTATTAAAATCAAAGTTTAAGAACAAAAATAGTACCTCTTGCACGAAGAATATGGTCAGTGGTGGTCAAATACAGCTCCATTTCCTTTACCTAATATTACCCAAATTAGAAACACTGAGAATGCAATGAATTTAATATAAAATCGGAACTTTGTTAAAAATTAACGAAGAAAAAATTATGTAATTAAAAAAAAAAAAAAAAAACCAAAAACTCCATTGTAATTGAGTCATTCTTCAACAGAGAAGCAATTGAATTAACACTTGCAATCTGCAAAGAAAGTTGTAAAATTGAAGTTCAAATTTTGGTTAACTAAAAATGAAATAATAAAGCTAAAATTGAAGGAATTGAACCTGTTGAGCAGGAGTGGCTGAAGAATCAACAAAGGATTCGATTTGTTTTATCAATGATTTATGTCGCTCCATATATTTCTTGGGAATTATACAGAGAAGGGAAAAGAGTGATACTTGTAAATTTGTAATTGATAAGTGAACGAAGGAGAAGATTTGGAACTTAGAAATTGACAAGAATCACTTTCGATTTTCTGGGTTTAAGGGTTTAACGGGTTACAGTATTATTATACAAGTACTTTGTATGTACGGAGTAGCAAGACAAGAAAGTACTCCGTATTCCTTAACTTTTTACTCTAAGAAAGTATTGATTGACTGACGTCCTATTCACCTCATCTTATTTTCATTGAACTGAAATTATTTTTACTGAAATAAAATTATTTTGTTAAAGTGAAATTATTTTTTTTACTGATTCTCTATTATATATTTCTTCTTTAAATTTACTAATTTTAACTTAACTGAAATTATTTTTACTAAACAAAACTTATGTTAACTTAACTGGAATTATTTTTGCTGAACTGAAAATACATTTATTGAATTAAAATTATTTTACTGAATATTATTTTCTTAAGATGAAGTAAACAGGACCTTAAAGGTGTTAAAATCACACCCACCTGACCTGATCCAAAACCGACTCAAAAATATTCGATTTGGATTTTGACTTACGTGAACACAATAATTTAGCATGATTCAACTTTAAAATTGATCTGATCTGACCCGACCTCACCCATCCGAATGCCCGAATGGACACCTTTACATAGTCCCTTTGGCAAGGTGTCGTATCACTCACATGCCTTGTTTGGTAAAGAGTTTTTAGCTTATTAAGTCTTATCAGAGGTTTAATCATTTTTTAAAGCTAATTTGAATGTTTAGTGAAAAACTTTATTGAAAGAGTTGTTTTGGCTTAAAAGCTCTTTTAAAATAGCTCATCAAAGTATAAGAGCTTTATTGAAATTTGCTCATTCAACGATTAACTTTTTAGCTAAATTAAATAATTAATAATTAATAGGTATTTACCACACTTTTACGTGTATAATCAACTATTTACAACCAACTAATCTAATAAGCTTGTTAAATCGGTTAATACAAACAGTTATATCTATTAGCTACCAGCTAACTACCAAACGAGGCCATAATTTAGAGCTTTTGTCCATAAGTTAGATATATTACAAATCGTAGACTTGCGTTTGAAGGCTGAATGAATACAAAATGTTCCAAGATAGAGTTATTGCTCCTTAGACTACAAGTAGCAGGTATTAGATCCAACATGGCTTGCCTAGCTTAATTACCACCACTACATCTGCTTCCTTGACTTAGTTGACTACCTCCTGGAGCCCTCGCATAGTTTTGCATTTGTTATCCCCCTTAGCAAGTACTTGCAATGCAAAAAGTAGTTTTCCATATCATCGGGTATGGTTACTTGACTTTAAGAATGAGGGAGCCCTAGTTGATCTATTAGATCAACAAATTTTGTCAATCTATGCTTAGTTACTATTTAGTCATGCTTAGTCATCAAAGTAGACATTAATATTCCATTGAAACTTCAAGCTTCCTTCCACTGACACTTCCCACTTCCTTCCACGGACACCAACCACTTCCACCATGCCGACACCATCTGCATCACCACCTCCTTCCACCGACACCATCTGCGTCGTCTCCACCTTTCACCAAATTAAAACTATCAGCTTCTACCGACGACATCATGGCGGCTTTGCCACCAAATTAAACGAAATCCGTTAAAAAGGTGAAATTAAGGGCATGATTAACCCCAAATGAAAGGGGTGCAATGCTATCCTCCTCCATTAACGCTACCCTTGGAGCTTCAATTTCTGTCGGAAAATTTCGAAAATCGCCATCCTTTTATAAAATAGAATAAATAATTAAAAAAAAAAGATGTCGTACCGTGCTCACCACCAATGCCTTCTTGTTGGTGGTTGCCGACAACAGGGGTGTCATAGTGGTGGTGATTGTGGTCGTTGCGTTAGGGCATGAGGCATGGTGTTTATGGTGGTAAGTTTGTCGTTTCATTGGAAAATGGCAATGGTGATTTGGCAATATTGCCTAATCATGCTTATGCTTTTACCAAAGTGTCCTATACTAAATGAAGGAAAAACCTAAAATTCCCTTATGATTGACAATTTTTGTTGATCGAGTAGATCAACTTGCATTGTATTTCCTATTTAAGAATTACTCATTTACTCCTAATATTATCGTACTGAGAATTTCAATTTGTGAAATTACTCATTACGACAGAATCTTGATCTCTAAAATGACTCAACAAGGAGCCAAAAAAAATAAATCGATAATGAAGCAATAATATAGCTTGTATAGTACTCCGTATAAACTTAGACCTTGCTCTTTTGAGTTGTACTTCTCTGCTCTACTGTGCTTAATATATTAATGATTATTAATTATTAAATAATAATTTTTAGAAATTAGTAATTAATATAATCTATAATTAAAGCATATAGGCATATGAGATACGACTTTTTGAACTTAAACAAGATTAAACAAATCATGAATTTTTTCACACACTTCATTTAATCATGCGAACAAGGAACAGCAAATTAAAGATTATTGAAGAAATACATTATTAAAAGTTTGTAGTGGCCTATAATAACATGACTACATAAAACATACACCGTAGATCGATTCTGGTTTGATCTCATTGGCATATACCATCAAACCATCCGCTGCAGGAGTATTCATGGCAACATGAACCAGCATGACAAGGGATCTTTTATCAAATACCAAAACTAGCTAAATTATTGACTTGGAAGTAAATTAGCTATTTCTTTTCTTTTATTTTTTTTTTTTTTTTTAATTTGCACCGGTTTTGTTCAAGGTTCACTTTATTGGTTTTTTTTTTTTAATAGTTTTTGGTATTATTTTAATTTTGATTTTAGGATTTTTTTTTTTTAAAGTTGGAAAATTTAACGATATACAAAGTACAAATATACTAATTTTTTTTTCTAGATTGTATCATTTAAATTTGGAATTTCAAGTAGTATTGTTCTATCAACACTACCGTAAATTTATACAACGATAAGGGTTTTTAAGGTATTGTTCATCTTTTTCATGCCTATTAATTGTATACTCTCTGTTAATGTTAGCTAATTTGAATATTTTTGAGTTTAATGTGTATAATAAATCAAATTTACACGTAGTTATGTGATATATAATGGTAGACAATGAATATGTTCTCAGTTGTTTTTTTTTTATTTTTTTTTAAATTTTTGTTAAAGGGAAATTTGGAATAGTTTTTTGAGGGTTTTTTTTTTGTCTAATTTTTTTTAAAATGCTGATGCTTGCACCTCTGAACAAAGTAGAGTCTCCAGAGAATTGTTGCAAATATATTATGTTGAATGTTATTTTTCAAATTAATGGGATCTCTTTTTTTTGGTGCAAAACAGGGGAGAATCACTAACAAAAGAAAAACACACTAATAGAAATTAAAACAAAGAAAATAAAACAAACAAAAAAACAAAAGCACACCCTACGAAAAACAAGCTAGCTACCCTGTCATCATTGGATATCCTAAACTATGGCATTAGAATCCTCCCCCCCCCCCCCCCCACAAAAAAAAAAAAAAAAAAAATTAAAAAAAACTATTTTTTTTTTCTTTAAAAAAAACCCATAAAGTGAACCAAATTAGTTCAAAGGAAAATAAGAAATAAATAATTTCCTTCCAAGTTAATAAGTTACTACCTCCGTTTCATAATGTTACTCTGGAATCAATCACATAAAATAAGAAAAGAAATATATTTGAAATCTAACATTAAAGTACAACATAATTCATAATTAGTTTACCTTATTTAACTTTTTAAATTTTTTTATTAGGAAAACACAAGTTATAATTGCATAATTTAAGGTAAAGATTTCCTTTCTTAGAGTAATGTCATCAATCCACAACTTATTAGAGAAAGATTACCGCAGTCTCATCTTAAGACTTTAATCCATTGTCACATCAGCTTTTTAGATTAAGTTTATTTTTTTTTCTAATTTATAATTATGTTAAGACTCCTTAAGACTCGATAAAATTTATCTCTTCAATCGCTTAGACTCATTTTTTTACATGTAAATTAAATTATTAAAGTTTTTTTTTTAAAAAAAAAATTAATTGAGTGTTAAATTGAGTCTGAAGTTGAGTCTTGAGTTTTCAAGACTCCATTTCAGATTTTGTTAAGACTTAGCTTCTTAAATGCATTAAAAAAACAAAGTCTTGTCTTAAGATCACAAAATCAAAAAATGATGATGTCATCCTGAGTCTTAAGACTCAGGGCTAATCTTGCTCTTAATTCCGAAAAAAATCAAGTTATAAATGAAATATATTTAATATGGGTATATCTTATTGAAATGCCCAAAATAATATATGGGACTAACATTATGAAATGGAGGGAGTAGATAGTTTTGGAATTAATATTGATAAGTAGCCGTTTTGGTAAATAGTTTTGTAAAAGTAGCCATTTTGGTAAAAGATTCCTTATTTTACAACACGTTATTAGCACCAAAGTTCTAAGCGACCGATCAATTAAGATTAAAATTTAATCAAAATCAAAGGTAATTTTACCAACAATTTAGAAGGAAAATAGTATTATATACTATACTACAGTTCCTTCAATTATGCCGATTTGGAGTAGAAAGAATATTTCAAATGTATCTGTTTCGATGTTTTGCTAAGTGTCGAAACACAAAAATTATATTTTTATGGATTTGGGGACCTCCAATGAATGTTATTATGCAAATCGGCAAGTCCTCTATAATACCCACCTAGTGGGTTAGGTTTTATTATGCAAATAACAATTGTGGGAGGCTGATTTTGTCTTGATGTATTTCTATTTCTAAGTCCCACATGATGAAGTAATTTAAAGGGAATAATAGGATGCGTGTTCTTGTTATTGACTTGAACTATTTTCCCTCATGATCATTTGGTACGAAGATTATTCTTTCATTCTTCAAAAGGGGACCCTACAATTGCCATTGTTAATGGGTGTGAACAAAGAGAAGTAGATTGGGGCATTCTCTTGGCTTATCTGATAAAAGGTGTGAGCAATGGAACAAAGGAAGTCTTCATATGAGGAAAACATTACCTATTGATGGAGGGCTCTATAGGAGTAATCAAGTTCATGCAATTTTCCTTTAAATTTAATTTATATCATTGCTAAACATTTATTTTACATATTTACATAATACGTTTATCGAATTTATAGTGTGCCCCTAGTTAATATAATTGTGCTTTATTATTAATTTTGATGTTTTGTTAAGTAATGTGGGGTTGAGTTGAGTTAGTAGTTGTTGAGATTAACTAGTATGTTAGTTTGGCTCCACCTTGTTGAGTGTTTTGAGATGGGAGACTTTCATGAGTTGCACTAGAATATGCATATGCTAGTCCAATAATTAATTAGTAATGTTCTATCTGAAACTTTGAATTAATATGTATTATACTCAGTTTGACCATTGCTTGAGAACAGGGTTATAGTAATTTGTGAATAGGTCTGCTAGTCAAACCCTCATAAATTTTGTTGAAGCTAGCTTACCGGTAATTGATATGTTTATGACCATTTCTATATTGATTTTACTTAAAATCTCACCGATTATAGTAATTTGTGAATATGTACTCTAAATGTATTCTCATTTTGTTACTGTTTACAGCTGCATATCATATAGCATGAATATGTTTAGACTAATATGACTGAGAATGTTCAGTCTCAAGACTCGATTTTTTTTTTGGTGTTCCACCCGCTTCACCCTTTGGGCTAATTCGGATTCGGGGATCAATTTTGGGTGGTTAGTTTCTAGTCCCCTCCCAATTATTGTTGCGGGGGATCGAACACAGGTCCTCCCTACCAAGTGTAGTCCCAATCACCACTACACTAACATCCAATTGGTTCGAGACTCGATTATTATTGATACAAAAGTTTCTTAAACTTATGTTTTCCTTTACATGGCTTTAGAACTTAAATTTGTCACGAGAGAATATTTCAAATGAATAGGTTTTTTTTAGTTCTGTTTTTTTTTTTTTTTGTTTTTTTCTCTCCACCTACAATTACATTCTATACTTGTATTTTTTTTCCCATCATGACTTCATGAGAAAACAATGCCTAGCTTTAACCTACTTACTTCTGCCATTTTATTGTTCCATTGATAAATTGTGTTTTATTATAGAATTTGTTATATGTACTATCCTTCATAGCATGTTTATTTAGCGTTTCTCTGACCTTTGGAGTATGAGCTAAGTTTTATTTTGTGTATTTCCACATTAGTTTGACTCTATAAAGGAGTTTAGAGTTATTACTTTTAATTCTAGTGAACTTAGCCTTTTATTGAACTTGAAATGTATATAATAGCTAGAGGTGTAGCATTTAAGCTTTTGATTGCTGGTCTAGATGAGACTGATATTTTCTCTATGCTTGCAGAAGTGAAAGATAGGCTTAGAAATGGAGCAATAACGTTATACAAAGTCAAATGTGAGTGTACTCCACATGCGGTAAGAATGAGATTTTAGATTTCATGTCTTAAATGTTTTGTTGTTTATGTGGATAATATGCTCACCCAAGTTGTTAGAATGAGTCGTCATATTTATTCCCCTGTAGTATATATATGATGTGGGGGTTTTAACTATGAAAAAAATTAATTTTCTATAAGTGTATCATGTAAGGCATAAAGGCATGTAGAGCTATGGGTGATGTATTTGATGAATTACTACCAAGTTTTACTTGCATGACCTTGATTAGTTGAATCATGTGAAGTATTGTAAGAATGATTTTCTGCTAACATGACTTGTAAGTAACCTTATAAGTAGGTTATATGATAAAATGTGCTGACATGATTTCAATGTTGGAATATTGATTGATGTATGACTTAAATAAATTATATTTGATATTAGTTATCTACATAAAGTTGGTTTATAAGAATGGTGAGTAAATTAAACATGAAATACTCATACATATGGACTAGAAGTTCTTTAATTTTATAAAGGGCTAGAAACCTTCAAAAAATAATATGACGATACATATTAAGATACATACATGACAATTTTTATTAGTTTTTAAGATATGTTGCTTCAATAGTCTACCATTCACAATACTAATGTTATTTTATAAGCACTATATGGCATGAAAAAGAGAGTATACAAAAGATTTTGAATAGTGCAAGTAAGAGTTTTAAGAATAATTTTACTTTGCTTGATACATTACATTGCCATAAGAATTACTGGCTTAAAATGTGCAAAGGGATTTTAAAGATTGTTGGATTTCTTCCTTACCCCCCATATGTAAGGATTAGGGGGAGATAGTATTATATCATTATTATATGTAATCCTTGCACATGAATAATAAAATACATTGATGATGGTCTGTTTGATACATACATTAGCTTTAATATCAATGATTAATGTAATAGATGCGCCACTTAATTATTAAATATATTTACAATGACACCATCCTAAAGATGGATATGAATTATTGTCATTGACTATATACGGCTCCTATTAAATTTGATGTCTCGGAAGGACAACATTAGCTGTTAATGAACCTAAACTAAAGCATACCTGAAGCGTGATAATCTAATAGGTGTCGAAGATAACAACCTTTATACCGGGAAAAGAGCAGTAATTGACAATAGCAGATTTAAGAAAGTGATACATTGGTGATAGATCTCTATAAAAGATTATGTATAGTAAAATTAATATGTACCATGATTATATAAAATACTCCAGAAGAGTATAAAATGTCCAACAAGCTTAACATGTATCTAGATTATAGTCAAAACTCCAGCAAAGCACGAGCAAATATTGGATAAAATATTAGTTTATTGTCTTGCTAATTGTATAAAGAAACACATGTTGGTGTTCTAATATCAAATCATATTCATGGCCATGCATAAAATAAATTTAATAAAGTGATCACTAGTGTTTGAAAACTGGCCACAATTTAAATTTAGATAAATGATTGGATGTGATAATTAAACAAGGCCATCCGGCTTTAATAATTACCCATTATGAAAACCTGAAGTTTCATTTGACAATGTGCTGACACTCTCTCAATGTTAGATATATGAAATGAATTGAATGAAAAGACATAACATTGAGATTGAGCTATAATAATTTGTGTTGATGAAAATTTCAAGAGTTAATAGGTTTTTATTTTTATATATACGAAAGAGTAATAGGTGATTAGAAGTTTACCAGAAGAACTTATATTATTGTTAAGTGTTAGGTGACTAGAACCTCACCAAATACACTATTTAAGTTTTCAAAGATCTAGAAGATCACCACCTAGTAGAATTATGAGCAAGTGATTTATGCATGAATACCAATTCTTTTAATTGGGGCTATTATAAGTAAGCACATAAGAAATAGGAGAAGAAGGAAAAATGTACAACTGTACAACACATGTCTCCCCATTGACATTGATCTGATCTCTAGAAGAGAACATATTATGGATAATGTAATAATAAATACATATGCAATGTAAAGTTATTAAAGAAATGATTCTTCATTGAAATTGTTCTCCCGAAGAGATAAATCTTGCTTAATACAAATCTTCTAAGAGATAATTTTGATTGGGATCCCCCCAATGAAATAAATTTTAATGCAAATTTGTATATTAAGTTGGTATAGAATTAGACACCCCGGCCTATAAATGAGATAATTTACCAACTTAGGGGGAGAAAAATTAGCAAAAGTTGGAAAAAAAATAAAAAATAATTAAATTGATGATCCCTATAATGATAGTTTGAAATGTTATATATGTCAAATTTTGTCTATATACTATCAAGATATGTTGCACATTTATGATTTGATTTGTATTAAGTTGTGACTCATATTGCATAGCGTTGAAGATACATTTTGGTCATAGTAAATTAATTATGTGTATACATTGAGATAAAATCTTGCCAATTATACATAAAGCACCACACCTGAAGTGTGGGTTGTATGATTGGTTCAAAAATATAGATAATATGTGGCAAGATAGTGCAGTTAACACTTTTAATAGTGTAATAATATATAAATACCGTAATGTATAAATACCCCAAAAGTGGTATAGGGAATTATTACAATAGATGGCCTATGATGTAATTAAGAAATATTATGATGGTACCAATAAAAAAAATATATTTAGATATCATTGTCAAAATAGCATGCAAATTAAAATTGTACCTTGAGGAATTATATGATGATACCGGTATACGATGAAACCGATAAATAATGCATATGCGTGATAAAATATACTAGTGAGTAAGGGATCTGGAATATATGTCCACATTGATATCGACATAATGATAATGATCATAAATTTATCATGGACCAGAAGCCTAATGAAATATGGATTTTTAAATCCACACTGTATAGTGTCTTGCATTATTTAGGGTCTTATGTATGTTCATATATGTGTGTGAGTCATAGGTTAATGGAACATTCATTGCATATGTCGGAAGTTGTTAGATGCATTACTTATTGTAATTTTTGTTTAATATGTTATCATGTTTTCTATATCTCAAATTGCATGCATTAGTTTCTATATAATATTTGTGGTATATGTAAATGTTCATTATATATATAGTAAAGCATATTACAACTTTGATAGAAAATTAGAAAGACATATTTATATTCTAATGAGCTTATAATTATGATGAAATTATATATGACGTTAATCTAATATTATTTATGAATCATGTAAGAAAAGTTCCCGAAGAACTTATATGCAACGTATTTATAGCCCTACAAATTTTATATTTTGAATATTGTAATTATTATCAAACTTTTAGTGTATGTGACTAAATCATTGACATCTCAATTAACCTGAAAATTGAGCATACGAAAGTTAGTGAGAATTACTATTTGTATTTGCAAGAGAACTATCATGACAATTATAAATATTCTAAAGAATATCAACGAGATACTTATGCGTGAGGCTGTTTTATTATAGTCTAGTAGAACCATGATCAATGTATATAATTACATGTATTATATTAATTCATACGAGATTGAAGAGCAACATTTATAATATCATGTATTGCCATTAAGGAATGTTTGATCAAATAATGATCATCAATTTCTATTATTCACGACCTCTCTAGGGTTTATTATTCACAAAGCAAAATCTAGCATTGTATCTATATATATATCCTCTACTCTATGGATTAAACACACAGAGATTAATTCTATCTTCATCTCTCATATTTTCTCCTTAATTATTTCACAACAAAAATTAATTAATGCGCTCTCCAAATAACGCCCTTTCTATAAAAAGAAAAAAGAAAAAGAAAATTTTACTTAAAATCATGGAATAGCCTCCTTCATTTTTAATTGTTTTATATTAATTTATTTTTATGTATTTTTTTTTATTCATCTTCAACCTAAAATCATATCCATAGCTTCAAGCTTTCAACATTCAATAATGGCGGATGATTATTCACGAATTCATGATTATGTGACATTAGAGCTAAACAGAAAATTATTCAACTATTCCTGTATTTAATCTCAAAACTAGTGAGTAGCCAGGGCATTGCCCTAGGTTGTTATTTTTAAAATTGTACAGTGGGAGTATTTTTTTTTATGGATTTTGTATTATGCAATTGTCTTTGTGTAGGCAAACCTTTTTTTTCTTTGTAATAGGGAATAAAGAGTCAAATTGTCAAGTTTTCAAAAGAAAAAAAAAAAAAAATCAAGTTTGTAACATGCTTGATAATTGGCTTAGATGGTTGAAAAGTCAATTTTGTTATAAGTGGTTCGCGGTTCGAATCTCCTTATCTTCAAATTTTTATATGATGTAGCATGATGAGATGTTGGGTAGGTGACATGGCATAGCTAGGGCTGCAAACGATCCGAGCCCAGTCGAGTTTTTACTTGTTCGAGTTAAGCTTGATAAAGATTTCAAGTGTTCGAACATGCTCGAGCTTGAACGAGCTTCATAATTTTGTGTTCGAGCTTTGTTCATTAAGGTTTTTCCTTGTTCGAGCTCGGCTTGAGCTCATTCGTTTGTGATTCGAGCTCGAGCTTGAACAAGGTCTAACGTGAACGAGCTCAAACGTGAACGAGCTCAACAAGCTAATATTAATCAACTTTGAAAAATTATAAGTATACTCCAATCAGAAAAGTTGTTTGATGATAATCATCATAACAACAAGATAGTCAGTAATAAGTATTTGATATTATAAATGAGAAATTTGAGCAAATATACTATTCACTTTCTTAAAAATAATACTCCATATATTTTAATTTTATATGATACTCCGTATTATTAACATGGCTAATTTGATTATATACGATAGTTGATTATAATTGATTTGGTTCCATATTAAAATTGTACTATTTTAAGAATAATTAAAACAGTGAAATTAATTGTTTCGAGCTTGAACGAGTTATAAATGAGCATATGAACGATCATATATACGAGTTTTTAACAAGCTATGAACGAGTGTTTGTGAACATTAACGAGCCGAGCACGAAGGTGTTCGAGTTGGGCTCGTTTACTTAACGAGCCTCATATTTTTGTTCAGGCTCGTTCAATACTTAATAAACAAGCTTTGACCGAGCTTGTTCGCGAGTTGTTCACAAACGTATCGGCTCATTTGCAGCCCTAGGCATAGCGAAGGTATTGTGAAGTGACATGGTATCATGAAATGTTTGTGAAGTGACATGACATAATTTGGAGGAGTCTACGTGGCACAGTGACGTTTTTATAAACGTTTTTTTTAATAGATTAGTATAGATTATAAGATTAAAAATAAAATTAGAAAATTAATTCTTAAAATTCAACAATGGCATATTAATCTTGAAATCGATCCAAAGTTAACACAAAATCATAATGTATAATAAGTGAATCTTTAAACGATTTTAATAATACATATAAATAAATTATTTATAATTCTGAAATTAATTTAAATATTCGACTATATTTGATTTAAATTGAATCTGAATTATAATAAACAGACATTGATTTAATTGACTTCATATATACTTTTGTAATCATGGATAAGTTTCAAATGAAGGTTTTAGGTTGAACATTAAGATTTTAGGATGAAAATGACATAGGTTGAATATGAAGTTAAATTCATATGTTACGAAGGTTATTTAAACTTGAAGATAATGTAGGTTGAAGAAGATATATTTAATTTTTTTTTTTCGAGTTTAGTAAAAATAAATTCATGTGTGTAAAAACAGTTATCTAGTAACCAAACAAACTCTTGATGACTGTGTAGCATAGGTGTTGAATTGGATGGCTATGACTAGACAAATAGATATCAACGGTTTATATTTAATCTCTTATCGTAGTCGAACATAATCGTCCGTAGTCGACAACTATGCTAGAATTTTTAAAAATTTTATGTATAATAATATGTATATATATATATATATATATATATATATATATATATATATATATATATATATATATATATATATATATATATATATATATATATATAAAAGAATTATGAATAAAAAATTTATTTGGTCCAAAAAGTTTATCACAAAAAAAAAAAAAAAAAAAAAAATAAAAAATAAAAATTGCCCGAGGATGGATCGATCTGAGCTTAGACAAGATTGAATTAATTACGAGAATTGTCACATACACTTTATTAAATCATGCAAACAAGCAACAAAGCTGCTTATGCTTATCACAATACAGCAAATTAAAGTAAAATTGAAGTAGCCAGTTTGTAGTAGCCTATTACATGACTACATACGAGTATACAACATTTACACGCGATAGATTATGGTTTGATCTCATTGGCATATACCATCAAACCACTCACTGCAGTAGAAGTGGTAAGAGTAAATATTCCACCAACTCCATATTTTAGTATTTATCTAATTTCTCCGAATATTTCGTGTATGAAAAAATAGAGTAAATATTTAAAAATGGAGGGAGTATATACAAAGTATATTTTACCAAGTATTCTTTTCTTTTTGGTGCTCCTTCAGTGCAATCAAGGTCAATACTTAATCATGCAGTACTGCAGTAGTGTTTACAACATGGCGGACATATACCATATTACTAGCTAGCAACTACTCGACTTTAATTTTACGTGGTACGGAGTACTAATTATTCCTAGCTGGTCTATCTTGACTTCTTTGAAAACTGTCTTTTTTGGAAAATTGTCAACTTATAATAATCTTTTGTATAATTTAATTACTCAATCCGTTTTAAAATACTTGCTCCATTTCTTCATACGCGGAGTTTTAGGAGAAACCAATAACTTAATACTAAAAGTGGAATCAGTGATGACACATGTCATTCACTGGTCATCACTGGTTAAAAATTTTCCCTCCATTTTTTTTTTTTTTTTTTGTCTTTTTTTATTTTGTCAATTCTTCATGAAAATTATTTATAACCTATAATATTCACCTAATGAAATATTCTTATATGTATATATTTTATATTTAGAAATTTTTGTAATATTCTCCAAGATTTCTACAATATTCTCATGCTAATATTTCTATAATAATCTCATGCTAATATTATAATTTGGGAAAGCCTTACTTCTATATTAATCTCATGCTAGTTTTTTTTTAATTTTTATTTATTTATTTATTTTATAATAGTATTTGATGTTTCATTATTTTCCTCACCTTACTTGAATATTATAATAAAAACCTATGACTCACTCATTTTTAAGAATTTGATTTTTACATGTAGAAAACTAAAGTTAAAGTTAACTAAACTTGTATAAACCAATGTGTATGTCAAACTACGTCAACAAAATAAGGACAATATAGGGTATATAGCATGTGTTCTAAATAATCAATATACAGACCCTAATTTATTTTTATTTTTTTTTTATAATTATAAAGTCTAACACATCAATAGCCTTAGAAATTTACATGCATCATTGTAAAAAAAAAAAAAGTCAATATAGCTATTGTTTTTTAAGTTTATAATTGTAATTCTTTGTTTATATATAATTGTTAAATTAATGTTATAGTTTGTTAAATAATTTTATAAAATCTAAAATCCGTGCATTGCACGGGACTTTAACTAGTTGAAGAATATAATAAAATATGAAATGAAGTAGTGGGATAGGTGAAAGAATAAAAAATTGTAAAAAGAAAAAATAGTGGAGAGAATTGGAGGAGAGAGAACATGAAATTAATAAAATATATTAATGGTGGGTCCATTGAGTGAGAGAAATTAATTAAATATTATAAAAGATTTCCAAATAAAGAAATGAAGCAAGAATTTAGAAACGGCCGAAAAAGGAAAGTGGAGCAAATATTTAAAAACGAAGGGAGTAGTTTTTAACCCCGTATGATGTAGTGGAGCATTTTGAATATATTTAGACTAAACTTTTATGATAAAGTTAGGTGAAATATATAAACACAAACTTTCATATGTGGCTGTAGCCAGCCACATTTTTTGAAAGAATGGTCGGGGTCACTTAGTCAGTCAGGGGTTACTCGGCAGGTTAGGAGTTATTCGGTTGGGCAGAGATTACTTAGTCGGAGGTTACTTAGTCAGTCAGAGGTTACTTAATCAAGGGTTACTCGTCCGTCAGGGGTTACTTGTGTGTTAGCTGGTCATATGGTGTAGCCAGCCACACACAAAACACGCTGATATATAAATAGATTAGTTTTATTTTATATTTAAGATTAGTTATATTTTATAGATTAATTTTATTTGGTGATCAATAATAGACTGATATGACATGGTGCCACAACATGTACAAAGTAACGACAAAATTGGCAACACGTGGCAAAATTACATGCCTTTGGCGACACATAGCAGGATTACATGTCTTGCCATGAGTTTTAATAATATACTAATGTGTAGCCCGGACATTGCATCAGGTTACTAATTAATTAATCAAACCTTGTGATTATATGTATTTAATATTTTAGTGTCTTTTTTTTTTTTCCTTTTTTAATTAGTCCTTGTAATTTGCAATTTTTTTTCTTCTTATTTATAACATATATGGTTGCTAATTGGGTTAGATGGTTAAATAACCATCTTAACAATAAGAGGTTATGTGTTTGAATCTCCTTATCCTTATATTTTTATATTACGTAATAATAACATGGCATGTTGATAAAGGTAAATTGAGTAGTGATGTGACATAATAAGAGGGTGAGTAGGTGACGTGAGGTAAGTAAAAAGATCTACATTTCACTAACTTTCTTAGAAATGCCTTTTAATAGATTAGTATATATAGACATTGATTTGTGATCGGGTATAATCATATTATTTACATACTGTGAAGTGTTATTGGCCTTGTAAACTCATTTATAATACATAAAATAAAAGGAAAATAAAATTAATTTGATATATCAAACCACCACCAGCTCTCCCTTTCCACCATCGGAAAATACTTAAAATACAATCTAATATATATATATATATATATATATATATATATATATATATATATATATATATATATATATATATATATATATATATATATATAAGGGAGTTTTTTCTCGAGATTTTAGAGAGTCACGTAAGATTTAATTTTTTCAGCTCGCCATGTAAGATTATAAATTTTAGTTGTAGCCAATTAAATAAGAGATTATTAATTTTTTTTTTAGAATTAATTAATTCAAATGCCACGCAAGCAAAATTGACGAATGATATTTTTAAGTTAAATTAATTAAATATAAAATATTATCTTTTGATATTAGGAATTTTATCTAAATATATAACAAATTTTAGCACATAAATACAAAAAAATTAAAAAATTCAAACAAATCGTGCATAACATGGGATTCATCTAGTGATACTAAAAGATGTGCATTAGAAATTATACAAAAATACAAATAGGACAACAAAAAATGAACAAATTTTTTTTTTAAAACACAAACGAGGGGGCCGGGGTACTAAAACTACCAATGTACCATCAATACGTAATAAGGTACATCATTCATACTAAGCTATAGTGCATAGCATATGAGATATTAGAATATGAGCTTAGACGAAATTAAACAAACTATGAAAATTCTCAGACACACAGCGCATGCATTATATCATGCCAATAAATTAAAAATTATTGAAATACATTAAAATTTGGAAATTTTGCGAACAAGTACCGCAAAAACTCCAACTTTTGCGAACAACTACCTTTATCTTTTCTTTTTTTTTTTTTTTTTTTTTTTTTTTTTTTTTTTTGCGAACAACTACCACAAAATTTGTATTTGTTTTGTTAACACTACCAGTTAACGATGGATGTTTTCTTGCCTTATGTGGGGCCACCCTAATTCGTTCAATACACAAATAAATAAACAATTGACCAGAAATTATAAAAAAGATTAAGAAAATGAACGAATATTACTTGTTTTTTCAATTCTAATATCTTGAATTCGATTTCTAGGTGAGCAATTTCACCTATGCCCTAAAATTTTTCGAAGACAAACATTCAAAGAAATAGAGAGTATCTAATTAGGGGGAAGATCGTTAATATAAAGGAGAGGTAGTTGGAGGGAAAAAGACGAAAGTTGAGCCCCGCATACGGCAAGCAAACGTCCCTCGTTAACTGGTAGTGGTAACAAAACAAATACAAAGTTTATGATAGTTGTTTGCAAAAAAAAAAAAAATTAAGATAATTGTTCGCAAAAGTTTCAACTTTTGCGGTATTTGTTTGCAAAATTTCCTTAAAACTTTATAATAGCCTTTTACATGACTACATACACGATAAGTTCTGGTTTGATCTCATTGGCATACACCACCAAACCACTCACTGCAGGAGTAATTCTCGCAACAAGAACCAGCATCACAAGGCTCGTTAGCAGCAACGCACGACGAAGAGTAAACGTCGCCACCGCTGGTCAAGCCACCAAGCAACCGCCTATTTCCCGAGCTCTGAGCGGCTGCGGCACCAGTGGCCACCATCATGACAACAACGACAATGATGAGCAGTAGAAGTGGTACTAATATTTTTCCCTTCATCTTCTATATTCTTCTCTGATCTACTATAATACTACTATTTTTTCCGACCTTTTTGATGGCTCCATCCTTCTTCCAGTTTCTCTTTTTAAATTACTGCAATGAAGGTCAATGCCTCATTGCGTCATCATGTAGTGTTTACAACATGGACACATGTTATGTATGTACTATGTAGGATATAGCTGGCAACAACGATATCAGTTGATACCTTATTGATTAGGAAATGTTCACTTTAATAATTCTAATTTGCCGATTTATTCTGAATAATCCCAACTTTCAATTATCCTGTAATATAATAATTCGAACTTTAACTTGCGTTTGCTTCTAGTAGGTCAAATGACTGGTTACATGATAAATGAGTTTTTTTTTTTTGGATTTTTTTGTGAAAAACTACCTTTTACATACAACTTTTTGTGAAAAACTACCTTTTAAAAAATATGTTGTAAAAGACTACATGTTTTTTAAAAAATGTAGTAAAGGACTACCACTTGCCGAAATCTGGCCGTTGCCACACTTTATTTCCGGCGTTGACCACCCACGTGCCGGTCACATGACCTTTAATTTTTTTTTCTTTTTTTCTATGCATGCACCACCAGCAATGCCGCCATCTTCACCACTGCCCCACCACCACAACACCGCAAAACGCCCATACAACCACCCTCACGCATCCCAAAACCAACCCAACCCCACTTGAAACCGCCTCCACCCCGTCGAATCCAACAGAAGCCCTTAATCGCTCCGCAATTCCGCAACCTTCAAACAACAACACCATTAACTTCATTCCCCTGCCATCACCGCACCACCACACTCCATCTTTACCTCTTGACGCCACCAATAATAACACCACCACCCCACCAAGCTACAAGTAGCAGCCATACTAACCACCATCCCAACCACGGTACACTAACAACAATAGCGCAACAATCAAATTTAAAAATTAATTATTGCAAATACCAAACAATTAAGGAAAGGAAGGGAAGGGTTCTGGTTTTCGAGGGGGTTGAAGGAGGGTGGGCGGGATTTCGACGGTGAGAAATACGTGGGTGGGATGAAATTTGACTGAAAATTGATAATTTATTTGAGAGGTGGCCGAAAATCAAGAATCGAGGGCAAGGGGTAAAGAGGGCTAAGGATCGGAAAAGGAGCCCTACAGGGGGTGGGGATGGTCGGAAATTGGAAAAGGGAGGGCGGAGGGGCAACAAGCGCGGCAGTCGGCAGGTGTGTAGGGGTAGTCGGAAACTGGACAAGGGAGGGGGAGGTGACGGCGAGGGGTAAGGGTGGTCGAAAACTAGAAAAGGGAGGAGGAGGAGAGGGTGGGGGTGGTTGAAAACGGGAAAAAGCCGCCAAGTGGTCTAGTCAACACCGGAAAAGTGAGTCAACGGCGAGATTCCGACAAGTTGTAGTCATTTACAACATTTTTTAAAAAAGAGGTAGTCATTTACAATAAATTTTTTAAAAGGTAGTTTTTCACAAAAGGTTGTATATAAAAGGTAGTTTTTCACAAACAAATCCTTTATTTTTTAATGTCACACGTGGCAAATTAATTGGTCAAAGTGTATAATTGACGGACATAAATAATCAAGACATCATATCCAAATATAATTGAACATATCTAAATTATAATTGAACATATCTAATAATAATTAAAAGAAAGTAGTTGTTTACCCACCAAGCAACCAATAATTGACAATATATTTATAAATAACTTTGTAGGCATGCTTGAAACTCATACGGTTTTCGCTAGTTAAGAGAAATGTCTAAATTAATTATTGGGGACACATAATATATATGGAAATACATACATAAATTGTAAAATTATAAGATTGTAAGATTAAGATCGAGATTTGAATTAACTATGCTCATCAGCTCAACTCGAATTGAACATTTTTCTTTAGAAATTTTCATTTTCACCTAATGCGTCTTAAGAAATTACAAGTTTATCAACATGTGAAACAAACTACGCTTCTCAAATGCAAAAGTTGTAAGTGCGTCGGCAAAAGCGCTACTTGAAGTAGTGAGTTTTGCCATAAAACTAAAGTAGCAGTTTTGTTTTACTTGAAGCAGCGATTTTGCCTGCGATTTTACAATTTGTTTCTCATTTTGAGAAACTGGAGTGGCCTCTAAATTATAATAGATGGTACTATTTTTAATTATTACCAATAAGTATAAATTACAACAATTGAATTTTAATAATTTATTCATTGTGATGATTTTAACAAATACTCACAAGGCTACTTTTTTTCTTATGTATCATTCACAAACATTGGTTGAAGTGAGTAATGAATAGTGCAAAAAGTGTCAAAGAAGCACTTTAAAAAAAAAAAGGGAAAATTGGTAATTTTAAGGACTTTTTGTGAGAAACTACCTAATAAAAGCCAGATTTTGTGAGAAACTACTTAATAAATCGAATATTGTAAGAAACTACCTAATGAAAGGTAAAATGTTATAAAATAGTACCTATGGCCAGATTTCCAGTGTTGACCTAATTTTCTGGCTTTGACTCACCTCAAAACACCACCGGAACTATCATCTCATAGCCTAAAAATAACTCGGAATACCATAAACCACCTCAAAAATATATAGCCCTACCACCTTGAAAACTAACCCTGGCGGTGGTTTTAAAGGTGTTTAGAGGTGGGTCAACGTCGGAAAGTTTGGTCAACGGAAGAAATCCAACCATAGGTAGCGTTTACAACGTTTTACCTTTTATTTGGTTGTTTCTTACAACTTTTTTTTTATTAGGTTGTTTCTCACAAAAAGTCCTAATTTTAATCTTAATTTAGGCCATTTACTTTTATTAATTCCAACTTTCGATTATTTTTTAATAATCCCAACTGTGAGGATCGTTTTCTTTAAATTAATAGGCCAAATGATACATGTAAAATCGGTTTCGGACTGAGTTTAAGTCGAGTCAAATTCGGTTCGGGTTGAGTCAGGTCGGTTATAGATCAGGATTATTGTTGGGTCCTGAATTTCTCTATTCATATTAGGTCTGTTATAGTTCAACCCCGTGTACAGCTCTTATAATTGGTAGCTCAGCTACAAAAGATTGCAATAGAAAATGTAGTTGAGAATGTCCAATGCTGCCTGTTCAACTTCACCACAATGGATATCCTGCTCGCTGAGCATCCTTTCGAAAAAACTTCACCACAATGGATGTTTGTTTCTTTGGTATGTTATTTGGGTTAAATACCCGTAAATACACTTGTGACAGTTGCATGAAAGCACTGTGTTCAAGGAAAACGTAGTAGGAAACTAGGAATTAAGCCATCTAGTTCTCCTATTAATTAGTGCACAGTAGAGTAGTTCAAGAATCAACTCAAAATTGGCTTTCTCGATGCTCGTTTAAATTCAACATGATATCACAATGGGCAAATAGGATAATGTTAAATCAGTTATACATGAGAATATGAGGTTTTTCTTATTGAATTTGGATAATCAGCTTGTTATGCCTGTGATTGATTGTCAAATACAAGCAAAATCAAGCTGATCTTCATGCAGAGCTAATCTCTTCTATGTTTTTAAATGACTATCTAGCATAACCTTCACAGCCTCTCATCTATGTTATATCTTCAGCCCCTTGACAACTTCTACCTATTTTGTCAGAAACATGATTCAGTGTATCAAATGCATTATAGTTATACATTATATAGGGCATCAATAGTACGGGTATGGAGGTACCCCTTAATAGCTAGAACTTGCCAATTCCTTCGCCTAACCAAACGTGATTGCCAATTGCTGAACAAAAATTACAAAAGCATAACCCCCCAAACTACAAAAAATACCCTCAACTAATAAAACCTTCACTGGTATCCTCACCTTGCAACTACCACTGTGCCGCCCCACCCCCAATAACATCCACCAACAACACATTTACCCTACTATCATCTGTTAGCATCTATACAACTACCTCATTTACATGGTTTCCCCACATTCATGCTACCACGAATCAAAATCATGCACGAGAAGAAATCTCGAGTGAGTGAATTTGAACTTACTAAGAAAATTGGATACTGAACATCGACTCAGAGTTCCCCTTATAAGCAATAGCCTAACTAAAATTCCCTCAGGATATTAAGCAAGAAAATTTACACCAAGATTTCTTATTCACCAATTACTAAAAAACCAATATCAGCGACAAATAAACAAAAAGGCAATAGCTAATTTTATTATAAATGGATGTAACACATATAATTAAAATCAAAGTTTAAGAACAAACACAGTGCCTCTTGCACGAAGAATATGGTCAGTGGTGGTCAAATACAGCTCCATTTCCTTTACCTGATGTTACCCAAATTAGAAATACTGATAATGCAACGAATTCAATATAAAACCCAGATAATTTTTACAGAATGACGAAGAAAAAATTGAGGAAATTACAAATAAGCAAAAAAAATTTTACCAAAAACTCCATTGTAATTGAGTCATTCTTCAACAGAGAAGCAATTGAACTAATACTTGCAATCTGCAAAGAAAGTTGTAAAAATGGGAAATTGTAGTTCAAATTTTGATTAACTATAAATGAAATTATAAAGCTAAAATTGAATAAAAATTGGACCTGTTGAGCAGGAGTGGCTGAAGAATCAAAAAAGGATTCGATTTGTTTTATCAATGATTTATGTGGCTCCATATATTTCCAGGGAATTATACAGAGAAGAAAAAAAAACAGTGATACTTGTAATTGATAAGTGAATGAAGGAGAAAATTTGAGACTTGAAATTTAGAAGAATCACTTTCGATTTTCTGGGTTTAAGGGTTTAAGGGGGTTCTTAAAAACAAGACATAAAAATACTCCCACTATTCTAGCCTACAACGGTTAAACGTTTCTACACCGGGATCCGTTTGTCCGTGGATCCAGTTTTGATGGATACTCCGTCTATGAGATGCAACCTTTATTTGGTACCTTTTTTTTTAAGGAAAAAAAGAAAAATTTGTAAATTGCAGCCATTTAAAGTTCATATTTTGTAAATTGCAGTCATTTAAAAAAAAATTGCAAATTGCAGCCCAAAACTTAGTATTAATTGTAAATTACAACCCAATTCAACTTTTTCATCGATTTACATGTCAAAAAAATTTCGGTTAAGGTTTAAGGGGTCATTTAAGGCTTTAAGAGCCCGAATTGAGCTCGGAATTAGCAAAAAAATAACGTAAGTGTCTCATTTTTACAGTTTCTCACAAATCGATACATTTTAATTACGCAAAATGAGGCACTTGCGTTATTTATTTTCTAATTCTGAGCTCAATTCGGATTAATAAGGACTGAAATGACCCCTAAAACCTTAACCGAAGATTTTTCGACATGTAAACCGATGAAAAAGTTGAATTGGGTTGCAATTTACAATTTATACGAACTTTTGGGCTGCAATTTGCAATTTTTTTTTAAATGGTTGCAAGTTGCAAAATGCAAACTTTAAATGGCTGCAATTTGCAAATTTTCCGAAAAAAAATGTAAATAACCACCCCTCAAAGCACTGAAATTGATTTTACCACCTTTTTTTTTATTTACTTTAAATAGCCACCTCTTAAAAATTAAAAATAAATAGAAATCACCACCTCTTAAAGATATCATTCAAATTAAAAATAAAATTAATCATATCATCCATATTAAATAATTAATAATTTCAACCTATAAATTAAATTTAAAAAGCATCCAAACAATTAATCATATAAACAAGGGAAAATTGGCCACAATAACACCACCTATTGACGAATGCGTAGAATAGCACCAACTATTCGTTAAATACTCTATAACACAACCTATTGTCTAGGATGCATAAAATGACATTGAAGGTTGGAGATTCCACCAAAAAACTAAAAATTTGTTTTTAATTTTTTCCGGTGGAATGCCTAATCCCAGTCGTCAATGGTCATGGGACCCAACAGTGCATCAGTGTAGTTTCTTTAAATAATAAAAGGGTATCTATAATATAATTTAAGAGTCGATTTAATGAGGTTGCAACAAATCCCCTATAATCCCCCATATTTTTCTAATATAATTATTTATTATTTATACAAATATGTTAATCTTAGTTTTATAAGTATGAGTTATTTAATGTAAAAGTAATAAGATTTTACTAAACCATTAAGTTTTAGTCTAATTATAATTCCCTTTTTAAGTATATTGGCCCAAAGTTGATTCCTATTCAAGCCCAAACTACCCAAATTCTACTCCTAATAGAATTAGAGAACTAAAACCCAAATAAAATAGCTCTCACCCTCCTCTTCTTTCACGTGAAAAAAAAAACCCTCACACTCTCTTCTCCTCCCTCACGCACACAAAAAAAAAAAAAAAAAACCTCAAAACCTCAAGTTGAAGCTGCTACTGCCGAGAACACCACTGCCGCCCAGCCTGCTGCTGCCACCCTATAGCCGCGCCTGTTGCTGCCGTTCGCCCCTTTCCTCCCTCTCTTCCTTTTTTTTTATTTGCTTTATTATCCTATTATATGGTTTAAAGTTTCAATCTTTAATTAAAATTTTGTTCTAAATTATATTATTATGGTTTGATAATAAATTTGGATTATAAAATATTATAAATTTATGAGTTTTGACATGTTTAATTTATTATACAAAATTTCAGATTATATATGTTGTATAATTAAGGGTTTAAATATAGATTTTTCATGTTTTAGGGCTTGAAAACGTGCTAATTAAGTTACCTAATCATATTATGTTTAAATTACATTAAAGTATAATTATTTGATTTATATATAAATTTTTAGATTATAAAAGTTCCAATTTTTATGTATTAATTGTGTTAATTTCATATTTTTATGCTTCTAATCTCATAAAATAATGTTTGTGGGTATTTTATGATTAAAAAGCTTTGAACTTTAAAGTCTAATATCAAAAATAAATTTTCAGATTTTAAAGTTATTATTTTGAAGCCTCTAATTTCGTTAAATTGATGTATTTTTGGGTTTTAAACATACTAACTTACTATATAAGAATTATTTCAAATATACTTGTTTATGAGATTATTTTATATACTTAAACTAAAATTTCAGATTTATTTACCTACTTTAAAGCTGCTGAAATTTCATGTTATACACTATATTTTCATAATTTTGACATATAAACTTATAGTTGGGATCTTATATTATTATTATTGACTAATGGGAACAATTTAAAAGGTTTATTTTGATAGTTTAAGAGATTTTAAAGTAGTTTAGTATTGCTGTAAATTTATTTGCTTGGGTACTAATTTAATTCTCGTTGTTTGGTTTAGGAGAGGAGTTTATAGAAGGTGATTTCTAGTGAGTAAAGTGGCATACCAATTCGTTTACTCAAGGTACGTATGAGTTACGAAACCTTGCTTTTAGATGCATGTTAAAGGACGGATCGAGAACTTAGTATCATGTATAGAGAAGACTGGGCTAAATTATTTGGTTATACATTGTGACTTCCGTATGTTGTGCACTATTCTATATTTCAAGTGTTGTGGTGCGCTTAGAGGCAAAGGTATGTGGTTGGTGAAATGATTCATTTATTACTCGTTCTTGATCATGGAGATAGAATGAGTAAAGGAGGAAATTTAAGTCTTATATGACGAGGTTAAAGTTGTGGGGTGCCTTATACACTCAAGGTGTTTATACATCGAGGTAGTTAAAGGAATAAATAATAAATGTTGCTTGTCACTAATAAATCAAGAATTGAAATTGAAAGTTTGCTTTACTTGATTGAATTGATATTGGATTGATTGTATTGCTTTGGAAATGAGTCATCACCAAGTCTAAACTTATAAATCACGTAAAGTGCAAGATGGATGAGTAACAAAACTCTGGATTTGTGCACATCTGGAGTAATGACAATCAGGGGTTGGGGTACACAGGGTATTAGCCGTGCACTTTTCTTGAGGCCGTCTGATCTACGAGTCTCTTATTTCAAATAATTTTCAAAACTAAGGGTTAGATGAGATCTCATACTAGCTACGGTCACGGAGTCGTGCCCGTGGTCGTTGGATGTTTTATTGATGTTTCCGAAAAGAGGCATGGGGTTTTCTTTTATTGATGTTCCAAATGGAGCATGGGTTGGACAACCTTGTCTATTGCTTAATCTAATGAATAACAATGATGAGTTAACTACTTTTAACTAGTGAAGTCTTAGTAAATTGATAGTTGAGTCATGTGTTGAGTCTACAAATTAATGATGTGTGATGATTGATTGTTAGTAGCATGCTAGGGTTTTCTTAGTATGTTTCGCAGCTTGTATGTACTCAGCTTTGCTGATAGCGTGCTTTGTGTGTCTTTCTTTGGTCATGGCCTTCGCCTTTCAATGACCATGTGATGATCCAATTTTTACACTTGTAATATTGGGGAGCAGATTAACCACAGGTTCTTACACATGCAGCATCCGTATCTAGGTGGTGGGATCTTGAGTGGAGTGTTGGTTGCTTTTCTTATTTTTATTGTTATTTTTTTTGAAGTTATCTAAACTCAATTTTTCTTTCATACTACCTCTATTGATTCGAGTTTTGAATAAGGGCCTTAATGGTTTCAAGTTGTAAGATTTAATTTAGTTTTGATTATTGGTTTTGAAACTTATTTAAAACTGTTTTAGTTTTTCCGCTGCTAATTTTTGAAATAGCCTTAACGTTTGAACACGTGGCGGTAGCACACCAGTAATTCTCTTGAATATTATTCAGAGTCCTCACAGGTTTAAAGAGAGAATTATTAGGGTGTTACATCCCCAACCCTGCTTTTTCATTCAATCCCGCCAGAATATCTAATCCCTCCAACAATCCCCTAATTTAAAATTTAAAAAAAGATTATCACCCTAAAAAATAGCACGTACTCTGTAACAGTTTGTTCTTGTCACTCTCTTATTCTCTCATTCCAAAAAATGGGTAACTGAAAAAAAAAATACTCCAACCATCTACATTTTTATCAAGTGTTGGTGCGTCATCAGCCACGGTTACTTCTTTCAGAATATGGTGATTTCTGAATTGAAGGTCCTTTATGTATTCTTGTCAGTCCTGTTGAAACCGCCATCCTAGAAACCCCTGAAGCTTTGAATCGCTAGGTATCATCAGTTTATCACTCTTGAAACATTCAAATTCATGGTTTGCTTAATCTTAATTTTAACTTGGTGTTTTTGTTGAATGGATGGCAATAGATTCGTGTTACAGTGGGAAATCATTGACAATGAATGATATGTTTGATAGAATTGAGGTAATTTGCATGTTATCTATTTTATTTATCAGGAACCAATTTTGTTGAATTAATTTGAAATTGCTAATTTTTTTTTTTTTAAATTACTAATTTTTAATGATAATAGTTGAAGTTGAGGTGATATACTTTCCAATTTTAATTCCTGTATTTGTCAGAAATCGTTATCATGAGAATATAACCTCAATTTGTGGATACAATTGGTGGTTTGTACACCCGAGTGTACCATGCGCATGGTACACCCAAATTAAAGCGGAAAGAACATAGCAAATAATTATAAAATACATCATGAATTTATGAAAGAACATATCACTGAAATATAATAAAGAACACAGTATAAAGAACACAATATATTATGAAATACTTATTATCAAAAAGGTAAAACATAATTATAAATTGAGTTTTACCAATAATTTAATGTCAAATCATTTCAAAATATTACATTTGAATCAGAAAATATTCAGATATTAAAAATTTCTCTATCTAAAATTAATTTTACACAAATATAATTCAAAATTTCTTTTTTAAATTTCAAAAATTCAAAATTCAAAATACAAGAACATATTATATAAGTAAAAAGAACATAACTTGTATTAGTATACCCAAAGAACATAATTTGTATTATTATAACAAAAAAAGAACATGATTAATAATCGTTGATCATGGTACACCCGAGTAGTTCATAAGCAATGTATAAATGGAGGGGAAAAAATTACAAAAAACAAAAGGTAGGTAGATAGAACCTGTCTATAGATTGATTCAACATTAAAGATTTAGATTGATTTAACATGTTTAATGACTTAATATTTTTATTTGTAATAATGTTTTTCCCTATTGGTTTAGGGATTTTGTTGTTAAGTTTTTTTTTTGTTTTTTTATTTTTAATAGAAGTATTTTTGCTTAACTAATAGTAGGAGTATATATGTATGTTTTTAAATAAATGTGCCAATTTGAATATATGCCAACGAATAATTTGACTAATAACATTTTTATTCATTAATAAGTGGAAATTTGATATTAAAAAATCATTTAGACGATTCCAATAATAAACATCCACATGAATATTTTTATTTCATATACTTCATCCGTTCTATTAATATTGCAACAAGGGTGAAATTATGCATCACAATTCCCAAAGTACATTTTATATGTTACATATTTATAATTGTATAAAAGTGATGAATAGTGCTAAAAGTCCATTGTTGCAATACTATTGGAGCGGAGTAAGTATAAATCACTAACATTAGTTAAAATTGATTATGTAAATAATGCTAAAAATCAAACTAACATCTATTTAAAATAGATGAAGTAATCCTATGATTAAGTATAACCCGTGCATTAGCACAGGCATACACTAGTTAATATTAAATACAGAGTAATAATTATCGAAATAGAACAGAAAAATCCAAATGAAGCCACCACTAAATAAAGCAGTGTCCATAAGCCAGGCATATCTATTACGTACGAAACAAACAACTAGTGCTTCAGTTTAGGGAAGGAGTAATTTTTGTAGACATCCGGTGTACAGTAATTTACTATACATTAGGGGGTCACTTTTACAATTTTTTGGTAACCTTTATGAATAAAGCATAAATAGTTCGTAACTTTTATTTATATCAAGGTAACTTTCATTCATATTAAGGTAACTTTTGCTCATTTTAGAGTAACTTTATAATGGATGTACAATATTTTATTTTACATCGATTTATTTAAAAGTTTGTGTTGGGGATAGGGTTCAATAAATTCTAATCTAGTGTATATGCACAATTCAGTTGGGGTAAGGGTTCAATAAATTCTAATCTAGTGTAATAAGTGTATAGGTACAATTTAGTTGGGGAAGGGATTCTCTATATATATACATGTATATATATTTTTTCTCACTCTATATATATAAGTTTTCTAAAAGCCAATTCTCTAAACTCTCTTAATCCATTAGTTGGCTACTACCAGCTTTGTCTTCAGCAATGGGCTTATCTGGGTCATCTTCACCGCTTAGTAGTTCATCTGATGTCATTCCAATATTGATCCCCTTTTTATTCTTCTTTGCTATCCTCCCTGTTTTATTGTCACTTTGCATGCACGCTGATATATGTATCATAACAAGGAGAGAAGCTCGTGCTCGTGTTCACACTGCAGCCTCTGCCTCCACCGTTATAGCCCAACCACCAGAACCACCCACACGCGCTAGTCACCATACACCAACAAGTTTACCGCCTGAGGAACTTGTGTAGATTCAACCAAGTGTGACACATCTATCATCAATTCAAGTCATATCCTAGACCACAGGGCTCTTAATTAAACACCATAAATCCTCGGTGAAAAAACATTATTTACTTTGATGATACAAATTAGCCCAAAAGCTAATCTTACTAAGGCTTATATACATGTCAATCATCTCAACAACAGATTCTGTTACGTAATAACTTCATGTTTTTGTTATCTACCCTCAAGTTTTTATTTTTTTTTATTCAAATGTGTCGTTGCTTTGTTTTAGTTTTTAACTTTGACTACTTTTTTTTTTCATTTTATTTAGATACAATCTTTCTTTTGCTCCAAATTTCGGGTAGTATATATTGATATGTATTACTCTATGTTTCGGGTAAAACAATGGGACCTTGCCGAAGGTCCTGAGAAGTGGTGAAGACTGGGCTTGGTCTAAATGATGCTGGGCCGAGGGTTTCCTGCACAGCAAACACACGTAAACTGGCCTCGGAGATTGTGCCGAGGAAGGCCCCTCTGATGCCGAAATCAGTACAATGTGTAGAGAGAAGTAGCTATGCAAGAGAATTAATTGCTTGGGGCTATATGTGAATGAATGATAAATGGTGCAATTGAAGGTTTTTATACCTTAGCATAATGAGGAGAAATGGGCTTGGAGTCATATGGGCTGACCATGTTGACTAGGCCGTTGATTTGACTTTGACTTGGCATGATTGGAGGATTGGGCCTTGACCTTGGCTTGTAATTGAATCATTTATGGATCAGGCCCAATTAGGCTTAATTGGACCCAAACAACTTGCCCCCCAGACCCGATTTGGAAGAATGACGGGTCGGGTTTGGATTTAATAAAAATGGAGGGAAGTAAATGATTTAATCAAATCAAAAAGATTTAAAATTTTGAACAGTCATTAACGAAATAACTGTAATTTGGATAATTAGTGGGAAGTTGGACGGATAATGGGCAGTTAATTGGAGGAAAGTGTTTAACGGTTACTTAGTGAGGTATTTAAGAGAGATTAAGTGCACTGACCCCTAAACTTCCCTTTTCTGGAAATATAAGGCCGGTTCTAGCACTCTCTCTCCTCACTTCTTCACAAATTCACACTTGAACTCACGCAAGAACCCCTGATTCCGCTTCAAAACTTCACTAAATTCCCGAGATTAAGAACTTGAAACCGAAATTCGTTGCTCCGAACTTGTAGACCGGACAATTCCGCTTCAAATCAAGGTAATTTTCTTTGATTTCTCTTCGATTTTCTTGAATTTTGAAAGCACTCTCCTTTTTTCGACTTTTCCTTCGAAAATCCGACAATGGTTAGAGGTAGAGCGCGTCAACCCCGACGACCTGGTCAGGCTCGGGATCCGAGGGACCGATTCGACACTTGGAATGGGGAAAGAGTCGGGGCTGACCCGGAAGAGGGTATCCGGGCAACCCCTTTGTCTTCGGCGCCTCCCCAAGGAACGGGAGAGGCTGGTGTCTTTGGGCAGGAGGAAGTTCTGGCCGCCGCACCTTGGAACTTTCTCCCTGGGTACAATGAGTGGCAAAATCCCGAAGCCATTTCGGTTATGATGAGGAACATTCCCTACCCCTAGTGGGTCCGGAATGATGAGGCCTACCGCTTCGCCGAACAACTCGAGTTGCACTATGACATTCTGAAGGAGGATGGGTATTGGTGCCGAATGCCCACGGCCACAAATAGGATTCATCGTCCACCTCCTGGATATGTGGGGGTGTACACTAGGCAACTGCAATACGGGCTGCGATTCCCCTTAAATCCCTTCTTCAGGGATCTGCGGATAAAGTACAGGATCTCCCTGAGCCAATTAACGCCCGTCAGCATCCGAAGGGTGATGACGTATCTTTGGGTGTGCCGATTCTTCGGCTATGAGCCGAATCTGCACTGTTTTAAGAAGCTGCACAAGCTTGTGCCGAACACCTAGAGCCGGTATGGTCAACATGGCTCCGGCTGGTATTGGATAGAGACTCATCCACAGTACCTGACCATGTGGCCGAACGACTCTTCGGACAAAGACTGGAGAGGCCAATGGATCTGGGTTAGGGCGCCCGCAGATGCTGACCATCCCTGGTTCTTCGGTGCTCCGCGCTACCTCTCCGATCCTGACCTAGATATGTCGGACCTGGGTCCCGAAGAGCCTGGTGCTGATAAACATCCCGACTACCAGCAAGCAAATATCTTCGGGAAGTAGGATAATCCCGGAGGGATTGGTCGGATGAAGCACATCCCGGAGACCTGGCTCCCCGATTCTCACTATGCCTTCCAGGAGAACATGTTGGCGGTTATCGGCCTCAACCGAAAGTTTAGAGACGGTAAGCACCTTCGGCTGGGGCCGAGGACTTGCATTTCTCTTTTTTTCATTTTGTTTTGCACTTATTTTAGTGCTTTTCGGCGTCCACTTCATTGCACTGATTTATTCTTTTTACTTTCAGAGATAAATAAGAGCAACTTAGGGATTGACTACAATCGTCTGGGGGTGAACGCCGAAAGGACCATACTAGATCGAGCCCCGGCGATCACTGATCCGAAAGACCGCGCGCTGCATCTGCACTCGACTCTGCTTCAGATCGAGGCTGCTTCAGATTATCTGAAGCAGAAGCCTTGGTGGGCGAAGCGGGATCCTTTAAGGCGTTTGCTCCCTGAGGAGGAAGAAGCTTCTCGAACAGCCGAGGAAGTTGCTAGGGCACTTGAGACCCTAGAAGGAGGTGAAGGGACCTCCCGAGCTGCCGAAGAGGAAGCAGCAGCAGACGAGGCTCGGCTGAGGACCTTAGTAAGTTCTTTAGCATTTAGCAAGTCTGTTTTGTCTTCTTTTTTTTTTTTTTTTTTTAAACTCAAACCCTTCTTGCCCCCCACTTCTGCAGCCTGAGGAAGAGAGCAGAAGGAGAGAGGGAAAGGCTCCTGCACGCCCCGAAGATCTTTCTGAGTCTTCGGATTCTGAAGACATGGATGAGCAACCTCTCATCCAAAGGAAGAGGAGAAGAACGGGTCCAGCTGTAGTGGGCCCGGACGGTTTTGCGCTGAGGCCGATGCCTGGCGTAGTTATAAGGGAACCTATCTCAGGAAGGGGCAAGGTTCCTAGAGGTTCAAGGGGTCCTCCATCCCCAGTTCAGCCACCACCACCAATCCCGTCTCCCCCGAAGACCCCTCCACCTCCCCAAATCCAAGAAATGGAGATGGACCAGAGGACTCCTGATCCAAATGATGGGGTCCAGGAGGAGGTGCCGAACCAGGAGAGCGCTGCTAAGCTCCCTGGTGATGAAGCTGAAGAGGTGGTTGCAACTGAAAAAGCGGCCGAAACCACTATTGATGAGGGCTTCACTGCTGAAATTCAGCAAGAAGTCGATGCTTTTTTGGACCAGCCTGAAGGAGAGGCTGAGATGGTTAACTTGGAGGACGCTGCTGAAGAGACGAGGGAGCAGAACGCTGAAGTCCCTTCGCCCTCCATTCCTTCATTTCAAACCTTCATGTCTGAAGACATGGGATTCCACGCCCCCTTCATCATTGTTCTGGACAGTGTCCGGGAAACAATTTGGGGCCGTCGAGAAGAAGCTGCAGCCTTCTTCGGCGACTTTGCTGGCATGCGAAGTGGAACGGGCAAGGGAGTGGTCGCTCAAGGCTACTGCTGGAATAGGGGAGTCCAGCAGAAGGGTCCCTGATCCTGCAGTAGACAACCAACAACTGCTGATGCAGGTACTTGCTCATTTTTATTTATTTATTGCAACTTTAGCTCTTTAATTAAGTTTTTTTTTTTTTTTTTTTTTTTTTTAACTGACTTGTGCCTTGGTTGCTAGGTCGTGCACAATCAGACTCTCACTGTAGAGCTGATAGACAATCTCCAGAACAAGCTGGAGATTGCCCAAGCTGAGGCAACGCTGGCCGAGACGAAAGTCAAGGCAGCCGAGGAGAAGCAAGCCAAGTCCTAGTGATACGAGAAGCAGGCTGCCGAGGCTCTCCAGGACTTCTGCAAGGCCATGCAGAATGAAATCTTCCCCACTTTGTTTGAAGGGGAGAAGCTCATCAATGAATACGGCACCGTTGACATCCCTAGCTTTAGGGTTGCTGTTGAGCGCCGAATTGCCGAGGAGGTCAACACAAGGGTGGCCCTTCAGACCCAAGAGCTGCAGTCAAGGGTAGAGGTCCTGGAGGCCAGGGAGAAGACTACCGAAGAGGCAATTAAGGCTAAGGATGATCAGATCTCTCAGGCCAATGCTGCTGCTGAGGCCCAAAATTAGAAGCTTCAAGATCTGGAGAATCGGCTGAAGGCCAAAGAGGATGATCTGACCCAGGCTAACACTACAATTAGCTTAGTCCGGGACCAGCTGGACAACATCAATGACGCTGCCAACAGAGTTCAGCTGGAACTGGACGAGGCCAAGCAGAAACTGGCGGATCAGCAGGAGGCTTCTCAGAAAAGCCTGGAGGAAGTCCAGAAGAAGCTGGCCGATGCTGAGGCTCAGCTCGCTGAGAGGTTGTACACCGCGACTCAGTACTCGAAGGCTTTCAACAATGGGTACAAGGTGGCCCGAAGACTGGCCCTCCATGCTGCCCCTGAACTGGACTGGTACTAGTGTGAGATCTGGGCTGAAAACCCCGAGGATCCTCACATGGAATTTGCTAGTCAGGCCGAGATGGATCTTGAGATCCGTCTCCAAGCAGAGGAAATGGAGGATGCCGAAGCTGAGGAGGCTGAGAACAAAGAAAAAGAGGTTCAAGCTCAAGTTCAGCCTGCCTCCTCAGCAGCTGGAACTAGTGTCACCAAGGAGCCCAGCGCTGCTGAGAAGCCAGATCCTTCAGCTGAAGCCTAGGGAATCGAGCAGTCGTCTTCAGAATCTTGCGGATCAACTTGCTCTTAATTACTAACTTGCCGCTTCCGAATTTTTTTGCCTTTGTTTTGCTTCAGCTTGCCTTGATGTACAAACGTTTAAGTCTTTGTACGTATTTCGGCAGTTGTAATTTTCCGCTTGTGGGCGGCTGCCGATGCTTTATTTTATGTTCTGACACATTTAACTTTGTAGCTCGTAATTCGAGCATAACTTTCTTTTATGAATCTGATGCTTTTCTTCTATTGCTCTGCTTTGTACTTACTTTTCTGAGTCTTTGGAATTTCTCAAAAAATTTTGCTAAGTAAAAAGCTTCGGCTTTGAAGATTCTAGCTAAAGATAATCTGTATTTGTAATGTCTCTTGCCCTCCCAGAAATCTGAAGACTTTATCTTCGGATTTTTGAGGTGACTGTCTGTCTCTTTTGTTCTAGACGAAGCTTATCTTTGAGAAAATTTCTAATAGCTATGCTATTATCCTTGGTTTTCTGTCTATCTCAAAGAATGGATATCTGAAACACAGGGCCAACTGAAGGCAATGTTTCAGACAATGGCCCTCTGGGATACAGGGCTCAGTTAAGGCAATATGCCAGATTTGTCCATGGACTCATTGCCTTGGAGAACAAGTCTTACTAAAGTTTTCGCTTCAGTTGAAAGACCAGTGTTCTATAAAAGGCGATTTTTTCAGTAATCTGACACCCGGTGCCTTAAAGGCGAAGGCTTCAGACAGGGCTGAAGAAAATCCTTAAAAGAGTAGATAGAATAAAGAAAAATGAAAGAATAAAACTTGCAAATATTTGTAGAAATGGTGGCTTCGAGGCCTTTCATTAATAACTTTAAAATGTACTTACAAAGATTGTTCTACCCCGAAGGGTTTACACATGGAATTTTTTAAGTACATTAGCATTCCAATGATTTTTCAGCTCAGTTCCATCCAACTGCCGAAGTCGGTATGTCCCAGGCTGAAGCTCATCATAAATCTCGTAAGGTCCCTCCCAAGTGGCTGAGAGTTTCCCATGGATTTGGCTTTTCTGAACTGCTGCAGCATTCCGAAGGACAAGGTCTCCAACTCTGAGAGGCCTTGGATGGACCCTTCGGTTATAAAATTTGCTGATTCTCTGCTTGTATGCAGCCATTCTATCTCTGGCTGAGTCTCTTACTTCGTCAAGAAAATCAAGAGGTTCCTTCATAAGCTGCTCATTCTCAGCCGAGAAGTGGTGCACTCGTAGACTTTCAGAACCGATTTCCACTGGAAGAACGGCTTCGGCACCATACACCAACTGAAAAGGTGAGCGGCCCGTTGCTTCCTTTTCAGTTGTCCGAAGTGACCAGAGAGTTCCAGAAAGTTCTTCCAGCCATTTGGACTTTTGATCCTTAACCCTCTTCTTGAGAGCATTAAGAATCTGCTTATTTGCAGCTTCGGCTTGTCCATTACTTTGCGGATGGCACACTGCTGAATGCTAATTTGATGCCGAACTGATCTGTATACCGTTTTAACGGCAAATTGTCGAATTGCCTTCCATGATCAAAGACAAATACTTTAGGGATGTCGAAACGAGTAATAATGTTCTGCCAGATGAATTTTCTAACAGTTTGCTCTGTAATGTTCGAGGCTGCCTCAGCCTCGATCCATTTGCTGAAATAGTCTATGCCGACTATCAGCCATTTTTTCTGATATGGAGCATCCGGAAAGGGACCCAGGATATCCAGCCCCCATTGGGAAAATGGAAGCGGATTCAAGACTGACTGAAGCTCCTAGGTCGGCTGATGGATGACTGGTGCAAAATTTTGACATTTTTCGCATTTTCTGACCAGCTCCTTAGCATCTGAGATCATGGTGGGCCAATAGTACCCTGCTCTTAAAGCTTTATGGGCTAATGTCCTTCCCCCAATGTGATTTCCACAGATGCCGAGATGGATTTCCCGAAGGATATAATCAGCGTCTGTTGGACCCACACATTTCAGCAATGGGGCTGAGAAGGATTTTTTCAGCAGCTCTCCATTGAAGGCAATGAACCTGGAATTGGTTCGCTTCAGCTTGGAGGCTAAGGTTTTGTCTTCAGGAATTTCTCCCCGAAGCTTGAAAGCTAGGATGGGATCCATCCAGCTGGGCTCCTGGTCAACGCAACACACTATAGGTGCTTCGTCAACACTTCTTTCTCGGCGCACCTCCACATAAACAGATCGGTTCAGCTCAGTAAGAGTTGAACTAGCAAGTTTGGAGAGTGCGTCGGCTTGGGCATTCTGACCCCTTGGGATCAGCTGAACTTCAAAATTTCTCAGCTTTGCAATAACTGATTTGATCTTGGCGAGGTAAGCTATCATAGAGGGCTCTTTGGCCTCATAGTTTCCCCCGATCTGGTATGCAACTAGCTGAGAATCTGTCTTCAGACAGACATGTTCGGCTTCCAGAGAGATGCACAGTTCTAGGCCAGCAATTGCTACCTCGTATTCGGCCTCGTTGTTTGAAGCCTTAAAATAAAATTTGAGTGCATACTCAAAGGATTTGCCTTCGGGAGATGTTATCACTACCCCTGCCCCCGTACCATTTACAGTGGAGGATCCATCCGTGAAAACAGTCCAGACTTTCTTTCCTTCGTCTAGCGTCTCCTGATACGAGCATTCGGCTAGGAAGTCCGCCAGAGCTTGAGCCTTGATGGCTGCTCTCGGCTGGTAGCTGATGCTGAACTCATTGAGCTCGAAAGCCCACTTTGCCAACCTACCAGATTTTTCTACTTTGCCGAGTACTTTTTCCAGCGGCTGATCGGTTAAGACCAATATCTGATGGCAATCAAAATTGGGTCTCAACTTCCGAGCTGCTACTACTACCACGTAAGCGATTTTTTCGAGTAGGGGGTAGCGAGTCTCGACATCTGTCAGAGTGTGACTTACAAAATAGATCGGCTGCTAAACTTTTTCTTCTTCCCTCAGCAGCACTGCACTGATGGTGGCTGGACTGACAACCACGTATAAGTACAAGGTTTCCCCTTCAGCTGGACGATCCAGCGTAGGAAGTTGAGCAAGATGCTCCTGAAGCTGCTTAAAGGCCTCTTTTTGCTCGTCTCCCCAGATGAGCTCTTTTGTTTTTGGGAGTTTCAAGGTTTTGAAGAAGGGTAACCCCTTATCCGAGGCTCTAGAGATGAACCTTGAGAGGGCTGCCATTCTTCCGGTGAGCCGCTGAACGTCCCTTTTTGTTTTCGGCTCAGAGAGATCGAGCGCTGCCTGCACCTTTGCGGGATTGGCATCAATCCCTCTTTTGCTAACCATGAAGCCGAGAAATTTTCCAGACTTCACGCCGAAGACATACTTCTTCGGATTCAGTTTCATTCGGTGCTTTCTTAAGGTGGCGAAGGTTTTAGCCAGGTCCTTAACATGGTATTTATCTTCTTTGCTTTTGACGATAGAATCGTCAACATAGACTTCCATGTTTCAGCCTTTTTGCTCGGCAAAAACTTAATCCACCAACCTTTGATATGTTGCCCCCGCATGTTTCAATGCGAAGGGCATCATTTTGTAATTGTACACCCCGACGTTCGTGACGAATACCGTCTTTGCTCTGTCGTCGGGGTGCATGAAGATCTGATGGTACCCCAAAAATGCGTCCATGAAACTAAGCAAGGCATGGCCGCTTATCGAGTCGACTAGCTGATCGATCCTCGGCAAGGGGTAAAAGTCCTTCGGACAAGCCTTATTCAGGTCCGTGAAGTCAACGCACATTCTCCAGGTGCCATATGCCTTCTAAACCATCACCACATTAGCCAGCCATTCTGGATACTGATAGAGTTCGATGAAGCCTGCATCCAGCAACTTTTTGACTTCGGCTGCGATGTCTCGGTTCTTGCTTGTGGAGTAATTCCGCTTCTTTTGCTTAACTGGCTGACACATGGGGTCGACATTAAGCTTGTGAGAGATGAGGTCTGGACTTATCCCAGGCATGTTAGCTGCCGAGAAAGCAAACACATCTCGGTTGTCCCGAAGGAGTTGGATGAGTTCAGCGCGGACATTTGGATCAAGGTCCATTCCGATTGTAACACATTTTTCAGCGTCTCCTTCGGTCAACTCGACCGTTTCAGTCTGCTGATCGAGCTCCATGGATTTGGGGCCGGGTTCTTCATCATCTGGCCTGCTGTCAATGTCAACAAGCGTCCCAAACTTTTTCTTCGGCTGGCTCTCTGAGTCATTCGGCTCAGATGAAGAACCAGCTTTTTCTTTCTCTGACCGTTTTTCTTTGGCCAGAGAACGTTGGGCCGAAGCACTTAGGCCTTTTGTCTTCTTCGCACTTGGCTCTTTTTCTTTTTCTTTCTCCTCCTCATCCTCATCGTCGTCGTCTTTCAAACGACTAGTGGATGCCTTGAGGTAGTTGCAACTTCAGGCCTCCTTTTGGCTGCCCTCAATTCTTTCGGGGTAGCCAGCATCCGAAACATATATCATCATTTGATGGTATGTTGAAACTAACCCTTGAATTTCGTGAATCATAGGTCTCCCCATGATCACGTTGTACACTGAAGGAGCATCAATGACCAAGAATTCAGTCATGACGTTCCTGGCTGCTTCAGCGCGACCGATGGTGACAGGAAGGAGGACCTTCCCATCAGGATAAGTTGAAGCTCCGTTGAATCCAGAAACCGGGTAGGGTACTGGCGTTAGGTGTTTGGGCTTCAGCTTGATTTGGTTGTAGGCCTTTCGGAACAAAATGTTTGCTCCGCTGCCTCCATCCACGAGAGTCTTGGACACATCGTGGTTGGCAATTGTAGCAACAATCACCAAATGATCCTCATGAGGGAATGTCACCCCCCGAAAGTCGGCGACTGAGAACGTCATGTTCGGTGCCGGGGACTGAGGAGGTTGGACATCAGCATTGTTCACCTAGTGGGTCAGAGCCCTAAGGTGACTCTTATGCCCCCTTCGAGAACACGTCCCCCCGGATATAACATGTATCAGGGCTAATTTTTCCTCCGAAGTCTTGTTGTTCTTCTGGGGGAAGTCCAGCTCTTGCCGAGAGTCTTTCTCAGACTTCTCAGCCTCTTTTTTCTCGCGGTGATCCGCGATATATCTTTTCAAGTATCCCTTCCGGACCATGTCCTCGATTTGGTCCTTCAGCTGGATACATTCTTCAGTGTTGTGTCCCGATGACTCGTGGAACTCACACCAAAGATTTTTATTTTTCTGCTGATACCACTGGGGAAGTGGTCTCGGCTTTCGATAACTATGCTCTCCCTTCGTCACGCTGTAGATCTTGGCGCGTAGGAGGGTGAGCAAAGTGTAGGATTCGTATCTGCCCAGATAAGGTGCAGATTTCTCCTTCTTCGGCTGGTTGCCCGAAGCTTGTTATGAGGCTTTCGCCTTTCCTTTCGACTTCTGGCCTTGGCCTTCAGTCGATTGTTGTTTTTGTTTCCCGCCCCCAGTTTGAGGTTGGGTTTTTGTTTTGTTCCATTCCTCGGCTCGGATGAATTTGTCCGAAGCACTGAGAGCTTCCTCCAAGGCCTGGGGTGAATTCATGACCATAAAGTCAGATAACAGACCAGTTCGAAGGCCGTGCTGAAGAGTGAAAACGGCCAGCCCTTGATCCAGCCGAGAAATGCTGGATGACTCGTTGCTGAAACGAGTCAGATAGTCCCGGAGGCTTTCGGCCTCACCTTGCTACAGGCCCATGAGCTCTACAGTTGTTTTCTCTCGGCGGTTTACCGTGGAAAACTTGCTTTTGAACTTGGCGGACAAGTCGTCCCACCCTGTTATGGAACCCTCCTTTACTCCCTTAGAGACCCCTGCTTGCGCGACCCCCTTGAGAGTGGTAGGAAAGTATTTGCACCAGGTCGCTTCGGACCTGGGGCACAGATGCATATGCCCCTCATAGGAGGCAATATGGTCCTTCGGATCCGAAGTCCCATCATAAGTAATGTGCGACGGGATTTTAACCGTCGGCACATGCTCTTCCAGGATCCATTGCTCGAATGGAGAACTGGTTGGAAGCATCACAACTTTGCCCTTACTTCTGGCCGAAGGAACTGCTCTCCGCCCTCTTAGAGAGGTAGAAGTGGTTTTCGTCCCTTGGTCAGAAGGTTGGGGCTCGGTCCCCAGGAATGAGAGGCGGCTGTGCACACTCTGTTCCCTGCGGCCGAGGCGCTCGTGAACGCTTCGGCGAATAGTATCCGGCCGAGAGGCTGAACTACTACTTTTATGAGTTTTGCTCAAGGTGAGCTGAGTAGAAGGCTCCTTGAAGAAATGCGAGTTCCTTTATCTTTCTCGCTCGGTTCTCCAAGAATCCTCTTCCCAATTTTCCTCCAACTCCTTGAAGGATTGGGGTCTCTCACCCTTTTGCCCGGTCTTCCTCCGCTGATGCTTGGTTTGCGGAGGTGACCGGTCACAAGGTGGTAGCATCATGCCGGACTTCATGGCCTCCATGAAAACCGCCACTGCTCGCGCAATTTCCTCGATGAAGGGTCTCGTTTAAGGGGTCCCTTTGTGAGTTCGGGGGCGAGAATGGATGCTCAAAGGTGGGCTTCGAGTGTTGGAATGAGCCCTTGGGTTGGACTGAGCTGCAGCGCTGGACCAAAGAGGACTCGTCCTACGCTGCGAACGGATGGAGGGAGATTGCAACCTCTCCCTTGATGGCCCTCCCGAGCTGGCTTCCCCGGAGGAATGCCTGTTCGGAGAAGGTGGAGATGGCGGAGATGGAGGGTCCAAGGGACTCTTTCCCTCCGTCATCATTATGCGGCTCCTCTTTGATGAAGAAGGACCACCCTCGAATTTTTTGTTCTTGCGGTTCTTAGCCATGGATACTAAGGTGAGAGCAAGATTGGAATTGGCTTAAAGATTTTTTTTTTTAAAAAAAAATCCTCCCCAAAGACGGCGCCAAATTATTTCGGGTAAAACAATGGGACCTTGCTGAAGGTCCTGAGAAGTGGTGAAGACTGGGCTCGGTCCAAATGATGCTGGGTCGAGGGTTTCCCGCATCGCAAACACACGTAAACTGGCCTCGGGGGTTGTGCCGAGGAAGGCCCCTCCGATGCCGAAGTTAGTATAATGTGTAGAGAGAAGTAGCTATGCAAGAGAATTAATTGCTTGAGGCTATATGTGAATGAATGATAAATGGTGCAATTGAAGGTTTTTATACCTTAGCATAATGAGGAGAAATAGGCTTGGAGTCATATGGGCTGACCATGTTGACTGGGCCGCTGACTTGACTTTGACTTGGCATGATTGGAGGCTTGGGCCTTGGCCTTGGCTTGTAATTGAATCATTTATGGATCAGGCCCAATTAGGCTTAATTGGACCTAAACACTCTATATATATATATTCTGTGCTCAATCTATATATACTCGCTCAATTTATATATTATACTCCGTATATACATATAAATGATTAAATGTATATTAATGGAACACAAATTGTAAGTTTTTTGATGGTGAGATTGAAGAGGAAATAAAAATGAAAGCATTTAGCAACGTTAGCATATTAATCCAATTTCCAATTTATTCATTATTTGCAGGTTTAGGATTTCATGATTTGTATCCCGAAGTAGTGTAAGATAATACAATGAATAACATACGTAACATATAAGATCGTTCAAAAGAAAAACATACATAACAAAAACCAAGTATTCCCTCCGTTCCTAAAAGTCTTTTCCATATATAATCTTGACACTATTAATTAATTAATATAATGACATAATTTTTTAAATTACGCCCAATATGTGTTAGTTTACAACATAAATATTTTACAACATAAATATGCAACTAAAGATATATATTTTTTGACAATATAAAGATATATATATTTATGGTCTAAATAATTCATCAACAAATGTGTATAGTTAATAATATGGAGAGCACTTTTAGGGACAAGGTGAATTTATACTTCGTATTATTTCATATTCATATTATTTTCCAAAAAAAAAAAAATTCATATACGCGTGCATAAAAGACTTGTGTAAGTGTGTAAATATATACTACGTAGATTAAATAATGTACATGATAAGGTTTTCAAAAAAAAAAAAAAAAATGTACACGATAAAATTCTAGCTTATTACTTACTAGCTAAGGACTAAATTTGGGGTACTCACGCGCTACTATAGGTTAGCATAGAGCTTACGGAGGGACCCACCCAGGAAGTTTGACACTGACAGTGTCTATCATATACAAATTAGAATCTTGCAACCGTTGTCACATTACTCCCTCTTAATATCCCTTTTTTTTAGTTCTATCGGACTTTTTACAGGGTTCAAGACGCGTATTAAAATGTATATATCTCAAGATGTATAAGTGTAAAAATTATAAAAACTTGATATTAATAAAATATATAATTCGACGAATCCAACAAGATCTCACTTGACTATATTATCACTTATATATTAATGGAAATTTGCGGTCAAAGTTATTAAAAATTGACTCAAAAATTAGTTATGGGGTAAAAAAAATAGAGACAGAGGGAGTATAAATTTGGGGATAGGAATTGCAATGGGTAAAAGATCCACCTACTATAGTCTATAGCTATAGGTGACTTGATATCTATAGTTTTTGTAATGTAATAACTTCATGCTTTTGTTATTTACCCTCAAGTTTTCATTTGTTGTTCAAATGTGTTGTTTCGTTATGTTTTTAAAGTTTGATTTATTATGGTATTTTTTACTACTTTTTTCATTTTTTTAATGATGCAAGCAATTGTTTTTTATTATCTAATTCTTATTACTTGCAATAAAAAAAATAAATTATGTCTTATAAATAATGTCTCTTTGTTGTAAATAATTACAAAATACGGAGATAATAGATATATTGTTAATTTGTGACTCAAATCTACTATGGCTGACTTTGAATGCCAATATCTCTCAAATAATAAGTGATTTGAGGTGTTTCAAAATGAAGGTGATAGCTTGTATCAATAGCTTTCCATTGATAGGTCATATGCCCAATTCCGATAAAGAACGAGAAAGTTAGGCATGTTTTTAGTCCGATTTTAAGTTTAATATTTTATGGAATTTTTGTTACAACTACATTTCTTCTATAATGGCTATTTGAGTATATTTGGGGAACAATTAATTAAGTTTTTATTTGGGTTTCTTTATTCTGTTATAAAAGGACCCTTTATTATTTGATCAATTAGATCATGCCTTAGAGAGCTATTGAAATTAGGGCCTGTTCTGATACGATTATTTTCAATCACTTCAGTTCAGTTCAGTTCAGTTCAGTTCGGTTCAGCTCTAATAAGTTTAGTTCAGTTCAGCTCTAATAAATTTAGTTCAATTCAGTTCATTTCAGCTCTTAATTTCCTTCTCTTATATTCAGTTCACTTCAATTCAGCTCTAATAAGTTCAGTTTAGTTCAGTTCAACTCTAGTAAGTTCAGTTCAGTTCGGTTCAGCTCAGTTTAGTCAATGAGAACAGGCCCTAAAACTACTCCTTGTATTATTCTCTCGTTCTTTCTCCATTATAGTGAAGAGGCTCTCGAATCCTAGCTCCACCCGTAGATGCAGGTCTAATTTGATCGAACCACGTAAATCTTTCTGTTTTTTGTTTATTTTGTTTATTGTTTTTCTCGTCTGTATTTTCATTGACTTGTTCTGTATTAATCAAATACAATTACACCCTTATTTTCTAACATATATGAAAATGAAAAACAATTGTAAGAGTATTGATGGTGAGATTATTGAGGGAAAAAAATCCAAAGCATTTAGCAACGTTAACATTTCAATCCAATTTATTGAGATTGTTCAAGTTTAGAATAAATCTTGAAGTAATGTAACGTAACAGACAAAATAACAGAGAAAAACCAAGTACTCCCTTTGTTTCTTAAAGTCCTTCTCATGTGGAATCTTACCACTATAATATAGTGAGATGATTTTCTAAATTACTCTCAATATATATTTGTAAAAAATATAATGTGCTCATGTTGAATCTTAATGAGTAGATTATTATTATTCAACTAGTTTAGGTCCCGTGCCACGCACGGTAATTTTTAAAACATAATACTCTGTATCAACTTTTAAATATAATTGGTTATTTGACAAAAAAAAAATTAAAATCTAAAAAAAAATTAATAAATATACACATATTAGGGAAAAATATATGAATAATTCCTTGAAGTAGTTTAAAATTTGTCGCAAATTATGTTAATATTTTCTTCTATAATGATAAATGTTTGTGTGGAAAGACATATCAAATCTTTTTTATTTAAAGTAATTATCTTTGTTAACTTATATAAGAAATTATTTTTTTATAAGATTTTATACTATAATTAATTTTTTTTTTTAAAAAAAAAAAAAACTAAGGATACATCAGGAGATGACATGACACGTGTCATTGCTGGTGTGTCTTTTAGTATATAGTTATTGATGATTATTATACTTTTACTAATATAAATGTGCAATTAAAATTATTTATAGGATATTTTGTGAAAAACTAACTTATAAAACACTTTTTTTGCGAGAAACTACCTAATCAAAAAAATATTGTAAGAAACTACCTTATAAAAGTATAAATGTTGTAAGAGATTACCATTGGTCGGAAAGTCACCGTTGACTTTCATTTTCCGGCGTTGACTACATCACGTGCCAATCACGTGACTTTTAATTCATCATTTCCCTCCTTAACTTTTTTCTTAGGGCCTGTTCTGATATGATTATTTTTAGTTCAGTTCAGTTCAGTTCAGCTCAGTTCAGTTCAGTTCAGTTCAACTCTGCTCTAATATGTTCAGTTCAGCTTCTAATTTCCTTCTCTTATAAAATATTCAGTTCAGCTCTAATAAGTTCAGTTCAGTTCAGTTCAGTTCCGCTCTAAAAAGTTCAGTTCAGCTCATTTCAGTCAATCACAACAGGCCCTTAATTGGCACGTGACATGATCAATGCCGGAAAATAAAAGTCAATGATGACTTTTCAACCAAAGGTAGTCTCTTACAACATTTATCCTTTTATAAGGTAGTTTCTTACAAAAATTTTTTATTAGCTAGTTTCTTGCAAAAAAAAGTGCTTTTTAAGGTAATTTTTGTACAAAATATCCTTATTTATAATCAAAGTAATTCATTGACAATGTGTACAATTAATATGATTTGAAAAGAACTTTTAGGGATGAAGTGATTAAAACATATAGTTAAACTTCGTATTATTTTGTATAAAAATTTCATATACAATAATGCATGTATAAAAGACTTGTGTAAACATATTGTTAATAAATAATAGTTTTATTTTTTTAAACAAATCAACTCATTAATAAAATGCGACATTTATAAATGAAATTTAAATTAACAAATACATAATTTTGAATTAAATAAGGGTTTTTTTTTGTCAAAGTTACAATTATATATGATAGAGTATAAAACATATTCCTGGGCCTCAACCATCAGTTTAAGCTTTTGGTTGAGTTGGCCCTCTAACATGGTATCAAGAGCCAGTGTGACACAAAGATCAGGGGTTCGAATCTCATCCACCCCTCCTTTAAAGTGAAATTAATTCGCACCAGGTATGGGTGGGCCTGTGTTGCATCCACATTTCAAGCCCAAAGGGCCTTTCATGTGAGGGGGAGTGATAGAGTATAAAACATATTCCTGGGCCTCAACCATCAGTTTAAGCTTTTGGTTGAGTTGGCCCTCTAACAATATATATGTGATAAAATTCAAGTTTATTACTCTGTAGTTAAGATGTGCATATAATTCCTCCTCTTTTCTCTCTCTAGAAACCTCTATCTCCCTCTCCCAAAAACCGCCGCCCCCCCTCTTTTTTCTCCGGCTATGAGGCTCGCCGGCGGGAGTGTGGCTCACCGCCCATGCCACAGCGTCGGCGAGCCTCCGATCTACCCCTTTAGTTTGTTTCTTTCCTTTTCCGTTATGGTTTTTCGTTTTTTCAGCCTTTCGTCTTGCGCCGCACCGCTTCTTCGTCCGCCGCCGCTGTTCTTCTCCGACCGTGCGGCCGACCAGCCGTCGTTTCTTTGTACCGCCTCCCCGCCGCGCCTACGCCCCACCCCCTTGTCCGTTGCCGCGACGTTGAGTATGAGAACGGGGAGGGGGAGTTTTCTCCCTCTGTGTCCCTCGTGTAGGGCCGTTCTAAGTCCCTCGTGTAGGGTTGTCGTTGCCGCGACTCAGGGGCGTGTGGGGTTCGGGCTTCTCAGGCGGGCCTCGGCAGTCCGTGCGTTTCTTTCCGGCGGTTCGTGGGCAGGGTCGGTGAATCCCGGAGCGTTGGTGGTGGGGCTCGGTTTGGCGGCGGGGTGGGATGTTAGGGTTTCGTTTTTTTTTTAGGTTTTAGTTTTCTTTCTGTTTTTCCTTTTAGAAGTCGTTGTGTGCTATTTAGTTTTATTATTTTTTCTGTTTGTGTGGTGTGTTGGAGTGATATGGGGCTTGCAGATCGATGTACCGATCTTCTGATGCAGGATTTAAGCCGGGTTTTTTGGCTATGGGGCTTCGGTTTGATCTTCTGTTGGTTTGGGCTAAAGGGTTTTGCTTCCATGCCGATATCCGTGTTTGAATCGGAGTTTGCCTTGTCTATGGTGAAGTGTACGACACCAATTTTGATTTCAGGTCGAGGAGTACGGGATTCTGAGCCAATGAAGGTTCTCGTCAGAAATTACATCATATTGCCAGACCCCCTTGCAAGAGGCTGCATAGGACAGCGTTATATGAGCCAAGGGTACTTAAGAAAGTCATTTTGCGCGAGCAATTGTAGTTTCTTTTATTTCGAACTTGTAATTGGTTCGGTTGTCTTTGTATTGTTCGATTACGATCTCTTATGTAAGTGTCGTATGACTTTTTATTAATGAATTTAATCTCTCCCCTTCAAAAAAAAAAAAAGTTAAGATGTGCATATTTTTTTTAGTGTTCTACCCGGTTCACTCTTTGGGTTAATCCGAATTTAGAAATCAGTTTTAGGTGGTTAGATTCTAATCCCCTCTCAATTATTGTTGCAGAAGTGCATATTTTGTTGTTATGAACTTCTAAATCTCGGTGTACGTGTATAAAGTTAGGTTAAGGGGACAATCTAGATTTGGGGGTACTTGCGTCTCATTGGTTTATTAGAGCTTTCCTACACTGGAAAGTTCATATGATATTAGTATTAGTCAGCATTGATGTGACCAACTGACACTGAGGTACAAATATTGGCACCCTGTCACACACTCCTAAGTAATCCTTCTCCTATGCTCGATCGTATTGCTTTTTTAATTTTGATTGAATGAATTTGATGAGAGAGAAAAAAGTGGTAAGATTGATGAATGATGAGTTCATTATCAAAATATAAAATAAATTAGTAGCGTTACCTTCACTATATTCCCTCTATATATTTTACTAATATTCCAAGTTCTTACAAACTCTTTTTTTGACAAAGTCTTACAAACTTTTAAATAGACCAAATTTACATAGATTTATTGTACGTACACCACTACTATTTATTAAAGATACTAAGATCGTTTTATTGATTAAAAAAGTCACTATGTTAAAATAATTAAAAGGTTATTATGTTACAATAAGTCATTATATTATTATAAAAGTTATAAGAGGTTAATATTGTTTTTAATGAAAATTTTAATATAGTGGTCGTTATGAATGATAAAAGTCGAACCATGTTAAGTTTACAGTAATAATTAATTAAAGGTTACACAAGTTTTAATAAAAGTTACCATGTTAAAATTAAGGCTACTACATTAATATTAAGGGTACTACATTCAATATAACGTCACTCACATGCTTATAGACCTCAAGTGAGGTTCTCAATATAGTATTGTGAACTAGGTCCACACAAATTTGCTTCCTTACTAGAATTAAGAAAAATAGAAGCTTCCTTTAATAATTTGGTATACAATAATGTAAGTATTTATAAATTGAAATATTATCTTATTAGGAAGTTAGGGTTCAGGGTATTTAGGAATGGTATGTTATACGTTAGTTGCTATGGTATAAATAGCCTTATGGGTGATCAATAATAATAATCCATACAGTCCATAGTACTAATGTTGTACCCGGAGCTTGTCACACCGCTTACTAGTTACTACTTGTGACACTTTATATTGACTAGTTGAGCCATCGCGCGCGATACGCGCGATAGCTCAATAAACACGGAATGAGTGAAGTTAATGCTACCGTTAAATATATGTACCGTTGTAATGTAATTTAGTTATTATATGTAAAGGGCAGTACAATATTATTTGATTTTGTGTTGAAAACGAGTTTAGATGTAGTTAGGTATTCAATGGGAGGTTATAAAATTTTAAAAAATTAAGATTTTATTATTGCGTAAGATTAGGAGATATGGATTTATTGCAGAGTGTTATAGATTTGTGATGTATGATGTAATCTTGATTAAATATCAATCTTAGTAATTTCGTCATATTGCTTTAAAGAAATGTTATGTTGTGTGACAAATCGCTGTCTAAAAATAGAAAAAATGGAAAAGAAATGTTATGTTGTGTGAGAAATCATGGAATTAGTGTAAAACATGATATATGTGCCATACTAATTTAACTTAGCCAGTGTATGTAGAGATTTTGTGTTAAAATTTGATGTAGATGTATTTTTTAAAATTTGAATTTTATTGTTGAATCTTAATAATTTTGTCGTATTGGTTTTAAAAATGTTATGTCGTGTAGTAAATTGCTTCTGAAAAATAGGAAAAACGGCTAACACACGTGTGTTTAGACATTGTGCATATAAGGAAATTTACGAAAAGCGACTTTCTATTTTTGGCATTTTTAATTAAATGTACGTACAGTGCTAGAATATGGAAAGGTGTTGAATGGCTGTACTTCGGAAGTCATAAAGTCTTATTCTTTCAAGATTTTGTCATGATTGTTTTACTTGGTTTTGATTGGTCAATTCACTTACTTATATTGCGTGGTCTACATGACTTCTCCTCTGTTGGTGTGTTCAGTCTTTCAGCTTCCACTTCTTTTCTTTCTTTTTGCTTCAAAGTTTATCCTTTTTCCTGTTTGAACTTTAATTTTTAACCCATAACAATGGCAAGCACTGATAGCACCGCCACCTCTGGGAAAGTGTTTACGCCACCAATTTGGAGGCCGAATGAATCGAAATCACAAGAACAAAATGTTGCAAGCTTTCGTTTGTATGTTACTGAAATGAAGAAGCAGATGAATAGCCATCTAGAATTTCTGGAACAAGGGATTGTGAAGGTCGACAACAAAAAAGATAAAGGAGAAACAAGTAATAAAAGAAAACGGGAAGTTGAGAGGGATGGGTGTGGGGAATGGCCGGTCATTATTGTCGAATCAGACAATGATGAAGCTGAAACTAAACCTAAGGAGGGAGTTGGTGTAGAAGAGGAAGGGGAGGAAAGTGATGAAAAAGATGACAGTGAGGAAGACAAAGAGGCTGATGAGAATTCTCAAAGTGATGTGAATTCTGACTCAGAAACTAAGAATGAGAAAGAAGTTGCTGTCAATTCAGATGAATCATTTGAATCAAGCAGCGATAGCTATGATGAAGATGATGATACCGGTTCAGATTCTGATTTCGAAAATCAACATGAAGCAAACGAAGAAACAAGTGAAGATTCTTCTATGTTTGCCATGAAAATCCCTGACTGATTCCATTTTGTGTGTTTGTGAAGTCTCTTTTTGGGTCTAAACTGGTGTAGTGGAAGGACGAAGTAAAGGTTTGCTAGGGTTTTTTTTTTGCTTGTTAGGTTTTGGAAGCAAATTATGTAGGTGTATCCTGGTGATCTTAGGTTTGTTGGTGTCTTTTTGGAGTGGTAGATCTAGGTAAGTAATTAGCTGATGGCAAACCTAGAATCAGTGTAATTAGCAAAGCAGGGCAGCAGGCTGTAATTACTACAGAATAAGATTTTGTTTTTTATATGAAGAATAGCTGAACTTGATTATATATTTTTTGTTTTGTATGGTTGTGTATTTTATATATGAACGAATGTAATAATACAATGGCAATGTAGAGATAGGTTGATTTCAAAAAATGCCTATGTAAATGCATTAGAAAGGAATTAATTTGAGAGATGCATGATGAGCAGATTAAAACAAAATAAACAGTCGAACTACTTAATCATAATATATATATATATATATATATATATATATATATATATATATATATATATATATATATATATATATATATATATATATATATATATATCACATAAGAGTTACATAATAAGTAGATGATTGTCTGCTGCAATGCTACATATTTCTTATACTTTAAATAGATAATGCCTGATGGCCTTACATAGCATACCTAAGGAATTACACAGCAAAAGCTAGGTGCACTAATTACAGTGTGTCTTAAACTTAACACATTTAAAAGCAGTGTTACACAAGAACAAATATTTGCAAGAATTTTGTTCCTATATAAAAATGCAATACCTGATTGCCTTTAAAACCATATAGAAGCAAACTGGCAGCAAAAGATAGATAACCTAAGAACTGGTGTTGCCTAGGAATAGACATTTCTATGACACCTGTTCCTCTTCAAGACCATAGCCCTCAAAAGTGTTACTCATAACCGATATCCTTTCTTAGCATTTGTGGTTTTATTTAGGAACATGTAACTTAAGAGCACTTGTTCCTTTGAAAAACCACATTACTCAAAATATTTACCTTTAAAGCATAGTATGTACATAGCAAAAGATTTAATAGATGAAGTTGTTACCCAACTGATCTATGACGAGTCCTATCTCTGGTTGCTTACTTAAAACTCATCTGAGTCATCATCAGGAAATACGAGTGCTCGACGCTTACTATCTTTTTCTTATTTAATAGGCTTGGTTGTTTCAATATAGGGAATTGCTGTGTCATAGTCTGTTCCCTTTCCTTTTAGTGCTGCATGAATAGCCTGAACTTACTCATTTTCCTTGATGAGATCTGCATTCTTAATTACTGAAGGTGTTGCATGGTCAATGACATCCTTTGCTGGTGTGGTGGCATTCAAGTTGCTGTCAGAATCAACCCTCTTTCTTTTCTGTCCAATGTCTTTTGTGTTAGACTGGGCTGCTTTTTTTGCTGCAACCATTGCTTCTACGGCTAAGCAAGAATCTTCCTCTTCTTGACTGAAGATTGATAGGTCATATTTAGCAACTGTTTCATTCTTAATGGTCTTGCTAAGAGTCTCTTTGTTTTTGGCTACATATTCAGTGTTTTGTTCAGACTCAGCATCTTCGGCATCAGCTGTTGCCTGTGCATTTGTAGCTCCAGACCCTATAGCAACATCTATGGAGCTGCTTCCTACAACATTAGGTATGATTGTGTCTTCCATTTATACACCCTTTAAACCCCACTGCAGAACGTTGTTCTGTTCTAAAGCAGTTGTAGGACCAATCTTTATCAAGAAGTATGTAGTTGATAGCTGTAGACACCCATTTGTGTCTCCCCAAAACCAAACCCAGTGATGAATGCCTTGCACGTTGTGTTATTATCGAATTAGGTGAAAGTGATTCGAAAGTCAAGTGTTGCGGTTAGTTTTTATTAAAATCTTTCTTTCTGTTTTCGAAAACCCATTTCTATTTTATAAAAACGTCCATTTCAGTTTATTTTGGTCCATGATAAGGGTCCAATAATAGTGTAGTTGGATGGGGCTTGAAAAGACCTTTCCAACGATATATTATAAGCCCAATTCCGATGAATAATGAGGAAGTTATGGCCAAAATACTAAACTGGGCCCAAACCGGATTTTACCTACGACCCAATGATCATGAGGAGGGTCCAAAGGTTTAATCCTATTCCTAAACTAATTAGGATTGATTAGAATCTTCTATAAGTTTCTAAAATATCTTAATTATCCTTTTTTGAAAAGATAAGATCATGGAATTTGATTTTAATATAAACTTTCCTTTTTTAAAACTTTCCTAATTCTATTCGGATTTAAACATGTTCAAAGATAGTCAGATATTATTTTCGTGCCTCATATTTTTTATCCAAATTTTATATGGTTGGATAGATCTTGAAATTATCTTTCCAATGATATATTATAATATTAAATCCAAGCTATAACGAAAAAGATATTAAAGATATACGAAACTCTATCCAAAACTGACACCCTTTCACTATTTCGTCCATATCTTTTTATCTACAAAAGATTTTAATCTGATTCCAATTGCATTAGAAAGTAGACTTCAAGAGCTTTCCAACGACATATTATATGACTTATTTGGACTTCTGGATCAAAAGATATGATTAAAACAAAATTCGCAAAAAACTGTCTTGTCGCGAAACGACAGGATTGTCGCCTCGCGACAGACTCTGTCGCCTGGCGACAAGATAAATCTTTGGCGACAAGGTCGGTTTGATTAGCGACAGCGTGGAGTTTTATTCCTTATCAAATTCTATGATTTTCCGGACTGTTTTCTTATAAATAGGGTCCGAACCTCTGTTTTTATTCATCAACAATCAATTATCATCTCTCATCAATTCTTACTCAATTCTCTTTATTTTCTCTCTAAGCAATATAGCTTATTCTCTCTCCCTCTTTTTCTAAACTACCTTTTTTACAAATGCAATATTCCGCATACATTAGACTTAGAGTTATCTAACCAAGTTCGAAGTTGCCTTCGCCCTAGACGTGAAAGGTTGATATTTTCTGAGGGTTTGGTCCAAAACTAGTCAAAACTTTGTTTAATTTGATTTCAATTTGATTCTTTAATTATTCTTTTTTTATTTTCATTGAAGTTTACTAACTTGTGTATTTTGTTATTAGAAAGAGGTACGAGGCTTTAAAGTATGTAATCTTATTACTCTCTTTCAATGTAGATTGCATGCTTATTATCGTTTATAATTTCTAGTATCATGTTAGGATGTATTTAATTCTTAGTATCATGTTAGGATGTTATTTTTATGCTTTCTAGTATCATGTTTAGGGTGCCTTTGCTTATTTCTAATATCATGTTATCGTGTTAGTACCATGTTAGGTTTAAAGCTTCGATCTTTATTGCTTAGTGACATGCTAGGATTTGTTATTAATCTTGTTAGTATCATGCCTAGGATCTTGCTATTATATTCAAGCTTTATTATGCCTTATCATGCTATTATCATGATTATTATTCATTGTTTATTATTATGTTGCTTGATATATATTTTTATTTGTTATTGCTTGATCACACCTTTTATGATTGTTAAAGGGAATTTGTACTTGAAATCACGCTTAATAAGATAATTATTAATTTGGTTTAGGCTAATATGATTTTAATACAAGTGATCGCCAATAATAGTCTTATTTGTGCATTAATTTCAACCAACATAGATAAACAGGGTAGGTTTAATATAATGTTTGTATGTTATTCGAAAAGCGCGCATGAATACGAGCAGAACAAAGTAGAGGCCTATTTTATAGGGCGGGTCCTTTCTTTTGTAGATTGGATTCGTACCCTCATCCCCGGACCCTATTTGGTTCAAGACCTTATGGAGTAGTTGACGGTCCTTTGGATTGTCTTTTGGGTACAAGTTCCTTAAAACTTGTTGGCGACTCTTTTTGCTCTTTGTCTTTCCCTTTGGAACGCCACCGTACTTTAGTGTATGATCACAGTGGGGTTCAAGTTTGGGGTTATCATAATGCTTGAAATATTCCCTACAGTTTTTGGCGACTCCACTGGGGAGGATTTCTATTTATATTCCTGAAATTTATTAAATTTTGGCAATTATTTAGAATGAGCGGATGAGACTCGAAAAATTCTAAGTATTTCATGTGCGTGATTTGATTAACATTATTGTCATATGCATTAAAAGGTCCTCATGGGAGCACCCCATGAGTCAATCCATAGGAATTTTACACGTAGGGAATTTGGGAAATATCTTTCATGACTAGAATCGAAAAGATAATACGAAATCTGGAAAATTCGAAGAACACAGAAACTTGCCAAGGCATGTAGGAACTAGCGTCTAGAAAACAGGGCTTGTCGCCCGTAAAAAGTTTCTGTCGCCTGGCGACAGTTCTGTCGCTTGGCGACAGGGACTTTTTTGCGGCGACAGTCCCTGTAGTCTGGCGCCAAGTTCTTCCAATACCGAGCCAGGGTTCTGTCTTCTTTCTTTGACCTTTTCTAGTGTTGTTGGCTCGATTTTGCTTATTGATTGAGTCGTTTTCTCACTTTTCTGAAACCTATATGTGTTTTACATATGGATATAACCCTCTGGGGGTTCCTGCTTCGCCTGCCCAATGGAGTATTCCACTATTTTGTGCAAAGCTCAGATTTGGGGACGTGTAAGTTTTGTGAATCCATCCAACCATGGCGTCGAGTCCGATCTCCTATCGCACTCGCGGAATCTTGTCCATTCGCTCCAACCCTCTTGGCAGGCTTGTGTGCAATGCATGTGGATTCTTAACCATGGACCTTTTTGACTTAACCCATATCCTCGAACTTTAGAGAACTAGAGCCATGGTTAGGTTGCAAACTCATCTTGTGACTATGTGAACTATGTGTACTTTTTGCGTGTATATATTATATGTGCGCTAACCGTTTGTTTGACTTGTGTTAAAGACTAATAAAATAACCAATGACTAAAGGAATTTGTTTAATTAATTAATTAATTAATTTGAACTAATAAATATGCCTTAAATCGAGTCATAATTCCTTTTAGTCAACCCGGATTTTTATTTCCGTATACTGCACATGTGTCAACTTGTTTTGGTCATAGCCGGAGTTCTAGGAAGAACCACGAGTCGTACAACCTATGGATCTGTAGCCCCAAGTTTTATCTTTAATTTGGCGTTAATTTCGTCCCAATCAGAGTCACAGATCAAAAGTTATGACTAAAATACCACAGCCTGTCCAGTTAAATGCACATACGTGAAGTCTTAATTTAGTCTTTGCTTAAGTCTAATCACATTGTCTAGCCACATGGTCATGACACAAGTCTTAACATGTCACCTACACTCACTAGTCTTAGCACACACTTTGTACATGTCACTATGACCATGTCTTAGGCTCATGCATGAGTCGTTTTTCCGTCATTTGAGTTAGGGTCCATTCTATTCCTAATTCTTCCATATTTCTCCATCTACATCATCTTTCCACTCTCCACATACTTTCTCCCCACATATCATTCCCTTCATTCTTTCATGGTCTTTTCCCATCTATGCATGTTGAATCGAGTTTGAGTCATGTTATTGACAATAATAATAATAAAAAAGGAGTAATGATGAGACAAAATACAAGGCAAGTTTCTCACTAAGATTTCATGCTTTCTTCTTCTTTTTTTCAAACCTTTCCCCCATAAGTCTAGCATAGGCACCCTTTGTCTACCTTAGATTTATAACATAGGTTTTTTTTTATTTATTTACTTTTTTCCTTTTAATAAAATGAGCATTTAATTTCTTGCATATGATCATCGCATTGCATTGCAAAAAAAAAAAACAAAAAAAAAAAAAAAATCGCCGAATTAAGCACAAGGTATACTAATGATTTAAGGCACCCCTTGTAGCCATATCATATCTTTCACCCTTTAAATATATAATCCTTTTCTTGATAAACCACTTTGAGCCTCGTCTAACGATAGACCTTTCATTTTTCAACCCACATCTACTAACCTTGGGATGGGATGGTGTGTAACTTATGCAAGTTTCAAATATGAAAAGCTTGAGTGATCTCAAAATAAAAAAAATGATACAAAAAAAATAATAAATAAAAGTGTACAAAAGGGCAAGTGTTCCAATGTCTATGATATGAATCTTTGATAAGAACATGTCTCAGATTGCGTTTCTTATCGAGTGCTCGGTATCGTGCCTGAGAAACATGAATGCCAAGTGAGTGATAGACCGCATGATCGGGATTGCCCACACTTATAAAAATAAAAAAAATGCAAAAGCAAAAAAAAAAGAGAAGAGCAAAAACAAAAAATAAAAGAGAGCTCAAAAAAAAAAAAAATGAGAAACCTCAAGCATAAAAATAAAAAAGATTCAAAAAGCAAGGTTGCACACCTTGGGGGGCTTATTCAGGGTCTTGAGCCTTTATCCCCTTCTTCTCTAACCTTTAGCCTAACCACGTTACAACCCTTAAAAGACCTTTTTGAGGTATACATACACTTGTGCGAGGTTCGGCTAGAGCTACGTTTGGCCTGATTCCTAACGGATACGTAGGCAATCTCACATTGAGGTGCGGCCATAATAAAAATGCATTCATTTTCACATTCACACACTTACACCATGATCATATCAAGGGATTTCCAATGCTCATCCCTATTTACTTAGAGCTAGACTTGGGGGCTTGATCCTTACATCATTAGCCTACCTAGCCTAAGAGTCATCATTATTTGACTCTTATCAAATAATACTTTTCCACACTTAGCCTTTGCAGCCTAACTTTAGTGTCACTTTCACACACATCACAGATACATGACCAATAAATTTCAAATTAGGAACCCTTTGTCATGAATTCTTAACATAACGTTGAAGCATGCTTTGTCATATCACACATCACTTATCACTCATAATCATCATTGTATCAAAGTATGAAGTACTTAGCCTCCGTGCCTAAGTTACCTAAATACTTTCATCATCAAGTCAACTAAGATAGTTTAGGAGGATTTAATCCTTATACCTTGAGGGATAGTATTAAATCATATACTTGATTAAGCTCATTCAACATGCACCATCAAACACTTCGATTCTTTTTTGCGAGAAAGTCGGTACCCTCCACAAAAGTGATGGAAAATTTTTGCTTTTTTGCATTTTCGAGTCATGTACATTGAGTCATGTTGTGTCATATCACATCGAGTTGAGTCTAACACATGTGTCAAACGATTTGAGTTAAGTCATGTCAAATCAATGAGTCAAGCAACACTAAGCCTTAGGTCAACCCTAAGATAATAAAAGATTAGCAAAGTCCTATAGTCCAAAATATAGATGCAGGTACATTCCAGCGAGCAAGAATATTTCCGGATTTTTTCGAAAAACCGCGAATATAGATGTATGAAACTTTTCCAAGATGAGAGAAGTTTGAGCAAAATTATATGGAGATGAAGAGCCTTAATTTGCAAAAGATTTGAGCAGATTTGGTTGTAAGGAAACGACCAAATTGAAAGTTCGGAGCGATATCGCGGCGACAGGCACTTTTGCCTTGCGCTGGTGCGGCGACAGATCACGTGGCTTCATGATGTGGACATATAGACCTAGTGTAGAAGTTTGGGTTCCTTGGTACGCCAGTTAGCCCCTCTAAGCAATTTGACATGATTTAGTAGTCGGCTCGATTACAATCACAATGAGTGATCGACCTGACAAAAGATCGTCTCACTTAACTTAAAGCACCTAAGTATTGGCTCATTGCAAGCACCAAAATAACGGTTCACAACGATTTCAATTCCTAGGATGGAAGAAGATTTGAAGATTCGAGATGACGGAGCCTTCAACAGGGGGGCTTTAAGATTGAAAAGAGTCTATTACTTGGATTTAAGAAGGACGGTTTGAGATGAAGCGACCTTCAATAGCTTTCACTATGATTGGGGAGGTTATTATTTGAGAAGAACGATTCAAGATGAAGCGACCTTCAATAGCTTTCACTATGATTGGGGAGGTTATTATTTGAGAAGAACGATTCAAGATGAAGCGGCCTTCAATAGCTTTCACTATGATTGGGGAGGTTATTATTAGATTAGAGAAGAACGGTTCGAGATGAAGCGGTCTTTGATAGCTTTCGCTAAGATTGAGGAAGTTATCACTTGATTTAAGAAGATAGCACGAGATGGGCGATCTTCGACGACCTTCGCTAAGATTGTGGAAGTTGTCATCAAGATTTGAGAAGATAGCACGAGATGGGCGATCTTTGACGACATCCACTAAGATTGTGGAAGTTGTCATCTATATTTGAGAAGAGCGGTTCAAGATGAGGCGGTCTTCGACAACATTCGCTAAGATTGTGGAGGTTGTCAACTAGATTTGAGAAGAGCGGTTCGTGATGAGGCGGTCTTCGACGACATTCGCTAAGATTGGGAAGGTTGTCACCATGATTTAAGGAAAAGCTCGAGATGTAGCAGCAATGATAGACAGCGTTCCCTAGGATGTGGAGAGTTGTCAAAAATCTTGGAGATGGCGAAGCAAGGCCACCTTCGGCGGTCCCTCAAGGTAAAGAAGAAATTGTCTATAGCGGCGACATACTGCTGTGGCGACATATGGCCACACCCAGGAGATGACGACATACAGTTATTTTCGATGATGTTCCCGAGATACTGTGGAGGATCAAGAATATTGAAGGCGACGACATATGGTTATCTTCAAGGATGGCGTTCACGAGGCACAGTGGAGGTTGTCACAAACAACATACGAGATACAACAAATACAGCAAAACAGTTACTTTCAGAGACGTGTGCTCGACGGTGCAAGATACGCGTTTCTTAACTCTTTTATCTGTTTTAACTAATGATTAGTTTGCAGGTATCGGCGTTATAAGAATGATTTGGAATTGCAGAACGTTTTGAATCATTCTCCGTCCCTATCGATACTTTGACTCTCGTTTTTCGAAACCTAAGTTTCTCCAAACTCAGTCAAAGTGGGGGCTTCTGTAGACACCCATTTGTGTCTCCCCAAAACCAAACCCAGTGATGAATGCCTTGCACGTTGTGTTATTATCGAATTAGGTGAAAGTGATTCGAAAGTCAAGTGTTGCGGTTAGTTTTTATTAAAATCTTTCTTTCTGTTTTCGAAAACCCATTTCTATTTTATAAAAACGTCCATTTCAGTTTATTTTGGTCCATGATAAGGGTCCAATAATAGTGTAGTTGGATGGGGCTTGAAAAGACCTTTCCAACGATATATTATAAGCCCAATTCCGATGAATAATGAGGAAGTTATGGCCAAAATACTAAACTGGGCCCAAACCGGATTTTACCTACGACCCAATGATCATGAGGAGGGTCCAAAGGTTTAATCCTATTCCTAAACTAATTAGGATTGATTAGAATCTTCTATAAGTTTCTAAAATATCTTAATTATCCTTTTTTGAAAAGATGAGATCATGGAATTTGATTTTAATATAAACTTTCCTTTTTTAAAACTTTCCTAATTCTATTCGGATTTAAACATGTTCAAAGATAGTCAGATATTATTTTCGTGCCTCATATTTTTTATCCAAATTTTATATGGTTGGATAGATCTTGAAATTATCTTTCCAATGATATATTATAATATTAAATCCAAGCTATAACGAAAAAGATATTAAAGATATACGAAACTCTATCCAAAACTGACACCCTTTCACTATTTTGTCCATATCTTTTTATATACAAAAGATTTTAATCTGATTCCAATTGCATTAGAAAGTAGACTTCAAGAGCTTTCCAACGACATATTATATGACTTATTTGGACTTCTGGATCAAAAGATATGATTAAAACAAAATTCGCAAAAAACTGTCTTGTCGCGAAACGACAGGATTGTCGCCTCGCGACAGACTCTGTCGCCTGGCGACAAGATAAATCTTTGGCGACAAGGTCGGTTTGATTAGCGACAGCGTGGAGTTTTATTCCTTATCAAATTCTATGATTTTCCGGACTGTTTTCTTATAAATAGGGTCCGAACCTCTGTTTTTATTCATCAACAATCAATTATCATCTCTCATCAATTCTTACTCAATTCTCTTTATTTTCTCTCTAAGCAATATAGCTTATTCTCTCTCCCTCTTTTTCTAAACTACCTTTTTTACAAATGCAATATTCCGCATACATTAGACTTAGAGTTATCTAACCAAGTTCGAAGTTGCCTTCGCCCTAGACGTGAAAGGTTGATATTTTCTGAGGGTTTGGTCCAAAACTAGTCAAAACTTTGTTTAATTTGATTTCAATTTGATTCTTTAATTATTCTTTTTTTATTTTCATTGAAGTTTACTAACTTGTGTATTTTGTTATTAGAAAGAGGTACGAGGCTTTAAAGTATGTAATCTTATTACTCTCTTTCAATGTAGATTGCATGCTTATTATCGTTTATAATTTCTAGTATCATGTTAGGATGTATTTAATTCTTAGTATCATGTTAGGATGTTATTTTTATGCTTTCTAGTATCATGTTTAGGGTGCCTTTGCTTATTTCTAATATCATGTTATCGTGTTAGTACCATGTTAGGTTTAAAGCTTCGATCTTTATTGCTTAGTGACATGCTAGGATTTGTTATTAATCTTGTTAGTATCATGCCTAGGATCTTGCTATTATATTCAAGCTTTATTATGCCTTATCATGCTATTATCATGATTATTATTCATTGTTTATTATTATGTTGCTTGATATATATTTTTATTTGTTATTGCTTGATCACACCTTTTATGATTGTTAAAGGGAATTTGTACTTGAAATCACGCTTAATAAGATAATTATTAATTTGGTTTAGGCTAATATGATTTTAATACAAGTGATCGCCAATAATAGTCTTATTTGTGCATTAATTTCAACCAACATAGATAAACAGGGTAGGTTTAATATAATGTTTGTATGTTATTCGAAAAGCGCGCATGAATACGAGCAGAACAAAGTAGAGGCCTATTTTATAGGGCGGGTCCTTTCTTTTGTAGATTGGATTCGTACCCTCATCCCCGGACCCTATTTGGTTCAAGACCTTATGGAGTAGTTGACGGTCCTTTGGATTGTCTTTTGGGTACAAGTTCCTTAAAACTTGTTGGCGACTCTTTTTGCTCTTTGTCTTTCCCTTTGGAACGCCACCGTACTTTAGTGTATGATCACAGTGGGGTTCAAGTTTGGGGTTATCATAATGCTTGAAATATTCCCTACAATAGCCTATCAGCTATCTGACGAAACTTAGCTGTATCATCCTGAAACATAGATATGTACTGGGTTAATATAGACAACAATTATTAAGAAAAATCAAGGAGTATCCAGAACTGTTAGCTTGCAATATGGATTCTAAATCATCTACTGTTGCCTTCATGTGATAGAACTCTTTAGCTGATAGTCCAAAGAGTGGGATGCAGTTTTCAGTGAATGCAGTAAGTTGTAATGCTCCAGTTCCATCAGAGAAAGTTAATGTAATAGTCGCTCTGCGTAATTTGAGGTATTAGTGGTGGTTTTCAGTGGCTACTATGCTCTATTATCTGTATCAGCTAATGTAAAGAGTGAGTGCTATTTACCGGTGAGTAGCAGATACTTCTTTTTTCTCACAGGCTATGCAAGTATAGGTTGTTCCAAGTGGGAATTGTGTTTGCTTTCAACAGTAAGAACAACCTATATATGCTTTAAGCCTGTCATACTGAACATCAGATGCCACAACTCTTAGCCAATACACTTCTTGTGGAAGTGTTGTTGCTGCCTACATTGACAACATAAATTGGTGTTAGAACTATTATATCAGTATTGATAATGAGCACAAAGTATTCTGAAACATTTAACCATGAATAGAAGTGCACATAATTCTACCTTTTTGGTCTTGATACGACCTATTGTTGTTAAAATTCTTTCTGCAGGTGGATTCCAGGTAGCTGTAACCCTATTCTGATGATCACACAGAACACATCGATGCTTTCTTTTCCTGTAAATTTAAATTGTAGTCTACATTAATCCAAAAGTGTGCAAAATATGTTTAGTCTGGTTGCTTTAAAGGTAAATGTTAATCAGTATACCATTCAGCTAATGCAGCTGCTTTTTCGCCTTCTGGGTTTTGGATTTTGACAGTAGACATGGTTGATTCAAGTTGGAAATCTGTGAGTTTAGGACATTAGGAGATATTCATCATCTGATCGATACACAATGGAACAAATTAAGCAACGCATATAATTATTAGGTTGATCTATGGGTTACCTTTGCGAGTGATAGGCTGTAGAGCTGTAATACCAACAACCTTAAAATTGTCAGTATGAGAAACAAGAGCTTCACATTGTCTTCCTGATAAATCATTCCAGGTACATACTTTCATTGATTGATCAGTGCTAAAAGTAAAGCAAAAGCATAAATATTAGAGTAGAGTTATCATAAGTATTGTGTAGCTATAACTGAATTTTATTTGTTGAAAGTAGAAATGAAATCACCTATGGTTTACCACTATCTGGTCGCGCACAAAAGATTCTTTATTCAGAGTTTTCACAATTTTTCTTGGTTCGTTTGCAACATACAGCACAATCACAAGGATATCTAAAACAGAAGAGAAAATAGTTGTCAATTACTTAATGGGATAAGCTGAAAATTTTGGATACTTAAAGCAGGATAGTAGGATACTTAAATTACCATGTCGAGAATCATCAAGGGAAACTTTTGGAATAGAAGCAAGAGACTGGTATCTAGGAAATACTTGCTCTCCTTCGGGATCTAAAGACTGGATGAGAGTTCTACTGCATATTGTCATCTGAAATGGAAGATCTATTTCTTTAGCCCTGTACTGTGGATCTAATGGCCTTACTAAGGCATTAGCAATTTCATATTTTCCTCTAAACAAGATGACATCTTTATATGCATCAATCTGATCACCAAATAATGTCATCTTCATTCGATTTTTCTGTAAAAGAAGAAAATAATACTTTAGGATATTATTATGTATGATAATGTGTTATAAGATTAGTGTTGATTTGTAAATGGCATGTAAGATAATGTACTGATAAAATATTTTTTTCTCAGATTCCTGCTTTCGACCTTTTTCTGCAATATTGACTTTTACTTTGTATGATTTACTCGATGTATTGAGTTCATCAAGAAACTTTCGTTGTGGTGCCATAACAGGATTCTGTGTACAATAGAACCACAAAGTTAAATTAGTCCTGGTTGCATACATACATGTATCATAAGTAATGAGTTCTATTCCTTAATTTATTAGACTCATTTTAAAATGATAATCATATACAAAATTAATAATATTTGTATTCTAATCTGTGGATATAAGTATGATTGCTGCAGATTCTACTATTAGAACATCTATTTTGCTAGAACATTTGAGCATGTTTAATTTACTGTTAGAATATCTTAGATTCTAATCTGAGCATGTTTGGTTTACTGTTAGAACATATCCATAATCAGCAATAAAAATACACAATCCTCATATTGTGGATTTAAAATGGAAAGAATAATAACTATCATTCTTGTTGAATAGCTTAATGGATCTTTTTTTTCACTGTAGATCTACACTATAAGAAGATCTACTGTAGAAATGCCTCTGTCATATGGAAATCTCATACCTAAAATCTGAGATATATTAAAGCTGCTTTAATTTTATAGCCTCACACTTTACCTAAAATGAAATGAATATGAGCATGTTTAGTTTAATGCTAGAACATTTGTTTTGTAACCTTATAATACAGAGTGAAACATGTTTTGCATCTAAGATACATTACAAAATTCTAAGATGTTTATAGCTCTAAGGTGTATAACATGTTTAGTTTGTTTAGATTACAAAATCATTCTATTAACCTAGATATGTAACCAAAGATGCTAATTAATTTTGGAATGTTATTGCATATAACAGGTCTAGCATTAATCTAAACTAATTAACATAGCATGTCTAACATTCATCTAAACTAATTGATATATATTGGTTCTTACATGTAAAATACCAAATAAGTCTAAGTATAATCATGCATTTATAAAGATCTATGCATATGTAATTCTGAAGTTTTAAATGCATTCAAATATATAATGACTTTTTCATATACTGCAACTAAGACTTTTTGAAGAATAAATGCTACATTACATGCAATGTATAGATGGAATATTCAGGTAGTAATAATTCCGAATCAAATCAACTGAAATTCTAAAATAAATGAAGTGAAATAGCATTTAGACTGATTATACCTGCCCAAAAGCAGAGGGTTTAATGCTTGTGGTGTAGACTATAGCCTCCTCCTTGTATTCTTTTCTTTGCTTTCCTTTCTATGGTTTACTGCAGAGAGAGTCAATCCTATGAGGAATAAAAATACCTAAATGTCTCTTGTGTTTTTATAGGACAATTTTTTTATTTTTTTTATTTTTTAAGGAAATCAAAGGAAAAAACAAGAATTCAATGCTACTGTTTCGTGTAATAGTGGTCTGCTGTATTTTTTCGCATAAAATCAGCAAGCTTTACTCCTAAAATAACTATTTCTATATTTTATAGATATAGGATGTACTTGAATAATATTTAAGTATGGAGTTCCATATCTATATTGATATCTCTAGGCTGAAATTGTATGCCTTAGATATTTTTTTTTTCTCCATGTGTGTAGTAAACTTTTATAAAATAGGAACAATTGCTTGAATCATAAAGGGATGAAATGTATTGTTGCTATAAGATGTAGTCCATGTGTTAGCATATAACTAATTCCCTGTATATGTATATTTTTTTTTCTTTTGCTATGCTTGTTTCTCTGCATTTTGTTTTTTTTTCATTACTAATCTTTTATTTGCTATGAATCTAGAATGTTCTGAGTAGGTAGAAGATAGTGGATTTTATACAGTGTTTGTGTTGTTGATTAGAAACCATTGCAAAGCCTTTACTATCTTGGTTTTAAAATTGATGTTCTTTGGTCCTTTTTTTTCTTTGAAATACTCTTTCGTATTGTTATTTTTAAAATCTAACCTTTCGAAGCTTATTTGATTGTCACACTAAAAGAACTATTAGGATACACTACTAATGAGATTAATTTTTAGCTAGAATATTTTCAAATAGCATATGATAGGTTGCATAAAATACAAAGACAAGCATCTAAATAAATAACAAACATTACAACATATTATTTGATAATTTAAATTATATATAACCAACTTATTAGAAGGTATTGGCTGAGCTTCTGAACTACATATGTATGGTAGAGAAAATCAGCAGGACAATTGTTTTCTTGCAACCATATGATCAGCAAAATATTTATTCAGCACTGCAAACATAACAGAAATATGCACATTAGAAACTGTTAGCAATCTGGTAAAGTTTAGCTAATATCAAAATAATAGATTTAAAGCTTTCCCATATAGATAAATAACATACCAGGATCTGAAGGCGAATCATTATGGTAATTGGTAAACAATGACATGCTCAAAAGGAACCTTTGTCGCAAAATAGTGTAGCTTATAGCAGGAAAATGAAGAGAAGCAAATTAGTGAATTCTAGATTGAACACTAAACTCATTAAATCCGTCAAAAAGAAAGTATAATGAGAAAAAATGAAAAGATATTACTCAATGATTCAGTTAGATGATGCTAGCCATATGAAGAATATCATAGGACACTACATTTCTAACATGACCCAAACTTGGTTTATCAGTATTCATATCAGTTATAACACTGACATTAGATGCTTGTCGAGCTCGAGAAAGTGCAACATATAGCTGCCCATGTGAAAAACAGGATCGTGGCAAATAAACAACAACTTTGTTAAGTGTTTGCCCCTGAGCTTTGTTGATAGTCATTACAAAGCTAAGGTTTAAGGGGAACTATTTTCTTTAGAACTGAAAAGGATAAGCTGAAGATTCTGATGGTCTTAGATTAATTCTTGGTATCAATACATGCTCTCCTTTATGATGGCCAACATCAATCACGCATTCTATGAGATTTGGAAAGAACTTTTTGCATATCAAACGCGTTCCATTGCAAAGAATAGATGATGGCAAGATATTACGAAGTAGGATAACTGGACTGTTGGGTTTCAATATTAGCTCATGAGGACTCATGCCACTAGGACAGAGCTTATTTAGAAATTCAATAGTATAGATGGAACAACTATCATCGATCATTAAATCATAACTTTTGTAGACCACTGCTTTGTTGGGGTTTGGTGAGTCCGACTCACCGCGGAAACAAACCCAAAACCAAGACCGCACTCGCAATAAATAAAACCATAAACATAATTAAATTAATCACAAGATTAAGATAAGCTAATTACCCTTGACGCGTGCTTCGCTCCAAATGAGCTCTTACTTGAAAGCTTCAAGTCCCGCTCGCACGGAGACCTCCAACGAAGTCCACCCGCACCAACAAAACCGACTAGGTCCAATGTCTTGGAGTTAGCAAGACCCGACCAATAAAACCCGAGTAATAATATTGAGTTCAAAGGTTTTCACTAATTGTGATGCCTTTTCCAACTCTTACTCAAGCATCTTTCCCAATGCCCATACTTGGGTATTTATAGGAAATGATGGGAGTATCATTTACTCTCCCATCAATGTGGGATAGTATGATTTTTCCATTTTATTTTAAAGCTAAAATAAAATCAATAATCAAGCTAGTAATAAATCAACAAGTGGCAAGCTCATGTGAGTGGTTAGGTGAGGACCATTTGGAGAAGGGGGGGACCAAACTTGCTCCCCACTCCCTCTCCCATAACCGGCCACCTCACTCCCCACACACTCAAGGACCACAAGCCACATGGCACCCACCCTTGGGCACCAAGGCAGCCAAGGTGGGCTGCCATGTGCTGCTGTCCGTGGCAGCCACGCCCAGCAAGCCCAGCAAGCCCAGCACTTGCATGCGGGCTGCTGCTGCTGCTGGCCAGCACGCCCAGCATGCTTGTGCGGGCTGCTGCTGCTGCTGGCCTTGTCCTTGGCCAGCGCTGCTAGGCAGCAAGCAATGGCCTAGCCATGCTGCTGCTAGCTGTTGCGGGCTGGCGCGCCTAGCGTGCTAGCTCCAGCAGCTTGTTGCGGCATGGCTTGCTAGCCATTGCGCGCACAAGGCTGTGCCTAGCATGCTAGCACGCACTAGGCAGCGCCTAGCCTTGCGATGCTAGCATGAGTGCGCTAGCACGCACCAGCCAGCCTAGGCTCGGCTTGGTGCGCATGCTAGCCACCATGCTAGGCCATACGCCCTTAGCACTCGGTTTGCTAGGGCATTCCGATGCTAGGGGTATTTTGGTCTTTTGTTGATTTATTACTATTTCTCGTCTCGTCTTTCACTATTTTTCGACTCGACTTCCGACGCTCGGTTTCGACGCTCTAAGCTCGAATTTCCGACGTCTAAATAAATATTACTCGGTCGACTCATTAATTCCTTCCGAATTAATTCGTCGTTTCGGTTTGTTGAATGCTTGGGTGTGACCCGAAGGGTTCAGTCAAGATTAAGCTGTAACATTAATTATCCATTAATATTACTGATCGGAAGCGGCCTCCACCCAGGCATTCCGATCACTTGACCTTACTGAATATATTAGCTTTCTAATAATTCTGAACCCGCTAACGGAATAGTACACTTGTTCGAAGGACACCATTCCTTTCAATCTCCCACTTGTCCTTCCGGACAAGTGCTCATTTTGTGTACAGCCCTTTCCTATGTCGCTTAATGTCTCTTCATGAACTATAAGGTAAGATTTATTTTGTCATCCTTATTACGTCCAGAAGTGTTTCCCGATTCCGAGTCCGACTGTCAATAAACAGATGATTTCTAAAATCCATCCGAGCACGGCCATGCATTTTACAGTCTCGCTCTACGAGAGGCCTTGAATACAACAAAGACATCTTCCCTATTTTACTAGGGGGACATTCCCAGTCTTGTAATGTAGCTCCTCTTACTGAGAGGACCTAGCCGCCCGAGTGTTGCCGTTATAATCCCCTATTACGGCAGACGTTTGACAACATCAAAGCGAACTAGTACTCAAACAAGAGAACTCACAGTACACATGGTCGAGGAAATAGGTTCCGATAGCCATAATGAGAAGTATACTTATGACAAATTTTTAATTTCTTAAAGTATTCTCATAGGTCGATCCAGTATGGTTCTAAACCAATACCTGTGCAAATGATTTATGACAATCATGTCCTCGTAGCACATGAAACGGTGCTATAAATCAGACTACACACTAATCTCAATTGGTCATTAATCGTCCATCGTTTAAATGACCTTGATTAGGGATAATTTTCGATTATAATATTCAATGTTCACTTAATAGGTGTTTCCTTACCAAGACTGGTCTTGATACCCTATTTTGAATATTCTCAGAATCGAATGGACTCATTATTTAATCCTAAACCACAATTAAATAGCATAACGGAGTAATAAAATGTTGCATGAAATTTTATATTACTCCAAAACATGAATGGTTTTCCTTAGTGTCTTACATTAACTTTTCTCAAAATTAACTAAAACACTAAACAAGGAAATCAAAGCCAGTCTCCTACATGCTTGATTCCCATTGCCTCAACGTGCTTGTTGTGCTTCACTTGAGGCAAAGGTTTAGTAAGTGGATCGGCTACATTGTCATCCGTTCCAACTTTGCAAATTCTGATTTCACCCTCTGATTTCCATTCTCGAATCATGTGAAATCGCCGCTTGACATGTTTGACCTTCTGATGTTCTCTAGGCTCTCTGGCCTGAGCAATAGCTCCATTGTTGTCACAATAGAGGGCTATTGGACCCTTTATAGAGGGTACAACATCAAGTTCGCCAACGAACTTACGAATCCAAATAGCCTCCTTAGCTGCTTCAGCAGCTGCCAAGTATTCGGCTTCAGTTGTAGAATCTGCAGTTGTACTCTGCTTTGCGCTCTTCCAACTAAACGCCCCTCCATTTAGACAGAACACATATCCAGATTGCGATTTCAAATCGTCTCTGTCTGTCTGGAAGCTTGCGTCGGTATAACCTTCCACAACCAAATCCTTTGTACCACCATACACCAGGAATTTATCCTTGTTCCTTTTCAGGTACTTTAGGATATTTTTGGCCGCAGTCCAATGCGCCTCTCCTGGGTCTGATTGGTAACGGCTCGTAGCACTCAAGGCATACGACACATCTGGCCTAGTACATATCATAGCATACATGATAGATCCAATAAGCGAAGCATATGGAATCTGATTCATTCTTACCCGCTCATCAGGTGTCTGTGGACACTGCTTCTTGCTTAGGGTTATGCCATGTGACATTGGCAGGTGACCTCTTTTGGCCTCCTCCATGCCAAATCGAGCAAGTGCCTTATCAATATAAGTACTTTGACTCAATCCAATCATCCTTTTCGATCTATCCCTATAGATCTTGATGCCTAGTATGTACTGAGCCTCTCCCAAGTCTTTCATTGAGAAGCACTTTCCAAGCCAGGCCTTTACAGACTCTAACAACGGAATGCTGTTTCCAATGAGCAATATGTCATCGACATATAAGACTAGGAAGGTGATGTCACTCCCACTGACCTTCTTGTAAACACAAGATTCATCTGGATTCTTGATAAAACCAAACTTACTGATGGCTTCATCGAAACGCAGATTCCAACTTCTGCTTGCTTGCTTTAATCCATAAATGGACTTCTTAAGCTTACAAACCTTCCCAGCATTGTTTTGGTCGACAAAACCTTCAGGCTGTGTCATATACACAGTTTCTTCCAAATAACCATTAAGGAAGGCGGTTTTGACGTCCATCTGCCATATTTCATAGTCGTAATATGCAGCAATCGCTAGGAGGATCCGAACGGATTTAAGCATTGCAACTGGTGAAAAGGTTTCATCGTAATCAATACCATGAACTTGTCTGTAACCTTTTGCCACCAATCTAGCTTTGTAAATGAATACATTTCCATCTTTGTCGGTTTTCAACTTGAAAATCCACTTACATCCGATCGGTGTATAACCTTCGGGTAAGTCAACCAAGTCCCAGACTTGATTATCAAACATGGAATCCATTTCAGATCTCATGGCCTCTTGCCATTTAGCAGAGTCGGTGCTTGCCATCGCTTGCTTGTAGGTTGCCGGTTCATCTCCATCCATAATCAGGATGTCCTGATTCTCGGTTAATACTAAACCAAGATATCTATCAGGTTGAGATCTCGGCCTCAGAGACCTACGTAGGGTAATGGATTGAGCATTTGCATTGTCGGTTCGACTTTGCACATTTTGATCATTTTGACCTGCGTCAACAGATGCTGTTTGAGCACTCTGACTGTCATTATGATTTTGTTGCTCATCCTCACGAACTTCGTCGAGTTCGATTTTCCTCCCACTTGTCATTTTGGAAAGGGGCTCCTTCTCCAAAAAGACACCATCGCGAGCAACAAACACTTTGTTCTCCGATTTGTTGTAGAAGTAATACCCTTTGGTTTCTTTTGGGTAGCCCACAAAGTAAACCTTGTCAGATTTGGGATGAAGTTTGTCAGAGATCAATTTCTTGACATATGCTTCGCATCCCCATATCTTTAGAAAAGATAACCTAGGAGGTTTCTTCGTCCATAATTCATATGGAGTCTTTTCTACAGCTTTTGATGGAGCACGGTTCAGTGTTAGTGCCGCAGTTAGAAGTGCGTGTCCCCAGAAAGAGATAGGAAGATCACTAAGACCCATTGTTGATCGTACCATGTCTAACAAGGTCCGATTTCTCCTTTCGGATACTCCGTTCCATTGTGGAGTTCCTGGAGGTGTCAATTCTGAAAGTATACCCTTTTCTTTCAGATGGTCATCGAATTCTTGGCTCAAGTATTCACCACCTCGATCCGATCGAAGGGCTTTGATTTTCTTGCCAAGCTGATTTTCAACTTCACTTTGAAATTCTTTGAACTTTTCAAATGATTCAGATTTATGCGACATGAGGTAGACATAGCCATATCTACTATAGTCGTCTGTGAAAGTGATGAAATATCGATGTCCATTTCTTGTGGTTGAGCTCATTGGTCCACATACATCGGTATGTATAAGACCCAATAAGTCACTTGCCCTTTCTCCCAACTTGGAGAATGGCTGTTTAATCATCTTGCCTAATAGACATCCTTCGCAATTTTCAAACGATTCTAAATCGAAAGAGTCAAGAACACCTTCTTGTAGAAGTTTCTTGATGCGTTTGATGTTAATGTGGCCAAGACGACAATGCCACAAGTAAGTCTGATTTGACTCCATGGTCTTAGCTCTTTTGGTATCATTATAAACAATTTGTCCAAATACACAAACGTGTCATTCCATAAATATAAACAAGATGATATGTCTTGTGATCAAGTTTACAATGACGTCCAACGCCACAAGATCAAAATATGGTAGATAAAACTAAACAAGTTTTAAATCTAGACAAAATATGAGGTTACAAGTTTTCTTTGAAAGATTATCTTCTTCTTCCACTTGTACTCATATCCACTTGAAAAGCATCACTCACTTTGTTCCTGAAATAGGAGCATATAGTGAGCCAATTTTTCCGGTATCTAATACCTCATAAATTGCTTATGTTCAAGTGTAAAGATGATACCTGAGATCGAGGTTACTTTTCCTTTCGCCTCATCTGCTAGATACATGCTACATTCTCTTTTGTAGTGTCCGGGTCTACTACAATAGAAGCAGCGCATCTTAGCTTTGTTCTTGAACTCCTTCTTCTTTGTTCTCAGGGCAACCTTAGCCTTCTTGCAAGAATAGGTTTTCTGGAGCTCTTGAACAACTTCCATCAAGGAAAGTTTGTTCCGTTTGGCCGTAAGTCGCATCTTTAACGCAACATACCCCGAGTGGAGTGAGCTTAGTAGCATGAGAGCTGCTTGCTCATCTTCCACTGGTTTGCCAATTAGCTCCAGATGGGTGAATAGCCTTGTCATGTTGAGCACATGAGCTTGAAGTGGCATCCCGGGTCTAAGTCTTGCATTATAGACCTTAGCCCATACTTCTTGTCTCTCTTTGATGAGACATCCATCTTGCGGTGGCTTGATCCTCATGTTCGAGAGTGACCTAGTCACATCTTCCACAAGTCCATCATAGTTGCCTCTGGTACTCTTGGTGACTCTCAAATTGACTACATCTTCTAGAGCTTTGAGCATCATGTCCGGAAAATAGTTGGAGAACTTCCCCTTCCATTGTACCGGGATGGAGTTTGCCATGAGTCTGGAAACTCTTTTGCAATCCTCACTCCATTCCTCATGTGCCTCATCACTCATAATCCCCTTTGAGTAGAAACTCAAGATTTGAGTGTCCAGAATGTGCTCTAGGTAGCAATTTCGGAGGGTCTTTCGGAGTTCCTCTTCCCATTCCTTAAAGTTTACCAAGTTCAGAGAAATTGGCAACTCTTTGGGCAATTCCGGGAGCATAAGGTCGTTGTCATTAGTTGAAGACATGATTCTACAATTTGAAAGAATTTAAAATGAAAAACCATTCATTATACTTAAATAAGATTGAAATCATGCATTTTAATCAAACTTATTTAAAACGTCTTATTCACACATTAAAGATTGTCCCCAATTTTGGTGAGAATAAGTCAATTCCAAGATCCAAAGAAACAAAGAGTGGTTAAGCATGCTTTGGCTTGTCTTAACACTCAATCTCCTAAGGTAAGCAACGCTTTGCTAATGGCTCCAAGCCACTCTTGGTTGAATAAATCGTCGCATCCAATGCTCTCTAAACAATTTATTCACTTTGCCACGACATGTTAGGACTCCATCACTCATATCGTTGAGTATAACCAAAACCACTTGCATACCTAGTATGCCTTACGTTCCTTGGAGAAGTAGTGATGCCTCGCTTTGGCGTAGCCCATCACTACCCTCGTTCGGTTGGTAAGTGTGTTTTGGAATGGCAAGTTTTACTCAATTTTAAGGGACCTAGGGTTTCTATGTTGGTTGATTTAAGTGAACTTAATTAATCATCTCAACATTCGAAATCCTAACCATGCATCTAACATATAATTCAAATATATAAACATAAATATATATATCGAAAACATAAATAGAGATGCATTTGGCAACTAGCATGACCCCTTGAGATCTTCAAGTCTTCAAAAGGTCTTCTTTTGCAACTTCATGGCTTCGTCTTCTAAGAACTCCGTCTTCAAGACTTGACCAAATAATATAATTGCTAGTTACTACGATTAGGACTAATCTAAATATTAAGGTACAAAAATACTCAACGGTTCGCAGACCGTATTTAGATTTACAAAAATACATCACGGATCACAGTCCGTATTTTCTATCCTAATCGGGCCCCACTAGTTGCCATTTCATAAAACCTGTGAGAGAGTTTTACATTCCATTCATCCATTCACTATCTGTGAATGGCCCATGCATTTTACAACGATCAAACAAGTAACAATGCATAAAACCGCGCGGGAACTAGTAATTAATCTAGGTGGTTAATTCAATTAACTCGCCTAATTAAACTAGTCAAAGTTGTTTTAACCGGTTATGGTAATAACTAAGAGACGCTCCCACTAAATTCCGCATCCAATCTTAACTAATCCAATTAATTAAGTCGGTGAACCCAAATATTTGTCAAAATTAATTTTGCAAATGTCGCTCAAAAACCCGAGGCCTAGCCTCCAAAATTTTAATTAAATAAACAAAATAATTAAAATAATTAAAACGACAATCTAAGCAAAATTACGTATTCCATAATGTCTAAGTGCCTAGCACTAAGACTTGGAACCCAAAATTACCCTTATTTACATATTAAGCAATGCTAAAATTAACTTAAAATAGCATCGCCTTAATAACCCGGGGTTATTGTGCCAATTATGGGATCGTACGTACCGTACAACAAGCTCGTAACATACCCATTCGCACCCCCGCAACACCAAGCATGCCCATGGGCTGCTTGTGCTCGCACACGCCACGCCCAGCCAAGCCAAGCGTAGCAGCACGCACAGCGCGCACAGCACTATGCTGCTGCTGCGCCATGCTGCTGCTTGTTGCTGGCTGGTGCGGTAAGTGGCTGGCAGCGAGCAGCAGCCCACGCCCTTCCTCGCACACACAGTCGCACAGCACCACGCACCTAAGCACGAAGCACCCAGCAGCCTCGGCAGCCACATATGGGTTGCGTGAGCAGCCCAGCTGGCCGAGAGCTAGCTCGGGGCTCTTAGGCCTCGTGTTGCGTGCTAATGCTTCGAAAATTATCGAATTTTATGTGTGACATTATAAATCAATTCTAAATTAATTTTAGAATCAATTTTGAGGAAAAATGAAAAATAACAAGTCCAACTTAAATAATTCATCCAAAGCAACTAACCAAATTTATTACCAAGAATCATTCTTTAATAAAATTGGTTTAACTTGGTGTAACAAAATAAATTAGGGCATTTCTCACTATTAATTTAATCACTTTAAATTAATCTTGAGATTTTGACAAAATAAAAGGGAGTTGGAAAAATGAACATAAGTTCAATAAAGACTCCAACTTTAATACTTGTGACTTCATGAAAAATTATATCTTCCAATATGAAGATAAACCAATTTCTATCACAAGTTTTAAACTTTATGATTCCAATCAACTAAAAAATGATTAAATCAACAAAGTTTAACCAAAATTCATGGATTTTAGTAACTCAAAGTTTCAATCACTTATCATAAGTAAAGATTGAATCTTTAATACTTGGAAGCATCAAAGAACAACTATTTCACACTCAATGCAATTAATTTGCAATTATGTGAAAAATAAAACCAAACTTTCAAGCACCAATTACTACCAAGTAATCATGCTTAAAGTGGTCTAAAAATTGCATATAAAATAAGGAAAGAACCATTTACATAACCACCATAAATATGCAATCAATTTTCAAGGTTAGAAAGACTTAAAATTTTTCGTCAAAACGAAAAATCCCTCGAAAAATGCATTTCTGGTCGTTTTCTGGCTAAAAACCGAGCCCAAAAAGGGTAAAACCATTTCCAGAACACCTTTTCCACCCAAAATTCACTATTTTTGGGTCGAAATCTGGGTTCGGGGCTGAAGATAGCTCTAAAACGAGGTAAAATTTGAAAAACGAGTTACTAATATAATTAGCAACTTAAAACCAGAAAAATAAGCCATAATAACACCTTGAAAATATTATGATTTTAAAATAAACGAGCGAGGCTCCGATACCGCTGTTGGGGTTTGGTGAGTCCGACTCACCGCGGAAACAAACCCAAAACCAAGACCGCACTCGCAATAAATAAAACCATAAACATAATTAAATTAATCACAAGATTAAGATAAGCTAATTACCCTTGACGCGTGCTTCGCTCCAAATGAGCTCTTACTTGAAAGCTTCAAGTCCCGCTCGCACGGAGACCTCCAACGAAGTCCACCCGCACCAACAAAACCGACTAGGTCCAATGTCTTGGAGTTAGCAAGACCCGACCAATAAAACCCGAGTAATAATATTGAGTTCAAAGGTTTTCACTAATTGTGATGCCTTTTCCAACTCTTACTCAAGCATCTTTCCCAATGCCCATACTTGGGTATTTATAGGAAATGATGGGAGTATCATTTACTCTCCCATCAATGTGGGATAGTATGATTTTTCCATTTTATTTTAAAGCTAAAATAAAATCAATAATCAAGCTAGTAATAAATCAACAAGTGGCAAGCTCATGTGAGTGGTTAGGTGAGGACCATTTGGAGAAGGGGGGGACCAAACTTGCTCCCCACTCCCTCTCCCATAACCGGCCACCTCACTCCCCACACACTCAAGGACCACAAGCCACATGGCACCCACCCTTGGGCACCAAGGCAGCCAAGGTGGGCTGCCATGTGCTGCTGTCCGTGGCAGCCACGCCCAGCAAGCCCAGCAAGCCCAGCACTTGCATGCGGGCTGCTGCTGCTGCTGGCCAGCACGCCCAGCATGCTTGTGCGGGCTGCTGCTGCTGCTGGCCTTGTCCTTGGCCAGCGCTGCTAGGCAGCAAGCAATGGCCTAGCCATGCTGCTGCTAGCTGTTGCGGGCTGGCGCGCCTAGCGTGCTAGCTCCAGCAGCTTGTTGCGGCATGGCTTGCTAGCCATTGCGCGCACAAGGCTGTGCCTAGCATGCTAGCACGCACTAGGCAGCGCCTAGCCTTGCGATGCTAGCATGAGTGCGCTAGCACGCACCAGCCAGCCTAGGCTCGGCTTGGTGCGCATGCTAGCCACCATGCTAGGCCATACGCCCTTAGCACTCGGTTTGCTAGGGCATTCCGATGCTAGGGGTATTTTGGTCTTTTGTTGATTTATTACTATTTCTCGTCTCGTCTTTCACTATTTTTCGACTCGACTTCCGACGCTCGGTTTCGACGCTCTAAGCTCGAATTTCCGACGTCTAAATAAATATTACTCGGTCGACTCATTAATTCCTTCCGAATTAATTCGTCGTTTCGGTTTGTTGAATGCTTGGGTGTGACCCGAAGGGTTCAGTCAAGATTAAGCTGTAACATTAATTATCCATTAATATTACTGATCGGAAGCGGCCTCCACCCAGGCATTCCGATCACTTGACCTTACTGAATATATTAGCTTTCTAATAATTCTGAACCCGCTAACGGAATAGTACACTTGTTCGAAGGACACCATTCCTTTCATGCTTCGCCTGGGAACTTGTCTATCAAGATATCATTTATAACATCAACATCATTATTTATTGGTGTTAGTATAGCTCTAGTAGTGTATATATCTGAACTAAATGGAGTCATATCCATTTCTGGAAAAGCAACTGAAGTCAAATGTATATCTTGGGCTGTAGTAGCATTACAAGGCTGCATAATTTCTGGTGGCAGCTGAACAAATGCATTTTCACAATCCTGCAGCTCTCCATTTCCAAGTGCGAGCAAAAAAAGCTGCATACGCTGGATCATGCCTAGCTTGAATATTTTCTGCCAGTCTAAATTTAACTAACAGTGGCCACAAAGTAGAACTAACCAAGCTAGCAGCAACTGCTTCGGTTTGTGTTATTTTGGGGACAACAGGAAGAACTTGCCTAAAATCTCCTCCAAAGACAACAATTTTACCTCCAAACAATAAGTGAGGATTACATATATCCTTCAGCAACTCATCAAGTGACTCAACATTTTCCTTTTTTGCCATTGAAGCCTCATGCCAAATGATAAGTGTTATTTCTCTTAGTAGTGCAGCTAGACTACCTTGCTTAGGCACATTACAGGCACGTGACTCAAGAGGATCTAGTGGAATTTTAAAGCGCGAATGTGCAGTTCTTCCAGAAGGAATATTAGATGCAGCTATACCCAATGTTGCTGTTGGCAAAACAATCTTATTCATGAGTCTTATCTCTGCATATAAAGCATTATATAAAAAGGTCTTTCCTGTTCCACCAGGACCATCTATGAAAAAAGCTCCAGGCTTTTGCTGTATAACGTGATCCATTATGACATCAAATGCCTCTCGTTGAGCCTAATTCAATTGATTCTTGCATTGCAGACACTGTTCTGGTATTGGAGCATTCAATGCATCCTTTATGTCTTTTGTTATGCGTATTTCATCATCATCAGGTTCAATTAAATGGTCTAACCCATATACAACAAGTGAGCTTCCCATTGACTCTAAAAACCACTCAACTGATTTAACAGTAAGATGTCTCACTTTTTGTGCATTAGAAGGGTACCTATGCTTAAAATCTTCAGACAGAAAACTATAATACTTCATCCAAAGAGAGACTGGATCAATAGGCTGACAAAATATCAACATAGTTGTAAAGAGCTTGCGAACTGCAAGTAGCATTTGAACAACACAACCTTCTTTCAAACATAAATCAACCGAATCATCTTCGTCTAATAACTTTAATTTAAGTGCAGCTTGATGAAAGGTGTCATATACATGACCATTAACTGTACGCAGATCTTCAAATGACTTTCGACTCCTAACATTATGGAGCAATAATCTAAGAAAATATCTCTCTCCTTCTGAAGGTCCAACAAATGCCAACTTACCAATGACTATTTTCTTATTCTGTCTAAAAACTCATTGTATAGTAGTCCTGTTCCAGAAGGTAGCTTAGCATTCATTCGAAAGAACTCTGTAAGACAGGTTCTAGAATGCTTATCATCTGAAATCACTAATGTCAGGTGTTCATGAGGCCTAAGCTGGATTATCTGAGAATTGGGTAAGTGTACAGGAAAAGGCAGAACCGGTGGATGTATTTCGTACATATCAAAACCAAAAAGACGCTAAGCAGCTTCACAGGGGGAAACCCATCGACCTGATTGATACAATTCTATTTCATCCTGGATAGGCACAACATCTTTAGACTGAACGATATTAAAAGATATTCTGTCCTGACCCTTATAAACATACTTATATAGATACTTGACAGCCTCTATAGTAGAGCAAACTTCAACATTTAAGTGACAATCAAAATACGACGAAAGATATGGATTATATGGGATTACCCATTTATTATCCATGACTGTTTTTCGAACTGTAACAGTTTCTGCTGTGTCTTCTTCAATACAGTGGATATCCATCACTACTATTCCTTGTTTCATCGCAAAACTGCTTTGGGTAACCATATTTACAACGACCACGACTTTCCTTATGCTTCATGCAAGGACAATCTGGATCTAAATGACCACATGGACCATGCATCATGTGCTTGAGTATAACTTTCCTAAATAACTGTTGTCAACTGATGGTATTTTAGCACATACAAATCTATCAAAATCAGAAGGGCATTTGATTTTGTAATCTTGCTGTAAAATAACTAAAAAATGAGCATGAGGTAAGCCTCTCTTCTAGAATTCAATGACATAGATCATTACTGCAACCTCTCCAAACACCTTTTTCTTTTTTATTAGAGGCTTTAAAGCAAGAACTTTTTCTCTAAAGATCCTTGCAACTATATTTGGCCTGTCTTGTGCTTTTTCTCCAGAAGAAAGTTCTTGTTTAGTTTCAGGCCAATTAGCATTGCAAGTCATTGTAATGAATAGATCAGGCTTACCAAATCTATTTCTATCTTTATCTTTGATTTTCAGATTTTTCCTTCCCAAATCAATTCTCTAGATATTATTTCCCCCATAAATGTTGTTCTTTGCAATCAATTTTTAACGGGATTAAAGTCTACGATTTTTCCTATAAATTATACTACTAGAGTAATAGTATTTTCAATTGTTCTTCCAATATCAATTTCATTAATCACTTTTTTGTATTTATTTCTAATTATTTTTTCACCTTTTTTTTTATGGATTCTGACTTCGGACTTCCAAGATGAACTCAAAATCGAGTCTGCCATTATCCTAAAGTATTAAAGTCATTGGTTAGTTCTTTAATTTATTTTTATTTTCGGAAATTTAAAGTTATTTAATATATGAATTATTTAATTTTACATGTCAAATTTCTGCAATACGGAGTTCGAGACATTTGTTGATACGCAAAATGAGGCACTTACATTTTTTTTTTCAAATGTGATCTCAATTTTGACCTATATTGGCCAAAATCACCCCCAAACCTTTAACAGATTAATTTTCAACACGTAAATCGATAAAAAAATATTAATAAATGAAAAACGGACCCCACTAACGGTGATTAAACAACAAAACAAAAATTGTTAACTACGCGATAACGGCAAGGTCACTATATGGAAATAATTAAACCTTAGGGTTACAATATGTAACTTTCAAAAAGAGAGAGCACACTGTAGAAAACACAAAACTAGAGGGTTAGTTATAATAATGTAGAATTTTCAAGATTTTTTTTGTTAGAAACTACCTAATGAGTAATAAAATCAAATATTGTGAGAAAATAGCTAATTAAAAAAATGTTGTAAAAAATTATCTAATAAAAGGTAAATGCAGTAAAATACTAACTCTGGTCAAATTTTCACCATTGGCCTCCAAACCCAACCCAACCAAAACACAACAAATTCTGACTCAAAACCCGAAATTGACCCAACCAAAACTGAGGTGGGTTAAAAGGTTAACTTTCACTAAAACATATCCGACCCAAATAGACAAGACCTAATATGAGTTAACCCAAATTTCATATGATTACTCCTCATAGAATGATACAAATCCAAAACAATGGGTCTAACGAATTAATGCTTTTTTTTTTTTCCTAGAATAAATAATACTAGGCCTAAAACCATGTACGGGGTGCAAGACTATCTTATAACACCGTTAACCTAAAATTAATGCTATGCTTAATTATCTTCTTTGTTTTTGTAGGATAAATGGTTAGTGCATTATGCTTTCATTATTTGTGAAGAATTCTCCAATTTACAAATACAAACAGTAAATTCAATTAAAATTAAGATTTAAAAAAACTTGTTTGAGAATAAGCCTGAACCAAAGCAATTATTGTTGGCACAAAGGACATGAAAATTATAGAAAAGAATCAAAAGTTGTATCCTATCGTTATCCTAACGTTGTACTCACGTCTTATAATATTATTTCAACGTCAAGTACTTTCTGAAAATTTTCCTTCCACGATTCTCCCCATTGTCCCTACTCCCTACTCTAATGGTACGTAGCTATTGCAATGAATAAATTTCAGCCATTCATTTAAATTTGACTAATCATAGCCTCTTGTTGAGATAATTAATTTGTTACTTACAAAAATAACTAGGTTAAGTAAAAATAATTTAATTTTAATAATAATAATTAAATTCAACAGTAATAATTCAATTTCAATAAATATTATGGGAAAATAAAAAAAGGCCTTATCTTAACTTATTTTTCATGAAAATTGCATAGCCTAGCCTAAATGATGTTTTAAAATACTCCCTAATTTATTTTTGTAAGGTCAGATATAACAGGGCAATATACCTTTACTAATTATATATCTCTCTTAAGTCTTAATCACCTCTCTTTTCTATAATTTAATTCCTATATATTAATGAAGGTAAGATTATATTTTCTTACATAATTATGATCCTTGCTTATCCCTTCTCTAATTCCCATTTCCTTGAACAAACACTAGATATCCCTCACCCCTTATCTTTGTCTCTTCTCTCTTTGGCCTTGTTTGGCAATTGACTGCTGGCTGTTGGCTGTTGGCTGTCGGCTGGTTTGATTGGCTGTTTGTATTAGCTTTTTTGTTGACTGTTTGACTTTTTATTAGTTTAAAAACATGTTTGGTAAAATTGGTTGTTGGATGTTATTAATAACTTAGGTAACCAAAAGCCAAAAGCTACTCCAAGTAGCTTTTTCATTTTGGCTTAAAAGTCAGTTTTTCAGCTGGCTGAAAAAGCCATTTACCAAACACAAATTTTGGATGTTTGACCAAATGAAAAAGCCAATCAAAAAGCCAATGAAAAGCCATTTACCAAACAAGCCCAAATTATCTCACTAAATAAACACCCTAAAGATAATTATGTAATATTTGTAACCATCATTTAAATATGGTGAAAATGCACCTGATATTTTAGAGCACCACATAAGAATATATTGACTTTTAGTCAATGAAAAAAGAAATTTGCAATTTGTTTTGAAATAAATAAATCCAATCATCACATAAGTCTTGTATGTGACTAGCCACACGATGTAACCACATTGGTTTATATTATAAGAGCAATCTTCATTTATATGTATGAGTAGCCTTATTTTTTCATAAGGGTAACCAACTATGTTATTCATAAAAATAATCCAAATTCATTATATACGAGTAAATCAAGTAATTTAGAAATAACTAACCCCATATGTTCATTTGAGTAACCCTTATTATTTTTTTAAAAAAGTGAAAGATTAATTCCACTTATTTAAGAGAGTAACCCCCTTTTTCTCATTTAAGTAATCTACATACGTTAAGGTAATCCCACTTGCTCATAACCATGACCCTCTATTACTTAATTAAGTGCCTTACATGTGATTATGTGAAGTGGCCAAACCATGTGGCTAGCCACATATATGACTATATACGAAATCTTAAATTAATAAAAAGATAAGAATTAAAATATTAAATCGCTACATAACCAAAAAAAAAAATGAAAGTTTTAACACAAATTATCCAAAAAGTTGGGTGTACTTCAATTTATTGTAAGACGAGTTAAAGTTATTATAAAAATATTTAAAGTTACCCTTTGTACTACAAAAGTTATTATTTTTTTAAAAATAAATTTAATCTTACAAAAAACTTATAATGTATTAGATTAATCATATTAGACTTTATAGTACGTAATCACGAATCTATAAGAGATAACACATCAAAATAAAAATCAAACCAACGACAAATTAAAGTTACCCTTTAAGTATTTAAAGTTATCATAAAAATAATTAAAGTCACCCTCAAACTGACCGTCTTACAATAAAATTAATGTATACCCGCCTTATACAAAATATATTTTAATTTATTTTATAGGTAAATAACTAATAAGATTTTCTTAAAAAAAAAAAACAGTAATCCACTTATCATAATAATTTAATTTTAAACGTTGATCGCACATGCTTACACATAGCAAACCCTTAGGATTACAACAAAAAAAAAAAAAAAAAAAAAAAAAAAAAAAAAAAAAAAAAAAACAGACCTCTCATTTCTTAAAATCACTTGTATATCTCATTAGAACCGCAACGTTGAAGCATAAATTTTACAAGATCCCAAAACTCAGCTTCGATGGCCAAATAAAGAGGACAAATCCGATTCGAATTCATTCGACAGAAGGTATATTCAGGATCTTTGTTAAACAAGTACCATGCTAAATCTTTGTTCTTAATTAACAAGGCAATATGGAGGGCCGTGTTCTTGTCATTGTTTTCTGTCTCTAGCTGACTACGAACCGAGGCCTCGCTTGCTTGCTGCTCATCAAGCAACCTCTGAGTAACGACTAGGCGTCCAGCTCTAACAGCAACATGAATGGGAAGATCACCTTTATTGTTCTGACAATACAGGATTTCCTGATCTTGTTGATGATCTCCAAGTGGCCAGCTTTTACTGCTATGTGAAGCATGGTACTGTTATAAAGTTCCCACCTCAGATCAGACAGCCTAGAATTGTATAATGAGGAGGATGAGATTGCGTTACGCAATGCCTCGTAGTGCCCGTTAATGATCATCCCAAAGTGTTCAGCAACAATAGGAATGTAGTTCCTGCTGGCTCTTCGCCGAGTTATTGTGTTGTTCATAGGTTCAGGGATTGCCATTACTTTTTGGTGGAGACTGGAGAGGGGTTGTTTAGCAATAATTTTTTTATTGGCTTGAGAGTATTCTATAATTCTAAGATGTGTTTTAATTACTTATACGTGCATTTTAGGCTTGTAGACGGAGACTTGAAGAACAGGTAAACTTTCCATGGACTGTTGTCAAAAAACAACAACAAACAAACAAAAACTCTCCATGGACACACTAGTTATTTCCACACAATTTGTGTTCGTACTGACGTACTGTCACATTTTAACTTGTTAACTATATACAGTGCAATAGCTTTTAAACGTGTGTAACTTATGTGTAATAAACTAATCTATTACACATAAATATGGCTACAATAAATATGTAGCCATTGTAATTGTTTTCAATCTCAGCCATTAAAATGTTAAGAATAAATCTTGTTCATTTATCTGTTGACTATTGGAAAAAAAAAAAAAACTGCTTGTTTTTTATAAAAAATAAAAATCTGTTTTTTGTCGCCAAATACAAGCAGCTTTGCTTTCACTACAAAGCAAATCTCTCAATCTCCATAATTCTACAGCAGCAAATTACATTATATTGTTAAATTGGTATTATCATCAAGAATCAAATTATTAGCTATTCTATCATAAACTCCGTATCATCTTTCCTAGTAATATCACCGACCCAACACTAATGTTATACGAAATTCATTCTACGGAAGTCGAATTTCGGAATCAAACGAGAATAAATGGAAGTCAGGGTTCAAAAACAAACTTTAAAGCTTTCTTTTAAAAGTAATCGATCGATTTTTATCTGCTTATCACTAACTTTATTGTTGGTAAAATACCTGTCAATTCCAATGACAAAATAGAGAAGATGAAAAGGAAAATACTTGATTAAAGATCTCAAACTCATAGTCGCGCCGTGGAACATAATCCACTGCCTTAGAAACGAAATACGCTACCACCGGTACAGGTTTCCTGATGACGCACGCCCCCCAAGTTTAACGCAACTCTCCTCCGTAATTCGTGTACCCAAACCCGAAGAGTGAAATTGCTCAAGAACTGTTCAGATCTCAAAAGGTAGGTTTGTGTTTATGTGTTTAGGGTATTTCAATAATGAAATTAACATCACATTGAATAATGACCAAGGAGTTGTATTTATAGGAGTAATAAGGAAAAGGAAATAATCACAAACCTCACGCAAGCTACTCGCAAGGCCCAATACTCGGCTGGGCTGGCGATACTACATTGCTTGCTCCACCATTCCCTCATTAACTCCTTGCACACTCACTTGGTAACTCTCCGATTTGCATTACTAGAATTGCAAATACTCCAACATTTATTTCAAATAAAACTAAATTTTATTTATTTCTATACAAAAATATGAATATAGTAATTATTTAGTCAATTCTATGAATGGTCAAAATTTAATATTAAGTTTTAATGGTTTAGATTGAAAGATTACAATGGCTACAATTTTATTGTGGCTATTGCAAAATTGTCCCTATTAACTACTCCATTATTAAAAACAATATATATATTGTTGATATTTTCAATCCTCAAACTATTTTAAGTGCAAGGCCATTTTAAACTTTTAGGGGGCCTTGTGCCGAATATATGAAGTCGTGCCTCCATAATCTAAAATACTATGCATTTTTAGTCATATAAATAAAAATAATTAAAAAATTTATATTTAATTTTATATATTTTAATAAATTTTATATCCAATAAAAAGTGAAAATTACCAAATGGTGTAAAGGAAAATACTGCATAAAAACAAAATAAAAGTAAAAAAGAAAAAAACTTATCAAAGGGTATAAAAGAAGAAAACTTAGGAAAGGACGAAAGGGTATAAAAGGAAAGAAAAAAAAAAGAAAAAAAAGGGAAATTCTCAATGGTAACACTAAACTTCTTAATTTTCTCAGTGGTAAATTGCAAAAATTCTTATTATTCTTGGTAAACTTTAATTTGTTATAATTTTTCAATGGTGAACATAATTAAACAATTTAGTTAATTCATATTTACGGTTAACATTTTGTTTTTTTTTTTTAAAAAAAAATTCCTAAAATATCCTCACTTAATACACTTATATTTTTTGAGCTTGGAACTTGCACATTTGCACCTGCTTTTAGCTGATCTAAAAACAATTTTGTAGACTTTAATGACTTTTACATCCCGACATATCAATCGTGAAGAAAACGAGCAACAAATACTTACTTTGTATATTGCTTTTCTTGTGCTACTCTACACAGACTCATGAAGCTATTGATCTAACCCCTTTGTGAAAAACAATTTTTTTTTTTAATTTTTTTTACTCCTAGAAAGATTAGGGTACGATATTGCGAGGAGATAGATGTTCCTAATTTTGCAATGTATATTACCTTTAAATTATTTTTGGGTATTTATAGTGATATAAGTACAAAGAACCAATTTAGTCATGCAAAAAAATGAAAATTATTTCATATATTTTGTTTCGGGTAAAACAATGGGACCTTCGGCAAGGTCCTTCTGAGGTGGCTGAAGACTGGGCTCGGTCCAAGTAATGTTGGGCCGAGGATTTCCTGCACAGTAAACACACGTAAACTAGCCTAGCGGGTTGTGCCGAGGAAGGCCCCTCGGATGCCAAAGTCAGTCTAGTGTGTAGAGAGAAAGCTATGCAAGAGAATTAATTGCTTGAGGATTGATGTGAATGAATGTAAAATAAGACAATTGAAGGCTTTTATACCTTTGCACATGAGGAGAAATGGGCCTAAAGCCAAGTGGGCTTGCCACATTGACCGGACCTTGACTTGACTTTGACTTGACATGGATTGGAGAGTTGAACTTTTGACCTTGGGCTTATAATTGAATCATTTATGGACCGGGCCCAATTAGGCTAAATTGGATCCAAACAACTTGCCCCCCAGACCCGATTTGGAAGTATGACGGTTCGGGATTTAACTAACAAAAGGGAGGAAAGTAAATGATTTAATTAACCCAAAAAATTTGAATTTGAACCGTAATTTATGAAATAACGATAGTTTGGATGATAATGGAGGAAGTTGGAAGGATAATTAATTTGGAGGGAGTGTGTTTAACGGTTACTTAATGGAGGATTAATGAGAAATTAAAGGCACGGACTCCCAGAGTTCCCTTTTTTTGGCAATATACACCATATTTCGCACTCTTTCTCCTCATTTTTTAACCAAAATCACACTCCAAACTCGCGTAAAACCCTTGATTTCGACTTGGAACTTCGCTGAATCCCCAAAATTAAGACTTTGAAACTGAAATTTGTTGCTCCCAATTTGTACATCGGCAAATTCCGCTTCGAATTAAGGTAATTTTCTTCGAATTCTGTTCGATTTTTCTTGAATTCCAAAGTACCCTCTTTTCTTTCGATTTTCCGCCATGGTTAGAGGTAGGGCTAGACAACCTCGACAACCTCGGCATCCGAGGGACCGAGTTAGTAGTTGGAATGGGGAAAATCCTCAGGCCACCTAGGAAGAAGGAATTCCAGCGGTGCCCATCTCTTCAGCGCCTCCCCAAGGAATGGAGGAGACGAGTGTTTCTGGGCAGGGGGAACCTCCGGCCGCTGCGCCTTGGGAATTGCCCCCTGCGGCTGTTGAATGGCTGAATGCCGAAGCAAATTCGGGTCTGATGACAAATGCCCCTTATTCCCGGTGGGTACGGAATGCTGAAGCCTACCACTTCGCTGAACAGATCGAGCTGTACTATGGCATTTTTGAACAAGATGGGTATTGGTGCCGAATGCTTACTGCAGCGGATAGAATCCATCGTCCACCCCCAGGATATGTGGGGGCGTACACTCGGCAACTGCAATACGGGCTTCGGTTCCCCTTGCATCCCTTCGTCAGGGACGTGCTGATAAAGTATCACATTTCCTTGTGTCAGTTGACACCTGTCAGCATCCGAAGGGTGATGACGTATCTATGGGTGTGCCAATTTTACGGCCTTCAGTCGAACTTGCACTGTTTTAAAAGGTTGCACAGGCTGGTGTAGAATACCCAGAGTGGGTATGGCCATCATGGCTCTGGCTAGTGGCGAATTGAGAGTCACCCACAGTATTTGACAATGTGGCCGAACGACTCTTCAGACAAGGATTGGCGAGGCCAGTGGATCTGGGTCAGGGCTCCTTCGGATCCCGAACACCCCTACTATTTTGGGGCTCCTAAATATCCGTCCGAACCTGACCCGAGCATGAAGAACCTCGGTCCCGAAGAGCCTGGTGCCGAGAATCACCCGAGCTAAAAACAGCTGAAGCTCTTCGAGAAGAAGGAGAATCCCCAAGGGACTGGTCGATTGAAGTTCGTGCCAGAGAATTGGCTACCTGACTCTTTCTATGCCTTTTAGGAGCCATTGCTTGCTGCTGTCGGCCTCAGCAGAAAGTACCAAGATGGTAAGCTCCTTCGGCTGGGGCCGAGGGCTTTAAATTATCACTTTTGCTTTATGTCTTCTCACTTTCAGCATCTTTTTCAGTTATACTGATATGTTTTAACATTGCTTTTCAGAGTTGCACGAGGGCAACATCCAGATCGACTACGAGTGTTTAAGGATCAACGCTAAAAGGGTCGTGCTGAACAACTCTCCTTCAATAACTGACCCTAAAGATCGCCCTTTGCATCTGCACTCTAACAAGCTTCAGATTGCTCCTGCTGTGGATTATTTGAAGCAGAAGCCTTGGTGGGATAAGCGGGATCCTTTCATCCAACTTACCCCTGAAGAGGAAGAGGCTGCTAAGACTGCTACTGAAGTAGCTGACAGGCTAAAGTCGTAATCACCTAATAAAAAATAATACCTAAATCCACTAACTATGTAGATAGGGAAGAAGGGTCGAACCACAGGGAAACAAGTCAATTTATTCCTAATAAATCTATATAATCTAGATTATCATGTAACCAATTTTTTATTATAAAGGAGGACTAAACTACAGTAGTAGAAGTGGAAAGGAATAAAAGTAGGAGGAAAATCAAGGAATAAAAGACCTAGGGCATAGGTTTACCAATAAATAATATTCCAGGGTAAAACATAATAATCAATCATCAATGCATCAATTAATCAAATCATAAAGGGCTTTCGCTACGTATTACAATCACAGAATTAATCTACCGGTATTAAATCTCATCTCTCGAATCTCGACTTAACCATTTATAAATTAACCTGCCTGTTGAAACTAGACCTAAACATCAATTCTCATCTCTCGAATCTCGAATCAATATTGTCAAACTCATGCATAAAAGATCAGGCCTAATCTAGTCACAGAGCATTAAATCAATCAATAGGAAATTAATCAAGCATTGACAATCAACAACAATAAATTACCCCTTCATATTATTTATGGATCCCCATAAACCCTAGAAAGAAAACTACTCAGACATAATTAAATATAAACTAAACAAAGCAATTAAAGGAAGCATGATGAAAGAAATAAGTAAAATAAATGAGATTAAAGTAGAAGAAATCATTACCAAAGTAATCGGAATTAAGGAGTTGAATTAAGCACAAAGTTAAGGACAAAGTTGTAGAGAGAGAAAATAATCTAAAAACTAAGTAGAGAGAGAAAGTCTAAGAGAGGAGGAGGTCCTAATCAAAAGCATTAAATTGTATTTATACCCAAAATAATTACTCCTAATTAAAACTAAGATAAATCGCCGAAATCAGCTCCTAAAAACCTCACGCCCGATCGGGCGAAGGGCCGCCGATCGGGCCCGCCTTTCTCCAATATGAGCATCTCTTGCGCCCGGCTGGGCGCGAACTAAACTTCCTCGCCCGGCCGGGCGCACCTTCGGGCGGTGCCTGTTTTGGCCGGGCCCGGACACTTGGGCAAGCTCGGACTTCTCGATTGGGCTCCGATTCTTCGGCCCAATTCGGATTTCCTCTTTGGGTCTTGAATACTCAGTCCAAATGCCTCGGAATCTCAAATGCTAAGCCCTTAATCACCGGTTTGATGACTCTAACCGATCCTGGGCTATATAAACTGGTCGTGCTCCTCCAATGCTCGTAGTCACTCCATAATATCCCGAGGAAATGCTCCAAAAGTGCAAATCCCTACAAAAGTCAACCAAAACTACGAAAATTCTAGAAAACACCAATTAGTAATAAAAGTGGCTCTAAAGAGCCAAAAACACTACCAATTATGACCAAGGGAAGGGGGCAAAACACTATATAAAATGGACATATCAGTAGCCAGGGTGGTTGAGGCCTTTGAGAGTGGTGAAGGACCCTCTGGAACCACTGAAGCGCAAGAAGCAGGAGTCGTTGAAGACGAGGCTCTGCCGAGAACCTCGGTGAGCTCTTCAAACTTGACTTAGCGTTTTTTTTAAGCTTTTCTTTCAGCTATTTGCTTACCCTTTTCCTGCCCCTCCATTTTCTACAGCTTGAAGAGGAAGGCAGAAAAAGAAGAGAAGGGAAAGCACCTGCCAACCCCGAAGACCTCTCTAAGTCTGAGACTTCGGACTCGGATATGGACGAGCAACCTCTAAGAAAGAGGAGAAGAAGAATGGTGGTGCTGAGCTCCTCTGCCACCTGTGAACCATCCTCCCCAGACCCCTCCACCGCATCCAGTAACTTAAGATGTTGAGGTGAACCAAAAGACCCCTGATCCGAAGGAGGGGGTAAGGGAGGAAGCGCTGAATCAAGGAAGTGCTGTTAAGTCTTCTGACAGTGCTGTTGCTGAGAAGATTGCTGCTGAAGGGTTCGTAGTGGATCTTCAGCGAGAGGCTGACGCCTTCATCCATCAGCCCAAAGAAGAGGTAGAGGTCTTTGACCTCAGGGGAGGCCAGTTGGGCTCCACTGATGAAATAAGGGACGAAGCTAAACCAAACCATGCCAATGAGGTTCCTTCGTCCTCCCTTCCTTCTTTCGAGACATTCCAGTCTGGTGACATGGGGTTTTCAACACCCCGCATCCCCATCCCCGACATTGCTCGGGCAGCAATCTGGGGACAGCATCGGGAGGAGGCTGCAACCTACTTCGAAGACTGTTCCCACTTATCTAAAGTAGAACGGGCTAGAGAGTGGTCCCTTAGGGCCACTGCTGGAATTGCTGAACCAGGGCCACAGGCTCTAGATCCCGCAAGAGACAACCAGAGGCTGCTGATGCAGGTAACTTGCCTCAGTTTAGCTTCTGCCTCAGTTCACTTTTCTTTTTTAAAAAACTTCAGCTGAACTGCGTCCTGGATTTGCAGGTTGTGCACAATCATACTCTGACTGTGGAGATGATTGACCCTCTCTAGTACAGAGTTGATGTGGCTGAGGCAGAGGCCAAGCTGGCAAAGCTGCAAGCTGAGGCAGCAGATGAGAAGCGTGCGGAGGCTGAAAATTACGAGAAGAAAGCTGCAGAAGCCCTCCGCACCTTCTGCGCTGAAATGGAGAACCATGTCATGCCCACTATACTCGAAGGCGAGAAGCTGCTGAACGAGTATAGGGTAGTTGACATCCCCAGCTTTCGAGCCCGAATTGAGCGCAGAATAGAGGGGGAAGTCCATGCTCGGGTAGCTGGCCGAGAACAAAGGCTGCAGCAGAGGATCAATGTCTTGGAAGAAGAGGCCAAGACCGTTGACCAGGCTATGAGGAATAGAGAAGCTCAGCTCTCCGAGGCTCAAATTGCTGCCGAGGCTCAAGGTCAGAAGCTTCAGGACTTGAGTGCCCAGCTGAAGGAAAAAGAGACGGAACTATCCCAGGCCAAAACTGCTGTAGAGTTTGTTCGGAGTCAACTGCAGACTCAAAATGATGAAGCTGCTAGAGTTCAGCTTCAGCTGGGCAAAGCCCTGGAACAACTGAGGGTTCAAAAGGAATCCTCCTCTAAGGTTGTCGCTGACTTAGAGCAATGCCAGAAGAACTTAGAGGAGATTCAGAAGAAGTTAGCTGATGCTGAAGCCCTGTTGATGGTCCGTATCCACACCAAGGCCGAGCATGAGAAGGGCTATGAAAATGGCTACAAGGTGGCTAGGAGACTGGCCCTTCATGCCGAGCCCAATCTGAACTGGGAGCAGTGTGAGATCTAGGCTGAAAATGCCAATGATCCTCACATGATGTACGCCAGTCAGGCTGAACTGGACCTTGAACTTCGCCTTGATGCATAAGAGCTGGAGGAAGCCATAGAAAAGAGGGAGGCTGAGAACAGAGAGAGAGAAGCTCAGACGATGGTTAAGCCTACCTAATCTGTGGCTGGAGCTGAAGCTACCAAGGACTCCAGTGAAGCTGAACAACCTAACCCTTTAGCTGAAGCCTAGGAACTCGGGCAGTCGTCTTCAGAATCTTGCGGATCTACATGTACTTAACTTCTGACTTGCCGCTTTTGAAATTTTTTGCCTTTTGTTTTGCTTCAGCTTGCCTTGATGTATAAAAACTTTAATTTTTGCGTTGTACGCATTCGGCAGCTGTAATTTTCCGCTTGTGGGCGGCTGCCGATGTTTTATTATGTTTGATGTAGCTCGAAATTTACAATTTCTCATGATTTGAATCTGATGCTTTTCTCGGAATCCGAGCATATTTCTCATGATTTGAATCTGATGCTTTTCTTCTCATTGCCTTGCTTTGGTACTTGCGCATTTGCTTTTCTGAGTTTTTTGAAAATTTGCAAAAATTTGCTAAGTAAAAGGCTTCGGCTTGGAAGATTCCAGCTGATGATTATCTGCAGTTGTATGCTTATTGCCCCCCAGAAATCTGAAGGCTCTGCCTTCGGATTTCTAAGACGACTGCTTATCCTTTTTGATTTGGACGAAGCTTTTAATGTTTAAGGAATTTCTAATACTTCGTGCTATTATTCTTGGTTTTCTGTCTATAAAAAAGAATGGATATCTGAGACATAAGGCCAACTTAAGGCAATGTCGCAGACAATAACCCTCTGGGGTATAGGGCTCAGTTAAGGCAATATCCCATATTCGTCAATGGACTCATTGCCTTGGAGAAAAAGTCTTACCAAAGTGTTTACTTTGGCTGAAAGACTGTTTTAGGCGAGTTTATCAGCAATCCGAAACCTTGTGCCTTAAAGGCGGAGGTTCAGACGGTGCCGAAGAAAACCCTTAAAGAGTATATAGAATAAAGAAAAATGAATGAATTAAAATTTGCAAGTATTTGTAGAAATAGTGGCTCTGAGGCCTTTCATTAATAACTGAAAATGCACTTACGAAGATTGTTCTGCCCCGAAGGGCTTACACATGATATTTCTTAAGTACATCAGCATTCCAGTGGTTTTTTAGCTCAGTTCCATCCAATTGCCGAAGTCGATATGTTCCTGGCTGAAGCTCATCATAAATTTCATAAGGTCCCACCCAAGTGGCTGAGAGTTTCATATGAATTCGGCTTTTCTAAACAGCTGTAGCATTCCGAAGGACAAGGTCTCCAACTCGGAGAGGCCTCGCATGAACCCTTCGGTTGTAAAACTTGCTGATTCTTTGCTTGTATGCAGCCATTCTGTCTCTGGCTGAGTCTTTGACTTCATTAAGGAAATCGAAGGATTCCTTCATAAGTTGCTCATTCTCAGCCGAGAATTGGTGCGCTCGCAGACTTTCAGAACCGATTTCCATTGGAAGGACAGCTTCGGCACCATATACCAGCTCAAAAGGTGAGTGGCCCGTTGCCTCTTTTTCAGTTGTCCGAAGTGACCAGATAGTTCCAGGAAGTTCTTCTAACCACTTGGACTTTTGACCTTTAACTCTCTTCTTCAAAGCATTGAGGATCTGCTTGTTTGCAGCTTCGGCTTGACCATTTCTTTGTGGATGACACACTGCAGAGTATGCCAATTTAATGTCGAACTGATGAGTATACCACCTCAGCGTCAAGTTGTCGAATTGCCTCCCCTGGTCAAAGATAAAAACCCTCGGAATACCGAAGCGAGTGATTATATTCTGCGAGATGAATTTTCTAACAGTTTGCTTTGTGATGTTCGAGGTTGCTTCGGCCTCGATCCATTTGCTGAAGTAGTCAATGGCGACTATCAGCCATTTTTTCTAGTATGGGGCATTCGGAAAAGGACCCAAGATATCCAGCCCCAGTGGGCAAATGGAAGTGGATTCAAGATCGGCTAAAGATCTCGGGCCGGCTGACGGATAACTGGTGCGAATTTTTGGGATTTATCACACCTTCTGACCAGCTCCCTAGCGTCTGAGATCATGGTGGGCCAGTAATACCCTTCCCTCAATGCCTTGTGGGCTAAAGTTCTTCCCCCCATATGGTTCCCACAAATGCCGAGATGAATTTACCGAAGGATGTAGTCAACATCTCTTGGTCCCACACATTTCAGTAATGGGGCTGAGAAGGATTTTTCAGGAGCTCTCCTCTGAGGACTATGAACCTTGAGCTGGTTCGCTTCAGCTTGGAGGCTAGGATTTGTCTTCGAGAATTTCTCCCCGAAGCTTGAAAGCTAGGATGGGGTCCATCCAGCTTGGTTCATGGTTGACGCAGCACACTTCTGGTGCTTCGTCAACACTTCTTTCTCGGCGCACTTCCACATAAACAGATCGGTTCAGCTCGGTGAAAGTTGAACTAGCAAGTTTGGAGAGTGCATCGGCTTGAGCATTCTGACCCTTTGGAATCAGCTGAACTTCAAAAGTTCTCATCTTTGCAATAATTGTTTTGATCTTGGCGAGATAAGCTATCATTGAGGGCTCTTTGGCCTCATATTCGCCACTGATCTGATATGCAACAAGCTGAGAGTCCGTCTTGAGGCAGACATGTTTGGCTTCCAGAGAGATGCACAGTTCTAAGCCAGCAACTGCTGCCTCATACTCGGCTTCGTTGTTCGAAGCTTTGAAATAAAATTTTAGTGCATACTCAAAGGACTTGCCTTCGGGAGAGGTTACCACTACCCCTGCCCCCGAACCATTTACAGTGGAGGATCCATCTATAAAAACGGTCCAGATTTCCTTTTCCTCATCTAGCGTCTCCTGGTACGAGCATTCGGCTGAACTCTGTGAGCTCGAAAGCCCACTTGGCCAGCCTACCAGATTTTTCAACTTTACCGAGGACTTTTTCCAGCGGCTGATTAGTTAAGACCACTATTTGATGACAATCAAAATAAGGCCTCAGCTTCCGAGCGGCTACCACTACTGCGAATGCAACTTTTTCGAATAGGGGGTAGCGAGTCTCGGTATCCGTCAGAGTGTGGCTGACGAAGTAGATCGGCTGCTGAACCTTTTCTTCTTCCTTCAGCAGCACCGCACTTATAGTGGATGGACTGACTGCCACGTATAAGTACACAGTTTCTCCTTCAGCTGGACAAGCCAGCGTTGGGAGTTAAGCCAGGTGCTCTCGAAGCTGCTTGAAGGCTTCTTTTTGCTCATCTTCCCAGACGAGCTCTTTTGTTTTTGGGAGTTTAAGGGCTTTGAAGAAGGGAAACCGTTTGTCGGGGCTCTAAAAATGAACCTAGACAGGGCTGTCATTCTTTCGGTGAGCCGCTGAACATCCCTCTTTGTTTTCGGCTCGGGAAGATCGAGCGCCGCTTGCACCTTTGCGGGATTGGCATCAATCCCTCTTTTGCTAACCATGAAGTCGAGAAATTTTCCAGACTTCACACCGAAGACACACTTCTTCGGATTCAGCTTCATCTGGTGCTTTCTTAAGTTGGCGAAGGTTTCAGCCAGGTCCGTAACATGGTCTTTATCTTCTTTGCTTTTGACGATTGAATCGTCAACATAGACTTCCATGTTTCGGCCTTTCTGATTGGTGAAGATCTGATCCACCAGCCTCTGATATGTTGCCCCCGCATTTTTCAATCCGAAGGGCATCATTTTGTAATTATACACCCCGGCATTTGTGACGAATGCCGTCTTTTCTCGGTCGTCGGGGTGCATGAAGATCTGATGATACCCCGAGAATGCGTCCATGAAACTAAGCAGAGCATGTCCACTTGTTGAGTCGACCAACTGATCGATCCTCGGCAAGGGATAAAAGTCCTTCGGACAAGCCCTATTTAGGTCCGTGAAGTCAACACACATTCTCCAAGTGCCATTAGCCTTCTGAACCATCACCACATTAGCCAGCCATTCTGGATATTGACAGGGTTCGATGAAGCCTGCATCCAGCAACTTTTTGACTTCGGCTGCGATGTCTCGATTCTTACTTGCAGAGTAATTCTGCTTTTTTTGCTTAACTGGCCGACACGTGGGGTCGACATTAAGCTTGTGAGAGATGAGGTCTGGGCTTATCCCGGGCATATCGGCTGCCGAGAAAGCAAACACATCTCGGTTGTTTCGAAGGAGTTGGATGAGTTCAACGCGAACGTTTGGATCGAGATCCTGTCCAATTGTGATGCATATTTCAGGGTCTCCTTCGATCAACTCAATGGTTTCAGTCTGCTGATCTAGCTCCATTGCTCTAGGGCCAGATTCTTCATGATCGGGCCTGCTGTCAATATCAGCAGGCTTCCCAGACTTTCTCTTCGGCTGGCTCTCTGAGCCTTTTCTCGTTCCGGCGACTTTTCTTTCGCCAAAACTCCTTGAGTTGAAGCGCTTAGGCCTTTCGGCCTCTTTGCGCTGGGCTCTCTTTCTATTTCTTTTTCCTCCTCATCCTCGTCGTCGTCGTCTTTTGAATGACTGTTGGATGGCTTGAGGTAATTGCACCTTCGGGCTTCCTTTTGGCTGCCCTCAATTCTTTCAGGGTAGCCGGCGTGCAAAACGTAGATCATGATTTGATGATACGTGGAGACTACCCCTTCAATTTCGTGAATCATAGGTCTCCCCATGATCACGTTGTACACTAAAGGAGCGTCGATGACCAAAAATTTAGTCATGACGTTCCTAGCTGCTTTGTCGCGGCCGATGGTGACAGGAAGAGTGATCTTCCCATCAGGGTAAGTCGAAGACCCGTTGAATCCGGATACCGCATATGGTACTGGCGTGAGGTGCTTGGCCTTCAACTTGATTTGGTTGTAGGCCTTTCGGAACAAAATATTTGCTCCGCTACCATCGTCGACGAGAGTTCGCCAAACATTGTGGTTGGCCACAGTGGTGATGATCACCAATGGATCCTCGTGAGGATACGTCACCCCCCTGCAGTTGGCGACTGTGAACGTCATGTTCGGCACCGGCGATTCAGGAGGCTGAATATCAGCGTTGTTCACCTGATGGGCGAGTGTCCTAAGGTGACGCTTATGCTCCCTCCGAGAGCATGTCCCCCCGGAAATGGCCATGATTGGAGGAAATTTCTCCTCCAAAGCTTTGTTGTTGTTCTTCTGGGGGAAGTCAATTTATTGCCGAGAGTCTCTCTCGGACTTCTCAGCTTCTTTTTTCTCGCGGTGATCCGTGATGTATTTTTTGAGATAGCCTTTTCGGACCATATCCTCGACCTAGTCCTTCAGCTGAATGCATTCCTCGGTGTTGTGTCCCGGTGATTCGTGGAACTCGCACCATTGGTCCTTGTGCTTCTGCTGATACCACTGAGGAAGTGGTCTCCTCTTTCGGTACCTCTGCTCCTCCTTCGTCGCGCTGTAGATCTTAGCGCGGGGGAGGGCGAGAGGGGTATAGGACTCATATCTTCCCAGGTGAGGCGCAGATTTGTCCTTCTTCGGCTCGTTGGCTAAAGATTGTTCCAAGGCTTTTGCCTTTCCTTTCGTCTTTTGGCCTTGGCCTTCGGACGATTGCTGTTTTTGTTTCCCACCCCCAGTTTGAGGATGGTTTTTGTTTTGTTCCACTCTTCGGCTCGGATGAATTTATCCGAAGCGTTTAGAGCTTCCTCCAAGGTCTGCGGGGTATTCATGACCATGAAGTCGGAGAACGGTCTAGTCTGGAGGCCGTGCTGAAGGGAAAAAACGACTAACCCTTGATCCAGGCTTGAGATGCTGGACGAATCGTTGCTGAAGCGAGTCAGGTAGTCTCGGAGACTTTCGTTCTCTCCTTGCTGCAGGCCTATGAGCTCTGCAATTGTTTTCTCTTTGCCGACTGCAACAAGTAAGCACTCCTGGAACGCATAAAAAGAGTCCGGTAGAAAGTTCTCCGGCACATGCTTCCCCGGCCAATCCCTCTAGGATTATCCTTCTTCCCAAAGAGATTCAGCTGACCATAATCAGGATGGTTAGCTGCCTCGGGCTCTTTAGGGCCAAGATCCTCCAGGTTAGGATCAAGTCTGGATAGGTACTGGGGGGCACCAAAGAAGTTCAGATGATCAGGATCTGAAGGAGATCTGACCCAGATCCATTGGCCCCGCCAGTCCTTGTCCGAACTTTCGTTCGGCCAGACAGTCAGATACCTCGGCAATCTCTCGATCCGCCACCATCCAGACCCATGGTGACCACACCCACTCTGGGTGTTCGGCACTAGTCTGTGCAACCTTTTGAAGCAATGCAAGTTCAGCTGAAAGCCATAAAACAAGAACACCCAAAGATAGGTCATCACCCTTCGGATGTTGACAGGTGTCAACTGACACAAAGAAATTCGGTATTTGATGAGTAAATCCCTCACAAAGGGAAGCACGGGGAACCGAAGCCTGTACTGCAACTGCCGAGTATACACCCCCACGTAGCCTGGGGGTAGACGGTGAATTCTATCAGTCTCAGCAGGCATTCGGCACCAGTACCCGTCCTCTTCCAAAATACCATAAAATAACTCCACCTGTTCAGCAAGGCGGTAATCTTCCCCATTCTTCACCCACCACGAGTAGGGTCTTTTCGTCATCAAGCCGAAGTTCTATTCGGCATCTAACCATTCAACGGTCCCTGGGGGCAAATCCCATAGCACGGCGGTCGGAGCGTCGTCCCGGCCGGAAGTGCTTATCTCCTCCGTTTCGCGGGGAGGCAAGGTATTAAGCGGTACAGCGGGAATTCCTCCTTCCCGAGCAGGCTGAGGGTTTTCCTCACCTTGGATGGTAATTTGATCCCTCGGATGTCTAGCTCGGCCTCGGGCGCTACCTCTAACCATGGTTGTAGATAGTCGAAGATTCGAGAGAAAAAGTCGAAAAAAGAAAGGGGTACTTCGAACTCAACGAAAATCAAAGAAAATTCGAAGAAAATTACCTTAAATCGAAGCGGAATTTGCCAATCTGCAAGTTCGGAGTAACAAATTTCAATTTTTGAAGCCCAGTTTTCGGGGAATTAGTGAAGTTTGATGTCGAAATTAAGGGTTTGCGCGAGTTGGGAGTGAATTTGTGAAGAAATGAGGAAAGAGAGTTCGAAATATGGTTTATATTTCCAGAAATGAGAATTCTGGGAATCCACCCTTTAATCTCTCATTAATCCCTCATTAAGTAACCGTTAAACACTCTCCCTCCAAATTAACTGCCCATTATCCGTCCAACTTCCTTAATCATTATCCAAATGACAGATCCACACTATCGAACTTGGTGGACAAATTGTCCTACCCCGTTATCGAGCCTTCCTTTACCCCATTGGAGATCTACGCTTGCGCGACCCCCTTGAGAGTGGTGGGAAAATATTTGCACCAGGTCGCTTCGGACCTGGGGTTCAGATGCATATACCCCTCGTAGGAGGCAATGTGGTCCTTCGGATCCGAAGTACCATCATAAGTAATGTGCGACGGGATTTTGACCGTCAGCACGTGCTCTTCCAGAATCCGTTGCTCGAATGGAGAACTGGTGGGAAGCATCACGACCTTACCCTTATTCCTAGCCGAATGGACCGCGCTCCGCCCTCTTAGAGAGGTAGAAGTGGTTTTTGTCCCTGGCCCGAAAGGTCGGGCCTCAGCGTTGTTAGGGAAGGAAAGGCGACTGTGCACACTTGGTTCCCTGTTGCCGAGGCGGTCGAGAACGCTTCTGCGGGCAGTCTCTGGTCGAGAGGCCGAGCTGTTGCTTTTGTTGGTCTTGCTTTGGAAGTCTTGGTGTTGGACTCCCTGAAGTAATGCGAGTTTCTTTCTCTTTCTCGCTCAGTCTTCCAGGTATCCTCTTCCCATTCTCCCGCCAACTCCTTGAAAGAGGAGGGTTTCCCCCCCCCCCTTGGTCGATTCTCCTCCGCTGATGCCTTGTTTACGGAGGTGATCGATCGCACGGAGGTGGCATGGTTCCAGCCTTCATGGCCTCCATGAAGACCGCTGAAGCTCTCGCTATTTCCTCGGTTGAGGGTCCCGTTTGAGGGGTCCTCGGCTGAGTATGGGAGCGAGAATGGATGCTCAAAGGTGGACTTCGAGCATTAGAGTGGCTCGGACGTTGAGAATTCGTCCGTTGAGAATGATGAGAAGGAGATTGTGTTCTCTCTCTCGACGGCCCTTCCGAGCTGGCGCCATCGGAGGAGGGCCTTCTCGGTGAAGGCGACAGAGACGGAGTGGGGAGCGGACCTTTCTTAGGTGCCCCGTGACTCCTCTTTGACGAAGAAGGGCCACTTCTGTCGGACTTTTTGTTCTTTTGGTTCTTAGCCATTGATACTAAGATTGAGTAAAATGATTGAGATTGTCTTAAAAAAAAATAAATTTGAAAGCCTTCCCCACAGATGGCGCCAAATTTTTTTGGGTAAAACAATGGGATCTTCGGCAAGGTCCTTCTGAGGTGGCTGAAGACCGGGCTCGGTCCAAGTAATGTTGGGCCGAGGATTTCCTGCACAGTAAACACACGTAAACTAGCCTCGTGGGTTGTGCCGAGGAAGGCCCCTCCGATGCCAAAGGCAGTAAAGTGTGTAGAGAGAAAGCTATGCAAGAGAATTAATTGCTTGAGCTTGATGTGAATGAATGTAAAATAAGAAAATTGAAGGCTTTTATACCTTTGCACATGAAGAGAAATGGGCCTAAAGCCAAGTGGGCTTGCCACATTGACCGGACCTTGACTTGACTTTGACTTGACATGGATTGGAGAGTTGAACTTTTGATCTTGGGCTTATAATTGAATTATTTATGGACCGGGCCCAATTAGGCTAAATTGGACCCAAACATATTTCATTCATTAATGATGAAAAATACAATCCCAACCAGGCCATATATGTATTAAACATATGAACCAAAAGAAAGGAAACAAGACAAATCAAAGGAAAAGTCAATCTCAATTCTCAAACAACAAGCAATGAAGGAAAATAAAATATAATGTGTAACAAAGGCTACACATAGCACACGATAATAATGAGCTCTACAACCGGCCTGAGCTTGTTGAGTGCATTGTAGAGTTAGTAGACATAAGATCATATATAGTGTATGATCATACGTATATATGATGGCATTTACAGGCATTGGTAAACATTGGGCGAAACTTGAGCGCAAGTTAGGCCAGTGCCACTGCAGCATTCAAAAATACCAGGGGTACATTCATGTCCACTGTGATCTTCACAAGTGCCCTCTTTGCATTTTTTACCAGATGCAAGTTCGACACAATTTAAGCCAGTGCAACAATCAAAATACCCCGGATAACACTCATGGTCGTGGTGATCCTCACATGTGGTATCATCTTTACATTTGTACACATTGTCCGCAACTTCAACGCAATGCAAGGTTGGATCGGTAGAGCAACATAATGTGTTAGGAGTGGTACATGGATCGTCATATGCTGCTGGACACGCGCCTTCTCCCGTATGAATTTGCACCATCAACACTAATAGCATAAAAATTATGAATTAGTAGTCATCATACAAATAATATTTTCTAACAAACATAATTACGTATTGAATTTATGAATGAAGTGAAGATTGAAATACCTAATGCGAAAGTGGCAAGGGTAGCTAGCATGATTCTTTTCGAGGATGCCTTGTTCTCCATTTTTGGTAACTTAACTTTGATTATATTTATCAAAACTGTTTTTTTTTTTTTTTTTTTTTTTTTTTTTTTTTTTTTTTTTTTTTTTTCTGATGTACTCCAATACTATACAAGCTAAGGATATAATTCTTGTTTTGTGAGTTTCCTTGATATGTTTCTTGCTATTTATAGGAACTTTCTTTTAGTAGAGATTATTTTACTAATAGTCAATGAAAAGTTCATACTATGTCGCCACTATGTGTTATACATATTTCTTTATTTTATTTCTTTCACTTATTTCTATAGAATATATATTATACATTTATATTATGGATATACTCTTGATCTAGTCTGTATATATTATTATATCAGTACATAAATGTGTTTGGTTTTATTTTGTTGACATAAAATGTTGCTACAATGATGATATATAGTACCACAAATAAATAAATTGGTACTAGCTTTGACTTTTTTTTTTAATTCGTTATTTAGTCCAAGTTACAATAAATAAGAAGGATAATGAGCACTTAGGCCTCGTTCACTTCACTTTATTTTTGATGAATTAAAATTATTTTTATTGAACTGAAATTATTTTGGCTCAACTTAATTTTTTTAACTGAATAGAAAATAATTTTACTAAACTGAATTATTTTTGCTAAACTGAAATTATTATTATTATTATTATTATTATTATTATTATTATTATTATTATTATTATTATTATTATTATTATTTTTACTGATTTTCTATTATTTTTCTTCTTTAAAGTTACTAAATTTTATTGAAATTAACTTTTTTTTGCTGAATTGAAATATTTCTACTTAATTGAACTTATTTTTACTAAGCTGAAATTATATTTACTAATTTGAAAATATTTTCACTTTATATACTTCCTCCGTTTCTTTTTAGTTGACACGTTTCTTTAGTCACGTTTGTCAATGCACAAATTCAATCATTAATATCTTTGATTATTGATAAGGAAACATTATAAAAAGTTGATATTTTGAAAATATACCTTGTGACAAATCTACAAGATCCCACTTGACTATATTTTTCTTCATATGTAAATCACAAAACATGGTCAAAGAGAGGAGTGTGAATAGTGCTAAAGTCAAAACGTGTCAACTAATAAAAAACGGAGGTAGTATATATTTTTTTTAAGGTGAAGTAAACAGGACTTGAATGGACATATACGGTCTTCTTTCTTTGTGTGTACTCCATATAAGGATTTAGGTGATATTTTTCTAAACAAGATTTCATTTGATGCAAAACTAATTGTTGGCACAGACGATATCGGTAATTATTGTGAAGATATTAATTGAATAAAAAATAAAAACAAGATTTTATGAGAAACTAGCTAATAAAAAAAAATGTTGTAATAAACTACCTATTTTTTACGAGAATAAACTACCGAATAAAGGTAAAATAATGTAAAAAAAACTAGCTTAAAAAAGGTAAAATGTTATAAAACCCAACGTTTACCAACCTCAAAACACTCTTGAAACCACCGTTTTCTGAAATTGCCTCCACCACACCTAAACCACTTTTCAACCTTAACCACCACCTGTAACCCCAAAAATCACCATTCCAAAACACTAATCTACCCTCATCAACTCGGAATATCCCCCAAGCACCTGGAAAATTACTTTACCACCTTATAAACCAACCCTTAATACAGTGGTTTCGAGGGTATTTTAAGGTGGATCAACATCGTAATATTAAGTCAACGGTAGAAATTCGGTCAAAGGTAGTATCTTATTCCATTTTACCTATTATTAGGTAGTTTTTTACAACATTTTTTTTATTAGATAGTTTCTGACAAAATTTTAGCTTTATTAGATAGTGTCTCAGAAAAAGTCCTAATATTTATTGAAGTATTGAACCAACAAAAAAAATGAACAACTTAATCAATTTCTGGTGTAGTACATAACTTTGCATAATAGCATTAGTAACATCGTATAAGCCAAAATAAAGAGGAATAAAATTTCTAACCACTTTGATGAGAAACTTAACAAATCGAATTACATGTTTTGTAGAAAAAGCTAGCTTAGGAAATTAGTAACATCCGTTTATTTTCTATATGCACACTTTCTTTTTCACGAAATCAAGGTTGCAATTATGTTTAGGAGAAAGAAAATTGTTAATTGTGAAAGTAAATTTTAAAATAGTATTAGTAAGAGTACAAGTTGTGAGTGCCATTTCTTAAAATGGTATGTTAGAATGAGTAAATCAAAAACACATCTAAAAAAGGAAAGTGAGTAACTTTTTAAAAAGAAAAAAAAAGTAGGGAGTATATATGAGCTAATCAATAATATTTCTTCTCATGCCTCAAACCCTAGAAACGTTGGTTTGATAAATTAACTAGAATGTTTTTAATTATATCTTAACTAGTTTTGTACCCGGTGCGATGCCTGGGTTGTTTATTAAATTTTGAGATAAATTTTAATCTATATGTCAAATTCCAAAATATATCTCTAAATCTCTAATACAAAATTAGTTAGGAATTGATATGTTTTTGTGATGATTTAAACTATGTAGTAGAGATGTAAATGACTAGTAATAATATTGGTATTTTTTTTAAAGTTATAATCTAATATTTTTTTGAATATAAGTATAATTCAATTTATACATATGAAATATTGGTATTTTATCGAAAATAAAACTCTCAACTAACAATTTTATCCTAAAATTCTATCCAAACTTGATTGAAAATAGAATTTTAAACTAATTTTTTTAATCCTATGAAGTCTATCTAAATATATCCAATGTGGAATACAAAGTGTCGCAATGTCGTGGCTTGACTAAAAGTTTAGCTTTATATATTAGTTATATGATTATGGTTGACATTTTTTTTTTAATTTTTTGTTAACATTATCTAATAAGTTATCATTTTTGCGAACAATCTTTTACTTGAAATTTTGTTTTTTAAACAAAAAATCTCTATCTTGTGTTGAGTTTTTGTCTTATTGTACTACTACCATTTGACGAATTTGGGGATAATGTAAATTATGACATATATAAGGTATCTTAATTAGGGGATAATGTAAATTAGGTGTAATAATTTATACTATTCCCAAATTAAGGAAGACTATTTAATGGCTATAATAAAATTGTAGCTATTGTAATTTGTTGTAATTTTAGCCCCTTATTTTAGGGATCAATCTTATCCATTCATCTAAATGACTTTAATTTTTAATAAGATATCATAAAAATAAAAAAAAATAAAAATAAAAAAAAATAAAAAAAAGTAATTGTTCGGTTTCTAAAAGAAAAAACTGAGCTTTTCCATTGACGAAAATGTTGGCGAATTACAACTTTACAAGTTCAAAGCATTCCCCATCTCCATTAAAAACTAACATTTGATAATAGTTTATTAACAATAAACTTATAAACCTATAAACCTAGTACTTAGGACATTACAGTTTACGGAGTATATATTACTACTCTACTCTAGGTTCATTATTTTTGCATCAAATTTATCAAAAATTGACTCATCCTCTATTAAAGAAAACAAGAGATGGAAGGATAAAATTAATGAAGAAGATAAATTATTGTGAGATTTGTCTTTTCACTTTTCAAGAAACCAATCATTTGACATTAAGGATAAAAAAATCGAAAACATCAATGTATTGTTGAAATTTGATCTCATTTAATTATTTTTTTTTAATAAGATTTAATTTATTTTAAAGTCAACTATGGATATGATGAATTTTATTAAATACACCAATGTTTAATAAAAACGGGTTTACATTAATTTAGTGAGTGGCGGCAGTTTTGGAGAGCAATAACTGCTCAATTTTCTATCCCGCACGTGCCGCACTTATTATTGCCAAAATATAGAAGTTATTTCTCTCTCTTCCTCATTCATTCACCTGTTATTTCTCTCTCCTTGTTTTTTCTCTGAACTTCTACTCTCTCTCTATAACTGGCGATTTTAATCTTTTTTACTCTCCTCAATTGGTGATTTTCGAGCTTTTTCTCTCTTCTCTTTCACTTGTAAAGTTGTTATTTGCTCAATTCAGGTTCGTTTACTATTTTTTTTTTGCGATTTTTGTTAGTTTAAGTTGTTTTGATTCTTCGATTTTTAGGTTTTTTGATTTTGATTTTGTTTTCGATTTTCGTAGTCTTTGATTTTGCAATGGTGAAGAAGAAGAGTACAAAGAAGTCTGTAGATGCTGAAGAAGGTGTGTTTACTTAAATTTTTCATTATTTTTTCAAATTTTTCAATTGAATTTTCGCTTATATATGTCGAATTAGTAGTGCATGTTATTTTTTATTGTTTTCACTTGATTTTTTATGCAGATTATGATAATTGAATTTGAATTTTGAAGTTATTATGTTTAATTTTGCTTTATTTAATTGTTCATTGTATATAATTGGTTCAAAATTTGTTGTACGTGTGTTGTGGTGTTGTTATACATCTGTAGATGCTGAAAAAGGTGTGCTTAATTTAACTTTCATCATTTTTTCAGATTTTTCAATTTATTTTTTGCTTATTTATGTCGAATTAGTAGTGCATATTATTTTTTATAGTTTTCAGTTGATTTTTTATGCATATTATGATAATTGAATTTGAATTTTGAAGTTATTATGTTTAATTTTGCTTTATTTTATTGTTCACTGTTTATAATTGGTTCAAAATTTGTTATACATGTTTGTTTGTTTTTTTAATAGTGCATGTTTGTTTTCAGAATTTTTATTCATTGCTTATTATTCTTCAAATTTTGTATGTTAGGTTTTAGGTGGAGAATGCTAATTAAACCGATTTTAGGTTTAGATTTTATGTTTTAGTTAGATTATGAGTATAGTAGGCATATCTGCATTGTGTTTGTGCCTCTATGTATGAGTAACAGGAATATGTGCATTGTGTTTGAGTAATAGACATTTGTGTCATTTATATGTTGTTAAAAGGGTCACTTTATGCTGTTAAAAGGGTCACTTTATGGTATTTAAAGGGTTACTTGTTGTGGTTAAAAAGGTCACTTTATGCTGTTAAATGGGTCAGTTTATGATATTAAAAGGGTCACTTTATGCTGTTAAAAGGTTCACTTTTTTGTGTTAAAAGGGTTACTTGTTGTGGTTAAAAGGGTCACTTTATGTTGTTAAAAGGGTCACTTTATGCATTTAAATGGGTCACTTTATGCATTTAAGTGGGTCACTTTATGCATTTAAATGGGTCATTATGCATATATTCTGAATTTTTCCATGAGTACTTTGTGAATTTGTAATTTATGGTTATTTTCCTGTATTAATTAGCTATAGGTGGTTCAATAAGTGGATATCGTTATAAATTGTCTTCAAAGGGAAAAGCAATGCCTAAAGAGTCTGCTAAGGGCAAAGCAGTACCTAAAAAGACCAAGACAGTTGTTGAGAAGGCTAAACCAGAGTCTGAGAAGGCTAAAACAGTTCCTAAAAAGACTAAGACAGTTTCTGAGAAGGCCAAACCAGAGTCTGAGAAGGCTAATACAGCTCCTAAGAAGGACAAGACAGTTCCTAAGCAGGCTAAACCAATTCCAAAGAAGGCCAAAATTGTACCTAAGAAGGCTAAAACAGTGCCTAATTCTGTTTCTGAATTTGAAATGGTTTCAGATTCTGATTCTCAGACTGTTGTGTAAGTATACATGTTATTTGATCTGCATTTTTTTAGTTTATATATTTTTTAAGTTATTTTTTTTATTATTATTTTTTAGGGAACAAAGATGCTTGATTGCAAGGTGTAGACCACATACATTGGAATTTATGATGCAGACCTTTTGTTCTAACCAAAATCAAGCTGTTGAAGAAATTGGTTTTGGTGGTTTATTACATTTGAAATTGAAAACACTTAATCGTCAAATGCTACCTTGGCTTGTTGAACACTTTAATGGTGGTAACTGCATGTTTACCATTGCTACTGGTAAAGAATTCATTGTTACTAGAAACGATATATGCGATGTGTCTTGCTTGCCCATGAGTGATATTCCTGTTCCTGAACTTAAGAAAAATGATGAAGATGGAAGTGTAGATAAATGTATCATTCAGGCATGGAGATCTGATTATGGTCTTTCTGATAAGCAAGCTCTTCATTTGTCAAAGTTGGAGTCTCGGATGGTTGATTTGGTTGATGAAGGGGAAGAGTTTAAGAGGTGTTTTGTTCTTCATGCTATGTCTAGCTTTTTAGCTCCTACTACTAATAGGACTGTTTCATTGAAGTTGCTGAAGGCTGTTGAAGAAGTTGATGAAATCAAAAATTTTGATTGGTGTTCATATGTTTTGAAAAAGTTAAAGAAGGCTGTTGAGAAGTATAAGAATGATGAAAAAGCTCAAAATGTTAGTGGTTGTTTGCTGGCTTTGCAAATTATGTATTTTCATCGTTTAAATTTTCAAGGAGAAAAGGAAAGTAGTACTGTTCCTTTGATTCAGCATTGGACAGATGCTAAGATTAAGAAGCAGATTAATTTAGAGATCAAAGCTGGAGGTTTTAGGCAGGGACCATTAGATACCCTTACATATCCTGTGTCACAGCCTGTGATTAAGCAAACTGTTGTTGAGCAACCTTGCACTTTGGGATATGATCATGGTGCTTCTACAAGTGGTAGAACTGGCCGCATTCTTGCATTTGATCTTCCGGAAGGTGTGATGACTGATGATGAAATTAAAGAAATTTCAATTGATGTAAGTGTTCTGTTTTATTATTATTATTATTATTATTTTATTTTTATTTTTATTTTTATTTTATATATTTAGTTATTATCTCTTTATGTGCACTAAAGTAACCCTAAATATTCAGTTACAAGGGTTACTTTGTGCATTTAAAAGGGTGACTATATGCATATAAAAGGGTCACTCTATGCATTTAAAAGGGTCACTTTATGCATATATCCTGAATTTTCACTTTTTTATTTTTTTTATTTGTCACATTTGTTTATTTTCTTCTTTGTTCATATGTTTGTAGGCCGTTCATGAGACATTTCTTTTGGTAAAAAGAAATATGGATGTTTTATTGTTGGTTCAAACACAGGGTTTTGAAACCTTGAGTGAGATGATTGCTTCTCGCAGTACTGTTTCATTATCTTTTGATAATGTTGTTGCAGTTTCTCAAACTCAACAGCTATTCTCTGATCCTCATTATCTGAAGCTTTTAGATGGTTTAATTGATGAGTGTAATAAGATGAAGTCTGTACATGAGATATTTCGTGGTTTTTATGAACCTGAACAAGGTCGTACAGAAGATGTTCCTGAAGATGAACCTGCACAAGGTCATAAAGGAGATGTTCCTGAAGATGCACATGCACAAGGTTTAAATTATGACAATGAAGTTGTTCCTACTAGGCTTGCTAAAGAAGTTGTTAATGAAGGTGGTAATAGTGGTAATGGTGCTGGACCTTCTACAGAAGTTGTTCCTGGACATATCATCATATCCAACAAATCTCAATGCTCTTTGGACTGTGGGCCAGTAGGTGTGGATGTGTTTTTTGTGACTCTGTTTTTGAAGGCTAATGCTCGGATTTACAAGAGTATGCCTCAGTTACATTTGGAAATTCTCGATTATTGTTTGTTGAAGGTTGATTCATTGCAGAGGAAGTTAAGTGTCATTTGTTATGATAATTATTTTTTATCTGTTTTTTTTCCTCTATTTTTTTTAATGCTGATCTTATTTTTTATTGTTCCAGTGAGAACCTTTTTACTTTTGGTATGAATTTTTTAATTCCAAGAGAAGACATGGTGTCCCTTGCTGCTCCACTTAGGATTCGATGGTGCATTATTGATTGCTATTGTCTGTATCTGAATGAGAAAGCATGTTTTGAGGCTTCTGGTCCTCGAAAATTCTTCTTTGGTGTGAGGCAAAGTGTAAGTAGTTTGATTTTTTTTTATATTTAAACACATTTACTTTATATATATATATATATATATATATATATATATATATATATATATATATATATATATATATATATATATATATATTAATGAGTTCTTATACTTTAATAGTTTGCATTCTTGCATGTTTGTGATCACATTGGCCAAGGTGATATTTCTAGTGCATGCACGATCTATGGGAAGGTTGGCTGTGCTATGAGAATCCTGAATGTGATATAGTGGATGCTGAACTGGTATATTTCATGTTAAATCACTATCATAACTTTAAAAGAGTTCTGTTTACGATATGCTCTGTTTAAATCACTTTTAATTTTGCTGTTTTAGATCTATTATCCTGTTCTTTATGATAATCACTACATTTTGTTTGTTATTGATCATACAAAAGAGGTTGTATATTATCTTGACAACATTATCTGGCGTGATTCTAGTGTGGATTATTTTAAAGATTTGTCTAAACAATTGGTATGTTTCTGTTGATTTATTGTTATGTTTCTGTTGATTCATTGCTTCCATTTAAACTTTTTATTTTTTTTATTTTTAATGTATGCTAAACTTTTATATTTTATCTCAGTGTGATCAAATGGGTGCTTTTCTTGCCAAAAGAAATCATCCAAAGAGTTCTCAGCTACCTTCTTATGGGTTTTCAAATTGTTGATTTCGAATGGAGAAAAGATAAAGTTGACAATTTAGATTGTGGGGTCTTTGTCATGTATCACATGCTCCATTTTGTTGGCGAATCGTTCAAATTAAATGAACTCAAAACAGTAATTATTCATATATTTTGTCTGTAGTTTTTTCCTTTCCAATGCTTTTATTAATTACATATTGATATTTTTTTTTCCTGTTGTGAGATTGTTGGAAGAAAATTTCTGCGAGGAGAGATCTGTACCACACTGGTGCTGTGTGATTTGAATGAATCTAGGAATGATGTGTTGTTAGAATTAACCAAGTTCAACGAGAAGAAGAAAGATCCTGCTTATGTCCAGGGAATTGAAGCAAGAAGAAAGGCTGCAATTGCTGAGAAGAAGAAGAAAGAAAATGAAGATAGAAAAATGGCAGCAGAAGCAGTAGCAAAGGCAGAGGCAGATGAAGAACAACCCAAAGGAAAAAGGACCAAAAAGCAGACAAAAACGTACACTCCTTCTAAACAGTGAAATGACTGTTTGCACAATGAAAAAACTTAGGTCTAGTAGTATTTTTTGAACAATGAAAAAACTTCATGTATTTGCATATACATCAAGTTCAATGATGTAATTAAACTTATTGTATAGTTTTTGGTTGTTCATTTGGAATACTGATGTATGTGCATACATTAAGTAATTTGAAAGGTTCTTTTGTATGTTTTTTATGGGTCACTTTTATGCATAAAATGGTGAACTTTGTAGCATAAAAAGGGTTACTTTTTTGGGTAGAAAGAATTAGTTTATACATGATAAGGGATAGTTTTGTGGGTAGATAGGGTAACTTTTATGCATGAAAAGGGTAAGTTTTATGCATGAAAAGGGTAACTTTTATGCATAAAAAGGGTCACTTTTATTCATGAAAAGGGTAACTTTTATGCATGAAAAGGGTCAATTTTATTCATGAAAAGGGTAACTTTGTAGCACAAAAGGGTAACTTTTATGCATGAAAAGGGTCACTTTTACGCATGAAAAGGGTCACTTTTATTCAGGAAAAGGGTAACATAAGTTCATGTTTTTCATGTCCTGTAAAAAAAGAAGTTTATGTTTCCAGTAATTAAACATTTGCTAATAATAGTGTAAATGATATTTTCATCAAAATAGTTTAACAATAGAGTAAAAAAAGATAAAATAGTCTTACAATACAATGTATATTAATTTTGAAAAAAAAATGTTCAAACAAAGTTCTTAAAAGAGTCGTAAGTTAGGTGTCTTTGATCCAAATTCTGAATGTGGAGGTGGCAGTGCTGGTTTTCTTTTTCTCTTGCTTTTTTCAAGTCCTCCTTTTGCTCTCTTGCTTCTCCTTTTGTTACAACCCTTTTAGGATCAAGTGTTGTTGGTACACTTGTGCTTGTACTCGATGCCAAAGAAACATCATTACTGCTTTGAGTGTTGTCTGCCACATCAGGAATGTTAGAAGCAGCTTCTGCACTTTCTCTCGAGCAACACTAGCAAGTAAGTCTTCCACCATTTTAAGACTGTTTTTGAAGCTTTCTTCCATAAATGCTCTTGTCTCTTCAGTTTTTTGACTTTTTAAGATTAAATTGTAGTATTTCCTCATCATTGTTTGCCTCCATGGAATATATGGCTGTGTAGGATCTTGATTCTTCAACCTATCCCATGCCTCTGTTTTTGCAAATTTAGTCCATCTTTTTGAAACATACTTGTCTGGTATTCTTGTTACTGAATGCAAATGTAGAATTCTGATGCAATGATAACATAACCATCCAGATGCTTCAAATTTTTTGCAAGTACACCATACACTCTGGGTCTCATGTATATAGTTTACTTGATGTGCAGACCATGGCTTGTCTTCTAGGGTTACTTCATAAACTAGGCATTTTTCATTTCTCCCTAACATCTGAATAGTTGTTGCCATAGAGTATCCAAACTCCTCTTCAAAATCTCTAAAGAGTGATAAAGTGAAAACCTGTTCACCAAAATCATGTATCTACATTTAAATTTTTATATATTATGTGTAATTTAAGTACTTTTCAGTTAACTTTTTACCTGTGCAGCATGCTTTAGCATTCCGGACAGTGGCAATGAAGTGGATGCTATTGACTTGCTACAGGTAAACTCGTCATATTTCTCTGTGCTTCTCCAACGATTGGTTGTCTTCTTAAATATGATATAAAATTCTGTCAATGTAGTTGCTTTACTTGCTCTGAATCCTATAGCATGATTAGTGCTTTCACTCCTTTGTGACGATAGGATTCCTGCTGAAAAGAAATCTCTACTAAGGGTAGGACACCATTTTTCTTTCAACTCATACACTCTTTGGTACCAAGAGTGTGCTGTCAAGTCATATTTTTGCATCATTGCCTGCCACTTTGCTTTAAATTCTTGTTCTGTCAAACACATCTTTAAGCACTGGTTGAATGCATACTTGAATTCTTTGTCTTTTTTGAGAGCCCCAAATATGGTTATGGAATTTTGTTCCAAATGCCAGATACAAAGTCTATGCCTTGTATTAGGAAGAACCAACATTGAAAATAAAGGGGTCACTTTATGCTATTAAAAGGGTCACTTTATGTAGTTAAAAGGGTAACTTTATGGGAAAAAGAAAAACATTATTGTCAGAGCTTAAAATCTTTAAAATGTCAATATAAATCTTTTACCTGCTCAATTGCATTTGTCATTGCTTGGTTCTGGTCAGTGAATATTGAAGTTGGTCTTCTATTCTCCATAGCTTCAAGAAGGTTTCTAGTAGTCACACAAATGAATCTGTTTTTTCATCCCCAATTAAAGCACATGCAAACATACAATTATGCCAGTTATTATTATGCCAACAAATGGAGCACATATAAGATTGTATCTGTTGGTTCTGTATGTTGTATCAAAGACAAGAAAAACTCCATATATTCTATAGTCTTCTAACATCATTGAATCTCTCCAAAAGATATTGGAAATTCTCCCTTCATTGTCAAACTTCACTCTAAAAAAAAAGTTTGGATCATCTGATTGTTCTTGATTTAAAATGTTCACTAAAGTTTGAGCATCTCCAGCCTCAATTTGTTCCATTCTTATCCTTGAGCAGAAATTCAGGTGATCTACAACACTATGACCTACATTCTGTTCTCCTCCAGCCTCTGTAGCCATGTAATTGTAAGTGTCCATTGTAGTTAGACCTGAAGATTTCATTGTTTTGATTGCTTCAGCTTTTTCCTCGGTCATTTTTCTTTCAGAACGATGCAAATAATGCCACTGTGACCTTGTTAGCTCATGGTTATGCTCAATAACATGAGCCACTACCTCAAACTGTCCTTCTTTATTCACTTTTGCTCTTATGCATGCCTTGCAATTCGATCTTGTAATGGCTACTTGTCTTGGCTTTCTTGTTTTTACATTTACATCCTCTTCATCAACCATTTCAACTAACTTTGTTTTCTTTTGACCTGAATTTCTATTTCCTTCAGCAGACACACATAATTTTTCTCAGTTACTATTTTTGTTTGTTGTTTGAATCTAGTTGTATGTTTTCTTATTAAAAACCCCAATATTGCAGCATGTTTTTCATACAATTCAAAAATTTCTTCAAAAGTTTCTCTTACCACACCAAGAAATGATCCTCTAAGATCTAAACCAAAAGCATCAATTGGATTTGTATATGTTATTTAATACAGACATATCAGATAATAACCAGAGGCATCATATCATTAAAATTGGAGGCAAATAAAGGGTAACATTCGTGTGAAAATAGGGTCACATGAAAAAGGTAACATTTAGGCTTTCAAAGGGTTACTTTTTGCATACAATCTGAATTTTTTGCATACAATCTGAGGGTAACTTTTGTGCATAAATAGGGTCATGTTTATGCATTAAAATGGTAACATTTAGGCATTCAAAGGGTTACTTTTTGCATACAATCTAAATTTTCTGCATAAAATCTGAGGGTAACTTTTGTGCATAAGTAGGGTCACGTTTATGCATTAAAATGGTAACATTTAGGCATTCAAAGGGTTACTTTTTGCATACAATCTAAATTTTCTGCATAAAATCTGAGGGTAACTTTTGTGCATAAATAGGGTCACGTTTATGCATTAAAATGGTAACATTTAGGCATTCAAAGGGTTACTTTTTGCATACAATCTAAATTTTCTGCATACAATACGAGGGTAACATTTGTGCATAAATAGGGTCACTTTTATGCATGAAAAGGGTAACATTTAGGCATTTAAAGGGTTACTTTTTGCATACAATCTGAAAAGTTTATAGAAATTACCTTCAGTTGCATTTGATTTGGTTGGTTGTTCTGAATTTGAATCAATTGATTTGCCAGGAACCACTTGATTTTCTGCATTGTCAATTGCTTCTTCTGCATTTTCAATTGCTTCTTCTGCATTGTTAATTGCTTCTTCTGCATCGTCTCCATTGTTTGGATTGTTGAATATTGGTACGAATTCATCTCCAAAACTCTTAGTTTCTTCTTCTTCTATAATCGATCGATTTAAATCGATTTCAAATTCAGTTTCAATTTGCCTATGTTTTTGTAGCAATTCGTGGATGAGATTGCTACAATTTGTGGTATCGAAAGTCGAATTCTCCATTGATGATTGAATTCTCCAATTTGTGCGTTTTCTCACTTTCTCTCTCCTCAATTAATGATCGAATTCTGCAATTTGTAAGTTTTCTCACTTTCTCTGTCCTTAATTGATGATCGAATTCTTTAATTTGTGCGTTTTCTCACCTTTTTTCTCCTCAATTGATGATCGATTTCTGCAATTTTTGCGTTTTCTCACTTTTTCTCTCCTCAACTGATGATCGAGAGCTGCGTTTTCTCACTTTCTCTCTCCTCCATTGGTGTTCTGCGTTTTTTGATTTTGAGGTATGAAATTCCGCGATTTTGATTATTTTTTTTAAAAAAAAACAAAACTAGTAAATGGTTGGCACGTGCAAACAGCCCGATGTACAGTAAAAATACTGTACACTGGGTGCATGCAAAAGGGATTGTATTAAATAAAAGGTTGAGATTCATTCATTTACAATGGCTACAATTTTATTGTAGCCATTTGAAAACTAAAGATACCTAATTTATGTCACAGTGCCTCAAATTTCTCATCCTTATCTTGCACATCACTCTAAACCAAGACACCAACCCGTGTGCACATCCACTAAACTAAACAAACCTAAACTCTCATTCTAACATATCTTTCAATTCTCTTTCCTCTGTTGGGATGAAAGAAAGATAGATTGGGCGAGGAAGACAAGGGCAAAATTTGATTAATAAAATATAATATTTTTAATACTATATGGTCTTTATCAGCTTATTTAGATTGGACACTTTTATTTTCACATTAGCCAATACATGTTAAAAACGTTAATTTGCTTAATAAACACAACAGGTACACATAGATCGTCATCATAACCTATAATTAAAATATGTACATGGACACAATTTTAAAAAACTCATCTGAGTATGTATAAATTTCCTATAAAACATGTATGCATGACCATGATTATTAGGAAATTTTTGTATTTTAACACCCAAAAAAAGACTGAAAATGATTTTTAAAACCTATATATATATATATATATAAATTTAAAAAGATGATTTTACCACCACTACCAAGCTCGCCATCCATCCTTAGTCGGCACACCATTCTCCCTCGTCGGCCCACCACATCTCCCCACCCTGACATCGTCGTTTTCCCCCTTCCTCAAAACCCCCTCCCATCCTCCAATGCAACCACCACAAAAACCCCTCCTCCACTCCCATAAACCTCGAATCGCTACTCCGCCCCCACTCAAGCGGCTAGGGTTTTCGATGGTGGAGGAGGAGTGTTTGGCATTTTTGGGTGTGGGGTAGGTGTTTTTAAGAGAGTTTCGAGTGGTGGTGCTGCTTGTGGCATGCAAGAATCGTTGGCCGACACTAGATATGGTAACTAGGCTTGTTGCCTGGCTGCTTTGGCCGGCACTTGCTTGCTGGCTAACGTGACTGGACTTGCTTCCTAGCTACGTTGGCTGGCGCAGCAGTGGCTGAGCTTCAGCCTGGCCGCGGCGGCAAGCTGATGTGGTGACTGGGTAGTGTGCTTGGTAGTTGCAACGACAGTAACGTGACTGGGAACAGCCTAGTCACGTAACCCTTTATTTTTTTTTAAAAGTTTTTTAATTAAATTTTTATTTTATACTTAAAGTTTAGTGATAATTATTTAATTTTTGTTTTTTTAACCAATTAACTTGTGACACATGTCACTATGAAAAAAAAAATTAACCTATTCAACTTGTCACCAATAATTGGGATTGAAGAAAGTAAATAGCCTTCAAAATTCGGATTATTCCTGAATATCTTAAGTTGGGATTATTAAAAGAAAATAATACAACAAAATAAAATTTTTATTAATAATTTAGCTGATCATCACTTGGAGTAAAATGCTACAATACTGTGTATGTACTATGTATATGTTTTTATTTATTCCCTCCATTTCGTTTTAGACACATTGTTTAAAAATATGAATACCTAGCTAGGTAGTTTTTGGAGATAAAAAGATAGAAAGAAAGAAAGAAAAATGAAAGCTCATGTGATATGAGAGAGAGAGAGAAATTTTTTATTTACAAATTAAAAAATGATGCATATAATTTGAAAATGATGCATCATATAACCGAAACAAGGAAAGTATGATAATTACACCCTTACAAATTACAATCTCTAGTGCATAAGCTAAGCGAGAGAGTAAAGTTGGTACGCAATTTTGAACACCTAAATTTCCTTTAGAGTTAATTATTGTTAATTTAAGTCTTATTCTTATTTTAGATTTCAATCAAGTTACAATAGGAAAATTGGGGGAAAAATGTAAAATCTGTCACTCAGATTATCAATGTGAGTGATAAAGTTAACTTCTTTCTAAAAAACTCTCACAATCAGAATAAATCAAATGGAGGCGCAGAAGAATGGTTTTGGGGCTCTCAACCCTACAATGATTCTCATTGCAGTATATATATCAGAGTATTTACAATACAGACAAAAAAAAAAAAAAAAAAAAAACCACCAGCCCATATTTACAGCAAAGCACAAAACACCTATACAGCACACCCTACAGGCTACAACTGTACACCAAAACAAAAACAGCTGTACATATTTGCACACCTAATTTCTACACCCCCCCTTCAAGTTGGGCTTGGGACAAACTTACAAGTCCCAACTTGCAGCTTAGAAAATCATGTTGCTGTCCAGATAGAGACTTTGTGAGAATGTCTGCTAGTTGAAGTGTAGATTTAACATGAGATGTAGAGATAAAACCGGCATCTATGTTTTCCCTAATGTAATAGCAATCCAATTTCAGATGCTTGGTCCTTTCATGGTAGGCTTGATTATGTGCAATGTATTCTGCAGATTTATTATCGCAAAACAAAGTGATAGGTTGAGGTATCTCTTCATTAATATCCTCAAGAACTCCTGCTACCCAAGCTAACTCACTTGTAGTCTGAGACATGCTTCTTAATTCAGCTTCACAAGATGACTTTGACACCACCTTTTGCTTCTTTGTTTTCCAAGAGATCAAGGATGATCCCAGAAATACACAAAAACCAGTTAACGATCTTCCGCTATAAGCACAAGTGCCCCAATCTGCATCACTATAGCCAAACACTATGTGATCATTTTGTTTAGGATAGAATAATCCTAAATCTAGTGTTCCTTTCAAATATCTTACAACATGTAATGCAGCCTGCATGTGAGGTTTTCTTGGGCAGCCAACATACTGACTTAGTTGCTGTATAGAGAAAGTCAAATCAGGCCTTGAGAGATTAAGATAAAGTAGCCTGCCAATTAGCCTTCTGTATGACTCGGGATCTTCTAACATCTCTCCCTCATCCTTTGTCAACTTTACTCCCTTAGGGAATGGAAATGTAGTAGTTGTTCCATTTTCCATCCCTACATCCTTCACAATATCCATTGCATATTTCCTCTGATTTATCATAGTTCCCGCATTTCCTCTTGCTACCTCGATTCCCAGGAAATATCTCAAATTCCCAAGGTCTTTTATGGTGAATGCTTCGTGCAAATGCTTCTTCATTTCTGCAATAGACTCCTCATCATCTCCGGTCAAAATTAGATCATCCACATATACTAGGATTATGCATGATCTACCATCTTTCTCTCTGATAAACATTGAGTTATCTCTCTGACATTGCCTGAAATGATGATGTTTCAATAGCTTCTTTAGTTCAATGTTCCACTGTCTAGATGCTTGTTTTAACCCATATAAGCTCTTCTTTAACTTGCATACTTTTCCTTTAGACACTCCCTTGTACCCTTGAGGCACCTTCAAATACACTTCTTCCTCTAAAATTCCATGCAAGAACGCGTTATTAATATCCAATTGATGCATATTCCAATTCTTTGCTGTTGCCAAAGCAATGAGAATTCTCACAGTAGCAAATTTTGCTACAGGAGAAAAAGTGGCTTTGTAGTCTTTTCCGGCAATTTGCTTATCTCCTCTCACAACAAGCCTTGCTTTAAGTCTCTCAATACTCCCATCTGGTCTGAATTTTATTTTGTACACCCACTTTGTATCAATGGGTTTATGCCCAGGAGGTAAGTCCACTACTTCCCAAGTTTCATTTTTCTCAATAGCAGTTAACTCTTCTACCATTGCTTTCACCCATTCTTCTTCTTTTGCAGCCTCTGCATAGGAATATGGCTCCTTTACTTTCATGACATTATTCAAGGAGATTTGATAATCTGTAGTATAATAGTGCAAATTATCCAAATCTGTATGAATAAGATTCGTGCTTGCACTTGTTTCACCGTCCCTTTTGCTCCTCTTTTTAAAGTACTCACTTTCATAATCCTTGAACTTCATAGGAACTCTACTTTCTCTTACTGGCTTTGCATGAATCTCTGAACTTTCTATGTTTTCAGCTTGTATATTCTGAGAAATTTCCTCTAGAACTTCTCCACTCTCAATGTCAATCTCATCTGTCAATTCTACAGGAGCTTGTTCTGATTCTACATCTTTTTCTTGTTGTTTATCTTCTGTACTCTCATTCACCTGAATGTCTTCTTCTATACTTCCAAGTTCCTCACCATGTTTTGTTTCTGGCACTATTTCTACGCTGTGTGGAATCTCATTAACTTCCTTAGCAGATTTCTTAAAAGGGAATATATCTTCTTTAAATATCACATCCCTGGATGTAAATATTCTTCTAGTCTCTATATCTAACAACCTGTATGCCTTTTGTTGAGCGGGATATCCCAAAAACACACATCTTACTGCTTTAGCAGCAAATTTGTCACCTTTTCTATGTGTGTTAGTGGCATAACACAAGCACCCCACCACTCTCAAATGACTATAATTGGGTGTCTTCTTCATAAGCTTCTCATACGGAGTCTTCCAATCAAGAACAGAAGAAGGCAACAAGTTTATTATATGCGTAGCTGCTAACACGCACTCTCCCCACAGGTTATTTGGCATTCCTGCATGAATTTTAATGGCTCTTGCGGTTTCAATCAAGTGCCTATGCTTCCTTTCCACTCTGCCATTTTGTTGCGGCACCCCTGCTACACTTCTCTGGTGACAAATACCTTTTACTGCAAACAACTCTTTACATTCTCCTTGAAGAATTTCAGTTCCATTATCACTTCTCACCACCTTTACAGTGGTATTGAAATGATTTTCAATATATGCTAAAAAATCTCTAATGACTCCTTTAACCTGTTCTTTGCTGCATAGCAAATGTGTCCATGTTGCCCTGGAATGATCGTCTAAGATTGTTAAAAAATAAGATGCCCCTGTGATAGCTTGTGTCCTATAAGGACCCCACAAGTCTATGTGCACTAGATCAAAAATTTTATCCGCAATAGAGCTACTGGGAACAAAAGGCAATTTATGATGTTTGGATAAACAACAAGTGTCACAAAAATATTCTGATAATCCCTTACAATCACAAAAAGACAAATGCTTCATCTTTGAAAGTGAAGTGTGTCCTAATCTCTCATGCATTAATCCAATATTCTTTTCGGAATTACAACTCAAAGCAACCTTATTACAGTTTCCTAATCTCTTATCATCATCGCTAGCCCTCTTTCCTTCTCCATTCAGCTCCAACTTGTATAAACCTCCACTCTCTCTTCCATATCCGAGTGTCTTCCCCTTAAAAGGGTCCTGAAAGAAACATCCACCATCAGTGAACAATACCTTCACATTTCCATCTCTTACCAGCTTACTCACAGAAAGTAAGTTGTGCTTAAATTCTGGCAAATACAGAACATTTTTAAGCACCATATTTTCACTTAGCACTATTGTTCCTATCTGTTTTACCGTTCTCATAGTCCCATCAGGTAATCCTACAGTTACACCTCTACTCAAATCTTTCATATCCTTAAAGAACTCTCTACAACTAGCCATATGGTCAGATGCACCTGAATCTATTATCCAAGATTCTTTCCCAAAAACTTCATAATATGAATATGCATTGAGAGTAGAAAAAATACCTGCAAAGTTGCACATATTTCTTGTCCCTGAGGTACCAGCTCCTTGCTGCTGTTTCTGATTCATTGCCCTTAGAACTTCCTGCACCACTGCACTAACCATCTCAGCATCACCCTTTCCCTTCTTATCTCCTATCCCTTGGTTCTCTGCATCCAAAGGAGTCTCTTGAATTGTTTCTTCTACAGAAGTGCTGACATTTGCTGCATATCTTCCTCCCTTAGCTTCCTTAGGTCTCAACTTAGTGTACCAATCAGGATACCCATGCAACTCGAAGCAATCATCTTGAGTGTGCCCTGTGAATTTGCAATATTCACATCTTTTCTTGCTCTTCTCCTCTTTTCTCTCTCTCCTTTGATAGGTACTATTACCAAATCCGCTCTTCAAATGAGGGTACTTGTTTTGTTGCTTAGACGCCACGAGTGCACTTGCTTCAACTCCCGACTCCATCATCCCAGATATCTCTTTCTGCTTCTCAATTTGTAGAACCATCTGATATGCCTTGTTAACAGTTGGCAAGGGATCCATTCCTATGATATTCTGCTTGAGATTATCATAACCCCTATTTAATCCCATCAAAAAGTCGATCACCTTGTTTTTCTCATCTCTCTCAAGTAGTTTCTTCAACATATTACATGAACACTTGCTCAAGGCACCACAACTACAATCAGGAAATCCCTCAATACTGTTGATTTTATCCCAATATCCCTTAAGTTTTCCATAATATTCAGACACACTCATGTTATTCTGTTCCAGATCACTTAATTCTTTCTTAAGCATATATATTTCTGGTGCATTAGATTGTCCATACATCTCTTCCAGAACATCCCAAAATTCCTTAGCTGAATTCACCAATAACATCTGCTCTGCTATACTTGGTGTTACAGTTGCAGACAACCAGCATCTCAACATATAATCATTTCTCATCCATTTGTTATAATCAACAGATTTAGGGTCTGGTTTAGCAATCTTACCTTCCAAAAAACCCAGTTTGTTCTTAGCTCCAAGAGCCATCCTCACACTTCTACTCCAGTTGTTGTAGTTCTTCCCATTGAAAATGATGCTTCCAAGAGGTGTGTTGAAGTTGTCTGAACTTCCCAGGTAATACGGGTCAGCATATGGAATCACCACGGCCCTTTCATTTTTATCTCCCTCCATGATAAAAATTTATCAAAAATAAAAACTCTATGATGTCTGGAAACCGATCCTGAGATCCTTAAGGAAAAGATCTAATCTTTGATAAAGATTCAATCTTTACCACTATCACAACCTGGTATACTCTGATACCATGTAAAATCTGTCACTCAGATTATCAATGTGAGTGATAAAGTTAACTTCTTTCTAAAAAACTCTCACAATCAGAATAAATCAAATGGAGGCGCAGAAGAATGGTTTTGGGGCTCTCAACCCTACAATGATTCTCATTGCAGTATATATATCAGAGTATTTACAATACAGACAAAAAAAAAAAAAAAAAAAAAACCACCAGCCCATATTTACAGCAAAGCACAAAACACCTATACAGCACACCCTACAGGCTACAACTGTACACCAAAACAAAAACAGCTGTACATATTTGCACACCTAATTTCTACAAAAAAAAGTCAAATATTTAATCAATCAATTTTAACAAAAAATTGAAAAAATCAAGTGATAAAAAATTAATCTTTTGAGTTGGAAAATGTATCTTTTTTGAAAAAAAAGAATTACCAAGATAAATGGATAACATAAAATATTTTTAAAAAATTCTTATTTCATTTTTTTTTTTTTTTACTTTTAGATAGATTAGGGTACAATATTACAAGAAGACAGACGTTCCTAATTTTGTAGTGTATTTTGCCTTAAGAAAATTCAATATTCATTATGATATAAGCGCAAAAAAACCAAGTCACGCAAAAAACTAAAAATTATTTCCTATATTTCAATTCATAAATGATGAAAAATACAATCCCAGCCAGGCCATATATAAAAGGAAAGGAAACAATACAAATGAAAGGAAAAGTCAATCTCAATTCTCAAACAACAAGCAATGAAGGAAAATAAAATAGAATGTGTAACAAAGGCTACACATAGCACACGATAATAATGAGCTCTACAACCGGCCTGAGCTTGTTGAGTGCATTGTAGAGTTAGTAGACATATGATCATATATAGTGTATGATCATACGTATATATGATGGCATTTACAGGCATTGGTAAACATTGGGCGAAACTTGAGCGCAAGTTAGGCCAGTGCCACTGCAGCATTCAAAAATACCAGGGGTACATTCATGTCCACTGTGATCTTCACAAGTGCCCTCTTTGCATTTTTTACCAGATGCAAGTTCGACACAATTTAAGCCAGTGCAACAATCAAAATACCCCGGATAACACTCATGGTCGTGGTGATCCTCACATGTGGTATCATCTTTACATTTGTACACATTGTCCGCAACTTCAACGCAATGCAAGGTTGGATCGGTAGAGCAACATAATGTGTTAGGAGTGGTACATGGATCGTCATATGCTGCTGGACACGCGCCTTCTCCCGTATGAATTTGCACCATCAACACTAATAGCATAAAAATTATGAATTAGTAGTCATCATACAAATAATATTTTCTAACAAACATAATTACGTATTGAATTTATGAATGAAGTGAAGATTGAAATACCTAATGCGAAAGTGGCAATGGTAGCTAGCATGATTCTTTTCGAGGATGCCTTGTTCTCCATTTTTGGTAACTTAACTTTGATTATATTTATCAAAACTGTTTTTTTTTTTTTTTTTTTTTTTTCCTGATGTACTCCAATACTATCCAAGCTAAGGATATAATTCTTGTTTTGTGAGTTTCCTTGATATGTTTCTTGCTATTTATAGGAACTTTCTATTATTATTTTATTCATTTGTTTTGCTCATACAGTCATCCTCAACGAAAAGTTCATACTATGTCGCCACTATGTGTTATACATATTTCTTTATTTTATTTCATTCGCTTATTTCTATAGAATATATATTATACATTTATATTACGGATATACTCTTAATCTAGTCTGTATATATTATTATATCAATACATAAATGTATTTGGTTTTATTTTGTTGACATAAAATGTTGATACAATGATGATATATAATACCACAAATAAATAAATTGGTAGTTGCTTTGACTTTTTTTTTTAATTCGTCATTTAGTCCAAGTCGCAATAAATAAGAAGGATAATGAGCACTTAGGTTCCGTTCACTTCACTTTATATTTTCTGAATTGGAATTATTTTTGTTGAACTGAAATTATTTTCGCTGAATAATTTTTTTTGACTGATGAATAGAAAATAATTTTACTGAATTGATATTATTTTTGCTAAACAAAAATTATTTTTACTGATTCTTTTTAATTAATTTTCTTTTTTAAAGTTATTTAATTTAACTTATTTTTACTAAATTGAAATTATTTCTACTTAATTGAACTCATTTTTACTAAACTAAAATTAATTTTTTACTAATTTAAAAATATTTTTATTTTATATATATTTTTACGGTGAAGTAAACAGCACCTTAATGGACATATATGGTCTTCTCTCTTTGTGTGTACTCCATATAAGGATTTAGGTGATATTTTTCTAAACAAGATTTCATTTGATGCAAAACTAATTGTTGGCACAGACGATATCGGTAATTATTGTGAAGATAACAATTGAATAATATAATTAAAACAAGATTTTGTGAGAAATTAGCCATGAAAAAAAATGTTGTAATAAAATACCTTTTTAATTTTATTTATTTATTTATTTATTTTGAACGAAACTACCTTTTTAATTCGTTATTTAGTCCAAGTTGCAATAAATTAGAAGATAATGAGCACTTAGGTCCCGTTCACTTCACCTTATGTATGAGTAACCTTATTTTTTTTTTTATAAGAGTAACCCTATGTTGTCCATAAAAGTAACTCAAATTCATTACACGAGTGAAATCAAGTAATTTAGAAATAATTAACCTCATTCGTTTATTCGAGTAACCCCTATTTTTTTATTTTAAAAAATGAAAGAATAATTCCATTTTTTTAAAAAAGTAACCCCTTTTTCTCATTTGAGTAACTTACATACCTTAAGGTAATCTCATTTGCTGATCACCATAACCCGCTATTACTTTATTAATTGTCTTATATGTAATTATTTGAAGTGGTCACATCATATGGCTAGTCACATATAAGACTTTGTGCTTATTTTATCATACCAATACCATTACCATTGATGGATTTTGTCAAAATTTTCATCTGTGGGTTCGGGCCTACTTTAGTTTTCGTCAAAATTTTCGTCATGATACTTTAGTTTTGCCGATTTATGCATTTACTTTGACTTAATCAATAACTAAAATGACCTTGAAAATCTTAATAGAGTAATTCATAGAGTATTGTTTTGCACAAATCATAAACGACACTACATATTTTATTATAAAGTATGTTATTTTCTAGGAAATTTTGCATAAAACCATCTTTTATAAGTAACTAGATAAAACTCATGTTATGCACGATGTATTCGTATTGTAAAAGTTTTGTGTAGAACGGAATCACGTGAGTCAGGTCATACAAACAGAAAAAAAAAATTGAGGAAAAAAAAATCTTAATCGTCAGAAATTAGATAATAATAGTCAGATATAAGATTATAATAATTAAATATTAGATTATAAATATCAGATACTATATTATAATTGTCAGATATCAGAAAATAAGTTAAATATATCAGAAATTAGATTATGCTGGTTGATGAGATGCTTCTGGCAACCTCTTTTGGCATATAGTTCTTCCCGACAAGAGTAGTTATAAATCAGTTCGATCACGAATAATGGAAAAGAGAAGAGAATATATGTACAGGTTTATATCAGTGTGCACTGCACGTATCTGGTTTTGCCGATGATAACTCAGTGACATAATACATGAACTTGCAGTGTAACTGCTTTTTACTCATGATAGATTTTCTGTTGATAAAAAATCATCACTAGGATAAAGAATTAAACCACTTTTAGGCTTGAACCTGACCTACCTATCTCGAGTGCACATCCAACCTATTCATAATTCCCCTTGTAACCTCCTTCCTGATCCAGGAAGTGAGATTCGTTTCCGGGGTAGCTACCAAGTATGAATTTTGTTTGTTGTTTTGTTTACTAATACATCGTACATGAAGTCATAAGGCGTGTAGCGCCAGCATTCAGATCTAAGTGCACAAAATCTGTGGTTGTGACAGGGCAAGTTGCCCACAAAATCTGTGGTTGTGGCTGTGGGGTCGTCGGCGCCGGGGATGGGAGGGGGAGGGTGGTCGCCGGCCGCCGACAAGTGGCTAGGTAGTAGCAGTGGGGGGATGGTGTGTGTATTATAAACTGGACTCACATGAAACGGTCTCACGCAAAATCTTCTCATTAATATTTTATAAAATAAATAATTTTTATATTAATGTGATAAAATTTGTTGTTTTTGTACTTCTGTCGTTATTTTTTACTTGATCTGTTTATTTTATCACGCTTACTGATGTACATTTTTACCCATTAATAACTTTATTTCTCTATAAGTATAAATTATAAAAGTTGTAAATTGTGATAATGCTTATTGATGAGACATTTCCAATAAGATCTCACATGAATATGTTTTTCCTTATATAATATTCACAAAATACTCTCAAACAAAGAGCGGTGAATAGTGTAAAAGTCAAAGCGGATCAAGTAAAAAAAAACGGAGGAAGTATGTTGTACGTAGTATATCATCATTTAATAAATTGTAAATTTCCTCTCATTCGTCATATATTTAGATAAATTTCCTAATTTATAAAAATTATATATTATATTTAATAAATTTAAATGTTAAAATCTCATTCGCTAATTTTTTTTATGTAGCATTTAAATTATTTAATTATAATAGAATTTACAAATCTCTTATTTGATTGATTTATAATCCTACATGCGCGTTAAGAAAATTTTATTCTACGTGGCTCTCTAAAACACGGGAAAAAACTCTCCTTATATACTAGTTTTGTGCCCGGGCGATGCCTAGGTGTGGTTGATAAGAATTTATTTATTTCACACCAATAAGATTTTATTAGGATAAACTTTTTGTCTTTTAATAATGTTAAACACAAATTTTCGTATGCGGCAGGTTGTACCATGCGGCATACTTAAATTATGGGGTTGTTCGTCGTCGTCTTCTTAGGCGCCATTGGAGTAGCATCGAAGGAGATTTATTAAAGAAGATGAAGAAAAGGATTACTTATAATATGGGTTAATTGTAGAGGAGATACTGATAGTATTGGTAACTTGAAGATAGGAGAAATTTATATATAATTTGGGTAACTTGAAATTAGGGGTTACTTTTGTTAAAAAAAAAAAAAAACAAAAAAAAAACACAAAAAAAAAAAAACAAAAAAACTAGGGGTTACTTATAATATGGGTTACTTGTTTTTGTATTCTATTTTGGGTATAAGGGGTTACTTGAAATTAAAGGTTATTTATAATATGGGATACTTGAAATTAGGAGTTACTTTAAGTTTTCAGGGGTTACTTAATTAAGTTTTCAGTACTTAGGGGTTACAATATTACATATATAAGCATTGAGGGGTTACTTAAGTTTTCATTTTTAAATTTTAAGGTGTTACATCTGTTTTCAATTTTCAATTTTAAGGGGTTATTACTTAAGTTTTGGGTACTTAGAGGTTACTCAAATTTTTAGGGTTTACTTAAGTTTTGTGGGGTTACTTAAGGTTTTTTAAGGGATTACTTAAGTTTTAGTTTTAAGTTTTAAGGGGTTACAACAGTTTTCAGTTTTAAGAGGTTACTTAAGTTTCCCGGGGTTACTCAGTTTTCAGTTTTAAGGGGTTACTTAAGTTTTGTGGGATTACTTAAGTTTTTTAAGGGGTTACTTAAATTTTCAGAAATTACTTACGTTTAGTGGGGGTTACTTAAGTTTTTAGTTTTAAGTTTTAAGGGGTTACTCAAATTTTCAGGGGTTACTTAAGTTTTGGGTACTTAGGGGTTACTTAAGTTTTGTGGGGTTACTTAAGTTTTTTTTAAGGGGTTACTTAGTTTTTAGTTTTAAATTTTAAGGGAGTACTTAAGTTTTCAATTTTAAGGGGGTACTTAATTTTTCAATTTTAAGGGGTTACTTAAGTTCAATTTTAAGGGGTTACTTAAGTTTTCGATTTTAAGGGGTTACTTAAATTTTCTGGGGTTACTTAAGTTCAGTTGTAAGGGGTTACTTAAGATTTTTTAAGGGGTTATTTTTTTTCAATTTTCAGGGGTTACTTAAGTTTTTAATTTTCAAAGGTTAGTCCTATTTCTTCGATCTCCATTGATTCTTGTGAATCTGGTAAGTTTTATGATTTTTCTGCCATATTAATCGAGTTGAAGTTTCTGGAAAAAAAAAACCGATCGATATAAGGTCGAATTATTAGAGTTGTAATTTCTAGAAAAATAAAAAAAAGTCAAACGATATTAGATCGAAAAAATCGAGTTGAAATTTGGTGATTGTTTTCTCAAATTAATCGCCGTGTCAATATGTGTATTCTGGGTTTTTAAGGTTTAGGGATCGTCATATGCTGCTGGACACGCGCCTTCTCCCGTATGAATTTGCACCATCAACAATAATAGCATAAAAATTATGAATTAGTAGTCATCATACAAATAATATTTTCTAACAAACACAATTACGTATTGAATTTATGAATGAAGTGAAGATTGAAATACCTAATGCGAAAGTGGCAATGGTAGGGAATATTTCAAGCATCCCACACTTGATCCCCACTGTGATCATACACTTTAGCATGGTGGCCTCCAAACGGAAGGAAGCTAGAGCAAAAGAGTCGCCAACAAGTTTTAGGAACTTGTAAACCATTCACGGGGTGAAGGTTACACCCCTTCACGATCCATGAGATCGCTAACTCTATAGTGGTCTAGAACCATGACTGGATATCGGGGATGAATAAGGTACAAATCCAACCTAAAAGAGATTGAACCTGCCCTAAAAATAGGCCTCTACTTTATTCTTCTCATATTCATGTGCGCTTTCTGACTAACATACAATCATTAGTTTAACCCTAAACCTGTTTAATCTATGTTGGTTGAGTATTAATGCACAAACAAAACTTTTATTGGCGATCACTTGAATTATAATCATATTAGCCTAAACAAGATTGTTAATTATCTTATTAAGCGTGATTACAAGTACAAATTCCCTTTAAACCTGCAAGAGAGGGCGTGATCAAGCAATAATAATAATATATAATATCAAGCAACAATATATATTGATACAACAAATCATCATCATAATAATATCAATCTCATCAAAGCATAATAATATTAGCAAGATCCTAGGCATGATACTAACAAGATTAATAACAAATCCTAGCATGTCACTAAACATTAAAGATCAAAGCTTTAGCCCTAACATGATACTAACATGATAGAAGAAAGTAGGAAGCAACCTAAGCATAATACTAGAAAGCAATAAAAGCATCCTAACATGATACTAGGAATTAATATAATCTAAGCATGATTTCTATTTCAAAAGAATAATTAAGAAATTAAATTACTTACTTTGTTGCCTTGTATCTCTTTCTAATAACAAAACACACACGTTAGTAACTTCAAGGAAAATATTAAATCAAACAATTAATTTAAATAATTGAAATAGGGATTTGGGACCAAACCCTTAGAAATTATCAACCTTTCACATCTAGGGCGAAGGCAACTTCGAGCTCGGCTAGGTGTGTCTAGAACTCGTGAACGTGGTATTTTTATTTGAAAAGGGGAGACTTAGAAAGAGGGAGAAAGAATAAGCTTCTAGCTTGAGAGAGAGAAGAGCATAGAATTAGGCGATTGTGAAAAATGGGGAAATACGACCCTATTTACAGAGAAAATAGCCCGGAAACGATCAGAAAAAGACCGAATCCTATTAAGAGTAAAACTGCCCCTGTCATAGAGCGGCAGGATCCAGCGCGACGCGACAACCTAGTCACTGTGCGACAGACTTGTCGTGGCGCGCCAGCTTTGTCGTTTCGCGTTGATTCATGCGTTTTCTAAAAATTCGTATGGAATCCTTAATCTAATTAAATTCGATTAATAACGTTCGTACTTATCTTTGAAAATCAGATTTAATCTCTTTAAAACACTTTGTTTTAGTCCAAATAGAATTCTTTATTTTTCTAAAAACATAATTGTTAATCCTAATCCTATTAGAATTCAAAACAACCTTATAGAGTATTCTAGAAGATTAAAATCAATCCTAATAACTTTAGGAATATTAATTAATGGGCCTCCACTAGATCATTGGGCCATAAAACCATTTCAAGCCCAATTTAGTATTTTGGCCATAACTTCCTCATTATTCATCGGAATTGGGCTTATAATATATCGTTGGAAAGCTCTTTTCGATCCTAATCAAACTATACCATTATCGGACCTTTATCATGGACCAAAATAAATTAGACGGGACATATTCATAAATAGAGTAAATTTTTGAAAACAAAAAGAAGAGTTATTTTTATTAAAACAACCGCATCACAAGACTTTTCACACTTTCACTTCGTTCGATAATCAATAACGCGAAAGGTATTCATCACTAGGTTTAGTTTTTGGGGAGACACAATTAGGTGCCTACAGTCCCGTAATAAATTTAGTGGTTTTTTGTGTTTTTCCTTGATTTTGTTCTTGATTTCTGCGCTATTTTGCGTGATTTCTCTGTGAAAATTCGCGATAAAGGATGATCTATTTAAGGAGTGGGAAAAATTCAAGTTGGCGGATGATGAAATTGCTATTATTGGTGAGACAGAGGAAACTGATACGGGTTAGGTTCTGATGATCACTTGAACTTGGCGTTGGTAGGCAAACTTTTGACGGTGAAAACCTTTAGTGTTGAAGCTATGAAGCATACCTTATCTACGGTATGGCGGTTACACGATAATCTGGTAATTAATTCGGTTGGTATAAATCTTTTTGTGTTTCAATTTCTTAAAGAGGAAGACAGAGAAAGAATCATCAATGGTAGTCTGTGGTTCTTTGATGGCAGGCTGCTCTGTTTGAAGGAAATTAAGGGTAGGGATCAGCCTTTGGAGGTAACGTTTGATTGTTCCCCAATGTGGGTACGATTTCTCGATGTTCCATTTAATAAGAGGAATTCATCAATGATGTATGATATTGGTGAATCTCTAGGTGGCTTCTTGGAGTTTGATGATTCAAACCCTATGGGGTAGGGTGAGTTCATGCGTATAAAGGTAAAGATTGATATCCATAAGCCACCGAGGAGAGGGTTATTCATATCGATTAGGGATTCGAAGCGAAAATGGATTGACATAAAGTATGAGAGGCTAGGGGAGTTTTGATTTTTTTGTGGGAGGTTGAATCATACTGACAAAGATTGTCCTACAAAAGATGATGATAAGGAAGAGGGCGGTGAGATTGTTTATCAATATGGAGCTTGGTTGCGTGCTTCTCCGATGAAGCAACAACAAAAATCCTATACTATGCGTGAGAAGGAAAGGTTATGGTCTGAAAATCTAGAGACCGTTTGTAGGGGTGGAGGCTCAAAAGGTGCTACTCTAAAACAAATTAAGCTCGGTCTTGTGGGGGAAGCTCGAAAACTGATCTTCATGCGTGAGAAAGAGGCAGATGGTCAAGTAATCCCAAAAGCTAGAGAAGCTACTCTGGTTTTAGTGTACGATGAGTAGGGTATGAGAAAGGTGTTGCGCCTGAAAAGTGTTACTGAAGGGGTGGTTCAAAAATCTGTTGAAAATATTATAGGGGTTGGGGATCAAGTTTTGTTAGATGATGATGAGGGTAGAAAGAAGGAAGGGAATGTTTCTGGTAGAGTGGGGTTCAATGTGGGGGGGGGGAATGATAATGTTGGCAATATTGATGGTGGGGACATGGAGGTTCCTTAAAATAATGATAATGTGGGGAATAGGGATGTAGTAGGGAAGGGGGCTATGATGGGGGATGTAGGCGTATGTGGGGATCAACAAATTAAGGTGAGTGGTGGTAGAACTAGTAATAAAAAGTGGAAGAGAATGGAGGAAGAATATGGGGGTTGTCTTGAGTTGGCGGGGTCTGGGAGTGTGGGAGAGGCTGCTTACATAATAAAAAAAGGAGTAGTATGGGGGTGATGGGGGAGGGTGTTGTGGAGAAGAGGAGGAAAACCGAGGGTATTACTATTGTCGGGGACAGTCAAATCCAAGTAGAGGGAATTGGTGTTGCCCACTCCCTCGAATAACAATGAAAATATTGAGCTACAACGTCCAAGGGATTGGCAACCCTTGGGCGGAGAGGACTCTCCGGGACTTATGTTGGAGAGAGAAGCCGGATGTGGTGTTCTTAATGGAGACTATGATAGATGATAGTAGACTAGAGAAAATTAAAAGGAGGTGTGGTTTTGATAATGGTTTTTGAATTAGTAGTACTAGTAGATCCGGTGGTATGGGTTTTTGGTGGGGGGGTGTTATTAATACTATTTCCTATTCCACTCATCATTTTGCGATAGATGTTTGTAAGCCGGATGGTGTGCCATGGTGGAAAGCTATTGGTGTGTATGGTTGGCCAGAGACGGAAAATAAGCATAAGACTTGGGAGATGATGAGAAATCTCAAGGTTGAATGTGGTTTTCCGTGCATCATGTTTGGGGATTTTAATGAGATTGTGAGTATGAAAGAGAAGGATGAGGGAGTGGCTAGAAGGGAGTCCCTAATGGATGCTTTTCGCGGAGCTATTGATGATTGTGGTTTTAGGGACTTGGGGTATAGTGGTAGTATCTTTACATGGAAAAGGGGGAAGACAATGGAAACAACGGTGAGGGAAAGGCTTGATCGGTTCTTAGGGGATGATAGTTGGTGTGAACTATTCCCGAATTATTTTGTGAAACATCTTGTTAGAGAAGAATCGGATCACTCTCCTATTTTACTGGATAATTTGAATTATTTCGAGGAAAGGGAAATTATTTCGGTTTGAGAGTACGTGGCTTGCCAAAGATGATTTTGAAAATGTTGTGTCAGAGGCATGGAAGAATAGCTCGGGTTTATCTCTTCATATGCGAATTGCTCTTTGTGCCGAAGATTTGAAGAAGTGGGCTGCTAAGGCTTTTGGGAATACGAAGAAAAAGCTACAGAAGCTCGAGGGTGAGTTACACATGGCTCAGGGATGTGCGGTTGATGCTGTTATGTTGGCTACTTGTAATAGGTTATCGACCGAAATTGGTGAGCTTAGAAGACTTGAGGAGTCTGGTATGCTTGGGCCCGGGCAAATGAAATGCGAGATGGCGACAAAAACACAACATATTTTCATAAGAAAGCAAGTTTTTAGGTGTTACATATGTTTTAAATTTTCAGTTTTAAGGGGTTATTACTTAAGTTTTGGGTACTTAGGGGGTACTCAAATTTTCAGGGTTTGCTTAAGTTTTGTGGGGTTACTTAAGTTTTTTTAAGGGGTTACTTAAGTTTTAGTTTTAAGTTTTAAAGGGTTACGTCTGTTTTCAGTTTTAAGAGGTTACTTAAGTTTCGTGGGGTTACTCAGTTTTCAGTTTTAAGGGGTTACTTAAGTTTTGTGGGATGACTTAAGTTTTTTAAGGGGTTACTTAAATTTTCAGAAATTACTTACGTTTAGTGGGGTTACTTAAGTTTTTAGTTTTAAGTTTTAAGGGGTTACTCAAATTTTCAAGGGTTACTTAAGTTTTGGATACTTAGGGATTACTTAAGTTTTGTGGGGTTACTTAAGTTTTTTTTAAGGGGTTACTTAGTTTTTAGTTTTAAATTTTAAGGGGTTACTTAAGTTTTCAATTTTAAGGGGTTACTTAAGTTTTCGATTTTAAGGGGTTACTTAAATTTTCTGGGGTTACTTTAGTTCAGTTGTAAGGGGTTACTTAAGATTTTTTAAGGGGTTATTTAAGTTTTCAATTTTCAGGGGTAGTGTCACAAATAGTGGAGATGGCGAAGCAAGGTCAACTTCGACGGTCCCTCAAGGTAAAGAAGAGATTGTCTATAGCGGCGACGTACTGCCGTGGCGACGTACGACCACACCTGGAAATGACGACATACAGTTATTTTCGACGATGTTCCCGAAATACTGTGGAGGATTGTTACCAAGAATATTGAAGACGACGACATATGGTTATCTTCAACGATGGCGTTCACGAGGCACTGTGGGTGTTGTCACAAACAACATATGAAGCAACAGCAAACGGTTACTCCAGAGACGTGTGCTCGACGGTGCAAGATACGCGTTTCTTACCTCTTTTATCTGTTTTAACTAATGATTAGTTTGCAGGTATCGGCGTTATAAGAATGATTTGGAATCGCAAAACGTTTTGAATCATTCTCCGTCCCTATCGATACTTTGACTCTCGTTTTTTGAAACTTAAGTTTCTCCAAACTCAGTCAAAGTGGGGGCTTCTGTAGACACCCATTTGTGTCTCCCCAAAACCAAACCCAGTGATGAATGCCTTTCACGTTGTGTTATTATCGAATTAGGTGAAAGTGGTTTGAAAGTCGAGTGATGCGGTTTAGTTTTAATAAAAAAAATTTCTCTCTGTTTTTGAAAATGATTTTATTGGAAAATAGCCGAACCAGTTTACGTTTGGTCCATGATAAAGGTCCAATAATAGTGTAGTTGGATGGGGCTTGAAAAGATCTTTCCAACGATATATTATAAGATCGATTCCGATGAATATTGAGGAAGTTATGGCCAAAATACTAAATTGGGCCTGGTTAATTATTTTAAATGCGGTCCAATGATCTAGAGGAGGGCCTAATGATAATTATTATTCCTAAAACTATTAGGATTAATTATAGTTTTCTAGAAGTTTCTAGAAGGTTCCTTTTAATTCTAATATTGTTAGATTTAATAATTAATTATTTTTAATAGATTTTTATTTGGAATAAAATATCGTTTTGTTATCTTAAAAATATATTTTATCTTCTGTACGGATTCCGTAGATCAAGTTGATTAAAGATCGGATTCCGCGTGAAGAAAAACACGCTAATACAGGCTGTCGCCAAACGACAAGTCTGTCGCCGCGCGACGGACCCTGTCGCGTCGCGACAGAGTTAATTCCTGGCGACAGCGTGGAGTTTTATTCCTTATCAAATTCTATGTTTTTCCGGATTATTTTCATTATAAATAGCGTCCGAATCCCTGTTTTCAGAAATCATTCACAATTATCAATTCACATTCAATTATTCCTTATTTCTTGTTTTTTATTCTCTCAAGAATTACTGAATTCTTTTCTTTCTCTCTCTTTCTAAACTAGCTTTTTTACAAAACACAATATTCCGCATTCACAAGATTTAGAGTCTCTTAGCCAAGTTCGAAGTTGCCTTCGCCCTAGACGTGAAAGGTTGATAATTTCTAAGGGTTTGGTCCAAAACTAGTCTAAACTTTATTTAATTTGATTATAATTTAATTCTTTAATTATTCTTTATTATTTTCATTGAAGTTACTAACTTGTGTATTTTGTTATTAGAAAGAGGTACGAGGCTTCAAAGTATGTAATCTTATTACTCTCTTTCAATGTAGAAAGCATGTTTATTATTGTTTTATGCTTTCTAGTATCACGTTAGGATGTTTTTATGCTTTCTAGTATCATGTTTAGGATGCCTTTACTCTTTCTAATATCATGTTAGTACCATGTTAGGTTTGAAGCTTTGATCTTTATTGCTTAGTGACATGCTAGGGATTGGTTATTAACCTTGTTAGTATCATGCCTAGGATCTTGCTATTATTATCAAGCTTTATTATGCCTTATCATGCTATTATCATTATTGTTTATTGATTTATTATTATGTTGCTTGATTTATATTTTATTGTTATTGCTTGATCACGTCTTTTATGATTGTTAAAGGGAATTTGTACTTGAAATCACGCTTAATAAGATAATTAATAATTTGGTTTAGGCTAATGTGATTTTAATTCAAGTGATCGCCGATAATAGTATTATTTGTGCATTAATTTCAACCAACATAGATTAAACAGGGTAGGTTTAATATAATGTTTGTATGTTATTCGAAAAGCGCGCATGAATACGAGCAGAACAAAGTAGAGGCCTATTTTATAGGGCGGGTCCTTTCTTTTGTAGATTGGATTCGTACCCTCATCCCCGGACCCTATTTGGTTCAAGACCTTATGGAGTAGTTGATGGTCCTTTTGGATTGTCTTTTGGGTTTACAAGTTCCTAAAACTTGTTGGCGACTCTTTTTGCTCTTTTTCTTTCCCTTTGGAACGCCACCGTACTTTAGTGTATGATCACAGTGGGGTTCAAGTTTGGGGTTATCGTAATGCTTGAAATATTCCCTACAGTTTTTGGCGACTCCACTGGGGAGGATTTCTATTTATATTCCTGAAATTTATTTAATTTTGGCAATTATTTAGAATGAGCGGATGAGACTCGAAAAATTCTAAGTATTTCATGTGCGTGATTTGATTAACATTATTGTCATATGCATTAAAAGGTCCTCATGGGATCACCCCATGAGTCAATCCATAGGAATTTTACACGTAGGAAATTTGAGAAATATCTTTCATGACTAGAATCGAAAAGATGATGCGAAATCTGGTAAATTCGAAGAACACAGAAACTTGCCAAGGCATGTAGGAACTAGCGTCTAGAAAACAGGGCTTGTCGCCCGTAAAAAGTTTATGTCGCCTGGCGACAGAAGCTTTTTTGCGGCGACAGTCCCTGTAGTCTGGCGCCATGTTCTTCCAATACCGAGCCAGGGGTCTGCCTTCTTGCTTTGACCATTTCTAGCATTGTTGGCTTGATTTTTCTTATTGATTGAGTCATTTTCTCACTTTTCTGAACCCATATGTGTTCTACATATGGAAATAACCCTCTGGGGGTTCCTGCTTCACCTGCCCAATGGAATATTCCACTATCATGTGCAAAGTTCAGATTTGGGTACGTGTAATGTTTGTGAATCCACCAAACCATGGAGTCGAGTTCGATTTCATCACGCACTCGCGGAATCCTGTCCATTCGCTCCAACCCTCCCGGTAGGCTTGTGTGCAATGCATATGGATTCTTAACCATGGACCTTTTTGACTTAACCCATATCCTCGAACTTTAGAGAACTAGAGCCATGGTTAGGTTGCAAACTCATCTTGTGACTATGTGAACTACTTGTGCACCCTTGCTTGTATTTATTATATATGTGCTAACCGTTTGTTTGACTTGTGATTAAGACTAAATAAATTGACTAATGACTAAAAGGACTTTGTCTAATTAATTAATTAATTTTGAATTAATTAAAGGCTAATAAATTAATCAATTCGACTTAATATGACTTTAGGCATGTCCATTTAGAGTAAAATTACTGGAAATAGTCCAGATTAATGTTCCAGCAATGGCGCAGGAATTTGGACTGTGGCGCTGCAGTTTAGCGTCTGTCGCGTGGCGACAGGCTCTAAACCGTGGCGACAGTCCTGTTGTTTTAGCGACAGTCCTGTTGTTTTAGCGACAGTCCAGTTTTCTTGCTCGAGTCACCACGACGAGTCCAATTAACAGTCTACTAATCGGATTAATCAGTTTGTTAATGGTTCAAAACATGTTTAAGTCTTTAATTGAGTTTAGGCACTTAAAGTCCCATGGTCATACACTAGTAGTCAAAGCATGTCACTCACATACACATAAAGCACACACATAACATGTTTGTCACATTATGACCATGTCTAGAGAGTCTTGAATGCGTGTTTTCCGTCATTTTTTTTAGGGGGGTAAGTCGGATATTAATCCTCCAATTTTTAAATTCCCTTAAAATATATATACCCCATTTTTTCACTTTTTCTTTTAAATCTTTTGAACATAAAGTCAAGTCAATTAGAGTCGAGTATTAAAACAAATATGGTTTAAATTACAGCGCGTGGTCAAGAAAGGAAGGGCGTTTAATCAAGGACAACACTTTTGTTCAAGTCTTACTTTTTAACAAACCAGTCGGTAGGAAAAGGAAAGCTAAGAAGGCAATGGCTAGTCAAGAAGAACTTAATGAAGTCAAGGGACAGGTAGCCAACTTGGCTGAAATGCTGTAAAACCTATCGTTGCAAATAAGTAATCCTGAAAAACAAAATCAAATGGACCTAATCCAGGAAAGCTTGGGCAAATTGTCCAGCGACTTTAGATTTCAAGAGATTAGCTCCCAAGGGGTCTCGGTGGATAAGGACCTTCTCCCACAAAAGTTCAATCCCAATGATATCCCTAAGTTCAAGGCTATGGACAATCCTTATTTTCATTTAAGAGCTTTTGAAACTGTAATGAGTATTAAGGGGATAGATAGAAAAGCATTTCATTCTGTATTTTCATTATCCTTAGAAGCTGTATGTCAACAGTGGTACTTTTCACTTGATAAAGAAAAAACCTCTAGTTGGGAATCTATTGTGAGCGCTTTCATTGAAAGGTATAAATGCAATATACAAATTGAAACTGATCATAGAGAATTAGAAATGCTAAAAGAAAAAGAAAATGAAGGTTTCACCTCCTTCTTTAATAAATGGAGGGAAACTACTGCAAAAATGGTTGAAGTGCCTAGTGAAAAGGAATCCGTTAGGATGTTCATTAAGAACCTCCAATAAAAATACTCTAAGCACCTTAAGTACCAAAGCAACTTAAACACTTTCAAAGCTGTATATGATATTGGAATTAATATTGAAGATGACCTTGCTAAACAAAAAGTTGCTAATAACAACTCAAGTAGTGGCTGGAAAAATAAGAAGAACGACAATCCTTCTTCATCCAAATCTACCCACTCAAATAATGTTAGCACTTTTCCTCTAAATGAAGTTTTGGCAATGAATAATAATCAAGGACAAAATAAACCATTTAGAAAGAATTATACTCCTATTGGCATGAGTTATGACACCGCATTTGATCGCTTACATGCAAAAGGTCTTATAACTCCTATTGGACCATTTGGGGACCCACCTGTCGAAAGGAGAACGGCTAGCTGGAACCCAAATGCACATTGCAAATATCACCAAGGTAGAGGTCATCCTACAGAAAATTGTTGGAGACTAAAGGAAGCCATTCAAGACTTGATCGATAGTAACAAGCTCCCATTGCCTCCTGCAAGTAAGAAACCAAGTATCAATACCGCACCGCTGTCGGATTCCTTAGCTATTTCCGACGAAGAAAACCAAGAGGATCCATCTAGCCTCATAGAGCCTATCAAGACCATTGAAGAAGAAATCTTCGAAGATGCTCTCGAATTCCATGGCCAGGAACCTGCAACCAAGCAAGAAGTAGTGGCATTGACATTAATATTGACAGAATTGAAAAAGTTGATCTCACAAACCTTTGAGGCTATAAAAGAGAAAAATGAGTTACTTAAAAATAGACCCCCACCTAAACAAAAGAAACCTTTTTCTCTCCAAGTAATTGACACTCCCAAAAAGAATAATAGAAAGTATACTCCAATTGGGACGTCATACACAAACATGTTCAAAATGCTCTTCGAGAATGGTAAAGTTCAACCTCTCGAACCAAGACCATTTGAATCACTGAAAAGAATAGACAAATATTATTGTTCATATCATCAATCAGGGGGACATATAATAGAACAATGCTTCAAGTTTAAGGACTTGGTTCAACGTTTGATTGATGAGAAGAAATTAGTTCAACTTCCACAAGATGCCATGATTAATGGAGTATGGGACAGTGACGATGAAGATGTTTACCTTAAAGACATTGAAGAAACTCCTTTATCAACAATATACCCAGTAAGTGACATTTGGGACGAGGAAGATTCACCCATAGATGTCCTCACTAGGTCCGGGAGAATACAGCCTCCCATTTCAACACAACCTATACCTTCTATTCAGCAAATTCCCGTGCCTATTATAGAAGACAACGATGTTGTAAAACAGTTAAAAAAGACTAAAGTGGAAATGAATGTATGGAAACTTTTAGCCACATCTCGGGAACATAGAGTTGCAGTCATGGATGCGCTGGCTAAAGTAGGCATAGATTCGGACACTACTCCTGAGGGACTCGCTAACTTCCTCACGAGTGACCTCCCAAGTCCAATCAATTTAGTCACTTTTTCGGATAAGGATCTACCACCGGAAGGTGACAAACACAATAAAGCTCTAAACCTCACAGTCATATGCAAAAGAATCAATGTCCCCATGACTCTTGTGGATAACGGTTCAGCAATTAATGTGTGCCCACTCAGAACCGCAAGGATGTTGGGAATAAGAGATGAGGAATTATCCCCATCAACTCAAGGCATAAGAGCTTATGATAACTCACGTCGTCAAGCACTAGGGACAATTACCATGAATATAACGGCAGGTGCAATTGAGCATGCCACTACATTTCAAGTAGTAGATATCAAAGCATCTTTTAACTTGCTATTGGGACGCCCTTGGCTTCATGATTTAAAGGCCGTCCCTTCATCTCTTCATCAACAAGTAAAGGCCATAGTTGGAGGCATTCCAATTACCATTGATGCTTCATCTATGAGAATCAAAACAGTAGAAAATCCACTAATTAATGTGGAACATGATGAAAATGATGAAGATTTGTGGGGCTTTAGCGAAGAGGTCTCCTTAATAAAGGAAGATGAAAGGACCCCTCTTCATTACGACCTCCACTCAAACATGACAACGAATGCTATCCTAAGAAAGCAAGGACATTTTCCTGGAATGACTCTAGGAAAGAAGAAAGGAATAGCTAAACACATGGGCTTACCTGGCCTCCCTGAACTGGATACTTTCGGACTTGGTTTTGAACCAACTCGCGAAGACCTTAAGCGGGCCCAGGAAAAATCAAGAGCACGAAGAAATGCCCGCACGCAAAAAAGGGAGATACCCATGGATCAATATCCTCTCACTTTAAATGGACAATTTATAAGAGAAGGAGAGGACTATCCTTGTCATGAATTCCCCGAACCCTTCGTTGTAAATGGTATAAGACAACCTGGGTTCGAAATCTTTCTGGATTGTTGCTTCCTAGACGGGATCCCAGCTCCAATTTATAAGGAGAAAGCACCTCCTTATTTCGACTTTAATGTCATGGGACTCCTCTTTGGAAGGGAAAAGAATGAATCAAGATACACGGAGGATGATTCTTCACTTATCCAAGCAGTTCTCCAAAGTGAAAGTTTTGACCCCTCCGAATTTATCACTCCAATAAAAGATCAAGAGCGTGGATGGCGCAAGACGATGAAGGTAACCACTACAAATGGAAAGAAGATTTCAATGACTACAGGACAAGGACCAATGTTCGAAGAATCGTCTGAGTCAGAGTCTGAGTTAGAGTCTTCCCCTATCGAGTCTTCTAAGTCTTTAGTTGTAGCACCCTTATCTTCTATTTCTACTCCTAGGATAGTTAGCAATCAAGTCCCGACGGACATTTCTTTATTTGATGTAATGATTTCTGAATTTAATAATATGTCTTCTTCCTCGTATTCTTCTTGTTCTTCTTTATCTAAAGATGACGAGCATTGCTTAACTAATGATGAAAATGATAAAGAAATAATTAAAGCAATGGAAACACTTGAAAATAAGACACCGATAATTGAGGATACAGAAACGGTTGATATCTCAAAAGATCCAACCATTAAAAGAGAAGTTAAAATCGGGCTAACACTAAACAAAGAAGAAAGAACCGATTTAATTAATCTACTTAAAGAATTTATCGATGTATTCGCTTGGTCATACGAAGATATGCCAGGCATTAATAGAGAAATAGCTCAACACACAATACCATTAATTCCAGGAATGAAACCTGTAAAACAAAAGTTACGTCGAATGAAACCCGACGTGGCTCTTAAAATAAAAGAAGAAGTACAAAAACAAATAACTGCAGGTTTTATCAGGGTATCCAAATACCCCGAATGGGTCGCCAATGTTGTCCCGATTCCGAAAAAAGATGGTAGAGTTCGAATGTGTGTCGACTATCGAGATTTAAATAAGGCAAGTCCAAAGGACGACTTCCCTTTACCACACATCGATATTTTGGTAGATAACACAGCAAATCATGTACTTCTCTCATTTATGGACGGGTACGCAGGATACAATCAAATCCTCATGGCCGAAGAGGATATGGAAAAGACAACATTCATAACACCTTGGGGTACTTATTGCTACACGGTAATGCCATTCGGGTTAAAAAACGCGGGTGCTACTTACCAACGAGCAGCAACTGCCCTACTCCATGATATGATGCATAAAGAAGTGGAGGTCTATGTGGATGACATGATTGTAAAATCAAAAGACCGCCAAGGACACCCAATAGCCTTTAAAAAGTTCTTTGAAAGACTAAGAAAATACAACATGAGATTAAACCCCTCCAAATGTGCTTTTGGAGTTACCTCAGGGAAACTCTTGGGATATGTCATAAGCTCTAGAGGAATAGAGATAGATCCCACCAAAATTAAAGCAATCATGTCCAGGCCACCGCCCAAAACCGTAAAGCAAATTCGGGGATTTATTGGCCGGTTGCAATACATAAGTAGGTTCATATCCAAGCTGACCATGATATGCGAACCAATATTCAAGAAGCTTAAGAAAAATGTACCAATCATATGGGACGATGAGTGTCAAAAAGCCTTTGAAAAGATCAAAGCCTATCTCTCGAATCCTCCCGTATTAGCTCTAGCACTCCCTGGAATACCCTTAAGACTATACTTAACCGTCACAAAGGAAACAATGGGAGCTATGCTTGCACAAGAGGTAGAAAGCAAAGAAAATGCTATTTATTACCTAAGTAAGAAGATGCTCGAGTATGAAACACGCTACACACCATTGGAAAAGCTGTGCCTCGCGCTGGTGTGGGCCACAACTAAATTAAGACATTACATGCTCGTACATACCGTTTACGTAGTCTCACGAATGGACCCAGTAATCCATGAAGGTATATGTGGAACACATGTTAATGGCAAAATGCTAGTCCAAAAGATAATGCGAGAAGGATATTACTGGACTACCATGAATAGAGATTGTCATCAATATGTAAAAAGATGCCCAAAATGTCAAATTTACGCAAACTTGCAACATATCCCACCTTCTCTTCTCTACACCTACACCTCACCATGGCCTTTCTCTACATGGGGAATAGACATAATCGGAAAGATTACACCTCTCGGAACAGGAGGTCACGAATACATCTTAGTTGCAATAGATTACTTCACAAAGTGGGTGGAAGCACAATCATATGCCAAGCTCACTGCCAAACATGTAGCACTCTTTATCGAAAGAAACATAATTTGTCGATATGGAGTCCCACATGAAATGATAAGTGACAATGGAACTCACTTTCAAGCCGAATGTGAAGAATTGCTACAAAGATATGGAATTCAACATCACCATTCTTCACCTTATAGACCTCAAGCAAATGGAGCAGTTGAGGCCGCTAATAAAAATTTGAAAACGATCATCGAAAAAATGACTGAAAATTATAAGGATTGGCCTGATAAACTTCACTTCGCACTATGGGGTTATCGCACGTCAATCCGAACATCAACAGGAAATACGCCATTCAACTTAGTATATGGAATGGATGCCGTACAACCTGTAGAGTTAGAAATACCTTCTCTACGCATTGCGTTAGAAAGTAAACTCGATGAAGTCGAATGGACTAGAGCACGATATGAAGAGCTAATCCTACTCGATGAAAAGCGACTAGAAGCTCTATATCATACTCAATGTTATCAAACCCGCATGGCTAGACATTTCAATAAAAAGGTCAAGACTAGAAATATCAAGGTTGGGGACTTGGTATTAAAAGCGTTAAGAAAAAATGTTTTAGATCCAAGAGGAAAATTCAGGCCTAATTGGTCCGGACCATATATTGTCAAAACAATCCTGTCAGGAGGCGCGGCTAAATTAACTGATATGGATGGCAATGAATTTTCAAACATGACAAACCTTGACCAACTTAAGAAATACTACCCATAAGTACTTGAGTAAAATACTCAAGAGAGCTACGTTTGGCCTGATTCCTTAAGCAAAGGATACGTAGGCAACCCAGACAGGGTGCGGCCGCTTTAATCTTTTCAGATTCTGTATCCCCGAAGTGAAAAACGCATGTCTGCAAAGTCTCAAAACTGGCGCCAGACGCTAGCCTCTGTCGCCAGACGACAATTTTTTCGTTAGGCAACAGAGCCCAATAGTCAGCGACAGTGAATCAGATAGCAGCGCCAGTTTTCTGCGAGTGTCTAGACCAGTTTCGCATGTTCTGGAAATTTATTCGACTTCCGTACTCGAATTAATTCTCCGAAAAATAAATGTTGTAATTGTTTTCATTGCTTTAATTGAAGGTTAATTAAAATAAAAGCTGGAATTTTATTAATTAATAAAGAAAGTACATTATTGATAAAATAAAAACTGAAAAATTAACTAAAACAAATTAACTTTGTCTAATAAATCAAAGGAAAAGCAGTGCTCTAATCTTTTTTCTCTTTCTTGATTCTTTTCCAATTTGTGTCTTCATTCTCTTCCTCTTGATCCATAACCTTCGCTAGGAGACAACCATTAGAAGATCTACACTCTATTTTAGTATAGATAGTTTCTCCCTCCGCTAGAACTCCATGTTTCTTTTCTATCCAAACTTCCTTCTTTGTAGAGTCAACTTTTCTTTTTCCTTGATTTTTCTTAGCACTTTTCTTTCCTGGCATAATAGGAGTTTTGAATTCAATCCTTTCCCCTAGACGTTCTTTAGTAGGGAACTTTTTGTCGCCTAGACGATCCTTCACATTGGTCTTCTCGATTTTGACTTGAGATTTTTGAAATCTTCCATCAAGCCATTGTTTCACCTTATTTGACAAACAAGGTGGCTCCTTATGAGTAATCACCTCCCATAAGGGCCTACCCCTCCAGTATCCGTCAAAACTCTCAATCTCTTGTGACACAGGAAATTCATAAGGACGGCGGAGATCTCCTATAGGGATAGTTTGTGCAAGACCATATTGTCTCATAACTCTACAAGGAAAATAAAAGGTTAATCTAGACAAGCTCGGGAGATGACAATATGCTTGGTTACTGCAACCAACCATCGCCTCAATCTTCCACCAAGGAACAATCCAGTTTATGGTAAAGTCACCAGCAGCAAACACCTTGCTCCACTCACGGCGACCTATTTTCAAAAATCGTTTCTTTCGCCGGACTATGCAATTTGGAACATATGTGTGTATATCGTCAGGAGGATTAATAAGCTTTAACCTCTCCATGAGCCATATCTGTAAAATATGTATTTGATTAGTATTACAGTGAAAAATAATATTCTTTAATTCTTGGAAAATTAAAAATAGCATTATTTTATACCTGTAATAAAATTGGAGAACCTCGAAAAGGTGCTCTCGGATTCTTTCTTAATGCATCTAACCATAGCATAGTCTCTCCAACGATTAGCGGCATTGGATTTCTCCCAAATTCAACTTGTTCTATAACAGATATAATCATTGATTGGCCTTCATTATCACTACCACTAACTAAGAGCAATTGGTTAAACAATCAATAAAGAAAAGCCCTTCTCTTATAGACACGGAAATCGGGATTAGGATTATCATAAAAATAATGTGCAAATTCCGTCAAATCAACTATATTCCCATGCACTATATGTTTTAAGGCCGTACCCCTCAAATCAAAGAAGCATTCAAAATCTTTATAATAATATTCATTGATTCTAGGCATTACCGCAGGACCTGTGGAATAATAACCTATAATGGCTCCAAATTCTTCCGGTAAAGGACATATTTCATCATGGAAAAATTTAAAACAATGAGTATCAATATCCCAATAGTCTGTGGCAGAATAAATAAAATCAATGTCAAGACTCATCCCCTTGATTCCAAACATACCCCCCATATGACAAATATCTAATGCTTTTTTATCTTTAGCAGTTAGATGACGACACCATTCATCCATGTATCCACAAAAAGTTCTTTTAGCTAAAGGCATGATTTCTAGTTAATTAGCTAAGTAATAAACTGGTTAAATTATGCAGTAAACGGATGATTCGGGGGCTATTTATAACCTTTTTTTCATGGCAGACTTCAAATCCTGTAGGAATCAGGAAAGCGCGTTTGTCGCCAGGCGACAAATTTGTCGCGTGGCGACAACGTCTGTCGCGTGGCGACAGACCCTGTCGCGTGGCGACAGGATGAATTACGCGGCACCAGTCTATTTCTTTGCAGCGACACCTATTACGCGTAGGAAACCGTGTTTTTACGTACTTGATTTTGACTCTGACTTGACTTACTGTTCTATTCCTATTCATACACCCCTATTATCATTATTATCACTATTATTATTATTATTATTATTATTATTATTATTATTATTATCATATATCATATTAAGCTTAATTAATTTTAGGCTTATCATATTTCCTTCCTTCTTTTTTATTTTTTATTTCTTTATGGGGGAGAGAGTCGGTACCCTCCACTAATATTAAAAATGACGGAAATTTCGCGCAAAAATTACACTTTCTCACACTAATAAATAATAAAGTGCATATATATACAAGTGTCTAATACATGAGTCATATGAATAAGATAGACAAAGTCCTACAAAAGTCAAAAATAAATAAACATAGGTACAGCTATGGCGCCGGAGGTCGCAAGTCGCGAGGGATGCCAAATGTATCGAAAAATGTCCTACTCCGTGGAGTATGTCCATCATCGTCCCCTGAACCACCAGGCGGCGCGAACTGCAACTCAGGGCCAGGCCACCTAACCTCACCTTGAAACCCGACGGAAAGAGGCCGAGGCTGCAAAGGCTGCTGCGACGACGAGCCAAACTCAAACGTCCCACCACCCATCCCACCTCGAACGGTTGTCCCGGTCAGAACCTCCTCAGGTGATGACGCCGAGTCCTCTACCGCTGCGGCCTCAGAACGACCACCCCGGCCACCTAAAGTAGTCCGGCGACGCCTCGAGTCGGACCTAGTAGTCTCTCTCCTAGGCTCGGGTCTCGACCGAGTGCGTGGAGAAGGAATAGGCTGCCCCTGCAAAGATAAATCAAAGTTAGCAAGAGCAAGAAAAAATAAAGTCAAAAATGATGAAAGTAAAAAGCAATACCTCCTCAGCATCGTTGCTACGACAGGTAGCCCGGTTCCGCAACCTCACAAGCTGGCTGCGAAAGGCGTCTATGCACCTAGCCATAGCCGTCACCACCTCGCGAGAAACTGTCAAAATGATTAAATCAATAACAATCACGAAACAAATATAAAGATGATATATGAGAAACCACTTACTCGAGTCTGGTGACGAGGAATAGACCGCTCCACGAACTGCTCTTCCTCTGGAGCTGGCGGAATAAGCTCCTCGATCGGCCCATACGTGCCCTGGTAGCGTATGGACATCCTCGGAGGGATGAACTCCCTAGGGCCAGCCTGTTAAGAATGAAAAGATTAGAAAAATACTTGGGGGCTACCTAAAGAAAGATAAACTAAATAAATGAAAGCATACCGCTGCCTCCTCCGAACGGACGGGAGCCGGCGCTAGCAATGGCAGCAGGTCCTCCTCGTAGCTCTGCTCAAGGAGAACGTAGGACCTCCAAGGAGTACCCCGAGTAGGTCCACCAGCACGATCCCGCTGTGAGGCATCGTGGAACATATGCCTAAGTGGAGGAGCGGGAACAACAAAAGTATCTGAGGAGTGCTGGATGGCTACCCTCTCCCTTAGGTAGACCACCGCGTCGTACGTCCCCAGAAAGTAACGACGCTCAGCTGTATACTGCGCCGCCAGCGCAGAGATAGGGAAAGTAGCCCAAGGTCGATAGACCGGGCTAGGCTCCTGAAAACATTACTAAGTAAGATACTGACACCGAAAGATGATAAAAGAAAAAGTATGAATTGAAGAAACCAACCGTGAGAATCATCTCTCGAAGGCGCAGCACCTCCGGCGGACCTCTGCGACCTCCCCAACTGGCGGCGATAGGGAGCACGCGAGGAGAAGGTCTCGCAGGTGCAAGAGAAGGAAAGTACTCGTAGAACCAGATCTATACGGAACAAATGAAAATTAGTAAAGATCGTGCTTCCAAATCTAAAGTTAAAACCTCAAAAAGGAAAGGATATGTACCTCTACGACCCTCCAGAAACTGGAAAGGGCTATCTCTCCAGACAAGGCCCTGTGACGACAGGAGCGCCGCAAGCCCAGTAGAAAATCCGCATAGGCCATGCTGGCCCAGTCATATGTCCCGACCAACTGGAGGTCGCGAACAGCAGACAGGTAGTATAGTAGTACTCTACTACCTCGATCAGGGGAAAACGTCCCAGATAGCAAGATCAGTACAAAGATGCGCACCCGCTGCTCTCGGGTGGTAGTAGCATCCTCAAAAGCTGCAGCCAGCGTGCCGCGATGAATACATCGGGAACTCAGCTGTCCCGACTGAGCCTCATCCTGGGCCCGAACAACGATCGACCCCAATAGCTCCTGAACCTCCGGCGAATAGACAGTAACACCGGCATCGAAAGGCAGAGGAGTAGACTGAAACTCTAGCCCCGTAATGAGGCTGAAGTCAGCTGGAGTGACTGTCATCTCACCCCAGGGAAAATGAAAGGTGTTGGTGGTGTCCCAAAAGAACTCCACCAAAGCTCGGACGACGAGGTTACCCCTATCGTATGAAAACATGGCCCGGGTGGCCTGCAGTAGAGGAGTCAACCCACATGACTCCCAAAGATGACGAAGACCCTCATCGCGACTGATGAAGTTGTCGAACAGAGAAATGATGGTGGAATTACCCGAGCCATGGCTACGGGTCCTCCCACTCGCAAGACCTCGTCGGATCCGCTCCGAAAAATGATGAACCGGCGCATGAAACAGGGTGCGCTCGTCCCAATCCGGCATGAGACCCAGCCTGGAAGTAGAAGGCACGTCCTCGCCCTCGCTGGTGGGCTCGTCCTCTCGACGCGTGTCCCTCGACCGAGAACCGGAACCACGTCGTCTAGCCATGCTAAAGTATGTAAAAGTAATTAAGTTTAAGGCTCTACAGTATCTAAGGTTCGCCTAGGCCGCATGATACTATGTTCGCAAAACAAAAAAAAAACAAAAAAAAAACAGAGTACGTAGTACTAAAACAGAGCAAAATTTCAAATAAGCATGGAAATGTTCTTTCAGCCAATAAACAATTTCTTGCAAACATATGATGAATATTGTGACAAATTGAACAAGTAGAAGCAGTAAAAATGCAAAGAATGACTCACATTGTTATTCACGACCTCAAGAGGTCCAGCAATGGTGAATCCTTCGTTTCTTCACCAAATTGAGTCAAACAAGTCTCAAAATACTCCCAAGGTAATGTACAAGCATAATTAAACAAATTCAAGGCATAAAATTCAACAAACAAAGCAAATTAAGTAAGAACATTTTCGAATTTTTCGAAAATTCGCGAACAAGAACGCATAATTCGTAAAAAATCGAGTAGGGTTTGAGCAAAACTTACATGGATCGGGAAAATAGATGAGAAAAGCTTCGATTTGCAACAAGTTTGAGCGAATTTGGTTGAGAAATGAGCAAGGACGAGTGAATTGATTTTTTTGCGAAAATTTGAGAAGCAGAGCAGCGAAATAGAAATGAAGAAGAAGACGGGTTTAAAACCCCGATTCTGTCGCCAAACGACAGAATTGTCGCGAGGCGACAGACTCTGTCGCGCGGCGACAGATGAAAAGACTCGCGACAGGCATCTCTGGCCAGCGCTGGAGCGGCGATAGAGTGCTGGGCCTCTCCTTGTGGTTTTGTGGGTCTAGTTTAGTAATTTGGGTTCCTTGGCACGCCACTTAGCCCCTTTAAGCAAATTGACATGATTTAGTCAGCTTGATTGCAATGCACTGAGTGATCGACTTGATGAAAGATCGTCTCACTTAACTTAAAGCGCCTAAGTATTGGCTCATAATAAAGCGCCTAAATATTGGCTCATAATAAGGCACCGAAATATTGGTTCAACAAATAAGGCACCGAAATATTGGTTCAACAGGCACCGAAATATTGGTTCAATAGATGCACCAAAGTAATGGTTCACAAAGGCAAAAGCACCCAAGTACTGGCACAAATATACAAAAGCAATAATAACAATATATGATTGTCAATAAGCACGGTCGTGGCGAGGTAGTGTCACAAATAGTGGAGATGGCGAAGCAAGGTCAACTTCGACGGTCCCTCAAGGTAAAGAAGAGATTGTCTATAGCGGCGACGTACTGCCGTGGCGACGTACGGCCACACCTGGAAATGACGACATACAGTTATTTTCGACGATGTTCCCGAAATACTGTGGAGGATTGTTACCAAGAATATTGAAGACGACGACATATGGTTATCTTCAACGATGGCGTTCACGAGGCACTGTGGGTGTTGTCACAAACAACATATGAAGCAACAGCAAACGGTTACTCCAGAGACGTGTGCTCGACGGTGCAAGATACGCGTTTCTTAACTCTTTTATCTGTTTTAACTAATGATTAGTTTGCAGGTATCGGCGTTATAAGAATGATTTGGAATCGCAGAACGTTTTGAATCATTCTCCGTCCCTATCGATACTTTGACTCTCGTTTTTTGAAACTTAAGTTTCTCCAAACTCAGTCAAAGTGGGGGCTTCTGTAGACACCCATTTGTGTCTCCCCAAAACCAAACCCAGTGATGAATGCCTTTCACGTTGTGTTATTATCGAATTAGGTGAAAGTGGTTTGAAAGTCGAGTGATGCGGTTTAGTTTTAATAAAAAAAATTTCTCTCTGTTTTTGAAAATGATTTTATTGGAAAATAGCCGAACCAGTTTACGTTTGGTCCATGATAAAGGTCCAATAATAGTGTAGTTGGATGGGGCTTGAAAAGATCTTTCCAACGATATATTATAAGATCGATTCCGATGAATATTGAGGAAGTTATGGCCAAAATACTAAACTGGCCTGGTTAATTATTTTAAATGCGGCCCAATGATCTAGAGGAGGGCCCAATGATAATTATTATTCCTAAAACTATTAGGATTAATTATAGTTTTCTAGAAGTTTCTAGAAGGTTCCTTTTAATTCTAATATTGTTAGATTTAATAATTAATTATTTTTAATAGATTTTTATTTGGAATAAAATATCGTTTTGTTATCTTAAAAATATATTTTATCTTCTGTACGGATTCCGTAGATTAAGTTGATTAAAGATCGGATTCCGCGTGAAGAAAAACACGCTAATACAGGCTGTCGCCAAACGACAAGTCTGTCGCCGCGCGACAGACCCTGTCGCGTCGCAACAGAGTTAATTCCTGGCGACAGCGTGGAGTTTTATTCCTTATCAAATTCTATGTTTTTCCGGATTATTTTCGTTATAAATAGCGTCCGAATCCCTGTTTTCAGAAATCATTCACAATTATCAATTCACATTCAATTATTCCTTATTTCTTGTTTTTTATTCTCTCAAGAATTACTGAATTCTTTTCTTTCTCTCTCTTTCTAAACTAGCTTTTTTACAAAACACAATATTCCGCATTCACAAGATTTAGAGTCTCTTAGCCAAGTTCGAAGTTGCCTTCGCCCTAGACGTGAAAGGTTGATAATTTCTGAGGGTTTGGTCCAAAACTAGTCTAAACTTTATTTAATTTGATTATAATTTAATTCTTTAATTATTCTTTATTATTTTCATTGAAGTTACTAACTTGTGTATTTTGTTATTAGAAAGAGGTACGAGGCTTCAAAGTATGTAATCTTATTACTCTCTTTCAATGTAGAAAGCATGTTTATTATTGTTTTATGCTTTCTAGTATCACGTTAGGATGTTTTTATGCTTTCTAGTATCATGTTTAGGATGCCTTTACTCTTTCTAATATCATGTTAGTACCATGTTAGGTTTGAAGCTTTGATCTTTATTGCTTAGTGACATGCTAGGGATTGGTTATTAACCTTGTTAGTATCATGCCTAGGATCTTGCTATTATTATCAAGCTTTATTATGCCTTATCATGCTATTATCATTATTGTTTATTGATTTATTATTATGTTGCTTGATTTATATTTTATTGTTATTGCTTGATCACGCCTTTTATGATTGTTAAAGGGAATTTGTACTTGAAATCACGCTTAATAAGATAATTAATAATTTGGTTTAGGCTAATGTGATTTTAATTCAAGTGATCGCCGATAATAGTATTATTTGTGCATTAATTTCAACCAACATAGATTAAACAGGGTAGGTTTAATATAATGTTCGTATGTTATTCGAAAAGCGCGCATGAATACGAGCAGAACAAAGTAGAGGCCTATTTTATAGGGCGGGTCCTTTCTTTTGTAGATTGGATTCGTACCCTCATCCCCGGACCCTATTTGGTTCAAGACCTTATGGAGTAGTTGATGGTCCTTTTGGATTGTCTTTTGGGTTTACAAGTTCCTAAAACTTGTTGGCGACTCTTTTTGCTCTTTTTCTTTCCCTTTGGAACGCCACCGTACTTTAGTGTATGATCACAGTGGGGTTCAAGTTTGGGGTTATCGTAATGCTTGAAATATTCCCTACACATACCTTAATCTTTTTTTTTTTTTCAATGACACACATTTGGCCGAAAAAGAGGGTTTGACCCTGTTTCGTGGCTTTAACCAGATCATGCGCGAGGCACGTGACCTTTTAAAAACCACTCTCCAACTACGCCACCCACCATAACGCCACCGAAACCGCCTTGCCTATCCCACCACCACCAGATCTTGACATTCACCTCATACCCACCCCATCATAACCACCAAAAACTCACACCGACACTATTCCAATTATAAGCTACGTGTGCAGAATTTTTTAGATAAAAGTGCATCAATTTTCAATTAAAAGCGCATATTATTTAAAATAAACATGCATTATTTATATTTTAACTAAATCTGCATATATTTTTAACTAAGTGTGCATACTTGTTGTTCACAATGTGCATTTTTTGTGTTCAAAACTTGCAAATTTTTTAAGCTTGGAACTTGCACATTTGCACTTGCTTTTAGTTGATCTAAAGGCAATTTTGGAGACTTTAATGACTTTTACATATTACATCCCGACATATCTATCGTGAAGAAAACGAGCAACAATTATATACTTTGTATATTAATTTGACCCCTTTGTGAAAAGCAATTTATTTATTTTTTTATTTTTTTAAGAAAGAAAACGACTCATGAAGATATTGATCTCACCCCTTTGTGAAAAACATTTTTTTTTTTTTTTACTTTTAGAAAGATTAGGGTATGATATTTCAATAAGATAGACGTTCCAAATTAAATTTCGATGTGTAAATTACCTGTAAATTTTTTTTGGGTATTTATAGTGATAGTACAAAAAACCAAGTCATGCAAAAAATTGAAAATTATTTCATATATTTGAATTCTTTAATGATAAAAAATACAATCCCAACCAGACCATATATATATTAAACATATGAACCAAAAGAAAAGAAACAAGACAAATCAAAGGAAAAGTCAATCTCAATTCTCAAACAAGCAATTAAGGAAATTAAAAAAGAATGTGTAACGGAAGCTACACATAGCACACGATAACAATGAGCTCTACAACCGGCCTTAGCTTGTTGAGTGCATTGTAGAGTTAGTAGACATATGATCATATATAGTGTATGATCATACGTATATATGATGGCATTTACAGGCATTGGTAAACATTGGGCGAAACTTGAGCGCAAGTTAGGCCAGTGCCACTGCAGCATTCAAAAATACCAGGGGTACATTCATGTCCACTGTGATCTTCACAAGTGCCCTCTTTGCATTTTTTACCAGATGCAAGTTCGACACAATTTAAGCCAGTGCAACAATCAAAATACCCCGGATAACACTCATGGTCGTGGTGATCCTCACATGTGGTATCATCTTTACATTTGTACACATTGTCCGCAACTTCAACGCAATGCAAGGTTGGATCGGTAGAGCAACATAATGTGTTAGGAGTGGTACATGGATCGTCATATGCTGCTGGACACGCGCCTTCTCCCGTATGAATTTGCACCATCAACACTAATAGCATAAAAATTATGAATTAGTAGTCATCATACAAATAATATTTTCTAACAAACATAATTACGTATTGAATTTATGAATGAAGTGAAGATTGAAATACCTAATGCGAAAGTGGCAATGGTAGCTAGCATGATTCTTTTCGAGGATGCCTTGTTCTCCATTTTTGGTAACTTAACTTTGATTATATTTATCAAAACTGTTTTTTTTTTTTTTTTTTTTTTCCTGATGTACTCCAATACTATCCAAGCTAAGGATATAATTCTTGTTTTGTGAGTTTCCTTGATATGTTTCTTGCTATTTATAGGAACTTTCTTTTAGTAGAGATTATTTTACTAATAGTCAATGAAAAGTTCATACTATGTCGCCACTATGTGTTATACATATTTCTTTATTTTATTTCTTTCACTTATTTCTATAGAATATATATTATACATTTATATTATGGATATACTCTTGATCTAGTCTGTATATATTATTATATCAGTACATAAATGTGTTTGGTTTCATTTTGTTGACATAAAATGTTGCTACAATGATGATATATAGTACCACAAATAAATAAATTGGTAGTTGCTTTGACTTTTTTTTTTAATTCGTTATTTAGTCCAAGTTACAATAAATAAGAAGGATAATGAGCACTTAGGCCTTGTTCACTTCACTTTATTTTTGCTGAATTGAAATTATTTTTATTGAACTGAAATTATTTTGGCTCAACTTAATTTTTTTAACTGAATAGAAAATAATTTTACTAAACTGAATTATTTTTTCTAAACTGAAATTATTATTATTATTATTATTATTATTATTATTATTATTATTTACTGATTTTCTATTATTTTTCTTCTTTAAAGTTACTAAATTTTATTGAAATTAACTTATTTTTGCTGAATTGAAATATTTCTACTTAATTGAACTTATTTTTACCAAGCTGAAATTATATTTACTAATTTGAAAATATTTTCACTTTATATACTTCCTCCGTTTCTTTTTAGTTGACACGATTCTTTAGTCACGTTTGTCAATGCACAAATTCAATCATTAATATCTTTAATTATCGATAAGCAAACATTATAAAAAGTTGATATGTTGAAAATATACCTTGTGACGAATCTACAAGATCCCACTTGACTATATTTTTCTTCATATGTAAATCACAAAACATGGTCAAAGAGAGGAGTGTGAATAGTGCTAAAGTTAAAACGTGTCAACTAATAAAAAACGGAGGTAGTATATATTTTTTTAAGGTGAAGTAAACAGGACCTAAAAGGACATATATGGCCTTCTTTCTTTGTGTGTACTCCATATAAGGATTTAAGTGATATATTTCTAAACAAGATTTCATTTGATGCAAAACTAATTGTTGGCACAGATGATATCGGTAATTATTGTGAAGATATTAATTGAATAAAAAATAAAAACAACTTTTTATGAGAAACTAGCTAATAAAAAAATGTTGTAATAAACTACCTATTTTTTACGAGAATAAACTACCGAATAAAGGTAAAATAATGTAAAAAAAACTAGCTTAAAAAAGGTAAAATGTTATAAAACCCAACGTTTACCAACCTCAAAACACTCTTGAAACCACCGTTTTCTGAAATTGCCTCCACCACACCTAAACCACTTTTCAACCTTAACCACCACCTGTAACCCCAAAAATCACCATTCCAAAACACTAATCTACCCTCACCAACTCGGAATATCCCCCAAGCACCTGGAAAATTACCTTACCACCTTATAAACCAACCCTTAATACAGTGGTTTCGAGGGTATTTTAAGGTGGATCAACGTCGTAATATTAAGTCAGCGGTAGAAATTCGGTCAAAGGTAGTATCTTATTCCATTTTACCTATTATTAGGTAGTTTTTTACAACATTTTTTTCATTAGGTAGTTTCTGACAAAATTTTAGCTTTATTAGATAGTGTCTCAAAAAAAGTCCTAATATTTATTGAAGTATTGAACCAACAAAAAAAAATGAACAACTTAATCAATTTCTGGTGTAGTACATAACTTTGCATAATAGCATTAGTAACATCGTATAAGCCAAAATAAAGAGGAATAAAATTTCTAACCACTTTGATGAGAAACTTAACAAATCGGATTACATGTTTTGTAGAAAAAGCTAGCTTAGGAAATTAGTAACATCCGTTTATTTTCTATATGCACACTTTCTTTTTCACGAAATCAAGGTTGCAATTATGTTTAGGAGAAAGAAAATTGTTAATTGTGAAAGTAAATTTTAAAATAGTATTAGTAAGAGTACAAGTTGTGAGTGCCATTTCTTAAAATGGTATGTTAGAATGAGTAAATCAAAAACACATCTAAAAAAGGAAAGTGAGTAACTTTTTAAAAAGAAAAAAAAAAGTAGGGAGTATATATGAGCTAATCAATAATATTGCTTCTCATGCCTCAAACCCTAGAAACGTTGGTTTGATAAATTAACTAGAATGTTTTTAATTATATCTTAACTAGTTTTGTACCCGGTGCGATGCCTGGGTTGTTTATTAAATTTTGAGATAAATTTTAATCTATATGTCAAATTCCAAAATATATCTCTAAATCTCTAATACAAAATTAGTTAGGAATTGATGTGTTTTTGTGATGATTTAAACTATGTAGTAGAGATGTAAATGACTAGTAATAATATTGGTATTTTTTAAAAAGTTATAATCTAATATTTTTTTGAATATAAGTATAATTCAATTTATACATATGAAATATTGGTATTTTATCGAAAATAAAACTCTCAACTAACAATTTTATCCTAAAATTCTATCCAAACTTGATTGAAAATAGAATTTTAAACTAATTTTTTTAATCCTATGAAGTCTATCTAAATATATCCAATGTGGAATACAAAGTGTCACAATGTCGTGGCTTGACTAAAAGTTTAGCTTTATATATTAGTTATATGATTATGGTTGACATTTTTTTTTTAAATTTTTTGTTAACATTATCTAATAAGTTATCATTTTTGCGAACAATCTTTTACTTGAAATTTTGTTTTTTTAAAAAAAAATCTCTATCTTGTGTTGAGTTTTTGTCTTATTGTACTACTACCATTTGACGAATTTGGGGATAATGTAAATTATGACATATATAAGGTATCTTAATTAGGGGATAATGTAAATTAGGTGTAATAATTTATACTATTTCCAAATTAAGGAAGACTATTTAATGGCTATAATAAAACTGTAGCTATTGTAATTTTAGCCCCTTATTTTAGGGATCAATCTTATCCATTCATCTAAATGACTTTAATTTTTAATAAGATATCATAAAAAAAAAAAATAATATAAAAAAAAATAAAAAAAAAATAAAAAAAAAGTAATTGTTCGGTTTCTAAAAGAAAAAACTGAGCTTTTCCATTGACGAAAATGTTGGCGAATTACAACTTTACAAGTTCAAAGCATTCCCCATCTCCATTAAAAACTAACATTTGATAATAGTTTATTAACAATAAACTTATAAACCTATAAACCTAGTACTATAGGACATTACAGTTTACGGAGTATATATTACTACTTTACTCTAGGTTCATTATTTTTGCATCAAATTTATCAAAAATTGACTCATCCTCTATTAAAGAAAACAAGAGATGGAAGGATAAAATTAATGAAGAAGATAAATTATTGTGAGATTTGTCTTTTCACTTTTCAAGAAACCAATCATTTGACATTAAGGATAAAAAAATCGAAAACATCAATGTATTGTTGAAATTTGATCTCATTTAATTATTTTTTTTTAATAAGATTTAATTTATTTTAAAGTCAACTATGGATATGATGAATTTTATTAAATACACCAATGTTTAATAAAAACGGGTTTACATTAATTTAGTGAGTGGCGGCAGTTTTGGAGAGCAATAACTGCTCAATTTTCTATCCCGCACGTGCCGCACTTATTATTGCCAAAATATAGAAGTTATTTCTCTCTCTTCCTCATTCATTCACCTGTTATTTCTCTCTCCTTGTTTTTTCTCTGAACTTCTACTCTCTCTCTATAACTGGCGATTTTAATCTTTTTTACTCTCCTCAATTGGTGATTTTCGAGCTTTTTCTCTCTTCTCTTTCACTTGTAAAGTTGTTATTTGCTCAATTCAGGTTCGTTTACTTTTTTTTTTTTTTTTGCGATTTTTGTTAGTTTAAGTTGTTTTGATTCTTCGATTTTTAGGTTTTTTGATTTTGATTTTGTTTTCGATTTTCGTAGTCTTTGATTTTGCAATGGTGAAGAAGAAGAGTACAAAGAAGTCTGTAGATGCTGAAGAAGGTGTGTTTACTTAAATTTTTCATTATTTTTTCAAATTTTTCAATTGAATTTTCGCTTATATATGTCGAATTAGTAGTGCATGTTATTTTTTATTGTTTTCACTTGATTTTTTATGCAGATTATGATAATTGAATTTGAATTTTGAAGTTATTATGTTTAATTTTGCTTTATTTAATTGTTCATTGTACATAATTGGTTCAAAATTTGTTGTACGTGTGTTGTGGTGTTGTTATACATCTGTAGATGCTGAAAAAGGTGTGCTTACTTTAATTTTTCATCATTTTTTCAGATTTTTCAATTTATTTTTTGCTTATTTATGTCGAATTAGTAGTGCATGTTATTTTTTATAGTTTTCAGTTGATTTTTTATGCATATTATGATAATTGAATTTGAATTTTGAAGTTATTATGTTTAATTTTGCTTTATTTTATTGTTCATCGTTTATAATTGATTCAAAATTTGTTATACATGTTTGTTTGTTTTTTTAATAGTGCATGTTTGTTTTCAGAATTTTTATTCATTGCTTATTATTCTTCAAATTTTGCATGTTAGGTTTTAGGTGGAGAATTCTAATTAAACCGATTTTAGGTTTAGATTTTATGTTTTAGTTAGATTATGAGTATAGTAGGCATATCTGCATTGTGTTTGTGCCTCTATGTATGAGTAACAGGAATATGTGCATTGTGTTTGAGTAATAGACATTTGTGTCATTTATATGTTGTTAAAAGGGTCACTTTATGCTGTTAAAAGGGTCACTTTATGGTATTTAAAGGGTTACTTGTTGTGGTTAAAAAGGTCACTTTATGTTGTTAAATGGGTCACTTTATGATATTAAAAGGGTCACTTTATGCTGTTAAAAGGTTCACTTTTTTGTGTTAAAAGGGTTACTTGTTGTGGTTAAAAGGGTCACTTTATGTTGTTAAAAGGGTCACTTTATGCATTTAAATGGGTCACTTTATGCATTTAAATGGGTCATTATGCATATATTCTGAATTTTTCCATGAGTACTTTGTGAATTTGTAATTTATGGTTATTTTCCTGTATTAATTAGCTATAGGTGGTTCAATTAGTGGATATCGTTATAAATTGTCTTCAAAGGGAAAATCAATGCCTAAAGAGTCTGCTAAGGGCAAAGCAGTACCTAAAAAGACCAAGACAGTTGCTGAGAAGGCTAAACCAGAGTCTGAGAAGGCTAAAACAGTTCCTAAAAAAGACTAAGACAGTTTCTGAGAAGGCCAAACCAGAGTATGAGAAGGCTAAAACAGCTCCTAAGAAGGACAAGACAGTTCCTAAGCAGGCTAAACCAAATCCAAAGAAGGCCAAAATTGTACCTAAGAAGACTAAAACAGTGCCTAATTCTGTTTCTGAATTTGAAATGGTTTCTGATTCTGATTCTCAGACTGTTGTGTAAGTATACATGTTATTTGATCTGCATTTTTTTAGTTTATATTGTTTAAGTTATTTTTTTTTATTATTATTTTTAGGGAACAAAGATGCTTGATTGCAAGGTGTAGACCACATACATTGGAATTTATGATGCAGACCTTTTGTTCTAACCAAAATCAAGCTGTTGAAGAAATTGGTTTTGGTGGTTTATTACATTTGAAATTGAAAACACTTAATCGTCAAATGCTACCTTGGCTTGTTGAACACTTTAATGGTGGTAGCTGCATGTTTACCATTGCTACTGGTAAAGAATTCGTAGTTACTAGAAACGATATATGTGATGTGTCTTGCTTGCCCATGAGTGATATTCCTGTTCCTGAACTTAAGAAAAATGATGAAGACGGAAGTGTAGATAAATGTATCATTCAGGCATGGAGATCTGATTATGGTCTTTCTGATAAGCAAGCTCTTCATTTGTCAAAGTTGGAGTCTCGGATGGTTGAATTGGTTGATGAAGGGGAAGAGTTTAAGAGGTGTTTTGTTCTTCATGCTATGTCTAGCTTTTTAGCTCCTACTACTAGTCGGACTGTTTCATTGAAGTTGCTGAAGGCTGTTGAAGAAGTTGATGAAATCAAAAATTTTGATTGGTGTTCATATGTTTTGAAAAAGTTAAAGAAGGCTGTTGAGAAGTATAAGAATGATGAAAAAGCTCAAAATGTTAGTGGTTGTTTGCTGGCTTTGCAAATTATGTATTTTCATCGTTTAAATTTTCAAGGAGAAAAGGAAAGTAGTACTGTTCCTTTGATTCAGCATTGGACAGATGCTAAGATTAAGAAGCAGATTAATTTAGAGATCAAAGCTGGAGGTTTTAGGCATGGACCATTGGATACCCTTACATATCCTGTGTCACAGCCTGTGATTAAGCAAACTGTTGTTGAGCAACCTCGCACTTTGGGATATGATCATGGTGCTTCTACAAGTGGTAGAACTGGCCGCATTCTTGCATTTGATCTTCCGGAAGGTGTGATGACTGATGATGAAATTAAAGAAATTTCAATTGATGTAAGAGTTCTGTTTTATTATTATTATTATTATTATTATTATTATTATTATTATTATTATTATTATTATTATTATTATTATTATTATTATTATTATTATTATTATTATTATTTTTATATATTTAGTTATTATCTCTTTATGTGCACTAAAGTTACCCTAAATATTCAGTTACAAGGGTTACTTTGTGCATTTAAAAGGGTGACTATATGCATATAAAAGGGTCACTCTATGCATTTAAAAGGGTCACTTTATGCATATATCCTGAATTTTCACTTTTTTATTTTTTTTATCTGTCACATTTGTTTATTTTCTTCTTTGTTCATATGTTTGTAGGCCGTTCATGAGACATTTCTTTTGGTAAAAAGAAATATGGATGTTTTATTGTTGGTTCAAACACAGGGTTTTGAAACCTTGAGTGAGATGATTGCTTCTCGCAGTACTGTTTCATTATCTTCTGATAATGTTGTTGCAGTTTCTCAAACTCAACAGCTATTCTCTGATCCTCATTATCTGAAGCTTTTAGATGGTTTAATTGATGAGTGTAATAAGATGAAGTCTGTACATGAGATATTTCGTGGTTTTTATGAACCTAAACAAGGTCGTACAGAAGATGTTCCTGAAGATGAACCTGCACAAGGTCATAAAGGAGATGTTCCTGAAGATGCACATGCACAAGGTTTAAATTATGACAATGAAGTTGTTCCTACTAGGCTTGCTAAAGAAGTTGTTAATGAAGGTGGTAATAGTGGTAATGGTGCTGGACCTTCTACAGAAGTTGTTCCTGGACATATCATCATATCCAACAAATCTCAATGCTCTCTGGACTGTGGGCTAGTAGGTGTGGATGTGTTTTTTGTGACTCTGTTTTTGAAGGCTAATGCTCGGATTTACAAGAGTATGCCTCAGTTACATTTGGAAATTCTCGATTATTGATTTTTGAAGGATGATTCATTGCAGAGGAAGTTAAGTGTCATTTGTTATGATAATTATTTTTTATCTGTTTTTTTTCCTCTATTTTTTTTAATGCTGATCTTATTTTTTATTGTTCCAGTGAGAACCTTTTTACTTTTGGTATGAATTTTTTAATTCCAAGAGAAGACATGGTGTCCCTTGCTGCTCCACTTAGGATTCGATGGTGCATTATTGATTGCTACTGTCTGTTTCTGAATGAGAAAGCATGTTTTGAGGCTTCTAGTCCTCGAAAATTCTTCTTTGGTGTGAGGCAAAGTGTAAGTAGTTTGATTTTTTTTATATTTAAACACATTTACTTTATATATATATATATTCATGAGTTCTTATACTTTAATAGTTTGCATTCTTGCATGTTTGTGATCACATTGGCCAAGGTGATATTTCTAGTGATGTGAAGGATTTCCACGATCTATGGGAAGGTTGGCTGTGCTATGAGAATCCTGAATGTGATATAGTGGATGATGAACTGGTATATTTCATGTTAACTCACTATCATAACTTTAAAAGAGTTCTGTTTACGATATGCTCTGTTTAAATCACTTTTAATTTTGCTGTTTCAGATCTATTATCCTGTTCTTTATGATAATCACTACATTTTGTTTGTTATTGATCATACAAAAGAGGTTGTATATTATCTTGACAACATTATCTGGCGTGATTCTAGTGTGGATTATTTTAAAGATTTGTCTAAACAATTGGTATGTTTCTGTTGATTTATTGTTATGTTTCTGTTGATTCATTGTTTCCATTTAAACTTTTTATTTTTTTTTATTTTTAATGTATGCTAAACTTTTATATTTTATCTCAGTGTGATCAAATGGGTGCTTTTCTTGCCAAAAGAAATCATCCAAAGAGTTCTCAGCTACCTTCTTATGGGTTTCAAATTGTTGATTTCGAATGGAGAAAAGATAAAGTTGACAATTTAGATTGTGGGGTCTTTGTCATGTATCACATGCTCCATTTTGTTGGCGAATCGTTCAAATTAAATGAACTCAAAACAGTAATTATTCATATATTTTGTCTGTAGTTTTTTCCTTTCTAATGCTTTTATTAATTACATATTGATAATTTTTTTTTTCCTGTTGTGAGATTGTTGGAAGAAAATTTATGCGAGGAGAGATCTGTACCACACTGGTGCTGTGTGATTTGAATGAATCTAGGAATGATGTGTTGTTAGAATTAGCCAAGTTCAACGAGAAGAAGAAAGATCCTGCTTATGTCCAGGGAATTGAAGCAAGAAGAAGAAAGAAAATGAAGATAGAAAAATGGCAGCAGAAGCAGCAGCAAAGGCAGAGGCAGATGAAGAACAGCCCAAAGGAAAAAGGACCAAAAAGCAGACAAAAACGTACACTCCTTCTAAACAGTAAAATGACTATTTGCACAATGAAAAAACTTAGGTCTAGTAGTATTTTTTGAACAATGAAAAAACTTCATGTATTTGCATATACATCAAGTTCAATGATGTAATTAAACTTATTGTATAGTTTTTGGTTGTTTATTTGGAATACTGATGTATGTGCATACATTAAGTAATTTGAAAGGTTCTTTTGTATGTTTTTTATGGGTCACTTTTATGCATAAAATGGTGAACTTTGTAGCATAAAAAGGGTTACTTTTTTGGGTAGAAAGAATTAGTTTATACATGATAATGGATAGTTTTGTGGGTAGATAGGGTAACTTTTATGCATGAAAAGGGTAACTTTTATGCATGAAAATGGTCACTTTTATTCATGAAAAGGGTAACTTTTATGCATGAAAAGGGTCACTTTTATTCATGAAAAGGGTAACTTTGTAGCACAAAAGGGTAACTTTTATGCATGAAAAGGGTCACTTTTACGCATGAAAAGGGTCACTTTTATTCAGGAAAAGGGTAACATAAGTTCATGTTTTTCATGTCCTGTAAAAAAAAAATTTATGTTTCCAGTAATTAAACATTTGCTAATAATAGTGTAAATGATATTTTCATCAAAATAGTTTAACAATAGAGTAAAAAAAGAAAAAATAGTCTTACAATACAATGTATATTAATTTTGAAAAAAAAATGTTCAAACAAAGTTCCTAAAAGAGTCGTAAGTTAGGTGTCTTTGATCCAAATTCTGAATGTGGAGGTGGCAGTGCTGGTTTTCTTTTTCTCTTGCTTTTTTCAAGTCCTCCTTTTGCTCTCTTGCTTCTCCTTTTGTTACAGCCCTTTTAGGATCAAGTATTGTTGGTAAACTTGTGCTTGTACTCGATGCCAAAGAAACATCATTATTGCTTTGAGTATTGTCTGCCACATCAGGAATGTTAGAAGCAGCTTCTGCACTTTCTCTCGAGCAACACTAGCAAGTAAGTCTTCCACCATTTTAAGACTGTTTTTGAAGCTTTCTTCCATAAATGCTCTTGTCTCTTCAGTTTTTTGACTTTTTAAGATTAAATTGTAGTATTTCCTCATCATTGTTTGCCTCCATGGAATATATGGCTGTGTAGGATCTTGATTCTTCAACCTATCCCATGCCTCTGTTTTTGCAAATTTAGTCCATCTTTTTGAAACATACTTGTCTGCTATTCTTGTTACTGAATGCAAATGTAGAATTCTGATGCAATGATAACATAACCATCCAGATGCTTCAAAATTTTTGCAAGTACACCATACACTCTGGGTCTCATGTATATAGTTTACTTGATGTGCAGACCATGGCTTGTCTTCTAGGGTTACTTCATAAACTAGGCATTCTTCATTTCTCCCTAACATCTGAATAGTTGTTGCCATAGAGTATCCAAACTCCTCTTCAAAATCTCTAAAGAGTGATAAAGTGAAAACCTGTTCACCAAAATCATGTATCTACATTTAAATTTTTATATATTATGTGTAATTTAAGTACTTTTCAGTTAACTTTTTACCTGTGCAGCATGCTTTAGCATTCCGGACAGTGGCAATGAAGTGGATGCTACTGACTTGCTACAGGTAAACTCGTCATATTTCTCTGTGCTTATCCAACGATTGGTTGTCTTCTTAAATATGGTATAAAATTCTGTCAATGTAGTTGCTTTACTTGCTCTGAATCCTATAGCATGATTAGTGCTTTCACTCCTTTGTGACGATAGGATTCCTGCTGAAAAGAAATCTCTACTAAGGGTAGGACACCATTTTTCTTTCAACTCATACACTCTTTGGTACCAAGAGTGTGCTGTCAAGTCATATTTTTGCATCATTACCTGCCACTTTGCTTTAAATTCTTGTTCTGTCAAACACATCTTTCAGCACTGGTTGAATTCATACTTGAATTCTTTGTCTTTTTTGAGAGCCCCAAATATGGTTATGGCATTTTGTTCCAAATGCCAGATACAAAGTCTATGCCTTGTATTAGGAAGAACCAACATTGAAAATAAAGGGGTCACTTTATGCTATTAAAAGGGTCACTTTATGTAGTTAAAAGGGTAACTTTATGGGAAAAAGAAAAACATTATTGTCAGAGCTTAAAATCTGTAAAATGTCAATATAAATCTTTTACCTGCTCAATTGCATTTGTCATTTCTTGGTTCTGGTCAGTGAATATTGAAGTTGGTCTTCTATTCTCCATAGCTTCAAGAAGGTTTCTAGTAGTCACACAAATGAATCTGTTTTTTCATCCCCAATTAAAGCACATGCAAACATACAATTATGCCAGTTATTATTATGCCAACAAATGGAGCACATATAAGATTGTATCTGTTGGTTCTGTATGTTGTATCAAAGACAAGAACATCTCCATATATTCTATAGTCTTCTAACATCATTGAATCTCTCCAAAAGATATTGGAAATTCCCCCTTCATTGTCAAACTTCACTCTAAAAAAAAAGTTTGGATCATCTGATTGTTCTTGATTTAAAATATTCACTAAAGTTTGAGCATCTCCAGCCTCAATTTGTTCCATTCTTATCCTTGAGCAGAAATTCAGGTGATCTACAACACTATGACCTACATTCTGTTCTCCTCCAGCCTCTGTAGCCATGTAATTGTAATTGTCCATTGTAGTTAGACCTGAAGATTTCATTGTTTTGATTGCTTCAGCTTTTTCCTCGGTCATTTTTCTTTCAGAACGATGCAAATAATGCCACTGTGACCTTGTTAGCTCATGGTTATGCTCAATAACATGAGCCACTACCTCAAACTGTCCTTCTTTATTCACTTTTGCTCTTATGCATGCCTTGCAATTCGATCTTGTAATGGCTACTTGTCTTGGCTTTCTTGTTTTTACATTTACATCCTCTTCATCAACCATTTCAACTAACTTTGTTTTCTTTTGACCTGAATTTCTATTTCCTTCAGCAGACACACATAATTTTTCTCAGTTACTATTTTTGTTTGTTGTTTGAATCTAGTTGTATGTTTTCTTATTAAAAACCCCAATATTGCAGCATGTTTTTCATACAATTCAAAAATTTCTTCAAAAGTTTCTCTTACCACACCAAGAAATGATCCTCTAAGATCTAAACCAAAAGCATCAATTGGATTTGTATATGTTATTTAATACAGACATATCAGATAATAACCAGAGGCATCATATCATTAAAATTGGAGGCAAATAAAGGGTAACATTCGTGTGAAAATAGGGTCACATGAAAAAGGTAACATTTAGGCTTTCAAAGGGTTACTTTTTGCATACAATCTGAATTTTTTGCATACAATCTGAGGGTAACTTTTGTGCATAAATAGGGTCATGTTTATGCATTAAAATGGTAACATTTAGGCATTCAAAGGGTTACTTTTTGCATACAATCTAAATTTTCTGCATACAATACGAGGGTAACATTTGTGCATAAATAGGGTCACTTTTATGCATGAAAAGGGTAAAATTTAGGCATTTAAAGGGTTACTTTTTGCATACAATCTGAAAAGTTTATAGAAATTACCTTCAGTTGCATTTGATTTGGTTGGTTGTTCTGAATTTGAATCAATTGATTTGCCAGGAACCACTTGATTTTCTGCATTGTCAATTGCTTCTTCTGCATTTTCAATTTCTTCTTCTACATTGTTAATTGCTTCTTCTGCATCGTCTCCATTGTTTGGATTGTTGAATATTGGTACGAATTCATCTCCAAAACTCTTAGTTTCTTCTTCTTCTATAATCGATCGATTTAAATTGATTTCAAATTCAGTTTCAATTTGCCTCTGTTTTTGTAGCAATTCGTGGATGAGATTGCTACAATTTGTGGTATCGAAAGTCGAATTCTCCATTGATGATTGAATTCTCCAATTTGTGCGTTTTCTCACTTTCTCTCTCCTCAATTAATGATCGAATTCTGCAATTTGTAAGTTTTCTCACTTTCTCTGTCCTTAATTGATGATCGAATTCTTTAATTTGTGTGTTTTCTCACCTTTTTTTCTCCTCAATTGATGATCGATTTTTGCAATTTTTGCGTTTTCTCACTTTTTCTCTCCTCAACTGATGATCGAGAGCTGCGTTTTCTCACTTTTTCTCTCCTCAACTGATGATCGAGAGCTGCGTTTTCTCACTTTCTCTCTCCTCCATTGTTGTTCTACGTTTTTTGATTTTGAGGTATGAAATTCCGCGATTTTGATTATTTTTTTTAAAAAAAAAAAAAACTAGTAAATGGTTGGCACGTGCAAACAGCCCGATGTACAGTAAAAATACTGTACACTGGGTGCATGCAAAAGGGATTGTATTAAATAAAAGGTTGAGATTCATTCATTTACAATGGCTACAATTTTATTGTAGCCATTTGAAAACTAAAGATACCTAATTTATGTCACAGTGCCTCAAATTTCTCATCCTTATCTTGCACATCACTCTAAACCATGACACCAACCCGTGTGCACATCCACTAAACTAAACAAACCTAAACTCTCATTCTAACATATCTTTCAATTCTCTTTCCTCTGTTGGGATGAAAGAAAGATAGATTGGGCGAGGAAGACAAGGGCAAAATTTGATTAATAAAATATAATATTTTTAATACTATATGGTCTTTATCAGCTTATTAAGATGGGACACTTTTATTTTCACATTAGCCAATACATGTTAAAAACGTTAATTTGCTTAATAAACACAACAGGTACACATAGATCGGCATCATAACGTATAATTAAAATATGTACATGGACACAATTTTAAAAAACTCATCTGAGTATATATAAATTTCCTATAAAACATGTATGCATGACCATGATTATTAGGAAATTTTGTATTTTAACACCCAAAAAAAGACTGAAAATGATTTTTAAAACCTATATATATATATATATATATATATATATATATATATATATATATATATATATATATATATATATATATATATATATATATATATATATATATATATATATATAAATTTAAAAAGATGATTTTACCACCACTACCAAGCTCGCCATCCATCCTTAGTCGGCACACCATTCTCCCTCGTCGGCCCACCACATCTCCCCACCCTGACATCGTCGTTTTCCCCCTTCCTCAAAACCCCCTCCCATCCTCCAATGCAACCACCACAAAAACCCCTCCTCCACTCCCATAAACCTCGAATCGCTACTCCGCCCCCACTCAAGCGGCTAGGGTTTTCGATGGTGGAGGAGGAGTGTTTGGCATTTTTGGGTGTGGGGTAGGTGTTTTTAAGAGAGTTTCGAGTGGTGGTGCTGCTTGTGGCATGCAAGAATCGTTGGCCGACACTAGATATGGTAACTAGGCTTGTTGCCTGACTGCTTTGGCCGGCACTTGCTTGCTGGCTAACGTGACTAGACTTGCTTCCTAGCTACGTCGGCTGGCGCAGCATTGGCTGAGCTTCAGCCTGGCCGCGGCGGCAAGCTGATGTGGTGACTGGGTAGTGTGCTTGGTAGTTGCAACGACAGTAACGTGACTGGGAACAGCCTAGTCACGTAACCCTTTATTTTTTAAAAAAGTTTTTTAATTAAATTTTTATTTTATACTTAAAGTTTAGTGATAATTATTTAATTTTTGTTTTTTTAACCAATTAACTTGTGACACATGTCACTATGAAAAAAAAAAATTAACCTATTCAACTTGTCACCAATAATTGGGATTGAAGAAAGTAAATAGCCTTTAAAATTCGGATTATTCCTGAATATCTTAAGTTGGGATTATTAAAAGAAAATAATACAGCAAAATAAAATTTTTATTAATAATTTAGCTGATCATCACTTGGAGTAAAATGCTACAATACTGTGTAGTATGTACTATGTATATGTTTTTATTTATTCCCTCCATTTCGTTTTAGACACATTGTTTAAAAATATGAATACCTAGCTAGGTAGTTTTTGGAGATAAAAAGATAGAAAGAAAGAAAGAAAAATGAAAGCTCATGTGATATGAGAGAGAGAGAGAAATTTTTTATTTACAAATTAAAAAATGATGCATATAATTTGAAAATGATGCATCATATAACCGAAACAAGGAAAGTATGATAATTATACCCTTACAAATTACAATCTCTAGTGCATAAGCTAAGCGAGAGAGTAAAGTTGGTACGCAATTTTGAACACCTAAATTTCCTTTAGAGTTAATTATTGTTAATTTAAGTCTTATTCTTATTTTAGATTTCAATCAAGTTACAATAGGAAAATTGGGGAAAAAAAAGTCAAATATTTAATCAATCACTTTTAACAAAAAATTGAAAAAATCAAGTGATAAAAAATTAATCTTTTGAGTTGGAAAATGTATCTTTTTTGAAAAAAAAGAATTACCAAGATAAATGGATAACATAAAATATTTTTAAAAAATTCTTATTTCATTTTTTTTTACTTTTAGATAGATTAGGGTACAATATTGCAAGAAGACAGACGTTCCTAATTTTGTAGTGTATTTTGCCTTAAGAAAATTCAGTATTCATTATGATATAAGCGCAAAAAAACCAAGTCACGCAAAAAACTGAAAATTATTTCATATATTTCAATTCATAAATGATGAAAAATACAATCCCAGCCAGGCCATATATAAAAGGAAAGGAAACAATACAAATGAAAGGAAAAGTCAATCTCAATTCTCAAACAACAAGCAATGAAGGAAAATAAAATAGAATGTGTAACAAAGGCTACACATAGCACACGATAATAATGAGCTCTACAACCGGCCTGAGCTTGTTGAGTGCATTGTAGAGTTAGTAGACATATGATCATATATAGTGTATGATCATACGTATATATGATGGCATTTACAGGCATTGGTAAACATTGGGCGAAACTTGAGCGCAAGTTAGGCCAGTGCCACTGCAGCATTCAAAAATACCAGGGGTACATTCATGTCCACTGTGATCTTCACAAGTGCCCTCTTTGCATTTTTTACCAGATGCAAGTTCGACACAATTTAAGCCAGTGCAACAATCAAAATACCCCGGATAACACTCATGGTCGTGGTGATCCTCACATGTGGTATCATCTTTACATTTGTACACATTGTCCGCAACTTCAACGCAATGCAAGGTTGGATCGGTAGAGCAACATAATGTGTTAGGAGTGGTACATGGATCGTCATATGCTGCTGGACACGCGCCTTCTCCCGTATGAATTTGCACCATCAACACTAATAGCATAAAAATTATGAATTAGTAGTCATCATACAAATAATATTTTCTAACAAACATAATTACGTATTGAATTTATGAATGAAGTGAAGATTGAAATACCTAATGCGAAAGTGGCAATGGTAGCTAGCATGATTCTTTTCGAGGATGCCTTGTTCTCCATTTTTGGTAACTTAACTTTGATTATATTTATCAAAACTGTTTTTTTTTTTTTTTTTTTTTTTCCTGATGTACTCCAATACTATCCAAGCTAAGGATATAATTCTTGTTTTGTGAGTTTCCTTGATATGTTTCTTGCTATTTATAGGAACTTTCTTTTAGTAGAGATTATTTTACTAATAGTCAATGAAAAGTTCATACTATGTCGCCACTATGTGTTATACATATTTCTTTATTTTATTTCTTTCACTTATTTCTATAGAATATATATTATACATTTATATTATGGATATACTCTTGATCTAGTCTGTATATATTATTATATCAGTACATAAATGTGTTTGGTTTCATTTTGTTGACATAAAATGTTGCTACAATGATGATATATAGTACCACAAATAAATAAATTGGTAGTTGCTTTGACTTTTTTTTTTAATTCGTTATTTAGTCCAAGTTACAATAAATAAGAAGGATAATGAGCACTTAGGCCTTGTTCACTTCACTTTATTTTTGCTGAATTGAAATTATTTTTATTGAACTGAAATTATTTTGGCTCAACTTAATTTTTTTAACTGAATAGAAAATAATTTTACTAAACTGAATTATTTTTTCTAAACTGAAATTATTATTATTATTATTATTATTTACTGATTTTCTATTATTTTTCTTCTTTAAAGTTACTAAATTTTATTGAAATTAACTTATTTTTGCCGAATTGAAATATTTCTACTTAATTGAACTTATTTTTACCAAGCTGAAATTATATTTACTAATTTGAAAATATTTTCACTTTATATACTTCCTCCATTTCTTTTTAGTTGACACGATTCTTTAGTCACGTTTGTCAATGCACAAATTCAATCATTAATATCTTTAATTATCGATAAGCAAACATTATAAAAAGTTGATATGTTGAAAATATACCTTGTGACGAATCTACAAGATCCCACTTGACTATATTTTTCTTCATATGTAAATCACAAAACATGGTCAAAGAGAGGAGTGTGAATAGTGCTAAAGTTAAAACGTGTCAACTAATAAAAAACGGAGGTAGTATATATTTTTTTAAGGTGAAGTAAACAGGACCTAAAAGGACATATATGGCCTTCTTTCTTTGTGTGTACTCCATATAAGGATTTAAGTGATATATTTCTAAACAAGATTTCATTTGATGCAAAACTAATTGTTGGCACAGATGATATCGGTAATTATTGTGAAGATATTAATTGAATAAAAAATAAAAACAACTTTTTATGAGAAACTAGCTAATAAAAAAAATGTTGTAATAAAATACCTATTTTTTACGAGAATAAACTACCGAATAAAGGTAAAATAATGTAAAAAAAAAACTAGCTTAAAAAAGGTAAAATGTTATAAAACCCAACGTTTACCAACCTCAAAACACTCTTGAAACCACCGTTTTCTGAAATTGCCTCCACCACACCTAAACCACTTTTCAACCTTAATCACCACCTGTAACCCCAAAAATCACCATTCCAAAACACTAATCTACCCTCACCAACTCGGAATATCCCCCAAGCACCTGGAAAATTACCTTACCACCTTATAAACCAACCCTTAATACAGTGGTTTCGAGGGTATTTTAAGGTGGATCAACGTCGTAATATTAAGTCAGCGGTAGAAATTCGGTCAAAGGTAGTATCTTATTCCATTTTACCTATTATTAGGTAGTTTTTTACAACATTTTTTTCATTAGGTAGTTTCTGACAAAATTTTAGCTTTATTAGATAGTGTCTCAAAAAAAGTCCTAACATTTATTGAAGTATTGAACCAACAAAAAAAAATGAACAACTTAATCAATTTCTGGTGTAGTACATAACTTTGCATAATAGCATTAGTAACATCGTATAAGCCAAAATAAAGAGGAATAAAATTTCTAACCACTTTGATGAGAAACTTAACAAATCGGATTACATGTTTTGTAGAAAAAGCTAGCTTAGGAAATTAGTAACATCCGTTTATTTTCTATATGCACACTTTCTTTTTCACGAAATCAAGGTTGCAATTATATTTAGGAGAAAGAAAATTGTTAATTGTGAAAGTAAATTTTAAAATAGTATTAGTAAGAGTACAAGTTGTGAGTGCCATTTCTTAAAATGGTATGTTAGAATGAGTAAATCAAAAAACACATCTAAAAAAGGAAAGCGAGTAACTTTTTAAAAAGAAAAAAAAAAGTAGGGAGTATATATGAGCTAATCAATAATATTGCTTCTCATGCCTCAAACCCTAGAAAAGTTGGTTTGATAAATTAACTAGAATGTTTTTAATTATATCTTAACTAGTTTTGTACCTCGTGCGATGCCCGGGTTGTGTATTAAATTTTGAGATAAATTTCAATTTATATGTCAAATTCCAAAATATATCTCTAAATCTCTAATACAAAATTAGTTAAGAATTGATGTGTTTTTGTGATGATTTAAACTATGTAGTAGAGATGTAAATGACTAATAATAATATTGGTATTTTTTTTAAAGTTATAATCTAATATTTTTTTGAATATAATTATAATTCAATTTATACATATGAAATATTGGTATTTTATCGAAAATAAAACTCTCAACTAACAATTTTATCCTAAAATTCTATCCAAACTTAATTGAAAATAGAATTTTAAACTAATTTTTTTAATTCTATGAAGTCTATCTAAATATATCCAATGTGGCACGACACTTGGCGAAAAGTTGGAATACAAAGTGTCGCAATGTCGTGGCCTGACTAAAAGTTTAGTTTTATATATTAGTTATATGATTATGGTTGACATTTTTTTTTAATTTTTTGTTAACATTATCTAATAAGTTATCATTTTTGCGAACAATCGTTTACTTGAAATTTTGTTTTAAAAAAAAAAAATCACTATCTTGTGTTGAGTTTTTGTCTTATTGTACTACTACCATTTGACGAATTTGGGGATAATGTAAATTATGACATATATAAGGTATCTTAATTTGGGGATAATGTAAATTAGGTGTAATAATTTATACTATTTTCAAATTAAGGAAGACTATTTAATGGCTATAATAAAATTGTAGCTATTGTAATTTGTTATAATCTTAGCCCCTTATTTTAGGGATCAATCTTATCCATTCATCTAAATGACTTTAATTTTTAATAAGATATCATAAAAAAATTAAAAAAAAATAATAATATAAAAAAAAAAAGAAGTAATTGTTCGGTTTCTAAAAGAAAAAACTGAGCTTTTCCATTGACGAAAATGTTGGCGAATTACAACTTTACAAGTTCAAAGCATTCCCCATCTCCATTAAAAACTAACATTTGATAATAGTTTATTAACAATAAACTTATAAACCTATAAACCTAGTACTATAGGACATTACAGTTTACGGAGTATATATTACTACTTTACTCTAGGTTCATTATTTTTGCATCAAATTTATCAAAAATTGACTCATCCTCTATTAAAGAAAACAAGAGATGGAAGGATAGAATTAATGAAGAAGATAAATTATTGTGAGATTTGTCTTTAAATTTCACTTTTCAAGAAACCAATCATTTGACATTAAGGATAAAAAAATTGAAAACATCAATGTATCGTTGAAATTTGATCTCATTTAATTATTTTTTTTAATAATATTTAATTTATTTTAAAGCCAACTATGGATATGATGAATTTTATTAAATACACCAATGTTTAATAAAAATGGGTTTACATTAATTTAGTGAGTGGCGGCAGTTTTGGAGAGCAATAACTGCTCAATTTTCTATCCCGCACGTCGTGCCGCACTTATTATTGCCAAAATATAGAAGTTATTTCTCTCTCTTCCTCATTCATTCACCTGTTATTTCTCTCTCCTTGTTTTTTCTCTGAACTTCTACTCTCTCTCTCTATAACTGGCGATTTTAATCTTTTTTACTCTCCTCAATTGGTGATTTTCATGCTTTTTCTCTCTTCTCTTTCACTTGTGAAGTTGTTATTTGCTCAATTCAGGTTCGTTTACTTATTTTTTTTGCGATTTTTGTTAGTTTAAGTTGTTATCATTCTTCGATTTTTAGGTTTTTTTATTTTGATTTTGTTTTCGATTTTCGTAGTCTTTGATTTTGCAATGGTGAAGAAGAAGAGTACAAAGAAGTCTGTAGATGCTGAAGAAAGTGTGTTTACTTAAATTTTTCATTATTTTTTCAAATTTTTCAATTGAATTTTCGCTTATATATGTCGAATTAGTAGTGCATGTTATTTTTTATTGTTTTCACTTGATTTTTTATGCAGATTATGATAATTGAATTTGAATTTTGAAGTTATTATGTTTAATTTTGCTTTATTTAATTGTTCATTGTATATAATTGGTTCAAAATTTGTTGTACGTGTGTTGTGGTGTTGTTTTACATCTGTAGATGCTGAAGAAGGTGTGCTTACTTTAATTTTTCATCATTTTTTCAGATTTTTCAATTTATTTTTTTGCTTATTTATGTCGAATTAGTAGTGCAAGTTATTTTTTATAGTTTTCAGTTGATTTTTTTATGCATATTATGATAATTGAATTTGAATTTTGAAGTTATTATTATTTAGGGAACAAAGATGCTTGATTGCAAGATGTAGACCACATACATTGGAATTTATGATGCAGACCTTTTGTTCTAACCAAAATCAAGTTGTTGAAGAAATTGGTTTTGGTGGTTTATTACATTTGAAATTGAAAACACTTAATCGTCAAATGTTACCTTGGCTTGTTGAACACTTTAATGGTGGTAGCTGCATGTTTACCATTGCTACTGGTAAAGAATTCGTAGTTACTAGAAACGATATATGCAATGTGTCTTGCTTGCCCATGAGTGATATTCCTGATCCTGAACTTAAGAAAAATGCTGAAGATGGAAGTGTAGATACATGTATCATTCAGGCATGAAGATCTGATTATGGTCTTTCTGATAAGCAAGCTCTTCATTTCTCAAAGTTGGAGTCTCGGATGGTTGATTTGGTTGATGGAGGGGAAGAGTTTAAGAGGTGTTTTGTTCTTCATGCTATGTCTAGCTTTTTAGCTCCTACTACTAATAGGATTGTTTCATTGAAGTTGCTAAAGGCTGTTGAAGAAGTTGATGAAATCAAAAATTTTGATTGGTGTCCATATGTTTTGAAAAAGTTAAAGAAGGCTGTTGAGAAGTATAAGAATGATGAAAAAGCTCAAAATGTTAGTGGTTGTTTGCTGGCTTTGCAAATTATGTATTTTCATCGTTTAAATTTTCAAGGAGAAAAGGAAAGTAGTACTGTTCCTTTGATTCAGCGTTGGACAGATGCTAAGATTAAAAGGCATATTAATTTAGAGATCAAAGCTGGAGATTTTGGGCAGGGACCATTGGATACCCTTACATATCCTGTGTCACAGCCTGTGATTAAGCAAACTGTTGTTGAGCAACCTCGCACTTTGGGATATGATCATGGTGCTTCTACAAGTGGTAGAACTGGCCGCATTCTTGCATTTGATCTTCCGGAAGGTGTGATGACTGATGATGAAATTAAAGAAATTTCAATTGATGTAAGTGTTCTGTTTTATTATTATTATTATTATTATTATTATTATTATTATTATTATTATTATTATTATTATTTTATATTTAGTTATTATCTCTTTATGTGCACTAAAGTTACCCTTTATGTGCACTAAAGTTACCCTAAATATTCAGTTACAAGGGTTACTTTGTGCATTTAAAAGGGTGACTATATGCATATAAAAGGGTCACTCTATGCATTTAAAAGGGTCACTTTATGCATATATCCTGAATTTTCACTTTTTTATTTTTTTTATTTGTCACATTTGTTTATTTTCTTCTTTGTTCATATGTTTGTAGGCTGTTCATGAGACATTTCTTTTGGTAAAAAGGAATATGGATGTTTTATTGTTGGTTCAAACACAGGTTTTTGAAACCTTGAGTGAGATGATTGTTTCTCGCAGTACTGTTTCATAATCTTCTGATAATGCTGTTGCAGTTTCTCAAACTCAACAGCTATTCTCTGATCCTCATTATCTGAAGCTTTTAGATGGTTTAATTGATGAGTGTAATAAGATGAAGTCTGTACATGAGATATTTTGTGGTTTTTATGAACCTAAACAAGGTCGTACAGAAGATGTTCCTGAAGATGAACCTGCACAAGGTCATAAAGGAGATGTTCCTGAAGATGCACATGCACAAGGTTTAAATTATGACAATGAAGTTGTTCCTACTAGGCCTGCTAAAGAAGTTGTTAATGAAGGTGGTAATAGTGGTAATGGTGCTGGATCTTCTACAGAAGTTGTTCCTGGACATATCATCAGATCCAACAAATCTCAATGCTCTCTGGACTGTGGGCCAGTAGGTGTGGATGTGTTTTTTGTGACTCTGTTTTTGAAGGTTAATGCTCGGATTTACAAGAGTATGCCTCAGTTACATTTGGAAATTCTCGATTATTGTTTGTTGAAGGATGATTCATTGCAGAGGAAGTTAAGTGTCATTTGTTATGATAATTATTTTTTATCTGTTTTTTTCCTCTATTTTTTTAATGCTGATCTTATTTTTTATTGTTCCAGTGAGAACCTTTTTACTTTTGGTATGAATTTTTTAATTCCAAGAGAAGACATGGTGTCCCTTGCTGCTCCACTTAGGATTCGATGGTGCATTATTGATTGCTACTGTCTGTTTCTGAATGAGAAAGCATGTTTTGAGGCTTGTGGTCCTCGAAAATTCTTCTTTGGTGTCAGGCAAAGTGTAAGTAGTTTGATTTTTTTATATTTAAACACATTTACTTTATATATATATATATTCATGAGTTCTTATACTTTAATAGTTTGCATTCTTGCATGTTTGTGATCACATTGGCCAAGGTGATATTTCTAGTGATGTGAAGGATTTCCACGATCTATGGGAAGGTTGGCTGTGCTATGAGAATCCTGAATGTGATATAGTGGATGCTGAACTGGTACATTTCATGTTAAATCACTATCATAACTTTAAAAGAGTTCTGTTTACGATATGCTTTGTCTAAATCACTTTTAATTTTGCTGTTTCAGATCTATTATCCTGTTCTTTATGATAATAACTACATTTTGTTTGTTATTGATCATACAAAAGAGGTTGTATATTATCTTGGCAACATTATCTGGCGTGATTCTAGTGTGGATTATTTTAAAGGTTTGTCTAAACAATTGGTATGTTTCTGTTGATTTATTGTTATGTTTCTGTTGATTCATTGTTTCCATTTAAACTTTTTATTTTTTTTATTTTTAATGTATGCTAAACTTTTATATTTTATCTCAGTGTGATCAAATGGGTGCTTTTCTTGCCAAAAGAAATCATCCAAAGAGTTCTCAGCTACCTTCTTATGGGTTTCAAATTGTTGATTTCGAATGGAGAAAAGATAAAGTTGACAATTTAGATTGTGGGGTCTTTGTCATGTATCACATGCTCCATTTTGTTGGCGAATCGTTCAAATTAAATGAACTCAAAATAGTAATTATTCATATATTTTGTCTGTAGTTTTTTCCTTTCTAATGCTTTTATTAATTACATATTGATAATTTTTTTTTTCCTGTTGTGAGATTGTTGGAAGAAAATTTTTGCGAGGAGAGATCTGTACCACACTGGTGCTGTGTGATTTGAATGAATCTAGGAATGATGTGTTGTTAAAATTAGCCAAGTTCACCGAGAAGAAGAAAGATCCTGCTTATGTCCAGGGAATTGACGCAAGAAGAAAGGCTGTAATTGCTGAGAAGAAGAAGAAAGAAAATGAAGATAGAAAAATGGCAGCAGAAGCAGCAGCAAAGGCAGAGGCAGATGAAGAACAACCCAAAGGAAAAAGGACCAAAAAGCAGACAAAAAAGTACACTCCTTCTAAACAGTGAAATGACTGTTTGCACAATGAAAAAACTTAGGTCTAGTAGTATTTTTTGAACAATGAAAAAACTTCATGTATTTGCATATACATCAAGTTCAATGATGTAATTAAACTTATTGTATAGTTTTTGGTTGTTCATTTGGAATACTGATGTATGTGCATACATTAAGTAATTTGAAAGGTTCTTTTGTATGTTTTTTATGGGTCACTTTTATGCATAAAATGGTGAACTTTGTAGCATAAAAAGGGTTACTTTTTTGGGTAGAAAGAATTAGTATACATGATAAGGGATAGTTTTGTGGGTAGATAGGGTAACTTTTATGCATGAAAAGGGTAAGTTTTATGCATGAAAAGGGTAACTTTTATGCATGAAAAAGGTCACTTTTATTCATGAAAAGGGTAACTTTGTAGCATAAAAAGGGTAAATTTTATGCATGAAAAGGGTCACTTTTACGCATGAAAAGGGTCACTTTTATTCAGGAAATGGGTAACATAAGTTCATGTTTTTCCTGTCCTGTCAAAAAAAAAAAAGTTTATGTTTCCAGTAATTAAACATTTGCTAATAATAGTGTAAATGATATTTTCATCAAAATAGTTTAACAATAGAGTAAAAAAAGAAAAAAATAGTCTTACAATACAATGTATATTAATTTTGAAAAAAAAATGTTCAAACAAAGTTCCTAAAAGAGTCGTAAGTTAGGTGTCTTTGATCCAAATTCTGAATGTGGAGGTGGCAGTGCTGGTTTTCTTTTTCTCTTGCTTTTTTCAAGTCCTCCTTTTGCTCTCTTGCTTCTCCTTTTGTTACAGCCCTTTTAGGATCAAGTATTGTTGGTACACTTGTGCTTGTACTCGATGCCAAAGAAACATCATTACTGCTTTGAGTGTTGTCTGCCACATCAGGAATGTTAGAAGCAGCTTCTGCACTTTCTCTCTGAGCAACACTAGCAAGTAAGTCTTCCACCATTTTAAGACTGTTTTTGAAGCTTTCTTCCATAAATGCTCTTGTCTCTTCAATTTCTTGACTTTTTAAGATTAAATTGTAGTATTTCCTCATCATTGTTTGCCTCCATGGAATATATGGCTGTGTAGGATCCTGATTCTTCAACCTATCCCATGCCTCTGTTTTTGCAAACTTAGTCCATCTTTTTGAAACATACTTGTCTGGTATTCTTGTTACTGAATGCAAATGTAGAATTCTGATGCAATGATAACATAACCATCCAGATGCTTCAAAATTTTTGCAAGTACACCATACACTCTGGGTCTCATGTATATAGTTTACTTGATGTGCAGACCATGGCTTGTCTTCTAGGGTTACTTCATAAACTAGGCATTCTTCATTTCTCCCTAACATCTGAACAGTTGTTGCCATAGAGTATCCAAACTCCTCTTCAAAATCTCTAAAGAGTGATAAAGTGAAAACCTGTTCACCAAAATCATGTATCTACATTTAAATTTTTATATATTATGTGTAATTTAAGTACTTTTCAGTTAACTTTTTACCCGTGCAGCATGCTTTAGCATTCCGGACAGGGGCAATGAAGTGAATGCTATCGACTTGCTACAGGTAAACTCGTCATATTTCTCTGTGCTTCTCCAACGATTGGTTGTCTTCTTAAATATGGTATAAAATTCTGTCAATGTAGTTGCTTTACTTGCTCTGAATCCTATAGCATTATTAGTGCTTTCACTCCTTTGTGACGATAGGATTCCTGCTGAAAAGAAATCTCTACTAAGGGCAGGACACCATTTTTCTTTCAACTCATACACTCTTTGGTACCAAGAGTGTGCTGTCAAGTCATATTTTTGCATCATTGCCTGCCACTTTGCTTTAAATTCTTGTTCTGTCACACACATCTTTAAGCACTGGTTGAATGCATACTTGAATTCTTTGTCTTTTTTGAGAGCCCTAAATCTGGTTATGGCATTTTGTTCCAAATGCCAGATACAAAGTCTATGCCTTGTATTAGGAAGCACCTACATTGAAAATAAAGGGGTCACTTTATGCTATTAAAAGGGTCACTTTATGCAGTTAAAAGGGTAACTTTATGGGAAAAAGAAAAACATTATTGTCAGAGCTTAAAATCTGTAAAATGTCAATATAAATCTTTTACCTGCTCAATTGCATTTGTCATTGCTTGGTCCTGGTCAGTGAATATTGAAGTTGGTCTTCTATTCTCCATAGCTTTCAAGAAGGTTTCTAGTAGCCACACAAATGAATCTGTTTTTTCATCCCCAATAAAAGCACATGCAAACATACAATTATGGCAGTGATTATTTATGCCAAAAAATGGAGCACATATAAGATTGTATCTGTTGATTCTATATGTTGTATCAAAGACAAGAACATCTCCATATATTCTATAGTCTTCTAACATCATTGAATCTCTCCAAAAGATATTGGAAATTCTCCCTTCATTGTCAAACTTCACTCTAAAAAAGAAGTTTGGATCATCTGATTGTTCCTGATTTAAAATGTTCACTAAAGTTTGAGCATCTCCAGCCTCAATTTGTTCCATTCTTATCCTTGAGCAGAAATTCAGTTGATTTACAACACTATGACCTACATTCTGTTCTCCTCCAGCCTCTGTAGCCATGTAATTGTAAGTGTCCATTGTAGTTAGACCTGAAGATTTCATTGTTTTGATTGCTTCAGCTTTTTCCTCGGTCATTTTTCTTTCAGAACGATGCAAATAATGCCACTGCGACCTTGTTAGCTCATGGTTATGCTCAATAACATGAGCCACTACCTCAAACTGTCCTTCTTTATTCACTTTTGCTCTTATGCATGCCTTGCAACTCGATCTTGTAATGGCTACTTGTCTTGGCTTTCTTGTTTTTACATTTACATCCTCTTCATCAACCATTTCAACTAACTTTGTTTTCTTTTGACCTGAATTTCTATTTCCTTCAGCAGACACACATAATTTTTCTCAGTTACTATTTTTATTTGTTGTTTGAATCTAGTTGTATGTTTTCTTATTGAAAACCCCAGTATAGCAGCATGTTTTTCATACAATTCCAAAATTTCTTCAAAAGTTTCTTTTACCACACCAGGAATTGATCCTCTAAGATCTAAACCAGAAGCATCAATTGGATTTGTATCTGTTATTTAATACAGATATATCAGATAATAACTAGAGGCAGCATATCATTAAAATTGGAGGCAAATAAAGGGTAACATTCGTGTGAAAATAGGGTCACTTTTATGCATAAAAAAGGTAACATTTAGGCTTTCAAAGGGTTACTTTTTGCATACAATCTGAATTTTCTGCATACAATCTGAGGGTAACTTTTGTGCATAAATAGGGTCACGTTTATGCATTAAAATGGTAACATTTAGGCATTCAAAGGGTTACATTTTGCATACAATCAAAATTTTCTACATACAATCTGAGGGTAACTTTTGTGCATAAATAGGGTCACGTTTATGCATTAAAATGGTAACATTTAGGCATTCAAAGGGTTACTTTTTGCATACAATCTAAATTTTCTGCATACAATATGAGGGTAACATTTGTGCATAAATAGGGTCACTTTTATGCATGTAAAGGGTAACATTTAGGCATTTAAAGGGTTACTTTTTGCATACAATCTGAAAAGTTTATAGAAATTACCTTCAGTTGCATTTGTTTTGGTTGTTTGTTCTGAATTTGAATCAATTGATTTGCCAGGAACCACTTGATTTTCTGCATTGTCAATTGCTTCTTCTGCATTGTTAATTGCTTCTTCTGCATCGTCTCCATTGTTTGGATTATTGAATATTGGTACGAATTCATCTCCAAAACTCTTAGTTTCTTCTTCTTCTTCTTCTATAATCGATCGATTTAAATCGATTTCAAATTCAGTTTCAATTTGCCTCTGTTTTTGTAGCAATTCATGGATGAGATTGCTACAATTTGTGGTATCGAAAGTCGAATTCTCCATTGATGATTGAATTCTCCAATTTTGTGCGTTTTATCACTTTCTCTCTCCTCAATTCATGATCGAATTCTGCAATTTGTAAGTTTTCTCACTTTCTCTGTCCTTAATTAATGATCGAATTCTTTAATTTGTGCGTTTTCTCACCTTTTTTCTCCTCAATTGATGATCGATTTTTACAATTTTTGCGTTTTCTCAATTTTTCTCTCCTCAACTGATGATCGAGAGCTGCGTTTTCTCACTTTCTCTCTCCTCCATTGTTGTTCTGCGTTTTTTTGATTTTGAGGTATGAAATTCCGCGATTTTGATTTTTTTTTTTTAAAAAAAAAACAAGTAAATGGTTGGCACGTGCAAACAGCCCGATGTACAGTAAAAATACTGTACAACGGGTGCATGCAAAAGGGATTGTATTAAATAAAGGGTTGAGATTCATTCATTTACAATGTGTACAATTTTATTGTAGCCATTTGAAAACTAAAGATACCTAATTTATGTCACAGTGCCTCAAATTTCTCACCCTTATCTTGCACATCACTCTAAACCAAGACACCAACCCGTGTGCACATCCACTAAACTAAACAAACCTAAACTCTCATTCTAACATATCTTTCAATTCTCTTTCCTCTGTTGGGATGAAAGAAAGATAGATTGGGCGAGGAAGACAAGGGCAAAATTTGATTAATAAAATATAATCTTTTTAATACTATATGGTCTTTATCAGCTTATTTAGATGAGACACTTGTATTTTCACATTAGCCAATACATGTTAAAAACGTTAATTTGCTTAATAAACACAACAGGTACACATAGATCGTCATCAGAACCTATAATTATAATACGTACATGGACACAATTTAAAAAAACTCATCTGAGTATATATAAATTTCCTATAAAACATGTATGCATGATCATGATTATTAGGAAATTTTGTATTTTAACACCCAAAAAAAGACTGAAAATGATTTTTAAAACCTTAATATATATATATATATATAAATTTAAAAAGATGATTTTACCACCACTACCAAGCTCGCCATCCATCCTTAGTCGGCACACCATTCTCCCTCGTCGGCCCACCACATCTCCCCACCCTGACATCGCGTTTTCCCCCTTCCTCAAAACCCCATCCCATCCTCCAATGCAACTACCACAAAAACCCCTCCTCCACTCCCATCCTCCACTCCCATAAACCTCGAATCGCTACTCCGCCCCCACTCAAGCGGCTAGGGTTTTCGATGGTGGAGGAGGAGTGTTTGGCATTTTTGGGTGTGGGGTAGGTGTTTTTAAGAGAGTTTCGAGTGGTGGTGCTGGTTGTGGCATGCAAGAATCGTTGGCCGACACTAGATATGGTAACTAGGCTTGGTGCCTTGCTTGCTGGCTAACGTGACTGGACTTGCTTCCTAGCTATGTCGGCTGGCGCAGCAGTGGCTGAGCTTCAGCCTGACCGTGGCGGCAAGCTGATGTGGTGACTGGGTAGCGTGCTTGGTAGTTGCAACGACAGTAACGTGGCTGGGAACAGCCTAGTCACGTAACCCTTTATTTTTTTTTTAAAGTTTTTTAATTAAATTTTTATTTTATACTTAAAGTTTAGTGATAGATAATTATTTTATTTTTGTTTTTTTAACCAATTAACTTGTGACACATGTCACTATGAAAAAAAAAATTAACCTATTCAACTTGTCACCAATAATTGGGATTGAAGAAAGTAAATAGCCTTCAAAATTCGGATTATTCCTGAATATCTTAAGTTGGGATTATTAAAAGAAAATAATACAGCAAAATAAAAAATTTATTAATAATTTAGCTGATCATCACTTGGAGTAAAATGCTACAATACTGTAGAGTATGTACTATGTATATGTTTTTATTTATTCCTTCCATTTCGTTTTAGACACATTGGTTAAAAATATGAATACCTAGCTAGGTAGTTTTTGGAGATAAAAAGATAGAAAGAAAGAAAGAAAAATGAAAGCTCATGTGATATGAGAGAGAGATAGAAATTTTTTATTTACAAATTAAAAAATGATACATATAATTTGAAAATGATGCATCATATAACCGAAACAAGGAAAGTATGATAATTACACTCTTACAAATTATAATCTCTAGTGCATAAGCTAAGCGAGAGAGTAAAGTTGGTACGCAATTTTGAACACCTAAATTTCCTTTAGAGTTAATTATTGTTAATTTAAGTCTTACTCTTATTTTAGATTTCAATCAAGTTACAATAGGAAAATTGGGGGAAAAAAAATCAAATATTTAATCAATCAATTTTAACAAAAAAATGAAAAAATCAAGTGATAAAAAATTAATCTTTTGAGTTGGAAAATGTATCTTTTTTGAAAAAAAAGAATTACCAAGATAAATGGATAACATAAAATATTTTAAAAAAAAATTCTTATTTCACTTTTTTTTTACTTTTAGATAGATTAGGGTACGATATTGCAAGAAGACAGACGTTCCTAATTTTGTAGTGTATTTTGCCTTAAGAAAATTCAGTATTCATTATGATATAAGCGCAAAAAAACCAAGTCACGCAAAAAACTGAAAATTATTTCCTATATTTCAATTCATAAATGATGAAAAATACAATCCTAGCCAGGCCATATATAAAAGGAAAGGAAACAATACAAATGAAAGGAAAAGTCAATCTCAATTCTCAAACAACAAGCAATGAAGGAAAATAAAATAGAATGTGTAACAAAGGCTACACATAGCACACGATAATAATGAGCTCTACAACCGGCCTGAGCTTGTTGAGTGCATTGTAGAGTTAGTAGACATATGATCATATATAGTGTATGATCATACGTATATATGATGGCATTTACAGGCATTGGTAAACATTGGGCGAAACTTGAGCGCAAGTTAGGCCAGTGCCACTGCAGCATTCAAAAATACCAGGGGTACATTCATGTCCACTGTGATCTTCACAAGTGCCCTCTTTGCATTTTTTACCAGATGCAAGTTCGACACAATTTAAGCCAGTGCAACAATCAAAATACCCCGGATAACACTCATGGTCGTGGTGATCCTCACATGTGGTATCATCTTTACATTTGTACACATTGTCCGCAACTTCAACGCAATGCAAGGTTGGATCGGTAGAGCAACATAATGTGTTAGGAGTGGTACATGGATCGTCATATGCTGCTGGACACGCGCCTTCTCCCGTATGAATTTGCACCATCAACACTAATAGCATAAAAATTATGAATTAGTAGTCATCATACAAATAATATTTTCTAACAAACATAATTACGTATTGAATTTATGAATGAAGTGAAGATTGAAATACCTAATGCGAAAGTGGCAATGGTAGCTAGCATGATTCTTTTCGAGGATGCCTTGTTCTCCATTTTTGGTAACTTAACTTTGATTATATTTATCAAAACTGTTTTTTTTTTTTTTTTTTTTTTCCTGATGTACTCCAATACTATCCAAGCTAAGGATATAATTCTTGTTTTGTGAGTTTCCTTGATATGTTTCTTGCTATTTATAGGAACTTTCTATTATTATTTTATTCATTTGTTTTGCTCATACAGTCATCCTCAACGAAAAGTTCATACTATGTCGCCACTATGTGTTATACATATTTCTTTATTTTATTTCATTCGCTTATTTCTATAGAATATATATTATACATTTATATTACGGATATACTCTTAATCTAGTCTGTATATATTATTATATCAATACATAAATGTATTTGGTTTTATTTTGTTGACATAAAATGTTGATACAATGATGATATATAATACCACAAATAAATAAATTGGTAGTTGCTTTGACTTTTTTTTTTAATTCGTCATTTAGTCCAAGTCGCAATAAATAAGAAGGATAATGAGCACTTAGGTTCCGTTCAATTCACTTTATATTTTCTGAATTGGAATTATTTTTGTTGAACTGAAATTATTTTCGCTGAATAATTTTTTTTGACTGATGAATAGAAAATAATTTTACTGAATTGATATTATTTTTGCTAAACAAAAATTATTTTTACTGATTCTTTTTAATTAATTTTCTTTTTTAAAGTTATTTAATTTAACTTATTTTTACTAAATTGAAATTATTTCTACTTAATTGAACTTATTTTTACTAAACTAAAATTAATTTTTTACTAATTTAAAAATATTTTTATTTTATATATATTTTTACGGTGAAGTAAACAGCACCTTAATGGACATATATGGTCTTCTCTCTTTGTGTGTACTCCATATAAGGATTTAGGTGATATTTTTCTAAACAAGATTTCATTTGATGCAAAACTAATTGTTGGCACAGACGATATCGGTAATTATTGTGAAGATAACAATTGAATAATATAATTAAAACAAGATTTTGTGAGAAATTAGCCATGAAAAAAAATGTTGTAATAAAATACCTTTTTAATTTTATTTATTTATTTATTTATTTTGAACGAAACTACCTTTTTAATTCGTTATTTAGTCCAAGTTGCAATAAATTAGAAGATAATGAGCACTTAGGTCCCGTTCACTTCACCTTATGTATGAGTAACCTTATTTTTTTTTTTATAAGAGTAACCCTATGTTGTCCATAAAAGTAACTCAAATTCATTACACGAGTGAAATCAAGTAATTTAGAAATAATTAACCTCATTCGTTTATTCGAGTAACCCCTATTTTTTTATTTTAAAAAATGAAAGAATAATTCCATTTTTTTAAAAAAGTAACCCCTTTTTCTCATTTGAGTAACTTACATACCTTAAGGTAATCTCATTTGCTGATCACCATAACCCGCTATTACTTTATTAATTGTGTTATATGTAATTATTTGAAGTGGTCACATCATATGGCTAGTCACATATAAGACTTTGTGCTTATTTTATCATACCAATACCATTACCATTGATGGATTTTGTCAAAATTTTCATCTGTGGGTTCGGGCCTACTTTAGTTTTCGTCAAAATTTTCGTCATGATACTTTAGTTTTGCCGATTTATGCATTTACTTTGACTTAATCAATAACTAAAATGACCTTGAAAATCTTAATAGAGTAATTCATAGAGTATTGTTTTGCACAAATCATAAACGACACTACATATTTTATTATAAAGTATGTTATTTTCTAGGAAATTTTGCATAAAACCATCTTTTATAAGTAACTAGATAAAACTCATGTTATGCACGATGTATTCGTATTGTAAAAGTTTTGTGTAGAACGGAATCACGTGAGTCAGGTCATACAAACAGAAAAAAAAAATTGAGGAAAAAAAAATCTTAATCGTCAGAAATTAGATAATAATAGTCAGATATAAGATTATAATAATTAAATATTAGATTATAAATATCAGATACTATATTATAATTGTCAGATATCAGAAAATAAGTTAAATATATCAGAAATTAGATTATGCTGGTTGATGAGATGCTTCTGGCAACCTCTTTTGGCATATAGTTCTTCCCGACAAGAGTAGTTATAAATCAGTTCGATCACGAATAATGGAAAAGAGAAGAGAATATATGTACAGGTTTATATCAGTGTGCACTGCACGTATCTGGTTTTGCCGATGATAACTCAGTGACATAATACATGAACTTGCAGTGTAACTGCTTTTTACTCATGATAGATTTTCTGTTGATAAAAAATCATCACTAGGATAAAGAATTAAACCACTTTTAGGCTTGAACCTGACCTACCTATCTCGAGTGCACATCCAACCTATTCATAATTCCCCTTGTAACCTCCTTCCTGATCCAGGAAGTGAGATTCGTTTCCGGGGTAGCTACCAAGTATGAATTTTGTTTGTTGTTTTGTTTACTAATACATCGTACATGAAGTCATAAGGCGTGTAGCGCCAGCATTCAGATCTAAGTGCACAAAATCTGTGGTTGTGACAGGGCAAGTTGCCCACAAAATCTGTGGTTGTGGCTGTGGGGTCGTCGGCGCCGGGGATGGGAGGGGGAGGGTGGTCGCCGGCCGCCGACAAGTGGCTAGGTAGTAGCAGTGGGGGGATGGTGTGTGTATTATAAACTGGACTCACATGAAACGGTCTCACGCAAAATCTTCTCATTAATATTTTATAAAATAAATAATTTTTATATTAATGTGATAAAATTTGTTGTTTTTGTACTTCTGTCGTTATTTTTTACTTGATCTGTTTATTTTATCACGCTTACTGATGTACATTTTTACCCATTAATAACTTTATTTCTCTATAAGTATAAATTATAAAAGTTGTAAATTGTGATAATGCTTATTGATGAGACATTTCCAATAAGATCTCACATGAATATGTTTTTCCTTATATAATATTCACAAAATACTCTCAAACAAAGAGCGGTGAATAGTGTAAAAGTCAAAGCGGATCAAGTAAAAAAAAACGGAGGAAGTATGTTGTACGTAGTATATCATCATTTAATAAATTGTAAATTTCCTCTCATTCGTCATATATTTAGATAAATTTCCTAATTTATAAAAATTATATATTATATTTAATAAATTTAAATGTTAAAATCTCATTCGCTAATTTTTTTTATGTAGCATTTAAATTATTTAATTATAATAGAATTTACAAATCTCTTATTTGATTGATTTATAATCCTACATGCGCGTTAAGAAAATTTTATTCTACGTGGCTCTCTAAAACACGGGAAAAAACTCTCCTTATATACTAGTTTTGTGCCCGGGCGATGCCTAGGTGTGGTTGATAAAAATTTATTTATTTCACACCAATAAGATTTTATTAGGATAAACTTTTTGTCTTTTAATAATGTTAAACACAAATTTTCGTATGCGGCAGGTTGTACCATGCGGCATACTTAAATTATGGGGTTGTTCGTCGTCGTCTTCTTAGGCGCCATTGGAGTAGCATCGAAGGAGATTTATTAAAGAAGATGAAGAAAAGGATTACTTATAATATGGGTTAATTGTAGAGGAGATACTGATAGTATTGGTAACTTGAAGATAGGAGAAATTTATATATAATTTGGGTAACTTGAAATTAGGGGTTACTTTTGTTAAAAAAAAAAAAAAAACAAAAAAAAAACACAAAAAAAAAAAAAACAAAAAAACTAGGGGTTACTTATAATATGGGTTACTTGTTTTTGTATTCTATTTTGGGTATAAGGGGTTACTTGAAATTAAAGGTTATTTATAATATGGGATACTTGAAATTAGGAGTTACTTTAAGTTTTCAGGGGTTACTTAATTAAGTTTTCAGTACTTAGGGGTTACAATATTACATATATAAGCATTGAGGGGTTACTTAAGTTTTCATTTTTAAATTTTAAGGTGTTACATCTGTTTTCAATTTTCAATTTTAAGGGGTTATTACTTAAGTTTTGGGTACTTAGAGGTTACTCAAATTTTTAGGGTTTACTTAAGTTTTGTGGGGTTACTTAAGGTTTTTTAAGGGATTACTTAAGTTTTAGTTTTAAGTTTTAAGGGGTTACAACAGTTTTCAGTTTTAAGAGGTTACTTAAGTTTCCCGGGGTTACTCAGTTTTCAGTTTTAAGGGGTTACTTAAGTTTTGTGGGATTACTTAAGTTTTTTAAGGGGTTACTTAAATTTTCAGAAATTACTTACGTTTAGTGGGGGTTACTTAAGTTTTTAGTTTTAAGTTTTAAGGGGTTACTCAAATTTTCAGGGGTTACTTAAGTTTTGGGTACTTAGGGGTTACTTAAGTTTTGTGGGGTTACTTAAGTTTTTTTTAAGGGGTTACTTAGTTTTTAGTTTTAAATTTTAAGGGAGTACTTAAGTTTTCAATTTTAAGGGGGTACTTAAGTTTTCAATTTTAAGGGGTTACTTAAGTTCAATTTTAAGGGGTTACTTAAGTTTTCGATTTTAAGGGGTTACTTAAATTTTCTGGGGTTACTTAAGTTCAGTTGTAAGGGGTTACTTAAGATTTTTTAAGGGGTTATTTTTTTTCAATTTTCAGGGGTTACTTAAGTTTTTAATTTTCAAAGGTTAGTCCTATTTCTTCGATCTCCATTGATTCTTGTGAATCTGGTAAGTTTTATGATTTTTCTGCCATATTAATCGAGTTGAAGTTTCTGGAAAAAAAAAACCGATCGATATAAGGTCGAATTATTAGAGTTGTAATTTCTAGAAAAATAAAAAAAAGTCAAACGATATTAGATCGAAAAAATCGAGTTGAAATTTGGTGATTGTTTTCTCAAATTAATCGCCGTGTCAATATGTGTATTCTGGGTTTTTAAGGTTTAGGGATCGTCATATGCTGCTGGACACGCGCCTTCTCCCGTATGAATTTGCACCATCAACAATAATAGCATAAAAATTATGAATTAGTAGTCATCATACAAATAATATTTTCTAACAAACACAATTACGTATTGAATTTATGAATGAAGTGAAGATTGAAATACCTAATGCGAAAGTGGCAATGGTAGGGAATATTTCAAGCATCCCACACTTGATCCCCACTGTGATCATACACTTTAGCATGGTGGCCTCCAAACGGAAGGAAGCTAGAGCAAAAGAGTCGCCAACAAGTTTTAGGAACTTGTAAACCATTCACGGGGTGAAGGTTACACCCCTTCACGATCCATGAGATCGCTAACTCTATAGTGGTCTAGAACCATGACTGGATATCGGGGATGAATAAGGTACAAATCCAACCTAAAAGAGATTGAACCTGCCCTAAAAATAGGCCTCTACTTTATTCTTCTCATATTCATGTGCGCTTTCTGACTAACATACAATCATTAGTTTAACCCTAAACCTGTTTAATCTATGTTGGTTGAGTATTAATGCACAAACAAAACTTTTATTGGCGATCACTTGAATTATAATCATATTAGCCTAAACAAGATTGTTAATTATCTTATTAAGCGTGATTACAAGTACAAATTCCCTTTAAACCTGCAAGAGAGGGCGTGATCAAGCAATAATAATAATATATAATATCAAGCAACAATATATATTGATACAACAAATCATCATCATAATAATATCAATCTCATCAAAGCATAATAATATTAGCAAGATCCTAGGCATGATACTAACAAGATTAATAACAAATCCTAGCATGTCACTAAACATTAAAGATCAAAGCTTTAGCCCTAACATGATACTAACATGATAGAAGAAAGTAGGAAGCAACCTAAGCATAATACTAGAAAGCAATAAAAGCATCCTAACATGATACTAGGAATTAATATAATCTAAGCATGATTTCTATTTCAAAAGAATAATTAAGAAATTAAATTACTTACTTTGTTGCCTTGTATCTCTTTCTAATAACAAAACACACACGTTAGTAACTTCAAGGAAAATATTAAATCAAACAATTAATTTAAATAATTGAAATAGGGATTTGGGACCAAACCCTTAGAAATTATCAACCTTTCACATCTAGGGCGAAGGCAACTTCGAGCTCGGCTAGGTGTGTCTAGAACTCGTGAACGTGGTATTTTTATTTGAAAAGGGGAGACTTAGAAAGAGGGAGAAAGAATAAGCTTCTAGCTTGAGAGAGAGAAGAGCATAGAATTAGGCGATTGTGAAAAATGGGGAAATACGACCCTATTTACAGAGAAAATAGCCCGGAAACGATCAGAAAAAGACCGAATCCTATTAAGAGTAAAACTGCCCCTGTCATAGAGCGGCAGGATCCAGCGCGACGCGACAACCTAGTCACTGTGCGACAGACTTGTCGTGGCGCGCCAGCTTTGTCGTTTCGCGTTGATTCATGCGTTTTCTAAAAATTCGTATGGAATCCTTAATCTAATTAAATTCGATTAATAACGTTCGTACTTATCTTTGAAAATCAGATTTAATCTCTTTAAAACACTTTGTTTTAGTCCAAATAGAATTCTTTATTTTTCTAAAAACATAATTGTTAATCCTAATCCTATTAGAATTCAAAACAACCTTATAGAGTATTCTAGAAGATTAAAATCAATCCTAATAACTTTAGGAATATTAATTAATGGGCCTCCACTAGATCATTGGGCCATAAAACCATTTCAAGCCCAATTTAGTATTTTGGCCATAACTTCCTCATTATTCATCGGAATTGGGCTTATAATATATCGTTGGAAAGCTCTTTTCGATCCTAATCAAACTATACCATTATCGGACCTTTATCATGGACCAAAATAAATTAGACGGGACATATTCATAAATAGAGTAAATTTTTGAAAACAAAAAGAAGAGTTATTTTTATTAAAACAACCGCATCACAAGACTTTTCACACTTTCACTTCGTTCGATAATCAATAACGCGAAAGGTATTCATCACTAGGTTTAGTTTTTGGGGAGACACAATTAGGTGCCTACAGTCCCGTAATAAATTTAGTGGTTTTTTGTGTTTTTCCTTGATTTTGTTCTTGATTTCTGCGCTATTTTGCGTGATTTCTCTGTGAAAATTCGCGATAAAGGATGATCTATTTAAGGAGTGGGAAAAATTCAAGTTGGCGGATGATGAAATTGCTATTATTGGTGAGACAGAGGAAACTGATACGGGTTAGGTTCTGATGATCACTTGAACTTGGCGTTGGTAGGCAAACTTTTGACGGTGAAAACCTTTAGTGTTGAAGCTATGAAGCATACCTTATCTACGGTATGGCGGTTACACGATAATCTGGTAATTAATTCGGTTGGTATAAATCTTTTTGTGTTTCAATTTCTTAAAGAGGAAGACAGAGAAAGAATCATCAATGGTAGTCTGTGGTTCTTTGATGGCAGGCTGCTCTGTTTGAAGGAAATTAAGGGTAGGGATCAGCCTTTGGAGGTAACGTTTGATTGTTCCCCAATGTGGGTACGATTTCTCGATGTTCCATTTAATAAGAGGAATTCATCAATGATGTATGATATTGGTGAATCTCTAGGTGGCTTCTTGGAGTTTGATGATTCAAACCCTATGGGGTAGGGTGAGTTCATGCGTATAAAGGTAAAGATTGATATCCATAAGCCACCGAGGAGAGGGTTATTCATATCGATTAGGGATTCGAAGCGAAAATGGATTGACATAAAGTATGAGAGGCTAGGGGAGTTTTGATTTTTTTGTGGGAGGTTGAATCATACTGACAAAGATTGTCCTACAAAAGATGATGATAAGGAAGAGGGCGGTGAGATTGTTTATCAATATGGAGCTTGGTTGCGTGCTTCTCCGATGAAGCAACAACAAAAATCCTATACTATGCGTGAGAAGGAAAGGTTATGGTCTGAAAATCTAGAGACCGTTTGTAGGGGTGGAGGCTCAAAAGGTGCTACTCTAAAACAAATTAAGCTCGGTCTTGTGGGGGAAGCTCGAAAACTGATCTTCATGCGTGAGAAAGAGGCAGATGGTCAAGTAATCCCAAAAGCTAGAGAAGCTACTCTGGTTTTAGTGTACGATGAGTAGGGTATGAGAAAGGTGTTGCGCCTGAAAAGTGTTACTGAAGGGGTGGTTCAAAAATCTGTTGAAAATATTATAGGGGTTGGGGATCAAGTTTTGTTAGATGATGATGAGGGTAGAAAGAAGGAAGGGAATGTTTCTGGTAGAGTGGGGTTCAATGTGGGGGGGGGGGGAATGATAATGTTGGCAATATTGATGGTGGGGACATGGAGGTTCCTTAAAATAATGATAATGTGGGGAATAGGGATGTAGTAGGGAAGGGGGCTATGATGGGGGATGTAGGCGTATGTGGGGATCAACAAATTAAGGTGAGTGGTGGTAGAACTAGTAATAAAAAGTGGAAGAGAATGGAGGAAGAATATGGGGGTTGTCTTGAGTTGGCGGGGTCTGGGAGTGTGGGAGAGGCTGCTTACATAATAAAAAAAGGAGTAGTATGGGGGTGATGGGGGAGGGTGTTGTGGAGAAGAGGAGGAAAACCGAGGGTATTACTATTGTCGGGGACAGTCAAATCCAAGTAGAGGGAATTGGTGTTGCCCACTCCCTCGAATAACAATGAAAATATTGAGCTACAACGTCCAAGGGATTGGCAACCCTTGGGCGGAGAGGACTCTCCGGGACTTATGTTGGAGAGAGAAGCCGGATGTGGTGTTCTTAATGGAGACTATGATAGATGATAGTAGACTAGAGAAAATTAAAAGGAGGTGTGGTTTTGATAATGGTTTTTGAATTAGTAGTACTAGTAGATCCGGTGGTATGGGTTTTTGGTGGGGGGGGTGTTATTAATACTATTTCCTATTCCACTCATCATTTTGCGATAGATGTTTGTAAGCCGGATGGTGTGCCATGGTGGAAAGCTATTGGTGTGTATGGTTGGCCAGAGACGGAAAATAAGCATAAGACTTGGGAGATGATGAGAAATCTCAAGGTTGAATGTGGTTTTCCGTGCATCATGTTTGGGGATTTTAATGAGATTGTGAGTATGAAAGAGAAGGATGAGGGAGTGGCTAGAAGGGAGTCCCTAATGGATGCTTTTCGCGGAGCTATTGATGATTGTGGTTTTAGGGACTTGGGGTATAGTGGTAGTATCTTTACATGGAAAAGGGGGAAGACAATGGAAACAACGGTGAGGGAAAGGCTTGATCGGTTCTTAGGGGATGATAGTTGGTGTGAACTATTCCCGAATTATTTTGTGAAACATCTTGTTAGAGAAGAATCGGATCACTCTCCTATTTTACTGGATAATTTGAATTATTTCGAGGAAAGGGAAATTATTTCGGTTTGAGAGTACGTGGCTTGCCAAAGATGATTTTGAAAATGTTGTGTCAGAGGCATGGAAGAATAGCTCGGGTTTATCTCTTCATATGCGAATTGCTCTTTGTGCCGAAGATTTGAAGAAGTGGGCTGCTAAGGCTTTTGGGAATACGAAGAAAAAGCTACAGAAGCTCGAGGGTGAGTTACACATGGCTCAGGGATGTGCGGTTGATGCTGTTATGTTGGCTACTTGTAATAGGTTATCGACCGAAATTGGTGAGCTTAGAAGACTTGAGGAGTCTGGTATGCTTGGGCCCGGGCAAATGAAATGCGAGATGGCGACAAAAACACAACATATTTTCATAAGAAAGCAAGTTTTTAGGTGTTACATATGTTTTAAATTTTCAGTTTTAAGGGGTTATTACTTAAGTTTTGGGTACTTAGGGGGTACTCAAATTTTCAGGGTTTGCTTAAGTTTTGTGGGGTTACTTAAGTTTTTTTAAGGGGTTACTTAAGTTTTAGTTTTAAGTTTTAAAGGGTTACGTCTGTTTTCAGTTTTAAGAGGTTACTTAAGTTTCGTGGGGTTACTCAGTTTTCAGTTTTAAGGGGTTACTTAAGTTTTGTGGGATGACTTAAGTTTTTTAAGGGGTTACTTAAATTTTCAGAAATTACTTACGTTTAGTGGGGTTACTTAAGTTTTTAGTTTTAAGTTTTAAGGGGTTACTCAAATTTTCAAGGGTTACTTAAGTTTTGGATACTTAGGGATTACTTAAGTTTTGTGGGGTTACTTAAGTTTTTTTTAAGGGGTTACTTAGTTTTTAGTTTTAAATTTTAAGGGGTTACTTAAGTTTTCAATTTTAAGGGGTTACTTAAGTTTTCGATTTTAAGGGGTTACTTAAATTTTCTGGGGTTACTTTAGTTCAGTTGTAAGGGGTTACTTAAGATTTTTTAAGGGGTTATTTAAGTTTTCAATTTTCAGGGGTAGTGTCACAAATAGTGGAGATGGCGAAGCAAGGTCAACTTCGACGGTCCCTCAAGGTAAAGAAGAGATTGTCTATAGCGGCGACGTACTGCCGTGGCGACGTACGGCCACACCTGGAAATGACGACATACAGTTATTTTCGACGATGTTCCCGAAATACTGTGGAGGATTGTTACCAAGAATATTGAAGACGACGACATATGGTTATCTTCAACGATGGCGTTCACGAGGCACTGTGGGTGTTGTCACAAACAACATATGAAGCAACAGCAAACGGTTACTCCAGAGACGTGTGCTCGACGGTGCAAGATACGCGTTTCTTACCTCTTTTATCTGTTTTAACTAATGATTAGTTTGCAGGTATCGGCGTTATAAGAATGATTTGGAATCGCAAAACGTTTTGAATCATTCTCCGTCCCTATCGATACTTTGACTCTCGTTTTTTGAAACTTAAGTTTCTCCAAACTCAGTCAAAGTGGGGGCTTCTGTAGACACCCATTTGTGTCTCCCCAAAACCAACCCAGTGATGAATGCCTTTCACGTTGTGTTATTATCGAATTAGGTGAAAGTGGTTTGAAAGTCGAGTGATGCGGTTTAGTTTTAATAAAAAAAATTTCTCTCTGTTTTTGAAAATGATTTTATTGGAAAATAGCCGAACCAGTTTACGTTTGGTCCATGATAAAGGTCCAATAATAGTGTAGTTGGATGGGGCTTGAAAAGATCTTTCCAACGATATATTATAAGATCGATTCCGATGAATATTGAGGAAGTTATGGCCAAAATACTAAATTGGGCCTGGTTAATTATTTTAAATGCGGCCCAATGATCTAGAGGAGGGCCTAATGATAATTATTATTCCTAAAACTATTAGGATTAATTATAGTTTTCTAGAAGTTTCTAGAAGGTTCCTTTTAATTCTAATATTGTTAGATTTAATAATTAATTATTTTTAATAGATTTTTATTTGGAATAAAATATCGTTTTGTTATCTTAAAAATATATTTTATCTTCTGTACGGATTCCGTAGATCAAGTTGATTAAAGATCGGATTCCGCGTGAAGAAAAACACGCTAATACAGGCTGTCGCCAAACGACAAGTCTGTCGCCGCGCGACGGACCCTGTCGCGTCGCGACAGAGTTAATTCCTGGCGACAGCGTGGAGTTTTATTCCTTATCAAATTCTATGTTTTTCCGGATTATTTTCATTATAAATAGCGTCCGAATCCCTGTTTTCAGAAATCATTCACAATTATCAATTCACATTCAATTATTCCTTATTTCTTGTTTTTTATTCTCTCAAGAATTACTGAATTCTTTTCTTTCTCTCTCTTTCTAAACTAGCTTTTTTACAAAACACAATATTCCGCATTCACAAGATTTAGAGTCTCTTAGCCAAGTTCGAAGTTGCCTTCGCCCTAGACGTGAAAGGTTGATAATTTCTAAGGGTTTGGTCCAAAACTAGTCTAAACTTTATTTAATTTGATTATAATTTAATTCTTTAATTATTCTTTATTATTTTCATTGAAGTTACTAACTTGTGTATTTTGTTATTAGAAAGAGGTACGAGGCTTCAAAGTATGTAATCTTATTACTCTCTTTCAATGTAGAAAGCATGTTTATTATTGTTTTATGCTTTCTAGTATCACGTTAGGATGTTTTTATGCTTTCTAGTATCATGTTTAGGATGCCTTTACTCTTTCTAATATCATGTTAGTACCATGTTAGGTTTGAAGCTTTGATCTTTATTGCTTAGTGACATGCTAGGGATTGGTTATTAACCTTGTTAGTATCATGCCTAGGATCTTGCTATTATTATCAAGCTTTATTATGCCTTATCATGCTATTATCATTATTGTTTATTGATTTATTATTATGTTGCTTGATTTATATTTTATTGTTATTGCTTGATCACGTCTTTTATGATTGTTAAAGGGAATTTGTACTTGAAATCACGCTTAATAAGATAATTAATAATTTGGTTTAGGCTAATGTGATTTTAATTCAAGTGATCGCCGATAATAGTATTATTTGTGCATTAATTTCAACCAACATAGATTAAACAGGGTAGGTTTAATATAATGTTTGTATGTTATTCGAAAAGCGCGCATGAATACGAGCAGAACAAAGTAGAGGCCTATTTTATAGGGCGGGTCCTTTCTTTTGTAGATTGGATTCGTACCCTCATCCCCGGACCCTATTTGGTTCAAGACCTTATGGAGTAGTTGATGGTCCTTTTGGATTGTCTTTTGGGTTTACAAGTTCCTAAAACTTGTTGGCGACTCTTTTTGCTCTTTTTCTTTCCCTTTGGAACGCCACCGTACTTTAGTGTATGATCACAGTGGGGTTCAAGTTTGGGGTTATCGTAATGCTTGAAATATTCCCTACAGTTTTTGGCGACTCCACTGGGGAGGATTTCTATTTATATTCCTGAAATTTATTTAATTTTGGCAATTATTTAGAATGAGCGGATGAGACTCGAAAAATTCTAAGTATTTCATGTGCGTGATTTGATTAACATTATTGTCATATGCATTAAAAGGTCCTCATGGGATCACCCCATGAGTCAATCCATAGGAATTTTACACGTAGGAAATTTGAGAAATATCTTTCATGACTAGAATCGAAAAGATGATGCGAAATCTGGTAAATTCGAAGAACACAGAAACTTGCCAAGGCATGTAGGAACTAGCGTCTAGAAAACAGGGCTTGTCGCCCGTAAAAAGTTTCTGTCGCCTGGCGACAGAAGCTTTTTTGCGGCGACAGTCCCTGTAGTCTGGCGCCATGTTCTTCCAATACCGAGCCAGGGGTCTGCCTTCTTGCTTTGACCATTTCTAGCATTGTTGGCTTGATTTTTCTTATTGATTGAGTCATTTTCTCACTTTTCTGAACCCATATGTGTTCTACATATGGAAATAACCCTCTGGGGGTTCCTGCTTCACCTGCCCAATGGAATATTCCACTATCATGTGCAAAGTTCAGATTTGGGTACGTGTAATGTTTGTGAATCCACCAAACCATGGAGTCGAGTTCGATTTCATCACGCACTCGCGGAATCCTGTCCATTCGCTCCAACCCTCCCGGTAGGCTTGTGTGCAATGCATATGGATTCTTAACCATGGACCTTTTTGACTTAACCCATATCCTCGAACTTTAGAGAACTAGAGCCATGGTTAGGTTGCAAACTCATCTTGTGACTATGTGAACTACTTGTGCACCCTTGCTTGTATTTATTATATATGTGCTAACCGTTTGTTTGACTTGTGATTAAGACTAAATAAATTGACTAATGACTAAAAGGACTTTGTCTAATTAATTAATTAATTTTGAATTAATTAAAGGCTAATAAATTAATCAATTCGACTTAATATGACTTTAGGCATGTCCATTTAGAGTAAAATTACTGGAAATAGTCCAGATTAATGTTCCAGCAATGGCGCAGGAATTTGGACTGTGGCGCTGCAGTTTAGCGTCTGTCGCGTGGCGACAGGCTCTAAACCGTGGCGACAGTCCTGTTGTTTTAGCGACAGTCCTGTTGTTTTAGCGACAGTCCAGTTTTCTTGCTCGAGTCACCACGACGAGTCCAATTAACAGTCTACTAATCGGATTAATCAGTTTGTTAATGGTTCAAAACATGTTTAAGTCTTTAATTGAGTTTAGGCACTTAAAGTCCCATGGTCATACACTAGTAGTCAAAGCATGTCACTCACATACACATAAAGCACACACATAACATGTTTGTCACATTATGACCATGTCTAGAGAGTCTTGAATGCGTGTTTTCCGTCATTTTTTTTAGGGGGGTAAGTCGGATATTAATCCTCCAATTTTTAAATTCCCTTAAAATATATATACCCCATTTTTTCACTTTTTCTTTTAAATCTTTTGAACATAAAGTCAAGTCAATTAGAGTCGAGTATTAAAACAAATATGGTTTAAATTACAGCGCGTGGTCAAGAAAGGAAGGGCGTTTAATCAAGGACAACACTTTTGTTCAAGTCTTACTTTTTAACAAACCAGTCGGTAGGAAAAGGAAAGCTAAGAAGGCAATGGCTAGTCAAGAAGAACTTAATGAAGTCAAGGGACAGGTAGCCAACTTGGCTGAAATGCTGTAAAACCTATCGTTGCAAATAAGTAATCCTGAAAAACAAAAACAAATGGACCTAATCCAGGAAAGCTTGGGCAAATTGTCCAGCGACTTTAGATTTCAAGAGATTAGCTCCCAAGGGGTCTCGGTGGATAAGGACCTTCTCCCACAAAAGTTCAATCCCAATGATATCCCTAAGTTCAAGGCTATGGACAATCCTTATTTTCATTTAAGAGCTTTTGAAACTGTAATGAGTATTAAGGGGATAGATAGAAAAGCATTTCATTCTGTATTTTCATTATCCTTAGAAGCTGTATGTCAACAGTGGTACTTTTCACTTGATAAAGAAAAAACCTCTAGTTGGGAATCTATTGTGAGCGCTTTCATTGAAAGGTATAAATGCAATATACAAATTGAAACTGATCATAGAGAATTAGAAATGCTAAAAGAAAAAGAAAATGAAGGTTTCACCTCCTTCTTTAATAAATGGAGGGAAACTACTGCAAAAATGGTTGAAGTGCCTAGTGAAAAGGAATCCGTTAGGATGTTCATTAAGAACCTCCAATAAAAATACTCTAAGCACCTTAAGTACCAAAGCAACTTAAACACTTTCAAAGCTGTATATGATATTGGAATTAATATTGAAGATGACCTTGCTAAACAAAAAGTTGCTAATAACAACTCAAGTAGTGGCTGGAAAAATAAGAAGAACGACAATCCTTCTTCATCCAAATCTACCCACTCAAATAATGTTAGCACTTTTCCTCTAAATGAAGTTTTGGCAATGAATAATAATCAAGGACAAAAGAAACCATTTAGAAAGAATTATACTCCTATTGGCATGAGTTATGACACCGCATTTGATCGCTTACATGCAAAAGGTCTTATAACTCCTATTGGACCATTTGGGGACCCACCTGTCGAAAGGAGAACGGCTAGCTGGAACCCAAATGCACATTGCAAATATCACCAAGGTAGAGGTCATCCTACAGAAAATTGTTGGAGACTAAAGGAAGCCATTCAAGACTTGATCGATAGTAACAAGCTCCCATTGCCTCCTGCAAGTAAGAAACCAAGTATCAATACCGCACCGCTGTCGGATTCCTTAGCTATTTCCGACGAAGAAAACCAAGAGGATCCATCTAGCCTCATAGAGCCTATCAAGACCATTGAAGAAGAAATCTTCGAAGATGCTCTCGAATTCCATGGCCAGGAACCTGCAACCAAGCAAGAAGTAGTGGCATTGACATTAATATTGACAGAATTGAAAAAGTTGATCTCACAAACCTTTGAGGCTATAAAAGAGAAAAATGAGTTACTTAAAAATAGACCCCCACCTAAACAAAAGAAACCTTTTTCTCTCCAAGTAATTGACACTCCCAAAAAGAATAATAGAAAGTATACTCCAATTGGGACGTCATACACAAACATGTTCAAAATGCTCTTCGAGAATGGTAAAGTTCAACCTCTCGAACCAAGACCATTTGAATCACTGAAAAGAATAGACAAATATTATTGTTCATATCATCAATCAGGGGGACATATAATAGAACAATGCTTCAAGTTTAAGGACTTGGTTCAACGTTTGATTGATGAGAAGAAATTAGTTCAACTTCCACAAGATGCCATGATTAATGGAGTATGGGACAGTGACGATGAAGATGTTTACCTTAAAGACATTGAAGAAACTCCTTTATCAACAATATACCCAGTAAGTGACATTTGGGACGAGGAAGATTCACCCATAGATGTCCTCACTAGGTCCGGGAGAATACAGCCTCCCATTTCAACACAACCTATACCTTCTATTCAGCAAATTCCCGTGCCTATTATAGAAGACAACGATGTTGTAAAACAGTTAAAAAAGACTAAAGTGGAAATGAATGTATGGAAACTTTTAGCCACATCTCGGGAACATAGAGTTGCAGTCATGGATGCGCTGGCTAAAGTAGGCATAGATTCGGACACTACTCCTGAGGGACTCGCTAACTTCCTCACGAGTGACCTCCCAAGTCCAATCAATTTAGTCACTTTTTCGGATAAGGATCTACCACCGGAAGGTGACAAACACAATAAAGCTCTAAACCTCACAGTCATATGCAAAAGAATCAATGTCCCCATGACTCTTGTGGATAACGGTTCAGCAATTAATGTGTGCCCACTCAGAACCGCAAGGATGTTGGGAATAAGAGATGAGGAATTATCCCCATCAACTCAAGGCATAAGAGCTTATGATAACTCACGTCGTCAAGCACTAGGGACAATTACCATGAATATAACGGCAGGTGCAATTGAGCATGCCACTACATTTCAAGTAGTAGATATCAAAGCATCTTTTAACTTTCTATTGGGACGCCCTTGGCTTCATGATTTAAAGGCCGTCCCTTCATCTCTTCATCAACAAGTAAAGGCCATAGTTGGAGGCATTCCAATTACCATTGATGCTTCATCTATGAGAATCAAAACAGTAGAAAATCCACTAATTAATGTGGAACATGATGAAAATGATGAAGATTTGTGGGGCTTTAGCGAAGAGGTCTCCTTAATAGAGGAAGATGAAAGGACCCCTCTTCATTACGACCTCCACTCAAACATGACAACGAATGCTATCCTAAGAAAGCAAGGACATTTTCCTGGAATGACTCTAGGAAAGAAGAAAGGAATAGCTAAACACATGGGCTTACCTGGCCTCCCTGAACTGGATACTTTCGGACTTGGTTTTGAACCAACTCGCGAAGACCTTAAGCGGGCCCAGGAAAAATCAAGAGCACGAAGAAATGCCCGCACGCAAAAAAGGGAGATACCCATGGATCAATATCCTCTCACTTTAAATGGACAATTTATAAGAGAAGGAGAGGACTATCCTTGTCATGAATTCCCCGAACCCTTCGTTGTAAATGGTATAAGACAACCTGGGTTCGAAATCTTTCTGGATTGTTGCTTCCTAGACGGGATCCCAGCTCCAATTTATAAGGAGAAAGCACCTCCTTATTTCGACTTTAATGTCATGGGACTCCTCTTTGGAAGGGAAAAGAATGAATCAAGATACACGGAGGATGATTCTTCACTTATCCAAGCAGTTCTCCAAAGTGAAAGTTTTGACCCCTCCGAATTTATCACTCCAATAAAAGATCAAGAGCGTGGATGGCGCAAGACGATGAAGGTAACCACTACAAATGGAAAGAAGATTTCAATGACTACAGGACAAGGACCAATGTTCGAAGAATCGTCTGAGTCAGAGTCTGAGTTAGAGTCTTCCCCTATCGAGTCTTCTAAGTCTTTAGTTGTAGCACCCTTATCTTCTATTTCTACTCCTAGGATAGTTAGCAATCAAGTCCCGACGGACATTTCTTTATTTGATGTAATGATTTCTGAATTTAATAATATGTCTTCTTCCTCGTATTCTTCTTGTTCTTCTTTATCTAAAGATGACGAGCATTGCTTAACTAATGATGAAAATGATAAAGAAATAATTAAAGCAATGGAAACACTTGAAAATAAGACACCGATAATTGAGGATACAGAAACGGTTGATATCTCAAAAGATCCAACCATTAAAAGAGAAGTTAAAATCGGGCTAACACTAAACAAAGAAGAAAGAACCGATTTAATTAATCTACTTAAAGAATTTATCGATGTATTCGCTTGGTCATACGAAGATATGCCAGGCATTAATAGAGAAATAGCTCAACACACAATACCATTAATTCCAGGAATGAAACCTGTAAAACAAAAGTTACGTCGAATGAAACCCGACGTGGCTCTTAAAATAAAAGAAGAAGTACAAAAACAAATAACTGCAGGTTTTATCAGGGTATCCAAATACCCCGAATGGGTCGCCAATGTTGTCCCGATTCCGAAAAAAGATGGTAGAGTTCGAATGTGTGTCGACTATCGAGATTTAAATAAGGCAAGTCCAAAGGACGACTTCCCTTTACCACACATCGATATTTTGGTAGATAACACAACAAATCATGTACTTCTCTCATTTATGGACGGGTACGCAGGATACAATCAAATCCTCATGGCCGAAGAGGATATGGAAAAGACAACATTCATAACACCTTGGGGTACTTATTGCTACACGGTAATGCCATTCGGGTTAAAAAACGCGGGTGCTACTTACCAACGAGCAGCAACTGCCCTACTCCATGATATGATGCATAAAGAAGTGGAGGTCTATGTGGATGACATGATTGTAAAATCAAAAGACCGCCAAGGACACCCAATAGCCTTTAAAAAGTTCTTTGAAAGACTAAGAAAATACAACATGAGATTAAACCCCTCCAAATGTGCTTTTGGAGTTACCTCAGGGAAACTCTTGGGATATGTCATAAGCTCTAGAGGAATAGAGATAGATCCCACCAAAATTAAAGCAATCATGTCCAGGCCACCGCCCAAAACCGTAAAGCAAATTCGGGGATTTATTGGCCGGTTGCAATACATAAGTAGGTTCATATCCAAGCTGACCATGATATGCGAACCAATATTCAAGAAGCTTAAGAAAAATGTACCAATCATATGGGACGATGAGTGTCAAAAAGCCTTTGAAAAGATCAAAGCCTATCTCTCGAATCCTCCCGTATTAGCTCTAGCACTCCCTGGAATACCCTTAAGACTATACTTAACCGTCACAAAGGAAACAATGGGAGCTATGCTTGCACAAGAGGTAGAAAGCAAAGAAAATGCTATTTATTACCTAAGTAAGAAGATGCTCGAGTATGAAACACGCTACACACCATTGGAAAAGCTGTGCCTCGCGCTGGTGTGGGCCACAACTAAATTAAGACATTACATGCTCGTACATACCGTTTACGTAGTCTCACGAATGGACCCAGTAATCCATGAAGGTATATGTGGAACACATGTTAATGGCAAAATGCTAGTCCAAAAGATAATGCGAGAAGGATATTACTGGACTACCATGAATAGAGATTGTCATCAATATGTAAAAAGATGCCCAAAATGTCAAATTTACGCAAACTTGCAACATATCCCACCTTCTCTTCTCTACACCTACACCTCACCATGGCCTTTCTCTACATGGGGAATAGACATAATCGGAAAGATTACACCTCTCGGAACAGGAGGTCACGAATACATCTTAGTTGCAATAGATTACTTCACAAAGTGGGTGGAAGCACAATCATATGCCAAGCTCACTGCCAAACATGTAGCACTCTTTATCGAAAGAAACATAATTTGTCGATATGGAGTCCCACATGAAATGATAAGTGACAATGGAACTCACTTTCAAGCCGAATGTGAAGAATTGCTACAAAGATATGGAATTCAACATCACCATTCTTCACCTTATAGACCTCAAGCAAATGGAGCAGTTGAGGCCGCTAATAAAAATTTGAAAACGATCATCGAAAAAATGACTGAAAATTATAAGGATTGGCCTGATAAACTTCACTTCGCACTATGGGGTTATCGCACGTCAATCCGAACATCAACAGGAAATACGCCATTCAACTTAGTATATGGAATGGATGCCGTACAACCTGTAGAGTTAGAAATACCTTCTCTACGCATTGCGTTAGAAAGTAAACTCGATGAAGTCGAATGGACTAGAGCACGATATGAAGAGCTAATCCTACTCGATGAAAAGCGACTAGAAGCTCTATATCATACTCAATGTTATCAAACCCGCATGGCTAGACATTTCAATAAAAAGGTCAAGACTAGAAATATCAAGGTTGGGGACTTGGTATTAAAAGCGTTAAGAAAAAATGTTTTAGATCCAAGAGGAAAATTCAGGCCTAATTGGTCCGGACCATATATTGTCAAAACAATCCTGTCAGGAGGCGCGGCTAAATTAACTGATATGGATGGCAATGAATTTTCAAACATGACAAACCTTGACCAACTTAAGAAATACTACCCATAAGTACTTGAGTAAAATACTCAAGAGAGCTACGTTTGGCCTGATTCCTTAAGCAAAGGATACGTAGGCAACCCAGACAGGGTGCGGCCGCTTTAATCTTTTCAGATTCTGTATCCCCGAAGTGAAAAACGCATGTCTGCAAAGTCTCAAAACTGGCGCCAGACGCTAGCCTCTGTCGCCAGACGACAATTTTTTCGTTAGGCAACAGAGCCCAATAGTCAGCGACAGTGAATCAGATAGCAGCGCCAGTTTTCTGCGAGTGTCTAGACCAGTTTCGCATGTTGTGGAAATTTATTCGACTTCCGTACTCGAATTAATTCTCCGAAAAATAAATGTTGTAATTGTTTTCATTGCTTTAATTGAAGGTTAATTAAAATAAAAGCTGGAATTTTATTAATTAATAAAGAAAGTACATTATTGATAAAATAAAAACTGAAAAATTAACTAAAACAAATTAACTTTGTCTAATAAATCAAAGGAAAAGCAGTGCTCTAATCTTTTTTCTCTTTCTTGATTCTTTTCCAATTTGTGTCTTCATTCTCTTCCTCTTGATCCATAACCTTCGCTAGGAGACAACCATTAGAAGATCTACACTCTATTTTAGTATAGATAGTTTCTCCCTCCGCTAGAACTCCATGTTTCTTTTCTATCCAAACTTCCTTCTTTGTAGAGTCAACTTTTCTTTTTCCTTGATTTTTCTTAGCACTTTTCTTTCCTGGCATAATAGGAGTTTTGAATTCAATCCTTTCCCCTAGACGTTCTTTAGTAGGGAACTTTTTGTCGCCTAGACGATCCTTCACATTGGTCTTCTCGATTTTGACTTGAGATTTTTGAAATCTTCCATCAAGCCATTGTTTCACCTTATTTGACAAACAAGGTGGCTCCTTATGAGTAATCACCTCCCATAAGGGCCTACCCCTCCAGTATCCGTCAAAACTCTCAATCTCTTGTGACACAGGAAATTCATAAGGACGGCGGAGATCTCCTATAGGGATAGTTTGTGCAAGACCATATTGTCTCATAACTCTACAAGGAAAATAAAAGGTTAATCTAGACAAGCTCGGGAGATGACAATATGCTTGGTTACTGCAACCAACCATCGCCTCAATCTTCCACCAAGGAACAATCCAGTTTATGGTAAAGTCACCAGCAGCAAACACCTTGCTCCACTCACGGCGACCTATTTTCAAAAATCGTTTCTTTCGCCGGACTATGCAATTTGGAACATATGTGTGTATATCGTCAGGAGGATTAATAAGCTTTAACCTCTCCATGAGCCATATCTGTAAAATATGTATTTGATTAGTATTACAGTGAAAAATAATATTCTTTAATTCTTGGAAAATTAAAAATAGCATTATTTTATACCTGTAATAAAATTGGAGAACCTCGAAAAGGTGCTCTCGGATTCTTTCTTAATGCATCTAACCATAGCATAGTCTCTCCAACGATTAGCGGCATTGGATTTCTCCCAAATTCAACTTGTTCTATAACAGATATAATCATTGATTGGCCTTCATTATCACTACCACTAACTAAGAGCAATTGGTTAAACAATCAATAAAGAAAAGCCCTTCTCTTATAGACACGGAAATCGGGATTAGGATTATCATAAAAATAATGTGCAAATTCCGTCAAATCAACTATATTCCCATGCACTATATGTTTTAAGGCCGTACCCCTCAAATCAAAGAAGCATTCAAAATCTTTATAATAATATTCATTGATTCTAGGCATTACCGCAGGACCTGTGGAATAATAACCTATAATGGCTCCAAATTCTTCCGGTAAAGGACATATTTCATCATGGAAAAATTTAAAACAATGAGTATCAATATCCCAATAGTCTGTGGCAGAATAAATAAAATCAATGTCAAGACTCATCCCCTTGATTCCAAACATACCCCCCATATGACAAATATCTAATGCTTTTTTATCTTTAGCAGTTAGATGACGACACCATTCATCCATGTATCCACAAAAAGTTCTTTTAGCTAAAGGCATGATTTCTAGTTAATTAGCTAAGTAATAAACTGGTTAAATTATGCAGTAAACGGATGATTCGGGGGCTATTTATAACCTTTTTTTCATGGCAGACTTCAAATCCTGTAGGAATCAGGAAAGCGCGTTTGTCGCCAGGCGACAAATTTGTCGCGTGGCGACAACGTCTGTCGCGTGGCGACAGACCCTGTCGCGTGGCGACAGGATGAATTACGCGGCACCAGTCTATTTCTTTGCAGCGACACCTATTACGCGTAGGAAACCGTGTTTTTACGTACTTGATTTTGACTCTGACTTGACTTACTGTTCTATTCCTATTCATACACCCCTATTATCATTATTATCACTATTATTATTATTATTATTATTATTATTATTATTATTATTATTATCATATATCATATTAAGCTTAATTAATTTTAGGCTTATCATATTTCCTTCCTTCTTTTTTATTTTTTATTTCTTTATGGGGGAGAGAGTCGGTACCCTCCACTAATATTAAAAATGACGGAAATTTCGCGCAAAAATTACACTTTCTCACACTAATAAATAATAAAGTGCATATATATACAAGTGTCTAATACATGAGTCATATGAATAAGATAGACAAAGTCCTACAAAAGTCAAAAATAAATAAACACAGGTACAGCTATGGCGCCGGAGGTCGCAAGTCGCGAGGGATGCCAAATGTATCGAAAAATGTCCTACTCCGTGGAGTATGTCCATCATCGTCCCCTGAACCACCAGGCGGCGCGAACTGCAACTCAGGGCCAGGCCACCTAACCTCACCTTGAAACCCGACGGAAAGAGGCCGAGGCTGCAAAGGCTGCAGCGACGACGAGCCAAACTCAAACGTCCCACCACCCATCCCACCTCGAACGGTTGTCCCGGTCAGAACCTCCTCAGGTGATGACGCCGAGTCCTCTACCGCTGCAGCCTCAGAACGACCACCCCGGCCACCTAAAGTAGTCCGGCGACGCCTCGAGTCGGACCTAGTAGTCTCTCTCCTAGGCTCGGGTCTCGACCGAGTGCGTGGAGAAGGAATAGGCTGCCCCTGCAAAGATAAATCAAAGTTAGCAAGAGCAAGAAAAAATAAAGTCAAAAATGATGAAAGTAAAAAGCAATACCTCCTCAGCATCGTTGCTACGACAGGTAGCCCGGTTCCGCAACCTCACAAGCTGGCTGCGAAAGGCGTCTATGCACCTAGCCATAGCCGTCACCACCTCGCGAGAAACTGTCAAAATGATTAAATCAATAACAATCACGAAACAAATATAAAGATGATATATGAGAAACCACTTACTCGAGTCTGGTGACGAGGAATAGACCGCTCCACGAACTGCTCTTCCTCTGGAGCTGGCGGAATAAGCTCCTCGATCGGCCCATACGTGCCCTGGTAGCGTATGGACATCCTCGGAGGGATGAACTCCCTAGGGCCAGCCTGTTAAGAATGAAAAGATTAGAAAAATACTTGGGGGCTACCTAAAGAAAGATAAACTAAATAAATGAAAGCATACCGCTGCCTCCTCCGAACGGACGGGAGCCGGCGCTAGCAATGGCAGCAGGTCCTCCTCGTAGCTCTGCTCAAGGAGAACGTAGGACCTCCAAGGAGTACCCCGAGTAGGTCCACCAGCACGATCCCGCTGTGAGGCATCGTGGAACATATGCCTAAGTGGAGGAGCGGGAACAACAAAAGTATCTGAGGAGTGCTGGATGGCTACCCTCTCCCTTAGGTAGACCACCGCGTCGTACGTCCCCAGAAAGTAACGACGCTCAGCTGTATACTGCGCCGCCAGCGCAGAGATAGGGAAAGTAGCCCAAGGTCGATAGACCGGGCTAGGCTCCTGAAAACATTACTAAGTAAGATACTGACACCGAAAGATGATAAAAGAAAAAGTATGAATTGAAGAAACCAACCGTGAGAATCATCTCTCGAAGGCGCAGCACCTCCGGCGGACCTCTGCGACCTCCCCAACTGGCGGCGATAGGGAGCACGCGAGGAGAAGGTCTCGCAGGTGCAAGAGAAGGAAAGTACTCGTAGAACCAGATCTATACGGAACAAATGAAAATTAGTAAAGATCGTGCTTCCAAATCTAAAGTTAAAACCTCAAAAAGGAAAGGATATGTACCTCTACGACCCTCCAGAAACTGGAAAGGGCTATCTCTCCAGACAAGGCCCTGTGACGACAGGAGCGCCGCAAGCCCAGTAGAAAATCCGCATAGGCCATGCTGGCCCAGTCATATGTCCCGACCAACTAGAGGTCGCGAACAGCAGACAGGTAGTATAGTAGTACTCTACTACCTCGATCAGGGGAAAACGTCCCAGATAGCAAGATCAGTACAAAGATGCGCACCCGCTGCTCTCGGGTGGTAGTAGCATCCTCAAAAGCTGCAGCCAGCGTGCCGCGATGAATACATCGGGAACTCAGCTGTCCCGACTGAGCCTCATCCTGGGCCCGAACAACGATCGACCCCAATAGCTCCTGAACCTCCGGCGAATAGACAGTAACACCGGCATCGAAAGGCAGAGGAGTAGACTGAAACTCTAGCCCCGTAATGAGGCTGAAGTCAGCTGGAGTGACTGTCATCTCACCCCAGGGAAAATGAAAGGTGTTGGTGGTGTCCCAAAAGAACTCCACCAAAGCTCGGACGACGAGGTTACCCCTATCGTATGAAAACATGGCCCGGGTGGCCTGCAGTAGAGGAGTCAACCCACATGACTCCCAAAGATGACGAAGACCCTCATCGCGACTGATGAAGTTGTCGAACAGAGAAATGATGGTGGAATTACCCGAGCCATGGCTACGGGTCCTCCCACTCGCAAGACCTCGTCGGATCCGCTCCGAAAAATGATGAACCGGCGCATGAAACAGGGTGCGCTCGTCCCAATCCGGCATGAGACCCAGCCTGGAAGTAGAAGGCACGTCCTCGCCCTCGCTGGTGGGCTCGTCCTCTCGACGCGTGTCCCTCGACCGAGAACCGGAACCACGTCGTCTACCCATGCTAAAGTATGTAAAAGTAATTAAGTTTAAGGCTCTACAGTATCTAAGGTTCGCCTAGGCCGCATGATACTATGTTCGCAAAACAAAAAAAAAACAAAAAAAAAACAGAGTACGTAGTACTAAAACAGAGCAAAATTTCAAATAAGCATGGAAATGTTCTTTCAGCCAATAAACAATTTCTTGCAAACATATGATGAATATTGTGACAAATTGAACAAGTAGAGGCAGTAAAAATGCAAAGAATGACTCACATTGTTATTCACGACCTCAAGAGGTCCAGCAATGGTGAATCCTTCGTTTCTTCACCAAATTGAGTCAAACAAGTCTCAAAATACTCCCAAGGTAATGTACAAGCATAATTAAACAAATTCAAGGCATAAAATTCAACAAACAAAGCAAATTAAGTAAGAACATTTTCGAATTTTTCGAAAATTCGCGAACAAGAACGCATAATTCGTAAAAAATCGAGTAGGGTTTGAGCAAAACTTACATGGATCGGGAAAATAGATGAGAAAAGCTTCGATTTGCAACAAGTTTGAGCGAATTTGGTTGAGAAATGAGCAAGGACGAGTGAATTGATTTTTTTGCGAAAATTTGAGAAGCAGAGCAGCGAAATAGAAATGAAGAAGAAGACGGGTTTAAAACCCCGATTCTGTCGCCAAACGACAGAATTGTCGCGAGGCGACAGACTCTGTCGCGCGGCGACAGATGAAAAGACTCGCGACAGGCATCTCTGGCCAGCGCTGGAGCGGCGATAGAGTGCTGGGCCTCTCCTTGTGGTTTTGTGGGTCTAGTTTAGTAATTTGGGTTCCTTGGCACGCCACTTAGCCCCTTTAAGCAAATTGACATGATTTAGTCAGCTTGATTGCAATGCACTGAGTGATCGACTTGATGAAAGATCGTCTCACTTAACTTAAAGCGCCTAAGTATTGGCTCATAATAAAGCGCCTAAATATTGGCTCATAATAAGGCACCGAAATATTGGTTCAACAAATAAGGCACCGAAATATTGGTTCAACAGGCACCGAAATATTGGTTCAATAGATGCACCAAAGTAATGGTTCACAAAGGCAAAAGCACCCAAGTACTGGCACAAATATACAAAAGCAATAATAACAATATATGATTGTCAATAAGCACGGTCGTGGCGAGGTAGTGTCACAAATAGTGGAGATGGCGAAGCAAGGTCAACTTCGACGGTCCCTCAAGGTAAAGAAGAGATTGTCTATAGCGGCGACGTACTGCCGTGGCGACGTACGGCCACACCTGGAAATGACGACATACAGTTATTTTCGACGATGTTCCCGAAATACTGTGGAAGATTGTTACCAAGAATATTGAAGACGACGACATATGGTTATCTTCAACGATGGCGTTCACGAGGCACTGTGGGTGTTGTCACAAACAACATATGAAGCAACAGCAAACGGTTACTCCAGAGACGTGTGCTCGACGGTGCAAGATACGCGTTTCTTAACTCTTTTATCTGTTTTAACTAATGATTAGTTTGCAGGTATCGGCGTTATAAGAATGATTTGGAATCGCAGAATGTTTTGAATCATTCTCCATCCCTATCGATACTTTGACTCTCGTTTTTTGAAACTTAAGTTTCTCCAAACTCAGTCAAAGTGGGGGCTTCTGTAGACACCCATTTGTGTCTCCCCAAAACCAAACCCAGTGATGAATGCCTTTCACGTTGTGTTATTATCGAATTAGGTGAAAGTGGTTTGAAAGTCGAGTGATGCGGTTTAGTTTTAATAAAAAAAATTTCTCTCTGTTTTTGAAAATGATTTTATTGGAAAATAGCCGAACCAGTTTACGTTTGGTCCATGATAAAGGTCCAATAATAGTGTAGTTGGATGGGGCTTGAAAAGATCTTTCCAACGATATATTATAAGATCGATTCCGATGAATATTGAGGAAGTTATGGCCAAAATACTAAACTGGCCTGGTTAATTATTTTAAATGCGGCCCAATGATCTAGAGGAGGGCCCAATGATAATTATTATTCCTAAAACTATTAGGATTAATTATAGTTTTCTAGAAGTTTCTAGAAGGTTCCTTTTAATTCTAATATTGTTAGATTTAATAATTAATTATTTTTAATAGATTTTTATTTGGAATAAAATATCGTTTTGTTATCTTAAAAATATATTTTATCTTCTGTACGGATTCCGTAGATTAAGTTGATTAAAGATCGGATTCCGCGTGAAGAAAAACACGCTAATACAGGCTGTCGCCAAACGACAAGTCTGTCGCCGCGCGACAGACCCTGTCGCGTCGCAACAGAGTTAATTCCTGGCGACAGCGTGGAGTTTTATTCCTTATCAAATTCTATGTTTTTCCGGATTATTTTCGTTATAAATAGCGTCCGAATCCCTGTTTTCAGAAATCATTCACAATTATCAATTCACATTCAATTATTCCTTATTTCTTGTTTTTTATTCTCTCAAGAATTACTGAATTCTTTTCTTTCTCTCTCTTTCTAAACTAGCTTTTTTACAAAACACAATATTCCGCATTCACAAGATTTAGAGTCTCTTAGCCAAGTTCGAAGTTGCCTTCGCCCTAGACGTGAAAGGTTGATAATTTCTGAGGGTTTGGTCCAAAACTAGTCTAAACTTTATTTAATTTGATTATAATTTAATTCTTTAATTATTCTTTATTATTTTCATTGAAGTTACTAACTTGTGTATTTTGTTATTAGAAAGAGGTACGAGGCTTCAAAGTATGTAATCTTATTACTCTCTTTCAATGTAGAAAGCATGTTTATTATTGTTTTATGCTTTCTAGTATCACGTTAGGATGTTTTTATGCTTTCTAGTATCATGTTTAGGATGCCTTTACTCTTTCTAATATCATGTTAGTACCATGTTAGGTTTGAAGCTTTGATCTTTATTGCTTAGTGACATGCTAGGGATTGGTTATTAACCTTGTTAGTATCATGCCTAGGATCTTGCTATTATTATCAAGCTTTATTATGCCTTATCATGCTATTATCATTATTGTTTATTGATTTATTATTATGTTGCTTGATTTATATTTTATTGTTATTGCTTGATCACGCCTTTTATGATTGTTAAAGGGAATTTGTACTTGAAATCACGCTTAATAAGATAATTAATAATTTGGTTTAGGCTAATGTGATTTTAATTCAAGTGATCGCCGATAATAGTATTATTTGTGCATTAATTTCAACCAACATAGATTAAACAGGGTAGGTTTAATATAATGTTCGTATGTTATTCGAAAAGCGCGCATGAATACGAGCAGAACAAAGTAGAGGCCTATTTTATAGGGCGGGTCCTTTCTTTTGTAGATTGGATTCGTACCCTCATCCCCGGACCCTATTTGGTTCAAGACCTTATGGAGTAGTTGATGGTCCTTTTGGATTGTCTTTTGGGTTTACAAGTTCCTAAAACTTGTTGGCGACTCTTTTTGCTCTTTTTCTTTCCCTTTGGAACGCCACCGTACTTTAGTGTATGATCACAGTGGGGTTCAAGTTTGGGGTTATCGTAATGCTTGAAATATTCCCTACACATACCTTAATCTTTTTTTTTTTTTCAATGACACACATTTGGCCGAAAAAGAGGGTTTGACCCTGTTTCGTGGCTTTAACCAGATCATGCGCGAGGCACGTGACCTTTTAAAAACCACTCTCCAACTACGCCACCCACCATAACGCCACCGAAACCGCCTTGCCTATCCCACCACCACCAGATCTTGACATTCACCTCATACCCACCCCATCATAACCACCAAAAACTCACACCGACACTATTCCAATTATAAGCTACGTGTGCAGAATTTTTTAGATAAAAGTGCATCAATTTTCAATTAAAAGCGCATATTATTTAAAATAAACATGCATTATTTATATTTTAACTAAATCTGCATATATTTTTAACTAAGTGTGCATACTTGTTGTTCACAATGTGCATTTTTTGTGTTCAAAACTTGCAAATTTTTTAAGCTTGGAACTTGCACATTTGCACTTGCTTTTAGTTGATCTAAAGGCAATTTTGGAGACTTTAATGACTTTTACATATTACATCCCGACATATCTATCGTGAAGAAAACGAGCAACAATTATATACTTTGTATATTAATTTGACCCCTTTGTGAAAAGCAATTTATTTATTTTTTTATTTTTTTAAGAAAGAAAACGACTCATGAAGATATTGATCTCACCCCTTTGTGAAAAACATTTTTTTTTTTTTTTACTTTTAGAAAGATTAGGGTATGATATTTCAATAAGATAGACGTTCCAAATTAAATTTCGATGTGTAAATTACCTGTAAATTTTTTTTGGGTATTTATAGTGATAGTACAAAAAACCAAGTCATGCAAAAAATTGAAAATTATTTCATATATTTGAATTCTTTAATGATAAAAAATACAATCCCAACCAGACCATATATATATTAAACATATGAACCAAAAGAAAAGAAACAAGACAAATCAAAGGAAAAGTCAATCTCAATTCTCAAACAAGCAATTAAGGAAATTAAAAAAGAATGTGTAACGGAAGCTACACATAGCACACGATAACAATGAGCTCTACAACCGGCCTTAGCTTGTTGAGTGCATTGTAGAGTTAGTAGACATATGATCATATATAGTGTATGATCATACGTATATATGATGGCATTTACAGGCATTGGTAAACATTGGGCGAAACTTGAGCGCAAGTTAGGCCAGTGCCACTGCAGCATTCAAAAATACCAGGGGTACATTCATGTCCACTGTGATCTTCACAAGTGCCCTCTTTGCATTTTTTACCAGATGCAAGTTCGACACAATTTAAGCCAGTGCAACAATCAAAATACCCCGGATAACACTCATGGTCGTGGTGATCCTCACATGTGGTATCATCTTTACATTTGTACACATTGTCCGCAACTTCAACGCAATGCAAGGTTGGATCGGTAGAGCAACATAATGTGTTAGGAGTGGTACATGGATCGTCATATGCTGCTGGACACGCGCCTTCTCCCGTATGAATTTGCACCATCAACACTAATAGCATAAAAATTATGAATTAGTAGTCATCATACAAATAATATTTTCTAACAAACATAATTACGTATTGAATTTATGAATGAAGTGAAGATTGAAATACCTAATGCGAAAGTGGCAATGGTAGCTAGCATGATTCTTTTCGAGGATGCCTTGTTCTCCATTTTTGGTAACTTAACTTTGATTATATTTATCAAAACTGTTTTTTTTTTTTTTTTTTTTTTCCTGATGTACTCCAATACTATCCAAGCTAAGGATATAATTCTTGTTTTGTGAGTTTCCTTGATATGTTTCTTGCTATTTATAGGAACTTTCTTTTAGTAGAGATTATTTTACTAATAGTCAATGAAAAGTTCATACTATGTCGCCACTATGTGTTATACATATTTCTTTATTTTATTTCTTTCACTTATTTCTATAGAATATATATTATACATTTATATTATGGATATACTCTTGATCTAGTCTGTATATATTATTATATCAGTACATAAATGTGTTTGGTTTCATTTTGTTGACATAAAATGTTGCTACAATGATGATATATAGTACCACAAATAAATAAATTGGTAGTTGCTTTGACTTTTTTTTTTAATTCGTTATTTAGTCCAAGTTACAATAAATAAGAAGGATAATGAGCACTTAGGCCTTGTTCACTTCACTTTATTTTTGCTGAATTGAAATTATTTTTATTGAACTGAAATTATTTTGGCTCAACTTAATTTTTTTAACTGAATAGAAAATAATTTTACTAAACTGAATTATTTTTTCTAAACTGAAATTATTATTATTATTATTATTATTATTATTATTATTATTATTATTATTATTATTTACTGATTTTCTATTATTTTTCTTCTTTAAAGTTACTAAATTTTATTGAAATTAACTTATTTTTGCTGAATTGAAATATTTCTACTTAATTGAACTTATTTTTACCAAGCTGAAATTATATTTACTAATTTGAAAATATTTTCACTTTATATACTTCCTCCGTTTCTTTTTAGTTGACACGATTCTTTAGTCACGTTTGTCAATGCACAAATTCAATCATTAATATCTTTAATTATCGATAAGCAAACATTATAAAAAGTTGATATGTTGAAAATATACCTTGTGACGAATCTACAAGATCCCACTTGACTATATTTTTCTTCATATGTAAATCACAAAACATGGTCAAAGAGAGGAGTGTGAATAGTGCTAAAGTTAAAACGTGTCAACTAATAAAAAACGGAGGTAGTATATATTTTTTTAAGGTGAAGTAAACAGGACCTAAAAGGACATATATGGCCTTCTTTCTTTGTGTGTACTCCATATAAGGATTTAAGTGATATATTTCTAAACAAGATTTCATTTGATGCAAAACTAATTGTTGGCACAGATGATATCGGTAATTATTGTGAAGATATTAATTGAATAAAAAATAAAAACAACTTTTTATGAGAAACTAGCTAATAAAAAAATGTTGTAATAAACTACCTATTTTTTACGAGAATAAACTACCGAATAAAGGTAAAATAATGTAAAAAAAACTAGCTTAAAAAAGGTAAAATGTTATAAAACCCAACGTTTACCAACCTCAAAACACTCTTGAAACCACCGTTTTCTGAAATTGCCTCCACCACACCTAAACCACTTTTCAACCTTAACCACCACCTGTAACCCCAAAAATCACCATTCCAAAACACTAATCTACCCTCACCAACTCGGAATATCCCCCAAGCACCTGGAAAATTACCTTACCACCTTATAAACCAACCCTTAATACAGTGGTTTCGAGGGTATTTTAAGGTGGATCAACGTCGTAATATTAAGTCAGCGGTAGAAATTCGGTCAAAGGTAGTATCTTATTCCATTTTACCTATTATTAGGTAGTTTTTTACAACATTTTTTTCATTAGGTAGTTTCTGACAAAATTTTAGCTTTATTAGATAGTGTCTCAAAAAAAGTCCTAATATTTATTGAAGTATTGAACCAACAAAAAAAAATGAACAACTTAATCAATTTCTGGTGTAGTACATAACTTTGCATAATAGCATTAGTAACATCGTATAAGCCAAAATAAAGAGGAATAAAATTTCTAACCACTTTGATGAGAAACTTAACAAATCGGATTACATGTTTTGTAGAAAAAGCTAGCTTAGGAAATTAGTAACATCCGTTTATTTTCTATATGCACACTTTCTTTTTCACGAAATCAAGGTTGCAATTATGTTTAGGAGAAAGAAAATTGTTAATTGTGAAAGTAAATTTTAAAATAGTATTAGTAAGAGTACAAGTTGTGAGTGCCATTTCTTAAAATGGTATGTTAGAATGAGTAAATCAAAAACACATCTAAAAAAGGAAAGTGAGTAACTTTTTAAAAAGAAAAAAAAAAGTAGGGAGTATATATGAGCTAATCAATAATATTGCTTCTCATGCCTCAAACCCTAGAAACGTTGGTTTGATAAATTAACTAGAATGTTTTTAATTATATCTTAACTAGTTTTGTACCCGGTGCGATGCCTGGGTTGTTTATTAAATTTTGAGATAAATTTTAATCTATATGTCAAATTCCAAAATATATCTCTAAATCTCTAATACAAAATTAGTTAGGAATTGATGTGTTTTTGTGATGATTTAAACTATGTAGTAGAGATGTAAATGACTAGTAATAATATTGGTATTTTTTTAAAAGTTATAATCTAATATTTTTTTGAATATAAGTATAATTCAATTTATACATATGAAATATTGGTATTTTATCGAAAATAAAACTCTCAACTAACAATTTTATCCTAAAATTCTATCCAAACTTGATTGAAAATAGAATTTTAAACTAATTTTTTTAATCCTATGAAGTCTATCTAAATATATCCAATGTGGAATACAAAGTGTCACAATGTCGTGGCTTGACTAAAAGTTTAGCTTTATATATTAGTTATATGATTATGGTTGACATTTTTTTTTTAAATTTTTTGTTAACATTATCTAATAAGTTATCATTTTTGCGAACAATCTTTTACTTGAAATTTTGTTTTTTTAAAAAAAAATCTCTATCTTGTGTTGAGTTTTTGTCTTATTGTACTACTACCATTTGACGAATTTGGGGATAATGTAAATTATGACATATATAAGGTATCTTAATTAGGGGATAATGTAAATTAGGTGTAATAATTTATACTATTTCCAAATTAAGGAAGACTATTTAATGGCTATAATAAAACTGTAGCTATTGTAATTTTAGCCCCTTATTTTAGGGATCAATCTTATCCATTCATCTAAATGACTTTAATTTTTAATAAGATATCATAAAAAAAAAATAATAATATAAAAAAAAATAAAAAAAAAGTAATTGTTCGGTTTCTAAAAGAAAAAACTGAGCTTTTCCATTGACGAAAATGTTGGCGAATTACAACTTTACAAGTTCAAAGCATTCCCCATCTCCATTAAAAACTAACATTTGATAATAGTTTATTAACAATAAACTTATAAACCTATAAACCTAGTACTATAGGACATTACAGTTTACGGAGTATATATTACTACTTTACTCTAGGTTCATTATTTTTGCATCAAATTTATCAAAAATTGACTCATCCTCTATTAAAGAAAACAAGAGATGGAAGGATAAAATTAATGAAGAAGATAAATTATTGTGAGATTTGTCTTTTCACTTTTCAAGAAACCAATCATTTGACATTAAGGATAAAAAAATCGAAAACATCAATGTATTGTTGAAATTTGATCTCATTTAATTATTTTTTTTTAATAAGATTTAATTTATTTTAAAGTCAACTATGGATATGATGAATTTTATTAAATACACCAATGTTTAATAAAAACGGGTTTACATTAATTTAGTGAGTGGCGGCAGTTTTGGAGAGCAATAACTGCTCAATTTTCTATCCCGCACGTGCCGCACTTATTATTGCCAAAATATAGAAGTTATTTCTCTCTCTTCCTCATTCATTCACCTGTTATTTCTCTCTCCTTGTTTTTTCTCTGAACTTCTACTCTCTCTCTATAACTGGCGATTTTAATCTTTTTTACTCTCCTCAATTGGTGATTTTCGAGCTTTTTCTCTCTTCTCTTTCACTTGTAAAGTTGTTATTTGCTCAATTCAGGTTCGTTTACTTTTTTTTTTTTTTTGCGATTTTTGTTAGTTTAAGTTGTTTTGATTCTTCGATTTTTAGGTTTTTTGATTTTGATTTTGTTTTCGATTTTCGTAGTCTTTGATTTTGCAATGGTGAAGAAGAAGAGTACAAAGAAGTCTGTAGATGCTGAAGAAGGTGTGTTTACTTAAATTTTTCATTATTTTTTCAAATTTTTCAATTGAATTTTCGCTTATATATGTCGAATTAGTAGTGCATGTTATTTTTTATTGTTTTCACTTGATTTTTTATGCAGATTATGATAATTGAATTTGAATTTTGAAGTTATTATGTTTAATTTTGCTTTATTTAATTGTTCATTGTACATAATTGGTTCAAAATTTGTTGTACGTGTGTTGTGGTGTTGTTATACATCTGTAGATGCTGAAAAAGGTGTGCTTACTTTAATTTTTCATCATTTTTTCAGATTTTTCAATTTATTTTTTGCTTATTTATGTCGAATTAGTAGTGCATGTTATTTTTTATAGTTTTCAGTTGATTTTTTATGCATATTATGATAATTGAATTTGAATTTTGAAGTTATTATGTTTAATTTTGCTTTATTTTATTGTTCATCGTTTATAATTGATTCAAAATTTGTTATACATGTTTGTTTGTTTTTTTAATAGTGCATGTTTGTTTTCAGAATTTTTATTCATTGCTTATTATTCTTCAAATTTTGCATGTTAGGTTTTAGGTGGAGAATTCTAATTAAACCGATTTTAGGTTTAGATTTTATGTTTTAGTTAGATTATGAGTATAGTAGGCATATCTGCATTGTGTTTGTGCCTCTATGTATGAGTAACAGGAATATGTGCATTGTGTTTGAGTAATAGACATTTGTGTCATTTATATGTTGTTAAAAGGGTCACTTTATGCTGTTAAAAGGGTCACTTTATGGTATTTAAAGGGTTACTTGTTGTGGTTAAAAAGGTCACTTTATGTTGTTAAATGGGTCACTTTATGATATTAAAAGGGTCACTTTATGCTGTTAAAAGGTTCACTTTTTTGTGTTAAAAGGGTTAGTTGTTGTGGTTAAAAGGGTCACTTTATGTTGTTAAAAGGGTCACTTTATGCATTTAAATGGGTCATTATGCATATATTCTGAATTTTTCCATGAGTACTTTGTGAATTTGTAATTTATGGTTATTTTCCTGTATTAATTAGCTATAGGTGGTTCAATTAGTGGATATCGTTATAAATTGTCTTCAAAGGGAAAAGCAATGCCTAAAGAGTCTGCTAAGGGCAAAGCAGTACCTAAAAAGACCAAGACAGTTGCTGAGAAGGCTAAACCAGAGTCTGAGAAGGCTAAAACAGTTCCTAAAAAAGACTAAGACAGTTTCTGAGAAGGCCAAACCAGAGTATGAGAAGGCTAAAACAGCTCCTAAGAAGGACAAGACAGTTCCTAAGCAGGCTAAACCAAATCCAAAGAAGGCCAAAATTGTACCTAAGAAGACTAAAACAGTGCCTAATTCTGTTTCTGAATTTGAAATGGTTTCTGATTCTGATTCTCAGACTGTTGTGTAAGTATACATGTTATTTGATCTGCATTTTTTTAGTTTATATTGTTTAAGTTATTTTTTTTTATTATTATTTTTAGGGAACAAAGATGCTTGATTGCAAGGTGTAGACCACATACATTGGAATTTATGATGCAGACCTTTTGTTCTAACCAAAATCAAGCTGTTGAAGAAATTGGTTTTGGTGGTTTATTACATTTGAAATTGAAAACACTTAATCGTCAAATGCTACCTTGGCTTGTTGAACACTTTAATGGTGGTAGCTGCATGTTTACCATTGCTACTGGTAAAGAATTCGTAGTTACTAGAAACGATATATGTGATGTGTCTTGCTTGCCCATGAGTGATATTCCTGTTCCTGAACTTAAGAAAAATGATGAAGACGGAAGTGTAGATAAATGTATCATTCAGGCATGGAGATCTGATTATGGTCTTTCTGATAAGCAAGCTCTTCATTTGTCAAAGTTGGAGTCTCGGATGGTTGAATTGGTTGATGAAGGGGAAGAGTTTAAGAGGTGTTTTGTTCTTCATGCTATGTCTAGCTTTTTAGCTCCTACTACTAGTCGGACTGTTTCATTGAAGTTGCTGAAGGCTGTTGAAGAAGTTGATGAAATCAAAAATTTTGATTGGTGTTCATATGTTTTGAAAAAGTTAAAGAAGGCTGTTGAGAAGTATAAGAATGATGAAAAAGCTCAAAATGTTAGTGGTTGTTTGCTGGCTTTGCAAATTATGTATTTTCATCGTTTAAATTTTCAAGGAGAAAAGGAAAGTAGTACTGTTCCTTTGATTCAGCATTGGACAGATGCTAAGATTAAGAAGCAGATTAATTTAGAGATCAAAGCTGGAGGTTTTAGGCATGGACCATTGGATACCCTTACATATCCTGTGTCACAGCCTGTGATTAAGCAAACTGTTGTTGAGCAACCTCGCACTTTGGGATATGATCATGGTGCTTCTACAAGTGGTAGAACTGGCCGCATTCTTGCATTTGATCTTCCGGAAGGTGTGATGACTGATGATGAAATTAAAGAAATTTCAATTGATGTAAGAGTTCTGTTTTATTATTATTATTATTATTATTATTATTATTATTATTATTATTATTATTATTATTATTATTATTATTTTTATATATTTAGTTATTATCTCTTTATGTGCACTAAAGTTACCCTAAATATTCAGTTACAAGGGTTACTTTGTGCATTTAAAAGGGTGACTATATGCATATAAAAGGGTCACTCTATGCATTTAAAAGGGTCACTTTATGCATATATCCTGAATTTTCACTTTTTTATTTTTTTTATCTGTCACATTTGTTTATTTTCTTCTTTGTTCATATGTTTGTAGGCCGTTCATGAGACATTTCTTTTGGTAAAAAGAAATATGGATGTTTTATTGTTGGTTCAAACACAGGGTTTTGAAACCTTGAGTGAGATGATTGCTTCTCGCAGTACTGTTTCATTATCTTCTGATAATGTTGTTGCAGTTTCTCAAACTCAACAGCTATTCTCTGATCCTCATTATCTGAAGCTTTTAGATGGTTTAATTGATGAGTGTAATAAGATGAAGTCTGTACATGAGATATTTCGTGGTTTTTATGAACCTAAACAAGGTCGTACAGAAGATGTTCCTGAAGATGAACCTGCACAAGGTCATAAAGGAGATGTTCCTGAAGATGCACATGCACAAGGTTTAAATTATGACAATGAAGTTGTTCCTACTAGGCTTGCTAAAGAAGTTGTTAATGAAGGTGGTAATAGTGGTAATGGTGCTGGACCTTCTACAGAAGTTGTTCCTGGACATATCATCATATCCAACAAATCTCAATGCTCTCTGGACTGTGGGCTAGTAGGTGTGGATGTGTTTTTTGTGACTCTGTTTTTGAAGGCTAATGCTCGGATTTACAAGAGTATGCCTCAGTTACATTTGGAAATTCTCGATTATTGATTTTTGAAGGATGATTCATTGCAGAGGAAGTTAAGTGTCATTTGTTATGATAATTATTTTTTATCTGTTTTTTTTCCTCTATTTTTTTTAATGCTGATCTTATTTTTTATTGTTCCAGTGAGAACCTTTTTACTTTTGGTATGAATTTTTTAATTCCAAGAGAAGACATGGTGTCCCTTGCTGCTCCACTTAGGATTCGATGGTGCATTATTGATTGGTATTGTCTGTTTCTGAATGAGAAAGCATGTTTTGAGGCTTCTAGTCCTCGAAAATTCTTCTTTGGTGTGAGGCAAAGTGTAAGTAGTTTGATTTTTTTTATATTTAAACACATTTACTTTATATATATATATATATATGTATATATATATATATATATTAATGAGTTCTTATACTTTAATAGTTTGCATTCTTGCATGTTTGTGATCACATTGGCCAAGGAGATATTTCTAGTGCTGTGAAGGATTTGCACGATCTATGGGAAGGTTGGCTGTGCTATGAGAATCCTGAATGTGATATAGTGGATGATGAACTGGTATATTTCATGTTAACTCACTATCATAACTTTAAAAGAGTTCTGTTTACGATATGCTCTGTTTAAATCACTTTTAATTTTGCTGTTTCAGATCTATTATCCTGTTCTTTATGATAATCACTACATTTTGTTTGTTATTGATCATACAAAAGAGGTTGTATATTATCTTGACAACATTATCTGGCGTGATTCTAGTGTGGATTATTTTAAAGATTTGTCTAAACAATTGGTATGTTTCTGTTGATTTATTGTTATGTTTCTGTTGATTCATTGTTTCCATTTAAACTTTTTATTTTTTTTTATTTTTAATGTATGCTAAACTTTTATATTTTATCTCAGTGTGATCAAATGGGTGCTTTTCTTGCCAAAAGAAATCATCCAAAGAGTTCTCAGCTACCTTCTTATGGGTTTCAAATTGTTGATTTCGAATGGAGAAAAGATAAAGTTGACAATTTAGATTGTGGGGTCTTTGTCATGTATCACATGCTCCATTTTGTTGGCGAATCGTTCAAATTAAATGAACTCAAAACAGTAATTATTCATATATTTTGTCTGTAGTTTTTTCCTTTCTAATGCTTTTATTAATTACATATTGATAATTTTTTTTTTCCTGTTGTGAGATTGTTGGAAGAAAATTTATGCGAGGAGAGATCTGTACCACACTGGTGCTGTGTGATTTGAATGAATCTAGGAATGATGTGTTGTTAGAATTAGCCAAGTTCAACGAGAAGAAGAAAGATCCTGCTTATGTCCAGGGAATTGAAGCAAGAAGAAGAAAGAAAATGAAGATAGAAAAATGGCAGCAGAAGCAGCAGCAAAGGCAGAGGCAGATGAAGAACAGCCCAAAGGAAAAAGGACCAAAAAGCAGACAAAAACGTACACTCCTTCTAAACAGTAAAATGACTATTTGCACAATGAAAAAACTTAGGTCTAGTAGTATTTTTTGAACAATGAAAAAACTTCATGTATTTGCATATACATCAAGTTCAATGATGTAATTAAACTTATTGTATAGTTTTTGGTTGTTTATTTGGAATACTGATGTATGTGCATACATTAAGTAATTTGAAAGGTTCTTTTGTATGTTTTTTATGGGTCACTTTTATGCATAAAATGGTGAACTTTGTAGCATAAAAAGGGTTACTTTTTTGGGTAGAAAGAATTAGTTTATACATGATAATGGATAGTTTTGTGGGTAGATAGGGTAACTTTTATGCATGAAAAGGGTAACTTTTATGCATGAAAATGGTCACTTTTATTCATGAAAAGGGTAACTTTTATGCATGAAAAGGGTCACTTTTATTCATGAAAAGGGTAACTTTGTAGCACAAAAGGGTAACTTTTATGCATGAAAAGGGTCACTTTTACGCATGAAAAGGGTCACTTTTATTCAGGAAAAGGGTAACATAAGTTCATGTTTTTCATGTCCTGTAAAAAAAAAATTTATGTTTCCAGTAATTAAACATTTGCTAATAATAGTGTAAATGATATTTTCATCAAAATAGTTTAACAATAGAGTAAAAAAAGAAAAAATAGTCTTACAATACAATGTATATTAATTTTGAAAAAAAAATGTTCAAACAAAGTTCCTAAAAGAGTCGTAAGTTAGGTGTCTTTGATCCAAATTCTGAATGTGGAGGTGGCAGTGCTGGTTTTCTTTTTCTCTTGCTTTTTTCAAGTCCTCCTTTTGCTCTCTTGCTTCTCCTTTTGTTACAGCCCTTTTAGGATCAAGTATTGTTGGTAAACTTGTGCTTGTACTCGATGCCAAAGAAACATCATTATTGCTTTGAGTATTGTCTGCCACATCAGGAATGTTAGAAGCAGCTTCTGCACTTTCTCTCGAGCAACACTAGCAAGTAAGTCTTCCACCATTTTAAGACTGTTTTTGAAGCTTTCTTCCATAAATGCTCTTGTCTCTTCAGTTTTTTGACTTTTTAAGATTAAATTGTAGTATTTCCTCATCATTGTTTGCCTCCATGGAATATATGGCTGTGTAGGATCTTGATTCTTCAACCTATCCCATGCCTCTGTTTTTGCAAATTTAGTCCATCTTTTTGAAACATACTTGTCTGCTATTCTTGTTACTGAATGCAAATGTAGAATTCTGATGCAATGATAACATAACCATCCAGATGCTTCAAAATTTTTGCAAGTACACCATACACTCAGGGTCTCATGTATATAGTTTACTTGATGTGCAGACCATGGCTTGTCTTCTAGGGTTACTTCATAAACTAGGCATTCTTCATTTCTCCCTAACATCTGAATAGTTGTTGCCATAGAGTATCCAAACTCCTCTTCAAAATCTCTAAAGAGTGATAAAGTGAAAACCTGTTCACCAAAATCATGTATCTACATTTAAATTTTTATATATTATGTGTAATTTAAGTACTTTTCAGTTAACTTTTTACCTGTGCAGCATGCTTTAGCATTCCGGACAGTGGCAATGAAGTGGATGCTATCGACTTGCTACAGGTAAACTCGTCATATTTCTCTGTGCTTATCCAACGATTGGTTGTCTTCTTAAATATGGTATAAAATTCTGTCAATGTAGTTGCTTTACTTGCTCTGAATCCTATAGCATGATTAGTGCTTTCACTCCTTTGTGACGATAGGATTCCTGCTGAAAAGAAATCTCTACTAAGGGTAGGACACCATTTTTCTTTCAACTCATACACTCTTTGGTACCAAGAGTGTGCTGTCAAGTCATATTTTTGCATCATTGCCTGCCACTTTGCTTTAAATTCTTGTTCTGTCAAACACATCTTTCAGCACTGGTTGAATGCATACTTGAATTCTTTGTCTTTTTTGAGAGCCCCAAATATGGTTATGGCATTTTGTTCCAAATGCCAGATACAAAGTCTATGCCTTGTATTAGGAAGAACCAACATTGAAAATAAAGGGGTCACTTTATGCTATTAAAAGGGTCACTTTATGTAGTTAAAAGGGTAACTTTATGGGAAAAAGAAAAACATTATTGTCAGAGCTTAAAATCTGTAAAATGTCAATATAAATCTTTTACCTGCTCAATTGCATTTGTCATTTCTTGGTTCTGGTCAGTGAATATTGAAGTTGGTCTTCTATTCTCCATAGCTTCAAGAAGGTTTCTAGTAGTCACACAAATGAATCTGTTTTTTCATCCCCAATTAAAGCACATGCAAACATACAATTATGCCAGTTATTATTATGCCAACAAATGGAGCACATATAAGATTGTATCTGTTGGTTCTGTATGTTGTATCAAAGACAAGAACATCTCCATATATTCTATAGTCTTCTAACATCATTGAATCTCTCCAAAAGATATTGGAAATTCTCCCTTCATTGTCAAACTTCACTCTAAAAAAAAAGTTTGGATCATCTGATTGTTCTTGATTTAAAATATTCACTAAAGTTTGAGCATCTCCAGCCTCAATTTGTTCCATTCTTATCCTTGAGCAGAAATTCAGGTGATCTACAACACTATGACCTACATTCTGTTCTCCTCCAGCCTCTGTAGCCATGTAATTGTAATTGTCCATTGTAGTTAGACCTGAAGATTTCATTGTTTTGATTGCTTCAGCTTTTTCCTCGGTCATTTTTCTTTCAGAACGATGCAAATAATGCCACTGTGACCTTGTTAGCTCATGGTTATGCTCAATAACATGAGCCACTACCTCAAACTGTCCTTCTTTATTCACTTTTGCTCTTATGCATGCCTTGCAATTCGATCTTGTAATGGCTACTTGTCTTGGCTTTCTTGTTTTTACATTTACATCCTCTTCATCAACCATTTCAACTAACTTTGTTTTCTTTTGACCTGAATTTCTATTTCCTTCAGCAGACACACATAATTTTTCTCAGTTACTATTTTTGTTTGTTGTTTGAATCTAGTTGTATGTTTTCTTATTAAAAACCCCAATATTGCAGCATGTTTTTCATACAATTCAAAAATTTCTTCAAAAGTTTCTCTTACCACACCAAGAAATGATCCTCTAAGATCTAAACCAAAAGCATCAATTGGATTTGTATATGTTATTTAATACAGACATATCAGATAATAACCAGAGGCATCATATCATTAAAATTGGAGGCAAATAAAGGGTAACATTCGTGTGAAAATAGGGTCACATGAAAAAGGTAACATTTAGGCTTTCAAAGGGTTACTTTTTGCATACAATCTGAATTTTTTGCATACAATCTGAGGGTAACTTTTGTGCATAAATAGGGTCATGTTTATGCATTAAAATGGTAACATTTAGGCATTCAAAGGGTTACTTTTTGCATACAATCTAAATTTTCTGCATACAATACGAGGGTAACATTTGTGCATAAATAGGGTCACTTTTATGCATGAAAAGGGTAAAATTTAGGCATTTAAAGGGTTACTTTTTGCATACAATCTGAAAAGTTTATAGAAATTACCTTCAGTTGCATTTGATTTGGTTGGTTGTTCTGAATTTGAATCAATTGATTTGCCAGGAACCACTTGATTTTCTGCATTGTCAATTGCTTCTTCTGCATTTTCAATTTCTTCTTCTACATTGTTAATTGCTTCTTCTGCATCGTCTCCATTGTTTGGATTGTTGAATATTGGTACGAATTCATCTCCAAAACTCTTAGTTTCTTCTTCTTCTATAATCGATCGATTTAAATTGATTTCAAATTCAGTTTCAATTTGCCTCTGTTTTTGTAGCAATTCGTGGATGAGATTGCTACAATTTGTGGTATCGAAAGTCGAATTCTCCATTGATGATTGAATTCTCCAATTTGTGCGTTTTCTCACTTTCTCTCTCCTCAATTAATGATCGAATTCTGCAATTTGTAAGTTTTCTCACTTTCTCTGTCCTTAATTGATGATCGAATTCTTTAATTTGTGTGTTTTCTCACCTTTTTTTCTCCTCAATTGATGATCGATTTTTGCAATTTTTGCGTTTTCTCACTTTTTCTCTCCTCAACTGATGATCGAGAGCTGCGTTTTCTCACTTTTTCTCTCCTCAACTGATGATCGAGAGCTGCGTTTTCTCACTTTCTCTCTCCTCCATTGTTGTTCTACGTTTTTTGATTTTGAGGTATGAAATTCCGCGATTTTGATTATTTTTTTAAAAAAAAAAAAAAACTAGTAAATGGTTGGCACGTGCAAACAGCCCGATGTACAGTAAAAATACTGTACACTGGGTGCATGCAAAAGGGATTGTATTAAATAAAAGGTTGAGATTCATTCATTTACAATGGCTACAATTTTATTGTAGCCATTTGAAAACTAAAGATACCTAATTTATGTCACAGTGCCTCAAATTTCTCATCCTTATCTTGCACATCACTCTAAACCATGACACCAACCCGTGTGCACATCCACTAAACTAAACAAACCTAAACTCTCATTCTAACATATCTTTCAATTCTCTTTCCTCTGTTGGGATGAAAGAAAGATAGATTGGGCGAGGAAGACAAGGGCAAAATTTGATTAATAAAATATAATATTTTTAATACTATATGGTCTTTATCAGCTTATTAAGATGGGACACTTTTATTTTCACATTAGCCAATACATGTTAAAAACGTTAATTTGCTTAATAAACACAACAGGTACACATAGATCGGCATCATAACCTATAATTAAAATATGTACATGGACACAATTTTAAAAAACTCATCTGAGTATATATAAATTTCCTATAAAACATGTATGCATGACCATGATTATTAGGAAATTTTGTATTTTAACACCCAAAAAAAGACTGAAAATGATTTTTAAAACCTATATATATATATATATATATATATATATATATATATATATATAAATTTAAAAAGATGATTTTACCACCACTACCAAGCTCGCCATCCATCCTTAGTCGGCACACCATTCTCCCTCGTCGGCCCACCACATCTCCCCACCCTGACATCGTCGTTTTCCCCCTTCCTCAAAACCCCCTCCCATCCTCCAATGCAACCACCACAAAAACCCCTCCTCCACTCCCATAAACCTCGAATCGCTACTCCGCCCCCACTCAAGCGGCTAGGGTTTTCGATGGTGGAGGAGGAGTGTTTGGCATTTTTGGGTGTGGGGTAGGTGTTTTTAAGAGAGTTTCGAGTGGTGGTGCTGCTTGTGGCATGCAAGAATCGTTGGCCGACACTAGATATGGTAACTAGGCTTGTTGCCTGACTGCTTTGGCCGGCACTTGCTTGCTGGCTAACGTGACTAGACTTGCTTCCTAGCTACGTCGGCTGGCGCAGCATTGGCTGAGCTTCAGCCTGGCCGCGGCGGCAAGCTGATGTGGTGACTGGGTAGTGTGCTTGGTAGTTGCAACGACAGTAACGTGACTGGGAACAGCCTAGTCACGTAACCCTTTATTTTTTAAAAAAGTTTTTTAATTAAATTTTTATTTTATACTTAAAGTTTAGTGATAATTATTTAATTTTTGTTTTTTTAACCAATTAACTTGTGACACATGTCACTATGAAAAAAAAAAATTAACCTATTCAACTTGTCACCAATAATTGGGATTGAAGAAAGTAAATAGCCTTTAAAATTCGGATTATTCCTGAATATCTTAAGTTGGGATTATTAAAAGAAAATAATACAGCAAAATAAAATTTTTATTAATAATTTAGCTGATCATCACTTGGAGTAAAATGCTACAATACTGTGTAGTATGTACTATGTATATGTTTTTATTTATTCCCTCCATTTCGTTTTAGACACATTGTTTAAAAATATGAATACCTAGCTAGGTAGTTTTTGGAGATAAAAAGATAGAAAGAAAGAAAGAAAAATGAAAGCTCATGTGATATGAGAGAGAGAGAGAAATTTTTTATTTACAAATTAAAAAATGATGCATATAATTTGAAAATGATGCATCATATAACCGAAACAAGGAAAGTATGATAATTATACCCTTACAAATTACAATCTCTAGTGCATAAGCTAAGCGAGAGAGTAAAGTTGGTACGCAATTTTGAACACCTAAATTTCCTTTAGAGTTAATTATTGTTAATTTAAGTCTTATTCTTATTTTAGATTTCAATCAAGTTACAATAGGAAAATTGGGGAAAAAAAAGTCAAATATTTAATCAATCACTTTTAACAAAAAATTGAAAAAATCAAGTGATAAAAAATTAATCTTTTGAGTTGGAAAATGTATCTTTTTTGAAAAAAAAGAATTACCAAGATAAATGGATAACATAAAATATTTTTAAAAAATTCTTATTTCATTTTTTTTTACTTTTAGATAGATTAGGGTACAATATTGCAAGAAGACAGACGTTCCTAATTTTGTAGTGTATTTTGCCTTAAGAAAATTCAGTATTCATTATGATATAAGCGCAAAAAAACCAAGTCACGCAAAAAACTGAAAATTATTTCATATATTTCAATTCATAAATGATGAAAAATACAATCCCAGCCAGGCCATATATAAAAGGAAAGGAAACAATACAAATGAAAGGAAAAGTCAATCTCAATTCTCAAACAACAAGCAATGAAGGAAAATAAAATAGAATGTGTAACAAAGGCTACACATAGCACACGATAATAATGAGCTCTACAACCGGCCTGAGCTTGTTGAGTGCATTGTAGAGTTAGTAGACATATGATCATATATAGTGTATGATCATACGTATATATGATGGCATTTACAGGCATTGGTAAACATTGGGCGAAACTTGAGCGCAAGTTAGGCCAGTGCCACTGCAGCATTCAAAAATACCAGGGGTACATTCATGTCCACTGTGATCTTCACAAGTGCCCTCTTTGCATTTTTTACCAGATGCAAGTTCGACACAATTTAAGCCAGTGCAACAATCAAAATACCCCGGATAACACTCATGGTCGTGGTGATCCTCACATGTGGTATCATCTTTACATTTGTACACATTGTCCGCAACTTCAACGCAATGCAAGGTTGGATCGGTAGAGCAACATAATGTGTTAGGAGTGGTACATGGATCGTCATATGCTGCTGGACACGCGCCTTCTCCCGTATGAATTTGCACCATCAACACTAATAGCATAAAAATTATGAATTAGTAGTCATCATACAAATAATATTTTCTAACAAACATAATTACGTATTGAATTTATGAATGAAGTGAAGATTGAAATACCTAATGCGAAAGTGGCAATGGTAGCTAGCATGATTCTTTTCGAGGATGCCTTGTTCTCCATTTTTGGTAACTTAACTTTGATTATATTTATCAAAACTGTTTTTTTTTTTTTTTTTTTTTTTTCCTGATGTACTCCAATACTATCCAAGCTAAGGATATAATTCTTGTTTTGTGAGTTTCCTTGATATGTTTCTTGCTATTTATAGGAACTTTCTTTTAGTAGAGATTATTTTACTAATAGTCAATGAAAAGTTCATACTATGTCGCCACTATGTGTTATACATATTTCTTTATTTTATTTCTTTCACTTATTTCTATAGAATATATATTATACATTTATATTATGGATATACTCTTGATCTAGTCTGTATATATTATTATATCAGTACATAAATGTGTTTGGTTTCATTTTGTTGACATAAAATGTTGCTACAATGATGATATATAGTACCACAAATAAATAAATTGGTAGTTGCTTTGACTTTTTTTTTTAATTCGTTATTTAGTCCAAGTTACAATAAATAAGAAGGATAATGAGCACTTAGGCCTTGTTCACTTCACTTTATTTTTGCTGAATTGAAATTATTTTTATTGAACTGAAATTATTTTGGCTCAACTTAATTTTTTTAACTGAATAGAAAATAATTTTACTAAACTGAATTATTTTTTCTAAACTGAAATTATTATTATTATTATTATTATTTACTGATTTTCTATTATTTTTCTTCTTTAAAGTTACTAAATTTTATTGAAATTAACTTATTTTTGCCGAATTGAAATATTTCTACTTAATTGAACTTATTTTTACCAAGCTGAAATTATATTTACTAATTTGAAAATATTTTCACTTTATATACTTCCTCCATTTCTTTTTAGTTGACACGATTCTTTAGTCACGTTTGTCAATGCACAAATTCAATCATTAATATCTTTAATTATCGATAAGCAAACATTATAAAAAGTTGATATGTTGAAAATATACCTTGTGACGAATCTACAAGATCCCACTTGACTATATTTTTCTTCATATGTAAATCACAAAACATGGTCAAAGAGAGGAGTGTGAATAGTGCTAAAGTTAAAACGTGTCAACTAATAAAAAACGGAGGTAGTATATATTTTTTTAAGGTGAAGTAAACAGGACCTAAAAGGACATATATGGCCTTCTTTCTTTGTGTGTACTCCATATAAGGATTTAAGTGATATATTTCTAAACAAGATTTCATTTGATGCAAAACTAATTGTTGGCACAGATGATATCGGTAATTATTGTGAAGATATTAATTGAATAAAAAATAAAAACAACTTTTTATGAGAAACTAGCTAATAAAAAAAATGTTGTAATAAACTACCTATTTTTTACGAGAATAAACTACCGAATAAAGGTAAAATAATGTAAAAAAAAAACTAGCTTAAAAAAGGTAAAATGTTATAAAACCCAACGTTTACCAACCTCAAAACACTCTTGAAACCACCGTTTTCTGAAATTGCCTCCACCACACCTAAACCACTTTTCAACCTTAATCACCACCTGTAACCCCAAAAATCACCATTCCAAAACACTAATCTACCCTCACCAACTCGGAATATCCCCCAAGCACCTGGAAAATTACCTTACCACCTTATAAACCAACCCTTAATACAGTGGTTTCGAGGGTATTTTAAGGTGGATCAACGTCGTAATATTAAGTCAGCGGTAGAAATTCGGTCAAAGGTAGTATCTTATTCCATTTTACCTATTATTAGGTAGTTTTTTACAACATTTTTTTCATTAGGTAGTTTCTGACAAAATTTTAGCTTTATTAGATAGTGTCTCAAAAAAAGTCCTAACATTTATTGAAGTATTGAACCAACAAAAAAAAATGAACAACTTAATCAATTTCTGGTGTAGTACATAACTTTGCATAATAGCATTAGTAACATCGTATAAGCCAAAATAAAGAGGAATAAAATTTCTAACCACTTTGATGAGAAACTTAACAAATCGGATTACATGTTTTGTAGAAAAAGCTAGCTTAGGAAATTAGTAACATCCGTTTATTTTCTATATGCACACTTTCTTTTTCACGAAATCAAGGTTGCAATTATATTTAGGAGAAAGAAAATTGTTAATTGTGAAAGTAAATTTTAAAATAGTATTAGTAAGAGTACAAGTTGTGAGTGCCATTTCTTAAAATGGTATGTTAGAATGAGTAAATCAAAAAACACATCTAAAAAAGGAAAGCGAGTAACTTTTTAAAAAGAAAAAAAAAAGTAGGGAGTATATATGAGCTAATCAATAATATTGCTTCTCATGCCTCAAACCCTAGAAAAGTTGGTTTGATAAATTAACTAGAATGTTTTTAATTATATCTTAACTAGTTTTGTACCTCGTGCGATGCCCGGGTTGTGTATTAAATTTTGAGATAAATTTCAATTTATATGTCAAATTCCAAAATATATCTCTAAATCTCTAATACAAAATTAGTTAAGAATTGATGTGTTTTTGTGATGATTTAAACTATGTAGTAGAGATGTAAATGACTAATAATAATATTGGTATTTTTTTTAAAGTTATAATCTAATATTTTTTTGAATATAATTATAATTCAATTTATACATATGAAATATTGGTATTTTATCGAAAATAAAACTCTCAACTAACAATTTTATCGTAAAATTCTATCCAAACTTAATTGAAAATAGAATTTTAAACTAATTTTTTTAATTCTATGAAGTCTATCTAAATATATCCAATGTGGCACGACACTTGGCGAAAAGTTGGAATACAAAGTGTCGCAATGTTGTGGCCTGACTAAAAGTTTAGTTTTATATATTAGTTATATGATTATGGTTGACATTTTTTTTTAATTTTTTGTTAACATTATCTAATAAGTTATCATTTTTGCGAACAATCGTTTACTTGAAATTTTGTTTTAAAAAAAAAAAATCACTATCTTGTGTTGAGTTTTTGTCTTATTGTACTACTACCATTTGACGAATTTGGGGATAATGTAAATTATGACATATATAAGGTATCTTAATTTGGGGATAATGTAAATTAGGTGTAATAATTTATACTATTTTCAAATTAAGGAAGACTATTTAATGGCTATAATAAAATTGTAGCTATTGTAATTTGTTATAATCTTAGCCCCTTATTTTAGGGATCAATCTTATCCATTCATCTAAATGACTTTAATTTTTAATAAGATATCATAAAAAAATTAAAAAAAAATAATAATATAAAAAAAAAAAAGAAGTAATTGTTCGGTTTCTAAAAGAAAAAACTGAGCTTTTCCATTGACGAAAATGTTGGCGAATTACAACTTTACAAGTTCAAAGCATTCCCCATCTCCATTAAAAACTAACATTTGATAATAGTTTATTAACAATAAACTTATAAACCTATAAACCTAGTACTATAGGACATTACAGTTTACGGAGTATATATTACTACTTTACTCTAGGTTCATTATTTTTGCATCAAATTTATCAAAAATTGACTCATCCTCTATTAAAGAAAACAAGAGATGGAAGGATAGAATTAATGAAGAAGATAAATTATTGTGAGATTTGTCTTTAAATTTCACTTTTCAAGAAACCAATCATTTGACATTAAGGATAAAAAAATTGAAAACATCAATGTATCGTTGAAATTTGATCTCATTTAATTATTTTTTTTAATAATATTTAATTTATTTTAAAGCCAACTATGGATATGATGAATTTTATTAAATACACCAATGTTTAATAAAAATGGGTTTACATTAATTTAGTGAGTGGCGGCAGTTTTGGAGAGCAATAACTGCTCAATTTTCTATCCCGCACGTCGTGCCGCACTTATTATTGCCAAAATATAGAAGTTATTTCTCTCTCTTCCTCATTCATTCACCTGTTATTTCTCTCTCCTTGTTTTTTCTCTGAACTTCTACTCTCTCTCTCTATAACTGGCGATTTTAATCTTTTTTACTCTCCTCAATTGGTGATTTTCATGCTTTTTCTCTCTTCTCTTTCACTTGTGAAGTTGTTATTTGCTCAATTCAGGTTCGTTTACTTATTTTTTTTGCGATTTTTGTTAGTTTAAGTTGTTATCATTCTTCGATTTTTAGGTTTTTTTATTTTGATTTTGTTTTCGATTTTCGTAGTCTTTGATTTTGCAATGGTGAAGAAGAAGAGTACAAAGAAGTCTGTAGATGCTGAAGAAAGTGTGTTTACTTAAATTTTTCATTATTTTTTCAAATTTTTCAATTGAATTTTCGCTTATATATGTCGAATTAGTAGTGCATGTTATTTTTTATTGTTTTCACTTGATTTTTTATGCAGATTATGATAATTGAATTTGAATTTTGAAGTTATTATGTTTAATTTTGCTTTATTTAATTGTTCATTGTATATAATTGGTTCAAAATTTGTTGTACGTGTGTTGTGGTGTTGTTTTACATCTGTAGATGCTGAAGAAGGTGTGCTTACTTTAATTTTTCATCATTTTTTCAGATTTTTCAATTTATTTTTTTGCTTATTTATGTCGAATTAGTAGTGCAAGTTATTTTTTATAGTTTTCAGTTGATTTTTTATGCATATTATGATAATTGAATTTGAATTTTGAAGTTATTATTATTTAGGGAACAAAGATGCTTGATTGCAAGATGTAGACCACATACATTGGAATTTATGATGCAGACCTTTTGTTCTAACCAAAATCAAGTTGTTGAAGAAATTGGTTTTGGTGGTTTATTACATTTGAAATTGAAAACACTTAATCGTCAAATGTTACCTTGGCTTGTTGAACACTTTAATGGTGGTAGCTGCATGTTTACCATTGCTACTGGTAAAGAATTCGTAGTTACTAGAAACGATATATGCAATGTGTCTTGCTTGCCCATGAGTGATATTCCTGATCCTGAACTTAAGAAAAATGCTGAAGATGGAAGTGTAGATACATGTATCATTCAGGCATGAAGATCTGATTATGGTCTTTCTGATAAGCAAGCTCTTCATTTCTCAAAGTTGGAGTCTCGGATGGTTGATTTGGTTGATGGAGGGGAAGAGTTTAAGAGGTGTTTTGTTCTTCATGCTATGTCTAGCTTTTTAGCTCCTACTACTAATAGGATTGTTTCATTGAAGTTGCTAAAGGCTGTTGAAGAAGTTGATGAAATCAAAAATTTTGATTGGTGTTCATATGTTTTGAAAAAGTTAAAGAAGGCTGTTGAGAAGTATAAGAATGATGAAAAAGCTCAAAATGTTAGTGGTTGTTTGCTGGCTTTGCAAATTATGTATTTTCATCGTTTAAATTTTCAAGGAGAAAAGGAAAGTAGTACTGTTCCTTTGATTCAGCGTTGGACAGATGCTAAGATTAAAAGGCATATTAATTTAGAGATCAAAGCTGGAGATTTTGGGCAGGGACCATTGGATACCCTTACATATCCTGTGTCACAGCCTGTGATTAAGCAAACTGTTGTTGAGCAACCTCGCACTTTGGGATATGATCATGGTGCTTCTACAAGTGGTAGAACTGGCCGCATTCTTGCATTTGATCTTCCGGAAGGTGTGATGACTGATGATGAAATTAAAGAAATTTCAATTGATGTAAGTGTTCTGTTTTATTATTATTATTATTATTATTATTATTATTATTATTATTATTATTATTTTATATTTAGTTATTATCTCTTTATGTGCACTAAAGTTACCCTTTATGTGCACTAAAGTTACCCTAAATATTCAGTTACAAGGGTTACTTTGTGCATTTAAAAGGGTGACTATATGCATATAAAAGGGTCACTCTATGCATTTAAAAGGGTCACTTTATGCATATATCCTGAATTTTCACTTTTTTATTTTTTTTATTTGTCACATTTGTTTATTTTCTTCTTTGTTCATATGTTTGTAGGCTGTTCATGAGACATTTCTTTTGGTAAAAAGGAATATGGATGTTTTATTGTTGGTTCAAACACAGGTTTTTGAAACCTTGAGTGAGATGATTGTTTCTCGCAGTACTGTTTCATAATCTTCTGATAATGCTGTTGCAGTTTCTCAAACTCAACAGCTATTCTCTGATCCTCATTATCTGAAGCTTTTAGATGGTTTAATTGATGAGTGTAATAAGATGAAGTCTGTACATGAGATATTTTGTGGTTTTTATGAACCTAAACAAGGTCGTACAGAAGATGTTCCTGAAGATGAACCTGCACAAGGTCATAAAGGAGATGTTCCTGAAGATGCACATGCACAAGGTTTAAATTATGACAATGAAGTTGTTCCTACTAGGCCTGCTAAAGAAGTTGTTAATGAAGGTGGTAATAGTGGTAATGGTGCTGGATCTTCTACAGAAGTTGTTCCTGGACATATCATCAGATCCAACAAATCTCAATGCTCTCTGGACTGTGGGCCAGTAGGTGTGGATGTGTTTTTTGTGACTCTGTTTTTGAAGGTTAATGCTCGGATTTACAAGAGTATGCCTCAGTTACATTTGGAAATTCTCGATTATTGTTTGTTGAAGGATGATTCATTGCAGAGGAAGTTAAGTGTCATTTGTTATGATAATTATTTTTTATCTGTTTTTTTCCTCTATTTTTTTAATGCTGATCTTATTTTTTATTGTTCCAGTGAGAACCTTTTTACTTTTGGTATGAATTTTTTAATTCCAAGAGAAGACATGGTGTCCCTTGCTGCTCCACTTAGGATTCGATGGTGCATTATTGATTGCTACTGTCTGTTTCTGAATGAGAAAGCATGTTTTGAGGCTTGTGGTCCTCGAAAATTCTTCTTTGGTGTCAGGCAAAGTGTAAGTAGTTTGATTTTTTTATATTTAAACACATTTACTTTATATATATATATTCATGAGTTCTTATACTTTAATAGTTTGCATTCTTGCATGTTTGTGATCACATTGGCCAAGGTGATATTTCTAGTGATGTGAAGGATTTCCACGATCTATGGGAAGGTTGGCTGTGCTATGAGAATCCTGAATGTGATATAGTGGATGCTGAACTGGTACATTTCATGTTAAATCACTATCATAACTTTAAAAGAGTTCTGTTTACGATATGCTTTGTCTAAATCACTTTTAATTTTGCTGTTTCAGATCTATTATCCTGTTCTTTATGATAATAACTACATTTTGTTTGTTATTGATCATACAAAAGAGGTTGTATATTATCTTGGCAACATTATCTGGCGTGATTCTAGTGTGGATTATTTTAAAGGTTTGTCTAAACAATTGGTATGTTTCTGTTGATTTATTGTTATGTTTCTGTTGATTCATTGTTTCCATTTAAACTTTTTATTTTTTTTATTTTTAATGTATGCTAAACTTTTATATTTTATCTCAGTGTGATCAAATGGGTGCTTTTCTTGCCAAAAGAAATCATCCAAAGAGTTCTCAGCTACCTTCTTATGGGTTTCAAATTGTTGATTTCGAATGGAGAAAAGATAAAGTTGACAATTTAGATTGTGGGGTCTTTGTCATGTATCACATGCTCCATTTTGTTGGCGAATCGTTCAAATTAAATGAACTCAAAATAGTAATTATTCATATATTTTGTCTGTAGTTTTTTCCTTTCTAATGCTTTTATTAATTACATATTGATAATTTTTTTTTTCCTGTTGTGAGATTGTTGGAAGAAAATTTTTGCGAGGAGAGATATGTACCACACTGGTGCTGTGTGATTTGAATGAATCTAGGAATGATGTGTTGTTAAAATTAGCCAAGTTCACCGAGAAGAAGAAAGATCCTGCTTATGTCCAGGGAATTGACGCAAGAAGAAAGGCTGTAATTGCTGAGAAGAAGAAGAAAGAAAATGAAGATAGAAAAATGGCAGCAGAAGCAGCAGCAAAGGCAGAGGCAGATGAAGAACAACCCAAAGGAAAAAGGACCAAAAAGCAGACAAAAAAGTACACTCCTTCTAAACAGTGAAATGACTGTTTGCACAATGAAAAAACTTAGGTCTAGTAGTATTTTTTGAACAATGAAAAAACTTCATGTATTTGCATATACATCAAGTTCAATGATGTAATTAAACTTATTGTATAGTTTTTGGTTGTTCATTTGGAATACTGATGTATGTGCATACATTAAGTAATTTGAAAGGTTCTTTTGTATGTTTTTTATGGGTCACTTTTATGCATAAAATGGTGAACTTTGTAGCATAAAAAGGGTTACTTTTTTGGGTAGAAAGAATTAGTATACATGATAAGGGATAGTTTTGTGGGTAGATAGGGTAACTTTTATGCATGAAAAGGGTAAGTTTTATGCATGAAAAGGGTAACTTTTATGCATGAAAAAGGTCACTTTTATTCATGAAAAGGGTAACTTTGTAGCATAAAAAGGGTAAATTTTATGCATGAAAAGGGTCACTTTTACGCATGAAAAGGGTCACTTTTATTCAGGAAATGGGTAACATAAGTTCATGTTTTTCCTGTCCTGTCAAAAAAAAAAAAGTTTATGTTTCCAGTAATTAAACATTTGCTAATAATAGTGTAAATGATATTTTCATCAAAATAGTTTAACAATAGAGTAAAAAAAGAAAAAATAGTCTTACAATACAATGTATATTAATTTTGAAAAAAAAATGTTCAAACAAAGTTCCTAAAAGAGTCGTAAGTTAGGTGTCTTTGATCCAAATTCTGAATGTGGAGGTGGCAGTGCTGGTTTTCTTTTTCTCTTGCTTTTTTCAAGTCCTCCTTTTGCTCTCTTGCTTCTCCTTTTGTTACAGCCCTTTTAGGATCAAGTATTGTTGGTACACTTGTGCTTGTACTCGATGCCAAAGAAACATCATTACTGCTTTGAGTGTTGTCTGCCACATCAGGAATGTTAGAAGCAGCTTCTGCACTTTCTCTCTGAGCAACACTAGCAAGTAAGTCTTCCACCATTTTAAGACTGTTTTTGAAGCTTTCTTCCATAAATGCTCTTGTCTCTTCAATTTCTTGACTTTTTAAGATTAAATTGTAGTATTTCCTCATCATTGTTTGCCTCCATGGAATATATGGCTGTGTAGGATCCTGATTCTTCAACCTATCCCATGCCTCTGTTTTTGCAAACTTAGTCCATCTTTTTGAAACATACTTGTCTGGTATTCTTGTTACTGAATGCAAATGTAGAATTCTGATGCAATGATAACATAACCATCCAGATGCTTCAAAATTTTTGCAAGTACACCATACACTCTGGGTCTCATGTATATAGTTTACTTGATGTGCAGACCATGGCTTGTCTTCTAGGGTTACTTCATAAACTAGGCATTCTTCATTTCTCCCTAACATCTGAACAGTTGTTGCCATAGAGTATCCAAACTCCTCTTCAAAATCTCTAAAGAGTGATAAAGTGAAAACCTGTTCACCAAAATCATGTATCTACATTTAAATTTTTATATATTATGTGTAATTTAAGTACTTTTCAGTTAACTTTTTACCCGTGCAGCATGCTTTAGCATTCCGGACAGGGGCAATGAAGTGAATGCTATCGACTTGCTACAGGTAAACTCGTCATATTTCTCTGTGCTTCTCCAACGATTGGTTGTCTTCTTAAATATGGTATAAAATTCTGTCAATGTAGTTGCTTTACTTGCTCTGAATCCTATAGCATTATTAGTGCTTTCACTCCTTTGTGACGATAGGATTCCTGTTGAAAAGAAATCTCTACTAAGGGCAGGACACCATTTTTCTTTCAACTCATACACTCTTTGGTACCAAGAGTGTGCTGTCAAGTCATATTTTTGCATCATTGCCTGCCACTTTGCTTTAAATTCTTGTTCTGTCACACACATCTTTAAGCACTGGTTGAATGCATACTTGAATTCTTTGTCTTTTTTGAGAGCCCTAAATCTGGTTATGGCATTTTGTTCCAAATGCCAGATACAAAGTCTATGCCTTGTATTAGGAAGCACCTACATTGAAAATAAAGGGGTCACTTTATGCTATTAAAAGGGTCACTTTATGCAGTTAAAAGGGTAACTTTATGGGAAAAAGAAAAACATTATTGTCAGAGCTTAAAATCTGTAAAATGTCAATATAAATCTTTTACCTGCTCAATTGCATTTGTCATTGCTTGGTCCTGGTCAGTGAATATTGAAGTTGGTCTTCTATTCTCCATAGCTTTCAAGAAGGTTTCTAGTAGCCACACAAATGAATCTGTTTTTTCATCCCCAATAAAAGCACATGCAAACATACAATTATGGCAGTGATTATTTATGCCAAAAAATGGAGCACATATAAGATTGTATCTGTTGATTCTATATGTTGTATCAAAGACAAGAACATCTCCATATATTCTATAGTCTTCTAACATCATTGAATCTCTCCAAAAGATATTGGAAATTCTCCCTTCATTGTCAAACTTCACTCTAAAAAAGAAGTTTGGATCATCTGATTGTTCCTGATTTAAAATGTTCACTAAAGTTTGAGCATCTCCAGCCTCAATTTGTTCCATTCTTATCCTTGAGCAGAAATTCAGTTGATTTACAACACTATGACCTACATTCTGTTCTCCTCCAGCCTCTGTAGCCATGTAATTGTAAGTGTCCATTGTAGTTAGACCTGAAGATTTCATTGTTTTGATTGCTTCAGCTTTTTCCTCGGTCATTTTTCTTTCAGAACGATGCAAATAATGCCACTGCGACCTTGTTAGCTCATGGTTATGCTCAATAACATGAGCCACTACCTCAAACTGTCCTTCTTTATTCACTTTTGCTCTTATGCATGCCTTGCAACTCGATCTTGTAATGGCTACTTGTCTTGGCTTTCTTGTTTTTACATTTACATCCTCTTCATCAACCATTTCAACTAACTTTGTTTTCTTTTGACCTGAATTTCTATTTCCTTCAGCAGACACACATAATTTTTCTCAGTTACTAGTTTTATTTGTTGTTTGAATCTAGTTGTATGTTTTCTTATTGAAAACCCCAGTATAGCAGCATGTTTTTCATACAATTCCAAAATTTCTTCAAAAGTTTCTTTTACCACACCAAGAATTGATCCTCTAAGATCTAAACCAGAAGCATCAATTGGATTTGTATCTGTTATTTAATACAGATATATCAGATAATAACTAGAGGCAGCATATCATTAAAATTGGAGGCAAATAAAGGGTAACATTCGTGTGAAAATAGGGTCACTTTTATGCATAAAAAAGGTAACATTTAGGCTTTCAAAGGGTTACTTTTTGCATACAATCTGAATTTTCTGCATACAATCTGAGGGTAACTTTTGTGCATAAATAGGGTCACGTTTATGCATTAAAATGGTAACATTTAGGCATTCAAAGGGTTACATTTTGCATACAATCAAAATTTTCTACATACAATCTGAGGGTAACTTTTGTGCATAAATAGGGTCACGTTTATGCATTAAAATGGTAACATTTAGGCATTCAAAGGGTTACTTTTTGCATACAATCTAAATTTTCTGCATACAATATGAGGGTAACATTTGTGCATAAATAGGGTCACTTTTATGCATGTAAAGGGTAACATTTAGGCATTTAAAGGGTTACTTTTTGCATACAATCTGAAAAGTTTATAGAAATTACCTTCAGTTGCATTTGTTTTGGTTGTTTGTTCTGAATTTGAATCAATTGATTTGCCAGGAACCACTTGATTTTCTGCATTGTCAATTGCTTCTTCTGCATTGTTAATTGCTTCTTCTGCATCGTCTCCATTGTTTGGATTATTGAATATTGGTACGAATTCATCTCCAAAACTCTTAGTTTCTTCTTCTTCTTCTTCTATAATCGATCGATTTAAATCGATTTCAAATTCAGTTTCAATTTGCCTCTGTTTTTGTAGCAATTCATGGATGAGATTGCTACAATTTGTGGTATCGAAAGTCGAATTCTCCATTGATGATTGAATTCTCCAATTTTGTGCGTTTTATCACTTTCTCTCTCCTCAATTCATGATCGAATTCTGCAATTTGTAAGTTTTCTCACTTTCTCTGTCCTTAATTAATGATCGAATTCTTTAATTTGTGCGTTTTCTCACCTTTTTTCTCCTCAATTGATGATCGATTTTTACAATTTTTGCGTTTTCTCAATTTTTCTCTCCTCAACTGATGATCGAGAGCTGCGTTTTCTCACTTTCTCTCTCCTCCATTGTTGTTCTGCGTTTTTTTGATTTTGAGGTATGAAATTCCGCGATTTTGATTTTTTTTTTTTAAAAAAAAACAAGTAAATGGTTGGCACGTGCAAACAGCCCGATGTACAGTAAAAATACTGTACAACGGGTGCATGCAAAAGGGATTGTATTAAATAAAGGGTTGAGATTCATTCATTTACAATGTGTACAATTTTATTGTAGCCATTTGAAAACTAAAGATACCTAATTTATGTCACAGTGCCTCAAATTTCTCACCCTTATCTTGCACATCACTCTAAACCAAGACACCAACCCGTGTGCACATCCACTAAACTAAACAAACCTAAACTCTCATTCTAACATATCTTTCAATTCTCTTTCCTCTGTTGGGATGAAAGAAAGATAGATTGGGCGAGGAAGACAAGGGCAAAATTTGATTAATAAAATATAATCTTTTTAATACTATATGGTCTTTATCAGCTTATTTAGATGAGACACTTGTATTTTCACATTAGCCAATACATGTTAAAAACGTTAATTTGCTTAATAAACACAACAGGTACACATAGATCGTCATCAGAACCTATAATTATAATACGTACATGGACACAATTTAAAAAAACTCATCTGAGTATATATAAATTTCCTATAAAACATGTATGCATGATCATGATTATTAGGAAATTTTGTATTTTAACACCCAAAAAAAGACTGAAAATGATTTTTAAAACCTTAATATATATATATATATATATATAAATTTAAAAAGATGATTTTACCACCACTACCAAGCTCGCCATCCATCCTTAGTCGGCACACCATTCTCCCTCGTCGGCCCACCACATCTCCCCACCCTGACATCGCGTTTTCCCCCTTCCTCAAAACCCCATCCCATCCTCCAATGCAACTACCACAAAAACCCCTCCTCCACTCCCATCCTCCACTCCCATAAACCTCGAATCGCTACTCCGCCCCCACTCAAGCGGCTAGGGTTTTCGATGGTGGAGGAGGAGTGTTTGGCATTTTTGGGTGTGGGGTAGGTGTTTTTAAGAGAGTTTCGAGTGGTGGTGCTGGTTGTGGCATGCAAGAATCGTTGGCCGACACTAGATATGGTAACTAGGCTTGGTGCCTTGCTTGCTGGCTAACGTGACTGGACTTGCTTCCTAGCTATGTCGGCTGGCGCAGCAGTGGCTGAGCTTCAGCCTGACCGTGGCGGCAAGCTGATGTGGTGACTGGGTAGCGTGCTTGGTAGTTGCAACGACAGTAACGTGGCTGGGAACAGCCTAGTCACGTAACCCTTTATTTTTTTTTTAAAGTTTTTTAATTAAATTTTTATTTTATACTTAAAGTTTAGTGATAGATAATTATTTTATTTTTGTTTTTTTAACCAATTAACTTGTGACACATGTCACTATGAAAAAAAAAATTAACCTATTCAACTTGTCACCAATAATTGGGATTGAAGAAAGTAAATAGCCTTCAAAATTCGGATTATTCCTGAATATCTTAAGTTGGGATTATTAAAAGAAAATAATACAGCAAAATAAAAAATTTATTAATAATTTAGCTGATCATCACTTGGAGTAAAATGCTACAATACTGTAGAGTATGTACTATGTATATGTTTTTATTTATTCCTTCCATTTCGTTTTAGACACATTGGTTAAAAATATGAATACCTAGCTAGGTAGTTTTTGGAGATAAAAAGATAGAAAGAAAGAAAGAAAAATGAAAGCTCATGTGATATGAGAGAGAGATAGAAATTTTTTATTTACAAATTAAAAAATGATACATATAATTTGAAAATGATGCATCATATAACCGAAACAAGGAAAGTATGATAATTACACTCTTACAAATTATAATCTCTAGTGCATAAGCTAAGCGAGAGAGTAAAGTTGGTACGCAATTTTGAACACCTAAATTTCCTTTAGAGTTAATTATTGTTAATTTAAGTCTTACTCTTATTTTAGATTTCAATCAAGTTACAATAGGAAAATTGGGGGAAAAAAAATCAAATATTTAATCAATCAATTTTAACAAAAAAATGAAAAAATCAAGTGATAAAAAATTAATCTTTTGAGTTGGAAAATGTATCTTTTTTGAAAAAAAAGAATTACCAAGATAAATGGATAACATAAAATATTTTTAAAAAATTCTTATTTCATTTTTTTTTTTTTTACTTTTAGATAGATTAGGGTACAATATTACAAGAAGACAGACGTTCCTAATTTTGTAGTGTATTTTGCCTTAAGAAAATTCAATATTCATTATGATATAAGCGCAAAAAAACCAAGTCACGCAAAAAACTGAAAATTATTTCCTATATTTCAATTCATAAATGATGAAAAATACAATCCCAGCCAGGCCATATATAAAAGGAAAGGAAACAATACAAATGAAAGGAAAAGTCAATCTCAATTCTCAAACAACAAGCAATGAAGGAAAATAAAATAGAATGTGTAACAAAGGCTACACATAGCACACGATAATAATGAGCTCTACAACCGGCCTGAGCTTGTTGAGTGCATTGTAGAGTTAGTAGACATATGATCATATATAGTGTATGATCATACGTATATATGATGGCATTTACAGGCATTGGTAAACATTGGGCGAAACTTGAGCGCAAGTTAGGCCAGTGCCACTGCAGCATTCAAAAATACCAGGGGTACATTCATGTCCACTGTGATCTTCACAAGTGCCCTCTTTGCATTTTTTACCAGATGCAAGTTCGACACAATTTAAGCCAGTGCAACAATCAAAATACCCCGGATAACACTCATGGTCGTGGTGATCCTCACATGTGGTATCATCTTTACATTTGTACACATTGTCCGCAACTTCAACGCAATGCAAGGTTGGATCGGTAGAGCAACATAATGTGTTAGGAGTGGTACATGGATCGTCATATGCTGCTGGACACGCGCCTTCTCCCGTATGAATTTTATAGAATATATATTTTATTTCATTTACTATGTCGCCACTATGTGTTATACATATTTCCTTACTTTATTTCATTTACTTAATTTTATAGAATATATATTTTACATTGATGGATATACTCTGATCTAGTTTGTACATATTATTCTATCGATATCTAAATGTGTATGGTTTCATTTTGTTGACATAAAATGTATGTTGCTATGATAATATCACTAATAAATAAACTGGTAATTGCTTTGACCTTTTTTTAATTGATTACTTAGTCCAAGTTGCAAAAAATAAGAAAATAAATTAGGTAATATTATTAGAAAATAATAAGAGGCAAAGTTGGGACTGTTAGAAAAAAATCCTTAGTTGGGATTATTCTAGATAAATCGTCAATAATTGAGATTATTAAAGTGTATTTTTTTCCTAATATAAATTAGGTAATATTATTGTGGAAAAAAAAAAATTAGGTAATATTATTCCAATCAAGATTTGATGCAAAAGTAAATGTTGGCTCTGAATATATTGGTAATTAATGTGAATATGTGAATTCAATAATTAAAACATCACATCATTGTCAATCGTAGCACACATTGCCTTAATTAGTTTGTACTCTTTAGACCAATTCCTTTGAGCTTTTGAGTAGCGCATAGCACTACTAGGAAACAGGCAAATACTGACGGACTGATTTCGACAGACACGCAATTTCGTCGAAAAAGGTGAAATTTCCGACGGATTTATGTTCCGTTCGATATTTTCGATGATTTCAACAAATCTGTCGGAAATTTCCGACGGAAAAATAATCCGTCGAAATATTGTGACTTCCGACGGAAAATTTCGTCAGAATTTCAGGATGTTTCTGACGGCCGTCGAAAATGGGTTCTTTTCTAGTAGTGGAGCAAGTATCAACAATTCATTATTAATACATAACAGAATAGAGCAGATCATAGCAGCTCAAAAGAATAGGGCTTTAAATCATGTTGTAGAGCGTACAATTATTTTTTTTTAGCCATTTTCATATATATATATTTCGATCCCTTGCCCCTTTCACTTTACCTTATTTTTGCTGAACTGAAATTATTATTACTGAAACAAAATTATATTTGCTGAACTTAAATTATTTTTACGAACTAAAATTATTTTTGTTGAAGTGAAATTATTTTTACTGATTTTCTATTATAATTCTTCTTTAAGATAACTAAATTTTACTGAACTAAACTTATTTTTACTGAATTGAAATTATTTTTACTAAAATGTAATTAATTTTACTGAACTGAAATTATTTTTACTTAATATTATTTTTATAAGGTGAAGTGAACAGGGCCTAATACGGAGTAAAGGTTATTTATTTAGCCTATCCAAATGGACGATATTTCCCTTCTTGAGTGTCATATCGTTTCTCATTTTATTTATTTCTATTTTTAATTCACATGGTTAATTTGAAACTAATCTATATCTATACTTCTATATTTAAAAGAGTTCCTAAAATTATTTATGTACTATGTAGTTCATGGATGTAAGATAACATATCTTATCATCTTAGCCAATTGTAATTTATGTACTCTATTTACACATAAATAAATATTTTTTTTTTTTTTTTTTTTTTTTTTTTTTTTTTACGATTCAAAGTAACAATCCGGTGCAATGCTCGAGCCACATACTAGTTATATAAAGTCACCATTCTTAAAGTTTAAAGTAGCCAAGAATCAATCATAAAAAAAGGTTTCGATTTTCCTACAATTATTAGCAATTGAAATATTATCGAAGTATTTGAGGGAAAAAAAAATTAAAAAATTCGAAGGACTTGCTTGAATAATAGTGTCTCCATTGTTGTCTTGTTGAGTCTTGAGTTTCTTTATAGTCTTTTTTTCTCTCTCCTCTCTAAATAGGGTTTCATTTTAATAATTAAAAATTAAAATTAATGTTTGAATATTAGATTGATGTTAAAATCGTGAAGTTTAAATTAATTGATTGAGACTTCTTAATTGTCTTGGATACTTAATCTAAACGATTTCTGGAATTAGATGCAATGAGACTCGAAATCAACAAGTATTACGTTACAAGTCTTACCACCTTAGCTATCAATTTATTGTGACTATTTACATAATAAAATTATATTTAACATGTATAAGATGATTAGCCCTTAATTGTACAAATGTAACATATCATAAGATAATGTAATAGCTTTGATTTTAAAGTATTAAAAATTGTCCCATCAAAAAAAAATAATAAAAAAAATAAAAAAATAAAAATTAAAAATTGTATTGTTAGTTGATTTGATGAAATAATATAATAATTTTATTTGTCTGTTAAATACTCAATAGTTGTTGAATAGTTTTAAATCATAACATACAAAATACGAAGTATTGAAAATGATTCTCCTATTAGAAATCTTTTACCATCAAAATATTAAACTTTCAAGTTGATTATACATACACTAAGAAAAAATTGTCGAACTTGATTATCATGTTACCATAAACTAGCAACTCGAGGCATCGTTCGAGTCACACACAGTTAATTATATTCAAAAGAGATGGTCATATGTACTTCATAATGTTAGAGTATCTGCTGATAACCATCTTTTTGTGGATATGGAGGGATGAGGCTCAATTGTATATACTACCTCCGATTTTTTTTAATTGCAACTTTGGGGTATTATTAGAGATATATAAAATATTCCAAAGTTGCAACTTGTAAAAAAAAATCGGAGGTGTTCGTATAACGTTAATCCATTTTATTTCAAAGTATTATAAAATTTATTTATTGAAGTATTGAACCAACAAAAAAAAATGAACTTATTATCAAATCCAATTACAGGTTTTGTTGAAAAAGCTAGCAAAGGGGGGATTGGTCATACTCCCTTTTCACAAAAATTAACATGCACAACGTGAAAGTCAAAATTTCAAAATAGTATTCGTATGAGTAAAGTTGTGGGTCCTATTTTCTAAAATAGTAAGTTAGAAGCGAGTAAATAACTTTTTTAAGAAAATCTAAAAAAGAAAAGTGAGTAAATTTAAAGAAAAATAAAATTAACATAAAGGGAGTATTTATGATCTAATCAAAGATTGCTTCTAATGCCTCAAACCCTAGAAAAGATGGTTTGAAATTTTAACCATTTTTTTTTTCCAAACATGAATCAATAATATCATTAAATAATAAATAATAATCATACAACATCTACAATAATAAAAATCTGTAACCACAAATTTAAAGAAAATACCATAAATTTTACAACCAAAATCATAACTAATTTGCATATTTATTTGGCATTGCTCATACTGCACCGCTTCAAGCTTGTCGTGAGTTATGATTTTCGATGTCTTTGCATTTTTTCAGGTAGAGACTTTCGCAATTTGCACGGATGTTTGGATTGAAAGTTGATGACAAACCCAGACTCGTAGGAATCTAAATCACCTTCCCAATTATTATAAGAACCCTAAAAATAAAATTCTCATCCGTGGATGAGAATCAAAATCTTAGAGAATAGGGAACAAATCCAGAAAATTGGGACAGACACTCACAAATGGAGAGCACAAAATAAATCAAAACAAACCAAAACATGAAAAAGCTAAAAAATTAAATTGAATTAGAGAAAAAGGGTCAAAGAAATTAGTCTATTGTTGGCCTAAACAACCAAGAAAATTAAAACCTTTAAAAGGGAAAGGAGGGAGAGGAAAGAAAAAGAAAAGTGGGGCGTATGATTTGAAAATTTAACTAGAGGGTTTTTAATTAGGATTTTTTGCCTGAAACTACTTAATAAACCTAAATTTTGTGAGAAATTATTAGTAGACGTCGTTCGAAGTGCGCCTACGTAAGCATTTTGTGAATATGCTTGACATCATAAGAAGTGGGACTTGACATATACGATTAGGGACAAAGAAAAGTAGGGAGTCGCCAACAAGTTTTTAAGGAACTTTTAAACCGTTCACGAATCATTTAAGACAACCACGAATAAGGGATAACGATAGGCAACAACGATTGACCCATGAAGGTTACACCAAATTCATAATCTATAAGATTACTAACTTCATGTGGTTCGGAACCACAAAAGGATGGAGGATCGGGGATGATGGTACGAAGTGAGTCATGGTGTTACATTCACCCGTATTGGCCACTTCTCGATTCTTTTAATGAAAAATAATCCTGCGATCTCAAAGGCACACAAACAAATATTCAATTTGCTCTAAACTATTATTAAGCTAAATTGGTTGAATGTTAATGCAACCTTTAATTCTATAATATCGTAATCAGTTCAATTGAAAGCAAGATTAAAAAAGAACCTAAATCGAGCATCCAAATTATCTTATTAGGCGTTATATTCAATTACATATTCCCTTTAAACATGCAATATGGTATAACAATAAAATCATTGATGAGTCTATTTTAATTTATATATATTTTTATTCTCCGTCCCATGGTCATATTTGTGTTTATTTGAGCTCTTAGGAGTTATTTTTATTACTAATATACGTTTTTTAGTGTTTTTGTAGAGTTGGTATTATTTTGTAAGAATTTGCAGAATTATGACAATTCCTAAGCTTTTTGAGCCACTACGAAAATATTGGAGTTTGATCATATTTTATGACCGTATTTTTATAGCCCAAGACCTAATCAAAGGAGTTTGGTTTGGTGATTAAGGGCTCGATTGATAAAGAAATCCAAGTTATTACAAGCTAGTACATGAATCAATTAAGTTAAGTATTGGGCTTAAAGAAAATGGAAGATCCAATCTCGTGGAAGCTGTTGGGCGTGGAGACCAAGCGGGCCCGATCAGGCATGAGTACTTAATTACTAATGCCTACACCCCTTCCCTCCCCCACCACCCCCGCCAATTTACGTCCCTTCCAAATAAAGTCTCCATTAAAAAAAAGACAGATTATATATATCACCATTGTTATCTTCTAAAAAGTTTCATTCTATGGGTTCCCTCTCCAAAAACCTTCATCCTTCATTTTCTCTCTCCAAAAAATTTCATCATATCCATTCTCTCTCTCCAAAAATCTTCATCCTCAATTTTCTCTCTCTAAAAACCTTTATATTTTCCATCATAGAAGTTTAATCATCATCTATTCATGTCACCTCTTATGGGAGCTTCATTGTTGACGCAAATCGTTGATGAGGTACTAATTTCTCTCTCCTTTTTTCATTTCAACGATTTGATGTGATTGTGAAATGATGATTTGATTACTCTAAATTTTTCCCTAAATTGATTGTCAAATCATAGGAAAAAAATCTTAATACATTGGTTAAATTATACCAATGTTTAATTCTTGTGCTGAATTAGTTTATTGTGTATTGGTGTATTAGTATGTTATATAATTGTTAGACATAAATGGTTGAAAACAGAGTATTGATGTCCTAATTTTTGGGATAATTTGATCAATTTCGTCAGATTATAAATAATTGTTGAAGAATGTTCACTTTCATTTTGATAGATGTTCATTAGTGTATTAGTAAATCATCATTCACAATTAATAGGCGAGCATTAAATTTCTGTTAAATGTTTATATAATTGTCATCTTCATCAAATATTCTCTCTAGAATTAAATATTTTGAGCACGACGTCGCGCCTTCTTATACTTTTTTGTGGAAGTAAGTGATTCTTATAATTATAGTTGAATAATGTTATTATTTGATATTATCTAATTTTGTGTTAAGGCGTGATTTTATATTATAAATTGTTGGCCAATAATTTTGAAAATTATCGTGTACAATTTGTTCTAGTCTTTATTATTGTTATGACTAATAATGAAAATTTCGTTTTCACATCTATCCATTCTCATATTAATTAATGTTCATTATGATCTATACACATGTTCATTCACACATATTAATTGATGACCATTCGAATTTTGATAAATGTTCATTTGAATTGTTATATATGTACATTTTGATATTAAAAAATAGTTACATGGATTTTAATGCACGTTTATTTCATTCTCATATTTAGAAATGCTCGTAAGTCTCACTCGTTTGGATATTGATACTACATGCATGAATGTAAATTGTTTATTGATAGATGTTTATTTTAAATATTAATACATAAATTTCATCCTCGCTTAGATATTAGTATATTCACATATAAATATATTGTTCATTAGTAAATTATATATATGCGATGCCCTATATATTAAATTTATTTTAGACTTATTCATCACAAATGTTAGAGTACATAAGTGCACAAATAAATAAAAATCCGTTTATATTCAATGTATACTTAATGCTCAATTTAAGATAACTCGATGTTCATCTTTAGTAATGATTAAAATGAAGTATATATATAATAATATATGTAACATTTTGTGAAAAAAAATATATAAGAAAAAAAAATAACTTATGCTTATTTTTTAGTTTCAAACTAGCTTAAATCCCGTGCCATGCACGGTTTTCCTAAATTTTATAGTGAATTATATTGCAACAATATGTACCAAAAAAATATAACAAAGTACGAAGTTTATTTTTAAAGGAAATAAAATAGGTAGAATTTAAATTTATACCCATGCCAAAGACGTGAAGATTATTAATGCAAAAGACTTAACAAATAAAATAAAATGAAATGAAATTAATTTATGGACTATGAGGTTTTATGCTACCCCTTAAATTATAAAAAATGAAAATTTTAGAGTAATACCCATATGATGCATGTATACATACATAGATTTACCCTTCGTCCCTAATTTGTTAACATACTTTGTTCAACACAATGTTTTATGCAAATTTATTTGATTTTATTTTGCTTTGTGATAATTAATAACCATTTTTTTATTTAGAGTTCTTGAGTTGTCAAGGATTTTTACATAATATATGAGTAGTGCATATAAATTTTTATTAATATAATAATTTTTGTTTAATTAATTTTTCATAGGTTATTGCAAACATTATGTTGAAGTAGGGAATGAAAAATTGTATTCTTTACAAATTACATTTTTTTTATTGATTAGTTAAGATTGTTACATTATTATAAATTTCTTAGTTGAAAATATTTTTGCACAAAAATTTGACACATGATATTATTAATATGAAGTGTAGAAAAGCAAAGAGTATACAGTTATCTATGTTATTAAAATATTTTCTTTTCTAATTGAAATAGACTTTATTGCCAAAAATAATAAAGTTGGAGAAAAAGAACAGAATGATTATACATATATAGTCATTGGCTAAAAATACTATTCCAATTATATAGTACCTCAAATATGAAAATAAAATATTATAATTATTGAGGTTTGACCAAAAGAAAAATAAGAAAAAAAGAAAGAAAAAAAGGCGGGAAAATATTTAATCAGGAGATGACACAAGTCATTCTTGATTCGCCTTTAGTATATAGTTATTATAGATAGATATCGTTTTACCATATTGAACGTCCCATTGATATATTTTTATTGAAACATTAATTTATGATCATTCACATATTAATAAATGTTCATTAACAATTGGATTCGTGTTCATTTTCACATAGATAGTTGTTGGTTTGTATTAAGCTCACATTCATTCTCACATTGAAAATTATATTAATATCAATATAAATTTTTAAAATTGCTTGTACATTCTCATATTGAAAGACGATAATTATTTTATAATAATTTGCTCATTTTTATTTGCATTAATGTTCATTACCATATCCTTAAATTTTTATTTTTGTTCATAGCGTGTTCACGATTATATTAATTCTTTTTTCAATTTTGATGTCTTATTTTACAGAATCATTAAAGAAGGAAGTTGAAGGTGATAATATATAATGGTGTCAGGATAACATTCAAAGAAAACGCGCAACAAATTGGATTATGGGTGTAACACAGAGGATAAATCCATGATATACTAGTCATGTATTATTTTAGATTAAGCATATGTACATTCGAGAAGCTAAAAATGTTCCCTTTTATGCCTAAGAAGCGATAGTTGGTATATACTTCGTATGTAATAATTTAGAATGGTATTATAGTTGTAATCAAATTAATTTTTTATAATATTGAAAGAGATTATTTTTCCAAACAAAATCTCTTGTAAATTAACTAAATAAGAATAATATTTAATAATAAAAAAAAACCAGATACAAAAATACAATATTTTGAATATTTTACGTCGTATTAATATAAGTGGACATTTAATAATACATAATTGAACATTTATAATGACGAAAATGAACATTTTATAGGTTATTCAAACAAAAAAAAAAGACAAAAGATGATGTCATTAGGAAGGTGTATGGGGTGCAGGTAGTTCTACCTATAGTGGGGTGTAGGAAAAATTTTGTAATGAGTACTTCAGCTATTGGGCTTGTGCATTCTTGGGTCGGTTGCTTGGTTTTGTTTGCTGATAATTGATGATTGTCGGTTTAGGGAGATTATTAGCTTTTAGATTTATTTTGGCAGCTTTATCCTAGTTTTGGTTAGGCTAGGATTATCTTTTCTTAGTTGACTTCTACTAGGATTCTTTTTCCTTATAAAAGGAAGTAGTAGTGCGTAGGTTAGGGGGAAGTTTTGTTAGGTAGTTTTAGTTTAGGTAAAGTTTTGGGTGAAATGGACTCACGTAAGTCCACCATCTTCATTCTCCTTCTTTCCCTTTCTCTCTTTCATTTTCTTCCTCCATTGAAGCTATGCAAGGAAGAAATTGGCAACTAATTGAACGAAAATCTGCCCTAGCAATAGGCAGAGTCAAGAAGAGCCACTGCTTCTGGCCTAGAACCATCGCAATTCATGAAATCAGAAGTACTAGAGTTCTAGAATTCCGCCGTCATCGCCATTTAGGGCCTCTGAAGCTTAGTGGTTGGTTTTTTGTGAAGATACCAATCTTTGTGTAATTCATGATAACAGGGCTAAATTTTGGGGTTAAATCGAATCTTAATGTCTAGGGTTCGGCTTTATCGCGGCGGTTTAGGGTGAATTTGATTAATTTGATTTTGTGAAATTTGATTGTGGAATTGTTAATTGATGATGAAATGTAGAAGTTTGTTAAAGACAACGTGAAATATGAGGGTTGAGGAGAGAGAAAATATTGTAGTCATGGAAGAAGAAGAGGGTCAGTGGCGAAGGAGAAAATAATGTCAGGTATTAGATGTTTATTGTTTGGAATTTGATTGTTATTTGGTATTAAATGTTGATTGTCAGGTATTAGATTAGTATTGTCAAGTATTAGTTTAATATTTGTCAGGAATTAGAAAATTTTAGTGAGGAATAAGATTATTTTAGTCAGAAATAATAATAGTCAGGAATAAGACAATACTATCGATTTTATAAAATGTTAGTGTGCGGGCTTTGATCGGGTTTCTCTGACCCGCACCTTTTTTTTGCTGAGCCCGATCTCACGTGAGTCCATTCTACGCAAAACCTTCTCTTTAGTTTAGTTTTTACTTATGAGATATGTCAGACCTTTTGTTTTGTTTTTTTTTTTTTGGGCAGCTCCTTTAGTTTTGTTATTACTTTTTTTTTTTTAGTTTAGTATTTGTTAACTTTAGTTTTTAGTTTTATTTTACTTTGTATTGTTTTTAGTTTAGCATTAATTATTATCATTATTTTCATATTTACTTTAATATTATTGCTTTTGATCATGCTTATTTCTTATTGATTTTAATTATGTTTATTTTAATTGTTTTAACTAGTTTAGAATTTAAATATGTGCGACTAGTTTATAATAATAGGATTCTTGGGGATCCATGATTAATATGTAGGGATGATTTATTATTGTTAATTGTTATGTTTTGGGTTAATTTCCTATTGATTGTTATAATGCTATGCAATTAGATTTGCGCAGGTTTAATTGTATGAGTTATGCAAATATTGATTTGAGATTCGAGAGATGAGAATTGATGTTTAGGCTTAGTTTCAATAGGCAGGTTAATGATATCTTGCAATTTTGTATGATTTTAGAGTGATTTTGAGTCATAAAGTATGAGAAATCAATGCCTTAGTTCACTAATTACTCTTTTTTCAGGCATTTTTTTGTGTATCCTATGTTTCACGGAGTTGCTAGTGTTTTGGTGCATATTTAGGTATAAAGAAGGCCCTTGAAGCTTTTGGACAAATAAGAAAAGAAGTTGAAGGCAAGAGGAGGAAATAAGAGAGATATTGAAGAATGAATGAAACAAGGAAAAGAGTCCAAGAGTGAAATAAGAGTATTTGGAAGGGTTTTAGAAGGATTTTTGTACTAAGGTCAACTTCAAATGACCATAACTTTTGTTCTACTCAACATTTTAATGTGATTCAAATTGGAGATTAAATTTCATCTCAAGAGCTTTCCAACGATTTGTCACATGCCTTATTCCAATGAGTAATGAAGAATTTATGACCTTTCGAAAACAAGCTATTTTGCGAGAAAAGGGCTGCACGTCCGTGCCAAGTGATGCACGTCTGTGCAAGGTCAGACATTAGCTACCACTCGTATTTTAACAAGTCTGCACGTCCGTGCCGACCTGTAGACGGGTCGTTTCCTCGTTTTCTCTGTCCTTTTACTTGAGGGTTATAAAATACCCCTTTGGCTTCATTTGTAGGGAGGATCTTCTTCTCCCTTAGTCTTCTTAGGCCCTTTCTCTTAGTTAACAATGTAGATCTTTAATTAATTAGTTGTTTTAGCTTAGAATCTCTCGAACTCAAGCATTGTAGAAGATAATTTCAAGCTTTATTCTCTCAATTTCAACATTTCTCCTAAACTTTGAAGCTTCAAGTAGTAATCTCTTACTCTATCTTCTTAATTTTCAGTTTTTATATGCTATTGTGAATCTTAATTTTCTCTTAATCCTTATTAATTTTTCTTTCATGTTCAATGTTAGAATGTTACTCTTATCCATTATTTGGAGTAGTTCTTTAGTTAGGGGTTGGGTGAACACCCAACCAAGCTATGGTTGATTGACTTGGATTTATTCATGTTCTACTTTGTACTGATAGTTATCTATGCTTGAATTGATTGTTGCATGTGTATTTTGGTGGCCACTTTATACTCATGTGTTCATTTCCTTACTCACATTGAAAGATGGGGTTTGGTAGTGAGTCATTTTTTGTGCAATTGAATTATGCCTCTTTCATGACTATGGATACTTTGTTTCAATGAATAAGATGCTTTAGTGTGATAATTTAGGTGAGAAATCCCAATTATTTGTTCCTTAAGCTTTCTCGGACCGATCTAAAGACAAACTCGAGTTAGAAATCCACTTCCTATCATTGAGACTTTGTTTCTTATTATGTTAGTTGTTTGGTCTAGGAAATGCTTAGTGTTGTGGCGTTGAAAGAAGGCAACATTGAATTCCTATTCTATCACACATGTATGTTCATAATTTATCCTTGTTATCGATTATTTGGTTTGGTTGGTGTTGAACCCCATTTATCCCTAGCACTTCTTTCCCTTGTCATTTCTTTAGTCTAAACTAGTTAGTCCATAAACTTTCAATCCTTGATTTGGTCTAGTTTATTATAATTAACACTTGTTGGTGATTCCCCTTAGTCTCTGTGGAAGAATGACCCTTACTTACCATTATGCTTAGGTTAGTGGTTAGTTAGGTAGTTTGACTCTAGGGTGTTTTCCCAATGACCAAATATCCCTTCCGTCAGTTAATTAATAAATGGTTATGTCAAGATTCGAGAGATGCGATTTATTACCAATGGGTTAATCCTGTGATTATAATACCTAGCGAAAGCCCTTTATAATCTGGTTAATTTATACATTGATAATTGATTTTTTTCTTTCATCCCGGAGTATTATTTATTGGTAAACCTATGACCCTAGATCTCTTTATTATTGCTTATTCCCTTAGTTTAATTATTATCTTACTATAATTCTCACAATCCTTCCTTGTTTCTTGATTATTAGGAATAAAAATAACATTGTTTCCCTGTGGATTCAACCCTACCTCCCTATCTATTTTAGTTAGTGGTTTTAGGAATTACTTTTGATTAGGTGATACGACTTTAGCCTGTCAATCATCATTAACATTGGAAGCAATTTAACCATAAATCCAACAATTAATATATGACAAGCACAATAAAAATCATTGAAAATATAATAGGAACAAAAGGAACATGATTCCTTACTTTGATTGCATTTGCTTGCAACTATAAAATAATAAACACGTTAGTACCTTCAAGGAAAATTAATAAACAATAACGGAAATTTAATTAAATTAAATTATACTAGAGTTGATTTGGGGCCAAACCCTCAAACAATTTTACCTTTCACTCCTTGGCTTAAGTGAAGAATTACAGGTAAAGTACGGACTCCAAAGAGTTCTTAGAGGATGTAGGGTGGAAGAATAGGGTAGGCTAGTGTTTAGGCTAGAGCATAAGAAAGAGAGAGAGAATGATTTTTGGTGCCCCGAAATTGAGGAAATCAGTCTTGTATTTATAGAGGAAATGAAGAGGGTGATGCATGAAACCTTATAAAAGAAATGCACCGCGGAGAAACCTTAGAAAAATGCCGCTTTATGGCAGGTTTACTGCGACACGATGCGATTTACCGTGACACGGTAGCTACTATCGTTACACTGCATATCTGCTGTGACACAGTGTAGGGAATATTTCAAGCATCCCACACTTGAGCCCTACTGTGATCATGCACTTAAGCATGGTGGCGTCCAAAGGAAAGGAAGCTAGAGCAAAAAAGTCGCCAACAAGTTTTAGGAACTTGTAAATCGTTCATAGGGTGAAAGTTACACCCCTTCATGATCCTAGAGATCGCTAACTCCATAGTGGTCTGGAACCATGACTGGATATTCGGGGATGAAGGTACAAATCCAACCTAAAAGAGATTGAACCTGCCCTAAATAAGCCTCTTTTTTATTCTTCTCATATTCATGTGCGCTTTCTGACTAACATACCATCAATATATTAATCCTAAACCTGTTTAATCTATGTTGGTTGATTATTAGTGCACAAATAAAGCTATTATTGGCGATCACTTGAATTAAAAATCATATTAGCCTAAAATAAATTTATTAATTATCTTATTAAGCATGATTTCAAGTACTAATTCCCTTTAAATCTGCAAGAGAGGGCGTGATCAAGCAACAACAATAATATATATCAAGTAATATAATAATATTGATACAACAATCAACATCATCATAATAATCTCATCAAAGCATAATAATGGCAAGATCCTAGGCATGATACTAACATGATTAATAACAAATCCTAGCATGTCACTAAACAATAAAGATCAAAGCTTTATCCTTAACATGATACTAGAAATATACATGATATTAGGAAATAGGAAGCAACCTAATCATGATACTAGAAAGCAATAAAGAACATCCTAACATGATACTAGAAATTAAAATAATTTAAGCATGCTTTCCAAAGAAATATAGCAATGAAATTACTCATTTTGTTGCCTCATATCTCTTTCTATCAAAACAATACACATGTTAGTAACTTTAATAAAAATATTAAATCAAACAATTAATTTAAAGAATTAAAATAGGAATTTGGGACAAAATCTTCAGAACTATCAACCTTTCACGTCTAGGAAGAAGGCAACTTTGAGCTTGGCTAGGTGTATCTAAGTCTCGTGAAATGGTGTATTTTGAAAAGGCTAGGCTTAGAAAGAGAGAGAAAGAATAATAAGCTTCTAGCTTTTAGAGAGAGAAAGAGAATAGATGATGATTGTTGATGATTCCAAACGGGGAAATATAGACCATATTTATAGAGATAAAACGATCGTAAACGATAGAAAAGAATCAGAATTTCAATCGCAGTAAAACTGATCTGTCGTGATGCGACAGCTTTGTCGTTCAGCAACAGGCCTGTCGTTCAGCAACAGGCTTATCGCAGTGCGATGGTGCTGTATGATAAATTTTTAACGGAGTCCGTTTTCAATTATAATTGGGATTAATAAGAGTCCGTGCTTATCTTTAAAAATCAGATTTAAAACACATGTTTTATTCCTAATAAAATCCTTTATCTTTTCAAAATCAAATAAAAATATAATAATAATCCTAATCCCATTAGAACTCAAAATAACCTTCTAGAAGATTAAAGTAATTCCTAATGACTTTAGGAATAATAATTAATGGACCTTCCAGTTGATTATTGGGTCGTACATAAAACTCTTTTAAGATCCAGTTAAGTATTTTGATCATAACTTCCTTGTTATTCATCAGAATTTGGCTTATAATATATTGTTGGAAAGCTCTTTTCGAGCCCCATACAAATACACAATTATTAGACTCATATCATGGAGCAAACTAAACTTGACTGGATGTTTTTCATAAACAGGATACGAAAAGAAAGATTTTCAAAAACAGAAAGAATTATTTTTCTTAAAAAAAGAGGGATCACGAGACTCTTTCACATTTCACCTCGTCTGATTCAATGACGTGAAAGGTACTCATCACTGGGTTTGGTTTTTGGGGAGACACAGTCAGGTGTCTATACATAGCAAACGCGTTTTCCTTAAAACCGTGTCCAGATTCATTTTATTCTTTGCTTAACAATTAAGTACGTGATATTTAGGCGTTGTTTTAGAGTTCTGGACCTGTTTAGGGTTTTATTATTTATTAATCGGACTTAATTAATAAATCACGAAATGGATTAAACAGGTTTTAAGCACTCACGAGATTAAATACTCGAACCGACCAATAATGGCGGTGAAAGGTTGTTCATCAACGAGTTTGGTTTTGGGGAGAAATTTTTAGGTGTCTATGCTACCTAATAATTTTTTTTTTTAAGAAACTACCTTATAAAAGGTTAAATGTTGTAAGATACTTTCTTTGGCCTAATTTCCACTGTTGACTTAATTTATGGCGGTGACCCACATCAAAATACTCGAAACTATCACGGGGGTTGGTTTTCAAGGGTGGAAGGTTATTTTTAGGGTTTAGATCCGTTTAACCCTTCTTACTAGAGTAGACACCTACTTTTGGCCTCCTGTCCCGACCGAAAGTGGTATGACGATAAATAGAACCATCTTTTGTTGGATCAACGTGAGGGATGCTTTTGGACTACTGATTGAGTCATGAAAATGCAAAACAACTGGCCTGACCCAAAACAAAATGAACTAAAGTTAATTTAAACAAAGCCGGATCAATAATTAGGCCTTAATCCCGAGATTAAACCTAATTTTGACGAACTTAGATGCGCCTAGGTTAAAATCCTGGGCTGCTGCAGGAAAAAAACCGAGCGTAACTCAGAGAGTGGCGATGGCCTGGCGCGCGCAGCCTAATAGGTTGCGCATGACACCCAGTGCAACCTCCTTTGTTGCGCTTGTGGGAGATTTAGATATTTTCAAAGATACTGAATCGAATCTTACCATAAAGCCATGCGCAAGACAATCAGTTGCGCTGCCATAGCAGCACATCTAACTTACTTTCGCGTAGCAGGCGCGCGCGACTTATTAAGATGTGCGCGCCACCTACTGCGGCAGAATGTTTAAAACCCTAAATGCGCACATTCCCTATTAATAGGGGCTCAATACGAGACTTTGAGACACATAAATTAACCTAAAAAGCTGGTAGGAACTTTGTGAACTTGTGTATTAATCACCCTCTTGTCCTAAACACTCACCCTTATTACTTGTCCTTACGGTGGAAATTTCCAAATAAGAAGGAGTCTATAAGTGTTCTAAACGAATATCTAGCAAGGAAAAGTGGTTAGTTTCCCGAGCATCTAGATAAATCACTTTTTTTTTATTGTCTAAATAACTTTAATTGATTAATTAGTGTTGTTTGATCACTTTAAACAAAAATTTTAATTAATTAATTTCACATAGTATCTTGTGTTAATTAAAGACTAGAATTGGAATAATTAATTGTTGTTTTATCACCTAAGTCAAGGCGAATGTTGTTTATTTATTGTTCTTTTCACAAATTTGAATCGAATAAGGAATAACGACTTTTGCAACGTAATTCCTACGTGATTAATGTGTGTAAATAAAATCAATTAACTTAGTTTTAGGTATCACGTTTCAATATTGTTTGGTAATGAAGTAGAGGCCGCAAGAGGGCTAGAATAGCAATCCCGCCCTTAAAGGTAACGTTATTTTAGTATCCACGCTCCCGAACTCAATTCTGGTAAACCAATTTGGGCACTGGTAAACTTATGATTCATGCTAAATATCCCTTGAACTCTATTTGGGAGAAAGGAATGAACGAGGTTTATGAGTTTTCCTAAAACTCATTGCGACTCCTTACTAGTTTGTTACAAAAAAGCGTAGTGATAGAATCAACTCTGATTTAAAGTCTCCCAAACAGTGAGGAATTCAAATCCTAATACACCCTAAAAAGTGTAAAGTCATAGGCTTTTAAAGGGCCATGGGCATAAAGGAGAAGGATCCCTTACAAAGGGAACACCCTCCTTACAACTGGCCCTTGACATCTTTATCCATGATCGAATCTCCAACAACCTAAACACCTCCTTTTGCCTACTGGACTCTATTTTATGCCCCACTATCTTCTCCTTTTCCTATTGGTTGATAGGCCGTCGTTGATCCTACCAAAGATAAAGTCCTATCTTTGTCTCACTAGCTAAGAGCAAGGGTAAGAAAGGGTCGAACCCAAGAGAGGCGTTGAATCAACCACCGACATACTACCGTATAAATAAGCTAAATGAAGTCGAGATTGGTTTGGTTTTATGTAACAAGTGCTAGTTCAAGTCAACTAAAGTTAGGGGGAGATTAACAATATTTAGAGAGTTCTAGGGCTTGGGATATACCACTCAATTTCGTCACAAATAACAATTAGCAAGTAGCAAACAATGGTAATTTGAGGGGATAATATAGGGGAAGTCATCTAAAGCATCCAACTACTCTCTCAAGCTAGAGGGATTACTCGAATTATGAATACAACCTACTCTCGTGGTTACAAAGCATAAAACAAGTATTAAAGCATAATCACGATGACAAAAACATTCCCTTGACTGGAAATTCCTATTCTCATGGCATTTCAAGTCAATTAAGCATAAGGGAGCTAACTCAAGTTCATCTCTCGATCCATCGTTGAGAAAGCTTAGATAATAGTTCTAGCAATGGCCATATACAAGAACTAAGCAATTAAACCACTTAAGCTCAACTAATTAACACCCAACAATTACCAAATTAACACATGCAACAAGTAATTAGTGACTACATTGAGGGTTTTACCCAAACCCTAGAAAATTAGACTACTCACAATCCATGGAGATTAAAGCAACTAAGGATTTCAAGTAACTCATAAACAAGAATTAACTAAAGATTAAGCTAAATAACATTCTAAGCATACAAGAATTAAACAAGATAATTAACAATCAAAGCAATTAAAATGGAAGAGAAGAGTGAGAAAATGTTACTAGAAGCTTCAACTTGAATATCAATGGTGGAACTTGTCTTCTACAATGATTGAGAATGAAATTTCCAAGCTAATAATTATAATCTAACTAATGATTGAGAATATTTGTGTTTCTACAATTGCAAACTAAGAGGAAGCAGTAAAAACTTGGCTGCTGTACAAATAAGCTCCCTTGGTTATTTATAAAGACCCCCAAATAAAAAGGACGGAGATAACAAGAGTCGTGCACGGCTACATACCTGCACGGCCGTGCTGAGGTTGGCACGGGCGTGCACCTGGGAGGCAGAAGGTACTGTTTTAGTCAGGGCATCCTGCACGGACGTGCCAAATATGGCACGGACGTGCAGGCCTTGAAAGCAGTAGGTAGTAGCTTCTGGTCGTGCTGGATCACTTCTGCACGGACGTGCCATACTTTGCACGTCCGTGCAGACTCTCTAAGGCCTTTACCTTCACTTTTCTTCGGTTTTGCTCCATTGTTTCGGCTTCTAACCTCGGTTTATCATCCAAATGCCTCAAATGGTCGTCTTGGAACCTAAAAACCCAACAAAAACACTAACAACCCGTGAAGCAAGGGATACACAAAAATTGAACAAAAATAGAGTAAAAGTGAACCAAAATGCCAATATACCAAGTAAACAAGGTTCGAAATCACTCTAAAATCGTATCAAATAACAAGTTATCAAATCCCCCCCCCCAAGCTAAGCTTTTGCTAGTCCTCAAGCAAAACAAACATGTCAAATCGAGAAGGAAGTTACTTGCTAATGATCAAACCAAGAAAAGATACTTAAAGAGGAAACACAAACACAAATCCGCATGGCAAGAACCATAAACACTTTTAGCACAAGTGAAAAGCAATTTAAACCCCTAAGTCGCCTAAGAGGACGAGTTTTTATCTCGTGAGGGTTTCCCTTGAGCTTAACCCACAACTCACACAAACCATGCCAAAATTATCATAACACATCATCATCATCAAGGTGATCAATACACACCAAAACCAATGTTTTTATTTCCCAAGTCAACTCATCGGGATATAAATCACAAGCGAGACAAGTGAGCGACTTTCAAGAATTACCGATCATACAAATGTGCACATGAGTTGGGGGTAGAGAGGAGAATTAAGCAAGGTTGCACTAGGATACTTCCTTATACCTTTTACTAGTTCATTAGAGCACTCTAGATATTCCAAAGTTGCAAAAAGCCCTCTTTCGGTTATAAAATCTCAAAATGCAAGTCCACCTCCCAAAATGCACTCCCAAGCCCTTTCAACTACGCTCTAATTGGGAAATTTACACAAGAAACATCTTAATAGATAGTGTGTGGGAGGCACCCACAAATTGACCTTTAGAGAAGAAAAAGTGAAAACTTTGAGAAATTTGGAGGAGCTTTTGATCTCCTTTTCTTTTTCTATATTTTTTTTTACATTCATTGCCCTCGCCTCTTTTAACTGTGAGCGGCTCTTTCTTTTATTCGATACATGTGGCTTATTATGCCACTTATTACACAAGATACAAATAGAACCAATTCCCTAATAGAGTTTCATTTAGGGGGAGGAGGGGAGGAACATCAAGGGCATAAGGGACCGCAATTCGATTCAAACATATCCTACTTTGGGCAAATTTGACAATATCCTATACTAGACGTGCAATTGAGCATTCATCGGTTTTCATTTCATATACTCTAATGCAATCAAGATTAATAAGGCTCTAAATGACCCCAACTCTTGCACACACCCTTCTAAAAGAACTTTTACTCATCACTCAAGAGTCAAGCAAGCAAATCATATAAGCATCGTCATTTGAGTCTCATCCAAGGGCCATTTTTCCATTTTTTTTTTACTAGAGGTTGCTAGAAAACAAGAATAGATAAAAAGTTAAGAAAACTAAGCTAATCATAAAAAAAAAGAAAAAAAAATTGAAGCACAACTATACATCTAAATAAATAAAGAGAGAAGAGAAGAGAAGTATTCACATATTAAGAGATTTGGATTTAGGGTGTTGGATTTCAAAGGGAGCAAATTTGGATGTTTAGGGGTTTTGGATGCTAGGGGAGGGAACAAACAACATGCAAATTTAATACCAACAAGAACATACAAGAACCAACATATGAACCGAAGAGAAAGACTCCCCCCAAGCTATCATAAACATTGTCCCCAATGTTAAAACAATTAAAGCACAAGAAGGGGAAGAAAGAGAACTAACTCATTGGCTCGGGCCTCCTTGGGAGCTTGAGCCCCCGGGGTACCAATGTCGGTAGACGTTCCGGAATTCACCCAATTCCGATCGAAGATACTCAAAGCTTGTCCTCATATTGTCGTAGGAGGATCTCATGTCTTCGTGAGACTTTCTCATAGTCTCGAACTCGGTGGACATGCGGTTGAACCCGACATTCATCATTTGCATTTGTTGCTCGAAGGAAAGGGGTGGGTTGCCCTCACCCATGCCTTGACCTTGGTACCCTTCTTGGTGCTCATATTGTTGTTGTTGTTGGAATTGTTGTTGTTGCGGTTGTTCTTGCTCTTGCTCATGCTCTTCTTCATCATCACCGGGAATCCAAGGGTGGTCCCTCTCGAAGACCCAGTTGCTCTCGTCGTAGATAAAGGTCCGCTCCAAATCAGGGAGGTAGGCATAGGGGCGGCCACTCACGTGCCACAAGTAAGGATGCGGCCCTTCCACGTCCGCAACCCATCTCATGGTCCTAAGCGACTGCATGCCTAGCTGCGTCGGCCCTGGGCAAACCTACTCATCTGTAAAATCAAGGTTAAGAGCAGAAGCAATTATAGTGATCATGCCACCTATGGTGATGTTGCCGGACCCAGTGGCAACATCCTCTAGGTGATCGACAAACCAGGCCCCTACATCTAGGGTCGTACTACCCTCACTCAATTTCCATAGGAAGTGAAGCTCCCTAGTGGACACTACACCCGAACTATCATCTCTAGCGAACGTCGTGTTCGCTATGGTGCGCTGTGATATCCTAAAGGCAGGGTGGATTATGGCCGTAGCTTTATCAGTCCTAGGGTTGTAGTCGAAAAGGCCGGTGATCTTCCTCCAAAACTCACCCGCACAATAGTTACGGGGGGGGGGCCTATCCTTTGGTCCTATGGTGCCGTTAATTGGCCACCCAAAAGCTTGGTTCACCCTCTTTATGTTTAAGTTGTGTTGGGTGTTCATGAGCTAGAAGGTAAGGCGGCGGGGGGATCTGTTGTTATCTCGTTGCACTTGAAGGGTGGAGAGGAATTCAAGTGTCAACCTTTTGTAGGTCGGGGCGCTTAAATCTAGCCAATTTCCTAAGCCACAACCCTCGAAAAGCATCCTAACATCGTCCCCTACCCCTAAAGCCTCGGCAACACTCTCGTCATAGAACTTTGTAGGTCGAACTCTCCTCCTACTTAGTCTTATATAGTTGTTCAAAAATGTTGGACAATTGAACACGATTCCCATAGTGTCCACTTGTGGTTGACCAACGGGAGGAGGAGGAGAGGGGTTGCGGTACCTAGCATCCGTGTTTCTAGGTCGATTTCTTCTAGACATGGTTGGTCTTAATGCAATGCAATAAAAAAAAACCAAGACAAAATAATCACCTCACAACCACACAAAGAGACTAAGTCCACAAGTCGACCAACCAAAGCTCAAACAAGGCCAATGAACACAACACAATCAAGTCAAGTTCTAAGTCTCCCACCTAAAACAAGCAAATCACCAAGCAACAAAGACCACTTCAATAATGCATCTACAACAATTCTACATCGATTTCATGCAATATTATCAAACAAAACAACACAACAATCCACCTAAATAAGCATGTTCTTCCTTCATGAAAATCAATTTTTCAACCTCACTTACAAAAAAACCAATTCTCAAAACACACCAAAATCCATTCAAACTCAATAATGCTTTTCAATTATCAACTATCAATCACTTACAACCAATTCAAACAAACTTTCTCAAGCAATTTCATGCAAAAATTCAAGGAATTAAACATGAAATTAGTGAAATGGAGGAACGATTATACCGAGCTTATCGTGGGTGTAAAACCCGCAAATGAACCTTTCTAACCTTCCTTTTGCTTACTTGAACTTACTCCTTCAACCAATTGTCTTGAACTTTAACTCCAAAGAAAACCCCCAAATTGATTTTTCAAGGTTAGGGTTTGAGTATTTTGGGTGATTTTTGGGTTTGAATGTGGGAAAAGGAGTAGTAGATTGTGAAAATGTTGAAATGGAGTGAAGATTTTGGAGAAAATTGTTGAATTTGGGTGAGGATTTGGGTGAGAATGGAGAATTGAGTGGGTTTTGAAGGAGGAAGTAAGAGTTTTAGAGAGAGGAGGAGTGAGAATTGTGAGATAGAGAAATAAGAATGAGTGAATTTTTTTTTTCGTTATAACCGTGCTGCTACCAGCCATTTTCGGGGCGGCACCGACGTGCAACAATTGGCACGGACGTGCAACAATTGGCACGGACGTGCAGCCTCAGACAGAAACGTGGGTAGGGTACTGACTTATTTGGCACGGACGTGCTTCGTTGCACAGACGTGCGTAATTTTGCACGGACGTGTAGCCTCAGACAGAAACTTAGATAACATATTGACTTTTTAGCACGGACGTGCAGTACTTAGCACGAACGTGCTTAGCCACTTTGCACGGACGTGCTTAATTTGGCACGTCCGTGCCAATATGGAGAAATTTATATCAAAATTTCTGATTGCTTCTGACTGCCTCTGCACGGGCGTGCAATGCTCTGCACGTCCGTGCAGACCTGATGTTGCACGATCCTTCCCCCGTTTTTTTTTTTTAATAATAGTAATAGTAAGGCATAATAATAATAAGATTATTATCATTACCATTATTATTATTATTATTATTATTATTATTATTATTATTATTATTATTATTATTATTATTATTATTATTATTATTATTATTATTATTATTATTATTATCTACTACTTCACTTCCACAAAAGCCTTTTCTTACTTTTCGTTTCATCAACACCTACAAAAGACATTGAGAGAAAAGTTAGTAATAGTAAGAGTGATGGAAATTAAATAATAGTTTGTGAGAGAGAGAGAGTTGAGAAACTCGGGTTGCCTCCCGGAAGCGCTCTTTTAACGTCACTAGCTTGACGACATTGCGAGATCAATGAGAGTAGGGAACATCAAACTCATTAATTAAGGTGAACAAACTTGGCTTCCTCATGCACAAAACCGTCAAAGTATGCCTTAAGCCTTTGGCCATTCACTTTGAACGGTTCACCATTGTCATTTGAGAATTCTATCGCTCCATATGGAAACACCTTCTTAACGGTGAAAGGTCCACTCCATCTTGACTTAAGCTTACCCGGAAACAACTTCAACCGGGAATTGAAAAGTAGGACCTTATCACCTTCCTTAAACTCCCTTTTGCTAATATGCTTGTCATGCCAAGCCTTGGTCTTTTCTTTGTAAATCCTTGCACTCTCATATGCATCCATTCTTAATTCTTCCAAGGCGTGGAGGTCAAGCAACCTCTTCTCACCGGCGCTTTGAAGGTCGAAATTCAATGTTTTGATAGCCCAATGAGCCCGATGCTCAAGTTATACCGGCAAGTGGCATGACTTCCCATAAACAAGCTTGTATGGTGTGGTGCCAATAGTAGTTTTGAACGCGGTGCGATAGGCCATAGAGCATCATCAAGCTTTGTAGACCAATCTTTTCTAGACCTATCCACCGTTTTCTCAAGGATCATTTTTACCTCCCGGTTTGAAATTTCAGCTTGACCACTTGTTTGGGGGTGGTAAGCTAATGACACCTTATGCCTCACACCATATTTCTCAAGGAGAGCTTGAAAGGATCGCTTTGCAAAGTGTGAACCTCCATCACTAATCACAGCCCGGGGCACTCCAAACCTTGGAAAAATTACTCTTTTGAAGAACTTGACCACAACCTTAGCATCATTAGTAGGAGATGCAACCGCTTCCACCCACTTTGATACGTAATCGACGTCCACTAGAATGAACTTGTTCCCAAAAGAGCTCGGGAAAGGCCCCATAAAATCGATGCCCCATACATCAAAAATTTTAAGTTCAAGGATGTTGTTCAAAGGCATTTCATTTCTTTTTGAAATATTACCGGTTCTTTGACACCGGTCACAAGCTTTCACCACACCCCACACATCTTTGAACATTGTTGGCCAAAAGAAACCGCATTGCAATATTTTCGCTAAGGTCTTGTTGGCACTCATATGTCCTCCACAAGGTGAGGAGTGACACATTGCGATAACATCTTCAATTTCATTATCCGGGACACACCTTCTAAAAAGGCCATCAACACCTTGTTTGAAGAGCAAGGGGTCGTCCCAAAAGTATTGGCGAACATCATGAAGAAACTTCCTTTTTTGTTGATAGGAGAGGTCGGGAGGGAGAATAGAGCAAGACAAATAGTTTGCAATGTCCGCAAACCATGGTGCTGGTGCTTGGAGAATAGAAAATAGTTGATCATCCGGGAATGAATCGTCGATTGGCAAGTTATCAAGATCACCTACAAGGATAGGCAGCCGTGAAAGATGATCGGCCACCACATTTTCGGCACCCTTCTTGTCCCTAATCTCAATGTCATAGTCTTGTAAGAGCAAGACCCACCGTATCAATCTTGGCTTTGGTTCCTTCTTGGACAAGAGGTACTTCAAGGCCGCATGGTCGGTGAAGACTATGACTTTAGATCCCAACAAGTATGACCTAAACTTCTCAATTGCATGAACAATGCCTAGAAACTCCTTTTCCGTGGTTGTGTAATTCCTTTGTGCATCATCCAAAGTTTTGCTAGTGTAGTAGATAGCATGGAGCTTCTTATCCTTCCTTTGTCCAAGAACGGACCCAATGGCAAAATCCGAAGCATCACACATAAGCTCAAAAGGAAGCTCCCAATTAGGGGGTTGAATGATAGAAGCCGAAATCAATGCCTCCTTCAACCTATCAAATGCTAGCAAACAATCATTAGTAAACACAAAAGGGGCATCCTTTACCAACAATTGAGTGAGCGGCTTTGCGATTTTTGAAAAATCCTTTATGAACCGGCGGTAAAAACCCGCGTGTCCAAGAAAGCTCCTTATCCCCTTCACATTTGCAGGGTTGGGAGGCGCTCAATGATCTCAATTTTGGCATGATCTACTTCAATGCCCCTACTAGAAATTACATGACCAAGAACAATTCCTTCTTCTACCATGAAATGACATTTTTCCCAATTCAAAACCAAGTTCACCTCTTGACATATTTTCAATACTTTAATCAAATTTGAAAGGCAAATGTCAAAAGATGAACCAAAAACAGAAAAGTCATCCATGAATACTTCAATTGATGATTCAAGCATGTCGGAAAAAATAGACATCATACACCTTTGAAATGTGGAAGGTGCATTACAAAGTCCAAATGGCATCCTTCGATAAGCAAAGGTGCCAAAAGGGCATGTGAATGTAGTCTTCTCTTGATCCTCGGATTGGACTGGGATTTGGAAGAATCCCGAGTATCCGTCCAAGAAACAATAGTGACTATGTGATGCTAGTCTTTCCAATATTTGATCGATGAAGGGGAGTGGGAAGTGGTCTTTCCGGGTGGACTTATTCAATTTTCAATAATCAATACACATCCTCCACCCGGTGACCGACCTCGTAGAAATGGTCTCACCCTTATCATTCTTGATGATGGTCATACCTCCTTTTTTAGGCACAACTTGAACCGGGCTAACCCACTTACTATCGGAGATAGGGTAGATTATGCCCGCTTCAAGAAGTTTTAAAACTTTTTTTTTCACAACTTCCTTCATGTTTGGATTGAGCCTTCTTTGGTGCTCAATCGAGGAAGCATGATCATCATCAAGTAAAATCTTATGCATGCATATAGTAGGACTTATCCCCTTGATGTCATCAATTTTGTACCCAATGACACCTCTATACTCCTTTAAAACAACTAGGAGTTTCCCAAGAGAGGTATCATCAAGTTTAGCATTGACAATAATGGGATAATGCTCACTATCATCAAGAAAAGCATATTTAAGTAAAGGAGGAAGGGGTTTAAGTTCAACCTTGTGAGGAGGCGTAGTCCTCTCCTCTTTTACCTCCACATTAAGCACTTCCACTTTCTTTTCGTTGTGGACTAAAGGTTGGTTGAGCAAAAGATCATACCCCCTCGTTTCTTCACCTTCCTCAACTAAGCCTCTCGTTAGGATAGCTTGTAAAGGATCTCCTTCAAACAAATTTTCTTGGAACTTCTCTAAGTCTCTTTCCAATGTATCAACTCTATGAACTTCATCATACGATGGCATTTTCAATGTTTGTGGGAATGAAAATGATATTTTCTCATCTCCCACATTCAAGGTCAATCTTCCTTGCTTCATATCAATCACAACACCCGCGGTGTTCAAAAACGGTCTTCCCAAGATTAGGGGCACCGTAGTATCTTCTTCCATTTCCATTACCACAAAATCACATGGCACAAATACTCTTCCAACTTGAACCGGTACATCTTCAAGAATTCCCAAAGGTAGCCTAACCATGCGGTCGGCCAATTTTAAGGACATTCTTGTTGGCTTCAAGTCTCCCACTTTCAAACTCTTAGCAATAGAATAGGGCATCAAACTCACACTTGCCCCAAGATCACATAAAGCATCCATAGCCTCTAAATCTCCAATCTTCACCGGTATTGCATAGCTACCGGGGTCACCAAGCTTTTGAGGGAGCTTGTTTTGAATGATTGCACTCACCTCCTTAGGAAGGGAGATGGTTGCACTCTCTTCAAGCCTACTCTTGTTGGATAAAAGATCCTTCAAAATTTTTGCATATGTAGGCTTTTGTGACATAGCATGAAGAAAGGGGATATTCACTTGAAGTCCTCTCATGACTTCAAGAAATTTTGAAAACTTTTCATTCAATTTCTTTTCAACAATCCTATGAGGGAATGGAATGGGAGGCTTGTATACTTTCATAGGGGGCTTTTCTACCTTTTCCTCATCTCCCTCATTCTTACTTTGTGGCTCCTTTCTCTCAACATCAACTATCTCATTTTCAAACTCATCCTCATTTCTCTCCACAACTCCCTCATCTCTCTTTTGTGGCTCCTCTTCACTCATAATCGGCCCTTCATAACCTCTCCCCGATCTCAAAGTAATGGCCTTAGCTTGCTCTTTTGGGTTCACAACCGTTAAGCTTGGGAAGTGACCACTAGGATTGGAGGATGAACTTCCAACTTGTTGCGCAATTAGAGCCAATTGATTCTCAATTATCTTGTTGTGTACTTGAAGTTGTTGGATGTTCGCTTGCATATCCGCATTGTTTTTTCCTTGTTGTGTAATGAAGGTCTCAAGTGCGGCTTCAAGGCTAGATTTTTGAGGAGGTGGAGGAGCGGGTTGGTTATATTGTTACCTTTGTTGGTTTTGGTCCCTTTGGTTAGGATGACGGTAAGGAGCTTGTTGGTTTTGTGGATGAGATTGGTTGTATTGGTTTTGAGGGGGGCCTTGATTTTGTTGTTTCCAACCCGTGTTTTGTTGGGGTTTCCAACCTTGATTGTAGGGTTGAGAGTATTGATCGTTTCTTTGCCCAATAGCCGCAGCTTGTTCTTGGTTAGTTGAGTTGCAATAGGAGGACAAGTGATCATTTCCTCCACAAGTTTCACAAGACATGACTTGTTGTAAAGAAGAGCTTGGAGATGTAAGGGTGGCTTGATCTAGCTTGTGAGCTAGCATGTCGAACTTTAATGCAATAAGGTCTATTGCACTAAGGTCATGGATTCCGCCCTTCTTTGATTGAGGTTGCCGTCTATCACTTCCGTATGCATAGTTCTTTGCCACTTCTTCAATCATCTTGTATGCATCATCTACCGATAGCTTTTTAAGGCTACCACCGGCCCCGTTATCAAGGTTGGCCCTTGAAGTAGGAGTAAGACCATCATAAAAGCTTTGAACAATGATCCATGATGTGAAACCATGGTGTGGGCATTTTCTAGTGTAGTCCTTGAAACGCTCCCAAGCTTCACTTAAGGTTTCATCAATCTCTTGGTTGAAATTGGTGATTTTCCTTCTTAGTTCGGCGGTCTTTTCAGGTGGACAATACTTTCCAAGGAAAGCTCTAGTGACTTCATCCCATGTGGTCAATGATCCCTCTTCTACCGTTCTCAACCAATGCTTTGCTTTGTCACGAAGGGAGAATTGAAACATGTGCATACAGATGAACTCTTCCGTGATATTGTTTTGCTTGATGGTCGTGCACAATTCGAGAAAGTTGTCCACTTGAGCAAAAGGACACTCATGAGAACTCCCACCAAATTGATCACTTTGTATCATACGGATGAGTTGAGGTGAAAGCTCAAAATTATTTGCATTCGTAGTAGGGAGACGTATGCCACTCCGAAGTGTGAAGGCATTGGGGTGGTCATAATCTCGTAACAATGGTGGAGGAGGATTGTTATCACCCATGTTATATTCTTCGTTGGTTGCAAAGATTTCCTCCGGATCGGAATCCGAATATACAATAGAGAACTCGGGTGTGCCTTGCAAAAGCCTCCTCACGTTTCTCAAAGTCCTATTTAACTCTAGATCAACAGAAATAAGCGGTGATTGCTTACTCTTCCGTGTCATGCAAGGTCAAACAAAGCTAAGAAAAACGTTAGCAATGACTATCACAAGTTAAAAACACAAATATACAAAAATAAATAAGAGAAATTATGATACAAATATACACACTTAGACTCATTCAACAATAATACATTCAATGTGACTTTGCCTCCCCGGCAACGGCGCCAAAATTTGATAGGCCGTCGTTGAGCCCACCAAAGATAAAGTCCTATCTTGGTCTCACTAGCTAATAGCAAGGGTAAGAAAGGGTCGAACCCAAGAGAGGCGTTGAATCAACCACCGAGATACTACCGCATAAATAAGCTAAATGAAATCGAGATTGGTTTGGTTTTATGTAACAAGTGCTAGTTCAAGTCAACTAAAGTTAGGGGGAGATTAACAATATTTAGAGAGTTCTAGGGCTTGGGATATACCACTCAATTTCGTCACAAATCACAATTAGCAAGTAGCAAACAATGGTATTTGAGGGGATAATATAGGGGAAGTCATCTAAAGCACCCAACTACTCTCTCAAGCTAGAGGGATTACTCGAATTATGAATACAACCTACTCTCATGGTTACAAAGCATAAAACAAGTATTAAAGCATAATCACGATGACAAAAACATTCCCTTGACTGGAAATTCCTATTCTCATGGCATTTTAAGTCAATTAAGCATAAGGGAGCTAACTCAAGTTCATCTCTCGATCCTTCGTTGAGAAAGCTTAGATAATAGTTCTAGCAATGGCCATATACAAGAACTAAGCAATTAAACCACTTAAGCTCAACTAATTAACACCCAACAATTACCAAATTAACACATGCAACAAGTAATTAGTGACTACATTGAGGGTTTTACCCAAACCCTAGAAAATTAGACTACTCACAATCCATGGAGATTAAAGCAATTAAGGATTTCAAGTAACTCATGAACAAGAATTAACTAAAGATTAAGCTAAATAACAATCTAAGCATTCAAGAATTAAGCAAGATAATTAACAATCAAAGCAATTAAAATGGAAGAGAAGAGTGAGAAAATGTTGCTAGAAGCTTCAACTTGAATATCGATGGTGGAACTTGTCTTCTACAATGATTGAGAATGAAATTTCCAAGCTAATAATTATAATCTAACTAATGATTGAGAATATTTGTGTTTCTACAATTGCAAACTAAGAGGAAGCAGTAAAAACTTGGCTGCTGTACAATAAGCTCCCTTGGTTATTTATAAAGACCCCCAAATAAAAAGGACGGAGAAAACAAGAGTCGGGCACGGCTACAGGTCAACACGGACGTGCTGAGGTTGGCACAGACGTGCAGCTATACCTGCACGGCCGTGCTGAGGTTGGCACGGGCGTGCACCTGGGAGGCAGAAGGTACTGTTTTAGTCAGGGCATCCTGCACAGACGTGCCAAATATCGCACGGACGTGCAGGCCTTGAAAGTAGTAGGCAGTAGCTTCTGGTCGTGCTGGATCACTTCTGCACGGACGTGCCATACTTTGCACGTCCGTGCAGACTCTCTAAGGCCTTTACCTTCACTTTTCTTCGGTTTTGCTCCATTGTTTCGGCTTCTAACCTCGGTTTATCATCCAAATGCCTCAAATGGTCGTCTTTGAACCTAAAAACCCAACAAAAACACTAACAACCCGTGAAGCAAAGGATACACAAAAGTTGAACAAAAATATAGTAAAAGTGAACCAAAATGCCAATATACCAAGTAAACAAGGTTCGAAATCACTTTAAAATCGTATCAAATAACAAGTTATAATTGGTACATTTGGAAAAGAAGAAATGCTTGGGTGCTGTTTTTTTTAAAAAAAACAATAACCCTCTAGATAACACCATCAAATCAATAAAATGGCTTTCAGTTGAATTCCTATATGCCCAACTTTGTATCTCGCCTCATAACCCAGCTACAAAACCCTTCAAACCCTTTCTTACCTCTTAGTTTAGCATAGTAATAGATGCCTCTTTCAACCATTCAAATTTTGTGATTAATAATGGTGGTATCCGCTACACTCTTTCTAAGGAGTGGAAAGGAGGATTATTTCTAATGAAATCCAAAGCCTCTAATATTAATTTTGCTTAACTACTGGCCATCCTCATTGGCTCAACTTGGGTTACACTTAATCAGTGGGGGGATTTTGTGATAATTTCTTAATCAAGTACTGATGTGCATGGAATAATTGGCATACAAAAGTTAAAGTCAAATATTTTAACATGTACCATGTTTGCAAGGAATCTCTATAAGGGAACCTAGAGAAAACGCTTTAATGTTTCCTAAGAGCGCAGGTGGTGCAAGCTCATCATCTAGCACACCAAGATGGTTCTTGCAGGGCATGACATTCTATGGAACATGGAGGCTAATCCTTTCTTTACTAGCACTAATGTTAACCTAGCTACCTTATGTGGAAGTAGTTAAGAATTTACTATGTGAACCTCCTCTTTTCTTTGCTTATAGCTTAGATGATAAAATGATTTCTATGGCCTGTAATAACTTTAACTTGGCTCACTCCGAGCATCATAAATCTAAAGTTTTAACCTCTTTTGAAAATAGGTCATTATCAGAGTGATTGAAGGATATTTTGAGTTAGTGAGGGTAGTTTCGTGGATATTTCTGCTATGGTCATCCTTATATGACCATTACTATTCTTAAATCTTATTGGTAGATGTTTCCTTTTTTAAAAATTCTTGGTCAAATCTCCTTTTTATATATATTTTCTTTGTAAAATCATTTTTTTCTTGAAATTAATTTTTGATTTTCGAAAATATTTTTTTAATTTCATAATTATTTTATTAAAATCAATTTTTAGTCAAATAAAAAAATAGGATTAAATTTTTTAAAAAAAAAATTAAAAAAATTGTTCTTCATTGTTATTCAATGTTTTTCGAAGTTTTTCATCCATGGATGAAATTAACCACCAATTAATGATCTTTGTCTATTAAACACACTCAAGCATCGACATAGGTTAAAAATATGCCCTAATCTTCGTAGTATATGTGAAATTTTAAGTCTTTCGAATTCGAGGTTTAGCAAATCTAGGTTGGTTTTAATCCTAGAATGATAGATTTTAATTGGACAATCTCTATCAAGGGATGCGAAATCTGGGATTTTATGTAATAAAAATTTAAATTTTAAGTTTTTCACTAATATGGGTTTGTCAAGAAAATCTAAGAAGAAACCATAACATATTTTCTTCGGAACCTTGTTTGATCCAAAAAAAACGAAGATGAAATTAAATCTTGTTTTTGTATTAGGTTTTCACCAATATGCTAATAGGACATTACCTATAACAAACAATTTTGTTGGTTATTCGTCTATGACCATAAAGTATTTTGCAATCATATTGAATGATGTGATTATGACTTTTGTGACTATATTTATGTTAACGTTAAACAATGCAATTTCATTAAGTTATCAATGCAAATTAAATTTAACTATTAATAATTGATCTGAATTACATTGAAGACTTTAAGATGTTTATTATCAACAGAAGTTATAATCGTGTACATTATAGGTCATTACATTATATAACGATATATGACAAGCTTATGTCAAGAAGTATTTATTAAGAAATGTGATTTAACTAATTAATATCAACGAACAACATCCTATGAAATATTCAATACATTTAATCTGGTACTAGCGTGATTTTTGCGAATTAAAAAAATAATATAACTATGTTAAAAAAAAAATCAACTATAATATGTATGATTAACTTAACAATTGAAGTCTTAAAATATTTTACATTCTTCCATGATTTGCTTCACAAACCTAGATTATCGAAAAATTCAAATTTAAGAATTTCGAATACATATATTCGCAAATTTCGCATCCCTTGATTAAGATTATCTAATTAAAATGTATCATTCTAGGATTAACAAACAATCCAGATCCGAATTAGCATGAACCCCAATTTTCGAAAACAAAAAATTCGTAGATGGTGTGTAGATCGGAGCATGTATTCATTTTTCATTCCGTCGATGCGTGAATGAATTTAAGGGAAAAGATCATGAATTGGTGGTTAATTTTATCCATTGATTAAGAGCTTTGAAGAACGTTGAAAAATAATTTTTTTTTTATTTTAATTACCTTTTAATTACTTTGGTTTTGGTTTAATCTTTTTTTTGGATTTTATTAAAAAAGTGATTATAACAAAATAATTATGAATTGTTTTTTTTGAAAAATCAAAAAATAATTTTAAAATTAAGAAATTAACTTAAAAAAAGAAAACATAAAAACAAAAGTTTGACCAAGCATTTAAAATAAAGGAATAATCAACCAATAGGATTTAAGTACAGTGATGGTCATTATAGTTTAAGCATGACCGTAGTAGAATTTTCAAATATATTTCCTCTGATATTTAGTTAGTTTTTAAGGACAATTTTGCAATTAACTTAGTAATCATGACCATCCGTACATGTTTATTAGGAAATTTATATACTACCTTCGTTTCATATTATCTGAAACAAAATGGCTTGTACAAATCCTAAGAAGAAAATTCTTAAGCAAAGGTTAGTAAAATAAGGGGCATGTGATTAATTGAATGTGAGAGAAACTAAACACCACTGGCACCCATCTTGTGACCACCCTCTCACCACAACTAAAATTTGAAACCCCTCCACAACCACCAAAACCCCACTCAACTAACTCGCATCACCACCAACACCCCACCCCATAACCACCCTCTCACCACCACCAAGATCTGAAACCCCACTTTACTACCCCTAACATCGAAAACCCACCTCACCACCACCAACTGAAACCCCACGTCACCAGCCACCACCAACGAACCCCGCCTTACCACCTCCAATGAACCAAAACTCCAACTCACCAGCACTAACGAATCAAATCCCTAGCCCACCTCACTACCACCAAGATCGAAAACGCATAGCCACCAATACCTCACCCCTTATAGGTTAAAAAATCATCGAACCCTCCCAATTTGCGAGCCGTAACATGATTGATTGTGAGAGGTGACGACTTTGAAAAGGGAACAGGAGGCGGCAATCGACTTTGAAAATGGAAAAGGAGGCGGCAACTAAATGACAAGGTGAAAGTAGCGCGGCTATGACGAGATAGGGTGGCGACTCGATTTGAGTTGTGGTGGTGGTGTGGTGGTTGTGAGAGAAAAGAGAGAAAAGTGTTGATGTTGTTGCTGGTGGTTGAGAGGGAGGAGAGAGAATGTGGGTTAGGGATTTATTTAGAGATAAATTAATTTAAGTAAATAAGGTAATATGTGGTTTATTGAAGTCAAGTAAAATTAAGGGTATATGGTAGTAATTTTACAAAAAAATTACTAAAGGAGGAAACTTTTGGTTTGTTGCAGATAATGTGTAACATCCGCTTTTGAAAAATGCTAGTTAATACATAATGGAGGTAGTATAATCACATGAGTTTGTTATTTTACCTCAATAAACATATTCAAATTATAGGTTCTGATAATGTACGTGTACCTTATGTGCTTATTATTAGACCTGGCAATCCTGACCCTGATACGATGACCCGACCCATGACCCAAAATCGACCCGAAATCAGTGACCCGAAATTAACCCAAAACCCGAATCAACCCGACCCGACCCATACCCGACCCGAAGTGGAAATGACCCGACCTAGACCCGAAACCCGAAATGACCCAACCCGAAACGACCCGACCCGAAGTTGACCCGAGACCCAAAACGACCCGACCCGAAGTTGACCCGACCTTTAACTTGAATTAATTGACCCAAATAGACTCGAAACCCAGAGTGACCTAAACCAAAGTTATCTTATACCTGAAATCACCAGAATCTATTTAAGTTAAAGACTTGACCTTAGCAAACCGAAATAGAAAAAAACCGCAATTAAATTGAATTAATTGACCCAAATCTATTTAAGCTAAAGGAATTTTTTTATCTTCTTATTTTTTTACTTTTATTTTTGTTTTTCTGTATTTTAGAATTTAGTCACTTTACCTTTTACTTATGGAAATTTGGAGGGAGTATTCCCGCTCATAATTTACCTCTTGTCCTCATAATGAAATACTTTTGGAGTTTTAGCCATTTGGGGGGAAGAATTTCCCACAATTTTAACCAAGTTAAAAGTTTTATTTTGTTTCCCTCTTGAATTTTCACTTTTAAGTTGTAACTTTGTTAAAATTGAAATTTTGAAAATTTTTAATTGATCAACAAGTGTGTCCGTAATCTTACATCTGAATATGAGAATATTTCACTTAATTAATAATACCTCCGTTTTTTTTAGTTGACCATTTTGACTTTATTCACACACTTCTCTTTGACCGTATTTTGTGTTTTATATGTAATGAAAAATATAGTCATGTAGGATCTTGAGTTCTTTAATTGGATAGTAGACTGGTAGATAGATACAAGCATAGTTACATAACTGCAATAGTTCATAATTCATTAGTTCATTATATACTAATAGTGATGAGACATCCTATGAAGTAATTTAAACTGGAGAGTCGGAGACTGGGCTATTAAGTAGCCTAGAAAAAGTTTAATCTAATCCTATCAAGTTTGAATTTGAGATCAAATTACCTTGAATAAGAAAAACCTTATTATGAGTTTCGTTTGAAAAAACTTAAACAAGAAAAACCTAATTATGAAGTATAAGTCGTATAACTCAATTTGTTAGAGCATCCCTCTTAGTTTCAGGAGATCCTGAAATTGATTCTCAATCTAAACACAAAAAAAATAAAAAATAAAAATAAAAAAAATAACAAGGTCAATAAAAGTCAAACAATTACTATATTTCATGAAAAAAGTAGCCTTAAAAAAGGGAGTGAGTTTTTCGTCTAAAAATAAATAAATATATATACTGAGTTGAATTTAACCCAATGCATTGACCCGACTCGAAGTTCACCCGACCCGAAGTTAACCCCAAAATTGGACCCGAAAATTGACCCGACTTGAAACTGACCCGACCCAAACTCAACCCGAAGTGTTGACCCGATACCCGACCGGACCCGATTATCAGTCGACCCGAAATCAACCCAAAACCCGAAATGACCCGACCCGACCCGAACATGACCCGATAACTTTTTGACCTGAACTTGACCCGACCCGAAATGACCTGACCTATACCCGACCCGAATGACCCATTTGGCAGGTCTACTTATTATGCATTATAATGTTTTAAACATGTATTGGCTAATTTGAAAAGAAAAGTGTTTCATTTAAATAAGTAGATAAAGACCATAAAGTATTATTAAAATAATACTTATTTCATAAATCAATATTACCCTTGCCTTCCTTTCCCAATCTCTTTCTCTCATCCCAACAATCGAGGAAAGAGAAAGATATTGTTAGAGCCCTTAGAGGATCATGTCAAAGGACCAATTCAATCCAAAAGGTTAAGCTGATGGTTGAAACTCATGATTGTTTTCAGCGTGTTTTCTGTGTAGCTAGCGTCTAGACAGGGTTACTAATATATGAGTTACTCAATCGGTCAGGGGTTACTCAATCAAAGGCTACTTAATTCGGGGTTACTCGGTTAAGGGTTACTTAATTATGAGGTACTTGGTCGAACAAGAATTGCTTGGTTGGTTAAGGGTTACTTAGCTAGGGGTTACTTGGTAGATCATGAGTTACTTGATCGGTCAGGGGTTACTCGATAGGTCAGGGGTACCCTGGCCACACAATGTATGTGGCTAGTCACATATAAAAATTTGTGGATCGATTTATATACTCTATCGCGCCCCCTCATATGAAAGTCCTTTGAACTTGAAATGTGAATGTGGCATGGGCCCTCTCATACCTAGAACGAAATATTCCAATTGAAAGGGTGTTATAACGGATGCGTGCATGCAACGATTTGGGAACTCACCCTCAAATAAATACAATATAGAATAAATAGCAAAATACGATAATAAAAGAGACAAGTGTTTATGAGGATTTTTCTCCCCTCAAATCAAAATATTATTTTATTAAGTTCCTATAAAATAAGACGATAAACCTCTTAATGATTTTCCTCCTCAATAAACCATCCTCTTTCACCCTCTTGATGATTTTCCTTCTCAATAAATCATCATTGGTGAACCATCTTTTAGTTTTCTAGTAAGCCTAAACCCTCTTATATAGGTTAATCTAGAATCCCACATCAATTAGGATATATTACTTACTCCCTAAGCATAAATAATCATGGATTGATAATATTCCTAAAATCTATCTAGTTTCCTAATTACAATCCTCATCATCAAACAATAGTGATACATCATATCTTTTCCCCAAACAAATCTCAGCTTGCTAGTATTTGGTACGTTTAAATTAGTTTATTTCCTAACAAAGGAGGTGAATGAGATTTAAACCCGTGAATCCCATGATACCATGTTAAAGGACCAATTCAAACAAAAAGTTAAGCTAATGATTGAAACTTGTGATTGGTCTACATACTCTATCATGTTAGCAGTGCCGGATCAAGGGGGTACACAGAGGTACAGCTGTACCCCCATTGCAAAATATGTATATGTATATATATATATATATATATATATATATATATATATATATATATATATATATATATATATATATATATATATATATATATGTATATATATATATATATGTATGTATGTATATATATGTATATATATAACTGTTGAGAAAAGAGACCTGTTATTTCAAACAACCAGTCTCTTAGGTACTGTCATAATTAGTTCATAACAATCCAGCATGCTGTACAATTGAAATTGAAAGAGACCGATTATCTTATAGCTGGTCTCTTTAGTGCTGCATGTTTTAACTACATTCTAGCGGTAATATGTACTTGCACAATCTTAAAAATTGATAGAGCCTGTTGTTATTGATAACTGGTCTCGTTGATTTATTTAAAATCTACTTTCTTTTCCTGTATTTTTTTTGGGATTTTATTCCAAGGAAATGCTATATTTTCTTCGGCGTGACACTCTTCTATACTTCGTAAATTTCTTCCTACAAATAAAAGTTATATCAATTCAATGGAAAAAAAAAAGCCCCTTAGGTATTATCATTGTAATTTTCTTGTAGTGCATATCTTATGTATGCAAAGTATATGTGATTAGTTATAATGAATTAAATTATATATTGCAATTATCTTTTAGTGTATATGAATAATCTTTAGCTTAAATTTATAATTTGCTTTGAAGCTTTAATTTATACTTCGTATAAGTTTAACCTTTAATTTATATTTTATATAATTAGTTTATATATTTCGTTCAATTTTGGACAAAATTTAAGGGAATAGAATACATGTAATGACTAGTAAGAGTGTGAAATTAATAAATAAATGAAATTTTAGTATGTCAAATTTGTGTTATATTTTTCCGTAATTGTTAATTGACATGGTTTATTCCGATCCGTACCCCCATGACTAAATTCCTGGATCCGCCACTGCATGTTAGAATGAGAGTTTAAGTTTGATCAGTTTAGGCGTTGTGCACACAGGTTAACTGGTGTCTAGGTTTGGAGTGGTGTGCACAGTAAAGGTGAGACTTTGAGGCATGGTGACAGAAATTAGGATTTCTTAATTTGGGGATAATGGAGATTATGACATAATAATATTCGTCAAACGGTACTATGGTAGTGGTACGTTACTAAAATAAAAACTCAACACATCAAGGACTCGAGGTGGTTGTTTTTTTTTTTTTTTTTTCACTAAATGTAAAATAAAAGGTTGTTATTTGCAAAAGTGATAACTAAAAAGGTAATGTTGATAAAAAAATTTACAAAAATGAAAAGCCATCAACCATAATTAAGATATAATTAAAACACTCTAGTTAATTTATCACGCTATTCTCTCTAGGGTTTGAGGCATACATTAGAAGCAATATTATTGATTAGCTCATACATACTCCATATCAAAAAAAATTACTCACTTTCCTTTTTTAGATTTGTTTTTTGTTTACTCACTTCTAACGTACTATTTTCAGACATGGGACTCACAACTTATACTCCTACAAATAATAAGTGGTACTCACCTAAATTCTTATTATACGGAGTACGCAAAAACAAAGAAGACGTTAAACGTCCAATAAGTGGTGTTATCATCATTGTAGCAATATACATATTATGTCAACAGAATGAAACCAAACACATTTATGTATTGATATAATAATATATACAGACTAGATCAAGAGTATATCCATAATATAAATGTATAATATATATTCTATAGAAATAAGTGAAAGAAATAAAATAAAGAAATATGTATAACACATAGTGGCGACATAGTATGAACTTTTCATTGACTATTAGTAAAATAATCTCTACTAAAAGAAAGTTCCTATAAATAGCAAGAAACATATCAAGGAAACTCACAAAACAAGAATTATATCCTTAGCTTGGATAGTATTGGAGTACATCAGGAAAAAAAAAAAAAAAAAAAAAAACAGTTTTGATAAATATAATCAAAGTTAAGTTACCAAAAATGGAGAACAAGGCATCCTCGAAAAGAATCATGCTAGCTACCATTGCCACTTTCGCATTAGGTATTTCAATCTTCACTTCATTCATAAATTCAATACGTAATTATGTTTGTTAGAAAATATTATTTGTATGATGACTACTAATTCATAATTTTTATGCTATTAGTGTTGATGGTGCAAATTCATACGGGAGAAGGCGCGTGTCCAGCAGCATATGACGATCCATGTACCACTCCTAACACATTATGTTGCTCTACCGATCCAACCTTGCATTGCGTTGAAGTTGCGGACAATGTGTACAAATGTAAAGATGATACCACATGTGAGGATCACCACGACCATGAGTGTTATCCGGGGTATTTTGATTGTTGCACTGGCTTAAATTGTGTCGAACTTGCATCTGGTAAAAAATGCAAAGAGGGCACTTGTGAAGATCACAGTGGACATGAATGTACCCCTGGTATTTTTGAATGCTGCAGTGGCACTGGCCTAACTTGCGCTCAAGTTTCGCCCAATGTTTACCAATGCCTGTAAATGCCATCATATATACGTATGATCATACACTATATCTGATCAGTGGCGGATCTAGCCTTGGTCCTGCTAGGTCACGTGACCTAGCAGGAAAAAAAAAAAAAATTTTTTTTTTTTTTTTTTTAAATGGCACCTATTGGAAAATAGGATATAAGCATTATTTTTGGTTATAAGTTAGCAATACAATCTTGTAGCTTAGTGGTTGGAGGGATTGGGATAAAGCCCAATTAGCAAGGCCCTAGCCACACAAGTCTTGAGTTCGAGCCCTATTACTTGTAATTTTTGTATTCCTTTTATCTTTTTGTTTTTTTGTTTTTGTTTTTGTTTTTTTTTTTTTTTTTTTGGAATTCCTTTTATCTTTTTGTGAGCCCTATTACTTGTAATTTTTGTATTCCTTTTATCTTTTTGTTTTTTTGTTTTTGTTTTTTTATTTTTTTTTTTTTTTTTGGAATTCCTTTTATCTTTTTTTTTTTTGCTTTTTTTTTTTTTCCTTCCTATGTTATGGTTATGTGATTTATTGATTTTCATGTGATTATTTCAATTTTTTCCTTCTTTTTTCATTTAATTCATTGTAGTAGCATTAGCTAGAAATAGAATATTTTTTTTTTTTGGTTTTCCTTTTGAAATGATGATGAACTTATGATATTTGATTATCATGTGATTAATTTGATTATCCTTCAATGTTGTTATGTTTTGTGTTGTTGAGACATTACATTAAGTGGTTTTTCTAATTTGTGTTGTATATATTATGTTTGTATAATTAAATTGGGTATTGTGACTTAATTGGCTATAATATTCTAAAACCACTTGGGTAGAATAGATAAGTTGCAAAAAGATTGAATTAATCTATTTTTGACAATATTGGATTTTGTAATTAAATTGAAATTGTGACTTAATTTTCATAAAAAACATATGATATAACAAGTTTCTTTAGTCCCAAGCATCCTCCTCCACAAACTCATCGTCTATCACAAAATTCATCCACCTCCGATATGCGGTCGATGAGTGATGATCGATATAGGTGACAGTGACCCAGCACCTTAAAAATCCTGGATCCGCCACTGTATATGATCATATGTTTACTATCGTGTGCTATGTGTAGCTTCCGTTACACATACTATTTTCATTTCCTTAATAATTGGTGGTTGTTTGAGAGCGACTTTTCCTTTAATTTGTCTTGTTTTCTTTCCTTTGGTTCATATATACATATATATATATATATGGCGTGGCTGGAATTGTATTTTTCATCATTAATGAATTGAAATTTATGAAAATAATTTTCAATTTTTTGCATGACTTGCTTTTTTGTACTTTTTTTTAGGGAATGCTTTTTTGTACTTATATCACTATGAAAACTGAATTTTTTTTAAAGGTAAAATACACTTCAAAATTAGAAACGCCTATTTTTTGCATATCGTACCATAATCTGTATAAAAATAATAAAAATAAGAAAATTTGCACGGGTTTTTCCACAAAATAGTCAATATCTTGATGAGTCAGTGTAGAGTAGGCAAGCAAAGCATGCAACGTAGGATGTATATAATTTGTTACTAGTTTTCCTTCCCGATAAATGTGTCGAGATGTAAATAAAAGTTATAAAAGTCAAATGGAGGTTCCCCCCTCGTTATTCCTCTTTAATTTCCTCTTTAAAATTATATATATGTTTTTAATCGTCTTTTAGATATCATGGCAAATAAAGGAATACTCTTTCTTTCTATCTCTCTTATCTCCAAAAACGACCTATACGTAGGTTTTATTTATTTAATAATGCATCCAAAAACTAGAGATTGTAATTTGTAAGGGTGTAATTATCATACTTCCCTTGTTTCGGCTATATGATGCATCATTTTCAAATTATATGCATCATTTTTTAATTTGTAAATAAAAAATTTCTATCTCTCTTTCATATCACATGAGCTTTCATTTTTCTTTCTTTCTTTCTATCTTTTTATCTCCAAAAACTACCTAGCTAGGTATTCATATTTTTAAAACAATGCGTGTAAAACGAAATGGAGGGAATAAATAAAAATATATACATAGTACATACTACACAGTATTGTAGCATTTTACTCCAAGTGATAATCAGCTAAATTATTAATAAAAATTTTATTTTGCTGTATTATTTTTTTTTAATAATCCCAACTTTAGATTATTCAGCAATAATCCGAATTTTGAAGGTTGTTTACTTTCTTCAATCCCAATTATGGGTGACAAGTTGAATAGGTTAATTTTTTTTTCATAGTGACATGTGTCACAAGGTAATTGGTTAAGAAAACTAAAATTAAATAACTATCAATAACTAAACTTTAAGTATAAATAAAATTTTAATTAAAAAACTTTAAAAAAAAAGGCACTACAACAAATCATCACTTGTGCCACGAATTATGCCACGGGAATTCCAAATTCGTGGCATAATTTCATCTAGCCACGGGAAAAATGAACTATGTTAGAAACACTAAATAAGAAGAATAATTATGCCACGGGTATTTATTTTCCCGTGGCAAATATCAGACTTGTGCCACGAGTAGCGCTTTTCCCGTGGCAAATATCACACTTGTGTCACGAATAGCACTTTTCCCATGGCAAATTTTACATTTGTGTCACGAGTAGCTTTTTTCTCGTAGCAAACGTTATATTTGTCATACAAGTATTTCTATTTGATTTTTCTATTTGAAAATTATATTAGATACCATGATATTTGAAATACCATAAGCACTATTTGATATAGAGTAAAATATTAACACAATACAAATTAGAGGTCTTATATATTTGAATATACTCCCTTAAATTTTCTTTATACCTTGATTTTTTTCCCGCGCATTAACATTAACAAATTTACATCACTAATCACTATTAGAAAAACCTCAAAAGACACCAAAAGGACGCATTTATATTTGTTAAAACTTTGGTTTGTATGACTAAAATAGAATAAATTCAAACCCCTTGATATAAGAAAATTTTCAAATAATTTAAATAGAGATAATATAAGAAGTTTTAATATTATTTTCGTATTATAATTGGTACAACCGTCAATCGTGTAGTAACACGGTGCATTCACAAGTGACTACTATGAGTCTACAAGTAAATGTTTCAACAACATGCATTTTTTTATTTTTTTTGGACGGGAAAACATTCAAATTTTTTTATTTAATCTACTACTCACATATCATCAAATGATTTAATAATTTTTTATTTGAGGGAAAATTATTTAATATTTATTAATATACTTTATCAAAAAAGAAGTTGTTAATACAGTACGGAGTAATAAAAAAAGATTTAAAAAATTCCCTCAAAAAAAATTTAAAAAATAAAAAAATAAAAAAAAAACCCTACTGAAGCACACTGAGTGTTCTTTCATTAACAAAAAAAAACGTTGTCCTCTTTCTTTACTTTCTCCCTATTTCCCTCCCAGTTTCCATTGAAGCGCGCTCAACGTTTTCTATTGAAGCACAATCAACATTCTCCATTAAGGTGAAATTCAGCCATTAAAGCAACTCCTGAGGTAAGATTAACTTCTTTTTCTCATCATCCAATTTCAATTTCCAATCTGGGGTTTTATGACTATTATCCTAATTTTTATTCAATTTAGGGTTCTCTTGAATTCCACAGCTTCCTCACCTCCACGGCTTCCTCCATTTCAGGGCTTTCGACACATCATCCTCCACCGTCTGCAAGTCCCTGGTTCAATTTTTGCTTTTAATAGTATTCGAATGAAATTTCCTCTGACCGAAGATATCAAGCCTTAATTCGAGCAAAATCGAAGACCTAGTTTTGTGCCAGTTTTACGGGTTATCATGCAATAATTCAAGCAACAACGAATTCGGATCAATTTTAAACTAAAAATCAGATATTCGAGGTTAGGATTTCTGGGTTATTTAGCTTTGCGTTATTTTTTTCCTTTTCGGTCCAATTCTTCATGATAAATGCTTTGATTTCCGGGGTTTAATTATTTGATTTGATTTCAATGTAATTGCTTATTTGATTTCACTTTAGTTCCTCTGTTATCGATTGAACTTGCAATTCTTTTTTAGGGTTAAAATTCCTTTTTTTTTTCTTTTAATTGGGTTGCTTTGTTTTTAGGTACATGCTCAATTCGTATCTTTTTGATTAATTTATACAATTCTAAGCGTTTTTATCAATTTTGTGTAATTTTTTTCTTTCAAATTATCTAAGTTTCTTGAATTTTGTTGATAGATGTTTGATATGTATCTGCATTTTGAATATAAATTCTGGTCATTTGTGATGTAGTTGTTGTTGATGAGCAATTGATGGTAGAGAACTAGAAATCAATTCCTTCACATTTTACACTTTGTGAGGCTGTGACCTTAGTTTAATTATAATGTTTTATGAAACAAAACAAATTGTGGGTGAAGGGTGAATATTGAGATTCACCATTATCCTTGCCATTGCAAGATAAGATAAGTCGCGAGAATGATGATTCAAGCTAACCAACTCATTTGAATGAAATTGTTTGATGAGGAACAAGTTTCTTTTTTTTTTCTTTCTTTTTTTTAACAAGTTAATTAAGAGGGGATTTGAACTTATGAGTATTACTCGTAATAGGATAAGGAACTCAATGTTATTGCTATAAAAATATGAGCTTAATTTGATACGTTTGAATCAAATTTAGTGGATACAACTTTGTAATTGGAGCTTTTTTCCCAAAAATTATGAGCCTGATTCAATAATTGAATCAAGTTTGGTTTTTAAGATGTTTCAAATCCCTTTAATGACAAGATCTGAGTTCAAAGTGGGTGCCCCTCCTGCCCTTTTAAAAAGTTGTTTAACTTGCATTAGCCAAGATAATATTAGTGTCAGTATATCAGTCTTCTCAAAGTCATTACTTGGGTAATGAGGTGTCTAATTTTTAAATCTGAATTTGTGTTTGATTGGTACTTTAATTATTTATGCAGGAGGAAGTGGGGTGATTATTGGTTTATGATGTCAAATTGTACCTTGCTGGTACGACATCTAACTCACAGGACGGTGTCACAATTCTTTTTGGAAAGTGTTTACTTGGGCTCTAAGACATGGTTGAGCAAAATAGTCCTCTCTTGGTAAGTTAATCCTTTTCAGTTAATCTAACGAAGTTTCTAACTTTCTTCCATTACTGGAAATCAACCTATTTATTAATCATACTCATATAATGTCCTTGTTATTTGATCCTAAGTATCATTTATTTATGCCTGCTTGTGCGCTATTATTGCCTATGAAACTGATATGCGTGCTTCTGGTTCCGGTTATGCTGCTTGTTTTTCTTCATAATTTGTTCATAAAGCATCACGATTTGTTGATGTGGATTTCATATGTGTGTTTTATTAATATGTATAATATGTTTAATAGTTTTAAGCTTATATTAGTTCAGACCACTATTATTACCTAAGTACAATACATATGCGATGATATGCGCATTGCTTCAAGTGTTAAATTTTTAGACTGTAAGCACCAGGAACTACCAAGTATCTGACCGCAACTTTTGTAAACAAGTATATAGCCAGTTAGGCCTCTAATGTATCTTTTTGTTGTGTATTAAAAAAACAGGGACTGTAATAGCCATTATGACTCCACTATACCTTGTTTTGAATAGGAACTCTCTCCTACAATGAGGCTTGCTGCCACTACTGTTTTCTAGTGCTCAAAAGGGAAATCCATAGTAGGTGCTTTCAAATCAGTAATAAATCAAAGTAAAAAAATCTTCTTTTTGTTAGTAGATATTTTAGATAGGGTGTATAGTAAGCTGCAACTAATCAAGTGAAGAAGAGCCATGACATTTGCTCTTTTGTGTCTTTGACGTGAATTTCTGTCATTTTTTCTGTCTCTGCAGGCTCTGATTGTACCTTTTGCTTGTACACGCAAGGCATGCACTTCTTTTAGTAGTAACTAATGGGAGTGAAAAATATTTTCTAGGGACTGATAGTGCTTCTCATGAGAGATGGAAGAAAGAATGTTCTTGTGGATGTGCTGGAATCTCAAACGCTCCTATTGTTCTATCACTATATGCCAAACTTTTTGATGAGGAATACATTGCTCCAGGGTGCTCCAAGAAAGCGAGGTGTTTTAGATGCTCCACGGTTTGCCATTGTTGTTGTAGTTGGGTGCTAGTACTGCAAGCTGCTCTCTGCTGATTGTTGCTACTACCTTTGATGATTGTTGCTGCTTCTATTGTAGTGTATACTGATTTTTATTTTTTTTATGGATATGTATATAATTTACAAGCTATTAATGAAAAAATCATAGTTTTATGTGTATACATGCACTTTGTATGTTTATCAATTGCAAAACCACTACCTTTAGCTATTTTGATTCGGTGCCTATCCTAGTGTTGTTAATCACACACGGTAATATTTATATCATTAAGTTTATTAGCCAAGATAATATTTGTTGCAAACAAGCTAATTAGCCACAATTATATATGTGGCAAACAAGATAATTAGCCACGGTAATATTTGTGGCAAATAATTTATTAGCCACATTAATATTCGTGGCAAGTGAATTTGTTTGCCACATGAGTACCCGTGGCATAAATTTTATAATTTGCCACGACATTCGTTTTCCCGTGGCAAAATCCTAGCCACGGCCTCTTGTGCCACAGGTTCAAATTTTAAAATTCCCGTGGCTAAATTACATAGCCACGGAAATTTGAAACTTGTGCCACGTTTTCACACGTGACACAAAGGTCAATTTGTTGTAGTGAGGGTTACGTGACTAGGCTGTTCCCAGCCATGTTACTGTCGTTGCAGCTACCAAACACGCAGCCTAGTCACCACATCAGCTTGCCGTCGCGGCCAGGCTGAAGCTCAGCCACTAGAGCGCCAGCCGACGCAGCCAGGAAGCAAGTCCAATGACGTTAGCCAGCAAGCAAGTGCCGGCCAAAGCAGCCCAGCACCAAGCCTAGTTACCATAGCCAGTGTCGGCCAACAATTCTTGCATGCCCCAGCCAGCACCATCACTCGAAACTCTCTTTAAAACACCTACCCCACAACCAAAAACGCCAAACACTCCTTCTCCACCATCGAAAACCCTAGCCGCTTGAGTGGGGGTGGAGTAGCGATTCGAGGTTTATGGGAGTGGAGGATGGGAGTGGAGGAGGGGTTTTGTGGTGGTTGCATTGGGGGATGGGAGGGGTTTTGGAGGAAGGGGGAAAATAACAATGTCAGGGTGGGGAGACGTGGTGGGCCGACGAGAAAGAATGGCGGGCCGACTAAGGATGGATGGCGACCTTGGTAGTGGTGGTAAAATCATCTTTTTAAATTTTTTGGTGTTAAAAAGTCTTTTTTTTTTTGGGTGTTAAAATACAAAATTTCCTAATAATCATGATCATGCATACATGTTTAATAGGAAATTTATATATACTCACATAGTTTTTTTTTAAATTGTGTCCATGTACATATTTTAATTATAGGTTCTGATGACGATCTATGTGTACCCGTTGTGTTTATCAAGCAAATTAACGTTTTTAACATGTATTTGCTAATGTGAAAAGAAAAGTGTGCCATCTAAATAAGCTGATAAAGACCATATAGTATTTATAAGATTATATTTTATTAATCAAATTTTACCCTTGTCTTCCTCGACCAATCTATCTTTCTCTCATCCCAACAGAGGAAAGAGAATTGAAAGATATGTTAGAATGAGAGTTTAGGTTTGTTTAGTTTAGGGGATGTGCACACGGGTTGGTGTCTTGGTTTAGAATGATGTGCAAGACAAGGGTGAGAAATTTTAGGCACTGTGACATAAATTAGGTATCTTCAGTTTTCAAATGGCTACAATAAAATTGTGGCCATTGTAACTAAATGAATCTCAACCCTTTATTTAATAAAATTCATCATATCCATAGTTGACTTTAAAATAAATTAAATTATTAAAAAAAAATTAAATGAGATCAAATTTTAACGATACAGCTTACTCTGTATGATTTATCTTACTTGATGTTTTCAATTGTTTTATCCTTAATGCCAAATGATTGGTTTCTTGAAAAGTGAAAATTAAAGACAAATCTCACAATAATTTATCTTCTTCTTTAATTTTATCCTTCCTATAGTCCTAGGTTTATAGGTTTACTAGTTTTGTGCCCCGTGCGATACCCGGGTTGTTTATTGAATTTTAAGATAAATTTTCAATGTAAATGTCATATTTTAAAATGTATCATTGATACAAAATTATTTAGGAATTAATGTGCTTTTGTGACAATTTAAACTATGTAGTAAGCATGTAATGACTAATAATAATATTGGTTAAAATGTTGGATTAAATACATTAAAAAAAAATAAATAGCTTATTAAGCCTGAAATGTTAGTAATTTTAAAAAATTAGCAAAAAATAAATTAAATAAAAAAAATTGTTCTAACCGAACCCATAACCTTGGGCTAAGGTTGAACATTTCTTGACCCGTAACCTAAAATGACTCTATCCGAAATGACTCGTGACTTGATCCGATTAACAAATCTACACAAAGTAAGTATATTATTTTAATCGATTAGATTATATTATAAATGGATGTTGTACATTTTGAACTACTTACTTTGCTTTAAAAAATATTATGACATAAAAATAAATTTAAATAGTGATTTTTTTTATTTTTTATTTATTTATTTATTTATTTTGAAGAAAACGATAGAGCAATTTTATTAAGCATAATCTAATCCCACCAAAGTTAAGATACTTTGAGGGAAAGAGTCAAGTCGTACATACTCTGAAAAATCACCAGTATCCCATCTAGCAACGAGATGAGCAACGGTGTTACAAGAACGCATAACAGGAGTAATAATACAATTATCAAACCAAGCTCTATCGACACTAATCTCCTCATAAATAACATATAAAGGCGACAATCCCTCAATGCTGGAATTCACCTGCTTTACCACATTCATAGCATCACATTCCACATTTCCACCCATATGTTCTTATAGCCCAACCTTCGTGCAAGTCTCAACGCATACAGCACTGCCATGGCTTCTAAATATTTTGGTTGAGAGCCCCATCCTTTCTTAGTTGCGGCACATATGAGCTTGCCCTCTGCATCACGTCCCACCACAACTAGGCCAGCAGCACCCACACTAAGAACATGGGCGTCTGTGTCAGCTTGACACAGCCGGCAGGGGGACGGTGCCAAGTATCCAGGCTAGTAGCCACGGTCCTTCCAGCAGCTCCTGGGAAGACCTTAGATGCGTATGCATTATAATCTTGCACCAAATTACAGAAACCAGCAGCAAGCATCACGAAATTCGGTCTCTCACTGTCATAAATCAGCAGATTTCTACACCTCCATGCTGCCCACATAAGCACGACCATTGAACACACCACCTTAGAATTATACTTATTAACTAGCCACTCCCAGCGAGAAGCAAAGGAGTCTTCAGGGGCGCCCATTAAATTAGTTTGCAGCTCACTTTTTTCCCAAATTTTCTTAGCCGCTTCACACTCAAACAGAGCATGAATGATAGTCTCATTCAACGCACCACAGACTTGGCACGAGCTATCACTTACAATGTGGCGATAGCGTAATCTATCTTTCACAGCTAGGTTCCCTTTAATAGCAATTCACAAAAAGTGTTGCAACTTTGGTATCTTATTAAAAATTAAAGTCAATTGGATGAATGAATAAGACTGATCCCTAAAATAAGGGGCTAAGATTAAAACAAATTACAATACCTACAATTTTGTTTAAGGCATTAAATAGTCTTCCTTAAGTTGAGAATAATATAAATTACGACACCTAATCTACATTATCCCCAAATTAAGATACCTAATATATGTCATAATTTACATTATCCCCAAATTTGTTAAATGGTAGTGGTACTCTAAGACAAAAACTCAAAACAAGATAGTAATTCTTTTTTTTTTTAACAAAATTTAAAGTAAAACATTGTTCGCAAAAATGATAACTTAAAAAATAATGTTGACACAAAAAAAAAAAAAAAAAAAAAAAACATCATGTCAACCATAATTAAGATATAATTAAAAACATTCTAGTTAATTTATCAAACCAACTTTTCTAGGGTTTGAGGCATGAGAAGTAATATTATTGATTAGCTCATACATACACCCTACTTTATTTTTCTTTTTAAAAATTTACTCACTTTCCTTTTTTAGATGTATTTTTGGATTTACTCATTCTAACATACCATTTTAAGAAATGGCACTCACAACTTGTACTCTTACTAATACGGAGTACTATTTTAAAATTTACTTTCACAATTAACAATTTTCTTTCTCCTAAATATAATTGCAATCTTGATTTCGTGAAAAGGAAAGTGTGCATATAGAAAATAAACGGATGTTACTAATTTCCTAAGCTAGCTTTTTCTACAAAACATGTAATCCGATTTGTTAAGTTTCTCATCAAAGTAGTTAAAAATTTTACAAACTTTTAAAAAAATCAGGTGTACAATAATTATTGTACATTCATTATAAATATAGCCTAAAGTGATCAAAAGTTACCCCTGAAATGAATAAAAGTTACCTCTAATATGCATAAAAGTAACCCAATACAAATAAAAATTATCTACGCTTTATTAATAAAGAATCACATTTTAAATGACTAAACATCAATTATTAGAGACTGAATGTAATTAAATTAAATTTATAAAACTTTTCCTGTTGTCTATTTATATAAAAATTATATTATGTTTAAAGTTATCTAAAAAAAGACAAAAGTTACCCTAAAATTAGCTAATAGTTACCCTTATACTGCTCGATGTACACTAATATTAGTGTAAATCGGGTGTATACAAAAGTTTTCCTAGAAATTTATTCCTCTTTATTTTGGCTTATACGATGTTACTAATGCTATTATGCAAAGTTATGTACTACACCAGAAATTGATTAAGTTGTTCATTTTTTTTGTTGGTTCAATACTTCAATAAATATTAGGACTTTTTTCCGAGAAACTATCTAATAAAACTAAAATTTTGTCAGAAACTACCTAATAAAAAAAAATACTGTAAAAAACTACCTAATAAAAGGTAAAATGGAATAAGATACTACCTTTGACCAAATTTCTACCATTGGCTTAATATTACGACGTTGATCCTCCTTAAAATACCCCCAAAACCACTGGAGGGGTTGGTTTACAAGATGGAAAGGTAACTTTCCAGGTGCTTGGGGGATATTCCGAGTTGGTGAGGGTAGATTAGTGTTTTGGGATGGTGGTTTTTGGGGTTACAGGTGGTGGTTTAGGTGTCGATTCTCTCTCTTGATTTAGTATAAAAAAATTTTGACCCATAGTTGACCTTAAGATACTACCTTTGACCAAATTTCTACCGTTGACTTAATATTACGACGTTCTTTTGGTTCGATTTCACGGTTCGAGTACAAAAATCATTCCTCTCATCTTCTTCTACTCTTTTGCATTTCATTGCTATTTTTCAAAACGAAGAAACCCAAGATTTGGAATTCCAATCGTCAAATTCATCCAAGGTTCGATCTCGATTCTCTTTCTTGATTTAGTATAAAATTTTTTAGGGTTTATTGATTTTGATTTATGGGTGTATATGTTCATATTGATTTTGATTTGTTGGATATTGTATTCGAATTTTTTAGGTTTATTTAGGATTTTAATTGTTCAAAGGGTTTATTTGGAATTTTTTGGGTTTATATGGGATTTTATTTGTTCAAAGGGTTTATTTGGGATTTTTTTGGTTTATTTGTTCAAAGTTGTTGAATGTTTTGGATTTCATTCGTTTCTCTAATTGATTGTCGAATTGCATGGATTTTATTTATTCTATATATTTTCGTTATTTTTGGGTTGAATTTTTCTGAGTGGTTTTATTTGGGTTGAATTATTCGTGTTTTTTTTTTGTTTTATTTGGGTTAAATTTTTCTTTGGGTTGAATTTTTATTTGGTTTTATTTGAGTTGAATTTTTCTGAGTGGTTTTTTTTTTTTGGGTTGAATTTTTCAGAGTGTGTTTTTTGGGTCAAATTTTTCTGGTGGTTTTATTTGGGTATTTTCTAAGTGATTTATTGGGGTTTTTTTGTTGTATATGTTCATACTTTCAACTGCCGTGTTCTAGGTTGATTTTCTGTTTTTTGTTCGAACTTCTGGCGAATTTTGTGGTTGTATATGTTCATACTCATTTATCTTTTCAATAGGGGATGGGTCAAATTACTTAGGACACCTTTCCAATAATTGTTGAAATTAATTTTCCATTTTTGTGGGTTTCTTTGCTCAAAGAAGTCCAACTAATTATAGTCTGATTTTCAGGGTGTGTGTTCAAATCTTTTTCTTGATATGGATAAAAGAAAGTTCAGTGATTGGACCATCCCTATAAAGGATCTGATTCCCAAAAATTATTCATGGGAAGATGATTCAGAGCTGAACACCTCAGACGATGTCCTGTACAACCCGAACTTACCGTGGTTGGGCTTAGAGGAGGCGGATATTCTCTTTAAAGAAGATTCCATGTATATCAATAGTAGCAATGAGGGTGATGGTTCTCACTCTAGTTTAACAAACCCACGAGCATGCATGGGTTGAAAGATATGAAGATTGTAAAACTAAAAACCTGTTCATCTGTAAAGATGTTATAGGGAGACGACTTAGTGATGCTGAAACTGTTTCCCCCTTTAATGTTGATGAATCTCTTTTGGTTGTACCTGAAACTCTTGAGAGTAAATTGTGCAAAATGGAGATAACTTCATCTGTGTTGGGAAGTCGAACAAAGAGGAAGTTAATCTCAGTTCTTCTAAAATGGTCTTTGAATCTGCCAAGAAAAAACAAAAGAATTGTAAAAAGTCCTCTGTTGGTGGTGATGCTCCATTGCGTAGCTAAGTCCTATAACTCCTCCTTTTATGAGTACTTTGTTGGCTTTTGTTGGATTATGTTTAGTGATAAATGGTTGATTGTTGTTGGCTTGTGTTAGATTATGTTTGGTGATATATGGTTGATTGTTGTTGGCTTGTGTTGGATTATGTCAGCTATATTTGTGATGGCTTTTTTTTGGATTATGTTTGGCGAAAAATGGTGGATTATGTTGCCTAGAAACACAATGATATGTGATAAATGGTTGATTGCTGTTGGATTATCTCTGTTGCTACACTTGACATAATCTGTTCATGGTGGTGATTAATTGAGTTTGTGTATGTGTTCCTCAGTGATGGACCAACTATAATAAGATGCCTTAACTTATGACCTCACTTCTATGATGCCTGTAATGACTATAGTGAATTGTTGATTATCTTTATGATTATTGTGTTGCATTGCATTGGGTAAGAGAGTTTATATGTAATCTGAGAGGTGATTTTTTATCTTAACATACCTTTATGATGACAAGTAATATTGTGGGATTTCAAATCTGAAATCTGAACCCTTCTGCCCATTGTGTATGTTAACCAAATCATAAGTGTTCATTTCATTATTTGTTCTTGCATGCAAGATGTGACATGTTGTGTGTGTTAAAAGTGTGGCATCTATGATTATTAATGGTTTCTAAGAGGAAATCCATCTCAAGGATTCGATTCTGAGAGATGGAGTACTAAAGCTGTCAAATGATGATTATGTTAATTATAAGTTGCATACATTTTGTGGTTAATGGAATATGAAGGATCTAATAAAACTTTTCAAACATCATTGCATTTGCATTTCATAAGTCCAAAATACAACCCATTATTGTGATTTACAAAAGACTAACTACTGTTAGTTGCATGCTAAGGATTAGCAATGTACATTTTCTAAACTAGCAAAAGTATGAATTAGTGTCTATCACAATAAAACTACAAAATGTTTACCATAATTGTTTTTAGACACTACCTCTTAAGCTTTTAAAAGGAAAAACTTCAGCCACCCTTTAATTGTCATTTGCAAGGTCAGCTTCCTGTTGATCTTCTCCACTAGGCACACTTAGTAGCCCTTCATTTAGATAGTCCACTGTTTCTTACAGCAGCTGGTGAAGCACTTCAATGACTGTTGGCAGCAACCCCATTCTCTCCAACCTCTTCTTCCAAAGGTGGGGTTTTTATAGTCGTTGCCTCCTTTATCTTTCAGTATTTCCAGCATTACATACTTAAATTGCAACCATGTATGATTGAGTAAAGTAGGATCATATTCATTGTACGCATCAATAACAATTTGCACTAACTCTTTCACATCATTTGGAAACTTCTGATTTTGGAGTGATTGTATAGCTCTGAAAAAACCTAAATCAAGTATGTTAAGGTCCGATGATTGGGCTGGTTGACACATTGAATGGATGTCAAATCCATCTTGACTAGATGCTTCCATCCATTCTATAGGAATTTATAGGTACTATAAGCGGAAAATCATGAATCATATTCATAAAGCACCTAATCCCAAGATCGCATGCATGACACACAAGACACATAATCATACCTTTGAAGCGTGAATTCCACGAAGCTATTTGACAGGCAAATCAGGGAGGGAATAGAGCCCCAAGCGTTGCTCCTCTAGTTAGTCCACGAGCTTCGAACAAGCCGTCCACCAATACTAGATTGGTCGAGTGAAAGGGAAAATCGCGATCACTACCTTTAATGGACTAACTGACCACCACGAACCACCACACTGGCGCCGAGGGAGGAAAGAGTGCCGCGAGAGAGAGAGAGAGATTTGAGGGGCTTGGTCTCGTGTTTGCTAACTCAGGTTTTGATCTTACTGATCAATTGAATTACAATTGCATGCAAACCCTAGGCAACTAGTCTACTTATAATCACATTATAATTAGACTAGGTTAGGAAGCCCAAAACCCTCCAACCATACTCCATATGGCTGGCCACTATATGGGATGAGGCCCATCATGGGCCTCATCCTCTCATGCTCGATCTAGGCCCTTTATGTGACCTTATAGGATCCGTCCAAGTGGGATTTGGCCTATTTTACTAGCCCAAAGATCGTTAGTACCTCTAGCTATGATATAACGACGACCCAAATGTACGAACTTATTTATCTCCATAATTTGATCCATTTATATATCTAGTAATTGCACATGACGAAGACATAATTCCTTCAATCTCCCACTTGTCTGAGACAAGTATGCAATATTCAAATTCCTTAAGTCAATATGTGTTGATTTGATAATATGATTGCATCACATGGCGAGATCATATTAATCTACAAATCTTTTCTTGAAATCTGAGTTAGAATTACAAAACCAAATGATTACTGAGTAATGCATTTGAATGCGACCACGTATTTTCTGAATTCTCCCTCTTCAAGCGGCCATGACACATTCCCTAATGTAATAGGTAGACTCAATCCAATCTTGTGACAACAAGGCTCCCACTCAACTTTTGAAATAACTAGGAAACATCCTTTATAATCTCCAGTTACGAGAAGACGTTTGAATGCACCACAGTCAAAACATCCATTGAATGAAAACAATGTTCCACTCATGTCAATGGAATCCACTAATATATCCAGAAGCTCTATACTTGAACTTCAAAGTAGGTCAATAGTTTGATCATGCATCATTCATGCATATCCAAGTGATTGACCAAGCATCACTATGCCCCTATAGCCCATGAAACTGCGCTATCCAATCAATCTTACATGCTAGTCTACTTATTGAAATCATTTATGTCAACTTTAATGTTTTTGAACTAGGAACTTAAATAATATATGAATTTTGTTCACCTATGGGGTTTCATTCACCAGGTCATCAACCTGATGAGCCCATCAATTCATAATTATTTTGGACATTTTATTTAATTTCCAAAACCATAATTAAATAAGAGAAATGAAATTTCCATTTTAAACATAATTCTGCAAATATATGCATTCCTTATGTAATATGCTTTCTCAAAACATAAACAACTTGAATTACATAACTTTCTTCAATCCAAGGCTTTAATATGACTCTCATATCTTAGTCTATGGAAGGGGTTTAGTGATTTCTCACTCATAATAAAACTTTGCAGATCATGACATCTCGCAAGTCATTGATCTCATAAACGAAGTGATATCTCATATCTATTTGTTTGGATTTGTGATGTGACCCTGGCTCCTTTGCTTTGGAAAAGGTGACCTTTTAGTCATATGACAATTTGATCCAAACTTCTTCCTTAACTACTCTTACTGTAGCTAAATACACATATTCTGACATTGAGTATGCAACAACATTCTACTTTGAACTTTTCAAGCTTACTGTACTTCTTCATTCAGACACAAAATGTATCTAGATCAACATCTAAAGTCATCTTGCCATTTGGAAACTTGCATCTGTATAACCTTTTGACAACTTGTTTACTTTTAACACCATAAAATAGAGAAATTCATTTAATCCTTCTCAAGTACTCAAGGATTTGCTCTTGGCAACTTTCAGTATGCTTATTCTGAATTTACTTGAAACCTGCTACACATGCACAAGTCATATGTAACATCTTGCTTTGTAAATATCATGGTACATATAATGGACCCTTTTGCAAAATCATAAGGTACACTATCCATACAACTCAACTCTACTAGCTTTTGAAAGCACTGAGTTTTTGAGTGTCATACCATGAAACATGGGAAAACATCCTTTCTTAGAGTCTTGCTTCATGAACTTGTCAAGATCCCTATCAACATAAGTCTCTCGATGTTGTCCAATCATTCTTCAAGATTCACTTTGTGGATTTTGATTCCCAATATGCACTCAACATCTCCTAAGTCTCTCATATGGAAACAACACTTTAACCATTGCTTAACTGATTCAAGCATTGATATGTCATTTCATATGAATTGTATGTCATCTACATACAAGACCAAGAAGACCAATTGCTCCCACTAAACTACTTGTCTCTATAAGATATCTTTCTCGTTCTTTAAGGAAATCAAACTGTTTGATTGTCTAATCGAAATGAATGTTCCAACTCCCTGATGCTTGCTTCAATCCATTAAATGAATTTTTGAAGTTTGTAAAACTTTCTAGGATTTCTGGATTTCAAAATTCTTAGGTTGTATCATATACATATCCTCCATCAAGAACATTTCAAGAAGGTGATTTTAATATCCAATGCTAAACTTCGTAATCGAAAATTAGCAATCACTAAAAGAATCCGAATAGGCTTACGCCTCTAATAGGTTTAACCCCATTTGTAAGACTATCATGGACTAACACATCTTTACAAACATGAAGTCCATTCTGGATTTCTTGGCCTTAAGCCACTTCCTGAGTTGGCACTTACCTAAAGCTTGCTTGTAGGGTATGGGTTCCAACCATTCCATTAGGAAAATTTTAGAATTCATCTTTTCTCAGAATTTTATCAAACTGTTTGTTTTGATCCTAAGTAACCTACGATAGGTATGATCAATAATAGAATTTTTCTCTTCAACTTCTTTGAAGCCTTTCATTCAAGTGAGACGATAGAAGCCTCGCTAGTTAAATTAACTTGCTTTGACATATGATTTATCAAATTAGCTAATTTCATATGCCCTCGTCTCTGATGTAGTGTTATCCACATCCATTTGTTGCCCGTCTCGAATCTCATCGAGATCTAATTTTACTCCCACTTGGCTTTGTAGGAAGAGATTTCTTTCTATAAAGACATTATCGCGAGCAACAAACATTTTGTTATCTACGCGATTGTAGGAATAATACCTTTTACTTGATTTAGGGTTTATTATGTCATCATTGCAAACATTTTACAGTGATTCCATAACCCTTAATCTTGTTTTTGAAAAGACAACTTTTGGAACATTTCCAAATCACAACTTTTATGATGTCTTCTTAATTGCTTTGGTTGAGTATTTGTTTAGTATAGTCGCAATTGTTGTTCTAATATGTATCCTCAAAATGATATTTGTAAATCATTAAAGCTATTCTAGGATCGAACCATGGCAAGCAAAGTTTGATTCCTTCTTTTTAACATACATTTTAATTGTAATGTTCCTGGATTGTGAACTAATTCAACAATTCCCTTTGGATGATCATTTACTTTTTGAGTTAAATATTTATCACAACAATCATATTGTGGTGCTAAATTGTTTATCTCAAACTGATTTTACATTTGATTTTGGAATTCTTGAACTTTTCAATGATTCCAAGCTTTACTTCATTAAGTAATTATCAATATAATTACTTAAATCATTAGTAAAAGCAATGAAATAGTTAAATCTCTTTGCTAATTTTGAACTTATTGGTCCACACACATCATATGTATGAGTTCCAAGAGGTCATTAGCTCCTTCACCCTTTCAACTAAAAGGTGACTTGGTCATTTCACCTTATCAAGCATGACTTTTAATTCTCAAGAGATTTATAATTAAATAAGAATTAGAGTCCATCCAATTGTTATTTTGGATGTGCAAATGGTTTATGTGATCTACCCTTACTTTGTTATAAGTAAATTTTAAATCATCTAATTTTGCTTTCGTGATCTACTTATATCAATGTCATAAACAAAATTAACTCGTATCTAGCATAAATGAAAACAATTTATTACGTTAGTCATGTATCAACACTTTTCCATGCCAAGTAAAAACCAAATCAGTATTCAATAAGAAAACCGAAATATTGTCTCATCAAAACTGGATTTTGTTCTAAAATCATGATAAACTAATCAGAAATAAAACTATGAAGCTTTCTTGGTCACTCGAACACTTCTAGTGCACCTTTCAGCTCCATTTCCCATGCTAGCTTCACTTGTTTGCAGTTACTGTCCAACATTAATAATGTTAAATACTACAACTTGGTATCACATACCTAAGTGAAAGTTAAAATATTCATAACAAGATACCTGAGGTTGATGCTCCATTCTTCTTGATCAAGGTATTTCTGGCAGCTGCGCTTCCAATACCCCTTTTTCTTGCAGTAAAAGCATTCACTTTTACTTGCAGCCTTGGGTTTTGGAGTCGCTTTAGGCTTTTCAGGAGTTTTAGCAACTGACTTGCCCTTGCCCTTAGCCTTTCCCCTTCTTCTTGAACCCCTTTCCCTTTTAAACCATGAGAACCTCTTTCTTAGGTTCCTTAGGGATTTTCTTCTCAGCACTAACTAACATAGCATGCAACTCATTCATAGTCTTTGTAGCATCAGACATGTTAAAGTTCATGATAAATTGGTTGAAAGTTTCTGGAAGTGAGTGGAGAATAATGTTTGTTGCCATCTCATCATTGTATGGGTGCCCCAGTTTCTCCATATTTTGAATAAGGCAGATCATTTTAAAAACATGATCATGAAATGTGGTACCCTTCTCCATCTTACAATCTAGAATTTCACGATGAAGCTCGTACCTTTCAACTCTTGCTTGTTTCTTAAACAAGGCTTTGAGTTCTTGCATGATTGTGTACGCATCCTGATCCTCAAAACGCTTTTGAAGATTAGGCTCCATAGTAGCAATCATTAGGCAAGTGATAGGCACAGCTCTGTCATGAGTTTCCTTGTGCTTCATGATCTCTACTGAAGTTGCATTTTCTAGCAAAGGTCCTGACAATGGGGTGTCAATGACATCCTCTCTACCCTCAGATTTCATAACAAGTCTCAGCATTCTTTCCTAGTTGGAAAAGTTATCCCCTGTCAACCTATCCTTCTCAAAGAATGGTCGAAGATTCTAAATGTTGTTGTCATTGTTACGGCTACCCATCTATGTCAAAATAAGGCAAAGTCTAAAAAATTATGTTTAATTTAACAATTAAATTACCATAAATGAATTAATTAGGTAACTTTAAAAGCACTTTGTAGACACCTACTTTTGGCCTCCTGTCTCGACAGGAAGTGCAATGACGATAAATAAAACCATTTTCGTGTTGGACTAAAGTGAAGAATGCTTATGGATAATTGGTTAAACCACAAAACACAAAAGACTAGCCTAAACCAAGAAACAAAGCCAAATGAAGTCCAATTAATTAAATCCGATCAAAATTAGGCTTAAGCCCGTACTTAAAACCCAATAATGACTGATTTAGGAGCGCCTAGGTCAAAATAAGCGCTGCCACAGAAAATAACGTGCGCATCTCAAGGAGTCGCGCTGGGTTGGCGTTTGCAACTAATTTAGTTGCGCGTGACACTCAGCACAACTTCCAAAGTTGCGCTCGTGAAAGATTCAAAATTTCATAAAATTGAAAAATCGAATCTTGCCATAAAGCCACGCGCAAGACAATTAGTTGCGCTGCCTATAGCAGCGTAGTTCAATCACTTGCGCTGGGTGGTCGCGCACAACTAATCCAGTTGCGCGCGATACCTGCTGCGGCAGAATGTTCAAAACCCTAAACCTACTCATTCCCTATAAATAGAGGCTTAATCCGAGGCTTAAACAGACATAAATAACCCTAAACTCTGTCGGAAAACTTGTGAACTTGTGCTACCTAACCCCTCTTGTCCTAAACACTCACCCCTTTGATATTTTGTTACTACGGTTGAGGTTCCTCAATAAGAAGGAGTCCATAAGTGTTCTAAACGGAGATCTAGCAAAGAGAAGTGGTAAATTCCCGAGTACTTAGATAAATCATTTTTATTTTCATGTTTAAAAGAACTTTAATTAATTAATTAGTGTTGCTTGATCACTTTAAAAGGTTTAATTAATCAATTCCACATAGTATCTTGCGTTAAATAAGATTAAAATTGAATAATTAATTGTTGGTTGATCAGTTAAGCCAAGGCGAATATTGTTTATTTCTTGTCATATTCACGAATTTGATTAAATAAAGAATAACAACGTTGCAAGGTAATTCCTACGTGAATTAATGTGTGTAAATAAAATCAACAAACTTAGTTTTAGGTATCGCGTTGCATATATTATTTGGTGATGAAATTGTAAAAAAGGAAGAGCTAGTAGAGGTCATACTAGGGCTAGAATAGCGATTTCCCTTTAAAGGGAACGTTATTTTAATACCCTCGCTCCCGAACTCATTTCTGGTTTATGTAGACCAATTTGGGCATGGGTAAACTTACGATTCGTGCTAATTATTCCATGAACTCCACATGGAAGAAAGGCATGAACGAGGTTTATGAGTTTTCCCAAAACTCATTGGCGACTCCTACTTGTTTCTTATAAAAAAGTGTAATGATAGAATCAATTCTAATTCAAGGACCCCCAAACAGTCAGGAATTCAAATCCTACTATACCTTAACAAGTGTAAAGTCCTAGGCTTTTAAATGGTCATGGGCATCTAAGGAAGGACCCCCTTACGATGGGATCACCCTCCTTACACACTTTATTCAATATTAATTGATCCCAGTTGAATTTTAAGTGATTCCAAGACCCTTCATTCGTGCAATAATTGACCGGACTTTGGCCCTACCATTAACCATTACATTTTCAAGGTGAGTAAACTCTTTACTAATTACAACTCTTGTAATTCTTGGTTGAATAATTAATCATCACATGTTTAATTATTACCCTTTGCTTCAAGGTTCTAAACTCTTTAGGTAACCTTGTTGAGCACAACCAATCAAAATTGTAAAACTTGATTTACCCCAAGTCTCCCAAGATATAAAATGACACCCAGCTTTGGCATGACCTATCATAAATATCAAAGGTTTATTGGGTTTTTAATTGAAAAGGCAATCTCAATATTACTGGGACCTAGATTTATTATGTTGTGATTATTTAGTGAACTCTAGCGCATCATCAATCAACATAAATAAAATCTAACATGCATAATCTACTAATGCAATAAAACATGACATAGTATGGCCCCTTAGTCTTAAGAAAACTAGAAATGAAAAGATCCCATTTGAATCATCATGGATCTACATCCACCTTGCTCCTTTGGGCCTTCACTTCATGGGCTTCTTTGGACTAACACTATTTAAATAACTATAGGGAATATTTCAAACATCCCACACTTGAGCCCCACTGTGATCATACACTTAAGCATGGTGGCGTCCAAAGGGAAGGAAGCTAGAGTAAAAGAGTCGCAACAAGTTTTAGGAACTTGTAAACCGTTCACAGGGTGAAGGTTACACCCCTTCACGATCCATGAGATCGCTAACTCCATAGTGGTCTGGAACCATGACTGGATATTCAGGGATAAAGGTACAAATCCAACCTAAAAGAGATTGAACCTACCCTAAAAATAGGTCTCTACTTTATTCTTCTCATATTTATGTGCGCTTTCTGACTAACATACAATTAATAGGTTAACCCTAAACCTGTTTAATCTATGTTGTTTGAATATTAATGCACAAACAAATCTATTATTGGCGATCACTTGAATTATAATCATATTAGCCTAAACAAGATTATTAATTATCTTATTAAGCGTGATTACAAGTACAAATTCCCTTTAAACATGCATAAAAGGTGTGATCAAGCAATAAAAACAATAATATATCAAGCAGCAATAATAATATTGACAACAACAAATCATCAATCATAATAATCTCAATTTCATCAAAGCATAATAATATTATTAGCAAGATCCTAGGCGTGATACTAACAAGATTAACAACAAATCCTAGCATGTCACTAAACATTAAAGATCAAAGCTTTATCCCTAACATGATACTAACATGATATTAGAAAGAATATGAAGCATCATAGAAACATGCATGATATTAGAAATTTTAGTTATTACACTAAACATGATACTAGGAATCATAAAGACATCCTAACATGATACTAGGAATTAAAATAATTAAAGCATGATTTCTATATCAAAAGAATAACAATTAAATTACTTACTTGGATGCCTCGTATCTCTTTCTAATAACAAAATACACGCGTTAGTAATTTCAAGGAAAATAATAAATAATTAAATTAAATAATTGAAATAGGATTTGGGACCAAACCCTTAGAAATTATAAACCTTTCACGTCTAGGGCGAAGGCAACTTCGAACTTGGCTAGGTGTGTCTAAAACTAATGTATGTGGAATTTTGTAGAAAGGAATGTTTAGAACAAGAATAGAGAGAAGAAGCTTTTAGCTTTTAGAGAGAGAGAAAGAGATGATTGTTAATGATTAAAAACGGGGAGATACGACCCCAATTTATAGAAAAATTGTCCGAAAACCGATCGAAAATACTCCAAATTCTATACGGAATAAAACTGGCATTTGTGGCCAGGCGACAGACGTTAGCGCCAGGCGACAGACATTAGCGCCAGGCGACAGACTTTGTCGTTTGGTGCTAATTAAAAGATAAAAAGCGCTTTGTACGGAATCCTTTTCCTAAAAGCAATTAGAATTCCCGTTAAACAATTTTAAGATCAGATTTATCATAAAACACTTATTTTATTCCAAATAAAACTCTTTAAAATAATATAATTATCAATCCTAATTCCATTAGAATTTAAAAGAACCTTCTAGATTATTCTAGAAGATTAAAGTCAATCCTAATAACTTTTGGAATAATAATTAATAGGCCCTCCTCTAAATCATTGGGCCACATATAAAATTCATTTTGGGCCAAATTTAGTTTAAGCCATAACTTCCTCATTATTCATTAGAATTGGGTATCGTTGGAAAGCCCTTTTTGAGCCCAATCCAACTACACTAATATTGGACCCTTATTATGGACCGAACTAAATTGGACTGACTATTTTCATAAATAGAGTGTAAGAAGAAATATTTTCAAAAGCAGAAAGAAAGATATTAATAAAAACAACCACATCGCTAGACTTTTCACACTTTCACTTCGTTCGATAATCAAATGACATGAAAGGTATTCATCACTGGGTTTGGTTTAGGGGAGACACATTTGGGTGTCTACAATAACTAATCTATTTACTTTAAATAAAAGTTACAAAAATACTTAACGGTTCGTTGACCGTATTTAGATTACATAAATACATCACGATGCGCATATCGTATTTAGAATCTATGGGTCATACTAGTCTATATATAGCAACATAATATCATATATTATAAAAGTGCCATATAATAAATCACTCAACATGCTTGTCTAAACTACAACATCAAATGTTCATAATTAAGGCAACATATTTCCTAAAATATCTTATATTTTAAATCATAATTAGATAATATCGTATATTATTCATGACCAATTATAAAATATCATATATTTTAATTTAGGCATGAGATAGAATCAAATCTTATTTTAATCTAGAAAGATAAATCATATTTAATCTTCCATGATTATCCTAACAAACTAAGGAGATTCTATCCTAATTATTAGCCAATCAAATAATTTTAAAATCAATTATATCCTAATCTAATTATGGGATAATCATATTATTTAAATCAATTATTATTCTTTTGGAATATGCTCAGAATATCCTAATCAATCTTATCCAAAATTAACCACTTAATTATGGATAATTATTAATTTAACAACTTTAAATATGGATAATATCAAATTTAACAACTTTTGCAAAATTTGATTTTATCCTAAACAAAAGATTTTTATCCAAAATAAAGATTATATTTCAAAATATATTATTTTATCCCAAAATAAATCATATTTATCTTGAAATATTTTTCAAAAATAAAATAATTAATTTTTTTTTTTTTGAAAACCGAGACTGCACGGCTGCTGGCCACCGTGGTTGGCTAGCCGAAGCTAGCCACGGTGGCTGGCTGCTTCGCAGTAGCCACTGCCACAAGGCAGCAGCACACCGTAGCAGTGGCAGCCACGGCAGTAGCGTGCAACACTTGCACATCTGCTGCCCCAGCCACCTGGACCGTCGCCCTCCCTAACCTCCCTCTTGGACAAACCACCAGGTCGGCAGCCACCGTGGCTGCGCCACCCAGCCGCGGCTGCCAGCCTTAAAAAAAAAAAATTTTTATTTAATCAAAATAACATTTATCAAAATTAAATTAAATCAGTCCAAATTTTAAAATTAAATCATCATTCAACTTTAAAATTAGGGTTTATCATAAAACTAATCCCAATTTAATTCTAACTCTTAAAATTAAATTGATGATCATACACAAAACATTTTTATGTAAAATCAATCCGATTAAAATTATGAAACATAAAACAATTCAAATCAAATCAAAAACAAGCACAAAAATCATATTTTAAGGCTAGGATTTTCGAAAAATTTAAAAATTATTAGGGTTAGGGTTCGAAAATTTTGAATGCTTTAGGGCTTAATTCGGTCCTCTTCATGGCTATTTTGAGCATAATTAAATCGCATTTAATCAATTTCAAAAGTTTAATCACATTAAAAATAATAATTGAACCATAATTAAATTAATTTATCCCTCTTAATTGATTATAAAAGTAACATGGACTTCAAATTAATCGTATTATTATTATCATCAAGCGTGTTCATGCAAGAGGCTAACTGATACCACTGTAGGAATTTATAGGTACTATAAAGCGGAAAATCATGAATCATATTCATAAAGCACCTAATCCCAAGATCGCATGCATAACACACAAGACACATAATCATACCTTTGAAGCGTGAATTCCACGAAGCTATTTGACAGGAAAATCAGGTAGAGAATAGAGCCCCAAGCGTTACTCCTCTACTTAGTCCACGAGCTTCGAACGAGCCGTCCACCAATACTAGATTGGTCGAGTGAAAGGGAAAACCGCGATCACCGCCTTTAATGGACTAACCGACCACCACGAACCACCAAACTGGCGCCGAGGGAGGATAGAGTGCCGTGAGAGAGAGAGAGAGATTTGAGGGGCTTGGTCTCATGTTTTCTAACTCAGGTTTTGATCTTACTAATCAATTAAATTACAATTGCATGCAAACCCTAGGCAACTAGTCTACTTATAATCACATTATAATTAGACTAGGTTAGGAAGCCCAAAACCCTCTAACCTTACTACATATGGCCGGCCACTATAGGGGATGAGGCCCATCATGGGCCTCGTCCTCTCATGCTCGATCTAGGCCCTTTGTGTGACCTTATAGGATCCGTCCAAGTGGGATTTAGCCTATTTTACTAGCCCAAAGATCGTTTGTACCTCTAGCTATGATATAACGACGACCCAATTGTACGAACTTAATTATCTCCATAATTTGATCCATTTATATATCTAGTAATTGCACATGACGAAGACATAATTCCTTCACATTCTACATCATCAGGTTGTATGTAAGGTCGTGCATTATCCTGTTGTACCCATATTGTCTTGCATGCATTCTCTGGCCATTTTTCTCTAATTGCTGGTAGCAATTTGTCTATCATTGTTCTTCTGATGACATCTTTAGTAATTGATGGTATGGCTTTTGTGATAAGTGTTCCCCTTTTCTTATTCTTGCTTGATCTTTGAGCTGGAACTTCATTAGTGAATGAAAAAATGCCGAATTTCCCATCAAATGACATACTTCCCCCTTGAAATTGAGGCTTTCCTATCCCTGCCATAAACATGACTTTCTCCTGGTGGTTCTTTGATTGTATGCGTCTGTATGGCTCAGGTTCATTTGCAAGCAAGTAATATCTTTGTGTGTTTTTGCACACTAAAAACCACTTCTCATCAATATACACTACATTCGACAAATTCATGAATTTGGCTTGTCAGTCACTGTTTTTAGCAAAGTTAGCCCCAAAATCCATTTCAATCTTGCAATCTTAAGAGCTGCTAATACAAAAGGTTTGATTGAGTTTGTGTGTGCTCGAATGATACCCTTTTTAAGCAACTTATACACAGTAGAAGGACTTACATCTAAAGCTATAGCAAAAGTCCTAATTGTTATTCTTTGTTTTTGGCTGATTTAAACTAAGACTTCAGTATCAAGATTGCTAGACTTCCTCCCCACATTTCCTATTTTTTTATGTTTAACATTTATGACATCAAAAGTTTCGAGCCCCTGTTTTTTTATTGATCTCCACATTCTTGATACCGTGGATCTACTAAATTGAAAATCTTGCATGCAAGTTTTCATGGCATGGCACCCATACGAAGCGACCAATCACAGATAATGCTAATAATCTTTGTGCTAAATGTTATCTTTGCTTGTTAGTTTTTTCCCTAGGTTTTTTTTCAACTAGTTGCACATTTATGGTTTCCTGATTTTCATTAGCACTTTCAGTCGTTTCATCATCATTATCACTATCACTTTCAGGCTCACTACATATCCATACCTCTTCCTCACTGTCACTGTCAACATCTTCCCATTTGAGCAGCTTTTAACTCCAACAATTGCTCCATGCTGAAGTTCTCATGCATTGCAAGATCATCCATGCAAAAGTCTCCTCTTCCAGCATCTTTGTCACTACTTAATTCCTGAACGTAATCTGTAAAATTAAAATTCTGCATTAATTTTGTACAGTGCAAGTGTGTGCTGTGAAAGTGTAAATTATTTTGGGCAACTTTTTGTGAGGTGTGTGGAGTGAGAAAGAGTATTGAATGTCTTACTTGGGTATTCAATGCAGGTGGTTCTCCTTTTATAATGCTGCAAATAAAAGGGAGCCAAAAATTTGAATTGTAAAGCAAACTTTTGGTTTGAATTTCACCAAAAGTTTGGAGGGAAAAAATTGATTCCCTTCATTTCCCACTCAGTTTACACCGACTAATTAAAGAATGATGAGCCATTTAATTTCTGATTAAAGGATACCCCCACATCCATAAACCATCCCCTTTAGTTTTCTCTCTCCTCTTCTAAATAATTGTGCCAAAAACTAATGGGTCATGTAAAAAAAACAGAGGAAGTACCTTTTATCTTTTGATCGTGTACCTTTTAACTAAGAAAAATTACGCTCTTTTCTCGGTCAACCAAATATAAAACAACCTTTTATTATCCCATAATAGTATGCCCATTTAGGGGTATCTGCTAAAAAGGAAACGTGATTGACTGGATAAGTAACTTTTTTTAATTTCCGTTTTACTTATAAGTTAAGTCTGACACATGTAACTTTGTGATTATTTAGACTTTTGTAATTTTAATTTTAATTTATTTAAAAAAAAATCCATTTCCCACCATTACTCTCGGTTTGATCTACCACCACCACTACCATTTTCAACACAGCCTACCACCCTAGCCACAAACCCCAACCCTCACCAAAATAACCTAGTCACCACCCACCCTCACCAAAAGTATCTTAGCCACCATACACGCTCACCAATACCACCCATCAATTACAACTTTATCGTACCACCCCTCACCATGTTTAGCACCCGCTTCACGCCTCCAATCCCACACCACCCATCCTACCCTTACTTCTTCTACCTCATAGTACCCTTATAATCGCAACCCCTCACTGTTAGGAAAAATAATCAAAAGGACGTGAAAAATCACTATTCTTAAAGTATTATTTGCCCCCATTAGATTTGCACTTGGGATATGGCAAAGATACTTCTAGGGTTTTCCCTAAGATACTAGTGTTTTATGACTACAAAAATCAATATACACTCAATGAACGTTTTTATGAAGAAAAAAAAAAAAGAGAAGAGAAGAAAAGAACGTAGTTTTGAATTAGTAATCATGTTTATTTATAGAGAAAAACTGATTAGATAAGGAGATACAATTATTTAAATCTTATCTTCTTAGGCTCTGTTCTTTTGAGCTTCTGGGCAAAGTAGAGCAGGAATCGGCAGATTTCAATATTATTATTAAATATTAATTACAAAACGGGGCCTTAATCCTCCAAGGGCTCCAACTGACACAATTTTGCAGTTGTGCTAAGTGCCCATAAATAATACATATACCAACACTAAGCTCATGCATAATCTTTGATTTATTTTCAAACATGTAGAATATTGCAAGCATTATATACATCTAAAACCCAAACTAGCCCATTTTATTTTGTCAATGTGGAAAACAACAAATGAGTATAATGTTAACATCACCAAAAGTACACAAACATTATACAATTTTCTTACTTAAACATGTCATACATACATATAATGGACATGGGATTGCGTGCATCAACCGAAATACCAACCACGATTTACTAATGTCTAATGTCGTCTAATGGAAATTCCTTCTACCTCAATCTCTCCAGTCTCTACCATTGTGAGATATCAAGAGCTAGAGGACAATTCAATGATCTGATTAGATAGTAGGGAGATTTCAAAGTGTATCACCCATGCTTATTATAAATTGCAACTTGGATAGTTGGATTTAGGAATGAGTCAAAAACAAAATAAAGGTCAGTCTCATAAATGTCGCTATTATAACTGTAGCAACTTCTTATGTCAACAAAATGAATTCTTCAAATTTTAACGTCTCTTAAAATTTATTCATACAAAGCTACGAGCTAGACACACTCTACGCGTGTACAACATAGGATATTTTACTCATAATACTGTTATTGTAATTTTTTTCGAAAATCTATACTTACATAAAACTTTAAACTTAAGGTTTAAATTAAGATAAAAAAAATATATATATTAGACAATGACAAATTTACTCAACTTCTTGTACCTTAACCTTAAAAAATATCGTTGATTGTTAAGTTTTTTTGTATAAAAGATTAAAGATTATAGAGTAAACATCGACAGTAATACTATGTATATAGATTAGAAGCTGTATATTTTTTTTCCTTTTTGATACATGTTTAATTTTTTTTTTTTTTTTTCTATATAATAGAGATGATTGTGGTATATGTTGACTATATTGTATTTTTTTAGAAAACTATATTGGTGTTAATTTTTGTTATTTTAATAAAAAAAAATGTACAATTATCTTTTAGCAAAGTTTGTTTTTTTTTTTTTTAACAAAGTTAAACATGGAACTTTTCAATAATAAATAAGGTAAACAAGGTTTGTGGATAGTTAGTTTTTTTTACTCTTTTTTTTATGAAAATTAGATAATTTTTGTTTGTCTTTTTTTTTTTTTTTTTGGGATAATAATTTGGTTTGTGGGTGTAGTTTTATTTTAAAAGGAACACATTTTTTTTTTTTTTTTTGTGAACATTTATGAACAGTTTAAATAAATAGTGAATTGTAATTTTACAAATTGAGAAGGGCACTTTGGAAAAATTCGAATTTATCAACCAAGATGCCATTTCTCTTTATATAGTACTATAGATACTACTCTTTCTATTTGGTTTATCACTTTACACTCTTTTCTTCATTTTTATTCGATAGATTCTTTACATGAGAGATTGAGAGAGAATTAACGGATGTATCTTTATTCCATATGATGGGTATATATACATACAATATAATTAGCTAGGGTTTGCTTGGATAACAATAAACCCTAGATCTAGAATATTCTGGATGATACAAGAGGATAATGGCCATCCACCTTATATTTCATAACACTCCCCCTTGGATGTCCATTATTGAAGATTATGACTCGTTAAAACCTTAATAGGAAAAACCTTATGGGATAAAAACCTAATTAAGGAAAAAGAGTACAACATTCTTCGTAATACGCTCGAGATGTTGCCTCATTAAAAACCTTACCAGGAAAACCCAATGTGGGACAAAACCATGGTTAAGGAAAAAACACTAGTGGAAAAAACGCTATTAGCAACTGGCAAAAAGTGGCTTTTAGCAACTGGCACGTGGGGCTGCTATTGTGAGGGCTACTAATAAGAATATTATTTGCAACTGGCGCATGGTCATTGCTAATAGCTATTATTCGAAACTGGCCAATAGCTAATAGTACCTATTTGCAGCTGCCGTATAGTTCGGCTAGCTGCTAATAGTACCTATTTACAGCTGACATATAGTTCGGCTAGCTGCTAATAGTATTTATTTGCAGCTAGCATATAATTCGGCCTGCTGCTAATAGTCATTTTTTAAAATTTAAAAAAAAATAATAATTTTTTATCCGAATTTGTGCAGGAACTGCTATGTATATCATATACTTATAGAAATTACTATTGTAACAAAATTTATGTTAATTTTACTATATACATTAAATACAAATTTATAAAAATTACAAGGCTACCAATCTACCAAAAAAAAAAAAAGAGCAGCGACATCTTCCTAGAGCGACAACATTTATGAGAAGCAACGACTCAAATCACCTACATTTCCTGCTAAACATAAAAGTACAATAAACAACAATTGATTAGAAATTTTTCTAAACATAAACTAAGTAAAATTGAACAAAAAAGCTGAGTGCTCAAGGTTCAAGTTTCTATGAGAGAAATACACACACTGAATTTTACAATAGCACAACAGCAATAAATACACCCACAACATAGTATTGATGTATTGTCAAGAAGCATCCAAATATTATAATCCACTTCTATTTACTAGATGGATCAAATTGTACCAATTAGTTGTTAAAATTCAAAGAGTTTTTTACCACTACGAGTTCTATTATGTTGGTATTTTGGTGGACACACTAACTTAAACAGAGGTATTGATAACTCGTTCAAATATCTAAGACCTATTCCAGTTATTTTTTAATGGCATTGTCTGTCCTGCATGACTCCAATACTAAGAAGTCAAAACATTATTACTCCAGAAAATTGACTATGCCAAAACAGTAAACAATTTGTATCATCATGCTAAGATTGCCAATTCCAATAAAAATACCTTTCTGGAAGAAATCATGCTATTTCTGCCCACCTGATGCCATATATCTGGTGATAGCAAGTAAGAAGTGATTCTTCCTCCTCTGTCAAGGCATCTTTCTTTATCACAAGGTCAAGATGGTTGTGCCACCTACATGAGAACAAAAGATGAGAGGCCGAGAGGGCAATAAAGAAAAACCAAAATTAAACAAAACTTTTGCCACCGATGTAGGCAATGCTCAGTTGTAGGATATTCAAAGATAAAGTTATTAAACAAATTATAAACAACTACAAGAACATTACTAGATATAATTACAGTATATATTAACCATGTAAAAGATTCACCTCACAAACTTTCCTTGATCAAGTATATAATCTTTTTATGATGAACAACTAAATTCAAACTGATTGCAATGCCATCAAGGCCTATCATATTTCAGCAAAGCAAAATGGTAAATTCAATAAATAGACTAAGTTTCTTACAATAGTCAAGGTTAAATCTTTAAACAACCGGAGTACTTAAAGAACAAATGAAACTACTATGTATATAAGGTTTGCACTCACCTATTGTTTTCCCAATTCTTCGTTGTATTTCTTTACAACAGCAACGAGAAGATTGTCCTGTTTTCAAGATCAGCAAAACATTATAAAAGTAAAAACATTTTTTTAATCTAGTCATCATACACCAGACCAATAGTCCAATACACATATACATCTGATCAAACACTAAACTATTGTAAAGTTTATGGCATGATTTTCAAAATATAGAGGATCTAAAGAGCTACCATTCACCTCTTCCTCTGTCCACCCACCCTTCGATGAATGTCTTGTCGGACCACTTGTCCTTCTAATAAACATAAACAACATCAATGGATCAGACTCTAATCATAATTTGAATAAATATTTCATTACTAAAGAACAAAAACACCCCCTCAAACAGACAAAGTATAAACATTGATAAATAATAATGTATATACCCAAGTTACACCAAACTCAACCCACACCCTACCCATACACACACATCGCCACGAACATAGTTACTCACATAAACGACATATATGGAATACAAGAAATGGTTAGGTGAGTAAATCATCTAGAATATGAAAGTTTTATTCGAAATTAAGGAAAGTGATATAACTGCTTAAAATATTTCATATACTCATATATATACCATACTATATAAACACACTGCAAATTAACTCCCCATCTTAAATACTCCTTTAACCTATTAGAGATCAACTAGTGTAGGTTCTGGTTAGCCTGAAGGAAATCATGGAAATACTCTTCCCAACAAAAATCAAGCATTTTAGCATCTTTAAAATACTGAATGTAAGATCATTATCAATCAAAATTAAAAATACTCAACAATAAACGTCTTACATCATCAATTGAGCCTAAAATTACATAATATCAATAAAGTTCAATAGATCTACCAACTCAATTCACAATCTATCAAAGTCAACTTAACCAAATATTTCATATCCAAAACTAATTTATCATCAACACTAAATAAAGGAGAATACCATCAAATCAACTTCAACTATCAACAAATTTGAAGTACAAAACCATATTAATGAAAAAAAAAACATATCTGAACGATAAATTAAAAAAAATTGAATTTAAGAAGGAAAAAAAAGTCTTAAATTGTCAAATTGAAGGAAAACCAAACAACCAAATTCCAGAAAAATAAAGCAAAAAATACCCTTAATTGTCGAATTGAGTCTGTCGAATTGAAGGTTCAATCTGACAACTTGGTTGATGCGCCTACCACCACCATCTATGAGCTCAACAACCGCTTCAAAGGAGAATTCAGATACGGCTTGGTCGACTTCAATCGAGAGGAAAGGATCCAGAAGACGACTTCAATCGAGTGTAGCATGAAATTAATTAGGGTTCCTTCTTACTTCAATGAAGTGCCAAAAAAATTAAGGTTGAGTGAAGTTCAGCGAGCATGGAGCAGAGGGTTGAGTGAAGTTCAGCGAGCGTCAAGGCGAGGGTTGAGTGAATTCAGCGACCATAGAGGAGGGCTGAGTGAAGTTCAGCAAGATTTTTGATTTTTAACATGAGAGAGAAGGCGGTTTTGATGAGAGAGAATGAGGGTTTTGATGAGAAAGGAGGGTGGGTCATAGTTATATCAACTCCATTTGCATGTACCCGGTGTACAGTATTTTTACTGTACATCGGGTTTTTCTCACGTGCAACTTTTTATTGTTTTTTTTTTTTTTTTTAAAAAATAGCTTAATTTAAAATCACGGAATTTTATACCTAAATCAAAAAAACGCAGAACAATGGAGGAGAGAGAAAGTGAGAAAACGCAGAACAATGGAGGAGAGAGAAAGTGAGAAATCGCAAAAATTGCAAAAAACGATCATCAATCGAGGAAAAAAAAGGTTAGAAAACGCAAAAATTGCATAAATCGATCATCAATAAAGGAGAAAAAAGGTGAGAAAACGCACAAATAGAAGAATTCGATCATCAATCGAGGAGAAAAAAGGTGAGAAAACTTACAAATTGCAGAAATCGATCATCAATGGAGAATTCGACTTTCGATACAACAAAATGCAACAATCTCATTCACGAATTGCTACAAAAACAGAGGCAAGTTGAGACTGAATTTGAAATCGATTTAAATCGATCGATTATAGAAGAAGAAGAAACTTATTGTTTTGGAGATGAATTCGTACCAATATTCAACCATCCAGACAATGCAGAAGCAATTGATAATGCAGAAGACGCAATACACAATGCTGAAAATCAAGTGGTTCCTGATAAATCAATTGATTCAAATTCAGAACAAACAACCAAAACAAATGCAACTGAAGGTAATTTCTATAAATTTTTGAGATTGTATGCTAAAAAGAACCCTTTGAATACATAATTGTTACCCTTTTTATGCATAAACGTGACCCTATTTATGCCTAAATGTTACCCTCAGATTGAATGCAGAACTTTTGAGATTGCATGCAAAAAGTAACCCTTTGATTGCCTAAATGTTACCCTTTTCATGCTTAAAAGTGACCCTATTTATGCACAAATGTTACACTCAGATTGTATGCAAAAAGTAACCCTTTGAATGTCTAAATGTTACCCTTTTCATGCTTAAAAGTGACCCTATTTATACACAAATGTTACACTCAAATTGTATGCTGAAAATTCAAGTTGTATGCAGAAAGTATCCCTTTGAATGCCTAAATGTTACCTTTTTCATGCATAAAAGTTACCCTATTTTCACACGAATGTTACCCTTTTTTATGCTGGCTGTGGTTATTATCTGATTTGTTTGTATTAAATAACAGATACAAATCCAATTGATGCTTCTGGTTTAGATCTTAGAGGATCATTTGTTGGTGTGGTAAGAGAAACTTTTGAAGAAATTTTGGAATTGTATGAAAAACATGTTGCTATACTGGGATTTTCAATAAGAAAACATACAACTAGATTCAAACAACACACAAAAATAGTAACTGAGAAAAACTATGTGTGTTCTGCTGAGGGAAAGAGACATTCAGGTCAGAAGAAAACAAAGTTAGTTGAAATGGTTGATGAAGAGGATGTAAATGTAAAAGCAAGAAAGCCAAGACAAGTAGCCATTACAAGATCAAATTGCAAGGCATGCATAAGAGCAAAAGTGAATAAAGAAGGACAGTTTGAGGTGGTGTCTCATGTTATTCAGCATAACCACGAGCTAACAAAGCCACAGTGGCATTATTTGCATCGTTCTAAAAGAAAAATGACAAAGGAAAAAACTGAAGCAATCAAAACAATGAAATCTTCAGGTTTAACTACAATGGACACTTACTATTACATGGCTACAGAGGCTGGAGGAGAACAGAATGTAGGCCATAGTGTTGTAGATCACCTGAATTTCTGCTCAAGGTTAAGAATGGAACAAATTGAGGCTGGAGATGCTCAAACTTTAGTGAACATTTTAAGTCAAGAACAATCAGAGGATCCAAACTTCTTTTTTAGAGTGAAGTTTGACAAAGAAGGAAGAATTTGCAATATCTTTTGGAGAGATTCAATGATGCTAGAAGACTATAGGATATATGGAGATGTTCTTGTGTTTGATACAACATACAGAACCAACAGATATAATCTTATATGTGCTCCATTTGTTGGCATAAATAACCACTGGCATAATTGTATGTTTGCATGTGCTTTTATTGGGGATGAAACAACAGATTCATTTGTGTGGTTATTACAAACCTTCTTCAAAGCTATGGAGGATAGAAAACCAACTTCAATATTCACTGACCAGGACCAAGCAATGGCAAATGCAATTCTGGAGGTAAAAGATTTATATTGACATCTTACAGATTTGAGATCTGACAATAAAGTTTTTCTTTTCACATAAAAGTTACCCTTTTATCTGCATAAAGTTATCCTTTTTAGTGCATAAAGTAACCCTTTTAACAGCATAAAGTGACCCCTTTATTTTCAATGCAGGTGATTCCAAATACAAGGCATAGACTTTGTATATGGCATTTGGAGCAAAATGCCATAACCAGATTTGGAGCTCTTAAAAAAGACAAAGAATTCAAATTTGCATTCAACCAGTGCTTAAAGATGTGTGTGACAGAACAAGAATTCGAAGAAAAGTGGCAGGCAATGTTGCAGAAATATGAGTTGACAGAACACTCTTGGTACAAAAGAGTGTATGAGTTGAAAGACAAATGGTGTCCTGCCCTTAGTAGAGATTTCTTTTCAGCAGGAATCTTATCGTCACAAAGGAGTGAAAGCACTAATCATGCTATAGGATTCAGAGCAAGTAAAACAACTACTTTGACAGAATTTTATACCATATTTAAGAAGACAACCAATCGTTGGAGAAGCACAGAGAAATATGATGAGTTTACCTGTAGCAAGTCAATAGCATTCACTTCATTGCCTCTCTCTGGAATGCTAAAGCATGCTGCACAGGTAAAAAGTTAACTGACAACTACATAAATTACACCTAATATATGGCAATTTAAATGAACCTACATGATTTTGATGTACAGGTTTTCACTTTATCACTCTTTAGAGATTTTGAAGAGGAGTTTGGATACTCTATGGCAACAACTGTTCAGATGTTAGGCAGTAATGAAGAATGCCTACTTTATCAAGTAACACTAGAAGACAAGCCATGGTCTGCACATCAAGTAAACTATATACATGAGAGCCAAACTGTATGGTGCACTTGCAAAAATTTTGAAGCATCTGGATGGTTATGTTATCATTGCATCAGAATTCTACATTTGCATTCAGTAACAAGAATACCAGATAAGTATGTTTCAAAAAGATGGACTAAGTTTGCAAAAACAGAGGCATGGGATAGGTTGAAGAATCAGGATCCTAAACAGCGATATATTCCATGGAGGCAAACAATGATGAGGAAATACTACAATCTAATCTTAAAAAGTCAAGAAAATGAAGACACAAGAGCATTTATGGAAGAAAGCTTCAGAAACAGTCTTAAAATGGTGGAAGACTTACTTGCTATTGCTGCTCAGAAAGAAAGTGCAGAAGCTGCTTCTAACATTCCTGATGTGGCAGACAGCACTCAAAGCAATACTGACGTTTCTTCAGCATCGAGTACAAGCACAAGTGTACCACAAATACTTGATCCTAAAACGGCTGTAACAAAAGGAAGAAGCAAGAGAGCAAAAGGAGGACTTGAAAAAAGCAAGAGAAAAAGAAAACCAGCACTGCCACCTCCAAATTCAGAATTTGGATCAAAAACACCTAACTTACGACTCTTTTAAGATCTTTTTTTGAACATTTTTTTTTCGAAATTAATATACCTTGTATTGTTAAGCTTCAGAAACAGTCTTAAAATGGTGGAAGACTTACTTGCTATTGCTGCTTAGAAAGAAAGTACAGAAGCTGCTTCTAACATTCCTGATGTGGCAGACAGCACTCAAAGCAATACTGACGTTTCTTCAGCATCGAGTACAAGCACAAGTGTACCACAAATACTTGATCCTAAAACGGCTGTAACAAAAGGAAGAAGCAAGAGAGCAAAAGGAGGACTTGAAAAAAGCAAGAGAAAAAGAAAACCAGCACTGCCACCTCCAAATTCAGAATTTGGATCAAAAACACCTAACTTACGACTCTTTTAAGATCTTTTTTTGAACATTTTTTTTTTCGAAATTAATATACCTTGTATTGTTAAGCTTCAGAAACAGTCTTAAAATGGTGGAAGACTTACTTGCTATTGCTGCTTAGAAAGAAAGTACAGAAGCTGCTTCTAACATTCCTGATGTGGCAGACAGCACTCAAAGCAATACTGACGTTTCTTCAGCATCGAGTACAAGCACAAGTGTACCACAAATACTTGATCCTAAAACGGCTGTAACAAAAGGAAGAAGCAAGAGAGCAAAAGGAGGACTTGAAAAAAGCAAGAGAAAAATAAAACCAGCACTGCCACCTCCAAATTCAGAATTTGGATCAAAAACACCTAACTTACGACTCTTTTAAGATCTTTTTTTGAACATTTTTTTTTTTGAAATTAATATACCTTGTATTGTTAAACTATTTTTCTTTTGTTTTTTTACTCTATGACAAGTTTAATGAAAATGTGATTGACACTTTTATTAGCAGATATTTAATTCTTGGAAACATCAACTTATGTTACCCTTTTCATGAATTAAAGTGACCCTTTTCATGCATAAACATTATCCTTTATATCCACTAAAAGTTACGCTTTCTGGTAATAAAAGTTACCCCTTTTGTCAATAAAAGTTACCCTTTTCACGCATAAAAGTTACCCTATCTATCCAAAAAAAGTATACCTTATCCTTTCTATCCACTAAATTAACCTTCTCTTTGTTAATAGTTACCCTTTCAAGTAATAAAAGTTACCCCTTTTGTCAATAAAAGTTACCCTTTTCATGCATAAAAGTTACCCTATCTACCCAAAAAAGTATACCTTATCAAATATAAAAAGTAACCCTTTTTATGCCACAAAGTAACCCTTTTTATGCACAAAAGTGACCCCAAAAAACATACACAAGAACCTTTCAAATTACTTAATGTATGCACATACATCAGTATTCCAAAAGAACAAAAAACTAACCACTAAGTTTAATTACATCATTTAACTTGATGTATATGCACAAACATTAAGTTTTTTCATTGTTCAAAAAATGCTCCTAGACCTAATCAACCTTTGCTTCTAACAGTCATTTCACCCTTTAGAAGGAGTGTACTTGTCTGTCTTCTTTTTTGCCCTTTTTCCTTTGGGATTCTCTTCGTCTGCCTCTGCCTTTGCTTCTACTTCAGCTGCCATTATTCTTTCTTCATTATCTTTCTTCTTCTTTGCAGCAATTGCATCCTTTCTTCTCATTTCAATTTCTTGGCAATAAGCAGGATCTTTCTTCTTCTCATTGAACTTCTCTAATTCTGACAACACATCATTCCTAGATTCATTCAAATCACACAGCACCAGTGTCGTACAAATCTCACCTCGCAGAAATTTTCTCCCAATAATCTCACAACAGAAAAAAAAAAAAAAAAACTTATCAATATGTAATTAATAAAAGCATTAGAAAGGGAAAAACTACATACAAAATAGATGAATAATTACTGTTTTGAGTTCATTTAATTTGAACGATTCGCCAACAAAATGGAGCATGTGATACATAACAAACACCCCACAGTCCAAATTGTCAACTTTTTCTTTTCTCCATTCCAACTCAACAATTTGAAACCTATAAGAAGGTAGCTGAACACTCTTTGGATGATTTCTTTTTTCGAGAAAAACACCCATTTGATCACACTGACATAAAATATAAAAGTTTAGAATAAAATAAAACAAGAAAAAAGAAAAAAAAATTTAAATGGAAACAATAAGTAAACAGAAACATAACAATGAAATCAACATAAACATACCAAGTGTGAAGACAATTCTTTGGTATATTCAAGAGCATCATCACGCCAGATGATATTGTCAAGATAATATACCACCTCTTTTGTATGATCAATAACAAACAAAATGTAGTGATTCTCAATAAGAACAGGAAAATATATCTGAAACAGAAAAAATTAAAACACTGATTTAGACAGATTAACACAAAACAGAACTTTTTTAAAGTTTTGATAGTAATTTATCATGAAATATACCAGTTCAGCATCCATAATATCACATTCAGGATTCTCATAGCTCACCCAACCTTCCCATAAACCGTGCAAATCATTAACAGCTTGTGAAACTTCACCTTTGCCAATGTTTTCACAAACATGCAAGAATGCAAACTATTAAAAGTATGAGAACTTGTTTATATAAAAAGATAATAACTTTAGTGCACATAAAGGGTAACTTTAGTGCACATAAAGGGTAACTTTAGTGAATATAAAAAAAAATCAAATTACTTACACTTTGCCTCACACCAAAGAAGAATTTTCGAGGACCAGAATCAAAACATGCCTTCTCGTTCAAATACAGACAGTAGCAATCAATGATGCACCATCTAATTCTAAGTGGAGCTACCAGGGATACCATGTCTTCTCTTGGAATTAAAAAATTCATCCCAATAGTAACAAGATTCTCACTGCAACAATAAAAAATAAGATAAGCATTAAACAAAAAAATAAAGGAAAAAAAACATATAAAATATAATTATTATAAAAAATGACATTTAACTTCCTCATCATTGAATCATCCTTCAGTAAACAATAATCAAGAATTTCCTTATGTAACTTGGGCAATTTCTTGAAAATCCGAGCATTAGACCTCAAAAACAGAGTAAGAAAAGGAACATCCACACCTACTGGCCCACAGTCGAGTGAGCAAAAAGATTTATTGCCTCTAACGATACGTCTAGAAGCATTTGCTACAGAAGGCCCAGCATCATCCTCAGACCTATTCATCAAAACACTTTTTCCTTTACCATTGACATCATCCTCAGACCTATTCAAATTCAAATCTTCTGCAGATTCATTATCAGGATCATCATTGTTATGACCTTCAGGTTCATAAAAATCACGAAACATTTCATGAATAGACTTCATCTTGTTACACTCCTCAATTAAACCATCTAAAAGCTTCATGTAATGAGGATCAGAAAGTAACTGTTGTGTTTGAGAAAATACAACAGGATCATCAGAGGATAATGATTCAATTCTGCGAGAAGCAATCATATCACTCAAGGTTTGAAAACCCTGTGACTGAACCAACAATAATACATCCATATTTCTTTTGACCAAAAGAAATGTTTCATGAACAGCCTGCAAACATATGAACCAATAAGAAACTATACAAATGTAAAAAATAAAAATAAAAAACAAATGAAAATTCATGATATATGCATAAAGTTACCCTTTTAAATGCATAAAGTTACCCTTTATTATGCATAAAGTTACCCTTTAAAATGCATAAAGTAACCCTTATAACTGAATATTTAGGGTAACTTTAGTGCACAAAAAGGGTAACTTTAGTGCACAAAAAGGGTAACTTTAGTGCATATAAAGAGATAATAACTAAATAAAAAAAAAAGAGCACTTACATCAGTTGAAATTTCTTTAATTTCATCATCAGTCATCACACTTTCTGGAAGATCAAATGCAAGAATGCGGCCACTTCTACCACTTGTAGAAGCCCCTTGACCACAAGTTTGCTTAACAACAGGAGTTATAGGATCCCTAACTTCAGGCTGTGAAACAGGATATGTAAGGGTATCCAATGGTCCCTGCCCAAAATCACCAGCTTTAATCTCCAAATTGATCCGCTTCTTAATCTTCGCATCAGTCCAATGTTGAATCAAAGGAAGGGTACTACTTTCCTTTTCTCCTTGGAAATTTAATCGATGAAAATACATAATTTGCAAAGCTAGCAAACAACCACTTACATTTTGAGCATTTTCATCATTCTTATAATTCACAACAGCCTTCTTTAATTTTTTCAAAACATATGAACACCAATCAAATGTTTTGATTTCATCAACATTTTCCACAGCCTTCAGCAACTTCAATGAAACAGTCCTATTAGTAGTAGGAGCTAAGAAGCTAGACATAGCATGTAGCACAAAACATCTCTTGAATTCTTCACCACCATCATCCAAATCAACCATCCTAGACTCCACTTTTGACAAATGTAGAGGTTGCTTCTCAGTAAGACCATAATCATGTCTCCATGACTGAATGATACGTTTATCTACACTACCTTCTTCAGGATTCTTCTGAAGTTCAGGAACAGCAATCTCACTCATAGGCAAGCCAAAGACATCACATATATCATTTTTAGTAACTACAAACTCTTTACCAGCAGCAATAGTGAACATGCAGCTACCTCCATTAAAGTGTTCAACCAGCCAATGTAGCATTTGACGATTCAAAGTTTTCAATTTCAGATGTAATAAACCACCAAAACCTATTTCTTCAACAGCTTTTTGTTGATTAGGACTAAAATTACTCATCATTAATTCCAATGTGTGTGGTCTGCACCTTGCAATCAAGGGTCTTTTTTCCCTAAATAATAATAATATAAGTAAAACAATATCAGAATCAGAATCAGAATCATGATATATATGATTAAAAAAATACAAAACAAAAAACATTTATACTTACACAACAGTATCAGAATCAGAATCAGAAACTACTTGCAATTCAGCATCTGCTTTGGCCTTCTTAGATACAATTTTAGACTTCTTAGGAGATGCTTTAACCTTCTGAGACTCTGCTTTGGCCTTCTTAGGAACAGTTTTAGCCTTCACAATGTTAGACTTCCCAGTTTTAGACTCTGTTTTGTCCTTCTCAGGAGCTGTCTTGTTCTTTTTAGCAGGCTCTTTACCCATTCCTTTTCCCCTTGAAGGCGATTTATAACGATATCCACCTATTGAACCACCTATATCTAATTAATACAGAGGATAACCATAAATTACAAATTCACAAATTACTCAGGGGAAAATTTAGAATATATGCATAAAAATCCTTTTTACTGCATAAAGTCACCCTTAAAATACAACAAGTAACCCTTTTAAATAAAAAAGTAACCCTTTAACAAGCATAAAGTGACCCTTTTAACTATATAAAGTGACCCTTTTAACTATATAAAGTGACCCTTTTCACTGCATAAAGTCACCCTTTAAACTACAACAAGTAACCCTTTTAAATACAAACGTGACCCTTTTGACAGAATAAAGTGACCCTTTTCACAGCATAAAGTGACCCTTTTCAAAGCATAAAATAACCTTTGTCATGCATATAAATAACATATGTATATATTACTCACACACAATGCACAATGCACATATTACTGGTACTCAAACACATATACACAAACACAATGCAGATATGCATACTATTCTCATAATCTAACTAAAACCTAACATCAAAATTTGAAGAATAATGAATAAAACTTCTGAAAACAAACATGCAAAATTTGTTTAACATGTAACAACACCACAACACATATATATCAAATTTTGAACCAATTATCACAATGAACAATAAAATAAAGCAAAATTAAACATAATAACTTCAAAATTGAAATTCAATTATCATAATATGCATAATAAATCAACAGAAAACAATAAAAAATAACATGCACTACTAATTCGACATATATAAGCGAAAATTCAATTGAAAATTCGAAAAAATGATGAAAAATTAAACAAACACACCTTCTTCAGCATCTACAGCCTTCTTTGTAATCTTCTTCTTCACCATTGCTGAAACTAACACTACAAAAAACGAAAACAAAATCAAAATCAAAAAACCTAAAAATCGAAGAACCAAAACAATTTAAACTAACAAAAATCTCAAAAAAATAAGTAAACTAACCACAATTAAGCGATAAACAACTTCACAAGTGAAAGAAAAGTGAGAAAAAGCTCGAAAAAGCTCGAAAAGCAACAATGGAGGAGAGAGAAATCGCAGTTAACTGGTTTTTAGAGAGAGAAAAACGAAGAGAGAGAAAGCGTGAATGAGTGAATGAAGGAGAAAATCAAGGAGAGAGAAAGTTCTTTTTCTTTAATTTTGGAAAGCACGTGCCCAGGACAGTTTTTTTGTCCTTAAAATCCGCCATTCAATATCATTATTGAACACCCGCTTTTTTTAAAAATTTGTGTAGTTATATTCATTCTCTTGTTTTAGCAGCTAGCCCTTTCTAGGCCAGTTACAAATAATTTGGTCAAATTTTGATTGACCTAGTATTTGTAGCGGACATAAAAGGCCAGTTGCGAGTAAATATTTTATTTTTAATATAATTTTTTATTAGCAGCGGGCATTGTTACACCAGTTGCAAATGTTATAGTAATTACAACTGGCATTAAATAGGCCAGTTGCTAATATAAACTTTTGCTTTTATACTCTAAGTATTAGCAGCGCTCATTATTACGTTAGTTGCTAATGACAAAGTATTTGTAGCTGACATTATTTTAGCCAGTTACAGTCAGTGTTTTAGTAACTAACATATATAACGTTAGTTGCTAATAGGGTGCTGCTAATAGCAATTTTTCCACTAGTGAAAGAGTACAACGCGTATTTTCTCCCCCTAATGAATACATAACTTGAGATCATCTAGTGCTGCAATGAATCCAAAATGGCTAGGTGTCTTCTCATACATAGTAGAATATCATTTCTTGCTCTTCGACTCTCGTAATTTGAATTTGCATATTCAAGTCTTCACGTGAACATATGAAGTGTCTTCAATTCACCATGTATAGATTTATCTCTATATCATTCCAAACCTTTATTTGAATAAAGTTACTTTAAAAGTTAAACTTATGCGGTTACTCTTTCTTCTGGAGGTCGTGAATAATATAAATTGATGATTATTATTTGATCAAACATTCCTTAATGGCAACACATGATATTATTAATGTTGCTCTTCAATCTCATATGAATTAATATAACACATGTAATTATATACATTAATCATGGTTCTTCTAGACCATAATAAAACAGTCTCACGCATAAGTATCTCGTTGATATTCTTTAGAATTTTCATAATTGACATGATAGTTCTCTTGCAAACACAAATAGTAATTCTCACTAAATCTCATATGCTCAAACTTCAAGTTGAGATGTCAATGATGTAGTCACATAGACTAAAAGTTTTATAATAATTACAATATTCAAAATATAACTTTGTCGGGCTGGATATATAAATACGTCATACATAATTTCATCACAACTATAAGCCCATTGGAATATAAATATGTCTTTCTAATTTTCCATCAAAGTTATAAATATGCCTTACTATATATAGAATGAACATTTACATATACCACAAATATTATATAGAAACTAATGCACGCAATTTGAAACATAAAAAACATGATAACATATTAAACGAGAATTATAATGAGAAATGCATCTAAACAACTTCTGACATATGCAATGAATAATCTGTTAACCAATGACTCACACATGCATATGAACATACTAGGACTCAAAATAATGCAACACACTGTACAGTGTGGATTTAAAAATCCTTATTTCATTGGACTTCTGGTCCATGATAAATTTATGATGATTATCATTATGTTGACATTAAAATGGACATATATTCTAGATCCCTTATTCACTAGTCCATTTTATCATGCATATGCATTATTTATCGGTTCCATTATATACCGGTATCATCATATAATTCCTCAAGGTACAATTTTAATTTACTTGCTATTCTAACAATGATATCTGAATACATTTTTCATTGGTACCATCATAATTTTTCTAACATCATAGGTCATCTATTGTGATAATTCAAATATCTATACCACTTTTAGGGTATTCATACACTATGGTATATATATACTATTACACTATTAGTGTTAACTACACTATCTTGCCAAATATAATATCTATTAGACATGTCTTTATTTTGGAACCGATTATACAACCCTGCACTTCAAGTGTAGTGATTCAAGTATAATTGGCAAGATTTTCTCTCAATGTATACACATAATTAATATGACCAAAATGTATCTTCAACGCTATGCAACATGAGTCATAACTGAATACAAATCAAATTATAAATGTGAAACATATCTTGATAATATATAGACAAAAGTAGGCGTATAACTTCTCTAACTACCATTATAGGGATCATAATTATTACTTTTTTTTTTTATTTTTTTTCCAACTTTTGCTATTCATGCTTCTCCCCCTAAGTTGGTAAAATATCTCATTTATTGGAGCGTCTAATTTATATTAACTTAGTAGACAAATTTGCATTAATAAAATTCACTTCATTAGGAGGATCACAATCAAAATTTATTTCTCAAAAGATTTTTATTAAACAATTTCTATCTCTTCTGGAGAACAATTTCAATGAATAATCATTTCTTCATTAACTTTACATTGCATGTGTATCTATTATTACCCTTTTCATAATATCTTCTGGAAAAACAATGTCAATGGGGAGACATGTGTTGTGCAGTTGTACGTTTTTCCTTCTTTTTCAATTTCTTATGTGCTAATATATAATAGCCCCAATCAAAAGAATTGTTATACAAGCATAAATCACTTGGTTTTAATTCTACTAGGTGGTGATCTTCTGGATCTTTAAAAACTTAAATAGTGTATTTGGTGAGCTTCTTATCACCTAATAGTTGACAATAATATATAAGTTATTTTGGTGAACTTCTAGTCACCCATTACTATTTTATATAAGAAATCAAAACCTAATAACTCTTGAAATTTTCATTAATACAAATTATTATGAATCACAATTCAAATATAGCTCAATCTCAATGCTATGTCTTGTCATTCAATTCATTTTATATATCTAACATTAAGAGAGCGTCAGCATACTATCAAATGAAACTTCAGGTTTCCATAACAGGTAATTATTAAACCCGGATGGCCTAATTTAATTATCACATCCAATCACTTCTCTAAATTTAAACTCTAGTCAGTTTTCCAACACTAGTGATCACTTTATTAAACTTAATTTATACATGGCCATGAATTTGATGTGATATTTGAACAACAACTTGTGTTTATTTGTACAATTGGCAAGACAATCAACTAATATTTTATCCAATTATTTACTCGTACTCTGCTAGAGTTTTGACTATAATCTTGATACAGGTTAAACTTGTTGGACATTTAATACTCTTCTGTAGCGCTTTATATAATCATGGTACATATCAGTTTTACTAAACATAATCACTTCTAAAGATCTATCAGAATGTATCACTTCTTCAAATTTGTTATTGTCAATAGAGTTCCTTTCCTTTTCAAAGATACTTAATTATCTTTAGAACCTATTGATTTATATATCACGCTTCAGGCGTGCTATAGGTACATCAGCAATTGATGTTGTCCTTATGGGACATCAATTTTAATTAGAGTATTTACAACTAGTATTTGATAAATGACATTTACTTATATCCATTTTCAAGATGGTATCATTTTAAAATATTTAATTAACATGAGGCCACTTCTATTAAGTAAATCATTAATATTTAAGTTAATGTATGTACCAAACTGACCATCAATATATTTATTATTTATGTGCAAGGATTACATAATATAATGGAATAAATACAATCTCCCCCTAATCCTTGCATAAAAAGGGGTATAAAATAGTCCAACAATCTATCTTTAAATCACTTGTTCCTTTTAATCCATAAAGTCTTTTAGCAATGCATTTATTAAGCAAAGGAAAATTATGCTTATAAAACTCTTACTTGTAACTTTTGCCCAATTATATGAATCTCTTATAAGTATGGGCATAATAAATATATTTTTTAAGTTAGTTGCTCACAATGTTATGTCTAATTTCTTAGACTCATAAACATTATTTCTCGGCTAAATATATGGTATACAATCACGTTTGCAATCCTTATTTATTTAATGAATTATAATTAAGAAAACATCATGCAAACATGCTCGTTATCCTTTCAATCATATACAAATTCTCATTTATATTTGTATTGTGAATGATGCATTATTTAAACAACATAATATAAAAACTATTAAAATTTTATAAGTCTTATACATATGTTCATATTGAGGGCTTTTTACCCTTCATAAATTAAGGAACTTTCGGTCAATATGTATGAGTATTTAATGTTAAATTATTCATCATTCCTATAATCCAACTTAATGTAGGCATATAATATCATGTATAATTGAACAATCACACATCACTCAATAATTTCAATGTTGAAAGTGGCAGTATGTTTCATAATAGGTTTCATTTGGAAGGTTACTGACAATATGACCATATATGCTACATACCAAGTTAATGTCAATTATAACGCACGTACATGAGATAGTTCGAAGTACTAAAAGAACAATATTTGAAACTTTAAGTCCTAGAAATGGAGAGATATATGTAATTATAGAGTATTAGATTGCAAGTTACTAGTATGACACTATATGTTTGGATCAATCATATCGTAAATATCTTATATATCTCATGTAATAGTCATTATTATCATCACAAACTATTGTTCATCTATCAAATCCTTTCCCACTCTATTAACAAAATAAAAAAAATAATTTCTACATTGCGGGTGGTAAAACAAGAGATCATCTAGAAAATATGAATATAGTTGATTTAATCTATGACATCAAGCATATATTATCAATATATCAATCTCACTCATTAGAATAATGAAAAACAATGCTAGCTATATCTTATCAAGGACCAAAACATACACATAAATATTAGTTTAGGGAGATAGATCAACTTTATGATACTTCATGATCAATTGATCAACCTTAACTAGTCCTCTAGGACAATGAATAAAAAAAATTAATAGGATTAAGATTGTATTAGTCTTTAATCAATGTTCAACTAAAGTTCATGGTCAACTAAAATTTATGGTTGTCAGCAACAAAAATTCTCGATTTTTTTTTGAATAATTATTGAAGATGCCTTGCATGAGCTTTGAATACACAAAGTACATTACGAAACCTAAGGAAAGTATTCGCTAAACGTAAATACCAAATCAGCAAACCATTAGCTAAATAAAAGGAGCTAACTTACAAACGATAATACTCACAAAAGATAAGTACTGCTAAGTTGATAAGCTAGCTAATTAAGTCAACGATTATCAAAACAAAAAAATATCCTTAATTATCCTTTATTAATAACTAAGTCTAAAATATCATTGTTTAATTCTTATAATTTCATTTACAACTTGCAATCATGCCGGCATTTAGAGTACAAATTTGATTGAAAACAATTACATAATTGTAAATGCATGTAATTAATCACACTTTTTTTACGAAGCTATGACTTCCAATATCAAGTATTCATAATCCGTAATCAATAAACATTATAATAAATTAGTTCTTGATAATTAGTTTGGGATTTCAATAAAGCTGTAGAAGAATACTGATTGGAAGAAATGAATACAATCAATAATGCTATATTTGCATCTATAGAATTATATATAGATCGATTTTTTTTAAAAAAAATATCTCATGGAGACTGATAATGATAACCAAGTTAAAAAGTAGTTAGACTAAAGCTATCTTCTCTTAATTATCACTTGTGATATATTCACTAATATTTATATTGGATAACAACTCAACCTTGACATACCCCATTCTCCATATGATTTGAGGTCAATTAAAATACAAAAAGAACAAAAATACTATTGTTTCGGAAAAGTGCAGTGCGTGACATTAATCAAAGTTTGGAAAACTCAAATATAAGTCTGACATAATATAACACATACAATCAATCACTATGTATCTATTTATTAAGAGTTTAATATTCATTTGAAACTTACAGCTCATAGTGTGATTAACGTAAAATCATACAATATCAAAATAATGTAAGATATTACCAATACGCATATACTTGTAATATAGGATTTGTCATATACAAAGATGCAAAGATGCAATAATTTATCACAAAATATTCTCAAAATTATGGTAAAACTCAAATTTCAATCACAAAATCCACTGTATGAGGTATTACTGAAGAGCAAACAAATTTATACGGAATTATAGTCTTTAACTAGAGTACTTTGAACCAATTAAAACCACCGAAATTGTATAATTGGATTACCTGGTTTGAAGATAGGATCAAATGTATTTAAGAATGAATATTCTCACCACTCATGGACTCCACATCTTCCAGCAACTCTACGTGATGGAGCTTAAACTAATTTGATCATCCAAGAATTATAATTATTGCGACACAATTATTGAATGGATTGGAAGATATAAGCTTTAATGTTCAAAACATATGTAGGTGGCTTAGAGTTTTGATGCTGATAACGTGTTATAAATTAGGGAGAAACATGAGAGATTGAGAGAGAATTAATGGGTGTGTCTTTATTCCATATGATGGGGTATATATACATACAATATAATTAGCTAGGGTTTGCTTGGATAACAATAAACCCTAGATCTAGAATATTCTGGATGATACAAGAGAATAATGGGCATCCACCTTATATTTCATAACAGTTTGTTGGTATTAGTTTTATTTTAAAAGGAACACATTTTTTTTTTGTGTGAACATTTATGAACATTTTAAATAATTAAATAGTGAATTGTAATTTTACAAATTGATAAGGGCATTTTGGGAAAATTCAATTTATCAACCAAGATGCTCTTTCTCTTTATATATAGTACTATAGATACTACTCTTTTTATTTGGTTTATCACTTTACACTTTTCTTAATTTTTATTCGATAGATTCTTTACATTTTTTTTGTGTTTTAATAAGTGTCACATTTTTAACAATACATAATTTTAGGCAATTTAATTGACTTAAATAAAATAAGAGGTAAGTGGGGTAGTTGGAGTGTTAAAAAACCGTAAAAAAAAATAAAATAAAATAGTAGGGTTAATAATTTATTTTAAAGTAACGAATGTGAAAATTAAAAATACGGATATTTTGACAATAAGCACCAACAATTATACTCATTTTAGTAATAAATACCAAAAAAAATTTCAATTTTTTTTTATTAAATTTTACCACCCAATGCAATAATATATATATATATATATATATATATATATATATATATATATATATATATATATATATATATATATTATTACTGTTGGTGGTTATTACTATAACGAGTATAATTGTTGGTGCTTATTGTCAAAAAATCCAAAAAAATTAATTAAAAAATAGAATTGGAATTGGGTGGGGATTGGGGACCATGAATAGAACGGGATATAATATTAAAATGTAGCTTTTTGCCTATATAAATAAAATTAAATTAAATTAAAAAAAGTAACACTTATTGCAACACGGCCGAATTTGATCAGTGTAACACTAATTAAAACACGGAGGAAATATAATCGTTATAATTGATTTCTTATGACGACAAATATATTCATGTTACCCAGCCTATAAAGGTTTGTTATTGTTATTGTTATTGTTATGGTTATGGTTATTGTTGTACGGTGCGAATTGCATGTACCGAATAACTTTAGAGCATACTTCATTTATTTCATAATATTGCAACAGTAGAGTATGCACAAAGTTATACTCCCTCCGTTCCTAAATGTTTTTTACGTTTCCATTTAGGGTGTTCCTTTTTATTCTTTACATTTAGTATCTTTCCTATTTTGGTCATAAATTTTGGACAAAATTACCCTTATTTTACAATTTTTTTACTCAAAAGTCCTTACTTTTCCATGTGTTATTGTACTTTTTGTACTATTTTAATAGTTTTGCAACACTTATTATCACTTTCTCTCTCCTCTCTCCTCTAATTTCTTCACCCCACATGCTCAACATTGTATTTTTCAATAAAATTGTACTTTCAATCATTGAAATATTCCAATATATCTCAACTTTACACAATTTCTTAATAACCGCGCATAATTCCAAACGTAAAAAACATTAGGAAACGGAGGGAGTATATTTTATGTCAACAATGTTATATCAAAAAGAGTTAATCTATCACATTCATAAATTTTAAAACTTAATACTCCTTCCTTTCCATAATATTAGTCCCATATATTACCTCCGTTTTTTATAGTTGACACGTAATCCTTTTTAAAAAGTTTTTATTTAGTTGACACGTTTCTATTTTGGATAAAGTTTTTATTGTAAATTGTCTGTTTTAACCTCAACTTTTCCAACTAATATTCTCTCTCCTCCCTTCACATGTTTTATCTTCTGCACTGGCAAAGATGGACCAGACCACCACCCATCAGGCAGTCATTCCACCACCACCATTTCAACTACCTATACCCCTTTAACACCAATTCCACCACCCGTCAACCCCTTTGTCACGATAACAACCAATTCCACTACTTGTAAATCTAACGCCATCGACTCCACCGTCAACCCCTCGCCACCGTTCTCACCGATTCCACCGTCAACCCAAGTGTTTGAAGGAAACGCTCTAAGCTCCTTCCTCTCCGTTGAGCAAAATGGGTCTTGGATTTTGCTTCAAAACTTCAAAGATCTTAAAGGATTTAGGTTGTTCTGGGTTGTAATTACATGTAATTAATGTTGTCTTTCACCGTTGTTGTTAGTGCTTACGCCGTCGAAGGTGGTTGTATTTGATTCAGATCTAAGTCTGAGTGTCTGACGGTGTTTACTTGGGCAGTTGTGTCATATGAGCTTGAAAGGAGACGACGACATTGAGTAGTGAGTAGAGACAGCTAAGGTTAGACAATGGTTGTGGTGGGGATCACGGTGGGGGTGGCGGCGTCTTACGAACAGGCAAAGACCAGGGTGGTGGTGGCCTGGTCAGTCTTAGTTTTTGCCTTGGTTGCTGGTTCAGTTCACTGAACAAGAAGGGTAGGTGGGTAATAACGTGGGTAAGGGTATGTTTGTCTTTTGGCTTTTCCTTTCAATCCTCCTAAATGTGTGTCTCAAAATGAAATGTGTCAACTAATAAGAAACGGAGAAAATTTTATTTTGGGTGTTTCAAAAAGGTTTACCCATATTGAATATATTTCATTTATAACTTGATTTTTTTGGAATTAATTAGTTGTGGATTGATGACATGACTCTAAGTAAGGAATTATTTACTTTAAATTATGCAATTATGACTTGAGTTTTCCTAATAAAAAATCAAAAAATTTAAATAAGGTAAACTAATTATGCATTATTTTGTACTTTAATGTTAGATTCCAAGTATAATTCTTTTCTTATTTTATGTGATTGATTCCATATATATAAGATTAACATTATGAAACGAAGAGAGTAATATATACAAATTTTATACCCGTACAATTAACAACAATCTATAATAACAAAATTGATCTCATCTATTTTATGTGTTCATACATACGGCCATATTGCCCGTATAGCTATTTGAAATTATATAACCCAAAAATATGTTGCACCTTTTAAGCTAATTTTTTTTCCACAAATATGTCAATTTTAAGAAATTTCATACTTCCTCCGTTAACAATTAATTGCAACAAAGGGGTTGCGCGCAGACTCCAAGGTAAAACTTTTAAGCTTGATAATTAAAAAAAGGACATGTAATTAAACATTAATCCTACCCCAAAAAAAAAAAAAAAAATCAGAAACCAAGAACAACCACCTAACCCAAAACTAACACTGAAACTCAGAACAAACAACCACCACCAAAACCACTAAAATCCACCCATGAACCCAGCAAATCCTCCAATGAACCACCAAAACCACCCCTATTAACCACCAAAATCACCGATGATTCGACGAATTAACCACCACATCCCACGAACCGCCACGATACGATAACCATCCAAGAACCCTCCCCAAAACCACCCACGAATCATTCAAGAACCCAACCCACGATTCCACAAACAACCAAAGAACCGACCCCATAACCACCAACAAACCACTCAAAAACCCACCCCAATTTAGCTAAACTACTTCGATCCAAACGAAAATTTGTTCTATTAGATCTATGGAGGAGTGAGAAAGATAATTGAGAAGATGATGAAGGTTGAGAGAGAAAGACCTATGGTGGTGATAAAGGAGGAGAGAGAAAGATCTATGGTGAAGATGATGGAGGAAGATGATGTTCATGGGTAAGATGTTGAAGGAGGAGAGAGAATTTGATGATGTGTTAAATTTTAGATCTTAAATTAGATTAGATTAGTTTTTAATTAATTATGATTTAAGTAGGTAATCGAGTTTATGAAATTTTGAGTAAGGGTGTTTTTGTAATTTTATTTAAAAAAGTTACTTTAAATGGAAAATTTTAAAAATGTTGCAATTAATGTTTAACATCCGTTTTTAGTATATGTTGCAATTAACCGTTAACGGAGGAAGTATAACAATTATTGAATGGCAAAAATAAGCTAGTAGTTTTTAGGATACGCAATATTCACTATTTTCTTTGATTTTCGTGCCAATAACATATTTTCCTAAGGTGTTGACGGTCATTTTGGACCTCATGAGTTCGGCATGAAGTCGAAATTGACAAAAAAAATTATCGAAACTGTCTTATTTTGCTTATTTAATAATATCTCGGTTTAGGTGAAGCACACAATAAGTAACAATAATAGTAACTGAATCAATTAAGAGGATCAGAATATTTATGATGTTGTCATAGTTGGCAAATAACAACATACTTGGACATAATGAATAATGTAACACATTCAGAAAGATGACTTTGTGTTATAAAAATAAGAGAAAAAGAAGTCAAAGATATTAGAATAATACTAGTAGGGTTCAAAAAAAGTAGTATAAATAGAGAGAAATTCTATGAGAAATCACAAACAGAAAAACATTGTATTCTACTTTGTACGAAATTAAGAGCAGAGAGGTGAAAATTAAAGATAAACTCAAAGAAAATGAAGATAGCAATTTCATTCCTTTTGGCAGCAGGTAATTAATAATCTCACGTACCACTTTTTATTATTATAGCACATAATTAACTTTCTAGTACGTGATTACATTTTAAGTTTTATAAGCCAATAATTTGATATATAACATTTTGATTTTGTAGTGTTGTTGCAAATGGTTGCGATGAAAGCGGGAGCTGTGTGTCCCGCTGTAGCCTGTACTTCAGATGATCAGTGTAAGTTTACACCATTGTCGCCATGTGTGTGTCACCCAGTCAACTTACAGTGTTGTGAGCCCTATGACACTCCATGTAGTCCTACAAATAGTAACTGTTGTCCTGGACTTGCTTGTGAAGAAGTTAGGCCTGATGTTTTCAAATGCAAGGAAAAATGTGAGGACCACTCCGGTCATGAGTGTTATCCTGGTTTATATGAGTGCTGCCCTGATAGTGGCTTAAATTGCATTCAAGTTTCTCCTCCGGATGTTTACCAATGCCAGTAAATGATTTGTCTATGGACTCTAGCTACTACACGCGCACGCCTTATGGGCATACGATGGCTGTAGAGCTTGCTATCTATATTCGTTCTACTTACTTGTGTAGCTTTCATTAGTTACACATACATTCTCTTTTCCTTATGCTTGTGGTTTGAAATTTACTTTTTCTTTGCCATGTTTTTTTATTTTTCTGTATGTTATACTATCTACGGCTTGGAGCCTTGGATTGTGATCTATCGATTGTCAACTTTTAATATCATGTAAAAAAATGTTCAATGTTATGTTTTCACTTATATATATTTGCAATTGTTAACTTTACCTTTTCATTGTTTCCTTTTCTCTTCTTTAATACTTCAATTCCTCAGTTAAGTTAGTTGACAAGTTTTGATTTTTGACATCATGCATAGTCTATTATAAATAATCTCATTGGTGAGTTGGTAGCCTAATCACAAGCAATGTGCGTTCACTATAATAAATAATTAAAATCTTAACAATGCCTGTTAATATTATTTTTCAAAATTACAGAAGTAAAATAGGTGAGAAAGGTTCTTTTAAAGTGGTTGAATTTGTGAGAAAGACCCTTGTATAAAATAAAAGTGGCAAAAAAGTCTTTATATCCCATTTAAGTTGTAAGGAGGGACCTCTGCACTGACAACCGTTGTGATCCCAAATAAATCTTTACCAACAAATTGATTATAGGGCAAAAGATAATTACCTTTTTTATTAATCCTAACACATGAAGAACGCTTAAACATAATTAAACAACTAAACTAGCAAAAACTAATAACGACTCCAAATAGGGGGAGACACTACACCACATAGGGAGACGGACGAGTATCTAAACTACTCGTGTTGATTAATTGAAACGTAAATTGCAAAATTAAAGAAAATTAAGGGAAAAGATCGGAAACAATCTAATTTTTTTACAAGGTTAGACTATTTTTTGCCTAAACGACCAAGAATTTGGAGAAACCCTAGAACAGAAGAGGAGATAAGATATAATTGATACCAACAAGTCCAACTAATTACTAAATGCTTGTTAAAGATCATTTTCTATTTCCAATTTTCTTTTATTTTGAAACCGAAAATCAAAACGTATATCAGATAAATGTGTGTTTACTTTTCAGTTATCAGTTTTTTCAAAATTATCTTGATTTTATTAAATTTGATCAATTTTTGATTCATTATCACGCACATAAATCATACTCTGTATAATTTTGAAAAAAAAAATAAAAATGAAAAAAAAAATACTTTGGGCTTAATCGTTATCTTTTTTTTTTTTTTTTTTTTTTTTAAGAAAAACAAAAACAAGAAACTAGAAAACAAATTGTCAACACCTTTTTTTATTTATCATTTTTTTAATAAATTTGACCAATTTTTTATATATTGCATGGCATTTAGCCATTTACCATATGGTTTTGGTTCACTTCAGTTCTTAATTTCCTTCTCTCATAAAACATTCATTTTAGCTCAGTTCAGTTCAAGTTAGCTCCAATCAGTTCAGTTCAGTTCAACTTAGTTCAGTAAATGTGACAGACCCTTATTTTAAGCTAACCACACAAAGATTGGTTTATTCTTGACAAATTTTCCTAGTTTTTTTAATAAAACATTTTAACGAATAGTTGTTCACAAATTGACCTAATAAGCTAGTATTTCCTGACAATTTTCACTAATAAAAAAGTTACAAATGAAAACATAACACTGAACATTTCATTCATAAAAAATAGTAAAAGATGACAGTTGATTACAATCCAAGGCTCCAAGCCATTGATATTATTATCGGACAGAACAAAATAAGTAAACAAGAAAAGAAAAAGTCAATCTCAAACCACAACCATAAGTAAAACAGAATGTATAACGAAAGCTACACAAATAGATATAGCACACGATAAAGAACTCTAGCTACAGCCGTGTTATATGCACGTACGCCGTGCATGCATAGCTGCTAGAGAGGATAGAATTATCATTTACTAGCATTCGTAAGCACCTGGAAGAATTTGAGCACATTGTAAGCCAGTGCAACACTCGTATAAACCAGGATAGCACTCGTGACCCTTGTGGTCTTCGCAGCCGGAATCATCCTTGCATTTGAATTGTCCAGGAGCAACTTCAGTGCAAGCAAGTCCATCACAGCAGCTATACTTATTGTTAGGATCACATGGAGTGTCATACGCCCCACAACACCTCTTAATACCATTTTACGGTATCGGTGTATCCACACTTACATGGTGGTGATAACTTACAATCAAGATCTGAAAGACAGGGTTCGCCGTTACACACAGCTTCTGCTTTCATCGCAACTTGCAACAACACTACAAAAACAAAACGTAATTTATGAGCTGATCAGCTAGAGTATTTAGTAGTACGAGCATTTATATTATGATATTATCAAATGCGTCAAAAAACTCAAAATCAAATGACTAGAAGTTTTTAACATGTGCGTATATATGCTTTACTAGTCGTTCAAAAAAGATATAAGCTATATACTAATAAAAGTGGGATTATAATAACCTGCTGCGAAAAGGAATGCCATTACTAACTTTTATTTCATTGTGTTTGAGTTTAACTTTTCAACTCTGTATGTGCTCTTACGTACTAGCTAGTAATCAATGTAGTGTAGAACACAATGTTTTCTTTAATTTGTTGGTGATTTCTCATAGAACTTGTCTCTATTTATAGTGGTTTTTGGAACCCAGCTAATAGTACTATTTTAATATCTTTGACTTTTTTTTTTTATTTCTTTTTAATTTCATAAGTAGTATTTCTGTAGCACATATGTTCTACTACATTATTCATTATGTCCAAATATGTTGTTGTTTGCCAACCTTGAGAACATATATTACCCTATATATTATTGATCCACTTGTTTTTAGTTATTATTAAGGCATGTATTATTAATGAATTGGTTCACAAACCATATTATCTATGTTGATTATACATAATACAACTTGCCTAAGTTCTTTTTGGGTAAAAAAAAAATGTTGTTATGGCTAGGTAAATTTGTCATTGTATATTTGTATTATGTCACGACATACCTTGCTCATTATGGCTTAAAATGTTGTTACTAGCTAACCATGAGATATTTTATTTATCAATTTCTAAAAATGTTGTTACTAGCCAACCATGAGATAAAACCAAAACTCTATTTTCTCTCTATTTTCTTTAATTGTTCACACACTTAGATTCTTATTAATATGCATCTGTATGCGTTAATGAGTTAGTCTATCTTCCTAGAGTTGGCAAAAGCTGACACGACATAAACCGAACACAAAAATATCGAGTTAGACGTCAATAAGTTAGTCTCTACTTGGCATTCTATATGAAAATTTGTCTGTTCCAAGAATGCTACTCTACTATGCACTTTATTTGTAAGGGCAATTGACTTTCGCAAAGAAGTGTTCCATGATAAGCCATTGATCTTCTTGTACGAGCATTTATAATATCAAATGGATTATAAAACTCAAAATCAAATGACTATAAATTTTTAACATGTACTTGTATCAATATATGCTTTATCTACTAATAAAAGTGGGATTATAACCTGCTGCGAAAAGGAATGCCATTGCTAACTTCATTTTCATTGTTTTTGTGTTAAACTTTTCAACTCTTTATGTGCTCTTACGTATGAGCTAGTAATGCAGTGTAGAACACAATGTTGTTTGGATTTGTTTGTGATTTCTCATAGAATTTGTCTCTATTTATAGTGGGGTTTGGTGAAAGTAGTATGGTAGAGGGGGTGTACCATGTGCATGGTACACCCGGAAGTACATTAGATATAAATAAAAGAACATTGAGACTGTTCTTTTATATACATGTAATGTTCTTTTTTTTTTTTTAAGAAATTTATATATAATGTTCTTTATTTTATATGTAATATTTATTTCATTTCTTCATTCTCTTTGTTCAATACTCTCTCTCCTCTCTCTCTAACATCTTCATCTATTTTATTTCTTGATTTTTATAGCTTTTCTGTGCTTAATTCATCATTCTACACACATTTTTACTAGATTTTACGCTCTAAAATCCAAATTTCACAACTAAATTTTCGGATTTTCATGATTTGAGAATTTTGGGTATTTTTTATTTTGGCTAAAATAAACTTGTAATTGAGTGTCTTACTTGCTTGATTTCACTATTGATTCACTTTATAAGGGTTTTCTACTCATTTGAAGTATATATGATTTCACTTTTTTTGTTCATCTTTATTCTACTTCATGTATATGAAACCCTAGGTTGTGCTTTAATGGTGAACTCTCTTTGCTTGTTATTTTTACCTATATTTTTGTGTTTTGTGATAATGTTTGTTGTTCAAATAAAGCTTTATTATCATGAAATTACTTGATTGTTTGAATTTTTGGTACTACCATTGTTGTTCATCATCTTCTTCTATGAGTTGATAATGTTCTTTTATTATTTATATATAACGTTCTTTTTTATGTACTCTATGTTCATTTGTAATGTATAATAAATTATTATAACTATGATTTTTTATTTATTAGTAATGTTCTTTTATTTATATGCAATGTTCTTTTGTTTAAATGTCCTTTTGTTTATATGTAATGTTCTTCTATTTATAGGTAATGTTCTTTTATTTATACGATGATGTTCTTCTGGAGTTTCGGGTGTACCATGCGCATGGTACACCCGGTGTACGAAACAATTATTGGTTTTTCGAATGCAGCTAATACTATTCTAATATCTTTGACTCTTTTTTGTTGGGAAAATACAAGTTTATCTGCCAGATAACCCAATTTTTGTTAATCTGGTGGCATTTCTGTAAATATATTGAAAAAGCGTGGTCATTTATTCAGTACTTTTGGTGAGTTGTCCAATTACTGTTTGCAATTTGCATTTACTATTTGGTGAGAAAGTTACACATATACCCCTCAAGTCCTCAACTAGTACGTGAAAAGACGCATGTATCCCTCCACTGGTACTTGAAAAGACGACTATACACCCAGATAAACAAATTCCATATTTGTTTATCTGAGGAATTAACTGGGTATAGCTCTTTTTATTTTATTTTATTTTTAATTCCATATTCTATAGCACAAAGTCTTCATTCGAAATGTTCTACATTATTCATTATGTCCAAAAATGTTATTATTCGCTAACCTTGAGAACTTATTTTATATATTTTCTATCCACTTGTTTTTAGTTATTATTATTATTGAATCGGTTAAAAAACCATATTATCGCTAATCAACCGATCTAAAATGTCTATGTTGATTATACATAATAGACTTGCCTCAGCAATGTATTATGTATAGTATGTCACAAATTATTTTACATATCTTAATTTATTTGGTTAAAAGCTGTAAATATTTTTATCGGAAATTTATACATCCTCCATATCAAATTAGATAATTACACATTCATTTGGGCACGTTGATTAAAAAAACTTATAATTAATACAAAGACAATTTTATACATAAGAATAAGTTTCCATTTCCTACCCCAAAATTAAAAGTAAAAATAAATAAATAATAAAGATTCCAATATTGACAACATTTTCTCCTCCCTTTGCAATAATAAGTTTGACTAGATTTTCAATTTATAGATTTTAAAAAAAAAATGGTCACATTAGTTCTATGGAAATCCTCTTATTGTATATTTTCAATACATTAACTTTTTAAATAATAATTCCTTATTGATAATTAAAGATAATTATGCATGAATTAAACAAATATGACAAAAGAAATGTGTAATCTAATTTAGAATGGATGAAGTATGTATTATGATCCGAAACAATAATACTAACTAAATCAAGTGTCCGTCAAAAAAAAAAAAAAAAAAAAAAAAAAAAAAAAAAAAAACTAAATCAAGTGGATGGAAACCGTATAAAATATACTCTCATGGTTAGAAAATAACACCATATTTGGACATAATGAGTAATGTAAGACATTCATTCAAAAAGAAAAGTTGGTAAACCACCTTTTAAGTATCTAGGTTTTTTATTGCACCACCCATATTTTAAATCTAATAGATTGCATCTCTACCATCCACTTTCAAATCATCAACCACAGCAAAACCTTTCCTTTCATCTCAACCATCCACTTCAATTACTTCAATTCAGGGTTTGAGAATGAACAAAGCCTATAATTTAATTTTTGCAGCAAAATTAGATTTGGTTTTTTAGAGTTTTACTCAATTTAGTCATGCATTTATATAAAAGGAAGGGACGAATGTTTTTGGGAGTGAAAAAATAAATGATTTAGGAGGAAAAAGCACAAGTTGTGGGCCCCTTTGATGTCTTTAATTAAATTTTTCGTCGAAATTTGAAATAGGGGTGGTGCAATCAAAAACTTAGGTACTTATAAAATAGTTTAGTAAAAAAAACATAAAAGGTGGTTTTTTCAAAAAAAAGGTGATTTATACCAATTTTGCCGAAAAACAACTATAAATAGAGACAAATTCAATGAGAATTGAGAAATCACAAACAAAAAACAACATAATATTCTACTTACATAGTAAGGAAGAGTAGAGAGTTGAAAAGTTTAACTCAAAAAAATGAAGAGCACTAATTCTAAGCAAATGAAGCTAGCTATGGCATTCCTTTTGGGAGCAGGTTAATTATAATCTCGCCAGTTATTATATAATTTTGTATTGATTTCATTAATTTTGAGTTTATGTTATGTTATAATTTTGTATTTTTTTTTTTTTTTTGACAGCTGAACAAAAGGGACTCATTCCCCAGAAATGTAATGCTTCCTAACAGCAGAAACTATAGAGAAACAATGAAAAAGACATAAACTACTCCTGATGTTGCATATCTTCTCCCTCACATGAAGAGCACCCTTGAAATCTGCATCTAGCCAACCTGTAACCCTACAGTCCTTTACTGAGACCTGTAAATGCCAAATAATCCTGTGAAGTGCTTCATTGATCCCTTCCTGTAGAGCTGAAACCAAGTCCTGCACCTTATCACCTGATTGTAAGGTGCCTTCCTTCTGAATGCAATAGCCTTCCTGATGCTCAATCTCCCAGAACCATGTTGTCCTGCTCCTGCTTTTGATGCAATTTATCTGGAGATTAGCCTTCCTGCAAACACTATTGCCCTGCACCAAAGTCACTGTCCTGTTCCTATGCTGCATCTCCCTACTAGAAAGATCTGGCTCAAACCCAGGTGGAGCTTCTCCAACAAGTCCCAGCTTATCAACAATGACCCCATTACTACCCCCAACCTTGCAGTGATGCCTTGCTTCCATCTTCTTGATAGTTTCCCAGGGCAGTTTGACTTATTTTAAAGAAAATCAACTTGTTCCTTGCCTCCCAAATACCTTCAATGCCAGCTAAAAACATATGAAAGCTCTCTTCCAGCCCCCTTCCCTTGGCACTCAGAGTGTTATGCCAATTTTGCACCCAGCTAGAGATAGGAATATGTTGTTGGTAGCTGACATTTATACCAAGAATGCACCCTTTCCACACATGACTAGCAAAAATGCAGTCCCTAAACAGGTGTTCTAGCGTTTCAAGATGATTTTTGTCCATGTTATCCTCATTGAAACAAAGCTTACAGAAGTGATCATTGCCAAGACCCCTTTTCTTTCTTTCAAACCCCACTGGAAGAACATTCTTGAAGATTTTCCATAATAGAATTTTCTGTCTTGGTGTACCTGGGTAATCCCAAAATTTTTCCCAACTCACTCTCTTAGTTGGATGTTGATTGTCAAAAGAAGGGTGTTTAAGTTGAAAGAGAAATTTGTAACCACTCCTAACAGTGTACTCACCCTTACTCTCCCCATTCCAAACAAGCAAATCATCATAACCCTTACTCATGATTGGGATTTTTTCAATCCTTTCAGCAGTTTGTTGATCAAATAACTGCTTACATTCATCCATTTTCCAACCCCCACTTTCATTGATAAGAGAGACAACACAAACATTAGTGTTAACAGGCTCACCATTCCAACTAGGCACACACCCATTGACCCAAGGATGGTGAATTCTAGCAGAGCACCCATCCCCTATAGACCATGAGCAACCTTGTTTAATGAGCTGTAAACCCCATCTTATCCCATTCCACCCCCAAGAGCCTTGCTTATGCTTATCCCAGGCACTGTCGAAGACATTCCCTTTGTTAATACTATATTTTGCGCTGAAGACCTTACTTAACAAAGACTCAGGCCTCATAATGATCTTCCAGCCTTGCTTTGCAAGCAGCGCTTGGTTAAAAAATGTAGCATCAAGAATACCAAGGCCCCCCTCTTTTTTTGGTGCAGTCAAATGCTTCCAATTTTTCCAATAAACACCTCTGCAATCCTTATTTCCCAACCACCAGAATTTAGCCACCATTTTATTAATTCGTCTGAGAATGCTCATGGGGCACTTAAAGACTGAAAGCACATAAGTACCTAAACTGGAAAGGACCGACTTAATTAGTGTTAATCTTCCAGCGGCAGAAAGGAAAAGAGAGTTTCAGGCATTTAGCCTTTGCTTCACCCTGTCAACCATAAAACTGAAGATCTCCTTTTTTGATGATCCAAAATCAGCCAGAATGCCCAAATAAATACCAAAATTAGTGCTTACATTAATGCCTAGAATTTCACTAAACTTGTAACATCCTCCTCCTTTGAGTTCGGGCTAGCCAGTAGAATGGACTTAGTATCATTGATAATCTGACCCGAGGCCTTACAATATATATCCAGGACTTCCTTGAGAGCAACAACATTGCTCTCCTTCCCTTTGAGGAAAAAAACCGAGTCATCGGCAAAAAATAAGTGACTAATATTAGGGGCTCTATGAGAAACTTTCAACCCACCAATATTTCCAAGCCTTTCTTCTCCTCTAATTAGGCCAGATAAAGCTTCCATACACAAAATAAAGAGGTAGGGTGAGAGTGGATCACCCTGCCTAAGTCCACATCGAGGCTTGAAGTGCTCCCGAGTGCTGCCATTTATAATCACCGAGAAAGACACCGTAGAAACACAGCTCATAATGGTTTTAATCATCAAAACAGGGAAGCCAAATTTGCTCAACACCTTCTCCAAAAAATCCCACTTAACTCTATCATACGCTTTACTCATGTCTGTCTTAATAGCAATCTTGCCCACCACCCCCTTCTTAGTTTTCCTTAAGTTCTCCAAGAGTTCGTGGGCTAGCAAAATATTATCCGAGATGACCCTCCCGGGAACAAAGGCATTTTGAAAAGGACCAACTAAATCATTAATGACCTTCCTGAGTCTATTAGTGATACACTTTGAGATGATCTTGTAAATAACATTACATAGTCCAATTGGCCTTAATCTATTAGTTATAATTTTGTATTGATTTCATTATATTTGAGTTTTTATCACTCATTTGATAATATAAATGGTCATAGTATAAATTCCATTTTGTTTTTGTAGTAGTATTGCGGCATATGGTGGCGATGAAAGTGGATGCAGATTCTGCTGGTATTGTTAGAGGACCAACTCAACCAAAAATTTAGACTGATGGTTGAGGCCCGGGAATATGTTTTATACTTTATCACGCCCCTTCACACGAGAGCCCATTAAGGCTAGAAGTGTGGATGCAGCATAGGCCCTTCTCATACTCAGCGCTAATATTCCACTTGAAAGTGGGGGATGGATGAAATTCGAACCCGTAACATTTATGTCACGCTGGCTCTGATACCATGTTAGAGGACCAACTCAATTAAAAGCTTAAGCTTATAGTTGAGGCTCAAGAACATGTTTTATACTCTATCAAGTACTAAATGTACTCAAAATTCTAATTGTGTGTCACCATGTATTTGTGGCTACAGTGATACTGCCTCCAAGAAGTGTTGTAAGCCCTATGACAGTCTATGTGATCCTACAAATATGTATAGCTGTTGTGATGGACTTACTTGCACTCAAGTTAGGCCTGAAGTTTTCAAATGCAAGGAAAAGTGCGTGGACGAACCATGTGATCCTTGCGAGGATCACTCCGGTCATGAGTGTTATCATGGTTTATTCGAGTGTTGCCCTGACAGTGGCCTACAATGCGTTCAAGTTTCTACGGATGTTTACCAATGCCAGGTCCCTAAATGACCTGTCTATCGACTCTAGCTACTACACATGCTCGCGACTTATGGGCATACGGCTGTAGAGCTATCTATATTCTACTCGTGTATGTAGCTTTCGTTACACATTCTGTTTTCCTTATGCTCGTGGTTTGTAATCGACTTTTTCTTTGCCTTGTTTTATTTATGTTGATGTGTGCCATACTATCTACGGCTTGGAGCCTTGGATTGTGATCGATTGTCAACTCTTAATAATATCATGTATGAAATTTTCATCCATTATGTTTTCATTTGCAATTGTTAACTTTACCTTTTCATTTCTTTCTTTTCTCGGCATCTTTTTTAACATTTCAATTCCTCGTTTAAGTTCTTTCACAAGTTTTAATTTTTGACATTATTATTACCATAGTTTATTGTTAACAATCCCAATTGTGTGTCACAATTTAATTCACTTTGACTAATGTTTGTGATTTATACATAATATTTAATATATTCATGTGGGTACTTTGTTGGAATCGTCTCGATGAATAGTTATTCAATATTCCATTGTTATAATTTTACTTATTGATAATTAAAGATAATATCAATCAAAGTTTTACACTAGCATATATACGTGCATAAGGATAATGTTTCATTTATTTAAACACGGAATGAGTACTCATAATCTCAAAAATTTATCTCATATTCTTAAAATGTTCTCATATTCTTAAAATGTTCTCATATTCACTCAATACCTAAGAAAGCCCAATGAAAAAGATCTAGTAAGGCTACAAGGAATTGGTGAACATCGATGATTTCTAAGCATGTTAGGTTAGTTCTATTGATTGCATGTATTGGCGGTGAAAATTTTGTCCACTTCGATTAAAAAATATGTTTTCTAGAAGACTAGATAAACCTACATTTATCTTGGAAGTTGTGACATCGTATGATCTTTGGATCTGACATGCTTTTTTTGGGACACTGGATAAGTCGTAATGATGATATTTATGTTCTTGATGTTTTTTAAGGTCGTGCACCACATATTAACTATGTTGTGAATGACCGCACCAATACAATATGGGGTATTATCTTACTAATGGTATGACATTCATTCCTACAATATCACTACCACAAATTGACAAAGAAGACCTTTTTGCCAAAGTACAAGAAGCTAGGCAAATGGATGTTGAGCATGATTTTGGAGTACTACAAGCTCGTTTACGATAATACAGTACAGAATCCAGTACTTGCTTATGATGCAACAATGTTAGGAAAAATAATGATAACGTGTATCATTATACACAATATGATCATTAAGGATGAAAGAAATACATATAAACGTATTACGATCCAAATAAATCAAGCTACACTTGCGTCTCTAAGTAATGGCAATAATGAAGAGTGTTCTCAATTCTAAAATAGTAACAACCAAATTGCAAGTTTGGCAAATTACATGTCTAGTAGAGCAAAGGTCTGAAAATAGACTTAGTTAAACATTTATGGCTCAAATTCAGTGTTAATAGTATGCAAATAATATGTGTTAATGGATGTGTAATGGTAACCTTAAATTATTATTTTGTAGTTAATCAAGGTTGTTATCATTCAAACACTTTGTCATTTGTTAGAATTTTATTATTATCGATCATTATGGAATTTTGTAAAGTTATAATAATTATTTATTTCTTAATTAACACTACTTTTTTTTTACGGCAATTAACGACTACTTAGTTACTAGTTAAATCTCAAATTGCATTATGTTTAATTATAAGTCATTTTAACTACATGATTTAATTTTAATCATTTAAAAAAGTGTAAAGACTTAAGTTAAAACAAGGACAAAATTGAAATATAATTTTTTTTTCAAAAAAAATAATATTCTGCATTTAGGTAAAATTGTCCCTGCAATTAGTACCCCCTATATTTATACGTTTTTCGTCCATCTGATTTAAGTTAGTATTATTGTTTTTGTAAAATATATTATAATAGTAACTATTGTTTTTTTAAAACATACAAAGGCCTCGTTCACTTCACCTTATTTTTGTTGAATTGAAATTAATTTTACTGAATTGAAATTATTTTAGCTGAACTTAAATTATTTTTACTGAATTGAAATTAATTTTACTGAACTGAAATTATTTTTGCTGAACTAAAATTATTTTTACTGAATCTCTATTATATTTCTTTTTTACATTTATTGAATTTTACTGAACTGAAATTATTTTTACGGAACTGAAATTATTTTTGCTGAACTGAACTTATTTTTACTGAATATTATTTTTTTTAATGTAAAGTGAATAGGACCGAAGTATTAATAATTATTCTTTTTTTAAAACATATTAATACCATTGTGCAAGTAACTGTTTGTTCCGGGACCAGGCACCAGGACCAGGAGTCCAGGAATGCTAGTCTGCTTGGCAGTTTCTTTTGTATCCGTGAAAGCCACTGATCTTAGTTTAGCAGATCAGAATACATCTTCATGCAAATGTGTTAGAAAAGTGAACCTCGTAGTAAACAAAAAAACATAGGATTAACATGCATATAAAAGAAATAGTGCTTATTTTTAAGTGTTAGATATAAAGATTACACTTTTGGTGGCTTCAGACATTGGAATACAATAGCTAAAAACCATCATTTACAACTCCAATATCCTTTCAGCTAATTGCGAGTCACCTAAATGCATCAGGATGCACATTCGACTCTTCACAGGATGCCTCCTCCAACATTTCCATAAATCCTTTGTGAGAAGTATCATTTGAGACAGGGAAATTTAGACCATTTGTTGATGCAGCTTCAAACCTCGTCCACAGCTCCTTCTTCAAAGTGTTTTCACCTGGACGCTTGCCTCTGTAAATTGTGCTTTCAGACCCCTTCCACAAAGGAGTGCTTTCTACTGTTACAAAGTTGCTCCTTGTGTTCCCTGCAATCGATACATCTTAATCTCAGATGGTGTCTATAACAAGTTTAGTTTAAAGAGACAAGTAACAGTATCAAATTATGGTAAATAACATACCTTTTAAGCAAAAATTCTTGTTTTCTTCATCTTGATCATGAGCATTAGTTCTGCTTTCCTTGGGATCAAGACATAATTTCTGATTGAAAGTAGTAGCTACTTCTTGCAAGCTAGCATGATCCTTTGGTTGTTTTTTATCAAGTGGTTCCAACAATTTACAACATTTAGGTGGTGACGTTATCCATGCTGGTGAAGCATCTAGTGCTCTATTTCCATATGTTGACTTACAGGAGGGTTTTATTCCAATAAGCTCAAGGTACCTATTTCCCAACTTCTCTTGAGCTTCATCGCTGGAGCTCTCAGAATCTGTTGACTCGAATATTTTTTGGTTTCCAGTTGGAAATGGTGTTGATTTATGGGATTTCGCAATTTTTCTGTAGGTCAGCTCATGACCAGGCTCAACATAAGCTCTTACAGGTGGGTTTTTGAGGCAGGGGGTAATCAAACTTGTAGACAAGTCACCAACCGGAATTTCCTGAGCAGACACAATTCTCATATCTAAAATGCTCTCTAAATTTTCAGAAACAACTTCGATCTTTTCCTTTTTAGATTTTTCATTATCACAAGGTGAGGAAAAAATGGCAGCAGTTACACTCGAGGAGATCCCTTCACAAACGGTTAGCTTGGTTGAAGCATGAGCTTTGGAAGTTGTTGATTTTGGCCTCAGGAGAGGAGTAAGGAAAAAAAGTTGTTTACCTCTCTCTTCTACACAGCCAGTAGCACGCCAAGATACAAGTGGGGAAGGAGAGACCAATGATTCAAACTTAGCTGCCTCCGGAGTACCAACTTCATGCACATCACCTTGATCATCCACAACAGGACCTTCAACACGAGTCTCACAAAATTGAATCTCAGATTCAGAGTGAGGGACATCAATTGCCTTTTGAAGCCTAGGAACCCACGGCTAAATATAGTGAACAGGAAAGATACAATTAGTCATATATAATTGGTGAAGCAAGCAGGCTAACTTGGCAGAGGATTTGAGGGCTGACCTTAAGAGAGGAATGGATTTCAGACAGCACTGTTGTGAAGGATTTAATTTCTGTAATTTTCTCATTGTCAGTTGTATCTACTTTGACTGCTTGGACAACAATTTCATCGATCTGCAATTAAGTAAAATATGCCTAAATCTTGCTTTTAACATCACAAGGGTTCAAATTCCAGCAAATTACACAAGAAAGTCCACAGGCAAATTACATAAGAAATGATGGATGAATATGGTCCACAGACAAATTACACAGATATCGCACGAGTACAGCCCATATAACATTCCAAGCATAGAAATTCATCATTTACCGAAGTGGTAGGTAAAGTTGCAAGGAAGTTCACAAGGGAAAAAGCATCATTTGTTGTCCATATGAAAGAATATCCATCCCTCCATTTTCCTCCTTTCCTTTCCCTCCATTTCCATTAATCGAAACAAAGTGAACAAGCGTGCTCTAAAATTGAAAACATGCAAATGGAAGCCGGTCAAATAACACAGACAAAGCTCAATTGTGCAAAATTTATCCCCCCTAGCTCCCTGTGTGCACTGACAGCTCTTCATTTCCTCATCTACATATTTCTCAATATTTTTCACCATCACAATGCCATCAATTTATATGAAGATACCATCAGAGCTGCATAATAGATTCTCATCCTCTCAAACTGGACTAGTTGATTTTACAATCCCCAATCAAATAACCAGTGATGCAATAAACTCAATACTGCAGTCTTAAGTGATGAATTTGATCAGTATAGTTATTAGCTTCCTAGCCTATAAATTCAACATAGATTGTATGAGCATTCTGTAACACATGCAAATATTTGATAATAGTAATTCATTATAGCAATATCCTATTTAACATTAACATGTTCCATTACCGGGTCTAAGCTCAACTAACTGAAATCTCACAAAGGACCCTCGTTGCAAATTTGATCTAGATTCATTCCCCTAACTTACAGACTCGAACACAAAAACAAGCAGCTCTTAAGGTAAACTCAATACATGTACTACTCTGTATAACACAATTGCTGATGAAACCCTTACTTTGACTCCAAAATATAATCATCACTTGCATATGCATCAGATAAGCTAAACTAGTAAACCAATACATTACAATACAGTAGAAACTTGTAGAGAGTTTCAACTAGCACACAAAGAAACCCTAACCTGCACCAGAGTTGATCAAAAATACAAAATCATTCTGATTTATAGGAGTAAATCTTACATTCAGACACCACAAAAGGAGGACAACTTTACATGCCTAAATCGGTTGTTTCCAATAATTTCAGCGAATCAATATGATAAGTGCCTACAGAACTATGAAAACATTGACATGCCCCTTATCTTCACTGAAAACTGATCAAAAATGCCAAAGCATTTCTCGATTCTAAGAATAAATCTTCCCATCCAGGCACCATAAGAGCAGGAAAACTATACACCCTACCATCTAATTCTCAAATCTTTCGATCAGAACATAACGATACATGCCTACAGAACTGCAGAAACAATCACCTTAACAATCTAATCTCTTGATTGTACCTCCCCAACAACATAACAAAAGCAATAAAAAGCTCTAAATTGCAGTTACAATTTCCAGGCACTCAATGTTAACCCAAGTCTTGCTCAACAAAACAAGTATCAAATATTGGACAATAAGCAGGTGTTAGCTCCAATTCAACCGCTAAATGAAATTCAATAATTACACATTTTCCTACGCTTGTCTTTGTAAAATTGAAAATTAGTACTATCACTGAACAAATAATCGATACAAAATAATGTAATCCGAAACATTATCATCATACATTTCCAAAAATTGAATGTTAAGGTATAATAATCCAAAAATCAAACCTCAAAGCAAGAAACCATGCTGTTCAATCTGAAAACTTAGGGTTTTTGACATTGTTTACAAATATCAAACAATCTGTAAATTTACAAATAAAATTGATTAGATTACCTGACGAAGAAGAGAAGAAATATCGGAATGAACTAAGAGAAGACGATCAAGAGGGTCGGCAATGTTTGATTGTTGATTTTGGGAACGAGGAGGAAGTTCATCCGCCATTTTCAACTTCGTTTGCTTTTTTGAGGATTTAATGGATTTGATGCCGCCATTAGAGACATCTCGCAGAGGTTTCCTCCTTGCTGATTTTAATTTGCTGCCGCCGTCGGTTTTTGTCATCGTATTGCCGCTATTTTCCGATTGGATTGTTGTAACAGTGTTTGTCGGAGTTCAGGTGGAAGAAGAAAGGCGGGCTTCTTTTCTTTTTCAAAATTTATTTTAACAATATTTTTTGAAATTTTATTTGAACGAGACGCACGCATGCAATATAAAGTAATACCAGGTTAGAACCCGTGCGATGCACGATTTATATAAAACCTATTTTTAATCTGTACATTTTAATAATAAATTGCTATTATACATGAATATAAATAAGAATTACGTACATTTTGTAATTTAAAATATTTTATTTTCATCAAAATTATGATATAGTATCTGTTCGACGTTGTTTAATTCATAGTTCAATATAGGAGGTCATTTATTAATGTGCTATTTAAAATTGTTTCAATTTCCTACAATAAATTGATAGATATTAGTTGTAAGGTAGAATCTTCTAATATTTAAATTTCAAAAATGTTAAATCAGATAGCTCTACAAAAAAAAAATGATATCATCATTGCATTTAGGCGAGAAATATTTTATTAAAAGAGCGACATGTGGGCAGTAGTGACGTCAGCATCTTCTGTTTTAGTAATAGTTTATAGATATATAAGCTCGATTTTTTTTTCCACAATATTATCTCCTTAATTATAATTAAAAAATATTGGTGGGTTTAAAAATTGTTAATAAAATGTAAGAAAAGAATATGTTATTTAAAAAAAATATGATGATGATGTTATGTAGGCTAAATATAAAATTTGACTTTCCTAAAAAAAAATTTGTCAAAGTGGTTAGACTTTGGGGATAAGAGTTCATACAAACAAGATGAAGTTTTTTTTAAGGATGGTAGTTCTTTTTTTTTCCTAAAAAAAAAAAAGCTAAAAGGGGTATTTTGGGAAAGTGAAATTTATCATTCAAAACCCCCTTTCACTTTATATTTAGGATAAGAAAGAGAAAATACAAGTTTATCACGAGGATTAAAGTGTAATTTTTGAAGTAAATTTGATAAAACCGCTACTTGAGATAGCGATTTTGCCTTAAAATCGCTAATAAACCGCTACTTGAAGTGATGGTTTTAAGGCAAATGAAGTAGCAGGCTTACTTCATGATAAACGAAATTTGTTTATCACGGAGATTAAATATGTAATACCCCGTATTTTTATACGTATTTTATTTAAAATAAGCATTTTGTGAAGTATTTAAATGAATTAAAATGTTTTATTTATAGTATTTTAATTATTTATTTTAATAAGTTTAGAAATATTTTATAAAAGGAAAAGTTTATTTAATTAATTATTTTATTTAAGTTGGGTTTAATTTAAGAAAGTTTTATTTTAGTAAAGTTTTATTAGGAAAGAGATTAAAAGATTAAAAAGGGAAAGTTTAGGAAGAAGGGTTTCTAGAGAAGGGGTATAAATATTCAACACTTGCACTACAAGAAAATAACCTTTTCGTAGCGATTATTTTAACCTTTAGTATCGATTGTAATTGCAACAAAAAGTTTTCCCAACGAATAGTCATTCGATACAATATCCCCCGTTGCCTTAGCCTTTAGTAGTGGTTTTCAATATCGCTGGGGTTGGCCTCAATAATCGATACGAAAAACTACATCCAATCGTGGTGATTATTGTAGCGATTACAATCGCTATAAATGTTGAACTCATTTTCTTCAAAAAAAAAAAAAAGCATGCATATGATCTTTACAAGATTCGAACATGCAACCTCAAACTATTATATTAAATATTTCACCAATAAGTTATGACATATTTTTTGTATTCTTTGTCAAACAATATTTATATATCTAGTGTAGAAAAAGCTTTTCATATCGATTTTTGGGATTTAGTGGCGATTGTAAATGATACGATTTCTCAAAATTATATAAATGTGTAAATATAGTGTGGATATATATTATTATGTTTTTCGTAACGATTATATAAGGAAAAACCATGGCGATTGTAAAATGATACGACTTCCTTAATTATTTCACAAACATACTTGCCTATTGTAGCGAATGTACAATCGCTACAAAATAATCGCTACGAAAAGACATTTTTCTTGTAGTGTTGGGGCAAATCAAACTTTGCCCAGAGTGAAGAAAACCCAAGGTAAACTTTCTCTCCCTTCTCCTTTATTTTCCTTTTCTTTTTCCTTCTTTTTCCCCTTCCCCTTTTTCGGCCTCACCACCACTGGCCACCACCGCACCACCAGTGGGCCGCCGGCCACCGCCAGCAGTAGCAGCGACGCCACTAACAGCACGGCGGCAGCCGGCTGTGGTGCGGTGGTTGTTGCCCGGTTTTCCGAAATAAAAAAAAAATAAAAAAAAAATATTCTCTTGTTTTAAAATTTGATTTAATCTGATCTAATTATTAAATATGAGTTTTGTGATTAATATTATGATGTTTGATTACAAGTAGTATGTAATTTAATTTTCAGATTTTAATTCTAATTAAAAAGCCCCAATTTTGAAACCCTAGATTCATAAATTATTAATTATTTAAGGATTATGATTTAGGGTGGTTTAAACCTTTGATGTAAGTGTTTTAAAGCCTAATTACAGCAAGTTTTCATTAAAATATAATGCTGGAATTTTTGGTAGTGCATTAAAAATCAAGTTTCTTTAAGGAATTTTAATTACCCATTAATTGGGATTAAAGTATGATGTTTTAAATATAATTTTAGCTTATTTTAATTAAATTATGAGGGGTTTAATAATAGTATATATTGCTGGAAATTTGTGTAGAGAGGATTTTAATACTCTTCTATGATTTTAAATTGTAGGAGACTTCGAAGTGAATGATTTCTATTAGTCGTGGCGATATTAAGATCGTATTTAAGGTACGTACACGTACTTAGCATAATTTTTATGATGTAGTAGCATGCTAAATGTGTTTAATTGATTGCAAGTAGTATCATGCTAGATTTGGAGTGGAAATTATGATTTGGTTGTTATTGGTGATTGAATTGTGAAGCATGATTTATTTGTGATGGATTAATGGTTGGAAAATAATAGTTTGGAATGTTGAATATGAACCACACTTTTATTTATGGCATGATAGAAAGCATGTTTAATTAAACTAAATGTTTAATTTGGTTTGGAATATTAAAAGAGAATTTTATTATGGTTCATATAATTTTTATTGATGCTTTAAGCATGAGAAAGGAGCTAAGTAAGTGTCTATGTACACGAGGAATAAATTGTATGTTGGTGCCTTAGTGCACTTAAGGTGTTTTTAACACCGAGGGATAGGATTTTTGGCGCATTAAGCGTTTAAGGTGTCTTTGGCACCGAGGTAGATTGCAAAAGGGTTCAACATTAAATATTACGTGGTCACTAATTATTCAAGAGTTAAATTAAAGTGTTTAATTGTTTGAATAATCATGATGTTTAACGTTGTTATGATTTGAGAGTCATCAACAAGTTTAATAAATGGTAAAGAACGTAAAGTGAAAGAGATTACGCACCAAAACTCTTGGAATGTATATACCTTGAGTATGAACATATGGGGGGAGTTATGCGACTTTATATTTGACCATAACTTCTGCTAGAATACAGGACGCTGTACATTTCTTTTATTATTATGCGCAGGAATTCCGCCATTTACGAGTGGTTCTTTTATACTGGCACGGTTAGCTCCCGTGTTAGTACCCCTTTATTGGGGCAGGTTAGGTGTAACACCCCAATAATTCTCCCTTTTTCAAACCACTTACTTTAAATAAAATAGTGGAGAACCATTGACATGTTACCGCCACGTGTTAAAACGTTAAGGCTTTATCAAAGTATCGCAGCGGAAAAAACAAACTTAAGTATTTAAAATAACACAATTTAGAAAACGAATAAGTCAAAGCTTACAAATTGGAACCATATAAGGCCCTTATTTAAAACCAAACCAATATTAAAAATCCAAAACATAAATGAAATTGCAAAGCATAAATAATTTCAAAGAACGAATACACTCAATCACACCATCCCTTGACAATGCGATTGTCAAATCCCGAACTGCACATCATCAAGCTAACCTGTGCAATACTGCTCCCCAATAATACAAGTGTAATAATTGGATCATCACAGGGTCATTGAAAGGCGAAGGCCATGACCAAAAGAAAACACACACAAAAGCACGCAATCAGCAAAGCTGAGTACATACAAGCTACAACGTACCAAACCTAGCATGCTCAATTAATTAAAGTAAATAAACATACAATGTGAATTCAATAATCAAGACTCCACACTTAAACAATTCAATTGACTCAACATACTACTAACCAATTCCAAACACTTGACTCATCATATTCAATTTAATAAATTTAATTTAGTTTGGAGTAAGCAATAGACCAGGTTGTCCAATCCAGGTCCCAAATGACCATTTGAAATAAAAGTTTAGCGCGATGCAAGAATGGGCGCGACTTCATTCTCACAAAGTTAGTCTAGGATAATCAACATTACTAGCTCAATTAAATAATGTAGTTCAAAACTACATAACACATTGTACTCTGAAAATAACCTTTATCAACTCAACCTCGAATAATAATACAAACCTTTACTCAACTCTTTATCCCGTAAGTGTGCCATGCTCATTGTTCTATACCTAGCCTTGGACATGGGTAATTCGAATAAAACCAACAAGTATAAAAACTTGAATACTCCCAATAACTAGAAAACACCTTGAACCAGACCACATACGGGTCAATTCCCACTGTAGGGGACCATAGAAAAATAAATAATAAAGATTGTACCTCATTCTTAACTCATGATCATTATCTCATTACCAACATGCCAAGGACTAAGGTCTATAACGCCGAGCCTCAAACCCATAACAAAATAAATAATTCTCAACCTTTTGATCTCACACATTGATCAAATAACCATTCACAAATTAATTTATAATATCTCAATATTGGCACATGTTCCCAAATAACATAACAATTCGATTCATAATGTCTCAACTCTTAAAACACATACTAATAACCCAAATATAATCATATCTCAACCCAAAAATAATACTCTGCATTAATAATCCTAAAACCTCAATAACAATACTCCCTATAGCAATAACATTAAAAAAAACCCAGAAATATAACACAATCATTCAATATAACAATAGTAGCAAGACAATTAAATCAGATCATATCATAAAATTATATACGTCAATCATATATACATACACTCAAGCATATGAATATCCAATTATACAATAATAATATAAGGTAATAATTATACAAACAATTAATCCAATAATTCAACATGTTTGCATCCATAATTCCATACAAACATAATCAATTCACCAAAACATGTCTCATAAACATAAGCACATGAATTAATTAAATGTATAACCAAACAATTTTCATCCAAGTGTTCTCTCACTACACCAAAAACTAGATTAGAGATCGCAAAATATAGAACGGTTAACAAAGATAGGCGTTCTCTGCAACAATATAGAACGTATATTTGGAAAAGGCTTTCTATGAGTTAATGAATATAGAACGGCTCTTATAGCTGACCGTTCTTTATTAGTTTTTAGCAAAAATAATAAATTATTATTAACTTATGTTATGAGTTAATGAATATAGAACGGCTCTTATAGCTGACCGTTCTTTATTAGTTTTTAGCAAAAATAATAAATTATTATTAACTTATGTTAAACAATATACAACGGTGCACTTGACAACTGTTTTGTGTATATTTCATTTATTTTTCTATTATTTTATGATTATTTTTTTAGAAGGATTAGAACTTTACCCTTAAATTTAATCAACGACCACTGAAATTCTTCTTATTCGCTAATATCAATTTTACATCTTTGATTTCCAATCAAATTTTCATTTTATTTTTTTTTCACTCCGAAAATGAAATGCAATTATCGTCTTCTCAAATCCATCAAGCCTGCTACCTCCGCGTTGACGCGCCCAACAGTGCACCGCCTCGCCAACACTACACCTCCGCACCCACCACCATGACTACACCTACGCGTTCGTCACCGCGCCACCACTGCAATATCGAGGTAGGCTTTTGAATTTTCTTCTCCTTCTACTGTACCAATTTGATTAGAAAATTGTAGATTTATTTGAAGTATTTATTGAGTTGAATTGTAATAATGAATTAATGATAAATCAATCACAACATTCATCAAGTTACATTAATTTTATTATGTTTTTAGGTGGATTAAAGTTCTAATTTTAGGAAAATAATTCAATCGGCTTTTGTGAATGCAAAATTGCAGTAATTACAATCAAATTACACTTAAAATTTCAAAAAATTTAATTTATTTCGTACAAAATTGATATGACCTAGGTCAAATTTAAAGCCCTTGTTTGATTCATTTCTCGAATTTTCCGAGGCCAAACAAAAATGGCTATTACTGGACGGCTAGTTGTTTGTTGTCACAATTGAAATGAGTTCGTCCGATCCTTATCAATGTTGATGTAATGATGATATTAGCAATTTCTTAAACCATACTAGAACTTGATTTGATTATAGAGTAATTGGTGTTGCTAGAATTCGGAATATAATTAAATCTAATTTGACTGCATTTGCAGTTAATTTAAGTTCTTGATTGTAATTTTCGATTGGTAATTTTGTAGGTTAGGTTAATTGATACTGGTATTGGAATGACAAAAGAGGAGCTTGTTGATTGTTTGGGTACTATTGCACAGAGTGGCACTTTTATGTTTTTTAAAGCATTGAAGGTACTCGAAACCTTTTTTTGTGATATAGTTGTATGTTTTGAATTAAAGTAATCTGTGCATGAAATAATTAATAATTTACTGTACTTTTCATAAGCTTTATATCCTAAAGTTTTCTGTTTATGTGCAGGAAAATCAAGACCTTGGTGCTGACAATGGTTTAATTGGACAATTTGGTGTTGGATTTTATTCTGACTTTCTGGTTGCAGACAGGGTACTGAGATCATGCAAACTTTATTTTGTTGTTACTTTGATTATGGAGTTAGTGAACGAGACAAATTTTTAAACTAGAATTTGCTCCTCCCATCAGGTTGTTGTGTCTACAAAGAGCCCAAGGTCTGACAAGCAGTATATCTGGGAAGCAGCAGCTGACAGTAGCTCATATGTAATCAGGGAAGAAACTGACCCTGAAAAGATCCTGAAGTGTGGAACAGAAATCACGCTGTACCTAAGGGTATTTATGTTTTTACTTGCTGATTCCATATGTTGTTATGTACAATAATTTCTACTGGAGGTTAAAATGATATTCATGTTTGTGGTGACTTTGATGTGTGTGCTGTGTTCATTAGTTTCTATGATTTCTGCAATCTGTATATTGGCTAGATAAATCATTTTTTTCTTTTTGAGAACAAAAGTGGTGATATTATTAATCGAAGAGAATTATGTTATATCTAACTTGGTTTTACTTGATTTTGGCGGGTATCTAGAACTATGAGTTAATATTTTGTCCCATGTAATTTTGGTGTAAAAATAGCTCAAAAATATGTGAAAGAATTAATTGAGTGGAGAACTATGTCAGATTTGTGGAGATGAAATAAAATCTGATGGACATAGTGAACCATTTGTTGCTTGTAAAGTTACAATGAGTGTGCATTCCTACTGTGTTGAGCTTGCTACGAGCATGAATGAGGCAAAGTGAATCAAAGGTAGCTAATTTTGCCTTTTCAATGGTTGTGTTTCATAATTCATTTTACTAGATATGATTTCTGGTATTGTCTTTTTGTTATGTTATTGCGAATTTTAGTATCATGCTCTTTAATTTTGTATGAATGTGTAATTCATTCTCTAAGTGATTTCTCCCTTGGGTTTTTGCATTTTTTCCACATTGTCTTTCATATAACTGTGCTTTTGCTTTTAAATTACAGAACATAGAATTTTGTAGTAGAACTTTATTTTATGTTGGAATTATTTTTATTCAAATAAATGTTCACTTATATCTTATGTTTGTTTTGTAAATTTACAACGATCAAAGAAAGGGGGAATGCCGAGAAGAGAAGAAATAAGAACGATTGATTGTAAATATTTTTTGTTTAATTTGTACCTCTTGTTATGTTTTATCTTCATGCTATATTTATTGTAATTTTTTATTTTTATTTTTAGTATATTCAATTTTTACGGGTTATTGGCTTGCCAAGTCAGGGGGCGAGGATTAGCAGGAACAAGCTGCAAATGCAGCAATGTGGCGCTCTATTTGGAGTGTTCGTGGCCCTCCCAAGCTACAACATTTTCTTTGGAGTGCGGTTAAAGGGAACTTGGCTGTAAAAGATAGATTGGCTTACAGACATATCACACACGATGCTTCCTGTCAGGTGTGTGGGGTGGAAAGGGAGACTATTTTTCATGCTCTGTTGGAGTGCAATGCTGTAAGTCATATTTGGGCGGTTAGTGAGTATAAGGACAGCTTGGTGGGTGCTCCTAACTCTTCTTTCTCTGAGTTTTGGGTTTGGTTAAACAGTAAGTTTTATAGGAGATGCTGTAAGGACATTTGCTACTCTAATGTGGGCTGGTTGGAGGTGTCGAAACTTAGCAATTTTTGAGAATGAGCATCCTAGCTTTGTGATGGTTGTTGTTGGGTTTCTCAGGATGGTTTTTGACTATAATTCTTACGCCCAGAAGGTTTTTATAGCTGCTGCTGGGGTTACTACTGCTCTCAGGTCTGATGGATGGAAATGCCCTCCCATGGGCTGCATCAAGGTTAATACAGATTCCTATATTCCTGCTGGGGGTAAGGCTAGCTTAGGGGTGGTGTTTAGGGACGTTATAGGTGCTGTCTTTGCTGCTGCTACGCGAAAAGCTCACACAAAGGTGCCATAACATGCTGAAGCTCTTGCCATCATATGTGACCTGCAACTTGCTAGGAGTTTAGGATACTCTCGACTTTGGGTGGAATCGGATGCTATAAATATGGTTCAAGCTGCGCAATTTGATGATGGTGGTTTGGCGCCTATCTACATTATCTTTGATGATATTAGGAATGATAGTTTGCCCTTTGACATATGTACGTTTTCTCATGTTAAGCGTAATTTCAATATGGTAGGCCACCTAGTGTCGAGTTGGGATACCGGAAACAATGTTGAGTATGTACGTTTGGGTTCCTTTCCTCAAAGCTTAAGTACTTTGGCGGAAATGGATCTTCATTAATAAAATGGGCTGCTATTGTGTTTAAAAAAAAAAAAAAAAATTTATCTTAAATTTCAAATTTAATACTACTGTAATTCGTTTTTAAATTTGTTTCCTAATTATTATAGCAAGAAATTAAAATACGGTATTTCTGTATAATACCATATTTTAGTTTTTTATTTTTTATTTTTAAAATGAGGATTAGAGAACTGTTATCTAACTTGACCGTTCTCTTTAGTAATGCTATATAGAACGGTCAAGTAGACTAACCGTTCTTTATTCCTTCTTTATTTTCTGGTTTTAGTTAAGGAATAAAGAACTGTTGTGTGTGATGACCGTTCTCTATAGTTGAGTTAATAGAACGCCTCCATGAACCGTTCTATATACTTTATACATCGCTTAGCAGAAGAACGGTCCTGAGGCGTTCTATAAAGCCTATTTTAACCGTTCTATAAAGCCTTTTTTGTAGTAGTGTCTAATCATGAAATTAAGTTCTTTCCTTTTGGTACCTAAACATGATACTACTTATAACGAAGTAGACATGTACGTACTTCATACAAACAATCCTTTTGAGCCACTTTTAATCACTTAAAATTCTCCTAGGGAATAATCACTTCCTAGAAAACAACCAACAATTAATATTACTATCCCAAGTAATTTCCAACAATATAATATGATGAAAAACTTATTAAAATAAATAAAACATATTTATATGCTTAATTAACTTTAAACATAATTAATTTTATTAATCAAAATCAAGGATAAAATTTTAAGCATAAAAAACTTCGTTAAAAATGAAAAACTGCCCGAAAATCATATTTAGAGGCAGAATTTGGCCACAATAGGGTGGTACTCACTACCATAGGTAGTGAGTCTTTCTTAAAACATCATTTCTACATGGAAAACACTACTTTTTTGTCAAAATCGGATGAGTTCAGAACCTAACCGGGATTAAAACGGGATTAATATTAACGAACCGAAATCTAAACATTAAAACACGAATTTACGTGTTCAAAATAATCTGGAAACTAATTAGTAATATAATCACCAAAATTTCAAAACATCATTACTATAAAAGCCCTAAATCAATTGTTCATAAAAACCCTAAAATCATGATTTTCAATAAATTGAAACCCTAGGTTTATAATTCATAAAATATGAAATTTATAACATAAATATAATCTGAAATTTATAATCTTTATACCATTAAAATATAATTTAATACTAAAAATATAATCTTTATACTAAAATCAAAACCCAAAACAATTAAAATAACATTAAGCAAAATAATGAAACAAAGGAGGATGAAAATAAGACTAACCTTTTTGTGTGGGAAATTTTGGGGATTTATGGGGTATTTATAGGAGAGAGAGTGGTGTAGGGTTAGTTTTAAGATTGGGCCTCATAAAATTAATGGGCCAATTAAGAAAAGAAAGTGGGTTTGGTTTGTTTGCTGGATATAAATTAGTGAAGAAAGGTTCATAAAAAGTTCTTTGTAATAAAATCGTTCATCAAACCCAAAAATAATTTGAAACTTTTGAAATTAAATCCGAAAAAAATACAAATAAATATTATGAATAAAATATAATTTCATTAATAATATATTTAAAAATACGGGGGATTACATTAGGGGGGAAACCCGTTCGATGCGTAATCAAAACTAAATAAATTATTTAGTTACTTAGTTGAGAAGTTTTGTTGAATGTTGTATGCTTGAAAAACAGGTGCAACAAGGTAAGTTGTGTGTTAATAGGTAAATGCATGTTAGTGCGTTTAATTACGCTTATGTACTCAGCTTTGCTGTTTATGTGTTTGTGTGTTTGTTGGCCTTGTCTTTACCTTGGCCCTATGATGACCCATTTTTAATGGAGAGTAGTGGAAACAAGTAGAGAGAAGCTTTTCAGGTGATGAACATATTCATGATGGGCATGAGTGAAGAGCGAATCATGCTAGTTTCCTTAAGTATATGATTTGTTATTGCTTCTATTTATCTTATCTTATGATATTTCTATTGCGAGACTAACGTAAAGGTTTCAAATTGAATTGGTTTGTTAAGGGCCTACAATGGTTCCAAGTTGTAGATTTGACTTTGTTTTACTTTGGTTTGACTTTATTTTCGCGAGTTGACTTGTTTTAAAATATTTTAAAGGAGAGTCTTCCGCTGTGTGTCTTTGATAGTAGCCTTAGTCGTTTTCACGGTGGCGGTAATATCTTAGATATTCTATTTAAAGTTTTAAACAGGGCAAAACAGGTATTTTAAAAGAAAGGAATTTTTAGGGTGTTACAAAATAGAACAGCCTCAAGAAGAAAAACCCTTAATATTGAGAAAAATCAAGTTTATAACCAAAATTTAAGTTGTTTTATCTAGGTCTATATTTGTCATTTTTCAATTAAAAAGTGTGGGTACTTTTGTCATTTTCTAGTAAACATTTGACATCCATTATTATTTGTAATTGACCACAGTTAACCATCATAACTGACAACACCATACCATCTTCCTTCTTCAATCCACAACTTAAAAACCCATTATTTTTATCTCCTTTCTGAAGACCTACCACGAGTTTCAATGGTAGAAAATGGAAATATCATAACTTTAGAGGGTGTTTGTTTAGAGGGATAAAAGAGGGGGGATAAGATAAAAGAGGAGGGATTTAAAAAGTCTTTTGTTTATTTAGAAGGATGGGGATTATGAGGGGGTTTAAAATGGGGATAAAAAATGGAGTTATCCCTCTAAATTAATAACTAAAGATGGTGGTATAAGGGATGGGGATTAAATTTAAGGAGTAAAAGACATTTCTACCCTTAATGAATGAAAAAGAAGAAGAGAGTGAAAAAGGATAGTAAGAGCACTCTCACTCATGGGCATTTTTTTTGCCCATGAGGAGATTTTAATGAAAATAATGAAATTTTGACTTCCCACTCATGAGCATTAGAAAAAATGTCCATGGGGAAATCCTTAAATGCCCATAGCAATGGCAAAAATTAATTGTTACAGTAGTGTGGGCCATGGTACCAAATCAGCAAAAAAAATAAAAGAAAAAAAATAAATAATGTGATGATAGTAATACTTTAGGAGAGAGAAAAAATAGGAGAGAGAGTGGTGTGGGTTTTTTCTTAGCCCATGAATGTGTGAGAAGTTGTAGAAAAAAAATGCCCATAAGAAAAAGTGGAAAAGAGGAGTGAGAAAGTGGGTAGAGAGATAATGACATTTTTTTTATTTGCCCATGAATGAGAGTGGTCTAAGAGCACTCTCATTCATGGGCAAATAAATGTCCATGAGGAGAATTTAATGGTAAAAATGCTAAAAATGTTATCCCACTCATGAGCAAAAAAAAAATGCCCATGAGGAGATTACCAAATGCCCATAGGAATGGCAAAAATAAATTGCTACAGTACCTATGGGCCCATGAGTGTTTGTGAGAGAAAATATAGGAGAGATGGTGGTGTGGTTTTTTTTTTTTTTGTTTAGCCCATGAGTGTGGGAAGAGTTCTTAAATAAAATGCCCATAAGAAAAAATGGAAAAGAGGAGTGAGAAAGTTAGTAGAGAGAGAGTGGCATTTTTATTTTTTGCCCATGAGTGAGAGTAGTCTAAGGGTAATTGTGTATTTTTATTAGTTATTCCAATCTAATCCCAACCCAATCCAAACAATGGAATACACTATTTTTATCCTTATCCCATCTATTAATTTCACCTTCTTATCCCACTTAATCCCATCCCTCCTACCAAACACCCCGTCAATGGTAGAGGTATATCATAGCTCAATTTTAAGCTTTCAATGGAGAAATCAATGGAGGAGAGAAAGCTCAATCACTTACCCTTTAGGTTCACCATGCCCTAAATTAAAAGACTCCCTTTTTTTTTTAATGTTTTTGTTTAATTTGACAGCGAAACCGCCATTAATGTCATGTCGATGTTGGTGATAATGTCGGTGTCGGTGTCAGTGTTGTGGTTGGTTTACAAAAAGAAGATGAAGATGGTGATTAAATTTCGGTTGTGGATTGAGGGAGGATGGAGATGAAAGAGGAAGATGGTGATGGTGGTTTTTGGTTTGATTTGAAGGCGAGAAGTAATGATTTGAAGAAGAATTGCCATTGTTGAGTTTCTCAATTTTTTTCCTCTTCACTGTTCTAAAAGCAAAAAGGACGTTGCTTACTAAAGGAACACTGAACCATGTGGACCTACATCTATTTACTTAGCTTTATGAAAGTTTATTATATTTAGGACCTGTTCTATCAACTTTTCAGTTCAGTTTAGTTCAATTCCTAATTTCCTTCTCTCATAAACAATTCAGTTTAGTTTAGCTCACTTCAGTAAAATTAGAACAGGCCCTTAATTCTCCTTCTCTTGGGATATCTTTGGTTTGTTTATCTAGGAGACTAATGGGGGTTTCCTCCTTAATATCAACTTTACTTGCACTAGTAGATTTTAGCTTGGTTATTTATTTTTAATTGTGATTATTACGAAACGGATAGATTATTATATACGAGTATTGTCTGAATTTATCTAAACTTATATTGGTTCTCCATATTATTTTGTTTTAACTTATATTTTCTGAATTTAATTAAAATAATATAGAAATGTCTTATTTTATCTGCACGTGATTTATCTAAAATTATTTTGTTTACAAATGTATTTTCTCAAATTAATTTGTATGTACTTATGTCTGAAGTTCTGAACTTATATTCGTACAATGAAATAAGTTAAAATAAAATGAAGCAAATTAACATGCCTTAAATTAGGTCTTCTTATCAAAAAAAAAAAAAAAAAAAAAAAAAAAGGAGGAGGACATGTTAGGCTCAACTCTCTTCACCTTAAAACCACAATATTAATACAATAAAAATGATTTAAATTCAATAAAATTACCCCTAAAATTAAATCCAACAAAGATAAGTTAAATTTTGTAAAAAGACAGTTATTCGTAATTTCAACTTAATCAGGTATAGATTAATTGTTGAATTATATGTGAGATGCGCAATGAGATGTGATTAGCTTTTTATTTGATGTGTGAATAATTATTGTTGAAGTTAGTAAACATGCTTAGTATATAATCATATTATTGTGCACAAAAAGTTTTTGAAACAATGAGTTGTATGATGAACACTTACCTATCATATATATACACAATTTAAGAAATTACCCCGCCCACCACCGCCAAACCGGGACCCATCCCCATCTCACTGGGGTGGGGATGAGGCGGGTCTCTTACTTGACCCGCCAAACCCGCCTCACCGACATCCCTAAAATATACTAAGGCCCCTTTTTTTTTTGAGATTCTGGACAAAGCAGAGCAAAGCACGTACATTTTAGCATAATATAGCACAACAGGCTGAACATAGCAGATTTTAGTATAGCAGAGTAAAGCTTCCAACACTCTATAGAGTAGAGCAGAGCAGATTTCAGCAGAGCAAAGTAGAACATAATATATTTTAGTATAGTAGAGTAGAACAGGGCAGAACAGAACAACTCAAAAGAATAGGTCAGCCTAAAATAAAATTGAGTAGAACAAAAAAAAGAATGAAAGGTATATCCCTTTATGGCATAATCTAAATTTCATGAAAGTGGAAGCTGTCCGATTGAACAAAGACGCAAAAGTAGCCAAGTTAACAAACTCAACCCTCTCACGTATTTAAACCCACACCTTCACTTTCAATACCCCCAACAATGGCGCAATTCTTCAGAGAAATCCAACTCCCTCAACAAAAACACTACAACAACAACTCAATCCATTTCCCTCTAATTTTAACTCCAACTTTCAATTCCTCCTTTATCAACGCCATTAAATCCCACAAAAAATGGCTCGATTCCCGCCTTCATTCTGCCGGCGCTATCCTATTCCGTGATTTTCCGGTATCAACCCCCGCCGACTTCAACGATGTCGTTGAGGCTTTTGGGTATGAGGAATTCCCCTATGTCGGTGGCGCTGCTCCTCGGAGTAGCGTCGTTGGCCGTGTTTTTACCGCTAATGAATCTCCCCCTGATCAGAAAATCCCTTTTCATCATGAAATGGCTCAGGTAGTTTGTTTGATTTAATATAACACAATTTAATTGCTCGGGGTTTTTTTTATTATACACCCAGGTGTACCATGTACCTTTACAGTATCGGGTTAAGCATGTACCGTGTCCGTAGTAATTAACTAATTAAGTAATTAAGAATGTATAATTAATACCTATGGAATTTTGATTGTGTTATTGTCTGTTTTTATCAAATTTGGTCAGCTAATTACTTTATCTTTGTTGATGTTTGTAATGATTGACATTCTCTGTTATTCTGTGACTCACTGACTCTGTATAGTTCTGAAGGTTTGACTTTTTTAGTCAATTCTAGTCAAAATTATTTGCTTCATTAAATTCAGACTTTGTGATTGTCATTTGGAGTTAATATGATCAGTAATTATGCTAGTTATAATTCTGTCATTAAAAATTCATATGTATGTAATTTTGTATGGTCACTTGGTAGTTTAATTATTGGGGGTTGCTTGCAGTATGTAATGTTGGAATATGTTACCAGGTTCCTGAGTTTCCGTCAAAATTGTTTTTCTATTGTGAAGTAGAGCCGAAGACTGGAGGAGAAACTCCTATTGTTCTTAGCCATATCATATATGAAAGGATGAAAGAAAGACACCCGGAACTTGTTCAGGAACTCGAAGAGCATGGACTGATGTATATTCGGGTGTTGGGTGAAGGGGACAATCCCGCGTCCCCTATTGGTCGTGGGTGGAAATCTACATTCTTGACTGATGATAAGAGTGTTGCTGAGAAAAGGTTTGTGGCTTATTTGATCTTGTAGATAATACATTGCTCATTGTGATTTGTGATAGTCCATAACTCCATAGTTATGTTACTCTGGCTTTCTTTTTTCTTTTTCTTTATAATGTTCAGCATTTTAATAAATGGATGACAAGAAAGCTAGATTGAGCTTATCTTAAAAATTGTCCATCCATAAAGTACAGGATTTCGTGATTGAGGGAACTATGTTACTTGCCTACTTGGATTAAACTTGTTACCTTCAATGTGTGTCACTTGAACATGTACTCGTTTTTTACACAAGTACCCGAGTGGCTGAGTCTGAATTACATTCTGTGGTAACAGCATTAGCTTGATTTTTGCCATCGCCTACAGTCCTACACAACCCAACATGGGACTATAGGACATGGGAGTTATTACATTAGTAACTTAAAATACCTTCATACATTTTTTTGTCTTAAGTAATGACCTTAAGAATACTTGTTTTTCAGCTTTTGAACTGTAGTTTTATTACAATGCTCATATTTACCATGGAATATTTGAATAATATATGGGCAACTGATCAATAGAGTTTGAGGGAGTTCATTAAGTACTTGATAATCTCTTTAAAAGTTTAAAGTGATTTTCAATTTTGTTGAAACTGAAGTTGCAATTGAAACCTTGAAAAATTCATAAACAGATTCTGATTGTCTAAGGCTGACATTGGATCTTATAACCACAAGCTCATAAGTAACCTATTCTGACGTCAGATATTGATAATGCTTCAGAAATATTAAATGAGAGCATAGGAGCATCAAGTGCAGGTTATTTGTGAAGATTGAATAGACTATCTATTACTTTGTGTTGCTCAATATTTGCCTGAATGTTTTGTTTGTGATACTGTACGTTTGGCCTGTTGCTCAATGTTTTGTTTCTGATTAGTTATCTGGCCATTTGGCAAAGATATTAAACCACTGGCCTGTTAACCTGATGCCACAATATAACTCTTCCTGGATGCTGCTTCCTGCAACTAAAGTAGATGTCAATTGTATTAATACCCTTTTGCTTGTTTGACAAAGTCGTGGAATTGTATGCCACCCAGTACATAACCTTTTGGTCTAATTAGTGTGCTTTGTAATGAACTAATTTCCACATAAAATTCCTTGGGGATTCATGACTCGTACTTGTGACGAGGTGTTTGGGGGGGGGGGGGAGTTTTTTTCCTGTTCAATTGTGCTTAAACTTGGTAACCTTTGTATAATTAGAGGATGTTCTGTATGAGCCTATATCAGCTGGTTGTGCAAGGGGTCAGCCTAGGCCCTTGATCACATATGCTCGAAGGAAGCCGAAGAAGAATTCTCCAGCAACTTGATGCTGAGTTGGAATTCTGTTATGAGTTTGTTATGGGGTTTAGGGTAATGTGGTAATTTTGGGAAATAAGTTTGTTATTCCTCTTAGCTGTAGAAGATGCTAGTAATTGATTACACATATATATAGCAGTTTTGTAATAGAGAAATTATGTTGAATATTGAATAGAGTGGAGTTTGTTGGAGAGAATCCTTCCTCTCGAAAGAAGGAGAGTTGTATTGGATAATTACTTAGATTAACAATACATCATATCAATTTGAGCTTCCTAATTCTCTGTGTGTGCTGTTACTGATGTGATTCCTAGCAAATTGGTATCAGAGCAACCGGAGTGTAGATGGCTCGCCTTACCCACGGTCAACGTTTGGATCTACTGGAGCAGGAGATCGTCCGGGACGAGTTGCTGAGGAGATCGCAACTGCTCTAGCAGCATTCAAGACCGATCTTACGGCTCAGCTCGCTGCTGGTTCGGAGAGGAATCGGTCGGAGAATCGCGCGTCAGGGGTGAATGGAACCACTTATCAGTGGGATAATACCTTCGCCGGTTCGCAGCCACGATTGGAGATGAGTGGTGGTGGTTTCCATGGAGTCAAATTGGAAGGTAAGGAAGCTTGACTTACCCATTTTTGACGGGACTAACCCAGACGGTTGGATTGAGCGATTTTTCCACTTTTATCGGCTTGGTGAGGAGGATCAACTGGAGGCGGCGGTGGTGGCCCCGGACGGCGATGCCTTGCTCTGGTATCAATGGGAACATCGGCGCCACCCATTGCTTACTTGGGAATCATTAAAGAAGCTGATTATCAGGCGTTTCCGTACCACGGCGACCGGAACGCTGCACGAACAGTGGTTGGCCCACCAGCAGACCGATATGGTGGCCGATTACCGGCGACGCTTCATTGAGTTGCTGGCACCTCTGGAAGGAGTACCTGAAGAAATCGCAAAAGGGCAATATATAAATGGGTTAGAAGAGAAGATTCGAGTTGAGGTGCGGATCCTGGATCCGGTCACCTTGGATCAAGCCATGGAGTTATCCATGCGGGTCGAAGAGAAACTACGGGTCAGCCCAAGGCCCAAATCTGGAGGAGCCCTGCCCAATTGGAAAACACCCTACCCAACCCAACGTTTTAATCCATCCTCTACCACCCAAAACACGAACCCAAACCTAAATACAATCCCACACCCAAACACAACCCTGAACCAGAACCCTTCTACCCAATCTCAGCCAAATCGACTCACCTACAACCACAACACCACCGGAGGAATAAGGCGACTGTCGGAAAAGAAGGTTCAATAGAAGCGCGAGCAGGGGTTATGTTTCCGGTGCGATGAGAAGTGGAATTTGAACCACCGTTGCCGACGCCGGGAATTAAGTGTGTTCCTCACGGTTGATGACGACGAGGATGATGGAGGCGATTCCGGTGAGTTCGCTGCTGTTGAATTTTCAGCCCTACTTCCCTTACTTCCTCTCTTCCTTCTGACCCACAACCGGGGGTCTCTCTATGCTCGGTTATGGGTATCACCAGCCCGAAAACTATGCGGTTGGTGGGCACCATCAACGGGGGCAAGGTGGTTGTGATGGTGGACCCGGGGGCGACGCATAATTTTATCTCGGCCTTGGCAGCGCGACATCTACAGGTGCCACTCCCTGACTCGAAGAATTTTGGGGTCACTTTGGGGACTGGTGAGACCGTTCAGGGAGAGGGAATAAGCAGAGGTGTGTTGTTAGAGCTTCAGGGGGTCTCCATTGTTGAAGACTTCCTTATCCTACCACTGGGTAACTCTGATGTTATACTAGGTATACAATGGCTTGAGAAGTTGGGCATTATTGCTTCAAATTGGAAGAATCAAACTCTGAAATTCCAGGTTGGGGGTGAAATGGTGACCTTAAAAGGAGATCCACAACTAGAGAGAACTTGTATTTCTCAGGCAATGGTTAAAACCTTGCAGCGAGAAGGACAGGGTGTGCTATTGGAATTCAACCAGCTGGAGAATCAACCTGGAGAATCAACCTGAGTATGACACTCATGTTCCTTCCTTCCTCAACCCCCTCACAGATGAGTTTCAGCGGGTGTTCAATATGCCTAATGGACTGCCTCCCATCCGAGAGCATGCCATAACCTTGAAGTCTGTGAGTGATCCTATTAGTGTGCGCCCTTATAGGTACCCACAGTACCAGAAAGATGAAATTGAAAGGCTGATACAAGACATGCTCAAGGCAGGGATAATACAACCCTTTTCTAGTGCCTACTCTAGCCCGGTTCTTCTTGTTAAAAAGGACGGCTCGTGGCGGTTTTGTGTCGATTATAGGGCACTTAACAAAGAAACAGTCCCTGATAAATTCCCTATTCCGGTGATCGATGAACTACTTGATGAACTCCACGGTGCTAGGGTGTTCACTAAATTGGACCTCAAGTCCGGCTACCATCAGATTAGGGTCAAGAACGAGGATGTGCCCAAGACTGCGTTTCGCACCCACGAGGTCATTACGAGTTTCTCGTAATGCCCTTCGGCCTTACAAATGCTCCAGCGACTTTTCAGTCCTTAATGAACGAGGTGTTTAGGCCCTTTCTTCGGAAATTCGTTTTGGTGTTCTTTGACGATATACTCGTCTATAGTCAATCCATGGAGGAGCACTACTCACATTTGCAGCAAGTGTTGCAAACCTTGGCCTCTCCCAGCCTTTATGCCAATATGAAGAAGTGTGAAATTGGGAAAGAGAGGGTGGCATATCTCGGCCATGTCATTTCAGCTGTGGGAATGGAGGTTGATGCCTCAAAAATTAATGCCATGGTTAATTGGCCTGTACCGATGACTCTTAAGGACCTACGAGGGTTCTTAGGCCTTATGGGCTATTATAGAAAATTTATCCAAGGTTATGCTGAGATAGCAAGATCCCTAACTGACCAGCTACCTAAAGAATGTTCGGGGTGGACTGTTGAAGCTACACAGGCCTTCGAAGCTCTGAAATTAGCTATGACCAGAGCACCTATACTGGCCATGCCTAATTTCTCATTGCCCTTTATCATTGAAACTGATGCCTCATGCTTCGGGTTAGGGGCAGTCTTGCTACAAGGAATTCATCCCATAGCTTATTTCAGCAAAGTCTTGGGTATACGGGCTCGTGCAAAGCCAATTTATGAGAAGGAGCTAATGGCAATCGTGTTTGCTATAGAGAAGTGGAGGCACTACTTATTAGGCAGACAATTCATAGTGCGCATTGACCAAAAGAGTTTGAGGTTCTTGCTGGAACAAAGAGAAGTGGGGACATGCTTATCAAAAATGGGTGAGCAAGCTACTTGGTTACACTTTTGATATACACTACAAGCCGGGCCCTACCAACAAGGTAGCCGACGCTCTGTCAAGGCAACAAAATCCTGAGGTGGAGTGTGCCACTCTGGTAAACGCTTGTGGAGTGAGTTGGGAGTATGTCAAGTCATACATTGACAAAGATATGGGGCTGCAGAAGCTGACTTCTCAGAAAGGGGATTCAGGCCCTAAATGGTTTTCTGTTGAAAATGGGGTGCTTAGGTACAAGGGCAGGATAGTTATTCCTAACAACTCTGAGCTCACAGCTTGGTTACTTAAGGAATATCATGACTCACCAGTGGGAGGGCATGCTGGAGACTTGAAAACTTATCAACGTTTGGCAGCCGAGTGGTATTGGACAGGCATGAGGAGAGATGTTGCAGGTTATGTCAAGCAGTGTCGTGTTTGTCAGCAGAACAAGACATCAACTCTCTCTCCCTTGGGGTTGCTTCAACCTTTGCCTATTCTGGATAAGGTGTGGGAAGACATATCTATGGATTTTGTGGAAGGTTTACCTAAATTCGGGGGGTGGGATTCAATCCTAGTAGTGGTTGATCGCCTCACAAAGTATGGCCACTTCATACCCTTGAAACATCCTTTCACAGCTCAAGGGGTAGTTCATTGCTTCATGAGGGAGGTTGTATGACTCCATGGTATTCCCTCTTCTATTGTCTCAGATCGGGACAAGGTGTTTCTGATCGTGTTCTGGTCTGTATTATTCAAGCTTCAGCGCACTCAATTGCGGAGAAGTACAGCATATCACCCCGAGACAGATGGTCAGACTGAGGTTCTTAACAAGGGAGTAGAGTCTTACCTTCGTTGCTTTGTTAATGGGAAACCTAAGTGCTGGGATTCCTGGCTGCCATGGGCAGAATATTGGTATAATACGGCATTCCATACAGCCACACATTGTACACCTTTCAAGGCATTGTATGGGAGGGATCCTCCACATTTAGTGCGCTTCACCCCTGGTAGCACTTCTGTCTCATCCATTGAAGACCAGCTGTTGGAAAGAGATGCCATCTTGGATGAACTGAAATTTCACTTGGTTCAAGCTCAATGTTATATGAAGCAGTATGAGGATAAGAGTAGAAGAGAGGGTGATTTTCAGGTGGGAGATATGGTGTATTTGAAATTACAGCCATATAGACAACAATCTTTGGCAAAGAGGAAGAATGAAAAGCTGTCCCCTAGGTTCTATGGTCCTTACACTGTGTTGCAAAGGGTAGGGACAGTGGCTTACAGGCTACAACTACCTGATTCTGCCAGAATCCACCCTGTTTTTCACATATCCCAGCTGAAAAGAGCCATTGGAACAGGACACTTACTCTCACAGCTTCCTTCTCAGCTTACTTCAGACTTGGTTCTTGATGTGGAGCCAGAGGCAGTGCTTGGAGTGAGAACTTCGCAGCAAGCTACAGAGGTTTTAATCAAGTGGAAAGGGTTGCAAGAGTTTGAGTCCACCTGGGAGCAATTCACTGAGATCGATGACAGATTTCCCTCTTTCCACCTTGAGGACAAGGTGCAGGTTTGGGAAGGGGGTATTGCAAGGGGTCAGCCTAGGCCCTTGATCACATATGCTCGAAGGAAGCCCAAGAAGAATTCTCCAGCAACTTGATGCTGAGTTGGAATTCTGTTATGAGTTTGTTATAAGGTTTAGGGTAATGTGGTAATTTTGGGAAATAAGTTTGTTTTTCCTCTTAGCTGTAGAAGATGCTAGTAACTGATTACACATATATATAGCAGTTTTGCAATAGAGAAATTATGCTGAATATTGAATAGAGTGGAGTTTGTTGGAGAGAATCCTTCCTCTCAAAAGAAGGAGAGTTGTATTGGCTAATTACTTAGATTAACAATACATCATATCAATTTGAGCTTCCTAATTCTCTGTGTGTGCTTGTGTGTACTCTGTTTCTGATCTGATTCCTAGCATTGTCTTTGAAACTGACATCGTATGGTCCTTTCCTCAGGGCGGCTAAGTTAGGAATGAAGCTGGAATGGTTGGAGGATGGAGTCAAAACAATAATGGGCCCTATCCCTGCTATTAAATACGATGAAAGTAGGCAACGTAAGGTCTGGTTCAACAGCATGGTAGCTGCTTATACAGGTTGGGAAGATGATCGAAATGATCCTGTCAAGGCAGTTACCTTTGGTGATGGAAGACCATTGCCTGCTGACGTTGTATATGACTGCCTTAAAATTCTTGAAGAGGAAAGTGTTGCTATACCATGGAAGAAGGGAGACGTCCTTCTAATTGATAACTGGGCTGTACTTCATTCTCGTAGATCTTTTGCTCCACCACGCCGTGTGTTAGCTTCTCTTTGCAAGTAGGCAGTAAGTTTCTGGCTTGTTTACTGCTTTGCATCTGAAAAACATATTTTTCCACTTATGCTGCAAATAATTTATGTATAAACTGCTATTAGTTAGATGGAATCACAAAGCAAGAGAATGTGTATATATTTGAAAATAATGCTGCAATGCTTTCACTAGTGTAGCGCAGGATAGTATGTGGGAAATATAGTGCACTTATATCCCGAACATCTTCTTTGGCTTTGTCGATTATTTGCAATGTGCATGTAACTTTTTGTCTGGTGCAAATTTGTGGTTATTGTAGGATGCTGCTAACTTGCTTAGTTGCTCTCATATTATTCTTCTCGATACCTGTCTATAGTAAATAGCAATAATATGTTGATAAATTTAGGATTTAAGAATTTTGAATCTACGATATGACACCTTCAGATTTAATTGTTGCTAACTTGCTTCCGCATAGCGCACAGAAACGAACATCTGGTGCACTTCAGAAACTACTTGATTTAGATTATCGGTAGCTGACAAGGAGAGCTTGCGGAACTTGAGGATATTTGATAATTGATACAGAATGTTGCCTAATATGTTTAACCCTTTCTGAAATAAAAGAGGGTGAAATACTTCTGTTGTCCTTTTATAAAGGTTAAATCCAAACTTGTAAAGTTGTGAAAAAACAAAGATTTAACACCAGACCTGCATTCGGTCCAGTTTAAGCTCTAAGGCTCGGTTCTTTTACCTTTCCTGGAAACAAATTCAGAACCAATACGTTCATATCCAAGTACGATTCACAACCAAATATGTTCGGACAAAATTAGTCCAAATAAAGCCTAATAAGTTCAGACGAAGGGTACTCCGGTGAAAACTGAAAAGATCAAAACCTTAAACACAACACATTTTAAAAACATGGAAATTGACTTGTATGTGCAGGCAGTTAGGCCATCGTAAAGAAACAATCTTCACTTCACAATTAGTCCAAATATAGCCTAGATTCACAATTTGGCAAAACGTACAAAGAATAGCACCAGGGAACAATCAAACGGCTAAATAGAGAAGCATAATCTTAGTAATAGCTGTTTTTCTATGTTATCTACTGTACAACATAAAAGTATTAAAACACTGGTGCCCTTTAATCTATAAAACTTAGGCCTGATAGGTACATGCCTTACTGTAAGGACAGAACAAAATATTTGTATATACAGAACACGGTATATGACCTGACTAATACATCTGAGACATTCTATTACAGCTATGAATGTTCAATAAACTGAACATATCTTACAGATTTTGGGAGAACGCAAAAATTGAAGCCAAATGGATAAGTGGAATCACTAATTCACAACCATTACCCTCTGCTACTGTACACAGATACAAGCAAAAAAATATACTTTGAACATTTAAGAACTAAGATTTTGAGATTCAATATCAAAATGCAGTGATTGACACACCAGTCCCTCTCTCATCGTCCTTGAACAAGGCCACTGAATACTTGGCTATTCCCAGCAAGTGTTGCTTCCCATTCCACAGAAGAAAGAAGGATTTGTGAAAGAGCTATTACAATTTGCTTCATGTCTGGTCGCAAGATGGGATCATCATCAACACATTGCTTCGCCAACATGGCCACCTGCGCAGATACAATAATTTAACAAAAGAGGAATGTAAATTGCTTATTTTACTACATAGAAACTGTAAGAATGATTTTTTTTTTTTTTTTTAATGTCTATCTACCCGTAAAAAAAAAAAAAAAAAAAAAAAAAAAAAGTTGATAATGTTACAGCTCTTTCATCCCATTTTAAAGAGCTTAGAGTTAATTTGCTTTAACCCTGATACAAAATTTCAGTTTGGTTTGGCTTGGCTTAGGTGTTGACTGTATTAGGATACTTTATAACAGCTCGTGTCACACAATGCATTTGGAGGATGTGTAAAAAATGGGCTCTTTTCATAAGTTGTTTTGCTATGTTCAGTTAGAAATCATGAGCATCAGTATCTCACCTTATATACACAGTCATGTGGATACAAATCCATCAGATTGGTATCAATATAGTCCCTCAAGTTTGACATGCCCATTGAATCAGGCACATGCCTCAGTACGGCCAACATCTGCATTTTAGCACAATTTAGCAATAATCAGTTCACATGGTACAGGGTAAAGAGTCTCAAGACAAAATGGATATATTCTCCTCTTTTCCAGGAGTATATTAATTAATTGTACTTACGATCGAAACAAGTGATCGCCTTTCTGGACCTTTAGGCGTGCTTTCAGTTCTTATTACAGCTTCCTTCCCAGATATTAACTCAAAAAGAACCACACCAAAAGCAAAAACATCACTTTTGGTTGTGGCAAGGCCATTACTCAAGTACCTATATAAAATTGAGATCAATAACCAAACTATCCTTTAAATAATCGATATGCAACCTTAAAGAGGGGTATGTGTACTCACTCAGGAGCTAAGTAACCATAAGTTCCAACTACTCTTGTTGCCGAAGCTTCTATATCACCTGCTGTACCAACAAGTTTTGACAACCCAAAGTCTGATATCTGAAATAAAAGAAACAACTGAATTAGAGATTCCAGCATAAACCAATACCGCCTTCATGACGTACAAGAAAAGTAAAAAGAGAGACAAGACAGTAATTACCTTTGCCCTAAAGGCTCCATCAAGCAAGATATTGCTTGATTTAATATCTCGATGAACATAATGAGCTTTTGTGTGCTCATGAATATACTCTAAACCTCTAGCAGCATCAAGAGCTATCTGAACCCTCATGATCCATGAAAGAGATGTATGCCCTGCACAGCAACCATTGGGTTTTTAGATAACCAACCTTAATCTTGATTAGCCAGGTAGATCAGATTGTAAAGCCTCAAAATGAAGCTTGTAATTTGTAGCCTAGGAAGATGTAGAAGAACATATAGAAAGCAACTTCAAAAAAGACAAGTAACACACCTTTATTATGAGAATCATGTAAATGGCTCTTCAGCGAACCTTTTTGTGCATACTCATATATAACAAAGAGCTCATCGTCAGTGGCTGCATATCCAAGCAACTCCACCTTATAAAGGAGAAAAATGAGAGGATCATTCAAAAATTTCAAACCGAAACTAAAAAGGGTTTTGTTGGTAACAACGGAAGTTATCAGCATTGATCCTGTATAAAACTTACCAAATTTGTATGATGAACCTTACATAACAGTTTCATCTCTGTCATGAATTCTTTAGTTTTAGTCGCAGTCATTCTCTTGATTGCTACCTCCTATAAGAATCATCCAAAGTAAGTCATCACAGGCTAACTTGCCATGAGCAATTATTGGGAAAAATAAATAATGCTCATAGTAAATGGAGTTAATCTTGAGAAGAAATCTCTACACTTCCCAGTATTTTACCTGGTCATGGAGAAGACCATAATATACTGAACCATAAGCTCCATGCCCAATAAGATTAGACTCAGAGAATCCTTCCGTTGAAGCAAGGATATCTTCATAGGTGAAGGTAACCGGCTTTTCCACTTCAAAAGCGTCATTGCCTATGGCTGGATCATATTGAAGGATACTCAAATCAGGACATACATGTAATATCTAATGACGAGCCTTATTTTTACATACATGAGAGATGAGACCAAGGTCTCAAGTACAACAGAAAACTTGTTGAGCACAACACTTTCAAATTAGCGTATTGAATACACAGTACAAAATTATGCATAAACAGTTATAATCATTGACACTTGTTCAACGCTTGCCTGAACAAAAAAAGCATTTAGTCTTCTCTCTTATGATAAGAATAAAGGTGGGCAGGTCCACCCATAAAATTCCTAGTTCAAACATTTTACTTAAGCCCAGATAAGAGCAATGCCATTCTTCTCTTTTTCTTGTAGGGGTATCTGATGGTTTGCCAAATAAAAATTGTAGAGCAAGGATTTTACGGCAACCAAAATTATTACCAAATTCACAAGTCAGTTCTCTATGTATTTTTTCAACAAATTTCTAGAGAACAATACCTTTAGGAATGTTTATTTGATGTTGGCTGTTCGGTTCAACAACACTTTGTTTCCAATCATCTGATCTACTGCAGAACCTTCTAGAAGCACAACAGAAACTAGTATTCCGCAGAACATGAAACTTATGTGAACGTCTCTCACTAGGATCTTTTGTATGACCTTCTTGCTCACTCTGGGAGCAGATTGATGATCTGAACACAACAATAAAGAGTACAAGTATCACAACCACAGCTAAACCAACACCAAGGCCTCCTAGTATCCATCCAGAAGGCATATGCTCCTTGTGACTCGTTCCGTTTTCTGTCAAAAGATTATCACACGATCAATAGAATTTCTATCATAAGACATGAAGCAGATGCTCTCACGAGGCACAGTGGTATCACAAAGAAAAACCTTTTTCTTATACGCTTCAAACTCAGAAGTGATAAGAAAATTCTGATTAACCTTAAGCAGAAACTCTGCTGACCTGACTTTATATGCTAATTAAATCAGAATTTAGTTTTTCTGTTTAAGAAAATTGTTAAACCAAATACACAAAGCCAACTTCAGATTTTCCAGTTGACGAAAACAATCCCAGAAAATGGATTGGAAGTTTAGAAACTTGACTTTAGGCAACACTGATCATGGCTGATTACATTATTGCACTAGTCTAACGTGATATTCTCTCAATAGAGGTTGTTATAAAAGCTCGTTACCATGCATCATCAACAATGATGTGCTTTGATCTTCATTAGTATTACACTGACAACCAGATTGTACCTACCAATGAATTAAATCATTGTTTTTATTATTTGTCTGTACATCCAAAACTTAAAAGTTATACCTTTGACATCACTGACTGATGGAGCAGGCTCTGGAGCTGGAGGCTTACTCATCTCTATTGGATATGGATCGCCGGGAACTGGAAAAAAATTACAAGAAGACTTAACGAATCAGGGCGTGATGCAGGGAGTATAAGGTTCACCGCAGAATCTGTAATTCTGTATATAATGGAAAACACTGTGTGGATAGGAAAATTCACTTCATCATCAGCAGTAATCACAAAGATTTAGGCTTTCTAGAGTTTTAATCAAAATCTATACGAGTTAACAATTTCAGTATAACAAATATTCTTAATAAATAAATGTATATTTTTGTTTACCACACATTTTCCAAACGATTACATATTCTGTTGTTTAACAGGAGATTGCTGCATCCCCTGCCCTCAAACCTCCTACAATCCTACTTTCTCAGCTTGCTGTTCTACTAATTAATGAACAGTAGGTCTCACCCAATTGAAGGAGAGCTCATTACATAAAGTTCTGAGAATTGCTCAAGTATTCCGGATCACATATTTACCAAAATCAAGATTTTTGCTACTTATAGAAAACAAGGATGCTTCTGCATCACAACCAAGAACTACGCTGGTCAAATGATACTCATTTATTGTGTAGTTGATCCAATTCTCAACCAACCCTTGTTGATTCCTCCTTCTAAGTGAATGACAAAGAAAAAATACACATGCCACGATGGTGCTTATTTTGAAACTGACATCATACCACTAAAGATATTGTCCATATTCTGAATGCATCCTCAATTGAACAAACCACCGCACACAGTCCACACATTCAGCTGCTTACCTGCTTCTAAACAAGAGTTGGTGCATTCAAAAGGTCCAAACTCATCATTTCATCAACCCGTTACATTATTCGATTTCATAATAAACAAAAACTCAAATCAAACCCTTAATCAACTTTTGCGAGAAACTGCAAATGATAGTTAAGGCATTCAAAAGGGTAACACAATTGACCCCAATATTAGTGTCACAAATTGACCTCATTATCTCTATATCTACTTTTTACAAAGTTTGGAGACACCTAAACCGGCACTAATTTTCCAGTAACTCCCCAAATTGCGCATAACATATACCAGCTTGGCCAAACTGCCACTATTATTCCAGTAACTCCCCAAATTTACCTTTTCTTTTCTAAAAACTCCCACAAATTGATAAAGATTGACACAGAAGAATCTCAAAAATAGTAAACTTCCTTCCAAACTTCTCTAGTACAAAAGCTAGCATTCTAACTATATGCTATCCTTTCAGCATTCAAAGATACTTCATTAACTACAAATCTACAATAGACTTTACTCTCAAACTCTTGTCACTCTTTCTTTAGGGTGATACCACCTACTCCTATGTTCCAGTTCTTACTCTTCTTTAACAAAAGCACTGACCCTCTTCTTTTCTTTCCAACTCATATTCACTTTTTTCCGGTGCATAGGGATCAACAAAGGACAGTATTGTAGATTGGATACACCCAAACTCATATTTTCACTTTAATCAAATCAAATTTATAAAATAATCAACCAATCTTCACTATTTTGGTTCATAAGGAGACAAGAAAGGCAATAATTAATACATGATCCAATCAAATTCCAATTAATAATATGATAAACTTAAATTTTAATATAACCACTCTAAGAAAATAAATTCACTTTTTTAGATGTAGATACTAGGTAGACTAAAAAGGCAATGATATAGACGAGATTCGATCAAGCTCATATATTCACTATAAGTGAATAACACACCCAAAACATGTAATAACAAGTCTATAATAGTATAATCCCAACCCCACCACCACCAACAACAACAACAGCCTAAGCCTAAACAAAGAATCAATAATCAAATCAAACTCATACACCAAAAGTAAAAAATTAAATAAAAAGTGGACTAACCTGAATTTAAAGGAATATAATAAAGTTGTCCAACTGTAATATTATCAGGATTATCAATCCCATTAACTTGCTCAATACTATCCATACTAACCCCAAATCTACTAGACAAAGAAGAAAGAGTATCCCCATCTTTCATAACATAACTCATCAAATAATTCCACAATCCACTTGAACACCCACATAATAATCTCACTGAAACCACTTCATTAACCCTTGCCATCCTACTATTACTGTTATTCTGTATCAAAGCCAAACCCTGATATGCATCATTCACCAAATCATTCACTAACCCACTACCATTTCTCACTGTAAATGTTGTTGTTGTCAAATAATCTCTCAATCTAGGGTCACAAGAACAGTTTTTTCTGACAAAGATGAAATCTTTATCACTATTTTCAACTGTTACATCTTTTGGGAGGACATCAAACATGCTTTGGATTAATGGCAGAGTCAGATTTGAGGTGGGTTTTAGAGTTAAGAATGAAGCACAGACTCTGCCAGAGTCAGAACAATTCATGGGTTGTGTTGATGATTTTGATATAGGAAGTGTAGAGAGAGAAAGTAGTGAGAGAATGAAGATGGAGATTGAATTGAAATGTAAAGATTTCATCTTTTTTGTGAGTTTGAATTTCTGGATTGATTTAGTGAGATGGGGTTGTTGAAAATTTGAGAGAAAATGAGGAATTAATTGATTGTAAATTTGTAATATTAAGGGGGTTTGAAGAAGAAGAAGAAGAGCATAGTAGTACTGCAATTGTTTGTTGTTGTAGTTGGTTTGTAAGGTGGTTTTGTGTTGGTGATGGTGAGTAAGAATGAGCTGTTTTGTGAATACAGGGGTTACTGCAAAAAGGGGGTCTGTCTATTTTTGGGGTTGAACATTAAAAAAAACAGTACTCGTACAATTTTTACACTTTTAGTCTTTTACTACTGTAGTGAAGTAGTGAGAGGAGTTAAATTGAAGGGGGTGGCTTGGGGTTTAAGTGGAGACTGTTTAAATTAATGTACGAATCTAATTAGTCGCGAGGCAAAAGCTTATGATATTATTTTTTTACTTACTCTATTTTTTTATATTTTTTTTGGTAGAAAAATAAAAATAAAAAAATTCAATTGAACTAGTAGAGCCACGCACAAGTCAATTTGAACTGAATTACGGTGTATGGGACGTGATAAGGTTTTTGAGAGGAGGGGGTGGGAGATTAAAAGGGATTTTTATCTGAAAGTATTTGAACTTAATGCTATGTATATGGAAAGATATAATCATACGACTCTATTTTGATTCATCATGATTTTCATAATCACCTATTTTAGGGTTTTTATAATAAATGGGAGTACTACAAGTTATAGGAATAAAATTTAGTAAGAAACTTAAGGCATGTTCTCTTCTGATTAGTTTCAATTCAGTTCAGTTCAGTTTAGTTCAATTAAGTTCCAATAAGTTCAGTTCAGTTCAAGTTCAGTTCTTAATTCCCTTCTCTCATAAAATATTCAGTTTAGTTCAATTCATCTTCAATAAGTTCAGTTCAGTTCAGCTCAGCTCAGTTCAATCAATCAGTATAGGCCCTTATTATGTTAAAGTCCATGGTAATACAATCATATTCCAAACTCATGTTTGTTCTAAACAAATTTTCATTGTCACTCAATAACACCACTCTAGGCATCTTGCTACATTGATGAAAATTTAAGAAAAAATTAAAATAATTTGAACAATTAATATGAACATTACCGTATCCAGTAATATTCAATCATAGTTCATAAACTATCTACTACTCCGTAACATACTAATCAAGCAATAAGTTAAGCTTGGTATAGTGGGGAAAATAGCACCTTCCAACCTTGATTGTGGTTGGAGGTTCGATCAATCTCCATTAAAGACACTTTGAGATTAAGGATTTATTATCCTTTCCTCCTACAAAGTGTTTGATCCACAAATATTGGACTAAAAAAAAAAAAAAAAGTTTAAATAAAAAAATTTTAAGCAAAAAGGCCAAAACAACTTTGAAACAAATAAGTACTGATATAGAAAACCAGCATACTAGAAGTAAGATGAGATAAAGATAGCTTGATTTAAGGTTTGGTAAGAAGTGAAGGTTAGAAGGTGGCGCCAAAAACCCACCACATGAAGTCGCCAATTATAATGGCTCCACCACACATGTCTTCAGTCTCTTGACTTTTTTTGTTGACCAACTCGATATTGACACTCAATATTAACCACATAATTAACTTGAAAACTTTATTTACACTCCATTGTTTTTATTTGACTGTTTCATCTCTAGACAAATTTCGATTGCTTGTTTTTTATATCACTCTCATCCAATCAACACTACGATGAGTAATTGTGTAATTTATTGTTAAAATTGCATTGAATGATTGATTAGGAAAATAATTTTGGTACTCCTCATATTTAGTTTGGCACCCAGCCACTCAATGGCTATGTACTCGTACATTGCAATATAGCATACATATCATGTCTTGTTGTATCGAAATTTTCAAAATTATTACAGTCTATATGTAAGACTCAAACCAGCGTGCTGCTATATTGTGCAAGAACCTAATTTCACTCATCTAGATATGTTATGTCAAATTATATCATAGCTTGTCAACTTTTTTTTTTTTTTTTAATGTTGCATAAGTCTAATTCATAATCCAATACACATAAGAATATGTCATGTTTGTCGCATCCGACGCATCGTGTTATACTATACATTTTTAGTGTAGGGCATGACAACATATCATGGGCCTACCTGGTAAGCAAAGAAAGAGGTTAGTTAAAACCCTTAGGGGGCGTTTGGTTGGAGGGTTTCAAGAAACGGAATGGGAATCAACAGCTATGATTCCCTTTAATGTTTTTTGTTTGTATAATTTAATCATTCCCTCTCCTTTCTGATTACCTAATTTTCTTCCATCATGATTCCCCAGGTCCCTAAGGGAATCATCCATTACCCCAAAATCCTCTACACCCAACAACCATAACCAACTTTGACCACCATTAAAACATACACCACCACCTGACTTGGTCTACCAGAAACCTCCCACTGCCACAACCGTCCCCACCGTAGCCGTCACCATCACCGACGACCCCACTTTCAAACGCCCCTAAAACTCCAACGCTCCACGAAACCACTTTGAAACTACCATGATACAACCACAACCATTAATCAAAACCACCACAACCACCCCGAAACCCCACCACCACCAGAAAAAACCACATACAACAACCTTCCAATTACTACTAATTTTAAAATTAAAAAAATTATAAGTGAAAAAATTACCTTTGTATATCATCAAATATGGCTTTAGATGGTCAAATATACCCATAAAAACTCCAGATCTAGAGTTTTTAAGGGTGAATTTGACCTTTAAAACCTTCAATTTTACAAGTATATTTCGTGGTGGAGTTACTAGAATAAGATGAGAGAGAAAATGTCAGTTATGGGGCCTCAAAGGGGCAGCGACGTAAAGGTGGCGGTGTGAATACGTGGTGGTGACAACAGGGAAGGGATCAAGGCTGGTGGTGTGGATGGTGCTCCATTAATATGAGGGAGAAGACTAGAAGTTTTTTTCAGAAGTCGGTGGAAGATATGTAACTTATTAGGTACTTATGTAACCCAAACAACATACTACATCAAAGGGTATCATTTCCTTTCCTCCTCAATCCCTTTCTTGATTCTATTCCGTTTACCCCGTTTGAACCAAACGGCCCTTTAATGTTTTGCAAGAACTAAGGGTATATTTTGTTCACCTTATTTTCACTTATTTCAGTGGTAATAAGTTCTATTAAGTTCAGATAAATTCAGTTCATGAAACATAAGTTCTAATAAGGGTTAACTAAGTACAAATTATAACTAAAATAAGTTTTAATAGGGTCAAATAAGTTCAGATAAGATAAGTTAAGATAAGTAAAAATCAGGTGAATATAACATAATAACGTGCTCTCACAATGAAGTGGTATGACTAAGGAATGCCAAATTCAGTTTTGTGACTAAGCTAAGCTTCAGCAGTTCATCAACACTCGAAGTGATTCTCACAAAGAATTATAACCTCGGAGTGGGACAAGCTAGCTAGCTATCAAGACAAAGTTTATAATTAAATACAGAATTAGTAATTAAGTAGACTATTAGATCAGAAAGTATGTAAACTTTACTAATCAAATGTTATTATATACACTAATGTAGGTTTGATGTAGTATAATCCATAAAGGGTAGCAACGTGCTTGTAATGTAGAGGCGCACGAGCGCATGCAAATTAAACAACTGTAAAGCAAATTAGTAATAATAGTTTTATTCCTAATTACATTTAATCTTTTCCCGACATATCCAACCTAGAGCTTAAGTCAAAAGCTTCTTCATTATGATTTATTTTTTTAGGATTAATTAGAAATTCTGATCTAAATTAAAAGTTGCATACTAACTTTTTTGTCACATCTAATTTTTCTCTTTTTTCACGTTTTGTTTTTCCCCCTTTTCTGCTGGATTTAGTTGCCTCACTTTATCCGAAATTCTGGATTATTGCTTTACATTTCCAGCTGTCATTGTCCTTGAGTAATGAGTACTACAGTATATAAATTGAGTTTTTTTGTTTTAGGGCTTGTTTGGTTAATTTTAGACTTGTTCTCTTAATCTGAAATAAGTAGATTTGGTCTGAATTTTTTAAGGTCTAATTTGATTTGATCTGAATTTTTCTGATCTGGTCTGATTTAACAATTTGACTAAACTTTGACCGCATTTTAATACTAATCTATAAAAAAAAATATTAACAAAATGAATCTTGTTAGATTCGTCTCATTATAAACTTTTTAATATGTAATTTTTATAAAAAAAAAAATTTAATATGCAATTAATGATATTTAACGATAAGTAAATAATAATCTAAAGTTCTGATCTGGTCTGATCTGAATCTTTCTGATCTCATCTGATCTGAATTTATTAAGGAATAAGTAATAAATACCTGAAATAAGTAGATGAGAACAAGTACCTGAAATAGTAATTTGTATTTCATGGGAATTTATTTCCTTCATACAATTCCTAGAAAATGACCATAAGTTGTTTGGTTCTCATAAAAGAATTTGAAATTCATGGGAATTTTGAGTGATCAAGGGGGTAGGTAATTAACATCTCATGTTATGTGGGAAGTCAAAATTCCTATGAATTTCTAACTTCTCCATTTTCACTTTTATTGTTGATCAAACAACTACCCTATTTGTAAATTCCCATAAATTTTATTTCCCACATATTTGAAGGTTAACCAAACAACACCTTAACTTTTTATTTATTTCAGTGAACAAAGAAAAGGGATTACTGTATAATTTAATTCACTACCACTTTAAATTACAGTATTATACTTTAAATTAATTTATTTTGTATAAACTCCAATCCATGTGTTTCTATTTTGCTAGGATAGAAGCATAATTTAAGATAAAGTTGCATTATGAACATTATCATTGCCAAAAGATAAACAACGTTACAAATAAACTTATCATTATCACAACTATGGAGATTTTTTGGAGATTTTTTTTTTTTGTTTTTTGGTGAAGAACTACGGAGATTTTATCATTGTGTGTATGTTAAATAAGTTGTGCATGTTTATATTATTAGCACCGTCTTCTACCAGAGATGATTAAAACTACTTGTAAATGCTAGAGATTGATAAGATTGTTTGATTGTTTTTTATGCTCTATACCCAGCAAACCCCTATATACTCCTTTTGTCTCTTAAAGATTGTCATATATTACTCGTATTTTGTTGAGATGTCATATTGAGTTTTCCTTTATTTTGGTATTTTTCACTTGCTTTCTTTCTTTACCTTTTTCAAGTGCTCAACTTTACCAACTTATGTGCATAAACTTTGTCAAGCCTTAATAAAGTGAAACTTATATTATCATTCTTAAAATGATTATCAAAACTCTAAAAAAACCCAAAAAATAATCGTATAATTAAAGCTAAATACCATCACATACCTCAAAAGTAATACGAGTACAGTTATTATACATTATCATTTATAGCCGGGCCATATATATAACCCCGCCAAAAGCATACAATTGGACAATTATTTGATTTTGTTGATTGATCAACTATTTAGTCCCAATTCTTCCAACAACTATGACAAAACTTAATTTTTGTGTTGTTTTACTTTCAGTTTAACAGTCACAATAATAGTAGTACGGAGTAATAATAAAGACAATGCAGTAATAATACTTCAACTTGTACTCGTATCAATTTGTTCCTGCCACATGTGCAGTGAATCTCTATAAAAATAATAATAATAATAATAATAATAATAATAATAATAATAGTAGTAGTAGTAGTAGTTGTAGGGGCAATTAGGGCTGGGTGTCGGGTAGGCTTCCTCGTTACTTTTCGGTGGCTTTTCCGGCAAACTTCAGGCGTGTTTTATTCAGGCAGCGGGTTCCGGCCGTTGTGCGTTTCTTCTCAGGCGTTTTTCACGCTAAATTCAGGCGATTTTGGTGCATTTTTGGGTGCGCTTTTCTCGTCTTTGGGTGCAGTTTCTAGTCGTGTTCTTGATCGGGTTTTCCTGGGAGGTTTTGGTGCGTTTTCAGACAGCTTTCAGGTGCAGTTTTTGGCGACATATTGCGGCAGTTTCAGGCGTTTTTGGGGTTCGTTTTCTAGTCCATTTTGGTGCAGTTTCGGGTGTAATATTGCGTGTAATTCAGGCGTGTAAAGGGCAGTTTCCAAGCGTTTTTCAGGCTGGTTTCAGGCAGTTTTCAGGCGCTTTCCAGGCTTTTTCAGGGCAGGTTTCAGGAAGGTTATAGCAGGGTCCGGCGGCTGTTTTTTTTCTGGTTAGTTTTCAGGCGTATCTGAGGTTATTTCTGTGCGTTTTGGCTCTGGTTTAGGTCTATTTTTGGGCTGTTTCTAATCAGTTTTTGAGCGGTGGTTCTGCTGTGTTTTGGGTCCTTTTCTGGTGCATTTGGGTTGCAGCTTTCAATGTGCAGTTCGGGTGCGGTTTCGGTGTGTTTTTGGGACGTTTTTGGTGCAGTTTATGGTGTGTTGTTTTGTTTCCTTCTCGTGGCAATTTGTGGTGGTTGTTTGTGCTCTTTGTTTGTGGCAGGTTTGTGTTTGGGGTTCTTACTTTCAGCTTTGTGGTTAGTTGTGTGTAGTTTTGGCAACTGCCATGGTGCAGTTTCATTGTCCATTTCTGGGTCTTAGTAGTTGTCAAGATGGAAATGGAAAGTGGCCTTACTAGAAGTTCTTTAATCAAGCATCTTCATGATCGTCATTGTTGTATTGGTGCGCGGGATATCACACGACATTCTCTTACTTCTAATTTGGCCGTTTATACTGCGGCAGAAGTTACCTTTTCCCGTATGGGGATTTGGTTATGTGGGGTTTGTTACAAAACTCATACGGTTCGTTCTAAGTGTCGTCATAGTACGGGTGAGGATGTGTCACCCCCTGATGAAGGAGATGGTATTGTTCGTTTTGTGTTTTATAATTTCTCCAAGCCACAAGCTCCCACTTCTCCGGCTCATATTGGACATGTGGATGGTTTGGTGCGAGATCAGTTCTGTGGTTTTGATGTTGCTCTCCTTAATTGTTTGTTCTCAAAGGGGTTTCGCATTGTGAAGTCTATCCCTCCCAATGTCGTTTGGGGTTTTCTCGGGTTCTGAAAGGTGCTCTTGATAAGGTGATCTCTAAGCTTGATGACCTTTCTAGTTGGGTCTCGTTATTGGTGTTACCTCTATGCACCCTTAAAACCTTTCGCCCTCGGAGTAGTCGTGAGTCTAGGTCTTTCGTAAAGCGTCGGCATCAAGAGGAGATTATTTCTCGTGCTATTTGCTCTTAGAGTGCACTAGGTGGTTGTGACCAGCTTATGAGGGAAACTTTGGCAGAGGATTCTCCTACTTTGTCGGTGGTTGATGATGAGGACCTTGATTTGGATGAGCGTAATATCAAGCAATGTTGTAGGAAGATTTGTGATGGCCATTACACAGCTGCAGTCCGGGTTCTTTCTTCTTCGGGGGTTGCTCCGTATAATGAGGCCACTCTTGCAGATTTACAATCAAAACACCCTTCTTTTCCAGCTTCATTCTTGCCTACTGATATACCTGTTGATCAACTTCATCTCGTTGCCACTTCTACTATTGTTTTGGATCGGATTAGGAGTTTTCCACGTGGCACTTCATGTGGTAGAGATGGTTTACGTGCTCAACATCTTATGGATTGCTTGAGTGGTGCTGCTGTGGCTGTCTCAGATGAGTTGGTTGACTCTATTTCCATGGTGGTTAATCTCTTTCTTACTGACAGATATCCTATGGAACTAGGAGAGTATATTGCTAGTGCTTCTCTCACACCACTTATCAAGCCCGGTGGTGGTATCCGTCCTATAGCTGTGGGTACTGTTTGGCGGTGTTTGGTTTCGAAGGTCGGTGCTTTTATGGTTGGCCAGTTTTTGGGCAGTTACTTTAATGGTCTTCAATTTGGCGTTGGGGTTCCTTTAGGTGGTGAGGCAATTCTTCATGCTGTGAATCGGTTGGTTGAGGATCGTGGTTCTGATGTTGGTCTTTCAATGTTGTTGGTGGATTTTCGAAATGCCTTCAATCTAGTTGATCGTGCGATCATGTTACGTGAAGTCCATCGTCGTTGTTCAGGTATTTCGCGGTGGGTTGAATTCTGCTACTCTAATCCAACCAGATTATATTATGGGGACCACACCTTATGGTCGTCTTAGGGGGTGCAGCAGGGTGACCCCTTGATCCTCTCCTTTTTTCTTTGGTTTTACAACCTCTTGTGTGTAAAATTGGAGATGCTTTTGAGGTATGTCTTTAGACGTGGAATTTAGACGACGACACTATTATTGGCGACACTTTGGTGATAGGGAAGGTTCTACAATTGATTATGGAGGAAGGGCCTCGTTTTGGGTTGCATCTCAACGTGGAAAAAACTGAAGTTTTCTAGCCTATAGAATACCCTCGAAGTAGGCTTGTGGGTGTTTTTCCCCCTTCTATTGCTCGACCTTTGCATGGCGTTAAGCTACTTGGTGGTCCCTTTAGTTCCAATTCCAGGTTTAGTGGCGAGCTTGTGATGCAGAGGGTGACCAAGACCATTGCGCTTATGGATAAGGTTGCTATGCTGGATGATCCTCAGTGTGAGTTGTTGTTACTTAGGGCATGTACTGGAGTCTCTAAACTCTACTTTGCCTTGCGTACTTGTCCTCCAAGTGCTTTTGAAGCGGCTCAACGCATATTTGACGAGGCTCTTCGATCTTCCTTGGAGCGTGTTGTTACTGCTTCGGGGCCCGGGTTTGATGATTGGCAGTGGCGGCTTGCCACCTTACCATTTGCGTTTGGCGGGCTTGGTGTTTATTCCGCAGGTGATGTTCATCATTATGATTTTCTTGCTTCTCAGTTGTAGTCTGCTGGGTTGCAGACGAAGTTTCTGCGTCGTATTAGTATTGTCGGTCTTGGTTAAGCTTTTGAGGATGCGTTGAGTCTGTTTAGTGGAACGGTGGAGTCTGACATTTTAGGTAATCCTTGTGAGGTCGCTGCCCCTAAACTCATGAAGAAATTGACAGATATATATTTCACAAAGGTTACCGCTTCTGCAGAATCCGCATTTTCTTTGTCTCCTCGTCAATCGGCATTGTGGAAGTCACAGCAAGGAGATCACACCTCTACTTGGCTTCGGACAGTCCCTATTTCTGGGTTGGGTCAAACGATGAACGCAAAAACATACCGATGTGTGCTGTGCTACCGGTTAGGTATTCCATTGTTCTCTGTCTCGACGCCGTGCTCTTCTTGCTCTCGGGTTTTTACAGGGGATATTTTCGGCGACCACGCAGTGTCGTGTGCTGGTAATGTAGGTATTAAACATCGGCATAATGTGGTTCGAGATACACTTGTCGATATTTGCTATAGATTTGGGATTTCAGCAAGAAATGAGGTTGACATAGGGTTGTCTAAAGGGAATGATGGGGCCCTCAGACCTGCCGATGTGTTACTTTATTCATGGGATCGTGGTCGTCATGTATGTGTCGACTTCACAGGGTCTTCTCTTTAACACATACAGGGCTATCTGACTTTTTTCCTAGACGGGTTGTGGCTAATGCTGCTCATCGAAAGCGGGTTAAGTATGAAGCTCGTTGTCGGGCGATTGGCTATGGTTTCATTCCCTTCTCCTTTTCTTCGCTTGGGGAATTAGAGAAGGAGGCTGTTGCGTTGCTGAAGCGGATTCAGAGGTTCTCGACGACGCAAGACATTAAGGCTTGTGCTGCAACTCATATCTTCACTAGGGTAGGCTTTGCTATAGCTAGAGGAGTGGGGGCCCAGATTGTATCTCGGCTTCCCACTAATTTATTGTAGGTTGTATGACTTTTGTTTTTGAGATATAATAATAATAATAATAATAATAATAATAATAATAATAGTCTGCTATCTAAGCGGTTTCGTTCGGTGAAATCTATTCCTCCTAAGTGTCGATTAGGTTTTTCTCGGGTTCTCAAAGGGGCCCTTGATAAGGTGATTTGCCAGCCTGATGAAATCTCTCGTTAGGTTCAGTTCCTTATGTTGCCTCTCTGTGTCCTTAAAACCTTTTCTCCGAGGAGTAGTCGAGAGTGTTCTTCGGGTGTCAGGCGTCAGCGGCAGGAAGAGAGTATCACTTCTGCTATTCATTCTTGGTGTGAGCCTGGTGGTTCTGTGCATCTTATGCGTGACACATTGGTTGATGTGTCTTCGCCTTTATTGGATGATGATGATGAGGACGTTGATTTGTCTGAGCGTAATATCAAGTAGTGTAAGAGAAAGATTTCTGACGAACATTTCATTGCTGCGGTTAGGGTTCTTTCGTCTTCTGGTCTTGCCCCTTACAATGATGCGACTCTTGCAGACTTGCAAGCTAAGTACCCTTCCTTTTCGGCTCTTATCTTACCGAATATTCCCGTTGATCAGCACCTTATTGCTAATCCTGCTGTTGTTTTGGATCAGATTAGGGGTTTTCCGCGAGGTACGTCATGCGGTAGAGACGGCTTGCGTGCTCAACACCTTATGGATTGTTTGAGTGGTGCTGCAGTTGCTATTTCAAATGAGTTGGTGGCCTCGATTACGCAGGTGGTTAATCTTTTTCTCGCTGGGAAATGTCCTTCTGAATTGGGAGAATATATTGCTAATGTTCCTCTTACGCCTCTTGTTAAGCCTGGTGGTGGTATTCGGCCTATTGCGGTGGGTACCGTTTGGAGGCGTCTGGTTTCAAAGGTTAGGGCTTCTTTAATTGGTCCGCGTCGGGGAAGCTATCTAGGAGGTCTTCAGTTTGGTGTCGGGGTGCCGGCGGGTGGTGAGGCTATTGTTCATGCTGTTAATCGTTTAGTTGAGGCTCGTGGTAGTGATGTTGGCCTTTCTATGTTGTTGGTGGATTTCCAGAATGCTTTTAATTTTGGTAGACCGTTCGGCTTTGTTACGTGAGGTTCGTATCCGTTGTCCAGCTCTCTCGCGATGGGTTGAATTCTGTTACTCTACTCCAGCCAGGCTGTTTTACGGGGAGCATACCTTATGGTCATGTCAGGGGGTGCAGTAGGGTGATCCTCTAGGCACTTTGCTTTTTGCTTTGGTTCGTCATCCGTTGGTGTGCCAAATCAGGGATTCTTTTGATTTATGTTTGTAGGCTTGGTATTTAGATGACGGCACTATTATTGGTGACACCTTAGTGGTAGGAAAGGTTTTAGAGTTGATTTTGGCGGAGGGACCCCGTCTCAGACTCCATGTCAACGTTGAGAAAACGGAAGTTTTCTGGCCCTCGGAGGACCCTCGTAGCCGTCTCGTGGGTGTCTTTCCTCCTGATATTGGTCGTCCTATCCATGGAGTTAAGTTGTTGGGTGGTCCTGACAGTGATGATTCCTCTTTCTGTGGTGAGCTTGTTACGCAGAAAGTGTCGAAGGCCATTGTGCTAATGGATGCTGTTGCTAAGCTCGATGATCCCCAATGCGAGTTGTTGCTTCTTCGTGCGTGTACTGGGGTTTCGAAACTGTACTTTTCTATGCGCACTTTTGTAGGGAATATTTCAAGCATTACGATAACCCCAAACTTGAACCCCACTGTGATCATACACTAAAGTACGGTGGCGTTCCAAAGGGAAAGACAAAGAGCAAAAAGAGTCGCCAACAAGTTTTAGGAACTTGTAAACCCAAAAAGACAATCCAAAGGACCGTCAACTACTCCATAAGGTCTTGAACCAAACAGGGTCCGGGGATGAGGGTACGAATCCAATCTACAAAAGAAAGGACCCGCCCTATAAAATAGGCCTCTACTTTGTTCTACTCGTATTCATGTGCGCTTTTCGAATAACATACAAACATTATATTAAACCTAACCTGTTTATCTATGTTGGTTGAATATTAATGCACAAATAAGACTATTATTGGCGATCACTTGACTTAAAATCACATTAGCCTAAACCAAATTAATAATTATCTTATTAAGCGTGATTTCAAGTACAAATTCCCTTTAAACCTGCATAAAAGGTGTGATCAAGCAATAACAATAAAATATATCAAGCAACATAATAAATCAATAATAATAATCATGATAAGGCATAATAAAGCTTAAAAATAATAGCAAGATCCTAGGCATGATACTAACAAGATTAATAACAAACCTTAGCATGTCACTAAACAATAAAGATCGAAGCTTTAAACCTAACATGGTACTAACATGATATTAGAAAGGATAAAGGCACCCTAAACATGATACTAGAAAGCATTAAATAACATCCTAACATGATACTAGAAAGCATTAAACAATAATAAACATGCTTTCTACATTGAAAGAGAGTAATAAGATTACATACTTTGAAGTCTCGTACCTCTTTCTAATAACAAAATACACAAGTTAGTAACTTCAATGAAAATAATAAAGAACAATTAAAGAATTAAATTAAAATCAAATTAAATAAAGATTTAGACTAGATTTGGACCAAACCCTCAGAAATTATCAACCTTGCACGTCTAGAGCGAAGGCAACTTCGAACTTGGATAAGTGTTTCAAGATCTTGTGAATGCGGAATATTGTATGTAAAAAGGTAGTTTAGAAAGAGAGAGAAAGAAAAGAATTAAGTAATTCTTGAGAGGGAATAGAGAGAATTGAGAAAGAGTTGATGATTGTGAATGATTTTTGAAAACAGGAATTCGGACGCTATTTATAATGAAAATAATCCGGAAAAACATAGAATTTGATAAGGAATAAAACTCCACGCTGTCGCCAGGAATTAACTCTGTCGCGCGGCGACAGACTTGTCGTTTGGCGACAGCCTGTATTAGCGCGTTTTTCTTCACGCGGAATCCGATCTTTAATCAACTTGATCTACGGAATCCGTACAGAAGATAAAATATATTTTTAAGATAATAAAACCATATTTTATTCCAAATAAAAATCTTTAAAAGATAATTAATTATTAAATCTAACAATATTAGAATTAAAAGGAACTTTCTAGAAACTTCTAGAAAACTATAATTAATTCTAATAATTTTAGGAATAACAATTAATATTGGGCCCAGTTTAGTATTTTGGCCATAACTTCCTCAATATTCATCGGAATCGGGCTTATAATATATCGTTGAAAAGGTCTTTTCGAGCCCCATCCATCTACACCATTATTGGACCCTTATCATGGACCAAAATAAACTGAAATGGAAGTTTTTAAATAAATAAGGTCATTTTCAAAAATAGAGAGAAAAGAATTTAATTAAAACTAAACCGCAACACTTGACTTTCGAACCACTTTCACCTCATTCGATAATAACACAACGTGCAAGGCATTCATCACTGGGTTTGGTTTTGGGGAGACACAAATGGGTGTCTACAACTTTTCCTCCTTGTCTTTTTGAAACGGCACAAATTTCTTTTGATGTGGCCCTACGGGCTTCTTTGGAGCGCATTGTAACTGCTTCAGGGCCTGGTTTTGGTAATTGGCAATGGCGACTTGCCACCTTACCTTTTGCTTTTGGTGGTTTGGGTGTCTATTCGGCGGGTGATGTTCGGCACTATGCTTTCCTTGCATCGCGTCTGCAGTCTTCTGGTCTTCAGGCTACGCTTCTTAGCAATTCTGGTATTGTTGGTCCGGGACCGGCCTTCGATGGTGCTCTTAGTCTTTTTAACAGGACTGTGGAGACTGACCTTATGAGTAACCCTAGTGAGATCGCTGCCCTCAGACTCATGAAAAAATTGGCAGATATATATTTCACGAAGGTCGCTGCATCTGCAAATTCCACTTTCTCCTTATCTGCGCGTCAGGTTGCCTTATGGAAGTCCCAGCAAGGGGATCACTCTTCGGTTGCGGACGGTCCCGATATCGGGTTTGGGTCAGACTATGAATGGTAAGACTTACCGTAGTGTTCTTTGCTACAGGTTGGGTGTTCCTTTGTTCTTCATTTCAACACCATGTTTTGCTTGCTCAAGGGTTTTTGATGGGGATATTTATGGGGATCATGCAGTGTCTTGTGTTGGGATGGTGGGTATTAAACATCGGCACAACGTTGTTCGTGACACCCTTGTTGATATTTGTTTTCGGTCTGGGATTTATGTTCGAAATGAGGTTAATGTTGGGTTGACTGGAGGGAACGACGGGGCTCTTCGTCCAGCAGATGTGTTGCTTTATTCCTGGGATAGAGGCCTTGATGTATGTGTTGACTTGACGGGGTCTTCACCTTTGACACAATCGGGGTTGTCTGACTTCGTTCCCAGTTGTGTTGTGTCTGCGGCGGCTCAGCGGAAGCGGGACAAGTATGGGGCGCGTTGCAGGGCTATTGGCTATGGTTTTCTTCCTTTCTCCTTTTCTTCGTTGGGGGAATTAGAGAAGGATGTTGTTGCGTTGTTGAAGCGGGTTCAGGCGTTCGCTAAGACTCTGGATATTAGTGCTCGTGCAGCTGCTCACATCTTCAGCAGGATCGGGTTCGCTATAACTAGAGGGGTGGGGGCTCAGATTGTATCTCGGCTCCCCACCAATTTCTTGTAAATTGATTGACTTTGTAGGTTTTTTTTTTTAATAATAATAATAATAATAATAATAATAATAATAATAAATACTACGAGTAGTAGATCCAATAATTAACATTTACTTTTTACTGTACTTTTAAGTTTTAAGTAACATTAATTGAAGATGCAAATCCACCATAAATAATACTCCGTAAATCACAAATTAAATAATTTAGGCTCTAAGACATTGAATGGTATCCAAGAATAGAAGTTGGATTATTATATTAAACTATGAATTAAGTGAGGTAATCAATGTTTACAAGCTGGATTTGCGGTACATAATCTACCAAACATCCCAAAATGGTCATCTATGTTAGTTAGTTTTATTATTGGTCCCATCACTTTTTGTCACTTGATTTTTTATGCTATTGTGTATTAATGTTGCAAAGATATTAAGGGAATGACGGCATTCCTTGTTTTCTATTGATAATTTTTGTCTAATTGTCTCCATGAATAAAGATAGTGACCTCAATTATCCTACTTCCTACATTATTAGGTTTTCCACCACCTATAACTATAACTTGTTATGTTTAGGGTAAAAGCTTAAAGTATGTAATCTCGTTAATTGACAAAAAAATGTAAATATGATCGAGGTTATTTTTTTAAAAAAAAAAAAAAAAAAAAACTCTTTTAATAGAAAGTTTAAGTCTTTTGTCTGATATTGGAAGGATCAATTAAAAATATTTCACCGTAATTAGTATTATTTAATGTGTGAACAATCCTTACTATGTGTTGTGTTAGAAATGGGCAGCCCCATGCATACATTACAGTATTAAAATCATGACACTAACGCGATGTGGTGCGTAATTTTTTTTGGTTGATGCATGCAAAGTTTAATCATGAAAAAGTAATAAGTAACTAAGCTAAAAACCCATAATTTAGACTGTAATTAAAGGAATTATTTTCGAACCTTTTAAATTTGTTTGAACAATAGCAAAACATATTTGTACAGGATCACGATCCACTTTTAGGGCAATTCTAAAACCTAATGCACCAAAGGTATACAAATTTCAATAATGTTCAACTTATACTCATAACTAGTCCATATTAATTGGCAGCACTATGTCATACGCATGATTTAAGACAATACCTTGCCGTATAATTGAGGCAAGTGCATGTGTTTTCCAATGAAGCATACGGTGTATCTTTTTTGCATATCCATAAAATCAAGATTCTAACCTCTAAATAAGGATGCCATATTTCCAATTCAATTCAATGACAACAATATTTTTAAATCTATAATAAGCCAAACAAGAACCATCTACTCTTCCTAATTCGTAGTTTCTCATCTCTACTAGTCCACATTCTCACTAATAATGATATTGCTAGCTGGACTTGGAAGTATGTAAGCAACTACATTATTATTTTGCATCAAAACAAAAATTGAAATTATTGGTCTTAGCCTTTACATGTGAGTAATAAATTAATTTATGTTTGTTAAATTGTTTTTCGTTTGGTTTAGAATTAATGTCTTTAGTAATTTATGAGTTGTTTTGTTGAGTTGCTTGATTTGTTAATTTGTTTGCAAAACTCACTTTTTGATTTAAATAATTGAATCCAATCACTGAATTTCAAATAGCTCAAAAACACAAGGGCATCTTGGCTTAATCAACTAGACATTTACTAGTCAACTTTGGCTAATGAAGAATTTGGAGAATTCATATCTAGCCCAACTTCTTTCAGCCCAAACCCATTTAAGTTTTGCTTGACCGGTTACTGGCTTACAGACCCAGCTCGATTCATAATTAGGGATGGCAATAGGGCGGGTAGGATGCGGATGATGGTAACTCCATACCCATCCCTGCCTAAAAATCTTATATCCATCGCCGCCCCACTACCGTACAATATCCACATCCATACTTGCCTAGCCGGGTACAAGATAGAATCCATCCCTGCCCCACCACCCACTTGGATATCCATACGACGACCATACCCACCCCAAAACCGTCCCAAGCCCGCTACCTTGATGCTGTATTGTATCACATTAATGACAATTATATCAAATTAGGTTAAAAAATTTGGGACTTTTACTGTTAGAGCGGATTGGTCCTTGGGGGGTATCAAGTTTTTCATAAATTCTAAACTCTTCTAAAGGAAATATAGGGCGAGTATAAGGCGAGTATGGGGTGGGGCGGGTACTAGGCGGGTCAACTCTAAAATCCATACCCGCCCCATCACCCATGGCGGGTATAGATTTTATACCCATCCCCACCCAATCACCCGCCAAACCTCCCTCCATCCCCGCCGATGGGGCGGGACTCCCAATTAACCTGACTCACTGCCATCCCTGTTCACAATGTAAACGAATTGAGTTAATTATACTTCAGGTCAACTCCTAGACTAGGTTCAAGTAAACGGTAGATAAATGAAGTATGTTCTGATATGATCAAAACATTATAGTTGCACCTTATGCACAAGTATGTATTGAGCTACAAGACATCAAAAAACATATTCATGTGGTATCTTATTAAATTTTTCTTAAGTATCTCATTACATATTTCCTAGACATCAACTTTAAAAGCTTTACAAATGTTTCAATGGTCAAATAGTCAAATTATAGAGGTTAAGTTAGTGGAGTGGTGACATCGCTCCCCACCTTGAAGTGTAAGGATCAAAACTCATTGGACTTACTAAGAGATTCCCTTAAATTCCCCCTTAGATGAGTCTCCTTTTTCTTACCTTAATAAAAAAATTCAATCAAGTTATACATTAACGTGAAAGAATAAAGGGTAAAGCATTTAAAGATTTGAAGTTATGGACTATGGAGTACTCCATATAAGAGTCTGCAACTCACATTAAATGGGCCAACCATTGGGCCCTATACACTAGTAGTATGGTTTAGAGCTATTCGTAGTGAAGAGATTTTTGGCCCGATTGTTGTGCTAGCTTATCGTCAATATATGCACAATGGAGGAATCTCAAACATGCAAGGTTATTTCGTTTCATTTTATGATATCATCTACATTTTTTTTCCTTTTTTTTTTCTTTGGTATAATTATTAAAAACTTTTAATGCATTTAGGATAATAGTTTTTGAGCTTCAAATTTAGGTTGGCTTTTGAATTCTCATTTGGTATCTTTATTTTTTGTTTACTAATTATTTCTTAAAGTAAAATTTATTCACTATTAAAAGAGTCATATGACATTTACAAGAGAAATCAAAACTAACAAATTCAAAATAAAATCAGTAAAACTACGATAATTGTGAAGGACATCTACTAATGATGAATATCCTCTTTTACATCATTGTATTTTATGAGTACAACATTCTAAAATTTTGTTGAGACCTCATTGTTGTCCACATTGAAAAAAGAGTAGATCAAAGAAAGTAGCACCTTATAAGCTAGAGGGGTACTCATACTATCATCAATTGATTTTAATTGGTATGAAATCTTCTTTATTTTGGACATGTAAATTGACCGATCTCTCCTCCTCTTTATTGAGTTGTCTAGCCTTGTTTCATATTCTTTAAAATTTAATACATTTAATCTATATAGTAGTTTAAATCTAACATAATTTGATACAAATCATAGTGTAGATGAGTAGAATGACCTTTGTCACGATCATCAACAAATTATTATTTTTTTGTAGAATCAGTAGGAGCTTACTATGAACGTACTAAAAGTGGCGATAGCCCCTAGAGGCCTAGAACGAACAACAAAAAAATATCTTAGGGTTTTGAGGAAGGAAGATTTGTTTACTAATTAATATCCATTAAATTTAAATATTTTTTTATGAACGTATAAATATCTCTAAGTGAAAACTAATTGATATTTGATAGAAAATGAATACGTTGATTTATTTTTTTAATTTTATTTTAATCTAGATACGAACATAATAAGTATAGATTTCATTCGCATAAGAAAGTTATAAAGATTACAAAAAGGAAACGGAAGGTGTACTAAATTTATTAAACAGATGCTTGCTCTTGGCTGTTTCAATAGACATTAACTTTTAAATGGTTCAAAGGCTAACATAGCAATATCAATAGCAATAGCAAATAAACACATAAAATTGGCCAACATTTCTCTTATTTTATATCAATTATGGAGACGTGTTAAAGATGAAGAGATGAACACAAATCAATTCTATTTCGATTCTATAAAATGTTTTTTTTTTTTGGAGGAGTAATATTCTTGATGGATAATGATACCATTTTTTACCCTAACAAATAGATGAAGAAGATAAGAACATGTACAATAAACCCTCTTAAAAGATCCTTTTTTTAGGCTTAGTGGAGGGACCCTTAATTTTCAGCTAATCATTACTAGAATTGAATCAAATATTTGCAATGTCTATTTGTAGGAATTCCAATTTTTTTTTTTTTTTTCTAACTTATAATTTTATCTTTATATATATTTTGAGATATTGCTGGTTGGTTGGTGTCAATATAAAAGACTACTTGTATGTTACAATGTTATATTATTATAATGTTAAAAAGTCCCTCAAAATTGAAGGCAGGCTGCTGTCTACTTTGTAAGATGTCTAGATGAATTGTACACACGTTTTGTAAAGAATTAGAACAAGATTGTGCACCAAAAAAAAGTTAAATGGCGCATGCCTTTTTTAGATCTTCTTTGTTGAATCATCTACTCACCCCATCTTTTATTTACATGTCTATTTCTGATATTAATTACTCACATAATAAGAAGAAATAGGTATGTAAATAAGGGACGGAGAGAATATCATGTTTATGAGTCATGACTATGGAATTGATCAGCCTTCGTTTTCTAACTTGAATGAAGCAACTGACTCTATTATACTCGTTACTAAAATAAATTTGGGCAAAATTTTTCAAATAAAATATGGAGTAAAATCTCAAAAAAGCTTCTCATTATCCCAAGTTTTGCAAAAAACAAGTATTTATATTTCATAAAATTCATTGAGTATAGTATAAGATAGATAGAACAAAGCCTGATTCATTTGTCAACCAACGAGTTTCAATAACAAGGATTAGTGATAAGTTTTTATAGGGAATCAAATACACGACTTTCAATTCTTCCTTTATTTAGAAGGGACTGCGTTTTAACATTACTCTGTATATTAGGAGTGTTAAATCAATTAATTTCATCCAAGTTTCTTTGATGCGCCTTCTAGTTTTCATGTGGTCCTTTAGATAAATATATACATTTAGTAATACGTACATGTATGCTTTCCAAACAAAGCAATCTATCCTTTAAGAGTTTTTTTTTTTTCCCCCTTAAAGAAATCCTTCAAGAGTTTTATTCACAAAGATGCAAAATTTTAAAAACTAGCTTAGACCTCGTGCCATGCACGATAATATTTTTAAATAATTATATCTAATAAATAAAAGTGATTTTTGAAGTAATTTCTTTAATATCAATAATATGAATCAATTTTATTACAGGGTATTACTTTTTAGCAAAATCTAATATTATTCCGTTATCCGATAGTTAAAAAGGAGTTGGAATATGTGTATGAAAGAATTATGAATACTAAATATAAAATAATATTTTTTTATAAAAATAATATTAAAGATTTGGAATGATATCATTATAATTGTATCAAATATTCAAAAAAAAAATGGTTAAAAAAAGAAGGAGAATTTTGGAGGGAAAAAACAACACTAAGATGTGACACATGTTACTTTCGGTGTTTGTTTTAGTATTAAACTAGTTATTTGTCCGAGCAACGCTCGGATATTCATAGGAAAAAAAATTATGTTTATATATTATTATAAGTTTGTATTTGTTTATGGATTGTGTATATTTTTAATATTTTGTTTATTTAAATTTGTTGTTATTGTTCTATTATTTAGGCTGTATATTTTTTTTTTATTTTTTTTTTGAAAAAGGCTGTATATTTTTTTCATCAATTATCCTATTATTTTCTAAGGAAAATAATAATAAAAAAAATAATAAAAAGTTTTTAGAGAGAAATTTTTTAATGTAAATGTGACACGTGTAATTCTAGAATATTCCTTGTGATTACTTTAGTATATAGTATTGACCATTATTCATTCATTACAACCAAGAAAAGTAGAACATTTCGTGGAGATTACAACTTTCTACGGAGCATATTTTTATCAATCAAACGATTTCATTTATTGCTCTTTCTAAAAAATAGAAAGATCATGCATTCTTTGTGTCAACAAATGACCACAAATCTGCATAGGTGAAATTAAAAAAAATATATATAATTTTCTTGGCAATTTTATGGTTTGTTAATTTCAGTTCAGCTCCAATCACTTCAGTTCAGTTCAGATTAGTTCAGTTCCTAATTTCCTTCTCTTATAAACAATTCATTTCAGCTCTATTTAGTTCAGTTCAGTTCAGCCCCAATCAATTTAGTTCAATTCAGTTGTTTTCAGTAAATCAGAACAGACCCTTAATCATATACAGTACTAATTGGATTGCTTCCTATGTTTAATTGACATTTCCAAAATAGGAATTTATCTTCATCGACGCACTTACAAGTTACAAGGAAACCTTTCTAGAACAACTGGACTGAACCTAGACAATTAGGACATATTATAGTATTGTTATAGCTTTCTAGGAGAAGTCGCAGTCTTTTTAAAAAAGTAATTAGACTTCTAATCAAAGTTAGATCGTCATCATAAACACATACATTAACTAATTAAATTATCATAATAATTATGAGCAGTTGATGGTCTAATTGTGTAGAAAAAAAGAGATTGGAAAAAGGCAAATTTGTCCCCGTGTATGTAGTTGAATCATTACAATGACTAAATGTGAATTAATATTATAATTAAGATTCTTTAAAGGTCATTGTTACCAACATCTTTACTCCACTTTGTCTAAGCCTCATGCTTCTAATTATCGCAGTCATGCATCTTCCTTGACCATCTATAAGTTGTAATGAAGATATTATCATGATTACTACCTTAATTAATTTAAGCTTCCATTTTTCTTATATGTTTCTATCATAATTTCTTATGTTCGTGAATAGATGAAGGTCCTGTTCATTTCAGTTATAATCAAATTATTAAGAAAATGTAACCATTTGTATAGAATGTAACCTCTTTTAGACTTATCTTTTATTTGGATTGAAAGAATAGAGGAACTACTCCTATATTATAGGTGGTCTAAATCTATTTTTTATTGCAAATCACAACCCAACCAGGCTATATATGTGACAATAGTTGTATTTGCTTCCTATAAAGTTGAATATGGATACTTAAAAATTATCCTGAATTGAATAAGGCAATTAATCAGAAGGTAATGACTAATGATGTATGTGTGTCTTGTAACACCCTAATTAGTATATTGTCACACATTGCGCGTGGAAGATCAATAACTACAAAATTACACCATAACCCCTAATTGTTTACATTGAAATATTTTCAACAAGATTCCACGTTCCCACCATATGACAATTTTTATTTCACTTATAAGTGGGAAATCATGGCCAAAAGTTATAACTACATGTTTGACCTAGACATAAGTTACAATGGGGCAATAATCTTTAAGGGACATAGGAATTACTGCTATATATAATGAGGAAATACAAGTTTATAACTGTTATAAACTTGTCAAGTTTATAACATGGCATTTCTGTAATAAAATTGCATTGGAGCCCAATAAAGTATTATAAAGTATTGTAAAGTGTCTGACATCTTCCATGTGCACAAACAAACAAGCTAACGGTGGAGTACAAGCGTCCGTTAGGGTAAGTTTCACTCCCTAACCACGGTAATTTATAACCCCAACCACGGTAATTTGAAGTGAGTTAACAATTTACCACCTCGAACATTACTCTGCATCGTCTTTTGTGGAGAGAGAAAACACAATACACAAAACACACAGACTATAACACCATGGTAGATGAATTTCCAAGCTGTGTAGATCTGGGAAGTGGTAGCTGAATTTCCAAGCTTCTCCAAGCTCTTTAGATCTTCCAAGCTTCTCCAAGCTCTTGAGATCAGGGACGGGGTTGCTGAATTTCCAAGCTTCTCCAAGCTCTGTAGATCTGGGAAGGGGTTTTATTTCTCGCAGACGGAGGTAAGTTTCCTTTTCTGGTGGCTTTTTTCCCTTGATGTTGTCTAATTTCCTGGATATTTTAAGAAACACAAGCTTATGTAGTTGAATATGTGTTTTCCTATTATTATTCCTGGATTTTCCTCATTGTCTACTATTTTTATTTTTGTATAATAAAGTAGTTGTGATTGCTTATTTTTACTCTAATTTGATTGCGGTTTTAATAAACATTTTCTAGTTGAATTCGCCTGTAGTATGCATTACGCATATGAATACTAGGGGTTTTAATTAATTATTCAATTTGTGTGTGTTAGGATTTAATTATTTTGCCTGAGGAGCTTTAATTTCCTGATTTGCATTTTAAATTTCAATTAACTCTATTATTTTGCCTGAGGAGGTATTGAGTTTTGCGGCATTGTTCTTTCTCATTATGTGCTCTGTATCCATGTTTCAGTGTGTTGATATAATCTTTGGTTTCGGTTTATAAAACGAAAAACTGTCATTCTTCCTTGATATGTGAATGAAGCTATCCTAGCCGGTTTTAGTTGTATGGAGTAATGTTATGGAGTAATATGCTCTGTTTTGATGTAGTTGAGTAATTCTTTCTACATTATATACACTTGAGGATTTTCTGTTTTTATTTTGTTTTTGGTTTGTTTATGTTTAGATGTCTTTGAATGAAGAAAATGGTGGATATGGTAATTGCATGGTAAACTTGAATGATGGAAATTGTGTTAGCTTGGCTGATGACATCAATGACACAGACATAGCCACGGTTTCATTGTCTTGTTGTTCTGATTTTGACTATATGGATGCTAGTGAGGGTGTGGGACTGCAGTTGGCTCCAATCTCCCCAGGGGTAATAACCAGGGGTGGTCAGGTGTATAATTCCCCAATCCAGACTGTCCGGACTGTGCAGACTGTGGAAACTGTTGTCTCAACAAATAATGTCGTGCCTTTTGTAGTAGATCCACCAGTAGAGGGTATGGTCTTCAAATGCTGGATGGATATTGAGGCCTACTTCAAAGAGTATGCACAACAACATGGGTTTGGAGTTAGTAGGGTTTCAAGTGCATACAAAGACAAAACCAGAGAACGTAGGGCCGTTATTTGGAAGTGTGAATGCTGGGGTGCGCCTTATATGAGGGCGCAAAGGGAGGCGAAGAAGAGGGCGAAGGCAATGGATGTCAGTGGAACCGGGGGCAATGTCAATGGTGTGATAGGGCAAGATGAGCTGAGAAAGGGCCAAAGAAAATCGAAAAAGTGTCACTGTGAAGTAGAACTTTATGCTAGTATTAACGGCAAAGGAGAATGGGTAATTAGAACTGCGCACCTTGAACATAAAGGTCATAACCCCACCCCTAGCAAGGCAAATCTGGTGAAGGAATATCGAATGAAGAATTACACTTCATCGGTTCGTAAAAGGCTTTTCACCTTTTACGAGGAAGGTGTTCCTGTATCTCGAATTCGTGGGTGCTTATCCCATGAAAAGGATAAATTGCCTAGCTTAAAGGATTTGCAACACGAGCTGTACAAGGATAGGAAATTGAAAATGGAAGGTGGGGACGCTGTAGCTATGATGAAGTATTTTGAAAAGATGCAAGCTGACAACCAGAACTTCTTCCATGCGCATCGTTTGGATGAAGAAGGTCGGCTCAAGGATGTGCTATGGGTGGATGCAAGGAGTCGGGCTGCTTATGATCACTTTGGGGACGTTGTATGCTTTGATGCGACGTATTTGACAAACGAGTATGAACTTCCATTCGCAAACTTTGTCGGGGTCAATCATCACGGACAGTCAATTCTTTTGGGGTGTGCCCTTGTGTCACATGAGACATGTGAAACCTATGCTTGGGTCTTCAAACAATGGCTATCATGCATGGGGAACCGTCCACCATTAGGTATCCTTACTGACCAAGCAGCTTCAATGAGGAGACCACTTGCTGAAATTATGCCATCATCTCGACATAGGTGGTGCATATGGCACATTATGAGTAAGTTTGGTGACAAGCTTGGGAAATGCAAGTGGTAAGTGTTTTTTGAACTACTTTTCTTCTCTTAAAGCAAATCTAAGTATATTACCTTTTGTTTGTATTGAATTGACTAGTATGTAGTATGATTCTGCTTATTTATTATTTAATTCATGGCCAATATATGTAGTTGTTTCAGATGCGTGACTTGATTGTGTACACTGCATAGTTTAGCTGTTATTTTTTCTAACAAATTCATAACATTCTGCCTAATTGTTCTTACAGTATATCCTTTGTCTTTAACATTCTGCTTATTTTTGTCTAATCATATTTTTATGTCATATGTGTTCTGCCATGTAGTCATGTATGTTTTCACATTTAGTGATATTTGGTTTTCAAGGTGTTATTATGCTTTCATTTGTTACTGACTAGGTATGCTGACTTCAAAAGTCCTCTCAAGGCTCTCATTTATGAGAGCTTTACTGTGGATGAGTTTGAGGTTCGATGGTGTGATTGTATTAAAAAATACGAACTTGAAGATAATGAGTGGCTTCAAGATTTGTTCAACGAGCGTCATATGTGGGTTCCATGCTTTATGAAAGAGCACTTTTGGGCTGGGATGAAGACGACACAAAGGGTGGAGAGCATCAATAGTTTTTTTGACGGGTTTGTGAACCGTAAGACCAAGCTTTATGAGTTTCCCCAGAAGTACACTAGAGCAATGACTAAAAGGGTAGAAGATGAAACCGAAGCCGATGCAAGATCAACAAAGTATGTAAGAAGGTTGGTTAGTGGGTTTAAGGTTGAAAGGCTGTATCAGAAAATATACACAGATGCCAAATTCCAAGAGATCCAAAAAGAATTGTCGAGGATGATGTATTGTTACGGGCGGGAGGAAAGGGTTATTGATGATAATACTGTCCATTATTTCCTTGAGGATCGAGTGTGGGTGGTTCCAGAAGGACTGAGTGAAGAGGTTATAACCGACAGAAGGCGCATTTATTGTGTGAAGTTTAATCGAGAGTCAAAAGAGGTGTTCTGCAACTGCTGTAAATTTGAAACTTTTGGGATTTTATGCAAGCATAGCATACGTGTCCTAGATCAAAACCTGGTGTTTGATATACCGGACAAGTATATTTTGGACCGGTGGCGCAAGGATGTAATAAGAAAACACACTCGGGTGAAGGTTGCCTATCACGATCCGTCCGCCACGAAGGAGGTCCAAAGGTTCAACAAGATTATGAATCATTTTGAACCTATATGTGACGAAGCATCAATTGTTGATGATGATACAGTTGACATGGTCATGTTGACTCTATCCAATCTGAAGATTGAGGTCACTGATCGTAGGAAGAAGTTCATTGAAGCAAATGGTGTTTTGACTCTCCCTAGCACACAGTATCCAACTTCTGGAAGAGGATCAACGAGTAACATCCAAACTCCCTCTTCTGTCAGAAAACGTTCCCAGGGCAGTCAAGAGGTTGTGGAATGTGCTGAAGTTCCTGACCAAGTTGTTACACAGCAAAATCATGCACCTGATAGTAGCCAAACTCATGCACCTGACAGTAGCCAACCCTTGATGGATCCACGTGTTAAAAAGAGACGTCGAGGGAGGCCTAAAGGATCTCGCAACAAACCCTATTCAGAGACAGGCTACAAAACCAAGAACAAGAAACAGGTACAGTGCATAGTTGAATTTCATTTACATGTTACATTTGCCACTGTACTCTGTATAAATGTTTGAATCTCACACTGGTGTGCCATGTGCTGCTGTTTAAGGGAAAGGATGTGCAACTCACCTCTGATGTGCAGCCCACAGACGCAGACATGGATATGGATCTACCTCTGAGTGCTATGCGTGCTACGATTCCAAGGGTCCCCGTTGCGCCGGCTAAGGTAATAGAATTGTAAATATGTATCTTCAGTACACCCGTTTAAGGGGTATTGTCATTGTTGTGAACTAGTAGTTGATATATATCTGGGCTGTTTGCAGGGTAAGAAGAAAACCAAGAGACATATAAGGAACCGCCCTCCTGCGAAATTGGCTACATGTTTTGAAGAGGATGATGAGGTTTCAATGGAATTCTGAGGACATCCTAGTTGACTGCTTCATGATGATTAGTATAATCTCTGTTATGTAATGTTTGCCACCATCTGTCTTCTTTTCAATGGTTTTAGGCTGTTTGTATTGCAGCAGTAGTATCATTTCTAGTCTGTTCAGTTTTAGGTAAACCCCTTACTGTGAAAACTGTCTACTGCATGTTTGTATTGTCCTGGTGATGTTTAGGTGTTTGCACTTGTTTCTCTTCTAAGACTATGAACTGCTTATCTGGAACCTTTGACAGCTTTGAATTCGGAAATTGCCAAAGTTCTGGGCAGGCCTTGAATTATTTGGGCCTTGAAGTTGTTTGTATGGCCTTGTTATGTGTTTTGAATTGGCCATGGGTATGGTTTTCTGGGGCCAATATTAGGTTCTTTACGTTGGGCTGGCCCAGGAGTTTTACTATCTACGCAGTGGGCTGGCCCAATCAATGGTATTGTATGGCCTTGTAAGAAATTCTTTTTGTTTTTTGCCAAAAAAGACATATTTTATTTATTTATTTTTTTTATCTTGTATTTATAATGGTTAGAAGTGAAATTATTAAATAAATAAATACTCCAGGTGTTTTATAACATTCATTAATCTTGAGTCATGACACAATTTTTTATTATCATTCATTTCATATTAATTTCGACATTTCAATTTTCTTTTTTTTTTTTTGAGACGGAGTTCATTTTAATTTGGGTTTACAGACCTATATTACTACTTGTGTTTGGATGTGACTTATTATTAGGGAAATTATTTCTTCCATATAGTTAAAAAAAAAAACAATAAAAGAAACAATAATTTTCATTACAAATGATTGCACTGAACTTATTGTCCTCTTTAGGTTCCTAATTTTTTTTTGGACTCCTATCGTGGTGGGCTGGCCCAATTTTGTATCCTTTTTTTTTAATGACCCTTTCATAATTTCTTATTCTAATAAATCATGGACCTGTGCTTAGTTTTACTAATTTATATTTGATTAAGTGTCATAAATAAAGCATGGTCCAATGATTCAAATGTCGATTTAAATGCACCAATAATTTGTCTCTTTACCCTGATTTTATCTAAAATTAATTAAATAACATAGTAAATGCAATTTTTTTAACACAAACACATATATTATATCACAAGAACAACACAAGAGTTTAACACACCAACAATACACGACTTGAGATTGGTACTACCAATGACCACCTAGGGGTCACAATTAACACCAACAACTCCACTACTTTTAGACTCTAATTAGACACCATCAACATAACATAGCAAAGTCCAAACTACTAGTTTAAGAAACTAAAACATAGCATACTCCAGAACTACTACATTAAGAAAATAAAACATAGCATAATACTCCATAAACACTAATTTAAAACGAGGACTTGACACAGATTCTTAGACATCTCCCATAACATGACCTACGTTCTACTCATTGTCTGATTCACGAACACAGCGATGGTAGCGGACATTAGGAATGGCATAGACAATCCCTTTGTTACGGATTTTAGCACCTCCAACAGTCTGAGTTGGGCTCAAAACGCGGCAGTTATTCATCAACATCACCTTCTTAGGGTCGAACTTGAATGCTTCACCCCACATGTGGTAGATGTTGCTCAGTTTCGTGTCAAGGCGGCCTTCAACTTTCACTTTCCTTGGGTTGTCACTCACATCAGTTAGGTAGAACTTCTTGATCCATGCATCCATGTTTGCTTCCGGGTTCTGGAATGAGTACAACAATTTCATTAGAATGTAAAGCCTTGTGACTTAGTAAAAATAAAAAAAAAACAAAAAAAAAAACTAAAATAATAAAAAACAACAATTTCAAAGTCAACATTTATTTATTTTTAAATATATGTCAAAACTTAGTAAAAAATAATAAAAAAAAAAACAAAAAAAAAACTAAAAAACCTTGTGACTTGCATGGAGCATGTCACCATGCCTGAGCCCAACGTAGCATGCAATGCTTTGGGGAGATATAATCCCTCCAGTTCTTGAATTGGTCAAGAACATGTCCTTCACACGACAATCTACTTTATCAGCGTAGTCGTCGTAAATTTCCTTGAAGGTTTGGTTCCCAGTGATGGCGTACATAACACCAAGGTCACCGTCGTTGTTGCTAGAAACAACGAGGTAATAGACGTTGAAACGCCCAATCCTTGGCTTGTTGCCGTCGTCCAGCTTAAGTATGGGAGTGGCACTGCTGCACCGCACAGGTCGACGGAGTTCATGCTCTTTTGGGATGTCATCATGATCAATGATGACTTCATCAGGGTTGTGTTTAGCACATTTGTTGCCAACTAGGCCAGCATGCATTTCCTTCTTCACTTTCACAATAGTGCACCACGGCACATTGTACTGGATTGGTGGGAGTGGGTCGTGAAGAGCATCAAAAGCATTATTCGTTAATGTTGTCCTCAACAAACGGTTGGCCTTCTTCCGACCCCTTTTTTTGGGAGGTGTTGGAGAGCCATTGGATGATGATCCGTATGTTGAGGATATTTTGGTGTTGTTGGATAAAAGGGATGGCTTAAGGGAGAGCTTCATTTTAGATAAGATAATAACACTTTTGGATGTGTAGATTGTGATCTGTACTTGGTTCTTAGCCCTATTTATAACAACCAAACCTTAGGGTTTGCTCATGTTTGTTTCCTAGTGAACTTAAGGTCTTAAGAGTATTAATTTGTAATTGAAATTAATTAAATATTTTTTTTATTAATTAGGAGTATCATTTGTAATTGTTGAACATTATCCAAGTAAATTTTCTTTGCCGAGCAAGTAACTCGTTTAGGAATTATATATTCCGGGTATTCCTTCTAGGTCACCCCTTTCACTTGCAATTATTTAATTAATTTACATTTTTTTTTCATTAGAACATTATACAAGTTAATTTTCTATGCCGAGCAAGTAACTCGTTTAGGAATTATTCTTTCCGGGTATTCATTCCTTCTAGGTCACCCCTTTCACTTGCAATTATGTAAATAATTTAATTATTTTTTTTAATTATAACGGTATCCAAGTTTATTTTCTTTGCCGAGCATGTAACTCGTTCATGAATTATTCTTTCCGGGTATTCATTCCTTCTAGGTCACCCCTTTCACTTGTAATTATGTAAATAATTTAATTATTTTTTTTAATTATAACGGTATCCAAGTTTATTTTCTTTGCCGAGCAAGTAACTCGTTTAACAATTATTCGTTCCGGGTATTCCTTCTAGGTCACCCCTTTCACTTGCAATTATGTAATTAATTTAATTTTTTTTTTTAGATTAGAACATTATCCAAGTTGATTCTCTTTGCCGAGCAAGTCACTCGTTTAGGAATTATTCGTTCCGGGTATTCCTTCTAGGTCACCCCTTTCACTTGCAATTATGTAATTAATTTAAATTTTTTTCATTAGAACATTATACAAGTTAATTTTCTATGCCGAGCAAGTCACTCGTTTAGGAATTATTCTTTCCGGGTATTCCTTCTAGGTCACCCCTTTCACTTGCAATTATATAATTAATTTAAATTTTTTTTCATTAGAACATTATACAAGTTAATTTTCTATGACGAGCAAGTAACTCGTTCATGAATTATTCTTTCCGGGTATTCATTCCTTCTAGGTCACCCCTTTCACTTGTAATTATGTAAATAATTTAATTATTTTTTTTAATTATAACGGTATCCAAGTTTATTTTCTTTGCCGAGCATGTAACTCGTTCATGTATTATTCTTTCCGGGTATTCATTCCTTCTGGGTCACCCCTTTCACTTGTAATTATGTAAATAATTTAATTATTTTTTTTAATTATAACGGTATCCAAGTTTATTTTCTTTGCCGAGCAAGTAACTCGTTTAACAATTATTCGTTCCGGGTATTCCTTCTAGGTCACCCCTTTCACTTGCAATTATGTAATTAATTTAATTTTTTTTTTTAGATTAGAACATTATCCAAGTTGATTCTCTTTGCCGAGCAAGTCACTCGTTTAGGAATTATTCGTTCCGGGTATTCCTTCTAGGTCACCCCTTTCACTTGCAATTATGTAATTAATTTAAATTTTTTTTCATTAGAACATTATACAAGTTAATTTTCTATGCCGAGCAAGTCACTCGTTTAGGAATTATTCTTTCCGGGTATTCCTTCTAGGTCACCCCTTTCACTTGCAATTATGTAATTAATTTAAATTTTTTTTCATTAGAACATTATACAAGTTAATTTTCTATGACGAGCAAGTAACTCGTTCATGAATTATTCTTTCCGGGTATTCATTCCTTCTAGGTCACCCCTTTCACTTGTAATTATGTAAATAATTTAATTATTTTTTTTCATTAGAACATTATACAAGTTAATTTTCTATGACGAGCAAGTAACTCGTTCATGTATTATTCTTTCCGGGTATTCATTCCTTCTAGGTCACCCCTTTCACTTGTAATTATGTAAATAATTTAATTATTTTTTTTAATTATAACGGTATCCAAGTTTATTTTCTTTGCCGAGCATGTAACTCGTTCATGAATTATTCTTTCCGGGTATTCATTCCTTCTAGGTCACCCCTTTCACTTGTAATTATGTAAATAATTTAATTATTTTTTTTAATTATAACGGTATCCAAGTTTATTTTCTTTGCCGAGCAAGTAACTCGTTTAACAATTATTCTTTCCGGGTATTCCTTCTAGGTCACCCTTTCACTTGTAATTATGTAAATAATTTAAATTATTTTTTTTAGATTAGAACATTGTCCAAGTTGATTCTCTTTGCCGAGCAAGTAACTCGTTTAAGAATTATATATTCCGGGTATTCCTTCTAGGTCACCCCTTTCACTTGTGATTATTTAATTAATTTACATTTTTTTTCATTAGAACATTATACAAGTTAATTTTCTATGCTGAGCAAGTAACTCGTTTAGGAATTTTCTAAATCCAAAATTTTCGTGTTCGCCACGTGATTAAGACCTTAATTTTTTCCACTTGAATTCCCTCCAGCTTATAACTCCACTAATTTTTTCCACTTTGCCATTAACTCCAGCTTATAAATCAGAACATCAGTCAAAGGGCATTGTATTTTTAATTCCATCTTACTAGTGTAACAAAATAGTATCTTCATATTCAGAGTTCAAGGTTTATTTAACGTTAAAATAGATTGAATGTGTTCGTTTGATTTCGTGTTGTCTTAATTACTTACTGTGGTAACATGAAGGGGTTAATTACAAAGTACTGAACAATATCTTCATTTCAATGATGGCAAATCTCTGCTTCGGAAGTTGCTTCACGTATTTACGCTTCCTCTTTTCGTGCTAGCATAAAAAACTGGGATGTCCTTCGTGTTTTGACTCCAAAGTAGTGGGTTTTGGTCCTATTTTACTTGTTTTTGGCTTTACAAGTACTATAAATAATACTTTTCATTATAGATAACCTCAATGCAGTGGGTTTCCATCTTACTTTTCTTGTTTTTGGCCTTATTAGAACATCAATAGACTTTACATCTACGCAGACCTATCACATCTTCATTTGTCATAACTTGTGGACGTTATGGGATGCAAAGCTCTACAGTACCATCAGTTCACCACCTTTTGAGAATAGCCGTTCCTATTTGGTGAAACAATACTTGTACTAACTCCTCTGCTCAATTGCGGGAAAACGGATATCAAACTCATAATTCAAATTAATTTATTGTTCGTCTTTACGCAGCTCGAATCCATTAACAAAGAAGAAATACGAGTGACTGTATTTTTTTGAGATTACATTACTCGTATTTTTTTGAGATTACATTAGTAAATTTGATTTTATTTGGGGGTATGGAAGAAAGAGTGATTGTATGATATTTGAATAAAATAATTAACTTATGAATTGGTATGACGCCTCTGTTCGCATGATTAATCACTGGACAAAGTGTGTTAGGTTTTGCAAATGCAAAATTTTAATTAGAATTAATTACATTTAATTAATTAATACAAAGTATCCTTTCAAATAATTTTTGTAGTAGTAATTATTTGGGCGGAACTTCAAAGAAATAAATAAATACATATTTAGAGAAGCTTAATTTTACACATAGGTTTTCGGTTTGGATTTGATCCAGTTAGGGTAAATCCGATCCAATCCGAAAATTTGAATGTCCTAAAATTCTCAATCCGATCCAATCCGATTTAAAGTTCGGATCCGATCCTAATCGATAATTCGGGGGTTCGGATTGGATTGGATAGATTACGGTCTTCATCCGAATTATGGACACCCCTAACTAAGCCTAACCCCATAACCCTAAACCATAACCGGGTAAAATCCTTAACCCTAAAACCATGCAACAAAACCGTGAACCATACACACGTACACCGTATACAATAAACCTTCAAACCTAAAACCCTGTAACAGATACCCAATTACTAAGCCTAGGGCTGTCCGTTTGGTTTTCGGTTTGGATTTATTCCAAATCCGATCCAATTCGAAGTATAATTTGGTTTTCAATTACTCAATCTAGTCCGATCCGAAATTCTCTATTGATGCAATCTGAAATAAAAATCGGTTACTTGGATTGGATACGAATTCTAATACATTATTTTGTAATTTGTAGCTCATAATACTATTATGAAAATTAAGCTTTAATACAAATAAAGGGCTTTAAAATAATGGGTAAACTATTTAGTTTAAAATCAAATCAGTAATTAATTAATACAAAGTATCCTTATTTTAATTTCTGTAGTAGTAATTATTTGGGCGGAACTTCAAAAAAATAAATAAATACGTATTTAGAGAAGCTTAATTTTACACATAGGTTTTCGGTTTGGATTTGATCCAGTTAGGGTAAATCCGATCCAATCCGAAAATTCGAATGTCCTAAAATTCTCAATCCGATCCAATCCGATTTAAAGTTCGGACCCGATCCTAATCGATAATTCGGGGGTTCGGATTGGATTGGATAGATTACGGTCTTCATCCGAATTATGGACACCCCTAACTAAGCCTAACCCCAAAACCCTAAACCATAACCGGGTAAAATCCTTAACCCTAAAACCATGCAACAAAACCGTGAACCATACACACGTACACCGTAAACAATAAACCTTCAAACCTAAAACCCTGTAACAGATACCCTATTACTAAGCCTAGGGCTGTCGGTTTGGTTTTCGGTTTGGATTTATTCCAAATCCGATCCAATTCGAAGTATAATTTGCTAAACCCTAATTCCTAAATCCTCCACCATAAAACTAAAAATCGACATCGCTTGAACTAACTTGAAATTCATTGATTTTATTTGCAATGTAATGAACGTAATCATAATATAATTCATCCGATATCCCACTGTTTGAAAATCTCTGTATAGCGTTTTCTTAATTAAATTTTGAGGCTGGAAAAGACATAATTTTCCCAATTTATTATTCACCAAGTATTCTTTGTACATTCAAAGATAATTACTGTTCACACTTTATAAAGTAATTACTAATACTTCAATTTAAATATACTAAAATATGGTTATAATATTTAGGTTAATACATTTATTAATCGACAATTGATATCCCTGTCATGTGATTTTTATGCACACATAATTACTATAACATTATTTCTTATTTAATCAAAGTAAAGATTTTTCTTTTCACATAATTAGTATATAAAAATAACTGAATTTCGGAACTACATAATCAAAGTGAATAACAACATAACGGTATAGTATCAAATAATATTTTGGGTTGTAGTAAGTATAGAAGCTTACTTTTACAATTCGATTTTCGTTATCAGAAAATTACTTACTTATGAAATACTATTTTCGGTAGAAGGAAGGTTTTGTATTTAAAAAAAAAAATTTACCACATTTATGCACGCTAAATTTAACAATTTGATGTTCGTTATCAGAAATTTATTTACGAAATCCAATTAGGGTAAATCCGATCCAATCCGAAAACGGAATTTACAATACATCTCAATCCGATCCAATCCGGTTTAAAGTTTAGATCCAATCCGGATTGATGATTCGGTTTGTATTGAATTGGATTTCGTTTTTTATCCGAAACACCAAACAACCCTAACTGATTATGTATATATTTCTTTTGATTTATTTCAAATTTTTTGCTTAGTACTAGCAATACTACATACCTATTAGCTATTAGTCTACGATTCTATATTTGGAGAATCATTTTGGCAGATTTGCAGCAACTAAAGTTGCACTTGATGAACTTGCTTTCCTCCTTTTCGAAACAACCCTGCACCAAAGCCTTCTTACTCATTTCTCCATTGAATTAAAATGTCATACTTTTAGGTTTTTGAGGATAGTCAGTGTACTACCAAACCTAGTTGCCTATTAATCAACCATGTACTCGACCATATTATCCGAAACATAAAACAAAATGTGCATCAACACGTTTCAACAAACGAATGACAATATTAACCGTGCATAATTACATATTTAGTCTGCGTGTAAACGACATATTATTTTAAAAAATTAAATTATTAAGGAAAAAAATGGCAATGTTACCAACAAATTGCATTTAAAAATTTTTTAAAAAAAAATATTACGGAGTTAAAAAAATTAAATTATAAGAAAATTTTAACCCTCACATTAATAATATATTTTGTCAAATATAAATCAAGTCATTTCACTTTAATTATTTAATTAATCTTCCTATCATGCATTACGTGAGGCAATGTTGGGCTCGACCCTGTCCTTACCCTCCCTTGGGTTCCTAATGTTACCCCTATCCACAACAACACACGCATAGTAACATGGAATGTGAGAGGAATAACGAGGGACTCATTCATTCGAAACTTCGAGCTGGTACAACAATCCATAAATCCATCTATAATTGTTTTGGTGGAGACGAGGCATTTTACTGAAAACGTAATTCAAGTCGTGGAGCGTTTGCCCCGTCGCTATAATGTACTTATATCGTCCACTCGAGTATTTGGAGGCGGTTGTGTGGTGCTCTGGAAGGCGGAGATGGTAAAGGTCGTACAAAATCCAACATTTCCGGGTCCACAATTGTGTAATGTCATCGTGCAAGTAGGGTGTTCATTATTTTTACTTATTCTATATGCTAAATAATATGTTAATTTAATATAATTTTCCTCCATTTTATTGTTCATATATTGTATGCAGGGTGCAAGAAGCCAACCCAAGAATCCGTCAGCATCAATTCAGAAGGCGAAGAAAGTTCTTCGTGCAATGTGCTTCAAGTGACGTGGGAGCCCATCATTTTCCAGATTTAATTTGCAAGATCAAATATTAGGAAACTAAGAAGTACTTAATTATGGTGCCATTTTGTTTTAGTTAGTTAAGGTTCGTGTAATATCTATTAAGATATATTAGTAGACAAGTGGGGTCTGGGAAGTATGATTAGATATTGTGTTTAATTATCTAAAAATTAAATCAATGAATTATGTACCAAATGTTTCGGTGGAGAACTACAGTAATATCATGTTATTTTATAAATTTTAAAAAAATATCTTTGTTACTTTAAATCCTAATTTGTGATGAGGACACATTACAATTTTTCGTATTAATTGCACAACAAATCATGCACCACGTTATCTTGGTTTAAATGAACATATTATAATTTTCGAAATAATCTATGATGTGTAATGATGCAATTATTAGTTTTAAGTAACTCGTATCAAATTGGGATAATAATTGTAATTTATAGTTGGTTAGAGTCTGTTCTCTTACGTTGAAATTCCAGTTCAGTATAGTCTAGCTGAGTCCACTCTAGTTCAGTTCTGCTCAGCTGAGTTCAGTCAATGAGAACAGACCCATACTATAATTAATTAATATTTTATAACATGTATGCAGTTTTTGTAAATTATTAACAAAAATTATTATAACTTTCCAATTTACATGACTTTACATTTATTATTACCCTTACTAAAATATTTTTTTTAGTGATATTACTACGTCATTCGTTTGTAAAGTAATATTACTTTACACTACAACTCAAAAGCCTATGCCAAACAGCCTGTCAAAAGAGCCAACTGAAATAGCCAAATAGTCAACATCGAACAGGGAACACCAAATTGAATACCAACATATTTAGAATTGATTGGTAAATAGCTTTTGCTTGCCTAATTCATTGACCAACCAATTAATTATTAATTACTATTTAGTAAGCAATTACTTTATAACAATTAATAATTAGTTATTAAACATTAAATTTTAATTGTCAATAATAAGTAAGTTATAGCTTAAAGTTAATATTTAATAATTAGTTGATATTTGTTACTAAAATCAAATAACCCTATTCTCCTAAGTTCAAATTCAGTCCAGTTCAGTTCTGTTAATCTGAGTTCATTTTAGTAAAGTTCGGTTCAGGCTCAATTCAGTTCAGTTCAGTTCATTTCCTTATCTTATCAAAATGGTCAAACAGCTACTAGAAACAGCCATAATCAAATTTCAGACGCTAGTGTTTTGGATTGCCCTTTCATTAACCATTTAAGGGATTAGGTCAATGATAATAGGTTAGTGCTCCGTTAATCCGGTATCACTTGAATTGGTACATGTGAATGGTAGGTTGCTTAATTTGGAAGGAATGGTTATTAGATTGCACCTACTAGTTTAGTTGACACGTACGTCTTAAAAGGCACGGCTTCTTGATCGCCCTTGCCTAGTTTGTCGTAGGGGAATAGTGTATTCCGATTGGAAAGTGTGTCTGTTGGTAACTTTTGCTTATTTTAATTAGAACCGTAATTATTTTGATTTTAGACGCCACAATTTGCAATTGGATTGGCCTTTCTTTAAGCAATTAAGGGTCTAGGCTAATTATAGATTAATGATCCGTGTAGTTCAATCGAGTGTCTTGTTCGGGTTTTCCCTAGCATTAAACATGTACAGGAATAGGGTATTTGGTTTTTAGCGTAGTTAGTATAAAAGAAATTTATAATGTCACACACATGTCGTTTACCAATTCAATACATGTTACAATTTCAATAATTTGAGATTATAGTTGCAATCCGAAAATATAAATTATCAGTTTCTCTAGGTGTTGTCCGCAGTAGGGCTTCTTATTATGCGTGCCTAGCTCGAGTCTGGGGTAGCTGGACTCGACTCGCTAACATATGGAGTCGAGTTTTATTGAGTCGATTTTTGACCAAGCGGTGTGACCAAAGACGAGAGTTGATTAAGTTTGACCGAGTCGATCATGTTTACTTGAGTTTGGATCCATCTTCAACGTCTTTTGTCATTTGAGATTGGAGTCATTCTATGTCATTTTGTGATTTGAGAAATATTTGAGATGATTTTAGTATGTAAATAATGTTTTTTTATTACAAAAGTTTGTAAATATCGACATATTTTTAAATTGGTTAAAAATTATACTATGTAACGGATTCCTAGCTTGTAATTTAACGAGCTTTCAAGTCAAGTAATAAGCAGCAACTAGATTGGACTTGATAACTTGACGAGTAAATTTCAAGTTAGCGTCAAGCTCATTCGAGTGGAGTCATGACCGAGTCTTAAAGCTAGCAATGTTTGTCGTTAGGGAGCAATATACATTTGAATTTTTTGTAGGTAATGTATATACTATATTACTTCACTCTAGATTGCGGCACGTGTTAAGTTGTTTGCTGTGAAATCTTTTCCCACTTGAGGTTGTCATGGATCGATGACTTGGCAATTTATATGACTGTTTCCCATGCTTACTATACTGCTACTTTACAACTTGTTTTGTAACAAATAAATTGTTATTACAAGTATGTGGTCCCCCCTCTTTATTTTCTAGTATGTAAAACAAGCATCAACATTTACATTTGATCACTGGCATAAAATAATGGCGCCAAATTGAACAATTTTAGTTTTGGCGCCTCTAAAAAAGAGAAAATGGAAGGATTTGGCGCCAGATGTTCCAAGTTGGTCTTTATAAGGATAGTTTTCCTAGGAATGGAGAAATACACACAAGTGAAACAATGGTAAACACAATAAGCATACCCTTGAGTTTATTCACCCTAAAGGCAAAGACCTTGAAAACCAAGAAGAAGAAAATAACCAAACCCAAATATCGCCCTAAATTTATCGTAAAAAAGGTTCCTTACCACAAACGAAATACAACCACTATAAACATCTCATGTAAACCACTTCGTCCAGTGGGAGGTAAACCATTTTCAGGAAGAGGGTTGTTTGGTGTTATACAATCTCATTCCATCACAAAAGATGGAACAATACTAGTGAAACTGGTTGAAGCAAGGGATGTGGCGTCCTGGATATGTAGGGGTGAAAATGAGATGGGTGACCTTGTGGTATTACATAGCAAAGGGGTGTATCCGGCACACGTGCCCGATTTATCGGACCTAGCTTTGCTTCCACCAGCTTTGAAGATGTCGGTGAGGTGGGCACTTTCGAACGAGGGAGGTGTTGAAGGGATAAGTGTCCAAAATCTCATCCCTTCATCCATCCGTAACATTATATACCCCAGTGCTGCATTACCCGACGTGGTAGAATCCTTCTCCATTGCATCGGAAGGGGTGCACGTGATGGATTTGAATAGCTACTCCAATGACTTGAAAGTTATTGTGACTGAAGGGCATATTACCTTCAACAACATTTCTGTCGCTTCATCTTGGTTAGGAGGACACAACTTAGATGGAAGGCGAGCAACGTTGAAGTTGTCAGCAGCTCGGGGAAAATCAACAAGCGGAGCTAAAGTCATTGCGTGGAATTGTAGGGATATGGGACGTGAGTTGTTCATGAAGCAATTAGAACAATTGAATGACCTACATTTGCCAGACATAATACTCTTAACTGAGACGAGGGTCACCATTCAAATGGCTCGATTCATATGCCAACATATTAGCTGGATTTCAATGCACGGCCTATCATCAAAGGGAGTTGTAGGGGGGTTTGCTCTTATTGTGTTGTCCAACAAGGTGAATGTTAGTGCTGATAGTGACGACGTGAGTAATTGGAGACTCATTGATAATCATTAAAAGGGTTAAGTAGAAGCTGTAGGAGGAAAATATGTTTGTTTAGTGATGTAGTACCTTCTTGATTAATGTTGTGTAATTCAATTAATGTCTAGTTGCAGTTTGTGATGTGTACGGGTGTGCTAGTGTGGTGTGGTCCACCTTTTGTTAATGGAAGATTGTTATTTTGTTTCATGGAAGTAGTTTATCTAATTAATGTAAGAGTTTTTCCAAAGGAAAAACAAAAATTATTCAAACACATATTCCTTTTTTCTACACCCTTAAAATAGAGCCTAATTAAAATAGGAAAAAAAAAAATTTATTTTGTAAATAGAGCCTCCTTAAAACTTAAAACACATAGATCATTTTGTAAATAAAGGACAAAATAGAAAGAAAAAAAATTTATTTTTATTTTTAGAAAAAACTAAAATTTAGAAGAGTCTGAATATAAAAATCTCAATATTGTGCAAGTAAATCAATTAGATGTATTATTGTCTCATAAAGTAGACCCCACACACATGTGCTTTTCATACTGGAAAAATTAAACACAAGTAAAGTTTTAATAGAATATTAAATAATAATATTAAAGAACAAACATGTACCCACACATTGTTATTTTATTAATAATAATTTTTAGTAAAATCAAATCCATTTACGGGGATCTACTCCAACATTAAATTAATTAATTGTGAATGTGTGTAATATTCACCATTGACTTAATAAAGGGCAATAATAAGAAAGTCATCAATTTGCAAATTCCTTACAAATCTAACAGCCTCAATCAACATTAATAAGAATAAGATCTTAGTTAACACAAACACAGTACCACACATATCATTAATTTAATAAAGTCACAGTACATAACAACATAAAAGTACGACTACACATAATAAGCATAAACACAATTAAACACATCATTATCCTCATAACCATAAATCTAAAATAAGTAGATCATACATAGAACATTAACTTAATTTTAAAACAACATTTTAATTAAACATTAATACATCACACAACTGAAGACATAAAGTAGGACACCAGAACACCAGATCTCGTAGCTTCAAAGCAAACCACACCACCACCAGCAGTTCAGAACTGAGTATGGCCACCTTACTGCTGGAAAAAAAAATAAATTAAAAACTATGCAATTTTAACCACAAACACCCTTCAAATTGAAAGATCAACAAGTACACTTACACTTCAAATGATCAGTCCGCAACAACCGCCTTCATGGTAGCCACAATGCGGAGGGGGATATCAGACACGGACACCTGAACCACGCCACGGAACCTAGTTGGATCCCAAAACACAACGCTTCCTCCATGTATCCCTAGCCCCGGGTCTGCCGTCCATGTCATTGTTGTCCCAAGAGCTTCAATTATCCTTCTGCAGTTGGTGAGCTGTGCTCCTACCTCAGTGACGATCATCAGAGCAGGCTTGTGGGTTGCAACAACCTCGCGGAAATGCGGCTTGAAAGAAGGCCTGGAAATCCGTCGCCCATTCCACAAAATGACACTAGCACCGTACTCCAAACTTGGCTTCCCATCCTCCTTCTTAGAGTACATTTCAATAGTGGAATAGCGGCTAGACGGATCATCGTCCATAAATTGGTCACGAACCACATTGAAGGTAAGGCAAGTCATAGGTGAACGAACCTGAAACAAAACAATATGTTATAGCATGCAAATGGAATATATTCAATAATGATAATAGTGTTAATAGGTTTTAAGACAAGTAAATAATAATGAACATGAAAGTACACGATGTCATCCGTGTAGGAGCCGAAGTCACAGGTGAATTTTTCAGCAATAGAGTAAATTGGCCCACTTCGACGGAGAATGGGCTTCGGGTCGATCTTCTCCTTGAGCTTCTTCGGGACAAGAGGTGTGGCTCCATCATACTCAACCTTCACATCGCCTTCAAGTTCATCAATTATCTCCTGCACGTCAGCATTACCGACTACATCGGCAATATTTGGTAGATGGGCAGGGGCGATGTCACCCACCTCGTTCACCATCATCAGCTTGTCAAGCATACTCTGTCTCTCAACGGGTCTTGCTATGATGGCCCAAAGGATGTCACCATTAACAACCTTAGTTGTAAGGCGGCCGGTGTCACTAATGAAGTACACGTACTCATTGAAATTCATCTCTGGGGTGGAATTATTGTTGTGACTGAATAGGTGAAAGGAAGAAGGGGCTCTCTCACCATAAAAGGCAGGAGGGTATGGAAGGTCACCTACCACCATGGCTGAAATAGTGAAAACGAAAAATGCAAATAAGGGCGTACTTATGTATTAGACAAGAGAGGTGGAAGTGCTCTGAGTTTATGAATGAAGAACTATGGTAATTTATAGACAAAGAGTAGGGACCACCTACTCCTAAAAAATATTATACCATAGTCTACTACTCACCTATGTTAATTTTATGCATAGTCTAGTGCATCCCTATTTTGGTTTTTACTACAGTTTAGTACAATCCTATTTGAAATTACTATCCTAATTTATGGTTGATAGTACTACACCACAAAAGAAAAAATCTTGTATATCAAAAAATTTTGTAAAGAGGGAAACACTATGAACTGTCTTATATTACAATTTACAAGACATATGAGAGTAATAATAAATCTAAGAATTCAAATTTCATTTTTTACATGAATCATCAAGTACAAGAGTCAAAAAAATTCCTTAACAAGCCTTCAAATGGTAGCGACTTGTTCACAGTAAACCTTGTTTTTTTTTTCTTTAAAATGTTTAAATGCTAGTAGTACAAGCTGTTAAGACTGATGTCGTCGTCACATAAAAAATTATTTCCTTCCAAGCAGTGACATACGAAATTAGGAGACGGAATGCTTCATAACATTCTTATGGGGTGGTTCATTTATGAATGGTCTGATAAATTTGATAAAAAATTTTGAATGGTCTGATAAATTTCAAAATTTATACAACCCCCAATAACTGATTTTATAAAACGTGCCATTTCATTGTAATTCTATTAAAACGTTTGGTGATATGTACATTTGGATATCTATACAGAAGTTAAATAAAATAAATTATGGGGGGTGCATTTGTTAGGGAGTGGTGTTATACATTTCTACAATTATATATCACCTGATTTATAAAACGACCAATAAGCAATTTTAAAAGCTAATCTGGGGAAAAAACATATGCTTGTCCTCATGATTTGGCCATACAATACGGGTGTTGGGCCAGGCCCAAATGTTGCAGCACATAAGTTTAATAAAATCAGTTATTGGGGGGTTCATTTATTAAGGATTGTTATGATAAATTTCTAAATTAATACATCAACCATGATTTAATAAAACGTACCATTCGCAATTAAAAAGCTAATCAATCTGGTCGTTGGGAAATTACTTATGGTGGACTCCGGATTTGGCCATCTATTACGGGTGTTGGGCCAGGCCAAAATGTTGAAGAACATAAGCTTAATAAAACGAAATTATGATTTACTAAAACGAATATAGAAAGCGATGTTAAATCTAATTTTTCCGTGGGAAAAAACTAATGATCTCCGGATTTGGCCATCTAAGTAGAGTTGGTGGGCCAGGCCCAAATGTTGAATAACAATATTTATCATGGGTCATATGTTGATATCATCATATGTTAGTTAAGGCAAAAAATATTAGTACGAATTCAATCAACCCACAAGTTGGTTTGGGCCAAGCCCATAAACCTTTCTTCACATTATAAATTTTAATGTCCAATTATTCACTCCAAAGTCAGAGACAAATCAGCTGATCAACAATACAAGAAACATATTTCAATACATGATAATAGGTACCTCTGGCCTTAATTGAAACATGATACACCAGCTCCATTCCAAGGCCTCCTTCGCCTGGGCTTTGGGGACGAGTTCGTTAGTGGCACTTCGACCTGCATGTGTAGCTAGTAATATCAGCGGACATAAACCTTCAACATGAGGGAATACAATCCTTTTTCAACTGCTACAATATACCTTACACCAAGACTCAGGAGGTCCATTGGTGTCCCTCGCGTCTAGAGGGTGGGTTTCACCATACGCTACATCGAGCATCTGTTATTGACAGTAGTTATTGATGTGAAACAGATGGTCAATAACACGGAAAAGAGAAGTTATTGATAAGATAATAAGATACATACCCCAAGTTTGCCAAATTCACCAACATCACTACTGCGATCATCTCTAGCAGCAAGTCGTAAATCATGTTTGCCCCAAACAATTATTCGAGGGAATGTCCCCCACCGAAGGGGATCCCTAATAAGCCGATCCAGGTAAAACACCTCCGGTGATCACAAAACAAGAACAGGAAAACAGGATATTATTTCAGTAAAGACAACATCAAATCATAGATTAAGGAACAAAAAAACACAAAAGCCGTTTCGACGTATAACTGAGTTCAAAATGAATCAAGGATATTTTGATGCTAGTACTCACCACAATAAACAACAAGCAGCCACCGCTACCACCACCATTTCCTGTTGTATCTAACCGCTTTGCAAATGAAGAGACAGAAGATAGAAATTTGGACAACACTAAGTTGCACCAGTCATACTTATGACATTCAGTTGCACAAGTCAAAGCAGGCAACAAATCGGAAGATAGCCGTGGTGACTGTGTAGGACAGAGGACCATATGAAGTGAAAGAATGAGAAATAGGGTCTTAAATTCACCTTCCTCGTTCTCTTCCCAACTACCTTCAACTCTATCCATTATAGTAGAATTGACATGGATGCCCTTGACAACATACGCACGCCCTTCATATCTCCTGGATTTTGTTTCCCTTGAATGACCGTATCGGCTGAGCAACTTATCAACCTGGTCCTTAACATCTAGGCTCATATTTCTTTTCAAGGGAACAAACTTGCCACCATTCGGGATGCCAAGTATCCAGTAAACTTGATTCGCTGACAACTTAAACTCAGTCCCATTGGGAGAAATTAGGATCTTCCTAATGGGATCCACCCGACTCAGCAACCAGTACGCCAACTGCCTAGGCATATGCATCCCAGAAGCTAGATGAAGGAGGCCAGAAAACCCCATTTCAGACACCCACCTCTTCCTTCTCTCGTCAAACTTCTGACATATTCTTCCAAATGACTCCACACGGCAAGTCATATTTGGTACCTGGCAAACCGAGAATGATGTTTAAAGACAAACTTGTCTCAGGGAAATTGAACTACATATAACAGGGTTGAGGTGTCTCAGCGTCACCCACAAATAATCTACACGATTAGCCTAGCTTCTTCTTAAAGTAGCCAGTCAGTCACATGTCAAGTGCATTCATCTTAAGGTTTGTTCATAAAATTAAATTTCATATGCTTGCACAATGAAAATGTCCCTTGAGAAATATAAACTCAAGTTAGTTAAATACAATTTGTCACCATAATGTGTATAAACTCTGCCATCTTTCTATTTAATGAGTTTCAATGGTCTTGCATTACCCTAATGCTCGGATATTACACATAATTTCCATTTTTTCACAAAATCAGAATGCAGAACAGCAATGATTGCATACTGATCCAAGCAATGATGCCCAGCCCTTCAAGGAGATACCTTGATCCATCCATCAATTTTTTTTTAATAGACAGATGTTTGTTAAAAGAAACCAATAGCTATAAAATCAGATGCATAAAAGAATAGAGACACTAAACCTGCTCAAATAGAGACCGCCTTAATTGCACAATTTGCTCTTGCAAAGACCGAGAATGATGTTTAAAGACAAACTTGTCTCAGGGAAATTGAGCTTCATTTTGACAGACTATTATACTTTTTCCTAAGGTTTGCCTTAATTTTGTAATTGTTTGAATAAAATTCAACATGGGGAATGGGGTTTAAGTGCTTCAGTTATCAGATTCAGCATGATATTTGAACTAACCTTTGTTCTACGTGAAGACCCATGGGGATTCCGTGCTTCTGCTTTTTGATTCAGTACACCCCCCAAACTGTCCTGTTCCAGTTTCATTTATGATACAAAAACAATTCAACCACAGTCAATAAATCAAATCAATTACGAGCTTCATATGCAGTTGTATGAAAATATCATACCTTCTCTCCCAATTTCATTTCCGAACTTGCGCATTCGTCCTACATTCAACAACGGCCAAATCAGTACCCATTTGTTCAACGACACATACATTACAAGATACAAACAGAAATTAGATGTGAGCTCATACCTCCTGCAACTCCAATTTCCTCTTCGACATTTACTCCGAAATATTGTTCCTACATTTACATGAAATACATCACTCATAGACTAAATAGCTAACCAATTTTTATTTCAAACACCCAATTTAAATAGAAAACGATGACAAATCATCGTAAATCAAAATATCAAAATACTTTAAACGCAATACCAGTGTATGGAATATAAGCAGTAGAACATCCCCTAATCTACGCTTCATATGCAAATCTTAATCCAACTCAAATAGAAAAGCGCAGACAATACTATATGCAAATATTAATCCACATTGGAGTAAATACTGTATTAAAAATACTTTATATGCAAATACGTATTGTGTTGAATACACCCAATAGAAAGAATAAATAAAACCCCTAATTTTTATGAAGACTTATGCTGAAATTAAGCCAATTGAAATTGGAAAATTCAAAATGAATATGCAGACATATTACAGCAAAATCCAAAAATTAAACCTACAATAACCGCAATCAAATTAACAACGCAACCACATAGGAATAATTTCAAAAATTAAGAACACGAACCTATGGATTTACAGAGCTCCACAGCAATTTCCCAGACCAACAACAACAGCATTCGACACTAAATCCACGATAATCGCAAATCACCCAAATGAGAAGTGTGCCGAATTTCTCAGATTAATTACACATGCAGAATAATTCAAGTTATGGATCGGGAGAAGAACAAGAAAAGAAACAAACAATGAGAGAGGGAAAGAGCACAGTCAAAGATGAAGAAGGACAAGACACGTGTCTTCTACTTAAAGTCAGATATGTTAGGTAGGTGTGACAGCAAGTAACCATGGTTAAGCAATGCAAAGTAACGGCAAATATAACAGCAGTGAGCATCAACCTTGCATGAGACATTTTTACCCTTACTTTTGAAGTTGAATGTACGAAAATGCCCTGTTATAAACTAAGCAAGTTTCGCACAGTTATTAACCTGGGCTCCCTCATATATAATTAGAATCATATTTCTTCCTTTATTTAATACGAGTAACATAAGCGTACCCTCGTGACACAATTTATTCAATCTGGTCCATGACTTGTTTTAAAGGTTTTGGACAAGACCAGATTGAAAAACAAAATTCCAAATTTCTCAAACCGGAGATCGTGCCAGTTCTCTTCTGTCCGATCTGGTCCGATGCTATTCGATCCATTTTTTCGTTTTGAACACCCCTACATGTGAAGTATTTGACTAGCTGTTGATATCTACAACTACTTGCATATAAGTGAAAAATATAAAAATTAAGAAACATTCATGAGATGATCACAAGTTCCCACATACTTGTTTTTCTTTTGTATAACACGTTAAAATCAAACTAAAGTTATAATATTTTACCACTTGAATAGTAATTACTGAGTTTACCTTTCAAGAACCGGAGGTTTTTTTTTTTTTGATGGCGAGTAATGCTAATTATATTTATTTAAATAATAATACGAAGTATATAAGATGAAATATTGAATAATTGATGGTTTAGTTTATTTTTATTTGCGTTTGTTTACCTTATGTAATCTTTTTTATTGTAACAGATTGATAAAAGATAAGGGAGAAAAGCTCATTAACATAGTTCATAGTGAGGTATCATCCTAAAATTAATTGACAATAGAAATAATTCATTTATAAAGTGAATTCTCTATTTCACCTTTCAAAATGATACATATAATACGCATAAACTTGCACTATCCTCAACTCTTCAAGTTTGAGAGTCCATTACTCCATACAGTCCCCCTTGAACACAATGAATAAATAACTCACCTAGATATATGTTGAAGAATAAACCTCCCAATTATCACCACATGTAAGTGTCCTACATTGGTTGAAGAAGAGAGGATTGATCACTTTATAAGGCTAAGAGACTACTCCTCCTATTGCACCACCTATCAGGCCCGACGAGCGGTCCACGGAGCTGCAGGGCCTGCTGATAGAGCTGGGCGAGGCAGCGATACTGGGCTCTCAACTGGCTGAGTCAGTTGTTTGTGGAAGTCCCATATAGTTTTGGAATGAAACCTCCTTGAACTTGTAAAATGGACTTTCTCTCTTGGTTTGCAGGTGCGGCCCAGACCCGTATTTAACAATATATACCATTAGATATAGCCTTATCAGCATAAGCTCTAACTCAAACAATGTCAATTAAAAATTGCAAACAAACCAACCAAACTAACTCTGATATCGTTTGTTGTAACTGAAGCAAAAAGATCAATATAATGCAATAAGTATACACAATTAAGTGATTCTTCACTACCTACCTATGTGTTGCGAGATCCTCATACTGAATCATTTGTAGGCAACAAATTAAATAAATAGATTCTAACATATTCTTAACTTTTTGCTAATGTGCGTATCAATGGGTTTGTTACAAGTAAATAAGATAAAGAAGATGATCCGAACTCGAATATAGAGCCTATTCCGATTTACTAAAAACATTTAAACTGAACTAAAATGAATATAGATTAAATGAATTATTTATGAGATAAAGAAATTAGGAACTAAACTAAATTGTAATAAACTGAACTGAATTGAATTGATTGGAGCTGAAGTGAACTGAAATTAAGCTGAACAAAACATGCCCATAATCACATTTAAAAATTTAAAAAAAAAAAAAAAGATTGAAGATTATTAAGTTGACAATCAATTCAAATATTCAATCATCACATGTAAAGATCATAAGCTGGTTGAAGAATCAATAGGGATGAAAAAATTAGGAAAATACAATCAGAATCAAATCACACTATACAACGTATGACAGACATTCATAAATCTTAAAAAAGTGAATATTTTGGACCCACAAAATTATGTACTCGTAAAGAGTCTCGTCAAATATTTCGTATTTAGAGTTGTCCTTTATTTTTTATGTTGCCCTCATCCTAAAGAAAGGAAATGCATGTTGACTGTAAAAAACAAAAGTCGGTAGCCAAAATTTGAATAGTACATGCACTAATGTTAACTCATTGAGTCATTTCATGACACTAGATGATATTATTCTTAATTTCTTAGTGCTTGTTGATCGAGGGTGATACTTGAAATGTAATTCGATCTTATTAAGGATGCTTTACTCACTAATTACTTTGATAAAGCTAAGGTATCTTTAAGGTGTGACACAAATTCATGGTGCATGTTTTAATTGTGGGACGATGTTGTGATATTTGATTTGTTCTTTTATTAGGATTAAATGTTGATTATTCTTATACTTGTACTTCAAATTAACTACTTTGTACATATAATGCAAGCATAACAAGTTGTAACCGATATATAGTACAAACATTTTATTATGCAAGACAGATAGTATGAATTGAAAGTAATTAAACTATCAGAAAATGTTGATAGAAGCAATTATTTGATTAATTAATTGTGAAATTGAGGATTTAAAAAGGTCGACATGTGAAATGGGATTGAGTGTCTTAAATTAAAAAACGAGGATGATTAATATTAGCTTATAAATTTGATAGGCTACTCTATACATTATTATTATTATTATTATTACTAGTTTTGTGCCTCGTGCGATGCTCGGGTTGTTTATTAAATTTTAAGATAAATTTTAATCCGAGATAACTCATAACCCGACCCTAATTGACAGGTCTACATCTAATAAAATTCTATTAGATTGTGAAGTATATTATTTTAACCGATTAGTATATTTTATAAATGGATGTTTTACGCTTAAACTACTTCCTTCGCTAAAAAAAATATTATGATATAAAAAAATAAATTTATATGATAATTTTTTAGAATTATAATGTAATAATTTTTTTTGAATAAAATTATAATTCAATTTATACCTCTGAAATATTGGTATTTTATCGAAAATAAAACTCTAAACTAACAATTTACCCTAAAATTCTATCTTAATAGAATTCTAAACTAACTTTTTTATCTTATGAAATCTATTTAAATCTATCCAACGTGGCGCGACACTTGGCGAAAAGTTGGAACGTCAAGTGTCGTTGTGTCGTGACCTGACTAAAAATATAGCTTTATATATTAGTTATATGATATTATTATTATTATTATTTGCTGATGAGTTAACAGACTTCTTCTAGCATCAATCAATTTGCTTTGGTCACATGAAGATTAATAACAGTATCATAGCATGATAATAATCCACTAACAATCCAAATATAGAAGGGTCTTTTGATTAAAAAATTGCAATTTGAAGAGAATGTGAAAACCAATATCTATAGGCAAGTAGCTAGCTAGGAGCTGAGGATGGTTAACAACTTAACACATATGTTTACTAAAATGGCAACGTATTTTATGATAGGCAATTGCAGGCAATTGCAATTTTGTGGGCAACTACTGTTTTCATCAACTATTACAAAAGAATTTTGTGATGAAACTCACTGATTCACATGGTGTTGTATTTGTTAAATTTTCTTTATTCAACGTAGACTTGTTTTTCTTAAATATTTGTATGAGGCTTATTTATCTAAATCATTGCTTTAGAAAGTTTATGCCTAGGCTTTTAGGATAAGAAAGAATTGATGTTCGGCTAATCACGGGATGGAAATTGAAAACTTTCACAATTTTTGGAGAGACTACTTTCTTAGAGAGACTTGAATTCAATTAGCTCTATTTTTTTTCGACAACAGCAAAACGCAAAACTAAATATTAAAAATAAAATCAACTAAACATAAACGACATTGGTTAGCCATAAGGTGAGCCCTATCTACTTGTTCTCTATCCACCTTTAGAATGATGCAAATTTGAAAGCACATCCCGAGTCTTTTAATCTCCCCTATAGACCAATGGGTGGAAATATTTGCTTCTCCCGAATTTCAGAGTAGAGAAACTAGAAATTATACAACATTTTGCGAAAAGTAGATATACTCCGTATCCGGAAAGAAAATTGTCTCTTTATACTGTATATTTTTGTGAACTGATGAATCACTATACGTTATTATTTCATTTCTTAAAAACGTTTACTTTTTTTTATCTATGTGAACCAAACAAACACCGAGTTCATGCTTTTGAGCAAACATCATACAGGTAGAAAGAAAGAGGGATTGTAAAATGACATGGCAGAAAGACTTCAAATAATTGGGGGCATCAAATAATTGATTAGACTTCTAATCAAAGTTAGATCATCAAATAATAGGACAACAAATAAGGTAAGAAGCCAAGAACTAAAGGTACAAAAATAGATTGTACACCATCTCCCACTTTGACTCATTGGATTCAAGTAAAAAGATATCCAAAAACACATTATGAGTTGTGAAGAAAGAATTATGAACCATCCATTTCTATTTATGTAATGGACAAAAAAATATAAGTTTACCTGCTTGATAAACAAAATATGTTTATCAAATGATAAAATTGTAAATAAATCAATAACTTTTTATTATATATGGGTCTCACACTTTATAATTTATTTACCAAAATGTCAAGTTAACTCTTGTTAAAAAAAAAAAAGTAATATTAACTAGACAAAATTGGAAAAAAGTAAATAAATTAACAACTTTTTGTTAAATATGAGTTCCAAAATTTTTTAATATATTTACCAAAATATCATGTTGATTTAACAAAATTGCTGATTTATATGTAGCGAGCCTCCTTCTAAGAAATAATTTTTCACGGCAATATTATCATAATTCCAACCTCCAAGGCTTTCATTTGTGATAGGTACATATCCTCCAAGGCTTTCATTTCGAGTATCATTATTATGTCTTGACAACATATAAAAACTGACTTGATAAGATCTTCGTCCATATTAACTACGTTTTTCTTTTTCTTTTTTTTTTTGCCATGATGAAGAGAGAAATTATTAATGATTAAAGCTTTTAATAACAAAAAGTACTAAATGAGTGGATAAAGTCATTAGAAATTGATAGGATTTAAGCCTGCTCATTATTATTTATGCAACTTATTTAATTATTTCAAACAAAATAAGATTAAAAAAAAAATATTTTTCTTCAAAAACTATGTAATAAAATCCAAATTTTGCGAGAAACTACTTAATTAAAAAAATTGTAATAAATTACCTAAGAAAAAGGTACAATGTTGTAAAATATTATCTATACCGGATTTTCACCGTTGATCGACCTCGAAACACTCCCGAAACCACTGCTTTCATTCCCAAAATTAACACAGCTTGCATGAAATTGCCTCCACCACACCTAAACCACCTTTCATCCCCAAAACCACCACCTCTAACCCCAAATACCACCATCCCGAAGCATTACCATAATCTACCCTCGGAATATCCTCCAACCACCTCAAAATAACCTTACCACCTTAAAAATCAACCCTCACGGTGGTTTCGAGGGTGCTTTAAGGTAGATCACGTCTTAAAATTAAGTCAACGGTGGAAATTCGATCAAAGGTAGAATCTTATAATAATTTACCTTTTATTAGGTAGTTTCTTACAACATTTTTTTTTTATTAAGTAGTTTCTCACAAAATTTAGGTTTTATTAGGTTTTTTTTTCACAAAAAGTCCTAATTAAGAATAAAGAAGGTATACATGTATAATAAGTTGGAAAATTTGCTAAAAAACCTCCTTATAAAAACACCTTTTTTTTCTTTTCGTTTTTTTTTAAAGAAACCACCTTATAATTTTTTTTTTTTAAAAAAAAACACACTTTAACTTAATTTTTGTACGAGAACATACTTATGTCGGAATTATTGACATTGTTTTCAGGCATTGACTTCGTCACGTGATAAAACTACCCTTCTTTATTTTTACCGCCACCACCACCTCACTGTCATAGTGCCACACTGCCACCCCACCAACAGCACCTCACAGAACCGGGCCTAATACAAGTATTTTGGGACGAATAAAGTAATATATAAATAGGAATTTGACTAATCTCAAAGGAAGCTAGCTAAGGTGATCGAATAATGGATCGTTTACCCACCAAATAGCAATCGAAATAGGCAAAGAGCATAGTCAATTTTATTACCCTTTAATACAAGGACACATAGACAAACATAACTTTAAGAAAAGCCTAAAGTAACGGCCTTATATATGTTACACTAAACTATTTAAGCAGAGCATATAATTGAGAGAGATCGCTGTGACATTCATGAATGATATGAAGTTTAATAAGTTTGGCATCATTTATAATCCAATCAAACACATCGAGTTGTACACCATTATACATAAGAATCATAACATCAATTATTCAGAAAAAAATAAATAAATAAAATAAATAAAATAAAATCATAACATCAATATATTTCACGACTATCCTTCGTTTTGTTTTTTTTTGTTTTTTTAAATTATTTTATTATCAATTTAATTATTTCTATTTTTTGTGAAAATTAAACTGATTCTGTTGAAAGGACAAATTAATAAACATGGCACATGCACTTAAATTTTTAAAGTTTGGATTAAAATTAGGGTGGCAAGTGCGGCAGAGTGTCTGATCGATGGATATGCCCCAATTTGTATTATTCTTTGGTGAGTGGTGACACCTCCCCTTATCCATCATTGCTTTGTACTAACAACTAACCTCATCCGCTTTCTTTTCCTTTTTTCATTGATTAATCTCTCTTCTCAATCATGTCTAAATACTCCCATTTGCCTCAAATAAAATGTCATATTATTTGCCCCCCTCAAATTAAATGTCATATAATTTGCACTAGACTGGTATATACTGGTGCGGATGCACAATTTTAAGCAAATACTTTCTTTGTTATTTTAAATCGTGATGTTGGGATTTTACGCTTGTCAATGCACATTTATAACTTAAATATCTTATGTTACAATTTAGTAAAAATTATAAAGTATGTTTCGAGACAAATCTAACAAGATTCGACATTACTATTTTTTTTCAATGTATAATTCACATTTCAAAAAAGACAATAACAGGAGCATGTGAGAAAGGTACAAATTTAAAAAGTTGTAATTTAAAAATAATGAGTTAATACAAATTGAAGGTACTGAAGTTTGGAGAAAGGTACAGGGAAGGTACTGAAGTTTGAGATGTTGCAGGGAGAGTACTCAACACAAAATTAACCTACTACAATAGGTTACCAAAGCCAAAAAAAAAAGGAAAATTAAATTTCTGACATCAAATCAGAAGGTACTAATGTTTGGTGATTTTCAATGATGTTGGCTGTATCAATCTACCTAACAAATTTTCCAAAAATAAAACTCCATTAAAGCAACTCAAATACCTCCATTGAAGAAGAAAGATTGCTTACACAATTCCTAGCAAAATGCTAATTTTACCCAATAATCGTCAATTTAAAAATTTCAATCATAAGAAAAAAATTCCCAAAATAAATATCTAACATTACTACTAATTATTTCTACTCTTCAAAAACCCACAAATTCAACCACCTCCATGAAAACCATGCCCACATATCCGACCACCCTCACGAAAAACCCACAAATTCAACCACCCCCACGAAAGCCCTCAAAAATCCGACCACCTTCACGAACCTAGGCCACCACCCTCACGAAACCTAGGCTAACACCCTCGCGAAAACGCCCTCATAATTCAAACCAGCCTCACAAAATCCAAGCCACGAAACCCCTCACAAATTCGACGGAAACCACTACGAAAACCACACAAATCTGACGAAACCTAGGGTAATGGTGGTGCCAAAGTCAGAAGGAAATGGTGATTTTCTAGTTCCAATGCTACAGCTCAGTTTTTTTTTTTTTCCTTCTAAAGGATTAAAATGGGGTAACCGGTTTTAGCAAGTTACCACTAGAATCTTTACCTCCTATCATGGGTTCAGTACCTTACCTCAAACTTTTTGTAACTTCAGTCCCTTTTATACAACTTTCATCAAACATCAGTACCTTCAATTTGTATTAACTCTAAAAATAATGGAGAAAGTATAATTGCCTTTGTTTCAAATAATAATGAATTGAAATATCTAACCATTTAGAACTACTCTCTCTATGTTTATATGAAACATTTTGACTTTTACGGAGTTTTAGAAAAATTAGTTGAATTTATTAAAGGAAAATGATAAACATATAAGAAGCTCAAAAAGGAAAGATTGAGGAAATATTAACATTAATTACACTGATCTGCGCGTGATCGATCTTATCATGAATTCCCAACTTTATTCCATTTTGAGAAGTATATTTAATACTCATACATAGCCCTAACAGCTACATATATCATTATCCTTTATTAAATTAATAGGTTTTGGGGCATAAGTTGAAGAGCGAGAAGAGAATAAAGAATTTTATAGGGACCAATAGTTAATAGAAAGTTATTAACAAGTAAAGAGAATACGAAGAATTGAAGTAGTAATGGAGTAATGTTATATATTTGTTGATACATATAACATGACAATTTGTAAATATTTCAAAAATTAACATTGGTATCAATGAGATGTAAAATGTATCATTGTTAGTACAATAGTGTTGTAAATGGTATAAATTGTACTAAAGATTGTTACAATGGTATACTTTTGAAGCTTATATATGTATCACTAGGTTGTGAAATCATGTTATTGGAGTGTAATGGTATAATAATTAGTTGCAATGGTATTAAAATGACTATAGTGGTACAATCAAAATACAATTAAAGTGATAATATGTGTTCCAAACACATTTTTGTTGTACTAGATCGTCATTTTGTCCTTGTTATGTACCTATAGATACATAACATTACTCCCTTTAAAACTCCTCAGAAATAGAGAAATACTACTAAAAAAGAAAACGTCTTATTTATTTAAACACAATCAAAAAAGGAAAACGTTTCACACGGAGGGAGTATTTAACAAACACTTTATATAATAAGTTATTAATACTATCTAGTAAAATTGGCTAATATGATCATCATCTAATTAATTATATCGATCAGCTACTAGCTAATTTCCAAACAAAGACTTACACTCAATGATTGTATATGATTGGTTAAAGATACATTAAAAGATTATATTTAGTGAAGAAAAATATAGAGAAAGTAGGTAGTACATTTTGTGCTCATTCAGTTCATTGCACACAAATTACCAAGCAGAGCTTAGTAGTAGTAGTAGTAATAATTAGTAAAAATAATAAAACTAAAAATTAATAATTATAAATAGTAATATTATTATTAATATTAATATTAATATTAATCTGCTATGCTCTATTGAAATTTGCTTTGATTTGCTAACACATGCTCTGTTATGTATTCTTGAATAAAATTTACAAATAATAAATAATTATTAGTAAAAATAATTATTAATAATTGATAAATAATAATTAATTAATAGTTGAATATTATTAATAAATTAATTATTAATTTTATTATTAATATTAATATTAATATTAATCTGCTATACTCTCTTGAAATTAGCTATAGCGTTCTTCTATGTCCAAAATCTCAAAAGAACATAGCCAGCAATTTGATTTAGGCCTTGGAAATGCTAGCCTAAAAATCATCCAATTAATTAGTGTAATTTGATCCAATTACAGTAGTATATTTGGATTTGATAGGGGGTAGGGTCAAGGGTGGGTACAAATTCTTAAATAGACCTGGTTCACACTAATTTATTGTGGACCATTAATATTAGAGAAACTATGGTTCTTTATTAATAAAAAAAAAAGTCACTATAATTAAATAAAGGTCACCATTTTTAAAATAAAAGTCATTTTGGTAATATATAGGCTATAAGAGGTTAATTTTTTTAATGAAAAATTTTATAAGGTCAATATAAATAATTAAAGTCACTATGTTAAAATTAGGGTCATAACGCCGTACTTTAAGTTCACAATAATATTAAACGTTATACAAGTTTTAATAAAGGTTACTATGTTAAAGAAAAAGGTTACTATGTTAAAAATAAAAGTCACTATGTTCAATATAAAGTCAGTTGCGTGTGTATAAATTTCGGGTCCACAATAATATTATTGTGGACCAGGTCCACGCAAGTTTTTCTGCAAGGGTGGGTCCATAAGGGATATAATGCGCCGACTTACATCAAAGTAGCGGAAATGCATGTTGGGTGGACGGAGGGCGTACCCCCCCTTAAGAGTCACGAGCTTACCACGCGCGCTCATGTACACCAATTATAGGACTGTTAAGGGCCCGATGGCCCGCCCATCCCTAAAAAACATGGTGATGATCTTAGCATGAACTCAACACCATTAAATCATCTATATGACGTTGTAATTTACATTCCTTCTATAATTAATTTTTTTACATTTGTTATTCCAAATTATCTAACAACGTTAATGTGTTCGATAACGTATAACCAAAATTAAGACAAATTTTTATAAGGCTACTCTATATAATAATTAACATTTGAACTTAGTTTTGATATAAATTAGAAGTATTATAAATTTAAATTAAAAACATAAATTTATTTAAGGGACAATATAATAATCATATCTCTACTATAACTCATTGATGTCAACAAAAAAAAAAAAAAAAAAAAAAAAAAATAAAAATAAAAAAACTCAATTGGTTTTAAGATGAAAATTTGGGCTTTCACTTAACCTATTGAAGATTTACTTTGTATTAAGTAGATGAGTCAAGTCAACCTAACTTGTGGAAATCAAGAAATTATTAAATATTTTAAACAAAACATGCAATGTGGGAAGTAGGGGTGCTTATGAGACGAGACAACTCGTGAGCTACTCAAGCTCAACTCGGTCAAAACTCGACTTGAGTTAGGTTGACTCGAGTTCGAGATTGACTCGAAATGTTAATGAATCGAATCGAGTAGTTCAATATTGGACTCGAAAACTCGTGAGAAACTCGAATTCTTTTATAAATTATTATATTTAATAAAAATAAAGTTATTTTAATTCAAAAACTTTACTTTGCAATAATAATTAATAAATATATAACATTTATATACTCATATCATCACACGTATATTTCTTATAATACAAAATTAAAGAGAAGGAACAAACGTTACACTATATAGGGGAATCTACTAAAACCTAATCAATTAGAAGCTACTCGAGATCGACTCGGTCAAAACTCTGTCAAAACTCGACTCGATATGTTGACGAGTCAAGTCAGAGATATCCCAAATTCAAACTCGACTCGCATCATAAGCACCCCTACCGGGAAGGATTTGCCTTAAAATAAACAAAACAAAACAGGAAAAAAAAATGTATTTCAACCTGTCTTGTGTTTGGATGGCCACACCGTATGACCACTTATAAAGAACAAAGTAACCCGTATAATATTGACCAAGTAATCCCTATAATATTGATTGAATAATCCTTATAACACTAACGAAGTAATTCGTTTTAACACTGACTAAGTGTCTAAGTAACCCCTAACACACTAACAAAGTATTTCTATAATGTGACAAACTATATATAAGAATTTGTGTATGTATTTTAGGACTCTGATACGAAGCATAGAGAATAAAAATTCAACTTTTATCCCAACAATGGAGCTCTTGAATAGCTTTAAGGCAGATCTATTGAGAAATAATTTACTGCGCACATGGTGTATATTCACCATTAAAGAGCTGTCTCGTTTTATATTAATGTGACAAATGTCTTTTGTTGTGCGAACAATAAGATACTTAAGTGTGTTAGAGTCTGGATCGGAGAGTTATTTGGAGAACTAATTATTATTGATTGTTTAAGGAGGGTCTTATATTAGAGAGTAAATAAATAAAAAGAGAGTTCTTATATTGTTTAGTGAAGGGAATTTCAAAGTTTTTTTTTTTTTAAAAAAAATTATTTTTAGAGAATCCAAAAGAAATAAGATCGATCAAATAAAAAGAAAAAAGTTAAAAAAAAAAAATGAAGAAAAAAGGAGTACCAAGCTCAATGATGTGGTAATATTAGGGCTTATTTAGTTTACCTTATTTTTGCTTATCTAATCTAATGTGATCTAATTTGATTGTATAAGTTGACTAGATTATAACCTTAGGTGTATGATAATTTATGAACAAATAATAAATATCAAGTGAGATGTTGTTAGAATCATAATAATGTGTAATTTCTTAATATGTAATTTTCTTAATTTTTTTATTACAAAATTAAAGATATTTAGTGATAAAAGTCGCAAATAAAAAGTAAACGTGTGTCACAACTTATTTTTTCTGATTTGATCCTAACTTATTTTCTCTGAAATGAGTAAAAATAAGGAGAAGTAAACACATCCTTATTCTCAAAAAATAAGAGAAAGCCTCAGTTAATCTCTGAGATAAACAAAATTTGTATATCACGTAGAATTTTGGTAAATAAATGTGTTGATTATTTACAAAAATGTCATGTGATAAACAAATTTTGTATATCTCAGAGATTAACTTGTATTTACCCAAAAAATAAGGACTTGTTTGGCATTGTTTTTTGTTTTCAATTTTTTTTATTTTTTTTTTAAAACAAAAAACCAAAAACAGAAAACAAGAAAAAGATGTTTTCACTTTTCTATTCAAATTTATCATGATTTTAATAAGTTTGTCTAATTTTTGTTTTATTATATGACATATATCATATGAGTTTGAAATCCAAAAAACAGAAAACCACAGCGATGTCAAACGAACCCTAAGTTATTTTGTGCCATAAATTATGTATTCACTAAACAAAGTTTATTTCAAAAAAAAAAAAAAAAAAAAAAAAAAAAAAAAAAAAAAACATTCCTACTACCTTGTACACGCTGACACTTGTAACATGTATGTAGTGGCAACAATAGATGCCAAATAGGCAAATAGCTAGTTCAGGTAACATTTGTGGATAGCCCGTGTCCACAAACAAAGTGACATCAATTAAAATGCTTGGCATTGTTCGCCAAAAAGAAACTTGCCAAAGTAACTTTGCTAGGTTATTTGACCAAATTTCACTACACGGTCCAAACACGCCTCTTATGTCTTCTCCCAACTCACAATTACACTCACTCTACCTTCAAACTAACTTTGCTAGGTTATTTGACCTGAAATACCCAATTTAGACTCAAAACTAAACACGGAATGACTTTATTTGGGGCTTGTTCTCTTCAACTTATTTTCAGTTCAGTTTAGCTCAAATCAGTTAAGTTCAATTCAGTTCAATTCTTATCTTAATTTCCTTCTCTCATAAAATATTCAGTTCAGTTCAGCTTTAATAAGTTCAGTTCAGTTCGGTTTTGTTCAGTTCAGTTCAGTTCAATCAATCAAAACAAGCCCTTAAATTCGATACTAACCAAAATAAGAGTTTATCAAATATTGAATCCATACCTTATTACTTCCGGACTTTAAGTGACACAAATTAAATGTTATAATGCCTGTGTACTAAATGGTTAAAGTAACTTAAATGGTCAAGCTGATTTCTAATTGAACTATTCATTTGATCAAACCAAAATTGAAAATCACCTGAATTAGGGTCTGTTCACATTTACTGAATTGAACTGAACTGATTAGAGTTGAAGTGAAATGAATATTTTATGAGAGATGAAAATTAGGTGCTGAATTGAACCGCACTAAACTGAAATTTAGCTGAAGTGAACAGGCCTTTAGTTGGTCCCTAGTCTCCCTACCGAACTCACCTAATTTTTTTTTCTTTTTTTTTTAAGTTTTTTTTTTTATTATTTTTTTTATTTTTTTTTTATTATTTATTTTGCATGTGAAAGAACAGAAAAATGTATGTTTTGTTTTCACTTTTATAACTATACATTTAACATAATAATGATAGAGGACTAGTTTAATACGGAGTATCCTCCTAGCTAGTTTGGAATAATCCGTGTAATAGCTCAGACTTCACTCATTAAAATCTCAAGCCGAGCTAACATTTGAAGCCAAATTTTGACAAAACTTGTGAAAGTAATTAATGAAGGAAAAGTGATCCTAATGTATTTCATCCGTCAAATTCATGTATTTTTAAAATTTTATTTTTAATTATTGGATAGAGAGTATACCAAATACGAAAATATAATAATTTTTATGCAAAAGTAATTGGCCAAAATATAAGAAAAATGCTCATATCAACATTTTTTATTTATTTATTTTTTTTTAAAACAAATATTCATATCAACTTACTACGGAGTATTTGCTTAATTAGTATAATATGTACTCCGTATAAGATAGATTGTTACCAAGCAAAACTTAGTATAATTGGTTGAAATAAGGTCATCACTAGATCAAATCCTCCAAAGTCCAAAATACGTGTATTTTATCTCATTAATGCAATGTACTTCGTAAGATTTTAGAAATATTCTTTAATGATATATAATAAAGTGTCGACATGTGATAAGGCGACATTATTTCGCCTTAAGTCTTAGATATACTTTTATTATTAAGAGAAAGGAAAGTTATATTAATTAACCATCAACCAAGAGTTTAAGAAGAGTTTTAGATATACGCATAAACATAAATAGAATGATAGATGCACGAAATGCACCTAAGGCATATGTAAGAATTCTTAAAATACTCCCATAAGTCATACCTAATCACAGAGGGGTAGATGAGATTCGAACACGTGAGATTTTGTGTCACGCTGATTCTGATGTCATGTTAATGAACATTTCAATTAAAAGCATAAATTAATTGAAGTTTAGATATATATTTTATATTCTATTAAATTATTAAAAAAATAATTTTAACACACCACTGATTGATTCGGAGCAAGTTGTATGATCTATGAGAAGAGGTGATCGGCCTTTGACAAGGGTGTAATATGGTAGACAAAAGATGTAAAGTAGGAGTCCTTTCAACCTGATACCGTCTGCTGCAACCATATGTCGACTGTTTCTTCCTGCTTTTTCCTTGATTTATGTGTTGTTATTGCCATTTTCTTACCTCTTTTATTTAATTATATAATGCATCCTACGGTTGTAAATCAATCACTAACAAATCTAACACCCTTAAAAAGGAATTTCTATTAAAAATTAATTAAGACGTCGTTTTTTAATGCCTTAAAATTGAATATTGAATATTGGCCTGCTTTTCTGGAGACATTCATTATTAAATCTGCATGTATATTTACTGCCATCATCTGCCTGTTTGGATCGTGTAAATCTTCTTGTTACAGCATATTTTTTTCAGGTGTATATTCACATGTACGCTAATATTGGAGTGTGACAAAATTTGTTATTGCAAATTTGTAATACTATTTCATGTCCCTTGTATTAATGAAAAAAATTCTGAAAAATTACTACGAGTCCTAAGTTTTTTGTTTTTTTTTTTTTTTGTAATTCTGAATATTACAAAAATTTATATTCATCGGTTTTATAGGCAAATAGAGCATGTAAATATTGTAAAAGATAACAAAAAAAGTACGGACTATGTATTAATATCTTTAACCACCGTATTTAATGTTTTAATTAGGTGCTTTCCGCATGACCGCATGTATAAAACATTATGCGTTAGATACCTTCAATCTATCTCAACCAAAAAAAAAAAAAAAAAAAAAAAAAGATACTTTCAATTTGCACGTAATAATATGATTTGTGAGATTTTTTTTATTTTTATTTTTATTTTTATTTTTTATTTATTGAGATGGTTTTTGCATGTGTGAAACTTAATGCACTGCTTGATACATTCAATTTGCAAAAATGTGCAGAATATAAGAGTTAATTTATATTTATAGTCCAAAAGTTAGATTTAAATTGTTTGTATTATGCTCTTTTTTTTTTCTTCTTTTTTTTTTATTTGAAGGAAATATCAACACTTGAGACTTGAGAGCATAATCTAATTTGACTCATATAATCCAACTTGGCCTTCAATAAAAGTTTACCTAAGTTCAAGCAAAATTGACCCTAACTATTCATATCCAACCCTCTTTAGCTTTTTCTCGGTATGAGTTTTTTTTTTTTTTTTTTTTTTTTTTTTTTTTTTTTTTTTTTTTTTTATGGCCTATTGAACGGTTTCAAATACAAAATTTTGACCATTATTTTCTTTAGTTTAATACTACTAAAGTTTATAAATAACTAACTAATACAATTAAAACTTTCTAATAATTTTTTTGTTGTTTTGTTTTCTTGTACTGCGTAGAAGTTCGTATTTTAAACTCTTATTTTTTACATGCAATGTGACCATTATAAAAAGTGATAGAGGTGACACTCAAACCCTTTACCTTAAATTTTAGGAGTAACTTATAATTTCGATTTTCCAATCACTTGGTGGTCTTGATCTATCCCAAACAATCAATGTACACTTCATATGGAGTAGTAAAATTTTAGCCAAAGCTGTTGAACTAATATGACACATAACAATTAATGAAAATAGTATAGTGCACCCGGGTGCACCATGCGCATGGTGCACCCGGAAAGAACATTACGTATATTTTAAAGAACATGGAAAAAAAAAACATACTAGCGTTGGAAAAAGAACATGCTAGTGTTTGAAAAAGAACATACATATTAGTGTTTGAAAAAGAACATCTTGTGTTTGGCAAAAGAACATGTTTGTGTTTGACAAACATATACATGTTTGATAACATGTTTTTCAATAATACAAAATATGTTCTTTTTGGTTCGTATGTTTTTTGAATTTGGCTCGTATTTTTTATTTTTTTTTTTTTTTTTTTTTGAAAAATGGCTCGTATGCTCTTTAAGTAATGAATTCTTTAACGTATGTTCTTAACGTATATTCTTTAACTTATGTTCTTTAACGCATGTTCTTTAACTTATGTTCTTTTATGTTATTTTAAATTTTGAAATTTGAAATTTAATTTTAAAATGAAATCTTGAATTATTTTTAGTTGAAAATAATTTAGAGAGAGAAAAATAAAATTATTATGGAAAGTTAAATTTTTGGAGAGAGAAAAAACTATTTTTGGAAAACTGAAATCTTTGGTAAAGAATTTTTACGTTAATGTGTTATTTTTCATGAAATTTAATAAAGTTTTTATCATGTTCTTTATGTAATGTTTTTATGTTCTTTAGTAATGCATGTTCTTTGTTAAAAACAAACATGTTCTTTTTCAAGAAACTAAATGTTTTTTTTCATACACCTAATGTTCTTTCCGCCTTTTTTTTAACCGGGTGCACCATGCGCATGGTACACCCGAGTGCACCAACCTTACATTAAACAATTAATTGTTGTTGATGTTGAGTTAATACAAAGCATAAAAGGTTCTCAAATAAAAAAAATTTTTAAAAAAAAAGGATGTAAAACAAAACTCAGCTCTTTCACCCTTTTGATATAAAATAGGAAAAGAAATTAGGTGGTACTTACCAATTTATTTTACAATTCAAGCACAATAATTTGGCGATAAAATCCAAATTAATCATGAACATTAAAACAATACTCCTTAACCCCAACTAAAAAAAGTTTCAAGATCCTAAAGAAGGAAAAGGTCAAAAACTCTCATATTTAACTTGTACCTTGTAAAAAACAACACTCGAATTAAACACAACTCAACCATCTTTTTTACACTACAAACCCCAAAAGCTCTACCACATAAAACATCAAAAAATAGAAAAATTCTTCTTAGGCAAGAAATCCAACCACTATACCAAAGGTAATTTTTTTTACCACTATACCACACAATCCTATTTAATAGAGTAATTAAGATAAGCATTATTTTTTCATGTAGAGAATCAAGGTTAGCCTAATTCGTTGGAGGCTCGCCTTTCACTTCTATAAGACAGTGGCGGATGCACACTGTTTGAGTGGGGCCTCATCACCCCACTTGAGCATGAAAAAAAAAATTCCTATGTATATTTAAATATTTTCCTATAAAAGTAATTTGTATTTGTACTTCCTCCGTTCCAATAATATTGCTACAATGATGAAATTACGAATCCCAAAACATATTTTATATGTTAAATATCTATAATTGTGTAACAGTAAAAGTTAAAAAAAGTTACTGAGTATATTGTAAAAGTATTTTATGAGATGAATTTAATAAGATCCCACATAACTATATTTTGCTTAATGTATAAATCATATTATATGGTCATACAAGAGTGATGAATAGTGCAAAAAATCCATGCAATATTAATAGAACGGAGAAAGTACTTCGTATAAATAACCCCATTAAAATTCAACAAATGTATTTTGACGCCGTCAAATATTTTTTCCGCTATTGCTATAAAAGGGGTTTAATTCTCACGTCAAACAAGTAAGATTCCTAATTTCCCAAAATTTCCTTACCCATTAAAAAAAATTATTTCTCCGTATATATACTCCTTAAACCATAAGTCCATTTCCTCAATTCTACAAATGCACCAAATTGAAGTGACACAATTTTTTTTTTTTTTTTTTATTAGAGTAAGAATCTTTTTTTATTTTCTCAATTTTATTTAATCTTTAAAAAAATTTGTCTACTTTTATTTTATCTTTCCGTCACTTTCTCACTCCTATTAAAAAGAAAGATGTTTAGGATGTTGTGCTGCTAATAACAAAGAAGGTCAGCACTCCACGCTTTGCTTACTCTCTATTTTTCAGGGTTGCGTGCTTTTTCCTCTAATTCTGTTTTTCATTTTCTGCTTTAATTTTTTCTTCATCTTCTTGAAAAAGTTAAAATTCACACAAAAAAAAAAAAAAAAAAAAAAAATCATCTTTTTTTTTTCTTCCTAATCTAATCACTAATCTTAAGCAGCAGAAATAAAGGAGACCCACTAAGCGTGCTCTAAAAAGAATCCCCATTAAATGTTTTTATTTCTCTACAAAAATAAATTAAAAGGTAACAGTAAGTGTTTTTATAATTTATTATTTAATTTAATTTAATGGGTTTTGTTCCTTTTTGTGGGGTTTCAAATTTGCTGTTATATGTTGGTTGTTGTTGGTAGCATTTTCTGAAACATTGAAACCTATATTTATCAGCTTTGCCTTCTTCATTTTCTCATAATTTTAATTTCTGAGTTTATTTTTATTTATTTTATTGTTATATTTTCCCTGTTTTCAGGATGTGGGTATTTTTCTGCTATTTCAGTTTCTGGGTAACAAACACAATCAGGTATGTTCTTCACATTTTCTTCTCCATTTATTTCTTGTTTCAAGTTTTTTTTAATCATATTTTGTAATTAATTTTTTTTTGTTTTTTCGTTTTGCAGAGGAATTTAGTGGTCAGTAATTAAAAAATATTCATCTGGGTAATTTTATTTTGGGTTGATTTAAAATTTGTGAGAAAAAAAAATGAGTGAAAGTAGTCCAAAATTGTTGGATTTAATAAATGGTAATAACAAAAATTCAGAAATAATATATGGGTTATCATCTTCATCTTCATCATGTAATGAAGAGAACAAGCTAGAACTAAGGTTGGGATTACCAGGTGATAATGGAAATTGGTCAGCCAAACAAGGCCTTAAATCTAGAGAGAGAGAGGAATCACTTCTCTCTCTAGGATACTTCAATGGTGGTGTGATCAGGTGTGGTAAGGAGCAGAATCATAAACTATGGACATCATCAACAACAACACCAACACCAACAACAACTACAAGTAATTCTGCATTTCTGCAAAATCACCATCAAGAAAAACAACAGTACCAAACATGCCCTAAACAAGCTAATGGTTTGACTGTCATGGTAAAAGATTCATCACAGCCCTGTTGCACTAGAATAGCAGAGTTACAGTCTGCAGAAAAGAAGGCATTTTCACCCTCTTCTGCTCTTACAGCTGTGCCCAACACTTCTCAGAAAAGGTACAATTTCACCCCTCTTTTTTTGCTTTTTAATTTAATTTGAAAATATTTATTGAAGAAAATGAAAATTAATTTTTATGTTTGTTAACAGAGTATATTCATCACTGTACGTTGAAGATGTTTGTGAATGTGGTCCATATACATTATAACATTATACTACTAGCAGTAGCAATCTTGGAATTTATTTTATTATTGTACTATTATTAAGTTAATTATTATCTTGAAAATAGTTGTATTCTTGTAAAGTTATGTGTGAAACTTGTTTTTTCCATGTTTGTTTTTGTTTGATGAGGAATTTTAGGCTTTGATCTGCTACCATGTTTATTGTTTTCTACCAGTCTTGTCCTTAGCCTTTTGAAAAAGAACAAACTAATTTTTATGTTATGTTATGAAAAAGAACAAATTAATATTTATGTTATTATATTATTCTAGATCAAATCTATAGAGGATGAAAACAGAAAGTGAGTAGAACTTAAAAATGGGGGATTGCTTGTTATTGTTGTTTAATGAATTAATGAGAAAAGAATATAATTAGTAATTTATGTACTAGTACTAGAAACATTAAATTTGTTTATTTGTTCGATATTTGGTTGATTTCTTTAATTCCGGAGTATGTGTTTGTGTGATTTGATGGGTTATTTACTTATTTTGTTTAAGGATGTGTAGTTGCATATACTGTAGCAGATTAGATTATGTAGTTGACTTGGTTTTGTGTATGATTGTATCATGAATGGGCAAAATTTTATAGAGCTGCTCCTACTCCAGTTGTGGGTTGGCCTCCAATTCGATCGTTTCGAAAGAACCTTGCTAGCAGTAGCTCAGGGAAATCGGTTCCAGAACCGCAGAGTGCGATCCCAAGTAAGCCTGTGAATGAAAAACCAGCTAAGGACAATTCCCACAAGGGTCTATTTGTGAAGATTAATATGGAGGGTGTACCGATTGGAAGGAAAGTCGATCTGAGTGTACATAACAACTATGACAGCCTCTCGTCGTCTGTTGATGAGCTTTTCAGAGGGCTTCTTGCAGGTGAAACCCTTCTGTTCCATTGTGATAAAATGTCAACTGCTTTTTAGGTGTTAATTTCGAATGCGTTTACTAGTGTTGATCAGTTGCATTATGCATATAAAACAGTATGAATATATTGACTGATAGTTGCTTTCTGTAGTCAAGTTTAGTTAGGCATGTTTTCATGAGGCTGACATGTTATTAGAAAAAATCTTGTTAATTTCTGGGGGTTAGGAAGCTGTGGAGGTTTATTAGGGATCTATTTGTTGGTTTATTTCGTTGATTAATACCGATAAGTTGTAGTTGTTTAATGGATGATAAATTGGCTCACATTGTTTGTCGTGTGGTTTTTCCAATCAGCTCAAAGAGATTCTTCTGCTGGTGCGATTGATAACAAACAACAAGAGCAGGAACCTATTACCGGATTGTTGGACGGAAGTGGGGAATATACTTTGGTGTATGAGGATAACGAAGGAGACAGGATGCTTGTTGGTGATGTCCCATGGCAGTAAGCATCTTTATAATTCTGGATCTTAGCATTTGATTTATGTATTTTAAATCAAGTTTATGCGGCTCTAACCCATGTTGCGTCCTTCTTATTGGTCATGACGTTTCGTAAACAGCAATGTGGTAGCTTTTTATTTGGATTAATTAAGCAAAAAACTGGATTAGGAGTCCTATTTTGGTTGACAATTATATGCATTGTTTTGTTGGTTAGTGAAGCATTTTCCTGCAGTCCAAGGTAAATGGTATAAATGTTTTTGTAAAAGAGTTAAAGAATCAATGTTTGCACTCCGTCATAAGAATGCATTATTATTAATCCTAAAATTTGGCAATTTGCATGAAGTATTTGTCGCTTAGCGCTTATGATATTCTAATTGCTTGTACCTTGGACTTAGTTGCTTGTGGATTATAAAACTCTTCCAGGATAAACCTACTGTTTTGATCCATAAGCAGCCTCTGATGTGTGTTTATGTCAGCAATGTTGAAGAAATTGCAAATTTTTTATATGATACAAGTTTTGATTATGTTGATGTTTGAAATTACTTGTTTGTTTTGCAGCATGTTTGTATCCACTGTAAAGAGGTTACGTGTATTGAAGAGTTCCGACTTGTCTACCCTAAGCCGTGAGTTTCATTCCATTAACCACTTAAAATTGGCTTAATTGTATACTTTAATGTTAAGTTGGATAACGGAGTGAACAATTGACAAAACTCCACGAATTAGTTTTTGATAAGTCGGATGTTATTCTGTAGGTGGTGTCAATAAAGAAGGCAAGCTACCGATTGAGAGTCCATCCAAGTGAAGAGAAGCAAAATGCTATTTGTTGCTAAATTGAGTTGAGGATTGGAGTCCATTTTTCTGTGTTTAAGTAACTTAGTTCAGTTCTTGCTTGCTGAAACAACAAATTGTTCGAACTCAGAGCAAAAGATGTGTATTCGGTCTAATCATCCAATTCGCCTATGTAAAAAGAAGATAAGCTAAACTGATGGTTTTGTTTTAGATATGTTTTCTTCAATGATATAACTCTTTGAAAAATCGAGTTGTTGCCTTGTGCTTGTTTGTTCTTATGTTGGGTTCTGATTTTTGGCACTTGCTACTGAGAGGAGTAATTTGATGTTATGAGCTAGACGAACTAGGAAATGTCTTACTTACAAAGTAGAGCTTCATAATTGAAGCATTTCTGTTTGGTTTGAATTTTACTTTATATTTTGACAATGCAAGTTACGCTATTGTGAATTTATGTTTTCTTGTTTTACATTAGTTTCGCAGATGCAAATTTTGTTGGCTATGAGCTATGTCGTCCTCACCCCTTTCGTCGTACATTAAAATTTTTAGCCTGTGGAGTAGATGACTAGAGTGCCGTAGAGGTAGAGCTACAAAAACACGAACTGTTACTCAAACCAAATTATATACGAACTTAGTTTATCTACTTTATTTTTTATTTTTTTTTTGTAGGACACTTAGTTTCATCTACCAATGATATAATTTTTATAAAGAATAACTCATCAATAGGAGTAAAATCATAATTTACCCATTAAATTGAATTGAGACGGTCATCCCCAACAAAACTGAAATAGAATCGAGATAATCATCAACCAAAAATAACCTGAATCGAATTAATGAAACTAAATTCAAATCAAACAATGTATGATCGTATATAGAAAACCTAGAGAGGTACGCAAGCACAATAGAGTTTACAAATGAAGAAAAGTTGCAATTTTAAGCATAGACATCATGTCTTATTCAAAGAAGTAATTTGGGTAAGTTATTAATTTTCTTTCACCTATGTCTACTTTATGGTTGGAGCAAATAATAACTGAATAAGTAGGTTTTAATTAAATGTACTGTGCAAGTTGTACAATTATCAGTAGTAGTATAATTATAGGGGATTTTCTTGATTTTGACTTGAATAGGGCTGAATATTTTGTTCTGTCACATAATCTAAACATTAAAAACCACATTGGAATATAGGATACATTTCTGAATAATGTAGATGTTGTTTTCAGCATTAATGTTTTGTTTTATGCTATGGTATCAAATATCTGAATTTCTGAGATTATGAATTTATGATCCAGGAGTATTGAATGTAATATGAGCTCATAAATTATGATATCTAGTAATATCCTACGTAGCCAGCATAGGTTAGGTTAGGTAATTGTGTACTACCTCAAGGTCTATGTTTTGCTTCACCCTTTTGGCTTAATTTTGAGGTAGGATTTTGTCCCTTTTTTTTTTGGTGCAAAATCACACATTTCATGAAAAAAGGATGAACTCAACTAATAAAATATGGAAAATCCCTAAAAGAAAAAAAAGAAAAAAAAAAAAAAAGGATCTCCTTTTGAATATAATGTTGGTTTCTCTTTGACATTTTATGACTACTAGTATGAGTGAATTTTTGGAGTAGTTTTTAAAGGATTTAGGACAAACACGGGAGAGGTCCACTAAAACGGTGTCTACAATGAAGTTGCTTTTTAAAATCAAGCTATGCTTAGTACGAAGTATTTAAAAATTTAAATTGGAAAAGACCCTTCCATCTTATTACATTTTTTTATCTTCTTTTTCAATCCAATGTGCTACATGCCATCTTATATTTTTAATTTTTTTTATTACATTATCTTTGTTAATGATAGAGAATATCCATAGAATATTCTCATCTTAGGTTTAGGATATATTTTGTATAAGATTATCTTTATATCTGTACATATCTTATAGTTACCTAATATGATTAGGTTTCTCATTGTAACCCTATAAATATTGATCAATGGAAATCGCTCTGATCTAAAATGGTATCACAGCTTAGGTGAGATCTTGGGATCATATATAAAAATTCTCACCTTGCCGGTGGGTTGGAAAATTAAACCCACCGGCGGGATATACACAAACTTTTTATGCTTCCGCAAACACACACATATAGATTTTTATTTTCCTTTTCTCAAAGTTTTTTTTTTAGAATCTTTATGTAACCTTGCGCCTCCCACCGACAGTAGCAACCGCGAAAGCCGCCTCCATCATTAGTGGCAATCTCATACACTACCGCCTCCCACTACTGGCAGTAACCACATCTGCCAACCTTCTCCATGTGCCGCACTCTATTTCCACCTCCTCATGACTAACAATGATTCTTACATTGTCCCATTGGTTTTTCTACACATAATCACATAGATTTTGTTTTGGTGGTCGTATATCAGAATAAAGTTAACTACTTTTGCACATCTCTTTTGCTATCAAGTTGGCTCCTCTTATTGTTGCAGCACTTGGAATCTTTGTGGAGTATTGATTCTTGCTACCTGGGTTTCTCTTTTGAGATTAATTTCAAGCGGTGGAATTTAATCTTTTCTTGCGCAATTTTATTTGTTTTTATTCAACTGTGATTTCACGTAGTAGTGTAGTGTCTTCTCCCCGATGATGGTTTGATCCCTTAGCTTCTTCTTCTCTGGATCTGCAACTTAGCCCAAGTCTGTGTGCGACTCTTCTCCTTCTCCTCCGGCCTAGCCGTGCTTATCTCTACTCTATGTAGGTCGTGGCTGTTGCTTCTCATCGTCATCACCGGCACATGTCTACTACTTCTCTTTTGATCATGGGTTACCATACTATCCTTACCGCTCGATGCGTGATTCAGATCCAGTCTGAGCATCCGATTTTCTCCCGCTCTGACTGCGGGGGTGTGATAGAGAATATCCATAGAATATTCTCATCTTAGGTTTAGGATATATTTTGTATAAGATTATCTTTATATCTGTACATATCTTATAGTTACCTAATATGATTAGGTTTCTCATTGTAACCCTATAAATATTGATCAATGGAAATCACTCTGATCAAGGAGTTTATATTATCTGACAGTTAACTCTTTCATTAAAAACTTCATCTTTATCTCCTTTCTTCAATTCAACCTCTTTCTTCTCTCCCTTTAATCTTAGTCCTTCCGATCCACCTTTTCTTTTTCAAGCCTAATTTTAAATGTAAGTTCTAAAATTTTAATTTTTTAATACATGTTTTTGATTACACACTTACACATTGCACCTACAATAATTTATTGACATTTCCTCCCTCATCTTTCAATGTAATTTTTATGATAAATCCGTGCATTACACGGGTCAGAATGCTAATTGACAATAAAAGAAGTAAACCACTTGGATTATAAAGTGACACTCTTCATCTTTCAATATGATAAATGTGATAGTCACACACTTGCACTTAATCATCTTCACATCAAGTGTATGGGTTCATACATTCTCCCTTGAACAAATTTGAATAAACAACTCGCACCCACATTCTACATAGCAAACTCTAAAGAGACGCCAAAAGATGGGGCTATTGTCACCACAATTCCTAACATATAGACGATGTCTTACAGATAGTGTAAACATGTAACCCACTTGAACAAAAAGATGCAAGAAAAGATTAGTGCGAGAAATCAACGTACAAAAACACATATTTTATGTGATTCGCTCATGATAAGTTAGCTACATCCACAGACATGAAAACGGTATATTTTGTTGCTGTTGAGGACAAAATATATAGTAAATATATATAGGGTAAACCTAGTTTAGTAAAGTTTATAAAGTACTCCTAAAATTAAAAATAGAATTGGCTAGAAATGGGCTCCAAAACAAAAAAATTATACAAACACAGTGATAGTTGTTTGAAAGGGGCTAATTGATGATTCAAAGCATGTTCAATAGTGACAATTGGATTAAATTAGGATGAACGTACATGAAATAAATTAAGGGCTTGTTATGTTTTATTGAACTGAGTTGAGTTGAACTGAACTGAACTAAACTAAATATTTTATGAGAGAAGGAAGTTAGGAACTGAACAGAACTGATTGGAGCTGAGCTGAACTGAAAATAAGCTGAAGAGGATAGGCCATAAAACGGTTAAATAGGATTGGAGGGAATAATTGAAAAAATTGAACAAAAAATTTGACAGAGAAACAAGCTTATTTATCAAAAGCTAAGCTCTTCTCGCTTCTTTCAAATGACATTATTGCTTTTAAAATCGTCTCATTGCAGTCCTAATTGTGTATGAGGTATGTGGTTTAAGATTAAAGAGAACTTTACCTCTTAATCACGCTTTTATTGCAAAACATGGAAATTTTGTTTCGTTAAAACTAATAAAGGAAAATCCGTCATATTTGCATAACTCAACCCTCTTTAAATACATTTAAAAAAACGCTAATGACCTCCTTAGGGATAAATCCTTGCTTAGTGACAATTCATTCAAATTAAGTCTTTAAGACCTCCTTAATAACTTGCTAACTAGTGAAATTGAAAACATGTGTAAAATGGGGTATATTTTATTTTGGATTGAAATTAATATGCTTTTAAAAGACATTTAGAGCTCCTTAATAGGTGAATTTCGGCTTAAAGCCTAATTCATAATAAGATTATGAAAGAAACTAACTCTACTCCCCCAATTTGTTGTCGAAATTATTTCAAGAGTTTTATTTCTAACCACTTAAATGGAGGATACACCCTTCTAGGGTCAAATTTTATTTGTCAAAAAATTGTTTGTTAAATTAGCTACTTGGCTTGCTCTTGCTCAGATTTTAGCCTGCATAACAGTACAATAATAGGTCATTTTGCTAGATCTATAAAAGTGAACGTTCCACCTACTTACTATTCACAAGTCTTCTATAATAACATAGTGTCTATGTCACCTTATTTAAAAAAAACAATATTCCTTCTAATACGTCCTCAAAAGTCAAAAGTTAAGAAAATCATCTCTCAATAAACGGTGATTAAGCACCATCTCATCTTGACCTTGAAATCAAACCACCACCACCCCCCTAGCAAACATAAATGCACCGTGAAGAATTTTTACATTAGGAGTGTGATTTGACTGAATGAAAATCTTGGATTATTTGTATTGATAAAATCCAATAAATTAGTAAAATGTTTTACTCAACCAAAATGTGAAGTACAACCCCTAAAATGCCAATTATTTAAGTCAGCATTCATGAGTTATTGACCGTAACTCCTGTTGCATACTTTATCAATTTAACTGTATAGCTGGCCACCTGAGATTAGAACAAAACAAGGTGCGGTCGTCAAAAATGTGATCACACCTTTCCTTTGTATATTGATACTTGATAGTGATGCTCTTAGACCCGGTTCATCTCCTACAATGACTTCAATAATTCAAATTTTTTGTTTTAAATAAGGGTCGTTATTTTTAAAATGAACAGTTTATATTTAATGATTTTTTTTGGTGTAAAAAACAATTTTATGTTTTTTGAACTATTTTTAAATTTTAATACTAATTTAGTTATTTTCAGAAGAAAAAAAAAATAATTTTCTGACTTTTAATTTTATTAATAATTAAAACTGAGTTTCATAAATTAATTTGGAAAAAAAATTCAAACATCAGAAATTTAAAATGAATTCCTAAAATAAGAAAAATGAATTTTAATTAATTTTAGCATTTAAAAATACTTCAAAAATCATTAGATCACAACCATCTAATTGTGAAAATCGCAGCAATTATTTTTCAAACAACGCATTTTCTGTGTGGCCGGGGTTACTTATTCAGGTTTTACTCGATCAAGGGTTACTCGATCGTCCAGGGGTAACTCGATCGATCAGAGTTTACTCGGTCGGTTAGAGGTTACTTGATCGGTCAGGGCCTCAGGGGTTACTCTGTCTGTCGAGGGTTACTCGATTAGTCAGGGGTTACTCCGTCTGTCAGGGGTTACTCGATCAGTCAGGAGTTACCCCTAAATAGCCCCGGCCACACGGTGTGGCCAGCCACGTATGAAAATATGTATTTTTTGAATGACTACTATAGAATTTTAATTAAAATAATATGTATACTCGATTGTATATGTATTAAAAAAAAAGTGTAAATACAGATTACGTATTTTCCTATTCTTATTAATTTATAACGCTTGAAATTTGACACTATTTATACAAATTTATTTGATCATATTTTGTGATTTAAAATTGAGAAAGCTACTTATGGGATCTTGTTAAATTAATTAATATAATTCTATGTATTCTTATAAAATTCTCCTCTGATCTTGTATTATAATTTTGTACTCCACCCATTTCGTAATAATTGCAACATTTTTCTTTTACATGATTTCATAATAAGTGCAACATTTCTTTATTTGATAAGGAACCAAAACTATTTTATTATTTTTCTCTTCCACCAATCACGCTTACACTACTTTTTATATTAATTATTTCTCTCTCCTGACGACACTAAAATATATCCAGATATTCCCACTAACTACACCTTTAGTATAAAATCCATCTTTTGGTCCTCAACCTATAATTTTCATAAAATTTGGTTTCCAATATTTTTAATAAGTTCACATTTGAAGACTATATTTTTTTAGATGGTCTTAACAATCACACACTTGCCATTAGTGACCAGTCAAACTGTTTAGATCAAAGATTTTAACCAGTCCCTAATCTCGTATTTAATCGGTCAAACACACTTGAAATCAGTGATCGGTCAAACTGATCATAATAAGTTAAAGACTATTTTGTGAAAGAACCCTTTATAATTGAGACCGTCCTGAGGTTATTGAAAGTTGGGACCTTTTAAATTAGATGGTCCTTGTAAAAAAAAAAAAAAAAAAAAAAAAAAAAAAAAAAAGAAGAAAGAAAAAAAAAAGATGGTTGATAATTAGAACTGCTGCATGCTGGTATTAAAATCTCTAATAAAACGTTGCAATTAAGGGTCTGTTCTCATACGATTATTTTCAGTTCAGTTCAGCTCTAATAAGTTCATTTTAGTTCTAATAAGTTCAGTTCAGTTCTAATCAGTTCAGTTCACTTCAGCTCCTAATTTTCTTCTCTTATAACATATTCAGTTCAGTTCAATTCAGCGCTAATAAATTCAGTTCAGTCAATGAGAATAGACCCTAAAACACACAAATAGATTGTTTGTATCTACCATCTTTTTCTTCTAGACATTATTTTAGGCGGCACCCCCCTAAAAAAGCCCTTTATTTTAAGATACTGTTCCTTTTTGCGCCGCACAAAAAAGTGATATGCCTAAGAAAAGTCCTCATCTTAGTGGGCTACTCAATATTATTACATGCATGGAATTAATTTCTAATAATTTGAGGTACTAAGATTTAGTTGTTAGGAGTGTCATGTTCATGAAAGCACCATTACAATAAGCCACATAATATATTATTATTTTATTTATTTATTATAAAAATACATTATATTTTCATTGTTTCTAATTGTCCCAATTTGATTAATATATTTGCCCACACTGATTTTGACTAAAAATATCTTTAATCATCTATAAGTATAAATAATAAAAATATTTGATATTCAGAAACTATACATTAGTTAAGAAGATTCTAGCTGACAAATACTTACTTTACATGACTGTTGATCATATGGATACAATACATGGATCAAAGTGATATACTTCTATATGAATACTCCATAGTGAAAAATAATGTACTCCGTATTTATTATGAAACGGAAAAAGTACACTTTTAATATATAAATAGTTTGATTTTATTTATATGTATTAAAAGGAGCAAGAAAAAGATGGTGGTCCAAATCAAAGGGAAGAAAGAAAGGGGGTGAAATGAAGGGTCGTCATCTTTGAAGGCTGCCTAATTGTGGGACAACCTCACAAATCCATTCAAAAGTTTGGTCTTGTACAAAAGAATTTTATTTGTGACTAATTTTAGTAAAATATAAATAAAAATATAATTAAATTTTATTCAAGGGGGGATGTTTTTAATGTTGTTGGGTTAGGGAGATTACGCGTGGGTGTTGTGTGTTTGTTTTAAGAGTGGTGAATATATGTTGTGTGGGTCACTAACAACCTTACATCGATACAACATTAAAAGGACATTGTTTTTGATGCAATGTGCATGAAAGGAAATAAAATTATGGATAAAGATAAGGACTAAGTTAATCACATGGTTGATGGTTACTTAGGCCATATTTGGTAATTAGGTGGTAGCTGATTGATATAACTTATTGTATTAGCTAATTTGACTACCTGGTTATATTATAAGCTATTTACCAAACACCCACATTAGCTTTTTTTGATTGGTCAAACCTCTAATTGGGCAAAATAAGCCAAAAGCTATTTAAAAAGCTCTTTACCAAATAAGGCCTTAATTCGACGACTTGTGTTTTTTTTATAGTTATAAATCACAAACATTAATTAAATTAGAGTTTATTTAGTATTAAAAGTTAAAATATGTTACTCCCCCTGTTTCATAATGTTAGTCCTATATACTATTTTAGGCGTTTTAAAAAGATATACCCATATTGAATATATTTCATTTTTTACTTAGTTTTGATTTCCTATTTTATACATATTAAATTCTAATTGGTTAAATTAATTGATTGTTGATTGTTGACATGACTCTAAGTAAGGAAATCCCACCCTTGAATTATGCAATTGTGGCTAATACTTTCCAAAAAAAATCAAAAAATTTAAATAAAGCAAAACTAATTATGAACAGTTTTTGTATCTTAATGTTAGATTCCAAATATTATTCTTTTCTTATTTTATGTGATTGATTCCATATGGGACTATCATATTGAAACGGAGGGAGTAAATAATTTAAAATAATTTTTTTTTGAAAATAAAATAATTTAAAATGGAGGAAGTATTATCTAAGTATTAAGTACCCACATAATCACATATGCAATCATAATAATTTATTAGTATAGATTAGAGCTCATAAAAATGCAACTCAACCTACTGACTGGACCCAAAATTTGCCCAGATATATGAGCAGGATTTTTGGGCCTGAATTCTTTTAACTTTGTTTTGGGTAATATTTGTTCCAATTTTGCCCAGGTAAAAAATAGCCCAAAAGCTCACTATTGTTGGCCCAGAGCATTGAGCCCAAAATGGTCAATTTTTTTAACTAGGCCCGACAGTAGTTCATAAATATGGTGACTATTAATGGCACGACCCGCTAGCCAGATCTACTCCGGCCTAGGAAGTGTATAAAATTTACACAAAGCAATAGTTAAATGTTCAAAATTTATAATTGTTCAGATTTTTTTTTTTCTTCTAAATGTTATAAAATATAGGTGTTGTATACCTATTTATAGGTGCACCTTACAATTTGCGCAAAAACTGAACCCGACCCTAAAAACCCAAAACACCTGCTTTGGCTTGATAAGCCTGACAATATTTTGCAAGTTTGGACACAAGATTTTGTTCAAAAGGCTAGCCCAACCCGATTTTCGGTCACCTCCAAGGGCTCTAACACAAAGACAACATAACTTGTACAATAACTTATAATATACTTTGTAAGACAACATAAACACAAGGCAGATACGAATTTACGAAGTACAAGTAGAAAACAAGTACAACGAGTTATTCAAATGAATGAGCTGTAAAAAACACATTAAAATTTTACAAATGTATCAGCTCAGTTGGTGGCACAGACAATACATTGCTGCCGCATCAATCTATAGTCAGCACATGATTTTTCCCCCCCTAAAACGGTGAGTTAGTATAATTAGGAAGTCCTCCTCACCATGGGCAAGTTACAATTCAACACATGAATTGAACAGGTGACGGAGGCCCTTGGTAGGTTCTGCAATGTATTCTCCAGGAACATTCGATCTGCTTTTGCAAACTTTCTTCGGAATAAGACCAAGTCCTCCAAAACTAACGCATATCTCAGCAGAAACTGGATCAAACATAATTCCCTTTCAATCCCATAGTAATGCTTTATCACAATTCTTTTAAGATGATTTCTGCAACATGAAGGAACAACTGAGAGAGCTTCTTCACAAAATCTTCGTTCCAGCACACATGTATCCTGATTGTAACGACTACTTGTAGTATCACCAGATGACACGAATCCCTACAAATTAAGTAGATGATAATCAAACTACAATTATTACACCATATACAAAATTATGACCAGATTATACGAATTCACACACTTACCGTTGGAAAGACAAGTGTTTCTAAGACAGGAGAACAATTCAGAAATGCTAGCAGCAACTTATCCCAAGAGTTACAACAATGATAAAGCTCTAGTCGCTTCAAGTTATGAAAAACGGGCAGATGATCATTTACGTCAACATAGCTTAAAACCTTCAACCAAAAGTTAACAAATAGCCATCCATCAATTTCACAAATATAGTATAAATCATTAAAAAAAAAGAGTAGGAAATTGAGACAAACCTCTATGCATGCACCAGACAAAGTTAAATGCTGAACATTAGACAAGGGCCTTATAAGGGTAAGCATTTGCACACAAGAAACCTCAAATTCTTCCCCCAACAATTGATTTTCCAGGTAGACATCCGCTTTAACAAGGCAATTCATATTTGGGACAGAGTACTGTAAAGCTAAATTATCGGTGTATTCAAGATACTCCAAATTTGGAGTATTAATAATCACACAATCAGTATTGTCTACGTAATCAAGTTTATTCACAAATAAGCATAATCTCCGAAGAGAAGGGGAGGAGATATTTGTGAAATGGACGTGGTTCCAATAGACATCCACAATGAGGTCTTCAAGTACAGGACAACCAGAAACTAGCCTTGTCACAAAGGCTTCCTCGAAAATGAAAGCCACACGTAATTGGAGTAGTTTCAAGTTTGGAAGATGAAAGGATGACATAGTTGAAGTTTGATCAAGACTAAGGTTAACATCGAGCTTCAACACCTCCAAAGTTTCACAGGTGAAAATCTCGAGGGGGAGCAGACCATCACCAGGTTGCTTCACTTGAATGCGAAGGTCAAGCTTTCTGAGGCCACAACGGGTTAATGGAAAAGAGATCCACACATTAACTTGTGTAGCTTTCAAGTCCGGGCAACATTCTTTCTCATCTGGACCATTAAATTTGCAATCTATACAAGACGTGTCCGTGAAGTCTGCACCTACTCCAAGCTTAAACCTGGTAAGATACTGAGACTTGTATGCAGACAGAACACTGTCAACAAAGGTGACAAAAGTGGGGAAACGTTGGATCGCAAAGGGATGATCCGAACAATGAGATATAGGTGAATCATCAAAGTCGAGGCTCGTAATGAAAGGGAAAATACACCTCATCCTCTTGGACAAGATGCAAGTAACAGCAGCATCCTTGGTGGGAAGCAAAGACAGTATCCGAATCAACAATTCATCAGGTAAACTGGTGAGCCTATCTGATATAAGGATGTCACCACAATTTCGATCATTCTCTGACGTAATAGTACTACATGGTTTCAACCTCAAATCCATAGGACTATAGGAGTATTATCAACACATAATCCCCTGATCTTGAATTAATTAATTCCCTGCTTCAATGAAATGAAAACAAGAATCAAACTTATACGAAGTAATAAACTTAATCTAACATTAAAGGGTTATAGACAGAAGTCTGCAATTCATTATCAACATAATTCCCATCTAATAAAAGGGTGTCACTGCTATTTTGATCCATTGAGTATTATTAACACAAAATTCCAATAACAAGGATAAATTGATAATAACATAATTAATTAGTTAATTCCTTATTCAATGAACAAAAAAAAAAAAAAAAAAAAAAAAAAAAAAAAAAAAAAAAAAACTTAACAATAAGCTTAATCTAACATTGAAGGGATATGAACAAAAGAATGCAATTCATAATTAATCAAATTGGGCTCGAAAATCACACAAAATTCCTCTACATAAGAAATGAACAAAATTGTTTGTTATAGTCATTTATAAAATCAATAATTATAACCTATAGTTCAATATTTCACCTTAGAAGAACCCGGAATTGACTACACAGACAATTTAATTAACAATAAACCCTAGATTGTAAAATTGATATTCAAAGATCAATAGCAAATTAAAAATAAAATTACCTCAAGCTGCTTCAATGGAATAGAGAAATCTAAGAAGGCTCTTCAATGGAAAACTCAGATCATGCTTCTAAGGTAGAACTCTGAGACACTGGAGTAAGCTTCAATGGAGGATAGAGGAAGAGGGGCAAAAATAATTTAAAAGTTGGGAGGAAAATTCAGAGAAGCCCACGCTTTCGAGAAAATCCAAGTTTATATCCTATATTAACAAGTCTTGTTAATATAGGGGTGTGCTCGTCATTTCCTGCGTTATTGAAGGGGTAGTGATGTAAAGTCCGCATGACAAAGTAACTGGGATGACTTTAACACTGTTTGTTGCTGTAAACTCAGCGTTAACGACGTAAAGACCTCCATTAACGCTGAAAACCTGAACACGATGAACTCTTGCAAAATATCGACCAGCTAATTTCGATTGAAACAAGTTTAGGTTTCGATTTAGAGCTTGTCAATTTAATTCGAATTGTTTGCTATTTTTCAACAAAATAAGCTCGATTTATCAGAAGTGGAGTGGATGTTGGTTGTGAATAAGGTCATACATACTCTCTGCAAATGTTATGGAGCTTTCTCTCTCGTTTGTTCTGGAATTTACTTCATGAATAAACGAAAAGTACAGTAACGTTTGCTATCATAACCATAACTGACCGTTTGTTCTAGTTCATTAATGGAGTTAACTAGCTAACAGTAAGTCCATGTCTGCCAGGAAACAAAGATGTAATATTAAATCAATTAAGTACACATTCCAAGGCTAATAATTTCGGAATTGCCCCTATATTATGTTAATATAAATTCAAGTTAATCTTTTTTATTGCTATAATATGTTAATCTAAGGGCTGTATTGGTATTTTATCCTATTAAGTTAAGGACGCACTTGTAAATTCCCTCTCATGACATGGACAACTAACATGACTAAGCAGCCACGTAACAACACAGACTTACAGGTGGAGTTGACGCCGTATCACATCCGCAACTTAACGACAGACTAGATTAGGATTACTCCACCTTCAGAGTTCAAACATCATAGTCTCTCTCCTTTGTAATTGCTCAATCCTGTATTTGTTCAAACATTAAGTTTGGAAACACCACTTCAAATCTGCTCGTTTTGAAACACTGACTGTATTTTTGCAAAATTTGAATAACTTAATTATTAGGTCGCTTGGAATTCACCATAAAAGCGACTCACGTTGATCAGAGGTTCAAGCGGCCAAACTCCATTTAAGCTGAAGTTTTTGAGCTTTGTTTTTGTTTTTTTTTTTAAGGGAAAATGTTTTTGAGCTTATTAATGCTGGAAATGGCGGATCTACTAAGGAACCAGGGGTCACGTGCTACCCCTGGTTTAAAAAATAAAAAAAATAAAAAAAGTTGTTGTTTTAGTATAATTATTAAAAAATTGCAAATGTAAATCACATTAGCATCATTGTCGCAACGTTAGAACTGTAGACCCATGCTGGGTTGATTGGAGGTATGGCAAGTAGCAAGGTCGATTCTTTTTATCAAGCATCAATGTTTAATATTTACTATTTAGCCTTAGCCTACATAAATTTACTTTTTTTTTTTTTTGATAAGACACTTAAATTTACTTTTTGTCTCTCTTTTTTTTTTTTTTAAAAAAAAAATTAAAAATTATCTCTAACAATTTATCAAATACGAAGTATCTGAAGAAGAAAATTAATTTCTTCTACCTTATAGAAATACAGAGCTGAACCTAAATTAAATAGTGATATTAGTAGTATTAAATCTTTTGATTAAAACAATTATGAATAGTTACAAACTTACAATATGTCAATACAAGAAGTTATTTCTTTTTTCAACAAAAATATTTATTGTATTATTTTTTGTTTAATTCTCGCACACTTTTAAAAATTTTATAGACTCAAATTGGAAATTTTCAAAAAATTTTTTTGTCTAACTTACTGCTTGAATAAAGGTTACTTAATTTTAGTTATTAGAAATTTTAGTTTCTAGTGTGGTGCTATCCTACTTGATAATCGTGGATCCGTCACTTGCTGAAATGGTAGAACAGAGAAAACAAAGAGAATTAGAAAGACTTTGGGTTAAATATGGGGCCCACCATCCCACCAAATTACGAGTATTAATTTGAGAAATTCATTGTGGGACCCATTAAATAACAACCTCAAAGATTACCAAATTGTAAAAAAAAAAAATTTAAAAATTGAAAATTAAAAGCTTTGGAAAATGTTTATTACTCCGTACTACGTATATCATTATCATAGCATAATATGTACGAGGATTTCTAAACCTCTACCTACTTGATACCACTTTGGTCTCTACCAAGTGGGGACCAAGTGTACTTTTGCCGACACTTTTGTCTTTAGTGGTTTGGTTCTGGTTTCAACGTGGATGGTATACTAACAATAACCAAGTTAAGTTTAGATGGTATTCTTCTTTGATACCTACGAACTCTTAGATGGTATTACTATTGATACTATCTAATACCTTTTCAATACCAACGAACACCTTACTGGTACTTACAAAATATGATATCAACTAATGTTTACTTGTTTCTTGATTAATGACTTTTAACGGTACTAGTTATCACAACTCTACTACTTATACATCAACATAAGTTATTTTAACAGTTTAATAGCCCACCATGCTTCTCAATAATTATTAATTAACTAGATAGTTTTGACCAATACCTGAACTTAGTCGACAATGGAACCTCCGGCGTTCTGAGCTTCCGGCTTTACCAAGGTAGCTAACCCCAACCTTGTCTTCCTTAGATCAGGCTCAGCACAGATCTATTTCGTTTCCTACCTTAGACCGTAATCTCTAATTAAACAATCCTTACTGTGTTTATGATGGAAATATTTAAACAGAAAGATAACTCATTTGATATATAAGGTTCAAGGGGATAACGTTCCCTTCTTGAACTAAACTTTTATTTAATTTGAAAAGATTACAACACTCATATATTACAACACACACACACAAACTGAAAGCTTAAATCGACATAAGCTGAACTAGAGTTTTCTCTACTTTAAGAGAGATGAAGAACCAATCTGTCTCTTAAGGTGAGTATTTTTCTCTAGAGGACTCTATATTACTTTCAGAGTAATTCTCTAGCTAACTCTTCCAACTCTGCCTTCACTTCTTGATCTAATCCCCTTTATATAGGGATACAAAGTTACATAGGATTCCTATCAAGCAATTTTACACCATTGCTTTTTACAGAGATATTTTGAAACAGAAACCATTAGTAAAACGTGGCTATAGTGAAGATTCCTTGCATTATTGCTGGTGTGGGCTCAAGCCTTTATAATTTCATCCATCATTATTTCTTGTAGGCCTCCCTCACTATCTTTGTTGTCTTCATACATAGGATTCTCTCTGCAAAGGTCTACAACACATTTGGCTGCATACTCCTCATCCCAACTCATGAATGCTTCAAACAGATACTCATGGCCTTCAAATGACAGAAACTTTCCACTTTCAATATCTTCTAAATATTTGTAGATTGACTCGGTGTTGTTTATGCCATCTACTAAATATTCTTTCATCTCGTTTGGCGCCACAATTGTAGTGTTACTAACATGAAACATGACAAGAGGAATTCCTTTCCTTTTTATAAAATCGTTAAGATATTGTGAAATGTAGAAAAATCCCAGTGCTCTGGCTTCAGTTGGATTTCTAACAGTCTTCTGACAAATTAGTATGGGATCTTTGCAACACCTTACTCTTCCAAACATTATCAAGTAATGCGGTGGACTAACTTTTCCTTCCTTAACTTCGATATTAGCACATTGCACCTTTACACTTAGCTGAAATTCATCTTTTTTGTCATCACAATATTTTCGAACCCTGTTGAATGCATACTGTTGGAACTTCGTGAGCCTTGGAAAGAAAGAGTCATTAGGAGTAGGGAATTCATAGAAATCGTGTACCATCCCATAATCCCAAGCCTTGTAATGTATATCAATGAATGGAGCATTCTTATCAAGAGGATATGGATAGAGTCGCACTCATGCAACTTTAGAGTTTTTGGGAAACTCTATCCTATCTCCCCATAGATCTCGAACATCAAAGAATTTACTGGACCTCGTGACCACCAACTCGTACCATGTCCTAAAATCGTTATCTCTTATTTTATTTAATATTATATTTCGTACATCAGAAATGAGCTGAAATAACATAATTGTTATTTCGAACATCAATAACCTCTGGACTGCCCGATGGCAACCCTTAATTAAACCATCTCGTGAACGTTGTTTTGCTGATATGATTAAGCCTTGCATTAAGGCCCAACTGGAGGGTGAAACCCGCTCCATTGCCTTTTCGGTCTCATCAATGAGAGTTTTCCTCTCTACATCCATCTTTTGAAGTTGGTATGCAGGAGGTTTTTGTGTAGTCTTGAGCTTCTTGGACGACATTGGCTAATTCTCTGGTTAAGCTGTCTGCCAAAGAATTCTTTGTTCCCTGTATATGTTCAACAGTAAAAGAGAATTGGTTAAGCCATAATTGCCAACGCAGGAGTCTCCCTTGCGCTTGCATATTAGAAAAATTCTTTTTAACAAAACCAAGTATGCCTTTGCAATCTGTTCTTATTAAGAACTGTTTAGGGGCTAAGAAGATTAAGAACTTCTCGATCCCTCTAATAACTGCAAGGATTTCCTTTTGCATTGTAGGATAATTTAACTCAGCTTTATTAAAACTTCCACTGCTATATCTGCAAAGTTTTTCTCCTTCTTTTATTTTTAACACAGCGCTCCAGTGCTCATTACTAGCATCTGTTTCAAGGATTAAATCATCTTCACTGGTAGGTAGTGTTAGTACAGGAAGATCTTTACACATAGCTTTTAAATTTTGAACAATTTTAGAATCACAATCCTTCCAGCTCCAAGTTAATTCTTTCTTGAGTTTTTGTTGTAATGGTTTTCTTAATAGAGCAAGATTTTCTATGAAATCAGAAGCATAAGTTAAACATCCAAGAAATCTTTCTAGTTGTTTTCTATCTTCAATTTTATCAGGAAATTTTTCAATTTTTTCTAGGATATGCTTTTGCAATATTATTTGTCCTGCTTTAATTTCTAATCCTAGAAACTCAATTTCTTGTTTAGCATATACACATTTATCTTTTCCAAGGATTATTCCATGTTCAGCACATTTTTGAGTTACAGCTTTAAGATCATTCTTATGCTGTTCTAAATCCTTTGAGAAGATTAAAATATCATCTATGTAAACCAAACAACAATGATTAAGTTCTCTAAAAATATTATCCATTCTTCTCTGAAATATTTGTGGAGCATTTTTTAATCCAAAAGGCATGACTAACCATTCATAATGCCCTTGAGGGGCACTAAATGCAGTTAATGGAATGTTTTCCTCTTCCATTTTAATTTGCCAATAACCGCTCTTACAATCCATTTTAGAAAACCATGTGGCTCCTTGTATTCTATTAAATAACACAATTTTATTAGGAATATAGTAGCCATCAAAAACAGTATTGTCATTTAATTGCTTATAATTGATGACCATTCTAGCCTTACCTCGTTTTTCTTCTGCATGGTTTCTAACCATGAACGCTGGACTGTTATGAGGACTCTTGCTATTCCTAATTAACTTCTTCTTCAACAATTCTTTTATTTGCTCATTGAATTCTAATATATCTTGGTAGGTATAAACCATTTGTCTTACTCTGATAATTTTATTAGGGTTTGTTAGAGTTATCTTAGCAAATGCTTTATCCTTTTCCCAATGTTCTAAAGGATTTGTTGAATATAATTTTTCACATAACTTTTCTTGTTGCTTATTAATTTGTTCTATTAATGATGATTCACACTCAGAAATTCTAAGTGCAACCTCTCGTTGTGTAGGTGTAACCCTATCACCACGCTGGTTGCGCGTAAATTCCATAGTCTGATGGGTATAAGCCTTTGATATTTTCTGTATAGGGACAGAATGACCATTAATAGTAAAGATTAGCTGATCAATTGTTTGAGTGCATGGGGAGTATAACCTTTGAAAGTTATTTCCTATTATCATATCATGACTTGGCTGATCAATCGCCCATAAAATAGGAATAACACATCGAACTCCTCCAATTTCTATTTTTAAATCTTCAATTATCTCCGTATGCATCATGACACTATTATTAGCAATTCTAACTTGCATAGGATTTTTGGCCTTTTTCCATAAGAATTCTGGAAATAATGATCTTTTTCCAAAACACGTAGAACACCCACTATCAATATACGCACATAATTTATATTTATTATAGTCTTCAATGCATATATCAATTGGAATATAAATGCTATTAGGATTAGTATTGATTACTTCATTACAAGCTTCCATTTGCATATTAACTTCATCTTCATATACTGGTTCACTCACAGTTTTAGTCTTATATCCAATTACTTTTCTTTTATCAATAGGATTATTTAGATCTTCATTTAACTCAAAACTAGAACATGATCCCATATCAATGCTATGCCTTGCAGGTTGTTTTAAAGCCTTTTTATTCTCATATTTCTCATTTAGTTTCTTTAGTAGAACTAATATTTCTTCTTCATCTTCTTCTGGCTTCTCATCACACCGCTTTTTCAATTTTATAATCGTTGAGTTTTGTCTACTTAGACTTGGTGTTCTAAGACTCATATTTCTCTGTATCTTAGGTTTTATAGCTACTCCAATATGAAGTAATCCTGATTCATCAATTAACATTTTATTTGATCTATTACTAACTGTAGGATTCATAAAGAATTCTTCCCACGTTTTTTCAATTTCGATTTCGTTAGGATTTACTTTTATAGGTGTAATTTTCTTCTTAGGGCCTCCTCCTTGCTCATACTTCTGAGCATCGACTATTTGTTTCTTAAAAGATGAGTCTATAGTGTTTACCAACTTGTAAACCACCTTCCATCTTAATTGTATGGATCGTGTTCCAATATGCATTTTTACTCCTTCTGTTAGTAGTTTGATAGCTAAAAACTTAGCCGCAAATGAATCTTCTAAGCTCACATAATATCTAGGTTCACATATGTAGCTTACCGTTCCTTGACTTAAATTACATGTGATACCACTAATTATTTGATCATAAAATTCTTTATGTCTAATATCACAAATAAAACTTAAGCACTTAACATCTTTGCCAAAGTCTTGTAAAGGAGTTATGTATACTTGTACCGCACCAATACAAATATAACTATAATTTCCTTTTTCTTTATGTTTTTTAATACTTTTCCAGTTTATGATATTAATTTCAGCTGCTTTTTGTTCACAATCTTCGATCACTATACTTCCTTCCATTTCTTCACATACATATTTGGTTCTTGTTTGAAAGAAAGAAGTTTTAAATATTTTATCCTTAGTAATCTGAGGAAAATTCCAGCTTTCTTTGTTTTTCTGGTCTAGGTCATTATCTTCAAATGAATATTCAGCTCTTTTTAGTTGACCTATAGTCATTTTACTTTTATCCTCATCATTGTCATCTGATTCTGAGTTTTCTACTTCTTCTCCTTCCATCATATTATTTATTTCTTCGTAACTTTCATTTTCACACTCACTGTCTTCAGGTTCTTCATTATACTCATTTTCTTCTTCTATTATTTCTACTATTCCTTTATTATTACTTAAAGCCAATTCTAAAGCCCCGTCTTCAGGTATTTCTATGTAATCCCAACTACCTAAGGCTTCCATTAATTTATGATTAACTTTCTTACATTCATTAGCATAATGTCCTAATTCTCCACAAGACCAACACTTGCATGTTTTCTTTTTCTCAGGACAATATGTTGCTTTTCTGAAAAACCTACTTGGTTTTCTATATTTATGTTTACGGCTATTTCACCAAATGCCACTGACAAATTTAAAAATTCATCAAATGCCATCGCACTTTTCAGAATTCACCAAATGCCACTCAGTTTTTTAAAAATTCACCGAGTGCCATTAATGACCAACGGCCGTTAACTCCGTTAATCATTAGGGGTTAATCATGACACATGTCATGATATTATTGGTCCATTTATCTTTATTAATAAAAATTAAAAAAAAAGCTGAAAATAATTAGAAAATAATTATAAAAAAAACAGAAAATTAAAAAAAAAAAAAAAACCCCAAAATTTTCCCAGCCACCCCTACCACCGCCAAACCCTAGCCCCTCCCCTTATATCGCCGGAAAACGGCCGGCCACCACCTTAACCACCGAAAATCGACCGGCCGACCCTTTTGCGCCCCACCTAACCCACCGTCGACCCCAAAAACCACCCACACAAACTTCCCCGACCCTATAAAACCTAAAATTAACCCCAGACCCTAGCCCCACCGCGACCTCAACCACCTCGCCACCCCTACCACCAGCCAGACGAGGCCTAGAGCAGCCAGATTTGTCGCGCCGTTCTCCAACTCGGAGCTGCTTTCCAACCCTCCCCTACCCTTTTACCCACCACAACCATTAACGAAATCAAGGTTGTGAAGAGGAGGAGGGCCAAAATTGCCAAGTTAGAAGGGGATAAGGGTCGAAATCGGAGCGTGGGGAAGGGGAGGTAGCCGGAAAAGGGATTGGGGAAGGGAAGGGGGCTGGGATCGGGACAGAGAAAGGATTTTGAGGGTTGAGGACTGGGTTTCGTGGCGGTGGGGAGGGAGTTTCGTGCTGGTGGGGAGGGAGTTTCGTGGGAGGGGGAGGAACGGCGTCGGCGCTGCGAGGGAGCTTCTAGGTGGTCGGCGCTGCGGGAGAGCTTCTTGGGCGGCGTCGATGCTGTGGGACAACAGAATTCGGTAGCTGGGACGGCGGGAACGGCGGCGGGGAGGGTGGTTGTGGCTGATGGGGGTTTTGGCTGGTCGGGGTTTTTGAAATAATTTTGGGGGTTTTTTTTTTTTTTTAATTTTCTGATTTTTTTTTTTATATTTTCAATTTTTTTATGAATTAAGATAAATGGACCAATTATATCATGACATGTGTCATGATTAACCCCTAATGACTAACGGAGTTAACGGTCGTTGGTCATTAATGGCACTCGGTGAATTTTTAAAAAACTAAGTGGCATTTGGTGAATTCTGAAAAGTGCGATGGCATTTGATGAATTTTTAAATTTGTCAGTGGCATTTGGTGAAATAGCCGTTATGTTTATAGTACTTCTTTTTATAAGTTTCTCCTCTTGATCTGTCAAATTTATTTTTCTTATAATTCCTTCTCTTATTATAGTTTTTTCTTTCACATCCATAGTTATTTGGGAAATCCCAACAAGTAAGAAATTGTCTCTTCATTTGTTGAGTTCCTGCAACCTCTCTACATTTCTTTTCAATTCATTTTCTTAAAAAGGCAATTCTATTTCCTAGGGCATCCCTAGCTAAAAAATTTTCTTTCCATTCTTGATATTTTTCACTGATTTCTTCATTAAGGGGACTTGGTAATTTATCATAGAATATTCCAAGATTCGTTTCATTTTCACCAATTTTATAATAATATGTCTCAAACTCCATAATGTAACTTTCAACATATTTCATATTACAGATGGATATGTTACTTAACTTTCTTTGATATTCTATTCGTTTTTCATTAGGATCAGCTTTTGGACCAATGAACTCTACCTCAATGTATTGACATAACTGCCTAAACATTCTAGTAGGAGATTCACTAGTTCTTAATGTAGCTTTGACTTCTTCATCTATACCATCATACCAATCTTCTACACAGCCATAAAAACTATGTTCGATATAATTTAAGAAATTTTCAGAGGTCCAATCAGTGTTTAGGTTTAGTACACTACTCATGCTCTTCTTCCACTGATCTAAAACATTTTGTCTATCTCTTACTCCGTCTAACTTAAGCTTATATCCAGTTTGACTTATGGGTTCAAGAGTTACTTCTTCTTGTTTAGGAATTTGGTTTGGCATAACCTTGACACTAAACCGGATAGTTTTACCTGGTATGTATCTTGGTCGTGTGCAACTTCCTTCTCCTTGATATCTAGGTCTTTGGATAACATTGTTTAAGTTAATGTTTTCATCAATAATTTCTTCTCCACATCATTATTATCCATTACTCTTTTACCTAGTTTATTTTCAATCTTTTGTTGGACTATTTCTATGGGTAGAAAGTCCAGATCATTTAACTTTATTAATCCCATTTGTTGATATAAGTCTTCTTCTAATGTAACATAATTATTTTCTTCTATAGAAGAAATCCCTTTCTTAGAAATTAAATTCATGATTTCGTTAAGCTTATTAGGGTCTTCTTCCTTATCGAATAAGACTTGTAATTCTTCAAGCGTTTTCTCCTGAAGATGATGGCTCATTTTTAGTTTCTTGGTTCTTTTCTTGATTACTAATATGTCTTTTAGGAAGTGATACAGTAAACTTCTTATTTTTATCTAGATTTTGAAAAGGATATTTATATTTATATGGAACAATCTTTTCCTTACTAGGTGATACTTCTTTGTTAAACTGATGTCTAACCTCGTTTGTTAAAGCAAGTTGTACTTGTTTAACTTGTTCTTTTAGCTCACTTAAATTTTTATTAATCTCTAATATTTCTATTAATAGCTTATGCTCACTGCTCATGCAACGACAATGTACGCTACCAACTTCTACTTTAAGCTCACCAATTTGGTCTACAATATAATTAAGGACTGGGCCAAGATTATTAGAATTTTCTGGAATATGATAGTAATGCTTAAACTCAGGCTTCTTACACTCAGTAGAAGGTCTAGTATTCTCCAGTTTTACTTAATTAATTACGACCTAATTTAGCTTTTAATAGTATGGCTCTGATACCAATCGAACGCAGCTAGATACCAACAAAGTTTTAATTAGGATACCAACTATAAAGCTACTTATCCCACCAACAATACTTGGTGCTTACAGATAAGGTGCTTTTTTTTTACTTACTAAATTACGAAAATGACCTTACTAGAGACCACCTTGGTCTCTACCTACTTGAGACCAAGAATTCCTCTAATATGTACTGGCGTATAACAATACATTAGTACTTTAGTACCAATTTTCTGACTTATGGGATATTAGGGTCTGTTTTGATTCATTGAACTGAACTAAACTTAACTGAACTGAACTGAACTGATTGGAGTTGAACTGAACTAAAATGAAATGAATTGTTTATGAGAGAAGGAAATTGGGAGTTGAACGGGTTGGAGCTGAACTGAACTGAAATAAAATTAAGCGGAAGAAAATAGACCCTTAGTATCATCAAAACACATCTTATTGTTCTATGATTTTGTTTAATTTTGTGTTTGAAATGTGATTAATGAATATTAATCTTATTCTAATTTAGTGTTAAATTAAAAACGCATTAACTAAAAAATAGGAAGTATATACTTCCTACAATGTGTCTTGTGTGCGGCTGGCCACATGATTGTAAAAGAATAAAGTAACCCTTATAATATTGGCCGAGTAACCCATATAATACTGACCGAGTAACTCCTAAAATACTGACTGAGTAACCCCTAACTAAACCGTAACACTGACGAAGTAACCCATGTAACATTGAACAAGTTACCTTTATAACACTAATGAAGTAACCCTCTTGATTGATGGTCACACCGTGTGGGCAGCCACATATAAGAAATTCTGTACTTCCTTTGTTTCTATTTAGTTGACGCGTTCAACTTTTGGCACACATATTAAGGAGTTGAGAAAGACCGGGAGAAAATGATTAACATGTGGGGTACACTAAAAAACCAAGGTATAAAATCTATTGTCAACTGAAAATAAACTTCCTAAAAATGAATATGTGTCAACTAAAAAAAACCAAGGTAGAAATAACTTATAGTTTTTTTTTTCCTTGATTATATATGATTATTACTGTGCATTTGTCTCATATGTACCTTCGTATTAATATATTCTCTCTGTATATTAATAAGTGAAACATTTCTTTTATGCACATATGCCAATGAAAAACTTTGAATGATAATAAGTAAAAATTATTACAATTGAATATTAATAAACTACTTATTGAGACGATTTATTCTAACAAGCTCCCGCAAGACCATTTTTTATTCTTATATGTAAATCACAACTATTAGTCAAAGTGAATTACGAGTAAATGAATAATGAAAAAAGTCAAAAATGTTTCGCACATTTAAATGTAGAGGAAGTGGAGACTTAAAATTACATATACTGATATACATAAAATCCAAAATTGTTTAATTTAAAGATCAATAATAACTATATACTAAAAGACACACCAGCAATGACATGTGTCATCATCAAGTATGTCCTTAGTAGTTTTTTTTTAATAAAAAAAAAATTAATTATAGCATAAAATCTTTTACAAAAATAATTTTTTAATATATGTTAATAACAAAGATAATTACTTTAAATAAAAAAGATTTTATTAATTTACTTCAAGAAAGTATTGTTATAAAAATAATTGTTTTTTTTATTGATTAGAATTCACAACAAAGTAGTGTGTATATTAATTAAATTTTTAGATTAATTATATTTTAGTTTTTTTTAACATCTTTTTGTAAAATAACCAATTATATTGAAAAGTTGATATTAATTTTTAAAAATTACCATGCATGGCACGGAACCTAAACTAGTATCTTATATTATACTAACCTTTATAATAACACATATGTGCATGTATAGTAAGAACCACTAATGAATGAATATTTATATACATTAGTTGAAAAAACATGTGAAATTAATAATAACTACTAAAAGAGAGACTATGAGTGACACATGTCATCTCCTAGTTAATTTTTTCCCTCCCAAATATTTTTCTATTATGCTTTGAAAGTTGATGTTCTAACTAGTACTCGTAATATTTAAATGTAAAAACTATTTAAGTTTAATTTATAGTATACTTTAGATTGTTGGACTAATATATATTGCGTATACATTACTAGTACGAAAAATTATATAATCCATATTTTTATTTGGAAGAACAATTATATTGTTCATAACTCTGATTAAATATATATATAAAAAATTATAGTAATCAAAGATTGACAATTAAAACTACTTTGTTTCGATTCACCCTTTTGTACCATATTGTAACGTGGATCGTTATGTGAAACTCGAAATGTTTCATATGATCCAACATCATATGAGCCACTAATTCATATAAGATGTTATTATCGGTCTAAAATTGAATAAAAGGTTTATTTGTTGGTTAGGATTAATTGCTTTTGTGAGGAAAGTTAAGGGTTAGACTCATATTCTTAGCCACCGGCTGTACTTTACATCTTATTTTTTAATCTTTTTTATAAAATTGGAAATAATTTCCTAAAAGATATACTAAGATATTTATTAACTATTACTAAAACAAAACAATGTTGACGTCATCAACTCTAAAACTATCCTACGTGTCATTCTCACACTAAATTTCTTCCCTCCAATTCTATGTATGATGTCGTCACATAATTATGATTTATTATTATTTTTTTTAAACTACACTTTTGACTTCAATGCATAAGTGTGTTTAAAATTCAATTAACCAAGTTTCTCTCCTAAATTATAGTTTCACATACCTAATTCATTTGATGTTGATCGTGGTTTTATTTTTTATTTTTTACTTTCCTTAAATATAAATTATTTTAATATAATTCTAATCTTCATATACAATGTAATGCAATTGAATATATTAATTACAAGAAAGGTTAATTTTAACTGTGCATCGCACGGGGATAACCTAATATTCACTATATAACATCTTAAACATAAATAAACCTAAATATATCATTCTCCTAATAACATCTGTACGGAAAATATATCACACATATATTTTTTGATAATATTAATTATCTCATATCTTTAACACCTTCCCGCAATCGTAAGGAATATTTTTTTGTGAATGGTGAGAACGTTCATAGTGCTTTTTTTTTTCCCCTTATTTATATTTAACCTATCTTTGCTTCTCTCTCATCCTAATGACTAATCTCTTTGTTTTTCTTAATTTCTTACACAAAATTACACTTAATTTTTTATTTCTCAAAATCACTGGTGCAGTTCGTTGACAAATGTTCTCTCTAAATATAAATTTTATGTAGAGTTTTTTTAAACAAAATTAAGTTGCTGAAATGTTAATGAAAATACATTTTGCTGTACTCCTATTTTTGAAGAGATAAATTGGCCTTTGAAAGTACTAGTATTGTAAATGAATTTGTATTAAATAATGTAGCATCAGTACCTAACTTTACTTTGAACAACCACTAACCTGTGAATAGTCTCCGAACCACCTACCTACTATAAATTCATATAGTTAATGTCGACCAACTACCTACACACTAAACTAACAGAGTAACTTCATATAAGGAGCAGCGCTAACATTTAGCAGCTGACTCAACATGCTATTACTTCAATTGCTGATATGGCGTAAAAGATTGACATAATAAATCAATCAAGAAGATTAACTCGGCAGCCTCCCACGCTTTCTGATATTACATTATTAAACACTGCGAGTAATGACCTTGACTTATTAGTTATTATTACTAGGGCTATACAAAGTTTGGTCTAAACCGTAATCAAATCAGATCAAACCGTTTTAGTGATTTGGTTTGGTTTGGTTTTCTAAAAATTAAAAACCAAACCGAACCGTAAACCACTAAACCGTATTTTAATATTTATATAATTTTTAAATAAAAAAATTAATTATTATATATTATAAAAAAAATAAAATTATAAAAAAAATATGAAAAAAACAAAAGACTACAGCCAATTTGTTGCATGTATAATGAATTTATGATTGTTATGTATTACTTTTATTATGTGTTAGCACTTGATGAGTTGATTGTTATTTTTATTGTAACTTTGTAGTACAATTTAATCCCTTTGGGTTAATTATTTAAACTTTATTATAAATAAATGAAGTATTATTTGACAATTTTTAGAAACAAAATGTCATCCCATGATAAATCGCAAACCAATGCTAAATGAAGTATTATTACGGTTTGGTTTAGTTTGGTTTCAATGTTAATATGGTTTGGTTTGGTTTGAAAAATTGACCAAACCGTATTTTGCGGTTTGGTTTGGTTTGGTTTAGACTCAAACCGCACCAAACCAGACCATGTGTCACCCCTGGACTTATTACCCCGTTTTTCTGAGTTGTACCATTCACTGCTCCCGCCATTTCATAATAATCGCAATATACATGCTAATGATTTGACCATTAATATTTGTAATGATACATTATTATTTTTTTTGACGGGGTGATTATACGTTATTAAGAAGTATAAAAAGTTAATATATGAAAATATACTTAAGACTAATCCAAAAATATTTTACATAACAACATATTTTTTTATATATTGGTAAAAAAATATAGTTAAAGTAAACATTTAAATAGTGCAAAAGTCAAAGTATTGTGATTATTACGAAACAAAGGGATTTTTAAATTTTGACCTTGATTTTTAAAGTAATGACCTTGACTTATTAGTTATTACTAGGGCTATACAAAGTTTGGTCAAAACCGTAACCAAATAAGATCAAACCGTATTTTAGCGATTTGGTTTGGTTTACGGTTTATAAAATTACGGTTTGGTTTCGAATTTTTGTAAATACGGTTTACGGTTTGGTTTGGTTTTTCAAAAATTATAAACCAAACCAAACCTTAAACTAATAAACCGTATTTTAATATTTATATAATTTTTAAATAAAAAAATAATTATTATATACTATAATAAAATAAAATTATAAAAAAACATGAAAAATAAAAAAAAGACTACAGTCAGTACTCAATACTTCAATAGGTCGAATTGGTGATGTTGGAGTCGAGCTTTGGTGGCGAATTGGTGGAGCAATTGGTGGCTGTGCTGTGTGGGCGTCCGATAAAGTTGCGGTTGCTGATGTTGCGGTTAGACTGTTGTGGTGGTTGTTGCGATAGCTGGTCATGTGACTTGGCGGAGGTTGGTTGTGGATTTGGAGGGTGCGAGGTGGATGAACTACATGGCTGTCTAGGCGAATTAAGGTGGCTGGTGGTTGTTGTGGGAAAACGTAGCTACTTTGTGTTGTTGTTGGGTTGTGCTGAAGTAGGTGAGTGAGGGTGAATACTTGCAGGTTGCAGCAGAGTTACAAGGTTGTTATTGCTTCTTGTTGGTGCTGTGTAAGTTAGCTGATGGTGGAGTGAAGCCTTAGATTGTTTAGGGGCTGGAGCAAAGGAGGGGGGCAGCGGCCTTGTGATGCAAAAGAACATTTGATAGTGGTTTTCGCTGAAAACATTATTGTATATAGTGACCTTAACGTCAAGAAAATGTTGTTAAATTTGATATAGTTA